>NC_141696.1:767363915-772363915 GCF_964263255.1 Lissotriton vulgaris | reverse complement strand
TAAAGAAACCTTGCCACTATAGTTTAAAATGGACCGCACTGCCAAATTAGATAAGTAAAGAAGCAGGCCACTATACTTAAAGCGGACTGCCCTGGCATATTAAATAAATAAAGAAGTGCGGCTGCTATAGTTAAAGGCAACTGCACTGGCATTACTAACAAAAAATATAAAAGCGTGTGGCATGCTACATTGTAGAAAGCACGTCGAGAGCTGAGGTTATGAGCATCGCTGCTGTCAAGTATGCCATCAGTAGAAGTTTTCAAACTTCAGTGCCAGACAGCTACTAATTTTGAGTCTGATAATCCACTAATTGCAACTATTCTGGCAAGAATTTTCTAAATGCATATTGTATGTATGTTTAAATGTTTCTAAAGTTACATATAATATTAGTACCCAGGAGATCAAACATCTCAAAAGAGAACATGACCCTCTTACGGCAGGTTTGATTCTTCTGTTCCTCCTGAGACAAAAGAGCAATTGTGCATTCAGAAGGAAACCTCATTCTCCAATAGAAGGAGAATTGTTAAAGGTTTAGGGCAAGTGTTAGAAATTGCATCTTTTGGCGTGTTTATCCAGTCTTTTTACTTTCTGACCTCCTGTTTTTGCTGATATGCTGGTATTCGTTTTTGCTGGTTTAGTGTCTATGCACACTTTTAGTGCCTCTACTGTAAATTGTTTTATGATTGATTTTCCATGATTGGAATATGTGATTTACTGGTAAGTCCTTTGTAAAGTGCTCTGCATGTGCCCAGGGCCTGTAAATCAAATGCTACTAGTGGGCCCACAGCACAGATTGTGCCACCCACACAAGAAGCCTTTCAAAGGTGTCTCAGATCTGCAATTGCAGTGTCTGCACTCGCAGTTTTAAACTGCTATTCCGACCTGGCTAGTGCACCCACTTCCCTTTTATTACATACAAGGTAGCAGTGTATATGAAAGGTAGGGCATGTGCTGATGTGGTTTACATGTCCTGATAGTGAAATACTATGCATTTTGTTTTCCACTATTGAAAGACTCTCTTTCCCACAGGTGATTATTGGAGCTGGCTTGTGTAAGATAAAGAAGTGGAGTTTGGGCTCCCTGAGCTCAGGATTTAATAACACATTTTTTTAGTAAAGGTGGTTTTTAACTTGTGTGTTTGAAAATGCCATTTATAGAAAGTGGGCATTTTCTTGCTTAACCATCCTTTGTGCATCTGCCTGCTTGTGGATTCACCATCTGGTTTTAGACTGACAGAGGTTGTTTGTGCCTTCACTCCAGACGCTCACACAAAGGGAGCTGAGGTGTGCCCTGCATATGTTGATGGGCCATCCTGGACTAGAGTGGCGGAAGGAGTTGTCACTTACACCTGAAAAGGCTGTGGCTGCCCTGCCCAATGCTATCTCCACCCCCTGTAGTGGGGCTAGACCAAGGAGGACGGAACTGATTTTGCTGAGCCAGAGAGACTTTCTGAACAAAGACTTCAAAGGGAAAATAGGGTATAGGTATTAGACCTACAATTCCAGAACTTTAGAAATCTTTTGGACTAAGGGGTCTGTCAAGAAAAAGAGCTGGAAGAGCAACCAGGAGGAATACTGCCCATTTGCTGTGTGTTGATTTAATGGATTGGCCTGCAGTTACTGCTCTTTTTCTTGGGCAGTGAAAAGACTGTACTGAACTTTCTGCAACTTATTTCCTGAGGTTCTCCAAGGGCTTGAAATAAAGCTTGCCTCCTGTTGGAAGTCTTAGGAACATCAAAGACTTCATGTTTATCTATTAACAGCACTGGGAACTGTGTGTTTAGTGCTGCAACACAAGAAAAATCACAACACTGCCATCAACAACACTGCTGCCAGGTCCGTGACCTGAAGGTACCGTAGAGAATATCACCCCATTTCGCACTGCAACCCTGGTCTCCCCAACATCACTGCCTGATGGCATCACCAAGCTGCTGCTTGCACTGTGATCTGTTGGCACCGCACTTTGCATCGCCTCACTTCACATTGCCACCTGGCGTCACCAACGAGGACGGTCCATGCCGACATTGACGCCGCTGCCTGCATTGTGGCCTGTGATCACCACTCGTGAGGTATGTGAAGCATCACCCCGTCCCACATCTCAGCCCTGGTCCACCAACGTAGGTGTCATCGACTCCATCATTGTCAACCGACACAGCTACTTGCACCACGACCTGTGGGCACTGCACGAAACATTGCACGCTTTGCATCGCAATCTTAGGTCTACCGACAATAGCGCTTCAGCAATTATGACGACCTTGCCTGCACCGTGACCTGTGGGCACTGCACATAGCATCACCCCACTTCACACCACAGCCCTGGTCTCATCGATAATGCCAGATGCCATCACTGTGCCAACTGTCTGCACGGTGACCTGTAGGCACTGCAAGTCGTATCATCCCGTTTCACACCGCAGCACAGACGCCATTGATGCCAGAGCTCCTGACTTCAACCTCATGGAGTTCGATCTGCAACACCTGTGACTTCAAGGGCCAGATGACTCCTGCACCAACCCCTGTAACCAATGCCCGCAGATGCTTAATGACAACAGTACCTCTTCTGAGCTCATTGCAAGGTTCACGACACCCTACATTTCCAAGGTTCTGTTTGTGGGTCTTCCCAACACCATATCTGGCCTGCAACCTCACGATTGGCCTGAACTGTTGAATTTGTTTGTTCACAATGTCGAGATAGTCCCGGACGGAGCTATCAACTACAAGGAACTGTATTTTAAGTTTATTGTTGCAATATTCATATCTTCATTACTGTACATTGTATTTTTATTGTCCTGGCCTTGTTTTATACTTATAAATATTGGCTATTTTATAAAACTGGTGTGGTGTCCTTTTGTATAGAGTTTTCACTGAATGCAGCGAAAAAGATACTCCCTTGTAAAGGCAGCATATTTCTGTCATTACTGCCATAACGAAGGTCCACCGGCCTCATTTAGAGTAGAACAGACGTTCAGTATGTCAGCAGCGAAAATTACTCCATTTATGCCCCTGACTTACAGCTGCGGCAATCCCACGAAGGAAAAGCCATCAGAGGTTTGGCCATTTCACCACCCACTCGATTTAGAGTGGGCAGTGAAGCGGACAGGTTTCATTGCCTATAGGGGTACTGAAAACTTGTATAAATGACACTCGTTCCATGAGCGATATCTCCCATGGCCAGGGTTCATAGCTTTCTTTACAGCGTGTCTGCCAATGCAAGAGATGTCCACTGGGGTAAAATGTGACACAATACATTAAAAATATACCCAAGGTCTACTGCAGTGCAAACCAAACCCCAAACAGTTAAAAACCATTGCAGTAAAATGATTAACAAATCTATACAAAATTTACAAAAAACAACGAAATGGAGAAAATGTGTATTATAATTGGGGCTCCCGGTTTTATGGTATTTATTTTTTTTTCATTTCTGTTTGTATTTATACATATTTATTATGAGTTTTGTGAAAAAAAATAAAGCTGAAACTTGTATATTTCCACATTTATTTACCTAATATATGCAGTCATGCTTGAACGCCTGCCTGGTTTCAGTGATATGAACACCCACAGAAGATAAATCAATGCACTTATATGAAAATATGCAAATTTCAGTGTCAGCCTTGTGCATATCTACTGCTGTTTAAGCCTCTTTGGTAAAATTCCTTTCTTTGTTAACCCCATTACCTATCAATCCACACAAATAGTGGCCTGGCAGTCATGGCAAAGTGTATTTAGAATCACTCAAAAAGCACCCAATTTTCATTTTCATCCACATTTAAAAATAAATACAGACAAGACCATAAATGGTTTTCTGTCTGTATGTATCTGTAAAATTCAGTAAAAACGGAAAGCAGGGAGCCTTAATTATAATACCAGGCACCCACCATCCAAATATGTGCAAACATTACCCCTTAAAATATGTAATCCCACAAGGGCCCCTACTCCAAACGCCAGGCCATCCTGCTACAAACAAACAAAAACAAAACAAACAAAAATAGTGGTGTCTGCTCTCCCTCTAACAACAAACATTTTAAAAATGACTGCATTCAATCTACTTGATTTTACGCAAAAAGTAAAAGTTAAAATAGTAAGAATGCAGCAGACAAAAAAGAGTGATGCTTTCACTCCAAAATCGAAAATGACCAAGTGTTGAGCAAAGCAGTGGAGGGAGTCTTCATGAAAGTATGAGGAAATTACTACTGTATGTACAGTAACATCCCAGTCTCTGTGGCACTACTTGCAATTAAAGTAAGTGCTTTGCACTAAAACAAATTACCTGGAGAGTTCATTCTGATGAAATTTCAATTCAAAATGTATGTTCAAGGTGATTTTTACACTTGTGCATAAAATCCACTTCCGTTTACATTCGGAACACTGCTGTTCATGTTAAAAACTGAAGCTTCACTGTAAAAATTACCCAAAAGGTCCACTCAGGTAAAATATGAACCTGAATGACTGCCTGCATTACAGAGCTGCTGATTGCGTTTGTAAAATGCTTCTCGTGTTCAGACTGATAGCATTTCTTCCATGATACACACATTAGAATGTTTCCACAAAATGAATTATTGTTACATGACATGGTGTAATGGCGTAATCTGGGTAATAACGATACATTTAATTATGAGAAATTATCACAGTTACACAAATTATGCAGGTACAATATATATATATATATATATACATATTTTAGATAGAGGCAGTTGCCACTCTGTATTGGTTTTTATACATTTCTTTATTGAAATTTTCATTTTACACGAAAAACAACAGTGATGAAATATAAAGCACTATACTCCAACATAAATACTATACTAAGTAAGACCCCAAAAATGAACAGAAAAGAACTTAGGTAAGAATGAAAGAAAAATATAAACATAAAAACTCAATAAGGAACAAAGGAGCAATCTCACTTAACAATTACACATGTATAATATGTCCCCACACATAAAATACACCCAACAAACAAATGAATTAAGCCACCAACCTCATACAGTTGATCCAGGAATCAGATCATAGATGAAAGTTCTCCAATTGCCATCACAGTTGAGCAGATAAAATAAGTATACCACACACAGGAAGATAGTTAAAATTCACATAAGCTCAAAAAAGGAGTCCAAATCTGGTCAATAACCTGGATTTGATCATGAATCTTATAAGCCCGGTGTTCATACATAGCTAACCAGTTCAGCTAGTCAGTCTTGATGAGTGGGCACCTGTGCTGCACGCCAATGACATAATATACAGATCTTAGTTACCATAAAGGCCATCGACATCCATCTTCGCCAATGAGAAGACGCACTAAAGGATTTAGCCACAAAGCAAGTATCATGTGAGTAGAAATTGTCAAGGAGTATTTGGTACATATTCTACTTCCCTCCCTTTGGAAAAGCCCCACAACTTGAGATAGTTTCAAATCGATGAATCCGAGAGAAGAATCGGGTCCTCCCCGAGCTTACTTTCTAAACAATGCTGCATTTGCCAATCCCTCCAGAGCTGTGACGGGGAAGCAAAAATATAACTTTTAACATCTCAAAGGAATGAAAAGATTCTCCATCAAGAAGGTCTCCAATTGTTTTAATTCTACGCTCTTCCCATAAACCCTATTTTATTGGCTGTCGGTTCACAGTTATCCCCACATTGTGCCAAAGTTGGGCATCTTTATGAACTGAATTAGCTTTGAAGAGTTGGTGTGAATCTTTCGATGTCACACACATTGCCCTTAAGGAGGGAGGACAGAGCAGAGCTGTGAAAACGTGAGTATTGTATAAGATGCCTTAACCCACAGGAGCCTATACAGTGTTCTGCACTCATGATACCCAATGAGGCTGCTCAGCTACAGGAACCAATAGATAAGCCAGCTGTGATAAATGTTGAGCCACATTGTAAAGCTCATTGTCAGGAATCTGGATGCCACCCGACCTGGTATCCACATGCAACTTTGATGATTCAAGATACTGTTTCGTACCTGCCAAGATAACCCTCTTTACGCTTCCATTTCTGTTTTGTAGGATACACACAGAAAACATCAAGGGTAGCATACTAAACATACTTAAATCTGAAAGCATTCACCATCTTAATCATCTGTACTCTACTCCAAAAAGAGATCTGTAGGGCGGACCATCTTGAGAAGTCCATTCTGCTCATCAATGGTTGGATATTATCAGTGACCCTGCTATCCAATCCCCTATTTATCTGCAAACCCAGGTAATTCAAACCCGAGCCTTTTCACAAGAAGCCAAAAGCATCTTTTGGAGTTCTACAATTTTTATGCGTGAGTGGCAGTGCCAATATTTAGACCAATTTATCTTAGATCTGTTGCCAGCCAGTGCAATTTAAAAGTAGGGTGCCACAAGCCCCCCTCTTGGAGCCACTAATAGCTCAGGGGACTGCCACCTCCAAGGCTTGGCTCCCTATCTTCCGATGTTCCCACCCTTGGGAGATAGCAGTTTGCTTTCACTTGGTGGAAGTTTTGACAGTTTCACCAGGCAAGAGCAAACTGTAAGTCCACTCCCAGCGAGCGGGAGCAGGAAATCTGCTCCCGCTCTCTGTGAGCGGACTTTTCATCTGTTTTGGAAAACAGATGAAAGGATTGCTCCCACATGCATGGCGCAGCATATTTGGCTGTATACATGGGGGAGCAATGCCGGTTCTCGCTAGAAGGAGCAGGAAAACTGCTATCGCTTGCAGAGAGCGACTTTTCATCTGTTTTTCTGCCTGCCGTCAAGCGAGCATGAAACCATATGAAAAGGATTGCTCCCACATGCAGGGAGCAGCATTTTTGGCTGTATACATGGGGGAGCAATGCTGGCTCTCACTGGAGGTGGGGAGCCAGCAGGGACTGCGAGTGCTTTGAGGCTCGGCCGTGGTCTCTAATGTTGCACACTGGGTGCCATGGATGTGCTCCAGGGTATCCAGCATAAACATGCCGGGTTACAGGGAATGTGGCCCCCTAGGCTGATATCGGCCCAGAGAGGAAGGCCACATGGATCTCCTCCCCATTAAGTTTTGACTGAGCCCTGGGAGATGGGGTCCCTTTGGCTGAAAGCCCAGTGAGGTGGCTGCACATCCTCCTTCCCCCATTACATTTTGGATGAGCCCTGGAGGATGGGCTACCAGGGGCCAAAATAGATCCTGGGTGGCAAGGCTGCATGGCCCCCTCCCCTTGTAAAATAAAATAAAAGACTGAGCATGGTTCTCTCTTTTAACTACTCTGTGTTTCCAAATGCCTCACATCATCGGCAAGCTCTACTCGTTTGACCGAGTCCTGCTTTCCTTAGTAGTATGCAAAGGTCTTCCTGCCTTTTCCCACGTTGGTGGACAGTTTATCAAAAGACCCCAAAGTGCATTTTCTTGGCGTTTTTTGTGACGCTTTCTTGATGCAGAGGAATACAAGGACATCTCTACCAAGCAAACAAGCACTTATTTCATTTAGTTAAGAGGAAGTGCCTCTGTTGGTGGAGATTCTCCTCTTTGTAGTCTTGTTCCATTCTCTTGACGAGAATTAGTGGATGAAGACATTGCAGGAGCAATCACATTGCCAAAATTACAGGCACACACAGTCACTGGAGATATTACCTCATGGTCCTTTTCGCAGCTCTAGGGAAGAATATGCACTAGACATTTACCCAACGAGGTGGCAATTATTAAGTAACCAGTAGAAAGTAATTCGGTTGGGTAGACATTTTCTGCAAAACTATGTACTCGTCTTGGAAAAATTACTGCTAAATTTCATTGGTGTTGTAGAAGTGAAATCTGAGCCTAACTATAACGTCCCAAAAACCTTCGGTTAAAAAATGAAGATCATGGGCAACGAGGTGCCTTCTTTACTTCAACTCTCTCTGGTAAATTTACCTTGGCCGGCCTTTCCATTTATCACCCACCTGGTTTGGTCTCACAGTACATAACTGCCTTAGCAGATATTGGAGAGTGCTTTCTCATCGCTGTTCTCATTTTATACTCTTGGGTGACCTCAATCAGCATTTTGAGGATACTACGTGCAACATGGCCACCTCACTCATGGGCGAACTAGAAGCTCTCCACTTTTCCAAATAGGCACATGCTCCTGCGCATAGGCTTGGGCATACATTGGACCCGATATTTGCTAATTCCCCTAGTATGCGCGTGGCCTACCCTCTACCTGTGGTATGGTTGGACCATTTTTTCCTTCCTTTCTCAAATATAATGTCCTCTCCTCCGCCATCTCTGCCCAGAGGTTGGCAGAATAAAATGCTCAAGCGTCAGTGGCAAAGGAACTATTGTGCGATAGATAGAGTCACTTACCATAAGTCTTTGAAGGACTATTACAAAAGGATTAGAATCTCACAGAGTCAGTTCTATGCTCAGAAAAGTTAGCAGGCTCACAACTCCTCATGCAAGATCTTCTCTGTAGTAAAAGCTCTATCCTTTTTGGAGTGTGTTCCAGCTCACACTGCCCCTTCAGTGGACAACTGCAACTGGCTTGCCCAATTCCTCTTTGATAAAGTGGCTAAAATATATGCTACTTTCCCTCAGGAAATCAGAGAAGCTGGCTGTATGAAATCTTTGTTTGCTCCCTCTGATTCTGAGGAGGGCTTCACCAGGATAAACATGCTGTCTCTGACATAATTGCAGACTATGGTACCTAAAGTAAAATCAGATACACCAACTGATCCCGTCTCGCCCATGATTTTGGAGCTGGACATGGAAGCTATTCTTCTGGTAATTTGGGATTGGCTTAACCTGTCCTTTACGACAGGTGAAGTGGAAGCATGCCGCTGTTGTCCCGCTTCTGAAAAAACCCACAGTAGATTCAGCCACACAAGAACATTTCAGACCCATTTCTCCGCTCCTGCTTTTTTCTAAATTAGAGGACAATATATAAATCATCAGTTGACGCACCATATGGAGTCCAAAGATCTCTTGCATGAGATTCAATCTGGTTTATGTCCTCAGTACAGCATGGAGTTTGCATTGCTGTCAGTCGCTGAGTCCCTTAGACTCATTGCAGATGAAGGCAACACTGCGGCTCTGATAAATCTGGACCTAAGGTCAGCGTTCAAGACGGTATTCCACGGCCTTCTGCTTGAACAGCTGTGTTCATATGGTGCCGGTGGTACAGATCTGAGATGGCTGGCGTTCTTCCTTCAGAACTTTACCTTCTAGGTAATACACCAGTCCTTCTCATGTGAGGTTTTTTCACTACAGCAGGGGGTGCCAGAGGGCTCAGCATTGAGCTCAACACTATTCAATTTCTATATGCACCACTAGCTGATTTGATCAAGCGCTTTGGCTTTAAAATCGTGTCATACACCAAAGACACCTAGCGGATTATTGCTTTAACTCAGGGCTCTTCAGCTGCTTGTTTCAGATCTTGCCTGGTCGGACTGGGTAAGTGGATGGATCATAGCTGCCTCAAGATTAACACTGAGAAAAACGAGGTGTTGTTGTTAAGGAAACAGTCCTCTACCTGGTCCATAGCATGGTGGCCTGATGTATTGGGACCTGTGCCAATTCTTAAACAGAAAGTCAAGAATCTCAGAATATGCTTTGACATCAATCTCACCTTTGATAATCAGATAACCTGTCTTTGCCGGTACCTGCTTTGACATCTAAGAAATGCTGTGGAAGATCTCAGGTTTCCTCCCAGAAGCTGCTAAAAACGGAGTACGGTGAACTCGCTGCAGCTCTGAGGCCCAGTTCCAGCTAGTGAGCTCGGGGAATGCCTTTTCAAAAAGCCTGATTAGAAATGTCCTGACATTGTACCCCTTTACCCCCTCCGGAATTTCCCAGAATCCTCAGGTTATTCCAGCGGAGCCTGTTCTCCATCTCCTCTAGCTTCCATTGTATATCAACAACCTGGGAGCTTTGAGCGTTCACCATAGCTACAGCCACCTCCACTTCCGCCTCAGTAGACACAATTCTATCTTCAAGGTTAGAGACTCTATCGCCAGTATTCACACAGGCCTTAGACAACTTCCTGACGACACCCCTCATTTTCCTCATCGCAGCCTGTGATTTCCAATTTTCTTGTCATGTCTCCTCCCTATGGGCAATAATTTCCTGATGAATTGTCTCCAACAAAATCATTTGTGCCATCTCAATATCCGTACTGCCATTTGCAGGGACAGACTGACCCAACTGTAGTTCACCTTGGGGCCTCCCCTGATCCTTTACCCTCACTACAGGTACTTTCAATGCGGTGGCCGGCTTTTCAATCTCCGGTTCACTCTCTGAGTCCCCAAAGGAGCTACAGTCCCCCTCCTCCTCATCCTCAGTCCACTCCCCTCCATCCGAGGCCGAGATGAAGGCTTCGCTCTGAGCCCCATCCCCACCTCCACCGGCCTCATCTCCTTGTTCCAAGAGAGCATGCTGCTCCCCTCCTCCAATACCGCTCGGACCGTGTGCCAATACTTGAAGCTGAGGATCGACTCGGTGCCCAGCTATCTCCCTCAGAGATGCTTCAGAGTCACCAGAAATAATTCCCACTTTTGGCGATTTCGGCTTGCCCGGGACAGCAATCGCTATCAAGGGAGTCTCACTTACTAAGGGGACAGCCCCATCCACAACCCCATCAATATTGCCTTCCAACTTGCCGTCTATCTCTACCTGGGGTGATAGCTGAGTCTGGGTATCAGTCATACTGTCAGAGACTCTGATTTCCGATACACCGGATACCTCCCCTGCTAAAGTCCTGGGCACCGCCTCCGGTTCCTTCTCCTTACCGGCTTTGTTGAACAGATCAGCTATCGAGGCGGTAGTCTGCCTGGTCCGTACTACAGTCTGCTGCTTGCCTTTCAAATTCTCCCGTACAGGTGAGGGCTCTCCCGTAGCTCTCGCAGAGCCCTCCTCCCGCTGATTTTTCTTTGTTGCCGCAGCTTTCGACATTTGGTTTAATTTTGGGGCCATACTCTCCCGAAAATCTTCTTTCTGCACACCAAACCCGCTCAAGTGTACGGGTTGTTTGATGCCAACACACTCCGTCCCACGCCCGGAGCTCCAGCGAAACTGAAGCCTTCTCACGCGGCTCCGCCTTCCAATGAACGTCTGGCGCTGCAGGCTGGGAGAGAGAGAAACCAGCACGGCCGATAGGTCTCGCAGCAGCCGAGACGCTGAACCACGACAGGAGAGCGTTGTAATCATGCCTTGGAACACCTGCCTTCTCCGTTTCTCCGTTCCAATACAGCGCGGGATCGACGATGCGGTACGTGATACAAAACTAGGGCTGCATAGCGTTAGGTTCCATTCTGCTGCCGGCCCTCACCACACCATCGCAACAGCCACAACTAAGCGGCCGCCATCTTGCTAATTTAAAGTCAGCAGGAACCCGAAGGAGGGGGATAAACCCAGGGCGATATTGATCTTTCTTGGAAACTTCATCCTGCGCCAAGCCATCTCGGATTTAGCAAGATCTAATGCTAAAAGGAATTGTGATGGGTTTCAGTTTTTTGTAAAACCGGACTTCTGTCACGCGACGGTGGAGAGACGGTGGAGGCTAAGGTGTTTGATTAAACCCTTTCAGGACAAGAAGCTTCAGGCTTATTTAATAAACCCGGCGCAGTTGAAAATTATTAATGATGGGAAAACTGTCTTTTTCTCCTCAGAGATTAAAGCGAAGGAATACTTGGATTCCATAGGACACTAGGATATTAGGTTGAATGCAGTCCGACTGGGTTTCTGACATTTGATTATGGTCTGTTTATGAATTATGTTGTTAGAATATGTTTAGGAGGATCATTAATCTGCACTATTTGATGGTTTGGGCGAAATGGGTTAGGTTAGGCTCCACGGTTTTGGTAGGATGTTGGGGAATTTGATTTAGGCTAGCCCTTGCCACACATCGCGTTCCATCACATGCACAGATCAGGTCTGTGCGCTTCACAGAGTAGGGAGGGTGGCGGGTGGAGGGGGGCTTGGGGGGAGGGTGGTTGTGTGTGTGGGTGCTCTGGGGTGGGAGAGGGAGAGGGAGGGGGCCAGGGTGGGGTTAGAACATGGAAAAAGGAGGGATTGGTACAGTATTGGTCATGGACAAAGAGCGTCAGCGAGGAGAAAGATATCTGAACAGGTTTTTGGTATAGGTTGTTTCACTCAATTGGATGGCGCACATTAATATTTGCACAATGAATGTGGGGGGGCTGAGCGACTGGAGGAAAAGACAGAAATTAACATATGTTGTGAAACACAATAGCATAGACCTTCTCTGCCTTAAGGAGACTCACCTCCCCTGGTCAAAGAGAAATCTGCTTTTCATAAACGGATTTGAACTGTTGGCCTGTACAACAAAATCATCAAATATTAGGGGGGTTGCTATTTTAGGAAGGAAAGCTCTAGGAAAAGCTAGGAGAGTGAAAACGGATAGCAATGAAAGATGGGTGATAATGGAAATGGAGTTGGGCTTTACTATTTGTGCTGTATATGGCTCTAACGAGGACGATTCGGAAATTTATGATTTTTTAGAAACTGAGCTAGCCAATTGGTCTACCCCTCTGGTTTTTACAGGAGATTTAAATATTTCATCTGAATGAGGTATGGGAATATTGTATCAGGGGAGGAAACCCAGAGTTTTTAAGGCAGTCCAGGCTTTGATTGGTTCGCATGGGCTGCAGGACGTATGGCGAGCTAAGGAGCCCATGAACGCAGGCTATACTTACTTTTCTAATCCGGCTCAGAAGTATTCAAAATTAGATTACTTCTTTGTTTCTGTGTCAGAATCTGAGAAAGTCAAGATCTGTAGACTCCCAAGGGTTATCTCAGATCACAACCCCATGTTGTTAAAGTATGATGTCGGAAGGTTGGAAAGATCTAAAGCAAACTGGACATTCGAAAGAAGACTGCTGGCAGATAGTAGATTTGTAGATCATCTGAATATTTGGGTCGGAGAATTTTTTGTGGCAAATAGGTATAGCACATCCCGGAACAGGGTCTGGGAGGCTTTTAAAGCTGCTTTAAGGGGAGAAACGATCAGTTGCTCTGCCAGGCTCAGAAGAGAGGATAGGGGTGAAGTAGAGAAATTAATGGGTAAGCTTGTCACTGCGGAGGAACAACATATAAAGGGTATTGCTTCAGGTGGTGATGGTGAGGCTAGTCAGAGTGTTTTGCTGGCAGTTAAAGCGGCGCTGCAGAAAGAGGTTACGCAGAAGGCGATCGGGTAGTTTCAATCTTCAAGGGTTAAAAGGTATGAAACGGGAGAGCAAGCCGGTAGAGCACTTGCCCTTCGGATAAGACAGGAAAGATCGAAGAACGCGATTGTATGTATAGAGGAGGAAGGGACAATATATACCGAGGTAAAGGATGTTTTGATGGTGTTTAAAAACTTCTATCAGAAATTATATGAAGAGGATGATTCTGATGGTAACCAGGCGTAGGGGTGTATTGATAGCAGCCCCACTTTGGATGATGCAACAAGAGCAGCCCTCGATAAAGATATTACGTTTGCTGAAGTTTTATCTGCCTTGCGAGAGTTAGCGCCTGGGAAAGCCTCTGGCCCTGATGGGCTCCCCTTGGAGGTGTATAAAGCCGTGGAATGCAAGATTGTTCCTCTATTAGTAGACTTATTTAATGGGATATTTTATTCGGGGGTGGTTACGGACTCATGGAGAGAAACTAACGTTATAGTCTTTCACATGAAAGGGAAACCAGCTGAGAAACCAGGGTCGTACCGGCCAATATCCATAATCAACGCCGATACTAAACTTTATTCAAAGATCTGGGCAAAGAGGTTGGGCAGGATCATAGGCGGTCTCGTCTCCCCGTGGCAACATGGTTTCGTTCCTGGGCGCGGCACTACAGATCACACATGTAGAGCTATAACTTTGTTTGACGCCCAGGAAGCCGTGGGGGGTGAGATGGCCATGATCCTGCTCGACGCAGAGAAAGCTTTCGACCGGGTGGGTTGGAGCTTCCTCTGGGGTATTTTGGCGGGGAGGGGTTTTTGGCCAAATGTCATCAGAGCTATTAAGGCTATGTATATGGACCCAGTGGCAAGAATAACGGTTATGGGGGAGAAGTCGGATAAATTCAAGATAAGGAGAGGGATGCGCCAGGGCTGTCCCTGCTCCCCCATCCTTTTTTCTCTGTACATTGACCCTCTTATTCAGAAAATATTAGAGTGCCCTAGAATTTCCCCAGTGAATTTTAACGGTCATGTCAATAAGATTTTAGCATATGCTGACGATCTGGCGGTCATTATGATGAATCCGCAGCAGGCACTTCCGGTGTTGGTACAGATGGCCAAGGTATTTTGTCAAGGCTCTGGATACCTTTTGAACGAATCCATAATTTGTTCTAAGAATATATCGAAATCCGACTCAAGATATGTGGATTCTGCTGTGTATTTAGGGGTAAAGATCAATGCTTCAGTGGGTAGGATAGTGGAAGAGAACTATACCCCCTAATTAAATCTATCGAGGCCGAATTGAAAAGGATAGATGTTCTCCATCTTTCTTTGGTTGGGAGGGTTAATGCGTTAAAAATGATGATGTTTCCCAGAGTGTTGTACTTGTTCAGAGCTATACCCCTATTTATTGATGGGAAAAGTATGAAACATCTCGAGTCTGTGTTCATTAGGTTTATATGGCAGTATGGTGAGGTTAGATGATCTACGAGCCTTATGTCCTTACCGAGGGAAAGAGGCCGGATGGCACTTCCCAACTTGAGATTGTACCATTGGTCATGTCTCCTGATCCAGATGTCTATCTTGGTCCAATGTGATACTGGCTCGGTGGCAGGAAGTGTTAACCCAGACAGCCAGGGCCCCCCTCCAATTTTCAAATTGCTGTTGGGGGGGAAAGCAACTGGTCTCTTGTTGACGGAATTGGAATATAGGAATATAGGTTCTATAAGAAGACACGATTTAAGACCCTGCTCGGGGCATGGCAGGTCTGGAAAACAATTTTAAAATTCTTTAATGTCCCTAAAATCAACCCCTTTCTTCTTCTGGAAAACTCGAGTCTTTTTCCTCAGTTAAGAAAGGATAGGAATCTACAAGTATGGAAGGGCTTGGGGGTTAAGACTATTGGAGACCTAATGGTAGGAGACAAGATAATCAGGTTTGAGGATATGCAAAGGAGGTATGGCCTTCCGGTAAATCAGTGGCTCATCTATGGTCAAATCTCTCGCATTTCATTGACTTATAGGCCTAAACTGAAGCCCCTGGTAGATTTCTCTGTGGTTGAGGTCTTGGGAAGAGGCTGTAGGAAGATTAAAGTGGTTTATAATCTTCTGGTCTCGAGGATACAGGACGATGTAGGAAAAGTGGAAAGTGACTGGGCAATTAAATTGGGAAACCCGGATGTTGACCTGGACCTTGCATTATGTTTAAATAAAAAGCTTTTTCGGGCTTCTAATTTACGGGCTCAGCATTTTAAAACTGTTTTTAATCTGTATCATACACTGGCTAAATTATTTGCTTGGGGTGTCAGAAATGATGATCGCTGCCCAAGATGTAATAATGGCAAGCAGATCTAGTACATATGTTTGTTGTCACCTGTGATCGGCTGGGCCCAGTTTTGGACGCAGTTATGAAATTTTGGGAGGGGCTGCTAGGTCATAAGATCGATCTATCCCCAACATTGATGCTATTTGGTTCAGATTCTAAATTGGCTTTGACAGAGGACGAAACCGCTTTGGTTTTTATGTCGGTTGCTGTGCTCAGAATCTTGATCTCGGCCGGTTGGAAGGATGTTACAGCCCCCTCATATCAGATGTGGCTCTCGAGATTCTTAGGTATATATAATATTGAGTCCTGTCACTATGATCTTAAAGGTGCTAAAAAACGAGAGATGGGAAGACGCCTTTGGGCCCCGGTCAAGAAGTGGCTGGAGGACAGAATCTGAATCTGAATCTGATATGTACTGTATTGTTATATTTATTGGAAGATAAATGTATCTTATTCCCACATCATGAATTGTGCTTTTAGATGTTTATATTTGAGTGATCATTTATTTGTATCAGATGTTTTTATACCTCGCATGTGATTAATTAACTGTTATGTCTTTTATTCACCATGAACTTCAATAAAAAATAAAAAAAAAAGAAGCTGCTAAAAAGAAACTGTAGTCCAGGCCTTGATTACTTCAAGACCTGACTACTGCAATGTACTTTATTTAGGCACCACTAAAGGCAGACTAAGAAAACATCAAAGGATGCAGAATGCTGCTGTACGTCTATTATTTAATATTCAAAGGAAACAATTGATGGATGGTATGCTGGATGATGCAAACATTCACCCCCAGCCACAAGGATCTGGGTTTAATCCATCATTCTTTTGCTCACCACACCACCCCAGTTTGGACCGGGCCATATGCAAATCAGTCTTGACCCTATTCCTTGTGGGAACAGTCCAGCCCGAACTGCCAAGCCAAATCCTTCCTGGATCAGAAACAAGCATCCTGGGACCGGTTTCAGGGCATCACCCTTCATCAGCCAGGCTAGCTTGAATCCAGTGGTGTATCGAGCATGGGGCCCACGTCTGGGCATACCCTTCCCACTTAGGTCGACATGTGCAAAAGAAACAAATGATGGACGGTATGCTGGACAATGCAAACATTCACCCCCAGACACAAGGATATGGGTTTAATCTATCATTCTTTTGCTCACCACACCACCCCAGTTTGGACCCAGCCATATGCAAATCAGTCTTGACCATGTTCCTTGTGGGAAAAGTCCAGCCCGAACTGCCTAACCAGGACCTTCCAGGGATGAAAACAAGCATCCTGGGACCGGTTTCAGTGCTCTGCATTCCATCCATCAATTGTTCTTTTTGCTATTATTCCATTTTCCCAGACATTCTTCTATGGGCCCAGTACTTGTTATGCTTTACTGGCTCCAGTTGAGGAAGAGAGTGACTTTTAAAGCACTATGCTTTTGCCACAAAATCTTGAAGGAAAAAGGTCCCTGCTATTTACATTCTTCTGATGCGGTGCTAGAGATAGTTCCAAGAATGAAAAAGGCATGCTTGGAAGCCGCTCGTTCAGTTTCCTGGCCTCCAAACTGGGAATACCCTTCCTTTTGATCTAAAACAGGAAGGTTCCGAACTACCCTTCCTCACAAAGTTAAAGATGTGTCTTTTCAGGCAAGTGTAGAGTTCTTTAATCCCAGGCCTTCACGGTGTATGAAGCCCTAGCTTGGGGACACTCCAAATGGATTAACCAAGCGCCCTATAAAATTTTAATTACACTCTACCCCACTCCACTTTACTCTATTCCACTGTACACCACTGCACTCAACGTCACTGCATTCGATGCCACTCTACTGTACGATATTCCTCTGTATGCTGCTCCACTTACCTCACTCCATTTTATGCTTTCCACTGTATACAACTCCATTCTACGCCACTCCACTGTACACTATTTCGATCTAGGCCACTCCACTCTGGTGTACTCCAGTCCACTGTATGCTATTTCAGTCTACGCTACTCTACCTTGCACTATTCCACTGTATTTCAGTCCACTATACCCCACTCCAGTCTACCCACCACCGCTCTTCGTCACCCCACTTCATTCTGTGCCACTCCACTCCATGCCACTCCCCTGTGGACCACTCCTCTGTACACTATTCCACTGTACGTCACTCCACTCTACCCCACTCCACTCTATGCCCCTCCATTCTGCAGAACTCCCCTGTATGCTATTCCACTGTATGCCACTACAGTTGAGGCCAAGGCAGTCAATGCCATTCCACTGTATGCCACTCCACTCTATGGCACTGTATACTCTATGATATTCCACTGTACATAAGGCCACTCTACCCCACTCCACTATATAATATTCCACTCTTTGCCACGCCACCTTACATAACTCTACTGTATGCGTTTTCACTCTACAGCACTCCACTCTATGACACCCACTGTATGCCACTCCGTTCCACGCAACTCCACTGTACACTATTTCGATCTAGGCCACTCCACTCTACACCCTCCGGTGTACTCCAGTTCACTGTATGCCACTTCTCTCCCCTCTACTCCACTGTATGCTATTTCAGTCTATGCTACTCTACTTTGCACTATTCCACTGAATTTCAGTCCACTGTACCCCACTCCAGTCTACCCCACACTACTCTACACCACTTCACTTTTCGCCACCCCATTCTATGCTGCTCACTCTATGCCACTCCACTGTACCCCCTCCACTCTCCACCACTCCAGTCAACCTCACTCCACTCTACGTCACTCCACTTCACTCTGCGCCACTCCACTCCATGCCACTCCCCTGTACACCACTCCACTGTACGCTATTCCACTGTACGTCACTCCACTCTACCCCACTCCACTCTATGCCACTCGACTCTGCAGAACTCCACTGCATGCGGTTCCACTGTGTGCCACTACAGTCTAGGCCAAGGCAGTCAACGCCATTCCACTGTATGCCACTCCACTCTATGGCACTGTATACTCTATGATATTCCACTGTACATAAGGCCACTCTACCCCACTCCACTATATAATATTCCACTCTTTGCCACGCCACCTTACATGACTCTACTGTATGCGTTTTCACTCTACAGCACTCCACTCTATGACACCCCACTATACGCAGCTCCAGTCTACGCCACTCTAGTCTACCCAACTGCACTCCATGCCACTCCACTGTACTTCGCTCAACAACACTATACTGTGCTCAAAAACAGTCTACGCCCCTCCACTGTATAGCACTGCACTGTACAAAAATGTACTACTATCAATGCAAGTGAACAGCATTCTATTTGACTCTATAGCGCTTTACAACACTCTACTCCACTCTCTGACACTCTATGTAACTCTCTCTATACCCCTTCACCCCAGTTAATATACTCTACTCTGTGAGACACTACTCCATTATACTCCACTCTACTCTACTACTGCACTCCACTCTACTCCACTGAACGCTACTCTATGACACTCAACGGTACAACAGTCTATCTCATTCCACTCTGCCATACTATACTGCTCTCTACTCCACGCCACTGTGCAACACTTTATTACACTCTGTGACAATCTTCTCTACTTCACTCTACACCACTTTCCGAAACTACACCAGTCCACTCCACTGTACCACAATCCCCTTAACAACACTTTATTCCACTCTATGCTACACCATTCCACTGAACTCAACTCCACTGTAGTCCACTGCACAACACTTTACACCACTCTATTTGCACTATGCAACACTACAAACTATACCACCCACTCTATCACACTCTACTCCACTCTATACAACTCCAATCTACAACACTTTACTACACTCTGTGCCACTATACAACACTGTACTCCACTTTATGCCTCTACACTCCATTTACAGCCATTTACTCCACTCTATGCTTCGACACCCCAGTGTACAACACTCAACTTCACATAATGACATGGCACTTTCCAACACACTATGACACAGCACTCAGCTATGCTGTCACTCCAATAACACTTTACTCAACTCTACACTACGCCTGTCCACTCTAGTGCATTCCACGCCACTGTACAATACAATTCACCACTGCACTATATGACAATTTATTCCACTGTATGCTACGTCAGTGTACACCACTCTACTCTACCACACTCCACTCTAATCCACTCCACTCTACACCACTCCACTCTACCCAACACCCCTGTACACCACTCCACTCTTCGCAGACCTCCACCCTGGGCCCATCCTTTTCCTTAGATGGGAAATTTGAGATTCGCATCCCCCAAATCTCACTGACTAAGCTACACCCTGTGTTTAGCATTTAAATTTCCACATGTGGAAATCAACATCTGTGGATTTTTGTTTGAATACATGGATATGTGGTTGACTTCTCTGAGAAATCTATTGAAATGAGAGGCTCCCAAAAATGCACCTCTAATTTCCTTCGGAATGCCTGTGAAGTTGAAAGTGTACTTAATATTTAGTTGTAAACTTTCTCGGCTACGACTGACTTTCCCAAGAATTCTTTTGTGAACCAGATCATTAATAGCTAAACAATACGAACTAAAGTCTTGGCCAGACATGCTACTTCCTCCCCTGATGCGGAGTCGGAAACTCAATAAAATATTAATGGAAGTAGCCCACTCCTACAGCCTTGCAAACAGTCACTAAATATACCTATAGAGATAGCTTAGCACAGGAATGCAAGAAGCAGAGCTCACAAGCTCAGGGCCATTGTTGGTTCTGCTGTTAAAAATCAGTCCAAGGAGGGAAAAAAGACAAGAAGTTGGATCGCTACATCATACTTTTTCAGTTTCAACCCTGATAATGTCATTACTGGTGTCCACTTCATTAAAACCCAGAGAGGATAATTGAAACATCAGACATGAGCATCAGTATATGAAAGGACCCAAACTTTGGGCCTCATTTATGAAAAGTGACGCATCGCTGCGTGAAAACAGCGATGCGTCACTTTTCATTGCGCCCTCCTTGCGACACCAATGATGCGTCATATTTACAGTGTGACGCATCATTGCGCAAGGAGTTACAGATACGTCAGTATTTCTGACGTATCTGTATGTCAAAAAAGTGATGCATTCCTGGAGTGTGTCACAGAAGTGACGCAACTCCAGCAATGTGTCCTTTCACATGGGGCAAGCCCCATGTGAAAGGGCCTGCATCAATCTTACGCCTACTGTGAGGCAGGCATAAGAAATTGACGCATTTGTGTCCTCGAAGTGGCGCATTGAAATCTTATAGATATCACTGCGTCAATTCCATGATCATTTCTTGCGTCAAAACGCTCCCCCTTGCATACATTATACCTGGCGCAGGTATAATGTGGCGCAGGGGTTTACAAAGTGACTCATCTACCTAGATGCGTCACTTTGTAAATATGGTGCAACAAGGCAAATTTTCTACGCTGCTGGTGCATCACAAAAAGTGACGCATCGGTGGCGTAAAAGTGACGCATGGCCTCATAAATGAGGCCCATTGAGCGTAAACTACTAGTAATACCCACTACAGCCAACATACTCCCCAAAACACAGGCACAATTTCTATTAGACCTAAGTCTGATCCCCTACAGGAATACTTACCCTTGGTACATTCATTCATTCATTCATTCATGCGCTGCTAAACTAACCTACTCAAGTAGCATATTGCTCTTCCATTTATATCAGTAAAACTATATGCATTGTGCCACATTGGAGAAAAATGACACGTTGCCACTGTATAAAACACTGAAATAATAAATATACATCTCATCACTGAGAATCAGAAGACACTCTGCTATATAGGTTCGCTATTCAATTGGTTAAAGCCTATTTTGTGAGGAATTCATGTGATTTCATGACATGAAAAATATGGAAATATTAATTGCTCTGAAGAAGCGGTGTTTCAGCCTCAACACACGTGTTAGCAAAGATAGCAACGGTTGTATCATTTTTAAAGCAATGTTACATTTTAATCCAAGTACAACCATTAACCCTAAATCAGATATCATCCTCATAACCAAGTTAAGTTGCAAAGGGCTAAACCATCTTTTAATATTAAATATTTCCTTTCCTCCATAATTTGGGGAGAACAAATTCAAGCTGTACTTGATGAACTGGCCTCTATTCTGGATCACAATTCTTACAGCCCAATTATAATCACTGGAGATTGTAATAACAACTTGTTAAGTATTCATTGGTTGACTCATGCAGCTGCAGTATCATGGAACATCCCAGCCGCTATCACGGCCAGCTGGTGCGATAACATTAAACCAAAGCGTTATGTGGAAGCTATTTGTTGATTTCCTGCAGATCAGCGGACAGAACCCACCTTTATTTCAACTAAATGAAAAAGTATCAGCAGTTTTACTCTATTTTACGGTGCCTACTTTGCCTTGTGCAAAGGTTATCACATTTTATAATGGAAGGAAAGTGCTAACAATCTGCAACAAATAACTTTATTGTTTAGTTATGATACTTGGAAGTCTCTTGTTCTGCCTATTCAATAAATTCGAGAGTAATTAAGTGGAGCATTACTCTTAACCATAAATTATTGCTCTTAAGCAAACAGAATGTTATCACTTCTTATGTTTCCTCTGCACACAACTGGTTTAGTGAATGAGAAAATCTTCTATGGGATTCTTTTATTTTATATCTTGAAAATTGCCAAACAGAGCTATCTGCTACTTAAGCACAGGGATCAATTCATCGCTATAGCTAAACGGAAGCATCAACAACAACTTAGACTATTACTAAAGATTCAAAGTAAACCTGGGAGGGATAAAATAGAACGAAAGAAAGCACCAGCAACGTGAAATCTCTAAACATTTTAAGAGGACCCACGATGCTGCTTCGTCAAAACTGAGGGGCATATTACCAAGGGGGGGCGATAGGCAATTATGCAGAAAATTAATCCAGAGAACTGAGCGTCTAAACAAAACAGTGACGTGAAGAAGCTTCATATGTCCACAAGTGAAGGAAGACACAAATGCTCTACTTGATGAGAATAAATCAAAGATCTGAAAATGAAGAGCGTGGTCTTGGAAGGGGGAGACACAGTCCACTGACCCCTCCGATATTCGCCAAGGTAATTAATAGCAAAGTGAGGTCTTTAATTGGTATATGTTTTCTCCTTGGCCTGCGTCTAAATCCAAACAGCAGTCAACGGACCTTCGATGTTCCTGGTCAATAATAACGACCTCCTGGCATAGTAACCTGGGTTTAGTAGATCCAAATGAAGCTTCTTCACGTCACTGTTTCGTTTAGATGCTCAGTTCTCTGGATTAATTTTCTACAAGAGAGCGCAGGAATTTCCCAGATTGTGTGGAATTGCGACTTCTTAAATCTACTCCGCTTTTCAACTATACCCGGCTCTCAGTTTGAAATAAAACAGTAGAGCGCATGTCCTGACGAAGTTACAACAAGTAACGAAACGCGTTGGCTGTGTATGTGTTCTGAGTAAAATTACCTAAATAAAGAAGAAAAAACTCTTGGACTATAAGAATCTGTGTAATTCCTTACTGGGTGCGCCTCCCACCTTTTGTTCACAGAAATAGAGGGGGTTATGTACTAGGAAGTGGCGGAGAGAGGCATCAGCCTTCCTGGCTAAACGCCTATCTCCTCCACTTCTGAAACTCAAGGCTGCACCATAGTTACAAGACCGTGGTGCAGTCTTGTGTTTCCCCCTACAATGGCGCAAAGTTCAGCAACTTAGCGCCAATGCAGGCCCCCTTGCACCACAGTGCAAGGGTGTCTGCGTGCAGGGGAGGATTGTTTATGTGTAGGAAGGTGTCCCTTCCGGCACATAAACAATCCTAGAAATGCCATCCTGTCACTTTCATGTATGCTGCTTCATGCAGCACACATTATAGTGACAAAATGACATTTTTAAAAAAAAGTTTGTTTATGTATAGGAAGGGACAACTTCCTGTACATAAACAATCCAGTCATTTTGGTTTTTCCATGTGCGCCGCACAAAGGAACAAACATGGAAAAAGTAAAAATGACGAGAAATAATGCATTTCTCCTCGTTTCGCTATCTTCAGACCATTGATACCTGGTCCTAATTTTGGCGCTGCCTCCTATGTACACCACCCTTGTACATCGGGGGCAGCGTCAAAATGAATGGGTATTTGGGTGCATTGCCCAACGCAGCACTCACTGCCCACCCATTTCACGCTAACCATAGCGTGAAAGGGGGCCTTATATACAAGGCAACGTTAAGCCAAGTTAAGTGGTTTAACACTGCCTTGTGCATAAGGCGCAGCCCCTATCACCACCACAACGTCACTATAAGTGACATTGTGGTGGCGATAGGAGCTTGTACATATGCCCCAGAGTTTTTAATAAAAAAAGTCACACCCCTCTAAAGCATCGGGACCTAATAATATACCAATAATTGTGATTAAAACAGTCATTCTCTTGTGAAGCAAGTTGCTTTATGCCTTATTTACACGGGTCTTGAATCCGGCTCTATTCCATCGTCATGGGAAGGAACCCTTACACATCCATTACACAAAAAACACTTGTAGACACATCCGAATAATTATCCGCTTATCGCTCTTCTCAATGCAGAAGGAAGACTTTTCACAAAATTTATAGCAGAAAATGCTTACAAGTGGGCTATTAATCTCAAAATTAGATTGGAACTATCTTTGGCATTGTCAATTTTCAGATACTTTGCTATTATGATAAATTACATTTGGGAATATATAGAGAAGTGACAAATATGGACAGTCACACTTCATGTCTGCATCTTTTTGAGCTCAACAGTGTAATTAAGGAAAACAAATTACCACGATTAACAGAACTTATAAAACTGCCTCGCGCCGAGCGAAGAGACTAATATAGTGCATTATGGGGAAGAATAAGAGAGCTTTCGACTCGAGCTATCTACAGCAGGGAATACAGACATGCACATATACAACCGATTCGTATTCCATCATAAAACAAGAATATTTAACATATGATCTTGAGCACGGCTGTAAACTAAAGTATGTAAGAATTCGCATGGAATCCGAATTGTCTGTCATCAAAGTGATGCAGTCTATGCGGTTATAGGGAAGAATCCATTGAGCACATTTTTGTCTATGTCCGGCCCTTCTCGATCTTAGGAGGAAATATTTGAAGGCTGTATTTGTCATCTCTGGATGTAGAACTATTAGGGGTGGTATTGTTTACTGTTTTTCTGCACAGGACTGTCAATTCAGTGGGAAATTTACTACATTTTTAAATCTTACATACTGCTGCCACGGGGAAATGTGATTTAGCGGTAACTATCATAATTTCTTTTACCAGAGAGATTGATTTTACATTTATGTACTTTATGTTAGGTGTTCAAAGTAAACCTGGGAGGGATAAAATAGAACGAAAGAAAGCACCAGCAACGTGAAATCTCAAAACATTTTAAGAGGACCCACGATGCTGCTTCGTCAAAACTGAGGGGCATATTACCAAGGGGGGGCGATAGGCAATTATCCAGAAAATTAATCCAGAGAACTGAGCGTCTAAACAAAACAGTGACGTGAAGAAGCTTCATATGTCCACAAGTGAAGGAAGACACAAATGCTCTACTTGATGAGAATAAATCAAAGATCTGAAAATGAAGAGCGTGGTCTTGGAAGGGGGAGACACAGTCCACTGACCCCTCCGATATCCGCCAAGGTAATTAATAGCAAAGTGAGGTCTTTAATTGGTATATGTTTTCTCCTTGGCCTGCGTCTAAATCCAAACAGCAGTCAACGGACCTTCGATGTTCCTGGTCAATAATAACGACCTCCTGGCATAGTAACCTGGGTTTAGTAGATCCAAATGAAGCTTCTTCACGTCACTGTTTCGTTTAGATGCTCAGTTCTCTGGATTAATTTTCTACAAGAGAGCGCAGGAATTTCCCAGATTGTGTGGAATTGCGACTTCTTAAATCTACTCCGCTTTTCAACTATAACCGGCTCTCAGTTTTAAATAAAACAGTAGAGCGCATGTCCTGACGAAGTTACAACAAGTAACGAAACGCGTTGGCTGTGTATGTGTTCTGAGTAAAATTACCTAAATAAAGAAGAAAAAACTCTTGGACTATAAGAATCTGTGTAATTCCTTACTGGGTGCGCCTCCCACCTTTTGTTCACAGAAATAGAGGGGGTTATGTACTAGGAAGTGGCGGAGAGAGGCATCAGCCTTCCTGGCTAAACGCCTATCTCCTCCACTTCTGAAACTCCAGGCTGCACCATAGTTACAAGACCGTGGTGCAGTCTTGTGTTTCCCCCTACAATGGCGCAAAGTTCAGCAACTTAGCGCCAATGCAGGCCCCCTTGCACCACAGTGCAAGGGTGTCTGCGTGCAGGGGAGGATTGTTTCTGTGTAGGAAGGTGTCCCTTCCGGCACATAAACAATCCTAGAAATGCCATCCTGTCACTTTCATGTATGCTGCTTCATGCAGCACACATTATAGTGACAAAATGACATTTTTAAAAAAAAGTTTGTTTATGTATAGGAAGGGACAACTTCCTGTACATAAACAATCCAGTCATTTTGGTTTTTCCATGTGTGCCGCACAAAGGAACAAACATGGAAAAAGTAAAAATGACGAGAAATAATGCATTTCTCCTCGTTTCGCTATCTTGAGACCATTTATACCTGGTCCTAATTTTGGCGCTGCCTCCTATGTACACCACCCTTGTACATCGGGGGCAGCGTCAAAATGAATGGGTATTTGGGTGCATTGCCCAACGCAGCACTCACTGCCCACCCATTTCACGCTAACCATAGCGTGAAAGGGGGCCTTATGTACAAGGCAACGTTAAGCCAAGTTAAGTGGTTTAACACTGCCTTGTACATAAGGCGCAGCCCCTATCACCACCACAACGTCACTATAAGTGACATTGTGGTGGCGATAGGAGCTTGTACATATGCCCCAGAGTTTTTAATAAAAAAAGTCACACCCCTCTAAAGCATCGGGACCTAATAATATACCAATAATTGTGATTAAAACAGTCATTCTCTTGTGAAGCAAGTTGCTTTATGCCTTATTTACACGGGTCCTGAATCCGGCTCTATTCCATCGTCATGGGAAGGAACCCTTACACATCCATTACACAAAAAACACTCGTAGACACATCCGAATAATTATCCGCTTATCGCTCTTCTCAATGCAGAAGGAAGACTTTTCACAAAATTTATAGCAGAAAATGCTTACAAGTGGGCTATTAATCTCAAAATAAGATTGGAACTATCTTTGGCATTGTCAATTTTCAGATACTTTGCTATTATGATAAATTACATTTGGGAATATATAGAGAAGTGACAAATATGGACAGTCACACTTCGTGTCTGCATCTTTTTGAGCTCAACAGTGTAATTAAGGAAAACAAATTACCACGATTAACAGAACTTATAAAACTGCCTCGCGCCGAGCGAAGAGACTAATATAGTGCATTATGGGGAAGAATAAGAGAGCTTTCGACTCGAGCTATCTACAGCAGGGAATACAGACACGCACATATACAACCGATTCGTATTCCATCATAAAACAAGAATATTTAACATATGAACTTGAGCACGGCTGTAAACTAAAGTATGTAAGAATTCGCATGGAATCCGAATTGTCTGTCATCAAAGTGATGCAGTCTATGCGGTTATAGGGAAGAATCCATTGAGCACATTTTTGTCTATGTCCGGCCCTTCTCGATCTTAGGAGGGAAATATTTGAAGGCTGTATTTGTCATCTCTGGATGTAGAACTATTAGGGGTGGTATTGTTTACTGTTTTTCTGCACAGGACTGTCAATTCAGTGGGAAATGTACTACATTTTTAAATCTTACATACTGCTGCCACGGGGAAATGTGATTTAGCGGTAACTATCATAATTTCTTTTACCAGAGAGATTGATTTTACATTTATGTACTTTATGTTAGGTGTTTATTATAATGAATATTTTAATATTGTTATTCAATAACGATTAACATACAGTTAAAAACAGTTAATTTAAGTGGAATTTTGACATTTATGTCTTGTAGTTCCTCCCAATACTCATTAGTGTTTGATGTCTTTTGCCACCTTGGATATACTCAATGTCAGCTGTGAGTCTACTAAGGTTGGGACCTGTCACACCGTAGATTGTGAATTGTTATCACATTATATAACTATGTTAAATTAAACAGCATCGCTTCTGTGGATGGATTTAGGGCCATATGTATCATGCTGTAGTTTTGCGATTCTGAAATAGCAATTTTTTGCGAATCGCAAAATCAGAATCGCAAAACGGTATTTATGAAATAAATCGCACAAAAATAGCGATTCCCAAAAAATTGCTTTTTTTTGCGATGTCCGCAATTGCAATTCCTTAACGGGAAAAATTGCCAAATTGAGAATTTCGCAAATCTGAGAATCGGAATCTCAGGTGCAGCTTGATGACATCACAACCAGGAAGTGTGACTACCCATGCTGCACCTGAGTTTCTGAATCACTGAGAGAAGGAGTGTTGGAGAGGGAGCTCTGGAGTGTTTGGAAAAATGGAGGACACAGGAGACAGGCCCAGCCAGGACACCCCCCAGCAGCAGCAGGCTGACAACCAGAGGAAAAGGAAACAGAAATTCTCCGAAGCTGAGCTTGAAGTGCTGATTCAAGAGATGGTCACAAGCCATGAAACGCTGTTTGGGAAAAAATTTCTCAGGGTGCCTGAGACGAGGAAGAGTCGCATTTGGGCAGACATCCAACAAAAGGTGAATGCTGTTGGGGTAACACACAGGAGTGTGGAAGACTTAAGGAAGTGCGGGTACGACATGCGCCAGCGCTCCAAGGAGAAGGTGGCTGCCAGGTTGGGTGAAGCCAGGAAGACTGGTGGAGGGACCTCCACTGCCACTGACTCAACACCTTTGGAGGAACTGGTGGAGGGAACCCTACTTCCTGAAAGCATCATGGGCGTGGCCGGCCTGGACAGCTCCGACCCCGCGGGACCAGGACAAGGTAAGAGGCATGCCATCACACCCCTGACCCCCCCCCCCCAACTACCCCCACACACCCAGCAGCGACCCAGGGGCAGAGAAAAACTAGAAGTGCAAGTGCAGGTACACAAGCACACACTACAATGTATTATGGGAGATGTAGTCACATGCACATAACAGTGGTGCATTAACACCAAGACAATCCCCAAATGCTTGTGCACATCATGAAAGGAAAAAACAAGATACATGTAATCCCAAATAGTGATGTTTAATATTTTACAAGTGCAAGTCAGAACAGAAAATAAATGTGTACTTTTACGTCCACAGCATCAACTGCAACACTGCCAACAGCAAGTGAGAGACAGGGCAATTCCCCTACAAGACCAGCGGCTGCGCAGGAGGATGAATCTGAGGACGAGCCTAGCCCAGTGAACCCACCCAAGCGCCGCAGGCGGAATGTTGTGCGCCCACTACCCCTTTGGAGGACAAGGGCCAGGAAACTGATGGTGATGGTCAAACTGATACCACACAGCCAGAACCACAACAGCGCCCACGTGCAGAACCAATTGCAGCTGTCCCAATCAGGTGCAGGTCCTATGCTCCCAGCAGTGGTGCTAATCCAGGGGATGGGTCCGTGTTTGCTGGCCTGGAGCTGAACATGTTGCAAGTACAGCGCCTGCAAGCAAAAAACATCAAGTCACACCAAAGGGAAATCAGGGCAGGCTTCAGGAACATGACATGTGCCATGTAGGCACTGTGCGCCGAACTCAGGGCCGACCGTGCAGCTCGGCATAGGGAGATGCAGCGCCTGGACTTGTATACCCAGGCTGTGAACCGCCTGTCCTCTGCCACCAGTGTATTAGCTAGGCGCAGCATCTGCATGCAGCGCGAGGTGGCACACAATAGCCAGGACGTGGCAAGGGCCCTACTCAGTGGCGTAAGGAAACTTGAGGGGCCCCCCCTGCAAGGCACATGGAGGGCCCCCCCCCCCCGTGGCGTGGCCCATCATGCCCCTCCCCCCCGCGGCACGGCCCACCATGCCTCCCCCCGGCGGCGCGGCCCACCATGTACTACTTTGCCCTACCTCCCAGAAATCTAGCATATTTTGCTTTGAAACCTCCAACATTTAAATGAAATGCCTCTATATTGTCTTTTTGTAAGTTCTAGTTAGAAAGTGGGAAACACTCTCAACATACATTCCGTTCATAAAAGCGGGCTTTTATGATCTCAAGTTTACAATATTTGGTGTGGTAGCCCCGGCACCGGGTTATGGCTGTGTTGCACGTGACACATGCAAAAAGAACAGATGATGGACGGAATGCAGAACAAATCAAACATTCACCCCCAGTTACAGATCTGGGTTAAATCCATCATTCTTTTGCTCAGAGCTGGCAATGCTTATACTGGCTAGTTCCTCATCCTTGTTCAAAGGATCTCGTTTTACACCTATTATTCATCTTTTGTGTTTCGAAGCAGCCACATGAAATATAATATTATTAGTTATTCAATATGCCTTTAATGATGACAGCATTTTGTTAGCCTGTCACAGAAAGGGTTATTTCACAGCTATTCACTGGCCTCAAGTTAGGGGGCTGCTTTCAGCCAGTCCTGAGTGGTAAGGAAGTTGGTACTTGCAGAATAAAAATAACAGTGCGAAAAGTGCATTTGCAAGGAATATTGGGTGAAAAACAAAACTGGCAACACATCAGTCTAATGAGAAGTAGAGGGTTAAAAGGGTGCACCATGATTGTGGAAATCTCCACTTGAGAAAGTCTAATGCATGGAGAGGGGTAGGTTTAAGCTTGGTTTTCCTTGGGAGTTTATGACCACCCACAAATCTGAATTAGTTGACATTCACAAACTCGTCTAAGAACCCGTCTGTCTCTGGAAATGGCTGGGGATTTACTCCAGAAAAGGGTAACCCTTCCAGGGGGGGGATGGGCATTGAGCAAGTTAATTACACTCATCCTGAGCACATGGAGGCCCCGATTCCAAATGTGTCAGGAGAGTAGGAGCTATTTCCGAAATCGGACACCATGGGGCTTGTAGTTTATTGAGTGCTATAAATGGCAACTATTGCAAGTATTTGAGACAGAGTGCTTTAAAATCCCCATGTTATGGTCAAAGGTATACTGTTTCCCTCTGTTAAATTCCAGGAAGTTTGACATGCCAAAATTACAGGAAGGGTGAGCACTCAATAATTACTGGGTGCAATAACTAACACCAAACTGAGGATTCCACCCAAGCACAAACTGGGGTTTGCTCAGGTGCTGAAAACACAATGACCGACTCCTAATCAGGGCCAGAGACTGCATCTGCTTGCTACTATTGTACATAATTTTACTGTTTTAGTTGCAACTACTGCACAGTTCTGTGATGCCTGAATTAGCCTGATGCAATAACCGAAATGATCAAAATAACAGCAACAACCACAACATTAATAATAAAAAAATGAATGTTGTCATTGTCAAGATCCTTAATGCCAAAATAAACTCATGCAAATGTTATCACTTTTTATTCATGCATGCACACACACACTCCTCCACATTATCATCTATCACAAACGCTTTCCATGATCCACAGAGTCACAAACAACGGGTGACGATCCTTTATAACAAGACTACTAACTAAACTCCTATCCAACACTCAATGAAACGCAGTGGTCTTCATGGTCCACAACCACCTTCCATAACAAGACTCCCAATCTCCTCCTCAACCCCAAATGAAACACACTGGTCTTTACAGTACTCCGGGGGAACACCATTTTGAATAGGCTTACATTTTTTAACTTATTAAGGAACTCCCCCCCCTGTCACTGCTACAAATGACCCCACCAACCCCACTCTCTTAGTGTCCACAGTGAGTCCACCGATTGGAAGCCACCGGTACAGCACTTACATTTGTTTTGGACAGTGAAGCTAACTCGAGTTTGCATAATGCCAGTTCCAAAACACACATACAGCTCGGCCGTTATCACGTGAACACTGCCCTGATTGGCAACTGTGGGACACTTTTTTAGCTATCCGATTCACTAATGGGGTTCACTTTAAATTTGATGCCCATGCCTGTTTTCTGTCTCATACATGTATGTTGGTGTGTAGGACTGCTAGGCATGAATCGGATATTTTATAAAAAATAAGGAAGGCAACAGAGAGAAGGTAAGACTTTGATTAAACAAGCTTTGGCCATCTAGCATTTGAATCATAAGAACTGTTACACAATAATCAGCAGATAAAACTGAAAACAGTGAAAAATGTACACCTGCATAGAAAAAGATCTGGGCAGTTGTGTGATGGGATCAGAGGTGTATAAAAAGTATGGGCCCCGTCCTGTGATCTTGAGTGCAATCCGGAATGGGGTTTTGGAGTGGCTAGTGGCTGTGGGTGTGCAGAGCGTGATAAAATAGCAAAATATCCTGGAACTAATTTGTTAGCCTTTCGCGTACAGGTAAGAGCATATACAATAGGTTGCTCAACTCCACCAAACTAATAGTTAAACATATTTTATTTGATGTCTAAAGCCTGTTAAAATTGAAGCACATCGGCAAAACATGAGAAGCTTCCAATTTGCAATCACCTGTCACAGAATGTCCCATAGTCGGACGGAGCATTTGCTTGGAGGGAAATATCCTGGGTTGTTGTGAGATCACAATGTCCGGATTACGTTGTAGCCGCCGATCTCTGTAACAAAGGCATGATTTACCCGCCGAGTTTTCTGATTTATTTAGATAAGCTTAGAATCTGAGAGCGGCAGGCTGCACGAGGGTCCCTGCAGCCACCTGTTAACCCACTGAACTAACAAAGATTGAAAAAACTGAACTGCAAATCACACACAGATCAAAAATATGCAGTTGTATCTAGCTGGGTATGCCAGCAGTCAGTCAGCAAAGCCTCATAGACGTTAACCGTAAGCCGGTGTACCGTAGTTACAATCTTCCCATCGGAATGATCTCCCCCTTACAATCTGTGCATGCTGCCGTTCCTTCCTTCTTTGGGGTCACCCACAGCCACTCATCTACCCCTCGATGCCATGTCTCGTTCTCAGAGTGTGTGATCATGATGCACAATGAATGTGACATTCCAGGCTGCAGCTGGCTATATACTGTCTGCCTTGCACTTCCCACGGCCATGGAAGTGAATCCTCTTCCCATGATCACTAGTGATCCACGTGCAAGGGAGGACGCGCCCTGCTTCATCCTGCAGACCTGCACGTTTTTTACCTTATAGGCTTAGTTATACTTATAATAGCAGTCGTAAAATCCCACCCAAACTTTGGTCGATGAACGATGATGAAATAGTTTATTATAGCGCTGTGTTAGTGTTCGCGGTGCCTGTTGTTCGGATAAACTCGGAGAGAGTGTACCTGATGATGAGTCCTCCTCAGTCCTGAGCGACGAGCGTCCGTCAACGGTCAGCGTGGTCAGGTGGGGGGCTTAAGTTCAGGCTTCCTTTCCTTTGTCTTCTTCTGCTCCGCTGCCACACCTTACACACTATAACGGTAAACGCGCTTATTTGGGAGGGAGGGGGAGGGGTGGGAGTAAAGTAGACCGAGATTGTTTTGAGTGTGTAAAAGGCCGCTTTATTAGGAAACAGGTGCACATAACAAATATAAAACCTTGGCAACCCCTTACAAAACTATACCTCACTAAATAAATAATTAACTACAAACCCCGCCCCCCACCCCCTCCCCTAAAATTCTTTGGCCCCTCCCCCACCCAACAATACAGCATTAAACATTACAACAACATTATAAACATTACATCATCAATAACACATTACGTCATTAATTAAATCATTACGTCATCATTTAAAACCTTTATTCATCAAAACCCCAATCACATATTGAAAGCCAGGCCCTCTATAACCATAAACCCTGCCTGACCCTTCACTCCTGCCAATACCCCCCAAAACCTGAACGGTCAAACAATGACCAACATTCCCCTGAACCTGTCAATCAAAGAATCGATCCAATACTCATCAAACAATCTACCATAAACTGCACCGATACAACCAAAACCCTGCACAGCACCTGTTCCTAGCGACAATACAAAGCACAAGAAAAAACCCCTGCACACCTATATCCAAGAAAACAGCCTTTAATGAAAAATTTAAAAATTAAAATTAAAAGAGAACAACCCTGGCTGATAAAATGGGGGAAACAAAACCCCAGAAGAAGGAATAATAAATGGGAGGGGGGGAGGGACAAAAAACGCTAACAGCCCTCCTAGCCACCAGGTCACCAAACCTAAAATGGTGGCTAGGAGGCGGGAGAGAGGACATTTATAATTGGGCTGGCCAGTCCTACTAGGCCAGCCCAAATGACAGAACATTCCAGCAACTTCTGGAAGAAACCCCTCGCAGCCCTCTCAAACCGCCCGGGGGAGGGGACCTCCCTGCGGTCAGCTCCCTCCCCCAAGCCCCCCTTGGGAGGGAGGGCGAGGGGTGGGAGTAAAGTAGACCGAGATTGTTTTGAGTGTGTAAAAGGCCGCTTTATTAGGAAACAGATGCACATAACAAATATAAAACCTTGGCAACGCCTTACAAAACTATACCTCACTAAATAAATAATTAACTACAAACCCCGCCCCCCACCCCCTCCCCTAAAATTCTTTGGCCCCTCCCCCACCCAACAATACAGCATTAAACATTACAACAACATTATAAACATCACATCATCAATAACACATTACGTCATTAATTAAATCATTGCGTCATCATTTAAAACCTTTATTCATCAAAACCCCAATCACATATTGAAAGCCAGGCCCTCTATAACCATAAACCCTGCCTGACCCTTCACTCCTGCCAATACCCTCCAAAACCTGAACGGTCAAACAATGACCAACATTCCCCTGAACCTGTCAATCAAAGAATCGATCCAATACTCATCAAACAATCTACCATAAACTGCACCGATACAACCAAAACCCTGCACAGCACCTGTTCCTAGCGACAATACAAAGCACAAGAAAAAAACCCTGCACACCTATATCCAAGAAAACAGCCTTTAATGAAAAATTTAAAAATTAAAATTAAAAGAGAAAAACCCTGGCTGATAAAATGGGGGAAACAAAACCCCAGAAGAAGGAATAATAAATGGGAGGGGGGGAGGGACAAAAAACGCTAACAGCCCTCCTAGCCACCAGGTCACCAAACCTAAAATGGTGGCTAGGAGGCGGGAGAGAGGACATTTATAATTGGGCTGGCCAGTCCTACTAGGCCAGCCCAAATGACAGAACATTCCAGCAACTTCTGGAAGAAACCCCTCGCAGCCCTCCCAAACCGCCCGGGGGAGGGGACCTCCCTGCGGTCAGCTCCCTCCCCCAAGCCCCCCTTGGGAGGGAGGGCGAGGGGTGGGAGTAAAGTAGACCGAGATTGTTTTGAGTGTGTAAAAGGCCGCTTTATTAGGAAACAGGTGCACATAACAAATATAAAACCTTGGCAACGCCTTACAAAACTATACCTCACTAAATAAATAATTAACTACAAACCCAGCCCCCCACCCCCTCCCCTAAAATTCTTTGGCCCCTCCCCCACCCAACAATACAGCATTAAACATTACAACAACATTATAAACATCACATCATCAATAACACATTACGTCATTAATTAAATCATTACGTCATCATTTAAAACCTTTATTCATCAAAACCCCAATCACATATTGAAAGCCAGGCCCTCTATAACCATAAACCCGGCCTGACCCTTCACTCCTGCCAATACCCTCCAAAACCTGAACGGTCAAACAATGACCAACATTCCCCTGAACCTGTCAATCAAAGAATCGATCCAATACTCATCAAACAATCTACCATAAACTGCACCGATACAACCAAAACCCTGCACAGCACCTGTTCCTAGCGACAATACAAAGCACAAGAAAAAAACCCTGCACACCTATATCCAAGAAAACAGCCTTTAATGAAAAATTTAAAAAATTAAAATTAAAAGAGAAAAACCCTGGCTGATAAAATGGGGGAAACAAAACCCCAGAAGAAGGAATAATAAATGGGAGGGGGGGAGGGACAAAAAACGCTAACAGCCCTCCTAGCCACCAGGTCACCAAACCTAAAATGGTGGCTAGGAGGCGGGAGAGAGGACATTTATAATTGGGCTGGCCAGTCCTACTAGGCCAGCCCAAATGACAGAACATTCCAGCAACTTCTGGAAGAAACCCCTCGCAGCCCTCCCAAACCACCCGGGGGAGGGGACCTCCCTGCGGTCAGCTCCCTCCCCCAAGCCCCCCTTGGGAGGGAGGGCGAGGGGTGGGAGTAAAGTAGACCGAGATTGTTTTGAGTGTGTAAAAGGCCGCTTTATTAGGAAACAGGTGCACATAACAAATATAAAACCTTGGCAACGCCTTACAAAACTATACCTCACTAAATAAATAATTAACTACAAACCCCGCCCCCCACCCCCTCCCCTAAAATTCTTTGGCCCCTCCCCCACCCAACAATACAGCATTAAACATTACAACAACATTATAAACATCACATCATCAATAACACATTACGTCATTAATTAAATCATTACGTCATCATTTAAAACCTTTATTCATCAAAACCCCAATCACATATTGAAAGCCAGGCCCTCTATAACCATAAACCCTGCCTGACCCTTCACTCCTGCCTATAACCCCCAAAACCTGAACGGTCAAACAATGACCAACATTCCCCTGAACCTGTCAATCAAAGAATCGATCCAATACTCATCAAACAATCTACCATAAACTGCACCGATACAACCAAAACCCCGCCACCCAGAAAGGTAGGGGGGGAAGAGAAACTACACCACCTCCCTTTCTGCCCCCCCAACCAGAAAACTAGAGACAGAACAGAACCAATATTAACGCTGCATAGCAAGCGAACGCGCCAAAACCTCACGTAACTCTAACAAGTATAGGTCCATCCCCACTCTGGACAGGTGAACACCATCATCTCTGAAAAATTCCACCGTCTCAAATTTAATTTCCCTATGTGAAATTCTGCTAAAACCAAGACCACGGCAGCAGCGAGAAACTTCAGAGTTTACCTTCTTCCTGGCCCTATCCACGGCCCTGGGATTGACTGCCCCTCTCCAGATCCTACGCGGTATCAATTCAGTCCAAAATACATGGCACCCAGCCCAAAGCTCCTTAATAAGGCCCAAGTCCCTCTTAATAGCTCGAAGTAACACCACACCTTTGGTAGCACAGAGATCGTTCTCCCCCAGATGTATGACCAAAATATCAGGACATAGCCCGCCCACCATATTGTTGTTAAGACAAGGGATTAACTCTCTCCAGAGCATCCCACCTTTCCCCTTCCAAACGACATTAAACATACGAGCGTTAAAACCAAGAAGTTCTCCAAAGTAACTCTGTGCTGCCTGGACTCGGGCCCACTTCACGAAGGAATGCCCAACTATCCAGACTGTCACCACAGGAGAACGAGGCCCAGCAACCGATCCTACAAAATAAAACAGAGTTAGAGCTCATGGGAAGGAAGATGACGCATGCGCCTCCTCCGCTGGACTCCTCACGTAGCGCTGAAAACAGTTTGAAGACCAACGCCCCAATCTCATGATATCTCTGTCAGTCCAACCCCTGTTGAAGGCTTCAGTTGCAGCACCAATCCTGAAAGAATGTGTCCCATATAAGTTCCCATCCAATCCTAAGTGCTGCAAAGCCTTGCGCAAAACCATTCGGAATTGGTATGTTGTCACAGGGGTGCCATCAATATGCTGAAAAACAAGCGCCTCGTCACCACCCCCACACATTGAACGCCAGCGCCGCGCCAACAGTAAAGGGCAAGTAAGCCTTGGAGCACGCGCCTGCAACCACACACCTTTCCCTTTTTTCGTCTGATCAGTTTTAGAGCTGGCCAACCATACGTGAACCCCCTCATCTGAACAAAAAACATCCCGCCAAAATATGCCACACTTGTATTTAGAACCCAACAACTCTGAAACCCTGAAAGCTCCAAAAAACATGAATGCCATCAACATCGAAAATAAACATGACTCAAAGTCATCTGAACAAACAGAAGGTAGAATAGTGATCAACCTAGCCAGGACCTGCCAAGATAAAGGAGCCCTGAGTCTACTAGTATGCCCTTGCTCTCTGGCCCAACCCTCAAGCATCCTTCTGCCAATTTCCCCCGCTGTCGGAGAGTAACCCCACAACAACTTACCCATGAAAGCTATCCCTGCCAATTTGCCCGCAATGGTTACCTTGGTCAACCCTCTATCCATGAGGTCCAAAATGAAGTTCACCACATCCTCAGAACGGCTCCCAACTTCATCGCGCCTAGAAGCACCGGATTCCAGAAACTCCCTCCAGGCCAGAGAATAAGCAGAACGCGTAGACACAGACAAAGAACCTACCACCAGTTGTACGGCCCGACCTTGCCTACGTGCCACAGATGAATCGGCATCGGGGTCGGTGTTCTGTCTGTGTCCCTCGCCAGTCCACGGAATCTCCCCCACTGTGAACGAGACAGAGCATCCGCAATGTCATTGTCCACACCAGGGATGTGCAAAGCACGAAAATGAATGTCGTGTTTCAAACAACCCAGCACGAAGACTCTCATGAGCTTCAATACCTGTTCATCCCTGGCAGACTGTCGGTTAACGATCTCCACTACAGCCATGTTATCCACACGAAAAAGCACCTTCTTGTGTGCCAATTCCTCCCCCCACAGGGTCAAAGCCACCAGCAAAGGGAAAAGCTCTAAAAAGGTAATGCTGCGACCTCCATTCAGCCACTCATCCGGCCAACGTTCAGCACACCATCTTCCATTCCAATACAGCCCAAAACCATCACTGCCAGCAGCATCCGAGAACATTTGCACATCCCACTGGAAGTCAACGTCCCGCACCAAAGGAACTCCATTAAAGGAAGAAAGAAAAAATTTCCACATTCTCAAGTCCTCCTTGACACCAGCAGACAAACGAACCCGATGGTGAGGCAACTGATGACCTGCAAGAGCCCTGCCCAATCTTCGACAAAAAGTCCTGCCTGCCCTCACCACCCTACAGGCAAAATTGAGATGGCCTAGTAGCACCTGAACATCTTTCACCAACACTTTCCTTTTTGATAACATGGCCTCCAGTAACTCCAGCATTTTCACTTTTTTATCCTCGGGCAGGCGAGCACACATTGCCACAGAATCAATCTCAATACCTAAAAAGGACAAAACAGTGGCAGGACCCATCGTTTTCTCGGGAGCCAAAGGAACTCCCAGATCCTCCACGAGCCCTTGGAAAGTGTCCAAAGCAGCCTGGCACTCCGTGGAGCCCGGGGATCCGACAAAGAAAAAGTCATCTAGGTAGTGCGCTACCAGTGAGTGACAGGACTGCTGAGTAAAGTACCACTGTAGAAAAGTACTAAAACACTCAAAAAGAGCACATGAAATGGAGCAACCCATCGGCAGAGCCTTGTCCACATACCATTGACCTGCAAAATGAATACCCAAGAGACACCAGTCGTCCGGGTGGACAGGCAATAGCCGGAAAGCAGACTTTATATCACACTTGGCCATCTCAGCAGCTGCGCCCGCGGTCACAACAAGTGACATGGCCACGTCAACTGAGGAATAAGAGACTGAAACAGCCTCTGGATCAATAAAATCATTGACAGACGACCCTTCTGGCCATGATAAGTGCTGAACAAGCCTGAATTGTCCCGGATCTTTCTTCGGGACCACTCCAACAGGTGATATAATTAAATTAAGGATCGGCCAATCATGAAAAGGGCCAGCCATCCTTCCATCATGTACCTCTTTATTTAGCTTTTCTTGTACCACTGCGCCATGCTCTGATGCTGATTTTAAATTAGCAGACCATCTCCTCTCCCTTGAGCCCATGTAACCCAGCCGGAAACCAAATTCAAAACCATCCAACAATTTTTTCTTTGCTGCTTCATCCTCATAGTCTTGAAGCGCAAGGCGCAACCTCTCCAACTTAACCGGTGTATGAGCCCTTGGACCCAACACCCTTAGAACCTCTGGATCCCCTACCCCCTGAAAACTGTGGGGGCGTCCCTGAACCACCTGCACTCGCCTGTTTCCCCTGTTGGCTTCCTGCTGGCTGGTTATCCCAGCATCTGGAAAATGGGTGTCTCCTACCACAGCCAGAGCATTCATGTTTAAACTTACAATATTCTCTGGTACAGGATCCCTTGTTAAACTCCCAGCATGTGCCAATCCCTGACTGCGTGGTTGAAGTAGCTCCCACCCCTCCCCGGGTGGGCTTGCCCTTAAAGGGCCGGTAAACTAAAGGAAATCCACTCGCTGTAAAAATAGTCTTCCCCCCTGACGCAGAGCCCATGGTATGCTGCCATAAGTCAAGATCGAGCTCCCCCCACTTGGCCTCCGGATCCCAAGCCATCCTGGCCCTGAACTCCTCATCATATTGGGACCAGGCAAACCCCCCTCCAGTAATCTGCGCCTTGCGTATAACATCCATGTATTTAAAAAGGGACACGCTGCGCTCTGGGAACTTTTCACAGTATACACTTGCATAAATAAGGAATGCAGCTGTCCAATTTTCAATGTTCAAGGGGACTCTAGGACGTTTGGCCAACTCAAACTCCTATTCCTTAGACCCCTCTTTGGACCAGACTTCCCGGTGTAGTAGCTTAAGGAGTTCCACATACTCACCGTTCCAAATACGCTCTTTTGTAGTTAACATCAAATGAGCACCCAAAGGCTTTGTGACCCCCATATAAGGTAACTTTTTGATTTTCAATTCTTTACTGGCCAAAGGCTCTTTAACCGTACTGGAAGCACCAGTGTTAGTACCACTCTCCACTTTACCCGTGACTTCCACAACATCATCAGTGCCCACAGCAGTGTCTTTCACGTAACGTCCTTTGCACAATCTCCCTTCACCAACAACAACAACAGTTTCTTCTCCTGAGCCCACAGACACCATGGTAGGTTTGGCCTGTGCAGCTAACTGCTCACCTGGCAACAGAGAGACCACTCTTGAAGGCTCCGCCCGTGGCGCTGAAGTCAATGTGTCTTGTCTGCGAGGCGCCCTGACCGATGGGCCGTGCTCTCTTCTCACTGGCACTTGACTCTGAACCACTGGAGCCTGAAAAACACTATCAGAGACATGAGAGGGCACCCCCCCCCCCACGGCCCGCAATTCACTTTCCTCTGGACTATCTTCGTCATAGTCTAGGACCACTGAATCAATACCAGTATGCAACACATCACCACGGGTCTTACCTAACCCGGTATCAACAATAGTACATTTTAATGTTTTTGAAGAACCTCCAGGGGGGGGAGCAGACTGTACACGCCTGTAGCTCCCCTTGCGTTGACTCTGCGGCTCCATAGCCGCCGGCAAGGTAGGACACCTATACCTGCTACTCGTTGGGGCCAGCGGGGTCACGCCAGACCCTCGTGTGCTGGCCGCGGCCGGTTCCCTCGGTGGAACAGAGAGGGCAGCGCTAGGCATTCTCCTCGCTTCCCCTTGGCGAAAGTGGACTGGACCGCGCCCTGCCAAGTCTGGACCGCCGCACCTACTCCTATCCTGAAAAGAAAAAGTTTGGACTGGTGTGCTAGGGTCCCTGAATACAACACCTGAAACAGACCTTGTCCTCTGCAAATTAGCATCAACAACCGCCCCTTGAAACCTATCCAAAGAACGCCCCCTAATACAGCCCCTCAAAGGCACTCCCCTGGTCGGAGAGTCGCCTATCATCTCTTCATCATCACTCTCATCCAAGTTATCGCCCGCCACCGCTGAAGAAGAGGCCTGAAGAGGGGCCCCCGCACCCCAAACTTGGCCCTCACTATCCTTCTGAAAACCACGCTGCGCCAAACCTGCCGTACCAAAATGCTCCCATCCAGGAGAACCAAACATAAAATATGGACCTCTAGCATCTCCAGTCCAACTTGGGACCGCATCCCTAACCCCCTGAACAGGCCCACCACTCACTTGCTTGAAAAACCCCTCACGCCCCAAAAACGTGCTCGGGAAACCCACAGCCCCTGCATACCTCACACCAGGTTGGGAAAACCTCACAAATTCATCCACACCTGCCCTTCCAAGCCCCGCCAATCCTGGGCCAGGTGCAGGTCCTGCCCCACGACTCTCACAAGAAAAGGCTCCATGACCCCCCTGTGACACTCTCCTGCCATCCCTCTGCGAACGGTCATCCACCTCCCGAAAACCAGGAAACACAGAACCCCCTGACCGTGAAAAATCCTGGCCCAAAACAACACCAGACATAGAACCACTTTTCGCCCATCTGAGCCCACTCCCCCTCCCCCCTGGAACCCCCCCCAACAGACAAAGCAGCACCCACAGAAGAACCAGGGGTAGAGAATAATAAAGGGCTGCCCACATTACTTTCCAAATCCCCCTGCGCAGTACCAACATCATGTGAAGAAAAAACCTGGCCAGCATGAGGCTCCAAACCCACCTGTCTTTCCATCCCACCTGATACAGACTGGCTGAAAACCCTAGTATCAGCAACATTTAGCCCTGGTACAGAAAGATTCGAAGGGGTTAACAACAGACTGGCGCCTGCATCAACATTAAGTTGTGTCTCTGCCACAAAACGCTCTGAAACATGCAAATCCGGCAGATCGTGCTGCTGAGCTGCCCCATGACTAACATCAAATTGCACAGAGCCCCTGCGCGCCCCTCGCGCAGACACAACGAGCTCCTGCTCCACGCGACGCTCACAGAGAGGGTCAGATGCGGAGCGTTTCTTACTCCCTCTCCGCCCCCCCCTCACCCGCTTGGCCGCTGAAACATAATCTGAAGCAAACGCTTCAACATCCAAACCCTGTCCCGCCCGAACCGCCGAGGAAACTAAACGCGCACCTGCCGCCTCACCCGACTGACTGGGAGCCTTGTGAGCTGCCGCCGGAGCACCCCCCGCCCCAACCGGCAACCGAGGGCGTACCACGGGGGCCGGTCGCGCGTCACCAGCGCAAACCACGGGAGCGCCCAAAGTCACTGGAGCTCCCCCCTCCCCCGCTGCCACACGCGCTTGCAAGGAAGGGGCCGGTTTCCTCGCACGGGACCGGCCCCTTTCGCTTACCTGGCCCGAACGCCTCTTCTTAGGCGAAGAACACGCCAGCACAGCAGCGGACTCACCGGCGGAGGCCTGGCGCTGGGGGCGCGCCGGCCCCCCTCCCACCAACAAGTCCATGCGACCTGCTTCTGACAGCAGTCTCATGGCCTCCAAAACGCGATAGTCTTCCATCACAGTAATAAACAGCCACAGGAAACGAATGAAAAAATACCTAAAAGCACCTAGTAAATCTCTGCACACAAAAAACGCTAACAGCCCTCCTAGCCACCAGGTCACCAAACCTAAAATGGTGGCTAGGAGGCGGGAGAGGGGAAATTTATAATTGGGCTGGCCAGTCCTACTAGGCCAGCCCAAATGACAGAACATTCCAGCAACTTCTGGAAGAAACCCCTCGCAGCCCTCCCAAACCGCCCGGGGGAGGGGACCTCCCTGCGGTCAGCTCCCTCCCCCAAGCCCCCCTTGCGTGTGTCGTCATGACCTCATTGCACAATGCGCATGTGTTGTCCCTGCCCCCCTGACAAATGTTATGAGGCCATTGGTCAGTGAGTCAGCAGCCAGCCCCCCCTCCCAGTGCCCCAGCGGCGCGCATACGCGTCCCGGAAGGCAGGCCGCGGAAAGGAAAGTGAAAGTCACCAGAGTCAGAGGAGTAAAGAGTAAACAACCCGGCCGGGCTGACGACCTGCCGCCATTGATCTCATCCACACCCACCACACCACCACTATTAAAACTACTCTCTCACTCACACTCACAGTGGCCGGGCCCCTCGCAGGCCCGCACCGTCCATTCCTGCAATCATTCATTCATTGGCTAATGTAATGGCATTGGCTGGCATCCAGTCACACTCCGGCCCGCAACATCGTGCTCCGAGTCCTCAACTCTGCTCAGAGTCAGCGAGTGCAGCAGCTGCCAGCCAGTCACACGGGCCCCGGCCGGGGCCCTGCACCATCCTGCTGCCAGCCTCACACGGGGCCCCTGCGCCGGGTCCCGGCCCGACGGACGTGGCGCGCGTGCTCATCAACTCTCTGCTTAGCCTGCCAGCACTGACCACACGGTGACGGGCCCCCGGCCGGGGCCCCGCACCATCCAGCTGCCAGCCTCACGGGGCCCCGGGCCCCCGCTGGGGCCCGGCCCGACGTGCTCAACTCACTCTGCTGAGTCTGCTGCTCAGTCAGCCTGCTTCCAGCCACACACAGGCCCCGGGCCGGGCCAGCCGTGGCCCCGCCCCGCACCATACTGCTGCAGTGCCAGGCCAGCTTAACCAGTGGGCCGCCGCCCGGGCCATTCTGCTGCCACTGACATGACACTGCCAGCCTGCCTCATGGGCCCCGGCCGGGGCCCCGCACCACGGCGCTGCCAGCCTCGCCCTCGCCCCTCATGGGGCCCCGGCCGGGACCGTCCATATTTTTAAAATAAATCTACTCTCAGTCAATCAATGCATTCAGTGAGTGGCCCCGGGCCCCGGCGGGGCCCCCTGGAGAGCGAGGCACTGTGCAGGAACATGTGCAGGACATTTTGAAGGACATTGTGTATCACTCAGCCTGTGTGACGTTAATAATCCTGATGTTAAGGAATAAAAAACACAGTCTGACAACTGATATATAGCATTGAGTCACTTTGTCTTACCTAGAAATAGTTGCGTGTGATCTCATCCCGCCTCTGGCACCCAGCAGCTGCACCATGTACACCGGCTGGCATGCGTCCTGGAGCAGGCCCCTCCACATCTGATGTGTCAGATTCACTGAGCTCCACCAGTGTGCCTTTCCTGGTGGCGATGTTGTGCAGCATGACACATGCTACCACTATTTTGCAACAGGTCTGTGGGCTGTATTGTAGTGCCCCTCCACTTTTGTGAACGCATCTGAATCTGCTTTTCAGTATCCCAAATGTCCTCTCAATGGTTGCTCTTGTTGTGATGTGGGCGCTGTTGTACTGCCGCTCCGCTGCACTGGCCGGATTCAGGTAGGGCGTCAGTATGAAGTCACTGACCGCATACGCACTGTCACCTGTGGGGTGGGAGGTATATGGTTAAACACTGTCCTGCACATGCTATCCTTAACAAGTGTGGCCTCTGTTTAAATGTATTTACCTAGTAGATAGCCCTCACCAAACTCCCCACTTGTGAGTCTATGGTGTATCCCTCTGTGGCGGAAGATGAAAGAGTTGTGGGTGCTGCCAGGGAATTTGGCGACAATGTCCGTGATGATGTGTTTGGTATCACGCACGACCTGTATGTTCAGGGAATGGTAGGATTTGCGACTCCTGAACACATACTCATTCTGGGAGGGGGGGATATTGCAATGTGTGTCCCATCTATGCATCCTATGACGTGGGGAAATTGGGCTATTTGATAAAATTCCTGTTTGGTCTGGTCTAGTGCCTGTGGGGTGCTTGGGAAGTGAATGTGGTGATGCAGCCTCTGTACCATGGCATCAAGGAATGCGTGGAAAGAACGCGAAAGTGCACTCTGTGACACTCCTCCTACAGAGGCAATCACCCCCTGGAAACTACCAGATGCCAGGTGGTGGAGTGAGCACAGGACCTGGATGTAGGTGGGCATGGAGTGTGTCCTGCGTGTGGGGTGTTCAAGAAAGGGTTTGACTTCCTCAATTAAATGAAGGATGCTCTCTTCATCCAGCCTGTAGTGTGTATGGATGTTCTCCTCAGTGCGCTGGAAGATGGTAATGCGCGCACGGAATATCCTCTCCTGGTGTCTCCCCGTTTGTGCAGCAGCTCTGAGTCGCAGCCTCCTGGCTATCACGTAAAGCCCAGCCATTGTGGAAAAAAGTCTGTTGCATTGTGGGACTCCTTAGATAGTTTTCACCTGGTTACCACCTGCTCCTACTTGGTGTTAATTGCGATTCTCTAAAATGCGAATTTCGTGTATTCGCAAATTGCGATTTTTTCATACATTCCATTGCGATTCCTTATTTTGCGATTGCCTCATTTGTGATTTTTGCAAAATCTGCTAATAGCAAAATAAGGAATCGCTTGAAAAATCGTAGAATTCAGGGTCTCGCAAGGTAAGGAATCGCTATTTTAGCGATTCCTTATTTTGCTATGAGATTGTGCTTCATACATTGGGAATAGCAAATTTTTAGTCGCAAACGCTATTTTTTGCGATTCGCAGCGTTTGCGACTAAAAATTTGCTTGATACCTATGGCCCATAGTCACTAGTGCAAATCCTGGACTCTCACTCCTAAAACAAATGTCTTTAACCTTAAGTCAACCTCAGCCATTTCTATTTTCTAAATCTTCAGCTGGCAGAAAGGACAAATAATCAGGTAGAACTGAAAGAAAGAATTGTAGGAGAGCAGGAGCTTGAAATGTCCTATTAGTTAATGCAGGACAGAAGCAAATGTAGTAAATGTTGTATTCTTTGGAAAGCTGTTCCTTTCAGTGTCTCCAAAATGCGACAGATCATATCAAGTTTCAGCTCTCTAGTTAGCATCTGCAGCATCTTTCTTGAAATCTCTTCATTAGCTGTCATTTGCTAAACTGGTCCTCAATGCTGAATGCATGCGGGCAGATTTACAAGCTCCTTGTGCCATTTATGCGTAATTTTTAACATGGAAAAGGTGACGAAAAAGTGGCGCAAGGGGCTTGTAAATCAGCCTCATGGTATTTCGAGCTTATCATTGTTTTGGTCTCAATTACTTATAGCAGGAGAATCAGCATTATTGCCCTAGTCAGTCTCTAAGATCCACGGAAACTCAGGGGCATATTTACAATGCAATTGTCGAAGTGTGTCATTAAGTCTCAAAGGCTAACGAAATCCTCTGCCACTTCAAAATGTGGAGCTTCAAAATATTCACAAGAATATGGTGCAGCTCTGCATTTTCTCCTACACCAGGGCTAAATTTAGAAGCCCAGCGCCAATGTAGGCACCCTTGCACCACAGAGCAAGAGTGCCTGTGATGAGGGGAAGATTGTTTATGCGCACAGAAACAATCTGTAAGTGTCGTTTTGTGCCTAATCAGCCCACATATAAGTTGCAAAACTGCATTTTTTTAAATGATTGTTTATGTGTAGGAAGGGGGATTTCCTATACATAAACAATCATAGGCAATTTGGTGTTTCTATATGTGCTGCACAAGGCAGCACACATGGAATCGAGGAAAATAAAGCATCTCTCCTTGTTTTGCCTGTTTAAGACCAGGTTTTCCCTGGTCTTAATTTTGGCACTGCCGCCTATTTACGCCGCCCTTGTAAATAGGAGGCAGTTTCAAAATCAATGGGTGTTGCTGTGGAATGCCCACCTCAACACCCATTGCCCTTCCATTTCATGCTAAATACAGCAAGAAAGGGTGCCTTATTTACAAGGCAGCCTTAAACCACGTTAAGTGGTTTAACGCTGCCTTGTAAATAAGGTGAGGCCCTTATTGTAATCACAGTGTCACTGAAAGGGAATGTTGTGGTGGCAATAGGGGATTGAAATATGCACCTTAGCTTCTTAGAGTCTCAAGGGTTCTTTGGTCTTTTGAGGGTAGTTGTGCCTTTTCACTAATTGCATCTAAAGTTTGGCACTACCTATCCGTTCATCTTTGTTGCTTCAATCATCTGCTTCCTTTCTGGAGAGCTAGAAAATCAGGATTGTGTCCAGTTAATTGTGCTTGTTCCTTAATGTAAGAAATTGGGGTTATTGGTAGAGGGGATGGAAGCCCCACTCAGGAAGCAACCACAATCCTTGTCAGGGTGGAATGCAAAAGTCACTAAAATAATCTATGCTTAACCCTCTGATAGCTTGGCACGAAGCAGTTAGGCATAGCTTAAAGGCTAAGTGTAAAGTATTTATGCAGGACACAAAAAAGTAATAAAATAAAAATACAACACAAAAAAATCCAAAACGAATTTAGAAACATACAGAAAATGTTAGTAAATAAAATTATACCAGAATGATAAAAATCCAATCAGTAGAACCTGAGCTATGCAGTTTCAAAGTTTCAAGGCAATATAACACCTAAAACAACAAAGCACTACTTTCTTTCATCTGATTGTGCTATACCGGGGAAAAGTAACAAGTTCAGGTAGATGGTGATGCAGCATGGGCTAGGTACAGGGACAAGGTTAGTCCTGTAGAAAAAATTGCCTACTTAAATTCCAACGTGAAGAGGTCCGTTCACGGTGGAGTAGGCCACAAGGAGCAGGGAGAGCATCTCAAATGGCCTCTGCTGTAGAGCAAAGAGTAGACCTGGTTTGTTGCTGGCCATTGCCTGAGCATGAAGATCTGGTAAGGCGCTGCAGATGTTCATTGCTGGAGCTGGCTGTCACCACAGGCTGTCGTTGTTGTAGCACAAAGTGCAGATCTCATGTTGCAGTTCGTCACGGGCAGTCATTGTAGCACAAAGAGTCAGGTTCACAGGAGCTTCGCATTGGTGGTAGTCTCGAGTGGCAGAGTCTAGGTACAAACAGGCCTGTTCACTGTCACTAAGAGTGCAAACCTTCAGGATTTTGCATTTTCTTGTAGAGGAGTACACTCTGATGCCATCCAAGGGTCCTGGAACTGGGGAGGCACCTCTTGGAGGTCAGTGACTCACAATGGCAGAGCCCAGCATGGCTCAGGGAGGTTCAGTTGCAGGAAAGTCCTCTGGGGGAAAAGGCAGGCTTCAAGCAGCAGAGCAGTCCTCTGGGGAGGAAGGCAGCCCTCAAGAATCAGGCCTTTATTCTGGGGAAATAGGCAGACCTCAAGCAGCAGAGCAGTGCTCTGAGAAATAAGGCAGTCCTCAGGGAGTAGATTAGTCCTCAGGAGAACAAGGCAATCCTTCCTCTTTAATGTCCACAAGTCCAGGACTGTACTGAATTGTGACTCTGGCGGTTCAATATTTATACCTGGCACCAACATTTGAAGGGAGGGATTCCCTATATGTTACCACATCTGTTTCTAAAAATATCTTCCCTTGCACTGCCAAAGTTCTGAGAAGTCTGGGGTGACAAAATGCTAGAGTCTAATTCCTTTGTGTGTGATGGAGGTAAAGCCTTTTGAAATGTAAGTGAGGTTGGGCACATCTCCACCCCAAACATCCTGGCAGGATGGCCCATCCCATCCACATCTAATCCCCCGTTGTGTCACTCTCTGGAAGGAATACACAAATCCCAACAGCAGAGACTTTCACAGTCATGTAACCCAGGATACTGGCAGAAGGAACAACTATTTCAGATAAGAAAATACAAACTTTCTAAAATTGCTTTTTCAGAATTGTGACTTACAATCTGATTTTACCATTAATGAGGAATTTAAATTATATCTAATTCAAGTGAATACACCATATATCTGTCTGTTCCCAATCAAAAGTTAGAACTTATTAAATGCAATAAGGTACCCCCATGTTTGTCAATGGGAGAGAAGAGATATGCCTTATGGTAATGAAAAACAACTTTAGGAGGTTTTCAATACTAAGACATGTAAAACTTAACCCCACATAACCTACCTTTTAAATACATTTTACCCTGCCCTATGAGCCTTTAGGGCCTACATTAGGGGTGATTTATATGTATTAAAAGGAAGGTGTAGACTTGCAAAAGATCCATTTTGACAGGTCGAAATAGCTGTTTTAAACTGCCCTGGGTGCATGTAGTATCTCATTCTAGGGGCATATAAGTACATTGATTGTACCAATTAGGTATCGGCCAGTTTTACTATATTTTAGGTGCACAAGCACTTTAGCAATGGGTGGCAGTAAAAAAGTGCACAGAGTACTAATTAAACAAAAATGGGTTCAGCAACAGAAGGTGAAAATGAAGGGGAAACCTTGCAACAAAAGGCCAGGTCCAACACTTACATTCACTTTCTGTTGGTCATTAGTCCCACAGCGCAAGGACACCTTTAAGGTAGAAGTGTGCTCTATAAATTGCATTTATGTTACATTACACTACATTTGCTTCAATGCTCACAAGTTGCAAAGTAACTTAAAAGTAAGTAAGGGGGTAGGTAGGGTACTAAGTCAGAAATATACTCCCAATAGAATTGTATGCTCCTTTGGAGTGGATTTTCAATTTCCATGCAATTCACAAAGAATCCCAGGAGTATTCTTGGAAATCTTCACCAGACATAAATTTGCCCGAGTATTTCCAACAGACAGAAAGCGCACCTTGCTGCATAAATGTAACACAAATATGAAACCGTTCTTCCACAGAGAATGTTTTTTTCCAAGTGGAGAAACCCTTTCCAACACACTCCCATGAATTATAGACAAGTTCTGTCTAAATCCATGCCCTTACTCATGCTTGAGCAGGAGCAAATTCTCATTTGTTTCCAGAGTGGAGAACTACCTGCAAAAGCGTATGTTAAAAGACAAAACATAAACGTTGGTTTACACTTAGTTATGTAGGTCGGCACACCTGAAATGGGTGCTGTAAGTAGTAGTTTGCAATAGAAGTTTGTAAATACCAACAAACATGTACATTTGTGTGTTTCCAGATTCCTCTTCAATTTCTTTCCAACCTGGAAAAGGTTGGAGGTTTTTAACACATGCAGCACAGCCCATATTAGAGTGTTAAAGTATAAAATATAGGGGCATATTCTCAAGGAACTATCACCGAGTTATCGGTACTTTATTGCAGCCAAAATCACAATAAATGTATCTCCCCATTGACAAGCTGGTGCTAACAGCCCATATCACCAGTTTACCCCCGATAGAAGCAGCAAAAACATAGATGACCCCGGCAACTATCACTAATGAGATGCAGAGTAGGCATTTTCGTGCCAAAAGCCGCCACAACACAACTCCGCAACATTCTCACAACCAGACAGATCCACAATAAGATCACAAAACATGCAATAAGGCACATTAGCAGCTGGAAATTGACACCTGCTCTGACCTGGTTCAAAGTCGGACAACAGCCTGCACCACAAAATGGAGCCCAGGCTAGAGCCACACCTGAAGGGCAATAGATGCCATGGAGCCACTGATAATGCAGGCTGGACACCCAAGAGGGCCACAACACCCATTGCCACCACCCCCAGGACCCCCCCCCCACCCCCCCCCAGCCCTACCCCGGGCGCCCCCTACTTCCCTGGACCAAAATATTACACATCAACGGCACGATATCATGAACAAAATTATTCGCCTGAAGTCGCACCTACATACCAATCAACATTCAAATAATTAATTAATACATGTGAGTACAGGAAACCTGATTCATTCATTCACCATTGAAAGTCCAAACAAAATATCACATTTAAATTTGTTTCCAAACAACTATTTTGAAGAGTCATGGCAGGCATCCCTGGAAAATCTGTGAGTCACAGCCTGCAAGACAATATCCAAGATAAGAAGGTGTGTCAGGCACTCATCAAAGGACAGAGAGAGAGAGAAAGAGAGAGAGAGAAAGAAAGGAGAGAGAAAGAGAGAGACTGAACAAGGAGCGCAAGGCCAATTGGGACCTTGGCTCATTCAAATATGCCAACTGCTGCGTGTGTTTTGCAATTGTTGCACCCCAAATCACAGGCATGGCATCAAAGTCAGCGCGAAGGCCACATCACATTCAAGAAATGCAAGCAGTAGTCAGACTAAAATTAGGTATGAAAGCTCCTTTGTCTCAATACACAAGGCAGAAGGACAACCGAACCTCCGAACTTGGTCCTGAATGTGGCTGGCACACCTTGCGTGAGATACCATACCAGCCTCTGATGACTCCCACACCACAACCTGCGCTAATGAAAAACCAACATGTCCACACACAACACACTTGTCCCTGCACCAGCTACACCTGCAAGGGATGCCCTTGACACATTGGTTAAAAACAACCCATTCGTCCAAACGTTGCACACACATACGACTCAATGCCCAGAGCTGTGGCATATCATCCACCGAACTGCCACCAGTCTGAGAATTGCCGGTGCTACGAGACCAACAAATGCAATGGCAGGCATTCTGGGCACATGCATAACCCCTGTCATGTGGAACTGTACCGTGCACAAATGCTGCATCTGCATCCAGCCCTGGTTTCACTGTCAGGAGAACCCGATTTTGTGGCATGCAGCTGCTTTTTAATTTCTTCGGCATTCACCGGGCCAAACGCTAAAAATGTGGCCTCCTGTAAGTTGACTGTGTGATTCCTGTGAGTGCCTTCTAGTAAGCTCTGCCTGACCTGAGGCTCAAGTGAGATGAAGATGTGTTCCACCTTACATAGGAAGAACTTGTCTAAGTTCTCGCAAAGTTCCTCACTAGGTGGAATGATCACTGACTTGGGAGTGACCAGGCTCGAGACCATGTTAAAAAGTTCCTTAGGTAAGTTCTTAGCCCCATTTATACGGTTGGAGTCCTTTGCAGGGAACTTTTATTTGACGAGAGAACCACCTCACTTTTACGATGCTGCCCTTATCGTGTGCTTGGGGCCCAGTTGAAAGCATATTACAAATAAAATGTGTGGAAGTGGAGGATAACATTATCTTGAGATGGTACAAGGCTATCAGTGCTGAAACTGCCTTAACTATTTTTTTGTTTTTAAGAGAGTGTGTGTGTGTGTGTGCGCATGTGTGTTTGTTGAAATATGACAAAGACACTAGCATACCCAACTGAGAGTTCCTGGGTCCAAGTACCTAATACAAAAGTCCATTTGTTAGGGGGGTGCAACACTTCAAACATTTCTATTTTAGGTGCGCCCCTACATCCTGCTCAGAGCATTGAGTGAGAGAGAGCGAGAGAAAGAGAGAGAGAGAGAGAGAGAGAGAGAGAGAGAGAGAGAGAGTGTGTGTGTATGTGTGGATGGGCACATGCACAGTGCGAGAAATGTGGCCAAAACATGATATGAAGGTCACAGATGTTTTGTGTGAACACACATTGGATTTGATTCAAGTGAATATTTCAAGAGATGATTTGTTTGTTGAATTAGAAGTTTTCACAGTAAATATAGTGTCTGACCCACTACATTTCTATAAATAACTTTCCCTTCCATAAGGTAAACAATTATCTTGAAGGGCAGGTTTTAGAGTCATAGAGGGCCTCCTTTAGAGTACAGTGGAAGGAGTATGTATTGTCGGCATGGAGGAGTACTTTACAACCACCATGCCAAGGATACCCTGCAAATGAATTTAGAAATGTCCATCAGCCCAACCGACAACACTTACATCAACAGGATCTGCAAACACAGTGGTTTTTGTCAAGTTTGGTGGACAGCTCTGTCAACATGACGGAGCCATACGCATTCCTTCAGTGTTTTTTTTATTTTTAAAAACAAAATCCCCAAGCAGGATTTCCTATTTGAAACTAAAAGAAATGACCCCCTCATCATGGGAGATTTATCCCATGGCGTGGGGGTCATTTAGAAGTTGTCACTGCCCCTTACCTCCAGGTTTTACCTGGTGGTGAAGGACAGTAAAAATTCCTTTACGACCACCCATTCTCAATGGGGTGGGTGGTCAAATGGACAAACCTTCGATAATCCTTACTGTGTCAGGCTCTAGGAGGTATATGTCAGTGGTAGAGACAAAGTAGTCTCCACCGCTGGCATACTTCAGTTCTGCCAGACTCGAAATGAGGCAGGCAGAACTTCAGTTTTGTGGAGAGAGTACTCTGTTGCCTTTGCAAGGGATGACTCTCTCCACCAAACTCCAAATCAGGCCCAGAGTCCTTAACCTTTTCGATGCTGATGACGGAACCGCTCCGTCATCAGCTGCGGTAGCGCTGTGCTCATGACGGAGCAGTTCCGTAGTGGCTCGCTCGCCGCGCCTGCGCGGCGCGGATTCCGCGCCTGCGCTGGGCGTTCCATTGAGCGGGCAGGCCATGACGGAACCGCTCCGTCATTAGCACAGCTCAACCGAGGCTGGTGACGGAGCGGTTCCGTCACCAGCATGGGCGCACTGCGCGGCCACCCCGCCCCCTTAGCGCTGCGGCGGAATAGAAAAGACTGTCCATTAGTGTGTTTAATCTGAAATGTGCCCTTATGTGAATGAATCATACCCCAAATTCAAAAGGATCTGATGTGCCAGATTGGGGAATGGGTGTTTATTCCTTATTTTAAATTTCAATGGTGAGACTGCAAAAGACTTGCGCCTGAAAGGATCATTTGAGTCAGTAGCCGAGCTGCAAAATACACCTAGCAGGGGTGAGGTGAAGAAGAAAGCAGGAATTGGGGACTCAAAGGAAAATAGCAGGCTTGCCACCACAATCAACTTTTCTCCACTCCAGAAGCATATTGCTCTGGGAAACCAACTACGGATTCAGTTACACTAATAGGGAAGCTAAACTGATCCTACTGCAAATCACAGACTATAGATGTTTATGCAGGACTGGTGGCAGACAGTCGCTTATCCTGCCTCTAAACAGGCAGAGGCAAAAGGAACCAGCCTAGTGCAGTACATCGCATGTGCAGCAGGCCTGACACTGGGCCAGTGTAAGCGGTTGGAGTACTCCTTGAGGCAGGGCACTTACATACCTGCCAACTCACACAGTGCCACCATGTGACACACGATATCAGCTTACATTACACGGTCACCTGGTGATGAGCCTATATCACACGGTCGCAAGGAAAACAAATGGAAAACCACTGTAAAGTGGTTTTCCAGCTCGTTTTCCGAGGTTTTGAACTGCTGACGTCCATAAAACGGTGCAAAAACACACAGGACAACGACAACAGCCTCAGCAAGTTTTTTTTTGTTTTTGGAGGCGGAGACTTGGGGGCGAGGTGGAGTTAAAAAATGCTAGGTAGACACTTCCCAGCACGAGTCCCCACCACCTGAAATGCCCAGCCCCCTCCTTACATGGTGAGATTGTTCTTCAAGTTGGCAGGTATGCACTTACCTGATTTAAAATTGGCTGCTATTCTTCCTAATGTGGCGATTGATAGGGATGAAGAAAACTTTAATTTGCTCTTCCAGGTAAAATGATAGCAACTACCCAGCAGGCAAGACCATCTTGATGTGTAGTCTAACACCATTAAATGTTTTTATGTCATCTACCAAGATGAGCCTGCAACGCTCTCTGGCAAACTGGGGTTTGTAGGTGGTGGAACGAGCAGTGTTAAGCCCTGGTGGTACTGTGACTCTGAAGAAGGAGGATAGGTGTGAAAACATGCATGCAGTCGGGAGAGAGGGTAAGCTGTGAAAGCACAACAGTGTTGGAGGGGGAGGAGGAGGTGCAAGACCCATAGGGAAAGTGTAGAGGGAAGCATAAAATTGAGGATAGCTAGAGACTACCCTAAAAATCCTGTGACCAAAACGTAACCTAATGAGAATATTAATGTGAAGATTAGAAGACAGTACATCCAACCAATAGCAAACAGTGAACAACACATGAGGGCCAATGGCTAAATGGAACTTACCCAAAGCCTAATGTCCATATAGTCAGCCGTGGTCCATGCAGGTAACAGCGATGGGGCGTTGGGGCAGTGTGGGGGGGGGAGGGGCTTTAGAGGGACGATGCAGAGAGAAAATTAAATATTTATTTATTTTTTCTATTGGCATCGTCCCTCGAATTGCCCCCCCACCCAGCCCCTCCGCCCCACCGCTGTTACCTGCACAAACCGTGGCTGCATATAGTTCTAATACATATAGAAGCATGTACTGTTAAAGTAACATGAAGTCTTCCAACGATTAAAGCGGTCTACAACACAGCTTAAAAAGTATTTGGCAAGGGTCAAATAAGGCATTTGTAGATTGTAAAAGGCAGGAAATATGTACAGATGTTATCAGAAGGCAGATTATTAGAAGACAATCAGGGCTATTTACAAAGGTAACCCACACTTGTAAGTAATTTACACATGTAAGTTTACGCTTACACTGTTGAGTAACCTAGTTACAAAACCTGATTGCAAAGTTACTCAAAAGTGTAGACTTACACGTCTCTAGCCCCTGGAAAAGGGGGTGCAGCCAAACTCACATATGTATGCTACTACTGCCAAAAAGAAACACTAGAAAGATCAGCACTACACACAGACAACCACTAATATCGTAACACCCTCTCAAAAGATAATGGAGACAGGGACTAAAAATAAAACCCACTAGGAAATAATGTAAAATTAAAAATATTATTTTAAATAGTTTAAAATTTTAATAAATATAATTACATGTGAAATATTTCTACATTTCAAAAAATAATACACGTATTATTTTTTAGTAAAATATTTTAATACATTTTGAAATTCAAAATTTATGAAACATTAATTTGTATTCAAATATAATTAACCCCCACATGCATCAAGCATTTTTGGAGTCGCAAACGGTGCGATTCCTCAAAATCGGCCGTTTGCGATTCCAAAAGTGCTTTTTGGGATGCATGAAGCAATTTTAGAAATCGCAACATTTTTGCGATTTCTAAAATTGCGATTGCTTTTAAGAAATCGCAAATTTGCGATTTCTTAAAAGCAATGCATGATTACTTTTAAAATTGCGAAATCGCAATTAGGGGGTCAAATTTACCGAGTGGTTGAACCACTCGGTAAATTTGCAAAAAGTGTTTAAAATGCTGAAAATGCATTTTTTTCAACATTCATGTTACGGACACACATGTCCTTAGGACATGTGTGTGTGAAACATGATGCGAAAAATACATTTCAGGGGTGCATGGGGGGGGTCCTTTGGACCCCCCCCTGCACCCATGAAATGCATTAACAAATTGCGATTTTCAAAGTGAAAATCGCAATTTGCTAATGCCTTCCCATTGCTTCCTATGGGCCTTTTGGCCCATAGGAACCAATGGGAATAGCGAATTCGCAAATTGTATTTCGGTAATTTATGCGATTCGGTAAAAATTGCGATTTTTACCGAATCGCATAAATTTACCGAAAATATTCATGCATCCCGTTTTGCGAATTCTAAATTGCGAATCGCTATTTTTCGCAATTAAGAATTCGCAAACACCCGGGATGATGCATGTGGCCGTAAATGTATTTTAATTATTTCTATACATAACCAGGTATAGATCTGAAGATCAAAATGGATGATATGGAAGTTTTAAATTATCTTTTAAGTTATTAACAAAAACAGTGACCGGCAGAGGTCCAGTCAAGCGTGTCTTCTTTTCTGCAGACGGAAATTATGTTACATATGCTAAGAACGGGCCAGGGTGTTTTACTGCTGCTGAGAGACATTTAAAATGACTTCAATAAGTAAGTCCCAATTGCCTCTGCAAAGTTTTATTCCAAGAATTGGCTAACAGCATGAGGAAGTACAAGCATTTATTATGAAGAGATCCAGACAGCACACACAGGGATTTATTTAGCCCGCCAATGAAACTTAACAGAGCATGCAGCGTAGGTCCTGCGCACACCAGTGGGTCATGGAAAATGGAGCATATTAACTGCAAGTGTTCTAAAATAACAGTTGCTTCTCCAAATGTAAGCAAGCTATGGATTTTCGGATAACACTGTTTAAACGTGATGAATTGCAAATTCTAGCACTAGTAAAACATTATGATATCTTGTTTTACAAATTTTATTAAAGCACTTAGTAAAAACGTATAGACAAAACTCAAAAAAATAAGCAGGGACACTCATAGGCATATAACCTTATCTAGTCAAGTTAACAGTATGTGAAATAAAAGATTGCAAACAAGATTTAAACAACGGGAGTTATTATCAACTCAATAAGCTCTAAAGCATAACATAAAACCAAACAAGTCTACATTGGATATGATATGAAATTAGGTAAAGCAAAGAAAGCGCACATAAGACACACAACCAAAACGTGGAAATGTATTATCTGAGCTCAGTCAAATAGTCAGTAAGTTCATAACATGAAAACTAAAATCCATGACGACGGCTGATGTCACGCCCCCATCCCCACTTGTGGGTGCAGAAGACTGATCCAGTCACTCATAGAATCTGGATTGGAGTGTGGTAGAAGTTGTAAACCGTCCTTGCCAGAAAGGGGCCTGTAATGATATAGTATGTCATGGCATAATTACTGGTGGTATTTGAATGTTCTAAAAAAAGAACTGCTCTCCACAACAGCAAAATAAGAAATACATTTTGACCAGCCGCAGCCCGTGCAGGTAAGAGCGGTGGGGCGGTGGGGCTGGGTGGGGGGGGGGGCGGATATTTCGACAGATTATGACAAGGCAAAATTAATTATTTATTAAATTTTTCCTCATCATCGTCAGTCTAAATGCCCCCATCACAGGGCCTCACCGCTCTTACCTGCATGGGCCGCTGCTGATTTTGACACAGAATATAATATCACCTCTTAATGAATCATTGTATCAGCTTACATCTAACAGCAGAAGCTTTGCCAAGGTGTAAACAGTTTTAGGAAAGTCAAGAGTATGGAGCAAGGTGGCTTTAGTAAAGTAGATTAGGCCTGGAACATGTAAAGATTAGATCAGGAGGCAGAGAAGATCTCATTGATGTCGTCTTCGGAGAGGAGGAAATTACTGGTGTCATTGGAGTCATTATTGGCTGTGGGTTCCAAAATGTATTCAGCAGTAGGCACAAGCATGCCATGAAGCTTCAACACACGACCCACAGAGGTCTGCAAAAGGTGGTCTGTATCGGTGCACAGCATTCAGCATGCATCGCTTTCTATGTGGTTCCTGCTGGTCAGAAAGTTTATCACCATCACACAGAAATCAACAAAATATCTACAAGATTAGTCGGGACTTCCGCACAAAGACTGTCAGGTGATCAACAACAATGCTTCAATGGACTATGACTTGTTGGACAAGAGAATAAAGTCCCTGAGGGACTTTATGTACTAGGTTGAGGTCACACATGACACCCTAATGCTGAAGAACTGTGTTCAGATCAAGAACCAAGTGTTGACACTGCAAAACTCTGGCCAGGTGCAGTGCAGCAGGCATGCCTTTGACACATCAACATCAATTTATCAACATAACTTCCATATCTGCTCATGGGCATTTCCAGAATGTGGAAGAAAGCAGGACTTTATTGGGCCTGAAGAAGGGCTACATCTCCGAAGATGATACAGCATAAATCTTTGGACATTTTGTACCAGTAACTGTTTCTTTCGAATATAGTTTGGTATTAATATAAAGGGTATTTTTAAAGTAAAAAATATTTTGTACCAGTAACTGTTTCTTTCGAATATAGTTTGGTATTATAAAAAGGGTATTTTTAAAGTTAAAAAATGAAGTTTGCCAAGGAATCTCTGCAGGCTACTTCAAAAATGGCTTCCTGTGGAACACATATGTGCTTAAACTTTATATCTGAACCAGAGCTCTGGTAAATCCTGCCTCTTGCAGATGTCAAAGGCAGACTGTAATCCAATTGCTAACATAGGTTACATATTTAGCAAACTCTTCCAGTTCCCAAATATATTTTCTGGCCCTAATTAGGAGTACTGGGGTTACTTTACCATACAGTAAAATTGTATGCAAATATCTGTGTGGTTAAATCACCCCCGTGATTTGGAATGGCACATTACTGGGTGGGGCCGATTTTCCTACTGTAAAAGCTCATAGAGTCACCTATTCCATGTGGTATTGCTGCGTGCATATGACTCGCTCTGAGCAGATGGTATGCGAGGGCTGGTTCTTAGGGTGAGGGCCATAGGAGGTAATTGGGGGAGTGGGGGCGAGAAGGGGATTTTTTTTTTTTAACAGGTGGAATTTTGTTATTCTTCTGTTAGCAAAAACTTACATGAAACTTGACTGCCACTTGCAAAATTTCTCTACAATTCTTATGGGACAGAAACATTGTGTCACGTTCTTTTGTATCAGGGAAATCTAGGTGCAGAAAAACTAAACGACTAAAATCAAACAGGGTGAAATTAACACATGCAAGCATGCATTATTTGTTTCACCTGACTTGTAATCAGGCCATTTGTAGCTTATGCCCACTAAATTCTTTTTAATTTAAAGCAAAGGATATAATTTGACAGCAACTGCCAATATATTGTTGCACTAGGCACACATGTCCATTAGCAACCTCTCATTATGCACTGCACATGGAGCACTTTCTTGGTACCGCTTTCCTCCCACATTTGTCCACCAACTGTCTGTTATGGGATCATGTTAGACATTACATGTCATGGAGAAAATCTAATCTTGCATTCTCAAGACTCACAAAATTCAGTTAAAGCAGAATGGTGACAGGAATTTGGCTATGAACGGGATTCGATCATGAGGAGTAAATACCCATCGGTTCCCATCTAAACCAAGTTTCCCCTAACATGACTGCCACACCCTGCAATTGTTCTGAGGGCATTGGCAAGTGAGGAAATCTATAGACTTTCTAATTAACAAGTTTACCATTGGATATGGGTAATATGATTACCTGTTCTTGATGCAGACACCTCCAGCAGCTCCCATAAATTGAGAAGGTGACTGAAGATAATGTAAATAAGAAGATGAAATAAGGTAGAGGAACGCAGTGGTAGATCTCAGCTGTAGATTTATTTGGGAGTACAGAGAGCTGTCCCTGGTACAGCCAGGCCTCTGACTGTAGCATATCACCACACCTCCCACTGTTAATAAAATAACTCTTGTGATAACAGAAAAGGGGAAGTCATACATAAAAGAAAAAGGGACTAATGAAAGCAGGAAACAAGCTGAAAAACAAGCAATAAAACGTATACATAGTCTTACAGTTTTCGTGGTCTATCACAGACTCTAGTGCTTTTCCTAACACCATCCCCCCGAAACATTGTGGTTGAGCTTGTCAGTATCGGAAGGAGTAGTAGGATCCTTAGGGATACGAGAAGTACTCCACCAATTTCCATTTGACAACTTAACAGCATTTTTTCATATTTCTACAATTTGTTTTGAGTCAAGGAATTTAGAAAAACATTTTCTTACAGAAATTGGATTTTTGACCCTGACCCAGTCTCCAACAAGGAGTTTGTGAGTTTCTCTTGTAGTGGAGGATTGATGAGGTTTGGAACAAGCTTCATTTGAAGTTTTCCTTGCAGATTCCCACATGCACCTCATGTCACAACCAAGATGGAATGATTTTACCATCCAAAATGATACACTTAGGAAGATGCCTTTCTCCCCCTCATAAGTTCAAAGGGAGAAAAGTTGGTTGCGATATGAGGTGAGGTGCGATAAGACCAGTCAAGATCTTTCACAGCTTGGAAAACGCAGGATTTAGACCTAAAAGCTGCTTGCACACACTCCACTACAACCCTGTTAAACCTCTAAGCCTTGCCATTACTTTGTGGATGGTAGAGTGGAGTTCTGGTGAGTTTGATGCCACAGGAGTGCAGAAATTAAGTCATTTCATGTGAAACAAATTGAACACTGTTATCAGTGAGAATTTCCTCAGGATAACCTTCCCTGAGGAAAATAGCATTCAAACAATTAATGACGCTCTTGGAATTGGGTGTAGAAATGGGTTCAACCTCCACCCACCTGGACAGATGGTCAATGAGAACTAAAAAGAATTTGGGGCTGGAAGGGAGAACATGGAATGGTCCAAGAAAATACATGCTAAGTTTTTGCCAAGCTCTGCCAGGAGGAGGTACGGGAGATTCAACTCTACTTTCGAGTACTAAGACTTTGTCTCTGGCATTGGAGCGTGAACATTGTCTAACCAAATCATCTATTTGAACGTCCATTCTGGGCCACCAGAAATCATTCCTAACGTTCCTCTTTGTAATGGTTGCTCCAAGATGACCAGAATGTGCGGTGTAAGGATTTGGGGACCCAAGGGATGTAAATAGCCAGACCACAGGTGGTACCACAGTATGTGTGTTCTTGATTGTTTTATTCAAGGTATGTTTCAGTTATGAACAACTCTATGAAGGGGTAGACTCCACAGGATCTCGGGGCACTGGTTCTCTGCTTCCTGCTTGCCCAGAGCAGGTCAGGATGATGGGGCTTCTCCTTGGGCTCGAGGTTCTCTGGTATCCCGGGTCTCTGGGCCTCAGAAGGGAAGAGAAAATGGTGCAAGACACGGGTCAATTAACTAGTCTGCCTCTCTGTTAGATACGTGTGCTACCGTCACCAGTCAGTGGGGATGAGGGTTGTGAGGAACATTTAACAAAAACCAATCCCACTCAAGTGCTCTGCCTCCCACCTCCCTGAATCAAATACTCTACCTCCCAACTCCCCAAACACCCCACCAGAATGCCCCTTGCAACGGCACTTGCCTGTGGCCGCGGCCCGTCCCTTGGACCATGGCGCCTGGATCCGGGGCGTCTTCTCCTCCTCCTGTCGGCCCACCGGGTTTACTCGCGTTGCACAAGACGTTCTTCAGACTCGGGGGTTCATGCGCCGGGTCCCCTGCTCGGCTCTCTGCTCTCCTCCGCTGCTCCGACGCGGCTCCCTGCTCTCTCCTCCGCTGCTCCGACGCGACTCCCTGCTCTCTCCTCCGATGCTCCGACGTGGCTCCCTGCTCTCTCCTCCGCTGTTCCGACGTCCGTCACTCCTTCTCCTGCTGGAATACATCCTCTCCGTTGGTTCTCCTCTCCGTCCTCCAGGTGCTCAGCTCTCCTGCCTCCAACGCTGCACACCGTCCGTTCCCTTCCCAGTCCTCTTATCCTCCTCACTTCGGCAGTCAGACTCGGCTCCGCCCCTTCCGGTCTGTAAAATTGTAAATTGTAAATTGTAAATTGATACTTGTATAGCGCACTACTCACCCGCAAGGGTCTCAAGGCGCTTGTACGAATACCGCTGTGGAACCCATCCTGGCTTTCTCTGTGAGGCGCCAACTCCTGGGCAGCCCCAAGGTGGAGGCCAGGCATCCTTAGCGTTGTGGGGGCCGTTGTGGAGATTAAGCAAGCTATTGCCCAGAGTTGCAGAGTGGGACTCCATGATTGGAATAGGCACCGAGGCGAGAATTATCAGGTCCGTGGAATTTTGAGCCCAAGACCCGCCGAGGCGGGGAATTGAACCCTGGTCCCGGGCTAGACCTCTGCATCAGGGTCTGCCGCTCTAATCACTGTCTGTCTGAGACTAGAGCGATGGCCTGTTCCTGGACCTCGCATGATGGCAAGGCGGAAGTGCCTTCCTGGTTAACACCACGGGACCCATCCTGCTCCTCCTCACATGCAGCTAGAATGATTTTCTCTCGATAGTGAGAAGGAGGAATGAGTTTATCACCCCTGACTATTATTCCACCTTCATCCGCACTCTCAGCACGATAATATCCCGTTTGGACAGTTCCTCCGATTGAGGAGGAATTGAACAAATATCCAGGATTATTACAAACATGCAGAATGTCTGAGTAGTAAACTAAAAGATATGGGTTACCCGAAGAATCTCATAAAACAATCTCTCAAACGGGCCCAGTTTTACAACCGGGAGAGCATGCTGAATCAGGACCCCAATGGCAAGAAAGAAGAGAAAATAAATTACTCAAAATTAGTGTTTGTGAGTCAGTTTTCAAACATTAGCAATAGATTGAAAAATGTTATCAATTCCATTTGGAATATTTTGAATGAAGGTAATGAGATGAAAATACCAAAACCTATTTTTGCATTTAGACGCAATGAGAATTTGCGGAAAAATCTAGTACATACGTACAGGGAGAGTACTCAGGAAAATCAGAGTACAATGACTGGCAACAAAGCAGTAGGAAACCACAAATGTGGTAACTGCTCTATATGTGAGAACTGTCTCGTTACTAAATCACTGACTTACAATGATTATACTATGACAGCCAAAAGCTTAAATAACTGTAGGAGCAGTAATTTAATATATTTACTGCCAGGTCCCTGCGGTCTTGCATACGCTGAAGAGACAGGAAGTGAAATAAGACTTAGACTTCTTGAACACAGGTCTACATTGAAGACTAGAAAAGCTAATGCTCCTCTGGTCGACCATTTTGTTAGGTTTAACCGTACACACACTGAATTCTCTTGGTATGTGATCGAAAAAATTGTGTGCCCTAGAAGAGGTGGAAATGTGGAAACAAAAAGAAAGAACAAAGAGCAGTGGTACATCTCTATCCTAGATACTATGAATAAGGGGTTAAACACCAAGGTGGATTAGATGAGAATTGTGCCTCAATAATCACATAATGAGATGAATCATGATTACTGTCTAAATAGATGTGATTATTATCGCATACACTGCAATACCTAACCCATGTGTAGGTCATATTTAAACCTTATATTGAGTTTATGGCAGAGCAAAATATTAGATTCATAAAGAAAGTATTAATCAGTTAATTCTAGCAGTGAGAACCGGGAGGGCTAGAATTAGGTTTTTTCCTTGATGGGCATCGTTTTTAGAGAATGACGCTATATAGAATCCCAATATCATGGTGTATGATCACACAAATAAAATGACTCGCTAGATGAGTGGGTAATTAGATATTAACATTTGTGCATATAATGTATTACATCTATGACATCTAATATTGTGTTTGATTGATGGGTAGAATACATTTTCCTTTCCATCATGGGCGGTTATAAATATTGTGTTGTTTATGGGCGCTTATTTAAAGAGCCAAATGATTGGATAACCTCAGTATTGCGGTTTGTGCAGCCCTCCCCTCCGTTTAAAATAAATATTTATTTTTCTTTTAAACGTAAACTGGGGTCCGATAATGCTAGAGCTCTGTCTATGTAAACCCATGTAGAACAATAAAGGGTTTTCGTAAGCTTTCAATTGAAAGTAGGAAGCGTGTTTACGCACAGGACGTCATCCCTGATGTAGTCATAAGGAGACTTCCTGGGCGGGCGCGCTCTCTTTGTTCGAGGCCATGAGGCCCAGGGTCAGACTGATTTGCATATGGCCATGTCTGAACTGGGGTGGCAGAGTGGGCTAAAGAACGGTGATGGATTAAACCCAGATCTGTTGACTGGGTGTGAGTGTTTGATTGGTTCAGATGCTCCGTCCATCACCACCCCCTTTTGTACCGCCTTGTTCGCCATAAGTTGGCAGGGTATGCTCAGACGTGAGTCCCTTGCTCACTTTGCCCCTGGATTCAAGCAAGCCTGGCTGAAGACGGCTGTAATGCCAGAAACCGGTCTTAGGAAGCTTGTTTCCAGTCCAGGGAAGGCACGGCTTGGCAGTTCGGGCTGGACTGTTCCCATGAGGCACAGGGTCAGACTGATTTGCATATGGCCATGTCTTAACTGGGGTGGCAGAGTGGGCTAAAGAACGGTGATGGATTAAACCCAGATCTGTTGACTGGATGTAAGTGTTTGATTGGTTCAGATGCTCCGTCCATCATGACCCCCTTTTGTACCACTTTGTTCACCATAAATTGGCAGGGTATGCTCAGACGTGAGTCCCTTGCTCACTTTGCCACTGGATCCAAGCAAGCCTGGCTGAAGACGGCTGTAATGCCAGAAAACGGCCCTAGGAAGCTTGTTTCCGATCCAGGGATGGCATGGCTTGGCAGTTCGGGCTGGACTGTTCCCATGAGGCACAGGATCAGACTGATTTGCATATGGACATGTCTGAACTGGGGTGGCAGAATGGGCTAAAGGACGGTGATGGATTAAACCCAGATCTGTTGACTGGGTGTGAGTGTTTGATTGGTTCAGATGCTCCATCCATCAGCACCCCCTTTTGTACCACTTTGTTCGCCATAAGTTGGCAGGGTATGCTCAGACGTGAGTCCCTTGCTCACTTTGCCACTGGATCCAAGCAAGCCTGGCTGAAGACGGCTGTAATGCCAGAAAACGGCCCTAGGAAGCTTGTTTCCGATCCAGGGATGGCATGGCTTGGCAGTTCAGGCTGGACTGTTCCCATGAGGCACAGGGTCAGACTGATTTGCATATGGCCATATCTTAACCGGAGTGGCAGAGTGGGCTAAAGAACGGTGATGGGTTAAACCCAGATCTGTTGACTGGGTGTGAGTGTTTGATTGGTTCAGATGCTCCGTCCATCACCACCCCCTTTTGTACCACTTTGTTCGCCATAAGTTGGCAGGGTATGCTCAGACGTGAGTCCCTTGCTCACTTTGCCACTGGATCCAAGCAAGCCTGGCTGAAGACGGCTGTAATGCCAGAAAACGGCCCTAGGAAGCTTGTTTCCGATCCAGGGATGGCATGGCTTGGCAGTTCGGGCTGGACTGTTCCCATGAGGCACAGGATCAGACTGATTTGCATATGGACATGTCTGAACTGGGGTGGCAGAATGGGCTAAAGGACGGTGATGGATTAAACCCAGATCTGTTGACTGGGTGTGAGTGTTTGATTGGTTCAGATGCTCCATCCATCAGCACCCCCTTTTGTACCACTTTGTTCGCCATAAGTTGGCAGGGTATGCTCAGACGTGAGTCCCTTGCTCACTTTGCCACTGGATCCAAGCAAGCCTGGCTGAAGACGGCTGTAATGCCAGAAAACGGCCCTAGGAAGCTTGTTTCCGATCCAGGGATGGCATGGCTTGGCAGTTCAGGCTGGACTGTTCCCATGAGGCACAGGGTCAGACTGATTTGCATATGGCCATATCTTAACCGGAGTGGCAGAGTGGGCTAAAGAACGGTGATGGGTTAAACCCAGATCTGTTGACTGGGTGTGAGTGTTTGATTGGTTCAGATGCTCCGTCCATCACCACCCCCTTTTGTACCACTTTGTTCGCCATAAGTTGGCAGGGTATGCTCAGACGTGAGTCCCTTGTTCACTTTGCCACTGGATTCAAGCAAGCCAGTCTGAAGATGGCTTTGGTGCCAGAAACCAGTCCTAGGAAGCTTGTTTCCGGTCCAGGGAAGGCATGGCTTGGCAGTTCGAGCTGGACTGTTCCCATGAGGCACAGGGTCAGACTGATTTGCATATGGCCATGTCTGAACTGGGGTGGCAGAGTGGGCTAAAGAACGGTGATGGATTAAACCCAGATCTGTTGACTGGGTGTGAGTGTTTGATTGGTTCAGATGCTCTGTCCATCATCACCCCTTTTGTACCTCTTTGTTCAAGTCGCCACCAGAGTAAGCGGGAAGTCAACACCTGGGAAAGCCAGTTGTTGGAGCTCTAAGGTGAGCAATCAGAGGTCTATGGAGTACTAAATTAGCGGTATTGTTAGCCTAATATACAAGTTTTAGAATGTCCACGCCAGCAAATACGATTACCAATGCGGGTCCGGGCATTTTTTATAGACCTAGTGGCACAACGCGGCCAGGTATGAGTACCGTTGGCTGACTTGTAAGGGAACCTTAAAATAATAAGCACAACAGTGAGGTTCGATACTAGGCGTGTTGATCAAGTGAGATGCCGGTATAGAGATTAATGATTCATTTCTTTTTTTATTTTGGTGGATACAGCCACAACTATACCATACCCCGACCCAAGATTTGGAATTATACCGCTACAGGGCCCATGTGATTTAATAAGGTGAGACAGTGCCTGCCCTTTGAACAATAACAGTCTTTTAATGTTTATTGATTTATCTGCTTTCAAAATTTAGGAATACAAAATTAATATAAAAGTGGTTCCTATATATTTTTTTATTAAGGTGAACTCTTTGAGAACATTGAGGGCAGATAGATCCCTTCTGGTGGAAAATATAATCCCCTTGTTACAAATAAGAAGGTAACCTCATAATTAAGCAAATGGAGTCCTATTGTTCTAGTGGCTCAAGTGTACATAACAGTGAGTGAGTCTTGGTATGACAATTTTGTATACTTGTGCTTTTATTTGATAGGGCTGACCTTTTTGTGGCTCGATTGATTGCACAGGGGGATCGACCTAAAGAATAGATTTTTCATTAAGATAAGGTAATTCCCACTATATAATATTCGCTATAATTAAGTTGTTACCTTTAAGACCGCTTACATTACCACATAAGGAGGCCTAACATTGATTCTACTGTATTCCACAGATTTTTAAATTTGACATTGCAGCACCCTACCTTGTTTTAATTAAAGCGAGGAGGAGTGTCACACATGTGCGATTGCACGGGTGAGTTTCATGGTTTATGAAATTTGAATCTAAAAGGTTGGAAGGACGAATGCGGTTGTTGTTTGCAACCGGTTTAAAAATAGAGCACTTACAAAGAGCAATGGACAATTAGGAGGGATAAAGACCTTGTTGTTGTTTTCAATACTTTTTCAATTATGCCTTGGTCACTTAATGATTGTAAATGCTTGGAAAGGTCACTTCTAATACTCAAAGGGACATTGCGAAGTCTATGCTTGATGGGTGCAGCATCTTTTTTGATTTTGATGAAATGTTGGAAGTTAGTGATCTTACCTAGACGGTCTTCAAAAATTATACTGTAATTGTGTTCCCAAGCAGCAACCAATTGAGTCCTGGACAGAGAGATAATGTTTTTAATAAGGTTGGGCTGACGATCAATAAAACCTGGGTTGGGTAGGCCAGGTTTGATAGTGAGGCCAAACTCAACTTGATGGGTAAGACCGAGGACATTGATCCCCCATCTAGATACATATACTTTGCCATTGATAACTACACCAAAGACACTTATTTTAGCCCAAAAGTAGCCTAGTAAATCACTCCTACTGCCTTCAAAAGCTACTGTCAGTATGTCGGGAGGTAGCAAACTTTTGGTGGACCAAAACTTCAAATACCTGTCTTTGGATACAATGGTGATATGCTCTCCTGTGTCGACAAGAAGTTGAATATGATTAGTTTCAATAGTAACTTCAACTTCGGGATCAGGAATATGTTGCGTAATACAATTATCTGAACAATTCTTGACCACACAACATACTCTTGATTAGTGACATCGTCACAAAATTGGTCATCAGAATCTTTAAGTACACATCTTACATTTCCTCTTTTTCCTCCCACACAAACATTTGCAAAATTGCCCATTTTGCCACATTGTTGATTAATAGCGGACAGTGTTTGAATGAAGAAACATGTGTACATGATCCACACCTATAACAACTTATTCTATAGTTAAAATGTCTTTTAGGTGTAAACGTTTTACCACCTCTATTTGGTGTGAAATTTCTTCCACCCCTAGATATGGTAGATCTTCTGGGAATAATTGGAAGAGAGGAGGAAGAAAAAGAAGGTTTAGCAGCGACAGCACCAGAAATAGTAGAATTAGATAAAGCAGATTCAAGTTGCTTAGCATCATCTATGGAGCTTTCAAAGCTCTTGGCAATATCTACAGCTTCGTCCAGAGTGGGGTCTTTGCAGGTAAGTAACCTTTCTTGTACTTTTTTACAATAAAATTGTGCAAAGAGTTGATCTCTTACAAGTTGGGATGTTAAGTTATCAAATTTGCATTTTGCAGCTAGAACTTTTAAAGCAGTAATAAAAGTGTTTATACTTTCATTGGGTTTTTGTGTTCTTGTGAAAAATTGGTATCTGTGTACCACGATATTTTTTGTTCAGTTAAGTACTTGTCCATTTGCATTACTGCTATGTCGAATTCATTAGGATTTTCGCTTTCAGGTGGTTCATAAGGAGGTAGATGGTGAAAACATTTCGGCCCTCAACTCCTAAATGATAGTACATGAGATTCTTCTTTCTCTTAGGTAGGAACCTTTGACCATCGATTGCACCTAAATATGCTTTAAAAGATCTAATCCATAACTTCCATTCAAGTTGTGGTTCTCTGGGTTTCTGTAAAAAAGGTGCAGGAGCTGTAACACTCTACCTACCAGTAAGTAGAAAGAATAACATTTAAAAAAATAAAAAATATAGAAAGAGAACGGGAAAGAAGAAAGAGAAAGAGAGAAAAAAAAATGATAAAAATAAAAATAAATGTGTGTGTCACAGAAATAACGCACTGTAGAAATTGCACCTGAAGAGCTGCTTGTTTTCACAAAAATATGAACTTTAGTGTAAAGTTGAATTACGCCACAAGATAGCAGAGTTGCACTAATTTGTAAGATGGCCGAAAAGAAAGAGATCATCGTAACTGTGTGTGTCAGTGTAAAAAGAGTAATGTGACACCTTGATGAGTGCTGTGTGTATCAGCGAAGACAGAAAAAATATGCAGAATTGAATGTTGTGCATGTCAGCGAGGTTAAAAATGAAAAGTAAATTGGCACACAAAAGCTGAGCGTGTCAGCGCAGAATGTTGAAGAACTTCAAAGACCTATAAGCTTGCAGACAGAAACACCCAAGTGTGTAATAAGCGTTGCGTTCCACGATGTGATCTCGGGAAGACGCTGCGTGTCAATGAAGAGGCTGCGCAGGGCTTCACAGGGCGGGAAGACGCTGCGTGTCTATGAGGAAGCTGCGCAGGACGTCACAGGAGTTGACTGACACACAAAGAACCCCTGCGCTGAGAGAGTTCGAGGAAGTGTATGGGTGCAGCAGGACAATGGTGGTCCACGAGCCGGTAAGCAGAGCTAAAGCGCACGGAGAGCTCGAGAAGGTGAGTGTAGTGTCAGGCGCGAACAAGATTAACAGTTAGGCCCAGCGCAGGTTTAACGTAGCGCTATTCCAAATGGAGTTCAATTTGAATGTTCCTCTTTAAGGCCCAGATTTAGCACAAAATAAATGTCCAGATGATGCGTGCTTGTAAATAGCAGGCAGAAAAACTGCGTAGAATAGTGATTGAAAAGGGCACAGCTCTCTTTCCCAATTCTTACAAACGTGTGCCTTGATGAGGAGAATAATAAAAAAAAATGTACTCACTGTCGGGCCGCTGGGGTACAAGTTGAAAATACCTCTGATCCAGTGACAGTGAAAGATGGATGGAAGTCAAACAATGGTATCAGTCAATAGATGTTGTCACTAGACAGAGCAGAGTCGTATCCCATCTTTTGTCACCAGTGAAATAGGGTAGAGTAACTGTTGTAAACTTCTTTTCTTCTAAATACCCAGACTCTTCGCTTTCTGTTTCTTGCATGCTGTAGGCTTATTTTCAGAAGTTCCAGTTTCTTTACTTTTAACTTGCTTACTTCTTCATTGTCCTTGCATGGTATAAGTTCTTATATGCTTCTCCAATCGTCGCCAAAAATGTTGTAACTAGAGGTCTGGAGCCGGGTATAACTTAGGTTGTTTTATTCAAGATAGATTTCAGGTCAAGTCTTTAAGATGGTAAGATAAAAGAGACCCACCAGGAGTGACCTCCTTGTCACTCAACCTGCCTGGTGCCAACTGCCAGTTGAGACCAGGCTAAGCCATCAACACTCCATGATGTCACCAAAGGTTCTAGTGGTGACATCATGTGGGTGACAATGAAAACCCACAGACAGAAAAGAGACAGGCTAAATATAACAGTAACGCAGTGGTAGAGTCTCAACTTTAGATTTATTCAGGAGTACAGAGAGCCATCCCTGGTACAGCCAAGGCACAGATACCAACTGCCACATCCGGAACAATCAGAGCATAAAGTCTGCCAACACTCTAGATGACATCAGGGAATTCTGACAGTCCTCTGACTGTATCACATCACACAGAAGAGTAAATACATTTCCAATGACGGGGGTTACCGAAAAGGAATATACATCCATTGAGTATTGGGTAAAGACACCTAATCAGAGAAGCATTTACAGCTTTCTGAACCGTTATTAATTTGCAGCATTTTCCTTGTCATTACTTTGTCCTGTAAAATATTGCAGAAGGTGTCCATCCAGAAGAATGATACAAGCCAGATGCTCCCAATATAACACTAAATTGTCATGGTGCTTTGCCGCCTTTGTAGCTTTCAGAGATTCCTGCCATACAGAAACAACTTTTGCTATATCAAAGTGCAGTGGCCCATGCCACTGTACCTATAGATTTGTTTTCGGACTAGAAGTTGACTACTACATCACAGATCTTGGTTGTTCAACATGGAGCTTTCTGCAGGGTCACACACGTTTTTTGCCTTCCTTTGTTTAACCCGTTTTTGTTGGAGGTTAGGACTATAAGCTTTTTCCCTTCTAATCTGAACATGTTAAAATTGGCCTACACCTGATTTTTGCATTTAATTTACTTTTAAGTCCATAGTAAATGGTGCTACATGTACTAATGGCCTGCAAACTAACAAGCTTCTAGTGGTCTATCTCTCCTATAGACTAGCACTGAGTTACCTTATAACACTTAATAAGTGATAACTTCAGTTTCGGAACAGATAGGAAAGAGAAATGTGTGTTTCACTCAAAAGAATTGAAATGTTAATCTTTAATGCTAAAGTTGTTTTTTAAGTTACTATTCTTTAAATGCTGCTTTTAGAAAATTGTCATTTTTCTAACTAATCAAATGTGCCTTTCTGCCAGTTTCAAGGGAGACATGACTAAGAATGGCTCGTCTGTGGTATTTGTGTATTCCTTCCAGAATTGGAAGAAAATGGTCTTGGGTGTGGGCATGGTGTTGTTCTCTGGAGCAGGATATCCTATGGGTTGTACTTAGTCCTTCATAAGCAGTAGAGGATAGCCGCAAGACGTGCCCACTCCTTTTCTGACTTCAGTGCTGTCTTCCCTGCCACTAAACAGGTTAGAGCAATACCCAAAAAAGTGGAAGATAGACATAGGGAGCATCCCCCATCCACAGGCTGGCACTGGGTAGAAAAGTGGCACCTTCACAACCTCTCATCAGAACACTCCTGGATCTGTGGAAGATTCAGAAGAAGGACTGCCCTTCTGCCTGAAGAAGAAAGATTGGATCTGCTTGCCTTGAACCCAGGTACCCCAGAAGTGATTCCAAGGGTCAGTTGGCTGCCCTCGTGATTGAACTACAGTGATACAACATGCTTCCAGAGACCTTCCTGCAACTTCCTCGATGAGAAGTATCAACTGGACCTGCCTGGATCTGCCTCAACCATGCAGCTGTCCCCTGCTGGAAAGAGTCCTGATCTCCAAAAAGTCACCCACAGTCTTGGACTCCTGGCTAGCATCAGAGCGTACTGCTTCTGAACGAACTCCGGCTGAAAATACAGATGTTTTGGGCTCCTCAAAACTATAAAGTGGCCTCTTTACACCTAAAATTAAATGCTCCTAACAACTGCCAATGTGGAGCTCCAGCGATGACCAGCTCTTTGTGACAAAACAGAAACCGTCCGTGATGTCAGACCTGCTCCTCATGCCAACAACCCCTCTTTGTGGCCCCTGCCAATGAGAATGGCAGCTCCTTGTACAGACTTGAGAAGGTCGCTCTTCAGTAAGACTAACCTGGTCCCTGTATCAGGCCCGCATTCCATCGAGATCAGACTGAACTTGTGACTTTACCCCAGTCCAGCATGACCAGATAACCGCAAGTGGTACTTTGTGCTTTTTAGAACTATTTTCACATGAAACTTTAAAAATTCATAACCCGGTTGCACTGATTGAATTTTTGTTGTTTTGGTGTAATTTTTGTCATTAGAATTTGCTCTTTTTTCCTCAATTGGTTTGAGAATTCTCTAGTATTGTGTTTTCACTTTATTACTGTTTGAGAGCTGATTAAATACTTTACATTTGGGGCGTGGCTTGCAGCCAACGATGGCGGCCGCAGCTTAGGGAGGCTCCTGGGCAGCGGCGGCTTTCCGCGAACATCCGTAACAGAATCCTGATATTTACTGGCGGAAAGGGGCGGACCGGACCCAGTGTCCGTGCGGCGAGCATCGCTGAAATTTCTGGGAACGGCGGCGGCCCGATCGGGCAGGATCCCGCGGTCAAGAGGCGGAGGAGGAGCGGGGCCTAACTGCAGCAGTGAAACCGCGGACTGACGGAGTGACTGAATCCGGCCGGAAGTGGCCCAAAGGCGGGGGTGAGTGGCAGGAAGCGCCGGCTCTGCGAGCGCATCACCCCGAAACCTCCGTGAGGCTCCCCTCCCATCAACCCGAGCACTCGGGCGCACATCAACGCAACCCGGCGGCACCCCCCGGTCCCACACGCATCCACCAGCGGCGAGACAGAAGTTGCGCATAATCGGCCTAGTGTCGCCATTACCCGGCCACGCAGACGGAGTACGCCAGGCCCCAGCAGCGGCCGTCAAAGCCACACAGCGACCGGCAGCATCACTCGGCGACCACTGCGGTCGTCGGGCAATAGGCACTGCGGACCTCCCAGCGGGAGCACCGGGGGCCATACGCACGCTGAGCCACAAGAGGGGCAGGAGCCTGGGCAGCGCGTATACCGGGGAGGCACCGAGGAGAGGCATACCGCGACAACCCCAGCCGGTGTGGGTCGCAACTTACAGCGCACCGCCAAACTCCCCTTTGGACTTCTTGCTGGGGGACGGCCTGGCACTTGGCCTATACGCAATCTATAGGAGAGCGCTGGACCACTACATACCGGTGAGGAAACACCATCCCCCACTGCGGTGACCATATAATTAGACACAGCCCGCCGCCGGAACGCAAAGAGGCGGCCCTGCGCAACCCACACAAGATCACTCTCTCCAGCTGGCAGTTCATTTCTCGGCAGCACCATGTCCCACAGGGGCCCCAGAAGCAACACGACCCAGGCCAAGTTGGACAAATTTGCATATGAGAGGCACTCGCCACCCCAAGACCAACGCAAGGCCGCCAGAAAAACGGCAGAAACCGAGGGGGCGAGAAAGGCCACGCTTAATGATGTCCTGGCAGCTCTGGCCCAAGTACAAACGACGGTGGGTGCCACGGCGACAGAAGTCACCCTGATTAGAGCGGATCTCCAAAAGATGAACGAGAGGGTCAAGCAGGTCGAGGTGGTCACTAAATCGCTGGTAGAGGATGTATCCGAATTGCAAACAGCAGTAGAACGTCTGCAAACCGATAACAAACTGCTTAGGGACAAACTGGATGACCAGGAAGGGCGCTCCCGATGCAATAATGTCCGAATTTTAGGTGTACCGGAGTCAGAAGACACGGGGGCATTAGACCTATACGTGGAGGACCTGGTCAAAACGCGGCTCAAGCCCAAGGGACTCTCGAACTTCTTCTCCGTCGAAAGGGCGCACCGCGTTCCGGGAGGAAAACCCAAGTCGGGGGCCACACCGCGACCAATACTGGCTAGATTGTTTAATTTCCGGGATCGGGATGCCATTCTGCAGGCCGCAAGGGTGGCGCCGGCCATCCAAATCCAGAACTCCAAGATTGCTTTCTTCCCGGACTATACGGCGGAGGTGTCTAGGAGACGGAGAACGTTCCTGGAGGTAAAAAAGACCTTGAGAGACAAAGAACTGCCGTATTCGATGATCTTCCCGGCTAAGCTGCGGGTGGTAGCGGACAAAAAAGTGTGGATCTTCGACTCCCCTGGTGCAGCCCGGGACTGGCTGGAGGGTTGGCACACCGTTGGAAGACAGCGCAAAACGCACAGACCGGAGCGAGACCGTGGGGAGGGCAGCAGAAATGGCTCACAAACATCAGGTCGAGTGGAGGGGGCGGAACACTCGCCTTCACATGGATTTGAAGGGGGCGGCAAAGAAGAATGACCCCGACCACGGACTATGCGCACTAAGCAGTCGCCGACCGCCGAACTGACTCATCACTTTCGATGCTGCACGTAGACGCTGGCATGGCTGCCCCGAAAGCGTTCAGGGAGGCCGCCTGCCTGGGGAGACACTCTCCCCCCTACACGCAAGTACTCTGGTTTTGGGATGGGTAAAGCACTCTGCTCAGTTGGGGTGGCGGGCAGTTGAAGGTCCGTTAAGCAGGGGGGCAGGGAGGGGGGTTTGTTTTGAACTGTTTCTGTTGGGAATGTACACAAAGGGTCGAGGGCATTGTTTCAGTACTTACAGGAATCAGAACACATTGTTGGGAACGGACAGCGACTTTATGCCCCCATGATGCATCTAAACACTTTGCTGCGCGACGACGCAGCCGATGGAACGGCCACATCTTTGGGGCATTACATCATGTACCTAATACCCCCATATGGCTAACAATCCCGTACCTGCGGAGGGGGTGACTCCCTCTGATACACAATGCCCACCTTTGACCCTGGTTTCCTGGAATGTGAGGGGCTTGGGGGACAAGGTTAAGCGGGGATTGGTATTGACTGCTATTAAGCGCCTGCGACCTGCTGTGGCCCTGTTGCAAGAGACACACCTGGTGGGGGGAGCTACGAAGGCCTTGGATAGACGAGGCTACAAAATGTGGGCCCACTCTGCTTTCACGTCCGGCTCCAGGGGGTCCGGCATTCTAGTACAGAAGAACTTACGTTTCATGCCCCTATCAATTAAAACTGATGATCAGGGCTGCTTTGCGGCCATGCAGGGACAATGGGAAGGGAAACTCTTTAATTTGGTATCAGTGTATATTCCACCGGCTTTGCACTCGGTCCACCTCCCAAGACTAGGGGACTTCCTTTTAACTCTCCCCGAGGGTGAAACCATTCTAGGGGGGGATTTCAACGCGGTCTTAGACCCACAACTAGATAAACACCCCTCACCCAACCAGACAGGGGGGGAAACATACTTTCGACGATTTACCCCGGCCATGGGCATGACAGACATCAGGAGACACTTACACCCGAGCACGGAACAATACACATTTCACTCCGCGGTGCATGGCAGCCTGTCCCGCATCGATTATTTCCTGTCGCTGGGGGAGGCCCTTTGTAATGTGGAGACCCTGGTGATTCACCCTCGTGGTATTTCTGACCACTCACCGCTCACACTGACGCTTTCCCTACAGACGAGAGCACGTAAGCGCATTTACCCCATGCACGCATCATATTTTAAAATTCCACAGGTTCGCAAAGAACTCAAACGCGCCACGAAGCACTACTTTCTTGAAAATACCCGTTCGGTGCGCTCCCCGGCAACGCTCTGGGAGGCCTATAAAACGGTTCTGCGGGGCCAAGCCATTAACTCCATAACCGGTCATAAGAAACGACAATCTCAAGAACTAGCCGACCTAGAGATTACGTTGAGGGAACGAACCACGGCACATGAGTCTCACCCTTCCCCCGCTGCCATGCACGCACTCACTCTCCAGCAACAGCTGTACAATGATCACCTACGGTTGGTAGTCAAGGGGCACATAACCGACACCCAGAACAGGATTTATGAAGTGGGGGATAAAGCAGGGAAAATGCTGGCATGGCTCGATAAAGGAGAGGGCAACTCCAGGGGGGTCCAATGTCTAAAAGATGAACAGGGAGAGACGCACACTGATCCGAGGCAGATAACAGAACTGCTTGCGACCCATTTTGAACAAGTGTACACCCCGGCTCGCGAAATTACACCTGAGTGTGCCAAGGCACTCTTGGCACCGATCGAAGTTCGAACCCTTTCACCGGAGGCGTCGTGCGAGCTGGAGGCGGACATCACAGCCGATGAAATCCAGCTGGCCATTAAGGCACTAAACCCGGGCAAGGCATTGGGGCCAAACGGGATACCCATGGAATGGTATCAAGTGATGCCGGACACCCTCAGCAAGTATCCGTTAGAGATGTTCGAGGACTGTTTGGAGAGGGGTTCCCTTCCACCGGACCAGCGTACGGCTGCTATAATACCGTTCACCAAGCCGGGTAAACCCCCTGAGGATTGCTCCTCCTATCGACCCATTTCCTTATTGAACGCGGAAGTGAAAATCTTGGCCAAGCTGCTGGCACAGAGAATCCTGCCCCATCTGTCCTCGATTATACACCCGGATCAGTCCGGGTTTATGCCGCACAGGAACACAGCGCTGAATTTGCGACGGCTGCATGGTATACTGGCCAGAGCCGACACCATCACCACGCCGGCAGTAATCCTGGCACTTGACGCCAAAATGGCATTTGACCTGGTGGAGTGGGAGTACCTCTTCGTAATGCTGACACGTATAGGGTTCGGGCCTCGTTTTTTAGCGTGGGTCAAACTGCTGTACACAGCCCCAGTGGCTCATGTGGTGGCGAACGGCCACATTTCCCACACCTTCCAGCTGGGGCGGGGCACGCGACAGGGATGCCCTCTATCGCCCCTGTTGTTTGCCATCTCATTGGAACCCCTGGCGACTCTCATACGAGCCTCCCCCCTCCTCAAGGGAATACCAGGGACCGGGGGTTGGGAAGACCGTCTGTCCCTATACGCAGACGACATGCTGCTGTATCTAACAGACCCCGAGGTGGGAATACCGGCCTTGTTACGCATTTGTGACGCGTACGGTAGGATCTCCGGCTACACGCTAAATTGGTCCAAATCAGAGATTTTCGTTTTACGGGGTCCGGCTCCAGAGCTCGACGATAATTGCCCGCTGCGACTGGCGGGGTCATCTTTTAAATATCTAGGCATACACGTCACTAGGGACCCGACTGAATTCATAGACAAGAACCTGAAGCCGCCCTTGGATAGACTCAAGCGGGATGTGGAGTTCTGGTCCGGCCTGCCGTTAACACTCCTCGGCAGGGCAGCACTGTACAAGATGATGGCGTTACCACGCTTCTTGTACGTCCTTGACAATTCACCCTATCCTGTGCCACCCAAATTCTTCCAGAAAGTAGCGGCTCTGGTCTCCAACCTACTTTGGGGCAACCTCCCGGCGCGAGTGGCACAATCCAAGTTACACAGAGACTGGTATAGCGGGGGCATCGCGCTACCTGATTTAAAACTGTACTATTGGGCGGCACAACTGAAACCCATTAATCAATGGATACACGCACCACACGATGAGCCGGCATTTCATTCGGACAGGGAGCAGATGGGAGCTGATAGTCTGCTGGGTCCACTATATGATCGCCGCAAAATGCGCACTCTGATAGGCCCCACCAAGATAACGGTGCAGACATGGCACGCAGCTACGGCAGCATTGGGCTGGAAGGGGAGAATCACTAGGATGACTCCGCTGTGGGACTCTCGCATACTGGGCAACCTGAGGAACACCAAGGGGTTCGCACAATGGGACACAATAGGCATTTCCGTAGTGGGTGACCTATGGGAGAGGAATGAAGTGATCCCCTTCGCCCGATTAAGGGAACTCTATGAGCTCAACGACAGGGAACTATACAGATACATTCAAGTCCGTCACGCACTGCTTGCAGCCATTCCAGCAGACACACAACTCCCAGATTCTTCACCTTTGGAGGATCGCCTACTCACCGATTACATGCTAGAACGGGCGACTTCCCTCACTTACCGTAAGCTACTCAATAACAGCCCTGAACCTACATCACACCTGAAAGAGAAATGGGAAGGGGAGATTAACGATATGGATGAACATGAATGGAACGAGGCACTTGGGTCCCCTAAAGAGGTAGGCATTTCGGCACGCATGCGGCTGGTGCAATTTAAGATCCTGCACAAGGTTTACTATACAAGGAAAATGCTGCACAGCATACACAGGGCGCCCCATCCCTACTGTCTGCGGGGATGTGGGGAGGAAGGCACATTCTTCCATACCATATGGGACTGCCCCAAGATCCAGGAGTACTGGAAACAAGTGCTCCGCACACTTTCACAGGCACTAGATCACTCCATATTACCTGACCCGAGGAGGTGCTTGCTAAATATATGGGGACCTACTGACTTGAACCGATACGAGCAACTCTGGGTCACAGCGGGGCTAATGGTAGCAAAACGTGACATAGCACAGCGCTGGGGGGCGGCAGAACTGCCAACCAAGTCCCAGTGGTGCCTAAACATGGATCGAGTAATGTTAACCGAGCGAGCAGTGTACATCAACCGAGCCTGTCCCGGGAAATGGAACAAGATATGGCTGAAGTGGAATGAATACAGGGGGGACATCTGTGAACCCCTGCGAGAAGATGATCAGGACGAATCTGATGAAGAGGGCGAGGAGGGCTGAACTTGGGCGGGATGGGGCAGCGGGGTGGCGGCCAGGGCTGCTGCAGTAGGCTTCCTCTTAGAGCTTAGGCAGAGGGGCCAAAGGGGGTAGGAGCGGGTGGGGTGGGTAAAGGCATAGGCGCACTGTGGTGGGCTGTCAAGTTCCCATATTCCCAAGAGACACTAGAGACTCGAAATGCACTGATTACTGTTTGACCGCACTGTCATTCCTAACTGTTACTGTTACGAGTTTGTTGTTATTTAACAGTTAAAAAAAAAAAAAACAAGAAAAAACTTCATCAAAACCTCAATACATGCATTGAATAATTGCTCAACAGGCACTTTTAAACTTTTCAGCACGCTCCGTCGCAACTTTATTGTTACTGCAGTATTGATATCCTTCTTGCTGGAAATTAATGTGTACAACGATCCTCTGATAGCGGCCGGCCCACAGGGTTGTAGGCATTCCGCTGTGTAATACGCAAAGTGCAATAAAGGTTTTGGAAAAAAAAAAAAAATATATACTTTACATTGCCTCTATATTAAGCCTGACTGCTTTTGTGCCAAGATACCAGAGGGTTAACCACAGGTTTAATTAGTGACTTTTTGGTTCACCCTGACAAGGATTGTGTGTATTTTTTTAAGTGGGCCTCCGCCCTTTTTAAATAATATACACATTTCTTACATCTGTCACCTATAGGAAGTTCAAAAGAGAACCCAGGTTTTCTCAATACTGTCCACGATCTAGCCATAAATATCATATTCCCATGCAGAAAATTATGGCAAGCTCTCACCTTGAATACCATTTATGTTGACTCCACTTAATCCATGTCTATTCTCTTTTGATCCAGTTATAGCATGCCTTCTCCCTACAAAGTTTAGATAGCTAGCACCTCAGTCTGCAGCCCCTTCTGCTCAGGGGAGAGGTTGATGATTGACGGTGACGCCATTAGATGATGTCATAAGAGCATTGATGCATGGGTTTTATTAGACCAAAGAGAAGCAAAACTTGAGACTAAAAACAAGTGGTGTAGTTTGCTATGGTAGCCATTGGGGAATCTAGACAACATCGTGATAACCTGCACACCTTGTGTTTTCTAAGATAAGTTTTTAAACTCTAAAACTGTTAGTTTGTCTGTTTTTAAAGGATTCGTGCTGACCCCGGAGATCCCTGACTAGCCCCTGTCAGGTACAAATATGACATTTGGTTTAAACAAAATATGTTTAAATACCAGGGTGCACTGTTCAAAAGGACCAATAAGGTGCTATAGATTTATAAAATATGAATACTAGTGTTTCAAATTAAATCATAGTTTAGCCTTGAATTCTTAAACAATATATTCCACAAATTTTGTCATTTGTTTTGCCTGCCACTGCGTGGTTAGTCATAAAGCATCGCCAACGTCATCATATTTAGTTAAATGCAATTTTCAAACACATGAAAACAGGACAAAAACAAGAAAACAATAATTCCTTCTGTATATGCAATCTTTTATGTTAGAAATTTCCAATGTTCCAGTGTTCAATTCTTCAATAGTGTGTCCAACATATCCCAATGCATTTCGGTGCAGGCACCTTCATCAGGGGAACTCTGTAAAAATATGTACATGTATGTAACAACTTTTCACATACTTAAAATGAACAATAAACAATAAACCATAAGTGTCCACTTATGTCAATATATACTTTCTTTAAATAGTATCACCAGCTCAAATTATAGTAGTTACCAAAATCTCCAAGTGATAGTGGTGACCATTGTGCACACAACCAAAATGCTATGCAACTGCTAAGTGTAACTAAAAAGTACAAAAAGTGCTATTTTCAGAAAGACACGTGAGAAATGTGATAGATAACTCAAACAAAATCCTAGTTGTGCAACGTGTTGCCAAAAGTTCACACGTGTAAACATGCCAGGTGTTCGTAGACCCTTTTAATTTCTGTCTTACCTATTGTCTTTTAAGCACAAAAGGGATGTGTGGGTGTAGTGCATCCAAATTCTATAAGAGTAATGAACACCGCATAGACTACAGTCCTTATTTCAACTCAAAAACCAAAGCGCAAGTACTATTGTTTAAAAAGAACTTACGTCTGTAACTGCTATTGAAGTCTGATAACACTCGCGTGTGGCCCTTTCTATCATCCACTTTCGTCTGTTGCGTCTGTCTGTGCACAAACGTTTATATCAGTGAATGTTCCTGGATCTAAATGTCCATATCAGTGTATATCAAGGTGGTACCCCCGCTTGTCTTACCTTCCGCTAATGTTGTATCGTCCGTCCTTCTAGTGTGCGCTATGGTGAGTGTATTCGGTCTCACTCGCTTGCGGTTTCAACCTTTCTGCCCTATAGTGGCAGGTTGTGGCTCTTTCCATGAACCGGTAGGAAGATTTTTAGATCATCATCTACAGCCCCTCGTGCAACAATGGGTGACATATGTACAAGACACCACTGATTGTCTTAATAAGCTACAGGACACTACAATTCCACTTGATTCAGAAATACGGTTGGCAACTATTGATGTAATAGCATTGTACACATCAATTCCCCATGGGGAAGGCATTGAAGCTGTGGAATGGATGCTATTGAACCACCATTATGACGAATCTTTGAACATCTTTTTATTAGAGATCTTACAATTCAGTCTCTATCACAGCCATTTCTCATGGAAGCAACAATTTTACCTACAAAAGACAGGAACCTTTATGGGTTTTTACCGGGGCACCGACGTATGCCAACATCTTTATGGCCAAATTTGAAAACACGCACATCTTACACAGCAGCGCTTGGACAGACCATTTGCTATTATATCTTCAATACATCGATGATATTCTAATTCTATGGCGAGGCACACAGAATCAATTGGAGGATGCAATACATACATTGAATACATGTCACTCTCAAATAAAATTCACCCACACAATTGATGCTACAAGCATACATTTTTTGGATATTTTGAAAACGAGAACAATAGACTAAAAACCAGGGTATACAAAAAACCTACTGACAGGAATAATGCCTTGCATTATTCAAGTTTCCATTCACTTAGTCTAAAAAACCATCTACCTTTGTCGCAGTTCCTCAGAATCAGAAGGATCAGCACCGATGATGAACAAGCTAAGAAGGGCATTGAGGAGGTATCAGGACAGTACAAACAGAGAGGGTATCCAATTAAAATTCTGGGAAAAGCTCAACAAAAGGCTTTAGATCAGGACAGAACTCAATTACTTGCTAAATCTGTGAAACCACCATTGGAAAGGGAGGTTTGTGTTTTAAAATATTCCACATCAGCCACGAGTATCAAACGCTGTATCCTAAAAAGATGGGAATTGATAGAGATGGAAAACGATTTTAAAGAGATATTTAGGGGTACTCTCATATGTGCCTTCTCGCGATCGAAGAATTTGCGAGAGATATTAAGCAAGACTAGTGAAGAGCAGGGATCAATATCCACACGAGGCGTGCGTAAGTGTTACAATTGTGGCCACTGTGGCAATGTGATTGAGGGCAATGTTTTTACACACCCTCACACAGGGAAACTGATCAAATTAAAATACACGTCTGACTGTATTTCTAGCTCAGTCATATACGCCATCAAGTGTCCCTGTGGACTAGTATACGTTGGAAGGACCACTAGAAAGGCAAAGATTAGGATGACAGAGCATAAAAGCATGATCAGAACCGCTAATCAGAAATCTAGTTTGGCATTACACTGGGGAGAACAAAAACACACCATTCCACAGTTGAGATACACAATACTTGAACAGGTAATGGTTCGGCCACATGTTGACACCAATAAACACTTGGCGCAAAGGAAAATCTTTTGGATTAGGTTCTTGAACACAATGAAGCCTTGTGGGCTGAATGATAAGATTGAATGTACATGCTTTTTGTAATCAGAATTGTCAATAATGAGTGTTGAGCATTGTATGTAAACACATAAGATCCATGTTTGTAACCCAGCACATATAACCCTATTAACACAGCCTATTCAAAGAAACACTTGATGGTTTGAACCACATTTAAGGGCATAACCCTTCTTTAGGGGTTTTTTGTCACTGTTTTTATCTCGTTTTTATTTAATTTTTTCAGTTTCACTTTTTTAAACATGTTCTCAGTTTCCATTATAGAAGGTCTGTGCAAACGTTTTTACACTTGCACCTACATTAAAAGATGCAGGGCAGAAGCCAGTGCTTCTCGCTTTTTTCTTTTTTACACACAAATTGCCATAGTCTGTTGTTCAGTTTCATATCTTGATGCAGGAACGCGAAAATATAAGGAAATTGCGCGATCGTGGGAATCTGCACTCACGATAGCACACACAAGAAGGATGGGTGAAAAAGGAATAGTCTGTTGTCGAGTTCTATAACGTGACGTAGGAACGCGGAAGCTTGTTGAAACCGCACGCGAGTGAGATTGAATACACTCGCCATAGCGCACACTAGAAGGACGGACGATACAACATTAGCGGAAGGTAAGACAAGCGGGGGTACCACCTTGATATACACTGATATGGACATTTAAATCCAGGAACATTCACTGATATAAACGTTTATTCACAGACAGACGCAACCTACATTGGAAAGTGGATGATAGAAAGGCCACACGTGAGTGTTATCAGACTGCAACAGCAGTTACAGATGTAAGTTCTTTTTAAACAATAGTACTTGCACTTTGGTTTTAGAGTTGAATTAAGGACTGTAGTCTAAGAGGTGTTCATTATAGAATTTGGATACACTACTCTACACCCACACATCCCGTTTGTGCTTAAAAGACAATAGGTAAGACAGAAATTAAAAGGGTGTACGAACATCTGGCATCTTTACACATGGGAACTTTTGGCAACACGTTGCACAACTAGGATTTTGTTTGGGTTATCTATCCCATTTCTCACGTGTCTTTCTGAAAATAGCACTTTTTGTACTTTTTAGTTACACTTAGCAGTTGCATAGCATTTTGGTTGTGTGCACAATGGTCACCACTATCACTTGGAGATTTTGGTAACTACAATAATTTGAGCTGGTGATACTATTTAAAGAAAGCATATATTGAAATTAATGGACACTTATGGTTTATTGTTTATTGTTCATTTTAAGTATGTGAAAAGTTGTTACATACATGTACATATTTTTACAGTGTTCCCCTGATGAAGGTGCCTGCACCGAAATGCATTGGGATATGTTGGACACACTATTGAAGAATTGAACACTGGAACATTGGAAATTTCTAACATAAAAGATTGCATATACAGAAGGAATTATTGTTTTTCTTGTTTTTTTCCTGTTTTCATGTGTTTGAAAATTGCATTTAACTAAATATGATGGCGATGCTTTATGACTAACCACGCAGTGGCAGGCAAAACAAATTACAAAATTTGTGGATTATATTGTTTAAGAATTCAAGGCTTATATAAAGATTTAATTTGAAACACTAGTATTAATACTTTATACATCTATAGCACCTTATTGGGCCTTTTGAACAGTGCACCCGGTTATTTAAACATATTTTGTTTAAACCAATGGCCATTGTGGAATACCACCCTGCTGTCATTTGGTAGTCATCTGTAATAGTTGATGCCTTATTCTTCAATCTTCTCTGCACAGCAGGGGTGTTGGTTGGCATGGCAGAGTGACATGGAATATCTGGGACTACACCTTATCCTGGAGAAGTGCTTTGGAAGTAGAAACTGAATGGCAAACTCAAACAGACACTGTTCATTGACCACCTGTGTACAGACTGTCTACAAATCCATGGGGAGAGTGATTGGATATCTCTGGGCAAGGCACAGGAAGGAAAGCAGAGTATGACGCTGTAGGTGAGACTATCACTGTGCTCTACTTGCAGCTTACAGAGAAAAAAACTTGGTTATCAGTCAAGATGCCACCCCCAGCCAGCATAGAGGGTGAGGAGACTCAATCTGCATAAAAAAGTCTCAGCAAGCGCCGCAGTAGGGATACTGCTGGGTGCTCTACATGTTCAATGAATATGGGAACTAAGCATTCATGGGTATCAGCTAGGAAGCCACTAAGGCACCATCGAAGATAAGAATGCTATCAAAGTTACTGTTAAGGTGCCTCTTAAAGGGACCTGCATGACCGTCACCAAAACTACCACATGGCGAATGATATATTTAAAGGAGAATGTGTGATTTTGTGGGGCACTGCCAAGGCCCCCTAATGTGAATCAGCTCATCTGCATTCACTGATAGGAGCAGAGATCATTCAGCAGTGACACCTGCCATGTTTGGTTTAGATCACAGCAGGCAAATAGCAGCTGCAGAGAGTAGCTACCTTTCTGGTCAATTTAAATTAAATCTGGGGAACGTAAACATCCATAAAAAGCCCTGTGCTGTCCCAAAATGTAATGAACACTCAACTAATTGCTGAAGCCACCTGAACTGCATATGTTTTTACATATGGACATCTTCAGATAGGCAGATCAAGAAAGATAAATATTGGTTCATTGGAGAAAGAACAGACAACCAGTTTTTTTCTTTAGGCACGCCACAGGCTGAGACATATATTAACCGCTTTCTCAGAGTAGCTGGTAATGTATGTGCTAAAAGCCACAGAACTCGAAATTTCATTTGGTTTTACGACTAGAAAAACTGACCTGTACAATAGTTTCCCAATCCACAGCGTTTAACTTGTAAATGTATGGTACAGGGTGGATTTACTACACAGTAACAGTAAAATTGCATGTGTTTTTACCTTGCCTCCAGCACCCGCCAACTCGGAATGATAGCCATAGATGCCAGTTACCAATTATCAAAAAAAGTTGAATAAAAACCCAAAATGTGTCTATGTGTTGCCTGATATAGAATTTGTATTACAGCTATTCTCTTCTTTCATAATATTACAAGTGACCTACTTTTCTTCTCTCTAAGGTTTCCACGACTAATGATTCCACCTGCAAAACATCACTATGGTACTCATTACTTGATTTTCATGCCCCAAATATATATTATGGGGCATATTTATTAAAAAAACACGCAGTGCAGTGCAGCAAGTCAGGAAAGGGAAGGAAAGCTCTGTATTTCACATTACATGGCACATTCCTGTCTTTTTCCTGTGATGATTCAGAAAAGGGGGTGGTTCAGAAAAGGGGATGGCACACAATATAGTGCCTAGCTCCAATGCAGGAACCCTTGCACCATGGTGCAAGGGTGTCTGCTCGGTAAGCAGGATTATTTTTCTAAAGGAATGGACACCTTCCTGTACAAAAACAATCCTTCAAGACATTTTCCTCTTTCTATGTGTGCAAAGTAACAAGAATAAATAAATATATCTCTCCTTGTTACGCCTCGCCTGGGGAGGCATAGCATTTTGACGCATTTACAGATCTACCAGTAATGGTAAATCTGTGAATGTGCCAAAATACATGGGTAGATAAGTGGGAACACCCAAGCTTCACCCATGTAATGCTTCGCTGGGGCAGAGTAACACAATGCAGTGATTTGAGCTGCGTTACGCTAGCTTTATCAAGCCATACAAGGTGGCCATGCATGGCTTGATAAGTCTTACCTAGTCGCGTGCCCCTTGTGCCCCAGTGCGTGGCACAAGGGCAACTCAACTACTTGATAAACATACCCCAAAATTTCTGCAGATGAAAAAATAATGTAAGTGTGAATTTAACATCATACTTAGAATATCACAATGATGCCTATACTCTCTGAGGGATGGAACTAGCATTTACTGATGGAAATGTGTCTTCACATGATTGCACATTTTGTTTTTATCTAGAGTACGTTATTCTTCAGAGTCCACAGAGTGGATACGCACTCTCTGCACCTTACATTCTGTAAAACGCACAAGCATGCATTCTTCACATACAATATATAAACTCTATAGTATGCAGTGTAATCAAGGATTCAATAAATTGGGCCCCTAAAATAACTTGTAGTAGCTCAGTTTATTATAAAGTTTAGGAAGAAAGATTTTATGGAGGAAACAAATGCTGTGCTAAATCTCTTGGTGATTTGTGGTCTCACATAGAGGAGACGATGAAGGAAGCGGAGCATCAAATTACAAACCTTAATGATTCCTCCATCCCAGTGAATTCTCTTCAGTAACAAGTTCTCAACCTACAAAAGCATGTTGAAGATCTCCAAAACTACAACAGAAGGAATAACCTTAAATGTATGGTCTCTCGTAGGGAACAGAGAGATCTAATGCTATCACTTTCTTTAAAAGTTGTCTTCTTAAACTTCATAATTTATCGGACGGGACATCACTTAACATTCAATGAGCCCACAGATTGAAACATCCTTCTACTATAGCATCCTCCTCAAGAAATTTCAGAGGAGTCATTCTTTATTTCCTGGAATATACTGAGCTACTACAAGTTATTTCAGCAGCCAAGTGGATGAAACACATTTCATGGTCTGCAAGTACTTTTTTTAAACTCAGGATTATTCAAATAATATTGCAGATCAACGTAAAGAGTTCTTAAATTTGCAAACAGTGCTTTGTTCCATTAGTATTTACAACAAGGGGTGGTGAGGGACAGAGTCTCTGAATTAAGCAGAAAGCTCTCACCCAGTCAAGAGATCAGGGCTAGATCCAACACCGTTTTTTAGCTCACTGCACCATCCCAGTTTCAGAACCTGGCTGTATGCAAATTAGTCTGTTCCTGTCCCAGTGCATGATGGGAACAGGGCAAACCAAACTACAAAAGCCAATTCTTACACTGGGAAGGAAACAAGCTCCCGGGGACCGGTTTCTGGCATTACAGCCGTCTTCGGCCCGGTTTGCTTGAATCCTGATGGTGCAATGAGCAAGGGTCTCACATCTGAGAATACCCTTCCACGCTTAGGGTGGACAAAAATATTTACAACAAGGGGTGGTGAGGGACAGAGTCTCTGAATTAAGCAGAAGGCTGAAATGCCAGAAACCGGTCCCCGGTAGCTTGTCTCCTTTCTGGTGAAGAATTGGCTTGGTAGTTTAGTCTGCCCTGTTCCCATGATGCACTGGGCCAGGGACAGACTGATTTGCATATAGCCAGGTTCTGAGCTGGGATGGGGCAGTGAGATAAATAACGGTGATGGATCAAGCCCTGATCTTTGGACTGGGTAAGAGTGGTCTGTTTAACTCAGACACTCTGTTCATCACCACCCCCCTTTTCTAAATCGTTTTTGGCCACTATAGGTGTTGCAGGGTATACTCAGACATGAGTCCCTTTCTCACTGCTCCATCAGGATTCAAGCAAGCCGGGCCGAAGAAGGCTGAAATGCCAGAAACCGGTCCCCGGTAGCTTGTCTCCTTTCTGGTGAAGAATTGGCTTGGTAGTTTAGTCTGCCCTGTTCCCATGATGCACTGGGCCAGGGACAGACTGATTTGCATATAGCCAGGTCCTGAGCTGGGATGGGGCAGTGAGATAAATAACGGTGATGGATCAAGCCCTGATCTTTGGACTGGGTAAGAGTGGTCTGTTTAACTCAGACACTCTGTTCATCACCACCCCCCTTTTCTAAATCGTTTTTGGCCACTATAGGTGTGGCAGGGTATACTCAGACATGAGTCCCTTTCTCACTGCTCCATCGGGATTCAAGCAAGCCGGGCTGAAGAAGGCTGAAATGCCAGAAACCGGTCCCCGGTAGCTTGTCTCCTTTCTGGTGAAGAATTGGCTTGGTAGTTTAGTCTGCCCTGTTCCCATGATGCACTGGGCCAGGGACAGACTGATTTGCATATAGCCAGGTTCTGAGCTGGGATGGGGCAGTGAGATAAATAACGGTGATGGATCAAGCCCTGATCTTTGGACTGGGTAAGAGTGGTCTGTTTAACTCAGACACTCTGTTCATCACCACCCCCCTTTTCTAAATCGTTTTTGGCCACTATAGGTGTGGCAGGGTATACTCAGACATGAGTCCCTTTCTCACTGCTCCATCAGGATTCAAGCAAGCCGGGCCGAAGAAGGCTGAAATGCCAGAAACCGGTCCCCGGTAGCTTGTCTCCTTTCTGGTGAAGAATTGGCTTGGTAGTTTAGTCTGCCCTGTTCCCATGATGCACTGGGCCAGGGACAGACTGATTTGCATATAGCCAGGTTCTGAGCTGGGATGGGGCAGTGAGATAAATAACGGTGATGGATCAAGCCCTGATCTTTGGACTGGGTAAGAGTGGTCTGTTTAACTCAGACACTCTGTTCATCACCACCCCCCCTTTTCTAAATCGTTTTTGGCCACTATAGGTGTGGCAGGGTATACTCAGACATGAGTCCCTTTCTCACTGCTCCATCAGGATTCAAGCAAGCCGGGCCGAAGAAGGCTGAAATGCCAGAAACCGGTCCCCGGTAGCTTGTCTCCTTTCTGGTGAAGAATTGGCTTGGTAGTTTAGTCTGCCCTGTTCCCATGATGCACTGGGCCAGGGACAGACTGATTTGCATATAGCCAGGTTCTGAGCTGGGATGGGGCAGTGAGATAAATAACGGTGATGGATCAAGCCCTGATCTTTGGACTGGGTAAGAGTGGTCTGTTTAACTCAGACACTCTGTTCATCACCACCCCCCTTTTCTAAATCGTTTTTGGCCACTATAGGTGTGGCAGGGTATACTCAGACATGAGTCCCTTTCTCACTGCTCCATCAGGATTCAAGCAAGCCGGGCCGAAGAAGGCTGAAATGCCAGAAACCGGTCCCCGGTAGCTTGTCTCCTTTCTGGTGAAGAATTGGCTTGGTAGTTTAGTCTGCCCTGTTCCCATGATGCACTGGGCCAGGGACAGACTGATTTGCATATAGCCAGGTTCTGAGCTGGGATGGGGCAGTGAGATAAATAACGGTGATGGATCAAGCCCTGATCTTTGGACTGGGTAAGAGTGGTCTGTTTAACTCAGACACTCTGTTCATCACCACCCCCCTTTTCTAAATCGTTTTTGGCCACTATAGGTGTGGCAGGGTATACTCAGACATGAGTCCCTTTCTCACTGCTCCATCAGGATTCAAGCAAGCCGGGCCGAAGAAGGCTGAAATGCCAGAAACCGGTCCCCGGTAGCTTGTCTCCTTTCTGGTGAAGCATTGGCTTGGTAGTTTAGTCTGCCCTGTTCCCATGATGCACTGGGCCAGGGACAGACTGATTTGCATATAGCCAGGTTCTGAGCTGGGATGGGGCAGTGAGATAAATAACGGTGATGGATCAAGCCCTGATCTTTGGACTGGGTAAGAGTGGTCTGTTTAACTCAGACACTCTGTTCATCACCACCCCCCTTTTCTAAATCGTTTTTGGCCACTATAGGTGTGGCAGGGTATACTCAGACATGAGTCCCTTTCTCACTGCTCCATCAGGATTCAAGCAAGCCGGGCCGAAGAAGGCTGAAATGCCAGAAACCGGTCCCCGGTAGCTTGTCTCCTTTCTGGTGAAGAATTGGCTTGGTAGTTTAGTCTGCCCTGTTCCCATGATGCACTGGGCCAGGGACAGACTGATTTGCATATAGCCAGGTTCTGAGCTGGGATGGGGCAGTGAGATAAATAACGGTGATGGATCAAGCCCTGATCTTTGGACTGGGTAAGAGTGGTCTGTTTAACTCAGACACTCTGTTCATCACCACCCCCCTTTTCTAAATCGTTTTTGGCCACTATAGGTGTGGCAGGGTATACTCAGACATGAGTCCCTTTCTCACTGCTCCATCAGGATTCAAGCAAGCCGGGCCGAAGAAGGCTGAAATGCCAGAAACCGGTCCCCGGTAGCTTGTCTCCTTTCTGGTGAAGAATTGGCTTGGTAGTTTAGTCTGCCCTGTTCCCATGATGCACTGGGCCAGGGACAGACTGATTTGCATATAGCCAGGTTCTGAGCTGGGATGGGGCAGTGAGATAAATAACGGTGATGGATCAAGCCCTGATCTTCGGACTGGGTAAGAGTGGTCTGTTTAACTCAGACACTCTGTTCATCACCACCCCCCTTTTCTAAATCGTTTTTGGCCACTATAGGTGTGGCAGGGTATACTCAGACATGAGTCCCTTTCTCACTGCTCCATCAGGATTCAAGCAAGCCGGGCCGAAGAAGGCTGAAATGCCAGAAACCGGTCCCCGGTAGCTTGTCTCCTTTCTGGTGAAGAATTGGCTTGGTAGTTTAGTCTGCCCTGTTCCCATGATGCACTGGGCCAGGGACAGACTGATTTACATATAGCCAGGTTCTGAGCTGGGATGGGGCAGTGAGATAAATAACGGTGATGGATCAAGCCCTGATCTTTGGACTGGGTAAGAGTGGTCTGTTTAACTCAGACACTCTGTTCATCACCACCCCCCTTTTCTAAATCGTTTTTGGCCACTATAGGTGTGGCAGGGTATACTCAGACATGAGTCCCTTTCTCACTGCTCCATCAGGATTCAAGCAAGCCGGGCCGAAGAAGGCTGAAATGCCAGAAACCGGTCCCCGGTAGCTTGTCTCCTTTCTGGTGAAGAATTGGCTTGGTAGTTTAGTCTGCCCTGTTCCCATGATGCACTGGGCCAGGGACAGACTGATTTGCATATAGCCAGGTTCTGAGCTGGGATGGGGCAGTGAGATAAATAACGGTGATGGATCAAGCCCTGATCTTTGGACTGGGTAAGAGTGGTCTGTTTAACTCAGACACTCTGTTCATCACCACCCCCCTTTTCTAAATCGTTTTTGGCCACTATAGGTGTGGCAGGGTATACTCAGACATGAGTCCCTTTCTCACTGCTCCATCAGGATTCAAGCAAGCCGGGCCGAAGAAGGCTGAAATGCCAGAAACCGGTCCCCGGTAGCTTGTCTCCTTTCTGGTGAAGAATTGGCTTGGTAGTTTAGTCTGCCCTGTTCCCATGATGCACTGGGCCAGGGACAGACTGATTTGCATATAGCCAGGTTCTGAGCTGGGATGGGGCAGTGAGATAAATAACGGTGATGGATCAAGCCCTGATCTTTGGACTGGGTAAGAGTGGTCTGTTTAACTCAGACACTCTGTTCATCACCACCCCCCTTTTCTAAATTGTTCCATTAGTGCCCGTTTTAGACTCTTTCACTCCTACCTCTTCAAAGTCACTTACAAAATAGAACAACAAAGTATGAAGATCTCAGTCGATTTAAAGTTTTTCTTGACCCATGTAGAACCGATAATATGGCTGTTTCCTTACCTACTAAATATCTTGAAAATATGATTACGATCACATATTCTCTTTATCTTGCTGATTGATTCTAAGATCTTATTATTCTTTTTCTGATGTTGTTATGATGGCCTAAAAATGTTTTCAACAAAAATTGTTGGTATGCCTACAGTTTTTTCACGCTTTAACCCATTTGAATGTACTTTTCCTATAGACAGCGTTCACCCATGTATTCTTGTGTTTGACTTCTGATCCATCCTCTTCAACCTCATGCGTGCCATGTGATCCTACCGGTATGTATGTGCTGTCTTACCCATGTGGTCCACCCACACTCATCACAGCTTGTTTAGGTATGTCTTCCCTCTTTTTTATTTGTGGTTCTTTTCAAGTTCTTTTTAATGTTTTATTTATTCTTTCCAATTTCACCTATCATTCTACAATCAATAATACATTTTACATCTTCACATGTGTTCTGTTCCCTTGTTTCTACATGTATCCTGTCATTCTCTTCTATTATGATATGAGATTTCACTTTCATTACAGATCTCTTTGAAAATAGCTTTAATTCTTGTTTCTTGGAATGTCAGAGGTCTAAACTCACCTATTAAAAGACAGAGAGTATAGACACATTTTTGAAGCTTGTTGCACATATTGCTTTTTTGCAAGAATCTTACATTAGAGAGAAGAAATCTTTGAAATTAAAGAGGGCTTGGGTGTGGGAAGTCTTTTTCTCATCAGATACTGTTAAAAAAATGGTGTTGTAATCCTCGCCTTAAATGTCTTTATATCAAATTTTAAACACAAGAAACTGATGTAGATGAGTTTTGGTTATTGCTCAATTTATTGATTGACAAAGTCCCAATTGTTGTAATGAATGTATATGGTCCTTCTGCCCCAGACTCCCAATTCTGGATCGATATCTTTCAAAAATGTTCTCAACACCCGGATGACAATTTTGTATTTGCAGGAAGTTGCAACCCTTTTCTTGATAGACTCTCTTGCCATATATACCTGACAAATCACAAAAAGCATTTCTTCATGCTGGTAAACAATGTCATCTGAAAGATGCCTGGAGGTCATGTAATCCCTCACAGTAATATTCATATTTTTTCCCGGTTCACCATACGCAATCAAGGATTGACTATATTTTAATTTCCCATAATTTGCCAAAACCTTACAGGCCACAAATATAGGTTCTATTCTTATTTCTGATTACGCCCCAATTTCTATACAAATAGATATATTTCCTAAAGCCTCTTCCCCAGGGTGCTGGAGATTCAATAACTATTTAATAATAGATTCCTCATTTACTTACTCTTTTACTGCCTTCATTCACAGATACTTTCAATTTCATGACACAACAGACATACCCTTTCATACTATCTGGGATGCATTCAACTCTTCAGCTCAAGATTTTATAATCACTATTGTATCCCATAAACTTAATCTTTCCCCAAACCAATCCAAATTATTTTTAGCCAACATTAAACATTTGGAACATGTGTACTATACTTCAACTACAAGTAACAAGTGTTTCTTGAATAGGCCAAATGGATCCGTATGTTGACATCGACAATCCTCTTGTGTCGCTACCTGTGGTGTTCACAATGAGTATTGGATTAAACTGTATTGCACTGCATTATGAGGGTTTTCATTGCAATACATACACATACATAAGAATAATTCTTTGTTTCATGGAATTTACCACCACTCTGCCGCAAGAGATTCCAGGTCCCACCAACCACCGCAGCAAGGGAGGAGCAAGCTTCATGCTGATAAGCGCGCCACGCCGGGCCCCCCTAAAGCCTGCAATACTCCAAGGTCAGTTCTTCTTTGTTGATTTGTGCTCCGTTATCTAATGTGGAGACTGATTTCCTGGGTCAGTTGTCGAATTAGTGCCTAGCTCATGATGGCTACCCGCAAAGGAAAGGGGAGGAATGCCATAACGGGCGGTAATGTGGCAGGGACGTTGGACCAGTTTATAATTAGAGCCACCTCAGTATTAGCCCATTAAATCGCCTTGACTGAGCGCCGCCTATCTCTAGACCCCCTTCATTTAAAACGTTCTTTGTTAGGGGGCCTGATGTCTGCATTCTCACCCGAACAGCGTTCAGGTACAGGCACTAATCTTCTTGCCCTGAGTGGAGGTAACAGCCAGCCTCTACAGGACTCTGCGAACATCTCTATAACATCGTAGCCCCCCTTTAGTCCTCCTCATGCCGACCCCGCGCCAGAGGGTACTGTTTATAGCACACTCTCTCGTGTCTCAACAAGGTCCGTGCCTAAGTCTGCATCTAAAACAACGGATCAAGTACCGGAACCGGCAACCAAGAGAAAGCGGGGAAGGGGCCCCCAGAGGCAAAAAAATGCAAAGATGTATAAAACAAACAAGATTGGCGGGGCGGTGACTGAAGGACTGGGTTCTTTGGACCCAGCGGTGCCAGGGCACAACACCTGAAACCTTCGTGGGTAACCTGCTCCGGCGTACAAATCACAGAGACACGGGACACTTCCTTCGGCGTCAAAGAGTCAAGGTTTATTTACTGCAGGGAACACAGAAGTCACAAGAAGTACATCGAGTGTAGTTCGGGGAGACTGCTTCAAATTGTATTTGTGGATCGCTCCTTTTATACAGTTTCTACCCATAGGATAACATGATACACAATAGTTTACAACCTGGTTCCCACAAGTCGCTCTCAGAGGGGTCGCTTAGATCACTTTGAAACACACAAGATCCGGAACATAAGTGCGGAAACATTTGGCGGTTCCTAACTGTAAAAACCCATCTTCCCACCATTAGCAAATTCCAATCAGCAGTAAAGTAGATCGAAACAGGAACGAAGACAGGTGCAGAGGAAGACGGGGACAGTGGGGAGATCGGAAAGGGTGTAAAAGGGAAGTGTCGAGAAGCACGAGATACAGGCATCAAAGGGACGTGCCTAATGAGATGCACAACTGAGACAATAAGCCCGTGCGGCAAGATGAGCCTCGAGCGGCGCCATCTGTTTTACAGTAGCATCCCCCTCGTCATAAAGACACTTTCAAAGAACATGCGTCTTCCGCAAATATCTTGGGAGTCCCAGGGTCGCGAAGCGGACAGCGTCCGTTCGCTGGCTACTTGAGGGCAAGAGACAAAATGGATGCCGTATCTAAGATGGAACCCGTGGGTACAGATGACAAACCCACATAACAAACGAACGGTTTAAGTTAGCACAGCGAAACTGCGCACACTTGCTAAACTCGTCATTTGCGGTTCATAGATACTAGACTCGACCATATTCGTGTGAGTCGAAAACACCACTTACGATTGTCACGGAACCTCAGACGCTCCTTTTGCCCTCATGTAGGCAAGCACTAGTCGGAATCATACTCGATATTCATCAGACCATCAAGATGTCGTTGTAGCATAGCTCTGTCCAACCGAGTCCCCTTGGTAACAGATGGTTGTCTCATACACGTTGTAGCACAGAGGCCACATAAGGCAGGACCACACTGCACACAAAGGCAACACGTGAACAGGAACACTACCACAACCCCGATGATCGTCAGAATCTTCCAACCCCAAGTCGACACCAGGCCCCAAAACCAACCAAGTAGCGTCCAATCCCCTACATCCACGTGTATGGATTCGGAGATCTTGTGCAACTTCGAGATGGCTTGATAGACAGTAGGAGCATTATCTGGAATGAAAATGCAACAGCTCGAATGGATCACTTTACATACCCCACCGCGATCTGCTAAGACAACATCTAAAACCATACGGTTTTGTAATGTCATAAGTCTCTCCGCCTGAAGTTCTGTGGTGATATTACCAAGGGCACTGGCAGTAATGTTAGCTGTCGATTCTACCACTCGAGTCAAATGTCTCAGGTTCCTACTATTAACCATAGGTCCCCAAAACGGGAGGAAACCCTTGAAAAAGTCTCCTGCCTCTTGACCGGCAGTATCCTCTTCACTAATTACGCCTCGTACAACTCTAGTCTTATGATAATCGGCATCTACAGTAAACGTCGGAGGCAACAGATTTGCAACAAAACATGAGCCCATGAAGTCTGCGGGCAACCATGTGTATGCACGATCATGACAGATGAAGTACGTACCCTTGGCAGCCAGAAGCACAGGGATCGGGGACATTGACAGAACGTAACTTTCAGTGCAAGCACTTACTCCAAGTGAGGCTTGCGAGCCACGACCCACAAGACAAAGATTACCAGTGTGGGGTACGACCCATATTGGAGACGAGCTTTTAAGCTGCTTTTCATTAGTGAACGTACTATATTCCCCTTTATTCGGTGCCCTATAGGCTTGTACCTCTGCCTTAGGGATGAGATAAGCATCATAGATCTCATCTTCCAAATCCTGTATTATCATCGATACCACCCACTGCCATGAGGTAGGACCCGGTTTGGGGGAACGTTCTGGAGAGGGGTGGAAACCTAGTGCGCTTCGAAGCATTGTTTGGTATGCTCGAGCTGACCCTTGGGAACTATACGGTAACACCAGATATGGAATTCCCTTACCCGTAGTATGTGGCATCAACCCACACACCCAACAATTAGTAGTGTTAACCACTAACTGATGCTGATGGAGGAGCTGGATAAAGGAATTGTTGCGGAATTCTACACGTCTAGCCTGTTCGTGTTCTGGTAACATATGAAAGGAATGAGGAGAAGCAGTAGAAGTAATGTTAGGGTAAGGAGTAGGAGTAGGGGTAGGAAGTAAGAAGTAAGACATAGTGTAATACACCCCACCCGCCAAAAATGCGGAAGCAGTTAAAAACAATACAAACAATTGGGATACAAAACATTTCGTACGACTAAGTTTCTGCAGCTTGACTCTATATGCCTGAGCTCCTTCCAAATCATTCAGCTTCAAAAATGCCATTTCCCTACGACCGTCCGCAACGTTTCTTGACGCACTTCGTTCTGTGCAGCAATAGTCAATTCCCAGGAGTTCCTAGGAACCGACGGCCTGTAACCTAGCGTCAAGACCTACTGTCCAGAAGGAGGTACGCGCGCGGCCCTACGGCCCTCAATACACAATATGTATTTATTTAGCACAATAATTCAGCTGTGGAAGGAAAAAGATACAAGGAAGAAGCTTGATATATATATATATACAAAACAATTTTCAATGATACGAATGTTCAAAGTTGATCATGGGAAACGAAGATATTGCAGTTATCAATTTCAGCAAAGCAAGCAAAAAAATTTTTATTTGTCCTTAGTGTGAGATCGCAAAGAATATCGATGTTTCCCGGGACGTGTCTGCACGTCGAACAAAGGATCTGTCGAAGAGACAGCGTCCTGTTGATCAGTTTGCTGATTTGGTCTTGAGTCTTTTGCTGACAATGTTCCAACAATGGCTTTCTGCTGCACTGAGTGTTCACCAACAAGTTGTGCGTCACTGAAAGGTACAAACGCCGGCAATGTCGCTGCTTCTGTTGACGCAATGCCTTTCCTCACCCACGGGTCTGCCGGCAAAGGAATAGGGACTCGCTTACAATGGGTAGCATGTACCCAGTTCTTCCGTCCCTCAAGACGAACGGCAGTCCTCGTGGCCAAAAGCACCTGGTGAGGTCCAACAAAGCGGGGGTCCAGATTCTTCTTGCGCGAAAAATTTCGGGTGACAACCCAATCACCAGGCTGGAGCTGGTGGCCTGGACCCTCCGTCTGCGTCGGCAAGGCGTCGTAAACCTGTTGATGAATTAACCTCAGTTTAGCAGTCAAGTCATGTAAGTAGTCAATCAACATCGGGTACTCAAGATCAACGAATATACCTGGCCTAGGAACCCCCCACACATTCGCAGGACGGCCGAACACTATTTCATAGGGACTAAGCCCTATTCGGGAGTGTACAGTCGCCCTAGTTGACAGTAATGCTAGAGGCAAAGCGTCAGGCCACGAAAGTCCAGTCGTAGCCTGGATCTTCGCTAATTTTAGTTTAAGGGTGCCATTGTACCCTTCAACCAATCCAGCTGACTGGGGATGATTGGCGCTATGGAATTTCTGATTAATTCCAAGGCCCTTACACACACTCCTCATCACACTTCCAACAAACTCACTTCCGTTATCTGACCACACGACTCTAGGCATTCCATACCGAGGAAAGTATTCCTTCAGTAGGATTTTCGCAGTAGACAAGGCAGTATTATCTTTGAGGGGATAGGCCTCGATCCATCGGGAGAATGCGCAAACCACAACCAAAACGTATTTCAGGTTATTGCATCGCTCCATATGGATGAAGTCCAATTGGATCACCTCAAAGGGATACGAAGGAGGAGCAAAACTGCCAAGGGGAGTTGGGGTTCCTTTGCCAGGATTGTACATTATACACACCATACAATTCTTCACCAAACGTTCAGCACACTTAGTAATTCCATCATTCTTCCACACATCAGCCAACAACTTGCAAATACCTTTCGCGCTAATATGTGCTAACCCATGTGCCATTTGCACAACGGCCAGTACATACGCATCAGGCAACATCCATCTTTTCTGATCTGACAAATCAATCCAGCAACCATTCACATCCAACCTTCCCGTACTTTCTTTCCACTTCATCTTTTCAGTGTCGGTGGCCTCATTCTGAATTGCTTTCACACTCTCTATAGTATTCTCACACATACTTGATTCTGTAGGCCACCTAACCGAATTCGTCACATACATTCGAGTGCTAAGGTTCCGGGCAGTCTCCTTAGCAATCTCATCTGCAAACGCATTACCACGACCAACATCATCCGTCACCTTACGATGCGCACTACATTTAACAATTGCAACTTGAGCAGGCAAAGTCAATGCATCCAAAAGATCGTTCACAAGCTGGCCATGCTGTATTTTCGTGCCATGTGACGTCAAGAAACCACGTTCTCGCCACAATCGTCCGAAACTATGCGCTACACCGAAAGCATACTGACTATCGGTGTACACATTCACACGTTTACCTTTTGCTAATACACATGCTCTAGTAAGAGCGATCAGCTCTGCAGCTTGGGCAGAATTCTGATTCAATCTCGCAGTCTCAACAACAGTATTCAATGTCACCACAGCATAAGCAGTAGTCACATCACCATTCGGCAATTTAAAACATGACCCATCCACATACAGGATGCCATCCGGGTCTTCCAATGGGGTGTTTTTAAGGTCCACACGACCTTTTGTTTCCTCCTCTGTCCGCAAGTAACAGTCATGTTCTGTTACTGCATCTGACTCTGCACTAATTGGTAACAAAGTTGCCGGATTTAGGACATTACAACGTTTTATCTGAATGTGGCTTGCCAAGAGCGTCAATTCGTACCCAGATAACCTCGCACTCGTCAAGTGCTGAGTTTTCGTACGGTTCAAAAGAGTATCGACTGCATGCGGAACCATCACCGTAAGCATATTATCCATGACCAATCCTGCTGATTGTCGGATGGAGACCGCAGCTGCCGCAGTTGCTCTCAAACAACTCGGCAATGCTCTAGCTACTGGGTCTAAGGTCGAGGAAAAATATGCACATGGACGTTGCTTACCACCAAAAGGTTGCGTTAAGACGCTTAAAGCACAACCTTCCCTCTCGTGAACATATAACGTGAACGGCTTGCTGTAATCAGGGGTACCTAACACAGGGGCCGAACACAATGAATCACGTAATTCAGAAAAACGTTTCTGACATTCTTCCGTCCATGGTAAAGGAGTCGAAACATCCTTGCACGTAAGAGCCACCAATGGTTTCGCTAGCAATGAAAAATTAGGAATCCACTGCCTGCAGTACGATGTGATACCTAGAAAGGCACGCACATCTCTTTGGGTTTGTGGCACAGCCATGCGCGCAATCGCTGCAATTCTCTCTGGGGTCAATCTCCTTCCCTCCTTTGACAATAAGTGACCTAGATAGGTTACTTCTTGACAACAATATTGGAGTTTAGAAGGTGACACCTTGTGATTTAACTCACAGAGATGTTGCAGCAACGACACTGTAGCAATTTTGCAAATGTCCTGAGTATCAGCAGCCACCAATAAGTCGTCGACGTATTGGATTAAAGCCGCACCAACCGGCAACCTAAACGCATCTAGTTGACCCTTCAAAGCTTGACTGTAAATCGATGGACTTTCACAGTAGCCCTGAGGAGCGCGTTTGAACCGGAAGCTACGTCCACCAAGAGAGAAACCGAAAAGGTCCCTGCTCTCTTCGGCAATCGGGATGCTGAAAAACGCATTTTTCAAATCAATCACCGAAAACCATGAAGCCGTAGCTGGAATCAGAGTCAGTAGCGCCGTAATGTCAGGCACAACAGGGAATTGAGGAACCACAATTTTATTCACCTCCCGTAAATCAATAACAAAACGATAAACAGGCGGTTTGGTAGGATCAGTACGTTTAAGAATGGGCAGTACAGGACTATTGCACACGTTTCCCCGAGTTTCTTCAATGACATCTTTCTCGATCAAATCATAGATGATCGCTAACAAAGCTCGTTCACCATCCAGGGAGATACGATATTGGGGAATACGTGGCAATCGCACATTCGATTTCAACTGAACAACATAAGGGGAGATATCAAGTAGGCCCACGTCGTTTGGACCCGTCGCCCACAAAGATGCAGGAAGAGAACTCAATTCCGGTGGAAGCTTATCGAGGGACAAGTACATGGGAGAGACTACCCTCTCTCCTAACGTAAGCTTTATACCCGCAGGAGAACAATACAAAGTCGCATACAAGCGTTTAAGCAAATCCAGACCCAAAAGATTTTCACCACAACCAGTGGTTAAAATCAACGGAGCTTCGAGCTCACGAGGCCCAATTTTAAGGGGCAAAGGGCGCGAAACTGGATTGCTAACGGGGGCGCCAGAGAATCCAACAGATACATTTGTTAAGCCAGACAAAGGTGCGCCAGGGAGTTTCGAATGCATGATAGAACTTTTCGCTGCACCAGTGTCCAACAGAAAAGGCTCAACGACGCCCGATGTAGCAACTGCGACGTAAGGCCCTCTCTGATCAACCGGAACTGATACCACTCCCTCTCCTTGTCTTTGGCTGTCCTAGTAATTACTATCGTCAGTTCCCTGATCGACGTAATAATCGTCTACATTGTACTGCGCAGATCGTCCTTGCGATGATCCACGTTGGTCGAAACAATTATTAGAATTTGACGAGTTATCAGAACAGTCGTTCTGAGCACCACGACCTCTACCACGTGATGCGTGCTGTGCACCACCACGACCTCCTCTAGACGAATTACCACCACTACGGTCATTTAAAGCAGGACAATTGAATTTAATGTGTCCCTCCTGTCTACAATAAGCACATTGGTTGTACCCCAACGAAGATCTCTGAAAAGATGAATCATTACGCGGCTGCGATCGATTTGATTGCGACTGCGATCTATTCTGCTGAGGCGCATTCTGATTAGAACGCGGCGGATATGCTTGTTGTAACAACACTTTAGTTTTCAGCTCTTTCGTCTTTTTATCGGCACGGTCATTTTCCTCTTTTTCTCTATTTTCGTAATATTGTGCCGTAGCCAGAATCTGAGCTGAGGTAGAAACGGCCCATGAACTTTCTGAATTTTTCAATTTATTGCACAAGTCGGGCAATAAGTTCGATACAAATTTATCCACAAACAACCTCTGTCCACCCTCAGTACCCATATCCTGCCCACTATGATCGACGAATGTTTCCTCGAACCTCGTAAAGAAGTCTGAAACACTCTCATCTTTCTTCTGCTTACAGGCTGACAACTTGTCCCAATTTACCCTCATAGCTGGCATAAGCGTTTTCATTAACGTAATGATTCGCTGGGGAAGAAGTTCAATCAACTGATCGGGTTTAGTAGCAGCCACTTGTCCAGCGTCTGCCGCTGTAATGGCAGCCCAATCACCACCTAATTCATTCGCGTGATCTTGGTGACGAATCTTGGCCCATACCGGTTGCGGTACGACATTGCCAAACAACATGTCGATATCGGCCAGATTCATTATCGTAGCGTCTACGAGCTGCGATAATTCTTTGTAATACCCCGCAGGATTTTTGCGAGGATCAGGCAAAGTTTGTTTCACCTGAAGCACTTCCGATCGTTTCCAAGGGAGGTGTATCCACACTCTCTGGAAATGTGCTGGTATTGGAGCATTAGCATTAGTATTATCAGCGGGTACCCAAACTGGCGGAACTTCTCGCATAGGATATTGGCCAGACCCATCTCGTTGTTCAATGTCCTCAACGAACAATGCATGAGGAATAGGAGCGGGACGAAGAGATAGCAACCGTTCAATAGCACGTCGGACATTAGTGTCGACTATCAGTCCAGTTGCGAACTGAAGCCGGAGTTCAGACAGGGCGGTCAGCACCTCGTCAGGCGCATTGTCCGCTATCTGATCATGTAAGAACTTGCACATTTCATCAAACACATATCTCTGAGTAGGTATGTTGAATTGATCAAACGTTTCGAGGACAACACGAGGTGGATTTCTAACAGGGTTTATCATCCAACCCATCGCCATATTGTATAGCGCAACACGTTCTCTATTACCAGGAAGCTGGCTACGTCTCTGTGGACCATCAGAACCTGCAGACCCAAAAACAGGTCCGAGCGACTGAAAGAAGTTTGTCGCAAGGGGAGAATCACGATTACGAGTAGAGGGAGAAGAGTAAGACACAGGACTAACAAGAGAAGGAGTAGAGACGTTAGCAGCAACAGGGGTTAACAACACAGGAGCAGTAGCGTGAGCAGTAGCGGGAACAGGAGTATGTGGAAGCGGAGGAGCAGTAGGAATAGAAAGAGGCAAAGGAGCAGGAACAGTCGGAAGAGCAAGTGCAGGTTGAGGAACTGGTGGAACAGGTACGGCAGGGACCACAGGAGCTGCGGTACCCTGTACGTACGGAGGTGGCGACTTCATAAGATAGGACATTAAAGAATCCTCAACTGCCTCTTCCTTCTTATCCGACTCCGTAGACAAAACAGGATAGCATTTGTCTATGGACATACGCTGTAATCTCTCAAACACTTCCTTATCCTTATCCTCCTTATCACGCTGAAACTGCTCAGCTTTCTTCACTATAGTAGCAACAGTATCTCGCTGACTACGTTTATTTTGTCTGATCTCTTTCTGTCGGGCTTCTTTGCGCCAGAACCGAAAGGCATCAAACATGGCCGGCCTTGATTTACGTTCGAACAACTTTATTTCCAAATTATCTAAGATCGACGCTTCGAAGCTACCGTGAGGTGGCCAACGAAGATCGCCGTCTTTCTTTGTATATTTGATCCAATAATCGTTAAAAGCAATCGGGCCTAGCCCATGTTTGCTATATAAGTCATATGTAGGAGTTCCAACCGGAGGTATCGGACACGAGTCCTCCAGCAGGGAATCCGCACCACAAGGTCTAAAGCAACTGAACAAAGTACTGCGACCAGGCATCTTGCACACTAGCCGAGTTTCACAAACTTCAAGGGTTACGGGATTTCGGGATTTACCAAGTCCCAGCAAAGAACTAAACCCTCGGTCTTTGGCGGCTGCAGTCGTCAAACAAATACAACAACAACAAAGTACGCTAGCAAAGTGTCACCGACAAAAACACTCACACAGCGTGTACAACAAAGACACCCGCTAAAGTGTCTACAACAAAAACACTCGCTAAAGTGTTTACAACAAAGACACTCGCTAAAGTGTCTACAACAAAGACACTCGCTAAAGTGTCTACAACCAAGAACTCTGGGAGCGACCCACAAATACTTAACTCAAAGATCAATGGCGTCCTCAGGAAGGCCCGTCAATCGTCTCGCTATACCAAGGTCTACGCCAGGCGCCAAAACAGGTCTACAGTCAGGGTAGCAGTCCGTCGCAGCCGTTAGGAGGCGGGAATCTTCGCGGGAAAAGTCTTCGGGCCACTTATTTCGACAACAGGATCGATGAAGCGGGGTGCACCTTCCCTCGGAGATTTCACACGAAGTTCCTCACGATCGTCAGGCTTGGACCGGTACCACTGATGCAGCCCCACGTTGGGCGCCAACTGAAGGACTGGGTTCTTTGGACCCAGCGGTGCCAGGGCACAACACCTGAAACCTTCGTGGGTAACCTGCTCCGGCGTACAAATCACAGAGACACGGGACACTTCCTTCGGCGTCAAAGAGTCAAGGTTTATTTACTGCAGGGAACACAGAAGTCACAAGAAGTACATCGAGTGTAGTTCGGGGAGACTGCTTCAAATTGTATTTGTGGATCGCTCCTTTTATACAGTTTCTACCCATAGGATAACATGATACACAATAGTTTACAACCTGGTTCCCACAAGTCGCTCTCAGAGGGGTCGCTTAGATCACTTTGAAACACACAAGATCCGGAACATAAGTGCGGAAACATTTGGCGGTTCCTAACTGTAAAAACCCATCTTCCCACCATTAGCAAATTCCAATCAGCAGTAAAGTAGATCGAAACAGGAACGAAGACAGGTGCAGAGGAAGACGGGGACAGTGGGGAGATCGGAAAGGGTGTAAAAGGGAAGTGTCGAGAAGCACGAGATACAGGCATCAAAGGGACGTGCCTAATGAGATGCACAACTGAGACAATAAGCCCGTGCGGCAAGATGAGCCTCGAGCGGCGCCATCTGTTTTACAGTAGCATCCCCCTCGTCATAAAGACACTTTCAAAGAACATGCGTCTTCCGCAAATATCTTGGGAGTCCCAGGGTCGCGAAGCGGACAGCGTCCGTTCGCTGGCTACTTGAGGGCAAGAGACAAAATGGATGCCGTATCTAAGATGGAACCCGTGGGTACAGATGACAAACCCACATAACAAACGAACGGTTTAAGTTAGCACAGCGAAACTGCGCACACTTGCTAAACTCGTCATTTGCGGTTCATAGATACTAGACTCGACCATATTCGTGTGAGTCGAAAACACCACTTACGATTGTCACGGAACCTCATGACTACAGTATTGCCAACGATAACAGAACCCCAGATAACTACTCCTCTATTGGGTGCCCCTAACCCACCTGCTTGATGTTCTTTCGCGTCAAGTTGATGAGGGTTTTTGGACTAAATTTGGGGGCTCTAATTACGCTATCTTTGTCACCAATCCTTGAGAGGTTGTCATCAATTGAGGAAAAACTTTCTAATTTTGAATTACTCGCTGTGTCAAAATTTGGTTCTATTAAAGACTCTCTGGTGGAAAAATTTCGGTCACCTGTAACTACAAAAAATGTGATGCGAAACCCTGCTAATTCCAATACCCCATCACCCACCCTAACAACTTCCAACCCAATGTTTGTATTATCTAGTAAGAATGATGAGGTTGGTACTGCCACCAATGTTGATGTAGTGGCACATGGAGGTACAGAAAATACATTGGGAGTGAGACCAGAGTCATCCATTCTGGGTGGAGGCCAGGTGCAAAAAAAACCTGGAAAAGATAAAGGAAGTGATCTACATGTATCCCTACCAAACACTGGTGTAACCAAATCCACTTTGCCATGTATTGACTTACCTCCTGCGTCTTCTCCATATGTTGTTGTATTGGCTGGGGTACCTGAGGTGGAAAGAGGTAGTATGGAGACCTATATTGAATTAAAAAACAAGTCCATTTATTGGTTAAATAAATATAGACCCCTCCCACCCCAGGTGCTTAGCGAAATTATATTTGCACATAGAGTAAGCTGGGTTTGGCCAAAGAGAGAAAGACATCGTGGGTGATTGTATCTTGATCAATTTTAGAAATAGACGGGTGGTCTAGTATATCTGCGCATGGTTCCAGCCGAGGGTGACAACTGGATTTCAGACCCTTCCCTTGAGAGCTCAGTGAGGAAATGCATGTAATAGGGGATGGAACGCTGACTTCTTCCTACCCGCCAATGTCCCTGTAAGTAACAGATTTACTGTCCTAGACCAGGTGGATTGACTGAACTCTAGTGACCGTATCCCCCAACCACGGTAAAATAATCAGGTATGTTCTCCATTGGTGTGGGAGCTGAGGCTACAAATCAGCAATTGCTGATAAGAAATTATTTGGCGTCAGAAGAGAATAGTATAGGAACCATTGATAGCGTTCAGGAGGTTCCACTTAGTATTCCCCTTGGAGAGGTGGGGATCCTTCTTACAGTTCCCCAACGGAGGAAGTCCATTAGTGCTCCCCAGGTCAAAAAAGCAGAATGACCACAGGGAGTTGTGGTAATTAACCCGCAACCATTCATAAGCCATGAGTTGGTGTCAGAAGAGAAATGTATAGGAAGCATTGATAGTCCTTTCGAGGCTCTACACTGCATTTCCTGTGGAGAACCTGCCCACACCACTTCTACGGGGGGGCACTATGGCTTTCCAAATTAAAAATGTAGAAACACCACAGGGCATTAGGATTTTCTCATGGAACATAGCAGGCTTAACCGCTAAAATGAATCTCCCTGATTGGGGTGATTTCATAGATTCCCTTGAGATCTGCCTATTCCAAGAGACCTGGGCATTAAAACTATTGTATAGAGTAGGGTTTGTTGCATATTCTGAAGTGGCAGTTCAGGTGTTAAGGGAAGACCGTCTGGAGAACTGTGTATATGGTTTGGTACACACTTGAGTTTCACAGTTAAAAGGATTGATTCCCACTCCCCTGATATTCTATGTATCTTTCTCTCCCTCAGAAACTTTACAAAGGTGGCCATTATTAATGTCTACTCCCGCCCAGTAAGGTACGGCAGATCTCGCAGACGCTAGACTGCTTGGCTGCTTTCCTTTCCATGCTGCCTGAGAAAATTCATCCTATCATTGGCAGGGACTTTAATTTTCACTTTGAACCCATTACTGGTTTATCATCTTCCATTACCAGTGATGAGGACTCAACTTGGGCAATTCCCGCTTGCAATACTTATCCGATAAGGGGATGGACCCCATTAGTATTACAGCTGACCTCACTTACCCTCAGCCATTCGCTGAGGGCATGTAATGGTCGGTTGCCTGCTGACAATCCGGGGAATTTCACCTTTGAAAGGAATGGACAGGCATCCACATTTGATTATATTTTGGTAAATGTGGAAATCTGGCATTGGACTCTGAATTTTTTGGTCCAACCCAGTGGCGAAAGTGATCATAACCCATTGGTAGTAACCTTAGACAGTTACTAACTGGAAGTAGGGCAGGATGTGATTAACCCACCACCTTCTAATTTAACAGTGGTTGAAGGGGGTAGAAGAATTCGCTGGGGAATAATTGCAAAATCCCCAGACAAGATGGAATCCATGTATAATCTTATCATTCCCTACTTAGAAAGGGCATGTTCTGTCTCTGAAACGAGTGTTCACAATGCAGAGGAAAAAAACCCTGGTATAACAGGGCATGTAGGGACGCAAAGAGCGCCCTGTTGTCTAGACTCAGAGAGGGGGATAGCACATGTATTAGGGAAGCAAGGGCGTTTAAAAAAAACCTTTTAGCAGCTAAGTCAGAATGGGAGATTGATAGATGGCAGGCCATTAAGAAAGCCCTAGAAGATAAAGATACAAGAGGCTTTTGGAACCTGGTTAAGACGGGAAAACCCGAGGGTAGGTCTGCCATTGAGCCAAACGTCGGTGAAGAAGCTTGGCAAGCCCCTATTAAAATCTTATATCCTAGGTCACAAATTGGTTTTAATGATACAAGGTCAATTGTTAGTGATCAAACTTTCCTCTCCTTTGGTGAGATTCCCCCCTGTTCATTGGCTGAGGTATTAGTGGTTTCGGCCAAAGTACTACCAAATAAGGGCACATGGTTTGGATAGGATCCCTGGGGCCCTGATTAGAAAAGAACAGGTAGTGTGGGCACCATACCTGCAGACCGTTTTTAATGCAATTCTCCACGGTATGGCACCCCCGCCAACATGGGCAGGTGCCGAGATTATTCCTATTTATTAAAAAGGCTCCCCTCTTGAACTGGCAAATTATAGGCTGATCAGCCTTATTGATGTAACACAAAAGATCTTTGCCCGTGTTCTACTGGGAAGATTGCAGGTCTGGATGGATGATCTTAACATATTAACTCCATTACAAGCAGGCTTCAGGTCTAAAACCTCGACCATAGATCAGTTATTTAGACAAAAATTGATCTACTGGAAAACCATAACATTGGAGGGAGGCAGTCTCTACCTGACATTCGTGGACCTTAAATCCGCGTTTGACATGGTAGACAGAGATCAGCTGTGGGACCTACTGTTTGATATGGATGCTCCAGCCTATCGCTCTCAACAGCTTAGCCTGTTTTGTAAGGAAAGGAATCTGAAGATAAACATACAGAAAACAAAGTATATGGTCTTCCATGCCAATTCAACCAACTGTCCACACCCCACCCTAGAGAGGATGCCTATTTTTGATTATTTGGGTCTCACCCTAAATGACAAAATGGAGTGGGGGCCACAAATCACTAAAACAAACCTAAAATGAATCCAGGCTACTGGGGGGGGTTTAAAAGTTCATAGGAGTTGTGCTGTAAAGGTTATAGGTCCCCCTGCAGAAATTGATAAGATCCAAGCGAGGGGGGCCATGATGTATGGTGCTAAACTCTGGGGTCACTGCTCATCAAATATTCTAACAGTGACAGAGAACAACTTTGTAAGACAACTTCTGGCCCTCGCAAAAAGCAGCCACTTAACCCCCCTTAAGGATGGACTTGGGTATTCCTCTAGGAAACTATAGGGAGGAACTAAAATCGGTTATGTCTATTTTGGAGGCGGGAAATATACCATGGTTGTCCTTTATTAGGAACTCATTTCGGGCCATAGGGAGGGATGACCTATGGTCAGCACCGGAGGAGACATGCTTAGCCATTTCTAAAAAGTCACTAACAATGGCTCTGAAATAACACAAATTGGCAAGTATGCTCCAGACAGTAGACCTATCCAGCTTGACCTCTAGGTTTTTGGATACAAAATAGCACTATAATTTGGAGCTGGTGTTGGGCTATATTCAACCCCTTGCAGCAAAGAAACTGTTTATACAATTTAGGCACAGGACGCTCCCGCTGTATGCTTTCACTAATAATTGGGCGGGTGCTGCTAAACAACTCTGTCCCGGGTGCACAGTAATGGAAGAAACAGAAATTCATGTGATATTTTTTTTGCCCGGCATATAGAAGTGCAAGATCTAAATGGGTGCTGCAACTCTGTAGAAATCTGGGTATAAGACATTATAGAGAAGTCTTCAGGATACTAAAATATGACACACACCCTGTTTTTGTTGTTGCAATTTCTAAATTTCTATTTGCAATGTGGTGCAAACGTAGACACCTATTGAAAGTTTGGGTTGTGAATCTGGGCAATAATGCCTTTTTATGATTAATTTTGTCACCCAAACTTGTACGAAGTTAGGGTATGAACTCTTTTTAATATATATTTTTTAATTTATATTCATAAAGAGTCTGTTTTAAATTTGTATATTATCTTAAATGTTACAATGACGCCCTGGTTTCAGCAATTTGTTCATGTTTGCTGCCCCTCTCGTGATAATTGACTCTAGGGGGCGGGACCCTCTACATATTGATAATTTCCAACTGTCAAGGAGTGCTAATGAGAATTTGTATCTTTGTGCTTTTAAATTATTCTGTCATTTTTTGATGTTCAGTAGTAATTCTTTATAATATGTGCTTTTATGGCTGTAATAGCTGAAATAAAGCTTTTTGACTGACTGACTGACTTTATTGTTTGATCACTTAAAATCTTACAATGTGACAAATAACATCTATTATAATGTAAAACCAATAAAAACAAAATAAAAAATGCAGCATCACATTCTAAACCCATCACAATAAACATATATCAAAAGTGTAAACACTGTTTCCTACTATGCAAATGTTTTCTTAATTATAATCTCATATATTTGTAATAATTGTTTTTTAACTTTATGAATGGCATGTTTTGCATAATTGTCAGTGTGACATTGCCGATCTATATATTGTACATTTTAGAATCTATAATGGCAAAGAACATTTGAAAACATCTGGTTAAAACTTGATGTCTCTTAATTCTGCTGTGCTACTGGTTTTATAGACTATTTAGTATTGGCTACATTGGCCTCAGGATGCTTGAAGAGTGAATGCTGAAGATTTGTGAATTGATGATTTTCCAAGGGGAGATTTGTCTTTATTGTATGTGATACTAGACAGCCTGTTTGTGCATCAGCACAGAGAATGAGAGCAGCAGCAGGCCATTTTTGGGTTTAACTTGTGACAGCGCATTTGCTGCATGTGCACTCGCTTGCGACAGATGTAGTATACAGCAAGGGGATTACAGCCTCTCCATTGCTTAACATTTGTTGGCTTCATTGTCACTCTTATTTGCTGTCTTCTAATTGACCAGCATGCACTGGCTTCACTTCCTCTACTTTCGGCTGACCCATGGTCCAAGTACTGATTGCTTCAGCTTAATTGCTGTCCTTCTTCTGATTGCGCTGCGGTTCAGGTACTACTTGCATTTGTTTTCTTCTTCTGTCATCCTTGTTGAACATCTTGCCATTTGTAGCTATATTTTACTGTGACACACACACACTTCACATAAGCCATTTTCTCCTTTGGAATGAATGGTTATTGTGACAACATATGTTATCTGCTTTTATTGTTACAATCGATGCTATCTGCTTCCAAATGTGTTTTCACTAAGACATGAACATGGGTGCAATTGCTTTCTTTATGTGAAAATACCGGTCGCAAACGGGCCGATTAGCAGAATTGGCCCCTTTTCGACCGGTATTTAGCCTTTTGGGATGCATCAAGCCCAAAACGATTCACAAAACAGGGCATCACAATTTTTGTGATTATCTATTTTGTGAATGCAGTTAGGGAATAGCAATTTGCGATTCCCTAAATGCAATGCAAGAAGCTTTCCCAGAATGTGAAATTGCATTAAGGAATCGCAAGTTACCGTCAACTCCAAGTTGATGGTAATTTGCAATTCCTTAGAAAAATGCAAAAAAATTGCATTTTGTAATTGCCATGTTGCGCACAAACATGCCCTTGGGTCATGTGTGTGCACCACATTTGCACACATGCCAATTTTGGGAGTGCATCAGGGTGGCCTTTGGCCCCCTAGCACCTTTGAAATTGCATTAGCAATTTGTGATTACCTATTTGGTAATCGCAAATTGCGAATGATTTCCCATTCATTCCTAAAGTCCTCTAGGCCCACAGAAATGAATGGGAAAGCATTCTCTATTAGCAAATCGCAATTTGCGTTTCGCTAATAGGAAATGTGTAGGAATCGCAATTTTTTAGCGAAACCTACATGCATAGGCAATTGCGAGTCCTTAATAGCTATTAATTAATAATCGCTATTAAGGATTCAAAATTGCTCAACTTGGTGCATGTGCCCATTAATGCTGCGTTGGACTAAAAAAGGAGTAAATCTCTCACCATTGGTAACAGCACCAGTGCAAATGCAAGCGGTGCTCCTCTTTGCCAATAAGGATTCAACTCCTAAAACTCTCTCTCCCTCCCATGTCAATGGGGATAACTTTCATTGCTGCCTCACATTATCCCAGCTAAACCTTTGCACTGAATACCTTCGAGTTTTCATCTCTTTCCATGTGTGTCCTCTGTCAGAAAGATGTGTGCAGTCCTGTGCGCTGGACCCCTCCGGTTAGGACCCCCGCAATGCATCCTGCATACTGTAGCTGTTATTGCTAATAGTATCTAATTATTACACGCACATTACGTCATTCTGTCCTCAAGGGAAAACCGCCATCCGTCAGAGCCGTTTTGAGAAACATTAGAAAGCCCATTGGTCCAAATGTTTAAGCACTGAAAGCAGCAGCATTGTAGAGAGGAAAATAGTCCCCAGCACCCCACATAGAAAGTTAAAGTTATACCTTGGAGAGATGCATTCATGGTTACGACTGAAGCAATATTTATCAAAATGAGACATCATACTCTTGACTTTAAATATACTGCCTAAGTGTAAGATGTTAACGTTCAGAGTTTCCATTTTCTGTCACACACTTTGTCAATTACTGCGTTTGTGCAATAGAAAGCACAAGGTTCAGACATTTTTTTTTTAGATGACTAGTAATTTCCGTGTTGAATATTCCATTGCCTTTTGAGACGACATGCAGGTCCTGATGAGTCTAACAAAAAGGCACAAAGGTATTAGGCATGTGTGCCTGTTTTAGCACTAGTTGCAAATTAGAGTTTATCACACATTTTTAGCTGTTTCACTTACACCTCGGATCAGCTAATTGGGAAAATTCTCAAAGAAAAAATGCAAATATAAAGCTCCAGTCCCCGCTTGTGTTGGTTATTCTGCGTTTTAGACATAGACTAATAAAGAAGGCCTGGAACCCGGGCCTATAACTCTAGTTGAGGGGCTACATCCGGTTTAGCTCTCGGTCTCGGAGGCAGGCTGTAATGCGTCGTTGGGAGTTCCCTTGGAAATACTACGGTGGTAACAGTGGTAGATGGCCAGTGATGGATGGTGTGTTTCTGCTCCAATAGTCTAATACTTATATTTATGTTCCTCACTGTTTGAATAAATGTTTATTAATGGCCATCTCCCTTGTTTAAGGCCTGGGCTACAAACCTTAGGTGCTGCAATTTAAACAACCACAATGGTTCTCTATATTGCAACACTATAGTCTGCTCGTGAGGGCAATAGAAGTTGATAAATGCCCTCTCGAACTACAGCTCGAGCAATAGCGGGTGGTCGGTAACGAGAGAAAGTTAATTTAACAACCTGCATAGCCCTATAAAGCACTTTAAAGCTATTGGAACATTCAGCCAATTGAGCGTACCATAATCAAAATTAAAGTGGAGAAAAACAGAGGGATTGATTTTTTAGCACTTTTGCACCGCCAGAACGTCACTTTTTTTACATTCCGGTGGCGCAATATGCCCCGGCATATTCACAATGGCAGGTAAAGCCACTGTAGTGGCTTTTCATGGCCTTCTAAATATGTACCCCTTTCACGCAGAACACGGAGACTCATCATCAAACTTTGATCCAGACCAAAAGGGAGAAAGAAAGTAGACAAAGAGGATAACAGTGACAAAAGGAGAACAAGATAAGAAAAACATCCTGTAAGAGAGCAATAAAGGGACAGGAAGTGGAGGGTGATGGAAGAAAGGGACATGAGGAGGAATAAAAACTAAGCAACTTTAGGATTAGGCAGCTCGATTATATAATGGATCAACAATCCATCAGGGCTGCTTGTTCAAAAACTATTTTCTCTCCCTGCTCCCTCTCTCATCTCCATTTCTTTTCCCGCCAACCAGTGATCTTTTGCCCCTGCATCCCATTATTTTATATTAAGCTGCTTTTCGTGGACTTCTCGCGCCCACCCTGTTATCTGTACGTGGCCATCTAAAAACTTTCTCTGACCGTTTCTAGATGCCTGCTTGAAAGTGCCCAGGTACGCAAACAGATACAAGGTGAATACCTATGAATGGGCTTAATTCATTTTAACAAATCCCATTTAGGGAAGGCCACGGTAGATGCTTGTGCATCCACCAAGGCCATCTTTTAATGGGATTAAAAAAAAAAAAAACATGCCTTTAAAGATGGCCATCACATTAATTAAACCACTACAAATACATTTATAGATGGCCGCCAAGAACGGATGTGCATCCACAACAGCTAGCAAACATTGGAAATGTTTTACAATTCATTCCAAGATTTCTGCTGCACACATTCATGACAGCTATTTAAGGCTAAACAAATCCAAAATACTCCCCTGTAGGGATATCTTGGTTTTGTCTTTCTTATTATGTCTTCTCTTTGGCCCAAATGACAATGCTTTTTCATTTCCAGTGCATGTTGTCCACCTGCATGTTCTGTGGAATCCATGGGTATTCTGTCGCCTCTTCTTTGCTAGCTTTTCTCGTCATTGCTGTCCGCTCAACTCCATTTTATCTTCATGGTCATATGGAATCATTCCACTTCCAGTTTTCCTTTTGTCTCTCTCCACCCATTTCCTTTGTTCTTCGTATGGCCTTTAAGTGCATTCTGCTTGTTCTCCTCTACTTGTATTCACTGTCCCTGCCGTGTCTCCATCTCTTTTGTCTCCAGGTCGCCATGGACATGCTTTCTTCTTTCCACCGTCTATTATTCATTTGTACCCACTGTCTCTCTCGCTCTATTATTCTTTTAATTTTATGGGATTCTCAGCCTAATTCATCAAGGCCAAATCGGCTCGCAAAGGGCCAGATTCTGAGAATCTGGCCCTTTGCGAGTGCGATTTCTGCATTTGGGATTCATCATCCCAAATGCAAAAATCGCTGATTGCGATCTCGCAATTTTGCGAGGACTTACATTTAAGGAATCTCTATTTGAGATTCCTTAAATGCAATTCATCATGCAAAATAATTTTGCGAATTCGCAATTTCTGGCCGCAATTTACCGCAAGGTCAAACCTCGCGGTAAATTGCGAAAACTCAGAAAAATGCATTTAAATGCATTTTTCTGAGTTGCATGTTACACACACACATGTCCTTTGGACATGTGTGTGTGCAACACCTGTGAAAATTTCCATTTTAGGGGTGCTACAGGGTGTCCTTTGGACACCCCTGGCACCCTTTAAATCGCAATCTTATTTGCGATTAGTAATTTGCTAATCGCAAATAAGGAATACTCCCCATTCATTCCTATGGGCCTTTTGGCCCATAGGAATGAATGGCGAGTTATTCCTTATTTGCGATTAGCAATTTGCTAATCGCAAATAAGGAATATGTAGGAATCGCATTTTATTTTGCGATTCCTACATGAATCCCGTTTTGCGAGTTCTTAATAGCGATTCGCTATGAATCGCTATTAGGGCCTCGCAAAACGGGATGATGATGAATCAGGCTGTCTATCCTGTATTCTCTCTCCACGCTTTTTGTCCGTCACTGCGTTTCTCATTCCCAAGACCCCACTCGTAGTCCTTCATACAAATGCAGACACGCTGCTAACAGGCACTCTGTCCTCCTTTACACTGCCTGTGTCATAATCCTTGCTGGCATTACACCTCTGTTTTTTCTTTCTCCTTGGCCATTGCAGGCATGGTGTCTTTTTTGAATAAACAAAGTGGAATCCACTCAGAGTGATAGTGATCCCTAGAGTGATGGGGAACACACAGTGTTGTTTAAATGCCCCTCACACACCAACAGGCCCCTTGGTGTCATGCTTCATCATCGGGGCCTTCGCACCCCTCTACGGGATGCGGCGTGCTACGACTCGCGGATACGCAGGAGCACTTGAAGTGGACTATGTGTGGGGGTGTGTGTATATTACAAAAGTGTGAGTGAGGTGAGGTGAACAAAAAAGTGAATGGTTAAAAAATACCTGGCACGTGGGAGGAAAAAATACTTTATTTAAATCCCGGCTGGTATTATTAAAACAAAAGTGCAGGGCGTGGTTTGAATAGATACATATTAGGGTATCCAGACCACTGTATCAAGATGTCAACATGTTTCGGAGGTCACAGCCCCCTTCTTCAGGACAAGGGTTAATGCACTTACCCTCCCCTTACTCACATGTGAAATGTAAAAGTGTGTTAAAAAAAATTACCACAATGTGTAATGTTCCTAACAATGTTTTTATGTTAGTGAATGTCGTTGCGCCCAATTGGCGTAAGAACCTGTGGAAACAAAATCATAGATAAACATACAAATCTATAATTCACAGGCAACTGGAGAAGAAACAAGCTCCTCTGAAAAATATCGGGGTGAACCAAAAATAATGGGACCCTGAAAAAGCAAAACACAAGGACACTACATACAAACAAACAAACACACACAACACCAAAAATACTCTCTGTTCAGATGGAAGGAGAGCAAACATAAAGAAAGAAAAGTCTTACTTAAAGTTCCCAACTACAGGACTTCATGAGCCTAAGCGTATATTGGGGAATCCTTCCTTTCTAATCAGAAACAACCTATAAAACATTAATGTCAGGGGTTCAGTTGGGAAATATGATATCAAATGCACCAAAAGTACAGAAACCGACTGCTTCTCTTTGTGGTCAATAACTCACGGTTACTGCAACAGCTAATCGCCTGCCTTCCCTCAACGCGGCTCCGATGAAGTGAGCTACGATACATTCAAGGCCCTTATATACTGTCTCAGTAGATAATTAGTGCTCGTAAATTGGTTAATGCAACCCGGGGGAATGCCCAAATACGGAGATAAAACTCTCCGAGCGTCCGGTGTTGCGCTCGCGCTTCCCACTATCTCGACGCGCATGCGCAAACCTGCTCTAGCGGCACGCATGCGCGGTCAACCAAGGTTACCGCGCATGCGTCGATGGAGACGCTATGTTGTTAAACCGGAGCAATCGGTTTACAATCAAAGCCTATGATAGTTACTGAACAGCGCCTCGGTGATGAATATGAGACTACGCATTCAACAACTAGCAGCCTATGATAGCTAAGAATAGGCGCCTGGGTGGAAAATAAACTTTATATCAGATAGTTGGACAACAGTCTTTAAGTTTTTTGAAAGGGCTCAAAGGATGGTAGTTGTCTAACAGGCACATAAGGCTCTTCTATCAGGGGGAAATCAAGAGGTAAGGTCCTCCCTGATAGGTGACACATCCAACATCTGAGCTAGGGAGTGGTATTTATAAATGGTGAAATGACCCAATAGGACCCCACCTTCATGTTAGTAAGGTGTAAACCCAAGTATACATCAGCTGTCAATGATAGGTGATCAGGTAGGGGTTTATCTGAGAAGGTTCCACGGAATAGAATCGTTGAGCCCAGTGGTGTCGGTTCCCAACCGGAACACCCACCGTTGCTCTTTTTCCAAGAGACCCACCTCTGAGGGTAACTGTTCTATTATTGACCACTGTAACTCATTCACACAGTGTTGATTTTCGATGAAGTGGGTTGACATCTTGGTTGTGAGCTTCTTACACCTGATGTTACTTTTATGTTCATTCAGTCTTACTCTCACAGGTCTGGTGGTCATCCCCACATATTCTTTTCCACATGGACATGTAATTAGGTAAACAACATTTTTACTGTTGCAGTTCGTAAATGCACGTTGTTCCCATTGTGTCCCATTGGCAAAGGTTAAATTTTGGCTCTTTCTTGTGAGATGGCAGTTATTGCAGTTGCCACACGGGTGGTGCCCATGTACGCCCTGCAGCCTAGTCTGATCCCTTTTAGGAGGGGGTGGTCTTGTGTGAACAAGCATGTCTCTTAAGTTCCTTCCCCTTCTATGTGCAAAGAGTGGTTTCTCCAGAGTCAGGCCACCACTCGTTAAAGTACGCCAATGTTTATTGACCAATTTTGTCACTTGGTTGCTGACCGGACTGTATGTAGTGACACAAACTGTCCTGTTCTCGGCGTCATCTCTTCGTGGGTTATCCTCCAGGAGGGCCTCACGGTTGTTATTGCGTGCTCTTTTGAAAGCCTTTTTAATCACAGTCTCCGGATATTTCCTCTGTCTCAGTTTTACACTGAGATCCTTGGCCTGGGTTTTATATCTGGCAACATCACTACAATTCCGCCGAAGGCGTAGGAACTGTCCATAGGGAAGGTTCTCTCTCAGATGACGTGGATGAAAGCTGTCGAATCTGAGGAGACAGTTCCTAGCCGTTGGTTTAAAGTGAGTTTCTGTTTTTAAAATGCCAGCCTCGTGGTAGCACGAGGCTGGCATTTTAAAAACAGAAACTCACTTTAAACCAACGGCTAGGAACTGTCTCCTCAGATTCGACAGCTTTCATCCACGTCATCTGAGAGAGAACCTTCCCTATGGACAGTTCCTACGCCTTCGGCGGAATTGTAGTGATGTTGCCAGATATAAAACCCAGGCCAAGGATCTCAGTGTAAAACTGAGACAGAGGAAATATCCGGAGACTGTGATTAAAAAGGCTTTCAAAAGAGCACGCAATAACAACCGTGAGGCCCTCCTGGAGGATAACCCACGAAGAGATGACGCCGAGAACAGGACAGTTTGTGTCACTACATACCGGACTGTATGTAGTGACACAAACTGTCCTGTTCTCGGTATTATTAAAACAAAAGTGCAGGGCGTGGTTTGAATAGATACATATTAGGGTATCCAGACCACTGTATCAAGATGTCAACATGTTTCGGAGGTCACAGCCCCCTTCTTCAGGACAAGGGTTAATGCACTTACCCTCCCCTTACTCACATGTGAAATGTAAAAGTGTGTTAAAAAAAACCAACTGTTTTTAAAATGCCAGCCTCGTGCTACCACGAGGCTGGCATTTTAAAAACAGAAACTCACTTTAAACCAACGGCTAGGAACTGTCTCCTCAGATTCGACAGCTTTCATCCACGTCATCTGAGAGAGAACCTTCCCTATGGACAGTTCCTACGCCTTCGGCGGAATTGTAGTGATGTTGCCAGATATAAAACCCAGGCCAAGGATCTCAGTGTAAAACTGAGACAGAGGAAATATCCGGAGACTGTGATTAAAAAGGCTTTCAAAAGAGCACGCAATAACAACCGTGAGGCCCTCCTGGAGGATAACCCACGAAGAGATGACGCCGAGAACAGGACAGTTTGTGTCACTACATACAGTCCGGTCAGCAACCAAGTGACAAAATTGGTCAATAAACATTGGCGTACTTTAACGAGTGGTGGCCTGACTCTGGAGAAACCACTCTTTGCACATAGAAGGGGAAGGAACTTAAGAGACATGCTTGTTCACACAAGACCACCCCCTCCTAAAAGGGATCAGACTAGGCTGCAGGGCGTACATGGGCACCACCCGTGTGGCAACTGCAATAACTGCCATCTCACAAGAAAGAGCCAAAATTTAACCTTTGCCAATGGGACACAATGGGAACAACGTGCATTTACGAACTGCAACAGTAAAAATGTTGTTTACCTAATTACATGTCCATGTGGAAAAGAATATGTGGGGATGACCACCAGACCTGTGAGAGTAAGACTGAATGAACATAAAAGTAACATCAGGTGTAAGAAGCTCACAACCAAGATGTCAACCCACTTCATCGAAAATCAACACTGTGTGAATGAGTTACAGTGGTCAATAATAGAACAGTTACCCTCAGAGGTGGGTCTCTTGGAAAAAGAGCAACGGTGGGTGTTCCGGTTGGGAACCGACACCACTGGGCTCAACGATTCTATTCCGTGGAACCTTCTCAGATAAACCCCTACCTGATCACCTATCATTGACAGCTGATGTATACTTGGGGTTACACCTTACTAACATGAAGGTGGGGTCCTATTGGGTCATTTCACCATTTATAAATACCACTCCCTAGCTCAGATGTTGGATGTGTCACCTATCAGGGAGGACCTTACCTCTTGATTTCCCCCTGATAGAAGAGCCTTATGTGCCTGTTAGACAACTACCATCCTTTGAGCCCTTTCAAAAAACTTAAAGACTGTTGTCCAACTATCTGATATAAAGTTTATTTTCCACCCAGGCGCCTATTCTTAGCTATCATAGGCTGCTAGTTGTTGAATGCGTAGTCTCATATTCATCACCGAGGCGCTGTTCAGTAACTATCATAGGCTTTGATTGTAAACCGATTGCTCCGGTTTAACAACATAGCGTCTCCATCGACGCATGCGCGGTAACCTTGGTTGACCGCGCATGCGTGCCGCTAGAGCAGGTTTGCGCATGCGCGTCGAGATAGTGGGAAGCGCGAGCGCAACACCGGACGCTCGGAGAGTTTTATCTCCGTATTTGGGCATTCCCCCGGGTTGCATTAACCAATTTACGAGCACTAATTATCTACTGAGACAGTATATAAGGGCCTTGAATGTATCGTAGCTCACTTCATCGGAGCCGCGTTGAGGGAAGGCAGGCGATTAGCTGTTGCAGTAACCGTGAGTTATTGACCACAAAGAGAAGCAGTCGGTTTCTGTACTTTTGGTGCATTTGATATCATATTTCCCAACTGAACCCCTGACATTAATGTTTTATAGGTTGTTTCTGATTAGAAAGGAAGGATTCCCCAATATACGCTTAGGCTCATGAAGTCCTGTAGTTGGGAACTTTAAGTAAGACTTTTCTTTCTTTATGTTTGCTCTCCTTCCATCTGAACAGAGAGTATTTTTGGTGTTGTGTGTGTTTGTTTGTTTGTATGTAGTGTCCTTGTGTTTTGCTTTTTCAGGGTCCCATTATTTTTGGTTCACCCCGATATTTTTCAGAGGAGCTTGTTTCTTCTCCAGTTGCCTGTGAATTATAGATTTGTATGTTTATCTATGATTTTGTTTCCACAGGTTCTTACGCCAATTGGGCGCAACGACATTCACTAACATAAAAACATTGTTAGGAACATTACACATTGTGGTAATTTTTTTTAACACACTTTTACATTTCACATGTGAGTAAGGGGAGGGTAAGTGCATTAACCCTTGTCCTGAAGAAGGGGGCTGTGACCTCGGAAACATGTTGACATCTTGATACAGTGGTCTGGATACCCTAATATGTATCTATTCAAACCACGCCCTGCACTTTTGTTTTAATAATACCAGCCGGGGATTTAAATAAAGTATTTTTTCCTCCCACGTGCCAGGTATTTTTTAACCATTCACTTTTTTGTTCACCTCACCTCACTCACACTTTTGTAATATACACACACCCCCACACATAGTCCACTTCAAGTGCTCCTGCGTATCCGCGAGTCGTAGCACGCCGCATCCCGTAGAGGGGTGCGAAGGCCCCGATGATGAAGCATGACACCAAGGGGCCTGTTGGTGTGTGAGGGGCATTTAAACAACACTGTGTGTTCCCCATCACTCTAGGGATCACTATCACTCTGAGTGGATTCCACTTTGTTTATTCATATGACCCGGGAGACTGAATCCACTGACTCTCTCTCTCCCCCTCTTGTTATAATGGTGTCTTTTTTATCATCCGCCTGTGTTGTTGTACCTGAATTCTTTTCTCTTTCTGCATGGACCCTGTGATCATTCTGTCTACTTTCACTCCTATTTTTGATGTTCTGTAATGTTTCTCTCTCTATTTTTTTCTCTTATTTTAGGCCCTTGGGAGCTCTCTGCTTCCTGTTCTCTGCATGTCGTTGTTGCTCCTATGTTTCACTTTTTCAAGGGTCTCCGAGACCACGAAGAAGAGGGAGGGTCGTTTTGGTCCTCCCTGTTCCCTTTATCAACACCTGCTGTTTGGCTACTGGGGTCACGTGAAAATTACAAGAGGCCAGCCCCCGGTCTCATTAATGTGGTCTAGTCACATACATGTGCATTATGACATAGTCCACGCACAGGGACAGCCCATCCAGCTCGTGTATTACCCAAGCATGCTCAGATGAAAATTATCCAAGGTAAATAGAAACTAGCTGCAGAAATGCCGCTGTTGGGTTCTGTTAGTAGCTGAAGGGGCTTGGAACAAAACTCCTGCCGCTGCAGGAAATACTGGCAACCTACTCTAAACATCAAATAACATATAACTTCACATACACATTTATAAAATGTTACATTGTTATCTAGTTGGCAGAGGTAGGTACCTTTGTCCAAATAGGTACCTTGCTTCTAGTCAGGGTAAGGGGGATACACACTTTAGATGACGCCTGATCACCCCTTTGTAGCTTGGCACGAGCAGACAGGCTTATCCGAAAGGCAATGTGTAAAGTATTTGTACCCACACGCACAGTAACACAGTGAAAACACCACAAATTGACACCACACCAGTTTAGAAAAATAAAATATCTTTATCTAAACTAAACAAGACCAAAACAACAAAAATCCAACATCAGTAGAATTTCTTTAATAAGGGTTGTTGCAAAAATAAACTTGTTGATGGTAAATGCGACACTTTTCTCTCAAAGTACCTAAAATGCGTAACGCAGAACAAACAAAAGGGTCGCAGAGAAGTCGATGCAGCGATTCTTCCTGTGCTCCGGTTGTGATGCGAAAAGATGGCGCCTCGAAGCGTTGTGACGATCAGGTGCGATGCGTCAAAGTCGCGTCTTTGATCCGGTGCATCCACGTGGATGCGTGTGTGCATGCCCGATGGCCGTGCAGCGAAATCAGTTGTTTTCTGAGCCGCGACAGGCCCTGCAACATGCTTCTCGGGTGAAGCTATGGCGATCAGCGGCGGCACGCTCCCTTAGTGATGTGACGGCCCTGCGACCCGATCATCCGATGATGTAGCGGCGAACAGCGCCAGCGGTGACACGCTTCCTCAGTGATGCAACGGCGGCTGCTGGGGCGGTGTCACACTTCTCCCTCGTTGTGTAGTGCTTCAAGCTCCTATTAGCAAGGGCCTCACACACAGTTACTGGCACCTCTGGGCAGGTCAGGACTTCCAGCAAGAAAGTCAGGGAAGCTGGAGGTGAAGTCTTGTTGTGCCTGGGACTTCAGAAACAGGAGGCCAGCTCTTCTCAGGCCCTTGGAGACTTTTCCTCAGATGGACACAGCACACAGAAAAGTCCTTCTTCAAGCAGGGGACACAGCACACAGCAAAGTCCCTTGGTCCTCTCCTCAGTAGAAACAGCAAACTGCAGGCCAACCCCAGTCACATAGCAAGGGCAGTACTTCTCCTCAGTCTCCTCAGCTGGTCTTCTTTGGCAGGGGTTTCTCTTGATCAAGAAGTAGTCTTGGAAACTTTTATATCCCTGTGTTACTACTACAGGAGGTCAGCTCTTCTCAGGCTCTTGGAGATTTTCTTTTCGGGACACAGCACACAACAAAGTCCTTGTCAACCAGGGGGACACAACACACAGCAAAGTCCCTTGTCCTTCCTTTAGCAGAAATAGCAACTGCAGGCCAACCCCAGACACGCAGCAAAGGGCAGTACTTCTCCTTCAGCTCTTCAGCTTTTCTCCTCAGCAAAGATTCCTCCTTGGTTCCAAAGTAGTCTAAAGTTCAGGGATTTCAGCTCTCATATTTATACCCCAAAAGTCTTTGTTCTCTATGTGTGAGGGGTCCTGGACCCAGTCCAAACCAGTTCTGGGTGCACTCTGCCAGTGCACAACTTATTCTTTTGTCAGTGTGGGCCAGGGTCATCAGACGCACCACAGAATGTGGAGCCAGTATTGTGGAAGGCAGGCACAGCCCTATTAAGGCCCAGGTGCTAATCCCACCACTCCAAATGCAGATAGGTCTATTCAGCCTAGTGCTGACCCACTCAGACTCCTGGAGCCACTCCAGCCCCTGTCACTCTCAAACCAGACAGTCAATCCAGAAACAGGCAAAGGCACACATAAAGGTTGAACAAGAAAATAGCCACTTTCTAAAAGTGCTACTTTCAAAAAGAGAATTTAAAAACTATCCTTCCTAAAAGATGTGTTACTAAATTGTGAGTTCAAGGATACCAGTCTCCAATTTTCAATCTCACTCCTATGGGAAGATATGCAGGTAAACAATGTTACAGAGCATTCCCCATGCTGGCCTATGGGCAAGATAGCCTTTCAATAGTGAAAAACGAAATTGCCAGTATTTCACTATCAGGACATGTTACACACACTAGTACATGTCCTACTTTTTAAATACACTGTACCCTACCCAGTGGGGTACCTTGGGCCTACCATATGTGTAAGAAAAGGGAAGGGTAAGGCCAGGCAAGTGGTTACACTGGCTAGATCAACATGGCAGTTAGCAAACTGTGCACGGGCACTGCAGTGGCATGTCTGGGACATATCTTTGGGGCTACTCGTGTGGGTGGCACAATCAGTGCTGCAGGCCCACTAGTATCATTTTCATTACCAGCCCTGGCACACTCAGTGCACTTTACTAGGGACCCACTAGTAAAACAACTATACCAATCATGGATAACCAATCACAATAACAATTTACACAGAAAGCATATGCACTTTAGCACTGATCAGCAGTGGTAAAGGGCCCAGAGTCCTATAGCCAACAACCATAGGTCAGGAATAACAAAGGAGGAGGAAGAAAGAGGTTTGTGGATAACCCTGCAAAAAGGGCCATTTCCAACAAACATGTAACTACATTAACGCAACACTTCTTCAACTAGCATTTTTATGCCTCTTAAACACTGTCCTGTGCAGGAAAGGGGGAAGCAAAATCACACTATCTTCAGAAATATTTTCCTTAGAACTGCCAATTTTGGTAGTATATAGCTCGCATCTTGTAGACCCTCACAAATAATCTCTCAGGAACCGAGTAATCCGCTATCTAGCTTGTAAATCTCAGCTCAGTGAACCTCACACATGCTGTACCTGCACAGGAACTAACTCACTGTGGGGCAGATTTACAAGAAAGTGACATATCTGTAGAGATGTGTCACTTCCCCTTCGCCACACTAAGAAACCTTTGCGTCACCATGGATGCGCCGTATTTACAATACAGTGCACCATGGCGCAAGGATTGACAGATGCGTCAGAAATTCTGACGCATCTGTTGGTGCAAAAATCACGCATTGCTGGAGTTGTGTCGCAAGCCCACCGCACCTCCAGCAATGCATGGGGAGACCTATCCTCATTGTGCTGCGTCACGCCCTATGCCTGCTCCAAGCAGGCGTAAGGTTTTGATGCAGTGAAATCTTGTAGATCTCACTGCATCATTTCTACAAGGCCTTTTTGCATGGGAACGGCCACCCTGCATACATTATACCCGACACTGGTATAATGTGACACAGGGCTTTACTACTTAATGCATCTCCCTAGATGTATCACGTTGTAAATGGTAAAAGTGATGCAACAGTGGTGCAAACATGACGCAAGGGGCTTTTAAATCTGCCCCTATGTTCCTTGTTAAGTGCATCTGGGTCGACCTTACAAATCTTTCCTTAGGAACTGAGGGGCAGATTTACAACCCACTTGCGTCATTTTAGCACCACCATTGATTTACTTTTTGTGACGCAGCAGACACAGCTGCGGCGTAATAATGCAGCCCATTTACAATGTGACGCATCTTGGGAGATGCCTCACATTGTAAAGTCCTGCGTCACATTATGCCTGTGTCAGGTATAATGTATCCAGGGTGGGAGTTCCCATGCAAAAAAGCCTTGTAGAGGTGACACAGTGAAATCTACAAGATTTCACTGTGCTTCTTTTAGGACGCCACTGTGTCAAAACGCTATTCCCTCTTGGAGCAGGCAGAAGGAGTGATGCAGCACAATGAGGATAGGCCTCCCCATGCATTTGCTGGAGTTGCATCGCGCTTGCGACATGACTCCAGCAATGCATGACTTTTGCGCCAACAGATGCATCAGAATTTCTGACGCATCTGTCAATTCTTGCACCATGGTGCGCCGTATTTACAATACGGAGCATCCATGGTGACACAAAGGTTTCTCAGGGTGGAGCAGGTAAAGTGACTCATCTCTACAGATGCGTCACTTTCTGGTAAAACTGCCTCTAAATCCCTTTCCTTACCAATATTTAGTGGTATATGACTGTATAATTCAAATCTGCATCAATATTTTGTGAACTGACGCTTTCAAAGTAAAGTGTGGTTTGCCAGTAGCTTGAGTGACTTTGTTAATTGAATGCACAACGTCCATAAAAAAGTCTTGCAGTATACAGTGGAGACTAGTTTGAGCAATAACGCTTTCTTGGCAAGACCTTGTCTTTTTTTTTCAGTCAGATCAGATGAGGGAGACCATGTACTTTTATTTTTTAAGAAATACAACAAATTTCATGTAACGCAAAACTCGTAACTTCTCCAACTTTCGCCACATAATTCAATTTTTTATCAGGATTTACAGTTATTTTCAAAGTTACAACATACTGCTCTCAGTATACATTAGTGACTCTACTGGGGCATAGCACCTGCTTCACATCCACTGTATTGGTTAGAGAGTATAGGGAAACAACACTTACAAAGCAACTTTTACAACGCACTACCTTTACAACAAAACTTTTACAACGCAACATCCATTACAACGCATGCCATTACAACGCAACCATTACAACGCATGTCACTACAACGCATACCACTACAACGCATGTCATTACAACGCAGTCATTACAACGCATACCTACACTATCCAACACTTACCCTACTGTTGCACCCCCTGGAGTTAGAATAGTAATTTTTACCCCTACACTATCCAATACTTACCCTACTGTTGCACCCCCTGGAGTTAGAATAGTAATTTTTACCCCTACACTATCCAACACTTACCCTACTGTTGCACCCCCTGGAGTTAGAATAGTAATTTTGACCCCTACACTATCCAATACTTACCATACATGCAATGTAATGGTATGCGTTGTAATGGTATGCGTTGTAAATGTAGTATGCGTTATAGTGGAATGTGTTGTAAAGGTAGTTTCAAAGAATTCGTTGTAATGGCATGCGTTGTAATGGAATGCGTTGTAATGGATGTTGCGGTGTAAAAAATGCGTTGTAAAGGTATGCGTTGTAAAAGTATGCGTTATAACGACATACATCCGAGAGTATACTATTTCCCATTTCACTGAAGGAAAAGTTGCGCACTTCTAACTTCCAAATGATACCTCTTCCACTCTTATGTACACTTCTACTCTCCCAAATGATCAAATACTGAATTAAAAACCCTACAATAGTCTAATAATTTGAAATGGATTGACTATTTTTGGGTGTCCAAAAAAGGGAAGCTAATACACATATTTAACAAACAGCTATACGGTAACAGCCCTTACACAGTAACACGCAAAGACAAAACATGAGTTATCTTTTAAGACAACCAATCGGTACAAAGCTTTGTAAATGCAGAAAAGTATCCAATTGCAATATAATGTGTACCATAGAAGGTTAAAAAAAGATGTCATTTAACACAGTAAAATAATTCCTTAATGTGTAGTGGAGATACTACTGTTTTCGCTCAATTTTCATCATAACTTAATGATAGCCTTCCACCTAATCAAAACTTATAATACTTGAGTTGTCACAATTGTAGGTGAAATTGTTGATCATACATGATTTTTTGTGATGAGTCATGGAAAAGTTAAATGGGTAAATTACAGGCAGAACTTTCATTCTCACTGCCTCCATATTGGAAATCACTGGCTAGGTGAAGTGTTGTGCACCCCCATTGAGATTTTCTATCCATGCTCAGCATGGTAGTTGGTCTAATTTTTAGCATTTCTGTGTTGAATTGATGTCTTATGTTTTGGGGTGAGAGGCACTTTGGGGGGTGTTATGGACTTCAGAGTTCACACATCTGACCATTCTGAATGAGGCTTCCATCCTCCACACTTTGGTAATTGTACTCAAGCTCAAGTGAAATTACAGAGAAATCATAGAGATTATTATAACACTCAGAACTGACATAGCATGCTCTACCAGCCATTAAAGTCTAAAGTATAATGATGCCTTCGGTCTGATTCAAAAAATCTTTTTCTGAAAGAGCAATATAGATTATCTCCTTCAAAATGCCATTAATCATTTCCAAGAAAATAAATTTTGCCTCATTTATATACCCCCATACCCAATTCCAACTCAAAACACCAATTTCTAACTTATGCTTTATTTTTGAGTTTGATTAGAAAAATTCTGTACCACACAACTTATTGATTTACCAAACAATATTTAGGTACAATCACAAAATAAACATCTATATACACATATTACTTCTATACAAATATATATATACACACATATTTTTTATCTCTTTCAAAACATGTTAGCCCAACAATTTTTTGGAAAATAAAGGATGCTATAAACAAGTACAACTAGGCATTCCTAAGAAATAAGATCTAACCAGAAATCAATTGGTGTTTTGAGTTGGAATTGGGTATGGGGGTATATAAATGAGGCAAAATTTAGTTTCTTGGAAATGATTAATGGCATTTTGAAGGAGATAATCTATATTGCGCTTTCAGAAAAAGATTTTTTGAATCAGACCGAAGGCATCATTATACTTTAGACTGTATGTTATTTACCCAGATGCCGTTGGCTTACCGGGTTTCCCCTGTTTTGTGGTATTATTCTACCTACCATTAAAGGCCTGCTCCAGCATTAAAAGCGAGGGCCTTTAACAAGGGAGCAGACCTTTAATGGCCGGTAGAGCCCGCTAGGAGGGGTCTAAAGCTGTTGGAGGGCAGAATGTTCTAATTAGTAGAAACAAAGGCCTCTCTGAGCCCGAGGGGGTTTAAATCCCCTCGGGCTCTGAGAGGCTTTTGTTCAAAGCAGCCGCTGTGAAAGGAAACAAACATTGGAATGTTGCTCTCCGGCCTTCTATCAGCCAGGACAAGCCCGGAGCACTCCATTGTTTACAATGGAGTGCCCAACATTCAAATGTTCTTATACTTCAAATAGAATTCTGTTTTCGGAGGATAATGGAATGAGAGATAAAATTAGAGGGGGCATTATTACCTAATTCTTTCTCGGACATAAGCGCAGTTTCATTCTCTGCTCCTGGAAAACCATGTTAAGGGTGTTGAATGCCAGTTTGTAGCTATGGCAAATCAACACAGCTTCCTCATGCAGAATACACAAGGGTTTCAAGAGATGTAGCCATACATGCACACAATTCTATACAATTTTTATATATAGAAAAAGTAGTCAACAAATAAAGGTGCTGTACTATGATATCTGGCAGGTAATAACATCTGGACTTCATTGTATGTGACGATGTGCTCTCCGGAAGCTCGATTTAGGGATTCTGACCAAGAAAGGTACATTGCAGTTGAAGGTTCCTAGAACTGTCTTTTTGGTGGTCATGGTATTTAATGATGCTATAATTCCCAGAAAAATAAGTCAGGTGAACATGCTTGTTTTGATACCTTCTCCCTTGCCTAGATAGGTTTGCCACTCCAATCGGCCTGTACCCTTTCTACAACAAATTACTTCTATTCACCCAGTGATTGACTAATCCCAGTCAGAGAAGTTAAGTTCCTGACTCTAGACATTTCTGACTGCTCATCATTTCTCTTGGTTCTGAGAGACCAGCGTAAACATAGGAATGAAGCGTGAAGGCTAGGTGCATGAAATCTTACCGGCCAGAAGCTTGTCATGAAATTAGATGCACCTACCACTCAGTTCTTAATGGAAAATGAGGGCTGTGTAGACTCGCCTGTGATGCAATTGGAAACTTAGTAGATCTGCATTTGGGGAGAAGCCAAGTAATGTGTCAACTGCATGCAAAAGACAAGAGAGCACCCAGTCAGCAACCTGGAGTCTGCAATCTTGGTGGCTGACCTAGACAAAACTAATAGCTCTTAGATACCATGAAGGTAGGGTGCTGGAGTGACTCAAACACAAATACAGAGAGAGTGTCACAGAAGCCGCCAAGACACACTACATAGGAATTAAAAAGAAGCTGCATGATAAATAAACCCTGATGTGGGGAAAGCATGTGAATTCAAATCAAATCAAATCAGGAATATGTATTCAGCGCAAACATATCACCCGAAAGTCTTATGGCGCTTTCAGAAAAAAAGCTCAGGTGTTAATTTAAGCAAAAGCCGTTAGGAGTCAAACAGCCAAGTTTTTAGCTCCCCACAAAATTGATTATGACTTCAAATGGTGCGCAGGTATAGGGGCAATTTATTTCAGAAAGCAGGTGCGAGGAAGGAGAAAGATCTCCCCCCATTCTGGCTGCGCTGATTTTAATAGAGTTTAAAATAAATTTGTTGCCGTATCTTAGAGCCCTACATGGGCGATACCAGCCGAGTTTCTTCTTCCGGTAACCAGGACCATTTCCATAAATGTTTTTATGAGTTAGGCAGAGAATCTTAAAACAAGTTAGTTTTCTGACAGGAAGCCAGCGGAGCTGTCTTAAGTTTGAGGCCGAGGGGGATCTCGGAGGAAGATTCAGCACCAATCTGGCAGCCGTATTCTGCAGGACTTGGAGCTTGGTTAAGAGGTCTTCATTAACAGAGGACAACAGAGCATTGCCATAGTCCATGCAATTTATGATCAGGCCTTGGACTAATGGTTTCCTAACTTGGGTCGAGAGCCATTTAAAAACTTTGCGTAAATTCCGCATGATGCCGTAACAGGAACCAACAAGATGATTGACCTGGTCTTTCATGGACAATTTATTGTCTATTTGGATACCTAAGTTCCGGACAGATTGTTTTGGCTCTAGGCAGGGTCCTAGAGACCTGCCACCCGACCAGTATTCGTGGGCTTTGCCAAAGAGTACTATTTCAGTCTTTCCTCCATTTAATTAAAGAATTGAACTGAAAAGTTTAATTGAATTTAGAACCTACTATATGCCTCTAATACATTAGCAATAACATTGGCCAATAGGCAGCTCTTCCTAGTCTCCTCACTGGTATATCCATATCAGAGAGGTTTCACATACCACTGGGCCACCGGGTTATATATATGTAGACTTCATTACAGCCTGAACTCTGCATGGTCACCTCACAAAATGGTCTCTGGGTGCTGGAAATGCATTTGATCCCATTGAGGGCTACTTTCGTCTTGGAGCCTTGAAAATGATGGCTGTTGAGTCAATTTCCTTAATGGCCCTTACTTACAATTATGGCAAATTGATACTATAAGATAGATGCATCTTGGGGCTGGGAACAAGGTTGGGTTACCCCCTCTCTCCATTAGTGTGTGCCTTATCCTACCTGGCTGGGTAAGGAAAGATCCAAAGCTAAAGGCCTTCCATATGGCCACTGCCTAGAGGACTAGATAACACCTTTCGCAGACAGAGGACCAGAAAAAATCTATACGCAAACAATATGGCAGTTACTCAGGATTTAGCATTAACTGTGACAAGACCTCTATTTTTCCAATAAAGCATTGTGAATAGGATCCCCATGGTGACCAAGTTCTTAACACACTTGAATGGGAATTTCTGTACTTGGGAGTTAAGGTCACTTAAGACTGGGATAGTTTATGTGCCCATAACCTGGCTTTGCTACTCGAATAATTTAGGGACGGCTAGGCACATTAGAGGAGGCTACCATTGCCAATTCCTTGCAGGGCTTCAGTGTTCAAAATTATTTCCTTGCCAATATTATTATATACATTCTGCAGAATACTCCATTTTGAGCCACACAAGCTTCTTCTGTCAGAAAATAAACTGAGTACATTGCTATGGGATTCCATTAGGCTTTGCATTGTACACTCAAACATATATTGCTTAATTTATAAAGGGCTATTGCATTGTCATATTTGAGAGGCTATTACTTGGCTGTTCCCATAGTGGCTCTCAATAACTCATCATAGGCATCACTGGAGATACCCTCCATAATAATAGGCAGACTTTCCAAGGGCATGTTTTCATACTTGTATTACATTTACTGTGAATTCTGCAGACAACCTGCCTAAAGTGACCTCTACAGTAGTAACTGCATGAAACGCTGTGACAAAATCAGTAGGTTGGAGGAATAAATTAACAAAAGAAACCCTACTCTGGGTGGGAAACGCTCTGAGTGAGGTTAGTAAGGTGAAGGGGCAGAGAGCCTGTGACCTTATAGGCATTTAAAAACAGAGAGATTTCATATGCTTATGCTGTATGAAGTAATTTTCTGAACTGCAGAATTTTGACTGGCCTAAATGGAATATTTGATAGTTAGCATCTATGATCTCTTTCCATTTGAAGACCATGTGCTCATGAAAGAACAATGGTATAGGACAGGATGCACCCTGAATATTGAAACAATAATATCAACCCGTCTGAATATCGAGGACAGGGTATTGAAAATAAAATATTGACCGGTAAATCTAGAGTTTTTATGCCTATCTAAACATATATGTACCCACGGGGAGCATATATATTTAAGGTACTTAGATGTGCAGTTAGGATTATTAAATCTATATTACGCTATTTTTCTACATGTACTTACTTCAATATTACACCAAGTCACGTGATCAGAGACAGGCTATAGGCATGAAATGGCTAAAGCAAGAAAATACAAACTTTTTAAAAGTGGCATTTTCATAATTGTAACTTAAAATCCAACTTCACCATAAGTTAGGATTTTGAATTAGGATTCTAGAGACATCAAACTTGACTCAGTTATATATCTTACACTTACAAAAGGTAATAAGGTAATCCCAATGTTATCCTAGGCAGCAGTGAAAAACGAATGTAAGAGTTTTTCACTACCAGGACATTTAAAACTAAAAAATACATGTTCTGCCTTTTAACTACATTGCATCCTGATGTCTGGGCTGTCTAGGGCCTACCCTAGGGGTGACATCTGTATTAAAAAGGAAGGCTTGGACATGACAAAAGGTTTATTTTGTCAGGTCGAAAGGACAGTTTAAACTGCACACAAAGGCTCTGCAATGACAGGCCTGAGACATGTTTAAAGGGCTACAAAAACTAACAAAGGTTAGTTCAGCAAAAAGGGGAGGAGGAAGGTTAAAGGTTTGGGGTGGCCCTGCAGAAAGGGCAATTTTAAACAGGGGTTAATTGGACATGCGTAAATACAAATGGCCATTTATTATCGAGGACTAATGATGGCGCCTTGTGCTATATCTCACTAGTAGGGGAGCAATAGTACCCCAACCGTATGTACTCGGAGGAGAGGCATGGATTGGTGATTTGCCATGGAGAAATCAGTTTACAAAGGACAGGAAGAGCCCAAAAATTTGGAAAAGATATACGGCTCAAGAAATGTGCTAAAAGCAGGGTATGGACTTGGTCTGTTCTGCTAGAGAACAGTGGTACTCTGTTTGGCCTGTGCACACTGGTGAGAAAAATAAAATTCATAAGGCACTATCTTTTCCCTGAAATGTTTTTCAAATTACAATATTGCCAGCAAAAAATAAGAATAGCACTGGAATATCATACTTTATGCCATTGGGAAAGTGTGAACACTGTATACACTATGTCAAAGAAAAACATTAACATAACAATTATTTAAATCCCAGCCCAAATGCACCTAAAGCAGCAGCACCAACAAGGAATAGAACACATTAGAATGGACACTTTAGACATACTCAACAAACCACAGGTATTCCATTTATGTGATGAACACTGTGCACCCCACAGCACTAACCATTAGGAAACAACTCCCACAAAACATTTAACCGTACACATTAGACTGAGCTCCAAAGATATATGTAATACATTCTAAATACAACATATATGCCATTATTTCGAGGGCTGTGGTACTTGGGGAGGTAAAACTCCCCTGAGTAATGCAGACACCAGATGGTATGGTATTTGCTTGGTGTGGATGTACACCGCCATTCCAATCTCTGTAGGCCAGAATTAGGGATAAGGAATAATACCACATATTTTCTCCCTTTGCTAGCTGCTAAACCCTTACTTCTTTCCCCACACACATTTTGCAAGGTCTTACCTTGCGGAATTTGTGTGAGGAAATACTATGGGCGAGTAAACAATTACAGAACCACCCATAATCAGAAATCGGGCCCGAATGGTGTTTGCCTTCAATTTCCATCTTTGAGAGGAATATGGAATGGGAGTAGTAGTTGGCTACCATTGTACCCCATCAACAGCAATCAACATCTGAAAACTGCCATACGATGACATTCATCCACCACGAAGTAAGCTTGTCTATCATCCTAAAAGATGAATGTTGGAAATGGCCCTTGCAGGGTCATCCCTTAACTTTTTTGCCTTCCTCCTGGATTTTTCCTGACCTGTTTTTGTCGGCTTTATGACTCTGGGAACTTTACCACTGCTGATCAGTGCTAAAGTGCATATGCTCTCCCTGTGTAAATATGACTGTGGATTGGTATATCCCTGATTGGCTTATTTGGTTTACCTGCTAGTCCCTAGTAGTGTGGCCTGTGTGTGCCCAGGGCTGGTAACCCAAATGCTGCTGGTGGGTCTGCAGTGCTGGTTTGCGCCACCCACAGAAGCAGCTTGTAAAGTGTACCTTAGACCTGCCACTGCAGTGTCTGTGTGCAGTCCAGAACTGCCATCTTGGCTGTGAAGTACCCACACTTCCTAGCCCCTGACCCTTCCCTTGGCATCATATCAGTCACCCCTATGAAAGGGTGCATTGTGTGTATAAGGTGGGCCATGACTTTATATGTGTAGCATGTCCTGGTAGTGAATAACACCCCATTTCGTTTTTCACTACAGCAAGGCTACCTGTTCTCCATAGGCTAGAATGGGCAGTTTTGATTATTACATCTTATAATCCTAACTGACCCAAGGAACATTGTAGAAAAGCAAATTTAGTATGCCCGAGCACAGAATATTAAAATACATCTTTTAATAAAGTTTATTTTTCTATTCTGTGTTTGAAAATACCACTTTTAGAAAGTAGGTATTTTCTTGCCTACGCCTTCCAGTCTGCTCTGCTATGTGTATTTGCTTTCTGGGTTTAGAGGAGCAAGGCAGGCTGAGTCAGACCTGGGTTGAATAGAGAGATCTGCATTCAGTATTGGGGAGGGGTAGCTCCTTGACCTGAATAAGGCTGTGCCTGGCAAGGTGAATGCTGGCTCCACCTCCTACTGTGCGTCTGATGGCAGACACCCTCTTTCTGAAAGGAAGGATGCAGCCTGGTAAACAAAGTTCTCCAGGACTGAGCAGTACTGGTTTTGTCTGGGTTCAGTGACTGGTGACTTTTGAGAATAAAGACTTTTGGGGTATAAACATCTATGCCCAAACCCTTACAAGTGGTATTGCTCCTGGATGTCAAGAAGAACCTCTGTCCGTGTAACTGAAGGAATCTGCAGGAAAGGACAGTCCTTGTGCTTGTGTGCTTTTTCTTGGATTGGCCTGCAGTAGTTTCCCCTGGACTTTGAGAGTACTTTTATTTCAACTTGCTAAAGTAATCACCCAAGGGATAGAAGAGAGCCAGCCTCCTGCTGGAGTCACAGGCACATCTGACTCCCCCACCAGCCTCCTGATTCCTTCCAGCGAGGATATCTATCTGCAGGTGGGGCCCCTGCGAGTTCCAGGGTCTTTTTCGAGCCGCCGCAGCTGTAGAGCGTAAGAAAAATCACCGCTCTGCTGCCGCCGAGTGCTCGCAAACCAAAACTCATCGCATCGCACGCTTGCCGGCCACAAAGTGCTCGCATGTTTGCGGGCTTTTCGAGTGCTTGCTAACCCCGGATCCTTGCATCGAGGTCATTGCATCATGACATCGCAGTGCGGGCACAGCGCGTCCGCCATTTTCATCGCAACAAGGTCACTCACGCAACAGGCTCGGCGTATCATCCTCCCTTGCGGCAAGGATTCAACGCATCGCTGGCCTTGCGTGAAGAAGTTTGCCACTGTGAAGTCTGCCATGCATCCACAGATCGGTGCAACATCCTCCCTTGTGGCAAGGATTTAACGCATCGCCGGCCTCGCGTGAGGAACATCACTGCTACAGCTCGTTTGCGACAGTTTGTTTGTTTTTCTACGAAATCCAGGTACTTTGTAAGTAAAAGGGTCGCAGAGACCACTGCTTTAAACTGAACTACTATTTGCATACTTTGAACTCTTTTTTACAGCATTTCAAGAATAACCCTATTTTACAGTATGGTGGCTTTTTAACGTTATTGGTCTTGTGTTAAGTCTATATATGAAGATACTTATTTATTATAACTACTTGTGTGGTGTCCCTTTGTAGTGTTCCTCACTGTGTTACTGAATAACCCTACTTTACAGTATGGTGGCTTTTTAACGTTATTGGTCTTGTGTATATATGAAGATATTTATTTTTTATAACTACTTGTGTGGTGTCCCTTTGTAGTGTTCCTCTCTGTGTTACTGTGTATGATCATAAATGCTTTACACACTGCCTCTGAGATAAGCCTAGCTGCTCGTGCTACGTTACCACAGGGTTGAGCAGGGGTTATCAAAGGGTGAAGCCCCCTTACTCTGACTTAGGAAGAAGGGTCCCTACTTGGACAGTGGCCAGCAATTGTCAACTAGAGACCCCCATTTCTAACAATGAACAACCAAGCGTTACAGCCTTCTCCTCAATTCTTACACTCCAAATTAAAATGTTTACATTCAAATGAAGATGCAGTCACCTAACTGAATATACGTCTGAAAACAACACACATAACTCATTATCGCAAGCTGAACCATCTCTATTATGCCATGGAAACCCATGAACCCTGAGGACTACTAATAGGGCTACTAAAAGGCGCACCGTTGGCAGAATGTGTATTTTTTTAAAACCAGGAGCACCATACCAAATCGAGGAAAATCTTTAAAGCATTTCTACTATTAAAATACTAAAAGAAAACACAGTCACTTGATATGCATAGGGTGATGCAAGTGGTAAGTTCAAGAGAGAAACATTCTGAGAGTAGCCTCATTTGACTCATATGTAAGCACAGGACTCTAGAGACTGCCTGAAATACTTAAAAAACAAGTAGCTATGTACACCTGAAGAACAAAGATTTCTTGACTTGTGAGCGGACAAGTTGTTTCCATTGAATGCTTTATTGGTTGATTTCACGGTGTGTTGCTGTGTGTTTGCATCCTTTTTCCAGTCTCTCTCCGTGCTCACATCACATAGTCTGTTAGATTAAAGTTCTAAATATTGTAATAGATTTTCCATTAGAGTTCCGTTTCCAGGGAGGAGGCCGAGCTGTAGCAAGCCTAGAATCTCCTGTATCCTGTTTTTCACATCAATGGGCTGGACCATTACTTCCAAGCTTCGGAGGCGAACAGTAAGAGGTTTTGTTAAATTCATCAGTACACTGTAGGGAAACACCGTGATTTTCACTTTAGTCGGTCATTGGGTTCAGCCGCTGCATACAGCTGAAACATACAGGACCAGTTTCACAAGGATGCTTGAAAATGTACACCTGTAGGTTAACACCCTCAGAAGGGTGCAGATTTACGAATATTAGGGTCCTTATTTATGAGGCCTTGCAACACTTTAATGCCACTTTGCGTCACTTTTTGTGATGCACTGGTGGCGTAAAAAATCCGCCACAGGGCACCCTATTCACAAAGTGGCGCATCTAAGCAGATACGTCACTTTGTAAAGGCCTGCTCTACATTATACATGCGTCAGGTATAATGTATGCAGGGTGGGCGTTCCCCCGGTAAAAGCCTCTGAGAAGTGGTGCAGTGAAATCTATCAAATTTCACTTCGCCACTTCTAGGACGCCACTGCGTCAAAACCTTACACTTGCCTCACAGCAGGCGTAAGACTGACGCAGGCCTTTTCACATGGGGCTTGCCCCTTGTGAAAGGACACATTGCTGCAGTTGTGTCTGTTTTCAGACACACCCCAGCAATGTATCACTTTTGCGCCTACAGATACATCAGTATTTCTATCTGTAACTCCTTGCGACATGGAGCACCATACATTAAATACTGCGCATCCATGGTGTCGCAAGGAGGGCGCAGTGAAAACTGTTGCATCGTTGTTTTCACACAGCGATATAAGTTTTCATAAATTAGGCTCTAGGAATTCACAAACCTTTGACAGGTTTTCAAGAGTACTAGAAAAGGTTTGCAATTATTGACTACATGTTTGGGGAAGGGTCTTCCAGATGTGCAATTATCTAAAGTGCATAAGTGTGCATAGCGCAATGGGCAGTCACATTATTTTTAACTCCACAAATTATTTTTCCGTATGGAGAAACAAATTCCCCTAGCAATTTTGGAGGTGATCCTTTCCAATTTCTACACTGGAAAATGATTTAATCTCTGCCTTTAGTGCATTGGTTGAACTGGTATAGCATGCCATTTGGGCACCTGAGTTAAAATTACACAAGTATATTGTTTTTTGGTTTGGTTCCATCGTTCTTTGATGACAGAATTACAATCTTTTCGAAAGAGCCTGACCCCCAACTATGTCTTCACGGGACCTGTGTCATACGTGATAGAAGTTGGGTTTATTTCCTGAAAAAGCATTCTGCCACAGTGAACAGCTCACCGGGATTTATTACGATGCTTAATTACATTTCATGGTTCTAATATTAGTATCCTTTAAAGACATCTTGTGTGACTTGAATGCTCTGGGAAGACAGTTTTACCATAACAAAGCTAATGCTAGGCTTCTATCATGGCAAGAAAGAGGAAAACTACTTGGGCGAAAGGGGGCAGCACAAACTACACACTCCCATTTTGGTGTGGAAAAGGCTGCTTTTTTAAGTCAGGTGCGCATCACAATTAAAACCTTAGTCCTTTGCCTTTACTGAATGAAACCTAACTTCACGCAAACCACCTAAAGTCCCTGATCCCCCACCCCTAAAATACCCGCCCCCTTTCACATCTTTATACTACAGCTTCCTAAATCCTATCCTGCTAGTGATATATTAACCTTTAACTCTCCTACCACTTAGCCTACATCTATAAACATCTAATTAGCTGCATTCCTACAGCATTACTTTAAATTCCTTTGTTTCATCCAGGTTTAACTTTTGTTGACAACCCCAACTTCTCTTGTTCACCTATGGCAACCACAATAACCTTGCTCTAGACTCATGGCAACTTGCTTGACAACCACCTTGCACCTGCTCCAAGCAACTACAACACAACGCCTCAAACCTTGCTTACCTCAGACCTGGGAAGTATAAACAAGGGTGTACCCAACTTAATTACCGGGATGGGTGAGTGGGGTAAATCAGCCCACCTGTAGCGTGGGCTTAACCATCCTTCCAATCACCCTGGGGGGCAGACCTCCCTCCTGTTGGCTGTCCCCCAAGACCCATTTACAGTTCTGTTAAATCTGAGCCACGTATAGTTATGATCTTCTTGTGGGAAATGACGTCATGGCCAACTGCAAAAACCATGCCCTGGAAGGCTGAGGGGTGTACTATGCCAAGTGCTGCGATTCTGATTCTGAGGAAGGCCTAGGTTCTACTTAGAATGGATATGTATTAATAAACTTGTCACGTGCTGACGATGGGGGGCAGACAGTGGAGAACGTTGGCCTGCTTCCCTACCAGAGTTAGCACTGGCATTGCCATTGAGGACATAACTATTGGAGATGGTTTTTCTAGAGTCGGACCTCAGTAGAGCATGCTTTCCTTCCCGCCATCATGTTGGATGTAGTGGACCAGACTGTAAGAACCATATCTATGAAATTTGTAGCACTTGGCAGCTCGGAGACCCATCTTGATGTGCTGCTATGCGTCACAGGGAAAGTGCAGGAATGTCCTGTATTTATCCAATATGGCGCATTCCTGTCCTTTCCCCCTGTGATGGCATGGTTTTGGCAGCCTTACACCAACGCAGGCACTCTTGCACCATGGTGCAAGGGTGACTGTGTTGTGGGTAGGATTATGTTTGTGCAGGAAGGGGCACCTTACTGCACAAAAACAATCTTGAGAGGCTTCTTCTTTCTATGAGTGCTGCAGAATGAGTACCCAATTAAAGAGGAAAAAACGAGAAGAAATAAAGATATTTCTTCTTGTTACACCTCTTCTGAGGAGGCAGGGAATATGTCAAAAACCATGGGAGTTGTGTATGAACACCCACCTCAATGCCCATGGAATTCCTCCCACACGCAGAGTAAGGCAACACAGCGATTTGTGCTGTTTTGTCTTTATTCACATTTTTGAAGCCATTCAAAGGCATACAAAGTGGCTTTGCATGGCTTCAGAAACCTGACTTAGAGGTTTGCGTCATGCATTTAGCACGTTGCCCTCATAAATATATCCCTACATCTGGAAGTGACGCAAACTAGGGTTGGATTGGAAACCAAACTTAGCCTTGGCAAAAGTGTTCATTATTTGTATCTTCAGGTGAATAAAGATTTCAAGTACATCATCCAATAGTGAGTTTAGTGGGAGGACAAAACAAGGTGGCTACTTAGCCAATGAAAATACCCCACAAACATGAACTGGCAATGATGGATATTTTGGCCCGGGCAAGAACGAATGAGTTGGCATTTTGAAGCTGTACCACATAAACCTGCAGGGTCAGACTGGCCCTAGAATGTGAATCAGAATCAGAATCAGAATGTGCTCAAGGGGCTGATCTGATAGGTCAGTGTGTGTGTAGTTTTTTTAGGTGTGTGGATCTATTGTATTGTCTGGTGGGTTGGTTTTTATTGTTGATTCCCTTTATATTACAACAAACATTGCGTGTGGCAAGTACAAATATAACTGTCTCCCATACCTTGCAGAACTTCCATATGTGCATACAAATTTCAAACCGTCCTATTTGCAAATGGGGGCTACTTCCTTACCTATTAATTCGGTAATGGGGGCCAAGTTTAATGTGGTGTCTGGGCCAATTTTCTGTCCCAGCGGACCCTGTGCACCTGTGATGCCATGAGCGTCATCTGCAGATCAATGGGAAACCCGTTTATTCCTCCTTGCTACACTCTAAAAGGACAGAGAACGCAGGTTTAGAAGAGTGAAGCGGTGAAGCGTCTCGCTACAAGTGTCTCGCTACAAGTTGCAGCTTCTGCCCTATTATGTCCCTCAAAGGGTGTGCCTGAGGTGCCGAAACATGAACAATTTTACCAATATATTCCATTGCAGTGTTTGTTACAGTGTTTACTAGAGTACTTAAATATATGCAATCAATCTAGACCCCATGCAGGATATTTCCTTTGCAAGACATGAATTGCATTGTGATGATCACAAAGACATCCTCACATTTTCCAAGATTTGCTTTCTGATGAACAAGCATGGTCTGAAGCCGCACACAATCTGACTTGGTCTTTGTTAGAAATTGGGTTACCGGTTGACTGGGGTGTGAGCCCTGTCAACCACCGGTACCGCCGCTGCCAGCAGCTGTGATCCTGTGCACCGCTGATTGGTGCTCTTGCCCCGCCTGCGCCGCGTTTGTATTGCGATTCCGATTGTCTGTGTGATTTTGCTCCTTGTTTTTTTCCTGTGCCCCGTGTAGTTTATTTTTTGCTCCTCTGTGTTTTTTGTTCCCCTCCTGTCTCTCCCGGCCCCTGCCGCGCTTCCCGCCACCTCCCCGCTCCCCGCCGCTGCCCCCTGCGGCCCCGCCCTCTTCCCTCTACAGCCCTTCCCATTCGCCGCCCCGCTCCTGCCTCCCAGCTGCTCCTCCCTCGCTCCGCCCCCCCACTCTCCACTTATGGCAGAATGGCAAACCCGCAGCGTTGACGCGCAGCGGGCGCGCCCTAAGCGCGCCGAAGGCACGCCAAAGGTAAGCCCGTCCGTGCCTGGACCGCGCCCAGCGCCAGGACCCCTGGCCCCCGCAGACCCCAGCCCACACGCCGGACGTACGACGCCGCCACCCTCTACTCACTTAACGCCGTCCGAATCCCAGGATGCTACCGAGCCACCCCGAGACGCACCCACGGACCATTCTGCTGCAACTCCTGCAAGTTCAGCTGCATCCGGACCTGCACTACTCCAGCACCAACCAAGACCAAGACGAGCAACAGCAGCAACCACCTGAAATGCATCCTGCTCAACACCCGCTCCGTCCACAGACACGCCGTCGAGCTCTGGAACCTGCTCGACACAACTTCACAAGACGTCGCCTTCCTCGTGGAAACCTGGATGAACGCCTCTTCAGCGCCCGACATCGCCATCGCCATCCCAGACGGCTACAAGATCATCCGAAGGGACCCCATCATCCAGACCGGAGGAGGCATCGCCATCATCCACAGGAACACCATCCGCATCACGACCAACACCGACGACACCCTCACACCCGCCGAGCACCTGCACTTCCAGGTCCACATCAACCTCAAGGCCACCCTCAGAGGCACCCTCATCTACAGACCCCTGGGACCACGCACACAATTCAGCGAAGACATCGCCGACTTCATCAGCCCGCACGCCCTCCTCTCCGCTGACTACATCCTCCTCGGGGACCTCAACTTCCACCTGGAGAACAACAACGACCGCAACACCACCACCCTGCTGGACAACCTTGCAAACCTGGGACTCAAGCAGCTGGTCACCACCCCCACCCACTACGCCGGACACACACTCGACCCCGTCTTCTCATCCAGCAAGGACATCGCCTTCAACCACGCCACCGGACTCCACTGGACGGACCACAGCTGCGTCCACTTCAGCTTCAGAAGGACCACGATCCACCACCACCAGCAACAGGTTGCACGCAGAAGCTGGAACAAGATCACAGCCGACCAGCTCGCGACCTTCCTGAGCATGAACCCTCCCACCAGCACAACGAACCCAAGCCAGGCGGCCACCAACCTCGCGAAGTGGATCAGCAACTGCGCAGACGACCTCGCCCCTCTGAAGACCCTGCCTAGCAGACCAGGTAGCAAGAAAGCCCCATGGTTCACCGACGAACTCAAGAGCTCCAAGAAGAACTGCCGAGCCCTCGAGAGAACCTGGCGCAGAGACCCAACATCGGACAACATGACTGCCCTCAAGCTCGCCACCCGAAAACACCACCAACTCATCCACGCCACCAAGAAAACCGCATTCAAGGAACGACTGGACAACAACGCACACAACAGCAAGGAACTCTTCAACATCGTTAAAGAACTCTCCAACCCCAACGCCGGAAACAACTACATCACCCCTTCGCAAGACCTCTGCAACTCCCTCGCCTCCTACTTCCACAACAAGATCGCGGACATACACAACAGTTTCAGCACTCAACCGACGCACGCCACGACCGAACCACCAACCCCTGCCCTCACCACGTCTTCAACAAGGCCGACACTGTCATCGCACCCCACCGGCGGGACATCATCAACACCTCCTTCGACACCGCTACCTTCCTGGAGAGATGGAAGAATGCCGAACTCGACACTCTACTAAAGAAGCCATCAGCCGACCCCACTGACCTCAAGAACTACCGCCCCATCTCGCTGCTCCCGTTTCCTGCAAAAGTCATCGAGAAGACCGTCAACAAGCAGCTGGCCGCCTTCCTCGAGACGAACGGATCCCTCGACCCCTCGCAGTCTGGCTTCCGGGCCAACCACAGCACCGAGACTGCCCTGACTGCAGCCACCGATGACATCCGAGCTCTGCTCGACAGCGGAGAAACAGCAGCCCTCATCCTCCTAGACCTCTCCGCGGCCTTCGACACTGTCTGCCACCGTACACTAGTGCAGCGACTCAGCAACGTCGGAATCCAGGAGAAGGCACTGGAGTGGATCATCTCCTTCCTCGACGGAAGGACACAGAGAGTCTGCTTCCCCCCGTTCAGGTCTGAAGCCACCGAAGTCATCTGGGGCGTTCCTCAAGGCTCCTCGCTCAGTCCAACCCTCTTCACCGTCTACATGAGCCCCCTCGCAGACATCGCACGCCAGCACAACCTCAACATCATCTCCTACGCCGACGACACCCAGCTGATTCTCTCCCTCACCAACGACCCCGCCACCGCCAGAGCCAACCTTCACGAAGGGATGAAAGAGGTAGCCGAATGGATGAAGAACAGCTGCCTGAAACTGAACTCGGACAAGACGGAAGTCCTCATCCTGGGATCCTCACCCTCCGCCTGGGACGACTCCTGGTGGCCCCCCGCCCTAGGCAGCGCACCCAAACCAACAGACCACGCACGCAACCTGGGCTTCATCCTGTACTCCTCCCTCTCCATGACCAGACAAGTCAACGCCGTCTCCTCGTCATGCTTCAACATCCTGCGCATGCTACATAAGATCTTCCGGTGGATCCCCACCGAGACCAGGAAGACGGTCACCCAGGCCCTCGTCACCTGCCGTCTGGACTACGGCAACTCCCTCTACGCCGGAACCACCGCCAAACTCCAGAAGAGACTCCAGCGGATCCAGAACGCCTCAGCACGACTCATCCTGGACATCCCCCGTCGCAGCTACATCTCCGGACACCTGAGAGACCTGCACTGGCTCCCGGTCAACAAGAGAATCACCTTCCGACTCCTCACCCACGCACACAAAGCCCTACACAACCAAGGCCCAGGATACCTCAACAGCCGCCTCAACTTCTACGCTCCCAAATGCCAGCTTCGATCGACCGGCCACGCCCTCGCCGCCGTCCCCCGCATCCGAAGAGCCACCACAGGGGGACGGTCCTTCTCCTACCTAGCCGCTAAGACATGGAACTCCCTCCCGACCCACCTCCGCCTGACCCAGGACCACCTCGCCTTCAGGAAGCAACTCAAGACCTGGCTGTTCGAGCAGTAGCGGACCCCCCACCCTAGCGCCTTGAGACCCTCTGGGTGAGTAGTGCGCTATATAAATGCTTTGATTGATTGATTGATTGACTGTTCATGTAGCAACCACATTTTTAGTCACTGTATGACACAAGTAAAGCCCAAATTAACCAGTGCTCAATCCTCAGGGAGCTTGGCACAGAGCAGTCAGGCTTAATTTAGAGGTAATGTGTAAGTATTTGTGCAACATTTCAAACAGTAAAATAGTGTAAACACCATACAAAAAGGCCCCACACCAGGTTAGAAAAATAAAGCCTAATTTATTAAATAAAACAAGACCAAAGCAAAAATGCAATCAGTAGAACCAACGTTTTGAATTTCTAAAGAATAAACCTCAAGATAGCGCCTAAAAGCATAAAGTGCCAACCAAAGCTATATTGTCATGCTGAACGGGTCAAAGTCAAAAGATCAGGCCAACTGTAATGGAGCATGAGTTGGTTACAGTCCAAGATTAGTCCCGCTGAAGTTTTACTTTCTTAGGTTTTGTAACCAGACTCATGTTTGTGTTGGAGAGACTCTGAAAGGCACCACTTGGGAGTCAAGAACTCACTAAAGACGGGTCCAGGAGCTGTTATGGAGTAACGACTTGCGTTGTAATGGTATGCGATGTAACAACGCAGTAGTTGTAATGACTGAGTTGAAATGGCATGCGATGTATCGCATGTGTATTAATGTGGCCTATTCGTAAGGACTCGGTATATATTGATCAGTATACAGGCCACTTGTAACAACAACAGAGGAAGGGAGCAGATTCAACGCTCATACTCCCCTCAAGAGAAATTGAGAAAACAACTAAGGAGCGTCATGCCAAAGAAAATTAAAGAGCAAGCATGTAACGATATCCACAGTCCAGGGTCGATTGTGAGAGAAACCTTATTAGATTGTTCAGAAAGCCCTCTCTCACCAACCTAGTTGGTGACATGCTTCATCATCGGGCCCCACCAGGAGTGGTCGTATGCCACCCTAGTGTGCTACAACGCCAAGTTACTGCTGAGCTGTTTTTTTGATGTGTGAAGTGTGAATATAGTGATTTAAAAATGTCCCAATTGTGTCAAAAAAAGTTTTATTAGTTTTGCCAATCGGACATATATAAAAACAGAGGTGGAGGATAAAGAACCACAATTAAAAGTCCAGATTCATCATTTATGTGAGGTCAACATGTTTCTGCCTATGTGAAGGTAGTTATACAGGCATTCGTCAGGACCAGTTGAATAAAGTGTGATAAAGTGTGGTGATAAACCCCGGTGGTATGGGTGCGCTAAGTCCCACCCTGACCTGGGCTCACTAGTGTTAAAAAAGAAATTATCTTATGTAAAAACACTGTAACAAGATTCTGTCACAATGGAGTGGAACCGAGTTTATTAGAGAGTGCTAACATTAAGAGCACCATGGGTCTCGGGAGGGGGGTGGTAGCGAAAGTGGCACACCGCCCTTGATGCTAGGCACCTGCATGGCACCTGCGTGAGCTCTCGTTTGGCCGGACCCTGAAGAACCAGTATACAGGCCACACACTGCCAATTTTCAGTAAATAATAGGGCATGACTGAGACACTTTACTGAAACGCAAAGCATTGAAAAAGCCCTAGGATTGCATGCCATTAAGGGTGAAACAAATACTGCCTCCCCAGATATCTTCATATGCAACATATAAAGAATGAATTACTATTGTGTATAAACCACTGGAATTGTCATTTTTTTCTGTATACATGTGATACAAGTCATTAACAAATGGGACCTGTCATACAATTTACTGTAAGGATCATTGGGTGAATGCATTCTTGCTACTATGTATACACCTACCAATGATTTACCAAACCATGATAAAGTGAAATATTGTGTATCTGAAGACAGAGAGTTACTCAATGTAATTACTCCCAACTGTCTTAACACTCACCTAGCAGCAGTGGCCCACAAGCTGGCATTACAAGGTTTGGAAACAAGAATAGTAAACTATTCTGTGTTATCCAGTTTATTCAGAGGGATAAACCGAACATAGCGGCACATTATCAAGAACGGCGTTAAAAATTATCGCTGGTTTAGCTGCAGTAGTAGTAGTAAAGTTAGGACTCCTAACTTTAGGACTCCTAAATGCCTTCTGTGAATATTGAAAGTCTTAAAATTAGGATTTTTCTTACTTTAGGAGTGGTAACGTTAATTCGAATTCGAGGCTTTCCCCCCGATAGATCAATTAAGGTTAGCGGAACTGATGAACCGTGTGAAGTCCGGAAAAATTGAATCAGAAAAATTGCCCATCTACTCATGCACCCTGCCCTTATTCAGGTGGTTCTCGCCTTGGTCTTTTCCCGATTAGACTTCTCAAACTCTATCTATTTAGGCCTTCCCCTGTTCTTGTCTAAACGCTTGCAAATTGTACAAAACCGAGCGGCCAGATTAATCTTCAAGAACCGCGGCAGGAATTCGGCGAAACCATTGCTGGCCACTCTTCACTGGCTACCCATAGCCCAACGGGTAATATTCAAAGTAGGATGCTTGGCCTTTAAGGCTCTCCAGGGGAAAAGCCCCATGTTCATCAACAGCCTAATAATCAAACATGAGCCGACCCATAATCTCCGGTCTGCTTATCAGTCCCTTCTCACTCTACCCTCTTTTAAACGGAAACGTCTTGGCGGGTGTCGATTTGCTCATCTTGCCCCTAAGGTTTGGAACTCTTTCCCCTTGTTGCTCAGGAGATGTACCAATCTCATGGAGTTCAGGGGTGCACTGAAGACCTGGCTCTTCAAGCAAGCTTTGGGTTAGGTCAACTGTTTTGTCATTCTTCCTCACTACCAGCGCCATGAAACCTCTGGGTGCCCGTGCGCTTAACAAATTCAGAATAACATAACATAACATAACATAAAAACAATCTCCCTTCCTTTTCATGGAGTGCTACCTCATTGCTTTTCATATTTCTCATATCTGTAGATAAGCTAACTATTGTTGTATATAATTTTGCCATAAATATTATTATTAGAGCCTTAGGGACTGATTACCAGTTTGGCAGTCCTGGAGTAGGCAGCTACACCAGAACCTCACTCCAGAACCGCCAAACTCTACGGACGCCTGCCTGCCAGATTATGAGTAGTCGGCATGACGGCCCCACGGTGGTGCAGTTTAAGGCTCATAGAGATCATAGTGAGCCTTATTAGTGCACCACCTCAGGACTGCCAATCGACGTTCCTGCACAGCATGGACTGAGCAGTCCTTGCCATGCAGAAACAGGGGTGCATTCACACAGGGGGGAACAACATGCTCTCTCCCGCATGCACCCCCATGGATAGGGGTAACTGGGGACCCAGTAGGGCCCCCTATGTTTCCCCACCACCAGCCTTTTCATGGCACGGTCAACTCCATGAACAGGCTGGCGGTTGGGTAACTCATAATATGCATGATGATGCCGCAACGGCACCGCCGTGCATATCTCCCCCCCAGACTGCCTCACCACAGCCAGGTATCGCGGATCTCTGGCGGTTGCACTGGTCCCAAAATACTCTGCCCGCCATACTTATAAAACAGCGGTCGGATCACTGGTGTGGCATTCCCCGACTGCCACTGCACCAAGACCACAGGTTCGCCGGTCTCATTAACGCTGAACTCGTAATCAGGCCCTCAGAGTCTTGGTTCCCAACTATAGAAAACTCGAAATGTACTTTAGAGGTTACATGATGCATTAAATTACATACAAAGTTCCACAACCTGTGTTAGGGATCATTAGTTTTACCAGTGTGGGTTCCGCAGACGGAAGGATATATAGCTTTATACAGAGAAAAATATATTTTTAAAAATCTAGGCAAAAAGAAATGATTCCTATTTATACTTAACACTGAACACTTTGGACAAAACCCAATCCATATCTCATTTTACATGAATTTTCCTAAAAAAAGGTCCTGTTCTGTGAAACTTTTTGTTTGAAATGGCCCTTTCTGCAGGATGACCGCTCAAAAGTGTTGCCTTTCTCCTCCACCTTTTCTGACCTCTTTTTTGTTGGCTTTAGGACTATAAGCACTTTGCCACAGCTGACCAGTGCTAATGTGCATGTACTCTGTACCTAAAATGTGATGAAAACTGGTTTATCCATGATTTGAATATTTGGTTTAATTATAAGTCCTAACGAAGTACACTACCTGTGCACAGGGCCTATAAATCAAATGCTACTATGTGGGCCTGCAGCACTGGCCGTGTCACCCAGCGAAGTGCCCTTTAACCACTGCAGAGCCTGTGTGTGCTGTTTTAAACTACCATTTCGACCTGGCAAGTTCACCTACTTGCCAAACCCAAACCATCCCTTTTTTTACATATAGGTCACCCTTAGAGTAGGCCCTAACGGCCCATGGGCAGGGTGTAGTGTACTTAAATGAAAGGACATTTACTTTTAAGTGTTACATGTCTTGCTAGTAAAATACTCTTACATTCGTATTTCACTACTGTAAAGTCTATCTCTCCCATAGAGTAACATTGGAGCTGCCATGTAACCTTATACCAGTGTAACTTTCAATTTGGAAAAGATAGAAAAAGTAAGTTTGGTGTCTCTGGACTCACAATTAAAAAACACATAATTTTTTTAAGTTTATTTTTAAACTGCAGGTCTAAAAATGCTACTTTTAGAAAGATTAGAGACAGAATAGGGGAACATTACTCACTGTAGAACCAGGGTATATAATTATAAAGGAGAAACAGTGTTTTTTTAAATCTTTTCTAGTTATATATTCCATTTCTTTTTTAAAATATAAAATGATTACTGTGATATACTGTACCATCGATGTTTGTGGTTTCTTTCCCCTCTGACATCAATTAAGCCCCTCATACTGCGATTGCGCTTACTATTATTAATACAGAGTGTATAATTCCACTGGAACCACTGTTTCACTGTTAGAAATATATCATTTTCTTACTTGAACCCTTTAGTGCCTTCTGCCTTTCTCTAGAATATACGTCTAGGCTAGGTGACAGCTGGCATCCTGCTTTCCTTCTAGACAGACACACGCAAACAAAGGATAGTGGTCATCCGCATGCTGATCGGTCTGCCTGAGCAGGATGTGCCGGAGAGGTTAACACTTCTAACTGAAAGGGCTAGGTCCTGTCCCCACACAGAGGGATGGGTAGGGTCTTGTACACCACAAAGACCTTTCTTCGAGGTCTCCCTATATTAAAGGCTTAAATAGGTATAATTACTGGACCTCTGACACCATGTACCTAGTTCAATTTTGGGACTTGAGAAGACTCTGTCAGGAAGAGGAGCTGAATTGCAGGAGGGACTGCCACTTTGCTAACTGCTCTACTGTGTTGACCTGCTGTCTGCTGATTGTTGTGCTGAAGAGGGACTGCCACTTTGCAACTTGCCCTGCTGTGTTGTCCTACTGCCTTTTGCATGACAGTGAGAAGGACTGGATCTACTCTCTGCATCCTCTACAAAGACCAACTTAAGTAACTCCAGGGACGTGTTAGCTTGCCCCCTGTTCATGCAGTCTCAGGGCCATCAAAGACTTAGCTCCTGCAAACACTCCTGCTAAACCCGGGTCTCCTGGAGCCCTACCCTGCTGAGATTGCCCAAAACCAGTCCAGAGCATCAATATAGGGTTCCTGCAGCAGATCACTGCAGAGACTGATACGTCTGCCTGTCTTGCTACAGAGTCGCTCAACAACAGCCCAACGTGGCCCAGCATACATCGCCGGCAAACCTGAAGTGCAGGGGCATCTCCAGTGCGGGACCGCAACACCGTAGCCTGCCTGAAGGGGGAGATCCGGACACCTTGAGCTCCATTCACGAGGCCGTCGACCTCGTAGCTTCCTCCCCAGAAAGGTACTGTGCGTGTTGAGACTCACGAGGACTCTGTAGCCAACTTGAGTGCAATCACAGGTGGCTGTATTCCACTGATCTCGAGGGACCTGCAGTTGCCTTGCTGTTTTCTCGACTGTCAAAGCAACGCATTTGTTATATTGTGCTGAGAAAGCCTATTCACCGAGCGTCTGCTTAGATCACTGTCATTTCCCCAGAGTTACGGTAAATTACCTACTAGAGGCCTCTGACGCCCTCTTTTCGCCTCGCGTTCCCTGGTCCACCATGGGGTCTCCCGATTTATGTGGAGGAAGCGCTCGGCAGGCTTCACTTCCGGGCTAGAGGTGGTGGAGGTGGAGTATAAAAGCAAAGGCTGGCAGCTACGCGCAGCGGACGCATACTGGCAAAGGCGCTTGGCATTTTTGATGGTAGGGTGACTGCTTTACCCTGTTTACTTGCTGATTGTTTTAAAACTCTGCTACTCTTGTTCTGTTTTTAAAACTACTCTGTGTATTGCCTATTTGCACAGATTATTTTTAAAACAATTACACCTCCCTCTGCCTACTTGCACAAACTCCTACCTGCTCTTCTCCTCTGACGCCCTCTTTTTGCCTCACGCACCCGGTCCACCATGGGGTCTCTCAATTGATGTGGTGGGAGCGCTCGGCAGGCTTCACATCAGGGCTAGAGGTGGGGGAGGTGGAGTATAAAAGCAAAGGCTGGCAGCTACGTGCAGCGGGCACGCCAAAGGCAAGCCCGTCTGCGCCAGTCCGCGCCAGACAGTCGCCAGGAGCCAGGGACTCTGCCACTTTTACCACAAATTTGGTTAACAAACAGAAAGGGAACATTAAATACACCAGACAGGAATTAATAGTCTTTAGGAACCTTACCCCCCGTCCTCCGCATTTACAGGTACTTATCAATGTAGTTACAAATTTCCCACCTCTGTTGAAGGCCACCTTACATGCACACACTGCAGATTTAGAGCATCCTCCCCCAGCCCTCAAGCGACCCCGACACCACAACCATGCCCAATAACTCGCACGCAACCAGAGCTAACTGGAATTGCTTCCTGGCTAACGTACGCTCTCTCCCCAAACATGCCATCAATATTTGGGACCTTATATCCTCCTCCCACCCAGATATCGGATTCCTAATAAAAACCTGGATTAAACCCTCCTCTACACCAGTCATCGCTATTGCACTTCCAGATGGCTACCGTATTTTAAGAGTAGATAGACCACGCAAGAAGGGCAGTGGCATCGCTGTCATATACAAAGACCTTATCAAAGCTACAATGCTTGCCCAATACTGCAGCGACTCATTCGAAATCCTCATATTTAGATTAGACATCCACCCACAGTTAAGTTGGAAAGGAGCCCTGGTCTACCGTCCTCTAGGACCCCTCCTTAATGCCATACCTCATCTTCTAAATATGATTGCTCCAGACGTGATATCCTCCAACAAATTCTTCTGGGCGACTTTAATGTCCACAGTGGGAACCCAAAAGACCCAGACATAGCTACTCTCCTGACCGAGATGACAGCACTAGGTTTGATTAAAATTAATGATGCACCTACACACATTGCTGGACACACGTTGGATCTGATCTTTTCCAACGCACCAGAGATAACCTACAAATCTACCAACCCCCTGATATGGTCAGACTACTCGATTATCGAATTTAACCTAAGAAACCCCCATGAACGTATAGTTAAGAAGAACCATGCCAGACAGACCCACAGACAATGGCACAAACTAACACCAGCCCTCTTTCATGAAGCATTCACTCCACCAGATCAGCTCACTTCAGACACAGTGGATAAACAGCTCATGGCCCTCCAGGATGCTATCAAATCAACCATTGACACGCTCATCCCTTTGAAAAAGTCCTCTCTGGTCCCCAAACGCATCCAGACTCCCTGGTATTCGTTAGAACTCAGAGCTGAAAAAAGTCAATACAAAAAACTCGAATGCCAATGGCGCCGTACTAAGGACCCCTCTGACAACGAAAAATACAAGGTAGCCTTGGCTACCTATCATAGGAGCCTAAAAACTGCTAGGAAAAAGCACATAGCCATCCAACTGGAGCAAATGGATAATACATCCAAAACCCTTTACCAAGTTCTGAACATTCTCATTAACCCCAAAGCCTGCAGCCCTGAAGAAGAGCCATCTCAATCTTTATGCGATGAAATTGCCAATCACTTTGTTAAAAAAATTGATGACATTTACAACACAATTTCCTTCTCCAACGCAAACACAGGTCACAATACAGTCACCAAACCTGCCCAAACCTCACCAAACCTTAGCACTCTAAAAAAATGTTCGCTTCTCACTACCCTTGACACAGAATCCCTGCTAAGCTCAGGCAAATCAAGCTCCCCTAAAGATCTGCTACCAGCCAAAACAGCCAAAAAACTTGCAGCTGAACTGCCCTCGCCATTGTGCACAGTTCTAAATAGCTCAATCAATGAAGGTAAGCTCCCCGAAGAATGGGAAGCCGCCCAGATAATGCCCATTAGAAAAAAACAATAAATTGTCTCCCGATATAATAGCGAACTATTGTCCAATCTCACTTCTCCCCCTGTATAGCAAGTTGCTGGAAAAACATATCAATACACACTTATCTACTTTTATTGAATCCTCCAACTGTCTTGATCCCTCACAGTCAGGATTTCGCCCCAGATACAGCACTGAATCGGCCCTGGTCAATGTGATTGAAGACATTCGTATGCAGGCGGACGCCGGCCGAACAGTAATTCTCATACTGCTCGACCTGTCCGCCGCATTCGACTCTATTTCACATCAGATTCTGTTGAAAAGACTAGAATCAATAGGCATCCAGGACACTGCTTTAGACTGGATGAGGGACTTTCTCAAAGGAAGAACCCAAACAGTGCACCTCGGACCCTTCAGATCAAAAACCACCCCAGTGACTAAAGGAGTACCGCAGGGCTCTTGTCTTAGCCCTTTGCTATTCAATGTTTATGTGGCCCCACTAGCAGCTCTCCTCAGGGAAATCGGGTTTACTCCCATTTCCTACGCAGATGATACGCAGCTCCTCCTCACCTTTTATAAAGACACCCCCAACATCAAAAGCATTTTTTCAGAATGCATGAGAACCATAACATCATGGATGAGCAGCAATTTATTGCAGCTCAATGCAGGAAAAACTGAAATAATGCTTTTCAAGGATGAGTCTCCAGCTGGTCCCTCAGATGGTGGCCGGAAGAAATGGGCCCGGCACCATCTCCTAAGCCACTTGTCAAAAACCTAGGAGTTCTAATAGACAGCAAACCCAATCTTGATGAGCACATAGCCACAACCAAACGAGCTTGCTTCCACGCACTCAGCCTGCTTCGCAGAGTCTTTAATTTCCTTCCCACCTCCACCTGCAAAACCTTGGTCCATGCCCTAGTGCTCAGTCGTCTAGATTTCAGTAATACCCTACTGATCTCTGCCAAAGAATCTGCCCTTAACAGCTCACAGGTTGTGCAGAACACAGCAGCCCGCCTAGTAACCAGTGCACGTCATCGCGACCCCCGTCACTGCCTTTGTTTCGCAAGCTGCACTGGTTACCCATCCGCAAAAGAATCCAGTTCAAAATCTGCTGCCTAGTGTTCAAGGGCCTCAACCAAGTTGGGTCCTATTTATCTGGCCAACAAACTGACCAGACACTCATCATCGCGCACTCTCCGCTCCAATGGGAAAGGTCTTCTGGATACCCCTCGCATCATGCGAACCAGAATGGGAGGTAAGTCATTCTCCTATCTAGTACCTCAATTCTGGAACCAGCTTCCACTGGACATACGCCTTTGCACCAACTACCTAAGCTTTCGAAAACAAAAAAACTAAAAACCTCACTCTTTTAAACTCCCACTGCCTCACCCGTATGCGCTCTCAGCGCGGAGATACCCCATGTGGGGTGATTCAGGCGCTTTACAAAGACATAAATAAAATAAATAAATAAATAAAGAAGCGTATGTTTTAAACACTTTATTTGCATTCATAAATTTAAGCAATCATAACTGTTTGAAAGAGTAAAAAAGATACTATTTTTTTACAAGTGTGGAGTTTTCTGTGGTATTTTCACAGTTTTACTGTGTGTGTGCACAAATACTTTACACATTGCCTCTTTAGTTTAGCCTGACTGCTCTGTGCCAAGTTACCAGAGGGTGAGCACAGGTAAACTTCTAGCGTGTACTACACTTACCCCAACTAGGATTGTGGAACCTGTTTGAACAGGTTGTATATTTCTGCCAACCAGAAACCCAATTTCTAACACTTTTTATGCACCTATCTGATCTTTACTTGTTGTTTGCGTACCTGTTTTGACTTCTTGTTTCGGTTTGGTATCAGGGCCGGCTCTAGGGTGGTGCGATCAGTGCCACCTCACTGGGTGCTGACTTCGGGTGTGGGCACTCTATTTCCAAGTGTATTATTATTGGTTTTTTTTGGGAGTTTCAAAAAGGAATTTTATCAAAGAATATAGGTATGCCATTATACAGTAAATGCAATTGAACAACAAACATTGAATATTAAATACTGGGATACAATTGTAGTCCAGCAAAAAAGACAGAAACAATAATATTAATAATGAGTAAGCAAGAAAAAGATAATAAATAAGTCACAAAAAAAACAGAAGGCTGTTAGAGAAACTATGGAGGTTTGAGTACTTCTTGTTGAGAAGGCTTCAATGAGGAGTATTCCTTGGCACGTGTGTCAAAAAATGTTGTGACTGGGTGACGATGAATTGAAGTAGGTATCCAGTCTGTGGTTGTGGCACACATCATACCACCAAGCCTTGTATGAGATTTTTGTAAAGTCTTTCCAGTTTCTTGTTATTTGTTGGAAGGCGCCAGCAATTAAGAGATCAATTATTTTGAAATGAGTTGCATTATTATCCTAAACTAAAGAAAGTCTACCTAAGAAGATGTGTGTCGTAGAGAACAGGAGGCGCGTGCCAAAAATTAAATTATTTTGAAGCTAAACCTGCTCCCAAAGTTATATACTACTGGGCATAAGAACAACAAGTGATATAAATCTGCATTTGGAGAAGTACAGGTGCAACATGTATCCGGGGTATTAGGGAATCTTTTATGTAAAAGTTGCGGGGAAAGCAAAAGTCTATTATACACATAAAACAATGTTTGCGTTAAACTAGCTGATCTGGATGATTTTCGCATTTTAGTCCATAAGTTATTCCATAAGACAAGAGACCATTCTGCATTAAAATCTTTTTCCCATGCCTCTTCAGTACTTGTTTTCTGTCTCAGTGTGTTGGTGGATTGCAAGAAAATTTATAATTTGGATGATTTGGGCTGAGTGTGAAGTAGATCGGAGAAGTCTTTATGTATATGAGTGGTGGAATTGACAGTATTGTTGTTGGATGGATATACATCAAGGACAGCCTTCCGAAGAGTCTGATATTTGGAAATAAAGGAGGCAGGTTGGGTGTACAGCTGTCTGAGTGAGGAAAACAGGAGAAATTCTTTATTTGATAACATCTGGTGGATCCAAATAAGACCACGTTGTCTCCAAGTTTTCCAATAGAAAGGTCTGTCACGTATTAATAACATTTTATTATGCCATATGGGTGAATTCATAAAGGATTCCGGAGTATCAGAGATTGAGGGAAAGATAGGGTTAAGTAAATTCGAAGTAAACTTGATTAATGGAGTAGAAAGTGTTTGGGGTTTGCGGGAAAAAGAGAGATATTCTTGAAATGAGAAAGGAGAAAAGAACGAAAGTTCCACTGACGTCCAAAGAGGGCAATCCTCCACAGAGTCAAGCAGCCAGTATGAGGCTTGTCACAAAAGAAAAGCTTTATGGTAAGTAGTAAAGTTCGGAAAATGTACCCAACCTTCAACTTTAGAACGTGATAACTTTAGGATAGACATGCATGATTTTTTCTTATTTCATAAAAAAGAGGATAATATTGAGTTAATGGATTTAAACAATTTAGTAGAGATGGGAACTGGAATATTAGATATAGTATAAAAAACTATGGGGGAGAGCATCATCTTAATGGTGTCTAGGTGACCCCACCAGGATAATTAAAGAGGATGCCATTTACTGGTAAGCTCTGTGAATTTTTGTATGCAATTATTCAGGCATAGCGTAACGGTTTCTTTTATTGTCGGTGTAAAATTCAAGCCCAAATATTTAATAGAAGACGACTTCCAAGTAAAATTAGTTGAAATAAAATCAGCTTTAAATGTATACTTAGTTAAGGGCAGAATTTCACATTTATCACTATTCAATTTGTAACCTGACATTAGGGAAAAAGCACGGACTTTGTCTAAAAAGGCTAGAATCGACTCAGTGGGATTTTAAATGAAAAGTAAAATATCATCAGCATACGCTACAAGTTTGACATTTGTTGTAGGAGTCTGGAAACCTCGGATATGTACATTTTGACACATTTTTGAAAGGAAGGGTTTGAGGGCAAAATTAAAGAGAAAAGTGGATAAAGGACAACCCTGACGCACCCCTCTACCAAGGTCGAAAAAGGAAGATATTAACCCATTAGCACAGACAGCAGCACGTGGATTTGAATATAACAGGGAAATTAAGGAAATGAAATTAGGGAAGAATCCAAACCATTTTCGGGTATAAAATAAATAATGCCATTCTACTCCATCAAATGCTTTTTCAGCATCAAGTGCTATAGCTTCTAGAGAATGTTGCAAATGTGTAGCCTTGGACAAAATATTGAAAAAAAGTCTGGTGTTATCTTGTATGACACGACCTTTCACAAAACCAGACTGCTCCTTACCTAACAACCTGGGAGATAAGAATCTAAGCGAAGGGCTAGTGATTTGGAAAAAATCTTATAGTCATTGTTAACAAGTGAAATGGGTCTAAAGTTCTTACAATACTTTGGATCCTTTCCTTCCTTAGGAATCAAACAAATGTGTGCATCTGAAAAGGTACCATTAGATTGCCCAAAGGATTGAAAGGATTCAATTAAAAGGTAAAGTTTAGGCATTAATAAATTGGAGAAATGAAGAAACAAGCACTGGCGTTGCCAATAGGTCTCGCAGTAGGAAAGTTGGAGCTATTGGTTTTGTAAATGACATTTTATATTTATATATCGTTATTGGCATTGTCAATAACAATATATAAATATACATTTCTCTGCGCTTGGCAACCGGAAAGGCAAGAGCAAAAACAGATTAAAAGAGCCATGTTTTTAGACATGAGTTTACACTCCTGTGTGGGCAATCATACCTGTTGAGCTTAGGGCTTCACAAAGATAAATATACAAAGAAGGGATGAATGCCATGCCTGAATTAATCATACCTCCTCCTCCAGCCCACCCCCAATCACACAAATGTATGTAGGGGCTGAAAACCGCATGGCCAATGCGAAATGTTGACACTACATGTAAAGCCATTTTAGACATAAAAGCCAATTTTGAAGGAATTCTGATGTCCCTTTTAGCGAGGGAGGGCAGCTAGTGCGTTTATGGGACTGATATGCTTCTGCTGTTGTGGAAATGTAGCCTGCTGGGCAAACGAATCGAAATATGGTAGTGACAAACTTCTCTGCCGTCAGAAAAAAAACACCACCTTTACTTTACTACCACTGTCTTCATGGCACTGACATTAGGCTTGGGGTGTCCGGGGTCTCTTCCCACCCCCTATGCTGCACCAACTCTTTGGCTAAGGTGGAGGCGGGCACCAGTGGGTTAGAGTCCGCCAGGCGTCACTTCCGCCTTATCCTTATGACTGGAAACCCAAGCGGGCTGCTGTATTTTTTTGTCTGGGTTGTCAAACATAAAGTCATGATAAATGCAGGACAGAGCACGGGAAGGGACACGTTTCCCGCCTCGGTGCCCCGCTACACTCCTTAAGCATAACTCGCGAGGGATACACAAAGGACAGAGACAATGAGGGCCATGGGGAGCCTGCTTATACCGCTGACACTCGCCGGGGCGGTGATGAGAAAAGCAAGCCCATTCTTTTTATTGAATCAGCCCCGCCCCCTCGGCTACCCTCATGCACACTCCCTTCCGAGGGGGTCTGTGCCTTAATAAAGAGGCTTCCCTAAGCCCTGTGCCCAGGTGCACCTCTGAGCTGTGCGAGCAGGGGTCCGAGTGTGTGTGGGGCTCAGCCTCACCCGGTGCCCCCACTGACACACTGGTAGGGGTACAAATGCCGCCTCCTGGTTACAGCGCAGGGGGTTAATGCTCGGAGCACACCCCGCTCCCCATTCCTCTGGCATGTGTTATCAGCCCGTGTTACGCCTGCCTCGCGTCTCCTCCTCGCGTGAGTAAACATTTGGATAAAGGCCTGAGCTGAACCTGAATGGGGGGGGTAGCCTCGTGAAGTGCCTCACGCGCCCCCCGGTCGCTGATGATTTTGTGATGAACCACACTGCTGATAAGCTTGTGTGACCCCGGCGGCGGCCGGGCCGCTAGAATGACAGAGTAACCAGGCAAAAGCTGGCTGCAATGCACAGATACCATAGGTGTTGGGAATCTTTGGTGACTATCAATGAGCTCATGCAAATTTGCACGAGCATAAATTGCTGACACTGGTACTTTCGTGCTGCCAATACAGCTCTAGGTGGGATCTGCTGGTGATGATGGGCTGGTAGATCTACCAAAGGGTTAACTTCTTCTGCTTTAAGTTCAATGAATGTGTTTAAACACCCCTTACAACCAACAGGCACTTTCAGTGAGATTCATCCCATGCAGCGCTACGAGGTCATAATAGTGGCAATGCAGCGCTGCACAGATCTCTGTAACAGAATCTGGTCACCTATTCTGTCAAGGGGTACAACTCAACATCAGGGGTTTCCACCTTTTAAAACCCGCGAGCCAAACACCCCCGCATCCCCCACAGAAACACCTGGGCTTGTAGCTGCCGACGCACATCCCATGCACGCGACAGGCAGGGTGCACGGAAAGCGCTGAGCGCCGCTTGTAGTGCTTTGCATACAGGTACAGTTACAAACAAGACGCGCTTCTCCTTCTGAATCGATGCCTGCTCTTTGCATATTTGCCTCCAGAGACAGATGTTTTTCCAAGGGGCGATATGAAAATTCACCTCTGAAGAACAGCCGGGCGGCAGATGGGCTCCGGGTCCCAGTGATGAAACCTGCAAATCCAGGATATAATAAAAGCATGCTCACGTTTGGTTACTGGATGGGGGCGGGAGAGCCTGGTGGGGGGCGGGCGGGAATGTGAGCGAGGAGCTCATGGTGAGGAGAGGAGACGCTGCATTCTGGGGTGTCTGAACCTTCAATTGCAGTTTTTTCTGAATGCCTAAATATAACACATTGTAGTGATCTGTCCTCGCTAAGACTAATGCAACAATAACGTCTTTTGCTGTCAGCAAGGATGAAAGGAAACACATTCGCCAGGACCCTGAGAAGGTGGAAACAAGAGGAAGTGACTTTATTAATTTGGTCCATAAAGGCCTTTGCTTCTAGTTTGCCACACTTGTGGAAAGGACTGTGGGCAAGGCCCTGGTTTATCCAATATCACAGACTCTGTGGCTAGCTATGGCTTAGTAAGTTTGGGTGTTGTTGATGGAAGAAGCAGGTACGGAGTTGCATGAGGAGAGACATGCACAAGGTCTCAATACAAAATGTAAATATATGTCAGCTTTATTTTAAGAAGATAAAATTGTAAAGCTTTTTATGCAGTCATAGTTTTGTGTGTATTTATGTGGGCATAGTTGTATATTCTTCTATAAATTATTCAGTAGGGGTGTGATTGTGTGTGCGTACTGCTTTCTGTAAATCCATGTTCATGCAGTCTTTGTCTGCATATCAGTGCCTTACGGATGTGCACGGTTGCGTGTGAAAGGTTGTGCTTTTATGTGCTGTATTAACACTAATTAGTAAATGCATGCGTGGTTTGTGCATATCTGCATGTGCAAGGTTGTGAGCGTGGTGTTGCCTGAGTGTAATGCTTGCATTATATCTTCAATTGCCTGCATGCTGCACACAAGCGTGTGTCTGTTGGTTTTGTGTATTTCTTGCACGGTTTCATGTATTTTGTTTATATTAGATGTAGGGCTTGATTGGTTGTTTGTACGTGCATGCCTGTGCATGGTTGTATAGTTTTGTCAGTCTATGTGCAGGTGTTGTCTAGTTTTGCGTGCAGGTAGTGGCTGTGTGTATTATGCTCTTTAAATGGCTTTACTTGGGCCTGTCTGCTGGTCTGCCTGAGCAGGAATGTTCATGGCCCGCAAGAGAGGTGGGCCCCTCGGTGAGCAGTGCCAGCCACTGGCGCGGGGCTCGGGGAAGGTCATCCTGAATCTGAGAAGGGCTTTTATGTGTCACGAAATGCAGGCTCCTCTTTCAGGAAACTTTCCCAAAGAAAATAAGCCAGGCCTGGCTCCGGTGGGGAAAGAACGGGGAGGAAAGTAAAGTGGGGTGGACCTGAGGAACAAGGGGAAGTTGAACAAAAGTGAGGTAAAATGAGACACAGGGTAAGAGTGGCCAGAAGGAGCTTAACGGGTGTCGGAAAGGGAGGTGGGAAGGCTTTGGAGGGAGGAAACTTCACAAGACGGAGGGAAGGCAGAGAAGGGGAGGGGGGAGTAGAAATGCGACACGGTGTGAAGCAGCAGGGGCCTTTGAAGTGAAGCTAAGCTTCACTTCAAAGGTGTGGGAGGAGTGCTGCTACGGCCTGGTGGAAGCTGGCTGGGGAGGGGGAGGAGAAATGCAAGTTTATGACCCAAAAGCGCGTGCCTGTGGCCACGTGAACTTAATGAAAACCGCAGCAAAAAGCCCGTGGTTTCACGAGGATTTTGAGCACTTGAATTCTCGCTCCCTCAATGCGCTTGCGCGCATTGTAGGTCACGAGACCTAAAAAATCAACAGTGAAACCATCTGGCCCAGGGGCCTTGTCTTTTTTCAAGTGTTGGAGAGCATTCAAAAGTTCTTGTTGCGTGTTCGGAGTTTCCAATGGTGAGAGATGAGTAAAAGACTGTTGGGGCTTTTGTATAAGTGAGAAGAACTGCGAGAGTGAATGGTCTGTGGGGGTAGTTTCGGATGAATATAGTCTTTTATAAAATAAAGCAAACTCATCTAAAATTTCCGAGTCTTGAAACTTTAAGACAGAATCATCATCAAAAATAGCATCAATATTCACTTTGTTCTGTTTTGTTTTTAAATAATTTGCTAGGAGCTTCCCTGCTTTATTTCTACCACCATAACATTTTGCACTAGATTTTAGTAAATATAATGAAGCATTATCTGTTGATTCCTTATTAAACTGTAACTTTGTTTTGATAAGAGTATTGAGAACATCTCTAGAGTTGAAAGTGTAAAAAGAATGCTCCAGTCTCTTAATGTCTTGAAATAAAGAACGAGTGCGATTGCGAGCAATAGCTCGTTTCCTTGACACATAGGATATAATAAAACCCCTAGCAGAGGTTTTTAAACTATCCCAAATAGTTGAAAAAGGCAAGGAATCTGTGTAGTTCAGGAGAAAGTATTAAAAAAGGTTTAGAATGAGGAAGAGAATTCTGGGTCCAAAAGCAAAGTATTATTAAAACGCCACCTTCTGGGAGAGTTGGATTTTGGTAAAATGTCTACAGCAATCAAAACCGGAGCGTGGTCAGACAATAAAATAGGACCTATTTCGCATGTGTAAGTGCTTGTGAGATGTTATGCGATACAAAAAAGTAATTAAATCGTGATTGGGAATGATGCACCGGGGAATAAAAGGTGTATTCCCTCGTAGTAGGATTACATAATCTCCAGGCATCCAAAAGTTTATGTTGCGTGAACGTGTGAATAAAGTATTTATGTGTTTTATTGGGGAGAAATGATGCTTTAGAATTCTGATCTATGAAAGGATCGAAAACCTGATTACAATCTCCCGCCAATATAAAATTATCTTCCATGTGAAGAGTGATTTGCTTGGCTACTGTGCGCCAAAAGGAGGTGTCGCCGCCTGTTCGGGCATAAACAGTAAAGAAAAGAGACTGAAGCATCCCTAAACAACAATTTAACAGTAAGCCAACGGCCTTCAGTATCAGAGTCTTGTGAAACGAATGTAAAATGAAGAGATTTACGACACAACATCATAACTCCGTTACGTTGACCATCCCCACTAGAGTAAAATACTTCTCCCACCCATCCTTTTTTCAATTTTAGAGACTCATCGCCAGCAAGTTAAGTCTCTTGCAAAAAGACTATATCGGCATTTAACTTAAGTTAATACTCTCTGCCTTTTTATAGGGGAATTGAGTTCTCTAACATTCCATGAAACTAACTTTAAGACGTGGGAGGTTACAAGAAATAACAAATGTCAAAAACATAGCAAAATCTGCTGGAAAAATTGGACTACAAGTTGTGAAAGACATTGAGGAGAAAAATATCAAGGATATGCATATAATTTGGACGACAAGGAACAAAATGCAACACATACCTACAAAAAAGGGATTGAGGAGATAGGAGAAGTGAGGGAAGAACGATCAGGAGAACAAGAGGAGGGAGGTGGAACCACAAGGTCAGGCGGCAACACCGGGATCCAGCAAACGGATAACCAGGAAGACACCACGGAACAAGGAAATAAAATCTAGGGAGACAAAAGCAAAGTAACAAAGATTAGAAGAAATTGCTAGAAAAGGCAAGAACAGAACCATTAACGATATCAATAAGCAAGCCATGCAACAAACATTTGAAAAATTGGATATGACAATTCATAAGAAACCAAACATTATGCAGAAAGGCCGAGTTTAAATAATCCTAAATGGAAGTAAAGGCAAACTCAAGTAGTGAATGGAGAAGAAGAACCTAAAGAGTCCATATTAGTTTTCTTGCATGAGTTAATAAAGCTTTGTAAGCGCACAGGATCTTCATACGTTGTGGTTTTGTTATTATGAGTAACTTTGAATAGACAGAGAGGAAAGAGACAGTAGCGAGCCCCCATTGCACGTAAGTCAGGTCTCATGTTCAAAAAAGCCTTGAGTCGATTAGCCGCAACTTTGGCATAGTCCTGCGCAAAAAAAACAAAGAAGAACCTGACCAAGTAATTTTGGGAGAGGCTTTGACCACTGAAAGCACCTTTAAGAAGTCTGTGTACTCTAGTAAGTAAAGAATGACACCTCTTGGCTTTTGTGACGTCGATGCTTGGGATGGGATTCGACCCAAACGATTTGCGCATTGAATATTGAGGACCGTTCCATCTGGCATGTGTAATAATTTAGGAAGGAATGACTTAAAAAAGGTGATGGAGTCAGACCCCTCAATTCCTTCTCCTAGGCCATAGATGCGGAGGTTGTTCCATCTATTGCGATTCTCAAGATCTTCCACTTGTCTTTGAATTAAGGAAACTTGTGAATGAAGATGAGACGTTCGTGCAAGTTTCTTTTAAAGAAGAGACACTCTGTTCCACTGAGGAGACCCTTGTTTCAAGTTTGGACCTGTTGTCCGTTAGTATTTGCAACTTAGTGTTAGTTTCTTCCATGAAGGGTCGAAGGGCTCTGATTTCCTCTAGTAACAGCTCCATGGAAACTAGCGCGTTTTCAGCCGTTTGGTATTGGATTTTCCTGAGGCTGCAGAAGAAGATCCCATTGTAAGTCAGTACTTTGAGACGAAGACACCAACGAATCTTTCAGTTCAGAAAATTCAGAGAAAATTTTTGAATGAGGATGAAGAATGCAACAACTTTAATCTGCCCATAAAATCCAATCAGAACACTAGTTTCAGAGTAAGGAAAAGCAGAAACATCAATGTAATACAAAAATGTCAAAGAAAGTGCATCCTTGAAAGAGAGAATTAATTCAAAGTCACAAAGGAGGCAGCTGTAAGAATGCAAAAAGGTATATTTGCTTCATTAGAACGAAAAATTAGAGCAATGAATAAATGTTTCCCACTAAAAGGTGGATGAAAACTGAGTGAACGTAGCCATGAAACAAAATAAGTGCAATACGCCATGCAGAAAAGATCCACACATGTGGAATGAGGCGGTTGAAAAGCACTTCTATCTGGTATGTTATGGCTAGAAGTATAAACACTTCTCAGTCATGAGAAAACTTGAAGGAGAAGAAGGTAAATATCAGGAATGAAGCATAACGAAGCAGCATTTGTAGAGGTGCTTTGAGAAATTCATCATAAGCACAAAATGGCTGCCTTGCAGAGTGTAATGGGGACCCCTCAGTGTTGGTAATCAAAAGCACCAATCTGCAGAGAATGCCACCGTTAGCTAGTATACATAAAGGTATTCTAGGCACATTACACCATTCTGTGAGGAATTGGATGCATTTGGGCTTCGGCACTGCAATTAGGAAAAAGACGCGTGGCCGTGCTGAAAAACAAAATGGCGGCCGCGATGAAACGTAGCCGCGTCAGCACTTACAGAAGCGAATTCTGCCCACATACAGCCTCCTCCGAACTATCGATGCCATGAAAATGTGCCCTGAGTCATCAGAAAGCCGCTCTGATCTCCATTTCCTGAAAATTCTGCGTTGTTCCGTGAAGTCTGCGGAGCGCAGCGGAGCCTCACCCGAGTGCAGCCATACTCCGCGGGCGCCAAGCCACGTCCCCATCTATTATTGTTTTAATAACACCTGCTGCCATGTTTCTTGCCTCCAGCAATTTTCAGACAACAATAACCATGTCAAGATAACTCTGGTGATTAATGTTCTTGCTAGAGCGAGAACGGAGTTTTGTCAGGTGGACGTTTTGACTCATAATAAGGTAGCACAGGGAGTTAAAATGCCTGCTACAAAGAATGTGTACTGTGTAGATCACAAAGTGCATTCAATGTAAACAGGTCAGTGGGTAACTGCTATTGACTGCTATTGTCAGAGAGATAGTTTTGTTACATGCAGTTTATCAGTTAAAACCGTAACATAGAATATGAGCTATTACCAATCATCAAAGAGCTGCATGCAAACTGCAAGATATAGATTAGAACGCTATGATTTTTTCCCATCTTTCATCATCCTAATGTTGCTAACAGGGTAGAACCTCCAACCATGGTGTTACTTTTTAAAATCTGAGTTTGTGCTTCTCCAGACCAAGCATGCTTAAACTATACTGCCTACCAGTATGGATGACAAGTGACTCCTACACCTTGTAGTCCTCTGTCATATGTAACATTTCCTATACACTGATTTGCACACCTATGATTGATTGTCTCAGTGTAATGTGTGTGTGATGTAAAGTGCTCTGCCACCCTACACTGGTATGAGTGGTGCTATACAACACATTTCATGCATATGAGAGAGAGTGGCTATGAAGAATTGAGGGGCACTGTTAAAGGGTGGTAGTGAGAGAATCCATGGCACAGGTGGTCAATGGTTGGCGCCAACAAACTGTGTCGCACATTACACCACCAGTGCTAAAGCCGGCCCTGTTTGGCACACCAACAACACATGGAGAGATATATGGGATAAAGTACCTCATGTCGTACATTATAAGGATATTGCAAGTCTCCAAGGAGTTCCATGACCATAGAGAGGAATAAGGCAGAAGGTTGAATTTCTCTATAAGGTCAAGAAACTTTGAAAAGCCTTTGAGTCTATGTCTCTTGGGAAGCTCTTAATATTCAGAGCTGTATTAAGGGCCTCCCTCATTCTTATCATGAAAGAGGTCCCAGGTTCCTGATAACATCAGATGTGATGATTAAGTCAAATGCCTATCACCATGCAAGGCTACAGATTTAGAAGTGGGCTCTTTGGTAATAGTTCCCAGCTGAACCATCACAGCCCCATCCCTTTTTAGTGGCATGATATGAAGGATGTTATCCCTTGATTCTTCTTTGCTGGTGGTGAGCTGTGGCACTCCTTACTGGGGATGAGGACATATTTTACATTATCAGAGTTTGACCAAGAGGTCGAGAGAAACAGGCAGAAAAAGGAGAAAGAAATAATGTGAAAAAGATAGAAAAACAATGACTAAGGTAGAAAGCAGGGATGAAAAAGAACCTTCAAGATTAACAGCAAGATAAAAAGGTAGCGTAAGGTTGTAGAACAAACAGGCATGCAGTGGCTTCAAGAATAAGCTGCCTTGGTGTGTGGAAATCCAGCACCAGTAGCAGACTCCAGTAGGAGGTGTGTCTCATTATCATTCGACACTGTGATTACTTCTTACTTTGTTTTACTTCATTCATCTGGCAGTCATTATAATGCTTTCTAGATTATGTAGACTCTGAAGGGCGATGCCAAACGCCCATTCTTAATTTTCCCCTTCAGGCAAAACTAGACCAAAGCCAATGGATGACAGCATTTCTATCATATTTTATGAAAAACAAGGGGAAACCCAAGGGTACATAGAGACCAAGGGTGGATGATATTTCAAAGGAACAATGGTCCCTACAAAAAACAGTCAGGGACTGATTTAGATCTCAGCGATGAGTTACTCCATCACAACCGTGACGGATATCCCATTGGATGAAATATAATGGGACTTATATTTCGGTAGACCCGATATCCGTCACCGTTGTGACGGAGTAACCCATCTGCCGAGATCTAAGTCAGGCCCTTAGACTCAAATTATGCCAATGAATTTAGTTATGACTCAATGTCTTAATTACAATTTTAAAGCACATTTAATAACAGTCAAAAGTAGTGGGTAACCAAAAGAACACAAAATAATATACTCAGGCAATTATAAGTGACACATGTAGACATTAGTCCATTTATGTCACAGTACAAATAGCCACAAACCAGCCCTATCAAATCTATACTACTATTATAAAGAGAGAACTGTGTCCTTTGAGCCAGGTAAACTCGAAAAGTACACCACCAATCGCAACACCCAATACAGCGTTGGAAAGGGGAGGTCCAGTAGATGGACATAGCCTATATAAAAAAATATATGAACATTATTTAAAAAATTTACAATAAAAAAAGTAGTCCTTTCGAAGTAGCGCCGGCCGTGTGCGCTAACCACGTACGTGCTGACATCATCATCGGAGGACGGGAGCGCGAGGAGGAGCGGCAGACAGGACCGCGGGGAGGAGCGGTAGACAACAGCGCGGGGAGGAGCGGAGAACTTAGCCACACTGGAGCTGCCTGGGGTACGTGAACCGCGGGGAGGAGCGGTGAAGTAAGGAGGACTGGACTGCAGCAGCGGCTGACAACAGCGTAGGGAGGAGCGGAGAACTTAACCACACTGGAGCGGCCTGAGGTACGTGAACCGCGGGGAGGAGCGGTGAAGTAAGGCGGACTGGAGCGGGATGACAGGTAAACTTTAGCGCTGCAGCGGGGCGTGTATACTGGCTTTGTTCGTTTGCAGCGTCGGATGCGTGGCCACAGTGTTAGGGAGCAGGGTGTGGGCGGATGACTGGGGGCACTGAAGGTGGCGGTGAACTTGGGCTGAGGAGGTGGTTGGGGGCCTGGGTTTTGTGACTGGGAGCAAGCCTGATTGCCCCAGGACAACGTGGGAATGGAAGTGAGCCTGGGGTTAAGCAGAGTTAACAATAAGTACCAGCGCCCAAAACTCTGCTTAAAAGTACGGGACCAGTGCAATTACATGTCGGCGGGTGGAATACCAGCAAGCCTGATTTCCCCCGGACAACGTCGGGCGGGCTGCTAGTTAAATATACAATAAAAGGTCAGTGTACAATGTCAACAAAGTTTCGAGCCTTTCTTAATGTAAGAATCATCATCAGGACATTTCAAATTCAACTAATTGTTTCTTGTAGGGATTGTTGTTCCTTTTAAATATAATTTCTGTCATATGTATCTTGAGTGAGGAATGTTCACACAAGTTCTTTTGTAGGTTACCATAGGCCTCTCAAGTATTCAGAGGACAACCCTATCAGTTGAAGATTAAATGACTAACACAACTGATGGTTAATGGGCTTCCACCAGCAACCCTAGGACTTGAGATAATTGCTCATCTTGCAGAATCTTTACTGTGTTTCTCTCGTTCTGTCAGTATCAACATGGAGCCTAGGGTTAGTGGTGCAACAACGCATCTCATGCAAAAAACCTGAACTATTGCAAACGGGGACACATTCGGCATGTAGATTTACTAAAGGAGTGCAAACTGCTAGTGCAACTCAAGGTTGCAAAAACCAACATAAACTGAAAAGTAAATCCACTTGCACATTTTGTGCTCTCAAAGTTGACTGGAGCACTGGACCAAAATGTGTTGAACTGAGGAGCATCAGCGCCCTCATAATCTCTGCAGAACGAAGTAATGAGTCTGGAATAGTGAAAAAACCCATTGGTTTTCACACAAACCAGACATAAAAAGCACTGCATGACCTGGCTTTGCAAAGGCATCCTAGGGGAGCGAGTCTTGCTAAACCTGGTGTAGTGAGCCACCCGGCTGTTACTATACAATGTTACACACATACATCCTGAGGGCTGGGTGCAGGCAGAGGGCATAAATAAAGGTGCTCCACCCACTCATGGGAAGAGCATGTTAGATATTCACTGTGTTTGTGGGTAGTATTCTTGAGGGCTCATCTGGTGTAGCAGTTTTAGGCCATGTGGGCCACAAGTCGTGCCCTCTACACTGGAGCGAGTGGCCAGAGTCCGGGCACGTGTTCCTGGCGTCCAGCACTAGACCGCGCGGCTGCAGCCCGGCAGTGGGAGCACCGGAGGACGTGAGTGTGCACAGGAAGCCCATCTGGGAAAGTGCGCTGGGGTCGCAGAGTTGAGCCGACGGAGCGAGGCTCGGCTCCACATGCACTGTGTTGGCGAACAGTGGCGGGCACTGTCATATGCCCTTCCGCAGCCCCTGTGACTCCATGTATGGTGCTGGCTTGGGTCCCGAGGAAGTGCTCTGGCCGAGAGGCGGCGTTTGCAGCCCGCCCCTGCTGTGGCGATGTAACTAAAGGCCTGCTCAACAAAAGAGCGTCTACACAATTGCCTGTCCCAGGGAGGAAGATCTCTGACAGACCTCCAGTGCTCGCATGCAAGTTTTTTTTTGTTTATTTTTGGAAGCTTTATATATTGTGAACTAGACCCAAAAGGATGAGCGTGCTTTACATGAGCACCAGTTGTGTTACAGACAGACACATTCATTTTTTTAGGCACAGGAAGATTAGGTGATTTGCCCAGAATGACAGGATGTTGAAAGTCCCTGCTGAAACTCAAACCCAGTTCCCCAGGTTCAAATTAGACTGCTCTGGACGTTAGGCCACATCCTGTCAGGTTAGTTGGGGGGAATGCCCCTGCAGGGTTCGTTGCACAGCATGAGAGATTAAGAGCAGGAGCAGATGTAAAGGCCCAAGATCATGTGGGACAGGGACAGGGTCCATTCTGCAGTCACAGGAGCCTATTGAGAAGGAATAAAGAAAAAAATATATATGCCAAGAACAAAAAAAAACTGCCAGTCAGAAGGGACCTACACTGCAAAGGACAGTCATAGCATACCAAGAACATGTCAATGCCACCTCCGGCAGCCGCTCCCTGTAGCCCAACAGCAATGCTCCGACCCCCCTGTGAATGCATTGCCACCATTCAGTCAACTGGCGGACCCAGGCACCACTGCACCAAGATGACACCAAGATGGCACCAGTTGACTGCGAGATTTCAACATTATTTTCACGCCACTCAAGAAACGGATGGTGCAGTAAAGAGATCGATGATGTTGCATATGGGTGGTGATGAACTGTATGACCTTTTTGAGAACACAAGTGTAGATCACGACTTTGATGTGGCTGTTGCAGCACTTTATAGAAATGTAGACCCCTAATTAAATCTAGATTATGAGCGAGCAGGTAGAAGCAATGCAGAGGCAACCAACAAAGCCAAGTGAAGCTTCCACATTGACACTCCGTGAAGGGAGTTGTGGGAGCTGCGGATCCACACACTATCAGCCCACAGGGTGACCAGCACAAGGCCAACCCTGTCTGAAATGCGGCCCCTAAATCACTTTGCTAGAGTGTGTTTCAGCACTGGACCATCAGCGGCTGAGGCTGCATGGGGTTAGAAGAGCACAAACATTCGACAACGGTTGCTAGGGGAAGAGACCAACTGATCGTGCCCTCTACACCTGGCAAAACACAACTTGTTCCTCTTCGTGCAGCACAGGCCGTGCTGCTTTTTTTTCACTGAATATCTGTTAATTTGGACCTTTTTTACTATTATGCTATTGCAAACCATGGTGTGATGTAACTTTGTTGATTTATATATAAGCAGGTGTTTTGTAGTTGATGGTATTTATGTATTTTACAAATGCTTAAAGTGCCCACATCACTGAGAGACGTTAGGGGAGCGCTAGACATACATTGGTTAAATTGAACAGCAGGTTCGCTGAACAAACATAATTTGTCATTTGAGCTCTTTTAAACTTAGGTGGTTGCTCAGTATGCAACATGGTAAAGTTAAAATACACTAGACGGTATAAAATGTTAACTGGACGTGGTTTCCCCTCAATAGTAAATGAGGTAGGTTTATGGTGCTTCCGTCAGTTTTAAACGTTGACACATTCTGCGCCTGCAGATGTGTGTGGTTATTTCGGGCACAAATGGCGCATTAAACTCGGAGCGGGTGAGTCAGAGCCCTGGCATCAGTGAAGCAGAACTAATTAATATAATATGATTTCAAATGCAACAACTTCCTTAAAAATGCCAAAAAGTCGTGTTTCTGAGGCAGCTTCTCTCCAGAGGAGAAAACCACGAAATTGTATGAAATGCTGCGCAACCCTTTGCCAAGCCCGTAGGTTTTTATTACTAACTGATTAATTCTGTTCTGGCGTAGATAGATTTCCTGAAAAGCAGTTCCAAAATATTATGCGTGGAGAAACAAACACAAATATTATTGTAAATGAAAAAAACTGATTTATAAACCCAACATACACGAAAATATGAACCAACTTTCCACCAGAAAAAGGTCACACTTAGACTTGCTTGGCCTACGCAGTGTTTTTCTTTTTTATTATTTCTCAATTGTCATGCCCTGGTGGCTTCTGAATAGGAAAATGTGGCTAGACAGGTCCTTTCCAGTTAATGTACCATAAGAAATGAGGTAAAGTGGAAACCACTTTCATGTTGCACCTGCACTTAAATACAGCTATAAAGTCACAGCTGTTAAAAGCTGCTGTACCGTTAACAGAATTGCCCAAAATTGGGGAGTGTTAGCAAAGCATAACCAAGCATTGACAAATCCACCAGGTCTCTCAATGGGAACCTATTAGCTTTGCCAAAAGTTTTAGCTATGCAGTACATCATCATCAATGCGGTCCTGCATGGCTAAAGAAGTTTATTAAACGTTTGATGCTTCCATCATGTCATTTTGTATGCTTGCACCTATAAAATATCGCTGCCACTTTTTTCTTTCTTTTCACTTATTAATCTGAATAGGATCTTTAACAACAATGTGAAATGAAATGTAATGAAATGAAATTTGATTTGTAGAGCGCATGGCTGCCCGGATGCGTCCCAGCGCTTGCTTAGGGAACCCGTCCTGGTATTCCCCTGCGAGATAACCCATTACTGGGCATCCCCAAGGTGAAAGCCAGGCATCCCGCTGCGAGGGGCCGTTGTGGAGATTAAGCAAGCTATTGCCCAGAGTTACAGAGTGGGACTCCATGATTGGAATAATCACCGAGGCTAGAATTGTCAGGTCCGGGGAAATTTGAGCCCAAGACCCGCCGAGGCGGGGAATTGAACCCTGGTCCGGGCCAGACCTCTGCATCAGGGTCTGCCGCTCCAACCACTTGAGCCACACTGAAAGCATTTAAACCGTGTGTGGGGAAACAACAGGACAAACAGAAATAACACAGGGGTATGGCTGGGGAAGTGGAGGCAACATGGGGGATGAGGGGTGTAAGCAACTTGAGGGGCACGAGTGAGTGAGGGAAGCAACACGGGTGGTGGAAGCAACATGGAGGGTCAGGCGGGCGGGCAGAAGCAACACAGGTGTATGGATGAGGGTGGAAGCAAAATGGGGTGCAAATGGGGGTATCAAATGGGCAAAAGCAAAATGGAGCTGGCAGGGAGGTAGCACACAGGCGAGAAGGCAGCCTTGGGGAGTAGTAGAGAAGCACATTGATGAAAGAGATGCACACACAGCACAGCAGACGGGAGGAGAGAAGCACGTGAGGGTGACAGCAGGAAAACACATGCACTCGTAGTTGCTAAAATAAAAAGAAACAAGCATGGGCATAGCCAATAGGTCTCGCCTTTGGGACCTTTTAAGTGTTTAGCCATGCAACAGTTGTTGTTGCACCAAGAATATTGTGCTGCATAACTACATACTTAGACAGTCCCAAAAGCGAGACCTATTGGCTATGCCAATAATTGTTTATAATGGCTTCCCTGACAGAAAGACATTTGGGTACATCTAAAACCAAATGGGCTGCCGCATTTTGAATAACCTGTAGTTTGTTGAGTGATGACTTATTAACATTTAGATCTAGGGCCAGATGTATCAAAAACATTTAGCAATTCCCAAATAGCTATGATTACCGAATCGCTATTTGGTAATCGCAAAATGCAATGCAATCGATTTGGTGAAATTCGCATTTGCAAATCACATTTTTAACCATGGGTGGGGCCCCTTGAAGAACAGCTGCGTCGTACATCCCGTTTTCCACCAACCTGTCACTGACGTCAGCAGCAGGGGCTGGGGATGGACGAATCCTTCCCACTTGAGGATGCTAAGTTCAGGGGGGTCATGTGACACCTCTGACAGATGTTTTTAATACTAATGGACCGCCACGGTGGGTCAGGGGTCTTCACTGCTGCAGGCCTCACAATTCAGAGTGCGCAGAGCGGGCTTCGCGTATGGTATTGAAAGGTTCATGCCTTGAATGAGCCCAGATATTTCGCAATGGAAATGCTTACTATCTGGGTCGCTTTTAAAATGTAGGTGAAATGATGAAACTTCGGACTGAATGGTGGATTTTTTTAATAAATGCTACCAGAAGCCTGAGACGAGCAAATAAATATAGAGCCCATTATTTATATACAATATATCATGATTTCATTATTGTAGACTTAATTTGGGCGTGAAGTCGAACAAAACCTACAAGGAGTGTGGATATTGTCATTTTGAATCTGAGGGCCATATGTATCTACAACCAGATTTGCGATTCTCAAATAGCGATTTTTAGAAATCGCTATTTGAGAATCGCAAATAGGGATGTATGTACAAAATTGCATTTTTTTAGCGATTTCTTAGTATTCCTAATTGCGTTAGCAAATTGCGAATCGCAATTAAGGAATACTTTCCCATTCATTTCTATGGGCCAGGAGGCTCATAGGAATGAATGGGAAGTTATTCTCAATTTGCGATTCGCAATTTGAGAATCGCAAATTGAGAATCATTTCAAGGGTGCAGGGGTGTCCAAAGGACACCCTGTTGCACCCCTGAAATAAGCATGGGTGCACATGTGCTTCACATTGCACTTTGAAAAATGCGAAAAAGTGAATTTTTCTAGGAATTTGCTAATTACCACCAACTTGAAGTTGGTGGTAACTTGCGATTCCTTAGAGTCAATTTGCATTTTTTTATGCTTCCTACATTGCATTTAAGGAATCGCAAAATTTGCGATTCCTTAAATGCAATTGCAAAATAAGGAATCACAAATTTTGCGATTCCTTATTTTGCATGCAGATTTCTTTGAAACATACCATTTAGCACTAATGCGTTCGCAAACACCGAAATTCGGCAAATTTCGGTGTTTGCGAACGCTTTAGTGCTTGATACATATGGCCCTGAGTGTTATTGTGGAATATAAAACAGAAATCAATGTTATTTCTAAGACGTCTTCATAGTGCCATGACACTCACCCATGAAATGTATTATTCATCATGTTTCTGGTGCACAAATACATAGAATTTACAACCACCCAAATGCTCAGTCACAGCTGTGGAGAGGCCAGGAAAGCACTGACCGTCTGGTGTACTCCCTCCTCTGGAAGGGAGGGTTACCATCCAAGGCAGGAGCGCACCCGGCGCGGCATCTGTAGGTCTGAGAAGACTAGGATTACATGTGGTATTTATCTCAGGAGATACATGACAGTACTGTGAGGCACTGGCGGGGTGAGTGCATTACCTCAAGTGTAAATGCATCCCTGCGAGTGGGCACTCTGTAGTGGTTCGTAGTTGAGATACAATCAACTCCAATAAATGTAGTCAACAAATGATCATTTGAAGTTCAAAAGATCCACGGTTTACTTGACATATTTTTTGAACTGATACATTCTCAGTTATTCAATATCCATACTGTTTTTCAAAATTCACCATTTATGGTAACATCAAGGTTGAACATGCGAGTTCCGATGCATTTCGAGCCGGTTGGCTCTTTGTCAAGGAGCACTACAAGAAAATGCAAGATCATCAACATATGGGAAAAACTTATACATTAATCAAAATAAAAAAACAATGAAAAAAACAAGGTAATCTTTGAGGTACATGCTTGTCCCATGGTGCAGTGTATCATGCTTTAGGAATCCGGGGTGAACGGGTGGCTGGTGAACAAACTATGTGGGGTAAAAGGATCGGGGTGTGATTGTGGTTGCGGGCGGAAATTAAACCGAGTGGGAAGGCGCATAGAAGGTGAGTGCTTAATGGAGCGGAGAAGACCAAAGGAAACAGTGCATTCGGGTTTAAAAACGTTCACAGGGGTGGTGTGAAGGAAATAAAGCGGTGTGCTCAGTGGGTTTAGAATATAATGCCTTGTGCAAGCCAAGACTTACGATTAAAGTTCAAGATACATTCCTGCGATCAGGTGATCTGAAATAGCGAGTTGAAAAACGGACGTTACGATCATGGTACCAGGGTTGGTACGCATTCTCAAAAAGTTGCGGGGGGAGGGTGAGACTTACTGATGTGCGGTGTCTCAAAGTCGGATCCTCGCAGGGAGTGCAGCTAGGCTTGCGGAGTCCGTGAAAACTCCGTGTGGAACACTCGCGGAGTGTTCAGTGAGCTCGGGTTGACTGGGAAGGGTGGGCGTGAAGGTCAAGGACGGACTAGGGAGTTAGTCAAACGACGGGCGGCCATCTTGGAGTGGTTAAAAGTGAGGGATGTGCACGGGATGAAAAAAGGAACATGAATGGTTAGTAAGTGATATACAAGCCTGGCAAACCATTCCAGGCAGCAGTGTGCGTGTCATGTACCAGATAGGTACTATAAATAGCAACTTAATTCTAGACGATCATTGAGGCCATGAGGCCTCATGGCTTGCAGTCTATAAATCCAAGACGTTTCTCTTTGGAGGAGTGTTTTGTTGATATCTCTTCCTTCTGTTTTGGGTACCATCTCTAGGACAATGAATTTCAACTGTGCAATATTGTGGTTGGCCTCGCTGAAATGAACAGCAATGTTAGATTTAGCGTTTTTAGTTCTAATGTTTGATTTGTGTTCATTTATGCGGGTTTTAATCTTCCTGGTTGTCTTGCCTACGTAAATCATGCCGCACGGGCATTTCAACAAATAGATCAGATTGCATGAATCGCATGTTGCGTTAACTCTCAATTTGATGTCAAATCCCCTCATTGGGTGGGTGATGGTATTCCCTTTTATGATGTTATTGCAATTGTTACAGTGATAACACGGGCGTGTGCCGGTGTATGTACATTGTTCCTCTGTTTTTTTTAGAAAAACAAAAGAGTGTCAGAGGGCCTATCCAGTCTATGTGTGGTTCATTAATCTAACAGAACAGTGTCAACTCATCTAACCGTGATAGAAAAAATTGCTGGATACCAGTGATCACTTACAGGATATCCGTCAGTCACCACACGGAACCGCCCTTCATCATTTGGCATTCCTGTTAGCCACAAAGATTGGTAAGCCACTGGCTCAAACAAGGGGGGTCAGTTGGTATAACCTCTCAAGATTCAGGTGGCGGCCAAATAGTGGTAGAGTGTCACAAACTACCCATCAATTTGTTTGGTGGGTGACTGATTTGCAGTGCTGTGAAAAAGGGTGTGTGAAAGAGGTGAGTGAAAGTATATAAAATTGGGTGAGTGAGCAAAAATAAGGAAGCTTTATTAGGTTCTATGCTCGCTCCGCCAATATTAAAAAAGCAGCATAGGTAGATTTAACAAATATCTACTCTGGTATCAAAATGGTCAACATGTTTCAGCAATATACGGGGGACTTTCGAGTCCATTGCTTTCTTCAGGACCGGTAAATATTAGAATGCTACTGCAAAAAGTGAAGTGATGGATTAAAAAACTAATTTTGGTAACTGAATATATACATTTCCTACAACATGAAAAAAGGTCACCTGATGTTTGCGGTGTATTCCTTTGTTTGTAGCAAGTATATTCGTCACTATAAGGAAAAGAAGAGAAAGACACAGACTAATACATGTGAAATGACCACATACATATAGACGAAGCATCATGTTGTATTACACATTGAGCTTTAAATCAAGTGTTGCTGAATTGTTCACACATTGATCTCATTGTTATTGCACATTTGGGCATACAAATATGTCGTTGAATTACTCCATCTTACCATGATAGTTGGAGTAAATGGCTCCACCCCGCCTGGCAACGGCTCAGGGCACGAGGGAAGCACCGCACTAATAAAAAAGAAGCAAGAAACAAACAAACTCGTATGTAGTTGCCTCTTAGTCTCACTGAAAATAAAACACATGGCAGGTATCATGGAGCCATATTAGAGATTTTCATTGCAGCATAGTCTTATTCACCCATGTAAGATAGCGATCTCACTTACTAACAAGCATACCGGGGTTTCGCCATTCTACTGATAAAGATGTTATGCGCAGCCATTTATGAAAGAAGTAATGAGCGTGTCAGCGTCCTAGATGTTTAAATGACGCGGTTCGCTTTTGAGAAACATAAGCCTGCATGCTGAATCTAGTTACTGACGAGTGCTCATGGCGTGTGCAAAAGAGATAGCTCGCCAGCGTGATTAGGCTAAATGGATACTCGGGGCGTGCGCACTATCGACAGCTCGCCAGCGTGATTAGGCTAAACAGGCAAGATTTAGAAAAAGAAGAAGAGAAGGCCAGAAGCTCGCGTTCGGCTTATCTCTCCGTCGGTACTCCTACACTTCCATCTGAGCCGATTGGGGAGGTGCCGGAGCCAACGCGAGAGAGTGTTTTTAATGTGTGAGTTGATTGGCCGGCTCGGGTCACATGATTTTGTCGTCCAATCAAAAGTGATGTTAATCGATGACTGTGTTTGGGGTTGATGCTCCTTACTGATAGGTTGTTTACCTATCACGTGTTGAGCGATGTTAATCACTCATTGGACAGTCTTGTTGTTCGTGGGGCTGCTAGGCAACGTAGCAGCTATAATGACTGTCGCTATGTACACAACTATTCTGTGTTGCTCGGCGCTGATCAAAATGCTCTGACAGGGGATGGCAACGCGCAAGATAAAAGAATGACCACTGAGTAATGGCCTAGCGTGTGCTATTATTATTTATTAATCTTTATTATTTATTAATCTTGTAGAGCGCGAACAGCTACCCGTGAGGGTTTCCCGGCGCTGATTGGCAGTATAGCATAGTAATCCAGAGGGAGATATATCGCAAAAGCCAGATCTTAAGAAAACTTTGCGGCTTACCGAAGAGAGTTATTGGGCAAAAAGCCAGGTCTTAACAGCTTTGCGGAAATGAAGATGGCAATGCTCCACTCGTAAGTCCAGAGGAAGAGAATTCCAAAGTCTGGGTCCTAGTACAGAAAAGGAACGGCCACCCACTCTGGTGAGCCTAAACTTAGGCACACAGAAAAGGTGTTGGGAGGAGGAACGGAGGGAGCGTGCGGGAACATAGGGTTTGACCAGAGATTGCAGATAAGTGGGGGCAACTTCAATTTTTATCTTGTGCATAAAGCATAGTGCCTTGAATTTGACTTGTTTATCAAGGTTGAGCCAATGGAGTTGTTTGATGCGTTCGGTAATTGGATCATATTTCCGACAGCCACACAGAAGCCGAGCAGCGGCATTCTGGACTAGTTGGAGACGGCGCATGACCGCCCTGGTCGCCCCCAGAAAGAGCACGTTACTATAATCCAATCTAGAGGTCACCAGCGCCGTCACAACAGATCTCTGGGTGTCAGAAGGTAGGATCCAAAAGATTTTTCGCAGCTATCTAAGGATGGTAAAACAGGTGGCTGCAACTTTGTTAGCCTACAGTGCTACATGCCAAGCGCTGTCATAATGTGCACATTTACTTGATATAAACGAGTATTTTAACAGAAAATATAAATTTGATAGATGGACAAGAGTTGATGACCTTGTACACGTTCCCAGCTACTTTTTGATTTTTTCATATGTTGTTTTTAGGACAGTGTGATGGTAAATGACAAGATCTTGTCTCTTGAATCAGTGGCAAACTCAACAGAAAGTAACTAAATGCAGAAACGAGTAACAATGTAATCTAGAGGATTATTATCTAGAAGATATTTCTGAACTGTGCAAGTTGTTAAAACACAATCATGTTGCCGAACAGATACATTAGGTTTCCTCTATATATACACAGAGAGAGGGAGAGGATGCATTAAGAAACTGGCTCATATACAACTCCCATCTATAGGAAAAAATGTTACAGAGTGGATCATGGTATGTCATCATTCAAACCATTCTTGTTGGTCTTCAGTTTGAACACCCATTTCTGTTCTTTACGGAGAAGAAAATTGGTATAGTCTGTTACATGGGTAGGAATATAAGGTTGTTCGAGCACAAGAGAAAGCAGTGGGGTCGTGTTTTTTCTCAAGGAAGTGTGTAGTTAGTTTGGTTGCCTGTCTCCTACACCGGATTTTGCTTTTGTGCTCCGAAATACGTAGTTTGATTTTTCGGGTTGTCATTCCTACGTACTGTAGGCCACATGGGCAGGTAATCAGATAAACCAATTTCTCGCTGTTACAATTGGTGAATCTGACCTGTCTCCAAGGTCTACTCGTACCAATGTCAATCTCTGTGGACCTAGTGGTTTGTGGGCAAGCCTGACATGTTCCACATGGGTGATGCCCCACCACTGGTGGCAGATCCCAGATGGTCCCAAGAGCCCTTGGCGCTTTCATCTGGGGTCTGGTGTGGGCAATGCGATCTTTCAAGTTTGTACCACGTTTGAAAGAGAACAGGGGTGGCTCAATTTCTCTTTGTCCAGAGTTTAATATGGACCAATGTTTTTTCACTATTTTCTGTATCTTGTTGGATAGTGTCCCGAATGTAGTAACACATGTCAATCTGTTAGATGCAGCTTTTGGTACTGAGGGTTCTAACAAGGATTGTCTGTTATTATTGCTCGCCCGTTTCATAGATTTTTTTACCAATCTTGGAGGGTATTTCCTATCCTGAAGTTGGTGTTTTAAAGTCTTAGCATGTTTTATATAGCACTCTTTGGTGGAGCAATTTCTCTGTACCCTCAGGAATTGCCCATAGGGTAGATTCTGTCTGAGGGATTTGGGGTGGTGGCTATCGAAGCATAGCAAAGAATTTTTCGCCATTGGTTTTCTGTATAATTCTGACTGTAGGCCTTTAGGTGTAGAGAAGATCCTTAAGTCTAAGAAGGCAATCTCAGTTTTACTTGCCTCTATTGTGAAGCGGAGAAAGGTGTTCCTGTTGTTCAGCCAATCGAGAAAGGACATTAGTGTTTCATGTGTTCGTCGCCACACAACCAGTATATCATCAATATACCGTTTCCATAACCTTATGCAGGTAACAAATGGATTAGTATCAACAAGGACATGCTCTTACTCGAAATTGTGTACATACAAGTTTGCCAAGCTGGGAGCAAAAATGCTACCCATGCTAGTTCCGGAAGTCTGTAAGTAGATAGTTTCTTCAAACTTAAAGAAATTTTTCTTCATGGCCAGAGTGGCACAGGCCATGATGAAGCTCACAGGAGTGATGCTGTCCAAATCACGAGCCGACAAGAGAGAGAAGATGACATCTAGAGTCTCATCTTGTGGTATGGATGAATAGAGTGATTCTACATCAAATGAAACTAGATGATCACTGACTGAATCAAACTGTATATCCGGAAGGATGCGTAACACATCTGTTGTGTCCTTTAGATATGTGGGCATTTCCTGCACCATAGGGCGCAGGAAATGATCGACAAAGGTAGAAAGAGGTTCTAATATAGAACCAATGCCCGAGATTATTGGGCAGCCTGGTGGTGGCCTCTGTGTCTTGGTAACCTTAGGAAGGCAATAAAAATAAGGCATAACTGGATGCTCTGTAACCAAAAAGGCTGCTTCTTGCCGAGTGACCCACCCTTCTGTGAGTGCTTCTTCGACCATCTCAGTAATTGTTTTCTGCATGTCACTCGTAGGGTCTTCTCCTAGAGGGCGATATGCCTCTCTATTGTTGAGTTGTCTCAGACACTCTTGTCGATAGTCACTGGTATTCATTAGGACGATTGCTCCCCCTTTGTCAACTGGTTTAATGGTCAGATCTATATTCGCAGACAAGGACTTCAACGCATTTTGTTCTGCTCTTGAAAAGTTGAAAAAGCTGTCTTCATCTGTAGAGAATAGTGTTTCAATGTCCTTTTCTACAGCCTGTTCGAAAGTTAGTACTTGCACTGGTACCATGTGCAGGCCAGGGTTAAAGGCGGACTTCTTCTTGAGACCAGTGTTCTTGTTTTCTGAGTCTAGTTCTTTCTGATCTGAATTTGAGAAGAAAAATTGTAAACGGATTTTTCGGAAGAATTTGGCCATTTCCACATTGGTTTCAAATTGGTCATTTCTAACAGTGGGCACAAAGCCTAGCCCTCTGTTGAGGACCTTATCCTCCAACAGGGTAGTGGTGTATGAGCTTAAATTGATGACGAGCTCGCCTCCGCATTCACTTGGCCTGTTGTCTTGGTCTTCGAAGTGTTGCTCGTCAGGTTCCTCGTTGTGGGTGGCGGGGGGCTGAAGTGCACCTGGGGTTGTTGACCTCTTCCACGTCCTTGTGGTCTTCCGCGGCCAAACCCTAAAAAAGGCAGCTGTCGGCCATAGTTTCCTCCAAAGTGTGGTGGTGGGAAGGGACCCATTGGTTGTTGAAAGGGACCCATAGGTTGTGGGAACATGGGATTACCAAATTGCCATGGGCCTGGTTGCCACCATGATTGATTTTGATTTTGGTTGCCTCTCCAGTTCCTCTGGTACCTCTTGCCTCTAGTGCTTCTTTGGGGGTTGCTTTGATTTGAGGAGTCAGAGTCCGTCGAATTGTCTTCGGAAGATGATGACCCATAAGATGACTCATTCCTGCGATTTTTTGTATTAAAGTCTGGTGGTACGTACGAGTCACTAGTATAGGGATATACCTTCTCAAAACTAAATTTTTCAAGGTCCTTTTTTAACTTCTCCAATTTTGTAAACAGAGTAAAATCTTTGAAATCCTGGTTGTTTTTGTTTGTTTCAACTTGTCCCTGTTTGTAAAGTTTGCTGGTCAGAGTTGTTTTTATCTGGGACTCTAGGACCTGAATCTCTATCAAGATAGTGTCCGCTATCCTCTGTGATGTCTGTATGATTAAAATCAGCCAGTCTCTGGTACACCTCCAAGCTATGAGGGACCAGTTTTTCAAAAATTCCTTATCTTTAAGGAACAGTCTTGGGGCATTTGTCACAATCAGACCTAAAGGTGCACAGTTCTTTCTGAGATATTGTGCCATAATCGTCCTGTGTAGAGTTGTCCGAGTATGTGATTTTTTTAGACCTAGGATTTTACCCCAGTCATCTGTACTATTGTTGGGAGCCACTGGTATTGAATCTAAAAGATTAGGTTGTTCATCGAGAACCCGCTGCACATCATTTTCGTCAAACGCCAAACCATGATTGTCTGCCATGCTGCCAAAAAGCTCTTAAGAAACCTGCGAAGGTCTTATATCATAAGACACACTACTGAGCTGCGAAGTCTTACCGTGCGTAAGACTGTGCAAATTATGTTTGCAAAATTCTTATGTAGGCCCGCAGCTATACGGCTGCTCTAAGACAAAGAACACAAGAAGGTAGGAGGAGGGCCTGAGGCATTCTAAAGACCAAAACACATTCCCTAACTGAATATAGAAAAACAAAAGAGTGTCAGTGGGTCTATCCAGTCTATGTGTGGTTCATTAATCTAACAGAACAGTGTCAACTCATCTAACCGTGATAGAAAAAATTGCTGGATTCCAGTGATCACTTACAGGATATCCATCAGTCACCACACGGAACCACCCTTCATCATTTGGCATTCCTGTTAGCCACAAAGATTGGTACGCCACTGGCTCAAACAAGGGGGGTCAGTTGGTATAACCTCTCAAGAGTCAGGTGGCGGCCAAATAGTGGTAGAGTGTCACAAACTACCCATCAATTTGTTTGGTGGGTGACTGATTTGCAGTGCTGTGAAAAAGGGTGTGTGAAAGAGGTGAGTGAAAGTATGTAAAATTGGGTGAGTGAGCAAAAATAAGGAAGCTTTATTAGGTTCTATGCTCGCTCCGCCAATATTAAAAAAGCAGCATAGGTAGATTTAACAAATATCTACTCTGGTATCAAAATGGTCAACATGTTTCAGCAATATACTGGGGACTTTCGAGTCCATTGCTTTCTTCAGGACCGGTAAATGTTAGAATGCTACTGCAAAAAGTGAAGTGATGGATTAAAAAACTAATTTTGGTAACTGAATATATACATTTCCTACAACATGAAAAAAGGTCACCTGATGTTTGCGGTGTATTCCTTTGTTTGTAGCAAGTATATTCGTCACTATAAGGAAAAGAAGAAAAAGACACAGACTAATACATGTAAAATGACCACATACATATAGACGAAGCATCATGTTGTATTACACATTGAGCTTTAAATCAAGTGTTGTTGAATGAATTGTTCACACATTGATCTCATTGTTAATATTGCACATTTGGACATACAAATATGTCGTTGAATTACTCCATCTTCCCATGATAGTTGGAGTAAATGGCTCCACCCCGCCTGGCAACGGCTCAGGGCACGAGGGAAGCACCGCACTAATTAAAAAGAAACAAGAAACAAACAAACTCGTATGTAGTTGCCTCTTAGTCTCACTGAAAATAAAACACATGGCAGGTATCATGGAGCCATATTAGAGATTTTCATTGCAGCATAGTCTTATTCACCCATGTAATATAGCGATCTCACTTACTAACATGCATACCGGGGTTTCGCCATTCTACTGATAAAGATGTTATGCGCGGCCATTTATGAAAGAAGTAATGAGCGTGTCAGCGTCCTAGATGTTTAAATGACGTGGTTCGCTTTTGAGAAACATAAGCCTGCATGCTGAATCTAGTTACTGACGAGTGCTCATGGCGTATGCAAAAGAGATAGCTCGCCAGCGTGATTAGGCTAAATGGATACTCGGGGCGTGCGCACTATCGACAGCTCACCAGCGTGATTAGGCTAAACAGGCAAGATTTAGAAAAAGAAGAAGAGTAGGCTAGAAGCTCGCGTTCGGCTTACCTCTCCGTCGGTACTCCTACACCTCCATCTGAGCCGATTGGGGTGGTGCCGGAGCCAACGCGAGAGAGTGTTTTTAACGTGTGAATAGATTGGCCGGCTCGGGTCACATGATTTTGTCGTCCAATCAAAAGTGATGTTAATCGATGACTGTGTTTGGGGTTGATGCTCCTTACTGATAGGTTGTTTACCTATCATGTGTTGAGCGATGTTAATCACTCATTGGACAGTCGTGTTGTTCGTGGGGCTGCTAGGCAAAGTAGCAGCTATGTACACAACTATTCTGTGTTGCTCGGCGCTGATCAAAATGCTCTGACAGGGGATGGCAACGCGCAAGATAAAAGAATGACCACTGAGTAATGGCCTAGCGCGTGCTACATGCCAAGCGCTGTCATAATGTGCACATTTACTTGATATAAATAAGTATTTTAACAGAAAATATAAATTTGATAGATGGACAAGAGTTGATGACCTTGTACACGTTCCCAGCTACTTTTTGATTTTTTCATTTGTTGTTTTTAGGACAGTGTGATGGTAAATGACAAGATCTTGTCTCTTGAATCAGTGGCAAACTCAACAGAAAGTAACTAAATGCAGAAACGAGTAACAATGTAATCTAGAGGATTATTATCTAGAAGATATTTCTGAACTGTGCAAGTTGTTAAAACACAGTCATGTTGCCGAACAGATACATTAGGTGTCCTCTATATATACACAGAGAGAGGGAGAGGATGCATTAAGAAACTGGCTCATATACAACTCCCATCTATAGGAAAAAATGGTTACAGAGTGGACCATGGTATGTCATCATTCAAACCATTCTTGTTGGTCTTCAGTTTGAACACCCATTTCTGTTCTTTACGGAGAAGAAAATTGGTATAGTCTGTTACATGGGTAGGAATATAAGGTTGTTCGAGCACAGTCCAAGAGAAAGCAGTGGGGTCATTATGTGGGGTCATTATGACAGCGCTTGGCATGTAGCACGCGCTAGGCCATTACTCAGTGGTCATTCTTTTATCTTGCCCGTTGCCATCCCCTGTCAGAGCATTTTGATCAGCGCCGAGCAACACAGAATAGTTGTGTACATAGCGACAGTCATTATAGCTGCTACGTTGCCTAGCAGCCCCACGAGCAACACGACTGTCCAATGAGTGATTAACATCTCTCAACACGTGATAGGTAAACAACCTATCAGTAAGGAGCATCAACCCCAAACACAGTCATCGATAACATCACTTTTGATTGGACGACAAAATCATGTGACCCGAGCCGGCCAATCTATTCACACGTTAAAAACACTCTCTCGCGTTGGCTCCGGCACCTCCCCAATCGGCTCAGATGGAGGTGTAGGAGTACCGACGGAGAGGTAAGCCGAACGCGAGCTTCTGGCCTTCTCTTCTTCTTTTCCTAAATCTTGCCTGTTTAGCCTAATCACGCTGGCGAGCTGTCGATAGTGCGCACGCCCGAGTATCCATTTAGCCTAATCACGCTGGCGAGCTATCTCTTTTGCACACGCCATGAGCACTCGTCAGTAACTAGATTCAGCATGCAGGCTTATGTTTCTCAAAAGCGAACCGCGTCATTTAAACATCTAGGACGCTGACACGCTCATTACTTCTTTCATAAATGGCCGCGCATAACATCTTTATCAGTAGAATGCCGAAACCCCGGTATGCTTGTTAGTAAGTGAGATCGCTATCTTACATGGGTGAATAAGACTATGCTGCAATGAAAATCTCTAATATGGCTCCATGATACCTGCCATGTGTTTTATTTTCAGTGAGACTAAGAGGCAACTACATACGAGTTTGTTTGTTTCTTGCTTCTTTTTTATTAGTGTGGTGCTTCCCTCGTGCCCTGAGCCGTTGCCAGGCGGGGTGGAGCCATTTACTCCAACTATCATGGTATGATGGAGTAATTCAACGACATATTTGTATGTCCAAATGTGCAATAACAATGAGATCAATGTGTGAACAATTCAACAACACTTGATTTAACGCTCAATGTGTAATACAACATGATGCTTCGTCTATATGTATGTGGTCATTTTACATGTATTAGTCTGTGTCTTTCTCTTCTTTTCCTTATAGTGACGAATATACTTGCTACAAACAAAGGAATACACCGCAAACATCAGGTGACCTTTTTTCATGTTGTAGGAAATGTATATATTCAGTTACCAAAATTAGTTTTTTAATCCATCACTTCACTTTTTGCAGTAGCATTCTAACATTTACCGGTCCTGAAGAAAGCAATGGACTCGAAAGTCCCCAGTATATTGCTGAAACATGTTGACCATTTTGATACCAGAGTAGATATTTGTTAAATCTACCTATGCTGCTTTTTTAATATTGGAGGAGCGAGCATAGAACCTAATAAAGCTTCCTTATTTTTGCTCACTCACCCAATTGTATATACTTTCACTCACCTCTTTCACACACCCTTTTTCACAGCACTGCAAATCAGTCACCCACCAAACAAATTGATGGGTAGTTTGTGACACTCTACCACTATTCGGCTGCCACCTGACTCTTGAGAGGTTATACCAACTAACCCCCCTTGTTTGAGCCAGTGGCGTACCAATCTTTGTGGCTAACAGGAATGCCAAATGATGAAGGGCGGTTCCGTGTGGTGACTGGTGGATATCCTGTAAGTGATTACTGGTATCCAGCAATTTTTTCTATCACGGTTAGATGAGTTGACACTGTTCTGTTAGATTAATGAACCACACATAGACTGGATAGACCCTCTGACACTCTTTTGTTTTTCTATATTCAGTTAGGGAATGTGTCTTGGTCTTTAAAATCCCTCAGGCCCTCCTCCTACCTTCTTGTGTTCTTTTTCCTCTGTTTTTTTTGACAAAGTTTCTTTGATGTTCTCCGCTCGGGTATAGGCGAAGATAGGTGTCTCTTTGAAGAGGTCGCCAAAGTCTGGTTCTGAAGATAGGATGCACCAATGTTTCATTATAATGCTTCTATATGTTTGGCTGGAAGTCGAGTATTTGCTGACCAGTACTGTTCACTTATTATCCTTCTTGGTAATGCCCTGTAAGGCTTGTGTTCTTGAGATTGTAGATACATGTGTCATGGCTTCATCGATGGTCGCTTTGGGGTATCCTCGCTTCAAAAACCTCTTGGCCATGGTTTCCATCTGGTGGATGCTGGTGTCAGGATCTGATACAATGCGTTTAACCCTCAACAGTTGACTGAAGGGGAGATGTTTTTTTAGGGAGTTTTGGTGAAAGCTGGTGAAGTGCAGGGTATTATTCCGATCTGTGTTTTTACAATATAGTTCGGTTTGTAGGCCTTGGTCGGTTGATCTTACGAGTACGTCAAGGAAGGTTATTTCCTCGCTGTTAATGTTCCAGGTGAGCTCAATTCGGTCGTCTCTAGAGTTCAATGTTTTGAGGGCGGTTTCCAAGTTTTCACGTGAGTCTTTCCACACGAAAAAGAGGTCATCTATGTACCGGGCATAGAATTTGAGATTGTCTGTCCAGCTGCTATCAGAGTAGATGTAGTTGGATTCAAATTCACCCATGTAGATGTTGGCATAGGACAGTGCTGCGCAATTTCCCATGGCCATTCCGGACATCTGTAAATACCATTTCTGGTCGTGTGAGAAATAGCTGTTGTAAAGGGTAAAGATCATCAACTCCAGGATGAATGTTTGAAGTGGTTACGCAATATTACTGTTTAACCCCTTCAGTGCTGATGACAAAGCCAGCTCGTCATGGGCTTTACCTGCCCTGTGCTTATGACGAGCTGGCTTTGTCACAAACAATGGGATTACAAAGGATCCAGCACCCAGCGGGAAAACCCCTAGCAGCCAAGGTGTTAATAAGGCTTTCTCGACTGCCTCAATGCCACCACCATGGGGAATTGAGGTGTAGAGACTTTTGACATCGGCTGTGCATAAAATGATTTGTTCATTTTCGCTGATGGGTATTTGAGACAATTTAGTGAGGAAGTCAGTAGTGTCCTTAATGTAACTTTTAAGGTTGGTTACAGATGGTTGAAGATATCGGTCAATGAATTTTCCGATGGGTTCATGTATTGACCCTCTTGTGGACACAATTGGGCGAAAAGGTGGGTCTCTTAAGTTTTTATGAATCTTCGGTAACATGGTTATGGTCGGACTTCTGGGGTGTTCTACTGTTAGGAATTTTTTCGTTCTCTCATCTATGATTTCATCATCAAAAGCTTTTGAGATCAGTGACGTTAAGTTGACTTTGAATTCACTCGTGGGGTTCCCACTTAGTGGCATATATGTATCCGGATCTTGGATATGTTCCGTGATTCTTTGGTTGTATAGGTCAGTATTCAAGATGACTAGGGCCCCTCCTTTGTCAGCTTTCAAGCATTTTATTGAGGTGTTATTGGCAATCTTTTTGAGAGTGTCCTTGTCTTTGGTAGTGAAATTTTGTTTGCGTTTTTTCCGGAAGTTTATTTCTGAGATATCCTGCTTAACCAGCGTCTCAAAAGTGTTGATGCTCTTGTGGCTACAAGGAGGCATATAGGTACTTGGTGGTCTCAAATCTAGTAGCAAGTCTGGTTTGGTGTCCTTTGGAGGTTCCACTACTTTTTCAAAGAAGTATTTTAAGCGGAGTTTGCGGGTTAGCTTAAATGTGCTCACATCCAATTCAAGTAAATTAGTGTCGTTGGTTGGGATAAATGACATTCCCTTTTGGAGTACGTTGATCTCGTGATCCCTGAGTTGGGTGTCAGAGATGTTAATAACTAACGATTCTTCCTCGTTTTCGATTTGACCTTTGTGGATTGTTGGGTGTCTGCTGCTTCTTTTTCCTGACCTTTTGCCCCGCCTGGGTCGTCGGTTGTGTCTGAGCCTGATTCTAAAAAAGGCTCAGGGATGGAGGATTCTGTATTAGTTTGTGTGGATGTCTGACCTCGTGTTCCTGAATCAATGGTTGCTTCCATGGTCGTTTTCCTTGGTGGGCAGTTTGAAGTGTTGCTTCCTGAGGAAGAGGTATCGGTGTTCTGACTATATGGTTTATTGCGTCTGCGTTGGGCGTACACGTCTGCCCATGTGTACACTTCCCCTAATTTATAATCCAGTGTATCCCGGCGGAATTTCCGGATCTTGCGTTCATTTATCTCTTTAGTATGTTTATCTAACTGTTTGTTGATGTCCTCCAAGATTACTGTCAACTCTTCCGGGTTAATTGCCCCCTGTAATTCAAGTTCAATGTCTTTGATTTCTTTCGTGAGGTCAGAAAGTATTTCAGATAATTCTTCCACTATAAGCAGAATAAGGTCCAAGCTGCATTTATTCAAGATGGCATTCCATCTCTCTTGGAATGCTTTGGAGTTCTTACATAAGGAAGGCTTAAGAGCTATCCGTAGTCCTCTGGGTATGCGTAGCGCCTTGTGGTACTTTATGAGTGTATTAGCGTGAAGCTTCTGGTTTATTCTTCGTTTGGAAAGGTAGAGTAATTGTTTAACACATTGCTCCTTGGTTCTGCTTGCCGTGGCTTGTGTCAAGTCTTCATTGATGAGTGCGTAAATGCGTTCTGTTTCTTCGGTGCCGAATGCTGGTAGGCTAGCTCGTGCTTCGGTGGATTTGGATATTTCCTCGTACTGCATTTTGGAAGGTCTCAGGGGTTGGTGTGCTGCCTGCCTATGGGGCAGTGTGCGTAAACTCAAGAAGGGATGTGGGCACGGCGCACGACCTTGTTTTGCGATGGGGTTTGTGTATGAAGGTGTTGTGGTTCAGGTAGTTTTCAGGTGCTCCGGCAGGTGACGTAACTGTCCGAGTACGCCAAATAGTCAATGGAGGGGTGAGTGCATTACCTCAAGTGTAAATGCATCCCTGCGTGTGAGCACTCTGTAGTGGTTCGTTGTCGAGAGACAATCAACTCCAATAAATGTAGTCAACAAATGATCATTTGAAGTTCAAAAGATCCACGGTTTACTTGACATATTTTTTGAACTGATACATTCTCAGTTATTCAATATCCATACTGTTTTTCAAAATTCACCATCTATGGTAACATCAAGGTTGAACATGCGAGCTCCGATGCATTTCGAGCCGGTTGGCTCTTTGTCAAGGAGCACTACAAGAAAATGCAAGATAACGTACTCATCAACATATGGGGAAAACTCATACATTAATCAAAATAAAAAAAACAATGAAAAAAACAAGGTAATCTTTGAGGTACATGCTTGTCCCATGGTGCAGTGTATCATGCTTTAGGAATCCGGGGTGAACGGGTGGCTGGTGAACGAACTATGTGGGGTAAAAGGATCGGGGTGTGATTGTGGTTGTGGGCGGAAATTAAACCGAGTGGGAAGGCGAATAGAAGGTGAGTGCTTAATGGAGCGGAGAGGACCAAAGAAAACAGTGCATTCAGGTTTAAAAACGTTCACAGGGGTGGTGTGAAGGAAATAAACCGGCGTGCTCAGTGGGTTTAGAATATAATGCCTTGTGCAAGCCAAGACTTACGATTAAAGTTCAAGATACATTCCCGCGATCAGGTGATCTGAAATAGCGAGTTGAAAAACGGACGTTACGATCATGGTACCAGGGCTGGTACGCATTCTCAAAAAGTTGCGGGGGGAGGGTGAGACTTACTGATGTGCGGTGTCTCAAAGTCGGATCCTCGCAGGGAGTGCAGCTAGGCTTGCGGAGTCCGTGAAAACTCTGTGTGGAACACTCGCGGAGTGTTCAGTGAGCTCGGGTTGACTGGGAAGGGTGGGCGTGAAGGTCAAGGACGGACTAGGGAGTTAGTCACCCGACAGGCGGCCATCTTGGAGTGGTTAAAAGTGAGGGATATGCACGGGATGAAAAAAGGAACATGAATGGTTAGTAAGTGATATACAAGCCTGGCAAACCATTCCAGGCAGCAGTGTGCGTGTCATGTACCAGATAGGTACTATAAATAGCAACTTAATTCTAGACGATCATTGAGGCCATGAGGCCTCATGGCTTGCAGTCTATAAATCCAAGAAGTTTCTCTTTGGAGGAGTGTTTTGTTGATATCTCTTCCTTCTGTTTTGGGTACCATCTCTAGGACAATGAATTTCAACTGTGCAATATTGTGGTTGGCCTACTCGGACAGTTACGTCACCTGCCGGAGCACCTGAAAACTACCTGAACCACAACACCTTCATACACAAACCCCATCACAAAACAAGGTCGTGCATCATGCCCACATCCCTTCTTGAGTACTGTGAGGCACCTCATTGATGAAGTGCGAGATATAGTGCCTGTAGCAAGTTCTCCCCCCCTCCCCCCCCTATCCCCCCCATTAACTGCACCAAGATCTGCATGTCCAGGTGAATACCCGCCTCCCCATCCCAGATAACTGTCGGCGAGTCTGATCTGCTGACATTTCTCCAGAGATGGGGGTTTTATGAACCCGCTGTTCAGCAGCTGTTATCAAATGAGGAGATCTCATAGCCACGATATGTGCGATAAAAGGTTTACCGCCCACATCTTAATTCATGGGCCGCTCAAGGTGAGGTTGCGCCGTTTACTGTGGGGAGTATATATGTTGAGGGGAAGAAACCAAACATCTGCCCTAAATCACCAGGTGTCCTGCCTGCCCTCTCACAGCTCCCTCGAGGTATACAGAGGTGGAACCACTGTAGCCCAGGCAGCTTCTGGCATCAAAACCCCTCTGCTTCTGGCCTGTCTGCCTCCCAGCGGCTCAGTGCCCCCCTCCCTGATAGCCCTGAAATTACACTTTACTGTCCATGGAGGTATGTGAATATGAACTATTATTGTGAGCGTTAGCAGCTCCATAGCGGTCCTTCCCTAGAGGGGGTGAACAGGCTTCCCTCAGACATGTGCAGAACTGACACAGGCTTAGCATGTTCAACCACACAGCAAGACAGCATATGTGTGTGGTTTCAGTCCCCTGCACCAGAGCCGGAGGGCTGGGCACAGAGTACATGCTTTCAGACATGACCTGCCCCCTGCACATACACCAGGTGCCAGGTCTTTTATTCAGCTTCACCTGGGGTAGTGGGAGCGGCCTCACTCCTCCCAGGGGCCACAGCGGTCTTACTGTGCTGTTCACCGCGAGCCTCTTTCCTCTCTGAGTCATTCCTAAATGTTATCTCTTAAAGTCAGTCCCGGAGCTGGAGGTGCGCGAATAAAGGCAAGAGATGAGGGGACCATAAGCGCCACGTTGCTAGAATACTTTTTACAGCATTTGAGATTGGAGCAGGAGTGGAGAAAAATGGGGGGTTTCATTTAAGAGTTTTATCAAGGCAATTTCTGATTCATTAATTGAGGGAACGTTTGTGTTTTAAATGAATTATGGCACCGTGTATAGACTGATTCAATTTTTCGTTTTTCTCAGTGATGTGCAAGGAAAGGGCATCAGAGGGCGCCAAAGCGCTGTAGATCAGTGCGGCTAAATGACAAAAGAAGCAATAAACACTAGCGCCATGCGGGGGGATAGGAGGAGGGGGGAGGAGGAGGGAGATGGGCCCGATAATTGCAGCCAGATGGGCCGCTCATTCCCGCGAGTGAATCTCCTGACGTGCACGCGTTGCCATTGAAGGCGTGCATGTGCTTGGCTGAAAAGCCTTAGCTCTCGGAAAAGGTCTTTTTCCTTTGCAACGCATGCACTTTGCGAAAGCGAGACCGAAAAAGTAGTCCCTGAAAAGCGAGCAGTGGAAGGACATAGTATGCGTTCATGCTCCAGGGGAAGGTCAAATGCAAAAATAAAAAGTAAAGCCCACAAAACCAATGAATAAGAAGCAAGCAACTGAGAGTGACAATAAAGCCAAACAATGGTAAGCTGTACAAAACAGATAGTGGAGCATCACCGGACTGTCTGCGTGGTGGGAGGGAACAGGGAGACTTCATCCATACACTATGGCGCCACGCCACGTGTTATCAGAAGTCAGTGCCATCCTAGAGGTGCAAATACCCGAAGATCCCAAATGCGTATTTTTGGGGATACCTAATGATCTGGGTGTGGTTGTGACCAAACTAGATTTGGCCAGGCATTCAAGAGCTCCTGAAATGCCTAATTTTGCTGAGTGGAGGAGGGAAATGGACGAATTTATATGTATGGCATCCGAAAAAGTAACTTATAAAAGTAGGGGGTGCCCTTGCAAATTAAACAAGCATTTGCAATGCAATAGGTCTTGCATTATAAAAGTTTGAGCTGTTGGCATTGCTAATAATAATGCAACACTAGCAGCTCAAAGATTCAGTAATAAGAGACCTATTGCATTGCAATTGCTTGTTTAAAAAAATGATATATCACAAACTTGAGTGAAAGGTGTGTATTTATGTTGCATTGAGTACAGTGTAATCATGTGTTGTGTTATGTGGCACAGAGTGGTATTTTGTGGAGTGTATTTATCTTGCATTAATTAGAGTAATTATGTGATGTGCAATTATGTAGTACTGAGAGGTATGTGGAGAGTATTTATGTTGTATTGAATCCAGTGTAATTATGTGGTACCGAGTGGTATTATGTTGAGTGTAGTTATGTACTCTACTCAATGCAACATAAATACACCCCTCATCCTCGGATGCTTGATTCCGTTCTGGGAAGGACATGGCTTTTGTAGTTCGGACTGGACTGTTCCCATGGGGCACAGGGTCAGAGCTGATTTGCATATCGCCATTGTTTAACCCAGGGTGGTGTGGAGTGCAAAAAAACGATGGATATGGGCCCAGATCTTTGGACTGGGGTGAATGTGTGACATTGATCCACATTCTGTCCATCACCTGTTTTGTTTGCAAATGCTTGTTTATTCAGCACAGCAGATCAAAACGTGTACAGCGTCAGAAACGTTTCGGCTTCAAAAGCCTTTTTCACAACGCCTGCGCCAGAAAGCACTTCCTATCTACACCGACACTTCAACACTGAAAATGGAAAAAGAATTCTATGAATCTGTTGCAGCCATGTTGGAAAACTCCAGTTCATACATATTGTGCATAATTTGCCTATACATTTAAATCCCTTCTCTGTAACTGTAATTGTTGCTGCCTAATTCCCCAGTGGGCCAAATACTGATTGTCACAGATTGTAATCAGAGTAACGACGCGCACCTAAAGGCATAACAATGAAACTCAAATAAGATATTGAATCATTGACACAATTAAAGTCTTACTCAAGTCCTGATTTGAGTACGAATGTAATTATGCCAACCTGTTAAGAATGTGCTAGTTTCAACATATCATGTAGGGAATTCGCGTCAGAGGAGTTTCAACGCTGTCTTAGATCTAATATGCACACTTCATGTACATCATTATTCGGTATTCTCTATTTTTTGATTCAATGTCTTATTTGAGTTTCATATTTATGCTTTTAGGTGCAAATCGTTAGTCTGAGCCCTAGGGGGCATATTTATCAAGGATTTGCGTCACCCTTGAGTCGCACAAGAGGACACATGGGTGACGCAAAACCTAAATGAGATTAATCAACCCACCCAAGGCCACCTTACATGGTCCTGCACAAAATCAATATTGTCCACAACACAGGCACCCTTGCACAATGGTGTGAAGGTGGATGCATTGGCGCTGGGCAGCAGATTGTGCATCAGCGCAGGCAGAGAACAGAAAAGCGCTGCATTGCGTTAAATATGGCGCATTCCTATATTCTCACTTTTACACAGCTCAGCAAGGTGGCTTCCTGCGTTGTGTTACATCAATAGTTGATAACTATGGCCCTAGGAGTTTTGCTCTTTCATGTGAAAGAGACAGGATGTTTGTAAACATGAAAAATAAAACTGTAAACTCTGGTGCAAAACGAAATGTACCAGAAACAGTTTGATATTTGTTGCAACAATATATTCGAATGTCTTTAATACAAGTCTGATTTTATTAAAAATACTGTAGCTCAAAATGTGTAGAAATATGCAGATAGATTCTATCTTTCCTAAATGTACCTAAAGTGTGGAAAAATAAACATACTGGGGCATATCATCAACAGAATGCGATAAGTATCGCAAAACGCGCTTAGCGCATTTTTCCTTATCGCCATGTATCGCTGGTTTACAGCGCCAGGTTAGCGGCGTATCATCAACGCTTTTTACCGAGGTGATGTAAATCCAGCGATAGCGGTGATTAGCGTGAGGAATCCAGCGATATTGGGAGTGCGCTAATGTGCAGCTTTATAATAGGTAAGCGTGGACCTAGCCTGGCAATCCACCTACCATTATAAGTATAGCTAAGTAAATTTTAAACCAGGCGTTACATACCTGCTATAACCGCGGTTTGCGCAGTTTATTTTATCGCATCACAGGTTTGCTCGAGGCTTGTAAATATCGCAATGCTGTGTCAGCGAGGATTTCCATGGAGTAATGGGAAGGAACGCCTACTTTGCATGTCATTAGCGATATTTTTTACTGGCATGAAAAGTGGAGGAAAAACGGCTGCTAAGTCAAGGAAACACGCGCGAAAGCATGTTTGCGTGTCCTTGAAAATAATGCGATAAATAAATCGCTGCTTTTTCGGCGCTATGTGCCGAAAAAGCGGTGATATATCTCTTGTTAATATGCCCCACTGTAATTAAATATCTTCTTTCTTCTTATCATTGTTCATTTATGAAAACAGAACAGGAAAAACCATGTTTCATTTTCGTTTTTTAAACTGCAGCTCTGTGGCCTGCTTTTACCCTTAGCTCCTGACTCTGGCAGCAAGCACTGTGCCGTCATAACTCAATTGTAATAAGTTATTACAGTTGAGGGTTTATGCCATTACTTTATTGCAGGCTACTAGGTGCGTCACAAGTCACCTTTAATAAGGAAATTAGAGGAGGGCTTATATACAGGGGTTGCAGGCTCCCATGCATTATACGTATCTATGATGTGCTATTATTTACAACGATGGAGCATACCAATTTCCTTACTCTTTTAAAACAAGGCTCTTCTCATATCTGTTTTAAACTAACATTTAGTAATAGTATTCAATCCTCCATTACTCTCAAACTCCAAAAGTATTGGAATTCTACAATTATTTACCCAGTTATATGTCAAATTCATGTATGATTCTATAATTTAGGTAAATAATCTAGATTAGTGTCCGTACCGACAATCTTAAAGTTATACCAAGTTAACAATATAGATTGTGTTATCATAATGTTAGCAGATTTTATGCCACGCCTTAATCTGAGCCCCTCAGCCCTAAAATCTCTTTCCTAATTTGACCTTCATTCTGACCTAAATTGCTGTTCAAAAACATCCAACAAGCAGAGACATAAAGTGATAGATTCTTTACAGTAAGCAAGACGCGGCCCAAGCACGTAAAACCGGTGGAGCTGGGTGGGGGATTTCGATGGATGATGCAGAGGGAAAATTAAAGAAATAGTTAATTCCCCCTCGTTATCGTCTATCGAAATCACCCCCACCCGGCTCCACCACCCACCGTCCCACCTCTCTTACCTGCACGAGCTGCGACTGCAGTAAGCAACATTTAATGGCTGATTAAAAGCTCCCCCGTGCCCATCACAATTTTGTACTATAAAAACAGTTGAAACCGCTTGCCTCACTCTGGGGTTGAATTGGCCAAAATTAGGTTTCCAAGGCAGTTCATTACCTATAGTGTATCCATGTTATTTAGAAGGGGTCACTGCGTCTATTTGATTGTCATTCCCCCATACACTTTTGTAAACCATTTCAAGAGGAATGATATACATTTCGTTTTCACCAGGTTAATTGTCAGATTATTTTCTTTCAACCAAATAAAAGAGCCACACGCTTCTGTAAATCCACTTTAATTTGAGATGGAATAACATTGTCGTCTGCATACTACAATGTTGGCAAGGAAAATCTCCAATGAATGTAGGGTGATTCTGTTTAATATGAAGTTCCCAATCCCGATCTACTGTTCACAAAAAAGAGCATCTGTGGCTAATAGATATCACAGTTTTGTTTGTTTTATATGACTAAATTCTGGACAAATTTCTTTCAGCCAGATCCAATGGGCCCGATTCACAAAAGAAATCTGAGACAAAATCCTAACTTTACGACTTTCGTTATTCACAAAAGGTATTTAGGAGTAGTAAACTGAGACAAAATCCTAACTTTACAACTTTCGGTATTCACAAAAGGCATTTAGGAGTAGAAAAGTTAGGAATCCCAACTTCACTACTCCTAAATGCCTTTTGTGAATACGTAGAGGGCGTTTAGGAGTAGTAAAGTTAGAAATCCTAACTTAAGTACTCCTAAATGCCTTTTGTGAATACTGAAAGTCATAAAGTTAGGATTTTGTCTCAGTTTAGGAGTAGTGAAGTTAGGAATCCTAACTTTACTACTCCTAATGCCTTTTGTGAAAACCGAAAGTCGTGAATTTAGGATTTTTATCCTGTGTATTGCTTGGTGTTGTTAATCTTTTCTCTTTGTTATCAAACTTAATAAAAAGAGATTTAAACAAAGTTAGGATTTTGTCTCAGTTTAGGAGTAGAAAAGTTAGCAATCCTATCTTTACTATTCCTAAATGCCATTTTGTGAATACCAAAAGACGTAAAGTTCGGATTTTGTCTCAGATTACTTTTGTTAATCGGGCCCAATGGGTTTCTTGATAATTAGAGAATTAATCAGAGCAGGTAATTGCTGCTTAAAGGTATGATCACTGTCCATCAATGTGTTGGGGGGGGAGAAAAAAATGTTCACTCCAAGACTTCAGGGTCGGACTGGCCTACAGGGCAATATGGCAGCGCCTGAAGGGTTGGTCTGACAGGTAAATGCGGGCCTTTTTGGCTCTTTATGGGTCAGTTTTATGGTGTGATGTGCTCCCTTTTACTGTTCATTTCCTGATATTACCACATATATTGCCTGCAGCAATAACAAATGCATGCAGTCTCCCATATAAAACACCTGTACAGTTGAGAACGGCCCAATGTGCAGAATGTGGGACACTTTTTTAGCTATCTGATCTGCTAATGGGGCCACTTTTACTTGGGCGCCGCTGTCAATTTTCTGTCCCAGTCCAACCCTGCTAGACTTAACAGTTGTTCAGGTAATACAGTCACTCTTTCCTGTCTCCAACAATGGCATGATAGAGTTTATAGTTAGAGGTGGATTACCTTGTGCCAAAGAACATGAACTACTCTTATTCAATTAATCAAACAAATCAAACTTTATTTGAGTGCCAGAATAAAAACGCTATGCTAATAGAAGATCCAAAGCACACATCATAAATTCTCTTCAGAAAAAGTAGTTTGATTAAAACACATGAAGTATACATCAAAAACACTCCTCAGGTCAAGTCAAGTGTAAACATTCTTCATTCGGTTGAAAAGCCCATAAAATATAAATAAAGAGAAAACCAGATACAAACAATCTTACAGTACATTACATTAAATGTTTCCTGATACAATTATCGGTCCATAAACCTTTGGCATAAAACCCTTGCTCACATGATTCAGCAATTCCTACTGCCTGACCATCCCATTTCAGTATTGTTAACAGAGGTGCAGAGTGCACATGTAATTATCAGACCAAAAAAACTGTATTGTTGTTTAGAGTTATAAAGTGCCAAGTACAAGCCTAAACATTTATATTTGTCAGATTTACATCAAAAGCTCTGTCACATATTAATGAAACTAGTATCTTAAAAGATAATCAAACCGCCCAACGCTTCCAATAAAAGCTTCTAAGCATTAAGCAGCACACATAGAATTTACAAAACTGCATTTAAAGATGGTTTATGTGCAGAAAAAGGGACCTTCCAGAACATGAGCAATCTTTCTGTGCACGTAGACACCCATGCACTATGATGCAAGGATGCCTGCGTTGGCACTAGGCTGCTAAGTGTAGTGCTAGTGCAGGGGGAAATGCAGGGTTGCACCATATTCTTGTAAATATGGTGCAGCCCTGCGTTTCTGAAGTGGTGGAGTGAGGCATTAAGCTAGGAAGGCTAGCATCTCACTCTGCCACTTTACTTGCTAACATGCCCCTATGTTTCTTAAAAATCGCTTGGATGCCTAGTTGCAAATAGCGAAAGGCATGTTTATTTCACCACTAGGGGGCATATTTACAAGCTCCTATTGCCACATTAACGTCACTTTTTTAGGAAGGCAATAGAGAATTCGCCTTATTTACAAGGCAGCATTAAGCCACTTAACGTGGCTTAACACTGCCTTGTAAATAAGGGGCAATGGACGTTTCACTGCAACATCCATTGATTTTGACGCTGCCCCATATTTACAAGGGTGGCGTAAATATGGGGCAGCCCCAAAATTAAGACCCGGGAAAACCTGATCTTACCATGGCAAAACGAGTAGAAATGTTTAATTTCTCCACATTTTTGCTGTTTTAATGTTGTTTATGTGCAGGAAGGTGTCTCTTCCCACACAAAGGCAATAATTTTTACAAAAGTTAAGTTTTGCAACTTCTATGCGTGCCACATTGAGAAGCACACATAGAAGTTACAAAACGCCATGTAAAGATTGTTAATATGGGGGGGGGGGGCTAGAGGGCGCACTGCGGAATGGCTGCCTTCTAAGACAGCTCCGCCGGCCGAGTCCAACTGATGGCCTGTAACTAGCGGGAGGCGGCGTCATTGTGACCGAGAAATAGCAGTAATTGATGTCGGAATGTATGTAGGCTAATGCGGCAGAGATAAAAGACAATCACAACGTGGTCATTCATGAGAAAACGGGCTAAAAGTGGCAGCCGGACGGCGCTTCAGGTAACCCGGACAAGAGGGAGGCCACCAAGTGCTGATAGGCACGGAGCGCTCCGGGAGAATGCAGACGCGGGGAAGTCGTGGAAAACACTGGACAAAGGATTAGTCCGGGCACAGAAAATGTCGGAGTACGCTGCGGGCAGGAAGCAGCAGTAAATGAAGACACGGAAGAAAACAATATGCGACCAGCGGTGCTGAAGGTCCGTGATACAACCGGGACAGAATATCGGTAAGCGGAGGAGGGCGGGAAGTGCGCGAAAATAAAGTTCTCCGCTACCGATTTTAATACAGCATACCTGATCAGTAGTCCTTATGACGGGGATGGACAATTGAGCACACAGACCCCAGACAACGATTGCACCTATCAGTTCTCAGTAAGGCAGCATTACAGGGAGACCGTGACTCAATTATTGTAACACCTGGCAGTAAATAATGTCACACATTGCTCACCACACAATACTGGGGTGTAAAAACTGACATCCTGCCTATTTCAGTGCACGCTACTACGCAAGGCGACTACACGATAGCGACAGTCAAGGAAAAGACAATATATGCGTCTAGCAAAATGACAAGATGGCGAGAAACCACGACAAAATGACGGCGGACACATAAACGGATTTGATAAAAAGGAGCGCACCATCAGGCATCATACCACAGAGGAATATACCAGGTATGTGCATGTAAAAAACGTAAAGCTGGGCACTGGGTCCTGAACATCGCTAACCAGTGAAGAGACAAGCAAGGCTGCTGCTGGGCGCAATATAGAGGTACTGCGAGTGCGTGGGCATGGAAAGCGATTACTGAGCAGGAAAAGGTCTATAACCTGACAAACTGCCAGGCACCTGGCTGGATAAGGTAACACCACGACATAAGGAACCCGGATACCCATGTACTAGTGGGAGACAGCAAGCACACACAATTTGGCGCTAGACCCCTGTCGCACACAGATAACTGTTCACTCAGCTGCACTGCAAGCGAGTTACGGGGCGTGTGTTAAGGAGAAATAAAGGAAGGACCTGTAACTTTTTAAGAGCTCAGGACTGACAGCATAAAACTATAGCGGAACATACCAAAGTGTAATAAACGCCACAAGCTGTACAATGGGGAAGCCTGACAAACAACAACCTAAGCACACATTTGAATTGAGGAAGACACCTAAAGGTGCAGTGTCGCACTCTGACACAGAAATGGACCAGGAAACTACATCAGGAGGCGCCATGGAAAAGGTACTTAAAGCAATACAGACAAGTCTGCAAGATATTAATGGGAAACTTGACCACTTAACTCAGCGAGTTGACTGCATGGCTGCGAAATTGGACAAACAAGGAGAGAGACTAGACAACGTGAAAGTCCGCATAGTGGCGGTGGAAGATGAGGCAACTACAACTGCAACCAAATGCACTGGAATGGAGAAGGTACTGGAAGTGCTTAAGAATAAAGCGGAAGATTTGGAAGCGCGATCGCGACGCAACAACCTACGCATAGCGGGTGTCCCGAAGTCAACGGACACTGGCAAAATGGAGAAGTGCGTAGAAGACATGTTGCGATCACTCTTTTGGGAGAGTAGCTTTTCGAATGTACTAATTGTGGAAAGAGTGCATAGATCATTGGCACCACGACCACCACCAGGAACAGCACCATGACCCATAATTGCGCGGATATTAAACTACAGAGACAGGGACACAGCACTCCGACTAGCCAGAGAAAAGCAGACAATATCGCATCAAGGAAATAAGTTGGAGTTCCACCCTGATTTCACCATGGCTGTACAGCAAGCTCGTAAGGAATTTTCGCAGGTCAAGGCCAAGCTGAGGGACATGAAGGTGGAATATGCCATGTTATATCTGGCACGCCTGAAAGTGAAGTGGGAGAGTAGGGTGACAGTGCAATACAGCCCGAAAGCTGCACAGGACTTCCTAAAGAAACTCATCACAAAGAAAAAAGAACGACGGCGGGAGGAACAGAATCAAGATTCGGAATGAGATGTTTTCGATTGATATGACGACGACCGTCCTGTCGATTAGAAAGAGAAAGGAGAGTGGGCGAGCTATCTCACGGACAAGATCATGAACGGTTTGTATGCTGGCCAGCTGGTAACATGGAACCGCGAAACCACGGTGGTGTGGAGAAAGATGGCTAGAGTGCCATATGAACTTTGGAAGGAAGCATTGAACTGGTAAGATTGAACAAGTTGAGACTGTTCAGGACATTCCGGGCATATATCATGAACTATCTGGGGTAATTATGAAACTGGAATAGCTAGCCAACCAGGAGGGTGACAGTGTCCGATCATCACACGAGTTTACTACTATCTATGTGATTGAAATAACAAAAATATTAAGTTGTGAAGTTTGGGCTAAAATGTTGTCTTTTAATCAGTGACTGCTAGGATTACGCTGCATTGATAATGTTGATTCGGCCACATCCACCATGGTGGATACTGTTGTGTACCCAAAGCTGACCCCCTATGGGTGTTCCCCAACTTGGTTATGTTTTTATTGTGGGAAATAATGGGGTTTGTCTTTGGCATAATTGGGGTGCTAATGTGGGAGGCGGGAGGGGGGTTGGGGGTATGTTCCACAGATCAGAATGTTTGAGATGCAACGCCACAATCCAGGGCTGTTATACATCCATGAGTAGGAAAGATACCAGTACTTCTAATATTATTGCAAGGATCGAGGCAATATTTTCCTGCCTTCGGCAAGGAGATATGCTCACAAATGTCGGTTATGGCTGAGGACAAACTAAGGCCGGCAGCCTTACATTTCTTAACGTGGAAAGTGCGTGGCCTAAACAATCCGAAAAAGATAAGGCAAATGTTTACATACCTAGATAGGCTGCACGTTGATATAGCCATGCTTCAGGAAACCCACCTGGCCCCAGGCTCGCCATGCACACTGGGGAGTAAATGGGCGGAATCATCTTATCACTCGAGATATTCCTCATACGCCAGAGTAGTATCTGTATTGGTTAAAAAAGGCACAAATCTAGCTATTGAACGCACTATGGTGGACACAATGGGAAGATATATTATTATTGTGGGGAGGCTGCGGGGACAGGGGATGGTCCTTATAAATACATATGGCCCAAACACAGATGCGCCTGAGTTCTTTCATGACATATGGCAGAGACTACATGATATAGAGGACATGGAGATAATTTGGGGAGGAGATTTCAACCTGGTATTAAAAGAACATTTAGACAGATCCGAGTCGACTACAGAACCACATCGGAAAGCCATGCGCAAAATGAATGATATCATGACCGAGCTAGACCTATATGACCTATGGTGTGTTAAGAATCCGATGGGTAAAGAGGCAGCGCACATCTCTGCCATGCACAGCAGCTGGTCCTGTATAAATATATGGGTGGGCTCGAAGAAAGTGTCGCACTGGACTAATACTGTCAAACATCTTGCCAGGACGTTATCAGACCATAACCCGGTATCGCTGTCTATGACACTCCCATACTACCTACCCCCACCATACAGCTGGCGATTTAACGCGGGGGCGCTAACTGACTCAACATATAGGGATACACTTAAGACAGCTATATCGGAGTATTTCACCATTAATTCAACAACAGAGGACCCTGGTCTACTATGGGAGGCCTTCAAGGCCACCCTTAGGGGGGTCTGCTTGAGCACCACTGCAGGTATTCTAAAGGATATTCAAGGACAGCTAGCTAAAAGTGAAATTAAGTTGAAAGAGTTAGAACGCGCATATGAACAATCCCGGGACCCGAGGCTGCTAGGTGATATTAGAATAGCAATGGCAGAGTACCAATCCTTCGCTGACGATGAGCTAAAATATAAGTCGAAACGCGCAAAGGCAAGAACGTTTGGTGAGGGAGGGAGGCCGGGCCGGGTGTTAGCATCAAAGATATTCGAAAGACGAACTATGCAGATGGTGATGCAGGTCAAAAGTGAGGATGGGTAAATACAAACCACAACTGGGGTATACTTAAGGAATTCGTCAACACATATAGTGCATTATATAAGTCACGGCACATCGCAAACTCGGAAGACATTATGGCTTATATGGAAGATGTAGCGATAGCATGGTTGTCGGATACACAGAGGCAGTACCTGTCCCTCCCAATCACAGTGGAAGAGATAACGGAAATTATTAAATCGTTACCTAACGGGAAGGCACCAGGCCCGACGGGTTTACATGTGAGTTTTATAAAGAGTTTGTAGATCTGCTAGCACCACATATTGTGGCAATGTATGGGGATGCGTTTGAAAAATCAATACTTCCACCCACCCTGCGCGAAGCGATCATAGTAGCACTTTTGAAGCGGGCAAAAAACCCACTGTATTGCGAGTCCTACAGGCCGCTATCATTGATAAATATTGACTCCAAAATACTAGCCAAATTGTTGGCGACACAGTTACAACCACTAATGACAGCACTGGTCCTACCAGACCAGTCAGGATTTATACCAACGAAATCCACAGCACATAATGCAAGAACGCTGTTTGCCTTAGCACATTATTTAACACCTTCCACTAAAGCGGCTGCGGTAATGCTGGACGCAGCCAAAGCGTTCGACTCGATAGAGTGGCCTTATCTCCTTACAATGCTTAAAAGAATGGGATTCCCATTTATCAGCAATGGGTCCAGCTACTTTATACTAAACCTATAGCCCGAGTACGCGTTAACAATTATATATCGGACGTGGTTCCCATAGAGCGAGGCACACAACAAGGGTGTCCACTATCACCGCTCTTATTCGTGCTAGCATTGGAACCGCTGGCCTGCAAAATTTGGCTGGGCCATCACTATTCGGCATTGCAGTTTTTAGAGCGCCCACTTCACATCTCCAGGTACGCAGACGATATGCTGTTATATGTTCGAAACCCAGAAGAGAATTTAGCACCTTTGATGAGAGAATATGTCAAATTCGGGCGACACTCCGGGCTCCAAATAAATTGGGAGAAATCGATTATACTCCCCCTCACAGATAGCACAAATCCACACACGACAGAATTCCCACTAGAGTGGCAGCGGTATCCAGTCCAGTACCTGGGCGTGTGGTTTCACAGGGACCCTGAACTAGTCCTGCGGGAAAATTATGGTAAGGCGGTCAGCACCATGGCGACCAAAATTGATCGGTGGATACAGCTACCTCTATCGCTGACTGACAGGATGGCAATAGTCAAAATGGTGGTGCTTCCAAAGTTCCTATATTTATTTAACAATATTCCCATCACACCGCCATCTGAAGTATTCTGACAGATACAGTCGCTCCTCATAAAATTAATATGGGCTGGCAAACAAGCTAGGATGGAGCTGAGAGCTCTTACATTGCAATACTCAAAGGGCGGCTTTAAAGTACCTGATTTTCGCATTTATTATTTATGTGCTCAGGCCCAGTATGCCTATCATTGGTACCACAGAACTCCCTTTCTAACACACACAGCCATAGAGGAAAGCGATGCACACCCTATCCCACTAACAGCAATACTAATGCATAAAAGACCTGCACTACACGAAAAAGACATTAACACCATAGATACAACGAACGCAGCATGGGCACAAATAGTGAAACTAGCACATAAGGACCCTCTATATGCACCTGCCCTCCCACTACATCATCATCCGAACTTATCGGTTACGCAAGAGGAGGTAGGCATGGGGCTACTGCGCCAGGTAGGTCTTGACACGATGGGAGAGCTGTATAATGAAGGGACATTTAAACAACTACTGGACTTTGATTATGTAAAAAACCAAACACTACTCTTCCGCTTCACTTGGCACAGACTCCAAGGGGCTATAAAACAGCTCTACCCAACATATCCAGCGGAACCTCCGCAATTAAACGTGTTACAGTTAATCCTTACCTCACCGAATGATAAAAAGCTGATATCACGGCTATATACGGTATTACACGATTAAATCGAAGGTACAACGCATAGAGCGTGTGCACGGTGGAACGAAGTGTTAGAAACGCCTCTTACGGAAGAGGAGTGGAGAGATGCCTGCTCAGTGACTGCACTCTTAACTACTAACGGAAATCTGAGAATATTACATTATAAATATTTGCACAACACCTATCATACTCCAGCGCGTCTGCACAAGTACGGTCTCAGACAGGATGCAAGCTGCAAGAGATGTGGATATGAATCGGCGGATTTCATACATCTAGCATGGAACTGCCCGCCTGTGCTTCGGTATTGGGGGAAAGTTATGCAAATGCTGAGTGACATGGTTGGGGTGCCAATAGACTGTACGGTCCGTACTTGTTTGTTAGGCCTATTGTACAATGTAAGGGCTGCAAAGCGAAAATTTTGTCTAATTGCGCTTTTATTAGCGAAAAGACGCATTTCACTAGCTTGGGATAGCAAAAATGTACTGCAAACAAACCAATGGATTCAAGATATGGCGCACTGCCACGAAACGCTGCTCACCTACGAAGAGGAGCTGCCGACGAAATCACGTCCTAGAGACTATTGGTCATTCTTGGTTGCATATCTGCAAAATAATACAACTGTATGAATGTACATATATGTGCTGGTTATTTCCGGAGATACTACTTATTTGGAGACACATTGATGGTGTATCTGTATTCTGAGAACAAATGTATGCTATGCCGGGATGTGGGATGCGGTAACATGATGATCTGTATGGTTTATTCTTGATTTTGTTATATTTTGAAAATACCAATAAAAAAAAGTGAAAAAAAAGATTGTTAATGTGCAGGAAAGGACACCTTCCTGCACATAAACAATCTTCCCCTGCAAAGCAGACACCCATGCACTATGGCGCAAGGATGCCTGCGTTGGCGCTAGGCAGTTAAATTTAGCACCAGCGCAAGGGGAAATGCAGGGCTGTACCATACTCTTGTAAATATGGTGCAGCCCTGCCTTTCTAAAGTGATGGAGCGTGTCATTAGCCTTCTTGGCTTAACGACATGCTTCACGTCTTTACTAGTAAATATGTCCCCTAATTTCTTAAACGTACAGCAGAGGAAATACATTTGTAAACCATCAAGCAAATGTATTCTTTCTATAAAATATGTAAATAAATAAAGGAGGCCTACATCTTCTAATTTTTAGGTACCTCAATAACCGGATTAAATTGCTTACATAGGTGCAGTGTATAATTTACAAAAAAAGCGAAAATTTAACAATGTCTGACTAGAATTCGAATTGCAAGGGCAAGGTTCAAATAAAGACTCGAAATACACGTTACTGGGGTATGAAACCAGAAGATAGACTATACTGAACCTAGTCAGATAAAATTGTTGAGAATGGGAACAATAGATAGGGTTCCATGAGACATGTGGGAACAAGAGGGAAATATCTACTCCCTCTCTTCTTTCCCATCTTTATACATTCTCTTTGTTTGTTACATACATCGAAAAAATCCTGTTTTAACTGCTGTTTTGAGATGGTGACTATTTGTTTCGGATTCTGAATGCAGTCCGTTCTCCCTAGAATATATCTCAGCCGTGCAATATTGTGTATATTGTCAAGAAGCAGAAAATCGTTAATTATAGAAGGACTTCTTCCTTGGCCCAAATTCAGCCGCGGTCGGTAGTGGGAGTACCTGCCGGGTGGTGACGTGGGGAGGGATATGTTGGGGAGTAGTAAACTATGGATTACGGAGGTTTACAGGTAAGTAAACATATAAGTAAATAAAATACTTTTGTTGCGTGCACTGCATGCCCAAATGCGATGCAGTCCACGTAACGAAATTCGTTTGAGAAGGATGGGGAAGGATGGGGAGACTGTTGGAACTGACAAAACCCTACTCAAAACGAGGTTTTAAGCTGCCTGTAGGCTGGAGACATCACAGTTGCCCCATACCCCTGCTCCATAAATGGCGTAGAAGAACAACGAGCTGTATAAATATTAACCATAACATCCAAAGGTTTTTAGCCCAGCTACCTCTGTAGTTTGGTCAAACTGTAACTATATTCTTAATTAATTGTGACCATGTACCATTTTGGTCAAACTAGACCCCCAGATAGGTAAAAGTGGGGACATAGAGGCGTTAATCTTCATTACTATGGTGTGACTTGAAGGAAGAAGAAGAGTTCCCTACTACCATGGCATGCAGTTTGGTAGTATGCGTCTTTAAACCCAGGTTGTTCATAAATAGGACAAACTTGTTTAATAAATGTTTGTAAACCTAAGTTGGTTCTTGATAATAAATCACAATCGCCTGCTTAGAGTAAGGTGGCCTGGTTCCTGGAGGGCACCTTCGGGGTGACTGCTCTCCTTAATTAAGGTGTCTTTCAAGATGATTTATATGGGTAAAATAAAAAAGGACCAATACACATCCTTGCCTCACTCCACGTTTCATTTTAATTGGATCAGTGCATTCTCCATTTACACCAAACCCTTACACACCCTGTCACATTTTCATGTATATAGACTTAAAAATATGCCAATGCTGTGTCTATACTCAGTTCAAGCATTTCTGTCCACACTTTCCCTCTATCGAACCAGTCAAAAGCTGATGTTAAATCCTTAAAACCTAGATGAAGGGTACCATTCTTAGCCACTGTGTATTTGCTTATGACCAGATGGAGATTAAGACACTGTGTCACAGTGCTGAGGCTTTGTCTAAACCCGCACTGCACATCAGAGAAGCACCCCTTTTCAGCTGCCCATGCCTCCATTTGATCAAGTAAAATTCTACCCATGAGCTTCTTACCGTATCAATTAGGTAAATCAGCTGATAAAATTGGAGGGCTGCTCTATCACCTTTTTAAATATTGGAACTATATTAGCATTTAAGCATGATTTAGGGGTACCTTCATTAACTGCACCTCTCAAGATGTTTGTGGGTAGTGGTGCCCATAGATCAGGGTTTTACAAAAACAGATCAGCTGGCACTCCCCTTCTGGATCAGAGGCCTTATTTCTCGCATTTTGTTCTAGTGCACGACTGATCTCCTTATCTGGGGGTATTGCTAACTCAGAACCACCACATGTCAATTTACAATCAACTGACTCACTATGACTGTTGGACCCATCATTATTACTGTATACCCTAGCAAAGTGTTCAACCCATTCATATGGTGAGATGGCAACATCAATATGTGAGTTATGATTGTCTCTAAAATAGGGATCATTAACTGTCTTCCAAAACAGACAAGGATCCTTCCTTCCACTTGCCTGATACAGTTTTTCCCTAGCTTCTTTCCTGAAGGCTGTCTTCTTCTGCATGATTGCTCCTTTGTTATTGTGCCTAAATAAACTGACTAACCCCCTGTCTTGAGGCACCTGTTTCAGGACTAATATAAGAATTATGTGATTCTTCAAGCAGTTACTGTCAAACCATCTTTGTGGCTTAGACTCACTATTCTTTATTTCAATTAGCATAAGGTGATGACTGTGTGGCAGATTTCCTCAAATGCCGGCAACAAACTTTTAAGATTTATTTTGTGGTCCAGGCAAGCTAATACCTGCCCTTACTTATCCTTAGTAGTTCCTCCAGTCAGTACGGTGCCTGGGTTCACCGTGGCCCACCTATGCAGGTTCCCCTTATTGTTGTTAAAAGCTATTGGGTGAGTAGAAGTTATCTCTAATTATTTATTAGTGCCCGTATCAAAGGATAACTTCAAGGGATAATGATTATTTAAACAGATTTGCAGAATTGAGAAATCAATGGCCTTGAGCTTATAATGCTGGGAAAATGAAATATAATCAATATGGCTACCCTGACCTCTTCCAATATGTCATATGATCCGTATTAGAGTGGGAAATAAGATAAATGGTTAGGAAGAGAGAGAACTTGTTCAGGTTAGAATTGAAAATATCCCCACAAGGGTTGTGTTCAAAATGGGGATAGTCCTCCCTGTTGCACCCCCACATGCCACAAATAGACGACTCCTAGAATTATCCTGGCTGAAGAGAGGTGAAACCCGAAAGCGGTCCTAGGATGCTTGTTTCTGGTCCATGGAGGACCTGGTTTGGCAGTTCGGGCTGGACTATTCCTATGAGGCACAGGGTCAAGACTGATTTGTATATGGCCAGGTCTAAACTGGGGTGGCATGGTGAGCAACAGAATGATGGATTTAACCCATATCTCTTGACTGGGGGTGAATATTTTGATTTGTTCTGCATTCCATCCATCAATTATGTGTCTGTTGCTTTCTCGCCCTATGTGTGCCAGTTATGCCCAGACATGGGTCCTGGGCTCACTGTGCCACTGGAATCAAGCTATCCTGGCTGAAGAGGGGTGAAACCCCTAAACAGGTCCTAGGATGCTTGTTTCCGGTCCATGGAGGACTTGGCTTGGCAGTTCGGGCTGGACTGTTCCCATGAGGCACAGGGTCAAGACTGATTTGCATATGGCCAGGTCTAAACTGGGGTGGCATGGTGAGCAAAAGAATGGTGGATTTAACACAGATCTCACTACTGACTGAATGTTTTGATTTGTTCTGCATTTCGTCCATCAATTATGTGTCTTTGGCTTTCTCATCCTAGAATTGGCATAATCTGCTATTAAAATCACCACCCAAATCACAATGAACTCCATGTTGACATCACCTAGAAACTTACTAACAAAGGGCCCGATTCACAGAACTAACTTAAGCCAAAATCCTAAACTTACTACCATTTTGGTATTCACAGAAGGCACTTACTCATTTTGGTATTCACAGAAGTTAGGAGTCCTAAATTTAGGACTCCTGCAGGCTTTCTGTGAATACCGAAAGTCTTAAAATTAGGGTTTTTCTCAATTTAGGAGTAGTAAAGTTAGGACTCCTAACTTTAGGACTCCTAAATGCCTTCTGGGAATACCAAAAGTCTTAATGTTAGGATTTTTTCTCAGTTTAGGAGTCGTAAAGTTAGGGTTCCTAACTTTAGGACTCCTAAATGCCTTCTGTGAATACCGAAAGTCTTAAAGTTAGGATTTTTCTCAGTTTAGGAGTAGTAAAGTTAGGACTCCTAACTTTACTACTCCTAAACTGCGAAAAATCTTAACTTTAAGACTTTCGGTATTCATAGAAGGCATTTAGGAGTCGTAAAGTTAGGACTCCTAACTTCTGTGAATACCGAAATGAGTAAGTGCCTTCTGTGAATACCAAAATGAGTAAGTGCCTTCTGTGAATACCAAAATGGTAGTAAGTTTAGGATTTTGTCTTAAGTTAGTTCTGTGAATTGGGCCCAGTGCTTTCGAGAAAGGCAGCAATATCAACATTATTGGGAATTAAGTTATTGCATAGAAATTAACGATAACAAGTAGTAGCCTTGGTTTGTACATAATACTAATAATTTGAAAATGGGGGGTATCATATCATGGTACATTTTAAAAACCCTTTTGTCTAAGGTGGTTGAGATTGAGGTTAGCAAACCACCTCTATGGTGCCCTTCTCTTTTCCACTGAGGTATAAATTGACTGAAGGCCATCAATATGCACTGTTTCTCTGGCCCAGGTTTCTTGTAAGCAAATAATATTAAAAGCCCTATTTAATTTGTTCATACCACCGCCAGCCTTCCTTCGGGGGACTTCAAGCCCCAGGGTACCTAGCACCAGGAGGCCCGGACGTCTGCAATTGCACCTGGAGACGCATAAGACTGCTGAGGGCTCCCACCGCATGGGACACGTGCGGGCATGCCCTGGCCAAGTCCGAGTCAAGGGCAGGCCCTTCTGTGCCTGTCCGCGGATGTACGAGGTCGGGCTGGGCCCACTCTCTTGGCCCTAGTCCAGTGGGACAGTAACTTTTTTTAGCAGGCGGATTGGTGTGCCTGGCCTGTCCATTGTTTATTGGTAAAGGGCAAAGGGGTTTGCAGGACAGTGATTATCGATGCAGCCTGCGTGAGTACTTGTTCTGTATCTCCTCTCTTATTGAGATTTTATAAATGTTTTGTTTCCATGGCGTTGAGATGGGTTAGGCAGGTTGACCGATCAAGCACACCATGGAGAAGAGGAAAGGTGCCCCCACATGTTCACCACAGAACTTAAGTTATGGTACTATTGACTCATTTCTAATAAAAGCAGTGGGGGAAATTTCCAAAGAAATAGACAAAGCTGAGAGGAGGCTTTCTTTGGACAGGGCTGGAATAGCTGCACCGATCCTGGATGATAGTGTGGCCCATGCAGCCGAAAGGGTAGCAGAGAATGCCTTGGGCCAAGAGCAGGCAGAGGAAGGGGGCCTTAATCCAGGCACCAGTCTAAACAACAACGCGGTTGGCCAGATCACACAGAGGTGGGCCATGCCGCTCACCTCTCGTTGTGTGGATTTGAGTGGTCCTCCTGCCCGGAAGAAACAACGGAAAGTACAGAAGAAAACAAATCCCAAGCAGTCGGGGTAGGCACTATAGGCCCAGATACTAAGGTCACCAAGCACTCGGAAGACCTGTGGGGGTCCCTAAAACAAAAAATTGTGGAAACAGTGTCTTCTCTATTAAATGACTTTTTAAACGAACTATCGAAAACTTTTTTGACATGAGGGCAACGCTCTCCAATATCGAAAATACATTGCCCCTGTCTGGCCAACCCACGCAAATTGTAGCCCCTAAGTGTAATGTTGCTCAACAACTAATCCCCCCTGTCATTTCCCCTATAGAGACATGCACCGAGACCCAGACCCCTTTAGCAACTATGGGTGTAACAGGACTTGAGGACAGGCTATGGGGTCAACTATGCCTGGTCGGCTGGCCTCCCCAATTAGTGAGCTGATTGAAAAGGTCCCCCTTGGGGGACAGCAACTTCATGGTTGGTTGGCAAGTGGGGTTACCCAATTTCCCCCTAATATCTGTAATTTGCCAGTCATGGATCTCCCACCAGCAAGCTGTCCTCATAAAGTGGTTCTGGTGGGGGTCCCAGGACGAGACAGCACACAGGATGAGTCTATTGTCCAGTTAATTAACGAGGTAAACCTCTGGCTAAGTAAAGATGCTGGGTTTAACATGTCAGAGCAAAGCACATCCTGTTGACTAAGAGAGTGGCATGGATTGGTAGGTCCAAGAAAATATTCCCTGGGGATAGTGTGATTGTCACGCTCAGGCATCCTGAACTGGTCCATACGATTTTATTCCCCTCTTCACAATCACTCCTAGTAGATTCTGGGATTAAACCATTACCACTGGGTTTCTTTTACAGACCCCCTTCTAAACCCTCATCTTTTCAATGTCTTGCTGTGTAGGAAGTGGGCTTTATCCGGGGTGCGGGCCCCCTGAAATCAAGAAATGCTTTTGCATCACTGAGGGATCTAAATGACATTGATTGACTATTAAGGGTGAGCAAAGGAAAAGCTGCTGAAAATTGGGTTGAACCCTTCAACGAACCATGTGTCAGGGTGGAGATAAATGTTGATGTAATATCAGAAATCCCACATGAGTATAGGGATCAAAGAGAGAGGAGATTATCTAGTGTAGATAGGGCTACTATTACCCCCTTCTGTCCTCAGAAGGGGCGAACTGTGGGTGACTTAAAAATAGTCTCGTGGAACGTAGCAGGTTTGACCAGCAAATTTCAGGATGAGCAGTGGCTCAATTTTATTAGAGACTTCCACATAATATGTATTTAGGAAACGTGGGAGCCAGTTAATAACTTCTTTTCAGAAGGTTATAAAACATTTTTCTGTCCAGCATTAAGGTCAAGTGCAGAGAGAGCAAGGGGGGGTTTAATTATGTTTATAGATTTAAGATTCCATAGGGAGGTGGAAGCCTATGTCATTGGAGTCGGATGTAGTACAAGGACTCACATTTCTAAGCAAGTCGCACCTGCAGGGATCAAACTGCTTCGATGAATTAAGCTGCCGGTTGGAGAAACTGCATTGTGAAGGTCTAGCACAGTCACATTTTATTATAGTTGGAGATTTCAACTGCCATCTGTGCCCCAATTTGAGGGTGACTCATTGCGACTGGTTGATCTGCACATCAAAAAAGGGACCACATATGGAATAACTGACCAAGGCAGGTGGTTACACTGGGCGCAGGTTGATACTGATGCCTTTAAAAAATCAATTTTTAGCACAGGTAAGCAGGAGATCAAGAAATGTTTAGACGCAGAAGCACAGGATCTTGAATTGAACTCGACAGGTAAACTATTTCAGGTGGTCGCTCACCTATCTAATCCCCTCGCCCCGCGCCCAGAAGGATCACAGGCTCTATCCGACTCTTTGGCCAAATTCTTTGAAGACAAAGTCAGAGCCATCTTTACCACTTTTTCCCCTGACCCTTCTCCCACCCCCACTCTGAATTCCACCTCTGATAACGCTCCAGCTTTCCTAGCCTTTGAAGCCACCACGCAGGAACTCATCCAACCCCTGATTGCTCGAACCAAATCGGGTTCCCCCCTTGATCCTTGCCCTCCTGGCATTCTCAATCTCATCCCTGAATCTATTGCTCCCTCTCTAACCACCATCTGTAATGCAATGTTCGCAACTGGCATCTACCCTTCGGTTTGGAAGGAGGCTATTATTAAACCTCTTCTAAAAAAGCCTACCCTAGACCCTCTCCTTCCTGCCAGCTACAGACCCATCGCATGTCTCCCGTTCCCGGCTAAGATTTTTGAAAAAATCATGAACACTCAGCTATCGACCTACATACATGACAACAACCTACTGGACGACACCCAGTTTGGGTTTAGACAAGGCCACGAAACAGAGACAGCGCTCTTAAAAGCAGCAGACGAGATAAGGACCACAATGGACAACGGAGGTTCTGCAATACTAATACTTTTGGATCTCTCCGCAGCCTTCGACACGGTCGATCATGTCACTTTGATTGACCGTGTCGCGGCCACAGGAATAAAAAACAAAGCCCAAAAACTCCTTGCCTCATTTTTGTCCAACCGCCCTCAAACAGTGAAGATAGGTAAATACATCTCTCAGACCTTCTCTCTGCCTTGCGGAGTACCTCAGGGATCCTCGCTAAGTCTGACACTTTTCAACATATATGTTTCGGACTTAGCGAGGGTCATAAAATCCTATGGAATCTCCCTCACTACTTACGCTGACGACACCCAATTGGTGTTGTCCGTATACAATGACGGCATTTCTGTGGCAGCCAACTTCCAAGACGGAATGAAGGCAATAAGCTCCTGGATGTCATCCAATTGTCTTAAATTAAACTCTGATAAGACAGAAGTGATGACATTCGGGAGGCTGCAACCTACATGGTCCCCGCAATGGTGGCCACCTCAGATGGGACAACCTCCAGAACCAGTGACCAAGGTACGCAATCTAGGAGTCATTTTTGATAACAAGATGTCCTTCCAACAGCATGCTAATTCGGTGGTTTCCTCTTCCTTCCACACTTTAAAAAGGATCAAAAAGCTAACCCCTTATCTACCCCCGTCTGCAGTCAAAACCTTAGTCAGCACTTTAGTCTTCTCTAAAACAGACTACTGTAATGCCTTGCTACTAAACGCACAACAAAAGGTCCTCAACAAATTGCAGAGAGTGCAAAATGCAGCAGCCAGGACCCTGCTATCTATCCCTAAATTTTCATCCATCACCCCTTACATCCGACAGCTACACTGGCTGCCAGTAAGGAGTCGGATCAAATTCAAGGCTCTATGCATAGCATATAAAGCTATCCACAACCAAGGCCCACTATTTCTAAGACAAGCCTTCTGCCCGCTCGAACACTCAAGAACGTTACGCTCATCCTCAGCCCACTTACTAAGAGCCCCTCGCACAAGAAGAGCTAATTGGGGCGACAAACGTTTCTCCATCGCCACAGCCAAACTGTGGAATACGCTGCCCCTCCACATCAAAACTGCTCCGACACTACTCAATTTCAGGACAAAACTCAAAACTTGGTTGTTCTGATCCCAACCTCTCCTTCCCAATTGAGAGCTCTGCAACTATAGCGCCGAGACACCCTTGGGTATTTGCGCGCTCTAAAAATCGCTCAAAATAAATAAATAAATAAATTAGTTCAGGCATTCATGGTTATTGCGCAATTAGTGGATGGCTTATTATCAATACCGGTACACTCATCCCGTACTGACGTCCTAAGATGGTTTGATGGGCAATGCTCACAGGCCCTTAGAGCCCTAAAGAGGGCCCTCAAACAATCGCCTAGAGATAGGGGTCAAGTGACGATCTGCTGTAAAATGTATAAACAAGCAGTTAGGACAGGGTAGCGTCAATTACAACTGAAGGCTTGGGAGGATCCAGAAGAGGCCTCTGAGCTAAAGGACTCCACTAATTTCTGGAGGGTTATTAATAATCCATGTTTTAAAGATTCAAACATTCAAAGCCAAAGCTACAATATCTTACCAGAGCAATTGCAGGCTCATTTTGAGGCACTGTATAATCAGCCCCTCAGAGAGGACAAATCACAGATATTGACTATTGCCCAGAGAACGGCCCCATTACCTTTACCTTGGATGAGGTGAGATCAGGTATTGATGGTCTCTCGCAGAACAAAGCCCCAGGACCAGATGGAATCCCACCTGACCTCTTCCAAAGTAACCCTGAGGTGTGGGCGCCTCTCCTAGTGAGGGTTTTAAATGAGGCAGTTGCAACAGAAATGCCGCCATCTTGGTCCACAGCCACCATTGTCCTGATATTCAAGAAAGGAGACAGGGATAGTCCACTCTGCTATCGCCGAATATCCCTTATCGATGTGAGAGTGAAGGTCCTTGGTCAGGTGGCATTAAATTGGTTGGCTGATTGGGAAGAGGCCAATCGAATAATAACGGACGTGCAATATGAGTTCCGTGCTTGCAAATCCACAGCAGATCAATGTCTTAATCTTTATCTTGTTACTGCAAAGAATACAATAGCCAAATCAGGTTCGCTGTATCTAGCCTCTATGAACCTCACTGCAGCTTTTGATCAAGTAAATCGCTGCAAACTCTGGAACCTTATGGGAGGTCTTGGGGTAGATCCGGCATCAATTAACATCTTAAAGGTCCTACACTCGAATACAACTGCTGCAGTGAGTTTCATGTAAGAGGGGAAGATCACAGACCACTTTAAGTGTTCGAGCGGGGTTAGACAGAGCTGCATTTTAGCGCTGTTCCTGTTTTCACTATATAATAAAGGCCTTGATTTTGCCCTGACCGCACTGCAAGCAGATACCCCGAGGATAGGTTTATGACCGGTGCCAGTCCTGCTTTATGCGGACAATGCGGTTCTCCTTGCCCGCACACCAAAGGGCCTGCAGCTTTTATTAGATGAGTTTGTGGGGTTTATGAACATGATGGACTTGTCCCCCAACTTATCAAAATATTATATAATGGAAATGGAGAAGAAATGGAGAAGAAGTACAGGATGTTTATTACTGATACAGTAGGCACACACACTATAGGGAAAGTTCCGGCCTTTTCATATCTAGGTATTTTATTTGATGAAAAACTGAGTTTTAAATATCTACTAGAGGAAAAGTGCCTTGGTCTGACAAGGTCCACTGGAGCAATCACAAGCTTTGCCCACAGATTAGGCAACTGGTCACCTGGGACAATTTTAAAGCTATACAACTCCTTCTGTAGCTCCAAAGGTTTATACGGTACTGAGGTCTGGGGATTCATGATGACCAACAAGTTACAAATTGAAGAAAATAGCTATTTTAGGCGCTTGCTGAAAGTACCTCATAGTACACCTAAGTTCATTGTCCACGGGGAACTGGGGTCCAGGGTCATCTCCGACATTGTGGCTGTAAAATCCCGTTTGTGTTGGGTGAATATATGGTCCAACAAGGAAGCAGGCTTTAACAGGCTGTCTCTGTTTCGATCCCGCGTGAAAAATCCTGTGGCTGAAATATGTAAAGGACACTCTCACTATATTAGTTCGAACAGATTTGTTCCTTAACCATGACAAGTGGGGATCACGGAAAAAAGCATCCATCAAAGATCTCTTTTTTAAACATGTCATGGCACAAAGGGAGGAAAGGAAGTTGAAAAAATCCACGGTTAGAGATTATATTTTAGTCATGTCAATACAAGGCAGGGAACCTTATTTATCCCTCATAACCAATGCACATGACAGATTTGTAATCACACGTTTTCGGCTGAATTTATTTCACCATTTATTAGCTGTACCTGCTGGTTTCATGGCACATATAGAAAAAAGAGGTCCCTGTGGCTGCATCAATAGGTCTCCACAGGACACCCTACATTTTGTTCTCCAATGCCCGTACTATTCATATCCAAGAAGAGTGTTTCTTAAGGGTTTTTTAAGGAAACTAAGATTCAAGCAGGCCCCTGGTGCTCTGCTGTTTTTGAAATTGTCTTCTCATGTTTTTACGCACTTTTTTGTCTCAAGCTTTTTTAGATCTGCTCTAAAATTAAGAACTACTAGGTGAACATAAAGGTCCAAGGCTCCTGTTAACCTGTGTAATATGTATGGTGGCTTGGAGAGACTTTTAATGTTTTTAGTAGTTATTTTTAAAATTGAAGTAATGATTACTGGCTATTTATGAATTTAGGAGCCTAAGAAGGACAATAGCATTGTTAGGATTTTGCACAGTTTTTCCTGTCTTAATGCCTCCCTGACTGTCTTTAGGAATACTGTTCGTATTGTTATGCTTCTGAAAATGTCTCTTTTAGGGAACTCCGTTGCAGCCACTGCTGCCACTTTGACGGGGAGAGGGACAGGACTGCAGGTCCCAGGCTCCTTTGCGGCAAGTTGGCGCCACCGACGCCCGCATCAGGCGCCTGGAGGCTCTTCAAAAGCTCTAGAGGGCTCCCGCAGTGCAGGAAGCCTGGAACTCTGTTGCCGCCACTGCTACTACTTTGCAGTGGTGTGGGACAGGACTCCAGGTCCCAGGCTCCTTTGCAGCACGTTACCGCCGCCGCCGCCACCCGCATCACGCGCCTGGAGGCTCTTTAAGAGCTTTAGAGGGCTCCCGCAGTGCGGGAAGCCGGCAACTCTGTTGCTGCCATTTCTGCCACTTTTCCGGGGAGCGGGACAGGTCTCCAGGCCCCTGGCTCCTTTGCGGCACGTTGCCTCCCTGACTGTCTTTAGGAATACTGTTCATATTGTTATGCTGCTGAAAATGTCTCTTTTATGGAACTTTGTTGCCGCCACTGCTTCTACTTTGATAGGGAGCGGGACAGGACTCCAGGTCCAAGGCTCCTTTGCTGCACGTTGCCACCGCCACCGCCCGCATCACTCAACTGGAGGTGCTTCAAAAGCTCTAGAGGGCTCCAGCTGCACGGGACGCGCACTCCCCTTAGGCCTGCAACTGGAGATCGATGGATTTTTGAAGCTCTGATTCAGCAAGGATTCCGAGGTCAGTGATTTAATTTCTAGTCACACGATACCACTACTCTAGCATTCTATTTGCATGGACAGGCCCTTTTAACAGGACCTATTGAAAAGCCTGTCCGTGGTATTCAGCTATATCAAAGGATTTGGGTGTTCCCATGAGCCCCTCACAACTATGGGAAGGCAAACCTGCGCGGGAAAATCCCACACGGTACCAATGCAATTGGCATCCTCCCTCCAACCAACTTCAATAGATAGGATGCTTCAGTGGGCAATAGGTGTAGTTGCCACAGAAATTGAATTAACTGAAAGACGTCTGTCGCTAACTCCTGATCTAGCTCAACCCCTCAGCAATCATGATGAAACAGGATCTTTATTGTCCCTTGTCCAGGAATACCCAATTTCCCACCCAAGGACCCTTGCAGCGGGCTGCGTGGATGAGCCATATCCGGAAGGCGCCCGCACTAAAAAACAGAAGATCAAATCTGCTGTACCTATGGAGTCAAAACGCAAGAAACAAACCACGGACTATGTGATGACTGCCGATTTGGGGGAGGCCAGGTCAGGAGCACCACCGCAAGCAGGCTTGAAGCAGCCAGCTTGGGTGACCATACAGGCCCAAGTAAGGACCATTGTGAAGGACGAGTTACAAAATTTGTGGGAACGGGTAGACAAGCTCGCCAAATTGGTCGAACTGTGGGTTGATTGGATGGAGGCAGCACTAAGGAGGAATGAATTGGTAAACCCTGTGAATTCAAAATCAGCCCTTCCAAGTAACAGCCCGGAACTCCTAATAATAGATAACTTGCTCACTTCTAATATGGTAATCCACCCAAACCAGGAGGGTGAGGGCAAATGTTCGAGTAAACTGGCGGGGTTAGGAAAAGAACATAGCACTCACAGCGAGGGGTATAATCAAGGGGCCCAGATAGGAAGAAACAATGGACCTCCCACAGCAAGGCCACAAGCATGCGATCCACCCAACCAAGGGCCCAGACAGAGGAATGTCTTAGGGGAGGAAAGTCATGAAATAGGGTCAACTTTACCTTGAATGAATCTTCCCCCGGCCTCAACACCCTATGTAATTATATTAGTAGGAGTACCGGAGTTGAAAAAGGGGAGTAAGGAATCACATTTTGAACTAAAACATAAATGCATACACTGGCTAGCTAAACATAAACGATGTTCATACAGAGATGCAAAGAGAATCCTCATGACCCGTAGGGTGGGTTGGGTGGGCTATAGACCAAAAGATGTCCCTGGTGATTGCGTTGTGATTAATTGTAGAAATACAATTATTGTGTAATCCCTTCTAGACCGGTGCCACCACTGGGCGAAGGGAGCTATCAGATCTCTCCAATTGGGCTACTTCTTCCCCCCTGGCCTCATACCACCCACAAGAAGAAGAGATGGTCAACAGAAGGGGGATTGGTTTCAGAAAAAACAATACTCTACATTGGGGGAGGACCAATCATCCCCCTTACTTTATAATATACCTGTATCGAACAGATTTAAGCCCTTAGAGTCAGTAGATCGACTTGTGAGTATCGAGCCCCCACAAGAGAGACCCGACCATCAAAGAGAGGCCTCACCCCAGCAGAGGGAGTTTATATTAGTAGGAGTACCGGAGTTGAACAAGGGGAGTAAGGAATCACATTTTGAACTAAAACATAAATGCATACACTGGCTAGCTAAACATAAACGATGTTCATACAGAGATGCAAAGAAATTCCTCATGACCCGTAGGGTGGGTTGGGTGGGCTATAGACCAAAAGATGTCCATGGTGATTGCGTTGTGATTAATTGTAGAAATACAATGATTGTGGAATCCCTTCTAGACCGGTACCACCACTGGGAGAAGGGAGCTATCAGATCTCTCCAATTGGGCTACTTCTTCCCCCCTGGCCTCATACCACCCACAAGAAGAAGAGATGGTCAACAGAAGGGGGATAAGTTTCAGAAAAAACAATACTCTACATTGGGGGAGAACCAATCATCCCCCTTACTTTATAATATACCTGTATCGAACAGATTTAAGCCCTTAGAGTCAGTAGATCGACTTGTGAGTATCGAGCCCCCACAAGAGAGACCCGACCATCAAAGAGAGGCCTCACCCCAGCAGAGGGAGTTTGCACAGAGGAGAGGAACCCTGAAGCAGAATGAGGCACAGGTGCTGAAAAATGGGGGTGGAAAACACAGATTAGCTTGGGGTAAACAGAAGATAGCCTCTACCAGTCCACTTGTCTCTTGATTCACCCGGCCAGGGTACATAGATATCCAGTTTAGAACTGTGCGGTATAGTGCAGTATCGTAAATCTCCCATCTGTTGCAAAGGGCTTCTATGAATCTAACACCAGAGCAAGGTAGATGCGGCTGATGGAGTCTTGCCAATCTCCCAGGGTCACTCAAGAGAACCAGGACATCTATTCCCCTTGACTAGATAATCACGTGAGCTCCTCAATTCTACAGCTTCTTTCCTGGATCTTAGCAGGACTATCCTCTAAATTGGATAATCCGGAATAGGGGCTCTTTATAGAGCTTCTTATCTTACAACAATATAGAGCAACATGAGATCTGTTTTGCAGGAATAAATGGCCAGGGTAGAAACGCATAGAATGGGCTATGCGTCATTTAGTATTCCAGCCACCCATGCTGGCAAGGGTGAACAATCTGGGGGATTGTGCACCTGGGTCGGTGTGCATCTGGGCTGTGAGGCAAAACAGTTAGAGAGCTCCTCAGTGATATTTTCTGTGGTCTATTGTCTTTCCCCACGAAAATTAATATAGCTGTTCTTTTCTACCAACGGAGGCACTTTGAAACTGACGGTGTGCGACAGCGCAAACGTACCCTGCAGACCGGCTCCACATCTCGCCGCACCCGCTCCGCGGGTGCCGCTTCGGCCTGGTGAGCACAGCGGGCATTGAGGAGGCTTCCCAAGGCGGTCTGGGTGAGAGGCTCGGCGGGGCTGCGAGCGTGCAGGGACTCCAGTGACCAGGAGTCCCTGCGAGACCGGGAAACAGCTGACGGTCCGCTCTCCCTGCTGGCCCGCCCCCCGCCCATCGTAGCTGAATAAAGGCGCACTCTACTCTCCACCTGTGGGACATCTGTTCTTTTCTACCAACGGAGGCACTTTGAAACTGACGGTGTGCGACAGCGCAAACGTACCCTGCAGACCGGCTCCACATCTCGCCGCACCCGCTCCGCGGGTGCCGCTTCGGCCTGGTGAGCACAGCGGGCATTGAGGAGGCTTCCCAAGGCGGTCTGGGTGAGAGGCTCGGCGGGGCTGCGAGCGTGCAGGGACTCCAGTGACCAGGAGTCCCTGCGAGACCGGGAAACAGCTGACGGTCCGCTCTCCCTGCTGGCCCGCCCCCCGCCCATCGTAGCTGAATAAAGGCGCACTCTACTCTCCACCTGTGGGACATCTGTTCTTTTCTACCAACGGAGGCACTTTGAAACTGACGGTGTGCGACAGCCCAAACGTACCCTGCAGACCGGCTCCACATCTCGCCGCACCCGCTCCGCGGGTGCCGCTTAGGCCTGGTGAGCACAGCGGGCATTGAGGAGGCTTCCCAAGGCGGTCTGGGTGAGAGGCTCGGAGGGGCTGCGAGCGTGCAGGGATCCCAGTGACCAGGAGTCCCTGCGAGACCGGGAAACAGCTGACGGTCCGCTCTCCCTGCTGGCCCGCCCCCCGCCCATCGTAGCTGAATAAAGGCGCACTCTACTCTCCACCTGTGGGACATCTGTTCTTTTCTACCAACGGAGGCACTTTGAAACTGACGGTGTGCGACAGCGCAAACGTACCCTGCAGACCGGCTCCACATCTCGCCGCACCCGCTCCGCGGGTGCCGCTTCGGCCTGGTGAGCACAGCGGGCATTGAGGAGGCTTCCCAAGGCGGTCTGGGTGAGAGGCTCGGCGGGGCTGCGAGCGTGCAGGGACTCCTGTGACCAGGAGTCCCTGCGAGACCGGGAAACAGCTGACGGTCCGCTCTCCCTGCTGGCCCGCCCCCCGCCCATCGTAGCTGAATAAAGGCGCACTCTACTCTCCACCTGTGGGACATCTGTTCTTTTCTACCAATGGAGGCACTTTGAAACTGACGGTGTGCAACAGCGCAAACGTACCCTGCAGACCGGCTCCACATCTCGCCGCACCCGCTCCGCGGGTGCCGCTTCGGCCTGGTGAGCACAGCGGGCATTGAGGAGGCTTCCCAAGGCGGTCTGGGTGAGAGGCTCGGCGGGGCTGCGAGCGTGCAGGGACTCCAGTGACCAGGAGTCCCTGCGAGACGGGGAAACAGCTGACGGTCCGCTCTCCCTGCTGGCCCGCCCCCCGCCCATCGTAGCTGAATAAAGGCGCACTCTACTCTCCACCTGTGGGACATCAGTTCTTTTCTACCAACGGAGGCACTTTGAAACTGACGGTGTGCGACAGCGCAAACGTACCCTGCAGACCGGCTCCACATCTCGCCGCACCCGCTCCGCGGGTGCCGCTTCGGCCTGGTGAGCACAGCGGGCATTGAGGAGGCTTCCCAAGGCGGTCTGGGTGAGAGGCTCGGCGGGGCTGCGAGCGTGCAGGGACTCCAGTGACCAGGAGTCCCTGCGAGACCGGGAAACAGCTGACGGTCCGCTCTCCCTGCTGGCCCGCCCCCCGCCTAACACTCCCCCTACATAACAGACGCAAACTCCCGCAGCGCGGGACGCAGCTCGGGGCGAAGACCGGGCAAAGAGCGGGCCGTTTGAGGCCATTCGAGGACAGAGAGGACTGGACTGGCCCACCCCCTTTCGCCCGATATTCCTCAAACCACTTCAATAACATAAAGGCAAACACCTATCTTCGTCCCCGCGCCCCAAGCGCTATGAATACAAGGGTAACTCGTAGCAAGACCTCTAAAGGTGGGTCACAAATCAGTGGCCCCATGGACGACTTCATCACCCGCACTAACATAGCCATAGACGAAGAGATATCTAAACTCCAAACCCGGGTCTCGCTAGAATTAGAAGCTGCCAGAAGAGTGTCCCAAGTCATCGCACTTTCCAAAAAATCCTCTTTAGGCCACATAGCCACTTCAGTAACTCCTGAGCGACCTGCTCGCCCTCATTGTATAGTCACTCAGGTCGATGTCCATCACTCCCCGAACCCTGCTACTTTCCCTTCAGCCCTAGAAAACAAAGATGAGGGAACCCCATCCACTCCCGTAAGTGTGTACAAATCCACCCCTATCATATCCCCTCAGACAACTTTGATTACCACCAATACTAGCGGCAAGCAACCAAAGAGAAAACGCCATTCCCGCTCTGCCTACTTTCGCAAAAAAGCAAAAATTGCTGTTCCCAAAAACTTGTCGATATCTAATACCACAGCAACTAATGCTGGCGCAGAGCGTACTCTTAGTACACAGCCACCAAGTGAGGGAGAGGGAAAGGGTTTAGTTATTCCTCCTGTTAATACCCCAGAGGATGAGGGCCCACAGGTAGATGGGCTAGGCAAAAACAACAAAGAATTTATAGAGGTGGTTTGGGAAACACTCAAAAAACTTCTATCACCCCTAGACCTTAGACTATCAAGGATAGAAAATAACCTACTTGAAATGGAGAAGAGCATTATTGCTCTGGCCACTCTTGGGTTGAAAAGTCTTGAAAATCAGGGCATTATAGTAGCTGACTCAACGCCACAAGTCCCCGTATCCCAAACCCACCAAATCCCCCTCCCAGTATTACCCACTATAAAGCCTGTCCCTAAACCAAGGACTGTCACGGTGGAGCAAGCTCACGCTAAACCAAAGGTTCCCCCGCGGGGCAACACGCGTCACCCAGCAAATTCTAAACCTGAAATGCCCTATAGACACATTCCCAGTCAAACCCAGGGCCCCCCAGCTAAGGATAACTTTAGAGGGGGCTATATTGACCTCCCCCCAGAGGCCAATGACTATGTGGTTGTGCTGACGGGTGTTCCAACAATTGGCAACGGCCAATTTGAGAATCACTGGTCGTTGAAAAACAAGATAATGCATTGGTTAAACGTAAACAGACCGATCCCTAATGGCAGAAGAAGTCGTGTACTGATGGTTCGCAGAACTCCTTGGGTAGGTCCAACGAAGAAATCCAGTCCCGGGGATTGCATAGTGGTGACTTTCGAGGACCCGCACACGGCGCACCACATTTGTTCTTGGCCCGGTAATGATGACTCTGCAGTTATACCTAGACCGTTGTCCTTCTTCTATCCTCCTCGACCAAGACGCAACCAGGGGGATGATTGGACATTGGTACAACACCATCCATGGTTGAACAACTCCCGGAGCCATAAGGAAACCCTCCTACACTGGAATGGTCTCTCTACCTACAATAGATTTAGTAGCTTAGAGGAGGTGGATTGACTTCCAGTGCAATTGGCCAAACAACATCAGAGGGAAACACTGCCCTGGCATGGGCAATGCCATAACGCATGTCCTGCTCCTGAGCTCACAGCAAGCCGAGTAGGAAGATTAAACAGCTTATCGCTTGATGGGGAGCCATCTATACCCAACACACCAGAAAATTGCGGCAAGGAAGATTGGACATACTCACCCCGTATGACCCCTCCTTTACCCACCTCTACCGAAATATTAGGGTCTACCGGGTTTGGCCCTTATGTGACCTCTAATCACCAACAAACTGAGCTATCTGCGAGGTCCTCTAATTCGGTGGCCATGACAAACTCTCCCTTGTTTACTGTTTCTTCCAAGGTACCACCTGGTGATCTTGTTTTAAAAATCCTATGTTGGAATACGGCTGGGCTTGGTCGTAACTTTGACATCCCCGAATGGAATGCTTTTCTGGAACCTTACCATATTTGCCTTTTCCAGGAAACCTGGTGTCTAGAACCAAGATACAAAATGGGTTTCTCAACCTTCTTTATCCCCGCCGTCCAGCAACAAGGATCTAAAGGTCGCCCTTCTGGCGGCCTCATCATTTGGGTCAGTATTGCACTAGGTCTCAGTGTAAAACAAAGGACTACCCAGTCACCAGATCTCCAGTGGATAACAATAAACCACAAAGGGGGAAGAAACATGGAAGTATTCAATATTTATCTAAGGGGTGCTAAAGGTGGTGCATCTCATCTACCCTCTACAGGCTTAAGCCGCAATCTAGCTGCCTGCAGTGCTGACTCCTATGTACTTCTTGCAGGCGACCTCAATTACTGTTTTGAGCCACTGGCTAGAGAGGACATTCTGGATACCTTCGAGGAGGACACCCGGAGAGGTATCCCGATTCTGAATCTTGACCCGATCCCTAAATGGTCACAAAATGCAATAGAGATCAATGCTCTTTGCATGGAGCACAACTTGAGATCAACAAACGGTCGATCCAAATCTGACTGTACGGGTGCTCACACATATAACAGACCGGGTCATTCCTCTAGAATCGACTTCATCATGCTTAACTACAACCTCTGGTCACACCACCAAGACATGGAGGTTGTAGCGTCGAGTGACAGTGATCATAATCCCCTCTCGCTAACCATTATCCCTCCTTGGCAGGCTGGAAACCATGGGATATCTGATCACAAGTGGAAATCTTCCCATGAATTAGCTCCCACAAACTGTAGCAGGCGCCTGAAGTGGGCCAAAGTCTCAGCAGACGAAATAAGGATGGCGCAAGCCGGGACTATTCTGGCAGGAGTGGAGCCTCGGATGGACACCTTAAGTCCCACCAGTAAAAAGGTCCTACCCCTATTCACTGAGACTATAGAGGCACTGAGTGACTTGTTTATCGTCCCCCAATTCACCCGTAGGGGTCCCCCGAAAACTCTCCCCAAAGCGACAGATAAGTGGTACACCGCTAAATGTCGTATAGCCAAGAGGGAACTTGTTGCCACATTAAAGTCTAAAGACTCAGCTAATATCAGGGCTGCGAGAAAATTTTACAAAAAAAACATAATTGAAGCCAAGCAGGTCCACGATTCCAATTTTTGGGGGGATTTAGTAGAGGCAAGCAATGGGAAGGATGCTAAGAGGTTCTGGGACCTATTAAGAGCTAGGGAAAAGCCTACTGACCAGCAGTTAACTTGCAACATCCCCGGCGATGTATGGCTTGCCCATTTTTCGAAATTGTATTCTGCTCCTTCGGGGGCATCTCATTTAGCTCGCCCACCTCTGGGACCACTGTCCAATCCTATAATTGACCCCCCATGTCATGATGGTCTATTTACTAGCCTGGAAGTAGAGAGAGCAATCCGGTGTATTGTCTCAAATAAAGCGGCAGGTCCCGATGGAATTCCAGGAGACCTAATCAAGAATCACCCTCCTTTTTGGAGTAGGCTAATTGCCTCTCTTCTGAACGAGGTATTGTTGGGTGGGGTATTCCCTGACTCATGGAGGGGCGCTGAAGTCGTACCTATTTTTAAAAAAGGCTCCAGGGACGACCCAGCGAATTATCGACCCATTAGTTTATTGGACTCATCCCAAAAGGTAGCAGGAAAGGTGGTACTGGGCAGGATTATCCAGTGGGCCGATGAAAATCGGATTCTGTCGGATCTTCAAGCAGGCTTCAGAACAGGAACAGGTACAATCGAGCAGACGTTCCGTCTTCTAATGATTTATTGGAAAGTGGTGGTGCTGGGAGGGGGCAGTTTATACTTAGTCTTTATTGACTTAAGGACGGCCTTCGACCTGGTACCACGAACACAACTATGGAACGTCCTCGATGGGCTAGGCCTCCCCCCTTATTTGTTGTCCTTGCTTGTAAAATTCCATGACAGCAATTTTGCCCAAATTAGATGGGGTGCACAGGGAGAGAAAACACCTCGTATCCCTGTGGATAGGGGCGTCCGCCAAGGGTGTGTGCTTGCCCCCACTCTGTTTTCTCTTTATATTAACGGAGTGGTGGAGCACCTTCTTCAGCAGCCATCAGATGCACCCACCCTGGCTGGAAGGAAAATCCCAACGCTCCTATTCGCGGACGATACCCTCCTAATTTCGAAATCACCAATGGGCATCCAATCATTGCTCACTAGCTTCAAGGCCTTCTGTGATATAAGGGGTTTGGCTATAAACATAGGCAAAACTAAGTCTTTAATCCTTAACCCGCCCAAAAAATCTGTTATACCACCGGTCCTAGATTCTGTTCCACTAGATCGAGTTAAAGAATTTGACTACCTGGGTATACGTATCAGTGACACCATGAGTTGGAAGGCACACCACCAAAAGGTGTTTCTGACTCATAAGAGGGTGGCAGGTGCGCTGCTCAAGGAACAGCGCGCCTCATCCTTAAAACCAATTGGGGCTCCTTAGATATTTATAGGGCAAGGGTTGTGAGTGCGGCACTATATGGTGCCGAACTGTGGGGCACTCAGAGAGCTGATACTCTGGCTCATCTTGAGAACAACTTCCTCAAAGACCTTATGGGCCTGCCCCACAGCACACCAACAATTCCATTGCTGCTAGATGCAGGTACCCGGCCAACATGCGATCAAGCCAAATTACGCCCGCTTCTCCTATGGTCCAGAATTTGGAATGTGCAAGAACTTAGCAGTTATGCGGAAGCCTTAAGTGACATTATGTCCCTACCGGGCTCCCATAAGATCATCTGGCTTAGGGAGGTTAAAATGAAACAATAACAAAGAATATACCAATAATCAAAGAGACAAATCATAGAGACACATTGTTTAATTCACAATGCGCTGGTATCATAAATATACTTCACTTACAAACATTTATTTGTGAGTGATTATTTTGCAGTGCCCCAAAGGTTGGAAGAGAAGGGAGGGGGGTTTGTGATACGTGTAGGTAGTAAGTGAGGGAAAAGGGGTTTAAAGTGACAGTAAAATCGACGAATGGAACAAGTTCAATAGAGTTACATGTTAATGTACCCAGAAAACGACCAAAAGGTTCATATAAATTATTTTCCAAAAATCATACTCCAATTGCACAATCAATGAGAACAGTGGGGTGTGGAGTTGACAGCAGAAAACAGTATGTTGTCGACGTTTCGACCCTCGTTCGCAGATATAGGTAATGATCTTGCCGTGGGGTCTTCCTCAGGACTGGGGAGGTGGGGACACGTGACCTATTTAATGTACAGATATACACGTATTATTATCAGGGAATCGAATTCACCGTATATTACTCAAGCTTGAGGTAGCACACCCACCAATGGATGAAGATGGCTGACAGTAAACAAAATATCATGAGATGAACATAGTGTACACAATTTGTCGCCAAAGGCACGACTAGGTAGACCAATGAATGTGTAAATAATAAGGCAATGGTTGTGTGGACAAGGAGTCTGGAGATAGGTAGACAAGCACTGGGGCAGACCTTCTAGTTGCACCCGAAATGGCCATAGTTAAACTACACATAGATTTAAATGGATATACTTGGAAGCTTACCGAGGTGTCACTCGGAACTTCCTTGAAGGTTGATGATCCAAAAAAGCTCCAAAATGGGCGGTGGCTCTAGATATGCAAAGAGGAAGGGCAGACTTTAAAACTTAATTTACCAGCTACCTAGGTTGTAGCGTTTAGGCGGGGACCTGGTCCTAGACTTACCCGACTGCCGATGTTTCATAGTCCTTCGGCGTGGGGTAGCAGACACTCGCGCTGATGCATCGAGTTCGGTGCAGGACTGAAACGACAACCATGGGGAAAGTAGATCAGTGCTGATCTATTGTGTGAGACGCGGAGTAGAACGCGTGCAGGCAAAGACGCGCTGCTGCTTACCGGAATCTGGAATGAATCCGAAGCCGTTCACTGCTCGCTTGCGCAATGGCGAAGCCGAGTTCCGCTTATTTGTGTGTAACCATAGTTACACGTCACGTGCTGTAGTGACATGGTGAAAAGACTGACTCGATAATGGAAAAGAGCGGGGTCAGGCTATTAATTATAAACCACATTTAATCTACACAGTAGTTTTCGGTGTTGCACTGAACAAAATGAATGCTAAAAATTCAAAGTTGATAGAAGGAAACGCCCAACGGTGGCGGAACCAAAACTGGTAATTGAATAATTAACAATAGCATTCCACGTTAGTAAGAGGGTGCCTTGGGTGAGTTACGATTCCAATTGTCATGACCATATACATGCAAAACAAGTGTAGGCTGATACTTGATCATAGACAGGTAAATAATAACGTCCTAATTACAGCATAATAGGTTGTATCATGAGTACCTCTAAGTGAATTCATTGACATGGTGCACAAATGCATGGCGTACCTCACTCAAGCGGGTAAAGGCCACTGTAGCTTTAGTGTGTGGGCAAAGCGTACCTCAGCATAATAAATTGTGTCATGAGTACCTATACGTGAATTTAGTTGACACGGTGCTCAAATGCATGGCGTACCTCGCTCAAGCGGGTAAAGGCCACTATAGCTTTAGTGTTTGGTTAAAAATAAGCAAGAAAGTCAAACAGTATGCAACATTGTGGGCAGGGCGTACCTCGCACACGCGGGTAAAGGCCATATGCACTATGTCACTGTTATTAGAAAGATGGAATCATAATCACATAATTAACTCTAATTTGAAAAACGGGCCATGAGACATTGACAGAAAATCAGGGTAAAATGGCCAGTTGGGAGAAAGAACTGTCATGTTCGTTGAGCCCGGATTCAATGGAGTTGAAAGTGAAAATCCACTTGAGTTCTCGGGTGTTGAGAATATTGGAGATATTACCACCCCGTGGGCCCAATGTGGCTTTCTCGATGACAACCCACTTGAGGCTTTCAGGAGCATGGCCTGCTGAAGAGAAGTGGTCGACTAGAGGTGCTCCCTGTGTTTTACATCGAATCCTGCTCATGTGCTGGAGTATCCTGGCTTTTACTCTTTGTTGGGTCTGCCCAATGTAGATTAATTGGCAGGGGCATAGGATGGCGTAAATGATGTTTTCAGAGTTACAGTTGGTGTGTGATTTCATGATGATTCTGTGTCTTCCGTGTAAAAATTCCTTTGTTTGAATAGTGCTGGCACAGGCTTTGCAGCAACCGCATCTGTAGTGACCAATGATTGGAGGGAGATTCCATAGAGTTTGAATTGTTGGATCATCTGGTGTTTTTAGAAAGGAACGCACCACGTGATCCTTAATGCTTCTCGCCTTTTTGAATGCATGAAGTGGAAGGTCAGGTTGGTGGATGTCATCAGAAATCAGTGCCCAATGATGATTTATTATCTTCTTGATCTTGTTGCTGGCTGTGTTAAATGTGGTGACGCATACGATTTTTTGTTCAGATTGCTCTTTATCAGTTTTGGGGATCAGAAGTTCTTCCCGGGGATAGAACCACGCCCTTTTCCGTGCACGTTTGACAAGTTGTTTTGGATAACCTCTGGATATGAGTCTCTGTTTGAGTTCTTCAGACTCATTGAAATAATGATCTTTATTGGAGCAATTGCGACGGATACGCAAAAATTGCCCGAAGGGTAAATTGTCTCGGAGGGCACGTGGATGGTGACTCTCGTAGTGCAAAAGTGAGTTTCTTTCCGCCGGTTTCCGATACAGTTTGGTAAGTAATTGGCCGGCCTCCTCGTAGATGGTAAGGTCAAGGAAGTTAATCTGTTGATGATCAGACTGAATGGTAAATTTCAGGAAGAGGGATTGTTCATTGAGCCAATTGTAGAACGCCGTCAGTTCTGATAGGCCCCCGTGCCAAATCAGGAGGATGTCATCGATGTACCGCATCCAGAGACTAAGCTGGTCTCTGAATGGGTTGATCTGGTTAAGTACGGTGTCCTGTTCAAAAGCTGCCATATAAAGAATGGCCACATCGGGAGCAAAGGGAGCCCCCATCGCCACTCCAGATGTCTGGATGTAAAATTTGTCTTTGAACAGGAAGAAATTCTGGGTCATAGCTATGCGCAGTAATGCGACAATAAATTCCGTGGGTACTTGCACCGGAGCTGGTCGCGTTTGTAGGCAACGTGTAACTACCATGAGAGCTTCCTGCTGTGGGATGCACGTATACAGCGATACAACATCACATGTAGCTAAAAGTTGACAATCCGGATTGAAATTTCGGCCTTCCACGATGTTTATGGTATGCATCGTGTCCCGTAGATAGGCTGGAGTGGCTTCTGCCAAGGGTTTAAGGAAAAAGTCAATATATTGGCCCAAGGGTTCGAGGATCGACCCACATCCAGACACAATTGGGCGACCTGGGGGGTTGGTCATGGATTTGTGTATCTTTGGTATCGTATAGATGGTTGCTAGACGTGGATGTGGTTTGTTGAGGAAATTAAACTCCAGTTCAGATAAAAATCCTTGTTCAAGACCCATTTGGGTAATTTCCAGAATGTCGCGGGCAATGGCCGACGTGGGATCAGACCTCAGAAGTTGGTAACTTGCAGTGTCTTGCAGTTGACGAAGGATTTCAGATTCATATGAGGTGACATCCTGTACGACGATTGCCCCTCCCTTGTCAGCTGGTTTGATGACAAGTTGATTGTTTTGCGCCAGAGTCTGGAGAGCCAATTTCTCTTGCTTACTAGTATTGAATCTGGTAAAGCTTTTTGTTCCTAGGAGTTGTAGAATGTCTCTGAGTACAACCGTTTCAAAAGCCAAAATTTTGTGAGGCATGGCATTATTGAAAGGGACAAATGTGGACGGGGGTCTGAGTCCAGTGACAGAAGGTGAAATACTTGGTTCTTTGTCACGGAAGAAGTATTTAAGCCTGATTTTGCGGAAAAATTTACAGAGTTCCGTACGGATGGTAAAGGGATCCGGATGACTGGTGGGAACATATCCTAATCCTTTTCCCAAAATTTGAATTTCATCTTTGCTCAAACTATGTTTTGAGATGTTTACCACAGGACTGTCCAATTCAGGGGGTGCACCTCCCAAAAGTTTGAAATGAGGGTACTTTCCGGATGTAGTGCATATCTGTGGGTTTGAAGTTGGTGTTACCATCTGTAAGTCTTGTTGCGGGTACTGCGTTCCCCGTGTTGTGGTTCGGGCTGAAAGTGTACCTGCTTCTGAGGCTGGCCACGGCCTCCATTCCAGTTGCCGGTGTTGGGTTGAGCGCCACGTTGTTGGCCACGCGGCCAAGGGTTGCCCCTGCCGCGGGGTGGGCGCCATGTGCCCGGGCGTTGCCCCAAAAAAGAGTTGTTCTGGAATTGTTGATTATAACTGAAGTCTGGGTAGTTCTGCTGGAAATTGCCACCTGATTGGTCCTGTTCACCCTCTGAACTGTAGGAAGAATCAGAGAAGGTATAGTAGTTACGTCTGCCTCTATACGTTCCTCTCCCACGATTAGTAAATCTACCTTGATTGTCTTGACGATAGTAGTCTTCTTGTAGATAAGGGTAAGTCTTCTTCTTATCATACAGTCTGATATCCCGGGCGAGTTTCTCCAATTTACGATTTTGGGTAGTCAGGTCAAAATCTTTAAGTGTGGCCTCAAGGTTGGTAATAGTTTCTTTGGCGCTCGCGAAGCTGGCGTCTGTCGCAATTTCAGCTTTTAGAGTTTTAATTTCAGCGGTGAGGATTTGAATTTGTTCAGCAGCTGTTTCCACGCCAAGGACCATCCAGTGACGACTACAATTGTTTGCTACGTGGCTGAAACCTTCCCTAAACTTCGGCTAATCGTGGGAGAGGAACGTATAGAGGCAGACGTAACTACTATACCTTCTCTGATTCTTCCTTTCAAACTTTTGGGAGGTGCACCCCCTGAATTGGACAGTCCTGTGGTAAACATCTCAAAACATAGTTTGAGCAAAGATGAAATTCAAATTTTGGGAAAAGGATTAGGATATGTTCCCACCAGTCATCCGGATCCCTTTACCATCCGTACGGAACTCTGTAAATTTTTCCGCAAAATCAGGCTTAAATACTTCTTCCGTGACAAAGAACCAAGTATTTCACCTTCTGTCACTGGACTCAGACCCCCGTCCACATTTGTCCCTTTCAATAATGCCATGCCTCACAAAATTTTGGCTTTTGAAACGGTTGTACTCAGAGACATTCTACAACTCCTAGGAACAAAAAGCTTTACCAGATTCAATACTAGTAAGCAAGAGAAATTGGCTCTCCAGACTCTGGCGCAAAACGATCAACTTGTCATCAAACCAGCTGACAAGGGAGGGGCAATCGTCGTACAGGATGTCACCTCATATGAATCTGAAATCCTTCGTCAACTGCAAGACACTGCAAGTTACCAACTTCTGAGGTCTGATCCCACGTCGGCCATTGCCCGCGACATTCTGGAAATTACCCAAATGGGTCTTGAACAAGGATTTTTATCTGAACTGGAGTTTAATTTCCTCAACAAACCACATCCACGTCTAGCAACCATCTATACGATACCAAAGATACACAAATCCATGACCAACCCCCCAGGTCGCCCAATTGTGTCTGGATGTGGGTCGATCCTCGAACCCTTGGGCCAATATATTGACTTTTTCCTTAAACCCTTGGCAGAAGCCACTCCAGCCTATCTACGGGACACGATGCATACCATAAACATCGTGGAAGGCCGAAATTTCAATCCGGATTGTCAACTTTTAGCTACATGTGATGTTGTATCGCTGTATACGTGCATCCCACAGCAGGAAGCTCTCATGGTAGTTACACGTTGCCTACAAACGCGACCAGCTCCGGTGCAAGTACCCACGGAATTTATTGTCGCATTACTGCGCATAGCTATGACCCAGAATTTCTTCCTGTTCAAAGACAAATTTTACATCCAGACATCTGGAGTGGCGATGGGGGCTCCCTTTGCTCCCGATGTGGCCATTCTTTATATGGCAGCTTTTGAACAGGACACCGTACTTAACCAGATCAACCCATTCAGAGACCAGCTTAGTCTCTGGATGCGGTACATCGATGACATCCTCCTGATTTGGCACGGGGGCCTATCAGAACTGACGGCGTTCTACAATTGGCTCAATGAACAATCCCTCTTCCTGAAATTTACCATTCAGTCTGATCATCAACAGATTAACTTCCTTGACCTTACCATCTACGAGGAGGCCGGCCAATTACTTACCAAACTGTATCGGAAACCGGCGGAAAGAAACTCACTTTTGCACTACGAGAGTCACCATCCACGTGCCCTCCGAGACAATTTACCCTTCGGGCAATTTTTGCGTATCCGTCGCAATTGCTCCAATAAAGATCATTATTTCAATGAGTCTGAAGAACTCAAACAGAGACTCATATCCAGAGGTTATCCAAAACAACTTGTCAAACGTGCACGGAAAAGGGCGTGGTTCTATCCCCGGGAAGAACTTCTGATCCCCAAAACTGATAAAGAGCAATCTGAACAAAAAATCGTATGCGTCACCACATTTAACACAGCCAGCAACAAGATCAAGAAGATAATAAATCATCATTGGGCACTGATTTCTGATGACATCCACCAACCTGACCTTCCACTTCATGCATTCAAAAAGGCGAGAAGCATTAAGGATCACGTGGTGCGTTCCTTTCTAAAAACACCAGATGATCCAACAATTCAAACTCTATGGAATCTCCCTCCAATCATTGGTCACTACAGATGCGGTTGCTGCAAAGCCTGTGCCAGCACTATTCAAACAAAGGAATTTTTACACGGAAGACACAGAATCATCATGAAATCACACACCAACTGTAACTCTGAAAACATCATTTACGCCATCCTATGCCCCTGCCAATTAATCTACATTGGGCAGACCCAACAAAGAGTAAAAGCCAGGATACTCCAGCACATGAGCAGGATTCGATGTAAAACACAGGGAGCACCTCTAGTCGACCACTTCTCTTCAGCAGGCCATGCTCCTGAAAGCCTCAAGTGGGTTGTCATCGAGAAAGCCACATTGGGCCCACGGGGTGGTAATATCTCCAATATTCTCAACACCCGAGAACTCAAGTGGATTTTCACTTTCAACTCCATTGAATCCGGGCTCAACGAACATGACAGTTCTTTCTCCCAACTGGCCATTTTACCCTGATTTTCTGTCAATGTCTCATGGCCCGTTTTTCAAATTAGAGTTAATTATGTGATTATGATTCCATCTTTCTAATAACAGTGACATAGTGCATATGGCCTTTACCCGCGTGTGCGAGGTACGCCCTGCCCACAATGTTGCATACTGTTTGACTTTCTTGCTTATTTTTAACCAAACACTAAAGCTATAGTGGCCTTTACCCGCTTGAGCGAGGTACGCCATGCATTTGAGCACCGTGTCAACTAAATTCACATATAGGTACTCATGACACAATTTATTATGCTGAGGTACGCTTTGCCCACACACTAAAGCTACAGTGGCCTTTACCCGCTTGAGTGAGGTACGCCATGCATTTGTGCACCATGTCAATGAATTCACTTAGAGGTACTCATGATACAACCTATTATGCTGTAATTAGGACGTTATTATTTACCTGTCTATGATCAAGTATCAGCCTACACTTGTTTTGCATGTATATGGTCATGACAATTGGAATCGTAACTCACCCAAGGCACCCTCTTACTAACGTGGAATGCTATTGTTAATTATTCAATTACCAGTTTTGGTTCCGCCACCGTTGGGCGTTTCCTTCTATCAACTTAGAATTTTTAGCATTCATTTTGTTCAGTGCAACACCGAAAACTACTGTGTAGATTAAATGTGGTTTATAATTAATAGCCTGACCCCGCTCTTTTCCATTATCGAGTCAGTCTTTTCACCATGTCACTACAGCACGTGACGTGTAACTATGGTTACACACAAATAAGCGGAACTCGGCTTCGCCATTGCGCAAGCGAGCAGTGAACGGCTTCGGATTCATTCCAGATTCCGGTAAGCAGCAGCGCGTCTTTGCCTGCACGCGTTCTACTCCGCGTCTCACACAATAGATCAGCACTGATCTACTTTCCCCATGGTTGTCGTTTCAGTCCTGCACCGAACTCGATGCATCAGCGCGAGTGTCTGCTACCCCACGCCGAAGGACTATGAAACATCGGCAGTCGGGTAAGTCTAGGACCAGGTCCCCGCCTAAATGCTACAACCTAGGTAGCTGGTAAATTAAGTTTTAAAGTCTGCCCTTCCTCTTTGCATATCTAGAGCCACCGCCCATTTTGGAGCTTTTTTGGATCATCAACCTTCAAGGAAGTTCCGAGTGACACCTCGGTAAGCTTCCAAGTATATCCATTTAAATCTATGTGTAGTTTAACTATGGCCATTTCGGGTGCAACTAGAAGGTCTGCCCCAGTGCTTGTCTACCTATCTCCAGACTCCTTGTCCACACAACCATTGCCTTATTATTTACACATTCATTGGTCTACCTAGTCGTGCCTTTGGCGACAAATTGTGTACACTATGTTCATCTCATGATATTTTGTTTACTGTCAGCCATCTTCATCCATTGGTGGGTGTGCTACCTCAAGCTTGAGTAATATACGGTGAATTCGATTCCCTGATAATAATACGTGTATATCTGTACATTAAATAGGTCACGTGTCCCCACCTCCCCAGTCCTGAGGAAGACCCCACGGCAAGATCATTACCTATATCTGCGAACGAGGGTCGAAACGTCGACAACATACTGTTTTCTGCTGTCAACTCCACACCCCACTGTTCTCATTGATTGTGCAATTGGAGTATGATTTTTGGAAAATAATTTATATGAACCTTTTGGTCGTTTTCTGGGTACATTAACATGTAACTCTATTGAACTTGTTCCATTCGTCGATTTTACTGTCACTTTAAACCCCTTTTCCCTCACTTACTACCTACACGTATCACAAACCCCCCTCCCTTCTCTTCCAACCTTTGGGGCACTGCAAAATAATCACTCACGAATAAATGTTTGTAAGTGAAGTATATTTATGATACCAGCGCATTGTGAATTAAACAATGTGTCTCTATGATTTGTCTCTTTGATTATTGGTATATTCTTTGTTATTGTTTCATGCTTACTGGGACCCCTTCCCATACTTTAATTGACAACCCAGGTCCCTGTAACTCTATCTGGGTATAACCCCCCTATTTATAGCCTAGGGAGGTTAAAAGGCTGCTCTATAAACTAGGCCTAGGAGAGGCTTGGGCTAACAAATCTGCACCTTCAAAACAACTACTAAAGAAGGCTTATTGCTTATGGGTAGACAACGAGAGGGTTTGTAGCATAAATCATTGTAAATCCGTAGCCCTGTTTCTGTTAACCAAAGAGACCCCCTGTAGGGAACCTTATTTGGACATTATCCAGAGTTCATGGGACAGATCATTGTACATTAAGTTTAGGGTGGGGGTGCTTCCATTGTGTCAGTTTACTTCTACCTGGAAACCGCCCGCCCAAACCGTACCTTACTGCCCGTTTTGTGATCTAAGGGTAGAGTCTGTGTCCCACCTGCTGTTCGAGTGCAGTGTCTACGCAGCCCCTAGACGGAGGTGGTTGAAGCCCCTCTGCAGGAGCTTGGGAACCCGTTCTCATCTGGAAGCCCTACGCATATTACGTACAGATGCAAGACCCCTCTTTGCCTCCTGTATAGCAAAATTCTTGGGCTGGGCCTGGCGTTTAAGAACTGCAAAAAAACTATTAATCCAGTGAATGAGTCCCCCTGCTTAGTATGCTATCTTAAAGCTGCTATGTTTATAAAAACGTTTTTATGTTGATGATTGCTGAAAAAATTGTTTTTATAATGTAACATGTGCTTTTATGATATGTTTTTATCGAATAAAGCTATTACAACAATATAGCTTTAATTAATGTATATTCGCGGCCGGTGTGTCGAGGCCAAGAGTCCACGACTCTTAAACAACTAACTACCTTTCTCTCAACTATCCCTGACAACTTTGGGGTAATCGTTGGTGGAGATTTCAACTGCCAGTTTGAACCCCTGAATGGCCTGATCATGGGTACCCTTAGTGAGGAGGACCTTTATTGGTCCATTCTAGAGCCTAATATCTTCCCAACATAGACCCCGTTAGTGCTGAAGATATACACCCTCAAATTAAATTTTCCTCTGAGAGCATGCAATGGACGAACATCATCTGATACCCCAGGGAACTATACCTTAAATAGACCGGGGCATACTTCCATCATAGACTATATAATGTTAGATACTAAATCATGGCATTGGGTGATAGATTTTAAAATCAGTCCTCGGTATGATAACGACCACAATGCTCTCACCATAGAAATAACTTTGCCATATTCCAGGAATGTACCTGATAACCTATCAGCACCAGACCCGAGATTGATGCAATCTAATGGAGAGAGGAGAGTCCACTGGGGGGAACTCTCTCAATCGCAAGAAAAGTTGGCTGTGCTTTACCATCAAATTATTCCACATCTCATTGTCGCAAACCAACTTGTAACAATTAATGGCACTCCCAACCTCCACTTGAGAATCCTCAACATTCATCAAAACCTGTTTGCCTCTATGGCCGCCTTTTTCTACCAAAGCAAAAAGCCCAAGGTGACCAGTAAATCCCACAAGAGGGTTCCATGAGTCTTAAAGCCTCCCACATACAGAAAACAAGTCCAAACTCCATCTTACCCAGGCAGTGGGAAGACAAGCTCTACAAAGGATTGTTGTAGCGTTCAGATTACATCCTCTCCCCCTTAAAGAACTATATCCCTCGAAGTCGATAAGGATGGGGTACACAGAGTGTCGGCTATGTAAATATAAACAGGAGAGCTTTGTCCATATTCTACTTTGCTGTCCGGTCTTGTGTTTAGAGCGTAGACTTTACCTCAAGCCAATTTTACTACAACAAGGGATAAGAACGACAAAGGAGGCTTTGCAACATCTGTACACACTGGAAACAGTGAATCATATGGCTATGTTCGGCAAATTTATACAACAGACCCGTAGGAAACTGATGGACTTCCCCAGCTAACTAACTGGGCCAGTATTTGCACTGATGTGTTACACTGTCAAGACTGTACAGCCCATCCCATTGAGACTAGGCAAGACTGCCGGCTGAGTATAAATGGACTAATGAATTTTTAGATGTTAATGTTTCTTTTGTTAAAAAAGTATATGGTTTTAACTATTTGATCTTTTAAAATAATGGAATGCTTCTTTTTTTTTTTCTTAGATTTTCTTGTCTTATTTTAATGGTTTTGAGTAACCACAAATAAATGTTATTCATTCATTCATTCATTCATTCATTCAGTAAATCCCTCAACCCATGGTTCAACATAAGCTGTCGAACATCTAAGCCCGGCATTATTGCTGCCATGAAAGGCAACGATAGGTCACTGATTAAGGAAGCAAGGGCAGTCTATAGGAGTGCTATTGTCAGGGCAAAAAGAAGCTGGGAACCCCAAAAATGGGACACTCTTAGAAGTGCTCTAAACAATCATGATATGAGGACCTTCTGGAATATCAGCAACTCGGGATCCCATGATGGCAAATCGGCCATAGAACCCGACATTGGGGAAGAGGTAAGGACGGCCCACTTCGAATCCCTTTACTCAAGGGCTGAGGTTGGGGATGGGCCAGTGACAAGTTGACTTTTGTCCCCTGGTCCAGTTCCTGCTGACATCCTCCCAATCTCCCTTAGGGAGGTTACTGATGCCCTGGGCAAGATAACACCAGCCAAGGCTGCAGTGCTGGGCAAGATCCCTGGTGACCTTTTTTGTTCCGAGCCCACCGTTTGGGCCCCTTATCTGTGTTTTCTGTTTAATGCTATTTTACAAGACATGACGACCTCTACCACCTGGGCGGGCCCCGAAATCATACCAATCTATAAAAAGGGCTCCCCGCTTCTGCCTGTTAATTATCGCCCCATTAGCCTCATTGATGTAAGCCAGAAAATATTTACTTTTGTTCTTCTGAGGCGACTCCAGACCCCCCCTTCAAGCGGGTTTAGAGCTAGGACATCAACAACTAGTCAATTTTTTAGGCTACAACTGATACACTGCAAAGCCGTGTGTATAGAGGGTGGCAGTCTCTACCTTATATTTGTAGACCTTTAATCTGCTTTCGATCTGGTACTGAGGGACAAACTTTGGGCAATTTTATTGGATAAGAGAGTCCCAGAGTACCTTTATTATCAGTTGAAACACTTACATGAGGGTAATTTTACCCTAATTAGATATGGCAGAAACAGCGAACTCTGTTCGTTAAGGCTGTATCCTGGCCCGACCCTCTTTTGCCTTTTCATCAATGGTTGGCCCAGCAGCGGAAATTTATAAAGACCAGGCTAGGAGTGCTGCTTTTTATGGCGCTGAACTATGGGACCATTGCACATTTAGTTTGTTAGTGCATACTTATTTGCTAGACAACTTGTGGGCCTACCCTCCAGTACACCATTAACACCCCTGCGAATAGATCTTGGGATCAGGCCCATTGCGGATGAAATTGCTCTTAGACCCCTATTATACTGGCACAGTCTGTGGAGCACCCCTGAAATAGCTCCATACAGGGAAGAGTTGATTGAAGTCATGGAGATGCAAGAGGCGGGGAAGCTACCATGGTTGCTGTATATTAGGAACATATGTGAGGCCCTGGGTAGTGGTAACATGTGGAATAAAGCACATGAAATCTGCCAAACGACCCCCAGAAAGGCCTTGTTGGAGAGCTAAGGAAACCACACACTCGCTCAGCACGAGAGGAGGCCTACATTTGGCCGACTGACTGTTGAATTCCTGGAAGTAAGAAACAGATATAGGCTAGAATTGGTGCTGGTCGGCATCCAGATGCTCCTCGCCAAGAAGCTCTACTTATTCAGACATGTGTCCTTCCTCTGCATTTATTTAGAAACAAGTGGGAGGGCTCTTCTAATAGGGTTGGCCCCGCGTGTAATAATGCAGACAAGATGGAACTTCATGTGCAATTCTTCTGGTAGGGCTATAGGAGGGCAAGGTCTCAATGGATACTACAGCTTTGCAGGAACCTGGGGTCTAGACATTGTAGCGATGTGTACAGGTTATTCAAATTTAATACTCACATTCCCTTCATGTTTTCCATTTCACCAGTAGAGCCATCCTAAAGAAGACTGTCAATAGGAAAGAGCAGTAACTGATGAGGACCTCCTGTTTATATTTTTTATTGTTACATTTTGCATATATTGTTTTTTTTCCATTTTTCCCTTGACAACATGAACGTGTAATATTTAACGATCAACTCTCGTCTACACTAAATGTTGTACATATTGTTGGCTCTTTTCTGTTTTAGCTCTAGTTAATTTCCGTGCTGTCAAGTAGGGGCTAACATGATGGTTGAGTAAATGTTGTTCTCTCAAAATGCATTAATTCTTGTATTAGCAGAGCTTTGTATTTATACTTTAGAAGGGCCTGAGCTCTTCTTTTATAGCACTTTTAAAATAGATTAGTAGCCCAGAAGAACTAAACAGGAGGACCAATACGACCAATGTTCCACTCAGCTATTGCTCATGCGTTTAATCGATATTGCTCTCTGTGCACTTCTGATTTTAAACGTAATAAACAATTGAGAAAAGATGTCCCTTTCAAAAAGCTATCTCTTTAACCAAATGTATGTATTCTATGGAACTCCTTTGTTTGACAAATGTAGAGGTTTTATGATGTTCGTATACTGCACAAGCACTTTATGTCTCTTTTAGCACCATGGTTGTTGAGTGGAAAAGCTGCTCTAGAATAAAGAACCTTGATCTTTTTATTAACTGTATTTAATCCATTGTATTTTAACTGTGCTTTTATGGCCTTGTGAGCCGAAATAAAGTTCTATTAAATGAAATTATTTTTGTTTCAAATGTATTTGTTTCACTCAACAATATTCACCTTATTTAATACACCAGCCATGTTCCCAAACCTACATTTAAAATCAAAATGTGCATCAGTCTCTGGTGTCAAAGAGTTTTTAAAAGCAAGCAATGGTACCACAGCGACTGGTGCTAACTTAGTAAAAATAACCTTAGGAGCAGAAATATTATTGATAATTGGTTCATCCACAGTGGGGACAAGACTCAGTGTCTTTTTACAAGAGGGCTATTTTTCCTCCTCAATACAAGTGCAGTGTCTCAAGGGAGATATATTCAGAACACCCTGGCTAACCCCGGCGGATGACTGTCCTTCAATAATTTTTTGGGGGATGATACCCTTCAGTTGTTCAGTTTGGGGGCCACGTGACCATGAATGGGGCAGTCTACCAACCTGTTCCAGAGGCATAAAATTATTACAGGTTGGTATCTTGTATGAATTTATGGACAGGACAGCTTAAGGATAGAAACGTTGAGTGTAAATGTAGAGCCGGGCTCGTAAAAATACCCAAAGATGCTTCCATGATGCTTCCAAGGGGGAAATGGGTTGAAGAAAACCATTCCAACAGGGATCTAACAATGATTTTAGTCCTGAAGTTAATAACAATACAGTCCCCTGGACCATTATTTAGTTGTAGTCCAACCCAATGTACCAGTTCCATATTGATTACATTTTCATGAAGCATTTCACAACTATGTCGATCAGGAGATTTTGCGAGCCAGTGCAGTACTCAATTTTCTAACTGATAGTAATACTTACCTTGGTCAGGATTAAGAGGTGGGACATTTTTTAGAGCTGTCACCAGTGGAGTGGCTTCAGGAGAGAGATCAAGGGCACTTTGCAAATTGAAAAGTAGCTCACTACTGTAGATGTCCATTTCTGATTGGCCTACTATTATCTATCTTATCTGAGAAATAGTTAGGTCTCAGGCAAACTGCTGCTGTAAAGACAGAAGTATTCCTACTCTTACCAGCTTTACTCACCAGGTCTGGGTTAAAAGGTCTCGAATGAACTTTCTTGCCCTGTTGACAATCCCCTTGCTCCATATTCCATATTAGACCCAACATGGGTAATTTAATCAATTGGTACTTGCGGACCTGAGGTGCAAGGTATATTCTTCGAAGCCGAGTTGAAATGCCCTTGATCAGTGGAAATATTTTGTGAACCATCAAAGTTCTTCAGAATTGCCATTATAGGGTCAAATACCTTTTTCGGTGCTGCCACAAAGATATCAGTAAACATAGCAAATGTAGGCTGTCCCCCAAGAAGGCCTTCCCCAGGCCATCTAAAGCTCGCTCTACGGGCCCTGTTGCAGCAATGCCTTTGGCAGAACTTGCTTGTGTTTTTAGTGCATGTAACAGTAGATCTGTTGCTACTTTTGGCCTTTTTTGATGGGGAACTAGCATTTTCATTGCAGTCCCTCTGGGATTTATTAACCTTTTTTGATGGGGAACTGGCATTTTCATTGCAGTCCCTCTGGGTATTATTGGACTCAATAACCAAGTCATTCTTGAGTACATATGAGTTGAAATTTACAGGAGTGGCTTCATTGTTCACAATTAAAGGTGTTATGGAGAAACCCACTGGCTCCCAGCCTCTCCTCTACACATTAAATTTCGCTATTGAGTGCGCCCATGACAGTTGTGAGGAAGTTTATGATAGTAACAGTTAGGGGGAAATCTTTATTAGGCAGCATTGCAGATTTCCTTTTTCCTGTCGTATCTTACCTTAAAATAAGGGCGATTTTATCATGTGCAGAGGAGGTCAGTGTCAAAGGCACAATGCAACAGAGTCAAGAGGGGTGAACAAGCCTCGTCTGGCCTAGACGGGCCTGCTCTTGGTCTAGTCTTCAGCCAGGCACTCGACCGGGTGCTTCACATACCGTGGGACGCTCCAAATGCTTTTAAGTGTGGTTCAGGTGCTGCGCCTAGCCGGTGTACTCTGGGAGATGAACTTCCTACCCAGCGCCTAAGTCAGGTGAAGTTGCTAGCAATAATGACAGGAAATGGCCACTGGACCAACCCACGACGCAGAACACTCCAAGTGCTTTTAACTTCAGTTCGGTGCTCTGCCTGGCCCCGATGCACACTGGGCGACCAAGTCCCACACCAGCACCTAAGGTGGGTGAAGTTGCTGGCAAGAATGCGGGCAGGAAAGTGCCGGCAAAACAACCCAAGCCAAAGGACACTCCAAGCGCTTTTGAGCATGGTTCAGGTTCTCCGCCTGGCTCAGGTACAGACTGGGGAATGAATTCCCACACCAGCGCCTAAGACTAATGAAGTTGCTGGGAAGAATGAGGACAGGAAAGTGCCAGTGAAACAGCCCACGATAAAGGACACTCCAAGTGCTTTCAAGCACAGTTCAGGTGCTCTGCCTGGGGGGCCAAGTCCCACACCAGCGCCTAAGGCGGATGAAGTTGCTTGCCAGAATGCGGGCAGGAAACGTCCAGTGAAATAACCTGCACCTTGGGACACTCCAAGCACTTTTAAGTGCCTCCTTCTGGCCCCAGTGCACGCTGAGGGACGAAGTCCCACCCTAGCGCCTAAGACAGGTGAAGTTGCGTGCAGGAAACTGCCAGTGTAACAACCCTTGCAGCAGGACACTCCAGTTGCTTTTAAACGTGGTTCAGGTGCTGTGCCTGGTCCCGGTGCACGCTGGGGGACGAAGTCCCACCCCAGCGCCTAAGGCAGGAAAATTTGCTGGCAATAATGCGGGCAGGAATCTGCCAGTGAAACAATTCAAACTACTCTTCATTAGAGGGGTCTGACATCAGTAATTACCAAAACATGATATTCCTCGATTATGCAGGAATTGCAGGAAGGATCACACGCAAAAACATACTTTCTCATAATTTAAAAGTTGTAAAACGAATGCCATAGAGTAACCAACATTGTTTTCCTTCCCCAAGGAATTTCAGACCACTCGGCCCTGCTCCTGCAGCAAGGCGAAACCGCCGACACACTTCGGCCGGTGTGGCGGCTAAACGCCTGGTTCCTACAAAACAGAGAGATCAAAAAAGTAATAGGAGAAGAACTGAGCCAGTATTTCCTCATCAACCTAGACTCAGTCCCCTCACCGAGCACCCTTTGGGAGGTAAGTAAAGCCACTGTCTGGGGAGTAGCCAGAGGCCAGCTCCAGGTACAATGACTATCCCAGAATAGCAGACTGTCCCTTCTAGAGGTGCAGGTAACCCGTCTGGAGGCTGGCTTAACCAGGGCCCCAGACGAATCACAAGACAGGCAACTCGCGATCATACGCGAAGTGATTAAACAAATCTCACTAGACTCTGCCAAGTTGCTATGGCGTTCCTCTGTCATCCGAGTGTATGGCTGGGGCGACAAGAATGGGAAACTGTTGCACAGACTGGCTTCATACCCTCTGGCAAGCCAAATAGTCCCTGAAGTCTGCGCCACTCAACACACATCACCAGCGATCGCACAGGCGTTCGCTGACTACTTCGCCCGTTTATATTCTGCTCATAGGCCTGAAGCCTCCCTTCTGGGTCGGCTTGATCAGAGGAAAGCCCGTCTCCCCTGCCTACGAAACGCAGAGGCGGCCGGCCTGAATCTCCTCTTTACCCCAGAAGAAATAAACAATGCAATCTCCTCGCTAGCGTCTGGAAAAACGCCGGGCCTGGACGGATTCCAACAAGAATATTTTGCCGCCTATCAGGACCTACTTGTCCCTTTTCTCTCCAAACTATGTCAGCATGTCACAGAAGTTGGGACATTTCCCCCTGAAACAAACGTGGAGACCATTGTGATTATCCCCAAGACTCAACCGCACTCGCCAGTTTGTGCGGATTACCATCTGATTTCATTAATTAACACAGAGGTATAAATATATGCCACAATCCTGGCCTAACGCCTGCGTCCACTCCTTAATAAACTGGTCCACCCAGACCAATGCGACCTAATGCATGCAGCACCAGACATTGCTTATGACACCTCCACCTGGCTCTTGTACACCGCCAGTTTATTACTCCATATCTAGAGCTCCTCCTTGTAGAATTTGAGAAAGCCTTCAACGCAGTCGATTGGCTCCACCTGGAAGACATGCTAACAATGATGGGTCTGGGTCAGCACTTCCATAGTTTCATCTGGGTCCTGTACTCCAACCCCAGAGCTAGAGTACCCATAAATGGGGCCCTCTCAGAGGCATGTTCGATTCAAAGAGGTACAAGACAGGGCTGTCCCCTTTCACCCCTCCTATTTGCACTGGCAATGGAGCCCTTGGCATGCCTTATTCAGGCTGATGACCTGGTCCAGGGATGGTCCTGGGGGAGCCACCACACCGACAAAATTGCCTTATATGCAGATGACATACTGCTCTTACTGGCTTACCTGGCCCGCTCTGGCCCTAGGAGTCTTCGGGCCATTCAGGCCTTTGAGAACGTCTCAGGCCTCTGGCTCAGCCAGGCAAATTCGACCTTAGTACCCCTCCACCTCTCCAGGGAATGCGTTGATTGGTAATCAACCATTCCCATTAGGTGACAGTTGTTTAAATACCTGGGAATATGGATTGACTTGCTCCCCAAACTAGAATAGGCATGAAATATTACCCCACTCGTCAAGAAGGCCAAAGAGGATCTCAGACGCTGGCAAACCATACCACTTAACCCACTCAGGAAGGTGGACTTGTTCAAGATGATGATCCTTTTCTGCTTCTTATATATTATTCAGAACACACCCTTCCACTTCCCACGAAGCTGGTTTAAGGAGATGGATAGCATGGCCACTAGGTTTCTGTGGGGAGGAGAGAGACCACGTATAGCTCTCGCTCGATGCCAGATCCCACTATTCGATGAAGGCATGGGCATTACTCATCTTTATCTGTATTACTTAGCCACCCTGCTGCTCGTCCCTCATTACTGGTTCAACGGGGGTTGGGCCGACCCATCCTGCAAAACCAAGCTAAGAGACATAGTATTTCCCCAAATCCAAGCAATCCTGTATGGCAGTCCAGTACCCAGAGCACTACCGTCGGTGACCCGGGCGGTCCTACTGCCTGGCGATGGGCCCTACAACATGCACGATGGGACAGCAAGCTGAGTCAACAAACGCCTCTCTGGCAGGGTGTGTGGCTGGGGTAGGTGGAAGCACTAAAGGGATTCAAAAGATGGGACCACATTGGCATATCACAACTGGGTGACATATGGGTGGTCGTTCACATTAGGATGTTCCAAGATCTGCAGGGGCGCTATACCCTCCACGCCTCGCAATTCTACAAATACCTGCAGCTGTGACCCGCCCTCAGCGCCCATTTATCAACAGGCACCACCCTCCCTGAGTTTAGTCCACTGGAGACACAGGTCATGATGGGGAAGCTGGGGAAGGGGGGAGTATCACGGATATATTGCACCCTCACTAATAATGGCCCCATAACGCCGACCCACTCAGGCGACAGTGGGAAGGATGGCTGGGCCCCCTGCAGGAAGAAGACTGGCGCAATGCCCTTATGGCCCCCAAGACCATTACCACTTCAGCCAGACTCTGCCTAATTCAATCATATTTTCTCCATACCGCCTATCTCCCTCCAGAGCACTTTTATAGGGCAGGCATGCGTCCTTCACCGAAATGTGCGTTCTGCGGACAGGGCCGGTTAGATTTTCATCACATGGTCTGGTCCTGTCCCCGCCTTACCCCGTATTGGGATAAAATAGAATCCGAACTCACACACGTCCTGGGCTGGCAGGTGCCCCATAACCCCCTACACCTAATCCTGAGAGTCATGGACAGCTTAGCTGGGTCCCGAACAGATGAACTATTCCTAGGGACGGCTACTTTGATGGCCAAGCGTAATATCGCTGCAACATGGGCACATCCGACCCCCCCAAGAGTAGCTTAATGGCTCAGAGGTGTGAACTGGGGTGCCGGCTAGTAGAAAACCTTGCCCAACCAAACACAAAAGGATCTGGGCAAATGGATAAATCAACTGGGAAGATTGGGTTTTACGTCTGTCAATTCACATTGAATGTAATGTTTATGCATCCTTGATCTGGATAGATCTGCATGTATGCGCACAACCAGTGCTGGCACACTCTGAAATGCCAATGGCTAATGAACAAAGGTGCTGTACTGTTGTTTTTGTATGTCCAAAAATCAATACATATTTTTTATTGAGCAGAGCAACAGGGACAATAATAAAGTAATCACATTTGATCAAAACATACCAGTCACAATAAAACCATACCTTACAAGCTCATAAAATACTTGATAACAATACATGGATAGACATAGGCCAATCGTTCAATTGATGTAATACAGCCGCTAAAATATCTAGACACAAGATTAAAAACAGATTCCTATCATAAGCTGGCCAGAAGTACTCTTCTCATATGTATTTGAATTGTTATCCCCCATCTTGCAAAGAACCGTCTAAAATAAAATCTCCTGGCTTTCTAAAGTGCAACAATAACATCTTCGTTTTCAGGAGCAACTAAGGTCATAACTATGCTTAGGAACATCTATCAGGGGGCTCAGGCTCAGCTGGTAATTAGCGCAGGCCAAGTAGGGTCTGTAGACATAAATCGAGGGACCTTACAAGGGTGCCCGCTATCGCCTTTATTATTTATGTATTTTATAGAACCTTGGCTATTAATTTAAGGGTAATACAGATATCCATGCCCGATTCAGGGCATGGCAAAATTAAAGTTGCTGGCAGATGATGTTATGTTATATCTCAGCCCTGAAAGGCAGAATCTGGATCGGGCTGTAACCGAATTTAACCAATTTGAACGAATCGGGGGTTATAAAATTAACCAAAATAAAACTGTAATTTTAACGTTGAACACCGGTATGGATTTTCTCTTGGCAAATTTGAAACAACAGGCCATTAGATCAGATCCTATACGGTATCTTGAGATCTTTGTTACAAGTCAATATGGGCAGTCATTTAAATTAAACTATGAGGCAACAGGTGGAAAAATTAGGAAACTTCTGGAAAACTGGTTACGTTTACCTTTAACGTTGATAGGCCGGGTTGCTCTCATAAAGATGTCTATACTTATTCTTCTAATTTTCTTGTTTATTAACATATCAATTAAAATTAATAATAGACATTTGAAAGAGCTTGAATACATGGTCAGGACATTTGTATGGAATAAGAAGGCTCCCATAATCAGATTCCCAGTGCTACAACTCGACACAAATCTAGGGGGGTTGGCACTACCACATACTCAAACATATTATGAGTCGGCGATTTTGGATTTAACAGCGTGTTTATTATCCTCTACAATGCTTTTAGATAACTTTTTTTTAGATAGAATGGTACAAGAAGCTAGCTTGCAGATCCCGACATTTCTTAATACATGAAAACTCCCCAAAAAGACCGGATATAAAATTCTCCTGGAATTTTCTAGTAGATTACAGTTTGTCTTTAAAGAAAGTGGCTTCTCTGGGTTTCAAGTGATAAAAGTAAGCGAGTGTAAAAGTTTGGGCCTAGTCATCTTAATATTTGGAAGGATTGTGGGTTAGAAGAAGTGGGGCTTTTTTTTCAGGAAAGAGTGATTACCTAACAAGAAGTACAGGATAGGTGTGGTGATCGTAATAAGCCCATTTAAAAATAATATTTACAGTTAGAACTGGGGGTCTCTAGTTGACTGAGGTAGGTACCTTAGTCCAAATGGGGACCCTTGCTTCTAGTCAGGGAAAGGAGGGACACCTTCTTACATAACTCCTGCTCACCCCCCCCCCAGTAGCTTGACACAAGCAGCCAGGCTTATCTCCAAGGCAATGTGTAAAGTATTTGCAACCACACTCCCAGTAACACAGTGATAACACCACAAATGGACACCACACTAATTTAGGAAAATAGCGGTATCTTTATCAAGAAGAAATACATTGAGACCAAATGATAAAAATATCCAGCATATGCGTATTCGTAATATTTCACTGGGCCTGTTATTAGGCCAACAATCACTGGTATGTTCTTGCAGTATTAATGAGCAGTTCACAATTGTAGGAAGGTGGATACCTGACTATGGTTACCCCAGATTGTTTGCCGAGTGTTTAGCTGGTTTTCGACTTAGTTGGCCTGGGATCCAGCTAATCAGGGCCCCAGGCTATCTGCTCTCTCTGTAAAATGGACTCCATGTACCCTAGGTACATTACCAATTGGGTCACCTTATCAGCTCCTGTACAGTGTACTATAGGTACCCAGGGCATAGGTGCATCCAAGGCCTACAAGGGGCTGCAGCATATCTTTTGCCACCCGTGGCTGGCTATCCAATCTGAAACAACTGGCTGAGCACTCAGCTGGGGCAAGGTAGTGTAATCACCCCTTGCTTAGATATAGTATACCTATATCTAAACCTATATCTGGATACATATACACCTATAAGTCACTCCTATGGCAGGCCTTAACAATCCTGGAGTCAGAGTGCTTGGTTTTATGTGAGATGGTGCTCTAGCATGAGCTGAGCCTGTCTGCAGCTTTCGGGACCAACTCCCTTAGCTGTTCTGGGATATTGCCATACCATATACTCTTAAGTGCATTATAATCCTCGCGGTTACTTGCTAACTTTGGTTTGGCTTTATCAAAACATGATGTGTAAGGTGTCATACGCTTTTGAATACTACCCCCTCGCCAGTTCTGGTGATGGCGGTAGCATTCCACCCTTCTAGCTGGAGAAGACATGTTACTTTGCTTAAACACGGTTAAATCTAACCAGAGCCTCAGCATCACAAAATGGATGCTGCTGCCACAGACACAAGTCTGGCCTCCTGCTGCTGACCGAAACTCCGGCAGGGGAGGCCTGGACAAATGGTATCCTGTCACAGGGAGGTGTTACACCACCCCAGACAGGAGATAGTGGATTGGGGCAGGGAGGGCTGAATGAAACTAGACACTGCCTGGGGCACACAAGGTGTCCCATGCAAAGGCCTGCTCAAACCGGTCCTGGGGCACTCCAGCCCCAGCTCTGGTGCGAAAATGGACAAAGGGAAAGGGGTGTAACCACCCCCTTCCTGGGTCCCACCCATAAGAGGGGCCTAGCAGGTGATCCAGCCCCTTGATTTGGAATAAAGGTAGGAGCTGTGCCAATGCAAAGCAGATCATCCTGACTGAAACTTTGAAATGAAACTCTGGACCCTTCGACATCCTACTCAACGTAGAAGACTGAAGAATCTCCCTTGTGGTCAAGGAGTGGCCACCCTGTGCAAGCAGTCACCATCAGCGCTTTGAGACTTTCTTTGCCGTTGCTCCTGCCGGAGCTCGAACAACAGAGACCAACAAGACCTGGACTACCAGACTTCCAACAGGCCGATCCACAGTCCTAGCAAAGCTTAGACCCGTGGAGGCGACGAGAGACGTGGGACCGGCCATCTTGAAAAGTCAACAAAGTGCTTCCTGTGCAGCTACCGAGGCACCCTCGATGCTGTGCTTTGGGGTTTGAGAAGCCCCAGTCCCGAGCAGCCTGTGCTCCAAAGATCACCTCTCCACACTCTCCGAGTGCTGCGTGGGGCCCTTTTGCACTTTTCCTGCTTGACGCGTTGTCCGGTTGCTTGCCTGTTAGCTAGTGGCCTCTGTGACAACGAACCATCAAAACTACACTGCTGGTCTGGTTGCTCCAGACTGGTCGCAGATTCCCTGAAAAGGAGCCATCTATCTGACCTTCCCGGTCCGATCCAGAAGACATCTTTGAGTCCTGCGTGGGTTGCCTTTGCCAAGGCTTGGTGACTCCGAATTGAGTACCGACACCGCCGACAGCAAGAGCCTTTGTGGGACAGCTCGAGTTCACCAGCTGGTCATCCTCGATTCTTCCTGGTCCACGTGGCAGCGGAGACAAACTACTTGACAGCACCTGATCGCAACCCGACATTGCCTGGTTCCATCCTAGTCACTGGCTAGTGACCTAGACTCTGTCCCCTCTGCTTTCAGGTACTCTACATCTTTGATCCACCCTTGGATCCAACCGGACTCTTCTCTCCTGGTCGCCTGCAGCATCTTCATCTAAAGGCTCCATAGAACTTCATGACGAAACCCGACACACTTTGGCACCTATGCACCCGCTTTCTGTGGGTGAGGTAATGATGTAACTCCGGTGCTCCTGTAGTGGTTTACACCTCTAGTGTTTTAGTTTTACGTGGCTAAGTTCTAGTCCAGTTGGAAGACTCTGAAACCTATAACTTTCTGATTTTTACGCACCATTGACTTGTACGGTAAATGCGTTTGCCTATAGACACTGCACCCGCATCCTGTGGGCCTCCTATGTCCTAACCTTCGTTAGTCCAGTGTAGGCCCAGCGATTCCCAAGGCCCTAGGCCTGTTCATTGTTTGTGACGTGGTACTTATACCACTTTCTTAATATATGGTTTGAGTGTCCACCCGGCCTATCCATAATTGTGCAGCTTATTGTATGTTATACTGTGTTCTTTGTTTAACGCTTGTGCTTCTGTGCTCATAAAGAGTATAGGGGATTATTCTAGAAATAAATACATATATTTTGTAATATATAACTTGTGTGGTGTCCTTTCATTTGGTATTTAAAAGGATTGCATATGGTAAAACAGCTGGCTTCACATGCCCTCTTGAGTTTAGCCTAAGACTGCTTTTGTCCATGCTACCCCTAGGATAGCTGGCATATAAGGTTGACTTACAACCAATCACCATAAGGGTCGTTTGGACTGGTGCAAGGTGCTCACTAGAATAGTGAACACCATATACCAGGCCAACTTCTCACATTGGTGTGCAGCGGTTGGGATCTGAGCTCGCTGTTTGTCTTACCAATTGTAATCTTTGACAATATCATTTGAAAGATCACATCAAGTACCTTAGGTACATATAAACAAAGCTTAACATACTTAAGTTCTACTGAACTTATTGGTTGTAGACCAAAGGGCTTAGCACACCCTGACTACAACCTCTAGAGAGGTTCCAGTAGGTAAACAAATAATGTAGGTAAGTGCACCACTTACACCTCACTAGTCATGCCTGGCACAGGTGAACCATCCAGTTCTCTACCTGTGGGTGACCCTCACAAGGCACCATCCAGTTATGAAAAACTCAGCTTCAAGGACTTGAGTGCCCTATGCACTGCAAGGGGGCTGAAAAAGGGTCACACCCCTACCATCCCTATCCTCATAGCAATCCTAGAGAAAGCTGATCTTGAGAAGGAGCCTGTGACAGTTCCTTCAGGTAAGATAGGAGAGGGAAAACCCACTGATGATGATGAGACCAATACCCCAGAAGTTGAGGTAGAGGAGGATGACGACTCAGATAATCAAGGGGAGGACCAGGTTGAAGTCAGAGAACTCCGCCAGGCCAATCTAAGGCTAGATGGGAGTGGAGACCGTGTCCACCTTCCCAGGCCCAATAGGAGACTTACCACCGGCACTAGAAGGGTTATATCTCCTTCCAGGGAATCTGACCAGTCTAATGCCTCCAGGGGATCTCAAAGGGGAATGACTTCCCCCCAGAGAAAAGAACATGAGGCTAGGATGAGAGCTGTCCAACGTCAAAAAGAGAAGGAAGTGGTAGCCCTGGACCAAGCTAAACTTGCTTTAGCAAGGGAGCAAAGATTAAGTGGATTAGATTCCACTGGTGGCAGCAGTATCCCTAAGGATAAAGACAGGTCCGAAGATAGTAGAAACCTGAGTAAGATTGTGCCCCCCTACAGAGATGGGGATGACATCCACAAATGGATGACTGCTCTGGAGAGAGCCTGCATGGTACAGCAGGTACTCTAAGATCAGTGGGCAGCAATCTTGTGGCTCTCCTTTTCAGGAAAAGGGAGAGACAAGCTCCTCACTGGCAGACATGAGGATGCAAAGAACTACACTATCCTGAAGAGTGCTCTAATTGATGGGTTTGGCTTAACCACTGAACAGTACAGGTTAATGTTCAGAGGTACCCAGAAGACACAGACTCAGGACTGGACTGATTTTGTAGATTGTTCTACTATGGCTCTGGAAGGTTGGTCGCTTGGCAGCAAAGTACATGACTATACAGGATTGTATAATTTGATTATGAGGGAGCAGATCCTTAGTAATTGTCAAAACCAGCTTTTACACCAGCACCTGGTGGACTCAGATCTGACCTCTCCACAAGAATTGGGCAAGAGGGCAGACAAATGGGTCAGAACCAGGATTAGGCCTAGAAATCATGGCAATGACCAGAAGAAGGAGTGTACCAAACCTCAAGAAAAGGGTGGGGATAAATCTAACGACAAGACTTCCCCAGGGCCCCAAAACTCCAAGGATGGGGGTGGGTCCAAAGACACTTCCTCTACAGGGAAAAAGCCTTATTGCCATGCTTGTAAAAAGCCTGGCCATTGGAAGACTGACAGCAGTTGGATTTAACAGCGTGTTTATTATCCTCTACAATGCTTTTAGATAACTTTTTTTTAGATAGAATGGTACAAGAAGCTAGCTTGCAGATCCCGACATTTCTTAATACATGAAAACTCCCCAAAAAGACCGGATATAAAATTCTCCTGGAATTTTCTAGTAGATTACAGTTTGTCTTTAAAGATAGTGGCTTCTCTGGGTTTCAAGTGATAAAAGTAAGCGAGTGTAAAAGTTTGGGCCTAGTCATCTTAATATTTGGAAGGATTGTGGGTTAGAAGAAGTGGGGCTTTTTTTTCAGGAAAGAGTGATTACCTAACAAGAAGTACAGGATAGGTGTGGTGATCGTAATAAGCCCATTTAAAAATAATATTTACAGTTAGAACTGGGGGTCTCTAGTTGACTGAGGTAGGTACCTTAGTCCAAATGGGGACCCTTGCTTCTAGTCAGGGAAAGGAGGGACACCTTCTTACATAACTCCTGCTCACCCCCCCCCCAGTAGCTTGACACAAGCAGCCAGGCTTATCTCCAAGGCAATGTGTAAAGTATTTGCAACCACACTCCCAGTAACACAGTGATAACACCACAAATGGACACCACACTAATTTAGGAAAATAGCGGTATCTTTATCAAGAAGAAATACATTGAGACCAAATGATAAAAATATCCAGCATATGCGTATTCGTAATATTTCACTGGGCCTGTTATTAGGCCAACAATCACTGGTATGTTCTTGCAGTATTAATGAGCAGTTCACAATTGTAGGAAGGTGGATACCTGACTATGGTTACCCCAGATTGTTTGCCGAGTGTTTAGCTGGTTTTCGACTTAGTTGGCCTGGGATCCAGCTAATCAGGGCCCCAGGCTATCTGCTCTCTCTGTAAAATGGACTCCATGTACCCTAGGTACATTACCAATTGGGTCACCTTATCAGCTCCTGTACAGTGTACTATAGGTACCCAGGGCATAGGTGCATCCAAGGCCTACAAGGGGCTGCAGCATATCTTTTGCCACCCGTGGCTGGCTATCCAATCTGAAACAACTGGCTGAGCACTCAGCTGGGGCAAGGTAGTGTAATCACCCCTTGCTTAGATATAGTATACCTATATCTAAACCTATATCTGGATACATATACACCTATAAGTCACTCCTATGGCAGGCCTTAACAATCCTGGAGGCAGAGTGCTTGGTTTTATGTGAGATGGTGCTCTAGCATGAGCTGAGCCTGTCTGCAGCTTTCGGGACCAACTCCCTTAGCTGTTCTGGGATATTGCCATACCATATACTCTTAAGTGCATTATAATCCTCGCGGTTACTTGCTAACTTTGGTTTGGCTTTATCAAAACATGATGTGTAAGGTGTCATACGCTTTTGAATACTACCCCCTCGCCAGTTCTGGTGATGGCGGTAGCATTCCACCCTTCTAGCTGGAGAAGACATGTTACTTTGCTTAAACACGGTTAAATCTAACCAGAGCCTCAGCATCACAAAATGGATGCTGCTGCCACAGACACAAGTCTGGCCTCCTGCTGCTGACCGAAACTCCGGCAGGGGAGGCCTGGACAAATGGTATCCTGTCACAGGGAGGTGTTACACCACCCCAGACAGGAGATAGTGGATTGGGGCAGGGAGGGCTGAATGAAACTAGACACTGCCTGGGGCACACAAGGTGTCCCATGCAAAGGCCTGCTCAAACCGGTCCTGGGGCACTCCAGCCCCAGCTCTGGTGCGAAAATGGACAAAGGGAAAGGGGTGTAACCACCCCCTTCCTGGGTCCCACCCATAAGAGGGGCCTAGCAGGTGATCCAGCCCCTTGATTTGGAATAAAGGTAGGAGCTGTGCCAATGCAAAGCAGATCATCCTGACTGAAACTTTGAAATGAAACTCTGGACCCTTCGACATCCTACTCAACGTAGAAGACTGAAGAATCTCCCTTGTGGTCAAGGAGTGGCCACCCTGTGCAAGCAGTCACCATCAGCGCTTTGAGACTTTCTTTGCCGTTGCTCCTGCCGGAGCTCGAACAACAGAGACCAACAAGACCTGGACTACCAGACTTCCAACAGGCCGATCCACAGTCCTAGCAAAGCTTAGACCCGTGGAGGCGACGAGAGACGTGGGACCGGCCATCTTGAAAAGTCAACAAAGTGCTTCCTGTGCAGCTACCGAGGCACCCTCGATGCTGTGCTTTGGGGTTTGAGAAGCCCCAGTCCCGAGCAGCCTGTGCTCCAAAGATCACCTCTCCACACTCTCCGAGTGCTGCGTGGGGCCCTTTTGCACTTTTCCTGCTTGACGCGTTGTCCGGTTGCTTGCCTGTTAGCTAGTGGCCTCTGTGACAACGAACCATCAAAACTACACTGCTGGTCTGGTTGCTCCAGACTGGTCGCAGATTCCCTGAAAAGGAGCCATCTATCTGACCTTCCCGGTCCGATCCAGAAGACATCTTTGAGTCCTGCGTGGGTTGCCTTTGCCAAGGCTTGGTGACTCCGAATTGAGTACCGACACCGCCGACAGCAAGAGCCTTTGTGGGACAGCTCGAGTTCACCAGCTGGTCATCCTCGATTCTTCCTGGTCCACGTGGCAGCGGAGACAAACTACTTGACAGCACCTGATCGCAACCCGACATTGCCTGGTTCCATCCTAGTCACTGGCTAGTGACCTAGACTCTGTCCCCTCTGCTTTCAGGTACTCTACATCTTTGATCCACCCTTGGATCCAACCGGACTCTTCTCTCCTGGTCGCCTGCAGCATCTTCATCTAAAGGCTCCATAGAACTTCATGACGAAACCCGACACACTTTGGCACCTATGCACCCGCTTTCTGTGGGTGAGGTAATGATGTAACTCCGGTGCTCCTGTAGTGGTTTACACCTCTAGTGTTTTAGTTTTACGTGGCTAAGTTCTAGTCCAGTTGGAAGACTCTGAAACCTATAACTTTCTGATTTTTACGCACCATTGACTTGTACGGTAAATGCGTTTGCCTATAGACACTGCACCCGCATCCTGTGGGCCTCCTATGTCCTAACCTTCGTTAGTCCAGTGTAGGCCCAGCGATTCCCAAGGCCCTAGGCCTGTTCATTGTTTGTGACGTGGTACTTATACCACTTTCTTAATATATGGTTTGAGTGTTCACCCGGCCTATCCATAATTGTGCAGCTTATTGTATGTTATACTGTGTTCTTTGTTTAACGCTTGTGCTTCTGTGCTCATAAAGAGTATAGGGGATTATTCTAGAAATAAATACATATATTTTGTAATATATAACTTGTGTGGTGTCCTTTCATTTGGTATTTAAAAGGATTGCATATGGTAAAACAGCTGGCTTCACATGCCCTCTTGAGTTTAGCCTAAGACTGCTTTTGTCCATGCTACCCCTAGGATAGCTGGCATATAAGGTTGACTTACAACCAATCACCATAAGGGTCGTTTGGACTGGTGCAAGGTGCTCACTAGAATAGTGAACACCATATACCAGGCCAACTTCTCACATTGGTGTGCAGCGGTTGGGATCTGAGCTCGCTGTTTGTCTTACCAATTGTAATCTTTGACAATATCATTTGAAAGATCACATCAAGTACCTTAGGTACATATAAACAAAGCTTAACATACTTAAGTTCTACTGAACTTATTGGTTGTAGACCAAAGGGCTTAGCACACCCTGACTACAACCTCTAGAGAGGTTCCAGTAGGTAAACAAATAATGTAGGTAAGTGCACCACTTACACCTCACTAGTCATGCCTGGCACAGGTGAACCATCCAGTTCTCTACCTGTGGGTGACCCTCACAAGGCACCATCCAGTTATGAAAAACTCAGCTTCAAGGACTTGAGTGCCCTATGCACTGCAAGGGGGCTGAAAAAGGGTCACACCCCTACCATCCCTATCCTCATAGCAATCCTAGAGAAAGCTGATCTTGAGAAGGAGCCTGTGACAGTTCCTTCAGGTAAGATAGGAGAGGGAAAACCCACTGATGATGATGAGACCAATACCCCAGAAGTTGAGGTAGAGGAGGATGACGACTCAGATAATCAAGGGGAGGACCAGGTTGAAGTCAGAGAACTCCGCCAGGCCAATCTAAGGCTAGATGGGAGTGGAGACCGTGTCCACCTTCCCAGGCCCAATAGGAGACTTACCACCGGCACTAGAAGGGTTATATCTCCTTCCAGGGAATCTGACCAGTCTAATGCCTCCAGGGGATCTCAAAGGGGAATGACTTCCCCCCAGAGAAAAGAACATGAGGCTAGGATGAGAGCTGTCCAACGTCAAAAAGAGAAGGAAGTGGTAGCCCTGGACCAAGCTAAACTTGCTTTAGCAAGGGAGCAAAGATTAAGTGGATTAGATTCCACTGGTGGCAGCAGTATCCCTAAGGATAAAGACAGGTCCGAAGATAGTAGAAACCTGAGTAAGATTGTGCCCCCCTACAGAGATGGGGATGACATCCACAAATGGATGACTGCTCTGGAGAGAGCCTGCATGGTACAGCAGGTACTCTAAGATCAGTGGGCAGCAATCTTGTGGCTCTCCTTTTCAGGAAAAGGGAGAGACAAGCTCCTCACTGGCAGACATGAGGATGCAAAGAACTACACTATCCTGAAGAGTGCTCTAATTGATGGGTTTGGCTTAACCACTGAACAGTACAGGTTAATGTTCAGAGGTACCCAGAAGACACAGACTCAGGACTGGACTGATTTTGTAGATTGTTCTACTATGGCTCTGGAAGGTTGGTCGCTTGGCAGCAAAGTACATGACTATACAGGATTGTATAATTTGATTATGAGGGAGCAGATCCTTAGTAATTGTCAAAACCAGCTTTTACACCAGCACCTGGTGGACTCAGATCTGACCTCTCCACAAGAATTGGGCAAGAGGGCAGACAAATGGGTCAGAACCAGGATTAGGCCTAGAAATCATGGCAATGACCAGAAGAAGGAGTGTACCAAACCTCAAGAAAAGGGTGGGGATAAATCTAACGACAAGACTTCCCCAGGGCCCCAAAACTCCAAGGATGGGGGTGGGTCCAAAGACACTTCCTCTACAGGGAAAAAGCCTTATTGCCATGCTTGTAAAAAGCCTGGCCATTGGAAGACTGACAGCAGTTGCCCTAAGGCCAGCAATAAGGAGAATATTCCTCCAAGTTATACTCCACCAGCTCCTGTTACTACTAGTAGTAATCCCCCAGGTGGTGGGAGTGCCCCCAAGAATTTGGCTGGGTTTACTTGGGGAACACAGGTGGACTCTGGCCTAACCAGTTCCCCTACCACAGCTACTCTTGTCTGTGAAAATGGCATGGGGTTTGCCAACTTCATTGCTTGTCCCAACACTTTAGGCAAGTACAGACAAGAGCCCCTCATCAATGGTCTGAAAGTTGAGGCCTTTAGAGACACAGGGGCTAACATCATTATGGTGACTGAGAGTCTAGTCCCCTCACGGCAACTTTTACCTGGAGCCACATACCAGGTGACCAACAATGATTGAGTGCAGAAAGATCATCCCATGGCAGTGGTAAATCTCCGCTGGGGAGGTGTCACTGGCCCCAAGAGAGTGGCAGTGTCATCAAACTTGCCTGTAGATTGTCTACTGGGGAATGATCTAGAGATCTCAGCCTGGGCTGAGGTTGAGCAAGAAACCCATTCTAAAATGGTAAATCTCCATGGAAAGGTTAGTGGGGCTGTGATAGCCACAGCCCCAATCCAAGATGTCCCCCTTGAACAGGTCAGGAGGGCTGTGCCAGTCTCAGCCCAATCTCAAGCAGATTCCTTCCCTGAACAGGTTGACTGGGCTGTGATGGTAACAGCCCAAACCCAAACTGAGTCCCTTCCTGAAAAGGTTGGTGGGGCTGTGATGGCCACTGCCCAAAATCAAACAGATTCATGTGTTGTGAAGCCTGAAACTATGGATCACTCCACACAGAGAGCATTGAGGAGGAAGAGAAATCTCCCTCTCACCAGACTTTAGGAAAGGATCAGCCTCCTCAGGGAACTGATCTTACCCCTTGTGAAGAAACTGCCCCAGAGGTAGTCAGGCCTAGCCTGGCCGAGCCTTTGATGTCAGTGGACCCTTCCAAGGTGGGACCCAGTCTGGAGCAGGTAACCTGCCCCTCTATACCCTGACTCAGCCAGCCCAGGGCTGCAGAGGTCAGGGAGGCCAGTGGTGGACCCCAAAGGGCCCCCTGTCCACAAAAACCACCCCATCAACAGATTAGGGGCACCAAAGCTAGCAGCCCTAGCAAGGTGAAAAAGTCAAAAACTCCTGAGGGATCTCCCTTACACTTAGTTAGGAGCCTCCCCCAGATAGATTCTGTTGGGAACAGCCAAACCTGGGACCCAAAGGCCCCAAACCTGACATGCCCCTCCAGTAAGCGGGTCCCAGCCTCCAGCTGTAGGCAGCCAGAGGTTGACCCTGAGAGCACAGTGCAACTCAGTCATGGAAAGAAAGGCATCCATGGTGGATAGTGATTGGAGGAAGCTGAGCCCTACATTAGTGGAGCCTCACTTCAATACTCCATTCCCACACTAGCCTTTTACTTTGCCAAAACACACCGCAGGTAGTGATTCCCTATGGTGGAGACCCTCTGATACCCCTAGGGTGAGGGATTTCTTAGTGGACCATGAGACAGGGGGTAACCATGCTAGTGCAGGTACTTCCTTATATGGCCACTTAGGCAATATATGCTTAACTGGTCAAGGATAGCCTTATCTCCTTTCGTTTGGGGGGGGGGTTATGTAGGAAGGTGGATACCTGACTATGATTACCCCAGATTTTTTGCACAGTGTTTAGCTGGTTTTCTACTAAGTTGGCCTGGGATCCTGCTAATCAGGGCCCCAGGCTATCTGCTCTCTCTGTAAAATGGACTCCCTGTACCCTAGGTACATTACCAATTGGACATTTGGTCACCTTATCAGCCCCTGTACAGTGTACTATAGGTACCCAGGGCATAGGTGCATCCAAGGCCTACCAGTGGCTGCAGCACATCTTTTGCCACCCCTGGCTGGCTATCCAATCTGACACAACTGGCTGAGCACTCAGCTGGGGCAAGGTAGTGTAATCACCCCTTGCTTAGATATAGTATACCTATATCTAAACCTATATCTGGACACATATACACCTATAAGTCACTCCTATGGCAGGCCTTAACAATCCTGGAGGCAGAGTGCTTGGTTTTATGAGAGATGGTGCTCTAGCATGAGCTGAGCCTGTCTGCAGCTTTCGGGACCAACTCCCTTAGCTGTTCTGGGATATTGCCATACCATATACTCTTAAATGCATTATAATCCTCGCGGTTACTTGCTAACTTTGGTTTGGTTTTATCAAAACATGTCGTGGAGGGTGTCATACACTTTGGAATACTACCCCCTCGCCAGTTCTAGCGACGGAGGTAGCATTCCACCCTTCTAGAGGGAGAAGACATGTTACTTTGCTTAAACGTGGTTAAATCTAACCAGAGCCTCAGCATCACAAAATGGATGCTGCTGCCACAGACACAAGTCTGGCCTCCTGCTGCTGACCGAAACTCCGGCAGGGGAGGCCTGGACAAATGGTATCCTGTCACAGGGAGGTGTTACACCACCCCAGACAGGAAATAGTGGATTGGGGCAGGGAGGGCTGAATGAAACTAGACACTGCCTGGGGCACACAAGGTGTCCCATGCAAAGTCCTGCTCAAACCGGTCCTGGGGCACTCCAGCCCCAGCTCTGGCATGAAAATGGACAAAGGGAAAGGGGTGTAACCACCCCCTTCCTGGGTCCCACCCATCGGAGGGACCTAGCAGGTGATTCAGCCCCTTGATTTGGAAAAAAGGTAGAGCTGTGCCAATGCAAAGCAGATCATCCTGACTGAAACTTTAAAACAAAACTCTGGACCCTTTGACATCCTACTCAACGTAGAAGACTGAAGAATCTCCCTTGTGGTCAAGGAGTGGCCACCCTGTGCAAGCAGGCACCATCAGCGCATCAAGACTTTCTTTGCCATTGATCCTGCCGGAGCTCCAACGACAGAGACCGACAAGACCTGGACTCCCAGACTTCCAACAGCCCGATCCACAGTCCTAGCAAAGCTTAGACACGTGGAGGCGACGAGAGACGTGGTACCAGCCATCTTGAAAAGTCAACAAAGTGCTTCCTGTGCATCTCCAGAGGCACCCTCAACGCAATGCTTTGGGGTCTGAGAAGCCCCAGCCCGAGCAGTCTGTGCTCCAAAGATCACTTCTCCACATTCTCCGAGTGCTGCGTGCGTGGGGCCCTTTTGCACTTTTCCTGCTTGACGCGTTGTCCGGTTGCTTGCCTGTTAGCTAGTGGCCTCTGTGACAACGAACCATCAAAACTACACTGCTGGTCTGGTTGCTCCAGACTGGTCGCAGCTCCCCTGAAAAGAAGCCATCTATCTGACTTTCCCGGTCCGATCCAGAAGACATCTTTGAGTCCTGCGTGGGTTGCCTTTGCCAAGGCTTGGTGACTCCAAATTGAGTACCGACACTGCCGACAGCAAGAGCCTTTGTGAGACAGCTCATGTTCACCAGCTGGTCATCCTCGATCCTTCCTGGTCCACGTGGCCGCGGAGAAAAACTACTCAACAGCACCTGATTGCAACCCGACATTGCCTGGTTCCGTCCTGGTTCCATCCTGGTCATTGGCTAGTGACCTAGACTCTGTCCCCTCTGCTTTCAGGTGCTCTACATCTTCGATCCACCCTTGGATCCAACCGGACTCTTCTCTCCTGGTCGCCTGCAGCATCTTCATCTAAAGGCTCCATAGAACTTCACGACGAAACCCGACACACTTTGGCACCTATGCACCCGCTTCCTGTGGGTGAGGTAACGATATAACTCCGGTGCTCCTGTAGTGGTTTACACCTCTAGTGTCCTAGTTTTAAGTGGCTAAGTTCTAGTCCAGTCGGAAGACTCCGAAACCTATAGCTTTCTGATTTTTATGCACCATTGACTTGTATGGTAAACGCGGTTGCCTATAGACACTGCACCCGCATTCTGTGGGCCTCCTATGTCCTAACCTTCGTTAGTCCAGTGTAGGCCCAGCAATTCCCAAGGCCCTAGGTCTGTTCATTGTTTGTGACGTGGTACTTATACCACTTTCTTAATATATGGTTTGAGTTGCCACCCGGCCTATCCATAATTGTGCAGCTTATTGTATGTTATACTGTGTTCTTTGTTTAACGCTTGTGCTTCTGTGCTCATAAAGAGTATAGGGCATTATTCTAGAAATAAATACATATATTTTGTAATATATAACTCGTGTGGTGTCCTTTCATTTGGTATTTAAAAGGATTGCATATGGTAAAACAGCTGGCTTCACATGCCCTCTTGAGTTTAGCCTAAGACTGCTTTTGTCCATGCTACCCCTAGGATAGCTGGTCTATAAGGTTGACTTACAACCAATCACCATGAGGGTCGTTTGGACTGGTGCACGGTGCTCACTAGAATAGTGAACACCAGATACCAGGCCAACTTCTCACAACAATGATCCAATGCAGTCCTAATGCAATGCTATGCAATTCGTTATGTAGAGAATAAGACAGTCCTTAATGCAAATACTACTGCGGATCATAAAACAAGTAATAATGCAGTTCGTAATGCAGGTACTAATGTGGATCGTAAACACAAGTAATAGGGCAGTTCGTAGTGCACATACTAATCCGGATTGTAAAACAAGTAATAAGGCAGTTCGTAGTGTACGTACTAATGCAGATCGTAAAACAAGTAATAAGGCAGTTCGTAGTGCAGGTACTAATGCGGATCGTAAAACAATTTAGCACCGATCAAGGTGCTGATGAAGATCTCTAAGCCACTCCTGGTTGACTCACGGTCAGCGATTGCCAAAATGTGCCCCCAATCCTGTTACGAAGGAAAAAAGTGCAGCTTCCCAATCCGACCCCGGTATACCGCTCTTCGGCGAGTACCGCCCGCTATACTGACTTGAGCAGAGGCTCGCGCTGCAAAGATGGGAAAGGCCAAGAGTGGTCTTCCGTAGCCCATACTCCGCCGCAGGTGGCGACACACGCACGCTCGCTGAGCATTACCTGGGGTGGTGCAGTCTCTCTCTCCTCTCCTCCCGGCTCGGGTGTCACACTGTGCGGCTTCGGGTCAGCGGCAGCTTCTCCTCGCAGTGAGAGTTGGTCTACCAGTCAATGGCGTTGCAGCTGCTCGGTGCCTGGCGCGACTCTGTTGATCTCGGGGAAAGGACCTCTGACCCACGATGGTGAAGGTTTACAGGTCTTTCCTTGGTAAAGGCAGGCTTGGGCCTACGGCGGTGATTTCTCCCCCTTGGGACAACGGTCTGGGCCGATGACGATAATGATCACAGCACTTCTGGTCCTGCTGTTGATCGAAGCAGAGTGCAAGATTGCTCCAGGACACACAGTCACAGGGCTATTCTGACGACGGTCTCAGGCTGCAAAAAGCACACCCACACAGCTTCGCTGAGACACACTTGCCTTGACAAAAGAAGGCTTGGTCCGGCGGCGGGGATTTCTCATGGCTCCCCCTTGGGACGATGGTCCGGGCCGATGACAATAATGATCACAGCACTTCTGGTTACGCTGTCGATTGAAGCAGAGCGCAAGACTGCTCCAGGGCACACAGTCACAGGGCAATTCTCACGATGGTCTCAGGCTGCAAAAAGCACATGCACACAGCGTCGCTGAGACACACTTGGAAACTTTTATGTTCCTGAGTTTCCACAACAGGGAGTTAGCTCCTCTCAGGCCCTTGGAGACAAGTCACTTCAGGACACAGCACCGGCAAAGTCCTTTCAAGCAGGGGGAAACAGCACACTCCTTAGTCAAATCAGCAAACTTCAGGTCAGCCCCAGAACACACTGCAAGGGCAGTCCTTCTCTTCGGTCTTTTCAGCTGTTCTTCCTTGGCAGAGGTTCCTCTTGATCACAAAGTAGTTACAATCCTTTTTCAGGCTTGAGTTCAGTCTTTAGTTCAGGGGTTTCAGCTCTCACATGTATACCCCTAAATGCCTCTGAAGTCTTTATGTTCAGGGGGCTTTAAGCCCAGTCCAAACCAGACCTGGGTATATTCCTGCCAGTGCACACCCTCTTCATTTGATAGTAAGGTTCTGGGCCCCAAACGCTCAGCAGGAGGTGGAGCTATCCTTTGGTGGCAGCAACACAGCCCTCTTCACAGCCAGGGGGCTACTGCTCCCCCCAAATCAAATGCCTGTTGCTGTCTCACCTACTCCCCTCTGTTGTCAGGACAATCCCTAGACCCTGTCACATCCAAACCCAGACAGACAATACACAACCAGGCAGAGGCACACAGGATGGTTTAAGACAAGCATCCAGCCACTTCTAAAAGTGTGGTTTCTAAACACACAATTTAAAAACCATCTTCACAAAAAGATGTGTTATCAAATCCTGAGTTCAGGCACACCTAATTCCATCTCTCCATCTTATGCCAATGGGAAGATATGCTGGGAACATGTGACACAGCACTCCCCATTCTGGCCTATGGACAAAATAGCCTTGCAACAGTGCAAAACGAATTTGGCAGCATTTTACTGTCATCAGGACATGGAACACACCTCAGTACATGTCCTACCTTTCGCATACACTGCACCCTGTCCAGGGGGGAACCTTGGACCGACTATAGGGGCGTCTGATGTGCATAAATAGGGTAGGTAAGGCCTGGTAAGTGGGTGCACTTGTCAGTACAACAAGACAGTTAACAAACTGTGTGCAGGCACTGCAGGGCAGGCCTGAGATCTCTTTTTAGGGCTACTAGTGTGGGTGGCACAATTAGTGCTGCAGGCCCACTAGAAGAATTTGGATTACCAGCCCTGGCACACACAGTGCACTTTACAAGGAACTTTACTAGTAGGACAAACATACCAATTATGGACAAGCAATTACCATAACACTTTATACAGGGAGCACTTGCACTTTGACACAAAATCAGCAGTGGCAAAGTGCCCAAAGAATCTAAGTCGGCAAAATCATGTCAGAAAAAGGTCTAGGAGGAAGGTAAAAAGTTTAAGGAACTTTAGCCAAAAAGGGCCAAGTCCAACATTTACAAATTGTATATTTTGTGACTAAGTATAATCTTTTGTACTGCTGTGCTCCAACCATATTGGCGACTGCGTTGTTTTAGAGAAAACGTTAGAGGGGTGGGCAACTGGTATCGGCTGCTGCGTACCCAAAATGAGTCGCCGTTGGTTGAGAAGTTTCTGGAGAGAGTAACTCTGGAGACCCAATGTTCTTTCTCTAGTCAGGAGTGGCAGGCCTCATCCCTGGTAGGTAGTATGTCTTTAAGAGCCGCTAATGTTAAAAGAATGGCATTCTTGTCCCGTTGGATGGCTTATTTCACCCCCAAAGTGCTGAACAAGATTTATCCTGAGGTGGAGAATAGATGTTTTCACTGGCATGCTGAAGGGGAAGGGGAATGGATGCATATATTCTTTACTGTTCAAAGCTAGGGGTGTATGGGGGCGGGATCTTTGTGACAATAAGTCGGGCACTCCAGAAATCGTTAGATTCAGCAGCGGAGGCTGCCCTCTTTAGTACAATGAGCCGGGGGCAAATTTTTCAAAATCAGAGGGGATATTCTTAGCTATTTCGACTCTTGTTGCCCGCTCCTTAATTCTTCAAAATTGAGGATCGGCAGAAGCGCCTTCATATGAGAAATGGTTAAACAAGATGAAGTGTACTAGGACTTTTGAAGAAGCTTATGCAAAGCTTGTGGGGGCAACTAAAAAGTTTACTGGTGCTTGGAAATACAAAAATCAATAAAATTGATACTCAAAAAAATAAAAGTTGTAAAAATCGTAACCCATACTATTCAAAACTACAATTCCTTAATAACGGGATTAACATGTTTGCATTAAAGCAAAGACTGAGAAGACCAAAACATGGGCTAGTATAAGCAGATACATTTTTCTGATGCCCCAATGGGAAACAGAGCATAAATATATTTATGCATAAATATATCTATTTCCGCCCTAAAACGAAACAATAGCGATCTCTCCAATTTACATTGTGCCATAAAAAGATGGACTTGAAGGCCAATGCAAGTTTTTTTTTCTTTTTTTTTAATTTTCAAAACCTTTATTAACACTCATACTCATATACACAGCTATTTGCCGACAACCATACATGGCCGGCAGCAATTTACTTTCAGTAATACAGTGCGCAATAGCAATCTACTCATTTTCTTGTCATTCAAGAAGCAGTTGTCAGCCTTTGGGCAGGTTACATAAGAGTTCCACAGCAGCACTTTCAGACGCCACTAGTACAGTATCTGCACTGGCTTTGAGGGTAGTGTCATGCGACAATCAGCAAACCCTTGGACTTTAGAACAGCTAGCAGTTATACACAGCTCCACCTCATCAATTATTTAATCACCTGGTGTTATCTCAACTGTATCATCCAGCTGGAGCCTATAACACCATCAGCTAGATATCCCGTCCTCATACATGTGGAGGTTGAGTGTCCTGTCCACCCTTCTATAACTCTGCAAGCTCATGATCCAAGCATCTCTTTTACCCATTGTGTGATCAATCTCAGAAGAGTGTTGGTCCCACTCCCTCCCATCCTCCTTATCTTTGATCGCTCCTTAGTGGTGGATCCCCAGCCCTCGGAAGGTCCATATCTTACTACCCTAAGGTTTCTGTGGGGCAAGGATCTCTAGCATCATTGGGTTCTGAAGCTAGCTCATCCCGACCCGCTATCTGTATAAAGTATGCCTGAAGAGGTCCCCAGATATCAGCTGGTCTAGACGTCAAGGGTTGCATTTCGGAAAATATGCCATATTGTTCCTGGCAGTACACCATGTCCTGAATCCATTCCTTAAATTTAGGCGCTCGTCCCCTACCCCATCTGCAAGCCAGGCGCCTTTTGGCTAAGAGCAGTGCTACATTAGTGAATTTCCTAACACTCCTTGGGATTTGTGCCGTGTATCCTAGCAGGAACATCAGTGGATCTGCCGTTATTGTGTTGCCTATCATGATCTCTAGTGCCCTATGAACCTGTGACCAATACTCCTGTATCTGCTGACAATCCCAGGAAAGGTGGAGGAAGTCCGCACCGCCCCGCCCACAGCGCTCACAGCAATCTGATTCAGCTAACTTAAATCTAACCTTCCTGGCTGGGGTGTAATACATCCTATGTAAAAATTTGTAGTGGATGATCTTAAAGCGGCAACTAGACATCAGTGTACCTGACAGATCACAGCAATATTCCCACTGATCATCGGTGACTTCTCTTCCCAAATCCTGTTCCCAATGACCCCTGGCTGTGCCCTTTACTATGGGTAGAGCTCTACGCAGACTTCTATATATGTTGGATACCAGATGTGCGCCGTCGGTGCTCTGCAGCACCACCGTGAGAGGATCTACACTAGGACGTTCCCGCGGAAAATCAGGCAGCAGGGCCTTCAAGCCCTCTCGTAGTCGTATATAATATAATATCTCCAAAGGGGTAGGGATACTCTCTCCAAAAAACTGGTCACGAGGGCGAAACGAACCTCCAGGGAACAGGTCGCCCCACACGCGTATATTCAGCCGCTGACACATATTGCGAAAGCCTGTTTCCTGAAATATTGCCATTTGAGGATGGTAAGTCAATGGCATACGAGCCGTATATAACAGCTCAACCTGCAGTCTTCGTCCTATCTTGCACCACGCGTCTATGGTGCATGTCACTGTGTTAACCGGTATGTCTAGTACTTGTATGGGAGCATATACCACGCCGCTGAGCGGTAACGGATGTGCTATCCAGTCTTCCGCAGCTATCTGCGGCATGAATCTGCTAGGTTTAACCCAGTGATACAAAAAATGTGCCTGAGCACTCAAATAATAAATTTCAAAATCAGGTATATCGAAGCCACACTGTAAGGTTGTGTCATGACCGTCCACTTAAGCCGCGCTTGTCGACCTCCCCACACCAATTGGATGAGTTCAGACCGCAGTGTCTTAAAGAAATAAGAGCCTGGGCAAAATGGAATATTTAGGAAAAAATAAAGAACACGAGGCAGGACCCCCATTTTTATAAGAGATACTCTGGCAGCCATGGACAGTGGCAGTTTGATCCATCGGGTCACGGATTCCACCAATTTGGTAATGGCGGTACCATAATTCAACCGTATGGTCTCCTCTCTATCCCTCGATATCTGTATCCCCAGATAACGCAAATCCGTATGACACCACTCCAATGGATAGTCCAACGGAAACTCAGTAACAGCGGCTGTTAGCTGAAATAGCTGAGACTTCCCCCAGTTAATCGAGACCCCAGATAGACCCCCAAAGGCCACAAATTCCCGCAGGAGTGTGTTCAGATTAGCCTGAGGTTCCTTAACATAGAGTGTGACATCGTCCGCATACAATGAGATGGAGAGCTGTCTTTGAAAGCAGTTAAAGGCACTATTCTTGTGTAGCTGTCGGATACGACATGCCAACGGTTCTATCGCTATAGCGAACAGTAGGGGGGAAAGCGGGCACCCCTGTCGAGTGCCCCTCGTGATCGCAAAGGGCTCTGTTAAATGGCCATTCGCCAGTACTCTCGCTTTAGGAGCTGTATATAAGAGGCGTATCCAGTCTACAAAGATCGGAGGGAATCCCATCTTGCGCAGCACTGTGAACAGATATCTCCACTCCACAGAGTCAAAGGCCTTTGACGTGTCTAGGAACACCGCGGCTAGAGGAACTTCAGGGCTCACTGTTTGGATAAGCGAGAATACTGTCCGAAGGTTATGCGAGGTCGACCTCGTGGGTACAAAACCCGACTGATCAGGTAAAATGAGTGTAGTCATGAGCAATGAAAGTCTAGTGGCCAATATCTTCGCAAGGATCTTAGCATCGCAATTAAGGAGCGATAGAGGGCGATATGAATCACATTGTGTGGCATCTTTACCCGGTTTAAGGAGAGATGTGATGACAACCTCTCTCATGGATCGAGGGAGTATACCTACCTCTAACGCATCCTCAAATAACTCTTTTAAAACCGGCGCCATGATGTCGATATAGCATTTATAAAATTCCGCCGGCAGCCCGTCAAGGCCAGGTGCCTTGCCGTTACTCAGGGACATTATTGCATCCCGAACCTCATCTATCTCAAACGGAGCTCTGAGAAACTGCCTATGACCATCACTGATCCAGCACAATGCAAGCTCTCCTAGGAATCCGTCTAGGTCAATATCCCCGGCCATCCGCGAGGTGTATAGGTGTTCGTAATGCTATTGAAGAGCAGTTAATATATGATCAGTGTCCCTGCAGACCTCTCCCTCAGCATCTTCAAGCTCCAAAATGGTATTGGTACCCTGAGCCGCACGAATCGCTGCTGAGAGTGCTCTGCCCGGTCTATCACCTTCATTATATGTCCTAGCCCTCCAATATTTATTCTTAAAGTTAACCTCTCTCTGTGACTCTGCCTCATACTCTGAGAGTTTAGTCCTAAACTCCTGTTGCAACCTCTCACCATCCCCCTGCAGCATACTCCTCTCAAGCGCTCGTAAGTCCACTTCTAGTCTGCGTAATGTACTTTGTATGTCCTTTAACACTCCTGAGCCTTTGGCTATACACCATCCTCGAACTGTCACTTTGAAGGCCTCCCAGACTATCTCCACACTATCTACTGTGTCTTTATTGCGGGGGAAAAATTCTTCAATATCTGCCCGTAGCTCCTCACGGAACACCATATCTATTAAAGTCTTGGGCTGTAAACGCCAAGCGGGCCGAGGTCGGTCATACCCAGGCATATCTGTGGTCAACAACACAGGGCAGTGATCCGATTGCATCCGAGGGAGATGCCTTACATCAATTATACACGGTGCTAGTGTCCTAGATACCAGGCAGTAACCAATCCTTGCCCATGTGCCAGTGTATGATGTGAAATGCGTGCCCTCTCTGACCCCTGGGTGAACATGTCTCCAGCTATCCACAAGTCCCTCATCTTCTACTATACCCTGCAGGGTGTCTCTCGCCCTGGGATGATAATTCGTCTGTCCATCTGCTCTGTCCATCCCGGGGACCATGGCTACATTAAAATCTCCACCCCATACTATATGACGTGAGCCTACATCTGACACGATACCCCACAACATAGCGAAGAAGTCAGGCGTATCTACATTCGGGGCATAACAATTGGCAAGCGTTATGGTATCACTGCCTAATCTTCCCCACATAACAACAAATCTCCCTTCCTTGTCTATGCGTTGACCCAGAAGTGTAAAGGGGGTGGAACGATGTATAAGGATAGCCGTGCCTCTGGCGTAAGAGGAGTAGCAAGAGAAAGCTCTAACTCCCGCCCACCTATTGCCAAATGTGGGGGCAGCCTGCGGGGATATATGCGTTTCCTGTAACATGACCACTTGTACCTTATGTCTATCCCAATAGGTAATCATCTGCCTACATTTGCGAGCATCCTTTAGTCCACGTACATTCCACGACAAAAAAGTGCATTTGCTAACATCTATGTCACCCATCCATATCGCCCGGGACCTTCCTCGCAATCCGTCAGTGGGAGCCTCATCCACGCTCCCCGATGCATAAACCCATTCCATGCCGTCTCTCTCTCGTAACGCTGCCCACCGTGAGCATTAGTTATACATTTCATAGTTCTTAGCATTGATGAACAGAGTATTACATGTTCGCACAGTACTGAAAATTTCAAAGCATGTTGGTGTATATCGTATTCATTCCAAACATTCAACTCCCAGTCATTCTCCCACCTCCCACCCCCCTCCCACTGAAGCAACCCCAACCTGCCAGAGTCTACACACCCCCCATCCCACCCCAAACTCCCTAGAGAACCAGGGTTCGAACACACCCCGAACAATTGAATAACAGAAGGGTATTTCCCGTTAGGTAGCATTCCAGGTGGCAGCACGATTAACCCTCACCCCTACCAAGCCCACTCAGGGGAGCGGAACCCGGACAGTGGATAGAGGGGGTGCCCAGCGATCCGCAATCATCTTATTTCTGAATCTGTAAATTAGCATCACATGAGCCACATCCTACCAATCCTCCATAAGCAACTGACAGGAGTATCTAATCATTAGCAGTCCCAAGCCCCGTATCATCATGTTACTCACGTACAGGTACCAGCATAGTAATAGATCCTCAGTCCCCATATAGTGTTCATTCTTCCTCGTCCATTCTCTCATGTGGCGGGTCAGGAACCTCCTCTCCATCCCCACCATGCTGTGCTGTGCGTTTGTATTGTTTAATGAACTCTTCCACTTGCTGGGGTTTCGTAAAAAACTTTTGCCGTCCCTGGTACGTGACTCGCAGGCGAGCTGGATAAAGCAACGCGTAGTCCACCTGCATATTCCGTAGCTTGGCCTTCACATCTAGAAATTTCCGTTGTTCCTCCTGTACTATTGGTGTAAAGTCTGGATAGATAGTGAAACTGTTCCCATCGAATGAGAGTGAGTTGGCGCTGCGAGCCGCTCGCAAGGCCACGTCCCTATCTGTAATTTAGCAGGCGAGCAATGATGGGCCTTGGAGTCATTCCAGGTTTAGGTCTGGGCCCCAGTGATCTATGCGCTCTTTCCACTATAAATTGGGGCGAGAAGGCTTCTGTACCGACCGCCGCTAGCAGCAACTTCTCAACGTATTCCTCCATCCTCCCCATATTGGTTGTCTCCGGAATACCTACTATGCGAATGTTATTGCGTCTACTTCTCGCTTCCAAATCCTTATTTTTGGCAGCTATGATGCGCAGTAGGTTGTCCATTCTGGAGAGCTGCGACGTATGTTGAGTCGTGGTATCCTCGGCATCCGAGATTCGCTGCTCCGCTTCCTTCAGTCGGCCATCGTGGACATCCAGTTTGTGAACAACAGCATCCATACGGGAGGACATCCTATCCACTTTGTCTGCTATAGTCGCAAATCCCTGACGCATCTCACGAAGGACTTCTTTAAAATCCGGTGAGGCATCTGACAGGCCTCCAGTGTCCCCACTAGCACCCGCCTGCTGCTGCTGATCCGGACCATTCGTATTCGATTTCCTGGCCGCCTCAAATGTGATTTTTGGCTGTCTCGCGTCCGGTTTCCCCATCGTCTTCGCTAGCCTATTACTTCAGATAGCCCTCTGGTGGAGTCAGTACGTCAGTGTGTCACCAGAATGTTCGGTTATGCAGGAGAGTTAGTCAGGAGCCTCCGCACCTCCAGCAGGGATCCGCTAGGGTAGAAAGGTGATTCACTGTCAGTCCCCGTAGGATACTAGAACATTAATGCAGGTTGTGGCCACAGGTGTGCAACGTCACTGGAGCAGCTATTCAGCCCTATGCCATCTTTACAGTTTGCGTTAATATTCTGCACCCAGATGTATGTTCCAGGTCGATGTCCACCAAGGCCTGTGTGTCAAGCAGGACCCTTCCAATGTGCACGACGATATCCGAGCTGTTTGAAGTTATGCTCCCTCCAACAACAGTAGCAGACAAGATTCCCTCAAAGTTCCTAGGTGCAACCAGTCTCTTGTCCGGGCCAGTAGGGATGGTAATAGACGCACCCCCTGGGCTCACAATCACAGCGCGCGTATATGGGGCTTTATAGTCGCCAAGCTACTCACCCCCTCCAGCAGGCTCCAGGAGATGTTGCGGTTGTGACCTCGGTCTGTGTTCTGATGAAAATGTGTTCTGGATGGGAGCACGCACCTAGGCAGTGGTTGGGGAATGCATCGGGCCCAGCACCCCGCTCCTCAATGTCACGCCTGTCTTCCCCCGGTCTGAGCCTCCGGGGGCACGGGGAACAACCGACGTGGTCCCAAGCCCCTCGCCTGGTACCTCCGGTGCTGAACGCCGTGACTCTCGCGGGTCCGCGTGATGATTGCGGCCCTCAGTTGTAGGGTAGGCCGCGGCCTCGCGTAGTGCGCTCTGCCTGGGATGCGCACCGGCTTCACCGTCCGATGGTCCCTCCGAGATTTGCTCACAGTCTTGCGCCGTGTGTGCGCTAGTTTCCTTGTGGCTATCAGGGTTTATATGGCCGACCTCAGTCCGCAGCGTACTCTTGACCTGTGGCTATGCCGTTATGTGGAGTGGCCTAGGCGAGTCCAATGCAGGCCTCACTATCCATCCGCAGTAGTCAGGGACAGTATCCGGGCCCTGCACCCCGCTCCCCAGTGTCCCGGCCGCTATCAACTGACCTTAGCCTCCAGGGGTACGGGGATTCGGCGACGTGGTCGCTGGTCTCCCTACTGGCACCTCAGGAGGGTCGTACCAGGACCCTCTCAGGCCCCGCGTAATGGTTGCGGCCCACAGCAGCAGGACAATCCCCGGTCTCGCGTACTACGCCTGGAGGACGGTCCCACCAATTCAAGTTCATAGTCTGGGAGTGTGCGTGCGTTATCGTCCTTGCGCCTATTAGTGCAATATCGCTGATTTCAGTCCGCAGCACACACTTGCCTTGCTGCCACACCGTCGCGTAGATCCGCTGATGCGGGTCGGATGTAGGCCTCCCTATCCGTTAACCATCCGCAATATTGCCAGCGCCTCCGCCTGCTCTAACAGCTCCCAAGTGAGCCAATGGTCGGCACCCGACCCTCTGTCTGCAGTTTAGGATCACTCCGGTGTAGTAGATTGTCACTGCTTGCCAATGCAGGCCGCAACCGCGACTTTCGCGCCTCTCACGGCCCAATCCCCCAGCAGCAGCCGCGAGGTCCCGTAGTACGCCCAGCCGGGACTCAGCGACGTCACCTCCACCAGTCGCTCCCGCTGCACACTCTGTCCCGTCTCCAGCTCGCTAGGAGGCACCCAGCAAGCTCAAATTTGGACTGCTGGCGTCTGACAGAGTATAGAACAGGAATATGTAGGTTCCACTCGATGATCTGCCAATTTAAGGATGTCTTTTAAGGATATTGATCGCCAGGCGGTGGGAGCCTCACGCAAAGGCTACCATTCACCAGTGCGCCACCTAGCGCCCCAAAGCCAATGCAAGTTTTTAAGTAAGCATGTGTCTTTATGAACAGTTTTCCATACTCCTTTATTATCTGGAAGAGGCGCAACCTTTTTTAAAACTTATACTAGAACTGTTTTTTTGGCTTCCGCACAAACAAGCGTTGGATTATAAAACAAGGAAGGTTGCCCAAGCCTTATAGGAGATTTACAGACATAGGCAAGACCTTTGTTGCAGGACAGGCAGTCTTTGATAATTTGCTGATTCATACTAGCTTCGGGATTAAGCCAAACTGCGAGCTACAGAGCAAAAGGGCCCAATCTTATACCATCTTTTACATAAAGGCGCCCTAATTCTTCATGGCACATAAAGTGCAAGGTTGAGGAAGGTATTCAGAGGAGCAACCTACAGAAGTGGTTCTCCTCAATCTGAATGGCAGTTCAGTTGGCATAACCCCATATTCCTGCTCCATGTACATCAGTGGATGCACATTCAGCTTTATATATTTTAAGTACGGGTATGATTGATTTGCCACTCGAAGTCCGAGCTTGTTAAAAAGAGTTCCCAAAGATCAAGAAGCCTTTCATAAGGCATTTAAAGGTATTCGAGCTCCAAGCACCAGTAGAATAAAAATAATCCCAAGAAAAGAAAACATTTGCGTTCTCTTCAGGCCAAAACCCAAAATTTAAGATTTAGAAAAATTTGTAACTAAATTGAGATATGCCATTGTTGAAACCGGTCCTCAGTAGCTTGTTTCCGGGCCATAAGTGTGGCAGGGTATGCTCAGACGTGAGTCCCTTGCTCCCTTTGCCACTGGATTCAAGCAACCCGGGCTGAAGACGGCTGGAATGCCAGAAACCGGTCATTGGTAGCTTGTTTCCGGTCCAGGGAAAACATGGCTTGGCAGTTCGGGCTGGACTGTTCCCATGAGGCACAGGGTCAGACTGATTTGCATATAATCATGTCTGAACTGGGGTGGCAGAGTGGGCTAAAGAACGGTGATGGCTTAAACCCAGATCTTTTGACTGGGTGTGAGTGTTTGATTGATTCAGATGCTCCGTCCATCACCACCCCCTTTTTTACCGCTTTTGGCCGCCATAAGTGTGGCAGGGTATGCTCAGACATGAGTCCCTTGCTCACTTTGCCACTGGATTCAAGCAAGCCGGGCTGAAGACGGCTGGAATGCCAGAAACCGGTCCTCGGTAGCTTGTTTCCGGTTCAAGGAAGACATGGCTTGGCAGTTCGGGCTGGACTGTTCCCATGAGGCACAGGGTCAGACTGATTTGCATATAGCCATGTCTGAACTGGGGTGGCAGAGTGGGCTAAAGAACGGTGATGGATTAAACCCAGATCTTTTGACTGGGTGTGAGTGTTTGATTGATTCAGATGCTCTGTCCATCACCACCCCCTTTTGTACCGCTTTTGGCCGCCATAAGTGTGGCAGGGTATGCTCAGATATGAGTCCCTTGCTCACTTTGCCACTGGATTCAAGCAAGCCGGGCTGAAGACGGCTGGAATGCCAGAAACCGGTCCTCGGTAGCTTGTTTCCGATCCAGGGAAGACATGGCTTGGCAGTTCGGGCTGGACTGTTTCCATTAGGCACACGGTCAGACTGATTTGCATATAGCCATGTCTGAACTGGGGTGGCAGAGTGGGCTAAAGAACGTGATGGATTAAACCCAGATCTTTTGACTGGGTGTGAGTGTTTGATTGATTCAGATGCTCCGTCCATCACCACCCCCTTTTGTACCATTGTTGGAAAAGGGCCCCTTCTAAAAGGGTCACCCCAAGCCTTTAGCTTCCACCTCTTCCTTTTGCTGAATTATTTTTGCTAGCTTTAGGGCTCTCAGCACTTTACCACTGCTAATCATTGCTAAAGTGCATGTGCTCTCTCCTCTAAACAAGTTATAATTGGTTTAAACCTTTTGGCATATTTAATTTACTTGTATGTCCCTTGTAAAGAGGTACACCATAAACCCAGGGCCTGTAAATGAAATGCTACAAGTAAGCCTGCAGCACTGATTGTACCGCCCACACAAGTAGACTTTAATACCTGTCTCAAGCCTTCCACTGCAGGGCCTGTGAGTGCAGTTTCCCGCCACTTCAACTTGGCATTTAAAACCCTTTGCCAAGCCTATACTCCCCTTTTATTACACATACGTCACCCCTAAGGTACGCCCCTGGTGCCCCATAGGGCAGGGTGCTGTGTAAGTAAAAGGTAGGTAAAAATAGGAGAGGTACCCCTTAACTAAAGTCAAGGTAAATGGGGTTCACCAACCAATATGAAAGAGCAATTCCCTTGAGCAAGGTCATTTACATAAACACCATGAATAAGAAAAAAGCAATAACTATAACAACTAAATTAGGAGTGAAAAACTGGCAACATTTATTGTATACAGTAAAGTTAAAAAAGCAGAAAACATAGTTGACTGCTTGGCACAGGTTAAAAAAAGTTATAATAACAATAAAATACCAATCCACATTCAATATTGACTAGCAATATTGCTGAGAACAGACAGAAAAAATAGTAAGACATACAAATTGTGCAATACAAGGTGTGTGTTCTAATATTCTTTTAAAACACCGGTGTTATGCACATTGGGATATTATTATGTCAACAACGGTGTTTGAGCCGCGAATCACACTGTACTAGGGCGTTGACGCGTTTCGGTGGTTCGTTGAAATTCTATCCACCTTTATCAAGACAAAGAGTCAATTTCTGTCTTAGTGTACATATGTTCCTAAAAGATTGATACACAGAGGAATTAGTAACATGGCAATGAACTCGTTATTAACATAAGCCTGTTTACATTTTCACAAAGACTCTGTTGTTCACATTAATTGACTAATATTCACAATACGTCTCTAGGTGCAGGTTTCCCTAACATCATGAGGGACTACACAGTTATAACACATTATGCCTTTCAGATCTAACACAGGTTTTAATAAAGGATCTGTCTTTTGTATTGGTTCATAAGTGTCCTATATTGGTTTCTAGGGGTAACCTACTAGCATAGTATAAGGACAGGTATTGCATATGTATCTAAGGCCAGCTATTGCAAGATCCCGAGTGGCAGGGTTTGTTTCTAGTATCTAATCCATGATGATGTTTTAGTTCCCAGTGTTTTGGCTAGCCCCTGTATTGGTTAGAGTTTGTTATTCTTACCGCCACACATAGATAGGCTATTGCCCAGATGCTAATTTGTGCCTGGGTATGATTGGTAAAAATCATTATTTGAGGTATCAATGACCCATTAGTTTATATTGGTTTTAGCATTGATGCAGAGGGATAACTTTCATATGCCAGAAAAACGTAAACGTATAATTTTACCTCTTCGGTGTGAAGGACCGATGTACAGTGTTAGTACGGTCGTCCTCTGGAAAGGCGTTGTTACTCAGACCGAGGGTACTCGTAAAGAATTTTTGAGCTTTGTCTTTGTTAATGTCCCTGGTAGGGAGATACACATGGTAATATACAAAGGGGAAAGATTACCCTATTTGTATATAATGGCTGAGATATCTAACGCTAATGCTTGAGTTGTACATGTTAGATTTAAATTTACCTTGTCCTCAATTTGTTGGGAATTTATAGCAGAGTGGGTCGAATTTAGTATCGCATATGGTTCCTTCTGCCCCTTTTGAAGTGGCTTCTATTCTAGCCTTGCTGTTGAATCTACCTGCAATTTAATACCATGAGATGATTTAATTATTCACTACAGTACACTCTATTAAGCCTAACTTATCCTTAATGTATACTCTGTTGTCATACCTGTTGAGTAAGATGGCAATGTAATGCCAGACTTTCTTGATACACAGCGCTTAATTTTCAAACGCGTTGTGTTTGACCAGAGGCGCCTAAGTCTTGCCCCAGAGACGTGAGTATTTATTCCCTGTCAGAGATGGGACAAGAATCAGAAAAAAGAAGGTGTTTAGTAAGTATCCTGGAAGATTTTGGAATGAAAAAGTTCGGAATGCTGAAATAGCGTCTAGCTGGAACGCTTACCTCTACGTCTGCTGTCGGCTGCACGCTTCTCTGGTCGTTTTCTTTCAATGTAGACTAGAGAGGGGCCGCCGTGGTTCTAACGTCTAGAATCACTGTTCATTGGTTCCGTTATTAGCCAATGGGAGCTTGGGGTAACAAGTCTTGGAATTAGCATAGCCAAGCTAGAAGTTCCTCTTTCTCATTGGGTAAGAACATTGAGGGTTGTGGGTTGCGGCGGAGACGTATTTTCCATATCGGAGTGTGAATATGCCTATTTGCTGTGTTTTGATTAATGCTTCTCGCACGGTTGTTTTTCTCACGAAACATTATTTTATAATAAAATAGCCCTGTGATATCTTTGGCTAAGTTATTGTTTTTTAACGGACGAGCTATAAATTCGTGGATAGTCCTGGTGCTGCTTATTTATCAAAGTAAGATAAAGAGTGCATACTTCTTATGAATCGTAAGCCCAGGATAGTTATATGGAACTGCGGAAATGCGTTCCATTTTGTGACATGAGGTGCTGGTTTCTTATCTTGTTTCTAGATTAAGCTATGCCCTTTAAGGTAGCCGAAACCAAGCACTGTTTGTTTGCCTACAGTGTATGATATTTGCAGGCTTAGGGTTTAGATGGACACGCTTAGTTTACCTACAATAAGATTATAAGGGAGAACTACATAAGCTCTATTTGATCATGATTCCGTGTTAGCGAAAACAGACGGACACAAGGGAAAAAAGGGTACATATGGGCTCGAAAATCAGAGCGGAGCGCTTGATTGGCCCAACTTTAAATAGTTGGATCATAGTCATGTAGGGGGCAGACAGGGTAGTATATATTCTATATTCTATAATCTTGAAATAGATATGACTTATGCAGACAGAGAAGCCCAACTATACGGGTCATGTGCGTACTTGGTCTAACGGCGCGACGGTAGACAAAACGGGGCAGGGCAGGACCAGTTACAGGATAGTTGGTCTTTTCAGAAGAGATTTTAAATGCATTTGGTCCAATCCTCCCTGGTGTTTAGCCCTTTATCAATGGTATTGAGGTGGCAAAAGTACCATTGTTCTCTCATTTTTCTTAATTTGTCAATGTCCCCTCCTCGCCTAGTGGTTCTGATTTTCTCCAGGATGAACCAACGCACGTCCTCACAGGAGTGATTGTGCTGTCTGTAATGTTCCGTGAGGGGGGCATTACATTTGTTGGTGCGAATAGCTGATTTGTGCTCAAGAACTCTAACTCTGAGTTCTCTGCTAGTCTCGCCCACGTAACCAAGGCTACATGGGCAAATCAGCAGTTAAACAACATTTTGACTTCTGCAGTTGTTAACGTTTTTGAGGTCAGGGATTTTCCATTGTAGTCAAGGGAGGTTCCTGAAATGCAATGTGGGCAGATAGAGCAGGTCCCACACCTGTGATTGCCTGTAGTCAGTCCTCCAGTAATCGTTTGTTGGGATTCCCCAGGTAGTTTATAGGTGTGTACAAGGCAGTTACGAAGAGTTTTGTTTCTTCTGAAGGAGAACAGGGGTTTGTTGAGTTGATTGTCGCTATTAAAATTTAGGATACGCCAATTTCTATTAATGATATTCTTAATCTGATTACTGGCCTGAGAGAATTGGGTCACAAAGACTATCCTATCGAGATCATTATTGGTTCTGGTTTTATTCTGATCAAGAAGACTGTCCCGATCATAAAAGCGTGCTCGCTTAAAAGAATGTTTAATTAGTTTGTGGGGATAGCCTCTTTCTTTCAATTTCCTTTTAGTATTTTCTGAGTGTTTATAAAAATCTTCCAAATTCGAGCAATTTCTTCTAAGTCTTAGAAATTCTCCGAAGGGCACATTGTCTCTCTGTGCCTTCGGGTGGTTGCTGGAATAATGGAGGAGTGTATTTTTGTCGGTTGGCTTAGTGAACAATTCAACCTTCAAAGTACCTTCTTCGTCTTTGATCACTATATCGAGGAATTCAACTCTGGAATTACTTTGGTGACCTGTAAATTTTAGATTTAGGTCGCCAAGATTCAACCACTCTAGAAAACATTGTAGGTCCTCGCTGGCACCGCTCCAAATGAAGATGATATCGTCTATGTAGCGGTGCCAGCAGGAGATGTTCTCAAAAAAGGGTGCGGCCTCATTGAAGATGTGTTTTAATTCAAAGTTGCCCACATACAAACAGGCCAGACTGGGGGTACAAGTGGCCCCCATGCTGGTCCCCTTGATCTGTAGGAACAAGTCATCCTTAAATAGAAAAAAAATCCTTTTTAAAATGAGGTGAATGCAAGACATGATGAAGTTACTTTCCCCTCCTTTCAGATCCTCTGTCTCTAAGATTGAGGATATAACTTTGATGATGTCATTTTGGGGAATATTTGTGTAGAGGGCTTCAATATCTAGGGTGACCAGGAACTGGGTCACCCTATTGAAGCCCCTACCCTCAAACACTGATATTGCGTGCGAGGTGTCCTTAAGGTAAGATCTTTGTTTCTTCACAATAGGCTGCAAGAAAAAATCTACGTACCGACTTAGCGGTTCCAGGATAGAGCCTATTCCACTGATTATAGGTCTCATAGGTGGATCCATGAGGTTTTTGTGGATCTTTGGGAGTCCATACATGGCAGGGGTAACTGGGTGTTGGTTGAGTAAGAATTTATATTCACTCTCGCTAATGGCCTCCCTGTTTCTACCCTCGCTCAAAAGGTGGGCCACCTCACTCTTTAGTTTGCTCAATTCCTGGAATCTTGATTTTGCGTAATGCTCCTTAACGCTAAGAAGTTCTCTCATCTTTGAGTTATACTTATCTGTGTCAAAGACTACCACGCCCCCGCCCTTGTCGGCGGGTTTGATAGTTAGGTCCTCATTATTCTGCAGATTAGTCAGGGCATTTCTCTGTTCTTTTGAGAAGTTGTTGTGGCCTAGCATTTGTTTAGAAAATACATTTTTGATTTCGACCTCCACTACTCTCTCGAATACTTCCACATTTTTATCGACCTGATGTATACTGGGAAAGAAGATGGATTTTGGTTTAAGCCCTGTTACGCTTGGAGGGGGATTGTAGTCTCGGTTTTCAAAGAACCGATTAAGGCGTATTTTTCTGAAAAATGATTTGAGGTCACTTTCTATGCTAAACTTAGATGGTGCATTAGTAGGGGCAAAACTAAAACCTTTTTGAAGGACTGTCTGTTCTATGGTGCTGAGCGTCCTCTTGGAGAGATTTATAATAGGGAATTCCCCTACCTCCAGTATTGGGTACTCCTGGTGGCTATATACTCCCTGGAGCTGTTTTGAGGTTGATGCTTTCTCTGATTGTCTGGGCGATTGTATCCCCTGAAGTTTCTTTGCCCACGATTTTGGCGCCTATCTAAAAAAGGCTCACGTTCGTAATTGGAGCCCGTCCTGCCATCTTGTGGTCTTTCAGGTTCATCATCCCCACTCGATCCTGAGGATTCTGAGAATGTGATTCTTTTGTTATTGTTTCTAGAATAGACAGGTTTCTGCTGGTATGGTCTTTCCCATCTAGTTTCATTTTTGTTCGTAAAGTAATCCTTCTGAGTGTATGGATATACCCCCTCTGTAGTGTATTTGTCTACATCTTTTTTACATTTTTTTAGTTTTTTGTTAAAGAGATAATCTCTATATCCATCTGCATCAAGGTTAATCTCCTCTAATTTCTTTTTAGCATCTTCCAGAGCAGGGGACTGTTTGAGTGTCACCTCCAATTTATCTATCTCCTCTTTCTCTAGCTCGATTATTTCCTGAGCTGTTTCTATAATTAAGATAAGCCAATCGCGGCTGCACCGATTGGCTATCAGAGTCCAGGTTTCTATAAAGTTTGGATGTTCAGTAAATAGCCCAGGTTCATTACGGACTTGTAAACCTATTGGGATGACTCCCTCTTTTAGATAATTTATCAAGAACTCCGCGTGAAGCTCGGTTCTAATGAGCTTCTTTTTTGAGTTGAGTATTTTAATTAACTGCTCATGGCTTGTATTGTGTAGCCCTTTAGAGCTCCCAATTTTTGGGTCTAAATTCATGAGTCTAGTACATTTATCTTCGGAGAACCCAAAAGTTTTCAGTTTCTCCATTGTAGACCAGAAAGCGTGCAGCCGACAGCAGACGTAGAGGTAAGCGTTCCAGCTAGACGCTATTTCAGCATTCCGAACTTTTTTATTCCAAAATCTTCCAGGATACTTACTAAACGCATTCTTTTTTCTGATTCTTGTCCCATCTCTGACAGGGAATAAATACTCACGTCTCTGGGGCAAGACTTAGGCGCCTCTGGTCAAACACAACACGTTTGAAAATTAAGCGCTGTGTATCAAGAAAGTCTGGCATTACATTGCCATCTTACTCAACAGGTATGACAACAGAGTATACATTAAGGATAAGTTAGGCTTAATAGAGTGTACTGTAGTGAATAATTAAATCATCTCATGGTATTAAATTGCAGGTAGATTCAACAGCAAGGCTAGAATAGAAGCCACTTCAAAAGGGGCAGAAGGAACCATATGCAATACTAAATTCGACCCACTCTGCTATAAATTCCCAACAAATTGAGGACAAGGTAAATTTAAATCTAACATGTACAACTCAAGCATTAGCGTTAGATATCTCAGCCATTATATACAAATAGGGTAATCTTTCCCCTTTGTATATTACCATGTGTATCTCCCTACCAGGGACATTAACAAAGACAAAGCTCGAAAATTCTTTACGAGTACCCTCGGTCTGAGTAACAACACCTTTCCAGAGGACGACCGTACTAACACTGTACATCGGTCCTTCACACCGAAGAGGTAAAATTATACGTTTACATTTTTCTGGCATATGAAAGTTATCCCTCTGCATCAATGCTAAAACCAATATAAACTAATGGGTCATTGATACCTTAAATAATGATTTTTACCAATCATACCCAGGCACAAATTAGCATCTGGGCAATAGCCTATCTATGTGTGGCGGTAAGAATAACGAGCTCTAACCATTACAGGGGCTAGCCAAAACACGGGGAACTAAAACATCATCATGGATTAGATACTAGGAACAAACCCTGCCCCTCGGGATCTTGCAATAGCTGGCCTTAGATACATATGCAATACCTGGCCTTATACTATGCTAGTAGGTTACCCCTAGAAACCAATATAGGACACTTATGAACCAATACAAAAGACAGATCCTTTATTAAAACCTGTGTTAGATCTGAAAGGCATAATGTGTTATAACTGTGTAGTCCCTCATGATGTTAGGGAAACCAGCACCTAGAGACGTATTGTGAATATTAGTCAATTAATGTGAACAACAGAGTCTTTGTGAAAATGTAAACAGGCTTATGTTAATAACGAGTTCATTGCCATGTTACTAATTCCACTGTGTATCCATCTTTTAGGAACATATGTACACTACGACAGAAATTGACTCTTTGTCTTGATAAAGGTGGATAGAATTTCAACAAACCACCGAAACGCGTCGACGCCCTAGTACAGTGTGATTCGCGGCTCAAACACCGTTGTTGACATAATAATATCCCAATGTGCATAGCACCGGTGTTTTAAAAGAATATTAGAACACACACCTTGTATTGCACAATTTGTATGTCTTACTGTTTTTTCTGTCTGTTCTCAGCAATATTGCTGGTCAATATTGAATGTGGATTGTTATTTTATTGCTATTATAACTTTTTTTAACCTGTGCCAAGCAGTCAACTATGTTTTCTGCTTTTTTAACTTTACTGTATACAATAAATTTTGCCAGTTTTTCACTCCTAATTTAGTTGTTATAGTTATTGCTTTTTTCTTATTCATGGTGTTTATGTAAAGGACCTTGCTCAAGGGAATTGCTCTTTCATATTGGTAAGTAAAAGGTAGGTCATGTACTTTTAAGTTTTGCATGTCCTGGTAGTGACAAACACCCAAATTTGTTCTTCTCTACTGTGAGGACTACTCCTCTCATAGCTTAACATTGGGAATTCCTTAATACATGTTTGAGCCATTATTGTTTTAGAAATCCCACATTTTGAATTTAGGGATTTCTCTGCTCCTACTGTTCCCTATGCCTGCACCCTGTCTCCAATACACGTCTGGGGTGGGTGACAGCTTCACTTTGTGCATTACCTCTGGACAGCCACAAACACTAGAAGGTTAGGTGTGTCTGAGCTCTTATCTGCATTCTGATGGGCCTTCTTGGCAGGAAGGGAGGGAGGAGCTGACACTGTAAGTGAATAGAAGTGCCCTGTCCCCACACAAAGGGCTGATTATCACCTACTGATAGTCTGGAACCAGGGGTAGGAAAAAAGGGCTCCTGTGTCCTTTCAAGACCCTTCTTTAAAGTCACCTCTAAATCAAAGGCGCAACTGGGTATAAGTACTAAGAGCCTTATATATGACGCCTTGCTTTTATGACGCTGGTGTGTCTGTGACGCACCGGTGGTGCAAAAAATGTGCCACGTTGTGCCCTATTTATAAAGTGATGCATCTAGGCAGATGTGTCACTTTGTAAAGCCCTGCGCTACATTATACCTGCGTCAGGTGGGCATTCCCCTTCATAAAGCCTTGTAGAAGTGGCCGATTGAAATCTATGAGATTTCAATGCGCCACTTCCAGGATGCAATTGCATCAAAACTTTACGCCTGCCTCACAACAGGCGTAAAACTGACACAGGCCTTTTCACATGGGGCTTGCCCCATGTGAAAGGACACATTGCTGGAGTTGTGTCTGTTTTCAGATACACCCCAGCAATGCATCAGTATTGCGCCTACAGATACTTCAGAAATACTGACATATCTGTAACTCCTTGCGACATGATGTGTCATACAGTAAATAGGATGCGTCCATCATTTCGCAAGGAGGGCGCACTGAGAACTGACACATCACTGTTTTGACGCAACGATGCACCACTTCTCATAAAAAAGGCCCTAAGATTCTGACCACACCAAATCAGAAACTTCTGGACTCTATCATAAGAGCTGCTGTGCTGCATCAAGGACTGATACCCTTTTGGAAGGCTGACCTGGGAGACTTGCTTTTTACTGTGCTGCCCTGCTGCCTGCTGCTCTCTGATCTTGCTGAGGAAAGCTAGGTTCTGCCTTACAACTGAAGTGATCTCCAAGGGCTTGTTGTCTTGCCTTCACTTGCTTGAGACTCAGTACTATCAAAATCTCTACCCCTGTTCCTGTACCTGGTTCACTGGAATTAGACACAGATACTTGCACCAGATAAATCAAAGCCTCTCAACTCTATGAGTAGAAAAACCAGTGCATCAACCCTGTTTCAGGAGTAGTATTGGTGCATTGCACGCTAAACTGACACTTTGGAGCTAACGCATCACTGCCACTGCATAGAAAAGATTGACGCATTGCCACACAAGCATGGATTAACCTGGCACATAATCTGAGGAACCATAACACTCAGAATCGGCTCTGCGCTCAACAGACCCAGCGCATCACCACTGCTGCGTGAAGAAAATCACTGCTTCACCTCAAATGCTGGCTTGACAAAAATGCATTGATCGTCTGCACCCCGCTTCTTGCTGGTGTGACCAAGATCAAGGTACTCTATTTATCAGGCCTGCATGGCTTTTGTCCAAGGCCTGTGCTCCATTGTGGTCAGTCTGAACTTTCGATTTTGACCAGCTAACCCCTATATGCACTTATTGCTTTTAAGCGCTAGAATTCATTCTTTTTATTCTTTAAAAATTCATATCTCAAATTCTACTTATTGGATGTTTGTCGTTTTAGTCTTGATTTATTTTTTAAATTACTGTCTATTTTTCAAAACCAGTGTGGAGTGTTTTGAGGTGTTTTCATTGTGTATTACGTGCATGTGTGTTGCACAAATACTTTACAAATTGCCTCTTTAGATAAGCCTGACTTCTCTGTGCCAAGCTACTATGGGGTGAGCACAGGTTACCTTTTAGTGTGTATCTAGCTTACCATGACTAGAGTGATGGTTCCTACTTGCACAGGGTGAATATCTCTGCCAGTTAGAGACTCTCATTTCTAACAGCTGTGAACTAGCAAAGGAATTATCTAAATGGCTCAGACCTTAGGTATGCAAGCCTTCCGTACTAGGTCAGCATATAACAATGCAGGTACAGGGGCACTATATAATATCTTTGGAGTATCCGCACTACCACTAACTAGAATTAAATGTAACTTACCAATATATAAAATAAAAAGATTTGGGGCAAGAACACATCCCTCCTGAGCACCCTGTGAAAGAGCAAAGGAGTCTGAGAGCTCCCCCTGGCACAAAATCTAACCCTTGCATCAGGGCTTAATTTGAGCCGGAGCTTGCCGGTGCTCAGCACCGGCACTTAATTATGGGGGCCGGGTCTATCACGCGGCATTAAGAGCACCTGTCCTCCTGCCTTAGATTTTGATTTTTTAAAGTTGTGCGTGTCACTGCGCACTGACTGGTGACTCTCGCACACACAGTGTGTGGCTGTGGAGCTGCTGTCACTGTTGCCAAACTTGTTGACTCTGACCAGGTCGTCAACGTCGATAATGCATGCAGCTGCCCTGCTCTGCTCCCAGTTTACTCTGATACTCTCTCTCTCTAAGAGTTCGTTCCACTTCCCGGCCGCGGCGCGGATCAGGGCCCCAGTGGGCGGGACGTGTTGTTTTGTTACTTGTTGTTGCAAGGGCCAGGGCACTGGGCAGGGCTTTGCTGCGGGGGTTGGGGCTGTGCGCGCCAGAGGAAGCGACGCGTGCGCAGATTGCATGCAATTGAATGCATTGCACGCGCATTTTCTACTTTGCCCGCCCCAGCATACCCGCACCTCTTCCCTCGCCGTCGAGTATCTAGGAGGTATTCGCCGCCCAAAGTTGCTGGTGGACTCGGAGTTGGGAGCGGCGAGCGCTCAGCAGGTGAGGGCGAGGTGCGAGCGAGGCAGGGCAGGGGGCCTGGCAGTGGCGCCCTTACGGTGATTAATTAACTGGTGGCCAGTCAGGTTTTTAAAATCATCCTGATTGCATTGGTCTACCTACCACTGCTATGAGCAGCGCCTGGACAAGATGGCCTGGGGGTAGGGCGGCGCCGGCCGAATTTCCGATATATTTCTCATGAGCTGCGCAGCCGCAGGCAGGTGAGGCGAGGCGAGGCAGGCAGGGCTGGCAGGGCCTGGGGGCGGCGGGGGCCGCAGGCGCAGGATTTTTAAAAATTAATTATCATTGTGGTTGGTTCCTTACATTATTATCACATGAAGATTGGCCTGAACGGAGGCTGGGAATGATAGGCGGCGTAGGCCTGGCCGGCAGACATCATGAATTAACAAATACATCTGCGCAGGTGAGGCCTACAGAAGATTAACTTTTTTATGTTCGGACGTGGGACGTCACACTGCTTAAATGTTGTTTCATTCTGATGCCCTGGCATAGGCTAGTTTGCTGATCATCACGAGTTTGTTGTTGCCAGCAGTGTGCACTCACTGGCTATTTGTTGCGCAGTTGCGGGCTGCCTGGGTGGAATCAGTACAGGATGCAGGCCCAGGGCAGGATTCGGTTTCGTTTTCAGGGCAGGCTCTGCACGATCATAAAATCTGTGGGGGTTGGGGCTGTGCCAGGCAAGCTGCAGCGTGCGCAAATGTTCTGACTTACACTACATTAAGGGCTGTTTTTTTTTTTTGAAGCAATGGATAATAAATGTGCGCAGGTGAGGCCTACAGATTAACTTTTTTATGTTCGGACGTCACACTGCTTAAATGTTGTTTCATTCTGATGCCCTGGCATAGGCTAGTTTGATGATCATCACGAGTTTGTTGTTGCCAGCAGTGTGCACTCACTGGCTATTTGTTGCGCAGTTGCGGGCTGCCTGGGTGGAATCAGTACAGGATGCAGGCCCAGGGCAGGATTCGGTTTCGTTTTCAGGGCAGGCTGGGCACGATCATAAAATCTGTGGGGGTTGGGGCTGTGCCAGGCAAGCTGCAGCGTGCGCAAATGTTCTGATTTACATTAACATTAAAGGCTGTTTTTTTTTTTTGAAGCAATGGATACGGCGTGAGGTGAGAGACACGCAAACCAAGTACACACTGAAGGCAGGAAGAACAATGGTGGCGATAAAGATGTAGTCAATGCATCAACTAAGGAGGGAGGGACACACTAGAATTAGTGGACTCAGAGCCAGAATTGCCTGCACCTGAGCAGGCTCTGCACCAAGAAGTGATGTTGGTATATGAGATGTGCATGAGGGCATGGGAGCCTGGCCAATTAACTTGTCAGGGGCTCGTCTTGCAATGACGCAAATGCAGAGCCACCTTCTTGTGCTACAGCAGGAATCATACAACCCCTTACCCAAGTAATAAACAACCTTGAAACTAATTACCCTTGAAGGCAGCACAATTTTGCCACTGAGCTGGCCTTAAAAGAAACGTACCTTAACGATCTCAGCAATATATATAATGCACTTTCCCGTACTGTTACTGCAAGGAGAAAGAGACCGTACTATCCTCATGTGGCACCAGCTCAGTAAGGCCAATGTATTTTGCCTATGCTGTCTTTTATATGCTCTCAGGGAGAAAGCATAAGGCAAAGCAGCTGGTGCCGAGTTCCTGGGCTCCAGTAATATTCAGGCAAAAATTAAAATGTCAAGATAACTCTGGTGATTAATCGTCTACCTGGAGAAAGCCAGCCAGGAGCTTTGTCTAGTGGAAGCTGTGACTGCTTGAAAGGCAGGTAGTACAGGCCAGGGTGATATACCTGCTGCAAATAACGTTTACCATGCAGATCAAAAAGTTCATATAATGTAAAATAGATCAGTGTGTTACTGCTTCTGTCGGAAAGATCCTTTTGTTACTTGCAGTTTGTAAGTTAAAATGCTACAATAGAACAGCAAGCTATTAACTAGTCTGCCTGTCATCAAAGAGCTGCATGCAAACGGCAAGGTATATATTACAGCTATATGTTTTTTGGCCTAATCTTTCTTTATCCTAATCTTGCAAAAAGGGTCTAATGTGGGTAGAAATCACTTCTTATTGAAGGGAACCCCTAACAATGTTGGTATGTTTTGAATTCTGCATTTGCGCTTTTTCAGACTTTGAACTCCTAAACTATATTGCCTACAATGACAATCATGGATGACATGTGACTCCTATACCTTGTAGTCCTGTCTGATGTAACATTCCCTCTATACTGAGTTACACACATAGGATTGTATTTATGCAGTGTGTGAATGATGCAAAGTGCTCTGACACCTTAAACTGGTATGAGAGGCGCTATTAAACTAAATTAATGTAAGAAACTGGGTACTCCGCTACATAATGCTCCCAAACAGGGCGTTACATGTCGGTGATTGTTCAACAACTTTGAGCAATGTTTTTAATTTTTAGGACACCAATGTTTTGGTGAAAATGTACTGTATTTTGCTCCGGAGACAAAACATTTCTCTAGTGTAGCCTGCAACTAAACTGTAGTCCAAATTATCTAGAGTATTTTAGGACTTTGTTTCTCACTCCCAAATGTCATTACATTGAAGTTTACGTTTTCAAATGTGTAACTTTAATGTGGTAAATAAGTCTGCACAGGTGCTCAAGTCCGAACATAGATATAAAATTATCCCTCATTGATACAGACCTAATAGCTGTTGCAGGAAGCTCAATAAAGAACCCCTGCCAGCCAGCACAGCATCTCTGGGAGAGCCTTGAGTTGAGATAGCTTGCAGTTTAACTCTCTTAGCATTTAGCACAGGCCTACATGCTGCCTGCAAAGTGCCCTTGAGGCCTTACCTAACCCAAGGCACAGATCTGCTTACTGGATTATCTGAGTAAGTCAGTTTTCCCCATTTCGAAGAATGCCAGCTCACCTCGCCAGCCCATTCCTGAGATTGCCTTAAGTTAAAGTGCCAAGCCCTGAAGGTACCAAAGTAAACATACCGAATGTTACGGCGGGTGTAGGGTCCCTATACAACTTCTCTTCCTCATAGGGCTCACTTTGCTTGAAAGACCTATGTCAAGCCATCTTGAATCGTTACAGCTGTTTCGTTGAGCTACTATGCCAATGCCAGTATGCCTACATACATATCATTAACAAATAACAACTACCAATGTCTGGTAGCTATTCAACTGTCCAAAGCATCAGCTGATATGCAGGAATTCTACCTCCGCACTGGATAGAGCAGGAAGTTGAGGTACTTGGGGTGGTGAGTTTAGTATTGTGGAAAGCTTTGGTTCATACAGTTGAGTACACCAACACCACTCAACAAGCAGTGGGCTTCTAAATGATCTACTGCAACATACCACACACTCACCATCTCTGCCGGAATGAGCAAGGCTCATTTGCTATGTTTGTCCTTAGTGTAAGTTTGGGTTTTTCACAATCTTATGACTTCTTCAGTGATGTAACATTGAGGGCAGCACCAACACTCTAGAAATTGTTCCAGCACCACTGGCTTGGGTGCCTTTCTTTGACATTTTCATGCTTTGTCGCTTGAGTGCCTTTGTGTGATGTTTCTATGCTTTCTGGCCTGGTTGGTTGACTTTGTATGACGTTTCCATCATTTCTTTCCGGGGTGCCTTTGTGTGATGTTTCCACGATTTCTGGCCTGAGGCTTGGTGCCTTTGTCTGACGTTTCTATGAGTTCTGGCCTGGGTGCCTTTGTCTGACATTTCCAAGTTGTCTGAGTACTTAAGTGTGAGATTACCATGCTTTCTGGACTTGGTGGCTATGCAGGTCCTCATTTAGGTGTACAATTTACTATGCTTTGAAAGTTGATACAGCTAAATATGTTGTGCACCATTTTAGTTTTTCTTTTCAAAAAAATTTTCTTGAGGGGAGAATGACACCCATGCAAACATCTCTAGCAGTCATTAAGCTTGCTTGCTATGCACTGTATGGGGGCTGGTCTAACAAAACTTGCCAGGGCTGCTTTGGGTTCCCATTCTGGCCTTGAGTGTCAATTAATGAATACTTTTTGTGAATCACAGTGTGTAACTAACTTTGCACACTTCCACCTTACCCTGCTTTAGTTGTCATACTACAGGAAGCCCAAGCTTAAAAGTGAGGCAAACTTTAAAGACTTTGTGCCTCTTTTCAGTGAGTGCTGCAGGGCAGGCAGGCGTATGAATTGGAAAAGGTCTGAATTTGGGTGGGCAAAGTAAGATCCATTTGGATTATACTTGTAGTCAGTTGTAGATGGTAATATATGTGCAGATGCATACATTTCTTTGGAGCAAACTGCAAAAAAATAATAATTGTGCATGTAATTACTTAGATGAATTGACATCACACTTCGCACATGTCTAGCATGTTTTATTTCACTTTGCTTCCCTAGAATGTCACACAGTGGGCAGAAGAAGATTTCAAGCTACTTCACAAAATTTAAGCCCAAAGATGATGGGGAGCCTACTAATAAAGTAGCTAAAAAAGACCATGTACTTCCGGTGGATGAAGGGAACCACACAGAAGATGAAGTGCAAGAGAAGGCACTAGATGAGAGGGACACCACTACTAGCAGCAGCGTTATCACACCTACAGAAGAAAAGACACAAGATAGTCCTCTCCGAGATGACCAGCATCATGCTGTGGAGATTGCTACTGAGACAGAGGAAACTCCAAGCACTAGCAAACAATTTGACACATTATCGCTGAAACCACATTCAGACAGAGTTTTTAGGAAAGGCATTCTTCCTAAAGGTTGGAAAAATGATCAAAAGATATATTTCCAACGCAAGCATCCGTGGTTAATTGTTAAAGGCCCTAACCTTGGCTGTTCTGTGTGTCGCCAAGTCTGTGATCTTGGTGCTGAGAAATCCAGGGGAATGAAATTGTCCAAAGAATGGACTGACTCTACTGTGAAGGCATATGGCACAAATCTACAACAACAGCAAAAATCATTGAGAAAAAAGATTGGAGAACATGCATAAAGCAAGGCTCATGTTGCAACTTTAAAAATCTTAGAAAATGCAAAAAAAGATTCTTTACTGCAAGTAACTGCAAAAGCTCAATCTTTACAAATGTCATCAACATCCAGAATATTCCGTGTAGCTTATAAGGAAGCAAAGCGGAACAGGCCAGCGTACGGTTTTGAAACAGAGATAGACTGCCACCAGTTAAATGGACTGGATATGGGTCAAATTTTGCACTCCAATGTAGCTTGCTCAAACATACAACGCCACATATCCTCAGAAATGAAGAGGAAGATATTTGCTCAAATTATTGAACTTTCCCCAAAAATAAGTATTTTACTAGATGAAGGCACTGCGTTAAATAGGAAAAGTTCTTTAATTGTGTACATGCGAATGCAGCTACCTGGCATGGACTCCCCAGCTAATATTTTTGTTGACCTCATTGAGCTGAGTGATTTGTCAGCTGACGGCATAGTAAGTAGTTTACTGTCTGCTCTAAAAAAAGATCCTATTAATATAAGTGAGGACTTTCTCTCCAAATGCCTGGTTTCAGTTGCCTGTGATGGAGCTTCAGTGATGTTTGACCGTCACAGTGGTGTTGTAAAGAGGTTGCAAGAAAAAATCTCTCCCAATATTGTAGCCTGGCACTGCTCAGCACATCGCCTGGAACTTGCCGTTCATGATGTCATGAAAGATATTGGCGCTACAAATCACTTCAAAAACTTACTTGACAAGCTATATTCTTTGTTTGCCACATCTGTTAAAAACCGTTTGGAGCTAAAGGAGTGTGCAGAAGTTCTTGACATTCAGCTCTGCAGAATAGGTAGAGTGTTAGATACTCGTTGGGTTGCATTAAGCTTTAGAACAGTAGAGGCTGTTTGGAATGCTTATCCTGCTCTCTACAAGCATTTTACTAGTGCAGCTGTTGATGCTTCCCGTGACAGTTCTAATCGAAATATGTACACCGGCCTAGGAAGGCGATTATCATCTATCCAGTTTGTTGCTAATCTTGGCCTCATGTATGATGCTCTTCAGGAGTTATCAGAGTTATCACTCGAGTTACAGAAACGTGATTCTACAATCATTGATGCCCATCGAGCTATTTGTCGGCAAATAGCAGTGTTTGAGGCAATGGTAGACAGGCAAGGAAAGCATTTCTCACAGTGTAAAAAGGCAATGGAAGAAAATATATTCCAGGGTGTGATGCTGCACAAAGGAAAGACCACTGACAAAATCATTGAACAGGGACCGTTTTTTCGTAGCCTTGCAGAAAATCTGAGAAATCGTTTGTTGTCTACAGGCGGTACTAATTCTGCTGACAAAAAGGCTGACTATGATACACTGATTAACGAAGTGAAAGTTTTATACAAACAGTACTGGCCTGATGAGCTACCTGTTCTTTATGGTGAAAGTGACATTGAGTCTCTGTGTAAAAGATTCAACATTGCCAGCCGAGAAACCATACGTGCGTACAGAGAGTATAAAGAATCTGGAGGAAAAGAAATTAAAAGGCAGTTCAAGGAGCTTTTGATGGCTTTGCACACTATTGCTATCAGTACTGCAGAATGTGAGCGGGGCTTTTCTCAAATGGATCTTATTTGCACATCTACAAGAGCATCATTGCTGACTGAAACAATATCTTCTTTAATGTTTTAAAATCTTGTTGGTCCACCATTTAAGAGATTCAATCCAATCCCCTATGTTCAGTCATGGCTTGCAAAAGGACGGAGAGCAGCTGATGACACTAGGAGTAAAGCAGGAAATAGGAGGACTTGGAATGCACAAGTGATTTAGACTGTGTGTGGGCTTTTCTAGAAATATAGATGCTAGCCCAGTCCAACTGAAAAATGGGTCATTGCAATGTTTTAAAAAAGTAAAAAAGTTAGGCTTTACTGGACTTTTGGGGAAATTTAATTGTTGTGTACTTTATGTAGGGTATTTATTTGCATTGATTGACAGTGTCAATTTATTTAATTTTTTCTTATAGCTGTCTCTTGGTTTGGATGTTATATTTATTATATTTTATATAATTTATTTTGTTTTTATAAGACTTACCTTGCTTTTTCATTTTAGAACATATTTATTTGTATTTATATGTTTTATGTTACATTATTTTGTCTTTATATGTTTAGATTTTGTATGGCACTGACTATGGCCATTTTGCACTAATAGCTATGACTTGCAATACTGTGAAATTCAAACTGCCTCGTCATTATCTATTGCTTTGGCCTAGGTAGCTCTAGGTCCTTTTGGTGGAGATTACATTTTTCTGAGCTTTATGGTAAGATACAATTCTTTAATTAAAAAGTCATATTTGGAATATATGCCTCTTTTCTAATCTGTTGTGTGTGTGATACAGAACTGCATAGTTCCATATTTTATTTAACTAATCTGTGTCTAATAAATGCACATATAGCCCCAGGGGACTAAGCTATAGTAACAAGCCCACTTGGTAATCCTCTTTTTTCAATTGTTTCTCTAACAAAATACTCTAGTGTACTGAATAACCACATACCCCTTCGGCCACTGGAAGTGCCATTACTGACTAATTCAAGTACATTGCATGATGTTATTCACTTTCTCCGTTTAGAGTGTTTTAACAACATTTTGGTTTATTTTGGCACATAAGCTATGTAAAAGTTGTACCTTAGAACTCATAGACTGTTAAAAATGGCATACCCTACCCCAGTATTGTCCTTTCACCAAATCAGCACATACAGCACTGAAATGGTCCCTTTTCAATACATTAGTGATTTTAGCTAATTTATTACAAAATTGTGCTTTAAATGCACTTTTGAGTTAATCTTTTTCAAAACGTTCACAGGGCAAGGGACCCTCCTATCAAAACCTTACTATGAGGAAGGCTCCCTTGCTGAAATTCGGATCAGGCAGATATATATATTACCTCTAACTTTTAGCAGAGCCAGTTGAAAATGTGGGTGGAGCCAATATAGTAAGTGGGTGGAGCCAGTGGATGAAGTGGGCGGACCCAGAGAAAAGTAGGTGTGGCCTCTGACAAACATTTGAGCACCTGCACTTCATATTTTACAAATTAAGCACTGCCTTGCATTAACGTTTTCATATAATGAAAACAAAAAAATGCATGTGTGCTACCTCCAGCCTCAATTCAAAGAGGGTCAGCCACAGCACAATCGAATGCTGGTCCATGAACGCAAAGTACAGTGAGCAACACTTGGCAATGGTATATTTCCCTATAATCAAATTAGGATTTAAGCACTGCTCCACTGTACCCAGCCACTATCTAAAGCTGTGTTGGCAAGAATTAAAGATGTTATTTTAAGAAGTCTAGTTCCGCATTCTATTATAGATAACTTTGCCAATAATTTTAACAGAAGTATCTATAAGGGATACTTCTCTCGTTATGTGGTGAAGTAAATAAAGAATCATAATATAAAACAATGAGGTTAAAGAATAAATCAGAGACTTTTTATCCACCTTTTCCACAATGCAAAGAAGAAATCTCAGTTCCCATGTGTGTGCAAGTAAATTCAATCAAAGTATTTATTGTGTTTATTTTCTCAAAATTAAAGCAAGTTTGAAAAAATGCATCACGGCTGATGCGTGTGTTGCGGAGTAAAACTGTTTCATCAAGGCTAATATTTTTTAGTATCTACTACGAAACGATTAATAATATTTTTTTTATCTTCCACATCTGAGGGTTCTTGTGGAACATGAAAAACATACCTTATTATGGACCTGTAATTATAAATGTGCTTTAAAAAAATGTGCTGTTATCAACATGGCAAATTATTAAGAAATAATTGAGGAAATATTCCTCTACAAGGAATTCTCTGACAACTCTATTCATAATTAAGAAGAAGTTTTAGTGATTTTTTGAGATGACAACATTTACCCACACGTACTAACTAGGTAATCAGCAGTACCCTAACTTAATTGTAAATAATTGGGGTATTAACTGAGAGGACTAAATACCCATCTCAGGTAACAGCCACAGTTTTTGTAAGGGTGAATTATTAACCTCTTCGCTGCCAGGCCTTCTCTTCAGGCCAAGCCTTTTTTGGATTATTTGATTTAGTTCGTTCTTAGGCTTGCATAACGTTTTGTACACATAAGGTATCCAAGCCAAATTTGCGTCCTTTTTTTCCAATAACCTGCGGATATTAAAGGTACCCAGGGGTTGAGGATTTCCCTGGAAGGGACCGAGAAATTAGCCAAGGTTTTTTTTTGTGAAAAATGGGAAAAGTACTGAAGAAGAAAGCGTCTGGTTATTTCCCTGCAAATGGTATCAATGAAGATTTTGTACTGCTAAAATCACCATCTTCCCAGCTTTCAGGAACAGGAGGACTTTTGTCAGAAAACCAAACATTTCTACATGGTTTTGGCCTTTACTGGGACATAGCCTATTTTTCCTACTTTTTGTGCTTTCAACCTCCTTCGGTTATTGGTAGAAATGGGTGTGAAACCAATAATGTATCCCAGAAAGCTATACATTTCTCAAAAGTAGACAAACTTCTGAATTCAGCAAGGGGTTATTTGTGTAAATCCTTTAAGGTTTTTCTAAAGAAAAATGTGAGGAAAATGTGATTTTTAGCTACATTTGAGTTTTGCAGGGACTCCCAAGTTGTCTAGTTTTCAGAAATGCTTGGGTTTGATATGTTTCCCTAAATGGCCGCCAAGCCCGTGACCAAAGATGCAAGTGATCCCCTTGCAAAACCAGGTCATTTTGTGATTAATAATGTTAATGCTTCCACAATACCTTTTGGGCCCTTCCCTGTCACAGGCACTTGGCCAAAACTCATACAAATGAGGTAATATTTTTATCAGGAGACCTGGGGCACGCTGGGTAGTTGGAAATTTGTGTCTGCCCATTGATCCTACAACTTTCCCACACAGAATGTGAGGAAAAATATTTTTTTTAGCTAAATGTGATGTTCCCAAGGAATCTAGGGAAAACGCTGGCGATCGATGCAAGCCATACCTCCCGGAACTCTCTTGGGTGTCTGGTTTTCAGAAATGTCTGGGTTCGGTAGGTGTCTCTAAATGGTTGCCAGGCATAGGATCAAAAACGCAGGTGCCCCCTTGCAAACACAGGTTGTTTTGTGATAGATATGGTGGCACCTGTGTTACAATTTGAATGTATATGATCCTACACCGGTCAATAATCCCTTTTGAAATGATATCACTAATCAGATTTTAACTTTCAGAGGTGAATGTTTTTAAATATATATCCAATAAAAATGCATTCAATTTTACTATTTCTCAGAAATCTTTGAGTGACACATGGAGTCAGTAATTCTTACACGCTCTATTCACAATCACACCATACACAATCCAGAATTGATTATATATTTATTAGCAAATCTATGGCGCTGAACATTTTACACACAAAATAGGTTCCTATACTTGTATCTGACCATGCACCTGTTTTTGCAGATTTTGATCTGATTCTCTTTCAACTACATGATAGGCAATGGTGTTTTAATAATGTGCCCCTTTTAGATACATGTTTCAACCTTTAATTTAAATATGTTATTATTGATTTGTTTACAATTAACTTAGAGCATGACATCTCTTTGCCAATTGGGTGACATGCTTTCAAAGCTTCTGCAATAGGTTTTGGTATTGAAAATGTAAAGCAAAAGAAAAACTATTTAATATACATTCACTTACTATATTAACTGATATTAAATTGCTGGAACTCAGGAGACACCATTCCAAATCTTAAACATTCTTAAATGAACTATTTAAAGCTAAGATAAAATTCAGTGAGAGGTCTTCTGAACATTCCTCGTTCTTTTTATTAAGATGAAATGCTAAATATTAAGGTGGGCAAATGCAGGACAAGGAAAATGTTGGAAAATTATTTAAAAGTTAGACAAGCACGTAATAAGATTGATTCTATTAAAATTTTTAATAATCAAATTGTTTCCAAGGATAAGGACATTGTAGAAGAATTTGTGACATTTTATAAGCATATGTGCACTCCTGAACAGTTTTCATCTTACCCTCAGATTAATCCATATTTGGGTTCTATTCCAAGACTAACTTAGAGAATGTTGTTTTTTCACACCTGGAAGTTGGAATATCTAAGAAGGAAATTGTAGATGCCATTAAAAAACAGGATCAGATGGGTTTACTATGGAATTTTATTCCCATTTTCTACACTTTTTACACCCTAAACTCCTTACAGTATATCCATTTTTAGCTGATTCTAAATTAGCATATGGCTTTTTTCTCGAGGCAATGATCTGTTTAATTCCTGAAGGCAATCTAGACTTACAAGAATGTAAAAACTATCAGCCTATTTCTCTGGTTAATGTAGATTATAAGTAAGGCTCCCCGTTTTATGGTATTTATTGCGCTGACATTCCAGTCTGTTTTTATCCATATTTATTTTACCAAAATTGCATCTGTATTTTTCCATATATATTCCATCCCTACCTTCCAGGGAGAAAATCAATCCTGTTCTACAATATCGGTCTATAAATTCAACTCAGGTAAATCTGAAATGTTACCACTTAACAAGATTAGTACATGGAAATCCTTACAAGCTTTAGGCTTTGCCTGGAATGCTAAATAAATTAAATATCTAGGATATGGTACACAAATTCAAAGATACAATGAAGATCAAATTTGAAGATATCATATAGAAATTGGAGAATTTATGTTCAAAATAGGATCCTTTTTTGTCATGGTGGAGTAGGCTTAATTACCTAAAACCTTTCCTCTAGTAATGTACTTAATATCCATGATTCCTAGGGCGTGGCCAAACAGGGGGCCCCAGTGGTGTTGGTGTAGAGGGGCCCATCTGGACTCCTCCAGTGCTCCCTGTGGGCAACCGGGGATGCCTTTTGGTGCCTACCCATCAGGGCGGAGTGTGGTATTATGGCAACAGAGGTGGTGTGCCGCCACGCCTGAACTGGAGATTGATAGATCCTTCCTGCCTTGCTGACTGAGGGCGACTGCGGGCGCCATCCGGATGAGAGGGGGTGCAATTCTCTGTGCTTGATTGCCCCCCCTGTTTCTTACTATATTGATCTGGTGCCGCAGTGGTTGCACTGGCGGGCCGGTGTAACCCAATCTGCTGACCTGGTGCGCTAAAGGCCCTGAGGCAGACTTCGACTCGGTCCCGGCGTCCAAATGGAGGTAAGGGGAAGCTGCCAGCACAGATATGGATGTCTCTCCCCCTTCCCTCCTTTATCATCCCTCCGGCAGTACCTACAAGTGTGGCAGCTGTGGGTGTGGGCAGACTGTCTCTCCGAGTGTGTCTGGTGTGGGAGGCCGGACATGCCTAATCGGGGCTTAGGAGTTGTACTGCAGTGGGTCTACATGGGGATACAGCCCCTTCCTTGACCTATTGTGGGTCAGTGGCTGAGGTGGACAGAGTGCTTGGCCATGCCGGGGATAACTGAGTGGGGGCTGGGACGGACTCGAGCTGCCTCTGGGGTAGGCGCACGTAATGAGCAGCCAGAAGCCCCCATCTCCCCCACCTCTCCCAATACATTGAGATGCCCACCAGATGTCTATGAAGCCTCTGGCTCGGAGGGAGACGCTGGTTCTTCTGGACCTGGGTTTCATGTGAATGGGGTGGCGGTCACTGAAGGTGGTTCCTGAAATGCACCTTGGGGCCCGAATCATAAATCCTGATATTTCTTTGTGACTCTGAGGGTTGGTTGGTGGAGATATATTTGTAGGTTTGGGCCATTTGGGTTGCTGTCCATCTTTTGAACATGTTGCTTCCTGATGGGGGGCTGAACTTTGACAGACCTTGCCGGTCCTTGGACCACTCTGCAAAGGAGCCCATAGAGGGAATGAGTAAGACCGACATTGGAACCTCACTTTATATATCAGCTTTATTATTGCTTCAGACTGGGGGACTTACTATGAACTGTGATAAGCCCCCCTCCCAAAGGTGGGCAAACTAAAATGGAGCAATATGCTAGCTCAGTGCATCAGACCAGTGGTGCTTCCAGTGACCCCCCTATCACTACAGCAATGCAAGCATCTATTGATTTAACAACTATCCTTACAGAGATCCAGGCATTGAGAGAGGCAGTCAAAGCTAAGGTGGAGGGTGTATGGGTCGATCTCTCCCTTCTGTGAAATGACCTCTGTAAGGTAGCTGAGAGGGTCACAGAGGCTGAGACTAGGATTTCAACAATTGAAGATGATGTCACTACCTTCAAATGTCGAGTCTCTCAATTGGAACTTCAGTTAGGGTCCTCACTGTAAGGGCAGAGGATGTCGAGAACAGCTCTAGGTGGAACAACTTGCACCTGGTTAGACTGCCGGAGGGGGGTTGGAGGGATTCAAAACGGATGTACTTCTGGAGGATTGGATCTGCTTCTGGGTGCTGGCTAGGATGTTATCTTGCATCTTTCGGGTGGAGAGCACACATCATGCCCTGACTAAGAGGGATCCCCCCAGGTCCCCTCCACAGCCAGTAATAGCACAGATTCTCAACCACGGAACACCCTTCATTGGGAGACCTGCAACCAATTTGGATCTAAGGCACTCTAATGTCAAGATCCTGATCTTTCTGGACTATACTTGAGCAGTTCAACAAAAATATCATACATTCAAGGAGGTCAAGCAAAAACTCCAGGTGCTCAACATCCATTATATGTCCTGTTCTTTGATACCCCTGAGCAGGCCTGGGAGTGGGCAACAGAGCAACAACCACTTCATCAGTGGATCACAGGGGGTCCACTTATTCCTGGGAGTTATATGCAGTGCACCGCCTCCCGCAGAAAAACTTAACAAGCACCTTTTTGCTGATATTCCTCTACTGACAATTCCTCCCTCCTTGGCGCTTGTATTGGAGTCACCGATTTAGGTGGAGGAGGTAGAGCAGGCAATATCTGATCTCCAGTCAGGGAGGACCCCCAGCCCTGATGGGTTTCCCATCGAATTTTTCAAGAGATACCATGATCTCTTATTCCCACACTTGGTATCCTTGTATGTTGACACTCTGAAGCGCGGTACCTTTCCAGCAGATCTTGATGTTGCCACTATTGTAGTTCTGTCTGAGGCTGACCAACCAGCGGAACGCTGTTCATTATACTGCCCAATATTGCTTATTAATGCCAATTTTAAAATCTTTGCAAAGGTTTTAGCACCAGGGTCAGTCGAACACTCTAATATGAGGTATACCCCGGACCAGTGTGGCTTTATACCGGTGAGTAGCACTCACCATTGCATCCAAAGTGTGCAGTAGACCTCTCTAGAGCACCATAGTTGGGGGATAACTAGCCCTCCTCCTGATTGACTTTCAGAAGGCCTTTGATATGGTCTCTTGGTTGTTCCTTGAGGCGTTACTTCAGTGTGCAAGTTTCAGCCTGTATTTCGCAACTGCAATATACAGCTCAATCAGCGCAAGTCTGTTAATTTTCGCCTGCTTCAGTCGCAGATGGATCGCGATTTGCGCAGATGGAGCCACCTCACCCTCAACTCAATGAGATGCACTGCCTTATTTAAAATGATGTGCTTGCCCAGATATTTCTATATCCTGGCAAATTATCCATAACCCCTCCCTCGGGCGTGGTTCCGCTCTATCACTTCGAAACGAACCTCCTTTATTTGGACAAGTGGATGCCATTGCATGGCTTGCGTGTTGGCTAGAAAGATGTCATTCGTCGGGGGCCTGGGTATCCCAGACCTTTATGTCTATTATCCTGCAGCTGAACTGGCCCGGGAAAATGATTGATTCACCTGGAGTTTGGGATAATCCAGCCTACCGGCTTGAGCTGTATCTCCTAAGCATTGATGGACTGTTAGACTTATTGTATGGCACTTCACTGTCCCCGCTTACCCCATCTTGTACTCAGGTGACGTTGCTGTGATGGAGGGCAACTCTATGTCTTAACCACTGGATGCCCCGCCTCATAGATATGATGCCCCTTTGGCAGGGCACATGCTTGCGCCAGGAGTCCGGAATTGCGTGGTTCATACATTGGGACCGCATAGGCATCACCCACTTGGGTGATATTCCTAGTTGTGGGCTCCTGTTATCTTTCCAAGAGCTACAGGAACATTATAGCCTGTCACAAACACAGTTCTTTCGGTACCTCCAACTTTGTCATGCTCTTTTAACTCATATTTCAGCAGACATGGAGATACCCAAAAACAACCCTCTAGAAGCGAAGCTGTTATTGGGTTGTCTGGATAAAGGAATGATGTCAACAATATATTGGTCTCTGATCAATATTGCCCCCAGATCGTGTTCCTCCTTTCTGGTGTAGATGGGAGGGCTGGGTGGGGCAACTTGATGATGAGGACTGGAGAGATGCTTGTTTTGCCCCGCAAGAAATGGCTATTTTTTCTAGGGTGCAGATGGTGCAAATAAAATATCTACAAACTACTTATCTCACTCTGCACTGCTTCCAGCAGGTGAGTGGAGGGGAACGTTGTGGTGTGAACGCTGTCAGGCACCCATTGTTGACTTTCTTCACATGACATGGTCCTGTCCGGGCCTAGTGCCCTTAGGGGAGGGAGAGACACACAACATTTTGGAAGTCCTGTAACACACTATTACGATGGACCCTCGTGAGGTGTTATTGAGGCTATTAGAGGGTATTGGGAAATCTCGTTCTGAGAGGAGTTTCAATGGGGTGGAAACCCTTGTGGCCAAATATGACAGTGCCCACTGCTGGAGGCGCTCAGAGGCCCACTCTTACAGGGTTTTGGCAAAAGAGTATCGACTGGTGTGTGTGCCAGGAATGGCCTATATATGGAGGCGGGGTTGCCCTCAAAATCATGCAAAGATATGGGAAAAGTGGTGTGCTCACTATAAAATACCTCTGTAAACGTATGATGTGGTTGGGAGGTGGCCGGTGCCATGTGATCAGATCATGTGGGATGTTATTTCAAATGTGTACGTTCAAGTGGATGCAGCTGTGTATTAATATGAAAATCAATAAAATGTGGTTATCAAAAAAAAATCCATGATTCCTCTTCAGATTCCCACATTGTTTTTCAAATGAACAGAATCTGTTTTGTTGCATTTTTTATAGCACAACAAAAACCTACAATAGCCCTTTCATACTTAAAATTAAATAAACAAGATTTCCTGAAATACGATCAAATCTTTTGTCACAGATAAAGTGCACACTGGATTACTTTTGGTGATGACTCACCTAAGCCTTTATGACTAACCAATAAAAACGTGTTTGTTTCACCTTCGCTCCCTCAATCCAAAGGCAGAAGTGGTCTTTTAGACCCTTTCTTCTAACTAGGAAGTGCCTTGAGGTAAGTCAGTCTATGTTTGTTCTTTGAAAGAGTTAAACGTCAAGTCAAGTCAAAGTCAAAAACAACTTTATTCAGTGAGATTATATCACCATAAAAGCAGGCTAATCAGAGGGGAGCAAATACAAGCTGCAGGTAATTATCAAATTTAGACAATAACAAGCTAAAAACATATTTCATGAGCATCAATATAACACAACATAGTACACTTTTATATAATGCATAAAACAAAATGGCCAATGGATGCCTAATGCTAAAAGCTAATATAGCAGATGAATGTTAAAGTACAAAGTGTGGAATCCTAGACAGGATGAAAACTAAATAATCTGTTTTATACAGATAAATAAAGTGTGTGGTGCTATTGAACATTAAAAAAAACAGGGTATATAACAGGCTACATTTAATCATCAGGGTTTTCATATTGCAGAGCATCCAGGAGTGCATAGTTTTTCTTCTCCTTATTGCCAATTGTATAAGCAGGATAACAGCATTAATAACTTTTTCATTGCCCAAGTTACGTATAAAGTTAAAAGCATGTTTGTAGTGGAAAAGCATATTAGATAAAAACTGAGGTTTTAAAATTGATTTTCGTATGTCCATATAAAAACTACAAAAGAGAATAAAATGCATCGTGGACTGGGGCGTTTTACCATCACATGGGCAATTCAGGAGTTTATGGCACAACTTTTCCCTTTTCGGGAAGGCTGTTAAGTAGTGGAGCGTGCCTAGTCTAAGTCGTGTTAGATAGAATCTGTGTTGTATATTTCTGACCTGTATTAAGTACATTTGTGGACCCCTTGCAGGTATAGTTTCACAATAAGAAATAACACTATGCATTTGACTAACTTCGACCTTCCTTACACATTCTATAGTATTCATGTATCTTAACTTTAGGTCTCTTTACTAAAATCCTGGATAGCTATAGGGTTCTTTCTATCAGTATCTAGCTTGCAAAATTTTAAAAGGGTATAGATATGCTCCAACCATGGAATTGTTTTGCTGTAGTCAAGAGCTAAATAGTCCATAATTAAATCCTTGGAGAATTTGGTCTTGTCTTTGCACCATATTCCTTTCCAAAAGGTGAGAGCTTGCCTATTTATTAGGTCGCTAAGGAAAGGAACAGATAATTCTCTATGAACTATGTAATTCGCAGTAGACCTAGGCACTGCCAACAGTCTTTTCAGGAATTGGTTTTCTTGTATTTGAAGAGAGGTGATGTTAGCTCTCTCCCATACTGCAGCCCTATAGCAAACTCCTGTTACACACTTTCTTTGATATAAGGCTAAGATTTCCTGTATAGGGTTATTACCTATTTTCGTAGCAAATCTAAAAATCTCCTCAATAGTTCTTAACAATTTCAAGTTAAACAATTCTATATGGGAGTTCCAGGTACCATTCCTATTAAATAGCAAACCCAGGTAAGAAAAGGTTGCAACTCTGTTTATAACTACCCCTCCCACGTTGTGTTATCTGTTCTTAGACCTGATACTCCCGCAAGTCATAACAAAAGTTTTTTTTATTTATCTGTAGGTCTTTTTCAGACATATACAGTGCAAAATTATCGATTAGTTTTTGCAGACCATTTGCTGTCCTTAATATCAGGACAGCATTGTATACATATAAAAGTACAGGGGTCAGACGCACCCCGACTTTTAGTCCGTCTGCAATTTGATTTTGGAAAAAGGTATCTATGTTATTAATGTATAGCAAAAAAGAAAGAGGAGCCAATACACATCCTTGTCAGATACCTTGCGTTACTTTAAAATCCAGGGTGCATTCACCAGATCGGCCAAATCGAACTCTGTAGGTTAAAAGATTATACATGTGGGATAAATAAACTATTATGACATCAGGAGCCCCTAGCGCCCTCAAGGTCTGCTATAATTTGGCATGATTAACAAGATCGAAGGTGCTAGTGAGATCAACAAAACAGAGGTGTGAAAGCCCTTCCTTCGCTAAGGTATATTTGCCTATCAATAGCTCCGGGTTCACACATTGTTCCACTGTACCAATACCCCTTCTGAACCCGTACTGGGCCTCAGTTAAGATGTTGTTTTCGTTGGCCCATTTTTCTAACCTCCCCAACATTATTCTCCCCATTAGTTAGGAAGTAGAATCCAGAAGGGATATGGGATGGTAGCAATTGGCCTTTCCTATATCGCCTTTTTTTTTAAATTGGTACAATAACACTTTCTACCCAGGATTCAGGCAATACTCCCCCTAATGTAGCAGAAAAACTTTTAATAAAATAGGGATTTAAAAATCCATATCATGTTTAAAAACATCAATTGGGACCCCATCAGGGCCAGCAGCTTTCCATTAGCACTATTTTGTAAGGCGGATGTGATTTCCTCTGAGGGTATAGGCGGCGATTCTAAGGGTTCCACTAAAATAATACTGCCATTACTATGCTTATTTACTTTCACAGCATCAGGATAAAAAATGCTCTCAAAATGTGATATCCAGTCCTTCGGAGGGACTACGGTAACGATTTTTACTGCAGCATTCTCATAAAAAATTGATAGTTAATTGTTTTTCAGAAGAGGACCGCATCATGTGTTTCAGCGGCCCAAGTTAATTTCTTCCAGGCCTCCTCGCAGATCTCCATTTTCCTTTCCTTCAAGGCATTTTTATAGGATTTCTGCAAGAAGGTAATCCTTCCGCTATCCCTAGGTCTTAATTTCAAAGCCTTTCTTAGGTCCCTATTTAGCCTTGAGCAGACTTGATTGAACAATCTAGGATTGAAATCAGGAACATTCTTTCTCTTCTTAGTACTTAAATCACCTGCTATTTCTGTAGTTATATTACAAAACGCTGTAATAACGGCTGAATTTTTAGAGGAACTATCTGAACATATATCTAATACTCTCTGTGTTTTCTCCCTAAAATGTTCCATAAAAGAGGTGGGGTCGACCCCTGGCCACCTTATGAAGATTCCATTGATACCCTGAGTCCCAATATTTGTAGCCGCTACTTTCCCTCGTACTTTAGGTTTCACGCTAAGCCTCAAGGTCATAATTAGCGGATGATGATCACTATGAAGACTCCCACAAATGAAACGCTTTTCCACCAGATCTCTACAATTTGCAGAGACCATAAAATGATCAATATTTGAAGATGACCTAGCCCCCACAAACGTATGTAAAGTTGTTAGCCCAACTGGTGTAGTAGGCTCCATAAGTACTAAATTGTATTTATAAACTGCATAATTGATCGCTTCCCCGTAAGAGTCATGAGCAAAGTAGGAGATACGGTCACAAAAATGGTCACAATAACCATATGGCTCTCCGGCTTCGATATCACATTTATTGTGATTAAAATCGCCCACGTAATGTGTATATGTGCTTCTCCTTCTTTCGTCAACCTTATTCCTTACTTGAAAGCAGTGATCAATATGGAGATGGCTCTGGTGCACCAGGGGTTGCATTTTATGAACAGTGAACTGTCTCACTTTGCTCTGCAGTGCACACTTAAGTCTGTATATCCGCAAATGTGCTTTTCTCAGGGCAGGCGCTAACCCGCATAAGCACTGAGCAGAGTGTGTTGTTGGAAGGAAGACTGGCTGTTTGAAGCCCCCAGTCCACCTTGCACTGTGGAGGCAACAACCAGCCTGACTTTGAAAAGGGGTGTCGGATCTCCCTATATACAGGTACAATGAGTACTGTACAACCCTGCAAGAGGGTGCCTGGGGTAGACCCTGTGACCCAGTTTCCCATTACCTAGAAGCTTCATTGGAGGGTGCACATACTATGTCCTACCTTTGTGTGGCACATGATCAGTGCACACCCTGGTGGTCTTTTTTATCGCTATACTCACATGTGAAATAAAAGGCAAAGGATATTCTTGTTTGCATGGGACCACGACCCCATGCCAACAAGAGTACACACCCCTGAGATGTGCTGGTGCATTACTAAGACAGGCATGATCTGTGTTACACAAGAGGCTCAGATGATGCCCGTAGCCCAATCTGTAATAGCAAAGTGCCATGCGAGTACAAAAAGCGGCCACACTCTGTATTACATCCCCATGTTCATAGTGAGATGCTTGAGAACAGAGTTCTCCAACCTTTTCAGTAAAAAGAGCTACATATGTTTAATTAAAATCATCCCGAGCTATTAAAATTACTAGTGTTGTGATGGTGACTACATCAGACAAGATTACATTAGTGATCACACTGGCGCAGGGTTACAAGCAGTAATGTAAAAAAGGCTTTGTCAATTCTGAATGCATGGGTAATACATAACAGTCATAGCTGCCCGTTGCACCAAGGTAAACAATATTAGTAATACTCTCCCCAATGCTGCATGATTTATCATTCAAGTATCAGCCTTAAATATGTTTTTGAATTAGGAGTTCTGATCATGCACTCATGTTCCTCTCAAATACACTTTTAAATGTTTGTGTGCAGATATTATTTCAACCAAACTAAGGCTTCTAATTTAGTAGGCTGGGCTGCACACAGGAGAGCTACTTACAGGTAGCTGGAGAGCTTGCAGTAGCTCACGGGCTACTAGCATGGAACATTTAAGGGTCGCCAGTGGTCGCAGCATCGACCCCTGGCTTGCCACATGCGACCCCTTGAACGGCTTTTCCGACCCCTGGCCTCAGAGCTGGAACACAGGGGCAGCTCTTGCCTGACTTCTGTCAATTTTTTTTATTAGTCAAATAGTGAATAATAGTATTCACTACTAGTGTAATAAAAATGGAGTATATTACCTGGAATATGACCCCTTCTGGAAGCTACGGTAAGCAAAAAATGTTCTATGCATGTTTGCGGGTGAGAGTGTGTTTATGTGCGGGAGAGTGTGTGAATGTGTTAGTCTGTGTAAGCATGTGTGTGTGAGTCAAAATAAAAGTCAAATGGCGTACAATGTCACTTCCTCTTCCTCTGGCATTTTGTTGAATTGACGTCCATGGCCACTAGTAGGAGATGCCTGCTCCAGAAGGCACACGTTCTATAACTGCTGCCCAAAGAATAGAAAAGAATAGATTACTTGTCGTGACAGCAGAATAGAAAAGAATACATTACTTGTCGTGACAGCAGACATACTCTTTGATAGTGTGCATGCTTTCTCCTCACCACACACGGCCTGCTTCAATCAGAGCAGCACCACATGTAGGCATACCTTACTTTTCCGACTTCCTGCATTCTTCATGCTTGGAAGTGAGCACATAAGAGCAGCAAACATTGCTGCACAAACCACCAACACACCTATTCTACTAAATAGAAAACGCAGTAAAAAAGAACGTTATGCAGATGAACATTTGTTTTTTGTGAAGGCTTTTTTGAAGTTCCACCTCGAATATACTGGTTATTGATTGAATTTTGTTTCATCTTCAGTCTTGATTGTGACTGCACTTTATATTTTGTTTTGTTACTGCATTTTTATGCTTTACGTTGTGATTTCAGGGCCTCATTGTTACGCGATATTGTGTTTTTCTGTGTTCTACTTTAAGTGGCAAGTAGATTATCCTTCGCAAAGCCCTATAAGGCCCTCGGGGCGCGATCGCTCTATATAAATTTGCACAATAAGTAAATAGGTACTTTTTGGCGCTGGTGTGCACTTGGGTGCGCGTGTCGGTGCTGGAAAGTTCCACAGATATTCAATAGCGCACTTATAATTCGACAAAATAAATAGCTCACAATACAGGTCAATGTTGCTCATAATGAGAGGTGCGCCCTCAAAAAAGCCAGCGAAAATGGTTTGAAATTATTCCAGAATACCACAAAAAGGAAGGCTTGTCGAACAATTAACTGTCAGCATACGTCTACAATCACGGCCTTAAAATGCCCTGGTAAACACTTGAAGTTCTTATAGCACGACAGACTTCAGTGCACGTGCCACCAGGGCTGAAAAAAGTCGTTGCATCTGGAATCTGGATTGCATTGTAAACACAAGGTTTAAAATGAAAGCTTTGGGACTTGGGTGCATTTCATTTCGTACCCATGGACGCGATCTGAACATCAATGTTAGACTGATCGAAAAACTATTCGAGTGAAAACTAATTTAAAATCATGGATATCTTAAACAGCCCACACGGTTCCCTTTCAAGTATTTGTACCACTTAAAGATAATAAAAAGCTGGAAACAGATGAAATAATGTGGAATATTTCATATACAACTGCACGCAGTAAGCCATTTAAGGTTTGCAAGGGGCTGACAGCATGCCACCCGCCTTCTAATTTATTAATGTCAGATATATACATAAGGTATTTATTCCCCTAAATGACCTTGAAAAGAATGGCACGCTTTTAATAAAATTCTCATTCAGTATGTATAGTGTATGATTTTTTCTCTAAAATAAAGCCAAACATCTGTTATTGATGTAAATATGCTACAGTGAAAATACACTTAACCATTCATAGTAAGGCTAATTGCAAGCAGGGGTTCTCTCTATTCTTGAGAACAAGTAGTGAATAATTCCAACTTCCATAAGGCCTGCATTTATTTTCTTGAAAGGGATGTAATTGGACGCCTCCCTTTATTCCGCTGCACGTAAATCGTGGTGTGCATAACAGCTGGAGGAGATGGAGGGGACACATTAATTTGTTTTCTCGCCTGGTGTTTTTTAAGTGTGCATATCAATATGCTTGGCAAATGGCAACATTCCATACAGACAGGGCCTCGAAATTCTCCCTCTACTTGGAGAAGTGAATGGTCTTATTAGGCCATTTTGGTAGAAAACTACTGATTAAAAACATACTGACTGAAAAAAATGACAATTAAACACTTTTTAAGAGTGAAGATTTATAGATAAACTATATTAAAACCTTCACGCTATAGAATGCTTAATCTAAAATGCTTTTTAATCACTATTGGCCACAACTGCAGTCAATAATGAATGCTAGTTATCCGCTCTAGCAATTCCTAAAAGGAGGTTGGTGGATTAAAAAGCTGACACACAACTTGCCTCTGTAAAACAACAAGTTTTGACAAAGCCAATCGGTCTGGCTTTTGTTAGTGAAGCTGCTTAGTAATTGATTTACGAGTTTCTGTGAGTGTTTGTGTGGGGATTGATGGCTGTGTGAGTCCCTGAGTGTGGGAGTATGTGAATGGGTGAACGTGGGTGATTGTGGATGGGCGAATGGGTAAATAAGCAGCCCTGCTGGGAATGAAATAGCTTCTGACACCGACATGACTGGGGCCTTCCATGCGCTCCTTCGCCATCTTTCACATTCATTTATGCATGCATTCTCTCACCCATTTATTTGTCCATTCAAGCACCAACTCATTTATTGAGTCAGCCCTTCATCCATATATGCAGGCATTCATAAATTCGTTCTTGAATTCATCTACCCTTTGATTGTCACATTCACCTTTAAAAATTCGCACACCCACAGTCACAAAACTGCAAGTCAATCAAGAAGTACTTTCAGTTAAAAAAAGAAGACCTGTTAACTTTGCCAATGCTCGTCATTATTTTGCTTCAATTAAAACAAGCATTGGTAATGCATCGGTTAAGCCTATGTAATGAGTAAAGAGCTGTTTTCATCAGTCATAGTCTGGAAAAAGGAAAAAGCTCCCTGACAGATGAAACAGGAGTGGATGTGGCACAGCGACAAGAGCTGCAGAATTAAGAGCTGGGGTTCCCGGTATGAGTCTCGTTGGTGTTGCGCAAGCAACATCCTGTGATTCTTTGCAAATCACTTATTCTTTCCAAGTGACAAATTGTTATAGAAATATGCTGCAAGAGTAAAAGGCAAAACTTTGTGAAAATATTGTCCCACCAAAGTAGATGTTAACAGTAATTCTTCTGCAGAAAACTGTTAAGAGAAGCAGACGAGGAGCAATCATTGGTAAATGTGGGAAAATATGCTGAAACCAATAGGAATAGAGGAAAGGTTAGTAGCACACACAGGAATCAATGAGAAACCAGGAAAGAGAAGAGGAGGGATGGAAGTCCCTTTTAAGTTTATATTAAAGCTAATAGATTTCTCAAGCACAGCACACGCGGTGTGCAGGCGAAACCTAAAAAGGATATGCTCTGAAACTTCGCGTATCATCTTCATGTTAGACCACATGGATAAATAGGGTAGACTTATGCCTGGGTTGAAATTGAAGCTGAAACCTAACAGTGGACCAGGCTGCAATACAGAAAACTATAAAACCCAATAGCCATGAGTTCAAACCCCGACAGTCGACTCAGCCTTGCATCCTTCCGAGGTCATTAAAATGAGTACCAATACATGTGTTATCCTTCAATAGTGCCCACAAATATTTTTTTTTTTTTAAATATTTTTATTGAGAGTTCATACCGGTAAATACATATTCATAGAAGCGTACATAAATACATAGTTAGAAGCATTACATTATACCGTCAAGCGAAAAAAGTAAAAAGAATACTATACAGTACAGAGTCAGTTGACATGTTAAATATCTACACAGCCAGTAAATCATGCATTTGTAGTTTTGCTGTCCTCCAAGTAGCCACTGGAGCCCAAAGTCGCTTGCCCATATCCCGTAGCTTCGCTCCCTTTAAATCATATAATGCTTCCTCAATATTATGTATACCCAACATTCTACACAACCACATTTGAAAAGTTGGGGCTTCTGTATCCTTCCAGGCTGCGCTAATTAAAATCCTAAGGACTGCTACGGAAATAAAAACTAAAGCTTCGGCCTCAGTACTCGTATTTAATTTCACATCACAACCGATTATTATCAAGGTTGGGGATAGGTTAATTTTGACGTCGAGTAGCCCCTCTAAAAACCGTGTTATTTCGGTTTTAATGGTTTTTTATTTTTCACAGCCATAGAACATGTGTATAAGATCTGCTGTACCATTTCCACATCTGGGGCAGTTACTATCTGTCGCTTTCCCCCAAGAGAATAATTTTTCGGGCGTATAGTATAAATTAAATAGAGTTTTGAAATGTTGGGCCCTGAGATTCGAGGAACGCAGAAACCTCTTATCCATAGCTAACGCTTTATCAAGGTCTACTTCGGGATCTCCCAATTTTGTGGACCATGTGGTTTCAATTTTTCCAATATCGTCGGTTGATGCGTCGTTAAATATTTTATAAATATCTCTAATTCTATGGCCGCCTGACTTCAAATACTCAATTAGTTCGAATTTCCCAAGCTGAGTGATGCGTGGCCTAATTGCTTTAATTCTATTTACAATCTGTAGGTATTTGAACTCTTGATAGCCTTGTAGTGAATAGTGGTATGTGAGTTCTTCAAGCGTTCTGCACTGATCTCTGATCATTATTTGCCCCAACTCCACAATACCTTGACTCTCCCAATGACGCCACGTTCCATCCCTACTAAGATTTGGAAAGAGTGTTGAGTTCCAAAGTGGTGTGCGGTAATGGATAGTGGGTATATCTAGAACTTTTTTAACAGTTTTCCATATATACCATATATCTTCCAACGTCTTGTATCCAATTTCCTTGTAATAACTCCTCTGGGTTCTCCTTAATAAAAGCCCTACGGCTTCACTTCCCACCAATAGATGAAAAATTGATGGTATCACCGCCTGCCTGAGGGTTGGGCCCCCTGGATGGAGTAGGATAGCCATGTCTGCAAGGAGACATGCAAAATGATAGCTCTTAATATCTGGCAATCCCAACCCACCTCTATCTTGTGGTAATGACATATATCTATTTGACCGCCTTATTTTGCCATATTGCCATAAAAATTTCATGAAAATGGACTCAATCTTCTTAATAATTTTCTCGTCAATTTTAAATGGGATTGACCTTAATTTATAAAGCACCTTAGGAAACATTGTCATTTTTATGACGTTAGCCCTCCCAATCAGTGACAACTTTAATGAGTCCATTCTTTTTAGATCTGTTTCCATAGATTTGAGAAGAGGGGTGTAATTATCGTCAATTATTTTACCTGGTTCTGCATTTATTGTTATACCCAGGTAAACTACAGATTCTACATACCTTCCATCCACCTTGGCTATTTTTTTAGAACATAGTACCTGTGTTTTATCCACATTTAGTCGGTAGCCCGACACATCTCCAAACTGACTAGTTATATTAACTACCTCCCTCATAGCTAGCTCTGGATCTTTTGTAATGACTGCTAGATCATCCGCATAAGCGAGAAGTTTGGTGTGAAACCCATTTGAAATTACTGGTTTAATAAGCGCACTGTTCATTAATTGTGTAATTAAAGGGTCTATGTAGAGCGCGAACAAGATTGGAGAGCATGGGCAGCCCTGTCTTGTACCCCTTGTTATATTGATCCTATCTGATCTTTCCCCCATTGATTGAATTCTTGCCGTAGGCGATGAGTACATAGCCTGGATGGCTTGACAAAATCTAGGGCCAAATCCCCTAGCCTCCATAACCTTCCATAGGAAACTCCATCTGACGCGATCAAATGCCTTCTCCGCATCGAGGAGGATCATTGCAACCTCCTCCCCCCTAGCAGCACCAATGTCAAATAATGTAATAGCTCTCCTAATATGGTTTGTGGTTCCTCTTCCTGGGATAAACCCATGCTGCCAGGGGGAAACCAAGGACGCAATGATCCCTCCCATGCGAGTGGCCATGATTTTGGCATATAGCTTGTTATCACTGTTAATCAATGATATTGGTCTGTAGGAGCCCGGGTTAGTCTTAGGTTTCCCTTTTTTGTGGAAGATTACTATATTAGTTTCTTGCCAGGACTCAGGTATTATTCCGGTATTCATAACACCATTGAATAGATCTAAGAGCATTGGTGTTGTTTCCTCCCTTAGACTTTTATAAAGCTCTACTGGTATAGCATCTGGGCCCGCCGCCTTTCCGCTTGCAAGATCTTTCAGTGCTTCCAATACCTCTGACATTGTAATATCTTGTTCCAGTAGTTCGATCTGACCTGGTTTTAACTTACTACCCATGTCTAACCCGCATATATTTGGTGCCTCTGCAGCTGCTTCCTCCTGATATAATTCTTGATAAAATTTCCTAAATCCCTCCAAAATTTCACCAGGTTTGTCGTATATTTGGCCCTGATATTCAATTTGGGTCACAATGTTCTTACTTGCCACCTGCCTAATTCGCAGGGCCAGAGCTCTACCTGCTTGCTCACCAGTTTCGTAAAGGCGTGATCTCTGTGCCTGATAATTTGCTGCCGCCTTTCTTGCTAGTTGTTTCTGGATCTCAGCTTTTAAGGAGTTCACTCTATGTAGGCTCTCGACAGATTGAGCACCTGTGATTATATCTTGTCTATGTTGTGTCTCTGCCTCACTCAGTTTTCCCATCAATGCTTCCCTTTCCCTATTAACCTTTTTCCATATGTTGGTGGTATAGCTGATAGTCTCTCCTCTTATTCCTGCTTTGAAGCTATCCCACACGACTCCCCTTGATGCACTATACCTATTAGCGTCGAAAAAGGACTGGGACCATATTTTCATATGAGTGATATAGTCGGCATCCGCTAATAATTTTTTATCAAATGACCAGGGTCTAGGAACCTTGTATGGTTTATTGATGGCCATATTTAAGACTAGGGGATTATGATCAGACATGATTTTGGGAAGCTTATTTATTTGTACACTCCTAAGTAGGGTAGTCGAGATCATGAAATAATCCAATTTCGAGTATTTATTAAAAGGATGTGAAAAATAAGTAAACCCGGGATCTCCAGTTAGTAAATTTCCCCAAACATCATCTAAGCCATGTGACTGCATCATTTACGTGATTGCTCTAAACACCCTTGGCTTCCTACCTATGTATGCGCTGCCATCCGTAAAATTTGCAGAGATGTTAAAATCGCCACATAATACTATCGGTGTATGCCAATCAATTAATTCATTTTCAATATGACTAAAAATTTCTGGCTCGTCTGTGTTGGATCCATATACTGTGCAAATAGTGAAACCTAAGTTCATTTCGCAAATTGCCCATCTTCCTAATGAATCCGCCTTACACCTTTTGGCCCCCCCTAACCCCACTTTACCAATTATGGCCACACCTCTTATCATAGAAGTCTGGGATGTACATGACAGCAATTCATAGTGCCCACAAATATCTGAGGATAAATGTGAACAAAATGTGTATTATTTACTGTGTACACCATATATCACTGGACACTTTTACTGGGGTCTCAAAGTGGCACACAGTATTTAATACTTAAGCTGCCATCCTTCACTCTGCATACGGTGGGACCCAAAACAGATGGTATGGCCAATGCTCTGTAACAGTAACCAATTGCTGCCAGATACCACACTTGCCTAGGTCCCTTTGAGCTGTGCCAGAGCAGACACATTTTTTTGGTTTCACCAATAACCCTCACGCTCTCAACCTGTTCCTAGAGGGATCAGCAAGTAATTTGAGACCACAGATACATAGATAAAGGTGCACATCCGAAACATGGTTACCTTTAGCCCAGTGGAGGTCAGATTAAGATCCACAGTCATTGAACAACAGAAGAGTAACAGATATAGAGGCAACAGTGAAGAACAAAAAAAGCTATCCCCTGGGAGCTTTTAAGCATTATATAAAAGGCACTCAATATGTAATTCAATGGTAAAATGAGCACATGACACAGTCTCTCCGTCTTGTGTTTCATGCTGCCCTCATTTGGAGACACGCCTGGTTAGATTTCCCTAGCCTCCAGAGTAATGGGAATAGTCAGGTCTCAGTGGAGAAAGGAAAATGTGCAGGCACCTAACACACCTCTGTGCAGGCAATACACATTTGGAAGAGAAGCATTTGGAGGGCAACCGAATTGCCTCGCAAGAAACCCCAAATCAGTGCATGCAAAAGGATATTATATTCCTGGAGATTCATTATATCCTATGATATTGCAAGAAATATGTATCTGAATAGTTATGTTTACAATGCAAACACTAGCAAAGGCAAACAAAATCAGCCAAAAATAATATAACATAAAACATTACAAGTCACTAAATAGATTCCTGGGGTTATATTACAGAAGTGCCCCCAGGGCGCAAAGGGCATTTGCACCTACTTTGTGCGCTCCCTGGGCACTTTGGTATTACAGAAGGGGCTGCTGGCCCTTGTGCGTCCCCTTCTAAAATACAGATAGCTCTGGTGCATTGTATCATTTGCATGGGGCATGACCCCATGCCCCCGTGCCATGGTATGGGCATGGGCTCAGCGGTAAACAAGCATTTGCAATTCAATAGGTCTCGCCTTTGGGACATTGTAAGGATTTAGTAACGCAGCATATTGTGCGGCCCTGGAGCTTTCACGGTGCCAAGTTGCTGTTGAGCAAGCTGCATCCTGTGATTTTGGGCAAATCACTTAAAATACAAGCAGCAATCTCTGTGGGGTGGTGGGGGCAGGGTGAAGGAGTAAGGAGAGACTGTACAGGGCAAGCATGCTCCCGCGAGCTGAAAACAAGACGCAATGATGAAAATTAAAGTGGTGTTTTGTGATTTTGGTCAAATCACTTAAAATACAAGCAGGGATCTCTGAGGAGTGGTGGGTGTGGGGTGAAGGGGTAGGGAGAGACAGCACAGGACGATCTGGAAACAAGATTCAATGGTGAAAATCAAAGCGGTGAGGGGGTAAAGATAGACGGCATGAAATGTAACTGGAATATCATTTGAGCTGATAAATGACTCCATCTGGCAACATTTGAAAATATGTTATGAAGGGTGTGCAGTTAGAGCTGCCGACTCAGGAGTTCGGGTCTTGGCTTTGGCTCAGCATCCTGTGATTTTGGGCAAATCGCTTAAAATACAAGCAGAAAACTCAGAAGGGTGGTGGGGGCAGGGTGAAGGGGTAGGGAGAAAATTAAAGCAGTGTCCAGTGATTTTGGGTAACTCACTTAAAATTCAAGGAGCGATCTCAGAGTGGAGTTGGGTGAGGTAAAGCGGTAGGGAGAGAAAACACAGGGCAAGCATGAAACAAGACGTGATGGTGAAAGTGAAAGCAGTGAGCGGATGACGAGAGGCAGCATGAAACCTGACTTGAACAGCATTCAAGCTTATAAATGTCTCCATCTGGCAATATTTAAAAAACATAAATGAAACGGCATCAAACATGCTGTGAAGGGTGTGCGTTGAGAGCTGCTGACTCGGCAGTTCGAGTCTCGATGTTGGCTTAACATCCTGTGATTTTGGCCAAATCACTTAAAATACAAGCAGCGATCTCAGAGGGGTGGTGGGGGCTGGGTGAAGGGAAAGACAGCACAGGGCAAGCAGGCTGCCACGAGCAGGAAAGAAAACACTATGGGTAAAATGAACATGGGCACGTCAATAAAAGGTGCACAGCGTCCAAAGTAAAACATTAATTAAACCTGCGATCCTAATACCGACCAAAACATGAAGCACATCATCCGTGAAGAAGGCGCTGTGCTGATACTCAAGCTGAGGCAAACAAGAAAAATAATAGTGTGTACAACGGAACCGATATTAAAAAAAAGAGTAAGACCACCTGTAACAGGGGTAGTCTCCTCGGAAGGTTTGAACTAGAAAAAGGTGGGACTAATTATGCATGCTGACCAACCAAAAGCATGCATTTATGAAGGGAACAAACAGGAATTCAAGGAAAAGATGGGAGGTGCCTCAAGCCACAGTCTAGATGACCGCAGCATGCCTCACAGAGCAGCGCATGCGCTGCCCAGGCTTGACCTAAAAAGGTGTCAGGAGGAGCATTGTCAGTGAGCCCCCTGATGGCAGCCCTCTGGAGGGGAAAAGAGGTCCCAGGCGGTTGCAATCATTCACTGCACCCGCCTGCCGGGGGATCTCTCACTCCTCTTAAAAGTGCAAGGAGGTATACTTGCACAGTGAAATATGGACAGCTGCTTCAAAGCACCTTGCATGTCTCTTGAATGCGCTGTCTGTCCTAAGGGCAGCATTAGTTTGCGGCTACCCTGACATAGTCAAGGCCCACTTACCCTGTTTGCAAATGGCGCACCTGTTTGAAGGTGCACCAAGGGGCAAAAAGGAGAAGTGCGCACTGTATGTGATAGTACCCCAGGCATACAGTTGTCCTCAGATCCACCACATTACGGACATAAAGGAAATGTCATTAGTGCAGGCACAGCTCTCAGGTGTTTAGATTGTACTTTTTAGGTCTCGACGTGGCGAAAAGAAGAGCATGCGCTGCTCTGCCCTGCAGAGGACCTTTTGGAATCGATACGATTCCAGCGTGCACGCGGGGGAGACAAACAAGACAAAAGATATGCAGGCGGGGATTGGATGCTTTACTGGTGGCGTGATACACTGGGGATTTTTTTTCTCGCCGCCAGTAAAGGCAGTTCCCGCGTGCACATCTTCTGTCCCTCCCATGACGGGCTGCGCTTGTTAACAAAGGTTAACCAACTGCGTAAAGCAGCACAGCTTCTAACATTGTTTCAGAAATGGCGCTGCCCTGATCTTCATCTTGTGTTATATTTTATGTACATGCCTCACTTGCTTATGAAATGTATGCCTACGTGTCACAGATCACACATGGTGTTCTAGTTTCGACCCCGCGTTTATTCACAATTTTTTAAAAATTGTTCAAACACTAACATTGGATAGTGATGCATCTACTAATACTCTCTACTACCTACTCTCTACTACTCAGTCTCTACTACTCTCTACTTCTCTAGTACTCACTCTCTACTACTCACTCTCTACTAATCTCTACTTTCTACTACTCACTCTCTACTACTTTCTACTACTCGCTCTCTACTACTCACTCTCTACTAATCACTCTCTACTACTCACTCTACTCACTCTCTACTACTCACTCTCTACTAATCACTCTCTACTACTCATCTCTACTACTCTCTACTTCTCTCTACTCTCTGCTCACTCACTACTACTCACTCTCTACTACTCTGCTACTCACTCTCTCTACTACTCACTCTCTACTACTCACTCTCTTCTACTCACTCTCTACTACTTACTCTCTACTACTCACTCTCTACTACTCTCTACTACTCTCTCTTACTCTCTACTCACTTCCTACTACTCACTCTCTACTACTCTGATACTTACTCTCTCTACTACTCACTCTCTACTACTCACTCTCTACTACTCTGTACTACTTTGTACTACTCACTCTCTACTACTCACTCTCTACTCACTCTCTACTACTCTCTACGCTCTACTACTCTCTCTACTACTCAAGATCTACTACTCTCTAATACTCACGTTCTACTACTATTCTCTACTATTCACTCTTTACTACTCACTCTCTACTACTCTCTACTCATTTTCTACTACTCTCTACTCTACTACTCACTCTCTACTACTCACTCTACTACTCTCTACTACTCACTATCTACTACTCACTCTCTACTACTCACTCTCTACTACTCTCTACTCACTCTCTACTACTTTCTATATATATAATGTATATATATGCATATATATGCATATGCATTTATATGTATGTGTATATATACATACATACATACATATATAAACATATATATACATCTGCATGTTTATATAAAGACAAATATAAATGTATGCTACATATACATATACATATATGCATACATATGCATGCTATGTACATGAGAGTCTGAAAAACACTAATAAAAGCAATGCTAAAAAGCCACCTAATTACAAACAGAATTGCTTTAACTTAAACGAGGGTGAGACCTAATGCTTGTCTCTCTTGTGGGAGGTACTGGCTTGTACAACCTTTCCATCTGAATTCAGCAGGTTCCTGAAAAGGATGGCATAGCAACCTGTTGCTGGGTGTGGAGTCAAAGTAACCTGTTGCTGGCTGAGAGCACTTGGGCTCAGTCACTTGGTAACCTCTTGGTGAGCAAGGTGACATGGCAACCACTCATTACAGGAATTTTCAAAAGAACTTAACAAAGAAACTGTAACCATTAAAGAACCGTGCTTAGTGGTTCATATTCCTATGATGGCTGCACAGAAACCGATAACCTGGTCCTTTGGGAGGAGGCGCTGCATAACACACGGAAGCCTGCAATTCCTGTATAAAATACTTTCTCAAATGTCCTTATTATTGGAGACGTCTGACTTCTCTAGTCGCTTGTCATAAAGAAATGACACAGCGGCTCAAATCTAATAACTTATTACAGTTGATTTGTGACATTATAATGCTCACCACCAGACCCAGGAGCTAAAGAGAAAGGTAGGCCACAAGCACACAGCAGCACTGTTAACAACGCACAAAAATGAAGACTGTCTTTTCCTTTGTATTGCCTGTTTTCGCTGTTGCACAAAAAGGAGATATTTATGGCATCATTTTCATTTTTGCACACTAAAGGCCCATGCAGGTATGAGAGAATCTCTCAGCCTTTTTCTCACACTCTGACCCTCACGTTTTTACCATGATTTACATTAGATTTATTCTTCATGTCTTCAACCATACTTTCATGTGAAGGAGAAAGACTCCAAAAATGTAAACGGTTTCTAGGTAGGGTGACAGTTTGATCATGTATTTTAAGGTTATAAAAACTCTCTTCTGTACATTTGAACGACATTTCAAGTCACCCTGGTGTTCCATAACCTTATAAGAGGACTCAGCCTTCTGCTTTGTTTCTCTTCCTGGCCATGGAAGTCCTCAGCCACTATCTTTATAACATACAACAGGGAGTACTTTATCCCATATATTATTCACATCATATCGTAATAGCACTTTTCTCACAAAAAAATATCATTAGGCCCTACAGCCGTGTGCTTCAGAGGTAGTTAGTACAGGTAATTAGGCATCATTGGGAGAGAGGGGTGGGGGAGAGTGAGCAGACCAAAACAACCATTGGAGTGTGAAAAAGGCCGCTTTATTGGAACAGGTGCACATTTATAAATACCACAACCTCGGCAACCGCCTAACAATCTAAAACAATAACCAAGTTTTGTTCGTTTTATTTCAAATCCCCAAACCCCGCCCCCACCCCTCACCCTCCATCACACCCGCCCCCACCCGTACATACCCAAACACATAATAAACCATACAAAACCCCAATAACATTATAACATCACATTACCAAAATCCTAATTATCAAATCCCCAATTATAAACCAACTGATCATATCCCCCGACCCATATTCTCAGAACCCAACCTTAATCTGTAAAAAACTTCCCCCAACAAGATCCGACTTCACAACTAACGGGTCCAAACCTGGCCCAAAACTGACAATAACAGACTAAACCGCCACGCACCTGTCCCAAGCGACAAAGAAACAAAGCTAAAAAACCCTATGCCCACCTGTCCTAATCAGCTGCCAAAGAAAATAATTAAATAAAGGAGAAGGAGAAAAGACCCCAGAGAAAGGGAGGGAGGGAGGGACAAAAAACTAGCTAGGAGCAAACCGGCCACCAGGTCACCTAAGCCCAAAATGGTGCCCGGAGAGGGGATCCCCGCCCATTTATAGGCTGCGCTCCCCATCCAACCAAAACTAGCCCAAAAGGAGCCCAAATGGAATCTGCTAGAAGGCGAGCCCCACCCAGATCTCCCAAACCGCCCGGGGGAGGAGACCTCCCAGGGGTCGGCTGCCCTCACCCAAGCCCCCTTGGGAGAGAGGGGTGGGGGAGAGTGAGCAGACCAAAACAACCATTGGAGTGTGAAAAAGGCCGCTTTATTGGAACAGGTGCACATTTACAAATACCACAACCTCGGCAACCGCCTAACAATCTAAAACAATAACCAAGTTTTGTTCGTTTTATTTCAAATCCCCAAACCCCGCCCCCACCCCTCACCCTCCATCACACCCGCCCCCACCCGTACATACCCAAACACATATTAAACCATACAAAACCCCAATAACATTATAACATCACATTACCAAAATCCTAATTATCAAATCCCCAATTATAAACCAACTGATCATATCCCCCGACCCATATTCTCAGAACCCAACCTTAATCTGTATAAAACTTCCCCCAACAAGATCCGACTTCACAACTAACGGGTCCAAACCTGACCCAAAACTGACAATAACAGACTAAACCGCCACCCAGAAAGCCGTGGGGAGAAAGACCTGATAGGGAAAGAGCCCCACCTTTCTGCCCCTCAACACAAACACGAAAAAAGGGGGGGGGGGAACCACATGGGAGGGGGAAAGAAAAAACCAGCGAAACAACAAAGCAACTCACTATTCACCTACAAAATGCTGAACCGTCAAACAGCGAGACAATACCTCGCGCAGCTCCAGGAGGTACAAATCCATTCCCATCCGAGACAAATGAACACCGTCACCCCTAAAAAATTCAACCGCATCATATTTAATATCACCGTGGACGATACGTCCAAAACCCAGGTCTCTACAGAACCTAGAAACTTCCAAATTGAGTTTTCTACGGGATTTATCAACTGCCTTCGGCTTCACAGCATTCCTCCAAACCCTCCTGGGGACCAATTCCGTCCATAAAACATGACACCCCGACCACTGCTTATGTATCAAAGACAAGTCTTTCTTTATTGCCCGAAGAAGAACGACACCCTTCACTGAACCCAAATCATTTTCACCCAGGTGGAGAACCAACACATCAGGACAAACCCCACCTACCAACCAAGAATTGAGAGCAGGGATTAATTCTTTCCACAACATGCCCCCTTTACCTTTCCACACAATATTAAATAAACGTTCATTAAAACCTAACGATGAACCAAAATAACTTTGTGGAGCTTGAACTTGCGCCCGTTTAACGAACGAATGGCCCACGATCCACACCGTTAGGAAAGCAGCGCGAGGACCAGCCACGGAACCTGCAAAAGAAAACAGTATCAGACAGGCAAAACAGAAGAAGACGCATGCACTCCACTAGATTCGCTTCTGACATAGCGCTGAAAGCAGTTAGAAGTCCAGCGCCCCAGGCCCATGATATCTTCCCTCGACCAACCCCTGTGAAAAGCCTCCGTGGCCGCCCCAATCCTGAATGAGTGTGTTCCATATAGCGACCCGTCCAATCCAATATGACGCAGCGCTTTTCGCAGTACCATGCGCAATTGATATGTAGAAACCCAGGAACCATTCAAATGCCGAAAAAACGGGTGGTCTACAACCCCACCCGACAACTCCTTCCAGCAGTGGGCCCAACGTAAAGGGCACGTCTCCGGAGGGGAAACCGCCTCCAACCAAACCGCCTTGCCAGTACTTCTCTGATCTGTTTTGGAATGAGAGAGCCAAACATGGACTCCCCTGACCGACAGCTGAACGTCCCCCCACAGAAGACCTCGAGCAGATTTAGTTCCCAGCAACTCAGACACCCGAAACGCGCCAAAAAACATCCACACCATCAAAGTGGCAAACAAACAAGCTTCCACTCTATCAGTACATACAACTGGCAGTACAGAAATCACCTGAAACAGTTTTTGCCACGATAAAGGGGACCGAAGGGTTCGAACAGATCCCCGCTCCCGAGACCACCCTTCTAACATTCTCCTACCCAACTCCCCAGCCGACGGAGCATATCCCCACAACAGCTTCCCCATAAATGAAACACCTGCCAGCTTGCCAGTAATGGTAACTCTGGATAAATCCCTGTCCATAAGATGCAAAATAAACTGAACCACATCCTCAGACCGTTGCCAAGCCAGCTCTCTCTTACATGTACCCGACGCTAAAAACTCGTTCCAGGCCAACTCATACGCCACTTTTGTGGAAGGAGCCAGGGAACCTAAAACCAATTGAATAACCCGGTGTTGCCTACCGTCCACAGATGGTCCGGCATGGGAGTCGGCTCCTCGTCTGCCTCCAAAGCAAGCCCACGGAATCTCTCCCACTGTGAACGAGACAAAGCATCCGCAATGTCATTGTCCACGCCAGGAACATGCAGGGCCAGAAAGCAAATATCATACTTCAGACATCCCAACACAAACACTCTAAGGAGTTTTAAGATTTGAGGATCCCTGGCCGACTGTTTATTAATCACTTGAACCACAGCCATATTGTCAATGCGAAACAGCACCTTTTTGTGGGCCAAAGCCGGACCCCACAAAGTAACAGCCACCACGACAGGGAACAATTCCAAAAAGGCAATACTCCTGCCTCCGTTCATCCAGTGTTCCGGCCACTGCTGGGCCACTGCTGGGCACACCATTTTCCCTGCCAGTAAAGTCCAAAACCCTCACTGCCTGCAGCATCAGAGAATATTTGCACATCCCAACACCAGTCCACCTCCCGACATAAAGGCACACCGTTGAAAGAATGTAAAAAGAAAATCCACATGCGTAAGTCCTCCTTGACCCCCGCTGACAGCCTCACTCGATGATGTGGTAGGGAATGACCAGACAGAGCTCTACCCAACCTCCTACAGAAAGTCCTGCCCGCCCTGACCACCCTGCAAGCAAAGTTAAGGTGCCCCAGCAGAACTTGAATCTCCTTCACCAACACTTTTTCTTTGCCCAACATTGCTCCCACCAAATTCAGCATTTTCTGTTTCTTGTCAATGGGAAGACGAGCTTGCATCAAATGCGAGTCAAGTTCAATCCCCAAAAAAGACATGGTCGCGCAAGGACCCATGGTCTTTTCGGGAGCCAATGGTACACCTAAATGACTCATCAAGGACTGAAACGTTGTGAGAGCATTATGGCAGACCAGTGAATTTGCACCCACAAAGAAGAAGTCATCCAAGTAGTGCGTGACCAACTCATGTCCACTTTGTTGAGTAAAAAACCATTGCAGAAACGTACTAAAGGTTTCAAACAATGCACAGGACATAGAACAACCCATTGGCAGTGCTTTGTCCACGTACCATTTACCAAGAAAATGGATGCCCAGAAGACACCAGTCTTCAGGATGGACTGGAAGCAGCCGAAATGCAGATTTAATATCGCATTTTGCCATTAAAGCATCAGGGCCTGCCGTCACAACCAGTTGCATAGCCACATCAACAGAAGAGTAAGACACAGAGGCAGCGTCGTTGTCAATAAAATCATTCACAGACTCACCCTCCGGCCAGGACAAATGCTGGATGAGCCGAAACTGCCCAGGCTCCTTCTTGGGGACCACTCCAATAGGGGACACAATCAAATTCACCAAAGTCCAATCATCAAAGGGACCCGCCATTCTACCCTCACTCACTTCCTTATCCAATTTTGCCTGCACAATAGCAGGATGTTCGCTTGCCGACTTCAAATTTTTCGACCAACGTCTCAAACGAGGTCCCTCATAACCTAACCGAAAACCAAATTGGAAACCAGATAACAAAACCGACCGCAGCTCCGCGAGCTCGTAGTCCCGTAAAGCGGCAGCCAAATTAACGACATGTACGAGCCTTTGGGCCCAGCACCGGCTGAAGACTTCCCTCCCCTGGGAGCTGGTGGTTGCTGTGGCGCGACAAAAGCCCCTGTACTCTGCTGTGAAACTTGGGGACCTGCGGAAGGCCTGGGACCCCAGCATCTGGACAAAGGATGATTTTTTCTGCCACATTGTGAACATTCGTGTCGGAACTTACAGAATTCTCTGTTACACACCCCTCTGTTAAAATCCCAGCACGTGCCTGTAGTCGACTGCGTGGTAGAACTGGCTCCCACCCCTCCCCGGGTGGGACGAGCCTGAAAGGGGCGATAAACTAAAGGAAGACCACTGGCTGTGAAAATAGTTCTACCACTAGCAGACGAACCCATGGTGTGCTGCCAAAGGTCAGTGTCCAACTCACCCCATTTCGCCTCGGGGTCCCAAGCCATGCGCGCCCTAAACTCTTCATCATACTGAGCCCATGCGAAATCATTTCTTGTAATTTGAGCCTTTCGAATGACATCCATATACTTAAATAATGATACGCAGCGCTCAGGAAACTTCTCACAATAGACGCTGGCATATATTAAAAAGGCCGCCGTCCAATTCTCAATATTTAACGGTACTTTAGGGCGCTTAGCCAATTCATACTCTTCCTCCTTAGAGCCTTCCTTGGCCTGAACCTCCCTGTGTAACAATTTTAACAGTTCCACATACTCACCTTTCCAAATACGTTCTTTTGTACTGAGCATTAAATGAGCTCCCAGGGGCTTAGTAACCACCATATACGGCAACTTTTTAATTTTTAGCTCTTTACTGTGTAACACATTTTTAGAAGTGCCCAAACCAACAGTGGAAGTGCCACTATCCACTTTAGAGCTTGTACTGATATCATCACCGTTTGTGCCCACACCTTGGTCTCTGACAATACGACCTTTATATAGTTTACCATCACTCTCACTAGAGACCAGGTCCACACCAATACCATGTTTGGCCGCACAGAATGTACTACAGTCTCACCTGGGCGTAATAAAGGAGGCTGACTGGATTCCGTCCTCCACTCTGGATGTGAACCGTCGTCCGCCCTCCGAGGAGCCCTCACCGAGGGGCCGAGCACTCGTGGCCTTGACGACTCTGTACGACTCCGCACCACTGGTGCCTGCAACACACTGGGAGAGACATTAGAATGCCCCCCCCCAGACACCACTTCCCGAACCTCGCCCTCCTCAGGGCTGTCCTCATCATAATCCAAAATCAATGATTCTTCCAACTGGGAAGGGGTAGGTACAACCACTGATTTCTGAACTGTCTCCACCGTTTTAGACCGACCATGGGCCTTACCAGCCCTTACACTTGACCTTGGCGGGGAGGACGACTGAACCCGCCTATACACTCCTCCGCTGGTACCACTTACAACCTGTTGATTCCCTGTAAAAATTAATGCAGCATTACGACCACCACATGGCACAAGAGAGGTCGTGCATGACCCGCTCCCATGAAAAGCGCTGGATTCCTCAGTTGAGGCTGGTAAGGTCGCGCTTGACCTGCTGACACCGCCTATGTCGAAATCCCTCGTTGGGGCCATCGAGGTCGTACTGAACCTGCGTGGGATGGCCGCGACGGGATCCCTCGTTGGTATGGGACGTGCCGCGCCAGGCTCCACCCGCACTTCTCCTCGGCGTGATTGGGCTGCCTGCCGCCCTGCCAAGTCTGCTGCTCCCGGTCGAACTCCAACCTGCAATGAAAAAGGCCGGACTGGTGTGCCGGGTCCCTTACTAAACACAACTCTAGGAACAGAAGACAAACCACCAACACGACCGCCAAAACCCTGACCAGCCTCTGCAAAAACCCCAGAACCACCTGCGCCTTTCCTTTTTAAAGCATCACATAGCCTAGGAGACGGTTGGCACACCTCTTCATCCGAACTAACATCCAGCAATGCTTGTATAATCTGCGATGCAGGGCCCTGGACCGAAGAATCCTGAACCCACGCGTCCTCCAAAGAACCCCGTGTTGCAGCCCCCGTATCAACCATGAGTCCAGGAAACTGAAAATCCCCGGACAACCCATAAAAAGAACCACCTTCACCAGGACCCTGAAGGACTGGGTTTTCTTAAGACCCAGCGGTGCCAGGGGACAACACCTGAAACCTTCGTGGGTAACCTGTTCCGGCGTACAAATGACAGAGACACGGGACACTTCCTTCGGCGTCAAAGATTCGAGGTTTATTACTGCAGGGAACACAGAAGTCACGAGAAGTACATAACGTAGGTTCACGGAGCCTGATTCGAATTGCTACTGTGGGTCGCTCCTTTTATACACATTTCTCTCATAGGTTAACATGATACACAAAGGTTTACAACTTGGTTCCCATCATAAAACCACAAGGAGTTACTTTCATGTATCCAAGGTCCGGAACATAAGTGCAGAAACGTTTGGTGGTTCCCAAATGTAAAAACCCATCTTCCCACCATTAGTACATTCCAATTGGCAGTAAACAGATGGAAGAAGGAACAGGGACAGGTGCAGAGGAGGGCAGAAACAGTGGGGAGATCGGAAAGGGTGTAAAAGGGGTGGTATCGGGAAACACGAGCTGCAGGCATCAAAGGGACGTGCCTAATGAGATGCACGGCTAAGACAATAGACCGGCACGGCAAGATGAGCCTCAAGCGGGGCCATCTGCCTTACAGTATCATCCCCCTCATCATAAAGACACTTTCAAAGGAAACGTGTCTTCCGCAAGAGCTTGGGAATCCCAGGGTCGCGAAGCGGACAACGTCCGTTCGCTGGCTACTTGAGGGCAAGAAACAAAATGGATGCCGTATCTAAGATGGAACCCGTGGGTACAGATATAGAAACCCACGAAACAGACGAACGGTTTAGGTTAGCACAGCGAAACTGCGTACACCCACCAAACTCGTCATTTGCGGTTCATAGGTACCAGACTCGACCATATTCGTGCGAGTCGAAAACACCACTTACGATCGTCACGGAACCTCAGACGCTCCTTTTGCCCTCATGTAGGCGAGCACTAGTCGGAATCATATTCGATATTCATCAGACCATCTAGATGTTGCTGTAACATAATTCTATCCATCCAAGTTCCTTTGGTGACAGGCGGCTGTCTCATACACGTTGTAGCACAGAGGCCACATAAGGCAGGACCACACTGCACACAAAGGCAACACGTGAACAGAAACGCTACAACAGCCCCGATGATCATCAGAATCTTGTAACCCCAGGTCGACATTAGGCCCCAAAACCACCCGAGTAGCGTCCAATCCCCTACGTCCACGTGTATGGACTCAGAGATCTTATGCAACTTTGAGATGGCTTGATAGACAGTCGGAGCGTTATCTGAAATGAAAATACAGCAGCTCGAATGGATCACCTTACATACTCCACCTCGATCTGCTAAAACAACGTCTAAAACCATACGGTTTTGTAACGTCATGAGCCTATCTGCCTGAAGTTCTGCTGTGATGTTACCAAGGGCACTGGCAGTGATATTAGCTGTCGATTCCACCACTCGAGTCAACTGTCTCAGGTTCCTACTATTAACCATAGGTCCCCAAAACGGAAAGAAACCCTTGAAAAAGTCTCCTGCCTCTTGACCGGCAGTGTCCTCTTCGCTAATCACGCCCCTCACAATTCTAGTCTTGTGGTAATCTGCATCAACGGTAAACGTCGGAGGCAACAAATTTGCAATATAACATGTGCCCGCAAAGTCGGAGGGCAACCACGTATACGCACGATCATGGCAGACAAAGTACGTACCCTTGGCAGTCAGAAACACAGGGGACGAGAGCATCGGCAAGACATACGTCTCGGAGCAAGCACTCTCTCCAAGATGAGCTCTCGGTTTTCGGCCACGACCTTTTAGACAGAAATTACCAAGGTGGGGTACGATCCATATCGGAGACGAGCTTCTAAGCTGTCTTTCACCCACGAGCGCACTATACTCAGCCTCACTCAGGTCCCTATAGGCTCACACCTCCTCCTCTGGGATGAGCGACGGCTCATAGATATCCCTATCTAAATCAGCGATCGCTATAGCCAAAGGCTTGTGGTACGGACCAGGACCAAAGTGTGGAGAACGTGGCTCTCGATTGGGGTAGGAATCTAGTGCGCTTCGAAACATTGTTTCGAATGCTCGAGCTGAACCCTGGGAACTATAAGGAAGGACCAGATATGGAATTCCTTTATCCGTGGTATGTGGCATCAACCCACACACCCAACAATTAGTAGTGTTAACCACTAACTGATGCTGATGAAGGAGCTGAATGAAGGAATTATTTCTGAATTCTGCACGTCTAGCCTGCTCGTGTTGAGGTAAGATGTGGAAGGCATGAGGAGAAACAGTGGAGGTGGTTTCAGGTTCAGGAGAAGGGGTAGGTGAGGCAGAAGGCAAAAACGTCAATATCAGGTAATACACCCCACCCACCAATAGCGAAGAAACAGTTAGAAACAGTAGGAACATTTGAATCATGAAACATTTTGTACGGGTAATTTGTTGCAGTTTGAATCTTTGCGCCTGAGCTTTTTCCAAGTCCATCAGCTTAGAGAACAGCATCCTCTAAGACCGTCCGCAACGTTTCTTGACGCACTTCGTTCTGTGTAGCAGTAGTCAATCCCTAGGAGTTCCCAGGAACCGACGGCCTTCGACCTAGTGTCAAGACCTACTAACCAGAAGGAAGTACACGTGCGGCCCTACGGTACACCCGGATGCAAGGTATCTTAATTCACAAATATGTACAAAGTCTTTCACGCTGTGGAATTAAAAACACAGATGTGGAAAAAACTCAATATTTACAAAATCACAGTTGTACAAGTGTTTAGACTGATCGTGGCAATGGGGTAACGTAAATGTCGAGGAACAAAAGCAAATTTTATTTGTCCTTGGTATTAGATCGCAAAAAGTATCGGCTCTTTCCAGGACGTGTCTGTTCGTCAAACAATGGATCCGATGAGGGAACAGAGTTCTGTTGATCAGTCAATTGTTCAGATCTTGAGTTTTGTGGTGGCGAATGTTCAACAATGTCGTTCTGCTGCACTGAGGATTCTCCAACAGGTTGGGCATCGCTAAAAGGTACGAAGGTCTGCAATCTTTCAGTTTCAGACGAAGCAATGCCTTTCCTCACCCACGAGTCCGCCTGTAAAGGTATAGGTACCTTTTTGGTGTGGGTGGCATGCACTCAGTTCTTCCGGCCTTCCAAACGGACAGCAGTTCTGGTGGCAAGGAGGACTTGGTAGGGTCCAGTAAAGCGGGGCTCAAGGTTTCTTTTACGTCCAAAGTTCCGCGTCACCACCCAGTCTCCGGGCTGGAGCTGGTGGCCTGGACCCTCCGTCTGCGTCGGCAGTGCTTCAAAGACCTGTTGGTGAATTAACCTCAGTTTAGCAGTCAGATCATGAAGATAATCAATTAACATTGGGTACTCAAGATCAGAAAACACACTCGGTCTAGGGACCCCCCAAACATTCGCAGGACGGCCGAACACTATTTCATAGGGGCTGAGCCCTACTCGGGAGTGTACAGTCGCCCTTGTTGACAACAAAGCTAAAGGCAAAGCGTCAGGCCACGAAAGACCAGTCGTAGCCTGAATCTTCGCTAGTTTTAGTTTAAGGGTGCCATTATACCCTTCAACTAAACCTGCTGACTGGGGATGATTGGCGCTATGGAATTTTTGAGTAATTCCAAGGCCCTTACACACACTCTTCATCACACTCCCCACAAACTCACTTCCGTTATCAGACCATACAATCCGTGGCATTCCATACAGAGGAAAGTATTCCTTCAGTAGGATTTTCGCAGTGGACAGAGCAGTGTTGTCTTTGAGAGGGTAGGCTTCAATCCATCGGGAGAATGCGCAAACCACAACTAAAACGTATTTAAGGTTATTGCATCGCTCCATATGGATGAAGTCTAGCTGAATCACTTCAAAGGGACATGAAGGGGGAGCAAAATGGCCAGGAGGTGTAGGGGTTCCTTTTCCAGGGTTGTACATCATGCATATCATACAATTCTTCACCAATCTCTCTGCACACTTCGTGATACCATCATTCTTCCACACAGGAGACAACAACTTGCAGATACCTTTCGCACTAATATGTGCTAACCCGTGTGCCATCGTCACAACAGCTAGCACATACGCATCTGGCAACATCCATCTCTTATGCTCTGACAAATCAATCCAACACCCATTCGCATCCAACTTTCCCGTACTCTCTTTCCACTTCGTCTTTTCAGTCTCGGTGGCCTCATTCTGAATCATTTTCACACTCTCGATGGTATCCTCGCACATACTAGTCTCTGTAGGCCACCTGACCGAACTCGTCACATACATTCTAGTGCTAAGGTTCCGGTTAGTCTCCTTAGCAGTCTCATCCGCAAACGCATTCCCACGACCAACATCATCCGTCACCTTACGATGCGCACTACATTTAACAATCGCCACCTGCTTAGGTAACGTAAGTGCATCCAAAAGATCGTTCACAAGCTGTCCATGCTGAATCTTAGTACCATGCGATGTCATAAAACCTCTCTCTCTCCACAATCGTCCAAAACTATGTGCGACGCCAAAAGCGTATTGGCTGTCGGTAAACACATTCACCCGTTTCCCTTTCGACAACACACACGCTCTAGTCAAAGCAATCAGCTCTGCAGCCTGGGCAGAATTCTGATTCAATCTCGCAGTTTCCACAACAGTATTCAAAGTTACCACAGCATACGCAGTCGTCACATCACCATTCGGCAATTTAAAACATGAACCATCCACATACAAAGTCCCATCGGGATCTTCCAAAGGAGTGTTTTTAAGGTCCACGCGACCTTTTGTTTCCTCCTCAGTCCGTAAGTAACAGTCGTGAGGTGTTACTTCATCTGACTCCAGACTAATTGGCAACAAAGTCGCCGGGTTCAGGACATTACAGCGTTTTATCTGAATGTGACTTGCCAAAAGCGTCAACTCATAAACAGACAACCTTGCACTCGTCAAGTGCTGAGTTTTCGTACGATTCAACAGAGTATCAACTGCGTGCGGAACCATCACCGTAAGCATATTATCCATGACCAATCCTGCAGATTGTCGGATGGACACCGCAGCTGCCGCTGTTGCTCTCAAACAACTCGGCAATGCTCTAGCTACCGGGTCCAAGGTCGAGGAAAAATATGCGCATGGATGCTGCTTACCACCAAAAGGTTGCGTCAAAACACTCAACGCACAACCTTCTCTCTCGTGAACGTATAGTGTAAACGGCTTACTGTAGTCAGGGGTACCTAACACAGGAGCCGAACACAACGCGTCACGTAGTTCAGAAAAACTTTTCTGACATTCTTCCGTCCATGGTAAAGGAGTTGGAACATCCTTGCACGTAAGAGCTACCAATGGTTTCGCTAACAGTGAAAAATTCAGAATCCACTGTCTGCAGTATGACGTGATACCTAAAAAGGCACGCACATCTCTCTGAGTTGTTGGCACAGTCATTCGAGCAATCGCTGCAATTCTCTCTGGGGTCAACCTTCTTCCCTCCTTTGACAATAAGTGACCTAGATAGGTTATTTCTTGACAACAATATTGAAGTTTAGAAGGCGACACCTTGTGATGTAAGTCACAGAGATGCTGCAACAACGATACCGTGGCAATTTTGCAAATGTCCTGAGTATCTGCGGCCACCAATAGGTCGTCAACATATTGGATCAAAGCCGCACCAGCCGGCAACACAAACGCATCCAATTGGCCCTTCAAGGCTTGACTGTATATCGATGGACTCTCACAGTAGCCCTGAGGAGCACGTTTAAACCGGAAGCTGCGGCCACCAAGAGAGAAACCGAAAAGGTCTCTACTTTCCTCAGCAATCGGTATACTGAAGAAAGCATTCTTCAGATCGATCACAGAGAACCAAGATGCAGAGGCTGGAATCAGAGTCAGTAGCGCCGTGATGTCAGGCACAACAGGGAACTGAGGAATCACAATTTTATTTACCTCCCGTAAATCAATAACAAAACGATAAACAGGTGGTTTTGATGGATCCGTGCGCTTCAAAATGGGCAGTACAGGGCTATTGCACACGTTTCCCCGAGTCTCCTCAATAACATCTTTTTCAATCAAATCGTAGATAATAGCTAACAATGCTCGCTCACCATCAAGGGAGATACGATACTGGGGAATACGTGGCAGGCGCACGTTAGATTTCAAATGAACAACATAAGGGGAGATGTCAAGCAGGCCCACGTCGTTGGGACCTGTTGCCCACAAAGATGCAGGAAGAGAACTCAATTCCGGTGGAAGCTTATCGAGAGACAAGTACATTGGAGAGATAACTCTCTCACCCAAAGTAAGCTTTACTCCCGCAGGAGAACAATACAAAGTCGCATACAGACGTTTTAGCAAATCCAGACCCAAGAGATTTTCACCACATCCAGTGGTCAAAATCAGCGGAGCTTTCAGCTCACGAGGCCCAATCGTAAGAGGCAAAGGGCACGAAACCGGATTGCTAACAGGGGCGCCAGAGAATCCAACGGAAACATTTGTTAAGCCAGACAAAGGTGCGCCAGGGAGTTTCGAATGCATAATGGAACTTTTCGCTGCACCAGTGTCCAACAGAAAAGGCTCAACGTCGCCCGAGGTGGCAACTGCGACGTAAGGCCCTCCCTGATCAACCGGAACTGATACTACTCCCTCTCCTTGTCTATGGCTGTCCTAGTAATTACCGTTGTCAGCATCCTGATCGACGTAATAATCATCCACATTGTACTGAGCAGATCGCCCTTGCGACGATCCACGCTGATCAAAACAATTATTGGAGTCAGAAGTATTAGTGGAACGATCATTTTGAGCACCGCGACCTCTACCACGTGATGTCTGTTGAGAACCACCACGACCTCCTCTAGACGAATTACCACTATTACGCTCATTGAGAACTGGACAATCGAATTTTAAATGGCCCTCATTCCTACAATAGGCACACTGATTGTACCCTAACGAGGACCGCTGCGAAAAGGAATCATTTTGTGATTGCGACCTATTTGACTGAGACTGCGATCGATTACGCTGTTGCGAGTCATTCTGATTCGAACGCGGAGGATATGCCTGTTGTAACAACACTTTAGTTTTAAGCTCTTTCATTTTCTTGTCAGCACGATCGTTCTCCTCTTTCTCCCTATTCTCATAATATTGGGCTGTAGCCAATATTTGAGCAGAAGTAGAAACAGCCCACGCACTTTCTGAATTGCGCAATTTGTTGCTTAAGTCAGGCAGTAAATTCGAAACAAACTTGTCCACAAACAATCGTTGACCTCCTTCAGTACCCATGTCTTGACCACTATGGTCAATGAAAGCCTCCTCAAATCTCGTAAAGAAATCGGAGACGCTCTCATCCTTCTTCTGCTTGCAAGCGGACAGTTTGTCCCAATTTACCTTCATGGCTGGCATAAGCGTCTTCATAAGAGTTATTATTCTCTGAGGCAGAGCCGTAATGAGCTGTTCAGGTTTAGCCCCACCAATTTGTTGTGTGTCTGCCGCAATAAGAGCAGCCCAATCACCACCTAATTCTGCCACATGGTTTTCTTGACGAATTTTTGCCCAAACCGGTTGCGGAACTACGTTACCGAACAACATATCGATGTCAGCGAGATTCATTATCGTAGCATCTACAAGCTGCGACAATTCCTTATAGTACCCTGCAGGATTTTTACGAGGGTCAGGCAAAGATTGCTTCACCTGCAAAACTTCTTATCGTTTCCATGGAAGATGGATCCACACTCTTTGGAAATGCGGCAGGATGATAGGAACAGCCTGTGCATCACCAGGCATCCACACTGGTGGAACTTCGCGCATGGGATACTGACCAGGCGCTTCTAGTGGTCCCTCAATGTCTTCCACGAACAATGCTCGAGGCATTATAGAGGGGCGAAAAGATAACAACTGCTCAACAGCGCGTCGAACATTGGTATCTACTATCATTCCACTCGAAAACTGGAGCTGTAGATTAGTCAAAGCAGTCAATACATCAGCAGATGCATCGGCCGATATTTGATCACGTAAAACCGTACACATTTCCTCGAAAACGTATCTTTGTGTCAGTATATTGAATTGACAAAACGTATCAAGCACTGCACGAGGAGGATTTCTGATGGGGTATTTCATCCTCGCCATCGCCATACTATACAACGCGGCACGTTCCCGGTTACCGGGAAGCTGACTACGTCTTTGAGGACCGTCCGAACCAGCGGACTCAAGAATAGGACCAAGAGAATTGAAAAAGTTAGCAGCAACAGAGGGGGTACGACGTCGGGTAGATGGAGAAGTATAACATGGGGGATTAACAAGAGAAGAGTCGGAAACAGACGAAAACAGCAGGAGTAAATAGAACAGGAGCAGCAGCGGGAGCAGGAGTATGAGGAAGTACAAGCGGTGGAGTAGTAGGAACAGAAGTAGGCAAGGGAGCAGGAACAGTCGGAAGAACTGGTACAGGTTGAGGAACAGGTTGAGGAGCAGGTACAGGAGCAGGTACAGGGGGAACCACAGGAGCTGTGGTACCCTGTGCGTACGGAGGTGGTGACTTCAGAAGATAGGACAGTAAAGGGTCCTCAACTGATTCCTCTTTCTTATCCGACTCCGTTGGCAAAGCGGGGTAACATTTATCTATAGACATACGCTGAAGCCTATCAAAAACTTCCTTTTCCTTTTCCTCCTTATCTCGCTGAAACTGTTCTGCTTTCTTCACGATGGCAGCAACTCCATCTCTCTGATTGCGTTTTGTCTGTCTGATTTCTTTCTGTTTGGCTTCTTTGCGCCATAACCGAAAGGCATCAAACATGGCCGGCCTTGATTTTTTCTTAAACAATTTAGCCTCGAGGTTATCTAAAATCGGGGTCTCGAAACTACCATGAGGTGGCCAACTAAGGACACCGTCCTTTCTAGTATAGCAAATCCAATATTCATTAAAGGTAATCGGACCTAACCCATGCTTGCTATATAATTCATAAGTTGGAGTTCCAACCGGAGGTATCGGACACGAGTCCTCCAGTCGGGAATCCGCACCACAATGACCAAAACAACTGAACAAAGTACTACGGCCAGGCATCTTGCACACTAGCCGAGTTTCACAAACTTCAAGGGTTACGGGATTTACCAAGTCCCTGCAAAGAGCAAAAACCCTCGGTTTTTGGCGACTGCAGACGTCAAATATTACAACAAAGAACCAAGTACTAAGAACCACAAATGCAATGGAACCATGCAACAACTAAGCACCCACAACTAAGGACTCTGGGAGCGACCCACAAATACTTAACTCAAAGATCGATGGCGTCACCAGGAAGGCCCGTCAATCGTCTCGCTGTACCAAGGTCTACGCCAGGCGTCAAAACAGGTCTACAGTCAGGGCAGCAGTCCGTCGCAGCCGTCAGGAGGCGGGAATCTTCGCAGGAAAAGTCGTCGGGCCACTTGTTTCGACAACAGGATCGATGAAGCGGGGTGCACCTTCCCTCGGAGATTTCACACGAAGTTCCTCACGATCGTCGGGCTTGGACCGGTACCACTGATGCAGCCCCACGTTGGGCGCCAACTGAAGGACTGGGTTTTCTTAAGACCCAGTGGTGCCAGGGGACAACACCTGAAACCTTCGTGGGTAACCTGTTCTGGCGTACAAATGACAGAGACACGGGACACTTCCTTCGGCGTCAAAGATTCGAGGTTTATTACTGCAGGGAACACAGAAGTCACGAGAAGTACATAACGTAGGTTCACGGAGCCTGATTCGAATTGCTACTGTGGGTCGCTGCTTTAATACACATTTCTCTCATAGGTTAACATGATACACAAAGGTTTACAACTTGGTTCCCATCATAAAACCACAAGGAGTTACTTTCATGTATCCAAGGTCCGGAACCTAAGTGCAGAACGTTTGGTGGTTCCCAACTGTAAAAACCCATCTTCCCACCATTAGTACATTCCAATTGGCAGTAAACAGATGGAAGAAGGAACAGGGACAGGTGCAGAGGAAGGCAGAAACAGTGGGGAGATCGGAAAGGGTGTAAAAGGGGTGGTATCGGGAAACACGAGCTGCAGGCATCAAAGGGACGTGCCTAATGAGATGCACGGCTAAGACAATAGACCGGCACGGCAAGATGAGCCTCAAGCGGGGCCATCTGCCTTACAGTATCATCCCCCTCATCATAAAGACACTTTCAAAGGAAACGTGTCTTCCGCAAGAGCTTGGGAATCCCAGGGTCGCGAAGCGGACAACGTCCGTTCGCTGGCTACTTGAGGGCAAGAAACAAAATGGATGCCGTATCTAAGATGGAACCCGTGGGTACAGATATAGAAACCCACGAAACAGACGAACGGTTTAGGTTAGCACAGCGAAACTGCGTACACCCACCAAACTCGTCATTTGCGGTTCATAGGTACCAGACTCGACCATATTCGTGCGAGTCGAAAACACCACTTACGATCGTCACGGAACCTCAACCCTGCTGAAAAAAGGCATCACCACGCCCCTCCCCCCCAGAAGGAAGACCTTCCAAAACCTCCAACGGACGTAAACCCCCCGCAGGAATACCAGCGCCATAAAGATCCCCCCCAAGGAAGGACCCATCTACACGCCCAGCTCCCTCCACCAAACCCATCTGCGCCCATTCCCCCTCACCCAAAGAACCACTACATAAAGAAACTGCTTCCCCTCAGTTAGAAACCGAAGGGGAAAACAATAAAGGACTACTCTGGTCCCTAACCGACGCACTACGCACCACCACACCAGAACTCTCCGACATAACAACACCAGGCAATAACTAAAGGCTGTGCGATAGAACCACCCATTGTACTAGCGTCAACCGCCACAGGAGCCGTAACTACGTGCAGACGAATAACGCTCTGAGGAGCGACAACTTCAGACACCACCTGCACCTGACCGCCCTGAAACGGTCGCGGCGCCACAGTTTCGAAATTCAAAACCGGCCACCAGGTCACCTAAGCCCAAAATGGTGCCCGGAGAGGGGAGCCCCGCCCATTTATAGGCTGCGCTCCCCATCCAACCAAAACTAGCCCAAAAGGAGCCCAAATGGAATCTGCTAGAAGGCGAGCCCCACCCAGATCTCCCAAACCGCCCGGGGGAGGAGACCTCCCAGGGGTCGGCTGCCCTCCCCCAAGCCCACCTTTGCTAAATTGTGGGTCGTATTAAGCCTTGTTTGGATGACGGAATGGAAACCACGCCATACTTGGTTGGCACAATCAATTTAACAGGCAGCTGAAATGAATGTGTTCTAATTTAATTACTTTTAATTGGCATTCCGAAAGCTAAACAGAACCTCCAGTGGGGGTTGGAAAAGTGAGCTAGATCAGAAACGTACACATAACTGACTGACTCCTATTCAACATTTTTCAGAATTACTCTAACCTGCTGAAGTTGCTTAGCAAGCAATGGGAAAGGGCAGCTTTAAATGAGAGTAGAACATTTCCAAATCTTTGCCTTCCATGCTAAGTTCATCAGCGTATCATGAAACTACTTCCAAAAAGGGCGGCCTAGCAGTTTTTAATACGTCCCACCGTCAGAGATGTATGACTTTCCAAGTGCCACTTGTAAGATTCCACTGATTGTCCATAACAAGGTGCCACAAATGTACTCTAATTCAAAATGGAAAGGGAGGGTTCCACAAACATCAGCAATCTCAAAATAAAGCGTTATACATACCGTACTTTTGCATTTCTAAGCAATGTATATATGTGGTGCGACTATTACCCAATTCTGTGCACTCAATTTACTCCCCAGATAGAAGGAAAACGAAGGAATCAACCCAAAAGTCCAAATACCAAAAGAGAGCAATGAGTGTCCCAATGAGAGGTCAATCACAGCCAAAGTGAGTCAGGCACAGCCAAGCACAGGGAGTAGCTCTAAACCAGACAACACTAAAAGCAAGCACTGGTAAATGCATTAGGTTTCGCCTATAGGATTAATTATAAGCTGTTTTTAGGGCTCGGCCTACGCCCACGAAGGGGGCGGAGCTTCGAGATCCTAATGTTAAAGAAAAAAAAAGGATATCTAGGGCTCTGGCCAGACACATTCCTTAAATTCCTTAGTGTTTTATGGCATGTGCCTAGTGATTCGTCTTCGCTGTGCTGTCTATTTAGTAGCCTTGACGTGATAGGCTATATTGACTTTTCGTCCGTCATTGATGTTAGTTTCATGGCATATTCTGTACGGGAACGAGCACAGCAGAGGGATTAATCTTAATTAGGAGCTGTCAGAGTGCCCGTGTAATGCAATCCAGATGATGCGTGCACTTTCACAGCGGTGAGCGCGTTCAATGTAAAATGACGAGAGGCAGCAGGCGAGGCTCACAGAAGATGACTCATACATAATCGTCCACACTGTAGTTCTTGTGTTTCCTGAATACTCTCATTTCCAAAGGTCATTTCCTTCTTTTCCTCGCAAGCTGCGCTGCACTATTTTTGTCTGTTGTTTAAAAAACGGGGTTTAAAGGCGTTTTATTATAAAACATTTGGATTCTGGTTCTGTAAGCTTTGTTTTCCGAATTTTAATAAGTGCTGACATGCACACTACTGGTTGAATAAATGATGAAGGTTAAAAGTGACCTTCGTGACACGTGCTGTCGAGCCTGACTCCCAGAGTTAACATGCAGTCATCATTATTTTAAAGTTTGTGGAAAAAACGTGAATACGCAATAATCATGGAAAACAGAGCCTTCCCGCTGTTACAATGGGAATTCACAAATGTCTTGTGTGTCTCACGTAATGCCAATGGCTATTTCATTAGGAAAAATTAGACTCATTGATACATGCACCACCATCAGCAGTACTACCAGTACTACAGCCACCAGTACTACCACTACCACCACCACCAGTAGTAACAGTACCACGACCACCAGTACTACCACTAACACCACCACCACCAGTACTACCAGTACCACCACCACCAGTACTACCACTACCAGTACTACCATTACCATTACCACTACCACCACCACCAGTACCACCACAACCCCCAGTACTATCAGTACTACAGCCACCAGTACTACAACTACCACCACCACCAGTACTAACAGTACCACGACCACCAGTACTACCACTACCAGTACTACCAATACCAGTACCACTACCACCACCAGTACTACCACCACCAGTACCACCATCACCAGTACCACCACCACCAGTACTACCACTACCAGTACTACGGGCAGCAGTACCACCACCACCACTAGCACTACCACTACCGGTACCACCACCAGTACTACCACTACCAGTACCACCACCAGCACCAGTACCACCACCACCAGTACTACCACTACCAGTACCACCAACACCCCCAGTACTACCAGTACTACAGCCACCAGTACTACAACTACCACCACCACCAGTACTAACAGTACCACGACCACCAGTACTACCACTACCAGTACTACCAATACCAGTACCACTACCACCACCAGTATCACCACCACCAGTACTACCACTACCAGTACTACGGGCAGCAGTACCACCACCACTAGCACTACCACTACCGGTACCACCACCAGTACTACCACTACCAGTACCACCACCACCAGTACCACCACCACCAGTACCACCACCACCAGTACCACCACTACCAGTACTACCACCAACAGTACTACCACTACCAGTAACATCACCTCCAGTACTACCAGTACCACCACCCCCACCAGTACTACCAGTAACACCACCACCAGTGCTACCACTACCAGTACCACCACCACCACCAGTACTTCCAGTACTACCACCATCAGTACTACCATTTCCACCACCACCAGTACTACCACTACTACAGCCACCAGTACTACCACTACTACAGCCACCAGTACTACCACTACCACCACCACCAGTACTACCACTACCACCAGTAATACCAGTACTACCACCATCAATACTACCAGTACTACCACCACCAGTACTACCACTACTACAGCCACCAGTACTACCACTACTACAGCCACCAGTACTACCACCACCACCAGTACTACCAGTACCACCACCACCAGTACTACCACTACCAGTACTACCATTACCAGTACTAGCAGTACCACAACCACCGCCACTACTACCAGTACTACCACCATCAGTACTACCAGCACTAACACCACCAGATTAGTGAGTAGAGTAGTGAGTAGAGTAGTGAGTAGAGTAGTGAGTGCAGAGTAGTGAGTGCAGAGTAGTGAGTAGAGTAGTGAGTAGAGTAGTGAGTAGAGTAGTGAGTGCAGATTAGTGAGTAGTGAGTGCAGAGTTGTGACTAGAGTAGAGTAGTGAGTAGTGAGTGCAGAGTAGTAAGTAGTGAGTAGTGAGTGCAGAGTAGTGAGTACAGTAGTGAGTAGTGAGTGGAGTAGTGAGTAGCATAGTGAGTGCAGAGTAGTGAGTAGAGTAGTGAGTAGTGAGTAGAGTAGTGAGTAGTGAGTGCAGAGTAGTGAGTAGAGTAGTGAGTAGTGAGTAGTGAGTAGAGTAGTGAGTAGTGAGTGCAGAGTAGTGAGTAGAGTAGTGAGTAGAGTAGTGAGTAGTGAGTAGTGAGTAGAGTAGTGAGTGCAGAGTAGTGAGTAGAGTAGTGAGTAGAGTAGTGAGCAGAGTAGTGAGTAGAGTAGTGAGTAGTGAGTGAGTAGTGAGTAGAGTAGTGAGTAGAGTAGTGAGTAGAGTAGTGAGTGCAGAGTAGTGATTGCAGAGTAGTGAGGGCAGAGTAGTGAGTAGAGTAGTGAGTAGTGAGTAGTGAGTAGAGTAGTGAGTAGAGTAGTGAGTGCAGATTAGTGAGTAGTGATTGCAGAGTAGTGAGTAGTAAGTAGTCAGTAGTGAGTAGAGTAGTGAGTAGAGTAGTGAGTAGAGTAGTGAGTAGTGAGAGTAGTGAGTGCAGAGTAGTGAGTAGAGTAGTGAGTAGAGTAGTGAGTAGTGAGTGCAGAGTAGTGAGTAGAGTAGTGAGTAGAGTAGTGAGTAGAGTAGTGAGTAGAGTAGTGAGTAGTGAGTGCAAAGTAGTGAGTAGAGTAGTGAGTAGAGTAGTGAGTAGTGAGTAGAGTAGTGAGTAGTGAGTGCAGAGTAGTGAGTAGTGAGTAGAGTAGTGAGTAGAGTAGTGAGTAGGGTAGTAAGTAGTGAGTGCAGAGTAGTGAGTAGAGTAGTGAGTAGTGAGTAGAGTAGTGAGTAGTGAGTAGAGTAGTGAGTGCAGAGTAGTGAGTAGAGTAGTGAGTAGTGAGTAGAGTAGTGAGTAGAGTGATGAGTAGTGAGTAGAGTAGTGAGTAGAGTAGTGAGTGGAGTAGTGAGTGGAGTAGTGAGTAGAGTAGTGAGTGCAGAGTAGTGAGTTGAGTAGTGAGTAGAGTAGTGAGTAGTGAGTGCAGAGTAGTGAGTAGAGTAGTGAGTAGTCAGTAGAGTAGCGAGTAGTGAGTGCAGAGTAGTGAGTAGAGTAGTGAGTAGAGTAGTGAGTAGAGTAGTCAGTGCAGAGTAGTGAGGTGAGTAGAGTAGTGAGTAGAGTAGTGAGTGCAGAGTAGTGAGTAGAGTAGTGAGTAGAGTAGTGAGTAGTGAGTAGAGTAGTGAGTGCAGAGTAGTGAGTAGAGTAGTGAGTAGAGTAGTGAGTAGAGTAGTGAGTGCAGAGTAGTGAGTAGTGAGTGCAGAGTAGTGAGTAGAGTAGTAAGTAGTGAGTAGAGTAGTGAGTAGAGTAGTGAGTAGTGAGTAGAGTAGTGAGTAGAGTAGTGAGTGGAGTAGTGAGTGGAGTAGTGAGTGCAGAGTAGTGAGTTGAGTAGTGAGTAGAGTAGTGAGTAGAGTAGTGAGTAGTGAGTGCAGAGTAGTGAGTAGAGTAGTGAGTAGTGAGTAGAGTAGTGAGTATTGAGTGCAGAGTAGTGAGTAGGGTAGTGAGTAGAGTAGTGAGTAGAGTAGTCAGTGCAGAGTAGTAAGGTGAGTATAGTAGTGAGTAGAGTAGTGAGTGCAGAGTAGTGAGTAGAGTAGTGAGTAGAGTAGTGAGTAGTGAGTAGAGTAGTGAGTGCAGAGTAGTGAGTAGAGTAGTGAGTAGAGTAGTGAGTAGAGTAGTGAGTGCAGAGTAGTGAGTAGTGAGTGCAGAGTAGTGAGTAGAGTAGTAAGTAGTGAGTAGAGTAGTGAGTAGAGTAGTGAGTAGTGAGTAGAGTAGTGAGTAGAGTAGTGAGTGGAGTAGTGAGTGGAGTAGTGAGTAGAGTAGTGAGTGCAGAGTAGTGAGTTGAGTAGTGAGTAGAGTAGTGAGTAGAGTAGTGAGTAGTGAGTGCAGAGTAGTGAGTAGAGTAGTGAGTAGTGAGTAGAGTAGTGAGTATTGAGTGCAGAGTAGTGAGTAGAGTAGTGAGTAGAGTAGTGAGTAGAGTAGTCAGTGCAGAGTAGTAAGGTGAGTAGAGTAGTGAGTGCAGAGTAGTGAGTAGAGTAGTGAGTAGAGTAGTGAGTGGAGTAGTGAGTGGAGTAGTGAGTGCAGAGTAGTGAGTTGAGTAGTGAGTAGAGTAGTGAGTAGAGTAGTGAGTAGTGAGTGCAGAGTAGTGAGTAGAGTAGTGAGTAGTGAGTAGAGTAGTGAGTATTGAGTGCAGAGTAGTGAGTAGGGTAGTGAGTAGAGTAGTGAGTAGAGTAGTCAGTGCAGAGTAGGAAGGTGAGTATAGTAGTGAGTAGAGTAGTGAGTGCAGAGTAGTGAGTAGAGTAGTGAGTAGAGTAGTGAGTAGTGAGTAGAGTAGTGAGTGCAGAGTAGTGAGTAGAGTAGTGAGTAGAGTAGTGAGTAGAGTAGTGAGTGCAGAGTAGTGAGTAGTGAGTGCAGAGTAGTGAGTAGAGTAGTAAGTAGTGAGTAGAGTAGTGAGTAGAGTAGTGAGTAGTGAGTAGAGTAGTGAGTAGAGTAGTGAGTGGAGTAGTGAGTGGAGTAGTGAGTAGAGTAGTGAGTGCAGAGTAGTGAGTTGAGTAGTGAGTAGAGTAGTGAGTAGAGTAGTGAGTAGTGAGTGCAGAGTAGTGAGTAGAGTAGTGAGTAGTGAGTAGAGTAGTGAGTATTGAGTGCAGAGTAGTGAGTAGAGTAGTGAGTAGAGTAGTGAGTAGAGTAGTCAGTGCAGAGTAGTAAGGTGAGTAGAGTAGTGAGTGCAGAGTAGTGAGTAGAGTAGTGAGTAGAGTAGTGAGTGCAGAGTAGTGAGTAGAGTAGTGAGTAGAGTAGTGAGTAGAGTAGTGAGTGCAGAGTAGTGAGTAGTGAGTGCAGAGTAGTGAGTAGAGTAGTGAGTAGTGAGTAGAGTAGTGAGTAGTGAGTAAAGTAGTGAGTAGAGTAGAGTAGTGAGTGCAGAGTAGTGAGGTGAGTAGAGTAGTGAGTAGAGTAGTGAATGCAGAGTAGTGAGTAGAGTAGTGAGTAGTGAGTAGAGTAGTGAGTGCAGAGTAGTGAGTAGAGTAGTGAGTAGAGTAGTGAGTAGAGTAGTGAGTGCAGAGTAGTGAGTGCAGAGTAGTGAGTGCAGAGTAGTGAGTAGTGAGTAGAGTAGTGAGTAGAGTAGTGAGTAGAGTAGTGAGTAGAGTAGTGAGTGCAGATTAGTGAGTAGTGAGCGCAGAGTAGTGAGTAGTGAGTAGTAAGTAGTGAGTAGTGAGTAGAGTAGTGAGTAGAGTAGTGAGTAGAGTAGTGAGTAGTGAGAGTAGTGAGTGCAGAGTAGTGAGTAGAGTAGTGAGTAGTGAGTGCAGAGTAGTGAGTAGAGTAGTGAGTAGTGAGTAGAGTAGTGAGTAGAGTAGTGAGTGTAGAGTAGTGAGTAGAGTAGTGAGTAGAGTACTGAGTAGTGAGTAGAGTAGTGAGTAGAGTAGTGAGTAGTGAGTAGTGAGTAGAGTAGTGAGTGCAGAGTAGTGAGTAGAGTAGTGAGTGCAGAGTAGTGAGTAGAGTAGTGAGTAGTGAGTGCAGAGTAGTGAGTAGAGTAGTGAGTAGAGTAGTGAGTAGTGAGTGCAGAGTAGTGAGTAGAGTAGTGAGTAGAGTAGTGAGGTGAGTAGTGAGGTGAGTAGTGAGTGCAGAGTACTGAGTAGTGAGTAGAGTAGTGAGTAGTGAGTAGAGTAGTGAGTGCAGGGTAGTGAGTAGTGAGTAGAGTAGTGAGTGCAGAGTAGTGAGTAGAGTAGTGAGTGCAGAGTAGTGAGTAGTGAGTAGAGTAGTGAGTAGAGTAGTGCAGAGTAGTGAGTAGAGTAGTGAGTAGAGTAGTGAGTAGAGTAGTAAGTAGAGTAGTGAGTAGAGTAGTGAGTAGTGAGTAGTGAGTAGAGTAGTGAGTAGTGAGTAGAGTAGTGAGTAGAGTAGTGAGTAGAGTAGTGAGTAGAGTAGTGAGTAGTGAGTGAAGTAGTGAGTAGAGTAAAGAGTGCAGAGTAGTGAGTAGAGTAGTGAGTAGAGTAGTGAGTAGAGTAGTGAGTAGAGTAGTGAGTAGTACTACCACTACCAGTACCACCAACACCCCCAGTACTACCAGTACTACAGCCACCAGTACTACAACTACCACCACCACCAGTACTAACAGTACCACGACCACCAGTACTACCACTACCAGTACTACCAATAACAGTACCACTACCACCACCAGTACTACCACTACCAGTACTACGGGCAGCAGTACCACCACCACTAGCACTACCACTACCGGTACCACCACCAGTACTACCACTACCAGTACCACCACCACCAGTACCACCACCACCAGTACCACCACCACCAGTACCACCACTACCAGTACTACCACCAACAGTACTACCACTACCAGTAAAACCACCTCCAGTACTACCACTACTACCAGTACCACCACCACCACCAGTACTACCAGTAACACCACCACCAGTACTACCACTACCAGTACCACCACCACCACCAGTACTTCCAGTACTACCACCATCAGTACTACCATTTCCACCACCACCAGTACTACCACTACTAGAGCCACCAGTACTAACACTACTACAGCCACCAGTACTACCACTACCACCACCACCAGTACTACCACTACCACCAGTAATACCAGTACTACCACCATCAATACTACCAGTACTACCACCACCAGTACTACCACTACTACAGCCACCAGTACTACCACCACCACCAGTACTACCAGTACCACCACCACCAGTACTACCACTACCAGTACTACCATTACCAGTACTAGCAGTACCACAACCACCACCACTACTACCAGTACTACCACCATCAGTACTACCAGCACTAACACCACCAGATTAGTGAGTAGAGTAGTGAGTAGAGTAGTGAGTAGAGTAGTGAGTAGAGTAGTGAGTGAAGAGTAGTGAGTGCAGAGTAGTGAGTAGAGTAGTGAGTAGAGTAGTGAGTGCAGATTAGTGAGTAGTGAGTGCAGAGTAGTGACTAGAGTAGAGTAGTGAGTAGTGAGTGCAGAGTAGTGAGTAGTGAGTAGTGAGTGCAGAGTAGTGAGTACAGTAGTGAGTAGTGAGTGGAGTAGTGAGTAGAGTAGTGAGTACAGAGTAGTGAGTAGAGTAGTGAATAGTGAGTAGAGTAGTGAGTAGTGAGTGCAGAGTAGAGTAGTGAGTAGAGTAGTGAGTAGAGTAGTGAGTGCAGAGTAGTGAGTAGTGAGTGCAGAGTAGTGAGTAGAGTAGTGAGTAGTGAGTAGAGTAGTGAGTAGTGAGTAGAGTAGTGAGTAGAGTAGAGTAGTGAGTGCAGAGTAGTGAGGTGAGTAGAGTGGTGAGTAGAGTAGTGATTAGAGTAGTGAATGCAGAGTAGTGAGTAGAGTAGTGAGTAGTGAGTAGAGTAGTGAGTGCAGAGTAGTGAGTAGAGTAGTGAGTAGAGTAGTGAGTAGAGTAGTGAGTGCAGAGTAGTGAGTGCAGAGTAGTGAGTGCAGAGTAGTGAGTGCAGAGTAGTGAGTAGTGAGTAGAGTAGTGAGTAGAGTAGTGAGTAGAGTAGTGAGTAGAGTAGTGAGTGCAGATTAGTGAGTAGTGAGCGCAGAGTAGTGAGTAGTAAGTAGTGAGTAGTGAGTAGAGTAGTGAGTAGAGTAGTGAGTAGTGAGAGTAGTGAGTGCAGAGTAGTGAGTAGAGTAGTGAGTAGTGAGTGCAGAGTAGTGAGTAGAGTAGTGAGTAGTGAGTAGAGTAGTGAGTAGAGTAGTGAGTGTAGAGTAGTGAGTAGAGTAGTGAGTAGAGTACTGAGTAGTGAGTAGAGTAGTGAGTAGAGTAGTGAGTAGTGAGTAGTGAGTAGAGTAGTGAGTGCAGAGTAGTGAGTAGAGTAGTGAGTAGAGTAGAGTAGTGAGTAGAGTAGTGAGTAGAGTAGTGAGTAGTGAGTAGAGTAGTGAGTAGAGTAGTGAGTAGAGTAGTGAGTAGTGAGTGCAGAGTAGTGAGTAGAGTAGTGAGTAGTGAGTGCAGAGTAGTGAGTAGAGTAGTGAGTAGAGTAGTGAGTAGTGAGTGCAGAGTAGTGAGTAGAGTAGTGAGTAGAGTAGTGAGGTGAGTAGTGAGGTGAGTAGTGAGTGCAGAGTAGTGAGTAGTGAGTAGAGTAGTGAGTAGTGAGTAGAGTAGTGAGTGCAGGGTAGTGAGTAGTGAGTAGAGTAGTGAGTGCAGAGTAGTGAGTAGAGTAGTGAGTGCAGAGTAGTGAGTAGTGAGTAGAGTAGTGAGTAGAGTAGTGCAGAGTAGTGAGTAGAGTAGTGAGTAGAGTAGTGAGTAGAGTAGTGAGTAGTTAGTAGAGTAGTGAGTAGAGTAGTGAGTAGTGAGTAGTGAGTAGTGAGTAGAGTAGTGAGTAGTGAGTAGAGTAGTGAGTAGAGTAGTGAGTAGAGTAGTGAGTAGAGTAGTGAGTAGTGAGTGAAGTAGTGAGTAGAGTAGTGAGTGCAGAGTAGTGAGTAGAGTAGTGAGTAGAGTAGTGAGTAGAGTAGTGAGTAGTGAGCAGAGTAGTGAGTAGTGGGTGCAGAGTAGTGAGTAGAGTAGTGGGTGCAGAGTAGTGAGTAGAGTAGTGAGTAGAGTAGTGAGTAGAGTAGTGAGTAGAGTAGTGAGTAGTGAGTAGAGTAGTGAGTAGAGTAGTGAGTAGAGTAGTGACTGCAGAGTAGTGAATAGAGTAGTGAGTAGTGAGTGCAGAGTAGTGAGTAGAGTAGTGAGTAGAGTAGTGAGTAGAGTAGTGAGTAGTACTACCACTACCAGTACCACCAACACCCCCAGTACTACCAGTACTACAGCCACCAGTACTACAACTACCACCACCACCAGTACTAACAGTACCACGACCACCAGTACTACCACTACCAGTACTACCAATAACAGTACCACTACCACCACCAGTACTACCACTACCAGTACTACGGGCAGCAGTACCACCACCACTAGCACTACCACTACCGGTACCACCACCAGTACTACCACTACCAGTACCACCACCACCAGTACCACCACCACCAGTACCACCACCACCAGTACCACCACTACCAGTACTACCACCAACAGTACTACCACTACCAGTAAAACCACCTCCAGTACTACCACTACTACCAGTACCACCACCACCACCAGTACTACCAGTAACACCACCACCAGTACTACCACTACCAGTACCACCACCACCACCACCAGTACTTCCAGTACTACCACCATCAGTACTACCATTTCCACCACCACCAGTACTACCACTACTAGAGCCACCAGTACTAACACTACTACAGCCACCAGTACTACCACTACCACCACCACCAGTACTACCACTACCACCAGTAATACCAGTACTACCACCATCAATACTACCAGTACTACCACCACCAGTACTACCACTACTACAGCCACCAGTACTACCACCACCACCAGTACTACCAGTACCACCACCACCAGTACTACCACTACCAGTACTACCATTACCAGTACTAGCAGTACCACAACCACCACCACTACTACCAGTACTACCACCATCAGTACTACCAGCACTAACACCACCAGATTAGTGAGTAGAGTAGTGAGTAGAGTAGTGAGTAGAGTAGTGAGTGCAGAGTAGTGAGTGCAGAGTAGTGAGTAGAGTAGTGAGTAGAGTAGTGAGTAGAGTAGTGAGTGCAGATTAGTGAGTAGTGAGTGCAGAGTAGTGACTAGAGTAGAGTAGTGAGTAGTGAGTGCAGAGTAGTAAGTAGTGAGTAGTGAGTGCAGAGTAGTGAGTACAGTAGTGAGTAGTGAGTGGAGTAGTGAGTAGAGTAGTGAGTGCAGAGTAGTGAGTAGAGTAGTGAGTAGTGAGTAGAGTAGTGAGTAGTGAGTGCAGAGTAGAGTAGTGAGTAGAGTAGTGAGTAGAGTAGTGAGTGCAGAGTAGTGAGTAGTGAGTGCAGAGTAGTGAGTAGAGTAGTGAGTAGTGAGTAGAGTAGTGAGTAGTGAGTAGAGTAGTGAGTAGAGTAGAGTAGTGAGTGCAGAGTAGAGTAGTGAGTAGAGTAGTGAGTAGAGTAGTGAGTGCAGAGTAGTGAGTAGTGAGTGCAGAGTAGTGAGTAGAGTAGTGAGTAGTGAGTAGAGTAGTGAGTAGTGAGTAGAGTAGTGAGTAGAGTAGAGTAGTGAGTGCAGAGTAGTGAGGTGAGTAGAGTAGTGAGTAGAGTAGTGAATGCAGAGTAGTGAGTAGAGTAGTGAGTAGTGAGTAGAGTAGTGAGTGCAGAGTAGTGAGTAGAGTAGTGAGTAGAGTAGTGAGTAGAGTAGTGAGTAGAGTAGTGAGTGCAGAGTAGTGAGTGCAGAGTAGTGAGTGCAGAGTAGTGAGTAGTGAGTAGAGTAGTGAGTAGAGTAGTGAGTAGAGTAGTGAGTAGAGTAGTGAGTGCAGATTAGTGAGTAGTGAGCGCAGAGTAGTGAGTAGTAAGTAGTGAGTAGTGAGTAGAGTAGTGAGTAGAGTAGTGAGTAGAGTAGTGAGTAGTGAGAGTAGTGAGTGCAGAGTAGTGAGTAGAGTAGTGAGTAGTGAGTGCAGAGTAGTGAGTAGAGTAGTGAGTAGTGAGTAGAGTAGTGAGTAGAGAAGTGAGTGTAGAGTAGTGAGTAGAGTAGTGAGTAGAGTACTGAGTAGTGAGTAGAGTAGTGAGTAGAGTAGTGAGTAGTGAGTAGTGAGTAGAGTAGTGAGTGCAGAGTAGTGAGTAGAGTAGTGAGTAGAGTAGTGAGTAGAGTAGTGAGTAGTGAGTAGAGTAGTGAGTGGAGTAGTGAGTAGAGTAGTGAGTAGTGAGTGCAGAGTAGTGAGTAGAGTAGGGAGTAGTGAGTGCAGAGTAGTGAGTAGAGTAGTGAGTAGAGTAGTGAGTAGAGAGTGCAGAGTAGTGAGTAGAGTAGTGAGTAGAGTAGTGAGGTGAGTAGTGAGGTGAGTAGTGAGTGCAGAGTAGTGAGTAGTGAGTAGAGTAGTGAGTAGTGAGTAGAGTAGTGAGTGCAGGGTAGTGAGTAGTGAGTAGAGTAGTGAGTGCAGAGTAGTGAGTAGAGTAGTGAGTGCAGAGTAGTGAGTAGTGAGTAGAGTAGTGAGTAGAGTAGTGCAGAGTAGTGAGTAGAGTAGTGAGTAGAGTAGTGAGTAGAGTAGTGAGTAGTTAGTAGAGTAGTGAGTAGAGTAGTGAGTAGTGAGTAGTGAGTAGTGAGTAGTGAGTAGAGTAGTGAGTAGTGAGTAGAGTAGTGAGTAGAGTAGTGAGTAAAGTAGTGAGTAGAGTAGTGAGTAGTGAGTGAAGTAGTGAGTAGAGTAGTGAGTGCAGAGTAGTGAGTAGAGTAGTGAGTAGAGTAGTGAGTAGAGTAGTGAGTAGTGAGCAGAGTAGTGAGTAGTGGGTGCAGAGTAGTGAGTAGAGTAGTGGGTGCAGAGTAGTGAGTAGAGTAGTGAGTAGAGTAGTGAGTAGAGTAGTGAGTAGAGTAGTGAGTAGTGAGTAGAGTAGTGAGTAGAGTAGTGAGTAGAGTAGTGAGTGCAGAGTAGTGAATAGAGTAGTGAGTAGTGAGTGCAGAGTAGTGAGTAGAGTAGTGAGTAGAGTAGTGAGTAGAGTAGTGAGTAGTACTACCACTACCAGTACCACCAACACCCCCAGTACTACCAGTACTACAGCCACCAGTACTACAACTACCACCACCACCAGTACTAACAGTACCACGACCACCAGTACTACCACTACCAGTACTACCAATAACAGTACCACTACCACCACCAGTATCACCACCACCAGTACTGCCACTACCAGTACTACGGGCAGCAGTACCACCACCACTAGCACTACCACTACCGGTACCACCACCAGTACTACCACTACCAGTACCACCACCACCAGTACCACCACCACCAGTACCACCACCACCAGTACCACCACTACCAGTACTACCACCAACAGTACTACCACTACCAGTAACACCACCTCCAGTACTACCACTACTACCAGTACCACCACCACCACCAGTACTACCAGTAACACCACCACCAGTACTACCACTACCAGTACCACCACCACCACCAGTACTTCCAGTACTACCACCATCAGTACTACCATTTCCACCACCACCAGTACTACCACTACTAGAGCCACCAGTACTAACACTACTACAGCCACCAGTACTACCACTACCACCACCACCAGTACTACCACTACCACCAGTAATACCAGTACTACCACCATCAATACTACCAGTACTACCACCACCAGTACTACCACTACTACAGCCACCAGTACTACCACCACCACCAGTACTACCAGTACCACCACCACCAGTACTACCACTACCAGTACTACCATTACCAGTACTAGCAGTACCACAACCACCACCACTACTACCAGTACTACCACCATCAGTACTACCAGCACTAACACCACCAGATTAGTGAGTAGAGTAGTGAGTAGAGTAGTGAGTAGAGTAGTGAGTGCAGAGTAGTGAGTGCAGAGTAGTGAGTAGAGTAGTGAGTAGAGTAGTGAGTAGAGTAGTGAGTGCAGATTAGTGAGTAGTGAGTGCAGAGTAGTGACTAGAGTAGAGTAGTGAGTAGTGAGTGCAGAGTAGTAAGTAGTGAGTAGTGAGTGCAGAGTAGTGAGTACAGTAGTGAGTAGTGAGTGGAGTAGTGAGTAGAGTAGTGAGTGCAGAGTAGTGAGTAGAGTAGTGAGTAGTGAGTAGAGTAGTGAGTAGTGAGTGCAGAGTAGTGAGTAGAGTAGTGAGTAGTGAGTAGTGAGTAGAGTACTGAGTAGTGAGTGCAGAGTAGTGAGTAAAGTAGTGAGTAGTGAGTAGAGTAGTGAGTAGTGAGTAGAGTAGTGAGTAGTGAGTAGAGTAGTGAGTGCAGAGTAGTGAGTAGAGTAGTGAGTAGAGTAGTGAGCAGAGTAGTGAGTAGAGTAGTGAGTAGTGAGTGAGTAGTGAGTAGAGTAGTGAGTAGTGAGTAGAGTAGTGAGTAGAGTAGTGAGTGCAGAGTAGTGAGTGCAAAGTAGTGAGGGCAGAGTAGTGAGTAGAGTATTGAGTAGTGAGTAGTGAGTAGAGTAGTGAGTGCAGATTAGTGAGTAGTGATTGCAGAGTAGTGAGTAGTAGGTAGTCAGTAGTGAGTAGAGTAGTGAGTAGAGTAGTGAGTAGTGAGAGTAGTGAGTGCAGAGTAGTGAGTAGAGTAGTGAGTAGAGTAGTGAGTAGTGAGTGCAGAGTAGTGAGTAGAGTAGTGAGTAGAGTAGTGAGTAGAGTAGTGAGTAGAGTAGTGAGTAGTGAGTGCAAAGTAGTGAGTAGAGTAGTGAGTAGAGTAGTGAGTGCAGAGTAGTGAGTAGAGTAGTGAGTAGTGAGTAGAGTAGTGAGTAGAGTAGTGAGTAGTGAGTAGTGAGTAGAGTAGTGAGTGCAGAGTAGTGAGTAGAGTAGTGAGTAGAGTAGTGAGTAGTGAGTGCAGAGTAGTAAGTAGAGTAGTGAGTAGTGAGTAGAGTAGTGAGTAGAGTAGTGAGTGCAGAGTAGTGAGTAGAGTAGTGAGTAGAGTGTGAGTAGAGTAGTGAGTAGAGTAGTGAGTATTGAGTAGAGTAGTGAGTAGAGTAGTGAGTAGAGTAGTGAGTAGAGTAGTGAGTGCAGAGTAGTGAGTAGAGTAGTGAGTAGTCAGTGCAGAGTAGTGAGTAGTGAGTAGAGTAGTGAGTAGAGTAGTGAGTAGAGAAGTGAGTAGTGAGTAGAGTAGTGAGTAGTGAGTGCAGAGTAGTGAGTAGAGTAGTGAGTAGTGAGTAGAGTAGTGAGTAGAGTAGTGAGTAGAGTAGTGAGTAGTGAGTAGAGTAGTGAGTAGAGTAGTGAGTGCAGAGTAGTGAGTAGTGAGTAGAGTAGTGAGTGCAGAGTAGTGAGTAGAGTAGTGAGTAGAGTAGTGCAGAGTAGTGAGTAGTGAGTAGAGTAGTGAGTGCAGAGTAGTGAGTAGTGAGTAGAGTAGTGAGTAGAGTAGTGAGTAGAGTAGTGAGTAGTGAGTGCAGAGTAGTGAGTAGAGTAGTGCAGAGTAGTGAGTGCAGAGTAGTGAGTAGAGTAGTGCAGAGTAGTGAGTAGAGTAGTGAGTAGAGTAGTGAGTAGAGTAGTGAGTAGTGAGTAGAGTAGTGAGTAGAGTAGTGAGTGCAGAGTAGTGAGTAGAGTAGTGAGTAGTCAGTGCAGAGTAGTGAGTAGAGTAGTGAGTAGTGAGTAGAGTAGTGAGTAGAGTAGTGAGTAGAGTAGTGAGTAGTGAGTAGAGTAGTGAGTAGAGTAGTGAGTAGTGAGTAGAGTAGTGAGTAGAGTAGTGAGTAGAGTAGTGAGTAGAGAGTAGAGTAGTGAGTAGAGTAGTGAGTTCAGAGTAGTGAGTAGTGAGTAGAGTAGTGAGTGCAGAGTAGTGAGTAGAGTAGTGAGTAGAGTAGTGAGTAGAGTAGTGAGTAGTGAGTGCAGAGTAGTGAGTAGAGTAGTGCAGAGTAGTGAGTGCAGAGTAGTGAGTAGAGTAGTGCAGAGTAGTGCAGAGTAGTGAGTAGAGTAGTGAGTAGAGTAGTGAGTAGAGTAGTGAGTAGAGTAGTGAGTAGTGAGTAGAGTAGTGAGTAGAGTAGTGAGTAGTGAGTAGAGTAGTGAGTAGAGTAGTGAGTGCAGAGTAGTGAGTAGTGAGTAGAGTAGTGAGTGCAGAGTAGTGAGTAGAGTAGTGAGTAGAGTAGTGCAGAGTAGTGAGTAGTGAGTAGAGTAGTGAGTGCAGAGTAGTGAGTAGTGAGTAGAGTAGTGAGTAGAGTAGTGAGTAGAGTAGTGAGTAGTGGGTGCAGAGTAGTGAGTAGAGTAGTGCAGAGTAGTGAGTGCAGAGTAGTGAGTAGAGTAAAGCAGAGTAGTGCAGAGTAGTGAGTAGAGTAGTGAGTAGAGTAGTGAGTAGAGTAGTGAGTAGAGTAGTGAGGTGAGTAGAGTAGTGAGTAAAGTAGTGAGTGCGGAGTAGTGAGGTGAGTAGTGAGTAGAGAGTTGAGTAGTGAGTAGTGAGTAGAGTAGTGAGTGCAGAGTAGTGAGTAGAGTAGTGAGTAGTGAGTAGAGTAGTGAGTAGTGAGTAGAGTAGTGAGTGCAGAGTAGTGAGTAGAGTAGTGAGTAGTGAGTAGAGTAGTGAGTAGTGAGTAGAGTAGTGAGTAGTGAGTAGAGTAGTGAGTGGAGTAGTGAGTAGAGTTGTGAGTAGTGAGTAGTGAGTAGAGTAGTGAGTGCAGAGTAGTGAGTAGAGTAGTGAGTAGAGTAGTGAGTGTGGAGTAGTGAGTAGAGTAGTGAGTAGAGTAGTGAGTAGAGTTGTGAGTGCAGAGTAGTGAGTAGAGTAGTGAGTAGAGTAGTGAGTAGAGTAGTGAGTAGTGAGTGCAGAGTAGTGAGTAGAGTAGTGCAGAGTAGTGAGTGCAGAGTAGTGAGTAGAGTAGTGCAGAGTAGTGCAGAGTAGTGAGTAGAGTAGTGAGTAGAGTAGTGAGTAGAGTAGTGAGTAGAGTAGTGAGTAGTGAGTAGAGTAGTGAGTAGAGTAGTGAGTAGTGAGTAGAGTAGTGAGTAGAGTAGTGAGTGCAGAGTAGTGAGTAGTGAGTAGAGTAGTGAGTGCAGAGTAGTGAGTAGAGTAGTGAGTAGAGTAGTGCAGAGTAGTGAGTAGTGAGTAGAGTAGGTGAGTAGAGTAGTGAGTAGAGTAGTGAGTAGAGTAGTGAGTAGTGGGTGCAGAGTAGTGAGTAGAGTAGTGCAGAGTAGTGAGTGCAGAGTAGTGAGTAGAGTAAAGCAGAGTAGTGCAGAGTAGTGAGTAGAGTAGTGAGTAGAGTAGTGAGTAGAGTAGTGAGTAGAGTAGTGAGGTGAGTAGAGTAGTGAGTAAAGTAGTGAGTGCGGAGTAGTGAGGTGAGTAGTGAGTAGAGAGTTGAGTAGTGAGTAGTGAGTAGAGTAGTGAGTGCAGAGTAGTGAGTAGAGTAGTGAGTAGTGAGTAGAGTAGTGAGTAGTGAGTAGAGTAGTGAGTGCAGAGTAGTGAGTAGAGTAGTGAGTAGAGTAGTGAGTAGTGAGTAGAGTAGTGAGTAGTGAGTAGAGTAGTGAGTAGAGTAGTGAGTAGAGTAGTGAGTAGTGAGTAGAGTAGTGAGTAGAGTAGTGAGTGCAGAGTAGTGAGTAGAGTAGTGAGTAGTCAGTGCAGAGTAGTGAGTAGAGTAGTGAGTAGTGAGTAGAGTAGTGAGTAGAGTAGTGAGTAGAGTAGTGAGTAGTGAGTAGAGTAGTGAGTAGAGTAGTGAGTAGTGAGTAGAGTAGTGAGTAGAGTAGTGAGTAGAGTAGTGAGTAGAGAGTAGAGTAGTGAGTAGAGTAGTGAGTTCAGAGTAGTGAGTAGTGAGTAGAGTAGTGAGTGCAGAGTAGTGAGTAGAGTAGTGAGTAGAGTAGTGAGTGCAGAGTAGTGAGTAGAGTAGTGAGTAGAGTAGTGAGTAGAGTAGTGAGTAGTGAGTGCAGAGTAGTGAGTAGAGTAGTGCAGAGTAGTGAGTGCAGAGTAGTGAGTAGAGTAGTGCAGAGTAGTGCAGAGTAGTGAGTAGAGTAGTGAGTAGAGTAGTGAGTAGAGTAGTGAGTAGAGTAGTGAGTAGTGAGTAGAGTAGTGAGTAGAGTAGTGAGTAGTGAGTAGAGTAGTGAGTAGAGTAGTGAGTGCAGAGTAGTGAGTAGTGAGTAGAGTAGTGAGTGCAGAGTAGTGAGTAGAGTAGTGAGTAGAGTAGTGCAGAGTAGTGAGTAGTGAGTAGAGTAGTGAGTGCAGAGTAGTGAGTAGTGAGTAGAGTAGTGAGTAGAGTAGTGAGTAGAGTAGTGAGTAGTGGGTGCAGAGTAGTGAGTAGAGTAGTGCAGAGTAGTGAGTGCAGAGTAGTGAGTAGAGTAAAGCAGAGTAGTGCAGAGTAGTGAGTAGAGTAGTGAGTAGAGTAGTGAGTAGAGTAGTGAGTAGAGTAGTGAGGTGAGTAGAGTAGTGAGTAAAGTAGTGAGTGCGGAGTAGTGAGGTGAGTAGTGAGTAGAGAGTTGAGTAGTGAGTAGTGAGTAGAGTAGTGAGTGCAGAGTAGTGAGTAGAGTAGTGAGTAGTGAGTAGAGTAGTGAGTAGTGAGTAGAGTAGTGAGTGCAGAGTAGTGAGTAGAGTAGTGAGTAGTGAGTAGAGTAGTGAGTAGTGAGTAGAGTAGTGAGTAGTGAGTAGAGTAGTGAGTGGAGTAGTGAGTAGAGTTGTGAGTAGTGAGTAGTGAGTAGAGTAGTGAGTGCAGAGTAGTGAGTAGAGTAGTGAGTAGAGTAGTGAGTGTGGAGTAGTGAGTAGAGTAGTGAGTAGAGTAGTGAGTAGAGTTGTGAGTGCAGAGTAGTGAGTAGAGTAGTGAGTAGAGTAGTGAGTAGAGTAGTGAGTAGTGAGTGCAGAGTAGTGAGTAGAGTAGTGCAGAGTAGTGAGTGCAGAGTAGTGAGTAGAGTAGTGCAGAGTAGTGCAGAGTAGTGAGTAGAGTAGTGAGTAGAGTAGTGAGTAGAGTAGTGAGTAGAGTAGTGAGTAGTGAGTAGAGTAGTGAGTAGAGTAGTGAGTAGTGAGTAGAGTAGTGAGTAGAGTAGTGAGTGCAGAGTAGTGAGTAGTGAGTAGAGTAGTGAGTGCAGAGTAGTGAGTAGAGTAGTGAGTAGAGTAGTGCAGAGTAGTGAGTAGTGAGTAGAGTAGTGAGTGCAGAGTAGTGAGTAGTGAGTAGAGTAGTGAGTAGAGTAGTGAGTAGAGTAGTGAGTAGTGGGTGCAGAGTAGTGAGTAGAGTAGTGCAGAGTAGTGAGTGCAGAGTAGTGAGTAGAGTAAAGCAGAGTAGTGCAGAGTAGTGAGTAGAGTAGTGAGTAGAGTAGTGAGTAGAGTAGTGAGTAGAGTAGTGAGGTGAGTAGAGTAGTGAGTAAAGTAGTGAGTGCGGAGTAGTGAGGTGAGTAGTGAGTAGAGAGTTGAGTAGTGAGTAGTGAGTAGAGTAGTGAGTGCAGAGTAGTGAGTAGAGTAGTGAGTAGTGAGTAGAGTAGTGAGTAGTGAGTAGAGTAGTGAGTGCAGAGTAGTGAGTAGAGTAGTGAGTAGTGAGTAGAGTAGTGAGTAGTGAGTAGAGTAGTGAGTAGAGTAGTGAGTGGAGTAGTGAGTAGAGTTGTGAGTAGTGAGTAGTGAGTAGAGTAGTGAGTGCAGAGTAGTGAGTAGAGTAGTGAGTAGAGTAGTGAGTGTGGAGTAGTGAGTAGGAGTGAGGGAGTGGGAGTGAGGGGGTGAGTAGAGTAGTGAGTAGAGTTGTGAGTAGTGAGTAGTGAGTAGAGTAGTGAGTGCAGAGTAGTGAGTAGAGTAGTGAGTAGTGAGTAGAGTAGTGAGTAGTGAGTAGAGTAGTGAGTGGAGTAGTGAGTAGAGTAGTGAGTGAGTAGTGAGTAGAGTAGTGAGTAGTGAGTAGTGAGTTGAGTAGTGAGTGCAGAGTAGTGAGTAGTGAGTAGAGTAGTGAGTAGAGTAGTGAGTAGAGTAGTGAGTGGAGTAGTGAGTAGTGAGTAGTGAGTTGAGTAGTGAGTGCAGAGTAGTGACTAGTGAGTAGAGTAGTGAGTAGAGTAGTGAGTAGAGTAGTGAGTAGTGAGTGCAGAGTAGTGAGTAGAGTAGTGAGAAGTGAGTAGAGTAGTGAGTAGTGAGTAGAGTAGTGAGTGCAGAGTAGTGAGTAGAGTAGTGAGTAGTGAGTAGAGTGATGAGTAGTGGGTAGAGTAGTGAGTAGTGAGTAGAGTAGTGAGTGGAGTAGTGAGTGGAGTAGTGAGTAGAGTAGTGAGTGCAGAGTAGTGAGTTGAGTAGTGAGTAGAGTAGTGAGTAGAGTAGTGAGTAGTGAGTGCAGAGTAGTGAGTAGAGTAGTGAGTAGTGAGTAGAGTAGTGAGTAGTGAGTGCAGAGTAGTGAGTAGAGTAGTGAGTAGAGTAGTGAGTAGAGTAGTCAGTGCAGAGTAGTGAGGTGAGTAGAGTAGTGAGTAGAGTAGTGAGTGCAGAGTAGTGAGTAGAGTAGTGAGTAGAGTAGTGAGTAGTGAGTAGAGTAGTGAGTGCAGAGTAGAGTAGTGAGGTGAGTAGAGTAGTGAGTAGAGTAGTGAGTGCAGAGTAGTGAGTAGAGTAGTGAGTAGTGAGTAGAGTAGTGAGTGCAGAGTAGTGAGTAAAGTAGTGAGTAGAGTAGTGAGTAGAGTAGTGAGTGCAGAGTAGTGAGTAGTGAGTGCAGAGTAGTGAGTAGAGTAGTGTGTAGTGAGTAGAGTAGTGAGTAGTGAGTAGAGTAGTGAGTAGAGTAGAGTAGTGAGTGCAGAGTAGTGAGGTGAGTAGAGTAGTGAGTAGAGTAGTGAATGCAGAGTAGTGAGTAGAGTAGTGAGTGCAGAGTAGTGAGTAGAGTAGTGAGTAGAGTAGTGAGTAGTGAGTAGTGAGTAGAGTAGTGAGTAGAGTAGTGAGTGCAGAGTAGTGAGTGCAAAGCAGTGAGTAGAGTAGTGAGTAGTGAGTAGAGTAGTGAGTAGAGTAGTGAGTAGAGTAGTGAGTGCAGATTAGTGAGTAGTGAGCGCAGAGTAGTGAGTAGTGAGTAGTGAGTAGAGTAGTGAGTAGAGTAGTGAGTAGAGTAGTGAGTAGTGAGAGTAGTGAGTGCAAAGTAGTGAGTAGAGTAGTGAGTAGTGAGTGCAGAGTAGTGAGTAGAGTAGTGAGTAGAGTAGTGAGTAGAGTAGTGAGTAGTGAGTAGAGTAGTGAGTAGAGTAGTGAGTAGAGTAGTGAGTAGTGAAGGCAGAGTAGTGAGTAGAGTAGTGAGTAGTGAGTGCAGAGTAGTGAGTAGAGTAGTGAGTAGAGTAGTGAGTAGAGTAGTGAGTAGAGTAGTGAGTAGAGTAGTGAGTAGTGAGTAGAGTAGTGAGTAGAGTAGTGAGTAGAGTAGTGAGTAGTGAAGGCAGAGTAGTGAGTAGAGTAGTGAGTAGTGAGTGCAGAGTAGTGAGTAGAGTAGTGAGTAGAGTAGTGAGTAGTGAGTAGAGTAGTGAGTAGAGTAGTGAGTAGTGAGTGCAGAGTAGTGAGTAGAGTAGTGAGTAGTGAGTAGAGTAGTGAGTAGAGTAGTGAGTAGTGAGTGCAGAGTAGTGAGTAGAGTAGTGAGTAGTGAGTAGAGTAGTGAGTAGAGTAGCGAGTGCAGAGTAGCGAGTAGAGTAGTGAGTAGAGTAGTGAGTAGAGTAGTGAGTAAAGTAGTGAGTAGAGTAGTGATTAGAGTAGTGAGTAGAGTAGTGAGTGCAGAGTAGTGAGTAGAGTAGTGAGTAGTGAGTGCAGAGTAGTGAGTAGAGTAGTGAGTAGTGAGTAGAGTAGTGAGTAGAGTAGTGAGTAGAGTAGTGAGTAGTGAGTAGAGTAGTGAGTAGTGAGTGCAGAGTAGTGAGTAGAGTAGTGAGTAGTGAGTAGAGTAGTGAGTAGTGAGTAGAGTAGTAAGTAGAGTAGTGAGTAGAGTAGTGAGTAGAGTAGTGAGTAGTGAGTAGAGTAGTGAGTAGAGTAGTGAGTGCAGAGTAGTGAGTAGAGTAGTGAGTGCAGAGTAGTGAGTAGAGTAGTGAGTAGAGTAGTGCAGAGTAGTGAGTAGTGAGTAGAGTAGTGAGTGCAGAGTAGTGAGTAGTGAGTAGACTAGTGAGTAGAGTAGTGAGTAGAGTAGTGAGTAGTGAGTGCAGAGTAGTGAGTAGAGTAGTGAGTGCTGAGTAGTGAGTAGAGTAGTGCAGAGTAGTGCAGAGTAGTGAGTAGAGTAGTGAGTAGAGTAGTGAGGTGAGTAGAGTAGTGAGTAAAGTAGTGAGTGCAGAGTAGTGAGGTGAGTAGTGAGTAGAGTAGTGAGTAGTGAGTAGTGAGTAGAGTAGTGAGTGCAGAGTAGTGAGTAGAGTAGTGAGTGGTGAGTAGAGTAGTGAGTAGTGAGTAGAGTAGTGAGTAGTGAGTAGAGTAGTGAGTGGAGTAGTGAGTAGAGTAGTGAGTGGAGTAGTGAGTAGAGTAGTGAGTAGTGAGTAGTGAGTAGAGTAGTGAGTAGTGAGTAGTGAGTAGAGTAGTGAGTAGTGAGTAGTGAGTTGAGTAGTGAGTGCAGAGTAGTGAGTAGTGAGTAGAGTAGTGAGTAGTGAGTAGAGTAGTGAGTAGTGAGTGCAGAGTAGTGAGTAGAGTAGTGAGTAGAGTAGTGAGTAGTGAGTGCAGAGTAGTGAGTAGAGTAGTGAGTAGAGTAGTGAGTAGAGTAGTGAGTAGTCAGTAGTGAGTAGAGTAGTGAGTGCAGAGTAGTGAGTAGAGTAGTGAGTAGAGTAGTGAGTAGAGTAGTGAGTAGTGAGTAGAGTAGTGAGTAGTGAGTAGAGTAGTGAGTGGAGTAGTGAGTAGAGTAGTGAGTGGAGTAGTGAGTAGAGTAGTGAGTAGTGAGTAGTGAGTTGAGTAGTGAGTGCAGAGTAGTGAGTAGTGAGTAGAGTAGTGAGTAGAGTAGTGAGTAGAGTAGTGAGTAGTGAGTGCAGAGTAGTGAGTAGAGTAGTGAGTAGTGAGTAGTGAGTAGAGTAGTGAGTAGTGAGTAGAGTAGTGAATGCAGAGTAGTGAGTAGAGTAGTGAGTAGTGAGTAGAGTAGTGAGTAGAGTGATGAGTAGTGAGTAGAGTAGTGAGTAGTGAGTAGAGTAGTGAGTGGAGTAGTGAGTGGAGTAGTGAGTGCAGAGTAGTGAGTTGAGTAGTGAGTAGAGTAGTGAGTAGTGAGTGCAGAGTAGTGAGTAGAGTAGTGAGTAGTGAGTAGAGTAGTGAGTAGTGAGTGCAGAGTAGTGAGTAGAGTAGTGAGTAGAGTAGTGAGTAGAGTAGTGAGTAGTGAGTAGAGTAGTGAGTGCAGAGTAGTGAGTAGAGTAGTGAGTAGAGTAGTGAGTAGTGAGTGCAGAGTAGTGAGTAGTGAGTGCAGAGTAGTGAGTAGAGTAGTAAGTAGTGAGTAGAGTAGTGAGTATAGTGAGTAGTGAGTAGTGAGTAGAGTAGTGAGTAGTGAGTAGAGTAGTGAGTGGAGTAGTGAGTGGAGTAGTGAGTAGAGTAGTGAGTGCAGAGTAGTGAGTTGAGTAGTGAGTAGAGTAGTGAGTAGAGTAGTGAATGCAGAGTAGTGAGTAGAGTAGTGAATAGTGAGTAGAGTAGTGAGTATAGTGATGAGTAGTGAGTAGAATAGTGAGTAGTGAGTAGAGTAGTGAGTGGAGTAGTGAGTGGAGTAGTGAGTGCAGAGTAGTGAGTTGAGTAGTGAGTAGAGTAGTGAGTAGAGTAGTGAGTAGTGAGTGCAGAGTAGTGAGTAGAGTAGTGAGTAGTGAGTAGAGTAGTGAGTAGTGAGTGCAGAGTAATGAGTAGAGTAGTGAGTAGAGTAGTGAGTAGAGTAGTCAGTGCAGAGTAGTGAGGTGAGTAGAGTAGTGAGTAGAGTAGTGAGTGCAGAGTAGTGAGTAGAGTAGTGAGTAGTGAGTAGAGTAGTGAGTGCAGAGTAGTGAGTAGAGTAGTGAGTAGAGTAGTGAGTAGTGAGTAGAGTAGTGAGTGCAGAGTAGTGAGTAGTGAGTGCAGAGTAGTGAGTAGAGTAGTAAGTAGTGAGTAGAGTAGTGAGTAGAGTAGTGAGTAGTGAGTAGAGTAGTGAGTAGTGAGTAGAGTAGTGAGTGGAGTAGTGAGTGGAGTAGTGAGTAGAGTAGTGAGTGCAGAGTAGTGAGTTGAGTAGTGAGTAGAGTAGTGAGTAGAGTAGTGAGTGCAGAGTAGTGAGTAGAGTAGTGAGTAGTGAGTAGAGTAGTGAGTATTGAGTGCAGAGTAGTGAGTAGAGTAGTGAGTAGAGTAGTGAGTAGAGTAGTCAGTGCAGAGTAGTGAGGTGAGTAGAGTAGTGAGTAGAGCAGTGAGTGCAGAGTAGTGAGTAGAGTAGTGAGTAGAGTAGTGAGTAGTGAGTAGAGTAGTGAGTAGAGTAGTGAGTAGTGAGTAGAGTAGTGAGTAGTGAGTGCAGAGTAGTGAGTAGAGTAGTGAGTAGAGTAGTGAGTAGAGTAGTGAGTAGTGAGTAGAGTAGTGAGTAGAGTAGTGAGTAGAGTAGTGAGTAGTGAAGGCAGAGTAGTGAGTAGAGTAGTGAGTAGTGAGTGCAGAGTAGTGAGTAGAGTAGTGAGTAGAGTAGTGAGTAGAGTAGTGAGTAGTGAGTAGAGTAGTGAGTAGAGTAGTGAGTAGTGAGTGCAGAGTAGTGAGTAGAGTAGTGAGTAGTGAGTAGAGTAGTGAGTAGAGTAGTGAGTAGTGAGTGCAGAGTAGTGAGTAGAGTAGTGAGTAGTGAGTAGAGTAGTGAGTAGAGTAGCGAGTGCAGAGTAGCGAGTAGAGTAGTGAGTAGAGTAGTGAGTAGAGTAGTGAGTAAAGTAGTGAGTAGAGTAGTGAGTAGAGTAGTGAGTAGAGTAGTGAGTGCAGAGTAGTGAGTAGAGTAGTGAGTGCAGAGTAGTGAGTAGAGTAGTGAGTAGTGAGTAGAGTAGTGAGTAGAGTAGTGAGTAGAGTAGTGAGTAGTGAGGAGAGTAGTGAGTAGTGAGTGCAGAGTAGTGAGTAGAGTAGTGAGTAGTGAGTAGAGTAGTGAGTAGTGAGTAGAGTAGTAAGTAGAGTAGTGAGTAGAGTAGTGAGTAGAGTAGTGAGTAGTGAGTAGAGTAGTGAGTAGAGTAGTGAGTGCAGAGTAGTGAGTAGAGTAGTGAGTGCAGAGTAGTGAGTAGAGTAGTGAGTAGAGTAGTGCAGAGTAGTGAGTAGTGAGTAGAGTAGTGAGTGCAGAGTAGTGAGTAGTGAGTAGACTAGTGAGTAGAGTAGTGAGTAGAGTAGTGAGTAGTGAGTGCAGAGTAGTGAGTAGAGTAGTGAGTGCTGAGTAGTGAGTAGAGTAGTGCAGAGTAGTGCAGAGTAGTGAGTAGAGTAGTGAGTAGAGTAGTGAGTAGAGTAGTGAGGTGAGTAGAGTAGTGAGTAAAGTAGTGAGTGCAGAGTAGTGAGGTGAGTAGTGAGTAGAGTAGTGAGTAGTGAGTAGTGAGTAGAGTAGTGAGTGCAGAGTAGTGAGTAGAGTAGTGAGTGGTGAGTAGAGTAGTGAGTAGTGAGTAGAGTAGTGAGTAGTGAGTAGAGTAGTGAGTGGAGTAGTGAGTAGAGTAGTGAGTGGAGTAGTGAGTAGAGTAGTGAGTAGTGAGTAGTGAGTAGAGTAGTGAGTAGTGAGTAGTGAGTAGAGTAGTGAGTAGTGAGTAGTGAGTTGAGTAGTGAGTGCAGAGTAGTGAGTAGTGAGTAGAGTAGTGAGTAGTGAGTAGAGTAGTGAGTAGTGAGTGCAGAGTAGTGAGTAGAGTAGTGAGTAGAGTAGTGAGTAGTGAGTGCAGAGTAGTGAGTAGAGTAGTGAGTAGAGTAGTGAGTAGAGTAGTGAGTAGTCAGTAGTGAGTAGAGTAGTGAGTGCAGAGTAGTGAGTAGAGTAGTGAGTAGAGTAGTGAGTAGAGTAGTGAGTAGTGAGTAGAGTAGTGAGTAGTGAGTAGAGTAGTGAGTGGAGTAGTGAGTAGAGTAGTGAGTGGAGTAGTGAGTAGAGTAGTGAGTAGTGAGTAGTGAGTTGAGTAGTGAGTGCAGAGTAGTGAGTAGTGAGTAGAGTAGTGAGTAGAGTAGTGAGTAGAGTAGTGAGTAGTGAGTGCAGAGTAGTGAGTAGAGTAGTGAGTAGAGTAGTGAGTAGAGTAGTCAGTGCAGAGTAGTGAGGTGAGTAGAGTAGTGAGTATAGTAGTGAGTGCAGAGTAGTGAGTAGAGTAGTGAGTAGAGTAGTGAGTAGAGTAGTGAGTAGTGAGTAGAGTAGTGAGTGCAGAGTAGTGAGTAGAGTAGTGAGTAGAGTAGTGAGTAGTGAGTGCAGAGTAGTGAGTAGTGAGTGCAGAGTAGTGAGTAGAGTAGTAAGTAGTGAGTAGAGTAGTGAGTATAGTGAGTAGTGAGTAGTGAGTAGAGTAGTGAGTAGTGAGTAGAGTAGTGAGTGGAGTAGTGAGTGGAGTAGTGAGTAGAGTAGTGAGTGCAGAGTAGTGAGTTGAGTAGTGAGTAGAGTAGTGAGTAGAGTAGTGAATGCAGAGTAGTGAGTAGAGTAGTGAATAGTGAGTAGAGTAGTGAGTATAGTGATGAGTAGTGAGTAGAATAGTGAGTAGTGAGTAGAGTAGTGAGTGGAGTAGTGAGTGGAGTAGTGAGTGCAGAGTAGTGAGTTGAGTAGTGAGTAGAGTAGTGAGTAGAGTAGTGAGTAGTGAGTGCAGAGTAGTGAGTAGAATAGTGAGTAGTGAGTAGAGTAGTGAGTAGTGAGTGCAGAGTAATGAGTAGAGTAGTGAGTAGAGTAGTGAGTAGAGTAGTCAGTGCAGAGTAGTGAGGTGAGTAGAGTAGTGAGTAGAGTAGTGAGTGCAGAGTAGTGAGTAGAGTAGTGAGTAGTGAGTAGAGTAGTGAGTGCAGAGTAGTGAGTAGAGTAGTGAGTAGAGTAGTGAGTAGTGAGTAGAGTAGTGAGTGCAGAGTAGTGAGTAGTGAGTGCAGAGTAGTGAGTAGAGTAGTAAGTAGTGAGTAGAGTAGTGAGTAGAGTAGTGAGTAGTGAGTAGAGTAGTGAGTAGTGAGTAGAGTAGTGAGTGGAGTAGTGAGTGGAGTAGTGAGTAGAGTAGTGAGTGCAGAGTAGTGAGTAGAGTAGTGAGTAGAGTAGTGAGTGCAGAGTAGTGAGTAGAGTAGTGAGTAGTGAGTAGAGTAGTGAGTATTGAGTGCAGAGTAGTGAGTAGAGTAGTGAGTAGAGTAGTGAGTAGAGTAGTCAGTGCAGAGTAGTGAGGTGAGTAGAGTAGTGAGTAGAGCAGTGAGTGCAGAGTAGTGAGTAGAGTAGTGAGTAGAGTAGTGAGTAGTGAGTAGAGTAGTGAGTAGAGTAGTGAGTAGTGAGTAGAGTAGTGAGTAGTGAGTGCAGAGTAGTGAGTAGAGTAGTGAGTAGAGTAGTGAGTAGAGTAGTGAGTAGTGAGTAGAGTAGTGAGTAGAGTAGTGAGTAGAGTAGTGAGTAGTGAAGGCAGAGTAGTGAGTAGAGTAGTGAGTAGAGTAGTGAGTAGAGTAGTGAGTAGAGTAGTGAGTAGAGTAGTGAGTAGTGAGTAGAGTAGTGAGTAGAGTAGTGAGTAGTGAGTGCAGAGTAGTGAGTAGAGTAGTGAGTAGTGAGTAGAGTAGTGAGTAGAGTAGTGAGTAGTGAGTGCAGAGTAGTGAGTAGAGTAGTGAGTAGTGAGTAGAGTAGTGAGTAGAGTAGCGAGTGCAGAGTAGCGAGTAGAGTAGTGAGTAGAGTAGTGAGTAGAGTAGTGAGTAAAGTAGTGAGTAGAGTAGTGAGTAGAGTAGTGAGTAGAGTAGTGAGTGCAGAGTAGTGAGTAGAGTAGTGAGTAGTGAGTGCAGAGTAGTGAGTAGAGTAGTGAGTAGTGAGTAGAGTAGTGAGTAGAGTAGTGAGTAGAGTAGTGAGTAGTGAGTAGAGTAGTGAGTAGTGAGTGCAGAGTAGTGAGTAGAGTAGTGAGTAGTGAGTAGAGTAGTGAGTAGTGAGTAGAGTAGTAAGTAGAGTAGTGAGTAGAGTAGTGAGTAGAGTAGTGAGTAGTGAGTAGAGTAGTGAGTAGAGTAGTGAGTGCAGAGTAGTGAGTAGAGTAGTGAGTGCAGAGTAGTGAGTAGAGTAGTGAGTAGAGTAGTGCAGAGTAGTGAGTAGTGAGTAGAGTAGTGAGTGCAGAGTAGTGAGTAGTGAGTAGACTAGTGAGTAGAGTAGTGAGTAGAGTAGTGAGTAGTGAGTGCAGAGTAGTGAGTAGAGTAGTGAGTGCTGAGTAGTGAGTAGAGTAGTGCAGAGTAGTGCAGAGTAGTGAGTAGAGTAGTGAGTAGAGTAGTGAGTAGAGTAGTGAGGTGAGTAGAGTAGTGAGTAAAGTAGTGAGTGCAGAGTAGTGAGGTGAGTAGTGAGTAGAGTAGTGAGTAGTGAGTAGTGAGTAGAGTAGTGAGTGCAGAGTAGTGAGTAGAGTAGTGAGTGGTGAGTAGAGTAGTGAGTAGTGAGTAGAGTAGTGAGTAGTGAGTAGAGTAGTGAGTGGAGTAGTGAGTAGAGTAGTGAGTGGAGTAGTGAGTAGAGTAGTGAGTAGTGAGTAGAGTAGTGAGTAGTGAGTAGTGAGTAGAGTAGTGAGTAGTGAGTAGTGAGTTGAGTAGTGAGTGCAGAGTAGTGAGTAGTGAGTAGAGTAGTGAGTAGTGAGTAGAGTAGTGAGTAGTGAGTGCAGAGTAGTGAGTAGAGTAGTGAGTAGAGTAGTGAGTAGTGAGTGCAGAGTAGTGAGTAGAGTAGTGAGTAGAGTAGTGAGTAGAGTAGTGAGTAGTCAGTAGTGAGTAGAGTAGTGAGTGCAGAGTAGTGAGTAGAGTAGTGAGTAGAGTAGTGAGTAGAGTAGTGAGTAGTGAGTAGAGTAGTGAGTAGTGAGTAGAGTAGTGAGTGGAGTAGTGAGTAGAGTAGTGAGTGGAGTAGTGAGTAGAGTAGTGAGTAGTGAGTAGTGAGTTGAGTAGTGAGTGCAGAGTAGTGAGTAGTGAGTAGAGTAGTGAGTAGAGTAGTGAGTAGAGTAGTGAGTAGTGAGTGCAGAGTAGTGAGTAGAGTAGTGAGTAGTGAGTAGTGAGTAGAGTAGTGAGTAGTGAGTAGAGTAGTGAATGCAGAGTAGTGAGTAGAGTAGTGAGTAGAGTAGTGAGTAGAGTGATGAGTAGTGAGTAGAGTAGTGAGTAGTGAGTAGAGTAGTGAGTGGAGTAGTGAGTGGAGTAGTGAGTGCAGAGTAGTGAGTTGAGTAGTGAGTAGAGTAGTGAGTAGTGAGTGCAGAGTAGTGAGTAGAGTAGTGAGTAGTGAGTAGAGTAGTGAGTAGTGAGTGCAGAGTAGTGAGTAGAGTAGTGAGTAGAGTAGTGAGTAGAGTAGTCAGTGCAGAGTAGTGAGGTGAGTAGAGTAGTGAGTATAGTAGTGAGTGCAGAGTAGTGAGTAGAGTAGTGAGTAGAGTAGTGAGTAGAGTAGTGAGTAGTGAGTAGAGTAGTGAGTGCAGAGTAGTGAGTAGAGTAGTGAGTAGAGTAGTGAGTAGTGAGTGCAGAGTAGTGAGTAGTGAGTGCAGAGTAGTGAGTAGAGTAGTAAGTAGTGAGTAGAGTAGTGAGTATAGTGAGTAGTGAGTAGTGAGTAGAGTAGTGAGTAGTGAGTAGAGTAGTGAGTGGAGTAGTGAGTGGAGTAGTGAGTAGAGTAGTGAGTGCAGAGTAGTGAGTTGAGTAGTGAGTAGAGTAGTGAGTAGAGTAGTGAATGCAGAGTAGTGAGTAGAGTAGTGAATAGTGAGTAGAGTAGTGAGTATAGTGATGAGTAGTGAGTAGAATAGTGAGTAGTGAGTAGAGTAGTGAGTGGAGTAGTGAGTGGAGTAGTGAGTGCAGAGTAGTGAGTTGAGTAGTGAGTAGAGTAGTGAGTAGAGTAGTGAGTAGTGAGTGCAGAGTAGTGAGTAGAGTAGTGAGTAGTGAGTAGAGTAGTGAGTAGTGAGTGCAGAGTAATGAGTAGAGTAGTGAGTAGAGTAGTGAGTAGAGTAGTCAGTGCAGAGTAGTGAGGTGAGTAGAGTAGTGAGTAGAGTAGTGAGTGCAGAGTAGTGAGTAGAGTAGTGAGTAGTGAGTAGAGTAGTGAGTGCAGAGTAGTGAGTAGAGTAGTGAGTAGAGTAGTGAGTAGTGAGTAGAGTAGTGAGTGCAGAGTAGTGAGTAGTGAGTGCAGAGTAGTGAGTAGAGTAGTAAGTAGTGAGTAGAGTAGTGAGTAGAGTAGTGAGTAGTGAGTAGAGTAGTGAGTAGTGAGTAGAGTAGTGAGTGGAGTAGTGAGTGGAGTAGTGAGTAGAGTAGTGAGTGCAGAGTAGTGAGTTGAGTAGTGAGTAGAGTAGTGAGTAGAGTAGTGAGTGCAGAGTAGTGAGTAGAGTAGTGAGTAGTGAGTAGAGTAGTGAGTATTGAGTGCAGAGTAGTGAGTAGAGTAGTGAGTAGAGTAGTGAGTAGAGTAGTCAGTGCAGAGTAGTGAGGTGAGTAGAGTAGTGAGTAGAGCAGTGAGTGCAGAGTAGTGAGTAGAGTAGTGAGTAGAGTAGTGAGTAGTGAGTAGAGTAGTGAGTGCAGAGTAGTGAGTGCAGAGTAGTGAGTAGAGTAGTGAGTAGTGAGTAGAGTAGTGAGTGCAGAGTAGTGAGTAGAGTAGTGAGTAGTGAGTAGAGTAGTGAGTAGAGTAGTGAGTGCAGAGTAGTGAGTGCAGAGTAGTGAGTAGTGAGTAGAGTAGTGAGTAGAGTAGTGAGTAGAGTAGTGAGTAGAGTAGTGAGTGCAGATTAGTGAGTAGTGAGCGCAGAGTAGTGAGTAGTGAGTAGTAAGTAGTTAGTAGTGAGTAGAGTAGTGAGTAGAGTAGTGAGTAGAATAGTGAGTGCAGAGTAGTGAGTAGAGTAGTGAGTAGTGAGTGCAGAGTAGTGAGTAGAGTAGTGAGTAGTGAGTAGAGTAGTGAGTAGAGTAGTGAGTGTAGAGTAGTGAGTAGAGTAGTGAGTAGTGAGTAGAGTAGTGAGTAGAGTAGTGAGTAGTGAGTAGAGTAGTGAGTAGTGAGTGCAGAGTAGTGAGTAGAGTAGTGAGTAGAGTAGTGAGTAGAGTAGTGAGTAGTGAGTAGAGTAGTGAGTAGAGTAGTGAGTAGTGAGTGCAGAGTAGTGAGTAGAGTAGTGAGTGCAGAGTAGTGAGTAAATAACTTTATTCGGTTGTTCGAATTGACAACCATAAAAGTATTTACAATACAGATAATAACATGACATACACATAATCTTAAAAAGTCATAATCGATTACAGGTAAAAATCACAGAGTTAAAAATACAGCACTATATCAAGATATTGGAGACCCTTTAAAAATAGTGTTCTTTTGACAACAGTTATAAATAATGCTATCAGTATTATTATCCTTCCATACTGTTTCTGAATTTGATCGCCATTCTCAAAAAAACACATACAAATAAAGTGTAATCACAATTTAGCAGCTGTAAAAAAAGTTGTGCAGGACGATATTGACGAAAGTTCAATTCTTTCAAACAGGGTTTCAAGCATAACTTCCTTGGTACAACATAAAAGGGGCAGAAAAACAGAAAGTGTGCCAGATCTTGCGGAGACTTATCGTCGCAGCCGCAAGCTGGCAACACTTGACCTCGATGGGAACCCCTAGGTACCGCCAGCATAAGATGAAACAGGTTGAACCTGAACCTTGTTAACAAAAATCGGTCATAGCTTGACATTTGCCATGTCAGGTAGGGTTCCATAAGCAAAGTGCTTTTAATTAGTATGTGATTGCGTACACTTTCTTTTTTTAATTCACATGATTCCCTTTCCTGTTCTCTTAAGTCAATAAAAGCATTTTTGACTGAAATAAGATCCAATTTAGTAATGGATTCCGGGCATAAAAAGAGTTCAGGACGGCCTAAATCAGAAAAACATTTCAATAGATATTTAAGCCAAGGAATCTCCAACCTGTTATCCCATGTAAGTGCTTCTCTTAGAATAAGCTTGGTCAGAGGAATATTGTCATTTAACCAGCTATTCATCCAGCATAACATGGGATTCAAAGCAATTTTATCACTGACATACGGAACCCCCAGTTCTTCATGCACAGAAAAATTTGCTGTACCCCTTGGAACCCTTAAAATCTGTTTTAAAAAATTGTTTTCAACTATCTGGAGTACGTCCAAGGGAACATATCCCCATATTTCACTGCCGTAACAAGCTGTGGTTACACTTTTGGCCTTGTATAATTGGAGTAGCGCGGCAACTGGACTGTTTCCCAGCTTTTTAGAGAAATCCAATATAGCCGCGTTTACCCTTGTAACGTCTCCCTTTTTTTTCTGAATCACGGGTCCCCATTTAAGTTGACTGTCAAAGAGGACCCCGAGATAGGAGAATGTGTGCGTTACAGGTATTTCCACTCCATCTACATTTAGGCGATTTGGTTTCTTAAAACCTTCACCGATCTTCATTATGTAGGATTTGGTGTTATTAATACTTAAATCTCTGGTTTTCATAAATGTGTAAAAGGAGTCTAATAAAATTTGAAGTCCATTGGCCGTTCTAGATAAAAGGACTGCGTCATCCGCGTATAATAAAACCGGCAGACCTTTTCGGCCAATGTATGGGTAGTCTATGTTGGTGCTTAAGAGGGTCTCTTCCAGATCATTAATATATAGATTGAAGAGGAACGGGGCCAGAATACACCCTTGCCGAACGCCCCGAAACACTCCAAAATCTTTGGTCACTTTTAGATCCTGGGTATATCTAACATTCGCTTTGGTGTCTGAATGTATGTCTTCTAACAGGTTTACTAGATTTTTGTCGACGCCCATTTTTTCCATGGCGCACCAGAGTTTCCCACGGTTCACACAATCGAAGGCCGAAGAGAGATCCATAAACGCCATATGGATCGTTCCTCTTCGTGCCTTGGTGTACTTCCCGACTATGAGATACAAGTTCAGACATTGAGAAATGGTAGAATGTCCAGGCCTAAAGCCATACTGGATTGGCGATATTATATTATTTTCCTCTGCCCAACTAGTCAATCTATTTAAAATTACTCCTCCTATCACTTTTGCCACAGAGTTTATTAGAGATATCGGTCTGTAGCAGGCCGGACTACTACGGTCTCCCTTCTTGAATATAGGAACTATTGTAGATACCCCCCATGATTTAGGGCATCCACAAAGCACAGCTGCATTAAGTACCGCTGTGAGTACCGGCGCCCATAGTGCTTCCCGTGACTTAAAGAGATCAGGCGGAAGTCCATCGGGACCCGGAGCCTTATTATTTGACAAGCCTTTAATTCCTTTAACTATTTCCTCATTTGAGAAACATAGAACAACCGAATAAAGTTATTTGACTTGACTTGACTTGAGTAGTGAGTAGAGTAGTGAGTAGAGTAGTGAGTAGAGTAGTGAGTAGTGAGTGCAGAGTAGTGAGTAGAGTAGTGAGTAGAGTAGTGAGGTGAGTAGTGAGGTGAGTAGTGAGTGCAGAGTAGTGAGTAGTGAGTAGAGTAGTGAGTGCAGGGTAGTGAGTAGTGAGTAGAGTAGTGAGTGCAGAGAAGTGAGTAGAGTAGTGAGTAGAGTAGTGAGTAGAGTAGTGAGTAGAGTAGTGAGTAGAGTAGTGAGTAGTGAGTGCAGAGTAGTGAGTAGAGTAGTGAGTGCAGAGTAGTGAGTAGAGTAGTGAGTAGAGTAGTGAGTAGTGAGTGCAGAGTAGTGAGTAGAGTAGTGAGTAGAGTAGTGAGGTGAGTAGTGAGGTGAGTAGTGAGTGCAGAGTAGTGAGTAGTGAGTAGAGTAGTGAGTAGAGTAGTGAGTGCAGGGTAGTGAGTAGTGAGTAGTGAGTAGAGTAGTGAGTGCAGAGTAGTGAGTAGAGTAGTGAGTGCAGAGTAGTGAGTAGTGAGTAGAGTAGTGAGTAGAGTAGTGAGTAGAGTAGTGAGTAGTGAGTAGAGTAGTGAGTAGTGAGTAGAGTAGTGAGTAGAGTAGTGAGTAGAGTAGTGAGTAGAGTAGTGAGTAGTGAGTGAAGTAGTGAGTAGAGTAGTGAGTGCAGAGTAGTGAGTAGAGTAGTGAGTAGTGAGTAGATTAGAGTAGTGAGTAGTGAGTAGAGTAGAGTAGTGAGTAGAGTAGTGAGTGCAGAGTAGTGAGTTGAGTAGTGAGTAGAGTAGTGAGTAGAGTAGTGAGTAGAGTAGTGAGTAGAGTAGTGAGTAGTGAGCAGAGTAGTGAGTAGTGGGTGCAGAGTAGTGAGTAGAGTAGTGAGTAGTGGGTGCAGAGTAGTGAGTAGAGTAGTGAGTAGAGTAGTGAGTAGAGTAGTGAGTAGTGAGTAGAGTAGTGAGTAGAGTAGTGAGCAGTGAGTAGAGTAGTGAGTAGTGAGTGCAGAGTAGTGAGTAGAGTAGTGAGTAGAGTAGTGAGTAGAGTAGTGAGTAGTGAGTAGAGTAGTGAGTAGAGTAGTGAGTAGTGAGTGCAGAGTAGTGAGTAGAGTAGTGAGTAGTGAGTGCAGAGTAGTGAGTAGAGTAGTGAGTAGAGTAGTGAGTAGAGTAGTGAGTAGTGAGTGCAGAGTAGTGAGTAGAGTAGTGAGTAGAGTAGTGAGTAGAGTAGTGAGTAGAGTAGTGAGTAGAGTAGTGAGTAGTGAGAGTAGTGAGTGCAGAGTAGTGAGTAGAGTAGTGAGTAGAGTAGTGAGTAGTGAGTGCAGAGTAGTGAGTAGAGTAGTGAGGTGAGTAGTGAGTGCAGAGTAGTGAGTAGTGAGTAGAGTAGTGAGTAGTGAGTAGAGTAGTGAGTAGTGAGTAGAGTAGTGAGTGCAGGGTAGTGAGTAGTGAGTAGTGAGTAGAGTAGTGAGTAGAGTAGTGAGTGCAGAGTAGTGAGTAGAGTAGTGAGTAGAGTAGTGAGTAGAGTAGTGCAGAGTAGTGAGTAGAGTGGTAAGTGCAGAGTAGTGAGTAGAGTAGTGAGTAGAGTAGTGAGTAGTGAGTAGAGTAGTGAATAGAGTAGTGAGTAGTGAGTAGAGTAGTGAGTAGTGAGTAGAGTAGTGAGTAGAGTAGTGAGTAGAGTAGTGAGAAGTGAGTGAAGTAGTGAGTAGAGTAGTGAGTACAGAGTAGTGAGTAGAGTAGTGAGTAGTGAGTAGAGTAGAGTAGTGAGTAGTGAGTAGAGTAGAGTAGTGAGTAGTGAGTAGAGTAGTGAGTAGAGTAGTGAGTGCAGAGTAGTGAGTAGAGTAGTGAGTAGAGTAGTGAGTATAGTAGTGAGTAGAGTAGTGAGTAGAGTAGTGAGTAGAGTAGTGAGTAGAGTAGTGAGCAGAGTAGTGAGCAGAGTAGTGGGTGCAGAGTAGTGAGTAGAGTAGTGAGTAGTGGGTGCAGAGTAGTGAGTAGAGTAGTGAGTAGAGTAGTGAGTAGAGTAGTGAGTAGAGAGTAGAGTAGTGAGTAGTGAGTAGAGAGTAGAGTAGTGAGTAGTGAGTAGAGTAGTGAGTAGTGAGTAGTGAGTAGTGAGTAGAGTAGTGAGTAGTGAGTGCAGAGTAGTGAGTAGAGTAGTGAGTAGAGTAGTGAGTAGTGAGTGCAGAGTAGTGAGTAGAGTAGTGAGTAGTGATTGCAGAGTAGTGAGTAGAGTAGAGTAGTGAGTAGAGTAGTGAGTAGAGTAGTGAGTAGAGTAGTGAGTAGGACATCACAGGCAGCAGCTGTGCAAGCTTCTTACACTCACAAGGAGACCACAGGCAGCTGAGGTGCAATCTTCTCCCACTCACAAGAACGACATCACAGGCAGCAGCAGTGCAAGCTTCTTACACTCACAAGGAGACCACAGGCAGCAGAGGTGCAAGCTTCTCACACTCACAAGAAGGACATCACAGGCAGTAACGGTGCAATATTCTCACACTCACAAGGAGATCACTGGCAGTACACATCACATGAACACACTCCATAACACATAGCAACAATACATTGGCATTTACAATGCCATTAGCTCAAACTCAAATAAATCCGAGCCCGATTGCATTTCTAATGCTTGTTTTTTGTAAGTTACAGCTTGGTGAGTAGCTGTACTATATAAGTTACAGTAAGTTTATTAAAGTGTTATGACTTGTTTGTGTACAGAAAGGCAAAGTAGTGTGCTGTTACTAGTTGTATAGTGCATAAAAATAATAGCAACATTTTGAAAAATGGAATGAAAGAGGGGAATAATAGAATTAATTGATGGAATCGCAATAGTATGTGTTTAAAGGAGTTATGATAACTTGTGGGCTCAATGCCACTGCACCTCATGCACCTAGAGCCTGCAAGAACACTGCATTTGTGACTGCCTGTTTAGTAGTAAAATATAGCAATATTTGATGGATAGAGGAGTTATGACAACTTTTGGCCCAGGTGCTACTGCACCTGCTCCACCATTCAAATGACGACCCTGTTGCCTGTAAGGTAACTGCACTTGTGACTGTCTATTAGTTGAATATAGCAAAAGCTGGTGTTTAAAGGAGTTCTGAGAACTTTTGGCCCTGGTACCACTGCACCTGCAGCACCATTGAAACCATGAACCAAGTACCTGCTAGGTAACTGCACTTGTGACTGCCTGTTTAGTAGTTAAATTTAGCAATATTAGGGGTTTAGTGGTGTTCTGACAAATTTTGGGTCTGGTGCCACTGCACCTGCTGCCCCTTTCAAATAGTGACCCTGTTGCCTGCATGATAACTGCATATTTGGGTGCATGTTTAGTTGTTAAATATAGCAAAAAACAGTGTTTAGCGGGGTGCCTTGAAGCTTTTGATCCTGGTGCCTCTGCTGCACTATTGAAATCATGACCCTAGTACTTGCTAGAGAACTGCACTTATGATTGCCTCTTCAATTGTAAAATATAGCAATACTTAGGGTTTAGAGACATTCTGACAACTTTTGGGCCTGGTACCACTGCACTTGCTGCACCATTCAACTAATGACCCTGTTGCCTACAAGATAGCTGCACTTGAGACTGCCTGTTTAGTTGTAAAATATAGCAATGATCAGTGTTTAGTGTGGTGCCTAGAACTTTTGGTCCCAGCGCTACTGCACTTGCTGCAATATTGAAATCATAGCCCTATTGCCTGCTGGATAACTACCCTTATGACTGTCTATTAATTAGTAAAATATAGCAATATTTTGTGTTTAGTGGAGATATGTCAACTTTTGGCCCCTGTGCCACTGCACCTGTTGCACCATTCAAATCATGAACCTGTTGTCTATCAGGTAACTGTACTTGTGTCTGCCTGTTTATGTTTAAAATCTCTTTATTTTGCACAACAAAGCAATCAGTGGCCAATGGTTCCTTAGCTGCGACAACTTCTATACTGTCAAATCCCAACTCCCCAACCCTCCTAACTCCCTCTGGACCACCGCGTTAATCAAGTAAGTGACCGATCTCTTAGGATTATGTCGCAATGTCTGCATTCTACATTAGTGCTTTCACTGATCATGGTTGCATCCCCCTTAGGGCACTTTCATTTAGACCACATTGGTTTTAATAATTTCACAACTAATGTTCTGTTTGTACTTTCGTGAATTTATTCATTCATTCCAATTCTTGTTATCTCCTTGAGTTTAAATCACAATTTACTCACGAAACGCATTTATAATCATCTCCAATGCATTTCGAGCATAACATGCTCTTCATCAGGGAGTATATTCTGTCAATCAAAAATATAACGTATATTGATACAAGATTTTAATTCTGTACACTTCTAGAGTATGTCACTGATATTGTATAAGTGATGTAACCTAAAGAAAACGTGAAGATTGATGTGATTAAGCAGATCCCCCAGGATATAGCGGCATGGATTAGCAAATTTAGCGGCACAAATATGGAAATTTAGCGGCACAAATAGGAAATTTAGAGGCATTTTTGCGGCCCTTTATTTTACTCATAATCATTCATTTTCAGCCTTAAATCAATGGAAACTGTTTTAGCAGAGTAATGCACTTGGAATAGGCATGTTTAAAGTGTCTGCAGCTCTACGGAAGCACAGCTCCAGTCCTAACCTTGTGGGAGGGTTCTGTATTTCTCCCTGGGATGTTCTGATGCCCATGTATGCACCCCTATCAGGGCACCGCTGATCCGGATCCAAGAGGCAGGACACCTCTTCCTCAGGCAGCCTCTTTTGAATTTTTTTTAACTAATGCTATGGGGATGCTCAACCAAGAGATCAGTAATGTTGAGGGAAGACTAGGTGTCACCAAACAGGTTTTGCTGGACGATAAGCAGACTCCACCAGCATCAGAAGTCACAGGCCTCATACTAAATCAAGTAATCTGAGTTGATTAAAGAAATCTGGGTCCTCCTGACGGAGGAGAGTTAATCCTTGTATTTCACATGAACTTGTAACTAATGATTCAGATCATATTAATGCTGTGAAACCTTTGACTGATTTTTCTCAGATCACACCCAGGGAAAAGTAAAAAAGGAACCTTTGCGTACTGTGCACCGAAAGGATAAAGTGCTGCTCAATCCAGTTGGCAGTCCAGAGTATGTCACTACTGCTGTAGTGAATTTGGAGGTTAGGTCAATTTAGAGGTTAGGTCAGTTTCAACATCACAAACGCTGTACATACCTAGCACTCAAGATACTATTTGACGCATTCATGGTAGACTAAAAGCAATAGAGTGTACCATTTCGACTTGCCCACCTCTGATCACCTACCAACGTCAATTTGACAAATTGAGGGTGCCACTGATGCCCCCAATCTTGTGGGACCATATAGCGCCTTGATTCAGATAGGTGTATTTCCAAGGAAACTAATACTGTAACATTTGTCCCTCAAGCTAATTCTGCTAGTCTTCCTGTACTGTCTTTCTGACTCTGGAGCAGCCCTAAATGACTCTTCAACTGACAAATCAAGTATCTCCTTTTATTGTTGTTTTAAAAGAAGCTCCTCCGCGACCTGCGCAGAGTGAAGAATGCTAACAATTTATTATTAAAGTCATTCATTGCTTTCAGCAGGAGATTATGGGATTTTAGTTTTTTTCATAATGAAATTATTATGGCTAGAAGGGTTCCTTGGGTGGGCAATGGGCAAAAGCAAGATTTTAGGGACTGCATAGTGATACATTTCAAAAGGGCATGTGTTGTTGATGACCTCTCACAGAGGATTAATTTCCCCCCTTTTTCTCTCAGTAAGATAAAGGTGCTATCTTTTGGGCTATTTTTACAAGCACTCTGAATGTTTGCTCTCTCAGGTTCCGCAAGTAATCAGGGCTATTACAGCTGCAGGTTACTACCCTTACAACATACCTACCGTCAGCAGGTATGCTCTTGCAGGTGCCATCTGGCTATCTAGAGTGACGCAATACCTTGGGGTTGACAGGCTGTCAATCATTTCTTGTGAAAGATGTAGCTATTTTTGCTGGTGAGCTGAATAATCCTTAACCATTACCTGTTGATTCAGTCAATAATAACGATGCCACTGCTGTTAAGGTATGCAACCCATTGCCAGCTCGAAGGGTGGAGCCCAGGAATGTAGCAGGATTAAATAAATCCTGTTTGGCTTTATTTTATCCAGGGGATCACTTTTACTTGTTTTCAGGAAACTTAAGGACATACTACAGCAAGTGCCAGCAGTGGTACTATGTTTATGCTCTCTGGGAAAGGGGAGCGAGAAGCAGCCTGGCACACACATAGGTTGCGCTAATGTTTCAGGTGGGACATTGAGACACAGAGAGCACTGCGGCACTGTCATACCCTGGGAACATAATGCAACAATGACACATTTTAAAAGGGGAGGCATATTACATAACATTTATTTGCACCGTCCAGGGGCCAAAAAGCATATAGGGTTCAAAGGGATTCGGGCCCCAGCCCTCCCCCCCAACACCAATGTCACCCCACCCCGCCTCCCTTCATGTGTGCAGCCCGGGCTGAGACAGCTTTCCCGGCAAACACACATACTTTTTGAGCTGCTGTCGGCTAGCGTGCGTATTATTGCAGCCGCACCAGTACTTCACAGGTCTTTCAGAAGCCATTTACATGTTAACAAGGCTTAATTGTTTTTGCCCCTTCGTGGAGCCCCTGCATATCCATTCTATATATTGCTGGGAGATTTAGACCCCAGAAATGTTTATAAATACCAAAGCATGAAAGGAAATGTCTGGAGCTCAGCATTGATTTCGTACAACATCTTGCATAAAACGTCCGCTGTGATTGACAGCCGCATGAACCACTTAAACAAGGTCTGCCACTTTTGTCAAAGATTGTTCTCCTCACCTGAGGCATTACACTGACTGGATATTACAGTGCCACTGTTTACTCGAGCGCGCTTTTGCCACACCTGCCTAATTACTAGTCAGTCAAATTATGCAAAAAACAAAGGCAAATCATGTGCCATAATCCGGCACATTCTGTGGCAGCGACAGTAATATTTCACAACATGTCGACACTAATTAATTCTGTCAGGGCAAACGTCTCAACACATTTTCGAAATTTCGCAGGCAGTTTTGTAAAAATCGTGGCATTTTAACAAAACTGCCGATTTCTCGATTTTTTTTTTGCAAATCGCGACATCCTGGAGGGTCTGATTAAGGTGCACACTGTGAAGTGAAACTGACGTGATGGATAATCAAGTGCTCATTGCACATAGTATAATTCGTGTTAATGCAGGTAATACTCACGGATATCTCCTTTAGGAGTATTTTTCAAATGAAATGCTGTAAAGATAGCGACAATGAATAACATGAGACAAGCGTCTTGTATTGGGCGCGATGTCCTGTTCATGACAGTATCAGCATTCGCATTTTCGTTATTTAAATATATAGTAAGTCACGTATTCGCCGTGTAAAAGAATATGTGTCGTATTTAAACATCGCGCTAAACATTGCGCTTCAGAATGCTCCACTTACCTTATAGTCGGTATCGGGTGACCGCTGTAAAAGCGGCAGGCTCTTGGTGTACACGGTGTCGAGCGAGTCTGTTTACTAACCGGGGGTCGTTCTGATGTACGTATTATGCGAACTTAATGTCGTGGTGTAAGATGGTAGAAAGCGAGGGGTGGACAATGTCTGCATTCCCTTCATGTAGCACCATGAGTAGTCACTGTGAGTCCTAGGAGACTTAGGTATTAGAGGCAAGTGAGTTCACAATACTCGGATCTTAGGAGGGAGAGAAATGGACGCCAGAGGTCTAGGAAGAATGTCCCATGTTTCAATAAGGAGAGGGAGATACGCTGCATGCATGCACATACCATAGTTGGGGTAGCCACCCTTGGTAGGTGGGAACATGCCTGTACCCCAATGTGACAGTATGTTTTGCAAAACTGCGCCCAGTGCAAGGCCAATCTGTCGCCTGTAAGTGACTTGAGGGGGAATGTGAGTGTTTTAGGTAGAACTAGAATTACATTGGTGGTAAAGCGGAGTAATTGTGCATTAAAATGAGTGTCGATATCATCAAGCACCTGTGTTCAGTAAGATGTAAGTCTAGGGCAGTCCCATAGCAGATGGGTTAACATCCCCAAAGAGCCACAGTTGCACCAGATTCAGGCTTATGGTCTGAGTTCTCTTTGTGCAAACTAGGAGGTGTAAGATACCAGTATGTGACTATTTAAGTTGCTGTTTCGATGTCAGCGTCATTGCGGGCTGTGTGTTTTGCATGGTAATAGATATCACCCCATTCCCGCTGTGTTAATGTATGGCCTATTTCAATTTCCCAGCATCTCTGACAGGGAGATTTACACTGGGGAGCGGCTGGGTAAAGGAAGTCATAGAGCTCTGTAATAAGATGGGTGTTTAATGTTTTACAAAGCAGCCATTTTTCATAAGGGGTGAGATATCGTTCTGCATTGGGGCATATCGAGGGTGCGTCACCCAAGGTTGAACTTGACTATAGGGGAAGCGTTTAGTTTCAGGTATGGCATGGTCTGTATATAATTATTTTTCGACCGTGTGGTCTGGAGCTTTCTCTGGGGTATCTTGGCAGAAAGAGGGTTTGGGCTGAAAACCATCAGAGCTCTCAAGGCAATGTATTTAGATCCTGTAGCTAGAGTCACGGTCATGGGCGAGAAATCGGATCTGTTCTCTATAAAGAGGGGAACGCGTCAAGGGTGCCTGTGCTCCCCAATTCTCTTCACTCTTTATATTGACCCTCTCATCCAGGCTATATTAGGGTGTCCTAGGTTAAGACCTGTGGTTTTTAATGGATACGAAAACAAAATTATAGCGTATGCGGATGATCTCGCTGTATTTTCAACTGACCCCCAGCAGGCAACGGTCGTCCTATCGGAGTTGACAAAACAATTTGGTGCTAGGTCTGGGTATTTATTAAATGAAACAAAGACACAGATTATATGTACAAAAAACATAGTTAAAACAGATTCGAGATTTGTGGATTCAGCTATATATCTAGGGGTGAAAATTAATACCTCAGTAGATAAAATAGTGGAAGAAAACTATTTACCGCTCATTAAATCAATAGAGACCGATTTGAGAAGGTTAGACGGGCTACATCTCTCACTGATTGGGAGGGTGAATACTGTCAAGATGTCAATGTTCCCCAAGATACTATATCTCTTTCGGGCCATACCACTATTATTGGAGGAGAAAATAATTAAGAAGCTAGAATCTGTTTTTATTAAATTTATCTGGCAATTTGGGAAGGTAAGGCGGTCTACAAATCTGATGTCTCTCTCAAGAGAAAGGGGCGGACTGGCTTTGTCTAACCTAAGACTGTACCATTGGACATGTCTACTGACTCAAATGACTGTGCTTTTCCAGCCAGAGGTCTTTTATAATGATTTTAGCCTCAAAGCTCAGCGGCCCCCTTCTATATTTGAGTTGCTGTTAGGAAGGAAGGCGTTGGGCTTGGTGTTATGCGAAGTTGATCGCAGATTTTACAAGAAAGCTAGATTTAAGATTATTGATGGTGTCTGGCGGGTGTGGAAGGTATGTGGAAAGCTGTGTAACATCCCCAAGGTTAACCCATACCTACACATTTATAAATCAAGCCTCTTTTCAGGGATATGTGCCAATAGGATTCTTAAAGTTTGGACGGGGTTAGGTATTAAGACCCTGTGGGAAATAAAATGATGGAGAGGGGATTGTATGTTTTGAAGCCCTACAAAATAGATTTGGAATCCCAGGTAATCATTGGTTTGTATACAGTCAATTGACACGCTCCTTGGCGGCAATCAGACCAAAACCGCCATCCCCTGACAATAGCCCCCTTCTGGAGGCACTGACTAGAGGCTGTAAAAAAATTAAGACTCTGTATAATATTCTTATCCTAGAGATCCAAGATGATGTTGAAAAGATGAAGGTAGCCTGGTCTAGTAAATTGGGAAATCCAGACGTAGACGTTGACCTGGCCCTACAATTGAATACAAGGATCTTTAGAGCCACAAACCTGAGGGCCCAGCACTACAAAACGGTGTTTAATTTGTACTACACCCCTGCAAAATTATTTGCATGGGGGGTCAGGGACGATGATACGTGTCCAAGGTGTGGGGATGGGCAAGCAGACCTACTGCATATGGTTTTTAACTGCAGCCTCCTGGCCCCAGTAAAGAATGAAATCAAAAAATTTTGGGAGGGGCTGCTAGGTCATAAGGTTGATCTATCCCCTACCCTAATGATCTTGGGCATTGATTCTAATTTAAAACTGGTGAAAGAGGAAGAAGCCTTAGTTTTTATATCTGTCGCTGTTCTCAGGATTTTAATCTCAGCAGGTTGGAAGGATGTTGTGGCCCCGTCCTTTCAAATGTGGCTCTTTATCTTTCTTAGAATTCATAATATTGAGTCCTGCTTGTACGAACAAAAGGGGGTGAAAAAAATGGGACTTTGGAAGAAGGATTTGGGCCCCGGTCACTAATTGGAGGCAGACTAGTTTGTAAGTGCCTGAGACCTACCCTTGCATTTTATTAGTTTTATCCCCTAGCCTTTAAAAGGGTACGTTATTATGAATTGTGAATAAGATGAACTTGATCCTGTATAATTGGTTTTGCCTGTTTTTATGCATCTTTTTTGTATTATCTATGGAGTGTATTTATGTACGGAGCCTGTTGATCAATTTGCCATTTTTAATGTCCGGATTAATTCAATAAAGTTTTTTTTTCTTATTTCTGTGATGCACTTAAATCCCAATAAAAAAAATAGTATATCAAAGGGCAGGGGTCCCTCCCCATCGAAGAGATGGCCTATGGACCTACAGCCCTCCTGTTTCCTGTGTCAAAGAGCCAAAGGGACCCGGACCGGGGCAAAGTCAGAATTGTCCACCATAGGTGTCAGGGGTGAGGGGAAGGAAGTGAGTTCACACTGCCCCGCCGCTGAGTCCCAGACTGTCAATATCGGTCTCATAATAGGGGATAGATACAAGCTTTTGGAGCGTTTAGATTTATGAAGGAAGAAAATCTTCCATAAAGATTGTCCCACCGCCGCCCGGTCCATGAGAAGCCAATGCTTTTTGGATTTGTTGCGGGACCACTCCAGAAGAACCCCAAGCTGCGTGGCCTGATAGTACCAGTGCCGGTTTGGTATACTGAAACCTCCCTCTCCAGGGGTCTATAACCTAGGTCTTTGCTAACTCAGTGCAGTTTATCCACCCAGACAAAGGGGTTAATCTCTTGTTGGATATTATTTATGCTCGGGCAGAGAACTCCGCTCTGCCAGCGGAGTTTTGCCTACTCCGCGCTCCACTGAGAACGCAGAGTTTGGGCAAAACTCTGACTCCACAGCGGAGTGGAGTTAGCCAGCCCCCTGCACAAAAAAGGCTCCCCACCTCCACCCCCTAATAAAAAATATAAAGATAAAAAGGCACTTACCTCCGCTGTGGCATCTCCGGGCTGCCCTCCTCCTCCTCACCATAGTCTCTCTCCCTCAAATCCCTATGTCGGACGTACGTCTTGGTAGGACTGCACATCCCAAACTCTTTGGGCCATTGGCTCTATATATAGAGCGAGCAATAGAGGAGTAAGTCGGCATCCCTGTCTCATGCCCTGGTAAATCGCAAATGGGGAAGAATGCCCATTCACTCGGACCACTGCCACAGGATGTGTATAGCTTAATTTGCAAAAGCTGTTGCTATAACCAAAGTGTATGAGGGTACCCGCTAGAAATGGCCAGTGGACTCTATTGAACACCTTTTCAACATCGATCGCCAATAACATGCGTTCTGTGTCAGAGTATTGAGCTTTGTCACTAAGGTGGAGCAACCTTTTGGTGTTGTCGCTCCATTGACGATTTGGAACGAAGCCCGCTTGGTCAGGGTCTATGAGCCCTGGTAACATTTGGCTCAACCAAGCTGCCAGAATCCTGGTGAAGAATTTAAGGTCGACATTCAGAAGGGATATTCATCTATAAGTCATAAAATTCCATTTGTCTTCACCTGGCTTTGGAAGGACCATAATGGAATCTGATCGCATCAAAGGGGGAACGGCGGGGAGGTCACCGATTGCACTGAACAGTCAAGTAAGGATGGGGGCTATGATAGGGCAGAATGTTTTATAAAAGAGTGCATGGAACTCGTCAAGACCTGGGGATTTGAGATGTTTTTCGACAGGCAATATACAGAGATAACTTCCTCAAAGCGTATGGGGTGACCTAAGTCACCTGTTTGGTGTGGGGCTAATTTGGGTCCTTATAAAGGTTGTGGAATGCTTCTACTGTATGAGGCTCATCTGTGCATTCTGCTCCCGCCTGGTCCAGTACCAGGACCCCCACCGCCTGATGTTGTACACGTAATCTTTTGGCCAGTAGGCCGCCGCATCTGTCGCCTGACATAGTTTGTCTGTTACAAGCAAAGACAGACTTGGCTGTTCCTAAAGGATAGACGGAGGGAAAAGTGCGGTCACAGGGAAGGAAGAGGTAGTGCTCAGTGGAGGGCTACCCTGGGTATCCAATTTGTTGGATTTAATGGCCTTACACACCCTTGCGAGTGTCATGCTTCATCTTTGGCGTTTGCTCCTTGTTGGGCGGGCGGTGCAATGCCCAACGGGCTCACCTCAAAGACGGGCTCTTTGGCGGAGATCTTTTTACCAACTGCCTATGGGTGAAGTGCGGGTGAGGGGCCAGGAAGGAAAGGATAGTGTAGATACGTGGATTAAAATGTGGCACAAGGTACCGGAGATCAATTTATTCTGGTGGTCCCCTCCCACAAGTAAAAACAGTGGGTAGCCTATGATCGCAGGAAATTAGGATTCCACGTCACGATCCAGGACTACATTACATATCGTGAGGTCAACATGTTTCTCGCCTATGCACATTGGCTGCGATTCTTCAGGACCTAGTTAGTTACATCTATCTCTAGCAAAACATGACCTGGTTTAGTGTCAGTTAATATTTTATTATATAGTTGTACTACCTGTATGGGACAGCTCTTGCCTAGGGAGACAAAAGAAATCGTTACCATAGTTCAGTGACAACAAGTGCCTTTTGTGACCGTGAACACGCAGTGTTGTTGTGGATAAAGTGACATATTAGCAGTGACATACTAGTGATAAGTGGTGACCAGTATGTATTGACTTATATCACAATTTAACAAAACACAACATCCATAGATTAAAACCAAAGTTAAAGTTAAAAACAGCAGCAGTTTCTTCAAAGTCTTAGGTAACTTGCAAGTACTGAAGGCATGCGGGACCCAGATAAGTGCCTTTTTATATTGTTGGTCAAGGTCTCCCCCACCTATCTTGCTCGGACTGGGCCGCAAAATATCAAAGTGAGCTACCACTCCTGCATGTGACTGGGGCAAGGGGACCCTCTGAGCTAGGGCCTGGAGACAATCACATCACCTGGGGGTAATTAGACTCCAAGGCGCTGACATCCAACACATTACCCAGAGCTAAGAAACTGAATTTAAGGACATTAAGCAAGAGTCCTGTGCACTTCTTCTTTCTGGGCTGCAAGAATACAGCTGGAAGCTGTTTCCAAAGCTTAATAAAGTTGGCCTTCCAGCGACATAATTAATCGCTCCTAGTGACCCCCCTCCCAGTGTCGCAGTCTTCACGCCTAAACATCTGCTCCCTCCTGGGATCGCGCTCCTTGACCACCTAACTGGTTTCACTGCATCCTTTTAGCCACATAACTAACTTTTCCACCAATAATGCCGACCCTCTACAGGTGCCTTCAGCGGTGTGGCCACAGGAAGGTGGAAGAAAGACCGCTCAGTGAAAGACATGCTACTCAAAACACCCAGCACTCACACAGAAGGATGAGCATCACCCCTGGGCAAGGCGGAATCAGAAGATTCTGAGCACTGGAGAAGTCTTCCAAACTATCAAAAAAGAGCTATTGAGCAACCCTAAAGAGGTCCCTTTTTCGACATAGATGCCTGGGGCAACAGAGTGTCCACGCCGGAGGATCATGATTCAGCCGGGACGAAGAGATCTAACAACTTCAGCAAGGAGTCCTCCATCTTGGCGATCAACACCTAGATCTTTTGGCCTAACTTGAAAAATCGGTCGCGCCATAACAATATTTGCATTAGAGGCATTTCATCTGGTGCAGAAGGCTTGTATATCACAGCCTTTGTGAAAGACCTCTTTTGCAGTGATCTGCAACTAATCCCCGGAATTCTAAATCAAACTTGACCAAGTAGGTCCCAAGTGGGTCCCAAAGGGACTGCTCTGGCTCCGTCTGCTGATATTTTGATGTGTATCACTGACTTTCCATTAAAAGAACGCATCCTCTGATTGTCCTGAGACAAACACTGGCTACAATTCCAGGGCCATAAACTGACACTTTATCAAGACCTGGTGGCGTTTACTCTTCAGAAACGCAGAACCTTTTTCCCGGGCACTTCTCATTTTAGGTCTGCCGGCATGTCTTACTCCTGGGGGCACCTGATTGGGCTGATTTTCCGGCTCAAAGAGGAACGTCTTCAACTTAGATCAATGGCGGAGGCTTGAACGCTTCTATACATTAAGACTACTTCAATCAATCAATCAATCAATCAAGGCATTTGTAAAATGCACTACATACCTGTGAGGGTCTCAAGGTGATGGGGGGGTGCTGCTACCGTTCGAAGAGCCAGGTCTTGAGGAGTCTTCTGAAGGCCAGTAGTTCTTGGGTCTGCCATAGGTTGGTGGGGAGGGTGTTCAAGGTCTTGGCGGAGAGGTGGGAGAAAGATCTGCCACCAGCGGTCGTTCTTTGGATGCGGGGGACTGTGGAGAGAGCAAGGCCTGTGGAGCGGAGCTGATGGATGGGCGTGTAGAAGCTGAGTCGTCTGTTGAGGTATGCTGGGCTGGTGTTGTGGAGAGCTTTGTGTCCTTGGGTGAGGTGCTTGAAGGTTACCCTCTTGTTGACGGGGAGCCAGTGCAGGTCTCTCAGGTGGGGTGTGATGTGGCTGTGGCGGGGGATGTCGAGGATCAGATGTGCTGAGGCATTCGGGATGTGCTGCAGTCGTCTCAGGAGTTTGGCCGATGTTCCTGCGGAGAGGGCGTTTTCGTAGTCCAGCCTGCTGGTGACGAGGGCCTGGGTGACTGCTTTTCTCGTTTCGGTGGGTATCCACTTGAAAATGCTGAGGAGCATTAGGAGGGTGTGGAAGCAGGATGAGGAGACAGCGTTGACCTGCTTGGTCAGGGAGAGGGTGGAGTTGAGGACGATCTCTAGATGACTGCAGCGCATCCAGAATACCTCAGCACATCTGATCCTCGACATCCCCCGCCGCAGCCACATCACACCCCACGTGCACTCTCCACGTCAGGGGAGGGGCACCCAAGGAGTCGTCGTTCCCCTCGGGGTATCACCCCCATAGTGTTTGGTCCTACTGTAAGGGCCCACAGGAGGTGCCTGGTAGGATCGGGTGTGCACTTGTCTCTGTTGAAGTCCTCCGCATGATGATCCCCGCGTCCGGCCCACAGCCCGAGATAGGACACCGGCTTACTCGTCACGTTTCTTGATTTGGCAGGGGTGGCCAGATTCTGGCGTACCGTCTTGCACTCTAATCCCTGCCAGGCACTGGTGGGGGTCAGGTCCCGCATCTGTCACCTCCAGAAAGCAGGCCAGCTCAAGTCAGGGAGTCGGATCACAGGCCCCCTCTTCCTCTGCACTTGAATCCTGACCTGAAAGCAGCTCAGTCGGGCAAAGGTATTGAGACCATCGGCACCCGGATCTGCCTTATTCAGTGCCCAGTAGTGTGATGGGGCTATTCCCACAGGGGTTAAGTCCACCTCTGTGGCATTGAAGGCCTCGGTCAGAGAGACAGGAAATTGCGTATCACCCAACAGCCATCTTAGCTACACCCCGTATCTGCCTGTTTAGTAGTAAAATATAGCAATATTAGGTGCTTAGTGGGGTGGCTAGAGGTTTTGGTACCGGTGTCACTTCACTTGCTGCACCATTCTGCCCTTTTTAACTGAAAGGCAACTGCAATTGTGACTGCCTGTTTAGTAGTAAAATATAGCAATATTAGGTGTTTAGAGGACTTCTAACAACTTTTCGGGCCAGTGACACTGGACCTGCTGCACTATTCTTAGTATGACCTTAGTGCCTGAAAGATAACTACACTTGTGACTGTCTATTTAGTTGGAATTAGCTGTGCTACAGTCAGTATGTCACAATTAGCCAACATGTATTTACTGGGAAATTGACAAACCCAGAGAGTGCCTCTAAGTCACTGAGCTTAGTAAAATAAATGTGCTTGGTTATCCTTGACTATTGATCTCCTAATCGGGTTGTGCAAACCTGGGGAACATTTTTTCAGCCCTTCTTTGCTAATTTTGAGTCCTTCACACAGCTGGTGAAGGTTTAAAAGGAGTCAAAAACCTGCAAAGCAGGAAAAGATATTTTAGCACAGCTGAATCTCATTTTGGATATGTTACAAAAAAAATCTTGCATTCTTTCCCCATGTTTCTCTCTGTACTACTACATCTCCCCTGCCCTTCTAGAATCGTTTATTGCAGCTCTCTAATGGTTTACTGTCACCTGCTCTCTCTTGTTTGACTGCCTCACTATTCCGGACATGGTCTGCTCTCTGCCCAACTCACTATTTTTCGCATTAGTTTGACTTCTGTTTATGCTTGTCTAATCCTTAATGTTGAATTACTTTTCCTGCAATCTTATCATGTCATGAAAAAATGTAGAGAGACACAATTTTACTCTGACCTTCCTGTCAATGGTCACAGATTCACTTCCCACTTCTCTCTATGCAACCACTTCTCTCTTGACCTTCAAGACGATGTCAAATATCTTGCCATTCTACTCCCTATACTGCTCCTATTGCATTTGCTTCTCTCTCTGTTGCATCTCTTTCCCATCCTCTTAGCCTACAATCAATCAGTGTGTATATCAGTGATAAAGTACTGCGTTATGTAAGTAAATTTTTAGGACTGGCAGATGTGGGTGTTAACTAACCAGTCGCAGCAGGCATGACTTGTGGGTCGGGGGTGAGGAGGGGTCACGCAGGGATGAGGGTTAATTAAAAAAATATTTTTTTACCTACCTTCGCCTCTGGTCCAGCGTCATGTTGTGTCTCCTCTCTCTGAGCCTTACAGGAAGCAGGCAGCCTCCTCTCCTTCCCTAAGCCAATCACAATTCTGCAATGGCGGGGTTGTGATTGGCTAGGACACCGACCCCACAGGCGTCTATGGGGATGCCATTTTATCTATGTAGGCGAGACTGCATGCAGCCTACATAGAGAAAATGCAGTGTATATGACTGGTTAGGTCAGCCCTGGGGCAGACCAAACATTCAGCTCACACAACAGTGGGCAAGCCACTCCTCCCCTGCCTGGAGCAAGAACAACCAACCAAACCCTGCCTTCTACTTTCTCGCAGTGTGAAAAGCAGAAACATAAAATAGTATTTAAAATATAATTTATGTTTCTGTTTCTCGCGCAAACTTTTCCACAGCGGATTTTCACGTTGGATATGGGGAGACATTTACCGCTGCCAGGATGGAGTAAATTACTCTCCACGATGGGATTGAAGAAGCAATAGGAGTGATTTTTTTCACATGGAACATACTTTACCCACAGAGAAAAATAGCATGTGAAAATTAACTTTTGTAAGCATTTCCATGTACTTAATGGTACATTATTTACAATAACAAATGCTTAACTGTTGATACCTGTCAGTATTCCTGGAAAGTTGAAGCAGTTACAGCTTGGCAGGAGTACTCCTTGATTTCTTCCCAAATTAAAAAAAAATGTACATCTATTCCAAACATATAGATGAAAAGACATTTGGAGTTCAAAACATTTTTGTGAATCAGGCTCTAGGAAGCCATAGATATATATATATGGGCCATTTAGGCTAGTGTAAAATCAATCCGAGATATAAGTTTCAAAAAGTGGTTGTGCAATAGCCAGTTCATCACATTTAGCAAGCGTGCATTTACAGGTAACTGACATGGGAGTGCGTTAGAGCGACTCAATAAAATTAATTGAACTTGCATTTAGTGAGGAAAATGCCTGTTTATCCAATTCCACGGGACTTCTATTAGGATCTTGCAAAGTTGAGGAACATCTCTTAAGTACTTCTTTGCAAATTTCGAGTCGTTCACAAAGCTGATGACGTTTTAAAAACAATGAGTGAAAAAACAGCAAAGCAGGAGAAAATATTTTAGAAGAGCTGAATCTAATTTTGGATGTGTTGCCAAATCTGTCAGTCTCCCTCCCTATCTCTGTAGTACTACGTTCCTTCTGCCCTCATACATAGATTTTGTCAGCTACTGTTTTGCTGCAAAAGCTGTTTCTATCTTACAAAAGCAAGCCTTGCCTGCCTTTGTTTGCTTCTCCAGACATTGGGCCCTATCTACAAAAACAAATTTACACATGCACATTTACTCATGTGTAAATCTCCTACTGCATCTAGTACAAATATTATTTTGGGAGACTATTCACCATTCCTGGGTGTTTAATTACTCCTAGTTGCAGACTTACATGTCTCCATTTTCTGGTGGAGCCTCCTACTTCAGGATGTAAGAGTGTAAAATACTACTTGTAACTTTTCACACATAGACAGAGACCGCCGCCATGGCCCTATGGCAAAGTATAGGGAAAATAAAGAATTCATTAAAGTAAAAAAATATTTTTTAACATGTTTTCATGTAAATTATGTCACAGCACATTAGCCTAAATGCGTATTAGGAAATTAATTCATTAACATATATTTAGCAAAAGTTTAAATAATATTTTTTCATAATATTTGTAAAAAACTGCCACCTGCAGTAAAATTCTTATTTTGCTACACACTCAGCAAAATGAATTAAAAGTTATACATATATTTAATTGAAATTATTTTTTATTTTATTCGTAAATGTTATAATATTTATTAGAATAATGTTTTATTAATTATATGTACATTTTTAACATTAAAAAAATATACATTTATTTTGAAAGTGGACATTATTTTAATTATTTAACATTATTTCCTTCAAGGATGTTATTATTTTAAGTGCCTGCCTCCATCATGTCCTATAGTGTTGAAGTACCAGTAAGCGTGGTGCTGGACTCACTCCATACTGGAACTGAAGTACATTTAGTACTGTTTTTTTACCTTTGTGGCTGTAGTAACTTTAGAAGTGCAGTTTACGAATAGCAATGGCCATACTCTTTTGAGAGTGGGTGTTTGTATTTGCTTCTTCCTTCCTAAAACCCTCCTTATCCCTCTCCACACTCGCCCCATTTCGCAGTAAGTATTCCCCATTTTTCATCAACTCACCCCAATTTACTAATAAAACATAAACCTAAATGTGCAGAGATCTCTGCAGCTGTGGTGGAGACCTCCACACAGAAAATAAATAAATGGCAGAGGTCTCCACATAAAGGTTAGGGAATAGTATTTTGCACTACTGTAGTAGTACTTCACGTAGTACAAAATGTATTTTTGAATACAGCTCATTGTTTCTCTTTTGACCAAGTTGCTCATGTTACCTAAAAACCACAGAGAGGTTTTACTTAAAGTGTGTGTCCTAGGAGCCACATAAGCTTCTGAAAGCCCTGGCCTTTCTATAATTTATCTTAACTGGTGCACATAAAGCACTGTAACACTCTAGGGCAATGTTCTCCAAACAATAGGGCACACCCCTCTGGGGTGCCATGGAGTCATCTGAAGGGGGCACCAGTCAAAGTCCCCTCACGGGCAAGCAGAAGCTCCAGAACACACGGTTTTCATTAGTGCATTTTGTAGGTTGTTTCTGTCATTGTGCATTTTTGGCCTTATTTTTAAAGGCAAATGGGCTTGTACTGAAAATGGCTTAAACTTGTGTATATGGAAGAGAAGGAGCACCTTCAGAAACTCGTAAGGTAGCGATGGGCGAACAGGGAGACTGAGAATTGTGCACTTTGCAATTCTTTTTTTCAACTGTCTGGATGGGAGTCAGAAGATGGGGGCAGGTTGTGGTTTTAAAAAAAGACACCCCAGTGGTAGTTTGCAGAAGTGTTTTGCATGGGTATTTGAAGAGGAGTATTAGATTGGGTTTTTAGCAGGTTTGGTGGAGCTATGAAAAGAGATACTGAATGATGTCTTACAAAGTGGATTCTGAATTGTGCTTTCTAAAATGGGGCGAGAGTACTACTTTTATTGCTGGGATCTCTGTGGTGCTTTTCAGAGCAAGTCGAGGTTGGGCTTTGCAGGGAGTGCACATAGCAGGCTTTCTAGAGGATGTCTTGTTGAGAACTCTGGAGAATGAGTGTGGTTGCCCTGTCAAGTACCACACAACCTTGGTTAGACTAAAGCATGTTAGTGCTTGTGTCAGCATCGCCATACTAAAATGCATTAGTCACTCAATTTTTTGTATTGGTCGGTTCATTAAGGGGTAGTAGGTTAGTGACCTTCGATTGCAGATGTTTTTCAAAAGTTTTTAGAACTTTTTTATGATTTTTATTGCTTAAAAGTGTGCAGTTTCTGGAATCTAGCTCTTTCCATGCACGTCATTGCTTGTTTTTGCTCATGGGAAAGTCTTAATCTTAATATGCATATTTGGTAGTTAAAAGTCACTCCTAAGTGCATTGAAACCATGGAAATGTGACACATAAGCATTCAGAAAACTTGGCAGCTATGGTTTAGGTGCAAATTTGCAAGGCTTTCAGGAAAGGAAGTTGTAAGTACAGATCCGGATGGTGCTTTGCAGAGAAGATCTGAATAGGGCTTTGGTAAGAGGACCTGGATTGGGGCTTTTGCCCAGTGGAACTCCCAATATACTGACAATTTAGTTAGATTTCTTACCCATGTCTTGATCTGCCCTTTCATATATTTGAGGGGAGCCTAACTCCCAAATATTTTGCTTTGGAGGAGATGGCATAACAAAGTTTAAAGACCACTGCTCTGTGGCAATGTCTTCTCCAAGCATTGAGGGCCATAATTATTAAACTGTTTCATCGCTTTTGCACCACGCAACAGGGTGCATGGGCGTCACAACCTTTAACTATCATTTATCAAGCCATGCAAGACCACCTATTGTGGCCCTAAGTGGCCGGATAAATCTGAAGAAACGCAGCGCAAATCGCTGCATTCTGTTACTCTGACCCAGGGAAGCCTTTGGGGTGATGTGTGGATGTTCCCATGTATCACACATGAATTTTGGTGCCTTCCCAGATTTACCATAAGTGCTAGTCCTGGGAATTAGTTAAAACTGCTAAACATCCCGGGGGAGGTGCAATGAGGAGAATTATCTCTATTTCTACTTGGTTTATCCTCTTTTTATGAGCGCTGTATTCTGCCGCACACATGGAAAGAGCAAATGCCTCAAGGGATTGTTCTTGTGCAGCACGGTATTTCTTCCTGAACAATATCAATCCTACTTTCAATGCAGGCACCCTTGCACCATGGTGTAAGAGTGCCTGCATTAGTGCTAAGCAGCAAACTGTGCGCCAGAGCTGGGAAAAGCAGGAATGCACCATATTATGTTCAATATGGTGCATTGCTGCATTTTCATTGTCATGCAGTGCAGCAATGACATGTGTGACATATTATTAATTACGCCCCTGAATCTCAAAATAAATACATTAGCATGAACTGCTGTTTTAGCATCAGAAATCTTCAACGACCAGGAAACAGTGCAACATCCACAAATGTCTCAACTTCACTAAGTTCCCAAGATTGGTTTGCCATACTTCTTTGCTGGCTTAATAAAATATTGCCCAGACCAAATCACATTTGTGATAGAAAACTGGTCCGAATTGGGCTCAAAGGGTGCTTTATCGCAACCAATGCTGTTTGAAAAATAAACTGTGGAACAGTGCTGGTCGTTTCAATCTGTTGCCATACGGCTTTTTCTTTTCCAAGTAAAATTGTGCATTTGTTGGACAACATAAACATCAGAACAGTAAGGTTAAAAATAAGGCTGTGGGACGTTAGAGGCGGGTTACGACCTCCTACGTCCTTAGAGTGTCAACATGTTTCAGCCGGTTCTGCGAAGGAGGCACAACAGGTCCAACGCCGGTGCTGGCCAGAAATCCTGGCCAACGCCTTGCCACTTCAATAACCTTGAAGCTTAACCAACCTAAAACTAGCGTGATCTTGAGAAGGGAATCCCCCTCTCACAGTTAGATACACTTTAGGGTGTGTAGACACATAGACTACACTACACACCCCCTAATTTTAACTACACACACATTTTAATTGTCCTGAAGAAAGCCAGAATATTGATAAGGCACTGGCTGAAACATGTTGACACTCTAAGGACGTAGGAGGTCGTAACCCGCCTCTAACGTCCCACAGCCTTATTTTTAACCGCTGACGGAGGCCCACTTAATAAAGTGTCCTCACCCTCAGGGACCCCCGCCAAGCCGTTTTAAACTCACGAACTTATCACTCTTCACCGCACACACAGTGACATACCTGCTCCGCTGTAATCAGGCGTCGTAGCACACCCGGGACACGCTAGGTGTCACTGGGTGGGCCCGATGATGAAGCATGCCACCAACTAGGTTGGTGGGGAGGGCTTTCTAAAGACACCCAGCAGGTGCCACCACCAATTGACAAAACAATACTGAGTCACCATGATGGTAATAATATTAATGTCATGCTAACCCCATTTCTAGCTAGTCTCTTTTTGATTTATTAACTTAAGAACATAAGCATGTAAAATGGCATTCCTTAACCGGCCTCGTTTACCCACATGACACCCACTCCTTGGACATAACTAAAAACAAAGCTATCTAATTACAATGCTAAACCTCTATGTAAAAGCATAAAGCCCTAATCATTATAAAAAAGGCACCATGCTATTTTGACTTTAAATGCACACAGAAAGCCAAATGTAAAAGTATATAAAAGCAAGTAAAAAAAGTTTGATACTTAACAACAATTTGGGATGTTAAGGAATATGTCAGAATTAAAATGTTCCCACAACTTGAAACTGCCAAATTGTTTATGTGTTCTGAGGAGTAGATGAAACATGGCTGTTCTCAGCAACCGCAGATGATGTTCCCAGAGGCACATCATGCATCAAGTCCACAGAACAAACACGTTCCAGTCCATCCCCCTCAGAGTCAGCCAAGAGAGAAACTGCTGGTGCTGATTCCACAGAAGACTAGCCAGGATCCAGATCACCAGGAGCTGAATGATCCAAGGAGGGATCATAATATGGATTTAGGAGCTATGGCAAGCATGAAGGACAAAGGTACAAGTGAGTTGCTAACAGACCCACAAGTAGGTCAATGTCCACAGATTGAACCAGTTGCGATCCCAATCATACGTCCAGGGCACACTCAAAAGTGCACAGCAGACAGCAAAAAATTGGCTGCATGCAGTGTAGCCAGAGAGGCATAGAAGAAAAGAACCAGTGGCCATAAAGTTCCTGAAGCAAGAGTGCATCAAAGCACTGTATCATGCGTTCATGACTTAGGAGCATGTGTGCTACTGCTAACCCCATTTGGCCTCATGATGGAACATCCATTGCGGAGCAGAACAATTAAAAGCACATTATCGACACCTCAGAACAGGATAACCAGCAGGTCTCCAAAGATGGTTCCAAGCATGGAATGCTTGAATGATGGAATCACTCCAAAGACAGTCTGGAAGTTGTTGCCCAACCCAGAGCCAGTTGCCTTTAAAAAAAGTGTGCTACGCGTACTGTATTAGGCATGATAAAATTGCGCTGCAAAAGCTCCCCAAAATGGTGTGGGAAATTAGTGCAGAGTAGCGACTGTATCTGAGGAGATGACCTTGAAACTTGAAGATGAAATGTCTCCCTTGCAGATGTTAAGGTCACATCTTTCTAGAACAATAAGGCTTTCAGTCTACTTAAAGCATTAAGGTGCACATTTGTAAGCATTATCGAAGACCAAAGCATTGAATTCCTAACTGTGCGGGCATGTGGAAACATTACTTTTGTACAACAGGTCACAACCGTAGTGATCGTCACCAGATAGGCAACTCCCGGTCTCACCCCACAGCACCCATGATCATTTAGCATCAAGTAACTTCCATTCCAGGGTAATCTAAAATGCCGGACAGATCACAGGAGCTGGGAACCATTTTAAATAGCATGACAAGTTTGTCTTAGAAGAATTAACAACAAAATAAAGCACGTGTATGTGCAGAGGGAAAGGAAAAAGGGGAATTTCCCTCTTGGGAACTAGAACCCTCACACACCCAGCAAGCTAGGTGTCATGCTTCATCATATGGGTCCTGCTCCTCGTCAGACTGCCGCTGCAATGTCTGACGGGCACCCGCAAAGGGGCTCTTTAGCGGAGATCTTTTGTTCCAGCCATATGGTGCATGCGTGTGAGAGGGCAGAAAAAGTGTGTAGTCGTGAGAAGGTGGTGGTGATTAAAAAAGGTTAGTCAGTCCACAAGGATTTTTAATAGCGTGACTGACTCCCTTGGTTAAAAAAGTGGGAGGGGAGATAGACACTACGGAAGTAAGTGGCGAAGGTATCTGCAACCCTCTGGTTAGGTAAAAAAAAAAATGTCTTAGAAGAATTACCTGCACCATAATGAGAAAACTCCCTGCACACTAAGGAATGACCCAAGGTATCCTCACAGTCAGCCCCGCTAAGAAAAGCCTCTGTCTCTCAATTTTGACATCAGTATTTAAAAGGTAAGATCCATGACTTGTGAACTACCCCTCTCCTAGCACCTCATATCTGCCTTCTTGATGGTGTTGTATGCAGTATTGGAAGTGAAATGTCAAAATTGGCAGAGAAATAAACCAGTGGATTATCCAATCTGCAGAAGGTATTTTAGCAATAGGGACTGGCAATTTCTCTAACTTCTCTATGTATAACATGGTATAAATGGCGTTCTTTTTGGGCATGATTGTTTGTTGTTTTATGAGGTTATATGGCAGAAACAAACTAGAGTCATTAAGGTTTTTCCAGGGAACACGCCCAGCTCAAAGTGTCTGTAGCTTCCAGCTCAGTAACATTATAGCCCTAAGCTGCCACTGTCATGTTGTAGAGAAGACATGTCACTCTGAATTATGTCAATTGTAGATGGCACTATGTTTCTCAAAGAGTAAATCCTGGTGAATTGAGTAGCCATACCATTATCAACTACTGCTAGAACCCTTTCTAAATGTGCCCCGTTAATTTCACATAATCTGTCAGAAGCCTCCTGCTGTGAAATTTTCCACACTTTATTGTATATTACATACAGAAATTGCTTTTGATGTGGTCCTCGAGTACCTAATAAAAAGTTCTGTAATCCCATCTTCATCAGGAAGAAGGGACAAGTGTTGATTCACCTGAGACAATGTTGAGATTTTTAGCCAGTCTAGGCATAACTTCCCCAAACTGTAAGCAGTTACCACCCATGAGCGCTGTCTCTGCTTGTATTGTGCATCAGATCTACTGATCCTAAACCCATAGGTGTCACCCAGAAAATGAGCCTGACATCCGTTAGTGTTTAACAGCCACACTAACCATACCTTCAGATTGGTACGTGAGGAACTGTATGAGCCATTTCGAAGCATGGTGTCTAATGTTTCCTCTGTGTAATTTGGGAATTGTTGCCAGTTTGCAAAACCTGCAAATGTGGGTATGCTTGGTGTGTTTACATCTTGTACCTTGGCCAGGCCAAGATAATTAGTTTGCTGCACAGTTTTGTTCAGGAAAACCATTTGTTGTGGTATTAGGGATGCTCTTAATAAAGCCTTGATCCCAAGAACCTGCCATTCCATAGTTACCCAAATGGATTTCAAATCAACATTGTCTTTCCAATAGTGAAATCCTTGTACAAATGGCTAAAGCCAATTTGCAGTCAATTGGGCATGCTGGACCACCCGGTTGCTCAGCGCATTTTGAAGTCCGAAGCAAGACTGCTCTTTGCTTGCAGTGTGGCCAAGTTCCTTAGCCATGCCTGGATAGTCAGGCAAAAAGCTGTGCATGGGGCGGTCTAACAACATATCCCAGGAGCTGTGGAGGACGTACTCCAGCCCAAGGAGATTGTCCTATTCATCACTAAAGTTTCATTATACGCACTAGCACTTTATACTACTTTACCTGCCCCCCGACAGAGGGCCTTAACCCGTCCATCAGTTGGGTACCCATGGAGGGTTCCACACTCTGTTTTTAATTTTTTACTGAGACGTCCCCACTGGGTAGGATTGTTATGACTGTACATTTTAATTGCTTTTATCATAGTTATTTATGATTTTATTAACACATTTGTAATGTCTCTCATCAAGTAGCTTTCGAACACTGCTTGTTTCTATCGATTGTGGCACAATAATGTACCTCTATGTTTTGGCTGCACATTACCTCTGGTCTATTCCTGTACCATTTGTCATTTTGTACCTTTTAACTATTTTTAAAATGCTGTTGGAAGCTTTTATGATAACAGTTATCAAAATAAAGCAGATGATGATGATGGTGATGATGAAACCCTTGTACAGACAGCTGGGAAATGAAAGATGCAGAATAAATCAGCTTGTCGTCAGTGGGCATAGTTATAGAGCCTGTGAGGGTGTGAGCTTATAATAATAAGACCCTGGGTCAGCTGGATTGTGACCAGAAAAATATGCAAACTTCTGTGTAAATGCTTTTGAGCTACCCTGTGGTGGCGTTTCCATTGTGTGTAATTAAACACTGCATGTGGAGTACTTGTTTGATGCAGGAAATGGTGACCATAATAGTGAAAACAGAACATTTCATCATAATTAGCCATGCCCTCTAATTTCCACTGAAAACAGTTGAATGTTGTAGATCATCCAGCTTTTCACACTCTGTATCAATGTCTCAATCATCGGAGATAGTGCTAGTAGTGATAAAGTCATGCAGAGAAATCTTAAACACATAAGAATTTGAATTAATTCAGTTGGTCCAAATGTATCATATGGAACATATTCCGCAAAAATTCCATCAGAAACCAGAACAGCAGAAATGTTCACCAATGAAAGATCTCTTTTCACTTTGTATGATGAAAAATGGGGTGTTAAAACTAAGTTCACCAGTTCAATAACAGCGTTCTGGGAGATAGTGCCATTCAGGATCAAGAAAAAGACCGTCACCAAACCAAATGAAGAGGAAAAGCAATGCAATTTTAATCCAAATGTATATCCAAGGAGGGATAAAGTTTTCCTTTTTTAGCCAAATGTAGAATTCACACAGTGTACCGCGAGCGATAGGGGTGGTGGGTCAGATGAATATGAAAAGAAGTCATCATAGTAAATGCAGTTACCGGAGCCTGTTTGTTCTCTTTTTGCCAGCTCTGAAGGCTGCTTAGAACTTGGAGTAGGTACCTGTGGTGGCACGTTTCTATAGATACCATCCTTGTCTGTTTGCCGAATAGAAATCTGTGCCTCTATGCATAATGTTTGTAAGGAGTTTGTTGATGTAACAGACAGATACTTCAGTGTTAGCTGTTCCCTTAAGGGGAGAAGAGACTTCATTGTGGATCGAAGACTACATAGGGACTACCTGCAGGGTAGTGAGAGGAGGCAGTTAACTACATAGGAGTCCTCTTGGCCTACTGTGTATAACTGGCTCCATAATGTGGTTTGGCAACATCTATTGACACAAATCTCTTGTTTTTGGTACCAGCATGGGTGGTAGAAGGACGATTCTCGTACCTTTAACAGCCAGGACGGGTAATTCCTTCTTGTCCACAGTCTTCTCTCTGGTGCTTCCTTCACTTTCCTAGTAGCATACGTTTATGCTGGATGTTGCTCTGATCTTCTTGAAAGTTGTTCTGATCCTGTAAAACATCCAATATTCAATGATGTCAAATGATGTTTCAGCCACCACTGTACTGGGATTGTCGAAGTTGGCAACCCCCATCTTAACCCCAAGATAGTTTAGGGCTCTCTGGACCCCGTACAGGTGATGAACCTAACTGCCGTCTGAACCTAATACCCTCACTGTTAAAGACTGCTTTACATCCCGGTTCTTCCTCCCAACTACTGTACTTCGCTCAGGGTGACAGGGGAGGAGTATCCCACAGTCAAACCCAATTTTCAAATGGTGTTTCTGTAAGCCTTGGAGGCAAACACCAGACCCTGGCTCAAATCGAATGTGGCCACTGCGTGTGTCCAGATAAAGACTTGAAGATCTTTTATAACAGTTCTGACATCAGCTGATCGCTGTGGCCAAACCCATAGGAATCGAAAGCAGGAATCTACTGCTACCAAGATGTATTTGAAAGTCCCATCTTTGTAGAGGGCTGTAGTGGTATAGGTGAACACAAGCAAGAGGCTTGTCTGAAATCAATAGAGGTGTTTGTGGTGGGGGCACTATGGTAGAATCCTTCCTCTGCTGGCAGATAACGCATTTAAGGACAACATCCTAAGTCTGTTTGCATAGACCAGGCAACCAATAGTGTTGTTGCAATAATGAAATTGTAGCTGCCACCCCTGTGTGAGCATATGCTAGACCCTCATGTGCTGCTAGGATTAACCTTAAGCTGAATTAGGTATCACTCGAACCCCCACTCCAGGAATCTGAGCATATGAAATGTTTTGCACACTTAACTAGTAGGAGTATTTTGCTGGAAAGCCTTTCGGCAGGTGGGTGCCATCGTGCACAGCATTGACAGCCACCATGATGTCTTGATGTATCTTCCTACTTGAACAAGTAATTGTAGTGACTGCAGCAGTTTGCACTGTTGCTTTTACAGCATTTTCAGCCATGGAATTCCCTGCAACATGTATTCCTACACGTTGATGACTAACTGTGTGCATTACATGAGTCTATGGCAAACACTCTTTGAAGTGTTTTGTTCTTTATAGTGTACCCTTTAGAATCTCTGAATCCATTCTGGCTCTAGTAATGTAAGTACTTGTTATAAGACTGCACATAATAATACGAATCCAGGATCCATATCCTCCAGTACCAGAATCGGACCCCTGAGTTCTGCCAGCTGTGCTGTGTAATCCCCTAGTAACTGCATGCAGGTTCATGAGGGCAGAATTCACTATCATCCTCCACCTTTGACAGCAGCATGCTGTAGAGTATTGATGTTTTGTCCCTACAGCAGGCTGTGCTGAAACGTCATTATAAATGATGGAATCATACTGCTCAAGAAGCATGACTTCATTAGGCAGATGATATTCATTTTTGGATTGCAAATATGCTTGTGTTTGTAGTGTAGAGTCAAATCTGTAATCTACATTCATTGAGGTGAGAGAGTTGGCCCATTGTGTCTTTCTTCGATGTAAAGCCTTTGCATTAGGAACACTGGTCTTTGTAAAAGCCTCAAGGGCTGAGACTGGAGTCATGACTGTAATGCGTTTCCCCTGAGCCAAAAATCTTTCTCTCATTACATCGGTCTGTACTGCCATCAGAATCTTGTCTGTCTGTGAAAAACACATCTCAGCATTGGTGTATAAATGTTACTTATATGCAAATGATAGAGTGTCCCCTTTGTTGAATGTAACATAGGTATAACCTGATGCACCTCCAATTATACGGATCACCAGGTAAGTGGTGTTTTCAATTGTTTGCAAGTGTCTGGAAGTTAGCATATCAGCTTGTACTGAATTTAGTTCTTGAGCATGTTCAGTTGGCCAATGTGTGCTTGAAAAGTCTGTGTAGTGTGGAATAAAAGTTCTATGAAAATTCAAGAGCACCAGTATTAATTGGAGTTTCTTCAAGGTGTTTGGTGGTTGTAGAAGCGCACACTTAGGAAATGTGCTGTTATTTTTTTACCCTCACTTGACAACTCATATCCTAAAAATAGGACATTGAGATGGGCTATTTTGATTTTTATAAATTTAATTTATAGCCAATTTGAGCAATTCACAATCCTATGCGATCTACTCTGGCCAAGTAAGTTGAAAGGTCATCATCCGTCAAATATATGTCATAGACACAGGACAATGGCTGGTCATCATATTCTTGCAAAAGTTCTTCCGACCCGGGTTGAAAACAACCCTGGGCTGTTCTTCTACCCCAGGGGTAATTGACAGAACTAGTTTTGAAACCCGAGCGTGCTGAATGCAGTCAAGTACCTGCTTTCAAGCACTATGTTTTGGCAGAAAAACACATTTGAAATATCTAAAGTGGATTTGCATTTTCTCCGCACTTTGTTATTCATTAGTGCTGCAATGTGCAAGTTTTGTGCTGTAAATGTGCGTATAGCTGTGTTTAGATGTATGTAATCTAATACTAGACAATAGGAATGGTCACGTGTCCTCACTGGAACCAAAGGATTATTCCTAGTGGCGATGCAACTTTCTATTCTAATACTAGACAATACGAATGGTCAGGTTTCATTACGGGAAACAAAGGATTATTCCTAGGGGACGTTCAAATTTCTATTACACCTTGGTATGCACATTGTGTGAGTATCTCTTTACTTGTTTTTTATCTGCACTTTTAATGCGATATTGCCTTTGAGGTTGTGGGGTTGACCTCACTGGTATAATGTGATAAGGGAAACCATCATCCCACCCCACATGGTTGCTGTATAATGTAGGAGCTAGCACTAAAGCCCACTCCCTAGAGTATGAATGTTTAACTGCATTTAAGACAAAAATCGGAAAAGACAGGTAAAATTACCATTACTTCGGCAGGGCAATCAATCACAAATTCTGGTGGCCAGCTCTTTTCGGCCATGAGAATATCATAGCCGAATGACAAGTTCTCCCAAAAGAGAACATTAATATATCTTTGTATGACCCCCCAAGTTGAAGTTGCATTTCGTATAATCGATGCGGGACACTAACTCTTGTGTCTGGTGTTTCCACCTGGAAATAGTCACTCAACGCTACTGCTGCTAGATAATCCATCAGGCTCAAGCTCCGGTGAACTATTGTGACTTCTGCCAAGCTCTCCAGCATGGTCATAACCCACTTCCCACTCAGAAGTAGTGTCCTCAATATCCGTGGCATGCTTTACTTTAAAATTGTACGCAACAAAACCCTAGGCAATTAATCTTCAAATTTGCATTATATAATTTCAACATGGTGCTGAAAAAGGCTAAGTGATCCCTTATGAACAATACTAAAAAACCTTTTATTAATACAAATTATTTAAAAAGAATTTGTTTCTTATATGATGCATTCTACCTGTAATGTTACGTGACAAAAGTTAAAAACACAAGAAGAAACAGTACGTATTCTCCATTGAATGTGTCTCTCAATGAACAATTGCAATCAAACAATAATTTCATGTGTATTGCTTCACTAATAGAATTGATATTGAAATAATCATTCAAAATGTGTTAAATTAGGGAAAAATAAATTAAAATAAAGTCATTACCAAAAAAAACATGAATGTCTGAATATTTAACACAGATCAATAATATATGAAAAAAACAAGCGAGCGATATTGAAGTAATAGATATGTCGAAAATGAGAGACAATCAAATGGCTTTGATCATAGATGGATTCTGCTGTGCAGTTTCTATGCGCGTTTCGGCAACTACAGTGCCTTCATCAGGAAAGCCACAGATAACATGTCTAAAAACAAAAGTGAGCACTCAACCTTAAAATTCACTAATAGAAATCAAAACTCCCTGGTGTTTTCAGAAAAAAACAATGTAATCTATCTGCTCTGGATCCACAGATAAGCCATGTTAAAGATACTGCAGTGGATCTCTGAAAAATAAAAGTAGAAGAAAAGCACCAGACTAAGTAGGTGAATAATTAACTCTTCGTTGGAAAGTCTTTTTATGCACAGCCAACACGTGTTTCGCCTCCTGATGCCCATGAGCCAAGGCTTGCCAACAGAAATTGACAAGAACGATAGATCCCAATTGCGAATTTACCATGCCTACATCTAAGTAATTCCTTCATACCAAGTCAAGCTTATTTTCCTGTGCTAATTGGTCATTATAGAGTGTCCATTGAAATAAGATAGGGTTTGACCTTACATGACGATTCGATTCTGCGCCTCGAAAAAGCCTTGGCTCATGGGCAACAAGAGGCAAAACACGTGTTGGCTGTGCATAAAAAGAACCCTACTATTGTATCTTTGCATAACCTCAAATAAACTTTGGAGAATCCATGAGAAGACAAGAGTTTCTAACCTTATTTCATAGTTAGGACTTATGTGAATACCATGGACAAGGGGCTCCTAACAAATTTAGATTGAGTTCAAGTTTGGCTAAAAAACGGGGCCATTACACCTTCTGAAACTTTGCATGATCTGTGAAAAATAAGCATTGCACAAAAATGACTGGCTATAGACATTCACAATCTAGATAGCGAAATAGTAACTGCGTGAAATTTATGAGGCCAGAGAAAGCATCTATATTTGTCATAGATCAGTTTATTGGGAGTTATTTAGAGGCACAGGATTCATACCCCTGCAAGCATTCTTAGACCAAAATATTAAAAGAAATAATGATATCCTAAAAATGTGCACCACTTTCCATAAACTGTACTTTTATTCAGACACCACATAATGAAAAATTATAAGGCCTCATACTGCATACTCTTTCATACACCCTACCTTTGTTTTGCTTTTGGTGCAACATGTTATGTCAGTGGAAGATGGTCCTCCATTTTGATTTGGGCCTAACATGAAGTGAGCCTCTCAGACATGGTCTGCGCTAAATTTGAAGATAAGTGGTATCACGTAAGTATATACCACTGGAATTGTGAAGGAATCTGGGGATTTTACATGTAAAAGTATAATTATCTGCAGCATGGCAACATGCCACAACAAAGCAAAACACAGTAACTGATCAAAACAACACAGATAGTCACAACAAAGTACAACACAATAGAATACCAATAAAAAGAAACACAATATCCAAAACAGAACAAAATAGTGAAACCCACACTTCACAGTAGCACAACCTTTCTACAATGACAACACAAGCATAGTTCTGAACATTAACAGCACATCATAAAATCACACATCAATACAATAACAAACCAAACAACACTAGAGTGGCACACTACATTAACAAGCCAATAAACACAAAAAACACTAAAACTTGAATATATCACATAAAACTCAAAACAAAAACAGTATAACAACACAGGAAACACAGTAAAGCAGAACATAACAAAACAATCAAAACAGAATTGCACAGCAGCACAACCTCTACACATTGACAAAACAAGCAGAGTCCAACACATTAAAATCACACCTCAAAAACACAAAACAACATAATAACAAAGCCAAGGACACTACAATAACACAATGCATTAACACCTCAACAAACATAAAACAACACTACAATGGTAACATACGATGGAACCCCAAATATTAAAACAACACCCCATAACAGCACAAAACACATTAAAATAGCACGGTCTAGTACAACAGTGATAACAGAATTGTCATTTTATTGTGCTATTTCATTAGTGTATTTTCTTATTTTTTATGGTGTATCCTTGTGATTTTCTGGCATGTTACTTTGTTTTCGCCTCTTGCTGTACTGTTATGTTATGTTGCTATTTTGTTGTTGAGTTATGTTTTGTCATGGTATTGAATCAGTCTGTCATTGTGCTGTAATATTGTGTTTTGTTTTGGTGTGTTGTATTGAGTGCATTGTGCTTTTCCGTAAGTTTTATATGTTGCTGAAGTGTTGCTTTTCATTCTTTTTTTGTTGTAAAACTGTACATTTTGTTTGTGTTTAGTATTTTAAATGACTATGGCCTCAAACTGTATCACCTAATGTATGCCAGTTTGACTGATGCATGTAACACCTCTATATTAATCCATATAGTCTGTCTGAACATTCATATTATAAGCTATGATATTAAGTAAATGTTTCAGGATTGAGGCACTCATTTATGTGCAATCGGCAAAGGACAGAGCCGCAAGTCTTGCTGCGCCGACCTACGCCAATGTGAAAGTGCAGGAATGCACTGTATTTCTGAAATACAGTGCCTTCTTGCCCTTTCTCCTTGCGCTGGCGTCAAATTTGTTGCCTAGAGCAAGTGCAGGCATCCTAGCACCATGGTGAAAGGGTCCCTCCATTGCATGCAGGATTGTTTTTGTGCAGAGAGGGCACCTTCCAGCTCAAAAACAATCACACGAGGCGTTTTCCTTTGTCTATATGTGCTGCATATAGCAGCACACATGGAAAACGAAAAAAACTAGGAGAAATTAAAATATTTCTCCTTGCTACACCTGCTCTGGAAAGGTGTAAGGTTTTTGCTCTGCCCCAGGTTTATGTAAGTAAGTAAATCTGAGGCAGAGTCAAAATCCATGGGTGTTGCGTTGGAAAACCCACCGCAAAGCCCATGGAATGCCTCCCTGGTGCAGCATAAGGCAACACAGTGACTTATGCTACTTTGTCTTAATTCCTATCTATGAGGCCATGCAAAGCCACGCAAAGTGACTTTGCATGGCTTCATAGATATTGTTGTTGTATATATTCGATATATTCATATCATAAAAGAACAAACATTACAAAACTAAACATGAAACCAATGTACAAAGTATTACATCCATTTAATATTAAAAGGGGTTAAAATCCATATACATAAAACCATTGTACAAAATATTACATCCATTTCATCTTAAAAATCCATATATTAAAAGGGTAATTACAAAAACCTGTGGTGTATTCCCAATAATATACATATATCTAGAGGTTGTGGGAGATTAATTTTAGTGTTACCTAGCAGCCTGGTCCGTATGACCCAAGCGCTAGCAAGATACTTTGCAACCCCACAGACAATATACAAAGATGTTGTATCAGTTAGGAGAATACGTAATGCAGTTCTGAAATCTCTAACACCCAACTCCCTACACACAGGTTTTAACTATTTTGATCTAGGAAGTTTGTAAGTCTTACAAGCAAACAAAAAGTAGGGGAGAGATTCTTTCGTGCATTGGCAGCTTGGACAAGTTACATCATGATCCCTCGCTCCTTTCCACCCCTCTGTAAACTTTTTAAGGGGGAGTATACCATATCTCATCTTCAAGAAGAGGGAGCTATCTCTTGTGATTTGAATATAGTCCAAAAAGGGCTCTAACTTCCTAGTTGGCTTGTGTTCCAGGAATTGGTTAGTCAAAGGCCCCCACTTTGTGCTTTTTAAATCCTCAGCCTCCACCCACTCCCAATATATTTTTTTAACAATTTGTTTATGAGGAGGGGACTGGGAAATCCAAGATTCAACCATTCCTAAACTCACCACCAACTGCCTCAATTTATTGAGCCACTTTATCTTTTTTGAGGCATTCAATTTAATCAGCTCGTCCAACACCAAGGCATATTTTGCCAATTCAGGTTTCCTTTTCAGGCGCACCCAAAATAGCAAAGTGCGGAGACGTACTATATCCGCAATTGATCGTTTACCCATGTTGTTAAAGAGGGGTTTCAAAGGGGTCGAATAGGGGAGCGATGCTAAGTCTCTCACAAACTTATTCTCAGCTCCTACCAAGTCCGGATGTATGACGTTACAACGCATACCATTACAACTACCTACCATTACAACGCGACCATTACAACGCATACCATTACAACGCATAGCGCTTAGAGGTGCTGGATAGTGGTAAGTATAATTTACTATTCCAACTCCAGTCCCCGTGGACACTAGGGAAGGTGTTGGATAGTAAATTAAACTTATTCCCTATCCTAGAGCGCCCCCCAGTGCAATGCGTTGTAATGGTATGCGTTGTAAAAGTTGCGTTGTAATGGTAGGTAGTTGTAAAAGTTGCGTTGTAACAGGTGTATACCACCAAGTCCCCTATGTTCTCTCCACCCCAAAATTCAGAGCCATAAACCGCCGAAGCTAACGCCTTACCCTCGTAAACTGTGAGGGCCGGGGCTATTGTCCTGCTAATAGACAAGCGCTGATTCCTCAGAATAACTCCGGAAACCCTTTTGAGATTTAGGAGCATTTTTGCTACGTGGGAGTCCCATTTCATGTTATTACTCAACCTGACTCCCAAGTAGTCAAATTCTTCCACCACCTCCAGCGCAGCCCCATTTAACGTGAGATGGACTTTCCTAGGCTTTTTTTTTTAGGATAGCACCATCAGCTTTGTTTTAGTTGTATTGACGGTTAGCCCTCGCTTGTTGCAAAACAAACTAAAGCGATCAAGCAATTTCTGTAAACCCGATGGTGTTTTGGATATCAGGAGGGTGTCGTCAGCAAAGAGGAGGGTAGGTGTTTTCTCTCCGGCCAGGACTGGGGCATCCGTAGGGTCCTCCCTCAAATGGTCTACCACCCCATTGATAAAGAGGGAGAACAATGTTGGAGCCATCACACAGCCCTGGCGAACCCCTCTTTTGACTGGCACCCTCCCTGTCAGCTGGCCTTGGCTCCCCCCCCAGATTCTGGCATAATTGTCTTCATGGAGCCTAACAACGAACTCCAAGAGGCGACACGGAAACCCCATGTCCAGCAAAACCTTCCAGAGCTTATCACGGGGGATTACCTCAAACGCTGTTTTTAAATCAATAAAGGCCAAATATAGGCTACCCTTTGCGTCAGACACAGATTTCCAGTATACTGCGCAGAACCTGAAAACCTGGTCCATTGTGCCCACATTTTGCCTGAAGCCCGCCTGGTAATGTGTCAGAATATTGTCTTCATTAAGCCATATCCCTATTCTGTTAACAATGACCCTGCCAACTACCTTTTGGATTGTATCAAGTAGACTTATTGGTCTGTAGTTGGTAGGGTCCTCCCTATCACCTTTTTTATATATGGTTACAACCTCCGCGCCCTTCCATGATTCAGGGACAGGATGTCCGTGCATGATTAAATTCATTATGCGAGCAATGAAGTCGGACCATAATTTTGGGTCGTACAGAAGTAAGTCACCCGGCAGCCCATCCGGGCCTGCCGCCTTGCCAGGTATTATATTGGAAATAGCATCCTGCACTTCCGGGGTAGCAAAGGCTTCTATCTGCGTTTGGGACTCCATACTGAGTTCATTAAATACCCCTGTTGATTGTCCCAGAACTGCTTTCTCACAATACAATTTTAAAAAGTGGGAATGCCACTGTTGCTCCGTTATATGGTTTGATAATGGTTCTGCCCCTCTATCCAGTTTATTAGCCAAGTTCCAGAACAGAGTTGAGTCTTTTGCATTGGCAGCTACCTTGAGTTGCTGCCAGTGTTCCTCCTCCCAATCCCTCTTAGCTATTTTAATACTCCTATTGTACTCCTTCCTGGCTACTCTTACTGCTATCGGGTCCTTTCTCTTGATGGAGGTTGTTATTGTCTTTCTCTTTTCCTTGCATTCGGCAGTATACCAAGGAGTGCTATTCGAGGGTTTTCGATTTAAATTAGTAGGACCCCTCCTCTCCCCGATAGTAAAAAATACACCTATTTATCTATTAGGTTCTTATAGGAGTCAGCTAATTTAAAATCTGAGGAAATAGGCTGTGCTAGCCTGGCGGATGTTAAATCTCTAGTCCCTGCTTGCACCAACTCTTTAATGCTAATTAGTTTTTCCTCCTCGCATTTTACCCTACTCCATTTTAACTTCCTGTGCAGTTTGTGGGGATTACTTCTTTGGCAATCATCAGAGACCCATTCCTTATTTCGTCATCACTACCCCAGTTTATTTGCATACAGAGTGGGTTGTGGTCACTGTCCTGTGTTTGCCTAACCTCCATATGCACTAGGTTGCCCCATGATTGAATATCCAGTAGTATATAGTCTATGCGTGACGGGCAACCTATTCTATTATATGCCATTGCCCCATTAGGATCTGAAACAGTTCTCCCATTAAGGGCCCGTAAATTATGTTCTAATGTTAGAGCATTCATTTGTAGTGCTCTAGCCGAACATTTCTTAATAGGTTTTAAATTTAGATGGGGAATGGACTGCCTCCAATCATCTGCACTAAGCCCAAGCACCTCCTCATCAGCTCAGGGTTCATAAGTGCAGTTGAAGTCACCCCCTACTATCACTTTGGACCTTGGGGAAATATCTGCTAGTGTCGCATCTAGTAATGCAATTGTGGGTGAGGATTGGCCACCCTGGGAACCTCTAGCATACACACAGAACAATTCCAGTATATTTCCCACCTTCGGGCCTTTGAGAGATATATATAATATGTCATTTGAGGATAAATTATGGACAGTGACAGCCCAATTCAGTGCCACACTAATCCATATATGCAGGCCACCTGATGGACGTCCTCTCCCTACCTTAGTTGCTGGCATAAAATAAGTAGCATACCCATTTTTATGGAGTGGGGTCATGCTCCATGTTTCTTGGAACATGCAGATATTGAATGTATCGATAAAGTCATTCCATTCTGGAATGGCCAGTTTTTTTTCTAGCCCTGCTATGTTCCATGAGAGAAGTGATATTGGAATGGTGTTAGAAGCTGGCACTGTTCCCCTAGTTGTTACATAGGACAATAGTCCCTTCTCTACTGTACTTGGGATATTTTGCCCCTTGCTGGTTGGTTACTCCCTCCTCCAGCCATACTCGTAACAAACAGGAAATTCCACCTCCCTTTCAGCTGTACTTACAATAAGCTTACTCTTATGCTTTAATCTTGGGGCTTTTTCTTGCAGGCATTTAACATGGTATCTCGAGTTAATGACCTTTACTAAGTTATTATCTGATTTTCCCTTTCTCACATTTTGGTCCCCCATTTGAGCAGTTTTCAACCTTTCTGGATGTATGTGATCTATACAGGCCAGAGTCTGACCTCCTCGATCTTGGGGTTCCACGTTTACTCGACAGGCCTTTACCAGAAGGGAATCGTTATTTCCTACATAAATATCGTCTGACTGAACCCTTACTGGTCAATCCACCTCCCCCAAGCCTGACAGGGAATCAAATCTATTATGAATTGGAATATGAAATAGGTTCCCGGTCTGTCACTGGTCATGGAAGTTATACGGCATAAAACCTCTATGCATCATAGGTGCCGTTGGAACATTAATTAGACTTCCAGTATGTGGGTACCTTACTTCATTTCGTGGATTATATGGTCTCTGGCTACCAACAACAACATAAGGAGCTGGTGGGTAGAAATAGCTTAAATCCAGAGAAATAATTCCGCCAGAGTTGTCATAGTTTGGAAAACAGCTAATGAATTACGCAACTCTTGGGTCTCTAAAGTTGACGATGATACAATCGCCACTAATATCTTTCATTTAAGGGCCCAACCAGTTCGCTCTCCGGACGTTGATAATTTCCCCACACAGGTCAGGTCTAAGAGGTCTGTTTTCCCCTAGCCAATACATGACTTTATTTTTTAGTTCTTGCAATGATTCATCCCTGTTGTTTTTCCACTCCGGTACCCCTGCAAGTACAATTACATAAGGATAGGAGTCCGGGGGAAGATCAACTCTCTTCCTATGTCTTTTGATTCTAGGTGCAACTGTTTTATCTAATTCTGATACCATGTTGGCTGGGATCTTAGTAATAATTCCTGTTTTGAGGTTATCTACCTTGGATTCTTTACCAGCCTTCCTATCCTGTTGGGAGTCAGTGACTTTTGACTTTCCACCTTCTGAATTTGATGAATTTTTACTACCTTGACCCAGTTTTACACTAGCTAATGGCTTCTGTCTATTTTTTGGTAGTTCGAGTGAATTATTTTTTGTTGGGTTTGTGTCCCCCAATTTCCCCAACAGAACTGAATTATCCCATATAATTTTTTCCAGTATTTCTAGCTGTTTACCTATCACTCTTGTGCGTTCCACCAATCGGAGAATTAGGGACTTAACTAGGTTTTCAATATTATCCAGTGAACATACAGTACTCCTACTATTTGTGGGCGGACTTTCTGTTATTTCAACAATAGGGCTTGTGTATTCCGAGCCAGTGTTTTCTACCTGTGTTGGTTTTTTATTCCTATAGGTGACCCCCTTATCTTGGCGCAGGAGGAGAGCAGTTTTGCACTTTTTAGTACGCAAGCCTTTCTGCTGCTTTCCACCACGCTTACGTTTTAAAGTAAGGGCATTGCCCTCTGCTATTTCAGGCTGAATGCGGTCTACTGGCGGCTCGCTGCTAGTTGGCAAGAGGCTTTGGCGCCGACCCGGCTCCGCTATTGGGTAGGCCATATAGGAGTCTAGGCTTGCGTCAATGCCACTTATGTTGAGTATAGTTGAAAGTTCGCGTTGTTGGCAGGATATTTGGACATTCTGGGACAATATTTGTTCAGGGGATGGTACTGTAGCAATTCTCCCCAATGATGATTTCCTCATGAAAACAGGATCAAGAGATAGCCGCCATTCAGTTAAGACTATCTCTTTCTCCAGAGTGATAACTGCCTTAGTGAAAAAAGCGTCTATGGTGCCAAGTAGACCCCCTCCAGCACCCATAATGGGTGGATTACTACCTTTAGTGTTTTTTGATGCCATAACTATGGTGACTATGTAATTACCTGGCTTCCTGTAGCTGAATATTAACTATCAGAATTAAAACTAAAACAAATGACCAAATATAAGTGGAATCTTACTGGAATTTGGAATATAAAGGGGTGGCCCAGTCCAGTCTCATTCAGTCTCTGACAGGCTCAGACGGGCCCGCCCTTGGCCCGGGCTTCGCCCGGCTCGTCCCGCGAGGCGGGACTGGCAGACCGATTAACAACACCTAGGCAGGGCGTGTTGCGGGAGGGCGTCTCTCTTCCCCGCTGTATTATGGGTGGTGTAGTCCTCCACCTAATCATGGTCCACACAGCTGCTGGTCACAGGCACTGCTGCAAGTGTTTCCCGCAAAGCAGGAAACGCGAGAAGTAATTTCAGAAATGTCAGAAATCCAGGGATGAGGAGCGTGGTTCTCCTCCCTCGTAGCCCCCACTGCTCCTGCTGCTGAAAGTCACCAGAAATGAAAGTGCACCGCGATATCAAGGATGCAGGTAGGTTTTAAGGCAGAACACCTGGCAGGGCGTGTTGCAGGAGGGCGTCTCTCTGCCGCGCTGTATTATGGGTGGCGTAGTCCTCCACCTAATCGTGGCCCCCACAGCTGCTGGTCACAGGCACTGCTGCGAGCGTTTCCCGCGAAGCGGGAAACGCGAGAAGTAATTTCAGAAATGTCAGAAATCCAGGGATGAGGAGCGTGGTTCTCCTCCCTCGTAGCCCCCACTGCTGCTGCTGCTGAAAGTCGCCAGAAATGAAAGTGCTCCGCGATATCAAGGATGCAGGTAGGTTTTAAGGCAGAACACCTGGCAGGGCGTGTTGCGGGAGGGCATCTCTCTGCCCCGCTGTATTATGGGTGGCGTAGTCCTCCACCTAATCGTGGCCCCCCATAGGTGCTGGTCACAGGCACTGCTGCGAGCGTTTCCCGCGAAGCGAGAAACGCGAGAAGTAGTTTCGGAAATGTCAGAAATCCAGGGATGAGGAGCGTGGTTCTCCTCCCTCGTAGACCCCACTGCTGCTGCTGCTGAAAGCCACCAGAAATGAAAGTGCTCCCAATGCTCCCAGATATGGTTGAGAGGCTTGCACCGCCGGAGTGTCAACATTTTTTACACTTCAGCGGCGCAAGCCTCTCATAATTTAGCCTTTGATTGAGTATTGAAAGTCCTTCTAGAGTAAAAGTTAAATCGTTTTTTCAAAGGAAATGGCAGCGAAACAAGACACAGCATGGATGTCTATTGATGTGGGACTGGCAAAAAATAAAACAGAATTTCTGCTCTGCAGTGGAAAACTCTAGAAAAACAGCATGCATGACAGTGTTTGAGTTGGATCAAGTAATTAGCTATTTAAAGATTAGCTTTAGACAGCAGAAATTCACTCATTTATCTGCTGAGTATCAAGAGCCTTAAAGGATGGAATCACCAACTTTCATTTTTTGCAACTCAGCAGGTGTAAAAAATTGGGTTGTTAGTTGTGCAAGATGTGAGGCTTTTGCAAGTAATAAGTTCACAATTTCTCCCTACGGGGAATCAAGCACCCCATTGAGCGCTTGACTCTCTCAGGGTAGCGAAGTACAGCAAGTCAAGGCATACTCAACGGAGGCGCTGTGGTATAGTAATCACCATTCATTGGCATGCAATAATAACATCAATAAATGATAGTCCAGTAAGTGTTTTTTCTTTGAAAGAGTAAAAGTACTTTTATTACAAAGACTACTAAATACTACACGTTAATATATAGAAATGTATACATCAGGCAGTTAGAAATTTCTTGGTAACACTCAGAAATCATATTTGACCCCTAAAGGGTCATGACGCCCAAAATCATAGAAGCCGCCCCACCTATACCAGAGATAACATCACAGTGTACAGGGATATCACATTCAATGAGCCTACTGGCTTTGTCACAGAATCATTACCACAACATATAAGGGAAGCCTTTTGACTTTGTCAAGGGGGTCATCACATCAAAAATATAAACAATCCACATGTTAACAATCTCATTGCTATATCACCATATTACATCACCATGGTTAAATGCAATCATTAATACCAATAAAACATTGCAAACCCCATTGCTAGCCATATGTTATTATTAAAGCATCCAAAATGAACATAAAATGTGTCTGCATCCTTTAGGACACCTTAGTTAAAATTCTAACCCACCTTAAATCTGGTTCACCCACTGACCCATCCCCACCTTCTGATCTTCTTAAGATGAGTAAGACTATCTCCACAGTTCTTGTTGACCTGATTAATGCCTCCTTCCATGTGGGAACCATGTCCCCCCTATGGAAGAGGGCAATGGTCAAAGCCTTGCTGAAAAAGCCCAACCTGGATCCGGAATATTGGGCGAATTATCGACCTATCTCCCTGCTCCCTGGCATAAGTAAAATCACTGAGAAACATGTGAACTCTGTTTTGTCGAGTTTTTGGGAAAATAATGATCTGCTCCACTCCTCTCAAACAGGCTTTAGACCACAGCAGGGCACTGAGACTGCCCTCCTATCGGCAGTGGAGGGAACCATGAAGATACTGGACGATGGAGGCTGCGCTGTAATTATTTTATTAGACCTCAGCGCAGCCTTCGATACAGTCAACCACTTGCTCCTGATTAGTAGACTTTGGGATGTGGGGATTAAGGGAGAAGCCCTGAAATGGCTGCAGTCTTTCTTAGAAGACAGAGCTTTCTCGGTTTTTGAGGAAGACTGTATTTCTGACCCAGTGCCTCTTACCTGCGGAGTCCCTCAAGGATCGGCATTAAGCCCCGCCCTGTTTAATGTCTATCTGAGTTCTCTGGCACATATTGTCACCCCATTTGGGGTGCAAATCGTCACCTACGCAGATGGCACTCAGCTAGTCGTTTCATTGAATAAAAATGACAACACAGAAGGGGCCCTCACATCCTGTCTGGAAAAAGTGGCGAGGTGGATGGATACCTCCTTTTTGAAGCTTAATGGAGCCAAAACAGAAATTATGCTTCTTGGCAAAACGGCTACGCCTAATATAGACTCTTGGTGGCCCAATAATTTAGGACCCCCTCCCCCGCCCCACCAAAAAAAGTCTATAAAAAGTTTAGGAGTCATACTGGATGCTAATCTAGATTTCAAGGAACAGGCGTGGAAAGTGGCAGTTACCTGCTACGGCCTTCTGCGTATGATTAGAAAAATCCTCCCCATTCTGCCTTTCCTGGCTAGAGGACTACTAATACAAGCATTGATCCTATCTGGGTTGGACTATGCGAATGCTATTTATATTGGAACTACAAAACTGCGCAGCCCGGCTTCTTTTAAATGCTCCCAAATGCGCTTCAGCTAAACCCGCTTTTGCATCACTTCATTGGCTTCTCATCCATGAAAGGATTCAAATCAAGCCTATGTGTATCACACATAAGTCACTGGCAGGAAAGGAATCTAGGTTGGTTCGGGCTATGATCCTCCCCTACCAGCCCAAAAGAGTCCTAAGATCAGAGGGTAAACACCTTCTAATAGTTCCAAGAGTTAAACGGACAAGAAGTGGAGGCCGTATGTTATCATATTCTGCTGCCAAACTGTGGAATCGTCTTCCCCTTCATTTTTGTTACCAATTCAATCACCACTGTTTTCAGAAACAGCTGAAAACCTTTCGTTTCCCCTGATATATGTTATGATTCTGATTTAGTGTTCCTAGCGCTGGGATGCCTTCGGGTAACCAGGCGCATTACAAGCGTCTCTTCATTCATTCATTCATTATACACCTTCAGACAACATACATAACTGCTAGAGAGCCAACGTTAAAAGACTGCACTCCCAGCTGAAGATCAAAAGCACCAGCCTTAAGAGTGCTTTGAAAATGAAGGAAAAGTCTGGGGGTCATAGAATTTATAACTGCCCAGAAACATAGAGTCAGTTTTCAAAAAGATAAAAACTGAGGATGCTGCATTCCTGCAGACCAAGCACGTTTTCTGACATGTTGGTGGTGCCCCTATCCATTTTGGCAAGGCAAGGAAAATGTGCAAAAAAGCCTCTCCTGAGGCATTAGGGAACATTCTCTCCAGAAAAGCTGGAATATTTTATGCACAACTAGGCCTCTCACTGTGCTCCCTTTTACTTTTTTCCCTTTTTGAATAGGGGTGCCCAATCCCACCAAGATACATCTGTCCTTTTTTACGTTGAGGACACGTGGGGAGCCCACTCCCACTTGGCGCAACTGGCACTGCCCTGGCTAGCGGGGAGCCAACAGTCATCTACTCCCAGCCTGCTCCTGTTTGTGCAGGCATCTCCACTACTGCAGTGGCTGTCCCATCCTTCCCAGTCATGGGCACAGGGAGCGGTGGCAAGGCCACCGCCATTGTGGTGGTGCAATGGGACTCCCCTTTCCTTTCTTATCATCAAGTGTCTTGGGATAGGGTCCCCGGCCCCTTTTCTCCATTGCGGGGGAGACACAACAACGCTATCCGTTCCGTCCCTTGTTGGGGGCCAGGGGATGGGGTCCAGGGTCCTTTTCCCAAATAAACCAGTCCAGAGAGGTATCCCATGCCTCTCAGAGCTCTGGGAAGGGAGCCCCATACATGCCCCCTACAGGCTTATTAAAAATTAATAAGACTTGCGTCGACCCCCGGGCACTGGTCCAGCCAGGGGTATAGTTAAAAGATGCAATGGAGCCCCATGCGTTTCATCTCTTGAAAATGGGTCAAAGGTCATAAATGTTCAAAGTTGGCTATCCTGGGGACCGATGGGCCAAATTTAACCATCTTAGGCTCAATTTAGTCCTTTTAGCCACCGGGAGCATTTACAGCAGGCCTCCTGGTCTCTAAAGGGGCACACTCTGTGAGGAACTGGTTACACTGGTTCCCGGCACTAGGGTTATCCCCGCTGTTCCAGAGACCCCTTGGCCGCCTGGCCATCTTGCAGGGCATCTGGGGGGCAGTGGAGTTCAAGTCTTCTCCCACTGGTCCTCAGGGGGTGTTAGGGTACCAGCCTTAATGGTACTGGAGAGACCAACTGGTGCTGGGGTAAGCTATAGGCTTAGTTCATCAGAGAGCTTGTCCTTCCAACTCTCCATGGTATTGCCACTATTGCCCAATTTCAGTGTCAATCTCCAACAATTGTTTCTCTTCCTTGTGAAAGAGATGGAGTGGAAATTTTTAGAAGCCACGCACCCCTTGCCAATCCTTGGGTGCCACATCACCGTTTCACCCCTGTACCAACTCTTCTGGACAGCATGATGGGAAAATTCAAGATGGAGTGGTTTAGCAATCCCTATTCATATCTCATCAGGGTCCTTAAGCTCCAACCCAGTTGGCATCATTGTCAGGGAGTTTCCACCCAAAATTTCAAAGGCAAGCCCCTTCCTGTGTAGGGTCAAATTATCTGAGATTCCTTCTTTCTTCTGTGGCCTGAGCTGTCCCAACCCTGGGACAGTGTGACAGCTAATTAACAGATGCCAATTTTCTACTCCAGCCCCTCCTCCTCAATAGCTAGGCGCAACACTGTTAATTGCTCCTATTTTATGGTGAGGTCTTTGTTCCACCTGCTGGGGAGAGGAGAAATTAACCTGGGCCAACAGTAGGACAAAAATCCTGGAATCTCATCCTGAGCTGCGTGGAGGAGTATGAAAATTCTGGACAGCCCGAAGGCTGTATATGTAACTTCTTGGGACCCGCAGAGCACGTTTCATCACAGTTTCATACCTTACTGGACTTTGTAACCCTTAGAGAAGCAAAATTGCAACTTTAAGGCAGATTTTCCCTTATGTGGATAACCCAGTGTCACTGTAGATAAAACATTAAACCCTGCTCACTTTATCTATGAGTGCCCACTAATATTACTAATATTAGGCCTATCCAAGGTCAACATCTAAACTTACAGATTTCCTCTGCGCCAGGCAACCTAGGCGCAGTTACCTGGCAGTGCACAGTGGTAGTCGCACAGGTAACTTGCCAAGTACCCCTTACCACAGCTGCATGGCAGCGGCCTTATCTCAACAACCATTTGCAATGCAATAGGTCTCGCATTAGGCAGACCCTCCAGTATTTCGCGATTTCGCGATTCGCAATAAAATCGCGAAATCAGCGAAATAGCGCGATGACCGCGATATTTATGTTTTTTGCCGCAAAAAAAGGTCTTGACAGACAGCAAACATAATGGTGACCTCTGATTGGCTGTACGGGCACACGTCACTACGTCGTGCCGTACTAGCTCATTTAGAGGTGTGAGTAATTGTACACGCCTTGTGGATTAGAGGCCTGGACAGCTCATGGCTCCAGCAAGACTGCCATCTGTGAGTGGGGGTATTGATGAAGGGGGCTCCTGACACCACGTCTGAGAGCGCAAACACGTTCGTTCCATTCAGTTCGGCTGTTGCCGGCGGGACTAAACACCGATCTTGCTGCTTTACATTAATCACAGCAATCACAACCAACAATGTGCTTTCAGATTAGCACACGTACATTTTACCGCAAGGAGGTGCTAAATTTAACACGCCGTGTAGAAAAGATGAAAGGTGAGTCAGACACAAAGATCGATTGCAGCAGCCTGCACACATCTCTGTGGAAGGTGGATCTCCCTTTGGTGCAAAGTGTGACTCCCTTGTAAATCCACTCATTCCGATTTCAATGATGTCCTCGTGCTCCGGAATAATGTATTTCTACACTTAGGGGCATCCATCCCTCCCCTGACATACCATGATAGCTGTTTTAAAAAAAAAAACGCACAGCCAGCATAGCTAAAACAAGTGCATCACAACAACAATTAAGTAACCGGCATCCAAGGAAGCTTCTTTTTTGCACGCAATCATGTTTTCAAAGTAGGCACAAACACCTTTGCAAAATGTGTCAAACAGAGTATAATCGGAACTGCTTCCTCTCGGATCCAGGCAGCCTGGCCTTACTCTCGCCTTCGATGTGTATACTGGCGCTGAGCAGGTCGCAGGTTTGGCCAGTACAGGAGAAACAGGTATGTACGTGGTCAGATTTTACTGTGAGCTGTTCCAACTCTATCTTTCATCCTTCCGAGGGCGATAATACAACTGAGTTTCGAATGGTTTATGGGCAGACCTCGTCATTTTAACTGAGAGCTGTAGGTCGACTAGAGATGAAGCTGTGTGACTGAAGGATGGATGGGTACACTTTTAGGAGGGAGATTTTGGGGCAGAAGTAGGAGAATTGTATTCCGTGATTTTAGAAAGGAGCAAGCAAGGCTTTAATCAAAATATCAACTTTCCAGTGAAAGTGGTTTATTGCTTTCCTGCATAGGACTTATCCGCGTGGAAATCCATCTTTCTATTTTGGAATTTTAAGAGTTTGCGTTGCCCAGGGCAGTATTCGCATTTCAGATTTGTGTGAGTGCATAGCTTCTTCAATTGTGTACAGACCAGCACAATAATTGTAATTTTGACACAATTCAAGGTTGACTACAGTGGTTACATTCTTTTGCTTGCTATTGTTCTATAAATTTTGTTGATGTGTAGGTTTGTGTGTGATAAATTAGCAGTTTGTAAATAGCTGTTTGAAGGGTAACATTTGCTCAAATTGTAATATTAATCCTGTTCAATAGGGTTAGTAGACTTTTTCCAAAGGTGGCTGCCAATCTTTTTTGCACGTGCTATTGTATTTGTTTTTGGGCGTCCCATTTTTAAATGAGAATTGAGAATCATGCACGTCCACCCTCAATCACCCATGCCCAACGCCAGGCTGCCTTCTGAGGAGCATTTACATGTGCTCTGCATGCACCAGTATTCCATAGACAAGCCCTTCATTCCCAAGTCCAGGGACTGATGGGCTCAACATATCTTCCGGATCGGGGCTTGCAGTGGCCGCTAAGGGTGGAGAGGAACTCAACCCCACTCCACAACACCATCTAAGTGGTTCATGCGGGCTGAATGGAGGACCTCCAGTTGGATGTCGCAACCTCATGAAACTAACACCAGCTCAACCAATATTTTAAGGGTTTGTGGACCTGGCACATAGAGCACTTTGCTCTGAGGACCCGCAACTAAAACACTTACGCTAAAAATCTTTGCTAGCATAGTGTGCTGCCCGACTTGTATTTTGCTGTTTCTTTCATTGCATCCAGATATGTGATACAACAAGTAACATCATACCTACAACAAGTCAGGATTATTGGCTTTGTCAATGGTTATTAGATGCATAAGATAAATATTTACAACTATGGCTTGTTACATATAATATTGAAAAAGCTTCCGCTTAAAGCCCTGGTGACACCACAATGTTGCTGCTCTTGCGTTTCAAGAAGAGAAGGGAAATACAGAAAGAAAATTACTCTTTAAAGGAGTCCCTCCCCTCACAACGCTCACCTGCCATGATGTCAGTAACTTCTCCACTAGTCAGACCCTCCAGGATTTCGCAATTTTGCGGTTTGTCGCAAAATCGGCACTTTTGTAAAAATGCCACAATTTTTACAAAAGTGCCCACTAAGATATCTGTGTTTGTTATAGGAAAAACTGCCAAATAAAATGCCGCAAAATTGCCGCTAAATTTCCATATTTGTGCCGCTAAATTTCCATTTTTGTGCCGCTAAATTTGCTAATCCATGCCGCTATATCCTGGGGGGTCTGATTAGGAAAGTTTGAGCTATTGGTATTGTAAATGACAATTTTTTTATTTATGTGTTGGTTTTGAAAATAGCAAAATTAATAGCTTTGTCATTTACAATGCCAATAGTTATAATTTTCGCAAATGTGACACCTATAGGATTTGTAATGCAATATGTGTTGTATTTACGTGACTTAAATGTATTGATATTACAAATAATGGCTTTTAATTTTTTTAAATAATACTTAAATAAAAGTTATTGTAATTGATAAAGGCAATAGCTTACACTTTTGTAAATAACTTTTGTGAAGATTATGTTCAGTGTATTTTATTGTGACGAAAATCCAAAAACAGAAGTGAAATATTAACATCTTTTTTGTGACATTTGTAATAAAGCTTGAAACATTGAGAGAACATATTTGAACCAGTTATTGTTGAATGGTTGCACAGATTGATGCTGTGGTTGCGCTGAGTGATGTGGTGGCGACGAGTGATGCTGTGGCGTTCAGTGATGCTGTGGTAACGCATAATGATGTTGTGGTGCTCCTGAGTGATGCTGTGGTGGTGCAGAGTGATGCTGTGGTGATGCGATAGATAGATAGAGTGAGGGCGATAGATAGAGTGAGGGCGATATATAGATAGAGGGAGGGCGATAGATAGAAAGAGGGAGGGCGATAGATAGAGTGAGGGAGATAGACAGATAGATAGATTGTGTGTGTGGTTGTGTGTGTGTGTGGTTGTGTGTGTGTGATTGTGTGTGTGTGGGGTTGTGTGTGTTTTGTTTGGGGTTGTGTGTGTGTGGGGTTTGGGGTTGTGTGTGGTTGTGTGTGTTGTGTTTGGGGTTGTGTGTGTTGTTGTGGGGTTGTGTGTGTGCTTGTGGTTGTGTGTGTGGTTGTGTGTAGTTGTGTGTGCGTGTAGGCGGTTGAGTGTGTGTTGGGTTGTATGTGTGTGGTGTTGAGTGAGTGTGTGGGGTTGTGTTTGTGTGGGGAGTTGTGTGTGTGGGGAGTTGTGTGTGGGGGTGTGTGTGTGGGGGGTGTTGTGTGTGTGTAGGGTGTTTGTGTGTGGGGGTGTTGTCTGGGGTTGTGTGTGTGTGGGGTTGTGTGTGGGATTGTGTGGGGGGGGGTGTGTGTGTGGTGTGTGTGTGTGTGTGTGTGTGTGTGGGGTTGTGTGTGTTGGGTTGTGTGTGTGGGGTTGTGTGTATGGGGTGGTGTGGGGCGGTGTCTGTGTGTGTGGGTGGGTGTGGGGGGTTGTGTGTGGTGGGCTGTGTGTATGTGTGGGGTCGTGTGTGTGTGTGTGGTGGGTTGTGTGTGGGGTTGTGTGTGTGGGGAGGGGTTGTGTGTGTGTGTGGTGGTGTGTGTGTGTGGGGGGGGTATGTGTGTGGGGTTTGTGTGGGGGTTTGTGTGTGTGTGAGGGTGTGTGTGGGGGGGTGTGGTGGGGGTCTGGGTGTGTGTGTGGGGTTGTGTGTGTGTAGGGTTGTGTGTGGGGTTGTGTGTGGGGTTGTGTGTGTGGTTGTTGTGGGGTTGTGTGTGTGTGTTTGTGTGGGGTTGTGTGTGTGTGGAGTTGTGGGGGTGTGTGGTTGTGTGTATGGGGTTGTGTGTGGGGTTGTGTGTGTGTGGGGGGCGTTGTGTGTGTGTGGGGGGCGTTGTGTGTGTGTGTGGGGGGTTGTGTGTGTTTGTGGGTGTTGTGTGTGTGGGTGTGGGGTTGTGTGTCTGTGTGTGTGGGGGGCTGTGTGTGGGCTTGTGTGTGTTGTGTGTGTCGTTATGTGTGTGTTTGGTTGAGTGATTACCGGCAAGTTGACTGGACTTTAACAAGTACTGAGCTTTCCAAAAGATGCAAGATATTCTATCGCAAGGGGAACAACCACCTACTATAGTCCCCATGCTCAAAAGCAAAGAAGCTGCACTGCAGTGATTTACGTCTGAATCTAAAAATAGTGGACGTATATACTCGTAAAGCACAAACAAAGTAGAGATATTTCACTCAAATCTGTCTGCTTTCTCTTTAAACGGGACTACATAAAACCCAGGCCCCAGTGCGTAGCAACATCTCACCAACAACAGTGACTTAGTTCAAACAGCATCACCAGCTCTGGTTAAGATATCAATATATAAATATAGCACTTACCTGAATTTCGCTGCATCACAAACGGTGAATTCTAGAAGTCTCCCGAAGAAAATTGGACCTAAAATACATCAAAAGCACATTCCTTAAAAAAGCGTCAATTACAAAAACATTAGTTATATTTTTTAAAGAAACTACTAGCTATTTAAGACAAACAAAGGAAAAACGAGTCCCAATATAATGTAACAAAACACAAACACATTCCCTAACAATATATAAAGGTAAACATCGTTTACAACGATGTTTTCACAACGCGGTACCTTTATACCGCGGCTGTGACAACGCAAGTCGTTACCACGACTTTCGCTGGAGGGCGCTCAAGGTCTAAAAATAGTTAATTTACTATCCTAACACCTTCCCTAGGGTCCACGGGGACTGGTGTTAGAATAGTAAATTAAACTATTCGAAATCCGCGCCCCCCCAACGCAAGTCGTGGTAACGACTTGCGTTGTCACGGCCGCGTTGTAAAGGTATGCGTTGTGACGGTACGCGTTGTACCATCATATATCCATATATAAATATAGCACTTACCTGTCGGAACCACTTTGTGCACAGCTGTGCACACCACTGCACGCAGACGTCACGGGCCTTGTTGGACCTGGAACAGAGACCAAAAAACATTAGCTGAGCAAAACAAATCAGATGGCTTACCTTTAAAATCCAAAAACAGCAGCATACCCACCGTCGGAAGCACTTCGTGCACAGCGGTGCACACCACTGCACGCAGACGTCACGGGCCATGTTAAACCTGGAAAAGAGACAAAACAACATTAGCTGGGCAAAACAAAGCAGATGGCTTACCTCTAACATCCAAAAACAGCAGCATACCCACCGTCGGAAGCACTTCGTGCACAGCGGTGCACACCACTGCACGCGGACGTCACGGGCCATGTTAAACCTGGAAAAGAGACAAAACAACATTAGCTGAGCAAAACAAAGCAGATGGCTTACCTCTAACATCCAAAAACAGCAGCATACCCACCGCCGGAAGCACTTCGTGCACAGCGGTGCACACCACTGCACGCAGACGTCACGGGCCATGTTAAACCTGGAAAAGAGACAAAACAACATTAGCTGAGCAAAACAAAGCAGATGGCTTACCTCTAACATCCAAAAACAGCAGCATACCCACCGTCGGAAGCACTTTGTGCACAGCGGTGCACACCACTGCACGCGGACGTCACGGGCCATGTTAAACCTGGAAAAGAGACAAAACAACATTAGCTGGGCAAAACAAAGCAGATGGCTTACCTCTAACATCCAAAACCAGCAGCATACCCACCGTCGGAAGCACTTCGTGCACAGCGGTGCACACCACTGCACGCGGACGTCACAGGCCATGTTAAACCTGGAAAAGAGACAAAACAACATTAGCTGAGCAAAACAAAGCAGATGGCTTACCTCTAACATCCAAAAACAGCAGCATACCCACCGTCGGAAGCACTTCGTGCACAGCGGTGCACACCACTGCACGCGGACGTCACGGGCCATGTTAAACCTCGAAAAGAGACAAAACAACATTAGCTGGGCAAAACAAAGCAGATGGCTTACCTCTAACATCCAAAACCAGCAGCATACCCACCATCGGAAGCACTTCGTGCACAGCGGTGCACACCACTGCACGCGGACGTCACGGGCCATGTTAAACCTGGAAAAGAGACAAAACAACATTGAGCAAAACAAAGCAGATGGCTTACCTCTAACATCCAAAACCAGCAGCATACCCACCGTCGGAAGCACTTCGTGCACAGCGGTGCACACCACTGCACGCAGACGTCACGGGCCATGTTAAACCTGGAAAAGAGGCAAAACAACATTAGCTGAGCAAAACAAAGCATATGGCTTACCTCTAACATCCAAAAACAGCAGCATACCCACCGTCGGAAGCACTGCCTGCACAGCGGTGCACACCACTGCACGCGGACGTCACGGGCCATGTTAAACCTGGAAAGAGACAAAACAACATTAGCTGAGCAAAACAAAGCAGATGCTTACCTCTAACATCCAAAAACAGCAGCATACCCACCGTCGGAAGCACTTCGTGCACAGCGGTGCACACCACTGCACGCGGACGTCACGGGCCATGTTAAACCTGGAAAAGAGACAAAACAACATTAGCTGAGCAAAATAAAGCAGATGCTTACCTCTAACATCCAAAAACAGCAGCATACCCACCGTCGGAAGCACTTTGTGCACAGCGGTGCACACCACTGCACGCGGACGTCACGGGCCATGTTAAACCTGGAAAAGAGACAAAACAACATTAGCTGAGCAAAATAAAGCAGATGGCTTACCTCTAACATCCAAAAACAACAGCATACCCACCGTCGGAAGCACTTCGTGCACAGCGGTGCACACCACTGCACGCGGACGTCACGGGCCATGTTAAACCTGGAAAAGAGACAAAACAACATTAGCTGAGCAAAATAAAGCAGATGCTTACCTCTAACATCTAAAAACAGCAGCATACCCACCGTCAGAAGCACTTCGTGCACAGCGGTGCACACCACTGCACGCAGACGTCACGGGCCGTGTTAAACCTGGAAAAGAGACAAAACAACATTAGCTGAGCAAAACAAAGCAGATGCTTACCTCTAACATCCAAAAACAGCAGCATACCCACCGTCGGAAGCACTTCGTGCACAGCGGTGCACACCACTGCACACGGACGTCACGGGCCATGTTAAACCTGGAAAAGAGACAAAACAACATTAGCTGAGCAAAACAAAGCAGATGCTTACCTCTAACATCCAATAACAGCAGCATACCCACCGTCGGAAGCACTTCGTGCACAGCGGTGCACACCACTGCACGCAGACGTCACGGGCCATGTTAAACCTGGAAAAGAGACAAAACAACATTAGCTGAGCAAAACAAAGCAGATGCTTACCTCTAACATCCAAAAACAGCAGCATACCCACCGTCGGAAGCACTTCGTGCACAGCGGTGCACACCACTGCACACGGACGTCACGGGCCATGTTAAACCTGGAAAAGAGACAAAACAACATTAGCTGAGCAAAACAAAGCAGATGGCTTACCTCTAACATCCAAAAACAGCAGCATACCCACCGTCGGAAGCACTTCGTGCACAGCGGTGCACACCACTGCACGCAGACATCACGGGCCATGTTAAACCTGGAAAAGAGACAAAACAACATTAGCTGAGCAAAATAAAGCAGATGCTTACCTCTAACATCCAAAAACAGCAGCATACCCACCGTCGGAAGCACTTCGTGCACAGCGGTGCACACCACTGCACGCAGACATCACGGGCCATGTTAAACCTGGAAAAGAGACAAAACAACATTAGCTGAGCAAAATAAAGCAGATGCTTACCTCTAACATCCTTTGTTTTTTGGGGAGGTGGGGTGACCTAACAACAAATTGCTGCCATCTCTTCCGCCTTAAAAAAAAGCTGCTTTTATTTTATTTTTTGAGCCATCTGAGATCGGTGGGAAAAAATGTCACCCATTTCATTTTGTGGCTCGTGCAAGCGTAATGACTCATGCCCACACACAAGTCTTCATGCAAGCTCAACCCAGCAAATAATGCAGCTGCTTCAGCCGCTCCATTTCGCCTTTTTATTCTTTTGCCCATGCTGCACAGCTGATGTCATGGAGTCAACATGATTGCTTTTTTAGTCAGCCCCCACTGTGTCCCCAAATAAATTATCACCGCCGACGGGCCCGGGATTCCAGAGGAAACGCTGTGCCCGCCTCCCTGCTCGGGGCCGCGCTGCCATTGGCGGACCCCTGAGGCAGGAAGCCAGGCAACGGGAGAGAAGACGTAGGCCGGGCCAGAAGAAAGAAGGAAGTCCCGCCTGCTGCTGGGCTATGATTGGCTGTCCGCCGGGATGTAGCAAAGAAGCTGAGTCCTCCCGCGGCCCGGGGCTCCCGTGAGCTACGGAGAGCCCCGGGGCCGCCCCAGAGAAGAGAAATCCTGCGTAGCCAGTGAGTGGGGTCCGGTGCTGGTGTGTGTGTGTGTGTGTGTATGTGTATGTGTGCGATTGCGGCGGTGGCGGCGGCGGAGGGAGGGGGGTCTTTGTATGTGTGCGTGCGTGTGTGTAGGTGCGCTGGTGTGTGTGTGGGGGGTCTCTGTGTGTGCGTGTAGGTGCGTTAGTGTGTGTGTAGGTGCGGGGCGGGGGGGGGGTGCCTGTGTATGCGTGTGGCTGTGATGTGCGCATGCGTGAGTGTGGGTGCGCGTGCACGCAGCTGAATCCAGCCGGGGAGAATCGCGTGGCAGTTTCTTGTCCGTCATTCCCCCGTGTCAGCTAGCTATAGTTCTCCACCTGGACCGCATCCTTCGGATGCGTGTTCCGAGGCTCGACCTAAAAAGTGGACAAAGGCGGCAAACATGTGCAGTCCAGTTACTGGGTGGTACTGGTACCTAATTGCAATACCGGCGTAAAATCTATATCTAGTACTCCATTGCTTCTAATGACTGAGCATTTTACTGATTAAAAGCCGTGGTGCCTGACTTGTTTGACTGGCTTCCCCAACCCACTTGCCCAGGATTTGCGATAAAGACCATAGTTGGTGCTGATTTCGGATGGTGGAGTCTGGTGCCATCATGACCATCCCTTACTCAGGAATTTTGTTGTAGATGTTTGCCTTACAGTTGTACTGCACACACCGTGCCTGGCTCCCCCACCTCCCACCTCCCTCCTCCCCTAGTGTGTGACATTGGCAGTGACGACTGCTTCACATTGTCGTCATGAGATCTGCTGTACTCTGGGGGGACGCTGCACTTATGTTTTTCTATTTTATCCGGAAATAGGACCCGGTAATTTTGTTTTGCGCTGTACAATATTTTTATTTTTTTTAGGAAACACTTCAAGAGAAATTTGGCGGAATTTTTTTTATTAAAAACAAAATACCTGGAGGTTTTTTAGAAGGGGTGAAAATGTTATTTATTTACTATGACGATAAACACACGCGGGTTTTTAAGAAACACCTAGGCAACAGGATTAGAATAGGTGATATATGGGTATGCACCTGTCTAGATAAGGCCTTGAAAAGTGTATTAAGTGCACTGCTTGTTGAGCAACAAAGTGTATAGAGGCCTGTGACAAGTATAGCCACCTAGCTCCTTCAAAAATTGATGCTAGTGGAAGAGCTGATCATGCAGGGGGTCCTTACATGCATGGGAAATGGGCAGCCATCTTATCCATGGGAGCATATCAGTGAAAAAAAATGTCAGTAGTTAGTTGTTGGGTTCTGTATCTTTGAAGAAAACATGGAGGCACTCACAGATGCTGCATGGATGGGAGGGACCTGTCTTCATACCTGATGGGAGGGGCAAGGATAGAACAAGCACAGCCACTCCCTGACTATAAGGACTGGATCTGATGGCAGGCCCTAAGTTTTGTCGAGCCAAGTGCAGACAATTCCTGCAAGGTTATATATGTCTTGTAGCACATGTTCACAAAAAGCCCACGCTAATAAGACAGAGAGGAGTTGCTGGATATGGATTATCACTTCTTGGAAAGTAGTAAGTGGCGGATGCGCAGTGAGTCACCACTAAGGGGAAACAACCCTGTTGGCAGTGAGACCACATGGCACAAAGGAGATTCCTCTACATACACTTTGACCCACTGACATTGCCACATGCTTTTCTTTTCCCAGTCACAGATCATTGGCATTGCTTAAGACTTAGGAGGACCCAAGATGGATATTTAAGGAACACATCACCGCATCTGTTCACATGAAGAGTAGTGATTCGCTGCTTATATAAGTGTTGGGCACTTCTTGGTAAGATTACATCTCTGAAGCAGGAATAAGGTGTCCTTGACTGAAAAGAAATATTGGGAGAGATATTACCTTGATTCACCACTAGTGCTTCGGGGGTGAGGAACGGAATGAGTGTATTTATATCATAAATATAGGGTTATGTGGTACTTGATTTTTCAGCGAGCTTCAGTTTTTGTTGCCATATATTTTAGTTTATATGGTTGCAAACTCAGTCTGTTGTATAAAAACATGCATTGTGCTACTAAAACTGCTGCTGAGCACCAAAATATTATGAAGGTAGGCGTATATAGGTAAGGATAAAATTACTATTCTTACCTCCACATCTACATACCTTGGAAAAAAATAATATATATATGTTAAAGTGACGTTATAGGTAGGTGAAAATGTCACCTAAAATATACCATTTTAAACAACAACAAAAAACTTAATTTTTTTAGTTAACTGAGCTAACTATAACTTGTGCCCCTGCCATCCACTTCTTATGACCTCACATATTGCATCACATATGACATGTTCAATGACATCAATGACGATTTGACTGATGACATCTCAACTGACATCACAGATGATATCATGCAGTGAGTGTAATAGTTTGCTATTTCTTTCTGACACTGAGAGGTATTTAGTCAGGTACATCAAAGGCAAATTATTTCCAGCTTCAGTACTGCTAATGAGGGGAAGCTTTAAATCTATTACCACGTTATCATGGGTTATTCCCTATTCCGGTGCGATAACTTGTCAATGGCTGGTAACTAAAGTGGAGCTAGCACCTGGAAATGGTACCTCCAGGCATAAGATCTTCTTCTCCAGGTATCTGTTTAATTAGAGGGGCACCTGAAAGCACCAAAATTAATCCAAGGGGACCCTGCCAATAACCACCGCTATATTTTACCGTCTGTAGAAGTTCAAAGTAATGCACTGGGGCTGCAAATAAACATCTGCCACCAGGTTGTGAGTGTGTGCCCTTTTGGAGATAAACATTAGTGTTATTCTGAGCTAAACACCAAAATGGATGCATAAGATGTTGACTGAGCACATCTTGCGCCTATAACATTATGATGAAGCAGATAAGCTGCTGAACTGTTTACTGATGCATACAAATGTTTCTGACACATTTGGAAAAAAATGACAAACATGCAACAATTGTGCTAACTATATGTAGAATAAGCATGAGAGAAATCGTGAGAAGACTTATTTACTGCATCGTAAAAGCATGCAGAGAAATTGTAGGTTAGAAGGAAGCTCATATGCATTAAGTAATATAGGTTCCTAGTTTAAACCGTTTTAGTTGATAATTCAATGTGTATCAACAAAAATGTAATTGTGATGCATTTAGGTGTTATAAGATTTCTAACCATTCTCTTCAAATACTGATGCGTGTGAAGAATATAATGATGTTGAACATGATTTAGAGATATTTACATATGATTTTGAAAGTTTTCATTCTAAGCTCCATGTTTGCACATGTGAAATTGTGCACCATGTGAGATGAGAGAAAATGGTGCTGCACGTTTATACTAATTCCAAATGCTCTGACATTTTCAGGGAATAATCTTCATACATGTATTAAAATTAATTACTAGAAACAATATAATAGACTACGTTTTATAGAATTTTTGCACATAGGTACTTTGAAAATGCAGTAATATATCATAGTTACATGTGCCATTTGTAACAAAACTAAAATACTTATTGAATGCAATTTGGTTGGACAAAGTATAAAAATCCCAAAGCATGTGAATGAAATGTATCTATTCATTATTTTGCATTCTGTATTTCATGAACCAAATTCAATTTAGGCCTGCATTGATCCTTCCTTTGCTCAATTATGCTCTCATGGAAAGGCTTCATAAACGTGCAATGTGTAAAGAAACTATGCCTCATAGGGAGAGTTACCATTTGCATATTAGGACTGGCTGCAACAACTTCGCTCTTTGGGAACATCTGCATGGGCAACTGTTCTCTTGAACTCACCCATGTGCTTTTTGCTAAAGGACTATTGTTGAAAGTAATATACACTGGATGATTCAACAACTTACGTAATGATTACCACCTTTTTGCTACAATACAAAATTCTTTCTGCAGGACAATCACCCTCTACAAACTGACTAATGGACTCAATTCAATTCATGAAGCTTTATTCGGTACATACAAGATGACTATAAAAGCACAACAGCAAATAAAAAACAGATAAAACATGATTACGATCAAGGATTAAAACATGATTCTTAAAATAACATACTCTTTCGTGCCCTAATAGACTGATTTAAAAAAGTAGCAGTAAAAAAACAAGTATCAGCAGTTTCCAGATTAAATAGCAGACTCATTGCCTGGTTCACTGTACATACACCATGATTCAAAAACAAGGGCTTCAGGTAAGCTATCCTAAAATTCAAATACAATTTACAGATCAGTAAAAAGTGCAAGGTGCTTTGTTTGGTGATACCATCACATTGACACTGCCCTGTTGGATGTTTCTTAATACTTGGTTAGGCCACTAAGTGGTGTGCTACTCCAAACCTCAGTCTTGTTAGCACAAACTTGTGGGATGGTCTTGTCACCAAACATAAATATCTGGGGAAACCTTCATTGATTTTGTATTTGCTAAAGAACTTGACTGTGGACAGAGAACCGTTTACTGACCCCTGTTTCCCGGCCTGATGTGCCATGAAAGTTACTTTCAGCTCGGCTTTTGGGATCAAAGAAACGGCACCCGGGTCAGTCAATACATTTAAATAAAAAATTTCTAGGAAACAATCAGCCACATATCTTAACCAAGGAATATTGCGATATTTATCCAAAGATAGACAATCCTCGAAATTGACCGCCAAATCATAAGTGGCCTCAGGGATAAGACATAAGCTAGATAGTCAATATCCAATTCCCGGTGAATCAGCTCCGTAGGGACAGATGTTGGCAAACATAGAAGCTTTTTTAGGAAGGAATTTTCCTCCACCTGTAACTTATGATTATTAGTATAGCCCCATAATCCTGCTCCATACGTTGCAATGCGAACACATCTGGATTGATAGATATGTAGTATATCCTTTGTTCGTCTGTCCCCGACTTTTGCCGCAAATCTAAAAACACTGTGTGCATTTTTAGCTATTTTATTGCTAATATTCATAAATTCATTGGTCCACTGTCTGTCCTTAGAAAAAGTGATACCAAGATAGCAAAATTTACCCACATCTTGCACCTTATCCCCCTCAATAAAAAAGGCCATAGAGGTCCTACTTCTGTGCCCATAGGCCATAGTACGCGTTTTCCCCTTATTGATGGAAAGTTTCCTTTCCTTAATAAAAGTCGAAAATCTGTCTATCAGACGTTGTAGTCCAATAGGGGTTCTAGAGAGAAGAACAGCGTCATCGGCATACAATAACACTGGGACAGAATTGCCTTTAATCTTGGGTGCATCCGCATTTATAGTTTTTAAAATGGTATCTATTTCATTGATAAACAGTATAAAAAGTAAAGGGGCTAGTACACACCTCTGTCTTATCCCTCGCTTGACATTGAACTTAGGGGTGCATTCACCTTTAGTGCCGTAGCGCACACAGGTTTCTAGCTTTTCGTATAACCTAGCTAAAAAAAAGATTATACCCTCCGGTGCTCCAAGCTGTAGCAGTGTTGGCCATAATATAGAATGGTCCACCATATCAAAGGCACTACTAAGGTCAGCAAAGCAAAGGTATAGTGAACCCTCCTTCGCTTCCATATATTTGCCAATCAATAATTCAAGGTAATGCACTGGTCGAGAGTACCCGACCCTTCCTAAATCCATACTGGCTGTCTGCCAAGATACCTTCTTGTTCAACCCATTCTTCTAATCTAACTAGCATGACTCGACTCATGATCTTTACTGACGAGTCAAGGAGAGAGATTGGGCGGTAATTTTTTGCGGCTGCCCTTTTTATATATTGGGATTATGATGGATTTCCCCCATGTATTAGGCGCCTCTGCACACACAGCCGCATTAAAGACTTTGGTCAGCACAGGGCTCCACATCTTTCGGGCGGCTTTATACACATTGATCGGTACCCCATTGGGCCCCTGGGCCTTGCCCCCCTTACTAGCTCCAATGCCAGATTCTACCTCTTGGACAGAGATATCCAATGAGATGACGGGCCAGACATTAATACTGCTAGCTTCGCAGTTAGCAGATCCAAAAATCTGAGAAAAGTGGGTAACTCAACCCTCACTAGATACATTGGATGTTAATTCGGGTATATTATCCTCTTTAAGGAAGGCTGAGTTTACCGTTGCCGAGAACAAGGTATTATCGGATAGCTCTGCAGCCTGGTTAAGTGAATCCCATGCCTGCTGCTGTAGTTCACCCTTTCTCCTTTTTAAAGCATACTTGTACTCTAACCTTAATTTGGTAATATGATCAGGGTCCCTAGGCTTTTTTGCAAGAGCCTGTTTTAACTTAATTAACAAGCTGGTACATGCGTGGTCAAACCAACCCCGGCCTTTTCCACAGTGGGCATTTTTAGGTCTAGTGAACTTGGCATTAATAGATTCATTAATGGATTTAAAAGCAGCTAAAACCTGCACGTTGTCAGTGCCGTGAACCAATATGAAGGTAATATCTGTCAGACTCAGTGTTCTGACCAGATGAGGTGACCCAAGAGGAGTCAGCCCGGAACTTAAGGATTATATTATACATTGATGGGACGGAAAGACAGACAACTTATCACACATCTCTCTGGGACATTCTATTGCTCGGCGTTGATCCTTACTTTGGAACCTCCTTGTTGACACCTACACTGTGGGTGCTTGTCTTGAACTACTTTTCCTATCCTGTGAGAATTTCTTTGAACTGTCACTGCTCTTGTCCTGGCCTGAACTTCCCTGAGCTTTGGTAATTAATGGCCAATCGGTAATCGATTTGCTTAATCGCACTTGTGGATTTTAAATGCCCGATATTAATTTAATTACCCCTTTAATGATTATGATAAATCAAATCATCCTCATATACTGCTTCTGTCCCTCCATGATTGGTCTCCAATAATTGATTGTACACTGCGGATTACCCTATTGGACACAGCGTTTGTGAGGCAGCGGATCTTACCTTCTCTCCCGCATTTTCTTCAGCAACTCGCGGTACCCGCTGCGCGGGTCCCGCGTCGCGTGGGAGGCACCTTGGAAGACCCTTCATTCCACGAGGGGTTTTTGGACAAAGGTTACTTGCAGGGCTGCGAGCAGGCGGAGGCGCAGGACTACCTGTCCCAGGAGCGCCCGCCCGCCCTCATTCAATCCACCTGGGCAGCTCTCCCTGCAGGCTCCTCCCCCCCACACTCTTACCCTATAGACAAATCAACCTAGTCCCGCTGCGCGGGAGCGCGGGAGCGCGAGGGCGGGCGCCGGGAGAAGCCCGGGACAAGGGCGGGACCGTCTAAGGCCGTCATAGGCCGGATTAGGCTGGGCTGGGCCTACCCTCTTCAGCTTGTTTCTTGAACTGTGGGTAATTTGCCTGTTGAATTTCTCTTCAGTTCTGTAGCCATCACGGTTAGTTATGCCTTCCCCGGCTAGGGAGGGCACTCCTATGAAGTTGGGAGGGGTAAAAAATAGGACCCTCGATAATTATTTCCCCCGGGCTGCGGGAGAAGGGGAGAAGGAAAGTACCTTGTTCAAGCTTAGGGCGGAGCGTAGACGCTCTATAGAAAATTTGAAAAATAAGCCCCTTGGAGATAATTCTCTATCACTTAGTGAGGAGTCAACTTCACTAGATGATGTTCCCCTTCTGCTGAGGGATTGCATTAACAACCCGACTGACCCAACCGCTAACTTAACCCCCTCTAATAGCCCAAGTAGTGTGACTATTGATTTAATTTCCCCGCCCCCACCGGCCACTAAAGCCAGGAAAGCTAAACCCAAGCTAACCTCTGTGCAAGGGGTATATGGGCCCCCACCGAATAAACGCAGGAGGAAGTCGAGGGGTGGCCAAGGAAAAACTAAAACAAAAACCCCCCACTCTGATTTCGGCAAGACAACCAAACCCCCTCCACCCATGGAGAGGTTAGTGGAAGAGGCACACTCAACACCTCCTGAAAAGGTCACCACTGTTACCGTTTTGGCAGATGCCACGGTAAACAATGCCACCAACGTCCCTCTCTCTGTTGTCCCGCTAGGAAATCTTGAATTTTTGCTCAGGTCCCTACTACTGCCGATTAGCAAGAGTATTAAAAAGGTTGAGATCAGACTCACCATTCTGGAGGCTACATTAAATAGCATGAAATCCTCGGCTGGCCTCCAGGGCAGATCTCCTGAGACTATTCCCTCTCCCATGGCCCCTCAGAAGCCCCCTAATAGACAAGTTAGTTTAGCCCCCCCCCCGGGTCACCACTGTTGCTCCCCCTCCACAACCTCTCATGATTAACTCAGTTCCAGCCCATCCACTAAATCCTAACAGGCCACCTTCACCTGCAGGTCTAGCTCCCTCTATACCAACTACTGGAAGTACTGCTCTCCCACCTCCAATGAAACCTCCTCCTAGGCCCCGTAGGCCCAATCTCCCCCCAGAGGCAAACGATTTTATGGTAGTCATGGCCGGCGTTCCCCCACTTGAGGCGGGCGAATCTATGAACTTTTGCTCATTGAAAAGTAAGGTAATTAAGTGGTTGAATGTGAATAGACCCCTCCCGGTACACCTCAATAACAAAATCATTATGGTGAGAAGGGTGCCTTGGGTGGGCAAAACAAATAAATCTATAACAGGGGATTGCATCCTGGTGTGTTTTCGAGACGCTGGGACTGTTATTCATATATGTCGTGGGAAGAACAGATCATTGGAATCAACGATTCAGACCCTCCATGTGTCATTCTTTTTTCCCCCTATCCTAATGCACCCCAATCAAGCCTATGACAACTGGACGAGGGTCGCTCGGAGGGGCAGACAACACGATTTTAACGCTCGGCCAGTCCTTCATCGCCCGGAGTTACCCTTCCACTGCTTTAATCGATTTAGTTGCTTGAACGGACTCGAGGGGGTTGATTGACATACGGGCAGATACACCAATATAATGGGAACTGTACCTCCAAGAGCTGTAAAAACAGGGGACTCAATACTGGAATCGGAGCAGCAAAGCCTGGTACAACAAACTTCACCTAGCAGGGTTAGGAGGATTGAGGCAGACATGCCCATGATTACAGCTACAGGGGGAGGAAACAAGCTGGAAATGGGTCGGGGGGAGACTGTGGAACAAACTGAGCTTAACGGGGGAACAGAGCAGGTTAATGAGGCACTGAGAATCATCTCCTGGAACATAGCAGGTTTGGCAGCCAAATTTGACAACAAAGAGTGGCGCAATTATATTAGTAATTTTCATGTAATTATTCTCCAGGAGACATGGGCCCTTGATAATAGCAACTTCCATATGCAGGGGTATAAATGTTTTTTTGTTCCGGCGCAAAAATCGAGATCGGGGAGAGCCATGGGAGGATTATCCATATATGTAGATTTAAACCTTCCGGGCAGCTGGTCCACTACAGATTGGAAATCCCATGCCATACAAGCAGTACGGTTTACCGGGAAGGGGCGAAGATTTACTGTTTTCAATATTTCCAACAATGGGGCAGGGGGAGACCATACCTCATTTGCAGGAGAGTTGGATGACAGATTGGGTCAGGAAATTATAGTTCAGAAAAAGGGGCAGGTACCTGCTCTGCTGGTCATGGGAGACTTTAACTGTCACCTATGCTCGGCACTGGCCCCAATAGATGCAGAATGGTCTCACTGCTCTGTAGAGAATGGGCCGCATTTCTCCCACACGCCGGATGGGTTAGCATTTGGTATGCTCCGGCTTAAATACGATCTAGAGCACACTATCAACATGATGAGTGTGCAGAGGGATGGTAGCCTACCACCCACATTCAAGGGCAGAGGATGTTCATCTATCATTGACTATATCTTAGTCTTTAGGTTTTTAATAAATAGAGTCATCAGTGTAGGGATTGAATGGAGTAGCTTTAGTGATCACAACCCCCTTGTATTGGGGTTGCTGTATCTGGCGGGCTCAAAAAGTAAACACCAAGGTATAACTACTGAGAAGGTAACAGACCAGGGTAGGAGACTAAGGTGGTCCAAAATAGATGGGGAAACTTTTTATAAATCCTTGATGGTCTCTGGTAAACCCGCCATTGATGACTGTTTAGACATGGATGTTCAAGGTCCGAGGTTGCTTGAAGCATTTGGCCAGATCGCTGACCTTATAGACGGTCTATTAAAAACTAGCACGCCCACAAGGAACCACTGTAACCCACGTTGGTTCGACAGAGACTGCTCAAAGGCATTGAGGGAGCTCAAATGCAGCCTTAAAAACAAACCAAGGGACACCCTACAAATCATGGTGTGTAGGAATAAGTATAAGAGGGAGATCAAGAGGAGGAAATTAGCTCTACAGGGAGAAGCGTGGGCAGGCCTAAGAGAAGCGGGGGAAAAAAGGGACATGTCCGGGTTCTGGAGAATTATTAACAAACCTACTTTCCAGGAAAATAACACCCCGGAGATAGGTTCCAACATCTTACCAGAACAGTGGGTCTCTCCCTACAAGGGGCTGTACAACTATGAGCCAGGAACCACTGAAGAGCATCCTGAGATTTCATATCAGGGCTCTACAGTAGTGTTCACCATTAAGGAGATTACGGCTGGAATAGAGGGTTTGTCAAAAAATAAAGCCCCTGGCCCTGACGGAATCCCCCCTGACTTGTTTCTAAGCTGAGTAGAACTCTGGGCCCCCATAATGACCAGGGTTATAAATACCGCCATCATCTGTGGCCTGCCGCCGTCCTGGTCTAAGGCCATAATCGTCCCTATATTTAAGAAGGGCAATAGGGATGACCCTAAGTGTTATTGCCCGATTTCCCTTATTGATGTATCTGCCAAACTTCTGGGAAGGGCGATCCTTAACAGACTGTCCGAGTGGACCGAAGAAAATAACACCTTCTCGGACACTCAATACGGATTCAGGACGGGGAGGTCCACTAGTGATCAATGCCTGAACCTCTATATGCTGAAAGCCAAATACACCATGGCCAGCAATGAAGCCATCTATATGGGGTTCATGGATTTGGCAGCGGCATTCGATCATGTTAATAGGGAGAAACTTTGGGTCATGATGTCTCTAATGGGGATAGAGGTTGGCCTAATTAATATCTTAAGGGAACTTCACAGCGATACCTCTGCTAAGGTCTGTTTTAACAGGGAGGGGGGCTGACCGATTCATTTTCTTGCAAGAGTGGGGTACGGCAAGGCTGTATTCTTGCCCCATTTTTATTCTCCCTCTATATAAAAAATTTGGAGCAGTTTTTGTTAAATCTAAAGACAGATTGCCTAAGGGTGGGGATGCGCCATATCCCCGTTCTGCTTTACGCAGACGACGCGGTCTTGCTCGCACGCACGCCTAGGAGCTTACAGATTCTGATTGATGGATTTGTTAAATTTATGGGCTCCCTATACCTTTTTGTAAATTTGGGCAAATCATATGTGCTGCTGGCTGGTAACAAACCTTGCACCAAATTCATGTACACGATAGGAAACCACAAAATAGAAGAGGTTAAAACATTTCCCTATCTAGGTGTAATTTTTGACGGGGCTTTACAATTTAATTCCCTGGTTGAGGAGCGCTGTAGCAAAATGATCGCCACCAATGGGGCAATAGCAAGTTATGGTAGGAGGGTAGGCAGATGGAGCCCGGAACAGGTGATGAACCTGTATAGCTCCATATGCTGCTCCAAAGTGATTTATGGGGCAGAGGTATGGAGCTTTGTTAATACTGCAAAAATACAGCGGGAGGAAAATAAATACCTAAGATCCATCCTGAGGGTACCCCCAAGCACTGCTGGTTTTATAGCACACAGGGAACTAGGGAGGCCTTACCTAGAAGATCTGGTAACACTTAGGCCAATAGTGGCCTGGTTAAAAATTTGGGTCAACCCTGATGCGTCTCTGAGCAGAGAAATTTTAAATGATTGCTTAGAAAGGGATAAATGTATGAGAATACCTTGGCTCAATTATGTAAAGAGTACCTTAGAGGCCCTTGGCTATAGGAATCTCTTCACCAACCCTGTAGCAATTGTATCCCAGCACAAGATGTTAGTAAAAAAAGCTTTTTTAGAGCAAAAAGCACAACAGAGAGCTGAGGCTGAAGGGCTCAAAAAGACAGTGAGGGCCCACAACTTGGCCAAGAGCGCCGAGGGAATGGAGCCATATTTGTACCTCATGCACAATGCTCAGGACAGATTTCTGATGTGTCGCTTTAGATTAAATTTACTTCCATTCCTACTGGCATCACCAGCAGGGTTTTCAACAACAATTGAGCAGAAGGGATCCTGCGGCTGCGACAATAGGTCTCCGCAGGATTCCCTTCACTTTGTACTACTCTGCCCTTTTTTTACCATGCCTAGGCGCAGATTTCTAGTGAAAATTTTAAAGCAAGCCAATTTGGAACATGCTAAAGAGGCCTTAATTTACCTACAGAAAGCATCCGACCCTTTAACATTGTGCTGTATAATGAATGTCATTAAAGTGGCGGTTCGTTTAAGGGTAACCAGAGGAGAGGAATGATGTTTATAAATTGTTATTAATCTTTTTTAAAGTGTCATAATCCCCTCACCCTTTGTAACATGTAAACAATAATTATTATAATCGGGATCCTGAAAATGATTTAATGAATTTTTTACTTATGTATATATGTATGTGCTTTTATGGTGATTTCTAATCATCGAATAAAGAATCCTTGAATTGAATTGAATTGACTGTACATTCCAAATGAGCTATTGATGGTGAGAGGGAATTCAAATAGAGAGATCTTTGAACAGCAGATACTGATGTTATTATTCTGCATAGCTTTAACTGAATTATTGGTTTGTATGATCCTAGTTAGACTCAATTTCTTCTTCAAATTGGTCTAGTAGTAATAATACTTTACTTGTCTAGCATAATTCTGTGGGTTATATATATATGAATCTAATTACGAGTTTGTAGGTCAGTTACCCAATTCCTGCTCCTTATTAGATAATTGAAGTCGGATCCCCTATGTCTGACTCCTCTCTGCACAAGTCAAGATCCATCAGAGGCAAAGTAAATGAGAGTCAAGGAAATTTATAAATTAATAAAAATGGCTACAGCAATACATAACATGAGGGGCGGATGTTGAGCCCTCTCATGTCAAGTTACCACCAATTAGACACACCTAGAATGTAAATGTAAATGTAAATGTGTTTCGATTTATATAGCGCAACACTTTAACCCAGGGGTCTCAAGGCGCTTGCTTAGGGAACCCGTCCTGGTATTCCCCTGTGAGATACCCCGGCCGGGTATCCACAAGGTGAAAGCCAGGCATCCCGCCTCGAGGGGCCGTAGTGGAGATTAAGCAAGCTATTGCCCAGAGTCGCAGAGTGTGACCCGTGAGTCGAGTAGGCACCGGAGCGAGAATTGTCGACTCCATGGAATTTTGAGCCCGAGACCCACCGAGGCGGGGAATCGAACCCTGGTCCACGGCCGATCTCAGCTTCCGGGTCTGCCGCCTCTAACCACTGAGCCACGCTTCTCCACTAGAAGTGCTGTTTGAGGGCGTTATTTGTGTTTATGTTCATATTTAAGATTCTGGGTGTCTCAGTCGGACAAATCTTTAATAGTTTAAGTGAGTGACAGCCTCATTTATGAGGAACTGGCATGGGCCAGTGCTGCAAGTGTTCTTGCTGTGTTGCCCCATGCCAATGTGAAAGGGCAGGAAAGCATTGTATTTATTAAATAATCCTTTCCCCCTGTGCTGGCGCACAGTCTGCTACCAAGCGCCAACATAGGAACCATTGCAGCATGGTCCAAGGGCGCCTCTGTTGCAGCAGTATTGTTTTGTGCAGGAAGGGGCACCTTTCTTCACAAAAACAATCCTGAGAACTGTTTTCCTCTTTCTATGTGGAAAGAAGAAAAAACAGAGAAAAATAAAAATATTTTTCCTTGTTACGTCTGCTCTGGGGAAGCATACGGTTTTGGTGCTACCCTAGGTTTACGTGATTAAATAAATCTGGGGCAGCATCAAAATTCATGGGTGTTGCCCGTAAAATCCCTCCGCAAAGCCTATGAAACGCCTCCTTGATGCAAAGTAAGGCAAGGCGGCAACTTGTGCTGCTTTGTCTCACATCATATCTATCACACAGAGTGGCTTTGCCTCACCTTACGGATAGGGTTGAGAGCTTGCGCCACCGGAGCAAATGAAAAAGAGATGCTCTGGAGACGCAAGACTCTCACTACTAAATCCCTTGGGACATATTTCCAAGCCCCCTGCACTACCGAAGCATCACTTTTTTGTCACTCTGGTGGTACACAGTGCAGACTCATATCTACAAGGCCACGCAAAGCCACCCTACATGGCTTTTCAAGGCCTTGTAGATAAGGTGTAAGGCCACGCAGCTCAATTTGCTGAATTGCCTTACATTGTGGCAGGGAGGCGTGTCATGGGTGTTGCTGTGGGTGTACCCACAAAACACCCAACACTGCTCCAGATCTACAACATTGCGTGAATCTGGGGCAGCGCCAAAACCTTACGCCTCCCCAGAGCAGTCATATGGAGGAGAAATGCTTATATTTCTCCTCGTTTTTTCCACTTTCCACATGTGCTGCATTCTGCAGCACAGAAAGAACAAGAAAAATGCCTCTTGTGAATCTTTTTGTGCATGAAGGTGTCCCTTCATCCTCTAAAACCAGCGTTAGAAGTGGGCGGGGACGGAAGGGCACGGCGTGCCCTTACTTCTTAAAATTATGTTAGTCCGTTCCCCTACTTCTTAGTTTTGAAAGAGCGTACCGGGGACTGTAAAATTGCCAAACTTTAAAGTACACCTTTTTTTCTTTTTCACGCATGAGTTGTGCAACGTGAATATTCAGAAGGCCTCTGCACTGCGCCCGACCTCCTCCCCTTCCCCGCTGGGTCTAATGGGCCTGCAAAGTGAGACTGAAAGGGCCATCAGTGTAGCATAGTGCGAAAACGGCTACTCTGATGGCCCTGCGGCTGCTATGAGCCAGTGATCACACCTCATTTGTGAGGACGCTGCCAGCAAATTTACATGCCAATTTAAAGCTGCTATTAGTTGGGTTTTGTGACAGTGATATTCACAGTGTTTACCTGCTGAAGCAACGTTCATCAATGCCTACCAGACTGTTTCCCGGCAATCTCGGCCCGGAGGTGCACCGGGGCCGTTTTCACGCCACTTCTAGTTCTGTTGACAGTTGTCCTCCCCATACAGGCCCCGGTGTAACACACACCATTCCAAAGATGTTTGAGAAACCCACGGGCAAGAGTGGTTTTGCACCCATAACCAAACGAGTAAGCTCATATTTGGAAGCAGTATTTACACCACCTCCTGACCCATGTGCACATGATTTGGCAGATTTAATAATTGCATGTACTAACAGATTCGCCCCCCTTCAAAGCCCCATTGATAATGACGCCATCTGTGCAGACAAATCTTTTCCAACTCAAGCAATGACAGCCCCGGCGTTTGACCCCAGTATTTAGGAGTCTGTTAGTGATTTAGGAAAATATTCCAATGTTCTGAAGTCTATGATTGGTGACCTTATGGGGATGATGAAGGGCAGGAGCAGTGATGGGGCAGGAGCAGTGATGGGGCAGGAGAGGCGACAGGGCAGGAGAGGAGACGTGGAAGGAGAGGCTATAGGGCAGGAGAGGTGACCGGGCAAAAGAAGTGACGGGCAGGTGACATGACAGGCAGGTGATGTGACGGGCAGGGCAGGTGAGGTGATGGGCAGGAGAGGTGACGGGGCAGGAGAGGTGACGGGGCTTGAGCTAGAGCAGTAACCGGGTGTGAGCGGTGAAAGGACAGCAGCGGTGAAAGGACAGGAGCAGTGAACGGGGCAGGAGCAGTGAACGGGGCAGCAGCAGTGAACGGGGCAGCAGAAATGAACGGGGCAGCAGAAATTAACGGGGCAGCAGAAATTAACGGGGCAGGAGCAGTAAACGGGGCAGGAGCAGTGAACGGGGCAGGAGCAGTGATAGGGCAGGAGCAGCGACAGGGTAGGAGAAGCAACAGGGCAGGAGAGGAGACGTGGAAGGAGAGGCAACAGGGCAGGAGAGGTGACCGGGCACAAGAAGTGACGGGCAGGTGACATGACAGGCAGGTGATGTGACGGGCAGGTGATGTGACGGGCAGGTGAGGTGATGGGCAGGAGAGGTGACGGGGCAGGAGAGGTGACGGGGCAGGAGAGGTGACGGGGCAGGAGAGGTGACGGGCAGGAGAGGTGACGGGGCAGGAGCAGTGAACAGGACAGGAGCAGTGAACAGGACAGGAGCAGTGAACAGGACAGGAGCAGTGAACGGGGCAGGAGCAGTGAACGGGGCAGGAGCAGTGAACGGGGCAGGAGCGGTGAGCGGGGCAGGAGCAGTGAACGGGGCAGGAGCGGTGAGCGGGGCAGGAGCGGTGAATAGGGCAGGAGCGGTGAATAGGGCAGGAGCGGTGAACAGGGCAGGAGAGGTGACGGGGCATGAGCTAGAGCAGTAACCGGGTGTGAGCGGTGAAAGGACAGCAGCGGTGAAAGGACAGGAGCAGTGAACGGGGCAGGAGCAGTGAACGGGGCAGGAGCAGTGAACGGGGTAGCAGAAATGAACGGGGCAGCAGAAATGAACGGGGCAGCAGAAATGAACGGGGCAGGAGCAGTGAACGGGGCAGGAGCAGTGAACGGGGCAGGAGCAGTGAACGGGGCAGGAGCAGTGAGCGGGGCAGGAGCAGTGATAGGGCAGGAACAGCGACAGGGCAGGAGAAGTGACAGGGCAGGAGAGGAGACGTGGAAGGAGAGGCAACAGGGCAGGAGAGGTGACCGGGCACAAGAAGTGACGGGCAGGTGACATGACAGGCAGGTGATGGGATGGGCAGGTGCGGTGATGGGCAGGAGAGGTGACGGGGCAGGAGAGGTGACGGGGCAGAAGAGGTGACGGGGCAGAAGAGGTGACGGGGCAGAAGAGGTGACGGGGCAGAAGAGGTGACTGGCAGGAGAGGTGGCGGGGCAGGAGAGGTGACGGGGCAGGAGAGGTGACGGGGCAGGAGAGGTGACGGGGCAGAAGAGGTGACGGGGCATGAGCTAGAGCAGTAACCGGGTGTGAGCGAAGAAAAGACAGGAGCAGAGAAAGGACAGGAGCAATGAAAGGACAGGAGCAGTGAACGAGGCAGGAGCAGTGAACGAGGCAGGAGGTGCGACCGGGGCAGGAGCAGCAAACGGGGCAGGAGCAGTGAAGGGGGCAGGAGCAGTGTCGGAGCAGGAGCAGTGATGGGGCAGGAGAGGCGACAGGGCAGGAGAGGAGACGTGGAAGGAGAGGCAACAGGGCAGGAGAGGTGACTGGGCAGGTGACATGACAGGCAGGTGACATGACAGGCAGGTGACATGACAGGCAGGTGACATGATGGGCAGGTGACATGATGGGCAGGAGAGGTGACGGGGCAGGAGAGGTGACGGGGCAGGAGAGGTGACGGGGCATGAGCTAGAGCAGTAACCGGATGTGAGCGGTGAAAGGACAGGAGCAGTGAACGGGGCAGGAGCAGTGAACGGGGCAGGAGCAGTGAACGGGGCAGGAGCAGTGAATGGGGCAGGAGCAGTGAACGGGGCAGGAGCAGTGAACGGGGCAGAAGCAGTGATGGGGCAGGAGAGGTGACGGGGCATGAGCTAGAGCATGAGCTAGAGCAGTAACTGGATGTGAGCGGTGAAAGGACAGGAGCGGTGAACTGGGCAGGAGCAGTGAACGGGGCAGGAGCAGTGAACGGGGCAGGAGCAGTGAACGGGGCAGGAGCAGTGAACGGGGCAGGAGCAGTGAACGGGGCAGGAGCAGTGAATGGGGCAGGAGCAGTGAACGGGGCAGGAGCAGTGAACGGGGCAGAAGCAGTGATGGGGCAGGAGAGGTGACGGGGCATGAGCTAGAGCATGAGCTAGAGCAGTAACCGGATGTGAGCGGTGAAAGGACAGGAGCGGTGAACTGGGCAGGAGCAGTGAACGGGGCAGGAGCAGTGAACGGGGCAGGAGCAGTGAACGGGGCAGGAGCAGTGAACGGGGCAGGAGCAGTGAACGGGGCAGGAGCAGTGAACGGGGCAGGAGCAGTGAATGGGGCAGGAGCAGTGAACGGGGCAGGAGCAGTGAACGGGGCAGAAGCAGTGATGGGGCAGGAGCAGTGATGGGGCAGGAGAGGCGACAGGGCAGGAGAGGAGACGTGGAAGGAGAGGCAACAAGCAAGAAGTGACAGGCAGGTGACATGACAGGCAGGGGATGTGACGGGCAGGTGAGGTGATGGGCAGGAGAGGTGACGGGGCAGGAGAGGTGACGGGGCAGGAGAGGTGACGGGGCAGGAGCGGTGAACAGGGCAGGAGCGGTGAACAGGGCAGGAGCGGTGAACAGGGCAGGAGCGGTGAACAGGGCAGGAGCGGTGAACAGGACAGGAGCAGTGAACGGGGCAGGAGCAATGAACGGGGCAGGAGCAGTGAACGGGGCAGGAGCAGTGAACGGGGCAGGAGCAGTGAGCGGGGCAGGAGCGGTGAACGGGGCAGGAGCAGTGAGCGGGGCAGGAGCGGTGAACAGGGCAGGAGCGGTGAACAGGGCAGGAGCGGTGAACAGGGCAGGAGCGGTGAACAGGGCAGGAGCAGTGACGGGCAGGAGAAGTGACGGGCCAGTAGAAGTGACGGGCCAGGAGAAGGGAGGGGTCGGGGGAATTGACGAAGCAGGAGTGTTGATCGAGCATGAGCAGGAGTACTGACTGGACAGGAGCAGTGAAAGGGCAGGAGTAGGCGTTTCCCAGGGTGACTGGAAGGGTAGGGGGCCAGTTTAGTTTGGGGGGACCGGTTTTGTACAAGTGCAGGAGTTTTAAAAACACTGCAAAGTTATTTGGATATTCAGCAGGTTTCGGTCAACAATACAAGTGCCAAGATAACTTTGGTGATCAATGTACCTGCTGGAGGGAGATGGGAGCATGTTTTGTCTAGTGGCTATTTTACTCATCTAAGGTAGTGCAGAGGGGTAATATGCCTGCTGCAAAGAACATGTACCATGCATATCAAAGAGCAATATGTTATGTGTATAGTTCAGTGGGTACTGCTTTGTGTTCACTTCCCGAATGAAAGGACACTTGAATACATATGGCCTGGCAGTTCGGGCTGGACTGTTCACATTGGGCGCAGGACCAAGACTGATTTGCATGTGGCTGGGCCAAAACTGGAATGGCATGGTGAGCGAAAAACGATGGATTTAAGCCCCGATCTCTGAACTGGGGTGAATGTATGACCTTGTTCTGCATTCTGTCCATCAATTGTTCTTTTTGCATTTGTCACCCCGAGTGGGACAGGTATGCTCAGACATGAGTCCTGTGCTCTCCATGCCAATGGAATCAAGCTATCCTGGCTGATGAGGGCTGAAAGCCCGAAACCGATCCTAGGAGGCTTGTTTCCAGTCCAGGGAGGACCTGGCCTGGCAGTTCGGGCTACACTGTTCTCATTGGGCACAGGATCAAGACTGATTTGCATATGGCTGGGTCCAAACTGAAATCACATGTGAGCAAATAAACAATGGATTTAGGCCCATCTCTCTGCACTGGGGTGAATGTATGATATTGCTCTGCATTCTGTCCACCAGTTGTTCTTTTTACTATATTATGATTGAGCTGGCTGACATGAATATGAAGGAGCCTTTGTGGGTTTCTGTGAGTCTAGATTCTCCTGAAGAGTCCCTTTCTCTTCTGAGCCCTGCTTAACACATGTGTATAGGAGGAGCCCTGCATTCATGACCTCAATGTTTGAGACAAAAAATAATCATGGATTTCTGAACAATGAGAGTAAAAGCATAAAGGTAACATGTTGTTCCTGCTTATATTTCACATGCTTTACATAAACCTGTATTCCCTATGAGTGTTTGCTTTTTCCTGAATTAAACCTCAAATAAACATATCCATTCTTTTAATTAAATAACGTTATAAGCTGTAACTGGTCAGTGAAATGCTAAACGTACTAAAAATTGGTATGTTTTGCTATTTCTAGCCACACCCCTGACTCCGCCCACTGATTCAATCTTTGGTTGTTCCCGCCCCCTGATTCTCCACCCACAGTTCCCCTACTTTTTTTTCCCCACTTCGACCACTGTCTAAAACAATCATGCTAACAACATAGACACCCTTGCACCATTGCGCAAGGGTGCCTGAGTTGATGCATGACTGCAACATTTGCAGCAGCTGAAAGGACAGTAAATCTTGTAAATACAACAGTGCTAAAGTTGAGCTGTGGTTTCCGATGCTCAGCATCGGCACTTAATTGGTTTCCGGTGCTCGGCATCGGCACTTAATTGTCAACACAGCACTTAGGATAGTCTGCCACATGGTGGTGCTGCTCATCTAATTTAGAAAAGAGCAGAACAATGGCTGCTTATTAATACAATATACATTAAAAATGTCTAATACCTGCCTCCCCAGCCATTCCTTAGGCTTTGGGGACCTAGAATAATCTGAACTGTCACTCTTGCAGGCAAGAGAGATGGTTAGTTGTTGTTTTGGCAGCGATGACAGGGGCAGTTGGTGGCGCATTATTAAGCACTGAAATACGGTGCATTTATTCCCTTTTGAATTGGCTTTCGCAGTGCAGCAAAATGACTTGCGGCGCTCCCCTACGCCAATTCTTTGAAAGTATGCCCCTTAGTTTTCACATCGGAAACTTTACACGGTTTCTGTTTATATTTTGTCACAAAGAACCTGAACGGGAGTTATGAGTAAATGAGGCCTTTGTCTAAGATTCCAGACTCTAGAAATCGTTCTCAGGACCCAATTTTTTCCAAAGGCAGCTTCTTGCACACTTATTCGTGTACCGAAGTTTAAATCCATATTACATTCGTAGGGCGGACATTTTGATCATGTTAAGGTCACCATTGTCAAACATCAAGCAACAATTCAGCCTTTAGAAAAGTGCTGCACTGAAGCCAGCGCCAACATTGTCCAGGCCGCATTTGAAGCACTGGTTAAAAGCTCGCCCGCGCTCCAGACAGGCATGGTTACAATTACTTTAATGGTCGTCCATATTTCTACAGGTTGTCACAGAAGCTAAGAAAAGCAAACACGACTTCCCCTTGATATTTTCTTTTAATCAGCTTTATTAACCTTTCTTCTATGGGCTTTTTGTTCAATTACGGCTTCCATTCCCCACACAGACAAAGAAAAGAGGCAACCTCTTAAACCTGTATGTCGTGGTCCTAGAATATTGATGTCAGAATATCATTTGATATAAGTGATCTTGTCCTAATTAACATTTACATTTACAAATTCGCCCATTAGAGTTATTAATATAAACCCCATGCCCAGTTCGACTATATTTTTTTACAAATTATATTTAGGACATATTTATGGCAGACAATATTTTTGACAAAGATTCAGATACTGGACCACTTCCTTCCAAACACCAAAGTTCACACCCATCTGCAACTAGTTCAAAACGCTGCTGAACGGCTAGCAGTTAAACAAAAAAATGTGTAACCCACATCAAACCAGCACTTGATTTGTGCCAATGGCTGCAGGTGTTGGGCACCAGCAGCCATTTATGCGAACAAATACTTCTTTTCATCATCAGGCTTTGACCCAAAGCAAGCAAGAGAAAGACAGAAAAGGGAGAAAGTAGCAGAGGAGAAACATTTGAAAACATTGACAAACAAACCAGTGATTAAAAAGACCTACTAGAGTGAGGTAGGTTGCAAAGGATGTTAATGAAAGAGGTTTGAAACTCTACAGCCTAGGTATTCGGCATCCCCAGCATTCAGTAGTAATAGTGGCAGACGGACTGAAAAACATTTGGGCAAATTTTAATTTCACAAACTTATCACTGCAACTAGTGCCAAACACTGCTACAAGACTAATGGGCCATATCTTGCCAACACTCAAGAAACTACATGGAAACATTCAGGCTAATAAGTAGTGCCACAGCCAGGCCAAAATATCCTTAAAGCGGAAGTCTCCCAACCATAAGCACAACCTCTGTGTCAGATTCATCCAAACCCTGCAACATGCTGCCCCCTAACATCAAAACACTGCCAAACTACTTCCGGCCAAAAAGTTATTAAAGCTCATCGCTTCCCCCAAGCCTCACATCTCACTGAAAAGTAGTACTGCAGCAAACTATGTCCAGCAGAACTGTAAAAGTAGTAGCCGATTTCCGCTCTCCAGCCACACACCTCTACATATTTTGGCCCTTTTATATAGTATTTGCATGTGAGAATATTCAATGAATTTGCCTATGAAAATGTTCAGTTTAACTCATGGGTGTCACTGACGCGTTAACATGTTACCCTGCAGCTTCGGCGGAGGTCTATGTAAGCCCCAACTGCACCATCCACAAGTAGTGATTAAGTGGCACAGGTAAGTCTGAACTTTTTGGTTCTCCAGGCACATGCCATTTACCATTAGGACAGAGTATAAAGTTAAGTGAGAGTATCATGTAAGCCTGGCATGCCCCATTGGGTCTGGGCAGAGGTCTGCCCCAAAAATTCAAATTGAGAAATAGCGAGTGTATAGGGCACTAACTACTACACACTTTTTTCAAATATTATATGAAGAGCTTTTAAAGATGAAGCATGGTAGCCTATCCAACCTTAAAAAGCCTCCATGCATTGCAGCCCACCAAGAAGATAGCAGAGTGCAGAGTCCTAAGAAAAAGGTTTACAAAAGACAGAAGGGGCAGGCTAGGCATACCCTAACCCATCTAGACTAGATGGTGGTGAATGCGAAGCAATACTAAAAAGCAAAACCACGTTACTAAAAACCCCCTCCCACTCCTGGAGGGGGCCAGGAAAAGGGGGGTGGGAGCTGCACAATGTTCCTTTTAGGGAGAAGAGCACGTGGCATCTCCCTCCCCAAGGATAAGGGATGCCCTGGGCACCCCATCCCCTGGGCTGTAGTCTCAAATAATAAGAGGGGAGCATAGCCACCCCTACCCAAGCCTTAATAGGTCCTGGGTACCCCAACCCAAGGGCTGAATGTGACATAAAAGGGGGCTACGCGCAGACCCCCAGGGCCAGCTCAATTACTGTGTCCTGGGGAGCTCACCCATTGAACAAAGTAGTTTCCCTGTCCACATTAACGCAGGCAGGAAACATACGCCTTCTCCCACCCGGAGGGAGCATTTTTCAAGCTCTCATCCGGTGGAAGTACACATATGCCTTACCTGCCCACAGACACGTGGACAGGGAGGGCATTTCTGCCCTCACTTAGAAGGTACTTTTTAAAACTCTCCTGCTGGGCGCAAAATTTAGTTTCCCTCACCACACTCCTGCTCCCGCCAAGTTGGAGCAATGCCTGCTCTTGCAGTATGCAGGGAGCCGGCTGGGGCGAAGAGGCCATGTTGCTCTCCCTGTGGCCCCAACTTGCAGTTCGGTGGGTACCTCAAGTGGGCACTGGGACAGCCACCTAGAAGAAAGTCAGGCCCTGGAGGGAGGAGGACCCTGGGGCCACATTAAGCTCGGGAAAGGGAGCCTTGCGGCCCGCCTATAATTGTGATTGCAATTTGGCCCCTGGTGACAAGGTCTCTGGGACCCATTGAGGCTCAGGAGGGGGCTGCACATCCTTCTCCCCTTAACATATAGTTTTTGGCCCTGGGAGATTGTGTCCCTGGGGCCAGTATTGGTTCCAGGAGGGGGGCAGTGCACCCCCTCAATGTAACATATATTTGGCCTCCTTGGCGGAGGTCCCCAGGGTCACTATTAACTTGGGGAGGGCTGCTGTGCACCCTCCTCTCCTTAAAGGCCCTAAAGAATGTGGTTCCTGGGGCATCGTGTAGTCCAGGGGGGCTATGCACACCTCTCCACTTTACAATTACCCTTTGGCCATGGGGGGTGGGGTCCAGGGGGCAACTATTGGCTCTGTGTCGGGTCTGTGCACTTTCGAAAACGGGCCCTGGGGATTGGGGTCACCAGGGCCCGAAAGGGTTTGGGAAGGGGGCCTGCACCAATGGCTTGGACACATGATCAGGACCCAGGCCCTGGCCCCGGCCCCAGGCCAGACTCTGCGAACAACTCCACGCTGCACATGGCCAAAGGCTGTGAATGGTTTGGCCTCCCCGCTGGGTTGAATACAGGCCCTGGTGGCAAGTCAGGCCCTGAGGCCAACACCACACTGCACATGGCAGAGGGTTGGCTTTATGTAGGGGTTAAAATTACTATTATAACTCAAGGGGGGTGTAATAGTAGGGTAAGTGTTGGATAGTGTAGGGGTAAAAATTACTATTCTAACTCCAGGGGGGTTTAATAGTAGGGTAAGTGTTGGATAGTGTAGTGGTAAAAATTACTATTCTGAAATACATTTAATAAAAAAATTAACAAATAATTAAATACATTAAATTATAATTTTACAAAATATTAAATGTATTTAAAATGTTATACTTATTTTAAATAAATTAATTTATAAAACAAAAAGTTACATTAAAATTAAAAATATTTAAAAAAATTAAATTTATTTTATAAAATTAAAAGAAATTAAAATTAAATTAATATTAATAAAATGAAATACTTACCTATACTTATGTTGTAATGACATGCGTTGTAATAGTTGCGTTGTGATGGTACTGCGTCGTAAAAGTTGCGTTGTTATGGTTGTTCCCCATGATTCACCCATACGGCCACTCACGTACCCACTCACAACCCATACAGCCACTTAGACATCAACTGACAGACTGACACAGACATGCACAGAACCTAGACACTCATCCATGCATTCACTGGGAAGTCTAATCACTTACTTACACAGTTAGTCACACACCAACTGAATCATCCATACAGGCACGCATACACCCACCGATTCACCAATACACCTTGGCATCTATATTTGGCACTTATAAACTTTTTGTAAACATTCACAGTCGCTGGATGATGTGATCAGTGATGTAATCAGTGATGTCATTTGAGATGTCATCAGTGATGTCACTGACCATGTCATGAGTGATGTAATATGTGAGTTCATAAGCAGTGATTTGCAGGGCTAGTTTTATATATTGATCAGCTAACTATACCGGCTAAATTTCACTGTATAAGTGAAATCTGACCCTAACTATAACGTCCCTGTAACCTAAGTTTTTTTAAGATGCACATATTAAGACATTTTTAGATAAGGGTGGACCATATTTCATAGGTCTCAGTTGGTAGAGATGGGACACTAGCAGTGGCAGTCACATCTTTGCAGCTGTGTGTATTATTTTTTTTTACTTACTTTATTGAAAGAAACAGGAATGATACATAATATGAGCACAGATAACCTCTGTGCCTAATACCAAAAGCACAAGCAAAATAAAACAAGGTATAACTGAACAATTTGAAATTCACTGGAAGAGCCACGGGCCGCGCAAAGGGCAGAAGTGTAGACGAAGGGCCTGATCCAACATCAGGGCTGATAGTCAAGGGTCAAGAGAAAACAATGAGGCTCCAACACGCCCCATGGCAATCAATACAGTGAGAGTGGTTGGTGGGGTGGGATAAGGAAGGGGGAAAGATGAGGGGAGAAAGGCAAAAGCTGGTCCAGGGGGCAGACTATAGGAAGAGTAGGAAAGAAAGAAGGGAGTGGTGGGGGAGAAGGGGATACAGAACGCAATTTGCTAGAATCTGCGTGAGGGAGGGTGCGGGTTAAGGAATAGGAGAGTGGCGTCACAATCAACCCCCATTGGGTCTGGGGAAGGGGCAGCTGGGCCCACAAGGGGGGCAGGGAATCGCAATCCTGCAGCAGTCGAAAAAGGGGGTTGGCACCCTGAATGCCCCGGAGTGTCAGGGCGAGGGAGTGAAGCAAGGGAAGGGTGAGAACAGTGAGTGAGGAGTGGGCCAGGTTGGGAACTAGGATACGAAGTAATGGTGTAAGAGCATGGGAGATTGAACAGAGTAAGCCAAACCCCAGGGTGGGGTGGAGAGGGAGCCAGCCAGGAAGTGGGGGCTGGGAGCGCCACTGTCATGGGTTGTGAATAAAAGGTCCCCACTTTTCCAAGAATCTATTGTGATGGTTAGTGAATCTGACAATTATCTGCTTATAAGAGGCCACTTGAAACAACTCACACAACCAGTCTTACGGGGTCTGACAGGTGGGTGTCCTCCAGAGCCTCAGGATACAGAGCTTGGTTGTAGCAACCAGGTCAGCCATCTGGATGGTTGATGCGTGATGGCAGGGCACTAGGAAAAGTCATGCAAAAAAAACAGTATGAGCTTTCAGATCCCTGGTGGAAGGCACCTTTTACTTGAAGGTGGTGTGATAGAGGACCAATAGGCCACCACGGTGGGGCAGTCCCAAAGGAGGTGGACGATGTCAGCATCCAGAGGGTCACACCTCCAGGATGTGGTAGACAGAAAAAGAGAAGGCCCACAAAGAAGAAGACCTACGCTAGTGCCAGCGGTGTGACATCTTAAAGTAACTGAATTAAAGGTGGGCCTCCCTGAGGTAGTGATCATGATCCACAAGCAAGTTACCTCAGTCTGCCTCTGAGTATTGGAGCTGTAATCAATCTGTTCACCACTCCTGGACGGATAGGGCCAGAGAAGCAGAGTAGAGGCAGTCCACCAAGACCTGGTAAAACCCGGAAACTGCCCAATTGTAGGTGCCCCGTTTCTATAGGTTGTACATCAGGGGGAGGAGAGCAGATCCAGTGGGGAGGAACTCAGTGCCTGGCGGAGACAGTCTTGCAAGTGGTGGTAGTCCCACAAATGTCTCACCAGAAGACCTTATTGGCCCCTGTCTTCTGCAAACGACTACTATTCCCCATCCTTGACTAGGTCAGAGAGAGCTGTATGTATTTTAATGTGTCTGGTTTCTCAACATTTCTTTATCAGGATTAGTTTTGCCTCTGCAGACCTTTTCTCACCGCCCCTGTGTGCCTCTTCTACAGGAAGTTTTAACATTCAAATGGACTTTTTCCCCACACATTATTAAAATATCCCTTTTAATTATTCTATTGTGATATATTGTAATTAGCTAATGCTATGCCCTGCAAAATCCCTACTGTGGCAATAATATTTAACTACAAGGTATTGTCCCTCCTTTGATGTCACTCAGGTACCCTAGAGCCAAGATGGAGCACCTTTGCATAAAGAAATACTGCAAATTTTCCTTTTGCTGCATGCCTTCACCGTTCAGCTTTTTACAATATTTATTGGTTATACCTTCCTGCCTTAGTAGGTAGCAAATGTAGCTATAATTATTGTGTAACCTGCAGGCTAGATATTCCATTCCTGGTAAGGACAACTCGAGTCTTATCCTTCTGAGTTTTAAAAGATTACTAGATTAAGTTGGGTAGTAATATGACCAATTATTGATTTGCACTCTTCCCTATATAAAACATTGTCACTATTAATTAAAACTGCAACCATTTCATGCTGTTCTGAAGGGAAGAAATCATGACAATTCCATGTTTAGGTATGCTTTAGCAAGACCTTTTGATGCTACTCAAATATTTACTACTATTATGAAGAGAGAACACAAACCTTTGAGCCAGGTAAACTACAAAAGTAATGCACCAATCACTACACCCAATACACCATTTGAAAGGGGAGATGTGGCAGAAGGACGTAGGCTATAGATATGTACACCATATACATTAAAAAAGCAAAAACGCCAAAAGTGGTAAAGTAGTCCCTTGGGGCCGTGGGCGTCTCAAACAACAAATGTGGGCGTTTACAGGGCTGTGCCAAGTGCAAATAACAAACATAGGTCAAGCGACTTCACAACACACTTACATATGCACACATAGAACGGAAATGCGCTTTCACTGAATTTAGAACGCACAATATGCAGACATAGAGTGGAAATGCGCTTTCAATGAATTTCTAACAAACATTTGCAAATCCCAACACATACAGCGGAATTGTGCTTTCAATTAATTTAAATTCACACATAACACCAATATACAAAAATAGCAGAGTTGCGCGCTATAAGAAATATACACACATTCGTTGCAGTTACCCAGACAACATTGACGCCTTCGCATTAAAAACCGGGCGGGCCTTCCATCGACGAGGAGTGTCAAATGACGCCATACAGGGGGCAGGATTAATCACATACTACACCAATCACAACATACTAAAGAAAACACACACACGACTTCGGCTTACCAAAAAAAAAGTCTTTAACCATTGGCCATTGACCAACGACGTCACAGGGGGGTGAACACGAACAAAAAAAGCTGACATTTCTTAACGGAGAAACACAATCGACTGCGCATTCACAAGACTTTCCTCACATCTTGCGGACAAGATAAATAAGACATACGAATAACGAAAATAACACAACTGCCCATAATTACTCGAGCACTGCCAGGACTTCACCACACAATTGACAAAACGAAAGGGAAACTTCTTTGAAGGGATACAAAAACGAACACACGGAAAGAGCCTTCGAAAGAAAAAAAAACATTAAACAGGTGACACAACACTTTCCTCACATCTTGCGGACAACATAAAACACGGAAAACAATACATACGAACTAAAACAATAACACAAGTGGGCCAAATCAGTTGAACAGGGCCAGGACTTGCACAGACAACTCTTCCGTGGGGCGGGCGGGGCCCTGAAGCAGCCTTTTGCTCCCGGACAACGTCGGGGCGGGCTGCTAGTTATATGATATACTTACTTATTGGGTCTTTCAGTGAGTCCTCTTCATCTATTAGTCTGTTATTGTGTGATTCACGTTTTTCTTTCACCCACTATAGCTTTTGGCAAGGGCTAATAGGTAAGCCCATTTCAGCCATTGGCTAATACATTATGAGTGACAGCATTCTGCCCTTTCCCAAGGAGCACATCCACACACAACGAAGTTTGCTTAAGTGTCATGGACTACTATGGCAACTTGTGCTTTTAGAGACCAAACAATGTTTTGCTTTTAGCCAATTTCTATTTTTTAGATTCATGGTGGCCAACAGCTTCCATAACAATTTTGCAGAAACTATCACAAAACAATGATTGACATACCCAAAGAATGTAGTCCTTTGGGATGTGCCCTTGCGGCATAAAAAAAATTATCAAGTGGCTAAGAAAAGGGGGCATGGAGTATGTAAACTCCAAGTAACCGTAATGGGGCAGGGTCAACAAATACTAAGAATTATAAGACATGTTGTATAGGGGCGCCTGGATGTAAGGCATAGACCAGATTGGACTGTGATGGACAGTATAGAAGACAACCTAGCTGGTAGACAGTAGCGACTGCCCATAGCCTTATCATGGGATTAGAAGGTTACAGACTTCTATTCTCATACATGTGGCAAGTATTTAAAATGTTTTAAAAAACTGGTTATTTCTGATCATGTTGGAGAATGAGTCTTCTGCAGGTTCTGGTGTGTGATTGAATGGAGGGAGGCTCAAAATGCACAGTCACCCTGTCTTATCACAAAAAAATATTAGATGTCTTATGCTGTGAGAAAGATGTGTGCGTACTACCATGGGAAGAAACATGTGAGAACCTCAGATGTTTTAGAGTGCATGCACTGAACACAGTTTAAAGTTGCAATATAGATATGTCACCTTGCATCATTCTTTGACCTTAAGGAACATAAAGTGACCTTTGTGCAGTTCTGGAAAAAGGCCTTGCATTTGAGTTCAATTTCTTTTGAATGTCATGCTGCAATTGAGGTTTGCGAGGAAAATCTTTCGCAATATTATATATTTTGTAAGTTACATGAATTTTAATTTAATTGGTTGCAATAGTGCAGGTATGCCTAAAAAATAAAAAATGGTAACCATGCCTTATTTTACTATTTTTATTGAACTTTTTGTCTGGTTGTCTTGTTATATACTTTTAATGTACGGCAACGCATTTAATCCCTTATAATACATAGTCACACCAATACCCTTTCCAAAAACCTGATTATATCCTTGGTACCCTGCTCTTTCATGTCCACTGCAGGTCAGCTGAATAAAAGCAGAACTAATCTTGTAAAATTAAAAGTACCAAAAAGCAGTTAGTATTTTTTTGCAAAAAGATATTAGAATCAGTTTAATGTAAGTCAGGTTAAAGAACGCTCTGGCTCAGTTTGTGTAGAAACATGCAGAGAGTCTATCTTTTCTGTAAAGATGTATGGGATAGAAAAACAAAGGTTGCCATGAAAATCTCCTTTTTGCTGATCATGTTTTCTTTTTAGAAAGACCAATCAATCAATCAGCAAATTTGTAGAGCGCGCTACTCACCCGCTAGGGTCTCAAGGCACTGGGGGGAGGGGGAGTCGCTACTGCCCAAACAGCCAGGTCTTGAGTTGTTTCCTGAAGGAGAGATGATCCTGGGTCAGCCGTAGGTGGGTGGGGAGGGAGTTCCATGTCTTGGCCGCCAGGTAGGAGAAGGATCTTCCTCCGGTGGTGGATCTGTGAATTCGTGGGACGGTGGCGAGGGCGAGGGCGAGGCTGGCGGATCAAGCTGGTGAGTGGGTGGGTGTGTAGAATGCGAGGCGGCTGTTGAGGTATTTGGGGCCCATGTCGTGGAGAGCCTTGTGTGCGTGGCTGAGGGGTCTGAACGTGATCCACTTGTTGGCGGGGAGCCAGTGCAGGTCTCTCAGATGGGCAGAGATGTGGCTGTGACGAGGAGTGTCCAGGATGAGTCGTGCAGAGGCATTCTGTATGTGCTGGAGTCTTTTCTGGAGTTTGGTTGTGGTTACAGCGAAGAGGGTGTTCCCGTAGACTAGTCGGCTGGTGACGAGGGCCTGGGTGACCGTCTTCCTGGTTTCGGTAGGGGATCAACCGGAAGATCTTTCGGAGCATGCGCAGGGTGTTAAAGCAGGATGACGGGACGGCGTTGACTTGCTTGGACATCGTGAAGGAGGAGTCCATGATGAAGCCCAGGTTGCGAGCATGGTTCGTTGGCTTGGGGGCGGTCCCAGGGCAGGGGGCCACCAGGAGTCGTCCCAGGCAGAGGAAGATGGTCCCAGAATGAGGACTTCTGTCTTGTCTGAGTTCAGTTTCACACGGCTGAGCTTCATCCATTCTGCGACGTCCCTCATTCCTGGCTCTGGCGGTGGTGGGGTCGTTGGTGAGGGAGAGGATCAGCTGGGTGTCGTCAGCGTAGGAGATGATGTTCAGATTGTGTTGGCGTGTGATGGCTGCCAGGGGGCTCATGTAGACGTTGAAGAGGGTGGGGCTGAGCGAGGATCCTTGCGGAACGCCGCAGATGACTTTGGTGGCCGCGGATCGGAACGGGGGGAGGCGGACTCTCTGGGTTCTTCCGACGAGGAACGAGACGATCCACTCCAAGGCCGTTCCTTGGATTCCTGTGTTGCTGAGGCGTTGTACCAGGGTGCGATGACATACGTGTCGAAGGCTGCTGAGAGGTCCAGGAGGATGAGTGCAGCTGTTTCCCCGTTGTCGAGCAGGGACCTGATGTTGTCGGTAACTGCGATGAGGGTGGTCTGGGTGCTATGGTTTGCTTGGAAATCGGAATGCGAGGGGTCGGGGGATCCGTTAGTCTTGAGGAAGGCAGAGAGTTGTTTGCTGACGGTCTTCTCGATGACTTTGGGCTGAAAAGGGAGGAGCAAGATGGGGCGGAAGTTCTTGAGGTCTGTGGGGTCTGCCGTGGGTTTCTTCAAGAGGGCGCTGAGCGCGGCATGTTTCCAGCTCACCGGGAAGGAGGCTGATGCGAAGGAGCTGTTAATGATGTCCCGGAGTTGGGGTGCGATGATGGAGTCGGCTTTGTTGAAGATATGGTGTGGACAGGGGTCGGTGGGGGAGCCAAAGTGGATGGTGTTCATCGTGCGGGTGGTGTCTTTGGTGCTGATCGGGTCCAGTTGCAGAGGATGGTGGTGGGGGGCGCTGGTACGGAGGTTGGGTGTGTAGTCTGTGCACCGAAGCTGTTGTGTATGTCGGCGATCTTGCGGTGAAAGAACGAGGCGAGTGAGTCGCAGAGGTCTTGCGAGGATGTGATGTCGTTGTTGCAGGCGCTGAGGTTGGAGAGCTCTTTAACGATGTTGAAGAGTTCCTTGCTGTTGTGGTGTTGTTGTCCAGACGTTCTATGAATGTTATACTTTTGGTGGTGCGGATCAGCTGGTGGTGTTTGAGGGTGGTGTTCTTGAGGACTGTCATGTTCTCCTTTGTCTGGTCGTGGAGCCAGGCTTTCTCGAGGGTGCGGCAGGATTTCTTTGAGTTTTTGAGGTCGTTGGTGAACCACAAGGCTTTCTTGCTGCCGGGTCTGTTGGGAGGGTTCTTCAGTGGCGCGAGGTCATCGGCGCAGTTGGTGAGCCACTGTGTGAGGTTGTGGGCTGCTTCGTTGAGGGTCCCTCGTGTTGGTGGGGGGTTATGGCTGAGGGAGGTGGTGAGTTGGTCGGCGGTGATCTTGCTCCAGCTTCTGCGGGGAACCTGTTGCGGGTGGTGGTGGGTCGTGGTTCTCCTGAAGTTGAAGTAGATGCAGCTGTGATCTGTCCAGTGTAGTCCGGTGGAGTGGCTGAAGGAGATGTGCTTGCTGGAGGAGAAGATGGGGTCTAGCGTGTGACCGGCGTAGTAGGTGGGGGTGTTCACCAGTTGCTTGAGTCCGAGGTTGGCGAGGTTGTCCAGGAGGGCGGCGGTGTTGCTGTCATTGTTGTTCTCCAGGTGAAAGTTGAGGTCTCCTAGGAGGATGTAGTCTGAGGAGGTAAGGGCGTGCTGGCTGATGAAGTCTGCGATTGCTTCGCTGAATTGTGTGCGTGGTCCGGGGGTCTGTAGATGAGGGTGCTTCTGAGGGTGGTCTTGGGGTCGGTGTGTATCTGGAAGTGGAGGTGCTCGGCGGCGGTGAGGGTGTCGTTGGAGTTGGTCGTGATTCGGATGGTGTTTTTGTGGACGATGGCGATGCCTCCTCCGGTTTGGTTGACCCGGTCCCTCCGGGTGATCTTGCAGCCCTCCGGGATGGCTCTGGCGATGTCGGGGGCTGATGAGGCGTTCATTCAGGTTTCTGTGTGGAAGGCGACGTCTGGTGAGGTTATGTCGAGGAGGTTCCAGAGTTCGACGGCGTGTCTGTGGACAGAGCGGGTGTTGAGCAGGATGCACTTGAGGTGAGTGCTGCTGGTCCCTGGCTTGGCGGGAGAGAAGCTGGTTCGGAGGCAGGAGAATTTGCATGCTTGGCAGGTGAAGGGTCTGTGGGTGCGTTTCGGGTTGGCTCCGTGGCAGGCGGGGTTCTGGCCGGCGTTAGGTGCGTTGAGGGTGGCGGCGGTGTAAATTCGTTGCGTGGGCTGACATCGTCAGGGGCCAGGGGTCCTGGCGTTGGGCGCGGTCCAGGCGCGGACGGGCGCAGACGGGCTTGCCTTTGGCACACATTTGGCGTGCCACCTGCGCTGTCTTTTTGTGGTCTGCATAAAAGCGCTGATGGGAGGGAGGGGCAGCTGGGTGGCGGGAGCGGGGCGGCGAATGGGGAGACAGCGGGGTCCGGGGGGTGGGGCCGCAGGGAGCAGCGCCGGGAAAAAACGAGCCGCAGGAGGCAGCAGGAGACCAGGGAGAGCAGGCGGCAGCGGCGTGGGGGCGACCTAACCTGAAGTCAGGGTCAGAGGTTGCTCAGAAGATGAAATAGCACTCTTACTGTTTTTCTTATGTATACAATTGTTGTAATTATGCTTCGTTACCTGCCTTTCACCCAGGTTGCTGGCTCTGGCAGCAGGCATTGTGACCTCAGAAAACAACTGTAATAACTTAATACAGCTGAGCAGTTTGTCTTTTCATTATTGCAGGCAGTGGCATCTCCAGAAATGTTTTTTGAAGAAGCACAGAAGAGGCAAGGGATAAAAGGGGTGGTACTGCCTACAAAGGGCAATCATGAAGATTGTGCACACGTGTGTAATATACTTATATACACACAAACACATATAAAGGGATAGCGATCTTCCGAGTGCCTCAATCATTCTAATGCACACTTTCACTCCACATTCTTCTGCAGCCTCTCAGTTAGACACTAATGCCCTTTTTGTATATCTCACACTTCATCTCTTTCCTCTTCAGCACTCCTTTCAGTAACTCCTGCACATACTTCCTTGCATCTCCTGCCCCTCCCCTTCCCGCACACAATACACCTACTCACCTGTAAGCATTACCTTTCCTTTAACTTTCGTCCTGTCAATATTTTTGCAGCTGTGTACCTACTTCACGTACTTTCGCATAGAATTACATATACATCTGAACATTTATGTATGTTATCTTGAGAGAGGACAAGGATGAGATGAGGTTATATTCCTTAGCTTGATTTATAACTTGATATGTTCTGCCTTGAAGAAATTGTTCAATTGTTATGTTATGTTATGTTATGTTAGGTGGGTATTTTTAAAGCGCATGTTCACCAGCTGTCTCTTGACACTATGCTCATTTTGAGTACTTGATTACAGAAGAGTGCTAAAGGAAAAGTTTGGGTCTAGTTGATTGCACAGGTTCCTTTATTCCTTTAATGTGTGTTCTGTACATATAAATATTTTATATTTTCGTTATGTACAGTACACTTGTTTTTTCCCTACCCACGTTGGACGAGGGTGACTATTTATCTGTATGGAAAAACAACAGGTGATGAACAGAATGCAGAACAATGTCATACATTCACCCCAGTACAGAGATCTGGGTTTAATCCATTGTTATTTTTCTCACCACACAACCCCAGTTCAGACATGGCCATATGCAAATCAGTCTTAGACCCTGTGCCCCATGGGATCAGTCCAGCCCGAACTGCCAAGGCAGGTCCTTCCTGGATTAGAAACAAGCATCCAAGGACCGGTTTCGAGCTTTTAGCCCTCATCAGCCTGGATAGCTTGATTCAAGTGGCATGGAGAGCACGGGACTCACGTCTGAGCATACCCGTCCCACTCGGGGTGACAAATGCAAAAGCAACAGGTGATGGACAGAATGCAGAACAATGTCATACATTTACTCCAGTACAGAGATCTGAGCCTAAATCCATTGTTTTTTTGCTCATCATGCCACTGCAGTTTGAACCCAGCCATATGCAAATCAGTCTTGACCCTGTGCCCCATGGGAACAGTCCAGCCCGAACTGCCAAGCCAGTCCCTCCCTGGACTGAAAACAAGCATCCAAGGACCTGCATATGTCCATGTCTGAACTGCGGTGGTGTGGTGAGCAAAATAACGATGGATTGAACCCAGATCTGTGACTGGGGGTGAATGTTTGCCATTGTGCAACATTCCGTCCATCAATTGTTGTTTTTGCATTTGTCACCCCGAGTGGGATGGGTGTGCTCAGACGTGGGACCCGTGCTCTCCATGCCACTGGAATCAAGCTATCCTGGCTGATGAAGGCTGATAGCCAGAAACCGGTCCTAGGATGCTTGATTTCGGTCCAGGGAAGACATGGCTTGCCAGTTCGGTGTGGACTTCTCCCATGAGGCACAGGGTCAAGACTGATTTCGATATGGCCATGTCTGAACTGGGGTGGTGTGGTGAGAAAAATAACGATGGATTAAACCCAGATCTGTGACTCAGGGTGAATGTTTGCCATTGTGCAACATTCCGTCCTTCAATTGTTGTTTTTGTATTTTATATATGGTATTAATTGTTTAACAACTTAATTTACCAACAAGTGAGAAAGGTGCTTGTGCTCTACCACTGGAATATGCAAGAAAGGATCCTCAGATGTTTTATAGTTCAGTCTCTGAACAGACTATAAATTAAACACAGTTTAAAATCACAGTATAGAGAAGTGTAACTGCAAAGTCACTTGTGAAAATACAAAATATTAAATGGACTGTATTTTGACAACTGTTTTTCTCCTATAAAAATTGTGTATTTGTCTTAATTTTAATCATTAAGGAACGTGACTAATCTGTGTTTTCTATAAAAATAGTATTGTTATAATCCATAGTAATAGCAGTAGTTGTTGCTCGTATTAAGAAGTGGTGGGGTAGGGGGAATACAAAAAATAAAAGAATAAACATATCAAAAATTACACTTACCTGCTCTGAGGGCTGCTGCTTTCCTCCCGATCCTCGCGCCCAAACATCAGGAACTGTTGCACACTGCGCAGGCTCCCAGCTCCTGCGCTGCTCACTTGCTGCAAATAACATTCCCAGCATGTGACCAGCACTGGGATTGGTCTGAGCAAATAGGTTCAGCACTAAGACATAGAGTGGAAGCCTGTGTTGGTTTCTCCACCCAGCTGTACAACACAGCTAGGTGGAGAAAGACTAAGGGCGCTTGATGGTTTCGCCGGCCCCAAAGGGCTGGCCAAGCCATCATGCGCACTTGACAGTGCCCACCACTCCCCCTTCTTCATGGTGCTGCAGCTGCAGTGTCAGTATGGGAGGTCACACCCCTCTCTCAGTATGCAGCCTGCACTGCTAAAAATAAAATGATAGTAAAAATGTTTTATTATCATTTTATTTTTGTAGGTTTGTGGGTTGATTCTGCTGGCTTTCAGTAGAGAGGGGGCGGGGGGCGCTCCTCTCCCATAACGTAGGAGCCACCCTTGAGTAATAGAATGCCTCTTTTTAGGATTTATTTGGGTTTAACGTATAACCCCTTCCCCCACCCACCACGCTGAGAACGTACGATGCTCTTAATAAAGAAATATATGATTCTATAATTTATTTTATTCCTGCTCTTGTTCCCATTAGCCCTATATACTCAACCATTACACCATATGCTCTACAGTCTTAAATTCTAGACCGTTAACTCTGTATTCCAAACTCTTACCAATTCTTCTCATATGCTTAAATCCTTCCCTTGTAACCCTAAATTCCATACTGTTAACCCCATACTTTTAAGCCTTAATCCTCTATCCTTAATTCCTATACCCTTAAAACCTTATCATGTGCTCTTAATCATGTACCTTATCCTTAGACATATTCCATTCGCCATTTAACCTACATCCATAATCCTGTACCCCCGAACGACTAATAACTTAACCCTTAAACTAAATAGTTGTGTACCATCCCAACTGTATGTTTGGGAATTTACTATGTGAGAAGCGTTTAAAGTGTTTGTTTTTAGAACTGTTCTTTGTGTAATTTCTGCAATTGTTACTCTCAATGTAACAAATTATTAAATGCCTATTCAAAACATGTCCATGATTTCTAAATCAAACAAGGCGACATGACCACTAGAACTACACAAAAACAAGTTAGAAGCTTTGGGCCTGATTCACAATGGTAAACTTACACTCTTGTGTAAGTTTACTACGTTTCGGTATTCACAAAGGTAAACTCAGACCGAAAGTCTAACTTTACTACTTTTCGGTATTCTCAGAAGTAAAGGTAGACCAAAAGTCTAACTTTACTACTTTTCAGTATTCACAAAGTTAAGTTACTACTAGTAAAGTTAGACTTTTGGTCTAAGTTATATTTGTGAATAACGAAAAGTAGTAACGTTAGACTTTTGGTCTAAGCTTACCTTTCTGAATATCAATAATTAGTAAACTTAGACTTTTGATCTACATTTACCTTTGAAAATACCAAAAAGTCATAAAGTTAGACTTTTGGTCTTAGTTTACCTTGGTGAATACCGAAAAGTAGTAAAATTATACAAAAGTGTAAGTTTACCTTTGTGAATCGGGCCCATCATTGGGACGTTGAAATAGATGCAACAGCCAGTAGGTAGCATCCAAACAACAGGTCGAGGTGGGGGCTTACCAAGTGTTGTTTTACTTGTATTGTGCCAGACAAATGACAGGTTACTAGTGCATTGGCTGGTCCTGATACTAACTCTACTGTAGCAGTGGTGTAAGGAAACCTTAGTGCCCCACCCCCACAAATCTCCCCATAAGGAATGGTGGGGGGCCCTGCACAATACCCATACCCACTAGCTGACAAGCTGAGGGGGGGGCCCTGTTATGTCTAGATGACTGCCCTCTATCCCCCCCCTGCACTTCGGGCAATGTGTGGGTGTCTGGTAGCCCCTGAACTGCAGCTGTGAAGGCATTTATTTTCTGGTCGGATTTCACGTTGTGGATGAAAAAAAAAATCAGAAATTGTGAAGTTCTGTAACATTCATTTACTGCCGGCTAACGTTATATTGCTGAACAAAATATGCCAGCATGGCATTGTCTTCCCAACACCCTGACACTGGCTCACTTAGGACCAAGATGTCCAGGTTTTGAACATAAAGGTTTGGAGGTAGCATTTTGGCTGTTGTGGTGGTGAATTATTACAACAATGTTCCAAACGCAGTTCGAAATTAGCCAATCTATCACAAGTGTGGGACAGTGACAACTCTGGTCTTCCGGCAAGAACTTTATTGTAAGGAAAAACAGAGGACGGGTTTATGCAGCTCTATTCTTTTTCTCTTTTGCTAATGTTCTGAAAGAGCCATTGTGTGCTGTAGTGCAGAACCTTGTGCAAAAACAAATTACCTCTGACAACATAGGTGCAAGTTTTCTTTTTCTCCAGTTGGATTTTTTATTTATTCCTGGATTATAATTAAATATATGAAACGTTTTTTGTTACTTTTCCCAAAACACATTCGCCCTGTGCAGGACAAGCTGGACAATTCCCTTCTTTCCTTCTTTTTTATATGAATTATAAACATACGTTTTACATCTGAACAATATGTACAATAGACAAACATCTATACAATTTACAAACATAAAACATGTTGGTGCTACCAAGCACCAAAAACTGAACATTTCACCAGGCAAATAATAGTCCTACTCCTTTCTTAATGGTCAAAGTACAGGGACTACTTTCATTTATGTCCTCAAGGTACACTAATGTTTTACGCCAATGAGAGGTTGCACCACTAGCTTGAACTTAGATATAGGGCCGTACACCATATGCTCTATTGTGTCCAAGTCCAGGACCGAAATTTGTGCTAGGTTCTTGAGCGAGCCTCTCGAAAGTATGTAACCAACGCGTTTCCACCTTCTAGATGGCCCTTCTTATAGCAAAGGTCTTCATCAGGGTAAATCTTTTTCAAGGAGGACTTGTGGTACCTGTGTGGTAAAAATCGGGAGCTAGTGAAATGCTATTTATATGTGTATTATTTAAAAATAAGTGAATTTAATGAACGGGAGCATTACATACCAATTTTAGTTTTTTCTTGATTTAGTTTATTCTTGTCATAACAAAGGCGTGGAACTTCTTTAAGAAACATTCAAAGGGGTTGATGGGCTGGAAAAAAACATTGGCAATGTCACTAGTGTGTATAGCGCCATAAGGGTATGCTTTACTTCTAATTTTTAGTAAAGGTTTTAGTGACTACTGGTGTTTAATGTTTAATGTGACAACCCAGGAGTGTGGGGTAAGTCGCATAGAGTGTCTTAGGGCAAATGATTACTATAATTGTGGCACCTCGAGGGTTCCCAATGTGTTTGTACAAGGTGAAACAGCTCAATGTTATGATATTTTCTGTGTCCCAAAAGGTGCATGTGAGCAGGCTATATCTCTCCTCATGCCACCTCAGTGCTTGCCCTTAGTGATTGAAGCAAGGGTGTACCTGCACATGGTCGCGTGATCTGCATCGCTGCACAGGCGGCTCCTGTTCTCCGGCCATTTGGCACTATGCACAAGATTTTTTTTTTAGTGCTGGGCACTCCTTCTAATTTCACGCGGTCCTACGTGCGGCAACGCAGCTAATGGAACCGCACTTGAGAGTTAAGCTCCGGCATTACTGGGGCTATGGAGGATCACCACTTTTATATATTTCCAATCCTTCTGTGTTTATTGGGGTACTTCCGCCCGCTGAGCCGGAACTAGTTTTGCCTGACTGTGTCCTAGCTCCGGTGACTGCGTGTGAAGCTGAAGTCTCTTAAAGCTAAAGCGCACTAATTTTGGGCTATCACTCGGGCTCAGAATTTTATGATCAGCAGGGTTTTCCGACACTTTTTATCCCCGTCACTCACAAAAGGGAAGTCACACTCTGACTCATAAAGATTAAAAAAGGCCAGCCTACACACCCTCACTTTTAAATATCATGAATTTATTAAGTTCCATACTTATGAGGTTCTATCTCTAAGACCTAAGGCGGGGAGAGGAAAGAAGAACCATTGTAGTAATTTGATCATACCCAATGGTTTAACTCACTCATTTCATTAAGTCTGTTGTCAATAGTATTTAAATACATGATTGTTTTGACTTCAAATCTAGATAATAAGTTGTCGATGTAATTTCTGGACACATGTTTTAGTATTGTCCATTTTATGTCGTTGGGGCTGTGTTGATATTCCATACAATGTGTTACTATCGGTGCACTTGTGATTTTGCATCGAATTCTTGAGCAGTGTTGTGTGATTCTCTTCTTTATGGCTTGAGTCGTTTTACCCACGTATGCTTTCGGCATGGACACACCACACAGTATATTATGTTGTGTGTATTACAGTTAGTGAAGTCTTCATGTTTCACAAACTTGTTTCCATATGTCAACTTTGAACCTTCCATTGTGCTGTCGCAAGAGGAACAATTACCACATTTTCTGTGTCCTTTGATGGGAGGTAGTGAAAATAAAGTTCGAATTGGCTGGGTATGTTTTCTCTTTACGGTATCGGCACGTACCAATTTGTCTTTTATACTTCTATTTTTCTTCAGTGCGAAGATAGGGAGATCTTTCAGTGGTTCCAGTACCTTTACTGTAGCCCAGTTTTTGGGTACTATTTTCTTCACATCGTTGGTGCACCAGGAGAATGTGGTTACACAGACTAGGGGTATATTTTAATTTTTTTCTTTTGGTACAAGAAGTGTTTCCCTGGGAGTGTACCAGGCCTTTTTTAGACAGAGGACATGGACGACCAACTGGAAGAACAAGACCAGTACAGTGGTACTACTGCCCACCTCCTCCTCAACAATACCAAGAGGAAATCATGACTCGGGGGAGAGTATACCGATGGTAGAAGAGGAGAAGACCTCCATTTATAACCTCTGTAATTACACCCTATCACAAGAAGAAACAACAGTACTTCTAAAAGGTTTACAGTCAAAACAGATATTGGCCAAACAAAGTTGGAGATACTGCAACTTTTCAGAAAAATGAGGCTGAAAGTTTTCTTCTCTGATAAACAAGAGACCACGACTATCAACTACTCGGGGCATAAGAACCCCTCGACATTCCTCCCTACCTCTGACTCAATGCCAATTGAAGTGCTCACGTTCGAAAAGAACGTAATGAGAGATCTAAACACATTGGTTAAAAAGAAAATCTACACAAAATGCAAAATCACAAGTGCACCAATAGTAACACATTGTATGGAATATCAACACTGCCCCAACGACATAAAATAGACAATACTAAAACATGTGTCTGGAAATAACATCGACAACTTATTATCTAGATTTGAAGCCAAAAACATCATGTATTTAAATACTATTGACAACGGGCTAAATGAAATGAGTGAGATAAATCATTGGGTATGATCAAATTACTACAATGGTTCTTCTTTCCTCTCCCCGCCTTAGGTCTTAGAGATAGAACCTCATAAGTATGGAACTTAATACATTCACGATATTTAAAAGTGAGGGTGTGTAGGCTGGCCTTTTTTAATCTTTATGAGTCAGAGTGTGAATGCCCTTTTGTGAGTGACGGGGATACAAAGTATCTGAAAACCCAGCTGATCGTAAAATTCTGAGCCCAAGTGATAGCCCAAAATTAGTGTGCTTTAGTTTTGAGAGACTTCAGCTTCACACCTAGACACCGGAACTAGGACACAGTCAGGCAAAATCAGTTCCGGCTCAGCGGGCGGAAGTACCCCAACGAACGCCGAAGGATTCGAAATATATAAAATTTGTGATCCTCCATATCCCCAGTAAGGCTGGAGCTTAACTCTCACGTGCCGTTCCATTCGCCGTGTTGCCGCACGCAGGACCGCGTGGAATTAGAAGGAGAGCCGGGCACAGAAAAAAGAAATCTTGTGCATAGCGCCGAACGCCCGGAGAACGGGAGCCGCCTGTGCAGCGACGCTGATCACGCAACCATGTGCAGGTACACCCTTGCTTTAATCACTACGGGCAAGCACTGAGGTGGCATGAGGAGAGATATAGCCTACTCGCATGCACCTTTTGGGACACAGAAAATATCATAACATTGTACAGTTTCACCTTGTACAAATACGATGGGAACCCTCGAGGTGCCACGATTATAGTAATCATTTGCCCTAAGGCACTGTATGCGGCTTACCCCACACTCCTGGGTCGTCACATCAAACATTAAACACCAGAAGTCACTAAAACCTTTGCTAAAAATTAGAAGTAAAGCGTACCCCTATGGCGCTATACACACATAGTGACATTGCTAATGTATTATTTTTTCCAGCCCATTAACCCCCTTGAATGTTTCTTAAAAAGTTCCACGCCTTTGCCATGACAAGAAAAATCTAAAACAAGAAAAAACAAAAATTGATATGTTATGCTCCCGTTCATTAAATTCACTTATTTGTAAATAATACACATATAAATAGCGTTTCACTAGCTCCTGATTTTTAACCACACAGGTACCACAAGTCCTCCTTGAAAAAGATTTACAACGATGAAGACCTTTGCTATAAGAAGTGCCATCTAGAAGGTCGAAACGCGTTGGTTACATACTTTCTTTCGAGAGGCTCGCTCAAGAACCTAGCACAAATTTCGGTCCCGGACTTGGACACAATAGAGCCTAAGGTGTACGGCCCTATATCTAGGTTCAAGCTAGTGGTGCGACCTCTCATTGGCGTAAAACATTAGTGTATCTTGAGGACATAAATGAAAGTTGTCCCTGTACTTTGTCCATTAAGAAAGGAGTTGGACTATTATTTGCCTGGTGAAATGTACAGTTTTTGGTGCTTGGTAGCACCAACATGTTTTATGTTTATAAATTGTACTAGCAGCCCGTCCCGACGTTGTCAGGGGCAATGAGGCTTCCAGCTAGCAGGATCTCCCTTACCTCGCGTTAATTTCCCCCGGACATCCTTGGGACGGGCTGTCCAACAGAAATATCTTCGGGTCTATTGAGGTTCTTTGTTTTGCTGAGGGATGCTTCTCGATGACAGACCATCCTAGAGGCTTTTTGCCAAACACATTCCTTTCTGTTTAAGCCTCACTCTGATCCTTGCCAGCCTGCTTCACGAACACATCCTAACTTCCCAACCAGCTTTCCCCTCCCCCTAAACATACGCACAGTTACAGACCTCCCTACTACACATTTTGTCCCTCTTATAAAACCCCACAGTTACAGACCTCCCTACTACACATTTTGTCCGTTCCGAAGTTGTCCGGGGGCAATGACGCTTCCAGGTAGCAGGAACTCCCTTACCTTGCGTCATCCTCGGGGGGCCATCTCAGCCCCACGGCCTCACTGTCGCCGCCATCTTGCGTGCTCCTCCTGCCGAACGCCGCATTACTTTTCCTCCCCACCGCTCCGCACTTCAGTGAACCGGGTGTAGGCTCCGCTGCGTCTCAGCTCCACGGGGGCCGTCTCAGCCCCACGGCCCCACTGTCGCCGCCGCTGTCTTCCGCGCTCCTCCCGCCGAACACCGTATTACTTTTCCTCCCCAGGGCTCCGCACTTCAGTGAACCGGGTATAGGTTCCGCGGCGTCTCAGCTCCACGACCCCACTGTCGCCGCCGCTCTCTGAACGCCACGTTAGCTGAACGCTGCATTACTTTTCCTCCCCACGGCTCCGCACTTCAGTGAACCGGGTGTAGGTTCTGCGGCGTCTCAGCTCCACGGCCCCACTGTCGCCGCCGCTCTCTTCCGCGCTAATCCTGCTGAACGTCGCGTTACTTTTCCCTCCCCGCGGCTGTCCGCCGCTCCTCCTTGCACTCCTGATGATGTCAGCACGTTAGCGCACACGACGGCCGGCGCTACTTCCAAGGGACTACTTATTTTATTAAGGTATATTTTTGAAAGAACGTATTTTTTGGGGGGTATATAGCCTATGTCACTCTGCAGACCCTGCCAATTCCAATGATGTATTGGGTGTTTGGATTGGCGCTGTGGTTCCCGAGTTTACCCGCCTCAAAGGTTCCCAGTTCTTACTTTATAATAGTAGTATAGATATAGATAGATGTTTGTCTATTGTAAATATTGTTCAGATGTAAAAAGTATGTTTTTTTGTTTAGAATTCATATAAAAAACAAGGCAAGAAGGTAATTGTCTAGCTCATCCTGCACAGGGCGAATGTGTTTATGGAAAAGTAACAAAAAATGTTTAATATATTTAATTATAATCCAAGGATAAATAAAAAATCCAACTGGAGAGAAAGAAAACTTGGATCCATGGTGTCAGAGGTAATTTGTTTTTGCACATAGTTTAGGATTCCCACCTCTGTTACTACTGAACGGAATCATTCCCCTGTTTTTTACCCGCTGTAGTGCAGAACCTTTGTACTTGTGCATCAAAAAAAAAACACAGATCAAATCCAATCTGGGTGTTTTTTTGCTGCTGGTGTAATACGAAATGTAAGAAAATCATTAAGGTTCAATCTCCATTACAGAGTTTGTTCTACACCAGGGCACAAATAAACCCTACAGGACGATATTATATATATATATATATATATATATATATATATATATATATATATATATATATATATATATATATATATATATATACACACACACATCCTAGTCCAAAAATACCCTTATTTAGTAAAATAAAATAATAAACAAACCAAGTTTAGTCACATCGGTTGAATTTAAATAGGAGGGAAAAATATTACACAGATCTTCTTGACCTGTGGTTTGTCCTGATGAAAATACTGTTTACACCATCTGCTCTAACACCACACATAAATCGCGCGAATTGATTTGTTCGCTTTCCACTCCTTTGACACAGAAGCACAGTTTCTTTAGTATATCACTGAAAGTTTGAGCACGCTAATGCAGCCTAATGGATGTGTGTGGTAAGGAGTCTGTCTAAAGCTGTAGCAAGTAATTCCCACTAAAAAGTTCCCAGAGGTGTCACCATCGAGATTTGCCAGAGTAGCTTCCTCTAAATGCCCTTGTCAGGGAGCAGGCTTCAAAATCTCACTTCAACTAGGGCGCCAAAAATCCTGGCAGGAGAGAAAATATACAATTATCTTCTTTACACGTGAGAAAAAGACGTATTTTGGAATTATGAAGGGATAAATTATAAACATTAGTAGTGAAAACATGTGATATACAGATACGAAAAAAAAAACAATTATACTGTGTCTGGGAGTACTATTTTTCTTCATGGGAGAAAGCAAACTGCTCAATCTTAACAAAAATAGCTATTGGTAATGTAACTAAAAAAATCTTTAGGTCATACGGGAAAAAGAAAATACATATGTGCCAGTAACACGTTATTTGAAGAAAAACATAATACTAAACAGATTCACATATTACTTATATGATAGATAAAGGAGGTCAACTAACTTACAAAAAAAGCTTAATGTCTCACAGATTCCATTAACACCTCTCAATGCGACACCTCTTGGAAGACAGGCCAACCCCCCCCCCCCTCCCCCCCCCCTCCCCTCCAACTCACCATTGGTTATTAAAGCCTATCACACTCTACTCATATGAAATATACTACAGCATTCTAGTCTGCTGAGTATATAGTCTGCTGCTAAGGACTATGCTGGTTATTAACGAAGACAGACTGGGTCTTAGTCAGTTGAAATAGTAGAGAGACTTCAAGATTCTTTTTTACAAAAGGTTTTGTTGAGTACTTCTTTCACGAATTACTGCCCATTTACCGTCCTTCTCTTTTAGTTATTACTCTATCAAGTATTAGGCCTGAGCCGCAAGGCCTTTAACAACTAACATACCCAAAGTAAGGGCTTTAATGCTATTAGGTCATTCTATCCACTGAGGGTAAAATATCCTAATAAACAGGGAGAGACAAATATTGGAATGTCGGAGCAGTAAGGCCTACATCAGTCATTATTTGGCCCTGATCTACTCGTCCGTGAGTTCTCAACATTCCAATGTTCTAAGGGGCATTGCACGCTGAGGAGTCCTAGCTCTTTTGTTTCCACCTCCTTTTTATTCGCATTTCACCCCTTTTCTAAAGCATTGCACTTGTTGTAAACGTATCCCTGTGCTCCACATTTATTCATATGTGAGGGTCTAATTAACCAGCAGCAGCTCGCCTCTAGAGCGTGGCTTTGACTGGAGCACTTTTCGCTCTGCAGTGTTGTTACAAGGGTGTGGGAAACAGGTGGTGCCCCATGTCTACATTTTTTTACCGCCCAGGAACAGACAGAATACTAGAGGGGGAAATTAACTGCAGTGCTTGAGAAGGACCTCAGCATGTGACCTTCGGCAACATAATATACCGAGGCTAAGCTAATTCACAGGGTCAGCTTCATGTTTAATGAGCAGCAGGCATTCTGGGCCGGAAGCCGCTATGCCAAGGAGAGTGACGTAATGACCCGCGGGACCAAGACTGTCGCGAGGGTGGTGATAGATGTTATTTAAGCCATGTTAGCTCATTGGTTTATATAACCAGAGGATCGCTTACAACGTATGTACTAGCTAAGGGTTGCGGGCTGCGGGGCTTCCATGCACCGCAGTCACTTGACAGACACATTAGAACAAGCTTGAGGAAAGATTTCCAACATTAACAAGTTTCAGTTCGCATCTGTTGCGCACGTGCTCAGACAGGACTTTCAGTCTTCCATACCAACAGGGGAAAGGGGCTGAAATATTATCCGAATAGATTTAAAGCAGGAGTCCAGCTCATTAGGAGGTATGTGTTAGCTGAGCAGTAAAAAAAAAAAAAAAAAAAAAAGAACACAGTAGCCCTTACTATAAGTTGTACAGTACTGACGAAACGAATACATTTCACGCAATTTTACTGATACCGTGTGGTAAATTCACACCAGTACACTGCAGTTGTGAGTAAACCCCATGCAGAGGGCAATTGCCACATGGGTCCGATTTTTCCAGTTGTGAAACAATTTTCCGTCTGCCCTGAGAAGGTGGTAATTCTATGTGGGGACCTGTGGGTGAGGTGGGGTGGGGATGAGGGGAGTAGGGGAGGGAAGGTTTCGTCTGTTGGGGAGAGCATTTTATACTACTCTGTTACAAAAACTAAATAAGGTTTAACGGTTGCTGCAGCCAAAGCTTCACGGGCTTTTTCCAACCAAAAATACCATCCAGAAAAATGGGTTATGGTTCTCCCACACCGGGGGTGAAAACCCTGCCTACTCTGAATCAGCTGGAGCAAAATCTAATGTATTCATTTTGCTTCTCTTGACTTTGCTGCTGACATTGCATTGATCCACAGGGTCACATGCTCAACTTCCATTCATTCGAGGTTGGAGAGCAGGAGTACCATTGAGTTGGATGATAGTAACACGTTTTATAGTTACAGCATTTACACATAAATAAAACAAGATAATTGAGTAAAAAAAAATAAAACATTTTGGGAACCAATTACAAAATTTACCGAAGCACAAATCAGGTTTGACCATGTTTCCGTATCCAGGATTATCGGTATGAATGGCCAAATGATACATCAGTCCACCCTTTGTTCGTATGATTAGGTATATATTAAAAATAGATGTAGATGATGCGTTTTCCTGGGTGGGCGCACATGTGACATAGGGGCAGATTTAGACTGCTGCGGGCAGCTGGTTGTCCATCAGGGTGGAGAAGGTCTTCTCTACCACCCCAGTCGGACTGTCTTGCGGCAAATAATGAGATAACCTATGGTCCTACCTAATTCACTCTGGCATAAAACATTTGGTGTGAGTCTACCATGTTTCCAATGGCCGTGCACCAAAGTTTGTTGCTCAACAACAAAAAAAAGATAACACCTCCAAACCCTGGGTTTTTTCTCCCAGGGTGTGGGTGTCATTGGTTTTTTAGGTCTCGCCTTTACCATTCCGCAGGAATGGGAAATGGGGAGAATTCAAGTCGGCAAAATCCTCTTCAAACCAAGGGCTTTCAGCCCCGTGGTTTTCTTGCAGTTCACGTGAATCACGTGAGCAAACATGCACGCGCATTCACGGCCAGGGCTTCTCCTCCCCTAGCAGCACTCCTCCCACACCAGCAACTCCCCCCTCCCACACCAGCACCTCCCCTCTCTCTCCCCGCAAACACAGCCTTGCCGTAGCAGCATTCCTCCCACACCAGCACCTCCCCCTCCCACACCAGCACCTCCCCTCTCTCTCCCCGCAAACACAGCCTTGCCCTAGCAGCACTCCTCCCACACCAGCACCTCTCCCCTCCCACACCAGCACCTCCCCTCTCTCTCCCCGCAAACACAGCCTTGTTAAATCTAACAGCCCATGTTTCTTTGCAAATATGCCACCTACAGCTCCACAGAGGGTGAAAACACGTTACTACTCACACTTGTACCATCCGGTCATCTTCTCTCACTGACTTCCAGTGCTCCACCACAAAATCTTTGCACATAATATGTGGGGAGAGGTGGGCGTGATGCTATGCGAATGGCTTTAAAAGCAATGCTCAGGTTTTTGATTCTTGTTTGTTTCTAACAAGCCTGCAATGGGTTGACGTAAAGACCATTTTATTTCCGTGCGTACTTATTTATGTATGTGTTTTATATTTACTTTCCATAATTGACCTTTGTGTAGGGTGTTCTAGAATGTTCCAAGCCTGCTGACTCAGTCTTTGCAGCAGGACAGCACACGCTCATTCACGTACAAGCAGTTCTGTGGTCGATACTCTCGTACTGTCCAGTTAGTTGAAAATGCGTGCTTTCTAAACAAACTTGCTGCGAGGCTGCAGTCGGCAGGCTGAAACACTGGGGGCTTCGCAGGCAGGCTCCCACGCGCGGTATTGTCTGCTTGCGAGTTTAGGGGTCAGTTCGGAAATTTCAGGATTAGTAAATTTAATATCCTGTCAAAATTCGCATGATAATGAATGGCGGCGGGCCTCGCCGGCTGAGCTGGCAAGGACCGCCGCCATGCTGCAGCCTGAGAGATAGCGCGGTTAATTTATGAACACGGAATTATGCTGTGCTGGCGTGAGAAGAGCTGGTCACATGAGATCAGCGTCGCCGGTGTGTGAGGCTGCGTGCATTTGTGTGTGTGTGAGACTATAAACAGATATGTGGGTACTGGGAGGGGGTTGTGTGCGGGGTGTTGCTGGTGTGTGGAATTGATTCTTAGAACTGTACTTACAGTTTTAATTTGATTTTGCTACAAAAAACATTTTTACAGCTAGCAAATCAAAAACAAAATGAGGTATTGCTGCAGAACTTGGTGGTTGGTGTGATACAGGAAGCCAATGATAAGAGAAAAACTGTCATTGTAAATAATGTAACTAGTGAACACATTAACAACCAGTGGTACAGCCTTGCCCTAGCAGCACTCCTCCCACACCAGCACCTACCCTCTCTCTCCCCGCAAACACAGCCTTGCCGATTATTCATGGCCGGCCGCAGGCCGGCCGAACCTCCCCAGCAGGCTTCCCCTAGGCCGTATCAGCACTCCTCCCACACCTTTGAAGTGAAGTTTAGCTTCACTTCAAAGGCCCCTGCTGTCGCATTTCTCCTCCCCCTCCCCTTCTCTGCCTTCCCTCCGTCTTCTTTCCACCGTCTTCTTTCCAGGTTGAAAGAAACATCTGCTTAGTTTATGTAGGAACACTTTTACCCCATGAAGGTAACCTTAATCAAAGAGGATAAGGAAAGACACCGCATAGCTTATGCTTATTTTGGGTTTTCCCATCTATATTAAATCGGTAGATAGACCATTCGATATCCAGTAACAATTAGAGATATTCAGCTTTTCCTTCGTGGTCAGTAAGCATCCCTCGACTCACTCTCTAGATTCTCTGTAACTCTTCTGGAACTCAGGGCCCCTCCGCGGACGACAGAGAACTCGGACAGCATCACTGACAAAGCCAACAGGTAAAGCGTCATTGCTGCATATTGTTTTTATCAGCACAACTGCTAGCATGTGATTAGAGCAGTCAGACACAAAAGGTAAGCATTGTGCTTTTAGTATAATGTGCAGTGAGCTTGCTACATGTGTACCGTGCATCGTCATTGTGCTCTGTGTATAATGTGCAGTGTGTTATGTGAAGAACGTGCATCCTCACTGTGCTGTGTGCATGGTGTGCATTGAGATATGTGATGAACGTGCATTGAGCAGCACGTGTAACGTCACTGTGCTGGGTGTACAGTGTGAATCGTGTTATGTGAAGAATGTGCAGTGTCATGTGTATAACCTGCTTTATTGTATATGTATATTGTGCATTGTGCTACATGTATACCATGAATAGTCATTGTGCTCTGTGTATAATGTGCATTGAGCTATGTATGTAACGTGCATCGCCACTGTGCTAAGTGTATGTGCTATATGTATAACATGGATTGTACTATGTGTATAACTGGCATGTACTATGCGTAGCGTGTGTTTTGTGCTAACACACAAAAAAACTGTAAACACCGCACTGCTTACATCACTTCCTGGGTGAAGGCAGCGGAATACACAGACAGTGAGCATGCTTGCAGTGTGACCTGGGCCCTACATGTGAGTTCCCTTCATATGATCAAACTCCTAAGCAAGGCACCTTCTGGCCAGACTCAATCCTTTCACAACATAGGACTTCCGAGTTTCCAAAGTGCGAGTCCATTTAAGAGCAAGCTCAGGAACAACAAGCATTGGCAAAGCCAAAAGGTCTCACCTTTAAAAGACCCGGTCGTCGACTTTGCCAATGATTGTTTCCCTTGACATTATGAAAAAGAATAATTACAAAATGGCTGTCACTGCATCACAAAGCTGTGTGTGCGCCATTTTGGCCGTTCTAAAAAAAAAACATTTACCATCCAAGATGGCAGGCAGCCATTTTACAATAGTAAATTTAAAAACAAGTATGCATGATGTTATGCAAAGCAACAGAAGCAAGCACTCCGGTAGCAGTGTGCTATCCCTGGGCCTTTGCAGCAATAATAATAAAAATTAAGCAAGTGTGGGAAGCGGACATGCGGGGATCACGACGAGTGGCGAAGCAAGTGACCCAGTAATAGTCTTTCAGACACGCAACGCCACTCACACCCACGCTAGCCCACTATCAACCACGCAACGCCACTCACCCAAGCAACACCACTCACACACGCAACACAACTCACCCACGCAACCCCACTCACACGCAACGCCACTCATCCACGCAACGCCACTCATCCACGCAACACCACTCATCCACGCAACACCACTCATCCACGCAACACCACTCATCCACGCAACGCCACTCACACATGCAACGCCACTCACACATGCAACGCCACTCACACATGCAACGCCACTCACCCACGCAACACCACTCACACATGCAACGCCACTCAACTGTGGCAACGCCACTCACTCACGCAAATTCACTCACAACCACGCAGTGGCACTTTTACCCACACAGCACCACTTTCAGACAAACAACGCCACTCACACCCACGCAAGCCCACTCACACACGCAACGCCACACTCACCCATGCAATGCCACTCACACAGGCAACGCAACTCACACGCACAACGCCACTCACCCACGCAAGCCCACTCTCACACATGCAACACCATACTCACCCATGCAATGCCACTCACACACGCAACGCAACTCACACACGCAACGCCATTCACCCACGCAACACCACTCACCCACGCAACGCCACTCACCCACGCAACAACACACACACCTGCAACGCCACTCACCCACGCAACGCCACTCACTCAAAGCCACTCACACCCACGCAGTGCCACTTTCACCCACACTGTGCAGTGCACAATAGGTCTTGCAGTAGGAAAGTTGGAGCTATTGGTTTTGTAAATGACAAAGCCTTTTATGTTTTTAAAATGAAAACAAAAATAAAAGGCATTGTTATTTGCAATTGTCATAGCTCCAACTTTCCTACTGCGAGACCTATTGGCAACGCCAGTGCTCTGTTCTGTCTGCGACAGGTAAAACCTGAAAGAAAGAAGGAAATCACACCATTCATTCTGGATAGGGATGTTTGTCTGTTGACTATACTCCAACGTCTGCTACTCTGTTTGGCCATCTCAGTAGGTTTTTGATAGCAGGGCCACCATCAGTAAACTGACGGCCCGCTTGACTCATATTTGGTAGGGCATACTGAAGCTTGGCAGACATGGTAGTCGGTCACGTTTGAGTTTCTGCGGTGTTCTGGAACCTGCTGGGGCAGAACAAGAGTAGAGGTGTGTTTGAGACATCTGTGTGCTCTCTTTGCAACTTTATAACCTCTGCTATTTAGTAGTTGGCTACCAGACTTAACAGTTGTCAGCTTTTCTTCTTTGAATATGGTGACAATGTTCTGGCCAACCGTGAACCCATGTTGCCTGATGAGATGCAGCTCAGATGATAGATAATGTGGAAGTCATACAGTGCTGAAGAAGAACATGATGGATGTGGGAGGTGACCAACTTTGTGTGGTGGATTGGGCACATGGTTTGCTGTATTCAACACTTTGTCGTTTAGCTGATTGAGGGCAAAGCAGGATCACATGCATCAAGGCGAGGGATGGAAGTAATGGCTTTGTGTTTTCAACCATTTTCTAGGTGCTATTCTAGTTTTTAGATTTCATGCAAAAAACAAGCAATGCTTATTAGAGCACTTATTGAGTATGGAGGGTCATCGTGCTTATGTTCAACTACCTGTGTGCATGCCAACTGCTGGGGCAGAATATGATGAATATCCGGAAGGAGTGGCGAGTTTAGAAACACATTTTAATGTGCAGAAGAGTGCATTAGCAAAGAGGCATGTTTTTTTCCACGAGAACAAGGAGATGGGGTGGACACCTATGTTTAATGCCTCAAGCATAGAGACTACTTCCTACCAATTTGAGACATTCAATGAGCAACTAATTTGAGCTTCAGTAAAAAAAAAAATAAGAAATATGTTTTTAAAGTTCAAAAATCCCACCGAAACCATGGATATAGAATAAAATGTTTTCAAGAGGAAGCAAGTAACCACTCTTCTATTTCAGTCTTTCTTGGGTGAAGGTCTTCTGCATAAACGTTTTCATAGCTATTTTGTAAACGTTTATGCAGAAGACCTTCACCCACGAAAGACTGAAATAGAAGAGTGGTTACACCTTTTGAAACCTCTTTCTGATGATTTAATGGGAATACTAAATAAAGAAATTACTTTAGATGAAGTGGCTAGTGATTAAAGATAGTAAAAGGGGGAAAGCACCCGGCCCGGATGGCCTCCCGGCTGAAGTATATAAAACTTTAGTTGATGTAATCTCGCCTACACTCTGCCAATTATTTAATCAAGTTTTCAAAGGGGAGGTAACTATACCTAGCTCGTGGAATGAGGCAACTATCTCCTTGATACTTAAACCAGGAAAATCTCCCAGTAGCTTAGATGCTTATAGACCAATATCACTTTTGAACTGTGATTATAAGTTCTTCGCAAAAATTCTAGCCAACAGACTTGCTAAGGTTATTCAGAAATTGATTCACGAGGATCAAAAAGGTTGTATTAAGGGGAGATATTTGAAGGAACTTACTTTCACTTTGATTGGAACAATTGATATGGCTTTTAGTCACAAGTACCCCTTGGCGGTGTTTGAACTAGACGCCGCCAAGGCTTTTGACCGAATCAACTTTACATACTTGAAAGCTCTTTTGCAATATCTCAATTTAGGGAAGAATTTCACTCAATCTCTCTTTTCTTTGTATTGCTCCCCGACATCACGTGCTTTAGTTAATGGAATCCTTACTCATCCCATAAAAGTAATGCGAGGCACAAGACAAGGGTGTCCTTTGTCACCCTTGCTCTTCAATTTATATATAGAGCCACTGGCTTGTAAAATTAGGGCTTCAGAAGAGATACCCCCCCTTTGTAGCTTGAGATTGGTCAAAAAAACTGGGCCTATATGCGGATGACATTATTATTTACTCTTCTAATCTACATCACTCGCTGGATAATCTGGTGAAAATAACGAAAGAATTTGGAAAAGTTTCAGGTTATCAAATAAATCAGGATAAAACTGAGATAATGGCCTGGAATCTAAGTACAGAAGGAGTAATTAGCAAATCTGTAATGAGGTAGCTGGGGATTAGGATAACTCACAAGATTGAAGATCTTGCTAAAGTTAACTTTTTTAAGATCAAGAAAGAAATTGTGGCTACTTTAAAAGGATGGATGAATCTTCCTTTGTCACTGTATGGTCGGACTAATCTTGTGAAGATGGTGATTGTACCGAAAGTTGCTTATCTGTTTGAGACTATACCCTGGGATTTAGAAAAGAATGGTTGGCTAAGTTGCAGAGTGAGGTAGCTCCATTTATCTGGGCATCAAACGGTGCACGATTATCATGGAAGAAGCTGAGGAGGAGAATTAACAAAGGCGGCTTGGCTGCACCAGACTCACAAATTTATGCGTGGGCTTTTTGCTTAAAGAACTGTAGGATGATGTTTGGTACCCTAACTAAATCCACGATTGGAGACATATTTGGTGCGTTGCTAAAATGCAGCGGGTTTGATGATTTTGGTTTTCTATATAAATTTGCAGATCCCAAATTTTTTAAAAAGGTGAGACTTAAGGTTTTGCAGGACTTGGCGGAGGTATGGTATAAAATAAGAAGAACATTGAAATTGCCTTATTTTAGTTACATGGCCCCAATATGGGATTCTCCTGGAGCTCCACTTTGGACAACGGATGCTTTGGCTTTTCAGTTGAAAAAAGAGGAAGGAATGCAAAGATGGAAAGATTTGTTCCAGGATGGTAACTTGCTGTCTTGGAGCCTCTGTCAACAACTATGGGGTCAGGCTTTTTCAAGATACAAATACATACAGATACAGAGTTGGGCAAGTGATCCGGAAAATGTGATTGGGACTCAGAATGATTTTGAGATGAAGTTGGGGATAGGGATTTTTAAGAAGGAAGTGGCCACATGGTATTGGACGATACTACAAATGGAAGATGGACCATTCGTGCTTCCGGAGGCCCTGTGGTTGGAAAGCTTGCCGAAGATTGCGACGGAGAGCCAATGGCAAGTAACAATGTCTATGCTCTACAGTATTGTTAAACCTGCAAATTTAAGGAGGAATCTTTTGTTTACTATCCATAGGGCATACTGGTCCCCTCGTAGATTATCCAAATTTAAAACTGGTGGAGTTGTGGGGTGTCCGAAGTGCAAGACCCCAAATGCCCATGATCTACATATGTTTGTCTTTTGCCCAAATATAAGACAATTCTGGATGGACGTAAGTAATTGTTTATCCAAAATTTTGAACCTGCGGTTGGAGGTAATCCCCGAATTCATAATAACGGGGAGATATAATTTAGAAAATAAATGTATGAATGATAATGTAAGATTTATTTTTTATGCCATACTGCTAGCCCGTAGAGAGATATGTAAGTTGTGGGCCTCACCATCTAGCCCTAACTTAATGGATTGGATTCTAGCCATGAGGTATGTGGCTAAGCTTGATACTTTAGACCATACTAAGAGAAATCGAGGATTTTGGGTACCTTTTCCTGTAGTTTTTGGTTGATTCTATATTATTTGGCATGATTTTCCGATGATTAAGCCCGCGCCTATCTCGCTGGTATTAACTGTATGGGACCCCAGGTCGAAAACGGAGTAAGAGGTGGACACACCCGGCGAGTCAGATGGTCAAGAAAGGTTGCTTGACAAACGACCAGACTCAAAATGGGTGTAGTTTTTGCCAAAATACTCTAACTAGCATATGAGATAAAATGCCCAGTGGTGGACTTAGTTAGAAGAAATGGGTGGTGAGACAGCAAATGAGGAAAAAAGAAAAAAAAAAAAAGAGGAAGCAAATAATTGAACTAGACTACCGATGATGCTATGTGTTGTTCAAATTTCTGAAGAGATGAATGTTGCGAGGGTGGTAGTAAAAAGAGGTGGCTGGAAACACAACTCTGGTTGGAGAACAAATAAGAGCTTGTGAGTGCATGGATCATTTGCACACACGGATAAGTTAATATTTTACTCGGCCATAAACTGTGTGCAGCTGTGTTGTGGTGGCAGGGGGTTGTGGTTATGATCAGAAGAAAAGGGTATGATGTTGAGGTGCAAGCTAGCATCAATGAGGTAGCTGTACTGTAAAACTGATGGAGAAAGTTGCAAGAGACTGCAAAAATCCAATCACTGAAATAGTTAGTTTCCAATCTTTATTTCGACCTTTTGGTCATAAAAGATACACATACAATAAAATCACGTAAATTCTGTCACATTTGATAAAACATCAGTACATGATTTTAAGATCAAAACCAACAATAAAAACAATTATTAAGGATTGAAGCGATTCTGCAGTCTACCCAGCATTTTTTAAAAGACGATTACGCGTATGCCAAACATTCGTAAAGAATTTGGAAAGTGCAAAAACAATTGGGCCGGAAACATCGCATTTTAAAATCCTGTACATAGGTATATATTCCCTGCCACCCAAATTCTTAATCAAGGGCAGCAGCCAGTACTTTCTGGCTGCCTTATAAGCTGGGCAGAAAAAGATCACATGCAAATCATTTTCCTCTTTGTCAACGCAAAGAGGACAGTACTTGGTGGAAGGGACTTGTGACCAGGTGCTAGAAAAGGACCGTAAAGGCAAAGTACCGTATCTCCACTGGAGAAATAACTTTCTAGTAAGTATGGGATATATGGGATCAAAAGCCTTCTCAAATGTGTAGAGATCCTTGGATTGCAGGAATATGGAAGAAAGGGACCCCTCTGTCTGGGTGGCTAAGGCCCTTGCCCTTTTGTGTTCGTGGTACAGATTCGCCAACGATCTCTTGGAGATTCTTGGTGCTGCATTTGCTGGTTCGGTCCACAATTCAGGTAGCCCCAGATCTGTGCAAATTGATTGGATATTTTGGACCCAGGGAATACTGAGCGCCTTGGGGTGTTTTAATAGTTCGACCAGTTCCGCCCTATAATCGGCGAGATCGTCGCCGCTCCATAGCCTGCGCCAGAAGGCAATGGGTCTTAGACTTATCTCATCGGCGAGTGGCCGTAGCCCTAGATCAAGCCTCAAAGGAAGAAGTGGAGTGCTAGGGGGAAGTGCGGTAATTTGTCTTATAAACCTATTTTCCGTGGAAGACAAGTTCTGACATGGGATGTGGCCCCACAATTCAGCCCCATACAAGATCGCCCCCCTGGCCTGTGCCTTATATATCTGAATTAGGGCCCCCAATGGGCGATAGGTCGAACCGGTCATCATCCGGGAAATACCCCCGGTAATTTGTACTAATTTAAGGTTAGCCCTGGTTTGATGGGTCCCCCAGGTCATGTTTTCGTTGAGTGTCACGCCGAGATATTCAAACGTGGCTACTCTTTCCAGCCGTGCTGCTCCCAGTAGGGGATTCGGGCGCTGTTTGGGGCTTGGATTTAATACCATGTATTTGGTTTTTGTAGCATTGATTTCCAGCCCTCTATCCTGACAGAAGGCCACGAAGGCATCAAGTATCCTTTGGATGCCCATGGGTGTTTTAGATACCAACAGTGTGTCGTCCGCAAACATTATTGCCGGCACACTATTGCCATTTAATTTGGGGGCATCTGTGTAGTCGGTGGCGTTTAAATGGGCGATTACCCCGTTGACGAAGAGGCAAACCAGGGTCGGCGCCAGCACACAGCCCTGTCTTACCCCTCTGCCCACGGGGAATCTATCAGTCAGCTCACCTGGGCATAATTATTATGGTGCAGCCTCTGCAAGGTCAATAGAATATCTGGTGGTACGCCCATCCCTGCCAAGATGACCCAGAGTTTTCCCCTGGGCACGAGGTCGAAGGCGGCTCGTAGGTCCACGAAAATCGTGTACAAACTACCACCCTCGGACCTCACTGTCCTCCAATAGACCAGATTCAATCTGAAGACCTGGTCCACAGTCGATACCCCTTTCCTAAAACCTGCCTGATATGGACTGAGGGCGCCCACCTCCTCAATCCATTCCTGAAGCCTATTCAGGAGAACCCTGCCGAACAGCTTCTGTGCTACATCTATCAGGCTAATCGGTCTGTAGTTGGCTGGGAGGAGGGGGGATCCTTTTTTAAAAATCGGGACCACCTCAGCCCCCAGCCAAGTACTAGGGATTTCCATCCCACCGAGGATACCATTAAAAAGAGCAGCGAGGTAGGGTGCCCAGACGGTGGGCTCCTGCTTATACAGGTCTCCCGGTAGCCCATCCAGCCCAGGCGCCTTCCCCGAAGCCAGGCCTGAAATAGCAGCAGTGACCTCGCTCAATGTTATTTGATCCGCCTGAGAGCCCTGCCTCTCTGGTTCGATTGGCACAGGAAGTTCTCCGGACTCAGCGCTATATAGAGACTGGAAGTGGGCCTGCCACACTCCAGGAGCTATATTAGGCTCCACTGCCGAATGTAAACTCCCTGATCCCCCATTCACAATTCTCCAGAACAGGCGTTGATCTTGTATTGCTAGGGCCTTTGTGAGTTCTTCCCACCGGTTTTCCTCCCATTCTATTTTGGCCTGGGCAAGAAGCTTCTTGTAGGCTTGCCTGCATTGCTTAAGGCGTTCCCCTCCTGTGCCCTCCTTAATTACTCCAAGGAGTTCTGTTTTAGCTCGTCTACAGGCTACATTGTACCATTGTGTTTTGCCTTGGCACCTCTCCCTTGGCTTTCGTAAGTTCGTGTGAAATGGGGTGCCGCAACTTTTATGAGTTCCTTATGGGCATCAAGCATTTTACTCCTTGTATCTATTTTATTTACCACACTATCAAGGTCCCCAACAATTTCCAGGATGGGGGTAATCTCTGCATAAAGCAGTGGGAGTTTGTCCTTGTTTGTGACCATATGCTCCCACCTAATTCTTCTCCTACTGTTATCTAGGAGGAGCGTGGGGTAATTCCCTTCCTCATGGGTCACTAGGCCCTGAGGTGCTGGATGGACAAGGTCTAACTCGAGGGCATTGTGGTCACTATCCAACCTGTCTATTACCCTAAAATCCTGTATTGTTGACCACCTCGCTAATTGGACCAGAACATAGTCCAAGTGTGACTCTCTTCCCCGACGATTGTAAGTGTTTTTACCTGGTGTGTCGGAGTTAGTTCGCCCATTACACGCTCTAAGTCCATACATTAACGTAAGGGCAGTAATTTGCAACGCTAGTGGGGTCCAAACTTTCGGAAATGGCACATCAACCCCTGGTACTGCCCACCTAGCTGCTTCTTCTGATAAGAACCCTTCCTGGAGGCCGGGAGTGGCTCAAAGTGAGAGTTAAAGTCCCCACCCACCACATAATATGAATCGGTCGACAGTTCAGATAAAAAGTTTGAGAGTTCATTAAAAGTCGGTGATTCTTTTGCCTTTCCCATCGGCCCGGAATAGATGTTAACCAGCAGGAGGTTAGCTTTGTTTGGCCATGTTAATGAGACCGCAAGGATGTCATCAGAGTTGAATGGGAGCCGTGTGGCCACACAGCCCAGGTGAGCAGCAACCCATGTCGCAAGGCCCCCTGATGGGCGGCCTTTGCCTTCCCACCTAGCTGGAATAAAAAATGATGAGTAGCCTTGATGTCCATAGTCCTCTCTGGCCCAGGTTTCCTGGAACATGCATATGTCACCAGTTTCTATGTACTTTTCCCAGGCCAGCTCTTCCAATTTGTTTGCTAATCCCGCGATGTTCCAGGAGATTATCCTCAAATGTTCGGAGGTGGGAGGTGTCATAACGTGAGGGTTGGAGGAGGTGAGTCCAGGCTCTTGTATTGCGGGGCCTGTAGCAGGGGCAGAAAAGGATACATGTGGCACCAGTGATCCCAGCTCCCCCTCGCCCACAAGGAAAGGAACCATAGTTATCCCCTCAACAGCAACTACTCCATCAGTGGCTAGGTGGGAAGATTCGATTCTGTCGTGGTCTAAGGCAGATGGATCATTCAGTGGGCCAAAAATTGAACCGGAGGACACAGTGGGGGGCTCCAGGTGGCCACAGGAACCCGAGACCCCTGGCACTGTCTTACAGACGGTAAGTCAATCGACCCCATCCAAACCGTTCAGACAGTTAAAGCGATTAAAATCGCAAAAAGTTGCAAGAGACTGCAAAAATCCAATCACTGAAATAGTAGTTTTGGTATTGTATAGGACCTATGGGCAGTCTATAGGCCACAAATCACCAGAGTGACAGACAACACTACAAGAGAATGTTAAGTTTGAAAACTCTTTTGCTGCCAGTTATCAGCCAGGAGTTTATGGAGGAATACCAATGATCTGGTAGAGGACTTCAAGGCTCAACTTGAGTTTAAAGGGAGAAGGCTGTTTGTTGAGGTCTATAACAGAAGACAAATATTTCATCCTCACAGAGCTTGTTTGAGGATGAACTTCAGAAACAGGTTCTGTTAGGTGGTGACTTTCAAGTTGTCTCTTGTACCTTTTCCATAGATTAACAGGTATCTACAGGGACAATGTTGGTGCACAGCTGCCAACACCTCCTGCAGCTCTTGAGATGTTGATATCCTTCCAGAGAGCAATGTTGGCGCACAGCTGCCAACACTTCCTGCAGCTCTTGAGATGTTGATAGCTTTTCAGAGAGCAATGTTGGTGCACAGCTGCCAATACTTCCTGCATCTCTTGAGATGTTGATATCCTTCCAGAGAGCAATGTTGGTGCACAGCTGCCAACCCTTCCTGCAGCTCTTGAGATGTTGATATCCTTGCAGAGAGCAATGTTGGTGCACAGCTGCCAACACTTCCTGCAGCTCTTGAGATGTTGATATCCTTCCTGAGAGCAATGTTGGAGCACAGCTGCCAACACTTCCTGCAGCTCTTGAGATGTTGATAGCTTTTCAGAGAACAATGTTGGTGCACAGCTGCCAACTCTTCCTGCAGCTCGTGAGATGTTGATAGCTTTTCAGAGAGCAATGTTGGTGCACAGCTGCCAACACTTCCTGCAGCTCTTGAGATGTTGATATCCTTCCAGAGAGCAATGTTGGTGCACAGCTGTCAACACTTCCTGCAGCTCTTGAGATGTTGATTTCCTTCCAGAGAGCAATGTTGGTGCACAGCAGCCAACACTTCCTGCAGCTCTTGAGATGTTGATATCCTTCCAGAGAGCAATGTTGGAGCACAGCTGCCAACACTTCCTGCAGCTCTTGAGATGTTGATAGCTTTTCAGAGAACAATGTTGGTGCACAGCTGCCAACTCTTCCTGCAGCTCGTGAGATGTTGATAGCTTTTCAGAGAGCAATGTTGGTGCACAGCTGCCAACTCTTCCTGCAGCTCGTGAGATGTTGATAGCTTTTCAGAGAGCAATGTTGGTGCACAGCTGCCAACACTTCCTGCAACTCTTGAGATGTTTATATCCTTCCAGAGAGCAATGTTGGTGCACAGCTGCCAACACTTCCTGCAGCTCTTGAGATGTTGATATCCTTCCAGAGAGCACTGCCGCTATTGCAGGTTCCAGGCAAACCTTGAAACGAGTTTCTGGACAGCCTAGGCATATCGAACTGGACTTCTTGACTGCATACTGATCGGCTGACAACCAACTGACCATCATAGATTCCTTGGGTACGCCCAGCAAAGCAGGTTGATAAAGAGTGCCGCAAAAGTAACAAAAGCACATAAAACACAGAAGGCTTCAGTGGCTCGGACAGCAAAACCCAAGCTTAGGACCCATTGGGACAGAGGGGATTTATCACTCCTGATTTTGGAGTTGGGGATATACAGGGACCAATTCCCCAATCCCGACCCCACCCCACCACCCACCCACATCTCTCTATAGACATGGTGCACATTGCCGGTTTCTTAGAAGCCCTGTAACCTAAAGAGCAAACTCTGGGAGCTGCAAGATCTCTGTTTTCTTTATTATATAATTGTGGTCATTTAGGTGTTGAACCTATCCTAAAATCTGTTTGTCAAACCAGCATTTTATATGCCATTTTATGTTAAGGTTACTGATGGCTCACCTAATTTGAGAAAAAGGAGTTTAGAAATAGATGAACAAAACCTCAATGACCGCAGTTAACTAATTAGCAGCATCAAAAAGGACTTAAGAGACCCCTTTTGCTCTGAAAGTTATAGCTCTACAAGGAGATGCTGCAAAGTGCAGCATGATTCGGCATGTTCTATTTATAGGTTTCGTCGTCATTGTCTCTGGAAGCATCTAAATCAGAAAATCACACATTTAAATCTTATGATTATGCATATATGTTTATAGTGTCAGTTTGATTAAGGTATGATAAGAGGGCGTGCATATACTATAATAGAGTAACTGAACACAGCACTAACGTTCAGGCTACAGTCTCCGAACTGCACAATATGCAATTCTGGATTCAAATCCCAGATTCTCCCCTTGACTAAAGGACTTACCTGCGTTAACTCTCTTTCAGGTCGAAACCCAATTTAACCACAGATTCCTCATCTTTTAAATACTCCCCCAGGAGTCAGATTCAATTTGGAAAATCTTCAGCAATACCCCTGCTTGTTGACGGCTACACATCAACACCATTCTGAGCCAGATATGACGAGCACGGCCCTTAATAGGTGCCACTCAGGAGCACTGACATCAGTTGCTTTCGTGATACTTCCATAGCAGCCGAGGTGTATCAATCAGGTTGGTCATGATCAATGTGAAGATTCCTACATTTGGTTCTTTTATGTGAAGAGACCAGTTCACAGAACTGGGTGGTTTGGTGAGAAATCTGTGGTTAGAGTTTCTACCAGAAAGAATGTTCCTGAAGGTAAGTAACGTGTTTTTCTGATGTAGACATCTAACTGCAGATTTGGAACTTTTGAATAGATACCCAAGAAATACCTCCAAGGTGGTGGGTCGGTGACTCATTCAAACTAAAAAGTCCTGAAGGACCTAAAGGGCAAAGTGCCCTTCCAAGCGGACCTGATTGTTTAGGCATTAGTGCCTCTTGAACGTATGACGTATGTTGTGATGTCCAAGTAGCAGCCTACCCAATGTTGAGAACCAGCACCCCACGTGACAACACTCTGGAAGCAGCCTTGGGCTTGGTCGAATGAGCTTGTAAGCCTTAATAGGGCTGCTTTTTGGTCAGTGTGTAGCAGATCTAAATGAGATCTTAATGAAGAGTATACGGTCCTGTGTGAGGGGGTCCTTTTCTGGACAGCCTTGCCTTTCTTTGCTCTAGTGAACCTGACAAAAAACTGATCATACACCCACTGTTCTTTGGTATGATTAATGTAGAAGTGGACAGCCATTTTCGGATGCAACCAGTGAAGCCTCTCCTTGTTAGAGGGGTGAGACGGATCAAAGAAGCAGGAAAGATGATTTTCTGACCAACCTGAAAGGCTGTCACTACCTTAAGAACGAATGAGGCCCAAGTATGCAAAAACAGCTTGTCCAGATAGAATGTGGTTTAGGGCGAGTGACTAGAAAGGGCCTGCAACTCACAGAGCTTTTGTGCTGATGTTATAGTAATAAGAAAGACTGTCCTGAGGGTAAGCAGCCTCAGAAAACAACTTCAGAGATGCTCAAAAGACATACACCTGAAGCCTGTGAGGACCAAATTTAAATCCCATTGGGACATAAGAAACTGGAGAAGGAGGGAACATTTGCTGTACCCCCTTTACAGAAAACCATAACAACAGATTAGTTAAATAATGGCTAGTCTGACAACCCATTAGCAGTGCCAAGGCAAGAACTGGCTGTCCAAGGGACAACACAAACAGAATGTTAAAATGTTCAGCATGGAGTGGGTCGATCTTTTTAGCAGCGCTCTAGGCCCTATACTAATTTTGTTGTGGTATACCTGGCTTCCAAGATTACATCAAGGATTTCAGGAGGATGGTCAAAGGCACTCTATTGTTACTGCTCAATCTCAGAGAATGGATTTGTAGGTTGTGCATGTTCGAGTGCAAAAGCCTGCCATGCTGCTGTGACAGGAGATATTCCCAAAGAGACAGCTTGATCACAGGACAAAGGCTCATGCCCAGTAGATTGGCATAACATATCTACATACCCAATCGGGGGCCACTAGGATGTCTTGGGTGCAATCATTCCTGATCATCTCTAGAACTCAGGCAGGAGAGGTATCAGCAGGAAGGCACAAAGAAGTCTTGAGATCCACCCATTCTACGCAGAACGAGTCTCCGAGCTAGAGAAGTCTTGGAAACTCCAATGCACAAAAGTGCAGTCATTTCACATTTCTGGTTGTTGTGAAAAGATAGTTCCAGTACTCTCCCCATTCGCAGGAAAGACGCTGTACCACATGCAATTTCGAGAAGGTCCAGAATAAAGGATGTCGGGACCTGGCATGGTCTCGGCCGTTCCTCCAAGACCTCTTTGATGACTTCAAGGGCAGCTTCCTGGGGGATATTGGTGTAGAGGGAGGTTACATCCATTGTGACCAGCAAGTTGTTCGTTTGGTCAAAGGGGTACTCATCCACCAATTGTATCGCCTCCATGGTGTCCCTCAAATAGGCTGTAGTTTCCTCTGCAATAGGTTTTATGAATATATCCACGTACTTGCAGAGGGTTTCTAACACTGATCCGCAACCCGAGACAATCGGCCTTCCTGGGGGTTTGTCAAGCCTTTTGTGCACCTTCGGGAGCGTGTAGATCGTGGGTAGTCTAGGGTGGCTGTTGTTTAAATAATCATACTCATGTTTTGATAGGTAGCCATCCCCTAGTGCCTTGCTAGTGATAGATCTAATTTAAGCAATTATTTCTTTTGTTGGATCAGCCTGAAGTTTCTTATAGTTGCCCTCCACCCCCAACTGTGCAACAATTTCGGATTTATGGTCGTCTCTGCTTTGAATGACAATCGCCCCCCCCCCCTTATCTGCTGGTTTTATAACAATATCGGGGTTCTGCTTCAGTGATAGTAGGGCCTGTCTCTCCTGTTTGTTAATATTGAATATCGTATAGTTGTTCTTTGACAATAGCTGGTTGACATCTCTCATTACCACCTGTTCAAATGCCAGAATTTTGTGTGACATCATCTGTGCCGGTGGTGTAAAGGTGGAAGGTGGCCTCAGGCCAGTATTACTGAATACTGGTTTGAAAGGGATTCTATTGAAATGTTGTTTCAACCTGACCTTCCTAAAGAAGTGGTGTAGCTCAGTTTTCAAGTTGAATGTATTGGGAATATTGGTAGGTACAAATGAGAGGCCCTTTTCCAGTACTTTAGACTGCTCAGGCTTAAGGACATAGGTAGGGAGATTGATTATCGGATTCTCTTGTCTGGGTTCTGGTTGGAGTGCTACCACCTGTAGTGTTTCTGCCGGGTTCTGATTTCCCCATGGGCCTCCTGCCTGAAGTGGACCTGTTTCTTCCCTGCTCCACCCCTTCCTTGATTCCAATTGGATTGTCCGCGTCCCCTGGGTCTCCCCAGGGACGACCCCTGCCTTGGTATCCTCCCCATTGTTCCTCTTCTAAAAAAGTGTTTGAATACTCAGGGTATGTACTGCTGCTGGTACCTGGTCTTTCCTGTTCGTTCTCGGAGTTACTGGTGGCAGAGGAATAAGAGAAAGTAGTGTACTTTCTGTATCCCCCTCTTCCTCGGGTTGAAAACCTACCCTGGGACTCCTGTTTATAATAGCTTTCAGCCAAGTATGGATAAACAGCTTTTTTGTCGTAGAATTTCAGATCTTTAGCTAACTTATCTAGTTTGGTTGATTGTGTGAAAGTGTCAAAGTCTTTTAGAGTTTTCTCAAGACGTTCCAACGCTTCTTTGGAGTTACTCAAGGCTTTGTCATCCACAATTTCTCTTCTAAGGTCTGCTATTTCCTTTATGAGGCGCTCTACCTCCTCAAGAGCAGTCTCAACCCCAAGCACCATCCAATGCCTGGAGCAATTGTTGCTGATAAAACTAAAGTTGCTTTTAAATTTAGGGTTGTCCATGAAGATCGCCGGCTCGTTCCTCACCTGCAGGCCGATCGGAATCACATTAGCCTGCAAGTACTGGGTAAGTACATGGCCATGTAGCCGGGTACGAATCAGCTTCTTCTCTAGTCTTTCAACTCTGTTGATTTTGTCATTCAAAGTGAGGTCAATAGGTGTTGTAGTTCGACCCAGGAAGCTGCCACCACCCTGGGCCTTAATACGTTTAATTAATTAATTAATTAATTAATTAATTGCAAGTTTATATAGCGCTAGGATCGACTCCCGGAGGAGTATCTCCGCGCTTTATTGATGTATTCCTCACTATAAGTTAAAGTGTCTTTCTCTGCCATGTCCTGTGTATTATTATTAGAGTAAATTGTCGTGATACGTATAAACCAATCATATAAAACGACACCACATTGAGTACAATTAACATAGACACATATAAGACACCCTCGCAGGAATCCCTGCTCAAGAAATCGTTATTATATATGGGGTGACCCAACAAAAGTCCTAGGACCTGGGTATCAAGTGTTATAAATAAAGTGGTCCTAGACGCTAGCTCCAAATACAGTTATTGGTACTTTGTTATACAATTCAATTCAGTTTTCATTCCACATGCGATTGAATCCGGTCATGAAGAATTTTTAGAAACAAGGAGAGAAAACAAATAGCCCAAAAATAATCAAATGTCCAACACACACAATTTTTCAGGTCTTAAAAGTAGAGGAAAGGAAGCTCTACCATTTATTTTATAAAATTCCTCATCATTATACAATATATACAAATACAGGTTTATGAAAAGCAAAAAACGGGGTTACCAACTAGTAACGTGCATAGAATAGAGTGAAAAGATTAAAAGTGCTCGTGTAAGACAGAAAATGACCAAGTGGGTCTAGAGAAAATGTGTTCCAGTTGATTTTAGAATCCAAGGTTAAGCAATCCTTAGAGAGGTTCTGAGGGAGCCTGCCCTTAATGTTTATTCTGCAAAAAATGTCATTCTTTCTTGCTATATTACGGTGAACAATGTATCCGTTGCTCTTATTTTGAAAGGGAAAAGGGGGACAGGGGCACAAAAGATGCAGGCTCCAGATGGGGGAATGGTTGTCGACGTTTCGACCCAAGGATAAGAAAGGCAGTTGGTATCCTCATGTACGGGTCTTCATCAGGACGGGATAGTTAAGGGAGGGAGCTTAGTTACATTAAATTCATGTAACCCCAGTGGTGTGGGCAGACACCTGAAAAACAAATGTACGGGCTAAGTTTCTCAAACCAACAACATGAAGTTCAAAAAAACGGGGAGGTATTAGTACTCAATCGGCACTCACCCATTAATACCTCCCCATTTTTTGAACTTCACACCTCAATCCCACACCAGGAGGGTATTGAGGCTATTGAACAAGCCATCCTTAAACTAGAAGTGGAAGAACCCATGAAAATATTTCTGATGGAACTAGCTATGTTCACCCTTTATCATACCTATTTTAAACATGGAGAAGATTGGTTTTTGCAACTAGTGGGCACGAGCATGGGAAACAGCGCAGCTCCAGTCTACGCGAACATCTTTATGGATGAGTTTGAGAACACCAACATCTGGACCAACCCCATTTGGAAGAATCACTTGAAAATGTACGTACGTTACATTGATGATTTATTCATCCTGTGGAAAGACACAATCGAGAACCTTGAACAAGCCTTAATCACCTTGAATTCAGCTAACCAACAAATTCAGTTTACTTGGACAATAGACTCCAAAACTATAACATTCCTGGATGTTCTCATTACCTTTAAGGATAATCAAATCACAACAGACATTTTTCGAAAACCAACTGACCGTAACAATTTGTTACATTATACAAGTTTTCACCAAACATCGTTGAAAAAACATTTACCTAAATCCCAATTATTAAGGGTTAAACGTATCACTTCTGACCCCAATGTTGTCAAGATCAGAACAGATGAAATGGTCAATCATTTTCGAGAGAGAGGTTACCCAGAACAGATACTTAATACTGCGAAGAACCAGGTGAATGAACTTCAACGTTCGGATCTGTTACAACAACCAAGAAACAAAACGGAAAATGACAGAGTTGTCATTGTATCAAAATATTCAAATGTGAGTTTGATGTTTAAAAACATAAAACTAAAACATTGGCCAATGTTACAATTGGAGTCAGACTTTAAAGATATGTTCAAACCAAGACCTCTTTTTGCCTACACGAGAGGAAGAAATTTGGGAGAAATTTTAAAACACCCCAAGGAACTTCATTCAATTTCACGAGGTACAAGAACATGTAACAATTGTAATAACTGTAATAACATAATTCAAGGAAACAAGGTATCACATCCCATGAAAGGATACGACATAACTTTGAATGTAACTGCTACTTGTGACACCAACAATCTAATATACTTACTTAAATGCCCATGTGGCAAGGTATATATTGGGAAGACAGAACGCAAACTCAAAACCCGTCTGAACGAACATAAATCCAATATCAGGACAAAGAACCTTAGATCATCAGTAGCATGTCATTTCACTGAAATGAACCATAATATCTCACAACTCAAATTTATGGTTTTAGAAGTTGTCCAAAAAGTAGAAGGAAGAGACAACAATAAAATGCTACTCCAACGTGAAAATCATTGGATTTATAGACTTAATTCAATCAAATCACATGGACTCAATGAGCGCATTGAATTCTCATGTTACTTGTGATTTACTAATACCATGACATTTAGCTCATACCTATGGGCTCGCACGTTCTGGACTACCCCTTGACCGTGAATTCATCTATCTTATTATTATTAATTTTCCAATTATTATCATATTCATTATCTTTTTCTGTATTTGTACTCCTGTTTCGTGTGTATTTGTCGGTTTTTTCACTCACACCAGTTATTTTCATTTTACTTAGTTTCCTTAGTTCATTCTCACTCGCCAATCCACTTTCTATACCTATGCTTTTTAGTCACGTGACCGGCATACCTCCCGTCTTTTTCCATGAAGCCCGGATTGTTACGATAAAGTTTAACCAAACACCAACAATTTAGAGGACATCGCTGAACTTCGTTACTTTTCCGACCACATTTAATCTTGTAAGTAAACGCCAGCACTTCCCATGTGCTCAGCAGCATTTCTCGCGCCGTCACAGTTGCATGTTTTCCAAGAAACACCACGAGTTGTTTTAAACTTTACGACTTGTTTTCTGCAACAAACTTTGATTTTTACTCGGCTCACACAAATCTGTCTGTTCACCTAGATTTGTCTAACTGCACCAGCACGAGCCTTACTTAGCGTATACAATGCAGCCGCTTATAGCGATAAACTCCCTGTTCCTTTTTTCACTTGTTTATAACTCGGTAATTGCACAGCCTAGTTTAGTCACACCGTTTGTTTTGCATTTCATTTGTGACATTATACACTTTACCTATTGTGTAATATATGTCGTTTTGCTTTAGATGCTCCCCGATGAAGGGCAGATGCCCGAAATGCATTGGAGCTGGATTTAACAATGTATATGCATGGAATTGGATTGAATAATGTTTTTTGCAACAAAACTTTATTGACAATGGACATAAAGTGAAAATAATTGACAAAAAGCAAATAAAACCCTTGAAAACTACCCATGTTTATCTTCTGATTACAAGAGGAGGATTACACCATTAATCAGAGTGCCCTAAGGGATGCCATCAGTTTTCAATTGATCACACTTATTCACACTTTACTTCACTCGCCCCAGGGTGGAGGGTGACACCTTAGGAGCACCTATTGAATTTGAATACCTTTGACTCAACTTTTTGAATTTCAGGCTGTGCACGGGCCAATCTAATTCTAAAACAAGGTACCTGGGGCCAGAAGCTTGCCAGTGGGAAGGTGGGGCTGACAGGACGCTTCGGGGGCATTTGCTCGACAGTCCCTCCTACCCGCCTCGGTCCGACGCGGCGAATAGCGCCGTTGCGCGGAGGGCGTGGAAGGGTGAGCTCAGGCACTTCCGGTGGTGGTCAGTGCTCTAGTCGTTGCAGCAGAGGATAAAGGGAGTTGGGGAGAGTGGTCGCGTGTGGTAAGTGGGCGGTGGTAGAGCCCACAAGCCTCTGCTGCTATTGAAACCCTCAGACTCGTGTTTTTAAATTAACTTGCAAATATTGCACTGTGCTTTTAATTCACTTACTTGTGTTTTAAATTCTGTTGTTACAACGTACCTGGGGCCAGAAGCTTGCCAGTGGGAGGGTGGGGCTGACAAGACGCTTCGGGGGCCTTTGCTCGACTGTCCCTCCTTCCCGCCTGGGTCCGACGCGGCAAATAGCACCGTTGCGTGGAGGGTGTGGAAGGGAGAGCTCAGGCCCTTCCGGTGGCGGTCAGCGCTCTAGTCGTTGCAGCAGAGGATAAAGGGTACATGCGTGAGCGGCCGCGCAGTGGACGCGCCGCAGGCACGCCAAAGGCAAGCCCGCCTGCGCCCGTCCGCGGCCATTCGGGGACCAGGGCCATAACCCCTGGCCAAATTACTGCTCAAGTTCAGTGGAGCTTTAGTCAACTCTATGAACTCTGCCCCAAGACATCTAGCGCGTGCAGCCACAGCATGAAGGTCTACCAGGATGTGATCACTGTTCGTTTAGCTAAAGCGCTGTAGGTAAGAAAGCAAGGGGCAACAGGGCTGTCTTGCGGTCTGCTGAATTGTAGATCTATGTGCAAACATAAACTGGACATCTTTGATCTATTCGCAGACAATAAACCTGACCTTTCATTCCTCCCAATGCATGACTCCGATTCCGAGCCAGAAATTATTGAGGCCCTCCCCCCGGGGTACATGATTGTTAGGTTGGATAGGACATCTGGCAGAGGCGGTGGGATAGCCATTGTTTTTAAACATCCATTAAGCTGCTCACTGGAACCTATGACCATAGCTGATAGTGAGGCCCGCATGCACGTTTTGTCTCCAGCCTGTTGGAAGGAATTATGGACTCCGCTCTACGGAATGACAAATTCCTATTGTTGGGGGACCTTAATATTCACCTGGAGAATTCCCTCTATAGGGGGGCTGCAGACCTACATCAGGAACTACAGTCACTGCAATTAGGCCTGACTTCCAATGCCCCTACCCATCAGCATGGCCATTTACTGGATACATTATTTGCTGATTTGGAGGGAGTTGAAGTAATTACTCCCATCCCTATCCCCTGGTCCGAACACTTCATTTTTCCCTTTGTGGTAAAGATCCCAGAACTTGGAGCCCCCGAGCAACCTGTGCTAAATTACACGTGTCGCAAATGGGCTGGCTTCTCACAGCTGAAGTTTAATGAAGCTCTGACCCAAGGAGGGCCGCCGGGGGGGTATCGATGGTGAAACAGCTTGTCTTAATTTGGAAAGACGTATAAGAGAAGCCCTAGACAGTGTAGCCTCCCTACGTATGAATAAAACATTGAATAGACCACAGAAATCTGCACCATCGTACAATGACGATTTGCGCCTGGCTAGGACAGAGTGTAAACATCTAGAGAGACAATGGAGGATAGCCTTTCTTAGTCAGGCCAAGTTGGAATACCATAAAAAGCAGAGAAATTACCATGCGCTTATTAGACGGGCAAAGGCTGCTTACTATGCAGAGGGAATTGGGGCAGCAGGAAACTCCACTAAGGAATTATTTAAGATCTATAAGGAGATTTCCTCACTGATATCATCTGCTATTCCCACGGAAGGTTCTGGGGAATCCTGCGACCGAATCGCGGGTTTCTTTTCAGAGAAAGTAGAAAAAATACACTCTTCCTTTCCAGGAGCCAAAAAAACAGGTGCAGAGTTTGTGGAGCCAATCGGAGGCGTTGGGGAAAACCAGAGGCTGGATAGTTTTATCAGGCGCGGCGCTAAAATGGATACAATAATTTCTGATGGAACAGAGTTTTCAGGTCAGACAGGGCGCCCATTACTCTAGAGCTGTGAAACTGGATCAGGGTGTGCCTCAGGGCTCTGCCCTGAGCCCCACCCTATTTAATCTATATGTATCTCCAGTGGCGAGTACAGTGGAGGTTTTTGGAATCAGGATTGTGTCATATGCCGATGACACCCAGCTGATTATCTCCCTATCGCGGGCACCGGATCTGGCTGCATCCAACTTCAGAGCACGCATGCAGGAGCTTGCCTCCTGGATGGCCAACAACTGCCTAAAGTTGAGCAGTAGCAAGACAGGTGGGGGGCCGTCTGTGTGGTCATCAGCATGGTGGCCATCCTGCTTAGGTCCAGCCCCTATGCCGTGCTCCCAGGCTAAGACCTTGGGTGTATGGGTAGATTCGGATCTTACATTCGAACCTCAGATCAGACGTGTGGTGGGGACTTGTTTTGGTGTCCTGAAAGGTCTACGCAAAACTATGGACCTTCTCCCAATAGAAGCCAGGAAGACGCTGGTGCATGCACTTGTCACCTCACGTTTAGATTATGGCAATATACATTATCTGGGTGCCACGGTCAAGTCTTGACCGGCTTCAGGTGATGCAAAATGCGGCGGCTCGGCTGATCCTTAGGTCACCAAGAAGGGCTGCCTCCAAAAGGGCCTTGGACGCTCTTCACTGGCTTCCTGTCAGGAAGAGAATTGTGTTTAAGGCCCTTTGTACGTGCCACCGCATCACCCAAGGCATTGGTTCTAGGTACCTGCAGAATCTCATCACTGTCTATAGGCCCGTACAGTCCCTTAGATCCACTGGGACTGGCCTGATGGCCCGGATGGGTGGCAGATCATTCTGGCTCTTGGCGGCCAGGAGCTGGAATAAACTCCCTCTCGAGCTTCGGATGGAACCTTCTGAGACCAGGTTTAGAAGAGAGCTTAAAACATACTTGTTCCTTCATTAATGGGCCTGGGCGCCTTGGACTGGGCAGGGGGCTCTAGGATCTCTCACTTACTACAGCGCAGGGACACGCCGGTGGGCATAACCAGGCGCTTTACAAGCTTCCTTATTATTATTATTATTATAAGCATTGGGGTACCAACATGTCATTAGAATCAAAAACAATGCTGTGCCTGTCAAACATAGTGCATGTAAGATACCCTTGTCTGCCAGGGATGAGGTGAGGAAGATTATAAATCAAATGCTTGAAGAGGATATTATTGAACCAGTAGAGGCAACACAATGGTTATCTCCAGTCGTTATCACACAGAAACAGGATGGATCTTTGAGATTCTGTGTGGATATGAGGAGCTTAAACAAAGCAGTAATAATGGACAATTTTCCTTTGCCCAACATCAATGAGATCGTTTTAGGCTTGGGTGGTGGTAAGGTATTCTCAAAGCTTGATTTACGAAGTGCATATCATCAAATCAGACTCCACCAAGATTCAAAGAAGTACACTTCGTTTATCACCCTCGAGGGCACCTACCAGTTCAAAAGACTACCTTTTGGACTATGTTCAGCCGCAAGTGCTTTTCAAAGGGTTATTACAGATATTCGAGAACATTTAACGTGTAGTCTTTTTTCAAGATGACATTTTGATATACGGCTTAGATGATCACAATTGTATCTTAGAAAAAGTGTTGTCATGTTTAACAAAAGCTGGCCTAACGTTGCGTAAGGACAAGTGTGTTTTTGCAGTCAAAGAAGTAGACTATCTGGGATGCCATGTTACTGGGAATGGAATCCAACCTAAAAAAGATCTTGTTAGCGCAATACTCAATGTGACAGAGCCAGATGATAAAGATAAACTACAATCGTTTATGGGCATGGTGGAATACTATGCGAAATTTATTACAAACTTTGCAGAGAAGGTTGAACCACTAAGAGATATCTTGAGAAAAGGAAAAGTGTTCATGTGGGGAACAGTACAAAGAGATGCTTTTCAACTAATCAAGAATAATATTGTGAATGCTAATTTTCTTTCAAGTTTTGTACACTCTTTACCTACCTTTCTGACTGTGGATGCAAGCCCTGTGGGCATTGGGGCTGTCTTAACGCAAAAACGTGGTAGTCAGGTAAACACAGTTGCTTTCGCGTCTCGTTCATTAACTACAAGTGAGAGAAATTACTCTGTGATCGAACGAGAGGCATTGGCGGCTGCATGGGCAACAAGATATTTCAGAGTTTATCTGTGGGGTGTTCAATTCACACTCAGAACTGACCACAAACCTCTGTTGAAGGTGTTGGCTCCAAAAATTGCTCATGCTGACTGGCTAGATTGGCAGTCCGTGTTCAAGATTTTACAGGCAATGTGGAATATGTACCCGGATGGTGCAATAGTGTGGCGGATTGTTTATCCCGGGATTTTATCGTGGTAAGAGGCGAGAAGAACATTCCACCAGAATCATTAAGGCCTCGCATTATTGGTCTGGCCCATGAAGGTCATTTGGGACAGACTCTCACTGCCAGACGCCTCAAAGAAAACTTTTGGTGGCCGGGTATAGATTCCCAAGTTAGGTCCTGGGTAGAATGTTGTGAGCCATGTAGAGAGTCAGAAAAAATGCTTCAAGTAGGAGGGCGTTCCTGGTTTGGTGGACAGGTGGTATCTGAAGAAGGGGTTTGGAAAAAAGTTTGTATTGACTTTATAGGACCTTTTCATGAACTTCAGGAGAGTGAAAAATGTGCGATGGTATTAGTTGCCTCAACTTCAAGATGGGATGAGGATGCATTTATGAAAAGCATTAATGCGCAATCTACTATCAAGGTACTTAATGATATTTTCAGGAGAGAGGGTATTCCAGCCATGGTTTTGTCAGATAATGGTACACAGTTCACATCCAGAGAGATGGAGAATTATTTTGCTCAAGTAGGTTTGAAACACTTGTGCACGTCACTTACAATCCCGAGAGTAATGGCCTATGCGAGAGGGTGAATAGATTAGTCAAGGGCACTATGCAACTTGCTTTAGCTTCAAATCGATCTGTCCAGAGGGAGATCAAGGAAATGCTTTGGGCATATCACACAACTGTACACCAAAACATGAAGAAAACACCCTTCGAACTTATGAGAAGGAGATTAGCTGGCACGTTTCCAAAGGCAAATATATCTGAGGGTGACCTAGTTAAGGTCAAACCTGGTGGGAACCGTAGAATGTTTAACCAGTTCAGGGGACCTTTTCTGGTAAAATCTGTGTGTGATAATTATGTCAGATTACAAAATGGCCAGACATTGAAACTCCGGAGGGTAGCATTATATCAGAAAAAAGATAAAAGGCCAGGGTCACACGCACCGACATCACAGTTACCAACATTATGTTCTCGTCAAGCTATTGACGTGAAGGGAGATAGACATAGTCGCAAGAAAAAGGCACCTGCACATTTGAGAGATTTTATTTAGTGTTTAGGAAAGGAGTGGGTAGAATTGTAAGTAACTTCTGCCACTGTTAGTGTATGAATTTTAACTGTTTCTGTTATTGTGATTTTCATCACCACATTTGTGTTTTTTTTCACAGTAATTTGTTTGACATTTTTCATTAGAATGCAATGGTTTTCAAATTGCTATGTATCCAATCTTTGTTTATTTTTCCTGTCATTTTTTATAATGTCAAAGGAAAGGAGATGTGTTATGTTTATATTGAGCACGTAAGCTCGTGACTCGCGCTGGGCTCGTGTCGGAATGTTCTCGTGCCTGTGAGCTGAGCGTTCTGTCACGGAGCCGTTAGGAAGAGTGGGGAGCCTGGCACTGCTAGTCGGGTTTTCTATGCTGTTTACTTCCTCGAATAAACGGAATTACTACTGCTTAACATTGACTCCAGCTTCTGTTTACAACAAGTAACAATGCAGTGAGAGCATTTGGGTAGTAACGACCATTGGCTAAATGGTAAGCAACTACCAAGTCGGTGAAAGAGAGAAGGCCATCAATGTTAGTTTGTGCATCGAGAATTCAAAGGAATATCCCATAAAATATTAATGAGCAAGCTAGAGTTTTGAAGTATATGCCAAATATCATGTTTTAATGGATTCTAATGGCTAATAAAAGAGAATAGTGGCTTGGAGGGGCATGTTGTGTGAGTAAACACTAAGCATCAGTTCTTGAGTTCCAAAGGCCACTACAATGTGCTGTCTCAAACAGAATAATCATGCGGAGTTCTTTGGGAGGGCAACCTCCCAGCAACAGACTTAATTCCAGTATCAAGCCGTGAAGTCAGGCAATTTTTTATTCTTAATATACAATAAACATACTGGACCAAATAAAACTGCAAATGAAGCTCAAGGATCTTCACACTCCATTCCTTTGATCATTCTATGTTGCAACACCCTAAGGACACATATGCATTTCTGTTGCAGGTTTATTACGTCTGGGTCACTATAGGCATGCAAGAAATGACTTGTGGGTATTTACTGTCCAATCAATCAATCAAACAATCAATCAATCAAAGACATTTATATCGCGCACTACTCACCCGGAGGGTCTCAAGGCTCTTGGGGGGTGGGGGGGGGGGTCCGCTACTGCTCGAACAGCCAGGTCTTGAGCTGCTTCCTGAAGGCGAGGTGGTCTTGGGTCTGGCGGAGGTGGGTCGGGAGGGAGTTCCAGGTCTTGGCGGCCAGGTGGGAGAAGGACCTTCCTCCTGTTGTGGCTCTTCGGATGCGGGGGACGGCGGCGAGGGCGTGGCAGGTCGATCGGAGCTGGCGTGTGGGAGCGTAGAAGTTGAGGCGGCTGTTGAGGTAACTCGATCCTTGGTCGTGAAGGGCTTTGTGTGCGTGGGTGAGGAGGCGGAAGGTGATTCTCTTGTTGACCGGGAGCCAGTGCAGGTCTCTCAGGTGTCCAGAGATGTGGCTGTGTCGGGGGAGGTCGAGGATGAGTCTCGCTGAGGCGTTCTGGATTCGCTGGAGTCTCTTCTGGAGCTTGGCGGTTGTTCCGGCGTAGAGGGCGTTGCCGTAGTCCAGCTGGCTGGTGACGAGGGCCTGGGTGACCATCTTCCTGGTCTCGGTGGGGATCCACCGGAAGATCTTACGTAGCATGCGCAGGATGTTGAAACAGGACGAGGAGACGGCGTTGACTTGTCTGGTCATGGAGAGGGAGGAGTCCAGGATGAAGCCCAGGTTGCGTGCGTGGTCTGTCGGTTTGGGTGCGGTGCCCAGGGCGGGGGGCCACCAGGAGTTGTCCCAGGCCGAGGGTGAGGAGCCCAGGATGAGGACTTCCGTCTTGTCTGAGTTCAGTTTCAGGCGGCTGGTCGTCATCCACTCGGCTACTCCAAATCAATAAATGTGCCTAGAATATTCAAGATTACTGGCATGGAAGTAATTTCAATTTTACATCTAGGGCCTCTGCTGATCAAACCCGTACACGTATCAATGATGGGTCAAAAGTAGTGCTCTAAGTGACTAGACATATAAATAACAATACTAATAAATGAAGGTGCACGTTTGTATAAAAAATACCTTCATATAATTATACATCAAGAGTAAAAATAGTTTGATCAGAGTTAGCTGCATAGGTGGTTGGCGTCTAGCAGAGAAATACTTCAAACTGAAGAAAATCCAATTAGTAGAGTGATAAAGAATGCTAAATGTAGCCCCTTGAGGATAGTAGGAGAAAAAGGACATGGACCAGTCGACCATCCTCATTCCTTCTCACCAATACTACAGTCATTTTTGTGATATGCCACACGTAAATAGTCTGCCACATTAAGACCATTTCTATACACAATATTGATTGTGGAATGAATGAATCAACTTGCCAGTAAGATATCCTCAGCCAACCTACATATTTAGTTTCACACACAACCCACAAGTTCTCTAAAGTGTATGTTTTTGTGGGACAGGAATGTTCCCTGTAAGGGGTGCCATAGTATTCCCTTGTTCTAAGTGCCCACCTATGAGTGTCTGGTATCTTGGGTATTGATTTCGGCCGTAGCCTCCCACTAATTTAGTGTGTGCGCAGAGGATTAGGACTGTCTCTTGACATGGATAAGGTCCTTGACCTGGACAGGTTCACCAAGCATGCCCTTATTTATGGATAGTGAATTACGGTCCCCATCATGGGCTCAACATGTATAGTGGTGGTGGTTAAAGCATGTTTTGTGAAGCCATAAATGTGAGCATATCTTTCTACCTGTGTCGGAGTAGAGACTAACAGTCTCACTCCTGTAGAATTCAGCCTCTGTGTACTAACAAGGACCATAGCATCAACATCCCAAATGGATATCGTTCATGTTTGCCGATATGGTACATGCATTGCATGTATGAGTGAGCCAGAGCAATGGAGGCCTGTGGATTCCTTTTTGGAAGCACCTGCCTGTTTATGTCCACAAGATGGGGTAATGTTTTCTCAAACAGTGAGAGTATTTCTACCATTTCTGAATCTGGAGGGAGAACACTTAAACACTGAAGTGGGGACAGAGGAGACAAGGCTACTTAGAAAATCCAAATATGCCTATTGCTGAGAGCAGCTAATGATTAGTGTTCCTGTAGCACTGCCATTTGGTAGATGTTGAGGTAAAGAGTGTTACTGCCATCTGTTAAGGTGAAAGGGGCTCCTTCCTTCAGGTGATGCCATCCATTTTAGTCCCGTCACTGTGAACTTTCTGCACCTGGCTGTCAACATCCACACTGAGCAACTACAGACTGTGCATAGGCAGACTGTGCTGCTGCAACTACGAACTGTGTCAGAGGCAGACTGCAACGTTATCTAGTGTGCCAGAGGTAGACCATGCGACTGCGGTATACAAAGATTCCTCAATGGCTGCCGTGACCTTTAACACTTGGCAGCCCCAACATCTACACCTCACCGCAGACCAGGAAGCAGGTCCGCCATCCTCCATTTGGAGCAACCGCCCAGCTGCAAGAAATTTGATATTGTCTCCTGCCTACATGCCTCCTCCCAGAAGCAAGGGAAAGGAGAGATGCATGCTGCAGGTCCCTGAAAGCCACCAAGAAAAGGACTTTAAGGACAGCTCTGTAGCGAGACTGTGTTGTAATTAGTACTAAGGGGTAATCTGCACCTGAGTCTTGATGTATGGCCATGAGATACACCAAATCTCAGGGGTGGTCATTGCATAGGATCACCAAAGTGGGAGAAATGACAAACATTGCAGAATCCAAATCACAGCAACCTGGGCACCAGTGATAATTGTACCTTTGACCTGTTCTGCAAAGTATTATTTTTAAATGTGTAGACTAAAGGAGTTTACTAAAGTAAAACGCTGGGTTAAACAATCAATTACTGTATTGCTGGGTGACTGGCGAGTTTTCAGCTTGAGCATCCTCACGCTAATTGCCTGAGAACCCAGTGACTGCTCACCATTGCCACCAATGAGAGTTAAAGTGATGGAGTAGTACTTAGTCCTGTTTTAGGGAGCAATAGTAGGAATGAACACCAGAACATAAGAGGCCAGTCAGTCAAAATACACTTTATTCGATTTTTGTTAAAATCATAAAAGGCAAAGATAATACATACATTTAAAACATTTTAAAAATACCCACAATACATTTATTTACACAATCATCCTTAAAATGGTCAGTTATTTAAATGCCATAAAATAATTTAAAAAAGGGTAAAATTGATATATTAGTACACTTTTAGTTTAAAACAATGCATTTCTAGGGATTCTTTTGTTTCTTCCTCTATAAGCGGCTGTAAGGAAACTTGCAACACAAAAATTGACATGTGCATTGGGTAACCGTTGAAGGAAAAGTAAAGCCGGTCTCACTTGTATAAAGCCCATGATTTTCAAGAGAGATGTTAGGTATTTTCTCCTCTCCATATTATATAGCCCACAGAAAAACATAAAATGAAGAGTGTCCTGATTAGAGAACTGATCACACTCACAAGGTGGTGCATACTCTGGTTTTTCCCACACAGGAAAATGACCTAACGAGTAGTGAATCAAGTTCATTCTAAATCTGATTAATAGAAATCTATGCAAGGGTTTAGTAACAAATTGCAAATATGGTTCCATACAGGGAGAAGAGGATAGGACCAAATGTGCTCGTACTGATGGTTTGTTGACTTCAATCCCCTCTCTCTCTCTAAACAAGCCCTCCCATGGAATTCCTGCTTAATCCATGCAATGTCTGCCTTCCTAATATTTGAAGGTGTTGTGTATAGGTCGGGTCTCCCGAGGGCAGTGAATGATGACTTTATGTATTTCAGCCATAATATTTTCATTGCCCCCTCCCTTGCAGTCACATCTTTAAGAATGCTATGATTTAGAAACAGTTCTGTATTTAACCAGGTGTTAGCCCAGAAAAGTAAAGGAGCCAATTTCAGTCCATCAATGATGTAGGGTAGGCCGACTTCCTCATGTATAGAGTAGGTAGGTGTAGAGTTTGGGACCGATAGAATTCGTCTTATAAGCTTGTTTTCTACCCTCTGGATACAATCCAGGTTAACGTACCCCCACAAGGCTGCACCATATGAAGCAATGGAAACGCATTTGCTTTTATAAACTTTCAGTACAGCTTCCATTGGTTTGGCCCCTAGTCTTTTCGTGAAGGCATCAGGGCTGCTGTGAACCGTGCTAAAGAGGTATTCTTGGTCTTAATCTGTGGGGCCCAAGTGCCTTTCTCATCAAACAGGACCCCTAAGTATGGAAAAACAGGGACCCTGGAGAGAACCTCACCCCTACAGGTAAAAGTTTTTGTGTGTGATTTGCTTTTCTGTGGACCCACAATCATTGTATGTGATTTAGTTACATTAATCTTTAGGTCTAAATTTCCCATAAAAGAACCAAATAGCTCCAAAAGATTCTGTAGTCCAATGCCCGTGCGGGCGATGAGAACGGCGTCGTCCGCATAAAGGAGAGCCGGGACCTGCTTCCCACCTACCCGAGGGACATCTGCATTGCCTGCTGACAAGGACTTCCCCAAGCCATTTATATAGATCGTAAATAAAAGGGGGCCCAAGATGCAACCTTGGCGCACCCCTTTCTTTGACCTGAAACTGTCTGAGCAACGCCCCTCCCTAGAAACCTGTACCTTCGCAGAAAGCCCCTGATGTAAGCTTGCTATGAGAGCCACCAGAGAATCCTCAATACCAAGCTCACATAGTAGGGACCAAAGCTTGGACCTATTTACCAAGTCAAAAGCCGAGGAGAGGTCCATAAAAGCCAAATATACTGACCCCTCCCCAGCCACCGTGTACTTGGAAATTAGGAGATGTAAGTTTGAGCATTGCTCCAGGGTACCCCGTTTCTCCCTAAAGCCATATTGTATCTCTGCGAGGCTCCCACAGAGCTCCAGGTTTGCTCTCAATTTAGTTAATAGTACTCTCCCCAAGATCTTAAAGGCAGAGTCTATTAAAGAGATTGGTCGGTAGCATCCCGGATCCTCCCTATCTCCTTTTTTAAAAATGGGCACTATGACAGATGTTGCCCATGTATCTGGAAAGCATCCATCATGTGTTGCCCTGAACACATTGGTGAGGACTTTGGACCAGGTAGTTGGGGCATATCTAAAAAAGTCCACTGGGACTCCATCTGATCCCGGAGCCTTGTTTTTGGTGGAGTCCATTATAGCTTTATACACCTCCTCCTCGTTACACTGTACTGCAGGTAACCCCAAACCTAGCCCTAAGCCATTTTCTTCCACAGTGTCGTTGCTACCATATATATTTTTAAAGTGGTTAACCCATTTCTCATCACTGATGATGCAATCGGAAATTGTATTAACCTCCCCCGAGAAGAATTGGTTATTTATAATGTCCCAGAATCTTCTACTATTACGTAGAACATCCACATCAAGTAAGTCATTCCAGGCATTATTTTTAATTGTATTTTTCCTTGTCTTAATATCCAGTTTATAATCCTGTCTTAGTTTGGAGATTAGTATATTATCCCTCGGCTTTGCTTTTAATGCATTTTTGAGGTCTCTGTGGGCTCTAGAGCAGTTAGAGTCAAACCATTTGTGGGGCTTAAGAGGCAGTCGGGATTGGGGAACTGTGAGCTCTTTAGCTGTTTGTGAGCAAATAAAATTAAAGGCTAAAATAATTTGACTATTGGTGGCATTTTGATCTAGACAGATACACATGGGTTCCTCCAACTTGGGGAGCAGGGATGCCATGAAGGTTTCCTGGACCACCTTACCCCACTTAAGCAGTCTGCCCTGATCACTGGGCACCGTCGATGTGCAAGCCCTAGGAAAACCCAGGTGTTTGCTCCATAAGTCACTCCAGTGAATCTCAGCGGACACTGGGTTGTGGTCACTATGTGGTGAGGCAATTACCTCATATTTTTTCACCTTAGAGGTTAGTCCCTGCGAAATAAAAATGTAATCTATCACAGACCCACTTTCTGAGCCTTTATAAGTGGGCAACATTTCGCCACTTCCTGTACTGTGGGGTTCAAACATGTTGAGGCTAGCAAGAAAAATTTCAAGTGCCTCCCCCACTTTAGTGTGCGCAAAGTGTAGATTACCAGTGTCGGTCCGACCCTCGTGTTTGCCTAAGTTGCATTTTAAAACGCATTTGTGGGTGTTAAAATCACCTAATATTATAAGGTCGAAATAAGTACGAGTATTTTGACTGTAATTATTAAGGACGTTTTCCAGGAGGTCCAAGTGGGGTGTGTCTGTTGATCTAACCCAGGAGTTATAAAAATGTATTACCACAAGGATACGACCTGGAGAAATAGTCCACTCTATAATTAAAATATTTGGGGAACCAGGCTCTAGTTGCCTAAACGTCCCTGCCAGTTTAAGAGAAAAAAGCAGAACTAGACCACCTTTAGCTCTTCCGGCGCTACTTGGTATTGCTGGTATGGTAAAACTCGAAAAGCCATCGAACCAGAAAGTTGGTGAAGTATCCCATGTTTCTTGGAGTGCTATCACATGGTTACTGGTTAGAAAATCTATCCAGGTGGGGTCTAGCCTTTTGGCTCTAGTGCCCGCCACATTCCAACTAAGAAACTGACATGGGGGGGGTTGCCCCTTCCCCTAGTGGAACTGATGGCAATGGCTGAATAGGTGTTGATTGTCAGTCATTTAAGTCTAGGTCCACTAAGGGGGTAAAACTATTTGCCAGTACCAAATTGGGATGCGGACTTTCGGTAACGCGTCTTTCCTGTTGTCGTCTAAAGGGTATCGTTTGCCATGAAGTGCCATCTTTACCTGTCTTCTGGAATAAGTGTGGTTGTGTGCTTGGGGGAAAATTCCCTTTGTGGGGTGGGTAGAAGAAACCTAGTGGGACTGGTCTAATAGTGTCGTATTCTTGAATCTCTGATCCGTCCCAAAGGAGTCTGTCTACACATTGTATATTGTCAAAATTTACCACCACACAGTCACCCCTCACAGATTTTGATCGGCGGCCCACCCACCCCACCCTTCTTGCAAAGATGACACTGTTTGAAATATTTGTACCCCCCCAGCTATAATTTTCACACCATTCTTTTGCCATTTCAATTAAACTATTGGTGGATTCTGCCTCCCCCTCTGATAGCGGTGGTACCCCTACAAAGACCGCTACAAAAGGTACAACAGCGGGGGGGAGAAGTAGATGTGCCTTAGAGTATGCAATTGTTTTTTGCTCTGCAACTGTATTAGATCTAACTAGGGAGGGTTGTGCGGTGCCTACTTTTCAGATGTTATCACCCATACTCATCCCTGTTCCCAGCACAGTCATGGGGCTATTTATAGGGATAGTCAGCAGAGGCTTAGGAGCAGATTGAGTACCACCCTTAGGTGCCAGGGTTACCAGTAGCTGTAAGGGAGCAGGTGTATCAAGTTTCTTAACTAGGTTATCAATTAATACGCATTTCTTGAGTAACCCTTCAAGACATGTATTCATGGTATCAACAATGTCCTTAGCGATCCCCACTAAGAGGGGTTCAATCCGTTCCTCAAAGAGGGCTTCAAGATGTTCTTTGAATGTGTCCTCTGATATATATTTGGTGGTAGAAACCCCATCTCCTTTCTTCCTCTTTCTAGATGTTGGTTTAGCTTGAGTGGCAGGGTTAGGTGACAGGGTAGGTGGGGTCGGTGGGTTCGCTGGTGTACTACTAACTTGGGGATCTGTTTGTCATGATGTTGATGATGGTTTTAGAATGATTATTTCAGGTTCCAAAGGGGTACCTTGATGAAGGTTAGGGTCTAGGGATAATGGTCCAGTCACTTGTAATCCCAGTTCCTGTTGTGCGGTTTCTATCTCTTTAGACAGTGCCCCCACTGCAGATGTTAAATAGGAAATGATATTTTCCGAATGTCTAGCCACCTTCGTTTTTTTGCCCCCAGCATCGGTACAAGTAGTGTTTTTTCGCTTACCCATTGTCACGTCGAATGCAAAGGGGGTGGCCCCGCCCTGCCTCTCTCGGCGCCGCCGCACGCGCCCCGCGTGGCGGGATAAGCACCGTTGTTTTGTAGCGCCTACGGGCGCTGTTGTTCGCGTCACAGGTGCGATGCCGGAGCACCTGGGAGTTGGAGTCCGCTAGCCGTTGCCCTCACGGCGCGGTGGCGGACCCTGCAGCAATGTATCAAGGCGCTGGAGTATCCGCGGTCCCTGGTAGCCTGGACGCCGTTTCCCTCACGGCTGTGTTTCCCACAGAGCTCAGCGAGCCCCGCTGTTTTGTAGCGCCTTCGGTCGCTGTTGTTCGCGTCACAGGTGCGACGCCGGGGCACCTGGGAGTTGGAGTCCGCTAGCCGTTGCCCTCACTGCGCGGTGGCGGACCCTGCAGCAATGTATCAAGGCGCTGGAGTATCCGCGGTCCCTGGTAGCCTGGACGCCGTTTCCCTCATGGCTGTGTCCCCCACAGAGCTCAGCGAGCCCTGCTGTTTTGTAGCGTCTCCGGGCGCTGTTGTTCGTGTCACAGGTGCGACGCCGGGGCACCTGGGAGTTGGAGTCCGCTAGCCGTTGCCCTCACGGCGCGGTGGCGGACCCTGCAGCCATGAATCAAGGCGCTGGAGTATCAGCGGTCCCTGGTAGCCTGGACGCCGTTTCCCTCACGGCTGTGTCCCCCACAGAGCTCAGCGAGCCCCGCTGTTTTGTAGCGCCTCCGGGCGCTGTTGTTCGCGTCACAGGTGCGACGCCGGGGCACCTGGGAGTTGGAGTCCGCTAGCCGTTGCCCTCACGGCGCGGTGGCGGACCCTGCAGCAATGTATCAAGGCGCTGGAGTATCCGCGGTCCCTGGTAGCCTGGACGCCGTTTCCCTCACGGCTGTGTCCCCCACAGAGCTCAGCGAGCCCCGCTGTTTTGTAGCGCCTTCGGGCGCTGTTCGCGTCACAGGTGCGACGCCGGGGCACCTGGGAGTTGGAGTCCGCTAGCCGTTGCCCTCACGGCGCGGTGGCGGACCCTGCAGCAATGTATCAAGGCGCTGGAGTATCCGCGGTCCCTGGTAGCCTGGACGCCGTTTCCCTCACGGCTGTGTCTCCCACAGAGCTCAGCGAGCCCTGCTGTTTTGTAGCGTCTCCGGGCGCTGTTGTTCGTGTCACAGGTGCGACGCCGGGGCACCTGGGAGTTGGAGTCCGCTAGCCGTTGCCCTCACGGCGCGGTGGCGGACCCTGCAGCAATGTATCAAGGTGCTGGAGTATCAGCGGTCCCTGGTAGCCTGGACGCCGTTTCCCTCACGGCTGTGTTCCCCACAGAGCTCAGCGAGCCCCGCTGTTTTGTAGCGCCTCCGGGCGCTGTTGTTCGCGTCACAGGTGCGACGCCGGGGCACCTGGGAGTTGGATTCCGCTAGCCGTTGCCCTCACGGCGCGGTGGCGGACCCTACAGCAATGTATCAAGGCGCTGGAGTATCCGCGGTCCCTGGTAGCCTGGACGCCGTTTCCCTCACGGCTGTGTCCCCCACAGAGCTCAGCGAGCCCCGCTGTTTTGTAGTGCCTCCGGGCGCTGTTGTTCGCGTCACAGGTGTGACGCCGGGGCACCTGGGAGTTGGAGTCCGCTAGCCGTTGCCCTCACGGCGCGGTGGCGGACCCTGCAGCAATGTATTAAGGCGCTGGAGTATCCGCGGTCCCTGGTAGCCTGGACGCCGTTTCCCTCATAAGAGGCAAACAACCGTAGCACCCACAGATTAGAGCAATTAGACCCTGCATGCCCTGTGGCTCTCCAACGAAGGTCCGACAGTCTAGCTAATGGAATGGTCCGGAGGAAAGCATTAGATATCCACGATTCATAGGATTTGTGCTTCTACCCAGCAGACCCTTGGCAGCATGGCAGATCGAAATCTTTCGAGAAACATTTGCAGAAAGGGGTAAAAGAGCAAAAATGACATGAACATATATCTATATATATATATATATATATATATATATCTATATATATATATATATATATATATATATATATATATATATAGAGATAGGTATGCAAACACTTGTCTTCCTGCTGCTTCGCAATGCTGTGTTCCAGTTGTGAGGGCTGCTCTTCCCTCTAGTCATAATTTTCCCGAAGACTTTAATCCTCGTCAGTCTTTTGGCACAACTTTCAAAGTATACCTTGTACTAAACTACATGCATCCATGGCCTAAATCTTCTTTAATGATTGGGGACCAGAGCGTTCTCTCTAGCTCGTGGAAAAGGTGTTTTTCTTCTTCTTGTTACAACAAATGAACACCTAGTAAAATCACACTTGTGCACTGGAACCAGCAGTGTCATAAAATAATCAGGCAGACTAATTATCAGTAACCAATGGATGTTTACCTCCCATTTTCAAATCGAGATTGTGCCTTTTCATCTGTCATAATCTCCATTCACATCAGATAGCAAACTGTGGAACTCTTGTGCCATCAACCATCATTAGCAATTTTGTTGTTCCTAATCTACTTCAGAAGAGCAACGCTGATTTGAAATCCTGAATAATTTCCTGGTAAACCCAAATATGGCACTATTGATAAATGAGACCAGAAGATGCAATGAGGAAAATGTCGTATTTAGTAAGGAACAAAAACTTCTTATTTTTTGGGGGGCGGAGGGGGGCTGGCAGGAGGGGATGGCAAACTTAATACCAAATCGTTATAATATTAGTAGTTTTATGGATATTTAATTCTTGTATTTAAAAAATAGAACTTAAAACAAGACGTAGGGCAAGCTATAAGAATGCAGAATGATAGACAGATGCGGCATTAACTCAATCTAACAACCAAAACACCTCAAACTGCTTTCCACATATGGGAAAGGTAACAGTGAGTGGTCACAAACTGAAATGATATCCACAGTTCATTGCCAAATGTGGTATACAAAGTAATAGAATGACTCCGCAGTTTCAAGTGAAGAGTATATTGCTTCATTAGTAAGTCTTGGTGATGAACTCCGCGTTACGTGGAGTTCTCAAAAACTCTGCTTTGCATTGCGGAGTTTTTTTCCTCGCTCCTGTTAGTCAACGTCATGTTGGCGATCGAGAGTGAGAAAAATCCACCTCCCGGCAAGATTTTTCCTTGTTCACGATCGTCAACATCAACTTGGTAAGCACCAGTATGAAAAATCAACTTCTCAGTGAGATTTCTCAATGCGGGCGGTCAGATTCCTAATTAGACCCCCTAGGATATAGCGGCATGGGTTAGCATATTTAGCGGCGCAAATATGGAAATTTAGCGGCATTTTTGCGGCCCTTTATTTTACTCATAATCATTCATTTTCAGCGTTAAATCAATGGAAACTGTTTTAGCAGAGTATTCCACTTTGAAAAGGCAATGTGGGATATGGAACAGAGGAAGCAGTTCACAGGTGAATGCTCCTTAACCACTGCCACCCCTTCCACACACCCACCAGGCATTTGCGCACTGCCCAACTGGCCCTGGACTCACCCCACTGGTCCACAAGACCACAGCTGGACAAAGGAGAGCGCACTTCTTCAGTTTCTTACAGTTATTGCAGGCAAAGTTTGTTCCTGTAGCTGCATCAAGCCCCTGGCTCTGCCTTGGTGCTGTTTGTCTGAGGATCCCAAGATGCATTGCAAACCATGCTTTTTCCAGGGAATAAAACGACCCCTACACAAAGACTCTGCCTGCAGTTTTGCCTGAGAAACACACTTGGAAAAAAAACTGCCCCAAGGGTTTGGTTGTACCACTAATTTCCTGCGTTTGCCTGATGTTGGCAACAATAAATGTAGTGTAAGGATCGAACAAAAAAATGGTACAGAAGAATTGAAGGCCTTATTTTGCCTTCTTAAGCTTACAATTAACAGTGGAAAGAGATACATATATTGAGTTAGGAGGAGATCGCGGAGAAGCAACCAGACAAAGAAAATTTCAGCTTTGGGAATGTTGAGACCGAGGAAATGGTCACCTCTCTAAGATTCTCTTGTGGACAAATAGGAAGGGATCTGAGCACTGAGTGTCATAAAAGTGGAAAATGTATGTTTTCAATAATTACTCCTTCCTGCAGAACCCTCATCATGATATCCGTCCCAGACTTGAGGCTAAAAATTTAAGATTATTTCAGCAGATGCAACTTTTCGGAAAAGTTAGCAGCAAACCGTGAAATCGCGAAATCCTGGAGGGTCTGTTCAATACTCAGTCCTGTTTATGACTTTGTTTCCTTGGTTCAAACTGTTGTCGCCTACATCCATATGAACTTTTAAATGTATTTGTGTCAGAGTTGAAACTTTTCAATAACTGCAGTAGAATCCAAGCCATTTATTTTTTTGGTCATGAGGTTGTTTTTGTTTACACCTCGCATTCTTTCATTGTGTTATGTGAATCAGTTGAGCTCAGGGCATGTTTTCGCACTAGTTGTTCAAATTCTTTCTTTTTCTCATTGTTACATGACTCAGTTTTTAATAAATATTTATACTCTTTGCATAATAGTATCTTTGCATAATTTTTTTTGTAGGAATGTTTTTTACCTTGATAGTCGTATATAAGATTGTTTTTCCAAACTATCAGTTAAGGAACCGCAATCTAACAACACTATACTGATAAGGGTTGCTCGAATACCGTTACTATATTTTTATTCAAATAAAAAAGGGAAAAAGAGCATGTATCCCAAATCAGCACATGAGGGCAAGTATAGATAAGCCTCAGAGTGGTTGCAGAGAACTGCTTTAGGTAACAACACATTTCCGTCCTTGTTCAATGGGTCTAAACATGTCAGAGGGAAAGCAAATACTAATTCTGTAAAATTAGATCATTAGACATTTCAGTAAAAAAAAATCATATAGGAAATTAATTAAAGTGCATGTGCATATCAAACAGGAAAAACAGAAAGATGAGTGTTAATAGAACAAGGTAAAGAAAACAGAAGGCTCTGTTAAGGGGACATGAGTACACAGGGATTTCAGGTTCTGTTATTATACAAAAGAAAAACGTATTAACTTTCATTTGCACAAAGTTCTAACTCTTCGGAAAAGTTAGCATGAAGAAATGTGTTTACATGACTAGAAACCAGGCCCTTGCGACATGAGACATTCAATGTAAAATTACAGAATAATACACAAAGGAAATTCTATTATAAAACAAAGGTTCTGTTTTATTCTGTTACCTCAAAGGCGGGTTCAAATGTATGATGCCAAAAGCAGACCGGCAGGAGTGTTGCTGAGTTTTTCCGATTTCGCTGGCACTTTTGTAAAAATTACAGCATTTCTACTAAAGTGCCGATTTTGCGGCAAACCGCGAAATCCTGGAGGGTCTGCCTAATTGTTTGTGGTCGCATATGCTTACGGCTGCTCGTGTTGAGAAACCGTCCGTTCGTTTTGAGAAAGCTGCCACTTGAGTAAAAATCTACTCTAATGGCAGAAAGGAAGCAGCGCCCGCTTGCGCCATGTGCATGGTGCGGTTCATGATGATTGCATAGTGCGGACAAGCACCTGGCACTGGAAATCACCGCAAACTGCAATTAACGCACTCGCTGCTTGCGGAGCTCCGAGTAGCGCAGCAGCGTTTTGTTTGCACTTCGCTTAGTTCCACGTAGCGGAACTCCACCCAGGATTACTCATTAGGCACATTTTACGTAAAAAGATTGCTTGCCACAACAGAGCATCATAAATCGAATTGCAAAATAGCATGGGAACACACGTCCTGCAAGGCAACAGCAACTGAAGCCAGATAACGAAATTCCTTATTTGCCTTGGGCATTCACTCTTCTCTTGGATTCTTTATATTTACTTGAGTGTGGTCCATGGCATGAACATTATAAAGCAATTTTTTACATTTAGGCAGTATTAGGCAAGTAGTGCCCACCATTGTAGTTATTGACCAGGGTGGAATTAGAGTGAGAGGATGCCCTCCCTTTAGGATAATACTCAACGAGATAGTTCAGTTTTATAGCTATCAACATTCTGTTACACAATCCCACCGCCTTTGTCTGCCGGCTTAATAATCAAGTCACTTATCACGCAGTGATGTGATGGCCTTTTTCTCATCTAGAGTGATATTGTAAGGAATGAACGTATGGGCTTTGGCTAAGTTGGTAGTTTCTTTGAGGATAACCTTTTCAAAGGTAAGGATCTCTTTTGGGATCATATTGACCGTAGGGGAGAAGGTAGATGGAGGTCGGAAAGGGGTTGCTGCAATTTTAGGTTGGGCTGGGTTCAGTTAAAAAAATGCATGCAGTCTTATTTTCCGAAAGAATGCCAGCAATTCCGATTGTAGTCCCAGAAAATTGGGGTAGGTGGTAGGTACAAACGAGAGTCCCTTACGGAGTATAGAGATCTCCTGGGAAGAGAGACTATGGTCAGACAGATTAAATAGTGGAATGGTCATGTCTGAAGTATCAGGATTAGTTACCATTGGTAAAACTTCTGTCTCGTTTGTCGTTCTCCTTGTCGATTGTGCCAACGGGCTTGCTGTTTCACTTTGCCCCTCTTGGGTGCTTCCCCTCTCCCTGTATCTCTCCCTAAAAAATGAGGATTAGGGTTACGGGCGGCAGAACTAGGGCCTTCACCAGCATCTGAGTTATCAGAGGAGTCAGCAGAGGAGTCAGTAAACCCCCACTACTGTATTTCTCCGGTTAAAACGACCCCAGGGTCTAGGATTCTTCTCTTGGATTCTTTATATTTACTTTAGTGTGGTCCATGGCATGAACATTATAAAGCAATTTTTTTACATTTAGGCAGTATTATGCAAGTAGTGCCCACCATTGTAGTTATTGACCGGGGTGGAATTAGAGTGAGAGGATACCCTCCCTTTAGGATAATATTGAGATTGTAAACCACACCCTTAATAGGTGGGATCAAATATACAGAATATTTAGAGTTTGTTCTTCATATTACTATTTAAGTTGAAGGTTCCATGTAACTTACCGGTTAGGGTTTTCTCTGCGATAAGGCTCCACTATTTGTGTCCCACTGAAAGGCACTATAGTGAACTCCTAGTTCTGATGTTCACAAAAAGGAGCCCATAGGAAAGGTGTCTATAGATTGTAGTCACAATGTAAATGATTTATTGGCAGTGACATGCTAATTTTAGGAACTGCATTGATTTTCAAGGTGATTTCCCTCTGTGAAAAATGGTGATGATCTTTTGTGATTGATTAACCATTTATCAGGGAAAACTGCACTCATGATTTTCTCAAGGAAATTATGGTTAGTGTTCAGGAAGCTAAATTAAGGGCTTTTCCTATTATTTTATAAATATATTCTCCATACATGTGAAAACATATCTAATATACTGAGTAAACCATACATGTGACATAAGCAGTCAGCCAGTTGTTTCTTTAGTGTTCTGCTGTAGTATCAAAAGCTTTAATGAACAAAGAAAGTGATAGCATTATATATTCATGATAAATGTGAGGCACTCCAACATTCCATGTACCTAGAATAGGAGCTAATGAATGTTAACATTTCCTATATAGCAGGATGAACTAAATAAGCATTGAGAATGTAATGCAGAGAAAACGGCACTTCAGAATCACTTATGGCATTATATATTTTTAAAGGGCTAAAACTTATATATTGGAGAGCCTTACTTAGGTGCAGCATCATCTTTCCAAGTTGGTTTCATCAAATATCAGTCATCTCAGACCTCCTTAGTTTTAAAATTGTTACATTTTGCTAGGTATCAGTTTTGTTTAGACTCCATTTTAGATGTATGAAAGTAATTTACTTTTTATAAAGTACTTGCAGAAAGACCTTATACTAAAATATTAACTGTTTTGCTCCTGTAGGTAGGGGGACACCCAAGTTTTTGCCAACAAAAATATTTCTCTGTATACCTTATACATAACTACATTAAAATATACATTTTTTAAAAAGCAACACTGTAAATCGAACAGCGCAATTAGCTATTTTAAAACAGTGAAAACAGTAATACCATCAGCAATTTTAACAGACAGAGAACACCTTAAATACAGAATACATCAAATAAACGCATGGAAAATGGAAAGAGATTGTTATTGGTACTCGTTTATTTCAGGAACATGGAAAAGGAGAGATGAGAACCATTTTCATCGGTATCTTCCACCTTCTGCACAGGCAAGTGAAGTGAAGCTTTTTGGAGCAGCATGTCTTTAACCGAAGACACATTTGGACCAGGTACTTTCATCTCTTAACGGTAGAAGGAAAAGGATAGTTAGGCGGTCCAGTATACAATCTCCTTAGTACAGCAATAACAATGGGGTATACTGTTCCAAACTCGAAGTTTGAGGTCTTATAATGGAGTCCCAGAACATCACTGGTCACTAGGAGCATCTTCTCTTAAAAGCAAATGCCCTCACCCACCCAGAAGTGTCATAGGGCCTGCTCCTCATTAGGCTGCATCGTTTTAATACACAGGGCCTCGGTTCCTTATAGCGGTGTTGACGAAATTGCTGCTCAGGTACAAAGCGTCCAAAGTCAAGTCACGCTGTGTAGATTTCACAGCGATGAAGCAGGCACTGCGTTGGAGTCAGAGCGGTGAGCCACGGACTTTGGTCATGCGGTGCTTGAAACTAACGAAACAGGGGTTTTTCTGACGCACTGCGACGGAAGGCTAGGGACTGTGTTGTGAGCCCCGGTCGTTGTGTCAATGCAGGCAGTGGAGATGCTTCATGTTTGCAGCAATGAGCAGGTTCAGAATTACGTTGGCAGTTGATGCATGCATTTTCTTCTTTGGGTCACCAGAACTCACTCCACGGACCCAGGAACTGGATTTGGCACCACTTAGCAAGACATGATTCTCAACATAACTGCCCAGGTGCTGATAGGTGAAGTTGTTGATGGCCCTGAGATTTCTTAACAGGAGGCTAGCTCAAACCAAGCCCCTGGAGAACCCTGGAAGCATTATGTAGAAAGCAAAGTTCAGTCCTTTCACTCCCAGGACAGAGGCATCAATCAGCAGGCCAGAATAGAAAAGCAAACAGCAAAGTGACAGCAATCCAGCTCTTCTTGCTGGCAGAATGCCCTCAACTCAATATTTTGAGTACATGGAGTCACAGGTATAGCACATATACCCATTTCAGCTGCTGAAGTAAGAAACATTCAAAGGAAAGTCTTTGTACAGCACAAGACCATGCCATTCCCTGCCCTGGCTCCGGACACACTACAAGGGGTGGGGGTCGGTGAGGCAGACTGTTTTGTGTGAGGACATTCGTAGCCCTAGTCAGTTTGTCAGTGTCAACTCCTCCCACAGCTCTAGCTCAGTGAGACCCATCAGCCATGTGATGGGCCATCAGGATAGGCAGGGAATATCTCAGCTCCCTTTGTGAGACTGTCTGGAGTGAATGCACAAACAGCCCAAGTGTCATCCTGACCTTGACATGTACTCAAATACAGACAGAGGCACAAAATGGTTGAAGTAAGAAAATGCCAACTTTCTAAAAGTGGCATTTTCACACCAGCAATTTAAAAACCAATTTCACTAAAAGATGTATTTTTAAATATCAAGTCCAGAGACACCAAACTCCATTTTTCCATCAGCTCCCACTAGCCACATTAACTTGTAAAATGTTACATGGCAGCTCCAATGCTAACCTATTGAAGAGATAGGCCTGGTCGTAGTGAAAACTAAATAAGCAGTATTTCACTACCAGGCCATATAAAACACAACAGTACATGCCTTTCCTTCCAAATACACTGCACTCTGTCCATGGGGCTATCTTTGGCCTACCTAAGGGGGTTGCCTTACAAGTAATTAAAGGGACGGTTTGAGCATAAAAGTGGGCACACTTGCCAGGTCGAGATGGCAGTTTTAAACAGCACACAGACAATAGAGTGGCAGGCTGAGACAAGTTGATTAATTAAGGAGTGCCTAGTAGACTGTTTAGATATATTGTCACAAGGGCAATGCACTAGTTCATGTGACCAATTAATGTTTGGAAATATGGTTAAAGAATGAAAAATGTCCAGCCTGAATCATGTCAAAACAAATCTAAGTTGAGCATTATGTACACTTGCTAAATAGGGTTGTAAATCAAAGGTGGTTAAAATCATCTGATTTTAAGTATGGATTGTTTAAGAATTTCAGTGGACACCCTTGTTTCCTCAAGCAATGCTAGGCACACCAGTCTTAGCGCTTTTCTAGGTATATTGCTCAGCGTTTCTGGTTGAATTAAATATTCAGAATGACCTATGTCAGCCAAAGAACTTTGGAAGGGCACTCTGAGCTAAGCCAATCCTTTGCCGTGACTCGAGTGAGCTCCGTATGGTCCGATGTCCAGATTTTAGAACAAGACTGGCTGCACCTTTATCAGATCTACCAAAAATGGAAATCCCAATTGTGAGTGACAAACGAAAGTAGAGCAACTATTAGGAAGAGCTAAAAGATTTCTAAAATAGGCATTTTCTTTCAGTTTCAAGAAATCAACGTTTACATTACCTCAAAGCTTGGAACTGTACATTGCAATAGATCAACATTTAGAATCATACATTTCCATCATCGCAGGACACAAATTACACGTAGAACAAATATAAGTACAGTTACAGGACAAACAACTTTCCTATCACTCCTTAAATAAAGGCACATGCACACAAATGTGGTCATTGAAGTGAGTATGCAATACTGGAGTGCACCACACTCCTGCATAAGTAATCTTACTACATGATGTAGGAAAGAATGAGGAAAGTCCACCCATGCTTAATTGTCCAAAACAAATAGTTTCTTACCCTCCTATAGGAAGGTATGGGCCCTTAGTGATTGTGGACGTCAAGGTCTCAGAGCCTCTAGTTATAAAACACTTTTACATGTAAACAAATTGATAAAAATGCTCCTGCTGGGTTAATGGTCTCAATTATGGATTACAGGTGTAAAGTGAAAAATGCAGAGCCAATGGTTGCACAAAGACTTACTTGCATAGAGTACTATGGTGGTCCATAGACCTACCCTCTGTCTGCGATTCTGGAAGTACAGGGATCAGCGAACGCTCAGCTTTTAACTGCTGAAAATTGAGGCCTGGAGAGTCGGGGTGCTCACTCTGGCGTCCAATGGAAGAGAGCCTCTCTTGCCAGCATTTCCGGCAAGGTGTCGCGTAGCAACGCTCTGCACACCATCACTGACTAGGGGGCTAAAGAATTCATTAACAGAGACAAGTAGAGGCGTTCAAGTGTCTAGAAAAGGGAAAATCCCACGCGTTGGATATCACAAGGGGGCACGGGTTCTGCATTATGTCCATTGAGGTTACTCTGTTTCCTGAAGTGCATAGCACCCGACGCGTTAAGTGCCATGTGGGCAAATCACAACTAACTATGTCAGTTAGAGGGTGTGGCTTAGATCCATACTAGTCAAGTAAAAAAAAGTTACAAAAAAGAGATGCCCTCTATAAAAGCACAATCACAATTCTGATGACTTATAGAATTAACACACTGAAAAGATGATGGAAATCAGCCCCCTGCAGAAAGCAGAAAGTCAGCCCCCTGGAATCTGGTGAGCCTAGCTGTAATAGGCATAAGTGTAACAGTTTCCACAAGCGACTTATGAGATATCTGATCCGTCAGGACATAAATTGAAAGCGTCAGTATACTGTGGAAGTGTGGGATGCCATACCCATTGTTAGTTATCTAGGCATTGTCCATGGACCATATACCAGTATTTTATATAGGGGAGATCTTGGGTCACGAGTACGGATATTAAATGAGGGGGAGAACAGGTCTCGCCTGAGAAGGTTCCATGTTATGAACTAATAACTGGTTATGGGTATCTTCAATGTAATGGTCTTAAGATTTCTGTCCACAGGATGTCATCATTCAGCCAGAATATGTTGGTTTGCAGCTTGTAAATCCAATGCTGTTCCTTCTCAAATCATAAAGTTCTCCAGCGATAAGGTCTTCAGGATGACCCATCATATGCCATCCAGGCTACAGTTTTCTATAATAAATGGAGTGCTCATTTTATCCGTCCAGCCAGTGCATACAATGCACTGGCTGGACGGATGGTGCCTGATGACTAGAGGGAGACCCGACTGGAAGGGATGCTTTGTGATGTAGTAGTACATCATGGTCTAGTATGGATTACCAGATCCCAAATGTTAGTTCTTTGAATGCGAACAATTGTTTATCAATCATAGATCTGCCGCTGTTCATTACTGACCACCATTTATTAAGAATCCACTTGACTATATGATGGAGTGTACGTGGTCACACGTCAGTCTTGGTTGCATGTCTCTCGTATGGGTTGCTAGAAGGCCTCTCTATGGTTATTCCAGGCTCTCGTCCATGCGGTGTTGATATGTATTGGGTAGTTCCAATTTCAAAACTTTTTAGGCAGTTCAGTTGCCAGTGTGTCAAAAATGGAGAGCTCACTGCAGTTTCATCTGATTCTCAGGAACATTCCATATGGATGGTTGATTCTAAGGGCCTGAGGATGGTGGCTCTTGAAGAGGAGAAGGCTGTTCCAGTCGGTGATTTTGTGAAACGTTTTTGTTTTAAGACGTCTGTCTAGAAAAGTTATTAGGCCTAAAAAAAAATCCCTTCTCTGAAAATGATGCTGTGAATTTCTATATTCTACAAGTCATCAGAATTGGGATTGTTCTTTTATAGTGGCCATCTTTTTTTGTAACTTGTTTTGGCTTGTCTAGTAGAGAACAAACCCACACCCTCTAACAGACCTGGTTAGTTGTGATTTTAAATAATATTCCGCAAAATATCCTCTACTAGCGTAATATGATAGGGAGTGCACAATTTCATGTGGAAGTGTCTTTACTTGCCTCCGGTCATGAATTCTTTAGCTCACCAGTGAAAGAATGTACGGAGCATTGCTATGTGACATCTTGCTGGAAAGGCAGGCTTTTTTTTCTCCATGTGGTAACTGGCAAGAGAGGTTCTCCCCCACTGAACGCCACAGTGACTAAGCTGCCCCCTAGCTCTCCACGCCTCCGGCCAGCCCTTATTTTTCAGCAGTTAAAAGCTGAACGTTCGATGATCCCTGTACTTCCAGAATGAAAGAGGGGAGGTCTTTGGACACCCACATGGCTCTCAGCAAGTACGTCTTTGTACAATCAAATGGCTCAGATGTTTTCCCTTTACCCCTATGACTAATAGAGGCAGCTCACCAGGCCTGAGCATTTTAATCCATTTGTTTCCATGTACATGTGTTTTATAACAAGAAGCTTTAAGACCTTGACGTTCACAATCACCAAGGGGCCCATACTTTACTATTGGGAGGGTAAAAAACCCTGCTTATGACAATTAGGCATGGGTGGCCTTTCCTCACACTTTCATTCATACATCATGTGGGGAGGTTACTGATGTAAGAATGTGTATGCTCAGGTATTGCAAACTCACTTCCCCGACCGCAGTTTTGTGCATGTGCCTTTAACAAGAGATAACGTTAGTACCATAGCGATACTGATATTTGTTCTATGTGTAATTTGTGTACTTTGTACTCTTTGTAAATCAAGTCACTATCACTAAGAGCCTACATATTTTAGTGTACGTCTACCAACTTTCCCAAATGAATGTTACACTTTGCACAGAGATGCGGTCACATACACAGAAGAGGATCCTTACTCTCCCAATGTGAAGATAACGTATACACACTCACAGGTCCTGAAGAAATGCCACTCACTCATTTTTAACAATATAATCATGAAACATGTGGATCTTGAACCTGTATAAAATGTAATTTATCTTATCACATAAGTTTTCATCTTCGAGAAGCTAGGATCATTACGTGCCTAAGTTTTCCTATTTCATTTTTTGCCTCGACATAGATTTCTTAAGGAAGTATCTGTAGTCAATTTTAACACAGATCCAATTCCAACCTTCCCTTCCTTATACTGGAATACACCAACATTTCCAGTATTTCTTTGATGAATGAAAAATCTCAAAGATCTCCAGCAAAGTGTCCCCTTCTGGGACCTATTGGGCACTGCAGCACTAGCCGAACGAAGAGCAGGCCCGATGATGAAGCACGCCGCCTTTGGGTGGATTAGGGCATTTTAAGAACAGATGCTACTAGTGACCAATGATGTTCTGTATCTCTAATATAAGACCTCAGAACAATATGTCTTATTGCTATTCAAGTACTTTGATTTTCAGAAGTAGTGGTCATAGAAAGAAAGCATCAAGTATGTGGGTTGATTCTGAAATGACCCTCAGGTACTAGCTATGGTTCTCAATGGTAGATGAGCAGCATTTTGTTAGTGTACATATGTCCGATTCACAAGATCTATTATTACATGATAAAAAGCAGAGGAAAACAGGTTGCTGTCTCAACATACACAAAAAAGTTTATTGTTTAAATACTAAACAAATGGGACATTAAAAAATTAAATATTCTTTTATTACACTACTTCAGAATTAGACAATACACAAGTAAATGAACAGTGCAGCTGTTACCAAGGTAAAGCTATATATAGATCACAGTGATTTTTTTGTACACAGATTCAAACGTTTAACAGATCATACAGAAGATGTAGGGCTGTTGGTGATTATTAGATGTCAGTTTGTAGTATATAAAATTTGGTAAGCAGTCACAGTATAAATAGTTAAGCAGTACATTTTTAACCCTTCCGCGGTTATTTTCAATTGTTTGCATTCTGACACTTATAAAACGCCAGGTTATCTTTAGAAAAGTGCAAAACCTTAACAGCTCTGTACATGGTACAGTACGAAAATAAATTATGCTGCAGTCCAGAAAAGCTATAAAATAGTCCTATAGCATTGGAAGCACTTCATCCTGTCTCACAACGGGCACAAAAAAGATGGACCATCTTTCAAAGACAACAAAATGCCAGTTTCATACATGTCAGCACTCTGTTACACAGACAAAACATTCTGGTCACTCTGCAAATGTGACTACACCATAATATCACACAGGTTCTCAATAACAGGACTGGTATTAGGCTCAAGGAAACAGACACACCGGTCTGCCAACACTACATTATAACCAATGGACGGTGAATGGCGCCTAAGATTCGACCAAAAAATAAAAACTGTCATCAATACAGGATTAGTGCGTCACATAACACAAAAAGTTATTTTGCTTATTAATGTTGCATTAATCAAATAGCGATAAAACTAAATTATTTTTAATACTGTCTACATTTCAGCTCACTGGTACTGAATGCATGATACAAAGTCCTGCACATGCTCAGCGATAGGCTTATAGTCAGTGCTTAATTTGTATATACGGAAGTGGCAGGGCCCAGGTTATTGAGAGGAGCCCACTTGCTGCTTGCACTACTGAGTGGAACTGCCATCACTGCCACATGCCAATATAAACACTCCCTATTAAACAGCAAATGCTTATAAAAATGTGACAGTTTGGACAACACCATTCTACCCTAATCAATAAGAATGTATTGGATGTGCTCAAATGATTTGTTTTATTTGTAGTTAATTGTTAAACTGATGTTCTTCCCCCCGAAAAAGAGAGTGCACAACCATGTGGTGGACTGTTGTAAGTACCAGTGCTGAGCACCAGCAAACACACACACACTCAGCTCTGTCTACAGTATATAAAATACTACTGACAACTACTTGCTTCTAAATAAAACTTAGTAATGCTGGTTTCTTGAACACTTGTTCATACAACATGGACACATCCGTGTAAATAAATAACACAAGTCAAATACTAATTCTACATAAAATGTGTTGCTTCATGAATGTCGACTTCATATTGTCAACATGCACATATCAAGTGGTGCATCTAAATATTTAGAGTTTATTAATTGAGAAGCAAAGCACTGCCTGCATTGGCCTCTATTGAACTATAAGAAAATAAACTCACACACAAAAGGTCAAGTTTACAGAAATTTGCTCCAGAAAAATAAACCTATCAAAATGGCATCAGTAGCCACTCTTTACCACTGGAGTATCTGGAGCATTTTCCAGGTCCTCAACAGCAAATGATTTTTAAAAGGTTAAGCACAAGTACGATTTAAAGATGATTGATGCATCTTTACCTATGCTGCTGGACAATTCTATGTGAATACAGAATAAGAAGTAGGTGTACATTTGAGGTGCTCGTCTTATAAACTAGCCCGAAGCATTGAATATTGAGAAAGTAAACGAAGCAATCAGCTATAAAATATACACTGTAATATGATGAATACTTTCAGCAAGACCTAACTAAACCGGCACCACTCCTGTGGTCGAAGCGGAATTTGTCCTTCAAGATTTATAAGAGACATTATTAAAAATCTACGAACCAGTGAAGGACTTAACCCCTTCGCTGCTGATGACTAGCTCAGCTCGTCATCAGCCACGGGTGGCGTGTGCTGATGACGAGCTGAGCTCGTCATGTAACGCGGTATTTTTAAAAATGCTGCACAGCGCAGCGATGCGGTTAAAGAAAAAAAATTAGGCTGACCTTGCAGTCAGTAAATTAAGGGTATATAAGATTGACTGCAAATATTTAAATTCAGACCAGGGGCACCAGAAGGGTTTCCTAATCTAAAGGGCCAATTAGAATTTGTCTGAAAAACAGCTGGGCATTTCAACACCCCCCCCCCCCCCCCCAACTCTGAGTTACTGTGGGTATGACCAACTCTGGTTTTAGGGGCAAGTTGAGGGGGAAATACTCCAAATTACACATTCCTTAGGAACAAACATGCAGATATCTATGTTTCTACACTAACTCCGTATGCTTTTCACCATTTTCACCCAGAGTTCCTGGCATCATTTTCAAATTATATGAAATACATTCATAGTGTAGTTTATTACAATGAGCCACTCAGTATCAATTCCGCATTATGTAGCAGCTGCACTTAAAAACAAGATGTTCATGAAAAGGTTCGCTGAAAAAATATCAAGATCATGAAAACAAACACACTACACTTAGAAAAGGAAATGTCAGTTTGAGGGATCAAAAAAGAGAAACCTGGGATGGACACATTAACGGATGTGGTGGTATGTCAATTTCAGGAATCAAGCACAGGGGTAGGCAACTCTGCTTGTAGAAGATGAGGTATATCATTTTGGAGGTTGTGAAGAAATGCCACTTCATCATTATTCGAAAAACTCAGGCATGAAACATGTCGACCAAGAACCAAGATCAACAAAAACCTACTTGAATCTCACTACATTTGATATACCACAACATCAGACTTTTTCTTGAGAAACTAGGATCATTGTGTCCATGATTCTCACACTTTTTAATTTGACATAGGTCTGCTTTCCTATTACATTCCTATTACATCTGTAGCTTCACCGTATCCATAGTCCATTTTAATCCACATTTTTGAATTTTCTCACAGACAGACTGGGACTCATCCACCACCTGAGGTTTACCTTTGGCGGTCATTAAAAAAATTCTGGAAAAGTGTCCCCTTGTGGGCTGCGGTGCCAGCCCAACGAGGAGCAGGCCTGATGATGAAGCATGCCACCTTTGGGTGGGTGAGGGCACATGCTTCAAAGAGTAGATGCTCCCAGGAACTTCTACCAGATCTCAAATTGATTGTCTGGTTAGTTAACACAGAACAGTATACCCTAGTTGGTATCATTCATACAGATGAGTCTGTATACTGGATCGAAAAACTCCTCGTCCTTCCAAGTTTCCATGGGTATGTCAACTTATTCATGCAAACCTTTCAGATGATATTTCGGGCTTCATATGCATTGTGTTTTCTAAGAAAACTGAAAGCATTGGAAAGCTGTAGAATAAAAGTAGACAGCAGACTTGTTTTAGATGCATGGATACAAAAAAGTGAATGGCTAGATGAAAAAAAGATTCCAGAATGGACAAGGGTATCTCCCCATCATCCTTCAACAGTTTAATGTTCCGAATGTTTCTTGGTGGCGTTCCGCTGGTGGTAGAAGTGATGGTTGGTTGAATCACAGAACACAAGTCCAGTTCTTGTTCTACGTCCTAGGTGAAAAAGACTACAGATTGGAAAAGCTCTATAGAAACCCACACTGAAGCAGAAACTCACATCAACCATTTTATATACTTTTTCTTTCTTCTTAAGGGAATTGCGAGAATTAAGTTTGTATTCTCACATGGGTCAGCTGGGAACATTGCAAAATGTTGCTGTTTTTATCTCTACTACAGAAGAACCACTGAGACAGAAAGCAAGCCCCATGTAGGTCTTCCTTAGAATCTCCATACAAAAAGTGGATAGAGGTCTGTATAGCAAAGTTACATCTTTCTCAAGAGTGCTGCTTGAGCTTTTTCTATTGGCTAAATATTTAGGGGAGGGCTGTGAGGTATAGCTTTGCAAACTATGACTGGAATGTGATGTCTGAATACTTTGGAAAGACTGTAATTAAGAATGGCCTACCTTTTGCATTAGACTCAAAGTCTACAGCATTGCTCTGTTTTCCTGCAAACTTATGACTAACTCAAAAAATAATCCAAAGCCCCAAGCTTGCATGAGGTTTCCTTGCTTTAGCAGAAGGATCTAGATGGAAGAGAGATGACCACATTATTCAACTATGCACTATGTCGGCACACTCCGGCGTTACCCAGAAACAGCTCAGGAAACTACAGAACATCCAAAATGCCACAACCAGACTTGTCCTGGACATCCCCCGTCACAACCACATTACCCAACACCTACAACTCCACTGGCGCCATATCATCAAGAGAATCACCCTCAAGCTCCTCACACATGCCTACAAAGCTCACCACAATACAGGACCTCAATATCTGAACCACCGCCTCGCCTTCCACACACCCGCCAGACAACTCTGCTCCGCCCAACTCACCCTAGCCTCCGTCCCATGGATCCACGAGAGCAGAACCAGAGGAAGATCTTTTGCCTACCTTGCCACCAAGACTTGGAACACCATGCCCATCCACCTCAAGCAATCTGCATTGCTGACACAGTTCAGGACCGATCTCAAGACCTGGCTTTTCAAATGAACCCCACAGACAGACCGATCAGCAGCCCCACAGCACCTTGAGACCCTCACAGGTGAGTAGCCATGCTTTACAAACCACTGACTGATTGACTGATCCAACATGAAAGGTATGCATCTTAAATGAAATGACCATTCCTGCAGATAGTTAATATCAAAACAGCAGTCATTTGATGGATATCTGAAGCAGAAATAATAGCAACAGTATGGACATGCCTAGCCACGTCATGGACGTTGGTCTTTTAAGGCATCCACATAAGATTAGAATGAAACTGGTCTTTCACTGGTGGCTGCAGGAACTTGGCAGCAAGACCAGCAGTACCAACATTTTGAGGAGAAAAAAAAAGACCCAGAATGGAACACCTATCTAAATTGTCAACCCAACTATTCAACCTATCAGTAATAGCAGATTGCTGTCACTGATATTTTATCTTAAAGTCATGCCACTGGTTGAGACACAATGGATCTAGAGATTGTCTGCTTAGCAAAACCTATACCTGGTCAGATTAAAAAGGCATAAGTTCAAAGTCTTCCTTCTTGGGGTTAAGACAGTATCACCTAGACAAGAAACCTCTTTCCTGCCTTGGTAAGTAGTCATAACATTGTAAGTATGTTTTGGTTTGAATGGTGGCACCATCAGAATATGAAGTTCTTATCACATTTAGAACAACAAACTTCACAGAGGAACCCATTCAGGTTTTAAATAACTAAAGGGTTTAAAAAAAGGGAATGTGTTCAGGAATTCTTTTAAAAACAAACAGTCACCAAGCATACCCTAACAGTAACCTCTAGCTTCACATGTGCAGAATGCCACAAGATCTCAACCTATGGCAACAAGCCAAGATAACTCAACCAACTTGCCACAGTTACAAACTGGTGAGCCTTACCTAATGGCTTTCTTATACAGCTTTGCCAAAGAATTATTGACCGGAAGCCATTCAGGCATCTCATCCTCTTAAGGTAATAATGAAGGTGGGTGATAGCCATGTTTAGATGGAGACACTGACCAACTTCTCTGCCCATGGCAGAGAGATCAAGTCTCTCCTTACAGGCAGTTCCGGGAATGGGCAGATAAGAAGGTCAAACTACCACTTCCTCTTCATCCACTCCGGGCCAGGGAGATTATTTAAGACTTACATAGTTCTTCTTTCCAAGTGGCATCATCATGCTTACATAAAAAAACAACCATGCACAAATATTGGATTAACACATACTGAAACATTTAAGAGAAAACTAGTTTTTCGATTCAGGGTGTAGAAAAGACTATTGTGGTTATATGAATCGACCATGTAGCATAGGGTATAGGTAAGAGCGTGAGAGAGTGCATGTATTGGAGAGATCTATCTGAAGCATATACTGAAAAGATCAGCTTTTAAATGCTTTCTGAAGGATAAGAGGGTGAGCTGCCTTCACAACGGCATCGGAAAGTGTTCCAGAAATTAGTTGGAGATCCAGTGAACCACTATTTCATGGCTTGGGCAGTCCTGAACTTGGGTTTCTAAAGCTGAAGAGGGTGCCTAATACTATACATTGGTGCCAATCAGAGATGGTCAGTTGGCCAGAAAAGGGGGTGGGCAGCCCTTATGGATTGCCTTATAAGGTAGTCCATTTTAAATTCACCCTTGCTTCTCAGATTAGTTAGTGACATTCCAGGATTAGAAGATGCAGCCACATTTTTTCTTGCCAGCATTAGTTTGGCTGTCGTATAAAACACCACTTTGATTGGAACGAACAAGGAGTGGGATGCCTGGCACAGTGGCACTTTGGAAATCTGGGTGGGAGATTATTAGTGCCTATGCTGCTTTTTTAATACGCTTTGGGAATGTTACATTTTCTTAAGCAACTAGAGATATGTTTGATGATTGTGCCAGTTTGTTTATGTAGGGTCCTAGTTAGATTCAGAATCCAGTTAGAAGATAAGGGATGGCCTACATTTCCCTTGACAACAGGAGTCAGAAAACCAGCAGAAAGGCCTACAGTACAGTAAATATCCTGAGACAACAATCCATGCAGCTCCCCAAAATGGAACCTCTCTGGAAAGGAAATCATGACATATTTAGACCACCACATGCATAACTACTCAAAAACAAAAAATTATGTCTGCTACTAACTGATGCATTCCCCACTTTTGGTGATTACCTTCTATTAAAAGAGCTTTTTCCAAGATCTTCTGCTTCCCTGCCACAATAGGCCATTGTGATTCAGATGTCACAAACCTGCACCCAGAATTGGATTAGCATAGCCTCTCTGGGCAAGGGAAGATTGCCCATTACAAGGTGTTGCCCATAAGGAACAGTGGAACTGTCCATTGCACAACAAAAAACAAATCCTCAACATCAAGACAGTTTACCTTATCCAGAAATCACTGAAAATCGAGGCAGAGGTAAGCAAATATCAGATTTCAATAATAGGCACCTCCATAACTGATTTCAATGAGTGTAATAAACTTTTAAAAAATACTTCACCCTGATTCTGCTATGGGGCACCTGAAATATTCTGTTATCTGCGACTCCTAGAAGATTCAAAAGGGAAACTGCTACTAGGGAAGCATACAGACTAACAGTGCAAAAAGCTGGCATTATCCCAAACTCTTGTTATAGCAGTCAATCCACTAAAACTTTTAGGACCGGAAGAATACCTTACTAAATTAATACACATAAAATGCACTTTCACTAAACATCTTCATTGCAACAAAGTCTTCGTTCAGTTTAATTCGGAGTGTGACCGGTTACATCGCCGGGATGATACCCTAGATTAGCCACAATATCTGCTCGAATGGTTGGATCTTCCTCTTTTTGAAACGTGCACATAAAATAGTACATTAAAACAACAGCACTTCCCTGAAAAGATTTTACAATACAAATAAATATCAAGCACTGTACGTTTTCAAGTTGGGGGCCTGTGAATTTTAACTATGGCTTGCAGAATTCAATATAACTTTTCTTGATAAAAAGTTACAATTGAGGGAGTCACGCAATACCTAGAAATTCTCAAAGGGATATTCTTGTTGTTTTTTCTTGGTAGTGTCTTTCTTTCCTCAGGATAAACACTTTAAAAAAAACAATGAAATAAAAAGAATTAACAAAGGATCAGAGTCATAAACTCACAAAGGGTTTCTCCTACAGCATAATTCAGAAACTGTACAGCAGGTTAACCATTTGGTCTACCAGATATAGCAATTTACTACTTGGATTATATGTCTTAAGAACTGCTAGTATTTATACTGTTTGTGAGGAAAAGATCTATTTTTGTATGACCATTATGCAAGTTTAGTTAAAGCAAGTATACCGAAAATGGCAAGTCTAATTACCCAACCATTTATCGTCAGTCAGAAGAAATAAGTGTTATACAGAATACATTATGCAAAAAGGCCTGGCAATGCCAATAGGATGGAAAAGAAAATACAAATAAAAACATGCCCGTCTAAAGAGGGCAGCAGATTCCCTATAATACGAATTTTACATTAAAAAATAAACTGACCATAGCATTGTAATAACAGTACAGGTGCCTTTTAGCAGACAAGAATACTTACAAAAGGGAAAGAAAACCTTTGTAGTTTTCATGTAAATTATAGGAGAATATGATTACTATTGGATCATACAAGAATGACTACAAAAATAAATAAAAAATGAGAAATTACAAAAAAGAAGCATAACTAAAATAAAGTCCTGGACAACTCTGCCATTTAAGTGCACTTCTTTTCGGTGGATGTGTACATATGATCAGTCTAAAAACAGTCACTCAGCAAGAGAGCAAATATGTGAAGTGAACAGAACCATTGCCCAATGGTTCTATGCTGTAGTGAGCAGAAGCAAAAAACAAATTATAGCCAAAAGGACTAATGGGTGGAGAGCTCACACCCAAACCAATCATGCATGGATGAGCTATTCAAAACTACATGTTATGTAGTCACAAAAGTTGGTGTTACAAGGGCAATGCCTTTTTTGCTAGCTTAGAAAAAGTCAAAGGACAAAATGACCGTTTTTTTTTGCATTTTTCAACAATCCTAATAAGAAAAAGGGGACAAATCGGACAGCTAAAATTTATAGCAGCAGTTAACATATTGACGGAAAAGTTCCTAACAGGATCAAATAGTAAGAAAATGAGAATCAGATTCAATGATAAAGAGCATCTTTTAAATAGAATAGATTACCAATCGTGTTCCCAAACATGTGGAAATACAGTTTACAATGGGCATAGTGCTTGGTTGATGTATTCTAGCATCACTTTTGTTTAATTTCTCCAAGGTAAAGACCATTGCATTAATATGTATTCCTGCTCTCTGAGTGTACTTTCTAAGATTTTCATGGCTAAGTCATCTTTTGAAAATTTGTTTGACAAATGTACCAAAAAACAACTTCTTGGAGCAAAATGTCAAACAATACATACATTTTCTTTTCTTTCACGGTGGTGTATGGAAAACTATAGTTATACAACTATGGTAATATGCTGCTTATTCAGTGACTGGATAAACCTTTAGACTACAGTTTTAGTCTTCATTTTACAAATAATCATGGATTTTATTTTATACAAAACTCAAAGCTTTAGTGATCTCCTACAAAAACAAAAAACATATGGAAAGTGAGTATTGGTAATAAAGTAACCAGCTAGAGAGGGCATTCCACTGTGGTTGTAATATAGTAATCAGCTGGAGAGGACATAAAAGAATTAGAATGGCTAAAGGTGCTTATAAAATGTCACCTTGGGAATGTCCACCTAAGCAGTAAATGTCAAAGTTAGATACAAGGACTGCAGAACAGCAGCATGGTCTTAAGTGCCGACCTTTGAACCTAAAAGCAAAGTTCCAAAACCAGCTTCAGCACTTCACGCAATTCATGCTGTTCTCGTCCAATGACGAGTTCCCTCTATATCAGATCCCTGTTTCAGTAAACCAGTCTAAACTCTGTTTCTTACACCCTACGGTTCTGTTTACAGACCTCTTGTTCGAGATGCGCCTGCCACACTAAAAACATTTTTTGGTGAGTACTTTGCTGCCTCCTAGACGTAGAAACAAATTTAAGAGGCTATAGACATACAGTGCCAGTGAAAATAACTGTGGTCCAATCAAACGTGTTTTAGAAACCTGTATGAATAATTCTGCATTCATACATAACTATACTGCAAAGAGTAAAATGGATGTTATATACCCCAGTACAGTTTAAATAAGGCCTTAATTATAAAGCAACAGGTACCATATTCACAAGCCAGTTTGAAGAGCTTGTATTTCCCTGCAACATGTGCGCCGCCTAAATGCACAACCATGTAGACACAAAAAGTAAACACAGCATTGAGCACTTATGCAGATCTGCTAGAATATTCTATTTATTACTACTAAACACGAAAGGGGGGCCATCATGACCCCGCTAAGGCGCCATTCACCTTAATAGTAGTAATAAACAGCATATTAAAATTGGCACATCTGCAATAACACATATTTAGATTTAACAGTGAGTTTCCCCCCAAATTGTTGTTGGCCTGGTGCATCACAGTAGAGCCGGCAAAATGAGAAGTACTCTTTTAGCAAGTCAATGGCAAACAGATGGGAGGGCGGCAAGCATTAAAAAAAATGAACAAAAAAGAAAATCTTTTGCTTTTTTTTTAATCAAGAAAAACATTTACTGATTTAAGGTGAAGATGGAGCTTGAGTGAAAACATTTCAAATATTGCTTTCATCTGTCAACTGTGTTCAAGTACCATGGTTGCAAACATACACATTTCAGCATACGGTTTAATTTTCCGCAGATAATTCTACATGATTAAAATCTACTTGTTCTCTGTGGTCTTCTTTTAACTGAGAAATTGCTTAAAAAAACATTATTTAAAAAATAAAAACCATAAACTCTGCAAAGTACAAACATTTACATCCTTGCACAGTTCTTGTGCATTAGTATAATTTTCTTTATATACATATATACTAATGTGTGCTTAAAATCACACAACTTTAGTATAAACTTAAACAGTTTGGTTCTACCAAAAGATTATTATAAAAGGAAACCTTGACATGGGGGTAACCGAAAACATAACTAACCATATTATTTGTGTAGTGTTCCATGCACACCATATGAACACTTCAAAGCATTTACAGTTCTGCAAACTGGAGCAATGGGCTCGTTGAATGAGCTCACTGTGCTATGATTAGGAAAAATAATTCTGAAACATTACTTAGAATGAACTGCCACCTTCCACTGTAAAACAATTTTCTTCAAAAGGCTACTCGAAGCACTAAGCCTCCTGTGACAAATGCTGGGAAGCCATTTTGTTTGCATCTTGATTGCACTAAAATAGAAGGGAAGTTGACAGCTGAGTGCCACATTTCGCACAGTGTTTGGACTTGTCGTCACCAAAGTCAGAGTACCATTTCCAGTACTTCCAAAAGAAAGAAAGGAACGTAATTGTCCGTCAATGTTCATATAAATAGGCAATTGTGCATGTATGATTGAAGCCACATTCGTCCACCCGTTCCAGGAAAGAACTTCAGTCTGTTGGCATATCCATTAACACCAGTCTTCTTTGTGTTCCTGAATGGAAAAAAGTAGTATAAATAAACGTTAGGTATGATCTATTGATGCAACAATTCAAAGTCCGGGGGTTTCAATCGTGCTTCTTCAGAAAGAACACGCCCCATCTCAGGAAAAGATATAAAAAAAAGATATCCAATTTTCGATATTAGGATTTTACAAGGACAGAGAGTAATCATTTCCAGAGGCGTCATTTGACCTTTGACAAAGCCCAAACAATATCAAATCCCCAAAATTCGTATTTGAATATTTAAAATATATGCATTAAAATAGCGAGCATACGAGTATTACATTAAGAAAACTGGCCAAGTCAGTCAAACCCAATATATAAATAACAAATAGAATGTATGTACTTAAAATACAATGAAGAAAAAAGAAAATAAATACTCTAAAACATACAACAAATGCAAAACTAGGAAGGAATCCCATTAGCCACAGAGCATAAATTATACAATGGACAAAAACAGTCAAATGCACAAAAACAAAAAAGACAGTTTACTCATGAATTAGCCTTCACACAGCTTCAAAAAAATCATATACATAAATTAAATACAGCAGTCTTTAGGCGTCTGAAGTTTGGCCTGTTCAAGGTAATCCATCAAACAGACCATCCACTGGTACATTGGGTACATTCATTCCTGTACAGCTCATAACCACAAAACAAATACATTAAAAGAATTAGAATTTGGGTCGCTGATTCTTTCTTTCGAATGGGACAAGTGGTGCCCAACATCTGATGCTGGGCTGTGTTGTACCATTCTAAGGTGGATTTCTTCAGTTGTTTTTGCCAAATATACCATCGCCTACAGGGACATTTACTACAGTACAAAGAATTCCCCGTACTGCATGAAGTATGGGTCAGATACCACCACTCTTTGTAACCATATCTAAATGCTTGCAATTACGGTGGAGGCACTTGCAAAGTCCACACTCAAAATGCCCACATTACAGGTCCCATAACAATTAGCTCTGTGATAGTGTAGGGGTTCTAAGGTTCCTTAAATGTTCTGGCCAGATGATTATGCAAATATTGCTACACATTTAAATGTTAAGTGTACTAGATCAATAACTACTCTGGTCTTCTACAAAAAAGGGCCAATTTACCAAGACAATTTTCTTAATGGAATTACTCAAATGACCAAATGTCCTATCACAAAGTAGGTTGGACACTGGTGTTTTTTTCTTTTATTCTCAGTGAAAAGTCCTGATCACAGCATCAAGCTTCTTTCACCGGAAGTCCCATTTAATGCTTAAAATAGTCTATCAGAAGTAGTTTCTCGTATAGAATTAGTTCAAGAAAATAGTCGGCTATAATTCCTAAAGACCCTTTAAAATTATCACATGTCCTCGAATAATGGAAGCAAGCTCCTGAACAGAAGAGATGGAACGTGGTTGACTTTTGGGCGACTCTCAAAGGAGGGTAAGCATGAATCCATCAGAAATAGGTTGTCTGGAGAAGTGGGAGGATGCTTATTCAGTCTACGCATTTTATTTTGGATTCCATTGATAAGTAAAAGTGCAGCTTTCCTTATCAGTATTGAATGAGGAACTAATTGTAAGCATCGGTCTATCAACTCAATGCAAGACATTGAAATGCAGATACACAAAGGTGTGGAGTCTGGTAGCCGACCACAAAGACTGCCTCTATGTGGAGCTCCACTTGCCTATGTGTTGAGGGGGATTCTCCGCAGCTCTGCCTGATCCACGACTCGTCCTTTGATGGGGAGAGAGAACACAGCACCGAGGAGAGAGCCCACACACCATTCGATGCTGACCTGACCTCATCTGGGGCGCACTGATGGCTCCACTCTCTGGAAGGCCATGTACTCTTCTACCTTCTCTGTCTACAGTTGTGGCCTGACTCCAGAGAGGGCTGTGTGCTGCCAGTGACTGCTACGTCCTTTGCCGTCAACTGTTTGGTCCTTGCTCCTGTCCTTCAGGCCATCTGTAGCTCGCACCCAGACATGCAACAGCATCAGCCTCATCCTCCTGCATGGCTGTAGTCTGTGGCTATTTCCCTGCAACTATGATGCTGGGCCTCAAAGCGCCACCAGTGACCTACCGCTCTCTCTGCCTGCATTACCACTGGGGTGGCTTCTTGAAATTACAGGCCACCCCCAATTCATATTACTGCGCACTGGGTTCTCCTTTGTTCCACCTCATACGACTAGATGGCGGCAGGGTTGCAGTCACTTATAGCAGGGGCGCCCCCAATGGCCACTCTATGTCTGCCAGCCTCTTCCCCGCATGCAGACATTCTGTAGCATCCCAATCTGCGATCACTATCAGCGGGGGCAAGATTGGAGCCTGACTTCTCTTCTTTCTTTGTCCGCGAAGCCATAGGGGAGGCCCTGGTGGGGGTGTTCAATCCCTCCCTGTTCTACTGATGAGTTGCGGTCTTCAGTGATGAGGAGACTGGGCCTATTAAATTGCCCCCTCAGTGTACTGGTCGACCTATCTCCTGATTAAGGGTCACAGGGGGCAGTAGGTGTGCACACTGAGTGCCTCTTTGACAACAGGTCATCCGGACTACTATATTCTCAACCATAATCTGGCCCACCGGTCTGGGATCCCTCTCCCCTCTTAGGGTGGTTTCACAGGAGACGGGCAGAGGCTGTGGGCCAGCTCCATCTTACCTGCATGGCTGGCACCTCCTCAATCCTTGACCTTACAATGGCCAATGTTCACTTATGTATATAATCCACCAAGTTTTGTCCCTCCCCAGTCACCTTTCACCGATCCAGACGACCAGACTGCCTTCTAGGTGTTCCTATGGACAGCAGTATGGCCACTAGACAACTTCCCTTTAGAGAGGTGATGTGGGAGGGAAGAAGCCTCCATAGAGCTTATTCTGAAGGAGATCACAGCGGTGGGTGTGAGGTTGGGTTCCATGGACATAAAAACTTTTGACCTTGTGGCCGATGTGAAAACATTTGGAGTAGATCTAGGCTCTCTTCCATTCCAGACTGGATGGCCTGGAACAACACACATCCCATGTGGAAGAAAGATTGAACTTCGTGGACACCTTGGTTCTGGATATTTAGCACCTCAAACAAAAAGTTGTGGACTTGGAAGATCAGGCCAGTAGGGACAATGTCCGATTCTTTGGGGTACCTGAGAAAAGGGAACAGGGAAATCATGTCTGGGCCCTTCCCCAGTGCCAGGCATGCCTTTCAGCCCCCCACCTGAATTTAAAAGGGCCCCAAGATATGCGCGCAACAGGAATCACAAGAGGTCAATGCATGCCCCAAGGATCATCGCCTGCATTCTTCAGTATAAACAGGCTTGCCAGGTCCTTGACTTAGCCCAGAAATATGTTCCCCTATAACAGAGAGGCACATGATCCAACCTTTTGGATAACAATAAATGGCAGCTCAAAGAACTACACTGACCTGGAGAATATAGCCCGCTTCCTGGACAGTTTGGAGGACCAGTGAACGGACCGGCCTGCCCGGTCTTCTCCAGGCCTCTACATCTGTTCTCGTCCTTCAGACAGAGGAACATCCCACTGCAAGGCAGTGTCCTTGACACAGTTTCCGCAAGCAAGCTGAACGTGACCTTGCCATTTGTGGCTGAACTCACACAGGATAATTCAATGGAAAAATACTAATCGCCTTAGAAGCAGACCCAGGGATCGAAGGATTGAAGGATGAAGTCAGCAGTGTATTGCCAAATCCTCTTCTTTGAGCAACGATGGTTACATATTCTATACTATGCACTGTTGTATGCTTCTGATTGTTGCTGTTGACCTCTTCCCGGCTTCCCTCCCAACTTTCCCTCACAGGGGCCACCATATCAGTGTTGTCCTTCCTTCATATTCCCCTACCTCTGGATGGCTCTCTGAAATTTTCCTACTATGGACTCCCCACTGGACGAATAAGTTACTTACCTTTGGTAACACCTTATCTGATACAGACAAGATCTAGCCGCAGATTCCTTACCTTGAATAATCCCCAGGTGCCAGAATGGATCCGGAAACTTTTCTACAGCACTACCCCAGTCCATCTATAAAGGGAATCGAGCGACTTTGTAACAACATCGTCCACTGGATGTGAAGTCAAAGCCCTCCCCTGGTGCACTAACGTCAGTTTCTTCAACGACTACTTTCCAAGCTTAAACGTGGAGCCATATATAGACTGCTATGGAAACAGTGTGCCCAAAAATAATCTTTTTAAAAAACTTTATATAAACATCTTTTTTCTTTTTCAATGAAGGCAAGGGAGTGCACAGAAGGGATTTGGAAGAAAAGGAGAATAAGTTTGCAGAGAAGGGAGGATGGGGGTGGGAGTTAAGTAATCTGCAGCTAGATCTTGTCTCTACCAAGGCATTACCAAAGGCAGTAACTTATTTATCTGATAGATACATCTAGGCACATATTCCTTACCTTTGAATGAGATACCCAAGCAATACCATCCTGGAGGAGGTTCTATGAATAGATTCCATAAAGGTTCCCAACTAGGCTATCCAGTCTGTATAAGAAAAAGAGGGAGAGACCGGCTGCCAGGAAGGACATCCCACCAGAAACATTGTGGAAAACCTAGCATGGAACGGAGTCTGCATCCATGCAAGAACATGGGAAGGGCACCATGGCAGAAGAAGACAAGTTGGAAAGAACACTCCACAAACATGAGACTACAACTCCCTCCCCGTCGCCCCCGTAATGTGAACCAGCTGCAAGAGACGGATAGGCAGGCCAAAGACAATAGCTTAAACTATGGAGCCAAAGCTCCGAACCATAGAAGTAATTAATGCAGAGAGCATCAACCAATAGTTTAAGAAAGCGTAACGGACAATAACAATCATGGCCATAGACCACGTGTGGCAGGGTAAAAACCTCAAGAGGTAAAGAAGTGCTCTAGGACTGAGCAACTCAATCCCCCGAGAGGAGTGGGGGGCAAGAGCAAAGCAAGGAGCATGTGGCGGTTCCTCCAGGACACAAGGAAAAGCGCAAGAATGCCAGCAACACACACTCCGCCCGAGAAGAGAGGCATCTGAAATTGGAGGATTAGATCCACTGCAGGACTCCCTTCTCGACCTTATCTCCCTACTTCCTTCCTTTCTCTCTGCCTCCTCTCCACTCAGTCTTCTTCTTCACTCTGCCCCTTTGCTGTGCAACCCATGTTCCACTCTATCCCAGGGACCACTTCACAGCCCAGAGGCATCACCTTTGGTCTCCACACAACTATGCCTTTAGCAGGCCCTCCTGTATCCTAGCCACTACGCATCATATCCCACAATGCCAATGGGCTGAACCACTATGTCAAGATACTCATCTATTTGGCCTCCAAATGGGTGGATATCGACCACCTCCAAGAAACACACCTTTACCTTGCCTAAACCTCTCAACTCTAGAGAGACTGTATGGGAAGGGTACTCTACAGTTGTTGTCCTTTCGCCTGACCAGACGTCAGACTATGGGAGCTCCAGGAAATGTGGGGTTGCCATTCTAACATAGAAATCCCTTCCCTGCTTGTTATTGCACTCCTGAACTGATACAAATAGGAGATATTCCCTTGTAAGAACAAAGGTCAATAGGACTGTTCTCAGTTTGAGCTCTTTGTATGCTAAAAACAGGTCAAAGGGGCCTTTCCGCCTACAACTCAATAGAGTCCTGACAGAACTTGGATCCATGTGCATTATTTTAGGCGTGATCAGAACCTGGCGCCTGACATGACCCTTGAATAGATAGGCCCCGCTGACATGGCAAATGCTACTGAATGACATACGGCGCCTGACATATGATACCTCCTCCACATGGACGACCGGGAATATAGGTCTCTCCTGACTAATGCCTCATATGCGCAGAAAGATTACTTTCATATGCCCAAATTGATGTATAGCAACATCCTTGAGACATCCCTATCTGACCACAACCCAACTAGTTTACTGCTTGACTGGAAACTCAGGACCACCCACAATTGAACACCATAGCTATGTAATACTTTGTGCTATAAAATGCCCTCAGAAAAGGTAAGCCTTCAGGAAAACCACACTACTTACCTGTCTGACAACAAGGGTTCGGCCCAGACATTCTGGGCAGCAGGGAATGCCGTAATCTGTGTACAATTACGGAGACACAGATCGCTGGCAGGCATCCCTTGAGTGGGACATTTGACTGATGAGCAAGTCATATCTTACCAACCCATTAGACAGCTCACAGCGTCAGCTGGAGTAAGCAAAAATGGAGCTGAATTCACTTTTCCCTACCAAAGTGGAGGACATGCTATATCGACTTGAGGCCCCACACTACAGACAGGGTGAGAAGGTGGACGGATTATTGGCTGTTAAGTTGTGGCAACAGGAACCAGAGATAGCTATCCCAGCCATACGAGACGCCTCCTGTAACACTCTAACAGAATCATAAGATAATGCAGATGCATTTGCAACACAGTATAAATAAACTTGCAGTTTAAGGCCCACAGCACTCTGAGGACATCGAGGAGCATTTTATCCAGGGCTACCACCTTACATGTCTTATTAGCAAGAAAAGGGCATGCCAAGCCAGGGAAATGGCTAAAGAAGAGATCTCCCAGGCCATTTCCAACGTTCTGTACAATAAGGATCCAGAAAAACTGAAGCACTGGACCCTCATACAATGCCCCATAAAGCAGCTGAGGAGGTAGGACACCTTGCCATCTTCTCCACCAGGTTCCCTAATCATGGTTCTGCCCAAAGCGGCAAAGTATCCACTCCAGTGCAACAGCTATCGTCCAATACCTCTATTCAATGTGGATGTTAAGATTCTTGCAGGGATATTGGGCACGTGCCTTAAAAGGTTGATCCCCACCCTCATTCATTCTTCCTAGGTCAGGTTTGTGCTGGGTAGGTGCTCCCGCAACCACCTAAGAACACTGTTTCATTTCCGATGGCTTTCTTGAGGTGCACCGAAGAACAGAGTATAGCTCTCATTCAACACCGAGAAGGCATTCAACATCATAGAATGGACATACTTATTTTGTACCCTTCACAGATTTAGTCTTGGTGACTACTTTATTACTAAAGTTAAATGTTTGTACACAAATCCAATGGCACAGGTCAACTGTGGAGGGTTCCTGTCGGATTCCTATTGGTGTTGCAGGGTACGCACAGTCTACACACCATGCAGACTGCTGGAGATGCCATCACCCGGACTGCAACATGCTTCATATCCGCCATTGCCACACTGGAGGACCTTTTGGTCCAAGATCCATACCACTCTGTTGACTTGAACCTGCTTGTTACCTTTCCTGGGATAACCTGCCTGTCCCCTTTCCTGGGTAACTTGTTCTACACAAAAAGGTCTGCCAGCCCACACGGACTAATCTCATGGAGCCCTTGCTGTCGAAAGCCCACACGGCCGTGCAAAGATTTACCTACTGCGCCAACTGGCACTCCCCCTGACTCCCCCACCGCCTGACTTTGACCCACTCTGAATAGTTGACTGAAATGTACAAAACTGCGACTTATAAGCAAAGCAAAGCTTGAGGGATTTCTTTATATGAAGGACAGAATGGAGACATTCCCTCGAGTGCGCTCTCCAGGCACTCGACATGGATGACAGTCGAGAGGGCGGAGCAGCCCAAGCATGGACAGGGATCCTGGACTTTCATTCACTGATTGAGGGAGCCCACCCTGGTCGTCACACCACATCCTTATCTCCCCCACCCCTTCCACATCCGGATTCTCTCCCCATCCCACCAGTACTGCATCTCCCCGGATGCAGAACCGTATTACCAACTAGAAATGTCTCTGGGGCACAGTCTCACTCCTCACTGCTTTACATACCTCTCGGTTGTTCCCCTCCCTCCCCCCACCAGTTGCTGTATGTATATTTTGATGAACAGTTTCCATACACTTGCTGTACCTCTCCCTGTTCTTCCTTTGCATTGAGATGTAATCCTTGTTATTACTGCTTTGTACACACACTGGGACCATTCTGCAAAATCACTTATTGTTCGATGTATACCCTTGTGTGGACAAAGTTTTGTCACACAGTGATTGACTAGTTCCTCAGCAGATCCATGTATTCATTTGGGCGCGGGTGGGACATTTTGCATCTTGAGTTTTTCATTTTCTTTTTTGTTGTACTTTACATTGGATGCTTTGCACGCTGTACCCTGCTTGACCTGTAGGTTTTGAGAATGATGAGTTTTACAATGTAAATGCGCTTTTCTCCCATGTACTACCTGAGCGTGTTCGTGGCTATATGACCCGGCTGTGGAATCTGTAACTGACTTCTTTCCCCCTCTTTTTTCAATAAAGGACTGAAACACAAAAAAAGAATGTGGATACACACACGGGGACAGGTGTTATGCCCTCATTTGTCAATCTGAATAGTTCCAGGCATGCACAGCTCTACAGAAAAGCTTTGCAGGAAGTTTATGGCCCTTGCAGTAGATGGTCTACACACACAGCATCTAACGGGATCTGAAATGCCAGAAAAGTACTGATCCCTACTAATCAATAAATTCACACAATGTATGTCTGGTTAGTGCAGCCTGTTTATAGTAAAACTACCAGGAAGGAAGGAAAGGGAAGGACTCCTTTCAGGACGTGAACCCTGACTCACCATATGGTGACTTGCTTCATCACTGGGTCCTCTCCTCACACCTGGACTGAAGGGTCCATGGTGTGGGCAACAACTCCTCAGAGGGGAGGAGCTGAGGTGTCTTACACAAGCATGAGCAATGATAAGAGGTGAACGAGGGGCAGAGTGTAAAGTAATTGTGATATTGGTGATAAATAAAACTATCTCTAAGGGTCCACTTAAACTTTATTGGGTGGCTTCAGGGATAAGAGTTTAAAAGAGAGGACTGGGGGATTAATAAAATATATCCCTCACAAGGGTCAACATGTTTCTGCCCTTTGTAGGTCCCATATAGGGATCCTTGAGCATGTGTCAGGACCTCAATGTTAGATAGTCACTTTGTAGAAAAGTGTATTAGTGAAATAATGAAAATATACTGGCCACCATAGGTTCAAAGCGGCCAGGTGAGTGATGACCCGTATTATGCTGCGAGGTATGTCTCTTGTGTTGGTGCGTATAGTCAGCTCTCCAACTTCTGAGTACATCTCGTAGTGTCCAACTTAGTTATTGGCGTCACCGGTCCATTTAGAGGTATAGTTTAAACATGGCGTTAACAAGTGCTAAGGAAAGAGCGGAAGGGAGTTGTCAAACTCAAGACACTAACAAACAGTAAGGCGCCACAGAAAAAGCATGGAAGTAGAGGCCTGACTACATGAAATGTGCTTAGGAAAGTGGTAGGACAGGGCTAGAGGTCAGTAAAGGAAAGCATGTGGCCAGGATGGCAAATTGATGTTTTGCTTCATGTTTGCCAGTAAGTACGTGCTGCAGCCCTGCAGGAATGGCTACCAGAATGGGGGAGCAGCAGGAAGAAAGTCTACCTATAAATAGTGGTCAAATCAGAACACATGCTTTGCGTTCTATGCATATATTTACCTTTCATGACATGTCTTGACAAATGCCTTCTATTCCTAGAAATTTTTAAAAATTTCTAAATCTTTCGGAGCTACTGGAGGACTCTTGGTCCAGTCATCTTCAGGATAAGCTTCAAAGTTTGATGTATCTCCTTCGTGGGATACTTTAGGCTTGATAGGAGGCTGTAGAGAAGAAAGAGGAAAAACACATTTAAGTAACTTCATTCCACAACTGTGCCTTCATGAAAATCAGAAAGTGGTTAGCGACGGCAGCAGCTGCTAAAATATGGACTACGGCGAAACCGGATTACTTAGAACATTCAACAATGCATAACAAAAAGAATCACAAAAAAACTGGATAACCCTCAAAAACATATGCAATTTTTAAGGACTGCTTATTTGCAAGGATTCATCATACGCCATCAAGCGAGAGCAGTCGCGGACTGATAGCTAAGCCAAGAAACTACCTATGCTGCTTTTAAAATATCTGTCAGACCAGTGTTCCCATGTCTGATGAACTATATGGCAACTAGGCAACCCTTATGACAACTAATTTCACTGTTCCTGGAACCACAAAAACACAAATATTTCTGTCTGCAAAATAAACTGCCAAGTATCTTCTTTTGTGCTTTGAATTTTAGGTGATACAAAAGTCTAACAGTCAAGGCTTACTACTCTTGGAGGGTAGAGAGGGTAACAGTCTAGTTCTGCAACATGTATTATTTACAATGCATACAATATTCCGGTTAGTGTTTTTCATGTTAGAAAAAGGGATAAGATTTGTGCCAAGTGAGGTAAATTAGCTAAGTAACTTCAAGATATTAAATGGCATAAATTAACACTGGGTAATTATTCAGAGACACTTTGAATCCTAATGACCAAAGTTATAGTAAGTAATGAGAAAACTAAATAGTGCTATCCTTCCAGATCACTGGTTAACTCCAGTGTTTATGTACATTCATGTATATATAGAGATGTTGAACATCCAATCTCAAATTCTCAGTTTCAATTATTCATCTCTTTCATACATACATCAATTGTCACACATTGTAACAGCCAGCACGTTTCACCACTTTAGGGCTCACTGCCGTAAGATTAGTCTTGTTTCTTTCATTCAGACATAACATCAATTAATACACAATGCCAAAAATGTCCTTCCCATAGGAACATCTTCATATTCTAGTCCACAATAGGACTGATATGTCAAATTCCTTATTCAATAGTGAAAACATCTTTCATATAGATGTCACAGAGCACTTAATCCACTCCCCATTAACCAGGTATTGCTAAAGAATGCAGAACAAATTCTCTGCACCCCATGATATGGGTATCTCCTCCAATCCAAGCATAACCGTATTGATACAACCAAAGGCCCTGTACTCATCTGTGCTAAGGATATGAACACAACAGCAAAGACTTTTTGTCAGAGTATGTAGGCAAGAGCTAACCAAACTTCTTGCCTCTGGTCTGAGTCTTCATAACAATGGTACAGAGCTAATCCAAGTACAATGTGAACTTTGGTGAAGCCAATGGGCTCAGCTATAGCAAGAAACAGTGGCACTTGGGCTATAGCCCACTGACAAATCAAATTCAAAGTTGACCCAAAACATCTCGATTGAGCAAATTATTTTAAAAAAGCATTCCCAGATGCGATGCACCTCCATGCCAGCTAGCTACCAAGGTGAACTTTTACTATTTTTAATTTGCATATTAGAGCCAAACACCCTCTGTCCCGTCAGAGGCTATTTGTTTGTGGGTCTTGACATTTCAGGCATAGCTGATCTGAGCATGCGGCGTATGGGAAGGCAGCCCATCTCCTGGTTTAGTTGTGAAGCTTTTGCTTTTCTTAAAATGTTGCAGTTCTCGGGTCACAAGTTGTAATCCTGGAGCTTGCTTGCTCCAAGGTAAGTTAACACAATGGCTCGATCCTGTGACATTCTAGGTTATGAGCCTGAGGACTATTAATAAGTTGCCACCAACTGTTAGTTGTATATATGCCAGGTGATATCTTTTGAAAGCATGATCTAACCCACCCACCTCCCAGCCCAGAGATTTGTTGTACTTGAACACTGGCCTCCAAAACATTCATGGACAGCAAAGGAAATGGGATAGGGCACCATTCATGTGTATTAGGTTAGAACATGCATTTGGGCACTGTGTTTTCCTGGAGAACTTGGTGAAATTATTTAAGCTTCAGATGTATATAGTTCAAGCAGGCTGGTGATATGTAGGTTTTATTGCCTGAAGAGGATAATCTAGACCTAGCCATAACTAAACCAGTCTTGCACCTCCAACCCATGGGAAAAGTCCAGCCTGAACTGCCAGGTCAAGTCATCCCTGGACAGGAAACAAGCATCGGGGACTGGTTTCAGGGTATAAAACTGAGGTGGTGTGGTGAGCAAAAAAACAATGGATTAAACCTAGATCTGTGACCAGGGGATAATGTTTGTATTGTTCAGCATTCTGTCTATCATTTGTTCTTTTTGCCTTCGTCGACCTAAGTGGGAAGGGTATGCCCAGGCGTGCCATGCTCACAGTGCAACTGGATTCAAACTAGCCTGGCTGATGAGGTGCGATACCACGAAACCAGTCCCAGGATGCTGGTTTCCAGTCCAGGGAAGACGGCATACTGGGACAATTCAAGATGGTACCTTTTAAGAAGTCACTGTTCACATCGACTCTGGGTACCTAAGCTCCAGCTTCACTGACATTACTGCAAGGGACTTTCCCACCAAAACTTCAAAGGGGAGCCTCCTCCTGTGTTGGCTCTAATTGTCTGGGCTTCCTCTTTTGTTCAGTGGGCCTGGGGTGTCCCTCCCTGGTACAGTGTGACAGCTAATAGATGCATATTTTCCTCCCCACCCCTTCCTCCACGTGTTTCACACCAGTTCCCTACCTAATGGGAATTTGTAGGCCTAAGAGAAACGAAACTGCATTCTAATTCATTTTTCCACCATGTGTATAACACAGTAACAGTGCAAATAAAACAGTAAATTCTACCGACTTTACCTAGGTGTGCCCACAAATATCATAGGGCTTATCCCAAGTCAACGTCTGACCTTGCAGAGTCCACCCTCTCCGTCAGGCTACCTGTGTGCATTTTCTGGGCTGCGCATGACAATCTCACAAGTGCAGCCAGCAAATGCATGTTTATGTGTAACCAGCCAAGTACTACTTACCCTAGCTGCGTCAAAGTGACCTTATCTTAACCCGTTTACCGCTGCGGCGGGTTTAATGAGTGGGCAAGTTGCGTCGGCCAACGGACGTGCGCAGCACTGCGAAGGTAGTGCGCGTGACAGCCTTTGGCTGACAGAAGTACACAAAGAGTTAAAAGGCAGACACTGGTGGTAAACATGCACAGCACATTTACCATGCTATTACCGTGGGTTAACCACAAGTAGTAAGACCACACACAGTGAAACATCTAAAGCCGGGTGATCAAAAAAGCATTAACATTGAGATTCAAAAGTGAGGGTGCCTAAATCCATTTCAGAGTAGAGTAATCATGAGTTATCTGTGAAGTTCAGTCGCAAGTTGAAGCTGCGCAGCATCATAATTTATGTGATGACCGAGAGCTAGCTCTCGCAATATAAAGACCAGGAACATTACAATTGTTAACAAAGTGGAGCAATAAGGTAAATCTGCCCTGGGCAGTTCACAACTAATAGGATGTTTTGGGGAAGTGAGGAGCAGGGGCTAGCACCCAGGACTTTCAAAAAGCATTCAATGACGCATGGGCAGAACTGGATATCCAACCATGGACAAAGTGAGCCTTAATGAGCATGCAAGGTGGACAAGGGGGAGTTTTCTAAAAGAACCAAGACACATCTGACAGTGGCCGCCATAATAAAGTCACCAAAAGTACAGTGGAAATGTTCTATGATGATTGAAGTTTGAGAATTACAAAGACCTCTAATTGAGACAGGATCTGAGTGCACCAAAGGCCAAGAAAAATAGCATGGCCAAGGATTGAGGATTACAACATTGAATAGGATTCCATTTATTTCAAATGCGGCATAACATGAAACTTTTCTTGCTATCGCAAAATAATGACAGATTATGGTTAGGGCTAATGACTTGTAGGTGAACAGATTCAGTCTGAATTTGTGTGCAGAACGGTCATCTCAATTGTAAGCAAAGAAGGATATTCATTTGAAGGGCAACGAAGATTTTATGTTTATCCACTGTCAATATTTGAAATAAAGTTCGTATGAAAACAGTAGAAATACATTTTACCGCAGATAAGAAAGCTAAATATTATTATTACTATTGTCTAGTTAATTTAATAGTCAGACATTATGCTAATAACCAAGGAGTAAAATTGCATGCATTAACATAAGCAAAATCTAAAAATGTACATCATGATAGATTTGATAAATTACCTTTAGTTTTCGCACAGGGACATCATCCCAGTCTATAGATCTGAACCATCTATGTCGCTTCACATCATCTGAGCCATTCTAAAAATGATAAACAAAGATATTTGAGAGACTAACACTTTGCCAATCATGATTTCATGTATTTGTTAAAATGTAAAAAAAAAAGCACTGTAACAATTCAGAATTGATAAAGCACAACATCATCCATGCTTCCATTTAGGTTATACCTTCAAATCTTATGTTTATAGTGTATTCTGAAAAATTATCCCTAAATCTTCAAGCAGCCAGAAATTCTAATTAAAGATCAAAAACACAACGATACATTTAAAGAGGATCACCTCAATTCTTACTCTAATGGAAGTATTTACTTGCACACTAATAAATGACTATTTGCATTAACTGCTCAGTCTAAGAACAGTCAGTGCGTTATGGTCCTTCAAACACCCCTGGTGATTTTACTATTGGAAACCTTGTGTGCCCTTTACCTGTTGCTGCTAAGTTGCTTGTACGATTTAGTTCACCGCTCTGCATGTCACCTTACAGAACAATCAGATCTCACATTGTGAGAGATAGTGGGGCAGTGAGGACTGAATGGAGGCAGACACTGTTTGGAGCTTATTTCCTACAGGTCGCGAGGTCCCCGATAAGCAAGACATTCAGAGTGGCATGTTTATACTGCTGGACTAGTCGTGTGGTCTTTACCTAAAGTAGCTCATTTCCTTTTGCCCTTCTGTTCACTGCTCTGAGCGCCGTCCTCTAGTAAAGTCTGAGTCCCACATAGTGAGAGGTAGCGGGCTGGCGAAAATTGAAAAAGGGAGGCAGAAACTGTTTGGAGCTTGGCTCCTGTTGGTGGAGAATGCACTGATAAGCAAGAAATGCTAGAGTGATGTAAACGTGGCACACAGACTGCACTAAGTATGTTTTTCTGCATACTGAATGTCAAAGCTTCTATCAGATGAAAAGGGATGTTATATGGCCTGTAGAACAATTTAGGCATTCTAAGTTATACCACAACTCCCAAAAAGTGATCCAATTAACTTGTTTTAGGTAAAGAGATGAGCATGTAGTTTTTGTTGAGAATCAGAAACCTTAGAGTATAAAGTGAGTTCTCCGACTAGGTCTCCCCTAAATCTCCAATTGCAGAAAATAAGCTTACTATAGAGAGTAATTGGGAGGAGGAGGGGGGGGGGGTCAGGGGAGTCTGAGTCACTAATGCCATGCTCACTGAGAAAGCAGATAAGCTGGAATAAGGTCTGCATTGTATAGACGTTTCTAGTGAATGTACTGGGGATGTCTCAGGCGAAGACTGCATCTACACAGACTTCAAGACGTGCTGGAACTGCAGGAAGCAGATTTTGCTTCTGGTCTGCCATGTCATCGTTCTTTGGTGTCTGATACTAGAATGATTCTAGGTCATGCAATAAATGCTCCCTGATGCATCCAAAGGCCATTAAGAAAGAGGCAGCTAAGACGTATATTGCAAAGCATAAGAAAAGATCAGACTTCCGGTAGCGGACGGATTCCTGCTCCAGGTTAAGAGATTGCTAAGGCTTGGGCAGATTGTTAAGAGACTCTCCCACAGGGCCTTTACCATGCCACCAGTATCTTCGGTGACTGCAGTACTTATTTGGCTCTCACTCAGATGCCTAACAGTACCCTAAGGATCTTCCAAATGATGAGGACATTGAGGAGGTAGACAATGTATTACCCCCTCTCACTTTACTGATGATGCACCACACATAGACCTCCAAGATGCCAGTGTGCTTCATACCTTGCCAGAGATGCACAGGATTCCCCTTTGGAGCCCCACACTGAGAAAAGTGCCCCCTTTGCTGTGGTAGCACACAGTTGAAACCAACGCTACTCATCTTAATTAAATTTTACAGCCAGGTCTTGCAACTTCAGCGCCAGTACTGCCTTTCAATGAAACCCAGACAGAGACATAGAATTCTGTGTGGGCTAAGGCAAGCTAGGCGCTGCCAGTTAGTCGCCCTGAAGCCCGGTGTCACAGACCAGCCCGAGGTAACCAAGCCTTCTTGACTCAGCACCCATCAGGAGGAAGTCTCTTGGTGCAGACTTTGACGTGCAAAGTCAATCTCCAATGCTTTTCCTACAGCTCCACTTGATGAGTTTGTTTACCAGTTCTAAAGACTACTAGATGACCTTCGATGGTGCAGATTGAGGTGCAGATTGAGGTCTGTTATGGAAGAAGTTATATAGTTGGGGTGTTCTATTCCTGCTATTGAAGGCAATTTGGTTTTTAAACATTGACACCTTGGTTAAAATTGAATTAAGTGAGAACTGACGCCTATGTGGCAAAATGTATACCAAGAGAAGACAAGTTGGGCTGCTTACCATTTTCCATTCCTAGAGTATGCACAAGATACTGCACCATGTGGCACAACTATCAGCCTTCAGCTCACAGTGGATGTTCGGAATTGTTGCAGTTAGACCAATTGGCATGTAGTCAACCCAACAACATCAACTGTTCTTGTTTTTGGCCAAGCTACTTCAATAAAGGGAAGGAGGTATGTGGTTGATGTGATTATAGAGAGAAAAAAAACAAAAGGGGCTTACTGTCTTTCCTACGGGACCTGAGCTTAGCTGGGAAAAAACAAAAACAATGGACCGCAAAGAGTTGTTCAAAAGAGCAAATGACTGACTGGCAGATTGCCAGTTAAATACGTTGTATAAAAAGACTGTCAGTAACTAGCAAGTTAGCTGAAAAGTGACCAGATAACTTACAAAAGTGAACCAAATAAACTGGTTACTGAGACCAATGTGTATTAATGCATTAATCATGAGACAGTTAAGCTCAGAAAACACATGTGAAATGTTGACGTCGGAGTGCATTGTGATTTTGTTAGTGAACACTTTATATACAGTGCACCAGGGTAATACAGGAGGACATAAAGGAGTTATACAGAGCAGTAATCAAGTCTCTGTCCATTCCAAGATTTTGCATCAATTTGTATGTATCCGGTTCCTGTATTATTGTTAATATTAGAAGAAAATGGCTCAATCCTAGATTTGTGAAAAGGGAATTTGTGCTTGTTGGGATGTTTGTGATTGTTTTAACAGGGATAAGTTGAGCATGGTGGAGTGCTTTGTAAAAATGTATTCATTTTCTGATAAATTGTAAGAAATAAAGTTAATCAGTGCAGACTGGAATATGAGTAGATACTACCTAGCTTTTAGTTTCTGTGTTGGTAAGGTAAACTCCTTTATGTCCATAATGTTGATATCAGCTGAATTACTGTTAAGATTTTAAGTAACAAAGTCTTATTTTCTTATCTCACAGACTTTCAGAGTTGGCACCTCACAAAGTACTATGCATTGCCACACTTCCCTTTGTTGCATTTCAAGCCATAATATAGGATTCTAACATGTTAAATGCCTAACATTTTCTTCCCCAAAAAATGGACAACTCTGGTGAAGAAACATCAAGGAGGCAGTTAATGTTGACCCTAGAAGACAAGGCTTTATTGGAAGAGCCGCAATTGCTGAGTACATTTCTACTTCTCTTCTTTGACGTTACCGCATACGCAATATTAGAAGAGGGATGGGGATCAGACCAACATTAGCCTTCGCAATTTTTCTGGCTTTTGCAAGCCTGTGATTTTTTTCTATTAAACGTACAACAGGCTTTAAAATGCAAATGCTACTTACCAGTATGCATCTGTTCTTGGCATGTAGGGCTGCTGACATTCATATCTGTGCATAGATCGCCACCTAGTGTTGGGTCCGGATGATTGCACATTGTTGTCCTGGAAGAGTCTTCGAAGTATCACGAGATAGGTGGCTCCTCCCCTGGACTACAGTGCGCATGGGCATCGCCTCCATCCCCAGATTGTTTTTAGCCATTGGCAGAGATGGAGTGAAGAATGTGAGTGATGACCATGCTATGAGCATATGTATATATATGAATGAATACTGCAGCTGCTACAGGCGCCGGGGAGGAGGGTGGGCGATATGAATGTCAGCAGCCCTACATGCCAAGAACAGATGCATACTGGTAAGTAGCATTTGCAGTTCGAGGCATGTGGGCTGCTGAATTCATATCTGTGCATAGAATACATAGCAGTCCCTCCATTATCGGCGGCCGCCCGTGCCAGCTGCAGCGGTCTGAAAAAGTGTTTTTAGAACAGCTTGACCAACAGCTGCCTGCTGTTTGGAATGCACGTCTACACAGTAGTGCTTAGTGAAAGTATGTGTGGTAGACCATGTGGCTGCTCTACAGATATCTTCTAAGGGAATGTTACCTAGGAAAGCCATAGAGGCCCCCAGCTTCCTGGTGGAGTGGGCCCTCGGTGGGATAGTGAGGGTGCGTTTAGCTTTAGCGTAACAGATCTGAATGCACTTCACTATCCACCTAGCAATCCCTGCTTTTGAGATAGCGTTTCCCTTGTGGTGTGTGGCAAAAGCAACAAAAAGCTGCTTGGTTTTGCGAAAATCTTTTGTCCTGTCTACATAATACATCAGGGCCCTCTTAACATCAAGGGTGTGGAGCATGCGCTCCGCCAGCGTCTCCGGGTTTTGGAAAAACACCGGCAATTCAATTGTCTGGTTTAAGTGGAATTGGGATACCACTTTGGGTAGGAATTTAGGGTTAGTGCGGAGCACCACCCTGTTAGCATGTACCTGGAAGAAAGGTTCTTGGATGGTGAGCGCCTGCAGCTCGCTAACCCTCCGTAGCGATGTAATTGCTACTAAGAACGCAACCTTCCAAGTCAGAAACTGAAGCTCACAAGAGTGCAGTGGCTCAAAGGGAGGACCCATCAGCCTCGTAAGAACCACATTGAGGTTCCATTCTGGAGCTGGTGGGGTCCTTGGTGGAATGACCCTTTTGAGTCCTTCCAGAAAGGCCTTGATAGCAGGGACCTTGAAGAGTGACAGGTGTTGCCTATTCTGGAGGTATGCTGCCATAGCAGACAGGTGAATGCGGATGGAAGAGTATGCCAGATTGCATTGATACAGGTGGAAAAGATAGCAAATGATGTTTTGAATGGAAGCATCTAGAGGGTCAATATTGTGGTTAGCACAGTAGATGACAAACCTCTTCCATTTAGCCGCATAACAAGCTCTGGTAGTGGGCTTCCTTGCCTCCCGAATGATGTTCATGCAATCGGGAGGAAGATTGAGGTAGCCAAACTCTAGGACTTCAGGAGCCAGATCGCCAGGTTGAGCTGTTGCGGATCTGGGTGCTGAATGTCGCCATGGCTCTGCGTCAGAAGGCTGGGGGTGAGATGAAGCCTTTGATGCGGCACCACGGACAGTTCTAGAAACGTGGTGTACCATGGTTGGCGAGCCCACGTTGGAGCAACCAGGATGAGAGTCATCGAGTGCTGCCTGAGCTTGCGTGCCACCAGCGGTATCAGAGGTGCTGGGGGAAAAGCGTACGCAAATCTGCCTGACCAGTTCATCCACATCGCATTGCCCTGTGACTGGGGGTGTGGGAATCTGGCGGCGAAGCTTTGGCATTTTGCGTTCTCCCTTGTTGCGAACAGGTCTATCTCTGGATGACCCCACCTTTGGAAGTACGGTTGGAGTACTGATGGATGTATCTCCCACTCGTGCATCTGATGGCTGTGCCTGCTGAGCAGATCCGCCATTTGATTGTCCTTGCCCGGGAGATGCTCCGCCATGAGGAAGATGTTCCTCTGAATGGCCCACTTCCACATGCTCTGAGCCAGATGAGACAGCTGTGGAGAGTGTGTGCCTCCCTGCTTCTGAATGTAGTACATGGCCGTCATGTTGTCCGTCCGGATCAACACGACTTTGTTGCACAGATGTACTTTGAACGCCTTCAAGGCCATGAAGATTGCCATCAGTTCCAACACATTGATGTGCATCTTCCTTTGCTGTAGTGTCCATAGTCCCTGCACTGTGTACTGGAGTACATGCGCTCCCCATCCCTGGAGAGAGGCGTCCGTTGTCAGGATAATCTGTGGGACAGGCTCTTGGAATGGTCGGCCCTTGCAAAGGTTGTGTGGATTCCACCAATGCAGAGAGTTGTATGCCCGACCGCTCACCAACACTAGGTCTGTCAGTTGCCCATGAGCCTGAATCCACTGACGTGCAAGGCACTCCTGAAGCGGACGCATATGTAGTCTCGCGTGCGGGACAATGGAGATGCAGGAGGCCATCATGCCTATCAACTGCATGAACACCTTCGCTGGAAGCGAGTGTTGGGGTCTGAATCGTTGGATCAGCGCCTGGATACTGGCGATTCTCACTGAATTTGGCTGCGCGGTGGCTGCCAGAGTGTTGATTGTCGCGCCCAGGTACTGTCGCACGTGGGCGGGCTGGAGATGGGACTTTGGGTAGTTCAGAGAGAATCCCAGATCGTGCAGGAGATGAATGGTGCGTGACACGTGGTCGACGCACTGCTGTTCTGTCCTTGCTTCAATGATCCAGTCGTCCAGGTAGGGAAAGACGTGGACGTGCTGGCGACGGAGATGCGCTGCCACAGTCGCTAGGCACTTGGTAAACACTCTCGGTGCCGTGGTGACCCCGAACGGCAGAACCTTGAACTGGTAATGCTGGTCTAAGATCGTGAATCTGAGATACTTCCTGTGGGAAGGATGCAGGGGGATATGAAAATAGGCATCTTTCAGATCCAGCGTAGCCAGGAAGTCCCCCTGTTGAAGCAGGGGAAGCACCTGCTGCAACGTGAGCATATGGAAGTGCTCCGAGAGGATGTACCAGTTCAGGGGCCTGAGGTCCAGGATCGGCCTGAGGGATCCGTCCTTCTTGGGAATCAGAAAATACAGGGAGTAAACCCCTGTTCCCCGCTCTTGCAATGGAACGAGCTCTATTGCCCCTTTTTGCAGCATGACAAGAACTTCTTGCTGCAACAAGGTCAAGTGCTCGCCTGACATAGGACGGCTCCTTGGGGGTATGTCCGGTGGAATGGACGTAAGCTCTAGACAGTACCCGTACTGGATAATAGACCTCACCCACCTGTCCGTGGTGATGGTTTTCCACGCCGGCAGGAACTGCTGGAGTCTCCCCCCGACCGGTGTTGCATGGTCGGGGGGCAGTGACAAGACGTCACTGTTTGTTGGTGGTGGTGGACCTGGAACTATTGTTTCCACGTCCCCTGCCCTTGACATTATTGCCTCTGTAACCACCTCGACCCTTGTTGTTATACGAGGCTTGGGTGTTACTTTTGTAGTATGGGGTTGACTGGGACGCCTGTCCCCTTGAGGTGCCTCTGGAGTTTGAGCGGCGAAAGGAACCACTCCGAAACTGCTGACTTTGTAGAGCCCCCATAGACTTGGCAGTTTCCGTATCTTTTTTCATTTTCTCCAGTGTGGCATCCACCTCAGGGCCAAACAGGTGGTCAGGATTCACTGTTTGATTGAGGATCGTAGTTTGGATGTCGGGTTTGAAACCCGAAATTCTAAGCCAGGCATGGCGTCGAAGCAGCACACTGGTATTGATAGCCCTGGAGGCTGTGTCTGCCACATCCAGTGCACATTTGATGGATGCATTCGTAATGAGTTTACCCTCCTGAATGAGCATCTCCCCCGCCTCCTTGTATTGGTCAGGCAAGTGTTGCAGTATGGCCTCTAATGTGTCATAATGGGCCCTATCATAACGTGCAAGTAATGCTTGGGTGTTAGATATTCTCCAGATATTAGCTGCCTGTGCAGCAATTCGTTTGCCTGAGGCCTCAAAGATCTTGGACTCTTTGTCCGGGGGAGGAGCGTCACCAGTAGTTTGAGAGTTCGCCCTCTTCCGAGCGTTGGAAACAACCAAGGAGTCCAATGGCAAGTGTCCCTTGATATATGTAGGATCCGTGGGCGCTGCCTTATATTTCCTGTCGATGCGAGGGTTGACCACACGCGCTCGGGTGGGCTCCTTGAAAACCTCCGTTGCATGTTTCAGCACCCCCTTAAGCATCGGTAGCGTTTTGACAGACTTTTCGGCTACCGAGAAGGTGTCGAACAAGAAGTCCACATCCACGGGGTCCGAGTGCAGCTCGACGTCGTGGTTAGCAGCAGCTCTCTCTATCAGAGCATTGAAGGCCGCCGAGTCCTCAGACGGGGACGTCTTGGCCGCGAAAAGTTGAGTGTCCTGAGCCGACTGCGGGTCCACCGTGTCGCCTCCGGCGGACCACGGTACGTGCTCCTCCTCCGGATCCGAGTACGCCGGATAGTTGTACTCGTCATCTTCCTCGTCCGCATCGGCTGCAGCGGAATGCGTCGGCGAGTGTCCTAGGGTTTGCGGGGACACAGGTTCCACCAAAGCCGGAGAGTCCTCGGAGTCCCTTTTGTTTTTAAGAGGAATCTTAAAGGGTTCCAACGTCGGCTCCGTCGTGATCTTCCGTTTGAGGAGCGACAGCTTTCCGGTGTTGGCGTCTATTATTACCGCACGACGTTCCTCTTCCGCAAGCGGCTGGAGACGCAGCTTCGACACCGCCAAGGCAGCCTTCGGCGTGAACACCTCCCTCGAGGGTCCGCCCTGTTTCGGTGCGAAGGCCTTCGGCGCCGACTTGGGCGGCAGGGTGAAACGGATAGGCGTTTGCTCCCTCGCAGGCTTAGGCGTCGGCTTCGGCGCACTGGTATCCTGTGCGTGAACCACACTGGCCTTTCGAATCCGCTGCAAGGATTCCGCTACCTTCTTTGTCCAGGCCGGAGAGGGCTGGGCCGGTTCGAGCGACCCTTCATCTTCGAGAGCCTGTGCGCCGGGAGGCACCGTCTTCGGGGCCGACGCCCCCTGCCTATGCGCGTCGTCGCCCTGACGCTTCTTCGAAGCAGTCTTCGGGTCCGCGACCCCTTTCGGCGCCGATGCAGTCGCGTCGGAGGACTTCGCCTTCGGCGCCGACCCCGAGGGCTTCGGGTCGGCCATTTTGGCGTGGCTCTTCAAGTCGGCCATTTTGGTTTTCTTGGAAGTTGACACCTCCAGAACCTCCTTCACCTGCGCCACTTTCACTTTCGGTTTCGCATCCGAGGATGCGTGACCAGTTGGCTTCACTTTCGTTTTCTTCGACGTAAGTGATGGTTCATAAGTGTCCGTGACCGGGCCCGGAGGCGGGGACGTAGGACTCATAGTTAGATCTTGGGTAAGGCCCGAAGGCGATCCCTCGACCTGGGCCGTATGAAGGGGAACAACCCCTGAGTCAGGTTGGGGATGCTCTTCCTCCGAGCTATCTCCCATCGTGGTAAAAGTTTGTTCGTCGTCCCCTACCTCGTCGGTGACTTCGTCAAAGTTCTCCTCACCCGCGTCGTAGGCCTCTCCCTCGGATGTGAGGTTCCGTGACAATTGTAAGTGGTGTTTTCGACTCACACGAATACGGTCGAGTCTGGTATCTATGAACCGCAAATGATGAGTTTAGTAAGTGTGCGCAGTTTCGCTGTGCTAACTTAAACCGTTCGTTTGTTATGTGGGTTTTTCATCTGTACCCACGGGTTCCATCTGAGATACGGCATCCATTTTGTCTCTTGCCCTCAAGTAGCCAGCGAACGGACGTTGTCCGCTTCGCGACCCTGGGACTCCCAAGATATTTGCGGAAGACACATGTTCTTTGTAAGTGTCTTTATGACGAGGGGGATGCTACTGTGAGGCAGATGGCGCCGCTCGAGGCTCATCTTGCCGCATGGACTTATTGTCTCAGCCGTGCATCTCATTAGGCACGTCCCTTTGATGCCTGTATCTCGTGTTTCCCGATACCTCCCCTTTTACACCCTTTCCGATCTCCCCTCTGTCTCCGTCTTCCTCTGCACCTGTCCTCGTTCCTATTTTCGATCTATTTTACTGCTGATTGGAATTTGCTAATGGTGGGAAGATGGGTTTTTACAGTTGGGAACCGCCAAATGTTTCCGCACTTATGTTCCGGACCTCATGTGCTTCAAAGTGACCAAAGCGACCCCTCTGGGGGATAATTGTGGGAACCGGGTTGTAAACTTTTGTGTATCATGTTATCCTATGGGTAAAAACTGTATAAAGGGAGCGATCCACAGAACCAATTTGAAGCAGTCTCCCCAAGTTGCACGCTGTGTACTTGTCGTGATCTCTGTGTTCCCTGCAGCAAATAAACCTTGAATCTTTGACGTCAAAGGAAGTGTCCTGTGTCTCTGTGACTTGTACGCCGGAGCAGGTTACCCACGAAGGTTTCAGGTGTTGTGCCCTGGCACCGCTGGGTCTTAAAGAACCCAGTCCTTCAGTTGGCGCCCAACGTGGGGCTGCATCAGTGGTACCGGTCCAAGCCCGACGATCGTGAGGAACTTCGTGTGAAATCTCCGAGGGAAGGTGCACTCCGCTTCATCGATCCTGTTGTCGAAATAAGTGGCCCGAAGACTTTTCCCGCGAAGATTCCCGCCTCCTGACGGCTGCGACGGACTGCTGCCCTGACTGTAGACCTGTTTTGGCGCCTGGCGTAGACCTTGGTATAGCGAGACGATTGACGGGCCTTCCTGGTGACGCCATCGATCTTTGAGTTAAGTATTTGTGGGTCGCTCCCAGAGTTCTTGGTTGTGGTTACTTAGTGGTTGCATGGTTCCATTGCATTTGTGGTTCTTGGTACTTTGTTGTGTTGTTTGACGACTGCAGCCGCCAAAAACCGAGGGTTTTGTTCTTTGCTGGGACTTGGTAAATCCCGTAACCCTTGAAGTTTGTGAAACTCGGCTAGTGTGCAAGATGCCTGGTCGCAGTACTTTGTTCAGTTGTTTTAGACCTTGTGGTGCGGATTCCCGACTGGAGGACTCGTGTCCGATACCTCCGGTTGGGACTCCTACTTATGACTTGTATAGCAAACATGGGCTAGGCCCGATTACCTTTAACGATTATTGGATTAAATATACAAAGAAAGACGGCGACCTTCGTTGGCCACCTCACGGTAGCTTCGAGGCGTCGATCTTAGATAATCTAGAAATGAAGCTGTTCGAACGTAAATCAAGGCCGGCCATGTTTGATGCCTTTCGGTTGTGGCGCAAAGAAGCCCGACAGAAAGAGATCAGACAGAATAAACGTAGTCAGCGAGATAATGTTGCTACCATAGTGAAGAAAGCTGAGCAGTTCCAGCGTGATAAGGAGGATAAGGATAAGGAAGTGTTTGAAAGACTACAGCGTATGACCATAGATAAATGTTATCCTGCTTTGCCTACGGAGTCGGATAAGAAGGAAGAGGCAGTTGAGGATCCTTTAATGTCCTATCTTATGAAGTCGCCACCTCCGTACGTACAGGGTACCGCAGTTCCTGTGGTCCCTGCCGTACCTGTTCTTCCACCTATTGTTCCTCCGCCTGTTCCTCAACCTGCACCCGCTCTTCCGCCTGTTCCTGCTCCTTTGTCTGTTGCTATCCCTACTGCTCCTCCGCTTCCACATACTCCTGCTCCCGCTACTGCTCCTGTTTTGTTAACCCCTGTCGTTGCTACTGTCTCTACTCCTTCTCTTGTTAGTCCTGTGTCGTATCTCTCTCCCTCTACTCGTAATCGTAATTCTCCCCTTGCGGCTAGCTTCTTTCATTCGCTCGGACCTGTTCATGGGTCTGCTGGTTCCGATGGTCCTCAGAGACGTAGTCAGCTTCCTGGTAACAGAGAACGCGTTGCGCTATATAATATGGCGATGGGTTGGATGGTAAACCCTCTTAGAAATCCACCCCGTGTTGTCCTCGAAACGTTTTGTCAATTTAACATACCAACCCAGAGATATGTGTTTGACGAAATGTGCAAGTTCCTTCATGATCAGATAGCGGCCGATGCGCCTGACGAGGTGCTGACCGCCCTGTCTGAACTTCGGCTTCAGTTCGCAAACGGACTGATAGTAGATACTAACGTCCGACGTGCTATTGAGCGGTTACTATCCTTCCGTCCCGCTCCAATACCTCATGCATTGTTTGTCGAGGATATTGAAAACCAACCAGACGAGTCTGGCCAATATCCTATGCGTGAAGTTCCGCCGGTTTGGGTACCGGCTGATCCTAATGCTAATCCTGCGACAGCGGCGCATTTCCAGAGAGTGTGGATACATCTCCCATGGAAACGTTCGGAAGTGCTACAGGTGAAACAATCTTTGCCCGATCCTCGCAAAAATCCTACTGGGTATTACAAGGAATTATCGCAGCTCGTAGATGCTACGGTAATGAATCTTGCCGATATCGACATGTTGTTTGGCAACGTCGTACCGCAACCGGTATGGGCTAAGATTCGCCAGCAAGATCACGCAAATGAATTAGGCGGTGATTGGGCTGCCATTATAGCTGCAGATGCTGGACAAGTGGCTGCTACTAAACCCGACCAATTGATTACTGCTCTTCCTCAGCGAATAATAACGTTAATGAAGACTCTTATGCCAGCTATGAGGGTAAATTGGGACAAATTGTCAGCTTGCAAACAAAAGAAAGACGAGAGTGTTTCGGACTTCTTTACAAGGTTTGAGGAAGCGTTCATTGACCATAGTGGACAGGATATGGGTACCGAGGGTGGACAAAGGTTGTTTGTGGATAAATTTGTGTCAAATTTGTTGCCCGATTTGAGCAATAAATTAAAGAATTCGGAGAGTGCATGGGCCGTTTCTACCTCAGCTCAGATATTGGCTACGGCACAATATTATGAGAATAGGGAGAAAGAGGAGAATGACCGTGCTGACAAAAAGACGAAAGAACTGAAAACTAAAGTGTTGTTACAACAAGCGTATCCGCCGCGTTCTAATCAGAATGCGCCCCAACAGAATAGATCGCAGTCGCAATCGAATCGATCGCAGCCGCGTAATGATTCCTCCTCCCAAAGATCATCGTTAGGGTACAATCAATGTGCTTATTGTAGACAGGAAGGACACATTAAATTCAACTGCCCTGTTTTAAATGAACGTAATAGTGGTAATTCGTCTAAAGGAGGCCGTGGTGGTTCACAGCAGGCATCACGTGGTAGAGGTCGTGGTGCTCAAAACGATCGCTCAGACAATTCATCAAATTCTAATAACTGTTTCGATCAACGTGGATCATCGCAAGGACGATCTGCGCAGTACAATGTAGATGATTATTATGTTGATCAGGGAACTGACGACAGTAATTACTAGGACAGCCAAAGACAAGGAGAGGGAGTGGTATCAGTTCCGGTTGATCAGAGAGGGCCTTACGTCGCAGTTGCTACATCGGGCGTCGTTGAGCCTTTTCTGTTGGACACTGGTGCAGCGAAAAGTTCTATCATGCATTCGAAACTCCCTGGCGCACCTTTGTCTGGCTTAACAAATGTTTCCGTTGGATTCTCTGGCGCCCCCGTTAGCAATCCAGTTTCACGCCCTTTGCCCCTTCAAATTGGGCCACGTGTGCTAGAAGCTCCGTTGATTTTAACCACGGGTTGTGGCGAAAATCTTTTGGGCCTGGATTTGCTTAAACGTTTGTATGCAACTTTGTATTGTTCTCCTGCGGGTGTAAAGCTTACGTTAGGAGAGAGGGTTGTCTCTCCCATGTATTTGTCTCTTGATAAGCTTCCACCGGAATTGAGTTCTCTTCCTGCGTCTTTGTGGGCGACGGGTCCAAATGACGTGGGCCTACTTGATATCTCCCCTTATGTTGTTCAGTTGAAATCTAATGTGCGGCTGCCACGTATTCCCCAATATCGTATCTCCCTCGATGGTGAACGAGCACTGTTGGCGATCATCTATGATTTGATCGAGAAAGATGTTATTGAAGAGACTCGGGGAAACGTGTGCAACAGCCCTGTACTACCCATTCTTAAACGTACAGATCCTACAAAACCGCCTGTTTATCGCTTTGTTATCGATTTACGGGAGGTAAATAAAATTGTGGTTCCTCAATTTCCTGTTGTGCCTGACATCACGGCGCTACTGACTCTGATTCCGGCTTCTGCATCATGGTTTTCGGTGATTGACTTGAAAAATGCGTTTTTCAGCATCCCGATTGCCGAAGAGAGCAGGGACCTTTTCGGTTTCTCTCTCGGTGGACGTAGCTTCCGGTTCAAACGCGCTCCTCAGGGCTACTGTGAAAGTCCATCGATTTACAGTCAAGCCTTGAAGGGTCAACTGGATGCGTTTCGGTTGCCGGTTGGTGCGGCCTTAATCCAATACGTCGACGACTTATTGGTGGCTGCCGATACTCAGGACATTTGTAAAATCGCTACGGTGTCATTGCTGCAACATCTCTGTGAGTTAAATCACAAGGTGTCACCTTCTAAACTCCACTATTGTTGTCAAGAAGTAACCTATCTAGGTCACTTATTGTCAAAGGAGGGAAGGAGATTGACCCCAGAGAGAATTGCAGCGATTGCGCGAATGGCTGTGCCAAACACCCAAAGAGATGTGCGTGCCTTCCTAGGTATCACGTCGTACTGCAGGCAATGGATTCCTAATTTTTCATTGCTAGCAAAACCATTGGTGGCTCTTACGTGCAAGGATGTTTCAACTCCTTTACCATGGACGGAAGAATGTCAGAAAAGTTTTTCTGAACTGCGTGATTCATTGTGTTCGGCTCCTGTGTTAGGTACCCCTGACTACGGTAAGCCGTTCACGTTATATGTTCACGAGAGGGAAGGTTGTGCTTTGAGTGTTCTAACGCAACCTTTTGGTGGTAAGCAACGTCCATGTGCATATTTTTCCTCGACCTTGGACCCAGTAGCTAGAGCATTGCCGAGTTGTTTGAGAGCAACTGCGGCAGCTGCGGTCTCCATCCGACAATCAGCAGGATTGGTCATGGATAATATGCTTACGGTGATGGTTCCGCATGCAGTCGATACTCTTTTGAATCGAACGAAAACTCAGCACTTGACGAGTGCGAGGTTGTCTGGGTACGAATTGACGCTCTTGGCAAGCCATATTCAGATAAAACGTTGTAATGTCCTAAATCCGGCAACTTTGTTACCAATTAGCACAGAGTCAGACGAAGTAGCAGAACATGACTGCTACTTGAGGACTGAAGAGGAAACGAAAGGTCGAGTGGACCTTAAAAACACCCCATTGGAAGATCCGGATGGCACTCTGTATGTGGATGGGTCATGTTTTAAGTTGCCGAATGGCGATGTGACTACCGCTTATGCTGTTGTAACATTGAACACTGTTGTTGAAACTGCAAGATTGAATCAGAATTCTGCCCAAGCTGCGGAGCTGATTGCTCTTACTAGAGCATGTGTGTTAGCAAAAGGGAAACGTGTGAATGTGTACACCGATAGCCAATACGCTTTTGGTGTAGCGCATAGTTTTGGACGATTGTGGCGAGAGAGAGGTTTCTTGACGTCGCACGGTACGAAGATACAGCATGGCCAGCTTGTGAATGATCTTTTGGATGCATTGATTCTGCCTACGCAAGTTGCGATTGTTAAGTGTAGTGCGCATCGTAAAGTGACGGATGATGTTGGTCGTGGTAATGCGTTTGCGGATGAGATTGCTAAGGAGACTGCCCGGAACCTTAGCACTCGAATGTATGTGACGAGTTCGGTTAGGAGGCCCACAGAATCGAGTATGTGTGAAGACACTATTGAGAGTGTGAAAGCAATTCAGAATGAGGCCACCGAGACTGAAAAGGCGAAGTGGAAAGAAAGTACGGGAAAGTTGGATGCGAATGGTTGTTGGATTGATTTGTCGGATCAGAAAAGATGGATGTTGCCTGATGCGTATGTGCTGGCCGTTGTGCCAATGGCACATGGGTTAGCACATATTAGCGTGAAAGGCATCTGTAAATTGTTGTCGCCTGTGTGGAAGAATGATGGCATTACGAAATGTGCTGAACGTCTGGTGAAGAATTGTATGGTGTGTATAATGTACAATCCTGGCAAAGGAACCCCAACTCCTCCTGGCAGTTTTGCTCCCCCTTCATATCCCTTTGAGGTGATTCAATTGGACTTCATCCATATGGAGCGATGCAATAACCTGAAATACGTTTTAGTTGTGGTTTGCGCATTCTCCCGATGGATTGAGGCCTATCCCCTCAAAGACAATACTGCTTTGTCTACTGCGAAAATCCTACTGAAGGAATATTTTCCTCGGTATGGAATGCCTAGAGTCGTGTGGTCAGATAACGGAAGTGAGTTTGTTGGAAGTGTGATGAAGAGTGTGTGTAAGGGCCTTGGAATAAATCAAAAATTCCACAGCGCCAATCATCCCCAGTCAGCTGGATTAGTTGAGGGGTATAACGGCACCCTTAAACTAAAGCTAGCAAAGATTCAGGCTACGACTGGTCTTTCGTGGCCTGATGCTTTACCCTTAGCATTACTGTCAACTAGGGCGACGGTACACTCCCGAATAGGGCTTAGTCCCTATGAGATAGTGTTCGGCCGTCCTGCGAATGTGTGGGGGGTTCCTAGGCCAGGAATATTCTCTGATCTTGAGTATCCAATGCTGATTGACTATTTACATGACTTGACTGCTAAACTGAGGTTAATTCACCAACAGGTTTACGACGCATTGCCGACGCAGACGGAGGGTCCAGGCCACCAGCTCCAGCCCGGAGACTGGGTGGTAACACGAAACTTTTCACGCAAGAATAATCTGGACCCGAGGTTCACCGGACCTTACCAGGTGCTCCTGGCCACGAGGACTGCTTTTCGTCTTGAGGGGCGTAAAAATTGGGTGCATGCTACGCACACCAAGCGAGTCCCCATCCCTTTGCCGGCAGACCCGTGGGTAAGGAAAGGCATTGCGTCAACAGAAACAGAAACATTGCCGGCGTTTGTGCCTTTCAGCGACGCACAGCCTGTTGGAGAATCCTCAGCGCAGCAGAAAGCCACTGTTGAAAAATTGTCAGCAAAAGACTCAAGACCAGAACAATCAACTGATCAGCAGGACGCTGTCTCTTCAACGGATCCTTTGTTCGACGAGCAGACACGTCCCGGGAAACACCGATATTCTTTGCGATCTCGCACTAAGGACAAATAAAATTTTTTTTCTTGCTTTGCTGAAATTGACAACTGCATTATCCCCGTTTCCCGTGATCAGTTTTGAACATTCGTATCACTGTGATTTGTGTACATATATATATATTGAGCTTCCTCCCTTGTATCTTCTTACTTCCACAGCCGAGAGACTTTGTGCTTGTATATACATATTGTGTATTGAAGGCCGTAGGGCCGCGCGCGTACTTCCTTCTGGACAGTAGGTCTTGACGCTAGGTTAAAGGCCGTCGGTTCCTAGGAACTCCTAGGGATTGACTATTGCTGCACAGAACGAAGTGCGTCAAGAAACGTTGCGGACGGTCGTAGGGAATGGCATTCTCGAAGCTGAATGATTTGGAAGGGGCTCAAGTCTATAGATTCAAGCTGCAGCAACTCAGTCGTACCAAATGTTTTATATTCCAATTGTTTGTATTGTTTTTGACTGCTTCTGCATTATTGGCGGGTGGGGTGTATTACACGATGTCTTATTTCTTACCTGCTACACCTACTCCTACTCCTTACCCTAATATTACCTCTACTGCTTCTCCCCATTCCTTTCACATGTTACCGGAACACGAGCAGGCTAGACGTGTAGAATTCCGCAACAATTCCTTTATTCAGCTCCTCCATCAGCATCAGTTAGTGGTTAACACTACTAATTGTTGGGTGTGTGGGTTGATGCCACATACTACGGATAAGGGAATTCCATATCTGGTGTTACCGTATAGTTCCCAAGGGTCAGCTCGAGCATTTCAAACAATGTTTCGAAGCGCACTGGGTTTCCACCCCATTCGAGAACCACGTTCCCCCTACTCTGGCCCTACCTCGTATCAGAAGCCTTTGTCGATAGCCATAGAGGATTTAGATAGTGAGATCTATGATCCTTCGCTTATCCCTGAAGAAGAGGTACAAGCCTATAGAGTCCTAAGTAGAGGTGAATATAGTGTGTTCAGCAGCGAAAAACAGCTTAAAAGCTCGCCTCCAATATGGGTCGTACCCCACACTGGTAATTTTTGTCTTATGGGTCGTGGCCGAAGATCGCAAGCCCGACTTGGAGCAAGTGCTTGCACTGAAAATTACATTCTGCCGATGTCCTCGTCCCCTGTGTTTCTGGCTGCCAAGGGTACATACTTTATCTGTTATGATCGTGCATACACATGGTTGCCCGCTGACTTCATGGGCTCATGTTTTATTGCAAATCTGTTGCCTCCGACGTTCACTGTAGATGCCGATTATCATAAGACTAGAGTTGTGCGAGGCGTAATTAGTGAAGAAGACACTGCCGGTCAAGAGGCAGGAGACTTTTTCAAGGGTTTCCTCCCGTTTTGGGGACCTATGGTTAACAGTAGGAACCTGAGACAGTTGACTCGAGTGGTAGAATCGACAGCTAATATTACTGCCAGTGCCCTTGGTAATATCACCACAGAACTTCAGGCGGATAGACTTATGACGTTACAAAACCGTATGGTTTTAGATGTCATCTTAGCAGATCGAGGTGGGGTATGTAAGGTGATCCATTCGAGCTGCTGCATTTTTATTCCAGATAATGCTCCAACTGTCTATCAAGCCATCTCGAGGTTGCATAAGATCTCCGAATCCATACACGTGGATGTAGGGGATTGGACACTACTTGGATGGTTTTGGGGCCTGATGTCGACTTGGGGTTGGAAAATTCTGATGATCATTGGAGTTGTGGTAGTGTTCCTGTTCACGTGTTGCCTTTGTGTGCAGTGTGGTCCTGCCTTATGTGGCCTCTGTGCTACAACGTGTATGAGACAACCATCTGTTACCAAGGGGACTCGGTTGGACAGAGCTATGCTACAGCAACATCTCGATGGTCTGATGAATATCGAATATGATTCCGACTAGTGCTTGCCTACATGAGGGCAAAAGGAGCGTCTGAGGTTCCGTGACAATTGTAAGTGGTGTTTTCGACTCGCACGAATACGGTCGAGTCTGGTATCTATGAACCGCAAATGATGAGTTTAGTAAGTGTGCGCAGTTTCGCTGTGCTAACTTAAACCGTTCGTTTGTTATGTGGGTTTTTCATCTGTACCCACGGGTTCCATCTTAGATACGGCATCCATTTTGTCTCTTGCCCTCAAGTAGCCAGCGAACGGACGTTGTCCGCTTCGCGACCCTGGGACTCCCAAGATATTTGCGGAAGACACATGTTCTTTGTAAGTGTCTTTATGACGAGGGGGATGCTACTGTGAGGCAGATGGCGCCGCTCGAGGCTCATCTTGCCGCATGGACTTATTGTCTCAGCCGTGCATCTCATTAGGCACGTCCCTTTGATGCCTGTATCTCGTGTTTCCCGATACCTCCCCTTTTACACCCTTTCCGATCTCCCCTCTGTCTCCGTCTTCCTCTGCACCTGTCCTCGTTCCTATTTTCGATCTATTTTACTGCTGATTGGAATTTGCTAATGGTGGGAAGATGGGTTTTTACAGTTGGGAACCGCCAAATGTTTCCGCACTTATGTTCCGGACCTCATGTGCTTCAAAGTGACCAAAGCGACCCCTCTGGGGGATAATTGTGGGAACCGGGTTGTAAACTTTTGTGTATCATGTTATCCTATGGGTAAAAACTGTATAAAGGGAGCGATCCACAGAACCAATTTGAAGCAGTCTCCCCAAGTTGCACGCTGTGTACTTGTCGTGATCTCTGTGTTCCCTGCAGCAAATAAACCTTGAATCTTTGACGTCAAAGGAAGTGTCCCGTGTCTCTGTGACTTGTACGCCGGAGCAGGTTACCCACGAAGGTTTCAGGTGTTGTGCCCTGGCACCGCTGGGTCTTAAAGAACCCAGTCCTTCAGATGCGGGATTAGAGTCCGAACCTTGCACGTCGTCTTCTCCCTCAACATATTCTTGGAAAATGTCGTCAGGCGGGGGCGCCGTGGCCGATAACCTAGCCTGGAGCCTATTGGCTCGACGAATCTTCAAAGTCTTCTTGCTCCTGAATTTCGAACACGCCATGCAGGTGTCCTCGCGGTGATCCGGCGACAAGCAGGTATTGCACACCGGGTGCACGTCGAGGTGCGAGTATTTAGAGTGACACAACGGGCACTTCTTAAACTGAGTTCGCTCCATAGCAAGAGTGTAGTACAGGCCCGACCGCGCCGAAAGCACGTGGAAGGGCAGCAAGAGATCGGAGCTGAGAGTCAGAGAGAAACCCGTACGCAACTATACCGACGCCCAGCCTAAAGACCTTTTGGTCTCGAGTAGAAGTTGAACAACTATCGGTTCCGACAGAGGGAACCGAAACACATCCGAACCCAATGGCGGAAAAAAACAATCTGGGGATGGAGGCGATGCCCATGCGCACTGTAGTCCAGGGGAGGAGCCACCTATCTCGTGATACTTCGAAGGCTCTTCCAGGACAACAATGTGCAATCATCCGGACCCAACACTAGGTGGCGATCTATGCACAGATATGAATTCAGCAGCCCACATGCCTCGAACCTGTAAAAGTAACAAACAGTAAAACATGCAGCAGCCTAAAGGTGAAGTGCAATATTCGTATATATGTATTTTTAAAAACTTTTTTAAAGTAAACATGAGACTGGTGAAACAACTAAAACGGCCTGTAAGCCCAGACCTACAAAATGGTGCATGAAACGGAATTTGCTCATTTATTTTTTTATAAGCTTGTTAAACCAACCTTCATATTTCCCAATCGCCTTGTTCTGTCAACAACAAGAAGTTTCTTAATGAGATCTCTGAAAAATAGAAAATAAAGTAATTAGATGCATGTTTGACATGATCATTAAGAAAATACCAATTAACCCACTCATTGTCTGAGACATGCGCATCTAGATGTCACAAGGACTTATTTATACGAGTATGGGTCTACTAGGCTGCACTTCAAGTGAAAAGTTCCAGGTCTGGAATGGGGAAGCAAAGTGATTTGTCACTTCTGTGTTCTGTGTTGTTTAAGTCCGTGGGAGAAGGTTGGGAGGAAGAACCCAGATGCTTAGCTCATATTATCATTTGGGGGGACATGATACTTTAACTGGCAGGTGAGGAAGTGAAAAAACACTTGTTTTAGGATCAACTGCATACAATTATATACAAAACACTCCACAGTCAAGTCTTCCACAAAATCACAATTTCTGAAACAATGATTCGGATTGCCTCACGCACAGAAAATGGACAAAGTTTAAACATCACAACACACTATTAAACACAAACATCACCTATACAACAAAAATATGCACATGATCACCCAGCACCAGAATGAAAATAGACTACTTTCTTGTAACAAAGATCTAAGAATACTACCAATACAAACGCATGCGTCTTGACAAACCTCAAAAAACCATTTCTATAAAGGAAATACATGCATAACTATCACAGCAGTACAGATCAGCACAAAAAGGCCATTAAACACACAGAAGAAATGCGTTACTTACCTGTAACAGCAGTTATCCAGTATTGGTGTCTTTCATAGATTCACATGCCTGAATCATTCCCCGTCGCCGAGACGGGAGCCTCCGGTACATAAAAAAGTAATGTCCTAGGGACATACATAGAGAATATAGGCCGAAGGGCCTCCCCTTTGGGGCCTTTCCACGTCCTTATGTAAAAAGGACCGAACTCTCATCGTTAGCCAATCAGCTCCGACCTCCCTCTAGAACCTTCCCGGGAGGAGCCTCAGTCCCTCAGATTTTCGTACGCACCCAGCTAGGGTGTCGCAATGTAGACATAGAGGTACGTGAGTCCTTACCGGGGAGGCGGGAGGGTTGCATGTGAATCTATGAAAGACACCAATACTGGATAACTGCTGTTACAGGTAAGTAACGCATTTTTTATCCAGTATTTGGGTGTCTTTCATAGATTCACATGCCTGAATCAGAGTAGCCAGCAGTTATACATGCATAGTGGTAAAGCACATTCTCACATCCAGCAGGCCTGCATAAATTACAGACAACATGAGAGAAACATGGTAATATACAGTCATGAGAGAAACATGGTAATATACAGTCATGCATATAGCAGAAAAACCATGGAGAATGTGCATACCTGGATGGCGGGACGAGGTAAGGCTCACCTTATTGGAAGAGATGGCGCAGCACCGCTTGTCCCACTGCAGCGTCCTTCTGCAGTTCGATGTCCAGGCAGTAGTGCCTGGAAAAGGTGTGCGGGGACTTCCAGGTCGCCGCTCGGCAGATGTCCAGGATCGTCACTCCAGCGAAGAGCGCCGCTGACGTTGACATCGCTCTGGTAGAGTGGGCAGCCACTCGGTCCGTTAATGGCCGTCCGGCCTGATCATGGCAGAAAGCAATCGCTGATGAAATCCAGCGGGAGATGCTCTGTTTTGTTAGGGGCAAACCCATGCGCAGGTTGCTGTAGGCTACGAAGAGTTGGGAAGACTTCCTGACCTCTTTGGTCCTGTCCAAGTAGAATTTGGGACACCGTTTAAGGTCCAAGGAATGCAGCGCTCGTTCTGCCGCTGTGGAAGGGTTCGCAAAAAATGACTTGAGGACAATTGGTTCGTTCAGATGAAAGTCTGAAGGCACTTTAGGAATGAATTTAGGGTTGGGCCTGAGTACCACTCGGTCGTGCCTGAATTGGAGATACGGTTCCTGAATAGACAGCGCCTGAAGTTCGCTGACCCTTCTGGCCGACGTCAGGGCGAGCAGGAGTGCCGTCTTCCAGGAGAGATGTTTGAGAGTGGCCCGGTGTATGGGCTCGAAAGGGTGTTTCATTAGTTGGTTGAGCACCAAGTTCAACTGCCAGGTTGGAGGGACTTTCCGAGGCCTCGGAAAGGATCTGTAGAGCCCCTTCAGAAATTGCTTTATCAGTCGACTGGACCATAGGGAAGGTCCTGATGAGGTCCTGGTGAATCTAGAAATCGCAGCCAGATGAACCTTAATGGAGGCGTGAGCCAGCCCCGATTGAGCCAGGTGGAGGAGGTACGGTAGTAGCTGTACTGGGGTGACCCGTAGAGGGTGCAAGCCTTGTTCCGAACACCACAAGCAGAACCTCTTCCACTTCAGCGAGTAGGTCTTGTTCGTACTGCCCGCCCTCGCTTTGGCTAGTACGGCCCTGCAGTCCTGCGGGATCTCTAGGTCTCCGAACTCTCGGTGCTCAGGAGCCAAGCCGATAATTTGAGCGAGCGGAGGTTCGGGTGGTGTACCTGGCCTCCGGACATCGTTAAGAGGTTCGGGTGTTGTCGCAGGTGAATCGGGGGCCTGATGGAAAGGCGAAGCAGGTCCGAGAACCAGTGTTGTCTCGGCCAGTACGGAGCAATCAGGATCAGGGTGCACGGCTCCGTCTTCATCTTCCTGAGGAGCCTCGGTATCATCGGGAACGGAGGAAAAGCGTACGCAAACACGCTGAACCAGCCGATGGAAAAAGCATTTCCCAACGACCCCTGTTGGGGATGCCAGCTTGCGTAGCTTGGGCATTTGGCGTTCCCTGCCGTCGCGAAGAGATCGATCCTCGGGGTCCCCCATTGCGAGAAGATGTGGGCCACTGTGTCGCCGTTCAGCTCCCATTCGTGGGAGAGAGAGGTCTGTCTGCTGAGGGCGTCCGCTATGGTGTTGTCCTTCCCGGGAACGTACTCCGCCTTGAGGGAGAGCCCGTGGGCCACCAACCAGTTCCAGATTTTTTGCGATTCTCTTGAGAGAGAGAGAGATCGCGTTCCCCCTTGTTTGTTCAGGTAGTGCATCGTCGTGGTGTTGTCCGTTTTGACGAGCACCGGGGAAGTTCCGATACGTGGCAGGAATGCCTGCAGAGCCAGATACACTGCCCTCAGCTCCAAGAGGTTGATGTGTAGTTGTTTCTCTTAGGCTTCCCATTTGCCGCTGACTCGAAGGTCCAATAGAACAGCGCCCCAGCCTTCCAGGGAGGCATCTGTCGTGATGACCAGAGGTGCCGGCGGCAGGAGGAACTGCAAGCCGGCCGTCAGGTGTTTCCGGTTTCTCCACCACAGAAGGGCCTTTGTGATGGCCGGTGTGATCGTGATAATGTCCTCGAACGAGCCGGAACTCTGTTTCCATTGCCTCGCCAGAGCCTCCTGCAGTGGACGCATGCGGAGCCTGCAGTGTGGTATGAGGAGAATGCAGGAGGACATCATCCCTAGCAGGGAGGTGAATGTCCGGACTTTGATGTGAGACTTCTTGGCCACCGACGCGGCCAGAGACAGTATTTTGTTGGTCCTGTCCTCCGAGGGGAAAGCCTTTGCGCAATCCGTGTCTAAGGTAGCCCCTAGGAAGGTGATCCTGGTTGATGGAGTAGTGCCGGATTTTTTGAGGTTGATCGTCAGACCCAGCTGTTGAAAAAGTGCGCTGCAGGCGTTGGAGGAAGCGGTCGCGCCCTCCGGAGAAGGCGCCTTCACCAGCCAGTCGTCCAGGTAGGGGAACACCTGGTGACCTCTTTGTCGCAGGAAGGCTGCCACCGGCGCCAAGCACTTCGTGAAGATACGTGGCGAGGATTTGAGGCCGAATGGCAAGACCTTGAACTGATAATGCCTGCCTGCTATTTCGAACCGCAGGTACCTCCTGTGCCGTGTGAGGATGGGGATATGGTAGTAGGCGTCCTGTAAGTCCAGGGAGACCATCGAGTCTCCCCTTTCCAGCGCTCCCAGGATCTCCTGGATCGTTACCATCCGGAAGGATTGACTCCGCAGGAAGGCGTTGAGCGCCCGGAGGTCCAAGATCGGTCTCCATTTGTCCCCTTTCTGTTGGACTAGGAAGAAGTGGGAATAAAATCCCGTCCCCTTCTGGGACGCCGGGACCCTTTCGATGGCTCCTTTTACCAACATGGCGGATACTTCCTTGAGAAGGAGGTGCAGGTGTTTGTGAGCACGCTTCAGCGGAGGAGTGTTGGGAGGGGTGCTGACAATTTCGAGGGAATGTCCAAATTGAACTATTTGTAGTACCCACCGATCCGTAGTGATTTTTCGCCAATTGGGGAGGAAGTGGGTCAGTTTTCCTCCAATTCGAAAGGATTGAGACGGTGGCGGGACTAGCTGGAGTAAATGGTCACTGGCGGCCGCCAGTGCCCTTCTTGGCGGATTTGCCTCTGAAGGACGACCTCCCATAGGACGACTGTCGGTTCTGTTGTTTGTGCTGGGGCTGGTTCCTGTTGCCGTAGGAGTAGGACGACCGATTTTGGTAGGAACCTCTGTAGGAGTACTGGCCTCTGGAGCGGCCCCCCCGAAAGGACTGGTTCCGGGACTGGAGGGAGCCCAGAGCCCTCGCCGTATCGGTATCTTTCTTAATGGCCTGGAGTGCCTCATCTATCTTCTCCCCAAAGAGAAACTGACCATCGAAAGGCATGTCGAGCACCTTAGATTGGACCTCTTGTCGAAAGGACGTTGCCTTGAGCCAGCCTTGGCGGCGGAGCACGGCAGCCCCGGCCAACTGGCGGAATCCCGTCATGGCTGCGTCGATGGCGCAGTCGATGATCTCTGCAGCGGAGTTTTGTCCTTCCGCCAGGAGAGCTTTCACTTCGTCCTGGACCGTGGCTGGCAGGTCCCGCAGGTAGGGGGCAATGTCTTCCCATAGCTGGCGGTTGTAGCGCCCTAGCAGGGCGATGGAATTTGCCACTTTGATGGTCATGGCGGACGTGGTAGAGAACCGTTTGCCTATGGTGTCCAACTTCCTGCCTTCCTTGTCTGGGGGTGCAGACAGCGGCGAGGATGGGTTGCGGGATTGCTTTTGGGCCGCCTGAGTCACAACCGAGTCCGGTTTGGGGTGGCCGGTCAGGCAGGCTGGCGTGGTATTCGGGGCCCTATATTTTTTGTCTAGGCGCGGAACCACCGCAGGCACCGAGGCAGGCGTGAGCATCAACTTCTTGCCCTGTTCCCACAGAAAGTCTATAAGTGGAATAGACTTGGCCGACTTCTGGCTGTGCTCCTTGAAATCATGGAGGAAGCATTCTGTTTCCGTGGATTCCACCGCCATGTGAAACCTCTTAGCTGCCCTGTCCACCAGTTTGTGGAAACCCCCAACGTCCGTCGTTTCAGACTGGCGCGGTCGCGGGGATGCCGGGGTAGACGAATGGTGTGATGACGCAGCATCGGCCTCGTCGTCTCTGTGGTCCGAGTCAACGTCTTGCACTTCACCTTCCTCCAAGTCCGTCTCCTCCTCCTCGTCCTCCGAGGAGTCCTCTACCTGAGGCTGGGGCCGAGCACGAGGCTGGGGTTGGTTCCGAGGTCGGGCCTGGAGAGCGGAAGGGCGCGAGGCAGACGGTTGCGCCTGGGTGACCGGCACCTGGGTTCCGCTGTCGGCATCCGGGAACCGTTGTTTATAGTCCTGCACTAGGCAGCGCAAATCGTTGACCAGAGACACGGGCAAACAGATCATCGGTGTGTTTTCCGTGCGGACACTTACGGAACGTTCCTGATACATGACTTCCTCCTGGTCCTCGTGAACGTCCGATAGGGAGGTGGCCGGATCGGGCTGGTTTTCCTCCTCGGACTCCTCACTCTGCAGTGCTACCTGCTCCTGCTCGGGCGTCAACCCCTTCGTTGGTGGAACCGAGGAAGTTGGAATTGAGTGAATGGCGACTTCGACCAATCTGGATTCTTTCCAAGATGGCGCCGGGGTCCCTTCCGACGACGTGCGTGAAGATGGCGCGCCCGCCGTTTGGGTTGGCGACTTGAACGCTTCCGATAGTGTCGATGGCACCAAATTCTGCGGGGATAAGTGAACCGCCGACTTACTGGTGGTAGAGCCTTCCACTTGAGATTTCGTGGGTGAAGGCGGACCTTTTGAACTTGACCTCGACTGTTTAGGTGATGATCCTTTGGTATGAGATTTCTTCGGCGAAGGCGGACCTTTTGAAGTAGACTTGGATCTCTTAGGCGACGATGACGCAGACAGTGGGGACACCGTCGATGGTCCTGTGTTTGTCTTGGACGAAGACTTCAGAGGAATGGTAGAGGAGACCGGTGCGCCTGAGGACGCAGTGGTGGTCGTTGTGGCCGTCGCGGAGGGCGATGAGGCCGTAGTGGTCGACACTGTGGTCGAGACCGAGGTGGTCCGCTTAGTAGATGGAGCGGGTTTCTTGAACCTCTGGCCATCTCGAACAGACACGGAGGAGGTGGTGGAACGTGCCTCCGAAGGTTTGTTGTGCTCCTTCTTGGGAGGAGTGTCTGTCTCTCCAGGGGACTGCTCCCTGGGTCTCTTCTTGGAGACTTTGGAGGACACGGAGACACTACCCTCGGAAGATTCCAGAGTGTCTCGGTCCTTAAGCCTGTCGAGCCATTCGAGAAGGCGAGCCTCTCTTTCCTTTACAGTCTTCTTTGGGAAGGCTCTACACACCCTACACTTGTCAGAGACGTGGTCAGGGTACAGGCAATACAAGCACAGATCGTGCTTATCCTCCGCTTGAATCCGCTTCTTGCCGCAGGAGGAACAGGCCCTGAGAAGGGCTTTCTTTTGCGAGTCCGCCATGGATGAAGCCTTTTTATTGGATTCCGACATGGGAGACGGCAGTCGAAGATAGGATAATTATTCTTTTGAACAAAGGTACTTCTAGAGAAGTTTGAGACTTCGAAGCAAGAAAAACCTGAAGAGCTCAGGTTGGAGACTCCCTAGCACAACGTGCGGTAGAAAATCTGAGGGACTGAGGCTCCTCCCGGGAAGGTTCTAGAGGGAGGTCGGAGCTGATTGGCTAACGATGAGAGTTCGGTCCTTTTTACATAAGGACGTGGAAAGGCCCCAAAGGGGAGGCCCTTCGGCCTATATTCTCTATGTATGTCCCTAGGACATTACTTTTTTATGTACCGGAGGCTCCCGTCTCGGCGACGGGGAATGATTCAGGCATGTGAATCTATGAAAGACACCCAAATACTGGATAAGTAAACAAAATTGCAGCTGTTACACAGACCACCCCTCCCCGCAAACCCCAGTCACAGTATACAGATCACACTCAGCCATACAAATGATGCAAACATTAGTACACCTTATTACTATGGATATATCACCAATAACATCTACTACTTTACAGTGCAAATCCGATGCAATTGCAAAGAAATGTACTCTTATACATAGGTTTTACCAGCGGTTCTGAGAGGGTAACCAAGAAATAACCAGATCAGCCATTGATCTGCAGAGCAAGCGCATTCTCTCCCCTGGAGAGCTTTAGGGAAGATCTCACCATCTGTAGATGCATTTAGCCTTAATAAGCAATAATAAATGGAAATGGTTAACCATATATGTAGCTCAGAACTTCCCCTTTCAGAGGCCACTCGGTCAACTGGGACTCTTACCACAAGGATAACAAGCATTTGCAATGCAATAGGTCTTGCATTAGTTAAATGCAGAGCTATTGACTTTGCAAATGTGCAAGTAATACGGTGGACAAAGAACTTTTATTTTTCTATTCATTGACTTTCGTAACAATGGCAAACACAAGGAGATGATGGACGGAGCACTGAAACATGTCAGACATTCACCCCCAGTCACAGATCTGGGTTAAATCCATCATCATTCTTTAGCTCACTTCGCCACCCCAAGTTCAGACCCAGCCATATGCAAATCAGTCTTGACCTTGTACCTTATGGTATCAGTCCAGCAGAACTGCCAAGCCACGTCTTCCCTGGACTGGAAACAAGCACCCTGGGTCAGATCTTAAGATAGCACTTATGTTTAGCAGGTCTATCTTGAGTACATTTGAGCATATTACAGTATGTAACAAATTTGATTTTGCATTTGGGTTCTGTCAAACTATGGACCCAACCCCAAAGCAAAATTTGGGCCTTAACACATGCATTTATTTTTTAACCTCTGCCACAAATTGAGAACAAGGAGTAAAGTGACAGTACATCTGTTCTGCTTATTTGGCTGCAAAGTCTGTATTTTAACATATCTTATGGGTTTAAGGCACCTGTTAAAGAGATGTTTGTGTGCCAGCTAAATCTCAAGGAATAACAATAATGGTTAAATAATTCTGGAGGATAACACTTACTGGAGAGATCTGTGTTTTGCCTAGTTCTAGTTTTGAATCAAAGTAGCATAGAGGGTTATATCTCCAGCAAAGCACATTATGTAACATGCAGAAGACAGATCTTTATTTTATGTAAATGGGTTGCTGATTTTAAGACAGAGATCCTTTTGTTACTAGCAGTTTATAAATTGTAATCCTTCTAAAACAGCACAGTGAGGTATGAAGAGCATGTGTCACCTAACCCATGTAACCCTCACTGTCTTATGTAGCAAATACTTTATACTGATGTACATACATGATTTATTGTAAATGTATAATCTGTACGTGTGATGTAAAGCGCTCTAACACCTTGCATTAGGACGAGTAGTGCTAAAGCGCTATGAAAGAAATAAAACAAAACAGTGGTATTTAAATTATTTGTGTAATAACTGGAGCGACCAACACATCTGACATTCTTACAGTGTATGTGTGTGTTGGACCTGGCCCTTTTTGGCAGGTTCACCCCAAAACTTTTTTTTGCTTTTGCCTAGCCTGTTTCTGTAACCTGGTGTTGGTGATTTTAGGTCTCTGCACACTTTTTCACTGTGGTCCAGTGTAAAGTGCGTGTGCTCTCTGTGTGTGTGGTGAGAGTGACCTGCCCTCCCATAGGAATGCATGGGGAATATGTGACCATGGTAGTTCCTGATGTGTGGGGAGTGCAGGGTCGGGTTTGGTATGTGCGAACTCGTGAGATCGAATGCTGTGCAGTGATGTATGTGGCATGATTGTGTCTAGTGTGGAAGTGCCACTTCTAGAAGTTGGCATGTTTGTGTAATTTGTGTCTGGCGTGTGATTGGCTGGAGCTGGCTGGTGAGCCTGGCTCCAGGAGTCAGGATGGTCCTGCCCCAGTGGTGAATGGAGAGATTAGCATGCTGATGTGAGGGAGGTGTACACCCGGGACTACACCCGGGACCTGAATAGGTCTGGGTTTTCCCTCCACAATGCTGGCTCCACCCCCTGTGGTGCGTCTGATGTCCCTTGCCTGGCCAGTGAAAGGAGTTCCCCATAACCAGTTATAGCTGGTTCTCACAATGCCTACACCCTGCTAGACAAAGAGATTCGCTGTATAAAAAGAGGCAGTGACCTCTTGTAAAATGTTCTTGTCTTGCTACTTGAATCCTGCCAGGGGCATGCTGCTGCTTGGGCCCAGGGGAAGGCTTGCCTCCCTGGGCCCTGCCCAGCCCCTGGTTGCCTGATGGATGCCCCTGAAACCTTTGGGGGCCTGACCTTTGTCCTGGACTGGTGTGTCTCTAGCGCTGGGGAGCGCTTTATTTTTACTTGGACCTTGTTGGTCCTCTAGCGCTGGGAGCGCTTTATTTTTCCGATAGTGCTTAGGAGCACTGGGTGCCAAGAATTCACCGCCGGCCCCGGGGATTGCTCGGAGCAGCGCTGCCATTGGCAGCCCTCCGAGGCAGGAAGCCAGGCATCTTTTGCCGGGACAGGGGCGGGGCCTGCAATTCGGCAGGAAGTCCCGCCTGCCACCGCCGGCCCGAGAGAGAAGCAGCTGGCCGAGGAATGGCCGCCCGGGGCCCCCGTGAGCTGGGAGGGAGCCCCGGGGGAGAAGGACCGGGTGAAGCGAGCGAATTGGCGGAGGCGGGGCTCTAGTGTGGAGAGAGAGCCCCGCAGAGGGACCGGGCAAAGCAGAGACCGGCCGCATCCGGAGGAGAGGAGCCCGCTTGTCCCAGAGGTGAGGAGAGTGGCACGAAGTGCCCGTCCCATAGAAACCGGTGAGTGGGGCCCGATGTTGTTCATAGCAGAGGGGGGGCATCGGGGCACGTTGCCGGTGCCCGCCCCTCCTGCCAGTGATTTGGAGCCCACGAAGGGCTGCGGGGGCCATTTGTAGTTAGAGGGGGCGTTGGGGCACATTGCCAATGCCCGCCCCCTCCTACCTGTGTTCTCTTAGTTCCTTAGAGCGGCCCCGGTTGACGGAGGCCGCTCTAAAGTCTTGGGGGCATTTTTGCGATTTAGAGTCCCCCTAGAGGGACTCCAACGAAGCCGCATTTTTCTGCCGAGCCTGCGAGGCTCTGGGGCATATTTGTGTTTAGAGCCTGCAAGGCTCAGGGGCATATTTGTGTTTAGAGCCAGAGAGGCTCAGGGGCATATTTATTGTTTAGAGGAGAGAGGCTCCTGGGGGCATAGTTACTTCGAGTACCCAAGAGGGGGGCTCCAACGGGGGCTATATTTCTTTTAAGGGCCCAGGTTCCTGTTCCCATGCTTTGCCTCATTATGATTATAGAGCCTAGAGGGCTCCAAGGTGTTTGTTAATACTTCAACAGAGAGAAATAACAACCATCCCGGGAATTTAGGCACTTGTAATAAATTCATTACGAATTGAAGTATGAACTTAACATAAGTTTTGACAATTAGTGTTTAAGCTGATATGTGCTTGTGGAAATGGCCACTTCTATTAAATGATAACATTTGATATTTGAGGTCTGACATGCAGCAATATAAACACAAGCATTGCCTTTATGTAAGGGGTAGCATATTAAGTTTTGGTCTAATACCTGAGACATTTGTGTTGCGCAATCACAAGGGAGAGTTCTCAAATTATCATGGGGCGTGGCCCCATGAAAATGAGTAAGCACTTCCTATTCATTTCTATTGCATTATAGACACTGGAACACAGTCATTAAAACAGTCAAGAGATCAGGTGTGCGCCCAATGAAAACAAGCTTGTGAGGGGTTGTGGGTCGCAGGTGGAAGCATTCAGTTACTACAACGACCTGCAGGAGGATATAGGTCACCCTTTCAAAAAGGTGGACCAGTGGCTTCAATGTACAAGTGCAAAGTTGGCACCCGCACTAGGATAAGATCATTCAATTTAATATGGCATGCTGTCCCGAGTGTGCACCCTGTGCACCAAGTTGAAGGTGCACAGTGACGCAGATCGTGGTTTTACACTCTATTTGTAATATGAACCAGGTGACATAGCTCTGGAATAATCTTTGTACCAATATCTATACAATCCGTGTCTTGGTCCATAGCACTTTGATGTTCGACTACCTTCCCCAAATCAAGCAGATTTAGCCCACATAAAAACGAGCTTGAAGGCAATTCAATTTGTAACCAAGGATGGCTCCGCCACTAAGGTAGAGTAACATCGCCCCACTGCTTTCAGAGCAGTTCAAAACTAAAAAATAAAATGTTAACTTTGTTATTATCATTTTATGTTTGGCAGCTATGGGGCTGTGGTCACATAAGAGAAGTGGTGGGTACACTCTAAGTGTGCATGTCTGTTTAGCCGGCTGTCTTGGGCCGGCCAAACAGTCATGCACACTTTGCATGTTCCCCACCAGGCTGCATTACGCAGTCGGGTGAGGAACATGCCCGGGCTCCCATCCCCGCCTGAGTGCTGAACCACGACGCTCAGACCAATCACAACGCTGCTGCAATGCAGCGTTGTTATTGGCTTAGGGAAGGGAGCCTTGGTGTGTGCTTCCAGTTCCTGGTTTCATCGCGGGACGGTGTCAGGGAATCGGAGAAGAGACAAGGCCGGCAAAAGAAACGTGTTTTTTTGTTTTGTTCAACTCGCCCACCTCCCGCCCTGCCACCTCAGTGACCTGCCAGCCACCACTGTTTGTAAACTGCAACATATAATTATGTTGTTTTAACTAAACATTGACATTGCATGACAGACATTGCTTTTTATCTTTCTGAGTGTTATCTTGCTAGCGAGGTGGACAGCTGGAGCTGTGACTGGTTTTATGTTTTATTACTACAATATGGTTTCAATTCTTTTGATGGGTACTAACTTCTTGTACCCAAACTATCATGCCGGTTAATTCCTGGTTACGGCATATAGTCAACTGATTCAAAGCCCTTGTGTCTGTAGTGCCAGACACCAATTGTTGGACAGATGTGGGTAAAGACTCTCTGCAGACATCACAAGGCATCCTTCAGGCAGGGTTATTGTGTCTGCTGGTTAACTCATTTTGTGACTGCGCTGGAGGCTCCAATCAAATGGCAAACAATGCCTCTTTGTGGGCATGCTCTCCAGTGAATACCTTGCTCCTTGCACATATGTTGCTGTTTTACATGTTCTATAATAGCTTTGTAGACCAAGATGTGTGTATAAATAGGAAATGTCTATAGCAAAAAAACTAAGCAAAAGGCAATGGAGCCTGGTACATGGTGAAAGGCAATCTTAAAAACATCAAATGCTAAGAGAGGAAGCAGAGTTATGGACAGTTAATGCATTGTGATAAAGTGTACTTTAAAGAGGTGAGTCGTTAACTCTTTCCTTAACTGGAGCAGCTTTGGGGTGGTCCTGATGGTTAGAAGGATGTTGACCCAGATCCTGGGTACCTAGTAGGAAAAGGCCAGCGGCCTTTCTTTTCTGTTTTACACTTCTTGGCCCACAGTGTAATGGTGTTCTTGTTGCGGGTATGTCGAGCATCACCAGAGATGGTGAGCATGTCTGTTTGATAAGCGGGTCTGCTGGTTCTTATGGCTTTGTAAATGATGCAGCTAGTTTTGAGGATGGTGTGAGTTGGCAAGGGGAGCCAATGGAGTTCCATAAGGGTAAGGTGGTTTGATCACATTTCTTCATGCCCTAGACGAAATGTGCTGCGACATGTAGGATGCCTTAAGTGGTGTCAGTGTGGAGTCTGGGGCTCTGTGGAGTAGGGCATTAGCATCATCCAGATGTGAGAGCACAAGGGCTTGAACAGCTATTCTTAAGTCGCTTTCTGGATGAAACTGTTTGACCTTTAGAAGAGAGCTAATACCGAGTCAACTTTGTTTTTTTTATGTGTTCCTTGAGGGAGAGTTAGGTGTCCAAGGAGAATCAAAGTAATTTGGCATTTGGGGAGAGTTGGGGTTCGAAAAAGTCCAGGTTCAGATCATGAAGCAGAGATCGTCTTTCATGCAATTGCTCCATCAACTCACGCAGGGAAATAGGTATGAGTACCAGGTGAATTCTGAAGATGCTGCTATCTGATTACAGACTACCTCAGATCAGGAGACAAGATGGGTAGGCCGTACCAGTCACATGCTATGCTCTGGGTCAAACCATGCCTACGTTCGGATCAATTTTGGTTTGTGACTTCACTGCAGTGTAGGTTCATTTGATTGACAGATATATCTTTGTAATCACAAGTTCCTATCTGCAGTAGTTCTTTATTCGCTTTAGTCGGTCAATAGGCCATAAAAACACATAAAACATTATCACCTAAAATCAGGCTATGTACATGATTACATCAAGGAAAGGAGGTAATACATGTTCATTTAAACAGGTATGGAAGCAATCTCAAACTTTTATACAAAAAGCGAATTAAAAAACGAATACAATTTGCATATAAAGTTCTAGTGCCTTAACTAGAACATATTTGACAGGCTCAGACCTTTACGCTAAAACATCACATTTGAATATACACAAGTATTGACCTATATTATAAAATCGATAGGGGTCTCTTGTCCTTAAACAACTTTTTTCCTGTGTATGTGGTCTCCTGAAAGGAAACTTGCGACCTCAAAACAGATCATAGGGAAAGATAACATTTGTAAGAACAGCAACGCAGGCCTTACTTGTGCAAAGTGATTGTTTCTTACCAGCGGGATAAAACATTTACGACTCAAGGTACAATAAAAATCACAGATATAAAGTGCAATGGGTCCTGCTTCGAAAACAAGTCACAGGGGTAGGGATTTAAAGTTCCTGGCTTTGAAAATCCCCTGGGAACTGATAAAAATTAATATATAGAATTAAATCTAAATCTAGTCAGTAAAAAACGATGGTGGACGTTATGAATAAAACAGGTAGGGGTTGCACCCCACAAACTAGTTTTTAACAATATATGTTGTTTCACTGTGGGTCTGGCAAGTTCCCTATCTTCCCTTTCACCAAGCTGCCTGGCCAGAAACAGGTTTTTGATGACCTGCAAGTCACTGGGGCGTAGTGGTTTGGGTTAGTAAAGAGATCTAAATAACCTAACCTCAGCAGCTGTTTCTAGACTTATCCTATACACGGGACACGTTGAGCCCCCTCAAGACACTACAATCCTTTAGTATGTGATAAGTCAGAGTGGGAGCAGGACTAGACCAAACTAGGGGGTAGTTTGGTACTAGTTGGAACAGCTAGAAGTCTGCACATACATTTGTTCTCTACCATCTGCAGTTCTGACATCTTTATAACCCCCCCACACATCACACCCATAGTGTGTATGCTCGAGCAAGGGTGCAATCTAGTTGACATAAATGTACAGTGAAGTCACCCAAAATTATAACCTGATAATAAGAGGCCCTCATCTCCCCGTAGTGTCCTAAAAAAACATTCCAATGAAGCAATGTGTTTAATATTTGATTTTCTACAAAAGGAGTTTAAAAAAATGTACTACCAACAAATGGGGATTAATTTTGAACACCAGCTCTACTGCCAGGAAGTTGGGGGAATCCGTTTCCAACTCACTGGTGGTGGATGGAAGTTTGAGGGAGACCAGGACATGGCGGCCTCCCTTGGCATGTCCTGCCGGAGAGGGGGGCGCAACCTTAAAAAAGGAGCCAAATCCATCAATGTAAAAGGATTTTCCAGTATCCCATCCTTCCTGCAGAGCAACTATGTGACAACCCCCAAGACTTTCTAACCATTTTACATCATTTCTTTTGGCCCTCAGCCCTGCAATGTTCCATGTCATAACCCTCATAGATGAAGAGATAGCGGGAATAGAGGCTGCATGATGGTACAGAATATATAGAACCCCGTGGACCTAGGGCCCGGCGACCCATCCTGTTTTGACATCTGTCAATCGCTGTCATTCAGGCCTATCAGGGGTGTGAACCTATTGTCAAGGGAAATATTATTCCTGGCACTCTCGTCCTGAGGCATTTTAAGAGGCCTAGTGGCGAACTGACCACTGCTACCCAGGAAGAAGGAATGGGTGGGATAAAAATATTGAAGGGGGACAATCTTGATCTTTGTGCTCACATCCTGGGAACAGTTACTCTGAACCAGAGCTTTTGTATATCTGGAATGCCTTAGATTAGATGTTTTTCTTTACCTTGAAGCCAACCCAGCTCACGCCTCTTGCCATTAGGATTTGAGGGGACAAAAGATGCCCCTTCCCTTCGGAGCTGTTACACCAGTGTTTGACCTTCTACATGAATGAGGTCTACTGTACACTCTTTCATGCCTTGCTTAATAGGGGGAACTCCGGTCAAAATAGCAACCAAGGGTACTGAGTGTGAGGGTAGATTTAGGGAGGTAAATCAAGGTAAAGCACCTTCTCGTGCTGTAGGAGGCCTACTTGGTGTAGGTGTTATAGCACTACTTCGGATGAACTGAAGTGGGCCTCCGATGCAATCTGTTTGACTAGGGTCCTCTACAGCCTGCGTAACAGTTTGACCTAGCATCATGAACAACCCCTTGAGAAATTGACATAGCACTCTGGATCCTAGGTACCGGCAACTATGCTTGCTAGAGGCCCCCCAAAACAAACATCCTCAAATGAGGGCGCAGCCTGACAGGTAGATCCACGGGCGCTGTCATGGCCTTACTGTTGGAGGAACTAATGTCAGAAGGGAACAATGAACTGAGCTTAGCCTCTATTCCTTTAACCGCATCGCTGCGGCGGTTATTTTTCCACTGTGCGGCTTTTTTCCAAAAGCCGCGTTAGATGACGAGCTCAGCTCGTCATCCGCACACGACCACCGTGGCTGATGACGAGCTGAGCTCGTCATCAGCAGCGAAGGGGTTAAACCGCGACAGAATGAGGGACAACAAACCTTTAAGCAGTGTTTCAAACCTAGTAAGTAACTTGTCTGTTACATGATCTAAATTGGAGTTTGCACGTGTAACTGGGGAGACACCCTCCAGTGCAATTGGGGCCTCTTCTTTTTACCCAGGGTTTCAACAAGCGCAGTGTCTTCCTTTGATAATGTCTCCGTGGCCTCAGCATGCATAGCTGCAGGGGGTAACATAAGTGCTGGTGGGGTACTGGCTGCTCCCTTGGGGTCGACAGAGTGGTGTTACTCATGGGTACTTTTCTCAGTCTCCAGAGAAAGTCTCCTTTCTGTCAGAGTTCTCTTTAGAGAGAAGACTCACTGCTCTATAGGAGTAATAGTATCTCCACCAGAAGTGCCTGCGTTCCTCTTGCTTTTACCCAGGACTTCCCACGTTTGGAAATATGAATGCTAAAAGAGTGCACCTGGCAATAACTCTTAAGGTGCAATAGCCATGGACTGGCCAGCCCTGGCATCTATTAGTCCATATTGGCCTAGGCAGGGCTGCTCTGGTGGGCACTGAGTCCCTTAAAGGACCCGGGGGGGAACTGACTGCAAAAAACAAGCACAATGAAAAATAACAGTACCTCCATATTGGAAAGCCAAAGAGAGGAGCCAAGAGGGGTGGCCCAGCCCGGCCCAGCCCAACCCATCTGCGCACGGTCTTTGCCCAGGCCGAAACAGGCTTCAGTAGCCCCAAGCAGATTAAGTAGAGCACATCTGGGTGCGAGCTGTTAGCGTCCGAGGCTTCCTCGCCGCGGCTGCTGCTGGGGGCTTGAAGTCTGCCCCCACGCTCCTGTCCAAGTTACTATCATTCAGACCAAACAAGGGCCTCTTCAAAGCGGAGATTCATCGATCTGTTGTACGCTTGCACTGTAGAATCATTGAGATTGTATCTCTCACCCTACCACCATCTTATAATCTACCCTTAATGCATGGCATCCAGTGAAGCCGCAATTCAATAATATATTATGTGACTGCGTGGCGAAGAGCAAAACTTGGATAATCTAACAGACAGAACACACTTGCACTTATCCTAGGCTTCCCAGAATACTAATCCCCAACCCCTTGTTATGCAATTACATGCATGTTCAGTTTATGTGGCAATACCTTCCTTGGCCCATGCTAGCCTTGCAGGTTGCGACCTGGCCTTTGTACACTGGAGGTCCATGCTTTCCTAAATCCCCTGGGAAGCCTACAAGGGAAAGGGGCAATAAACACTCCATAGTCAAGTACTCTCCATTATGTATGGATGTGCTCGTATCAGCCTGTCATGGCCCAGCTGTTCTGCCTCTGCTCACGCAAACAGCAGCACCGTCCGAAAGAACAAGTCTGGTACATCTACACTGCAGCGCCAATCACTAGCAGATCTCAGATGAATGACATGTATGGTACCCAAGATGGACAAACTTCCATGAGCTGCAGCATGGCTAGAAATAGAAGACACATTATTTTATTCTTAGAAGGGCAACTGTTTGCTTCATTTACAGGTCAGCCATGATGGAACGTAGCATTTGGATCATCACACATTACTGGATTTCCTTTTAAGTATGCATATAAAAAAATACTTTCTGAGTACTCAAGTGAAAACAGTTATAAGTTTGAATATATTATGAAGGTCTGTATCATTTAGTCTGTCTGCAATGTAACGGACTACAATGTGCGGGCCATCTTAGAACTGCAATAGTCAACTCATTAAAATATACACCTGCAACAGTAAACAAAAAGAGAAAAGATACGAAGCGCCAGAACACCCAAACAGAAGGCTAATCTGTAGGTGGAACAACTCTTATGCAAAACCGTAATGGATGGATGCTTGAATTAGTCTCAGTCACTGGTAATCACTCAGGCCCCATTTTGGACCCAGCTATATACAAATCAGTCTTGACTCTACTCCAATCTGAACAGTCCAGTCCAAACTGCCAAACCAGGTCTTATCTGAACAGGAACACAAGCAACCCAGGACCGGTTTCGCTCTGGTTATGGGCTCATCAGCCGGGTACAGCATGGGGCTAGGGGCCAAGACCTTATACTCTACCCCCCACAGCCCCTATTATTTATGCACGAGACACCCTTCTGCAGCTGAGACATACGACCCCCAAACCTTGTTTGCACTCGATCTCCCTAGAAGAGCGGCAATCAAACTGCTCTCACTGTGCTTATACCCTATCATTAGTTACTACACCTAAGAAACATTGGGTTAAGATGGCCCTGATCAACTGTAGGTCCTTACCAAATATGGTATAAAAATAAACTTACTCTAAAAGAATCTGAGCTAGAGGCCCTATTCTTGACAGAAACTTGGCTGTCCCCAGCTTCAGAACCTGACTTAGTTCAAGCACTCCCGTCAGGCTACCTAATTCAACGACATGACAGACCTGCAGGAATTGGAGAGGGCATTGCGATCATCTATAAAGACCACCCTTCCTGCCGCCTTGCAGACAGCCCTGTCCAGGACTGTGAAAAAGTATACTTCTCCATCCAGCTCTCCCCGTTAAAATCTTTTTCAGGTATCCTTGTCTACCGCCCCCCCTGGAGCAAAAGGTCAGTTTTGCAGCTCTCTGCTGGAAGCCACCACCTCTTATGCCTGTGTGTCCCCCAATTTTACCATACTAGGAGATCTAAACATCCACTTAGACGATCCAACTGACTAAATGGCTGAAGATTTAACCCTAGACCTTGCTTTCTACAACCTTCACCTGAAAAACCACCAGCCTACTCACGTCAAAGGCCACCTTTTAGACCCTTTTTTTTAAATATTCCCGAATACTCAGATGAGCCCCTCCCTGTCCCCTGGTCAGACCACTATCTTATCCATTTCAAGTATCAAATTCATTCTGAAACCCCAGGCAGACCCCCCCCCCCCACCCCCATACCCATCCCGGCCATGGTCGAAATTAGATATAGAAGACTGGACACAGAATCTCGAAGCAACCATACCTGCCCTAGACTCAGATCCTATCCTAACCGACCAACAACTTTCCACCTGGATCGAAAAATCCTTAGACCTAGTCCTGCCAAAAAAACCTCTCCCCCAAAAAAACTGAACATTCACATCCCCCTAGTTTACGCTAGATTTGCGTGCCCTAAGAAAACAATGTAAAAAACTGGAACGTTTATGGAGAAAGGACTGGTCTATTAAGAGCAAAAGAGATTATAAATTAACCTTGAGGACCTACAAAGCCAGCCTAAAAAGCACCCAAGCCGCCTTCTTTGAAGGAAACATTCAAGCTGCTGCCAATTCCTCAAAGGAAACGTATCGTATCATCAGATCTCTGATGAAAATTTCAGACCCACAACCGATTGCAGATCCCTCTGGCCTAAGATGCAATCAGCTGGCCGAGTTCTTCTCCAGAAAGATTCTTGCCCATTCTAAAAACACTCCCTACCAGCAATCACCCCGTTGATCTCCCTACCCCTTTCCCTGCACCTGACTTTCCCTGCCTTGACTCCTTTTCCCAGCTGACCAAGGAGAATTTTCTCACAATTTTAAATTCTATCAAGAGTGGTTCACCGACTGACCCGGCACCCATTAATAAACTTAAATTGGTAACCCCCACTGTGACCCCCCTCTTCATCAACTTAATAAATTCCTCTTTTGGTCAAGGCATCGTCCCTCCCAATTGGAAAAAGGCCACTGTCAGAGCACTGTTAAAAAAACCTCATCTGGACCCGTCAGACCTGGCCAACTATCGACCAATCTCCCTTCTACCTGGAATTAGCAAGATGGCGGAGAAATCGGTTAATCAACAGCTCTCCACCTTCCTCGAATCCAACGGCCCTCTGCGTCTCTCCCAGACAGGATTCAGACCAGGACAGGAAACGGACACAGCCCTCATAGCAGTGGTCGAAGAAGCGAGATCCATCTTGGACGCAGTGGGATCAGTGGCAGTGATGCTCCTGGACCTTAGCGCCGCTTTCGACACGGTGGACCATACCATTCTTGTCCACCGGCTGAGTAGGGCTGGAGTCACTGGCCTTGCTCTGGCTGTGGCTCAAATCTTTCTTGGAGCACAGAACCTTTGAAGTCAATGATGGACACGTCCGCTCTAGAGCACTGCCCCTGCAGGGTGGGGTTCCTCACGGCTCCTCCCTGAGCCCCACGCTCTTTAATGTCTACATGTCACCACTGGCGGAAATCGTGACACCTTTTGGTATGAAGGTAGTTATGTATGCCGATGACACTCAACTTGTTGTCTCCTTAAACCAGTCGTCCCAATGTCAGGAAAACCTAGCCACGTGCCTTACAAACATCTCAAAATGGATGAGCGAGTCTCTCCTCAAACTTAATGGGGAGAAATCAGAGATTTTACTACTTGGTAATGCATTCAAACTCCCCACTAAGCTTTTATGGCCACCCTGCATGGGAACTCCTCCTATCCCTAAAAAAGAAATAAAGAGCCTAGGTATCTGGCTTGACCAGGACCTCAATATCAAGACACAAGCCAGAAAAACTGCGGGAATAAGCTTTGGCCTTTTGTGCATCGCTCGCAAAATACTCCCCCTTATACCTCCTCAGTCTAGGAAACTTTTCATTCAGGGCCTCATCATATCAAGGTTGGACTATGGAGATGCCCTATACTTGGGCGCCCCAAAATTGGTCATTAATAAACTTCATCATGTCCAAAACGCAGCAGCAAGGCTGTTGACTGGCATTAAACTGAGATGCTCCGCAAAACCCGCCCTCATCTCACTACACTGGCTTCCAATCCATGAAAGAATCACCTTTAAAGCCCTATGCATCACCCACAAAATCCTTCATGGCAAGGGCCCCCCTATTCTGAGACCCCTCATCAAACCACATAAAGCCAACAGACAGCTGAGATCAAACATCCTCTCCTTGGCTAGCGTCCCTAGAATTAAAAGAGCGCGGTCAGGGGGGCATCTTTTCTCTTACAACGCCCCTAAACTATGGAACGCCCTACCCTCCACATCAGGAGGGAAACTAATCTGTTGGCCTTCCGCAAGCTACTGAAAACCTGGCTGTTCCCCTGAACCATCCTGCCCTAGATCTAATATGACGAGTCATAGCGCTGGGACGCCCTTGGGTAGCTACGGTCTCTAGAAATTTAATTCAAACTCAAATTCCACTGACAGTGTGCACAGGACCCACACCTGGGCATTCCCGTCCCACTTACGGCCACGCAACTAGTATTGCAAACACTTATGGATAGAATGCTTTAATTAATCTCAGCCACTGGTAATCACTCAGGCTGCATCCAAATCCATCGTTATTTTGTACACCATGCCACCTCAGTGTGGACCCAGCTATTTGCAAATGTCTTGACCCTGATCCAATCAGAACAGTCCAGTCCGATTGCCAAGCCAAGTCCTCCCTGAACAGAACACAAGCGACCCATGACTGTTTTCGCCACAGTCTGTAGATGGGCACCAAGCCAATCATTGGGCAGTGGGAGTGAGTAGCACAGAAAGTAGATGTGCAGCACCAGGTACAGAATCATGGTGTCATGATGAGAGATCGGCATGTGGGAAGTAAGGAAAGAGCAAGTTTCCAGTAGTGTCAGAGCCCTAGTCTCACATCTTATCTTCCTTCATGTGCAAAGTTTAACACTTCCTTAGGCTAGCAGACAGCATGAAGCCTGTTATAGCCATTGGCAAATGGGGAGGGGTGTCACTGAGTGCGCACTCCTCTGTATTCTAGCTGCCATACACAGTGGACAGCTTCCTTGTTGACATGACTGAGTGACCGACATTTTGGGTGTGGGTAACGGATCTAGACAATGCATTCCACACAGCACAGCTGCTTTAAACCACATCTAAAATGGTCTCGCTTCATCTCACAAACCAAATGTGTGGTCTAGTTAAATTATTTACCCAATATCACGCCAGAAACTCTGATGAGGCTCAAGGATAATTAGCAAAAACTATGGAGGAAAGTGAACAAATTAAACTATCATTAAAGGATTAGAAGATACGAACTGGCAAAGTCAATAAGTCAAGGGGGCGGGGGCAGAGCAGCAATGGAGGAGAGGAGGCCCAGGGGAAGGGATCAAAAATAAACACCAGCGGGATGGGAAGGGGTGTGGGGGGGGCAACAGTTGAGCTAGTGAGAGGTGGTGGAAGGAGAACTCAACACGGAGAGAACACAGGGGAGAAAGAAAGAAAAAACAAGCACTCGCATGGAGCGCTTAATGTAAAAGAAAAAATGTGTTCCCTGTAAGCAAGCAAAGACAAAAGTGGAAGGATACAAGTCAATCAAATCAGAACACTGAGACAGAAATGCTCCTGGGCTAGACAAAGACATGAAAAGGGAGGGAAAGCCACTGAAGCAAGAAGACATTTGCTATAGACAAGAAAGTCATTCAAGCATGAGCAAAGTGCTGACCAAAAGCTTCTATGTATAAAGAAGACAATAGATCTGGCCAACTGACAGTTAAAGATTTCTGAGCAGAGACCTAGAAAGACATGTAGATGCAAGACTAACCAAAAAAATTCTAAAACCAGGATCACTTTGCCATCAAATTAATTCTAGCATTAGTGTTTCTTGGGCGTTCCGTTGCCTGCATGCAAAACAAAATGGAACTGCTTCCATTCTGCTCACAGTGCATGCATGCAATACCTCCAGCAGCTACCCAGGGCAGTCGTCTCTTGATGCCCCAGTAAACACTGCTTTTGTCTGAGCATGTGAAGTTGCCAGGTTGTGTGGGTGTTTTTTCTCAGTCACACATTATGCGTAATTATGTGATGCTCATCTTTCACAACTACTCTATCTAGCTCTACTACATGGACGATACTCCTTACATATGGCCTTCTTAATTGTTGCAATAAACAAATACAACACGAAAACATTTCACACAACTCATTGGAATAAAAATGATTGGTATAACAGCCAATCTATTAACGCGTTTTCAAACAAAAAACATTAGCTTTACTGACAAATGGACCAAGGTGTTCCGCAGAGTCCAAGAAGAAACAGCTGAGCTCAATTAACTGCAAACGAAAGCAGGTCTGAAGCCCACGTATTGGATGCAACCCTTCCCTCTTATTACACCTGGTTTATCTTAACATAGGAACTCTGTCACGTGTTAACGTAAGACAGCGCAGAACAGCTAGTCTTCTGTAAGTGATTGTAGCTTCTCTGTTACCAGATGTTTAGGAACCAACTGGCTGATCATTGTTCCACAACTAAAAACACTTCAGCCAGTGGTCATGGCAACTGATTACACAACAATAGTCAACTGGGACTACATCAAGGAAGGCCACTTAACCAGGAGGGAAACCCCAAGCTAAGTTGCATCATTAGGACCCGTCGCACAAAGCCAGTCAGTGCCATATCAACGCGCCTGTTTGTATATGGGTGATGATTTCCCTCCACAAAAGCAGAAAGCATTTAGTTTTGTCGTGAAAAAACTATGTTTAGCCACTTGCACAGGAAAACTCCACTACAATACCAATGCTGGATTATTACACTTCCATATTTATAAAACACGATGTGAATGATGATAAGTTGATTTTAGTCATAAGACTTAGAAGTAGGTTGTAAAACAAATCTAATTCAATTTTAAAGTGACTTTTAAGTTGGAATTAAGATGTGTGCAAGCCGACTAAGTGCTCAGCCTGGGCTTCGCCCCTGCAAACTAGGGTTAAATGTTGAGCCTCAACACATGGTGGCCCCTGCATCTGGCCTCTATTATTATTAACCAAAAGAGTCTTATATCCACATAATTTCCCACAAAGTAGAGCAGCATACTGAAAGGCAGATTAATTTGAGGTCTTGGAGCATTTAATACAAAAATATTTATTTCTAATTTTATTATTCCCTCACCTTCAGTGTTTGTATCACATTTGTTTGGTGGTGTTTTCACAGTGATATCACCAATATAATGGCGAGGTGATGATGTGTTTGCTAGAGTTATGTCACTGATGTAATTTATGACAGTGGATCAAGTGGAGTACATTGGGACAAGTTATAGTTTTTGAAGCCAAACTGGAAAAAAATATTTTATTTTTATTTTTTAAAATACGCTTCGGTCTTATGAACACAATAAACCATAATGTAACCTTAATGCTTTTTCAGTCAATTATTGGAATTTCATTACATATTACGTCCAACTATGATGTTTTACATTCACTATTCCTAATCATTTGCGCGGCCAACTGCCAGTTAGTTGCATATGCGGTTAGATGTAGGCCCTGCGGCCATGGTGCAGTATATTCCCCAATGTTCACTACTTTTAGCTACACACAGTGAGGGCTCACTCAGGACTTAGAACCCAGGCCAGCCCTTGAGCCCAACCACCCATTAGGCCACCCTCCACTGCGAATGGCCTTTGACCAGTGCTTGATTTGTAAAAACTTTAGTACCAGAGCTCTGGTCTGGAGGCCTTTGCAGCTTGCTCCACTCATTACCACAGCCAGAGTTGCCAATAACAGAACCTACCCAACTACTAACCAGCACACTGCTACAAGTGAGAACATTCAGCTTATTCCTGGACCGCAAAAGAAATCGCTTCAGCAGCAGATATTAGTTGTTTTTGATGCATACCGAATTAATAAAAACAATTGCTGATCTGCTCATCTCTAAATTATACAAACCACGCCACCATGTGGCAGCTGTCATAAGTGCGGGTGCTGAGCAGAGGAAACCACCAGCTCAAATTAAGCACTCCCTTGACCATGTTTAATGGAGGCTGACTGCAAGGCCTTGTCTGCCATGCGCCCAACCCACAATGCAGTCACAGACCTTTGTGTGCGTAGAGGCCAACATTCTTTTTACTTTTTTCATTTACGGTCTGTGAATCTTGTGATGAATCTGTAGACACCCAGGGGCACCAAAAGGCCAAGGGGATCTAAAGTGCAAGATGGGGTCCGTGGAATCAGATCAGGCTCCATTAGCCAACCATAATTGCTTTTAACAATATCTGGGGGCTGTATTAGCCCTTTTAGGGCCCCCTTACATTATAACGGGGGTCAAGATATGGTTGTTCTGCCCTCTTATGACAATGTGGGGGCATGTCACTGACTGTGTAATGGACACAACGGCGATTTTCCTGTCACGCCAACCAATCAGGTCTACAGAATGTTGCCTCGCCCAATAGGATTTGTTTATTTAAGTTTGGGGTTGGCCTGTTAATTATTAGTCAACATACAATATGAACTCTCAGATTACTCAAACGCATTTTTGCAATGCAAATATCTCCAGACCTACTAAATGGACCTACACCAAACCACAAAACGGCCCAATCCAATTCAAAGTTTTAGTTTCGCACCACTTTGAGCCTTTTCCGTTCAGCAGTTAATGTTGTAGCGGAGAGCAAAAGCTGCTTTTGGGAGCTTCAATGGCAACCAACCCCATCTTTCCTCCTTGGAGACAGACCTATACAAAACCAGAATGTCAAAATAGCCATTTGCTTAAGTTGAGAAATTTTGTGCAGGCTCGTCAAACGACACCAAAGTTACTAACAAACTAAAATAGGACTTTCAAATGGGAAGGAAGACTTAGCCATAATTAAGCGATTGCTACGGCTGGCTGTGTCATATACTGTAAAGAACAAAGAGCTAACCATAAATTAAATCGAGCAGCGACCAGCAAACTTAAGAGTTCCACCCTCATCAAAAGAACCTGCAATATCACAGCTCAATATGCTCACAGACCTCTTAAGTAGGGGTAAATCTAAGCTAGATATAACATCTTCACATAATGTACCCTCATGACTAGAATAGTGTTATTTCCTTATATTATTACAACTGATAAAACGCACAGCAGTAAAAGGTATAACATGACAATTGCAACACAATCACTATTAAGAACATTTAACTCTACTGAAGCATTACTGCTGGGATCTGCAGGCAATAATAACTCCTAATTACCTTCTCCTGCAACGATTTGTTGGAACGAAAGATGAGTGGGCATAAGGATAAAATATTGAAATATAGTTTATTACCCTGCAGCCAGCAGTAATGGTTCTACTGGCTCACTAACTAAGCTGGGCAGTCTCACCCTACACTGCACTTATTAAATTAAGACACATAAGCTAACCTGTGGTCTCAAACTCGCTTCAAAACATCACTATTTCACGGGAAACATCCTTTACCACAAAACCATTACAATGCTGTATGGTTACATTGTGGTTTTAACAAGTCAAATCAAGTCAAGTCAGAGATTTATATAGCGCGCTACATACCCAGAGGGTCTCAAGGCGCTTGAGGGGGGGGAAGGGAGTTACTTGTCGAATATCCAGGTTTTAAGTTGTTTTCTGAATGCTAGGTGGTTCTGTGTGAGACGTAGGTGGGTGGGGAGTGAGTTTCAGGTTTTAGCTGCGAGGTAGGAGAAGGATCTACCTCCCATGGTGGTTTTATTGATGCGAGGAATGGAAGCAAGGGCTTGGTTGGAGGATCGTAGCTGGCGAGGGGGGTGTAGAAGGAAAGTCGTGTGTTGAGGCATTCGGGTCCAAGTTCGTAGAGTGCTTTGTGAGCGTGGGTTAGGAGTCGGAAAGTAATCCTCTTATTGATGGGGAGCCAGTGGAGGTTTTTCAGGTGGTTAGAGATATGGTCTTTGCGTGGGATGTCTAGTATGAGTCTGGCTGATGCGTTCTGGATGCGTTGGAGTTTTTTCTGGAGTTTTGCGGTGATACCGGCGTATAGGGTGTTTCCGTAGTCCAGGCGACTTGTAACCAGTGCATGGGTGACCGTCTTTCTGGTTTCGGTGGGGATCCAGCGAAATGTTTTTTTGAGCATGCGGAGGATGTTGAAGCATGAAGATGAGACTGCGTTGACTTGTCTGTTCATCGAGAGAGAGGAGTCCAGGATGACGCCCAGGTTTCGTGCGTGGTCCGTCGGGATGGGTGCTTTTCCAAGGGCCTCTGGCCACCAAGAGTCGTCCCAAGCGGAGGGGGAGGTGCCTAGGATAAGGACTTCTGTTTTGTCTGAGTTCAGTTTCAGACGGCTGTGCTTCATCCACTCTGCTACTTCTTTCATGCCTTTATGTAGGTTGGTTTTGGCGGTGTTGGGGTCTTTGGTGAGTGATAGGATCAGCTGGGTGTCGTCTGCATAGGAGATGATGTTGAGGTTGTGTTGGCGAGCGATGGTCGTGAGGGGGCTCATGTATACGTTGAAGAGGGTGGGGCTGAGTGAGGAACCTTGGGGTACGCCGCAGATGACTTCAGTGGCCTTGGACTTGAATGGTGGGAGGCGGACTCTCTGGGTTCTTCCGGTGAGGAATGAGGTGATCCATTGCAGTGCTTTTCCTTGGATCCCGATGTTATTGAGGCGCTGTAGGAGAGTGCTATGGCAGACTGTGTCGAAGGCTGCGGAGAGGTCGAGGAGGATGAGGGCGACTGTGTCTCCGTTGTCTAGTAGAGTTCGAATGCCGTCTGTTGCTGCGATGAGAGCGGTCTCCGTGCTGTGTTTGGCTCGGAAGCCGGACTGTGAGGAGTCGAGGGATTTGTTGCTTTCGAGGAAGGCGGCGAGCTGGTTGTTGACGGCTTTCTCGATGACTTTGGCCGGGAATGGTAGGAGCGAGATGGGGCAGTAGTTTTTGAGTTCGGTGGGATCCGCTGTGGGTTTTTTCAGAAGGGCGCTGAGTTCGGCGTGTTTCCAGCTTTCCGGGAAGGTGGCGGAGTTGAGGGAGCAGTTGATGACATCTCGGAGGTGTGGTGCTATGATGGAGTCTGCTTTGTTGAAAATGTGGTGAGGACATGGGTCTGTGGGGGATCCTGAGTGGATGGAGTTCATCAGGCGGATGGTGTCCTCGGTGGAGATTGGGTTCCAGTCGTTAAGGATGTTCGAGGGGGGTGTAGGTACGGCAGAAGATTGGGTGGGATGGTCTCCGGGTTGGATGTCGAAGCTGTTGTGGATGTCTGCAATTTTGTTGTGGAAGAATGAGGCTAGGGAGTCGCAGAGGGCTTGCGAGGGGGTGATGTCGTTGGAGTTGGCTGAGGGGTTGGTGAATTCTTTGACGATGTTGAATAGTTCCTTGCTGTTGTGGGCGTTGTTGTCTAGTCGGTCTTTGAATGCGGCTTTCTTGGCAGTCCGGATCAGTTGGTGGTGTATGCGGGTGGCGTTTTTGAAGGCGTCCCTGGTGCTGGTGTTTGGGTCTTTTTTCCAGGTCTTTTCCAGGGAGCGACAGAGTTTCTTGGATTTCTTAAGATCATCATTGAACCAGGAGGCGTGTTTGCTGCCAAGTTTGATTTGACGTTTTTTCGGTGGTGCTAGGAAGTCGGCGCTGTTGGATAGCCATTGGGTGAGGTTGAACGCTGCTTGGTCGGAGTTTGAGGAGTGGGCAGGTGGGTTTTGGAGAAGCGATGAGGAGATCTGGTCGATGGTGATTTTGTTCCAGTTTCTTCGTAGAGTAGGTTGGAGTCGGTTGTGAGTGGTGGTTTTATTGTAGAAAAAGTGTACGCAGCTGTGGTCCGTCCACTGGAGGGTAGTGGTGTGACTGAAGGAGACATGTTTGCTGGAGGTGAAGATGGGGTCGAGTGTGTGACCTGCGATGTGGGTGGGCGTAGAGACAAGTTGTTTGAGTCTGAGGTTAGCAAGGTTGTCCCGAAGGGAGGTGGTGTTGCTGTCGTTGCTCTTTTCCAGGTGAAAGTTGAGGTCTCCCAGTAGGATGTATTCCTCGGAGGGGAGGGCGTGTGGGGTGATGAAGTTGGTGATAACGTCGCTGAATTTTGCACGGGGTCCTGGAGGTCTGTAGAGGAGAGTGCCTCTGAGTGTGGTCTTGGGGTCGGTGTGGATCTGGAAGTGAAGGTGTTCGGCGCTAGCTAGGTTGACGTCTGAGCTGGTTGAGATGCGGATGGAGTTCTTATGAACGATAGCGATGCCTCCTCCTGTTTGGTCGATGCGATCCTTACGGATGATCTTGTATCCTTCAGGGATGGCAATGGTGATGGTGATGTCAGGGGCTGATGAGGCGTTCATCCATGTTTCTGTCAGGAAGGCGACGTCGGGAGAGATGGTGTCTAGTAGATTCCAGAGTGCGATGGCGTGTCTGTGGACTGAGCGGGTGTTGAGCAGGATGCATTTTAGGTGGTTGGTGTCGGGTCTCTGCTTGGTGTCGGTGGATGAGGAGTTGGTTTTGGTGCCGTCGAACTTGCAGGAGTTGCATGAGAAGGGTCCATGGGTGTGTCCAGGAGCGGCTTGGACGCAGTTTGGGAAACGGCCGGGGTTAAGGGCTAGGAGGGTGGTGGCATCATAAGTAATGCGGGGGTGGTGGGAGGAACGAGGGCCAGGGGGTCTGGCGCTGGCGCGGTCCAGGCGCGGCTTCGGCCCGGCCGTAGCGCGTGGACGCTGCGCGTGGGACCATCAGACATAAATGGAGAGTGGAGGGGGCGGAGCGTGGGAGGGGCAGCTGGGAGGCGGTATCGGGGAGGGTAGGCGGGCCAGGGGAGTATACACCAATAGCAATTGGTGTTGACCGGCTCGGTACCCTGAGGCGGAAGCCGGGGTGTGTTCGCAGCATTCTTTATTTTTTAATCTGTTTGCGTGCACAATTGTTTTCTGTTGCTTTTAAATCTGAAAACCTTGAAATTGTTCGTAGCACTAATTGGAGCGCTCGAGGGGGAAGCTGTAAATCCCTACTCCGCGTCATCCCACCCACGTGACTCGGGGCTACGCCCAGCACTTGTAGCCACGCCCACTCCAGGAAGTTTAAAAACACCACGCTGACCAGCTCGGTACCCTGAGGCGGAAGCCGGGGTGTGTTTGCAGCATTCTTTATTTTTTAATCTGTTTGCGTGCACAATTGTTTTCTGTTGCTTTTAAATCTGAAAACCTTGAAATTGTTTGTAGCACTAATTGGAGCGCTCGAGGGGGAAGCTGTAAATCCCTACTCCGCGTCATCCCACCCACGTGACTCGGGGCCACGCCCAGCACTTGTAGCCACGCCCACTCCAGGAAGTTTAAAAACGCCACGCTGACCTCTCAGCCGGTGTTGACCAGCCCGGTACCCTGAGGCGGAAGCCGGGGTGTGTTTGCAGCATTCTTTATTTTTTAATCTGTTTGCGTGCACAATTGTTTTCTGTTGCTTTTAAATCTGAAAACCTTGAAATTGTTCGTAGCACTAATTGGAGCGCTCGAGGGGGAAGCTGTAAATCCCTACTCCGCGTCATCCCACCCACGTGACTCGGGGCCACGCCCAGCACTTGTAGCCACGCCCACTCCAGGAAGTTTAAAAACGCCACGCTGACCTCTCAGCCGGTGTTGACCAGCTCGGTACCCTGAGGCGGAAGCCGGGGTGTGTTTGCAGCATTCTTTATTTTTTAATCTGTTTGCGTGCACAATTGTTTTCTGTTGCTTTTAAATCTGAAAACCTTGAAATTGTTCGTAGCACTAATTGGAGCGCTCGAGGGGGAAGCTGTAAATCCCTACTCCGCGTCATCCCACCCACGTGACTTGGGGCCACGCCCAGCACTTGTAGCCACGCCCACTCCTCTTCCACCTCTTTACCATGCTCACTACTCGACAGCGCAGCGGTCGAGCGCAGCGGGCACACCATCAGCACGCCGAAGACACGCCAAAGACTATCCCGTCTGTGCCCGTCTGTGCCCGTCCGGGCCTGTATGGGACTAGGGGCTACCCCCCTAACATCTAGGACCCTCGATAACCCATCAAGAACATATGATAGGAACCAACTCCTGGCAATAAGAAGGGAGCACAAGCCCACCTGTAATCTCCTATCTCCATACGTCAATGACCATATCCCCTGTAACGGCTGTAACTTTAAGTTTACTGCTGATATTGTTACCCCTGATGTTGGTTCATACTCACTGGCACTAATAAATTGCAGATCCCTTCGCAAGCATGCGCTGGAAATCTCATTACTCCTGGAAGAACGAGACCTAGAGGTACTCTTCCTAACGGAGACATGGACCAACGAGAGCTCCGACCCAGATATCGTAACAGCTTTACCGCCTAATTATGCAATTATGAGACAAGATCGTACTGATGGAAGGGGTGGAGGGATTGCTATAATTTACAAAACATCAGCGATTTGCAGACAGGAGAAGGTTTCCATAGAAGGGTCATAAAGTCTGTCCTTCTCCATTACATTGTCCTCGACCTGTACATGCACAGGGCTCCTTGTGTATAGGCCCCCTGGACCCCTCGGCCAATTTTGTGAAGAGCTTGTGAGCTGTGCTATCAACCTCTCCTGCAATGCCCCTAACTTTACTATGCTAGGAGATTTTAATATACATCTTGACGAAGGAGACACCCATGCATGCCAAAAATTGTCAACAGCTTTAGAGGTGATTGAACTCAAACAAATTGTTCTAGGTCCCACACATATAGCAGGTCACACCCTTGACCACTGTTATACCAATATGAACGCGCTGAAGTTCGAAAACTCAACAGTGGTCCCTTGGTCGGACCACACCCTTTTGTCCTTCTCCTTGACCCACCATAAGCATCCAATACAGACTAAGGTCTCAAAAAAATGTGTAGGGTCTGGTCCAAACTACCTGTGGACAAATGGACATCAGAACTTAGGAAAACAAAGCCAGAGTATAATAATGACCCTATAGAGGCAAATGCGCGCTTTAATCATTGGCTAGAGGAATCTCTTGAGGCGACTCTTCCCAAAACTGAACTTTCCCATCGGAAAGGGGCGAATAAAAAAACTTGGTACACACCTGAGTTGAGAACTCTTAAACAGATATGTAAACAGAAGGAGAGAAAGTGGAGGAAAGACTACGGTGAAGATAGTAAAAATGTTTACAGACTAGCCTTACGCAATTATAAGCAGGCTATAAAAGTGACCCAATCCAACTATTACCAGGAAAAAATCTCTTCAGCTGCCAGTTCCTCCAGGGAAATTTAAAAAATTTTTAAAGCTTTGGTTACCCCTCCCACCCCTGTTATGGACTCAACTATGGCACTCCCGCGCTGCAGGGACTTGGCAAATTTATTTGCCGCAAAGGTTGCAAACATCTATGCATCTTTTCAGGTGACTGCCACAGGTGACTGCAATAGGTCCAACCCCTCCCTGGTACAAGACCTACCTACGCTTAATGAATTCTCTCCCCTGGATGGCGACAAGGCCCAACTGCTTCTGGGCAATCTGAAATCTGGATCACCTAGTGATGTAGCCCCACCAACCATCCTCAAGCTTGTCTCAGACACAGTGGCCCCCGTGATACAGGATGTGATTAATACATCCTTGACCACTGGGGTAGTCCCACCTATGTGGAAACAAGCAAGAGTAAGAGCGTTATTAAAAAAGCCCAACCTCAATCCCGACGATTGTTCCAACTATCGTCCTATTTCCTTGTTGCCAACTGTTAGCAAGATTGCTGAAAAACATGTCAACTCTCTTCTATCCACCTTCATTGAAGCTAATAATCTGCTACACTACACCCAGACTGGGTTTAGATGTAAACAGGGTACTGAAACGTCCCTTGTGGCAGTAATTGAGGAAACCAGGAAGATTCTGGACGAAGGGAAATGTGCGGCCATACTATTATTAGACCTCAGTGCGGCCTTTGATACCGTCAATCACACGATTCTCATTCAGAGATTGAGTGATGTAGGTATCACTGGGACCGCTCTGAACTGGATTAGCTCTTTCCTATCCAATCGGGCCTTTTCAGTGTTTGAGGATGATATAGTTTCAGCCCCAATACAGCTCCAATGTGGTGTTCCCCAGGGGTCATCCCTCAGCCCTACTCTATTTAATATTTGCATGAGACCTTTGGCTGAGGTGGTGCAACCTTGGGGAGTACAATTGGTAACATATGCTGATGATACTCCGCTTATCATCTCCTTGTCTGGGCAGGAGACGACTTATAACAATCTTTCCTCCTGTCTTAGCAAAGTCCAGGAATGGATGAATGATTCTTTTTTGAAGCTTAATGGAGCTAAAACAGAGGTCATGATGCTAGGACATAAACCACCTACCTCTGTGGATATGTGGTGGCCGGACTCCCTGGGGCAGCCTCCAACCCCTATGAGCAAATTAAAAGCCTGGGAGTGTGGCTGGACCCAGCCCTTAACTTTCAGGTCCAAGCCCGGAAGGTAGCAGGGACTGGTTATGCCCTCATGAGAGCACTCAGAAAGATCCTAGGACTACTTCCCTTTGAGGCTAGAAGGATTCTAGTACAATCCCTTATACTATCACGATTAGACTATTCCAACGCAGTCTATCTAGGGGCCCCTAAAGGGACAATCAAGATCCTTCAGACCATCCAAAACTGTGCTGCCCGAATGCTACTAAATATCCCACGCAGAACCTCTGCCAAACCAGCATTGAAGCAACTACACTGGTTGCCTGTGCAACAACGAATCGAATTTAAAGCAATGACTATTGCTCATAAAGCCCTGCATAACTCCGGACCAGACATTCTTGCACCCTTGTTTACTCCTTATCAAACATGCAGAACCCTGAGATCCAGTAATAAGAATCTACTGGCAATCCCCAGGATCAGGAGATCGCGCACCGGGGGCAGACTTTTCTCTCTACAGGCTGCAAAGCTTTGGAACAATCTTCCAGACGCTATCCGCTTGGAGGAGAACCATCTCAGGTTTAGAAAAATGCTGAAAACCTTCCTATTCTGCTAAAATTAATGGAGATGACTGGTCCACGTAAGCGCTGGGATGCCTCAGGGTAACCATGCGCTATAGAAATGTGTAATCATTCATTCATTCAATCATTCATTCATTCATTCAATGGGGAATGGGAATGCAACGTGAAACGGGGCAGAGAGGCCACAGAAGTTCGAGGGAAAGTAAACAAAGAGCGCTAATGCTATTTAAAGCCAGCAATACTAGGCAGCACCTTCTATTCAGCTACTCTTATTCGGAGTTAAATTGCAGAATTACACAGATGCGCAAATCCGAGGGCGAGAGTCGGCGCTAGATACAGTTGAAAGCGCTAGCAATACGAGGCAAAACAATGCTAGATACAGTTGAAAGCGCTAGCAATACGAAGCAAAACAATACCACACTGCGGTTTCAATCAGCGCTGGAAGGAGGGTCACGCTCGGGCTCTGAAAGCAGGAAGCGTGTGGGAGCGTCCGCAATGGACAGGGTCCAGACGGTCACAGCGATGCGAGGGGGGAGGTCAGCTAAGTGTTCGTGGGTGGGAGGGGCAGCTGGGATGCGGTATCGGGGAGGGTAGGCGGGCCAGGGGAGTATACACCAATAGCAATGGGGAATGGGAATGCAACGTGAAACGGGGCAGGGAGGCCACAGAAGTTCGAGGGAAAGTAAACAAAGAGCGCTAATGCTAATTAAAGCCAGCAATACTAGGCAGCACCTTCTATTCAGCTACTCTTATTCGGAGTTAAATTGCAGAATTACACAGATGCGCAAATCCGAGGGCGAGAGTCGGCGCTAGATACAGTTGAAAGCGCTAGCAATACGAGGCAAAACAATACCACACTGCGGTTTCAATCAGCGCTGGAAGGAGGGTCACGCTCGGGCTCTGAAAGCAGGAAGCGTGTGGGAGCGTCCGCAATGGACAGGGTCCAGACGTTACAACGATTTGCACTGGAGGGCGCTCTAGACTAAGGAATAGTGTAAATAACTATTCCAACACCTTCCCTACTGTACGTAGACTGGAGTTGAAATAGTAATTCACACTATTCCCAAGTACAGCGCCTTCCAGCGCAAGTCGATGTAACGACTTGCGTTGTCAAAACCATGATGCAACATACTACGTTGTGATGATACGCATTGTATTATCATACACCCCTATTTCATCACCTCCTCAACCTGAAAATGAGTTTCTTTGCCGGATTCCTGTCCCACTGCCTCTCCTAGCCATGTCACGCAATGTCCTACACCCCAAATACTTCTCAACTCCTCCAACCCCACTCAATGTCTTCCTCCGCCTGGACCAATATAAAGATCCACCACACACTTTCAACTCGGGTACATACATGATCAGATGTCCCTTGCACTGGGCATTGCCATGCCAGACAGCCAGCGGGCACTTACTGTTCTCATTTTATCTGCACCAGGCCTACGACCTTGGTAAAACAGTCAGTCCCTCTGCACCACTCTGAGGTTCCGTGACGGTTCCGTGACAATTTGAACCCGTGTTTTCAAATTTGTCGGAAATACATAATATTGGTATCAGCAAACCGCAAATGATCCATTTAGTATATCCTGGTGTTTTGGCTACGCTACGAGCAAGAGCACTCCTTCTATTGACACATTTCTGATCTACCCACGGCATCCATCTTAGATCATGGCCGCCATTTTGTGTTTCTTGCCCTCACATACGCAATAACCTCTGATCACTTCATTTCGATTAAGGACACGTAACCTTAGCCGGAGATTCACCTCTTTCATGACACGTGCACCTTAAACCAGATCACGCTGTAGCTGCATGACTCGACAAAGGCTGCCTCCTCTGCCCGAGGCCAGCCCTGCCAAACTGGTCTTCGTGTCCATTGTACCTGATCATGATTAGGCGGCCGAAGCCGGTAGCCTTGCCCATTTACAACTCACAAGCATCTCTTATCCCGCTTTCCTATCTTCCACACCTGGCTCTGTTTCTTTCTTTCTGAATCTTTATTAGGGGGAGGTAACGAACTTTACGATGAGGCGGTCCGAGTCCTGAATGCAATATTGACAGGGAATTGTGACAAACTAGTGGGAACCCCTCTTTTCGCAATGTTTGGCCTCAGATATTATCGACGGTTCCTGTGTAACGCCAAATATTTATTGTTTTAGACACAAAGGTTTTGGGAATGTATTACATGTAAAGAATTTGCCCCTAGCATAAAAAACAGTATATAAGGAGCAGCCCTCTTTGTACAAATCGAACAGGCTCCTAGTTACTGCCCGTGTGTAGTATCTGTGACTTCTGTGTCCCTGCAGTAATAAACCTTTGGTCTTTGACGCCACCATCGAGAAGCCCGTGTTTCTGTTCATTTGTGCACCAAGGCAGGTGGAACTCCGGGGTCTTTGGGTGTTGTTCCCTGACACCTCTGGACGGAACCAAAAAGTCCAGAACTCCAATTGGCGCCCAACGTGGGGCGACGTCATTCGGTACCGGTCCAAAAGCCTGAAGAGTTCGAGAAGCTTCGTGTGAAGATTCCTGAGGGAGGCGCCCCACTTCATCGATCCCGGCATATCGCAAAAGTGGCCCGAAGTTCTCTTCCACGAGGGTTTCCCGTTCAGGACGGCTGCAGTGGGCCGTTGCCTTGACCGTCGCCCTGTCTTGGACCCGTGGTGCAGTCCTTAGTACGGCGAAACGTGACGGGTTTCTCCTTGGTGACGTCTTCAGTGACTCAGTTAAGTATTTAGTGATAGCTAGCTGGTTACTTTTGTGAGGATTGTTAAAATCCTTGATCGGTTCTTGGTTTGGTCTGGTTTCGTAAGATTATCACTGGTTGTTCTAGTTACGATAATCTTTTTGGTTTAGTTTGGGTATCGATACATCAGTTCGTTTTGGTAGGCCTAAGTTCTTGGTTCGAGTGCACATATTTGTTCCGTGTTTGTTTGTTTTGTGTTCCGGACTGAAAATGGTAAGTCGGAAAATGTTGTCTTGTTTTAGTTGCAACAGTGACTCACGATTGGAGGACTCTTGTCTGGTTCCTCCGATTGGGACTCCCCTATATGATTTATATTGTAAACATGGCGTGGGTCCTATATCTTATAATGAGGTATGGGTCCGTTACTGTAAGAAGGATGGTGTCCTTAGTTGGCCACTGCATGGTAGTTTTGAACCAGAGATTCTCGACAACTTAGAAGCGAAATTGTTTAGGAAGAAAGCCCGGCCGGCAATGTTTGATTCTTTCCGTTACTGGCGAAAAGAATCCAAACAGAGAGAAATGAAAAGGTTGAAGAAAGAACAGAAAGAACAAGAAGAGTTAACTCTAGAGCAAGCGGCTAAACAATTGCAGGCTAACGAGTGTGAGAAGGCCATAGATATAGCAATTAGAGAGCATAACTTAGCGATTGACAAGTGCTATCCTGCCTTGCCATCGAAAATGGCTAAGATACTGGAGGATTCCGAAAACGATCCTCTGTTATCTTATCTGTTACGGTCACCTCCACCGTATGCACAAGGTGCTGCGGCTCCACTTGTCCCGAATGTTCAATTGCCGGTTGCTGGACAACCTGGTGTTCCTGCTCCTGTCCCCCAGAATCAAGTTCCCGTACCTCCTGTGATGAATGTGAATGTTCCTACAGCTCCTCCTCTTCCTACACTGCCAGCCTCTATACCTACATCTGTACCTACTGTTCCTCAAACTATTTTTCTCGATACTCCTACTGTTCCGTTATCTATTCCTACCTCTACTGCGTTCTCTACGTCTGCGAGTGTGCTAACTCCACTTTCTGTTCGTCGAAGAATCACTGATTCTGTTACTAATATACGGTCTCCTTTATATAAAACTTTAATTAAGACTCCTACTCCTGATTCAGTTCAGAGACGTAGTCAGCTACCAAGTACTGAGGAACGGGGAATTTTAGATTCCACGGCTCTCAGATGGATTTCGAAGAGTAGAAGGTATAGTACGAGAGATGTGTTAGACACATTTATGCAGTGGGGGGAACCAACGCAACGGTACGTCTTTGATGAGATGTGCTCGTTGTTACGTGAAGAAATAGAAGAAGACGATGTCGAATCAGATTTGGAAGATTTAATTAGAGTTCAAAAAGAGTTTGCTGCTGGAATGATAGTGGGTGAGAATATAAAAGAAGCGATGGAACTTATTTTAAGCTTTAGGAATGATCCATCTCTTCGTTCACCGAGAGATTTAGAAAAAGGTAAAGTGAAGCTAAGTCGCCAATATCCTATGAGGGAGGTTCCTCCAATTTGGCGCGAAGCAATACAACGTGATGATAATGCAGGTATTGCAGCTGCTCCAGCACAGTTCCAACGAGTGTGGATACACATTCCATGGAAGCGAGCAGAAGTGCTAGCGGTGAAACAGGCCTTGCCAGACCCACGTAAAAATCCAGCTGGATATTACAAGGAATTAACACAGACAGTTGAGGCTTGTATAATGAACTTAGCCGACATCGATATGTTGTTTGGTAACGTAGTTCCGCAACCAGTGTGGGCTAAAATTCGTAGAGAGGATCATCAAGCTGCTTTAGGTGGTGATTGGGCAGCTATCACTGCAGCAGATGGTCAGCAAAAAGGTGGCGCGAAACCCGAACCTCTAATTGCTAATCTGCCAGGTAGAATAATTGATCTAATGAAGACTCTGATGCCAGCATTGCGTGTTAATTGGGACAAGCTGTCAGCATGCAGGCAGAAGAAAGACGAAAGTGTCTCCGACTTCTTCACGAGGTTTGAAGAGACTTTTGTAGATCATAGTGGTCAGGACATGAGTACAGAAGGAGGACAGAGATTGTTTGTCGATAAATTTGTGCATAATTTGTTACCTGAATTATGCAATAAATTAAAAGACTCAGAAAGTGCGTGGGCTGTATCTACGACAGCGCAAATACTTGCGACTGCACAGTACTACGAAAATAGGGATAAAGAAGAAAAGGAAAAATCAGAGAAGAAAACTAAAGATTTAAAAACTAAAGTTCTTTTGCAGCAGGCGTATCCGCCTCGCACGAATCAAACTAATACGCAGCAAGGTTCGTACCAAAGGACAGATTATAGCTCATCAAGACCTCAATATCAGTGGAACCAGTGTGCGTACTGTAAGAAAGAGGGTCACTATAAAAATGAATGTCCGATTTTAGCGCAAAATAATGCAGCAGCAGCTCAGAGAGGTCGTGGTGGTTTTGTGCAGAATTCTAGAGGTCGAGGACGAGGTGCTATGCCTCCACAAACGAATGATCGTCCCTCCAATCACTTTGATCAACGAAATGGACAATCTACTCAGCAGAATAGATCTCAACAATATCTTGTCGAGGACTATAATGAAGTAGATGAGGGTTATCAGCAAAATGGGTACTAGGACAGCCATGGACAAAGAGAGGGAATAGTATCAGTTCCAGTGGATCAGAGTGGGCCTTATGTCGCAGTAGCAACATCAGGTGTAGTCGAACCGTTTCTGTTGGATACTGGTGCCGCAAAAAGTTCTATCATTCATGCGAAACTCCCTGGCGCACCTTTGTCCGGCTCAACAAATGTTTCCGTAGGTTTTTCAGGCGCCCCTGTTTACAACCCGATATCTGGTCCTTTGTCTATTTCTGTTGGACCGTGCCAATTGAAAGCACCCCTGATTTTAACGACAGGTTGTAATGAAAATCTGCTTGGTTTAGATTTGTTAAAACGACTATATGCGACATTGTACTGTTCCCCGGAAGGAGTACAGCTTACATTGGGTAAAAATATCACCTCTCCGATGTACTTGTCAATGGACGCACTCCCGCCAGAGCTACGTTCACTCCCTGATTCTCTTTGGGCGACTGGTCCTAATGATGTAAGTCTCCTAGAAATTCCACCGTATGTGGTAACTTTGAAAGCGAATGTAAAATTTCCAAGAATTCCCCAATATAAAATATCTAGTGAAGGAGAGCGTGCACTTTTATTGATTGTGCAAGATTTGATTAAGAAAGGTGTGGTTGAAGAAACTAGAGGAAATGTCTGTAACAGTCCTGTATTGCCGATTCTGAAACGAACTGATCCTACAAAACCTCCAGTGTACAGGTTTGTCATAGACCTTAGAGAGGTTAATAAGATTGTAGTCCCGCAATTTCCTGTAGTGCCAGACATTACTGCCTTGTTAACATTGATTCCTGCTACAGCCACATGGTTCTCAGTTATTGACCTAAAGAATGCCTTTTTCAGCATTCCGATAGCCGAAGAAAGCAGGGATATTTTCGGCTTCTGTCTAGGAGGTCGCAGTTTCAGATTTAAACGCGCTCCACAAGGCTATTGTGAGAGTCCATCAATTTATAGTCAAGCATTAAAAAGCCAGTTAGATTCTTTTGTCCTTCCTCCAGGTTCTGCCCTAGTACAGTACGTAGACGATCTTCTAGTGGCTGCCGATGACAAGGAAACTTGCAAAGCAGCTACAATTTCCCTATTGCATCATTTGTCTAATTTGAATCACAAGGTGTCACCTTCGAAAATGCAATACTGCTGCCAAGAAGTGACCTACCTAGGTCATCTCTTGTCAAAGGAGGGAAGGAAGTTGACCCCAGAAAGAATAAAAGCAATCACACAGATGAGTGTTCCACGCACACAGAGAGAAGTACGTGCCTTTCTAGGTATTACCTCTTACTGTAGGCAGTGGATTCCAAATTTTTCTCTTTTAGCGAAACCATTGGTAGTTTTGACTGGGAAAAATGTTCCGAGTCCGGTGCCATGGTCTGATGAATGTCAAGAGAGTTTTATTGAATTACGAAAAGCATTGTGTTCAGCTCCTGTATTGGGTACACCTGATTACAGTAAGCCATTCACGCTCTACGTTCACGAAAGGGAAGGTTGCGCGTTGAGTGTTCTGACACAGAAGTTTGGTGATAAACAACGCCCTTGTGCGTATTTTTCATCAACATTAGATCCGGTAGCCAGAGCGTTGCCTAGTTGTTTGAGAGCTACAGCGGCAGCTGCAGCTTCCATTCGACAATCTACTGGTTTGGTGATGAACAATATGCTAGTGGTCATGGTTCCTCATGCAGTGGATACACTCATGAACCGAACGAAGACACAACACCTTACTAGTGCGAGATTATCTGGTTACGAGCTGACATTACTAGCGAGTCATATTCAGATCAAAAGATGCAATGTATTGAATCCAGCAACACTGTTGCCGACTGATCAAGAGTCGAGTGATTCCGAGCCACATGATTGCTGTTTTAAAACGGAGGAAGAGACAAAAGGACGCATTGACTTGAAAGATACTCCGCTATCAGATCCGGATGGTACGCTGTATGTGGACGGGTCATGTTTTAAATTGGAGAATGGTGATGTGACTGCTGCTTACGCGGTAACAACTTTGAAGACGATTGTGGAGACTGCAAGAGTGAGTCAGAATTCTGCCCAAGCTGCAGAATTAATAGCTCTAACGAGAGCGTGTGTTTTAGCTGAGGGAAAGAGAGTGAATGTGTTTACAGATAGTCAGTACGCATTTGGCGTGGCCCATAGTTTTGGCCGGTTGTGGAGAGAAAGAGGTTTCATTACGTCCCATGGGACTAAGATCCAACATGGTCAGCTAGTTAATGACTTGTTGGAATCTCTAACCTTGCCGACTGAAGTTGCGATTGTGAAGTGCAGTGCTCATAAAGCAATCACGGATGATGTTGGTCGTGGGAATGCTTTTGTTGATGAAATTGCTAAACAGACAGCTAGAGACACGATGAGCAGAATGTATGTTGCTACGTCTGCAAGATGGATTGCTGAGTCCGGAATGTGTGAAGACACTATGGAAAGTGTGAAAGAGATTCAGAAAGAAGCAACTGAGGAAGAGAAACGTGTATGGAGAGAAAGTACGGGCAAGTTGGACTCGAATGGATGTTGGATTGATTTGACAGAACAGCAGCGTTGGATGTTGCCCGATGCATATGTGCTTGCAGTAGTGACGATGGCGCATGGAGTAGCGCATATAAGTTCTAAAGGGATATGTAAGATGTTGGCTCCGGTCTGGAAGAATGAGGGAATCAGTAAGTGTGCAGAGAGAGTGGTGAAAAATTGTATGGTGTGCTTGATGCATAATCCTGGCAAGGGAACTCCAACTCCAGCTGGTCATTTCGCTCCTCCTTCCTGTCCCTTTGAAGTAATTCAGTTAGACTTCATTCACATGGAACGCTGCAACAATTTGAAGTATGTCCTGGTGGTAGTTTGTGCTTTTTCCAGGTGGATAGAAGCATACCCACTAAAGGACAACACTGCCCTATCAACTGCCAAAATTCTTCTCAAAGAATTTTTCCCTAGATTTGGAATGCCACGGATTGTATGGTCAGATAACGGAAGTGAGTTTATAGGGAAAGTTATGCAGAGTGTGTGTGCCGGCTTAGGATTGAAACAGAAATTTCACAGTGCAAACCATCCCCAGTCTGCTGGTTTAGTCGAGGGTTACAATGGCACCCTCAAGCTGAAAATAGCCAAAATACAAGCATCCACAGGTTTAGCCTGGCCAGACGCACTTCCTTTGGCCTTGTTATCAACGAGAGCAACAGTACATTCTAGAATAGGGCTTAGTCCGTACGAGATAGTCTTTGGTCGCCCGGCAAATGTCTGGGATGTGCCAAGGCCTAAAGAATTTTGCTCCATTGAATATCCTATGTTGATAGACTACCTTTACGACTTGACTGCTAAATTGAGTCTTATTCATCAACAGGTTTTCGATGCTTTGCCAAAACCTCCGGAGAGTCCAGGGCATCAGCTGAAACCAGGAGATCTGGTTGTAATCAAGAACTTCGCGAGGACGAAGAACCTTCAGCCGAGATTTGTGGGGCCTTTTCAGATCTTACTGGCAACGAGGACAGCAGTTCGTGTAGCTGGCCGCAAGCACTGGGTACACGCATCACATGTTAAGCGTGTCCCTTTGCCGCTCCCTTACGACGACTGGGTGAAGAAGGGAATTGGTGCCTCCGAATCTGAAAGCACACCGAAGTTCATTTCTTTCAGCGATGCCGAATTGATTACTGACACTTCAAAACCTGACTCTCCTCCTGAAAAGACTCCTTTGAACACTGAACATTTGTCTCCAGCATCAGAAGAAACTTTGCTACCTGCAAACTTAAACACTGAAACAGCTGCTAGTGATACGCTATTTTCCGATCAGACAGTACCAGCGAAGCAGAAATACAACCTAAGAAGCCGTAAAATGGACAAATAAAGCAGGCAACTGCATATTGTGATTTTGATATATATATTGAACTTTTGCCTTCAGCCAGGAAGTTTGCTATTGTTTATTGTTTTTAAAAATTGCCTTGCCGTCTGGGTAGCCGTAGGGTCGTGGCTGTGTGCCTAGTTTGAATTTGCAGGGGTCTGACACAAGGTCGATCTTTCTGTTGGTTCTGGGAACTCCCAGGGCTGATAGAGGCATTTTCATCTACGTACACATCATCAGTGGTCGCGAGCGGATTGTAGAAGATGGAGCTTCCTGCGCTGCAACGAGAAAATGTGATTTATGTTCGCAGAAACAGACTTAATAGAATTCTTCATAGCAAATGCTTTCTGATGCAATGTGCCATTACATTTTTGATTGTTTTAGCAACATTGGTGGGTGGAATCGTCTTTAGTATAAATTTGATTTTTGTGCCAGTTACTACAGTACCTCCCCTTGATCCTGCTATTTCTACTGTTTCTTCTATACACTCTTTTCACTCGTTTCCAGAACATGAGCAAGCCCGACGCTCAGAATTCACCAACAACACTTTTGTACAGCTCTTGCACCAACACCAACTGGTAGTTAACACTACAAACTGCTGGGTGTGTGGCTTGATACCCCACACTATGGATAAAGGTATTCCCTATCTGGTTTTGCCTTACAGCTATAATGGATCATTTCAGGCCTTCCAAACCATCTTTGCTTATGCCCTTGAAACCTATCCTCCACGTCCACCACGTTCCACTAAATATAACTCTGCCAACAAAGCCTTAGTCCAGGGAATTATTGACATGGTCAAGGACGTCAATAATACTCCATCTTACCCTAGAGACGAATTGCGAGTATATTTAAGTTGGAATACTTCAGAGTATCGCCTTAGTTTAGGAGAAAGCAAGCGTAAAAGCTCAACTCCAATCTGGGTCGTACCTCACCGAGGTCAGGTCTGTTTGCAAGGTAACGGGAGAAATCCGAGAGCTCAGCTAGGGAGAAGTGAGTGCGTAGAGACTTATGTGTTTCCGGCTAACTCTTCCCCTGCCTTTCTTACTGCTAGGGGTACCTACTTCATTTGTCGAGACAGAGCTTATACATGGTTGCCTGCCGACTTTTCAGGATCATGTTATATTGCTCGATTACTGCCTCCGACATACACTGCTTCACCTGATTACCACAGAACCAGAGTAGCGAGAGGTGTCTTCAGCAAGGAAGATACCGCTGGTCAGGAAGCTGGAGACTTCTTCAAAGGCTTCCTTCCGTTCTGGGGGCCTATGGCCAATAGTAGAAACATACGTCAGCTAACACGGGTAGTTGAATCTACTATTACCGAAACTGCTGGTGCCCTTAGCAATCTGACAGCTGAGCTTCAGGCGGATAGGCTCATGACGTTGCAGAACCGTATGGTTCTAGACGTTATACTTGCAGATCGAGGTGGGGTATGCAGAATGATTCAATCGAGCTGCTGTGTCTTTATTCCTAATAATGCTCCAACAGTCTATGAGGCGATCTCTAAGTTACACAAGATTTCAGACTCCATACATGTAGACAAGGGAACTGGTCCTTCGTGGAGTGGTTTTGGACTCTGATATCAGCGTGGGGATGGAAGGTTCTAATGGTCATTGGTGTCATCTTAGTATTCCTATTCTCATGTTGTCTGATTATCCAGTGTGGTCCTGCTCTGTGTAGTCTTTGTGCTGCAACTTGTCTCAGAAAACCACCTGCGTTTGGAGAAAAGACACGAGAAAGGATGATGATACAACAGCATGTCACTGACCTGATGAGCATAGAACTAGATTCAGACATAGACTGAGTAATTGCCTATGTAAGGGCAAAAGGAGGGTCTGAGGTTCCGTGACGGTTCCGTGACAATTTGAACCCGTGTTTTCAAATTTGTCGGAAATACATAATATTGGTATCAGCAAACCGCAAATGATCCATTTAGTATATCCTGGTGTTTTGGCTACGCTACGAGCAAGAGCACTCCTTCTATTGACACATTTCTGATCTACCCACGGCATCCATCTTAGATCATGGCCGCCATTTTGTGTTTCTTGCCCTCACATACGCAATAACCTCTGATCACTTCATTTCGATTAAGGACACGTAACCTTAGCCGGAGATTCACCTCTTTCATGACACGTGCACCTTAAACCAGATCACGCTGTAGCTGCATGACTCGACAAAGGCTGCCTCCTCTGCCCGAGGCCAGCCCTGCCAAACTGGTCTTCGTGTCCATTGTACCTGATCATGATTAGGCGGCCGAAGCCGGTAGCCTTGCCCATTTACAACTCACAAGCATCTCTTATCCCGCTTTCCTATCTTCCACACCTGGCTCTGTTTCTTTCTTTCTGAATCTTTATTAGGGGGAGGTAACGAACTTTACGATGAGGCGGTCCGAGTCCTGAATGCAATATTGACAGGGAATTGTGACAAACTAGTGGGAACCCCTCTTTTCGCAATGTTTGGCCTCAGATATTATCGACGGTTCCTGTGTAACGCCAAATATTTATTGTTTTAGACACAAAGGTTTTGGGAATGTATTACATGTAAAGAATTTGCCCCTAGCATAAAAAACAGTATATAAGGAGCAGCCCTCTTTGTACAAATCGAACAGGCTCCTAGTTACTGCCCGTGTGTAGTATCTGTGACTTCTGTGTCCCTGCAGTAATAAACCTTTGGTCTTTGACGCCACCATCGAGAAGCCCGTGTTTCTGTTCATTTGTGCACCAAGGCAGGTGGAACTCCGGGGTCTTTGGGTGTTGTTCCCTGACACCTCTGGACGGAACCAAAAAGTCCAGAACTCCAACTCCTGCGTCAGGCATCACTGCTATCTCAACCCACACTAAAGGCCACTCAAGTACCATAAAACAAGCATCAAGCCCTGCTGGTGAGGAATCTCTGCTATGGCAGGGGAATGCAGGTCAGAGCACCCTAGCAGACAGCGACAAACAAATTAGGAGTCACCATCATAGATGGTTCCAAGCGGGAAGATCATAAAAGACTGCTAACCGATCTTGCGTAAAACTGTAGTTTTGCAATTGCATTGTTTACATCATCCTCTTGGCTTCTCTTGACAAGCTCTGTTGGACTATGTAAATAAAGATGCCCAGAAGTGGTTCGACTATGGAACTCCACATGGCTGGAATGAGGCTTCTGGAAGCGACGGGACGGCTTTCTATATTGTCCCTCCGAGGTCAGTGTGGTCTGCTAGCCAGCTACTCTGGCATCAATTAAGAAAAATTCCAAAATTATGACTATAAAAATGAAATGCGAAACTGAGAAAAGGGGGACATATTAAGAGTCTGTGTATAATTTGACAAGCGGAGTAAAATAAATTCTAACTGAAGAACGCAAATGAAGGCAGAAACGAAACTAAATAGCTATGAAAATCTTCTTTAACATCTGCTAACACATCCTTTAGTCAGAACCACAACCTCTAGTATGCATTGTAGGTATAACAAACCTTCTGACAAGCAACTGCCCAGTGTAACCTGTGAGAAAGCCCTGGGGGTTAATTGCAGAATTAAATCCCCACACTAGAGAAAATGGGAGTTATTCCTCCTCTGTTCCCTGCAGAGACATTCTGATGTACTTCACTATTAGAAGCAGAGACGTGGACTGACTCTTGGGGGGTTAGGGCGTTCCTTGAGGCATACAACAATCAACTCATTTGCACGTTTTATAATAAGCAATCTAACTTAGTGATGTATAGCCTAACCTACAACACACTGTGCAGAAAGAGGCACGTTCTAAGGGCCCAATTTACAGAAGTAATCTGAGACGAAAGTCTAACTTTTCGACTTTTGGTATTCACAAATGGCATTTATGAGTAGTAAAGTTAGACTTTTGGTCTATGTTTAGACCAAAAGTCTAACTTAGGCCAGATGTCTAACTTTACTTCTACTAAAAGTTAGACTTTTGGTCTAAATTAGGCTTTTTGTCTAAACTTAGACCAAAAGTCTAACTTTAGTAGTAGTAAAGTTAGACTTTTAGTCCAAGATAGACTTTTGGTCTACATTTAGACCAAAAGTCTAACTTTACTACTCGTAAATGCCCTTTGTGAATACCGAAAGTCATAAAGGTCGACTTTCATCTCAGATTATTTCTGTGAATCTGGCCCACAATTCAGTGATTAAGGCCAGGGCCAGTTCTGATCATGAGGTCATTGCACAGGGACTGGGTTACAAAACACTTGCCAATACGGACCCTTAGCTAAAGACTAAGGCCAAGATCACAAAATGTTTCATATCCTTTGGGTAAGCTAAGGCAGTGCTTGCTCGAACACCTTTTATCACTGTACATGTGTCAAGCACATTTGTGCATATTTTTTGTGTGGTGTCTTTTTGCAGTGGTGACATGTATCGTTTTTGTGCCACTGTGCTTTTGTGCTGCATTAATCCAATGCGATTTTTTGAGTTGCACTAAAGTTCTTATGTTGCATTCTCTTTTTACTGTTATGTGATACGTTTTATGTTGCCCTGTGTATATTATCTAGTGTTATGTTGTTTACTTTAGAGATGTTAACAAGTGCTGCTGCATTTACAGCTAAATGCAGCTCATGCCTTGAAAGCTCCTGTGACAATCAACCGCTTACCATAGTCTAAGGTGGTAAAATGGCGCTGCATTCCCTCTTCAATTACTCAAGACAACAGCTCAAAACTGTAGCAGAGACAGAGTCTACACTTAGTGCGCCCAGGGCTCACTTTGAGAAACAGCCATAGAGTTATAATAAAACCAAAGTGAAAACGGCAGCAAACTTATCTTAAACTGTACATATACACCTTCGGTAGTGATTTCCAAAGGTGTCTGCATTTCAAAATGAATTGTTCAAAGAAAACCTTTCAAAAACTTACTTTACATAAAGATCCAAATGCCTGGGAAAATCAATTTTGCCTGCAAGAATCTTCTGATAGATTCCAAACGGGTTGTCATCAAAAAAGGGAGGGAATCTGTTAAATGTAAAATGGAATTTATTACCTTTGAGAACCGCCATTGAATAATATATGTTACAATTAACATTTAAGGTAATATAAAAAAAGAACAATATTTACCTGGAAAGTTAGCTTAAATATGTCTCTGCTCCACATAGAATCATAAATGTATTAACAAACAGCAATGCAACATTGTGAGTTACTGTAAGTAAACTCATCTACCCAAAGAGTAGCCCCAATATGTTTTTACTTTTAGATCCACTGGATCTTACGCTATGTTGAGCCTGAGGAGCATGACTCAGTTTATGTGTGCTCTGCCAATTAACACCCCCTCTCTTCTAGCTCTGCTGTTGTTAACACAAGGCAGACCCGTTGATCTAACACTTTGAACCTTCACTTGGTTCAGAGCTAGAAAACATTACTAACCAGTACACTGGGAAACAACTGCAAGAGTTCAAGACCATACCGTACCGGTGGCATGAGTGCCTGGGTTAGGAGGCAAGAAAGGGTAACATTTTCATTCCCACAATCCACACACCATCATAACTGGCCATGTATCGCAGCAGACCGCCATGTGCTGCATAGTCCTCCCCTCCATTTCTTAACCCAGTGCTGCCCTCTATACCTTTCGGTGCTATTTCCCCTTGCCACCTGCCTCTCTCCCTTACCAGTGTCTCCTTCGACCCCACCAACTCCAATCCTGGTCCCACTTGGATATGTGAGATTTTATCAGAACCCTAACCCCAAACATTCAATCTGCAACACGCAGCCTGATCGTATCGGCCACGAAGCAAGGACAGCCGCAGCCCCGGCGCCACCACCTGTCTCACCAATCGGTGCGAGGTGCCATGCTGTCTGTAGCCTGATGCTTCTGCATCACTGCACTAGCTTCATCCTCCGAAGAGCAGTAAGACCGGTGGGCTTCGAAGATGGGCGCGCACACACACCGGGATGGTGGGAGGGAGGCACTGTGCTGGAGAGCTGGTCCCACAAAGTAAGGTTTCTTCTGAAGCCTGCTGCCTCCCTGCTACAGAGCAGAGGGTGAAGTGTGGTGCAGGGGTGTTGCAATGAAGGAACCTGCTCCTCCCCAACTTGCATTGGGCTTGTACTATGTGAAGTAGGGCATGCTGATACTAAAACCCTTCCCGGTCTATGTACTTTTGCCAGAGAAGCTTCAGTGCTGTTAAACATGCTGTCAGCAGAGCCGGACATATTTTCCCCATACAAGAGACAAACTATTGGCCTAGATTTTGCTCAATAGGATTTGGAGTACAATCTGAGGGTCTGTCCAGTAAGTAGCAAAGTGTGATTCTGTCCCGGGGACTACTTGAGACACAACTGAAGTCACTGTATACCTTAAAGCCAAAGGCATCATAAACTCCACATTTAAGTTGGTCAGAAGTGCCATTCCGAGGACGCCATCAAAAATTGGCTATAGCTTTCCCATTCTTTACAAGATGGCATACAGTGAACAATTCAATTTCATGTCTGACAACTGCTCTACAAAGAAGGGTCACATCAAAAACAAAAGTCACAAGATGCTGGAGATGATGTTCGCTTGAGGTCAAAGGTGACACAAAGGCGCCTCACATGACCAGATGTTTTACAGTACTGAATTTACAACAAGGCCAATTAAAGATTGTTAATCTATGAAGTAATTGTCCAATTTTTAATCTCCCGCTATGAAAAGCCAACCAGGCCGAGGGGAAAGTTTACTCAGTAATGCCCTCCAGCAAGGCACCTTGCCCAAAACCATAGAATATAAGAGTTTTGAGATTACAGGCACGAGCGGCTAACCTTACGCCCACTCCTTGCACCTTTAGGATGAGGAAAGTAGGACATGAACAAAGGAAAGAAATGCTTAGAAGTTGCAGATTACACCTAAAAACAAACCAGCATATATTTGTCAGTGGGCGACTGGGGACTATGCGGAAAGTTGAATAGTTAACAAATTGTACTGTGTTCCCTTATTTTTGTCACTGTCAAAACATAAAAATCAATAAAATGTGCTCTTTTAAATAAAAAAAAAACCCTAGCACATATATGGTTGTCAAGAGACGCAGTAGAAAGCACAAAAAAGGTTGATCACATACTAGAATGCAGGCTCTTTCGCATTCTGCAGTTGGCCGACGCATGCAACTCATTAAGCCAAAAGGACCACTTACAGTGTATTCACCTGCATATTTTTTTTAAGTACACTAGGTTTTCCTTTAAGATCTACTAAAAATTGACATCTTTGTTAAGAGTTACTCATCACTGTACCTTTGGGGCTGTGCTATATATAGGGAACACGGCTCTGGTCTGCAACAAGGCGCATCTTTAACTGTGTTCCCTATTACAGGCACTACTCAGCCACATACTTGCGATTGCTCTGGGGCCAGGGTATTAGTGAAAGGTGGAGAGACTGAAACCGCAGGTTAGCCTTTCGCTGAGCAGACTGCAGCCTACCTGCTCTGCACAAGGGGACAGAGATCAGTAAGAGACTGCATGCGTCTCCATGGGGTTGCCTGGGGGATACACAGGAATCCCTTTTCCCTCCTTTAAGGATTCCACTCTGGGGCAGAAACACAGACTGTTTGGAGCCTTCTTATGACACAGTCAGTGCACCTCCTGAGGGCCTCTTTCCTCTGCCCCACGTCTATAGTACAGTGGCTGCAGAACCAAAGTATTTCTGTGGAGCCTCACAGCCATGCAAATGAGGGAAGACCCCAGGAAATTGCGCCGGGTCTACATGCATACAAACACAATCTGTATTATAGAAGGGGTTGCACAAGCAACTTTGAGTGGACTTCCACAAACGCAGAAATCCTTATTCTCGGACTACCAAGTCAGCATAATTGCGAAAGTTGTTTAAAAGACCTTTCTCATTGAAAGTCAACAAAGTAAATCCAACTGAAGTGAAAATCAAGAGAAACCCATGACGGTCGTCAGTGCCTTACCAGGCGAATTAAACTAATAAAGTGAGGTATTAACAAATCAAGAGAATAAACAAAATGGGTCACTCATGTGGGAGTTTGTGCATTATGCCTTATAAGTCAGCCGACAAGCAACTGTGTTCTTCGGCAGATCGGCAGCAAGTTATTCTGGTCTGCAGAAGAACACCACCAAGTGCACTGAATTCAGAGTGAGCGTTTGGTGATACAGAGGAACAGAACTGTATTGAATAAATTAATCATGTTTCTGGTATGTGTCTGAAAAATATTACAGAACCACTGCAAAATACTGTGCTCTCCTACAATTCTTGGTCAACAGTGACTGTATGGGTTGACAGCTGTAGTTAAAACAAACTAGTGCATTTGATATTCTAGCAGTAAACAACCGTTATCCCACTCATCCACCACCACAATATGCTCATGTTTGCCTTAACCAAGTAAAAGAAAAGTCTCTCAACCTATACCAAAAGGATGTTTAAATGAGAACATTCCATTAAATACCACCAAAAGGTATTGTGATTTTTTTCAGAATTTGTAGTCTTGTGTTCCTCAATCTTCAAAAGGATGTTCCAAACTGGAGGCCATGCAGTGGCCACAGTTATCCTTTGGCCCTTCTTCTGTGCAGGAATTAGCATTTTTATTTGATGTATGTGGTCTAGTCTTAGTTTTCAGCTGAGAATGATTGGTGTACAGCCAATTGTAGGCTTAAAGGGAAGTGCTTGAGGCACAGAACCTTTAATGTTACTTTAGGAAAACTAGAAGCAAGCAAAGTGCTCTAAGGGGAGGCACTGGTACAAAAAAGAGGGTATACCCAATGTAGTCACAGGAACCTGGGTGAATAGTGGTACAAATGTAGGGGGTCCCAGTGTGGAACCGTTTAGGAAAAGAATGGAACCGTTTAGGAAAAGAAAAACACAGTATGAACTTTGAAAGAGAATAAAGGCAATATAGATTCAATGTTATGTACTCACAATGAATCAAAGTACAAAATATGGTTCACAGTTTAATGAAATCACAAAGAAAGTTTGTTAATTCACAAACGACAAAAGAACAACAAAAGTGCCCCAGGAAGGAGAGGGAGGGGGTTTAAGTGCAAGAAGGGTGTGTAGGTTACTGAGAAAATGGGAAGAGAGTGCTGGTCAGCATGACCGAATTCATGAAATAATTACAAATGTGTTGGCTTATAAATTCAACCATACTTTTCACATGAATGTGCAAAAAGTTCCATCACAAGCCATCAAAAATAACCACTGTGGACAATTGGACAATATGGCCGGTTGCTGGCAAACAGAATGGTCGTCGACGTTTCGACCCCTCTACCTCTAGGTGGCAATGTGACCTTAGGATGGGGTCTTCATCAGGACAAAGGAGGGAGGGGCAAGGAACCTGGGGAGCAGAGGGCACAGAGTCGGTAAGCAAATAGAGTGATTGAGATCAAAAAGATTGTGGCGATTACTGAGATCAAAAAAAGGGATTTATAGTGAATGTCAATTATCACGGTCTAGGATTACAGGGTAAAGATTGGCCTGGAGGCTCTATGTGTGAGAAAAAAGAACAATCGGACGAGGTCTCTGAAAGCGAAAAATCATCAAAATTAAAGGGGAAGGGGGTGTAGACTCTAAAAGCCACAGTGTGCAAAGTAATACATTAACTCACTTGATTTAACTATGCTAATCAATAGCACGATAAAGCGTGCGCCACCTGAAATCGGTCGGCCAATGCCATGACCTGTAGGGGAGAGAGGAACAAACACTTTAAAAGGCCGCCCGCGGTCCGAGAACCGCAATTCACATATGCTACTCAACGTACAGAATATGGCCAAGTACAGTAAACCTACAATATTCGAAGGAAAAGGTAAGCGGTACCACCCACAACACTTACGCTAAACTAATAAGGAGAGGCCCAACAATGGCTGAAGCCCGGTATATAACCAAGGTAAACAGAGTTAGAAAACACGGTTAGCGAATGATAAGAAGGCCAATCGTAAGATTTTAAGTGGTTGACACATTCTTGATTGAAACTGTTGAAGTAAAACCCAGAGCCAAAATATGGGAGAGAGGGGGGAGTACTTACAAAAAAGATCCGTTCGTGGTGGGCTTAATAAGTTATATTCGTGCCGCCTGCCAACGGTCGGTACTCGCGTTCTGTGGGGAAACACAGAAAGAGCCTCTAATTATTAAACAGGGTTAAGACGGAAAATGGGCCTGAAAAGTGCACCTTCAATTCACTCACCAGAAAAAACGGGATACAGAGACCACAGTATCGTCAGTCACTCCAGTAAAGGTGCCAGGCTCGTAATGTTCAGGAGTTTAAAGGCAGCAGAGAGCGCCTTAGCGCGTGCACGTTATGTTGCGAGGGACATGGGGACGTAATGTCTAACTCTGGATGAATCCCCAAAAGATTGATACGGTTGCCATGGCCACCATAAGCTAGTGAAGGACCACAAGTAGTAGAAAAGGATGAGTTGGGTGCTAGTAGTTGAGCCGTGTATGCCATGAATGTACATCATCATTGTCATAGCGTAACTGTAAATGGTATAGTAGAGGCAAAAGCTGGATACAGCGTGAAATGGGCTTGCAAAGTAAATGCCGAGTAGCCAACAGCAGACAGAAGTTTACATAGATAGCAAACATATAAATACATTATCATCATATGTAATTTGTGAGGCGTACCTCTCACATAAGAGGGTATAGGCGACTACCAGGATGAAAAAACACATTGCATTATGAGGCAAAACATTGGGACTCGCTTATCTGAAAAAGAGCCAGGAGTGCATGAAGGTCATATAAAATTGTAGCACGTACCATTCACATAGGAGGATACAGGCGACTGCTAAGATGGCCGGGCATCGCGTTAGGAGGCAAAACATATCATTAGGACTTCTTTATAAGGACGCCAGCGCTTCTCAATGCAGGAGGGCAAAAAGCGTCTATACAAGCAAAGTGTCCATTGCGTCAGTAGCAACAAAGGAAAAGACAGCACCAACTGAGACGCCAGCGCCTCTCAACACAGGAGGGCAAAAGCGTACATAGAGGGTAGCCATCATAAATGTAACAGAAATGAGAGAGATTTATCTAAACATAGAAGATTAAGCCTCAATACAGTGCAGAAGAAGGAAGACGGGCGTAGTAAAAAGGGTGATTAGGGTCACAGTATAGCCAATTCAGCCTGACTGCTGTCCAATTCGTTCAACCCATTTTCAACAGAGTCAAAGAGGGACATCCATTTTGATTCCCTGACGTTCAATATGCCTCGAATATCACTGCCCCTGGGTCCTAGGGTGGCTTTTTCAAGCACAAGCCAGCAGAATGATTCAGGTCCGTGTCCCATCGCTTTGAAATGTTCAACAAGGGGAGCCCCAACAACTTCGCAACAAATCCTACTACAGTGCTGTAGAATCCTAGCCTTGATTTTCTGTTGCGTTTGGCCAATCTACGCCAAACCACAAGAACACATGATCAAATAAATCACTTTTTCTTTGTTGCAGTTCGTGAAGCTTTTGAGTTTTACTTTCAACTGTTTATACTAGAAATCCTTGGTTTGTATGGTCATAGCACAGGCTTTGCAGTGGCCACAGCGATAATGGCTCTTAACAGGTGGAAGATCCCACATTGATTGTATTGTAGGAGATTCAGGGGTGTCCAAAAATGAACAAACAATATGGCCACGAATACTCTTCGCCTTCTTGAAAGATTGCATCGGTGGTGCTGGTTGGTCTATGTCATCCAACACAAGATTCCAATGCGTGTTTACATCTTTTTTTATGGCGTTACTGTGAGTTGAAAATGTTGACACACAGATCATTCTTATGTTGGCGGTATCCTCTCGTTGCTTAGGTTGTAAAAGAGTCTCACGGGGGTTAAACCATGCCCGTTTCCTAGCCCTCTTTACCAATCTCACCGGATAGCCACGGTTCATGAGATCCTCAGATTCTATCATAACGTTGGTTTTATTGGAGCAGTTCATCCAGATTCGGAGAAACTGCCTTAAGGGAGGCTTATTCCTGAGCCCGCTAGGGTGGTGGCTGGTGTATTGCAAAAGGGAATTTCGCTCTGCAGATTTCCGATACAATGTGGTATGCAGTCTGTCACTTTCGGCATAGATGGTGGTATCGAAAAAGGCAATTTTTGGGGGGTCAGATTGTATGGTGAACTGTATGTCAGGGGTGCGTTAGTTGAGCCACACATGGAAATTTTCAAGCTCGGCCGTGCTCCCAGTCCAAATGATGAGAATATTATCTATATAGCGCCTCCAGAGGCTCAGTTGAAAATTGAAGGGGTTGATGGGTACGTTCAAAATTGTCCATATAGATAATGGCCAGATCTGGGGCAAACGTAGCCCCCATGGCTACCCCTTTCGTCTGAAGATAAAAGGTCCCTTGAAACCAAAAAAGTTTCGCATCATGGCAATACGTAGAAGGGCGATGATGAAGTCCGTTGGTACAACACATGGGGCCGGTCTCTGGTTGAGGGCTTCCTCAATTACCTCCAAGGCAGATTGTTGGTCGATGCTGGTATATAGAGAGACGATATCACATGTAGCTAGCAATTGTTTAGCTGTATCAAAAGGTCAGCCATCCACCAAATTAATGGTTTGCACAGTGTCACGGAGATAAGACTGAGTATTTTCTGCAATGGGCTTGAGGAAATAATCAATATACTTGCACAAAGGCTCAAGAATGGAACCACAGCCCGACACAATCGGATGTCCCGGAGGGTTCAACATGTCTTTGTGTATCTTCGGGAGTGTGTAAATCGTCGGCAGATGGGGAGGCACACCTGATCCCTAGGCTTCAGATTTTGAGAATTTATTCTAGTGGATTGTTCAGACTTAATGGACATAAGTGTAGGCAGTGTTCTGAGAGACCACTGTGGCCAGTACAATAGTCTGGGGAGAAAGTTTGCTAAATCGTTTCAACAAATACAGAGACCTACATTATTTAGGAGGTTTTTGTGTTGACCGACTACCTGTTAAATATGGAGTAGTAGAATCTAGCCTGTGAAGCAAAAGAACATGCAGATTCCTTGCTGTGGATACCCGGTCAAGTCCTAGCCCAAAAGTTTACGGGCAATTTAAAAATAGACTCTCTTCATGATGTTAGCCACAGTCCCGACAATCTAAATCTAAGACAGCTCAGTGGGTCAACATGCTTATATGAAATATATTCGACGTGATGGTATCGGATAGTACTTTTTTTCCTCAGGATTTAATACATTTAAAATGTTAAAAATCCCAAGCATTGTTTACCGCTTATTTAAACAGATTATTTCCATATCACCTGAGACAATCTTAACATAGATGACACGTTTGCCAACAATCTTCAGCAACACCCCTGAGAGATTATTGAACTAACCCCATCAAGAGAATTTAAGATGCAGGTGGTACCCACGGATTCACTTTGCCTTAAATTGCGGATTTGTTTCATGAGACATTTTCTGATTCAGTTTCATTGACGAACACATAGGAAGACAGTTGAAGTACCTGCACAGTAATGCATTTCAGCAGAAATGCTGCTGATAGGTGGCACTAGGTCAAAGGTATTTAGACTAGGTTAAATTCACTGCAGCATTATTTCTTTGTGTGACAGGAGTGTATGTGCACTATCGTGCAAAACACCAGTGCAAAGCCTGAGCTGGAGACACAGATGTCCTCACTGGAACAGTGTTCAGAAAAGGAGGGAGAGATTCATGAGAGAGAAGTCACAAGTTCAACAGAGAGGGGTGAGAGCGAGGATTAGCTGATCTTTTCATTTCAAATAACCCGGTTAGCAGCCTTTCAGGTAGTCCCTGGGTAGCTCTGTTTTTCAGTTAACCATAGCCATTGAGTCTTACACCGGCAGAGGTCCGAGGATCCTCAAAACCACAAGTGTCTTCGGTGAACCAATCTCTCTTCCTTACTGTCATGGCTGCTGGATTTTCAAAACCTTGAACGTGCTACTATTGGAATTGGGGAATGAACAGAGACGGGAAGGATTAACCAAACTACAGCTGCCGACAGATAGGGGAGGACTGGGAGCACCAGACTTCAAATCCTACTGTTTAGCAAGCCAATTGTAATGGCTGTCATACTGGCTAGCAGGTCATAACCAACACAAAATAGCCTACACACCACGTATGCTCAAACAAGGAGCATTACATAAGCTGTTATACCCCCAAGTGGGCACTCCAGCTCTGGCTCCAGTACTCTTAAAAATCACCCTCACTTACTGGACACTAGCCCTTAAATACACGGCCCAGGGTATTCCATATGCACCAAATATACCACTTCTGGGTCTCTCCACCCCAACGGGCACATTGACGTCACAACGTTTACGCATATGGGAGTAGGCAGTGTCAATGGGGGCACTGTTTGGGAATGGTAGGTTGTTAAATCATGTGGATTTCATACACGAACACGACCTTCCGGACTCCCTTTTTCTTACGCATGCAAGCATAACACGATATGTAAAACTACACTGGGCCCTTGACAGTATTGAATCTGCCACACATGAATTCATATATGCAGTACCCTTAATGGGCAACGTCAGATACCGGACGCGTTGGCTATACCGCGGAATGAGAACCCATCTTGCGTTACCCCTGACTCCGCTTCGAGACAAGTGGGGACAGGATACTGGGAGAGACCTACAAGATAATGAAAGGGAAACTATTATAGCCTTCCCAAAGACAGTCCCACGCAAACAATTCAAACTGAAACAATTTATGATCTTACACCACTCAGACTACATGCCATGTACCCAGAAGCGTCATCAGCATGTCCCAGATGCTGTGAACAAGACGCAAATCTAATACACATGCTGTGGTTCGTCATGCCCTGCTCTGTCAACCTACTGGCCACAACTAACAGAGGTTTTAAGGGAGACAGTAGGGGGTCATAGCAATTGCTCGACGTAGAGATGTTTGCTGGGCTTGTACCCCTGTCTCAAAAACTGTATGGCATAATCTAGATTTGTAAACCTGGCCCTACTTCTCGCGAGGCTTGAAAACCTGCGGCGCTACATGTAAGGGGGCGATTGGAAGATGCTCCGCTCCGCAAGCACAAAGTCAGCCTGAAACACAGCGAGAGCGAGGTAATGCTGGTGTGTGCCCCATGTCCCAGCGCGCTTGTAGGGAGCAAAAAAATGGCGGCGCCAAGGACGACATGAAGCGTGCGGGTGAAGAGAGAGCTGTGGTCCTCCACGGAATCACTCCAGCCCTAACCTGCACATCTCTGCTTATCTAAGCATCGGGGTCTTGCGCTGCGCAAAGCTTCTTCTACAGCGCTTCGGCTCCCAGCTCTCCCGTTGATGATATGTACCTCATGATCACTGCAGAATACTAACCTAGCCAGTTACTGTTACCCACTACAAATTGGCGGCTGCCGGACCTGGTACACGGGGGGGGACTGCTGAGCTCCTGATTGTACAAATACGAGCGGCGATTAACCCACGGTGTCACTACCCTCCTCTGCGACCAATGAAGTGAGGTACACAAGGAGCAGAGAGCTCTTTCCGACACTGCGGGAGCCTGATGAGATGCAGCGAGCAGCGAGAACCCAGCCGGGCGATCTCCGCATGCAGTCTTTTAGCACGCCTGACAGGTAGAGGTATCATTGGGCTGGCCAAGAGGGAATACAGAGAAACGCACCCCTCGGGGCACGGTCCGGCAGCCGTTCGATCGAGAGATTGACACCAGGGGACTATTTACTGAATCGATGCCTGACCTTAAGATGGCGGCCCTCACCTCAACTGAAATTGAAGGCCTTTCTGACAACTGGAAACACACCAAGTCAGTGAAGATGGAAAATTAAGGCTTATTTAAACGTTGTGTGCAAGGTTACTGTTAGTACTCGCACTCCTCATAAACATAGGAGGCTACCAGTGGAAGGGGGGGGGGGGGGCAAGGAAGTAACATAGTTTCTTTGTTTCAAACAAAAAGTACAATCGTCTTGCAAATATATATTAAACAACATGAGTGTTTTAAAAAGGCATTGTAAACACGACAGCCAATGTTTCATTTTTTTTATAACCTGTATTCGGAAAAATAGGTATTGTAAAATGCAAATATAGTAATACCTCATGCTGCATGTATTTGAAAAACACCAATAAAGTTTGTATATAAAACAATCTTGGCTGCTGGATGAGAAGTGGAGCTTGAAGCAAATAGTGTCTGGGTGAACTGCCAGAAGTCGCACGTTCTAGAAGAATCGAGGTAACCGCTATCATCATCTGTGTTTGAATATAAGTGAAGGATTATTAGGTGGGGATGACAGAAAGTAAATTGATACTTGTATAGCGCACTACTCACCCGCAAGGGTCTCAAGGCGCTTGCACGAATACCGCTGTGGAACCCATCCTGGCTTTCCCTGTGAGGCATCCACGCCTGGGCACCCCCAAGGTGGAGGCCAGGCATCCTTACCATTGTGGGGGCCGTTGTGGAGATTAAGCAAGCTATTGCCCAGAGTTGCAGAGTGGGACTCCATGATTGGAAAAGGCACCGAGGCGAGAATTATCAGGTCCGTGGAATTTTGAGGCCAAGACCCGCCGAGGCGGGGAATTGAACCCTGGTCCTTGTGTGGATTCCACTAGGTTTTTTGTTATCTAGAATGTCTTACAAATGTCTTAACTAGGACTAAAATCACCAAAATTCCTCTCATTGCCCCTCAGAATGGACTAGTACGGAGGCCTTAAGTTGGTGAACCAAACTTAATCCTACCAACCCTGGATTTTCATGAAAACTAGAGACCATGGAGAATCCAGGGTGATGAGGCTTGCATGTATACCGATACATTTTCTTACAGCCAATTTCTATCATTTCATTGGTACTAAAATTGCAGCCATTGTACCTCTATCTTGGCTGCTCTTTAAAACTGATGTCATAACTCCTCATTATTTTAAGATTTTGCAAACTTCCTATAGTAAGGAACAGAAACATGAATGTCATTCTCTTACACGGTTCGATTTGATATTTTCGACTTTTTGGATATTTTTGAACTATTTATCTCAGTCCAAACTGACTAAATTCCTGTGAATTTACCTCCAAGCTGAATTTCTTGAAATCCTTCATTTTGATACTCCTCGTTTGCTATGAATTAAACTTCCTAGTATCGCACAGAAAAACATTAATCTACACCACCTTCATTTTATTGCTAATATGATCTGTTCCTTTGCAGGGTATTTAACAAAGTCACACAAGAGCCTGTAAGACTTCTATACATATTTCTCAAAACCGTTCTCTAGTGCAGATATACTTTTTCCTAATGCAAACCAGATCGTCACATTAGCATCAATTTCAAGATTTAGTTTTAATACAAACATGTCTTAACTGAAGGGTCAACGGAAACACTAGTTTCATGCCTCTGGGAGGCCTTAAAGAATAATTAGCAAAAAACAGGACGAAAGTCAGTCTTAGTGCCAGAAGAAAATGGGAGGACGGGCCTGTAAAAACTCCTGACTAAAAAAATGTGAGCTTGTTAAAAATGTATCAATTTAAAAAAAATATCGAGACTACCTCTTACAATAAATAAGGGTGTCAACTGGGACATACGCTGTAAATAAGATACATTTTTGTTCACTGGCATGGACCAAAAACTTAGAAGGAAGCCTACAACGTTTTCCATGTTAGTTAAGCCGCAATGCAGAGATGAAGTGCAAATTGTTAACGTTGTGCAAACACGAAAGCACGGGTGAGTGCGAAACTAACCTGGACTTTTCGGTAACTTTGTTAACCACGTTAGAAAAGTATAGTGAAAAAAACAATAAAACTTCGAAACTCTAAATGCCATGTGGGTAACATGCGTGGGGAATGAAAATGCTACTCAGAAAGCTAAATATATGGACATTCTCAAATGGTTCAATGGTGGTGTAGGCCTGGAGACGCGTTCAGATGGCGGGAATCCGTGAAGCGCGTCGGGAGTCCGTAGTGACAGGAACAGATGCGTGTTCTCGCAGTTAGCACCGAGGGCCCCGCAGAGAGAACGCTTCACTTGGCACAGCCCAGCTTGGACGGGGCCCGAGCCTGGGTGGCCTGAAAAAGGTTTCCACCTGCGTTCCCAAAACACACCAGAATTAAATGCCGCGTGTTTAAAATAAGAGAAATTGTAATGATTCAGGCAAAAGATGTTACACAGCTGACGTCGCCTGTGAGAGATTAATTAATCTGCAACCCTTACTGGGGAAAAAAGTCTCTTGTGCGTGATTACTGCAAATTTCAAGTTTAGGGTCATATTTCAGAGATGCTTTTTGCGCTCCGTGAAAATGAGATCGGTTGACAAACCCGGTTTAAAAGTGTGTGCTTCTAGAAGGAACTAACATCTGTTTCAGTCTTAACTACCACAGCTGGTGTGTCCGGGTGAGAAAGGCAACAGTAAGGAAGTAATTACTGTCTGGGAGCTACTTCACACATATTGCAAACTACCATCTCCTGCTGGTACAATAACTGTACCGATGAGAGCGAAAACTCTTGCTTATTTTGCTGCATAATTTTACTCGGAGAATCTTGCGTTCTGATAACACATCCCGCTGAACAGAATGTCTGTACCTGATAACAAGGACCGGAAATGACTGCACACATGGAGCGTGTGGAAAGATGATCAATCATTTCAGGGCTGCCCTGCACATCGAGTTAAGAAAGACCTAAACCCAATTCAGGGCATTTTGAGCGCCACATGGTCTCATACGAGATGGACTAAAGAGGGTACAGTATCCCCAACACTTACTGCCAAGTGATCTTTAGAAGTTTGCTTCACCCTGAGGAAGATCAGAGGCTTTTCTGGAGGTACCGGGCGGGAAAGTGTATTCCTCCTATTTTTCAAATAAAAAAAGTTTATCATTTTGACCACAGCCTTCCACACATTCAAATGCCCTTTTACAAGTTGTCAACAGCGCTAATCATAATTAAGGCTGCCTGTTTTCCGTTTTTACAGGTAAATACAGACAGGAGACAGCGTGTTTCCTTTTTGCTTTTTTTTACTGGAAAAATACAGAATATTTTTTTGGGGGGGGGGACTCTACGTGCGGCCTTTCATGGATTCCAGGCCAACAGCTGATTAGACAGACGCCATGGGGAATTAAACATGATGATATTTCCTTATGTACAGGTATATGTTTTCCTAAAATACGACTGGCATCAAAGTAGGAGTGCATGCTTACCAGCTAAATAAATGTGGAAATACACCACTTTATGCCTACATTTATTTTCAAAATGTTAAAATAAATACCAATAAGATGCCCCGAAAAAAATATGGATAAATACATAGGGAAACGTTAACAAAATAAATACCATAAAACCGGGAGCCCCAATCATAATTGGTAGTTTTGCACCGCGTGGGGTGGCCAGCCTTCACAGCAGTTACAAGTGCATGCAAGCATGAGCCCGGCTTTGCATTAAAAACCCAGCACACATCTACATACACAGCATTGAGCCCACAGGGCGATGGGGTTATGCAAGGGCTCCCAACGGATGTATGACATTACAACGCATGCTTTACCACGCATGCCTTTACATCGCAGTTTTTACAAAGCATGCTGTTGCAACGCATAGCGTTAAGGGGTGCTGGATAGTGAATAGTTTAATTTACTATTCCAACTCCAGTCCCCGTGGATAGTAGGGAAGGTGTTGGATAGTAAATTAAATCTATTCCCTATCCTAGATCGCCCCCCAGGGCTATGCGTTGTAATGACATGCGTTGTAATAGTTGCGTCGTAAAGGCACTGTGTGGTAAAAGTTGCGTTGAAAAGGATGTTCCCCCTCCCAACTGCAGGTGCTCACCGAACGAGCAGGGTACTGGGACCGCCCCTCCCTGCAGAACATAAAGCCCTGAAAAGAAGAGACTCAGAGGTGTATCATGAGTAAGCCAACACTTTCTTCAGGTGACATGCAGGACCTGTGGGTAGAGGTGGCAGGAGCCAGCTGCAGCCAATGCGCAGGGATGCTCTGACATCTGTGTACAGTCAGCGGGGAGCAGGCTGCTTGTGACAGCAGATCTGGCTCTGGCTAAAGAAGAAGTTCTACTTTCAGGTATCTGCTCAAGCAACATAGAGCATTAAAGTGGGCTGACTTGCTTTCAGCGCGTCATGGGGCGATTAGTGTCAGATTTTTGCTGGGTCTGTGCAGGACCATTTAAAAAATGGGGTTACCCAATACTGGTCTTGGACATGGGTACAATTTGATTAAAAAAAAACTAGTCCCAGACCTGGATCTGACAAGATATAAATCAAAAGTTCCTATTTGGCATATCAATACATTCATGAGCCTCTGAGAAATGATTTATAGGCTCAAGGTACTCAATACATTATTCAAAAATATAAGAAAAGAGTGACCTAGTCTTCTAACACAGAGGCGGTACACGGACGTTTGCTGGTGCGGCGTGGCTTAAGCCTTGAATTGAATGCAAATACGGCGGGCCGTTTTTCTACCGAATTATTGGATTTAAACTGAGTGAGCCCAATTAAGCTCTCGTTCAGACGCATTGACAGGCTGAACTACATTGAAGGCTGCACCATATCGCCATATACAGGCTTCTTCATCCCGCACAGATTGGCGGGTTGTGACAAGGCCACATACCTACCCAGGTTGCCACCCTTCACTCACCCCAGTCCTGAAGAAGACCTGCAAGGCCAAGGATTTGAATTACCCACACGGCCATAAGTCGGGTCGAAACGTCGACGCACCATAATGGGCCTGGACCCCACATACATCTCCATCGTGCCACATGAGAATAATACTCTATGTAACTGTAATTATTTATAAAACGGAATATACTTAATGTGGGGACTCACACGGACGCCGTTTCCTTGCTGCTGCCGTTTCTCTGCTGTCTGCCCACGGACTTTGCATTACACCTAGTGGAACCCGCTTCGCGGGTCCCACGTCGCTGGAGGGGGTAACCCGAGGCTGTGCTCTGTTCTGCTGCTGGGTGGTGAGTGTGCGACAGGGCTGCGAGCAGCAACCCGGACTCAGTATCCCAGGAGTCCCGGGTTGCCCAGGCCGTTTCCAGCTGGCCCGCTCTCCCTGACCGCCCCGCCCAGCCCCACCTGACTCAAAAGCGGCAGTGATTCCCTTCTGCCTTGGGACTCACACGGACGCCGTTTCCTTGCTGCTGCCGTTTCTCTGCTGCCTGCCCACGGACTTTGCATTACACCTAGTGGAACCCGCTTCGCGGGTCCCACGTCGCTGGAGGGGGTAACCCGAGGCTGTGGTCTGTTCTGCTGCTGGGCGGTGAGTGTGCGACAGGGCTGCGAGCAGCAACCCGGACTCAGTATCCCAGGAGTCCCGGGTTGCCCAGGCCGTTTCCAGCTGGCCCGCTCTCCCTGACCGCCCCGCCCAGCCCCACCTGACTTTCAACGGCTCCTCCCCCTTACCTCCAGTCAGTACATTTTGAGCCAAGTGTTCAGCTGCGCGGGAGCGCGCGGGAGAGCGCCGGGAGAAGCCCGGGACAAGGGCGGGACCGTTTGAGGCCGTTCGAGGACGGAGAGGACTGGACTGGCCCACCCTCTATCGCTTTTACCTTACTGGCAAACTTCCCTTGTCCCATAAGATATGAGTACCAGGGCCACTCGGAGTAAAGCCTCCAAGGCAGCCCCGCAAACTAGCGGCCCTATGGACGATTTTATCACCCGCACCAATATAGCTATTGATAATGAAATATCTAAATTACAAACCCGGGTGTCATTAGAACTAGGTGCTGCCAGAAGATTGTCACAAGTGATAGCGCTCTCAAAAAAATCCTCCCTAGGCCATATAGCCACTTCGGTTACACCGGAACGCCCTGCCATCCCTCAATGTGTAGTTACACAGGCTGATGTCCATCGGACCTCTACCAACTCCATCCCCTCTCCATCGCTAGAGCGATATTCCAACGCAGATGAAGCCAACTTCCCAGCTCCATTTTGCGCCCAGAACCCGACCCCTAACCCTCAGTTATCCTCAAACTCCACTACCGGTAAACCACCTAAAAGGAAACGTCGAACAGGTACTGCTTATGCTCGCAAAAAAGCGAAAATTGGTCTTCCCCAAAACCTAGCAAGAGTACTGTCACCTAATGCGAATCAAGAAAAAAGCACAGGGTCTCAACCCCCTAGGGATGGAGGTACTGTGGACTCCGACGCCACCCCACCTAGCATCGGCCAAAAGATCGAGGGCTTGCAGACTGAAGGGTTGGGTAATAATGAAAGCGAATTCATAGATCTGGTTTGGTCAACCTTAAAGAAACTTCTTTCCCCTCTCGACCTTAGACTCTCGAGAATAGAGAATAACCTGCTCGAGATGGAAAAAAGCATTATTGCTCTGGCCACTCTTGGTTTAAGAACTCTTGAAAACCAGGGCCATCCTGTACCAGATGTAACACCACCAATTCCTACCACTCAAGTGCAGGATGTCCCACCCTCAGCCCCAGCCACTTTACGGCCAATCCCCAAGCCAAGGACTGTGGCGGTGGACCAAATTCCCCCTGCCACTAAACCTAAGGCTCCCGAACAAGCCCCAAACCCCCAATCAAAAAAGCCTAAACATGGCGCTCAGTCCAAATCTACCCTGAGTACCGTACAGGATCCTCCTGCAAAGGACAACTTTAGAGGGGGGTATATTGACCTTCCCCCTGAGGCCAACGACTATGTGGTGGTACTAACGGGTGTTCCCCAGATTGGTGTAGACCAGCATGAGAACCACTGGTCGTTGAAAAATAAAATAATGTATTGGCTAAATATAAATAGACCTATCCCCAATGGCCGGAGAAGCAGAGTCCTGATGGTTCGAAGAACTCGCTGGGTGGGCCCAACAAAGAAATCCAGTCCAGGGGACTGTATAGTGGTGACCTTTGAGGACCCACATACGGCACAATTCATCTGCTCCTGGCCTGGTTCTGAAGGGTCCCCGGTTATACCCAGACCTCTGTCTTTCTTTTATCCACCACGTGCCCAGCATACCCCGGTGGATGATTGGTCCTTAGTTCAGCGCCAACCTTGGAAGAGCCATCCTAAAACTTATAATCAATTCCAACCACTTTGGAACGGCTTTCCAACCTCAAACAAATATGGCGGCCTGGAGGAGGTGGATTGACTTTCTAGCCAGCACACTCAACATAACCCTGAAAAATCTTTTACCCTGCATACCCGAAGGCTAGCTGAGCACGCACCCTCAGATCATCCATCGGGCCTAGTAGGATCTACAAATAGTTTAGACACTAAGCAAGGGTTGATGCCTCCTGTTATTCCTGACCTACCTGTGTTGGAAGGCTGCTCAGTTTCACCTAGTACAACTTCCCGACCATCAATCCGATGGGGCGCAGTAGAGGTGAACCGGACTGATAGAACCAAGGCTCTTTCACCGCAGCATTCTGACCCCTGTGTAAATGTTTTCAGAGGGGCTGCACCCAAACTTTCCCCACTTACTCACCCCTTTTTACAGCCCACCCCCGGTGCATCGGTAATAAAGATCCTGAGTTGGAATGTGGCTGGGCTTGCCCGCAATCTTGAGAATCCAGATTGGATTGCCTTTCTAGAACCCTATAGCATCTGCCTTTTACAGGAAACCTGGTGCCAAGAACCAAGGCACAGAGTGGGGTTTACGTCCTACTTTGTTCCAGCCGTACAACAAGTTGGCTCTAAAGGTCGCCCTTCAGGCGGTCTACTGATTTGGATTAGCATTTCCTTAAAGTTAGGTGTTACCCAAAGGTCTACTAAATCACCTGACCTACAATGGTTATCACTGCATCGCAAAGGATGGAGGACCCTAGAAGTCTTCAACATTTACCTGAGGGGTTCTAATGCTGGGGCTTCACGTTTATCATCAACAGGCCTAAGCAGTGAACTAGCCTCTTGTAACATCGATTCTTATGTCCTTCTTGCGGGGGATTTTAACTGTTGCTTTGAGCCATTGTCCAGGGAAGACATTCTGGATACCTTTGAAGAGGACTCAAGGAGAGGTATCCCTATTTTAACCATCGATCCGATCCCTAAATGAACGCAAAGCGCAATAGATATTAATGCCCTTTGTCTGGAACACAATTTGAGACCAGCCAACGGCCGCTCCAAATCGGACCTTATGGGAGCCCATACATACAATAGAACGGGGCGAACTTCCAGAATTGACTTTGTCATGCTCAATTTTAATCTTTGGCCTTTCCACCAAGACATGGAGGTCATTGTATCTTGTGACAGTGATCATAACCCACTCTCTCTTTCGATCACCTTTCCATGGCAAGATGGGACCCATGCTAGCCCAGACCATAAGTGGAAAACCTCACGTGAAATCGCTCCCTCTAACTGTAGTAGGCGCTTGAAGTGGGCAAGAGTCTCGGCGGACGAAGAGAGGCTATCACAAGCTGGGTCTATTCTGCTAGAGGCTGATTCCAAGCTCGATACACTAAGCCCCACTGGTAAAAAGACTTTACCATTGTTTACAGAGACCATAGAGGCTTTGAGTGATTTGTTTATCATCTCCCAATCGAGCACCAAGGTGGGTTCAAAAGGTGCTTCCACGTCCAGAACCAAGTGGTACTCCTCGAAATGCCGGGCAGCGAAGGGGGCTCTTATCTCTGCAGTAAAACATAATGAGCCAGATAATGTAAGAGCTGCAAGGAAGATATATAAAAGAGCTGTGACCGAAGCGAAAGAGGCATACGATCTAAATTTCTGGCGGGACTTGGCCGAAGCAAGCAAAAGGAAAAACGCCAAAGACTTTTGGGATCTGTTAAGAGCCAGGGAAAAGCCAATTGATAGGCAAATAACTTGCAATATACCTGGTGCTGTATGGTTGGAACATTTCGCCAAGTTGTATTCCATCCCACTGGGGGCCTGCCACCATATCTTGGCTCCTTCACCTTGCCCTACAACTGTCCTCACAAGTAGTGATGGTCCATTTTATAGGCAGGAGGTAGAAAATGCAATCAAGGGCATTGTTTCCAACAAAGCTGCTGGCCCTGACGGGATTCCGGGCGATTTGCTAAAAACCTATCCGGCGTGGTGGAGCAGATTGATCACTTCCCTCCTAAATGAGGCCCTGCTGGGAGGGTCTTTCCCTGATTCTTGGAGGGGAGCGGAAGTGGTCCCTATTTTCAAGAAAGGCTCCAGAGACGATCCGGCAAACTATCGCCCCATCAGCTTGCTGGACTCAACCCAAAAGGTGGCGGGCAAAGTTGTTCTGACCAGGATATTGCAGTGGGCAGAGGAAAATCAGATACTGTCCAATCTTCAAGCAGGCTTTAGAACGGGGACTGGCACCATTGAGCAGACATTTCGCCTCCTTATGCTCTACTGGAAAGTTGTGGTGTTGGGGAGGGGCAGTTTGTACTTGGTCTTCATAGACCTACGCACAGCGTTTGATTTGGTCCCACGAGCTTTATTGTGGAATGTTCTTAATGACTTAGGCTTACCACCCTACCTGTTAGCCTTACTGATAAAATTCCACGATAGCAATTTTGATATACGATTATCCGACTCTATGAGCTGGAGGGCACACCATCAGAAGGTGTTTCTTGCTCACAAGAGGGTAGCAGGAGCCCTGCTCAAACAGCAGCGAGCATCACCATTGAAACCCATAGGGGCAGTCCTAGATATTTACAGGGCAAAGGTTGTAAGCGCAGCACTATACGGCGCAGAACTGTGGGGCTCCCAGAAAATTGATACCCTGGTCTCCCTTGACAATAATTTTCATAAAGATCTTATGAGACTGCCCACAGCACTCCTACAATCCCCATTTTGCTAGATGCGGGCTCCCGCTCAATATGTGACCAAGCAAAATTACGACCTCTTTTATTATGGTCTAGAATCTGGAATGTCCCTGAACTCCACAGCTACGCAGATGCTCTGGAAGATCTTCTGTCCCTTCCAGGATGCTACAAGATTACCTGGCTTAGGGATGTTAAGTGCCTTCTCTACAAACTGGGGCTAGGTGATGCTTGGGATAATAAATCAGCTCCCTCAAAACAAGTACTAAAAAAGGCATACTGGTCGTGGGTGGACAATGAAAGAACGTGCAATACTAATCACTGTAAATCTGTTGCCCAGTTTTTGTTAATTAAAGAACTCCCATTTAGGGAACCCTATTTGGATTCTATCCACAACTCTGGTGACAGAGCACTGTACATTAAATTCAGGTTAGGTGTGCTCCCTCTTGGTCAATTTACCTCAACCTGGAAACCGCCCTTACAAACTGTGCCATTTTGTCCCTTTTGCGAAATGAGGGTTGAATCTGTTGCACACCTGTTGTTCGAATGTAACACCTATGTAGCACCTAGAAAGTTGTGGCTGAGACCCTTATGCAGGAGTCTGGGAACAAGATCTCATTTAGAAGCCCTGCGTATATTGTGCACTGACGCGAGACCTTTTTTCGCCTGCTGTATGGCAAAATTCTTAGGCTGGGCCTGGCGCTTAAGAACTGCAAAAAAACTGTTGATACAGTAGTATGCTTTCTTCTCCCTCCTTTTTTGACTGTTTTTATACTGTATATTGTTAAATATGTTGCTCATTGTACTGCATGTGCCAATTATGTTTTTTATTGTTGTGAAGTGCAGCTTTTATGATATGTTTTTATATCGAAATAAAGCTTATTGATGATGATGAATGTGGCCAGGCCTAGTAGGACGGTGATTTACAACCAGTCCCGAATTCTAAATGTACAAAGTTTCCCATGTCACCTAACTGAATTCCTTTCACTACCCTCACACTTGAGCACCCTTCCTTGATACAAGTTCCCTCTGGAGCAACCTCTTTTTAACTTAGGTTCATACTGTCAAAATGTTTTTGACCTTTTCTCACCAATTGACGTGGAAATAAAAAATGTGTTAAAACGCATGTTGGATGAGGCTAGGTTTTGTTGCACTCTTTTCTAATATTTTTTAATAATGTATTGAGTACTGTGAGCCTATAAATCATTTCTCAGAGGCTCATGAATGCATTGATATGCCAAATAGGAACTTTTGATTTATATCTTGTCAGATTCAGGTCTGGGACCAGTGTTTTTTGGGTTTGTGAAGGAGGCTTTGGGCAGACCGTTTCAGACATTGCTTCTTGGAAGTGGCAATACATTTTTAGATATGCCCAAATCATAGGCATTCAGAGCCGTTTTTAGTCATTGTGACTGATAGCATTTTGAGTGTTTAGTGTCTGAGTGCACATAGGGGCGGGTGAGCACTGATAGATGAAGGAATCTTATCTTCAGGCACCCTGCTGGTGTGCAGCAGTCACATTAAGGCCAAGGTGTTCCAACTCATGGAGGGTGGCTGCAGCATCTATGGTGCTCCACGCCAGCAGTATTCGTGTTACTGCGTAGAGGAGCAGGTTCTCATAAGGGAACTGGCAGCCTATGTCTATGTCAAACTAAGCACCGGTGTGCCCTGGAAGAACTCCAGAACAATTTCCCTCTGGCAGAAATGACAGCTGAGCATCGAGATTACCTCCTCTGCTCAGTACCACATACTGGGGCTCTGGATTAGCACTAGTGTACGTCTCTGGACTGGACAGCGGCCCTGTGTGGGACACAGCTGGGACTCGGCCATGCACAGTGATAGCCATCAGTGGCGGATGCAACTTGAGGGGGCCCTCCGGCAAAGTACACGGAGGGGGCCCCTCCCTGGAACACCACCTAGCACTTTTGTGAGGGGAGTCTCTGGAGCTCAAGCCCCCCCACGCACTGGAAAGTTCGGTTACGCCACTAGTTGCCATTAATGTGAACTGCAGAGCTGTTACCCCGAACATATCCCAGACGACACCATCTCGTGTGGCACAGACTAGTGGTGTCTGTTATGGACAACTGGGTAAAGTGAGCCTGTGAAGTACAGTAATGAGATGCTCAGCTCTTTAATTGTACCAGTGGTCATCAATCAGCTCAGAAAGCACTGCTGCACTGGAGACTGGCAGCACAAGCTATGCTAAACTTGAAAACAATCAAACCAAAACCACTGGATGGGGTGCACCATAGAGAGGGTGGGAGCTGTGATGCTTGGCTGGGTCACTTGTGTTGAAGCTCTATTCACCTAACTTTAATGTCAAGTTTTCCATGCGCTACAGCTATATTTTACGCCAGTGATCTACAAGCCAAGCCGCCACTAACTGCACTGCTTCACAAGAATCAGTTGTCTCCTGTTTTCAGAGCACTCTACCATGCTAGACTGGATCTCTTACCTGGCCCATACGTGAGGACAGTCAATTTTCTTTCTGCTGTTTTACTTCCATATCCATACTTTCCCTTTGGCCTACATTTTCAGCGGCTTCCACTGTGTGGCCAATACTAATTCACTCAACATACCTTAGCCCCACTGCTTGCCACACATATGCTTCCCCTCGTCTTGCTTCCTCTTGTTCTCAGTTTGCCTGGGTCTGCCAACACCCTCTTGCATGTGGTGATCCAACATTTATTCTGAATTCACCCTCACACCAGTGACCCTACTGTCCGCTCCACATGGTTGTGCTCTCCCACTTGCCCTCCTTACTGGGCCACTCTCTTTACGCATTCTCTAATTCCAATCTACCCGTTTGATCTCACATCTTGGGTCTTAACCTGCCCCTCTCTGACCAGCTACTCATGCGTATTGTACACGAGTCTCTTCTCCTACTCACACTTCACCATCCTATGGAGATGGATGGAGCCATTAGCCTACAGCCTCTTGCAATCTCACCTGTCTTGTCAACACCGACAGATACTCCATCATGCTTTATGTTCGCCTCTCACTACCCTCTTCCACACCTAAATCGCAAAGGCTGCAGCAGGAGGGGTATGCACTACTGCCGCCAGCAGCCCTCCTGCATAGGTGTACAAATATGCCTGCATAACATGAGTGTGCATCTCCTTCGCGTAAAATACCCACTTAGGTACCTCTTACAGTCTTGCATTGTGCAGACTTCAACAGCTATACTTACTGTGTACACTTAACGTTCCATGTGAATCTAACTACACCATATGGTATATCTTTTCTTCCTTCAATTTAGAGACGTGCACCTTTCTTGCATTCATGTTGTCTTATTCTATTCATGCTTTGTTTACCTTCTTCATATTGCTTCCTCTGTCTTTACCTTCCTTGTTCACGCACTCCTTTATGCCTTCAAGGCCAGCTTTCTGTCGTCATATCTTATCTTATCTTATGCGGAATTTGTTAAGCGCACGGTCACCCAGGGGTTTCATGGCTTTTCGTATTCACTTTGCTCACATTTCTCTGCAAACACGTTGATACATCACAAGCAGGTGTATTCCAAACATCATAGCAGTACTCTAGAATCCCTTTCACTGCACAGCCCTTGTACTCAGTATATGTGTACTCTGCCCATTTAAGAGATGCCTCCTGCCCGAAGATCGCCGCCTCAGCCCTTTTTTGCCCTTTGCACTCTCACCTCTCTATTTCTAACTGCCTCTCTTCTTGACCCACACATCCATTCTCTCTCCAGGCTTTGATCAGTCGGTATAGCCATGATCGGTAGAATGTACCAGGCTTTCAGTGCTCTTGTCCACAGCTTGCAAACTAATAACTAAGGCACAGACATGAAACCTCCCCACCTGAGCCATTTTTTTTGCTCTTAAAAGCTAATTTCAGAAGAAAGGAAAACACTTTGATAACTGTAAAGCTCCAAACCTGTACATATTGAAAAACACGTTTGAAAACTCACTTGATATAAACATGTTTTTTCTTGTTTATGAACCACAATTACATTTTTTCACTTGCATACGTTCATATATTCATTTATATGAGAGTACGTGTGCTTTTCATGAATGCATTTTACATTGGTCATTATTGAGTAGTCTGTGGCCTTAATGTTGTCTTTAGAATTATTGGACAGTTCAGTAATAGTTATTCAACAATATTTCACCTTGGGCTTTATCAGAGGCGTTTTTCAAAACATTCAACAAGGCCTTGACAGTAGAACTGGATGAAAGAGCATCTGAATTGATCGTTATCTTCATAAACCCACAACAAAACACCATTATGTTTACAGTTGGTGATCAAAAGAAAAGGTAGATCAGAGCATAATCAGTAACCGAGCAGGAGCCACTTCATGCTCTCAGGGGGTCGAAAATCGACTGGTGCAGAGGGGCTAGAGTCAGCCTAGCTTTATCACATGCTGGCCCACTAAGCTCTCTGCACTCAGAACAATATCGCTATTTGTTCTGTTAAAGTATGCGAGCAAAAGTGGGAACATTTAGCACGGACAGGCTTCTATGTTCTATAGATAATTTAGCTGAAGGCAAAGAAGGACAGGGTGATAGCAAATTATCTTAAAACCCACAATGAAATCCTAAATCATGTTGCATTTCTTTTTGTTATTCTGTTTATAGTTTAAGGTCAGTGATACTACATGGTTTGTTTTTATAAGTGCAACTATACGTGTATTTTGAACTAGGAACTTGTTGGATATTAAAAGTAAGTAATTCAAAATCTTTTTAGGTGCATATCCTTGAAGGGGTCAACTTATGATTAAAGAGCTTTGCAATCGGCCTTATCCCTGGGAGTCGCACTCTTGCTCATTTAAACGCAATAGCGACGCGTTGGCTGCAGTTTACGGGTCGTCCTCCTCAGAATTAGTACTTTGACTGAGTCTGTAAATACTAACAGGTTGAGAGTTCCCAAAGTAAGTCTGTGATCTTGGTTAGTAGTCAAGAAACTAAACACACTTCTACACTTACTGCACCAAAGTCACCACATGGTGTTTGTGTCAGTCATAGTAATGCAATCCACATTGCCGATGAGGCTTCACATTCTTAATAACTATCATACAGTGTGGGTCGGAGGCACATGTCCAAAGGAAACACTATCCTGTGCCTCCTCTCATCAGGGGTGTTTCTTTAGCAGAACTGTTGAAACAGGTACACGCACAAGAGCTGAAATTGATCCAAGACATCAAATTGATTAGAGTTGGGGAGTAGGGGCGGAGGGGGGCCAGGACATAACGTCTCAAGAGGATTGCTTGGTTGACCACAGCAAAGTGCAATTGACTAGTCACAGATCCACACACAGAGAATCATGCGAGCTCGCTCAGTCGCAACATGATGTCAAGCACATAGCTCAGTTCCTCCAAAAGTTGGAGCTTAGGGTTTGAAAGACTCGGGCACAACCTCTGTCACCCGAAGGAAGGAAGAGAGGTTCAGTGTAGGCCACTCCAGGGAGGAAAGCTCTAAAAGCAGCCTGGGAGTCGCTTGGGCCCTGCAGTAGGATGGGATGTTATTAATGTTTCATTGTGGCTACACAAAAAGCCGATTAGATGCATCAGCCCTGTTGTGATCTACTTTCATTCCAGTCATCCTCCCACATTCAGTTTGGGCCCTAGAATGGTGCTGGGTGCATTGGGAATGCATAAGAATATATTATGTAGAAAAGAGGTTTGGTATAGTTACCGCCTGGAGGAAATAATGTTTGATTGAACAAGTTCATGAACTAGATTCCCAAAGTGCAGAAATCTGCGAAAAGATCAGGGTTTCTGACCAGTCACCCGGATACCACTATGTAAACAAGCAGTGGCAGTGTCTTTTTTCCTTTTAAAAATTAAAGTGATCTTTCTTAGACATCGTGTATGCGGTTGCATGAGAAGCCGAGTGCAAAAATGAGTCGGTGTAGAGAAATGGACGGAAGCACACGTGCATGGAAGGATGAATAGGCAAGTGTTTGGATGCTAGGACAGATGAATGAATGAGTCAGTGGACAGTAAGGTGGCTGCATGGACGGGTGAATGGGCGTAGGGAAATATGGACAGTGTGTATATATATATATATAAATCTTTATTCGGCTTATTCACAATGGAAAAACCATAAAAGAACACAGAATATCATACACTGTAAAAATACACATGTTACAAACGTTTCAGATAAAATTCATTTCATAATTAAAAAAAAAAAAGGTTAATCAAAATGTGCAAGGTACCGCTTGTGATGGATATAACATAGTTTTTAGAGGTTTTTTCTATGTTTCATGATACACTTTAGGAAACTACTAACAAAATAACAGACATTCACTGTTTCCAGCATTTGCAATCTTAAAAGAGCAGGTCTGCACTGTCTCAATCCCCAAGATTTGAGTATCGGTAAAAGCCAGATCTTTCTATGGGCTTGATGGTATTTGCAGAGCAGGATCACATGCAAGTTCGACTGCGCTGATAAACCGTCACAAGGACAAGGCGACAGTATAGCGTCCCAACAATTTTGTGACAGAAAAGTGACCATTCTAAAAAAGGTGTTTAGCCTAAATCTTGTGATTAACATTCTCTCGTAAGTTGATATTTGGAGTTCCAGGTACGGGTGAATGACAAAGGCTACTTGGATCATGTTTGCGTGGATCACTGCCGTTTTTAAGGAATTGGATGCGAGTCTTAACGATTCCAGGTGACTTAGTGCTTTCTGTTTAAGATCTTTTTTTGAAATGTCCGTAATAGATGCCGGGTCTAAATAGTAATTCTCAAGGCCTAAATCATTAAAAAAATTCCTAACATATAAAAGCCACTTTATTTTTGCAGAATTGTCCATACTCATTGAGTCTGCAATGATAGCTTGTGTCAGAGCATTTTTGTTTGACCTCCAAATGCGGCGCCACAACATCAGAGGTTCTATTTTAATTAGATCCTCTAGGTAAGGAATAGCTAATTCTAGGTGCATTGCGTAGGTTGAGGTGCCTTTGGGGGTAGCTAACAAAAATCTTAAGAAGGTGTTTTCCACCTTCTGGATGGGACTGATGTCTGTATACCCCCAGACTCCTGCACCATATAATGCAATTGCCTGGCATTTGGCATTATAAATCTTGAGGAGCTCTACTGGTGGTCTTTTGCCTAATCTCTGAGAGAAAGTTATTAGAGCGGCAATTGATCTCCTAAATAGAAGTGCCCTTGTGTTCACTGCTTGCTTCCAACTGAGTTGATCATCTATCATGACCCCCAAATAGGGATAGTGGGGGGTACGTTCAAGCTTTTGGTTGTTCAGCAGTGTGGGATATGTTCTTTTTTGGCCTCTGCCAGCTGTCATAACGAACGTTTTTTTCACGTTCACCTTTAAGTCTAAGTTGCCCATGAAGGACGTGTATCTGCTCACTGCTTTCTGGAGTTCTCTGGGAGTTCGTGCTAAGATAACGGCATCATCCGCGTAGAGCAGGGCAGGGCAGGGATCAGGCGGCGATTTATGCGTGGGAGGTCCTGGGCCCCCCTCAACATCTCCTCCTCCAGGCCATTAGTGTAGAGTGAGAAGAGGAAGGGGGCCAGGACGCATCCCTGCCTGACCCCACGCCCTACGCTAAACGGGGACGTCAACTCTCCGTTTACGCCAAAGCGTACTCTGGCTGTCGCCCCGGTATAGAGCTCTCTGAGAAAATCTAAAAGGGGTGGATCTACTCCCAATTGGGCTAAGACCTTCCACAGCTTTGTGTGTGAAACGCAGTCAAAAGCTGCGGAAAGGTCGACAAAGACCATGTATATCTTGGTAGGGATGGCCTGTGTGTATTTCCCCATTATTAGGGTAAGGTTGAGGACCTGCTCTAGGGTGCCAAAGCCTTCTCGGAAGCCGAATTGGATATCCGAAATTATGCCCCGATCCTCAGTCCACTGCTGGAGACGCTCTAGGATCACTCTCCCCACTACTTTCCCGAGCGAGTCCAGCAGTGATATGGGCCGGTAGCATTTTACGTCTTGCCGGTCCCCCTTTTTAAAGATGGGGACCATTATTGATTTTGTCCAAGAGGTTAGAATTCCCTCGCTCGCTGCCGCTGTACATACTCTAGTTAAAATGGGGGCCCAAAGGTCTTGGTTGCTTTTAAAAAAGTCCACCGGGACCCCGTCGGGTCCTGGTGCCTTGCCTGATTTGCTACTCTGCAGGGCGTCTATGAGGTCTGGAATGTCAAAGGGAACCAGAATAGGATAATTCACCTTGGGGGGTGGGGATTCTGTTGGTAGGGTGTTTTTAAAAATTTCCTCGAAGTGGGAAACCCATGTATTTTCGTCGATAGCGACTTCTATTTTCGGGGTGTCCTTTTCTGTAAGGTATGGGGTTCTGACTGTACGCCAGAACAGCTCACTGTTTTTTGAGACTGCGCCTTGGTGGAGATCGTCCCATAGTTTTTGCTTAAGTTGGGCCGTTCTCAGCTTTCTTTCCCCTGTATATTGGCGCCTCAGGAGCTGGATCTGGGCCGCATCGCGTGGGTTATTTTTAAGTGCAGATTTTAACTTTGATAGGGCCGCTGTACAATTATGATTAAACCACTTTGGTTTTATGGCGCGGTTTGATTTGGATTTTGAAGTAAGTAGGTCCTTTATGGCATCTAATATTAAGTTAAAATTTCTAAGGACTTCCTTATGGCTAGTTGTAAGATCCAGGCATTTCACTATGTTTGGGTAGGACCGAGTTATTAATTTTTTCATTATGTCAGATGGGTTGATTTTGGCCCATTTGATTGTTAGTCCATTACGTTTACCAACCTGGATCTTGTTCTGCGTGAGGGTAGTCGCCATCTCCAATTTATGGGAGGCATTGGCTGGCATAGACAGTGTTATTGTTAAGGCTGCGTGGTCGCTGAGGGGAGTGACAATGACCTCAAAATCTTTAAGTTTAGTCATTAGGTTTTGGGAGAGAAATATAAAATCTACTGTGGTCTTATGTCCTCTGCCCACGTAGGTCGGAATAAATTCATTCGAATCTGCTTTTAGATGATTGGCGATCTGAAGATCCAGATCTGATAGGGCGATGTTAATTATATTTCCTAATTTAGTGTGAGCGAGGTGCGCTAGTGGGACGTTGAGTTCGTCCACTATCCCACAGCACAGTAAATTAGGGGCTGTGCAGGGGTGGAGATTAAAATCACCTCCCCAAATTAAATAGGTTGCCTTATTTGCAGGGCTCCGGTGATGAGCTTGTTTCAATTTGTCGGTTAGAGTAGTAAGAAGAATTATGAAATTTTCTTCCGACAAATTATTATATATGTTGGTCAAGATAATTGTATCCTTATTGGGAAGGATTAGTGATAGGATTTGGTGGTTAGCGTCCTGGGAGAGTGTAACCACTTTGTTAAGAGGTAGGGAGTTTGAGATGTAGGTTGTAAGCCCACCTTTTGGTCTGCCCATTGTACTGGTTAGTGCTGGGACGTTATAAGTTTTATAGCCTTGTAGGTGTAGTTCTTCTACAGACCATGTCTCCTGGAGACAAATTATTTGGTATGGGGTTAGGAACTTCTGCGCAGAGCCATCCTCGATTTTATTTCGTAGGCCCGCAATGTTCCAATAGGATGCTATGATAGATAGAGAGTCGTCACCAGATTCTGCTTTTAAGGTTATGGGATCCTTGTTACCAATGGCTTGGGAGGTGATAACGGACTGTGACGGGGAGGATAGTTGGATGTCAGTGGGAGGGATTTCTGTTGATGGTCAGTCGACCATTTCTAGGCCGCTATACCTATTGTTTAGCGGGATGTTATGCCATGGGTCCCATCGTGATTGATCTCTATGTGGGGGCCATTGTGTGTAAGGTCTTCTGTCATCCCACCTTCCTCCCTGGTGGCGTTGTCTCACTGTGTGCCAGGAGTAGTCTGGCTCGTAAAGGTTAGGAGGACCATGATATCTGATGTTTAATTGGTCATCCTGCCTGGGGAATGGGACGGACCAAGGAGGTTCCTGCTCCTGTATGTATCCGTCCACTTGCCTAAAGGGGTAAAAGAAGGAGAGTGACTTGATCTTAATTCCTCCATTTGGGGTAATGTCTTCCCAGGCACAAACATAATCCGCTATTCGAGGGTCCTCGAATGTGATTGTTATGCAGTCCCCAGGAATGGTTTTTCTAGTGTTGCCCACCCACGGTACCCTAGCTACAGATCTGATTCTTCCACGCCAGGAGGATGGAATTGGGCGGTTGGTCTGGAGCCAATGCTGGGCTTTATTTTTTAGAGACCAGACCGGTTCTGGGGTAAGGTCTGTTAATTCAGGAACTCCAGCCATGACCACCACATAGGGTGAGGCCTCAGGAGGGAACTCTGCTGGGAGTCTTGGGGGACCAGGATTCCTCGCAGTATTTCTCTTGGGCCTATCCGCAGGTGTTTTTGGTGGTACGGGTGGAGGGGGTAAGGTTTTCGTTGTTGTTTTATTCATATTTTTCCCTGGGGTTTTATTGGCTGAACTACTAGGTGCCGTCGGGGTCGTGGCAGTAGTAGCAGCCGCTGCTGGAGAGATCAAAGTATTTGTCTGTTGTGAGTTGCTGGTGGAACTTTGGGCTGCTGCTGTTTTTGTTATTTTGGTCGAATTAATGGAGTTCTTATTAATGGGCAAATTTGGAGTGGTTATTCGGAGGGTCTTTTGTTGTGGATTGGGCAAAGATGGATTGACATTAGGTGCATTAGTATTAATTGTTTTTTTACTGTTATTTCCGCCCGGTTTTTGAGGACATGGCGGAAGAGATGGCTGTTGATTTTTTAAAAATTTGGAAATTTGCGATTCTATAACTGCTAACCGGTGTTCTAGGGGTAGTAATGCATGTTTGACTACATTGGCTATGCTAGAGAGAGTTAGTTCCTGGGCCTCAACAACATTCAAATCCACTTGGGCTTGTTTAGTGGAGTGAGGGTCCAAGACTATCGGGGAAGATGGTTCCTTCTCTACCTGATGGACTGATGCTAGAATCTCAATATGTGACGCCCTATCATCTTGGATTTGTGGGATGATTGGTGGTATTGTCAGATTTTCTGGTGTTGTGGGGTTTCTGGGTACCCTTTTTTTGCTAATTGCTCCCTCCCTCCTGCCCCTTTCTATTCTTTTTTCTGAAGAGGAGATTTGCACAGGTGTTGTTGGAAGCAGTTCTGGAGTTTTTTCTAGATCAAAGCTAAGTTGAGAGTCCGCTAGCTGAGATACTGACAGATCTACTGTATTTGGTAGGCTGCGTCTCTCTCTAGTCAGCGCCAACTCAGCGTTTGAGGCTCCTAGTGCTGGAGATCTGGCTTCCGCCAAGATACCTAATGAGGATCTTTTTGCGAATGCCAGATCTAGGGAGACCCTTTCTTCGATAATTGATATGCTTTCGTCTATAAGAGTGTTGGCCTTCGCTAAAAAGTCATCCATAGGGCCAAGCAATTTGCCCGCTGCGCTGGGGGCTTTGGTTTTGGTTTTGTTCCCTCTCGTAAGGACCATTACTGTAGCTATTGAGTTATGGGTCTGGGGTAGTTCGTAAAATGATACAGTGGAGAAGGATCAGATAAAAATATAAATATCAGGGGGGTGGCCCAGTCCAGTCTCTACCAGCCTCTAACGGCCTAAAACGGCCTGGTCTTTGCCCGGGTCTTCGCCCCGGGCTGCGACCCGCGGCGCGACCCGCGGCGCGTTAGAGACTGGCTAGATATAGAGGAGGGAAGGAGGGCGTGGCCTCCGGGGGAAGAGGCGCCGGCTGCAAAGAGCGGTGGTTTCTGGGCCTCGCAGTCCCCCGGTAGGCTTTTCCAGGGCACAAGCAATGCACTGCAACCTGGGCGGGTCGTGCTGAGAGCGAGATGGAAAACTGCCGATTGCAGTAACGCTCCCACCAGCCGACCTCTACCTCAGGGAATGCGGTTTGGGACTTGGACAAAAAAGCAGTTCCTCAGTTCAAGGCAAATGAGCAGGTCAGTGAGCGGCACCCGCGCAGCGGGTGGCGCGAAAGGTTTTATAGCAGCGTTCAATTCAGTGGGCGTGGCCGCCGGGGGAAGAGGCGCCGGCTGCAAAGAGCGGTGGTTTCTGGGCCTCGCAGTCCCCCGGTAGGCTTTTCCAGGGCACAAGCAATGCACTGCAACCTGGGCGGGTCGCGCTGAGAGCGAGATGGAAAACTGCCGATTGCAGTAACGCTCCCACCAACCGACCTCTACCTCAGGGAATGCGGTTTGGGACTTGGACAAAAAAGCAGTTCCTCAGTTCAAGGCAAATGAGCAGGTCAGTGAGCGGCACCCGCGCAGCGGGTGGCGCGAAAGGTTTTATAGCAGCGTTCAATTCAGTGGGCGTGGCCGCCGGGGGAAGAGGCGCCGGCTGCAAAGAGCGGTGGTTTCTGGGCCTCGCAGTCCCCCGGTAGGCTTTTCCAGGGCACAAGCAATGCACTGCAACCTGGGCGGGTCGCGCTGAGAGCGAGATGGAAAACTGCCGATTGCAGTAACGCTCCCACCAGCCGACCTCTACCTCAGGGAATGCGGTTTGGGACTTGGACAAAAAAGCAGTTCCTCAGTTCAAGGCAAATGAGCAGGTCAGTGAGCGGCACCCGCGCAGCGGGTGGCGCGAAAGGTTTTATAGCAGCGTTCAATTCAGTGGGCGTGGCCGCCGGGGGAAGAGGCGCCGGCTGCAAAGAGCGGTGGTTTCTGGGCCTCGCAGTCCCCCGGTAGGCTTTTCCAGGGCACAAGCAATGCACTGCAACCTGGGCGGGTCGCGCTGAGAGCGAGATGGAAAACTGCTGATTGCAGTAACGCTCCCACCAGCCGACCTCTACCTCAGGGAATGCGGTTTGGGACTTGGACAAAAAAGCAGTTCCTCAGTTCAAGGCAAATGAGCAGGTCAGTGAGCGGCACCCGCGCAGCGGGTGGCGCGAAAGGTTTTATAGCAGCGTTCAATTCAGTGGGCGTGGCCGCCGGGGGAAGAGGCGCCGGCTGCAAAGAGCGGTGGTTTCTGGGCCTCGCAGTCCCCCGGTAGGCTTTTCCAGGGCACAAGCAATGCACTGCAACCTGGGCGGGTCGCGCTGAGAGCGAGATGGAAAACTGCCGATTGCAGTAACGCTCCCACCAGCCGACCTCTACCTCAGGGAATGCGGTTTGGGACTTGGACAAAAAAGCAGTTCCTCAGTTCAAGGCAAATGAGCAGGTCAGTGAGCGGCACCCGCGCAGCGGGTGGCGCGAAAGGTTTTATAGCAGCGTTCAATTCAGTGGGCGTGGCCGCCGGGGGAAGAGGCGCCGGCTGCAAAGAGCGGTGGTTTCTGGGCCTCGCAGTCCCCCGGTAGGCTTTTCCAGGGCACAAGCAATGCACTGCAACCTGGGCGGGTCGCGCTGAGAGCGAGATGGAAAACTGCCGATTGCAGTAACGCTCCCACCAGCCGACCTCTACCTCAGGGAATGCGGTTTGGGACTTGGACAGAAAAGCAGTTCCTCAGTTCAAGGCAAATGAGCAGGTCAGTGAGCGGCACAGTGGACAGTGGATGAATGGGTGAGTACTAATGGATGAGCGCATAATACAGTGCTGGAATGCAGGAACAGCTAAAGCCCTATTGGGGCAGGAGGCTTTTCTCCACTCCCAATGTTGATCAATCCTTTCTCTATCCAGGCATGTACCGAGTCTATCACGCATTCATGCAACTATCCATGCACACACTCATCCTTTCATTTATTCGCTTGTTGAATCATACTCACATTCACCACCTCACCTATCCACACAACTATACACAAATTCATCCATCAATCAAGAATCACTCTCAGATATTAGAAGAAAGACAGACATAGTTTCTTCATCACTGCTGGGACGTGGAACAAGATCAGAACCGCTGCCATGCAGCTATGTGGCTATGTGGCACTTGACACTGGTGTCTGGCCCACTCTGTCTGGGCTGGGAGGGCCACTGCACAGTGGCTATGGGGAATTCTCACTCGGGGGTTACCAAATATAAGCATACAACAGTCAAACGCATTTTATTTCAATGGATCAAGTTTATAAACGTGCAGTGTAAGTTGAGTTTGAGTTTAACTGCAGCACTCACGTCTACATCACAAAAAGCATTCCAGAAACGGATATGTATGTATGCAATAATTCTGTCACAGAAGGAAGCTGCAGACTATCACACAGGGCAATTTTCTCCCACTTCGTCCTTTGTTAAAGCAAATAAAATCGAGTTTTTGAAGCGATTCATAATTTAGAATGATTTTCCTGCACGTGTAGTGTCTTTTACTATTATACACGTGGGCGCCTACCCTCACCCTTACCCATTAATTTACCCAATAACACTTCAATCCATTCACTCACACCATCCGGCATAACAGCGGCATCCACTGGATCGGGCACCCACACAATTACACTCCCACACAGACTTGACATCCATTACCAAACACTTTCACGAATATTTAAAAGCACAAGGGTGCAGCTATTTAAAATACTTGAACTTCTGAGAGAGGGAAGGAACCTTGTGGGGGGAGAATAAAGGCCTACAAGTAATAAGGCCAGTTTCCTACAACAAACTGTCAGCTAAAAGTAAACAGGCCAATTATGATGGTGGTTCGAAAATGTTTAAATGCGCACGTGGAAGATGGAGCTGGCTAAAAACAACCCCTGGTACTCTCGTATATTTATTTCAAGCTTGAAATGAGCCCTTATGCTTTAAATAGTAGAAAAGGGGCTTTAATAAAGGCGTATTCTCATAAGCATATTATTTTCCTTTAAATACTGGCTGATCCCAAAAAGTCAGACGACTGTTTAAGCCATACTGCAGTTCCAGGAGCTTAACATTCATACAAATAAATCTGCCAAAATGATGATAGCAAGCAGTCTCAGTTTTGTAATTACGGGACAATGCTGCCATCTAGCGGTGCTTACTGAGATCGCAGAGCGAGATTTTTCTCCCACCTTCAAAGAATCTTTAGGGAGTTTCACATTTCAGTTGTTCTACATGTGTCCAGTTCACGCTGTACCTTGTGTGTGTGTGTAGTGCTGAAATTGGAAAAAATGAACTTCGGAGCACATAAATTCGGGGTCAAGGTGCGGCAGAGGAAAGGTGTTGGAGTCACGTGGGTCGGAGTTTGAAAAGTAGACTCGGACAGTCAACTTATACATGTGTTTAAAAGCGCTTCAAAGAAATTAGAGAAAACTACAAATGTGACAGTAAATCTGTTCTGTCTTACTTAACTGGTAACAAAGAGGCTGCGTTTTACAGGCTTATGTCGGCTAATGTCACCTGCTGCCATTCCTACACCTTTATAACACTCACTTCCGCTACATTTTGGTGTTTGTATGAGATCTAAAAGCACCCCTACACTGGGATGAGTAGCGCTATATAAGAAGGAAATAAAAATAAATTAATAGGTGTCATTTAAATATTATTTGTGTAATTACTCACTCACAGATACATCTTACATTCTTACATGTCATTCACATTTTTTATATGGAGTGTTAAAGTCAAGAGACTGCCTCCAAGTCATAGTGCTTCTAAAATACCTGTGTACTTATAAAATGATAGCCCCTGTGAGGCTAAATTAAACAGACATTTTACTAGATATTTTGAAACTAGAAGGGATCCTAAAGATCCCATGGATAAGGTACGTCCGCAACCTCTTACAAGATCTTGGCCGAGTAGACTGCTTTAACGCCTTAGCTGCGGCCGTTATTTCGGCGCAGTGCTGGGCATTCCAAAGAAAGGGCGGGGTCGCGTCGGCCATTGAACATTCGCAGCACCAGCCAGGTAGTGCTCCGAACGTTTAGCAGCCGACGGCAGCAGCTATGAGGTTAATAACCCAAGAACTATTGGGACAATAACAAGAAAAGAACTAAGAAAGGAGGGCCTTGTGTTGCTGTACTCAATTAGAATGTCCTCCGAGATACTGAAACCAACAGTCCTGCACCACCAGTTGATTTTATCAACTTTGAGCCTTCAACCTTATTTGACTTTTGTACCTGGAGCATATGATAGGTTTTTCTTAACCAGATTCAGGTCGGGGGTGTTTCACAGACTAGTCACTTTACCCATAATGAATGATTGGTCTTGTAACCTTCGACCCAGCCCCTGTGATAACTCCAGCCAACCTACAATACATGTGGTTCTTTTTTGTAGATTTGATACCCATCATGTAAGGAAAATGTACTTAGTACCAGTTTTAAAATTGTTTGGGCTCTGCCACTGTCGACCTGCTCTTCTTGCACTACAACACCTAGATAACGAGTATAGTGCTATTAGAATTGTAATCTTTTTGAAGGAAGTTCTGAGTCAAAGGAAAAGCATGCTTATTTAATCAATTCTAATCGGATGAAGATTTCAATTTAATATCGTCTTAATTAAATACTGTTTTTTAAACTTTGTATTATACTATTGATTATTTGTACATGTGTAGGTTAATTTTTAAATTATGCATTGCCTGGTATGTTTTTTAATGTTTTTCAATCTAACACTGATTTTATAACCATGTATCATACCAGAAACTATGTGTACATTTGAGGATATTATCAAGTACTCGTGGACCCGTTTTTTAATGCTTTCTCATGTGCTTTTATGATTGTCTGATATAGCTATCGATTAAAGCTTTCTTTGACTTTAATAGGCCGTGTGAATCTGCTTCCCACTACTGCATTGGCATCTATGTGTTACCCTTCAGATAGGTCCTGGCTAAGGAGAAACTTGAACAAAAGAATGACTGATGGCCTTTTAAATCAGGCCTTTGTCTTGTGCCCAGCTGGAAGTGAGAATGAGAAACCTCCATTGACGTCTGCAGGTTGCTGCACCGAATGGAATGCAGCCAACATGCTGGTGAATTATGTCCTGTGTCGGAAAATTACACCAGGAAAAATTCTGCATATTTTCCTGGGTTGGACGGATCCCACATCCAGCCCAGAAAAAGTTGCCAGAACCAGGATAAGGCACTGTCGCCCTACTTCCTGGCACTGGTTTTGCATAGTAACATTCAGTGAAAGGCAGCAAGTTTCAAAATGGATTACCTTAATGGCTGGTTAGCACATTATTTTTACTACTGCAACTTCTCGAAATATATATTCGTGAAGGTATTTTAAAGCATGGGTAGGGCTTTGGCCGGCATCGGGATACTTTTATCAGTTAGTAGTGGCGGAACATGGGTTCATGAAGGTAAGTAGGTGTTTGCACAGTAAACAGTACAAGGCTCGGAATCAATGTACATTAATAGCTGTTCACATGTAAATTATTTTGTATCTGCAACCCCCAATTCTGGTGGACAGAGCAATGCAGTGTTTTTCCTTTGTCTTATCAAAGCACAAAAGAGCATCAATGGAGAATGTCTTTTATTCAAGTTTTTCTTATCTGGGCCAGAAATACAAAATCTGAAGCACTGTCCTTGTTTGTGCCTCAGTGAACCCTTAACTAGGTGTCCCTGGTGCCCACCGGTTTGGTGTGCCAAATAAGGCTATAAAATGCACTGTCGCCTGTGAAGGTGTAAACCCTCAGTTTATGTATGCACTGATAATTACACATTAATAAACGAGAGCTAATACATGTAATTGCGGCTCATTCTCTCCCTACCTCCTTGACCTGCAATTTGATTGAAGCAGATACAGGACGCCGGTCCCTTTGGATTGAGCTCCTCGGACATTTTCCTCTTGCTGCCTGATCACCCAGACCCTTTGGGAGTTCAAGCTCTACGGCTGCAAGACAGGGGGGCCCTAGCCACAGGACGGACACCTAGCGGGCTGCGCCTTTTTCTAGACAGAGACTCTGTTCCCGGCCCCTGACCTCTGGGGGCTCACAACCGCCCTGATTGGGTTATTAACACGCTCAGAGCTGAGTATCTGCCGTCTCAGCTTTAACACCTTGCATGCGGCCCCGATTTCCTCAGTGTGCTGGACATTCCATAACTGGGTGTGGTTGTGACGGAACCATTTCGTCATCAGCACAGCTCAACCGTGACTGATGACAGAATGGTTCCGTCACAAGCATCGAAGGGGTTAAGAGAGTCTTCTTTATTTTACCACCTGACTGCAATTCTCATTTTATAGTTCGCCTTGTCCTTGACCAGAAGGCGCATCAGAAGCTGACATTAGACATTCATATCGACTGCGTACCCACACCTCGGGTTTATTCGCAATTAATGGAGCCCTGACATTTACTCCTTATTTGGTACCTTGCCTTTCCACCCCATGATCCACGTGGCACATCTTCGGTTACCATCGCGTCTGTGTCCTGAACAAGGTGACCGCTGCATTGAAGCCCTTCACCGAAACGCGCGTGAGCACTTTGCATAACAGAAACCACGTACTGAGACATGAAATGGAGAGGGAGTTGAACTGTCCAAATGTTTTCTATCCACTTGTGCTTCTCCTTATAAGCATATGAATTCAATGCCATTGAACTGATGAAAATCAGTAAGACAAATTCTGGTTATTAGTACTCCAGTCAAAACCTGGCTGCGCGTTCTATACATTACTGAACTGATTCACCCAGATATCATGATACCAGCATCACTCATCTGTAGCTCCTGTTTACACATGCTTTTTTTCTTTGTAGGCTTTGGCAGTATGATAGATGTATGGATGTGAATGATTGCGGTAGGACTGATCTAATGAGATAGTGCGGTGGCATATTAGATGTTATTATATTTTAACTATTCTGTCGTGAATTACTTTGGGGGACACTTCATGATATATATTATTGTTTTTGTGGTTGTATTTTAATCGGAAAATATGTATGCTTAGGTCATCTGATTTTTTCCATTATATATGTAATACATTATAAAAAAATCTTTAAACATATTTACAGATTTTTCTATTTTGAATTAAATATTTTTGTACAATTTATTTTTGCTATTTCTATTTATTTTTTGTCATCCTTTGATGTTCGTGCCATTCATGGTATTGCTCCCCATTTGAGATATCAGTTGGTTTATCGATAGACGCCACACGCTCATCCCTTATCGTTAGGTAGGTGACATTTATTCCCTTCTTGTTTTAGGGTTTCATTTATTCCCCCTACAGCCAAACTGGAATTTGTTTAAAGAGATGAAATGCATCCCTCTACAGGCTGGTGCAGTGCATTACTGCATTTACCAGCAAAGGATGAAAAAATCCTTCTTACCCTTAGAAGGGGCACCCACAGGGGGCACAATGACTATTCTACTACATCATATGTATTTTTTGTGGTAATTTTTTGTTGCTTTCAAGTGTTGTGTCATCAGTGTTTTCCAAACATTTTGAAAAACATTTTTGAGCCTATTCGAGATTATTAAGCTGAAAACCCTACCAAAATAAACAAATACCTTTTCCCCTGTGTTTACAAAAAAATGTTTTCTGCAGTGATTGTTACAATGCACACATTTAAGTTAAAGAGAAGTTTTTCAGGTTATGTAGTGTGCCCATGGACATAATGCTGACTGTGTTATGCATACACATGTGTATTGTATTTTCTTAGACTCTGGCACATGGCCTCTCTCCTCTCATAGCCTCTCACAAACACTGCCAGGTCTCTCTGGTTTCTAGGACTATTAATGGTTTAAGAAAGTGCAATATTCATTAAAAAAATACTCAACAAATCTAGTGGCCATTCTCTTGCTCCTTATTGAAAATTATGGCTATGAAATGGGGAGGGGGAAGGGGGTGTTAATCCTGCCAATACTATACTGTGCACATTTGTGAAAACCCTATTGTGATCACCTTAGAGCAAAATGTTTGCCAGTGTGTTCTACGTTATAAAAGAGAGAATAAAAAAGCACCTGCAGCAGCTACTAGAATACCAAAGATCCCCAGGGAACAAGGCATGGGTGATAACGCTTATTTCATTTCTGGGGAACCACCTATAAACTGGCCCATGGTGCGCAGGTTTCTCTAGTCAGAGAAAATGAACTGCTTGGCTGGTCTGCAAGTATCATTACCTTGTCTGCTAAGCACACAGTTTGTCAGAGGCAGTGGTGCCCACAAATAAGCCCATGGAACGGGACACAAGGAGTGCTCATTTCCCACACAGTAAACAAGCACATGGGCACAGAGACGGTATGCTGAAAAGATCTGTTAACCTTGATGATGATGATGATACTTGTAAAGCGCACGGTTACCCCATCTCGGGGTGTCCTGGCGCTGAAGACCGCTGGGTAACCCGTCCTGGCTTTCCCTGTAAGATGGTCCCTTCTGGGTATCTCCAAGGTAAAACCAGGCATCCCCGGCATCTGTGGGGGGCCGTTGTAGAGATGAGGCAAGCTTAATGCCCAGAGTTGCCGAGTGTGATCCCTGGTTAGAGTAGGCACCGAGGCGAGAATTATCGAGTCCGTTGACCCTTGTCCACAACCCTGCCGCGTCGGGAATTGAACTCTGGTCCCGGGCCGCTCTCCGGGTCTGCCGCCTCTAACCAGTGAGCCACGCCACTCCACTAACAGATTCTCACATATGTGTAGAGTTTTGGAAATTGGAGATAAATGAATTATTAACCACACTGTTGGAAAACGGCTCTCTGAAGAGTCACCCTAAAATATTTGCCTTCCTCCTCTTTTTTCTGAAACTGGTATTGGTGTGTCCATTGTTTTGAAAATGGTATTTTGTATTTTAGAGTGTGTGTATCAAAGGTTATATCAGGGTGAGAGGAGATCTGCCACTCTATCACAAGGATGATGTCATCAGTGATGTCATTTGAGTTGTCATGAGTGATGTCACTGACCATGTCATATGTCATATGTGTCATATGTGACGTCACCAGCAGTGCATTGCGGGGGCGCAAGTTAAAGTTAGCTGAACAAACTATAATGGGGGAATTTCTATGGTTTTGTATGAGTGAAATGTTCGAATAACTATAACGCCCCTGAAACCTATGTCTTTATATATATGCCCCACAAGCCATCAGTGGATAAGTAGTCACCTTCCGCTTCTTGGAAGGTCATGGAAATTAATAAAAACCGGAAACAAAACCAAGTTTCTTTTGCATGATTTTCCGCCCATGAAGAAGGGGCCATCTGGCCTTGAAACGCGTCGGCAGTCAGACAAAACGAAGAACAAAGCTAAGTGCAGGCTGCGTGAGAAAGCTGGAATGCAGGGCGCTGTCAGTGTGCCTTTCAAATGCGCAGGGCATTGGTATTCAACATTACTGCACGGCAGCCTTGGCCGTGGAAAGTGCACCATCACCGGCAGGCAGCGAACCGAGTACCTGCCATGTGAGGCCATAGCTTCGAACTTCTCAGAGCTGGAATGGCACAGCGCTCCATACGCCCTTATGAGCCTGACCTGGGGCTTTGTTCACCTACTCAAGGAAATAATGAACTTTTAAATTTGAAACTCATGCTTGAACTTACGGACTCCATGCCCCACAAGCCATCAGTGGATAAGTAGTCACCTTCCGCTTCTTGGAAGGTCATGGAAATTAATAAAAACCGGAAACAAAACCAAGTTTCTTTTGCATGATTTTCCGCCCATGAAGAAGGGGCCATCTGGCCTTGAAACGCGTCGGCAGTCAGACAAAACGAAGAACAAAGCTAAGTGCAGGCTGCGTGAGAAAGCTGGAATGCAGGGCGCTGTCAGTGTGCCTTTCAAATGCGCAGGGCATTGGTATTCAACATTACTGCACGGCAGCCTTGGCCGTGGAAAGTGCACCATCACCGGCAGGCAGCGAACCGAGTACCTGCCATGTGAGGCCATAGCTTCGAACTTCTCAGAGCTGGAATGGCACAGCGCTCCATACGCCCTTATGAGCCTGACCTGGGGCTTTGTTCACCTACTCAAGGAAATAATGAACTTTTAAATTTGAAACTCATGCTTGAACTTACGGACTCCATGCCCCACAAGCCATCAGTGGATAAGTAGTCACCTTCCGCTTCTTGGAAGGTCATGGAAATTAATAAAAACCGGAAACAAAACCAAGTTTCTTTTGCATGATTTTCCGCCCATGAAGAAGGGGCCATCTGGCCTTGAAACGCGTCGGCAGTCAGACAAAACGAAGAACAAAGCTAAGTGCAGGCTGCGTGAGAAAGCTGGAATGCAGGGCGCTGTCAGTGTGCCTTTCAAATGCGCAGGGCATTGGTATTCAACATTACTGCACGGCAGCCTTGGCCGTGGAAAGTGCACCATCACCGGCAGGCAGCGAACCGAGTACCTGCCATGTGAGGCCATAGCTTCGAACTTCTCAGAGCTGGAATGGCACAGCGCTCCATACGCCCTTATGAGCCTGACCTGGGGCTTTGTTCACCTACTCAAGGAAATAATGAACTTTTAAATTTGAAACTCATGCTTGAACTTACGGACTCCATGCCCCACAAGCCATCAGTGGATAAGTAGTCACCTTCCGCTTCTTGGAAGGTCATGGAAATTAATAAAAACCGGAAACAAAACCAAGTTTCTTTTGCATGATTTTCCGCCCATGAAGAAGGGGCCATCTGGCCTTGAAACGCGTCGGCAGTCAGACAAAACGAAGAACAAAGCTAAGTGCAGGCTGCGTGAGAAAGCTGGAATGCAGGGCGCTGTCAGTGTGCCTTTCAAATGCGCAGGGCATTGGTATTCAACATTACTGCACGGCAGCCTTGGCCGTGGAAAGTGCACCATCACCGGCAGGCAGCGAACCGAGTACCTGCCATGTGAGGCCATAGCTTCGAACTTCTCAGAGCTGGAATGGCACAGCGCTCCATACGCCCTTATGAGCCTGACCTGGGGCTTTGTTCACCTACTCAAGGAAATAATGAACTTTTAAATTTGAAACTCATGCTTGAACTTACGGACTCCATGCCCCACAAGCCATCAGTGGATAAGTAGTCACCTTCCGCTTCTTGGAAGGTCATGGAAATTAATAAAAACCGGAAACAAAACCAAGTTTCTTTTGCATGATTTTCCGCCCATGAAGAAGGGGCCATCTGGCCTTGAAACGCGTCGGCAGTCAGACAAAACGAAGAACAAAGCTAAGTGCAGGCTGCGTGAGAAAGCTGGAATGCAGGGCGCTGTCAGTGTGCCTTTCAAATGCGCAGGGCATTGGTATTCAACATTACTGCACGGCAGCCTTGGCCGTGGAAAGTGCACCATCACCGGCAGGCAGCGAACCGAGTACCTGCCATGTGAGGCCATAGCTTCGAACTTCTCAGAGCTGGAATGGCACAGCGCTCCATACGCCCTTATGAGCCTGACCTGGGGCTTTGTTCACCTACTCAAGGAAATAATGAACTTTTAAATTTGAAACTCATGCTTGAACTTACGGACTCCATGCCCCACAAGCCATCAGTGGATAAGTAGTCACCTTCCGCTTCTTGGAAGGTCATGGAAATTAATAAAAACCGGAAACAAAACCAAGTTTCTTTTGCATGATTTTCCGCCCATGAAGAAGGGGCCATCTGGCCTTGAAACGCGTCGGCAGTCAGACAAAACGAAGAACAAAGCTAAGTGCAGGCTGCGTGAGAAAGCTGGAATGCAGGGCGCTGTCAGTGTGCCTTTCAAATGCGCAGGGCATTGGTATTCAACATTACTGCACGGCAGCCTTGGCCGTGGAAAGTGCACCATCACCGGCAGGCAGCGAACCGAGTACCTGCCATGTGAGGCCATAGCTTCGAACTTCTCAGAGCTGGAATGGCACAGCGCTCCATACGCCCTTATGAGCCTGACCTGGGGCTTTGTTCACCTACTCAAGGAAATAATGAACTTTTAAATTTGAAACTCATGCTTGAACTTACGGACTCCATGCCCCACAAGCCATCAGTGGATAAGTAGTCACCTTCCGCTTCTTGGAAGGTCATGGAAATTAATAAAAACCGGAAACAAAACCAAGTTTCTTTTGCATGATTTTCCGCCCATGAAGAAGGGGCCATCTGGCCTTGAAACGCGTCGGCAGTCAGACAAAACGAAGAACAAAGCTAAGTGCAGGCTGCGTGAGAAAGCTGGAATGCAGGGCGCTGTCAGTGTGCCTTTCAAATGCGCAGGGCATTGGTATTCAACATTACTGCACGGCAGCCTTGGCCGTGGAAAGTGCACCATCACCGGCAGGCAGCGAACCGAGTACCTGCCATGTGAGGCCATAGCTTCGAACTTCTCAGAGCTGGAATGGCACAGCGCTCCATACGCCCTTATGAGCCTGACCTGGGGCTTTGTTCACCTACTCAAGGAAATAATGAACTTTTAAATTTGAAACTCATGCTTGAACTTACGGACTCCATGCCCCACAAGCCATCAGTGGATAAGTAGTCACCTTCCGCTTCTTGGAAGGTCATGGAAATTAATAAAAACCGGAAACAAAACCAAGTTTCTTTTGCATGATTTTCCGCCCATGAAGAAGGGGCCATCTGGCCTTGAAACGCGTCGGCAGTCAGACAAAACGAAGAACAAAGCTAAGTGCAGGCTGCGTGAGAAAGCTGGAATGCAGGGCGCTGTCAGTGTGCCTTTCAAATGCGCAGGGCATTGGTATTCAACATTACTGCACGGCAGCCTTGGCCGTGGAAAGTGCACCATCACCGGCAGGCAGCGAACCGAGTACCTGCCATGTGAGGCCATAGCTTCGAACTTCTCAGAGCTGGAATGGCACAGCGCTCCATACGCCCTTATGAGCCTGACCTGGGGCTTTGTTCACCTACTCAAGGAAATAATGAACTTTTAAATTTGAAACTCATGCTTGAACTTACGGACTCCATGCCCCACAAGCCATCAGTGGATAAGTAGTCACCTTCCGCTTCTTGGAAGGTCATGGAAATTAATAAAAACCGGAAACAAAACCAAGTTTCTTTTGCATGATTTTCCGCCCATGAAGAAGGGGCCATCTGGCCTTGAAACGCGTCGGCAGTCAGACAAAACGAAGAACAAAGCTAAGTGCAGGCTGCGTGAGAAAGCTGGAATGCAGGGCGCTGTCAGTGTGCCTTTCAAATGCGCAGGGCATTGGTATTCAACAAAAATATATATATATATATATATATATATTGCCACAGCTTCTTCTCTCCACTTCTTACGGATCAAAGGACACGGCACAGCAGCAGTAGTTTTTTAGCGTTTTATTATTTACACACCAGTGCAAACATAACGTGCAACAAAAAAGGACGGTCTACGCGTTTCGGCTCCTGCCTTCAACTGGACCATAGAGTCCCTAGGTCTAGACCTTATTTAAATAGTGTGTTGTAAGTGTAAGTACCCTCTACCATTTCCATGGTCATCTTGACCAACCCGCCCAGCAGTATACACATGGCCTGTACATTTTAAAGGTATATACACAAAACTATGTACAATCAATCAGTGTAAAGTACTCTACCACATGTTCTTTTCTCATCACTTTTAAGAAAATAAAGTATTTACAATATTTCTCATTTGTACATATTTGTGTTACAAAATTAACGTGAAGTACCCCTGAAATTGAAGAAAGAAGTTGAACCGGTAATTTAGATAAAGTATTCACAATTATTTACAGTATGGTCCTTCTAGTGGCATGTGGTATTCATTCATACATTGTGCAATATCAGTTGAGAGAGTGAGGGTTATTCAGCCTGATGGGTAGGGCAGAGATTGTATGGTGGTAGCCTAACGAGATGGTGATGTGGGGATCTAGGAGAAGATTGGGTGAAATTTCTATATTTAAATAAGATCAGATATCTAGGTGCCTCTTTTCAACCCATTCAACTTGAAAATTATTTTTATAAAATTAAGAAAGATTCCTATGGTGAAGTACCAAAGTCATTACATCTCATTCTCATAGTACCCTACAATCTCAATTTGACAAAAAGCCACAATATCTCTCTCCTCAGTGAAAACATTGTGTGTATCGGACCATCAATATTAACCGGTTCAATATCTATATAGATTACAGCATGTACAGTTTCCAGCATCAATTAGGTAAAGACATGATTCCTTGGAATTCAATCTAATCAAATGACCACATTATCATTGGTTCATCAGGAAGTCACAAATGTACATGTAGTTCAGCGTCCAGATTATGGCCGAACGGTGCCTCCGTTCCCATACTCAATATCATTCGGGATTCTAGACGTCTTAGAAGTTGCAATTGATCTCCACCTCGTTCCGGTGTTTTACATAGTCTGATTCCCGAATATTTCAAAAGGGAGGTGTCACTTTGATGGTATTCAGTGAAGTGGGAGGCCATTGGGTAGCATGGGTCCTTGTTCTTGATCGCCCTTAGGTGTTGTAGTATCCTCAGTTTCAGTTTATTTATAGTGCTCCCAATGTAATACTTGTCACAAGGACATTTGAGTCGATAGACAACACATTTGGATTCACATGTAATGTGGTCATAGATGGTTTCTTTTCTTCCATTTTGAAGTACATAGTGCTTGATGTTCTCCCCATGTTCACAGGCCTTACACTTATGACATTTCCAAAAGCCAGGTGTTGTCAGCCATCTCTGTTTCTTCTCCCTGCATATTTCCAAATGACTTTGCGTAAGTATGTCTCTTAGGGACGAGGTCTTTCTATACGTGATGCTCGGGTTAGCTGACAGGCTTTCATTCAGGGTTTTGTCCATGCGCAAGATTGCCCAGTGTTTTTTATAGGCTTTCTTTAATTGAGTGCTCTGATTGTCATATTCCACAATGATTCTAGTTGGTGTGCTACTTGAATCTGTGTCATGTTCTTGGTTTCTACGCAATCTCTTATCTTTAGGTGTCAGCAATTCTTCGCTCTTCTTTAGGTGCATCCGATTTCTAGCAGACATGATGACTTCATTTGGGTATCCCCTTTCGAGGAATCTGAGACTCATGTTGTTTATCTCTTCCTCTAGATCCTCTACTTCAGAGCAATTCCTTTTTGCCCTCAGCATTTGTCCGTATGGGATGCTCCATTTTAGCCTAGTTGGGTGTCCACTGTTGGCATGCAGGATGCTGTTGCATGCAGTTGGCTTTCTGTGGATTTTGGAGCAAAGTTTGTTATTCTTGATAAATACCTCCACATCCAGAAATATCAATGATTGGGAGCTTGTAGTTGATGTAAATTTTAGAGTGAATCGATTGTTGTTCAAGGTTTCTGTGAATTTTGTTATCGATTCCTCGTCTCCATCCCAGATGACGAATAAATCGTCTATAAAACGACACCATAGTTTAATTCTGGGTCCATCCGGGTCTTCCTGGTCTTTCCTGACCACCTCAGTTTCCCATGCCCCCATCACGATGTTTGCATATGTGGGCGCAAAAGATGTCCCCATGGCGGTGCCCTGCTTTTGGAGATATGTGTCTCCCAGGAAGAGAAATGCGTTGTGTGTTAGACAATATTGGAGCATGTCCAATAACATTACTGAATGTTCCAGGAAATTGACAGAACGTGTTTTGAGGATCTCTTTTACAGCCTCAATGCCATCCTCGTGGCGTATTGAGGTGTACAGTGATGTCACATCAATTGTTGTCATTTGATAAGTTGGTTTCCATTCACAGGTAGAAATTTTCTGCAAAAAATCCATTGTGTCCCTTAAAAAAGAGGGCTGAGTAGTCACATAGTGCATCAGGAAGATGTCAATGAATCTTGATGTTGATTCTAATAGAGACCCAATTGAACTCACTATAGGCCTCCCTGGTGGTTTTACTAGTGACTTATGGATTTTTGGTAAGAAGTATATGGTGGCCATAATCGGGTTATTTGTTTTCAAATAGCTGTATTCATCGAAGTCCAGCAGACCCCTATCTTTCCAGTTTAACAGTTTTGCATGGTATTCATTTGTCCAACTTTCTAGTGGATTTATGTTTAATTTCTCATAATGGTCCTGGATGAGGAGTTGCCGGTTGGCTTCTTCAATATAATCCACGACGTTCTGGATAACAAGATTGCCCCCTTTATCAGAGGATTTAATGATTATAGAGGTGTCTTTTTTTAGGTCCATCATTGCTCTCCGCTCATCCAAAGAAAGATTCTGTTTTTCACTTTGTCCTCGTTTCGTAGATCTATCTGAGATCTTCATTATTTCCTCCACCATTAGTTCTTGGAATAAGTCAACCTTATTCCCCGGGGGCAGTTGAGGACAGAATTTGGAGGCTCTTTTAAGTCCACTGTTTCCACCTATGTTGGTGGGTAGGCCAATGTTATCACAGAAGTCTTTTTCCATTTCCGGAGTGATGGTGTTGTCTCTTTGGCTTTCAGAAGGGATCTCTTTAATTGATGTTAAGGTAATCATGGCAGTTAGATCTTTCTGTGTAACTGTTGTTATCGTATGACTATCCAGGGCACATGTTTTTTTATTTTTGTTCGTTTGAGTTTTCTCTGCAAAGTGTTTTTTAAGTTTCACCTTCCTGCAGAATTTATAGAGGTCGATGCGGGCATTTGGTGTGTTCATTGTTTTCGTTGGGCAAAAGGAAAGACCTTTATTCAAAAGTTTTAAGTGATTGTCCGATAATAGTTTATATATATTCACACGTACAATCCGGCGCAATCCTTTCCCAAGTAGATCAAAAGGAATTACACAGGAGCCGTGGCCTCTATTTCAGTGCAGATTTATTGCAGACACAAACGCCCTACGCGTTTCGGAGTGGAACACTCCTTCGTCACGGGCAAACTTTGTGCATTTCATCTTTGTTAATAAAGTAAATCAACATGTCACGTGATACAATCAACATAAACAAAATACTTCTTCATATTATAAATCATATGAGTATTTACAATTATTTAAGGTTTTCTTGTGTAAACGGAAGAAAATGACTAGCATATCATTGGACAGTAATTATCCATGTTAAGAAATTCATAGTTTACGAATAGCGCGTTCGAGTGGCGCGTTCGAATAGCACTCATTAACTTATGGCAGTTAAAGATCCTCTTACAAATGTTTTTACAAATGTTTACTGACTCCAAAATGGAATGAACAGTGCTTAAGTCTGGTCGACAAAAAAACGGTTAAACAATAAAATACCGCATAAATACATTACTGTCGGCCGTCCTGGGATTTGAACCCCTATTGTTCAAAAGTGAAGCAGTGGTATATTAGCCCACAGTGCCACGGGAGTATTCTCTCATATCGCCCCGAATGAGTGCTGCTTGTGCTGGGCTGGCTTAGTGAATGGTATAGATAGAAATGCTGCAAACAGCCTAATCAACCAGATTGAAGTCCTGCAACATTGGTTATAAATGCCCCAGTGGGCATGCATTTATATAAAACTGATAAATCATAGTTCACAAGTTATTGCTGATATCCAGTAGATTCTATACGTGAATACTACTGCTAATTCGTGAATTTCAAAAGCAAAAAACTTTATCAAACATAACCGTCACTGTTTGATATAAACCATTCTCAATTTTAAGGGAAGCCCATGCATATACAAATGTCAGCACTCAGGCTACGCGCTATCTACTTCCATAACGTAGAGTCTATCAAACTCATTTAAAGAACATAGGGGTCCTGATAGGACATATTCACATTAGTTTGGCACAGTTCATTAGCGCCCCAGTGGGCTAAATCATAATGAGAGAATTTTGCTGGAGTGCTGCCCATGTGGGCAAACTGTTCAGAGGGTAGCCAATTCATCTTTTCTTCCCCAAGCATCTGTTACCTTAAAAAAGACAGAATGTCTATTAAAATCTTCATATCGTAACAAAAGTTACTTAAAAACATCACACAAAATTTCTAAAAAACAGCAAGCAGAGACAACGGCAGGTATGCATGAACAATTTGATCCAAACATATGTTTTAGTATAAATGTACTGATAACTCTTCATCCATATTCAACCCATGGGGCACCATGGTGTTGAATCTAATAATGAATCTGGATTCTAATTTTCTGAGTTCTAGCAATCTGTTGCCACCTCTTGTATTGGGAAAAACACAATCAATGGCAGCAAATTTGATAAGATTGGCATTACTGTTGTGATTCTCTTGAAAATGCCGGGCTACTGGGTATGTTTTGTCATTTTTATTAATAGCTCTCAAATGTTCTAACACTCTTTTCTTTCCTGGATGGATGGTGCTTCCTATATAGTACTTAGAACATGGACACTTGAGAATATACACCACATATCCCGTATTACAATTCAAATGTTTTTGTATAACCCATGGGGCCTCATTATTGTTGAATTTCACCGATTTAATACTGCTGCTGTATTTACAGGCCTTGCATTGGCTAATATACCACTGCTTCACTTTTGAACAATAGGGGTTCAAATCCCAGGACGGCCGACAGTAATGTATTTATGCGGTATTTTATTGTTTAACCGTTTTTTTGTCGACCAGACTTAAGCACTGTTCATTCCATTTTGGAGTCAGTAAACATTTGTAAAAACATTTGTAAGAGGATCTTTAACTGCCATAAGTTAATGAGTGCTATTCGAACGCGCCACTCGAACGCGCTATTCGTAAACTATGAATTTCTTAACATGGATAATTACTGTCCAATGATATGCTAGTCATTTTCTTCCGTTTACACAAGAAAACCTTAAATAATTGTAAATACTCATATGATTTATAATATGAAGAAGTATTTTGTTTATGTTGATTGTATCACGTGACATGTTGATTTACTTTATTAACAAAGATGAAATGCACAAAGTTTGCCCGTGACGAAGGAGTGTTCCACTCCGAAACGCGTAGGACGTTTGTGTCTGCAATAAATCTGCACTGAAATAGAGGCCACGGCTCCTGTGTAATTCCTTTTGATCTACTTGGGAAAGGATTGCGCCGGATTGTACGTGTGAGTAATTTGGGGGTGGCTACCCCAGCCGTGAGCCCGCCGAACAAGAGGCTTGGGAACAGCTACAAACCTTGTGCTTATATATATATATATATATATATATATATATATATACATATACACACACACATACACACACACCCATGTTTTATTTTACTGCACCAGGATTAGGATTAATGTCTAGCTCATGGAACGGTAAATGAAAACAGAATTGGCGCAAAAGCATCGGGATGCATATGTGAAAATGAGTAATGAAGCACAGGCATATATAGATTGTGTGTAGGCTATCTGGGTTAAGATTTAAACCTATGATAACTGATAAACCCCCACAAAAGGAAAATAGCCACTACCTGTGTAAACATATAAACACTGGAAAAAACACCCTTGCAACCACAAACTAAGTGCCATTCAAAGAAAAGAAAAGATGAGGGAGTTATTTTTATTTCTTCCTGAAGTGGCCAATACAATATAACTTTGTTATACAAGGTAGTATCAAGAAAGACTGGGCTAACATTATTTTGCTTGAGTTTTGTTGTTCAGGGATGTCCCTAAAACATTGTCTCTTCTTCCTTCTTTTTTCAGTTTTGTGGTCTTTGGTCTAAATATGCAGTGTTTAGAAGCATGTTTTAGGTCTTATTTAGTTACTTTATAAACTGTGGACAAATCAGGAAATATCCAAATCGTATTTGAAATTTTGGCTATATTTGATTTCACTGATAGGTAAAATGGCTGGTTTCACAAGAATCTTTCCGAATATGTAGAATCACATTTATCCACAGACGGAGAATGGGTGCAATCCTTTGATAAATCAGCCCCCTTTTCTAGTGAGTCATTATTGATTGTAAGTGAATTGCCAAACACCCCAGTCTTCAAACATTCAATGCAAGATGTAGTGACAGGTGTACGTGAAAAGAATGTTGTCACCAAGCATCTGAGATAGTGTTGAAAACATGACACCAGACGTTTGGTAAATATGGAACACAGTGTCACTCGGAATGCTGCTGAAAAAAGTTCCTACCAAGTTCAATAAAGAATTGAGTGGTATTGTTTGTATTTACAGTAATTAAGCTACGTATAAAAAAGGTTGTATGATGGCCTGTCAAAAACTATACCTGAGCTAAAATACTTCCCTGTAGGAGATCCTTGTCCCTTGCTAGATGGTATGATGAAAGCATATTTACAACCTTCAGAGTTAATGAAGAATGCTATTGACTTTGTAGTCCATTCTGCTACAGTAAACATTTATTTGGTCCTCATATATCCTGTGCACACGCTACCTATACACATGCACTATCAATGCAGAAAGCAAGCAATAATTCAAATTTAAAAAAAAATCCAAAGGCACCAGAAAAACACAGTTTCTGTTTTTATTGGCGTGAAAATGTGTAACAACTGATAACCACTGTTTTTTTAAGGTATTGAAAAAACAGAAAAAACCCCAACAGAATTTACCAAAAATAGAAAATGAAAACAGGAAAGCCTAATTATGTGTTATAATATTGATCAGCAATCATTTTTTTTCCCTATGGCCAATGGTCATATGAAGTGGCAACAGCAATGGTTTGTATTGGATAAAAGCCAACATGTGATACCTATTGGCTTTGTCAATAGTTGTTTGGAAACAAAAGAGTGAATTCAGAGAAGCTGACAAACCCTTCCCCTATAGAGACACTATATGTAAAAAAAAAAATAAAGTGATTAAATGAATAGTCATCTTTACTTTGTTTGACAACAGTACTACATCTCTAAAAGGCACACTTTGGTGGGTCGGACTTTGAATTTGTTGGATTTTAGGTACATTAACATTTCTATCCAGGTCACAAGTCCTAAAAAGAAGTGGCAGGATGCTGACGTCACAACAGGAAGTGGAGTCACGATAGGTGTCTTGCACCATCAGACTCATTGCCTCCCCCGCTCACACCTTAGATGCGATTGCATCAGAGAAACCAACGCGTGAGCAGAGTTCCTAAATGGGCTCCGATCTCGCACCAGAGAGGCCAAAGAGTGAATGTGTAGCACCATTTGCTCGAGTTATCGAGCTCCCAGTAAAATAAGTGGGGGGACGCAGTCCACCCGCGTGGTACCCCGACTCGAGCCCTGCTTCTATCAATAAAAGGTTTGGTTCAAAAGCAACAGTAGATGGAAGCTCTCCAAAGTACATAGGAAGGTTAAAATGGTGTCGCACAATTTGCATTTTAGTAACCCTCCCAGTATGTTTACTCTGACCACTACAGACTGCGTCAGTTTTTAATGTCCACCTGAACTGCATGCATTTTCTTTCACTTGTCACTGCTACAAATCCAGCCTCCTAATTTGATTGATAAAGCGATTAAAGTACAGTAATACCTCGTTTGAAAAAGCTGCATCAGGAAGAACACAAATGTGGTGAAGATCACCTGCACAGCGAATATCAACAAGGAAAGAAAACTTACACTAGAAATGTTACTGAGTTCCTTTTTATATTTTGTTAAGTGCCAACCCACAAAGCTCATAGAATGGACAAACAGTTTGGTAACCCGGGTCACTGGGACCCCACTTCTAAGCCAAGGAACAGGCTAACCGGCACAGTCCCACTACTATTCACCAAATAGTTTTGCTAGCACTCTACTTCTCCAGCAAGTCTAGGTCCAGAACAAGAAAAAAATCATTGTTTTGTGCTCCACTTAAAAACAAAACAAAAAAAACTCTAAAAGTGTGGTAGTTTTAAGCTTTTATAACAAGCATTTGCAATGCAATAGGTCTCGCATTAGGAAAGTTTGAGCTATTGGTCTTGTAAATGACATTTTTTTATTTTATGTGTTGGTTTTGAAAATAGCGAAATTAATAGCTTTGTCATTTACAATGCCAATAGTTATACTTTCGCAAATGTGACACCTATAACCTGGGATTGCGCTGAGTGATGCTGTGGTGTTGCTGTGATGGTGCTGAGTGTTGCTGTGGTGGTGCTGAGTGTTGCTGTGGTGGTGCTGAGTGATAATGTGGTGGTGCTACGTGGTGCTGTGTTGGTGCTGAGTGGTGCTGTGTTGGTGCTGAGTGTTGCTGTGGTGGTGCAGAGTGATGATGTGGTGGTGCTGAGTGATAATGTGGTGGTGCTGAGTGATAATGTGGTGGTGCTGAGTGATAATGTGGTGGTGCTGAGTGGTGCGGAGTGGTGCTGCGGTGGTGCTGAGTGGTGCTGCGGAGTGGTGCTGCGGTGGTGCGGAGTGGTGCTGCAGAGTGGTGCTGTGGTGGTGCTGCGGAGTGGTGCTGTGGTGGTGCTGCTGAGTGGTGATGTGGTGGTGCTGCTGAGTGGTGATGTGGTGGTGCTGCTGAGTGGTGATGTGGTGGTGCTGCTGAGTGGTGATGTGGTGGTGCTGCTGAGTGGTGATGTGGTGGTGCTTCTGAGTGGTGATGTGGTGGTGCTGCTGAGTTGTGATGCTGAGTGATAATGTGGTGGTGCTGAGTGATAATGTGGTGGTGCTACGTAGTGCTGTGTTGGTGCTGAGTGGTGCTGTGTTGGTGCTGAGTGGTGCTGCTGAGTGTTGCTGTGGTGGTGCTGAGTGATAATGTGGTGGTGCTGAGTGATAATGTGGTGGTGCTGAGTAATAATGTGGTGGTGCTGAGTGATAATGTGGTGGTGCTGAGTGATAATGTGGTGGTGCTGAGTGATAATGTGGTGGTGCTGAGTGATAATGTGGTGGTGCTGAGTGATAATGTGGTGGTGCTGAGTGATAATGTGGTGGTGCTGAGTGATAATGTGGTGGTGCTGAGTGGTGCTGCGGTGGTGCTGAGTGGTGCTGCGGTGGTGCTGAGTGGTGCTGCGGAGTGGTGCTGCGGTGGTGCGGAGTGGTGCTGCAGAGTGGTGCTGTGGTGGTGCTGCGGAGTGGTGATGTGGTGGTGCTGCTGAGTGGTGATGTGGTGGTGCTGCTGAGTGGTGATGTGGTGGTGCTGCTGAGTGGTGATGTGGTGGTGCTGCTGAGTGGTGATGTGGTGGTGCTGAGTGATGCTGTGGTGGCGCTGAGTGATGCTGTTGTGGCGCTGAGTGATGCTGTTGTGGCGCTGAGTGATGCTGGGGTGGCGCTGAGTGGTGCTGGGGTGGCGCTGAGTGGTGCTGGGGTGGCGCTGAGTGGTGCTGGGGTGGTGCTGAGTGATGCTGGGGTGGCGCTGAGTGGTGCTGGGGTGGTGCTGAGTGGTGCTGGGGTGGCGCTGAGTGGTGCTGTGGTGGCGCTGAGTGATGCTGTGGTAGTGCCAAGTGATGCTGTGGTAGTGCCGAGTGATGCTGTGGTGGCGCCGAGTGATGCTGTGGTGGCGCCGAGTGATGCTGTGGTGGCGCCGAGTGATGCTGTGGTGGCGCCGAGTGATGCTGTGGTGGCGCCGAGTGATGCTGTTATGGCGCCGAGTGATGCTGTGGTGGTGCCGAGTGATGCTGTGGTGGCGCCGAGTGATGCTGGGGTGGCGCCGAGTGATGCTGGGGTGGCGCCGAGTGATGCTGGGGTGGCGCCGAGTGATGCTGGGGTGGCGCCGAGTGATGCTGGGGTGGCGCCGAGTGATGCTGGGGTGGCGCCGAGTGATGCTGGGGTGGCGCCGAGTGATGCTGGGGTGGCGCCGAGTGATGCTGGGGTGGCGCTGAGTGATGCTGGGGTGGCGCCGAGTGATGCTGGGGTGGCGCCGAGTGATGCTGGGGTGGTGCTGAGTGATGCTGGGGTGGTGCTGAGTGATGCTGGGGTGGCGCTGAGTGATGCTGGGGTGGCGCTGAGTGATGCTGGGGTGGCGCTGAGTGATGCTGGGGTGGCGCTGAGTGATGCTGGGGTGGCGCTGAGTGATGCTGGGGTGGTGCTGAGTGATGCTGGGGTGGTGCTGAGTGATGCTGTGGCGCAGGTGATGCTGGGGTGGCGCAGGTGATGCTGGGGTGGCGCAGGTGATGCTGGGGTGGCGCTGAGTGATGCTGTGGTAGCGTTGAGTGGTGCTGTGGTGGTGCTGAGTGATGCTGGAGTGTTCCAGAGTGATGCTGTGGTGGTGCTGTGGTGGACTGAGTGATGCTGGCTCGTACTGGCCACTGAGGTTAGAGTGCGTATAGTGTAAGTAAATATTTAAATCATGTTGATTAAAGAACATTACTAATTTAGTTTTAGCTGTCTGCAACTCAGAACTGCTCACGTCCTCAAGCCCCTTCAGCTGCTTTAGGCATGATTCTAAATCCGGCTAATTCGCAGAATCACATATTGCTCACAATTTCATTTCTCCTGTGCCGCAGTCACCATGGACTATACCCATTTGCTGAATGAATCTATAAATTATGTTTTTGACACTTGAGGGTGTCAACATGAGATACTTACAAACTAGCTGATCTTGGGAGGTGACCGGAAACATTGTGTTAGTCAAATATCTTTAACTCTGCACGCCCAAACCAGATTTTGTCATGCATTTGCTACTGTTAACATTAGTAGCAATGTTTATGTAATGTAGTTTCGTGATGAAGACCAGAACCTAATATTTTTTAAATAAAAATATTTAGTGATCAAGAGATCAGATCCTAATATCTTTAAAATAATGATGCCCTAAACATCATCAAAATACTATGGGACATTACAGTAGAATATAATTAGCTGGCAGCAGTCCTACTCCAACCCTTGCCTTCGGAGTGATTGGAATAGTAACTTTGCTGCTAAAACCGCTAAGCCATTTTCGTTTCCATAGGATTGCTGTCCAATTTTAAAATACAGACTTAAAAAACAAAGGCACTTATACTGACAGTGCTTCGCATTAAAACAGGGTGTGCAAATTATTTCCACCAGCCATTCACATTGTAAAATAAGCGAATCCCAATGCAAAGGCCACATACATTTTGATTTCCTCTGTTGGAGCGGTAGCACAGTGCGGGAGGAGGTGGAGGGAGCCATAGGGAGATGAGGTGATTTATGTCAAACATTCATGAAGCTTGTCCGCCGGAGCCTCGGTAGACAAGGCAACGGATTCGAGCCCCGCCATCTGCGCCAGCTTACGTGGCACCGGTATGGGTAGGAGTGAGGGGAGTTCTGAAACCAACATAGAATGCAGCGTCTACTTTTAAGTTATGCTAGAAACGCTATTATCGCGGAAGCGGTGGCAGTACTGTCATCGTAAGGCAAGTTTTCCAATTACTATAACATTCACAAAGTCTCCAAAACTACCCATTAAAAGCAATACTCGGCAGAGCCGCTAACTCACAGACATCAATTTTGGTAAAGATGGGTGTGTAACGCTAGAATAGTTCATGGATGGAAGGCTTCCTAACGAACATAAAGACAAGACAAACAAGACAGTAACACACATTCTTAAACAGCCAAGTCATTGCAGACCTTCTAAAAAAGAACAGAAACGGCGGGGGCAGGGGAGTGGATTCTTTTGAAGTGCAGCGGGAATAACGGCCAGTGTTTGTGCATGGCTTGTGGACGGCAGAGGCAGCCCTGCGCCAGGCATGGGGTGACAGCAGGGTCACGGCGCCATGCTGACATTGGCAGGATGTAACTGTCGGAAAGATTTCGTGGACACCCAGCCACCCATTCAGTAAAACAAAAAATAACAAGGGGGAAGATGGGCAGAAAGTTTAGGTAATAAAAGAGAGGTGCATATATCGGAGAGAGGGGCAGAAAAGCACGAGGGGAGAAGAAAAGCGCGAGAGGAAGAGAGCCCAGGAAAGAGGAGCACAGCGAGGCACAAAAGTGTGTAAGGAGAGAGATGCAGGCGAGCGAGATGAAGTGTGAAGCAGGGGGCGGGGGAGCGGATCCCTTTGAAGCAGGGCCTCGCGCCGTGAAAGTGAAACAGCAGGGATGTAATTAGGGGGGAGGAGAAGTGAGGCCGAGCGCGCGCTGGGGTGAATGCCTGAGGCCGAGCGCACGCTGGGGAAGCTTCAATGCCTGTGGGAGGGAGGCTGATGGCTTTGATGTGGACACGCGTTCCGCACGAGTGCACCACATGAACTCGACGAAATCCGCAATGGTTTCAGAGCTTGGTTTGCCCTCTAAACTCTCGTCTATTTATCCCTTACGGGAAAGAATAGTCGAGACCTAAAAATGGCTATCTGGAAAGAAGCACTTTCAATGCATTAAAACCAATAGCGTATATTCACACAACAAAATGCAGTGCACTGTGGAACAGCTGAGAATCTACTAGAATTTTACTCTCACTATTTGGGCTTTGGGAGGTACCGGTGCAGCATCTTAGGGCATGTCTAAATGACAAAAAAAGTATGTACCCTACAAAAGAGCATGACTCCAATATATTCACATTTTCTTACTTATTGAGCAATACATTTACTGGTGAAACTGGGACCCTTTGAGTAAGAGTTTTGTATTATGACTAATATCAGAAATTCCCTAAAGTGGAGAAGCCTAAAACCTCAGGGATGCAGATGTATGCTTATTATTAAGAGCAGTAGGAGATATGAGAAAACAGGGAGTATGATTTTGATCACGTAATGCCCCTTTAAAGATTTACTCACCCGGAAAGCATCTCAAATATCAGGATGCCCAGAGCCCACCAGTCCACGGCTCTGCCATGGCCCTTACTTTGGATCACCTCCGGTGCAAGGTATTCTGGAGTCCCGCAGAGCGTCCACGTCCTGAGATAAACAGGAAACAGAGATCCGGTCAATTTCACTCTGGCAAGCCCACAAGACAAGCAACACCATGCAACAGCATATACACCAGAGGAACCATCTGCTCCTGCGTACCAAGCATTTGAAATTGATCACCACCCACACTAGAGTCATTGTGCACTCGCAAAAAGATAAGAAGCTCCATCCCAAGACTCCAGTCGAGTCAATTTAACTTGTGGCATTAATAACGGAAGAACTAGCTAGTGGAATTCCAAACTTCAGTTCCGGCTATACTGAGAACTCATTAAACACATGCACACAAGCTGGCCAAGTTTCTCCATGATGGTACTAAAGCTAGTGAAATAAAAAGTGTGTTGTGCAAGATTTCCTGCCTCATCTGATGATTACGACCGTCAATCTAAATGTCCAACACAGTTTCAATGTTCTAATTCTCCATGAAAATTGCTTCACACAAATTTAACAACCTTTTAGCTAATTTGTAAACACCAGCCATCTCACATTCAAATTTAGAAATGATAAATTATTGAAAGAAAAATGACTAAACCTATAGGGGCTAGCGGTTGCGATTTTCAATACTGCACACTAATTCCTTCTAGCAGACTCCTGATCACAATAAAGCTGCATTACATACATCCCCAAAAATCTGAAAGCAAATGGCAGACTGTATTCTTGTCGCTCAAGTGCTTGTTGGAGTGCAACAGCACAGTAGAGAGAGATATGGCAGTGGTGGGGACTGCTAGATTGCCAAGAGTTGGGTGTGCCATGGAGACTACAGGGGCCAAGTTATACATATGGCAAATTTTCCTGGTTTGCGCCGGGCACACCTTTTAAAAGGTGTGCCCAGCACAAACCAAGTAAATGCACTGTATTAGGATGAATGCACTGCACCCAGGGCAGCCGCGAACTTGCGCTGCACGGGAGGCAGCACATTCAGGTGAAAAACAGAGCAGCTGCTTTGAAGCCACTACGTGTTTTACTGTCCAGGCGGGATTAGAGATCCCCTTGTAGGTGGGTGCAGGGAGTGACTGCAACCGCCTGCAAGGGGATGCCTGGGGTCCATGGGGCCCACTTATCCGTCCTGAGGGCTGCCACACAGACAGTGCGTCATCTTTTAGGTGTCCCACCGTCAGTGTGCCTTCAGGTGGCTTTTTTGCCTCTGCACCAGCGGCTATAATATGGCAAAGAAGACAAAGGGTTTACCTCATTTACATGGCGCCACGCCCCATGCAAAGGAGAGAACCCCCTCTGGTGATAGAACTGGCGCCATATGTGCGCCAGCACTATCGGTATTAGAGAAGGGGCCGGACAAACATTGGCAGCCTCTTTGGTAATACCAAAGGACCCCAGGGGCACTGAAAGCAGGTGCAAACGCCCGTTGCACCCCCAGGGCACTTGTGTAATATGGTCTTGGATCTGCCTGTGTAAGGGGTAGTGGGATAAGAGGAGAAATGCAATAGGCAATGGGTCCAGGTAGGGTGGTCCCCACAGTAAATGAACCACCAAAAACTTGAAATGGATTTCTCTTGGAACAAGCAGATAGTAGGATTTAGTGCATGGTAATGGGTTTTGAAAAAGCTTAGCAGGTCCATGGCAAAAATGGCAGCTGAGTATACTTGAAACAAGATGGCACGGTTAAGCTACAATAAGGAAAAATAACCCAAAGAAAATTATCTGTGAAATAGTCACTACGTAGATTGATTTGCCATGCCTATCCAAATGCTCAGCTTCCTGTTTCACCTATGTAGTGCCTTGGATTCACTGCACAACACAAATGACTTTTTATGGGTTAAGCACGTTCCCTGCAAGTTTCATCTCCTTTTGTCACAGTGTTAAAAATCTGCACAAAGGGCTGCAAGGTCCAAACAAGGGAGTGCGGTTATGGGATACAAATGTAAACTGATTTTCAATGCTATTGTTCTGAACAGAGCATCCTGAACATATACAGAAAGGTTTAATAGAAATTTACTGTATGGCTACATTACTTTCTAAAGGACTGTTGTAAAATGGAGGTGGGTAAGTACATTTAATGGAATAAACACATGGAAACTAGCATGAACTTCAACCTCTTCCTCGGACCAAGGTTAACGAGGCAACTAATGGTGCCTTTTATACCACAAGACCACAACATCCCTGCTCCAGACTCCACAATGGCACTCTTTTTTTTTTTATATATATTTGTTTTATTATTTGCATTTTTTACTTTTTACACATAGCACAGTCAAATACAAAGTTTTTTCCATTATAAACCAGAAAAAGAACAAAAAACAATAAAAAGGAGGCATAGAGAATTTGTAGTTAATCATAAATGCTAGCAATCTAATAAGAGAAAACAAAGAAAAAGAAGAAGAAAAAGCAAAAGAAAGCAAGAAATCGCAGTTTTCAATATCTCTACCTTCCCCTTAACTACTCTCCTTCCATTTCATGATTGGTTCCCATATGAGTTTACCGAGAATTTTACCTTTTTTCCCTTTCCTATCATATATCCCTTTTTCTAAATTATATATTGCCAGCAGTTTAGCCAACCACAGATGAAATTATGGGGGGTTTTATCCAACCAGGCTGTTGCTACACACAATCTTAAAACTGCCAGAGCCATAAACCAGAAATATTTGCAAGATTGCTCCCCCTCCCCCACACCTAGCATAATCCAAGCTGGCGTAAGTATGACTTTCATTCTTAATGTGCAATCCAAAAAAGTTTCAATTTCTTTGTGCAAACCACTGAGCTGGGGACATGTTGCAAACAGATGTACGCTCTCAGCCAATCAGGCATCACACCGGGGACAGCAGATTCCTAAAGTCCCACCCCACTGTGCAATCTTAGCAGGCTTATGATAGAGAAAAAATACTGCTTTATAATGTTGCGCTTGTAAGGATGCAGAACATAATAGAGTTTGCCCCTGCTCAAGAGAGCACAAAAACGTTTCCCTGCCCACCTGTATTTTTTTCTAGCCATTTTTCGCCAAATTTATCCAAGTCGTCCGACTTAAGCGCTGCTAGCTCTGCATAACACCGCCTAATTGTACAATCTGTCCCTGCTTCAATTACATCCATGACCCCGACATTTCCAAATCCAGCATTACCCCCCTTTTTGTTTGTCAAGTAGCTCCGAATTTGCCAAAATTAAAAATAAAACGATTGCTAGGAATATCATACAACCGCTGTATATCAGAAAACTGAAGAACCCCATTTACGGCTATCAAGTTACCCAGCTTGCTTTTCCCCCGTTGTCCCCAATCCATCATCACTGAATCTCCAAAAATCTCTCTAGGAAGAGAGGTGTTTCCATTTATTTGTGTGTAGGCATTAAACCTTCCAAGCCCCAGCTTTTTACAAAATGATGACCAAATTGTATATGCTGCCTTGAGTGTCTTAAACCTCGTTCTTTTGAAGTAATTTGGATCGGATATCTTCAAAAAGCAATTCTCTGGATTGTCCACCATAAGAATTGCATATATATCAGATGATCCTATCGTTATTTGTGGGTCTGTAGCGTCTCCCCCCATCAAACTGCACATATACTGAATGGCCGCAGCCCAATAATATAGTCTAAAATCAGGGACTCCCCATCCATCTCTATCCCTTGGAAGGGTCTAGAACCGAAGTGCCCTCCTAGTTTTACCCTGTGCCCAGATAAATCTATTTATAAGTTGTTCAATAGCAACAAACCATTTGCCTTCAAGGTCAGCGGTATTGTCCTGAAGAGATACAAAAACTTAGGTAAGATGATCATCTTTATTACATTGGTGCGTCCAACCAATGTAAGATGCAGTTTGTGTATTCGGTCAAGATACATCTTAGTTTTTACCAGTATGGGGGCGATGGAGCAGTGTCTGTCCTGTAACTCCAGTTCTGTAGTAGGGGTATCTCTGTTATAGTCATAATCTAGTGAATAGTCCCGCCCATGTGCGTGGACCCCGGCAATCAAAAATAATCTCTTAAGTTGTCAAAAATAATGCAGACACTGCAAAGACACTTAAGAGAGAATTTAAAGACAAATAATGCAGCCTATATCCACAGGCTACACTGTCCAGTACTTCAACTAGAAATTCCACCAAAAAAACACCACACACAGCACAGCCTGCTAGTTTCTACCATAGAGAAACCTGCCTCCCCCAGTCAAAGACTCAGGAATGATAGAGAGGAAGGTAGGGACAGACAAGCCCCATAGGCTGCCATTATGTGGCTTTAAATAGGATACTGTGCCTTTAAGAGAACTTTCCAGAACTTCTCCCAGTATCCCAGAATGCATAGCAGGTCCCTCTACTTTCAGTTCTTTTTGAAGGCGAAGCACGCCAGACCTGTCGCATTCTTTACATGATGAAAAATCTCCACCGGGGAGGAGGGCGGGCGCTTATGACTATAACAGAGATACCCCTACTACAGAACTTGAGTTACAGGACAGAAACTACTCCTTCTGTAGTAGGGGATCTCTGTGTATAGTCATAATCTAGTGAATAGAATGGCAAGCCCATCCCCACACCAAAGCGGCGGTGGAGAATAAATACATAACGCCACTACTGTGCGAACAAATTCCGCAGCGAAGCCTGCCCAACCTGAGCGTCTGCCCTGGCGTCAGTGTCCAGGCAGTAATGCTTAGCAAAGGTATGAACCGACTTCCAAGTGGCTGCCTTGCAGATTTCAGCAATCGGCACGTTACGGAGCAGAGCCGTCGTGGCAGCTTTGCCCCTGGTGGAATGAGCCTTAGGCTTACCTCCTAAGGTCTTATTAGCCTTTTGATAACACAATTGTATGCAGGACACAATCCACCTAGAGATGGACTGCTTCGAGGTCGCAAGACTCGTCCTGACCGACCCATAATTGATGAACAACTGGTCAGACCTACGAATATCTTTGGCTTTATCCAGATAAAATTTCAACACCCTCTTAACATCCAGGGAATGGAGAGACCTCTCCGCTGGGGATGAAGGGTTCTGAAAAAACGTAGGCAAAGTTATAGTCTGGTTGACATGAAAATCAGAAATAACCTTGGGAAGAAATTTAGGGTGAGTACGCATAACAACCTTAGCAGCATGAAATACAGTATAAGGTTCATTACAACACAACGCCTGAATTTCACTCACCCTGCGGGCCGATGTAATGGCCACGAGGAACGCCGCCTTCCAGGACAGGTGCTGTAACGAAGCCTTATGAATAGGTTCAAAAGGCTCCTTCATCAATCTGGACAGCACCGCATTCAATTCCCATGAAGGCGAGGGAAGCCTGACAGGAGGGAATACTTTCTTCAAGCCTTCCAGAAAATCTTTGATCACAGGGATCTGGAAAAAGGAAGTCTGTGAAGGGCATTTCCTGTAGGTAGTCAATGCAGCAAGATGTACCTTTATGGAATGGACATTAAGGCCAGACTGCGCCAAATGTAAAAGGTAAGGAAGGATGACATCTTCCTTGCAGGTCGTAGGATCATGGTTCTTAGACTGGCACCAGATACAAAACCTCTTCCACTTGTAAGCATATGAAGTCCGAGTGGAAGGTCTCTTAGACTCCTTCAGTATGTCCATGCAATCATCGGGCAGATTCAGATGGCCATTTTGCACTATCTCAGGAGCCATGCCGCCAAACTCAAAGACGAGAGGTTGGGGTGTAACATCCGTCCCCCGAACTTCGTGAGAAGGTCCGGCCTGCATGGCAACCGAATGTGAGGAAGGAGAGACCGGTGAAGTAGGTCCGTGAACCACCACTGCCTGGGCCACTCCGGGGCGATGAGTATCATCCGAGCTCTGGACCGGGCCAGCTTGATGAGCACCGCCGGAATCAGGGGAATGGGAGGAAAGGCGTACAGAAAGCTGTTCATCCAGTTGATCCATAACGCATTCCCCAGCGTCCCTTGTTGGAAGTACCTGGAGGCGAAGTCTCTGCACTTGCTGTTTTCGGCGGTGGCGAACAAATCTACGTCTGGAGTTCCCCACCTTGCGAAGACTTCTCCTAGTACTTCGTTGTTTATGACCCATTCGTGGTTTTCCTGGAGCAGTCTGCTCAGTGCGTCTGCCTGAACATTCTGCACACCTGGTAGATGGGTGGCCGTTATCGTCAGTCCTCTGGCTAGGAGCCAGTGCCAGATCGTCTGCGCCTCCTGTGACAGAGTGCGCGATCTCGAGCCCCCCTGCTTGTTGAGGTAATACATCGTGGTGGTATTGTCCGTCTGTACAAGCAGAGAGTTGGTCTGGAAGGACGGAAGAAAGGCCTTCAGCGCCAAGTGAACAGCCCTGAGTTCCAGGAAATTGATGTGATACGTGGCCTCCATCGGTGACCACGTGCCTTGAATCTGTAGAGTCCCGGAGTGCGCTCCCCATCCCAGAAGAGACGCATCCGTCACGACAGTCTGCGTGGGAATGTCCTTGTGAAAGGGAACCCCTCTGAGGAGATTCTCCGCCGAACACCACCACTTCAGAGACTGAAGAGCATGCAGTGACAGGCGAATCTTGTCGTCCCAAGATCCTTTCCTCTGATCCCACTGGTCCTCCAAGCACTCCTGCAGCGGTCTCATGTGCAGCCGTGCGTGTGGCGTCAGGAAGATACAAGAGGCCATCAATCCCAGTAGAGAAGACACCGTCCTCACTGTTGTAGATGGAGTCGTCATAAGAGCCTGAGCCTTCTGAAGGAGTGATAATCGTCGCTCTTCCGAAGGAGACACGCTTGCTGACAGCGTATTGATGGAAGCTCCCAAGTACTGTATGCATTGGACCGGAGTCGGAACAGACTTGGCCATGTTGATGTGCAGCCCCAGCTTGTTCAAGAGAACGCACGTCTTCTGGAAGTGTGCTCGCGCTTCCGAGAAGGAGGATGCCTTGATCAACCAATCGTCCAAGTACGGGTAGACGAACACCTTGTTCTTCCTCAGGTGCGCTGCTACCACCGCCATGCACTTCGAGAACGTTCTCGGCGCAGACTTCAGTCCGAATGGGAGTACTGTGTATTGATAGTGATTGGTGCCGACTTGGAACCGCAGGAACTTCCAGTGTTTGTGTGCAATGGGCACATGGAAGTAAGCATCCTGTAGGTCTATAGCGCATAGCCAGTCTCCCTGTTGCAACTGAGGGTAAATCTGATGCAACTACAGCATGCGAAACTTTTCTCTGCGAATCCATTTGTTTGCCTGTCGCAAATCCAGAATGGGCCTGAACTCGTTCTTGTCCTTCTTGCGAACCAGAAAGAACCGGGAGTACAGACCTCTTCCTCTCTGAGACCGAGGTACGTCTTCTATCGCTCTTTTCCTCAACAGGATATCCGCTTCCGCCTGAAGCTCGCGCAGCTGAAACTGCGAGCTGACCGGGGGAATAGCTGGAGGAGGGCTGGTGAACCGAAGACTGTATCCATTGCAAACAATATTCAGCACCCACTTGTCCTGAGTAATTTTTCTCCACTCTGCCAGAAAAAATTGAATGCTTCCCCCTACCGGAGTGGGTAACAGATCCGGGGGAAGTAGGTTCCTAGGGCCTTGACCCAGCCTGGCCCTTGGGCGCCGGGGCCGACTGCTGGCCTCCCCTGCCCATCTGGCGCTTCTGGAACGGCTTACGGAACTGGTGTTGCTGTTGCGATTGCCCCGAAACCTGTCCCCGTCCTCGGCCTTGTCCTCCGAACCGCCGTTGGAAAGGGCGGTACTGCTTCTTGGTCTCTTTAGGCTTCTCCAGGCCCACAGCCGTCAGCGTCTCGGCCTCCGCCTTCATGCGGGCCATCTCATCGTCCGCATGCTTCCCGAAGAGGGTCTCACCGGAGAACGGTAGATTGGCTACCCTCTGCTGAGCGTCCGGCTTCAGGGACGTAAGCCGGAGCCATGCGTGGCGCCGTTGGTTGACTCCGTGGCAAAATCCGTGAGCAGCCAACAGGGAAGAGTCCGCTGCCGCGCTGATAATCTGGTTGGCCACCAGCATCCCCTCACTCAGTACTTCCACGAAGTCTTCCCGCTGCTCCCGAGGTAAATGCTCCGCAAAGCGCTCGAGGGAGTCCCAGAGGGCGCGGTCATATCGGCCCAACAGTGCCGTGCCACTCGCCGCTTTCATGGAGGTAGCGGAAGTGCCACAGATTTTCCTCCCCGCCGAATCCATCCACCTTGACTCCTTATCCGGGGGAACCGTGGAGGACGGAGTGGTGGCATGCTGCTTGCGGGCCGCCGTCACAATGACAGAGTCAGGAGGAGGTTCCGTTCTTAAAAAGGCCGGATCCGAATCGGGGGCCGGGTACTTCTTCAGTAATCTTGATGGGACCGCCTTCGTCACCGCAGGGGTGAGAAACAGGGCCATAGCCGGTTCTTCCAGGCCCGGCACCAGAGGCAGGAGAGGACGAGACAGGTGTTTCTGATGTAAAGTCTCAAAAATGACTGACGCTTTCGGAGTGGGCACCGTCAGGGATATGCCCAACTTCGCCGCGCCCCGTAAAAGGACGTCGTGGAACGCCACCAGGTCATCTATCGGGGACACTCTAGTGTCGGCGACCCCGATAGGGTGGGAGAATAGTCCCTGGTCCCAGAGGACCTCGTTTGTGAGCGAGACTCGCGCCTCCTACGGCGGTGTCTCGACCGCGTGGATGATCTGCGTCGCGATCTCCTTCCTCCCAGAGCGAGAGCGAGACCTGCCTGCACGTGGCCGCTCCTTCGGTTTTCGTGGAGGGGTCTTCCTCAGGTCCTCATGGGGTTTCGTCGGTTCCCCACGGGGTTTCGGTTTTGGGGTCCCCTTAGGAGGAACAGGTAGGGACGGCAGGGAAGTGGACCTCGGAGGAGGAACCTTCGGCTGCGGGTTGGGCCCATGCGGAGGGACCGGAGGCGGAGGAGGGTCTCCTGAAGGCAGTGGCGGTTTGGGTGGAGGATCCTCCTTAGGAACAGGAGGAGGAGGAGTCGGAGTCCTGGGCCGAGATGGTGTGTACACCTCTGAGTACACCGAGCCCGGTGACCCTTTCGGCGAAGGGTGCAAATAGCCAGTCCCATCAGCAGGCGACCGCTTCCTCTTGCGTCCTCCACTCGAAGCAGAGTGACTTCTGGGACTAGAATCCCTCTTGCGCCGTTTTGGAGAGGCTGACCGACTCCTAGACGCTGAACGCTGTCTGCTGGACGCAGAGCGACGCTTCTCCGGCGTCGAATGACGCTTCCTCGACTCCGGCGTCGATCGCCGTCTCCTCGGCGTCGACCCTCTTTTCCTCGGCGTCGACCGTCGACGTCGATCTCCTCTTCCGCGACGTCGCACGCCGCCTTCTCGACGTCGAGCGTTCCGTCTTCGACGACGAACGTCGCCGTCTTCTTGATGCTCTCGACGTCGAGGAGCACCTCGACGTCGACCGGTGCCTTGACGTCGATCGACGGTGTCGCCTCGACGGCGATCGATGGTGTCGCCTCGACGGCGAGCGTCGGTGCCGCTTCGACGGCGAGCGCCGATGCTTGTCACTTTGCCTTCGGCGTCGGTAGGAAGACCTCGACGTCGACGAAGACGATGACGTCGACGGCGGCTTCTCCTTCGACGTCGAGCCGTCACGCCGTCTCGACCCGGAGCCCTGGGAGAAGGGGAGCACACCGCCGTCATCCCTCTCGACGTTGTCGTCGATGCAATCGACGTCGACGGAGACCGGGAACGTTTGCTGGACTTCCTGCCCCTGGGGAGCCCCCCAGGGGCCTCAGCAGAGGCAGAGGGAACCTTCCCAGCCTGCCCAGACCCACCTGCAGCCTGCAGACGCCTCTCCTCCAGGACAGCCAGCCTGATCTTCAATCTGTCCCTCAGAGTCCGAGCAGAAAGCTGCTGGCAGATGACACAATCCTCAGGGACATGATCTTCTGGGAGGCACACGATGCAGACATCATGGGGGTCACTCTTGGCCTTCTTCCTCTCACATGCTGGGCACTTAACAAAAAGGCCAGGCATTCTAGAGCCCTAAAACGCCTAAAACAGCACAAAAAAGGAGAAGAGAACACCAAGAAGTAAACTGCAACACTTTTAGAATTCAAAAGTGCCAAAAAATTCCAATAAACCCTTGAAAAAGGGAGAGCTCAATGCCAGGGTCCTGTAAGCAGGAGCCGGAAAAAAGAACTGAAAGTAGAGGGACCTGCTATGCATTCTGGGATACTGGGAGAAGTTCTGGAAAGTTCTCTTAAAGGCACAGTATCCTATTTAAAGCCACATAATGGCAGCCTATGGGGCTTGTCTGTCCCTACCTTCCTCTCTATCATTCCTGAGTCTTTGACTGGGGGAGGCAGGTTTCTCTATGGTAGAAACTAGCAGGCTGTGCTGTGTGTGGTATTTTTTTGGTGGAATTTCTAGTTGAAGTACTGGACAGTGTAGCCTGTGGATATAGGCTGCATTATTTGTCTTTAAATTCTCTCTTAAGTGTCTTTGCAGTGTCTGCATTATTTTTGACAACTTAAGAGATTATTTTTGATTGCCGGGGTCCACGCACATGGGCGGGACTATTCACTAGATTATGACTATACACAGAGATCCCCTACTACAGAAGTTATGCTCTACCAATTTGTCTAAATCTAACATAATTTGTATCCCCAAATATACTGCTGACTGAACAACCTGAGCATCATCGCAGTCTATGTGGTTATTTTTAATTATTTGTGTTTTGGGTCCATTCAACGCATAGCCCGAGAGACTACCAAAAAGTACCGCCTCCCTTTCTACTTCCTGGATTGCAGTAGCAGGAGAGGGAGTCATAATTGCAACGTCATCTGCGTAAGCGAGAATTTTGATGACTTGCCCCTTCACTCTAACCGGTGGAATCCTATTGTTTGCCTCTAACCTACAAATTAAGGGATCTATATATACCGCAAATAATAATGGGGAGCACGGGAACCCCTGACACGTACAATAGACACTGATGAAGAATAAGCTCCATTGATTTGGAGTCTCACTGTAGGTGCTTGGTAAAGTGCCTGAATTCCCTTAATACATCCCTCACCAATGCCATAATGTTTTAGGGCTGCCCATAGAAAGTCCCAGGAGACCCAGTCAAAAGCTTTTTCAGCGTCTAAGAACATAGCCGAGAGTGGGTCTCCTGTGACTTCTGTAGCATCGAACAATGTTATGACTTTTCGAATATGCTGAGCAGTTCCCTTCCAGGAATAAATCCATTCTGAGTAGAACTGACTAGTTGCTCTATTTTTTTGCTTAACCTCACAGCAAACACTTTTGAATAAATTTTTGCATCTGCATTCATTAAAGTAATTGGCCTGTACGATCCTGTTTCCAAGGGTGGCTTCCCCTTCTTAGGACTTACAACAATATCTGCACCTGCCCATGACCACAGCACGGACTGACCCATCTGAGCCTGCAGGAATGTATTAAATAAGTCAAGTTGTATCGCATTCTGAAAGATTTTATAAAATTCCAAAGGAATCTGGTCCGGCCCTACCGCTTTACCTGAAGAAAGGCTACCAAGGGCCATAGTTATCTCCTCAAGGGTCAGTGGGGCATCAAGAAGTTCTCTATCCTCCTCAGTGAGTCGGGCACCATAACACCCCCCAAGTAGTCGTAAATTTCAATTGAGTCCCGTGTTTGATCCTCAGTGTACAAGGTGGTATAAAACTGTTTAAATATCTCTCTAACTTCCTCAACCCTAGTAGCTATCCCTCCTTGAACATTTGTTCTTTCAACGCGATACAAAAGGGGATGATGGACGGAGAGTTTGAGCAAATCAAACACTCACCCCCAGTCAACTGATCTGGGTTTAATCCATCACCATTCTTTAGCTCACTCAGCCACCCCAGTTTAGACATGGCCATATGCAAATCAGTCTGACCCTGTGCCTCATGAGAACAGTCCAGCCCAAACTGCCAAGCCATGTCTTCCCTGGACCGGAAACAATCCTCCTGGGACCGGTTTCGGATTCATAATCTTCATCAGCCAGGCTATCTTGAATCCAGTGGCCAAGTGAGCAAGAGACTCCCGTCTGAGCATACCCTGCCAACTTAGGGCGAACAAAGCAATACAAAAGGGGATGTTGGCTGGAGCGTTTGAGAAAATCAAACACTCACCCCCAGTCAACTGATCTGGGTTTAATCCATCGCCATTCATTAGCTCACTCAATCACCCCAGTTCAGACATGGCCATATGCACATCAGTCTGACCTTGTGCCTCATGGGAACAGTCCAGCCCGAACTGCCAAGCCATGTCTTTCCTGGACCGGAAACAAGCATCCCGGGACCGGTTTCGGATTCATAATCCTTATCAGCCAGACTATCTTGAATCCAGTGGCCAAGTGAGCAAGGGATTAAACCCAGATCAGTTGACTGGCTGATGAGGATTATGAATCCGAAACCGGTCCCAGGATGCTTGTTTCCGGTACGTAGACCCTTGACTCTACCTACACTGGAGTTGTGTTGCCACCAGGAGCTGTGTCCAAACGTTTTGCTTTCAGCTCCAATTCTTTGAGACGTATCTCATGCTCTAGCTGGAGTCTCTTCTCCTCCATTGCCATCTGTCCGGTTAATCTTGCCATCTCAATCTCATGCGTTCTGGTCGCGGCCCTGTCCGCCAGCTCCTCTGGTGACAGGCCTCCGTGCACCTCGACAAGGCTATCTGGTGGATCCACCGCCAGCTGATTCTCTAGATCTCTCGATTCTTTCTAGGCGCTCAGTCCTTGATGATTTGGGCTTTGTTTTTGCACCCGGTTTGGGTGACTCTGAACTTCTGGCAGACATTTTTCAGCTGCTCCACTTTGTAATTTTTAAGCCCTTCCCAGTCGACGTCATCTAGTCCAGAGATGACAGAGGGTGCTCTCACAGGGAGTAAACCAGGCATGGTTTGACGATACGAGATCTCTCGGCAAGATAATTAATCTGTGGCTTCGTTATAGGTCTGCTCTCACTACGTGGTGATCAGTAATTTACTGTACATAAATCATAAATGCTAATTCAGAATCCTCACCGCTGCCTCCAATGTTAGAATCGGGGGTCTCTTGTTGGCACAGGTATGCACTTGTGACAAACCGGGACCCTCTCCTCTAGTCAGGGTAAGAGAACTACTCCTTTAGAAATAACCCTTGCTCACCCTCTAGGTAGTGTGGCGCGAGTAGACAAGGCTAATCTTCAGGGTGATAGTTAGTTAAGCATTTATGATCACATACAGGAAACCCACTGACCCACCACAAATTGACACCAGTCGTAGGATTGTATCAAAAATACGTAGACTATGTAAAAATATATGCAGAATTATCACAAGACCATATAACGTTTAGCAAATGAGGGCCACCAGATTTAAATAGGCAATTGTTCTTAAGTGTTCTTGGTTAGCAAGGTACGATGACAGGGAAAACAAAGGTTGCGGACCCTGGATCCGATGCGAACTCGGGATAGAGTTCCAACGTACCTTGCGATGAGTGTCCGAGGCGTTTCAGGCGCGGCTACTGGTGAGGGCGGACCCTGGATGAGGCCAACTGTTCTCCAAAGGATCTATTCGACTCGGAGCCCCCTCGAGGTGCGAGGCAGGTGCGCGGGACGGTGTGGAGGGTTGTGGCGATCCGGGATCTGATGCAGCTCACGGGGCGAGGCGCCGTTCAGTCTTGCGGGGCGTACTACTTCTTAGCACACCAGTTCGTACCTGTGGATCTGTGTGGGGCGTCGCGATCTCCGGCAGACGGGTGCAGCACCGGGGCTTCGGTACCACAGTACGGAAGGCTTTCTTGAGGTGCGGCACGGCCTTGGTAGGCAGGAGGGCAAAGCGAGACAGTTGGGTACGTTACGATGTACGGACCGTCCGAGGCTATCAGATGCGCTCCGTGCAGATTCCGGCGGGAGAAGATGAGGCGCGCAGCGTGCTCCGTAGCAGGCGAGGTGACAGGAGAGTGGGCGGCCCAGCACTGAAGCGGAGAGCGACTCAAGCTTGAGCGGGGCTCTCTGCGGCGGGGCGGCCAGGCTCCGAGCTGTCACGACCTTGGAGGGCGAAGGCACCCGAGTCAAAACTCCGGCGAGGGAATACGAACTAAAGGCCCAACAGCAAACAGGCACAGGCAGAATAGAACCCAATGGTCCTGGGGTCCGTTCAGGGGGCAAGCTTTTGATCAAGCCCTTGGAGATCGTTTCAGGCACAAGTCTTCAAAGTCCTTTCTGGTCTTTTCCTCTCCGTCCTCAGCAAGGCACCACTACAGGTTTCCTTCTCCTCAGCTTCTCTTGGTCCTTCTAGTCGGGCAGAGGTTCGTTGTGGTCAAAACTGGATCTAATTTCTTAGGAACAGGGCTCCTACCTTTATACTCGGTTTCTTTTGTCTTGGCAGGCCAGGGGGCCCGAGCCTAGTTCAACCTGGTTTTGGAGTACTCTGTTGACAGGACGCTGCCCTCTTCTTTCAGGGTGCAGGGCAGGGACATCAGACGCTCCGCAGGAGGTGGCGCCAGCATTGTGGTGGTGGAGCACAACCCTATTCAGAGTCAAGGACTACTCCGCCCACCCATCCTGGTGTGAGCACCCTATTCACCACCTGGTAACCCAGACTGTCCCCGGGAATTCCCCAGCCCTGTCACTCACACAAACCCAGATAACAGATACACGTCCTGCCAGAGGCGGGCTGAAATAGTCAGGCGAGCAAATGCTAACTTTCTAAAAGTAGCAGTTGCAAACACAGGATATTAAAATAAACCTTGCTAAAGGAGGTATTTTATTATTCTGAGTTCAGGCATACCAAACTTGACATGCCACCGTGTTCCCTGAGCCGGCCGGGACTATAGCGTGTAATAGCTCCAGCCGCTCACCTTGGCCTAAGAGAACAGGCTGCTCTTCAATAGTGAAGAACGAAAAAGGGTGGTAATTCACTACTAGGACATGCCACACATATCAGGGCTTGTCCTACCTTACGCTTACAATGCACCCTGCCCTTGGGCCTACCACAGGGGTGACTGATATGAAGGTTAGGGAAGGTTTAGGGACTGGCAAGGGTGGTCACTTGCACAGTCAGCGTGACAGTACCAGAATGTACGCAGGGTCTGCAATGGCGGACCCGAGACATCTTTTACGAGGCCGCTTCGGTGGGTGGCGCAACCAGCGCTGCAGGCCCACTAGCGGCATTTGTATCTACAAGCCCCGGCACTCCTGGTGCACGTTACTGGGGACTGATAGTAAACCAAATAAGCCAATCATGGAAATCAATTACGGATACACTTTATATAGGGAGCACTTGCACTGCGGCACGGGTTGGCCGTGGCGCAGTGCCTTGAGCATCGAACACCAGCAAAAACATCTGAGGCACATCAGCAAAAAGTGGAAGGGAGACTCACGCCAAGCTGCCAGGTCTAACACTGGCTAAAAAATGAGCGACACCTCATGTTGGGGGGGTTCTCGGGTCTCTGGAGGGCCTGGATCCAGACGATACCAGAGACACGCAGTAGACTAACATCGGAGGAGATTTCGGTAGGCAGCGCCTTGTGTGCTGGACACTAGGATAAACCCAGCCCCATGGAAGCAGCCCAGCTAGGCTAGGGTGCTGCTTGTGGTACTGGTGCATGTTCCCCCTTTACCTTACCTACCCCCTTTCTTCCTGCTTTAAAGCCAGCTTCAGACCTTTGCCCTGACTGGCGACACAAGATTTGCAGGGACAGGCCTGAGAAAACAAATCTTGTGTAGTGCTTTGCACCCCTGAAAATTTACCTCAGCTACACTTGTGTTGTGTGCCTGTGTCTCTACATCAACCAGTGGGGGCTCCCACTGAGCATAGTCAGGTCCTCACCATCATGGTCTTAGGGCCAAATCACAGTTTGGTTAGGCCGGGCATGTGCTTAGGCTTCGGGTAACAAAGTACGGGTTGGTTTCATTTCTACCATGCTCCTGTCTAGGGTTCACTGAGCTAATTGTTTGCCGTCACCTGTTCTGATCTGGCATTGCGATGCAGTTACTTTCTCAGCCTGGTGTGCCATTCCTGTGCAGTGCTGTGCTGTGGTCCAGGTATTTTTAGCAAGCAGTAACTACATTAAGACTGCACACAGGTAGTTCAATATTATGGATAAGCAATAAAAACGCTTAATTTAGCATGGAGAGAAAAGGGAAACCAGGTGCTAAAAAGTGTCCGAAAAACCTGGTACACACCAAAATTAATGGTGAAATAGACAACGCTGAGCAAGCGACTGATAAACCACTTTTCCCAGGAGATACATTCTTGAGATTTTCCAGGTCTCCTGGATCTTGATGGATGGAAGACTAAACCAAAATATTAAAAAAAACTTTTAAATGCAAAATAATTGAGGAGATCCCTACTGGACACCACCAGCCCACAATTGCTCTGATAGAATGACTTAAGTGAAGAATTAACAAAGAATGTAGCCCTGCTAACGCCACTAGTGCCAAAATGTGTTCAACGTACTCTTAGCAAGATTGAGTCAGAACTAGCAGCGGACGGGGATCAAGCAATCATCGTTCAACACAGATAAAATAGTATCAGCTATTGACATCTGCTGTGCTGGTGCTTACCCTAAACATATAATCTATTGCCAAGCAGAACTTCATTCAGGAACTTCTACCTAACGTGGGTGGGATAAATGGTCCACAAAGCAGCGATAGCCACCCAATGGATTCCTATTATGTCCTATAGTCCAGATTATTAATGCTGGCATGACAGTCGCGGCTGGGGATTACAGCATCCGCTTGGAGAAAAAGTGATTGAAGGGATGGCTGTAGGTCTTAAGGATTACGTAGGTACTTCGGTTTCTTCTTTAACAGACCCAATAACTTTATCTCCACAAGCATCAAAATGTGGAGAGACTTTGAACCTAGGTCTAATAAAATCAGCTTTGAAGACAACACTGCTCAAGTACCTCAAATGACTAAGCATCACCTGGAAGCAATTACCTGGTGGAGATCTGTGGAAAATGCCACTTCTTCAATTGGGCAAGTAGCCATGCTGCCCCCCAGGCCCTCTACATAAAAAACATGGCCCGGGTTTCTGTGTTTTTAATGCTGTCACTGCAGGGCCCATGTACCTGGGGAGGCAGGAGGCAACTTCATGGGGAGCCTGAGAGAGGGGAGGAAAGGGACTGGGGTTAGAGAAGGAGGCAGGTCTGTGGCAGGACAAACAGCCCCCACTCTCCAAATCTCTGCCGAGCTAGATCACAAACCCCCATCTCTTCTCCCCCTTAGAGGCAAAAGATTCTCATGGGGTGTGATACTGAAGTCGTTCCATCCTCCCAGCCCCAACCAGCACTCTCGGTTGCACAGACAGGTCTATGGCTGACTGCCTTTTGCCGCTCGTTCAGGGCGGATGCGAGTCATAAAGAGGAGGCTATGCATCAAGCTACAGATGCTGGTCCTTCAATGGGGAGGAGAGGAGTAATGGTCAGACCTGTAAACTTTGCAGCTGGGGAACCCGTTTTAAGTCTCAGCAGTGGTTCAACATCCTGTGTGTCTGGGCAAATCACATCATTAATATTTTTTTAAAAGGCAATTACGGAAATTTTTGAGCGTGTGAGTGGAAAATTAATAAAAGTCCTTTGCAATGTAACATAATGAATGTTTTCATAAAAAGGCGCATTTGCACAAAAGAAAATCCTTCGGCTAAACTGTAATTTTTTTTTACAAAGGCAAATATTGAAATCTGTGAGCGTTACTGTGTAAAACAATTATTATGTCTGTCCGCATAGTGTTTCAAACAAATAATTACCGTATTTTCCGGCGTATAAGATGACTTTTTGACCCCTCAAAATGTTCTCGAAAGTCAGGGGTCGTCTTATACACCAGGAACCAAATTTTTAGGAGTGGAAGCAACGCTCCACAAAATTTGAATTTGGAGCAAAAGTCAAGTAGAACCAAGTCAGCACCCACAAGCCCTCCAATATGGCCTCTGGGCTCTTGCTTCACTCTGCGCGCGTTCACACTCCCTGTGCCGTAGCAGATTGTGGCACTCTGTTCGGGGCCCACCTCATGCGGTCTGGCGTCTTCTCTCCCAGCCACTGATCCCCCTTATATTTGTGCTTACGGTATGCGAGTCCTACTACAATCCCCTCTAGCTGTACTTTATTTACAGTGTGCGATTTTATATAGCGCGGACTTTACCCAAAGGTGTCAGAGCGCTTCACAATAGGACCAGTATTGATACACGAGGAGAAAATTACAACAGAACAATTTACAAAAGCAAACGTTAAGTTAAGATACATGAATAAAAAATTACAAAAAGGACAATAGTGAGCAGTCTCTTACAGTCCTGTAGTGCCGTTGGGAGCAGGTTCTCACGGGGCATTTAGGTATTTTCTAACTGCGTGCTCAGTCTAGAGACACAGAGGGGACATGCGCTTATCTGGCATCTCTCTCTCCCAGCTAGTGATCCCCCTTATATTCGTGCTTATGTGAGTCATACTACAATCCCCTCTAGCTATACTTTATTTATGCGATTTTATATACGGTACCGTAGGGCGGACTTTACCCGAAGGTGTCAGAGCGCTTCACAATAGGACCAGTAATGATACATGAGGAGAAAATTACCGGTACAACAGAACAAATTACAAAAGCAAACGTTAAGTCAAGTTAAGGTACATGAATCAAAAATGACAATAGTGCGCAGTCTCTTACAGTCCCGTAGTGCCGATGGGAGCAGGCTCTCACGGGGCATTTCGGTATTTTCTAACTGCGTGTTCAGTCTAGAGACACAGCGGGCACATGCGCTGATCTGGCGTCTCTCTCTCCTTCTGATGTGGCCAAAAATCTCACGTTCATCGGAAGGAAAGGAGCGTCAGTACCATGCGTCATCTCCTCAGTTCATGGGCATTGAAAGGGGACTGTAGAAAGTTCCCGCCGGCAATACAGTACTGGTACATAATGTTTTGTTGCTTTTATGATATTTCTATAGGGTGTTAATTGTACCGTACATTCCTGATGAATCACAAACACACTGAATTTCTTTTTAAGAATCCGTACACACCTTCTTTTGATACACATGCATAATACCGTACCTGAAACGCACTGTTCTGCATGGATGTTTAATGAAAGGAGATGCTTGGATAGGGCCTGTTGTGTGAGCACATAGTAAAGATGACACTAACAACACGTTTTAGGACACAAGAGGAATTACAAACCTCCGAATCCAAGCAGAGTTTGTATGCAGTGTGCACAGGAAATACCGGTACCAGTACCAGTACATCGCTTGCCGTGATTGGCTGGTGTTTGTAGATCGGAAAGGCAGTCAATCTGGTGAGCAGATACATGTGGTGGTGAAGACAGTACAGCACAGCACCAGTATCTGTACTGGTTCATACAGTACAGCACCAGTACATACAGTAGAGTATGCAAATGGCTAACAGTCAAGAACCCATCATGGCTCCCGCAGCAGCAAACAGAAGGAAGAAATATGAAGCCAGTTACAAACTTAAAGTTGTAAACTTTGCCATTGAACATAATAACTGTGCTGCTGCAAGACAATATGGAGTAACAGAAAATATGGTTTGTGACTGGAAAGCAAATGAAGAAGCATTAAGGAGTATGCCAAGGGGTAAGTGTGCATTAAGAAGAGGAACCCCACATTGGCCAGAACTCGAAAAACATCTAGCAGACATGGTGAATGAGCATCGCCAAAGCGGTTATGTAGTGACACAAAATAAAATACGTTTGTTTGTACTTCAGTGGGCCAAATCTAACCCAGATCTCAGCAACAGATTTAAGCCCACTGTATCCTGGTGTACTAGATTCTTGGGAAGGCATAATCTGGTATTGAGGCAAAAGACGAAAATTGCACAAAAATTACCTGCAGATCTTGACGCCAAAGTACATAGTTTCCATCACTACGTAATACAGCTGCGCAATAAACATGGCTTTGCGTTAAGTAGTATCGGAAATATGGATGAAACTCCAATTAATTTTGATATAGTTGCAAATAGAACTGTCCATCCAAAAGGTGAAAAAACAATTTTAATAAAAACAACAGGACATGAGAAGTCCAGTTTTACAGTGGTACTTGCATGCACAGCTGATGGCGGCAAAATGAGACCAATGGTTATTTTTAAAAGAAAAACAATGCCGAAACTCAAGTTTCCCGTTGGTTGTTTTGTACATGTGAATGAAAAAGGCTGGCTGGATGAAGAAGGGGTAAAGCTATGGCTTGATAATGTATGGAGCAGGCAACCATGTGGCCTTATTCAAAAACGTAGTCTACTGGTTTGGGATATGTTCAGGGCTCATTTAACTCCCAGCACCAAGCAAAGGCTGGAAAGAATAAAAACAGATGCTGCAGTTATTCCTGGAGGATTGACATCGTTGGTACAGCCACTGGATGTGTGCCTAAACAAGCCATTTAAAGATCGCATTCGAGAACAGTGGGATGAGTGGATGGTTAGCGGCGAAAAGTCATTCACAAATGGAGGAAACAACGCGTGCTCCACAGTTTGATGTTTTGTGCAAGTTTGTCATAAAAGCCTGGAATGATATTGCTGCAGAAACAGTCATCAAGTCTTTCAAGAAGTGTGGCATTTCAAATTCATTAGATGGGATGGAGGACAACTACTTGTGGGAAGATGAAGAGGAAGCCGAAGCCAAGACCACAGCATCTGATACAGAATTAGATCCATACGATGACTGCTTTACAGATGTACCACAAGATCTCATTGATTTACTTATGATATCAGATGACGAAGAGGAGGATTTTGAAGGCTTTGAAAGGGAAACTGTCATGCCAGCAAATCCTGTAAAAATAGCTTGGAGTTATGAAAAGTTTAATACACTTGCACTGTTTTATGTTTACCGTACATTTGAGGACAAACAGCCTTATGTTTATAAGTGACTGTTTTTCATATGGTTGTAAAAAAGAATTGTGACTAAAGCAATATTGTTTATACGAACAATTGGTTTGAGTTCAGTCTTTGAGTGTGTACAATAAATGCTTAACACTTACTGTACTGCTCACCGACAGTTCCACACTACCACTAACTGAGAATAAGGTGCTCTCTACTTCTACCTCTGCCTACCCTTGGGGTTCCACTGGAGACTGTGCACACTATACCTCACTTTGGTATAGTATATACAGAGCCAACTTCCTGCAATTGCATGTCCATCAACAAGACAGGATTGAAAGACAAGATCCAATGACACACGGTACTAAAACTATAACTCCAGAGAACTCCTTCACCCACTTTCCAAATCTCTTAATGCTAGCGTGATCATGGGTAGGAATTTCCGAATGAAGGTTCAAAAACAGTACCGTAAGTGCCATAATCAGAAACATCCATTGTCCCTTATGAGAGCAACCCCACTACCGACAGTACCTCCACTTTCACTGTTCACTGTTCAATTCTACTTTTCTACCATTCTACAGAATATATGGTAACGATAACTACCGGTATAGAAAGCAAGATGGGGCACCAACAGGACTATGCCCATATTCAAAATATATAGGAACAGGACAGTTCTTTACACTTTACACTTCATGTCACGGAGGAGGACTAGAATCACTGATAAGCCTAAAATAAATTCTCAAAATGGCTATGGCTATGGCTATGCAGGACTGCGTTGGAAGAGGGGGTAGTCTTATACGGTGAGTATAGCACAAAACCTACATTTTATCAAGAAAAGTATGGGGTCGTCTTATACGCCCAGTCGTCTTATTCGGCGGAAAATACGGTAAGTTCATAAGCAATGTTACAGAATGGATGTCTCCTGAAAAACAAGCTAGATTAGCAGCTCCATCAACATTTTTTTTAAAGTCTGTAGTCGTTAAAAACAATAGATGTGTTCTGAAAAAGACAGCTCCCAAACATACATGCAATCAACAATCGGGCTTGATTACAAATAAAAAAAGCCTCACCAGTAAGGCGGATGAAAATTTCAAAAGGAAGGAGTACTTGGTCCAGGTGCCAGAGAAAAGATAAACACACAAAAAAAACAGAACCCACCAGAAAACAGCAGGAAAAAACAAGTCAAAACCAATCAAAAGCAAAAAATAAAAAAGTGCTAAGCTGGAAAACAAATGGTAAGTCAGGGCGGGCTGTAAGTCCTTTTTAAGACTTTTTTTTACTTACAGTAGATTTCACAAGCGCAGTGCAAGCAAAACCTAAAAAAAAAAGGGCTTCTATGATAAGCCAGAGAACATTCGTTTAATTGCTCTACTTGATGTGGAGGGTAAGTGCTTTGCAAAAACCGTGAACACGAACACTATGATTGGGCAATTGCAAAAAATAATTATTCCCTCTAACCAAACAGGTTTCCAAAGGGGTATTGGGACTTGCTATGCATATCGGCATTAATGGACCGAGCTACGAAAAAGGGGACAAGCACTTTACATTGTGCATTTATTGGTTTTGCAACTGCATGTAATAAGGTGGACAGAGGACGGCTGTGGGCAAAACTAACACCCTGAGGCATCCCCACGTGCATGTTGACGGACATCATAAGCCTTTACTCAAATACATGGGAAAAGGTGCAAGTATGCAGAAAATGGGGCACTTCGGCGAAGGTCTACACATCTGATGCCTGAAGCAACGTTGTATCCTGCCCCCCCCCTTACTCTTTAATCTATATCTACAAGATTTGTGTGATCACTTAAGATTAGCCAAGGGATTTCAACCTAAAATTGAGGGCAGCAGTTTACATCTTTTACAGTATGCAAATGACCCCATTCTTATGGACCAAACAGCAATAGGACTACAATGGTCTCTGTATGAGCTAGAGGACTATTGCAAAGCCAATAAGCTGTGTATTAACACGTCCAAAACAGAGATTCTAGTTTCTGGATACAGAAAAATTGAACATGGTGAAGTGACAATTCTCTCACGTTTGCTTTCCAGCACCTTCAAAGTTGCCTTTTGGGCCCAGATCTTGGTTGCCTGCAAAGTCATTGAAAGTCAATGGATGCCTTCTTTGCCATATGGATCATGCGTATATAAGGATTGATTATGCTCATGCCAATGCTGTTGTTTTAGAGGCCTCTACCTCTTACTGCAGTGCACGGCGCTGGTTCATATCCCTCTTGAGTTCAACTTCAACCAGCAGGATATTAGTTACGCGGGATTCCTTTCTCTCTGTGCGAAAATGAATAGAGCTGAATGTGGCTCGCGTAAGCAGCTCTTACGGAATATTACTCAGGACAAGGATTCAGATTTACATATATTTTACTTGGATTCAATCAATGTATTTGCAACCAAGGATCCGATGCAGTTGTCTGATACAACGAAACAGTTAGTAAGAATTGTTTTGAAGCAAGAAAGGATGTGATCTGCCTATGGTGACCTACAGGCTATTTGTGCAAGAACTCATGTTATACCATGTTATACCTTTATCACTGTCATCTGATTTCAACAGGCTACAAAAACCCAACTCCTCGCCTTGCGTTTCGGGTTGATTCCAGTTAAAGCAAACAAATATGGACGGCTGACAGGTACTCAGGGAATCCTATGTAGGGATTGTGGTGGTGCATTGGAAACTCTAGAACACATCTTTTACACATGCTCTATAATTATTATTATTATATATTTCAAGACGTTATTGGCTGGTACCAATTTTTAGACCGCTTAATTTTACAACCTGCAAAGCTGCTGTGGGGAAATGTTTAAAAATTGAATCTTTTCTTATGCCTAATCATATTCCTGGTACCTGTTTTGATTATTCAATAAAAATTATGGTGAACATCGTTTACAACGAAACTTTTACCACGCACTACCATTACAACGAAAGTCTTTACTACGACCAGTGCTTAATTTGTGCCGGTGCTATCCGGTGCTTAGCACCGGCACTTAAATGTCAGGGCCGGGTCTATGAATCATCTGCTGTGCCTGTGCGTACGCCGACACCCATGATGTTTTTTTTGTTCACCTGCGCTTGCAGTTGCTTCTCTTGTACTCTCTGTCTGTCTCTGTGCAGCACTGCAGGCCAAAGGCTCGCCTCAGCGTCTCGCCCTGCAGCGTGAGTGTGTGTGGTGTGTGTTCATTCTGCCTGGTACCGAGTCCGACCCACGAAACGACCTGCATTCAATCTGTGTCAATGTAGATATCCCGTTCCCGCGGCCGCCGCCCGGCCGCCGAGGCGAGCCCGAGTCTCTGTGTCAATTTCAAACTGACTCAGTGAGTCATCAATCAACCGGGCCAGCGAAGGCGTCTTCTCTTAGTCTTCTTCACACTTACTTGCAAGTTGTGTTGACTGAGCCTCGCCCGTCGCCCCCAAGGCCAAGTCGAAGAGAGATTAGAATGATTATTTATCAGTCAGTGACAGTGATTGAATCATCAGAATAATAAATAAAATATAGGATTAAAAAAATATAATGTGTGTGTGTGCACTACTTATTTTTTACTTCGTAACTTTCGTTTCTTAACTAACTTTCGTTTTTCATCATCATGGTGTGACTGGGCCGGCCTGCCACGTGACAGCAGTAGTTGTTGATAGTTTCTGTTTTGGGTGGGCGGGTCGCGGAAGTTGGTGGGGGCTGGGGGCTGGCTGGAGCTGCTCTGGAGGTTCTGATGGGGGTTGGGGCCCCAGTAGGGGGGCTGTGCGCGCGGAAGCGCGCGCAGATTTTTTTCACTTGGCTCTGCCTCACCAGTTGCAGCCATGAGCCACGCCCACGCCCCAGCATAACCGCGCTGCGCAGTTACAGGCGGCAAGCTGCAGCAGCTCCCCACGCCACGAGTCAGGCCCCATTGACCAGACCACGTCCACACCAGTCCACATAAGTTAGCCTTAGTTAGCCCCCGGCCCCCCGCCGCCACCAACGAGTACGGCGGCCGGCGACCAGTCGACAGTGACGACGGAACTTGGGCAGAGAGAGCTGGCCTGGGCTGGGCTGCAGCAGGGTACTCACTAAGTGTGTGTCCAGTGTCCTCTGGCCTGCCGACCGGCCCTACCACCACGATAACGCACGGTAAGAAAAAATACAAATTAAGCACAATTATGAGGAGTTTCACCCCTTTCTCTTTGCTCAGCATGCGAAACATCCACATGTGGAATTTGAAACTTTCAACAAGGTATTGGAACAGTTTTTGAAGTTGTAAAAGAGGGTGTATAGTCAGATTTTACTTAGAACATCAGTATGAAAGAAGGCTGGTTGCATGGAATGCAGGGGCTTAAAAAGCACTGCCAGTGTTATGCTTAGGACATCCTGCTGTAGATATGAAGTATGGAATATTCCAAGAAACCGATTGGCTGTCATTGCCGATTATGAAGTTGTTGTCACAAAGTGTATGGGAATGGTTTAGAAGAGGATGGTAACAGGCAGTTCGTGAAAAAATGGTGGTGGAACATGATGATAGGCAGAGAAGAACAGTACAGAAGCAGGTAGCAGCAGCAGTGCAGCACTAAACTTTAAGTTACGCTTAGCAAGCTGACCCAGTCGGTCAGCCAGTCTGATCTGTGTGATCTGATGATCTCCCACTCCCACACTTTGTTTTATTCTGGTGGTGGTGGTGGACGATGAAGGAAGGGTGGGAAATTGGGATGAGATTCTTGGTGGCAAACTGGCAATAAAATATATGCCACAATAGAAAAAATATATAATACGCACGCTTAATATATATTATATGCTCAAATTATGGCTCACAATAATATTCCTCCACTTTTGCCCTCGTCACCTCGTGCAAAAAATCTTTACATGATAAACAAAATCTGTCTGCTCGATTTCCTATCACTCGAGCAGCAACAACAGTGCAAAACAGTATTTAAGCTATTTTTGAAAACTTCGAGCAACTGCTCGAGCCACGAATGTTTTGCAGGAGCCATGCCTATGTATGCACTATGCCTGGACATACACATACTGGGAGCTCAGGGCTCCTCGACCCTCTCTCTCTCAAGTATGCTCCACAACTATGCTAAACAGGGTTACCAAGTTTACGACAGCTTGTGTGTGACATTTCATGGTTTTCTGCAGCTTTTGCGTGAAATTTCATGGTTTTCTGCAGTTAATATGTGACATTTTCACGCCTCACATAGCAGGAATTGTCCCTGATGCACGTTCAAAGACGCATTGTGGTTAACTTATCCCAACTGTGGCAGAAATTTTAAAGCAATAAAAATGTACTTCATTTGGACCTCACACAATATCACAACTCCCCTTCCAGCACTAAAGCCCTTACGGCCGCCTGTCACTACCATCATCTGCCCAACACCATCACGCGCTTCTGCCCTTCCGCACTCCCTTGGTATCCCTGGTACCTGTGATACACAAGGAAGGATTTCAATTCGGAAAATAGAGACACCAATGCAGCTGGACATTCCTGCTTTGGGTCCCACCAGCATGAAAACACACATGGACTTTGTAGAAACAAAGTAAGGAAATGGCCTCCACGCGCCGTATGCGACCAGAAATGAACACTTAGGCGGTATACAAGGAGCGCACGTGTTTCCATTCCAGCGAGCAGCTATGGGACTTGCAGCCCCGTCTACAATGGGAAAAGCAAGACATGAGCCAGGCATGAAAAACACGATACATCTGACGAGAGGATGACATCTCTGCTGTAGAGTCCTGCAGCTTTCCATGGGCATCTCAATATTTAATTCAATTCGTTTTTTAATGCAACGCAGCGGCTTTACTTTGGTTTATACAAAAAAAAAGGCATGAACCAAATTTAAGTATTTTAGTAAAGCTGGTCATTAAGGTTTTTAAAAATGCAGTGCTTTTATTGGTATATATTTGTCAATTATTTTAATCCATTTGTACTGCATATTGCTTTTAATTTTGGAATGCCACGTTATTCAAAGCAGGATGGAGGGAAGTTAGAGCTCTGGGTTTCTATCAGACCCTTTAATGGCAGCATTATGAAATCACCTGCAAGACTCGCGTTTACTGTCCCTGCGAGTATGTTTTCCACCGAGAAGTACATATTTTAAAAAGTTAATGTAAGAAGAAAAGTCCTAATGACCCCCTGAGTGATAACTTAGGTAAACAAAGACAGAACGGCCGTGTTAAAATGAAAACGGATTATTTCATATAAAGTTTTACTTAATCGTGCTCAGGCCTTTGCAGAATCCCAAACTAGTCAGTTCTGTGCTGCCTCTTCCCTCTAAAACGTGCAGTGCTCTGTGGAGGACTCTCTCTCAGGGCCCCGCCTTCCCATGGCCCCTCCGCCCTCCCAGGGCCCCTCAGCGCTCCCAGGGCCCCTCTCATGGCCCCTCTCATGGCCCCTCCACCCTCCCAGGGCCCCTCCACCCTCTCAGGGCCCCTCCACCCTCCCAGGGCTCCTACACCCTCTCAGGGCCCCTCCGCCCTCCCAGGGCCCCTCTGCCCTCCCAGGACCCCTCTGCCCTCCCAGGACCCCTCTGCTCTCCCAGGGCCCCTCAGCCCTCTATGGAAAGGCGCCTGGTGGGCTGGGACTGCAGAGAAACGAGTTCAGTCCAGGGCTGTGTCTGCTCAAAGCAGGTGGCACACTGCAGCTGCTTTAGAAAGGCCCACACTACACAGACCAGCTGAGGGGGGGTCCCCTTTCTGAAAAGCCCCGCTCCACTGGGGCCACGGGGGTGCTTGGTACACCCCTGAATCCAGGTGGACCGGTTCTAGTGGGGTCAGTACTCACAGGTAGCTTTACATGGGGGTAAACCCAGAACAAGGAACGCCCGCAGCCGGTCCTGCCGTAGTGCTGCTGATTGAAATACACGGATGTCCCAGAATGCTTAGTGCTGCGGATTGAAATACATACACGGACTAGGACTAGCTCAAAGTAACACTCGGGCCATAATATATAAAACTGAGCATTTGCTAACCTGTTACTCCTTAGTTGCAACAGGTATTATATTTGACTTTTAGCAGTGCCACTTGAAGATGTGGGTGGGGCTAATACAGTGGGTGGAGCCAGTGTCGAGAGTGGGCGGGGCATGAAAACGTGGGTGTGGCCTCCGAAAAATATTTCAGCCCCTGCACTTCATATTTTACAAATTAAGCACTGACTACGACTTGTGCTGGAGGGCGCTGTTGGATAGAGAATAGTTTAATTTTCTATCCAACACCTTCCCTACTATCAACAGGGACTGGAGTTGGAATAGAAAATTAAACTATTCCACTATCCAGCGCCCCCCAACGTAAGTCGTTGTAACGACTTGCGTTGTAATACCTGCGTTGTAAAGGCATGCCTGGCAAAAGCATGCGTTGAAACGTCATACAACCAAAATTATCAACTCAAAAAAATGGAATCAGGCCAATTGAATGTTCAAAAATGGAGCCAGGACGATTTATGAAATACATGAAGGCGGCAGTAACTATGCTGAACGCAGTGGCTAAATTGCATTAGCGGTTATTTCTAGCACATGCCTGCGTTCAGAATACCTGTGCATTAGCTGCTGCTGACGGCTGGCCCCAAGCACTTCCACAGCCAGGAGTTGATGCACTTTGAATGTGGAGATTTAATAGCACATGCATTTTATAAAGTTAACATGCTATGATGAGCCTGAATGATCAGATACCAAGCCGCCAAGCTTGTTTTAACATATACTGTTTTAATTAGTATGTAGCGTTCTCGGTACAACGTTACTTAGATGATAAACTATGACCAGGTTGAACGATAAATTGAGATTATTTTAATATACACTTTTTTAATTAGTGTTTAAAAGAGTCTTTGGCAGACAAAGTAGCATATTCTCCGTTTAGGCGAGGTGTGCAACATCGCGCCTCGGTCATCTATTTTACTGTAGCTGGTTCGAATTACAAATTGCTTGATGTGAGATGTTCTATCTGACCTAAATGGGTGTAAATGTGTGAACACTGCTATTTTTTAACAACTGTTTATTTATTGCATGTGTTCAGGACTCCAAATTGTGTTAGATATGACATGGGGTTTACTGTATTTACTTTTGTTATTGCTTCTGTTTGTTATGTCTATTGATTTCACCGCGATGATTTGCGATGATTATAATTAAAAATGTAAATAAATAAAATAACTAGAACTGTGAACTATTTTCCTTACAGGCATCTAAGCATTGGAAATCTCTCGCCGCACAAATAAGGAAATGAACAACCATCCAGAATTCCAGAAAATAATAAAGACAATAATAAAACACCTTATCCTACAGGTACAGCTTTAACATGGGCCGGTATGTATATGAAGCCTGCGATCCTATACCTTACAGCTTCAGCCTTCAGGCACAGGGACTGTTACAAGCCAGCTGCCGCACTACTAATGCACATATCCGAAACTCAATCATGGCACCAAATGTAGCAGGCACATGCAATATCCTAAATTAAAAAGTGCTTTGAGGCCAGTGTGGGGCTACAAACAGCTAAAGAACAGTTTACAGTAAGGGAAAGCCTGAAAACTGATCTTGAGGTCTAGCATGACCACTGAAAAGAACGTATCCTTTATCTAGGGTTCTCCTCATACTTTTATACTGGCGTCTTTTTTTGGTTGTATTTACATCCTGGCCCTGGATTTTCAGTTCAAGTATTAACGCTTCAGTCTTTCGGGTAGAAAATCCAGCCCCAGTGATATGTGCTCTTTGCTAAAAATGTGTATATAGCCTATCTGATTTTACGAACAGCCCAGTTAACATAGGACGGGCCTGTGGCATCGAAAACAACACGGCAGACATTGAATAATAACTATACACAAAATGACATGAATGCTGGCAATGCCGCACTCACTTATGAAAAACCATTATTAAGACCTAATCCCACAGAAATGTCCCATATTATGCCAGTGTTAGCAGTGGAAATCATCCAGGCTGTCGAAGGAGACTATGGGCTGCGAAAGACAAAAATAACCTTACTTTCCAGCTCCTGGGTTTGGGAGTAGAACCTTAACAACTCACAACGGTTTTGTTTTCATCGCTGAAAGGCACGTGGATTCCCGCCTTCTCCACACGGATGAAACCGGTATTTATGTGAGGGTTTTTAACATTTGTGTTTTTTACGCAACGAAAAGAAAGACGCTGCAACCTAGCAGGGCACAAGTAAGAATAAGCCACTTACAGTCCAAAGCAACCGCAGACCTACCAAAGAACGTTCGTGTGAGCTTGCGGTATCACCAGAGAGAGACAAATCGTATGTTAACCTGTTTGCCACAATAACAATCTGAATATGTTTGGAAATACCTCCTAACACATTATGGCACGCCAATACAACATAACTGTACGTCAGCTTTAGGAGCACTCAAACCAAGTGTGGTAAAATACTGCCATCTACTGTCTGAAAACGATAGCTTTCGGTTCTTGGTACGAGGAGCAGCATTGTGGGAATCCTTAATAAACAGGTGGAGTGAAAAGATACATTAACTGCCTGTAAAAGTAGTTTTTAAGCTTTGTCCCGAATACAGCTGGGGATCCGCGACAACTACTTAGGGGGTCGCGATTACTTAGAAAATTAAATATTAACAGGTTAATAACATGCATATAAATATAATAACAAAATGTACAACTTACATTTTTAAAACGTTCTGTTAATGTGAAGAAATGTGCAATTTGAGGATAAAAATTAAAATGATACCAGATTGATTCGTGGGAGCAGTACACGGTAGGTGGCCTTAATCGAATTTAGAATAGCTCCAACCTTCCAACTGAAAGGAACATTTGATCGCTCTTGTTAGTACAGTAAATATATTTAACCATTTGAGTATTTGTTTGATGAATGTTTTTGCTTGTACCTGTGTGTATTGTTTTGCGGTTCAAATCATCAAAATTGCTTAGGCCGATGTCTCCAGCTTATAGAAATGACTCAGTGCGGTTCCCCGGATTCCAATAATTAAGAACCACTGGCCTCCATCCAACACGTGAGGGGTTTTACAAGATTAATAAGAAAAATAAAATGGAAAACAAGAAACAGGGTCACAATGTTGTGAAATGTTTTTCTGCCAAGAAAATGGGCACAACACATTTTTGCACCTCATCCAAAACAACCCATTTCCGAATCACTGACGTCTAATCTGTACCTCATTGCAATATCACAGGGTGCTCATCTGTTCGTATTAGGGCACATTTTTGAAATAGAAGGATGACAGCTTTCCACTTGTATATATTATAGACCTGGGTGTAAAATTTCGCTCTGCTCGCTGAGTTTGCAGAATTCAGGAATTTCATGCTATGAGGAAAACACAGAGTTCCTGATAAGTTCTGCTTTCCGCCTTGTGGTAGATTTATTTATTTTCGGTTGGAGCATTCGGTCAGTGTTTTTGCGTGCGCTGGAGAGAGCAACAAGTCTTGCTAGGCGCTCGTGAGTGGTGCGAGATTTGCTGCCCGCGAGCACCAGCAAGACATGCCTGCTGTCTGCCAGCGCTCACAAGACTTACCAGCTGCTAGCATGGTTTTAGGCCACACCGGCGACATCCAGCGCCTTTTTTCTTAACAGCAAGATAGCACCATTGACTGCGCTGCATCCTAGAGAAGATGTTCTCCTCCAGAAGCAGCTAAATCTACTTGAATAGATGTTTGAGTTAATATTTCTATCCAATGGACTATTCTTTTTTTTTTGTTTTTTAGTGCGAGGAGCCTTCTTTAAAATTTTAATTCTCATTTTTTTTATACCAAGGAGGAAGTGTCCCAGAGACACTAACTTCCAATCCAGCAGGCTCCTCCCAGTGCTTTGTCCATCTCCTGGTCCTTTGGATTTGGAAGGATCACTCTGTCTGCTGCATATATACCGCTGGATTTAAGGACTTAGTTTTCGTGATATCACAATTAAGTTAAAAATCTGCTGGTAAAGGGTGAGGTTTGTTTGATAAAGGGAATGCACCATGATTTATTAGTACTTTTATTTGTTTAAAAAAAATATTGTGGTGGTTGGCCTGTAGTTTCAGCAGGGTCCTAGTTATTATTTTGAATTGAATGGTTTTTTTTTTGTAAAGGAAAAATTTTGCACAGTTCAGTACATTTTCTCCATATTTATAATGCATCTGCAATATTCATGTATTTTACTATGTGGCCTAATCTGCCATTGGGCCACCCAGCCAGAAGGGCCAGAACTAGTTATGGGTGCATGAAAACACAGTGTTTATGCTGTCTGCTGAATTAAAACATCATTTAGGATAGGGATGGCCTTGGATTACATTAAAAATGCGGCCTTTTTTGGGCATTTCACATTTTTTTTCTAAAAAACTAATGTATTGGTGGAGTAATACATATTTGATGCTTTAGAGGATGTGTGCTGGTGTAAAAATTTACAGCTCAGTTAATTTTCGTTTTTGAAATTACTGAATTAATGCTGTTTTCTCCAGTGTTACCATGACTCCTTTGTCAGGCCAGTGTGTGAGTGGGTTTGCCATAGGCCAACATTTGTCTTTGTTCCCCATGCAATGTGGCCAGGGGCAGATGTCCATAGGCCTGCATGTGTTCTTTCTTTTCATGCCTCCTTGCTTGTTGGTTGACCATGTGGGCCTGTGGGCATTTTGTGTAGCCAGCAAGTGTGCTTTTGCCATAGGCCTACATGTGTTCTTTGTTGTGGACATGCCTCCTTGCTGGTTGTGGTTTGACCGTATGGCTGGCTTGCATTTTGTGTAGCCAGCCAATGTGCAATTGTCATAGGCCTGCATCTGTTCATTGTTGTGGCCACGTCTCCTTGCTTGTTGTTTGACCATGTGGGCGGCGGCCATTTTGTGCAGACATGCATACTTCCATCCCATGCCTATTCTTTTTTTCATCTCCTAACAGGAGAGCCCCAGAACACTTGATTCACAAATACTGCCACAAATGTGTGTTGCGTGCATCCAAGAGGATTAACCAATGTGTACAACTATGCTTGAATTGGAACAGGTAATAATATTGCCCCAATGAGTGGTATATGAGACATTGCCACCACATGATTCATCACTCACAAACCGCGAGGGAGGGTGTTCTGTTCAACTCAAACCTGTTAGCTTGATTGTGATGATTTGCAATGTTTGTAGCCCGATGGGTGAACATTTTTCCTAAAAGAGGATGGCATTTATCCTTTCACAATTAGCAATATCTGCTTGCCGGGTCCGCTCTTTTTTTTTCTGGGTCTCACTGTAATCTTCAAATGCCAGGCCCATCAGTTTAGTTAACAAACACAAATCTCCACAAAAAATGACTCAATGTTTCTCTAACTGTTCATCAACATGCAGTTTTTCAGCTTAGGTTTACCCAACTGGGTTTTCCCACTCACTGTTCTTCCCACCAAGAGAAGCCCCGCCCACTCCAGGGTATATTTAATGCAGGCCGCAGCGCGACGCGCAACTGACATGTGCAGCGGATGCGCAGCAAAAGCAAACCCGTCTCTGCCGCGCGGGCCTGGACAGTGCCCAGTGCCACAACCTGTGGTGCTCCTGCCCCTGAAGATACACCATCGCGGAGCTTTACACCACCGACCCAGTCTCTGCAATAAACACTACCACCACGAGGACCCCAAGCTCCAGGGTAGGACCTTTCACCAGCACCCACTGCCACTTCACCTACCATTGCACACACACCAGCCCACCGACCAGCCCCACCCTAAACACACCAGACACCACCTGAACAAGAACACAAACTCGCATATGTCCTTCTTAACACACTTTCACTATGCCAGCATTCCACTGTATAATGGGACCTCACCGCCACCTTTGCACCAGACAATCTTCTTCAATCAGACCTGGTTCAGCCCCAGACATTGTCACAGTGATCTCTGACGAATATAATATCACTCACCAGGATGAGGAACAGCCATTATCCACAAAGACACCATACAGTGTACAACCACCCCCTCCCCCCCCATGGAACATCTCAATTTCAAGCTGAACAAGGACAACAAGACAGCCATTGTAGGCACCCTCACATACTGACCCCCCCCCCCCCCCATGACCACACTCCAGCTTCTGCAACACCATTGAAGACTTCATTGCGCCCCTAGCCTTAGACCCCGAGGACTACATTTCCCTACTGCACGCTAGATTTCCACATCGACGACCCCAATAAAAAAAAAACACTGCACACCTCCTCAACAGCATGAGCAGCCTTGGATGCACCCAAATCATCCACAACCCTATAGACTCCACAGAACACACGCTGGACCCAATTTTCACCTCCAGCAACTGCATCAAATACAGCCATGTCACAGAACTCACATGGACTAATCACTGCATCATCTACTTCAGCATCCCCAGCCCCTGCATCGCCACCCCCAAGATGACTAACTCGCCCCACCAGAGGTGGAACAAAATCTCAGAGACCAGCTGGGCGAACGCCTTCAACACCTCCAACCCTGCTACCGCCATCAACCTCAAACAGACAGTGAAAAACTTCAACACCTGGATCATCAATTGAACAGAAAGCATTGTCCCCATAAAGAGCAACAGCCAGAGAAAATTCTCAGACAAGGCTGGCCGGTCATCCAAAGACCTCAAAACAGCGAAACGAGACAGCAAACAGTTGGAGAGGAGACAGTTCACCAGCAAGGACACCTCGGACAGGGCAGCCTTCAAGACCTCCCTCAACCTCTACACCCACCTTCTGAGGGCAACAAAGACAACAGCCCTTGCTGCACGGAACAAAACCAGTACCAACACCACCAAGGAAATTTTAAACATCGTTAAGAAATTCTCCAACCCGGTTGCCAGCAAAAGGAACATCTCACTCTCACAGGAGCTCTGCGACAACCTCACCCACGTCTTCCACGAGAAGATTGCATACATATACAGAAACCTTGAACCCCAATCCACACCGATGGACTTCCCTGACAGATTTGCCACCATCGGAACAGCCACGAACCACAAACTGACCTCCTAAAAAATTCTCTCTAATCAAACCACCACCCTCACCATTAAATCCTTTCACTCGTGCTCCAGCAGACCCATACCCTCACCACATCTCCAAACTCGGAAACCAAAGCATCAGGCAGGAACTAACCACCTTACTCAACACCTATCACCACCTCAACATATCCCTGTGCCTGGAGAGATGCCAAAGTCAGACCACTACTCAAAAAAACCTCCGCCGACCCCAGGGAACTCAAACACTACCAGCCAATTTTCCTGCTCACACTTCCAGCAACGGTACTGGAAAAGATAATCAACTATCAGCTCATTTTATCCGGAGCGGAATCAGCAACTCAATGCCTCCCAATATGGTTTCTACAGCAATCACAGCAACAGAAACTCCCCAATCTCAGCCACTGACATCTGAACTCGCCTCAACTGAGGAGAAACAGCACTTTTAAGCCTCCTCAAACCCTTGACAGCCTTCTACACTGTATCCCACCACACACTGAGCCCAAGGAGATCACCTGCAGTGTACCCCAGGGCTCATCCCTCAGCACCATCCTCTTTATTGCATATATAACCCCCCTGGCGAACATCGTCAGATTCCACGGTCTCAACATCATTTCAACTCCCAACTCATCTTCCTACCCCCCCCCCCCCCCCCCCCCCCCACCAGAACCAACTTCCACAGATGATTGACAAACACGGACGACAGGATGAAGAACAACTGACTGCAGCTGAACACAGAAAAGATGGAAGTACTGATCTTTGGCAACAGCAGCAACACGTGGAACGGCTCCTGGTGGCCACCAGACCTAGGAACTGCACCAACTCCCTTCAACCATGCCAGAATCATCATTGACAACACGTTTATTATGAAATCGCAGATCAACGCCGTCTCCTCCGCTTGCTTCCTCACTCTGTGCATGCTAAGTTAGATCTTCAAGTGGCTACCCCTACACACAAGACGCACTATGTCATAAGACCACATCAGCAGCTGTCTGGACTATGGCAATGTCCTCTACATAGCAATACCAAAGGGGGTAATGGACGGAGTGCTGAACATTGCAAGCACTCACCCCCAGTCAACTGATCTGGGTTTAATCCATCATCATTCTTTAGCTCACTCCGCCACCCCAGTTCAGACATGGTCATATGCAAATCAGTCTGACCCTGTGCCTCATGGGAATAGTCTAGCCCGAACTCAAAAGTGACCCATATTTTAGATATAGAATAACATCATTCATCAACCTCTTCATTCAAGCCCTGTGTTGTGTAAACGCTTAACCTTGTCCACTTCTAACTCAACTCCTCCTCACTTGAAAATTTTGTAAGTTTAGTTTTAAAGAGTAGCTCCCCATTGCTCAGAAGAAGATACTATTGCTATTTATTGTTATCATATCAGGTCTTCTTGTCATGGTGGTAGTCAGTGTCAGTCTTTTTCAAGTTTTATAATATAACCCACTAACTGTGTTTTTTTTCAATCTAGTTGCCTGTGATGGATAATAGTTTGATTAATCTTACTGCTGGAGTTCACCTAGCAAGGAGTGGGACCTTGCTTGTGATTCCTTCCCTGTTAGCGCACTAGTCTGCTACTACCACCACCAAAGCACCTTGGGAAACCCTACAGTAAGAGCACAGAGGTAGCAGCCCTTGCTTCATCTATTTAGGTAAGAGAACTATGGAGCATTGTTGCAGGCCAGGAGTCTCCAACCTTTTCTGTATTAAGTACTACTCATTTTCAATGAAACGTGTTGACAGTTACTAATATTTGTGCTGTATAATTTCAATTTTTTTTATGTATCATACTTCAACCTAGCAAAAACCTTTTCATTTAATAGGCTGGGCTGCACACAGGTGAGCTACTCTGAGGTAGCTGGAGAGCTACAGTAGCTCACGAGCTACTGGTTGGAGACACCTGTTGAAGGCAATAGAAATCCCTCCCTAGTGGTATATATAGTTATAAAGGGTAGTAGGACAAGAGTACCATGTAACTAACAGGTACACACTTTTTAAAACAGATTTACAAAACAGGCTGCACTAAAAGGCAGCAGTTCATAGTAAAACACACAATAAAAGATTTGAGGCATAAACAACGTAAAATAATCATTTATTACCCTTTTTTTTAACAATAAACCCCATCTCTTACACCCACACTAGGCCCACCCCTCTCCCGCTACGAATCTTCCCGTACCCAACCAATGTCCAAAATGTCTAACGAAAAAGTCCAAGAAACAGCCCTGATCCCAACTCCCATCATTCCTACCCTTGCCGCCCACATGTTCCACCCACCAAAACAAATATTTTAAAAAGGGGCTGTAGAAGAGGGCAATACATGCGGCCAGAAACTGTTTGAGGTATACCTACATGCGTGACGATCTGCTTTCACGATGCGCCAGCCTCAGCAGGAAACGGCACTGGAAAATGTAGTCTGAGTGCATGGGAGGGGCAGCAGTGGTGGTGTGAATGGTAGCTGCCAGCAACGCAGGCTTTGTTCTTGCCGGGAGGCTGGGGGCGCTGATGGCTAGCTGGGGCCCTGGGCAGCAGCAACTGCCTTATCCTCCTCAAGGACCACCAGCTGCTGAAATTCAGAGCATATGGCCTCCAGCCTCAGCTGCTGCAGCCGGGCTGCTATCTCCTGTATAGTAGGTGGTTGACCAGCAAGAGTAGCTATGTAAAGAAAGAAAAAAGACAAATTGTAAACAATGCTCTGTGCAAAGCACTTGTTTAAAATTATATAGTAGCACAATAGCAGCACACTGCTGGTCCCGTAGGGCCATTCGAATTTGATGTGACGAGAGTCACAGCCATTTTTTACCCACACATGCCTCGCATAAGGCTGAAACTGGCTGAAAGGAACTCAGGCAGAATAACAGCTCACCTGATTTTAAAAAAACATTTTTTTTCTTTTAAAAGAATTTCCTAGTAAACAAATAAATAGACACTGTGTGGAAAAATGAAATCAAATTAACCCTCATCAAGGAGTAGAAAGATAAAGAAATGTTTTCTTTATTCGGTTAAATAACCATAAAAGATACAAAAAATAAAAAAACAAAATAAAACAAATGCATACATTTTACATACCACACAGTGTGAAAATAAAAAGTAGGAGGCGAGTCAGATCATCAGCAGGTCGCATTTTACAGCACACAATGCATAAAAAAAGGCAATCTATCCGCACATACCAGCTGGTCTAATGTAAACAAGATACATTATGGCCAGGTACCTCGTATCTTTACTGCATTACTTAAAAGGTGCCCAATACATACACATGTATAAACATTCCCCAGTATAGCAAGAAAAAGCATGGCCAGCCTCACTTTGGTAAACTTGGCCTCCCTCAGGATCGGAATCAAGTACGTTTTCTTAGGCAGCGTGTAACATTTGCACAACGTAACGAAACGCAACAAGAACTGCCCTGAGAAACCATCAAACTCACAGTTGCCGAAAAGGGAACCTGCCACCAACCCTTCAGGAAAACTTGCCAGCGGGAAAAACGCTTTCATCCAAAACCTGGATATAAGATGTCGATGGTAGATATTAGTGACCAAGGTTAGGTATGGCTCGCAAAGAGTTGACTGTCTGGATCAAAAAGTAAGTCCGAACCGATGGTTAACAAGTCTCGGTACCATCACGGTTGGTTGACAAACTCACTTGAAAATGTTGTTTAACCCACTGGCAATCTCCTTTAATAATGCCTTCCGGCTGCATGAAAAGGCTGGGACGACCCAAGGTTGAAAATGCAGACTTTATGGAGTTTAGCCATGGGATAACCTTATGGTTATCTAGGGAAAGGCAGTCCCGAATGATCATTCTGTTAAGTATGGGCTCACTATATTAAGCTAGATTGAGATCCGATCCAGCTTAATAAAGGTCTAAGTTTGTTTAAGCCAGATATAACTAATACCAAGTTACTCATGCACTGCGAGGGTAGTTATACATTGTGAAACACCAGGAAGGCGCCTTAGGAACTTGTTTTCTCCCAGATGTATCAAATCACAATCCTGATACCCCCACCCCGAGGTCACTGCCATAAGTAATCACTAACACATATTTAATTAACCTTATACACCTGGATCAAAGCTTCAGCATTAAGGAGTGCAAATATTCTTGTTGTGCTAAATTAACCGAGGCAGGCTAGCTAGTACGTCGGTAGTTGGTACTTTGCTAGTCTGCAGCTGGGGCAGCTGTAATGGAAAATTATCTTGTCCCAATAGCCTTGCTCTTCTCCAAAATGTCTTTAAATTTTACAGTGATTCCAAGGCAGATGAATAATGATACAACGTCACACTCGTCAGTTATAAAATACGGATATCCTGTGTGACGTAATCAGACGGTGGGAATAATGATGCAGTGCAGTATATGGAAAGGATTAAGGAACGGTATATATAGATTGCATCTGGCACCCTTGTCACAGACTATCCCATCCGCAAAATACAAGGCACTTAAGTCCCACTTTACTCCCTGGGCTCGCCCTCTACTACAATTTATACTTCTTCTCAACAAATCTAATCGCTTGTCAGTAAGGAAAGGAAACTTAACTTACTCTACTGCGGAGTAAGTTAGTGGAATTAGGCCGGGTAAGTAGACAGTTTAGTACAGAATAGTGGGATGGCACTGATCATTATGTGACAAAGCTTTGGCTTTATCAGTCACTGTAGTTGACAAAAGATGAAAAGGAAAAATATTAACAGGCGCACATCTGTTATGTAAGCAATGAAATATATAAATCACTTAGCCAGAAAAATGTGGCGCATCTCAAGAATTGATTTTTCAATTTTTGGGCAGAGTGGGATAGAACTTAGGAAGGAATAAAGAAGTGAATTACTAGAAAGTGGCTGAGTAGGCACTGAGAGGAAATGTAAACACAATTTGTTTTCGCTTTGCCATGCAATGAAAACGTAAATGCCACATTAACTGAAGCAGTTGCATACTGCAAAGCCAACACTAAAGTGCTGAATGGAACCATGCAGCAGTTAAGCCACAGGGGGCACTAGTTAAATGCCAGGGGAAGGGATGTGATGGGTAGAATACATATCTCCCTCGCCTAAACACAGCGAGTCAAGGGAGTAGACAGAAATCGCCCCCCTCCACTTTGAACCAAAGCTTTGACAAAACCATTAAAACAAGTGAAGTAGGTGTGGACGCCCCTCTCCAGAAGTACTCCGTTGTTTCTTCATTGAAGCAGTTAGCCATTAATGTCATTGTTCTAGTATTCCTCACCCTTTGATACCCACAATTTAAGCTTTACATTCTCTCATCTAGTCTTTCACCAATGAAAACCATCTATCCATATTAATCAATCCATTCACATATCTACAGCCCTCCACCATCCTTCCACCAAAAAAATCAATTTACCCACCCACCCATCCTTTCACCCTTTCACCCTTTCACCCACCCAACTTTAACCCACTTTAGAAAAATTCCTTTCATCCATCAATCATTTCACCCACCCAGGTATCCTTTCATCCATCCTTCACCCACTCATTCATCCTTATCAACCACCTATGCATCCTTTCACCATCACTCACTCACTCACCCACCCACTCATCCTTTCACTCATAACATTTCATTAATTCTTTCTCCTTCCACCCTTTTTTCCATTTTCCATCAACCCATTTTTTTTAGCATTCATTATGAGCTTTTGTCTGCTGAGCTGCTAAAGCTGGAGTTTTAGGACACCCTTGCAGGGAGTATACTAGTAATTGTCAATAAGCAAGCAGTGTGACTTGCCCCCGACCTCTCCTGTGGCCACTGGGACTCCCCCCTTCGACTGCTGCCACATCTGCTCCACTCGCGCTGCTCCCGACATTGCTGGTCTTTGTGGCTAGAAAAAACATTACAAACTTTAGATGTCAGATACGCTTTTTTTTTTAACTCTACAGTACTGTATCAAAAATATTACATTGGCCATTTTGTTGGTTGGCAGTGTTTGAAAAACCATGTAGTCAAGCCAAACAAAACCTTTTTGTAATGGAGGGGCAGAGCTATGATGTCATTGTAGTGAAATGAAGGAGAAATGATTGATCAATGAAGGACAAATGGTCTTGGTTGGCAAATGCAATAAGACCATACCCATATTAGTTTCCAGCCATGTTGCACTGTCATTAAATCTGCTGGTATACTACTACTATATACATGAATGCATACACAACAAGGGGGGGGGGGTTCCACCCATGACCATGGCCATCTCCAGTTTTAATGTTTGAGCATGAGGAAGAAAAAGAAAGCCTTCTCAACAAACATACGTAGAATATGAATAGTTTACTTGGGCATGCAATCTTCACAGTAGAATAACGGTCCTAAAATAGGCTCTCTTAGTCTTACAGTACTAGTCCACAAGATATAAAAGGGAGAAGGAAAGCTTATTAAGCAGAAGAAACTAAGCTACAGACAGACTAGTACAAACAGGAGTAAGTCAACTATAGAAACTTGAAATACTGAAAATAACTACGAAAATGCATGGATAAAAAGAATTTAACAAAGATTAGATAGAATGAAGAGGAGTTGGGGAAAAGAAAATTAGGAGACCGGCACAGTAAAAAAAAAAATAAGAGGAAAAATTATTCTAAATGTGGAGCGGTAAAAGACAGGGAAATAATAACAGGAGGACTTACTGGAGCCTTCAGATCTGTCGGCATCGGCTGCGTCACTGGTGGTAGTGGTGGAACTTCCACCCCTCGTGGCACAGGTTGCGGCAGCCCCGTCTCCCTGACCAGCGTCTGTCTCTACTAGCCTTTTTCTTGCTCCTGAATGAAGATGTTAGAACTAAAAAAGATAAAATAAGAAAGATTAGTGGTACAGTTAATAATCTCCCCAAAAATATCTTAGCAGGCAAAGGTAAAAACAGTAACATTGTACTTTTCTATATCAGATCGCTTTACTACTGCTAGCATTGAGTTGACCTATTACTAATTTTCTACATCTAAGCCCTATTCCAAATTTCCTAAACTACATTCTGGAACTACTATGCATACTACACATCAGTGGGAGATTGCTTGGGACTGTACGAGCTACATGAAGGAAGGCACAGAGAATGCTAACTCACCAACATCACTACTACTACTACTACTACCACTATCTTAGTGACAGGACAGAGGTGTCTGCATGAATTCTTAAATAACCAGACCAAGAGAGCTCCAAGTACGATTAGGTAGCCGCGAGCAACTGGCTGGATCACATAATATTTGTAAAGTAAACGTAACCTATCTCAGTGTGAGCAGAATGCAATTGGGCAAAAAGAAAGTAGCATAGAAAGAACACAGCAAATAAATAGTTACTCACCGAGCCCGCAACCTCGACACCCAGCAGGTCGAGCAAGTCCTGCTCTACTCACCGAGTCCCGCAACCTCGACACCCAGCGGGTCGAGCAGGTCCGTCTCCATGTCCAGAATATCGGCCCACGGTGTGTAAACTGCTGCTGGGTGCGTTAGACCCCAGATCTCCGGCGCACACATCGGAGCACCCGCCTCCATAGCAAACGACGTTCCCGCAGGCCATACCCGCTGCCAGGCTTGCTGCCTGTTGCCTGCTGCCAGTAGGGAGGGGCGGTGGTGGCGCACATATCTTAATCCAGTCACCTCCACTTCCAAGAAAATGGCACTGGGCTGCATCCCTTGTTGGTGCCAACTTCAAGGTGTGTAGCTAGCAGCTGCCCTGGCACCGCCGCTCCCTTTCTCACCCTGCTCTGCCATGGCGCTGGGTGGTGCAAAAAAGAAGAAATAGGAAAAGGAAGAAGAGAAAAACTAGAAGACTTAAAGGGAAAAACAGAAAAGAACAAAAATAAGTCACAGAACACAAAAAAATGACCAGAACGTAAAATACATAAACACAAAAACTCACACGGAACCAATAACGGAAAATGAGGGGTTAATAAGCCAGATGGGGGGGCGATGGGGAATGGGGAGGATAGAAAAGATTTAAGGTGGATTCAAAAACAGGCCGCAGCGCCATGAGCAGAACAGAAAACAAAATGGCCACGCCCATGCAACTCACGATGTGCTTTTTGCATACACTTACAAGAGCGAGTAAGCGTGATGAGCTACGGAACATCAAAAACATAGCAAACGGGTATGTTGAGCAGCTTCACCCATAGAATTCTGCATTCTCACAAAGATTTTGGCACGCTATGCAGAATTCCGCTTAACAGACCTTGCAAACTCCACTCAGGCCTAATATATTCTGGCACAGTACGTTTTTGTTCTCTTGGCGGCTTCACAGCTGTCAATAAATTGGGTTCATGAGTAGTGAACAGTAACGAGGCAATATTAGCAATAACTATGTAAGTGGTACTTCACTTTTATACCCAAAGCAAAATATTAGAAACTGGAAAAAGTTCACAAAATAAAATATGTATTGCAAAGATGCTTAAAACAATTGCATCCATATATATAAGTTTAAGAATTAGCTGAACATTTCAGGTTTTCTGCAACTCTCCAAATTTCTCTGAATAATGTCTTGTTTGCACACTTCCCATTGAAGACAGTAGCAGTATGAATGCTTAGAAAGAAAGCAAAAACGTTCCTTTCAAAAACAGAATTCAGAACTGCTATTTATTATGGTGCACTATAGCATCTGAGAGGCGGTAACAGGCTCCTCTGTGGCCTCTCAGACTCCAAACTGGTCCCCTATCTGGTACTCCACAACATGGCTCATCAGGAGCCTGAAAAATAGGACCACATCATCTCTATCCTAATGAGACTCAAATGGCTCCCCTGCCTAGCAGCCACCAACTTAAAAATCCAGCTGCATGCACTACAAAGTAATCACAACAGACACGACAACCTATCTGGACATATCATAACCAGTACAACATTAGACAGCACACAAAGACGTGCAAGAAATAAAAAAAATGGGCAACCGTCTGAATCTAGGCACCTAGGAAGTGGGTTGAGATGCCTATACTCCTAAGAACCACACCTACCATTCTTTGATTTAGGAAAGGGCTGGGAAAAACACCTCTATTAAAAGAATACTGTACTGCAACACATTAAATAGTCCACCTCACCGCTCTCAACACAGCACACTTCCCCCACCAAGATTCCCTCTCAAAATGTATCTCTGCACAGTGCTTCATTACTTTCCAGGTATAGTTACCATGTACAAATATCCCATAAGTAAAGCCATCGTGACAAGTGGACAGATTACAGTGAACATTTTAATATGGCTTCATCTCGAAAGGTGATATACTAGCAATAGTACATTATTTCAGGATAAGCCCCCTAAATCATATAAACATAAATAAGCCAATCTTGAATGAGAACACAAACACAACCCACTTTTACAGAAAGCCAAGTATACCAAAATGACACTGATTCTTCCATAGTATACAAACCAAAATTGCTCTCAAGACCGTAGTTGTCTTTCCAGAATTTGGTTAAAGGTGCTGGGGCAGGGCCCATATTTCGAAATCAAATAAGTATTTTGCCCTTTGCCAAAGTCTAATCGAGATATGCCTATGTCTTATAGTCATTATATCAGTGGGATAAACATTTCCTCTAAGCCTTAGCTCAACGGCAATGAATGTGTATGATTGAACCAAACCTCTCACAATGTTTGGCTACAGATCAGGAGATAACCAGGTATTCGCAAAAACACAGATTTGAATTGAGCTTTTCACAATATACCACAATGACCAAGGTCTAATTACATAAGTTTGTGTAGCATCAGCATGTAATCGCCGAAGGTTACTTAACACCTTGACCGCGGCAAGAAATCGCCGTGGTGCTGGTGATTTATTGAGTGGGCGGGGTTCGGACGGCCCCCAGCCGTCCTCCGCACACGCCCACTGTGACGTCGGACGGCCGGGGGACGTCTGACGCATAGAAGGGGTTAAGAAAATAAATTTCAGCCTTCAGATCATTTTTAACAACTACAGCCCAAGGTGTCTGACCCATGAATCATTTGGTCGGATGCCATGGAATAACATATCTTCAGTATGGTTAACACACGTTTTCCAAGGTGACCTTCACAGAATATCGTGCCTGAAATTACTATGTGATCAAAACCACACTTTTAGCATTTCGCTTTTGCCATTTTATCACCACCTAGAAAACCAATAGATAGTCAAAAACAACAACTCATTCTAGATGGTCTTAGCCCAATAAGGGTATGTCTGAAATGACTGGTGTGGGATGAACAGATGTGCTATGGCTTATTTCTGCTACTAGTCATCTCTTTTACTGAAGACTGGAGGTTTTCTCCAGAGTTAACAAAGATTTCCTCAAAAAAAAGTTGTATTATCTGTCAGGAGAAGGATAATTATACGGTAATTATCTTCGGTATATGGGTATGCAAGTGCTGAAATACAGAATTCATCCATCAATATTCAAACAGGACAGGGCAGAGTAGACACAAAAGACAGCCATTTCAACAGTCATTGGGAATAGGGATGTTAAGTCACCAATTTGACTGCACCTTAAACTTGAGAAATTAGAGGTATGCACGATCTTCACTATATTTAGGCTTTCAGTTGGTGCGCCCAGCTGTTCAAGTACTACCCATGATTTTGTTCTTAGAACTTTAATGAAAATGCATTCCAGATCAACAAATTCAACATGGGGCAACATTTTTAAGAATGACATACTAATACATTCAGGCGAGAAACCTGATCACAGGTACTTCGGCCCTTTCAAGATCCTGCCTGGAGTTGCGAAATAACATCATTCAACATGATCCAGATTTCCACTTTGGAAACATGAACCTTCACATGGATTTTTGTTTCACTGGAAGTGGATACAACTATTGATAAACTGTTGGGGTATTACAAGAGTTCCTACAGAAAAATCAGGAAAAGGTTGACTTCCCACGCAAGAATAAGGGAAGTATGTAAAGCTTTAAAATACATCAGCTGGATACAGAGGAGCACCACATCACAGGCTTAAATTTACAATGACCAATCTGAAATGTGCCACTTTTCTGTGCTGCCTGGGCTCTCCAACAATCATTCAATAAACAGAGTAACAAACGCATTTTACACTTTCTCCTAAGGCAGAGTTTTGCTTATCCATAGCTGAAGTTTCAATACTCATTTATGGCCGTCCAAGGGCAAGTGGCCATACCACATTTTCAGTCACAGAAACCTCAAGGCAGTAGAATTGTATTTCTACCAGGATGTAATGTGTACCAGCAGTATATTTCACCTGGTTAATGCCAGATATGTAAACCAGACTGTGATCACGGTCATTTAACCTGTCTATGACCAGTTACCACATCTTTGTTCCAAAGAAAAAACAAAGCACAATATCTAGTCCAGAACAGGACATGCTGGGTAAATTGCTCAATCTTGTTTGTGAAAACTACCTGCTAAACGCATCGGCCCACTAATAATTTTTAAATGTATGTAGCTGGGTAGCACAGCAGGTACCCATCACTGTCCATGTCGAATTTTGTTTGAAAAACAAGTCATCCTCAACTAGAAAAATATTTTCATTCTGGTAGTATTTAAAGAGCTGTAGTATAATTTTATTGTGCAAAGAGTTGTTTAACAGGAGACTCTTCAGAAAGTGTACACAAGCCTGAATGCCTTTATCATGCTCAATATTGGGATACAATAGAGACATTTTTATGTAGCCATTACATAGGAATAATCTCAATCAATGTACAGTACCTTAGGTAGAAAATCCGTACCATCTCTACAGTATTATGGCAACATGTGGAGAGTCAATGTGAGTGACAAAAAGTTGTGTTCTCCAACAAACTCCCTTAGAATCCACAATGGACCTGGCCAGGTGATTCAAAGGATCTCTGTGAATTTTAGGTAATAAGTAAACACACAGGACCGCTGATTCATCATTTCTTAGAAATACATAGGAAGCTCAATTTTTCTGATTAAAAAGAGGGTATTGGAACATCTGAGAGAGATCATGAAAATGGTATGGCTTACCCTTTAGCATGATATTTCTGAACTAGTGTCTAGTTTGGAATTGATAGAGGGCCGCAACCAATACAAGGCGGTGAGCAAGAGAAATCTGATGGGTGGAATTAAGAGACATTTTTAAACTTATTACCAAGCACCCCACAGGCGATCAATCTGTTCTCTCCTCGCTACCTCGGCGTTCGTCGCTCGAACGCCGAGGTAGCGAGGAGAGAACAGATTGATCGCGTACCGGTTTTGAAAGTTAAAGTGAAGCATTTAAGAAAAAGCAATCCCCTGATGAAGAGCAGATTGCTTGAAATGCATTGGACTTAGGAAAATGATGTAAACAATATGTACATATGAAAGAATATGAAACGTATTGATTGAAAAACTCGCTACACAGTAAAAGTTTGAAAATGAAAATAAAATTTACAAACAGCGACCTGAACTAATGAAGCAATAATTGAATGAAAGAGAAAGGAGTGCAAGGAAGGAGTGAGTCCTGTGTCCACAGGGCACACATGTCAGACAATATAAAGGGTGTCATAAGTAAGACAGACCTATTGGCCTTGTCAAGGAATTAGCTGATCTATTAGTTTCATCAAGGTATCAGCACATCGACATATAAAACAAACCCATTGGCTTTCTCAGTAAATCACCTATAACTATAACCAAATGTATAATTCATATATTGACACTGCAATGTTGAATAATATAGATAATATTTTCAATCAAGAATTATTTCACATTAAATATATAACACCGCTTCAAGTCTTTAAAAAAAAAAAAATAATTTCAGGCCACAAAGTGCAGCCATACAACCAGCCACAAGAGGTCCCTGCACTCCGGCTGAAGAGCATGGAGCTTGTAGAGCCTTAAAAATATATGGCAAGATCACAGGGAGTCATGGATTCAATGACCACGGGGACTTAATTTTTTTTATTATTATGTTGCAGGGGTGTGTGTGGGGGGGGGGGGAGGGGGGGAGGCTGCTGTGCTCCCAGGTCTCCTCTGGAACATTAAAAAAAATGCTTGGTAGTGCCCCTGCTCCTTCTTAGGGCACAACAAATATCTAAAAATACGATTTAAAGCCCTTTTTAAGGCATTATGGGGTGCTCCTGGCACCAAGCAGTGAAAAATAATTGAGTGACAGGATCCTCGGTGGCTATCTATGGCTGAGGGAGTGATGGGAACCCACCCCACTTCTCCCCCCCCCCCCCCCCCCCAAAAAAAGAAAAAACTGGCCTAGCGGATGGGCTTCACAGGGACTCTTTCAAAGGGAAACCATGCCCCTCCCTAAAAAATATATGTTTTTTAAAATACACTGGCCCAACGAGGCCTGGGGAGGGTCCCTACCCTGCTAACTCCATATTTTGTAATTTTTTTTAAAACTTTTTTTTTCTTGGAACGGAGGATTGAGTCCCCGAGTCCTAAAATGGTTGTTGCCACATCTTTGTTAAATTAACGAAAGCCAATCAGAACACAATTTTTTATTAATGTGTTGGATCCATGGCTTCTCGGCAGCATGATATATACATACAATCTGAACCCTAAATTTATCAAAAACTACATAACAAGTTTACATCAAATAACAAAGAGCATGCTTTCTGGGCTAAGATCTAGCTTTCTGACAAATTTTGTGTAATTGAGTTTGTGATATCACGGTTCAATTTTACTATGGATAATTGTGAGGCAAAACACATTTTGGGCTCTCACTTTTTCTGTCTCCCGCTTGACGGATCACATCAAAACTTTCCAGAAAGGAGCGGAGGTGGATGAACCTTTTTTTTGGGAAGCTTCGTACAGATTCTTCAAACTGTAGCAAAGTTATTTGCAAACCAAAACATGATTTACCTATGGAATCGTGGTCCTAACTATAACCAACATGTATACTGCAGTTAGAATTCGATAAACGCAAAGGACCCTCCTTTAATGTCACACCAGTATTTCATGGCATTCAAAACAGCCACTAGGTGTGATCAGTACAGTAGGCCAGTTGACGATAGCAAAGCACTAGGTGTTCTCAATTGGTGCAGAGTCAGGCAACTGTGGCGCCCACTAGTCCGCCTATGTGACATTTTGCCACCAGCACTTCCAGTTATAATAATGTTGCTTAGACCCTAAAGTCAAGATTAGTTTGCAACTTAAACATGTTTGAAATGCAGGTCATGTAACTATCTCTGTGCAATGAGATTATACAGAGGCGGAACATTCTCTGAAACCCCTGTGCATTACTTGTATGCCAGACTTCCCATGGTATATGAGGGTTTCCCTATGAGATGAGAGCAAATATACAGTAGGCAAATACATTTTCCTTAATTTTCATAAGCAACCTCCATTTAAAATATATGTCTAAACTTTAGGCGAAGCCAATCACTTTGTAAGGGGGTGTACCCCCAAAGTGCTATCTTAAGCAGTGGTGGTTGCAAGGGCAAAGTGGGCCGAATTAACATGGCACCTGGTGAGTCCATCAACTATCGCTGTACATTCAGTATGCTCAGTTGCACAGTCTGTAGGGAGTTTGCCATCTGTGGATCCTGCATTACCTGTGTAAGTCTACGGGATTAAGGGCTTGACTTAACTGTGCTTCGTGTTTATGACACAACTGGGTACAGCCTGCGATCACTTCGTTAAGAATTTGAAATATATGGTAAATGTGCTTTTTTAAGTGATTACTGAAATAATGCCTGCATTTTCCTTAATTCTTTTCAGTTTACTATTCTGTGTTCTTCATAAAGAGAGAAAGCCAACATAGGCAGGTACTATATTAAGCATATTAAAACTTAAATGTTGCCGTAAAACGTTGGTAAATGTTAGGTTACAAATCGATGCAAAACATTCAACACAACTGTGAAAAATCAGTGGGTAAAATATCAAAATGAGAACACCATAGCCTGTCAGAAAACGCTGCTCTTAAAGGTGCACCATTTCCCGACTTCCCTTTCGCCTACTGTGTTTCCTCATGTGCTTCGGTAGCTGTCTTTGGAGAATCCGTTAAATGGTTGTTTTTTAGTTCCAGGATTTAAGGGCCAGCTTTCCATTCCATACTAACATTAAGTCACTCGAGTAAGATCGCAGCGGATCCCAGTTATTTGTTATCTTGCTAAACAGCAAGTCATCAGAAATAAGAAAAGTCAAAAAAGTAAACAAGCCAACTGAAAGAAAACTACTTGCAACAACATCCATGGCCTGACGATAGCAAACTTCTAGGTCCCTGAAGAACAATCACACAGACACAAAGAACGTACTGAAGAGGATTTAGAGAATGCAAGAATATCTATTGATTGCGTATGCTCGGACACCAAAGGTAGTTGGGGAAGAATGGATTTGCCGGCCTGACCACTAGATGGCAGTATTCAAATCAAGTTGTACATTAAAAACAGTGCGGCTATCACAACCTAACGTGTTTAGTAAAAATCAAAAACCGGGATATCTTATTATTTCATAGGCTTAACGCCTTAACCGGTTTTTCCGCCGCGGTGTGGGCGTTATGAAGAGTGGGCGGGGCTTCGTCGGCCGTTGGCCGACAGCAGCACTAGGGAGGTAGCGAGAAACGGGGCTTAGGGCAAGAAGTGCTCCTGAGTGATCAGTCTTGAGATGTTTCTAAACCACTCACAGCTGACTGGCCGAGGCTGCAGGCAAGCACACGGTAGGCATATGAAAACACCTGATAATGAAGAGCGGCTTTGTGCGGAGGAAAAATGAACTCCAGGGATGCAATTTAATTAGCCCTGGAGGAACTACACAAAGTTACTGGTACATAATACACAAGGGTCTGGTTTTTAAAAACAAACAAACCAGTCCTAAATCTCACACAGACAGAGCCAGTGGCAGGAGGTCAGAGTCGACAGGATAAAATCCCTCATCTTTAGACTCTACAGAAATTCGAAGGAAAACAATGGCATGTAATTTCTCTGTGCCATGATCTACTTGCATTCTACCCATTGATGCTGTTTATATCTGGATCCGTTGTCTTTCCTGAATGGTTTTCATGCAACACTTGACAGCATCCCTGAAGCCATTTTCTAGTATCTTATTTTGCACCAAAGGCACAACAATGTGCTGTCAAAGCAAGAGGGTCCCTTTGCACTCGGGGGGGGGGGGAAGCTTCCTTTCTTTTTCATGCCAAGCTAACCATGTTGGCCTCTTTCGTAGATCCACCGAGTAGGTAACAGTTTAACGAGCATGGACTACACCAAAAGGCCCGGCGTATATCAGCACGTGCTTCTTCATTGACCGGCGTGTGTTACTAAGGGTGCGCAAATGGGTTAATGAAGTAATGAATCCACCCATCTACTCATTCTTGCATTAACCTACTGATCTACACACAATAACAGACACAAAAAAAACCCAATCAATGAAAAGGGGCTTTAAGTTACATGAGGCTTTACCAGTGCTTGCTTTTTTATTAATTTCCCTTTGGCAAATTTACTCAACACTCGAAATTCTTTAACCATTTCTAAAGCGCCACACGAAATTCAATTAAATTCAAGATGCAGTAACATTTCTACACTTATATTTACGTTGAAAACTGTGAAGATTCAGTGGGATATACATTAGGTACAAATGAACATTAGGTGCTAAGGAATATGGGGGAGAAAACATTAGGTATTTTCAATATCCACCCTACAAATAGCAGAGAAAAGTTTATTCCTATTTTGCAGTAAAGAAAGACCAAGTACAAGGAATTCTTTATATGGTGATCACCAGCCTGCCTTTTATTTGCTGGTGTGTATGAGCATACAAGAAATTGTAGGTGTGTTGGAATGGGGCTATGGGATAAATTCCCATTAATGGGGCCAGGGCAAGTCCATAATTTTTAGGTCGAGCCTGGGCAGCGCATGCACGGCTCTGCAAGGCATTCTGTATTCCAGTAGGGACTTGAAGCCCCACCCACCTCCCACCCATATTTTTAATTGGCTTGTGTCATTGTCCTTTATAAATGCTGGCTTCTGTATCGTTAATAGGCTTGTTAGTCTCACCTTAGTACCGCCCTGCCTTCACCTGTAACCTCCCATAAGGACTGGCCCTTTTACTTTGGTTGTTCCACGGTATGTCTTATTTAGTTTGTAAGCACAATTTTCTTTTATGAGCTTCCCCTACCGAAGGCAGACATGCTTTCCTGCAACATTCAGTGCGTCATGCGTGCTTTCACTTTCCAAGCAGCTTGGGACAAAGGCAGTCGCTTTGAAATGAAATAGGTCTCGCATTTACAAGAGTTTGAACTATTGGCATTGTAAATGTGTTAATTATGAAAACAGATAAATAAAAGTCATTGTCATTTACAATGTCAATAGCGTAAACTCTCGCAAATGCGAGACCTTTTGCATTGCAAATGCTTGGATCTTATTTTAACCTGGTTTCACCTAATTAATGTGGCTTAAACAGAAAAACAACTCCTGCATCCTGGGAGATGTCCTTGCCTAAAATTACAAAGATACCCGAGGCTGCAGTTCCACTCCCAACCAACAGATGACCTCTCACAGCTTTACTCTATACATATAAGATACTTATCGGTTCACTGACAGAAGGCATAACAAGACGCTCTTTGTTCTTAGCTTGGTCGTGTAACCCACCAGAGACTGGGACAAACTAGGAAGTTTAGATTCGCGTCATGTCATGCAAACTCATATATATTTGTTTGCCCCATGTTCTGAATTTCCTGTATAATCTAAGCACTTATATAACATACCTCCAATTCATATGTAAAATTCCCCTACTCCCCTTTATTAATCAGAGCATGGTGAGCTGGTCTGCTTACTAAAAACACACTAAAGTACTGAACCTTTTACAAATTCAAAAGACGGCTGAACCCACGGATCTTTCAATCTGCTATCCTTACTTCAGCATAAATCAAATATCAAGTGAATCAAGACTGAGACAATCAAGAAAAGCATTAACAATCCATTGTTAGAATACTGTGTGCTGTAATAAGATGCATCACAATCCCAGGAAGGCAATAATAGGCAGTCTCAAACTCACACCGAAAGAAGCAGACAAATATTTGTAAATATGCTCCACAAAAAAAATCACATTTATTTATTTCCATATTAACGAAGATGATGTTCCTTGATCACTGTTCACATGCATGCAATGCATTATGGATATGCACAAGAAAACACAAAATACATGCCCTGAGGCTGCTGAAAGAAGTATTCAATGGGTTGATCCTAAGCATGGGCGAATTTTGCGAATTTGTGATCCACGAATTTGCGGATTTGCGAATTTGCGGATTTGCGAATTCGCGATCCGCAAAATTCGCGAATTTGTGCGAATTTTTGTTTTTTTGCGTGTTCGTGGGGTTTTTTGCGTGTTCGCGGGGTTTTTTGCGTGTTCGCGGGGCTTTTTGCGTCTTCGCGAGCCGCTTGCATAGCGAAGTTACCCATGCAGTCGTTTATGGGAGAGGGAGAGAGAGATAGATAGAAAGAGAGGGAAAGAGAGAGGGAGAGAGAGAACGAGAGAAAGAAAGAGAGGCCGGATCTTTGAAGGGCCAGATTCCGGAGTTGCCCCTACAGAACATACAGCTTTTTATTTTTAGCAAAATGCATATGAAAATTGTGCTGTAAAGGTCTCTTTCAGTTTAACCCCTCCTGACAACTCAAAATGGGTGTTTTTGCCATCCTCTCCCTTCTTCCTGTTTTTTATATCTGTAAGTGCTTCCTGATGAGGTTTAATTCCTTGGACAGGTGCCTCGTTGCCTACTTGAACTATTCTCTGACCCTGCTTCAAGGGTCAGAGCAGGGTCAGAGAATAGTTGCAAGTAGGCAACGAGGCGCCAGAAAGCAATTAGCAGCAGGTGTCCAAGTTGAAGTTAATTTGTTTGTAACCCTTTTGTAAAAGGTTACAAAGAAATAGGTTCAACTTTTGCACCTGCTGCTGTAACCCTTGCTTGGCTGAAAATCCGTCCCCGCTGATTCGCGGATTTTACCGCGATTTCGCGAGATTCGCGGATCGCGAAATCGCGGAAAATCCGCAAATTCGCCCGCGAAACGGATTTTACGCCCACCCTTAGTTGATCCAAAAGTTGAAGGCTAGTTGATCCAAAAGTTGAAGGCTATTTTATTCAAGCTAGGACTCAAGGAAGCTGAAGAAAAACGACCAATGGCTGAAGGGGTGACCAAATGCCCTCATTCTTCTTCATGACAACAGGGCTTAGGTTTCTAGAAGGCAATTAATAGGCATCATAGTTTAAAGTGAGAGAGGTCAGCTGACCCTGCGTACAAATGCAGTCACAACAGGGCACACAGATGGGGGAGGCAAATCAGTGTTTCAGTGTGTGGTCTTAATTGCAAATCATAGGTTATCTTTTACATCTCGTCTTTAGGTCTTTGAGTCACAGAGAAGGAAGGCTATGCATTAATCAGGAGATATTCTCTTCTTCGCTTGCACACGACCATTTGCAAGCGGAAAACCTTAAAGATCTAAAAGGAAATAATGTTCCACATAGATGGTCCCAAGGTTCAGCACTACAGAGGGGAACCTCTGTCTCGGATTGATTGTGTTTCGTAACACAGGTATACAAAGCAGAGGCATCCCACTATCGTTAGTCATTAGCAAAAGGGAAGGTCAGATGAATTTGGGACAGAGAGCGTTCTAGTCGTCACTATGCTCGCAATGTCGTGGCAGAGCTGAGCTTAGTGCTTTTTATGCCTTGGGAATACTAGTATTGTACCACTGTCCTCTTTTCTGCATGACATTTCTACTCCCTTGATTGGTTTGACAGACCTCACAGAATTCTGTAAACTGTGCTAGGACACTGGATGAGCTAAAAATTGGGTTTGGAAGGGGTTGAAGGACACCGCTGCTTGAAACCCTCGAGGGAGCTGCGTTCGCCGGAATAAAGAAATCGGCACCGGTGACGCCAGGGAAACTGTGAAGCCGGAAGCTCCCATGAAGTGGCGGCCTCCTTCTTCCCTGCGCGCCTAAGGTAAATTGCCTGCAGCTTAGATCATAAAGTTATAGCAGGGAGAGGGATCCGTGAGCGGAGCCGATGAGCAGGTTTCACCTACTCTGGGTGGGGAGTCCCTGAGAGGAGATACCGGTAGCGTGCTGGGTGTTCCCTTTGCGCAAATAAGAGGCAGTGGGGGCTTGAGTTAGCGGGGAGTCCCGTTTTACACCACAAGCAGCATTACCAGATCCTCGCTGCAGTACCGGGACACAGACTGCCTGGAGTATTTTCAATTGAAGCCCCTTTGCTGGGATTGTGCTTTGGATAATACTTGAACTATAAGTTAGGTGGACATTACAAGAGAACCATTTTTCTTTTACTTTCAACAGAAGTTTATTGTGTATGTTGGCCTTGCTTTTTGATATTTGGTCTTGCCTAAATTTGATATAAATAATCTTTTTTTATAATTACCTGTGTGGTGTGTGTGTGGTGTTTCACAATATTATTGTGGGTGTTGGTGCAACTACTTGTCCCTATTTGGTCAAAGGTACCCACCTCTGCCAACTAGAGACCCCCAATTGTAACTGGTGATTTTCACCAACTATGTGGCTTTGGTGCTGCGTTGTGCACATAAGCTTGAAAGGGCAAGGCTTGTGTCTAACATACTCAGCTTAAACAAGGCAAATTAAAAGAGTAATTAGAAAGGTGGTATGTAGTCTGTATTGCTGAGTGGAAGGTGCAGCTACATACACACTATCAGCTGCACTACACTGACAAAAAAACACTGTCACTTACTACAAATCAGTAGGCCAACAAGCATGGGCGTAGGAAGTTTGGGGGATGCAGAAGATTTATCTACCCCAGATATGGAATGGGGGCGGTGGCACAAGTGGTATAAAACAATTATCCCACTCATCTCCACCGTAGGCAGGGCCAGTAGCATGTTAAAGCTCAGCCTATGGAGGCCCTACTCTTGACCTGCCGCCACCTACAGAGCACTTTCCAAGTCCAAAGTCAAGTTTATTTTATTTTGATATGGAACTCCTACGGAGGTCCACAAAAACACACAGTACAGGTTAAACAAGAAATACTTTACATACAATAAATAATTTTTCTTTGGTACTTAGTACATGGCTGCCTCCTTAAAAAACTTATATCAAACATACTGTGAGGAGTGCAAGAAAGGTAAATAAATCAATAAGTTGCAACATTCCTATGGAGAAAGAGGAGAAATATTAAAACATGTATACAATCAAATAACCAGCCATCAAAGTATTACAACAAACAAAATAGAGTTAAAAATTACCTAATAAATAACCAAAAACGTTTTTACAAAATTGATAAATCCTATAACAGACCATTACATTTGGTGGGGACAAAACAAATAAACCGGTCTCATGGGCGGAATGAATGTTAAATTTGATAAATAATGGTCTTAAAAACATGTGCCTGGCCTTTTGTAACTCCGAACACATAAATAGCACGTGGTTAAAATCTTGAACAGCACATTTCAGAAATTCTCTCCTCTTTCGGTCTTTTATCCCAAATGCCAGTAGCTTCTCTTAGGGGCAACAAATGGAATCTCAATAAGAGTATCAACCTTCTAATCCCGTGAGGTAGGTTCAAAGTTAAATTGGGCTGTGGTTTATTCCCGAGTGCGCTCCCACAGACCACCTCATTACAAGACTTGGGCCGACTTGAAGCAAATCTCTGGTCAGACCGATCGAGGTTACAGACTTCTTTATAAACAACTTTAATACAGACTTTGGCATGGAGGAGTTCAGTGTTCTAGCTAAGCTCAAATGAACAGTTTGCTTGCTAAAGAGACCTAAAGAATGTTGATTGTTCTTTTAGCTTATCAAAGATTTCCACTCTCAAGGCAGCCCTAAGAGTACCCTCATCCCACCAGAAAAAGGAATAACCCCACCTCAGAACCGCTGCCAGCGTTAAGGTATATGATGATAGTAAGCCAAGTTCAAGACGTGTCGTGAGGGGCGGCAAGAGAGTTTAAGTTACAAATTTGGCGCAGAATTCGACCTTCGGCCTTAATGGTTCATATTCAGCACCTCAGCTGCATATGACAATGAAGGGGGAATTTTAACCTTGAAAACTGACAAAACATGTCCAAAATGGCTTCTCCCACAAGTCTAATAAAATCTGTTTAATGCGCTAGCCTGGGAAACAGCCCTACTTACACAAAAATTGATAGGCTCTATATCTCGCCCGGTTTTTTAAAAAACCTTTCCGAGATATAAATAGGTATCAACGAGTTCCAATTTTTTTGACCCCAACATCCACTGGAAACACCTCTTTATTCTGAGCCCTTTCTTGCGGAAAACCAAGATCTTACTTTTGGCAATGTGAATTTTCAAGAAATGGGCTTCTGCATATTTAGTCAGGGCATCAGATTCTGGGGCCATTCCCCCCTCGCTGAATTCAAGATGCTGGGAAGATCGGATATATAGAGAGAAAACAAAAGAGGGGCCAGCAGGCAGCCCTGCTTAAGCCCATTTTATGTTCTAATCTTATGTGATCACTCCAGCGAACCTCCCATCAGAACTTGGCACCAGTTATCTGAATGTAATTCTATAAGAAGACCCAGAAGGTGATGTGGTATACCAATATGAAGGAGCTTTCTCCACAGCGTTTAGCGGTCCACTTAAGGTGCACAGGAACAACTGGAGTGTTTTCATACAATAGGGAGACATAATCCACCCAATGCTTTTCTGGGATCAGAATAGGCAAAGCCTTCTGCCTTGAGTTGCAATATTCCGCTATTAAGTGCCAATACTTTATAGAATCCTTAGCCCTTGCAGCTTCCCTCAACCCAATCCACTTAGAGTCGTACTCCCTGCTCTTTTCATTGAGTTTAAGGCAGCTTCTTACTCGTTTGAGGTGATTCATTTCCTGCTGTCAACCTATAGAGAATGGTATATGCAGTTTTCGAACTAGTCCATACATTTTGTGATTTCATGTTTCCAATGAAAGTATATCCTGTTTAGACGAGCGAGGGCCACTGATTTATAGCTTGAATTATGTATTTCTTCCATTTGGGCCTCAAAATACTGAATGATATTAGCGTGAGCATAACCCCACTGTTCTACACAAGACCTCTTAACTTTCAAAGTTACCTCAGGGATATTTTTTAAAGTCTAAAAGGAACGTCCGTTTGCTTTATTGCAGACAGCCATACCCGGGCCAGAGATCCCCAGTTCCAGTATAGGTAGATCCAAAGCCACGGTCATACCCATTACACTATGGTCTCTCCATGCCGACGGGAGGACAAATAGATTTTCACAAGCCCCAAACATTTGATAGGCGACACCCACATAATCTAAGAGACTCTGTGTATGGTGAGAATGAAACTTAAATTGTGCTGCTTTGTCGACAGAGACTCTCCCATTTAAAATAATCAGTTCTATCCGTCTAATGCTTTCAAGCAGGGAGAACCCTTGTTTATTCATTTTTATTTTTTCGGTAATAAAATCGGTTATATGCCAAATTTCCTCTTTATTGGTGTTGGCATAAATCTCTGAGGCAGGGTTCGAGATTTTGGCATTTAAGTCTTCCACGATTATCACTGGAGGGCATTCTTCACTAGTAGCTATAACATCAACGAATGAAAAAAGTACACTCAACAAATGGTCAAAATTTTTCCCAGGATGGATGGGATTTGCCACAAGGAAGAAAGAAGCCCTGCCATAGTCTCCCAATGATGTCAACTTCAAGCATATGCAAAGATTTGAGGGATGGCGAAATACCATCTGATTCCAGTTAATCAGAGTTCTTAAGCAGAATATAGAACCCCCCCCCACTAGCGTGTCCCCTTTCAGAGCGTTTAGCATATCAAGAAAACACAAAATAGCCGTCGCAATCAAATTCTTTACAAGATCAAGTTTCTTGTAAACACATAATTAAAGGTTTCATGGTTTTCAAAAAGTTAAATTTTATCTCATTATAACCCAAACCGGACATATTCCATTTGTTTAAAGCTCTTGCAACCTAGCTCCACTGGGCCGATTCATCTTCCATGTCCAAAGCCTGGAAATCACCTGCCAAACCCATCACCACATTTATTGAACGTCCCCTCTTGCTCAAGGAAACCACAAAACTTTGGGGATTACCAGGTAAATACAAAAAATTGGGACCCATCGCATCTAGCATCACTGGTTTAAGGGCCCTTGGGACTTTCGGGCATTGAATTATGGGACGCATGGTAGAAATTCCTCATATTCTAAAACCGATGTGTTGGAAATGGCCCTTCTTGCAGGGTCATCCCTAAACTTTTTGCCTGCCTCTTATTTTTTCTGACCTGTTGTTGGTTTTATGACTCTGAGCACTTTACAACTGCTGATCAGTGCTAAATTGCATATGCTCTTCCTGTGTAAATAGGACTGTGAATTGGTATATCCCTGATTGGCTTATTTGGTTTACCTGTTAGTCCCTAATAGTGTGGCCTGTGTGTGACCAGGGCTGGTAACCCAAATGCTGCTGGCGGGCCTGTAGGGCTGGTTTGCGCCACCCACAGAAGCAGCTTGCAAAGTGTACCTCAGACCTGCCACTGCAGTGTCTGTGTGCAGTCCAGAACTGCCATCTTGGCGGTGAAGTGCCCACACTTCCCAGCCCCTGAACCTTCCCTTGGCCTCATATAAGTCACCCCTATGGCAGGGTGCATTGTTTGTGTAAGGTAGGACATGGCTTGATATGGGTAGCATGTCCTGGTAGTAAATTACACCCCATTTCGTTTTTCACTACTGAAAGGCTACCTGTTCTCCATAGGCTAGAATGGGCAGTTTGACTGTTACATCTTACAGTCCTAACAGACTCCGGGATCATGGTAGAAATTAGAGTTTGGTATGCCTGAACTCAGAATGATAAAATACATCTTTTAGCGAAGTTGGTTTTAACATTCTGTGTTTGAAAATACCACTTTTAGAAAGTAGGTATTTTCTTGGCTAAGCCTTCCAGTGTGCTCAGCTGTTATGTGTATTGGCTTTCTGGGTTTAGAGGGGTAAGGCAGGCTGAGTCAGACCTGGATTGAATAGAGAGATCTGCATTGAGTATTGGGGAGGGGTAGCTCCTTGACCTGAATAGGGCTGTGCCTGGCAAGGTGAATGCTGGCTCCACCTCCTACTGTGCGTCTGATGGCAGACCCCCCTCTTCCTGAAAGGAAAGATGCTGCCTGGTAAACAAAATGCTCCAGGACTGAGCAGAATTGGTTTTGGCTGGGTTCAGTGGCTAGTGACTTGAGATAAAAGACTTTTGGGGTATAAATATCTGTGCCCAAACCCCTACAATTTGTATTGCTCCTGGATGTCAAATAGAACCTCTGTCCATGTCACTGAAGAAATCTGCAGGAGAGGACTGTCCTTGTGCTTGTGTTCTGTTTCTTGGATTGGCCTTCAGTAGTTTCCCCTGGACATGGAAGAAGAGGGAAAAGGATTTTGAGAGAACTTTTATTTCAACTTGCTAAAAGCAATCACCCAAGGGCTAGAAGAGAGCTAGCCTCCTGCTGCAGTCGCAGGCACATCTGACTCCCCCACCAGCCTCCTGATTCCTCCAAGCGAGGATTTCTATCTGAAGGTGAGGCCCCTGTGAGTTCCAGGGCCTCTAGTTCTACTACAGAGAAGAGAGTGCTGAAATTGTTGCTAACGCACGTTTGCGAGCCACCGCAGCTGAAGAGCGTAAGAAAAATCACCCCGCTGCTGCCGCCGAGCGCTCGCAAACCCAAAGACCATCGCATCGCACAAAAGGCTCGCTAACACCCAAAGGTCATCGCATCACCCGTTTGCGGGCTGTTGAGTGCTCGCTAACCCCGGCTACTTGCGTCGAGATCATCGCATCACGACATTGCAGTGAGGGTGCCGTGCGTCCGTCATTTTCATCGCATCACACCCTGAGCATCGCTCCCTCAAAGAGCGCCATTTCTTCTCATCGCAACAGGGTCGCGCACATGCAGCGTAGTCAGCGCATTATCCTCCCATGCAGCAAGGATTCAACACATCGCTGGCCTAGCGTGAAGAAGTTTTTGCTTTGTCCTGCACGCATCTGCAGATCAGCACATCATCCTCCCTTGCGGCCAGGATTCAACTCATCACCGGCCTCGCATGAGGAAAATCATCGCTACAGCTCGTTTGCGACATTTTGTTAGTTTTGCTATGAAATCTAGGTACTTTGTAAGTAAAAGGGTCGCAGAGACCACTGCTTTGAACTGAACTCCTATTTGCCCACTTAGAACTATTTTTACAGCATTTCAAGAATAACCCTATTTTACAGTATTGTGGCTTTTTAACGTTATTGGGCTTGTGTTAAGTCTATATATAAAGATACTTATTTTTTATAGCTACTTGTGTGGTATCCCTTTGTAATTTTCTTCACTGTGTTACTGTGTATGATCATAAATGCTTCACACACTGCCTCTGAGAGAAGTCTTGCTCAGGCACAGGGTTGAACAGGGGTTATCAAAGGGTGTAGCCCCCTTACTCTGACTTAGGAAGAAGGATCCCTACTTGGTCAGTGGCCAGCCATTGCCAACTAGAGAACCCCTTTTCTAACAAACAAGATGTAATGTCAATCCCTCGTTCGAGAAAATGCTCACAATTCTGCATAACCAAATTGGCAACAATCAAGGAGCCAAAAGTAACTGTAGATTAGGGAAAATTATCAAATGACAATCTTCACGTTCATAATATCCCTACAGGATATCAACTTTAATATCTCTATCTCAGGAAAAAAAGCTGAGAATTAATCCTCTGGTTACCGGAAAGGATTCATTGTCGAATAACCAAGTGAAATCCACAATGGAAAATGAAGCATTCTGCACCACTATAGTTTTCTTTGTGGCATTCCTCGAGGGGATCCATAAAGGGGTCCTATTGCTAAGACTGAAAACTTGTACACCACCATTAGACTGAGTATTCAGATGCAAGATGGCGGCGGTTGGAGCTATTCTATTAGACAAAGGTGTGGTCCCCTGTGAAGATTCTGTTGGACCCATCCTGAATGAGACTCTGTGTTTGGCAGGGCCCTTCTAGGTTTCCACCCACCCTGACCCCAGAAACTCCAGACCCTGTCTGGAGCATAGAAAACCCACATCCCATTCTCATTTCTCCTGCCGGAGGGGGTCAACGAGCTCGTTAATCAAGGGGGTTGAGTTTCTTGGGAGGGACTGCGGCATCAGCGTTGGTGAAGATGCTACCGTTCCAGTATGACTTGCACAATGATCTGTCAGCCAGTGTTAGGTTTGGACCTAACTGGGAATGCAGAGAGCACTTTAAGTTGTGGCGCAGGGTTCGGCAAGGCTGTATTTTAGCTCCTTTTTTAATTACATTTTATATTAATCAAGTAGAGAATGTAGTAGAGGATGTGGATGTCCCTTAAGTCGGAGGCCACTCCATACCAGCCCTGCTTTATGCTGACGATACAGTCTTGATTATCCGAACAGCTAGAGGCCAACAAAAACTTCTTGACCTCTATCAGTTTTATGAATAGCCTTGACCCGACTACAAATTTTTTCAAAGTCACATGTCACGAAGTATGGCCCACCCAGTACACAGACAATGAAATATGTAATAGATGACCATCATATTAGCCAGGTAGATAGATTTAGTTATTTGGGGTACAACTAGATTCAGGGCTTAATTAGCACTCACTTATAAACCAGAAAATTTTGTACATTTTGTCCTTTAATAGGGTGATATTCAGCATAGGAGATTTTTCCCACTGGCTCGGGCGCACTCATATTCAATCGGTCCTCGAAATTTACAGAGCCAAGTGCATCTTGTTAGTAAGCTATGGCAGCCGGATATGGGGATATGGCCAGATTACCTCAATCCAAGTAGTAGAAAACACATTTTTAAGGGGACTTTTTTGGAGTTCCACAAAGTATACCCTACGAACTTGTCTATGAAGAATTGGGCTTAGATTAGATTATTGACCAGCTCTGTTTTAGCCCTCTAAAACTTTGGCCTTCTATCTGGCTAAAAGAGGAAGTTGGTCTTAGCAGACTGATCTTGCAGGATTGCGTAAAACTGGATAAATCTTACCTATTTCCATGGCTGGCATATGTTGCGCATAATATGCAGATTATAGGGAGATCCGATCTGTATGACAAACCTTCTAGTATCACTCGCCTTGATAGCAAATGGGTTGAAAATGCTTTTAGGGATAAGTTGTTGTCAGACCGCAAGGATTCTGCACTAATGAAACACTCTATGCAACATGCAATTTTAGTGAAAACTATCAACAATATAGAGCCCTACTTACTTGGAATAGGACACATCACCAACACGTCTGTTAATTAATTTTAGGCTGAATTTATTTCCCGGATCAGTCCCTTTCAATCATGGATGTTTTATGAATTCGAACTTGCCCCTTTGCAACTGTGACAACACCTTGATTAACAACACACTCTGTATTATGTTCTGCTCAAAATATAATATTTTTGCGACAAGATTTTACGTCCAATTTTAAAACAGATAATGTTACTCATATTAGGCCTGCCTTATTGTACTTACAGCTGCTAAATTCTCCCAACGTCTGTTTCTTTCTTGAACGCTGTCTTGCGGGAGGTTTGAAATAAGCATGTTTGTTGATGATAATTTTGTGTACCAGTTTCAATGTCTTGACTTTTGTGATTTTATTTTTAAAATCGAATAAAGATAATGAAATGAGTAAAAATACTTTACACATTGCCTTTGAGATAAGTCTATCTGCTCATGCCAAGCTACCCAAGGGGTGAGCAGGAGTTATCTAAAGTGTATGTCCCCCTTACTCTGACTAGAAGGAAGGGTCAATTTTTCGACAAAGGTACCTACCTCTACCAACTAGAGACCCCATTTCTAACACTTATGCATTCCATCTGTTTGAAATAAATTGCTTCTTCTCAGTTCTCCAAGTAAAAAAAAAAAGAAAAATTATAAAACTGTTGGAAATACCTTATTAAAAACATCAGTACTTTAAAAAAACATTTCAAAAGCACCTCTCAAAATCCTCCTAGCAGTAGTGACAGGTTCTGACTAACCCTCAATTTCAACCTGCACTCTTCTGGGGTTAATTCATACTTACTGACAAGGGCCTCCGTTAGAGTGGGACCAGTATGTAGTCCCTCCCATCACCACAAATGACTCCAAAGGCCACTCCACAATCCTCCTCAGAGATTCTCTGCATCTCTACAGCTACTTCTTATGCCAGAAATAACCTGTCTATATGAACCCCTCCTTAAAGTCAGGCACCTAGTCTCTGAATATATAAACTGTTACTTCTGCACCGGACACAGCAGTGGTGCTCCTACCAATTTTGCTAGACATTAACAGCTATTTGGCCTTCACATGCACCTCCTTGACACTCCAAACAGCAAGATATTTTTTCCTCAAAGACTCTTAGCCACAGCTTTTCTCTCCTCTGCACCCAGCTAGGCCAGCTACAGCCTCAGGTCTCACTCCCCCTGTTTGTCCTTGAGGGGACTGGGTGTGGGAGGAGACTGTATTCCCTGCACCGTAACCAATAGAGAGTTCAAGCTCTGGGGGATACCCTCTTTCCTCTGGAGATTTTCCCCACTCATTTCTCCATTCCTCTTCCACCTTTTGAAACCCACTACCCTTTGGGGGCATGATTCTTAGGTCAACTACAATCAGGGTTCTCAGTTTTCAAGAGTGCTGAAATAGTCCTCTTCAAACTCTTCTTGTGGTGCAGGTTGCATTCGGCGGATGTTCCTTACCCCCCCTTCCCCGGCTGTAAGGGCAAACAAGTACTCAATCCTGCTTTTGTGAGAGGGTGTGTTAATGCTTCCCTGACTGTGTGAGTGTGTATAAATAACACTATTACATTGCAAATTATAAGTATCCTTCATACTAGCATAATAAAATTATTATACATTCAGTACAGCAGTTCTTCTTTCTCCTTTCCTGCTCACTATTTTAATTTAATATTCTTAACTAAGTAGCCTTCTACTTTCCCTTTCAGTATTCTGTCTAGAAGCTACACATTTTCTTTCACCTTACTTACTCACTTTTTTCCTAAATATACTTTTATATACTAAAACTTAATTACCAAACCTGTAAAAGCCCTTTGCTGTTACCTCAGTTTTATTTCTATGCCTGGTAACATTGGTTTTCTATCAAAATCTCCAGCCAGCACTCCTGTAAACCACCTCCTCTCAGTACAGAATCACCTAAAATGGCTACCCACAACCATGGGCTCTTATTTAAGCTGCTGTACGTAACAAATCCCAGGCTTCCTTTAATCTATCTTTTTTTTGTTCTATATGGTCAGTAGTTAACCCTTTCCATGTTTCCTGCAAAGAAGACCAATTTGGTAGGGTTCTTTCATTAATCCGCTGATCCACTGCAATGCTTAGCACAGCCCCACGTGTAACCATGTTAAGTTTGGCAGATTTACACAGCAGCCACAAAGAGCACTGCGACGGCTCTGTGGATCTCACGAGTGACTATAAAAAGTCTTCTGCATTCTACTGCCCATTAAACATGCTTTCCCCTTATTTAGATCATACACAAGGGGCGAGTATAGCTCCCACCTTACCCCTTAAATTAGCATGCAAGCACTTTTTCAGTCAAAAGGGACTGTTTCCAGAGATGGAAAGTGGTGGACGCAATTTTTCTCTTCAGTTGCGGTCAGCCAATTAGGGTGGTGCGTGGAACCGCAGAAGCACCATGTGTGTATCCGTAAAGGGTCTGCGTCCCTAGATATCCAAATTGGGTTTTCAGTTAATATCTCAAGCTACTGAATGGATTTACACCAAATAACGAAAAACATGCTTTCCAGATCAAGAGCTAACTTTATGCCAAATTTGGTGAAATTCCGTTCAGGGGTTCACGATGTACACGTGTTCAAAATCCCTACGGGACATAGCATTGGGAAAACGGATTTTAAGACCCCTTCCCTCTACTTGCTGGCCCCCCTACTTGATGGATCACCCGAAACTTAAAATACAGCAGCTGAAGTGAGTGGCAAACTAGTTTCGAACATTTTGTGAAAATTCCTCAAACGACATCCAAGTTATTGGCAAAACAAAAACAGTTTTCCTTTGGAAACTAGGTCCTAACTATATCTAATTATATATATATATATATAACACCTACCTACAAAATTCTTAAATTTACATGTACATTTGTCACCATGCACATCCCTTTACATCGACAATTTGTTGTAAAGGCATCCGTGGGAAAGGCATACTAGTGGTAAAAGAAATTGTGGTAAAACAGTGCGGTAAAGACTTTTTCGTTGTAAAGTCTTCATTGTAACAGCATTTGTGGTGTAGACATCATTGAAAACTATGTTTACCTCCATAAAGCTATCTAACAATATCCACTGTCACAACGGCATCCGCTGATAAGGAAAATGACATCTCTTGTCAAGCAGATGATTCAAATGAATGGTTTATTGCTCTCAAAACCTTTACTGCATAAATGTAATACAACCAAGCCTATCTGATATCTACTATGTGAAGACACCTCTATGAGGCGAATTGTAGGTTTGCAAGATTGTTATTCAGTCGATAGTTTAGCTTATATTTAACATGGACACAACCGTATTAAAAAGTTATGACTGGCCCTCAACACCCCTCGATGCAGATGAATATGCAGAAATGGTTCTGTACTACAGCTTACTCTTTACTTACTCTAAGCAATGATTTCATTGCAATTAAATACTCCAAATTAAGAGTTAAATGATCCAACATGTACCAACACATCCATTCCCATAAAGCAACAATCATTCGCTCAAGCACTGTACAGGGATCCCAGGATTGTGGCAGAGCAGTGCAAGGGAGAATAACTCGATGAAACCCTTCTAAAAAAAACACAAGTTATACCCGTTATCTAAAAATGATGAGCTACATTTCTTTTTATTGTAAGCTATTAAGATGGCTACATACATTAGAATCCATACATAGTATAACTCTGATCCAAGTATTTAAAAGAGAAACCACATATTGTGCGAACACTGTGAATGTTGCATTTGCTTACATACACATGAACACAACCGTTCCACTTTGCTGAACAAGAACTTCTGGTAGCTTGCATCACGGTATCCTTGAGAATCTCTATACATCTTTAAAACAAACCTTTAAGACTCTAAGAGCCATTCTGCTAAGATGAATGGTATGGGATCTGGAAGAGATAGCGATGCTTCTCGGTCAAAAGCCAGTGCTGAATCCACAACTTCCAATGCAATCTCTGTGACGTGTTGTTCAAACGTGAAAACTTTGGCTTATTTAGCTCATGTCAGCACAACTTTTATCATTTTAGTTAACTGCGATTGATCGCTGGTGCTCAAAGTGATGTGGGAGGACGAATTGGAAAAGCATAATCGCCCAGCCCCCCCACATTTCCGTAGCGCAAAGACTTATCAGTGATGCAGATCTAAGACTACATAAGAGGCACTTGGTTTTCCTTGATTGAGACTAGGTCTTTCTAAAGGAATTTCAGTGCTCACTATTTTGTCAAACGGATCTTTATCTAGTATGCTAGAAAATATTCGTTTTTTTCCAGGCAGGTGTTTATCTCTATGTGGAATTGACAGCAAAAACATTTTGCTAAAACACGAGTTCCAAAACATACTTTTGTGATAGGGAGAACATTACACCAACTTTGCCCTGTTTACTGAGGCCTCAAAGGTACTTATGGTCATACTGATTTTGCCCATCTCCCAGTTGAGAATACTAATACAGAAGAGTGGGGAAGGCATCTACACCAAGAAATTGAAATATCCAAGTCTAATGTCAAGATTTTTAAAAGATAGGTAAACATTTATTCGTTACAGTTGCTCCATATATAGATTTAATGTAACATTTAGAATTAGCGAGCTGGTTTCTTGCAAGTCAAGCCATTTGATGAAGGAAGCATCCAGGCTGGAGTGCTCATTTGGTTTAGTTTCAGGTGACTCATTCATTTACTTATACATACATATATAGTCTTCTTATATAGATTCTCAATTCCATTCCATTGTCTTTATTTGCCCTTCCAAAGACAGATCATAAAAGATAAGAGATAAAAAACATAATGCACACACATTAAAAAAAACGACCACAGATTTAAAAAGACAGAATCTATTATGTAGATTTACATTTGTTAAAGTACCAGTGCCTAAAACTAGGTTCTAAAACAAGCATATTAAAAGTGACCACATAACAAGAAAAAATCATTAAGGTGGTTTACATTGAATAAAGTGACAGTGACAAATTTCTGATCCCAGGAGCATCAGATCTAAGAGTGAAATGAAATGAAATGAAAATTAGGTTTATAAAGCGCTGCAGTTGCCCTGAGGCGTCCAGGCGCTGAAGCTAACCTAACAAACCTGACCGCTAAGGCTGTTAATTGTTGAACAGGAGAGTTTTGAGCTGTTTCCTAAAGCTGGTGAGATTTGTATTGTTTCGCATCTGCAGCGGGAGAGTATTCCACAGTTTGGCAATGTTGTATGAAAATGAGCGTCCTCCTGCTCTGGATCTAAATATTCGAGGGATTGTGGCAAGAGTAGCAGTTGAGGAACGTAGAATTTTATTGGGTTGGTATGGGGAAATCAGGGAAGAGTTGATTTCTGGGCCCGTTTTCCAGAAAGTCTGGTGGGCGATGCAGAGAGCCTTAAACTTTACTCTCTCCCTGACAGGCAGCCAGTGCAAAGTTTTTAGGCCGGATTTTATTGAGGTCCTCCGAGGGATTCCCAGGAGCGCCCGGGCAGCCAAATGGAAAGGAGTTGGAAGCAACAGTATTTACTTAAAGTGCTTGGGTCAATAATAATTATTAGAAAGAAGGTATAAAACGGTCAGAACAATTCCTTCTTTTGGCTAAAGTGCACTTCAAAAAACTAGCAACTGCATAGCAAACATTACAATTGCTAAGTTGCAACAAATAGAATAGGGCGACTTTACATTTAGAGACATTGTGTCTGCATAATAAAGGTAATAAAACTTCCTAGTGAACAGCAGATAGAATTGGCAGTAAAATTCGAAATGTAAAATAGTTTGGCTGGATTGCTCATCACATGGGTAGCAATGGTGTCTGAGGAGTATTGGCATAAGGTTAAACATATATGGGTTCTCATCCAACATGTTTTGACCCTTGGGGCGGTGAGAACAGGGCTTTTCCAAGGCTGAAGATACACTACAGTATGCATTAACATTGGCGAAATCATAAAATACTGATTTAACCACAAGTGATTTTGTGGCACAGCAACTGTGAACCTGAACACTATAATTTAACCTACCAGGAAATGTGCAAGAAAGCAAGAGCATTCTGGTGTATCGTGTCATATACAGGATTAAGATTAACACAGACTGTGAAGGAATGGTTGTGGCCCATGAATATAATTCAATAAAGTAGGTGGAAAGGAGCAAACGAGGTAATTAGGCCAAAAAAACAATTGAAGTGAAAGAAACCGGTTATATCATATCTTCATAACATTAGTCTGTGGTGGACCTATATTTATCTTTAGTGAAAAACGCCTAACTATTAGAAGTGTTCTCAGGTGAGATTTGGGTGGGGTTGGGTGTTTGAATTGCAAATTTGCTATGAAATTTACGGTTCAATTGGTACGCGCAGGACAGGCACCTCAGTTCAATCAGGGCACATTGTCTCGTTTTAGCATTAGGATTAGTGGTCTCCACATATCAGTACTCAGTCATTAGACGTGGTTAATGAAAGTGATTTTGTCCTTGCATGCAGATCACACTATTTCAGTAGCATAGTTGGTCTATGGACCAGCTTTCAGAAGCACGTAACCTCCAACATAATTTAATAAAGGCGCCTTTGCTCCAAAATTCCTGATTTTGTAAGCCAAACTCTAGTCGCACCTGGGCTGGCGATGCACATTGTTGGATATGAAAAACTTTTTTGTAGACTTTTGTTTGTATTTTGTTCAAGGCGGGGATGTCACAACCTTTTATTATTTCTGTGCCATAAGTTACTGTTGGCATTAATTGTGCCTGCATGACAGTTAATAGGTTACCATATGATGGACAACTTAATCTTTTTTAGAACGTTAAAACCATACATCAGGTTTTGGGATTTTGACCACATTGAGGCGAGCTGTGATTTGTAGCTCAGTTTTTGTTCTACCCTGAACCCAAGATATTTATAGGAGGTGACCGCTTCAACTTTTTTACCCTCTATATGCCATATGAATATCTTGTATTTGGCATCCACCAACCGCATAACCTTTGTTTTTAGTAAATTCAGTTCTAGCCCTTGTGCTGACAAATATTTGGCTAAGGTGCTCATTCCTCGTTGTAAGCCGATTGGAGTTGGCTTAATAGTTCTAGGTCGTCGGCATACTGAATGCACCTGATTTCCTCATTGACTATCGATGGGGGATGACTATTGGTTTCCAGGAGAGCGTCTTCAAGTTCAGATATGTACAGATTGAAAAGAGTTGGAGCTAACACACACCCCTGTTTCCAGGCCAATCTGGGTGTCTATTTTCTTTGTTATCCACTGGCCATCCCCTAACTTTACCAGACTCCATGTACATGAATATAATTCTCTGATGGCGTTTAATAACTTTGTTGGTATGCCCCATCTGTCCACTATTTCAGTAAAAAGCGAGCATATTGAAGTGGTGTCAGTCGGTGTTATGGCATATGCTTATTTTAAAGTTTGAGCTTGTCTGCTTTTAGGGGAGGAAGGCTTTCCAGGTCTGTGGATTTGGGTACTTGGCTCCATCTGTGTAAGATATATACTCATTTAAAAGCCCAAAATGGTAATCAGGTAAACTTTTGTGGGGGAAGCAATGATATCAAGAAACGGTGACATACATATTGAAATGGTTGCAAAACAATTCAAATATATGTTACAATAGTTTCAAAAAATGTTCAGGTATATTTCATTGGAATTCAGTTTGATAAAAAGAAAACACGACTTTTATATATAATGTGACAAACATGATGGTATTTTGACAATATTGGTAAAAAAGGACTTCTATATGTGCACTCCTGTACCATGGAATAACATGGTTTGTGATGATTCCTTGAATGCTTAATGGACAATACTGTAATTTCAACCATGATAAAGTCTATGCTCACAACCCCAAGATGCAAAACACATGCTGGCTGATCGTCCACACTATGTATAACCAATGAGTCATCAGGAAATAAACCAAATGAAGACAGGAGCCTGGATTATTCCTTCGTCAATACTCTTGGCTTGCAACAAAACAGCTCACAAATTATACATGTTACATTAACTGAGCGTATGCTTGTAATGATAGTTAACATATCTAAATTATCCTTTAAATATGTAGGCGTTAGCCTTGCATATTAGAATTTCCAGGTACCACCGTCTACCCTACTCTTCTACAGGAATACAAAAACAGAGGCTGTCAAAATTTCACCATTCCATAACCATCTCCTTACAAATATTTTACCCTTTATTAAATGACCCATTAGCACATACTTTACTATCAAGTTAATGCACTATTCACTATTCTGCCTCCAATTGTCGCATTTTTGGGGCAGGCACTTGAAAGAGGGTTCAGGGTTGTGTTTTGTTTAGAGGTATTTATGTAAGGTCATAATAAACTAGTCTATGCTCATGACAAATCAAAGTTTTATGGGTACTTCTAACACAAACTAAACTACTAACACTCATACTAAAATATACAAGAAATAATCTGATAAAAAAATAAAGGTCTGATTTAGAGTTTGTCCGCCGTATTAAAAGTGCCATAGTATATTATTAATTTGTTAGACGGCAGACAGGATATCCATCAAGTTTGTGACGGAGTATCCCATCTGCCAAACTCTAATTTAGGCTTTAAGTGCTATATAAAAAACTACAGTTTTGTTAGAGTTCGTTATAACTTTTACAAGCTATTCATAAAGAGTGCTTGAAAAGCAAATGTAAAATCGCACTGTTTCAAGATCAGGAGCTCGATGGCTGGTCCGGCTTCAGGATATCCTATCAGCTGGCTAACAGGATCCCTATAAGTTAAGGCGCATTTACTTGAGCAATTAGAGAACTAAAGTCACATTGCCATATGTAGTATATATGAATGATTTTCACCACAACTTTATGCGAAATCACAGTCCGCATAATTTATGAATCTCCTATGTTTCAATTCCTCACCATTCATTACCTTTTCCTCATTGTATCGTAATCCACTTTGTTTTCAGCTTTTGATTCAGTGTGAAGGAGCCCTTGCACACATCAGGTCAATACTGCACTACATATACATTTAAATAAATATAAACCTTCTAACACCTTAGATTCCCCACTCATTTACTTTCTGTTAGTGGTTTTGTCCAGTTTCCTTGGGTGCAGGTCTGTTACGGCTGAGCAGGATCGGACTGGGAACAGAAGCCGGCCCTGGCACAGTGCTCAGCCAGCACCCTCTGGGGTGAGGGGGGAGTGCAGCCGAGCAGTTTGGGAGGGCCGGTTTCGGTCGATTTTGTTATAGGGGGCCAATATTGCCAACCCCAGATAACAAAACGGCCCTCCAGGGGCCCAAAACCGGGCCCTACCCAGCCCGGTGCCCACTATGGCCAGTCTGGCCCTGCGGCTTAGTGGTAAGAAATCATGACTTTTGTGTAGGTCACCTTCAAAATATTTAAATATAGCCATCCTCTTACCAGAGAACGTCCACAGTCTACTCAAAAAGGAGCACAAAAGATCGAAATCCAGAACATATTGGGAGCAATAAGCTAACTCTGAAAAGGAGGAAGAAAAGTCAGTAGTAATCTCTTACACTTTATCTTATGCATAATCCTTGATTGAGAGTAACATAGAAGTGGGTGGAGTAAAATCCACACCATCGGAGGTAACCCTTGGTAAAAAAAAAAAAAAAAAGATGCAGCATGGGGGAGGGGCATGGGGTCAATGGCGTAGCTGTTGGCTGAAGGAGGAAGCAACATTGATTCCAGGGGGCACATACAGGGGAAAGTGCAAGGAAACATTTACTGCAATTGAACGATATCAGGAGAAAAAAGTACAGAGGTCATTCAGTGGTGACGTAGTAAAGTAGAAATACTCCAGTGGTGGGATAAACAAATAATGAAGATTAAAGTCATTGAATAACAAGCATTTGCAATGCAACAGGTCTCTCATTTGCGAGAGTTTAAGCTATTGGCATTGTAAATGACAATGCATTTTATTTATCTGTTTTGATAATTAACACATAAATAAAAGGCATTGTCATTCACAATGCCAATAGCTCAAATTCTTGTAAATGTGAGACCTATTTCACTTCGGAGAAGTGGCCGCCATTGTCCCGGGACGCTTGGAAAGTGAAAGCGCACATTGTGCGCTTATTGTTGCAGGAAAGCATGTCGTGCCTGCAGTAGGAGAAACTCGTGCTTAAAGACTAAATAAGACATACCAGGTAACAACAGAGGTAAAAGGGCCAGTCCTAATGGGAAGTTACAAATGAAGACAAGGGTGGTACTAAGGAGGGACTAACAAGCATATTAACGAATCAGAACCAGCATTTACGAAGGACAATGACACAAGCCAATGACCAATATGGCGAAGAGTGGGTGGGGCTTCAAGTCCATACTCAAATACATCATGTCTCGCGGAGCAACGCATGCGCTGCCCAGGCTCGACCTAAAAAGCAGGGAAATTACATAGACAAGAAAGACATCTAATCAAGAACAGTGACAGTCCCATAACCCTCCATATGCCTATATTGTAATGTATTGGAGACAACAGCCAACTGACAAAAAACAGCTAATCTATAGGCGAAGCTATAAAAGCGCACAGTACATATGTTAACTATCAATCTTAACAAAGTTTGGCATAGCTAGTAGGTTTTGCCTCAACAAGATATGTGCTTTGTCTATGTTTTGCTGGGCAACTTGGCTGACATTTTTTTTTTTTTTTTTTTTTAAGTGTAATATAATGCAGCCAGCACTGGCCGAGGCGTAACGCTTTTTTTATTGCTGGCTGGAGGCAAACTAGAGGAAGTAAGGAAGTAGAGTGGCAACAGAAGAGGTGAGGCAGCAAGGAGGGTGGAGGTTTGGTCATGGCAGCTGGGTTTAGGGGCAAAAAATGACAGAGGTAGGGAAAGGTCAGGGCAACATGGAAACAGGATGGATGAGGGCCAAGTGGGGGAACGGCAAGCCAACATGAACAACAAACGGGGGAGGGAAAGACAACGAGGACAAAGAGGGAGGGAGGAGGGGGGGGGGCAATTCAGAACCAACAATGAATGGAGGGAGGGAGGAATTTTTGGGAGGGTTGAGGCAAGCCAGCACAGACCATGAACAGAGGGAGAGTGGGGTCAAGCCAAGAAGGACAACAGAAGAAAGGAGGGCAGGTGAGGAACACTGGGGAAGTACACAAATAAGTTAGGCACACTCTGGTAGAGTACTTAAATACAATGAAAAAAGCCATGGAAAAAAGGACAAGTAATGCATCCATGCTTCAGACTAGGCACAAACACACAAAGTGGAAATAAGCCAACAGCAGCTCAGCAATAATTAGTAAGCAAATGAGCAAAATGTATCGGACCCATTCATGCTAGAATAATGAGATCTGACTGAAACTTCACACATTTTAAGGATACACTATAAAATCAAAAAAACTGCACTTATTGGCAGTTACAGAATTTACTTTGGGCAAGGAAAATGTATTTAGGAATGGTGGAATACTGAGTATGTATCAGGCTGATTTTCAGAAGAATAGGTCGACCATTGATCAAATCCTTAGACTTCAGCTGTTATACTGGAAGACGGTGACAGTGGAGGGTGGCAGTCTCTACCTGATATTCGTTGACCTGAAATCGGCTTTTGATCTGGTCCCCTGTGCCAAACTTTGGGAAGTCCTTGAACAACTAGGAATCCTTCCATACCAATTGAATTTAATTCTTCGCCTCCACAAGGGTAGCTTTGCCTAAGTTAGATGTTGGAAGCATGCGGAATTGACCCCTTGTTTCCCAGTTGATAGAGGTGTAAGACAGGGGTGCGTGTTGGCCCCAACTCTGTTTTGCCTCTTTGTTAATGCACTGGTGGCCCAACTTATTGAGGTGCCAGATAACGATGCCCCTAAGTAGGTGCATGATAAGGTCCCAGCAATGACGTTTGCTGATGACACTTTGCTTTTATCGAAGTCCCCTATGGGCATTCAGTGGATATTAAACAGTTTGGCATTATTCTGCAAAAATAGGGGGCTGGAGATCAACACAGCTGAAACCAAATTCATGGTATTTAATCCAGCAAAATCATTGCGCCCAAACCACTCTCTAAACGGCACCCAATTAGTGTCAGTCTATGATTATCTTAGTATTACGCAGTCTGAATCATTTGAATGGGGGCCGTAAATAGCCAAGGCAGGTCTTAGGCTTGCCCAGATGGTGGGGGGGACTTATAACAACCTATAAGAACTCCTCTCATGCATCGCCTAGTCCTGTGGTTGAGATCTACCAGGTACAAGCTAGGAGTGCCGTATTGTATGGGGCTGATCTTTGGGGTCATCGTCCCACTGCTAGTTTGTCAAGGATAGAGATCAGATTCATGAGACAGTTGCTGGGCCTACAGTTGAGCACACCCCTTATACCACTACATTTAGATTTGGGCAGTAGGCCTTTTGCAGATGAGGTTGGGTTGAGGTCACTGACTTTTTGGCGTAGACTGCGGGTGACCCAGGAGCTATCAGATTACCAGTTAGAGCTAAAGGGGATAATGGGTCTACCAGGAGTAGCTAACCTGCCATGGTTCTTATACATAAAAAAGCATCACTTTGTATTGGCATCCCTGATTTGTGGAGCAATCCCGAGGTGGCGTGTCTGACAATCTCACGTCTAGGATTGGTAAGAGCCTACTGATCTGCTAAGATTGCTGACATCCAGGGAAATCCAAATCTTGATCACTTATCGGTTGCGTTTTTGCATTTTTAAAACAGACTATTTTTTAGAGCCATTCTTAGATGTCATTCAACCAATTTGGCAAGGAAGCTGTATATCCAGTTTAGAACAGGAATATTGCCATTGAATGCCTTCACCAACAAATGGCAGAAAGTGGTTCCTCCTGGATGTCCCGCTTGTACTGGTCTAGATGAGACAGCTATCCACGTTTTCTTTTTTTGCCCAGGCTGTACCAAGGCTAGACAGCGTTGGTTCTTACCTCTTTGCAGAAATCTAGGGTGTAATCAATGTTTAGAGGCATTCATAATTTTATGAACTGATGCACACTCACCCATTGTATTTGCTGTGTCCTGTTTTTCTAATTCAATCTGGCAGTCGAACTGTTTTTTTTAATTCACCATTGAAGGCAGCAATCTCCTCCACTGAGCACCGATTTATATTTTTTTGTTTTTAGCTGTTGTATTGTTTTAAATCAATAACAATGTATTAGTGTATTACTCTTTTTCCATTGGTGGTATAGACAGTTAATTGATATAATTCAAAAAAATGTTTTGAAATTTTCTTTTTCACTACTTGTATTGCTTAGTGTTTATGGTCTGTAATGACCGAAATAACGTCTTTGGAATTGGTATTTAGGAATGTAATTGACTCAAAGTAATATTGTAAAAAAAACGTAAACTTAAAAAACAATATGCACATGGTTTTAAAAAATAGTCTAACTGAAGGTTTTTGTTCTTCATGTTCACTTGGACAGTAATCCACACACCCTAATCAATAGCTGTACAGTGCACTATCTGTTCAGAAGAAACCATCTGCTCTGAACAAATGAATAACAGAATTAGTATGCACCCTTGTAAACCAACAACCGGACATAGCTACAGAAATGAAGTCTAAGTACGAGAGAACATCCGATTAGTGATATGAGACCTTCCCACTCTAGTTCTGCATTAGGCACTAGATGTCATTCAAATACAAAGGCTGAAGAAGCTTCCCCTTGAACGCCCAAACCAACCTCCACTTTGTTCACTTAGATCTTTATTATGGGTCCTTTGGGAAACTGCTTTTTCTCTGAAGAACACGTCAGGGAATCTTGTGTTTCTATTCCTTACACGACAGCAACTTTATTTATTGGCACTGTAGCTGCAAAGCAAATAGGCTTACTACAAATGTAATATTGCCTGGCACACGTGCACTGTGCCGCTCTGGTCCAAATTTCATCATTTCTGACATAACTGGTATTTTTCCTTGCAGCCGCTCCATATGTTTGAAGTGAGTTTTCACCATCCCATTGCACATGAAATGACTAATTGTTAGTGAGAGATAATTAAGATTACTGCGAACATGTCTTTTACTTACAAATGAAGTCGGAGAAGAACCCTAATGGCTCTAGCTAGTACATTTGGGAGCAGAAGAGACAGAGCTTGTGTGTAGAGAGGTGTGTGTGTGTTGGAAAATGGTGCGTGTTGGAAAACGGTGCATGTGGGAAAAGGGTGTGTGTGAGTAGAGAGGTGTGTGCACTTGTTTTGTATGATGATACTAGGAAAATAACGCTGGTTTGTGAAATGAAAACTTCTTCCCTCCCTATGTAAATGTGGATCCCAAGTATGTGGGTTGCCATGTTAGATCAGGCTGACATAGGCTTCTCTACTATACAATCCACCCTGCTGTTTCGGATTCCTAAAGAGCTCTCCAGAACCATGCTAGTCTGCAGTAAATTCTATAAGAGCCTTCTAACTCACATCACTGAAAGTGTAAGCCTCGACTGCTCATCGTCACTATTGGTCCAAAGAGTCAAAGCTTACATAAACTGGTAAGTGAACTCACAGTAGTATCTGGTTCAGAGGTTCAAATGGCAACAAGTAATACTTGTTACAGAGATCTTCCAGTTCAGAGTCCCTAGACTTCAAGGTAAGGGCTTGACAGCAAGATAACTAATTCCAGTCAGGATATAAAAAAGGATGAAAAACACAATGCCACTGGGGCGGAGAATACAAACCCTGAGGATGGCACAGAGACAGAGAGCACACACTGAGGCGCACACACAGACTTGATCCAGGGACATTTACATCTGGGACAGACAGACACCTGGAATAGGGAATACAGAAATTGAGTATGGAAAGACATACAGCTTATGGGTATAAACAGACATTGGGTCACCATTTACATTAATATTGGTGTGGGGATCTATATGCATTGAGAAAGGGAGACCATGAGGACTTCAGACTGATTCTGTAACAAGGAATTTACCAATATTGAGATAGGGAGACAAGTAACCTAGAATTCCATCACTTTCTAAACAAACTGATCATAATAGAAGGCACAGTGATGCGCTAGGGAAATGAGATCAAACTATGGGAATTGGGACTATATGCGCTTTGTCATGGCACACACTGACAGTTAAAATGGAAAAATTCGGACAGGTGTGACAGTGAGACAGGAACATATTTCTGTTATGAAAGGGAGTCGCGCTTACACATCGTTGAACCACGAGAAAACACTTCGATGTGAAACATATCCACTGGACCTTCTGTTACACTTGGCTTTGCTACGAAGATACTCGTCGCATATGATCACAAGCCCCGCCGGGCCAGAATTATTACCGGTGGAGCGACATTTTATTTTTCGATTTCTATACCGCAGCCCTGAGGAGTCGCGAACACACTGTTCCAAACGCAACGAAACACGTGTCGGCTGGTTGTGGAACCAAATAAATACTGAAACCAAAGCAACAAGCGCCAGGAAATTCCATTATTATGTTATGTTGTCCTTGGCTATTTTCGACTGTGTGTCTATACTATGACACGACTGTAAATGACATTTAGTGTGTGTGCATAGGTATTTCTGTATATTATGTGTTTGTGTATGTTGGGTAATTCTGACATACTATTGGAGTGGTTATAGGGTCTTTTCCGCTCGCCAGTTGCACCACGGTCACCATTACAGCTTCTATAAGCATTGCGTACACTTCAGGCAGAGCGCCCAATATACTCTGTATGTTAAAACCCTTTCCTTGTATATTTAGTAGTAGGAACACCCGCACTACGAGAGAGCTGTCAGACAACAGGATCAGAAACACTACCAAAAACTTAGATGGACTTTGATTCCCAAGTGTGTTTTTTGCTTTTCCTGCCGAGTCTTTTGGATAAGTTGATCAGTACATGCACCTTAATGCACTAGGTCTCACTGAGCAAACTTGCTGGGCCGGGCTTAAAGTCACAAGATCCCTATGCCCACTCCCTCTATGGAACCACCAAACTGGATAACTGTCAACTGGAAGAAAACAGTTCATGAGGTCAGGAGCACATTTACTCTGAAGAAACTACCACTCGGTCAAGATCACACCATTAGTGGAAGCAGAAATACTGTAATCTAAGACTGAAATGGCATCAATATGGGAATGATTGGATGCAATAGTCAAGGTCACTGGGTTCGATGGAAGGTTGCAGGTCTAGCCAGCCTCCCCCCAAAGCGTTCCTTCCACCAGCTAGAGCCTCTTCTTTGTCTAATTATCACCCTGCAGACTACATTACTTACTAAGTGATTAACCACGCATGAAACAATGAAAATGTAATGCTATACAAACAAAACATTGTGTAGACCAAAAATATGCAGTTTGAGTTCAAAGAAACATTCTACAGACGAAATAACCCTCCCAATGGAGTGCAAGAGTAGGCTATAACTGTGTGACACCTGAGAATATTGTAGAGTGAGGGGTAACCCACTGAGAAGCTTTCATTAGTAAGTTGGCATGAGCTGATGACACTGGAGCTCCCAGGTTTAGGACTGCCACTACAGCTGAATTCATACCCAGGTGCCAAGGTTAAGATGCCCGATGAATTAACTTTGTCATAAGTACCTTAGTAATGTTGAAAATTAAGGTAGTGGGTTGATTACATTCTTGAGCTTTGGATTTTAAAGGAAAACGGAGTTAGCTTGAAGAATGGTTTTAGAGCTACTGCTCTAAAAGATTTAGACATTCCTGAACAGTATTGATCAGGCAACAGACGGCCAAATGTTCTTTCAAGAGTGACACTGGTGCAAATTTACTTTCAAATGTGCTTATAAGGTGGAGCAAAAACACCGCCCCAACTCTGCTAAGAAAAATTAAATAGTTGTCTTAAGACCAACTGTTTCCGGACAGGCCTAAAACTTATAGTCACAATCACCAGATCCTGCTTTCAAGACAGCAACAAGCAGAGGAACGAAACAAACCCTGCTCACTGCAGGATTCTAAACTGCCATATAAATATGTTCTTACCTGTCTGCCAATTTTTTAGCAAATCCAAAATCCGTGAGTTTGATATGCCCTTCATTGTCCAATAATATATTTTCTGGCTTTAAGTCCCGGTAAACAATTTCTTTGGAGTGTAGATATTCTATTGCGCATATAATTTCCACAGAGTAAAACAGTCCAGTGCTGTTATTAAAGCGTCCCATGTTGCGCAAGTAACTAAAAAGTTCTCCTCCAGGTACATATTCCATCAACATGTATAAAAAACGTTCATCATGATGGGTCCAAAACCTGTACCAGATTAAAAAAAACAAGAATTTAAAAAGTCATGTATAACTATCACTGCACGCATAATACTTTTTACTTTTACAGGTCAGTGATGATATCATTTTCTTCTTAACTCATGAAAGTATAACATGCGAAAAGTTGTCAGAGTCCTTGAAATCACAGGTATTAGAGGTTCTTTTTTTACTTATATAAAGAACAGCATCCAAAAACGATTGCAAACACAATAGGTTCACGTTTGGCTCTGCCGATGCTATTCAGCACAAACAAAGCACAAAAGAGCATTTAGGAGTGCGGTCTGGTATCAAATTTCAGCTGCCAAGCTCTAGAATTTTTTTTTTTAATAAATACATTAAAAAATAAATAAAGTATGCAACAGGGAGAGACCCTGGAGCAGGCAGAGAACAGGAGGGGGAGCAAGTAAACATTACCAACTACAGAACCAATAGGTTTCCAAGAGGGGCGGTGGAGTAATGGAGAAACTGGGTCGAGGTAGCAGGTTAAACAAAAGCAACAAAAAAAAAAGTAGAGGGGACAAGTAGGGGAGGGAAAAGCTACAAATGAGCTTGGGAGAGGGGCACCAGTCCAGGTGATGGAGATGAGAGGGAGGAAGCAGCTCTCAGAGAACAAGAAAACTCATGCACACACATGGAGTGCTACAAGAAAAACCTGGTTCTGATACGCAGCCATGAAAAGATGCAAATCATCCAGTTAAAATGATGGTAAATAAGTTATGCACTGGAGAGGAGCATACATAAGAGGAAGGAAAACTATTGAACAAGAAGAAAACAAACAAGCGTGACAAGGTCAAACAACTGTAAGTAATGAGTTGACAAATAGCACCCTCCAAGTACTGGTATATATATTTTTTGTTTTATGTAACAGAAACTCGACCCCAATGTACTGGAGCACTTTAAATCAGCACCAGTTACATCACACAAGGCTTTTTTGGTAGGCATGGGAGATTAATTACCCAGTATCACAAGATTTTTAGCAGACACCAAGACTCAAACCTGGTTTCCCAATTCCAAAGTCTGCAGCTCTGGCCGTTACGCCACAACAAGTCTTTAACAAGAAACAGCTAAAAGGTATATGCAGATAAGACTTGAAAAACAAGCACTGGAAATGCAATAGGTCTCACATTTATTGGAGTTGGAGCTATTGACATTATAAATATCAATGTTTATTTTACTTAGTGGATAGATATGCCCTCCACTACTTATAAAATGAACTATGTTGTGTTTTCTTTTATGAAGTAAACCTGCAATGGTGCTGTAGCGCTGGGAGTGAAAATGGCAGCTCCAATTCAAAGTTAAAACAAGCAGTGTTGTGAGAGAGCAGTACCACAGGCCGCCACTAAAAGTCCCTTGGGACCTCTTTTGGCCACATATGGTACCACACCCTGCAACATGACTAGGCAAAGGATATGGCACAGCAGTGAGAGCTGCTGAGGGGTGAGCTGGGATCCCGATTCGAGTCTGCTGTCAGGCTCAACATCTTGTGATAATGGGCTGATTATTTAATTTCCCCAAGCCCATGGCTAGGTGCACTATATAAATAAAAGTGTATGTTAAGTAACAAAAAAATAAACAAAACAGCAGTGGCCTCAAGAGGTTGGGGAAGGCACAGGAGATAAAGATAGGGCAAGTAAATGATGCGACAGAAGTTTCACTCCACAAGTAAACAAAACAGTTAACGAGCAAAGACGTAAGGCAGCTAAAAACGAAGTCCTAAGTATAAAATAACCTGAACAATTAGCACACATTTAAAGGTGCAGTCCTCATGAAAGGATACAAAATTCCAAAAGAAGGGACTACTAAGTGTATTCCTCAATGAAAAGCCAGGATTTATAAAGGAAAGCAACAGGAACGAATGAAAAAGATGGATGCTTTTTCAAGCCCATATCCTAGATACAGCATGTCTTGAAGGAACAGCGCTACCTAGGCAAGACCTAAAAACATCTGAGCCCTGCCTGGAGTAGCACAGGTCATGTAGATTTATGGCCAAAACTAAAGTAGAACCTGCCTCAAAGCAGACTGGAATATGGCTGTTCTACCCTCTTGAGACTACCCAAGATCTCCCTGGCATCTTTAAAAACCTGCCTCAACGCATCCGTCAGACTTCTTACTGTCACAAGGAAATTGGATCACATTTCACCTCATCTGAAAGCTCTGCATTGGCTTCCTCTTGAGGCCAGAATTCAACTCTAACTGGCATGCATCACATACAAGGCACTATACTCAAATTCCCCTGCATATCTTTCATAGAAACTCGTGTTATCTGGAGGAACCCGAAACTCCTTGCCTGCCAGATTTCTCTTGCTCCAACCTGCCCGCCTTCGGGGGAAAAAAAACCTACAATCGGGCCTTTCCTAGGGCCACACCAAGAATATGGAACTCTCTCCCACCCGCCCTCAGAAGAATCCCCTCACTGGCACGCTTCAAAAATGATGCCAAAACCTTCCTTGTGGGCAAATTCCTCGCTTCATTTTTGCCTCAACCCCCCAGAGACATCTGAGACTATTGCCACGAGTAAATGTATAATGCAAAATGTACATATGTATCCTCTATCCCTTAATCACCCAGCACCCCGCCACCTCCTATCCTATTGTACACTTTTGAGACTATCGCCATGAGAAATATGTATATTGTACATACGTACCCTCTATTCCTTATGTACCCAGCACCCCGCCCCTTCCTATACTATTGTGTACTTTTGTGACTTCAAACCTATTTTATACTGTTTTGTTCCTGTAAAGCGCTCTGATACCCTAACGGGTCAAGTTTGCGCTCTATAAAACACAAAAATGAATAAAATAAAAAAATCTCGGTGCTGCCTCAAATGTCACAATGCTGGAAACTAATTTTTGCGGGGTTGGTGCACCTAGGTAAAAACCTGTACCAGAAGCACAACCTCCTTCAAAGAATACCGTGCATACCAACACTGCAGCATCAAAGAGAAACAACAGATTTCAAGATGTCAGTCAAAGCAGAGCCAACCTACCAATTGAAAACGACATTTGCCGGAAGATTCTACTGAACATACCTCCAGGGTGCGGAAACCAGAGAGACAAGTATTCGATGGGCGATTGTTGCCCTCCTGGCGAAAGGTAATTCGGTGGGAAGGGCAATGAACTGTTTTGTCTTTCGACCACAATGGGAAAATGTGTGTACCTACCTCTGAGGAAAAGTTAAACACTTGCTCACTTGCTCCACTCTAGTCAAAGCAATCTTTTAAGACTAATGGTCAGGAATGCAGAATGGCACAAAGTGTCATTAGGCAAGAATCCGACCTCCTTTCTGAAATGTATACAATTACGTCTCTTGGCTGGCGCCCGCCAGTTCTGCGGCAAGTCTTTCGTGTTACAGTATCGGTGCAAATAGGACGACACATGCACAATGACAACACACATGCACCTCTGTAGCACTTGCCTGATGTGTTTTTTTTTTACAGAAGCCTAACTCGTGTAATACCTAAACGAGCTATTTCCATGAAAACATTACGCACATGGCCTTCATTCTACATTTGTTAATAACAAAATGTGAAAAAGAAAGTATAAAATAATCTTAAAACTGCGGAAACAGACCAACGTCTATTACCAGTGACTGGGAAGGGAAACACTCAGAAGGTTACTAAAGTCAGAACGTTTTCACCACTCATACCTGCTCAGCTAACGACACCACAGTTACTTCGCAGCAGAGGCATAGGCGACCTCGGACGAGCTCAGTCCAGGGTGCGGGCAGTTAACTACTTTTGTGAGGTATACTACTCACTTCGGTGTGCATTGAGTTGCAAGGCAGTAGCAATGTATTCACCGCAGTAGGAACCAGCAAACCTAAATGACCAGTTATTAGTACTATTGGCCTTGAGAACGTAGTACACCAGGTGGGGTTTCCCCAGTGACCCACTGCATCATTCCTTCAATGCCTGCTGCTATTAATAGTGAATGCCCATTCAAAGGCAGCCATTTTAGCTAGCTGCACCAGTATCAAGGCCGACAACGTGCATGATGAAAGTGCACCCGCAGCGGCAGCAATATTCCTCACCTCTCTTGGTACTTGCAGGAGTATGCAGAGGGGTACCTCAGTCCGAGGCACCAGCAGTTGCAGGAACAGCGTTATCTCTAATGCAATAAGGTGGCAGTAAAACTGTCATTTTTCGAGAGTTGACTATAAGCACATAGACTCCGTTCGAGATGTTAAGTGAGAAAATCAATGGCGACATTAGACTAGAGTGAAGGCCAAGTGCAATGGAGGACCGCAAGTCTGTCTGCCACATAAGTACCTTCAGCACTAGTGCCATCAGACCAACAATACCCACCTGAGCTGTAAACTGGTCCCAGCTTCTGAACGCTAATCCAGCTTATCATGTTTAATACTAATATCCCATGACCTGCTTGACAAGAACCTTTTGAAGCATGGAAGTGGAGGCTTAAAAACGAGCACAAAGGGTTAAACATTGTGTTTCATTACGCTGTGGTCCGCCATTTAAAGGTGGGGATTGGTCACAGGGACTAACTACCAGTGTGAACCCCTTTGTGCAATTTTCAGCAAGTAATGCCAGAAAGTTTACTAGTGTCGTCTGGGGTGGAAACCAGATAGGTTAGCAACTCATTCTTTTTTGGGGGTTCAACATGTGCGCCCAGTTGGACAGCGATGTCCGCTAGGGCTTTGAAAACCCGTGGCAGCTCAGCGAGGAAGATGTAGTTATTGGGGTTATCCGGATCCAGCATTGCTTCTTGGAGCAGGGGTGATTAGCTGGTGTTTCAGCGCTGCAAGTGAATTACCTGTTCGTATGGATTTGCTAAAAAAGTCTTGTCATGTGCAATACCAGTACCGGAGGTTGCATTTTTGAGAAAGCTGCAGCACAGGAATCACACGATTCTGTTTTGTCCTCAGGGTTGGCCACGAAGAGCTGCTCGAACGCGGCAGTTTTAGAGGCAAGCCGGGGGTTTTGCTGAGGCTTATGTCAGCTGTTATATTCTGCAGCTTCTGATGAAAAACGACAGTAGGATAATGCACAGTTCCTGTGTTTGGGAAAAAGTTACCAATGTGTAATGGGGAATAAATATTCTGAACAGCTATGAAGAGCTTGCAAAATGTATTCAATGCTTGTAGAACGTTTACCGAGAATGCCTTCTGTGCTTGGTGTTTTAATTATTGTTCTTTGGTTCCTGCCGGAGTGTTTGACATGGAATTCTGCTGATTGGGATAGGGATAAGTGGAAGGTAAAGGGGTATGCTGGGATTTGTGCCAGCCTCATTTTATAGTGCATACATCTCTTGATTATTTTTGTGAAACATGAGCTATAGAAGGAGAGGCAGACTTCAGTAACATTTTGGAAATAGACATAGCTCCTTGTCCCATGTAGAGGCGATCTCAACACCACTGTATTTATTGTGTGCTGGACGACACAAGCCAAAAATCACTCCATGCCATACAGCCCGGATAATCCGTGATCTCCCAGTTCATAAAAATCAAAACCGCTAGATATGGAAAAAGTAGACAACCTACGTACAATATCTCCTTTAAAAAGCGAAACCGCTTAACTGATAGCAACATCCAGTCCCAAGACTAACGTCAGACCTGTTTAAGGCGCCGCAACATTTGTAAAAGGAGAAGACAGGCAAATGTGTCCACATTGCAGTTTAGAGGAGAAAGGAATCCCTAACCCCTGTCCTGTGCCTTAACAAGAAGAGTTTTAGCAACAAACAAAACAAAACAAAGAACGACAGATCAGGTCACAGCAGGACCTGTAATTATAAAATGTTAACCCATTGTTATGGTGCATGTAATTATATGTTCAGGCCATGTAAAAGAACTATGGACTTTGTCATTACCAAATGTCAGTCAGGATGAGCACACGATATTGGTGTAGGAGGAGTTAGGCCATCGGGCAAAAGAAAAGTTATTAATATAGTGTGGCACTAGCCATACCAAATGTATTCACAACTCCGAGATCTATTTGAGGCTGGGTTCAAAAGGAAGGACGCAGCTGATGAGGGCTCCAGGGATTAGTTACAGTGCAATAATGTGGAATACAGAGAAATCCCAAAGAAAGACAAAACTATAAACATTTCACAATACACACAAAGTTACAGAGAATATGTTACAAGTTACCAAGACAGAAGCTGGTAGCCCTGGCAACAGAAGGAACTATGGGCAAGCCAGCAGCCACAACACGGCGAGCCTACATTCAAGTACAATAAGGTGGCGTTAGTCTACCCAAACATTAGCAAGCCATCAAGGGCAATAAAGCACAGAAAATCACCTACAGCAACTTGCTGGGGTAGCAGGGAAGAAATCTTCTCCACAGAATGGCCATGCTCGGTGGGCTAGAGTTTCATTTTCAGACGAAATGAGGTGGTGGGCATCATATTCTCGTCCCACTTAGGAATTACTAACATAAAAATAATCCTATCTTGAAAAGACCTGTTTATCATTCCCGTAAACAGACTAAATACAGTTTAATAGCCATGGTCAAGTCGAGCGAGCATGGTCAACACTAAGGTAATCTTAAAGAATTAACCAACCCGGCAACAGAAATGAAGATAGGGTGGATTCAACCCACCATGGCAAGGTATAGAGTACTTAAGCAAAACCAACATTAAGGAATCGTAGACTACATTTTACAGTGCACGCATGGTTTGATGAGTTCCATAATGGTAAGGTAACCTGGAAGGTTTTTATAATTCTCTGTAAGGTACCACAGAAGGACATGGTTTAAGCTTACATTTGAAAAATCCATTCTAATGGTAAAAAATGATCCAGAACAACCACACCACATGTTGGCCTTAAAGGGGAATGTTACTTACCCTGTAACCCAGTGTTTGTACCTTGCAGTTGTGTAGATTCACTTGCCCTGCATTCTCCTACCATCTAGTTTTGTGTGCAGGTGCTTGCAAGTTAGTTTTCTTCAAAGTTGTTTTCTAGTCACAAGGTCTGTTGTGACTCCAGCCTTAGCCCACAATGCACCAAGAACAAGACTAGATCAGTTTCTTTTCCACTCAGCGTGTGCGTATAGTGTAAGTGGAGGGTAAAGTCCTATACTATAGTAAGTAATGTGCATTGTGGAACATACCCAAAGTGCAGGCATCTGATCAGTCCTATGAACCAGATAGGATGCCTACAAGTCTAGGGCACGCCACTCTACAGATGGTGGTCGGTATCAAACTTATTCAATAAGTGTAATCACCTAACCCTGACAGGAGTGGTAAGTTCTGCCTGGATTGGACACCACTTAAGGCAGCCAGAAAGTACCAGCTCCAACAGTACAAACTCCAAAATTGGCAAAACTGATTAGCATGTTTCCATATGAAGCAAATCCTACATCAATGGCAATGGCCCAAAACAATACTGAACAGACAAGGCCATCCCACCTCTTTACTTCCCTGCAAACAAACCAGGTGGAAAATAAAGGCCCAACTACTGTCTATGCCCATAACTACAGAAACAAGCATTGAAAATGCAATAGGTCTCGCCCTTGTTTAAGTTAAATCAATTCTGCTTGCAATTAGGTGGCTTTTCAGCTTTGCTTTTATTAGTGTTTTTCAAACTTTCATGTACATAACAGGCATATTTATATATATGTATATATATATATATATATATATATATATATCCGAAACAACACTACAAACCACCTCCAGCACACTCGCCGGCGAAGGAGAACGGACCACTCCAAAATGAGGCAAGTTCCAATTTATTATCCAAGTTATCCAGCAGTGACGCGCTTCGGGCTAGGCAGCCCTTGATCACATATATATATATGCATGCAAATATTTGTATTTAAATAGATATACAGATGTATGTAGATATTTACACATACATATATATATATATATAGATACACATATATATATAGATACACATATATATATAGATACACATATATATATAGATACACATATATATATATACACATATATATATATATATATATATATATATATATATATATATATATATATATTCTCCAAAAGCTATCGTGGGTTGCGTTTCGCAACCCACTGTTGCTTGAACACCGTGATCAAGCAACAGTGGGTTGCGAAACGCGTTGTTGTTGTGCGAAGAATGCTGCATTCTGAAAATAAATCTTGATAATTTGGGAAATACATCCTTTGTTGAGTGCTGACTTGCGCTATCGGTGGATAGCTTTTGGAGATTACATGAAAGCGGGGCTCTGCTTTGTAGTCGGCACCGGTGACAAGAGCGCCATTGGACTACGAGTTTGGAGCCAAGGCTGTGGATATATATATATATATATATATATATATATATATATATATATATATATATATATATATATATATATATATATATATATATATATATATATATATATATATATATATATGAAAAGGAATCCCAGCCTGTCAGTGAGTGACAGGCAGCAGCAGGGTGCAGACCTCAAAGCGCCACGGCAGACAGCCAGATGTAAAGCTCACAGATAGTACAAACTCAAGTGAGTAGCAGGTTCAAACGTTTATTAGGAAGTAACGCGTTTCACTCCACTAGGGAGCTTGTTCACACAAATGCACTCAAAAAGTGAAGGAATATATACAAGGTGTGGGGAGGGGCTTGATTGGGAAAACACGCCCAAAAGTAAAGCAGGAAATAAAGCAACAGTGTCTGAATTTAAAACATGTTAATTTCACATGAACAACAGCATGTACCACACATGATTACACATATAAATCAGTGATCAAAGCAGTCTGAAAATAGTATATTGTAAAATACTAACATGGATCAAAAATGAGCGTTCAAGAAAAATAAGAAAAAGTAGCTGGCTAGGAAAATAAATGAGAAAGCAACATAGCATGTGTCACGACATAGTGCCTGCATTGTGCTTCGCAGAAATGTTAACAGCCAACCACAGAGTAGAAGAACGCAAGAAAAAATCAAGACATAGTGCCTGAAAAATCCAACAATGCCAACATTTCTCAAATTCGGAGAAAAGGTCATCACGATAGAAAGTAGATGCTAGTGGCACATGTAAGAATACTGCAAGGAACATGTGAGTCAAATCGCTAAGGTTAAGGAAAGCACAATAAATTAAAAAAGTGAAGAAGTAACAAAAGATACAAGAGCCCAACCACAAATGTGAAAAACTAAAAAGGTCAAAAAGGGGAAAGCAACAGAACACATAGTAAATACAGCGGCATCATAGATACATATGAAACAATGGCAAAAAATCCTAGTCAAGACAAATAGATCAAGAAACATGACTTGAGGGTAAGCGCCATATTGAACATCTGGCAATGCGCCAGAAACAATAAATGACACCAAGACTAAGCAAGAGAAGAAAAAAGCAAAAATTCTACAGAGACCAGACCACCAAGACTGTAAACAGTGTGTTTTACAGGAAACTTTTCAGATCTTCAGTCAAATTAAGACCGTTAGGGGCTTTGGTGTCGAGGGACAGAATGAGTTGGGATTCCCGCTGCCTGAGCAGTTTTTCACGGTCCCCACCCCGGCTGGGTTGAGGCACTGAACAAAGAACCGTGTATTGTAGGTCCTTAAGTTTCTTGTTGTGGACTGCTCCAAAATGCCTAGCCACTGGGTAACTGCTGTCACTATTGACAATGGCCCTTATGTGCTGCAATATTCTTTGATGGACAGGCAACTTGGTACTGCCTATGTACTCCAAGTCACACGTACACCTGAGCTTATAAACCACAAACTCAGATCTACATGTGAGGTGTTCCTTGATGGGAATGGGCGTGTTACTGAATGCTGTGACATAGTGACTGGCATTCATGGCAAAGTTGCAAGCACGGCAGGAGGTGCATTTGAAAAAGCCCATTTTGGTGGTCTTAGTAGGTTTGGGAGGGTTTTCAGGTGCTATCCTGTCAAGAGCATCGCGCATGGATGGCGCACGCCGGAACGTGATGATAGGTGTTTCACTTAACATTGGACCTAGAATAGGATCCGTCAGAATGATAGGCCATTCCGTGCCAATAATGCGCCTGATTTTGCGCTCCTGTGAGCTAAAAGTAGTTATGAGCCTGACAGTACGCTGGGAGTCATCTTGGTTGTCATTAGTGTTTGCAGTACGGGGCTCCCTGGGCTTAAGTAATGTGGCCCTGTCTAATGATGAAGCTTTAGCTAAAGCTTGATCAAGTATTGCTCTTGAGTACCCTCTTTGCAGGAAGCGTTGTTTAGATTCTTCGAGGCACATTGCCAAGGAATCAGGGTCGCTGCAGATTCTGTGAATGCGAATAAATTCGCCAAAGGGGATACTGCGGATGGTATGAGTGGGGTGGGAGCTACGTGCATGCAAGATGGAATTTCCCGCCGTACTCTTGCGATGTAGTTTGGTCATGAGGGTGTTGTCCCTGATGAACAACTGTACATCCAAAAATTCAGCTTCTGAACTGCTAAGGTTAGCAGTAAATTTCAGATTTAAGGTGTTAGCATTGCAATCAGATACGAATGAAAGGGCTTGATCTTGGGTGCCCTTCCAGATGATGCAAATGTCGTCGATGTAACGCCAATAGTGCGCGATACATGGCGACCAGTGTGCATGTGTGGTCATGAGCTCGTGCTCCTCCCACCAACCCACATGGAGACATGAGTAGCTGGGGGAAAAGCACGAGCCCATAGCCACTCCGCGCAATTGTTGGTAAGTGTTATTTTTGAAGCGGGAATAATTGGAGGTCAGGCAAAGTTTGATCATCGCAATCAACATGGAATTGTGTTCCCTGAAACAAATGGCACGTGTGTTAAGGTAATATTGACATGCGTTTACACCATGCTGATGGTTGATTGAGGTGTAGAGGGATTCGATGTCTAGGATCAAAAACAAATAATCATTGCACCAATATATATATGTGTGTGTGTGTGCGCGTGTAGAGGGAGAGAGGTAGAGGGGGGGAGAGAGAGAGAGAGGTAGAGGGGTAGAGGGGTGGAGAGGTCGAGAGGTCGAGAGGTCGAGAGGTCGAGAGGTCGAGAGGCCGAGAGGCCGAGAGGCCGAGAGGCCGAGAGGCCGAGAGGCCGAGAGGCCGAGAGGTCGAGAGGTCGAGAGGTCGAGAGTGAGTAGTAGAGAGAGTAGTAGAGAGTGAGTAGAGATGTAGTAGAGTAGTAGTTAGTAGTAGAGAGTGAGTAGTAGAGAGTGAGTAGTAGAGAGTAGTAGAGAGAGAGCAGTAGAGAGTAGTAGAGAGCAGTAGAGAGTAGTAGAGAGTGAGTAGTAGAGAGAGAGTATTAGAGAGTAGTAGAAAGAGAGTAGTAGAGTAGCAGAGTGAGTAGTAGAGAGTGAGTAGAGTAGTAGAGAGAGTAGTAGAGACTAGTAGAGAGTGAGTAGTAGATAGTAGAGGGTGATTAGTAGAGAGTGAGTAGAGGGTGAGTAGTAGATAGTAGAGAGTGAGTAATAGAGAATGTACTAGAGAGTGAGTAGTTGAGAGTGAGTAGTTGAGAGTGAGTAGAGAGTAGTAGAGAGAATAGTAGAAAGTAGTAAAGAGAGTAGTAGAGAGTAGTAGAGAGTGAGTAGTAGAGAGTGAGTAGTAGAGAGTGGGTAGTAGAGAGTGGGTAGTAGAGAGTGGGTAGTAGAGTGGGTAGTAGAGTGGGTAGTAGAGTGGGTAGTAGAGTGGGTAGTAGAGTGGGTAATAGAGAGTAGTAAAGTAGTAGAGTGAGTATTCGCGAGTAGTACAGCGTGAGTAGTAGAGAGTGAGGAGTAGAGAGTATTAGAGAGTGAGGAGTAGTGAGTAGATAGTAGTAGAGAGTAGAGTAGTCAAGAGTAGTGGAGAGTGAGTAGTAGAGTAGTAGAGTAGTGGAGAGTGAGTAGAGGGTGAGTAGTAGAGAGTGAGTAGTAGAGAGTGTAGTAGGGAGTGAGTAGTAGAGGGTGAGTAGAGAGAGAGTAGAGAGTAGAGAGTGAGTAGTAGAGAGTGAGTAGTAGAGAGTGAGTAGTAGAGAGTAGTAGAGTGAGTAGTAGCGAGTAGAGTAGTAGAGAGTAGAGTGTAGTAGAGAGTGAGTAGTAGAGAGTGAGTAATAGGGAGTAGAGAAGAGAGAGTAGTAGAGAGTGAGTAGTAAAGAGTGAGTAGTAGAGAAACCCAAGAGTCCAGAGTAGGGTAACCCTTGCCTTTTGGACATGCGTTTCTGTGTGCCCACTTTTGCCTCGGAAACAATGTGTCCAATTTTAACATCAGGATTACAAGCATCAGAATGGAAAATCAAAAACTTGGAAGGCGAAGTAAATCGGGAAACTAAAGCGTTCTGCTACACACTACTGTGATTTGGAACTTTCTGCAGCCTGTACTACAACTCCCAGAATACTTTGTGTCAAAGGCCAGGAACGCACAATGTTGTAGAGTAATCTGCTGGTAACTTTGAATAAATCCACTGCTTCTGTGCTTAAAATGATGGCCCCGATTGACGCTGGTCTAAAAGTTGCTAGTAGGAAGCGGAAATGAAACTGCAGATGCGTTCTTCCTCTGACTAATATGTGCCCTCTCACAGGCTTTTGTCCTTGGGTCACATGCTTCTGCAAGTTAAACCTTGCAGAGGGCTTCACGGAGAACTCCCGTGGGACAGCAAAGCAGTCGATTTGAAGAGTTCTGGACTGACCAGTGAACCCCTCCAGTTTGATGCATGTAAACCCGTGCATTACACAGGTTCTTATACATTAACAGTCGCAGATTGCTTTTACAGTTCTTTCGCCGTATCCTCTCAAATAAGTGAATCTGAACAGAACTGCACCTGCTTTCCTGTTTCTGCCCAAGTTCTGTCTATTTCAGCATATTTTCTGATCACGATAATTACTTTAGAAAAAGGACAAGGCTAGGAAAAGTTTATCTTGTGTACTGTGGTAAGGAGGTAAATGCACATGCGATGGAGCGGCCGTATAAAGCATACCTTTCAACATGAGATTTTACTACAAATGTGCAACGAAAGAGAAAAAATTCATATAAAGCTCTCAGCTTTGGCAAAGGCAGCCACCTGTTTATAATTGCATTGAGCTTTTACTTAAAGTGAAAGCGTAATGCAATTATAAACATACGCTGCCTTTGCCAAAGGGGTATGATCCCAAAAAAGTGCATAGAGGCTAATTAGGAGATACTGTCTCCCGCCGCAAGTAAAAGATCGAATCCCGATGGGCGGGGCTTAAAGGAGACCGGGTGGCAACAAGCGCCTATTGACATGCCTTTAGTGCAATCATTGCACTGTCTTCGGCATAATTTGTGACGCAAAACGACACGCACGAATCAGAACTTAAGGCTGAGCTGAGACGAGGCTTCTGGAATCGTATTGATTCCAAGAAGCCTCCTAAGACGAGAGCAGCGCATGCGCTGCTTACGTCAGTGTGAGACCTAAAAAGGAGAAAACTGATCTTCATTGTCAATGTTCAAGGTTTTCTGAGTGGTTTATTTGTTGTGACTTGCTACAGATTGGCGATAAGTTTGTTGTGAGGAGAACCCACAGACAATCTGCTATTCTACAATATATAGCTGCAACCGTTTTTTTCCCCTAAAGGATTTCCAAGGATTTATTGCCTCACTACAGTAACGTTACTGTGACTATGAAACTATTTGTTCTCCTTGCTGGTTAAGCATCACTGTTCGAATGAGTTTGTGCTCTTGGAACAGTTTAGCATGAGGAATTCAGAACCGCTTATCTGTGGGAGCGTGTTGAGAGTTTACGGTGATTGAGCGCGCTGGTGCCCGTTTTCTTTTGATGAGAGAAGGTAGAGCATACCTTAATATCAACGCAAATTGCGGCGCATTATGCACGCAGCTGGGCTCTCACATTTTGTATAAGCAAGGCACTTGGGAGAGAATGTACGCAGTGAAGTATCATGCATGCAGCGGCCAAGTTGAATTGGGCTTAGCTGAGGCTGTATATAAATTAAAGTCTTCGGCAGGATTTATATATTATCAATCTGTGAGGATTGTCAGCGGATCGGTTGATTTTTGGTGCCTTGTTAATTCAGTAGCATTTGAGCACTTTTACATTCCTGGATATAAGTTTTGTTCCGTGAACTTTAAGATACATTGTGTAATACTTAATTTGGAGAAAATTAGTTTTGCCTTAATCTATCATCTGCTAGCAAGGAAATGGCTAATGCTAGGAATGTTGTTTACCCGCCTCCTTTTCTGCAAAATCCTGAAAGGCCACCTATGTCTTGACCGAAATGGCTCAGAATGTTTGAAAACGATATGGTCTACAAAATATGATGCTGTAAAACGTACTGCTTTATTGTTTAATCATTTAGGGGAGGCAGGTCAGCAAGTTTATGATAATTTACTGGAGACAGAAGCACCAGCATTAGCTTTTCGCACTTGGAATAAGTTTAATGAAGCGATTCCTCGGATGGCTAACCACTTCTCTGATGAGGAATCGGTCATGTTGGAGGGGCACAATTATTTCAAAGGGAAGCAGAATATGTAGGAAAATATGGAGGATTATTTAGCTAGCTTAGCTGCAAAATGGTAGCAAACTTGACCGATTTCTTCTAGAGCAGTTTGCCTTCAATTGCTGCTCAAAACATTTTTTGAAAAGGATCCGGAGTTGTACAAACCCTTCACTTGATGAGGGTATGGATATAGCAAGAAGCATAAAACGATCAGTATTATCCAGTGACGTTTTATTGAATGATAAAAAGCATTCTATGCATGTGTGTAAAGAGAGTGATGTGGAGGTGCGTACGGTAAGAATAAAGCTACTGAGACTGTAAATAAATGTTGTCATACATATTGATCAAAAAAATCACATGGGTAAAAATTCATCATGCCTAGCACAAGGTAAAAGATGCAATTTATGCAATACGATTGGCTCTTACCAAGTAGTTTGTTATACAGCCAAGTCAAGTGTAAATGTCAATCACATTTATAGTTGTGATGATGTAGCTTTAAAAAAACATTTTTTTAAGAGTTGATATAGTAAAATCTAACCAGAAAATATTATAAGGGGCAGCAGTTTGGAAACTAAGTCGTCAGTTTAGGTAATCTAAAACGAGCAGGTCCTGTGGATTCCTAGGAACTACACAACAGTAACCATTACAATACACACTATTTTGATTGATGACATTTCACACCTACCTAAAAGACTGGTTGAACATGACAGCATAAATCCTGATGGTTATAAATGCTTCAACTTTAGAGACTGAAAGATAGTATTTATTTCCCAGTGGAATACACTTGCTTGAAGGGAAAAGAACAAAGATGTTTATATTGTACCTTTTGCTTTCTGCTGCCGAAATGTTACAATAGCCTAAGGTACTTGAAACCATGATGATTTTTTTAATGTGCTGAACAGCTATGTATGTTAAGAATTCTTACTTATCCACTGTCTCCTTCTCTAAGAGATTTGTTAGGTCTCGGCTCTGCCATGAGAGGCCTTTTGGAATCGATACAATTCCAGCGTGCACGCGGGGAGACAAACGAGACAGAAGATATGCACGCGGGTATTGGCCCCTTTACTGGCGGTGTGATACTCTGTCGACTTTTTTTTTTGCGCCGCCAGTAAAGCCAGTCCCTGCGTGCACATCTTCTGTCTCTCCCATGACTGGCCGCGCTTGTTCTTTGCAGTCTCGTTCACTCTCAGGTATGCATAATAGGACTTGTGTGAACGATTGATACTGAGGCCAAAAAGAAACTTCCATCCCAGTCAGATAATATGTGGTATCAAGAGAAGTTGTAAGGACAGATTATGGAAATTGGGCTTTTCATGGTTCCTATTTGTCACTTCCTTTTCCTCTGACTGACATTCCCAGAGTCTCTCCTTGGTCTTGAACACGTTTACCTCGATGCTTGCAGTTCAGTTTTTGGATGTAAGAAGTAGTTAAAACAAAGAAGAGATATCGCTGTGCATATCTTGATCAAATGAAGCATCAAGGCTTTTCTGAGCCCACCTTCCTTCCTCAAGAGGATGCAAGAAAGAAGACTACAATGAAAACACCAAAATACTGGGTGTATGGGAAGAATGAAAACAGTCCAAACTGACAGGCGTGGCCGAGGAGGTTTTGAATCAATCCCCGAGGATTCTGCTTTCAGAGAGGAAATCCGAAAGGCACCCTATAAGTGAGCAGGACAGACACTACAAATGGGTAACGGACTGAAGCAAACACCACCTTCATTCGGCTACCTTTTCACGATTGGTTCTGAAACCGATTCCAGAAACCAGATCAACACTGAAAAGAAGATAGATTTTGTGAAGCAAGACCTTGATATGAGAAGCAAACCTGACAAATAAATCGACCTGAAGAGACAATCAACTTATACTAAGCATCAGGCACCAATAGTTATTCAACACAAACACCAGTTGAGACCTCAGAAGGGAATTAGAAGGGTAGGTGACTCTGTAGGGCATCCACACGAGAAAGTCTTACTCTGAAAAGAAAACCTTTCAGACAATCAAAACTCGGGTACGTTGGAGGTTTCTAAAATGATGGATATTAATCAAAGGAGAATTCACCCACAAAACTGGCGTTTCACCACCTTCAGAAACACAAAGACCTGTTTTTAATATCAGTCTCAAAGCGGGATGGTGTTGACATTTGAAGTGTCAGTTTCTTAAACTTTATGACATTGCAGGTGCCTGAAAGGAAACCTGCTGCCACAACTTCACCTTCTCTAATTCAGAATACAAATTGTAGAGAAGTAGTACAAGGGGAAGAGGACAGCGATGAACGGTCTGGTGGGAGGAAACTAGAAGGCACCTGAAATGCAGACTAGGTGGAATCTGCTGAAGACGCATAAGACGCATATCTGGGCTAGCCCCCCCATTATCTGGGTTATGCCCCTACTCAGGGCTTTAAGTGGGCAGGGTCTCATCAGTGCTGAGCACCGGCAGTTTCTTAAAGGGGGCCTCAAAACATGTCTCTATTGGGCTCTGTTTGGTGCCCTGGTACAGGCGGTCCGTTTTATTCCCCAGACTGCAGAGACAGCAGGCACAAGGATGTGTACTGCTCACACCGCTCTGTTCTCACTAGTGGAGCGGTTACGGCATGACGACATGCCAGGTGAGCGGTGTAGGGGAAGGGAAATCCTCTAAAGAGTTATTTTCTCTCTGGATTTCCCTTCTCTTTCTGAAACTCAGGAGTAGCAACATTGTCCTGGTGTCACCAGGGCGTTAAGTGGAAGGTTTTTCAATATTATATACGACAAGCCATAGTTTGCTGGTTATTTCTCTTATGCTACTAACAACCATTGACAAAACCAATAGTCCTGAGGTGTTGTAAAAATTGTAAATTGATACTTGTATAGCGCACTACTCACCCGCAAGGGTCTCACGGCGCTTGTACGAAAACCGCTGTGGAACCCATCCTGGCTTTCCCTGTGAGGTGTCCACTCCTGGGCACCCCCAAGGTGGAGGCCAGGCATCCTTAGAGTTGTGGGGGCCGTTGTGGAGATTAAGCAAGCTATTGCCCAGAGTTGCAGAGTGGGACTCCATGATTGGAATAGGCACAGAGGCGAGAATTATCAGGTCCATGGAATTTTGAGCCCAAGACTCGCCGAGGCGGGGAATTGAACCCTGGTCCTGGGCTAGACTTCGGCATCAGGGTCTGCCGCTCTAACCATTGAGCCATACTTCTCCAGTAGGAATGATATTACTTGTTGTATCATATCTGGATGCAATGACAGAAAGAGCAAAATACAAGTTGGAGGCACACTATGCTAAGCATAGATTTTTACCTTGTTTTTAATCCACGCCCTTAATTACACTGGCCACGCCCCTGTGAGACCCCCAGTGTTTTTTCCTCACTTTAAGCCCTGCCCCTACTCCCATATTCCCCATTGGATGAAGCCTCATCACACTGTGCAGTCTTCGGAGGGAAGAATTCCATTATGGTGTGTGATTCTGCAGTGCATGCAAGAGGAAGATTTATTCACTGAAGCTTTGTCACACATAGCGAAAGACATTCAGTACCTGCCAGTGAGAATGACAAAGGTCATTACTCCCAAACTAGAGAACCCATTTAAAGCTGCCTTTCAGAATCCTGTCCATATTAAGGGTACCTTCTGAAAGATTGCATGTTAGAACATATGGCTAAAAAGCCCCTTGCCTGAGGAGTCAGGCCAGGGCACGGCTCCAAAGGAACCAAGCGTTCTGTTCCGTTCCATTCCATTCCATTCCATTTATTGCATCTAAAGTGCTGCCTTCCTCGAAAAGTCTCAGTACGAAATGCACAAGACACTGATGTATAGGTGGCTAGAACAGATATCTGTGGGAAGAAATGCTCTAACATATTTAAGTACCACAGAGAAAGAGCACAAGATATAAGACCATAAATAAAACTATTTTAAATGCAGGTATTTGATTCGAATAGAGTTAGAATAGAATTCGGTTTGAATAGTTCAGATGTATATAGCTTTTAAACGTGTTTATTTTATTTTGAACAACGAAAGTGCATACATATAGTCATTACAAGGTTTTGAGATTTTGGCTGCAACAGCTTAACGTAGCAGCATACGTCATGGTTCGGTGATTTACACACCCCATTTGCCATATATTCAGGGGAGGGGCTGAGTTGTTTGTTCACATTCGGCGTCGGACGGTTCTACTGCTGTGGTTCCAGTTTCAAGCATTTGCTATGGCCCTCCACACGCTGCAGTGTGTCGCGGCTGTACCTTTGCTTTGTGTGGAGTGCATCTGTGAATGAGGGGCGATGTCGCAAAGTCACAGTGGCAGGCCCGTCTGTCATCATTCTTCAGACAAGTGCGGTCAGTTACTTGTCCCAAGTCCGGAGATGGCATTATTCTCTGCTTCCTCCCACCCTTCTCACAGTTACTTTACCCATGCATTGTGTCCGTGGCACTGTTGCTGATTTCCAGAACTTGGGTGCGTGATGTTTTGAAAGGAGCATCTCAAAACACAAAGACCTGGTTATAAGCAAACACATATATATTCAATTTACGTTTTTTTTAAATCAGCCTCACACCGAACTGTTTCGGCAAGGCAACGCTTGCAATCTAGTCATGCGCAACCGTATGTGTTATTCCGATTAATAAAAAAATCATCAACCACCCACTTCAAGTCGGGAACCCACCAGCCTATAGTCTCAGGACAGGCTACCAAGATATGATTTTTTTTTTTTATAACAAGTGATTTTTATAAAAAATGTGAGTTGGATAAGCAACATGTTTGACTGCATCCTAAACGTGAGCTCAGCGGTGTGCATGTTTGGCTGCGTTGATAACTGGGGGGCTGCCACCCTCCAGGTCCACTTCTGGTGAGTTGCTGGTAGGAGTCCACCTGGCAACCGCCTGTTCCATGCACTCACGAACCGGAGTTGAGTCCCCGTGCCATGATGAATTTGCCACAAAATTTTTGGGCAATGAAACATGTCGGCTGTTTAGGTTAAAATGGTCTAAACATGCCATTATTTTATAACTGAGTGAGAGTATCATTTAAATACTAAAAAATGTGTGATAGGTGGCCGCAACTCAATTTTAACTCAAGGGGAGTTTAGTTTAGTTTTTCCTCCTTTACCCTACGTGGCTTAGGTGGTAGATAGATATCACTTTTATTGTTACACCTAACTCTTTTATTTTTACATATTAATTAGAGTAAGTTCACGTTATTTTCTGTTAGGAAAGTACCAATAAAACAGAGGGAGCCAACTGGTGAGTACCATCTGGTAGCTCCATGGTTGTTGCTTACGTGAGGCACTTTCTGACCCACCTCACATTTTTGTACAAAAATCACTTTTTATAAGAAAATTCCTATCTTGTTAGCCCGTCCTGATACTATAGGCTGGTGGGCTCCAGACATGACGTGGGAGGTGGATTTTTTTGTAAATCATTTTAGTAACCTGAATAACACACATGGGTGGGCATGACTAAATAGCCAGAGATGCCTTGCTGAAACAGTATGATGTGATGCTCATTACCCAAATAATTAAATAGATTTTTTTTTAATAGAATATATATATATATATATATATATATATATATATATATATATATATATATATATATATATCTATATCATACTGGCGGTCGCCAGTAGGTAGTTCTAGTTAGGATCTACTTTCCATAGGAAATCCACAACATTCTATTGGGAAAAACTTTGGCGCCGGTGGACGAATCTTCGCGAATTTCTCAAAGTTCATGGCCCGCTCCGCTCCACTCCTTCCCTGAAAATGTGGGGGGGGATTCGTCAAGCGGGGGCCGAGATAAAAGGGGGGTCCCAAAACGAGTTTTCCCCATGTTAATTTCCATAGGGCGGTCGAACTCACTTTTAGCCCGAACGGCTGAATGGATTTCCATCAAACTTGGCAAAATTGTAGGGGCTGGTAGCCCGATGTGCCTTTGCTATGTCTCAAGATATGTGCTCCAGTGGATTTTGAGTAATTTAGGTTCAAAAAAATATATATATCTATAGGCGCGCCCCGGTACGCGCACCGGGGAGCGCACCGGGCGTGCTACGCGACTTGCGCACGGAAAGCTGATTGGCTCTCGGGTGTCTGTAAACATTCTAAACAGTCCGGAGCGGCCGCCATCTTGTGTTTCGGTAGGATCAAGACACAAGAGGTGGCAAAAACAAAGGGGGAAATGACCAAAAGGGGGCAGAGTAGACCCCCCCTGACCCCCTAGGTTTGATGTGATTTGCGCGGGGGAGCGCCCGGTATGCGCACCGGGGAGCGTAGCATGGGGAAAACACAGTTTATTCACTGCGTCATCTCTACGACCCTTTCTTGCGTCAATACGCCCCTTTTGCATACATTACACCGGACGTAGGTATAATGTGGCGCAGGGGTTTACAAAGTGAAGCATCTACCTAGATGCGTCACTTTGTAAATATAACTCAATAAGGTGCATGTTTTATGCTGCTGTTGCGTCACAAAAAGTGACGTACTGGTGGCGTAAAAGTGACGCATGGCCTTATAAATGAGGCCTTCAGTCTTCTACTCATGCGTCATATTAAATATATGACGTATTATATCGCAAGTACTTACAGATACATCAGCATTTCAGACGGATCTGTAAGCGCAAAAGTGATGCATTGCTGGAGTGTGTCACAAAAATGATGCAACTCCAGCAATGCATCTTCTCTTACCCTTCCACACCCCCGTTCCTTTTCAACTTTTTCTTTGAATATCCACATTCCCCATGTTCACTCTCCTTCTCCTTACTTTCCTTCCCAACACTCACCTTCTTTCAGTCCCCCTACTTCACTTCCTTTCTCCTCTCATACCTTTCTGTTCTTTCTTACTCATTTTCCTTTCCATTATCAATGCAATGCACTTCACTTCACTTAGTCTTTTTCATTTTTTTAAGAATATAGCTCTTTGATGAGAATTGGAGGTAGTTCTGAAAAGAACTTTTTTTTCTTTTTTCTTTTTTTTTAGAACAAAAACAAAAACAGGGAATGGAAACTTCTCAACGGGAGCAAAAAAAAAACCAAAAAAAATTAGGGCTGGGAACGGCAGCGATGGTTCTCCAATGCTCGAACCATGAGCAGACCACTTTGCTCCCCAAAGGTAAGTAGCTGATCGCAGTATCTGCATTTCAGGACGCCTTTGTTGACTGCAGGCTGAATGTTTGGAACCAGCTCTTGCGATCGCCCCCTCATTGAAATAGTTGCTCCTCCGGTGGATGTAGAGGCCCCATCACTGGGAACCTCTTGTGCCAGAGCCCTGACACTTTCCCGGGCAAAATTCTGGGGGTGCCTCCTCTCCACATGGCGAAGCATTGTGGAGTTCCCAAAAGAATATTTCTTAGTGGGGTCACCCCGTGACAGGACTGCGTGGCAGATCCTGCACTCCACTTTTGGAGCATTGACCTTCTTCTGGTCATCTGGTATGGAAAAAAAATCCAGATGAAATGCTCTTTGACCTTCGGCTAAGGAGGCTCTTAATCAATGAATTCAGGCTCATCTTCACTGCTGGATGGTCTGGCAGTTATGATTATCCAAGAAAGATCCAAGAGCAAAAAGGCAGGTCTTTCAGTCACAAAAGTGAAAGAAGAAGTGAAGGAAATGGGTGGGGATTTCATTCTTTGTAAAAAAAAATGTTAGCAACCAATGAAAAGTGTTATTTTAAGGTCACATGACTTGACGCGCTGACGCTGCGCGCACCGGAGCGCTTCCGGGGGCGCACAAGCGGCGCGAACGTAGGCGCTTCCGGGGGCGCACATGCGGCGCGAACGTAGGCGCATACGCGGCGCGAATGTAAGCGCTTCCGGGGGCGCTTACGCGGCGCGCCGAAGTGACATTTTGATAGTTTCACGAAAATGCAAAATTATTTTCATTTCCTTATTCAAAAAAACTGCTTTTATATGTATGGTACTAAATGTCTTGCGTTATTTACTTTTCATTCATATATTTTTTTACACGAACACAAGTAGCACTCTGGGTGTGCTTTCCGGAGAGCTTACCGGTGCGCGGACCCAGAGCGCCCCAAGAAAAAATGATAAAAAAAAAAAATTTAAAATATTATAAAAAAAAATAATACTAATTAATACTCACACAAAACAGCAAATTTAAAAAAAATCGTAGGTTACAAACTCAATATAGAAAGGAAAAACCTATGAAATTCACTGAAAAAACCATAGGTTTCACACCAGTTATAGTTAGGAATTAGCATTTAAAAAACCTATTAAATTCACTGAAAAAACCATAGGTTTGACACCAGTTATAGTTAGCTGGAAATTTTACTGACATAAAACCATTGAAATTCCCACGTTATAGTTAGTTGGACTCACTATAACTTGCGCGTGTAATGCACTGCTGATGACATCACATATTACATCACTCATGACATGGTCAGTGACATCACTCATGGCATCACTGATGACACCATCCTTGTGACAGACCTCCTTTCACTGTAAAGTAGCCCTTGAAACATATATATATATATATATATGGCCTTTGTTTTTAAACTTTGAGCGGAGGGCGTCCTGGTTGTATTTTCCTCTTATGCTCCGCATTTGATAGTTGAAAGAATCATTGCAGAGTAAATACATCTGTTCTCTAGTTTCCCCTCTTTCGGCCTGACCCATAGACCCAATAGGAAGGTGTCTTAGCTGTGCAGGTTGACTTTACCCGGTTCTCCAAGAACAGATCGATGGCAGACCTCCAGAATTCAGATAGCTCCCGGTAAGTCGAGAGCATATGTATGAAATCTGTATCTCCCTCTCTCATTTTTGGCAAGTGGTGGCCATTGCAGTGTTAATTTAGTGTAATCGCTGCCACATCAGCAATGTCTGTTAGTTTTCTGCCTAGATTTGTATCCCACCTGTGTGAGTGCCTCCAGGTTGTTGCTTGACATTGCATGTCAGCTGCGTATAGCGTGGTTAGCTTCTTTTGTGCATTTCCATGAATAAGGATTGTGTGGAGTTGTTAGAACCGGGGTCTCTAGGCTGGAAATGAATATTAACCCCACACAGATATCTCTTTCGCTGTGCCATATAAACTCAATAGTCCAGTCCTCTAACCTGAAGCTACAGCTGTATAGAACTATAACGCAGCTATATTATACTCCTCAAAGAATTTCTAGCTGGGCACTGGGGGCCCGATCTAACGACAGAACAAAATGCCCGAAATGTGATCTGGATGCAGCATGTATAGAACATATGCTTTTTTTGTGCCCGGTGTTATCTTGATATTGGAAGGGGATAATGGATGTTCTAGCTAGTAAACAAATTATTACTCCAACTCTTACAGCACATTTGGTCTTACTTGATATCCAGGATGTCAACTGTCAATACAAAGATTTAATAACCATAGTATTTGCAAGTGCTAGGTTAGTTATTGCAAGATCATGGATATTAAAAGAATCTTCGAATGGTGGACCGTGATAAACGAAATAAATGTAATGGAACTCTCGTTAGCTAAACTCAGAGGTCCCAAGGCATTGAAAAAGAAGGAAAAAATTTGGCGAAACTTTTTGGACGTGTAAAATTTTACTTATTGAGGCCAGTAAAATTTGTGTTTACTTCTCTTGTAAATTTATACTTTCTCTTCTAATATGTAATTGCGGATCCTCTGTCTCTGATGCAACTTATTGGTTTAATTGAAAACTTTTTCTTTTTGTCTGTTTATTTTATGTTACTTGAATTGTACTAAGTTGTCTTTCTTGCAATAATAAAAAAAAAAATTCAAAGGACATTGCATGTCAGCTGCAGTATAGCGTGGTTAGCTTCTTTTGGGCATTTCCATGAATAAGGATTGTGTGGAGTTGTTAGAACCAGGGTCTCTAGTTGGCAGGGGTATGCACCCTAGTCCAAGTAGGGACCCTCACTTCAGACAGGGTAGCTTGGCGCAAAGTAGGAAGGCTTAGTTAAGAGGCAATGTGTAAAGTAATTGTGCAACACACACCACTAGTGACACAGTAGAATACGCACAAAAGAAGTGACACCATACCAGTTTTGTATATAAAAATATAAATATCTGTATATCCGTTTCAGGCAAGATCAATCATCAGATAAAAGTTGCAGGCAAACTCAATCATAAAAAAGTGAATCCAGTTGCATATAGATGGAGTTAAATTATCCCTATCTAAAAATTGCGCAAGGTAAAAAGAAAAACAATAAAGGCTCCACATGTAGGAAATCCCAGGGTGTCAGTAATACTGTCGTTGAGGGCAGGATCCTCTAGGGAACCAAGTCTGTGGGCTCTATTCCAGAACAGACGCGTAGAAACTGAAGTAGTGTGGCTCACTGGTTAGAGGCGGCAGACCCGAGAGCAGAGGACGGCCCGGGACCAGGGTTCGATTCCCGGCGCGGCAGGTTTCTGGACCAGGGTCAGCGGACTCGATAATTCTCTCGCCTCGGTGCCCACTCTGATCAGCGATCACACTCGGCAACTCTGGGCATTAGCTTGCCTCATCTTCACTAACGGCCCCACCAGACCGCCGGGGATGCCTGGTCTCACCCTGGAGATACCCATTAAGGGACCATCTCTCAGGGAAGCCAGGAAGGGTTTCGCAGCGGTTGAAGCGCCTTGGGACCCTACGGGTAAGTAGTGCGCTATATAAATGCCTATACATTTACATTTACAAACTGTCTCTTAGATGGGGGCCACGGGGGCACCACAGCTCCTTAGATGATGATTACCCTGATCGCCACGGTTGGAGACAGGAGCCACTTTCACCCTGCCCGTAGCAGCCCAAAAAATGAAGATCACCCTCTCCCGCTGATCTTGTCGTGGGAGGGAGGTTTTTAAACATGTGGGGCCCAACACAGTGCTGAGCCACTAATCCCCAGGCTGCACTGAGGCGCACACAGCCTCTTGGGATTTTGGCGCGATCCAAGCTAACGTCGCAGTGTAAAGGGGCTGCCGCTCAGAGAACTGCTTGATCCTTGGCGGTCCCGCTATTTACTTCGAAGTAGTTCCCGGCAGCTAGGCTATTCAATTGAGGCAGTCCCGCTATTTCCTTTGAAGCGGTCCCCGGCAGGCTTATTACCCTGTGGAGGCAGTCCCCGCCCTCACACCAAAACCTGACTAGCCCGCAGCCCGCCTGGGGCGCCAATGCTCACAGCGGCCCAGCGCACACCACTCCGTGTTACCTGGGGGTTTGGGCGAGGCAGGCCCCGGCGGGGAGCTCCTCTGTCCTCCAGGCGCTCGGTTCCAGGTGCGGCTGCAGGGTGGGGGAGCGGGAAAGCCCTTAGTCTTTGGCACGGCTTTGCTTCCGGGACGCCCCTCGTTGCTGAGCAACACTCCTGCGTCTCCACCAATCCCTGCGCGTCCAGTTGCTGATGGGGCACCAATCCCAGCGCTGCCCTGCTCCGACATCAGCGGGCCGCGCACGGATTTCTTGGGTCTCCTAGGCCGGCGGGGGTGATTCTAGCAGCAATTTTAATGCACCTGAACTTGGGCCCACAGCGGGGATCCCAGAGTCAGTTGGAATCAAGGGAGCGACTCAATTCGTGGATCACTCGTGCCAGCAGCGGTGGAGGGTTCCAAAGCCCAGACAGCGTTTCACTTCACAGCACTTCAGTCACGGCTCAGCGCTTCCCGGCGCCTTCCTGTCCCGGGCGGCGGCGGTGATCTTGCGACCCCTCAGCAATTCCCTTGCCAAAGCACCTCCGTTCACTCAGGACAGGGGTAAAGCACTTTTCCCCACGGGGCCAGCGGCGGTGACACAGCGCTCCTTCCCCACAACACTTTCCAGCCCAGTCAGGGGTGATCGAATTAGCAACACACAGCCAGGGCTGCAGAGGTAGTTTCTGGTGGAGTCACAGGGCAAGCAATCCTGCACGCAGGCGCAGGGTTGCAGGGGCAAGTCTTTCCAATGTTGCGGGTTGCAAAGACGGTTCTCAAAAGGTTGTAGTCCCAAAGAGGCAGTTCATAGGAATTTGGTGGAGACACTCTGGGGATGATGTTTCAGTCTCACATGTAGGGCAGGATCAGCAGACAGTAGGACAGCTCAGCAGGTTGTGGGCCAGCAGTTCCTTGGAGCAGTCAGCCTCCTTCCCAGTGGCAATCCTCTTGCGCAGCAGTCCTTTCTCCAGCAGGGATTCCTCCAGGTCCAGCAGTGTAACAAAGAATTGAGGCCAGGACCTCCCTTATATATCTTTCAGTCTAGGGGCTAGAAAGTGGTAGAAGTCTCTGGAAGGGTCTGGGGGCAGGGGCTTCTGGAAGAGTCTAGGGAGTTCTGGGATGTTCCCTGCCTTCCCTGACATGGCTGTCACATTGACGAGAGACAGGGCCGTTAAGGGTACAGTGGGCAGCCCATCACAGCCCATCCAAGGGAAGAAGGTGTGAATCACCACTCCCACCTCCCAACCCATGCAGGCTATCAGTATGGGGAGGGGAGTTTACAGCACCCAATCTAAGTGTAGACAGGAAAAGGTCCACTTTCTAAACGTGGGATCCCTAGCGTAGTAGTGCCCAAACCCCATATATCATTGGAAAGGGTTCACCGCCGGAGTCCAACAAGACCAAACATGACAGACATATTAGGTCCCTGTCAGAAATTATCCCATATGGGGGGGGTTCCCAATGCTAGCCTATGAAGAGTTAAGCCTTACTGCAGTTGCAGGGGCTTGTGGCAGATATGCCAGCGTCACAAGGTCTTAGGGGAGAGCACCTGCACCTCAGCACTGTTTAGCAGTGGTGAGGCGCCCAGACTCTTAGGTCAACAAAAAGGTACAGTGAAAATGGGAGGCATAAGGGCAAAAAGGTAGGGGAAGACCACCCTAAGGCTGACAGGTCCAACAGGAGTGTTGCATGCATTAGGAGTTCAGTGTCTGCATTTCTCCCACCCTATCTAGTTAGTTGGGCAAGGATGCCATAGCTCAAGAACTCGCTAGCTGATTTTGGATGGGTCTCACTCATTTTGTCTGATATTTGTAGCAGTCCAGTAAAAAACACATGGCCTTCAGAATATCCGCCCAAAGCTATTCTTCAGTGTTGGTGGCTTTCAATACCTCTCTGAATTTGTGATGGAGACACACCCTGCACACTCACACACTGCTCACCCTGCACACTCACACACTGCTCACCCTACACACTCGCACACTCACACACTGCTCACCCTGCACGCTGGTTTTGGCTGCTCTTAGGGAAAGTTCAGCATCAAGTTGGGAAGGCAGGGGATCCATAAAACAAACATGACTTCTTTCCTAGAGATGTTTTCACAATGTTAAACGAACGACTAAACAGTACATACGAGTGAAAACGAATAAATAATTTTAGAGGCACCCTTATCTACAGACCACCAGGAACCCGTAAACAATTCAGCGAAGACATCACCGACTTCATCAGCCCACATGCTCTCCCCTCCGAGAACTACATTCTACTGGGAGACTTCAACTTCCACCTAGAAAAGAAAAACGACTGCAACACCACCACCCTTCTGGACAACCTGGCCAATCTCGGACTCAAACAACTTGTTGACACCCCCACCCACTTAGCCGGACACACGCTCGACCCTATCTTCACCTCCAGCAAACACATCTCCTTTAATCATACCACAGCTCTCCATTGGACGGACCACAGCTGTGTCCACTTCAGCTACAAAACTACCACGAATCACAACCCCCCACAACCTGCTCCTCGAAGAAACTGGAACAAAATCACCACCGACCAACTCCTCACATCGCTCAACCAAATCCCTCCAGCCCTCTCATCGGACCCAAACGAAGCTGCCACCAAACTCAAACAATGGATCACTCACAGCGCTGACGAATTAGCCCCCCTAAAAAACCACCAGATCAAACAAGGTAGCAAAAAGGCCCCCTGGTTCAACGATGACCTTCAGAATTCCAAGAAACTATGCCGTACTCTCGAAAAAACATGGAGAAAAAACCCAACCACTGACAACCTGACCACCTTCAAGGCAGCCACCCGCAAACACCACCAATTGATCCGATCCACCAAGAAATCAGCATTCAAGGATCGACTCGACAACAACGCCCACAACAGCAAGGAACTATTCAACATCGTCAAAGAATTTACCAACCCCACCGCAGCCTCAAACGACATTACTCCCTCCCAAGACCTCTGCGACTCATTATCCTCTTTCTTCTACAACAAAATCGCCGACATACTTAACAGCTTTGTGAACATTTCGAAAGAACAGCCCACCCCACCCACTCCCAAACCCAAACCGCTCTCTAACAATCTTAGCGCATGGAACCCAATCACCACTGAAGACACCATCCACCTAATGAACTCCATCCATTCAGGATCCATTCAGGTTCGCCAACCGACCCCTGTCCCCACCACATCTTCAACAAAGCAGACTCCACCATCGCACCCCATCTCCGTGATGTCATCAACTGCTCCTTCAACTCCGCTACCTTCCCAGAAAGCTGGAAACACGCCGAACTCAGTGCCCTCCTGAAGAAACCAAAAGCTGACCCCTCTGAACTTAAGAACTACCGCCCCATTTCCCTCCTCCCATTCCCTGCCAAAGTCATTGAGAAAGCCGTTAATAGCCAGCTCGCCGCCTTCCTGGAATCCAACAACTCCCTCGACCCCTCACAGTCCGGCTTTGGAGCCAAACACAGCACCAAAACCGCCCTCATTGCAGCAACAGATGACATCCGAACGCTTCTGGACAACGGAGAAACAGTTGCCCTCATCCTACTCGACCTCTCCGCCGCCTTCGACACAGTCTGTCATAGCACCCTCATTCAACGCCTCAGCAACGTCGGAATACAAGGAAAAGCTCTGGACTGGATCATCTCGTTCCTCGCCGGGAGAACCCAGAGAGTCAGACTCCCCCCATTCAAATCAGAGGCCACCGAAGTCATCTGCGGAGTCCCACAAGGATCATCACTCAGTCCCACCCTCTTCAACGTTTACATGAGTCCCCTCGCATCCATCGCGCGACAACACAACCTCAACGTCATCTCCTACGCTGACGACACCCAGCTGATCCTTTCCCTCACCAAAGACCCTAACACCGCCAAAACCAATCTTCATGAAGGCATGAAAGAAGTAGCCGAATGGATGAAAAACAGCCGCCTAAAACTTAACTCAGACAAAACGGAAGTTCTCATCCTAGGATCCTCACCCTCTGCCTGGGACGACTCTTGGTGGCCATCGGCCCTGGGCACAGCACCCATACCTACAGACCACGCACGCAACCTGGGCTTCATCCTAGACTCCTCCCTCTCGATGACCAGACAAGTTAACGCCGTCTCATCCTCTTGCTTCAATGTACTCCGTATGCTCAAAAAAATCTTCCGTTGGATCCCCACCGAAACAAGAAAGACAGTCACCCACGCACTGGTCACTAGCCGACTGGACTATGGTAACACCCTCTACGCCGGAACCACAGCCAAATTACAGAAAAAACTCCAACGCATCCAAAACGCATCTGCCAGACTCATACTGGACATTCCTCGCCAAGCTCACATTACCGGCCACCTGAAAGACCTCCACTGGCTTCCCGCCAACAAGAGAATAACGTTCCGTCTCCTCACCCACTCTCACAAGGCCCTCTACAAACTAGGACCCGAATGCCTCAACACACGACTGTCCTTCTACACACCCACCCGCCAACTAAGATCCTCCAACCAAGCGCTTGCCGCAGTTCCGCGCATCCACAGATCCACCATGGGAGGAAGATCCTTCTCCTACCTGGCGGCCAAGACCTGGAACTCTCTCCCTACTCACCGCCGCCTCAAACAGAACCACATTTCCTTCAGGAAGGAACTTAAAACCTGGCTATTCGATAAATAATTCACCCCCTCCCACAAGCGCCTTGAGACCCTATGGGTGAGTAGTGCGCTATACAAATTTCTGAACTTGAACAGTACAAAACATGTAGCAACAATACAAAAATCTGCTAAGCGCGAGTGTACTTGTAACTTCAGTGCGATTCCAGTATGGTGCTCAGCATGTGCAGTAAAGTTCCTAACAGACACATGTCTGCACATGTGAACACCTGCAGGCTTTCCATATTCCAGGAGGATGCCTCAATGTGCTGGTTGTGCAATTAATACGCTACACATCTGGCTGCCAGATGTATACATGTGTACACTCCTAACTGCCGCCCCTAGGGGAAACTGCTTTAAATAGTCATTGGATCACCAGGCCCGGTGCTTGTCACGACATGTCAGAAAATAGCGGGGTAACTAGAGAGTAGGCTTTTACAGAACTATGTTAATAATTACTGCTTAAAATCTCAAGAACAAAAACAAAATAGAACCATGGTCAAGATTACAAGTAGAGTCAGTGGAGTAGGCCAAAACAAAGCTATCACAGACAACTGGACAATTACCCATTGCATTGATATGTTTATCTCCAGCAGGCTTATTTCAGGTCCTATCTAAGGGGCCTATATGCAGAGTACCAGATGGGCTAATGCTCAGGGGGAGAGGGGGAGAAGGGGAGAGGGGGAGAGGGGGAGAGGGGGAGAGGGGGAGAGGGGGAGAGGGGGAGAGGGGGAGAGGGGGAGAGGGGGAGAGGGGGAGAGGGGGAGAGGGGGAGAGGGGGAGAGGGGGAGAGGGGAGAGGGAGAGGGGGAGGGGGAGAGGGGGAGGGGTAGGGGGAGAGGGAGAGGGAGAGGGAGAGGAATGTACAAAAAAAACACGACGTGGGGAGGGAAGGAAGGGACTAGTCCTAAACGGCCTTACCGCTCTCGTTCTTCTCGATGACGTCCACCACCCCGCCGACCTGCAGGCTGATCTCGGAGTTCTCCTGCTTGCCATAGTTAGAGACCACCACGTATTGCTCCAGGATCATGGCTCCCTTGGGGTGACCTCGGTGCCCCCGACTCATGGTTGGCCGCCTCCTCGTCGAGCCAATCAGAAGCCAGTGTGAGCTCGCTGCATCTCGGCAAGTGGCCGGCCATATAGAAGCAGCCTCTCCTGGCCCCCAGCAGAGCGGCGAAGAGGGACATTGGGAGGCGAGGGGAGCGCGGCACCGGGGGCTACTCACAGGGTTTTGGCTAACATCCTTCGGCCTTTTCCACCGGCCGCTGCAGCGAGGAATTCCGCAGGAAACTTTGGAAGAATCAGCCCATTTCTGTGTCTTCAGGGGGTTCCCCCAGGGAGAATCCCGCACATGCAGGTGTGAGGGAGGGAGGAAGGGGACATACTGGCACGTCTGAAATCTCTGCGGTCGAGGACGGTGTCGCACGCCCTCAATCTGGCGAAATCCGGATTCGAGGCACATGATGTAGAAAGGATTATTCACCTATGTTTTTATATAGCGCCAAACTTTTAAGAGTTGTTGAGAAACTGATCTTTTGGAAATGCGATAAGATATGGAGAAGTTTAGCAAACACAGGCGCGGCAAACCAAGTGTGCAAAAAGGGTGTGAGCGGCCGTGAGAGCGGGAGGGCAAATCAGGGAGTACCTAAGACTGAAGTGAGCGACATCAGGGCTAGGAAGGGCTCTTTAGCTGCTGCAGTGAGAGGAGGGAGTGTAAATCAGTGAATATGTAAGAGAGTGAGTTGAGTATACAGAGAGCATGGTAAAGAGCAGAGTATACATCAGGATGTAAGCAGGAGTTGAGGAGACATTATATACATCATGGTGTAAGCAGGAGGTGAGGAGACATTATATACATCATGGCGTAAGCACAGGGCTGACTGGAGGGGGTAGAGCAAGTGTAAGCAGCAAGTTAAGTGGGAAGTGTACATCACGATGTACACAATCATGTGGGACTGTAGTAGTACTTCAAGCAAAAGGAGAAAAATACAAGCGGCACTTCAACCGATCGCAAAAGCGATCCAATTGCAAAAATAATTGTTTTTTTAAAAGCCCGCGAGTGTTGTGCGCGCGCCACGGCGAGCATATGTTTTGGATTAATTCAAAACATATGGCCTCTGGTGCGCGTAACAGACACCAATAGGCCATAGGCGGAGCAATGCGACCGCTTATGGCCTATTGCCTGTTCTGTTAAAAAAACAGCACGCACGCGATGGCCAATGAAAATGGACTTTGGAAATAACACGCACAAGCTGCGTGGAATTTCCAGGTCCATTTTCAAAACCGCCGGGAAAAGGACTCTCGCTGAGCGACACTGCAAGTGCAGTGTACGCTAGGCCCGAGCCCTAAACTGCACAATTCTTCCATCAAGACCCTAGAGCCCACAGTCATTGAATATAGCTCTGAAGATGGAGTTTAGGATTACTGTTTTTACTAAGCATTCAAAACTAAAATATACTCTCACCATCGGTACAGATGGTGAGAGTATATTGTTAGCTCTTGAGCACACGAAGTTACAAGGGCATGCAAGATATGCTCCTCCCGGAACTTTTTTAATGTTTGCCTTATTTTCTTAAGGTATTGGATTGTTCTCAGGAGATTCATGGTGCACCTGTGAAAGTATCAGTACAGAAAGTAGAGGTGCCCTATGGAAGAACACTGAAGCAACAGATGATTCGGGACTGTGTGCTTTAGGAGCCTTAAAACCTTTCCTGCAATGGATTTTGTAATAAAAAGATAGGTTTATCCTTTCTAGTATGATTTTGATACTTACCCAAGTCATGGGCTATTTAAATTCACAACGTTAAAAACAATGCCACCATGTAACAGACCACACCTTAAAAAACATATCCAAGGCAGTTCAAAATGTGAAATATCACACGAGCAGAGTGGTAAACTATCTGATATATATATTTTTATTGTAAGAGGATTTATTGACTTTAAAAGTGATGAATATAGGAAAATAAACTACAAACAGACATTAAAAAAGTGACATGCTCATAAAGCACAGAGGATATATACAGCATTTCAAATAATTCTGAAACAAGCAACACTTCTAGACTGAGTGATTAAACCTCTAGAACAATTCTTAAATGTGAATTCGATTCATATTTCAAAAAGATGCGGCACATAGCATTTATAACATGAATCTAAATTCTTAACACCTGGTCCCAAAAATGTTTTGAAATTGCACTGCTGATCGCACAGAAGCTTTGTGTAAGGGTATACGTGCTTGCATCATAAAGTAATGTTCTGGGATGCAGAGCTAGTACAGGTAATTTCCTTCATGCTTGCCAAGGTATTATTCCCTTGGCTCTGCACTCACGTTTCACCTTTTGTCAGGTGATCAGTGCTCAGTTCACATTGCTATTTATAACTTGATTGCGTAAGACTGGTTTTTCATTGTTGGGAGTAGCAGCAATGCATCATGTGCCAAAAGTATTCTCGCAAGGGTATGGGGAGACCGCAAGCATCCCACATTAGCAAGAGATATATATGAATAGAAAGCCATCAGAGATGGGGTCCCGGAACCAGGTGCTAATGACAATCCACTCGGAGTCTAAATTTGTCACATATGATTTACTAGAAAATTCAATATTGTAGGTATTTCGGAAGATGTCTGTTCAGGAAGACCAAGAAAAGGCAGGAGCCAGGGGAAATGCTTATAAACTGGTCTAAGTAGTAAGTAAAAATATTTGTGGTAGTGCTTGGCACTACTACTTCGTTCAGTCGCGGCATATGGAAAGGAATAGAGAGCATCAACAACTCAAGAATCCAGCATATATCACCTCAGTGCATAATTTGGCATCTTTTAATCATAACACTAACACACCGAGGAGGAGGGAGGGTGGTAAGGAATCTGTAGTAGCCACCAAAAGTATTGTTACCAAAGGTATGTAGCGTTTTCTTTGGCTAGATACTTCTTCCCACAGATTCCTCACCAGATTCATAAGTCTCCCTCAGGGAGGTGAGATCGCGTAGCGCCCATTAACCGAGGACATCATGAAACACAGCAATAGAAAAGCATCAAAGTCAACGCATGCTTACGCTGGGAAATTATATGTAGGGAAAGGTTTGTAAAGATGAAGATGTGGCCACGCAGGAGATGCCAACCAGCAGAGCACCTCTAGTAAGAGCCGTGGAAGCAGCCATGACTTTTGTGGAGTGTGCAAGAATGTCAGCAGTCTAGATTTCTGGGCCAAGGCATAGCAGATCTAGAGGTAATCCAACAAGAAACTGAGGGCCCTCTTGCCCCCCCACCCCCGTCTCACGTAGCTACTTCTCAGGCTTATGTTTATTCCGAGTCCTGATGATGATCCCAATATTCATAGGGATCGAAATGCCGTCGACCATTAAGGGGGGCCCGCTTTGCTATAATTAATTTGTAATATGCTTGCAAAAAAAAACTTGTGATGAACATTTTACTCTAACACCACGTGTGTATCGCATTTGCTGGAGTACATTTTCTCACTGCACTGTGATCATTATTAATTATAATTTATTTATTTGATGAATGTTTATTAAATCTGAAATAACATTTTCTTAACTACAGGCTGTCATTTTCTAGAGGGGCCATTGTTACTTGCACTCTGACATCTCAGGTCCCTAGTGATCAAAGGGGATCCCTGGGGTTTGACGACATTTTTAGAATGGATAATTTTATTTTTACCTAAAGTGGTAAGGTAATTCTATCATGTTAATTTCTTTACTTAAATGTGTTTGGTGCGGCTGTTCACACTGCACGTATTTTGTCAGAGGGAAGCTTTTCGCATAGGCCACAGCCACCAGGGTAAAGCCCGAAAATCCCTACAGAAAGCTACTTTCACTTTTTGGGAAATAGAGCCATTATATATCAGCTCCTTTCTACATACACTAAGAATGTGTGAAACTCTTTGATACATCAGGGTGTAGGTTGTTTAACTTTACGGGAGCAACACTATAGCTCATATGAAGACTGAAGATGCACGCCATTCGAGTTAAGAATTCAGTTCCCTAAATGTGGCACCTGCTTACCGCAGGTTTCCCTAACCAGAATGATGTTACGAAATAGTGTTCTACAGCCAAACGCAACTCACATTCAAGTGATACCGGTCAGATGAGGGATTTACAACGCTTTGTCAAGCAGCTAAAGCGAATATTTAAGGCCAGGTCCGCTGGCGTTGTCCTGCAGCCAATCACTGAACACTGTGTCACAAATACCGAGTTGGGTACTCCAAAGATCTACTTTTTCTTGGAGAGAGAAGCCTAGAGTTTTTGTCCATGATTTTTGGAGCAGCTTTTAATGCTGATTGTTATAGTGTTTCCTGATATCCGACAGTTTACACAACATCAGGAAGCGGCTTTCCTCAGACGATGGTGTTTATCATACATTAAATGGGGGACTGAAAAGCAGGGATTTGAAGTCATTTGAACATGGAAATACACACTAGTTCAACACTAAGGGCCTTATAATGAGTTTGGCGGAGCAGGACTGGCCCGCATCGCTGAACCCATGTTGGAACTGCTCGCCAGAAAAGGAGTCCTGTCTTGCAGACGGTTCCTTAGCATTCCCAGAACGGTGCGTATGAAATATGCACTGTAATGGGAACGTCAAAGGCAGTCCATGCCATGAAGGTACTGGTGTGCAAACACACAAGGGGGCACATGTGCCCCCCGGTGTGCATCCACATGGCAGGAGGCACCTGGGGTACCGGTAGGCCCCTATTTGCTTCCTCACTGCCACACTTTCTATGTTATGTTATAAAACATTTTATTACGCGCTCTGCTACTACAAAGCATCCTGGCGCGATATGTAAGCACTAAGCTGACCCAATCCTAAAGACAGAAAGAAACAGAAAAACTAAATACTGAGGTTAAAAAGATGGGTTTTTAGCCCTTTCTTAAATCCTACTAATGTAGTTGATGATCTCAAAAAAAGCGGCAAGGCATTCCAGGCCCGTGCTGTTTGGACAGAAATTGACTGACCACCCAATCTCGCATATCTGACTTTAGGCATAGACATCAGACGGAGATTGGCCGATCGAAGAGCACGATGAGGAGTGTAAAAGGTGAACCTCTTGTGCAAGTATTGAGGGCCTTGCTGATGCACGGCCCGAAAGGCCAGAACCAGTGATTTGAACAAAATGCGGTGTGCCACTGGGAGCCAGTGGAGCTCCCGGAGATGGGCACGTGCACTAGTTGTTCGTGGAAGATGGAACAGAAGTCGCACGGCCGCGTTCTGAATGATCTGCAAACGCTTAATGAGGTATTTAGGGAGACCACTGTAGAGAGCATTGGCATAATCGAGCCTTGACAGAATCAAAGCACGCAAAACAGTCTCCTTCGCCTCCCTGTGAAGAAGTGGAAGGAATCTCTTGAGTGACTTGAGGGTCGCAAAACAGGTCGCAGTAAGTTTTTTTAGATGAGCTTCAAACTTAAGATCCTGTCCAAACCAGACCCCCAGGTTTTTGGCCGGGCCTCCGTGATAGCTAGGACATGCAAAATCAGTCGGCCAAATAAGCTCCCTAAAATTGGCCAGAAAATTGCCATAAAATAGTAGCTCTGACTTGTCCTCGTTGCATTTGAGCTGAGCTGAGACAAGCCATCGGAAGACATGGGTCAAACAAGAACAGACAGCCTGAGCGTCTAAGCAGTCCTTAGGCCAGGTGAACAACAGCTGTGTGTCATCAGCGTATGACATTATTTTGGCTCCCCACTGCTCAGCCAGATAGATCAACGGGGTCATATAAACGTTGAACAGCAGTGGGCTTAGCGTCGAGCCCTGTGGTACCCCGGTGGTGAGCTTCTTGGGTGATGAGGCAAATGGGGGCAGCCAAACTTGCTGCGACCGCTCAGACAGAAACGAAGACAGCCAGGCCAGAACCGCACCTGACAACCCCACCTCTGCCAGCCTAGTCAGCAACTGGGCATGGGGTACCGTGTCGAAGGCGGCAGATAAGTCCAGCAAAACCAGGACCGCTCTGCCGCCTCCGTCTAGACACTCCCTAATGGCCTCTGAAACTTCCACCAGAGCCATTTCAGTGCTAAAAGCAGCCCTGAACCCCGATTGAGCCGGGTGTAGGGCCTGAGAAGACTCAATGAAACTATTCAGTTGCCTAAAAACGACTTTTTCAGTCACTTTCGCTAGAGCCGGGAGCAGTGATATCGGACGATAGCTGGAGGTAGCCAGGGGGTCCAGGCCGGGCTTCTTCAACAGAGGAAGAAGCTTCGCCTGTTTCCAACAGAGAGGAACTGAGGCAGAAGCCAGAGACATGTTAACAACCTGGGTAACCTCCTGATACACCACGCTAGCCGCTCCCCCCAAAACCCTAGCAGGGCACGGGTCAGAGGGTGCACCAGATTTAAGCGACTCCAAAATGGCCAGCACATCAGCTTGCTGAGCTGGTTCAAAGGTGGAAAATTGGCTAACATGTTGCTTCACATCCATATCAATGATAGGTGGTGAAAGCAGAAGGGGGCCACCGGAGTTTAAGAGCTCCTCTTGAATTTTTTTGATCTTATTATCAAAGAAACATGACAGTTCCTCACACCACAGATCAGAAGCCGGGAGAGCTGGGGAGGCAGCACATGGAGAGAGGAAGCTCTGAACAATGGCAAAGACTTCTCTGCCATTGTTAACTGCCTTCTCAATCCTTCCTGAAAAGTAGCTACTTTTAGCAGCCTTGATTTCAGCATAATATACCTTCTGCGCCCTCCGCAGCTTGCTCTTAAGTTCAGGGCAGAACTCAAGGCGCCAGGCTCGCTCTAGTTTTTTGCACCCTAATTTAAGTTCTCTAAGAGCATGGGTGAACCAGGGTTTGGAGGGAGATGACCTCGTCCGCCTGCTACCACTCTTATTAGTATGTAGAACGGCACTTTGTTCAACCCAGGAGTTGAATGATTCCACCGCAGAATCAAGATTTAATGGCAGGGTCGGCCGATTGGACATAAGAGAGTCCGAAAAGGTAGACAAATTTATTCGCTGGGCATGAGCTTGAGAGGCAGAAAATTCCTTCGGCCCTTTTGAATTTATGGGCCAGGTGAACAGAATTAAGGCATGGACCGACCAAATAACCCGCCTAGGGGGTAACAGTGATCTCAAAGTTAGAACAGACCAGGTCTAACCAATGGCCAGCCGCATGGGTGGGGAAGTTCACCCATTGTGTAAGATGCGCCACCGAAAAGACTTCTGCCAAGCCGATCGTTTCCGGTAAATCCACTGCGTCCATATGAATATTAAAGTCCCCCAGAAGAAGATATCGAGAGAATTTAAGGGCGCGGGGGACGATGACCTCCTCAATATTACCAGCAAAACAACCCGCATAGCTAGGGGGGCGGTAAAGCAGAGTACCTCCCAGGGTGAAATGGTGGGAGAGGACTACAGCGAAGTGTAACAATTCAGTCTCGCCAAGTAGTTCGGGCGGTTCGCTCACCACTGTCCAGTGGTCTCGGTAAATTACTGCCAAACCGCCACCCCTGCCCGTCGGTCGATCCATCCTGGTGATCCTGAAGCCGCGTGGTATAGCAAGTTCAACCACCGGCATACAGGACTCAGAAAGCCAAGTTTCGGTGACGAAAAGGAGATCCAGCTCCTTCTCGTCAAGCAGCTCAAATATATCAGCCGCGTGTCTGACCATTGATCTAGCATTGATCAGGCCGGCTTTAATAGTATCTAGGTTGGTCCTGGATGCAGCGGCCGGAGATTGGCGGCTAGCAAAGCAGAAACCACATACCGGGCATTGGCGATGCATAGCCTCTAGCACCTCCCAAGAATTGGCGGCATCGCAGTTATAGGTATTGAGGGCACACAGCTCCTCAGAAGAATACCTCAGAGAGCCAGCCTGAGAACAGCGAGGGAGGTAAGAGGGTGCCACGGCCCTGGGCCCGTCCGGGACACGGACGGGCACAGACGGGCCCTCCTTTGGCGCTCCTTCGGCGCGCAGACGGCGCGCCCGCAGCGCGCGACCGCTGCGCGCTCTATGGCCGTCACACCACCATGAAGTGTGGCTGTGAGGAAACTCTTACCCCGCCAAGCATATTGCGGCATCAAGTTTGAGCTGGTCACCGGGCAGCCCAACCGCCCTGGTCATAATGGTTCAGAAAAGGGGGCAATCGAAAGACCGCCACCACAAGTCGGACGGTCCATGGACCGGTAGACTCATAATAAAGCCCAAAATATTTTTGACGATTGGCATTGTGCATGATAAGGAGGTTAGCGAAAATAAACAAGCTCAAGATGGACCGCCAAAGTTGAGGGGATGCAGTTCCCTGTAGCTGAACTCCGTTTGGGAGTTAGGGGCGAGTCTTTCAAGTAATTCTGCATTTCCTTAAACGAGTGATTGTGTTGATAGCTAACAATTGACAGTTGCTTCTTTTAAACAAGGTTACATTTTGACTGAAATAAGAAAAAGGTTTAATAGACAGAAAACATTTGGGGAGTGGGCTCAAAGAGGTCAAGTTATTTTGGTGTTAAAGAATATCAATTAATGCTCCATAAAGGAGATTTGTGTACAGCATGATCTGCCTACCGAATTAAATGGCAAAACATTATGGTGGAAAATACTGTATTGGAAAGGCAGGGTGAGGACGTTTCAGCCATCAAAGATTTAAACTTGGGCATAAGAGATAAATAGAAATTAATACAGCTTTCTCTCAATTCAAGGTAGGCTTGTTCGCAGCGCAAATAGGGTCTCCCGGTTGCTTGCAGAGAAAAAGTATTATCCAAATGGAGCACATAAAAATTAAGAAAACTGAATATCCCTTGACAAAGATCCTTTAAATAAATGCCTCACAGTCTAACATCAGAATTTAAAGAAACCAAGGGTGGTCGGATGTAGTAATTAGACTGTTTCACTAAGGCATCTAAATGAGATTTTAATGTCTTGTTGCAAATTATTTGCACTTACGGATTTATTGAAGTTGTTGGACCGAAACAAATAAGTGGATTATGTTAAAAAGGTTTCTGTGCATTACAGAGAACTTGACCATTGAATAATCGGATATGATGCGAACATTTAAAAAAATATGTTTGATGGAAAGTTGTTGTAAATTCTCTTAATTTAGGAGGAGTATTTAAGATTATAATTGAGACAAGAACAAAATCACTTACAGTCTGATTAAAAATGGATGAATAACTTCTTTCAAGACGGCCTTCTCATTGTGCACGTGCTGCTCTTGTTTTAAGCGAATGACATCAGGAATGCTCATTACTTTCAGTGCAAAGTATCTTTTTGCCTTTTTCTCTCTGACAAGATGAACCCGACCAAAGGTGCCAGTACCTTAAAGGGAAAAAGAAAATTCAATGTTGGCTTACAATAGTCAAGAGTATGACAAACAGGAAACGACATACCAATGGATCATCGATCAGAGTGAAATTGCAATGTACAAAATTACATCAAAGCTTTGACCCAAAACTATTTTAGAAGTTGATCAAAACGGTGCTTACAGATACAGCAGCAAAAACAAAAAGAAAACGAATTTGTAATAACTGGTTTAGAATTCAACAACAAAAACAAAACATCCGCAAATTAACCCTTTCCATGCAGCCGCAATTCCCCTGGTGTGCTGTAAACAGCACGAACAGGGGCGGGCCGTGACGTACCCCAGCCGTCATCAGCACACGAGCACCGTAGTGCAGGACGGCTGGGGTTCGTCATCAGCATGGAAGGGGTTAAGATGATTTCCAGATACCAATAAAACATAACAGCCCAAACTATTAATATGGCGACTCCATGCAAACATCTAAAAAAAATTAAAACATATGTATTTGTTATGATCTACGGTTGCCTTTCCCCTTGCCTATGTATCTCTTCTCTACTGCTCAGCCAGAATGAGTGTTGGTGTGCCTGGATATGTCTGGAATGTTGGATGATTGATGATGTCGTGGAATGATGGGTGCCTGGTGAAGTTGTGAGTGTCAGTTGGAGTGTGCAGGCTGAGCAGGACAGAGGCTGCTCCTGGTGGGGCATCACATGGACTGTGGATGAAGGGTTTTTCCTGTTTGGACTGCGTAGGAGAAAACACCTTCCCATGAAGTTTCTCTGCGAGCACACACTGTTTGGATTGTGTGGGTGAATGGTTTTTCCTGTTTGGACTGCGTAGAAGAAGACTTCTTCTTATGAAGCTTCTTTGCGTGTATTTTTGTTGTGTGGTTGTCACCTGCTTGGTGAAAGGTTTTCCTGTTGGACAGGGTAAGGAGAAGACGCCGTCTTACGAAGTTTCTCCTGAAGGTTATCCCTGATGAGATTGTGTTGGAGAAGACTTCTTCTTGCGAAGCTTCTCTGGTTTTTACCTTTCGAATGTTTGACTTGAAGCTTCTCTGGTTTTACTTACGTAATGTTTGATTTCGTTATTCTAGTACGGTCTAAGTCTAATGCTTTCCTTGGAACTCTTTCATTCTGATTCTAGATGTGTGATCTTGTTGGCATTTGGAATTGTCATGCATTTCATTTAGGTTATGTGTCCTTGATTCAATTGCTCAATGCATTTTCATGCATCTTTTATAATCTGATGTATATCCTATTTGGATTGCCTTGTGAATTTTCAATTTGCTTTTGTTGTGTTTTGGTTTCCTTATGATGGGGGATGTGTTATGATCTACTGTTGCCTTCCCCTTGCCTGTGTATCTCTTCTCTACTGCTCAGCCAGAATGAGTGTTGGTGTGCCTGGAGATGTCTGGAATGTTGGATGATTGATGATGTTGTGGAATGATGGGTGCCTGGTGAAGTTGTGAGTGTCAGTTGGAGTGTGCAGGCTGAGCAGGACAGAGGCTGCTCCTGGTGCAGCATCACATGGACTTAACATCTTCCTGTAACTTTCTGATGCTGTCTACTTATCAATAAATCTACAATATATATCTACACATCATTTAGTTATTAAAGATTACTTATTTACAACAGTATTGTAACAAAGATGTTGGATGTAGTCAAGTTCAATGCTTTTTGTTGTACACAAATACTTGTACAAAACATAGGCAGCCGCAACATGAAATGGCAAAGCCACCTGCCCAGGTAAATCCCAACAACCGCTTAACTCTAGCATTCTAACTACTATATTCAAAATGAAATATGCACACTACAATAGGAGCTACAGCTGTTCCAAACATTATTAGTACAATTAAACTTTATCTACGAAGGCACTAAAAAAAGATGGATCATCAATTTTCGGATACAATATGACCCGGAATAAAGCATCAACACAACATTAAAAAACTATTTCTCACTGCAAATTATTAGAGTCCTTATTCTGTTGGATTGCCAAAGGGCACACTGCCATATTAAATAAGGCAAAGAAAACCAACATCGGGAGAAACAAAGGCAATTATGCAGAAACCCATTTTTATAAAATATGATGAAAAGAAGAAAAAAAACGTTATTTGGAGTAAATGGTGAAGCCTTTTGTTAAACCTTATGGTGGTCTTTCCCCAATCCTTTTGCCTCCCACTTTTTCTGATTCTTTTTGTTGGTCTTAGGTCTCTGAGCACTTTACCACAGCTAACTAGTGCTAAAGTGTTTGTGCTTCTCCCTAAATATGGCATTTGAGTATACGTGATTGGCATATTTGTTGTACTGGTAAGTCCTGTGTAAAGTGACATACCATATACCCAGGGCATGCACTTCAAATGCTACTAGTGGGCTGAAGTACTGACTGAGTGATTGTGTCACCCACAGAAGTAGCCTTTCAAACCAGTTTCAGGCCTGCCAGTGCAGTTCCTGTGTTCTACGTGGCATTTCAAACTACTTGAGAAGCCTTAAACTCCCCTTTTATTACATACAAGTCATCTCCAAAGTAGGCCGTAATGTAACCCTACAGGCAGGGTGCAATGTAAGTAAAATTTAGGACATGTATCTGTGTGCTTTGCATGTCCTGGTAGTGACAAACAGCCTATTTCATTTTTCACTAATGTGAAGCCTACCCCTCTCATAGGGCAGATTTGGAAATTCCTTAATATACTTTTAAGCTATAATTCCAGATCAGAGAGGAGCAGCTATTTCAGGTTTGATATGTTTAGAATGGTAATGATAAATTCTTCCTACTGGTGAAGTTGGATTTAACATTACTGTTTTCGAAAGTGGGTATTTCCCCGTATTTATTGCTATTGGTCTCTAACTGAGTTTCTCCAACACACGTCTGAGATGGGTGACAGCTACACCTTGTGCATTCCCTCTAAACAGCCACAAACACAGAAAGGGCTGGGTGTGACTGAGTACGCATCTGCATTCATATGCATTCTGAGATCCTTCCAGCGGAGGATGGGGAGAGGTGGCTTGAACTTACTTCTGAAAAGGGTGTGTCCTCTCCTCACACAAAGCACCTATTTACCCCCCAAGAAAAGACTGGGTTGAAAGGCATCATTGTGTACTTCAGAGAGTTCTTTTGAAGTCACCCCCTACATCAAAGACATTTTTGGGTATAAGTAATGGGTTTCTGACCCTCTTAAAGTAGACACTTCTGGATCTTGAACAAAACCTCCGTAAGAAGGATTGCTATGTTGCCTAAAGGACTCAAATGGACTGCTTTTCTGCTTGTTGTCCTGCTGCCTACTACTCCCTGACGGAAGGAAAGCTTGACTCTGCCTTCCATCCAAGTGATCTCCAAGGGCTTGCTTGATTGCCTCCTGTTTTCAGAAGTCTTAGGGACACAAGATCTCCTACAATTCTGCTAACGCTGCTGGACTCTGCCTTCTGTAAGACCTACCCTTGCCTGAGGTGCCCACTCTAAGCTCTGGGCATCAAAAGTGGGTTCTGCAGCTGCTTTCATCACCTACAGCTCCAGTGCCCCTGAAATCAAGCATTTGGGCTCTTCGCAACCAAAAATGAGCACTTTTGCACTGGGACTGCATCACTTGCTTGAAAGGATCAGCACGAGCCGCTGCAGCATTGTCTCCTCGCACAGCAAGCATCACTGACTGTGAGGCCCTGTCTGCCTCTGTGATGCCGAGCAGACTCTTCGCACCCGCAGGATCATCGGTAGTGGCATTCTACTCTTTCCCGGCAACCGTCTCCCCCACAAATGGGGCTCTTGGCTCATCTTGAGAAGGTAAAACATAAGCAGAACCTGTCTGCAGCTGTATGCGACCCGCACTCCTTCGCTCGGCCTGAACTTTGGATTTACTCCAGTCTAGAGCGGCTTAAAGTAACCCTTCAGGGTTACTGACCTCTATACACTGGTTTTTGTTTATTCTTTAAAAATTAATAACTCCAGCTCTACTAATTGGATTTTTGTCATTTTGGTAACGTTTTATTCATAAAAATATCATCTATTTTCAAACCTGTGTGGAGTCTTTGTTTAGTGTGTATGTGTGTGTTTTGTACAAATACTTTACACATTGCCTTTGCAGATCGGCCTGACTGCTGTGTGCCTAGCTACTTCTTATCTTATAGTGTATCTAGCTTACCCTGACTCGAGTGGCAGTTCACGCCTGGCCTGGGTGCATACCTCAGCCAACCAAGAATCCCACTTCTAGCACAATGACATTGTAGATATGTTTTATCTGCTATTGAATTCAGCGTTGTTCAGTGGGAGGTTGTGGATTTTGGGATATTTACTCAAACAATATGCTCAAGTCATTGTTTTGGAGTGGAAGATGAAGAGTGAGGCAAGTACATGGGTAGTACCATTGTTTTTTTAACTATTGGTGTCATCAGTATGGGTTGTGTGTTGTTATAATAGCGGCAGTTCTGGGTATTTATTGCGAGCTCTTGTCTGTAAAGACAGCAGGGTTGTCATCATGGAGTGTTGAGCACTTGATTGTTGGTATGCACATGAGAGCATTCACAATCAAGATCTGATACTCTTCCCCCAAATTGCAATGGCAACTGTGTATGGGTATCGTCATATTCCGCACGGGATGTCATGTGGGGGGTCATAAACAGAGTCTTGGGATAGCGAGCAAACTCAGCAGCAACCATAATGTCAATATTTCCATATTTTTTTGGTTTCGATTGTGGTACTTTCCCGGGAATACTTAAAATATTTATTATATCTTAGACAATGCCTTAAAAGGCACCATTCCTGAAGACACAATGCACAACTAATGTTGATGTGTACAATCAGCAAAACAGCTTCGAATTATAGTGTTGCTGTGAGGGTGCTGATGGGGATAAAGTAAGGATGGGACGGTGGTGAGATATGGGGTAAGAGCAGTTCAGGGGACTGCTGGGAGCCCCAACAGACATAGCAGTGAAGCCATCAAAGTAAATTAGAAGACTGAAGTAGTAGGACAGAGGCAGACAGGGGGAGAGGGGATAAAGCAATTGGGGGAGAGGGAGGAAAATCGGGACCAAACTGGTGACAACATGGAGAAGGTACGGTAAGGGAGTGGGTGGTGGACAGTTCCCCCAACATACATTATTATTATTGTTATTTTTTTATTAGCGCAATTCATAAATGCATCCACACACAAACTTAAATATACACCTCACCACATAACTGTAGACTTGTAGAGGGATGCGCATCATTTATTACCAAGCGTCAGGTCTTGAAACAATGTCACATAAATAACCTTTGTGCCACCCTATATGTTACATTATTTAGCCCTGGATTTGATTTTAGCAATGGAATACCTTTCTGAGTGATCTGTAAAAAAAATACAGCTCGGTCAATGCTGGGGAGCAGAGCTGAAGAGAGTAAATAATTACCATAACGCAGGAAGTCTCAAAAGCATAGCATTAGCTTTTTATAGTGTTTTATTGAATAGAAGCTAAAGAGGATGATTCTTAAATACAATAAAATCCTAATCTAGTCTTTGCGTTAATGAAAACTATGCATGCATCTTTGTGCAGCGATCTACTGCCCATGTTGGTACAGACCGTCCAAACCAACACGTTTGAGTTGTATTTAGTTAAATGCAAGTTACATATCTCCAAACATACACCGATAACACATGCACACAGCAGAGCACCCAGTTTTATGAAAATCACTTATTCAGAGGCCCATGCAATTAGACCATCATACAAACAAGAATTAATGCAAACATACAGCCTCACACTCTTTATTCCGGGTGAACGGCAGGAGCAGAGCAAATGCTCAAGTGCATAAGCTCAGTATTGGACACAAGGTGGCGAACAACATGAGAGCACCTGATGATGCCCATCACAAGAGCACTCTGTCGAATAGTTTGGGGACACAACTATGGGCATTCCAGAGTCATAAAGGGATGTACTTAACTTGATTTGGGGTTTCATGTTTACTCTGCTATTCGGAGCCTCACAATATAAATAAAAAAAGTAGAAGTTTTAATTTTGCATTTAATGAGCTTTTCTAAAATGTTATTTTAGCCACAGCTTACACTTCAACGTAACCATTATAATAATGGGGTAACCCTAAAGGTACTGGACCTGGGTAATTACTAATATAAACAAACAATGGTCCGAGACCCAAATTCTTGAAAGCGAAAAATCAAAGTTTAAACAGTTCACGGTGTGTATTAAATTCACAGACCTAAACACAATTAATGAAAGACAGAAGAATAGGCAACAGCAACAACCTCAGACTCTTTTATAGCATTTAATCCATTCTCTGAATCAAAATTCAATCTAAACTTTTTTGTACATTTTATATACAATGCCCCGTATCAAGAGCGTGCAGTAAAGAAAAAGAAGGTGTCAAAAGGGCGTGATCGTGAAAAGGTGAAAAGGAAAAGGAATCACACAGAGTATACAAAAATTATTCTGTATTATTCAAGGAAAAACCAGTCAACAAAGAACTGGAACAATAAATCCTGGCCACTTAGGTAAATCAATGTACAGTCCTTAAGGTTATTCAAGAGACATAAGATGTTTGAATGTCTGCACTAGGGGGGAATTAACATTAGTGGTCCAGGTATTTTTAGATGTCGACGTTTCGACTCGTCTTGCGGCCTTCCGGTTGGTTATGCCTGGGCCATGCGAGTCTTCCTCAGGACAGGTACAACGGGGCAAGGGGTCTGGCAGATGACCCTATAGAAAATACAAATAACCATGAGGGTTGGGGCTGTTGCCTATTTAGTTAAAAACTGTGGGAAGGGTTCCAAAATTGCTTACCCTTCACAGGACGGAGTAGGCGTAATGTCTTCCAAGGTAACTTGGTCCATATAAATCGAATGGGGGTATTGTACAGGTCCTCTGAAAAAATCAATGAGGAACCTGTATATTACAATAATGTATACTTTGTAGAATTCATACCAGAATAGAGAGTATAAAATTATTACCTTTTTCTGTACGTAGGGGGTCCCTATCATAATACTGAGACTATATATCCATATATGTCTCTTCAATCACAATCCATTGCTCATTGTGCTGCTTGAAGAAGTCATCACATTTTTAATTTAGCCTGAAAAATTAAGAACCAAACTTATGGTAAGTATCAGCACAATAGTGTACCATAAGTGCTTAGACTGATGGCCAAGAAAGAGAAACAGAGGGCCATTTACCTGAATTAAGCTGACTGTGAGCGCTTCAAGTGAAAGGTAAATTCCCTCGCCGATTGGAACCCTGAACCGGCAGCTACAAACAAAGAAACGAGGATGAGTCTCCTTATCTAGGTCATTCCGCGTGAGTATTCCCAGAGTTTACATGTTTACTCACATTTGCAGGATAGGCAGGGTGCTTCCAAGTAAACACGCGTCAGTTGTAAAACCCCTGGACAGAGTAGTCCGACACCTAGTGTGGCGACTCTGTTGTAGCGCGTTCAGGGAGTAGAGCGCGATGACGGACTCCCCCGTGTCCAAACACTTCCGGGAGGGAGAGGGCGAGAAAGGACCCTTCGCCTGTGTCAGTTTTTCAATTGAATGAGTTCAGAGGACATTAAATTGGAGGGGGGCAACCAAGTCCCTTTTAATATTAATATTAAGGAGACTCATCCTCGTTTCTTTGTTTGTAGCTGCCGGTTCAGGGTTCCAATCGGCGAGGGAATTTACCTTTCACTTGAAGCGCTCACAGTCAGCTTAATTCAGGTAAATGGCCCTCTGTTTCTCTTTCTTGGCCATCAGTCTAAGCACTTATGGTACACTATTGTGCTGATACTTACCATAAGTTTGGTTCTTAATTTCTCAGGCTAAATTAAAAATGTGATGACTTCTTCAAGCAGCACAATGAGCAATGGATTGTGATTGAAGAGACATATATGGATATATAGTCTCAGTATTATGATAGGAACCCCCTACGTACAGAAAAAGGTAATAATTTTATACTCTCTATTCTGGTATGAATTCTACAAAGTATACATTATTGTAATATACAGGTTCCTCATTGATTTTTTCAGAGGACCTGTACAATACCCCCATTCGATTTATATGGACCAAGTTACCTTGGAAGACATTACGCCTACTCCGTCCTGTGAAGGGTAAGCAATTTTGGAACCCTTCCCACAGTTTTTAACTAAATAGGCAACAGCCCCAACCCTCATGGTTATTTGTATTTTCTATAGGGTCATCTGCCAGACCCCTTGCCCCGTTGTACCTGTCCTGAGGAAGACTCGCATGGCCCAGGCATAACCAACCGGAAGGCCGCAAGACGAGTCGAAACGTCGACATCTAAAAATACCTGGACCACTAATGTTAATTCCCCCCTAGTGCAGACATTCAAACATCTTATGTCTCTTGAATAACCTTAAGGACTGTACATTGATTTACCTAAGTGGCCAGGATTTATTGTTCCAGTTCTTTGTTGACTGGTTTTTCCTTGAATAATACAGAATAATTTTTGTATACTCTGTGTGATTCCTTTTCCTTTTCACCTTTTCACGATCACGCCCTTTTGACACCTTCTTTTTCTTTACTGCACGCTCTTGATACGGGGCATTGTATATAAAATGTACAAAAAAGTTTAGATTGAATTTTGATTCAGAGAATGGATTAAATGCTATAAAAGAGTCTGAGGTTGTTGCTGTTGCCTATTCTTCTGTATTTCATTAATTGTGTTTAGGTCTGTGAATTTAATACACACCGTGAACTGTTTAAACTTTGATTTTTCGCTTTCAAGAATTTGGGTCTCGGACCATTGTTTGTTTACACTTCAACGTAGGCACAAAGGTTTCCATGCAAATAATGCCATTAAGATGAGCAGAATAGAAGTAGCTTGATGAACCCAGATATAGTCAAAAAATGCATTACCCCACTGGAATTATTTCTGGAGACTGGATTCTCTTTTGAACAGTTCCCACCAAAAAACCTCCTGCTTAGAAGAATGGGGTATGCATTACTCGCTCAACCAACTGCAAATCCATTAATTCCAAGTGTCCTTTTTTTTCTTACAATGCCAACATATTCTGGCATAGAATGCCACAGGAACAATAATGAACCCAAACAAGCATTGGCATAGGCAATAGGTCTCAGGTTTGGACCTTATAAGTGGTTAGCTATGCAGCATATTATTCTGGGTGGTCTGCCGTCAGGGATTGAAAAACTATACAATTAGTACACACGGCTTGGGAAAGGAAAGAGTGAATAGTTTTCTGGCCAATCCTACCTATTTTTTGATTTTGATAAATGGCAGGACTACCTTATATCCTGTTCAATGTAGGCAAGTCCCAATGTACACCAAGCACTAGAAAGGGCAAATTTGGAGCAGAAAGATCAGACATGCGCATTACACCTAGCTAATTGCTGTAACTGGGGTTTGAGAAGTCACAGTTCAACCTTTTGAAGCAATAGAGAACTGGAATTTGTCAGTTCCCTTAGGCTAGTAGCTGTCTTGGTAGTGAATATTACGTTTATGTTCTGATGACAAAACAGCCATTAGTTGTTGAATAGCTACTTGAGCTGAGCAACATCATCTTGCACGTGAACAGGAGCAGCACCAATGCTGCACCATTTTCGCAGGACTATTTTTCCGAATGGATTGTTTTGGGAAACTCGAAACTTACGGTTTCTTGTATGGCCCTTAGACACTCTTCACCTCGGTAAAGGGAATTTTGTCAGAGGAGTCTGTGGAAATTGTCCCTGAAGATGCATAACTCTTTTTGTACTGTCTGCAGCAGCGACTGTGTATATTATTTTTCCTGCCGGTCACTGTAGATGCACATGCCACACAAAACTGCACCAGTGATCTGAGAAAAGAATCTGCGTCTTCTAAATCATGCAGTTTAGTCAGCCACCTGAGGACGACTTACGATGCGGACAGGGGTATGCTGACACTCGAGGGGGGACACTGAGAAGTACGAGTCACCCCCCAGACACACACACACACAGGTAGTCTTTAATAAATACATGGGTCCAGAGCCGGCCGACATTTTATAAGTAAATGCAGCCGAGCAAACTATGTTAACTGGGTTAAGAGAGGGCTAGTCTGTACTAGCAGCCTGCACCTCTCCCCCCTGCACCGTCGAGTAAGTGGAGTCCAGTTCTACACCTCTGGTTGTTTGCTTCCTACAACAATGGATCGAGGTTCACTATCATAGTTACAGCAGTATTAACTATTTTGATTAAAGTATTCATATGGACCACTCCTCTGACGGTTATAAGCAACTTATGCATTGTGCCAAAGTTAAATATATTTACTTTACAGTTTTTTATAGCACGAACTCAGAAGCAGTGATAAACCAGGTGTCACTTTCCTGATGCCATCAGAGCTTAGAAGCAGTGACTTATTCCATAACAGAGTGCAGTCTGGATGGTTCAAGTCAGTTCTAAGCACCAAACATTGTAAAATTGCATGGACGGCGGCACACTCCTTGCGTGGTAGTTGTGACAACACTTTAAATTTCATTAAGTGACATTGTGCTAAAAAAAAAACCACTAGGCCAGCGTTCACTGCTTCAACGCTTTTTTTTTTCTAAGGCATGTCGTGCCGCTGTGTAATGTTAAAAGAAGCAACAAGCAACGACAAAGGGTGTTGGGCTAGTGACAGGGGAAGCAACAATAAAAATACAGGGGAAGGGTGGGTGTATGTGCAAGCAAGGATTAAGCAGAGGGGTAGGGGGGACGGAGAAAACAAACACGTTCAACAAGTTAAGCAAGCAATGGCAAAAATGAACAGGAATCAAAGAAAAAATAGTCCCCAAAACGGACAAAATAGAAGCGTATAGATACCAGTAATTAGGCAGTGCTCAACTGAGCAAACAAAAGACAGAAAGGAGGAACAAAGAGGAAGGATTAACTGCTAGCACGCATGCATTTTTGAACTACTATCAAAGGGACGAATAAAAAGTCATTGGGTGAGCTGTAAGGCCACAGAATGAACACAGCATGTCTCATAGAAAGATCACATGCACTGACTAGGCTCGACCTAAAAGAGGTAAAAATTTCAAAAGACATCAGGATGATGAAAAAAGTCTGCCATACTAGGAAGAGTAAAAATGTGCAAGAAGTCTTGAGATTTCTTATTTTCAATTATTCTTTATTTGTAGTCAAATGCATCAGCCCAGCCAATGTGTTTTGTCCAACATGGACTTCATCAGTGTTGGAATTGTCTTTTTGAAGATCACTATGATGTTTCTCTATTATAACCACCGTAGCGTCTGTTAGATAAAGACTTTGAAGGAATGAAAGCCTTCGATTCATATTGAGATTATCGTACTGATATCACCCAGGAGCTTAATTTATTGCCAGATGTAGTGTCAATGCACTGGTGATCACCATCTCGTCCGTTCAACATAATCTTAAAAGGATAATTGCCTTAGATCATTGCTAGCATGTTATCCGCTCAGGTATGTGAAGCCATCTGTCTATCCATTAAACAATATGAATCGAAGGCATATAAAAAAAAAACAATTCCAACCCTGATGAAGTCCATGCTGGACGAAACGCGTTGGCTGGGCTGATGCATTTGACTACAAATAAAGAATAATTGAAAATAAGTAATCTCAAGACTCCTTGCACTCCATTTTTGCATGTATTTTGTGGATCCCATAACATTTTGTATAATTTGGAAAAAAAGATGTTTAATTACATGCTTGTGCATAGTTAATGAAAGTATTATGTTCAATTGTGTGTTCCTTTTTAGAACCTAATTACTTTGAGAGAAAGTATTTTCTCTTATATTTGTGACTTCTTAGCGGTGAGGTCACAGGAAGTACAGCATCTCTACTATACATATATGAGAATTATATACACTGGTGCTGCACCTATTGCCCGCACTGCTGTTTGCATAACTTCAGGTATATAAAACTGCTTTCAAAAAAATGTATCATGCGGGGCTAGGAAAGAAACCGGCACTTATAAAACACAGATACATAATATACTGCTGCCTCTAAAAGGCTAGTAGGGTTGGAGATTAAGCCATATGTTTGGTAATAAAAGTTATTTGAAAATGTAATTGCATCTAACCTTTCATTAGGGCGGAGGATGAAGCAAGCATTTATAAAACAGTAGTATGTTAAAAAAAAAAATGCACTGCTTTTGAACGGCTAATAGGGCCGGGGAAGTAAAACAAAGTTTTGTTTTGAACGGCTACTAGATTTTGGGGAAGTAAATCATGCTGCACCTAACAAGGGCAGGTGAAGCGAGTCAAAATGAGTGATTTGAAAGCAGAATAGCGTTTCTGTCAGTTATGCAGAAGAATCCGCTACTACTCAATGGACAGTAGGGCTTGGGATGTGAAATATGCATTGTTTTGCAAAAGCTGGTGAACCGTGTGAAACGCGCTCAATTGTAAGTGGAATGTTTCTTCTGAAGGACCAAGTAAGCGGAACATAGTGAGCAGCAAACCCAGAAACTAGTACATTAGTTATATAAAGCCTATGTAGACACAATTCTGTATGTGCCAGTGTTTGTTTTCAATATTGGAAGCAAAGTGGGTTTAAGAATAAAAAACACAGCACGACATGCGCACAGAGTCCCAGCTGTCAACAAGGCAACATCAACAGAAACTGGCACATGCTGATGCATAAGCAAGAAGCAAAGCTGCCACTTATTTGAGAGTGAAATGGATAATAAAAACTGTGGCTTTAGCTGGATGTTTGAGCAAGGCAGAAAATAGAAATGTTGAAAGCGGTTACGTATAATAATCTGCAGCTTCTAGAAGAGCGTTAGGGATTAAACTATTTGAACTATTTTTAAAATCATAATTTACAAAATGGTATCAATGTCCGTACCGTAGGGATAAGGCAGGCAAGACCAACAAAATAATTAACATGTATGTTGCATAACGGTCACAGCTGCTGATTTTTAGGTCTCGCCTAAGCAGTGCGCCTAAGCAGTGCGCATGCACTGCATACGAGACCAGCCATTGTGCAGCTCTTTTTACAAAGCACATACTCGTGCTTGTGGAGGCACACGCACTGCGGGAGTGCGCAGCGGGGTGCCACAAGCACGAGTATGTGCTTTGTAAAAAGAGCAGACTACTCTCTCCAACGCGCGGCCTCTCTCCCGCTGCAGTGCGAGGCGCGCACGCTTCTTTCCCTTTGTGGCCAACCTATGAGTCCTACGTACAAACAGGAACACAAACCATTTTATAATTATTTATAAAGGGGTCCTCCACTTAAAGGGGCAGAAAGCGCTGCTCCACTGTTTATATCAATATAGGCCTCCTCTACCGTAGAATATCACTAGCGCCTTCCGGATTTCCCTTACAACACCTCTTACCTGTTTTAAACGCAGTAAAGCGCACAGGTTGGAACAGTCTTTGGGATCAGTTCCCGATTTTTCATGCTTTAATTACTGGCCCCTGTACACTATACTTATGCACATGCCACTGAGACTCTTCATAGACCCCTAGAGCCGCTGCACTAAGAGACGTACAACTCTCCTCCACCCAACAATAATACCAGACCCTTTGTAGCTTTCTTTATGAAATATTGTACCTGTTTAACGCACTAAAGCACCTAGAGCACATAGGTTGTAATGTGCGCTGTATGCACATATTTCATATATCCTCTCTTTTCCAATGCAGCTGTGATTGTCTGCTGCTCATGGAAACTTTGACCTACTTCACGTTTTATTCTTCAACATTGCTCTGTGCCCAGGGCTAAAAAGATTACGCCACCTTAATCGCATTGTTTCTTTTTAGCCATCAAATCTGCACGAAACTTTGTACAATATTGTGCCTGCTGCAAATCAGTGTGTGTCTCATATTTTTTGTGCATAGGTTTAAACAGTCTTTGGGGTCAACTTCTAATGTCTCCTGGTTTAAAGTTTATAATAGCTCTGGTACCAGCCCATAAACAACCTGTATTGTTACTGGGGGCTTTTTCTCACGTTTCTGTTTTTCACAGAGCCTTTGAGCAATGCGCTTCCTCGAGATAAGCACAAGTTTTATAGGATCCTTTTGTTTTAACCGTAAAAAATCCTTGTGTTCTCTTTAGAAGTGGAGTGGGGGCGGGGGTGGTATCACTCTTCTGTCCGTTTGTCTACAAACCTTTTGCAGAGGTTAGCTGCATCTGGTGCTCTGTTACAAATGTGGTCAAAGATTTTCTGTGTGTGATAAATCCAGTAGCTGAGTAGGTTAGCGTGCCTGCTGCATATATGTGTGTCTGATATTTATTGTGTAGCCAGCCTATATGTCCTCCATACAAACAGGACACATACCATTCTATAATCATGTATTTTTTAGCATACCGATGTCCTTGAATTTTTGGCACGCACAAACCAAACAAAACTTATAGTTGCACTTTCAGCAAACCGGTGTAAAAAAGCTCAATTGTTTCCTTAGTCAGTGATAACATTAACATTGTCACTGGTGATGTGGCATCACCCCTTATAAACACCCTCTTATGTAGGCCCTCACACCCACGGAGTAACAGCATTATCATCCTCCTCCACCCTACAATGGCACCACAGCCTTCTGGGCTTTCCTTAAGCGCCTATAGCACCTACGTTGTAAAGCGCGCTGTATCCCTAAAATTACATATCTCCTGTGACATGTTTATAAGTCCGGCCCCCCGCATTTCCCCACGCAGCTGTAACTCTCTGCTGCTTACGGACAGTTTAACCTAGTTAAGGTTTTATCCTCCCACTTTATATTGTGCCCAGGGCTACATAGGCTGCACCATCTTAGCTGTGTTGCTCTTTTTTATACATAAAAATGCATATAGGTCAGTAGGTTAGCGTGCCTGCTGCATATACCTGCGTCTGTCATCTACTGTGAAGCTAACTTATTTGTCCTGAGTGCACACCATTCACACCATTTTACACTCATTTATTGTTCGGCATACAGATGTCCTTGCATTTGTTGCACACAGAAACAAAACAAAACCTATAATTGCGCTTTTATGAAACTGGTGTGAAATAGCTTAATTGATTAGTCAGGGATAACATTAAATATACTGTATTACTTACTGTTTTATGTTTACAAATGTTTGCCGTGATAATAAAACAATTATTAAACAAAGTAAGTCATCAAATGGGTTCTATTACACACTACTTTTAAATCTTCACACACGACATTGTTTTTAAAATATGCGTAGAATATCCGGTGTCTAAAGCGCATTGGTTCATGTGTCACGTGAAATAAGCACTGGAACCGTTAAATTAAAAAAACACTTTAAATTAAGGGAGTGCTTCATTGCTCCTAACACTCTTTACAACTGTATTATAAATGGAGGATTCAGGAGGCAGCAATCTGCAATAAGAAGGGGGAGCGCAACACTTGGCATTTTAGCTAATGTCTGCGGAGGGCTTCTGCTGGCTCAAACAGCGCCTTCTTTATTGATACGTGCTTACCCTGACTTCTTGTGCCAGTGATTCAGCACTCACGCTAATGTGCTGCATAGCTAAATACATGACTACTCCTAACAGCAGATTCCTTAGGCACAAGACTGGTGGGCACAGTTTTCTTTAACATAGAGAACAAGCATTGGCATAGCCAATAGGTCTAGCTTTTGGGACCTTATAAGTATTTAGCTATGCAGCACAATATCCTTGGTGCAACAACATTAACCGTTGCATGGCTAAACACTTATAAGGTCACAAAGGTGAGACATATTGGCTATGCCAATGCTTGTTTAAGTTTGGAACATAGTAGAGTTTCAACTGTAAATTTACATGCAGTGTTTTTTTTGGGAAAACACAATCTCCACGTGCTAACCATAAATGAGTGTGTGCTTGTGTAATGTAACTACTGAATACTTAAAGCACTGCAATATTTTGTGTGCAAATGTGTGGTATAGAAAACTGCTTTAAAAACAGGCAGAAGATCTAGGCAATGGTGAGAAGTTCACTGTAAACGCTTTGTTTGAATACCGAAAACAATTTGGTTTTAGGAATAAAAAATGCAGTACGACATGCTCACGAAGTCCCAGGTTGGCAACGGGAGGAGGTAAGTCGTAGAATAGCTTGTTTTCTTTTTCTATTTGACATAGCGCAACAAGCAAAGCCAGAACTTTATTTCTATGAGCCTTGCAGTCCGGCAACTGCTGCAATAAGACCTTAGCATTTGACATGCGCCGCAATGTCGCCTCAATTGTTCTGCTTGCCTGAGGCATGGACGTGATTCACAGAAATTTTTTTTTTAATAAAAAACAAGGGAACCCACTAGGTAACCAAGGACCTGGGGTATCAGTTAAGCTAAAGACAAAGGTCCTTGACAAGGAGAAATATAAACGTTACAATAATTATAGGCCACAGTAAGCTCTATAATGAAAAAAAGTCCAGCCGGACTTTGAAATGTATTCAATGTTTGTAAATATGCTTAATCAGACGAACCAACAATAAGGCAGTGGGACACAGTCCTGCATCCACGATGCTGCACAAACAATAAAAACAAACAAGTACTGGGGTATTTCAGGCATTTGAAAGGCATGAGCAAGGAGAAGGTTTAGAGTGCATTTGCTTCAGATATGCGGGAAACATATACTTTTTAGGCACATAATAGTACACTTATTGTTTAACCCACATATTGTGTCGACGGCGTTTCGATCCAATTATTGATAATGGATCATCATCAGGACATCCATTGTTTGCCTGAATGTAGAAAGCCTGTGTTGACAGGAAGGAAGGGGACATACAACAATATGTTTAACCAACTGTATTACTCACAAAGTTCCAAGGCAACCTCATGCCAGCCTTAAGGTGCTAATGGTCATTCAAGTGAAAAGGTGTCTCACATCCTGTGCCACACAAGTTCGACGCAGTGGTGCGCAAAACATGCCAAGGTTGATTTCTGATTAATGAGCGAGATGTGTATGTCCACTAACAGAATGGTGAGGGGTTTAGGACGTTAGTGCCTATCAAATATTTGTGCAATGCGCGTTGCGAATACTCAGGGTTGTGAAGAGTAACATAGTAGTGAAACAGCATGCAGCACATGCATGTCTTGCGGTGCCTAAAAGAGTTCAGGGGACGCATTAGTGTGGAGGCACAGTCGGGGACATATGGGAATCAATTACCTCAGGGGTTGAGAGCATAGAAGGTTGGGGTTGAAGAAGGCAAGGCCTGATGCGGAAAGGATTCCGCATCAGGCCAATACCGGACCATTGCCCGTAACTATCCGACCTTAACCTTCTGCTCCGTACTGGGAGCAATACCAACTTCTATCTTTAGGTAAGCGGCTTCTACCCTGAATTGGCGTTCGTGTCCTTGTCTACTATTAGGAACTGCTGGCTCAAGTCCTATTTTTCTAATCCCCCTGGCCCCAGGTACCGCCGGAATCCTTTCCGCATCAGGTCATTTACAAGTGCTGTTATAATTATTACAGCCTCCTGTTTTCAAGACATCAAGTGGAAAATGTACATCCATCTAGGATAGGAAACCCAAAAATATTGAAGAGGTAACCATTTATTTTTACACGGACGTGAATGGTTTGAATTCTTTATGGGACCGTACATATAAATTTTACATAGGCTCCCCATTGGTTTTCCAGAATACCTGGACAATAAGAAATTTTGGATTCATATGGACTGAGCCCATTTGGAGTGGGAATAACGACCACTACACCCCGAGAAGGGTAAGCACTCCTGGACTTTTGTCCTTGTTTTAGTGATTAGGCAACAGCCCCAATCCTTATGGTCATTTATATCTTTCACAGGGTCAACAAAGAGATCCCTGTGTTGTCCCGTCCAATATGTCCTGAAGAAGACTCGCATGGCCCAGGCATAATCAACCGCAAGGCCGCAAGACGAGTCGAAACGTCGACACTTACCTAATAACCTGGACCACTAACTATATCTCCCTCTGTGATATAGTGCAGACATTTTTTACATCCTATGTCTCAGAATAACATTAGGGATTTCATGTGGACTAATTGAAGTGGCCAGGACACACTGTTCCGGCTTTCATTGGCTGGTGTTTTTGGAATTATTTAAATTATCTTTTATAATCTTGTGTGATTTCTTTTCTTTTCACCTTCACGCTCTTTTGACACCCTTTGCTATACTGCACGCTCTAATACGGGGCAATGTGTAAAAACTGTGAATTCGTTTACTATACTTGAATATGACAATAGATTAAAAATATTGCATATAGATTTGGAGTTTGTTGCTGTTGCCTATTCTTTTGCTTTCATCATTAATTGAGCAGGGCTGTTTAAATAATATATGCCTTTCAATTGAAAAAGCTTTGATTCATTGCTTGTTTGGAGAAATATATAGGTCTTGGACCGTTGTTTGTTTATATCAGTTTAACGATATACGGCACAGGAAACTTAAAAGATTTGGAATTTGGACTCTGCTATGGAACAATCTGTTTATGATTACTCCTGGTTATGATAAGCAGATGAGTAAAACTGTATTCCTCACTAATTCAATTTTTTTCATCTTTAATGCCTGTTGAGCTCAATGACTGCATTCCAAATATGATGTTTTAATAAGCTTTATTCATGTCAATATGTCAGATGAACTGCAAGTTACTCGATTATTTTTATTTTTCTACTTTTAAAACCAGCATTTGAAATGCAATAGGTCTCACATTTACAAGAGTTTAAGCTATTCGCATTGTAAATGACAAAACATTTTATTTATCTGCTTTGATAATTAACACATAAATAAAAGGCATTGTCAATTACAAATCAAATAGCTCAAACTCTTGTAAATGCAAGACCTATTTCACTTCAAAGAAGCGGTCGCCATTATCCAGGGCGCCTTGGAAAGTGAAAGCGCACATGGCACGCTGAATGTTGCAGGAAAGCATGTAGTGCCTGCAAGAGCAGAAACTCATTAATGAAAATAGTGCTTACAGACTAAATAAGGCCTACCGTGTAACAACAGAAGTAAAAGGGCCAGTCCTCATGGATGGTTACGAATGAAGACAAGGCAGTACCAAGGAGGAACTAACAAGGCTATTAACAAGTCAGAAGCTAACATTTACAAAGGACAATGGCACAAGCCAATGCAAAATATGGGTGGAGAGTGGCGGAGCTTCAAGTCCATACTCTAATACAACATGCCTCACAGAGTAGCGCATGCACTGCCCAGGCTTGACCTAAAAATGGAGTACAGTTATCTGGAATCTGACCCTATCTAGCAGCTGAGGAATGTAAACATGCCTTTAAATGCATGTGGTGTGCATGCTGGTGGGTCAGAGTGTGCTTATGTAGGAGAGAGTGTGCATGAGTGAACGTGTGTGGGGGTGAGTGAGTGAGTGAGTGAAAGTAAAGGTCAAATGGTGTGTGATGTCACTTCTGCTACCCTTGGCATTTTGGTAAATAGCTAATTGGTAACTCTGGGTCAGGTTCCCTCTGTAATTGCTCATGTTTGGCCACACTTATACCTCGCCGCCAATCCGTGAAATCCGAACTTAAACATCTCCACTGGTTACCAGTGAGGGAGAGAATCAACTTCGAGAGCATGTGTATTGCCCACCGTGCCTACTGGAGGAAGGGAGCAAGTCTGAACCACACTCTGATCGTTCCTTATCTTCCCAACAGACAGCTTAGATCAGCCCATACTTTTCAAGCTATCATTCCCAGGATTAGAAGAGAGAGGAGCGGAGGTAGGATGTTCTCAGTAAATGCGGCAAAACTCTGGAACTCCCTCCCAATCTCCCTCCGATCAGAACCCAACCTTCTGCTCTTCCGGAAAAAAATAAAAACCCTTCTTTTTAGTAGATAACCAGACCCCGCCATAGACATCTGTGAAATAGTAATTATCTTTAGCGCTAGGACGCCTGCGGGTAGCTATCGCGCTATATAAGTACTAATCCAATCTAATCCAATCCAATCCAATATTGGGCCACACTTACACTGGGAGATTTTAGCTGCTCTCACATTCCGAAATCTGGTGAAAGTTAAGAGATCTGCGCAGTTTCTGCAGATCTCATAACCCCGTTGGGGCTGGTAACTGCTGCTACCAGTCCTGTTGGAATTAAGGGGGTAATCAGAACGAGAGCCTTGTGCGGTTCTTTATCTCACATCAACCAATCTCACCCCAGCTCACTAGCCTGGACTCCAGACACCACCGAAGCCGAGCCTGGAATGTCAAGGAGCAGAGAGCGGAGTGCAGCGAGTAGTGGGGACCAAGTAGTGGGCAGTGAGTAGTGGGCTGTGGGCAGCGCGTTGTGGGCACCGGGAAAAGCAGAAAGGCTGGAAAGCAGGGGATTTAGTGCAGTGTCCATATTGAATGATCTGCTTTGCTTGTTCATACAGCAAGGGAACTCCTCATACATGTCTAGTGAGAGTATAATTCTTGTTCATGAAGGGACAGTGTGAACCAATGGGTCGAAATGCCATCTTGTCTTTAGCTACGTCACAAAAGAACACCTCCATTTATCCAACTGAGAAGTAAAGTAATGTTTCCTTGTTTCTAAATTGGACTATACCATGGTCATGGCTTGATCAGAGACAGTTCAAGAAACGGAGGTAAATATCCAGAAACCAGGGCAGGACTGGACGCAAGTACCTACCCTGCAGTGCAGGAGGTGGACACTTGAAAGGCGCCATGGTGGCTCGGCTGCTCTTGGCAGCCCCCTTGCCTGTAATCTACCTGTGAAATGGCCCAGCGGAACGGCCAGCGCGGCCCTGAATCCAATACACAATGCCCCCTGCCCTAAGTGAAAAGTCCGAAACAGTGCACAACCAGTCAAAACCTTTCGAGATGAAGCCATTCCACTGGATACTTTTTCTATATTTTACAATACACTCACAATTCCAACAAGCATTTGCAATTCAATAAGTCCAATTGCATTGCAAATGGTTAAGTTCCAAACTGAGCACAACACTGCTTCAAGGACACCAGCGGGAGCTGCGCTGAGTGTTAAAGTAAAAAAATATATAAAGAAACGCGGTGTCCTTGTGAAATATAAATAAAGTGCACGCGGTATCCCTAGCAGGTGCTGCGCTCATTAAAGTAATTAAAAAAATATACAATTTAGAGTGCATAACTCTGCAGCCGCCATTGTCCCCATCAGTGTCCATATTCTAAATAGATTCAGAAAAGGGGGTGGTGATGGACAGAGTATCTGAATTAAACAGAACACTCATACCCAGTCAACAGATCAGGGCTTGATCCATCACCGTTTTTTAGCTCACTGCACCATCCCAGCTCAGAACCTGGCTATATGCAAATTAGTCTGTCCCTGGCCCAGTGCAGCATGGGAACAGGGCAGACCAAACTACCAAGCCAATTCTTATACTGGGAAGGAAACAAGCTTCCGGGGACCGGTTTCTGGCATTACAGCCGTCTTCGGCCCGGCTTGCTTGAATCCTGATGGTGCAATGAGCAAGGGACTCACATCTGAGTATATCCTTCCACGCTTATGGTGGACAAAACGATTCAGAAAAGGGGGTGGTGATGGACAGAGTATCTGAATTAAACAGAACACTCATACCCAGTCAACAGATCAGGGCTTGATCCATCACCGTTTTTTAGCTCACTGCACCATCCCAGCTCAGAACCTGGCTATATGCAAATTAGTCTGTCCCTGGCCCAGTGCATCATGGGAACAGGGCAGGCCAAACTACCAAGCCAATTCTTATACTGGGAAGGAAACAAGCTTCCGGGGACCGGTTTCTGGCATTACAGCCGTCTTCGGCCCGGCTTGCTTGAATCCTGATGGTGCAATGAGCAAGGGACTCACATCTGAGTATACCCTTCCACGCTTATGGTGGACAAAACGATTCAGAAAAGGGGGTGGTGATGGACAGAGTATCTGAATTAAACAGAACACTCATACCCAGTCAACAGATCAGGGCTTGATCCATCACCGTTTTTTAGCTCACTGCACCATTCCAGCTCAGAACCTGGCTATATGCAAATTAGTCTGTCCCTGGCCCAGTGCATCATGGGAACAGGGCAGACCAAACTACCAAGCCAATTCTTATACTGGGAAGGAAACAAGCTTCCGGGGACGGGTTTCTGGCATTACAGCAGTCTTCGGCCTGGCTTGCTTGAATCTTGATGGTGCAATGAGCAAGGGACTCACATCTGAGTATACCCTTACACGCTTATGGTGGACAAAACGATTCAGAAAAGGGGGTGGTGATGGACAGAGTATCTGAATTAAACAGAACACTCATACCCAGTCAACAGATCAGGGCTTGATCCATCACCGTTTTTTAGCTCACTGCACCATCCCAGCTCAGAACCTGGCTATATGCAAATTAGTCTGTCCCTGGCCCAGTGCATCATGGGAACAGCGCAGACCAAACTACCAAGCCAATTCTTATACTGGGAAGGAAACAAGCTTCCGGGGACCGGTTTCTGGCATTAGAGCCGTCTTCGGCCCAGCTTGCTTGAATCCTGATGGTGCAATGAGCAAGGGACTCACATCTGAGTATACCCTTCCACGCTTATGGTGGACAAAACGATTCAGAAAAGGGGGTGGTGATGGACAGAGTATCTGAATTAAACAGAACACTCATACCCAGTCAACAGATCAGGGCTTGATCCATCACCGTTTTTTAGCTCACTGCACCATCCCAGCTCAGAACCTGGCTATATGCAAATCAGTCTGTCCCTGGCCCAGTGCATCATGGGAACAGGGCAGACCAAACTACCAAGCCAATTCTTATACTGGGAAGGAAACAAGCTTCACTATCAGGATTCAAGCAAGCCGGGCCGAAGAAGGCTGAAATGCCAGAAACCGGTCCCCGGTAGCTTGTCTCCTTTCTGGTGAAGAATTGGCTTGGTAGTTTAGTCTGCCCTGTTCCCATGATGCACTGGGCCAGGGACTCTGTTCATCACCACCCCCTTTTCTGAATCGTTTTTGGCCACTATAGGTGTGGCAGGGTATACTCAGACATGAGTCCCTTTCTCACTGCACCATCAGGATTCAAGCAAGCCGGGCCGAAGAAGGCTGAAATGCCAGAAACCGGTCCCCGATAGCTTGTCTCCTTTCTGGTGAAGAATTGGCTTGGTAGTTTAGTCTGCCCTGTTCCCATGATGCACTGGGCCAGGGACAAACTGATTTGCATATAGCCAGGTTCTGAGCTGGGATGGTGCAGTGAGATAAATAACGGTGATGGATCAAGCCCTGATCTTTGGACTGGGTAAGAGTGGTCTGCTTAATTCAGACACTCTGTTCATCACCACCCCCTTTTCTGAATCGTTTTTGGCCACTATAGGTGTGGCAGGGTATACTCAGACATGAGTCCCTTTCTCACTGCACCATCAGGATTCAAGCAAGTCGGGCCGAAGAAGGCTGAAATGCCAGAAACCGGTCCCCGGTAGCTTGTCTCCTTTCTGGTGAAGAATTGGCTTGGTAGTTTAGTCTGCCCTGTTCCCATGATGCACTGGGCCAGGGACAGACTGATTTGCATATAGCCAGGTTCTGAGCTGGGATGGTGCAGTGAGATAAATAACGGTGATGGATCAAGCCCTGATCTTTGGACTGGGTAAGAGTGGTCTGCTTAATTCAGACACTCTGTTCATCACCACCCCCTTTCCTGAACCATATTCTAAATAGTGCATGCTTACTGACTAATGAAGGAGACTGTGTAATGTCGCAAGTAAACAATCCTATCCGGATGGGTGGTCCCAGGAGACCAGGCGGTAACAAGGCGGGACTAAGAAGCCTTATTATCAATCGAAAGCCAGCATTTATCTTGGACGATGACGCTAGCCAATGAAAAAGATGGACAGGGCTTCCACTCCACTTCTAAAACATACCCTACTACAATATGCCTCACAGAGCGAGCAACGCATGCGTGCTGCATTGCTAGGCAAGACTAAAAAGGCATGAGTTAGCATATTTACAGCGAGAACATTTCACAATAATGTAGAGAAAAAAAGGCATGTCTCCCAGATGGAGAGAGTGTGTATAGTAAAGTGCTGTGAAGGTGAGGTAATATAAATTTTTATGCTCAATTGTGTCCCCTACTACGTACCCCAACGGCTCCATGTACGTGCTTAAAGTGCATGTAAGTTCCCTCCACAACCCGCTATGAAGACGCAAATACATTTGCGTCCAACGTTAACATGTCCTCTTTCAGATCCGCCATGAATGGATCAATAATTCAGTTCCTAAGTATGCCGTGCCACCGTCTTTACATGGTGCACTTTCATGTTTTCATGGCTCTGGCGAAGGCCCTGATTTCTGCCATCGAGCCTTTTCCTGACTTCTGCCTCTGAAAGCTGCAGCCTGGACCTGCATCTGCATCCCTGAACTTTGACTTAACTCCCTGCGCGGCAAGTGGTGCCCGGCTCTGCCTGACTGCCTGCCAAAACTGTATTCAGCCTTCAAGTTATCTGCTCCGCTCCTCGAAAATACATTCTTGTCCAGTAGTTTAGGTAAACATCCCCCCAGCTGCAGAGTAAAGGGCCCGGCCTTTCTGTCTCCATGTAAATAATTCATAGCTCCTGTTACCATGGTAGGCCCATGGCCCCTCGCATTACACGTAGACACATATGCACGCATTAGCAGTCAGTATAGAATAGCCTCTGCCCGAGAGACCTTTCCTTCTAGATAATACAGTTCTCCAAACACAAAATACCAGATATGATTTAGGAACAAGTCGATCTGACCCACCAGACTTCTGTCTCTAATCCTAGCGCTAAATGTCAAGTCCCCTTCACCCTCCAGTTCCACGTCAGTCACACGTCATGCTGCTGCGCGCGCATCTCTGCCATATATTTCTGCTGACACTGCAGGATTCTTCTAGGGATCCACCCACTTGCGTCACTTCTATGACTGAAATGCTGAAATGTTTTTTCTTCTATGTGACGTTTCTGGCACCCACCTCCGTGTACACCCTTGTGCACGCCTTCTGATTACATATTGTTACGCACATGTTTCTTATCTTGTTTCTTTCAGCTGTTACGCCTTCTGAACCCATCACCACTGTAATGATACTATATATACTGTGTACTGTTAATAAATCATTGTACATGTCCATGATTCCCTTCCTGAACCCTCGTGGTGATGGATCATGCTACCTGGTTCGAACCAATTCCATTTTATGGAATAAAACCCCTTAAAACTCAGATGCCACGGACTCTGTGTCTCTTATTTTGATTGAGCTATTTTATTGAACTTTACCACATAGAAATTAAGTACCAGGTAATTTTATTTACCACATAAATTGGCACCCCAGATGGGACCCTCCCCCACCTTACGCGCCGGCGGTGCGTTGCAGGCCTAGTCCCCTGCCGCAGCCGGATGGACACTCATGCGCATCCGCAGGATTTCCTGTATCTCCCTCAGGCCAACGGAGGTGACTGAGACTGCGATCGACACCCAGACGAGGCGGTGAGGAGTGCGGAGGATCCCGACCCGAGTCCAGCCGAGAGTGCAAGGTCCGAGGTGTCTTGAGGCCCACCAGTTCCGAAGTTCCGAAGTACCTACGTCACGAGTCGAGTCGAGTCCGGTCCAGGGTCCAGCCCAGTGTCGAGTTTTCCGAGGCCTTCTGTTCCGTGCTTCCCGGTGAGTACCGTTGCTGGGGACGCATCTAGACGGGTGCATTAGTTTGCCCCGGTCGAGACGGGTTTGGGTACACAGACCTGGTCTGCACTGTTTAGCAGTGTATCTGTGCTGTTTAGCAGTACATCAAGTAAATGTTACTAGTTAATATGTGGTTTTCTGTTCGAAATGTTTAAATGTGTTTTAATGTCGTGGTATGAGTGATTGTTTGATCTGCATTACTGTGTATATTGTATTTATGGTGTTCGAGTAAGTATCAAGTATCAAGGTTCAAAAATGCCGCTGTTCAGTAAGTTACGACAGATAGGAACTAGAAAGGGGATTCTAGAATAAGCAGTGCCTGTTCCACCTAGGGACACTCCAGGGCACTTTATGTACCACAAGCATGGCTTAGATGCCATACTGTACTTAGACTTGTGGGTCGATTATACCAAACACTTAGAAGAGAAATATAGATGGCCTGTTTCAGGAACATGGGATGCCGAGTGCATCATGAGAGTAGAGGAAGCATTATTGAAAAAGAAAGCCCGACAGTCACAGAAAGACGCCATAGAATTATGGCGTAAAGAATCACATAGACGTACAGAAAAAGAATTCAGAAAAACAGAGAAGATTCAGAAAAGACTCGAGAAAACGAATTAGTCAAGGAAGGTATACGAGTTCGAACAGAACAAGTAGACCGACAACTAAGTACGCTTAATAATGGCATGTATCCAGTTCGGGCCGAGGGCCTGCCCAAGGCGACCCCAGAAGTACCAAAGAATCTGCCCCCTCCATTGGTTCCGACTAAATTGCGTCACAAGACCGCAGCAGAGATTTTTCTTTCTTCCTATTTGGATGATGCAGCTCCAGCTTACACTCATGCACCTGCCCATGTACCCGTCCCACATGTACCTGTACCCCATAATCAGCAGCCCCCGGGTCCGCAACAGCAGGTCCCTCCTGTCCCGAATCCTGCACCCCCTATAAATACGCTTAATCCTTTTGGGATTGGCCTAGTTCAGGTCCCAACGCAGCCAGGTTATGGTCAAGCCTCCGGCTCAGGAGGCGCATCAGGAGGTTTTCGAACCCCGCCGCAGTTACATCGAGTGACAATGAGAGATTTCGCAATGGCGCGGACACCTAAAGGTGCCACAGCAGAACAGCTCAGACAACAGCTTACAGATTGTAGATACGACACTGTGCCTGGTACGTCAGTACCCATGTTGTTAGCGTCCTTACGCTTAAGACGAGTTACAGATTATCTGATAATGTTACCAGAAATGCCAGAACATCTAGACAAAATGTATCACTTTATTAGAACAGGAGAAGGACCCGAGAGTGTTGGTGACGCCATGTCACGTCAGAAAGTTGAGAACAAAGGTTTAATTATGCGATTTTTGGTTAATTGTTTGATAAGAGAACAAGATCAGGCAGGATTTCCACAAAGTGAGATGGATAGATTGAACAGATGGAGTCAGAACATGGCTGAGGGTAAACATGATAGAGAGAAAAGTATACATACTATGGTTAGAAAGATCCGTAAAGAAATCATAGATATACATGCTCGTCGAGAAACAGATGAGCCACTCGAATCAGACGATCTAGCCTCCTCCCAGGAGGAGGATGAATCAGAGAAAACAGTAGAAACATCGCAGCTAATAAGTCAAGACACGATAGCCTATGTAGGTAAGGGTAGATCCTTTGATAAAACGTTACGCCCAGAAAGCAAGCGACTTTTTCACTCTGCTATGTCAAATCCGAAAACGCCTGAACATCTATTTCAGGCTACCGATAAAGTACTTCAACATCGGATGGGGTACCATGTACTCAATTCTATGGATGAACAAGAATTAGCCAGGTCAGCAGTGCAATGGGCTGACAATTCTAGTATGTATAATGATGATACAGTAGCGCGAACCTTTTTGAATCTGTCCCCAGACGAACAGCGACTGGCTGGTATGTACATGATACAACACCTTCTTTTGTTGTATAAATGCCAACGTTCTGATCCAGGGCCCTTATCTGATGTACTAATAGAACTACTCATGAATAAATGGAGAGGTCTAGGTACCGATCTAATTAAAGTAATTCTAGAACAGCGACACAGATATAGTGCTTTCTTGAATCCACAGTTTGTTTCAGCCCCACCCCCGGAAAGGAAAATGTTTTACTTCGACAGACAGAATCCCTTACGAGAAGTACATCCAGTCCAGAATGCCGATGACACCCTTAGACGTGTATTCGTATACACACCGTTATCTAAAATGGAATTATTGGAAATGAAGAAAATAGTACCTAGTCATGATAAAGATCCAGCAGGTTTTCACCGAGAAATAAAAGACATGTTACTTATGGGAGACTATACCTATCCCGACATTATGAAAATATTGAAAGTATTACTGCCTGCCGGTATTTACGAGAAACTCAAAGAAAAAGACTGGGAGGTGGGAGAGCAAAAGATTGATTGGGCTGCATTAGAGAATGAAGAAACGACTCGAACCCCAGGTCTAGGGCTTGGGGACAAAACTAAAGCATTACCAGGATTGTTAGTACAGGTTTTGCCAAGATTATTGTCAACTAAAAAGGAAGACTGGGGTGCAATCTCAGCCTGCAAACAGAAACCCGATGAAGACACTAGTGATTTTTATTCTAGATTTGAGAAATGTTTTATTCTTAATAGTGGCCTGAAACCAAGTAGCGAGTCATACCCACATCTTTTTGTAACGAAACTAGTTGAGAATTCCTTGCCTCAAGTTAAGAATCGTGTATTAAAAGTCGAGAGCACATGGCAAGCAAACACGCCTTCCCAGATGTTACAAATGTTACAGTACCACCAGAACAGAATTAGGGAAGAACATGATCACGAACAAAGACGCATGAAAGACACGAAAAAGAAAATGTTAGTTGCTCAGTCAGTTCCAGCTGACAGTCAGAAAAAGGGCATGACACAGTCCAATAATTCAGCAGTTCCCGTTAAAGGGACATGCAACTACTGCAAACAGCCAGGTCATTATATAAATGAATGCACTGTTTTAAAATACAATATAGCAACAGGTAAAACTAGGGAGAGACCGCGTCCTCCTAGACAGGATCAGGTCCAGCAACACGTACCACAGAATGTACAGCCTATGCATGCTCCACAACAGACAGTACAGACCGTAGCGGTACCCCAGCAACAGCCAATTGCCTCAACACAACATGCAACTCAGCAGATGTACCAGTATGCACAAACTGACTATCCCGAGTATCAGCGATACACATGAAACAGCCTAGAGGGGGAAGTTGGCTTGCCTCTCATTGAGATTCCTGTAGATCAAGAGGGTCCTTATGTACATAGTCAGGTATTAGGGAAAGATAGAAAGTTTTTGATTGATACAGGGGCAAGCAGAACAACGATAAGTCACAACGAGGTTCCAGGGGCACCCCTCTCAGGCTCACAGAATGTTTCCCTTGGTTTTTCAGGAAAACCTATTGTTAATGAAGTATCGAAACCAGTTCCTCTAGCAGTTGGTCCGTTATCACGAACTACAGACTTATTGCTTACGAAATCATGTCCAGAAAACTTGTTAGGTATCAAGACACTGAAGGCTCTAGGAGCAGTCATATGTTGTTCTCCGGAAGGAGTTAGATTATTTTTACGTGACTTTAAAGGTCACTATGTGTTGAGAGATATTGATCCCAGGTTACAGAATGTTCCTGCACAGTTATGGGCACAAGGCCCAACTGATGTAGGTTGTATGCACATTACACCATATCGAGTTACACTCAAGCCAGGAGTTGTTTTACCCCGAATTCGACAATACAAGTTACCCCCAGATGCTGTAGTGGCTTTACTGAAAATCATTGACGAGCTCATTGCCCAAGGAGTGGTTGTAGAGACCGACTCCAATATCTGTAATTCCCCTATCATTCCAATTCTTAAACGCACTGATCCGAGTGCACCTCCAGTTTATCGATTAGTTATCGATTTACGCGAATTGAATAAATGTATTGTACCACAGTATCCTGTGGTCCCAGACATATCGTCTTTATTGACTGCAATTGATTCTGAAGCCACGTTCTTTACTGTAATTGATCTGAAGAACGCCTTCTTTAGTGTCCCCATTGATCCGGATAGCCAATACCTTTTCGGATTCTGTTTAAATGGTCGAAGCTTCAAATTTGCACGCGCACCTCAAGGATTCACAGAAAGCCCCAGCATCTATAGCCAAGCATTGAAAAGACAACTTGACAGTATCCACATGCCTGACAACACTGCCCTACTCCAGTACGTCGATGATCTGTTGATCACCGCTCGAAGTGAACACGAATGTGAACATGCATCACTGACAGTCTTACATTTCCTGGCTGATAAGGGACACAAGGTGTCCCCTTCGAAGTTACAATTCTGTGTTCAGCAAGTGGTATACCTTGGGCACTTGCTGTCCAAATGGGGGAGACAGCTAACACCCAACCGTATCCAGTTAATTGTAAATATGTCACAGCCCAGAACACAAAAGAAGGTACGGGCCTTTATAGGCCTCACTTCTTATTGCAGACAATGGATCCCTCAGTATGCATTTCTAGCCAAGCCACTTATACAGTTGACAACACAGGAGGCAGCGTCATCGACTGTCCTCCCTTGGACTCAGGAACATACACAGGCTTTTGACGAATTAAAGAAAGCTTTATGTCAAGCACCTGTTTTAGCGACACCATGTTACAGCAAACCTTTTACACTTTTTGTCACAGAACGTGAAGGTACTGCATTGTCGGTCCTCACTCAAGACCAAGCAGGTTCACACAAACCGTGTGCCTATTTTTCTAGTACATTAGATCCAGTAGCCCAGGCTTTGCCTGCGTGCTTGAAATCAGTAGCAGCAACAGCTCTAGCAATCAGACAAAGTGATTCTATAGTGTTAGGACACCAATTGACAGTACAAGTTCCACATTCCGTGGAAGTTCTTTTAAACCGAACACAAACTCAACATTTGACTATAGCACGACTGACAGGATATGAATTGACATTGTTTCAGCCACACATAGAAATCAGACGCTGTAACACATTGAATCCAGCTACACTTTTGCCATTAAATATGACAGACCCTTTGGCACATGATTGTGTTGAAGTTGTTACCATTACGACGAAACCCAGACAAGACTTGACAGACACCGCATTACCAGATCCAGACCTGACACTTTATGTGGATGGTTCATGTATGAGAACAAGTATAGGAGAGTTAGTGGCTGCATATGCAGTAACAACAGAAACTGATGTCATAGAAACACATCGTATTGACACCCTGTCAGCCCAAGCGGCAGAGCTCATTGCTCTGACCCAAGCCTGTATTCTAGCCAAGAATAAGAAAGTTAACATATACACAGATTCCCGTTATGCATTCGGAGTTGTACACGACTTCGGAGTCCTCTGGCAAGAACGAGGTTTTTTAACTTCACACGGTGCCAAGATCCAGCACGGTCCCCTCATTCAAGCTCTGTTAGAAGCAATACATTTGCCTACAGCAATAGCCATCATGAAGTGTAAAGCACATATTAAAGTCACTGACAACATTTCCCAGGGCAACGACCTGGCAGACCGAACAGCCAAGCTTACAGCACAGACTCACACACCTGACTTGACAAAGACAATAGTCCCAACGCCAACTCATTGCATGACAGTTAAGGATCCCGCCCTAGATGTAATTGACATACAGACACATGCTACACCAGACGAAATCAGGAAATGGACTGAACTAGGAGGGATCCAGACAGAACAGGGATGGATGACGAAGGGAAAAGCCACATGGTTTCTCCCCGACTCTATGGTTCAAGTTATCATTAACACAGCACATAGTCCTGCACACCTAGGAGAAAAAGCCATGTTGGACAGCATTCAAAATCTCTGGTTCAATAAACATTTACGAGCAGCAGCAAAACAGAAAGTGCGTACTTGCATGATCTGTTATCAGTTCAACCCAGGTAAAGGCATTCCCGTAGAGCAAGGTGGATTTCATCCTCCCGATCACCCTTTTGAAGTCCTCCAGATGGATTATATCCAGATGGAACATATGTCCTCGTAGTTGTCTGTGCACTTTCCCGTTGGACAGAAGCATATCCAGTCCCAGATTACACTGCTCCGACCACTGCCAAGCAGCTGGTACGTGAATTTTTCCCACGGTACGGTTTGCCCCGTGTCGTGTACTCAGATAATGGACAGCCATTCTCGTCCGAGTTAATGAAACAGGTATCACTCCTGCTCGGCTATCAATGGAAGTTTCACTGTGTCCGACATCCCGAGGCAGCAGGTCTCGTGGAACGTCACAATCAGACTCTGAAAATTCGTCTCGCCAAGATTTGTAAAGAAAAGGGCGTAGACTGGATAGTTGCATTACCCGTTGCCCTCTTCTACATGAGGATGGTAGCGCACTCGAGAACAGGGCTATCCCCGTATGAGGTGGTCTTTGGCAGGCCACCGAATATGTGGGGGACGCCTCTGCCTAGAAAAATCACAGATGTTGACTGTAATATGCTGACAGATTACCTTGCCTCCTTGATGTCTGCACTACAATCATGTCGTTCACAGGTTGCTGCAGCCTTTCCCGACAACACCGATGTAAAGCCACATGGGATCATTCCGGGGGACCTTGTTCTCGTCAGGAACTTTGATCGGAGGAGTCCGCTGGAGCCCCGTTGGCAGGAGCCGAAACTTGTCCTGCTGACCACGAGGACTGCAATCAAGGTCGAGGGCCGCAAAGGGTGGCTCCACTCCAGCCACGTCAAGATATTTCATGGACTGCTTCCAGTTACAGACTCTCAGCCCTCCCCCTCTAAGGACTGCCCAGATTTCAGTGACTCTAAACTTCCCCTGATAGAGAAAACTCCGTCCGAGGAGTATAAATCCAAACTAAGGTCTAGCAAGTCAGACAGTTTAATTGTTTAAGTCCTCCCCTAGGTGAATCGGTTAAACCTGATTCTGACATGTACCCGTTAGACCCCGACAGAGAGAGAGATAGACAGAAACAGCTCAAGAAACATGAATATTGTAAAACTCTCCGCAGTCACTGTATAGTGACATTATTGATTATGTTTTTTCTGAGCTTTATGATTATTACTGCAAGTATACTGTTAAACTTATACTACCCTATATTCAAGCGTACACATTCTTCTTCAAATGTCACTGTCGAGCACACTTTCAGTGAACTGCCCCCGCATGAATTGTCATACAGACTTGCGCTGCGCAACAATACATTCATTAGTATGTTACACCATTCCCATCAGACCAGCAATGCTACCAATTGTTGGATATGTGGCCGACTCCCCCCCTATCAGAAATACAAGGGAGTTCTGCCCCTCTTTCCGTACCCGTTCACACACAATGGTTCCTGTGGTGCATGGTTTAGTTTAATAAATTCCTTAGATTCTGATTCCGTAGTTTACCAAGGCAATTGGGTATGGGGAAATCTGAACACTGTTCTGCACAAAGTATGTTTCCCTGACAAGGAGGGTCTTCCCAAAAGGACAGGGACCGATCTAGAAAACGAAGTATATGGATTAGGTAACTTTACACTCAACCTCATGATTCTGAATGTCGAGTCCGAAACCAAGCCAGACTTACCTTCTATGTCAGTATTACCTGTTAAAGCCGAATTATGTGTCAGAAAGAATGGTTCAGTACACCTAGGTCATAGCGAATGTACTACTGTAGTCGAATTTAGTGATAAAGGCAAGTCTACATTCAAAGCTTCCCGTCATTCCTATTTTGTTTGTGGCCATACAGCATACATACGTTTACCTCTAGATTGGGATGGCACTTGTTACATTGCATTTCTTCTGCCACCTGTTTTTCTAGCCCCACCTGACTATCATAGGAACTCCCACCTAGTACATACTAGACACAAGAGAGAACTCCCGATTGTCGACTATACTGAAACGGCATGGGAACAATATACAGATTTCAATAAAGGTTTCTTTCCCTACTTAGGTACTGTCTCGAATAGTAAACTGATACGTAGATTGACCAGAACCCTTGAAGCAGTAGTGAATGAAACTACTTCCGCCCTAGGCAACTTAACAGAGGAACAGTCTGCTATGAGACTTGTTGTCCTTCAAAATCGTCTTGTTCTTGACGTCATCTTGGCCGATAGGGGCGGAGCTTGTAGAGTCATCGGATCGAGTTGCTGTATTTTCATTCCACAAAACGCACCTTCAGTATATAAAGCCATTACCCGTCTTCACAAAATTGCTAGTCAGATACACCAGAATCCAGGCACCTGGACTTGGTCCGGTTGGTTCTGGAGCGTGTTATCCACCTGGGGATGGAAAGTCCTATCCTTCCTAGGGATAGCCCTTCTCATAGTATTCAGTTGTTGCCTATGTCTACAATGTGGGCCGGCGATATGCGGCTTGTGCGCCACATCATGTATTCCCCATTCAAGTTCAAGTTCAAATTCCCGTCAGAAAAAGGAAGAGCAAATGATGTTATATGAACAAATAGATGGATTAATGAAGATTGATATATCATGAAGGGTCCGTAGGGGACAAGGAGGGAATGAGGTAATATAAATTTTTATGCTCAATTGTGTCCCCTACTACGTACCCCAACGGCTCCATGTACGTGCTTAAAGTGCATGTAAGTTCCCTCCACAACCCGCTATGAAGACGCAAATACATTTGCGTCCAACGTTAACATGTCCTCTTTCAGATCCGCCATGAATGGATCAATAATTCAGTTCCTAAGTATGCCGTGCCACCGTCTTTACATGGTGCACTTTCATGTTTTCATGGCTCTGGCGAAGGCCCTGATTTCTGCCATCGAGCCTTTTCCTGACTTCTGCCTCTGAAAGCTGCAGCCTGGACCTGCATCTGCATCCCTGAACTTTGACTTAACTCCCTGCGCGGCAAGTGGTGCCCGGCTCTGCCTGACTGCCTGCCAAAACTGTATTCAGCCTTCAAGTTATCTGCTCCGCTCCTCGAAAATACATTCTTGTCCAGTAGTTTCGGTAAACATCCCCCCAGCTGCAGAGTAAAGGGCCCGGCCTTTCTGTCTCCATGTAAATAATTCATAGCTCCTGTTACCATGGTAGGCCCATGGCCCCTCGCATTACACGTAGACACATATGCACGCTTTAGCAGTCAGTATAGAATAGCCTCTGCCCGAGAGACCTTTCCTTCTAGATAATACAGTTCTCCAAACACAAAATACCAGATATGATTTAGGAACAAGTCGATCTGACCCACCAGACTTCTGTCTCTAATCCTAGCGCTAAATGTCAAGTCCCCTTCACCCTCCAGTTCCACGTCAGTCACACGTCATGCTGCTGCACGCGCATCTCTGCCATATATTTCTGCTGACACTGCAGGATTCTTCTAGGGATCCACCCACTTGCGTCACTTCTATGACTGAAATGCTGAAATGTTTTTTCTTCTATGTGACGTTTCTGGCACCCACCTCCGTGTACACCCTTGTGCACGCCTTCTGATTACATATTGTTACGCACATGTTTCTTATCTTGTTTCTTTCAGCTGTTACGCCTTCTGAACCCATCACCACTGTAATGATACTATATATACTGTGTACTGTTAATAAATCATTGTACATGTCCATGATTCCCTTCCTGAACCCTCGTGGTGATGGATCATGCTACCTGGTTCGAACCAATTCCATTTTATGGAATAAAACCCCTTAAAACTCAGATGCCACGGACTCTGTGTCTCTATTTTGATTGAGCTATTTTATTGAACTTTACCACATAGAAATTAAGTACCAGGTAATTTTATTTACCACAAAGGGGTGAACAGCCCTTTCTAATATTGACTTTACGCTCTTAATATTTTACACATTGAAACATTTTCAACTTTGTTTTTACATAACATGATTGCTCTAAATAATTTATCTAATAGACTTACAAGCTTTGTTAAAACGTATGCGTATGTACGGCATATGTCTCTTGCTGTGTGAGATGTCTGGGTGCAATAGCTAAAAACACGGATAATCATCCAAAAAGTAGTCAGGTGGCAGGTTGTGCGATACATAGCACTTAAGGTCACATGTTCAGAGCCATGTCCTTAACGACACAGCCCAAAGGATTACCAAGGTGATGAATGAAACGCTTAAAAGATTCTCAGCTAATGGAAATCACTCAGGGAGGCGTCGTTTTTTGCCCACTATACTACCTTAGTTTGGACCCAGCCATGAGCAAATAAGTCCTGATGCTGCTCCGGTTGAAAGGAACAGTCCCATCCGAACTGCCATGCCGGGTCCTACCTGAACCAGAACACAACCAACCCAAGACCGGTTTTGCCCCGAATGGGATTCTTCAGTCAGCTACAGCTTGGTCCCAGTGGCACAGTGAGCACAGGACCCATGTCTGGGCATCACTTTTTGTATAATTCAGTGGACTGGGTATGCCCACACGTGGGTCCAGTGTACACTGAGCCAGTTTGGCCTGCGCTTTGTAAAGCGCATGATTAAAAGTAATGTCACTTTAGTAGTATTTATAATGATCTCATTATGATAATGACTACACTATAAAAGCAGCTAATTGACTGCATAGGCCTACCTTAGTAGTGCATACAAAAGAGGTCATCTGCCTGGCCATGATGCACCACAAGATCAGATAATAAATGGTAGAACGCAATACCCAGAACCTGCGACAATAAGTACCAAAACGCAGAAAGAGCTTGTGCTGAGAAACCAAATCCTAGCTGCGATGATAACTACTGTATTTCAAATTCGTTGGCTGATAAGAGACACTGCCAGGCTCGAATAACACCGACAGGTTATACACCTTCTGTCGGCGGTCACCACACACAGGGAAAATGTTTGCTAAACACCTGTCACAAAGCAAACCGCACAAATAAATCCCTATAGTCAATGACTAAAATGAAGGGCATACATTAGAGGCCAAGAAAGGGCTGTGGATCTAGCCAACCAGAAGAGGAAAGACGAAAGTGCAGTTCCTTGCAATGGATGGAGCAAAAAGTAAAACGAGTCCCCTCTGTCAGGTCACATTTCAAATATATATATATATATTTAAGTAATTTCTTCGCAACACTTTACAGACCTCCTAGAAGTTCATCATTAATACTGTACATGTTACTTCTTTTTCATTCTCATAGTACATCAGTGGTTGAGCAGGTGACACTGGCGGGTAAGGTTCAGCGACATCTTCTACTTGAGGATAAATGGTTGCTTCGGACACTCGGAGCGTGTAAATAAAAATCAACACCATCAAGAAAAATATTTTGAAAGAGGGAAATATATGGGCTTAACTGTTGGAGATTAATATGGAACAATCCATGGTATTCCATCAAAGAGAAAGTTTACAAACGTGTTTTGTAAGAGAAAAAACATACAAATCGATGTTTGGGCTGATTTACTCTTAGGAAAATTGCTGGCTTCATAAAAACGCTTCACTTCAAATTAATGGTAGACTATTTCTGCATAAATACGCAATATAGAGTTACATTCAGAGTATCTTAGTTTATCTAAAATGATTAGCTTTCCCTAAATATGGTAGCAGAATTATAATTTCACATATACACAAATAAAATCCTTCACGCAGTTGAAAACTTCCACATAAAAAAACAACATTACTTAACATCCAGCATAACACCGTAATCGCTGTGGGTGTAGACAGTACGCTAAAATGCACTGTTTAATCTACATTTAGGCAGATTCCATATCAGCTGTGCGCCATTTTGCTGTTCCCAGCCTGGCCACAGAGTGGGAGCAAGACCCAAAAGTTGTGAGCCACAGCAATAGCTAAAGGTAGAAGAACAACCTTCATGGCTTGAAAAAGAAGCCTGTGAGGCCTTCACTGTTGGAACCTAATGTAAATGCATGGTGAGCATTCTTTGGGAGACACATAATATTGGATAATACTTTAGAGCTGAAATTTAGGGGGGTGGGGGGGGGGGAGGGAAGAGGGAAGAGAGAGAGAGAGAGAGAGAGAGAGAGAGAGAGAGAGAGAGAGAGAGAGAGAGAGGAGTTACAGTAGTAAATACACAATTCATTACGTTCAATGTTCTGTCCTCATAATAGGTATGTTATGTTGTGTGTGTGTATACCCCACGGTGTGCGGACCGGATCGGTCCTCATAGTGTGGCTAAACCCTGACAGAAGCAGACAATCACCATCTTTGTGATGACCATTGCGTTAAGAGGACCAGTCCCAGTAGTAAGTTTAGGTATTTTCAAGGGTATCAAAAACGTAAAATTGCTGTTATATTTGCCTTGTTCCGCTATATAACCTAGCCTACTATCAAAGCACATGTGAAGTTAGAATCGTAAATGAACATGCTTCAATACAGTCAATGGCCGGTCTTCATATTAATAATAAGTAAGTTATGTTGTGCATGTGTATATAAAATAATACCTCATTGTTTACTTCATAAAAATGATAAAAAGATTCATGAAATAAAATAAGAAACTTGACAAATTGTAAGTGAGCAGATACACCACCGGCCTAATTATGTTTTAGTTTACTACTTTTATTAAGTGCCCACTATCAAAAACATGCTTTATTTTACCTCTAATATTTCATGGCGAATTACAAGATTCTAACCTTCTTTGAGGAGGACAGGAGGGGGGGGGCAGTAGATAGAAGAGGACTTTTTAAATTGGTGCAGATGTTGCGTTCAACTCCTTAGCTAAACAGGGTGTGTTGGGTGATATTAAAGAACTCATTTTTTTTTTAATTCAGCAAATCCTGGATATTTGTCTACAGTTAGGCCCTCATTGCAGGTGGCCTGTTAAATTCCAGTGTGTGCCATAACTCATTACCACACATATCGGAATTCAGAGTTTTGCAGCTAACACTGCACCCAAGCTGTGCCGCTTATACTCCACTCATCGATTCGCGCACTGGCTGATGCAGGGGTCCCTGGAAGCTTGGACATCTCCAGCTCCGTACGTTTGGAGAGCTATACCTGGAAGGCTGCTTCCTATCACCTAAATATTATGAACAGCCTGATCCACACGACCCTTGATGTGCTTACCCATCATGAGCTTCATGCAGCTGCTCGTGCTATGCATAGCACTTCCCTGTAGTGCCACCAACATTCCATGTTTAAGAGTTACTGCTGGCCAGTCACTCTCCCCATAAACTCATCACTTAACTGAGTCACAATGCAGGAGATGGCTCCGATTTGTTTCCCAACTGCTCTTTCTACATGGGCAAAACCAAAGGGGATGATGGACAGAGTGTTGAACAATGCAAGCCCAGATCAGTTGACTGGGGGGTGAGTGCTTGCAATGTTCAACACTCCGTCCCCATTGGTATTGCTTTGTTCGCCCTAATTTGGCAGGGTATGCCCAGACATTATTATTATTATAGTGTCTTTTGTAAAGCGCGCAGATACCCCAAAGGGGTGTCCCGGCGCTGATTGAAGGAGAACCATCTCAGAGGGCAGGAGGTTACAGGCAGTTACATTGGTCCCTTGCTCACTTTGCCACTGGATTCAAGCTAGCCTGGCTGATGATGGCTCATTAGCCAGAAGCTGGTCCCAGGATGCTTGTTTCCGGTCCAGGGAAGAAATGGCTTGGCAGTTCGGGCTGGACTGTTCCCATGAGGCACAGGGTCAGACTGATTTGCATATGGCCATGTCTGAACTGGGGTGCCAGAGTGAGCTAAATAATGATGATGGATTAAACCCAGATCAGTTGACTGGGGGAGCTTGCAATGTTCAACACTCCATCATCCCCTTTGGTTTTGCTTTCTACATGGGCAGCAGATCTGGAGCCTCCCATTAGCAAGGGGAAGTGTGATTTTTTTTTTCACCCAGCCTACTGCCCTCTACCCAAAATATAGACTCAGTTTCATTAATTTTCAAATATTTACTTTTACATTACACACGTCTATATGTGTAGGATAGGCTTGGTGGTGGATACATGCTGCTTGCAATGTGGTGCACCTGCTCCACTTTCCTACCTTTGGCTTGAGCGTGCGCTACAGTTGCAGATTGTTAGGCCGGGGTGTTTGACACTGTTGGGATGATTACAGATTATGTATCCTGGCTAACGCTGATGGTTGCTCTGCTTAGTTATGTGAAGGATATTCCATTAGACAGCCATAGACTTACCACAATCTTGCTTTTACTGGCTAAAAGTAGGGTTGCTATTAACTGGGGTAGGAGCTCCACACCCAGGCTCAACTACTGGCTCAACCACTGGCTGTGAGATGTGGCCTACTGTCAATAACAACTGAAAACTTGCTGGGAACTGACACCTAAACGAGGGGGAAGGACGGACATTTGAGCCCCACTGTTGACTGTTACCTGGCGACAGAGGGGTGTGACGTTGCCCCAGGGACAGACTCAAGTACAGTCTGTGAAAGGCAAGCTTTTGCCTACATTGCTCAAACCTCATGAGGTCTGCGACACGGGAGAGATGGCACAGATCCGGACAGCGGCCCACTTTGATACATTCTGGCATTTCAGTCTGATCTGATGAGCAGATCCACTTGCTTGAATGCATGTTGTAGAGCTGAACAAGGTCATTAATGGTATTCCATGCTATGAACAGATGTATACCATTGAACTTCGGAGGACTGTGTGGCCTTGAACGAACTTACTCTTCTTGTATTACATGTTGAGCACTGTTGTGTTCTATAATCAAAATATTTATATAGATTTTTTTTTAACCCTGGCCGACGTCAGCACTACCTGCCCAGTGCTGCCGTCGGCCATTGGCCGACGGCACACCACCCGCGCACGGAAACGCCCGCACCACGGCGGAATTACCGCCGAGGTTAACGGGTTAAAACGCTGCACTCCAGTAGTTTTGCAAAGGAGAATACATTTACACAGGGGAGTAATGTCTTGAAAATATAGATGCAGACTTTGGTGTGATAAACAGGTTATTACCAGTTTGATAGGGGTGAACTCTGGATAGGTGTTAAGTATGGCAACTGTTAAATTGCGATACTCGAGGTATCAGATTTTAACAGATGCTGAAATTATCAAGTCAGGGTCTTGAGCACCAGCCCTAACAAACCTGTACTGCCGTTGGAATGGCCACATTCTTCTATATTAAATAATTTTGATTCCCACTCCGTGTTAATATAAAGCGGCCAGTGTCTATGGTGCTCAAAGTTCTATTCCTCAAATAATTTTACAGATAAAATTGCTGGTGGAAATTCTTAGCATAAGAAAATAATTCCCACTGTCAGTTTCAAAAATGTCAGTTGCACTAAACAGCAAGCCTTCGGAAAAAAAGATTTTGAAGCAGCTGATCACTGTTGCACACTCCGAGAATTGTCCAGGGAAATCTTGCATGTGATCAAATCCCTAAAGAATGCAGTCTCTGAACATTGAAAGTATGTAAACAACCTTGTTTGCACCAGACGTACTAGAGGCTAGCTCAAACGTCCTACTGCTTACAATCAGATTTCTTTGTGATTCCAATACCTTTATGTGGCTTGTAGCAACAAAAACAAGAAAGCACACACAATGAGAAATCTTGGTGCCTGGGGAGGTCAAATAACAAAGATGAAGAAAAAAGAAGAAAAATAAACATTGGCTTAAATTACTTTCACACTTTGTGGCCGTGTGAAATGAAAATAATGCATTCAGATTTACAAAGGGTGCAGGCATAGCAACTATCACATCCCTGTCGTGCCACCTCTTACCAACTACCTGCCCCTCACTAATTGATCACTGCAGAAACTACACTCATTTAAGTATAGACAATATATCAGCCTCCAAAAACCCGGATTAGGAGTCTGACATAAGACATCAAATTTAACCTTAGAAACAAGGGTTTCTTCTTCACTTATCTTTGCAGCTTCCTCTCATGACATCAGAACTTTATTGCAGCAAGCCTCGAACATTAGCTCCATAAGCCAATTTGTTTGCATCAAATTATGGATGAAAACCTAAGGAGGGATTCCTGTACTGTGCAAATAAGAGGATACAAAAATTGCATGTATGGATGCTGTAAGTAGGTAGACGAAAAAAGAACAAGCGATATGGGAAAGGTGTGCGGTGTAGCTATAGAAGGAAAGGGGAGAGATGAACATCCCTGGGTGGGTGGTCAAAGTGGAAAAACTAATAAACCTGGTTGGACAGTGAAAGAAAGAACAAAAACAAACTAAGAGAATCGTGTAAAGGTGCTGAAAGGGAAAAGGACAGTGGTAAAACATCTTTTGAATGACATGAAATGGGTTTAAGCATTTATCATTTTAGAGGCAAACAAACCCGGTGGTTAGGAAAAAATAATTTACTCTGGTAGAAAAAATGCTTGCATTAAAATGGGTAAGCAAGCTAAATGGCTAAATGTAAACGAAGATTGGTAAAGCCAATTGGTTTTGAATTTGGTACCTATTGACTTTGCCAATACCTTTTGGCGATGTTGTTGCAATGCATCAGCAGTATGCTGTGAAGGTTGGTCAAAGGTGAAAGCAAAAATAGTAGTGTGAAAGAGGTTTATTTTTTATTTTATTTGTTTATTAAAACAAAAGAGTAGCATGCACAAAATGTGCTTGTCGGTTCTACCCTCATAATAAAACACAAAATATTTAATTTTAAAAACTCTGATTGCACTGATTCAGTATGGGGGTGGGGATGCACTGAGGAGTGAGTGAGGGAGAGGAAAAGCAGCACAGGAGGAAGAGCCACACAGGGGATGGGGGAAAAGGGCACAAGGGTGAAAGAAACGAGGAACACACATTAGAAAAAACAAATCCCTATGTATTATCATGACGGAAAGTTTCAATTCTATTAAGGACACGGAGGCGAGGATTATGCTCATCTTTATTTTCCTCACTCCCGCAACTTAAACCTAACAGTAAAAAAGCTACAAGTCCCATGACACTGGCAGTTTAGGGGTCATCCGTAGTCCTCAAATCAGTAGTCCTCATAGCTCACGAGGGCGTGCTGTTGCCAACACCTTTTCTCTTTCTTGACTGAGACCTTGAAAACGTCGAGGCTTGTCATTCAGTCTTGGAACCTTCAGATCCTAAGAGAAACCAAATGCGAAAGCCAATTAATCTATTCTACGAAACTGTGTGCAAAATCAGAGGGGTACTGTACAATCCCATTGTTTATATCAAAGCAACAAGTCAAACATTTAAGTCATACAAGGAAAAACTCCCACAGGAGCAAACAACCTCAAAATCATATACTTATCCCATACACCGGGGAAAGAACACCCTGGTGAGTTTCACTAAACTCCATGATTCGGGCGGGTACAGGTCTCCTTGAGCCTTGGGCGGGAATATTCCTTGCCTCCACTTCCTTAATAGAATTGAAACTTTCCACCATGATTACTAGGACATTTTTTATTCTATGTCATGACCGGAGGTGAGGATTATGCTCGTTCAAAGCGTATCCACCACCAATGACGCCATATTCACAACTGGTTTGAAATCGAATCTATTAAACATCGAGTCTGAAGACCAGTCTGCGGCATTTAGGGTATCTTCTAGTCTGGCGCCTAGTGAAAAGGCCTTAGACGCCATCGCACCTCTCACTGAATGTGCAACAAATTGTGAAGTATTAATGCCCGCATCTTGCTTGCATCATCCATCTGATCCAACAGGCTATGGTTGGTGGCAAAACCGCTTTGAAAGGCTTCCGTAAAGAAATCAATAACCGACGCTCCCCAGGAGGGTGAGTCTCCTCCATCATACTTTCGTATTCTTTAAAACATCGAACCATGCACAGCTTCGGGGCGTTATCAAAAGCTGGGTAGGACAACTCTAGAATCAGACTTTGTCCTGCGCATAATATGAAAGGTGACCCCTTCAGGGGTAAAAACCCTACCCATAATGTCCAGAGCTCCGACATCGGACACTCGACAGCAAGACCCCAAGCATAAAAGCATAGCCAGTTTGGCTGACAGCTCTTTGCGGGATAAATATTTATTGAGCTGGCAAGAGTGTAACAGGTGTAGTACCCTATTAGCGTCCCATAAGGAGGAATACCGGTGCTCCGGAGGAAGCGAAAGGTGAATCCCCCGCATTAACTTGCAAACCAATTGGTGTTTTCCAACATGGGCCCCCAAGACCAGGAGACGTCCAGCTGAAATCGCCGATCTGTAGGAATTGATAGTCCAATATGCCAATCCCTGGGCTGCCAATGATACCAAGAAATTCATATTGGCTACCACTTAGCACCCCATGGGATCCTGGTTGTTCCGAACACACCAATTGACCCTTCTGGTCCATGCTGACTTATAGCGTTTGTTAGTGCTGTCGGCCCAAGCTGCTCCCAGTAATGTTTGAGCTTCTGCCGATAGCGGTGCCTGAAATCCGCCAAGCTACCAAGGGCATACGGCCTTGCTGGATTAGAGGGTGTGGACCGCCCTGGGGATCCCTAAGAAGAAAAAGATCTCGGTTAGAAGGATTGGAGAATCCCAAGAAAGTTCCAGTAGAACTGGAAACCACACTTGAGATCTCCAATGCGTGGTGATCAACACTACCCTCGTCTGTTGCCTGCGCATTTGCGTTGTGAGTCTCATTATCATAGCGAACAGGAGAAAAGCGTAACCCGTCTCCTTGGACCAATCCTGGAGGAAAGCGTGCGTTGCCAGAAAGTACCATTTCCAACTTAAAAACTCGCAGAAGCTGATGGTCCAGCAGGGACGCAAAGAGATCCACCAAGAACGGGCCCCACATGTCGTGGAATTTCTGAAAAGGCGGCTGATGCAGCAGCCATAGGCTAATGTCCGCCCAACTCCTTGAGCAACAATCCGCTATTACGTTGGAAGCTCCCGGAAGATACTCCGCTGTCACCAAGAAGTTGTGGGAGAGTCTGCCAACCACTTTCCCCCAGTAAAGGAGTCCCCGCACCGGGCCCCCCAAGCCTGATTTGCTGGCATCGGACTATCACTAAGTCTGGCTCGCAACCGATTATGGCTCTGATGTTCCAGGCATCCATATAGTCCAGTCATCACCTCATCTCCATGTGCACTTCCTCCAACAGGGCTGGATCGGAGTACTGTAGACCCTTGCGGAGATGTGAGTTTTTTTCAGGCGTCGTAACTCTGTAGCGAAGCAGGCCCGGGATAATCGCCTGAATCGAGGAAGCTAGAAGGCCTACCAGTTGAAGCGATCTGCCTCAATGAGGTCGGGGAATGAGCCAAGACTCGTCTCAATTCCCTGCAAATCTTGGTCATCTTCTTTGCGGGAAGACTCTAGGTGCGAGAAACTGAGTCTATGACGTAACCCAGGAAGGTTACCTACTTGGAAGGTGTCAGGAGCGACTTTTTGGAGTTGATTATGAAGCCAAGGTTTCGGAGGAGGTCTACTGTCTCCTGCAATTCCTGGGAGAGATGGTGAGGACACTGCTCCAAAAGTAAAATGTCGACCAAATAGATAAGGCGAAAGCATTTGGCCTGTAACGTTTCCACCACTGGTGGAAGGGGCCGAGGACAGGCCAAAAGGGAGCGAGACGAACTCGAACACCCGGTCTTTAGACAGAAACAGTAGGAAGTGACAGTGAGGTGGTAAAATAGGGACCACCAAATACGCATCCTTTAGGTCCAGTCTCAAGAACTTCCGGCCCATCTCCCTGCTCCCAGTCCCGGCGAAGGTCATTGAAAAAACCGTCAACAAACAACTGACCCGCTATCTCGAGGAAAAAAGCATTCTGGACCCATCACAGTCCGGTTTCCGCAGCAACTACAGCACCGAAACTGCCCTCATCGCTGCCACCGATGACATCAGGACCCCGCTAGACAACGGAGAAACCGCGGCCCTCATCCTCCTAAACCTGTCAGCCACCGACTGCCACAGCACACTATGACCACGCCTCCACAACGCCGGGATCCAAGAGAAGGCCCTGGACTGGACCACCTCCTTCCTCACCGGTAGAACACAGAGCGTCCGCCTTCCCCCTTCCGATCCGAAGCCAACGAGATCTGCGGCGTACCCCGGGGCTCATCCCTCAGCCCAACGCTGTTCAACATCTACATGGCACCGCTCGCCCACATCGCCCGACTGCATGACTGCATGAACTCCATATCATCTCCTACGCCGACGACACCCAGCTAACACTCGCCCTCACCAAGGACCGACAAAATCAACCTCCACAAAGGAATGAAGGCCGTCACCGAATGGATTAGGGACAGCCGACTGAAGCTGAACTCGGACAAGACATAAGTCCTCTTTCTCGGATCCACCCACTCCTGGTGGCCGACCGCAATGGGGACAGCTCCAACACCCACCGACCACGCACGCAACCCAGGGGTCATCCTCGACTCCACCCTCTCCATGATCAAGCAGGTCAACGCCGTCTCTTCCTCCTGCTTCAACACCCTACGCATGCTCTGCAAGATCTACAGGTGGATCCCCACAGAAACGAGAAAAACGGTCACACAGGCTCTTATCAGCAGCAGGCTGGACTAAGGAAACGCCCTCTACGCCGGAGCCATGGCTAAACTCCTGAAACGGCTTCAACGCATCCAGAACGCCTCTTCACGCCTGATCCTCAACATCCCTCACCACAGCCACATCACACATCACCTGAGAGTCCTGCAATGGCTCCACGTCAACAAGAGGAAAACCTTCAAACTCCTCACCCACGCACACAAGGCACTCCACAACACCGGACCAGCGTACCTCAACAGCTGATTCAGCTTCTACACCCCCACCCGCCAGCTCCGCTCCGCTGACCTTGCCCTGGCCACAGTCCCCCGCACCCGAAGAGCAACCTCCGGCGGCAGATCGTTCTCCCACCTCGCCGCCAAGACCTGGAACACCCTCCCAGTCTACCTACAGTAGACCCAAGACCTGCCGTCCTTCAGAAGACTCTTCAAAACCTGGATCTTCGAGCAGTAGCAGCATTCCCCTCTCCCCCAGCGCCTTGAGACCCTCACGGGTAAGTAGTGCGTTTTACAAATGCTATGATTGATTGATTGATTGAGTCTAGCCATCCAATCGTCTGGCTGGAGGTGATCTCGAAGGAGATGTATGCCCTCCATTTTTAAATAGCGGCAAATCAGCCATTGATTGGACTCTTTCAGATTTATGACTGGACGCTGGCCCTGTCCGTCTTGTCTACTAGGAAGACATTGCTGAGGAACCCTCTGGGATGAAGATGAGTGGGAACCAATTCTCCTTTTTGTTGCAAGTCCGCCACCTCCTGATCTATGAGGTCTGCTTGATCCTGTGCAAAACTAGCAGCCGAGGGTGAATGTCCTGCACGCGGGAACCGTAGAACTCTATGTGGAACCCTTGAACGGTCTGCACTACCCATGCGTCTGAGATAATAGCCCTCCAATTGTGCACGAAAACCTCCAACCAGCAACCCACCGTGAGATGTTGAAGGGGAAAAATGCTCACCTGAGTTAGGCATGGTTTGGCCTCTAGGTGCTCCTCTGCCGCCGCAGCCTCTGTAGCTCCTTAGGGACTGAAAGAATTCCTGTCGGCCCAGATCTTGGGCTTTCTTGCTGGTCCCTCGTTGAGGGCCTTCGGTGTAGAAACTGCCAAACGCCCTCTACCGCGACCGGCCCCGACAAAAATTCTAGGGCGGAAGACTGCGCCTTGTACAGTGATGTAAACGAGGTGACAAACTTAGTAAGTTATTTAATGAACGGGTCTCCAAACAGACCGCCCTGCGCCACAGAACCTGCCTCAGAAGAGGAGAGGTCTCCCAGCTTGGGGTCGACTTTAAGCAAGAAAGATTGCCTCCTTTTAGTAGAAAGGGCGCTATTAGCATTGCCTAAAAAGACAATTGTACGCTGGGCCAAGTTTGAAATCCTTTCAGGGGAAAATGGAGTATCTGTCAATTTGGCCCGCTCCGCTAACTCTAGGATCTTGGTGATGGGCCCGCTATGTCAAGCAACTTATCTTGACACTATTTCCAGGATCAATCAATCCCTTTTTTTGTATCACAGACGTACTTCTGTAAGAAGGTTGCCATCCTGGGGTCAACCTCTGGGGTCATTGCCACTTTGCGGGGCAGGGCGCGGGCACTCCGCCATGAGGCAAGCTCGGACTTCCTTCTCTAGAGGTTTACGCAGGCGTCCCGATGTGAATGCCAAAACTTTGGGGGAGGGAGTTAGCTCTGAGGACCGGGGGTGGACGAGGTCTTCAGTGACTAACATGCCAGAGTTTTCCTCCTTGGCCGTGTCACTGGGTGGGGTCTCTATGTGGCACCAAGGTCTGGATGGGCCTGCCTCGTCCGCGGAGTCCTCCTCTTCCTCATGCAAAATAGAGGGCTCTGGGACCTTGGGTAGAATACTTTGGGATCTCTCCATCTGGCCTGGCCAGAAACGCCTTTTTGAGGCGGTCGAAGGCAACCAAACCCATGCCTGATGTGTTCTTGCACTTCTGAAGGCGCTGGGACTGGCAAGAATATGTAAACTGCATTATGAGACGCTCGAAAGGCCCCATGGCAGCTGAGAATGTCTGGTGGAAGGACTCATCCATTGCGTCGCAAAGCTCATTGTCGAGGGGAATAACCTGCAGAGGAGACTCCTCTGCGTATTCCTCCTCCATGACGATAATGAGTGGTAGGCTTTCAAGAAATACAAAAAAAATGTTGTTAAGTACCCCAGGCGCTCTAAGCGTTAGTAGTAATGCTACAATCTCTGGGGGCACGGTTTTACGTGACTGGAATCACTGTATTTCGGCACCCCCAAGTGTGCTATTCTTGGACCTGTAAGGTTACTAGGGGTGTCCCACCCCGATTGTAATGGGTATCTAATGCGCTGGGCCCGCCTCAACTAGCGCTCCCACCCAAGTCATCAAACGCTTGAATTCGCCTTACGGCGTTTGTTACAGACCCCCTGCAAAACGGGCGTCAGGAGAGACTGGTAGCAGATATAGACCCACGCACATGTGTGTCAGGACTTCCAGAGCTCTGAGGCGGCGTGCAGGCAGCGAGAGCGTTCGGCCGACTCTCGGTGGTTCCGCCGCCAAGCATGCGGCGCGAACCAACGAGACGGACATGCGCCCCTGCCATATAAGTGCGTACTGCACCCCTCGCTTCAAGGTGAGTGGAGCGAAGAGCTCTCGCGGTCCCGAGCTGAAAGCAAACATATAAATACAATAAAGCATGCCCGCGCACACCAAGTATAAAGCGCAGCAAGAGCAACGCACAATAGCTCTAACAAATAAAATAGAAATAAAATCACAATAACATTTCACCTCTGCCCTGACGAGCGAGAGGAACAAGACGTATATTTGCCGGAGAGCAGGAAAGAAAGAGGAACGGTGTTGACAACAGCACGCCCTCGTGAGCCATGAGGACTAACGATTAGAGGACTATGGATGACCCCTGAACTGTAGGAGTCATGGGACATGTAGTTTTTTACTGTAAAGTTGAAGTTGCTGGAATGAGGAAAATAAAGAAAGAGGAGCATGAGCCTCGCCTCCGGTCCTGACAGAGTCAGAGATGCTAAAGAGACTATGCTCCAAACGAACAAGAGGAAAAAGCTGGGACAATGAAAGCCCTGATTATGAAACAACCAAATGAGTCACAATGGTAAGCAATAGGAGGGCTGCAACAGCCTTTATTTTTTGGGAAAGCCCACAGTAGATCTTTTGCAACCAGACAACCTGTGCTGCCTGGTAGGCTCGACCTAAACACTGGATTGCTTTCACTGGAGAAAAATGTTATCAAGGCAGAAACATGAAAACCTAAAGTATACCCCATGTGACCGCAGCACACCCTAAAGTGTATCCCAGCTATACTAGGAACCAAATATCAAACCCACCTCACCAAAACCAATGACTGAACTGCATCTGCAAGAGCCCATGTGCCATCCATAATGGAAGCTCCATAAAGAACCGCCCCTATATCAAAGCCTGTTCATCAACTGAAAGGGCTAATGCCCTACTAATGGTTTCCATTTAAAAGCTGTTGTAACCAAATATCTATTGCCCTCAATCTAGGCAGACCATTATTTCTCCAAACTGATGCAGTACATTGTGCGTAAATCCACACAGTGCAGATAACCCACACAAACTAACTGAAACCATGTCATTTCACAACAGAACCAACCACCGACATATGCCACAAAGGACAATAGTTAACACTGGAGCCTTCACTCACATTAGACAGAATGTCTCCAAAACATCCAACACAGCGAAGTTAGGACTTACCGTCTGTTACCATACCATTCTCTAACACAACCAAATGACACAGAAAAAAACAACAGAACGTTTAAAACAGATTACACATACATACACTCTTTGGTTTAAATCCCCTACATGTGATTAGTGCACTTTCCTCCCCTCATCCGCTTTCTACGGGCTACTCTCTTCCATCAAATGCTCTTCTCCACATCTTTTTCATATGGCGTAGTCATCCCCAGTGTGACATCTTTAGTACCTGGGGAAGTAGGGGGCATACATCCTGCCCTGAAAAATATTTTTTTCGATACAACATTGACTGCATTTAACACCCTGACAACCTGGTTAGTTCGCTTTAAATGGCTCACTAGGTTAGCTAGTTGTATTAATTTCCGCATCTAAAATATGCATCAGGGGGAGACACCCATATTTGTAATAACTTATTTTCTTCGAAATTTAATTTTAAAAATATTGTTATGTTTTCCCACTATCTCTTTAAATTTGTGATAACTTTGGGAAGGTGTGTCATTATTCGTCAGGTCTTTTGAAAGGGCCCCCTTAGCCATCAAATACAGTCCTCGACGCCCTCACCTTCACGAGAAAGGATCAATGGCTCTCAATAATTTATTGACAGCGCGCGACGCTCTGTGGTCGGGTTAAAAGTGCGAGGTGAGATCGAATGTTTGACCTTTCGCTGCTAAGGTGTACAATGAAGAGCTTATTTGGCTCGGAAGCAGGAGCTCCTATAGGGGAAGCTTTGTATTTTTTTGTAGTCTGCTCTACTTCTGCCTTCTCTCCCTAGACCTTGGAAAAGAAGCCTGTCCAGAGACCTCTTCAGGGCTTATAAATAGTCAAGTGATATGGAGCTCTGCAAGTCAAGGATTCACTCGTCTTTAATTGCACTTTATGCACATTCTCAGCAAATATCTATAATATATATATATATATATATATATATACACATAAAAAAATAATCAGCACTAATACCATCCATACAGGAGGAAGGGGCCACCTGCCCAAGTCCCAATATACATGCCAGCGTGCCAATGCCCACATTACGTTCCTTTGGCTGTTAATGTGTGTCACATGTAGGCTTCATCAATGCATCCTAATGAAGTTTAGAGCTGCGTATTTTAACATTTCAAAGCAAAACGTTATAGTTAACCATAACACACAACATGGTTGCTTTAACCCTCACCCTCCTTGCGGGTGACCACCATGCGTCCAGTCTGATTTTTACATGTGTGAGAGTGTGGCAAAAATACAGGAAAATCACAAATCTTTTACTGCCCTTCCTGGTGCCAATCCCCCTGTGCACAACTCTTGCCCATCCCGGGCTGGCCTTGAGCAGGGGCGAGCTGGGTGCAAGGCCGGGAAACCACTATTCCGAGGGACATATCAGGGAGTTGCCTGACAATGTCATGCAAACAGCAGCTCTTCCATTCCGCTTGGTCTCAGTTGGGTCCAGTTAAAAACTTTGCAATCCACCCTTAATGTACCTCAATGTAATTGTCGCACCCCATAAACCCCCTCCCCCTTGCCATCACACAGCAACAATGACGCCCCCACAACAAACACCCAATGTTCTTTCCGCCCAAGGCCCTGCCCCAGTCAATCAGATTTAGAGCCCGCCCTGTGCCCATCACAGTCCTGTCAACCTCCAACAGGTGCACGACTCAACCAACATGCGGTTTAGAGTGTCCAATGTCGCACTGAACTCCTCAGGGCGATCTTGTGTCAGACTTTGCCTCACAAACCTTTAGATAAATAGCTCATATCATTACCAACGTCCACCCTCTTGTACAGCGTCCGTCGGAGTGTATGTTTCAGGGACTGCCAACCTTTTACGGGCTCCAAACATCAAAACCACCCCAAGGGGGCCAGCTGGATCCCATGATATGGCTATTTGTCCTTTCCGTATTACAAGGGCCAGGTCAGTGAATTTCATTAAATATTTGGTATTCTTAGATCTGGGGATTATACTTAGGAGACATGGCGGAGGGTCAAGCTCCAGCGGTCTCAGTAATCTCTGCTACGGCATCCACGGCTTTTCTACCGGTTATGAAGGTAGCAAATGTTTACTTAAAGATGCCATCCTTTGAATGATACAAAAAGGGGTGGTGATGGACGGAGCATCTGAATCAATCAAACACTCACACCCAGTCAAAAGATCTGGGTTTAATCCATCACCGTTGTTTAGCCAACTCTGCCACTCCTTTGAATGATGTCACAATGTGTCTCAATACCACATAGATTTTACCATTACGAGTGGGCGTAATTCACATAATTCCGTGTAGGGTAATCAAGTGGAATTACCCAATAGTTCTGCGAGATTACACTTGAATTAAGGCAGAAGGGTACTTCTACATTTAGTACAATTTCTTTGAGCAAAAATGGCTCAGGAGGCATTTTGAACTAAGAAATAGTGCTAAAGGCAACAAAACATGAATAGCGAGCGCTAAACGTGTTCTTGGCTTAGGATTTTAACCCAATTTACTACCAGATTTAGCGTTATTTCGTTTGTAAAAATGCAGCACAGGAAAATGCATTTTGCGCTAACAAGACGGGCATCCCTCAGTCCACGATCCAGGTGATCACAGGATTCAGAAGAGACCACGCCACTCGGAAACCCCCTAGACCCCCTACTTACCTCAGCAACATCCCCATGGCCCCCATAAGTAAAAAACTTAAAAAAGAATCACCCCTACCATCTGCATTCTCAAACTGCAGATCAGCCACCAAACATGCCACAGAGATAGCAGAATCCATCCTAGCCCATAGCATAGACATAGCCTTCCTCAGCGAGACCTGGCTAAACGACTGCTCGCCTCCAATCATGGATACTCAAGTACCCCCAGGCTTTACAATCATTAACAAAGATTGTAAAGACCAAAGAGGCAGGGGTTTAGCGATCATTCACAACAACAACAGATCAGTGTCAGAAACAGATACCTTCAACTATGACACATTTGAAAGCCTAACCGCCAACATTAACTAAAGCGACATCAAGACACTACACTGTCACCTCCTATACAATCCCCCAGGCAACACCACCACTTTCACGGAGCACCTGTCGGCCCTGGTTGCTTACTGCTCACTCAGACACTGAAAACCTAATTCTAGGCGACCTCAACCTACACTGGAACGTAACAAACAGCTCACTAATTCAAAACCTAAATGAGCTATTATACAGCAACAACCTCACACAGCACTGCTCAGAAGAAACCCATAACAAAGGAGCAATCCTGGATGCCATCATTGCCCAACAAGACACAATCACACTAGATCATATCTTACCGGCGGACTGGTCAGACCACCACCTAATCCTAATCTACATCACGCTACCGATCATGTATCAACCCCACATCCAAGACCACCCCCCCACATGGGCAAGAAACCTAACTCAGATCAACATGGGCAACCTAGATGAAAAGAAACACGCACCTGCCCTTCTCCTCAGATGGTCTCTCCACAACAGATCTCACGTCCCACTACAACACTACTATGACATCCATCCTAGACCAACTAGTCCCCCTAAAACTAAAAAAAAAACAGGAGCATCCCTTCCAGATCCTGGTTCAACACGGACATTAACGTTAAAAGGAGGCAACTTAGAGCCACAGAGCTTCTATGGAGAAACAATCCCTCTATGAGCCTTCACGATCAACTCAAAGCAGCCCGAAGGAAATAGAAAAAGCACATCAACGAAAAAACACCTTTTTCTGCACCGCTCTGGACAACGCGAAAAACAGACCCAAGGAACTCTTTGACATCATCAGGCAACAAACTTCCAAGAACTCTGCAACCCCAAACCAGGCCTCCAAAGACCTGTGTGACAAATTTGTCATCTTCTTCAATGAAAAAGTCACCAAGATTGAGTTATCACTAGACATCAACCTCAATCCCTCCTGCAAAAATCCAAGTGCAACAATTGAATTCAACACACACAAGCTCCCCACGGAATCCTGGAAATCCTTTGATCCTGTACTCGAAGCTGAGATTCTCAAACTGATCTCTTCCTCCAAACCTGCATCCCACATTCTCGATCCTGTGTCCTCCCAATTGACCAAAAATTTGAAACGCTCCTTCCCCCCACTCTGGGGCGAAACCATAAACAGCTCCTTGAAAACCGGCGTCATACCAGACTTCCTCAAAGTCGGCCAAGTCACATCTCTATTGAAAAAGCCAGGCCTAGACCCAAACGATCTGAACAATTTCAGACCTGTCTCCAATCTCCCCTTTCTATCCAAAATCCTTGAAAAATGCATTCTCCATCAACTGAACCAACACATGGACAACATCAACCTGCTAGATCCCCACCAATCGGGCTTCAGAAAAGGCTGCAGCACTGAAACCGCGATCCTTAACATCGTGGATGACATCCACAAGTCCCTAGACACCGACCAAAGCTGCCTACTCATCCTCCTGGACCTATCGGCAGTCTTTGACACAGTTGACCACAATCTACTCATCAAGGCTCTCCAAGATAGAGTAGGTGCAGACGGGATGGTCCTAAAATGGTTCTCCTCCTTCTTACACAACCGCTCCCAAAGGGTAAAAATCAAATCCTTTACGTCCGACCTACACCCCATCAGCAGAGTTGTCCCCCAAGGCTCAGTGCTCTCCTCTCAACTATTCAACATATACATGGAACCCCTCACCACCCTACTCAAAAAAGCCAACATTCCATTCCATCTATACACAGATGACACACAGACAACCTTGTCCATTAAAGACATTCTAAGACTAAACAACACCCTTAAAGAAATTCAACACTGGCTATCAACTAACCACTCTAAATTCAATCAAGACACAACAGAATTCCTCCTCATCTCCAACAAAGAAGAAAACTCTCAAATCGTAGAGTGGCTAAAAGCAATAGATGCCCTCAACGGTAATCTCACTCAGGCTAAATCGGTAAAATCTCTAGGAATCACCCTAGACCCAAATCTGAACATGAACAATCACATTAAGATCTCTGCGAAGAGTGCCTTCCTCAATCTGAAGCTCCTCAACAAAATCAAGCCCTTCATCCCGCCCAAAAACCTCAAACAAGCCACCCAATCACTGGTGCTATCCAGACTCTACTACGGTAACGCAATCCTCACCCGTATAGATCAATCCCACCTAGCCCCCTCCAACAACTCTCAATACAGCTGCCAGAATGGTCACGGAGTTTAGAAATATGACCACCTCTCACACGCACTCGGAGAACTAAAATGGCTCTCTGTCAAAATGAGGGGCAGCTTTCGGACTTCCAGCCTGACACACAAAGCTTTGCACACAGGGAAAACAGAATACCTGGCCTCCAAACTCAAGAAAGCCGGCCAGACAAGAAATCTCAGGAGCTCCAACACCATGCTACTCATCCCCATGAAAACACGCAAACAAAAAAACTGCTGCACGATCTTTTGCGGGAAACGCACCAAAAATCTGGAACTCCATCCCAGCCGATATCAGGACTATCACTTCCTTTATAACATTCAAAAGACTCCTAAAAGTCCTTTACCTCAACCGTGCATTCCCGAACAAAGAGCCGCCGCCGAAACGCACAAACTTGCATGCCACAGCCCCTGGATAAGGCACCACTTCTACCTACCTCTTCCTACAATCTGCAGCCACTTGATAATGCTCCACCTCTACCCTCCTCCTCTGGCACCTTATAGCCCCTTGACAATGCTCAACCTCACCCTACCTCTTCCTTCTTCCCTGATCCCCCCCTTAGTTCCCTCCTCCCGGAATGAGGCTGAGCTCAGGTCAATGTGCGCTCATCAAAGCTATCTCAGGACTTCCTCACCTCAATGATGCGCAGCTCACTGGGTTCTCTGAACATTTATGTGGGTCTATGCCTTTCTTATGTGATTACAGCTTAACTTCTGTTGTAAAGAGCTCCAATACCCTCGGGTCTGGCCAGCCCTATATAAAACTTCTAAATAATAATAAATAATAATAATATTAAACGAGTGATTTTACATCAGGGATGTCTCACATATTCAGCAACCTCAATCCCGGACGCCATGTTGGAACAGGAATGCACAAGGGTTCTGCCAAGAGGGGATGATAATTACACTAACGGATGAAATGATGGGTCGGGGCAATTCAGAGTTTCCCACAGGGAACCATTATTTGTCACAAAATACTAATTACAAGTTTAATACACAGGAAAAGAAAACACCCATCCGTATAACACCGGGAAATATGTAGGATAGGATCTCTTTTCCTGACCACGTTAAGTCAGGTAGTAACCACGGACATTGGAAGATACTAGCTACTTGAAGTACTAATCAGTTTCACAATGGCATCGGTTCACAGAGTCCAAGACACTCCTCCACTCCAGAAGCATGGAGGTTGTCACTTACTCTACTAATGAAGCACAGTTAGTCCTGGAGAAAAACACTTCATGTAATCCTGCCAAGATACTCCTATTATTCCCACTAATCAGAATGAAGATGACTGTAATACAGCCACAGTCCAGTGCATTCATCCAAAATAGATAGATAGATTGAAGGTGTCAAATACTCCATCTGAGAGACATTGTTAGTCATAGGAAATGTCAACGAAAAAGTACCTCAAGGCTCAACCATTTCACCACTTTTCAATGTATAAATCCTCACACCTCCCAACTAAAATCTTTTAACCTCACGTTATAATTGCACAAGTGATACCCCAATGGTCCATCTTTCAAATTCGTACACTAGGTGATTATCTCTTACTCCTAGACAAATGAACAGCCACAAATCAAAATTATCATAAACGGACACCCTAACATGTTGTCCCAAAAATTAGGAATTACTTTCTAGGACTGAAAAAGAAGAAACCTACAAGTTATTGTGGGCTCCGCCTATAATCCGTCAAACTAGCAAGGTGACAAAACCTATATTTCATAGACTGCGGTCACAGCAGCATATTTTCCTGCATCTAGGATTCCAACAGAAAATTCAGGCAACTACTTCCAAAGGCATAGCCCTTCTGGGTTATACACACTGCTAATACCACGGAGGATCAGTTTCTGCTATGAGACACCTCCAACAAATTAAGAAGATAGTGGCAAGACAACTCCTCCATGAAAAGAGTACATCTCTCCGGTTTTGAAGGTCGCTCAGTGGCTGCCTGAAGATCACTTTCAATTTAGTCAGTATTTCTCATAAGGCAATGAACAGAAAGGGGCCAGTTCTCCTACATATGGAGCTTAAGTGATACTCTGCCAAAAAAAGGACACTATGTTCCACTCAAATACCCCAACTAATCTTTCAGCTCTACAAAAGGAACATTTATGGCACATCCTTTTTTCAATCCGAGCCACAAAATTATGGAACTCGCTTCCAGCAAGGATATGAGCTATCTATAATAACCGGGTATTTCGGAGGATAGTAAAGACTTGGCTTGTTCCTACCTGAAGCTACTGGAGGCAAAGAACTTTTATCTCTTAGTTATTCCACCAGCAAGACAGGAACTGAAAAGCCTCATCCTGTACCAACTTACACATCGCAAAATTAATAACTGAGCAGGTCACCCCTTCATCATCTGATAGATAAAATGAAGTGGCTAAAAGATTCACATTTCTCAACAGTAATGCTAGCAGAAAGATCTAAAACATCTCCAGCACTGCAATATGATGCACAAGTAAATAGCACAAAATTAAAAAGGAGTACTTCCTCATGAGCCAGGGCGGACCACCGTTCACTCCTAACAAATTCTACAACCAACTCAGAAATCTGTAATCTTTACTGCATAATTTCAATTCAGCTTGACCCTTTCATCATCAGAAATTATGTCTTGCTAACACGTTAGACTATGCATAATCAAATACTCGTTTGGTGCATGGATGTTTCTCTAAGTCCTAGAAGCTTTCTATCCAAATGAATAAGAATCTACATCACAGTTTAAGCTGCTAGACCCATCAGAATAAATGATATTTATCTAGTTGCATTTAACTAAATTGTTCCTCAGAAATAATGGCATAAAGACTTTTAAGGAATAACATCACAATTAGATCAGAAACAGCATGGCATCAAGTATCCGTCTGCATGACAGTGTTAATACGACCGAAGCATCCCATTAAACCCTTCATTCCTGCTCATGGCACTTGCCCAAAAATAATTACCATCAGTTGTATGACGCAAAATTAAACATTGCTATTAACTATAACCGTTACGATTGATTAAATCACGGACATTGAGATCCCTCAGAGTAGGGTACTACTTGTTAACAAAGTGCTTCAGAACCGCACCAGGGGTAATGAGCAATATATAAAAAAACTATCATACTATACCCACCTGAAGTCCCCTTAAGCTGCATGGTGTCAATATGTTAGCAGAATGCACTGATGCCAGTCTTTTGTCGAGCAGCACTGTTGTCCATGTGAGCCTCACATGCATTTCCCCTACACTGAAGCAAGCACTTCTTCAAGTGATGCATATATTTGTATGAGGTCTGGAGTCCCGTGTTTCTGCCATTGCTGTGCACTCGCAACACCTTTATGCCTGTGCCCACCCTTCTGTTCCATACAATGTTCTTTTGAAGCCGCACAGGTGCAGCTGTAAGGCCAAAGCGCTGCACTTCCTGCCTTCCTGCTGCAGATCTTCTGTTAAACAGCAGGACAAGGTCCGTGTACAAGCAACTAAGATTGACCCATCTCCTCTGCCTCTGGTACAAGGCACAATCAGATTAAGCAACCAGTGTTGATCAAGACTGTTTAGGGAGCTCAGTCTCCAGACTCTGCTCTTGTGTAGGTCGGCAGGACGTTATGCAAGATAATTGTAGCCCTATTACTGTGTCTGTAGATGAAAGCACAGAGATATAAGAGACACATTAGAGTGACGCTTCAGCAGGACTGTTAAATATCATAAAACTTCTTAACAGATCATTTAATCTTAGTAAAGCATATCCTAATTCTCAAAGTATATGGCTTTTCACATTGTATTTATTAAGAATAAAATACGTGCTGCTTGATCACGACATTCTACTTGCACCGCCCTTAAAGTTTATGCCTTAATGGTTTGACTTTTCTTTCCCCACTCACAGAAAGTCGAATCGTAAAGAGGAAGGGCTTGGCAGTTACAAAACCTCAAAGCAGCACTCTGTTGATTTATTTCCAAGAATTAGGGCAGTGCTTGTCACACATTACAGTACTGCTGCACAGTACTGCTGCTGATGTAAGGACGCCTCAGAGAACAGGCCTGCTCAGGACCAAGCAAAAATGGGAGAACGACTCAATAAGACAGATTTATAAGGCCTTCTTTTATGGGATCCCAGTTTATTGGACAAAACCGAAAAGCTGGTTCTCCACTAAGCTAGGTGTGCTTCAGGCAAAGTGGTCTGAGAGCTGCTCAAGGATCTCTCCCTCCTTTACAGGTCTTGTAAATTTCCACACATAAGTTAAACATTGTGGAAAGCTGCCGAGAGAATTATGAGCAAAACAAAGAGAAAACATGCAACTTAAGGGATACAGTGTTTCCTGGCCAAAGAACAAGCTGGGCTTTCTCGAAAGATTCTGTAACCCTGGATGCGCCACTATGAGACTGTCTGTCAGAGATCTCATTTCCTATAAGTCACTTTCAAGCTTCTCACTCAGGCCTACAATGCCATACACAACGAAGGACCTGCGTACCTGAACCACAGACTCACATCCCACTTGCCCACCAGACAACTCTGATCTGCCCATCTCGCCCTCGCCTCCATCTGCAGGATCCAGAAGGCTGCAACCGGATAAAGGTCATTCTCCTACCTCGCCGCCAAGACATGGAACTCCCTGCCCCTGCACCTCAGGCAATCTGCATCACTGACGGTACAAAAGGGGGTGGTGATGGACGGAGCATCTGAATCAATCATACACTCACACCCAGTCAAAAGATCTGGGTTTAATCCATCACCGTTCTTTAGCCCACTCTGCCACCCCAGTTCAGACATGGCTATATGCAAATCAGTCTGACCCTGTGGCTCATGGGAACAGTCCAGCCCGAACTGCCAAGCCATGTCTTCCCTGGACCGGAAACAAGCTTCCGAGGACCGGTTTCTGGCATTCCAGCCGTCTTCAGCCCGGCTTGCTTGAATCCAGTGGCAAAGTGAGCAAGGGACTCACGTCTGAGCATACCCTGCCACACTTATGGCGGCCAAAAGCAGTACATAAGGGGGTGGTGATGGACGGAGCATCTGAATCAATCACACACTCACACCCAGTCAAAAGATCTGGGTTTAATCCATCACCGTTCTTGAGCCCACTCTGCCACCCCAGTTCAGACATGGCTATATGCAAATCAGTCTGACCCTGTGCCTCATGGGAACAGTCCAGCCCGAACTGCCAAGCCATGTCTTCCCTGGACCGGAAACAAGCTTCCGAGGACCGGTTTCTGGCATTCCAGCCGTCTTCAGACCGGCTTGCTTGAATCCAGTGGCAAAGTGAGCAAGGGACTCACGTCTTAAGGACCTCGGGACCTGGCTCTTTGAATGATCCGCCACCTGGGCCGACCAGCAACCCCCCCCACCACCAGTGTCTTGAGATCTTCACCAATGAGTAGCTGCGCTTTAGAAGCCCTTGATTGGTGGATGTTAGAGGAAAACTAGAAAATACTGGTGCCACCATATCTGAGGACAAATAAGGAGTGTTTTCCTACCCACAGGCAGGAGGTTCTGAGCAAAGCAGAGTATGAGGGATCCTGGGGAAGGTATAGGAGCGGTCCTGGGAAAATGGAGGATGAGACATGCCTTTTCCCAAAGACCCCCAAAAAAATAGTGCCCTCACTGGCAGACCATGGAAGGCCATGAGGACATACAGTTTAAAAAGTATGTTTTGAAGTTAATATGTTTTTAACAGAGTAAGTCTATTTAATTTAAATATTAAACATAGAATTACAAACAAAATGAACAACCTTCCAACCACACACGCTACATGGTGTAGCGTGCTACCCATGTAAGCAAGAGCTTCAGTGCCCGAATTAGGGATTTTCAGCGCTACATAAATGCTGCATTACAGTACAAATTGGAGCAGGAAAACTGCTGTTTCTGAAGGGACACTCCAGAGAAACAGCAACGCTGAAGTGATTTATTGTAACGACTTGATTTTCAAAAAAAATGCAAAATAGTCTAACAAAGAAGAAAACAAATATACAGGAAGCACATGGCTACTTTGTAGTTACAAAAGCTAATACGCAATATTAAGAGCGTTAGGGAGGCCGGAAGCGCGGCACAAATGTCACAGTGGTTAAACGAGCTGTTTAAGTTAACAGTATCACATTGCTATGTTTGGGAGAGGCAACCGGAAGAGGGTGGGGGGAGGAGTTTCCATTAACGTGTTTACTACCACTGAGTACTCATGTAAAGGAACTCCTTGGGCAAGGTCCGTTAAAAGTTCACAGTGGACTGAATGACTGCGCAGACAAAACAGGCCTACATTAGGAACACTCGTAATAAAAAAACATCTGATTTAATCTTAATGCTGAGACTCTCTGTTGTATCACTTTTAAAAAAAATATGCCGCCAGTGCCAAGATCACATTATCTTTTTACCTGCGTGCTTCATAAACGTAGTAAATGTTCCATTGCTTAATGCTGCATTGTGGTCTACAACTCGTGCAACTTGTACCACAGGGACACCTAGCATTTGCTCATATAGAAATCCAATAGTTTTCTCTCTCTGAGTATAGAAAAGGTAAGAAACTAAAAAAGAAACAATTTGTATAAAGAACCATTTCGCAGCTTTTATTGATGCAATGAGTACACCCCTGAAGATCGCCTCTAGGGCGGTCAGCATCCCTTTCTTTAATGGCAAATAAAAACAATATAAATAATATAAAAACAATGGAATGCAACTCGAAGGAATTCCAAGTGGTTAAGATCAAGTCAGGCATTTCCAGCCATCACTTTATTGTCTATGCACAATAAATGCGACGAATATCACTATTATAACTAAGTTTGCTACAACCAAACTCAAATTCTGAGTTGTCGAAGCACTTGCAAGCTTCTGCACAGGGCAAGGCTTATTTTAATAGCAATGAGCTAATCGGAAATCTCCCTTTGGGGGCTCAGAATTGGACTGCTTCGTGCAGGTTTCCCAGTAGGCCTATTCCAAAGGGACCAGCTCCTGTACATACATTAACTTGCTGCGCTATTCCGAATCAATCTGCTTTCAAAGGGCTTTTAAAGAGCAAACCGCTAAGAGACCAGCACCGACAAGGCTACAGGCTTAAGTGGAAGAACGTTGTACATAAGAAAGGAGGAATAAAACATTTCTCTTCTTGGGCGGGATACACTTTATTAACACAACATACATCTGATTAAAGGAACTCACCTATATACATGGTGAACAGGTGGGACTTCATTGAGCAAGCGTATGTATTTGTTTTGCTACAGTGCCACAGTATATGTTAAAGGACGTTTGTAAAAGACACTGCACAGGATTGAAAGAAAGAATGGCGGACTTTTTTTTCCTTTATACTCCCAGTAGCTTGAGAAGGGAAGCAAACGTTGCGTGTGGTAAAGATCATTACTGGATGGGTTTCAAAGGCAGCTCGAAAGCTTTCTCCCTTTTAAGATTGCCGAGTGGCGTCTTCCTTCCCCACCAATAGGCTCCTATCAAGACCTCCCTTCTAAAAGCCATGGGGAGACACCAGCAGATTACAAACTAGGCGCTGGTACCCTAAAAGCATGGAGTTCATGGTCTCTTTGTAAAACTAAATGGAGAGAAAAAAGATGCTCAATAAGAGTTTACAATTACAAAAAATAAAAAAAACACAGGCAGCCACCGCTCCACACAACACCATTAACAAGCACTGACTAGGTCAACAGAACTGGTGTTACCAAGTTATCCCAGGAAAATAAAAGCACGCAACAACGCTTTTTAGCACGTTAATGCCAGACGTTCTGGCTTTGTCAATTTTGGGGAGCAAAATAAATAAACAAAATAAATAAATCAGCAAAACAGGACTGCTTACTGTAGAGAATAAAACAGTATGATGACAGTGTCACCATAATGAAAAGATGCAAAATAGTGCCCTATGCATGCCAATGCAAGAAGCTTCTAGAAGGCATAATGATGAACCAAATCGCCAATAGAGAATGCTCATTCATCTTGGCACTTTCAAGCAAGACCTAAAAAAAATGCAGTGGGATGAAAACGCAATAGATGCCCAAGCAGACCAACATCACAAACACCCAATATACAACACAGCTGCAGCCATGGGAGTCAACAGCATCCATGTGACACGTCCAGAACACAGCACAGGTTATTCCATGGAGAGCTGTAATCACCACCACAATAATAAAATGAACAGGCAATGAACAAAGTTCCAAGGCATGCTCCTACTAAGACCAGCCACAGGACCCACTGTAGTGAAGGCTTGTACGTGATGTAAATGGTTCTTTAAGCCTCGCATACCAAGACACGCTCTGTGATAAATGCTGGTTGCCTGTATGTTTTGTACAAGGGGACAGCGGCCAGACAACAGAGCTTTATAATGTTTCATTAAAGACTATCACACCAATGCGCCGGCGGGTGCTTTCTTTTCACACAACAGTATGATAAAAAGTACACGACAGCCTGATATTGCACTTCCTAGACTACAGACTAAACCACATCCGTTCTCGCCAGTGTTGGCTCTTTTTAGCTCAGGACCAAAGTCGTGAAGGAGAAGGGGGGGCAGGGTGGTCAAGACCACAAAAATCTTCATAAGCACAAAAAATATACAATGTACATAATTTCCAAGCCCTCACACCAACAGTTGCAATGCTATAATTTTCCGAAGGTTAACCACTCCAGCACCAATCAAATGGCAAGACTGGATAAAGTACAGCAGTCAGTATATATCCAAGACTAACACGCTGTAAGTGTTGCACCCTGTAGATAAAGTTCAGCACAACCATCGTTAGATTTTAGCAGGTCAAACCTTCCAGACTTTTATAAGGGCCGAAAGCCCCAGGACTTACAGGGTTAGGCATTTTTTGTGTGGTAGACACCAAAGTAATGTAAGTTAATACCCCCCTAAAAATGCAAGCATTAAATTCCGAACACCTCGTTGTCGGGTGTAATGATTGTCCACTGCAAGCTGTGCAGTGGGTTTGTATCTCCATGCCACAGTTTGAGCCAGCACTGTGTGGTGAATTACAGTTCATAGGACACAGTACAAGGTGAAGGATTAGTATCTCTAGAAGGTATAGAGTGTAGAGAATAATTTGTTATTTTTTTATTTTTACTTGGGTGAACTGTTGTGTGCTTACTGTTCCTAATGTGCAGTGCAGCGGGTGGGTTTGAATACACAAAATACAGTGCAGTGTTTTGTGTTAGTCCCCTAAAGACTCTTTGCAGATTAGGGCTGATAGGTTGGAGTGAAGAAAGTTATCCACAGTATAGAGCGTGTACGGCTTGTAGCCTAGGACAGTGATGACTGACTGGTTGTGCCATGTGTGGGGATTTCAATGTGATGCAGTAGGCCAGTGATCTCAATTAGCGGTATAGTGTGATGGGGTTATGCCTCTATTTAACATCGCAATGGGTCTCATTACGGTGTAAGCTTGTGTATTGCATTAGTGCCATGAAATACAACATGGGGATGTCATTGGCACAGAAAAGTGTGGAGGTTTATTCACCCTGCTGTGCAGTGGACTAGTGGAACTGCAATGCAGAGCAGCATGGTGGGTTAATGTCCTTACTCTGCAGTTCTGTGTAGTAGAGGTGGAAAGGATGGTGTTTTCCTATATGGTGTAGTATGGAACACTAGTGCATCTTGAATGTAGGGCAGCGTGGTAGTTTCGTGCCCTGAGCTACAACAAATCTGTGGGTTAGTGCCCTATAGTGCAGTGGGCTAGTTTCCCTAATAAGCACTGTAGGGAGTTAATGTCCATAAATGGAGTGAAGCTCACAGTACACATGTGATAGAACCCCTACGAAGCAGCTCTGATTACTAGGATACAGTCCACAAAAAGTAAACACAATAGTTCCGGCAGGCAACACTAGTACAACTAGACACATTTAAGCAGCAATAAGGAATGCAATTATGCTAATCGTGGCTTCTGCAAGCCAAGAGTGAACATGAATCAAACCCCAGAAAAACGCTTTCGCCATTTGAATATGCATTTGCGTGGAGAAACATCAATATGCCTTACACTGGCAGCACCAGCTAATGCGCTCTTCTGCTAGGCCTAAAAATGTCTTAGCCGCTTAAGCATATGGAGAAGTCCACAAGCTAAACTGCAATTGAAAAAAAAGTTAAAAGCACCAACATCTGGAAATTCTAAAGTCTGAGTAAAAATACACATTGGAGAAACCACATATGGCATCAAACAACATCAATATTCACCCTAACTTATTTACTTATTTTAGCGCATTTCCTGATACAAGAGCTACAAACTAAAATGTGTGGCCAACTGCAAATGTGCGGAAGCCACAGAGCCAAAAGGAACAGGTGAAGTAATAAGCTACAACCGGGGAAGCCAAAACATAGCATTTGGAAACTCCAAAACATTACTCATCTGCATTTCACAATTGCATCAGCTGTTAAGGTACATACAGCAACGCTGAACAGACGAAAAGAGAAAGGAGCCGCCTCCACCCAACCAGCATACACCAGGGACTAGCAGAGACCGCAGCAGGTGGTAAGGGAGGAGCAGAATGTGCCCTTGTTTTCACTGTGGATAGTTACAACACAGTGTTTATAGGTAGCAATGGGTAAAATTGACAGGGTGTACTTCATCCCCCCACCCCCAATTTCTTTTTTTATATTAACTTTTTTTTTTTTTTTTTAAACAGCAGCAGTGCGTATTTTACAGGGAACTCTGATGAGGATTTTAGGAAAAAACTGGGGAACAATCTTGAATATTCATACGTCTGTAATAAATAAGAATAGATTACTGGGCGCAATAGGAGTTTCACAGTTACAGTGGGTGAGAAGTGGAGGTATTCGTACAGAACCGGTATTCCTGGATTTTCTCAACTGAAACATGCGCTTCAGCAGACTATTCTCCCGACCCAGAAAAAAACAGACAAAATGAATTGATGTTATATTATGGATATTTTAAAAAACACGTTTACCAAAGGTTTCTCAGTACTAGACAATGTGATAATCGGACCAAAACTGATAAAAAAAGGAGCATAGGAGTATGATTATTGGAAAAGCCAAGTTTTAGCCGAACAGAAGATCAGACTGAAGGCGAAGCTTACCAGGAAGAGAAGTCTGAAGCTTGGGCACAGACTAAGAACCACCATGTCTAACCTCAGATCCTGTTTTTTGTATATTTTGGTACCTCCGGTAAATCAGCGGAGGAACACATCCCTAAAGTGTTATGAATGCATTATACAGAGCCTTATACTGGATAGACTGTTTAATATACACCAATAGTAAATGATATAAAGGGGACAGGCAAGCGCAAATCTGGCAACTCTTGGACCACTTGGAGCTTATTTAATAGTGTGGCAGAAGACTGGAGTAAAGAGAATTAGTACAGGCTAACCCTGAGCCAATGATTGCCAAAACAGATGATCTCTAGCCCAATAGTTAATCGGTTTTAATTACCTATACTTTAATTGGTCATTCATACTTAGAGGCATTAAACAAACGCAGGATTTTGGTGAGGGCATCCATGACAGGACTACCAAAATAATCCCTGTAATCCAGGATTTTTGATATTGGGTTAACAAAGAAATGTGTATGGAGATTGTATAATGCAGAAGCTTTAGACACCCCAGAGCCTTCAACAGATACACATACATAGCATACTGTTGCACTCAACATAAGCGCAGGAATAAAAAGGTGCCAGAACGACTGGTCGTTTCAATGCATGCTCATTAATCCATTTAACGTTCTTCCAGGCAGATTATGAACCTTTGAAAAAGGACAGATTTAGTGCCCTAAGAAACCTATTGATGAGAAGACCCATGGCCAAATATCCAAAATAACACTGGCCATGTTCGATTTGATTGATTTTATGTAAATTGTAAAGCAGAGTCTGCCTCTCAGTGAAGTGAAATCGATAGGGGATTGAAATTGTTCAATGCATTAAGAGGCGCTAATTGGCAGGATTGGATATTGAATCATTCATTCACCCAGCAAAGCCGAAGAAATCGTTGTCTAGTTTGCAGTTTATGGTCAGATCAAACACTCTGTTCGATAGTTATCTGGCAGGAATTCGTATAGTGAAATCTATACATCTAACCCCAAAATTTCTGGTACATTAGAATGGAAACACTGTCACTGTCCCGAAATTGACTTCCACCTAGCAGATACCAGCTCTACCATCATGGATTACCACCACCAGAACAGAACCACATCCACACACCACATCACATCACATCACTTCTCACCAGCAGACCAACAACCATTCAACAATCAGGGTGCATAAGAGAATGCCCTTCCACTATACATGGCCAGAGAATCAGCCGTGAAAATGCTCATTCAGTGTGAAGAAGTGTGGCTCAATGATTAGAGCGGCAGACCCTGATGCAGAGGTCTAGCCCGGGACCAGGGTTCAATTACCCGCCTCGGCGGGTCTTGGGCTCAAAATTCCACGGACCGGATAATTCTTGCCTCGGTGCCTATTTCAATCATGGAGTCCCACTCTGCAACTCTGGGCAATAGCTTGCTTAATCTCCACAACGGCCCCCACAACGCTAAGGATGCCTGGCCTCCACCTTGGGGGTGCCCAGGAGTGGACGCCTCACAGGGAAAGCCAGGATGGGTTCCACAGCGGTATTCGTACAAGCGCCTTGAGACCCTTGTGGGTGAGTAGTGCGCTATACAAGTATCAATTTACATTCAATTTACATTCATACAGCCACTTTACCAGTCTGTAAGAAAAAGCTGACCATTATTGAAAAGGGCACATGTGGGACCATGTTGCATATAGAGGGCTGGCAACGAATGTAGGTCCTAGTGCAGGTACACACCAGGCATTCAAGATAACCACCATCTTTCTGAATAAATTCAGTCTGTATTCATTTTAGTCAAGTTTATCTTACAAACATATTCAGATTCAAGATTCAAAGAAACTTTATTCGGATATCAGAGTATCCATAATAGTACAAATACATAATAAAAATCACTACAAGATTTAAAAACATCATAAGGTCACGTAATGCATACAAATTCATGGGTCAAGCATAGTCTGTCTAGCTCGAACGGCTATTCGCAGAAAAGTACCAATACGAAAAATAAGCTCATCATCCATAGTTAATATCATTAGATAAGCATTTTCCAAGCTAATGGGTTTGAATTTTTTAAAATAGGGAGTTAAGAACCATTTAATATATTTCATACAAAATTTACAAAAGAATAAAAAGTGCAACGCAGATTGACCACTTTGACCGTCACACGGACAGGGCGAAAAATCAAGTTTGCTGTGGTGGCCGAGGGGAAAACAAAATACAAATGTAATTGTGCCTGCCCTTAAACGGAATAATAAGCCCCGCACCCAATGACTCATCGGAAGTATCAAATAACGAGGCATGGGTAAAGTTAAAAAAACATGGGCCAGATATGTAGAGACAGTAGTCTTTGAAGATTCCCTGCATAATCTTTCTTGGTCATACAGTGTGTATAGAGCATTTCTTAATTCATTTTTATGTGGGAGATCATTTGCAGTATAATTGGTAAAAGCACTCCCTTGATTAATGCTACAAAGGCTATTATACACTCCGAAGAGCCAAGGAATATCTAAACATTTATCACAGTTTAAACAATCGATAATTTAAGTGATGCCGCAGGGTTCGTCCAGACAGAGAGCAAAAAGAGGGCAGGGCGGGCACGAACAAAATCTTCGATAAAATTCAAATTTAATTCCTTATGACAGACCTATTGTGTGGTGGAGTTAGGGACGCAGAGCATCTTCCTGAGAAATCTATTTTCTTCAAATTGGATGGGTCCGCTCTTAGCCACACCCCAAACATCTGCGCCGTAAGTGGCAACGGGAATACACTGTGTTTTATACATTTTTAAAATTGCAAATATGGTACCAGTATTTCTGGGACGGGGTAGGCTGAGGATTGAGTTAATGGCCTTTGAGAACCTACCCCTGGAGTGAGCAATATGCTCAGTCCAGGAGTTGTTCGCAGCAAAGACCACCCCTAAATAGGGAAAACTATAGTCAGCGCCCACCGAGATACTACCTGTCGTTTCTTAGGGCCACAAGACATAATAAAAGATTTCTTAAAGTTTGTTTTTAAATTAAGAGACTCCATGTAATCAACAAACCCTTTCACCAGAATACGGAAAGCATTCGGGGAGTGGCCCATAAGGACCGCATCATCTGCATAAAGCAGAACAGGAAGAGATTTGCCCATAATTTTCGGGACGTCATGAGAAAGAGGGGTAAGGACTTTGTGCAGGCCATTAATATAAATAATAAAAAGAACAGGGGCTAACACACACCCTTGTCTGACCCCTCTTTGATCTTTTATGCCGTTTGGTCACTTCGCCCCCCAGACCGATCCTGACACAAGCACTAAGGTCCTTGTGCAGGTAAGCCAAAAAATGCACTAGGGGCTCATCTAGACCATAATTTAAAAGGGCTGTCCAGAGTTTCGATCTATTAACGAGATCGAAAGCAGAGGACAGGTCCATAAATGCAAGATAAACTGCCGATCTGCGTGCAAATTTATGTTTACCTAAAATTAGGTTTAAATTAAGACACTGCTCAATGGTTCCTACCTTATTACAGAAACCTAATTACAGCGTTCCAAAATACCATTGTCCTCAGTCCAGCTCAGAATCTTATTATATAGGATCCTGCCAAGGATTTTTGAAGTATTATCGATAAGAGAGATAGGTCTGTAACAGCTAGGTTGAGAACGGTCTCCCTGCTTAAAAATAGGAACGATGATACTTTATGACCAGGTGCGGGGAAGAGGGGCAACGGTAAGATTATTGAAAACATTTAAAAGAAGCGGTGCCCAAACTTCTAAGTTTGACTTGATAATGTCAATGGGTAAGCCATCAGGGCCAGGTGCCTTATTCCCTGCACTCTGATTAATGCAGTCTTCTACCTCAGATAGAGTTATATCAACCCTCGGTGGGTGGCAAAAGGACAGTGGGGCCGACTCAGAGTGTGGTGCGGCATAAATGGCATCAAAATGATTCACCCATGCTTCACCTGTGATGGTACAACTGATGGGAGTCAGGAACTGACCAGAACAACGAAGGTCCTTGACAGTGGCACAAAAGGCGTTTCCCTTCTTTAGATCAGCTGCTCTGGCCAGAGCATCCCAACGGTCTTCGAGGATCTCCGTTTTTCTTTTGTTTATGATCTCTCTATACCTGGGTCTTGCTTCTCTTACTTCGATGGGACGATTTGGTCTAAAAGACAATGCTCTACGCAGTTCCCTATTTGCCACTGAACACTCACGGTTGAACCATCTGGGGCCTAATTCAGTTTCCCTGCGATTTACTGTTAATAAAGATTTAAAGGCTGAACAGATCTTTACAAAGTCACAGACGGCCTTGGGATGAAGAACCATGTCTGAGAAACATGAGTTAAAGAGATGTAAATTATCTCTAACTAAGGCGCAGAACACTTCCTTAATGTTGATACCGCGCCATCTGAGTATGTCGTGGGGGATAGGTTCCTGGCACCACACTCTTTATTAAAGATGGGCCGTGATTTCAAACTCATAACAACCCTAATAGGGTTGTGATCCCCTTGGCTCATTGGGATAACAAAGCCCTCTGATAAACAATCAGCGAGGCAGGGTGAGACAAAGAAATAATCAATGATCGAGGAACATCCCCTGCCTCTGAAAGTTGGCACTAACTGGACATTCGGTGAGAGATTAGCCACAATATCCATGACATTTTGCAAGTTGTGGGAGCTTAAAAAAGAACGCAGTTCGATGCCCCTTTGACAAGAAGTTCCTTGCTCATTCGGCCTGATATGCGAAGGGGCATTGTTAAGCCTCGCATTAAAATCTCCGCCCAGCAAGATACCACCGACTTTATCAAAATCTTACCTGGACTGTAAATTGGCAATAAAATTAAATAAATCAATAAAATTCCTATTTGGGGATGTGTTAAAATCATTATAATAAAAATTAATCATGAAGAATGAAACTTTCCGTTTAAATAAAAGAGCTTGGAAATGCAAATTATCAGTTGATATATTCTTAACACACCCACCAGCAGCAATATTAATCCATATTGATAGGCCGCCAGAAGGGCGGCCCAATCTTGGTTTAGCAGCTAAGATGTTATGGCACTGGAGCCCATTAAGGTGCAGCTCTTGTGTAGCCCAGGTCTCCTGAAACATCACGATATCCTGCTGATTTATTAGGCTATGCCACTCTGGGTCTTCTAACCTTGATTGGAGGCCTGCTATGTTCCAGGTCAAAATATTTAAGTCATTAGCTCCCACTGTTCTAGTCAATCTGGGAAAATTATTAGAAGTAATAAGTGGGGATGAAGAAAGAGGATCTCTTGCATTCTCTGCGTGATGAGTTTGTGGGGGTGGTTGTCAGTCAGGAATATCCAGGTCTGACAGGGCATAGAAGCGATTTGCCAAAGGTAAATCTACATGCACATTCGGATGAGGACAGGTGGGAGGGTTTATACAAATAACCCAAAGGGAGAGCACAGATATCAGTACATGGTGCAAATGTTTGCTCTCGTGAACATAAAACATTACGCACCATCTGAGGCTTACAGAAATTGATAAAAATACAATCTCCCATGATGTTTTTTGGGGATTGACCAACCCACCCCACTTTACGCACCAATAAAATTTCATGCAAGTTTTTGGCGGGATTAAAAGCTTTATATTTCTTAAGCCAGTCCACACACGTGTTCAGCAAATCAACCCATGACTCCCTCCCGTTGGCTGATAAACAAGGGACACCCGCCAAAATTAAAACATAAGGACAGGAAGCCCAGGGAAGGTTCAGAACATCAGTATTTGAGTAATTGCTAGGAGGCACCGTTCTTGCATTAGCCTGTCTGCTCTTATGCCCACCAACATTGGGAGGATGGGAGCCCAAATACAAAGATGAGGGCTTCTTAGTACAATCCTCCGACCCAGGACAAGGAACAACAATAGGCTTTGGAGCAATAACATCCTGATTTTTAGTACATGCTTTACAAGCACTAGCCACCGTAGTCACCATAGTATGCTCAATAGTTAAAGGGGGAAAACAATCTCCAAAACTTTTTATGGCAAACTCTGGAGTAATCAGGCGTTCCAGTTGGTCCAGTCTCTTTTGCAGGGAACTAATATTCTTCTCAAAGAGTGCTTTTGTGTAACTCATCATAGTTCTCATGCTGGACTCCAAGGCATCCAAAATGTTATCTGTTTTCAATGTAGACGGTATGTCATCAGTCTGGGTACCCGTGGAAGAAGTAATCACTACAGGTGTAGAGAGGTCCATGCTTCTTACGGTTTTAGATGGATTTTTGGGTTTTAAGTTAGGGGGACAACCCGCTTGCGTTTTGCCGCGGGCTCCTGTAACTTTGTTGAGGCCTTAGTTTTAGGAGCGCGCGCCCGGGTGGCAAATTTGGGACCATTAGGTGGGACAGTGGGGGGAGTATCCATGATCAGCGTTGGCGATAAGGAGGGCATTACTTCAGGCATTACTTCAGGCAGTGGCTGTGTGTTCGGCGTTAGAGAAAGGCGATGATGGGGAATATCACCCTGATTTAACGCATCCAGGGATGCGCGTCTTTCAGCAGTTAAAAGGTCCAAAGACAGACTCCGTTCAGTGGGCTCGATTTCATGCGTGAGTAAACTTTCGGCCTTAACAATGAAAGCGTCCAGAGTTCCTACTGCTCCCTTGCGCTTAGTCATAATATATTAGTACTAATGGTGCCCCCACAAACGACAACAGTTATTAATGAATAAATGATCAGAATGGGTATGCTAAAATATAATCATCAGTACCTTCTAGCCTATAATCTCCAGTGAGCCGATGTCAGAGGGCTGGCCCAGCCCAGGCTCCTCTGGGCTTTGACGGGCGCACACAGGCCCGCCCTTGGCCCGGGATTCGCCCAGCGCCCACCCGCGCGCATCCCGCGGGCGGGAGATGTTCCGCGTTCTTATGGCGCCAGCAGGCGCAGCGGGAGCGTCACGGGTGTGCCGGGGCAGCTGGGGGATGTAGTCCCTGGTCCTTGAGCCCGGTAGCCGTTTCCCTCACGGCAGGATTCTCCAGATGGAATGGCCGTTTCCCTCGCGGCAAGATGCAGGTAAGTGTGGCGCTGGTAATAGAGTTGCTCAGCTCACCTCTGCGCGCTCGATGCTCCGCGTTCTTATGGCGCTAGCAGGCACTGCGGGAGCGTCACGGGTGTGCCGGGGCAGCTGGGGATGTAGTTACTGGTCCCTGAGACCGGTAGCCGAATCCCTCACGGCAGGATTCTCCAGATAGAGTGGCCGTTTCCCTCACTGCAAGATGCAGGTAAGTGTGGTGCTGGTAATAGAGTTGCTCAGCTATTAGTAAAATCTGGTATGAAGTAAGCCTTCCTTTAAAAAAAAAAAAAAGAAAGGGGGGGGGGTCACATCCCTGGTCTACAGAAAATTACTAGGTTCCAATACGGAGTTCCACAGTAAACAACAAATTGTGCTTGTATCAGTATATCCATATCCAAGCAAGCGGACAAAAGCATCCAAGCTCAAAAAGAGCAGCTGTAAGTTTACCAGTTGGGTTTTACCTTGTGCCTGAAAAGCAAAGTAGCAACTTAAAAAATACATAAAATGTCTCTAAAAAGTACATAGACAAAGATAGCCACTTAAATTAAAAAACTAAAATCATAACTGCAGTTTATCCATTTAATTTGTGCATTTCCACTGATCAGGACCTCGAGCCAGAAGTCCATATCTAACAGTGGTTTGGTGATCTGATGACACCGAAACAGGAAGATAAATCTCTTATTGGAGTCATCAGAATGAAGGTGCACTGTCTGTGAGCACCTCCAGGACCAAGGTTATTAATGATCAAACTAAGGCAAAGCCAATCGGTCTCCCCTTAAGGGAACTATTGCTTATTTTAGTAGTGCTGTGCAGCATAGCTAGAGAAAATCGAAAACGAAAAGTCTATGAAGCAGCTAGCTGCATCAATTTCTAGGCGTACGCACCACACGTGTGCTAGCCTGAAATATTTTGGGCCCGCTTTTTTCGTTTTGTTTTTAGATCCAAGTTAGATAGGCGAATTTTATATGTGTAAAAACAAAAAAAATTAAATGGTGAAATCATCTTTTTTCATTTCTAAACCATGTTTGGGGGGAGAAGCGGAGAGAGGAATGCAACACGGAGGGGGTGGGAGAGAAGCAGCATGAAGTGCCCGGGTGGGGGCAAGCAACACTGGGGTAGAAGCAACACAGAGGGTGTTGGGTGGCAACATGGATGGTGCATGTAGAAAGGAGCATCAAGGATGATGAAAGGACTAGTACATGATGCTAGCAACATCAAGTGCAGGGGAAAGGATATCATAGAGGAGAGAGAGAGCACCGTGGAGAAAAGAGTGAAGAAGAGCATGGGCGAGAAATTTAAGTTGAGGCAGAAGCACACTAGGGTAAGAACACCACAGAGGGGAACGGGGAAGAAGAACACTTGCAAGAGAAAGTAATATGGAGCACTGAGGGGAGAAAGGAGATATACAAGGGAGACAACTGGCAACACACAAATTCTCATGGAGTGCTCAACCAATTAAAAAAAACGTAGGGCCTAAAAATTAAGAAGCAAAAGGACTCGTAATGAGGCCATGCTCCGAAGGAGGGAGGAATTAACCCACACAAGTGCAGAACTAAAGAGCAAGCAAATGAGTGATAATAAAGCCACCCAATGGTAAGCAATGAGCAAGCTATACACCCAGTGCAACTGAAGTTATTTTTGCCTAAAGACAGCTTATACTGTTTGGCAGGGGAGACCTTCAAATAGTGGAATCAGTTTTTGTGCTTGGTCCAGCAAATGGTTCACACAAAAACAGGGTAGCAGGAGCCCAGTCTGACATAGTTTACAGCAACCTAGGAGCAAACACGCTCATTGAGGACAGTCCCTGGTCAGTGACCAGGCTATCAAGTTGGATGGAATGTGGAACCAGGGTGGAAACCACCACCAACCTTAGAAGGACACATGTGAAAAATGGCCCCCAAAAGGTATGCAGGATTATAAAACTACATAGTATAGAACAAGCATCTAAACAAAGTATACAGTTGAGCATACTACTACACATGGAACTGAATGGAGACTATATAAAACTATCCAATTCTGTCGACAAACACAGCTGAATGCAGAAAAATGCAACACACTGCTGACTGAAAAAAGAATTACGGTGCAACTGACTTACGTTCTTTACGCCCACAAGAATGGGTCAAAGTAAAAAAAGAAAAAACGTTTTGCGGTTTGGTGGCCACCAGACCCTGTAAACTGCGAATGAAAAATGATGCAGACCGCGGATTTTACAACAATTGCCACAAATGAGAAGAGGATTTGAGTGTTTAGCTTACAGTCCATTACATCAGAGAGAAGCATAGTTTGATGCAAAAACGATGTATTACGCACAGCAGCATTTGCCTCTAATAAAGGGCTGCAGAAGACATGTGCGGCTACACTTGCTTGTCATGAAATTATACTTTAAACCACGTAAGAAGAATTCAGGTTGTTCTTGCAAAATTCGATTATCTAGAAGAGATTTGAACGGGCAAGAACGAACAAGGATTTAAAAAGACCAACTCATCCATTAAAGATTTATGAGGACAACTGTTAGCATTTCATTGAATTGCTAAAAACTACATTGAGCGGAAACTAGCCCTAAGATAGGCTCACAGGATTTCTCTATGGAAGGATTTGCTTCTCAGCGTGGGCGTATTGCGCAGCCACTTGTCGCTGCTTTCAATATTTTATATTTTAAGCCAAGAGGGTGTAAGAAACAGATGTGTCTCCAAATAAAATAAGGCATCTAGTCAACAGCTTAAGGGAGTGGAAAAAATAACGATTTACTAATGTGTTACAGATGAAGCAAGTGTTCTATGTGTAGAAAGGCCCTCCTGCAAACATTGCACAATATTATTTTGGGTTATCCTTGCTCCCATTTGCTTCGTTCTGTAATCTTTGAAGAAAGATATATTTCCTGATCCCTTACAAGATTTAAATATTACTGTAACTGCACCAAACTGGATTTTATTACTTTTTATTCTGTCTCTTTTGTCTGCGGTTTGTTTATGCTCATTGCTGCAAATAAAAAATAAAAATGTCATGCAATAATAATAGTGGCCAGGTAATATCACTGCTCGATGCTGGCAGTTTCTATTATTATAGCTAAGACATAAAGTCACTTTTATTGGGCAAGCTGAGGAGTCTGTACCAGTTGCACAACTGAGACACAACTGATTTCGCACTAGGTCGCGCAATGCTGGCGCTTTGGACAAGATAGAGCTGTTCTTTTCAGAAAGGACTAAGCAGCCTGTAAAGCCATTGATCGCAGGACACTCACTTCAAACTGGGACAACATAATGAGCTTCGGTGCTGGGCTGGTTCTTGCTTTAAGCTCTTCAGGAAAGAAGAGAACAAGTACAACTCAATTGTACTGCCATTCAGTAGTCTTCATCCTCCAATGTCCCACCACAACGTAGGTTTTGTTCAGTTTTTACCTAGAGCTACCGAGAATCCCAAATAGCCAGCATGGAATTGTTGCATCAGCATGTAGATGCCACCGAGCTCTGACAGTCATCACTGGATAGACCATCTGACCCCCACACACACACACACACACACACCACCCCAAACGTCCCATGATGCCACTGCTTAACAATCAGATATTTTATGGCAGAGGCTTCAGGAAAATAATGCTCACAAACACAATAGGACTGTCTCAGGTTCCTGCCTGACAATAGTCTGTCCCTTAAAAGCCACCAACGATTCCTTTGAATGACCATTATTTGGAAACTGGTCAGAAGTTGATATTTTGATTTAAGAAACTATTACCTTAAACAGAATCCAAATAAAGCCTCTAGTAAACAGCAGAAAGCAGAGTAGCTCACAGGACCTTTAAGGCACAGACCTCACTACCAAAAGGCTCCATTAACTGTTTAACCGACATGTGCATCCAAAACCTCAATTTTCCAAATATGAGCACTGCCATGGCCATGAAGGAAGCACTCCTTGACCGTATGAACCCACTGCTATCAACACATCTCAATTCTGATCTACATCAAAGCAAACATCCGCAACATCACATTCTCGCACATACATTTCCTTATTTGCCAGTCTGAGTCCTCATTGTCTTTGGGTGGCTTCACCAGAAAATTCAGAAGAAGAATTCCAGATCAGAGAACATTCTTGATCTCAGATTCATCTTTATTCTCTACATGGAACACAAAGGCATATTCCTGCTCAAAAAGGTTATCATGACCCAACACTATAATGATGGCACATGTTCCACTGGAAGGTCCCAGCCGCTACATTGAATTAATGTATTGACATTAACACTTATAATTGAATTGAAATAAAGGGACAAAAAAATGATACATAAAATGGCTGACAGAATTGGTGGAAAACAAAAGAGTTGTTGGCGATTAGATGCGCTGTACCGGATATAAGGGATAAAGTATACTCTGCCGTACATTATAAGCGTATTGCAAGTCACCATGGAGTTTCACAACCATAAAGAGGAATAAGGTTGAAGGCAGAGTTGCTTTATAAGTTGATGGAACTCCGAGGTGACTTACAATATCCTTCTATACACCAAGGGGTACTTTATCCCATATAATACATGGTCACACCAACACCTATCCTTGTTGCGTAGCTCTTTTATTTGAAAGAGAGCATGTTTGCACACATGTAGAATAAACATAAAACCTCTAGTGTAAAACTAAACATCAATAACATGTGTAGGCATTTGCTGATAACAGACATTAGAAACATTTCAATACAAGTCAGCTTTTCTTAAAAAAAATAAAATTAAAATAAAAAAATTGGCACAGCTTGGAATGTGTTAAAACATGCTGCAAGATGGAGGCGGAGCTAGCTCGTGACCAACATGGCCGCTTGAGCAGAGTGCTGCGTAGGTCTGCCAAACTATCAGACTACTATCCTGCAGCCACCATACCCTGTTACTGCCGACACTGAGCTGGCGACTATCTGAGCCCTTTCTGCAGCCCCTGAAAGAAAGAGCGAACCTCCTACCTGACCCCTGGCGCAGCGATCGACGACCAGTGCCAGGGCCGACAGAGCTTCTGGGCGTGACGTGCGAGTGCGAAGGTCTCCCTTTGTCCTTCGGCCCGGAGGGCGGCGATGCCTCGCTGCGGTGCCCCTGCTGCGGAGGCGAGAACAGACACTTACCTGTGCCTCGGTGCTGGCGCACTGCCTGGGGCACTGTGTGCAGCTGGATCGGGAGCTGCCTGCCCTATGAGGGTGGGAGAGACGTCGCACAGAGGCTGCTGCGTGGGTGGTGTGAACAGGAGATCCGGACCGGAGAGCAATAGCTCGGCCGCCTGGTGACTGGCGGATGGACGCAGCAGTGCTCGTCTGCAGGACCCGGTGGAGGAGGGCGCTCCGATTCCCGCTTCGGCTCGTCGGGATGCTCCAGAGTGCAGGAGAGGGTGGCCCTGGTGCGGAGGGCTGCTCCTGCAGGACTGCACACACCGCCTGCTACGTGCTTTGCAGGCCAGACTGGGAGGTGAGAACTCGGAGGTCTGCCTCCCCAGAGAGGATTGCACCTTGGAGACACTGGAGGTTGGGGCATAGTCCCTGGAGGTGATTGGGCCCAGGACAGCACTTCACATTGAAGGTGGGTTCATGAGAACTGGCCCTGATTGCGAGAGTCACGAGCTGGTTGCTGCCTGGAGTGAGCGGAGGCCTTGCACCGGTCTGCAAGACCTGGGCGGATTGCGGTTTGATGGGGGCCTGAATACTACAGCTGATGCGCTGCTTGGTGTAGGAGAGCTGCCTTGCGTACGGAGTGGGGAGCCGGCACACCGCGAAGGCCCTTGAGCTCCCCCCCCATTGGAACACTGCCACAGGTGACCTCCTGTTTCTGGAGGACACTGGGGCTTTCATTGACCTGGGCAGTGAGACACACTGGGGCGTTCTGTGTTTCCCCTCCTGCTGGGGACAATCGAGCTGGAAACTTGGGGTTGAGAACTCTTGACTGTACGCTTGCGGCCTCCCCCAAACCCACCCCCCCCTCGGGAATGCTGGTGCCGCACGTCGGTTTGCCTCATGTGGAGGGCTCGCGGCGTGATTGGTGTTACCAATTGGGGACACTGATGGGTTTCTGGGCCTCGGACCGCTTCTGAGGCCCGAGCCAGGGTAGACACAGTGTGGAGGAAAATGCTGCGACCCGTCCATTGCGGGCCTTGTCTGCCGAGCGGTTACCGTAAGCATGGTGAAAAGCCGCCATTTTGTGAGACACCTGCCCAACTACTTGATATTCTCTGTGCCTCGTGAGGATGGGGCGAGTGGACAAGACACCGTTAAAACTGTTGTTCGATACGAGGAAGTCCAAGACCGGGGAGCCCGCCCCTTAGGATGAGCTGAGCAGGCGGGAACAGGCCACTGATGACCCGGGTCACGATATTCGCGCCCTCTTAGTGAATATGGAAACAAATATACAGGGAGGAATAACGTCTCTGGGTGCCAAGATGGACGATCTTACATATAGAATGGACCGCATGGCCGAACGATTAGAGAAACACGCTGAAAGACTGGACATGTCGGAGCACAGACTAACAGAAACGGAGGAGGCCCAAACTACTCTGGACGCAGAGCACAAACAGTTGGGCAAAGTGCTCCAAATTCTGTAGGACAAAACGGAGGACCTGGAGGCTCGCTCCAGGCGCTGTAATCTACGCCTCACGGATTTGCCAGAAAATACCCCCACTGGTAATATGGAGCTCTTCGTTGAGAAATTGTTAAAAACACTTCTGGGTGATACCTCATTTTCGGAAATGTTTGTTTTGGAAAGAGCACACCACTCTTTCGGCCCAAGGCCGAAGCCTTGAGCTCCCTCAGACCTATAATTGCGAAATTCCTAAATTACAGAGATCGGGATGTGGCCCTCCGACTCGCCCGTGAGAAGCAACCGCTGAGATTTGAGGGGTCGACAATCTCGCTCTTTCCGGACTTCACTGCACGGTTCCAGGAGGCAAGGCGTCTGTTTGCCCCTATGAAACGACAGCTACACGACTTTGGAGCGGATTATGCTATGCTGTACCCTGCTAAGTTGAGAGTTAACCGGCAGGGGCTTTCGTTGATCTTCACCGTGCCTAAGGCCCTGCAGAAAGCACTTAAGGAATGGGCAAAGGAGGGGCGCACCTCCCCCGGAAAGACACCTCCAGAATGAAGCAGCGGGAGGGCAGCTGGATGACCAGGACTGCATGCTGCTACTCTACCTGAACTGCTGGTTATGTACCTGGAAATAGTTGATTGGGACCCCAAGGCTGCTGACAGACTACACTACCAATGCCACATGGGAGATGGGGGCTCGCTGTCAAATAGTGATGGGCGCACCTTGGGGCTCTAACTATATTGTCTGCCATCCGAGCCTTCTCCAGGATATAAGCAACAATGATTGAAGTCTGATTTAGCATAACGTTATAGCTGTGTGATATGCCGACGATAAACTTGATGCTTCGATGCAGCACACAAGTTTGACGTGGGGAGCCCAGCTCAGGCTAGCTCTATTGCATTCCACTGCGGCTGGGTGGACCCTTGTTTGGCGGATTGAGGGGTACGACCACACTTGTTCATTGTTTCCTCTCTATATTGTGAGCTACATCTGCCTCGGAGTGAATCACACCTGGGATGTGTTTTTTTGAGGGGGTCGGGGGGTTGTTCTTGGGGAGGGAGGGATGGGACCGCAGCCAAGTTGGGGATGGGCAGGCGTGGGAGGGCATGGGGAGGAGCTCGACTTATGAGGGTTGTTATCTACTTATAGCTATTGATCCCATTTGCAGGTTACTGAATTGCAAGGTCTCAACTGCATCGCTTGACCTGTCATGTTACTATTCCTGCACAAGTGGAGTGGGGGGGGGGGGGGGTTGGTTAGGGGGGACATTGAGATGATTGCTTGTTTTATTGGGTTATGTTGCACAGCTTAGACACTGGGCGGCCAGACTACACAGCTTCCAATTGATGCTCTACGATATGCCTTCTCGCCATTGACACGACTGACTGATTCTGACAACATTCCTGATTCTCTGGTGTTGCTCACCTGGTATTTACGCGGTCTTCACAACCACCGTAAAGTCCGCAAGATTCTAAGCTCTCTCTAAAGACACAAGGTAGACGTTGCCCTCTTGCAAGAAACACATTTGCACCCGGACAGTCCCATGTTGCGCTCCAGAGGTCTGGTAATCAACATACACGCTGCAGGCTTTACCTCGCACGCTCGAGGGGTTTTAACCTGGGTGAATCAGAGGTCATCAGTGACCTTGACACCCCTAGAAATGGATCCGGGGGGTAGATATGGCCTCTCCACATGTCGCGGGAAGGGTCTGGACCTTTTTATCTTAAAGGTCTATGGACCTAACTTTGATCACCCAGACTTTTACACAAACCTGCTGCGACCATGCAAACATATTCCCAGGATCACGTGCTATGGGGTGGGGATTTAAATTTTACCAGACACCCCTCCATTCACAGGCCGACCCTGGTTGACCCAGAACAGGCTGGCTTCGTGCCTAGCCAGAATCTGACCTACAACTTGCGAACGGTATTCGCGGCTATGCAGCACACACGTCCGGAGGTCCCTGCAATCACAGTCTTTTTGGACATGGAAAAGGCCTTCGACTCTGTTGAATGGCCCTTCATGAGACATGTCCTGAGACGTATGGGGGTTGGAACGGTATTATTTTAACTATTGGCAACACTGTACCATGAGCCTTGTGCCCGCATTCGGATTGGTTCTCTGGTCACTGATCCCATACGAATCCACAGGGGCACAAGGCAAGGATGTCCCCTATCTCCGATCCTGTATACCCTGACTGATGCACCATTAGCTTGCGCCCTGCGGGAATATCACGGACATCGAGGCATACGATTCCCGATCTATCGCCTCATTGTCTACATATGCAGATGACATCCTCCTGTATGTTAGAGACCCGGAGAGTACCCTCTCACCCGTGCTACACGAGGTGGTACTGTTCGGCTCCCTCTCTGGTGTAAAAGTTAATTAGGGTAGTCCACCATGTTCCCCCTGACGCCTACCACAGGTCGGTTTGAGATGGAATATCCGTTACAATGGACCACTGATCTAGTAAGATATCTGACTCTGAAATAGTTATGAGGGAGAATTATGGAGTTGCTATATCTAAATTGGAAGACGACGTGAACAGCTGGTTTCGCCTCCCGCTGTCGCTGATAGGTAGGGTATCTTTGATAAAAATGATTGTACTACCCAGTTTCCTTTTCTTCTTCACGAATATCCCCATGGTCCTACCCAAATATTTCTTCCAGCGCCTGCAGACGCTAATGGTCCGACTAGCGTGGCCGGGCAAGCAGCCCAGCGTGGCCTGGAACATATGGACGCTCCCGTACGAGATGGGAGGTCTGAGTGCTCCGGATCTCTAACTATTTTATAGGGTTGCACAGTGCTCCCATGCATATCATTGGATACATGGCCCTACCGATCTTCCACACATACGGACTGAAACTATTGTATCTGACCCCAAACTGCTGCCAGCCCTTCTGTTCTCGCCCTGCGACAGGTATACTAGATTCTCTTACCTCGGTCACCCGTGCGTGGCACTGTATGCTCGACGCGCTAGCTGGTAACTTATTGTATTCCCCATTGGCTTGACTTGACTGGTGCCACTGGCTGGCGCCATGTAGAGTCAAAGGAGTTATTGCTGCACTTCGGACATTGGATGTGCATACTATGGGGGATCTTTTTGAGGAAGGTGTTGCCCGCTCTTCAGGGGACATTATCGAGGGAGCGGAGTCACCCTCGGTGTTGGCGCAGTTCCAGCTGCACAGAATGAGGCATGCTCTACGGGACCTCCTTGGAGAGGACATGGCGGAGCCCTCAGAGGTCATCGCTCTGACCGTTGTTATCAAGGCACAGTCTCCTTCCAGGCTGGTGTCTAGACTCTACCGCGCAACATTGGCCACTAGGGACGGCACATACACTAAGCCGCATCTGGCATGGCAACAAGATCTGCAAACAGAGTTGCCAGATGATAAATGGTGGTACTGCCGCCTTAGCACTAAAAGAATCTCTCTTAACGGACGTCATAGATTAGTTCACTTAAAATTTATAAATAGGGTGTACTATACGCCGGAGTGACTGCACCGCTATGGCCTACGCGAGAGCCCGCAATGCGACCGATGTGGTGCGCAGGTTGCAGATTTTCTCCACGTTGCGTGGTCCTGCCCTGGAATCGCCCATTTTTGGGGGGAGGTCTTCCACGAGGTAAATCGTGTGACCGATATGACGCTAACCCAGGACCCGCTCTTAGCTGTATTGGGCTAGTCCAAACCGCTTCCCAAGTCCCATAGGCGTCTGGTGGATATGGCTTTTCTCCTTGCTAAAAGATGCATTGCTGTCTGCTGGATGCGCGGTCCGACCCCTATATTGACACAATGGTCTAGGGATATGCGGTTTTGCAGTACACAAACGGAGAGCTACTACCCCCTCGCAACAGGCCTAAGAATTTCTGGTCCCTATGTTTAAGAGAAGCATGCCCAGAGGCCCCTGACAGTTCTGACACGGATTACCAGACAATGACTACTCCCACTGAAATTGGCCACGACATGTAGGTCCCCCTAGGTAACCATGGACCGCTGTCTCTCTCTTATTTCTTCACAACTTGAGCGATGGCTAGGTCACCGCAAGAGATGACGATACGCCACAGAGGGCACACTTAAATTCTAGTGTTGTCAGTTGTTATTACTCTTATTGTGTCAAGCTTATATCAAGAGATGCTGATGTGGAATTATTGGAAACAAAGACTGTGCATAGGCCCGCTCTAAAGTCTGAGTAATGCGGTTTTGGTTTTGGTTATTATGCTGTAGAATTATAAACAAACTTGCTAAAAGCATAGTTCCATAGGAAACAAAACAGACATACATTTTCTAATGTTTCACATGTTTCCTTTGTTTATTTATAACTACCAAACCTCCTCGTTCTCATTTCACATGAATTATTTATGTTTATCTCTTTAGACATAACAGAATAATTTTCCTGTGCACAATTCCCATTTGTCGTTGACATTGGCACAACACACGATTCAACATCCCCCCTTTCATTCGGGTTTCTCAAATTTGCCCCCGTGCCATCAAAATCCAGTTAGTCATCACAATTGTGTTTGGAGTCATATAAACTGTTTGTGGGGAGACATTATGCTACCATGCTCATGTGCCAAACCTTTCCGCCACTCAATTTAACTGAATTGTAAAAGATTTCACAAATACACAAAGGCTGGGAAAACCTAGCTTCACCTTTTCTAACTTACTTATCCTTTCTCACTCTAACCCAGTCACCACTCATGAATGCCACAGTCATGGGGGCATACTTTTTGTCATCCACTCCTTCATATGACTTCTGGGTTAAGGATAATGTTTTCCCTTCACAAGTTCTGGAGATCATTCGGCCTGTTTAAAGGAAGGCAACCAACTCATATCCTTGTCAAGGTCGATCTTACTCTCATCATTATAAATGGACTGTTGCCTGTAATAAGACTATGCCCAAATTCATTTGCAAATCTCACCCTCCCAAACTAATTGCTTTCCTTTGGATAATTGTATACTTCCTTTGAGCATCCAATTATAAGGGCTCACTAAACCATTTCCTTAGTCTTGTGCACTATCCCATTTCACTCTAAAAAGTTTTTAAAGGAAGCAGACAAGAATTGTGGGCCATTGTCTGTGATGATACATTTTGGTAACCCTTCACTCAAATATTTTGTCAAAAAAAGTAATACTAGCACAGTCAGCATTTTGTACTATTTTGATCTCAGGCCATTTTGAGAAATGATCAATAAATACAAAAATATACTTGTATTTTCCACCAGCACATTTCAAAGGTCCCACAACATCTACACCAATTCTCTACCATGACATATTTGGGCTTTACATGGTACTAAAAGGTGGTTTGAAAGTCTTGAGGTGTTACATTCTATGCATTCACAAGCTAAAATCTCAATTTGTTCATCAAGTTCAGGCAACCAGTAATTACATTTCATTCTCAGTTTGGTTTTTAGATACACCTAAGTGTCCTTCGTGACAGAATTTTAGTAGTCTGCCCCTCAAGGTACTTGGCAGAACTTCCTTCCTGTATCTGAAAATCAGGCCATCTTCAATATATATATATATGGGGAGAGAAAATTACCGCCGCCACCGCTGAGAGTAATTTACGGGCACAGACAGCAATAGACGTTCTAGCCGCCACCGCCGAGAGTCACGAAGGCATCTGACTCCGCGCCGACGCTCCGGGGGACTACAACACCCGGCAGGCCTCGCGGCGGCGCTTGGAAGGTGACGTCAGACGCGCCAGAGAGCGCCACCGGGCCCAATAAAGAGAGGAGCATCCCGGCAGAGCGGGGGAGAGAAAATTACCGCCGCCACCGCCGAGAGTCATTTACGGGCACATACAGCAGTAGACGTTCCAGCCGCCACCGCCGAGAGTCACGAAGGCATCTGACTCCGCGCCGCCGCTCCGGGGGACTACAACACCCGGCAGGCCTCGCGGCGGCGCGTGGAAGGTGACGTCAGACGCGCCAGAGAGCGCCACCGGGCCCAATAAAGAGAGGAGCATCCCCACGTCGCGGGGCGCGAGCGGGACGCCCGGGGCTAAGCCCGGGCAAAGGGCGGGCCCTCTGTGGCCCTCAGAGGCCCGAGGAGCCTGGACTGGGCCAGAAACCCTGCCTGACTTCTATTAGCTCATGGACGGTGGGACATCTGAACTGTAAGTTGGCTAACCATCCATGTTACTTACTACTGTGAGCCATTAGGTACTTGATATTTCGAGATTGGTAGTGTCATTTGCCAATACTTTCTTCGGCTTTACTGTTGGGTATTTTATAGGGTCTGTCATGAATTGCCCAGAGACCAGAAGCATGGCAGCTGCAGGGGTAAAGAAGCTGACTGGTACCCTTGATGATTTTATCGTTCGCACCCATGCCTTAATTGATGAAGGTATTATACTCATGGACAGAAGGGTGTCTCAAGATCTAGCCTTGGCTAGGCGCTCCTCTTTGGGTCCTATTGCGCAAGCCTGCACTCCTAATAGTGCATCTGTTCCGAACACTCTTGCAATAGTACATAAGAAGGGGGCTATAACGCTCCAGGTTCCCAGGAAGGCCTGGAGGCAACCCCTAATCTCTCTCTGCTAGTGGATAGCGGCTCAGCTGAAAATGAGACGGAGAACCTATCCATAGCTAGCGCTCTAAACCAAAGGGCTAGGAAAGAGGGGGCAATTCCTAAACAGAAGACTAATAAACAAAAGACCATTAAAACTACCATTCGCAAAGGGAAAAAAGCCCATATTAGCAAGAATCAAGACCCAACCAATTTAGATCCGGCGCCCTTGATTGTGAGCAGCAATCCAGTTGCTCATTCTAGTGACACTAGGGGAGGGCACCAGGCCAACGTCGGCCTACCATTAAGTCTCCCAGACGAAACTGTTCTAGACAGCAGCTTGGAGGAAATTCTGGAACTAAGTGGTGTAGTAAACAACCAAGTTAGAGGTAGTGAGGACAGTAGTAGCCTGAGCATGGTTAATAATAACATCTTTGAGATGCTAAAAATTCTTCTCGAACCCATCGAGGTTAGGTTACGCTGTTTGGAAACAATACTGAAAAATATACATAAAGATATAAGTGCCCCTAGCTTTAACTTAAACAATAAAGTTCCACAAGTAAAAACTACAACAAACAAGCCACCCGTAGCTGCCAAAAGTGTCCCTACCGCTAATCAACCGCCAAAAACTATACCAACACTTAAAACTCCCGCCCCAATGGATAAAGTAGTGTCAGTCCCACAAACTCCTAAACCACAACCGGATAAAGATAACCCAGAAAAAAGGGAGGTGCGTAGAAATATACACTTACCCCCAAAAGCTGCACCGTATGTTGTGGTTCTTACTGGAGTCCCTCAACTAGATGCAAAATCAAACGAAAATAATGGGGGACTTGTAAATAAAATTATCCACTGGCTGAATGATAACTACCCTCTCCCGCCAGCTATCAGAAGTAATATTCTGATGGTTGAAAGGGCTCCATGGATTGGGTATAATAAAAAAAGGGTACACGGCGATTGTGTGGTGATAACATTCGAGAACCCACGCACTGCCGAATATATCACAACGAGGCCCCCAAGAAATCATGGTCTGTGTATCGTGGCTAGGGCACTATCCTATTTTTACCCAGAGGGTGAACACCCGGATAATAGGTGGAGTTGGACTAGGGACAACCGACACCAAGGAGGTAATAACGGTCAGGTTTTTGACAGCAACCATCATAACACACAGTGGGGAGGGAGGAACGAAGATGGTTGGAATGTAGTGAAACAGAGGGAGGCCTCCTTACTTCCATCCACAAAGTTATGACCCAGGATGGTTTGGCAATCTGCAATTTCCTCCGATCTTTCCGTGTTATAACCGGTTTGATTGCTTGGAAGCGGTGGATTGACTCCCCGGGACAAAAGAAGAGATTTCTAAGACAACTAAACCTGTAGACTTGGGGTTGATAAACCTCCCGGGGCGTGAGGAGACACCTGAAATCCCAGTGGTGGACGAGAATACACAAGGGAGTCAGGGTAGACAAGCGGGGGTTATTGCAGAAGCTTTACCCATAGAAGAATATTGCAAGGTGGTTTTTTGGAATGTGGCAGGTTTAAAACAGAAAATCTCCAATCCATCCTGGGATGATGTCATTACTGACGTGGGCATATTAGCTCTACAAGAAACTTGGGCCACCGCACCGATACACCTCAAAGGCTATAAAACTTATTTTACCCCTGCGGTGGGGGGTGTCCACGGAAGACCCAAGGGAGGATTGACTGTGTATATTTCTAACCTGCTAGTTTATGATAAGATCTCCTTTTCCCCTGGATCCAGTTACTATCAGAAAATAGTGATAGACACAAGGAAGGGTCCAAAGATTGTTCTTTTTAATTTTTATAATAACTGTTTAAGTAGCATGATTAAGGATGTACTTGTCACTATAACTGCAGACATACAGTATGAATTTGATAGAAAAAAAAGGGGTGAAGTTATGGTATTATGGGGGGGTGATTTTAATTGTACTCTGTGTAAAAAGGGTCAGAAGAGTATTTGCGGCCTGATGTTGGAACAGGATATTAACTTGACGCACTTTGAACATACCCTCTTAGGGGACTCATTAAATGAGATGATTTTTAATTTTGATTTTGGGTTTACAAATGAGTTAGCCCACCACACAATGCCATTTGTTCCAACCTTTGTGGGGCGGGGGGCTTCGTCTATTATTGATTTTAGTTTGTGTACACATAGCTCTGCGGGTAGATTGTTTAGCTCTAGTATTATGGACTTACCACTGAGTGACCACTACCCACAAGTAGTAAAAATGGAGAACCTATTTGCTGCACCCGATCATATAGCAGGTTCTAAGCATATGGTGCAGGATGTGAAGCTGGGTACCCAAAATGGTTATAGCCTTAAATGGAGTAGAGTGGTCCAGGCTGATTTTTTGTCTAAAATACTGAATAAGTGTATGAGTAGTGTTTTGATCTGTTTGAATGAACATGCAGACAGTAATGAAATCTTAACCCATTTTAATATCAACTCTACCACAATTAAGGAGGCGTTGTGGGTTGCAAGGAAAAACTCCCTAAAGTCTAATAGGAAATGGTTCGACAAGAAATGTACTAAAGCCTTAACAAAGCTAAGACAGGCGATTCACAAAAGACCACGGGATGTAACCCTAATTAGAAATTTGAGGAGGGACTATAACATAGCACTGAAGGACAGGAAGGTCTTGATAAAAAGGGAGGCTTGGGACGAACTATGTGCAGCGTCACAATCAAAGGATCCGGCTGCTTTTTGGAGGGTTATTAACACCCCCCTCCTATATGAAAAAAAGGCACGCATGGAAATTGCCGTTCCAGAAGATGAGTGGGTGGCTCACTTTTCCTCCCTTTATAGGGCTGTGGAACCAGTCCTTGATACAGGCCAGGACCCTATGTTGTTAAATTTAGATACATCTAAAGTCTTGGTTGTAACCCTTCCTGAAGTTCTTGCGAGTTTGAAGGCAACTAAGGGGGGTAAGGCGGCTGGACCAGATGGTATACCAGCAGATCTCTATAAGGCTAACACCGAATTATGGGGGCCATTGCTAGTCCAGCTTTTTAATGTTGCTTTGGCAAAAGGTCTAATTCCCACTTGGTTTACATCGATTATAGTCCCAATCTTCAAGAAAGGTGACAGGCAGAATTGCACGTGCTACAGGCCAATTTCTTTATTGGACTCCATTATAAAATTCTGGGGAGAGTGGTTTTAGTTAAGTTGCAAAGCTGGGCAGAAGACAATGGGGTGTTAAGTGATTTTCAATTTGGGTTTCAAAGGGGTTTAGGGACTATAGAGCAAGGATTGAATCTGTTTATCCTGCAACAGAAGTATATAAGGGTTAAAAAACAACGTCTATACCTCACTTTTGTTGACTTATCGTCAGCTTTTGACTGTGTGTCACACAGTAAATTGTGGGCGATTATGGCCGAACTGGGGGTAGACAATGCCATTATATGCTTCTTGAGAGATCTATATTCCGGGGCCACTGCAAGTGTCCGATATCGGAAAGATGGAGAATGCAGTAGACAATTTGGGATTGGTCGGGGTGTACGCCAAGGGTGCGTTTTAGCCCCCTTTTTATTTTTGTTATACATAAATGGTTTGGAGAACTGCCTCGTGCAGGAGGGTAGGGACATGCCTATGGTGGGTGGGAGGCCTGTCCCTGCCCTGATGTATGCTGACGATGCTGTTCTGATGGCACGCACCCCAATGGCACTACAAACTTTGGTTACATCTTTTAATAGTTTCATGCTTGGCTTAGACTTGAAAATTAACTGCTCCAAAACTTTGTCTATGTATTGTGGGTCAAGAACAAGCAAGCATTTGAAGCCAATTTTTATAAATTCCAATCCCTTAGAAAAAACCTCCACCTTCCCATATCTGGGAATTTTGTTCCATGAAAGTGGCTCATGGACTACGGCAATTTATGCTAGATCTCTGTTATTTTCCAAAACTATCATGGCCCTACAACGTTTTATGAAAAAATTAGGAAAAAAACCCATAAAGGAAATTTTAACCATTTACAAGGTGACTTGTTTAACAGTAGCTACTTATGGATCAGGTTTGTGGGGCTACTCAAATATTAGTTCAATTCAGACTATGGAAAATAAGTTTTTACGTCACATCTTGTCCGTGCCTGAAAGTACTGCGACTATGATATGCCATGCTGAATTGGGAGTGCTTTATGTTACTGATACGATTAAGATTCAGCCAATCCTTCTTTGGCACAGGGTTTGGACAAATGATGAATGTGTGGTTAACCGGGCCATTTTAAAGGACATTTTAGCATTGGACAACATTAATGATTTTAAATGGATATGCTATGTCAGAAATTTCCTCGAAGAATTAAGTTGTCCCCAATACTTTGAGGATCCGTTATCAATGGCATACATATCAAGAAGAGACCTGAAAAATTTGTGTATTGCCCATCTCAGGGACAAAAGATACTTCGAGGAGGCGAGAAAAAAGACTGTTTCTGCCCATCAGGATATTTTATGTGGAGAGAAATTACAGCCATATTTATCATTGTATATGTCCAATCATGAACGTTTCCTTCTAACCCGGTTTAGACTTAACATTGTTTTTAGGTTATTATCTTTTCCAGTGATGAATTGTTGGTCAAAAGATTTATGTTTTTGTCCATGTGATGATGTGTCCCCACAATCTGATATACATATTTTATTTTTTTGTAAATTTTACACTTTTTTCCGAAAGAAACTTATCATCCCTATTCTTAAAGATTTAAATGTATACAGATGCCGCTTAGCGTTTTTAGAGTGCCAGAAAATGGAAACTGTTTTTATGGTAGCCTCACTTGCTGAATTTTTTAAATCAGTTTTTAAGTGTCGTAAATCGATTCAAATGCATTAATTTTGATGTTGTTGTATATATGTACTTAATTTTGGTACTTTTTTCTTTTTCTGTGTGATTTTATATAATGACTGCTTGACCCCTTTTGTAAATTGTACTTTTTCATGCTACTTTTATGGTTATTTGCTTTTTAACCGAATAAAGTATTTTGAATCTGAATCTGACTGTATCAAATAGTTTCTGTAATTCAGTTTGAACATCTTCCTTAATGGATATTGGTTAGTGCCCGACTTTGTATACATATGGTGATGCAGTTGATTTCAATTCAATTTTATGTAAAAAAATCATTCAACAAACTGGGAAGGAAGATGGCGGTTTTGTCTCCGCCGAGAGCTCCGCTCCATGCCGCATTTACCAGTTCACCGCCATTGCAAGGCCAGCGAATCTGGAAGTGGCCCCCTAGACGGTGTTCTCCGGCTGGCCTGTAGTCAGCATGAGCCGGCATCGTGGTTTTCTTGCCCTGCCTATCTTGCAGCTTTGCGATCGGCAAATATACGGCAGAGTATACTTGGCTGCATGTTTGCGACTATACCTGCTAAGAGACAAGTTTAAGGATTCTCTAATGGCCCCACAGAAAGCTAGGGTCTCACGAGGAGATGGTGGGACATGAGGGGCAGCGCAGAATTGTACTGAAGAACCCGCCACACAGCCGGAGGAGGAGGCAGTATCTATGTTGGTAGCCACACCCCTGGTCACAACATCTTCACAAGTGGAAGCCCTATTAAGAAGCTCCTAAAAACAGGGGCAGCTCAAGATCCGATTAAAACTGCATCTAAAGAACTGGTGCCGGGAAAAATATCCCATTTGGCAGAAGTCCTAATGGCTGCAGCAGCAGCAACTACACCGGCGAGTACACCTCCTTCTACACTGCTCCAGAACGGGGGCAGGGCCAGGACCAGGATCACAGGCAAGACTGCAGTAGTGCCAAGCGGACATTGACCCCCTCTGTAACTCTGAGTCCTTGAGTCACAGACTCCTTCTCAAGCAGGGCTCTCATCCAAGGGTGATAGTGCACCAGCCATGCAGGATATTTCACCAGAGGATTTGTGGGGTAGTACACAGCCAACAAATGTAAGTACTGCTTTTGGTATTCTTCAGCTGACCACAAGGAATACGGATGATGTTGGTCAGCAATGCTATGCCTCAAGTAAGGATATAGATGAGGCTTTATTATCTGCAGCAGTTTGGGAGTGCTAAGGGGTCACTCCAAGCAGAGGTGTATTTTAAGGTAACTGGTGAAAGTGATCCCGAGGAGAGTGAATATCATTAGAAAACGGCACCTACAAGGCCTGACTACTCCACTCGGTCATGGCCGCCGATCACAACACAATAATCACATGACTTGATTATCTTGCCCTGTCATTTAGTTGTCAATGAACTCTCACCCCGGAGTCACATGACACAACCGACCAATTATAACCCATGGCCGCCGGAGATCCTGTTACCTCGCGGACTCGGCGGCGTGGGGTAGGTCATACAGCTGAATACACGGGTGACTAGAAGTAAGTACGAAACGTGAATGTTTCTTCCTGATTGTTGGGGGACTCATAATCATAGCATGTGAACTGGCACCGACATAGCCCGCGGTGGGATATACCCATCTGATTTACTCGGTCCTGACCTCTGGCCGACTAACATACTGCCTTTTTCACGCACTACCTGCAGTGACGAGAGGCACACACACGACCGGACGGTGCCTTACGCGTTAGCGTTTTACCGGGGCGCTTTTTTGAACTTGTTTGATCTTTTACATAAAACACTGAGAGGGCCATAATAAGGGTTATAAATATGCATGGTGCAAACCTCCGATATAGTCCCCTCGACGAACAGACTAACCAACTTAAACCCACCTCACACGCAAGCGATTAACCAGGGCGCTTCTTGATCTTTTAAAAGGGAACACCAAGGGGTTCGTTACAAGGGTAATGTATGAGTTTGGGGCCATCCTCCAATACAGTCCCCCCCGATTTACAGACTAATTATCATAAACCCACCTCCCTAGGAGAACACAGACCCAGGGCACCATTGCATCCTTTATGCAGGACATTGAGAGACACGCCCCAGGGCCTTTTGGTATTGGTTTTATGGCTGCGGGGTAGCACCCTAGTTAAGTTAGTGTACTTGATTGACAAGCTACTAAGATGAACCCGTCTCTAAAGGCGACGCTGTCGACTTCGCAACAACGACCTAGAGAGTTACTGGGCAGAAGCAGGTATTACCAAGGCACGCTCCAATCCTTTAGGCGGCACTTCTAGAGACACGCCACAAGTCCTTGGTGGTAGAAGTTATAAAGGGAATGAGGGAAATGAAGGGAAACTAGGTTGGGCCCCCACCCTTTAACCATACAAAAGGCTGCCGACACAGAGGCCCTTACCCAATACAGTCCGCATATGCACACTGCCTGCACGGATGTATAGGACACTTACCATAATTTTGACGCCCAAATCTCTATTAAGTGATTGCCCTTTAGCTAGCAACACCTATGTAACAAACAGTATGGGCCCTCATGGACGTACTCTCACTGTGAGAGATCTGTATTTCTACCATTAGAATGAGACTCAGAGCGCTTACGAAGACACTTTATGCCTTAATCGGACTACGTATTCAACATCGCAGCCTAGGCAATCACTTCGAGACCGACATCCTCTTAACTAAACATTTCCTCACACACTCAGCCAATCTCTGGATTTCTGAACCCGGTGTACAGCCTGCCGGGTACTGTTGTTGCTTAAATACTCTAACCATTAGGTGAGTTAGGTGTTGTTCCACCAACTTTATTGCTGTTGCTAATTTTAATTTTAATTTAGAAAGTATTTCCACAGGGGCATGCTCACTACCTTGCTCACTGAGGAATAACTTCAACACTGTTTTCAGTGGTTCTTAACCCACATGCTAGTAGCACCTCACCTAGCATGACACTTGGAATGTACAAAGTCACCCATTGGATGTTTGTTTATATACCTGTTGTGATTTGCTTTTTTTTCTCCAATCCATGTAGATGCAGAGCAACCCAGGTATAGCAGATGGAGCCTTTTTCCGTGTAGACAATACAATTGTTCAAATTTTAAACACCAGATACTCAGGTAGATCACACCGACGTAGACAGTTGCTCCTTGAAGAATATCTCTTTATTTAGGTCCTGAAGAATCGCTAGTCATTGTACACACGCGAGAAACATGTTGACCGTTCAGAACACACACTAAACTGAGACTCGGATCAGCGAGTACCGGTTAGTGATTCGTTTTTAATTAGAGCAGGGGACCCCCAGAATAAACTTGATCTTGGTAATCCTAGCTTTATTTTAACTCACATACCATGTCTACACTATTCTGGCCCCACACCCTCACTTTACCTGACGGCAGTTGGATAGAAGATCTCCGCCAAAGTACCCCTCTTTGAGGTGTCGCCCGTTGGGTATTGCACTGCCGACCCAACGAGGAGCAGCCCAGATGATGAAGCATGACACCTGCAAGGATGTGTGAGGGCATTACATCCAACAAAATGGATGCCCAACTGTAGGACCCAACGAGACCCTACAACATCCACAAACACCAGCGTGACACGTACATTCCTTAGTTTGAAGAACAGCTCAGCTTCCTTTCTATTACAACTGGTGAAAGTGGTCATCTATCTATCCCAGGGAGTCCAGAGGTTCCCATCTACAGCCTGAGAATAGCATGCTGCAGGTCTCACAAACTGATATTACTTCTACCCAAGGGGTTGTGCTGCCTAAAGAACATAATATAGGAGGACAATCTAAGAAGAAAAAACCTATAGACCAAGGCACAATTCACCTTTTATCTAAGCCTGCAAGGCAGCTGTAGTTTGGTGAGGCAAGTGGCCAGGGTGTTAAAAACAGTTCACCTAGGAAATGGATGACCTCAAAAGGAGAAGTAAAATCTATTTCTTGATTACGCTACGATCCCGGGATCAGCAGGGGAGAAACAGCGCCCTGAACATGCTTGACGCTCTCAGCACATACCCTCCCTCCCAAATATTGGTTCTCCCTCGGATATATCCTTTGGGACTCTATCAGATCATTCCCTCTTACTTACGACCAAGGAGGGGTATACAGGGACGATGGAGGAGGTTACTCAAGAACCATCCTTAAGATCAATTATGCTAGCCATACAGGCCCAACGGGGTCGAGGCACAAGCCTATTATACTCAGGCAAGAGCAGACAATATGCAGATGCAAACATCGCTGGATGAGGTCTCTGGTCAGGTCAGTAACCTTGCAACTGATGTGGGTGATCTGCAGCAAAGAGTGGACCTTAATGAGGAGACAGCGACAATAACAGTCAAGTCTATTGAGATTCATGAGGGCTAGCTCAAATTTCTACAAACTAAGATGGAGGACATTAAAAACTGTCATATGAGAAATAATCTGAGGATTTTTGGGACACCGGATGGCAACAAAGGCTATGATCATTGGCAGTACATGGTAAAATTGTTTAGGGGGGCTTTTCCAGATTTGAGAGACTGGGATTTGCAAATACAACGGGCTCATCACCTTGCCCTCAACTGTAATGCCTCTGGTTCTAAAGGGGTACAGCTTCTGCCTATGCTGATTTATACTGATAACTTCCTCCTGAGGCAGGCTGTCTCTCTCTTACTGCCCGACCAACATCCCTGGTCTTAGTTGACAGCATGTCAATTGTCGCCCGGTCAGACTTATGTAGATCAACAATAAACCGGAGATGGAGGCTTCGGCAGTTAATTGATCTATTGAAGGATGCCTGTGCACTAGCTTTCTTACAGGAACCTGCTCGCCTCAAAATTATTAAGGATGGATGGTCTCAGATGTGCTTCATCAAAGAAGATGCATCTTAGGTTCTGGCTCAGTAAAGGAGGGCGAATAATCACACTTAACATTTGAATTACATATGAAAATGACAGGTTTTTTTGTTTTTCTATTTGCTTGCACTTTTGATGTTGATGGATTATAAAAGGGATGGGTGACAAGCTGAAACACTACGTCTTTCTTACTCTGGTTTGGTATCTGCTTCATTTCTTTTTTTATCTTTATTACTTGGTGGATGGTCGGTGGTTCCGGGTGGACATGCGGGGGGGGGGTTGCAGGGGTTCTTCCTTGGGCGGTTTACATCAATGGCCCCAAAATGGTGTGATTTGTTCCTTAAGGCAAGGTGGGTGGGTGGGGATACTTTGGGTGACGGGCGCTGTGGGATTTGGCACAAAGACTGATCTTATTGACATCCTCTAGCAGGCAGCTGGGTTCACATGCAGTGGGTGGGGGAGGGGAACACATGCAGGATAAATGCTAAGCTTTTCAATAGTTATGCAAAGTCTGTAGTGGAATGTCAAGACCTGGGAATTCAATTTTTTTAATGTTGTCTAGATGGCTAAGATGGCCCAGATTCAATGTATGTGTTGGAATGTGTCAGATTAATGCACGGTCCAAACGATAATTGGTCCAGGAAGAGATTGGATATTTTAAGCCCCAGTTGGTGGCTCTGACTGAGACTCATTTGGCATACAAGTATAGCGTTCTATTTAGGAAGCTAGGCTATAATATAGTTGGCTGTACATCCCAGACTACATAAATTAGGGAGGATGGCGGTCCTTTGTTGTAAAAATAAATTCAGGGCCAGGTATTAAAAACTACAGCGGACTCTAGGGGAAGATGGGTATTGGTACAACTGATTTTACACTCATTTACATTTTTGCTCTGTGTTGTCTATGGACCAAAAAATGATCCTGAAATATTTGATACACTCTCACTTGGATGATTGGGTGGGAGAATAGATTTTAATGGGCAATTTTAATTATGTAATGAATTACTAAAATTGATACCACCAACCGCAGGACTACTTCTCGTAAACCTAGAACTAGGACCTCCATTAATGATTTGATTAAATTATATGGCATCTATGATGCTTGGCGGACTCTTTGCCCAACAGACCTTGGCTATACAAACTATTTTCATCCACGCAAGCACTAAACAAGGATAGACATGGTCTTTACTAAGCGTATGTAGCTAGATAATATGGAAATGACTATATGCCCAAGCGTAGTCTCAGATCATAATCCGATTTATTTTCATTTGATCTGAAGTGGGACAAACCCAATAGTTCTAGGCTTACCTTCCCTCGCACTTACTAACTGGTAGAGTATAAAAATTCTATTTCGGGCTTACGGAATGTATCCATATTAATAGAGGATCGGCTTTGCCTATAATAGGATGGGATATATGAAGCCATATGTCTGTGGTATAACGCTACAATATGTTATTAAGCAAACTAGAGGTATCACCGAAGAAGCTTATTCACTCCGTCAAATTGTTCCTCAGCTTGATCTATTGCACGGCCTCAAAAAAAAGGTGCTAGATAAACGAAAAGTATTTGGTCAACTTTTAGAAATGCAATCCTGTGTTGGGTACAGACAGAGAGCAGGTACCTGCTAGATTTGTTAAATATAGGAAGCTTCAATGTGAATACGGGGAAAGGGTTGGCCGAGTTTTAGCATATCAAATTACAGAACAACAAACCAAGGGTAAAATTCAGGCCCTTAAGGGAATAGATGGTAGGGTCTAAACAAATACTACACGTTTTTTGGAACAATTCTATCTGTTTTAGAGTTAGCCGTACAGCCAGTCACAGAAGTTTGATCAGGATAAGTGGCAGAAATATATTCAACAGTGCCACTTACCCTGCCTTACAGAAGAGCAGGCATATGACCTTCAGACAGAAATCTCGAGACTGGAAATTAAGGCTGCACTAATGGCCACAAACACTATAGGTTAGAAATGTGTATCTAAAGTGGCTAAGGCATCCGTAAATACATTACACCCTTCCCGTTTTGTTGCAATTTGGTTTAAAGTTCTTCAACAAGGGGGAGGAGCTTTGCGGGCAACCAAGATAGCCGCGTAAGCTCGGAGCTCCGCGGACCTTCCGACCCTCCGCAATCATCCTGCCTGAAATCCTGATCCACGAGGGTGGATTTTTGTTGCTGATGGTCCACTGAGGCGAGAACCGTTTTCAGATCACGAATCGGTGTTTCCTACGCTGAGCTACGTCGAGTGGGACTCCGTGCCAGTGCAGTGCCATTGTCTCTCCGGACTCCGTCACTACGCACGACCGACCTGCGGAGTGCCTGCCTGTCGTCTTCACCGTGGAGTGTCATTGCTTGCAGTGCGTTCCTGAGGCGGCCTCCTACTGTCCAGCCCTGACAAGATCTCCGGCTCACTGGGCTCGGGCTTGCCTGGCATAGCCCTTTGTTCTCATCGGACCTAACATGGCGGGCAGAGGGGACCCTGACAAGACATCGGGCAAAGGCGTCCGCGGCAAAACACAGCAGCAGCAGAACAGGATTGAGCGCTATACCCAGCCAAAGACGCCACCTGTTACCGGACCCTCTGCCAAGAACCTCCCGTCCTCGGGCTCGCCGGAAGGCTCGGAGCCTACCCTGAGCGACATCATGGGGGCCATCACTAGTTTCCGGGCGGACATGCAGCAACAGCATGAAGTCCTTACGCATAAAGTGGACACTATGGCCGTCGACCTGACTCTCATTAGAGCCGATTTGGGTAAAACTAACGATCGAGTCAAGGATCCGGACATTAAGGCATCCAGCCTGACGGTCGACGTCTCGGACCTACAAACAGAGGTCCGGAACCTGCAGAGGACCGCGGAACAATTCTCAAGGCGGCTGGAGGACTTTGAGAGCCGTGCCAGGCGGCAGAACGTCCGCATTGTCGGGGTACCTGAGGGTTCGGAAGAGGCGGCGACGGATCTTCTCGTAGAAGACCTGATCAAGACCCATCTGGCGCCGCCTGGCCTTAGCAACTTTTTCTCGGTGGAGCGAGCTCACAGAGTGCCGGGTGGCCCGCCGAAGTCGGGCGTGGCACCTAGACCCATCGTGGCCCGGTTGCTCAATTTCCGAGACAGGGACGCGGTCCTGCAGGCTTCCAGACGGCATGGACCGCTTAAGTTTCAGAACGCCGACGTCCATTTCTATCCGGACTTTACCAGGACGGTACAGCGACAACGCCAGAGCTACGCCGGGGTGAAGCGAAGACTACGGGACTTGGGGTTTAAATATTCCATGATGTTCCCTGCCAAGCTCCGGATCGAGCATGAGGGCCGTGCCCTCTTCTTTGACTTTGCTGAAAATGTCAGTGACTGGCTGGACACTTTATCGCCGCGCCGAGACGCTCAGGATGAACATGAAGGTGGTGCTGCTGGTGGCCCGGACCTATGAGACTTGGCTCCATAGTGGGTGATTCATCGTTTGTTAATTCTGCCTCATATGACTATCGGATATTGCCTTATTACACCCTGTTGACTTTCCTGTCTGTACATGGAGGGTGGCGGGGGGTGTTCGCGGGGATTCCTTACTCCTCTGGGTATCTTCTTGTAGAGTAGTTATGGGGCGACAGGCACACTGCTGGTTGGGGGGGCTTTTCAGTCATATGCAGGGGTGCAGGGTGGGGGGTGCAACTATGCAAGTTTATTTGTTCATTTGTTCTTTCTCTTTCTCTTTCTTGAGGTAATGGACTGTGTTTTTTTACTGTATACTTGAGGATTGAGTTGGTTGGGGTCGGGTGGGGCGGGTTGTTGGTTGATGGGGGGTAGGAATTTAAAAGTGCTTAGCTGGAATGTTAATGGGTTGGGTGACCGAGTTAAGAGAGGGGTGGTAATCCAATTGATAAAGAGACATATGCCCGATGTTGTACTTCTGCAAGAGACGCATTTGGTAGGGAATTCCTGCAGGGCCCTAAACCGTAAAGGCTACAAAATGGTTGCCCACTCTGGGTTCTCCTCGGGTTCCCGGGGGGCGGGCATCCTTGTGCGTGCGTCCCTTCCCCTTGAAATAGACGTCACAGTGCTTGATGATAGGGGTCGCTACGCCGCTGTGGCGGGAAGATGGGAGGGGCGTTCCCTAGCGTTACTTTCGGTTTATGTTCCTCCAGGCCTCCAATCCGGCACCTTTCAGGACCTTGGTGGCGCCATCTTGTCCCTGCCTGCGGGCTTATTGATCCTGGGGGGTGATCTCAACTCAGTCTGCTCTGGCACCCTTGATCGCCAACCGCCGAGGGACCTCCGGAATTCCCAAATGTGGCTGCCGGCCTTCCTCGATTCCATGGGTTTGGTGGATAGCTGGCGACTGCTGCATCCCGCGCTCCGCCATTTTTCCTTCCTTTCTAGTGCCCACGGGAGTCTGTCCCGTATAGATTATGTCCTTACCCTGGCGGCGCATTCGCCTGCCGTGTCTAAGGCCCGTTTTCTGGCACGGGGCGTCTCTGATCACTCTCCGTTGTGGGTCTCATTCGACTTTGGCATCGTCCTGTCCAGCCGTCCGGTGGCGGTTAACCCTTGGTATTTCTGCAACCACAAGACGCGCGCACTCCTAGCCAAGGCCATCGACTTGTACTTCTCTGAAAATGCTGGCTCGGTTGGCTCGGCGGTCACCCTGTGGGAGGCATTCAAGACTGTGTTACGGGGTGAGGCCCTGGCTCTTATCGCGGAGGCTAAGCGAGCCCGGGATGCTGACCTTGTGCATATTGAAGAGGAAGTCCTGGATCTCGAGTCCCGTTTGGGGCCTGAACCGGACCCTTCTCTCCTACACGACCTCTCCTTGAAACAGTCGGAGTACCATGATCTCGCTACGAATGCCGCCCTGGTTTTGGCCAAGGAACAGCAGGGCCGCGTTTATGACGTTGGGGACAAGGCCGGTAAGTTGCTGGCCTGGTTGGACAGGCGCGAGATGGCAAGCCGGGTGGTTCCGGAGATTCGGGGCGAGGACGGAGTGGCGGTCACGGACCCGAGCGCTATTGCCGAGTCTTTTGCAGACTACTTCCGGGGTGTCTATACTTCTGGTTCAGACCGCTCCATGGCTGATTCAGCCGAGTTTCTCTCGACGATTGACCTCCCCTGTCTTTCTGATGAGGAATGTGCAGATATGGATCGGGATATAACCGCGGACGAGATTGCCTTGGCGATCCGCGCCCTGCGGTCGGGTAAAGCTACCGGCCCCAATGGCATACCGGCCGAGTTATACAAGATTAGGCCGGACGTGGTCTCTCCTCATCTGAGAGCTATGTTCCTGCGGGCTCGGGAGGAGGGTGTCCTCCCTTTGGACCAGCGGCTGGCCACCATAGTGGTCATTCACAAGGAAGGCAAGCCAAGGGACGTTTGTAGATCCTACCGTCCTATCTCTCTCCTTAACGCGGAACCCAAGATCCTAGCTAAACTGCTTGCAAATCGGCTGGTCGGAGTCATCAGCGACTTGGTGCACCCGGACCAATCAGGTTTTATTCCCCACCGCAACACTGCCCTCAACCTGCGTCGCCTGCATGGTGTCATGGCCAGAGCTCACGCTCTGGAGGAGCCAGCGGTACTTGCCTCCCTTGATGCCACGATGGCCTTCGACTCCCTGGAATGGAGCTACCTCTGGGCGGTGTTAACAAAGCTTGGGTTTGGACCGGGCTTCCTGGGTTGGGTGCAACTTCTTTATGCGTGCCCGCTGGCTGCTGTCACAGTTAACGGTCGCATGTCGGCTTCCTTTGCGCTTCATCGTGGCACTAGACAGGGCTGCCCCCTGTCTCCACTCCTGTTTGCGCTGGCCCTGGAGCCACTTGCGGCCATGCTACGCTCGCACCCTGACCTGCATGGAATCACCTGGGCCCCGGGTTTTGAAGACAGGGTCTCTCTGTATGCGGACGACATCCTGCTTTACCTTACTTCTCCTTGTAAGTCGCTTATTGTGGCGTGCGACGTACTCCGGCTGTTTGGGCGCTACTCGGGCCTGGTCATCAACTGGGCCAAGTCCTCCCTTTACATTCTCAAGGGAGACACGCCGCGCCTCCCTAAGGGTTGCAATATACAGCTGGCCGGGCAAGGTTTCAAGTACCTGGGAATCTATAAATCAGGTAGTCCTAAGGCGCGGTATGACTACAACCTACTCCCTCCTCTTCAAAGACTGCGGAGGGATGTTGATAGTTGGCGCAAGCTTCCGCTTTCTCTCCTGGGCCGGGCGGCATTGTTTAAAATGATGTCCCTGCCCAGGTTTCAGTATGCCTTGCAAAATACCCAGGACCTTGTTCCGGCTCGCTACTTTAGAGAGGTCGAGAGCCTGCAACGGGCCCTGCTCTGGGAAGGTCGGCCACGCGTCGCCATCCAGAAGCTTACATTGCCGTGGTATGACGGGGGCATCGCTCTACCAGATGTGCGGCGGTACTACTGGTCCTCTCAGCTCACTGCCATCAACCATGGCCTCTATGGCCCCGCGGACAGTCCGGGCTACGCTATGGACAGGTGGCTTTTGCGTGGAGGGAACTACTACCGGGCCCTGTATTCTAGGTCCTTTGATCGGCGCCTTACGGGCCCGACCAAGGCAGCGGTTCACACGTGGCGGACGATTACCAAGATACAGGGCTGGCAGGGCAGACTGACGAGATTCACCCCTCTGTATGATTCTGATGTCCTAGGCAAGCTCTGGCACACCAAGGGTTTTGATAAGTGGGACCTTATAGGTATTTCGAGGGTGGAAGACATGGTAATTAAAGGAGAGGTTAAGACTTTTCCCCAACTACAGGCTGAATACCACTTGGGTGGGTCGGAGTTTTTCCGATACGCCCAACTGAAGCACGCGATAGGTGCCGCTAGGCCAGAGGAGGGTGAAATCCCTGAATGCTCCCCCTTGGAGGACAGGATTCTGGACGGCCATATGCCTGATAGTGCCATTTCTTTGTCCTACAAGAAGCTGATCAATGTTAGAGTTGACCTCCTCCAGCGCTTAAGAGAACAGTGGGTAGCTGACGGCCTGGAACTGGACGACGAGGACTGGCAGAGTGCTGTGTCTTCCCCTAAGGAAGTCGCCATTTCCTCGCGTCTGCGACTAGTTCAGTTTAAGATCCTCCACCGGGTATATGTTACCGGCCCCCGGCTTGTGCGCATGGGCTTCTCACCTGATGGCTTTTGTCGTCGTGGCTGTGGAGCCCCTGCTACCTTCATGCATATTTTGTGGGAGTGCCCTGTCATTGCCCCCTACTGGGATAGAGTACACAGAGTAATGAGGGAAGTGACTGGAGTCGAGTTGGCAGCAGAGGCGCGGAGGTGCCTCATCAACATCTGGGAGCCGAATGACTACAACACGGCGCAGACTCGTTGGGCTACCTTGGGCAACATGATAGCCAAGCGAGATATAGCGCAGAAATGGGGTTCTACTACGGCCCCCCTGGTGGTGCAATGGAAGGCCAATATGGACTGGTGTATGTTACGCGAGAAGACGGTGTACGCTGCCAGGGGGAGGCCTCAGACATGGAACAAGGTGTGGGGGGCGTGGAATGCCTACAGGGGTGACCTGTGCTTACCACCGGAGCCTACTCCCCGCGAGGAACACCTGTCACCGTAACCGATGGCACCAGCTATTCTTACGATTACTGTAACTCTCCTGCTTTCCTTCCCCCCCCCTTTTTTCCTACATCCTACTTTCCGTTCTTCTCTAGATTCTTACCTGACCTCCGACGCCTCCAACTGACTCACACGCGTTTCTTCTCCTTCCATTGCCTTTCTCATGCGCCCTTTGGCGCTTCTTTCTTGGGTTCAGTTGTTATATAACCTTAAAAATAACAAAAACAACCTGCAATGTTCTGATGTAATTTGTTTTGCACTTTACTCCTCCTGATACCGTGCTGCCTTGCCTCCGGGATGTTAGGCTGAATAGCTGTGTGCTTTGAACTAATAAAGGTTTTAAAAATTTAAAAAAAAAAAAAAAAAGTTCTTCAACAAGGTCGTAAGCAATGTAATAAAACCTTTTTTTGTCTTTTCAGGATTGAAATCTTCAACCTCTAGCATGTCAATAAAATTACAAAAGTATTTCTTCCTTTCTTTCCATGGCATGGAAGGTTCACCTTCAGAAGGAAAAAATGGTTGAGCAATGCTTAAGTTCAAAGTATTTAAAGCACAAATGACTGCATAATCATAAATGTGACAACAACAAAGACTGTAAACCAAGTGATTAATGAATGATGTACCTGAAACCTCAAATTACAAATGAAAGTTCTACTTTTGCAAACAAAACATTAATGCACCTTACAATGTGGGAAGAGAAATGTTAATCTACCACTGCACATTGATTTACAATGTAGAACCTACAAATACACCCTGTAACCAAACAAAACGCCAATTACATATATATATATATTTTTTAATCTTCGAAAAACCTAAAATACTAAAAAGAGACACAAAGTTGATTACTGTTCTGTAGTCTTGCAAGATCTTCCAGCGATGACAGCGATACAGTTCGCTGGGAGGATCTCACATGAAGTCTTCAATGATTTCTTTCACACAAATGCGGAGACTGGAGACACAAGCGTTATTGTCAGACTCTCTGTCTACACAAAAAATGGCCATGATGTGTCATTCTGTGTCACTTCCACAGGAAATGGAGCGTGTATTTGTTACGTGATATGCGTCATCAGCCTAGCATTGTGTAGCGTTTCTTCTAATGTTGACTGGGGCTTGTTTCGGAACAGGACCGCTGCAAATGCAGAAGGAAGGTGTTTAGTAGAAGTTCTAGCCTGCCTCCTGCCCGACGTCATCACACCTCAAAATGCTCAGTGGAAGACCCACCTCCAGGAATCCTGCCACTGCGCCGACAGGGTATTGCCTCACGCCCAGTAACCACACACCAGGGGATATTTTCCTCCCAGAGAGAGCTGTCAGGGCCTAAAGCAGTTCACGGTCACCATTAATCACACAAACAGATGGTAATGGCACGCAGGCAGCTATGGCACAACAAGGCATGCCTAGACAGGTACCATACTTAAAGTAAGGTTCGGACTTGCTGTAACAGTGGTGCATCCTGTGGATCCGCTCACTGCCACTTCAGTAGTAAATTCTCACACAAAATGTTATGTTCCAAATATGTTTATTAGAATAAGCCTGGGCATGTCTGGGCAAAATGTTGTCCCCACACCATCTCCCCATTATAACAGTCCCAAGTAGAATATTTACATAAGCAAACCTGTTTGCATCACAATGCTCGTAGCTCCAGACTCGTGATGCAAACTACATTCCTACATCATAACATCTTATAAGAAGAGCAAAACAGCTTAAATACCTCCATCAATTTTGCTTCGTGGCCTCAACTGCATTTCACCCTGGCTGTTCGCTCTGGTAGTAAGCATTGTGACATCAGAACTCAACTGTAATAACTTATAACAGTTGAGCTTAATATCCTATAGCAGTGCTGCAGATGCAAGGACTACAAAAAGGCTGAAAAACACTCTGATCTCTGACCAATGTGGATAAAGTAAAGATTTAAAGGGTGGGGAAATGGAGGGAGCAGTGTGTTGGGATAAAGGCAACCGAAGAGGGAACAGAGTTGTGGTAATATGCGGCAGTTGGTCTCCTCAAATGCTTTGACATTTAGAGATAATTGCAGAAGGAAAATTACCAATTTGCACGCAAGGCAAACTGTAGCCAATATCACAGGGTTAAGGAGGAAAGATACTATGAAGGTTACCACAGAGTAGCACAAAATCAACACTGAAGAGACCCTTACATTCTGTAACCTAATGAACCAAGACACCTCGGTTTCGAGAATGAAGAAAGGAACCTCAGCAGGATTTAAAAGTAAGACTGGAGAAATCATGTCCTAGAATATATTTTGCTTTATTTGTACTCCATATATTTATGGGGAAAGAAAAAAGCGGTCTATGGTTTGGCTTTACAATAGTGCTATAAATAACTGCAACCTGGTTCTTTGTTCAAACTTGTATTGAATATTGGAACACAGTGTTCTGTATGTGTGTTCTAATATAACAGTTCATTTTGCATGCTCAAAGGATTGGTGTCTGGTTGTGTTATCTTTCAATATGGATTTATAGAAGTAGGTCTCTCACAAAAGGAGGTCCAGACGGAGGTAGTAAGGAGTGAGTAGACTTTATTTAAGTAACATTTAGCTTAAAGACCCCATCCAGCAGCTTCACAAACGTAACTATTCTTCCAGTTTCAAACAGGGCTAAGCAACCTTCACCACATTCCAGAACCAGGAATCAGTGGCTGACAAGAAGGTGTAGAACACCACATCACCTCCCCATTCATAAACAAACGGAAGAACAGTAAAAACGATTAAACTAAGAAGATGATGAAAGACATGGAAAAAATTATACAAATATAAATACATTAAGAAACAAAATCTTGAAAATGAGAAGGAACACACTTCGAACAAATAGGTCTCAAACCCCCCTCTGGAACCTCAGGTTCTTGTCTCACCAACTGTGAAGAGGAACCACCGATGCACCATCAGGTGCTGAGCGGCATTTTGCCTCTTTGCCCAAATTCCAAATTCTGTGATCACTCGTTTTTATGGCAACACTCTCTTTGCAGAAACCCAAGAGGGAGCTACTTCCACATTCACCATTCTAACCTTTAAATAATCGAAAGGGAGCTACACCTGTTGAGTATTGGGAGTGAAACGATATTCTCTTACCTTTTTTCTCACAGCAACCTCCCAGCAATTACCACAAGATCTAGCTTGTTGCGTGAATTCCTTAAGAACCTTGATAAACCTTACAACCACACCATTTCTTTGTGGGTGGTACAGAGCAGACGTCTTATGTCTAATTCCCCTTGAAGTTAGAAAATCTTCTACCAAACGAGAAGTAAATTGAACTCCATTATCAGACAAAATAATCTGTGGGAAGCCTTCTTGCTCAAAAAGTTCATCCAAAAACTCTACAACAGACTCAACGGAGTTCACAATCTTAATCTCCAGCCACCATGAAAACAAGTCAATGCACACAATGACATAACGAATTTGCGATCTCAACCTCACTGGCCCCAAAATATCTCTGGAAATGTCGGACCAAGGAGAAGCAGCCTGCTCTCTAACCACCATTGTTTGCGTCCTACACTTGAACGACTTGTCACAATTTGCACACTCAACACACTCCTGAACAAGTCTTTCTACAAAAGCATCCATGGCAGGCCACCAATACACTTCCCTGATTCTCTCATTGTTCTTGGCTATGCCCATGTGTGAGGCGTGAGCACTGCCAACCAATTTCTCCCTTAAAACAAGAGGTAGAACAAGCTTACTTCCACGCATAAGTAAACCATCTACAACAGCCAAATCCTCCTTGACTTGCCAAAAACCCTTGAGCAAATCATCACAGTCTCTCTTATCACACCAACCATCTTTCATTATGCCAATGACCTTTTGTAATGTCATGTCACTCACAAGATGTTCCTTCCACTCACTTTCTGAAACAAAACATTAACTGATCAAAAACACATTTACATCCTCTTCCAACTCCTTACCTGCAAGGCATTCGAAATCATCAGTCATGTCATCATCCACACACCCAAGTCTTGGAAGAAAGTCTGCCAGAACATTATTAGAACCAGGTAAATATGACAATTCAAAATCCAATTCTTGAAGAGCCATCACCCACTTGCGAATACATGAGAGACAAAATCTATGCCCTTCTTGGTAAAAACCTCTTTAAGTGGTTTGTGGTCAGATAGAATCCTAAATCTTTTACCCAACAAAAATGTTCTTAATTTGTGCACGGCACAGAACACACAAAGAGCCTCCTTCTCAACAACAGATGAATTGCATTCTGCACCTCTTAGAGGCCTGGAGATGAACGAGATAGTTTTTTCTACACCATCTACTTTTTGTACAAGTACTGCCCCTGGACCAGTCCACTTAGCATCAGTCATGAGAAAAGAATATTTTGCTGGATCAAAACTACTCAGACATGGTGCATTGTTGAGATCATTCTTAATACCAATGAATTCCTTTTCACAATCTTTTGACCACTCAAATTCACTCCCTTTCTTCAACAATGAGCTCAGCGACAAAAGTTTTTCCTGCAAAATTCTGGATGAATTTATGATAAAATTCAGCCATTTCCAAACATTTTATAAGCTCATCCTTACTAGAAGGTGATCGCAAATTGAGAATGGAATTTACAAGATATTTATTGGGTGTAATCCCTTCTGCTGAAACAAAGTGTCCTAGGTAATCAATTTCTTTGAAAATGAACTTGCATTTATCAGCTTGAAGGGTGAGACCGGCATCTTGCAACTTCCCTAAAATAGACTTCAACCTTAAATCATGTAGTTCCAAATCAATTCCAAAAATTGGTTGCTCGTCTTGATACACCTTCACACCCTTTAAATCTCAAAGAATGTCCTCCATTACCCTTTGAAAAACGGAGGCAGCCGAAATAAGTATAAATTCCTTTCTTATAAACTTAAATGTACCAAAAGTTATCACAAAGGCTGTGTACTCTTGGGAAGAGGGATTTGACTTAGCCTGGTGGTAAGCAGAGATTAAATCCAATGAAAAGTGCTTTGTACCTTCAAATGAACAGAACATTTCAGGAATGTTGGGTAGAGGGTAGGGATCAACGATCACCGCTCTGTTGAGTTCCCTCAAGTCCACACAGGGTCGGGCTTACCATTGGCCTTACGTGCCATAACTACTAAAGAGAACCACTCCGTCGCCTCAACGTCTTGGATGATACCCTTGGCCGAGAGCTTGTCAAGTTCACACTTCATGCTCTCTCTCACTAAGAGAGGAACACTCCTAACCTTGGCAACCTTGGGGATAATATTTGGTTAAGTCTAATGCAATGTATATAATTTTTAAAACATTAAAGGTCACTTGTGAAAACAGCAGGAAAATCTCTAATCAAATCATGAACCAAACAGTGAACCACCCTAACAGGCAGCAACTCCTTCAGACAGACATGAAGATCTTCAATGGGTCAAGGAACACATGCAGATCTCTCTGGTGAAGCCAACTTATTAATGAGTCTCCTTTCATTGACACATATTTTCCCCAGAGATAACCCTTCCTTTGAAATTAATTAACCCCCAAAAATAACCAAGTAGGCCAATGATGACTCCACCATACCCCTTAGGTCTGAGGCTTTTTTAGGTCAACTTTATCTTGCAAATTACACTCATAAAACGCTTTGAGAACAAGTGTTATCTTTGCCCCAGAGTCAAACAGCATATTGACAGATGCTTCATTAACTAAAACATCCCCATAAGGACCATCAGGCTTATTCCCCGAGACTTGACAAATAATGACCTCTTCAGCATTGTCATCATACATATCAACTTCTTTGACAGACTTATCGTCTTTACCAGATCTACAGCACTTGTAAACATGACCTTACTTAGCACAAATTTTTCAAATAACTTTCCAACCTGGACATATTTTTAAATCAGCCATGTGACCAGAGTCACCACACCTGTAACAGTTGCCTTGAAATGGTCTTGGATTTTGTGTTTTACATGTTGTCCTAAATGGTTTACACATTTGGACAAATGTTTGTATAATCTTTTGTATTGTAAATGTAGTTTTTTATGTCTTTAACCTACAGCCCTGAAGAAGTCCGGTTTTTAAGGACGAAACCCATTTGCTGTCTGTCTTTTAAAGAAAGAACCAATAAAGGAAAAGAAAAACTTGACCTGTGTACAACGGCTTCGTGGCTCCGTAGAAAATTATTATTCAAAGAAATTTTTGAATACTGTTGAAAAGTGGTGCATCTCTGATTTAGAGTTTATTTGATTGCCCCTGGTAATAGGGGAGTGGCTCTTGGACAGGGGGCACGTTTGGAGATTTGCAAACAGGAACTAATTTTTGCATCTGAATAATTTCAATTGGTGATTGCATAGGATTGGTGCCTTACTGGTTGCTTTTTTGGTCTACTGTCCAGTTTTGTGTGTGTCTCCATGTATTGGTTCAGCGCAGGGACAACAAGCATTTGCAATGCAACAGGTCCCAGATTTATGATAGTTTGAGCTATTGACCGAATTGTCAATGCCTTTTATTTATGTGTTGTTTTTAAAACCAATAAATAAAAGGCATTGTAATTTACAATGCCAAACGCTTAAACTCTTGCAAACGCGAGACCTATTGCACTTCAAATGCGTGCTACACATTTTTTTAAAAGCGTTGGGAAAAAGCGTGCCCTGTCTGCAACAGAAGGCAGGACAGCACTATTTGAGAAAATAGTGCTTTGAGACTGTAATTAAAGCCTACAGAGCAACAACACACTTAACAGGGGATCACCATGGGAGGTTACAAAATGAGACAAGGCGGTTCTAAGGAGGGACTACTAAACCTTTTGATCAATGTCTACTTGCTACAGTTTGCAATGGACAACAACACAAGCCAATGAAAAATGTCTGCGGAGCTTAAGTCCCTACTTCAATACAGCATGCATCGCAGAGCAGCGCATGCGCTGTCCAAGATCGACCCAATAAAAAGGAGTCAGCCTCAATTTTTTTTTTTTGAATGCCAACATTCACTGGCATTGTTTTTTTTTGATAAATGATGATATTTTTTCAAAAGTAATGATTTTGCAATGTTTTGCCAATCCCTACATAGAGGTACTCATACAGGAAACTACCCAGTAACCAACTGCTCCAGGGCCTCAAATAAAAGCCTAACGCTGTACCATATAAAATAGGGAAAGGCAATGGCCATAAATAGCAGGCTGGACGGTACAACACAAAAAAAAAAACAAAGAAAGAAAGATTAAAAACACGGCAAAAGTATAAAGGAAAAATAGGACCATTTACTTACTTCTACATAAGGGGAAGATAAAATAACTGGAGGTACTCAAAACTGCAGCACTCTGAAGGCCATGAGCAAGGATATAGGACACCACCACTGTTCCCAACAACGTGCGCGCGTGGGCGCGCGCTCACGTCTGTATCATGAAGCGCGCAGTGCTGTCTGATGAGCGCGCACAACACGGCACTTCAATCAACAACATTCGCGCCGCTGCTTTTAAAAAGCGAGCGGCGCGAAAACCGGGTGTTTCTTTATGTTTGCTTTTGTTTAATGTATTCATGTTAATTGCAGCGCCCTCACGAGCTGCAATTAACATGAACACTTTAAAGAAAAGCAAATAATGTGCCCATCACCCCTCAGCTGCGCTCTATTAAGTCGAGAAATGCAGCAACTCTACAAACACAGCGGGTGCTTTTCACGTCGTGTTTGTAAAGTTGCTGCATTTCTTTTCTTAACAGAGCTAGGCTGCGGGGTGATTGTGGGGCTTTGTTAAAGTTTTCAGGTTAATTACAGCACCAGACGGGCGCCGGTGATTAACCTGAAAAGAAATGCAGCAACTCTACAAACACGACGTGAAAAGCACACGCTGTGTTTGTAGAGTTGCTGCATTTCTCGACTTAATAGAGCGCAGCTGAGGGGTGAGTCATACCTTTCTGTGTTTTGCGTAGCGTGCCACCCTACTCGTATTCTACTGTTTCTGTCATTGCATTCAGATACATCATACAAGTAACATTATGCACATATGGGCTCACAGGACAGCATGCCAGCAAAGACCAGCCTATCGGTGCTGCTTTCTTACCCAGTTTGGCTCTTGGCTTTTCTCTCAGATATCATGGACAGGTGATAAGCACCAATTAATGGGCCACAGATCAGCGTGCCTGTATTAATCTTGTGCATCATGCTTCCCATAGAAGAATTAAAAGTTAATAATTTGTACAGGTAACCAACAAGCTGCATTCTTTCGTTTACAATTTTCTCACCATGCACTTGTTGAAATGTTACTTGTTAACAACAAAGGGCTGGGAAGAGGTTCAAGTTATATTTTATCATTAATGCTGATAGTCAGATTTGCCTCGAATTCCATTGACAGTAATACATTTGCCTACTACACTCAGTTCCACGTGTTAATTGTTTCTGCTCCTCCCACTGCCTGTTGATCAACCTGTTGGGAAAGAACGGGAAAACAACTTGGGGGCAGATTTACAAGCCCCTTGCGCCTGTTTTACGCCGCCGTTGCGTCACTTTTCTGACGCAGCGGCGGCGCAAAAGATGCGCCATGATGCAGGGTATTTACAACATGACGCATCTGGGGGATGCGTCATGTTGTAAAGCCCTGCACCAGAAGTAGGCGTTTCTGCGCCGGGGGGGGGCGCCCCGGCGCAGGAACGCCTCCTAAAAGTGGCTGAGTGAAATCTACAAGATTTCACTCAGTCACTTTGGGCCCCATGCTGCGTCAAAACCCTGCGCCTGCATGAAGCAGGCGTAAGGATTGACGCAGCATTCACAAGATAGGGCCCCCCAGAGCATTGCTGGAGCTGCGTCGCGCTTGCGACGCAACTCCAGCAATGCGCTGCATTTACAGCACAGATGCGTGACACATCTGTGCTGTTTTGCCCCATGGTGCGCCGCATTGTAAATGTGGCGCATCCAGGGTGGCGGAGCTGCGGCGATCAATTACTGGCGCATCCCTGCTGATATGTAGGGATGCGCCGGTAATTGTAAATATGCCCCCTGGTGTTCGGTCTCCTGTAATTTACGTAAGAGCCCACTCGTAATATTTGTATATCTTGGCTCATGTTTCAAGAATTTGTTTTAGCAAAGCATAGACCTTGCCAACCGGGACCAACATTGGTGTAATAAGTCTGTAATGTTTGTGTGTGTGTGTGGAGCACGATAGACAGCTTTTTATCACAAGTGTGTCTTGTTACGGGGCTTTCGAGAGTATGACCCAATCAGAGTCGGTAATAAAATGCAGTTGCTTATGAGAATTGATTAGTAGATCGGGCCCTTGGTGATCTGCAGGTAGATAGTATAATCTTTTTTCCCTGGGAGTGCTCCCATATGAATGAATTTCTCTGACCCTTATATGGAATTGCTCTTAACATTGTGCCTTTTTTTGCTGTTTCGATTGAGCTTTTGATGTCTTAAAAATTTGTAAAATGTTCACGTGAAGATGTCTTGGTCAAACTGTCTTTAGACTGCTAGGGCGGAGAGGATGTAGCCTTATGACTAGAGCGGTCGACTTCGAAGCTGGGGAACCGGGTTCCAGTCTCAACAACGTTTATGAGCTAACTTCATCTACCCATGCCTAACAAAAATGTGTTCCGTAACAAAACTGGTGCTCATGTAATGTGCTCTGATACCCAATGTGTCAGGTCTATTTTGCGTTATATAAAACTCTTAAAATAAATAAATCATACCTACAAGTAAGGACTATTGGCTTTGTCAATGGTTGTTAGTTGCATAAGATAAATAAGCAGCAACTATGGCCTTTGTGTAATATTGAAAAGGCTTCAACTTAAAGCCCTGGTGGCACCACAACAATGTTGCTACCCCTGAGTTTCAAAAAGAGAAGGGAAGCAAGTGTTAGTGAAGAGAATACTCCCGACAGATGGATCAGTCATTTACAAACTTGCAGCTGCCATCTGCTCAGACCTGCATCTTGGCAAGATTAAAAATCTTGGCAAGGCCTAACCAACCTTCCACCCTTCTTAGTTTGTTCAGGTGAGCACGGTTACATAGAGCAAGCATTTAGAAACAACAAGATGGCGAAACCAGCTGCTCTCGCCGTCTCCTTTTCTTTTTTCTTCTTCCTCATATCAATCCCGCTCCACGTTTACCCACTTTCCCCTTCTCCCCATCCCATTCCATTCTTGTCTCCATTTCCCTCTAACTGCCCGTTCTTTGCTTTCTCTCTTACCGGTTTTCCTTATATCCGTTCTCCCTCCCAGTTCTCCAAAACCTCTGGCTGCCTTTCTTTCTGTCCCTCTCTTACCAATTTCTTCATTACCCCTTCCCCATTTCTCATCTTTGCGCCCTGACTTTTTGTTTACTTTGTTCCTCTCTCCCCCTTTCTCTGCCACTAAATCCTATTTCTCACTAATCTCCTCTCCTGTTCCTTCAGGCTATGTTACAATTTTAAATACACAGATTGTCTGGTGGCCTTTAGGGACCCGGCTTGGGACACGCTGAGCAAGATAGCGACTATTATTAAATCTGGCTTGCCTAAAGACCCTGCGCCGGCTAAAGTTTATAGGGGTAGCACTGAGACTTTGGAGCCATATATCAGACACTTGTTAGAACTCTCTTTTATCTCAGGTAGGGTGCCAAAAACATGGAAGGAGGCAGTGGTGCTCCCTTTGAAAAGAAAGCTGAACATCAGTATGGAGCAGTTAAACAACCTGCGCCCCATCTCGCTTTTACCCTACTTCGCCAAGAATGCGGAGAAGGTTGTTAATCAACAACTGATTATAGCACGTGAGATTGAGGCCAGTTGTAAGTGGTCGTATGGAAAGACCAATTTCAAGAAAAAATGCTAGATTTTTTCAGGAAACCCTCACTCACCCTAGTGGTGACATGCTTCATCATCGGGTCCACCGGGAGAGATCGAATACCTCCCTGGTGTGCTGCGACGCCAAGATACTGCGGAGCAGGTTTTCGTGAGGGTAGGGAGTGAAAAAAGTGGTGAATTTAAAAATGTCCAAGGTTGTACCAAAAAATCATTTATTGGCTGGTCAACCTGACATATTAAAAACTATGTGTGGGGAAAACTAACCAAATAAAGTATACTGGTGCTTCCCTTTTAAAGAAAGGTCAACATGTTTCTGCCCGTGTTATGTGTGACTTTACAGGGCTTTCTTCAGGACCAGTTTGCGAGTGTCACCTTGACAGGTCTGGGCGCGCTAAGGCCCACCCTGCCAAAGGCAATGAAAGTTAAAATAGCACTATGTGTAAAAAAGGTGCATAAAAAATACAAACTTGTAAGTCTGGGGTTTTACCTCTGTTACGAGGAACCTAGAAATTTGTAAACAAATGAACCACGCCCCATAGAACTCAGGAGGGGGGTGGGAGCGAAAATGGCACACCGCCCGCAACGCTCTGCACCCTCGTTGCGAACGGTGTGCCATTTTCGCTCCCACCCCCCTCCTGAGTTCTATGGGGCGTGGTTCATTTGTTTACAAACTTCTAGGTTCCTCGTAACAGAGGTAAAACCCCAGACTTACAAGTTTGTATTTTTTATGCACCTTTTTTACACATAGTGCTATTTTAACTTTCACTGCCTTTGGCAGGGTGGGCCTTAGCGTGCCCAGACCTGTCGCAAACTGGTCCTAAAGAAAGCCCTGTAAAGTCACACATAACACGGGCAGAAACATGTTGACCTTTCTTTAAAAGAGAAACACCAGTATACTTTATTTGGTTAGTTTTCCCCACACATAGTTTTTAATATGTCAGGTTGACCAGCCAATAAATGATTTTTTGGTACAGCCTTGGACATTTTTAAATTCACCACTTTTTTCACTCCCTACCCTCACGAAAACCTGCTCCGCAGTCTCCTGGCGTCGCAGCACTCCGGGGAGGTATTCGATCTCTCCCGGTGGACCCGATGATGAAGCATGTCACCACTTGGGTGAGTGAGGGTTTCCTGAAAAAATCTTGCATTTTTTCTTGAAATTGGTCTTTCCATACGACCACTTACAACTGGCCTCAATCTCACGTGCTATAATCATTCTGAACGCTTTTCTGACGGACACTCTTCCTTTGTTCATTTGCTATTTGACTGGGGACCAAGAGTGCCCGAATCCCTTTCTCTCCTTTTGTTGATTGTTAATCAACAACTGACAGCCCATAATGTTCCATGCACTCCATTTGACGGAGTCAGCTCTGCTCTGCTCTTCTCCACGGAGACTCTACGTAGACACATAGATGAGGGTCAAACGGCCTGAAGCAAGGGGTCCCTCAAGGGTCCAGCCTTAGCCCGACCCTTTTTAATCTTTAATCTTTATATGGCGCCAGTGGCGGAGATTACCGATAAATATGGGGTGGAAGTTGTGGCATATGCAGACGACACCCAGCTGGTTGTGGCTTTGGCACATCCATCTGAGAGTGCAGCCAGTAATTTCACCTCTTGAATACAAGAACTGGCGGTCTGGATGGCTAGCAACTGTCTCAGATTGAACGGTGATAAAACCGAGGTGCTGATTGTTGGGAAGGCGCCGTCAGTATGGACTTCAGCTTGGTGGCCTCAGAGGCTTGGCCCTCTACCCTCACCCAGTGAACAAGTCAGGAATCTGGGGGTATGGATTAACTCTAAAACCTGGTTCGAGTACCACAATAGATGAGGGCCTCAGGAAGATTCTGGATAAGCAGCTAGAAAATCCTTAGTCCATGCCTTGGTCACTCGAGGCTGGACTATGGTAATGCCCTCTATTTTGGAGCAAATGTGAGGTGAATCCAGAGGCTTCAGTGCATACAGAATGCGGCAGCTCACCTGGTGTTGATGCTGCCAAACAGAGCTCCCTCTAAGAAAGCTCTGGAGACGCTACACTGGCTGCCAGTGAAAGGGTGCAGTTCAAAGCCCTATGTATGAGTCATCTGATCACACAGGGGAAAGGGCCCGTTATCTCCAGAACCTGCTAACCCTATACAATCCGACCCGGCAATTGAGATCTAGCGGGACGGGACAGGTTAAGGTCCCTAAGATAAGAAGAGCAAGAATGGGAGGGCTCTTGTTTCGCTTTCTGACTGCACAACAATGAAACAGATTACCTTGGACGCTTCCGTTGGAAACCTCAGAGCTGGCTTTTCGTAAAGAGCTGAAAACCTACTTATTCCCTAGGGGGTAGGCCAGAGAAGTTTGTCCGGGGGAATGGGATATATGATGGCAAGGGAGGTACTACAGGGCGGGGGACACACTGGTCAGTATAACCATGCGCTTTATAAGCTCAGTTTACTTACTTACTTACTTACATCCAACTATCTCTGAATATTACATGGAAGCACATTTAGAATTTGGACCAGTGTGCCTCTGCAGTGTCAGTGACCTGGCCAAAAAGCACATTCAAATAGCTGGAATTGGATCATAAATCCAAAGCTGTTCAGAGTGGAGAGGTGTGGCTCACTGGTTAGAGGCAGCAGACCTGTAAGCAGAGAACGGCCCGGAACCAAGGTTCAATTCCCGACGCGGCGGGGTCATGGACCAGGGGTCAACGGACTCGATAATTCTCGCCTCAGTGCCTACTCTAACCAGGGAACACACTCGGTAACTCTGGGCATTAAGCTGGCCTCATCTCTACAACGGCTCCCCACAGACACCGGGGATGCCTGGTTTCACCCTGGAGATATCCATAAAGGGACCATCTCACAGGGAAAACCAGGACGGGTTCCCCAGCGGTCTGCAGCGCCAGGACACTCGGTTAGAGTAACAGTGCGCTTTACAAATACCCCACATTTACATTTACAAATCAGGGGTCCCGGAAATAAGTTTGGCCCTGGCACTCAAAATCCTTAAGATGTCCCTGTGCATTTGTTAAAGTTTCACATGAAAACCTTAACAAATGCACATAATCACCCCGCAGCCCAACCACATTAAGAAAAGAAATGCAGCAACATAGCTGCCAAGGTTTCAAATTGCAATGTGGGATGTTTTCATAATTTCACTGTAATTATTAGTGCCATTTGAACAGGGCCGGTTTTAGTGCTGGCGGCCCTGCTGTGACCATGTTTGTTGGCGCCCCAATGACCACCTCAACCACGGATACTCTCATTACCAACCTTTAACAGGGACCCTCAAGTCTCCAAAACCCCTCTCTCTTTCATATTTATTTTGTTTAATAGCGCCACTCATACCGGTGTAAGGTGTTAAGCACTTTACCTCGCATACACATTACACGGAGACACTGAATCATAGTGTGTAAATCAATGTATAGGAAATGTTCCATCAGAGAGAGGAATAAAATGTCTTTCCTCTACAAAGCTGGGCTGCTGGGGTTTTAAGCAAACGTTTGTAGTGATATTTGGCGCTGCACACATGCGCGGTGTGGTTCCTGGCGCACATAGCCACGGCTGAAGTGCACAGAGCCCCTACACTGCCGCACACAGAGGAAAAAAATTAGAGGGAACATTGGACACCACATGTGGCGAAAGGGCGGTTCCGTACTGCAAAGTGATGCACTGCATACAAGTGTAAAGCATTATTAGAAGTCCTGCGGCACAGCGCAGGGGTGTAAAAGTAGGGGGGCAGCAGCGCCACGGATGGACATTGTAGGCAATCTCCAAACCGTGATGAGTGGGAAGATGGGCCTTTCAAACGTCAATCAATTAAGGCCATTGCCCTCATCACCAGGGGCACACGCTCGTGAAAATTGAGAGAGCATATATCTGTTTCAGAAAGCATGCAAGATACTGGCAGTAGACTGGTACGAGGAAAAAATGTTTCACTACCTTTGCTGCTCTAAACAACGGCTTCAGGAGGCCGGGAAAATCATATTTAAATTCGCACGTGCCATATGGAAGGAACTTTCACGATTCACAAGATTTTGCCGACCCTCCAAAAAATTAAAAAAAATGTCTATGTCTACCGTTCCCCTGGCGACCAGTTCTACACGAGTCAAGTGATGCTTTGCTCCCTGCATTCCGACCTTGAATGCCATGCACTATTGCACTGTTCAATCACGCGTTTTGTATGAAAAGGGCCCCCGACTTCGAGTGGATGCTTGAGCAGCCGCCGGAAACAGAAGGAAATCGCCTTAGATTCAATAACACTGAAGGAAGGTACACGTAAGGTCACAAATAGATCTAAACCTTCATAAAATGTGAGGGCAGAACTGGAGGGAATAACAGCAGTGTCGCTACCCTCCGCATTATCGGCCATTAGGGATGCATAGCCTTACTTGCCCTGCGGCTTCTTTACACTCCACTTGCCCTACTGAAAGAATCCATAAATAGAACGACTTTTACATTTACAAGCAGACAGCTAGTGCTCCAGATGCACGATGGTGGTTTTCATCTTACATGTCTTGAACTCATCCGTTGTGGCAGGCGTAACAGTTATAAATAGAACTGCGAGACAAGGGATCCCCTTAACAGAATATCGAATATATAAAGCAGACATGACTTTTCACTGTGTTGTTTTGACTTTATTTGCGTGTTGCTCAGAATTCTGACATTCTTCGAGCTGAACCAGTACGCACACTTTTGGTTATCTTGGGGATCCCTTTAGAATTAAGAGGTGAGCTAGCTAACTCCAGAGCTTGCTCTCTTCTTTCAATACATGTCTTCCCCAGGGCTGAACTAATAGTTATAATTTCATGATTAAGAAACCATCAAAACTTATTTGAAAATCGTTCAATTATTTTATCAGTAATTTAATAAGTTATTGCAATCTCTCTCTATATATACACACACATTTACATAAACACACATAAACAAACACATATATATATATATATATATATCCGTTCCAACTCCTACTCTCGGCAAAAGTGCAGAGTCCTCGACGTAGGTACAGACCACAAACACTGCGAAAAGTTTAATTCAAGGGTGGTTTATTGCTCTTCTGTCCCCAGCATGACGCGTTTCGGCTGCAACACGGCAGCCTTGATCACATGACTAGAAAGAACCAATAAATGTGCTTATATACTGTGAATGCTCCCAATCAGACTTAAATGCAGCATGAACATGGAAAAAATACTTTGTAAAACGGAGCAGTTATTTACAATTCCATCGACAATATACAATGGTCCCAGTGCAAAAAGGCGAGTTCATTACTTGATAAAATATCTATCAATGAAAACACATTGCAAGGCAAATACATATATTTACAAACTATTTACAAATAAATATATCATTTATACTGATGCCTATGGAAATAAAGTGCATTGCCCATTATATTCCTGATTTTGCTCCAATCCATGTATTAAAATATTATAAAGTTGCAAACAGTCTTAAAAATAGGGAACGTGCAATTTATGCTATTTAAAGTGCTTTTATAGTGACAATGTGCAAAATAGTGCTTGTTAAAATTGAGTTCTCTACTCTAATTTATTCAAGGGGATGCATTGGGGGTGGCACGTTAATTTAATCTCTATTAATGAAGAGTTGCATGCCACCCTCTAACAGAAGTAAATGTGTGTAATGATTACAGTGACGTCAAAAAACCTATTAAAGACAACGTGTATAATAAGGCTCAATGGAAACATCATGGCATAGTGCCCAAATATCTAACAAGAAAAGCTACACCATGGGGTACATTACGGGGCCCAACAGGAGTTATGAGCCAATATTATGGCATAGTGCCCTTTTCATTAGTTCAGCGGGCAGCTTAATCCCAACGGATCCTTATTCTTGATTGAAGTGACAGGGTGGCTGATAAACCTTACTTTACTGTTCCCTCTAGAGGAAACAATAAAGATCCTCCCCTGTGTTCAACCCGTTTGGGATTCTGGTATCGAGTAATATGATATATTTACTCTCCAGTTGCCTTAACGCTTTCTCCCTGTTGCCTCCTCTGATGTTTTTCGGCACCGCGTCAATGATGAAATATTTCAATTCATTTAAGTTCTTATTGTGGACCAATTCAAAATGCCGGGCTACCGGATAGTTGCCATCTGAGTTGACCACAGCCCTTAGGTGTTGCAGAATGCGGTTAAAAGCCTGCAGTTTGGTGCTCCCAACGTACCTGAGTCCACAGGTACACTGGAGCACATATACTGCAAAGTCCGTGCGGCAGGTGAAATGATCCCTGATCTTAATGGGAGTAGGGTCAAAAGCAGAGCAATACTCACTGGTGTTGACACCAAATTTGCAGGCCCTGCAAGATATACATTTAAAAAAACCGCATTTGTTATCAGTAATTTAATAAGTTATTGCAATCTCTCTCTATATATACACACACATTTACATAAACACACATAAACAAACACATATATATATATATATATATATATATATATATATATATATATATATATATATATATATATATGAACAAGTGAGTCCCTCCTCGGAAGAAGAAACAGACGCAGCATTCCACGAGGGGAAGTGTAAGGAGGGGCTTTATTAAAACAAATGACAGTCTGGTGGCGGCGAATGCATTTCGGCATATTGGCCTTCCTCAGCGCCCAGCACCTGACAGAAAGTCTCGAAACGCCTGCCTGCCGCTTGATGATGTAGGCGCCACTCCGCTCCTCCCCCGCCACCAGACTGTCATTTGTTTTAATAAAGCCCCTCCTTACACTTCCCCTCGTGGAATGCTGCGTCTGTTTCTTCTTCCGAGGAGGGACTCACTTGTTCATATTCCTGCGCACAGCCAGAGGCGCCTTGCAGCAAACCCCTGTCGCAATTGGGAACCGGACTTTCATATATATATATATATATATACGAACACACACCATTGCTTTAACTGATCTTTATAGGCAAAGTGAACGACTTTCTATAAATGAATCAATTAGAAAAACAATTATTGTATGGTTAATAAAAACCTTGACAATATGAACATTTAAAAGGGACATGGTACAAGATAAGCAGTGTAAAAGAGCAAAACAGTATAAAACATCGGACGCAAGTAGATGTATGATATCGGGAAAGAGAGCATATAGATTACTAGCAGGTGTTTAAAAACAGCGATTGATGACTTAAAAGCTATGTTGTTAATAAAAGTCAGGTGCGAATAAAGTCATAGTGCAAAGTGCATATTTTCCAAAATGCAAAGATATGTGTTAAAAAAAAGTATAAAAGAGAGTGAAAAAGTCTGGAATTCGATGATTTTCTCTAGATTTTTTAATAAAGTCCTGCACCACGTTAAAATATTTGCAGATTCTTGCCAGTTCAATAGGTACCATGGTGCAGAAAATCCAGTTCATGGCATTATTACAAGTCACTTATGCCATGAGTTACAAAAAGCATCTTTAGCAGAGACCGCATAAGATTGAGCAGCAGCCGGCAGCTATATAAAAAATAAAAGTTTCAGATTTGTAGCCACACAGCCTGCACCCAAAAATATTGGAAAGGAGTGACCAGTTTGGGTTGAAGTCTTTAATTTGTAATGCCATCAACCTTGCAGCCAATATTTGGGTACAGCAGATGTTCCCGATTGCGTAGTTAAGATGTGGTTGTGGTTGCAAGCCAGCATGAAACTCGGTAAAATATGGGATTGGCAAAGCGTTTAATAGCTGAGACCATGGACTCTTCTCTCACCATGACAAGAAAGAATCCACTTGTCACAGTCACATTCAGATTGCATTCCAAAAGATCAACGATGCATTCACCTCAACTAAACATTTCAGATCGTTTCTCACTGTGGAATTGCTGGGAACACACTTGCTTTGCCTTAGTCAAGCCCAGGAGTTTGTTTCGTTTGGCCTTTACAGAAGTGGAGCTTCAGTGGGAGCACCTGCTATGTTTCAATTTGAAAGTGCCTACTGTTGAGCTTTAATTTCTGTGATATGAGCATTAGTGCCAAAACGGCCCTGGGGCCCGGCCCAAGCTTAATGGGAGAGGGGGGCCGCGCAGCCCATCACAGGGGCCCGGCCATGCCCCTATAGGTGCCAAGGTGGGAACCTGGGCACTCAGTGTGCTATGGGAGCCTCAAGTCCCTCATGGTCCCAGCTGGCTCCCTTCCTCCTGCAGTCGCTGGAATTGCTATTGCATGCAGGGAGCTGCTGGAAACGCAGTGCAAGAGCAATAGTTTAATCTCTTTCCCTGCCCGCAAGTCTGCGGTCAAGGAAAGAGATGAAAACTCAGCTTCCAAAAATCAGGACCCTTTTGAAAGCTCCTGCTTGCTGTAACCGGAGCGTTTCCTTTTCCTTGGTGGGAGTTGTCACAGCTCCTGTCAAGCAAAAGCAAACAGCCATGTCACCCCAGTGGGCACCCCGGGACATAGCAGAACCTAGTCCTGGGGAGTAGCAGTCCCCATGGCCTTTTATGGCCTCAGGAGGGGCCCCACTGCTTCCTTGTGCACAGGCTGGCCCCGGGGAGTTGGTGGTCCCCAGGGCCGTATATGGCCCAGGAGGAGGGCCACGTGGCCACACAGTTTGTATTTGGCCCCAGGAAGGGGGGGGGGGGGCTCGGGAGGGTCAGCGCAGTCTACATATTTAATTTTTGTTTTTTATTGAGCTTGGGATGGGGTGGTCCCCAGGGACCAAGAGAGGCCAGGCAGCCCACCCCTGCATTAATATAAACAAGAGCCCAGGGAGGTGGGGGACTTCAGGGCATAAATAAGCCCTATGAGGGGCCCTTGTGCACCCCCTCCCTATTTGTTTAAATACACATGTTCCTGGGACACGGCTCACCCAGAAACAATGTGAAAACAAAACACAGGAGACCGTGCTTGCTTCTTTTCCCACGGTGGTATTAGCAAATATTACATGAAAAATTGCGGTGAATCAAAAATAATGTTTTTTTGCCCTGGCACCAGAGCTAGAGGCAAACACAAGGAGATGATGGACTGAGTGCTGAAACTTTTCACAAACTCAACCTCTGTCACCAATCTGGGTTGAATCCATCATCAATATTTCGCTCACTTCGTGGCCCCAGTTCAGACATAGCTATATGCAAATCAATTTTGACCCTGTTCCTTATGGGAACACTCCAGCCCAAACTGCCAAACCAGGTCTTCCCTGGACCGGAAACAAGCATCCTGGGACCAGTTTCGTGGTAACACCCCTCATCAGCCAGGCTAGCTTGAATCCACTGGCAAAGTGAGCAATGGGCCCACGTATGGGCATACCCTGCCTACTTAGGGCAAACAAACCAAACACAATGAGATGATTGCCGGAGTGCTGAAACTTTTCAGACATTCACCCCCAGTCAGAGATCTGTGTTGAACCATCATCAGGGTCAAGACTGATTTGCATATAGCTGGGTCAGGACTGAGGTGGCAAAGTGAGCCAAAGAACGATGATGGATTTAACCCAGATCTGTGACTGGGGGCGAGTGTCTGAAAAGTTTCAGCACTTCGTCCATCATCTCCTTGTGTTTACCACAGCAGGAGGGTCAGGATATTAAGATGCTGCCCGCCCCTTTTCTTTTCTTTCTGCATTTGTTTTTGGAGCTGAAGCAGAGTCCCAAGATAGCTGCCAACACTTCCCGGTTGAAGAGTTGGCAGCCAATCAAAGCTCTGCAGAGCTCTGCACGAGCTCGACATTATTCGCGAAGGCTTGAAATACATAGATATGGAAATTTGGATTTCCCTTAATTTCTTGCAAACTACTAAACAGATTTACACAGGATAACTGAAAGTGTGATCTGCAAACCAAAAGCTATCTTTCTGACAAATTATGAGTAATTAGGTCCAGCACTTTGGGCTGTAGTCGTGTTCAAAGCCCCTAAGAAAATTAACATGCCAAATGCACTTTTTTTTTTAACCCGTCCCCTTTTTTCTTTGCCCCGCTTGATGGATCGCCCTTAAACTTTTCATGCACAACGAGAATCACTGGCACACTTTTTTGTTTTCAAGATTCGACAAACAGCGCCAAAGATATAGGCAATTCAAAAAACGCTTTTCCTATGGAAAAATGGTTCTAACTAGAACTACCTACTGGCGGCCGCCAGTAGGTATTGTAAAATAATCAAACTGTTTTAAGAATTCACTGAAACTAAATATCCAGTTTCCATTTTGAATTAATTTATTTTGCATCTATGCAGTTATTTACACAGACAAACATAATAGTTCCCCAGCTTGTTTTAGCTGGCCCCTCCTGGCTATGGGAGAATTTAGGCATTTCGCCAAACTGTGTGGCCTCTGTAGTATTATTGCCCTATCACCATGTATTGTTAGTGTTAGACCTGGCACCATTGGCGTGGGTCTCCCTTCCATTTTTTCTGTTGCCTCATGTGTTTTTGCTGGTGTTAGATGCTTTGGGCACTGTGCTTCCGCTGTCCAGTGCCACAGTGCGAGTGCTCCCTACTGTAAATTGATGTATTGATTAGTGGTTCCATGATTGGATATTTGGTTTACTTGTCAGACCCTAGTACAGTGCACTGAGTGTGCCCAGGGCGTGTAAATCCAAATGCTGCTAGTGGGCTTGCAGCACTGGTTGTGCCACCCACAGAAGCGACATTGTAAAATGTGTCTAAGGTCTGCCATTGCAGAGCCGGCGTGTAGTCTGGTACGGTCATGCTGACTGGGCAAGTATACCCACTTGCCAGCCCCTAAACCTTCCCTTTTCTTCATATTATTCACCCCTATGGTAGGCCCAAGGGCAGGGTGCATTGTAAGTATAAGGTAGGACAAGCCGTGATGTGTGTGGAATGTCCTAATAGTGAATTACAGCCATTTTCTTTTTTCACTATTGCAAGGCTACCTGATCTCTATAGGCCAGAATGGGCTGCTGGATTGTTACATCTTATAATCCTAGCAGACTCAGAGAATATGGTAGCAATTAGAGTTTAGTATGCCTAGACTCAGAATAATAAAATACATCTTTTAGTGAAGTTTATTTTAAAATTCTGTGTTTGCAAATACCACTTTTAGAAAGTAGGTATTTGCTTGCCTAACCATTTGAGCCTGCCTCTGCGAGGTTGTGTATTCCTTTGTCTAATTTTGTCAGTGAAAGGGCTGGGGGATTCCAAGAGACAGGCTGGGGGAGCCCGGTGGTGATTAGGGACATCTAGATGTGAGGGAGGAGTTGCACCTGGGACCTGAATAGGGCTGGGCCTTCCCTCCACAATGCTGGCTCCACCCCCTGTGGTGGGTCTGATGTCTCTGCCCTGCAAACTGAAAGAAGAGAAGGAAGACTGTCAACAAAGTGCTCCAGGACTGTACTTGCCTTCCACAATGCTGACTCCACCTCCTGTGAGGCGTCTAATGTGCCTGCCCTGTGCTGTGAAAGGAAAGGAGAAGTCTGGTAAACAGAGTGCTTCAGAACTGGCTTGAACTGGGCACAGGTCCCTCTCCCCTCAGAGAACAAAGGATTTTGGGGTATAAGTATTTGGACCCTGATCCTAAGAAATTAGATCACTTTTGGACTTTCAAGACGAAACCTCTGCTGAGGAGAAGGAACCTGAAGAAACTGAGGAGAGACTATTACCCAGCTGAAGTGCTGCTTGGGGGATTGGCCTGCAGTGGTTGCTTGACTGCCAAAGAGAGGAGAAAGAACTTTGTGGACTTTCCTTTCAACTTGTGCAAAGATCTCCAAGGGCTTGGAAGAGAGCTTGCCCCCTGACGGAAGTCCCAGGACCAGTGGACTTCACCAGCCTTTGTGAATTACTGCTGGAAACAAGTGGCTACAGAGGCAGGGAGCTGTGACCGACTCTCACGACCGGCCCGGTGTCCTGTATGCACCGCATCAAGCAACGTCCACCTCGAACAAAGCAAGCTCTGCGCTCACCGACTCCGTCCTAACGCCGACACCGAGCCGTAGCCCGCACCGTGACTGGTAGACACCGTGACGTGCAACGCCTCACTACACCGAATCGAACTGGTCTGACCGACGCGGTCACTGCTGCGGACTTAGTGTCCTGCGAACACACAGGAGTTGGGCACCGCTTCGCGACGTACCGCCCGCCTCGCACCACTGTCCAGACAGATCGCCGTCAGCTCCTGAACTCCAGCTCGTTTGCCGCACCGCAAGCTGCAAGCACCGCATCGAAGCACCGTCTCGCCCTGCAACGCAGCCTTGGATCCACCGACACGGTCAACGGGCAGCTGCCTGCACCGCATCGAGGGACAACACGTCCTGCAACGCTTCCTTTCTGCACCGCGACGATGCCCGGAACCGGCTCGCACATCCGTGCCGGCCGACCCAAGTAAAAGGTACTGTGACTGAGTCTGTCAACATTTGAGTGGGCCCGTACCGCCACGGTCCGCTGGATTTGCTAGACTCTGTTATTTTCAACAACGCTGTAGCCCGTCCGGGCTCCCGACTCGCACAGAACCTTGATTTATGCCTTTTTATCAAGAACTCTTGAAAACTAATAGTACTGTGGATTCTTTTTGTCGTTTATTGGTCTTGTGGTAACTATATAAAATATACTAATTTTTGATATAAAACCTTCTGTGGTGACCATTTGTAGTGTTGTCACTGGGTTACTGTAGGTGGTCACAAATGCTTAACTTACAACGCCTCTGAAATAAAGCCTTGCTGCTCGTGCCAAGCTACCAGGGGGTGAGCAGAGGTTATTTTAGGAGTGTAATCCCCCTTACTCTGACTAGAGGAGAGGGTCCCTATTTGCCACAAGTACCTACCCGTGCCAACTAGAGACCCCTAATTCTAACAGTTAGCTAATGTCCCATGAGGCAACCAGGTGTTTTAATTCCATCAATGTCAGAATAAACCTAAAGCAGGACTCTCACTCACTCACTCACTGTGGGTCGTTTCATCTGCGAGTCTGCCTTTTTGTGTGGGAACTCAGAAATTCTAATGTAGCTGGTGAAGCCAGAGGCACATGGGCAAGAAGGATATTAGAACATTCCACACAATGAGGGTAGAATATTCTAAATTAAAAAGGCAGGAACACTAAGACACACACTGGAATGTTGGAACAGAAGGTCTATAACAGCATTAGCAGCCTTGATACACTTAAATGATTTCAATGAAGCTCTCAATATTGCAATGTTCTATTATAGACTTCTAGCCCACTGCAATACTAGTTGCTAAAGGCCTTGAACCAGAGTCAGGCCTGAGCCGCAGACTAGGGCATATAATGAGGGCGAGAGACTTTAACAACGGGTATAGCCAGAGGCAGAAGGGCTGTAAGGCTGCCATTAGTACATTGCACCCACTGAGGGAAGACCATTCTCAATTTAAAAGGAAGAGCATCAAAGACAAACATTGGAATGTTGGAGCACGTCTACACCAGCCCTTTTTAAACCATTGAGCTCCCAACACTGCATTGTTCTAATAGAGCATAAAGCTTCACGAGCATAAAGTATCCCTGCTCTAAAATTATCACTAGAATGGTGTTTGATTGGTGCAAAAAACACTTTTATTGGATCCTCCAGACCACAAGACTAAAACAAGAGTGTGTAACTATCAATCCTTCATTACTACTAACATGTTTTTGCCCAAATTACGTGCCCCTCTGGCGTCAGGTGCATTTGTCAGGATGTATGTAGTGGTAGTCTAGCACTTCTAATAGAAAAGGTGACATAGTCCATCTCTTCCTCTCATTTCCTTTTGTGTTGCTCTGAGCACAACACACTCAAAGCTAAATCTGTACACCTAAATAAAAAGAACTGGCAAAACTTGTAATCTTAGCAAATGCAGTTTCATTCTATTTTCAAGAGCAACAACCAGTACAACCATAAAATGATCAAGAGCTTGGGACCAACATAGGCAACACTATCTTGACCAGTCCAATTCGATGAACTTCCTTTATGATCCTCTACTTATCTTTCTTTGTAGGACCCCACCTACATAAAAGATGGATTGCTTTCATGCAGCCAGATAAACATTTATTTTTACCTTTTGCAAAAGTGCACCAACGGCATGCTTATGTTATACTTTCTGAAAAAGTGCACTTACACCACACTTCAACTGTACTGTAGTCCATGACAGATACCATTGACACCTCAATTATGCAGCATTATTCTTGATGAGGTTACAGGCCAATTGTCATAATCAGTAGTTTCTCCTAAGCTTTTTTGCATATCCAATAGAAATTACTAGCTACTTTAAGGGGTGATGACAGACTCCGGTTTCACTCTTATCCTATTTTTGCTTTTAAATAAAGCACAAAAAAAAACACAGTTAAGTATTATCAAAGAGAAGTAGAAAACAAAAAACAAACCTGAAAAATAATGGAACCGTTCAAAGCGACAGCGAATCAACACAGTTTAGAAATTTAGATCGTAAATAACCTAGCTGATCACAAAATGGGCAATTAAACAAAACATGTTTCCATATACAACTGTATTAACTTACATTAAAAGTACTAAAAGATTACACCATGAAAGCATATCACAAGATGATTCCACAATTATGCGCCTTACACTTACAAAGTGATCCCATCCTCTCTTTTTTGTAGCTAGGGACCACAAGCTTTGCAACAGAGAATAAAAGATAGCTTTCTGGTAGCCAAGTTTCCACAATAAAAAGGTATCTGGCCCAAAAGGATGATTTTTAATAGCTTGTAGGAGGGAACTCCATGATCTCAAAATCCTAAATATAAAGCAATTCAGTCTTGCAACACTGGGCCTTCAGGCCCTTACACTACTTTTAACAAAGCTTGGCAGCAGCTACCTCATCCACGAAGAGATTCCCGAGGCTCTCAAGCACACCGTTATCACCCAAACATGCTTAACTTAAAGACTAACATCCCTGGCAAAGCTATCCAAAGCACATTGAGGGTGCAGCTTTCTGATATATGGAAAATCTCCAGCCACCTCCAATATGGCTACCACCATTAACATGTACCTAAATATAACTTCATGTTGATGCCTGTGCCTTGATTCGCCTTAACTTCTGCACTTTTCAGCAGTGTGGTTCATAACATTCTATCAAACAGTCTTGAGGAAAAAGGAGGACTGACCTGCAATAGTTAAAGAGATTTCTCTGATATTTCAACCCCCAGGTCTAAGTAGGGCCATTCCTTTCCAAACCTTACAATTATTTGGAAAGCCATGTGCTGGGAACTTTTATTGAAGTGATTTTTGGAATAAAAGAATATCAAGATTACCATATGCTTTGGATCCTTGTGTTTGACTAAAGTTGTTATCAAGGTCTCTATACCCAAGTTGAATGGGGCTACATATACCCACAAATGTCATTGATTTTGATATAACCAGCAAGTGACGAGAGGTGTGCTGTCCAAGCCCTTTCCCGTTTTGTGTATTGATGCACACTTTGTGTATAAATACCACCGTTGGGTAGTTGGTGTTGTGGGGGCAAATTGAGCACCCTAATCCAGACTTATTTGAAAAAGTTCTTATATTACACGTATACAATACAGTATTGATCCACGAATGTGCGGACGTTTCCTTATCAGGGATCACTACTACCCATTTCTATGTTGATCATTATTTGGGAAGGTAAGTAACTCATCTAATTAGTGATCTTTTTAAATGCATGCACGGACATCCTCAAACTCTATTTACTGTCATAAGATTAGCTATCAAATGTATGCTGAAATTACATATCACGATCTTCGACAACCATATATGAAGGAATATGCACTGCAAGTACAACAGATGCACATGTGAGCAAGAGTTGTGAGCAAGGGTGTATGCACAGCATCCTGCGAGTGGGAAAAGTAAACAGGGGTGTAGGGAAATTCCAGACAATTGTTAAAATACCTTATGTTAATACTTGCCTCAAGGAAAGTTAAAGTTCTCTGCTAAGATCAGTTTTTGATTATTATATAAAATAACATTTCCTAGCTTTCGTAATGGAAAGTTTATATTCTATTAAGGACGTGGAGCCAAGGATTATGCTTTCTTTTTTTCACTTTATTTTAACAGCACCCATATGAAAACATTAACCAAACTACAAAATCCATGAACACTGGGGATACAGAAGTTCATTGCAGGTCATCCAATCAGGGTACTATAGTTCCTGGTCTTCGAAAATTCCTCCTCTTTCTTCGTGTGACAATCAGCCGGAAAGTTAGCCTTTATTCCTATTGCCCACATCATTTCCTGTGAAAGAAGACTCTCGAAAACACATTCTGAACATTCTCAAAGTCATGCTTAGCAATTTAGTTTGACCATTGTATACTGATACTATACTTCACAAAAAACATTCACAATTGCATGATAAGATCACATGGAATCATAAAAATGTTACTTACAGTGATTTCGAACTATCCCATTACACCGGGGGGGGGGGGGGGGGGGGGGGGGGCATGGTAGATATACGACCCCGGGTCGAATAATCCTCACCTTCGCATCCTTAATAGAACTGAAACTTTCCATAACAGCTTATCCACCACTAAGGATGGCATATTATGCATCGGTTTAAAGTAAAAGTACTAGAAAACAAGAGTCTTGTGATCAACCCGCTGCATTCATGATATCCTCCCAAAGAGAGCGCATTGGAGAACACAGCCCCTCTAAGAGAGTAGACTCTGTGTTTATGCCTGCTTCATGCATCTGACCCATATAGCAATGGTAGGGGAAGACACCACTCAGTTTGGCTTTCTAAACAATGAGAAGTTGCCATTCTCCTAGGGGATGGTATTCCTCTGTGATGACTCATAAGACGTGATGCATTTCAACACACAATTTTGGAGAACCTGGGAATGCAGAATAGGAAACCAACCTGGAGTTGGTCTTTTTGCTTCTTGAAATGTGGAGTAACATCTTCCAGGGTAAATACTGGTCATCGTGATATCTAATGCCCCGACATCAGACTCTCATCTAAGGATGATTAAGCATAAGAGGGAGGCCAGCTTAGCCGAAAATTGTTTAAGCGAAAGATATTTATTGCTTGGCCAAGAAAAGAACATATTAAGCATCACATTAACATCCCAAAGGACAGGATAAAGTGGTTCTGGGGGAAGAGATCAGCCTATGCCTCTCAGTAGCTTCCGGGTTAAAGGGTGCTCATCGACAGGATGCCTAGTCGATCAGGGAATGCCCAGCTGATATCACTGATCGAAAAGCATGGATTGTTCTATAGACCATCCGATGCTAGGGAGTCTAGAAAGGTCAGGATATCAGCAAGGTTTGTCCCAACGGAATCCAAATGTCGTTGACGACACCAACCCAGCTATCTGGACCAAGCTCATCAGTATCACTTAACTGTGCTACTTGCCTATTCCTTGGAAAGAATGGTCTGCAGCCTAGAGAAAAAGTCCTGGGACATGCCATTGTCCCGAAAATCCTCCACGCCATGAGCTGCAGCGAGCCCATGCGAACCAGATGGTGAGGCTTCCCTGAGGGATCTAGGAGGAGAGCTGGGAACAGAGCTAAACAGACTGGAGAATCCCACGAAAGTTCCATCATAACTGGAAACAACACTTTAGACCTCCTTAGGGGAGCGATTACCATCTGTTGTTGCCAAACTGGGGTGGAGAGTTGCATTACCATTGAGAACAGCGGGAACGCGTAGCCCATCTCCATGTCTCAGCGTTGTTGAAAGGTATCCATTACATGAGCCAAGGGTTCTGGCCTCCAACTGAAGTATTTTGCCACCTGACAGTCGAGCGTGGACGCAAGCAGGTCCACTGAAAAAGGGACCCCACATTGAGGTCAGTGCACGGAACACAGATGGATCCAGTTTCCAGAGACGGAGATCCTGAAGATACCGGATTGCCAGCCCGCTACTTGATTGTCTGAGCCTGGGAGAAATTCTACTGTAAATGAGATTGGAGTCTCTAGACAATACTCCCATAAGCTCCTGGCCATATCCACCTTGGACCGTGTTCCCACTAGGTGAATTACTACCACCCTATCAATCTGTGGAAGGGATGTACCTGGCCTGGCTAGTGTGAAAGTCAACTTGTGTCTGATCTGGGCCAACTTCCTGGATTGAAAGCTCAGGGTGCTTAAACAGAATCCACTACAAACCCAAGTAAGACAATAGACTAAGTCAGGGATAAAACGGACTTCTTTTGTTGATGAGGAAACCCAGGGACTGAAGTAGAGAAACGGAGAAATGAAGGGGGATCCGCAGGGTTTTAGCCTCTCGGTTCATTAGCAAAAGGTCATCTAAGAACACGATTAAGTGGGCACCCTCTAGCCCGAAGATGCTCCACTACTGGTCAAAGGATCTTGGTAAAACACCACAGGACGAAGACAATCCGAACGGGAGAGTAGCGAACTTGTACGTGGGGTGAAGCCACTGGAATTAGAGGAAGTGCGGGTGAGGCGGGAATATAGGGACTGTTAAATAAGCGTCTTTTAGATCCATATGTGTTAACCAATCATTGGAAATAATGAAGTCTCTAAGATGAATACCCTTCATTCTGAAGTGGCAGTAGACCATCCATTGTTGAACTGTCTGAGGTTGATGACCTGGAGCTTCCCGCCATTCGTTTGGCCACCAAAAACAGGTTGCTGAGAAAACTATGGATGTGGGTGGGTCTGGACTCTGGCCCTTTTGGACAGGAGGTCCTGAAGTTCGGCATCGACCAAGGAAGACTCCTCTTCAGAGAAGTGAAAGGGAGGGGGACCTGGGCTTGCACGGGGAACCTGTAAAACTCAATCTGGAAACCTAGGAGGATCTGAAAGACCCAAGAGTCGGATGTCAGAGATTTCCTATTGTAGATAAAGTCTGCCAACCTGCCCCCTCCAATTTTACATGGGTAAAAAGGGGTCACACTCACCATGAGAGGTGCCTTGTTTGTGTCTGCCTCTGGCACCTCGGTGACGAGGGTATCCGCGGGTGAGGTAAAACCCACCAAATCTTTACTGGTCCTGATATTGGTCCAGCCTAGGGGCTTGGCCCCAGAAAGATGCCTGTTGCTGTCCACAGCCGGCTGAGCACTCCCTCCCACAGCCGGCTAATCCAGGGGTTAAATATCTTTTTTTATGACACCTGCGCTTTGACCAGTGAACTGAATGTGGCAACAAACTTACTAAGCTCTTTGATGAAAGGCTAGGCAAAGAAGCTGCCTTGCACCACTAGACCGGACTGTGAAGTTGCCAAGTCCCCTAGGTTGGGGTCGATTTTGATCAACAAGGACCTCCTCTGTTTCGTTGATAGGGCATAGTTGGCATTACCAAGAAATATTATGGCCCTCTGCACCCATCCTGATAGGACTTCTGGGGACATAAGGGAGCAGGAGGTCTTGGCACCCTCTGCCATATCTAATATTTTTGTTAGTGTACCTGCCATGTCCAGAGGTTTGTCCTGGCAGTACCACCATAATTGAGCGATACCATTTTAAGGTCACGAATGTATTTAGCGAGCAAAGTCAATATGCATGGATCTATCACTAGGGCATGGGCCATTTTTCCTGCCAGGGAGGTGCAGGATATTTCACCTTAAGGCGGTTGCCGACCTCTTTATCGAGAGACTTCCTCAGTCTCTTCGCCATGTATGTGGCAACGGTCAACTGAAACCCACTTTGATGACCGGGGAAATAAGAGATCCACTTGGTCAAGCATTCCTGAATCTGACAATGGTGCAGGCTTTTCGTCATCAGACAGTTTCAGAGCAGAGCTGGAATGCCAGGGTCTTTCTGGCTCCAAGTCCCAATCTGAGGGAGGTGAATCATCACTATTCGGTAACGGGGGCAGGAAAAGATGATGGACATAAGTCAGGATATTGGGGGGGGGGGGTAGGGTTATTGATTGCGTATCTGGAATTATGACCCCAGGAATGCGCATTTCAGGCAGTCATAGGTGTCTAAATCTACATCTGTGCGCTTCCTACCAGAAGGTTTGGGCATCTTGGTCATGCACATAGTCTTAAGGGTGGGTGTCCCTTTAGGTTCTGCCCTGGGATCGAGGGATCGAAGGCACTGTGATGCCAGATTAAGTTGTTTTTGGTCCAGCAGTGCTACAGCTTCTGAGACTGCTCTTTGGGTGGAGACCTCACAGAAGTCATAGTCAATGGGCAGGTAGGTAACCGCTTCCACCTCCATACACAAGTTGGTTATTTCCTACATATCAGTGGCACTATGGACTGGTGGAACCAGACAGGTAAGAGGGGCCTGAGAAGGCACCGTTATGAAGGTGGGGCCACTAACTGCATTTTTATTCACAGGACTAATGAGAAGTATGATGTAATCAAAAAGATGTCGGTACTTCAAGATAGATTATTCAAGTTACTTTATTAAGTTAAGTTGTTAAGTTAAAAGATAGAAACGATAACTCCATCAGGAGCAGCTGTCCTGCTGCTCAGCCCTCACCCAACTGACATTCACAAACCACTAGCATTCCACCCATCCAACATTCCACAACACAGACATTCTAGCTGAGCAGCAGGAAGACTCAAGATACAACATATCTCCCTTCGTTAGGGGAGCAACTGCATTGTGCAATAAAATGGATGAAACCATCAAGATAAATGTTATCTCATCGCTCGCACTACAGTCTATAAATTTTATCTCATCTCGCGCACTACAGTCAGAACAGAACATCACATTACCTCCTGAAATAAACAACTATCCTACCACTTACATCCAAATGCCACAAATCATACCAGTTGGTCAGACCAGTTCAACAAGCAAGCCACACCGGAACAACCTTAACACCCTATAAATCAGGAAACAACGTGCACTCTTCAGACGAAGAACAAGCACTCACATAACTCATTCATGCGCCAGGAAACAACGTGCACATCTAAGACAAAGAACAAGCACTCACATAACCCATTCATTTGTCAATCAACACTACACAATACCTAATAAAGAGTGACCACATACAGCATAGCCATCTCATACACACACGAGCTAATGAGTGGCCTAACAACTCGACACCAACTCACACACAACACTTGTTGTGGGACAGCTCTTGGCGACTTATTCACCTACAACCAAACATCACAAACAATGAGTGACCACATACAACATAGTCATCTCACGCACGAGCCAATGAGTTGCCTAACAACTTGGCACTAACTCATACACAACACTTGTTGTGGGACAGCTCTTGGTGACGTATTCACCCGCTACCAAACTACACCAATACTGAGAGACTATACCGCAGTCACCTCATACATAACACAAACAAGAGTGGACTAACAACAGGACTCCACTCCAAAACAACACTTAGGGATGCTACACCCTGTTGTGCTCAAATTGTGGGACCTATATTGCTGACGTTGGCTCTTCCACCCCGGCTTCATGCTTCCATAGCAATTCTTGACCCTGGACAATGCCCCCAACATGGTCTCACTCAACCGCTGCGTCCTTTTCGACTTCTTCAGGGCTCACCGACCAGCTTCCATTACAGGGACCATTATCCTTTTTGACTTCTTCTGGGTTCACCGACCAGCTTCCATTACCGGGACCTTTGCCCTTTTCGACTGCTTCTGCGTTCTCCGACCAGCTTCCACTACCGGGACCTTTGTCCTTTTCGACTTCTTCTGCGTTCTCCGACCAGCTTCCATTACAGGGACTTTTGTCCTTTTTGATTTCTTCTGGGCTCTCCGACCAGCTTCCATTACCCTTCGTCATGTTACAGCATTACTGTGCTCACAAACCAGCTTTCCAATACCAAAAACATTGTTCTATTTAATCTCGTTCCAGGCTCTTAGTCGTTGTTTATAAACTTTATATGAACGCTGTTGTTGTACTGGTTACTGGGACTCTAAACCCACCATCAATTCTCTCCGAGTAATATGCCATGCAATTATAAGTGTTGCGGTGAAAATCCGTGGCAAAACATCACAAACTATGTATACACATCTCAGATACTCCTGTAAGCAAAACTCATTATAAAATGAAGCAATGTCAGTACCTTTTCCTTCACACAGAGCATCAGCACTCACGGTAAACTTCTTCTTGACAGCAGCGATGGCAATATTTGCCGATGTATGCCTCGATTTACCATTTGCAAAATGGAGGCACGCACATCGACGTAGGGTCGGCTGGTTCACGGCACGAACTTGCACCAAGTAATGCCGCACCAGAGTAACCCATGATTAGAACGTCCCATCCTCATCGCCAAATGATGTAATCAAAAAGATGTCGGTACTTCAAGATAGATTATTCAAGTTACTTTATTAAGTTAAGTTGTTAAGTTAAAAGATAGAAACGATAACCCCATCAGGAGCAGCTTTCCTGCTGCTCAGCCCTCACCCAACTGACATTCACAAACCACTAGCATTCCACCCATCCAGCATTCCACAACACAGACATTCTAGCTGAGCAGCAGGAAGACTCAAGATACAACATAGTACAGATAGGGAATGAATCAGAAAGGAAACCTGTATATTTTATCTAAGTATAGGACTGGGTGCAGTGTCCCCAATGCAATGAAGCAAGCAAGCATGCAGTCTTTGCAAGCGTTCTACACGGTGAAATACACAAGTTTGTTGACCTCACATAAAGACACAGACCCAGACTCTGGGTGTACGTTCTCACACGTTCTCACACGATCGAGAGAAGGAGAAAAGCAATCTAACTGCGAAGTACAAGCTCTTTTTAAGAGGCGTAACACTCCAGGCCCCAAGGCAAAGAGAAAGGTTGCAGGCTATGATGGTTGATCTGATAGTTATCTGAGGAAATCGATCAGAGTAGCTTGCCACCATGCCTCAAAGAGAAGAGCCTCCAAAGAGGTGTGTGGACGTCCCTAGCGGTCAGAGGACCACGCTGCACAGCCACAACATGCCTCAGTGAGGCGAACGCCTACGCTGGCCGCAGCCGTGTAGAAGCAATCGCGCTTCCGGAGAGAACAAACCTGAGAGGTAAAAGCATGCAAATCACTCTCAAAAGTTGTGAAAAAGTCACAATAACTGTAATTTAATAGAAAGGATGACCCACAGGCCTGGCACTTAACTGACCGCTGCGAGGAGCAGCCAAGAAAGAGAAGGATATTACTTAGACAAGGGAAAATAATGGGGCCAAATGTACCGTGATTGGATGGCCTGTAATGAACTTTTATGTCCCAAGTGTTCATGGGACTTGTAGTTTGGTTAATGTTTTCATATGGTTGCTGTTAAAATAAAGCTTAGAAAAGAAAGCATAATCCTAGTCTACAATCCAGACTAGGAATTAAACCTTCCACGTTTCCCTCAAAATCTGTAGTCCTTTTTAATCGTAAGAGTCCAATATTAACACCTAAAAAACTGTCTGTAGTGTCTGAGGCACTGGGCACCAAGCATGATCGAGCTTCACGAATTTGGTAACCAGCATTGATCACTAAACTAGCCATGACTAAAATGATGCTAAGTGTTTAACCTCCCAAGCAGGTTGAGATAATTTGATCTATTGTATGCAGTCCATAAGTGGGCTACCTGTACTGGCCTCATCTATCAACCTCACAAGTGATAGAATGAGGAGAATGGGGAAAGGGGCCAACAACCTATTTTCTAGATGGCAGTAGAGGAAGGGATTGGTAAATATATAAAAGCATGCAAATCACTCTCAAAAGTTGTGAAAAAGTCACAATAACTGTAATTTAATAGAAAGGATGACCCACAGGCCTGGCACTTAACTGACCGCTGCGAGGAGCAGCCAAGAAAGAGAAGGATATTACTTAGACAAGGGAAAATAATGGGGCCAAATGTACCGTGATTGGATGGCCTGTAATGAACTTTTATGTCCCAAGTGTTCATGGGACTTGTAGTTTGGTTAATGTTTTCATATGGTTGCTGTTAAAATAAAGCTTAGAAAAGAAAGCATAATCCTAGTCTACAATCCAGACTAGGAATTAAACCTTCCACGTTTCCCTCAAAATCTGTAGTCCTTTTTAATCGTAAGAGTCCAATATTAACACCTAAAAAACTGTCTGTAGTGTCTGAGGCACTGGGCACCAAGCATGATCGAGCTTCACGAATTTGGTAACCAGCATTGATCACTAAACTAGCCATGACTAAAATGATGCTAAGTGTTTAACCTCCCAAGCAGGTTGAGATAATTTGATCTATTGTATGCAGTCCATAAGTGGGCTACCTGTACTGGCCTCATCTATCAACCTCACAAGTGATAGAATGAGGAGAATGGGGAAAGGGGCCAACAACCTATTTTCTAGATGGCAGTAGAGGAAGGGATTGGTAAATATGCATTTCAATGTAATGCAAAAAAACACAGTAGACTGGCTGATTACCATCTGCTGTTAAATTATAAACCAACCAGTATTGAGCCATAAAACAGAACTAATTTGGGCAAAATGTTTTATCTATTATAACTTTCAATATAAAACAACTTCAGCTCATAAAAAGTGCCCCTGTAAGATCACTTGGTATATCTATCCCGCATTGCCCACCACACATTTTTCATGGTCAACATCAAATGATGGGACCACACCAATACCACTATCCACAACTACGTCGCCACAAACTTACACAGCACCAGGACCTCAGTTCTATTAGCCTGGCGAAGAACGAGTTAGTTCACTCACTCCTAGGGGTCCCTTTCCTGATTAAATAACAATATGTTAAACTCATCAACTGGCTTCCAACCTGTAATATGGATTTATTAGGAATTAGGTATACAGGTGAAGACGCTTCACTCCAAAAAAACACCTAGATCAGGCTCCGGCAACACTTTTTCACGTTTGAACATTCCAAGTCGGTTCTAGGCCTGAAATCAAGGTTGCTGTTTATCAAATGGTAATGCCTGCGGTCTTGTACTTCAACAAGGGGACCGATAAAATAAATGATTTAGAGAGTGAGGGAGGGTTGTCTGAAATGTTCTTTATGAGTCGCCACTGACAAAAGGCAAAAGATTTGGTGGCCGAAGCACGTTCATTCTCCACTCCCTCCCCACTAAACAGACGGTTCGGTAAACTGTGTTCTAGCGGTGTGTACTTGCACATTGGGTTTTTTGGCACCAGACAAGAGGTACACATTAATAAGGGTAGAAGTCACTGACCAACTCATGTTTCTGCATTTGGTTCTCCAATGTATAGCTCTCTATGACAGGTTAGTGTAACTTGATAAAGTTAGAATTGTTTATTTTCTACACTTCCTGCAAAGTATTATACTTAGTCCATCCCAAAACATTGATTTTAACAAAAAATAATATATCAGTCAATACAAACTTTCCTAATTAAAAAAAAACAAAAAGCAATGAAATTACTGGCAAAACACACTGTTCAGTCAGTATTGCCAAGAACAACATTCTGAATGGCTTAGTCAAACCAGCCACAGCCAACCGGTGCTGCAAAACAGTATTCACCGTTTTCACGAACAGAAACAACCCATGTAATTTTCCTTGGCTTCTACAGTATAGCTGCTCTTAGTTTTTTGATTTCTGTAGGTGGAGAGGGACAGAACACTCTTAAGAGTAGTACTGCTTCTAATAACGGCCGCCTAAAAAGTCGCAGTCCACATTACTGCAAGGTATTGTGGTGCAGCCAACAAGGAATTGCATGAGACTAAATGGATAGTGTTTTGTAGTAGGAAAATGAGCAATATATCAAGGGTTTAAGCTCGGAGGACAAACTTCAACAAAATGGATTCTAAATAGCAATTCTCTACAATGAGAGGTAAATCTCGAAGTCGTTTGTTTTTTAGGTCTCACCTAGTGAGAGCTTTAGCTCTCTTACCAGCTTCATATAAAAATTAAAAATAATACAATCACACACATTATAAAGTTTATACAGACTGCCGCATTTAAAAACAGGCAAATTAATCACTGGCTAAACATGATTTATAGCCTCAACATTCTGTATGGCTTAGTCAAGGCAGCCAGTGACTAACCGGTGGTGCAACAACAACTTTCTCCACTGCTTCTGTGCCTAACCCATGCCTCAGCAGGGCCGGACCATCAAAAGCGGTTTGGGTGAGGGGCCTGGTCACAGTGAAGTGCTCATTGTTTTGCTACTGCAGTTGGGGACTGCTGCATGTATTGTGTAATTATCAAAAAGGTGGTGCCTATAGGGGTAGAGGTGGGGGGCAGGGGGAGTGTAACCTTAGACTTCAGCGGAGATATTATTGTAAAGGAACTTTTCTGCAAGTTGCTTAGTTATGCAATGAGTGCATTTATTTATATAATGCAGAAACGATTCATGACAATGACATTATTTACACTTATCGAAAGACAAGATGCTCTTATAAGAGACGGTGCAGTGAGTAAATAGTGTGATACTGCCCTGATGACCCTGTCCTAAGTAAATATGTAAAGGGGTCGAAACATCGACAATAACATATGTGGACTAATTTTAGATTCTGATTGAGATTTATGACAGTCACAGTAAGAGTGTCTTTTACGATAACCTATCATCCCAATCAGTCACATGTATATATTTGTGTGTATAGCACAAGCGCACTTTATCACTGTGCCGTTACTTCAGAGGAGCACCTTGCCTTTCGATAAATGTAAATAAAATGTCATATTGTCATGAACCATTTCTGCATTATATAAATAAATGCACTTATTGCATAACTAAGTAAGTTGCAAAAAAGTTTCTTTACAACACTATTGCCGTGGAAGTCAAAGGCTACACTTCCCCATCTGACCACCTTTTTGATATTAATTGTCCGGCCCTTGTCCCTGGGTTACTGGGTTGCCCCATTTTCTCTAATACTGCATGTATGGGATAGTCAGGCAAAGCTGCAGTCTTTTCTCAAGTTTCTCTATCCTGTGCATTTGCAGCAGTGGGATGAAGACTTGTACTCTAATCTGGGAATGATCTGGCATGCCTTAGAAACTGTAGCCAAGGTGCAGCATAGGGGGGCAGGAGGGGGGGTCGGGTCGGTCTTCATGCCAGTCCTCAATGACAGTAAATATGATGGACTAAGCAATATGAGGTTGCCTTTAAGCTTAAGGACCGTGGCTGCCTTGCTGTAACCACCAATGTAGGCCATTAGCCCCAGTAGAGGACTGCCTCCCCCAAAAACAGAAGAAAAGATATGTAGCAAGGTACTCAACGCGCACGCGAGCAGAAATAGAAAATAAACAGTTCCAGCCGCCTCTTCTACTGCCAAAAACTTACATCTCTGGATTTTGCGGGTAGGAAAACACAAATCTGCAAGGGACTGAATTGAAGGATGCCAAGGTGAGCAGCAAACATTGTATGTTCAAGAAGTCACATCTTTCATATGTTTACATGCAAAATTAGAACAGGTCATGTGGAAGAACGCAGAAGCAGGATGACCTAAAAACAGGTCTACCATCGCTCTATTTAGCTGTGTGCTAGCTATGCTTGATCTTTCCAATTGTACATAAGAAGGGGAACAACTGCACTTAGAAAGATGTTTAAAAAAATCCACTCTTCTCTTAGGCATGATAAGAGATTCTCAACTCTAAAGCAGCATTCAAGGCATGGCTTAAAATAATTTTGAACAAGAACATGTAAATGAGCTACCATTAGGATGGCTCTAGTTTAAGGCAGCTGAGTTCACCAACACTGAGCTTGGCCAGCAGTTGTATATACAAAGTAAAACAGTCACAGCCAAATATTGGGAAAACTGATTCAACACTATTTGATCAAACTGCTGCATTTTGCCCACTATAAAGCAGTGTTCTTTAAAAGAGACCACCTTCCAACCTTAAATCCTAGCTACAGACAGCTTCAACTTTCTAGAAGACTGTCACATATTGTTATTTGAAATAGGTTGTTGTTGTTCCCTGTTGAATAGGTAGGAGCATGCTGTAGAATGGGGGAAGTAGATAAAAGGGTTCGAGCATAGTGGAGCCGGCTGTACATTCAACAGCTACTCAATAAAGGAGGTTACTGCTTCAAGCGGTGGTGGATTCATTCGGGGAGAGCATATTTATGACTCAGCCGGAGATCAGAAAAAAATCTGGGGGTGTTTTGAGGACTTAGAAGATTTTCGGTAAGAGGATCTTTGTTTCTTTAATGATCTGCGGCATCGCACTTAACGCACGTAATTTCAATCAAGTGACTATACGTTTATGTCTTGAAGTCCGACAGCAGGCAGCCATACTGGTTTGGGAAGAATAAAGTGGTGCATTGCATTTATGTAGTGATGTAGTTTGTGACCCGTCACAAATTATTGTAATTGCATTGAGTTATGTCAGCGAATTACGGAGATACGCATGCAATTTTGCACCAATTGTAAATACATTTCTCCTGTGCATCACAGTGATGCACACACCTTGGAAAAAATATATATATCTGTGAGAGTGTCTCATGGAAATGTTTGAATTCTACTGATGTTTAGTGTGGATTACTGACCCAAGTGTTACGGTGATCCACACACCTGGAGAGTTTCAGCTGTCTCAGACTACCATTGGGATTTCCATATTGTAATACTACGGTGAACACTTTATTTTAACATATTGTGTGTATATATATATATATATATATATATATATATATATATATATATATACATATATACATACATACATACACACACCCCAAGAAAATCAAACCTTCATTTCTCAAGACAATAGTACAATCCCTGCTTCTCTCCAAACTGGACTATGGGAACTATGGGAACGCCAGCCTAACAGGGACCCCGAAAGCTCACCCAGTCCCACTAAGGTCAGTCCTCAACATGGCACCGGTGTAAAAAGATTTGATCACATCATACCAGCTCTCAACTCCCTCAACTGGCTTCCAATGGAAGGTAGATGTTTTAACAAACTGGCCTGCATCACACACAAAACCCTTCACTCACCTTCCCCCAACTACCTTAAAGGCAAACTGCTAAAAGCAGGAAAATCCAGAACTCTCAGAAGCTCCAACTCACTTCTTCTCATCCCTCCGAAAGTGAAAAGGAAATCCACTCAGTGTCGACCCTTCTCTGGTAATGTACCCAGGATGTGGAACTCACTTCCTAGAGACCTCAGATGCAACCCCTCCTTCTCCTGCTTCAAAAGGGACTTGAAACTCCATCTCCTCAACAAATTCTTTACCGACCAAGGTCAACTAACCTAGACTCTGATAACCTAGTTGACTCCCTCCCTCACTTGACCATCAAGGATAGGCGTTTACTGGACTGTGCCAACCACCTACTTTTTTTTGTCTCCCCACTCACCGTTTGCCTAATTATTACGTTTTTGCTTTATCTTTCTTGCTTCCTAAGTTCATGGCATGAAATGCAACCTTGATCTCTCACTGTTTTGCCTAATTATTATGCTTTTGCTTGTATCTTTTTTTGCTTCCTTAGATTATGCTATATAATGCAACATTTACCTCCTGTGTATATGTAAAGTGCTATGATACCCACAGGTCAAGCCAGTGCTATATAAAACTTTTAAAATAAAAAAAAATATTTTATTATTATTATTCTCAAGTTCTCAAAGGCTTTATTTCGATAAGATCTTATCATAAAAGCATCACAGTAAAATAAAAAACATTTGCATAAGAAACAGACTATAATTGACAATTGGGACCAAACATTTTAAAAACATTTAAATAGCAAAATGAAAAAGCATAATTAAAAATTGAGAATTAAAATTAGCTTGACCTTTAAAAACAGATTAAACAATTAACAAAAGCCTTTTTGCTCTAATGGACCATGTCCACAATAAGAACTTGGATAAACCACAGACAAATAGTGTCCTGGTATCTGACATTAAAATGCGAAGTGCTTCGCTTGAATGCCTAGTGTCCATAGCCCGACAAATGGGTTTGAGCCACCTTTGTCTGGGGAGTACATATGAACCTAAAGTACAAGGCCCTTTCATAGGGTTTCCATGCAACATCTAGGTAGAGTTCACGGGATGGTATATCCTTATGTTTTAGGAACTCTTCCGTTAGCCTGCCAAGTGTTGGGTCAGTACAGGTTCTGATAGCAACCCATTTCCAATAGAGGTTCTTTAGGGTGGCTTTCGGCGGAGATGAGCGACTAGCCCAGGCTTCGCTAAGTCCTATCTTGCCGAGAAGAGATTTAACGTCCTTAAGCCATTTTATTTGATGCCAACCCGCCATTGACATTACCTCTGCTAGCCCCTTGGCATATTTAGTAAGATCTGGGACTCGCCACAGCCTAGCCCATAAGAGCAACGGCCGGAGTTTTGCCAGCTCACCAATGGGCTGACAGCCTAGGTCGAGCAGCAGGGGTTTAATTGGTGTACTCTGCGGGAGTGTCATAATGGCACTTAAAAACTTATTCTCGGATCTTGTCAACAGGTCAATATTAGAAGAACCCCACATCTCAGCGCCATACAGGGCAGCACTGACACCCTTAGCCTTATAAATATCATTAACAGTGGCAACTGGTCTGGACGTAGTGGAGCGTTGCTCTTTAAGAATCGTCCCTGTGACCCTCTTATGGCTTAGCAGCATTTTTTTAAGGGTGGGGGGTCCACTGCATGGTATCCGTGATACGAATGCCTAAATAATCAAATACGGTGACCCTCTCCAGGGATATGTGATTTAATACAGGGGGTCACCCAGGTTTTTTGGGGGGATTTAGCACCAGATACTTGGTTTTGTCTGTGTTTATTACAAGGCCACGTTCAGTGCAAAAAGCATGGCAGCTGTCTAGGAGGCCTTGAAGGCCCACCGGGGTCTTGGATATTAGGAGCGTATCATTGGCGAATAGGAGGGTAGGGATTCGCTCCCCCGCCAATGATGGTGCATCAGATGGTTTTTCAAGCAGATGTTTAACAACCCCGTTCACATACAGCGAGAAAAGGGTTGGGGCAAGGACGCACCCCTGGCGGACCCCTCTACCCACCGGTATCCTGTTGGTTTTCTGCGCCTCTGTGCCCCACCTCACTTGGGCAAAGTTACCTTCATGCAGCCTCACCAGAATAGGCAGGATATTAGGGGGGGGGATTCCCATGTCTGACAACACCCCCCACAGGCGCCCTCTATGTACAAGATCAAAGGCAGTCTTTAAGACGATAAATGCAAGATAAAGACTGCCTTTGCCTAGAACAACCACCTTCCAATAAATTAGCAACAGCCTAAAAGCCTGTTCTATTGTGCCGGTGCAAGCCCTGAAACCTGCTTGGTAATCAGAGAGAATCTCTTTTTCTTTAGCCCATTGGAGTATTCTCTCTAATACCACTTTTCCCACAACCTTCTGGGTAGAGTCTAGTAAACTTATTGGGCGATAATTACCCGGGTCATCCCTCTGGCCCATTTTATAAATTGGGACAACCTCAGCTCCCTTCCAGGATTCTGGGATAGCGGCGCCTTTATCAATAGAAATGAGTAAGGTGTGAATAAACTTCCCCCACTTAGACAGATTTGAACGGAGCAGGTCCCCAGGAATGCCGCCGGGGCCGGCTGCCTTTAGGGGCACAATGCAGCTGATCGCATATTCAACCTCCTTGACAGTGAATAGAAAGATAGTATTTTCTCCAAAGGGAGCTAGGGGGCTGCAGGGAGCGGCAGTAGCGAGAGCTCCTGGCCGACAGGAATACAAGGTGGAGAAATGATCAAACCACGCCTGCCCTGTAATATTACAAGTGATAAGATCACTATCAGGCCTATTCCTTGCCCTTGTAGTGCTCCAGAAGCGGCCTGCGTCCCGCCCTGCACTGGCCTCTCTTAAGGATTGCCAATACATGTCCTCCCACTCCTTTTTGGCATTTAGTATCGCCAAGTTATATTCTTTCCTGGCTTGCTGGATATGGGATTGAGCCCTTGCCTTAACAGCTTTTATTAAAGCGGACTTCTTCTGTCTGCAAATTGGTGTATACCAACCCTGCTTCGCCTTTGGCCTCTGGTGTCCTGTTGCCCTAACCCCTCGGTTTTGTACCATAAATAAATTCCCTACGGAAGTTGTAGTTTCCTGAAACAACGTCGTGACTCTGGAGGGATCAGAGTTCTCTAAGATGGACACCTCCATCTCGTCTAGCGAGTTTGTCAATAGGGTATCTATCGCCTGGACTTTTGCTTGGTCTAGGGCAATTTTAGACCACTTGAGGCACCGTCCACAGTTAGATGGATAAACTTTATGAGTGGACTTTACCTTGCATGGTGGGGCTACGCTATTTTGTCTTGGCCACAAATGCTTTAAAGTTAAAGACAGCAAATTGTGGTCACTATCTATAGTAGGTATGATTACCATATCTTGGATAAATTGCCAAAGGGTTATATCAAGGAGAATATAATCAATCCTTGATGTGTGATTCACCCTATTGTAAGTATGAGCGCCCAAAGGGTCTGAGGCTGTTCTACCATTTAATGCTCTTAAGCCGAACTCGAGAGTCATGGCATTTAGCTGAATCGCCATCTGTGTCCATTTTTTCATGGGTGGGATTGCTAATGCTGGTATGCCCCTCCTGCAATCATCCTCCGCCACATCTAAGATGTCCTCTGCCACAAGGGGTTCAAATGTACAATTGAAATCCCCCGCAACCAATACTTGAGTTCCCTCACTGCAACCACCAAGAGCTTTTTCAAGCAAGGCTACTGTGGGGGACACAGAGCTACCTCTAGTACCCCTGGCGTATATATTATATATGTCGAGTTTCCTCCCTCCCTCTAAACCTCTCAATGTGATCGTAAGGATGTCTGGCGAGCTGCTGTATTTTTGTGTGATGCTGCAGACCAAGGAAATGCTCACCCATATGAGGTGCGCCCCCGAGGGCCGCCCCCTCCCTGATAATGGCAATGTTGCAGGTAAGAAATAGGTCTGGTAGCCAACTTTATGGTGTGGTTCCAGACTCCAAGTTTCCTGGAAGATGCAGATGGTATAGGACTCCACCAAAGTATTCCAATCGGGGAGTTCTACCTTCCTTGAAATGCCAGCTACATTCCAACTAATAATCCTCAGAATCGACCTATCGACCGCCTCCGTGCCCTGGGTAGTATTTGGTGTAGGTGATTCGCCTCTGGAATCAATTGGCATAGGAGGTGACGGAAAAGCATGCTTTGGAGTAGCCTTACTGGGAAAAAACTTACTCCCATTTAGCCTACTGTGATCAGGTAGGGTTTGAGGGGGGTTCAAGGGCGAACGGTCTCTGCGTCAATACCCAAAGTTGTTTCCGCAGGAGTAAGTACCTCTGCCGAAGGCTGGGTTTGGATGGAAACCATTATCATAATCACCTTCCTGCCCAACCCACTGCTGGTTTTCTTGGCCCCATCTCTGGCACCAGCTTAGTGGTTACGGGTAAAAATAGCCTAAATCAGGAGTACAAATTCCTCCTTCGCCATAGGTATTCTGCTGGCTGCTAATAAAATTTGCCACCCTGATGTCCTTAAAATTGACCAGGATACAGTCCCCTTGGGTGTCCTTGGTCCTTCTTCCCACCCAGCTAACTCGTCTAACAAAGATAATCTGGCCGTCTAAATCCCTCGGGAGGGGCCTATTGTTGTTTAGCCAGAATGTGGTTTTGTTCTTGAGCTCACTATATTCCGTCTTCCCCTGTTTTAGGCAAGGACTCCTACCAATGCGACTACATAGGGCATACAGGCTGGGGGCAGGTTGATTCGGCGAGGATTGCTTACCCTACTATGAGCTTGGTCGGGTTTTGGGGGTGGATCGCTACTCTGCCTCTCTAAGCTGCTGCGATTCTGCTTACTGTTTAGAGTTTGGGTACATGCTCTATCGCAGGTCCCCTTATCTCCTTTAGTCAGAGGTTGGTCCAATGGGTTACTGGCCTTTTTAGATTTTGTCGTTGACAGTGGGACTTTAATCGTACGTGCAGTGCTTGCTAATGGAATAGCTCCTTTGGGGGGTCACCAAGGTGCCCTGTCGGTTTGGCGGGGCACCTTTGCCCATTTCCCCTGGAGCAGCCATTGGGTTTTGATTCACGACAACTGTTGGAGGACTGTTTTTAGAGTTTAGTTTGATTAGAGCCTTTACAGAGAAAAAGTTTGCCATGGTTCCCTGCTCAAAGCGATCTAATCTTGCTGATAGATATTTTAGCCTTTCAACTACTGGTAGCATAAAGGACTTCAGGATATGTCCAATATGATCAGTAAGGGGGATATCCCTTTCAGCGTTGGGAGAGCGCATTGAGGTTTGATGTGCGTTGGTTTGCACAGTGGTATTACTGCTAAGAGGATCATTTCGTTCTTGGGAGCTAGAAGGCTTGTCCAAGAGGGAGTCTATTCTTTCCCAGGGATTTGTATCAACTGATGAGCCTAGGTCCTCAACTGGAACAGGTACGTCCCTAACTTCATGGTTCTGAGTGTTTTTACCCTTTATTATGCGATGTTTGGCAAGCACTTTCTTTGGTTTAGCCCCCTCTATTAGCCCTTTACAGTTTCTTACACTGGGGCATTCCTTAGCTGCTTGTTTTAACTTACGCCTAGCCATCTGTCCTCTAGGTATCACGCTAAGGCTATCACTGTCAGTACTTATCTGAGAACCCGAAACGGAGTTAGTGTTAGCTGACGTGTTACAGCACCCATTCTCGCTCGGGCCACACCCTGCGATGGAGAGTCGGTGATGGCCATTGTTCGAAAAATGTGGGGTGTCAGTGACAATCTTGCAATTGAGGGAAGAATCTCAGGAGGAGAATTGGCATCCAGAGGGACTGTATCCTGTGGCATCGGGGTGTGACCACCTGGAAGAGCAACAAAAGATGGTGCCAGTATAGAGTCCTGAGAGTTAATGGAGAACATCGATACATTGGCAGGGAGTAAGGGAGGGACAGAGCCAACACGTAGCGAAAGGCAGCGCTCTGTATTTTCTATGGCGTTTGCCACCACCACGATTGTTTTTTGAAGCATGCTATCTATGGCTGTTAAGCTAGGGAGCTGGGGTTTCGCAGCCTCTTTAGACTTTGGGGCATGAACAGAAACAGCCATGTTAGGGTTTACGCCTCACCATTATTAGCCTCACACAAAGATACAAGAACTAGGCAAGCAACAGTTATCTATAGCTACCACACATGTCAGAGTGCGACAAAAAACACTAATAACTGAGCAATAATTTGTAAAACAATTTACTCTATTGACAACTGTCAATTTCCCTGCTAAACCCCTAAAAAGATAGTAATGGCAGGCTACAGAAAGGCAGATGTTAAATACCCGGTGAGCCAAGAGGGGTGGCCCAGCCCAGCCTCTCACAGCCTCTCACGGCCAAAACCAGTCCCTCCCTTGTCCCGGGCTTCTCCCTGGACGCTCCCGCGCTGCGGGCTTCAGCCCCGACTAAATAGCACGTGGGGTGACCGTGGGCGGGGCTAGCAGCCGAACGCGCGACTCCTGGTACTTGGAGTCCCTGCTAGCGTTCGGCGCGGTCCTCACTTAGCCCTCCACGCGCGCACACACACACACACACACACACGGCTGCCCAGGTGCAAGAAGGCTCCTTCCTGTGTCACAGAGTCCCTCCGGTAGCAACGTGGCACGATGCGGCACCCACGAAGCGGGTGCGGCGAGAAGTGTTCGCAAAGCTCTCCTCCCACAGCAACCAACAGGTGAGGGCAGTTCTCAAGTTCCAAGGGCGAAGACAATCCGTATGTATTGTGCCCCGCTCTGCCCAAGCGATTATTGACAGTCACATGGAGGCTATGGTGCCAGTACCACCTTGCACTCCCCACCACCGCTGATCGCTTGTACCAGAAGCCGTGAGTACCTGTCTTTGCTTGTGCCCCTATTTCGGGCTTCTGCACACTCCTGCTCACACTGCCCCCATATGGCCTGGGGGGACGCCCGCACAAGGTTGCGACAATTAGCCCGCTGTGCTGCCCGGTGGAACTACCCTGCAGCGTCCTCCTCACCTTCTCTTGCTGCCTTGCTCTTTGTAAAAAGGTTTCTGAAGCAACCAATAAACAAAGATCCTTAAGTATTGCCCGGCGGTGTCGTCTCTTTAACCCACAAAATATTAATCAATGAAGAGGCAGGCGCTGGAGACTGGAAGGCAGGAAACAAGGGTTTATTCTCTCCGGAGGAGAACACATCAGTTCGGACAGCAAGTATCGTCACGAGGTGCTCTAACTGCATCTCGGAGGCCTGGCCTCTTATACACAGGTTTATGGTCGGCAAACATCCTTTATTGTAATAAAGTCACTTTGAAGCATGAAAAGACATTCCCAGAACCTCCGCTTCAGGCCTGTTCCCACACATTTTCACAGCAAGAGTCCCCTCCCTACCCACAGGAGGAGATGGCTATCACACAGCTGGACATTCCGCCGATTCCCGGAATGCGTGCGACTGATCAGATCTCATGGGGTGGGGGCTTTGATCAACTGTAACTCCTTTGAAGAGGGGTGATTCCTTACAGTAGGGGCAATAAACTGCATCCGCAGGGCTAGGTGATGGCCTGGGATCGACTCGGACAATCGGGCATGGAGGAAGGAGTTTATCAAAGGGTATGCGACCATGAAAGGGATGAAGGGAGGTGTCGGTCGGGCATGGGGTGTGATTCTCATGGAAGAGCAGCGCAGATGGGGAGGGTTTATGGCCCATGCATGAGAGAGTGGGGGTGACCAGTGCGTGGGGGGTGCTTGTGAGGGCGAAGAGCCGTGCTGGGGGTCAGTGGCGTGCAGAGGGTGGTTCTGACCAAGGTACCTAAAATGGCGGGTGTGCACGACAAAAAGTGTGGCATCGGGGGAAAAGGCAAGATGGCGCAGATAATGTTTACCAAACCGTATTAATTTTCCACATCTTCACCGTGCAAACACCGCCGCAGACTAGGCCCTTAGTCCAGGCCCTTCTGCCCGTGCTGTATCACACGCGCTCTGTCTCCTGCAGCGGCCGCCGCCAACACCGTCTCACCAGGCGCTGCTGGTGCTTCCCCCGGCAGTGCGGTCAATCACTCGTGGCAGGGCCGGTCTCCCCACTAGCCTCACCACTCCTTCCTCGGATTGAGACCGCTCCTCTTGAGGCTATCTTTCAACCAGCAGCGTGCCCCTTAATGCCACTCTGCAACCGCGGCCCCTCCGTCCCGCTGCGTGCAGAATGTCGTTGCGCTGGCAGGTCACAGCTCCCGCACTTCCCCCGAAGATCCGCGCCACAGTCCAACGGTCAACCCAGCGCCGCAGGGTAGAGCTCCACCTCCTCTGCTCACCCCAGCCGGGGACTTGCCTTAAGTATTATAATGCCAAGTATTGTGCTATCATCTGCAGTTTTACCAAATCCAGGTGAACCTCCTATGGATTGGGAGACATGGGAAGATGTATTTTTGTATTAGTTCTAGTAGAAGATCACTGTGGACAAGAAAGGAAGTGATCCTTAATGAAACATTGTTTAGGGGGATTTGGGTTGAAGGAGTATAGGAACTTACCTCTTAATTTATTTGGATGGTTCCCAATACGCTGCAAAAAATGGATATACAGTTTGGTAGGAAGATAAATGTAGTTAAGGAGAAATCTAAATGTTATTCTAAGAAACAGGGCGCTGAAGAATCAGTTGAGGATTATTTATCCCCTTTGAGATCATTAGCATCTACTTGTGATTTCGATCACATTAGTTATTAACAAGTGTTACGAGATCAGATTCTAATGAAAACCAATAATAAGAAGATACAAGAAAGACGTTGGACAAGTAGAGACTTATCTTTCCATGGTGCCATTGAAACAGCCAAAGCAATTGAACATTCAGAAAAGTTTGTGCACTAGATAAGGCATAGATATGCTTGTGAAATCAATTTGGTAATTAAGAACCTGGCAGATAAGTAAAGAAAATTCTTTCAGGAAAGGCACAATGGTCAATTGTGGGAACATTGAAATGGATCCCAGTCCCATCTCGAGTGTAGGAAGTGAAAATTAGAAGAAAGGTTTTCCTACATCTAATATTACAATTGATGGGAAACCGATTTTTGTATTGGTTGACTCTTGTGCTTGGTATACTATTATTGGACATGACATTGTCAAGAAATTGTGGCCTAACAATACATGGTTACTTCCTGATGTTTATCCAGATTATATTGATCATAAGATTGATTTCATTGGACATTTTGGGGCAAATTTTGACTTTTCAGGATGACACCTATCGGAATGTTTGTGGCAAGGAAAGGTGGCCACATCAGGAGGAGATGGGTATCAGACTGGATCCTAGGCTAAACCCACTTGTTAATGTAATTGACAAACACATAATGTTTTTAAAAATGTAGGACACTTTACCCCATGAGGAAAATTTGCTTACACTTCTAAGGAAGAAACACAAGGATGTGTTCAGTGGGAAGATCGGGGAAATCTGTGTGTTTAGGCATCACATAATCCTGAAGGAAGATGCTGTACCAATTCTGCATAGAGATAGGAATCTTCCACGTTCTTACAGAGAAAAACTTGTGTATTGTTGAAGGATTTATGTAAATAAGGTCTTATTGAACCAGTGAAGTCGTCTCAGTGGGTGTTTCCATCAGGAGAGTTGAGACTTTGCATTGATTTTGTCAGTCTCAACTACTCCATTTGGGCTGATGTTCATCCACTCCCAATTCTACACCAGATGGTTACAACACGATCTGGACCTAAAGTTTTTTCTACACTAGACTTCGCTAACGCTTACCATCAAGGTAATCTAAATGAGGAATCCAACAGGTTCATTTCTTTCATCACACCAGAGGGGTTGTTCCAATATTGTAGAATGCCATTCGGGTTAGCCAGTGCAGCTTCAGCGTTTCAAAGGCTAATGAAAGAGGCACTTTAAGGTTTATCTGGTGCGGTTGCCTTCCAGGAGGATATTCTAGTTTTTGAGATTTGTTTGAACGAGCATTACAGGAACCTTGAAGAGGGTCCTACGGGCATTATTAGACAATGATTTGACTTTGAAGATAACAAAATTTAAGTTCTTACAACATAATGTGGAGTATCTTGGTCACTTAATAAGTGGATCAGGAATTAGACCAAAACAAAGTTATGTGGAAACCATTATAAAGACCCCATACCCAATTCAATGGAGGCATTTTTATCCTTTAGGGTTTAACTGAATTGTACTCAAAATTCATGCAGAAAATGTTTTTTAAATTGAATCATTTAGATGTTTGTTAAAGAGAAATGCTGTTTTTGTGGAATGAGTCTAGGACTCAAATGTTTAATGAAACGAAATAACTCATGATCAATGCACCGTGCCTTAACCCCTTTGATGCTCATGACGGAACGGTTCAGTCATGAGCATCGGTCGAGCTGTGCTCATGACGGAACCGTTCCGTCATGACCACACCAATTTTCATTAGGGCCCAGCCCCGGCGTTAAATCTGCACCGCACGGATGAGGTTAAACCTTTTGAAGTGGGTAAAGAATGTGCAGTTGTTTTGGGTGTAAGAAATTGTGGACTGGGTGCAGTGCTAATGCAAACAAGCATTTGCAATGCAATAGGTCTCGCATTATTTAAGTTTGAGCTATTAGCATTGTAAATGGCAATTGTTTTTTGCTTTATGCTATAGTTTTTTTTTTACATAAAAAGCTTCATATAAAATATGTTTTATTAAAGTTATTTATGCAGTATCTAAATTTTGTTTGCATAAAACAGTATAATAATATCTTAGTAAAAAAGTCAAATATTTTAATGGAAATTCACCAAATGTTCATTTATGTGTTGGTTTTGAAAATAGCTAAATTAATAGCTTTGTCATTTACAATGCCAATAGTTATAACTTTCGCAAATGTGACACCTATAGCATTTGTAATGCAACATTTGTATTTACGTGACTTAGATGTATTGATATTACAAATAACAATGGCTTTTAATGTTTTTTAATACTTAATAAAAGTGATTGTAATTTATAATGGCAATAGCTTAAACTTTTGTAAATAACTTTTGTGAAGATTATGTTCAGTGTATTTTATTGTAACAAAATCCAAGAACAGAAGTGAAATATTAACATCTTTTTGTGACATTTGTAATAAAGCTTGAAACATTGAGAGAACATATTTGTGCTGTGGTGGTGCTGAGTGATGCTGTGGTGGTGCTGAATGGGGCTGTGGTGGTGCTGAATGGGGCTGTGGTGGTGCTGAGTGATGCAGTGGTGATGCTGAGTGATGCAGTGGTGGTGCTGAGTGGTGCTATGGTGGTGCTGTGGTGGTGCTGAGTGATGTTGTGGTGGTGCTGAGTGATGTTGTGGTGGTGCTGAGTGGTGCTGTGGTGGTTCTGAGTGATGCTGTGGTGGTTCTGACTGATAATGTGGTGGTGCTGAGTGACGGTACTCACTGTCACTCTGCACTCACTGTCACTCTGCACTCACTGTCACTCTGCACTCACTGTCACTCTGCACTCACTGTCACTCTGCACTCACTGTCACTCTGCACTCACTGTCACTCTGCACTCACTGTCACTCTGCACTCACTGTCACTCTGCACGCACTCTGCACTCACTGTCACTCTGCACGCACTCTGCACTCACTGTTTCTGCACGCACTCTGCACTCACTGTCACTCTGCACTCACTGTCACTCTGCACTCACTGTCACTCTGCACGCACTCTGCACTCACTGTCACTCTGCACTCACTGTCACTCTGCACTCACTGTCACTCTGCACTCACTGTCACTCTGCACTCACTGTCACTCTGCACTCACTGTCACTCTGCACTCACTGTCACTCTGCACTCACTCTGCACTCACTGTCACTCTGCACTCACTGTCACTCTGCACTCACTGTCACTCTGCACTCACTCTGCACTCACTGTTTCTGCACGCACTCTGCACTCACTGTCACTCTGCACTCACTGTCACTCTGCACGCACTCTGCACTCACTGTCACTCTGCACTCACTGTCACTCTGCACTCACTGTCACTCTGCACTCACTGTCACTCTGCACTCACTCTGCACTCACTGTTTCTGCACGCACTCTGCACTCACTGTTTCTGCACGCACTCTGCACTCACTGTTTCTGCACGCACTCTGCACTCACTGTCACTCTGCACTCACTGTCACTCTGCACTCACTGTCACTCTGCACTCACTGTCACTCTGCACTCACTGTCACTCTGCACGCACTCTGCACTCACTGTCACTCTGCACTCACTGTCACTCTGCACTCACTGTCACTCTGCACTCACTGTCACTCTGCACTCACTGTCACTCTGCACTCACTGTCACTCTGCACTCACTGTCACTCTGCACTCACTGTCACTCTGCACTCACTCTGCACTCACTGTTTCTGCACGCACTCTGCACTCACTGTTTCTGCACGCACTCTGCACTCACTGTCACTCTGCACTCACTGTCACTCTGCACTCACTGTCACTCTGCACTCACTGTCACTCTGCACTCACTGTCACTCTGCACGCACTGTCACTCTGCACTCACTCTGCACTCACTGTCACTCTGCACTCACTGTCACTCTGCACTCACTGTCACTCTGCACTCACTGTCACTCTGCACTCACTGTCACTCTGCACTCACTGTCACTCTGCACTCACTGTCACTCTGCACTCACTGTCACTCTGCACTCACTGTCACTCTGCACTCACTCTGCACTCACTGTCACTCTGCACTCACTGTCACTCTGCACTCACTGTCACTCTGCACTCACTCTGCACTCACTGTTTCTGCACGCACTCTGCACTCACTGTCACTGCACTCACTGTTTCTGCACGCACTCTGCACTCACTGTCACTCTGCACTCACTGTCACTCTGCACGCACTCTGCACTCACTGTCACTCTGCACTCACTCTGCACTCACACTCACTCTGCACTCACTGTCACTCTGCACTCACACTCACTCTGCACTCACTGTCACTCTGCACTCACTGTCACTCTGCACTCACTGTCACTCTGCACTCACTGTCACTCTGCACTCACTGTCACTCTGCACTCACTGTCACTCTGCACTCACTGTCACTCTGCACTCACTGTCACTCTGCACTCACTGTCACTCTGCACTCACTGTCACTCTGCACTCACTCTGCACTCACTGTTTCTGCACGCACTCTGCACTCACTGTTTCTGCACGCACTCTGCACTCACTGTTTCTGCACGCACTCTGCACTCACTGTCACTCTGCACTCACTGTCACTCTGCACTCACTGTCACTCTGCACGCACTCTGCACTCACTGTCACTCTGCACTCACTGTCACTCTGCACTCACTGTCACTCTGCACTCACTGTCACTCTGCACTCACTGTCACTCTGCACTCACTGTCACTCTGCACTCACTGTCACTCTGCACTCACTGTCACTCTGCACTCACTGTCACTCTGCACTCACTGTCACTCTGCACTCACTGTCACTCTGCACTCACTGTCACTCTGCACTCACTGTCACTCTGCACTCACTCTGCACTCACTGTTTCTGCACGCACTCTGCACAACATCTAATTATTTTAGTTCCTAAAATTATCTTGCAGAGTAACCTAAATTGAGGACTGTCAGGAAACGCAAAAAGAGTCTGCAGAAAGAAAACCGTATCCATTACACCAAACATTACCAAAGGTTTGCAACTTTTTCGCTGAGGGGGAATACTAAGGAAATACCAATTTTAGGCCTGAATGTGCTGTTTGTCACGTAGTAATATGTTCCCAATATGTGCTGCTCAACCATGACAGCCAAAACTACTTCTACCATGTCATTTCCGAGGGGAGCCAAATGTGCATCTGTACGCTGTTTGGATCTGGGGGGAACATCATGCCCGCATTCCGAGTCTTTAACGAGCTCCGTGGAGCCCACCTTTTTACACTAAAAATAATGCAGGTGATACAGGTGCAAAACGGAGGTTGGGCAGAAGATCGGCATGTCATTTAATTAATAATTGATGATAATGAAATGCCATGCCGATCTTCTGCCCAACCTCCGTTTAACACCTGTATCACCTGCGTTAGTTTTAGTGTAAGAAGGTGGGTCCACGGAGCTCGTTAAAGAAATCAGACATAAAAAGACAAGGCAAAGCCTTCTCTCTGGCTGCTTTAACAAGCTCCGTGGAGCCCGCTTTTTTACAGTCTGGCTTCTTGGCTTGTGTATCACTGCCGTACTCCTGTTCTCCTGTTCTACTGAACAGGAATCCCTCCCATGCCAGTTCCTTACCTTACTTGCGAAGAGGATCCCACGGTGGGCAGCAATAACGTGCCTCAAACGGTCAGAGGCGAGCTGCATATGCCAGTAATGGCGACTACTACGCCTGTGAAAGCACGACTCGTACGTACGTGCGCTCTTGGGCCAAATAATTTTCCCGGATTATGCAGGCAGCAAGTTTTTTGCGCTGCAGCTGCAATAAGGTCAATTTTCCCAACGTGAGCGCGGCGCCCCTGGCTGCTCATGACGGCGCACCGGGGCGCCGCGGCGCACAGTTTGGGAACCACTGTTCTAAGCATTTTTTATGCAGCGTCGTTTTGCGCCGGCCTGCGACCAGGAAGTCAGGCAGGCCGGGCGGGACAACCGGAAGTAGGAGGGCGGGAGCCTACACCGCCTCCCACGGAAGAGCCGCGATTGTTTGGCGCACCGGAGCAGGCAGGAGCCTACCCTGCGCCCCGGTGCCGAAGAAGGGAAGAAGAGTCTTGCTGCCGGTGGGAGCCGCTGCACTGAGGATGCCGGTGAGTGGGGCGTCGCCTTGTTGGGGGGGGGGGGGCATCTGTGCGCGCGCGCGCGCTGCGGCGGACTGTGTATGTGTGTGAGCGTGCATGTGTGTGTGTATGTGTATGTGTCCTGGAGTCTGTGTGTATGCGTGTGTGTGACGGGGGGGGGGGGGGTTGCCTGTCTGGGTGCCTGCGTGTCGGTGTAAGTGTAAATGCGTGTGCGTGTGTGTGGAGCCGAGAGGAGAGGGGCTGGTGTGTGTGGAGGGGTCTCTGTGTATGCGTGTAGGTGACGGGGGTGTGCCTGTGTATGCGTGTGTATGTGCGCATGCGTGAGTGCTGTGTATGCGTGTGGCTGTGATGTGCGCATGCGTGAATGTTGACGCGCGTGCACGCAGCTCAATCCAGCCAGGATAAGCTCGTCACAGTTTCTTGTCCCTCATTCCCCCGTGTCAGACAGCTTTAAGTCTCCAGCCTGGACGCATCCTTCGGATGCGATGTCCAGGCGAGACCTAAAAAGTGCTGTAAAGTAATGGTTTGTTTAAAATGCATCAAGAACTCTTTGTGAAGCAGAAAAGCATTCTGTTATAGAGGGGGTACTTTTAGCATGCGTTTTGGGTGCTGAAAATATTTCACCGCTTTTAAGGGGCGCCAGATTTGTGATTAAAATGACCACATAACGCTGGTGCACATGTCAACAGGTGGGGGGCCTATTTTGACAGCTAGGTTGGTCAGGTTAGCATCTAGGTTACAGGTTTTCCATCATAATAATGAATTTGTTCTGGGTAAGAACAATGTCCATGTAGACTGTATGCTAAGATTGTCTTTATCAGGGGAAAATCCTTCTAGAAAAGAATGAGGTAAGTGTGAAATAGCATTCATATATGCAGATGTCAGCATGATTGAGGTTGACGGAATCTGTTTTGATGAATCGGCATGGTACGCAGAGATGACTTGGAATTCTACACTGAGTGCGGTGTCCAAATTAATTTTGAATGGATGGCCTGAATAACATAATGTTTCTGTGGAATTGCTAAGGTTATTTTTAAGTGATTGAAGTACTGGCCATTGAGAAAGGCGTGATAAGGAGAGGAGACAAATTTGTGCCAACATTTGGGTTAAGGAAAGATTGTTGCTTGTGCCCATGAAGGACATTTACGAACGTCAGGTACCAGAAGAAGAGTTAAGAATTTCTGGTGGCCTGGAAGGGATAGTTTGGTGGATCATCATGTGAGATTTTGTCACAACTCTGCTTTTAGTGACAAACTGGCTAAGGCGCTGATAACTGATGCATTACCCATTGAACCTCCAGTTGGGGCTTTAAGGAAATTAGGTGTGATTATTATTGATCCATTTGCCATTTTGCCCAGACAAGAAACGTATGGCATTGTTGTAGTGGACTATTTTTCAAACTGGCCTGAAAGCGAAATGGCCAAAGATGTCACTTCAGAAATAGTTGTGGAATTTTTGGATGAGTTGTTTTGTTGAGAAGGAATCCAGAGGAAACTGTTCCAGACAATGGTCCACAGATTGTTATCACCTATACCCCAAAATGTGGTGTTAATTACTGAAGGATTTCGGTTTTCCATACTGAATCCAATGGACAGGTGGAGAGATTTAATCGAGTTGTGAAGGACGCTATTCAACTTGCTATCGAGGGTAGATTAAATTTGAGAAAAGAACTGCAGTCCATGTTGCTGGCATAGGGAACTACCCCAAATTCAGTGATGCTAGTTAGTCCATTTAAGTTATTGGTATGGAAGCCAAGTACCGGGCTTGTGCCTTGGTGGTTGAAGAATAGGAAGGTAAATGTTATTCAATATTTCTTTATTTCGGCGTTCTTTTGCCATAAAAGATTTGAGCAACAACATTTCATTTTAAAACAATCCAAAATCCAGTTTACATACAATGATAACAATGATAATTATCATAAAATATTGCAACGTGGCCGTCTAATTCAATCAACTAAAACAACTCTTAAAACTCTTAAAATACATTTAAATACCCAATATCATTACAACTTTAAACCTTTTTTTCTACGAACAAAATAGATGGAGTTAAGGTATCTACTGACACTAAATACGATGGTCTGTGATGCGTCAGATTTGATTATTCTAAGTGCCGTCATACATGACCTACTTCCTAAAAGATTGCACAAGGGTTTAATCCACTTTCTTCTGGCCAGCGAATATGTTGGGCAGAAGAAAAGGATATGCATGTCATCCTCCTTGTGGTTGCCCTCGCACAAGATGCATAAATCTCCTGCAGTTGGGGTCTCGTGAACATTTTTCCTAGACCAACGTGCAAGAGTTGAATTAGTCATGAGGTTGCCATATCTACATTTTATAAAAAGGGGTTTTAGCAAGCGGGGGCTCGACTTCATCAAGGAAACTCTCAAATAGGGGTACATCCTTAAAGGTTAAGAAGTTCCTAACAAGTGATCCACCACTATTGCTATTGAATATTTGATTATTTATAAAACCCCAGAAAACCTTTTTGACCACCTTTTTTTAATTCGGCGGCAACCTTTCAGGACTTTCCCAAAACTGCGGAAGACCTATTTTGGTAAACCACATTCTGATATGTTTTAGCCAAGCGTTGGAATTAGATACATCTAAGCACAGTAACTCTTTTAGCCCATTTTTATAATCGACCAGATCTGGAGTCTGCCATAGTCTGACCCAGAACATCAGCGGCCGTACAATAGTACAATGGTTGGTCCTCTTGAAGTCCAAGTCTAACTGAAGAGGTACCAAGGGCATACCTTTCGGGCCCTTACGATGCTGCGCATAAATTTATTATCCAAAGTATCAAAAGCATCCTTTGAAATCGGCCCCCAGATTTCTGCCCCATAGAGAGCTGCTGGTTGTACTTTGTGTTTAAAAATTTCTACAGCTGGTGATACCGATTTACTAGTACTTAGGTTATGCTTTATTAGGATGGGTTTTGTGTTCTGTGCGAATATGCTTTATTAGGATGGGTTTTGTGTTCTGTGCGAATATTACCTTACTTTTTTCAATCTGTGGGTTCCATGTGAACTTAGAGTCGAGCGAAACCCCCAGATAAGAAAAGGATTCCACTGATTCCAACTTTTGGCTATTTAAGAATAGAGATCCTTTATCAGATTTAATGGGATTTAGGGTCATGCATTTCGGTTTTTTTGCATTAATTTCTAACCCTTTCTTGCTACAATAGTCACTAAACGAGTTCAGTAGTGCCTGGAGACCTTTCCTAGTTTGCGAAATTAGAATGGTGTCATCCACGAAAAGTAAAGCAGGCACCCTCTCTCCATTTAATTTCGGTGAGTCATTCAAGTAACCGTCTAGATGTTCGGGGATATCATTCACAAAGAGCAAAAATAATGTCGGGGCCAAAACACAGCCTTGGCGGACGCCACGCTCAATTGGTATATTCTTGGTGAGTTCACCATTGGGGCCCCACCTCACTTTGGCGTAGTTCCTAGCATGCAGCTCTACTATCTGGGTTAACAGACAGCCGGGTAATCCAGCGTCATGAAGGGATCTCCAAAGCAGTTCTCGCGGTACTAGATCAAATACTGCTTTAAGATCTACAAAGGCGACATACAAGTGGCCCTTTTTAATGAGGACATATTTCCAGTAAAGGCAGCAGAACCTAAAGACTTGGTCGATGGTGCTCACTTTGCTCCTAAACCCGGCCTGGAACTTTGTGAGGACCATCTTATTTTCTTGCCATTCATTTACACGGATTAAAATATGTCTTGAGTAAATTTTCTGGAGAATGTGCATTAGGCTGATTGGTCGGTAGTTCGAAAGATCCGACCTATCTCCTATGTCCCTTTTTAAAAATTAGGACAATCTCGGCTCCCCGCCAACTATTCTGGAAACCTTTGCTGCAAGACAACGTGTTGCATAAATAGTTTATATAGGGTGCCCATATCTTTATATCGTGTTTATAGCGGTCCCCAGGTATTTTATCTAACCCTGGCGCCTTGCCACTTTTCACAGAATTTATTGCCAACTCTGTTTCTTCAATTGTGAAGTCCAGAGAATCATTGGAGGCTATGTGCCATGGCATTTCAGTGCTGGTCTCACTGTGATTCCCGTCATGTTTTTTATATAGGGATGAAAAGTGGTTGACCCACGTCATTTCATCAAGATAGACGTCCTTAACAACCCTCCCTACATGGTTCCCATTCGCGACCAGCCGCCAAAACCCTACTGTATCCTTTGCTTTTGCGGCTTCCAACATGTCAGCCCAGCTGCCCTCCTCCCACAACTTCTTTGATGCAGCCTGTACTCTCTTATAATCTTCCCTTGCAATTCTAACATCTGCTGGTGTTTTAGTTTTAATCGTCAACAGGAGTTTCCCCTTAGATACCCTACAAGACTTGTCATACCAAGGTTTGCTATGGGACATATTGCTCAGATTCTGATGACTCTTTTTTGGCATTTTTGTCACTAGTACTTTTAATGCCTTGAAAAACTCATTATGTAGAGCAATAAATTGTTGAGGGGTATTCGTCTCAGGAGGGGAGCCCGTAAAGGCTTCAAAATACCCAGCAAGCTGTGAATATATTGCTGCAAGGATGTCGCCATGTTCTAATATATGTGACCACTTTAATGTGCGCCTATTGTTACTAACCAAGACCTCATCACTTATGGGACTACGAAAATCTGGTGGTTTTACAGTCCATCCTCTATAACCAAACACTCTTATCAATAAATCCAAAGGGTAGTGAACACTCTCTGTCCTATCCTTCACCTCAAGACCAACCATGTGGTGCCAGATGGACAGCGAGGCAATTATAAAATCTAAATTACTTTTCCAGTTGATCCTGGAAAAAGTCTTGTTTTTTGAGCCATCCGATGGAAGGCGACCATTACAGGCCCTAAGCCCGTATTCCGCAGTCAACTTTACTAGTTGTACTGCCAAGGTTGTACAATTTACGGACGCTACGTTGTCCAGTGGAGGAATATTATTTGCTTTGTCTTCCTCCTCAAATATCTCACTAAGCCCTTTAACCGGTTCAAAATGACAGCTTAAGTCACCGGCTATAATAGTCACTTCTTTACCAACTGATCTACCCAAAAAGCAATCCAACTTTGTTAAAACAGGTGATTCCTTAGTTGTAGATGCAGGTCTGTTGTAAACATTAATTAAATAAAGCAGTTTCCCTACATCATTGGTAATTTTTAGGGCTAATAGATCTAGAGAACCAGTGTCTATGACTTCAACCCGGATCCTCAATGTTACTTTAACCCAAATAATAAGGCCACCTGATGGCCTACCCCTTGTAGATGGCACTGCTCCAATCCTGTATGTTTTGAAGCCCACCCTATGTGGTGTGTCTACTGCCCATGTTTCTTGTAATAGGCAGAAATCACTGGAGTCAATATACTCTGCCCAATCTGGGTCCCTCAGTTTTGGCTATGCCAGCTATATTCCAAGATATTAGTCTCAGGGTTGCCTCGCTGCGACTTTGTCGGTACTAATTCTAAATGTTGTCTCCTTGGATTAAGGAGAGTTGCTCCCGTTGTATGCACTGTCTGTGGGTTCTGTGCATCATGTGATGTCTCTTGCTCACCATGTATATTGTCTATGTATATGCGGTGGTCCCGTTCTTTGCAATAATGTGGGGGTCATTTTTCCCTCCCTGCTTGTATCCTTCAGCATACACCTCCTTAACCTCTACTAAGAGACATTCCCTGGGATTATACGCAGGTATGGGGCTGCATATGCAAGATGGGCCAATAGTGCTGATTTTACAGCCCATTATATGCCTCAGTCAATCCACTGCTTCCAAACAGCTAAATCTATTATATGTTGGGGCGCCCATCCATCGTCTTTGATTGTCCTGTCTCTCACCACTGGACCCACCCTGGGCATGATAGTTAACCAGGGTCCACCTCCATCCCCCATCAGTACACTTATTTGGTGGATAAAAGAAGGAGATTGGTCTAGTGTCGATTCCAGGGGTTTCACCAAAAGAATTCCACACACAGATATGATTCACAGTACGTGGGTCTTCAAATGTTAAAATAATACAATCGCCAGCAATAGATTTTTTTGTGGTGCCCATCCATCGTCTCCTACGAACCATTAGGATTTTACTCTTTACATGATGGGGTAGAGGTCTATTTGCATTCAGCCAGTGTAAAACTTTGTTTTTAAGTGACCAGAAGGTTTCCTCATATTGGTTATTTATTTCAGGAACCCCCGTCAACACTACAACAAAAGGACTGGCATCCGGTGGTAAATTAATATATCCTCCCTTCAGTTTTTCCTTTTTTGGAATCCCCTTTAGATTCTGATGGTCGGGTTTAGTGGTGTTTGTACACTGTCCTGAGATTCCTTGATCTGTTTGGGCAGTGACTGCATGTTTCGAGGTGGTTGCTTTTGGATTGTTTGCAGTCTTACCCTTTGCCGGGGACTTAGATTTGTTCACATGTTGTACCGGCAAAGCCAATGAGATCTGGGCACCATCTGAAATGCAATTAGGCGTTGGGCCCACTATGCCGAGGCTTATTAATGTTATTATACTTTTTTCCACCTCAAGTAACTGGTTTTCTATAGATGTCAATCTTGCTTCAAGAGGGGTTAAAAGTTTTTTTAAGATGTCACCTATATTCTTCAATAGGATCTCATTCCCGCCTTCCACATTCCTAGTTCCAACACCTCCCAAATTACCCAAAATTGCCAAATCTTGCGGACCCTCAGGTACATCTAGATTTACAACCGTTTGGGCCTCTTTGTCCCTGATTAATAAGTTGTGAGGAACCAAACTAATCCCATTTCCTTCATTAGTCATCATACCTCTTGACACCTGTTCTTTTACAATTTTAGATTTTTTCCTAGCATAAGCTGAGGCATTGGGACGTTTTCCTTTTTTGTATTGCACCCTCCTTCCTCCCACACAATTGCCTCAAGCTAGTCTCCTCTCCCTGAGCGTCTATTTCAGTGAGATCCGCTGAAGTGTCCACGTCATAGCCGGCCCTACAAGGCTTGTACTATCTATAAGAGATTTCATGGTTGGTTGTGTCGGAGTTGGTATTCTAGGGTGTGGAACTGGAGTATGGTGTATATTAGCATGCGTGGTAAGAAGAGCAGGACCAGGGACAAGTTTGGGGGTTCTAACTGATGCTATGTGACCCAACGAAGACTTTTTCGACATTGCAGGGTCCTGGGACAATCTTCTTGCAGCTGCTAAATCCAGATACTCTGTGTTCCATTAGATGTATACCCATGTCTATTACAGAGTTAGACCTAGTAATAAAATTGTCAAGGGTGCCTGAGAGCTGTTTACCCCCTTTAGCAGCCCTGCTTCTACTTTCCCTAGTGGCCATCTTATGTTATCCTGTCTATGATGTAATAAGTACACTACAGTCAATAGTTATATATAATATGAACACATAATATAAAGTACAAGAGATAAGGTACGAAAAATAAAACCAAGGGGGGTTGCCCGGTCCGGTCTGGATCGGCCAGGAACGGGCTAGAACGGGCCCGCCCTTGGCCCGGGCTTCGCCTCGCGCTTCGTCCCGCGAGAGCGTGATGGGCGTATCTTAAGTAGGAAGGGGAGGAGGAGTTACGGGAAGAGGCACCAGGTGCGCGTGATGGTAGAAGCGCACTGACCTGTGGGCCTCGCAGTCCCACACCCCCGAGTCCAGCAACAATTCCAAGGGCAGCGGCAGCAGTCCCAAAGTCTAAGTGATAGACAGAGTTTGGCTCCCAGGTAACAGAGAACTTCACACTACAAGCGGCACCCGCGAAGCGGGGGCCGCGAGACGTCTTGTAGGCAGCAGGCTCAGCAGGGAGGAGTTACTGGAAGAGGCACCAGGTGCGCGTGATGGTAGAAGCGCACTGACCTGTGGGCCTCGCAGTCCCGCACCCCCGAGTCCAGCAACAATTACATGGGCAGCGGCAGCAGTCCCAAAGTCTAAGTGATAGACAGAGGTCGGCTCCCAGGTAACAGAGAACTTCACACTACGAGCGGTAAATGTTATTGATATTAATTTTCAGAGTATAAGAATAGCACTAGGAGTATAAACACAGAATGAAACTCAATATGAATGCGAGAAGGGGTGCCTCTAGCAAAGAGTACATGGAGTTTGGTGGTTTTGTACGCATCAAGGAAAACAAGATGGTAGGAAGAGGAGGAGCGTCTTGGTCTGATCCTGCAAGAGTCATTGTGGTCTTTGAAAATGCTGTTCATGTGAAAGGGGAAAAGGTGTGGAACATAAATAAGGTTTCATTGAGTAATAGGGTGACTGCATGATGCATGGATAGTAGTAAAGACCAGGGAGCTGAAAACTTGGATTTCCATGCAGTTTAAGAGGCAGAAGCATTGTGTACCACTATTGTATAATCACCAGAGGGGGTTGCAAGTGGTAGTGTTGCACCACAGAATAATGTTAGGGTGGATCATGGAAATTCTAGAGTGGGTCCTGTGAACAGCAGCAGAATACGCAGATTGCCTGTTAAATTCAATGATTATAGTCTGCACTGAATTTTGCTTGTACCCTCCCTGTGATAAATTATATTGTATTTTTCATCTTTAAATGTATGAGACATCTTGTCTTGGTGTGGAGATGAAAAAAATGTACATACAACTAATACGGTCCACGATGAAGCAAAGTTTCACTGGGTAATAGATTTAATCACACTTCATTTTATATTCAATTGCAAACGCCTGTGAATACATCCGAATACATTGTGTTATTAATTTTTTGGTCTCTGATACACAAAATAAAGTAACTAAAAAAACCATAACAGTACACCAAAATATATACAACACATTGTAAACCTAGAACATGTAACGCATTCCATAGCCCGCATGCTGCAATAGAACGCCATCCTTTTACGTGTTTTTTTGGATGGAACATGTCAGCCATAAGACACACCGGCCCCAATATGGCCCATATGTGCCGCCCTCGTACCATTGGGACACCATAATAAGGTACATTTATGGGCATCCTACAGGTATTTTTACAGTAGTTAAGTCCTAAAATCCACTCAACAAGCACATGTAATAGGATGTACCATGTTACAACGCATACCGTTACAACTACCTACCATTACAACGTGACCATTACAACGCATACCATTACAACGCATAGCGCTTTGAGGTGCTGGATAGTGGTAAGTATAATTTACTATTCTAACTCCAGTCCCCGTGGACCCTAGGGAAGGTGTTGGATAGTAAATTATACTTATTCCCTATCCTAGAGCGCCCCCCCAGCGCAATGCATTGTAATGGTATGCGTTGTAAAAGTCGCGTTGTAATGGTAGTGCGGAGTAAAAGATGCGTTGTAACGGGTGTATACCCATGTAATATCAAAGAGCTCCCTCCCATTACGGGTCCATGCTCATCTGGAGTTGATTCTCTCGCCAGATGCTGTTCTGATGATGCAGCATGCACATGATCAGCTGGGGCATGACATGGGCCAATTACACCATCTGTGGACGGGATAAATTTAACCCTGTGATAGAACGATTGCCATAGGATGGCACATCAACCAATACTCTAAAAATACTGTGAATACACTACACTACACCTTAAGCCCTGATGAAGTTCCTAGGCATCCAGGAACAAACACATTGGCAGATTTTTAAAATACTTAGGAATAATAAAGGAACATGGTGTACTCAATCTTGCAAAATTGGAACTTTTTTCCTGGTGTACCTTCCTTTCGAAGAATTTCTTTCCTATTCTCTGGTCTCCAGTTACACCAAACGGCGGCAAGTGCAGGAACCGTATGCACAGGACAGTAAACTTTATCAGACTGAATTGAGTGCAAACACTTGTGGTCCCCCGCTGGTGGCGTTGTGTGTACAGTTTTATAGATATAACTATTACACACAAATAATGTGCGGAAATCGGTTTTCAGTGAATATTCATTATGTGTGCATTACCTAGTAGATTTTTTCTGATCTTATTAAAATCTTAGTTTCCGTCACACTGCAGAATTGAAAAAAAACAACGTGCCCTTCAATCTGCTTTTCTAATTGCTTAATGTGTACAGTTCACTTACAAGTATTTACATTTTGTAGTGTGTTAAATTATATCCTCCTGCTTTACTTTTACACGTATGTACCCTAGGAGGATTGACAAATAATTCCCTCTATTTTTATTTCTGAGACTGTAAAGTGAGAGGAGTTTGTAAACACCAGTCTCCCTGGGAAAAAATATGTAGCAGAAAACATAGCCCGACATTCACCTCTCTGTCTTTGAAGCGCAGCAAGTGTGACACGATAAACACAGAATTTAAATGCATCTTTATTGCCTGGCCTTTAGCGACCAACCAAAAATCGGCCTGCAGCCCACCAGTGGGTGACGACCCACTGTTTGGTAAACACTGTCCTAGAAGCAAGCCTTCTCTGCTCATCCTTGAAAGTAGGTGTACTAAAACATTAACGGGTCAATCCAGTAAGAGTGCCATAGCATACATGGCCCTACATAGACACCAGTGGATACTGTCCAAATGCCACCCTCCGCCCGAACATAGAGGAAAGGCTTCACGGAGACTGCCCTGCTAGATTTTAAGCATGGGAGCAGGAACTTACATATTGCACACGTTTCTGCAAGAAGCGGAAGTCTGCAGAGATAAGACAACAACTCAATGAAGTGCTATGGGACAGAGGATTTGCTGTCCTTCAGGTCAATGGTCAGTCAGCATACTTGGAGACACAGAACCCCTTACATTTTCTTAAGGTACATCCTATCAATGACAGGGTGTCAGGTTTTGCTTATGCACGCATCAACTATGGGTCCACAATCCTTGTCAAAAATCCCTCGGAGATCCAATTCTCTATTCAGAACTCTGGCAAGTATGTAGCAATAAAAAAAGGGAAATCCAAGTTCATACATCAGAACACAGCTGACATGAGCAGCTTTACTTGTGGCATACACTGATCCAGATCAGGCCTGGTGACAATGATCAATGTTGTTTTCTGTTACGATTATAAGTGGAGGGAAACTTTGGGTGCCGATGTTTGCCTTGCCAGACCAAAAATCCCCTATGCACCAGAGCATCAGGCAGGAAACTCGAACTGGGCTGAGGTGGCACAGTGATCTAATGTCGAACACATTGTCCCGCAGGCTGCTCACTAATAGCAAGCGAGAGAAGGACCTTGGCTGTCTTGAGCCTAGGTTGAAAGAAGAGATAGCGAAACCTTTGAGAATGACAACCTCGGTCAATTTAAAATTCGCTGGACTCTTTCTCCATGCACAAGAAAGGCTGAGACTTAATACGTAACTAGCATTCAACAGCTCTTTCTATTGTAAGTATAGAGTATTTCTCCATGTCACACATCCACCCATTAGCGCACCAGTCTCAGATGCTGGTGAATGTCCTTAGCGATAATATATATGACCCTCGGCAGAAGAGGGTTAAGAGTATATGTCTGAGTGCTAGAAAATGGTGTGTGTGTGTGTGCCATGTTATTTAATTTTAAAAAGTGCTTTATATCAGTACTACATCAGAGAACGTTAACCAAACACATGCGCCTCAGCTTGAGGAGCACTGAATACATTTGAAAATCGACCCATGCAACAAAGCTCCCTGTGTAAAATAGCCTTGGGGTGAAGCAGTGGAGATCCAGGCACTTACTAACAACAAAATGTTTATTTTAAAACTACAAATGTATCTTTCACCATGGGGAAAAAAACTGAACTCACTCTAACATGGTAAGTACATAGTGTGCGTGGACACGGAGAAAATCAAAATGTAAATGGAGGAGAGCGAGGATTTCCTTTTGACATTCGCAGGGGGGGTCCGTGTTAAATCAAAATAATGCATTGACTGCCAGAGCACCGTCAAAGAATTCCTACAAATTACATTAACAGAATCCCCTTAAATGTCGTAGGTGTTGCAAAACTTCATAAACACGCTGGCACGCAAAGGCTGGGTACATATTTTCATATTTTACAGCACGAGCCCCCTCCCCCCCTCCCCCTCCGGGGAATGGACTCGGCCGCACGGGGGACAATAGAAAGCTCGATAGCAGCTGAATCTATTTTAACGGGTGCGGATCAAATACTTCAACAAAAAAACACAGCGGGCATTGTCACTGCTGAGTCAGACATTCCAGCACCACAGTTGCAACACATGGGTAGTGTGTATATTTTCAGCACAAACTTCCTTTATTTTCTACACAAAGCTGCTGACAGGGCCGGATGTGCAGACTATCACAGTATTACTAGTCAGACAGGTAGGAGCAAACGCTGGCAGGTAAAGTTGGGAGCGAAAAGGAGGTCAGGTCGGCACAGGAAGGAGTGCACGGCTAGCAATCATGTGTTTTTAAAATAGAGGGCACGGCCTGGCAACGAGACTCAAGGTTTGCAGAGCAACGGCTTCAAAGCTTTAACGACGCCTAAAATGTCGGGCTCTGTATTTTTTATTAGGATCCATATATGCAGACAGTGTAAATGATAACAGATGTGTTCAGTGCAAAGCATAGGCCGACACATGCAAACCGTGAAGGCTGCCACATCAGTCGCCTTCAAAGACCGCCTAAAACTTTCTTTCAGGTCTCCCTTATCAAAGGCGGTTGGGCAGTGGTCTATGGACATTCTCGTGTTTCCCATTCTTGCTACATTATCAGTAAACCACAGGATCGAAGCCTAAGTGCTAGACAGACTGTCACATTTTATCAGGTTTGCAATACAATGCCCTTTCAAATCTGCGTCAACCAAGACCGTTTGATTTTAGTGACATTATATGTCAAATATACTTACTTAGTGGGGCTTTCAGCCAGCCCTCTTCATCCATTGGTCAGATATTGTAACATTCACATTTGTTTTCAGCCACTACAGCATATATAGCATGGGGCAATGGGTCGGCCCTCTCCTGACTGAGGTCACTGTGAGTGACACCATCCATCCCTTTCACAAGGCTCACATCCACACACAAATTAGCGCCCTTTAGTGCCAGGGACTACTACGGCAATACGTTCTTTTTAGGCAAAAAAAAATTGTACTGTTTAGCCAATTTTGAGGGTTTGGCGGAGGAGGGTGCACTTTACAAAGATGTTCAAAACCATGACAAAACAAAACAAGCACTGACAAAGCCAAAAGGCGTGCATACAACAGCAGACCTACTTGCTTTGCAAATACTTGCCTTCTGTAGTGCTTCATAAACATTTCGGACTACTCTAAACGATGTAAACACCAGGAGTTATCCAATTTAACGGTTCTGAATGCATTCATCTCTGAATGATTAGCTTCCGAGTTGGTCAGCCTTGTAGGGATTCAAACTCATGGCTTGCAGATCGCTGCATGCTTCAGTAGAAAGAGTTCAACTCAATGAGCCATCCTGTGGCTCAATGTGGTGTTAAAGTAGCCGACAAGCTGACAGGCCTGGTCTAGGTGGGCTGAGCCACAACTGGGGCTTTGTGTAGAAGGAAAAGTTCTGGTATTAACTCCTGGAAGAAATTAAGTGTGATCAAATCCAATTAGTTTCCACCGGATTCAGTTCCAAAGCACAGGTTTTTACATGACCAAGGGAAATTCTATCTTTTACAAACATGTTCTCGTTCAACTGAACTTGGTGTTATGGTAGAGTTTTTGGCTTTATTTAGCAGTGATATAGATCATTAATCTTGCTCACATCTAGTATAGGTATTCTTAGCCTGTGTTGGCCCTTTTAAGCCCTTTTTCCAGACCTAGAAGAGGATAGCTGCTTAATATGCCTTTATTCTTGACTTTAACCTGTCTATTGCCTATTGGCTTTGACATATTAGACACATTGGTATGGTTTATGTAGGTATTCTGACAGAGCTAAGGAGCATTTCACCACTTTCAGGCCTACAGGCCTAGAGCTAGAGGGACTCCATCTTGATGAAGCTGAGAGGCTTTTCAGGGCAAAGGCAAAGTTTATAGTTATAACTGTTGTTCGCCCTAAGCGGACCGGAGAGAACCGGCCAGGGCTGAATCTAATCAGGAATTGTTCCCGGGCTCAGGTCTCTAGACGAAACAAGCAGACTGGTCACTGTGGGAGCGTCTAGCGCAAGGAGCCTGGTGCATGGGATTGGTGGGAGGAAGCTGCTGGCTGGAACTTTCCATGAGGAAACAGCATTCTATATCAGTGAAGTGCAGAGGCGGAGTTAGTTAGTCAAGCAGAGTGGGAGTCGAGCAGTGAGTCGAGCAGAGTGAGAGTCGAGTGAAGGTGGCGAAGCCAGAGGGTCGTGTTAAGGTGGAGGAGTGGAAAGCAGTGAAGTGGAGTTGGCAGAGAGAGAGGGTTCAAGCTGGAGAAGAGCTGAGTTGAATAGTGAGCTGGAACTGAAGGAAACAGTCAGAAGCAGTTGCTTATCAGGAGGAGGTGTGAATAGCTGGAGTCTGAAGTAATGCCTTTTAGAAGAGACGGAGGAGAGATCGTGGACTAACCTATGGGAGCAGATGGAGTTAATTGGACATTGGCGCAGAGACAGAGTGAATAAGCTAGTGGAATGAACAGTGATCAGAGCGGCAGGAACTATTAAGATTGAAGCTGGAAGATGGAGACAGTTCGTGAGGGGGAGAGGAGTCCAGTGCACAGTGATCAGCGCAGAGGTGTACCCAAGAGTGCAGGAGAGAGAGAGGGAGTCTGAGATGAGCCAAGGCACAGACGAGAGAGGAACCCAGATGACAGCTAGAACAAGACTTCACACTAATCAGGTGATATTGTTTTCATCACATTAGTTTACTTTACACTTGCATCTTAATCTTGTCCTTATTCCCTAGGCTATTGTATGTTTAATCTTTTCTCTTTCAGCAGTGTGTTCTACCTATAGTCTTTGTCAGTCACAGATCTGTGTAAATGTTTATATTGTTGTAATAAAATAACCCCCCCCCAGTTTGTAACAAACTGGCGTGTATCTCTTGTATTCTTGTTCAATCCAGGTAAACAACGCTCCTAGGTGTTTAGTGTTTGCATGAATGGATGAGTAATCCCAATCAGGTAAGTGGTGATCACATAAATAGGGAGTGAGTGGACCTATGATGCCAAGAATAGGAGACATATAATATTAATTGGCTAACTCCTAATATTGTAGTAGCAGACCCTTAGTGAAGAGACTTCCCAATATATATATATATATATATAGGTGTTCATAGGAATGTGGTCGTCGTTGATATACGGCGTTAGTGAGAACACTGGGGAGGATTACCAGTGCCGATACCCACAGGATTGTGGCTTGAATAAGTGAGAGCGCTAGGAGGTTGAACTAGCGTGTAGTTTTGCAGGATTGCAAACAGTTTGGAAAAGAGAGCATTGGGTTCTGCAGGCCCATGTGTAGACGCACCGGATTGTGTGTCATATCTGCCCTAGGGTAGACCGGTCTGGGTCTGAGTGGCCGCGAGACCAACTGATGTGAATATAAGTGTGGTGTAGGGTATGGATATCCCTAGTAATCAGTGAGTATTCTTAGTATCCCTATAGATTTAGTGGTGTTTTTAATAATATGAGCTTGTATATTGCGAGTTCCCCATCTTCAGGTGGGTGCCCAGGTGCCTGGATAGTTGGTCCTGAGGAGGGATGTGATTACGTTCTGGCTGGGTTGGAGGGGCCCCTAGGGGCTGATCCCACCTACTCAGAAAATCCAGCCATTACATTTTGGCGTAGTCGTCATCTTACGAATCCTGTGTGATCTGGCCATGTGCTTAGAGAGTTTCCCATGTGTTCTGAGGGAGTGCCCTGAACGCTGGTTCCATCTGGCGTAATGTTGCAGTTTATGTAGCCTGTTAGACCTATGGGCTTGAACAGTTGCAGTGTGAGGAGATTGCATTACATCATGGCATTTGGTTTATTCAGGGTGGAAGGAATGGTTTTCATCTTGGTGTTTAAACTGTCAGAGTTGAAGGATGGCATTACATGAGGAAGCCAGTTACATCTTTGTGATGGTCCAATTGTATAAATGTGTGTAAAAAGTGCTTTTAAATTGCCCATTAAATTGCTTGCTGCATCTGCTTATGCTGTGCAATGTGAAATATGTTCATTGTTATATGATTTGTGGAGTTCTTTGAATATAGCTCCTTGTAAATATGACTTGTGAATAGCGCCATGTTAATGTGGCTTGTGAGGTGCAGGTTCTCATGTTGATCTACTGTGTTCCTTGTGCATTGCGCCTTGGATATATTGTTTGTGAAGAGTTTGTCTTGTAAATATGGCTTGTGAATAGCGCCATGTGGTCATGGCTTGGACAGGGCATGTTATCATTACGTTAGGCAGGAGAGAGCTGGATCTCTCTCGGGTGCTTGGGGATAACGTTTTGAAAATATGTGTACGTGTTATTTGTAAACGTGAAGAAATGTGCTCATGATTTTCCCATGTATCTGCAGACGTTGGGGAATGATTCTGCTTGAGCTGCCAAAGGGTTAATATCTTGAGTTGAGATGGCAGTCTTTATTTTTAACATGCTGTCAACATGCATGGTTATTTGACCTGACTATAAAAGTCAGTGGATTATTTGATGGTTTGATTTTGACTTTTTTTTTTTGATTCCTTGGTCTGCCTATGTGCTTTGTCAACTTCTTGACGGAAAGGTACCATCTTGAGCTTTGCGAAGAGTTCTGTTCATTTCACATTCTTTTTGGAATGCGTCTACGAATTTGTGTGGGTTTGCCTTGGAACTGTAAGTTATAAATCACCCAGTCGGATTGATAAAGGGTTTGCACGGAGAGAGAAAATGAGTGAAATGTTATGGAGGTGGCCCGTTAGAATGCATGCTACGGGCTGTTTTCATTAATTATTTCTTTGAGGGTTTTCCATCTAGATAGGAATGTGCTGGTTGCAATGATCACAGGTTGAGAATAATCAATCATGCCCGACAGTGCATGGTAACATGTGCTTTTAATTAGTGAAAGGCAACCGTGTGCCTTTGAAAAAATATTAAATGTAACATTATTATTTTCCCAAATGTAAATTAAAATGTATTCTTTTATAAATGTGTCAGCAAAACCAGCCTTAATATGTTCACCAACTCAGTTAGAAAATAATTGGCTGTTTCTTAGTGTATGAATGTGGCCCTTTTATTAGGTTGGCTTCAATGGCTTACATGTTAAATTACATTGTAATGTATAATTATGTTGTTTTAAAATTATTTCTCTTTCAGCAGCTGACAATGGTCCATGTTAATTCGTTTTTTTTTTTCAAATGCAGAATGTATAATCTTGTGTGCAAAACTTAGTTGCCCCTTTCTAAATAAGTGCCCATATTTTAAATGTCTTGCCTTTAGCTGAATTAGTTAGACAAAAGTCTTTTTTAGAAATTGGAGCTTTTAATTAGCAGTACACTGTAACTGAATTGTTTTTTTTTTAAATGCTGGTTTTCGTTAGTACAATCAGGCCTGGGAACAAGCAAGGAATTTGTTTGTCGACCTTGGCAGACCAGCTGGTTTGTGCAGACGAGTTTTTTTTTCTTCCCTCTGCAGGTTCCGATCACGTCCCTGTTCATTATGATTGGCTATAATCGAATTTTCTTCCGCGGACGGCTTGTTTATTGTAAGGGCGGGGGGACCTGGCTCTTCCTGGCTGTTGACGCAGGCGGCTTTATTGCCTGCTGATAAGGGACTCTTGCAGACTCTTGCCCTTGGAGTTAGTTAGTTGCAGTGGGCCTGGGCGGGCTTCTCTGACCAGGGAAATGGGAGGCTTGCAGTGCCCTGCTCCTGCTGTGAGATCATCATTTGGCAGTGATTCAAATAGCTTCACACTGTAGCCTGGCTCCCGCGTCTGAAGGGAGAAGGCTGGCTTAGAGAGGATTAGGGTATGATAGGCCCCACTGCATAAACTTAAAAATTAAATTTTGATTGTTTTTAATTAATTAGGATATTTTCTTTTCAATAATGAAAGGCACCCGGGGTGCTTTTTAAATAAAAATTTTATTTTTCAAGAATAATGATACTTGTTTTCTTGTCTCTAGGATTGCTGGGTTGTGGTTGTGGTTGTGCGTGGCCCCTCCCCCTTCCTTTGTTGTTTTAGTTTTTTACTTTCATGTTTTTATTTTAGTTTATTATTTTTGGATGATGGAACCAGACCAGACCAGACCGGAAGGGTGATGGATGGCCGCATCGGAGGAAGTGTCCGGATACCGAAGATGCAGGGTGGTGGCCTACACTGAATAAACAAAATTGACTTTTTTTTTCCAAATGGACTTGGTCACATAATTCCTTGGCCTGTATTTTTCTTGACATCACTACGAGCAGGCCCCACTTTTAAGAAAAAACACAAACATGTTTTCTTTGTGACAGAATTACACAAGGACTTGGTTACATAATTCCTTGGCCTGCATTGTTCCCATGTTTTTTTTGTTTTTTTTTGTTGACATCACTACGAGCAGGCCCCACTTTTAAGAAAAAACACAAACATGTCACCTATTATAGTTTTTCTGTTTTCTTCAAAACAGTTTTTGCCAATGAAGGACTTTTTTTGTTTAATGGTGGTGCACATATGTGTTCCACAATATGATGTAAAATAGCTGTTTTAGGCTTGGTGTTACACCAGCTATCTTGTAGAAATGGGGTTGTTTTTTTACTGTTCTTACATTTTCACCTTGATTGATCAAAGGGTGGTTACCTTAGACTTTGTATTGTTCTGGGAGGTGTGTCTTTTAGTATGATTATGTATTAATGTTTGCCCAGACCTTGAAACAGTTTGTCATGTCTACTTCTCAGATTTCACCACAATATTTTCTTAAGTTAACTATAGTAGGTAGGCCTCATTTAGGCCCATTGTTATTTTCATCCCACAAACAAGCCCCTACACCAATAGATTTCATGAGTCATCATTACCTTAAGTTGCCTATAGTAGGTAGGGCTCATTTAGGCCCTTTTGTTGTTCTCTCATTAGGAGTTGAAACACATTTAGTTCTTAAGTTGACTATAGTAGGTAGGCCTCATTTAGGCTTAAGTTGTCCGAAGTAGGTAGGCCCCTTGCTGTTTTCATTCAACACATAAGTCCCTACATCACTAGATTTCACCAGTTATCACTAGAAGTTGAGGCACATTTAGTTTGAGGATGCTTAGGTTAGTTTCTGTTGTTATCAGATCCAATCTCAGATATGTTTCAGCATTCAAGTCAAGGGTGCTTTGATTTGTTTTCAGTTGGTTGTTAGGTTTGTATTCCCTACAATTGAGTTTCAGGTGGAATTTCCTTAAGTTGTCATTCTTTTTAGAGAGTTTTTTAGTTTTTGATTTGTTGATAGATTGTGTTGATGTTTGTTTATCTGGATGTTATTGTTTATAAGATGTTCGCAAGATAAGGATCTAAGGGTGGATGGCAGAGTTTTTGGGCTCTATTTAGCAGTGATATAGATCATTAATCTTGCTCACATCTAGGATAGGTATTCTTAGCCTATGTTGGATAGATTATGTTGATGTTTGTTTAGATGGTTGTTGTTGTTTACTGATGTTCGCAAGATAAGGATCTAAGGGTGGAATGTTATGGCAGAGTTTTTGGCTTTATTTAGCAGTGATATAGATCATTAATCTTGCTCACATCTAGTATAGGTATTCTTAGCCTGTGTTGGCCCTTTTAAGCCCTTTTTCCAGACCTAGAAGAGGATAGCTGCTTAATATGCCTTTATTCTTGACTTTAACCTGTCTATTGCCTATTGGCTTTGACATATTAGACACATTGGTATGGTTTATGTAGGTATTCTGACAGAGCTAAGGAGCATTTCACCACTTTCAGGCCTACAGGCCTAGAGCTAGAGGGACTCCATCTTGATGAAGCTGAGAGGCTTTTCAGGGCAAAGGCAAAGTTTATAGTTATAACTGTTGTTCGCCCTAAGCGGACCGGAGAGAACCGGCCAGGGCTGAATCTAATCAGGAATTGTTCCCGGGCTCAGGTCTCTAGACAAAACAAGCAGACTGGTCACTGTGGGAGCGTCTAGCGCAAGGAGCCTGGTGCATGGGATTGGTGGGAGGAAGCTGCTGGCTGGAACTTTCCATGAGGAAACAGCATTCTATATCAGTGAAGTGCAGAGGCGGAGTTAGTTAGTCAAGCAGAGTGGGAGTCGAGCAGTGAGTCGAGCAGAGTGAGAGTCGAGTGAAGGTGGCGAAGCCAGAGGGTCGTGTTAAGGTGGAGGAGTGGAAAGCAGTGAAGTGGAGTTGGCAGAGAGAGAGGGTTCAAGCTGGAGAAGAGCTGAGTTGAATAGTGAGCTGGAACTGAAGGAAGCAGTCAGAAGCAGTTGCTTATCAGGAGGAGGTGTGAATAGCTGGAGTCTGAAGTAATGCCTTTTAGAAGAGACGGAGGAGAGATCGTGGACTAACCTATGGGAGCAGATGGAGTTAATTGGACATTGGCGCAGAGACAGAGTGAATAAGCTAGTGGAATGAACAGTGATCAGAGCGGCAGGAACTATTAAGATTGAAGCTGGAAGGTGGAGACAGTTCGTGAGGGGGAGAGGAGTCCAGTGCACAGTGATCAGCGCAGAGGTGTACCCAAGAGTGCAGGAGAGAGAGAGGGAGTCTGAGATGAGCCAAGGCACAGACGAGAGAGGAACCCAGATGACAGCTAGAACAAGACTTCACACTAATCAGGTGATATTGTTTTCATCACATTAGTTTACTTTACACTTGCATCTTAATCTTGTCCTTATTCCCTAGGCTATTGTATGTTTAATCTTTTCTCTTTCAGCAGTGTGTTCTACCTATAGTCTTTGTCAGTCACAGATCTGTGTAAATGTTTATATTGTTGTAATAAAATAACCCCCCCCCAGTTTGTAACAAACTGGCGTGTATCTCTTGTATTCTTGTTCAATCCAGGTAAACAACGCTCCTAGGTGTTTAGTGTTTGCATGAATGGATGAGTAATCCCAATCAGGTAAGTGTTGATCACATAAATAGGGAGTGAGTGGACCTATGATGCCAAGAATAGGAGACATATAATATTAATTGGCTAACTCCTAATATTGTAGTAGCAGACCCTTAGTGAAGAGACTTCCCAATATATATATATATATATATATATATATATATATATAGGTGTTCATAGGAATGTGGTCGTCGTTGATATACGGCGTTAGTGAGAACACTGGGGAGGATTACCAGTGCCGATACCCACAGGATTGTGGCTTGAATAAGTGAGAGCGCTAGGAGGTTGAACTAGCGTGTAGTTTTGCAGGATTGCAAACAGTTTGGAAAAGGGAGCATTGGGTTCTGCAGGCCCATGTGTAGACGCACCGGATTGTGTGTCATATCTGCCCTAGGGTAGACCGGTCTGGGTCTGAGTGGCCGCGAGACCAACTGATGTGAATATAAGTGTGGTGTAGGGTATGGATATCCCTAGTAATCAGTGAGTATTCTTAGTATCCCTATAGATTTAGTGGTGTTTTTAATAATATGAGCTTGTATATTGCGAGTTCCCCATCTTCAGGTGGGTGCCCAGGTGCCTGGATAGTTGGTCCTGAGGAGGGATGTGATTACGTTCCGGCTGGGTTGGAGGGGCCCCTAGGGGCTGATCCCACCTACTCAGAAAATCCAGCCATTACACTTGGTCAAGCAGTTCAAGAGACGCATTACGTCCAAATGCTTTGTTAAGCATAAAAATAATTCTTGGGTTCAGCACATAATGAAGAAAAATAGCGCTTTGTATACAGCAATCATTAAAGAAAGCTGAAAGAAAAAAATAAGTTTCAGCTCATCTGGCATTTTCCTAAAGCCCTCGCCTCGTATTTCTCCCATTTCGCATACCTGCCCTGACCTCACACTGGTGACAGTGCCATTACTGAACCAACAGGCAAGACAGTTGTCCTGTGGACCCTGTATGTGGCCCAGATTACTTACAGCAACGTTAGTCTATTAAATCAAACACAATAGGTTTTGTATTCATAGGTTTTCTAATTTGTGTATTTGAATGTGCTTTCATGCACAAATATTAGGAAAAACAAGTTTTCTGACTAAAAATATTTACTCAAGATCACACAGCTTAAAAGGGGAAGCTGCACTCTATCCAGGTTTTATGTTTTCACTTTGTACAAATCAGACACTAAATGGCTATCCATTTTTTTCTTTTTTTAAGCTAATGCTTTGTTTTTACCTTTGTGCAGTTTTCTGCAGTGCCCACTCGATCTAGAGGTATTGAATCTCTTTACATGAACATTGGTCTACATTAGTCAAGATCACATTCATTTATTTTGGGCACTGCACATTTAGCCAGAATCACAGGATGCTGCGCCAACGTCGAGACTCAAACCTATCTTGTTCAGTTCCAAAGATGGAAGCTCCTGCTCTAATGCCACATCCTGTGTACATTGAGGGTGGCAGGTACAAGACCACTCGACTCATTATTGGTTTGAAGTTCCAAGTGCACCTGAAGCAGGACCAGAGCCCGGATTCAGGAACAAGCACAGATGAAGCTTTCAGTCGGTCCCCATCTCTTGTTGGGGGGGGGGGGGGAGTGGTAATATGAGGTTTATCTACCAATGATGAAGCAGGTACAGTGACGCCAAGGCTTGTGCACGGTCTTCTGCACATCAATTATGGTCTGTGTGGGGGTTCTGAGGGTGTTTATAAATTTTAGCTTGTGTAAGATGAACACGGTTATATACTGCAGGATGTGGAATGCATTATACTATTCAGATAGTAGCAGTGTAGGCCTCATTGGATGAGCATCTACCAGGGCGAGGGAATCATAAATGTCCTCCAAGAATTAATGCAGAGTTTAATGCCTAATAGAGTATGGGGCTTATTCACAAAGGTAAACTTACACCTTTGTGTAAGTTTACAATTTTTTTGTATTCACAAACTCTGAGTTTATTTTTACTAACAGTAATTTTCCGACTCCTGAGCTGCCGCAGTCGGGATGGAGAGCTCCGCATAAAAAAAGATAGAAGAGGCCTACTTTTTATGTGCAGAGTATCTGCGACGGGTGCGGTGCTCCACAGTACTAAAGTTACTATTCACAAAATTAATCTTTTCATTTTTTAATATTAAAAATAGGTAACTTACACAAAAAATTTAAGTTTACCTTTTCAATCGGGTGCTAAGCATGTCTGTGTTTTCGGTCAGATGCTGAGGTGCAGTAAATAACTTATGTCAAGTAAGATATTGTGTTGATCTGAATTTGCTCTCACAAGTATGAAAGTTACAAATGTATTTCATATTTTGGTATCTTGTTACAGTGCATTGCACATTCTCAGGTTATAGTCCATGCCGTTGGAATTGTGCCATTTTATGGCTGTGGTGTTTTCTGCTAAATTATTGATTTGCCACATAATCTATAATCTGCTGCATGATCTGCAGTTTAAAAAAATAATCCTAACTCATAGGGCTAAACAGTTACTAAAAATGCTACAACAGATGTTATAGTACAGTTGAAGACCCTTTGCAAAGGTTGATAGTTCACCTCTCAGTTGCATATTGCTATAGGTGTGTGTTAAACGTGTATTAATGTGGTGGAACTTAGGCCCAGACAGTGGTAACAAGTGTAAAAAATAACAATATTAATTGAGTATTACTATCATAAAATGTCAACGCATTACACCACATAATTTGCCTTTGCTTGAGGCATATTTTAGTCAACTCTGCTGCATAATTTGGTCCTTTTCCTACCACAGAAATTCAGTGGCCCCGGTGATAATCTTTGTCTAACCACATCTACTCATACTGGGACTGATCTTAATTCATTTCCAGAAAGGGCTACCATGGGTTATGCAATGTGGAATGATATACATATGATGGCATTAAAGCTAATTACCTACGCTTACCTCAGAGCTAAATAACCCTAGGCAAGAACCTTTGTCTCACCCTTGACTGCAAACTCAACATCACAGCCCAAGTCAAACCCATCCAGTGCCTTGTGCTTTCACATACTGAAGATGCTGAGGAAGATTTTTAAATGGCTCCCAGTAAACATGCAGAAAATGATCATGCACGCTCTTGCCACCAGCAACCTAGACTACAATAGCACCCTATACACTGGGATAAACAAGAATCTCATCGTAAGGCTGCAGAACATCCAAAACATGGCAGCCAGAATCACTCCCCTATTCCCATGACACTCACACATTTCACCTCGCCTCGAGGCGTTACACTGGCTATGCATTCCCAAGCAAGCAGATTTCAAACTCCTAAACCAAACTTTTAAGGCACTCTGGCCCAGCATACCTCAACAATATCATCTGCTTTTACTAACATTCCATACACCAAAGATAGCAAGATTCCTACTTGCTCACAAACCACGCAAATTGAAAACCAGATCCGGCGGTTGAGCCTTCTCCTACATCGCTGCTAAAGCATGACATTATGTCCATTACACATCGAGCTCTTCTTCATTTCTTGAATTCCACAAGAAGCTGAAGACCTGGCTTTTCGAGTAACCACATTAGGCACCAGGCTTTGCTAAATTCACACCTCCTCAGCTCAAGGCTGCCCGCTAGGCGAAAGTGTGCTTTAAAAACCAACATAACATGACCTGACTGAATAGAAGCAAATGCACTTTAGGGAGCATTCAGTTCAGACTGGTACAAAACCGAGCCATACTGGAGTATTCTGTGAGTCTGGACGATTGCTTTCGTTTCCCATGATGTGTGTCAGTTTTCCTCTGCAACCACATTTGAAATATGGATGGGCTAAGAGGTATAACGCCCCGTACAAATAAGGGAACATCCTCTAACTATAGCTCTGGTTTTATTTACATGTGTGCCAGCGCTTCAGTATTACAGAAGGGGGCTGCACAAGCATCTACAGCCTCTTCTGTAATCGCGGCACTCTGAGTAGCACGGCCCCAGAACGTACATGTTTTGACTGCAATTAATGGTTTTACACTTCTACGGCATGAAATCTGCTTTTTCCAAATGTGTTGCTGTGTTTTAAACTTTATCAATGAAAGTACACCGCAAAAGAATGACATGAAAATAAACAGTTACATAGTTCACAGTGGGCAGCACAGGTGTTTGGGCAAATTGCAAGTAGCCAGTCTACCTTGTGCGAATCTGGATTATCCCTCCTGAATATGTAGTTTGTGGACCAATGTTTTCGTTATCGGTCTGATATTACCTAATCTTGGGATATGACGATCACAATAAATTTTACCCAACATAATAGTCGCCTTTTCCACGCAATGTCATCCAGTTTCAAAGGAAACAGGGTTCATGTCGCCATATTTTATTAAACCAAAAATTTGACAAGTATTTTAAAAAAAATTTTTTACGGTTGAGCTTTTCTTGAGAAATTTTACCTATACTTAAAGTTCTAGGGATACTGTGTTGAAGAAAATAAAAAAAAAGAATAATGGGGACAGGAATAAGCATAATAAGCCTATCAGTTGTATAGAGAATTTAAAAGTAACTTATCCTAAAGCAGGCCCATTTCAAGGAATTTTCATCTGGATGGGCTAAGGGTAACATCAGCTGGGCCAATGTGGGCCCATTTTTTGTAAATTCTGGAGGTAGCCTAAACAACACCCGAAACAGGCATACAGTGCATCTAGAGAGTTATTTGAGAGTAAGAACTGTTATCTATACTCAACAGCCCCAATCCTCATAATTTCCAGCAGGCCTGGCTTCAACAGAAGGACCTGGATTATCAACCCCATGGTGGTCGACAAAATGACGAGTATTAATTTGGGTAATAACAAAAACTCATAATGCAAGGGGGCAATAAGACAAAGGAAAGTGATAAAACTGGAAGACATTTCTTTTGTCAAGCAGTCTGTTTAGGCAAACTATTTTCAAATTGCCTTGTAACACAAGGGGATACATCAAAGTCATCAGAAAATCCAAGGAGAAGGGTACAGATCTAAAATCTGCCAATGTGACATCCACCTATCATTACTGATTTACCCAAACGGCCCTGAATGCTTGAGTACTTCACACAGCAACAAATGCCAAAGGCGTACTAGTACGTGCCAGGAAAGCAACAGCAACTGGAAAAGCCACCTGTTCCGTTGTACAGTGTAGCTAGAATTGCACATGCAACATCAGCAGTTTTATTCTAAAGCTATTTTTGAGAAGAGGGTCTCGGATATTAAATTCTTTACAGATTACAGACAGCGATTACATTGTGGCAGAAGCACAAAAACAGACGAAGAGGAACAGCTGCAACTTAAATAGCCTAATATAAGTGAGGCCATCGTCAGCTGGCATTTTACAGAGCGTGGGTAATACAAGAGAACGTTTCACACAAACTCCATTGTATGTGTGTGTGTGTGTGTGGGAGGGTCCCAATTTAAAGAAACACAATATATTTTCAATCGAGAGACCGAATAGAAAGATATCAGCTCAGTTTACAATGTAATATTTTTTTAAAGCATTAATATTCCCCTGAATCCTGACGCCCAAAACACGAGCCTCATAAAAAAAAAAGGTCAAGCTGCTCATCTGTGCACTTGCATTCCCACTGGACACATGCCACAGATTAAGAAATTGAGAGCAAATGAAAGGGGATAAAGATGAAAGCAAAACACCCACATGACCCAGATTTGCTGGTCGTTTCAAAGCAAACTACAAGTCAGAGCAAGAAAAATCACAAAATTCACAAGCATTCATTTTAACATTTATCAGAGCACTGCTTAAAATACAAAACTGCAACCCACTGTACAATAAGTGTTACTACCCTTCACAAGATAAGAGATCAGACAAAGCACCAAATGCATAAATAAAACTTTTACCCAGATGGTAAATTGGAAATTCCCACGTGGGAATTTTGCTTAATAATAAATTGGCCAGGGTTCCCGTACCAGCAATTTCGGGTCTGAGAACACAGTACCAGATTTAAACCGTTAAAAACACAGCCAGTAAAATCGCAGATTGCTCTAGCTGAAAATGCAGCCCAGCCCTGTGTCTGCTTCCTATGGTATCCCCCACTTTTTGCTGGGATTCTCTGGTTTTTCGACTTTAATGTGGCTGTGAGCCTGCTAATCAGACCCACAGCCCAGCTGTTCTCTCTCTAAATTGATACCATGTACTTTAGGTACATACCAGATTGGTTACTGGGTCACCCTTGTGAGTCCCTGTATAGTGTACCATAGGTACCCAGGGCATAGGTGCACCGTATGCCAACCAGGGGCTGCAGCATGTATTGTGCCACCCCTGGTTTGCCTTCCAACTGACACCACAGGTCTGTTCACACAGCCTGGGTAAGGTGGTGTAATCACCCCTTACTTAGATATAGTATACCTATATCTACCTTTATATAAAGGCACATATACACCTATAAGGCACTCCTATGGTAGGCCTCGACAATCCTGGAGGCAGAGTGCTTATTTTTATGTGAGAGGGTGCCCTAGCATGAGCTGAGCCCCTCTGCAGCTTTCGGAACCATCTCCTTATGGCTGTTCTATGATATAGCCATACCATATACTCTTAAGTGCATTATAATCCTCGCTGTTAATGATAACTTTGGTTTGGCTTCATCAAAACAAGTTGTGTAAGGTGTCAAACACTTTGGAATTCTACCCCCCCCCCCCCCGGCCAATTCTGGCGGCGGGGGTAGCATTCCACCCTTCTAGAGGGAAATACATGTCATTTACTGCTTTACCCGGTTAAAGTTAAACAGAGCCTCAGCATCACAAAATGGATGCTGCTGCCAAAGACACGAGTCTGACCTCCTGTTGCTGGGGGAAACTCCAGTAAGGGCGGACTGGACAAGCACCGGCCAGCACCTACCCAGACAGGGGTTTTGTGTATTGGGGCAGGGAGGGCTGCATTCAGTGAATGCATCTAGACACTGCCTGGGTACACATGGTGCTACATGCATAGCCCAGTTCAAACCAGTTGCTGGGGCTCTCCAGCTGCAGCTCTGGCACGAAACTGGGGAAAGGGGTGTAACCACCCCCTTCTCAGGTCCACCCATAGGAGGGACCTAGTCAGGTAATCCAGCCCCCATCCTTAGTATAAGTATAGGAGCTGTGTCCCTGGGACTTAAGATTATCCTGGACGAATATTTGAAAGACATATCTTGGGCCTTCGACATTCCATTTTCACTGGAAGACGGAAGACATCTCTCTTGTGGTCAAGGAGTGACCACCCTGTGCAAACAGGCACCAACAGCAACTTTGCTGGTCTGTAGTTTCAAGGCTCCCGTCGGACCCCGAAGACTCTGCGACTCATGAACTGGACTTCCAGACTTCTCTGACCCCGACCCAAATCCACAGCAAAGCTGAGACCCGTGGCGGACCCGAGAGACGTGGGACCGGACATCTGGACATCCTGCATTTTGCTACCTGCACTACTTTCCTGAAGCCTCAGTAAGTTGTGCATTGGGGTACGAGAAGCCCCAGCCCCGAGCACCATTTGCACCGAAGCCCAGGCCCCACACTCCGCGAGTATCCCGTGGGCCCCGCCTTTGCATTTGAGTTTGACGTGTCTTCCTGGTTCCTTGCCCGTTGGCTAGTGAGCCCCCTGAAGATGCCATCTTGAATTTACTTTGCTTTCCTGGTTGCTCCAGGCTTGCTCCAGATTCCCTGAAAAGGAGAAGAGCCACAGACCTTGCTGGTCTGCAACAGAGCCAATCTCCACATCATGCATGGGTTGCAGTTGCCAAGGTTTGTTGGGTCCAATCCAGATACCGACACCGCCGTCATCTAGATCCATCGTGGGACAGCTCGAATCTAGCGCCTGATCATCGTCGATGCCTCCTGAACCTCGTGGTTGAAGAGACAAACTCACCTTATTCACCTTAAAACACCAGACATCGCCTGATTCCTTCCTGGTCAGTGGCTAGTGACCCGGACTCTGTCCCCTCTGTTTTTAAGGTTCTTCACATCTCCGATCCACCCTTGGATACACCCGGAAACTTTTCCTCTGGTCGCCTGCAGCACTTCTTTGCAGCTCTCCATAGAAAACAACGACGAAACCAGACACGAAAAGACACCTATGCACCCGGCTTCCCTGGGTGAGGTAACACGAGTCCTCCGGTGCTCCCGTGGGTCTTGACTCTCGAAGTGTCCTACTTTAAAAGGGTCCCATCCTAGTCCATCCGGAAGTGTCCTTAAATTCTAAATTTGTAACTTTGTTGTTTCCCATAGAAAGTCAATAGTAAGTCGCGTCTGAGTTTAGACGCTGCACGCGGCTCCCGTGGGCCTCCTACTTCCTAACCTCTGGTTGTTTAGTGTAGCCCCAGCGACTCCACAGGCCCCAGGCCTGCTTTCTAACTCTCACGTGGTACTAAAACCACTTTCTTTGTATATGGTTTGTGAGGCCACTAGGGCATAATGTATACTGTGCAACTTATCGTATATTAACTGTGTGACTTGTATTGTATTTTTACCTCTGACCTCATAAAGAATGCAGAGGGGTTGTGTTTAGATTAAATACATATATATTGGATATATACCTTGTGTGGTGTCCTTTCATTTGGTATTCAATGGATTATATATGGTAAAACAACTTGCTTAACTCGCCTACTGAAGTCTTAGCCTGATGACTGCTGGTTCATGCTACCACTAGGATAGCTTTCAATAAGGTTGACTTTACAACCACCATCAATAAGGGTCAATTAGACTGGTGCAAGGTGCCCATTAGCACTATTAGACATCCTATGCCATGCTAACTTCTCACACCCTGTTCCTGCCTCCCCCCACTAACAGGGAAAGGGAAGGACCCTTTAATTTGTCTCCCTTCCCACCTTCTTTCTGCACCAGCCACCCAAACTCATCTTTACCACCGCTGCAGAGAAAGTTATAATTGTTAATCCCCATTAAAAGAGAATACCGTGTGACATTCTGCCTGGTAAAACCAGGTCTGCAGCTATCCCACAATCTATGGGCATTAACTCATACTAGAGGGATGTCACCACTTGGTAAGGGTTTTTATAAGGGGGTTCAGTGCAACTTGTAATCTGACCCTCAGTGCACTACATTTATGTACTGTTGCAGTCTTAGGTGCAGTCTTTGTTGTTGGAACTACCTGAACAGGACTGGGTAAACTACCTAGGTGTGGGTTCTACTTACCACCGGGACCCAAAACATTTGGATTTTAGTTCAAGATATTTAATTCTGGTTTGCAATTTCAGAGCACGCCCATAAAACAGCTCCCATCTGCAACACTGAGGGTGGCTGTATCCAATACTCAGAAATGTGTTTACAGCCTCTGTTGCAAAAGCCCAGTACAAAATCCATACAAAAAAAGCTATACACATGGGCTACATATACTGAATCATACTAGACCTTTTGAAGGCCAAGTGGGTCACATACCAGTGTATGATAGTACTACTTGTACATATTTCTGTCTACTCCCTCTTGGGCAAGGACACTTCAACCCCCTCCCTCCTGACTGGTGATCTTTATTTACAGGATTGTCCTATAACAGCTAAGTTGGAAGTCTGAAAACAGACAAACTTTTAATGTGAGCGTGTTGGGAATAGTTTTACTCATTGTCCCTCTTGAGTCTACCTAAAATGTTGAGTTATCCCAACGATACATAACTGAGAAAAGAAACTGCTTGTGGCAATAGCTGTGGGACAAAGTCTACATGGAAAAGAACAAACCAAGAGTGTGTTCCCCAGTGTCCAACAGCTCGCCCGCAGGGTTGGTGGCCCTCAATTGTGACTTGCTCTCCCAAGGAACTTGGCAGCACAACAGGCACAGCAGTTTCTTTCGGAGATGGGCTCAATGTAGCCCAGATCTCTGTACTGGGGGTAAATGTTGGACATTGTTCAGCATTCCATCCATCAATTCCATCCATCGTTCCAAGTGGGACGGGTATGCCCAGACGTGGATCCCGTGCTCACCATGCCACTGGAGTCATACTAGGCTGGCTGATAAGGGGGGGATACCCCTAAACCAGTCCCAGGATGCTTGTTTCTAGTCCAGGGAGGACCTGGCTTGGCAGTTCGGGCTGGACTGTTCCCATGAGGAGCAGGGTCAAGACTGATTTGCATATGGCTGGGCCTTAACTGAAATGGCATGGTGAGAAAAAAAACGATGGATTTAGGCCCAGATCTCTGCACTGGGGTGAATGTTTGACCTTGTTCAGCATTCAGTCCATCAATTGTTCTTTTTGCATTTCTCAAGGTAGAATAACACCAGTTACAAGGATGCATAATAAAAGGTCTGAGTAAATACCAGTAACCAGCCTTTGTTTTGGTGGAAGAATGCCAGGAGTGGGGTCTATTTCGAACGGCAAAAAGGTCAAACAAAATTCGGGGTATTTTACAATGGTGTAGGAAGGCGTGGGTGTTAGGGGGAGATGGGTATACGTTCAGATATAACAAAAACAAGTCGTAGAAAAGAACAAGCAAAACTCAGGTTTATGATCCACACTGTGACCGTACAGAAAAAATGAGTGTGTGTATCAATTGCCAACAGCAACAAAATGGGAGTTGGACGACTTTCAGATTACATCCCTGCTTCAAGCATAGTGTGAAGAGTTCCTTTTCAGACCAACCAACTCGTTAATAAGCAAAAGAATTTACAGCAGAGTAATATTGGTCCGTTTCATTACTACAATTGCTGTCCACCCTTTACAGCTATTGTGATACCTCTCCCTTTCACGACTCTGGCAGCAAACTTTATTTCAGTCTCATTCCTCCTATATAAGCATATACTTTAAGGTAAGAAGGATAAGTGAAATGTCCATGAACTACTAGTAATTAAGAGAACAGCACATCTGAATTGTTCATTTTCACGACTGTAATAAGGGTGGGGTAAACAGACTTAAGAGCAAAGCTTGTTATCTCTCCGAGACAGTGAAAGTAGTCGGGAAACAAGGGCAAATGTCTAAATATTTTCAAATGGATCTTGACAGAAGGCTAGAGTTCGAGAATCTTACGTGCTGTGTAAATAAAGCTCCAAAAGCAAAGCTTTGATTGCACTTTGTTACAAGTATTGACGAAGCCAACAGGATCAACTTTAATGTATTAACACATACAAACAATGGCATGCACAAATGAGGGCAAACTAAAATAGGCGAGTGGGGGCATAAATAGACAAGCATTTACAATGCAACGGTTTCGCCTTTGGAGAAGTTAGAGCTATTGGCATTGTAAATGACAACATTTGTATTTATGTGTTGGTTTTGAAAACACATAAATAAATGGCATTGTCATTACATTGCCAATAGCTTAATCTCTCACAAAGAATAGGTGTTCATCCAATCCTTGGCCTCTCTGCAAAGGCACTGAGCAAAGGTCACGTATACCGTCTGCAGTTGTTCAATGCAAACGCGTGGTTAGGGTGGCTATCTACGCAAACGTTAGTGTGCATGTTTAAGTCATATCCTTAATTAAATAGGCCCCGTTCCTTTCATGCTTCTCACTTTTTCCATCCCACTTAAAGCCCTGCGCACCGTAATGAATGACCAAGATGAACTACAGCAAAGGTCCTAGACAGCAGCCTGCTCTCCTGCGGAGAATGTCGTGCGAGGCGAACACTCGTCTGCAGAGAGATGCTGCCACCAGGTAAAGACCCCTTCCCACTCATTATGGTCAAAACCCACCCAACGGTGCGCAACGGCACATAAACTGATAGTTAATGAGCAAATCGATAGTAATCGTTGAGTTAATCGACAAATTTGGCGAAAATCACTTAGGTGCCTAAGTTGGAAGAGGCAGTCAAGTGATTAGCTCCGTATTTCAATAAGCATAGGAGCCGCGCTGGGAGGTGAGAATGCCTAACCAATGCAGAGCTGTGATCCAAAATGGTTTCAGTGCGAGCGCACACTTAGCAACTAATGTTAATTTTGAAGCCAAAGGGTTTGTATTTGCATACAAGGACACTGGCCTTTGTTGCCTACTGTGTCGCACCACCATCCAGGGTTAATGGAAGCCCACAGAATTATGTTAATCACTGCTACTGCAACCACTGGACAACTCCGATTTACAGGATAACCACTGAGAATGTAGATAATTCATGCAAATGTCTAAAATCCGGATACCCTGAAAAGCAGCCATGACTTCAGCCTTCCTGTACCAATACTGGACACCAATTACTTTTCCAAGACACACACGAACACCAACTCACATCCAGGCTCCTCGCCCCCGAGAGTGCCCCTCATCCTCATCCACCGACCCCCACAAACAGACACCAGCCACGCACGCACGCACGCAGACACACAAATAGAAACCCACACCAACAACTCCTGTCACACACGCGAGTACCCAGGTATACAATTAAACAGCAGCGCCGTGCTCTGCTTTGCCCCTTTTTAGTATCAATGACAAGGATTTGCAGAATGTGGCCCACGATAGCGCGTAAAGTCAGAGGCAATTAAACGGGAATGTAAAAGCAGCGCTTGGGGAGAGGGGTGCGAGCTGTAGTGTGCTACGGGAGTGATGGGCGTATGCTAATGTCGCTCACTCAGCAGCATCTGATATCCCTGGCCCTGTGGGCCACAGCCTTTGGTTACTTGGCACAGCCTTCTGTAACTACTGGGGCTGTTTGATCGAAGTACAGACACTGGAAGGGATCCCAACGTGACACACGGTAGCGAGAAACGACATCCAGTTCTTTTTTCCTTGAATACTGGGACTTTCGTTTTTCATTTGTTTGCCAAAAAATAGCACTATAAGTACTAAAATACAAAAAGGGAAGGTGTGTGACCCCCACCTGGCATAGAACCGTATGTGTCAGGTTGTCGCTGGTTGTTGAGGTGTAGTTCGGATGTGTTTCATTTCTGACATTCTGTGTGTCTGGACTGTTGAAGAAAACAATGTTTCAGGCTTCGGGAGGTAGACAGAGTGACACCACCACCCAGCGCCTCGGCGTCCCACGTTACAAGGGAAGGGGGCTCATCGCGATGTGCTCAAAATAATCCGGACACCATCGACTGCTCAGAGTGGCGACAGTCACGTGATCTCCATGATGTCGAACTGTGTAATATTGTTGAATCTGAACTTTAACCCAAGTGATAGAAAAGCTACAATCTCGGTTCTCCCACTTCTAAACATTGCGTGATCCTGAGAACATCACGAGCTCAAAAACAAACAAATGCCGATGTGTACATGTTAGGTAAACAATGGGCACTGATGTGCCGGAAAACTTCTTTAAGCTCTAAAAAAAAGAAACAATGTCCACTATCAACATAAATGTATTCTATTTCACTTATTTTGGAAAGTTCCTGATTTCTTTATCCCGAAGCTGGCAAGAGAGTACGTGCTGCCTAGTGGAGTAGAGCGGGTTATGCAAACCCTGTAGTTCGAGAGCCTGAGAATCCAGTGTGGCCAACCTCCGCTGGGCCTGGGAGGAGCTGTCTGCCTCTTGAACTTTAAAACGCAAATTGGGAACCGCTGTACCCTTTGCCAGGCTGGCACCGCTCTGTCTAAAAAGTGAATCCTAAGTAGGGGGCATGAGACGGAAAACGCGGGGGGTTGCGGTTAGTGTGGGGCTATCCTTGGTGTTGTTCGGGAGTCTCGGGACAGACATGAATCAACCCCCCGCCCCCAACCGAATGCACTACTCGTAGAGCGCAGATACACAGTTGTATTACCCAACACACTTGGGCTCGCAGAGGGCAGCACGTGCCAACAGGGACCGGCAGTCTCTGTCTGCCCCCTCGGTGGCATAGGCTGGGGTGTTTCCTGGTGGATACCTCCCCGTTCCTATACTAAGGGGTCTATGACAGATGAACCATATAGAATAGCAAGTATGGCGCCTGCTTATCCAGAAGTGTAAAGAAAAGCGCAACTGGAAACTCGGCTGGTGTTCGACCAAGCAAGATCTGGGTTTCATTGTAGATGTATACATCCGGGGTATGTTTCACAATTCTTATCCGTGGTTGCAGGATCAATAAAGAGCTCGGAGGTGCGCCTGCGGGCGCAAAAGAAGTGGAGGCGGAGAAAGGTAAGAGGAGAAGCGGAGAAATGTAGGGGCACTGAGGCGGGGTCCCAAGGGGTACTGGGGGGTTCCTGTGGGGGCACTGGAGGATGGCAGGAGGGATGCAAGAGGAGAAGAGGATAGAAGGGGGCGCTGGAGATATTAGGGGTGCCAGAGATGCGCACTGCGTGTTCTACAGTGGAAGTGCAATAAGACAGGAGATGACAGCAAGGGCGCAAGAGAGGCGCCGAAGAGACGCAGGCGTACTACAGGAGGGCGCAAAAGAGACATACGATGGGCCATGGAGAATATCGGGGCTGTTTATGACCAGTATGGGCTCGGGACAGGCAAACGATAGATCTTATAGGGACGCAGAGGAGCATGGGAAGCGCAGGAGAGGCGCACATGAGATGCTGCGGAGGGATACGGGAGAGAGACCAGCAGCGGTGCAGGAGAGCCCAGGCGAGACAGGATGGGCCCATGAGAGTATCGAAGGCAGGAGGAGCGCTGGTAACCGGAGAAATGAGAAAGGTGAAGAGGGGAAAGAGATGCGCCGGAGAGGGGAACCTGAGACACGCGACGGGGAGGGGCACGTGAGAGATGAGGAACAGAGGGGTGTCGCAGAAAACGGCCAAGAAGGGTGGAGAAGAGACATACGAGAAGTGGTGCAAGACAGCAGAAGAGACAGACAACCGTGCTCCGGTCAGGATTTGCTCAAGACGAGCGCAGGTTGTGCAAATGAGAGATTTTGGTGGGGTGCAGAGGGGCGGGAGGTGCACGGATAAGAGGCTCATAAGATCCGCAAGAGAGGCACCGGCCAGTAACACAAGTCAATGAGGGGTGCCGAAGCAGGGTTACATGCACTCTCAATGTGCAGGAAAGCATTGTTGGCAATTAACATTGTCCACTCACCGTCTAAAACAAGCAGTCGCCCGAGATGCAGCTACCATTAAAATCAAGTCAGGTCCCGGGCCAGCCAGCCAGCCAATGACAGCGCGGCCTGGGGAATGACGTCACGGGGGTGTCCCGGGCCGGCAGCCAATGACAGCGCTGCCCAGGACAAAGGGACGGGACTTAAAAAAAGCCCGAGAAACGCCCCAGAATCGCGTTTTCACAGGAAAGCGTGATTGACAGCCTCTGTCTCCCAATGGCTAGCCTCCATTTATGGAGCTAGCCAATGAGAGACAGAGGCGGGTCATCGATCCGACATACAACTCAAAAGGTTTTTTAGCGCATGCGCACTACGTGCGCACTTGCAGGCAAAACCTAAAAATGGGGCAGAAACAGAAGTGGGGCGAAATCTGGGCAGATAAAAATGGTGATGGGCAAGAGCGTGTAAAGTGTACAGGCAGACAGCGATGGCATGAGCAGATAAGAGGTAGAAAATGATATGTCACTAGAGCAGTAAGAATATGGTAGAACTTTGCACAGTATGAAAAGGGGGATGGATGTTTGAAAAGCGATGCTGGAGATCAATGGTCAGAAAAGTAGGGGGAGAGGAGGTTTGGGGATAAACAAGGGTAGAGCAGGAACAGTGTGCTAAAGACGACCAATGAAGGGGAAACTGGAAAACAAATTGAGTGGATACAGTAAATAATAGGGGCAGATAGCCAGTGAGAGGAGAGGTGACCGAAACAAAAAATATTCAAATTGTTATCAATAAAGAGGAGATAAAATGACGTGATAAATGCGTGAGGATTACCTGTGTGTGAGGGCAGCAGAAACAGCATGCAACCAGCCATGCAGTGCACCGGCTCTGCTGCTGCCTGCCCAAGAGGAAACAGCCTGCAAAGCAGGTCCAGTGCTGTGCTTTGCCGCTGGTCTGAAAATGATGTTGCTGAAGATGGCACGCCGGTGGGGCGTGACTACTGGGTAGTACCGAGGAGGTAGCTGATTACAGGAAGGAGAAACTAACAGCAGAGGCAAACAGTATGATGATGGGAACAGACCGCCACAGGCCAGAGCAAAACTACAATCCCGAATGTACAACAGTGCAAGTCAACAGCCTAAGCATCCCTAAGTAGCCTCTGTGTTTTTTTCCCCCTAGGACATTAATTTAGAAAAAGACAAAGATGTGTCTAGTCAGATCGAAAAAATATACATTTCTATGAAAATACTGGAAAGGAAGTACCAAATGTGCAGCCGTTCTCGACAGTTTGGAAACTAGCCTAGGACAACGTCAGAATTTGAAGTCACAGCACATTATTTACTGGAGATGTACCACGGGGTATTTGCCTTTTGAGGTACCCTTTTGGAGATGGGGGGGGGGGGGGGGGGGGGGGGAGGGGATGAGGATTTTCATTCTTTACCATGTGCTTAGTTCAGACAACTGTAAAATAAAATTCGTCATCTCTACCTTCCTACAATATTATTAAGGAAAGAGGCATTCCTTTAGGGAGTTGTAAGAAGTGGAATCTCAAAGGGAGTTCTGTTGGATGTCTGGTCTCCGAACAATTAAAGTTTTTCAACTGTAAATCAAAAGCTTGACCCCCTATGCCTGGCTTAACATGGCAGTGCTCTGATATAACAAGACAAAAAATGGTCTGAAATTGCTTGTTTTCCTGTTCAGAAGGGACCAGGACGGGTATTTCAATTTAGCCCATCTCACATGGGGTGACATTACACGTTGCTGGTCCCAGTCTAAAATAGTACAAAGAAGCTAAAAATAATCAGTAGAATGCAGCCCAAAGCAATGCAAATCAGTCTTGACCATGTGCCTTATGGGAACAGTCCAGCAAGAACTGCCAAGCCAGGTCCTCCCTGGACCGGAAACAAGCATCCTAGGACAGTTTTCGGGGTTTCACCCCTCATCAGCCAGGATAGCAGAGGACCCACATCTGGGCATACCTGGCGCACTTAGGGTGAGAAAGCAAAAGACACACAATTGATGGATGTAATGCAGAGCAAATCAAAACATTCACCCCCATATGACTTTGTAGAAATATACAAAATATGTCTGGCCTTTTTATCTACTGAATACCACTGAGATGAAATATGCTTCTAAAGTACCAAGGGCCAGATTTATCGAACTCTCTCAAAATGCAGCAAGACAACTTGCTGCGGTGCATGAAAGGGAGAGGCGAGCCATTTTTACCAGTATATGACCCGTCCCTGCTCTCTGCCTCTGCTGGCGCACAATCTGCTGCTAAATGCCAATGCATACACCTTTGAGGCATGGGGCAAGGGCGCCAGCATTGCAGGCAGAATTGCTTTTGTGTAGGCAAGGTCACCTGCCTGCACAAAACTATCCTTTGAGGAATTTTTAGAAAGAGGAAACAACAAGATATTTCACTGGGTATCGCCACCCCTGGGAAGTCGTAGCATTTTGACACATTCCCAGGTTGTCCAGTCTTGGTAAATCTGGGGATGCACCAAAATCTATGGGTGGGTGGATGGATGGATGATAACACCAATGCTCAACCTATGGAACACCTTCCCATGACAGTGGTCTGAAATTGCTTGTGTTCATGTTCAGAAGGGACCAGGAAGGGCATTTTGATTGAGGCCATCTCACGTGGGGTGACTTTACATGTTGATGGTCCCAGTCTAAAATAGTACAAAGAAGCTAAAAAGCAAGCATTCCATCCATCATGTTAATGGCAAGCGTGCTCAAAAGGCAGTACACTGGGTATAGAGTTGAGCACACCAGACCCTCCTTTTGCAGTAACACAAACAGTGGCAAGCGTGCTCAAAAGGCAGTAGTCTGGCTATGGAGTTGAGCACACGAGACCCTCCTTTTGCAGTAACACGAACAGTGGCAATAGAAGAGTATTCAACTTCAGAACTAGAACCTCTAACAGATAGGGCCTCTCTCCACCGCTGAAATGAATACCGAAGGGCCCGTCGAAGGAGGACTGGAGACAGTTTCTTGCCACAGCAGAGCAATTTCAAACTAGTGTACTTAATATATAGCCCAAGTATTGACATGTGCAAAGCATCAAAACAGTCTTATCAAGGGGAGCACATCGCTTAAAACCACAAAATACCATATTCTGATCAGTGCCAAATGGCTGTCTCCCATTCAACATAAACGGCCAAACAGACAACTGCTATGCAGCATAATAAAACAAAAGAGTTCTGGGACTGATGTATAAACTCTAGCAGCGAAACGGTACAGGTGGCATACAACCACATTCATGTTTGGGGGTCACCCAATCTTTAAGTGGGCCAGGTCTCAGCCCTGGTAGTAATTAAAAAAAGGACATCGAAACGGGTACCTCTCGGGCCCTGTATTCATGTACTTAACTTTACAGGCATAAACGTGGATTGATTTCTGAAAAATGTGTAGAAAACGGTAATTTAATTCATGTCTTTCCTGTTTATATTTCACATTATTTACCTAGTCTTGCATTCCTTAAGAGTGTGCCCTTTTTCAAGGAAATTGTGTTCCAGTATTATAATTTTTTAATAGGCAGCATATTACTTAGTGAATGTCAGGGGTCCAGAAAAATTGTTCCGAATACATGACCATCCAATGCTTGGCCTCTCTGCAAAGAGCACAAAACAATGGCCATGTATGCCAGTTGCAGTTGTGATTCTGTGCAAACGTATAGGTATAGTGGAAGTCTAAGAGAATTTTAATTTACATGTTTATGCCCCACACTATTTATATTGGGCACACCCCTTTCATGGAGCCCCACCTTTTCCATTCCACTTAAGGCCCTGGGGACCATAACTTATTTTTCGTCATCAAACTCTGAAATGGAACAGGAAAGCAAAAAGCATGAAAGGGAGAAATGTAGAGAAAGAGAGGAAATCAGAGGATATGGGAGAAAAGTAGATATGAAGAAGAATCTGCCAAGAGTGCGATGGACACAAGAAATGAAGGAAGTTGGAAGAGTGAGTGGTGGGATGCAATCAAGATGAGATTGCCTTGGCATTCGACAACCCTGGAATTCGCAGCACCAGTGCTAGCTTCTAGATAACATTTGGGACCGTGCGCATTTTGTATCCAGCAATTAAGCACTACACCACACTTGACAATCGTTGCAATAAAGTTAATCTGCCACAAAACTCCGTTTTCAATGACGTGGTACAGAAATCATACATTTCTATGACGCAACTAGCGACTGAAACCTTATATGCCATATAGTGCAAAAACACTGTTCTGCAGCGTGTTCAATTATGACAAACTTGAATTGTGCGGAAGTTAGAGCACCAACATCAAAGTGATTCACAGCAAGAGGTGGGCGGGAGTTTTTAGATAGCCGGTAATCAACTGTGTACTTCGTGACTGTTTCGTGATGATGGTGTTGGCCCTAGTTACAATGAGAAGGGTACGTGTTGTGAGGGGTGTGTTCTGCTTACTCCACAGCATTCTAGGCTCCTCCCCACGGGGAGCAGCGACTAGAAAGCAAGATAGAAAGTAGCACCTGTTCTCCCTCGAGGACTCGGCGTCCAAAGATCACATGGAAAAACGCCAGAGAGAGAAGCGAGCCAGCCCACCCACTCCCCGTGCAGCGTATACCGGGCGGCCTCTTACACCAGACTCCCCTTAGGGCTCCAGAGTCCAGCTACATGTGAGAGGGTGTTTCGGAACTTCACCTGTCTGCCTAAGTGGATGCCTCGTCTACAACCTGCACCTCTAGCCACCTTTCGGGTCTCCACCACGAATGTTATCAAGACCTCTGAGAGGCTGTCTCCTCTTCTCGCGTCTGACAATTAGGATATATTGTGTACATTCAGCAGTCAGTTTGTCTAAAAAAAAAATTCAAGGCCCCCAAAAGTTATCCTAGGTGCCCAACACCAACTTTTTGCGGAACAGGAGGCAGTATAGTTCTTCTGATTCCACGTCATGCCTTTTTCTTCACCACCCTTTAGTTCCGTCTCTTGATCTCTTTTTCATACCTATTTTTTCTCCATTATTCACCGTTGCCAATATTTCTCACCCTCCCTTTATAAACTTTTCCTCGTGCGGTCAGAGCATAATGAGAAACATGTCCCGTCCCCCGCTAACTGCAACTGCCCGCACACGAACACCGACTACACCCAAATCAGCTGCAGCCAGGTACACTCGGCCAGAGGACTTCAATCCATCTGAGCCTCCCTGTGTGTTCTCACAAACTCCCGCACACCTTTCATGCAGATAACTTAGTTGTCTGGGTTAAAGTTATAAGCGGCCCCACTCTTGCAGACCGACTTAACGATGGGGCACAGTACAACGGACTCATGAACATAATCTTCGGTGGTACGGGTGGAGAGACTAGAGCGGGCACATGCAGGCTAACACACACCATATACAATCAAGTTTCCACCTGCTCCAATGCTGGCCACACCCAACAAGCTTCTATTCGACATCCGCAAATATCACACTTCGTCCACAGGGATCTCAGTCCTGGGGGTGACAGCCAGCCTCCATCACACCCACTTGGACATCGCGGACCCAATTGCATTGTGTCCGGCTTCATGGGCAGTACCTGCTACTAGTTCTTTTGGGCGGAGGGGTCCCACCTAACAAGGAAGTGGGTGACATTGGATTCTTGGCTTTAGAATAGCCCTTGCCTCGCCCGTTGCAATGAGTGCAACAGCAGGTGCTGCCTCAATGCCCTAGACCAGTTTCACCAGCGTTAGAGCCTCAGCCACATTCGGAATGCACATGGAAATTGCAAAAAGTCATGCAGCCATAACTAGTGGAACAAAGCTCGTATTCGTTTCAGGCAAAGTGGCGAGGGTTTGGCATGAATCATGTCGGATACAGCTGCAGGCAGCGCCCTGTCCCTCGGTGATGCTGCAAGTAGGGTCCGAATGCGGGGATTTCGGGGGAGGATGTCATTCCAAGGTTGCACCATAGACTAGAAGTGTGCGTTTTAAGGATGTGGCACATCTGCAGCGGAGGGGCTGTGATCCTGACTTACCCACTGTGGCCAGCGTGTCCAGGTCTTCCAGCCGGTACTGCGGTGGCTCCTCTGTAAGCGGCGGCGGCGGCTCCTGCAGAGAGGTAGGTGGGCACCAGCCTGCCTCCTCTCCGAGCTCTTTTCCCGTGCTGCTCGCCGGGCCGCCCGGCGCTCGAGCCGCCCCAGCCTCCATCGGCGGGGATCCCCACTCACAGCCGCTGTCCTGGCCACGGAGTCACCCGTCGGACGCCACCCCGCAGGCCGGAACACAGCACTAGGAGCCCGGGGCTTCCGCGCCACATTGCCTCGGCTCACAGGGAAAGCATGTGGACCTCGCCGGGGGACAGACGCTCCAAACAGGGACAGAGCACCCGCAGCCGGCAGCGGCGCCCAGCTACACACAGAGCGGCGCGGAACACTCCGCCCCGCCCACTGAACAACTACTACCCAATACCAAACGTCCTCGGTCTCGGCACAAGGAGTCTATTGGCTGCGGCACGTTCGAAGAGGTGACGCGGAAGTTGGGGAAGGCTCTGCTTATTGTGTTTAGGGCATGCAGCATGGGATGTGTTCTGTTGTATAGTGCATGCCTCACTTGCTCAAGGCAAGAAATACGGTAATATGAAAAATTAGCTCTTCCAGACAAGTAAAAAGCTCGACAAGTGGCTAAAGCGCAGTACAGTGTACACTTGCCCTTTCCAAACATTACCACGAGCGATAATAGGCCACGCCTCGAGCCCCTGGAATGGATTGGAGAAGCGTAACGTCAATCATTAGTTCCTCTCGCTCCTTGGCAGTGACTGACAGCTACGTTTTCCAATCGGTACATTAGGCAATAGGTGTGTCCCGTTACTGGGGTTTTCGGATCCTGCCTGTCATGTTCCGTATGACTCTCTGCTTTCCTCCCTCCAAGTTCCAGATCCTTCGGGTTGGCTGTTGCAATATTTGGTATACATCCTCAGCCAATCGGAAGGGTGAAAGGATACGCCCCGTTGTTCACCTGTGGAGCGGGTGGCGCTTTGTGTCTGTGACTGAGGGTGTGGCCAGACGACTGCTCTCATAGCCTGCACCCACCCCGCCCCTTAACAGCTGCATAGCTGTTCTTTAACGCTGGCAGTCGCGTTCAGCCCCCAAGCACTGACAGTTATGCCTTTAGGACGATAGAAATACTAGTGCCTGTATCGTGTTATTCACGGCCCGTTGCGGGTTAACAGAAAGGGTTAATCTTTCTAGGTGACCTATTTACAACAAGCATTTGCGAGCAATAGGTCTCGCATTTACGCTTGCTAAAGCATTGGCATTGTAAATGACAATGCGTTTTATTTATGTTTCAAAAAAGAAACCATAAATAAACGGCATTGTCATTTGGCATGCTTCTTCAGAGAGAAACCCTTTTAAACTAAATTATCGAATGGATATAACAATACATATTTAGATAATGAAATGTAGAAAATATGAGTAAAGGGCGTGTAATTTTCATGTACATATTCATATATGCCCGCAAGGGAAATGCATACCATCTAGAAAACAGTAAACTAAAAGCAAAGATGCAGGATTGAAGGCACCCACCTAATAACTACAGACATAGATAGGGGGAAGTTGAAAAAATCAGATAGGAAGCCTCTAATAGTAGCTCAATAAAAAAAAGAATATGAACTGGTGGATAATGACGTAAAAGAATTACACAATAGTTAGATAATGCATGCCTATGTTTATATAGTATTATTTACAGAGAGAGTAGCCAAAAAAGTTGTGGAGTGAGGAGTTGATTGAAAGGCCTGACCTTTGCCGCCACCGCCGAGAGTCAGACGAAGCCTGACACAGCACCAGAGAGCACCAGGGAGCTCCAACGAACATCGTCGCCACCGCCAAGAGTCCTAAGGCACCGGACTCCGCGCCGCCGCTCCGGGAGACCACAAATCCCGGCAGGCCTCGCGGCGGCGTGTGCTGAGTGACGCGCCTCGCGCCCAGAAAGCGCCAACGCTGCAATAAAGACCGGGAACCCCGGCAGAGCGGGGGGAAGCACTGACCTTTGCCGCCACCGCCGAGAGTCAGACGAAGCCTGACACAGCACCAGAGAGCACCAGGGAGCTCCAACGAACATCGCCGCCACCGCCAAGAGTCCTAAGGCACCGGACTCCGCGCCGCCGCTCCGGGAGACCACAAATCCCGGCAGGCCTCGCGGCGGCGCGTGCTGAGTGACGCGCCTCGCGCCCAGAGAGCGCCAACGCTGCAATAAAGACCGGGAACCCCCGCGTCGCGGGACGCGAGCGGGACGCCCGGGGCTAAGCCCGGGCAAAGGGCGGGCCCTCATCGGCACAAATCGGCCAGGCTAGGCCACCCTATTAACATCACTTCCTTGTTCACCAGGAAAATATTTGTGTGATTGCCCACATCAAGCAGTGGTGTTCCCGACGTTGGTTGACCGCCTTATTAAGCCTAGGCTATCCAGACGGGGGTCGGTGAGCAGGCTACATAGCTCTTATCGAATCGCCCAGGAGCCTGGGCTAAGAAGGGGGCCCACGTGGAAACGCCAAGAATAGACAATCATACGGACAATTCCGAAAAGGAGTCAGTTGGACATCTGCACAAGTTCGAAGTAAGACTTTTTGTTTTAACCTTGGGAGCGATACTTTGTTAATTAATCAAGCAGTGGGTTTAGAACTTTCACACACCTCTGCAAAATTATGCGTAAAAAAATTCAACATATGGCATCTGAATTGCCAAAGAACACCATGGAAAATTACCTTGTCCAAGTGGTTAGCAAAATAAACAGCGAAGGCAGACAATTGCTAGGTCTGTCCCAATCACCTATTCTTCCTCCCATGAGCCCACCCACCTCTTCGCAAATCAACGAGTCCCTGCTACTAGACTCTAACAATGATCCTCATGTATCAGTTTCCCCAGTAACTGTTAACATTGATACAACCACAGTGAATGTGGGGGACATTGAACAACATGTGGTTAATGACTCAGATGCACAGCTTGTCATAGAGGTAGAAGGAAATAACGACAGAGAAGATGTGGAGGATGATCCACCGGCTAAACAGTCCTCAAGGGCAGTTAGAGCCAGTCGCAGATTGCAAAGTAAACGTGGGGGGGCACGTTCTGTGAAAAATAAGGTTACATCACCACCAAAAGAAAAAAATACCTGCCAGGACAAGGAGGGTAAAAACCTGAGGGACATATTGGACGAGGATTTAATGTCCAAAATTGCAGACCTGCTAGAAATAAAAATACAGACAATTGTTAAGCCACTTATTAGTAAGATTGACAAACTTTCTGCAGAGATAAAAAAACTTGGAAGCACACAAAATGTTTTATCAGATGCAATAGGCAATGTCTTAAGTAACGTTAACAAAGGTAGTGATTCCCCAGAGAAAGAGAAAGACAATGAACTCAGGGTAATATCAGTTGACATTCCTCCAGGAACAATTCCTGCAGAATGCCCACAAATTTCTGGCCAAAACATTAACAACCTGCCAGCAGAAGCCCCGGCTGTCCGATTAATTGACTCAACTGCTACATTGCCCTCTAGTTTTGAAGAAAACCAAGCACAATTTGTAGTTGAAGCAGCACCGTTAGTGCTAGTGTTAGCAAATACACCAACCCTATTACCAGACCAAACTGAGTCAGCCTCATCACTTAAAAGTAAGGCACTATACTGGCTCTCAAATAACATGCGGATTGCACAGGGGGGTGAACAGCGGTTGGCTGATGAAATTAAAACAGCAAGGAGGGTTGGTTGGATAGGAAACAAGCAAAAAAAATGGAAGGGCGACTGTGTGATACTGAACTTTTCGACTGCAGCTGCTCTTCCGGACATTTTGCCAAATATCCTTCCACCACAAAAAAGAAGTAGTTCCATAATCCCTCTCACATTAGAATTTTTCTATACTGATTCACAAAAGGCCAACATTCAAAAACCCCGGAAGCCAGTTTGGTCAAAGAGAGACTATGGTTGGGGAGGGGGACTATCAGCCCCTGACATGAATTATGCCCCCCAAAATAGGGTAGGCCTATGGCCACCGAATCACTACAACACATTTCAAAACACTACTCCAGGGCAAAATTGGAATCACATGGGCAGACGAGGGCCGGGCTTAATAACCAACAATTGTGGGCCTACAGGAAATGTTAAATATAATGGAGGATGGCCAGGCATGCAGCAGAATGCACCATATCCTAACACCCCAGCACCTACAGGTAATGCTGACTTTAATGGAGGATGGTTGGGCTCTTATCAGAACCCACCCTTTCCCATTACCCCTGCACCAAGATGGAATGTCCCCACAAATGGTTGGGGTTTCGGGGCCCCATCTTACAACTGGGGAGTTAACACTTCAAATAGGTTTGAAGCCTTAGCTGGCTTAGCTGACTGCGACTGACTTGAGGGACGGGCTCTGTTAACGCCATGCAGTATAAATTACACACATCCTAGGTTGCATCTCGAAGTTGATTTAAAGCAGACTGTGCCCACCAAAATTTTGCAACAGCCTCTATACTCTGTTGAAACAACAACACAACAACTGCATCCAGAGACATCTAGGGTAATTGTACCTTGTCAGGTAGCAGAAACAGGAGAGGTCTTGGGAAATACAAAAATTATCTGCTGGAACATAGCGGGTCTGAAAAAAAATCTTTCAGATCCATCCTGGCATGATTACCTAACGAGAGGGGATCTAATTATGTTCCAGGAGACATGGGGGCTTGAAAACTATTATAAGGTGGACTATAGATCTTTTTTTATACCTGCGGTAAATATAAATGGGGGGAGACCCTCTGGCGGATTAACAATTTGGGTGAAAATCACAGGAGGCTTGTCCTTTAAGCAAATTGATATAAATAACCCCGACATTTTATTGCTCGAGTTAAAAAATACCAAGGGTTGTAGCACTTACGTGATCAATATCTACAATAGACCACATCGATCATGTAAAGAATCAATAGTTGTAACCCACCTGAGTAACCTTGTGGCGGGTTTTGATCAAAATGCACAAATAATTATAGGCGGCGACTTCAATAGAGGTTTCGAACCCATAATAGGTCTAGAAGACATCTACAAGGATGAGGACAGTGCAAACAATATTCCCGTAGTGGACACAAACTATAAAGCACCTTGCTCAGCAAGCGCCCTGCAAATACTGAACCTGACATTAGAATCAGGCCTACGTGCATGCAACGGGCGGTTGCCCTCAGATTGTCCCAGTAGACCAACGTTTACTAGAGGGGTGCACTCCAGCCACTTAGATTATTTACTAGTCTCCCTGAACCTGTGGCCTATGACCATCGATCTAATAGTGGATGATCGCACAGAAAGCGACCATTATCCTCTGATCCTATCTGTCCAAACCCAGTTGTTTAAAACCCTCGACAAAAGTGCTAATAGCACAATGTCTGTGCCACAAGATCCTTTAGTGGCAAATAACCGCAGATCCCTGAAATGGCCAATAGTTTTAGACAACTCCAAAACCATTAGTAAAATCTATAATGTATTTGTGAGTCATATGTCTTCCCTCTTAGGTAACAGCACTACCATCCAAAACTTTAACATGATAGAATCCCATGAACATCTAATTAACCAACTTGGCGGGATCCTGACCAGGGCAATAAAAAGATCACATAATGCCCAAAAGAGCAAACAAATCGGGACTACCTGGTATAACCAGGATTGCCTAAAAGCCAAGACAGATTTAAATATAGCAGTCAGGGGGGGTTCAATGGATATTGTGAGAACTAAGAGAGCACAGTACAAAAGAATTCTATCAAAGGCCAGGAAAGAATGGGACGAAAGGGTTTGGTCTGATTTATTGGAAGCATGTAAGCGCAAAGACCAGACCACTTTCTGGAGCCTCATTGCTAGAGGCACCAGGGGAGCAACAGAATGTAAAGATACATTTTTAGAGGAAAGGACATGGGTCGAGCATTTTACTATGTTATATTCTTGCACAAGCTCAGGTGAGAATGGAGGTTGGGATAGTTTGCAGGCCCCCTTGGTAGCGTATGATGCACCGCTTGTCTTCTCTCTAACAGAAACTATCTCCGCAATCAAGGCAGTTAAGTCAGGGAAAGCACCAGGCCCTGACAGAATACCAGGTGATCTTTGGAAACACGAAAACTACATCTGGGATCCTTATATCAATTTACTATCTAATGAAATTGCTCGAGGAGCCCCTATCCCGGAAACCTGGAAGGGGGCAGAGATTGTGGCACTGTTCAAGAAGGGTGATAGGTCAAATCCCTCGCATTATCGGCCTATCAGCCTTATTGACGTGCTACAAAAAATTTTTGCACGACAGGTTCTAGGTCGGCTTACCTCTTGGATTGAAGAGCACTCTATTTACACAAAATACCAGGCAGGTTTTAGATGCAAGATAAGCACTGTAGACCAGGTTTTTAGATTTTTATGTTTAGTCTGGAAATATACCATTATAAGGAGTTCCCACATATACGTGGCCTTTGTTGATTTGAAGGCAGCTTTTGATATGGTTCCCAGGGTAGTCCTATGGAAGACACTAAACAAAATGGGTGTCCCTGGAAATATCCTTCAAATTTTAACCAAACTCCATGAGAACAATTATGCACGTGTTAGATGGGGACCGAATGGAGAAGTCACTGAGAAAATAAAAATAGAGAAAGGGGTAAGGCAAGGGTGCGTAATGGCACCTACCTTATTTTCTTTGTATGTCAATGACATCCCTAATACTCTTTTGGGCTGCGAGCATGACTCTCCCAAAATTGAGTGGGCAAGCCGTTCCGGCACTATTATTCGCAGACGACACAATTTTAATTTCCCAGACACCCAGGGGGCTCCAAAATCTTTTAAAAAGATTCAGTTTGTATTGTTATGACAAGGAATTAGAAATTAACTCCTCCAAAACAAAAGTTATGACAATCAACGCCCACAAAGGTTTTAATAGGGTCTTTAAAATAAACAATGAACCTATTGAAGAAGTCCCTAATTTTAAATACCTGGGTATTATTTTAGACAGTGATGTTACATGGAAAACACAATTGGAGAATTCAAAACTAAGGCTAACCCAAAATCAGGTACCGATCTTAAAGAAACACAAGAATAGCCATTTCAAAGCGGTCTCACCAGCTCTCGAATTATTCAAATATAAAGTGCAATCTTCTTCACTTTATGGTGCGGACCTTTGGGCCTATGCTTCAAAGGATACTTTCCGAGTGAGGGAAAATTCCTTCATTAGGCAACTCCTAGGGATACCTGGGTCAACTCCACTGACACCCGTACTATGGGACCTCAATTTTAGGCGCACTGACGATTATGCTTCTCTTCGCCCGCTACTCTATTGGATCCGCCTATGGTCCACTGAAGAGCTGGTTGATTATAGAGAAGCATTGCAAGAGATATTGGCTATAAAGAACACCACGCCCTTGCCATGGCTAGAGTACGTCAAAAAATGGTTCGACAAATTAGGGTTAAGTGATTTTTGGTTTGACCCTGATTCTCTTACAAACAGCTCAAAAAACATCTTGAAGCAAAGGTACTGGGACTATATCAGAGACTCTGTGCTTGCAAATCCCAAAACAGGAGCTCTAACTTCGAAATTTTTTGAAATTAAAATGAATATGCAATTAGAGCCCCTCATGGATGAAATTCACCCACCATTGGCTAAAAGCCTATATTTAAAGTTCCGGTATAGCATTCTGCTATTAAAGGATAGAACAACTAGCTGGAACTGTAATAAGGGGTTGACCGGGGTTGTTGGCTCTAATACATGCGAGTTCTGTGAAATGGGGTTGAAAGAAGACGAGTCTCATGTTTTATTTATATGCCCAGCATACCTTAAAGTAAGGAAAAAATGGCTTAAGCCAATTTGTAATAGATTAGGCCTCAGACAAACTAAGGCTGGACTTAGAATATTTAAAGGAGATACTGCACAACCGATTGTGTTTAGCCTAAGTCGTTTTCTCTTATGCGTTGCCCTGATTAGGAGAAAGAAAAATCAGAAAACCTAAATGTATGAGATATTTACCATGTTATTGACTGTTTGTTAGTTATAATGCTGCCTGTCTTACTGTTATGGTGCATATTACTTTTTAAACAAAACAGATATTTAATTTATTATTTTATCATTGTGTATATTTATCTAGTGTTCTTTATAGAAGAGGGACCGACCAGGATCCAGTTAATCCCAGTCTAGATGATTTTTTGCATACTTTGCACAAACAAGATGTGATGTGATATTTTTACCCACTGCTGCTATTTACTATGTATTATAATGATGTGTATGATTTTTTATGTATTGTATCTTACAAGGTTTTTTAAACCGAATAAAGATTGAAATGAAATGAAATGATTGAAAGGCCCTGAGGGCCTGGCACATGCCTTGGTTCAGATCGATTCCCTCCATTGACGCTCTTGGATTACCTTCTCGAGGGTGCCCAAGCCTTGTTCAACTCCACCATTGGCTTGAGGCTAGAAGGGGTACTCTTTTCATGTTTGACGTTGAGTTGGATCAGAAATTCTTTGAACTCTGCTATTAAAAGGCAGGCAATTATCAAATAAAAAAATAAAAAATATATAACAATTTATATTGAATTAAAGCAGTGCAGGGTCATCAATACAATACCATCACGATATTTAAGGATTACTTAACACATACAGTAATTATTATTACAGGGTATGTGTCAGCCAACCAGGGGGTCCACTTGCCGGGTCCGTTCCATTGCCATGTCTGCTGTTGGAGAACTGCAGATTTCACTTCTAAAGGTGTTCCACCCTCTCCATTTCTTGTCCCATTTCTTAGGGCAGCCTCCTAGTTTATAGACCTCTTTCTCTGCAATCATGCACCTGTCCATTTCTGCCACCCATCCGATTATTAATGGCCTCACGGTGGATCCCCACTGTATCGCAATTGCCCCCTTCACAAGCAGTTACCCCAATGCAACCCATTGCTGCTCTATGTCGGTTAACAATTATCAGATTTGAGGATCTCAGGGATACCCCGGTTCCAAAGATGTCATCAAGTCGTTCTCTGACTTTGTCATGTGTTGCTGAAGACAGGGTTTCCACCAAAGGAAAATGCAAACAATCATCGATGACTACCATGAGATGGTGTAAATTTCCTAAAGGCCCAAAGAAGGCAACCACAACTTTCTCACAGGCATGGGCAAGAAGGTCAGACAGTGTCACTGGGTGCTGTGTCACCCTGTGGGACAAACAATTGCAAATGTGGCATGCCTTTAGCTCTTTCTCGACTCGCTCATCTAGTTGGGGGAACTACACTCGATCTCTTGAGGCTCTTTTGCTGGCTACAATACCATGATGTCCTTCATGGGCCAGCTAGATGACCCACTACCCGAGGCTCTCGGGTATGACGATTCTTGTGCCTCTTAGTATTACATCTTCTTGGGTGACGGCTAACTCTTCCTGTACATTTTGAACATTTGAAATTCAACATAATCAGTAAGGGGTCGGGTACTTTTTCTCCATTATTGAGTTGTGATGAGTACATTGAAGATGGCCAAGTCTTTGTCTGTGTTGGCGGCACAATGGTGTGTTCCACAGACAGAGCAACTGGTATGCTGGACCTCACAATAAAATTATTGAGATATTCTTCAGCCATCCTGGGTGTCGAACTGTGATGATGTAGCAGTACTCATGAAAAGTAATCTGCTGGGTTATGATCCTTCCCAGGTTTGTGTAAATCTCTTAGTCATATTCTTGCAGTCTCGATGCAAACGGGCATCTTAGCCTTCAGGTTTCTAAAGATGGTGAGAACGCCAGGTGATCTGCGGTGATGATGAATTATTTTCTATAGAGGAATACATGAAAATGTTTGCAGACCCACACCACAGCTAGACTCTCCTTCTCCGGCTGAGCGTAGTCACGTTCTATTTTAGAAAGGCTTTGACTGGCATAGGCCTCAATGTGTCTCTGAGCATTTGGGTAGTCGATGAGTTGAGCAAAAATGGCCCCAGCCCCACTGGGCTAAGCATCAACTTTTATTTTGGTATGCAACTTGGGGTTGAAGTAGGCCATTTCAGTTTCATGTTTTATTTCTTTGAATCTCTGGTCACATTCCGGAGACCACTGAAACATGATTTTTTTCCTTGTCAAGCGTCTTCAAGAGGCACTCATTGTAACAACGTTGAAAATGTATCTTGCGCAATAGCTGGCCATGCCTAGAAAGTGTCACAGCTTAGAAAGGATCGCAGGAGTGGTTATGGGAATTATGATGCAATGAACAGTGTGCAAGTGAATGCTGGAGAATAAAGTAATGCTTAACCACAGTTCCAGTGTGGCCTGACCTATATGCATGCTCCAGGGCTGGGAAAGATGCTACAATTGGTGATGGGTAGGGGATACGTGCCAGAGAAAACAAGACTGCTCTCCCTGAGAGTTTGTAACGGTATGGCAATCTGGCCGTGCATGCCACATGTGCCCAGATTTGATGGAATAAAGTCTGCAACTAGTACATTTGGAGTCAAAGCCCTGCTTCAGGCCATAGATGGCTACAGAAGAAATCGAAGGGCCTACAGTTCAGCATATTAAAATGCACGCTTAAACTGCTGGTGAGTTGGTCAATAGAGACACTTCCTCAGAACCACGATAATCCTAGTGCACATAACATCAATATACTACACTGCCCCTCCTTCCTTTCACCCAACCAACCAGTCTTTTACCATTCTGTCCATCCATTTTCAGCTTCCCTTCAATCTTTCCTTTGGCCCTTACACTCTCATACTTTTACCCACCTATCCTTTCACACTACTGCCTATTCTTCCATTTAGAAATCCATTCGAGCTCATATCCATCCCTTCACCAGGCCTTTCACCCATCATTGCACCCTTCTAGCCATTCATCCTTTCATCCATTGATCATTTCAGATTTCCATACACCTATTTATCCTTTCACGCTATATTCTTTTAACCTTTTAATCTTTTCACTACTCTTTGTTTTCACCTGTCCTTCACAATCCCGTTCACCCTTTTTTCATTCCTTACTTTCATGTTTCCTTCCTTCACACCTCCCTCATGTCATCCTTTTTTCATACCTTCCTTCATCTTCGGAAAATATTCTTTCTTTTCTCCCCTGCTTATTTTCTTTTTGACTTTCTATGTCCCATTTACTCTAATTTCCTTGCTCCTAGCGCATCTTCTGTCATAATTTCTTAATACTTATGTCATTCACTTTACATTTCTCAGTCCTTTGCCCCCATCTGTTAGGAATTCGGATGAGGGCAAGCCACCAAATTGAGAGGGAGGCTCAAGTTCCGAATTTGGCCTGGCCACCGAGCCATAGCATCAACAGAGCCATGGAATGAGCCATAATGTAAATTGATGATGTAAAGTTTAACAAGAGCGCTCAAAAAAGTTTCCTACTTTTTACATATGTGTTTCAATTTAAGACTTGACACTCAAAACATATATATGATTTTTTTTTTTGTATTTGACTGTTTTCCCGTGGTGGTGTTTTCAAATTTTGCAGTTGAGGACATTGAGGTAGAGTGATATTGATGTGTTTTCCCAGCATCACACAATTTGACCTTGTGGGTAAGCCAGAATTTCAGCCCAGGACAATGATTTGTGTGTAGTTGTCTTTGGAGAGTTAAAATATCACACTGTTCAATACAAACAAATTGTGAAGTTTACAAAGATAACAAGTTACCTAGCATTCAACAGGATCTATTTCATGAAACACGATGGGTAAACTGGGATTCAACCACAAACAGTTATTTTCATCATTAGCATAAACATCTTTAGCACACTATGTGAATTAAAACTAGAATACAAAAAAGGGCAGAATGCCGCTGACAACGGTTCAGCACATCAATTCCCAGGTAGATATAAACAATTAAAGAGTCTGTGCAACTACTTCCAGAGCTCGCCGCACTTCCGCTCCACTGGAAACCAGACAGGCAAATTTGTGTAAGAGGGAAGTGTGAGAAGTTGGCCTGGTATTCTAGTGAGCACCTTGCACCAAACAACCCTTATGGTGATGGTTGTAAAGTGAACCTTATAGACCAGCTATCCTAGGAGTAGCATGGACAAAGCAGTCTTAGGCTAAACTCAAGAGGGCATGTGAAGCCAGCTGTTTTACCACATGTAACCCCTTTAATACCAAATGAAAGGACACCACCCAGGATATATATAAAATATATATGCATTTATTACTAGACACCCTCTGAACTCTTTTTGAGGTCAGAGGCACAAGCACATTACAAGATACTTAATTAAAATACAATAAGTTGCACAAAATACAGTTATGCCCTAGGGGCACGCTAAACCATATACTAAAATAGTGGTATAAGGACCACTACATGGAAAGTGAATAGGCCTAGGGCCTAGGGAATCGCTGGGGCTACGCTGTACTACCAAGAGTTAGGAAGCAGGAGGCCCACGGGAGGCGTGTACCGAGTCTTTACTCACACACAAGTTAGCATAGAGAATGAATGGGAACAAAAGAGTAAGAAACTCGTTCTTTTAGAGCACTTCGGACTGGACTCGATGAAAGTTACTTGAAACCTAGACAGTTGGATAGTCAATACCCACAGGAGCACTGGAGTACTCGTATTACCTCACCCACAGGAAGCGGGTGCATAGGTGTCAAAGTGTGTCGGGTTTCGGCGCTGAATCCTAGGGAGCCGTGAAGAAAGATGCTGCAGGCGACCAGGAGAGAAGTGTCCGGTTGGATCCAAGGGCGGATCGAGGATGAAGAGTACCTGAAAGCAGAGGGGACAGAGTCTGGGTCACTAGCCAGTGAACAGGAAGGAACCAGGAAGAAACCAGGCGATGTCGCGAAGCAATAAGGTGATGTCCTGAAGCTTGTCTCTGCAGCCACGTAGACCAGGAGGCGTCAACGATGACCAGGAGTCAGGCACGGACTGTCCCACAAAGGCTCCCACTGTCAGCGGTGTAGGCTTCCGGATTGGAGTCAACAAGCCTTGGCAAAGGCAACCCACACAGGAATCGAAGTTGGCTTCTTAATCAGACCAGCAAGGTCTGATGGGCTGTTTCTTTTCAGGGAAGCAAGGGCCACCAGACCAGCAGTGTAAATTCAAGGTTTCGTTGCCAAGATGGCCAAGATGGCCACTAATTAACGAGCAAGTGACCGGGCAGACGCGTCAAGCAGGAAAATGCAGAAGGGCCCCACGCAGAACTCGTGGAGTGTGCAGGGCTGATCTTCGGTGCAGATGATGCTTGGGGCTGGGGCTTCTCAATCCCCAATGCACAGCTTCGAGGGTGCCTCAGATGCTGCACAAAAAGCAAGTCGCTGACTTTTCAAGATGGCCGGTTCCACGTCTCTCGTCGCCTCCACGGGTCTCAGCTCTGCTGGGACTGTGAATCGGGCTGTTGGAAGTCTGGAAGTCTGGTTCTTGTCAGGCTCTGTGCTCGGGTTCCGGCGGGAGCGTCGACAAAGCAAGCCATTGATCACTGGATGGTGCCTGCTTGTGCAGGGTGTTGACTCCTTGACCACAAGGGAGATTCTTCAGTCTTCTAAGTCGAGTAGAATGTTGAAGGTCCAGAGTCTCGTTTCAAGTTTCAGCCAGGATCTAATCTAAAGTCTTGGGACTCAGCTCCTACCTATATACCAAATCTAGGGGCTGGATTACCTGCTAGGTCCTTCCTATGGGTGGGACCAGGGAAGGGGGTGGTTACACCCCTTTCCCTTTGTCCAGTTTCACACCAGAGCTGGGGCTGGAGTGCCCCAGCACCGTTTTGAACTAGACTATGCATGGGACACCTTGTGTGCCCCAGGCAGTGCCTCATTTCTTTCAGCCCTCCCTGCCCCAATACACAAGAGCCTGTCTGGGGTGGTGCTAGCACCTCCCAAGACAGGAAACCTATTGTCCAAGCCTCCCTCGCTGGAAGGACTCCCAGCAGCAGGAGGTCAGACTTGTGCCGTGGCAGCAGCATCCTTTTTGTGATGGTGAGGCTCTGGTTAACTTTAACCGGGATTAGTAGGAACAACATGTCTTCTCCCTCTAGATGGGTGGAATGCTACCCCCGTCACCAGAACTGGCGAGGGGTAGTATTCCAAAGCGTATGACACCTTACACAACATGTATTGATAAAGCCATACCAGAGTTAGCATTTAACCGCGAGGTTCATAATGCACTTAAGAGTATATGGTATGGCTATATCCTAGAACAGCGATAAGGACATGGTTCCGAAAGCTGCAGTCAGGCTCATCTCATGCTAGAGCACCATCTCACATAAAACCAGGCACTTTGCCTCCAGGATTGTTAAGGCCTGCATAGGAGTGACTTATAGGTGTATATGTGTCTAGATATAAGGTTAGATATAGGAATACTATATCTAAGCAAGGGGTGATTACACGACCTTGCCCCAGATGAGTGATCAGCCAGTTGTGCCAATTTAGATGGCCAGCCAGGGGTGGCATAATACATTCTGCAGCCCCTGGTAGGCCTTGGATGCACCTATGCCCTGGGTACCTATAGTACACTGTACAGGGGCTCATAAGGTGACCCAATATCCAATTGGAGATGTACCTAAAGTACATGGAGTCCATTTTACAGAGAGAGCAGATAGCCTGGGGCCCTGATTAGCAGGATCCCAGGCCAACGAAGTCGAAAACCAGCCGAACACTAGGCAAAAATCTGGGGTAACCATAGTCCGGTATTCACCTTCCTACAGGAAGGTGCACCAGAACTAAGTTAGTAAACTCCAAGTATATCCAAAGTATCTTTATTGTTGTTGAAGTGAAAAATTGGACATCATCCAACGAGTTTTGTTCGACAGCTGGAACTTCATCAGGGCTTAACTATTTTAATCCAGGCCCGATCTGCCTGTATGCTTGAGCCAATGTTCTCCTAGGCCATATAAACTAGAGAAAATCCTGCAATCTTAAATGATAAATATAGTGTGCTTGTAAATTCTGCAGTTTTGCTTAACAATCCAAACTCATGAAAATTGTAGTAGTGGCCCAAGTCCTCGCCATCAACTGTAAAGCGGTTAGTAATTAAATTAAAACTAGGTTTGTGTTGTCTTCTATAGAATGAACTTTACTGTATGGAAAACAAACAATGTTTCAAATTACATGGGCCGTTCTGTAATGTGTACCCTCACTTCCTTAATATGAAAGGGAAAGTAGCAGCACATCGTTTTACTGCTTAACTGAATTGCTACATCCTCTATTAACAGCTTCCTCACTGGGGTCCTGTTTATGTAAACCTCCTACATGAGCAGAGCCGCTAATGTATTACATCTCGCTTGACAGCACTGCCATCACCTGACATTATGTGAACGACCTAAAAAGGGCTTTCAAAAGCACTACTAGAAGAGGGGCTTTGGCTCCACTCACTTGTTAGTAGCCAGGAGTACATTTTTTGATTGGGCAAATGTTTGGTGTTTCCCTTGAATACCACTTGCCCTCCAGACAGCTGTGATTATTTTGTTTATTTTTCCAGATGCCTAAGCTTAAACTTTCAGGGGCACATACATGGAATTGTAATACTATTGAAGTGTCTTAGATAACAAGATCAATTGTAGTATTTGCTTTTTTCTGGCAGCTGCACTTATGGTAGGAGGGCAGTCACAGTGAAGTTTGATGTGGGAGAGCCCAGGACTATACTAATCTAGAAGGGTTTTTAGGTCTTGATTGACAGTACAACTGTTGCATTACCTTATGTGAGCTACGAAAAAAAACCTTTCACAGTCCTACAGTTTAGGCTCATCCAGATTTTTGTTCTGAGTACAGGATTTGATAGGCCTGAATTTGTGCGCTTTCACGATAAAGACTGCTTGTATTTCACTTTTTGACTTGTGGCAAAGTACACAGCAGGACTGCTTTGGATATGGTGGCAACACAATAATCATGGCTGTTGGACTGGTCTGTTTATTATGAAATGTTATGATAGTGGCACCAGGCCCGGTATATTTATTGTGAAAAAAATAGATTCAAATGAATAGGCATTTAGGTGTAGATTGGTAAAACTCTATATTAAAGTCTACAGATAGACATTTTTGTTACATGGAATCTCACAGATTACCAAAGTAGGCAATGGTTTCGATGTAAGTCACCCAGTGTAGCAAATGGTGGATATAGAGGGTTTGCTCTGTTAGACTCCTTGCTAGGCCTTCTTAGGAGAGATAGTATGTTGCTTGGCTAACTGAAATTTTGCATACCTTGAACATTTTATGACTGTGTGTCTGATGGTTGTCGTCTGAAAAAACATACGCACAAAACTGAAAGCGTGAGTTGGCTATGGTGAAAAGCTATAAGCCCTATTGATGCACTGGAAACAATATGTCTGATGCCATGGATGTATGACGGTACAACGCATACCGTTACAATGCATACCTTTACGACGCAGGTTTAACAACGCAAGTCGTTACAACGACTTGCGTTGGGGGGCGCTGGATAGTGAATAGTTTCATTTACTATTCCAACTCCAGTTCCCGTGGATAGTAGGGAAGGTGTTGGATAGTAAATTAAACTATCCCCTATCCTAGAGCGCCCTCCAGCGAAAGTCGTTGTCGTATGTAAATCCTGCGTTGTAACGGTACTGCGTTGTAACGGTTCCGTTGTAAAGGATGTTTCCCAATGCCATAGGTCTGGTATGCTTATTATGAAACATTGTGACAAAGGCAATTTGTCTAGCTTATGAATTGTGAAAAGGACATCTTGACGACAGTAAGCCTTTAACAGTTGGTTGTTACAATGTGGTGTTATAAGTTTTAAACAGTTATTTTTTGCAATGGTACTTCACAGATTAATGTAATAGGCACAGGTTTTGGCATTGTCCAACCACTCTGAGAAACCCTGGGGGTTTCACTGTGATGATTCTTGTTAGACCATATTGAGAGTGGCTGTATTTTGTTTTGCAAGCTGTATTGTTCTACATATTTGTAATTTTACCATTGTATGCATGATGCTTGCCAGTTTATGTGCACTTAAAGAGGCAGCTGTGGGTAACGTGTAGAGCCTCTGGTAAGGGGTAAATGCTTCATTGATTTATTGGGAAAAAGTCATGTCAGATTTCAGATGCTTGATCTTGATGCTTGCTGATTCTTCTTAGGCCCCGTTGAGGGTGGTGTACGGTATTTTGCCAATTATAATTTTGTACAAATTTATAATTTTATAAATCTATGCCTGCTGGTTGCCAGGTGATGTACACTTCAGTAGGCTTGGGTTATATATAGTGTCAAGCCATTGTTGAAGGCTGAAGGCCTTATCGGTTCACTGGGAAAAGTTATGTCAGAATTATCAGGTGTGATCTGTTCATAATGAAATTTGAAAAAAACATGTTTAATGTAGTAGGTGTTTAAGGGTGGATTGTTATAACACTGTGCTAACGTCTGCTGACAGGTATTTTGTTACATTGAATCTTGCAGATTAATGTAGCAATCAAGGATTTTGGTATTGGTAACCCACCCAAACAAAACATGGGGATAGGCAATTTGTACTATAGTAATCCTTACTAAGCTCTATTAGTAGGGATATTCTATTGTTTTGACAACTCTATATTGTGCATATTTGTAATTTATACCCCTGATGGTTAACCTGTGATGGTTAACCTGTGGGAAGGCTCATGAAAATAGACTGTAGGTCTGACTTGGTTATGATGACATGCCAATGATAAAGGCTTTTGGCCTTTGTTTAGAATGAAAAGTAGCGATAAAGGCAGTGGGCCTGACATATTTATTATGAAAACATATTTTAAAGTCAATAGGCATTTAATGAAAGAATTTTATTTCTCTGTATTAACAGCTTCGCAGCGTCGAACGTTCAGAGCCCAGTGCTGAACGTTTGGAGAACGAATGCTGGACCGGCGGCCAACGGTCGTGCGCAGCACTGGCAAGGTAGTGCTCGCGACGACCGTTGGCCGACGGCAGCACTTAAAGGGTTAATGCCTATAGATAGTTATTTTGTTACACGGAATCTCACAGATTACCATAATAGGTAAGGGTTTTGGTGGTGGATCTCTCTCTGATAAATAGTTGGTATAGAAGATTTGTACTATCAAAATCTTTATTAGGCCCTCTGACGATAAATAGTATTTTGCTTTGCAAACTGTAAATGTGTATACTATGTAATGTTATGACTGTATGCCTGATGGTTGCCTTGTGGAAAAGCTTATCCTCAGTACAGGAGGCATCGGTTGGTTTTGGTACTAAGCCATAGTGAACAACTGCAATCATGATTGGTTCACCAGGAAAAATATTTATTTTGCTGTAGGTCTGATATGTTTATTATGAAACGTTATGATAAACACATTAGGGCTGACATATTTTGGGAATGATTTTTGTCTTGGTGTTGCTTACTACCTGTGACAATCCCTAGGAGAAGAAGATTTGCAGTGTGATTATTCTTGCTAGCAAGGGAGTAGCCAGAACATTAAACACCTCCACTTCGAAGCACACAGCTTATGGCACCAAGCAAACTAAGCAAGTCCTATTCTATCTATCTATCTATCTATCTATCTATCTATCTATCTATCTATCTATCTATCTATCTATCTATCTATCTATCTATCTATCTATCTATCCATCCATCCATCATCCATCCTTTCACTCATCCATCTCCCCATCCTCCTTTTTATTCATCCATCCACCCTTTCACTCCATTCCTTTATCTTCACTTTCACTCACTGATCCATCCACCCTTTCACTAATTCTTCCACCCATGTACCCATTCATCCAGACTTTTTCTCACCCATCTATCCTTTCACTCACACACCCATCAATCTATCCTTTCACTGACTCATTCACCTTTGTCTGCCAGGTAGCAGACAGAAGAGGACCACTGAGAATTCCACCCCCATTGTAGCTCTTAAAGTTGGGGTTTCCCGACCCCCCGCCCCAGTTCCACCATCCTTTCACTCATCCATTCACCCTTTTGCTCATCCTGCTATCTACCCTTTCCTTCTGACCATTCATACACATTTTCACTCCACCCATCCACCCTTTCACTTATCCAGCAACCCTTTCTTTCATCCATCCATTCACTCATTCATTCTCACATCAATATGTTTACTCATTTAACCATCCATTCACCCATCCACACTTTTACTCACACACCCATCCATTCACTCAACTCTCTCACATTATTTATGAGCCTTTGTCTGCAGCATTACAGAAAGAAGAGGCCCTTCAAAAACCTCACCCCGCTGTAGCTACTAAAGCAGGGGGTTGATGACGTCCCTGCTTGCTAGAATCCCCTCTTAGCTGTCTGACAGGATCTTGTAATCAAAAAGTTATTAAATACTATATATATCCATATATATAAATATATTACAAATCCTGCACAGCCGCCACGTCTTGATTCACGCAATGCAGTAAAAGCAGGACACGGACCCCGGTTTCGTGCTCGTTAGTTTTTTATTTGCCCAAGTATCTGAGACGCGTTTCGCAGCGCGAACGCCGCTTGTTCACTCGACAGTTTGTGTTTACCCACAAGGCATTTTTAAAGTGACAGTGCATAAATTAGTGAATCACGTGAGTTCATCTCACTATAGAAATAGACAAAACACTCTGTATACATTTCTATACTACATTTTGTGCAAGTTGGGCTATCAGTTGATATACAAATATTGGTAAAATACATTTTTGTATTTGAATCAACCATTTTTATAACAAAATAAATAATCATTAGTTGTTTAAGAAAAATCTGTGTAAAATACGTTAGCCCGGAAACAGTTGCATATATATAATATAATACTGTAGACGTTCTGTCTTTTTTCCTAGTGAAAACATATTTAAAGTGCTTAAATGTGCAAGTGCTTTTAAAATCATTGCAGTGGTTCTCATTATACTTTCCAAAACCAAATGGATCTTGATTCGCTACTGTTGTCTCTGTTATTTAACCCTTTCCATGCGACCGCGATTACCCTGGTGTGCTGTAAACAGCACGAACAGGGGCGGGCCGTGACGAACCCCAGCCGTCATCAGCACACGAGCACCGTAGTGCATGACGGCTGGGGTTCGTCATCGGCATGGAAGGGGATAAATAAACCAACTCATATTCCAACTGTTCATTACTGTTGATTGTTCTAAATTGTTTCATTTCTTAAATCTCACATAGCAGCATTCAACATCGATATCATGAGATTAACCATCAACCTGTACCACATCAGTGACTGAATTTTCATCAAAATAGATGCTTATTATAAAAATACAAGTGCTGTTCTCTCCCTTTAATACAAATTATTATACTTGATCTGATCTATAAATAATACTTAAAAACATCCTAAGATATTTACAAATATTTAAAATTGGTAGTATAAAAGATCGTCATATAAATATGTAAAATATTATCAACACAAACACATTTTTAGAAATAGTATATCTATCTTTAATATTTTGTAAAAGGTGCAAAATAGTGCATATATATTTGATTGTTGACTGGTTATCTTATTAATAAATAAGGGCCAATTTCCTCAGTAATCCCTATTCTAGACAAGTATATAAGTCTTCCGTTAGGTTCAATCCATTCGGATGTTTCGAATGTAACAATAAAATGTATCTGGTCTCCAGCTTTCTTAATTTGTTCTCCCTATCACCTCCTCGTCTGTTAGGAGAGATTGCATCAATGAGATAGTATGACAACCCTTTATTGTTCGATCCGTGGCATACCTTAAAATGTCGGGCCACCGGATATGTATTGTCTGTATTCGTTATGGCTCGGAGATGCTGGAGTATTCTGACGTGTGCTTGTAGTTTAGTAGAGCCTACGTAGATTAATCCACATGGGCAAGTTAGCACATATACAGAATATTCAGTTTTACAATTCCACATTTTATTTATTGTATAAGATTTTGTCTTGAATGGACTGAGGTATGTTTTAGTGTCGGTCCCATGTGTACAGGCTTTGCATGATGTACATTTCTTAAAGCCTTTCAGATTTTGATACCAAACTGGTTTGTTTATGATTTCAGGGTCAGATACAACCAGGCAATCCCTCATTGAGGGATCCCTACTGTATGTAATGGACATCCTCTGCAGTAGCAGGGGTCCTAATACAGGGTCACTAAGCAGTACGGGCCATTCATCCTGGATGATTTTATGGATTCAAAAACACGGAAAGTGCCAGAAGTCTGAATTAGCTGGAACCTATAAAGTGTCCCTTCTGTAAGACAAAACCAACAGGTTAATGTACACAAAAAAACACTCCAATAATGTGAATGTAAAACCACACATGAGAGGATGCTCAGAAAGAAGACTCACAAGTGCTTGAAAAAATACCCATCAGCCCACTCAATAGCGGAACTTCGCCATCTGGGTTTGTATGGTTGAAATAGTGGTATCCAGTATGCCCTTCCTCAGGACAGACCCGGGGCTAGCAAACCTGGGACCACATGATTGACCCTCAACCATAGAAGATGAGCGAGTACAGGCTGTAGGGGCAAAAAGTTGCAGTGCTTAAGAAAAAAGTAAAGAAAAGGAAAATTGTGCTCCAAGTGTGTTAAAAATACCTATCTTGATGTCATAAGTATAACTTTATTGGGTCTGTCCATCAAGGTGGTATGATTAAAAGCAGAGTGATAATAGCATGCAAGGAATTGCTATTTACCAAGATTGTAAGCTGGTCGACATGTTTCAGCCTGGATAGGCTTTCTTCAGGACCTATGATTCACTACTGCAACACTTATTTTCTATACTGTGAAAGAAACCTATAGAACAAATCCAATCTCTTGAATCAGAGAATTGGTATATCCTCTCCTGTGTGGAAAAAAACAAATAGACATAGACCCCAATTAGAGTTCATGTTCTCAGGACTATCTTATGTCCTTCTCAACCTTTTAGTTCCATTGTATTCAACTCACCCAATTTGTAGGGAGGAAACACCTCACCTCACCTGGCGCCCGCTCAGGGTAAAGGAGGCCACGCACTAGAAATATATAAAAGAAATTATATGTGAAAAAACTTCACTAATTCATCTTTAGAATGAGGACTTCTTGTCAGAAAATCCAAATATTTTTTTCAAATATTTTGTTTCAACAGTGACAAAATGAAAGGCAGGTTAGAAAGCCAAAGGCAGGATGAGACTCTTCCTATCTGGGTTAGGTCCGCCATACCTAATGCAGTCTGCAAACTTCTTACGGTCAGAGTCTAGATTATTATCCGACCTCGAAGCGCCACGACCGCCCACATAGGACAGCGCCTCCCAAATGGTGTAAAGGATGTATCATCCAATAAGTTCTTAATCCCAAGTTATAATTTGTAGTTCTGTCTAACTAAACTGGACTAGCTGAAAAGAGCTCCTATTATAAAGAAAACTGACTTAATGCTGTCTTCAATAAGGCTCCCAATTCTTTGCGCAGCTAATCTAACCCATCCTGTTCTTGTCCAGAGCGCTCTCACCTCTCCGTCGTTGCCTCGGTCTTTGTACTGAGCCGAGGAGGAGGTGGAGACGCTGTGTGCTGAACCGCGTGATATATGGCTCATGCGGACCTAAGAGAAAGCCGAATACTGTGATGTGCTGATTGGTTACTCCTCAACCAATCGTGTTTCTCCGTTTTCAAAACTGTCCAATGCAGCCGCGGCTCACATGCAGAGCTTCAAATGGCAAGTTGTGAAAACCATGGGGTAAAGAACTGTGTGATTGGACCACTCACGAAAACCGGAAATCTAGAAACCAGAAAGATATTGGTAACCCGCTTTATTAACATACGAGTCATTCCCAGAGACTGGAAATAAAGGTGCCGGAAATGTAGTCTAAACCCACTTTGTTTACATACGGGTCAGTCACGTGGCGGCTGGGATGTGCGCTATACGTGACCTTAAATAAGCATTATTTTTTGTGAATGACGGGCAGATTAGAGGGCGACCGTAAACTGACTAAAAGCAAGTTAGCGGAGTATGTAATTCACTTAATTGTGTTAACTCCTGCGGGATAATCATTTGGTCAGTTCGACCGGAACCGGACAAACACGTGTCAAAACGATGTACACTCGTTGGGGAAAGGGTCAATTCTGAGATTAAGCATACAGTTAAAACATAACTCAGAGTCAGACATTGTGTCGAATTTCCTTCTGTTGATATTCAGGCGTGACCTACGTTAGGATGGCAACTATTTACATAACCGATATTTTAGCTCACAGGATCTAACTTACGTGGATGTTAGGTAGTGTAGATTATTAAGACACACCAGTCTGTGTATCTACCTGTGTGCCCTTGGTGTATCATTCATATCCGATGTTCAGGCCCAGCAATCCAATAGTTGCATCGTATATAGTTAAGTGTCAATCGATATATTATTAAACGCCATACACTGTGTATCCATATGTGTGTATTTGGTATGTGGTGTGGCGTGCAGTAAGTATGTTGTAGTCACCAGCCGATCTACCTTCACAATGTTTCTGAGATTAAAATAGAATCCCATTCGCAAACTGAGTGCGTGTAGTAGGTGCAGACTCCCCAGTGCTTCCCTTCCATTTTCTTGAGAAAATTTGTAATCGTCTGGTTGCTAACCCTAGACAGAGTGCGTTGGACTGAGTAAATTCCGTAGTAGTATCTGTTGAGACAGGTACTCACAGACATCTTTACTCAAAATCGTGACTTGTCATTGTAGTATGCAGCGTCTTTAAAAAGTGCGATGCACTGTGATGGAGAGAACGTCTTCCCTTATAACTAGGAGAGTGCAGGTGGCAAGATCCTTTTTATAGGGATACAAAAATTGGATTAAAAGAAAGGTCACAGTGATTTTTACCCCAATCATGTAAGGCCAAGGAATTTGAACTTGGATATAGGTTTACAGTTGCATCCAAGGGATCTCGTCCTTCAAACCTTCCGTGTCACTTCTAAGTTTGAACACCCATCTTTGTTCTTTCCTTAATAGAAACTGAGAAATGTCTGTAATATGGTTGGGTATAAAAGGTTGTTCCAAAATTACCCACTCAAGGTCGTCTGCCTGGTGTTTCTCAGTCAAAAAATGGGAGGTGAGCCGAGTCGCCTGCTTACTGCGCCTGATTGTACTCTTATGTTCTTGTATGCGCAATTTAATTTTTCTCGTCGTCATCCCAATGTATCTCAAGCCACATGGGCAAGTGATTAAATACACAACTTTCTCACTATTGCAGTTCGTGTGGCGCTTGAGCAACCACGGTCGGTTAGTGCCTATGTCAACTGACACGGGTTTTCTTTGTTTGAGGGCACACCGAGCAATTCCCGCATGGATGATGACCTTGTACCGGAGGGAGATTCCACAAAGTAGGTGTGGAGTCCTCCGTGCTTTGTCGGGGTCTGGTGTGAACCAATTCATCCTTCAGGTTCACCCCTCTTTTGAATGAGAATAGTGGTAGAGGAATGTTCTCGCCAGAACTATTCAAAATCTTCCACTTCTGTCTTATGATTTTCTGGAGTTTAGACGAGGAAGTGTTAAAGGTAGTGACACATGCCAATTTTTTCAATGGTGGTTTTACCACTGGGGGTTCTAGTAAACCACCAAGTTGTGTATTTAATCACTTGCCCATGTGGCTTGAGATACATTGGGATGACGACGAGAAAAATTAAATTGCGCATACAAGAACATAAGAGTACAATCAGGCGCAGTAAGCAGGCGACTCGGCTCACCTCCCATTTTTTGACTGAGAAACACCAGGCAGACGACCTTGAGTGGGTAATTTTGGAACAACCTTTTATACCCAACCATATTACAGACATTTCTCAGTTTCTATTAAGGAAAGAACAAAGATGGGTGTTCAAACTTAGAAGTGACACGGAAGGTTTGAACGACGAGATCCCTTGGATGCAACTGTAAACCTATATCCAAGTTCAAATTCCTTGGCCTTACATGATTGGGGTAAAAATCACTGTGACCTTTCTTTTACTCCAATTTTTGTATCCCTATAAAAAGGATCTTGCCACCTGCACTCTCCTAGTTATAAGGGAAGACGTTCTCTCCATCACAGTGCATCGCACTTTTTAAAGACGCTGCATACTACAATTACAAGTCACGATTTTGAGTGAAGATGTCTGTGAGTACCTGTCTCAACAGATACTACTACGGAATTTACTCAGTCCAACGCACTCTGTCTAGGGTTAGCAACCAGACGATTACAAATTTTCTCAAGAAAATGGAAGGGAAGCACTGGGGAGTCTGCACCTACTACACGCACTCAGTTTGCGAATGGGATTCTATTTTAATCTCAGAAACATTGTGAAGGTAGATCGGCTGGTGACTACAACATACTCACTGCACGCCACACCACATACCAAATACACACATATGGATACACAGTGTATGGCGTTTAATAATATATCGATTGACACTTAACTATATACGATGCAACTATTGGATTGCGGGGCCTGAACATCGGATATGAATGATACACCAAGGGCACACAGGTAGATACACAGACTGGTGTGTCTTAATAATCTACACTACCTAACATCCACGTAAGTTAGATCCTGTGAGCTAAAATATCGGTTATGTAAATAGTTGCCATCCTAACGTAGGTCACGCCTGAATATCAACAGAAGGAAATTCGACACAATGTCTGACTCTGAGTTATGTTTTAACTGTATGCTTAATCTCAGAATTGACCCTTTCCCCAACGAGTGTTCATCGTTTTGACACGTGTTTGTCCGGTTCCGGTCGAACTGACCAAATGATTATCCCGCAGGAGTTAACACAATTAAGTGAATTACATACTCCGCTACCTTGCTTTTAGTCAGTTTACGGTCGCCCTCTAATCTGCCCGTCATTCACAAAAAATAATGCTTATTTAAGGTCACGTATAGCGCACATCCCAGCCGCCACGTGACTGACCCGTATGTAAACAAAGTGGGTTTAGACTACATTTCCGGCACCTTTATTTCCAGTCTCTGGGAATGACTCGTATGTTAATAAAGCGGGTTACCAATATCTTTCTGGTTTCTAGATTTCCGGTTTTCGTGAGTGGTCCAATCACACAGTTCTTTACCCCATGGTTTTCACAACTTGCCATTTGAAGCTCTGCATGTGAGCCGCGGCTGCATTGGACAGTTTTGAAAACGGAGAAACACGATTGGTTGAGGAGTAACCAATCAGCACATCACAGTATTCGGCTTTCTCTTAGGTCCGCATGAGCCATATATCACGCGGTTCAGCACACAGCGTCTCCACCTCCTCCTCGGCTCAGTACAAAGACCGAGGCAACGACGGAGAGGTGAGAGCGCTCTGGACAAGAACAGGATGGGTTAGATTAGCTGCGCAAAGAATTGGGAGCCTTATTGAAGACAGCATTAAGTCAGTTTTCTTTATAATAGGAGCTCTTTTCAGCTAGTCCAGTTTAGTTAGACAGAACTACAAATTATAACTTGGGATTAAGAACTTATTGGATGATACATCCTTTACACCATTTGGGAGGCGCTGTCCTATGTGGGCGGTTGTGGCGCTTCGAGGTCGGATAATAATCTTTACTCTGACCGTAAGAAGTTAGCAGACTGCATTAGGTATGGCGGACCTAACCCAGATAGGAAGAGTCTCATCCTGCCTTTGGCTTTCTAACCTGCCTTTCATTTTGTCACTGTTGAAACAAAATATTTGAAAAAAATATTTGGATTTTCTGACAAGAAGTCCTCATTCTAAAGATGAATTAGTGAAGTTTTTTCACATATAATTTCTTTTATATATTTCTAGTGCGTGGCCTCCTTTACCCTGAGCGGGCGCCAGGTGAGGTGAGGTGTTTCCTCCCTACAAATTGGGTGAGTTGAATACAATGGAACTAAAAGGTTGAGAAGGACATAAGATAGTCCTGAGAACATGAACTCTAATTGGGGTCTATGTCTATTTGTTTTTTTCCACACAGGAGAGGATATACCAATTCTCTGATTCAAGAGATTGGATTTGTTCTATAGGTTTCTTTCACAGTATAGAAAATAAGTGTTGCAGTAGTGAATCATAGGTCCTGAAGAAAGCCTATCCAGGCTGAAACATGTCGACCAGCTTACAATCTTGGTAAATAGCAATTCCTTGCATGCTATTATCCCTTGGCTTTTAATCATACCACCTTGATGGACAGACCCAATAAAGTTATACTTATGACATCAAGATAGGTATTTTTAACACACTTGGAGCACAATTTTCCTTTTCTTTACTTTTTTCTTAAGCACTGCAACTTTTTGCCCCTACAGCCTGTACTCGCTCATCTTCTATGGTTGAGGGTCAATCATGTGGTCCCAGGTTTGCTAGCCCCGGGTCTGTCCTGAGGAAGGGCATACTGGATACCACTATTTCAACCATACAAACCCAGATGACGAAGTTCCGCTATTGAGTGGGCCGATGGGTATTTTTTCAAGCACTTGTGAGTCTTCTTTCTGAGCATCCTCTGATGTGTGGTTTTACATTCACATTATTGGAGTGTTTTTTTGTGTACATTAACCTGTTGGTTTTGTCTTACAGAAGGGACTCTTTATAGGTTCCAGCTAATTCAGACTTCTGGCACTTTCCGTGTTTTTGATTGTCTAGTTGGGGGACAAGGTACCATGAGGTCTATAAACATGATTCCCCTTAGGCCCTCCATTACTCTTAGTTTTTTGTGATTTTATGGATTGCCTTATGTTGTTTGCTGTATCCTAATATGAGGCGAAAGTTTTTGTCCTCTACATTTGTTTGAAATTTATGCTGTTTCTTGTCTTTCTTACTGACCAATAAAGTATCCCTGGCTATTGGTGTTGTTTTGGCAATGGCATTGTCAATCGTTTGTCTGGAGTAGCCTCTGACTAAGAAGCATTGTTTGCTCAGTGTTTGGGCCCTATGTAATTCTTCCTGTGCGCTGCATACCCTTTTTATCCTAAGCATTTCTCCATAGGGAATGCTGTTCACTAAGTGGCAAGGATGTGAACTAGAGGTATGCAACACCGAGTTTCCTGCAGTTTATTTACGGTATAAAGTCGTTTGTAAGGTATTGTTGTCAATATACACTTCAGTATCTAAGAAACTAACCCTGGAGTTGCTAATATCTGCAGTAAATCTTAAATTGAGATCATTGTTATTAAGTTTGACCAAAAACATTTCTGCTTCCACTCTAGTGCCATGCCAAATTACAAACAGGTCATCTATAAACCTCAGCCACAACTTGATATTGGTCGACATTATATCCCCATGTGTTTCACCGAGGACCAGCTTCTCCCATTTGCCCATATGCAGGCAAGCATAACTCGGGGAGAAGCTGGCCCCCATGGCTACTCCCTGTGTTTGACAATATAGAAGGTGATTGAACATGAATATGTTATTATGTAGACAAAATTGAATCATTGCCAACAGCATCTCATTATGTTGTTTATAAATTGGCTCTCTGTCCTTTAAGAAGTATTCCACTGCTTGAATGCCATCCTCATGTACTATACTAGAGTATAACGAAGATACATCTATTGCCATCATAGTATATTCAGAGTTCCATTCAAAGTTCTTTATTTTGTTTAGGAAGTCGCTTGTATCCCTTACGTAGGATGGTAATGATTTTACGTAATCCTGGAGGAAAAAGTCCACATATACTGAAGTTTTTTCTAGGATGCTGTTCCTAGCACTGATTATAGGACGTCCTGGAGGTTTTTTGTTGTCCTTATGTATTTTTGGTATGAAATATATCGTGGGTACAGTTGGATTATCGTTTTTTAAGTACTGATACTCGTTCTCACTTATAAGTTACTTGTTGCGCCAGCCTGATAGTTTTTTATAATAGGCTCCATACATTTCTTTCAGTTTACCAACATCAGTTCGTGTATAACATTGTCTATCGTTCAATTGGCTCATGGCCTCCTTCATGTATTCGCCATGTGCCCATAGGACTATATTTCCTCCCTTATCACTGTTTTGGATTACGACTTCTTTATTGTTACTTAATTTTAAAAATATTTATCCATATTTATAAAAATATATCCATATAGCTAGATGAATGGCCTTTGGGTCAGCTCCGCTGTGCCATTGGTTTGTCATTACACTCTGCTTCGATCAATGACATCGAACTGCATGTAATGGTTCAGTCCACATCAGTCATTGGCTCTCCCGCCCGGTAAATGACTGCATTTTGTGATCACATGTGTACATTCCCCTGAAAATGAGTGTGCTTCAGTGTGAAGTCCTGTTGGCCAGTCCATTAGTTAAAAGAATTCTCCTTTTGTAGTTCCCCCTTCATTTCTTTCCTTCTCCTCTTTTTACTTTATTGTTTCTTAAGAGGATGCTACAGCACTCCAGGCAGTGCTAACAGGTCACTTGCTAGCTGCTTATTTTATCAGCATTTCCCCACATCTCATATGGTTAATTCATGTAAACCAGGAGACCATTATGGAATGCTGTTATTCATAGTATTTCATTTTTATAAACACCGTTTTTTTGTTTCAACTTTCAAACCATGATAGACAGTTAGATGGACAGCCACTGCTGTCTTTAGTTTTCCTATTGCAAGCATATGTCTGTCATGTTTACATGACAGCATGTTTTCATTTTCCCTACTTGCATTTCTTTAATTTATCTTGCATATGATGTTGAGTTTGTTTGTGTTTTATGCCAGTTGTGTCATAGATTGAATGCAATAATGAGTCAGTGGATTTATAAATGGTTGTATGAGTGCAAATATTAGGGACAGAGTGCAAGTAAGATGACATATAGAGGGTCTATACCCATTGACGACACAAAGGCACTATCATTCAGAAGCCAGACCTATAGGCATTGCCAATGCTTGTTTATTTCACCCATAACCAGACGCAGATCTGATGGATCAATGTGCTCTATTGTTGACCTGTAGTTTACCATTACTGGCACAATCATTTCCTAGTTGGACATTGGTGGTCTGCCTAGGAGAGGCTGGCTGTATTTCTAATGTTGGAGACGGATTTACAGTGAAACCTCTGTATGCCCAGAGCTCTTCATGTTGGAACTATCTGAAGGGGTGGCTCCACCGGCATGCCACAGACATCCAATGCTGAAGCCTAGAGACAATTTAGGTCTTCCATCCACTGCTGAAGCTACCACATTGGTCTTGATCATGGCATATGCTTGAGCTCTCCAGTTCTTCATGTATGCAACCCACAAAGCCAGATTTGAAGACACAATTTTCTATGTATTTTTATTTATTTGGTGTTTTCTATAGCGCGAACATGACCCTGCATAGGGTATCGGAGCACTTTACAGTTGCATTTCCATAAACAAAACCCTTCTATGATACCAAGTCATCAGTTATTGTACCATGACTAGATCTAAACATTAAGCTTAAAATACATATATACAAACCCACAGCAGGTTAATGAACGACAAGAGGTAGCAAGAAAACAGTCATGACCGGCCGTAGGCAATAGCTATACTGTTGAAAATTAAGGGAGATATTTCCTCATATGGAACAATTTTGCTTCCTTTTTTGAATGCCGCGATGGATGGGATTCTTCTAATGATAGGGGAGAGAGCGTTCCAGATTCTAGGAGCTGCCCCAGAGAACGCTCAGTCATAAGTTCTTTTCTTACAAGAGCGAGCCGGTTTTAGTAGGAGGTCTGCGTGGCTCCAGGAAAACTGGCACCCTCCTGAAAGAGTGAGTGTCTGGGCTAGGTAACCTGGTGTTTTGTAATGTATCGCTTCGTGGGTGATGCATGCCAATTTGAATTGAATTCTTGCTTCGAAGGGGAACCAGTTGAGTGCTTTGAAATGAGGGGAGATATGGTTGAATTTTTTGGATCCAGATATTAGTCGTGTGGCTGCATTAACACAAGCTTTCAGTGGGGCTGTAGAGATCTTGGGGAGCCCGGCCAGAGTTGTGCAACCATATTCTATCCTTGATATGACCAGTGCCTGAACTGCTGTTTTGAGATCTGTCTTATTTAAGAATGGTTTTAGTTTTCTGAGGTAGCTTAAATTGAACGGGCATTTTTTGCCATGGTGCTGATATGTGCTAAAATGTTCAGATTTTTGTCCAGAATAATACCCAAAGATTTAGTAGTGTCAACAATCTTCGGAGTACACTTTTGAGCAGTGATTTGGTTGGTCCATTTTACTATATTTGATTTGCTTTTCTGGGGCGTAATGAGCAGGAATTCGATTTTCTGAGGGTTTAGGTTCAGGTGGTTGATGGTTAGCCATTGGAGGGTTCTCCTTAGTGCCTGGTTCATAGTATTTATCTCTTCTGTCGATGTGACTTTGATGTACTGCTGAGTGTCATCTGCGTACATGTGGAAAGAAATGTTTGCTTTTTGTAATATATTCCTGAGTGGTTCTACGTATAGATTAAATAATGCCGCAGATAGTGTTGATCCTTGCGGATTGGTTTTCTGGTTGGACCTGACAAAGCTCGGTTGACTATGAATTTTTGGGATCTGTTCTCAAGAAAGGAACTAAACCATTTCAGGACTGTTCCGTCTAGCCCCATTGTGTTTTTCATGCGATCCAGTATTTTAGCATGGTTTACCATGTCGAAAGCCGACGAAACATCCAGCAGTATTAGGAGACATGTTTCGTTGTGGTCGAGGGCATGTAAAGCGTCATTAACGATGTGCAGAATTGCTGTTTTCAGTGCTATGGTTTGGTCTGAATCCTAATTGGAAGTCATTTAACAGATTGAATGTGAAGGCTCAATTGTTGTTGCACACATTTTTCCAGTACTTTGGCTAGCATGGAAATGTTTGTTACTGGTCTGAAATTGTTGGGATCAGAGGAGTTCTCTGTTGGTTTTTTTAAGAGTGGAATGGCTTGTCCAGTATTTAGGCAGACTGGTATTTGGCCTTGTGTCAACGAAGCATTTATGACCTTAGTCCATGACGGGATTAGCAGATGCTTTATAGAAGACCAACACTTTGCAGTTATGGATCGTTATAGTGATTGCTAGTGTTAGTGGTCGACATGATCTTTGCAATATCTAGTTCACTGACAGGCTTAAATCCTAACCATTGAGCATTGTTTTTTGGTTTTTCTAATTCTAGTTGAAAATGTTGTTCATCTCAAGTACCCTTATTGTTTGCAATGTCTTTGGCTGCTTTTTTGAGCTCCCCTTCCAATGAATTTGATTTGTCTGTAAATAAAGAGGAGAAATATTCACTATTTAAGATTGTTTTTTTTTGTGCAGTTTTTTTTATACCGCGCGAACTTGACCCTAACCGAATCGGGTATCAGAGCGCTTTACATAGCACCAGTTATGTTACATGAGGACACACATTCATTTTTGTAAGGCACAGGGATATTAAGTTATTTGCCCGGGATCACAGGATGTTTGGCGTCGTTACAGAGACTCAAACCCATACCCTCAGGTCGGAGGTCGAGCGCCCTAGCCGTTAGTTCGCTGTTGCTGATTTGACAGATTTATTGGATTGTTCTTTTAGTAGACCAAATAATTTCCTTGGTCTGTTTATAGCATTATGCAGTTCTTACCTGAAAAAGTATTTTTTGTATTTTAAAATGCTTTTATTATAGGCTTTTCTGGACTGTCTCAGTTGGGTTAAGTGGGTCGAGGAAGGGTATTGTCGCCATTTACGCTCTGAAAGTCTCAGTGACTGTCTTTCTTTATTAAGGGCACTATTAAACCATGAGTTTTTGTCTTTGTCAGTGATCCTTTTTGAGTTTTAAAGGGGCTATGTCCTCAATAATGCTTGATATTGTCTTGGTATAGTGCTTTGTGAGGTCACTGAAGTCAACCATGCTCTTAGGTGGTTGCAATTCTATTTCACAGCGAGCTACTACGTTATCCATATTGATTCCTCTAGTGTCACGTTTCCATTTTTTGGGCTTAATAAGTTGTGAGGACGATTTGGTTTTTATGAAGGGAAGTTTGAAGGTAATTATGTGGTGATCAGACCAATCGCAGGGGGTGATTAAAATGTTATCAATCGCTTTTTCTTTAGCTATGATCCAATCTAAAGTAGAACCTTTGGAGTGGATAGGTAGATGACATCCTTGGACCAGCTAGTGATCTTCCAGGAAGTCTTTGAAAAGGGTGATCTTACTATCAGTATGATCCTCCCAATAAAGTTTGAAGTCTCCTAAGAAAATATCAGACTGCAGATTAGAGTTGGCAGTGATGATTTCTATCATCTGGTCTATGAACTTGGTCTTTTTACCCGGAAGGTGGTATGGTGTGAGGCGTTTACAGTTTTGGCTATCAGCCGATATTAAGGACATGCCCAGATATTCACAAGACTCTAAAGGGTCAGATTGTATTTTTGTGAAGGTAATGTCTGATCTATGTATACAAGCAATGCCTCCTCCCGTTTTGTCTTGTCTGTCCTGTCTCATAATACAGTAATTTGGGGGGACTAACAGATCTAGGCATGGGGAAGAAGAGTTAGATAGCCATGTTTCTGTTAAAATAGTTACGTCAATTTCTTGGTTTAGTATGAGGTCGGCTATGTCAGCAGCACGTTATTTTTCTGACCGACAGTTGAGTAGTATGCAACAAATGTGTTTCTGTGGATTGATCATTGGCGAGACAATCTTGTCGGGAATTAATAAGACATTTATTAGGTTGCTAAAATTTAGCCTCCTATGGTTAGTCTTAGCAGTTCTACTAGCATTCGTTGGGACTGTCTTAGTGGGGGTAGTGGGAGTTGGTTCGTATGAAGACAGAATGGTTAGAGTCTCACTATTTGTCAGATAGCTGAGCTGCTTACGGGACGGGATATTCGGTTTGACGCCACCATTGGGGTAGAACGAACTTTAACTTGTGTTTAATGAATGGAGTTCTGTAGAACCTCCATTTTTTATAGCCATTTTTCTGATAAGTACAACAGGTTCTTCATATCTCTAATAGCGAAAAGCATGGCTTTGTAAGTCTTGCTAGATTGTGAAGTAAGATTATCAAATTCCCTATTAAGTTGAGGGATTCTAATCTTTTCAGACTCTATTCTAAGTTGAGTAATGGTGGGAAGTTGTGAGGGTGCCCCTGTTGGAGAGCTAGCTTTGTATATCTCTGAGGGATAGGGATAACTGTTAATTTGTTTTGTGCATGTTTCTTTGTGACTAGAAACAGTTTGGCATATCCCTGTGTTGGTATTATGCGTGCCTCTCCAGTTAACCTGGTCAAATTCTGTGGATTCCAACCTACTTACTGTTCCCGGTAGCGGATTGGGATCAGTGTTAGGGCTTGGATAGGAGCTAGAATCACTGTGGTTAGCGGTGGATGAATTAACACCGAACGGTTCGGGGCATTCTAAAAGCATACCCAGTAACAGAGGTATTCTTAAGATGTTGCCCTTCCCTACTTGCACCTGGCTACTGAAATAGAGGGTTGAACATTGGTACTAAGGAGCCCATTGTCTAGAAGGATCCTGAAATGTGTCCCCAACTGCTTGCCTTCAAAACATTTCACACCTCTTCAACAAACCATCTGTCTGGGGCCTCTGGGATGGAGTATAATTTAAGAGCTTCTGCCCTACAAGAAAATGCTGCTTGGATTGTGTGTCCAAGGCGCATTATGTCATTTTCAACACCCCCCCTGCTCTAAGAAATGTTTATCCAACAAAGAGCCTAAGGATTCTACAGACCCCAGCAATGCAGGAAGCCTATGCGGATGGGACTGGGGTGGCAATGCCTGTAGGAAGTCACCTAATGCAGTGAATAATTCCATAAATCTGCCCCACCCCTTTTCCTTAGCTGAAAATTTACAGGTCGGTATTAAGTGCCACCTTGACCCTCTTCACTGTTGACTTATGTTGGGACGGAAAAGCCCCTTGCATGATTAGTGACTTGCACCCCTGCCATGAGTGCCCCAACTGTAATGATGTCTGGATCCCTAATGTTGAGTTTTGTTGTCATGAGCGAAAACGGGTAGTGCGTGTGCCCCATGCCATAGACCTGTCTCATGGATTTTGTTTTTGTGGACCTGGAGGGTCCACCAAAGTGCTACTCTCATAGTAGTGCAAGGCTACTGCCTTTACAGGAGATAAGAGTACGAACACAGTGGAGGCAGCATACAGTGTAGTGATGAGTAGGAGTGAACAGGTCCTGTTTCCCTTATCTCTGGAATAAGACCTAACAGCACACTCATTTGAAGTTTCGCTTCTGTGTACTTAGCTCACCTTTGGCCTATATTGTTTTGGTGTGGAGTGCTGCACAGTGCAGTTGTGGTACAAATGTGATGGGTGTATGTGTGCCTGTGACTGATACGATACAGGGATAAAGCATCACTGTGTAGTGTGTGTATATTAGATGTATAGCCTGGGTGTATGTGTGCCTTTGAATGGTGCAATACATTAAATATGTAGGGCTGTGCAGTGTGTGTATGCCTTTGAAGAGCACAATACATAGAAGGCTCTAGGTTTCATTTTGGGAAACCCAGAGCTGACAGGAGAAACATGAGGAGAGGAGGTAGAGGAATCCTCGCAGACAGATTTGTGGATTGAAGCATTCATGTAAGCTAGGTGGAATACGCTGGAGAAAGGGGAGCTAGGCTCTTCAATACACTTCAAGGTTGCTCTATAATTCAGAGAAGGGTCACGAGGGAGGGTCCTGGACACATCTCAGGAAGGGGATGGTGCTGATAAGAGATTCATAAAGAGTTTGGCTAAGGGCCTAGGGTAACCTTTAGATGCACACATCACCGTGACTAACATAGAGCTGTGAACCTCTAGTAACTCCCATGGCCTGCGTTGTGGGGCTATCAGATTTGGAGTCACTCCTGTTACTACTGCTTTCTAGAGCATGTTCAGGGCAGAAGAGAGGGCACTTCAAAAGGAAGCCGACCCCCAACTTAAACTTCCAACACTAAATCCCATTTATTGTCTGGAAATGGAGTATAGGAAGGGGAGCTAGAGCTCAACTGTCAACTCTCAATCACCCAGGTGGGTTGTGTAAGGAGGAGAAACTCTGCAAGACTTCTGCCCATGACAAGGACTGGAGGCCAAGGCATGTTAGTCTCCCAGCTGGGTGAGGGGACATCACCTAGAGAATCCAAAACCACCTGCCCTTGGAACCTAGAGCACCTGCGCATGCCTGCTTTCCAAGACCACTGTGCCCTGTGAGGGAGAGAAGAGGGTTGGCAGTGAGGGATGCTGGCGATTGGATCACCGAAGTGTGGTGCAAGGAGACTGCTTCTGCACGAATCAGGTATTTTTCCATGTGCATGGAAAAGTCGTCGACCCCCGTATAATAGACCAGAGCTGCCGTGAAGTGAGCCGTGACCATGGCTTTACTGATCAGGTTGTTTCCTGTGTGCCGTTACCAAGTCGGTGACCCCGTATCCCAGGTGGTACATTCATGAAGATTGCTGTGGTATGGAACAGGCCATAATCTGTGTGCAGGATCGCTTCAGCGACCCTGTATGCCACGAGAAGCTGCAGTGAAAACTGCTGCTGTGCGATCAGGCCATAGTCTGTGCACAGAGGAGGAACAGTGACCCCGTAGGCCAGGGGGGCAACCGGGACAAGGCAAGGAGCATGGTCTAGTAAAGACCATCATTGGAGGAAGGAGGCTGCCATGATGATTGGAGCGGACCCAAGCCGTGATTGAGGACCAGCACCAGGAACGTCTCACCCCCTAGCAGCAAGGAGTAACTAAACTCTAAAAAAACTTGTCATCTTCGGAGGTCCATCAAGAACCCATGGCTGCTGTCTGACTGCATGTAAGAACTCGAGGACACACAACCACAGCCCTCCAAGTCTTCTGTATGAAAGGCATACCAGAGGCAGCAACTGCAGCTTCAGCCCCCGCGAAGGAGATGCAGTCTGTGACTCCCGTTGCTTAGACGCTACTGGTGCGGGTATAACTGATTGACAGGCGAGACAGCCCTGGGGGACTTACCTGCCAGCTAAGGCTTTGGAACTGGGATACTTTTGACTATACTAAACAGTTGGAGTGGAACTCCTGAGTCACTGACTACTAGTGGGGCTAACCTGAATTGGGAAGAACCAATACTGCTGGGAGAGTGAATTGGGACTCAGGAACCTGCCTATGAAACACTAGAGTCGTGACCACAGGGGACTGAATGTATTGTTTGTGAATGTCGTATTTTGCATTGTGTTTGTAAATAAATGCTCCCTATGCCAGAAAGGCATGTATTTGACTGGGAAATTATTTATTGCTGCATCTGAACGTGTTTTAAGTTATGAGCTTGTGTTTACCCCCTGTGTCTACAACCCTCAGAGAAGCCTCTGACCTCCAGACCACGCTACCACTGAGAGACAAGTGCTAACAGGGTACTTGGACCAGTTGCCCAGGACCCTTACTAGGTTATGCCCCAGAACCTCAGACGTAAAAGGCCTGAAACCCCACGGTTGGGTCCAGGAGCTTCTGCTTGCCCTGTGGCCCTCTGAACGGGGTTCTGACAACATGCACAGCATGAAGTCGAACGTTAGGGGTTTTTGAAAATCCAGCACGTGGAAGTAAGCCATAAGTTATCTCACTCAGCTGCTTCCCATAATCAATGTACCCTTCTCAAATCAGTACCCAGCACAATCTTTTCCCAAAACTCACCTTATAGACAGACAGTTTTTTAATTTATAATTCATGACAGAAGGACAAAGAGGACAACTTTGGGGGTTAGCAATAATAGTGGTAACTAATGCCCAAGAGCAAGCCCGTACAAGAAAACCAAGCAAAGATCATCTGTGAAGATGGGGTCAAAAGAGATTATAAATATCAATTTATGAATGATTTTTTTAAAGAAGTCATTTCCAAATAGGCCCCATGGGACTTTGCCAGTGAGATTACTTTGTTTCACAGATGTTGCCCTCAAGTGCTCAAAAAGGTGCCTCAGAACAATTTGAGGTAATCGTGGTTTCTGTGGTAGATTTATGTTGTTGAAAAAACCTTTCAGCAGGCAACTCATCACAACTCATGAACTAATTTGTTCATAGTGACTTTTCTAAGTCTACAATTGCCCACCATTGTTAGTTGGGACCAAACATTGAAACCTTTTGACCACCAGATACAACCCAATCACCTAAATAATGATGGGAGTGTGAACTATTAATCAGGAGCAACTCACAGATTGCGTATAATTCCCCAGAATTCCATTGCCTGCAAGATGGTGCCTAAAAATCTGGGCAGCCCATTCATCATTATAAACATTTTTGATGAATGAGAAAGTCCAAGGATGAAGCATGACACATATTGGGCAATGTTTAGTGAAGCGTACAATTTAGACAATATTGCTGGTGCACTAATATCTTTAATCTGGCTTTTTCTTATTTGCTACTCATAGATTGCCCATCTTAGCGCACCTGCAACAAAATAATTGCTCGTCACCTGCATCCCACCAGTAGTCTATTCAACCACTTCTATCACATGCGATCATTCTACATCCTGGGGGTCACTGCTGTAGTTAGTGTATCAGTTGCAGCATCATTTGTTGACTGGTCAGAACAAGAGCCAGAGTCACTGAAGATAAGAGAATGCACATTTGATGTATGATGATTACTTTTATGACTGTGAACACACATTCTTCGTTTGCCTAGTCCTTCTTTGTAGTTTCAAGGGGAAACCTTAATTTTCCAGAGAACATAGACCTGGAACTGGCGGTGTACTCTCTCATTCAATCAATTTCAATTTTCAAAGTTTTATTCGACAGCATCTCATAAAAGCAAAACATTCACCATTGTACACTGCCTATTATTGCTCTCAATTTGAAGCGATTTTCGGGTTCATGAAGAGATGTCGGATTACTGCATTCTGGGTGCTGTAGTTCGAGTACCCACAGTACGAACTACACCTGGTGGAGCCCTTCTGGGGGTGGAGCAGCCGCAGCGAATCCAGCAGCTGCAGGACATTTAAAGGTGTGGACTTTCTTCCTTTTCCCTGACTTTCCACGGCGCTGACGAAGGCTATTGATGCCGATATGCATTCGCTCTGGTGGAATTTTGAAATAAAAGGCTTGCTACCTGTTCCTGTGTTGGCCTCCGCCTTTTCTTTGGGGAAGGACATTTGTGCATATTTTACACGCCTGCCAGTGGCGTGCTGGGAGGCCCCCATACATCAAGTGGCCTGACTAATTGCTGGCAATGCTTCGGCTTTGGTTTCTGTCATGGATTGACAGGGTCAGGCCCACCACAACATCCAGGTGGAAGAGACGCGGTGATGAAGACATTGTTCCTTGCGCTGGGCTAGCTGCATTGCCGCATGCCCCCGCAAAGCAGAAATCTGGGCAGAGTGGTTGTGCGGTGGGGACGGAAGGAGGCTCTTCAAGTTGCCAATAGGGGGAACACTGGACTTTTTGTGCACACCGTCCTGTAACACGGCGTATCCAACTTTCATCACTGCCGCAGGATCCCAAATCGGATAAATGCATTCTGGGTCCTGTAGTTCAAGTACCCACAGTACAAACTACACCTGGCGGAGCCCTTCTGGGGGTGGAGCAACCGCAGCCAATCCAGCAGAGGCAGGACATTTAAAGGTGTGGACTTTCTTCCTTTTCCCTGACTTTCCACGGCGCTTACGAAGGCTAATGATGCCGAAATGCATTTGCCCTGGTGGAATTTTGCAATAAAAGGCTTGCTACCTGTTCCTGTTTTGGCCTCCGCCTTTTCTTTGGGGAAGGACATTTGTGATTATTTTACACGCCTGCCAGTGGTGTGCTGGGAGGCCCCCGTTCATCAAGTGGCCTGACTAATTGCTGGCAACGCTTCGGCTTTGGTTTCTGTCATGGATTGACATAGTCAGGCCCACCACAACATCCAGGTGGAAGAGACGCAGTGATGAGGACATTGTTCTTTGCGCTGGGCTAGCTGCATTGCCGCATGCCCCCGCGAAGCAGAAATCTGGGCAGAGTGGTTGTGCGGTGGGGACAGAAGGAGGCTCTTCAAGTTGCCAATGGGGGAACACTGGACTTTTTGTGCACACCATCCTGTAACACGGCGTATCCAACTTTCATCACTGCCGCGGGACCCCGAATTGCATTTCTGCATTCTGGGTCCTGTAGTTCGAGTACCCACAGTACGAACTACACCTGGCGGAGCCCTTCTGGGGGTGGAGCAGCCGCAGCCAATCCAGCAGCGGCAGAACATTTAAAGGTGTGGACTTTCTTCTTTTTCCCTGACTTTCCACGGCGCTGACGAAGGCTAATGATGCCGAAATGCATTCGCCCTGGTGGAATTTTGCAATAAAAGGCTTGCTACCTGTTCCTGTGTTGGCCTCCGCCTTTTCTTTGGGGAAGGACATTTGTGCTTATTTTACACGCCTGCCAGTGGTGTGTTGGGAGGCCCCCGTACATCAAGTGGCCTGACTAATTGCTGGCAACGCTTCGGCTTTGTTTTTTGTCATGGATTGACATAGTCAGGTCCACCACAACATCCAAGTGGAAGAGACGCAGTGATGAGGACATTGTTCTTTGCGCTGGGCTAGCTGCATTGCCGCATGCCCCCGCGAAGCAGAAATCTGGGCAGAGTGGTTGTGCGGTTGGGATGGAAGGAGGCTCTTCAAGTTGCCAATAGGGGGAACACTGGACTTTTTGTGCACACCATCCTGTAACACGGCGTATCCAACTTTCATCACTGCCGCGGGACCCCGAATTGGATTACTGCATTCTGGGTCCTGTAGTTCGAGTACCCACAGTACGAACTACACTTGGCAGAGCCCTTCTGGGGTGGAGCAGCTGCAGCCAATCCAGCAGCGGCAGGACATTTAAAGGTGTGGACTTTCTTCCTTTTCCCTGACTTTCCACGGCGCTGACGAAGGCTAATGATGCCGATATGCATTCGCCCTGGTGGAATTTTGCAATAAAAGGCTTGCTACCTGTTCCTGTGTTGGCCTTCGCCTTTTCTTTGGGGAAGGACATTTGTGCATATTTTACATTCCTGCCAGTGGCGTGCTGGGAGGCCCCCGTACATCAAGTGGCCTGACTAATTGCTGGCAACGCTTCGGCTTTGGTTTCTGTCATGGATTGACATGGTCAGGCCCACCACAACATCCAGGTGGAAGAGGCGCGGTGATGAAGACATTGTTCCTTGCGCAGGGCTAGCTGCATTGCTGCATGCCCCCGCGAAGCAGAAATCTGGGCAGAGTGGTTGTGCGGTGGGGACGGAAGGAGGCTCTTCAAGTTGCCAATAGGGGGAACACTGGACTTTTTGTGCACACCGTCCTGTAACATGGCGTATCCAACTTTCATCACCGCCGCGGGATCCCGAATCGGATTACTGCATTCTGGGTCCTGTAGTTCGAGTACCCACAGTACGAACTACACCTGGCGGAGCCCTTCTGGGGGTGGAGCAGCCGCAGCCAATCCAGCAGTGGCAGAACATTTAAAGGTGTGGACTTTCTTCTTTTTCCCTGACTTTCCACGGCGATGACGAAGGCTAATGATGCCGAAATGCATTCGCCCTGGTGGAATTTTGCAATAAAAGGCTTGCTACCTGTTCCTGTGTTGGCCTCCGCCTTTTCTTTGGGGAAGGACATTTGTGCTTATTTTACACGCCTGCCAGTGGTGTGTTGGGAGGCCCCCGTACATCAAGTGGCCTGACTAATTGCTGGCAACGCTTCGGCTTTGTTTTCTGTCATGGATTGACATAGTCAGGTCCACCACAACATCCAGGTGGAAGAGACGCAGTGATGAGGACATTGTTCTTTGCGCTGGGCTAGCTGCATTGCCGCATGCCTCCGCGAAGCAGAAATCTGGGCAGAGTGGTTGTGCGGTTGGGATGGAAGGAGGCTCTTCAAGTTGCCAATAGGGGGAACACTGGACTTTTTGTGCACACCATCCTGTAACACGGCGTATCCAACTTTCATCACTGCCGCGGGACCCCGAATTGGATTACTGCATTCTGGGTCCTGTAGTTCGAGTACCCACAGTACGAACTACACTTGGCAGAGCCCTTCTGGGGTGGAGCAGCTGCAGCCAATCCAGCAGCGGCAGGACATTTAAAGGTGTGGACTTTCTTCCTTTTCCCTGACTTTCCACGGCGCTGACAAAGGCTAATGATGCCGATATGCATTCGCCCTGGTGGAATTTTGCAATAAAAGGCTTGCTACCTGTTCCTGTGTTGGCCTTCGCCTTTTCTTTGGGGAAGGACATTTGTGCATATTTTACATTCCTGCCAGTGGCGTGCTGGGAGGCCCCCGTACATCAAGTGGCCTGACTAATTGCTGGCAACGCTTCGGCTTTGGTTTCTGTCATGGATTGACATGGTCAGGCCCACCACAACATCCAGGTGGAAGAGGCGCGGTGATGAAGACATTGTTCCTTGCGCAGGGCTAGCTGCATTGCTGCATGCCCCCGCGAAGCAGAAATCTGGGCAGAGTGGTTGTGCGGTGGGGACGGAAGGAGGCTCTTCAAGTTGCCAATAGGGGGAACACTGGACTTTTTGTGCACACCGTCCTGTAACACGGCGTATCCAACTTTCATCACCGCCGCGGGATCCCGAATCGGATTACTGCATTCTGGGTCCTGTAGTTCGAGTATCCACAGTACGAACTACACCTGGCGAGGCCCTTCTGGGGGTGGAGCAACCGCAGCCAATCCAGCAGCGGCAGGACATTTAAAGGTGTGGACTTTCTTCCTTTTCCCTGACTTTCCACGACGCTTACGAAGGCTAATGATGCCAAAATGCATTCGCCCTGGTGGAATTTTGCAATAAAAGGCTTCCTACTTGTTCCTGTGTTGGCCTCCGCCTTTTCTTTGGGGAAGGACATTTGTACATATTTTACACGCCTGCCAGTGGCGTGTAAGGAGGCCCCCGTACATCAAGTGGCCTGACTAATTGCTGGCAACGCTTCAGCTTTCGTTTCTGTCATGGATTGACATGGTCAGGCCCACCACAACATCAAGGTGGAAGAGAAGCGGTGATGAAGACATTGTTCCTTGCGCTGGGCTAGCTGCATTGCCGCATGCCCCCGCGAAGCAGAAATATGGGCAGAGTGGTTGTGCGGTGGGGACGGAAGGAGGCTCTTTAAGTTGCCAATAGGGGGAACACTGGACTTTATGTGCACACCGTCCTGTAACACAGCGTATCCAACTTTCATCACCGCCGCGGGACCCCGAATCGGATTACTGCATTCTGGGTCCTGTAATTCGAGTACCCACAGTACGAACTACACCTGGCAGAGCCCTTCTGGGGCTGGAGCAGCCGCAGCCAATCCAGCAGCGCCAGGACATTTAAAGGTGTGGACTTTCTTCCTTTTCCCTGACTTTCCACGGCGCTTACGAAGGCTAATGATGCCGAAATGCATTTGCCCTGGAGGAATTTTGCAATAAAAGGCTTCCTACCTGTTCCTGTGTTGGCCTCTGCCTTTTCTTTGGGGAAGGACATTTGTGAATATATATATATATAGAAAAGGTGGCAGTGGAATTACAGAAACAGCCAGAACCTCCAATTTGTTTGCACTAATGTCAATGAATAATCCTTTCTTTCTAGGCGTGCTCTATATCTTAATACCGGGCCACCCACAGTATCACTTCAATATCACCTCAATACGTTATTCAGGAAATGAATAATACTATTAAAAGATTTGAGTCTAGAGGGTATGAGAGCACGACCTGTAGTGTAGTTCCTAGTTTCCCACTAGGCCCTGCGCATTGGAATAACATAAACAGTAGTATCGACGTGGAACTGCGTATATTCCAGGCCTCCACTGACTATGCTAAACTTAATTGGGTGTGTTACCAACTAGCTCAGAGGTCACTGGAAACTTTCTTGACTGAATAGGAAGTGATCAGCTTCCCTGGCACAGACAAGAAGGGATTCAGTTTTCCAACAACCGTGCAACATGACAACTTTGCTCCTCAGATCAAGAGTCAATCTCTAGGGTCGTGTGAAACAATAGACAGGTATTTCACTCAGTCAGTTTAGTGCAGTTTACTTTCACGAGATGTAGAGAATAGAGAGACGGGCGTTTGTCAATAAAGGGTTAACATTTATTGAACAGTCTTTGTTCTCGTACAAGAGAAATGTATTGCCACAATTGCAAGACTTGTTATTATAAAAAGTACGTACAGTAAGATAAGGATTGCGAAATAGAACTGTAAAAGCATTGATATGGTTTCTTAGCCATACAATGGTTTAAAAGTAGTAAAACATATATACAGTCATATATACATTAGGCTAAAATACTCAACTGGTGCTTCTAACTACGCCTACCCCAGTGTGCCTGACCTAAGCCTAACACGTGGAAGGGGAGTAAGTAAGTAGCTTTAAGTTAAGTTGGTTTTGCCAAGGTTTGCTTCAAGAATTCTCGTCTAAGGGTTTAGTCAACACCATACCTCTGAATAGAATGATGGAAGTCTGGTATTTCCTTCAGGGGGCACTCAATATCCTAGTCACCCGCGAGGGCAGACCGGAAACGCTGGAGCTGGATTTCTCTGCAGGAGAAAGGCAGCGGCTCTTCTTCAGCGCGTCGGGAGGAGGAGGGGGGACAGCGTCCGCGGCAGCTGGAATCTGCTGGGCTTCTTCGCAGAGGGACGGCTGTTCAGCTCCTAAGCGTACTGCACCATTGTTCGCGCTTTAGCAGCGATGATGGTATCAGTAGCTTCACCACCAAGGGACAACAGCAGCAGCGTACTGCCTGCAGCAGCAATGGGATGCACAACAGGGTGCAAGGCAGCTTACAACAGCACGACAGCTCTCATTGCTTAAGGCAACGTTGGTAATATTTATGCCTGACAGGTGCCGGGTTTGACGCAAGTTTGCTGGACATAAGACGTCAATTAAAGATGTCACTAGGAAGTGATAGTTATCAGTTGCTCATTAGAGTTCCATTACTAATCAAAACACAGCAAGCAGGGATTTCCAGGTTTGCTGAGTTTTTATCTTGTTGAAGAACTCGGAGTGTTAATCTAGGAATATCAGATAGTGACTTCTGCTCTGTCATTGCACTAATTGGTTGCAAAGGAAGTGGCAGAGAACTATGCTGGAATGTGGCTCTGTTCGTGTGAGGCCAGAGATGACTTTCTGAATATCGCACTTGAACGGTTATGCCAATATAGGGAATAAATGCATTTATAGCCGAATAGGGGCATAAGGTCGCAGTATCGATCAGGAACCTAGATAAACACGCAACACCCACTCCACGTTTTCATGTCCATCAAATTGCTAAAACTAGAGCAATTAGATTCATGTGTAACATTGCCCACCCCAAAATACATAAATGCATTCGAAATACGCGTATATTGTAATACGTGAAATTTAGGTACTGTACGTTTTTGAAGCATAGAAATCATTCAAAAATTATTGCATATGAAATCAATGAACGATTATGCAAAAAGAATTACACATGAAGTATCTCTGGAACAGAAGAAGGGCGAGATAAATCATCACATAAAAAATGCATTGCAATAACATGTGCTAGAGGCTGATGTAAGTTTGTTATGTCTCTAGATGTGTTTAGAAATAGAAGTGTGAAGCTTCTGTTCTCTAAGAATAGTTTTTACCTTAAGCAAAGAATTGTTCGTGCCAAAAAAAGGTCAATATTACAAATGTCCAATTCAAAAGAATTATTGCTTGAACGGGGAAATAGAGTTCCAAAGCTTTTTGCAGTTTTTGTTGATCAAAACTGAAGGCCGAATTCAGGGTTCATGGGAACGCTGTGTGTCGGAAAGCTTCTCAAAAGTTATTGTTTCTGTACCGGCGAGAACATCGTATCAGACAGGCTCTCAAAGAATTGGTCTACAAAATCAGGTGACAGTTCAACCAAATTAGATAGCGTTGTAACTTGGCAGGTGTGAGAATGATTGCTGTCATCATAGTCAGGAGCAGCAAGGCTCACAGAACGTTGTACCTGGATGATGTTGCTTTTGTCACTCGCTCCACTGTTACCACTTGGTTGTAGCACAGGAGTCTCCACGAATGCCGTCATCAGGATTGGTAGCCGCTGGGGACAACACAATGCGTGAGCCGTTATTGGACTGAGCAAAGTATCGACGTCCATTGATACTGCTGATGGAAGTGAAAGACAGATGTCCAACACGCATTCATCGCCGCAAAGCATACACCGTAGCACAGGTAAAATGCAATTTTGCCATATAGGTCTGAATGAAAGGAACCAGGTCATGTTTAGATCTCTCAGCCTGGCCAATCCAAGGACGTTAGTTATCCTGTCCCGGTAGCGCATTGCTAGGATTGTCTCTTCCATTCCCATGGGAGCTATGTCTGAGCCGAGGCTTGCCATAACGAAGCAGGAGGGTCAAAAATAAAATCCCTGCTACAAGTCCCAAAAATAATGGTATGCCGCCAAAAACAGAGTGTACAAAATTAGGAACGATTCCCAAAATTGCCTGGAAAGGTGTTAGCAGTCCCGTAAAGACTGTCTTAAATATGCCTGGGATGCTTGTTGCACTAGACATGTTAAGGAGTTGGCTTAACATTTCTACGAAATGCACGGGGCAATTTGTTGATAAAAGGTCATGAACTTCAGTAGCTGTCCTTGCAACTAGAAGATCATACGTCTCTTTTGATGACGTTATAGGCACTGTTGTCTGTAAAAGTACAGATTTCATTTTGCTTAATATATCAATTCGTATAGAATAGAGATTTCAGACGAGGCCAGATGGGAGTCACTGTGTCTGCAGGCCCACTTGGGAACAATGCTTGCATACAGCATTTGATCATGGATGTTACTCTTACTAGATAACTTTTCCCTGGCACAAGGCCACAACATCTGTGATCCGTTCTAAGAATGTAATTCCCGTTTGAAAGTTGCATAAAGAAGGGCTCTATCTGAGTTGCAGGTGTGACTAGCTGGTGGCATGAAAGGTTGTTCGAATTTCCATCACATGCTCCGTGTAAATTAATACCCTGACACAAAAGTATACCGCTCAGTGAATGTTTACAGTTCTCACCACTAAGAAATACATTTTTGTCGCTGTCACTATAGCAAGAATGTGTGTATGGTAATTTCCATTCAGATTTTACATATCCTTTACCCAATTGTTCATACTGGCCAGTAGGTATGTACTCAAGGCACTTTTTAAATCGGAAAGTTGTTATCGGAATTGTGATAATTCCGTGTATTATCCATTCAATGACAGGACTCTCTGACATTGTCAATGGTAATCTCTCAAGTTTTTCGATGCTCAGGATTGTATAGTCTGCTCCTTTCTGTGCCAAACTGATCTGTTTATCAGTAAGGTTAAAAATGGAAAATAATGACATTGTGTTGATTAAACGCCAAGGCACATAGCCTGAACGAAGATTTTGCAGCGTCCAGCCTAAATTCTATAATAGAACGTAATTGCGACTGGCCATGTTGTAACATTAGCAAGTCTCTATCTATCACATCAAAGGCAGAGGATACAATATTGTCCAATGAATATATTCTGGAAGACAGAGTCATTAACCCATTGTCTACTACAGAAAGTGATTTCTCCAAATTAATACGATGAATTTCTCGTATTTTCTCAGCTGTTTCAATTTGTTTGAATTTCCAAGCCTCGTTGTACGCAGCATAGATACTGGTCGCTATGAAACGCTTTTGACGCTGTTTGCGTGGTCCAAGAATGAAATCGCGCAAATCAGCACCATCTTTTAGTAAAGACAATTGTTGCTTAATTTCAGCCAGTGTGGATGATGTTAGCCATTCAAGGCAGAGTTTCCCTACACTGTATGTTGTTATTATCCCTGGATGTTGTCTCTGGGAATATCTCGGGTCTAATCTGGTCATTTTTAACCCCTGTGTTTTAGTCAGGAATCTATCTTGACAGCTGTTTGTGTCAGTAGGCCAGATTAACCACTTTTTCCAATCAGGATGTGTTCTGTTAAAATGTAAAATTTGTGACACGTCTAACTCAATATCTGTGGTTGTATTCTCAGGTATTGGCTTTGGTATAGATGGTGTTTTAAGGTCTTTGATCTTAGCTAGGCTAAGACAGGATGTTTGGTGTATTGTGTCATTTAAAAATAACATTTGTTCTGGTATCATGCAGGTTCTAAAGAGTGCTTCATTGCCTTGTACCTGCCAATCTTTTGTACCCCAAATTGTTTTCGTTTCAATATTATTTTTCCAATAATCAAAACCAAATGTCATCATTTTGTCATAAAATGCTTCTGAATATATCAATTTAGAATTTGTCAGCATTGTTTTCAATCCTGTTTTATCTAACAGTTTGTAATAAAACGTTTCTGCATCACTGGTGTTAAACCCTGTAAAGTATTTGAATTTCTCAAAAAATGCTTTAGAACTGCTTTTAGGTGGTGTAGCACAATGTTCCCATTGATTATACATAAAAACATTTCTAGGCTGTGCAGATTTATGCAAGTAATGATCACCATAGTGTGTGTAACAGAATAACTGCTCATAACTAGATGAACCTTGTAAATAATCATGATCTGTGAATCTAGCTGACATTACTAAATCAGACATCATGTCATTAATACTGTTAAAGTCCCAATCATCAGAGAATGTACTAGGTGTTACAAAGTCACTTAAGGAAACCTTCAGTTGATGAGGATACTTCAGGATTTCGACCGGACCATATATCTCATAGTCTGTTTTCTCCCATACTACCCCACCAGGTATTGGAATTGCTGTGACATTTACTGTTGACAGTTCTCTTTTGTTCACGTGGGATGATCTGTGTGGTTTCAGGACTAGGTTGATGTTCTGACTTGCTGTGTCCATTCAATTGTAATAAACTTTCCTAAAATTAAAACTAAAATTAGGCATAGTAGGAGTATGAATACCGCTGAAATAATCCAATGCTCAATCAACGGTGAATCCAGATATAATTCTTTGATTTGTTGAAGGAGTCCTGTTGTATTTTCTTTAGAATACTTTTTTGTTTCTGGCATCACTTCGGGGTCGTTTTGATCTTCAGAGAAATTGTCGAAGTTGATAAAATAACCAGAGGCAGTTCTGTCAATTGATGGGATTGTTCTTTCAATCTGTCTCTCGGTAGCACTTTCTGATGCCACATCATTGTAGACTGGTGTTTCTTGACGAACTGTTTCAATAAGAGGCACGAGTTCCATGGCATTATTGCATAGTCCTTCACTGTGCACTGCAGGCTGATCGAATGTGATTAGTCTTTCAGTTTGAACCTCTTGGATTGTTGCAAGTTTGGGTATTCTGTTGTTTCTTGGGAGTCCACTGGGCCTACTGTTGATTATAGGCCACATGCTTGTGGTTTTACCAGATCGATAGACACGACTCTGTTCTCCTTTTTACCAGCAAGGGGCGGTAGCACAACTGATCTTGTTCCGGTGACTGCCAAGGCAGGTACTGTTTTTCTGTAAGAAGGCCCAAATTCCTTCTTAACCGCGATCTTTTCTCTGACTAGATCCCCAATATTTGGAATCCAGACAGGCCTTGCTGGGGCTGTTGCTGGTGGTGCCTCGTCAGTGGTATCTGGCTGTTGCTTTAACTTTATGTTGCTTAAGGATTTTCTTGTTTCATTCAGTTCCTGTAAAACAGCCAAACGATCCTTTACATCAAAGTGCGTTGTTTCTTCTTGTACCACTGACATCTGACTATCGAGGTCCTGAATACGCATTCTAATTCCGAACAATAGTTCGTATGGGCTGAAACCTTTTAGAGAATTTCTTGGCATGTTATTAAGACTAGTCTGGACACTTATTAAATGTTTGACCCACCCAGCGCCTGAACCTAATACCTTCGCTGTTATAGATTGCTTTATGTCACGTTTTTTTCTTTCTACCACACTGTTCCCTTCGGGGTGCGACGGACAAGAATACTGCAACCCAATTCCCATGCTAGCCATGGCCTCCCTATAAGCTCAAGAGCTGAAAGCAGGACCCTGGTCAGAATGGAACGTGGTAATTGCGTATGTGCCGATAAAGACTCGCAAATCTTTTATAACCGTTCTAGCCTCAGCCGAGTGCTGGGGCCACATTATTTAAGTGTGTTTAGCCTTAACTGTTAATAGGACGCAGGATGGGGTGTAGGCAGCGTTACGCTCTTTCTGACTGGTAGCCGGTAGCATGGTTCACTACTGCGATCCCTACTGCAGTTTTCACAGTTGTTTGCATATATTTGGTGTTCTACACTCATTCCCGGCCACCAGTATACTGATTGTAATTCAGTCAGTGATTCCTTGATCTCTCTGTGCCTAGGACCCAAACCCATATGTGCGTCTGCTATTAAAAATATTCTCCTGTTCGTGTTTGGAATTACTCTGTCCCCCCACTCCAGGGATTCGAGCAAAAGGAACGGAGTTTGCATCGATTATGTATGCATAATTGAGTGGATAGTTTACGGGTAGCGCTGCACAGTCGCCTTTTACGGTCGTTTTTACTGCCAGCATGGTTTCCCCGTCTATGTATTTTTCTGTACGCTTTTTTGTGGCTACGGAAGCCGGTTTAGTTGCTTCCGCTGTGGCTGTATTAGCCAATGAATTCCCTGCAACGTGAACGCCATCACGTTGAAGACTCTGTGCGTGAATCACGTGAGTCTTTTGTAGTTCTTTGTGTAAAAGAGCTACCTGTTTCCAGAGCAATTTATGCTTTATTGTGGCACCTGTGTCATCTTTGTAGTCGTTTTCAATCCAACTCTGCAGTTTATTATTGTAAGAGTTGGCGCAAAAATGAGAATCGCACACGATAAGTGTCGGGAATTCACGTTCTGCATTTTCTAGCGCCATCTTTAAAAATCTGATTTCAGTTCTCTGAACCGAACAGTTTCTTACAGATTCAGTTTTCGTTACTTTCGGTCTGAATTTACCGCACAGCCAACGACCTTTTATAATCGCACATGCTGCATTGTAGGATTTGCTCTCTACATTGAAATGCTGTACAAAACTATCTGTATAGATTATACAGGCGTATTGTGGAAGAGGCAAAATTTCGATTGGCAGAGGATATTCTTCTTCATATTCTAAATCATTCAGTTCTTCGAATTGCGGGGCGAAATAGTATTTCACATCTTCCGCTCCTAGAGAATCTACACACTGTATCCATTTCGGATCCAGTGACACTGTAGGCAGGTTTACTGGGCTGAATAACGCCTCGAAGGCGGATTCCGCTGTAAGGAAATTAATCCGTTTGCCGTGTGCTAGTTCTCGTTCATTTGCTAATGCAATTTGCACTGCGTTCACAGTTCTTTCTGTGTGACTGAATGTTTTTTCTGCTTGTGTGTACAAGTGAGATTTAATTGAAATTGGTACCTTTTCTCCCTCATTAGAGGTTAGGTATGTGAATCCGCATCTTCCTGGGATGACTCGGATTACAAGATCGATCGTGTTGTCACGTGTATCTAATTTTGTTTTTGCTAACATGTCTGTTTGCACTGATCTCAAAATTTCTGTGTATTTTTTGAGTCCAATTGATTTGTTTAAAATCAGGTTTAATTAGTTCGTAGAGAGATTTAACCCTCTCTGCGTAATTTAGAATGTAAGTTCTTCCGAAATTCAGAAAACCTAGTATGGATTGTAAATTCTTCAGCGTTTTTGGAGCTTGGAGTACAGCGCACTTCTCTAAGAAGTTGTCCGCTAGGCTTTTCCCTTCACTTGATAATTCGTACCCTAAGAATAGTACTGTCAGATGGGCAATTCGAGACTTTTTAAAGTTGAATTTGTAACCCTCTGCTGCGAACCCAAGTATAATGGTGTTCACTCTTTTCAAGTGAGTATCCAAGTCGTCGTCTGTGAGATAAATATCATCTACGTAAGACAATGCCTCATCATCATATATTTGTAGTAACTCTGTTACCCTAGCTGAGAATAGTCCTGGGCTGTTCTTGAACCCCTGTGGGAGTCGACAGAATTTTTTCTGTGACCCAAATGCAGAGAAAGCGGTCAAATATCTGCTTTCCGGTGCAATGTTTTGACAAAAGAAACCATTAGATATGTCTAATGTCGTTTTATATTTTTTCCTAACTATGTTATTCATTAGGGCTGCACTATGCGAGTTTTGTACTGCAAAAGTTTTGCAACATGTATTAAGATGTCTGTAGTCCAAAACTAGACGATATGAATTGTCTGGCTTGGAGACAGGAAACAAAGGATTGTTCATTTGAGAGGTGGATGTTTCAATCACCCCCTGGTATTCAAGTTGATCTAAGATCTCCCTGACTTGTTTTTTAGCTTCTTGCTTAATGGGATACTGCCGTTTGGCAGTTGGTTCACTTTTTAACTGGATTTTGTGAGGAGGTGAGTCCTCATCCCATCCTACATGATTTTTATATAATGCAGGTGCCTGGGCCACTGCCCATTTCCTTGCATATGTATATTTTTTGTGAATCGGAATGTGATTCGAGAAGGCAGGCATAATCACTTCTTCGCCACGAGGGCACTCCCTGACAAACTCCGGGGGCCAATCTTTTTCAGCTAACAGAATATCATAGCCTTTTGAGAGCTTATCCCAAAATAGACCTCTTATTTTCCTAGTCTTATCACCCTCTATACGCAATGTTATTTTGTATATTTTATGGGGCTCGCTAAGTCTGGTGTCGACAGTTTCAACCTGAATGTATTCATTCGTGTCCACTGTCTCCAGATGACTCATCAAGATCTTGCGCGCTATACTGATTTCTGCTGCACTGTCCAACATTGTCAATGCCCACTCCCCGTTTTTCAACTGTGTCCTCAGTATTCTCGGCATGTTCGATTACTCTAATACTGGCTACCTTCTTTTTCTGAAATTGAGATTTCTTATTTTGAGCAGGTTCCTTGTCTTTGGACTTGGTGTGCTCTCCTGGGTCTGACCGTCCTCTTCTTTCCGATTTCTGTGGAAAAGATCGAGAGGGACGTGTATCAATACTTTGATATCTATCAGGTTTTTTCAGATTATCCCTATTTCTAAGGTTATATCTTTTCTCAGAGGGCTCCCTCTGGGGAGACTGGCGTTCTCGAGTCGGAGTTCTTTCTCTCCGTCGAGGAGACCTTCCTCTGGACTGGAAAACTTTTTCCTTGGGAGTGGATTGTTTATTTCCATCCCAGCTCTTTTTAGGAGTGTTTGAATTATTTTTAATAAATAATTTTTCAGGATTTTCGAGCTGTTGGGGCTTTACCGGTTTCCCACCCAAGCTGTCTCTACCTAATTCTTCATAGCATTTTTCTATGATTTTTGCAAGCTCAACAGGATCTTCTATAACTGTTTCCTTCAACTTCTGGCGAATTGCCACAGATGCTGCTTCTCCTTTTATGTTGGCTAATAATATAGCCGAGACCTGCTTGAAGTCTTTCAGTAATTTCCTACCTAGATTTAAAGCGGGCTCTGGACCGTATTCATTTTGAATCTGTTTTAGCACTTCTGGTATTACCGCCATAGACGGAACACCGTGTGTTTTTGTGTAAATGGAAGCAAAGACTGTACCCCAAGTGTCGCAGTCCTCCATGTGTGGTGCGATTCCCATAGGAAGGCAGATTGTCAAGATTCTGTGTTTCTCAATAGGGGTAGTATCAGGAAATACTGCCTCTATTTGAGTGATTTTCTGTGCTAACCAGAAAGGAATTTGTTCCCGTTTTACTGGTGTTTTACCAAGACATGACTGTATGTTCTGTGGTGTAATTTTATTAGTGTTCCCCTGATGAGGGGTCAGCTGTGGTACATTAACAGCTGGCTGGACTGTTGCAGTCCGCATTACATATTGGACTAATTGCCTATGTATTTTTATTAATGTTTTTAGCTGTACTAACAGCTCTTCTTTAGACATTTTTACAATCTCCGGATGTGGTGTGTAGCTGGCTAGAACCGGCCACGTTGCTCCTGGTCTACCTAGTGGACCGAGCCTGGTTATGTGATCATTGTGTTTTAGGGCGCCATTAAACCAGAGCAGGTGCTCTTGAAATTTAAGTGGAATTTCAATCTCCTCGAAAGGAGCGTACTCTTCCGGAGGTTCCTCTATTTTGTAATAGTGAAACTCTTTTGTTATAGCGTTTACCGCTGGAAAGTTTATCCATGAATAGAATACCTCTGTCTGCCGATATTCGTGAGCCTCTATCACGAAAATTACTGTACCACCTTGTGGTGTCAGTCCGTTTTCTATAAGTTTTAACGTTATAGATTTTCTTAAGTGGACCGGGATGATAATTGCATCCGGGTCTGTGTCTAGGAGACTCGTGTCTTCCTCTATTAGTAGGGTTGCCAGTCTAACTGCTTCCCTTTCTTCTTCACTGTCTGTCATTTTTTTTTTTTTTTTTAGAAATGCAGGCTTTGCAGAGTTGGTCTCCAAGGAGACAAAGATTAGGTGCACAATATTTTGGAACACTGTATCCTTCAACGTTGAATAAACCAGAGCTTTACATAGGAATCTCTTCCTACTAAGGTCGGGCGGATTTTAACCTTTCACCCACTCCAGACGTCTATTGGAGTATTTACGGGAGAAAGGGGTCTGTGTGAAATATGCACGACTGAGTTACTCTAACGTCTTGGGTTAGTTTATCGCCTTACCAAACGTTGGGCGCCATGTAGTGTAGTTCCTAGTTTCCCACTAGGCCCTGCGCATTGGAATAACATAAACAGTAGTATCGACGTGGAACTGCGTATATTCCAGGCCTCCACTGACTATGCTAAACTTAATTGGGTGTGTTACCAACTAGCTCAGAGGTCACTGGAAACTTTCTTGACTGAATAGGAAGTGATCAGCTTCCCTGGCACAGACAAGAAGGGATTCAGTTTTCCAACAACCGTGCAACATGACAACTTTGCTCCTCAGATCAAGAGTCAATCTCTAGGGTCGTGTGAAACAATAGACAGGTATTTCACTCAGTCAGTTTAGTGCAGTTTACTTTCACGAGATGTAGAGAATAGAGAGACGGGCGTTTGTCAATAAAGGGTTAACATTTATTGAACAGTCTTTCTTCTCGTACAAGAGAAATGTATTGCCACAATTGCAAGACTTGTTATTATAAAAAGTACGTACAGTAAGATAAGGATTGCGAAATAGAACTGTAAAAGCATTGATATGGTTTCTTAGCCATACAATGGTTTAAAAGTAGTAAAACATATATACAGTCATATATACATTAGGCTAAAATACTCAACTGGTGCTTCTAACTACGCCTACCCCAGTGTGCCTGACCTTAGCCTAACACGTGGAAGGGGAGTAAGTAAGTAGCTTTAAGTTAAGTTGGTTTTGCCAAGGTTTGCTTCAAGAATTCTCGTCTAAGGGTTTAGTCAACACCATACCTCTGAATAGAATGATGGAAGTCTGGTATTTCCTTCAGGGGGCACTCAATATCCCAGTCACCCGCGAGGGCAGACCGGAAACGCTGGAGCTGGATTTCTCTGCAGGAGAAAGGCAGCGGCTCTTCTTCAGCGCGTCGGGAGGAGGAGGGGGGACAGCGTCCGCGGCAGCTGGAATCTGCTGGGCTTCTTCGCAGAGGGACGGCTGTTCAGCTCCTAAGCGTACTGCACCATCGTTCGCGCTTTAGCAGCGATGATGGTATCAGTAGCTTCACCACCAAGGGACAACAGCAGCAGCGTACTGCCTGCAGCAGCAATGGGATGCACAACAGGGTGCACGGCAGCTTACAACAGCACGACAGCTCTCATTGCTTAAGGCAACGTTGGTAATATTTATACCTGACAGGTGCCGGGTTTGACGCAAGTTTGCTGGACATAAGACGTCAATTAAAGATGTCACTAGGAAGTGATACTTATCAGTTGCTCATTAGAGTTCCATTACTAATCAAAACACAGCAAGCGGGATTTCCAGGTTTGCTGAGTTTTTATCTTGTTGAAGAACTCGGAGTGTTAATCTAGGAATATCAGATAGTGACTTCTGCTCTGTCATTGCACTAATTGGTTGCAAAGGAAGTGACAGAGAACTATGCTGGAATGTGGCTCTGTTCGTGTGAGGCCAGAGATGACTTTCTGAATATCGCACTTGAATGGTTATGCCAATATAGGGAATAAATGGATTTATAGCCGAATAGGGGCATAAGGTCGCAGTATCGATCAGGAACCTAGATAAACACGCAACAGACCCTTAAGAAAGCGGAGAACAAGGCTCAACATTTAGATCGAAAAAAATTATTTGCTCCCACACAGAAAGATAAGAGGAATAAAAAGGATGCCTACAAAAACAAAGTGGTGTTAGTAACAGCATATAACACATATAGTCATAAACTCTACAATATAAAAAAAACATTGGAATGTATTGAGAGTAGATACAACTATCCAGGAGGTGACAGGAGTGAAACCTATGATTGTGTAAAGACGGGGCTTTACCCTTAGGAAAAGATTAAGTCTGAGTTTTTTTAACCCCCAAAAAAACACAAATTCGAAAGAGGCCGAACATGGCTAGGGGGCCAATTGATGGTTTTTACAAACGTGGACATTGTTCTCTGTGTCCACACACCATGGATAAAATTAAGATCTTCCAATATAATACATCTGTTGAGAATAAATCAATTCCTTCATGAATTGCAATAGCAAATATATGGTGTACTGTATAATTTGCGTATGTCAGAAAATCTAGGTAGGAAGCACGATTAGGCCGGTTAAGGAACGTATACAGGAACATATGCGGGCCATTAGAAATGGCAATGCAAGTTACCCTATAGCCGTGCACTTCAATGAGAACCATGGAGTGGCAGATCTATTACATCTGAAGTTTCATGGGATTGAGTCTTTACTTGACAATCCAAGAGGGGGTGACAAGACCTTATATCTACGTAAACTAGAAGCACTTTGGATTTGTAAATTGAGAGCTGTCGAGCACGGGCTCAATTTTGATAAAGAAATGTTTGTCTTTCTCAAAGATTAAACTAACAAACATATGGGTTCTATACACTCTCTGGAATCCTGTTTCAAAATTCCAAGAGACAACCTATATTCATTGCAGTTTTGTTTTTCTGTAACAAAGAAATGTTGTGCTTACTTCGAAATGCATATGGAAATGCTTCTATGGACTATTTGTAGACGTGTATGAAAACTAAGACTGATGGAAAAATTTCACGCTATTGTCTGACATGCCTTAATATCAATGCATACGTAGGAACACATTGTAAACCATGCTTGACCATATTGCAATGTTCATTCTAATTATTTGATGACAAAAGTATGGAAATAGAATGTCATATAACCTATACTATCTGGGTGTTTTTTCCATGTGACTCAATCTGTCAAACTCTTATCACTCTGGAAAAAGTCCTTTTCATTCTCTTATCAAATTTTCATCTCCTAAGATTTAATTCTCTCTATAAATCGTGTTACAAGACATATTGTCACAACTGATCTATCATCACTGATTTGGATATTTAACAAATCAACACATTTTGATTCTGGGTCACTGACCATGTTTTCCACAGATCGAAATTTGAATCTAACAGGAATTAGACCCATTACCATTGCCGCATATACTACCAAAGAGTCGACGCTAATTGTAATATATCAGTTCTCTGACTAAGTTTTTAATATTTTCGCCCTCTACTACAACTAGTTCTTGAGCTTTCTCTCCAAACAAAATTGCAATGGTGATTTTAAATTATTGCTATATCTTAGTTACGCTTATTTACAGACACTACGTTATATTAAGAAACAAAACAAGGCTCTCTAGTTTGAGTCCCGGTATCCTATTACTATGTTGCAGGGATAAAAAACTACTAAAATGGCCGCCTTTCATCAACTACAACGTTACGTGTGGCCGCCGGTGAGATCATAGTCACACGCGACGACGCACGCCAATTACCGGCATCCGCGCACTGCTTTTTAAAAAAGACCCAATACATCTAGCCAGCGGAACTACCTCCATTCTCGACTGGCCGGTGGGGTCTGGACCGATTCTCCTACACCTCGATAAGCAGTAGGAATAGCTTTTCATTTCGACATGTGTCGTTTTTTTTAATCACACTGCTGCATGCTCGGTCAACGTTCTGCCGAGAACGAGCATTTTGCCGACCACTCGATTGCAGTAAAAGCTACGAGTATAAACTTCGTTACTGACTTGTATTTTGCTGTTACTATACCGCATGCTATGCTTAGTATTAGGCTGAGACTAAATAACGTATATTTGTTCAGTTTACTTTAATGAGCGATACGAGGAAAATTTTCTGTTTGATCTATACCTTGGCGCCACAATGCCGCATGTGTTGTTTACATTATGCTGAGAACGAGTATCATGTTGATCGTGGTTTTAAGGGTTGTTCTTTGCCTGTTCATGCTTCAGTGACAACTCCCACAACACTGGGGAGTACCATACCAACTACTCCTATACTTTACCACCGGTCTGTTCGCCAGACATTGTACTAAAATACAGATGTTTTTTTAAAAGAGGTGAGCGTAGTAAAAATACTTTTCACACTGGACATTGCTACAAGTATACTTAGCCTGTATCTTTAGTTCCTGACTAAACAGTGACTATCACAGGCTTATTACTCATACCAAATGAAGTAGAACTTGGCCACTTTTATATTTGTAATATTTTATACTACTATTATCCTTTTTCTTTCCTTTTTAGGTCTCGCACCTGCGAACCGGATCGCGAAAGCGATCCGTCGCTGCGAGACTTATTGTGATCATTTCAGTTTTCAAGGACTCAAGGGGAACAGACAAGAGACAAGAGATGTGAACGCGCAGATCTTCGACTTGGATTAGGTCGCGCGCGTCAACTGTGAAGAGCATGTCAGTTTCAGTTTTACACGAGCAGTTCTAGATTTTGTTACTTTGTTGCAGTTTTAAAGGCTGGTTTGTGAAGAACATGTCAGTTTCATTTTCCCCTTGCCAACTGTGTGCAAACAGCTTCTGCATACAATTTTTTTAATGGATTTTTTTAATATAATGTGCGTGTTTTAATACAAGTGTGTTGAAAAGTGGGTGTTTTCGATAATTAGTCCGTAAAAAAGTGTTTGTGTTTAACTACAATAATAATGTTTGTGTTTTCAATACAATGAGCATGTTAGGAAGTGTTTGTGCTGTACAGTGGAGTGCTGCGTTGTAGAGTGCAGCGCTGTATAGTGGGGTGGTGTGTTGTAGAGTGGACTAGTGTGCTTTGTGGAGTAGTGCATTGTAGAGTGGAGCGCTGCGCTGTAGAGTGGAGCGCTGCGCTGTAGAGTGGAGCGCTGCGCTGTAGAGTGGAGCGCTGCGCTGTAGAGTGGCGCGCTGCGCTGTAGAGTGGAGCGATGCGCTGTAGAGTGGAGCGCTGCGCTGTGGAGCGGAGCGCTGTAGAGTGGAGCGCTGTAGAGTGGAGCGCTGCGCTGTAGAGTGGAGCGCTGCGCTGTAGAGTGGAGCGCTGCGCTGTAGAGTGGAGCGCTGCGCTGTAGAGAGGAGCGCTGCGCTGTAGAGTGAATCCGGCACTGTAGAGTGGATGCTGCGCTGTAGAGTGGAGCGCTGCGCTGTAGAGTGGAGCGCTGCGCTGTAGAGTGGAGTGCTGCGCTGTAGAGTGGAGCGCTGGGCTGTAGAGCAGAATGCTGCGTTGTGTAGCGTTGCGCTGTAGAGTGGAGCGCTGCGCTGTAGAGTGGAGCGCTGCGCTGTAGAGTGGAGCGCTGCGCTGTAGAGTGGAGCGCTGCGCTGTAGAGTGGAGCGCTGCGCTGTAGAGTGGAGCGCTGCGCTGTAGAGTGGAGCGCTGTAGAGTGGCGCGCTGCACTGTGGAGTGGAGCGCTGCGCTGTGGAGTGGAGCGCTGCGCTGTGGAGTGGAGCGCTGCGCTGTAGAGTGGAGCGCTGCGCTGTAGAGTGGAGCGCTGCGCTGTAGAGTGGAGCGCTGCGCTGTAGAGTGGAGCGCTGCGCTGTAGAGTGGAGCGCTGCGCTGTAGAGTGAATGCTGCGCTGTAGAGTGGAGCGCTGCGCTGTAGAGCAGAATGCTGCTTTGTGTAGTGTTGTGCTGTAGAGTGGAGCTCTGCGCTGTAGAGTGGAGCGCTGCGCTGTAGAGTGGAGCGCTGCGCTGTAGAGTGGAGCGCTGCGCTGTAGAGTGGAGCGCTGCGCTGTAGAGTGGAGCGCTGCTCTGTAGAGTGGAATGCTGCGCTGTACAGTGGTGTGCTGAATTGGGAAGGTCTGCGCTGTAAAGTGGAGTGTTGTTTTGTGTAGTGCTGCGCTGTAGAGTGGAGCACTGCGCTGTGGCGCGCTGCGCTGTAGAGTGGAGCACTGCGCTGTGGCGCGCTGCGCTGTAGAGTGGCGCGCTGCGCTGTAGAGTGGCGCGCTGCGCTGTAGAGTGGAGCGCTGCGCTGTAGAGTGGAGCGCTGCGCTGTAGAGTGGAGCGCTGCGCTGTAGAGTGGAGCGCTGCGCTGTGGAGTGGAGCGCTGCGCTGTAGAGTGGAGCGCTACACTGTAGAGTGAATCCGGCACTGTAGAGTGGATGCTGCGCTGTAGAGTGGAGCGCTGTAGAGTGGAGCGCTGCGCTGTGGAGTGGAGCGCTGCGCTGTAGAGTGGAGCACTGCGCTGTAGAGTGGAGCGCTGCGCTGTAGAGTGGAGCGCTGCGCTGTAGAGTGGAGCGCTGCTCTGTAGAGTGGAATGCTGCGCTGTACAGTGGTGTGCTAAATTGGGAAGGTCTGCGCTGTAAAGTGGAGTGTTGTTTTGTGTAGTGCTGCGCTGTATAGTGGAGCACTGCGCTGTGGCGCGCTGCGCTGTAGAGTGGAGCACTGCGCTGTGGCGCGCTGCGCTGTAGAGTGGCGCGCTGCGCTGTAGAGTGGAGCGCTGCGCTGTAGAGTGGAGCGCTGCGCTGTAGAGTGGATGCTGCGCTGTAGAGTGGAGCGCTGTAGAGTGGAGCGCTGCGCTGTAGAGTGGAGCGCTGCGCTGTAGAGTGGAGCGCTGCGCTGTAGAGTGGAGCGCTGCGCTGTAGAGTGGAGCGCTGCGCTGTAGAGTGAATGCTGCGCTGTAGAGTGGAGCGCTGCGCTATAGAGCAGAATGCTGCTTTGTGTAGTGTTGTGCTGTAGAGTGGAGCGCTGCGCTGTAGAGTGGAGCGCTGCGCTGTAGAGTGGAGCGCTGCGCTGTAGAGTGGAGCGCTGCGCTGTAGAGTGGAGCGTTGCGCTGTAGAGTGGAGCGCTGCGCTGTAGAGTGGAATGCTGCGCTGTACAGTGGTGTGCTAAATTGGGAAGGTCTGCGCTGTAAAGTGGAGTGTTGTTTTGTGTAGTGCTGCGCTGTAGAGTGGAGCACTGCGCTGTGGCGCGCTGCGCTGTAGAGTGGCGCGCTGCGCTGTAGAGTGGCGCGCTGCGCTGTAGAGTGGAGCGCTGCGCTGTAGAGTGGAGCGCTGCGCTGTAGAGTGGAGCGCTGCGCTGTAGAGTGGAGCGCTGCGCTGTAGAGTGGAGTGCTGCGCTGTAGAGTGGAGCGCTGCGCTGTAGAGTGGAGCGCTGCGCTGTAGAGTGGAGCGCTGCGCTGTAGAGTGAATCCGGCACTGTAGAGTGGATGCTGCGCTGTAGAGTGGAGCGCTGTAGAGTGGCGTGCTGCGCTGTAGAGCGCTGCGCTGTAGAGTGGAGCGCTGCGCTGTAGAGTGGAGCGCTGCGCTGTAGAGTGGAGTGCTATACTGGGAAGTTCTGTGCTGTAGAGGGGACTGCTGCGCTGTAGAGTGGAGCACTGCGCTGTAGAGTGGAGCGCTGCGCTGTAGAGTGGAGCGCTGCGCTGTAGAGTGGAGCGCTGCGCTGTAGAGTGGAGCGCTGTTGAGTGGAGCGCTGCGCTGTAGAGTGGAGCGCTGCGCTGTAGAGTGGAGCGCTAAATTGGGAAGGTCTGCGCTGTAAAGTGGAGTGTTGTTTTGTGTAGTGCTGCGCTGTAGAGTGGAGCACTGCGCTGTGGCGCGCTGCGCTGTAGAGTGGCGCGCTGTGCTGCAGACTGGAACGCTGCGCTGCAGAGTGGAGTGTGCGCTGTAGAGTGGAGTGTTGCGCTGTAGAGTGGAGTGTTGCGCTTTAGAGTGGAGTGTTGCGCTGTAGAGTGGAGTGTTGCGCTGTAGAGTGGAGTGTTGCGCTGTAGAGTGGAGTGTTGCGCTGTAGAGTGGAGTGTTGCGCTGTAGAGTGGAGCGCTGCGCTGTAGAGTGGGGCGCTGCGCTGTAGAGTGGAGCGCTGCGCTGTAGAGTGGAGCGCTGCGCTGTAGAGTGGAGCGCTGCGCTGTAGAGTGGAGCGCTGCGCTGTAGAGTGGAGCGCTGCGCTGTAGAGTGGAGCGCTGCGCTGTAGAGTGGAGCGCTGCGCTGTAGAGTGGAGCGCTGCGCTGTAGAGTGGAGCGCTGCGCTGTAGAGTGGAGCGCTGCGCTGTAGAGTGAAGCGCTGCGCTGTAGAGTGGAGCGCTGCGCTGTAGAGTGGAGCGCTGCGCTGTAGAGTGGAGCGCTGCGCTGTAGAGTGGAGCGCTGCGCTGTAGAGTGGAGCGCTGCGCTGTAGAGTGGAGCGCTGCGCTGTAGAGTGGAGCGCTGCGCTGTAGAGTGGAGCGCTGCGCTGTAGAGTGGAGCGCTGCGCTGTAGAGTGAAGCGCTGCGCTGTAGAGTGGAGCGCTGCGCTGTAGAGTGGAGCGCTGCGCTGTAGAGTGGAGCGCTGCGCTGTAGAGTGGAGCGCTGCGCTGTAGAGTGGAGCGCTGCGCTGTAGAGTGGAGCGCTGCGCTGTAGAGTGGAGCGCTGCGCTGTAGAGTGGAGCGCTGCGCTGTAGAGCAGAATGCTGCGTTGTGTAGTGTTGCGCTGTAGAGTGGAGCGCTGTGCTGTAGAGTGGAGCGCTGTGCTGTAGAGTGGAGCGCTGCGCTGTAGAGTGGAGCGTTGCGCTGTAGCACTCTGCACTCAGCAACAATCTGCACTTTGTGTTCAGTGGCAATTTGCACCTTGCATTCCGTAACAATCTGCTGGCTGCGCCATGAAACCGCTGGGTATAAGCGCGCTCAATAAATGTTTTTAAATTCAAATTCAAGTCTGCGCTTAACAACAATATGCACTGTGCATTTAACATTGTACACTTAATAGCGATCTGCACCCTGCACTCATTAACAATTTGCACTTTGCACTCAGAAACAATCTGCGCCCTGCACTTAGCAGCAAACTGCTCTCTGCACTTAACAATAGGCACTCTGCACTTAACAACAATGTGCATTTTGCATTCAATACCAGTCTGCAGTTTACACTACTATGTACTTTGCCCTTAACAATACATATCGCTCTATTACATACAACTCAACAGCAGACATCCACTACAACATATACCATTCTATTACAGCATGCACCATACTACAAGCTAATCCTTGAGACAATAAAAAAGCTTTCTAAAACAACAATACGTTTGTTAAGGCACATATAGCTTCAATGAAGGGCAAATGATTAAACAATTGTAAGGCATACAGCTATTTACAGCGAGATGGCACTTCCCTGTTGTTGCAAAATATGTTTTTGCTTAGACATTTAGTTTCGTTCTTAGCCGTGCTTACACATTCAGTTTAATTTTCAGTCATGCATGGACAGCTGGCTTCAATTTGGACACACGAAACTGTTTCAAACGACAACATTTGCCCATTTAGATGCTATATATTCGTAGAAACTTTCTTATAACATAAAAGCCATTTTAGCACAAAGAAAGCGTTTTTAAACTGCGTACATGTAACTCGGACATTAATAATTTTTCTTTAAAAGGACTTAGAACATTAGGTGTGTTTTAAATAGCCTTTTAAAATAACTACAATTCTTCTGAACAAAAAATGTTAAGTTATCATTCTCTTTATGTGTTGCAGTTTACGCTTTCACGGCTGCAAAATACATAAAGAAACACAAAATAAAAGCTCAAACAACTGAAAGGTATATTAACAATTCCATCCTATTCATTAAGTGCTTTTGCAATCTCACTTAAACAAAATAACTTCACATTCTCATTATTATTCTGTATTGCAGTCTATGACCACGCAGTTTTTAAATCACAAACAGTCTTACAAACCAACTAATGCTCAAATTAATATGCCATATTGTTAGAAAAGTACAATTCATTTACACGTTATTAATACTTATTACGTATACACTGTTCTATAACTAATCTACATTGCACATTCCTTTACAGTGTGCGCGCATCTTACTACAGCATGCGCCCTCACAGCGTGCACCTCTAGACAGTGTGCACCACTTTATAGTGCAAATTTCCTACAATGCCCACCCCTCTACAATGCGCACCTTACTACAATACTTATTCCTCTACAGCGTACATCCTGTTACAGTGCACAGCCTTGTTAAATGACGCTAATATTGCCACTCAAAGGGTCACACACAAGCACACAGTAAATGCAGACACAAAAAGCACACAATAAATCCATACGTGTCCAGAAGTGTGGCGCATAAGCAAGCTGGAGACAATTTGTAAAATATGAAGTCCAGGTGCTCAAATGTTTTTGGGAGGCCACACCCACTTTCCTCAGCTCCACCCACTTCCTCCACTGGCTCCACCCACTTCCTATATTGCCTCCACCAACATCCTCAACTGGTACTGCTGAAGTCAGATGTAGTGCCCGATCTGAATTTCAGCAAGGGAGCCTTCCTCCAAATAAGGTTTTGATAGGAGGTTCTCTTACCCTGTAAAAACGTTGAAAAACAATAAATCAAAAGTCCATTTAAAGCTCAATTTTGGAATAAAATGGCTAAAATGACTAATGCATTGAATAGGGACATGTGAAATATTCCAGTGCTCTATGTGCCAATTTGGGGAAAGGGCAATACTGGGTTATGCCATTTTTAGGAGAGTCTCATTGTGTATCATGAGTTCAAAGATACAACTTTTACATATCACTAAAGTCAGACAATTTTGAAAAATCCCAACTTAACACCTAAGAACAAGAACAACCCATCTATGGCCAAAAGGCATGTCCACAATGCAAGGACCACAATGGAAGGACACAAGACACAATTTATTTACCAAATACTTTACATAAAACATCTTGGTCTGTGATGTTTGCCGAGTTGTGTGAATAAAGCAGAGACATGCAAACAAAGACAAACAAAAGGACAACTGTACATATGCATATACACAGATATATTAAATTTGTGGATAGTACAGGTGCAACGCAGAGTGCCAAAACATAACAATACAAAGGTGTTGCACATACTCAATGGCAAATACCGAGGACAGAAATTAAAATTAACCAGAGCAACTGAGACTTACAGAGAATCTAAATATGTCCCCTTTGCATACAAACACACAAAAACCTAAACCATTCCATACTGAGCATTACCCGTCCCCTACCCTCCCTGTCCCAAATACACACACACACAGAAACACACTCTATGCTAATGGCAGAGAGAACAAATTAGACATTAACATATGTAGAATATGCCAACACCCGTGTGCAGTACTATAGTAAAACACTGTACTTTGCTGACAAGAGAGTGCAGTGTCTCCCGCCTTTTGCTAGGTAGCACAAATAGTGGCTCAGCACTTCTTCCCTGAATTCTCTCTAATACAATCTATCTACATATCTACATAATCATGGTGGGTGAGTGGATGTAGGTTGTAAGAGTGTTGATTGCGTAAAAATTGAAGAATTGATTTAAATGGAACTCTATAGTTCAATCTCTGGCAATATAAAGGTTCCATGCTGCTGAAGATAAGACAGCGCCCAGACATCTACTCCATCACCACACATTAGTCTACCAGGTCCCTTTCATCGCAACAACATCAAGACACCATTTTTGTGAGTGTGTGGGTTGGATAGCCTTTTGCAACAATAGTAATGCTGGCACTCCTCATTTCCATGTCAAAATTGTATCTGACTTTAATATATTCCTTTCATTCCTCTGACAAGAGGGAAGCAATTTAGCAGCAGTCAGTTGCTGTTAAAGAAATAACTGCTTACTGCACTGGTGCTCTGCATTCCTGCCAGTGTAAGTAAGTGCTTAAATTAGGCAATAACTGGGTCAGAGATGCAGGTGGCTGACACTGTAGTACTTAAATGTGCTTGTGGACACTTTCTAATGAGAGCTGTTAGAGGTGCCACACATCTTCTTATCTATGCTTTGGAATGCAACCCCATGACTTGCATTGCAAGTAGGGACATCTAACCATAAATGTGTCTTTGTTAAATTGACTTGTCTCATGTAAACCTAAGGCACTGCTGGTAATGTGTGTTGCCAAAAAAGAGAGCAAAAGAGAGCGAGAGATACAAGGGCTTGTTTTCAGTTGCCCTTCTATTGTTCTTCTGCTTCCTTACATGGGCTTAATAGGAGGGCACGGCCCAAATGCTGCCTGGATTAGATGCCTATTTGTTATCCTCTCATGTTGAGTGAGAGGAGTGCAGCCCAAAATTTGCCTCATCAAAGATGTTCCACACTTGCTACAGTATGAATGCTAGTGTGTGCCCTCACCTGTTTCTCTACAATCATCGCAGTGCTCACTGATCTCCTATGCAAGCTTCAGTACTAATGGTCACGAGCAAAGAAGGGGCAAGTGCTAATAGCTGATTACCTGTTTACGTACTATGACATGAGCTTCGAATGCGCAGCTATAACATGGTGGAGAAGTGTGAGAAGTGTGGCTCAATGGTTAGAGCGGCAGACCTTGATGCAGAACGCTGGCCAGGGACCAGGGTTTGATTCCCGCCTCGGCGGGATCGGGCTTAAATTCGTCTGACCGGATATTCTAGCCTCAGTGCCGAATCTAAGCATGGGCCCCGCGCTGCAACTCTGGGCAATAGCTTGCTTAGTCTCCACAACGGCCCCCGATGCACAAGGGATGCCTAGTTTCACCATGGGATGCCCAGAAGTGGACACCTCACAAGGAAAAGCCAGGAGGGGTTCCCTTGTGGTAGGAGTACAAGCGCCGGGATGCCTCCGGGTTACTGTTCGCGCTATACAAATACAACACATTTACACATTTACATACATGATGATTTCTGCCTCTGAGGCACAAAGCTCCATTTTTCTTTTATACTCTAAACTTAACTACATCAGGCATGACTGTAATCAGGTGAGGCTTTCTACAAACTACATGAAACCAGTGCTAAATTTGAGGCAGTGGTTTCCAATGCTCAGCAATGGCACTTAATTCTCAACTCAGACACTAATGACAGCCTACCACATGGCAGAGCTGTCTGTCTAATTTTGAGAAAAGCAAAGCGACAGTGTTTAATATGTCAATATACATTGAAAATGAATACCTGCTGCCCACGCCATCCTTATTGCTTTGGATGGCCAGCAATAGTCTGAATTGTCACGCTTTTGGAGTAAGATGGTAAGTATTTGTGTTGGTATTTGTGTTGGTACTATCATTGGCAGAGCTGATAGGGGCAGTGGGTGGTGCAGGCCGCGGTGGCCTCCTGAGATGGGCATTGGCACCTACATTTTCTCAAATTAAGCACTGCATGAAACATATTTTCCTGAAATATAAAAGAGGATCCCATTTGGAATTCTTATGGCAAAGCATAACATTGTCCTGAAATCTTTAACCAGGGTGCTTTAGTGCACAAAGAAAGTTTCTTTAAACACGTGTTCTTTCCTGCATTTTTAGGTAACTCCTGATTAGTTTGAGTGGAACTATCTAAGCATTCAACCAGCTAGAATAATCCTGTATTTCTTAGATTGGCTTCATATCATCATATTAGACTGCCAAAAAAAGACAGGGTTGTGGCACAAAGGTGATATATTCTATGATACCATGCCAGTTTTTTTCTGTTCTCCAGATACAAGCTATTGAGAGAACAAATAATAAATATCATGTTTTGCAGGCTCATGTTCGACCCCTTGGCTGATTTAATGAATGCAGAAATCAGTTTTAGGGTTTTATATCACATTACACAACATTGGTTATGGTAGAGTATTCATCACCAACGCCTTATAGTTTTGTTTGAATGTGCATGCCAGTTTTTCATTGCTTGCCCATAACAATGAGACTGTTGTCTAAAGATTGGTGCTTTCCCAATGACAGGCATGACCCACGTTTTGGAACCTTATGTTTACCTGCATGTTGTTGTGTTCCTGTACTTCGTATGTATACAGTTTATTTTTGTTAAATGGTTGTGTTTTTTTCTCATGCGCTGTTTATGCACGGTGCATTTTGTGTGATTTTCAAACAAATTCTGTAAGTGCTGTTAGTTTCTGTGCGCATGCTACTGTCTTGTTGTCCAAGTGTGTCTGACATCTAACTTTTGAGTTGAAAATTGCTGTCAGCTGTGGTGGGCCCTACCATTAATAGTCTCAACTAGGCATAGAGCAGGCCCTCCAAAGTGGTGTTATAGACTGAGGAACTAGAGAATGTGACTAAATGTAATACGCATAGTTTACTCTCTATCGATCTATCTCTCTCTCTCTCTCTCTCTCGCTCTCTCTCTCTCTCTATATATATATATATATATATATATACTTATCTAAAAAACATGTCATGTAAAAATGTTTAATATAAAGTGACACTGCATCTTGCAGTTAGATTCATGATACATCAACTACTTAACTTAAAATCTCCTTGAGATGATCTGTTCTGTACATATATATGTATAAACACAATCCTGCCCCTTTCATTCGATCCCACGAAGGTCACTAGCTTGTGACATATGTAAGGAATACAAACATAAAAATGAAATCCATATTGTTTAATATACTTTTATAAATTAGGAATTGATTGGCTGAGGGGGGCACTGTAAATTAACAATATGTGTAACTTTAGATGCATTTTTCTCTCAAGTCACTTGGTATGCTTATGGGGCATTTACTCACTGGGGTTGGAACTTGGAAGCCAGTTACTGATTTCATTCATCCGTTGGAATGCAAAGTGCACATCAACAACTCTTGCGCGCCTCCAGTGTCCACAGCACCGCAGATATTAAAGTATATGAAGGACACCACACACAGTTCACTCTGCACAGAGCGGGGGCTCCGGTGCCTCGGGGACGTTCATCAGACAAACGACGAAAGAGCCCCAGCAGCGAGAAAACACTGAAGCTGAATGTGCACAAGCAAAGCTAGCAATGTTAGGATGGGAATGGAAATTAAGTAGAAGGTAAACTGACCATGATGCAGCCAAACATCTTCTGCAAACTAACTAAAGAGGCCATGCAGCAAACAGATGCAGTGGCCCAACTGGTCCGTCCCCCACAACAGGAATCACCACTGAATGCACAAACAACCTGAGCCACGAGGCTTGGAAATAGCCAGATTCCGCAAGAGATGAAATGCACGGAAAAAAAGCATTTCATTTAAATTGAGAGCAGTAAAAGTAAATCACAGACAAAAAGGGATTAAAAGGCCAAGACCCTGCTGCCCTTCCAGCCTCCAGGTCGACTTGTGCTCCTGCACACAGTGCCCCGCCCGGGGCAGGTGGCATGAGTGCTGGGGCCTCAGACTCTGTTCATGCCAAGTCTGTTTTACTGCCCCACGCCCACGGTGACCGTCACCACGCTAAAATAAAAGTGGCATTGGTTTTATACTTACTGGTTTACTGATGACACTGCCTTTATGAAGGGGCCTGCTGCTGGTGCTGCTTCGAGTTTGAATGAGAGTGCACGCCTCAACGTCCTGCTCTACTGGCGGTGACGCATGCGGCGCGTGTGCGCCGGACGTGAAGTTTAATTTTGAAAAAAAGGTTACGCAGAACATGAAACTGAAAGCAAATTTGCCGGGATAAAGATTCATCATCGGCTTTCTCAGCACAGTAACACTTGTATTCACCAGGAGACTCGGGCGACTGTAGCAGAGTTGGAATAACACTGCAGTGAGTGAGCCAATTATTTTTCAATTGTATGTATGATATGAGGTGCAGTGAGTTCAGTCCTGATGTTGATGTGAATGGGCAGTGGCAGTGTAGACCCGGCCCTGGTAAATAAGTGCCGGTGCTAAGCACCGGAAAGCACCGACACAAATTAAGCACTGGACAGAAGGGGGTGGGGATTGCACCACTCGGTTTCGGCACTGGAGCGCCATTTTCATGCCTTATCCGAAAGTCCGACCAACGGTTCACCTGCTCTCCTCACAGCGCTTGTACCGGGCGCGGGGTTGTCGTGGGCAAGGCAGCGGCCGCCCGAGTGGCGTGTGCTAGCGCCGCAAGGAGCCTGTTGGTGCGGGACCCCACAGTGCCTCCCATCCCCGCGATCCCACACGGGTGCGGCGGTATCCACGGGGAGCAGGGGTCGTGAACCAGGCCCAGCTAACTGAGGCGATGTTGCTTGAAAGCGAAGTGCGTCACTGGGCCCAGGCGCGTGCCGGCGGGAGAGGAGCCGCGTGCGCACCGTCAGGGCCCCAGGAGCACGCTGGCGCCGTATCACGTGACGCAAGAGCCCCTTCCTGGAGATCGTTAAGAGCAGCCTAGTGCGCGAAGCAAGGGCCCAAGAACAGCCCCATCTTGGAGACCGTTGGTGTGGTGTCGTGGTCAGAATCTCGAGGCCCACGGCCCTTTACACTGTACCCCAAAGTCTGGAGTTAGCAGGTGCCCGCCGTTATTTTCGTACAGAATTAGTTTGTGAAACATCACCGATCATCTAATCTTGTTAGCGTTATCACTAATAGCTGTCGTTACATGACAACGTTTTAGAACAGGTGGGAGAGTACTGAAGAAAAACCGGAGGAATGTATTTTTCCCGTGGACTTATTTAAACAGAACACATTTTAAGCGAGAGCTAGCTTCAAACAAGCATTTGCAATGCAATAGGTCTCGCAATTACTAGAGTTTGAGCTATTGGCTTTGTAAATGACAATGCCTTTTATTTACTTGTTGATTTTTAAAACAAATAAAAAGCATTGTTATTTACAATGCCAATAGCTTAAACTTACAAATGCGAGACCTATTGCATATGGTCAGGCTAAACTGGGGTGGCTTGGTGAGCAAAAGAATGATGGATTTAACCCAGATCTCCTGACTGGGGGTGAATATTTTGACTTGTTCTGCATTCCATCCTTCAATTGTGTGTCTTTTGCTAGTGAGTAGAGAACCTTGCGTCTGATATTTATACAGCTCCTTTAGTAGTGAACAGAGAGACCATGCTTTTGTTAAATTCTCATAGTTCTTGCACTAGTGAGTAGAGAAATCTTGCGTCTGTTATATTCGTACAGCTCCTCCGGTAGTGAGGGAAGAGACTGTGCTTTTTTGGACGCTCACAGCCCATGCACTAGTGAGTAGAGAGGCATTGTGTCTGATATTCGTACAGCTCCTCCAGTCGTGAGCAGAGAGACCTTGCTTTGTTGGATTCTCACAGGCCTTGCACTAGTGAATAGAGAGATCTTGCTTATGTTATATTCATACAGCTCATGATTGTTTACATGAATATGGGAGCTTTACTCGTGTTTTCTCTCCTTGTGCCTACCTTTGTTGAGAAGGTGTACGGAAAGAGGTTTGTACATCCTGTGTTGCGTTTATGTACTGATGGAAAAGTTACTAGCAATATAGGGCTAGGGATGCTAATCAACTAGACGTTTTGAATTTTTCAGCTGGCCAGGTTGTGATGCGATGTTTTGTGCTGTAGCAATGTCGTAGTTTTGTCTAAATTGTCGGTTTCCAGGTGTGAATTTTTTTTTTAATTTCAACTGTATACATGATTTTTTATTTAAAATAAAAAATCCAGAGCAAAGCTAACGACATTTCTAGATGCTGTGCTGGTCCAAACCACCTGCTATACACTATGCACTTGTAAAGTGAAACAAGGATAATGTGCTGCATAAATAAATACTTATAAGGTCCCAAAGGCGAGACCTATTGGCTATGCCAATGCTTGTTTAAACAGTGGTTTATTCAATATTATACAAAAATAGAATTTTTCCTGTTTTCCTGTGGTCATCGTGGTATACACTACACACACTTTCTGTTCTGGATTGCAATATCCACAAGTGACCTTTAAAGTAAGTTGTTTATAAATAAAAATATATATCGCACATGTATATTCTAATGACATAGCGCTTTCTGGAGCATTGGGTGCATTTATTCAAACCTATGTTGCTGTCACGCCCATGTGCCCATGAACTAGTTTAAATGACTGTCCACTATATACCAAATGTTCCCAAATTGGGGTTAAAATAGACAAATATATGCCTGTAAGTTTGAAATAACATTTTTTAAGTGCGGCATTTTATCTTAACTAGCATAGCTTCCTGTTTTCTTTCTGGCCTTCACAAATCTCTTATTGGAATTTTTGTTAATGTTCTTCTCTTTTTGGTCCTTATATCGCTACTCCTTTCTTTATACAAAAACCTAATAGGATAATCTTATTTTTAGACAGTGTTTTTTCGAAATCATCTGTTCAGTCTCTGGACTACCATATCCAGATCGCCTTTGAGTCCTGACTGATTCTGACTTAGAAGACTTTGAACTTTTGATTACAAAGTCCGTAAGGTATTTCGTACTTATTTTAGAATACCAACGTTCTTAAAGTATCACAGAAACAGGTGTTTTTTTCGCTTGTTTCCTCTTTCCTTTGGTTTAACACAATGGTTTTTCCTGTATTTTCTTCTCTTTCTTTTCTTTTTTTAACGTATTCTCGCATGAATCTTCTATGATCACGTTCAAACTCTTTTCACTTTGTACCACAAGGGATCTTTGCGGTGGTGATCAGAATTCCTTTTTTCCCTACTATCATATATCCTTCACTAATACTTAAAGATGGAGGTCTCTGTGCACACATATACTAGTAATTCTTGGAAGCACTGATGAGCATATCAAATTGAAGGAATGATTTGGGCATATCTCTCCATTTTTTAATGTAACATATTTGTATGATTTTGCCAACAGCCTTGAAAAAGTCACGCTCAGCGACGAAACACGTGTCGGCTGGCTGTAGCTGGATTATAAAAGTTTATTTATGGAACAATCAACATGAAGAATCTATGCTGAACAGAATATACATTTAAAATTCTGTATCAAAAATATTTTCTGCTGTTTTGGATTTTATCAGCTGTTAACTTATTTGTGCAGTGCTCTGTCTATGCTAGAAAAAAATATATATATATATATCTGTATAAATATATATTATTATCATTATTTTTTTTTTGAAGGGGTGAAGAGGGGTTTGCAATAAAATCACTGAAATCGTATTCCAGTGTGCTTGCCATTTTTTCGACTCTACAGTTGAACGTGTTGCATATTTATATATATATATACACGGTGGCTCCAAGGTAGTGGGGAATAATAGGAGAGGGATAGTGTGCTTGCTCCATTGCCAAAAGCTTGGAAGGACCTTTTTGGAGTCAAAACCACAGTGACCTAATCCTAGAAGAAATGTTAGAGGCTGATGTGGCCCTCCATGAGTTCCAGGAGGTCCATCACTATGATCTTGCCAATATTGGCCCTCTGCCAGTTTACGGAGACCCACCATGCTGATATTATTCCTTCAGGCACAGCTTTCCTGTTTCTCTTAGCCCAAGTCTAGGTAGTGCTTTTGACTTCTGTCATCAACATCAGGTGTCTGAGGTCTGCACCCCCCGACTTGAGCCCAATTGCTGATGCCTCAACACCTGTCTCGTTCTCAGCGACTTTCATCAGGCCACTGTGTATTTGCCCATAATTAATCGCAAAAGGCTCATGCTTATCCTCCACTACTGCAGACGTTTCAGGAATAGCTTCTAGAATTTCCCACAGGCAATCCGTATATGCTGAGCTGACAATGAAGGTTAGCAGGCCTTGTCTGGGTCTGGATCTTGTTTGGCAGTAGGAGTGTGGTTAAACAAAGTTTTGCAATGTGGACTAAGATTTGCATGAATCATACATTGTTAATTTATTGTCACAGAATGGGGACAGCTGTGTAACAGAAGAGGGAATTAAGTGCTTTGGTGATTTTGGTTCATCTTCTTAGGCTCTGGTGGGCAGAACAGAAGGTTGTGATCAGTGCTGCAAACTCCACTTCCTCAGGTTGAAAGTTGGTGCATGATGTTCATTCCTAGAGAGGATTAGACCGCAAAGACCCTAGGTTTTGATGGTAGGTAACAAAGGCCGCACCTGTACCAGTGAACTTTCAGGGTATTGTCTAAAGTAGTAACAGCAGGCAGAGAATAACCACAAGTAGCACCCCAGTAGTTCAAATCTGATGTTTTTGCCTCAGATGCTGAAGAGGAGTGCAAGATCACACATTTCCCGATCCCTTCTGACTGACGGAGTTCCAATGAGATGAAGATGGGGCATAAGTATGTGTTCCTGAACACTATTTAGTTATCCAAGGTGGCACCATTACCCAGTTCATCATTATCTAGTTCACAACACTACTGGTAAATGTACAGTCTCCAACTGGGGGTGGTTTAGTCCACCCTACAGCCTACTGTAGTGGATAACTCACATGTTGTGAGACCCCCCTCCATGGGAAACCATTTCTCCTGTTGCCTTTAAGAGTGCTCGAAGTACGCATTGTCCACCGGTCGCTTCCAGTGATGGTAGTGTACTGTATGTGGTCTTAAGCTGTCCTTGTAAGGCAGAAACTGTACTGGGGTAGTACTGTAAGTATAAGTCAGCTTGCGTGGTCCAGATCAACTACACCATATTACGCAGGTTGGGCAGAGTGGGAGATCCAGTCTCTGGAGTTTTGTCCATTTTGCCTCCTGGCAGCAGCACACATCTATAGGGGAGCTGCAAAGTGCACAACGCAACAATGTTTGAGCACCCCCTTGCAGGTCGTGGCACACCAGCTGCTTCAAGCTTGGCTGGATTATCAGGCTGCATGGGCCTCAGATGGAGGTCAAAGAAACTGACTTCTGTGCTGTGCAGCAGCTCCCAGCCACTGGGCACATCCCCCCGAGGACATTGGAACGTATGATCCACAACATGTTACAAAAGGAAGTGGACCATCAACCTCCAAAGGGGGGCTCATATAGGATGTAGCTGCTTGCACAAGGCCAGGGCCTGGGTGGATGGTATGTCTCAGAGATCTGGGTGTCTCTGTCCACAATTCTGTTGCAGCAAGTGTTATCATAGCAGCCTACACTGTCTCCAGTCTCCACGGTTGGGGAACATAGACGATAGCAACACCGAACAGGGATTCTACGGCAGAGCTCAGGCAGAGCAAATTTACACTCACTGACACTAGTCATGTCCCCTACTTCTGTGTACTTAACAATAACTCTCCTTTAATTATGTTTTCTTTATTGAATGGTATGGTTTTCTAATAATTTAACTTTGCTGTTTGCCATAGCAAAGGAACCGCTATTCATGGTCTTCAGCCATGTGCAGGAGGCTCATAGTATTGCCAAACATACCTTTGGCTGCCCGGTACCCATCAGTGTTCTTTTTAACTCTGCTTACTTGGTTTTGAATATGCATATCCAAACTGTATAAAAGAACTCAGGTGTCTGAGGCATATTTGATGTATGCCGCGTTGTATTTGCAATCGTGGACCTCGTGGTTGGATAAAGGCATGGTTTTTATTTCCCTGAACCCTCCTTAATCCTCCCTGGAGTCAGGGAATGCCCATTTAATTCCTTTATACCTACTTCCAAACTGTGTTATTGGATCTGAAAATGGTTCTGGAAATCCAGTGAGTAAGAAAATGGCAGCTAATATTGCCACAAGTGCGTTATGTATTTTTGTGTATATAGTTCTGAAAACTAAATGTTTTTGCCATTTCTGAGGGCCGTTTTTTCTCCTTGAGGTCAGCGGATGCTATCCCATCCTTTCAAGACCTTAAATTATTTTATGTGACACAGGATCATTGAATGTCTGTGGAACTTTTGCATCCAGTATTGGTGGCTGCAACAAAAAAAAACAGTTACACCAGCCAATCAGATCACTCTTATCTGCAGTTGCAGTCAAGATTACCAAACTGAGCAATGTTAACAGCAAAAAAAGTCCTCTAATAGTCAGATTACTTTCTTTTTCAAATTTTTCACTTTCGGATCTGAGACTGGATACTTTTTTAATTAACAGTCAAGATATACATAAAATGAACTCTTCAGACCCCCTGGCATCTTTGTATCCTGAAAATATGATCTAAAACTAACTACTCTTCTGAGCCAAGTTTTATCTCCATATTTTTAAGCCACATTTGGTGAAGATCTGCTCAGAACTCTTTTATTGTAAAGTGGAACAAAATTCTCACTGGAAAAATAATAATTTATTAAACCACCCTGTAACTTTGCCTCTTATTCAGGTCTCAGGAGCCTGCATAAAACATTACATAAGAAGATGAACATGCAAATTGTCTGGCAAATTTCATACATATCTATCAAATGACACTAGAGTTATAAGAATATTGTGATATGTAAGGGGTGTAAAACTCAGCGTTCATCCTCAGGGTATCTTGGCACTGCAAGATCCCTACCTCATAAGACTGTGCCTAGAAGACCGTGCCTGGTGCAAGCACCAAAGTTGCTGAGTTAGAAGAAATTAGGTAGGATTTCGGATGTTTCTAAAATTGTAAGTTGGGACTAGCTAAGGTTTTGAGCCTACCTGAATTTTAGTTGCTCTGTTTCTAAACGAATTTCAGTAGAAAGGGAGTTCCCATTGTGAGGAGGTAGTCACCCAAAATACCCGTCCAATGATCGTAAGATGTTTAATCTTGCAGATTTTTAACATAGATTTTTGAAGAATATTTGCCCCTGAGCAAGTAACCAATGTAGATAAAACAGGGCAGGAGAAATATGATCATACCATCTGAGGCCCATTAGAAGCCTAGTTGCTAAATTTTGCACCAACTGTAACTTTTGCACTGCATATTTGGGCAAGTCTTGATAAAGTGTATTGAAGTAAACATTTTGGTAAAAAAATAATGCATTCATAATTTGCACTTTATATAGGAATGACAACAAATGAAAACTTTGTTTCAATATACTGAACATGAATTAACAGCAACATTAATCTAGCTGGGAAGTTGAAAATCAAAATTCACACCCAGGTTTTTTACATAGGAAACATGTGCTGTTTCCTCACCTAAAACCTGGATCTAAAGAGAACGTTCTGTTCTGAGAACAAGGTGGTAGGATCTCAGCCTTACCCCATTTAGGGTCACATGTACAACAGAATGACAGACCGTGGCGTTAAGCAAAACTTGCTAACACCACTCTCTTCCATTCTGAAAACTCAGGTATGCACCGTATTTACAAAGATATGGTGAACCCCTGCTTTTCCCCTAGCGCTGACACTAAATTAAGCTGCCTAGTGCCAACGCAGGCACCCTTGCACCATAGTACAAGGGTGCCTGCTTTGGAGGGTAGGTATCTGTAAGCGCTCGGTCACGCCAGGAGCCACCGCCCCTCCCTTACGTGGTGACACAAGAGTTGTTGGTGGGAGTGCAGTTGTTTATTCTTCTTAGGACACAAGTCCCAGTACTTCCCGGATAAGACTTTGGTAGTTTGGGGGTTGAGAGACAAGGGATAGTTACATTGAAACCAAAGGAGGAAAAGGAAAAGAAGTCGCTATGACTATGGCACTCTCATCCTGGTTATGCTTCGTCTTGGGTTTGGATCTTCTTTGGCGGAAAAAAGGGGTGTGGACCATTCGTCTCCTCAGAGGGGACCGGAATAGAACAACAGAAAAGAAATAGTCAGGCCGCTGTCCTAGCAGTATAAAAGGGGAAAAGTGCTCCCATCACCCGTACCCTATCTTTGGGAGGTGCCTAAGTGCAGGGGTGGGGGTGTTATCAATGATTTAGCTTGGTGTGGCTAATAACCCTGCCTACCAAACCTTTAATGAAAAATACTGCTCGCAGGGCACTTGCCTGAACCCACGACCCTTCCTAGGCCATGGGGAGGGGAGTCTCAGCCTCCAATTCCCTCGTTTGAGTGCTGGACTCACAGGCGTTGCTCCCTGAGCGGTCTCCTGTGGTGTGATCTTCCTCTCCTCAGAACGGTCCTCCGGTCTCCACCGACTCCTCGTCTTCTATGAGCCTCACCTTCTTCAGTTCCGTTCTCCTCAGCTCCTTCCTTCTCTGACGATTTGCCCCCCAGACTTCTGGCCACTGGCGTCTTTACGCTGCACCAGGCCCTGAGCTCCTGGTTCCTCGTCATCGACCAGGAAGTGCCGGCCTGCCCTGTTAGAGCACACAGTCCACTTCCGAATGGGGACATGGCAGCCATCATAATGGTACTGTCAGAATACTCTTCCGTCCCGGGAGGGGATCTATCACATTATGCCATCTTGCACATAAACAATCACATAAGGCGATTTGAAACTTCTATATGTGTTGCATTTTGCAGCACACATAGAAGTTGCAAATGGCGTTTTTTTTAAACGATTGTTTATGTGCAGGAATGGACACCTTCCTGCAAATAAACAATCATTCTATGCAGTTTGCCATGCATATGTGGGCTGCACAATGCTGCACACATAGAAAAAGCAACAACAAGGAGAACTAAAGCATTTCTCCTCATTTCGCAATGTTAGGACCAGCGTTTCCCTGGTCTTAATTTTGGCACTGCCCCATTTATATGCCACCCTTGTAAATATGGGGCAATGTCAAATTCAGTGGGCGTTGCAGCGGAACACCCATCACAACACCCACTGCCCCCCCTTTCAATGCTAAGTATAGTGTGAAAGGGTGCCTTATTTACAAGGTAGCGTTAAACCATGTTAAGTGGCCTAACACCGCCTTGTAAATAAGGCAAAACCCTATTGCCAGTGCCACAAGAAAGTTGTAAAAAGTGATGTTTCTGTGGCGATTGAGGCTTGTAAATATGCCCCTTAGTTTCAATTTATTAAAACACATCTAGTTTTGTACAGTGAAGAGACATTCATTCAAATTGGAGGAACTCACATATAGATTACCTGTGATTTTCAACAATATTTAAGTGCCATATGCATGCATGCAGAAAGTAAAGTTGAAAGAGTGTATAAGATGAGCTAAAGGAAGTACAAATGAACAACAATGGGGAGAGAATTAAACTTTTGGAGACCCCGAAAGTCAGAGATTTTTGACTAGTTAAACAAAGCTATAGTGACTTGATGAATTCTGCCCTTCAACATATTTTCAAACCATGCTTTTTGACACTGAGACCATTCAATAAAGATAGCAAAATCTGATGGGTTATAGAGTCAAATGCGGTCTACAAATGCAGAAGGCCCAGAATTACCATAAGTCTCTGATCTGTGCAGTTGCATAGTCCGCCTACAGTTCCAACCACTATATTCTCAGCACTTCATCCAGCATTACTATATACTGCATTAGTACATCCAACACATTTTGTTCCCATTTAATGTTTCCCTGTTCAGCAGATCTGCACAAAACATGACATTACAAAAGTACGAAAAGCATGCAAATAGTCTTTTGATTTTGAAGCAGAATAATCAAACTGTGCAAAAGTTATTACAAATTAAAGTAGTTGTGTTGATTGGAAACTGACACCTAACTATAACGTTTTAAGAACTACCATCAAGATTTCAATGCAAACTTGCAATTTCAATATCATGTTTTTATTTTAAATTAACATATTTTTTATTTTAAATAGTTTTTTTTAAATAAAAAAAATCAGTTTTACTTGTTCCTAAATACTGTCTTTCCTCCACTCTTGGGATTTCCCAAACACCCTACAGTTAAAGTTAAACAGTACTTATCATAGCATATCTTCACGCCAGAGATTTATTTTCACGAGTACAGACGAAAATCATGATTTCAAGATGACAGAAAAAATATTAAAGATTGTAATCAAACGATTACAGTAAATTAAATTCTTGATGGACAGAAATCACAATTTCAAAATAACAATTTCAAACATTTGAAATATTTATTCATCTTGGACTTCTTTGCAGCCTTACATTTGATGCTTTTTTAATAGAAAAAAAACACTGGTCACAAAACCAGAAAATGATTCCAAGTTTTTCCTGTACGTGCAACCTAATGTTTTTTGCTCTTTAAACAAAATAATAACTTGCCAGGCTATCACAAAAGCAGAAAAAGACTCCAAGTTTTTACTCTAAGAAAAACACAATTTTTCCCTAGCCTGATTAACTTGAAGAAATTTTAATTTGAGATTGCCAGTAAAACATTGTTTCACTCTCCGTCTCTGATAGCTCTCCAGAATCTAGTTCTGTTTAACCTTTGTTACTCAGAACATTTCTCAGAAGGTAAGCACCTACATTTAAGACAGTGTAATCCAGCTCTTTTGCATATATTGCCTGATTCAAACATATAGCTATTGCTTCTTATTCAAACAAGCAGGCACTATAGGCCTTTCATTTTCTTAGACACTTAGGAGACAATAGAAAGGACAAACTTGCCAGAGGTCTGAATGCCAAGGAAATCTGCCTCTATCATATCTTATCTAACTTCTGCTGTGGGAGCCCTGAACAAGGAAATTGAAAACGTGGAAGCTGAACTGGGGCTGACCGATGACCTCAAGGGGAAGCTAACTGCACCTAATAATGGTCCCAGTAACCCTGTTCCCTTGGAGCCAAGTGTGTTGATAACCAAGCCGGCCTCTGGGGGGGATGGGTCCACATATGATGAGATATTGGAAAGGGGAGCAGAAGGAGTGACTAAGGTAGTTTCGCCCCCTGTGGTTACATTATTAAAAAGGATCCAGTTGAGTAACACTGGGGGGGGGAAGGTCAAGTAAACCTGGACAAATAACTACTGATTGCACCCTTGATGGAGCGAGGTGGAAAGACACAAAATTTTGTGTACCCCTCGTGATATTAATGTCCCATAACATAACATTCACTAATAGTGTGATGTGTTTAATTAATCGACTTTAGAATAAAATGCATTCACAAACATGGGCAGTATTAATCTTGCTTGCATGGAGTGAAATAATTAATTATTATATGTTGTCATTGTGATGTGAATTAATGCGCAGCTTAAGTTTAAATAAAAAGCAATTTAAATGTGCTTATTGTAAAATGTTTTGTGCTAAAAAGGGTAGGTTATGTAAGTAGAAAACGCATTTATGTGGCTTCCTCGCTAGGTAACAACTAATGGGAAACATTAGAATGGTGGGAGGTAAACAGAATGGGTTTCATTACTATAATTAACATGGATTTTTGTTTGTTTCTATGATAGTTCCAAATGTGGTTTGTGAGGTCTAGTGAAAAAATGGCCACTCTGAGCTACTGCGAGTGGGTACTAGTCTGCGCAGGCACGTCAAAGATTTCTGCCAGCGCGAGTGAGCTGACTATGCTTGAGGGAGATTTCAAGGCTACCTCACCCGGAACCTAGGATGGGTGCCAAGCATGAAAGATCGGATGCCCAAACCATGGGATGAAAAGGCAATGTTGCTAAAAGTGTGATGCGCCTAGGCCACGAACTGTCTTAACAAAAGACTCTTATATTGTTGCTGAGTCATGTGAAAAACAAATGTGGTAATGGTGAGGACGTGCTCATCTACCCCAAATTTTGTCCAATCGGAGTTCAGATTGTAGATGTTAGTTACTTTTTAGATAGATTAAGTTAGGGATTTAGTGTATAAAAACCCCTGATTTTGGATAGAAGGGGTCGCCTATTCGATTTCCTCTGGAGATGCTGCCGGACTGAATATTGATTGCTTGGAACGTAAGAACTTTAACTTTTGACTGATTGTTTTTCTTTGCAGGTCTGTTAGGATAAGATGAGGGTGTTAGCTAGGGATGATAGGAGAGAATGAACTTGGAACTATCTGTTCTGTGCTAAACTCATGCTAAACTTTTAAATACATTTCTATTTCCTGAGCTTTAAAATAAATGATCATTTTGAAAATAAAGTTAAAGAGCTCTTCTTGAATAAAGAAATAAATAAATGCTAAATGTCTGACATACTAAGGTTTGCCTTGAATAAAAATTAGATAAATAAAGAATATAAAAGCTGGTCTTTGATTCTTCCTACGCCTAATTTTCGTTCTAGCAGATCCATTGCTATTATGGTGGTGTGTCTGAATAAATAGTGTTTAACACGAAACCATGGTAAAATGCTTTACATTGCAGGTGTAAATAAAAATTAGTTTAATAGGTTTAGACACTCCGCCAATGTTATAGTAGGACTCCTGGGTTGTTGGCCAGATCTTTGAAGCTGGATTATATGAACAGAGTAGGTATGCAGTGCAATGGGTCCCACTGTTGAATATTATGTGTGTTTCTGAGGTTTTAGAGAAATGGCCTTGGCAATTTAGAGTTTATTTCTGGAGTCCCGCTGTAGCACCCACACTCAGGTCGGAACTATGGACTCAAACACTCAATTGGCGGTTCAGAAAATTGTGGAGGAGTTTCTTAGCTCGCGGTTCAAGTTCAAGAATTTATATAGCGCACTACTCACCCAGAGGGTCTCAAGGAGCTTGGGGTTCATTATTTATCGAATAGCCAGGTTTTAAGTTCTTTTCTGAAGGAGATGTGGTTCTGTGTAAGGCGGAGGTGGGTGGGGAGTGAGTTCCAGGTCTTGGCCGCCAAGTAGGAGAAGGATCTACCTCCCATGGTGGATCTTTGGATACGCGGAACTGCGGCGAGGCCTTGATTGGAGGATCTTAGTTGGCGGGTGGGTGTGTAGAAGGATAGTCGAGAGTTGAGGCATTTGGTCCCTAGTTTGTAGAGGGCCTTGTGTGCGTGGGTGAGGAGACAGAATGTTATTCTCTTGTTGACGGGGAGCCAGTGGAGGTCTTTCAGGTGGCCGGCAATGTGATTTTGGCGAGGGATGTCCAAAATGAGTCTCGCTGATGCGTTTTGGATGCGTTGGAGTTTTTTCTGTAATTTGGCTGTAATTCCGGCGTAGAGGGTGTTTCCGTAGTCCAGTCGACTCGTGACTAGTGCGTGGGTGACAGTCTTTCTTGTCTCGGAGGGGATCCAACAGAAGATATTTTTGAGCATACGAAGTACGTTGAAGCAGGAGAATGAGACGGCGTTGACTTGTCTGGTCATCGAGAGTGAGGAGTCTAGGATGAAGCCCAGGTTGCGTGCGTGATCTGTGGGTATGGGTGCTGTGCCCAGAGCCGAAGGCCACCATGAGTCGACCCAGGCAGAGGGGGATGATCCTAGGATGAGCACCTCCGTTTTGTCTGAGTTAAGTTTTAGGCGGCTGTTTTTCATCCATTCGGCTACTTCTTTCATGCCTTCGTGAAGGTTGGTTTTGGCGGAGTTAGGGTCTTTGGTGAGGGAAAGGATCAGCTGGGTGTTGTCAGCGTAGGAGATGATGTTAAGGTTGTGTTGACGCGCGATGGGTGCGAGTGGACTCATGTAAACGTTGAAGAGGGTGGGACTGAGTGATGATCCTTGTGGTACACCGCAGATGACTTCGGTAGCCTCTGATTTGAATGGGGGAAGTCGTACTCTCTGGGTTCTTCCGGCGAGGAACGAGATGATCCAGTCCAATGCTTTTCCTTGTATTCCGATATTGTTGAGGCGTTGTATGAGGGTGCTATGACAGACTGTGTCGAAGGCGGCGGAGAGGTCGAGTAGAATGAGGACCACTGTTTCTCCGTTGTCCAGTAGTGTTCGGATGTCGTCTGTGGCTGCGATGAGTGCGGTTTCGGTGCTGTGTTTGGCTCGAAAGCTGTTCTGTGAGGGATCGAGGGAGTTGTATTCGAGGAAGGCGGCGAGTTGGCTATTGATGGCTTTTTCGATGACTTTTGCCGGGAAAGGGAGGAGGGATATTGGGCAGTAGTTTTTGAGTTCAGAGGGGTCTGCTGTGGGTTTCTTCAGGAGGGGGCTGACTTTGGCATGTTTCCAGCTTTCTGGGAAGGTAGCAGAGTTGAAGGAGCAGTTGATAACATCACGGAGATGGGGTGCGATGATGGAGTCTGCTTTGTTGAAGATGTGGTGGGGACATGGGTCGGTTGGCGAGCCAGAGTGGATGGAATTCATTAGGCGGATGGTGTCTTCGGTGGTGATTGGGTTCCAGGCGCTGAGATTGTTAGAGGGCGGTTTAGGTTCTGAGGGGGGTGGGGAGGATTGTTCGTTGGAACTGTTTTCGAAGCTGTTATGTATGTCGGCAATTTTGTTGTAGAAGAAGGAGGATAATGAATCGCAGAGGTCTTGGGAGGGAATGATGTCGTTTGAGGCTGCGGTGGGGTTGGTAAATTCTTTGACGATGTTGAATAGTTCCTTGCTGTTATGGGCATTGGAGTCGATTCTTGAATGCTGATTTCTTGGTGGATCGAATCAGCTGGTGGTGTTTGCGGGTGGCTGCCTTGAAGGTGGTCATGTTGTCGGTGGTTGGGTTTTTTCTCCATGTTTTCTCGAGAGTACGGCATAGTTTCTTGGATTTCTTAAGGTCATTGTTGAACCAGGGGGCCTTTTTGCTGTCTTGTTTGGTGTGATGGTTTTTCAAGGGTGCTAATTCGTCAGCGCTGTGAGTGATCCATTGTTTGAATTTGATGGCAGCTTGGTTTGGGTCCGATGAGAGGGCGGGTGGTTTTTGGTTGAGCGATGTGAGGAGTTGGTCGGTGGTGATTTTGTTCCATTTTCTTCACGGAATAGGTTGTGGGGGGTTGTGGGTCGAGGTGGTTTTGTAGCTGAAGTGAACACAACTGTGGTCCGTCCAGTGGAGAGCTGTGGTGCGATCGAAGGAGATGTGTTTGCTGGAAGTGAAGATTGGGTCTAGCGTATGTCCGGCTACATGGGTGGGGGTGTCAACAAGTTGTTTGAGTCCGAGATTGGCCAGGTTGTCCAGAAGGGTGGTGGTGTTGCTGTCGTTTTTCTTTTCCAGGTGGAAGTTGAGGTCTCCTAGTAGAAGGTAGTTCTCGGAGGCGAGGGCATGTGGACTGATGAAGTCAGTGATGTCCTCGCTGAATTGTTTACGTGTTCCTGGAGGCCTGTAGATGAGGGTGCCTCTGAGTGTGGTTCTGGGGTCCGTGTGGACCTGGAAGTGGAGGTGTTCGGCGGTGGTAAGGTAATCGTCGGAGCTGGTCGTGATTCTGATGGTGTTCTTATGGACGGCGGCGATGCCTCCTCCTGTTTGGATGGTGCAGTCTTTTCGGATGATCTTGTAATTGTCCGGGATGGCTATGCCAATGTCGGGTGTTGATGATGTATTCATCCATGTTTCAGTGAGGAAGGCGACGTCTGGTGATATAGCGTCGAGTAGATCCCAGAGTTCGGTGGCGTGTCTGTAGACCGAGCGGGTATTTAGCAGGATGCACTTCAGGTGGTTAGAGTCGGAGCTGTGTTTGGAGTTAGTGGATGTGGTAAGGGTCTTGACGCTGGTAAATTTGCAGGAGTGGCAGGCGAAGGGCCCGTGGGAACGTCCCGGGGCAGCTTCGTAGCATTGGGGTGTGCATCCGGGGTTAAGGGCTAGGAGGGTGGCTGCGTCATACTTAATGCGGCCGGAGTGCGGTTTGCGGGGGCCAGGGGGTATGGCGCTGGGCGCGGTCCAGGCGTGGTTGGGCGTAGACTGGCTTACCTTTGGCGCACCTTCAGCACGCATGGGGCGCGATCGCTGCGCGTGAACGCTGCGCACGAATGCATCTGTCATATGTGGGTAGTGGAGGGGGGAGGGGCGAGGGAGGAGCAGCTGGGAGGCGGGTGCGTGGTGGAGAGGGCGGGCTCCGGGAACAACAACAACAACAATGGCGGCAGAAACGAAACCGCAAACCGGTTGGGGGAAAATAAATAATTAATGACGCTGTGGGCAGCGAGGCGCTTAAGGAATGGGGCACAGAAGGAATGGGGCACAATATGAAATAAACGATCCGGTAATGCTGAGTATTCAAGGCAATGAGGCCCTTTACATAAACAATGCAAGCAAGCAATAGAGGCACTTTAAATAAATAAGTAATGCAGGCACAGTCAAGCGCTATCGAATGCAGCAGAGCAGCGCTAACGATACCCAGTCAGAGGAGAGCAGGGGCTGTAGGGAGCGACCGCTTCTGACGGTTGGAGTCCATACTCACGAACATTGTTAAAGACATTACTGCCACATTGAATACTTGTGTTGAGGGTATCCTGAAGAAACTTGAGTGCTTTGAAGCTCACTTAGGGGGGGAATTGCCTGGGAAGTCTCCAATATAAACATACCTCTGCAGGTGCAGATACAGTGTAATACTAACTATAGAGAGGAGGGCTCTGTTAGCCAATTACAATCAATGGAGAGGGCAAGGGCTATTTCTCCAATCAAATCAGTTGTATCCCTGGGAAGACAGGCAGGGTGTAGAACCTGCCATCAATCAGAGAGACTCCGAAGCCCTTTGCCCACCCGCAAGAAATTGGTCAATAGTGGTGATCAAGGTATTCAAGAAGTTAATAGCAAGACAAATAGCTGTAGACTTAATCTCCCCCCGGGACGCCACTCCCATTGTAGCCATCCTTACAGGGGTTCCCCCACTTTGAGAGCACCAACGTGAATCTACCATGGATCTGCTACGGAAAACCAAATTTTGGTGTTTTCAGTATTGTAATGGCAGTCGCAAGGTTTCGTCTCACATAATAATGGCTAGACTTGTGGGGTGGGTTGGTTATAGCCCTAAACAGGCTGATGGTGATTGTATCATCATTAACTTCAACAAAGTAGATACAGCTGGCTGGTTGTTTGGGGATGGCTGGAAGGAGGGGCAGGGGGGTATCAGGGCTTTGCCCCTGGGCTTTTTTATCCACCCTCAAGAGGGGTACAGTCAACCCTTAAACTCACTTATGGGCCTCGTCTTATAGCGTATCATTGGGGTGGCAATACTTACCCACTAAGCTCTAGGGAGGAGCACAGCCCTGATAGGTCTAGTCAGAGATCAGCAATTGCCAACAACTATTTCCCTAGATCACTGAGAGGAACGAAGAAGGAAATAGTTTAGTGTTAAAAAATAGATTTCCCCCGTTAGCTAATTGAGATGAGAATGATTGACTGGAGCTGCCTCGGTATCAACAGAGCCTTTCCAGGGAAACTCAAAATGGACAGGAAATAGTTCAAAATGAAGCTCTTAATTGGAAGATCATTAGTTGGAACATTGCGGGACTTAGAAGTAAAATAGATGACGCTAGGTGGCTTGACTTTCTAGAAGATTGTGATATAATTAGTTTACTGGAGACCTGGGACAAGGATGGAAATTTCTGGCTGGATGGGTTTAAACCATACAGCATCCCAGCATGCCCCTCTCATGCAGGATGAGCAAAAGGGGGGCCTTTTAACGCTATTTTCACTCAAATTGATGGGCACTCACATGAGGGTGGAGGTGGGGGTCCCTTAATTGTCTTGCAATCGAAGTCATTGCCCCTAACCTTTCTAAAATGTTATTTGCTAATTTTTATAACTCTGGAGAGAGTTCCTTTTTAAATCAACATCCATGTCAAATGAAATGTTTTTTTAAAAAGATTATAGATTGAAGCAAACAACTTTTTACTCTATTGTAATTATGGGGAATTTTAATATATTCTTATGTGCAATTTGAATTGTCAGTTAGATGATCCCCTAGGGCCAGCAGATTCCTCAACTTCCCATTTTGAGCATACACACCAAGGGGAATGTCTGGAAGACATATTGGCTGCTGCAGATCTTATTGAACCGAGTTTTAGTGATCCTGCTGACCGAATCCCTACCTTTAGAGCCCGGATTGGGATACTGTTATTGATTAAATATTCATCTCTCCTAGTATACTATCACAGGTAATGTTCTACAATGCTAGGTGGTCCCCTTTTAGTGATCAAAATCCGGTTATACTTGTGCTAGGTAAATCCTGTGGCCTTCTGGGGAATCTGGATATGAAGGGGGGTGACACTAGTGTGAGAACTTGCGATCAGGGTAGGAGACTTAAGTGGGACAAGGTTATCCCGGATCTCTTCATTAAGGATCTTTGTGAGAAGGCAAAAGATATGTTTGCAATCTGTCTTGATACTACTACTCAGGGGCAGGAGGTCCTTGCAGCATTTGAAGTAATTTGTGGACAGGTTGCATCTAATCTCATGATGAAAGCCAAACCAAGATAATCTATGGCTGAGAGGTGGTTCGATAATAACTGCTCAAGGGAGCACCGTAATTTAGTTTTGGCTTTGAAAATTGTCCAACTAGACAAGGCTCATATAGCCAAGCTTAGGAAACAATATAAGCTTGCCGTATCTACGCGTAAAAATGAAATAAAGGAGGAGGCTTGGAACGCCCTACTATCAGTTGAGGTTCTTAAAGACCTAGATTCTAGGCCATTGTTAATAAACCTTTTTTCTCTGGTTTGGAGAATGCACCTTTAGAATGTAATATCACAGAAACTCAGTGGCTCTCCCATTTTGAAGCGATTTATGCACCTACCACTATGACAGAGTCAGTTGTTAGTTTAGAGGATAATAGGAATTCCTCTCCCATTGTTTTTATTGAAGAGGAGATAGAAAGGGCGATATTGCAAATGTCCAGTAACAAAGCTCCTGGCCCAGATGCCGTTCCCGCTGATTTATGTAAACTTCATCCAATGTTTTGGGCCAAAATATTGACTAAGGTTTTTAATGTGTCTAGCCATCAGGGCTTCCCTAAATCATGGTCGTTATCTACTATTATCCAAGTTTTTAAAAAGGGTCATGGAGGGGATCAACGCTATTATAGACCTATTTCCCTAATTGACTCCGTAGTCAAAGCCCTAGGGAGAGTGTTCTTAGCTAAGGTAACAGAATAGGCGACTGAAAATGAGGTGCTATCCGATCTTCAATATGGCTTCAGACAAGGTAGAAGTACCCTGGATCAATGCCTTCACTTACATTTAATTATAGGCAAATATACCTTAGCCAAAGCGGGTACATTACAGATGGCCTTTACGGACCTTACCTCAGCCTTCGATCTGGTTAACAGATCAAAGCTGTGGTCTATTCTGCTAGACATGGACCTGGACCCATGTTTAGTCTATTATTTGGTGGATTTACACAGGGATCTCTCAACAAGAGTCAGGGTAACCCATGAAGGAAAATGCATGAAGTACTTTAAAAATGGAAGAGATGTTCGGTAGGGATGCATTCTGGCACCTTTATTTTTTACCCTATATATCAATAATTTGGATAAATCTTTAGGCTTGGCGAGTTTAGATATTCCGCAAGCAGGGGGGAGGGGTATCTCTGTTCTTCTGTAAGTGGACGATGCTGTTTTATTATTTCGCACAGCTTTAGGTCTCCAGAGATATTGGGATGCTTGTGGGGCCTACATGAAGTCTTTGGACTTAGTAGTCAATATAAGAAAATCACATAGTATGACTATGGGCCAGAAAAATAAAAAAGCAAAGGGCCATATGTATCATACTTCCGTTTTGCGAATTTAAAATAGCGAATCTTAAGGAATCGCTATTAAGAATTCGCAAAACGGTATGTATGTAGGTAATCTAGGAATTTTAGCGATTCCTTAGTATTCTTTATTTGCGAATTCGCAAATTGCGAATTCGCAAATAATGAATACTTCCCATTCATTTCTATGGGCCAGGAGGCCCATAGAAATGAAGGGGAAATTTGCTAATCGCAATTTGCTAATCGCAAATTGTGCGAATTTTCAAGGGTGCAGGGGGTGTCTCAAGAACACCCTGCTGCACCCCTGAAAATGACATGTGTGCGCATATGGCGCACATACATGCCCTAAGGGCATGTATGTGCGTCATATGCAACCCTCACAAATGCACAATTGTGCATATTTACAAGAAATTGCAAATTACCACCAACTAAAGGTTGGTGGTAATTTGCGATTCCTAAACCTGAATTTGCATTTTTGAAATGCTTCTTACATAGCAGTTAAGGAATCGCAAAATTGCGATTCCTTAAATGCTATAGCAAAATAAGGAATTGCACATTTTTGCGATTCCTTATGATGCTATTTTTTGATACATTGCAAAAATGCTAAAAAGGCCTTTTGTGATTCGCTAAGGCCGAAATTTGCGAATTTCGGCCTTTGCGAATCACAAAAGCCTTGATACATATGGCCCAAAATCCTTTTATTGTGCTGGTGCAGGGGTGTCCGGGGTGTCTTCTTTTACCTACATGGGGGTTTTATTCGATGAGAGAGTGTCATGGGTCCCCCAACAGAAAATCAAAATGATTGCGATGGCTAGGTCAATGGCTGCTGTTCATGGTTTTGCAAGGCATTTGGGGGCCAAGCCCATTGAAGCTATGCTCAAAATCTATAGCTCCAAGTGCCTGGCTATTGCTTTGTATGGCTTGACCAACTGGGATTATAAGTATATGGCGGGGATTCAGAAGGCTGAAAATACATTTTTGCATACCCTCTTGTCGGTCCCCCAATCAACCTCAATCTTTGTTATTCATCAAGAATTGGGGGTCAGGTATGTGTCAGATCTGATGAGGTTGGCGCGGGTGGTCTGTTGGCTCAAGACCTGGCTTAATCCAAACTTAACATTGAACCATAAAATCATTAGGGACTGCGTCACTCTGGAGAAAGCTAGTAGTATCCCATGGCTTAATTATGTTAAGCACACCTGTAGAATTTCCATAAAAATGAGGAAACATTGTAGACTTCATCAGAGGTTTATTCAGGTACAAAGGATCCCATCCACACCTGCAGAGTAAGCTTTAACTGAGCAGCATCCTTCAAACCCATAATGACATCAGAACATTCCATACTATGCTAGGATGGAACTTAAGCACACATACAATTCTGATAATAGAGAATAGCAATAGGAATACCACACATCTCCCTCCTATAACAACTATATGCAGATTCCAACATTTTCAAACCATTATACATCATCCTTTAGATATGATGGACGTTTTGAAGTCCTAATGGAATGACAAAGATAATTGTGCTCACCTCTGTTATTATAAGAATGTTCACCTTGGCTACCACTGGTAGAAGCACGTTGACTCCCCGGAGTGAGCATCCTTTTATTTCCAGAACCTTCACCACAACCATAATTTCCATTTGATTTAAATCTTACAATGACCACTCTATTAAGATTCCATATCCTGTGTTCCTGAGTTTTCACAGCGTTATTGAAAACCTTTATGACTAACATTGGATTGAGATATTTGGAGTTCCCACCACCAAATAAACAAGGTCGCCTAATAGCTACCCAATCTCCCACCTTAACAACTGTTCTTTTCACAGATTTTTTTGCATCAAAATTCCTTTTCCTTTGCTGAGCCTTATGTTCCTCTCTATCATTCAAATGTTGATCATCCACACTTTCAACTCTTCCTTTAATTCTACAATAATCATTAACCCAAAATGGTTCCAAACAAGTATTTGCAAACCTTCCCCGAATAAGAAAGAAAGAAAGGAGATTTTCCCGTTGTAGAATGAGGGGTTAATCTATACTCTTCGACTTTTTTACGTACTTCACACTTCCAGTCTAGATGCATAGATTTTGCAAGAGTAATAGTTTCCTTTAACACTCTGTTATACCTCTCAATCATTCCATTACCCTCAGGATGATATAACGAACAAGTTTCATGCACAATACTATTTTTCATCAGAAAATCCTCCATTTCTTTGGATATCAGCTGGACGCCATTGTCTGACAGAATAGATCTTGGATTACCCTCTCTCGAAAATAATTCTTTTAAACACCTCATCACACTTTGTGTCTCCACGCTGGATAAAAAGAAAACCCCAGGCCACCTAGAAAACATGTCCATGATGGCCAAAAGAAAGGTTTGGGAACCACCACTATGAATGGGTCCTAAAATGTCCAATGCAATGTCTTCCCACGGACGCGTAGGACGTCTTCTTACTACAATGGGTTGAGTTCTAGGAAATTTGGATTTATCACATAATCCACAAGGAACACATTCCCGAATCTCTCTCTCAATGAACTTGTCCATACCGGCCACCAATACGTGCTCCGTAACCTCTCTTTAGTTTTAGTAATACCGGAATGTGAAATATGAGCCATGTCCATCAACTCCTTCCTAAGACTGGCCAGGGGAACTAATCTCGTGCCTCGAAACAGTATACCTCTATTGACCGATAATTCATGCCTCCTGTACCAAAACGGACTTGTAGACAAAGTCCTTGCCTTAGCACTGACCCAGTTACCACTTATTAAAGGCAGAACTTCACTCAACGTTTCATCTGAACCAACTTCATTAGCCCATCTCTCTTCAGTTATACTTGCCAAATCCAAAGCACAAACCCATTTCTCTTTAAACTCATTGTCAACACCCTCAAACTCTTCATCTACGTCTGAATCTTCAACACCGACCTCAGGAACAAGGCGAGAAAGAACATCCGCTATTTTATTCTCCACCCCAGGAACATATCTAATGCAAAAAGAATATTCTTGCAGCCCCATTATCCATTTGGTAATTCGGCCAGAAATCAAATCCAGGCCCTTTTTAGGTCGAGTTTACTCGAACCTATTACTGTCAATCTAAAAAATTCCTAACAGGCGGATTTCAAACAGTTCATGAGAAAAGAATCACGTGACAAGCTCCTCATGCACGAGCTTGCCCGAGCCATCCCCCTGCCAGCAGCATTTCTCCTGCACTCGGCCCACCCCCTCCCTCTCCATATGGTGCGCTCTGCCTCAGGCCAGCATCTCTCCTCCCATAATTATTCACCCTCGTCACCCTTCCTCCCAGTCCCCACAAGCAGGCAGCAGCTTCAAAGGGATCTGCTTCCCCCCGCCCATCAATCACCCTCCCACGCCAGCAGCTCGTCCCTCTCCGCCCTTGCTGCATCAAAGGCTTTTTTTTTTGGGATCCATTTCACGTGAAGCGCTGACGTCTTGTTAGATCAGCCTTTCTTTCGCAGTTTTGCCATTATTCGGCGGGCTGCACAATTACTGGCAGCTGATGGGTAAGGAAGGCTGTTGAAATACGATTGGTTCCCTTTAATTGGAAGCAAACTAAGTGGCATTTAAGAGGTTGTTGCAGACTTTTCGCATCCTCGTTGTTTTCGCATTCAGGTTCATTTGCTTTCTTGAACCCACAGTTCGGAGCAGTTCATGTGGGTCCCGGAGCTGTGCCTCTCTCATGCCATGGAGTTGGAGGGGCAATGGTGGAATGGGCAGCTGGCTGCGGGCATCCACCAGGCGCTTCGCTACAAGGATAGTAAGAATCTGTTCGTGTGTGCACGAGCATCTCTTCCTGATTGCGGTTCACTCTGCTCAGTAGGAGAGCCTTTAGTTTGGGCAACTGTTCCCACAGTGGCGCGTTGGGGCAAACCCCACCCCGAAACTATGCGAACCCAGCTGCTGCTTTCCTCGTGTGACTTCACACACAAGTGCCAGGGAGCCGGGCTGCCACTCCCTGGGCCAATTTATCCCTCCACCCAGCTGCTCGGTTCCTATAGGACCGTAGCACCACCCCTGGTGTATTCGATTACGCCCAGTCCTCGAACCTTGTTTTACAGCCTTTTGGTTTTCATACGGGAACTTTCGCGGTATAATCCTGTTGCTTTCTGTTTTCTTAATCTCTTTATTCGTGCCATTTTGAATTCATCTCGAGAGACACATGGAGCGGGTTTATGATTTGTCCGTAGTGTTTTCTGTATCTGCCCAAAGTGTCTGCATTCTGAGGGGTTTCATTTCGAGTTTGGGCTGTTTCCACGCTTCGTTCAGTCTTTTATCGGGTGTATATACACCGGACAGCGGCACACTTGGTCATATGCTCAATTACAGGAATATAGATATACATTTGGGCATCTCTGGCAGATGGGTAGGTTCACACTTCATGATCTCCCAAGATTAGAAACTGTTAGGATTTGGTTACTTTGAGCTTATTTCATCTTATTTGTAAGACATCGCCTTTTCAGGCACTACCTTGCCCTGGGAATTCCCATGTGTTTCCAGCTTATCGTACTGGAGCACTTATACTGGATCATTCCTACTTGTCATTACTGAATTTTGCGTTTTTTGACTTAAGGCGAGATTGCGTTACCTCTCAACTCTGTCTTTCCCACGTTATCCTTTGCACAGTGGATTTTTATTTTTTTGCGATTTTCGCTCTACACACCCTCTTGATTTCTTACGTTATGTCTGTCCCTCTTTCCCGGCCTCTTTTAATTTCATTTCGCGGCCGCTTTTTTTGTTCCCCTCCTAGAGCAACGGGTGAGCAGCGAACGCTCCACCCGCCTGTCATAGTCTTCTCTGGGTCAGGACGACTTCCTTGACCTTTGCTCATAACCTGCACCTACCCCTCACCCCCGTTTACCACCCGCTCAAACTAAGTGGCAGCTGGAAAAGGCGCACAGGCATGTTTTTAACCTTGTAAAACCAGGTCCGTAGGTTATTCCTCATCCTGGGTGAAATAACTAACACCATCACTGTGCACAGGTCTATTCACTGGCCTTAATCGAGGATTCCAGAGCTGGTAATTTCTGCACCCCCCTCAGTCCCTAAATGTGCAATTTATTTTTCCTTGATACAGGACACATGTTTTGATGGGAATACCATCCCAGTCACTAACAGACCCTTGTAAAGATGGACTGTTTTATAGACTTTCTCACACTGATTAAGTCACGCAGACCTCCTTGAAGCAGTAATGAGTTCAGACAATGCGTGTGGGGAAAGCATTGTCAGTATTTTGGAACCCAATAGTATTACAGGGTTTTAGCTATTAATCACTAGCGGTGCCTCCTCCCACATTATCACTCAGCGCAACACCACAGCATCACTCAGCGCAACACCACAGCATCCCTCAGCGCAACACCACAGCATCACTCAGCGCAACACCACAGCATCACTCAGCGCAACACCACAGCATCACTCAGCGCAACACCACAGCTTCACTCAGCGCAACACCACAGCATCACTCAGCGCAGCACCACGGCATCACTCAGCGCAACACCACAGCATCACTCAGCACCACAGCATCACTCAGCAGCACCACCACAGCATCACTCAGCAGCACCACCACAGCATCACTCAGCAGCACCACAGCATCACTCAGCGCCACCACAGCATCACTCGGCACCACCACAGCATCACTCCGCGCCACCACAGCATCACTCCACGCCATCACAGCATCAATCTGTGCAACCATTCAACAACAACTGGTTCAAATATGTTCCCTCAATGTTTCAAGCTTTATTACAAATGTCACAAAAAGATGTTAATATTTCACTTCTGTTCTTGGATTTTCATCACAATAAAATACACTGAACATAATCTTGTAAATATGTAAATGTAAATGTAGTATACTTGTAAAGCGCACAGCTGCCCCAGCAACGGGGCGTCCTGGCGCTGTATAACGCTGTGGAACTCTTCCTGGCTCTCCCTGTGAGATGCCCCTCCTGGGCGCCCCCAAGGTGAAGCCAGGCCTCCCAGTGTTGTAGGGGCCGTTGTGGAGATTAAGCAAGCTATTGCCCAGAGTTGCAGCGTGGGACCCATGATTAGAGTAGGCACCAGGAGAGAATTATCGAGTCTGCAGACATTGAGCCCAAGACCCTGCCGCGCCGGGAATCGAACCCTGGTCCCGGGCCTGATCTCTGCTTCAGGGTCTGCCGCCTCTAACCAGTGAGCCCACTTCTCCACGAAAGTTATTTACAAAAGTTTAAGCTATTGCCATTATAAACTACAATCACTTTTATTTAAGTATTAATTATTTAAAAAAAGTAAAAGCCATTGTTATTTGTAATATCAATACATCTAAGTCACGTAAATACAAAACATGTTGCATTACAAATGCTATCGGTGTCACATTTGCGAAAGTTATAACTATTGGCATTGTAAATGACAAAGCTATTAATTTAGCTATTTTCAAAACCACATGAATAAAAAATTGTCATTTACAAGACCAATAGCTCAAACTTTCATAATGCGAGACCTATTGCAAATAAAATGCTTGTTCTTAAAGATTTCCACCAAGCGTTTATGATCAGTCCTAACCTCAAATTCTGTTCCCCATATAAACTTTTTCAACTTCCTCACAGCCCAAAATACTGCTAAAGCCTCTCTTTCTACAACTGAATATCTAGTATCAGGATCCCTGAGACTTCGAGACAAAAACATTATGGTTTTAGTACCAGATGGACCGCATTGCTGCAATACCGCACCTAAACTCCTCTCACTAGCATCCGTCGTGAGAATAGCTTTGAGATAGGTATCAAAACTTTGTAAGGATGGAGCATTTTTTAAACATTTCTTGACACCAGCAAATTCTGCATTACATTCAGGAGACCAACAATAATTGACACTTTTTCTTAATAAACATCTCATATTGACAGTCACCTCAGCAAAGTTTTTTACAAACTTAGTATAGTATTCCACCATGCCTAAGAACTTCATAAGTTCTTCCTTATTCTTGGGAGGACTCATTTTCTGAATAACGTCAACCATGACTTCTTTTGGTCTAACCCCGTTTGCATCTATCCTATGACTCAAATAATTTATGGAGTCTGCACGAAATTTACACTTTTCCTTTTTCACCGTGAGATTACATTCATTCAGATTGCGCACCACTGCCCTTAATCTACTATCATGCTCGACCATATTGTTGGCAAATAACAAAATGTCATCCTGATAAACACACACACCAGGTAAACCCTTCAACACTCTCTGAAATACTGATGAGGCCGAGACTAGACCAAATGGCATCCTTTTAAATCTAAAAGTGCCAAAAGGCGTATTGAAGGCCGTTAAGTCTCTGCTGTTTTGCTCCAACTCTATCTGGTGATACGCAGATGTTAAATCAATGGTGCTAAATACTTTAGCACCACCCAATAACACTAACAGTTCATTAAAATTAGGTAAAGGATATTTATCGATCACCACATTTTGTGTTTAGTTGGCGCAAATCGATGCATAGACGAAGATCGCCATTGGGTTTTGTTGCGGCCACCACCGGAGCCAACCATTCTGTTCCCTCAACTTCCTCAATAATTCCACCATCCATCAATTTCTTTAATTCTTTTTGCATATCATCTTTTACAGACAAAGGAACATTCCTTACTTTGCAACATACGGGAATTGATCAATTCTTTAGCTTGATTTTATGTTGATACCCTTTCAAGCATCCCAACTCATGTTTGAGTACAATAGGAAAGTTTTCAATGAGGGACAACACAAATTAATTTTCCTTACCCTTGTGTGGGGAACGGGGTCGGGAGAATGAGAATCGTGACACCTTGATACAGAGAGGTGTGGAAGTATGTTCATGCTTCAAATCTAGAACCTTCCTGCTATCACTTTCAAGTGTTGAACTAGAACTAGAACTAGATTTCTGAATTACTGAAACATTTTCTCTGATTTGTATAGGAGGATCCGCATTGGGATCCAGGAACACACCTAGATCTCCTTGATGTAACCAACTTATTAAACTATCTCCTTTCTTAGATATGTAAATCTTCCTTGCAATCATTCTGTCCTTGTACTCAATCACACCCATGAAATATCCATGAAGCTTAATTGGTTCACCTCCATAAGCTAATGGAATAATATCAGGTTTTACTAGTTTGATTTTATTCTTAAGCTTTAAGTTATAGAATTCATTAGAAACTATAGTTATCTTTGCCCCAGAGTAAAAAAGCACACTTGTTGATTCACCTTCAATGAGTATGTCGTCAAAAGGACAATTTCTCTTCTTGAACATATTTTGAATCTGGAAAACTATCTGCCCACACTCAAATGTAAATGTGTTTCGATTTATATAGCGCACTTTAACCCAGGGGCCTCAAGGCGCTTGCTTAGGGAACCCGTCCTGGTATTCCCCTGTGAGATACCCCGGCCGGGTATCCACAAGGTGAAAGCCAGGCATCCCGCCACAAGGGGCCATAGTGGAGATTAAGCAAGCTATTGCCCAGAGTCGCAGAGTGTGACCCCATGAGTCGAGTAGGTACCAGAGCGAGAATTGTCGACTCCATGGAATTTTTGAGCCCGAGACCGGGAATCGAACCCTGGTCCACGGCCGATCTCAGCTTCTGGGTCTGCCGCCTCTAACCACTGAGCCACGCTTCTCCACTAAGTCAAAGTCGTCCTGAGAAGACTCTGAGTTACTTTCGTACACCTCTACTTTCTTCACCCTGGGAGATATTTCCGTCCTACATGTTTTAGAGAAGTGACCTTTTTTCTTTCATTTGGAGCATATATGATTTAGCGTAGGACATCTGCTATCATTAGCTAAATGCCCTACCTTATCGCATCTAAAACATTTCAATGTGGTGAACTTCTCCATATTTTTTAATCTTTCATTTTTAACCTCTCTATTAGTTTTATCTTCCACAACTGGATTAGATTTGTGAAATTTACTTTTAACTGCATGAACCCTTTCCTCTTTTACATCACCATTCTTAAGAACATCAACACACTTCAACGAGTGTTCTATTCTCTTCGCAACTCCAAGAACCTCCTCTAGAGTAGGCTCATCTCGAAGCCACAACTCCTCTCTCACCTTTTCCATGTTGCAGCCCAACATAAATTGATCACGTATGTGATCATCAGTTAGATTGTCATATTTACAGGATGAAGCTAACTTTCTTAAGTCTGTTATGTATGTTTCAACAGTTTCCCCATCTTTTTGCGTGTGTTTCCCAAAATGATACCTTTCAAGTATCGTGCTTATCTTAGGCAAATAATGTTTATCCAATTTACAAATGCAAATTTCATATTCATTCAACCCATTAGCCTCAGAAGATGGTAATTCTGGTAAATGATCGAACACTTCCTGTCCTTCTGATCCCAAACAATGTAAAAGAAGTGAAGTCTTTCTTTCAGCACTTAATGATGTCCCACAAACTTTGGCATATCTCTCGAAAACACACTTCCATTTCTTCCCTCTAATTGGAGGATCACCCGGTGACTCCAAGAAGAAAAGTGCCGCCGTTACATTCTGCATCGTTTAATGATATATGCCACAATTCAATAAAGCTGAATGCTCAAGTAATGTAAGCGTGCGAATCGCTGATGAAAATGATGTGCTTTTCATAAAATATGCAATTGACAGTCTATCAATAATAAGCATGCAAATCGCTGTTGAGATGTTTTAGTAGAAAAATGATTTGCCACAGAATGTACTTATTAGGAGACAACAAATCGCTATGACCACAACATTTAATATTAGCCCCACAGTACCTTTATCTTCTGATAAGCATGCAAATCACAGTCACAGTAGATGAAATAAAATATTGATGTGAGCTGTCAATATCTTTTTTAAAATGATTTGCCACAGAGTGTATCCTGCTGAAATCACAAAATAAATATTAGCACACTGTACCTTTATCTTGTGAAAAATATGCAAAACGCTGCCAAAGTCAGGAATTAAATTGGTGAAATGGTCCCTGATAAGTAGGTAGGAGTTTATCTTTGACTTTACCAGTGCCGAGTGAATACAAAGTCTTCAAATGTATACATTTCCAACAAATCAGCAAATCTATGCATCCAGCAAATGGTATTTGATGCAAAGTTTAAATGTTTTCCTTGAAAAGTTCGAGTCACAACACGTACAGTATTAAAACTGAATCATGCCAATAAAAGCCCACAGCAAGCCGCTTTCTGACGAAATAAAGGCATTCAGCAAATCACTTTCCAATGCTAAAACTCACAGCAAGTAGTTTTTCCTGAATTCTTCTTATTTCCACAAAAGTACCAAATCTCGAGCAACCATTCTGAGAAATTTGAATGGAAATTATAGCTCAGAGAATAAAGGAAAATCATGCAGCCACTGTTATCATTTAATCAAAGGATGATGAGTTCTAGAATGAGCCCACATCAATATGCTAAAAATCATACATCCCATATAAAGCAATATGTGGCGAAGTTCTAATCCCACTAGACTCAAGTAGCTTAATTTCCTTTGAAAATAAGTAACCACAAAGTCAAATGAAAGGTGAACTTTAAAATTCTCACCATAAATGCAAATATGAAATTGTAACAAAATCATATAGAAGACAGTTCCTGAGTTGAGATCCTTTGGTGAAGCTGCCGACTACACCAGTGTAGAATTTCCATAAAAATGAGGAAACATTGTAGACTTCATCAGAAGTTTATTGAGGTACAAAGGATCCCATCCAACAGCTGCCAGAGTAAGCTTCAACTGAGTAGCATCCATCATTTAAACCCCTAATGACTTCAGAACATTCCATACTATGCTAGGATGGAACTTAAGCACACATACAATTCTGATAATAGAGAATAGCAATAGGAATACCACAACACCCTATTAAAATTGGGGCACCCAGACATTTTTAATTCACTGGATGTGATTAAAAAAGAGGACCTGACTTGGGTTAAAACCCAATTCTTGAATGTCTTGTCAGTGGAACGAGAGGAGCGGGAGCTACTGAAACCTTCGGTAAAGGCTTATTTTTTGTTAAAATCCTCCCCACTGATTGAACCCTACCTAAAAATTGTTATTAAACCCTTCCACCGTTTGATTTTAACCAGATTCCATTTTAACCTAATTCACTTCTTTTTAGGTAACACACAAGGATGGAGTAGGCAAGAAGATTTGAGTCTGTGTACCTGTAATAACTTCTGACCACAGGATACTATGCACTTTTTAATGTTTTGTGACTATTACACTGTGATTCACAGGAGTTTTTTAGTTCCTATTTTGAGGGAAAAAGGTTTTCTACAAGTTAAACCTGCTTTAATTTATCTCCAAATACTGAATGATCCACAAAAGATATTTAATATCACAAGCTTTTTAGTAGAAGCCGTTCGTATTAGGCAAAAAAGGTACCCTATGTTAAACGCTACATAAGCATTGATTGTATATATATATATATATATGATCAAAATTTTCCTTTTGGGCTGCTTTTTCCTGTAAACACCCCTAATGCAGTATTTTTCTTGTCTATATCTTTCTTAATGGTTATTGGGGTTTTTATGTGCCTATGAAATCAACTTTGTAATATTGATTCTTTTTTAATTGCTCATATGTTGTAATTTGGATTTTATATGTTTTTATTATGTATTGGGTATCAGAAGTTTACTTGTATGGTTTTAACTAACCGAATAAAGTGGTTTGACTGACTGACACATACACACTGTCATTAATATGTGGTCCTTTAACACATAGCCCATTGCTATGTTCATGTCTTGTGAAATTATCTGGCAGCCGTCACCTTCAGCATCATGAAAAAAATCAGCCTTTCATCTGATTGTAGGAATGTTTTGCTAACACACATACTCTATTCAACGATGGACAGAAATGCGCTTTAACTCTGCATTCTATCTATTATCAATATTGTATTCTTCCTCTAGAAACAGAAACTATGACAGTGGTAAAGAAATCAGCAACAGAGATGAACCAAAGTTTCAAAAACAACTGTATTACCCCTCGTCGGTATGCTGGCTTCAGCATAATCAAATCTAAAGAATGTATTCAGTGAGAAAGAAACAGAAATATTGCCACCAAATGGTCTTTATGATTACTCCACAGGTCACATTCAGGCCAGGTCACATTTTGGGGTTTCAATGCATAATAGTAAAATCCGGTTTGGAGAGGGAATTCCTAAAAGAATATATTGCAAACAGAGAGAGACCACTGCCCATGCATTATTAGGCTTTGTAATGCTTCAGCGATTCCTTAACAAAATATTTCAACATCTAATTGGGAAATACAGGTGAGCACAGCAATTCTTAACCTGTGGTCTGGGAACCTCAGGGGGCGTACGACACCTACTCACGAGGCAGCGACTGCTTAGAAAATTAACAAATATCAGATTATTGAAGTGCATATAAATATCGAAGCAAACTGTAAAATTGATGTTTTTTTAATGTTTTGTAATTATGAAAGAATTTGACATTGGAGGCTAAAAATTAAGTAAGTATCCTCAGATTGATTAATGGGAGCAGTGTAAGTGCATCAAACAGAAAATATTATTGGACGATGGGTGAACTCAAATGGATTGAGAAAACCTCCAACCTTTTATATTTGTTTACGATTTAAATACAATTTTTCTTCATTTGTGTAGTTGTTTGATGAATACTTATTTCTGTATTTTCGTGTAATGTTTTGTGGTTCAAATCATCAAAATTGTATATACCAAGGTGTCCATATTCCAATAATGGCTTAGTAGGGCTGCCCAAATTAGAATTATGATTCAGTGGGAGTGCCCGGATTCCAGTAATGATTAAGTGGGGGTACACAGACGTAAAAGGTTAAGAACCACTGCTGTAGAATATTTGGTCAATATATTTGTAGAGTTCCCAGTATTAACTGAAAATGGTCTCCATGTAAGTCAGGGTTTGTTCTGTCTTCAAACATGGATACATTTTGCCAAATTCAGAAAGTGCTCTTTCTGCCAATAAGAAATAGAATATTTAGGTTAAAGGAACAGGGATAAGCCATTCCGACCAATACATTCAAGTCAAAGTACATGGGTGTTCTCGAAGGAATATGAAAGACTTACAAAAATGTTTAGGTTTCAATAATTGTTATTGATGCTCCGTCGACCAATTCTGCCTTAAGATAACATCATTATTAAAATAAATCAGTTAAAGGCAAACAAGTGGATGGACTGCTGTATCTGAATTTACCATTGATAATTCTGATTCTAGGTTCTGTTTAAGAACAGCAACCGTTCATAATTGTAACAGGTGAATCACAGATAATCTAGTAGAGGAGCATCCTCAGATATAGAAACAACAACATGTGACAGAGATAAACTGTACAATCAGACCCCCACCCCACCCCCCAGGATTTTGTGGCTTTGGATGGCAAATTTTGTTGCCAAAAAAAAGCTAAATTTGCGGCCCAAAACATCAAAATTCGCTGTATTTTTGTGGTGGGCAAAAAATGTGCCCGCCAAAAAAATGCGGAAGGCTTGTGCTCTGTCCCTGTTAGTGGTGGAGGGGGGGTGGGGTTGGCAGAGAAGCTTGATGGTAGGTCAAAAAATATTTAGGAGACATGGGTGAGGTTAGAGGTTAACAGAGATAATGGGAGCCGAGTGAGAGAAGTACAGTGGAGGGTGGGGGACAGGAGAGCCTTTCATGGGTCCGGAGGGGGCACACAAATGTGTGAGGCGGCATGCAGGCTAATTGCTCAGGAGGGGGCTAGGTGCATTTTAAAGGCAGGCAGGTCAGGAATTTAGCACCTCTGCTGCCTGCTGGCCTGTTGCTCACTTTCTCTTTACTGGCTCAGTGGCTGCACAGAGCCAGTAAAGAGAGTGTGAATGGCAGTTTTTTCTTTTCAACATATTTTGCGAGCACTTTTGTAAAATTGCAGGATTTTTACAAAAATGCCGATTTTGCAATTATTTTGCTAATCGCGAAATCCTGGCGGGTCTTCTGTATAACAATACTCAAAAAGTACATCTTCATGGCATGGAGGCATTCTTTAGAGCAGCTGCTCATAAACTCATGGTTATCACTGACCATAAAACACCTGCAATATATTAACACTCTTAGTATTAGCTATCTACTTCTGAAAGGCAAACACTTTTTCTCATCCTTCGATTTACAGTTAACTCAAACATCATGCAAAAAAAATAAATGGGCTGATATTTTGCTGAAATAATGGAAAGCACTGTTGCTCCTGGATCAGCTTATTTGTTTCTTAACAATCTGATTTTATGAAAAAAAATTGCTATTAGAACTATAAGCTCAAGGTTGCACATTACATTGTGGGGCATTGGTCTGACTACCCTGACCCCTTCGGCTCCTCATTAAGTCTATGCTTCTGATTAAATCCACAATCCTGTGTTGGTCACTTTGGAGAACTTGAATCCCTGCTTCTAATTAGGAGATACCTCTGGAGGTCCAGCTTGAGAAATCTCTACTACACCTAGGGGTGCGGAAGGATATGAGGGTACAAGACTGCTTTATCTTATCCTAGTATACATCCTTATAAACGAATAGCCAGAATTCAAAGTGGACAGAATCCTGGTGGCTCACTGACCTGAGGGATATTACGCACTTTCCATGGAGGTATGTATACATACAAACAAAGCCATGCCAAAATATAAGATACAACTTTTGTATGATATTCTCCCTGTGTTGGGGGGCATGTTCATCCAAGGGAATCCCCTCAAGGCCTCATTATAGGGTTAAATCCAACACATAGGGGCATAGTCTCAAGTAACTATCGGCAAGTTATCAGCACTTTATCATAGCCATAGTCGCAATAAATGTATCTCCCCATTCACAAGCTGGTGCTAACAGCCACTATCACCAGTTTACCTGCGATAGCAGCAAACAAAAACATCAACACCCGATGTCCACGGCAACTATCATTAATGAGATGCAGAGTAGGCATTCCCATGGCAAAAGCTGCAACAACATCACTTCGCAACATTCTCAACGACCATCCAGATCGGCGAAAAGACCACGATACATGCGATAAGGCATGTTAGCAGCAGGAAACTAACACCTTCTCTGACCTGGTTCAAAGTCGGACGACAGCCTGCACCACAAAAGGGAGGCCAGCCCAGAGCCACACCTGAAGAACAACAGATGCCATGGAGCCACTGAACATGTGGGCCGGACACCCAAGAGGGCCACAACACTCACTGCCACCACCCCCAGGACCCCCCCTAAGCCCCGGACCCCCCTTCCCCGGACCAACACTGAAGCAGCACAGACAAAGACAACAACCCTCCGAAAATGCACCAACCTCCCAGACCCAACACCAGAGAATGTCATTGCCCACTACATGCTCAAAGGGAGAACTGTTCTCCGCATCCTGACCTCCATTGTCCACAGGCTAATGGTACCAACACAGTGGACAACCAATATCCCACCTCAGACCAAGCTGCTGGCGGTGTTGCACGTATCAGCCTCTGGTGCCCTCCAACCAACAACCGCCTGAGACGGAGGAGTGACACAGCCAGGCCAATCAAAGTCCCTCACAACGGTGATGGATGACACCATCAGCTTGGTACCCCACCATCTATACTTCCCACACACTGCGTAGGAACAGCAAAGAGAGCAAGCAAGGCGTCTATGCCACAGCTGCCTTCCCGCACATGTCAGGGGGTAATTGACTGCACACATGTCTCACGAGTGGCCTCTGGCAACACTGCACACAATAAGCACAACAGAAAGTGCACGTATCCCACCAATGTGCCGGCAACATTGTACCACCGGGGAATCTACGCCAACGTTGTCGCCAACCCCCAGGCAGTGTACATGATTCCTACACCTTCCAACAGTCCATTATCAACTTGCGCTACTAGGATGGTACCCACGGAAATGCACTGCTCGTTGGCCAATACCAAATGAACACACCACTCACCTCAACTCCACAATCATGGAATTCAGAACACAGGAAATGCACACGTCACAAGCTCACATACAACATGCACACCCACTAGTCAAGACAGCACAACTTACTGTGGGAACCTGGGCCAGCCATGCACATTAGCCAGACATGTGCGAAGGAGACAAGTGACCGATGAATATGAATGTACACAATGCCAAGTGCGGCGTGGTTGTGCTGAACAGACTGCAGTATGCAGACCACACGCATATCCATGTCAACATACTCCACTGGTGTATGGAGTGTAGTGGACAGTGGACACAACCATGTCACCCCAGCCACAGGGGAAGATCACGGAATTGTAGCTTGTTACTCCCCCCCCCAGGAGCGTGAGTGGAGTGGGCTGGCCCGGTGTACGCCAGGATAGCGTAGGGGTGTGAATAAAAGGCACGTAACTCTGGGAGTGGTCCTCTTCCGGAATGCCCAACGACTCCGCCAGGACAGCTCCTCTCACCCTGCCATGAGGCTGACACCGTTGCCCTGAGCAGAGTTGCCTTCAATCCCATGCGTCTGCTGCACCCAGGACGCTGGTCCCCAAACCAGTCTTTCCTGCCCCTGCACACCCGGGCCTCAATGCCCACCTACCGAAACGGGGGGGTATTGAAGAGGGCCCACCACATGCTGGTGCAGTCTCCAAGCCTGAGGGGCGTGACCTTGGCAGCCTCCTTAGATCATCACGGCCTCCGTAACACAGGCCTGCAGTACTACTTACTCGTTGATGTACTCCATGTGCATGCACAGCGGACAAGTAGGTCAAACATTTGGAACTGAGTCTTGATTACACCATGGTAGAGCACAATAATAATGGTTGAGTTCATGTCACTATACTCTCTTCGAAATGGTGACACCAAGTCTGTGCATAGCATCACAACCACACGTGCATGTGGGTCCACGCGAACTACTGCCCTCGGCCTACACTGCTCACGAATAGGTCACCCATCTGGAACTGAATCTTGATATCCTGATGTGTGAGTTTCATATGTTCATGGGATGTTTGATGTCACTATACTCCCTTCGATGTGGTGCCACCAGGTCATAGTAGTACATCACAGCCGCAACATTCTGTGGACCTACTCGGACTACTGCCCGCGGCCTGCACTGCGCTCGAGTAGGTCACAGATTTGGAACTGAAAATCGATTTTTTTCAATGGCAGAGTACATATCATTGCACGCAAACAGAGGTATAAGAGGAGGACGCGTTGCAGTCAGGAGGAAAAAAGGATCATCGTTACGGAGGTGACCGAACACTACCAATGACTGCCCTGGTGTCACTAACTCTGTGCATCACGAGCCAACGATACATGGCTGTGGGCCACTGCTGACCGCTGCCTCCGGCCTACACTGCGGTCCAGTAGGTCACAGAGTCTTGATTTGGCAATGGTGGAGTTCATGTCAGTGTACCGGCATTATCGCAGACAGCATCCCCTCTCAGCCCCGGTGCCACTAAGTCTGTTCCCCGACATTCATGGACACTCTCGGGTCGAACATTGGTGGCGTCTCAGTCTATGGACTAGGTGTAGTTTTCATCCTCATGCAGCTGATACAGAATTGGTGGTGGCAACGAGGCTGTCGCTTTTCACTCCTTCATTTGCTACTACCGGATAGCACCAGACTTCTGCATCATGCCCTGGAGGACACCTTCCACTGTCCCCTGCAACCCTCCGCCACATTCACCTTCGACATCAAGGAGGACCCGCTCAGTCTGTGTGGCCCTACCTCAGTGTACCACAAGTCACCATCCTGTGGCGGTGTGCCTGTGCCGGCTGCTGTGGATCCGGGGCCACTAACTATGTGCCACTCAAGTCAAGGACACTGTTTGATTCAATATTTGATGGCCTCTGACACAATGCCTTGTCAATGCCCTGACCGGCTCAGACGTGGAATCACCGCAGGAGGCAACTGCCACCACCGCCAGGACCACCTACAACCACCATCTGCAAGAGTCTAAACAGTGGTACTGGCAGACTAACGGAGTTGCTCACACCTGTCGTAGACGCCATCATCTGCCTGTTATCCTATTCAGCACTCCAGATGCCACTAACTCAGTGCACCGCAACCCATGGACCATTACTGATTGAGTTTTGTGCTGTGGAGAGGTTGTCCAGCAATGTCACCTCAGGCCTTGTGGGAGACCTGGGACATTGATGTGGAAGATGATGCAGGTCTAACACACCCCACTGCATCTGCATCAGGAATATTCAGAAGGGACACAATCCTAGTAATTTTCATCACATGAGCGCGCTCAGCTCTAGTGCCCAAACCTCAGTGCACTGCAACTCACAGACGCTTCTGTTTGTATGTTGGGTGACCTCTGTACTTGCTCTGGCTCCCTCCACGTTGTTCAGCAGTTGTAATGAATCTGCTTTTGACAAAAAGGACAGATCCTAACTGCAACATCCCCCTAGGCTGAGGCAAGCACAGCACTCACACAAGGCGGGGCACTTTTTACCACTGTACCCTTAAATAATATACACTTTTGAGCATGTAATGAATGTCTTACCACCCCTGGCACAACAAAGACTTCAACACAAAACAAACAGACTCTCTCTCTTTTAGAATAAGGCTTGGGGTGTATTACATAATGCTCTCTAAACAAAGGCTATCTCAGATGCCAAATGCATAAGATTCAAATATATGTAGCAAACTATAATCTAAATGCATGAATAATACTGATTAATACTCATTAAATGTATCAGTAATATTGATTAATAAACAAGCAGCAACTGATAAGACACATTGGGCCTCCTGTAAGAGATCAGAAAGAGATATATATATATATTCACTGAAAAAACCATAGGTTATAGACCATATATAGTTAGCGATTAGCATTTACAAAACCTTATTTTACTCGCATAAAACCATTGAAATTCGCATATATAGTTAGTTGCGCTAACTATATATCGCGCACCCGCAATCCACTGCTGATGATGTAACATATTACATCATTCATGACATGGTCAGTGACATCACTGATGACATCACTGGTGACATCTCAAATGACATCACTGATGACATCACTGATGACATCTCATTTGACATTACTGATCACATCACTGATGACATCATTCATGTGATTATACGATGAACCTCTTCAGACTCTGATATAACCTTAGATACACTCAGTGTAAACAGACACTCACAGACTGTCACTCATCCATGGAGTTACTCACACACCTAGTCAGTCATGCAAAGAATCAATCACACCTCCATTTCCTTAACTATACAGTTATACACACCTTACTTATTCGAACATATACTAGCACATATTTACTCTTTTATACAATCCCTGATACAAGTTCACAATGATCCATACAGCCACTCACACATTCACTGGCTCTTATGCACAGTAATTTATATATGTGAACTCTCACATGTACTGTGTTTTACATATGTACTTACTTTGACATGTAGCACTGAGATATCCATTCACTCACCAATACACTCGTACACAGTCAACCACCCATACAGCTGTTTCCACATGCAGTTTTGAACCCATAGATCTAGTGAATCAACTGTTCACACATGTATGCACAGAGTCACACACCTCCCAGCCACCCCCACACACACACTCACTCTCCCATACAAATACTTGGACAACCAATCAATAACCCATACAGTTACTCATATAGCTACTGATCAACACATGCAGCAGTTCATAGAACAACAGATATAATGATGCACAAATTAAGATAGTTTAGTCACTAACCCATGCACTCAGTGAGACACATTTAATCACTCTCTCATACAGTCAGTCATGCACCTACTAAATCCTTCATCCAGACACTTATACATCCACTCATTCTTCAATATGTAAGACATATTTTAACTTTACAGAAACAGACAGCCACTGGATGATGTCATCAGTGATGTCACTGACCATGTCATGAATGATGTAATATGTGACATCATCAGCAGTGGATTGCGGGTGCGCGATATATAGTTAGCGCAACTAACTATATATGCGAATTTCAATGGTTTTATGCGAGTAAAATAAGGTTTTGTAAATGCTAATCGCTAACTATATATGGTCTATAACCTATGGTTTTTTCAGTGAATTTCAATGGTTTTTTAATACCAAATATCAAATGCTGTCAAATGTCAAGTACATGATAGGTAAAAACATTTTCGTGTTTATGCACGCTGATGTGCTTTGAACGCTGCCCCCCCCCTCTTTTCTCTTAGCAGTACTCTCTCTTTGCAGATAGTGAAGGGTAGTTAACGCAGGCCTTTGCCCCCGTTGTAATCCGTCGTGCCTGCTTCTCTCTCTATTTGATTGATTGCTATCCAAGCATTTACTGTTTTAGAATTGGTTCTCTTTGGTTCATTCTGTATTTACAAACAAGCACAGAGTCGCAATACTCTGTTTAGTCTTTGCAGATAGTGAAAAATCGTTTAAAAAAACAAAAGGAATCGAGCAAAATCAGTAGGCCACTAATGGGATCTGTTTTTGACCTCGCTAAAATAGAAACATTAAAAACAACCCCTCATGAGAAATACGAAACTAGTAAGATGAACTTAGCTCCACACCATGATGGCTGCAAGGCAGCTCGACTCCGCCGCCCACCCCACCCCACCCCACCCCACCCAAAATAACGACAAACCCTATGCAAATATTATAAATATATACAACACACCAGCAAAGTAACAGGGTAAAACGTTTTATTAAATAACTATAAAAATGGCAGCCTGCTGCAACATCGATCCAAATGCCTTTTGGTGACTCTTCCATTGTGAACATTGTCCCACAATCCGTTTGACCTGAAACGATTACACAAATAAAACATTTGTGAGTTTTAAATTTCCGGAGAAGTATAATTCACCAATAGTTTTCTCTGTAGATCTTTTTCCATTAACAATCCCAGTTCCATCACCCGCCCAGGATATCACTACTGTTAGTTGTCATTGTTGCTTCTGTTTTAATAAAAAATGTTTTAAGGTGTTTACTGTTTTTGTTGCGATGTATATATTTATAAGTTATTAAAGTGTTATAATCCTACTAATTTTTTTATCGATTATTGCTGTTTGAGATATTCCCTGTCTACAAACAGAGAAGAATAGAAATATTCTGTCTCCCTTTGCAGATAGTGAAGGATAGGTAATGCAGACTTTTGTCCCCCGTTGTAATCCGTCATGCCTGATTGATTGATTGGCTGGACATTTATTGTTCAAGGAATAGTTCTTTCGAGGTACTCCCTGTTTGCAAATAACGTGGAATAGAAATATTCTGTCTAGTCTTTGCAAGTAGTGAAGGGTGGGTAATGCGGACCTTTGTCCCCCGTTGTAATCTGTCATGCCCATCTACTCCCCACTGATTGAGAAACTAGTTCCACCCGGACCATTTATTAGAGGTACATCATCTGACTCAACCGGAGAGAACCCCTAATAAAGAAGACATATGTAAAATACGAAGTAATCCCTGTATCCTGTTAAACAGAAACTTTAGCATGAAACACACTTGAAAAGGAAGGGAAAGAAATCGAACAAAATCAGTAGGCCTCTGATGAGTTTTTGACTTCGCTAGAAATAAGAAACATGAAAGTGGTGAAAGAAGCCAAGCTTGACGTTACGGCAGCCACAAGGTAGCTAGGCTCCGCCACCCCCCCACTGCTCCAAGCATGTCTGTCCCACCGCCCGCCACGCCCAATAACGGTAACATGAAATAAATACAAATCAGCAGATACCTACCCCCATTCCGGAAACTCCCGAAGTGCAACAGGTTCGCGGCTACGCCCATCCGGAAGACGAGGCCTTCGGCACGTGTAGGGCGAGTCCTGCTGGCAGCCGTCGGCCGGGGAGGTCATCCAGTAAGGTGGGCCAGGAGAGGAGCCGAGGCCGACGGGATTCTTCTTCTTTCTTAGATAATGGCTGTGACAACGGGGGGGGGGATGTCTTGCACATGCCACCGACCCCCCCCTCGTATCTCCTGGTCTGGCCCCGGCTTGATATGAGCTCCCCGTTCGGGCCTGAAGCGGCGCCCTGCAGGCCACGGGGGGGATGTCTTGCCTCTGCCTCCGACCCCCCCCCCCTCTTATCGCCTGGTCCGGACATCACGGATATCAACGCCAGGTGTCGGCATGGGGTGCGCTGGGAGGGAGAGGCGGCGCGAACAAGCCTCCTCCACCCCCACAGGTGGGGGCCCCTCGGCTGCACCCCCAACGCTCCACTCACCCAACAAAAGGGTTCCTCCACTCTTGCGATACAGCGACGCTCCACTCGCCCAACAAAAGGGTTCCTCCACTCTTGCGATGCAGCGACGCTCCACTCACCCAACAAAAGGGTTCCTCCACTCTTGCGATGCAGCGACGCTCCACTCACCCAACAAAAGGGTTCCTCCACTCTTGCGATGCAGCGACGCTGCACTCACCCGACAAAAGGTCTCGTCCACTATTGCGAGGCAATGATGCTCCGCTCACCCAGCGGGGGTCTCGTCCACTGTTGCGGTGCAACGACACTTCTAGTTTCCTGCATCCAGAAACGTTCTCCTCAACTTTGAAGATTCTATAAGAGCCACGGGGGCCCCCGACCCCCGATGGGGAATGACTGCCATGATCACCCACGGAACGACCACGACGTAGCCGCGGGATGTCGGCGCGCTCATGCCGTTGCCGGCCTCAGTCTTGAAATCACCAAAATCCTGCAAGACTACCAACTTGATCAGTTCCGGTGGGACACCAGTATGACCCGGTAGGAGAGATTTTTGCCTCCCACCCCTCTTTGACTGATGGTTCATGTCGCCAGACCCCTCTACTACCCTTCAACGAAAACTTTTAGACTGCCGAAAGAGGTCCCGGTCCAACCACGAGTTGGTGGAGACATTTTGACTATACTTGGACCTTCCTGACCTCACCCAAAATGGCGCCGGTACAAATGAAACTATTGTGCCCCGATTGCTCAGCCTTGATATCATGAGATATGTATGCAGTTTTTAGCACATTAATTGATATGGGATAAGACTGATTATATGTTCGGACAATGAATTGATCCGGGATGGGTATTGATTATACGTTCGAACAATATATTGACATGGGACTTGTACTGATTACACATTCGGACAATGAATTGATATTAAGTTCTAATGCATCATTGATTACTGTATTTATTGAAGGTTAGAATTGTCGACACTTTTGGTACTTGCTCACAATGAATTATCGATATGATTTTGTTGCACTTGTCACACTTTTTACTGATTATATGTTCGGACAATGAATTGATCCGGGATGGGTATTGATTATAAGTTTGAACAATGAATTGACATGGGACAGGTACTGATTACACGTTCGGAAAATGAATTGATATTAAGTTCTAATGCATCATTGATTACTGTATTTATTGAAGTAATACTGATCTCTCTGCATGAAATTAATTTTCCACATGCCACACAAGTCAATCTCATCTGCCCAAAGTTCTTTTGCAGATTTGGGACCGTTTCCCTTGTCTCTGACTCACTTATTGCTAAGTCATTGGTGGATGTTTTTGCCGGTCGGGGGTTATCCCCCAAATCTCTAAGTTGTGCTTTAGAATAATTAAGAGGGTGCCACCTCTCCATGTGCCGATGCATGGTATAATTACCATAGCTATATTTTTTTTCGGTCCCTCTCGATAGTTTTTTTTTTGCAGATGAGGCAGGTAACGAACCTGGCTTTAACTTTCTTTTCATGAGAAGGAAAAGAAAAAAATTGCCAGATAAAATTCACTTTCACATGGGACGTTCTTGGCATTTCTTTTAGTTTTTTAATGTACATGTTCATAAAACGATTACACAAATGAAACATTTGAGAGTTTTAAATTTCCGGAGAAGTATAATTTACCAATAGTTTTCTCTGTAGATGTTTTTCCATTAACAAACCCAGTTCCATCACCCGCCCAGGATATCACTACTGTTCCCCATGTCATAAAACCTTAGGATGTTCAATAACTGAAACAGCTAATATGGGTTTACTTACAGGGGACATCTTTTGTTCTGTTTTGTAAAGTAAAACTATTGTGAACGCAAGTATTATACATAGTAAGTGTTTAATATAGCATTTGTCAGTCATTGGTTAAGCAGCTAGGACCTGTTCACTCTTGACACCCCAGGTGCTGTGTATGTTGCACTATAGAGCTGCATCGGGAATATGGACAACCCTATTGATGTTGATTTTTCATTATTGATTATTGTAAAGAAATGGCGACTCCCCCCTTTAGCAGATTAGCTAAATCTTTGCGTAATTTGGGCATAAAAGTTATATTATTGGAAGTAGATGGTTATAGTTCTGGTTAATTTCCATTCAGAATGTCCTACACAGCACCACTCTAGGTAAATATGCTGCCTTGGGACTATTCGCACAACAGACCGCTACTGACCATTGTTGCTTCTGTTTTAATAAAAAATGTTTTAAGGTGTTTACTGTTTTTGTTGCGATGTATATATTTATAAGTTCATAAAGTGTTATTTTCCTTCTACTTTTTTGTGAGTGCTATATATTTTTAATGTGACACATAATTGTGAAGACTTTGATGTACAAAAAAGGCATCCCTGGAATCTTCCGCTTCAGGCTCGGTCCCACACACCCTCACAGTGAGAATCCCCTCTCCAATCACAATACAGGATGGTTATCAGATTGCAGGAACGCGTGTAGTATGACGGATCTCATCGGGTGGGGGCCTTGATCTACTGTAACTTCTTTGAAGAGGGGTGATTCTTTACAGTTGAGGCCATAAACTACATCTGCAGGGCTAGGTGATAGCCTGGGACGGGCCCGGACAATCGGACACAGAGGAAGAGGAGTGTCAGAGGGTGCGGTAGTGAATAGGGTGAAAGGCAGGTGTCGGGCGGGCACAGGGTGTGATTCTCAGAGAAGAACAGCGCAGTTGGGAGGAGGTTTCTAGCCCATACATGAGAAAGAGAGCGGGAGTGACCACTGCGTGGGGGAGATGCTTGCGAGGGTGCAGACAGTGGGTCAGGTCAAGGCATCTAAAATGGCTGCTGTGCTCGACAAAAGTGTGGCATTGCAAAAAAGGCAAGATGGCGCAGACAATGTTTATCAATAATGATTTATTTATAACAAATAAAATATTTACTCGCAGTGACAAAATGGCGGTCAACACTTCCTGATTTCCATCGAATCGAACGTTAACAGACGTCACGCAGCAAAAAAAAAAAAATGCTCACGCACAGCCGCTGGAAGACATGTATCAACATATATGAGCCTCCTCAGCCACCCTCAGAAAACAAAAGGGGTCAGGATACGTCTCCCGCACCCCCTTATACCTAGTAATTTAATGAAATCGAAACACAAAATGGCGAATTCACGTTTCGCTACCAGTTTGCGACCCGGTTCGCGAACCGAGAAGCGCTTCTACCGCGAAAAATCTAATTTTTATTATTTGCCCCACGGGACCCTTTAATAACCCCAACATCATTCCTAGGGGGTCAAGAGGGGTCTACCTAGCCCCCTTTCATTAAATTCCCCCTTTGTTTTTCTCCTCCTCTTGTCTCTCGATCCTACCGACAGACAAGATGGCGGCCGCACCGGACTGTTTAGAATGTTGACAGACACCGGAGAGCCAATCAGCTTTGCTACGCAAAGCTCCGTTACGCGAAAAGTACGCGATCTGGAGCGCTATCTGGGACGCTGTCACAGATATATCTGTTTTTTAAACGTTAATTTCTCAAAATCCACTGGAGCACATATATTGAGACCCAGCAAAGGCACATCGGGCTAACAGTCCCTATAATTTTGCCAAGTTTCGTGCAAATCCATTCAGCCGTTAATTTGCGACCCGGTTCGCGAACCGAGAAGCGCTTCTACCGTGAAAAATCAAATTTTTTTTATTTTCCCCACGGGACCCTTTAATAACCCCAACATCATTCCTAGGGGGTCAAGAGGGGTCTACCTTGCCCCCTTTCATTAAATTCCCCCTTCGTTTTCACCTCTTCTTGTCTCTCGATCCTACCGAGAGACAAGATGGCGGCCGCACCGGACTGTTTAGAATGTTGACAGACACCGGAGAGCCAATCAGCATCGCTTCGCAAAGCTCCGTGACGCGAAAAGTACGCGATCTGGAGCGCTATCTGGGACGCTGTCACAGATATATAAATTTTTTAAAACGTTAATTTCTCAAAATCCACTGGAGCACATATATTGAGACCCAGCAAAGGCACATCGGGCTAACAGTCCCTACAATTTTGCCAAGTTTCGTGCAAATCCATTCAGCCGTTCGAGCTAAAAGTGAGGCCAAACGCCCTATGGAAATTAACATGGGAAAAACGCGTTTTGGGACCCCCTTTTTTCTCGGCCCCCCCTTGATGAACCCCCCCCAAATTTTCAGGGGCTGCTCAGAAACAAAATGTGCCATTTTCCTGAAAATTTCAGCCGATTCCGTACACAAACGCCAAAGTTATTAGACATAGAATTTTCAAGAGTTCCATAGAGAAATAATCCTAACTATATATACCTACTGGCTATCGCCAGTAGGTTATATATATATATATATATATATATATATATATATATATATATATATATATATATATATATATATATATATATATATATATATATATATATATATATATACATACACACACACATACATACATATATATATATATATATATATATATATATATATATATATATATATATATATATATATATATATATATATATATATATATATATATATATATATATATATATATATATATATATATATATATATATATCGCATGGTACCGCTGTGTTAACCAAGTATTCACAACACGGCGGTACCATGCGTAATTTCCCTGCAATGGACTGCGATGTTGAGAGTTGCGTTGTTACTTTTGCAATGGTTATCACGTGTTCTTGAAAATATGCCCCATAGGGTATAAGCATAGAGGGTCCCTACTTCTATCTTCCTCCTGGTACCACTAAATATATCAGGAAAAATCACCTCCCTCCACACTGGTGATGCCACCCACAACCTAGTACAACCTGACTGGCTTCAATATTAGGCACATCGCACATACTTTTGTGCTATTGAACTGATATAGTTCCAAGGTACTTGATATAACTTTACTAATTCTTCTTTGCTACAAGACTAAAAAGAAATCACTTGGAGAGTAGCATCCCCCTCTTTGTTGGCCTATGTGTTTCAGCAGTCTTGTACCACAGTATGTGGATCAAATAATCTATTTTGTGATATATTGAGACCATAATATCGACTTCCAATATCATCACGGCAGAGTTAATAGATCTCTGCCTATTCCTCCTACTTCCTCAACTCGGCATGCAGTTTGGCTGAAGGGGAACATGAATGTTGTAAACATGTACATGCCTTTAATCTACCTATATGATATGGAAAGAGGTACATCTATGTCTCAATTACATTTGCCTACATTGATGTAAAATGCTTTATAAGCTGACTAAAAATTCGGTTTAACTGCACGAGAGATTCTCAAACCCAGTACATAATGATGTTTAGTAAGGGTGTGATTCTCATATTTATGACTTAGATTAATTTCTTTTTTGAAACCTTGTTTTGTACTTGCATTAGAAACGGACGGCGGAAGGAAGTGCCAACAATCAGTAAACACACTCCCATTAATGAGCTGTGAATCAACATATAATTGCACACACAAATCCCAGCTGAATGGAAATTGCATTGAAAGCTTTGAAATATCGATGTATTTTTAATGATGTATTTTTTTCCATTACAGGTTGTGTTGTTTGGTGCTGATGTGGCATTTGAAATATATGTTTGTTATTGATATATTAATATTTGAATACATTTCGTATGACGACAAACTTAAAAATGTATAGTTAGTACTTTCATAAAGCATTTGCTTCCACACTCTGGCAGCTTGGTAGCACTCCAAACAGGCAATTAAAGACCAACAGCAGTTCAACTACGGGAAGAGTTGGACACACCACAACACCGAAAAATAACTTTTATAGTAGGATTTGTTTGGTCTATGGCAAAAGTACTTTTTTAAAGTTCTAACATATCCAAGCCCAATTTTAAAAGCAAATTCTGTAACCTTTCTGTGCTCTCTAACTTAGCTCTTCCCTTTACATGAAATGGTAAATTGATATCAGTCTGTTTTTCTGACTCTGTCTTGCAAGAAACTTCTTTCCTTGCACAGAAGTCAGATAAGATTGTATAATCATTCCGCAATGTTCATTTCTGCCCTGAAGTGTCCTTGCGTCTGTGTTGTAGGCATGGATGTCGATTCAATAAAATGCCAGGGGTAAACAAAGTGACATCACACACTTTGACAAGCCCCTTATGACATCACGAGATGTAAACTCATGAGCCCCACCGTTGGTTAACTTTCCAGGAAGTAATATTGAATTTGAAGGGCCCACAATAAAATCAAAATACCATAATAATACAAAATATACTAAGTTAGAGAGCACTATGTCAGTTTTCACTCATATAAAGCTGCTGCTTTGTATGCTTTGTATGGCCGAGGTACAACAGTGATCAGCAAAGGGGCATGCCATCATAAGGGCAGCCATCTAAAGTACCATCAATGTATTCGTAGACAGTCTCAAATTCTGAGACACATAGTCTATTTTTGTTTTCAGGTAGGAAGTACTGTTTAAAAATAATACACACGTCTGAAACTTTTAAGCACTATAAATTACAGATGTTAGTATTATCAATTAATCCCTTAACACTGGCTGAAAAAAAGCCCGGAACTAGCATGATAAACGTGTGTCAATAGCTGGAGCTTTGTTCAGTGCTTTCAAGGCAAGCAGGTCAGACTACAGCGAAATTCTTGTTTTCCTTTCTCAGATATAAACCATCACACGGTGAGCCCTGTATGTCAGGGCTCGCAGGGACTCTGCTAGGAATCACAGCCAGGGGTCGCAGCAATGACCCCTGTTCAACCTTAATTGACCAGCAGCAAGGAGTGGCTATGAGGTGGCAAAGCATGATGTACCTTTTGGAGTAAGTGTGACTATAAAGGACATTGTTCCCCTCCTTGACCAGGAAGCTGGTATCCCCTAAAATCTAGGGTTAATAGAGCTACACATCAACTCAGGTAGGACTCACCTGGCTTTATTTTGTTTTTAAGCACAAAACAAATTCGGTGTTTTGACCGCTGTAAGGTATTTAGGGATCTTTGGCCCTGAAGAATGTATCAGACCTGTTAGGTCTACATATTGGGCAGAAACATGTTGGTCCACTGAGAGACGGTTTGAGGTCATTGTCCTCAGCATGCCAGCTCTCCTCATTTTTTAGATATACCTGTAGTCCCTATTCAATAAAGATGTCCCACCGGGCAACCAGTCACAAGGTATTTTTAATTCACTGATCTGGATCCTGTCTTAGTCCAGTAGCTTTTTCCTTATTGGCCAAAATCCAACAAGAGGTCGAATCCGACCTGGTGGTTTTGTCTTACCAGGGTGGGGAGAGATTGCCGATGAGGAAGCATGACACAAATGTGTGTGAGGCCTTCTCTTCCATAAGAATGTCAGTCAGTTCAGTAAAAATAAGTTTATTAGACCATTGGTCTCCAAACAGCATGATACATATTACAATAGATAGTTTAAAACATATACAAAACAATTTCATGAATACTTTAAAAGGACGATACCTTCAAGGGGCAGTTCCTGCCTCCCTCCCACAACTTAAAAATGTTGTATAACAATACTCCTAAAATTGCAGTCAGCAACACAGTCAATCTATAACGTAAATATAATGTTCCAACCTAAACACAATTTACTTTGAGCATGTCCCACAATAACTCCATGCCAATTTCTATCCGATCGTATTTGGTTCCAATAGGGTCCTTTTTACCACCTTCATATATTTTGCCATCACGATTGCTATATAAAGGTTTGGCATGTCAGTAAATAAATTAATTGCTTGCAGGCGCTCAGTTATACCATATTTTAAAAGCAAAGGTCGTAAAAACAGTTTGCCCTGTGACACAAATTTTGTCAGTCTAATAAAATATGTAAATTATCACACTTGGTACCGAATCTACAGCGGCTTTTGCCATCCGGTTGTACCAATTCTGCTTTTCTATTTCCATAGGATACCCAGAGGTTAACCCCTATTCTCCATCGGAGCACGTCAGTTCCTAATCCAGCATTAGGTAGTGTGTACAGATAGGGGTACCACATATCATTCTCCCAGCTATTCATCATATAATGGACTGATACTTTCTTTCTCAGGTATATCATGTCATTTTGCCTGGATATTTCTCTTCCTGCTCTTCTAAGCTCCACATTTGAAGCTGCGACCGACAGTGTCGCCTGGTCAAATTTTACATTTAGGATTTTACACATTGCGCACAATTTCATTCTAATCACATAGGCCCAATTTAAGTCACTGTGCAAAATCTCCTCTTTACACCATTGTGACACTTTTGTAACTTCCTCAGATCCCAATCTTTTCCAAAATCTCAAAATGGCCACTTGTACCTGTATGTTTCATGAATTCACGCCTAGCTCCAATCGGATTGCCTGGATCATAGAGGAGCCTGGCAGTGACATCAATGGTTTTAGACATTTACCTTCCTCAATGTCCCATTTGTTCTTCCCACCCAAATACAAGAATGGGCTTCCCTTCCTTTCTTGGATTGGATTCTTGGCTTGGATTCCTTTCTCACCCTCTGAGGCGGAAGCCGGAGGTTCTACTCCTCTTTTCTTTACCTGCTCTGGCACAGACTTAATTGCAGAGGGCAACGCTAATTTTAAATAGCGTCCCGAGTGACGCTTGCATTTTATTTGCGCTCGATTTTAAAAAGCGGATTTCATCTAGGATCTTTGTTCCCTACCTTCCTCTACCTCCTGGGCCGCTCTCAGCTGAGTGTTGACGCTGAGAGCTGGTCCCGGGGAGGCGAGGGCTGTTTAGCGGCCATCTTGGGTGGGTAGGCGCGCCCTCGCGCTCTAGTCGCTATAAAGGGGGCTCAGGTAGAGACTGCCAAACGATTCCTTTCTCACCCTCTGAGGCGGAAGCCGGAGGTTCTACTCCTCTTTTCTTTACCTGCTCTGGCACAGACTCAATTACAGAGGGCAACGCTAATTTTAAATCGCGTCCCGAGTGACGCTTGCATTTTATTTGCGCTCGATTTTAAAAAGCGGATTTCATCTAGGATCTTTGTTCCCTACCTTCCTCTACCTCCTGGGCCACTCTCAGCTGAGTGTTGACGCTGAGAGCTGGTCCCGGGGAGGCGAGGGCTGTTTAGCGGCCATCTTGGGTGGGTAGGCGCGCCCTCGCGCTCTAGTCGCTACAAAAGAGACCCCTATTGCTCCGCGTAGCGGACGCGGTAGCGGATGCGCCGGATGCCCGCCGGAGTCACGCCAGAGTCCAGCCCGTCTGCGCCCGTCCGCGCTGAGGACGCGCTGGTCCCTGGACTCTGGTAGAATGTCATCTCCCCCTTGCAGCTACTCTCTTCGCGATCTGTTGGCTCTTAAACTTTGTAAAAAACGCTGCTCACATTCTTATGAACCGGATGATTTCCTGCTCCCACCTCGATGTGGCTGCTACCTCTCGTCAAGACCTCCCAATCCCGCCCCCATCTACCCTACCCCTGAACACCCCGTCACATCCAGTTCTAATATAGTGGAAGTAGAGGGCATCTTGGTCAATGCCCGCTCCCTCATCAAGAATAAGGTTATGTTTAGGGAGATGGTACTGGACAGAACGCCCACTCTAGTGTTTGTGACCGAAACCTGGGCTAAGGACTCTTCCGACCCTGATTTAATAGAGGCTGTCCCGGAAGGTTACTGCCTGGCCAGACTAGATAGGCAGGGACGAGTGGGAGGGGGGATAGCGATCCTTTACAAAGATCACCTTCAATGCCACATAGTACCCATGACTGATTTTCCTGACAGTTTTAAAGCTCTTTGTTTTACAATAAAGGAAGAGCAACGCCCCTTCTTTAACGGTATCTTAATTTATCGTCCCCCCGGCTCGAGAACCCACTTCACGCACCACCTCCTCCAATCTCTTGAACCCTATTTTGGCCGAGACAATTTCTCCATCCTGGGTGACTTTAATTACCACCTAGAACGGCACGACCTCTCTGATACCTCCTGTCTCACTGAGGCCCTAGAATCTTGCGGGCTTACGCAACGTGTCACGGGAGCCACTCATCGTGCAGGACACACTCTGGATGGCATCTTTTCCAATGACCCCCGTTTGACTACCAAGGACCCGATCCATCTTTCCTGGTCTGACCATCTGGCGGTCCCTTTCCTTCTGAAACACCACAGGGTGAACTCCCGTAAACTAGGGAACCATACAATAGAGACTACTAGAAACTTCAGGAATATTAATAGCAATTCCTTCGTGCCCTGGGCTGCAAGCCTTGCTATCATTAGCCTAGATAGCGTACAGACTGCAGTCGCCCACTTTGAACAGGTCACTACCGAGGCCCTGAATAAACTAGCCCCAGAACAATCCCGGCGCCGCGCTAGAAAGAGACCTTCTGCCCCCTGGTTCTCCGACTCCCTTAGGCTTCTTAGGCAAGAAGTGAGGAGAAAGGAGAGGCTATGGCATGCTAGTTGGGACTTCAAGAACAAGGAAGTTCATAGACTTCTTGTTAAAAAATACAAAGCTGCAATTGTGCAGGCTAAACAAGAATACTTTGTTACCGCGACTTCCTCGCTCTCCTCCCCGAAGGAACTCTTTAAAACTGTTGACTCCCTGGTCAGATTGCAAGCCCCTGACCCTGTCATCCCTTCGCAGGATCTCTGTGATAAGATCGCCTCCTTCTTCCACTCTAAAATCCAGGATATTCACCTAGCCCTCGAGGAACAAAGAGCTGTTCTCAGTGCATCTACACCCTGGGTAGAGACGAGTTCGATCATCACTGAAATCTCCCCACCATGCACTCTGGACGCTTTTCCCCCGCTGGTCTTGCAAGATCTTGAGCTACTGTTAGCCAAGACTAAGTCTGGTTCCCCTTTGGACACCTGCCCACTGAAAGTCATCAAGCAGTGTAGGGAGACCCTCTTACCACCGCTGCTAGAGATAATGAATCTAGCCATTAGAGATGGCATTTTCCCTGCAGAGTGGAAGAAGGCAGTAGTAAAACCCCTGCTGAAAAAGGCCTCTCTGGATCCGGGGGTCCTAAAAAACTTCCGGCCTATCTCCCTGCTCCCTGCTCCTGCGAAGATGCTTGAGACACATCTCAACAAGCATCTTGCCGCCTTTGTGGAAAGCTCGGGATGCTTAGACTCCTCCCAGCATGGATTCAGGAAAGAATTCAGCACCGAGTCAGCCCTCACCATCGTGCTTGACAAGATCCGCACGACAGTAGACGAGGGCCAGACCTCTCTCCTGGTCCTGCTAGATCTAACTGCGGCTTTCGACACCCTCTCCCCCTCAGTACTTACATCGCAGCTGAGGGAGGTGGGGGTGAAGAACGCAGCTCTGGATCTCTTGACCTCCTTCCTCACGGGGAGGGAACAAAGAGTCAAGCTTGGGGAGTTCCTATCTCCATCCCGTCCTGTGCTATGTGGGGTTCCTCAAGGGTCAGCACTCAGCCCGACCCTTTTTAATATCTATGTTACCCCACTAGCCAAACTAATAAGATCATTCGGGATGGACGTAGTCTCGTACGCAGACGACACTCAAATCCTCGTCTCTCTTCCCCATTCAGATGAACTAATCGCCTCCAAGTTTAGATCTTGCATGGAGGCGGTTGGTAAATGGATGATCCAGAACTCTCTGAAACTGAATGGGGAGAAGACGGAGGTGATGGTGTTTGGGGGGAAAGAAAACATCTGGTCAGCCAATTGGTGGCCTGACTCTCTTGGAACATGCCCTTCCCCCACATCTTCTGCTAAAAATCTCGGGGTGCAAATAGACCCTGCCCTTGACTTAGGCAGCCAGGTGAGCAGAACCGCTTCCACCTGTTGGGGCCTGATTCACACCCTACGAAGGGTCAGGAAATATCTTTCCCTCCAGGCAAGAAAACAAATAGCTGTTGCTCTTATCAGCTCGCGTCTGGACTATTGTAACGCGCTGTATGCTGGACTCAATAAAGGACAGCTGCAGCGCTTACAGGTAGTCCAAAACGCCATAGCCAGATTTGTCCTGGATATTCCCAGATGCTCTTCGGCCACGGCAGCCAGGAAAACGCTGCACTGGCTGCCGGTAGAATATCGTATCCGGTTTAAAGTCCTATGTATGACCTACAGAGCCATCTCCAAAAAGAGCGACACCGGAATAGGATCCATTATCTCCCACTATGTCCCCCGAAGGAACTTGCGCTCCTCTGGGAAACTGCTTCTGGCAGCCCCCCGTGTACGAAGAGCCAAATGGGGCGGCAGAGCCTTTTCCACTCTTGCCCCTAAGTGGTGGAACGAACTTCCTTTGGATCTGAGATCTCTCCCTTCCTTACAGAACTTGCGCACTGCCTTAAAAACCCTTCTTTTCCAGTAAGCATATGTGTAGGGTCTTATGTCTTTTTCCTGATCATTCTCTGATCTTTTGCTAGGCACCTTGATACCTGCGGGTTATTGTTCTGCGCATTATAAATTTTCTTTCAATTCAATTCAATTCCCTTAGTACTTGGACAGTAATTCAGTGAAGTCCAAACTGAACTTTAACCAGTTTTCCCTACCAGGAACACAGTCAATCCTATTCCGTCTATAACTACCGTACTTATTTGTGACTGATGTTGACCCATGTTTGATGTTCAAGGCTGTAGCTATGACAGTATAAGATATTGCTTTTCATGGCAGTTACTTTCAGAAACGGAGCCTTTTGCAGCAGTCCCTCTTGTATGATTTCTTACTTGTACCTGTTCTGCAGTCCTTTTCTAATACCATCTGTCCACTCCATTATGCACACAATGTCTCAATGAGTCTGTACGGGGGAGGGGCGGTTTGGTGTGCACTCTCCCGGAACACATGGGCAGTCTATCATTTTCACTCATTTCCTCTTCAAAGGAGAGATGAGCTGTAGTGGACTGGTGGTGTATGGGGCTTCAGGGAATGTTGTATATGTCATTGCTTTTGTACATGTCATCGCTATCGTAATGTTCTAGGTTGGAATGTAATGTTATTCTTGGAGTTGTTCCCGTGGATTTGATCCGCTGTTGGTGATCGTGATCCGAGGGAACACACTGCTCCGCACCGTGGCTTAAGAAACTGGTTATCTTAAATAAAGAAGAGTGAGACAACTCTAATTCTACCTACTTCAGCGTGGAATATCCTCTTTTAACATGAGCAGATATTTTATCCCCACCCCCTCCCCGCCAGCAGTTCTTAAGTGCTGCCACCACCATTGCCTGGCCTGTTGATGGCCCAATCTAGGGTGCAGGGAGCCTCCTTGCCAGGTCACTATAGAAACAGTGAATGATGTGGGAAGTTCATTCATAATGTGACAGTGCAACTGAGAGTCTGCTTCGGAATACAGAGTAATGGAGGAAAAGAGAGCAACTAAAATAAACATTGTGGTGAAGGGGGTGTCTACCTTAGAGCAGGAGGGTGACATTTTCTGTAAAGCTTCCTTCCTATGTGTTATTACATCAGTCAATTAATCAGGCTGTCACTGCATTGAATGCTCGAGCTGCTCCTCCTAAACAAACTAGAGAAGATGATTTGTTGGGTTCTGACATGGATCCGGATGTGGAGGATTTTCGGGTCAAAGAAGGCATGACTTGGTCAGGTAATGAATCATATAAAAACAAATCTGGCTTTGCCAGGCCACAGCCCTACCTCTTATGATGATAACTTTATTCACAATCCTGTAGAAACAAATCAGACTGCCCTTGCATGGAGCAGTTCTCAAAGTCTTATCAAAAGGAGCTGATGGAATGGAGGAGAACTGTCTTTTCCCAATTCTTGAGAAGGATTGAAATAATTACTAACTTTGTGAATTCCCTCTGATGCAAAGGTATGTTCCCTAATGGTAGGGGACTCTTTCCAGGGAACCATCATTTCAGAGGATCGCTCTCCTGCTCACCCTATAGATAACAGAGTAAATTTTGCAGTAAAAAGAGTTTACTCAGCTCTTTGGGCTGCACTGCTGCAGCCAGAAGATCAAGGTAAACATTCGAAGGATGATCACAAATTAATTACACCAGTCTATCCTAAAAGGAGAGATGATTAGCTTCTCTCAGAGCATCTGGATCTCATTCATCTTCCAGTGGAGCGTTCTACTGCTTTTGAGAAAGAGGTCATCACTGGGGGACCCATCAATCAATCAGTGGTTTATAGAGCATGCTACTCACCCGCCAGTGTCTCATGGCGCTGGAGGGTGTGGGGGGTAAGATAGCTGATCCGGGTCAATCAAAAAGCCAGGTCTTGAGGTCTTCCCTGAACGTGTGCAATGTAGGGGAGCGTCTGATGTTAACAGGGCGTTCCAGGTCTTGGCTGCGATGTAGGAGACCGCTCTCCCGCCTGTCCTGTTTCTGTGGTAGCGGGGGACCTCAGCCAGGGCGAGGTCGGCAGAACGGAGGTTCCTCTTGGGTGCGTGGAAACATAATCGATCGTTGAGGTATTTGAGTCCGATGTTGTTGAGGGATTTGTAGGTGACCCTCTTCTCGACGGGGAGCCAGTGAAGGTTCCGTAGGTGGTGGGTCATGTGTTCGTGGCGAGGTGTCCCCAGGTAGAGTCTGGCTGCAGCGTTCTGGATGGTCTGGAGCTTACGTAGAAGAGTTTTGTTGATTCTGGCATAGAGGGTGTTGCCGTAGTCGAGTCTGCTGGTGATGAGTGTGTGGGTGACGGTCCTTCTGTAGTTGGTGGGATCAATTTGAATGTCTTACGGAGGATGCAGAGGCAGTTGAACCTGACAGAGGAGACAGCGTTGATTTGGCGGTTCATGGAGAGGGACGAGTCGAGGATTATGCAGAGGTTCCGGGCTTGGTCTGTAGGGTTGAGAGGGCTCACGAGGGTGGAGGGCCACCACGTGTTGTCCCAGGCGGAGGTGCAGGGTCCGAGGATGAGGACCTCAGTCTTCTCGGAGTTGAGCTTTAGCCAGCTGTCCTTCATCCAGGCTGCCATGATTCTCATCCCTTCCTGGAAGCTCAGTCTGGTCATTTCTGGGTTCTTGGTGAGGGAGAGGATGAGTTGGGTGTCCTTGGGGTACCCCGCAGACAATGTCAGTGAGGTCGGAGAGAAAATGGGGTAGTCTGACCCTCCGGGTTCTGCCGGAGAGGAAGGATCGTATCCAGTCGAGGGCAGATCCCTGTATTTCCGCGTTGTGGAGCATGGTGGCTAGTGTGCGATGAGAGATGGTGTTGAAGGCGGCGGAGAGGTCTAATGCGTATGTCGTCGGTGCCAGTGAGGAGGGCGGTCTCGGTGCTGTGGTTCCTGCAGTAGTCGGACTGGGAGGTGTACAGAATGCAGTTTTTCTCTATGAAAACGGTGAGCTGGGCATTCACGAGTCTTTCGGTAACTTTTGCTGCGAAGGGGAGGAGAGAGATAGGACGGAAGTTCTTCAGGTCGGTAGGGTCGGCCGTTGGTTTCTTGAGGAGGGGTTTCACCTTTGCGCATTTCCAGTCGTCGGGGCAGGTGGCGGATGTGAGGGAGGAGTTGATAGTGTGGCCTAGTTCGGGAGTGATGACAGTGGCGGCCCTGTCGAAGATGTGCGGGGGCAAGGGTCCGTTGGGGCTCCTGAGTGAGTCTTCTTCATGGTTGAGGTGATGAGCTTGACGGACCCGGTGTCCCAGGAGGTGATGGTCGGTTTCTCTGCAGTGGTGGGTGTTGTGGTGCTGTCGTCTCGCTGAAATTGTTGTAGAGGGCTTTGATCTTCAGGTGGAAGTAAGAGCTGAGTTTGTCCAGAGTACCTGGGAGGATGTGAGGTCAGTGGCTGCGCAGGAGGGGTTGGCGAACTGCTGAATGATGTTGAACAGCTCTTTGTGTTGGCTTGGTTTCTCTTGACCTTATCACTGATGAAAGTTCTTTTGGTGTCCCTTATACGCTGGTGGTAGTCCTTCATGGCAATCTTGTGATTGTTCAGTGCTTCCTTGGTATTCTGGTTCCGCAAGGTTTTTTCGATAGGCCTGCAGGCGCGTCTGCCTTCTTGGAGTTCGGTGGTGAACCAGGCGGCCTTGGGCGGACGTTGTTTGGCAGTCTGTCGGAAGGGGCCAGCTTGTTGGCGCACCAGGTGACCCAGTGGTGGAATTCCCTGGCTGCAGAGTTGGTGTAGGCGGTGGCCTTGGGGGGGTTTTGGAGGAGCATGGCGTTCAGGTGGTCCGCAGTGACCTTACTCCAGTTCCGTCGAGGCAGGCATGGGGCGGGTTTGGACGCGTTGGTGGTGTTGAAGGTGAAATGGATGCAATGATGGTCGGTCCAGGGTGGTTGGGTGGTGTGGCTGAAACGGATGTTTGATTCTTCTACGAAGATGGGGTCAAGGGTGTGTCCTGCTCTGTGGGTGGGAGTGCTGATGAGCTGTTTCAGTCCTAGGATGGCGAGGTTCTTGAGGAGGGCGGTGGAGTCAGGGTCCCGGCTGTTCTCGAGGTGGAAGTTCAGGTCTCCGAGCAGGACGTAGTCAGTGGAGGTTATGGCATGGGGTGCTGCGAGCTCAGCGATGGCGGGCTGGGCACGGGGTCCTGGCGGTATGTAGATGAGTGTACCGCGTAGCGTGGTCTTGGGACTCGTCTGGATCTGGAAGTGGAGGTGTTCAGTGTTGGAGTGTGGGTCACTTGAGGTGGAGAGTCGGAGGAGGGTCTTGTGAGTGATAGTGATTCCCCCACCAGGGCGGTGTGGGCAGTCCTTTCTCTGGATCTTGTAGCCATCAGGGATAGCTGTGGCGATGTCTGAGCCGGAGGTGGCGTTCGTCCAGGTTTCCGTGAGGAATGTGACGTCGGGCGTGAGAGTGTCGATCAGGTCCCAGATTTCAACGGCGTGTTGGTGGATGGAGCGCACGTTGAGGAGAATGCAGTTGAGGGTTTCAGTGGGTCGTCCCATAGGTGGTTCTTCTGTGGTTGTTGGCGTTGTGTCAGCGGTGAAAGATCTACAGCAGTGTCTGCACAAGAACTATCCCTGGGTGTTATTGGGTGCGGCTCGTGCGCAGTGGGTGAGGTTGCCTGGGTTTGAGCTCGAGGAGGCTGGCAAAGTTGTAGCGGTGAGGCCCAGGAGAACCAGGGTTTCTGGCGCTGGTCGGGTCGGGTCTCGGACGGGCGCAGACGGGCTTGCCTTAGGTGCGCCTTTGGCGTGCCAGCGGCGCGACCGCACAGCGGTCGCCTTTATGTAGGGGAGGGGGGCGGGAGTAGAGGTGGAGGTGGGAGTGGGGCTGATCAGGGGGGCGGGCTATGGAGCAGGAGCGCCAAAAGTGGGAAGCGGGAAGCGCTAAGTCGCTGCCAGAATACAGAAGCTGAAACCTGCAAGTAAATCACAGGCAATAAAGAAAAATAAAGGGACACAGGACTGAGGCAACTTACTGAGAAACCACAATCACACAATAGTAACCTGAGGCAGAGTCAGGCGCGAGGCTCGAACTCTGCTCCTGAAGGCTGCTGGCGAGAGTCAGTCTGGCGGAGCTGCCGGGGAGAGTGCTGCCTGGACTGAGGTCAGGCGTTACCCATGACTCTGACAAGTAAAGTCTTGCTCATTCCAATCCCTCCACTCCCCTTAAACCATGACTTTCAGTGGCACCTTTTTCTTCCAGTGAGAAGTATAATGTCTTCTCACTGGGGTACCCACCAATAACTATGGCACACATGTCTTTATTCTGCTGCGTGTAACTGCAAACTCAACATTCTAAAACAAGCTTTCATGGCATTTTGCCCTGACACCTATGTCACAGCTCTACGGAGTGCATTAGGAGCCGAAAGGGTTACGTTCTAAAATATCGCAAGTCACTATATCTCCCCCTCTGTTTAATAAAAAAGCACTATATATATATCACCATCAAATCTCCCACCTCGAACTCAGGACGAGAGCTGTATCCATGAGGTGAGAGTGGGACCTCACTTTAGCTACGCAGCAACTAAAAAACAATTGGAGCACTCGCACTCTTGGTTGGGGGATGAAGTCCCCTTGCCTCCTGAGGGTCCCTGGGGGCCAACTAGCCCTCCTGTTACCTCAAGTGAGCCCCACACAGCTGGATTGCTGAGAGTGGCCAGAGGCCACCCCCCTTTTTACACCACTCTGTAAATGTGCTTCCTAGCGCACTGCTGCTTGGGGGATGAAGTCCACTGTAGTCCTGAAATCCTCAGGACACAAGGGGACCGCATCGCCCCACTACCAGCGCACCAAGAGGGGTGTTTGCAGAGTGGTGACAAAAGGGGTGTGGCCTCCTACCACCTCCCAGCAAACCATCTGTGTAGGGCTTACTAGAGGTACCTGGTGGGCTAGTTGGCCTCTAAGTACCCTCGGTAGTGATGGGGACTTCACTCCCCAACCAGGATCGCGCCAGGTGGTGCTTTTGAGTAGTCTGCAGTTTTCTGCCTTCTTTTAGGAAGGGGGGTTGTGTGGCTGCCCCTTACCTTAAAACCAGGCGGCCTTGGGCGGACGTTGTTTGGCAGTCTGTCGGAGGGGGCCAGCTTGTCGCCGCACCAGGTGACCCAGTGGTGGAATTCCCTGGCTGAGGAGTTGGTGTCGGCGGTGGCCTTGGGGGGTTTTGGAGGAGCATGGCGTTCAGGTGGTCCGCAGTGACCTTACTCCAGTTCCGTCGAGGCAGGCATGGGGCGGGTTTGGTCGCGGTGGTGGTGTTAAAGGTGAAATGGACGCAATGATGGTCGGTCCAGGATGGTTGGGTGGTGTGGCTGAAACGGATGTTTGATTCTTCTGCGAAGATGGGGTCAAGGGTGTGCCCTGCTCTGTGGGTGGGAGTGCTGATGAGCTGTTTCAGTCCTAGGATGGCGAGGTTCTCGAGGAGGGCGGTGGAGTCCGGGTCCCGGCTGTTCTCGAGGTGGAAGTTCAGGTCTGCGAGCAGGACGTAGTCAGTGGAGGTTATGGCATGGGGTGCTGCGAGCTCGGGGATGGTGGGCTGGGCACGGGGTCCTGGCGGTATGTAGATGAGTGTACCGCGTGGCCTTGGGACTCATCTGGATCTGGAAGTGGAGGTGTTCCGTGTTGGAGTGTGGGTCGCTTGAGGGGAGAGTCGGAGGGGGGTCTTGTGAGTGATGGTGATTCCCCCACCAGGGTGGTGTGGGCAGTCCTTTCTCTGGATCTTGTAGCCATCAGGGATAGCTGTGGCGATGTCGGAGCCGGACGTGGCGTTCGTCCAGGTTTCCGTGAGGAATGTGATGTCGGGCGCGAGAGTGTCGATCAGGTCCCAGATTTCAACGGCGTGCCGGTGGAGGGAGCGCACATTGAGGAGGATGCAGTTGAGGGTTTCAGTGGGTCATCCCGTAGGTGGTTCTTCTGTGGTTGTTGGCGTTGTGTCAGCAGTAAAAGATCTACAGCAGTGGCTGCACAAAAACTGTCCCTGGGTGTTATTGGGTGCGGCTCATGCTCAGTGGGCGAGGTTGCCTGGGTTTGAGCGCATGGAGGCTGGCCAAGTTGTAGAGCTGAGGCCTAGGAGAACCAGGGTTTGTGGCGCTGGTCGGGGTCGGGTCGCGGACGGGCGCAGACGGTCTTGACTTAGGTGCACCTTTGGCGTACCAGCGGCGCAACTGCACAGAGGTCGCCTTTATATAGGGGAGGGGGCGGGAGTAGAGGTGGAGGTGGGAGTGGGGTTGATCAGGGGGGCAGGCTATGGAGCAGGAGCGCCAAAAGTGGGAAGCGGGAAGCGCTAATGTGCTGCCAGAATACAGAAGCTAAAACTTGCAAGAAAATCACAGGCAATAAAGAAAAATAAACGCACACAGAACTGAGGCAACTTAGCGAGAAACCACAATCACACAATAGTAACCTGAGGCAGAGTCAGGCGCGAGGCTCGAACTCTGCTCCTGAGGGCTGCTGGCAAGAGTCAGACTGGTGGAGCTGCCGGGGAGAGTGCTGCCTGGACTGAGGTCAGGCGTTACCCATGACTCTGACAAGTAAAGTCTTGCTCATTCCAATCCCTCCACTACCCTTAAACCATGACTTTCAGTGGCACCTTTTTCTTCCAGTGAGAAGTATAATGTCTTCTCACTGGGGTACCCACCAATAACTACGGCACACATGTCTTTATTCTGCTGCGTGTAATTGCAAACTCAACATTCTAAAACAAGTTTTCATAGCATTTTGCCCTGACACCTATGTCACAGCTCTATGGAGTGCATTAGGAGCCGAAAGGATTACGTTCTAAAATATCGCAAGTCACTATATCTCCCCCTCTGTTTAATAAAAAAGCACTATATATATATCACCATCAAAACTCCCACCTCAAACTCAGGACGAGAGCTGTATCCATGGGGTGAGAGTGGGGTGAGAGTGGGACCTCACTTTAGCTACGCAGCAACTAAAAAACAATTGGAGCACTCGCACTCTTGGTTGGGGGATGAAGTCCCCTTGCCTCCTGAGGGTCCCTGGGGGCCAACTAGCCCTCCTGTTACCTCAAGTGAGCCCCACACAGCTGGATTGCTGAGAGTGGTCAGAGGCCACCCCCCTTTTTACACCACTCTGTAAATGTGCTTCCTAGCGCACTGCTGCTTGGGGGATGAAGTCCACTGTAGTCCTGAAATCCTCAGGACACAAGGGGACCGCATCGCCCCACTACCAGCGCACCAAGAGATGTGTGTTTGCAAAGTGGTGCCAAAAGGGGTGTGGCCTCCTACCACCTCCCAGCAAACCAGCTGTGTAGTGCTTACTAGAGGTACCTGGTGGGCTAGTTGGCCTCTAAGTACCCTCAGTAGTGATGGGGACTTCACTCCCCAACCAAGATTATGCCAGGTGGTGCTTTTGAGTAGTCTGCCGTTTTCTGCCTTCTTTTAGGAAGGGGGGTTGTGTGGCTACCCCTTACCTTAATACATTTTGTTCCCTGGGGACCACATCCCCCAGGGTATGAACCTTTTTTTTTTTTTAAATGGACCGCTCTTCGTTTAAGAAAAAAGAATTCTGTGGGTTTCCGGACCCTTTGCGAAGCCCGCAGAAACTCTTTCTTTTTTTTAAATGCTTTTATGGGCCCTCGGGGTCTCTGCGGGACCCCCTGAGCAGGTCTAGGGAGTCAGGGTGTTTCTACCCTGCCCCCTTTTCTGTTTTTTTCACCTTTTTTCTTGTGACTCGGTTCAACCGAGTCACAAGATGGCTGCCAACACTTCCTGGTTTTAAGTGTTGGGAGCCAATCAGACTCAAGCTTGTGATCTGGAGGGTTTGCGGATCCACCGCGGTCACTAGATACTAATGTTTTTTGTATATGAATTTCTTAGCAACTGCTGAACGGATTTACACCATTTTAAAAATAAGGTCGCTTTCTGAACCAATATCTACATTTTTTCCAAATTTGATGTAATTTCGTTCAGCAGTTAGGGCTGTAGCCTTGTGTAAAGTTTCCTATGGAAATGAACATGGAGAAAACGTATTTGGAAGGAGGATTTAGTAGCAGTGTAATTGACTGTTTACTTGACCAATTTATAGTGCCTCACTAAATATTGTGGATAGTGACTAAACTGTTTGAATATCTGTATCACTTTGTCAGTTGTTGTGTAAACCGGTTCTCCAGTTAGTTACTAGCAATGTGAAAGTCTATATTAGTTATTGATTAGTTAACTGAGTATTTGTATGGGAGAGTGAATGTGTGTGTGGTTCGGTGGGGGGAGTGTGACTGCCCAAAGATGTGTGAATAGTTGATTCACCAGATATATGAAATTAAAACTACATGTTCTAACAGTTGTTTGGGTGAGTGAATATCTTTATGGGTGTGGTGATGAGCAAATATATTTCTCAATGGTACATGTCCAACAAACTAGAAAAATAAAAGGCAGTGTATGTGTAAGTATACATAAGACTCAATGATTGTGTGAGTGACTGTATAGATAACTTTATACTTGTAATAATGATTTTATAATTCACTAAGTATGACTTACTATCTAAATGAATAGATGAAGTTGTGTTTGTATAAGTGTGTAGCTAAGTAAATGTGTAAGTATGATCCATTGTTTGCATAAGTGAGTAGGATGACTTCATATGTGAATAGGATGTGTGCTGATGTGTAATGTCGATTTAGGTGTATCAGTATTTTTGATAGTGTTCTATTGTTCATTGACAGAATGTATGAGTGAATGTACAGGTAAGTGATTAGATGTGTGTATACATCTATGAATCACTGAGTGGGTTTTTAGATAGATACTTGTATTGCTGTAACAATGGATTCAAATATGATACTCTGTATTTTACAAAGAGTGATGAAAGATTTTACTAGTGTACGAAAAGGTGTATGTGATTGTCACGTGGATGATGTCATCAGTGATGTCATCAGTGATGTCATTTGAGATGTCATCAGTGAAGTCACTGACTATGTCATGAATGATGTAATATGTGACATCATCAGAAGTGGATTGCGGGTGCCCGAAATATGGTTAGTAAAACTAACTATATAGGAGCAATTTCAATGGTTTTGTATGAGTGAAATGTCCAGCTAACTCTAACACCCCTAAAACGTATAGTTTTTTGAGTGAATTTTAAAGGTTTTTTAAATGCTAATTCCTAACTATATAAGACCTGAAACCTATGGTTTTTTCAGTGAATTTCAAAGATTTTTTTTTAATGCTAATTCCTAACTATATAAGGCCTGAAACCTATGTTTTTTTCAGTGAATTTCAAAGGTTTTTTATTGCTAATTCCTAACTATATAAGACCTGAAAGCCCACCAGGAATCTCCAGTATGCGCCAGGGGACTGCATTGCAGAGAGGTGTAATGAAGCCACGCCCCTTTTTACACCGCTCTGCAACGCAGCCCCCGTGCATGTTTGAAGAGGGGGAACTAATTCCCCTTGCATACTGGGGGCCCCTGGGGGCCAACTAGCCCACCAGGAGCCTCCAGTATGCGCCAGGGGGCTGCATTGCAGAGAGGTGTATTGAGGCCACACCCTTTTTTACACCTCTCTGCAACGCAGCCCCTGTGCATGTTTGAAGAGGGGGAACTAATTCCCCTTGCCCTCCTGGAACCTCCAGTATGCGCCAGGGCTCTGCATTTCACAGAGGTGTAATGAGGCTATGCCCCTTTTTACACCTCTCTGCAGCCCAGGCCAGTGGCGCGTTTGCAGAAGGGGGACTAATTCCCCTTGCATACTGGGGGTCCCTGGGTCACATCTGCCCAAACGCCGATATTCCGAACAATTGAAAATGACTTTTCTTGAGAAACATTTGGATTATCATGTCCTATACTTTGGAATTTTTGAAAGACTGACTTTGAGGATGCTATAAATTACTCAAGTCTGCCCGAATTGTGTGGGTAAAATTGATACCTAGTCACTTTGAATAAGAATGTACTTACGTCTCGTCTAACATTTGGAAGAAATATCTAGTTATATGACAACAGGATACCAACATACCTTGAAGGAAATAAGAACGCCCTGAAGAAGTTCTGTTGTACAGAACGAAACGTGTTGGCTGGCTGTGGTACATAAAGTTAAGGAAAATAAAAGCATTTGAATATACACCAAGATTCAGCGCTTCAATAAGGACTCTAAGTGATATGATTGATTTGACTTATTGTGCAAGTGGTGCTGTGCCAAACTTTGGAATATTCTCCACTACTCTCTACCACTTACTCTCTAGTACTCCACTACTCTCTAATACTCACTCTCTACTACTCATTCTCTACTACTCTCTACTACTCTCTCTGTACTACTCACTCCCTACTACTCACTATCTACGACTCTCTACTACTCACTCTATACTACTCTCTACTCTCTACTACTCACTCTCTACTACTCACTCTACTACTCACTCTCTACTACTCTCTACTACTCACTCTCTACTACTCTCTCTCTACTACTCTCTACTACTCACTCTCTACTACTCTCTACTATTCTCTCTCTGCTACTCACTCTCTACTACTCTCTACTACTCACTCTCTACTACTCACTCTACTACTCTCTCCTACTCACTCTTTACTACTCTCTACTACTCACTCTCTACTGCTCTCTACTACTCACTCTACTACTTACTCTCCACTACTCTCTATTACTAACTCTCTACTACTCACTCTCTACTGCTCTCTACTACTCTCTACTACTCACTCTCAACTCTATTACTCACTCTCTACTCTCTACCGCTCTACCTCTCTCTACTTCTCTCTCTACTAGTCTCTACCTCTTTACCTCTCTACCTCTAACTCTCTATCTCTACCTCTCTACCTCTCTCTACACGCACAAATATACACATTTATATGCATATATATGCATATGCATTTATATATATGTATGTGTGTATATACACTACATACATAAACATATACAATCTGCATATCTATATAAATACAAATATAAATGCATGCATACATATACATATATGCATACATATGCATGTTATTTACATGAAAGTTTTAAAAACACTAATAAATGCAAAGCTAAAAAGCCACCTCATTACAAACAGAATGGCTTTAACTTAAACAAGGGCGAGATCTATTGCATTTTCTATGCTTGTTTACTTTGGTTCCATCAAGAAGGCATTCAGATGTGTCACACATTTGCCATAAATTCTGAATGTTAGCACTCTAGTTGCTCATTAGATCACTGTAGTAAAGCTACTGCTCACCAGGGAAGTCTGCTGCTGGTATTCGAAGTGCATGTTTCAGTCTGAATGTCAGAATTTTTTAATGAAATTGAAGAGGATTTGAGAAGTCACTTTCTATGGCAAAATATCCCCCCTCATTTTGTTCCTTTTTTAAATTAAATGTTTTAAGAGTTACCACTTTATTCCAATCAAGATGGCTTCAGGTGTGCCATACCTTTTTATTAAGTAGGACTGTTAGCGCTCTAGTTGTTCTTTAGAATACTCTGGGACATTCTGTCATTGGCCTAAACTTGGGCTACATCTGGGTGATATTTGGGCTACATTTGGGCTCTTTTGTCTCTGGTGGCCATCTTGGGAGACTGCATGTCAGAATTTTTTTAATGAAATAGAAGATGATTTGAGAAGTCACTCAAAATGTGCCCTCATTTTTCTTTCTAAAGCACTAATCATACTTTCTATGGCAAAATGAACCCCCTCATTTTGTTCCTTTTTAAATTAAATGTTTTTAGACTTACCACTTCATTCCAATCAAGATGGCTTCTGGTGTGCCATACTTTTGTCATAAGTAAGACTGTTAGCGCTCTAGTTGTTCTTTAGAACACTCTGGGACATTCTGTCATTGGGCTATACTTGGGCTACACCTGGGTGATATTTGGGCTACATTTGGTCTCTTTTGACTCTGGTGGCCATCTTGGGAGACTGCATGTCAGAATTTTTTCAAGAAATAGAAGAGGATTTGAGAAGTCACTCAAAATGTGCCCTAATTTTTCTTTCTGCAGCACTAATCATACTTTCTATGGCAAAATATACCCCCTCATTTTGTTCCTTTTTAGGTCATGGTAATATCCGGTCTGCCGAAGGCACACCGGAAGTCCGAGATTTATTGTTAGTAAGAGGGCTGCTTTATCCCTCCCTCTTTTTGGCTCTCCCTCCATTGGCTGGCTTCCTAAACGGAGGCCAGCCATTGGAGGAGAGAGCCGTCCCTCCAAATAGGCTCCGTCTTTTTCGGATTTGGCAGAGTAAGTTTTGCTGTTCTTTAGACAGTGACGTCGTCCGTCACTCAGGACAGCGAAACCACGCCCCCATTCCGAAAAATTCGAAAGCTTCCGGCCGCCATTTTACGGCTCCTTAAGATGAGGTAGGCTTGCTGTCCTCGTTTCCCGCTGTCTTTTTCCCGCCCCCCTCCCGCTGTCCGTCTCTGTTTCCGCCCTCCTCCCGCTGATTAAGTTGGCCGTTGTATTCTTTCCTTGCCGTGGTCTTTTTCCCGCCCCCCTCCCGCTGTCCGTGTTTGTTCCCGCCCTCCTCCCACTGATTAGGTCGGCCGCTGTGCTGTTGTATTCTTTTTCCCACCCCCCTCCCGCTGTCCGTCTTTCTTCCCGCCCCCCTCCTGCTAAATAAATTATTCAGTGTCTCTGTTTGTGTTTCTTTGCGCATTTCCTCTCAGCGGGCAGTAGGTTCTATTTTTTGCGGGGCGCCCCTCTGCCCTCTCCTTCTCTCCGTGGGTCCGCCCTGCCGGTGCCTGTGCTGGGCGCGGCATTGTGCTCCGGAAGGCCATCTTTCATTCTGCTGCTGACGGCTGGAGCTGCATATCTCGGACTCGGGGTTTATCGCCGTCAACGGCTCTGAAAGTCATCCATCAGGGATGCTTTTATTGGTTCTAATGTTCGGAACGCGTAGGTCGTAGCTCCAACAATCTCCAGGCGAGTGGCTGCCACCGAAGCACCTTCTCCTCTGTGCCTCAGAGTTCACACTGGAGCAGTCGGGGAAGGCTACAATGTGTCTTACGCCCCCCTCAAAGTATCTGTGCCTTCTGAACCGGCTGTAGTATTGTGCGTTTGTGTAAGTGTCTGTGTTCCCGTGTATGTGAATGTTCGTAATTGTGTGTGTATGCGTAGTTGTATAGGTGCATGTATGTTGATTTAAGTGTGTGGGTTTTGATTCCCGTGTGTAGTTTTGTGCATGCGTACTTGCGTAGTTGTGTGTGTATAGTTGTGTAGGTGCATGTATGTTGATTCCGCGTGTGGTTTTCGTGTCTTCGTAGTTGTGTGTGTATAGTTGTGCGTGTGTGTATAGGTGCATGTATGTATGTTGACTTGATTCCCGTGTGTAGGTTTTGCACCTACGTAGTTGTGTTCGTATAGTTCTGTAGGTTCATGTATGTTGATTCGGCGAGTAGTTTTTGTGTCTGCGTAGTTGTGTATATGTGGCTGGTTTTTTAAAACTTTTTTCCAAGCGGTGGTAAGCACAGAAGGCAGCTTCATGGCCCCTTCAGTACCCATGGAAATGAGGGCATTAGCGGGCTGTAGAGTGAGGGAGGTTGTTGATGTTTTTCGCTGACGGATGAAGATTAAGATTTTTTTCAGGCTAGGGCAGAACCACTTTCAGGAGCAGGGCATCACGTTCCCTTTGCTGGCAGAGGTGTACATCATGCTGTTCGCCGTCTACCTTAATCATACAAACAACAGACCGACAGAGCTTTAATGTGGAATGTAGGTAATATTTTCCCGCTGTCTTTTTCCCACCCCCCTCCCGCTGTCCGTCTCTGTTTCTGCCCTCCTCCCGCTGATTAGGTCGGCCGTTGTATTCTTTCCCTGCCGTGGTCTTTTTCCCGCCCCCCTCCCGCTGTCCGTGTTTGTTCCCGCCCTCCTCCCGCTGATTAGGTCAGCCAGAGACTGGCTACGGGAGGACGTCAGGAGAGGTTGTGTGTACATTTATGGCGTGGATCCGGTGCCATCAACCTCCTCAGACTTGCGTCTGGTTCTTTGCACTGTGGATACCTCTGCTTCGGAGATCTGTACGGGTGAGGGCAAGGAAAGCATCTACATGCAGCAACATGGAGGCCTGGTCAGGTAAGCCCTCGGTCACTCTTTGGAGCAGTGCTTTGGGTGACCTGCAAGGAATCCTATCTAAGAGACAATGCCTATGTAATTAAGGGTGGCTTAAAACATGTAAACTAATATTCTAGGCCTCACCCATCATGTGACATGACCTGACCAGTATTTAGGTACCTGTGTGCGTTTTCTGTTATTCCTTCCAGACATAGAACACAATAATAGGAGTCTGCCTAAAGCCGAATCTCTATGCTTTGACAATGTTTGTTAGCAGTGTCAAAGAAATGAATAATTACAACTGAATTCTGAAAATATGAGACAGCGAAATAAACATTATGAAAGTCTGAGGAAGCGGGAGTGTCTCAAACATGCCAGCTGTCCCCACCAAACTATGGATGTCAATTCACAAAAATGTCATCATGTGACCTTTGACCACACCTCTAAGACTGAATTTCACACGCATCTGAGAGAGCACCACTCTGGTCACACCCACAGAACCCAAACACACTTCCCATGTAAGGCACTTGGCAATTGACAACTGTTTCAATCAAGTACTCCCTCACTGTGAAGCATACAATGCATCCATTAATGTGCTTCGGGTCCTCATCACGTATACGAAGCGCTATCTAATTGCAATTACAATAAAATATTGCTTCATCCATTTTAAAATGACGAGATGGCGTAATAACCCTACCACAGAATGTGGGTTCATTATGATGTGTAATTTGCCTGTTCTTGCAACATAATTTAGTCAACCTCATTGCATAATGATGCAATCCTAAACTTTTGGCAGCATAGCTCACAGGCACACAATAGTAGCTAGGCTTCAGCAGAACTGGAAAACCAGGAAAGCCAACTGAAGATACACGTCTTCTAATTCCTACCTTTTCTACTAAACAGGAGTGTAGAAAAACATCAAAATCCCTACCTAGTCTGCAGGATAAGATACACAGTGTGTAGGGGAGCTTGGGGCTTGCAAGGACTTGAAGGCCATATTGCTGGCTGACAAATTGAAAGAGTAACACATTTCAATTGCTTCCTGCCCTACAGCCAGCAGTTGCCTGGATCACATGCCTATGTTTTTTACACACACCAGAAAGAAATTAAGCCAGTTTATATTTTGTTATTTGTTGCCTGCCCTCAGAGTCCAGCTCATTTGTGACAGGTGCTGCCTTTGCGACCTCTGAGGCCAGTGGGTCGCAAGAGCAGGGGCAGCAAGGGACGACCCCTGATGACCCTCAATTTACACCCATGCTTCAAACCACTTTAGTATGCAGTCTCTCACTCTGGTAAATATTGAACCTTTTTCCTCCCCACACCTTCCGGACTACCCTTTATCTGTAGGCCTTGACAAATCTACTTGCTCTCACTACCTCTCTCTCACTACCTCACTACTCCACTCTATCAATCTCACTATCTCACATCTTCTCTCTCTCAAAACGTAACTACCTCACTCTCTCACTACCCCACTCTACATCTCACTACCTCACAATTTCACTCTCTCTCTCTATAACTCACTACCTCACTCCCTCTCTATCTCACTACCTCACTCTCTCTCTTTCTATCTCACTAACTCACTTTCACTCTCTCACTACCTCACTCTCTCTCTATCTCACTACCCAACAACATCACTCTCTGTTTCTATCCCACTACCTCAAAACATCCCTCTCCCTCACTAACTCACTTTCACTACCTCACTCTCTCTCTCACTACCTCACTCACTATCTACCTCACTCTATCTCTCTCTCACTACTTCACTCTATCTCTATTTCACTACCTCACTCTCTCTCTCTTTCTCTTTCTCACTACCTCACTCTATCTCTATCTCACTACCTAACTCTCTCTATGCTAATGCAATAGGTCTCGCATTTGCAAGCAAATAAGCTATTGCCAATACAAATGACAATGCCATTTATTTACGGATACAGAAAAAAAATTAGCAATGCCAATAGCTCTACCTATAATATTGCCGAGACCATTGCATTGTAAATGCTTGTTAAATTAAATGTTTTAAGAGTTACCACTTTATTCCAATCACGATGGCTTCAGGTGTGCCAAACCTTTGTAATAAGTAGGACTGTTAGCGCTCTAGTTGTTCTTTAGAACACTCTAGGAGGCTGCAGTAGAACACAAAGGAATCAACTGACAGTCTCTGTCCTTGTTGGATGTACATGTTTTACTGAGAATGTCAGACTTCATTCTCACATGACTGAGAAAGATAATGTGAATTTACAGAAAATATGCTTTCAGTTTAGCTTATAGATCCCCTTCCAAACCACTGTGGGAAAAGCATGAGATAATAGTTTTCTTTCAAACATGATTCATGATATCCCAGCAGAAGGCTTTTTCACATGGTAAAATCACCTTAGAACACACCACAATTCCTAAAATGAGTATGGTACCATCAACAAATGATTTATAATGTAACTAAAGTCCTAAAACCCTCTATTAACTACAATGCTTTTTAATGAGGTGCTATCATGTATATTGGTCCCAAGATGGCTGCAAACACTTCGTGGATGAAGTGCTGACAGCCAATCAGATCTCACGATGAGATGTGTGGTTAGACTCCGCCCAGATATATATGTGTTTTTGAAGTTAACTTTCGAAAAAACCACTGGAGCAATTTTCACCAAATATAGCAAAGGCACATCTTCGTACCAGTCCCTACAATTTTGCAAAGTTTGGCGTAATTCCGTTCAGCGGTTCGGGTTGTAGCCGTGTCATTGCGTCCTATAATTAACATGGGGAAGTTAGACAAGAAAATACCTACTTTCTAAAAGTGGTATTTTCAAACACAGAATGTTAAAATCAACTTCACTGAAAGATCTATTTTATTATTCAGGCATACTAAACTAAAATGTCTACCATGTTCCCTGAGTCAGTTAGGATTATAGGATGTAATAATCTAACTGCCCATTCTGGCCTATGGAGAACAGATAGCCTTGAATAATGAAAAGCAAAAATGGCTGTAATTCACTATTATGACATGCCACACACACCAGGGCTTGTCCTACCTTATACTTACAATGCACTTGGGCCTACCATAGGGGTGTCCGACATGAAGAAAAGGGAAGGTTTAGGGACTGGGAAGTGGGTGCACGTGATCAGTCAACATGGCAGTACCAGACTGCACACAGGCTCTGCAAGGGCAAGCCTTAGACACACTTTTACAGGCTGCTTTTGTGGGTGGCACAACCAGTGCTGCAAGCCCACCAGCAGCATTTTGTTTGCAAGCCAGGGGCACTCCTGGTGCACTGTACTAGGGTCTGACAGGTAAACCAAACCAGCCAATCATGGAATCACTAATTCATACATTACTTTACAATAGGAGCACTTGCACTGTGGCACTGGACAGCAGTGGCACAGTGCCCAAAGCATCTAAAACCAGCAAAAACACATGAGGCAACAGCAAAAATGGAAGGGAGACTCACGCCAAGGTGCAAGGTCTAACAGTGCACTTTTGTACTTCCTCCCAACACGCTCCTACCACCTCTCAAGAAACATTTCAACGGATCATTGAAAAATGTAGGCTCCTTTCATTGATTTGCATTTCTTTTTCTGTTGTGAAATTGATGTCGCTCAATGTATACACCTGCCCCATGTTTGATCGGACCAATCATCACATGATTAATCTGAAGGATATGCAGCTTCATTTCTGAACTCCATGTGCTGCTATGTCCTCTCTGGACTGTGTGCCAGGGCAGATGCCATCTGAATTCTTGTGCTTTTTAGTAGATGATGGAGAAGCAACTCTTTTGAGGATGTGGGGTCAATTCTATGGTTTTGCCTTACCATTGACTTAAATGTGAGTTACAAACACAAGGAGATAATGGACATAGTGCTGAAACTTTTCAGACACTTACCCCCAGTGACATATCTGGGTTGAATCCATCATTGTTCTTTAGCTCAGTTCGCCACTCCAGTTCAGACCCAGCCATTATGCAAATCGGTCTTGACCCTGTAAATTGTAGTTACACCTTCACATCCAGGCATCATTGATAACGCATATTCTATGGGCAGTTCTCAGAAAGTCATATTTACTTATGAAAAATGTGAGTAAGCTTGTCTTACCCATGGAAATTCATGAGTAAGTCATACCTAAGCCTGAAGCAAACACGCCTACTCATTTAAAAAGCTTTGTGACTCAGTCATGGATATTTACTGATAAGGCACACTGCCCTGAGCAATGACACAGCACAACTTTAACTGAGTGTGCCAGGTGCACACCAGGTCAATGAGCCGTATCACAATGAATGCACTGTCCCCAGCTCTGCCGCAAACCTGTGCCTTTCCTGGGTGTGCAGTGCGTTAGTTAAAGGCAGGCTGGCTGTTGGAAGCCACTGGTCTGCCTTTCACTGTGCAGCCGACAACTGCCCTGAACTTCAATGGCAAAGAGTTATGGCATCTGCCTGCATGGTAATGTCTTAGATGGGGTCCAGGGGATCTCTTTTCTCCCCTTTGAAGGGTCACCCTCAGTGGGCGCACCGGCTGTGCGCCTACTAAACATAATGCACAGTTAGTGCACATTCTGGCAGGTCCATTGCCTCTATGCCTGCGTTTGTAATACAGTGAAGGCACAGGGGCACAGTGTTTTCTGATTTGCATGGGAGTCAGGCGCGTAACACCCATTGGACTCAAAGGCTTCAGCCCCCCCGGCGTATGTGGCAGCCCAGGATGAGAGCTTCCCGGGCACACACACAGCCACACCCGAGTACTTCACAGGTCTTTAAAAGACCATTTGCATGTTAATGAGGCCTTGCTGTTGTTTAACCCCTTCTAAGTGCCCCTGTAGCTCTACTCTGCATGTCGCCTAAAGATTCAGCCCCCGACATTTTTTCTTAGCCCTCCCCGAAATTTGGCTCTAGTTGCGCCTCTGATGGGAGTATGCAAAAGTATGGCTGGTGCAATCTGTATTACAGAAGGGGGCTTCAAAGTGTCTGCAACTCTTCTGTAATGCCAAAATGCTCAGGTGCACAAAAGGTTGCATGCACTCCTGTCCAGTGCACCTAATGTAATACGGCTCCTTGTAGCCATCTTAAGCCTTTGATTTGTCGCCCCCCTCCATTTGCACGGCTATCAGCATCTACTGTAACTGCTAAGCAACATCTCTCTGTTTCAGCAACAAAATCGAATTTATTAGCTGTGTCTCTTACCCAATTTCCTTGCTATATTGGTTTATGCTTAATGGGATTAAAAAAATACACAAAATCCGAATGTCACACATGTGTTTTTAGTATTTAGGCGTATTCTTTTGTGTTTTATTTACTGCTGCTGTCTTTTGGAACCTTCTATAACTCTGTAGAAATAAAAGGTTCAACATTCTGGAGTATCCTATAGTATAAGCTCACTTATGTAACATATTCTCACATGTCCTGTGGTGTTGCCAGAACTTTAGTTTTGTCTCCATTAAGGGTTGATAACAACATGACTCCTCATCAGATGACAAGTACTTTCTCAAATGACTTTTTCCAGATTTATTAAGGCTGACATGAGCCGGATCTATTTGTGGAAATTATGTTAACACATACCCTTTTGTTTGGAAATAGGTTGGGCTGGTGCTATTCTGATATGTTACTGGACATACAAATACACTGAATACATATGTTTCTGAGATAAAAATCCTGCACGTGTCGTAGGCCAGTTCTACTGGGTTTATGGATCAGAGAGACAACTAACTGAGCAAAACTTAGCCCTAGTGTTGTCTGTTATCCCTGGAACAATAATATAATGTGTATTTGTGAAGCACAAGTCCACCCGTAGGCATCTTGGCGCTGAGTAACTGATGTCTATTGTTACTCAGCTCAATGGTACTCATTTTATTGACCTCCGATGGATGAAAGGCTGGGTACACCTGCCAGCAACCTGTGACCACAAGGTCCAACACTGGCACCTGCAGTGGACGCATTAGTCCACTGAGCCACCAGACCCAGTTTACCTGCTTATCAGATACTACAGCGTGCCCTCATATCAAGTACTTATTTTTAGGAGTTGACTTTAAGGATCTAGTCTGGTCATACAGTAAATGCTTACTCTGACAGGTTGGTTAATGGAGTAGAAAACTCACATATGATAAACACAGAAACAATCCCCAATAAATGTGATTGTTCAGACTGTTCTAGACCGTTGGCAAAAGGAATTGGACATTTATTCTTTTAGGATAAGTAGCTCTGAAATACTTATCAGTTAAATACAGTTATATCATGTCTAGGAAATTCTGACTATACAATGTTACCACATTATTATGCAGCAAAAGCACAAGGCTGATGCAGAGAATCTGTGCAAAGATTTCACCCTAGTAGACGTCTGGAGAAAAAAGTACAAAACTAAGCCAGGCTTCACTTTTTACAGCAAAAAATACAAGAACTACTCTAGAATAGATCACCTTCTAGTTGATCAACACCTTCTTAAGGATATTATCTACCTTTCCTTCACGCCTACAGGACTATCAGACCATGCTGTACTGGAAATGGTAATTGAACTGAATATAACTTCGTTAAAACCTAGGTGGACACTGGAGAGATCACTTCTATTTGATAATCAAATAAAAGAAGATGTTAAAGATAAAACATTAGATTTCTTCACGATGAATTTAGGATCTTCCTCCCCCCAGGTTGTATGGGAAACATATAAAGCCTATTTGAGGGGAGTCTTAAGCTCCCTAATGAGTTATAAGAGAAAGAGCATAAAAATAAAAAGAAGGGAAGACTTGGCAGTAATAACAAGAAATGATCAAGAATTACAAAATGCAATTCTAGAGAATTCTAGCAGAGCACACTTGATAGAGAAGGAACTCATTGATCTACAGCTTCAACTAAAAGTATCGGATGAGAGAATTCTTAAAGAAAAATGGGAGTCTAGCAGATTAAAAATTTTTGAGAACGGAGAAAAGTGTGGAGCCCTCCTAGCCTGGAAAGCCAGAGAAGAGAGAACTAGAAATAACGTCAAAGCCCTATTACAAAGACAGACAGGAGATTTGCTGGAAACAGACGTAGAAATCAGAGAAGAAGCAAGGTCCTTTATGAGAAGTCTCTATACTGAGGATAAAGATCCTAAGGGGGAGGATTTAGAATCCTGGCTGATAACAAAACATCTGCCGCAAATACCCGAAACGGATAAGGTACACCTGGAAAGTGAGATAACAGAAGGGGAAATCCTGGGTCAATTGAAGAAAATGAAACGAGGGAAAGCGGCAGGCTCAGATGGGTTGCCAGTGGAGATCTATCTGGATAACAAAGATCAATTAATATCTCCATTAAGGGAACTTTTCAACCTTTTACTGATTCAGGGTCTCTCTACACCTCCCTCATGGGGAGAAGCCATTATAACGCTCATACCAAAACCAAATAAAGATGTTAAAAGAATAGAGTCTTACAGACCCATTTCTTTGTTGAACACAGACATGAAGATTTACTCTGGTATCTTAGCCACTAGACTATCGAAGGTTATTAAATCTATAATCCATCCTGATCAGAGAGGCTTTATCCCAGGGAGACAGTTAAATGAATTAACATTTCAAGCAATAGGAGCTATAGACTACACTAACGTTAAAAATCTCCCACTGGCCCTGGTTGCCATAGATGCAGCTAAGGCCTTTGATCAGGTCAATTGGAAGTACTTATGGGCCTCAATGGCGGCATTTGGGTTCCCTCAAATCTTCATAGAGGCGGTTAGATCTTTATACCACAACCCAAAGGCAAAGGTTTTAGTCAACGGAATTCTATCTGAGTGGTTCGATATATCCCGAGGTACTAGACAGGGCTGTCCCTTATCCCCCCTCTTGTTTGATGTTTATATGGAGCCTTTTGTTTGTGGGATTAGAGAGGGCAATATCATTCAACCTTTTTTGCTCGGAAATCTGCCCCTGAAGGTGGCGTTGTACGCAGATGACCTTCTCTTATATACTTCTGACCACTCAGTAGCAATACCGAGGTTATTTCATTTATCGGAAGAATTTGGGAAACTGTCAGGTTACCAGATTAATAAGGAGAAAACGGAGATCATGGGATGGAATAACAACACACTTATATCAGGCGCAAAACAGAAAATGAGGTACCTGGGAATTTACTTAACCCAATCATTAAAAGATATTACATCACTCAGTTGGAATATGGTGGTTAAAGATATTAATAAAACACTAATAAGATGGGGAAACCTGCCCCTGAACATATACGGTCGGGTCAACCTCATTAAAATGACTATTCTTCCAAAATTGACTTTCTTATTCAACTGTATCCCCTTATCATTCTCACTGAAAGACATTAATACTTTACAGGGTAAAATTGGATCATTTATATGGGCCTGTAAATCTACAAGAATTGCATGGAAGAAATTGAGGAGGGGTTTAAGTATAGGAGGGCTAGCCCTCCCAGATCTTCTGTCATATTGTCATGCATTTCATTTCAGAAATTTTAGGCTTCTTGCAAATAAGTTAGATGCATCATCACAGGGCCGCTTGTTTCAAGCCTTATTAATTGACTTACCTTATGACCACGACTATTTTATGTTTAAATTTGGAGACCAGGTTTTTTTTTTAAAAATTCGCCTCAAAATCCTACTGACCGCATTAAAAAACTGGGGGTTCATCAGGAAGACATTTGATATCCCATATTACCATACACACACCCCAATATGGGACTCTCCTGGTACACCTTTATGCCTCCAAGATCAACTGTCACAACCTTTGAGAACAGCTGGGTTAAAAACATGGGGAGATCTCTGGGCTGATTCGGGCCTGGTGAACTGGAACTCTTTAGTACAACTTACTGATGGGCAGTTGACTAGGTTCAAATATTATCTGCCTGGTGGTCCAGTCAAAATATGCAAAAAGAGAAAGACACAGATATTCTTGACTCCATTGGAAGGAGGGGGAAATGGGTAAAAGAACTTTCATTTTGGTAAAAACTGTTGATCAAAGAAGAGGAGAGCAAAACAAATTCAGAGGTTATAAACTTATGGGGACATTGTATATCTGACATCCCTGATGAAGTTAATAAAGTATGGTTAGATTCCTTTTTTCTGTCACAGAGGCTAATTAAACCAGCGAATCTAAGACGTAACCACCTATTTACGGCTTATAGAGTTTATTGGACTCCGGCCAAACTGCATAAGATTACACAAAACAACTATTATTGTCCCCGATGTAACCATAATGCAGCTGACGATATTCATATTTTTCTAGAATGTCCAGTTATTCAAGACTACTGGAAAGCGATAATGGATTTCTTGGGTGATGTACTCTCAACAACTATTATTTGTTCTCATAGACTTGTTTTTTTTGGTTTATTGAAAGACTATGATATCAATAGTCTGGACTCACAGTTTATTTTTTTATATAATAGTTATTGCTAGGAGACAAATTTGTATGGAGTGGAAGTCAGTGTCTCCTCCTAGTTTTGCAGTATGCCTGAAGTATATAATGGAAGTTTGTAAAATGGATTTGGCTGGTCGAAAAGAGAACACTGAGAACGTTTGGTCTAATCTGGTGGTCTGGATAAATAGGTGAACGGTCCTGTGATTATGTCAGAGGTTGTGTCAGTCCTGTCCTCCACCAGGCCTAGGGTGCCCAATATAGGCCTGGAGGAGTAGGATAAGGAAAGCAGCCTACCTCTGGGACATCCCTGTCCGCTATGATACTGTCTCCATGGCGGACTCGAAAAACAACAGTATAAGAGGCAACAGCGAGACCCATCTAGAGCAAATATATTCTGGTGGCAAATATGAGGACAAAAAAAAAAAGAATCTGTGCACAGCTGCTTTGCGGGGGGGGGGGAAGCAATCCGATGCACGTTTGATGTGGACCAAAAGTTCATCGTGTCATGCACCAGTTGATGGGTGTCATGTCGTCTTGCCTCACCTGGCGCTGACACAGGGAAGGCGGGCGCGGAAGGGGCGGAATTAGGAGGGAGGAGGAAGGCGGGCAGTTTAAGGCGCGTTAAAGAGGAATAAAGAGCTACTGTGACCAGAGCTTCCGTCTCCGTGTTTCCTTGGGAGGTCCCGACTTGATACTCGTGACGAGGGTGGGATCGCTGTGATCCACCACTTGCCCCCTCACAGAATCGAGCTCTCTGGTGTGGAAAAAGAGCGCAAGGAAAAGAGAAGCAGCCCGACCTGAGTGGCGATCCGCGAGCGACGGTGCGCCACGGCGGCAGACCGACACACGAGACCCAGGGTGAGTCCAGCCTAGTGACTACCCCTTTTGTGAAGCGGCAAATAAAGAGGGATTAATGTGATGCATGCAGAGATCCACGTCCTCTCCGGCGGCCATCTTTAAGTCAGGCATTGTACATAGGATAGCACTGACTCCTGCCACGGTGGCCATTTTGAAATCAGAACACCCTACAAGCCTGCAAATCTTCACAAATAATGGCGTGCCTGGTCTATCGAGGCCATATCCTCGCCCAGCATGTAAGTAGAAGCTGATTCCACGCGCGTAACCACCACTGGATCTGCCCAATAGGCCTTACAACCGACAACAATGCTCATGGGAGTGTCATACTTATGACCTCCGGAGCCTCTGGAGCTGACATCCGGGAACAGCATGGGACCTAAGTGGAAGAACTGGGCCGAAGATTTTGAGGACTTTATGACGGGGTCTCAAGTGCAAGACTCGAAACAGAAGCTGATAAAACTGCGAAACTTGATAGGGAAAGACATCGCGCAAATCATTAAAGAACTGCCTGCTGCCAATGCCGCCTCGGATGAAGATGTGAAGGCAGCTTTGGACAGGAAGTTTCTCCACAAACCAAACCTCGATTACGAGCGATACACCTTTAATCTTGCCTCGCAAGAAAAGGATGAGTCAATGTGCGATTTCATTGCCCGTATCCGGCGCCTAGCCCGACATTGCGAATTTGACACGTTCAACACCGAGGACGCACTCCGTCTGCGCATTATTGAAGGATGCCAATCAGAATCGCTGCACCGCCGATTGCTGAAGAAACACTACACGCTCGAAGAAATAGAAGAGCTCACCCGCATTAATGATCAGGCAGAAGAACATGCCAAGAAGATGGAGGCCAGCAAATCTGACAAAAGGAACAAGCTTTTCAAATACAGTCTCACGCAGAGTCGAGGCGCTGCCCTGACCATCGCAAACCTGGAAGAACGGCAAAGTCCAACCGCGTGACTTCCTCACGCCATGGAATTCGAAACAGCCAAACAAGCAGACCGGCCTCAAGATGTTACCGATGCGGTCAAGATTACCCGCGTTCAGGCCAATGTACTGCCATAGGTCAGCAGTGTCATCGTTGTGGAAGGGAAAACCACTTTGAGGAGGCCTGTCAGACGCGACGGACGGACATGAAGCCATCCAAGCCACGCACAGAAACTTGCCATCATGCGAGAGCAGTACAAGGAAGAAAAAGGCGCTCGTCCAGCTCGTCGAGATCAAGCGCTCAGTCAGTCAACTCCTACAAGTCCCGGAGGTCGACATCCCAGGAATCGGAGTCTCTCACACCCATGTCGCAAGACAGCGATGAATACGTGTGCATGGTGTCAGATCCCGACAGATTGAAGAAGTACCCGTGAATAAACATTCGAATAGGGAGTCACCCTGCCAAGTTCGTACTGGACACAGGTGCATCACTTAACTATATTTGTGCCATGGAATACCAGAGCATGAACCCCCAGCCCAAACTGGAACCTGCAGCTGTGCGAGTCTACACATGGATGTCGAGGAAACCCCTACCGTGTTTGGGACAGTTCTGCACGACTCTAACCTACAAGAACCGACAAATGCAAGCCCATATCCACGTGATTGAAGGCCCTGAAGCAACGGACTGCCTTCTCAGCTTGCCGACAGCCGAACATCTCAAGCTTGTCGAACTTCTCTACACGGTGGACGACTCTCCGGACATTGTCAACAAATTCCCGAAACTTTTCAAAGGTCTAGGGAAGCTCGAGCACTTCGAGGTCAAATTACACATCAACGAACAAATACCACCGATAGCGAAGCACCACAGAAAAGTGCAATTTCACCTGCAACAGGTGGTAGAAGATGAATTACAAGACCTGCTGAGAACAGACATCATTGAGTGATCCACAGGCCCTACTCCCTGGGTGTCACCAGTGGTAGTCGTACCCAAGAGAGGGCAGGACAACCAGGTACGCCTATGTGTGGACATGCGAGCACCAAACACAGCTATTGAGACTGAACGCCATCCCGGATCCCACATCAGTGACATGATTGCGCGTCTCAATGGGGCAACCGTCTTCTCGAAGCTAGAGCTTAACAAAGGTTATCACCAGCTGGAATTGCACGAGAAGTCTCAATACATCACCACATCCACCACCCACCAAGAACTTTGGAATATCCTCAGCCGCCGAGATTTTTCAAGAGGCTATCCGGCGTATAATTCAAGACATTCCTAACACTTTCAATTACAGCGACGACATCCTGGTCTTCGGGGAATTTCAGGCGGAACATGACAAAGCATTGGACCGAGTATGCCATGTACTGCTCAATGCTAACTTCACACTCAACCCAGACAAGTGTGAATTTCACAAGTCCACGCTGAAATTTTATGGACATATATTCTCCAAAGTCGGCATGAATCCAGACCTCGGGAAAGTGTCTGCCCTTGCGGACATTCCACAACCAAAGGACGTCAGTGACCTTCGTTCATTTCTGGGGATGGCAAGTTACTGTGCCCGCTACATTAAAGACAATGCCACCATCAGCTACCCGCTCAGGGAACTCACTTGCCAAGGACAGCAATACCTGTGGTCCTCTGCATGTGAACACGCATTCAACAAAATCAAGAAGGCCGTGAGCCCCGCTATCAGCCTAGCCTACTTTGACATCAAAAGAAAGACTAAAATCACTGTAGATGCCAGTCCCGTAGGATTGGGTGCCATCCTGGCACAATACGACGATGAAGCTGATCAACGACACGTTGTCGCGTACGCGAGTCACAGTCTCACTGACAGGGAAAAGGCTTACTCCCAGCCTGAAAAGGAAAGTCTTGCGGTTGTGTGGGCCTGCGAACATTTTCATTTGTTTGTATACGGGAAACAATTTACACTTATCACGGCTCACCAAGCGCTGATTACCATCTTTGGCAACCCGCGGGCAAAGATGCCCCCACGGATAGAAAGATGGGGAATACGTCTGCAGGACTACATCCAAACCATTGTCCACAAACCCGGAAAGGCAGACAACCCAGCGGACTACATGTCATGACACCCGCAAACTCAAACACAAGTGCGACGCTCCGTGGCGGAGGAATATATCAACTTCGTCATTGACAATGCATGTCCTCCAGTAGTGCAGCTAGACGCCATTCGCGAAGCATATGCCCAAGACGTCACCACTCAAGCCATCATGCTCCGAATACGCACCAACTCGTGGAGACACTTGGAAAATGCTCACCAAGACACAGCTGTCGATACCCAAGAACTCGCTGCATTCAAACCCGTCCAAGAATAATTATCAATCAGCACAGATGGCTTATGGCTGCGAGGCGGAAGGATAGTCATTCCTAAGAGACTGGGACAGGGTGTTATCAACTTAGCCCATGAAGGACACCGTGGAGTGGTGGCCATGAAGAAAGCGCTGCGAGAACGCATCTGGTTCCCATTACTTGATCAGATGGTGGAAGCCACGCTCAAAGACTGCACCTCATGCCAATTGGTGAGTCGGGATGAACCGCCGGCGCCACTACAGATGTCTGAGCTACCAGACGGCGTGTGGCAACAGGTGGCCATTGACTTTTTTGGTCCGCTGAAATCAGGAAAGTACATAATCGTCATCATGTACGAATACTCTCGTTTCCCATCGCACAGCAAGTATCCTCCACCAAGCGACAGCTGGTATTCTGTGTCATCGATGCAACATTTGCAGCCTGGGGAATACCCATGACCGTGAAAACTGACAACGGACCACCCTTCAATGGCCACAAATTCACTGAGTTTGCAAAACATCTAAACTTCAAACATTGGAAAATCACTCCCTTATGTCCTCAAGCCAACGGGATGGTCGAACGCTTTATGGGGACACTCAAGAAAACCGTTCAGCAAGCCGACCTAGCACACTGCGACATCCAACAGGCACTCAACGAAATGCTGCGAGCCTACCGAACCAGGCCGCATAGCACCACAAATCAATGTCCTGCCACTCTGATGCTCGGTGGGTTCCACGCACTCGGCTCCCCGCCTTGGATGCCGTCATACAAACCTGAGCCGTGACTACAGAAAATGACACTCTCGTAAAACTCAACGATGAGAAGAAATCAAAAATGAAGGACTACGCTGATTAACGCAGGCATGCGCGACCAATGGACATTCACGAAGGAGACTGGGTGTTGGTAAGGCGCGACAGAAGAACAAAAGCAGATAGTCGCTACCTGACACACCCCTTGAGAGTCTCTAGCCGGAAAGGGACAATGATCACGGCTGAGGCTGAAGGTAAATGGATAACAAGGAAGCTGTCCCACTTCAAAAGGTGCAACCGTTCTCTCTACACCCGAAATCAGGACCTAGACTCTGAGACAGATTCATCGAGTCAAAGAAGAGACAGCGATGGCACACCTCGCAGAACGCTGCCGTTTGAAGATGTGAGGGACAATGGTCCAGCTGAACAGGCGCGGATAAGTCACCCGCGAAGGGCAACTAGTCGACCTGTTCGACTCATTGAAGAACTCTGAGAGACAGTAAGCATTATTGTACAAAGGGGGGAGGAGTCATGTCATCTCGCCTGACCCTGGTGCTAGGACAGGGCAGGCGGACGCGGAAGGGACGGAGTTAGGAGGGAGGAGGAAGGCGGGCAGTTTAAGGCACGTTAAAGAGGAATAAAGAGCTACTGACCAGAGCTCCCGTCTCCGTGTTTCCTTGGGGGGGCCCGACTTGATAATGTGCTTGCATGACTTTCTGCATGTTACAATCTAGAGTGGTCCACAACACGATGGGACTAATTTAGATGTTGGTGGGACCGCAAGGTAGTGGACTTTTTTGCAGGTCTTACCATCCGCCAACCTGGCTGTCTGCCCACCCAATTTAGATACTGCATTACAATGGGCGCGAAGACCGCCACTGTACCCCCGACTCTGCCTGCACTTTGCTCCCTGTCAGTTTGGCTAGGTGGGCTGTAGGAGGCTGCGGTAGGACCCCAGCCAGGATTATGGCCGTCGATATTTGGTACTGGCGTGTTTCGGAGGGAATTCCAACAGGAATCCTTCCTACTTTGAATCAGTGGAAATGGATGAAAAGGGGTGAATACTGACTTTTTTGGGAGTTCAGGCTGCGGTTTCCTCCTCTTCTCATTCATCCAGGTATCCCCTGTCCTGCAGCACTTTGACCACGACGGACCGGCACCCCATTTTGACATACCGTAAAGTGATGGTGGTGGTGTGTGTAGGTACACATTGCATGGTGTGTGTATGTTGGTGGGGTGCAATGTAGAATATACATATAATGCACACAACACATATCCCACAGACACATATGTACAACTACAAAATATATATCACCCCTGTCAATACACCACCTCCAGGACACTGACAGGCCAACATGAACATCCCGATACACTCGGCAGGACCCAGCCAGCAGTTTGCCACACACCTCCACCGCGGCAGTTTTCTGTCTATCACATATACATCTAGATAGGGTGTGTGGACCAACGTCAGCTCACCGGTGTTTCAGAGACTGCTGGGGTGGTATGCTGGCAGTCGGACTGCCAAGATCTAAATCAGGCCCTATGTTTCTTGAGCTCTTTCACTCATACTATCAAGTGCTGCTTATAACGGCAGTATCTTTGGACATGGGATAATGCAGAGATATCATTGATGTCAAGCTCAGAAGGAATAACATCACTCTGATCTTGGACCCTACTCAGGAACCTTATAGCAGCTGAGTCAGGTAGTTTCTCCAGCAAGTGTAGGCAGGTTATCAGCTCAGAAAGCCAACTGCCTCCTACTTTTCCTCAGATGTCTGGAAAAGCAGTCTTCTCTTCCTCACGCTCACTCCTCAAGTGTGATGACGTGAAGCAGGGAGGTGTTTAGTCAAACCTCCTGTCCCTGGTGCACAATAAAGACTTTCCAGTTGCTCCTAATAGTTGCAGGAGTTGAATGAAAAGAAAATGATCTGCAATAGAAGGGATGAGTTTTGATATGGCACATTGTTTCTAGTGCTTATGTAGCATGCCAGACTGAGAATGACCTTGGAGCATGTCAGGAAGGTGAATGTGTATAACATTTGAACTATAAGAGTGACAAGCATGCAAAGCTTAAGATATAACACACCAAAAGTGATGTCTCAGGGTTGAGTGAAGTAGGCCTATGCAGTGGGACAAGCAATGAGGTGACCATTATGTGTGAAGTAATTGATCTTTGACACAAATGTTCTATTATTTTCTATAGTTATTGTCTTTTATGTAGTGCACAAACTGCCATTGTTAACGTATCACAGCAAATTATATACTTATAAAAAGATTTTGTAAATAGTTCTGAGGTTTCCACACAGACCGGAGTCTGATTCGGTTTGTGAAGTTGGGCAGTCAATGGAGCGAAAGAGTGTGTGGCTCTTAGATGAGTGTCCGTTTTAGTGAGCTGGTAGCTTGAAGGTTGAGGAAACAGAGCTGTATCAAGCTCTCTGGCGTCTCCCTTCTCTCTGTAAGCTCTCTTTCTTGCTCAGTGTGCCTTTCAATTTCGTGGAAGATGTGTATGTGTGTGTGAGGTGGCTAGTGGAAAAAACTGTTGGGTATCCTAGCAGTTAATTAATTATACATTCATCTAGTGTTTCCCAAAAGTGGGTCGGGTTGCAAGCTGAATTTTGGTGGGTCATGAAAGTTCAAGCAATGAATAAAAATGCCTTTAAATAATGTATTTATCTTGTCACCTTTGCTGTGCTTCAAGAAAGAGGACAAACATCAGGCTATGTCTTCAGACAAATTGCTGCTTAGTTTTTAACATGGGAACAGGTGTTTAACAAACTCCTCTCACTTTGCAGTCAGAGAAAGAAAAGTAAAGTGATTTATATGAAATCTTGCTGGGGTACATGAAGAGTGAAAGGGTGGACTGTAGTTAGTGATTTTTTTGTAATACAAAAAAAATGTAAATATCTGTAAATGAATTGTGTATATTCAACAGTTAGTGTGATTTTAATAGGATTAGATCAAATCAAAAGACTTTAAATGGTGATGCACAAATCATAAATATTCACAGAAACATGAATTCCATACATTATCATTTGTTTGTAATATAGTTTTATCAATAAAACTGCAGGGGCAGCTCTAATGCACAGGCTGGTGAGGAACATGCACAGCTCCCTGTCCCCATCTGAGCGCCGAACAATGGCGCTCAGACCAATCGCAAAACTGCTTTGCAGCATTGTGATTGGCTATGGGGAGGCTGGGTACTTCCTGGTTCAGACCTCGCCAAGAAAAGCGGCAACACGACAGAGAGACCGCGGCTGTTTAAAAGGTGTTTTTAAAAATAAATTCAACACCCCCATTCCCTGCCAGCCGCCACTGCAAAACTGTGTCTGTGCAAATCTAGTGACCATTTCAATGGAACATGTGTTGTCTGTAAATGGCAAAGTACTACCACACAATGCTTTTGTTACTTAAAAAATCATCTCATAAGGCACCGGGCCGGATGAGTTTTCTGCCGGTTTCTATAAGACTTTCTGTCCGATACTAGCCCCGATTCTTACTAAACTTTTCAACTCGTTCCAGGGCCCTGGCTCCATCCCACCTGATATGCTGGAGGCAGACGTAATAGTGCTGCCTAAGCCGTGGAAAGATACCACTCAATGCTCCGCTTACCGGCCGATTTCCCTGCTTAATCTCGACTTGAAACTCTTCACTGGAGTGTTGGCTTCGAGGCTTGGCCCTTGCCTTCTGGGGGTCATAGACCCGGACCAATCAGGCTTTATCCCTGGAAGACAATGTAGCGATAACACCAAACGCGTCCTCCACTTAATCGAAGAAGCCCATTTCCAAAAGTCAGACTCAGCACTCTTAGCTATCGACGCTGAGAAAGTGTTCGATCGGGTCGATTGGAGTTTTCTAGGGAAGGTTCTGACACATTTTGGAGTGGGAAAGCGCTTCCAAGCATGGATTGCGAGCTGTTACAACCGCCCACAGGCCCAGATCCGTCTCAACGCTCAATGCTCCAGTCCCTTCGAAATACAACGCGGCACTAGGCAGGGATGCCCCCTCTCCCCCCTCCTATTTGCGCTCTATATTGAGCGACTAGCACAGAGGGTACACGATAACCCCGACATCCAAGGCATATCCTTTGGCGGGGAGCCTCACCAAATCGGCCTATATGCTGACGACATCTCAGCGGCGCTTGGTAGTCCCGAGCGCTCGGTCCCGGCCTTTCTAGAGGAACTTGACAACTTCGGTAGAGTGTCTGACTTTAAGGTAAACAAAGGCAATCACTGTTACTACCACTGGGTAAAAATGCCCACCTACACCAAGCAACACACGTGTACGGAGGGGGGCTGGGAACTCAAATGCAGATCTCCTACCTGGGCATTACTCTCACGCCGTCAACGGAACAGACGGTAAATCTGAACTACACCAGGGTGACATGGCAAATCCACAGTGATCTAAGTCGCTGGAAGAAGCAACCGCTGTCGCTGCTAGGGAGAATTGCAGCCGTGAAAATGTCGGCGCTCCCCAAGATATTATATATCTTCCAGACCATTCCTGTGTCCCCCCCGGCCGGAACTATTCAAACGTTGCAGACAGCAATACAGCAATTTATCTGGGGAGGGAAGAGACCGAGAATGAACAAGCAACTAGCTTACCGGAAGACGGATGAGGGGGGCCTGGGGATCCCCAATCTACAACAATATTTTCAGGCGGCGCAGCTGAGGTTTCTGGTGGAGTAGTACAGGCCCGAATCAGAGAAGAGGTGGCTCTTCCAAGATAGGGCAATGGCACAGACATCTCTGTGGAAATACCTTTCCTTTGCCGAGCACATAGGCCACGGTATCTTCACAATTCTCCTATCACATGGACCATACTGGGGGTGTGGGACTTGGTGGCCACTAGAAGGGAGCTCACATCTTTCCCTTTGCCGCTAACTCCTTTATGGGACAACCCTGACTTGCCTCCGGGCACCAGTGCCCGGTCGTTTCCTCAATGGAGAGGCACCAGCTGTAGATCGGCGGGGCATCTTTTTGACCTAGAGGGCATTATGCCACTCTCCACAGTATCCCAAGCCTATGATGTCAAATCACCACAGCTCTTTCAATACTTTCAAATTAGACACAGGCTCACACAACCCGAGACTGAGCCCCTGGTAGGCAGGCGCATGACAAAATTCGAGAAATGGCTTGTCACAAAAGAGTCGGACCGCGGCCTGATTACCGATCTTTACCAGATGCTCTACCCTCCCCCCGGGGCACAACATTCGGCTGGACAGAGACGCTGGGAAAAAGAATTAGGGAGGACACTGACGCTCCGAGACTGTCAATCCATATATTACAGGGCTAATCACACGGCTAGGAATACAGCGGGTAGGGAAACAGCGGTGAAGATCGCTACGTATCGGTATCTCACCCCGGCTAGGCTACATAGATGCAACCCGTCCAGGAGCCTGTCTTGTTGGAGAGGATGCGGAGCAGAGGACACGTTGACGCACCTTCTATGGGAATGCACGAAAGTCAAAGGGTATTGGTCGACGATTCTTAACAACATTTATAGTAAACCGAAATTCCTAGGTTCCCGGCCTACACCATACTAGGACTCCCGAACGCACTCACTTACCCGCTGAAGTCTGTCAGGGGGCGACAAATGGGACTTGCGCTACAGGCTGAAACTCAGCACATCCTGTCTCTATGGGGGACCAATACACGGCCAACACACACGGGCTGACTGCATAAACTCTGGCATACACTTGGGATGGAACGCATCTAAGCCACACTCACACAGTCAGTCCACTGCTACATTCCACACGATCTGGCAACCACTACTAACACTTCTGTCCAAGGAATTTAACGAAATAACCTCTTCAAGGTACCTCCGTTTACTACGCCTGACAGACGACAGCCATGTCAGTGCTGAACCCGAGAATGAGGCACCATGAGCGGCCTACACCTACGAGACACTCGCTTCACAAAAATAGGCACACTAGTTGGGTGGGGGGGAGTTTCCGGGGGCGGGTGGGGGGGTTGTTAATGTTGTTACTGTCCACTTGGCATAGCGATGAACCTTTGTCTGGAAACACAAATTCCAACAACGGCACACTACAAGGACTTTGGTGGGATCAGAGGTCCCTAGTGGGCAATGAGATGAGCGATACGAAACAAAGATGCCGGTTTGTCCTCTGCCTTCTTTTGTGTGGATTCCTTATGTCAATGTACTGCACTTCGTCTCATGTCATTTAAACCTAGGTGGGTCACGAAAGTTTGCCATACTAAAAAGTGGGTTTTGGTTCTAAAAGATTTGGGGCCAGATGTAGGTAATCTCGATTTACCTACTCTTAAATACCGAATCATACCGATTCGGTATTTAAGAGTAGGTAAATGGGATGTAGGTAATTTCACTTTTCAAATTACCGAATCGGAATGATTCGGTAATTACCGAATCGGTATTTACCAATTCGGTAATTGCCATTGATTCCTATGGGCCTTGAGGCCCATAGGAATCAATGCCAATTACCGAATCGGTAAATACCGATTCAGTAAAATTACCGAATTTGCAAGGGGGACAGGGTGTCACTTTGACACCCTGTTGCACCCCTCAATTGTGCATGGGTGCACATGTTGCTGACATACATGCCCTTATATGTCTGCAACATTGGCACATTTTTTAAAGCAGAAAAAATGCTTTTTGAAGGGTTTTCATTATTTACCACCAACTTCTAGTTGGTGGTAAATAACGAATTCTTAAACCCTTGTAGCACTGCGGGTGGGGGGGTTGTTAATGTTGTTACTGTCCACTTGGCATCGCGATGAACCTTTGTCTGGAAACACACATTCCAACAACGGCACACTACAAGGACTTTGGTGGGATTAGAGGTCCCTAGTGGGCAATGAGATGAGCGATACGAAACAAAGATGCCGGTTTGTCCTCTGCCTTCTTTTGAGTGGATTCCTTATGTCAATGTACAATGTTGTTACTGTCCACTTGGCATCGCGATGAACCTTTGTCTGGAAACACAAATTCCAACAACGGCACACTACAAGGACTTTGGTGGGATCAGAGGTCCCTAGTGGGCAATGAGATGAGCGATACGAAACAAAGATGCTGGTTTGTCCTCTGCCTTATTTTGTGTGGATTCCTTATGTCAATGTACTGCACTTTTTTTATACTGAAACCAATAAAGAAATGTAAACGTAAAAAATCGTCTCATGTCATTTAAACCTAGGTGGGTCACGAAAGTTTGCCATACTAAAAAGTGGGTTTTGGTTCTAAAAGATTTGGGGCCAGATGTAGGTAATCTCGATTTACCTACTCTTAAATACCGAATCATACCGATTCGGTATTTAAGAGTAGGTAAATGGGATGTAGGTAATTTCACTTTGAAATTACCGAATCGGAATGATTCGGTAATTACCGAATCGGTATTTACCAATTCGGTAATTGCCATTGATTCCTATGGGCCTTGAGGCCCATAGGAATCAATGCCAATTACCGAATCGGTAAATACCGATTCAGTAAAATTACCGAATTTGCAAGGGGGACAGGGTGTTACTTTGACACCCTGTTGCACCCCTCAATTGTGCATGGGTGCACATGTTGCTGACATACATGCCCTTAGGGCATGTATGTCTGCAACATGGCACGTTTTTTAAAGCAGAAAAAATGCTATTTGAAGGGTTTTCATTATTTACCACCAACTTCTAGTTGGTGGTAAATAACGAATTCTTAAACCCTTGTAGCACTCATTACAGTGCTACCTACATGTTGAATTACAGAATTGGTAATTTTACCAATTCGGTATTTCACCAAATCGGAAAAATGACAAATTCGGTAAAATTACCGATTCTGTAATTTAACATGCCCCTACTTCTCAATATCCAAATGCCTGTCGGAAACGGGCGAAAATCGGTATTTTCGGCCAATTCCGACCGGTATTTGGATACCTACATCTGGCCCTATGTGAGGACTACCTTAATGGCATAACTGATGCAGAACTACTGAAATACTATGTGTTAAGCTGACCAACATTCACAGCATGCATATAAAGGCAACCGAAGATATGACAAATTGGCCGTGGCTATGTTGATAACGATTGCTAGACATTGCATTTACTTTGGTAGTTGTGACCCAAGTCTACATGCTATTTATTTAGAAAGGTCTAGAAAAGTTGGTTGAGGTAAGTCTGTAAAAGATTTCTGTCATTTAGATGTTTGAGCAGGAGAGTTTATTCCGGACGTTGAGGCAGAAGACTGCTCAGTGGATGCTTTTGTTCTGGTCTGCTGGAATTTTTATCCAAAATTGGCCTAAGCCACAAGTCAAGCTTTAATGGAATCAGGGTAATACTGAACACAAGGCACAGCACTTGCCTCAAAAAACAATTCTGAACTATTTCTAAGGTTTTTGAGGTCTTTTGCCTCCAAAGCTTGGCACTGAAAAGGGCCATACCCAATGCTTAGTTAGAGTACAACTGGACAACCAGGGAAGCTGGTTTAAATAAGGACTCTTGGTGTACCTTCAACAGCCCTTGACATGCTCCTGCAATTTGAGCCTTCTCAGGAGAAAGACATTATGTGTCAGAGTTGAATAAATTATGCTGCAAGTGAAGACAAATTATACAGTGTAAATTTGTTTGTAATTTTAACACATATTATTTAAAATGTCACTTTATTACTGTCAGTTTAACAACTCTAGAATGCGACACAAAGGCGGCCACATAAACTTTATAGAAAGGTCTTCCACTGTGCGGTACCTGGCGTGGCACTTCATTTCATATACTTTTCAGCCACTTGAACTAATAATATTTTTGGGTGAAATTTTCAGCCCATGCAGGAGATTTATAAATGTGTGACAAATGCTGTAAACTCATAATCCTGTGAAAAATGCCACATCCATAGAACTGCTTAGTTCCAGAGGCCCGACACTATTGGCCATGTTACCGACAGTTGTGTAGGGTGTGTGCAAAAACGAAACACTTTGGTTACCTTAACAATATAGTAGATGCAGTAGTGCCCATATGTTGTGTGAACAGGTGACTGTAGGACATTATGACAATCACAATGTAGTTGTCCAACGCGGTTCGGGGGACCACTGGACAGGCAAACACTAATTGAGCTCGACAGTGGGAGTTGAGTTTATTTACCACCTAATTCCCCAGTCCCATCCTGCTATGGCTCTGCAAATTGGGCAAAGTACAACCTCTTCCACACGTCACTATCAGGGCAGCGAGAGAAAGTTGCCACAGGCTTCTCATTTAGGTCATGGGGATGTTGATTTACAGAGCTCAACAATCAACCAACAGATCCAATAAAGTGAATGTCCAGCTCAGTACTAGTCTGTCTTTGTAAGCAAGAAGGTACTTTTAACGCACAGTTGTATGCAGTACCACACACTTCAATGTTCATACACATGACTAGTGTCTCAAGGATATATCTATTGTGCATGCTGGACCCACCCTGCTGTTTCACTGTCCTTTCCCAAGGCACTCACCATATGGTGGGTCCCGCTTGATATCAGGACAATCATGAGAGCTGTAAATTTGATTCAGTTGCAGTGTCTGTTATCCACAGTTAATAAGTCATGCTTTGTCTAGTGTTCTTACCCCAGACAGGTAGAGATCCTCTCTGGAGTGCTGTTCTTGAGCCGCGGGGCTCGTCTGTGTGTTGGGACCAGTCACGGAAGTAGGAAATCTGCCCTTTCTGTGTGGTCATCCTGCCTTTTTCAGCTTTTGCTGACCCTATATTTTTTGCTGCCATTAGAACTTCGTGCATCATAGCCCTGCTAACCAATGGTAAAGAGCCTGTGCTCAATCCCCCTTTATGCATGGTTGAATTGGCATATTCCTAATTGGTATGTTTAACTTACCTATAAGTCCCTAGTATATGTGGTACACAATTTACCAAGGGTATGTAATTTAAATTGCACTAGTGGACTGCGGCACCTATTGTGCCAATCAGTACAGTGGCAGTTTAAACACTTCAGATATCCTGCCAAAATAAAACCTTTTGGCAGGTCAAAACCTCCATTTGAATGATTATTAAGTCACTCCTATGTCTGCCCTGTGGACCACAAGGCTGGATGCATTGTATTTGAACTTGGGACATGTAGAAATGTAATGCTAGCATGCGTAGCACCCAAAAACATAGTTTACCTGTGGCAGGCCTAGCTGTTCTATTGGGTAAATCAGAGTACAGATTAAACATCCAAATACTCTATATCTGGGGAGGAGCTACGACAGCAAGCAAGATGGCCGCATTGTCTCCTGGCTCCGCTGACCTCCGTCTTTCGCTCGGAGATCCTGTCATCTATCCTGATTTCCCGCCCCATGTCCGTGTATATGAACTAATTTGCAGTCCGATGGAGCGATTCAACACTTTTACGACATTGTGGAGTGGAGTAAAGTCGAGGTTTGATTTGAGGCCTAACCCAGTCTGGAAGCCGGGGTCTCAAGTGCTTGTCCAGCCGGGTCCTAGTTGAACAACAGCGGACCGGTGAGGGTGGCAGGGTCCGGTCCATGGAACTTTCGACATCTTTTGGATTACTTTGCTGCCTATCTGCGGCCTGGTCCCATATCGGAGGTGAGGAGACGAGTGACGCCCGAGGCGGTGTGGCGGGGTTCCCTGACCCGGAGGCCTAGCGTTTGCATCGCCGGTGCCTTTGGGTTGAAGACTTGGCGCGCACTAACGCAAGTTGACGATCGGTCCCTCACGGTTCATTCCTGCTCCGACTAATCTTCCCCCGGGGAGGGGACTCTCCGTGGGGATCACTATGCCTGATGTTATGCGGAACCCGGCAGAGCGGGCTAAGTGCGGCCCATCATTGCGGTCAGTGCTGGCAGCCCTCGAGGCACTTCAGGTGACTATGGAGGCCCAGGTCTGGAATCTGATGTTGGCAGCGGATGGAATTAGAAGCTCGGGATCGGATCCTGACTCGTTGCCCGGGACCCGGCGGCCAGCTCAACTCCCGACAGACACCCCAGTGGTGCATTCAGACCCGGTGCTTGGAGCTGTGCCTGCCCCTACAGAAGTGGAACTGATCGAACATGCTGAGATCGGCGTTTCAACTATATGGTCCGAATCTTTAGTTTTGCAGCCGGCGGAACATTTAACTGCTGTTCCCATTCTGGAAACTTTTGGTCGGAACTGTGAACTGTGTTGGATTGTGTTGCACCCCCTTCCCAGCTAGTACATCAAGATGGCAGATGGGACAGTGTCTGGCCTTGGAGTTGGGGAGGGGCTCGTTGGAACTGGCCGTCTACTTTGGGATTTGCCATCCTTTCTCCATCTAACAGACCTTATTTCGGCAACTTCTGTGTATATTTTGACAATTTGACGATGGGGCTCTACTTATCGGAGGGAATCAGCAAATTTGCTCGACGGGGCCAAGGCTGAGACTGCTGTTTGGAGTTTCACACTATGGTTTCATCGGTAACGGGATTGCTTTACTAGGTCAACGGAGACCGGGCGGGGTTTATAGTTTTCTCCGGTGTACTTTTCTATTGTGTTCTGCTCGATTGTGTCAGCTTTGTGGGGGATTCTTTGTTAAGGCGGTGGGGAGAGACCAGGAATGCGTACGATAAAGCCCTCCTCCATTTCTACTTTTAGGGTAGGGGTTTAGTTCTTCTTTCTTTCTCTTTGTTCTTCCTATATTTCGGGTTTCAGTTATTTGGGGCGACAGGCACGCTGCTAGGGGGGAAGGCCGTAGTCATCTGCAGGGGTGCAGGGTGGGGGGTTGGGGGAGGGGAATTTTGTTTTTCCTTATTGTTTCTATGGCCTTTTTTCTTTTTTGTATCCTTCCTTTTGCCTTTTCTTTCGCTTCTTCCTTTTTCGGGTCAGCGTAGTGGGTTCACTCTTCTGTCAATTATCGACTTTTTTATCTGTGCCTATACTTTTCACGGTATTTCAGTATCATTGGGCGGGTGCTTACCTGGTGCGAACTGTGATGGTATGCTTGTTTATCCTGAATTGTATGCCTTAGCGCCATTGTCTTAAATGAGATCGATCTGATTGTTGAAATCCTACTATTTTGCCCGCCCTTTATGCGACTTTGTGATATTGTATGGCACCGGATCCTTCTATTTTTATATTGTAAAATGGAGCCTTTAGAATCCTGTCAATCGCCTGGTATGCTCTAAAGCCAGTTTTAATTGAAGTTGTGGTACATTCGCTTCCCGGGCGGCCGAGTCCTAACTGACTTGCTGTGATGAAACTGATTAGCGGCCGGCCCTGGTGGTTGTAGGCCCATATTTGTAACAGGTTGAAGTATCAATAAAGGTTTTAAAAAAAAAAAAATACTCTATATCTGGAATGGAATGAGGTAGAAAAATAATTAAAACCATATTTTTAGTAGCTATTAGAATTCAATTCAGTGGTAACGTTGGATTGGAATAAATCTCAAGGAAAAGAAACATTTAGAAAGTTACCTTCTCCCTGTCTGAGGTTCTTGAAGGGTACATTTGCATTTGCTCTTCCACTTCTGCCAATCAGTGATTAGCATTTGAATAGGTATGAAAAATGTGTGAAATGTCTTACAGGAGGAAACAATAGACTGACCCGAATGGGCAGAGATGACTCCTCTGAACCTTTCAGAATATGCATGGTAGGGGGCTGTGAGCATCCTTTCTGGCAGTGCAGTGTCAATTGTCAAATCCTGCTTGACATGTCTTTTGGGTTTACATTTAATATTTTGGGGCACACTTGAAAGGAAGGGAAACAGGATATCAATACAATTCTTTTGTATCTACTGTCTGGTTGCTGCAAACCCCTACTTTTGTTCTACCAGACTTCTGTCTCTGGGCTTTACATATGACACTCCGTGGGGCATTTGAAAGGAAAGGAAACAGGTTGTCAATATAAGTCTTGTGTTACCCCAACCTTTGTTAAACCAGATTTCTTTCTCTGGGTTTATTGTGGGTTCAGTGGCTGCCCTAAATATGATTTTAGTGTTAGATGTGGGAGGACACTACGATTACCATAGTACACCCCCACACCCACATCCAACTATCAGCGTCCAGGTTCAGTGTGGCCAAAGACTTTTGACATTCTGAAAATGGCCAAGCGGCTAGGGTTAGACCCAGGAACAACTACCCCCATTGCTCAGGGCGTGCCTAGGAGTCATTCACACCCACTAGTCTGTGCAAGGCATAATGGTAACACCTGCAGGCAACCACTTCAGACCACTCCTGGACCTGAAGAAGATCAGAAGAGGAGTGAATCTGCTGTCTGTGTCTTGAGAAGAGCCCTGAAGGACTGGACCTGCCCTCTCTTGTACACAGGACAAAGAAGGGGACTCAAGGGTCATAAGGCTGACCTCCTGTTCATGCTACAGGGATGCAACAAGGAACAGGAGCCCTTTCTTGTAACTTCATTCAGCTGTCCACTGACAACTGGACCTGGACTGGACCCTGCTGTTAGCTCCTGCCTCACACCTTGAAAGTCTCCGAGTGCCTCCCCTGTGGTTCTGGGGTCTCGAAAGTGTACTCCTGTGGTGGATTAAGATTTAAAGGATGACCGATCCGCAGATCCAGTAACATCTTTACTTTCCAACCATTGATAGTTGTTGACCTACCAGGACTGTAAGCAATTCAATAGCTGTGCCCTGACTGGGCCAACATTGATTAAGTATTTGCAGCCTAACTGCACCTTCAGCAATCATTCCTGCCAGGATCTGGAAGGCCCAAGGGCACAAGGATTCTCTCAGATCACTCACTCATGTAGTCTGCTTCTTCTTAGCATTCCAAAGCCACCAGGGACATGTTGGATTTCACATTCACCTAGACAGTCTCTTTCTGGAGCACAAGACAGGCTCCTTCACTCTCACAGCGGGCAGACTTTTAGAAACTTCAGGGCAGGCACCATCTCCTCCAACACAAAATTCAGAGTTCAGGTGGTGTGCCCCCAGGTCTGGGAGACTGTCTGTCAGGCAGATACATGCCTTGGTTCCACCGCAGTCCTCTGAGTACGCTGAGGAGGCATGAAGGTGGGCAGAGTGGTGAGGCAGGTGTGCCTCTTGGCCCCAACTCTGTTCACCCATTACATCATTGTGCTACTAGAGTCCTTACATGACTGCAATGGGGATCCACCCCAAGATAGCTGGTAGCCCAGTTACATCTTAATGTTTGCAGATGATACACTACTCTTTTCCAGAACACCCATGGGTCTACAAAGCTTACTGAATCATTTTTCATCAGTATGTGATGTACTTGCACTTGAAGTCAATATAAATAGGACAAAATTCATGGCTTGTAACCCTGATCAAACATTTAAGGGCAAAATGATGCTGGGAAGTACCATATTATCGAATTTGTTTATTGAGGGGTTAGATTCACTAATATTATAGCATATATAGTCCTTGCATATTTTTAATTCCCAGCTTACCCTCCAGCATGTTAGCTCTGCCTTGCTCATAAAGCTTACAGGCCAGTTACCCCTATTATTGATATCTATCTGCAAAGGGGGTAAGCACTGCTTTATATGGTGCTGAGATCTGGGGCTTTCATAATGTAGGGCCCATTGAGAAATCAGAAAATAGCTTCCTGAGATCATTTTTGGGCTTATGACCTAGTGCGCCTAGTGCACCCTTAATGCCAAAATGTTTGGATCTCCGTCTCCAAAATATCGCACACGTGGCAGCACTCAGACCCCTACATCTACAATAGGGCAGAGTCGAGGAACACTAATCAAGAGCTCCTAGCTAACCAAAAGACCTCATAGAAAACCGAAAGGAGCCGTGCCTACACTCCCCTCACTTCAGTTTCCAGGTCTCCTCTCTCTCTAGCTGCAACAATGTACACTTCTGTAATGGATAAGGGCGTACATTGTCTAGGAGTACAGTCCTCACACTCCATCGTGTGCTAAGCTAGGTCGGGTGTATCCAAAATGGAACCCACTAGCCTCCATTATCCTCGTTCACTCGCAGACCATGCATGGTCAAATGCATAGAAGCAGAACTTTATTCACCTAAAGTCTCAACCCAAATTACACAGATAAAAAGGACTGGACACACTATTTATCCTCTTACCCACATTATGCTTCCACCACCGCTCTATGTAATAAACCCACGTCAAGGACCACTCATATTCATTGATTGGCATCGGGCTCTGTGTACACGCTTAGATTAGTATGACGCCAAGGCCAAAATAAAAGTTCAGGATACCAAATATACAGGTAGTCGGGCTCTTAGGCAAGGAAGCTTACCTAGTATACAAAGCAGAGGGCATTCCTGTCCCAAAAGTAGTACACATCTTTGCTCATACATGTAACTTCTTTTTAATTTCACTTTAATTTTATTTTGCTTTTGACAGACTCACATATTGTTAACCAGGGCATTGTGTTGAAAAAGGCCACTCAAATATATTTTAGGAGTGCATCTGGAACACCGTCCAAGTATTTAAGGCACAAGTTCCACGAATTTCAAATAAAGTATTGCAGTGCTTTTCAGCGGGCAAATATTAGTAATCATTTTATTCTTGGCAACTCTAGAGCACATGCATTTTCCTACCGTTATTTTTAGAATTTCTGTGTTGGCAGAAGGAAGGGCGTTTACTTAATGCAATGAAGTGTACATCGTGTAAGGGACGCCTTCCTGGAATACCAACTTGTTTCCGAGTGAAGTACTTTGGCTAGAAATTAATATGGTGGAAAAGCAGCCGCCTTGGCTGCTCGCTCCCAAGACAGTGAAATCAGCAATTTAGGCTACAGCATTAACCCATCTTCAGCATAGAACTTGGCAAACTTTTGGTCTCAGGTGACGGTAAAAGCACTCCTTGTAATTAATCAATACCTCCGTGGCGAGAGTTACCTGAAATAAGTCTGTACAAGCTATAGAAATCAGTAAGAAATATTTGCTTAAAATCCTGTAGGCCTTTTTAACAAATCATGCCAGCACAAAAACAAAATTTCTTGACGTTCTGTTTTTGAAAGTTTAAAGGAGGGACACGTGGTTTTGACGTCTTGCCATTAACTGCTGTTATAATCAAAAACAAACAATATCCTGATGATTTGAGTAAATAAAGACTTCAGCAAACACTGCAACAGCATGTAAGTAAGGAAAAGGCACACATCTACCTTCTCTGTGATCCCACCGGTGGCAAAAAGCAATTCATGGACCAATGTTGATGGAGGGTAACGTGACCTTAAAACAACATTGCTATTTAAGGTTGAACATGATAGTTGAAGAGATCAGGAGATAAGGTACGCACTGGCGGTGCACGTGTAATCCATTTTCGAATGGCACCCTCCCTGGTCATCAGGACAGGCTGCGCTAGAATGTCCAATCCCAACACAGTACCCTGGCCCCATATCAGAGCAGCTGGTCACCGTCTGCTCAGTGATCCTGATCTGCCCACAACCATTTGAGAAACCCTTAACCCTACCAAAAATCAGGGTCTCTGTGATAGTCAATACATTAACAGGTTGAAGTCTGGGCATATTTGGGTTGCTAAGTCCAGGGAGCCCTTCTTGAATTTCAATATGAGATTATGCATCTGGCAAGGACACATTGAACTCAGGTAGATCAACTTCTCAAATGTAGTTTGTTGCTAAAGAAAGGCACAATACTTCTTTTCAAGTTCATTTTTTCTTGCATCCAATCGAAGTAGAGTTTCCACACCACATTTTAGTCCATGCTGGTTAGAAGTGTTGGGTTTGCCTAGATACATTATTTTTCCAATTTTAGGAGTATTGTTTCAGAAAACTCCTGTCCCTATTATTTACTCTCATGGATCAATAACACACCTTGAATTACTTCATAGGAGGTCCCTGCTGAACAGCTGAACCAAAAACTTACTCATAGAAGGAATAGTTTGGTAGCAGCCATTTGAGCTACAACTTCAGGGTGATTTATTATCTCATTGCTACTGCTGGGAAATATATAAATGTACCCAATTATGCCTTCCAGCAATATACACTCCTTGCACCCCAAGGAAATGGATTTACTGGTTCATGGATTTCAGCTCTATGAAAAGCTAATGATTTTGCTATGACCTCATATCAAGGATAGGACTGGCCTAGTTGGCAATAGGATAATTCCAGAGAAACTGGCACAAACACCGATGTGGTCAGTTTTTCTGTTCCAATGTGAGCTAGACTGGTTTTCTGATTGGTAGTCCAATACTATTGTAAGAGCTGGATCAGACGAGCAGAGCAGTTTTTGGAGCTTAGGCTTCAGTGGCAGGGAGCAAGGAAGCCTGCAGTAAAAAAACACCCAGGTGTGTACACATGCACACACACACTCCTTATACCCTATAAAGTTCTACCTAGTTTTTCACCATGTAGCATTAGCTAAAGATATTCCTGAAAGTGCATTGCCCCGTCCTTCCAAACGTGTCACAAACAGTGCTTTAGATGGGCAAGGATTGTCAGGCATTAAGTGGCCACACCTATTCATTTAAAAGGGGGAGTTTCACAACATTTCAGTACTGCTACAGTACTGTTAATGGGAGAGTTCCAGCACTTCTCAAATAGGTACTTGTGAGTATATTGAGTGCCTGCTATTCTAAATTTCTATCTTAAGCACTGGTCGCAAAAAGTCTAGAGTAACTATTTCATTATGCAGATCACTTTTACTTTTTGTTTTGGGGACCCTTGCAGGCCACTCCTCTGGGGTTGGAAATAGGAAGGGTTTGAGACCGGGGGCCAATTGTTTAAGCAGGTCCTTCACACGTGGCTCAAGGAGAACGTGTTTAGTAAAGGGAGTGCAGTTCCTAAAGGGGGGATGAAAGGGAAGGTGGGAAAGACAAATCATTTATCATGTTGCCCTCACACACCCCGAAAGTTGTCATGCTTCATCATTGGGCCTTGCTCCTCGTCGGGTCGGCGCTGCAATGCTCGACGGGCTCACCGTTTCCGGGGCTCTTTGCCGGAGATCTTTTTAGGAAGCCGTTGGGTGCATGCGGGTTTGGGGGTATGTGTGCACAGTAGTGGTGAATTAAAATAGGTCAGGGTCAGTCCTATAATCAAAAGCTTTAATGGTTAAGGTAGTTCCTGCCTAAATAAAAATAAGTGTGGACGCCCTATGGGAGTGTGATGTTCCCGGTGGGCAGTCTCTAGAGTGGGGTCAACATGTTTTGCGCCTGGTTGTTCCAAAGGAATCAAGTGGCACTTCTTCAGGACTTATGTGTAGTGTGGTGCACAGCTAAATAAAGGCTCTACGTTTGTTGAAGGTAGCCTGGAGTGGGGCCCTAGTAGTCTTTTACTGGGCGTGGTGGAAACCTGTAGAAGGAAACCAGAGACAAAGGGATTGTTAGGGGGGGGGAGAGAAACAACAAGGAAAGAGGAATTTATTTTCAGTCTCAAAGAATTAACTTTAGGGTGCCATCCATATAATCTCTGAATAAACTTGAAAGTTAATGCTGTTTGAGAGCCATACATGCAATAGATTAGGTCGTACCCCATGTGGTGGTATCCCATGGGGTAGGTTCCAAGGGTCTGTATGAGAGGGCCCCCATGTCGGTAATCATGTAGCAGTTCAGGGATTTATAAAACGCTGGATATGCACACCCTCAAATAGGACCCATGGATAGGTCAGCATATAGAGATGCAGCCTTGTAACAGTAAAATGCCCTAGTGTCCTTATGTCATCGCGGCTGTTCCTATGTTGTATTGGATGAGGCCCTGGTGGTGAGCCAATTGGACTGGGCATCTCAAAGCACGAATGTTGCCCAGTTGTTGGCAAGCTATCCCCCAAATGCAGTTCGTAAGAACAACAAGTATTGACATGTTGCATGTTACACCATTATCGCATCATGTAGCCATAGTTGGCTTTAGTATTGATACTGTCTCAGAAGTCATCCCACGTTGGTCTCAACGTGTATGTGCGGCGGATTGGGCAGTACTGTGCATTTGGAAAAAGGGACGGATGCCGGTTCTGATCCAGCTTGCAAACCCACCGCTCGGTGAACTCATAAAAACATCTGTTAACCATGGTAAAAACTGAGAATGATGACCATGAAAGCAAACAATATTGTGGTGAGAAGGTGGATCTGTGATCCCATGGGTACACTCACCCGAGTAGCAGGAGCTACGGCCTGACGGGGGTATATGGGAGCACGGTGTTGCTACACTCCTTGAAGGAAAGGGAGAGCTCAGTTAAGGTGGTACAGAGAAGCTTGCATTGCTTACCGTGGCATTCAGGAATCTTGTGATACTTACAGAAAGGTGGCAGCAACTTGCTGGTTAGCCTACCCTCGCTCCGGAGCCCCGTGGGCTTCAGACCTGGAAGCGGCGTATTTAGGAGTAGAGCCATGAAACAACTAGACCTTCGACTGCTGCCGCCATCTTGGGGTAGAGTGTGCGGTGCGAAAAAATTAATTGGACACTGACTAATGTTGCTCAGAGGGAGACGAATTGTGAATGGGAAGAAAATAATGTTTAAATCCATAGCACGAATTTTGAGGTGGGCCAGTAATTGATGTAAATTATGTAAAGAAACCTCGTGGGGTGTAAATGCAATAATATGACTCGACCCACGGAGGATGACAGATGCAAGATCAAGTGGTGGGGATATAAATTCATAGAGGAAAGGGCAGATCCCCTTTCGTTACGAGGGACAGTGATGAGGTTGCCAAAAATGTTTTTTTTTTGGTTATAGTAGATGAGATAAGCGGGATGGACATGGGTATAAGCCAGGGGTGGGCTGGAGCAGAGGTAACAAGGGTGGAATTGTTGGTGAGGCAGGTAGAACAACTGGCCCCACCCCTGTGAAGACAGACGCCTATCGGGGTAGTCAATAGCCTGCAAAGTAGGAAGTGACTTATCACTAATGGGTGGCTAGTTGTAGATAAGTTACCGACCCATACGTTCAGTAGAGGAGGGTGATGGTGTGGGTCACTAATAGGGGCAGGTGGGAGCTAAGCCCAGGGGTAATCCGGGTGGTGGCGTCCAGAGGATTAGTGGTTGAGGCCTGCCCAAGGGATGTCATCATTGAGTCCTCGTGTGTGGGTGGACAGTTTAAAAACCCACTGTTGTTCTTTTTTGAACAGTAAATCTTTGGGGATGTTTTTGTAGTATTCCAGGATGGTCCATTGAAGGTAATTAGGGGAGTGTGCTGCTTCCGCAAAGTGTGTGTACCTCTGGGGTACCATTGTCCCCTCTACCTTTTAACAGATGCCTAGGTAGCCTCTTGGTAAGTGCATACAATGGAAAGTAAGTGCTCCTAATGACAGTTCGCATTCACCCTACATTCTCTGCCTTGACAGCAGTACTTGATTGAAAAATATATAGTTGAAGCACAGTAGTGCATCAAGGCCATATTATTTTTCATTTAAATTGAAGCTCTGTTTGAAGAACTACTGCATTTAGTGAACCAAGGTGATAGCTCAGACTTTAACTGTTCTTTCTCCTAAGGTGTAAAATATACTGCCATGTAATTTCTAAAAAGAATTGTTAATGATTAATATGAACAAAAAAAATGAAGGGTCTAAAGCTTTGGTCAGGAACTTACTGACGGTGCCCTCAAATGCTGTTCCGGTCAAATACCTAGTCTGTGTAGCCTTGATTTCACTGCATGCTTCTTTCTTTCACCATCCCACACTTTTCTTTATCACACTCTTGAATCTCTTTTCCATCCATTCTTTCTCCCTTTGTCACAGTTTTCTCGTCTCTTCTTTTTTTCATTTCTCCCTTTTCTGAAATTCTCTCTCTTTCTTCGTGGCAAAGTTTGATGAGGAGGAATGTCCATTGTTTCTTAGGTCGAGGACCAACGGCTGGCTTGCCAGCCGGAAGTCGGAGAATTAATGTCTTTCAGTGTGTGCTTTAAACCCGCCTCTCTCTTCGTCTCTCCTCCATTGGCTGGCTTCCTAAACGGAGGCCAGCCATTGGAGGAGAGAAGCGTCCCTCGTAAGAAGCTCCGTCTCTTTTGGATTCGGGGGCGTGTTGGTGCTGTTCTTGCCACTTTTAAGCTCCGCCCCTTTTGGGGACGGCCAAACTCGCCCCCGCATCCGAAAATGTTCGGAGCTTTGCGCCCGCCATTTTTTTTCCCCAGCGGAAATCCTGCTCCTCCTTGCCGCTTTGTCTTGTAAGCCATACTCAAGTTAGGGAACCTGGAACCACCCCAAGCCGGGACTGCACGGGCAGCCGCTACCCACAGCCCTCAGCAGAGCGCAGGGGGCCCGGGCCGCCCGCCGCCACTTTCGCCGTCCTCCCGGCTGTTGCTATGTTCTTCCTGACCGGGGAAAGTATTTTCTTTGGTACTGAAACAGACAAAACTGGAACTTACTTTCTAAATTCCGGATGCATAACTGCCCTCACATCACACGTTCCTGTCTTGTGCCCCTTTCAGCCCATGCTGATGACTCCTCACCTGTGTGGATGTCTCCTCGACATCCGTGGACCTTCAGACTGATGCGATGAAGAGCCCAGCGCTGGCCACAAGGGTGAACCCAGCCAGCAGCCGAGGACCGAGTGTGATGCGGGGGTCTCCGCCATGCCTTTCAAAACTCGGATCTGCAGATTCGCTCTTTCCTCTTAGGACACTTCAAAGGCTGGTACCCCATTCCTTCACTACTTGTCTGCTGCTCAGAATAGCATCTATTCAGAATGCTTTTCCTAAATTAAAGCAAACTCTCGCCGTCCTTCCTGCTGCGGGTCTCTCCCTCGGCCGCCTCCTCCTCCCTGGCCCCCCTCTGACAGCCCGGTGGACAGTGGCACAGATTCTGGCTGGAAAAAGCTACACAAAGAGATGCTGTGTGCGAGTTTCGGGCTCAGACAAAACATCCACAGTCGGCCTGTTGTGTGCCCCTGCACGTTCCATGCTGCTGGCGCGCTGTCAAAAACAACGTGTTCAACTGCCTCCCTCCTAAACTGTCTTTTCGTTTTCTTACTTCATGCACCTTATTTTGTCTACTCAATCCCACTTTTTAGTATCGCGACTTGGCGCTCCTTTTACCTTATTTCAACTTGCGAGATTGGGTATGTGTGAGAGAGGGGGTGCATGTGTGAGTGGGATGTGTGAGAGCGAGAGGGGCCAGACTGTGCATGAGACTGCGTGTTTACGAGAGAGGGGGCTTGCATCTGGGAGAGGCTGTGTGTTTGAGAGAAAGTGTACGTGTGAGGGTATGAGCGCGAGAAATTGGTTTTGGGTGTGTGTGAGAAACTATGCCCAGGTGATGTTAGTATAGCTGCAAATTTGAACCCATTTCATTTTTGCGTATATGTATGTAAATACTGTATTTCCAAGAATACCATTCTAGAAATACCAGCTTTAAAATATTTATCATGATTTCAAAAAGATCATGATATGCACAAACATTATCCAAGATACAAAATAATCTTCACACTCAGAGAATCAGGTTTTGTGTGTACTGCACTTTTCCTTCTCTTCAAACTGGCTAATCCTACTTGGTCAAATCTGGCTCTCAATGACAACCGTTATCACACATGTCGCATCACACCAGTCCACACCGTTTGTCTTGTGGACATGTGTCTGTATTCTGTAACTATACTTAACAGGACTTTTATTATGGCCACTCTAGTATTAATCTCTCACCACATGCTACTGCCGGTTTGAAATATAATTCCACTTCTTATAGAACGTTCCCTTACATTGCCTGAGGGACTAGTTTACTTTCAACACATGCATTTATTTATGTTATATATTCATTAAATACATAAACCAGTACTTTTTTTTCTTCAACTGTACCAGTTTTTTTAAAGCCTTTTTCATGAGTTAAGTCCAAGCTTCCCCTTAATGATGGCCACCCTATTGCTTGCAGGTCAGGACACCTGGCCCCAAAATGTAACTCCATGGTCTTGCAGGCCTTTAGGCTGCAACATTCCTTCAGACGTCCCAATCAGCAAATACCACGTCCTTCCCCCTCCCCTCTTGTCCATTGCACGGCTCATTGGTATTCATACCTTTCTGCACCCCACCCCAGCATCATATCATTCAGCCGAGGGAAGCTCCCCCCTGACTGCTTCACTGCCCCCCCCCCCCCCCACCACTCAGTGGCAACTGTGTGATCGCTCTCCTCTTGCTGCTCATGTATCCCCTCCCCAAAGGAAGCCACTGCCCTCCATGCAGCTGTTCCCTCCTCACTCCTTCCACCCCTCACCATATGGGGTCACTGTCCCCCAACCCACACCACTTGTGACTCTTCTCTCCTCGCCTTGGGCCTACTCTCCCATCACACTTGCTCAAGTTTACCCTCCTCTTAATAATTCCAACCTTTTCTCCATCAACGGAGGTCACAACCCTCCTCCCCACACATGCACCCACTCCCCTTGCACCCAGACGCGCCTTCTCTAGGCTTACTCCGTCCTTCGCCACCAGGCGTGACTGTACACACCCTCCCATCTCCCTCCCCTTTGCCAGCAGCCTCCTCACCCGTTGAACACACTCCTAGATTTTTCCTTTGCCCCCTCCGTCCATCACGACAAGGAGTGCCTGCTCTTCCTGGCATCAACTCTCCTCTCCCACCTGCTCTGGCTGCTCTCCCCACTCTCCTCCCTGCGCCACCAGGAGTGACTGCCTTTCCAACCAACACCAGCTGGTGCCAGTGGGCGCTGAGATAGGAGTGGCATTGCAGCAGTCCCTCTACTCTCAAAGGCAATAGGTGTGCCTTTAATGTTCAATGCACACAAGCTTTATTTATGCAAACCTGCCTTCTCAGCATTAGCACATTAAAGTGGATCTCTTCCAAAGCCTGCTTCTAGTTACTCTTGTGGAAACCCCCTAGAGAACAATAACTTAGCACTACCTTACCATTCTTCTGAATAATGTTGATAGCTACTAAATTAAGCGGTCACAAGAACGAAAGCTATGGCTTCCCTCTGACATATAAGCACCGATATCTATGCAGAATGAGACTGAAAATGCCCAGGAAAACACAGAGCAGTAAGAGAAAAAGAAAATGCCTTGCATTAGGGATTCAATAGGCTCTGCCTCTAAACGTGCTGCCTCCAAATAGAATCATTAAAGGCATGGCCATATAGACAGGCTCTTAAAGAAAGTAAACACAACACAGTGGAGGACAAGAGGAGTGTTGGGATACATAAAAGCAATGTAAATGACAATGCCATGTATTGATGATTTACAAAAAAAAGAAATGTCATGAGCAATGCCAATAGCTCTTCCTTTAATGATGCCGAGACCATTGCATTGTAAATGCTTGTTTTTTAATGAGTGCTGGTGCCAACTTCCTGCACAGATTAAGCATACTTTATGACATCTAGAGTTCTGGACAGGAAAGGATATTTCAGCGAAAAAGAGTAGGAACTTTTTAATTGTCAGCAATGTTCTGGAAGCAACAACTCCATTGTATCACTTGGTTTTGATTGGGCGCCGTCCGAGCACCAAGGTGGCAATTATGCGGGAAAGTTGATTGGGAATAATTTTAGTATTTTTCCAAGAATGAGGCAGGATTATTCTGGTCATAAGGAACACCCTGCATATTTACCGGATGTACATTTGCCTTCATGAAATCAATTAGGTATACAAAATCACAGCTAAGTCACTCTCCACTCCCAAATGTGGGTAGTTCCCTATTCAGGAAAACAGAAACCACCGAGCCAGTTACACCGCATCCCGCATTCGGGCTCTGGCGCCATTCATTGTCTCGTGCCCCGCCTTGCCATGATGACGTATAGCATGGCGAAGCATCCATGACTGGCATTTCAAGTTTTGGCAGCTCGCAGTGTTTTGCGGAGCTATACACCAAACCTCCTGGTCGTCTCGAGTAGCTCGAAATAGATTTGGGAGGTTAGAATTGCATAAGTCACTTCTAAAAATGAGTCGTCCGCGCGACAATTGCATAAAGCCAAATTGCCAGCCCACACCTTTACTTCCCACTAAATTCCAATGCACCCCTCAGGAACTTTCGACACTTTTGAACGTTTAACCTGCTTAGCTACTTCTTTTATTGTACATAACCTGTGAGTAAGTCATTATATATGTGCTCTTACAAAATATTGTTCCTGCCTGACCTAGTTACAGCCAAATAATGATCATATCATAAACATGAATTGTGTTCTCATAATTAATTTTTTACATAATAAGTACACGGAGTTCTGCAATTTTTTTTCAAGTTACTATTCGCAACACTGCATAATAGGCCCAGTTTTAAGTCAACGATGACCCCTCTGAAGTATGGCATGAATGTACACTAATAGCAAACGCAAGCATGCGTGGAGAAATACCAGCTTAGCAAACATGATCGTGGGTTGAAAAGGACACGTGACATTGGCAAAACAAACCGCAATGTGTTCAATGAGAAGTAGAAAAAATGTTCAAATATTTGCAGCTAGTGGCAAACTGACTTTAACTCATTACAGTGTTACTTACACCTGTAGTGAGAAGAAGCAAAGCAGGTGAAAATCATCTAAACGATTAAATGCAGAAAAAAAGTATAGGCCGCAACTCGCATCTATGCTGCTGCTTTTTACAGGGCAGTGGGCAGAAGACGATTCCAAGCAGGAGAGTCAACAAACAGAAGGACGAGGATCTTCAAACGCTGAAAGTCACTGTTTGAACTTATGGAGGCACAATGGACCAGATTTACAAAAAAATGGCCCACATGCATCATTGTTTCATTTTGCACTTCCTAATTTGCGATTTTTAGGGAATCGCAAATTAGGAAATGCAACATGGGATGCATGTACATTTTCTCAAAATATTTGAGAATCGGTAAAAATCGCAATTTTTACCGATTCTCAAATATTATGCGATTAGCAAAGTGCGAATTCGCAATTCCCATTCATTCCTATGGGCTAAAATGCCCATAGGAATGAATGGGAATTGCGAATTCGCACTTAGAATATCGCAAATCCTGATTGCATTTCAAGGGTGGAGAGGGGGGTTCAAATGACCCCCCCCTGCACCCATGAAATGTTGTTTTCGCATCATATTGCACACACATGTCCTAAGGACATGTGTGTCCGTAACATGAATGTGTAAAAAATGCTTTTGCAGCGTTTTTAACACTTTTTGCAAATTTACCGAGTGGTTCAACCACTCGGTAAATTTGACACCCTAATTGCGAATTCGCAATTATAAAAGTAATCATGCATTGCTCTTTTAAGAAATCGCAAATTTACGATTTCTTAAAAGCAATCGCATTTTTAGAAATCGCAAAAATGTTGCGATTTCTAAAAATGCTTGATGCATTCCAAAAAGCATTTTTGGAATCGCAAACGGCCGATTTTAAGGAATCGCACCGTTTGCGACTCCAAAAATGCTTGATGCATGTGGGCCAATATCCCAATGTATGCTTTCTCAGATCCTGGGGAAACAAACTCAGGGCCGCATTTTAAAAAGAAAGGCCTAAAAACTCATTTGTTTAACTTAACTACCTAACTGCTCCCCCCGCCTACTGCTTCTGCTCTCCTCACATACCTTCACGCGCCAGGATACTCGCGAGTAATAGAGCGCGCTACAAAACACTCTATAACATAACATTTTACAAGGCCACTGTGGTGCTGAAACATCACTTTTAGTGACAGCCACATAAAGCCACCCAGCATGACTTTTCATGGTCTTGAAGCTATAGACCGAGGCAAAACAGCACAATTTGCTGCGTTGCTGCACCCTGTGATAGGAAGGTGTGCCATGGGGGTTACGGTGCATGTTTCTACGTAACACCTGTGGCATTTGACACATTCCCAGATTTACAAGATTTTGTAAACCTGGGAATGCGTCAAAAGCCTATGCCTCCCCAGGAGTGGTGCCGGAGAGGTGCAGCGAGGAGAAATAACATTTGCCTCCATTGATTGTTTTTGTACAGGAAAAGTGTCCCTTCATGAACATAAGAAATCATCCCTAAGACTCAGACACTCTTGGACCTTGACGCAAGGGTGCCCGCGTTGGCGCATGGCAGCCACTTGTGCGTCAGCACAGGGGGAAAGGAAATTAATTTGCTGTATCTGATAGATATGGTGCATTCCTGTCTCTTCTTTTGACCTAGTGCACCACAACAGAAAAGTTTGTGGTGCTGCCCTATGCAAAAAAATTGTAAAGTAGGCCCTCATTGTGTGCTTGCATAGATTGACAAAACAGATCTGCATGCGTGGAAGGTGTGCTGCATGGGCACTCATTGCATTACAGTCTCATCTGCCATGGAATTATTTGTGCTGAAGATTCAGGGGATGTGCAGAGTGGAGATCGCAACTCAACACTCATCCATTGTGGGTGCACAGACATCTGACTTTGCTTTTTCTTCTATGTTCTGACCTAATGGAGGATGGCACAGTGTAATATGTTACACAGATAAGCAAAATTGATGTGCAATGTGTTCTTTGTGCAATGTGTTCTTTGCATAATGTATCAACAGAGACAATGGTCCCTTGACAAGAAACAATGAATCCAAAATAAATATAGACTAAATAGTTCTTTATCATGTGTCCAGCCGGACAGTTTAATTTCCAATGAAGAGAATACATATAAAAATCAGTGTGATACAAGTGGGACACCAGCCGGTGCCCAACTAACACACTCAAGGGAAAACAGACAAGGGAATTTGTAGGCAAATTGTGGCGGTCTGAATATCATTAATCATACACAGACAATACAAATTATACACATATGCAAGTAGTAAATCACAAAGTAGTTATGCATTTAGTGTATTTCGGTCGACGACGTTTCGAACCCAATTAAAATACAAGGTTCATCCTCAGGACAACAATAAGTTGCCTGGTGACACAGATATGATTAGTGCCCACACTGTGGGGTTATTTTGCCAATATAAACAGTTAACGGAAAAAAAGGGGAAAGGGAAACAAGGAACAGATTAAAAACATATATAAGCATGTCAACCATACAATGCACATAAGCAAGTCAAGCCATGTTAGACCGCTGTCATGCAAGTCCTGCAAAAACGTGCATGTGTGCTCAAAAGTATAAGTGACCTCGAGAGTGTGCGCGGCCTATTAGAGAAGTAATTCCAACCCTATCGTGATTAAAGCCCGCTAGTGACTATGCATACAAAAATTGGAAAGTGAATAGGGAGGAGAAGGGCGATAGGAAGTGAGTGACGGTAACGGTGCAAGTACCAGTTACCCAACCGAACGCGCAAATGTCGGGCTGCATCAAGAGGTGAAGGAGTACCATTGACCTGCAGAGATTAGTTAATTCGCAATGATTCTAAATTAGGATTGAAACGGCCGGAGGACAGAAAATACTAAAGTGACATATCGGGTGAGATACACGGCCGGGGAGAATGGACCTCAGACATGCAATTGCTCGTAATGAGCAAAGCTTACCAGGGGGCGCTGAATTAGGCTTAGTAGTAACGATAATGAATTAGGGCAAATTACCAATCCTACAGGATAAATAAGACAAGGGATTTAGGAATGGAGCAGGGGGTATGATGTTAACAGCATGCGTGCTCTAAAGACTATTAGCTTACCCAGGAACCGCTGTCGCGGTATTACAATATCGGGCGATTCTGCAAGACAATAAATAATGATAAGCTCGCTAGACACAAGAGGGGTATAGCGATATGGAGGCGGACAAGGGGCGAGATACGCTTACAATATCAGGTAGGGGCACAAGTCCTCAATAGGGGTCCTTGTGAGTCGTGGGAAAAACCTTGCGATCAGAGAGAAGCCGTGGTGATGCCGGAAATGGGGCCATTCCAAGTCACATGGTATCGGTAGAACCAATAGAATTACGGATTGAAAATGGCGGCAATATTAGCACGGTTACTGAGGTGAAAAGATCGGCCATTACTAAGTGGTGCAAGTGATGAGTGGGGATGGGAAACAGGACACAGAAGTGACATGTAGCCAATGGCAGTGTGACTATGACCAATTATTGCAAGGCAAGGCAAGACCTAGTTCAAGAGAACATCCCATTATTTAAATGTAAAGTAGCAAAGCAAATTATAGTTTTGGCATTCAGATCAATGAAGTCCAGTCCTCCATCCTGTTAAGGCCACTGTGAAGGTTTTTAGTCTTCAGGATCCAATGAAGTTCTTCCTTATTCAGGAGACCTTGTAGGTCCGCCCCACGGGGTGGCAACCTGATCAGAGAGATGATTGTCCACTTGAAGTCCAACTCAGTGTGTGAAAATTTAATGAAGTGGTCCACCAAAGGAGCATTTAGAGTCTTACAGCGTATCCTGCTCCTATGTTGACACATTCTTAATCTCACTTTCTGGGTTGACTGCCCTATATAAATCTTTGAACAAGGACAGATGATGGCATATATGGCATTTACACTGTTACAATTGGAAAATTGTTTCCGTACAAGCTTAACATCATTGAAAACAAAGTCTTTGCCCTCAATAGTAGTGTCACACATTGAGCAATTGCCACACTTAACATGCCCGGTCGGACGGGGAAGTCCCCATAGGTTATCCAGTGTGCCATTCTGGTCTGGGATGGGCAATGCTGCAGGTACAAGATGGTCCTTAATGTTTTTGGACTTCCTGAAGGCAAAGAGGGGTTTCTCAAGTTGAAGGTGCCCTGCGTTAACCACAGGCCAATGTTTCTTGATACTTTGGGTTATGGAATTGGATGCAGGTGAAAAGGTGGTGACACAAACCAGCCGGTTCTGTGTCCTCTTGGTTTTTGGTTCAAGTAACACATCCCTGGGAAAGTACCAAGCACATTTAAGGGAGGAACGGACTAGCTTACGTGGGTAGCCTCTTGCCCTTAACTTGGCGCTCAGTGTTTTTGCCTCCTTAAAGTAATCCTCCAGATAACAATTTCTACGTAATCTGAGAAATTGGGAGTATGGTAATGAATCTCGAAGAGCACGTGGATGGTGGCTTTGGTAACTTAAGAGTATTTCGTTCGGTGGGCTTCCTATATAAACTCGTAATGAGAAGACCATCCTTCTCCTGTATATTGAGTTCTAAAAATTCAATACTGGAGTGACTGGTGGATAACGTGTAAGTTAGACCACTGCAATTTCTGTTGAGCCAATGTAGGAATGATGGGAGTAACTCTTCCAAGTTGGTCCAAATCATAAAGATGTCGTCGATGTATCGCTTCCATAGTGTGATGCCACTATGGAAAGGATTGGTCGACGTCAGAATGCGTCCGCATTCCAGACTGTCCATGTACAGAAGGGCCAAATTGGGGGCAAAAATTGCCCCCATGGAAGTACCTTTGATCTGGCCAAAATATTGGCCATCAAACAGGAAGTCATTTTTGGTCAAGCATATCTCTAGTAATTAAAAGAGAGACAAGGCTAATTGAAGAGTACGACCAGTGGTGGCTCCTGCTGTGTGTCACGTGTTATAATTTCCGTAATTTATCTGCAACGGTGCCCCAGAAAGGAGGAATAGCCTGAAACCTGCAAGTTGGACCTAGGTCCTAAATACAACAAAACATGGGATCTGTGCACACGTCAATTATTATACTGCACAATATCGACAGTTGAGTCACACACAAAATAATTCAGAGACAAAGAATGTTGATTTAGTCTTGATTGCTGTGGCCTTAAATTTTAATTTGCAACGCCCAGCCAACACGTGTTTCGTCAGGGTGGTATACCCTCGACTTCGTCAGGGCTCCAAATGGGCAGCGATATCCCAATGTCTGTTGCAATAAGTTTGTTTGCTCTCCGCCGGTTGTACTTCCGTCCCGGCTGCCAGGTTCAAACGAACAAAAGATTAACACCGCTTATATCCAGCAGCTTAAAATCAGTATCGATGTTTTAATGTTGTGAGGCACTTTGGTATGTGACTCACACGCGAGGACGCTACCGGCAGCGGTACTGGAGCTGCGGCGTCTATTTTGAACTCGACCATGCACATACGAAAGTGCCTTACAACATTAAAACATCGATACTGATTTTAAGCAACAGACATTGGAATATCTCTGCCCATTTGGAGCCCTGAGGAAGTCGAGGGTATACCACCCTGACGAAACACGTGTTGGCTGGGGGTTGCAAATTAAAATTGAAGACCACAGCAATCAAGACTAAATCAACATTCTTTGTCTCTGAATTGTTTTGTGTGTGACTCAACTGTCGATATTGTGCAGTATAATAATTGACGTGTGCACAGATCCCATATCTCTAGTAATTGTAAGATAAACAAAGTTGGCATTCGATGGGGCCTAGGGCGTTTGTTGAGAACGTCCTGAATGAGGAGGATGGAGTCATTTTGGGGGATATTGGTATACAATGACTCAACATCTAGAGTACAGAGTACACTGGACTTGGGGTCAAAGGGATACTCCTCTATTATGTTAATCATGTACATACTATCACATATGTAACATTCAGTATTTGGTACACAGTCTTTGATGAAATGATTAACAAACAGGCCTAAGGGTTCTAACACCGAACCACAACCGGACACTATGGGCCGTCCTGGTGGATGTTCAGCGTTTTTGTGAACCTTCGGGAGTGTGTATATCACCGGTATCCTTGGTGATTTAGCGTTGAGGAACAAATACTCCTTTTTACTGAGAAAGCCACACTCAAGACCTTCAGTAGTATCCTCAGATATCAATTTCTGTATATCTTTAGTTGGATTTTTAGGAAGTTTAACATAATGTTCTGGGTTGTCAAGTTGTCACTGAATTTCGATCTTGTAAGTCTCCAGGTCCTGCATAACAATACCTCCGCCCTTATCGGCAGGTTTGATGATAAGATTAGAATTAGATTTCAAGCTTGTTATCGCCTTCTTTTCCTCCAGTGAGATATTGTACGGAATAAAAGAATGGCGTTTTTCAAGGTTGGTTACGTCGTTCAGGACAAGTTTCTCAAATGTGAGAAGTTCAGCCGGGACCATTTTGCCCGATGGTGAAAATAATGTATGCCACAGATTATGGCACCTGGCATATCATGAACAAGGTGCGCCTGTTAAAAAATTTGGGGGAAATTTACAAAGAAGTCAAGCAGTGCTGCCCAGCAACCAAAGTTGCTGTGCTGCATTAAAGGGAGAGAGCAGGACAGCACCATATCTACAAAATATGGCGTGTTACTCTTACCCCTCGCACTAGTACATTGTAGGCTGCCTTGTGCCAGGCACATACCCTTGAACCATAGTGCAACAATGTGTGTGTAATATCCAGCATAGGTTTTGAACTGGAAGAGCTTCCTTTTAGAACAAAAAACTACACTTAGACATTGTTTAAAACTTTTCTAACTTTATATGTGTGCTGTACATTGCAGTAGACATGCAAAATTAGAAAATCTGATGGACGGAGCGCTGAAACTTTTCAGATACTCACCCCCAGTCACAGTTCTGGGTTGAATCCATCATCGTTCTTTGGTTCACTTCACCACCCAGTTCAGACCCAGCCATATGAAAATCAGTCTTGACCCTGTTCCTCATGGGAACAGTCCAGCCTGAACAGCGAAGCCAGGTCTTCCCTGGACCGGAAACAAGCATCCTGGCAGCAGTTATGGGGTCATAAACCAACACAAGAGTGAATCCATAAGTAAAGAGCAACCTCGTAATAATGTCCGAGGTTCAGAGAAAAGGAAAAAGATTTTGTTAAATGCACGTAGAGAGATGGGACAATACAAAGTGATTATAAGAACCCTCACTCACCAACCTGGTGGTGACATGCTTCATCACTGGGTTCCCACTGGAAAGACCGAATGTCTTTCCAGTGTGCTTCAACGCCTGTTTACAGCGGAGCTGGATCTTGTGAGTTTTGAGGGTGTGATTAAAGCCAAATTAAGCTAAGTGAGTGCAAAAAAAGAAAGGAAAATTAAAAAGTGCAGATTCGTGACTTTCAACTATTTTATTAATAGTCCGATTTGCACTGGTTAAAAACAGATATAAATGGACCCATAGGTATGGTCTCAGTTATTAAAGACCCCTAGTCCATAGTGAAAAAATTGGTCAACATGTTTCTGCTTGTTAGGAGGCCGAGTCGCTCAGCTTTCATTAGGACCATATAATGTGATCCTCCGGTGGTGTACACACCCTAAGGTGCACCCTGCCGTGAGGAGTTCGTGTGAAAAAGAAAAGAAAAAAGTTTTTTCCCAACGGTATATATTATACTTACGGCTAAAAAGCCGTTCAAGACCCACGCAGCAATTTTGCTGGAGTCGTGTACCTGTAGGGAAAGAATGTTTCAATGATTAGAATGAAACAATCCCAACAATATAGTGCAGTACCAAATAATACTACTACGTCCCATCACCCGGACAGAAAAGGCACCCATCTGGTGACTTAATCGAAGTGTTTTTTTTTAGCAGTGTTCCCATTGTCAAGACATGCATGAATTATCATAACAGTCTATTCGGAGGTTAGTGGGTCACAAGACTGTATATTTCCTCAAAATTCATGAGGGTTCAACATTCTGCCCGACCTGTTAACTAAAGTGACAGAATTGAAATGATAAAAACAATAACAAAAAGCTATCAAGTGCACTTGGGTGTTCAATCACACAAAGTGGAGTCCCTGGAGGCTCCATGAGTAGGAAGAATAAAAAACAAGCAAAGGAACACATGGAAGACAACAGAGTCCTTCTTTTAACTCACAGGAGGCGCATCAATGCGTATCCTCGTGGGCAAACGCGGTGTGGGGTAATCTTCAAGCCGCAATTCTGTGCAACCAAGGGGTCAAAGAGTGGAAAAGACTCAGATTGCAATATATCCATTGGAATGACGATTTCGTAATGGCCCCGAAAGTCTGGCCGTACAATTATTGTTACTCAGTACTCACATCATTGCATGCGACTCCCCACCAAGTACCTATCCGTACACAACCGCGGCCCGGACTGAACGCCGAGATGCCGGCGGAGTTGGTAATAGTTCTTCCTGATGTTACCACGTGACCGTGTATGCGATCACATGATGTGTGACAAAGAAGCAAAATGTTTAAAGGGGACGTAATTGTTATTGCTCCAACGTTGTTAGATGTCGGAATACGAGTTAGATTATCGAGTCGCATAATTATGCAGAGTGTACTTGTAAGCAAGTTTTAATTAAATCATGGTCAATGGCCCTGATTGTCAGAAAAATTGTTGTCGCGTGATGAAATGCAGTATGCCTATATCTTGGGTAAAGATTATGATAACAACACCCGGCAACCCTCATCAGGGACAGGGGTTTGTTTAGGTGTGGTCATACCCACCTTGCAAGTGGAATGAAAACATTAAACCGGCCTCGCCCAATTTCTCAGACAGCAGAACATAAGAATTGGTCATGTAAATAGCAATTTCCGTGTAAATGGGGGTATTTTTAGAAAAGGTAGATCTTATATCCCACTCGGGGTACAGTATATCTGAACAATAAAGTTTTTTGAAGAAATCCCAAAGGACAATGTATTCAAAATTGTCTGTGTTATAACCATGGGGTCCTTAAGAATGTTAAGCTCCTAGGAATATTCGAGTAGGTCTATATTGGTGAGGTCTCTGAATTGCATATAGGTGTCACCTAAGGGGCCCATGTATTAACCATTGGTAGGAAGGTAATCAACGTCGTAGTACTAATCCCCAAGGGATATCGTCATTGAGGCCTGAGCGGTGGCTAGACAGACGATGGATCCATCGCTGTTCCTTCTCGAATCGGATCTTCTCATCACCAGAAACATGTTCCACGACAGTCCACCGCATGTTGTTTGGTGTATGGTTTTTTTCAATGAAGTGGCTAGTCAACTTTGTAGTGCTCCGTTTGCATCGAATGTTGCTGCGATGCTCACAATTCCTGACCTTGACGCGTTTTGTGGTCATACCAACGTACTTAAGACCGCAGGTGCAGATGATTAAATACACAACATTGCTAGTATTACAGTTGGTATGACTCCGTTGTTCCCATTGTTTTCCAGGTTCCAAGCTCAGGTATTTGGTATGGGTGGTTAAATGGCAGATGCTGCAATCGCCACATGGAAAATGTCCCGTCACCGGGGGCAACCCCCATGATGATAGTATAGTGTGTTCTTGGGTATTCTGCTTTTTCATTGGGCGAGTGTGGACCAGGGAGTCTCTTCAGCTAGTCGCTCTCTTATAAGAAAAGAGAGGTTTTTTCCAGTTCAGTTGGTTGCTCGTCACAATCTTCCAGTTCTTTTGGATGCTGCGGCTTACCACATTGGACAGACTGTTATAGGTGGTAACGCAAGTCAAAGGGACTTCCTCTTCGGTGTTTCTCGGGTATGTCTCCAGGAGGGCATCTCTGTTTTGGTTGAGCGCCCTCTTCCGACTTTTCTGGAGTATTTTCTTTGGGTAACCACGTACCAACAATTTCGCCGTCAGGTCATCTGCTTGTTTTTTGAAAGTGGTCAGCTCGCTGCAGTTGCGCCGTAAGCGAAGATACTGTCCGTAGGGGAGATTCTCCCTTAGCGGGCGAGGATGGAAGCTACTGAACAACAAAAGGTTATTTTTAGTCGTGGGTTTGTAATAGGTTTGAGTCTGCAGAAAATGTTCCTTTTTGTCAATAGTGATGTCCAGGAAGGTGATACTTTCTCTGGCATATTCATTCGTGAACCTCAAGTGTGGATCGCAGGTATTCAACCAATTGAAAAAGGGGTGTAAGGACACTTCATCTCCTTTCCATAGCATCAAAATATCGTCGATGTAGCGTTGCCACAAGACGATGTTGGTGAAGAATGGGTTGGTGGGGGTCAGAATGTGTTTTCTTTCGAAACTGTAAACGTACAGTCCTGCTACCGAGGGGGCAAAAGTGCTGCCCATGGAAGTCCCGGTTGTTTGGAGGAAGATCTGGTTCTCATACTTAAAATAATTCCTCTTCAGGGCTAACATTGCGCAGTCTACCACGAAACCCCTTGGTACTGTAAAACCCCAGGAAGCCTGGTCGAGAGCATCCGCTACTACCTTGATGGTGTCATCCTGCGGTATGCAGGTATAGAGGCTCTTGATGTCCAGGGTAACTAGAAGAATGGGGTCATCGGGCATCTTGATGGTCTTAAGCATGGCTAAAAGACTTTTAGTATCCTTAATGTAGGTCTCAGTTGACTGAATCAATGGTTTCAGAAAAAAGTCGCAATATTACGAAAGGGGTTCCAGCAATGAACCGATCCCCGACACAATTGGGCGTCCGGGTGGTGGCACGACGTTCTTATGGGTTTTAGGCAGAGTGTAAAAATATGGTATTCTGCCAGGGGATGAGATCAGAAAATCTGCTTCTCGTTTTGATATCCATCAGATTCTGCCGTGGAGACCAGTTCCAGAATCTCATCACTGAGGCTTTCGGTGGGGTCTGTTCTAAGAATAGTATAGTCGGTTGTATTATTCAATAGCCGTCTGCATTCAGTGTCATAGGCTTGTTTGTCTGCAGCACTATACCCTCGCCTTTGTCGGCACTTTTAATCACTATATTTTTATTTTCCTTCAGAGATTGTATTGCTTGATATTCTGTTGCTCTCAAATTTTTGAAAACAGACGGGCAGGAAAGTGATTCAACCTTGTGTAGAACAGCCTGTTCAAAAGCTAGAACTTCGGGTGGTACAAGGTGAGCTGGTGGCACAACATTGGATGTAAGTCTGAACAGGGTATCATTTTTGGTCACTTTAGTGAGTTCATTGTCCTTATTCTTTTCGAAGAAACTCTTGAGTCTCAGTTTTCTAAAAAACTCTTTAAGCTCGCACAGTAGCTTGAATTTATCAAAGCTGGGGGTAGGTATGAACCCTAGGCCTTTTTCCAAGATCGCTTTCTCAGCGTCATTCAGAGTGTACGAAGATAGGTTGGTAACCAAACTTACTTGTTGCTTGGGCCCGCTCTCTGTTCCCCCGTTTTTCTTCGGGTGTTGTCCCCTACTGCTTCTGATTGGTCCCAATGTACCTGGTTCTGTCCCTTGCGTTTCCCCCTGCCTCGTCGGCCCTGATCTAAAAAAGGCTGACGGTATGAATTTTGTTGAAAGGGTGGTGGGGCAAAATGAGGATTCCACCCCATCATTGGTGGTGCGGGTGGTGAAAAATTGGTATTGTGGTAGGGTACTGAACCCGGATGTTGGAAATATTGTGGCCATCCTTGGTACGTGGGGGTTGCTTGATTGCCTCGACCACGACCTCGTCCCCTTCCTCTATTGCCTCTTCTTGTGTTTCCCCCGCTTGAACCACTAGTGTTCGAATCTATTGAGGAGTCCGAACTATAGTCCGTAGTTGTCGGTTGGACATAGTCTGGACTGGAGTAGGGATAAACTTGTGTATAAGACCAGCGTTTCAGATCTTTCTGGAGTTTCTGTGCTTTAGATTGTGCTAGGTTTTCTTTGTATTCATTTTGTTATTTATTCAGCTCTTCTAATTTCTTTTTGTAACCTGTTAGTGTTGCCTTGAACTGAGATTCAGTCGTTTCAATTTCTAATAAGAGAGTCTCCGAAAGTCGTAATGCTGTCTTTATGATCAGAATGCCCCAATCTCTTGTGCAGTGCCAGGCTATCTGCGCCCATTCCTTACGGAATGAGGCATCATCCAGAAAAATCCTGGAAGCATTGGTTACGAGTAGCCCTTTTGGCGCTGCATTATTGTTGAGGTACTCTTTGATCATAGTCCCATGTAATATGGCCCTTATACGACTCCTTTTGAGTTCCCCTAGCTTATCCCAGTCTTCTGTCTGAGAAATGGTCTGTGCCAGCAGTGTGTCCGAAAAAAGGGAATTATCCCCCAATAGGGCATCAACTTCCTCTTTTGAAAAAGATAGGCCTATGTCTTCCATTGTCCCTATTGTGTGAAGAAAAAGTTCTTAAAGCCAAGTGCAGAGCTTATTGTTAATTTATTTTGTCTCTCGCAGCTGTGCGCTGCCTAAATCAACCAAGAACAACAAGAGACCTCACCAATATAGACCTACTCGAATATTCCTAGGAGCTTAACATTCTTAAGGACCCCATGGTTATAAAACAGACAATTTTGAATACATTGTCCTTTGGGATTTCTTCAAAAAACTTTATTGTTCAGACATTCTGTACCCCGAGTGGGATATAAGATCTACCTTTTCTAAAAATACCCCCATTTACATGGAAATTGCTATTTACATGACCAATTCTTATGTTCTGCTGTCTGAGAAATTGGGCGAGGCCGGTTTAATGTTTTCATTCCACTTGCAAGGTGGGTATGACCACACCTAAACAAACCCCTGTCCCTGATGAGGGTTGCCGGGTGTTGTTATCATAATCTTTACCCAAGATATAGGCATACTGCATTTCATCACGCGACAACAATTTTTCTGACAATCAGGGCCATTGACCATGATTTAATTAAAACTTGCTTACAAGCACACTCTGCATAATTATGCGACTCGATAATCTAACTCGTATTCCGACATCTAACAACGTCGGAACAATAACAATTACGTCCCCTTTAAACATTTTGCTTCTTTGTCACACATCACGTGATCGCATACACGGTCACGTGGTAACATCAGGAAGAACTATTACCAACTCCGCCGGCATCTCGGCGTTCAGTCCGGGCCGCGGTTGTGTACGGATAGGTACTTTGTGGGGAGTCGCCTGCAATGATGTGAGTACTGAGTAACAATAATTGTACGGCCAGACTTTCGGGGCTGTTACGAAATCGTCATTCCAATGGATATATTGCAATCTGAGTCTTTTCCACTCTTTGACCCGTTGGTTGCACAGAATTGCGGCGTGAAGATTACCCCACACCACGTTTGCCCACGAGGATACGCATTGATGCGCCTCCTGTGAGTTAAAAGAAGGACTCTGTTGTCTTCCATGTGTTCCTTTGCTTGTTTTTTATTCTTCCTACTCATGGAGCCTCCAGGGACTCCAATTTGTGTGATTGAACACCCAAGTGCACTTGATAGCTTTTTTTAATTGTTTTTATAATTTCAATTCTGTCACTTTAGTTAACAGGTCTGGCAGAATGTTGAACCCTCATGAATTTTGAGGAAATATACAGTCTTGTGACCCACTAAACTCCGAATAGACTGTTGTGATAATTCATGCATGTCTTGACAATTGGAACAGACAATTGGAACACTGCTAAAAAAAACCACTACGATTAAGGCACCAGATGGGTGCCTTTTCTGTCAGGGTGATGGGACGTAGTAGTATTATTTGGTACAGCACTATATTGTTGGGATTGTTTCATTCTAATCATTGAAACATTCTTTCCCTACAGGTACACGACTCCAGCAAAATTGCTGCGTGGGTCTTGAACGGCTTTTTAGCCGTAAGTATAATATATACCGTTTAGAAAAAACTTTTTTCTTTTCTTTTTCACACGAACTCCTCACGGCAGGGTGCACCTTAGGGTGTGTACACCACCGGAGGATCACATTATATGGTCCTGATGAAAGCTGAGCGACTCGGGCTCCTAACAAGCAGAAACATGTTGACCAACTTTTTCACTATGGACTAGGGGTCTTTAATAACTGAGACCATACCTATGGGTCCATTTATATCTGTTTTTAACCAGTGCAAATCGGACTAATAATAAAATAGTTGAAAGTCACGAATCTGCACTTTTTAATTTTCCTTCCTTTTTTTGCACTCACTTAGCTTAATTTGGCTTTAATCACACCCTCAACACTCACAAGATCCAGCTCCGCTGTAAACAGGCGTTGAAGCACACTGGAAAGACGTTCGGTCTTTCCAGTGGGAACCCAGTGATGAAACATGTCACCACCAGGTTGGTGAGTGAGGGTTCTTATAATCACTTTGTATTATCCCATCTCTCTACGTGCATTTAACAAAATCTTTTTCCTTTTCTCTGAACCTCGGACATTATTACGAGGTTGCTCTTTACTTATGGATTCACTCTTCTGTTGGTTTATGACATTAGGATAAGGGGTGTAAGAGTGAATATTCATACCCTTTCTCTCTTGTTGTTCTTTGTTGAGCAGTTATGGGGTAACATCCCTCATCAGCCAGGCTAGCTTGTATCCAGTGGCAAAGTGAGCGACTGACCCACGTCTGGGCATACCCTGCCAAATACGGGTACTGATGGACGTTGCGCTAAAACTTTTCAGACACTCGCCCCCAGTCACTGATCTGGGTTGAATCCATCATCGTTCTTTAGCTCACTTTACCACCCAAGTTCAGACCCGGCCATATGCAAATCAGTCTTGACCCTGTTCCCCAAGGGAACAGTCCAGCCCAAACTGCAAAGTCAGGTCTTCCCTGAACCGAAAATAAGCTTCCTGGAACCGGTTTTGGGGTCACACCCCTCATCAGCCAGACTAGCTTGAATTCAGTTTCAAAGTGTGCAAGAGACCCGCATCTGGGCATACCCTGCCAACTTAGGGTGAACAAAGCAAATGCAAGTTGATGTTGGACGGAGCGCTGTGCTGTTTCAGTCATTCACCCCTAGTCACAGATCTGGGTTAAATCCATCATCATTCTTTAGCTCACTTCGCTACCCCAGATCAGACCCAGACATATGCAAATCAGTCTTGACCCTGTTACTCATGGGAACAGTCCAACCCAAACTACCTGTTACTCATGGGAACAGTCCAGCCCAAACTACCAAGCCTGGTTTTCCCTAGACCAGAAACAAGCAACCTCGGACCAGTTTTGGGGTAACACCTCTGATCAGCCAGATTAGCTTGAATCCAGTGGCAAAGTGAGGAAGGTACCCACGTCTGGCCATACCCTGCCAACAAACAAAGCACACACAAGGTGACGATGGACGGAGCGCTGAAACTTTTCAGACACTCACTCCATGTCATGGATCTAGGTACAATCCATCATCGTTCTTTTGCTTACTTTGCTACCCCAGTTCAGACCCAGCAAGAGACCACAGAGAGCTGCTTGGTTCCAGTATACAAAATACAGTTGACATTATGGTATATCTGCTAGCCCCAAGGAAATAATAGTTACAATACATGTTTGGTAACTTGGTGCCATGGAACTGTGTAACACCTAGAGAAAAATGTGCCTTTAAATAATTGACTGCCTTCAAAACTTTAAATCAGATTGGTCAGATGGCATGTGACAAGCTCCAAATAAAATTGAACTTATGCTGACTTCTTTAGCTCATTTAGAGTTCACTTTATGACTTAGAAGGCGCTGTACACCCATGGAGAGAAAGGCAGAAACTGACTCAGGCTAAATAGTCTGTCTCTCCTGAAGGAGTAGAGAATATTTCCCAGGCCTAAGAAAAATATTTTGCGGATGCTACATCCTGAAGAGGAGAAGGAGTAAACGTTCTACCATGCAGACAACCTTCTTAATACAGTCTGGGGCCACCTGAGTCCAGCCATCCAATTTGATTCCATGAGGATCTTTGTCCTTCAGAGACTGCCAAGACCTGAAGCCTACAACCGCTGCCTAGCCCCAATGAGATTATGACAAAGAGTGAGCTGTAGAATGTGTGCTTAACTGAAGATGAGATTAGGATGAATTACTAATGAAGAGCAAGTTGTCCATGGTCTCTCTCCCTTGTTTATATCACCTACCATCGGTGTGTCACTTTTTTGTGGCGCCCATCCTTTCCATGAGGGGCAGTGAGCCTCCTTTTTTTGTGTCAATCTTGCAGGAGCTAACCTGGGACCATGTGCACCAGTTCCTCCTACACAGATCTCCCTGTTGATAACAGTATGCCATTGTGTGTGTGAGGGCTGCGGCATCGCTCAGCCCTCTATGCCTGGCCGCATAAGCTGCAAGAGCATTTGAACCGTGCAAGTCTTTCTCTGGGCCCCCTTGCCTGTATATAAGACTGCAACCACAGGGGGCGTGCCTCTTTCTACTAAACAGCTCAGCTGCAAACACCTGCCTCAGTCTGAAAAAAGCACACACAAAAACCACTCCGGAGCACATCCGGAACTCAACTGCCAAAATTCTTGTCTGTGACCCCTAAGAAAACCTGCAAACACTTTCTTTTTTTCTCTATCAAATCAGATACTGCGCATTGGTTAGATACCTTTACAAGACTGTATCGCTATTTTCATATGTGCCTAGAGTGTACAAGCATAACACCTAATATACAGTGTAAGTGTACAACCCCTCTCAGGGTAATCCAGCAAATACTAAACCGTTGTATTTAACAGAAAAGAAACCTTTTCTATTTTTAGAAAAACATAACACAGAATGTGCACAATATATTGATAATCAGTGAAATGAGATTGTGTGCCCCCAGCGATCCTCCAAAAGCTCACCTTGACTCTTCGATCTCACTGTACCTTGAAATTCAAAGCCTCAATAGGTGGCACATGACAATTCAAGGAGCTCACTGTAGTTTCTGCCTTTAGTGGTTCTAGGGACAACGGCCATATATGTAATTTCCTTGTTTCCCTTGACTGACTGCAAAGCTTTTCATCCACTTCCCCTTCAAGCAGTGGGCCAAGTCAGGATAACCAATCCCTGCACACCCCCCTCCAGCTCCCTCTCGAGCTTTCTGATCTGCCCCACTTGTCCTTTCCATACTCTCCAGGTCTGTCTTCGCCTCTGCCCCTATTCCATTTCCTGCCATCCCTGCAGCACCCCCATCAAAGTGGAACATACCATCAGGGAAGGACTGGGAGCCAAAACTGGCCCTAGCAAAGTGCTCGTCCCCCCCCCCCCTCTCCCCTCCCCCAGGGGGCCCAAACCGGCCCCCACCCGTGCGGTGCACCGGGGTATTGCCCGGTGCCCGCTACTGCCAGTCCGGCCCTGCATACCATATAAGGTCTATCCCTGGCCCCACTGCCATCACCACTGGACTGAAAGTGACTATGGTTAGGATGATACCTCGTTAACAATGTCAGCAAAGGTAAACAACATAAATGCTGTTGATGACTGCATTTGTAAGCATGAAATATTTAATTATAGAAAAATGTTTACAATTCAGGATGTGGTACAATTTAGCTGATATCTGTATTACAAGAAAAAAACAAAGAAAAAAGATGCAGGTTTCTTCTATTGTTGTAAGATGAATGGTTGAATAAGGTAAGGTGCATTTCACAGGGAATGTGTGCTAGGAGGGGGTTGTCGGCTGCATCTATCAGGCACTTCACATGGGAGATTTCTCAGTCGTTGTTAGGACCATCACGTTATAAATACTTTGACCCCACACGATTGTGCGATTTTCTGATTTTCCACTTTTGGGTGGGTTTTCTTCAAGCATCTATTTTCTCAAAACAAAATATCCCCAATATTAACACTACCTTGAATTGTGTGCAAATGTTGGCTTGATAAATCAATTGCAAATTAAATGTTTGGAATGATATGACTTTGTGAAACAGATTTTCCAAGAATGTGTCTGTTTATGTTGCAAACATAGAACGCGGCAGAAGGGGATTAAGCTCCAGCTGGTCATGTTCTTGTCCTTCAGAAACGGCACAATATTAAATCCAAATAAATACTGACTGTTTTCTGAGTACCATATTCATATTCACCTTCATAATGTTAATGATGATATAATAATAAAACTAATAATGCTATCTCTGTTGGTATAGTAATACTAGCAACACCTATAGCAATACTACTAATATTAATGATGCACCTATATTACTGTTGCTACTACCACTACCACTACTGCGACTACTATGTCTGCTACTACTAACAACAATAACAACATCAATAATAATAATAATTATAATACAGACATAGAGTACTGTTGCTGCTACTAGTAGTAATAATAATAGTCATAATAATTAATAATATCATATTATACTGCCAGAATTCCAAGTGATTTCATTCAACATTGGGTAGCCACCTTTATAATCCATTCAAAGCTCACATGTCAAGCAGAACAATGTCCTGCAGTTGTATTATGTAAATGTCTGCACAGGACAGGCTTGGGCAATGCCAGGTGGAAAACCTTAGCCGCATGTACTGTTACATTACTCAGCTGTACATAATTCCTTTGTGAGACAGCATGGCAGAGTGTGCAGTGCCCCGCCACAGAGCAACAATATTGCCTGCCACTTATTGAGGGTCAAGCAAATCAAGAGTGGGGAGATAGAAGTATAAGTGTGGAATTTCCCTCTTCTTTCATGTCTCATAATACTCTCAATCAAAAGGGAGTGAATTCAGTCTATCTGGGAGCGCCTGTGTATTTTCAATGTTTTCCCGAAACCCTCAGCCAAACTTTGTCATTAGTGGTGCATATTAATCCCCACTGTGGTACTGTCGTTGGGTGGGCCGTCATTGGGTTTCACACCTAGGTACTCGCTTCCCCAGGTGAGTACCGTCTACAAAAAACAAGCCAATCTGAATAAATACAATGAAACTCCTAACAAATAAATTGAAGCTGGCGAATCTGAAACAAATGGTGTGGAGCAATTCAAAGTAAACAAGCAAATGCCAAGTCTGTTAGGCAGGAAGCGGCAGCCATTGCTGAAGTTCCACGAGTCCTGAGTACAAACTAAAAAAGCTAAACTAAAAAATCAACAGAATTCTTCTCTCATTCAGGCGCCTAAGTCAGCACTTCTCAAGCCCAACAGCAGAACCAATGCTGACAGTCCTTAGGGCAAAATTAATTCAGGCAATCAATTATGGCCACCTGGTCTTCCCTGGAGCCCTAGACAAAATCATAACAGGAGCCCGGCTAAAGCATACAAGACAGTATTGCAGGTGCACAGACAAGCGAGGAACACCAGGCTATGGTTGGAACTAGGTCTTAGCAGACCAGAATTGGTGTCACAGGGGGACTTAAAAGGTTTTACATCAGGGTCCTTAAGGCCCCAGACAACCCTCTCAAATTCCGCTTGAAAACGATCTTCAAGGAAGCGGATACCCCCTGGCACATCAAGCTGGGTCAAGCAATAGGGACCCTGGAAATGGAAGCGGATAGTATCCCTCTATATGGGAACTCACACTCTGCCTGGTCAAATGCAGTGAAGCAACAGGTTCGGTCCATCTCGTTTGAAAAGGATCAAGCTTCACTCCTTTATAACATCATCACGACGGCACTGGACTGGTCTTACATCCAAGGGAAAGCACAACACTACCTGCGAGAAGCACTCTCAGCCCAAGCACGAAGGAAAATCCTGTTTTTGTGGCTCACAGGCCTTAGCATTTCAGATTTTAACCCAACATGGGCACGAAAGTACGGGGCAGTGTCCTGCCGGCTATGCAGTTATCACAAAGAATCCTGGCTCCACCTATTATGGTGTTGCCCCAAATTGGTCAACGAACGCCTTCGCCTGCTACACACGATATTTAGGGTTACGGGCACAAGGTCCTGTAAGGAGGCCTTGGATTGGTGTTTCACAGAAACAAACACCTGCCTCCTTGCATGACGGAGAATACGTATATATATCTCATCAGAACTGCACTTGATGCCCAGTTACAGCCCCCATAAATCAGGGCAGGTGGCAATTGTGAACAAAAGATCTTGCCAGTGCCCCTGCAGGCCAAGTATGAAACCAAAACGATGGACAACGACAATAATAACCCTACAACTAAGGTAGCAGTGGGGCCCAGCAGCTGGAATAGTTAGAATAGTAAAACCAAGACCAAAGGGCAACCATAATGGGCAGCCGCATTAGCACAACCATAAACATGGCAAGACACCTGACTTTAATGTCCTAATGCTGCAATAAAAACTCACCTCTATGCTTGAAGACAAAGAAGGGACTCAACAACCAGCATGTCTTGTGTGTTTTAGGCAATCAAGGGACGGGAGGATGCGAGGGTGGAACTAAATCCCTTTGATCTTTTAACGGGTTTTGTATAACGCTCGAGCAACAAACAAACCCAAAAATATCTTTCTCAATGGTAAAATCTTCACAGTTTACAGTTTTATTTATTATGATTTGGGACTCCGAAGAATTCCACATAAAAGAAAAAGAGACATTCAAAAATCAACATTACACTCCGTAAAAAGAGAGACAGTGAAGTGCTAAAAATTCATCATATCATATCATATCATATCATAAAAAAAAAACAAGGAAAAACGTATATATGGGAACCATTCAATAAACTTTCAAGTGCCAAAAGGATTGATCCATAATACATCAGATTGCCATTGATGGGTATTTAGGAGACATTTATGAAGATTACAATCTAATGCTATTATAAAAACTTTCAAAATTAAAACCATATAATAAAGTGCGGGGATTTGTCATTTCACAATACAGTACAAGATAACCAGCAGCATAACCATGTAGTGAAAAGCGAGAATTTGTAAATTCACAACACAGTACAAGATAACCAGCAGCTAAATAACAGTGCAAAAATATTTCAAACCAAACAGAAACATTTTCAGCATACAGTACTCGATAGCTAGCAGCAAAAAAAGTTGGAAAAGTGCAAGTGCTCAGAAACATATGTAGTAATCAATCAATACTGTTCTCATATATATTTAAAAAATTGTTTAAAAAAGCTAAACATTTTAAAACAAACAAGTTCAGATGGAGGTGCTAGCAGACAGTTACGTGCCTCTTCTACTGTGGTGATATTACAATTCCTTATGGGATCTGCGACGTATTGGTTGTAGTGTGGGGCAAACAAATAGGACATGCTATAAGTCTTGTACACAGGAGTTACATAACTGACAAAGTCGTTCCTGTCTAGCAATGCCCTCCCAAGCTCCTTTTACAATTCTTAGAGGGAGTAAATTCAAGCCTAATTGCTGCGATAGGAGCAGTGCAATTAAAATTACATATTTGGCGCCAGATCCGTCCCTCAACTTTCTCAAATTTATCCCACTCTTGTGCATCTATTGTTTCACAGGCATAGCTCAATGCTGGTGGTATCTTTATTTTATAGACTGAAAAAATATGTTTCGAAGTGCCTTTTCCCGCAGTGTGTATACAATCGATTAATTGCTAAGGCCTGTGAGATTGCCTTGCTTTTACCATGCTCCATTAGATTGCTACCGGAACACCTGTTTGTAAAGATTTTTCCTAAACATTGATAAAAGTTTACTACTTCCAGTTTCTCTTTTCCCAGAACCAAAGCAAGTTTTTTCTGACTTTTCGGTCACTAAAAATCATACCTTTACTCTTTAAATAGTATTCTTCTGTGTACCTAATCAAATCAACAAGGCGTCTTTAAAGTTCAATTGGAGTTAAATCCATTAATATGGCATCTTCTACTTATAGCAGGCAGCTTGACTTAAAATTTCCTAATTTAGACGAATCCCCTTTGCTGCGCCCCACTCTTCTTGGCAAATCATTAATGTAAATAGTAAAAAGAAGAGGGGCAAAAAGGCACCCTTGCTTCAGCCCATTATTAGTTTCTATTTTTCTCAAAAGACCTTGTGTTCCCCCCAATACAACCTGCGTCCAAGTAGAGGAGTGCAGTGCAATAACCAATCTTAATAAATTCCCTGGTATCCCCATGGTGACCAGTTTTCTCCACATCGTCCACTGATCTACGCGGTCAAATGCCGTAGAGAAATCTATAAAAGATGTATAGAACACCATTCCCCGGCTCACTAGATATGTTTCGGTTAAAGTTTGCAAGGCAGTGATATTATTCAAGGTACCACTGTTTTTGCAAAATCCTGTTTGTTCTACTGGAATGAGATTGTTTCCAAATGCCCAATCTTGCAGATGGGTAAGAATGCGCTTTGCAAATAATTTGACAGTCGCATCCAGGAGCGAGATCTGTCTAAAACTGGCAGGGGAATTTTTTGGACCCTTTTTGTAAATTGAAACAATTATACTTTCCTTTCAGGATTTTGGAATGTCGCCATGGGTATAACAATGGACAAAAAGTGGATGTAAAAATTTTGCTCATGCTTCACCATCCTGTTTTATTATGGCTTTTGGTACATCATGTGGGCCCATCGCACTAGAGTATCTTGCCCCTTTAATATAACCCTCTATTTCAAGGCACAAAGGTGCTCTATATTCGCTCCATATGGACGGGGCAGAGCCAACATCGTGATTCCATCCAACTGTAGAATTTAAAGTATACAGCTCGGAAATATACGCGGACCATTCTGCATCTGGAATTGAAATGGGTTTTGACTTCTCTCTCCCATCGCAAAACTTTGCTATCAGCACCCAATATTTCCTAGTGTCACCGGTACGAGCAACCTCTCTAAGTTTAACCAAATTTGAGTCTTCGACCCTTCTACGTTCCAATACCATTTTCCTTTTCCGTACCTGTTTTAGTCTGGTAATTTCCCTTTGCCTTAGTATCCTAGACACCCTATATTGTTCTCTAAATAAAGCATTAATTTCCTGATTACATTTTTTGATTTCCCATGGTATAATCATTGGTGGTGCAGAACTATGAGCTTCTTTTTTTCTTCCAAATGATCTAATTGTAGCCAGGTTTCTGTCAAACTTGTCAAAAGTGGTTTCTTGAGTACAAGTAAAGGCAATATTTTCAAAGACTCTCTTAAAACTTGGGAGCAAAATATTTAACCACCAAGTGCGCCCATTACTGTGATTATATAAAACCTTTTCGTCCCTATGATTCTAGAGCTCAGGCTTCTTGATTTCTATATCAACATTAACAGCCAGAATTCTAAGATCACTCATACTTGTTGGAAATACCTTGAAATGTGTACATGCACCAAACAGTTGATAAGATACTACCATGTAATCAATTAATGAGTCACCATATGGGCCCCGGTAAGTATAGGAGGCTGGGGAATCCTCTGGAAATATGCCATTTAACATTATTAGGTCAAACGTTCTCAAATTATACAAAAGTAACAGGCCTCGTTTATCTGATCTTAAATGATCGGGCAGTAAAGAATCTGGAATGAACCATACTTCCTCCAATTCAAGTTTTGAAAAAGACATGACTGCACTGTTGGATAATTTGGCATTAAAATCACCCACCATCATAATCTGCAAGCATTCTTCAGTGCTACTTATCCTTTGCACATAAGTAGAGATTGAATCAACCAGTGAGTTGGATGCTCTCCCTGGGGGAATATACACGTTTACCAGAAAAAGAAAAACAGCTTGCCCTAATTTATCTTCACCCATCCTCAACTTCACTCCCATACAACACTTTGAGGGATGAATGAAAATCACAGGATCCCATCTTATGGTACAGCTAAGTAAAATAGCTAAACCACCACTAGCATGTCCTTTTACAGAAGATTTTGCTGCACAACAATATACATAAAACATTTCAAAAGGAAAATCCTCATCCTTCTAGGTTTCCTGGAGGCAGATTATTTTAGGGTCATATTCTAATAACGATTTTAGCTTACAATTAGTTTTTTTCACCCGCTAAATTCCAGCATAGGATTCTTCCCAATTGGCTACTCCAGCAACAAGGGCATTATTGTTGTTTCTTTTGAGCCATTCAGGGTACCGGCCACCCAGCTCCACTGGGACATCTCATCCTCCACGGTGGAACTACAGGGCCTTTGAACTTGGGGACCTGTAATATTAATTTCTCTATTTCCAAGATTTCTCCCTACTGTTATTTCAATGTCTTTAGGATTGATAGGGATTATAACGCCCATGGGAGAGGAGAACCTGCTACCAGGCACCTGGTGAGTCTTTCCTGAACATTCAGACTGTGCAAGGGTAAACACGAGATAGCACGTCTATTCCTCTCTTCCTAAAGGAATCTACATTAGCTAATACTAACATTGAACCTACCCCTGACGTGAATGTGACTCTAGTGCTTGGAGAGGCACTCCCCACGTCTAAATATACCAACTATAGGTCTTTGCTTGTTACTAGTTGCAAGCCCTCTATTTCTCATAGCAACTAAAAAAGGATAATTCTATTCAGTAACATTGAATCAGTGTCGAACAGGGAAACAAAGAGCAAAGTCCTGTTCACCTTCCCGACACCCAGCCATATATGCCCCATGGGCCTTTTACCAATTGGCCCCAAGACCGATCTCCTCTCTGACCTAATCCTCTTTCTGCTACAAACTGTGATTAAGTCCCTCTCCCCAACTCTCCCCTGGCCGGGATCAAACCTTACTGGAAAAGTATACCATCAACAAGGAGGAAGAGGGGCTCCCCCGCTAACTAAACCGTGTTCTAATACAGAGACATATCAATTGATCAATACATTTCCTGATGTAGGGTCTCTACGTGTTTCGTAAAGAGCTAAAGTAGTGTTGCGGGGAAAACTCAGATTCTCAATGTCACCCATGTTGACTTTAGGAGTCCCTCTTTCTTCCTGACACTCTTGGCTCCACAGCCTAATCAGCTCCAAGTTCGAGCAGGTTACCGTTAGCTATCCCTGCACTATGACCAACATTCAATATAGATTGCCCCAAGGGCCCAGGAACCTTACTACTTGATGGTGATTTTGTACTATTTAACTCCTCAATTACGGAAGGGAACTGCAGTTTTTTCTGTTTCCGTTTTGGGATACGTCAAATTCTGTTCTTCTTCTTTCCCCTCTGACTATGTCGGGTTTTACTTTCTCTTGGTGGGGTTGCCTCCTCTAAGGGTACAGTAACTAAAGTATTAGCAGTCTCTTCAGTAAACTGTGATTTAATTGAGGGACCTGTCATGTGTGAGTTGTTTGAGATACTTTTTTTAAAAAATTAGGGTATACCCTTAATGGGGACGTAACCGGGTTACTTTTAAATTTAAACTCCCACCTTGACTAATAGGCTGGGAACTCTCTCTATGTTGTTTTACTGGGGAGGAACTTACCAGGGGACTACCTCTGGCCAGTACACCTATAGAATCCTCCTTAACTTCCTGCTCCTCTATCTTACTTCCCCTTTTAAACACCCAGTTTCATGTCCGGTCTATATAGGGACCTTTGCTAACTTATTTGTTGCATGATTACCTTGATTAAGTTCTTGGATCCCCATTAAAATAGGAGAGAGAACTTCCAATATATGATCAGAATTTACCGTACTTTTTTCTAACAAAGATAAAATTGATAATAGAATTTTCTCCAGTGCATAAAAAATCTCTCTTGACTGAGTTCAAGATGTTATCTGCTCCCTTATCCAGAAATGCTACAGATGTCCCCATATTGGACAATTCTAGTGAATGAACATGACAAAAACTAGTGGGCGTACTGCTGTACAGGGTGGGCATATGTGAGTGATCAGCTAATAAAACCTGAGATCTTCTCGATTCCAGGTCCAGATCCTTGGTACTTGTTTTTGTCAAATGCGCCTTCAAGTCTTTGTTTCCATTGGTATAGCAAATTCCGGTAGGGTGTAGTCCTCCATTTTCACCATTACAGGGCTACGATCTTTGAGCTGTGTCACCTGCTCACACAACTTCATCAGAGAAGACCAGAATTACATTCAATGAAACTTCTTGGAGTGGTTTGGGGTTTATCAAACAAGGATACCAACCCTGCCAATGGTGGTAATAATATTTCCTTTCTATCCATGCTCTCATTCGGAAAGAATTCTACTTTACCTTCAGCTAGATCCGTTTCCATCTTACTGTCCTCCATTCCTGCTTGTAAAGCAATTCCAACATGTGGCTGTGTAGATGTGGACAACTGAATGTTTTTGCCTGTGTTCTGGTGGTAAATAATTACGGTGGGATAAGGAGTCACTTTAAACTTTGAGAGAGAGGGCTGGACGCCCTCCTCATTCTCCGATTTGACATGGGTGTCCATCTCCTGATCTTCCTGGACCTCCTTTTTCTCTTCCTTTGCCACCCTACCACGTTACACCCTTTGTGAGCATTGACATTACCAATGGGTACATTTTCAGATGTGAGAGGTGTTCCCTATTTCTCCTTCGCCGGATAGTTTTGGGAGTTTAAGGGGGCCACACAGGTCCGTAAAGTGACTTGCTACGCTTGCAGATGGCCCTGACAGTCCTGTAGCTGATTCTACTGGTGCATTTGAGTGCAAGAACCTGGATGGCATTACAAAATATTCTTTTGTAATCTCTTGTAACCCCACAAGGTTTTTTGGGACCAGAGGGAACCAGCGAGCTTCGGAGAGGTGGAGGTAACCTAATTTCCTGGAGCAGATTAGCCGGTGGTTGAAGATCGCTTTAAACTCTGTGGCCCTTTATCTCATTGCCTCTCCAGACCTTCCTCTAAGCCAGCCGCTCTCCACTCCTACCTTCGCATTCACTGTGCTCTGTATGTTACACACCGCTCCTGCTGTCTCAGAAGCACTGCAAGAATTCGTGATTTCACTTTAAATCAGCCACCGACCTCCAGCGTATTGCCGAAAACACCCACACCTGCAAGTTTCAATGATCACGCTTGGAGATGGGAGCAAGGTGAGTATTTCCTGCCCCTACCCCTTCTGCTCCGTCTGCTCCCTGGCATGTTGAATTTCTAGGTAGAGGGAAAAACAGGAAAAACGTTTGCTTGTCCTTCTCCGCAGCTTCAACACTTCAACACCACTTCAACAACACTTCAACAACACTTCAACAACGCCACTGGCTGTAGGTTTTCAGGCTCTCATGAAAAATGGTTAAAGCACAAACACAACCACAACCACTGTCTGTTGCCACTGTTGCCACCACAGGGCGCTCTTACTTCCTCAATATCGAGGCGTTTTTTACTTTTACTTTAGCTTTTTGGTATTTGGTTTTTGGCTCTAGCGCTAGCGCTGGCTCCAGGCAGGCAGGCAGGCGACGCGACGCAGACAGAGAGCCCGGCTCCTCCGCTGCATTCTCCACAGGTTCCACAGGATCCACAGGCCCTCCGAGAGACCCAGCTCACAACGCCACTCAGCGCCCACAGTGGCACCCGCAGTCACCAACCGCGCCCGGTGCAAGCCACTATAACTTACCGGGCCGCATGAGGGAGGTGGCGGAGCGGCATTGGAGAGATCAGTGCTCTCAGCTGGGAAGTGCTGCACAGATTGGGCCACCAAAAAGCACAGACGCAATGCCTCAGCGCCTCTCACTGCCTCCAGTTCCCGACTTGCGCTCGTTCTCCTCTCTCCCTCCTCCGCCCGCAGCTGCAGCTACAAGCTACGGGGCCGCTGGAAGTCCCAGAGCAGTGGGGGGCGGTGTGAGCCGTTGGACCTCTACAGGCCTTGATGGGGCTTTACTCTGAGGGCAAACGGGTGAGCGGGTAAGCAGCAAACGGGTGGGATAGGACGACGAAAACATCTGAGGGCAAACGGGTGAGCAGGTGAGCAGCAAACGGGTGGGATAGGACGAGGAAAACAGTGGAGGGAGAAGAAAGCAAAGAGCAGCGCAGTGTCTCCCTCCCCGCGCTTGCTCTCGCACGGAATGCAGCATCAGTGTCTTTGCGGCTATCGTGAAAACCTGGAAACAGCAACACTTTTAATGGATATTAAGGAAAGATCACTGTATCAAAAACGCAATATTTTGTTGGTGGGCAAAGAAGGGTGTTAGAACTGGGGTCACCAATTCCTACACAGTAGCTTGGGGTGAGGAAGGAAGGTACCCGAAGGCAATGTGTAAAGCAGTGGTGCAGCACACACTTGCACTGAGACAGTAACTCACACACAATGGAATTACACCACAACAGGTTGGATTATAAACCAAGACTCTTTATCTCATTTCTTTAGTTCAGGCAGGTAACACTTCTTATATACTAGGCAGGTAGAGTAATCATCTCTCAAAACTCAATCACATATAAATAACACTTTTAGTATTCGGGGACATCATAGGCAACTTGTCTTATGCAACATTAATGCAGGTAACATCCCCACTATACTTCCGCAGTGAGGCAACACTTTGGGAAGTGTGAATTTAGCATCAAAACATTTCCTAAATAAAGGGACATCAAAGTAACAGGCACAACACTCATTAGGCTATCCTCTTAATAAGGGCAAGATTTCCTGTAAACCGGGTCATCAGGGCCATGCATTTGACATCAAAAACTTAACTCGTGTGGCAGATGTGTATTCAATAGGGGCACTCTGCCCTATGTAGAGATACTCAGTACCGGCAACAGGGATAAAGCAGGTCCTAGGTCTTATGCAGAGATTCCCTATGGGTAGTCACTCTTGGACCCTTATTCAGGACAAGTAATCATTAGGTTCATGTTCACTACAGGGCCAGTCCTGCCTAAGTAGATATTCCCTGCAGGTCCAGAGGGCCTCTCCACAGGGGAGTATGTCCCAGGCTGTTCTCCGCGTGTGGGGCTGAGTCGGCAAAAGTATAGGGCCCGAGGAGCCCCTGCTGCTCACCGGGTGGGGCCTCCTCATGGCGTAGGCCCCCAGACCACACCAGAAAAGAGGGAGAAGGAGGTTCTGCAGACCAGGTCGTCCTCCTAAGGATAATTGCGAAAAAAGAAGCCAGTATCTGGGTTCAGGGACCTGTCTTGTGTGAAGGCTACCTATCAGGAGTATGTAGGTGTAGCCGTAAAGAAAGAAAAATGTTCTTTCTTGTTTTCCCCTCACTCACCGGAGTTTCCTCACGGTGACATGCTTCATCATCGGGGTCATCCCAGTTCTCTACGAAAAGGGGCGTGCTGCGACTCTTGAGCTACGAAGGAGCACTGTTAAGTGAAGGACTATGTGTGGTGAGAGAAAAGTGGAGTGGATGTGTGTGTGAGTGTTAAAAATACCGTGCTAGTGGGCCTCAATGTTTTATTCTGCTCCTAGACCAGTATGTTAAAAGTGGGGTTTATACTGTATGCCAACCTGTGATGTGGGTTGGTTCAGTATGTGGTCAACATGTTTCACGCTACCCCTAGCGTTTCGTCAGGACCATACAGGGACCAGCCCTGTATAATGCCACTCCTAAAAAAACCTAGATTTAGGATTCGAAGAATAGATTAGTGCAAATGATATTTACAGTGAATGACGCTGTTCCAACTCGGTACACGCGTAGGTTTTGTTCAATGGTGAACCTGAAAAAGATATGAACAAAGGAAATGTTAACAGCCACCTTGCCCCTATCTCAACCGAGATCGGGGTCTTTTAGTCCTTCAAAACGTACATTTGTCCATGCACGTTCACACATGCACATGATCTATATGGTGTGAGTTCGCCATACTGGTACGTGCATGCTTTCAAAGTCTGATGCCTGTCGTTGATTTACACTAGAAGTGAAATAACGTGAAAAATCGTGACCGACATACATCAGTGACTATACAAAGAACAGTGAACACACAGATCAGACACACAATCAACGAGAAAGTATTCCAATATTTACATTTGTTGGTGCAAAATGGCACATCATGGTCTCATAGGGGGGCGGTATCGCCTCGGTGGAAACAATGCTAAAAGGTTTGTAGAGTTATAAAAATAGAGTTAGTTTTCTAAAGTTTCTTCTTTTGAGAGTACGATCTAATGTTCCCAAAAGTATAAAGGCCTAGATGGTTTAAGACTTACTTCCTAGTCAGCAATGCCGCGTGGTATTACCTAGCTGCTTCCCCTTGGACCGCATCTTGTGAAGTGGTCCGTGGGTCCGGGTTTTATAGGTATTGACTTCCGGGTTTTGGAGACTAGACTGTTACAGCGGCCATCTATGGTGGATGTAAATAGGCATTACGCGGGTCTTTCTACTATTCCTATTGTGGTGGTTTGGGTAAGTAGGCCTTGTCATACAAAGGTTCAAGCAATGTACATTGTCTATAAAGGGGCCGCTGTAACAGTCTAGTCTCCAAAACCCGGAAGTCAATACCTATAAAACCCGGACCCACGGACCACTTCACAAGATGCGGTCCAAGGGGAAGCAGCTAGGTAATACCACGCGGCATTGCTGACTAGGAAGTAAGTCTTAAACCATCTAGGCCTTTATACTTTTGGGAACATTAGATCGTACTCTCAAAAGAAGAAACTTTAGAAAACTAACTCTATTTTTATAACTCTACAAACCTTTTAGCATTGTTTCCACGAGGCGATACCGCCCCCCTATGAGACCATGATGTGCCATTTTGCACCAACAAATGTAAATATTGGAATACTTTCTCGTTGATTGTGTGTCGATCTGTGTGTTCACTGTTCTTTGTATAGTCACTGATGTATGTCGTCACGATTTTTCACGTTATTTCACTTCTAGTGTAAATCAACGACAGGCATCAGACTTTGAAAGCATGCACGTACCAGTATGGCGAACTCACACCATATAGATCATGTGCATGTGTGAACGTGCATGGACAAATGTACGTTTTGAAGGACTAAAAGACCCCGATCTCGGTTGAGATAGGGGCAAGGTGGCTGTTAACATTTCCTTTGTTCATATCTTTTTCAGGTTCACCATTGAACAAAACCTACGCGTGTACCGAGTTGGAACAGCGTCATTCACTGTAAATATCATTTGCACTAATCTATTCTTCGAATCCTAAATCTAGGTTTTTTTAGGAGTGGCATTATACAGGGCTGGTCCCTGTATGGTCCTGACGAAACGCTAGGGGTAGCGTGAAACATGTTGACCACATACTGAACCAACCCACATCACAGGTTGGCATACAGTATAAACCCCACTTTTAACATACCGGTCTAGGAGCAGAATAAAACATTGAGGCCCACTAGCACGGTATTTTTAACACTCACACACACATCCACTCCACTTTTCTCTCACCACACATAGTCTTTCACTTAACAGTGCTCCTTCGTAGCTCGAGAGTCGCAGCACGCCCCTTTTCGTAGAGAACTGGGATGACCCCGATGATGAAGCATGTCACCGTGAGGAAACTCCGGTGAGTGAGGGGAAAACAAGAAAGAACATTTTTCTTTCTTTACGGCTACACCTACATACTCCTGATAGGTAGCCTTCACACAAGACAGGTCCCTGAACCCAGATACTGGCTTCTTTTTTCGCAGTAGGCCCCCAGACCCACACAACTCACTGGGTCAACCTTGGGGGCAGGCACAGTCCTCAACGCAGCACCAGCCCTGACCGTCTCCGGCCGCCTCCTCCCGGGTCACGTCAAGTCTTCCTGCACTTGGGGCTGGGACTGGCGGAGACGGACTCCCTTTCAGCTTCCTCCGCTCCGGGGGCTTCTTGCTGCCTCCAGGCCTGGCAGCCAATCGGAGCGCGTCTCTCAGGGCCGCGTCCGTACCCGCCAATGAGTGCACGGCGTTCAGGGCGGCTTGGCCGATGACGCGGCTGGTGGCCCAGTCATGTGGCGATGCCCATGCTGCCTTCTCCGCTACTGCGGCCGTTCCAACACCGCAGCGACCCTCCCCAGGCTTCAGAGGCCAGGGCGATGACTTCGGCCAGAAACTGCCCGGAGCGGTGGCGGTGATCTTGGGGCCCAAGTCACGTTCGGCGGCAGCGCCCTAACCACAGGCCCACACGGCCTCGAGACGCAGGCAGTGCCTCCGACTTCACGGCGCCCAGGACGCAGCAGTGATCCTCGACAATTAGCGCTTTCCAGCACACCGCTAGTCCACAGGTATCGGGGCCATGGCGGTGATTGGGCAGATTGCGCTTAGATCACACAGCGCTTGAGCATCACAGCAGGCAGTTCATTCTAGTCCTGGGTTGCGGTGGTGATCAGGGGGGCAAATAGCACTCGGCAGCACAGCGACAGCAGGAGAGCAGCATGTTATTACAGTGTAGCGCTTAAGGGGGCACAGTTCCTCCAGTAACACGCTTGGTTGACACAGCGCTTATTACCTCTGATCCCCATCAGCAGTGCTCACAGCAGGCAGTCAACTCCTTCACCATAGTGCTTGGTTGGCACAGCGCTTATCTTGAGGGAAGAATAGACGGCAGGTCTTAGTTGCAGGTTCTTGGGGGAAGAAGGGGGGGTTGAGTTGGCAGGCATAAGAGTCAGGATGGCTCTCTGTAGCACAATGGAGTTGGTCCCCTGGATTTTCCCCTCACTGGGTAAGGTCAGCAGGCAGGTAGAGTACCTCAGCTATCTTGGGAACAGCAGGGCCTAAGCTCAGTCAGTCTCAGTAGTGTAGGTTCCCCCCTAGGCTCAACTGCCTATACTCCGGCAGAGGTTTCCCCAGGTCCAGTGGTGCCCCAAATGATTAGTCAGGTTTCCCTCCTTTCCACTTATACCGCTAGGTCAGGTGACCCTCCTGTAAAGGCGGCAAAGCATAACTCCTCCCTGGGCTGGAAGGTTCCAGGAGCTTCCAAATGTTGGTCTACGGGACAAAAAGGCGGGACGGCAGAGATACAGTATCAGGATGTCCCAACCTGCTCCTAACTACGGGCGCGTGTGTGTTCAATGGCCACTCCTCAGTAGCAGGGGCCTGTGGCAGCCATGTTATTGGGACAGAGAACCTGCACCTCAGCACCGTTTGGCAGTGGTTAGGCGTCCAGAGACCTAGGTCCAACAAAAAGATGGTGGCAAAAATGAGTAAAAATGCAACAAAAAAAACAGGGTAAGACCACCCTAGGGCTGACAGGTCTAACAAAAGGATTCACCAATAAATGGGGTACTAGGAAGCTGGGTGTGTTTTACGTTTTAAGGGATGGGTGGCCTTGTGGGAGGAGGGAGCTGGGGTAGAGGGGTGTAGATTATATGCTTTTTATACTGTAAAGATTTTAAATAATCGTGCAGTTAATACACTTAATATATAATATGTGTTCTGTATTGATATACTCTTTAATCTGAAGTATCTCAATTTTATGTAAAAAATTAGAAGTATATTAACAATAGACATAAAACCAGTATAAAACATTTGGTCATGGTGACAATTTAGGGTGTTTATATGCCTGACAAGAGCCTCATTCCCGAAATCTCGGAAAATATGTTTCAAACTGAATCATGCTATGCTGTAATGGAGCAGGACGTGGCTGGATTGGGAGTAAAAAAGGCTTTTGTAGAACTGTTCATCTTCCCTTCCTGACCAGTACAGCAATAAGCGGTTGATGAACATTTTAGTGATTATAATATAAACTCCCTGTCAATTTATTCAATCATTGCAAAGTCTAACTAGCATTGGACTTATGTGAGTGACTAAAAGATTAAATATTTTAACCTATCCTATCCCACAAGTGGCTACCGTGGCAGGATTCATTTAGGTTTTGGAACTTTGCAACGCAGTGTTACACTAATTAGCTCAGATATATTATATGTCTCTGAATTTAAATAACACAAACCTAGATGAGGAATGCTGTACATGTTGAGAGGTTTTGGTGGAAAAAACAAGATTGTTTACATCAAGCTGAGATTTGTATCTTGGATGTCCACAATTACATATCACATCTTGAGCTGTGTGACTACTTATTGTTCCCAGAAGCATATAGTGACAAAAAAGAGAAAATGCATACAGCAAAAGAAACAGACCATCTACAGAAAAGGTGAGATTTAAGGGCTGGTTGAAACCTCAGTGGACGACTGATGCCGGAGATCCAATGGCAGCGCATCCCAAAGCAGATGGGTGAGACCAGAAAATGTTCTATCAATCAGATGGTTGTTTTTAGAGTATGAGACAGCAAACAAAGAGGGTCCTGGTGGTCGTGTGGAAAGCAAAGGCACATGTTTCGCCCCACAATAAGCCAGAGTGCCCTAAATTGGGTCCACTGCACCAGAGAGAACTAATAGAGGGAGCAGCAGGTATCTGAAAAGTAACTGCTACATTGTTGATCCGAGCAAACAGCAGGTGTCTGACAAATGACTGCTACTTTCTGACTCTTCCTACATAAACTAGTTATCTTCCTTTTGCTTAAAATTACTCTGCTGGACAGAGACTGGTGCTGCCAAAAAAGGCTGGTCTTTTTTGTATTTGCAGCACAGTATAATTTTTGCAACGTCTGTAGGATTTTTAGATCTTGCCTTGAGACAGTTTTTATCTGTCTGTTATCAAAAATCTATTGTGTTTAATGCAAAAAAATACATGTATATAGCAGGCTTTAAGTCAGCCCTTGATTTCGATTAGATGGCTTTTTATCTTTCTCATTTCCATGCAATTTTTTTCAATTTCTTTCTTTGTTTGTCCCACCTCCGAAAAAGTGGTAGCGTATGCTGATGATACGCAGCTGCTATTCACTTGGAGGGGCTCGGACCTGTCCACTGATGCTGCCCAGAAGTGTCTAACGTCTGTATTCCGTTGGCTAGCCCAAGCCTCTCTCAAATGTAATGAGGACAACTCTGAGGTCACCTATGGCCTCCTGACTTCACTAGCCATCGCTCGGTGGAGGACCTGCCAAAAATCTGGGGATTTGGTTCCGTGAGGATTTATGGTTTGCTGACCATGTAAAAAAACTGACGGGAGTCTGTTTTGGCACCCTCAAGGCACTCAGGAAAATCTTTCCTCTGCTTCCGCGGGTGGCCAAGGAGACGATCGCCTGCGCCTTGATCCTATTGAGGCTGGACTATGCCAATGCTCTATTTATAGGTCTGCCCGGCTATCTTCTCTGGAAATTACAAATCATTCAGAATGCCACTGCAAGACTCCTCTTTAACGCTCCAAGGAGATTCAGCGCCCGTCAGTACCTACGTGAACTGCACTGGCTGCCGGTCGCCCAGCGGCTGCAGTTTAAAGCAATTACCCTGGCTAACCGGGCCTTTCATGGCTCAGGTCCCTCCTATCTCAGAAAGAGGTTCGCCTTTTATGTGCCGAACCGTCCTCTGCGATCTGCTTCAGTCTGTCGGATGATTGTCCCGCGCTTCTGCAGAGTTCGTTTGGGTGGCCAGTCACTTTCGGTCAAAGCCGCTGTTGCCTGGAACTTGCTTCCCCCTGATCTGCAACTCATCCAAGAGTTTCAGCTCTTTAAAAAGCATTTGAAAACACATCTTTTTAGTCAGGTCATCTAATGTACTTTTCGCTTCTGATCCCAGTCAACTCCCGCGCCAGGAATCTCGTGAGTATAGGTGCGCGTTATAAATTTACTATAACATAACATAACATTTCATCATTACTGCTCTGATTGGATGACTTCCGCCCTTCCACTGCTTGCATTCAGGCAACATGTTTTTGCTGTTTCGTCTAGAGCTCCATGAAAGAGCATATGTTATCTTGCTCTCTTCCTCATGTGCTGCTTCCCTCTTCAAATATCTCCCCTTTCTCCATATTGTCCCCCTACCATACAGCTGTTCCAATGCTTCCCATCACGGTCTGTTTTCTGTTTTCTGTTCTTTTTATTTTTATTTTAGGAGCTGCTGGCAGCTGCAACTTGCTGTCAGGTTACTTTTCACCTTAAATCTGCATCCATTCAACCTTGTTTTTATTTACAAATCTAAGATGGTCATCTGTCATCACTGAATCATAAATAAAGCATCAAGGGCCAGATGTACGACGTAATTTTGCACGTGCAAATGGGTTTTACACCTGTTTGTGCATGCAAAAAACCTGTGGCCCATGTACTAACCCTATTTTGCGAGTCTCTAATTAAATAGCTACTCGCAAAATAGGGTTAGCGACTCGCTATTAGGAAGGGGTATTCTGAGGGCGTCCCTTCCTAATAGCAAGACTGAACTCTATGTAAGAATGTTTTGCGACCGCAAAACAGTCACAGTTTACCACCCAAATTGCGACAGCCTCATTAATATGCATGAGGCATGCAATTTGTGACCCTATTAGGAATCGCAGACAATGTTTCAGACGCTGTTGTACATTGGTAATTGCAACTTGCAAATTGTGACTCGCAATTTGGTGCAAATTGCGATTCGCACTTTGGCCCAAACTGCGAGTCGCAATTGCCAATGGTCTTACATCTGGCCCCAAATGTCCACTGTGTTGTTATGCTGGCCACTGGCTTAACAAAACTTGAGGGGCCCCCCTGTAAGACACTTGGAGGGACCTCCTCCGGACTCAATCAGAAGATCTCTGGCCAGAGTACTGTGCTGAGGGGGAACCTCGGAACATGGGAGCCCCCCGCACCACGGGGGCTGCGGGGGCCTGTCTTACGCTACTGATCGTGCACTTGCATAAGTCATCACGATGATGGACGCCGCATCTTCAAGAGGCACGTGTGTGTACGTGTATCCATCATTGCATTTTATTTTTTCTTGTTGATAGGCAATAACCATTATATTTTCTTCTATCCAAGACTCAACAGCATCGGCCAAAAGCATTGGCAAAGCCAAAGGGCGAGATACATTTGCTTTGCAAGTCATTGTTGCACTTGTCTCCAAGTGCCACTGCTTGTGCACAGTTGCATTACTGCAATCTGTGTTATCTGGGAACGTTGGTGCAAAATTGCACTAGAACAAGTTCTATTTCTGTAAATCTCGTCCCAAGGTTATACGAACCTTAGCATTCCTGGTAATTACTAGATTTCAACATTAGCTCCTAAGGCGCTCTTCTGTTGACATTTTCTTATTCCTTTCAGAGCGGATTATTATGAATTTAAGTGCAACAATATACTGCAAAACAAAATCGCAAAATGGCATCTGTTCCACTAGAAGGCTTGGAGAGAGGGAGTCCTCTTGTTGCACCTGCCTTTCTGTCCTCTGGTCCCTTAGGCAATGTTAAAGAAAGAACTGTAGACAACACTGAAGGGACTCAAGTGAGAGGGTTTTTAAACTAATAATTTCTCTGAAAGGGGAAACATGATACAGTTTTCTAATCCACGCAGTTCAATTACTGTCACTGGAACCTGGTAATTGTCCAAGAAAACCTTATTTTTTCTATTTACATGGGTTATGAGGTGAGAATCCTTTTACACATATACAAATATGTACGTCTATTAGAATACACATTTTATCATTTAATTTAATGTGTAAAACTACCCCAAATCTATACTACTATTATAAAGAGAGAACACGCACCTTTGAGCCAATCCACACACCCGATACATTGTAGAAATTGTCAGGGTGTGCAGATGGACATAGGCTATAAAAAATAAACGTACATTTAAAAATATAACTTTTAAAAAAAAGTAGTGCCCTGGAATTAGAGCCGGCCGCGACGCTGCTCTGGCCGCGACGCTGCTCTGGCCGCGACGCTGCTCTGGCCGCGACGTAGCGCTGGCCGCGATGTGCGTGATGAGGACGTGCGTGATGATGATGAGGAGAGACATGGACATGGAGCTGCGGTGAAGTGAGGAGCGCGGGCGCGTCATGGCGAAGAGGAGCGGCGGTGAAGTGAAGATCGCGGGAAGGAGCGGCAGCTCAGGTAAAGTAAATGGTCATTGAAATCGAGGCGGGAGGCGAGCGGGTGTGCACAGAGGGACAGGCGGGAGGAGTGGGGGCGGGAGGGAGTCGGGACGGGAGGGGGTCGGGAGCGGGTGTACTGTCCCCAGCCCCTTTCTGCCCTAGGCAACGCTGGGGCGGGCTGCTAGTTAGTTGCTACAGAGGTGAAAGAAGGGCAACCGGTTATTTTATGTAATTATATGTTATGTTACAATATATTTTGTGAAAGCAGTTTCGTTTTACACAAACATTTGCCATCCTGAGAGACAGAAAGATCATAGTAGAAAGAACCAGAAAGTCATAGTAAGCAACAGAGCTTTATGATATAGGAATTAGTGGGTCTGGAGAGTGAAAGCATGGCCTCTCCACTGAGCTTTTGCGAACTTTGGGATTATAGCACTGTGTGGTGGAGAGGAACGTGGGGTTCTTGTTGGCTTATTGATTGTAAATCTGTTAGCCAGGAAAGGGGGCTCGATGCAACTTGCATAGATATGTAATTGTTTTTGGGACTTTGAGTGTCATAGAGTCTTGAAGGAACAATAGCTATTACTGCCTCCTCTATTTGAGGACAACTCAAGCGAGGACAAACTATGTTTACAGTGCAACAATGCAAAATCTAGCTCTTGTTAAACTAGTAATCTGGGATATCAGTCACACATTTGGTGGCAAGTGAGTTTGCCTGTATATAGTAATTTGAAACAAGTTTACTTTTTTGTGGGGTTATATTTTTTGCTTGGACGATGAGTTGGTGCTAGATATTTTTGCAGGCTATTTTTTCGGTCTATATTTTTAAGTGGAACCCAGCTCTACCAGCTGCAAAGCTTTCTATAAACAACAATTAATTTTACAAAATATTTTTAACCACCAGTCACATTGCAGATAGCCCTTTGGCTAGTGCCTCTTCAATCAGCCGACAACAAACTGCAGAAGGAAAAGGGGTAATCTGCACTGGTATAACAGCAGCAGGATTTTATAGGAATTATAGTCTAAAGGGTGTGAAAATGCATACTTGGAGTGTTGTAATAGACTCCGATTTATGCCACCATTAAGTCCTATTGTATCTGTGGACAGGTACAAAATCCACCTCTGTTCAATGGATGTACGCCATTACAACGCATGCTTTTACAACGCATGCCTTTACGACGCAACTTTTACAATGCAAGTCGTTACAACGACTTGCGTTGGGGGGCTCTGGATAGTGAATAGTTTAATTTACTATTCCAACTCCAGTCCCCATGGATAGTAGGGAAGGTGTTGGATAGTAAATTAAAACTATTCCCTATCCTAGAGCGCCCCCCAGCGCAAGTCGTTGTAATGACTTGCGTTATAATGGTTGCGTCGTAAAGGTACTTCGTCGCAAAAGTTGCATTGTAAACGCTGTTCCCCCTGTTCAATACATATGAGATTCTGAGTGCTCGTCGTTTTTTAGACATTTGTTTGGTGGATACTTTCTCTATTATGGCCCACTTTCAATCTTTTTGGGAGTGTTCTTTAATGATATAGTGGGTAAACCACTTGGTTACTAATTTAATCACTAAACAACACTCCAAATTACTTGAACTGAGTCTATCCAAATTATCCTATATTACATGAGGGACCATTTTGTTATGCATATACATATTCAATAATCAGAAAGAAAATTGATTGTAACATTGTTTAAGCAAATGAGCACCCAATGGATTTTGATTCTATTGTTGAGATAGAGACTTCCACCAACACCTCTACATTGTGGTATGACATGTTGTATTGTGGGAAGGACCTAGTAGTCTTCCACTAACTCTAGGTTGTGGAGGTGAAATGTTGAATTGTGGATGAAGAAGAATAAACTCACTTTGGGCACTTAACGATAAGACCTTGGGACATGGTGATTTCTTTAAAAATCTTCAAAAGTAGGTGCAGCACATATTCCACTCAACAGCAACGTTTTACACAACACTGTTTTGACCTGAAGGCTGTTGAGTCCGAGAAAAGTGCCTAGTTAAAAGGGGGTGGCTACTACTATAAACATGGCTAAGGCATTGACTCGAAACAACAAAAAACCGGACAGTCTATAATTGAGCTGAGTCTAAATCGTTCTCACCGAAAAGAAATCATCAGAACTGGACATGCACTGGACCAGCCTTGCAGTAGTCAAGAGACACTATTGATGTAAACAAAGTCCTATCAGCCCACCCTCGTGGCGGAACATCTTCATTTAGGATATGTGAAACCTGGCAGGTGTCTCCGTGCCTAGATGAATTGGCGGGATGACATGTGCCAAAGGTTCAATGAGTGATAGTGTCCTCGCCTCTGGCGGTGCTGGTATAGTGCAGTGCAGTGAATGTAGTGAGTGATATTAAAATGACTATCCAGACAAAAAACTATTTTATTTGGTATTCACCTAGACGTCAATTAAAAACGAGTGAGAGAACAGTGTGAAAAAATCACTGTATTCTTTGCTAATTGGTCAAACAGGCCAACATGTTTCTGCCTTGAGGTGAAAAGTCCACCGGCATTCTTCAGGGCCAAAGATGTGATACTGCTACTGCAAAGTTTATTCTCAAACTTGAAGTGTAAAGTAAATTTAAAGTGAAAAATAATATATAATGACTGGTATCGCCAATTGGACGATCCTACCGTATCCTTGTCAATTCTATGGTTTGTAGAGGATACATTCCTGTAAGGAAAGAGAAACATAGAAACACACTCACTAAATATTATGTTGATGTGTATATGCAGTGCCAGGAAACATAGGGGTCCTGGATCAAATCATTAAGTAAGAAACAGAGCGACTCAGCTTAGCCAACCTTCAATTAAGTGGCCAGTAGTATAAAAATATCGGTTGCCCAAAGGGTCAAACAACATCTTATGATTATAAAGAATTTAATCAATAAATTGACTTACCCAGTAAGTTGTGGGAGTATAGCCTCACCTCACTCGGCAACGACTCAGAGTGATGAGGCCCCGCTCTGTGCACAAAAATAAATATAAAAGGCACAATTGAGAAGCCTCATAAGTGTCTCATACCATTGGTATCTACTACTATGTGCATGTAACTTGTTCGTAATCTGCCCGCAATAATCACGTTGCCATGGCAACCAAGGTTAGTGAAGCATCCGAAAGAAAGGTTTATATAGTACTAGTAAAGCAGGACCTATATAAGTCCTGCTGGGTGACGTGGAAATACCACTCAAATGTCTATCTAGGTCCATGTAGTAAGGAGATGTGATATAATTCTAAAGCACATTGTAAGCGAAGACAGCCCTGTGCTCTATGTTGCTTGGTAGTCAATAACCCCCCTCACTATTATCTTCAGAGTAATGTTGGAGGATTAGTGTCTCTGCAGCTCACCAAGGGCAGCCTGCACTATGCTGTTTTTAAAAGCTTAAGCAATGTCAGGTCAAAATGTAAAGAGCCAAAGTAGTCTTAACTATCAGGGGCCTGAAGGGAAAAATAGACAAGTAAGCTGCTAATAGTCCGTAACAACCCGCATCACACTCACCTCTCCGTCGGTACCCCTCGACCAAGTCCTGAGCCGAAGAGGAGGCGCCGACGAGAGGCGGGAGGAGTGTTTAAATACCCGCATTGATTGGGGGAAAAGGAAAGGCGATTGTACACACCTGTTGGAATCTCCGGTGTCAGCCCGTTCTGCATCCGGGCATTTACTCCAATGCGCATGCGCGTTAGTGAAACCCAGAACGGGAGCTGCGTCCTGGGGACCTGGGCATGCGTAATAGAAGCCTCACCTTTGCGTGCGATTCAAGGGCAATTCGTGTCAGTATGAAAACGAACGCGCGTGCGCAGCAGCCTGTCACTGAGAGATTAGCTGCGGCGCATGTGAGATTGCTGATACACCGATTCAGAGCATCTGAGGGTGTATAATGTAATAGTGGCTACGTAAGCTTCACAGGGAGGCCGAAAATGCAGAGTGAGAAGACCTAGACCTACGTAGTTGAAGCCTCACCTTTGTATGTAATCCCTGGGCAATTGGTGAAAGGATGGCAACGAACGCGCATGCGCACAAGCATGTCACCACGAGATTGGCCACGGTGCATGCGCAATCGCTGATACACCAATTCTCAGCATCCCAGGGTGAACAATATAAACGTGGCTACATGAGCTTCACAGGGAGGCCGAAAATCCAAAAAAGAGAAAAATCAGCCAAACACCCGCGGCCACGACCAGGGATCAAGGTCAGACAGGGGCAGACCCAGTATAAAGTTCTTTAGAACATGTTACCCTGTGCGTGTTATGGACAAAGAATGTACCCCGGGGGCAAGGGTCATTAAGAAGGTGCTTGGGAGCTCCCATAATCAGTCCACAAAGTAATAAATGTATAGTCCCTGCAATGAAGGGTAGCCTGAATGTGTGGTCAAATGTAGAAATCGACCGCACCAGACTGTCGACCATGCGACCATATTAGTGTTGAACTATTCCAGTTGACAAGTGTGCTGGTCAAATAGACACCCATGGAATATTGTCATTCAGCCCTACCACATCCGTTTTCAGTTTGAAAATCCACCGTTGTTCTTTGACAAAAAGAAAACGGGAAACATCAGTGATGTGTGCAGGGATAAATGGCTGGTCAAGAACCACCCACCTTAGATCATCTGCTTTATGTTTTGCTGCCAGGAAGTGATTGGTTAAGCACGTAGATTGTTTGTTGCAGCGAATTGTGCTCTTGTGTTCGCTTATACGTGTTTTGACTTTCCTGGTGGTGTGCCCTATATATACCAACTTGCACGGACACGTGATCATATAGATCAATTTGTCGGAGTTACAGTTGGTATGGGTGTTTAGTTGCCAGGGTCTAGATGTTCCGATATCTATGGACAGAGTCTTCTGGGTCTGAGGACAGACGGTACATCCACCACAGGGGTAATGTCCTCGTACTGGAGGCATGTTTCAAATGGTATTGACAGTAGCTGAAGGTGCTCTGCGCACAGAGCTGGGTCTAGTGTGGACTAGACTGTCTCTGATACTGGGCCCTCTTTTGAAGGCAAAAAGAGGTCTTGGTATCTCACCAGAGGCTGTGTTCAGGATCTTCCAGTGTTTCAGCACTGTTTTCTTAACCACATTGGATAGAGTGCTGAACGTGTGTACCATCGTCAATCGATCTGAGGTAGTCTTGTTCCCTCGATGTTCTAAGAGGGCCTCTCGATTGTTATTGAAGGCTCTCTTCTCTGCTCGGCGTACTAGATGACTGGGATAATGGCGTTCTTTCAAGTGCTTTGTCAGTTCAGTCACATGTTGTTTATACACATTGGTAGAGGAACAATTTCTTCGTACCCTCAAGAATTGTCCTATGGGCAGATTTTGGCGAAGGGACTGTGGATGGAAGCTTCGATAAGACAGAAGAGAGTTGCGTGCCATAGGTTTCTTGTAAAGTCGACTGAGTAAGCCTCCTTCGCCTGGAAAAATGAGTAGATCTAAAAAAGGCAACTGCTCTTTACTGTGTTCCATTGTGAATTTAAGATGTTGGTTCCTAGAGTTCAGCCAGGTGTGAAAGTTAGTAACCTCCATCTCAGAGCCTCTCCAGATGACAATGATATCATCAATGTATCTGCGCCATAGCAACACCTGACAGAAGAAAGGGTTGCTATGGGTCAGAACATGGTCCTGCTCAAACTGGTGCATGTATAGGTTTGCAAGACTAGGGGCAAATACACTCCCCATTGACGTCCCAGAGACTTGGAGGTAAAGATTGTCTTGGTATTGAAAGTAGTTTTCCATCATGGCCAGCCTCGCGCATTCCATGATAAAGGGCACCGGTGTGATGGTGTCCAGTTGTCTGGAGTCCAACAAGGTCCTGATGCAATCCAAAGTATCTTGTTGCGGGATGCACGTATAAAGGGACTCAACGTCGAAACTCACCAACAGGTCGGTCTCGACATTGAACTCAGTATCGGCTAGTAGGCGCAAGACATCTGCAGTATCTTGAAGATACGTGGGAGTTTCCTTAACAATTGGCTTAAGGAAAAAGTCCACAAAAGTGGATAATGGCTCAAGTAAAGAGCCAATTCCCGAGATGATCGGGCGTCCAGGGGGCGGTCTCTTCTCCTTATGAATTTTAGGCAAGCAATAGAAGTAAGGTACCACCGGATGTGTTGTGTTGAGGTACCTTGCCTCTTGGCTCGTGATCCATCCTTCACATGATGCTTCTTCAGTGAGACTCTTGATATCATTGGAGATCCTGTTGGTCGGGTCTTCTGTAAGTCGACGATAAGCTTTTGAATCACTCAGTTGGCATATACACTCGTTGTGATATGTAGCAGTGTCTAGCAGAACAATTGCTCCGCCTTTATCGGCTGGTTTAATGGTAATAGTTGTGTCTTTTGACAAACCAATAAGCGCCTTTTTTTCGGTCAACGTCATGTTGAAAAATGTTTGCTTATTTCTTGTGTCCATGTTCATAATGTCATGGGGGACTGCTTGCTCAAATTCTCAGCATCCAAGGAACACCAAACAGAGGGCGAGGTAGAAGCTCCCAGAGACGAGCAAACAGAGGGCGAGGAGCACAGTATTATCCTAACCCTGGACCTTGGTGGCCTCCAGCCCTTTGGGGATATCATCAACCACCTATGGGACCACCACCCATGGGCCATCAATTTCCTAACTACCCCCTTAATCCAAATTTCTACATGGACCAGTCTTTTTTATGGCAGGGCCGAGGCAGGAGCCGTGGTCGGAGGAGAGGCCAACAGACTGTGAATTGGGCACCAGAAACAACAGAAAACAGAAGAGGCCAAACCTAACTCAGGACAGCGACCTTGTAGTCAATCTCAGTTCCCGGACACTTACACCAGTAGAGACTTCAGTCCTTAATAAAGGATTGGGATTTGTCCCGACTTATGAAGGAGACCCCTTCAATCTGAGGTACGAACTTGAATCCTTTTATAGGAAAATTCGCTTACATTTCTTCTTCAAGACTAATAATGAAAGCAGTGTTCTGGATGACCCGCTAGACCGTAACACTGGTCTGAAACCCAAGTCTCCGTACACGCCATTGAACCATCAAGTACCTGCTAGGATCCTCGCTTTTGAGCAAGCAGTCACCCATGACATTATGAACATGGACACAAGAAATAAGCAAACATTTTTCAACATGACGTTGACCGAAAAAAAGGCGCTTATTGGTTTGTCAAAAGACACAACTATTACCATTAAACCAGCCGATAAAGGCGGAGCAATTGTTCTGCTAGACACTGCTACATATCACAACGAGTGTATACGCCAACTGAGTGATTCAAAAGCTTATCGTCGACTTACAGAAGACCCGACCAACAGGATCTCCAATGATATCAAGAGTCTCACTGAAGAAGCATCATGTGAAGGATGGATCACGAGCCAAGAGGCAAGGTACCTCAACACAACACATCCGGTGGTACCTTACTTCTATTGCTTGCCTAAAATTCATAAGGAGAAGAGACCGCCCCCTGGACGCCCGATCATCTCGGGAATTGGCTCTTTACTTAAGCCATTATCCACTTTTGTGGACTTTTTCCTTAAGCCAATTGTTAAGGAAACTCCCACGTATCTTCAAGATACTGCAGATGACTTGCGCCTACTAGCCGATACTGAGTTCAATGTCGAGACCGACCTGTTGGTGAGTTTCGACGTTGAGTCCCTTTATACGTGCATCCCGCAACAAGATACTTTGGATTGCATCAAGACCTTGTTGGACTCCAGACAACTGGACACCATCACACCGGTGCCGTTTATCATGGAATGCGCGAGGCTGGCCATGATGGAAAACTACTTTCAATACCAAGACGATCTTTACCTCTAAGTCTCTGGGACGTCAATGGGGAGTGTATTTGCCCCTAGTCTTGCAAACCTATACATGCACCAGTTTGAGCAGGACCATGTTCTGACCCATAGCAAACCTTTCTTCTGTCAGGTGTTGCTATGGCGCAGATACATTGATGATATCATTGTCATCTGGAGAGGCTCTGAGATGGAGGTTACTAACTTTCACACCTGGCTGAACTCTAGGAACCAACATCTGAAATTCACAAAGGAACACAGTAAAGAGCAGTTGCCTTTTTTAGATCTACTCATTTTTCCAGGCGAAGGAGGCTTACTCAGTCGACTTTACAAGAAACCTATGGCACGCAACTCTCTTCTGTCTTATCGAAGCTTCAATCCACAGTCCCTTCGCCAAAATCTGCCCATAGGACAATTCTTGAGGGTACGAAGAAATTGTTCCTCTACCAATCTGTATAAACAACATGTGACTGAACTGACAAAGCACTTGAAAGAACGCCATTATCCCAGTCATCTAGTACGCAGAGCAGAGAAGAGAGCCTTCAATAACAATCGAGAGGCCCTCTTAGAACATCGAGGGAACAAGACTACCTCAGATCGATTGACGATGGTACACACGTTCAGCACTCTATCCAATGTAGTTAAGAAAACAGTGCTGAAACACTGGAAGATCCTGAACACAGCCTCTGGTGAGATACCAAGACCTCTTTTTGCCTTCAAAAGAGGGCCCAGTATCAGAGACAGTCTAGTCCACACTAGACCCAGCTCTGTGCGCAGAGCACCTTCAGCTACTGTCAATACCATTTGGAACATGCCTCCAGTACGAGGACATTACCCCTGTGGTGGATGTACCGTCTGTCCTCAGACCCAGAAGACTCTGTCCATAGATATCGGAACATCTAGACCCTGGCAACTAAACACCCATACCAACTGTAACTCCGACAAATTGATCTATATGATCAGGTGTCCGTGCAAGTTGGTATATATAGGGCACACCACCAGGAAAGTCAAAACACGTATAAGCGAACACAAGAGCACAATCCGCTGCAACAAACAATCTACGTGCTTAACCAATCACTTCCTGGCAGCAAAACATAAAGCAGATGATCTAAGGTGGGTGGTTCTTGACCAGCCATTTATCCCTGCACACATCACTGATGTTTCCCGTTTTCTTTTTGTCAAAGAACAACGGTGGATTTTCAAACTGAAAACGGATGTGGTAGGGCTGAATGACAATATTCCATGGGTGTCTATTTGACCAGCACACTTGTCAACTGGAATAGTTCAACACTAATATGGTCGCATGGTCGAGTCTGGTGCGGTCGATTTCTACATTTGACCACACATTCAGGCTACCCTTCATTGCAGGGACTATACATTTATTACTTTGTGGACTCATTATGGGAGCTCCCAAGCACCTTCTTAATGACCCTTGCCCCCGGGGTACATTCTTTGTCCATAACACGCACAGGGTAACATGTTCTAAAGAACTTTATACTGGGTCTGCCCCTGTCTGACCTTGATCCCTGGTCGTGGCCGCGGGTGTTTGGCTGATTTTTCTCTTTTTTGCATTTTCGGCCTCCCTGTGAAGCTCATGTAGCCACGTTTATATTGTTCACCCTGGGATGCTGAGAATTGGTGTATCAGCGATTGCGCATGCACCGTGGCCAATCTCGTGGTGACATGCTTGTGCGCATGCGCGTTCGTTGCCATGGTTTCACCAATTGCCCAGGGATTACACACAAAGGCGAGGCTTCAACTACGTAGGTCTAGGTCTTCTCACTCTGCATTTTTGGCCTCCCTGTGAAGCTTACGTAGCCACTATTACATTATACACCCTCAGATGCTCTGAATCGGTGTATCAGCAATCTCGCATGCGCCGCAGCTAATCTCTCAGTGACAGGCTGCTGCGCACGCGCGCTCGTTTTCATACTGACACGAATTGCCCTTGAATCGCACGCAAAGGCAAGGCTTCTATTACGCATGCCCAGGTCCCCAGGACGCAGCTCCCGTTCTGGGTTTCACTAACGCGCATGCGCATTGGAGTAAATGCCCGGATGCAGAACGGGCTGACACCGGAGATTCCAACAGGTGTGTACAATCGCCTTTCCTTTTCCCCCAATCAATGTGGGTATTTAAACACTCCTCCCGCCTCTCGTTGGCGCCTCCTCTTCGGCTCAGGACTTGGCCGAGGGGTACCGACGGAGAGGTGAGTGTGATGCGGGTTGTTACGGACTATTAGCAGCTTACTTGTCTATTTTTCCCTTCAGGCCCCTGATAGTTAAGACTACTTTGGCTCTTTACATTTTGACCTGACATTGCTTAAGCTTTTAAAAACAGCATAGTGCAGGCTGCCGTTGGTGAGCTGCAGAGACACTAATCCTCTAACATTACTCTGAAGATAATAGTGAGGGGGGTTATTGACTACCAAGCAACATAGAGCACAGGGCTGTCTTCGCTTACAATGTGCTTTAGAATTATATCACATCTCCTTACTACATGGACCTAGATAGACATTTGAGTGGTATTTCCACGTCACCCAGCAGGACTTATATAGGTCCTGCTTTACTAGTACTATACAAACCTTTCTTTCGGATGCTTCACTAACCTTGGTTGCCATGGCAACGTGATTATTGCGGGCAGATTACGAACAAGTTACATGCACATAGTAGTAGATACCAATGGTATGAGACACTTATGAGGCTTCTCAATTGTGCCTTTTATATTTATTTTTGTGCACAGACCGGGGCCTCATCACTCTGAGTCGTTGCCGAGTGAGGTGAGGCTATACTCCCACAACTTACTGGGTAAGTCAATTTTTTGATTAAATTCTTTATAATCATAAGATGTTGTTTGACCCTTTGGGCAACCAATATTTTTATACTACTGGCCACTTAATTGAAGTTTGGCTAAGCTGAGTCGCTCTGTTTCTTACTTAATGATTTGATCCAGGACCCCTATGTTTCCTTGCACTGCATATACACATCAACATAATATTTAGTGAGTGTGTTTCTATGTTTCTCTTTCCTTACAGGAATGCATCCTCTACAAACCATAGAATTGACAAGGATACGGTAGGATCGTCCAATTGACGATACCAGTCATTATACATTATTTTTCACTTTAAATTTACTTTACACTTCAAGTTTGAGTATAAACTTTGCAGTAGCAGTATCACATCTTTGGCCCTGAAGAATGGCGGTGGACTTTTCACCTCAAGGCAGAAACATGTTGGCCTGTTTGACCAATTAGCAAAGAATACAGTGATTTTTTCACACTGTTCTCTCACTCGTTTTTAATTGACGTCTAGGTGAATACCAAATAAAATAGTTTTTTGTCTGGATAGTCATTTTAATATCACTCACTACATTCACTGCACTGCACTATACCAGCACCGCCAGAGGCGAGGACACTATCACTCATTGAACCTTTGGCACATGTCATCCCGCCAATTCATCTAGGCACGGAGACACCTGCCAGGTTTCACATATCCTAAATGAAGATGTTCCGCCACGAGGGTGGGCTGATAGGACTTTGTTTACATCAATAGTGTCTCTTGACTACTGCAAGGCTGGTCCAGTGCATGTCCAGTTCAGATGATTTCTTTTCGGTGAGAACGATTTAGACTCAGCTCAATTATAGACTGTCCGGGTTTTTGTTGTTTCTAGTAGCTTGAGTAGGGGTTTTGACTTCGACTGTCTTTAAACTACTTACCCTTGACCCTCCTCTGAAATTTAGTATTTTCTAAGGCATTGACTCCACAAAATGGGAGCCTTGGGGCAGGAAGCAGACTCCTCAAAATGGTAGAGTTATGGTAGGAATCAGATTACCCCGAAAATTGGAGGCCACAACATAGATTTCCCAAAATGGTGGTATCCTTTGGGGATTGACCTCTCCTAGGAGGGATGTCCCCAAGGACGGCAGAGATTGTGACCAATAAGGTGGTACATTTGCCAACGGGAGGTGTGAGATAATGTATCAGAATTTGTATATCATGGAACTGCAAACTATCTCCTTCCTCTACTTTTGTATGACTTATATAACTGATATTTGTGTGGCAGTTATTTTTTATGTCCTAAACACTTAGATTCTCCTTTTATTGATCTGGTCTCTTAATGTTTCTATTCCTCTTTGTCCAGAGTGAAATTTTGTGGAAAGGGCATACATTAATAAACTGTTTAATTATGAGCAAATGGAACAACAAGTCCATAGGCTGTCTTTCACTTCTTCGTAAGTTCATAACATGATCCTGTTTTGCTATCTAATTTTCTATGTAAAGCTTTTTTACCCAAGTCTCTGCAACAGAGCGATTGATTGGGGTCGGGAATCCATAGCAACACAAGAGTCATTTGAAGCTTTTCTATTTTCACTGAATGGGGCAAACATCGCACTTAATTTGCTCTATTTGTGGACCTAATCGTTTGCAGCGACGTGTCAGAGAAATCCCAAGCACCGCTCTATACCTCTGCATTCCCCTCAAGAGGACCATATCTTTTGCCACTTTCTAATGCACCCTCTGCTTTGGTAAATTACTTCCTCTGCTCTTAGACACCAGTACATTCAGGTTACGTCTGAGCACGTGCCATTCTGTCGTTTAGAAAGATAGTGAGATATTGTAAAGACTAAAGGCCTATTGCAAACTGCATGTACACTCGAAATATGGAGGACAGGAAGTGTCGTGTTTCAGAGGAATTCAGAACCAGCGGCCAAACGTCAGCGGATGACCCTTCAGTATTATTTAAAGTGTACATGCACTCCAAATAGGCCAGATGGGACATTTCCGTTTTTTGGCAGACGGACAGCATCTGCTAAACTCTAAATTAGGCCTTTGAAATAGAAGGAGAAGGTTGAACAGATTAAACATTAAGGTACATTTTAAACAGGTATTTCTTTTAATCATTCCGATTATCTGAAACATGGTTACAGAGCCGTGGCGACTGGCCTCAAAATAACTTTCTCCATGTCTAGTAAGCTCAGGGGTTCCCGCCAGTTACACCCGAATTGCTATTTTGTGTAAACTCGGTGTCACACTTTATTCACAGTGAAAGTTGCGAGACCGCTGTTTTTACTATGTAATTCCAGTTGCAGCAACATTGTCAGATTCCATCATGTGCGTGCCTACGTCACTCTAAGAAAAGGACGTCTCTCTCAGTCGTAACAAACATTGGCATTTTCTCAAAGTTGCATTATATACTTGGAATATGAAGTCCAGGTAATTAACATTGCTTAGCAGCAGTCACATTTCACAATGTGTGGTGGTTTCTCTCAAATGTGACCCTACCCTTCACATTTCTTTGAAATTCAGTCAGAAAGTGCCACCGTTTACCAGATAGAATATGCGATATAATGCGCTCTCTTTCAGTGCCAGTTTTACGCGTCCTACTCCCATGAGCTGTCGTCACGTGGAAACAGGTGCAAAAGGAGGAAATGGACATCAAACAGAACCTGCCAGACAGAACCTGCCCATGTAGTCATTGTAAGCATTACACATCAACACGAGGCTCTGGTTGTTTATATAGCGCAAAACACCGGCAACACCCGTACTAAGGTGCACGTGCAAACTGGGTAAGTGGCAACTGCATGTGTAAACTACTAATATTTTTTTTAGGATTACCTGAATGCTTCACACTTCCATTTACAAAGGCAGTGCAATCTAAGGGTTATAGTGCGTGCTTCACTTTAGCCAATTGGATTGACCCACCTGATGCCAAATACCTGCAAAAGGAAAAAGCCAAGCACCGTAAACATGGTAACCTGCCAGCGTGAGAGGATTCTGCAACCCAAAGAAAAACATTTTTGACTGGCGCAATTACATGTCCTTAGTGTGATGTTAGGGCACTGCTTGAAATAAACACCTTTTAGCACCATATTATGAAACTATGGGGCATATTTACAATATAAGTGGAGGAGCGAGTCGTTAGCCTTCTTGGCTTAAAGCCGCTCTCCACTGCATCTGAAATGGTGTGCTGCACCATATTTACAACAATATGGTGCAACCCTGCATTTCCCCTACGCTGGTGCTAAATTTAGCTGCCTTGCGCCAACGTCTGCGTTGCAGGGAAGATTATTTCTGTGCAGGAAGGTGTCGCTTTAAATGGCGTTTTGTAATATCTATGTGTGCTGCCTAATGCAGCAAACATAGAAGTTGCAAAACATATATTTTTTTAATGACTGTTTATGTGCAAGAAGGGGCACCTTCCTGTACATAAACAATCAAAGGCGTTTTGCTGTTTCCATGTGTGCTGCACAACACAGCACACATGGAAACAGCAAACACGAGGAGAAATTAAACATTTCTCTTCAATGCGCCAGGGTAAGACCAGGTTTTCCCTGGTCTTAGTTTTGGCACTGCTCCATACTTATGCCACCCTTGTAAATATGGGGCAACATCAAAATCATTGGGTGCTGCAATGGAACACCCACCGCAACACCCATTGTCCTCGCCTTTCATGCTAAGTATAGCGTGAAAGGGTGCCGTATTTACAAAGCAGCGTTAAGCCACGGTAACTGGCTTAACGCTGCCTTGTAAATAAGACAAAACCCTCTCACCAGCAAAAGTTGTGAGAAGGTGCGTTGTGGTGGCGATAGGGGCTTTTTATATATGCCCCCAGGTTTCTAGATCTGGTAATGTCTAATTTGTGACAAGAATGCATATGTACATTTGTTGTGTGCCAGTTTGTTATGAGGTTAGGTGTGCTGTTCTTTTTGGTCCTCTTGTATTTTTGCGCTGCATTATTGTAAAGTGATTTTGTTGGGTTGTGCTGTGGTTGTCGTGTTGCATTCTGGTTGGATTTGTTAAGTTGCGCTCAGTTAAATGTTGTGTTATGTTGCTTTGTATACGTTGTTGTGTCAAATTCTGTTGCTTACTTAAGATAGTCAACAAATACTCCTACATTTCCAGCCAAAACAGCAAGTGACATAAAGGGGTATAAGTACAAGAACTGCCGGTAACTAACGTTAGTAAGCAGCAGTTTTCTTAACATGGCCTATCACCAAAAACGATTTCCTTATTAGCGATGTATTTACAATACATCGCTACATGGTGGTAGTTTCACATAGCCTATGATTGTTTACATCTCGCCTTCGCCAAGTCCACCGTACACCATTGCCATCAATGCCCGCCCCACTTTGCAGCTGGATCAAGGCCACCAAAGAACTTCCCGTCAATTCCCTCAGCACCACCACTCCGCCAACGCTTACAGATGCCAACACCACTGCACGCAACCTCGCCTGATGGAACTCCAATTGCGCCGATACCCTGGCCCCTCAAGAAAAGACCAGACAAACAACACTCCAAGAAGGCCAACTGGTTAACTCCCGCTCTCCACTAGTCCTGCCCCACCTTCAGACGTCTCTGAAGAGATGGAGCCACAACATCAATCAACTCCGCAACACAGTCACCCTTGCACCATGGCTCAAGGGTGCCGGCGTTGGCGCCTGGCAGCCATTGTGCGTCAAAGTAGGGGAAAAAGACAGGGGGGCTTATTCATGAGCCCCTTCTGACAGTTTCACCCCACTAGTGCTTCATTTTCTTAGCTTACTTGCAGCATGATTCTTGCACCACGTTGTGCTGTATTTGCAAAGTGACACATCTAGGTATATGAGTGACCTTGTGAAGCCCTGTGCCACATTACACCGGCATCAGGTATGATGTATGCAGGGTGGGCATTACCACGCAACAAAGCCTTATAGGAGTGGCGCAGTGAAATCCATCAGGTTTCACTGCAACAATTGTAGGACCCCACTGCGTCAGTACCTTACGCCTGCCTCATGGCAGGTGTAAGGGTGCCACAGGGATAGGCTGGCCCCATGCATTGCTGGAGTTGCGTCATGCTTGCGACACAACTGCAGCAATGCATGACTTCAGCGCTGACAGATATGTCAGATTCCAGACGTATCTGTCATTAATTGCGACTTGGAGCACAGTATAGTGTCGCACAAAAGGATTACTATGCGGCGATTAGAACAGCCAAGAGTAGCTACTATGCAGGGAGAATTGAAAAGGCAAACAATAATAGCAAGGACATTTTTTCCATTGTTCAGAGCTTTCTATCGCCATGTGCTGCGCAACCTGTGCTGCCTTCATCTGATCACTGGTGTGTAGAGCTCTTCTCTTTTTTTGTAGATAAAATTGCTAAGATCCAAGAGGACTTGCGAGTTGGCTGTGACAGTTTTAAGTCCTCTCCAGCACTACCCCCTCTCTCTATGCTTAAGCCAGTTGAGCAGTTTGCTGTCTTCTCTCCCTCCACTGAGTCAGACATCCTGGCAGTACTTGAGGCTTTGAAATCGGGGTCCCCTACGGACCCTTGCCCTGCCAGGGTTCTTGGCGGGGTGGCTGATATAGTGTGTAGCGAGGTTAACCTCTCTTTTTCTTCAGCTACTGTCCCGCCTTGCTGGAAGCAAACCAAACTTCTCCCGCTTTAAAAAAAGGCCGGCGGGTTGGATCCTGCTGCTCCATCCAGCTACCGGCCTATTTCACTGTTGCCGGCTTTGGCTAAAGTGTGTGAGAAAATCGCTTTCCGCCAGTTAGATCATTTTATTGAGTCATCTCAGGTTCTGCACCCAGCTCAATCAGGGTTCCGGGCCGCCTATAGCACCGAAACGTCTCTGGTTGAGGTGTCTTAGGCGATTCGGGAGTGCCTAGATGGAGGTGGCAGAGCGGTTCTGATTTAACTAGACCTCTCTACCGCCTTCGATATGGTGCCCCACGGCCTGCTCCTCACCAGATTGGCTGCCGTAGGCATCTCTGGATTAGCACTTGACTGCCTAACGTCATTTCTGGATAATAGGACGCAACAAGCCTGGATGCCTCCTCACGCTTCCTTGCCCAGGAAACTCACCACAGGTGTTCCACAGGGTCTACTCTTAGCCCCCTGCGTTTTAATGTTTATCTGACTCCTTTGATTCACCTGGCCGAACAGTTGGGGGCTAAAATAATGGCCTACGCCGATGATACCCAACTTTTGTTCACCTGGCCAAAGGACAACTTGGATACATCGGCGGTTCGGCTCTGCCTCTCATCTGTCTTCCGCTGGTTAGCACGTGCCCAGCTTAAGTGCAATGAAGACAAGTCCAAAGTTCTTTTTTATGGCTCCTTTCCCGATAATTTTAGAGACCTCCTATGGCCACCTGACCTGCCATGTCCCAATTCTATGGGTGGCCCAGCTAAGAACCTGGGGGTCTGGTTTGGGAGTGATCTGAAGTTTGAGGACCATATCGAAAAACTTACCGGTGTGTGTTTTGGCACTCTCAAAGCCTTACGCAGGTTCTTTCCACTTCTCCCGAGAGAGGCCAAAGAGACTGTGTCGCGTGCTCTAATTCTTTCCAGGCTTGATTATGCAATTGCCTTGTTTAGTGGTTTACTTGCTTATTTGATCGAACGGCTTCATGTAATTCAAAACGCGGCTGGGCGCCTCCTGTTCAAACTGACCAGGAGGTCTAGCGTTCGCCCTCATCTACGCAGCCTCAATTGGCTTCCGGTGGCTCACCGGATTATGTTTAAAACACTGGTTCTCTCTTTCCGAGCTATCCATAAGCTCGGACCTGTGTACCTGAGAAAACGGTTTGCTCTCTATGCTCCGAATCGCCGCCTTCGATCGGCTAATCAATGCAAAATGATTATGCCTAGATTTAAGTACTCCAGACTAGGAGGCCAGTCTATTTCTGTCAGGGCCGCCAGGGCCTGGAATGCTCTTCCTTTGTGTCTTAGGGCAGCCCAGTCCATCACCGCCTTTAAGAAAGGATTGAAAACTCATCTGCTTAATAAGATCATGTAACTGTCTTCTCCATCTCGCTAGCTTGCCATTTGTGCCACTTCTTTTTCCGCGCCAGGATACTTGTTAGTAATAGAGCACGTTATAAAAGTCTTCATAACATATAACATAACAGTGCATCGATGGTGTCGCAAGAAGGGCATAGTGAAAAGTGTTGCAACGTTGTTTTGTCGCAGCAATGCAACACTTTTCATGAATGAGGCCCAGGAATGCGCCCTATCTTATTGATGGAGCGCATTCCTGCCCTGTATATTTGTCGCAGGGCAGCACAGCAGGATTCCTTGCAGTGCTGTCCAGCACCAAAGCCTTCTGAAAGGAGGCCCCAAGTGTTTGCACCATTTTTAAGATCATCTATTTTCTGGTCTTAAAAAACTGCCTCTAACTGGAGTAAGAGGCACTTTTATGGTTTTGTACCATACAAGGAATTCCTTGTAAATATCACAAAGTGAGTTTGGTGGCAGTTTTTGCACGGGAATGCCTACCTTGTATCCCATTTTTAGGTCTTGCCTGTCGATGCGCATGCGCATCGAGCTTGCGAGACTATGGGGGCTTAAACAGTCTTTAACCAACTTGCAAGGAATCGTGGCGATTCCTTGCAGTGCCCGTGAAATTCAAGCTCAATGCGCATGCGCATTGAGCTTAAAAGCGCGTGCACATGCCCCCATCCGCCTGCCTTGCATGTATTTTCCCTCAGGCGCACTCCTCCCACACCCCCGCTCCGCCCCCTCCCCTGCCTGCCGTGTCGCACCTCTCCCCGCTCCGCCGCCTCCCCTGCCCGCCGTGTCGCATTTCTCCTCCCCCCTCCCCTTCTCTACCTTCCCTCCGTCTTGTCTCTTTTGGCCCCCCTCCTCCTCCTACTCTCCTCCCCACTCTCTCTCTCACAGCCTCCCCCAGCTCCGCCCCCCTCACTTCTTGGTTGCACGGCCGCTAGGCCGTGCCTCCCCTACTCTCCCCCCCTCCTCCTCCTACTCTCCTCCCCCCTCCTCCTCCTACTCTCCTCCCCACTCTCTCTCTCCCAGCACAACCTTCTTTACTTTTGTCTTCCTGTGAAAACGCACGTCTGTGCCTGTCTGATTTTTTCTCAATAACTAGGGAGATAAACCTGCGTTAAATGAACAATTTGCTGAGTTCCACGTTTTGGGGTGTGCAGGATATTAGCTAGTAGTTTTTAACACACCGGTGTGCACTCTGGAGAGGCTTCCGTGACGATATAGGTCATGGGCGCTCATGTGGTTAAAGATGGCGATAGGCAGTGTGAGTGAGCAAAGAGCTGCTTCTGTGCGTGTTTTCAGCCGGCAGTAAGCATCTTTGTGAGACTGCTCTGCAGTTGTTGCTTTCCCAATCGGCATTGTGTTTCCCTTAATGGTCATTTGATTTCAAATGTTGCTGCTTGCAAATGATGCGTGTGAGAGACCCCTCTGGGGGCCTCTTATGTTCGTCATAACTTCCTAGTGGGACCGCCGTTGTCGGCCAAGACTTTTGGCGGGGCTGTTAAAGCGAAGACAGCGGAAAACGAGCCATTCTGATTACGTGCAGCACGGCCTCCAACTCAGCACGATCACAAGCAAAACCTCTCCCTGCTCCTGTCCAGTGCTAAGGACGTGCCTTTTATGGGCTATGAGACTATATCTTGGACGGGCTTTGTTCTTTGACCTTCTCTTGTATTCGTCACTCTCTTGTAACCAACCCTCTATCATTCAAATAGGTTAGTATTTCCCACCACTTTCTTCCAAACATCCTCTAGGAGGCAGGATACAAACGGTTAATGTTGCCTGCATAGATTTTAATACGTGAGGAAAGTCTAACACGGCACCCGATTATTGCCCTTCATATGTTCCCCGACTTTTTTTCTTCATTTCCTCATGTTTGTCAGTTCGCAGTTTTCCCTGCAAAATGACATTATTATTTCTCAGTGCAAGTTGGCACTGAAAGTGGTTGAACTCCTTTCTCGCAATTTTATTTCAACACCACTTGCCTCGCGAATTTGATGGATGTTGGAGATCTTTATTTTCTCACGACATTTTAAAAGGGAAGCAAAAGTCCTGATTTTAATTTGAAAACACAAATGTAAAAAACTCTGCGAACTCCAGGTAGCAATTATGCATTCGCAAGTATTACGAAAAGTTTACTAGAGAGACATTTTGGTTTTGCACATCCCTTATTCAATGCATGACTACTGCAATCATGTCTAAAGCCAGTTTCTGAGCTGTCATTGAAATTGAAATAGTCAATTGTTCCAGAAACTGAAGCATGTCGTTGAGTGTGTAACATCCATGTCATTCAATACAACAGCCATGCTCTAGATCAGAAGCTTTTCATCCAAACACCTCCCTTGATCTAAACCAATACAATGAGCTAACAGATCACTAACTTATATTTGGAGTGTGAAAAATAAAATATCAAGGAAGCAAACCTGTATTACGCCTTGAAAATGGAGCAACACCCTTCTACACATAATGCTTGCACCTTCATTTCTATAATTCAAAAAAATCTGAATACATCTTTCTTGAACATTTTCAAAAAATATTTCATCCATTATCCATGATTAAAAGAGCACTAATTTGCCACCTCGGAATCCACTTAGGTTACATTTACCTTTCTTCTGCTATCATCTGTATTATGCACAAAGTCATATCACCTCTTCCTCAAGTTCTACATACGTTCATTTTTAGGCCTCGCGTAAGGCCTTGTGTACCGACAGCTCATGTATGCTCATGTATCCCGCTTTCACCACATCCACAACCACCACCACCACATCCACCACCACTTTCACCACATCCACATCACCACATCCACCACCACCACATCCACCACATCACCACCACATCCACCACCTCCACCACCACCACATCCACCCCCACATCCACCATCACCACCACCACCACATCCACCACCACATCCACCACCACATCCACCACCACCATATCCCCCAGATCCACCACCACCACATCTATATGTGTGTGGCTCTGTGTGTGTTTAGGTGCAAATGCAATGTTCTTGGATTTTCGTCACAATAAAATACACTGAACATAATCTTCACAAAAGTTATTTAAAAACGTTTAAGCTATTGCCATTATAAATTACAATAACTTTTATTTAAGTATTAATTATTTACAAAATTAAAAGCCATTGTTATTTGTAATATCAATACATCTAAGTCACGTAAATACAACAGACATTGCATTACAAATGCTATAGGTGTCACATTTGCAAAAGTTAAAACTATTGACATTGTAACTGACAAAGCTATTAATTTTGCTACTTTCAAAACCAACACATAAATAAAAAAGTGTCATTTACAATATCAATAGCTCAAACTTTCCTAATGCGAGACCTATTGCATTTCCAATGCTTGTTGTTAAGTTCTGCTAACAGAAGTGGCGATCCTAAAAATTAATGTTTACACAGGAAAGCTGCCGCTAACTGTGGTTAGCGGCAACTCGTAAATACGGTGATAAAAAATGTAAAAAAAGTGGATGCTACGGTGACATTAACTCCTTGTAAATATGCCCCAAAGTTCTCATGACAAGCAACTATTTATCACTGTCTGATGCAGTAAAACAGCACTGGCCCAGGTCTTCGACTGTTTAAATCAACAGTCACCCAAAACTGTGGTAGAAATCATGTTTGAAAGTAGCTTTGCAGTGCTCACATTTTGCTATACTGCCCTGAATGCTTTTTACTGTGAGCATTTGTTTCTTGTCTACAATCTGAATGATCTTCTATTCCTCATTTGCTGTATTCAGTTGGGTTGAAGAGCACATATTCATTGTTGTAGATAGTGATCACATGAAGCTTCACATTTTTTACAACAGGTTGCCTCTTCTACTTGTAGTTGAACTTCAAACCACCTCGCCCGATCTGCAGCTTGCTTAGTCATGTCAAATCAGGGCTAAATAGAAAAATATCAACTACAGTTAGAAATACTGTACTACCAAAATATTGTGCCCAAATAGTGAGGTCCAAAGCATTTGAGAATGTAAGCGCATGTAGGTAAGTATAGATTTACTATTCTTGACTTCACATTTATGAATCTTGAATTCAGTTTAAATATGATTAATTATATCATTAATTATTGACCTCTGAATAAAGCTCATCATTAACCATCACTGAGGACCCTTCCATCTATTCAAAACAGTGATCCAGCAAAAAAAAAAACACAGCCAAGGGTTGCTAGTGGCGGCTGCCATGAAAGGTGAGATCAAACCTGGAATACATTTAGGCGATTAAATATTTTATTAACTTTATCCCTACATCTGCAACCTTAATGACATCTATCTATCTATCTATCTATCTATCTATCTATCTATCTATCTATCTATCTATCTATCTATCTATCTATCTATCTATCTCAATACCATATGTTGTGTGTGTGTGTGTCTATATATGTATAAAAGAAAGTCCTTGACCAAACCCCAACTGGAGAAAACAAGGAGTGGCACACCAGGAGACTGCACAATTACTTTATTGTGCACCAAAAAGAAAGATGATGCATTTCGGAATTTAGTCTTTTTCGAGTAGTTTGTTGTCCAGCAATTTCCCTTAGAAATAGCAATCTATGTTCATGAACATAAAAAACATATAGGAGGACTTTCTTTTATAAATTGCGTTTGCTGTTGCCGCAGAGCTGGCACCTACATCGTAGGATTGGGAACTAAAAAACACAGCGACTTGGGGGGGAAAGAAAAAAATAAAATATATATATATATATTCACTGAACAAACCGTAGGTTTCACACATGGTATAGTTAGCTGGACATTTCACTCATACAAAACCTTTAAAATTCTCCTGTTATAGTTAGTTCAGCCAACTATAACTCGCGCAACCGCAATGTACTGCTGATGATGTCACATTTTACCTCATTCATCACATGGTCAGTGACATCACTCATGACATCACTGATGACATCTCAAATGACATCACTGATGACATCACTGATGACATCATCCAGTAAATGTGTATCTTTCTGAAAAATAAATATTTTTTTATATATGTATATCTACAGGTAAATACGTGTCTAAATGGATGTTTTTTTTGTAAAATTGATTGGTTAACTGACTTATTAAGTGTATCTTAGTGAATACATATATTAGCGAGTACTGTTTAAGTATTTAATTATCTGTATCTGTGTCTCACTTTGTGTTTAAGTGGCTGCATGGGTTGGTGAGTAGCTACATGAGTGTGTATATGGGTTTTTAAGTTGTTTTTTTGAGTATCATTATGAGTGTCTGTATGGTTCGGTCGGGGATATTACTTAGCGCACAGATGCATGAATGAGTGACTCACTATTTGTATGTATTTTGAAGACAGCATGTGTGTAAAACTGTATGGGTGGATGATTGTGTGTATGGGTGGGTCAGTGAGTGAATGACTGTCTCAATAGTGTATTCATGAGTAACTACATATGGTTTAAACTAGTATATGTGAGTATTGCTGTATATAATTAAGTATATGTGAGAGTGAGAGTTTGGGAGAGTACCTGTATAAATAAGTATGTGTTTTTATAATTGATTGTTTAAGAGAGTAAATATGTTTACGTTTCTGTAGAAGTACGTGTAGTGGTGTGTATATAGCAGTATAATCAAGTAATGGATTTTTGGTGGTTTATTTACATGTGTGAATATGTGTGTGAGTAACTATATGGATGAGTATTAGTGTGTAACAGAATGTATAGGTGTATGAGTACATATGATGAGTAAGTACATGTATGAGTGACTATATAGAACTGTTGGTGAATGAGTGGATGTGTATGTAGATGTTGGAATTACCTAATAGGTTGACGTAGTTGGTATTGGTATAAGACACAATGGTTCAGCACTCCTACGTACTACACAATAACGATGATAGTCAAAACAACAATAAAAAAGAATCAGTTCAGAAGAACTTAAAGTTTTCTTTTTTCTTTTATTCAAAATCTTCATACAAAGCGTAGCCAACGCGTTTTGTCTAGAGGACTTCTTCAGGGCTACAACAAACAAATATACAAAAATACATACATTATACAAAGCTATTTACAATAAAAAAAATACAGTTCATGATACATCATAATTACAAATACATGGTATGCATACCACTTGATTCATAAAAATGATTAGCCCACTGAAAAGCATTTGTACTTTAGCGTCTATTTGGAGCACAAAATGATGAGGAAAGAGATCTAGGATAAGCAGAAGAGTTTGGTACACTCAAGGGATGTATTGGATTTATGACATTTTAAGCATAATCAGTATTACTGTAGATACCATTTATATTTCTGGTTTTAAAGGGAGATTGAAACTGAAGAAAGGGAGAATCATTATAATTCTATGTGCTGAGTTAGTCTAAACTTAGTCTAAACTAGAGATAGGTTCAGTAAATCCAAGGCTTTGTCTTACTGAAAGATATGGAGATTATGTCAAAGTATTTCCGCAATATAATATTCGCAGCTCCCAGTGCACGTAGCATTGGTAGCCTATTGATAGAAGGAGTATGGCATATATTTAATTTTGATTCCCACAGTTATTGAGATGCCGCTATTCAGTTATGTGCAGATGCATTACATACCTTATTTTTAGTAGAGCATGTCAATTTTTCAAATTAGATGTTCATCTGACAGTCAGAATGGTGCCAATATTCGCAACCAATTCCTATGGTGTCTGTGATCACCTTAATTTAAAAAAGTCGTAATAATAAGCGTATTAGATCCCATGTTTATATTGGCATAGATCGAAGATAACTATATGTTGTTAGAACAGAGCCCATTTCCCTTGAACTTGGGGTTAGCGAGCAGTCGGCCATGGTATTTCCCAATATTTATGTTGGATACGTGGAGCCATATTATATAATGAACGACCAATTTCCTTAATGCATATCATAATGACTCAAAATAGTTATTCACATTGCTTAATTGCAAATGCCAAGACCAGTCTTAGATGGTTACATTTGGTGCTTCGTCTGCAAACAACAAATGGTTCACTAAAATGGGAATGACCTCCGTGATACATGTAAAAACATTCTGTTAATGGAGGTAGTCCTTCACGCACGCAATAATGCCCCAAGTTGAGGTAAATCTGAGATTAATAATAAAAACAAGCAAAAGACCAGCGCGGATTGACTATATAGCCTACATTTGTATATGTCCCATGAATAGTGTAAGCGGGAACTACAGCATTGTTAAATCTAGCTTATATTTTATATTCAACTCACAAATAATATACATAGGAATTGCGTATGTTCCATACAGACAGTCTTTAAAATTACATCAAAACGAATCGTCATGTGTATTGCATAGTATCAAGAAGCTTCACCAACTTGAGATTAATATTAGAAACAAGCAAGGGACCAGCGCAGATCGACTACATAGCCTACTTTTGGATATGTTCGATGAATAATGTAAGCAGGAACTACAGCATTGCTAAGTCTAGCTTATATTTTATATTCGACCACCAAATAATATACATGGGAAATTCCGTATGTTCCATACAAACAGTCTTTAGAGTTACATTAAGACGAATCGTCATGTCTATTGCATAGTATCAAAAGGTTCCCCAACCTTTAATGCAACAACAGAGTGAACTTTAATAAAAAAGCAAAGGTGGCAATCAGGCTAATAATAATTATGCAGCCCCTCCATGCCTTACTTACTTGTATATTTGCGGCATGTCAGCTCACCCCCGGTCGAAGCTTCGAGTTTGTAGTTTAAAGGTTAGCCGGGAAATGTGGGTTTAAATAGCCCGGAAATTAATGGGAGCTGTTTCCAATTGATACACAAAGACGCGAAGAGTCAGACAAACACAGCCGTCATCTTAGAGTGGACTCGTTCCGTTAACGGGCTGTATAAATTATACCTAGCTGTAGGATATAGACAATGTTCCTAGCAAACATTGTATGTAAAGTCGTATACAAAGACTCTACATTCGCATAATTGATTGCAGACAAAAGCACCATATATTTATAAGGTAATTTGAGTGTTAATTGTAGAATCGATACGAAGATGGTTTTATTGAAAAAATATCATAGCGATTTTAATGCAAATTTAATCATAGCGGCGGAACCAGTATCTATTATCAGTCGTTTATCAGTTCCAGTTTTCGAATGCAAAATATCAATACATTAAACCATTTTTAGGCGCCATTTATAAATGGGAAATTAAATATGCGTCTTCTCAACCCGACATGAGGGTGGAACCAGTTTCTATATCTGGGTCATCTATCGGTTCTAGTTTTTTTAGTCCGAAAATCCTGCTGTATTCTACCATTTTTAGAGCCATTTTTAAGAAGGAGAACAAATATGTATGGTCTCAACACAACATAACTATTTTAAATTTATAGTTCTGTTGTAACATAAGAATATAAGTAGTAAATAGTTTTTGTAATTTCAAAAGTCAAACATGTCTGGTAGTATATTTAAAAGTATTTGTTGTTAAATTGATGATGTTCGTGTTCGTTCTTTCGTTTAAAGATACCATTATTGCGTGTACTAATCAACAGAAGTATTTACAGAAAATCACAACAATTAAGTGCAATATCACAATTTTGTTAAAGCAGATTACAAAATGTGAGTGGCTCACAATGCATTTATGTACTCAATTTGTAAACTTATTGATTTTCAAATACAATTACGATTTCCAATTTGCTGACCATTATACATGATACAAAGGCTATATATAAAAAGATTAATCTCAAGATTTACTGTTTTGATCATGAAGTTCCATTTTACATTGGACATACAGTGCTACATTGTACAATCTTTGTATTCAGAATTGATTATATTGATTAAGATACTCGATTTACAAATAAGGCTAGATTGGTTGGTGCAATGATTAAGAACACTCATGCTCATTGAGCTATTTTATACCATATGATATTACTTGAAATTCAAGACAATTAAGGTTTATCTATACATCATTCTCATCTATGGAAGATTGTTATGTGGTCCATTGAGTCTAGCTTTCAGATTAGGCCTATTCACGCATTAACAGAAATCAATCATTTTCTTGATACTACGGAGAGATAGCATTTTCTTCCTCTTTCTTTTCTCTTAGGACCAGACATTATTACAAGAAATGATATAGTTCGTTATTGATGTTAAGACCGTTCGAGATACTGCGAAGACGACAGATCCATCCAGCCTCAGTTTGTCTGAGCACCTTGGTTCTGTCCCCGCCCCTTACTAGTGGCTTCACCTGATCTATACCATAAAACCATATTTTTGATTCCTCAGGATGATTTTCATGAATATGTACAGACACAGACCTATTTTTTATGCCCCTCACATGTTCCTGTATGCGGATTTTCAAACTTCGAATGCTGCTGCCTATATACATTTTATTACATGCACAAACAATGATATATACAGTATAGGTGATGTTGCAATTTATGAATGCGTTTATGGAAAACTCTTTCTCAGTGTTATGTTTAAATTTCGATTTTCTGTGTAAGCCAAATTGACACATATTGCAGCTTCCACATGTAAAGAAACCATTAGGTTTCTCAGGTAGCCATGTTATTGTACTTTTTTTCACATCTTGAACGTAGCTTGGGAAAAGCATGTTTTTAATCGTTTTGCCCTTTCTATACACTACCTTAGCTTTTGCAGTAATGGTCCCTACAGGCAGCTTAGCTGATTGTAAAAGATGCCAATTGCGTCGAAGGATATTGTACACATGATGACTCTGCACATTATATTGGGTTATGAACGGTACACTTTCGGTTTGTGATATAGATTTGTTCTTTGGTTTCTGAGCAAGAGTGCTTTGCCTATCCACTTTTTGTATTTTCTGCTCAGCTCTTGTTATGTTTTCTTTAGAATAACCTCTTTTAGTGAAATTATTCTTTCTATGGTTCACATTTTCCCTAAATGAATCATCCAGGCTGCAGTTGCGCCTTGCCCGAACCAATTTCCCATAAGGGATGGCACTGATTGTACTGGCTGGATGTGCACTTTCGGCATGTAATATACTGTTACATGATGTGGGCTTTCTGAACATAGTGCTATGTATCTTTTTGTCAGTGTGAAATAATTTCAGATCCAAGAACTCAATACTCTCCCTGGAATATGACATAGTTAATTTAACATTGAATCTGCTGTTGCTCAAATGACATTGGAAAGCAACCAGTTCTTCTACACCTCCATTCCAAATAAGCAGAATGTCATCTATGTACCTGACATAGAAAATGATGTTGTTCATCCATTGCATGGACCCAGGTCCCCAGGCATGCTCCGCCTCATACAGACCCATAAATAGATTTGCATAAGACAGAGCAAACCTGGATCCCATGGCTGTTCCACGTTTTTGCAGGAACCAAGAGCCATTGTGCAAAAACACATTCATGGTCAGCACCATGTGTGCCATATCCAACAGCATAGTTAAATGGTCTAAATGGGACGCACTTCTTTTTTACAAAAAGTGCTTCAAAGCCCTCAGACCACAGTCACTATGAATACAGGTGTATAAGTTTTCTACGTCCATAGTGATGAACATCAGTTCATCACTATTCCATTCAAAATCATCAAGTTTACTTAAAACATCCCTACTGTCTTTCAAGTAAGCTGGTAAATTATGCACCATTGGTTGTAGAAAACTATCTATATACTCGGACAGATGCTCTGTAGGGCATCTATTCCCCGAAATTATAGGTCTACCCGGGGGGAAGGCCCCGTCGTGGTGTAACTTGGGTAGTATATAGATACAAGGGTGTCTACTGTCTTTGGCCTGTAGATACTTATATTCTCTATCCGAGATCAACCCTGTTTCGTGCCAATCCTTTAATCTAGTATTGATGGCATTTTCAATTTTAGGGATAGGACATTCCTTTAAAAGTTCTTAACAAGTTGAATCACTTATTTGTCTATCTATTTCTCCCAGATAATCTTTGAGATCCATCAAGAAAACATTTCCTCCTTTGTCTGCTTCTCGCACGACAAGGCCCCTATTTTCTTGTGAATTTTTTAAAAGAGCCGTATCCTTTTTGGAGAGGTTGTAGTGGTGTGTATAATGAGAATGCCTACCATGGTTATCCTCTAATTGATGCAGCTGAGATGTTACTTTTTCCAAAAATTCCTCCAAATGTAAACGGGCTCTGTTCTTACAACATATAGTTATCAACGATCTATGCCAATATAAGCATGGGATCTAATACGCTTATTATTTCAACTTTTTTAAATTAAGGTGATCACAGACACCATAGGAATTGGTTGAGAATATTGGCACCATTCTGACTGTCAGATGAACATCTAATTTGAAGAATTGACTTGCTCTACTGAAAATAAGGTATGTAGTGCATCTGCACATAACTGAATAGCGGCATCTCAATAACGGTGGGAATCAAAATTAAATATATGCCACACTCCTTCTATCAATAGGCTACCATTGCTACGTACACTGGGAGCTGCGAATATTATATTGTGGAAATACTTTGACATAATCTCCATATCTTTCGGTAAGACAGGGCCTTGGATTTTCTGAACCTATCTCTAGTTTAGACTAGGTTTAGACTAAGTCAGCACATAGAATTATAATGATTCTCCCTTTCTTCAGTTTTGATCTCCCTTTAAAACCAGAAATATAAATGGTATGTACAGTAATACTGATTATGCTTAAAATGTCATAAATCCAATATATCCCTTGAGTGTACCAAACTCTTCTGCTTATCCTAGATCTCTTTCCTCATCATTTTTCGCTCCAAATGGACGCTAAAGCACAAATCCTTTTCAGTGGGCTAATCATGTTTATGAATCAAGTTGTATGCATACCATATATTTGTAATCATGATGTATCATGAACTGTGTTTTTTTTTATTGTAAATAGCTTTGTATAATGTATGTATTTTTGTATATTTGTTTGTTGTAGCCCTGAAGAAGTCCTCTGGACGAAACGCGTTGGCTACGCTTTGTATGAAGATTTTGAATAAAAGAAAAAAAGAAAACTTTAAGTCCTACTGAACTGATTCTTTTTTATTGTTGTTTTGACTATCATCGGTATTGTGTAGTAGGTAGGAGTGCTGAACCATTGTGTCTTATTGCAAAGCGTTTAGGGCAATGCCCTAGGAAGTCTAGGGGTATGTGTCTTCAGGTTCCTGGCACCCAGAAAACAACTAGACCATAAAATATTGGATAAAGTGCAGTCACTTTTTGCCCTATACCCCTGTTGTTTGAGTATTGTCAATTGTAATTGGTATTGGTATCTCCATTTTTAAGAAAATGTTAGTTTCTAGTTTTGAATGTGTTTTTCAAAGGTTATTTTATGCTGAGAGGAAGTCTGCCACTTTGTCTCACAGGATGATGTCATCAGTGATTTCATTTGAGACGTCATCAGTGATGTCATGAGTGATGTCACTGACCATGTCATGAGTGATGTCATATGTGACATCATCAGCAGTGCATTGCGGTCGCGCGAGTTATAGTTAGCTGAACTAACTATAATGGGGGAATTTCAAAGGTTTTGCATGAGTGAAATGTCCAGCTAATTATGAAACCTATGTTTTTTTCAGTGAATTTGCAAGGTTTTTTCAATGCTAATTCCTATCTATAACGTGTGTGAAACCTATGGTTTTTTCAGTGAATTTGCAAGGATTTTTAAATGCTAATTCCTAACTATAACGTGTGTGAAATCTATGTTTTTTTCAGTGAATTTCTAAGGTTTTTTCAATGCTAATTCCTAACTATAGCATGTGTGAAACCTATGGTTTTTTAAGTGAATTTCAAAGGTTTTTAAAATGCTAATTTCTGTATCAATTTTTATATTTTTTATATATTTTCTTTTCCACAAAATGCCTTTGTATATTGTAATACATTGACTGTATCCTGTAATATGCAACGACACAACTAGTTTTTATGATTTGGATAAAGTTGAACAGTATAGTCTACATCTTCAATCAACATATAAACCGTCAAATTTGTTAATTAACTTTTTTTTCCAACGTGCGCGCACCTTGCGATTTAAAAAAAACAAACTTTTTTTTGCCCTTCGGGGTCCTTCAGGGACCCCCTGAGAAGGCCTCGGGGTCAGGGAGTCTCTACCCTGCCCCCTTTTCACGTTGCCCACTATTGTTTTTGACTCACTTATGCCTCGAGGGTGCGTGCAACGTGCGCGCACCCCGCGATTTAAAAAAAACAAACGTTTTTTTTGCCCTTCGGGGTCCTTCAGGGACCCCCTGAGAAGGCCTCGGGGGTAAGGGAGTCTCTACCCTGCCCCCTTTTCACGTTCTCCACTTTTGTTTTTGGCTCTCTTCTGCCTCGGAGTGACAAAATGGCGGCCAAAGGGTGCGAGCACCGTGCGCGAACCCCGCGATTTAAAAAAAATTTTTTAAAAACTTTTTTGCCCTTCGGGGTCCTTCAGGGACCCCCTGAGAAGACCTAGGGGGTCAGGGAGTCTCTACCCTGCCCCCTTTTCACGTTCTTCACTTTTGTTTTGAGCTCTCTTCTGCCTCCAGGGTGCAAGCACTGTGCGCGCATCTCGCGAGTTTTAAAGAAATATATATAATTTTTTTTTGGGCCTTCGGGGTCCTTCAGGAACCCCCTGAGAAGGCCTAGGGGGTCAGGAAGTCCCTACCCTGCCCCCTTATCACATTTTCCACTTTTGTTTTTGGCTCTCTTCTGCCTCGGACACAAAATGGCGGCTAACACTTTCTGGTTTCCACCGATTACAATGTTGACAGACGTCTAACAACAAATCAGAATTCAGCTTACGCACACCCGATTCGTGCACCATGTGCGCAAGGGTGCGCGCACGGTGCGCGCTTATAGATATATATAATTTTTTTTCTTTTAATTTTCTCAGAAACTACTGGAAGGATTTACACCATTTAACCAAAAGCGTGATCTGCGAATAAGACTCCACCATTTTGCCAAATTTGGTGTAATTCCATTCAGTGGTTCGGGCTGTAACCGTGCCTAATTGTCCTATGGAAATTAACATGGGGAAAACACGTTTTGGGACCCCCCTTTTTTTTCGGCCCCCACTTGACGAATCATCCCGAGACTTTCAGGGAAGGAGCGGAGCGGGCCATCTTTGAGAAATTTGCGAAGATTCAACAACCTGCGCCAAAGTTATTCCCAATAGAATGTTGCGGATTTTCTATGGAAACTAGGTCCTAACTATAACTACCTACTGGCAACCGCCAGTAGGTAACATATATATATATATATATATATATATATATATATATATATATATATATATATATATATATATATATATATATATATATATATATATATATATTACCTACTGGCGGTCGCCAGTAGGTAGTTATAGTTAGGATTTTTTTCAATGTTAAATCTCAAAATTCTATTTGGAATAACTTTGGCACCGGTTGACGAATCTGCCTGAAAATTTCCTGAAAATGGCCTCCTCGAGCTCCGGTTCTTCCCTGAAAGTTTGGGGGGGGGTACGTCAAGCGGGGGCCGAGATAAAAGGGGGATGCCAAAACGCGTTTTCCTCATGTTAATTTCCATAGGGCGGTCGATTTCACTTTTAGCTCGAACGGCTGAATGGATATACACCAAACTTGGCAAAATTGTAGGGACTGGTAGCCCGATGTGCCTTTGCTATGTCTCAAGATATGTACTCCAGTGGATTTTGAGTAATTTAGGTTCCAAAAAAATATATATCTGTAGGCGCTCTCCGGTGCGCGCACCGGAGAGCGCTCCAGGCGTGACACGCGACTTGCGCGCAGAAAGCTGATTGGCTCTTGGGTGTCTGTAAACATTCTAAACAGTCTGGAGCGGCCGCCATCTTGTGTCTCGGTAAAATCGAGACACAAGGGGTTTGAAAAAAAAAGGGGCAAATGACCATAAGGGGGAAGAGTAGACCCCCTCTGACCCCCTAGGTTTGATGTGGGGGCTAAAATAGGGTCCTGCGGGGCATTAATTTTTTTTTTTTTCGATTTGCGCGGGGGAAGCGCATGGTACGCGCACCGGGGAGCGAAGCACGGGAAAATCCAGGACCATATTTATGAAGGCCTTGCACTGCCAGTTTTGCGCCGCCTGTGCGTCACTTTTTGTGACGCACCAGCGGTGTAAAAAAATGCGCCTTGTTACGCTATATTTAAAAAGTGACGCATCTATCTAGATGCGTCACTTTTTAAATATAGCGCAACGAGGCACATTTTTGTACACTGCTGGTGCGATGCGTCACTTTTCTGTGCGCACTCCTTATGACATTCCAGATGTGTCATATTTAATGTATGACGAATCATGTTACAAGGAGTTACAGATACGTCAGTATTTCTGACATATCTGTAAACATAAAAGTGACGCGAGGCAGGCGCAAGATTTTGACGCAACAGCATCCTAAAAGTGACGCAGTGAAATCTCATAGATTTCAGTACGTCGTTATTACCAAGCTTTTTGCGGGGGAATGCCCCCTCTGCATACATTATACCTGACGCAGATATAATGTGGCGCAGAGTTTTAAAAAGTGACCCATGTACCTAGATGCGTCACTTTTAAAAAATAGCGCAACGAGGTGCATTTTTTTACACCGCTGGTGCGATGCGTCACTTTTCTGTGCGCACTCCTTACGACATTCTAGATGTGACATATTTAATGTAAGACGAATCATGTCGCAAGGAGTTACAGATACATCAGTATTTTTGAACTAAAAGTAAACATAAAAGTGACGCATTGCTGGAGTGCGTCACAAAAGTGACGCAACTCCAGTAATGCGTCCTTTCACAAGGGGAAAGCACCATCGCACCAGCGGTGAAAAAACAATGCGCCTCATTGCGCTATATTTAAAAAGTGACGCATCTAGGTAGATTATCTACGTCTATGAGATTTCACTGCGTCACTTTTAGGATGCTGTTGCGTCAAAATCTTGCGCCTGCTTCACAGCAGGTGTTAGACTGACGCAAGACCTTTCACATGGTGCTTTTTCCATGTGAAAGGACACATTACTGGAGTTGTGTCACTTTTGTGACGCACTCCAGCAATGCGTTACTTTTGTGTTTACAGATACGTCAGAAATACTGACATATCTGTAACTCCTTGCGACATGATTCCTCATACATTAAATATGACATATCTGGAATGTCATAAGGAGTGCGCACAGAAAAGTGACGCATCGCACCAGTGGTGTAAAAAAATGCGCCTCATTGCGCTATATTTAAAAAGTGACGCATCTAGGTAGATGGGTCACTTTTTTAAATCCTGCGCCACATTATATCTGCGTCAGGTATAATGCATGCAGAGGGGGTGTTCCCCCGCAAAAAGCTTTGTAATAGCGACGCAGTGAAATCTTTGAGATTTCACTGCGTAACTTTTAGGATGCTGTTGCGTCAAAATCTTGCGACTGCTTCACAGCAGACCTTTCACATGGTGCTTTTTCCATGTGAAAGGACACATTACTGGAGTTGCGTCACTTTTGTGACGCACTCCAGCAATGCGTTACTTTTGTGTTTACAGATACGTCAGAAATACTGACATATCTGTAACTCCTTGCGACATGATTCCTCATACATTAAATATGACATATCTGGAATGTCATAAGGAGTGCGCACAGAAAAGTGACGCATCGCACCAGTGGTGTAAAAAAATGCGCCTCGTTGCGCTATATTTAAAAAGTGACGCATCTAGGTAGATGGGTCACTTTTTAAAATCCTGCGCCACATTATATCTGCGTCAGGTATAATGCATGCAGAGGGGGTGTTCCCCCGCAAAAAGCTTTGTAATAGCGACGCAGTGAAATCTTTGAGATTTCACTGCGTCACTTTTAGGATGCTGTTGCGTCAAAATCTTGCGCCTGCTTCACAGCAGACCTTTCACATGGTGCTTTTTCCATGTGAAGGGACACATTACTGGAGTTGCGTCACTTTTGTGACGCACTCCAGCAATGCGTTACTTTTGTGTTTACAGATACGTCAGAAATACTGACATATCTGTAACTCCTTGCGACATGATTCCTCATACATTAAATATGACATATCTGGAATGTCATAAGGAGTGCGCACAGAAAAGTGACGCATCGCACCAGTGGTGTAAAAAAATGCGTCTCGTTGCGCTATATTTAAAAAGTGACGCATCTAGGTAGATGGGTCACTTTTTTAAATCCTGCGCCACATTATATCTGCGTCAGGTATAATGCATGCAGAGGGGGTGTTCCCCCGCAAAAAGCTTTGTAATAGCGACGCAGTGAAATCTTTGAGATTTCACTGCGTCACTTTTAGGATGCTGTTGCGTCAAAATCTTGCGCCTGCTTCACAGCAGACCTTTCACATGGTGCTTTTTCCATGTGAAAGGACACATTACTGGAGTTGCGTCACTTTTGTGACGCACACCAGCAATGCGTTACTTTTGTGTTTACAGATACGTCAGAAATACTGACATATCTTTAACTCCTTGCGAATTGATTAGTCATAAATTAAATATGACATATCTGGAATGTCATAAGGAGTGCGCCCAGAAAAGTGACGCATCGCTGTTTTCACGTAGCGATGCGTCACTTTTCAGAAATGAGGCCTCCAGTTTATTCACTGTGTCACCTCTACAACCCTTTCTTGCATCAATACGTCCCTTTTGCATACATTACACCTGACATAGGAATAATGTTGCACAGGGGTTTACAAAGTGACGTATTTACCGCAAAAAGCTTTGTAATAGCGACGCAGTGAAATCTTTGAGATTTCACTGCGTCACTTTTAGGATGCTGTTGCGTCAAAATCTTGCGCCTGCTTCACAGCAGACCTTTCACATGGTGCTTTTTCCATGTGAAAGGACACATTACTGGAGTTGCGTCACTTTTGTGACGCACTCCAGCAATGCGTTACTTTTGTGTTTACAGATACGTCAGAAATAGTGACATATCTGTAACTCCTTGCGAATTGATTAGTCATGAATTAAATATGACATATCTGGAATGTCATAAGGAGTGCGTCCAGAAAAGTGACGCATCGCTGTTTTCACGTAGCGATGCGTCACTTTTCAGAAATGAGGCCTCCAGTTTATTCACTGTGTCACCTCTACGACCCTTTCTTGCGTCAATACGTCCCTTTTGCATACATTACACCTGATGTAGGAATAATGTGGCACAGGGGTTTACAAAGTGATGTATTTACCAAGAAACACCACTTTGTAAATATGAATAAATAAGGTGCATTTTTTATTGGAATGTTGTGTCACAAAAAGTGATGCTTTGGTGGCATTAAAGTGACGCATGGCTTCATAAATGAGGCCTTCTACCTTCAACTCCAGCAATGCATCTTTTCTTACCCTTCCACACCCCTCCTTTTCAACATTTTCTTTGAATATCAACATTCCCCATATTCACTCTTCTTCTCATAACTTTCTTTTCTAACACTCACCTTCTTTCAGTCCTCCTACTTCACTTCTTTTTTCCTCTCATACCTTTCTGTTCTTTCTTACTCATTCTCTTTTCAATTATCAATGCACTATATTTCACTTACTCTTCATTTTTTTAAGAATATAGCTCTTTGATGAGAATTGGAGGTAGTTCTGAAAAGAACTTTTGGTTTTCTTCTTTTAACTGAAGAGGAACAAAAACAGGGAATGGAAACTGCTCAACAGGAGCAAAAAGAACAAAAAAAATTAGGGGTGGAAAGGGCAGCGATGGTTTTCTAATGCTCGAACCATGAGCTGGACACTTTGTTCTCCAAAGGTAAGCAGTTGATTGCAGTATCTGCATCTGAGGACACCATGGTTAAAAGCAGGTTGAATGTTTGGCACCTGCTCCTGCGATTGCCCTCTCCCAGAAGAAGTTGCTCCTCCGGTTGATGTAGAGGCCCTATCACTGGGAACCTCTTGTGCCAGAGCCCTGACACTTTCCCGGGCATAATTCTGGGGGTGCCTCCTCTCCACATGCTGGATCATCGTGAAGTTCCCAAATGAGTATTTTTTTTGGGGTCACCCCGTGACAGGACCTGTTTGCAGATCCTGCACTCCCCTTTTGGAGCATTCACTTTCTTCTGGTCAGCTGGAATCTTAAAAAATTTCCATATAAAATGTTCCTTCACCTTTGGGGTAGGAGGCTCTTCATTGATGAAATCAGGTTCATCCTCACTGCTGGATTCTCTGGCAGCCATGGTAAATCAAGAAAGATCCAGGAGCAAAAAACAGGTCTTTCAGTCACAAAAGTGAAAGAAGAAGTGAAGGAAATGGGTGGGGATTTCATTCTTTGTAAAAAAAACTGTTAGCAACCAATGAAAAGTGTTATTTTAGGGTCACATGACCCGACGCGTTTACGCTGCGCGCACGGGAGCACTTCCGGGTGCGTTTACGCAGCGCGATCGTAGGCACTTCCGGGGCGCAAACGTGGCGCGATCGTAGGCGTTTCTGGGTGCTTTTACGCGGCGCGAACGTAGGCGCTTCCGAGGGCACTTACGTTGCGCGCCGAAGTGACGTCATCAAACTTTTACAGAAATGCATAATCATTTTCCTTATAAAAAAAACGAATTTTATTTGTATGGTACGAAATGTTTTGCATTATTATTAACTTTTCATTCATATTTTTTTTCACGAACGACAGTAGCGCTTTGGATGCGCTTTCAGGTGAGCTCACCGGAAAGCTTACCGGAGAGCTTAGCTGAAAGCTTCCCGGAGCGCGCACCCAGAGCGCAAAAGAAAAAAATAATATTAAAAAAAAAATGAATACTTACAAAAAAACAGCAAATTGTAAAAAAAAAAAAAGGTTACAAACTCGATATAGAAAGGAATTAGCATTTAAAAAACCTATGAAATTCACTGAAAAAACCATAGGTTTCACACCAGTTATAGTTAGGAATTAGCATTTAAAAAAACCTATCAAATTCACTGAAAAAAACATAGGTTTAACACCAGTTATAGTTAGCTGGAAATTTTACTGACATAAAACCATTGAAATTCCCACGTTATAGTTAGTTGGACTCACTATAACATGCACGTGTAATGCACTGCTGATGACATCACATATTACATCACTCATGACATGGTCAGTGACATCACTCATGACATCACTGATGACAGAGAGACTGACCTACTTTCACTCGCTAATATATGTATTCACTAAGATACACTTAATAAGGCAAATATCCAATCATTTTTTTAAAAAAAAACATCCATTAAGACAATAATTTAAACAAATATTCTTCCATCGACCTTAACATACATATATAAAACATATTTTTTTATCTGAAAGACACACATTCACTGGATGGTGTCATCAGTGATGTCATCAGCAGTGCATTACACGTGCAAGTTATAGTGAGTCCAACTAACTATAACGTGGGAATTTCAATGGTTTTATGTCAGTAAAATTTCCAGCTAACTATAACTGGTGTTAAACCTATGGTTTTTTCAGTGAATTTGATAGGTTTTTTAAATGCTAATTCCTAACTATAACTGGTGTGAAACCTATGGTTTTTTCAGTGAATATATATATATATATGTTTTCCCCATGTTAATTTCCAAAGGACGTTTAGACATGGCTACAGCCCGAACCGCTGAACGGAATTAAACCAAATTTGGCCAAATGGTCTGATTCGCAGATCACCCTTTTGCTTAAATGGTGTAAATCCCTCCAGTAGTTCCTGAGAAAAATCAAAAGAGAAAAAATATATATATCTATAAGCGTGCACTGTGCGCGCACCTTCCCGTGCACGAGCTGCATGCTGATTGGCTGCAACTGTATGTCAACACTCCAAAACAGAAATTGATGGCAGCCATCTTGTGCCTCGGTAGACTGAAGCACAAGAAAGCAGAAAAACAAACGTGTAGAACTCAAAAAGGGGCAGGGTAGTAGCACCCTGACCCCCTAGGCCTGCATGTATGAGTGAATCTACAGGTATGTGATTAGATGTGTGTATACATCTAGGAATCACTGAGTGGGTTTTTAGATACTTGTATTGCTGTGTCAATGGATTCAAATATGATACTCTGTATTTTACAAAGAGTCATGAAAGATTTTACTAGTGTATGAAAAGGTGTATGTGATTGTCACGTGGATGATGTCATCAGTGATGTCATTTGAGATGTCATCAGTGATGTCACTGACCATGTCTTGAATGATGTGGATTGCGGATGCGCGAAATATAGTTAGTACAACTAACTATATAGGAGCAATTTCAATGGTTTTGTATGAGTGAAATGTCCAGCTAACGATAACATCCCTAAAACTAATAGTTTTTTGAGTGAATATATATATATATATATATATATTCACTGAAAAAACCATAGGTTTCACACCAGTTATAGTTAGCTGGAAATTTTACTGATATAAAACCATTGAAATTCCCACGTTATAGTTAGTCGGACTCACTATAACTTGCGCGTGCAATGCACTGCTGATGACATCACATATTACATCACTCATGACATGGTCAGTGACATCACTCATGACATCACTGATGACACCATCCAATCAATATGTGCCTTTCTGAAAAATAAATATGTTTTATATATGTATATGTTAAGGTCGATGGAAGAATAAATGTTTAAATAAGTGTCTAAATGTTTTTAAAAAAAAAAAATTGATTGGTTAACTGGCTTATTAAGTGTATCTTAGTGAATACATATATTAGCGAGTAATGTTTAAATATTTAAATATATGTATCAGTGTTTTACTTCATGTATAAGTGGCTGCATGGGTTGGTGAGTAGCTACATGTGTGTGTATATGGGTTATTAGATGTTTTTTTAGTATCAGTATGAGTGTCTGTATGGTTTGGTGGGGCTGTTACTTAGCACATAGATGCATCAATGACTGACTCACTGTTTGTATGTGTTTTGAAGACAGCATTTATGTAGGATTGTATGGGTGGATGAGTGTGTATATGTGTGTGTTAGAGAGTGAATGCCTCTCTCACTAGTGTCTTTATGAGTAACTTTTACTTTACTTTAGAAATCTTTATTTCGACCGTTTGGTCATAAAAGAAACATGTACAATACAATCACATAGATTCCGACACCGTCATAAAAACATCAATACATACATTTAAAATCAGAGCCAGACAATGCAAATGATTGTTAAAAGAAAAAGTAACAATTCTACAGTCTACCCAGCAATTTTTAAAAGACGACTACGCGTGTGCCAAACATTCGTAAAGAATTTGGAGAGTGCAAAGACAATTGGGCCGGAAGCATCACTTTTCAAAATCCTGTACATCGGTCCGTATTCCCTGCCACCCAGATTCTTGATCAAGGGCAGTAGCCAGTATTTTCTTGCTGCCTTGTATGCTGGGCAGAAGAAGATCACGTGTAAATCGTTCTCCTCTTTGTCACCACAAAGAGGGCAGAACTTGGTGGACGGGACTTTTGACCAGGTACTGCAAAAGGATCGTAATGGGAGTGTGCTGTATCTCCACTGGAGAAATAGCTTTCTAGAAAGTATGGGGTAGACAGGGTCCAAAGCTTTCTCAAATGCATAAAGATCCTTGGTTTGCAGGAATATAGAGGATAGGGACCCCTCCGTCTGAGTAGCTATAGCCCTTACCCTCTTGTGCTCGTGGTACAGCTTCGCCAATTGTGTCCTGGAGATTCTTGGTGCTGTATATGCTGGTTCAGACCACAGTTCAGGGAGCCCCATATCAATGCAAACTGACTGGATATTTTGGACCCAGGGGATACTGAGCACCTTAGGATGTTTTAATAATTCGACCAATTCCGCCCTATAGTCGGCGAGATTATTGCTGCTCCATAGCCTGCGCCAGAAGGCAATGGGTCTTAGGCTTATCTCGTCGGCCAGTGGTCGTAGCCCTAAGTCAAGCCTCAGGGGGAGAAGGGGTGTGCTGGGGGGGAGTGCGGTAATTTGCCTTAAAAACCTATTTTCTGTATGTGACAAATTCCGACATGGGATGTGCCCCCACAATTCAGCCCCATACAAAATAGCCCCCCTTGCCTGTGCCTTATATATCTGAATTAGGGCCCCCAGAGGGCGGTAGGTCGAGTATCTACATATGTTTTAATCTTGTATATATGAGAATTGATGTATATAAGTAAGTATATGTGAGAGTGAGATTGAAAGAGTTCCTGTTTAAATAAGTATGTGTTTCTATAAGTGATTGTTTAAGAGAGTAAGTATGTGTAAGTTTCCTTAGAAGTAATGTGCTAATGTGTGTATAGTTGTATATGCAAATAAATGGATGTTTATTAGTTTATTTGCATGTGTGAGTATATGTATGAGTAAGTTTTTGATGACTGTCGGTGTAACAGAATGAATAGGGGTATCACTACATATGATGAGTGAGTATATGTATGAGTGAATACATAAAACTGTTGGTGAATGTGTGAATTTGTATATAGATGGTGAAATTACTGAATTGGTTGTTGTAACTGGTATGGGTATATCCACTTTTTTGTTAATGTTAGTTTCTATTTTTGAATATGTGTTTCAAAGGTTACTTTACAGTGAAAGGAGGTCTGTCACTGTGTTACAAGGATGGTGTCATCAGTGATGTCATGAGTGATGTCACTGACCATGTCATGAGTGATGTAATATGTGATGTCATCAGCAGTGCATTGCACGCGCAAGTTATAGTGAGTCCGACTAACTATAACGTGGGAATTTCAATGGTTTTATATCAGTAAAATTTCCAGCTAACTATAACTGGTGTGAAACCTATGGTTTTTTCAGTGAATTTCATAGGTTTTTTAAATGCTAATTCCTAACTATAACTGGTGTGAAACCTATGGTTTTTTCAGTGAATTTCATAGGTTTTTTAAATGCTAATTCCTAACTATAACTGGTGTGAAACCTATGGTTTTTTCAGTGAATTTCATAGGTTTTTTTAATGCTAATTTTTAACTTTTTGTAGGGCTTCATACCTATGTACTTTTTAGTGAATTTCTAAGCTTATTTTTTCACAAATGTCTTTAGCTGAGAAAGGTATGTTTTTCTAAAAATGAACACTATAATGTATATTAAGATACTATTTTTATTTTAAAAGAGTATTTTTTTTTTTTTTTTATATTTGACTTTGGAGCGCTCCCGGTGCGCGTACCAGTGAACGCCCCGGTGCGTGTACCGTCAGCGCTCCAACAAAAAAAAAGAAAAAAAAATTAATGAAGGAGTGACCATAAGGAATGGGGACAGAGAGAGTGGTGTTAAGAGAAAGAGAGCTAAAGGGAGGAACACAGACGGACTGTGTAATAGATAGTAAGACAGATAAAAAGTGTAAGAGGAAGTAACCACTGGAGACACTTTCATCAAATATAGAATAGGCGCTACTACATAGCAGTCCCTACCATTTACCCAAACTTGGTGGAATTCCATTGAGACATTTAGGCTACAGGCCTGTCTAAATATCCTGAGGTAAATTACATGACAAAAACACATATGAAATGTTAGAATTTACAACCAATTAAAACGTTTCTTTCTTTTTCTACGATTATTTCCTGACGTTTCATTGGTTAAGTACAAGAATATATATAAAAGAAGAGAGGGAAACACAGCCATTTTGACTACTGCTTCCAGAAGTACATTTGAGAACAAATTACACTGACAACTTCAACTGATTTCTCCAAGGTAAATTGTTATTATGGAAGTATATTGTACACTTTAAGTTAATTTCTGAAAAAATATTCTGTTAGTTATATACTATCCCTCTGTAATAGTTATAGATTGAGATAGACTTCTCTGTAATAGTTATGGATTGAGTTAGGCTTCTCTGGTATACAGTACCCTAACTCTACTAATATAGTTAATTTGTATGCAATTTTCAGAAAGAAAATGGAAGGAGAAAATCAAGCAAATGTTACTTCTATCAAAATAAAGGTGGAAAAACCAGAAGAGCAAAAAGATGAAGTAGATTTCATGGATGACTCTTTGGATGAACAGTTAATAGAATGTTTGGAAGAAATGGAATCATGTACTTATAATTATGAGGAAATTCCGGACAATATTATGTTAGAAATTTTATTAAATTATGAAAAAGAATCAGAGGAATAAATTTATATTTAATAATTTCAAATTGTTTGAGACAATATTCATTTTTATATGTAATTCATAAAGTATTACCAAAAATGTTTAAAATATAAAGTGAGACTTATAGTATACTGTTCAACTATTTTTCTGTTACATAGTAAGTTTACTCATAGTTACTACCTTTCTCCCACTATATTATCTCATATGAATATTTTACACCTCATTTTCATAAGGGAGCAGGATAGACTACTCATGATCCCCTAGAAATACTCAGGGACTGCTTAAAAGATCTGTTTCTGCTTTCCAGACAGACTATGTTATGAATTCCATATACCACAAAAAATACAATAACAACATGCAAGATGTCTACAAAGAAGATGGTGTACATTAAATTTAAGTCTCTTCATTGGTACCTACATGTAGGTACTTACATAAAATTAAAAAAAATAAAAAAAACAATTAATAAACATACAATTTTTTGAAGTGATTATTTTTCCATAGTACCCTCCTTGATACGCTCCCGGTGCGCGTACCAGGCGCTTCCCCCGCGAAAATCGAAAAAAAAAAAGGGGTGAGACCCCGCGGGGCCCATTAATGGCCCCCACATCAAACCTAGGGGTACAGGGGGTGTCTACTCTGCCCCCTTATGGTCATTTCCCCCTTTGTTTTGGCCACCTCTCGTGTCTCGATCCTACCGAGACACAAGATGGCGGCCGCTCCGGACTGTTTAGAATGTTTACAGACAACTGAGAGCCAATCAGCTTTCTGCGCGCAAGTCGCGTGGCGCGCCTGGAGCGCTCTCCGGTGCGCGCACCGGAGAGCGCCTATAGATATATATATTGTTTTGAACCTAAATTACTCAAAATCCACTGCAGCACATATCTTGAGACATAGCAAAGGCACATCGGGCTACCAGTCCCTACAATTTTGCCAAGTTTGGTGGAAATCCATTCAGCCGTTCGGGCTAAAAGTGAAATCGACCGCCCTATGGAAATTAACATGGGGTAAACGTGTTTTGGGACCCCCCTTTTATCTCGGCCCCCGCTTGACGTATCCCCCCCAAACTTTCAAGGAAGAACCGGAGCTCGACGAGGCCATTTTCAGGAAATTTTCAGGCAGATTCGTCAACCGATGCCAAAGTTATTCCAAATAGAATTTTGAGATTTAACATTGAAAAAAATCCTAACTATAACTACCTACTGGCGACCGCCAGTAGGTAATATATATATATATATATATATATATGATAGGATACAAACTCCCAACTTCTGCCCGATGAGGTTATACCATCACAATCCACAATACCACGGGCAACTCAGGAAGAAGGCACACACAGAGGTGAGTTAGTCCAACTTTTGCTTTATTTAATTTTTTCTTTTTCCATAATTTTTTTCTCTCATAGTGCAATGTGCTTGCAGACAAAAATGACCTACGTGTTTTGGCAACAGCCTTCATCTGGGTCGTAAAGTTCGGGTGTAGAGTGTCTCTTTTAAAGGGCAAAATCCCCCTCACCACCACCACCAATAAAATCACATGCAATATATTAAAAAAGGGATAAGGGGGGGCGTGGCTACCAGCCGACTAAGATGGCTGCTTAGCCCAGAAGCTCCTGGGAGAACACAGGCCTTCAAGCAATCCGCTCATGAATCCGGAAACACACAGACCCCAGGAGCCAGAGCCTGAACCCGCGGCCGGGCGGCACCAGCCGGTGAAACTCCGGTAACAATCTGCAGCCGGAAAGTCAAAATACCACCGATTGCGTAGGGACGGCCTAACTGCGAAGCGGAGCTGGGGGCTAAAGTACGCATCAACGCCGGCCCGGGACGCAAGTAACCCGGCCGGCAAACAGGACATCACACGCCTGAAGCAACTGCAAGGAGGGGCCACGGAAGCTTAACGAGGAAGCGGCAGGGTGCTGCACTCAACCTGACCCACCACAGCGCACAAGGTGCAGTGCAGGGCCAAAATTCCAGACGCGGGCCAAATATTTGACCAGAAACATAGAGTTCCTGGCGGCAGGCCGAAGCTGGGAGCCCCCCCTGAGACCGGTACACGCACGACTATTTAACTACAGGGATAGAGATGTCATCCTGCAGGCCGCGAGAACCTCTCCGCCTATACGGGTACAAAACTCAACAATAACCTTCTTCCCGGACTATACGGCAGCAGTGTCCAAGCGCAGAAGGAGCTTCCTGGAGGTAAAAAAAAGTACTAAGAGCAATGGAACTGCCCTGTTCTATGCTTTTCCCGGCAAAACTTAGAGTAGTGGCTGATGGACGGACATGGTTCTTTGAGACACCAGAGGCAGCACAAGACTGGATAGACGGATGGCGACAAGTGGGAAGCAACAATCGGGGAAACAGCTATCACCGCCGGCTTGAGGGAGAAGAGGAGTCAGACACACAAGAAACCAGAAACCTGGAAACAGGTCACTCGCCAGGAAATGAGAAGAAGAGTAGGCGGCGTAGCAATAGCACTTAAATAGGAAACTACAGGCAGACATTATCATCGTACTGAACCACTGCTGTGGCGGCTATGGAAGCGGACTATGGCCGGCCTTGGAGGGCAGGAAGGTCTGGGGACTCTACTGGTCCTTTTACCCCGGACACGCAAGTACTTTAATGTTGGGAGGGGGAGAGCGCTCTGCTAAGTTGGGGTGGCGGGAAGTTACAAAAATGCGAAGCAGGGAGGCAGGGAGGGTGGGGAGGTATCGAGAGGGGAATTTACCATTTTAAGTACTTTTTTTTCAACTGTTCGAGGCAATGAAGACAGAGAAGTAAGACGATCAGTAGATAGGTTACTACCTCAAACACACATTACATGTAACAGACATTACTCTATTGTACGCACAATGGTAGGTCACTGCGCGAATACACATACTGGCACAACCCTTTATGTCCTCATCAAGAAAACACCACATTTATGGCCCACTACACACTGCCTAGTAACGCAGACGTGACGACGCAAGAGACCTCGGTCACCCCCCTTAAAATCGTAACTTGGAATGTGAGAGGACTGGGCCACAAGATAAAGAGGGGATTAGTCCAACAGGCTCTAAAGCGACACAGCCCAGCACTGGCACTCCTACAAGAAACACACCTCACAGGGTCAGCGTGTAAGGCAATGGACAGGTGGGGATACAAAATGGCGGCACACTCTGAATTCTCCACGGGATCTAGAGGCACAAGCATTCTAATTAAAAAGACTTCCACATTCATAATCTTACAAACCAAAATAGATGACTAGGGAAGGTTTGCAGCGGTGCAGGGTCAATGGGAAGGCAGACTCCTGGACATTGTATCGGTTTACATACCTCCGGCACTTCACGCAGTGGCTCTACCAGCACTCGGAGAATTCCTACTGGCACTACCAGAAGGAGATCTCATCATAGGAGGGGACTTTAATACCACAATTGATGCAGCACTAGACATATTCCCCACTCGAACACAGACACCTGGGCCTTCACGCTTCCAAGGTTTCTAGAAGCAATGGGCTCATAGACATCTGGAGGCACACACATCCGGAAACTCAACAATACACATACCACTCTGCGGTCCACAACAGTCTATCCCGCATAGACTACTTCCTAATGCTGGATTCTAGACTCCAAGATATCGAGGACGTCGACATAAAGCCTAGAGGCGTATCGGATCACTCCCTCAGACGCGCACTTTACCATCGATAAAGGCAAAACACCGAAACGCGTCTGGTCGCTGTGGGTTTTGAAATAAAACTGTGAATCAGCTCCTGAGAGTGCTTCCTCTTTTCTTTGAAATACGAGGCGAGTCAGAGCTTTAATATATATATATATATATATATATATATATATATATATCACCTAATGGGAGCTACGAAGAGAAACGGAAGACGAGCAGAAGTTATGTTTCCACCCACTGGGGAAAGATGTAAAGTTGCGAAGTCAGTAATGATGTGCGCACCCACTGAGGAATAATAATGCGAGCAAACTACAACACCCAAAAGGCTGCAGGCGGCTAAAGACTGCATGTGAACCACGCCCCTTAGGGCAGGTGTTAAGATTTAAAAGACGGTTTGAGCGCACACGCGCAATCAGAACACTGAACTAATTTGCCTCTGAAGAAAGGAAGTTTGTAATTCCTGAAACGCGTCAGGCATGCTGTAATTGCTGAAATGAACTGCTGGTTGTTTTGCGTGGTGAGCTGCCATTAAACTTGGAGGGAAACTAAACAGTCTTCTCGTGGCTCCAATACGAATTTGGTAACCACACTCGACTTGATATATATATCTGTGAACAAGGGCGGACGCCCGAAACGCGTAAGATCTGGTGGCCTTGAACGCACAATAAATCGTTTTAGCCCATAACGGACGTTGGAGTGGCGTGGCTTTCTTTCCTATCATTGCTGTGGCGGCTGCTGCGCTGGTTTGGGGAGAGAGCTGCATTTGCGCATATATATATATATATTCACTGAAAAAACCATAGGTTTCACACCAGTTATAGTTAGGAATTAGCATTTAAAAAACCTATTAAATTCACTGAAAAAACCATAGGTTTCACACCAGTTATAGTTAGCTGGAAATTTTACTGATATAAAACCATTGAAATTCCCACGTTATAGTTAGATGGACTCACTATAACTTGCGCGTGCAATGCACTGCTGATGACATCACATATTACATCACTCATGACATGGTCAGTGACATCACTCATGACATCACTGATGACACCATCCAGTGAATGTGTGTCTTTCTGAAAAATAAATATATTTTATATATGTATATGTAAAAGTTGATGGAAGAATAAATGTTTAAATAAGTGTCTAAATGGATGGTTTTTAAAAATTGATTGGTTAACTGGCTTAATAAGACATCATCAGCAGTGCATTGCACGCGCAAGTTATAGTGAGTCCATCTAACTATAACGTGGGAATTTCAATGGTTTTATATCAGTAAAATTTCCAGCTAACTATAACTGGTGTGAAACCTATGGTTTTTTCAGTGAATTTAATAGGTTTTTTAAATGCTAATTCCTAACTATAACTGGTGTGAAACCTATGGTTTTTTCAGTGAATTTCATAGGTTTTTTAAATGCTAATTCCTTTGTATATCGAGTTTCTAACCTTTTTTTTTTTTTTACAATTTGCTGTTTTTTTTTAAGTATTCATTTTTTTTATATAATTTTTTTCTTTTGCGCTCTGGGTGCGCGCTCCGGGAAGCTTTCAGCTAAGCTCTCCGGTAAGCTTTTCCGAGTGCTCATCTGAAAGTGCACCCAGAGCGCAACTGTCGTTCGTGAAAAAAAATATGAATGAAAAGTTAATAATAATGCAAAACATTTCGTACCATACAAATAAAATTAGTTTTTTTTAATAAGGAAAATGATTATGCATTTCTATAAAAGATTGATGACGTCACTTCGGCGCGCAATGTAAGTGCCCTCGGAAGCGCCTACGTTCGCGGCGCATAAACGCACGCAAAAGCGCCTACGATCGCGCCACGTTTGCGCCCCGGAAGCGCCTACGATCGCGCTGCGTAAACGCACCGGAAGTGCTCCGGAGCGCGCAGCGTAAACGCGTCGGGTCATGTGACCCTAAAATAACACTTTTCATTGGTTGCTAACAGTTTTTTTTTACAATGAATGAAATCCCCACCCATTTCCTTCACTTCTTCTTTCACTTTTGTGACTGAAAGACCTGCCTTTTTTGCTGTTCCATATTCCTTGATTAATCATGGCTGCCAGACCATCCAGCAGTGAAGATGACTCCAATGATTTCATTGATGAAGAGCCTCCTCAGCCGAAGGTCAAAGAACATTTCATCTGGAAATTTTTTAAGTTTCCAGCAGACCAGAAGAAGGTGAATGCACCAAAAGTAGAGTGCAGGATCTGCAAACAGGTCCTGTCACGGGGTAACCCCCAAAAAAAATACTCTTTTGGCAACTTCACCATGATTCGCCATGTGGAGAGGAGGCACCCCCAGAATTTTGCCCGGGAAAGTGTCAGGGCTCTGGCACAAGAGGTTCCCAGAGATGGGGCCTCTACATCAACAGGAGGAGCAACTTCTTCTGGAAGAGAACAATCACAGGAGCAGGTAGCAAACATTCAACCTGCATTTAACCATGGGGTCGTCAGATGCAGATACTGCAATCAACTCCTCACCTATGGGGAGCAAAGTGTCCTGCTCATGGTTCGAGCATTGGAGAACCATCGCTGCCCTTCCCACCCCTAATTTTTTTCTTTTCTTTTTGCTCCTGTTGAGCAGTTTCCATTCCCTGTTTTTGTTCCTGTTCAGTTAAAAGAAGAAAAACAAAAGTTCTTTTCAGAACTACCTCCAATTCTCATCAAAGAGCTATATTCTTAAAAAATGAAGAGTAAGTGAAATATAGTGCATTGATAATTGAAAGGAGAATGAGTAAGAAAGAACAGAAAGGTATGAGAGGTGAAAGGAAGTGAAGTAGGAGGAATGAAAGAAGGTGAGTGTTAGAAAAGAAAGTTATGACACAGTGAATAAACTGGAGGCCTCATTTCTGAAAAGTGACGCATCGCTACGTGAAAACAGCGATGCGTCACTTTTCTGGACGCACTCCTTATGACATTCCAGATATGTCATATTTAATATATGACTAATCAATTCGCAAGGAGTTACAGATATGTCAGTATTTCTGACATATCTGTAAACACAAAAGTAACGCATTGCAGGAGTGCGTCACAAAAGTGACGCAACTCCAGTAATGTGTCCTTTCACATGGAAAAAGCACCATGTGAAAGGTTTGCTGTGAAGCAGGCGCAAGATTTTGGCGCAACAGCATCCTAAAAGTGACGCACTGCGTCATTATTACCAAGCTTTTTGCAAGGAACACCCCCTCTGCATGCATTATACCTGACACTATTTTTTAAAAAATGACGCATCTAGGTACATGGGTCACTTTTTAAAACTCTGCGCCACATTGTATCTGCATCAGGTATAATGTATGCAGAGGGGGCAATCCCTTGCAAAAAGCTTGGTAATAACGACGTACTGAAATCTATGAGATTTCTCTGCGTCACTTTTAGGATGCTGTTGCGTCAAAATCTTGCGCCTGCCTCGCGTCACTTTCATGTTTACAGATATGTGAGAAATACTGACGTATCTGTAACTCCTTGCAACATGATTCGTCATACATTAAATATGACACATCTGGAATGTCATAAGGATTGTGGACAGAAAAGTGACGCATCACACCAGCAGTGTAATAAAATGTGCCTCGTTGCACTATATTTAAAGGATGCAACAGCATCCTAAAAGTGACGCAGTGAAATCTCAAACATTTCACTGCGTCGCTATTACAAAGCTTTTTGTGGGGGAACACCCCCTCTGCATGCATTATACCTCACGCAGATATAATGTGGCGCTTGATTTTAAAAAGTGACCCATCTACCTAGATACGTCACTTTTTAAATAGAACGCAACGAGGCACATTTTTTTACACCACTGGTGCGATGCGTCACTTTTCTGTGCGCACTCCTTATGACATTCCAAGTAACGCATTGCTGGAGTGCGTCACAAAAGTGACGCAACTCCAGTAATGTGTCCTTTCAAATGGGGAAAGCAGCATGTGAAAGGTCTTGCCTCAGTCTAACACCTGCTGTAAAGCAGGCACAAGATTTTGACGCAACAGCATCCTAAAACTGACGCAGTGAAATCTCAAAGATTTCACTGCGTCGCTATTACAAAGCTTTTTGCGGGAGAACACCCCCTCTGCATGCATTATACCTGATGCTATTTTTAAAAAGTGACGCATCTAGGTACATGGGTCACTTTTTAAAACTCTGCGCCACATTATATCTGCGTCAGGTATAATGTATGCAAAGGGGGCATTCCCCCGCAAAAAGCTTGGTAATAACGACGTACTGAAATCTATAAGATTTCTCTGCGTCACTTTTAGGATGCTGTTGCGTCAAAATCTTGCACCTGCCTCGCATCACTTTTATGTTTACAGATATGTCAGAAATACTGACGTATCTGTAACTCCTTGCAACATGATTCGTCATACATTAAATATGACACATCTGGAATGTCATAAGGAGTGCGCACAGAAAAGTGACGCATAACACCAGCAGTGTAATAAAATGTGCCTCGTTGCACTATATTTAAAAAGTGACGCATCTAGATAGATGCGTCACTTTTTAAATATTGCATAACAATGCGCATTTTTTTACACCGCTGGTGCGTCACAAAAATTGACGCACAGGAGGCGCAAAACTAACAGCGCAAGGCCTTCATAAATATGGTCCTGGATTTTCCTCGTGCTTCGCCGGTGCGCGTACCATGCGCTTCCCCCGCGCAAAACGAAAAAAATTTTTTAATGCCCTGCAGGACCCTATTTTAGTCCCTACATCAAACCTAGGGGGTCAGAGGGGGTCTACTCTTCCCCCTTATGGTCATTTGCCCCTTTTTTTTTCAAACCCCTTGTGTCTCGATTTTACCGAGACACAAGATGGCGGCCGCTCCAGACTGTTTAGAATGTTTACAGACACCCAAGAGCCAATCAGCTTTCTGCGCGCAAGTCGCGTGTCGCGCCTGGAGCGCACTCCGGTGCGCGCACCGGAGAGCGCCTATAGATATATATATTTTTTTGAACCTAAATTACTCAAAATCCACTGCAGCACATATCTTGAGACATAGCAAAGGCACATCGGGCTACCAGTCCCTACAATTTTGCCAAGTTTGGTGTAAATCCATTCAGCCGTTCGGGCTAAAAGTGAAATTGACCGCCCTATGGAAATTAACATGGGGAAAATGCGTTTTGGGACCCCCCTTTTATCTCGGCCCCCGCTTGACGTATCCCCCCCAAACTTTCAGGGAAGGACCGGAGCTCGACGAGGCCATTTTCAGGAAATTTTCAGGCAGATTCGTCAACCGGTGCCAAAGTTATTCCAAATAGAATTTTGAGATTTAACATTGAAAAAAATCCTAACTATAACTACCTACTGGCGACCGCCAGTAGGTAATATATATATATATATATATATATATATATATATATATATATATATATATATATATATATATATATATATAATGTGCCGATACTTATAGTTAAAATCATTGGTGTACCCATATTATGCACAATTCATTATAATGTGAAAGTCTGCAATATTTTCACATTATGATCTCTCATGCCATGGGTAATATGCAAGCTGTGCATGGTAGAAATTCCTGATGGTACTAGGAATATAAAAAACACGCTTTCATCCCCTGCTGTTGTCAAAATAATTTTTAAGTAATGCTAAGGGTCACTCGGTTGCTTGTAATACTCCCAGGCACCACTCTCAAGATGTTATACTATTGTTTATGTAAATACTTCCAGGCACCACTCTCAAGATGTTATACTATTGTTTATTTATAATGTAAAGTAGAGGTACGCATAACATTTTACTTCTAAAATGTAACCAAAGTACCCCCAAACAACCCTCTCAAGAAGGTGTCCTATTCTCACTATCTCATCTAAAGTGCAAGTGCGAATGACATGTAATTAATAGAAATTAAAATGTCCTGGAGTCTCATGTATTGGTCCAGACAGCAATGCCCAGTGTTTTATATGTAAAGTACAGAAGTGTCTATCATACTCCAGCATTGACAACTACTTCTTAGCCTGTTTGTGCCAAACACCATAAGTGCAGGATACTGACAAAGTGGAGCTAAAGTGTCTGGAGGGGGAAGGGACGAAAGATAAGATCCTGAACAAAAAGGGGGAGAGAGGCAAACAAGGAGATAATGAGATAGTAGGAAAACGTTCTATTGATCCCCTACAAGTCATCAGTTTCTTTTAGATTTCATCTTGATGACCACTCCAAAAGACCTATAAAACGAAGTGACAACATATAAAAAATCTGATTAACATAGTCATATCTCCGGGGGGGGGGGGGGGGGGGCATTGCTAGCCAGCCAGCATGGCGGACGCGAGTTGCTAACGCTCCAGCCGATATCCCTGTTTATCCTGTGATTAATCCTTTCGAGGTGCCATCCGTGCCCAAACTGCGCAGGACTGGTGCAGCGAAGCGGAGAGGCATCTGTGAAGCCTTGTGGTTTGCTGATTGTTGGGCGCCTTGACTGGCCCGTGGCACAGGAGAGCAGCGAGACACAGCAGGGGAAGGCATGCAAAGTGCCCCGCGCGGTGACGGCTGCCGCCGGTGCCAGAGGCTGCATCCTCGGCGAGGCATACATCGTGGGACTGCTGGCTGTGGACTGGGAGCCTAGCGCTATACCGACCCTGCGGAGGCGCGAAATCCCGGACTTGATGCGCGAGCGGTGAAGTGCCGAAACCCGCTGTGAACAGGAGAACCGGGCCGATTGGTGCCTTGACAACAACGCCCACAACAGCAAGAAACTTTTCAACATCGTCAAGGAATTTTCCAATCCCTCGGCCAACTCCAACGACATCACCCCCTCTCAAGCACTCTGCGACTCCCTAGCCTCATTCTTCCACAACAAGATTGCAGACATCCACAACAGCTTCGACAACCAACCCGGAGACCAACCCACCCTACCATTTGCTGAACATTCTCCCCCCATGAACACCCTTAACGACTGGAACCCAATCTCCACTGAGGACACAATCCGCCTGATGAATTCCATCCACTCAGGATCCCCCACAGACCCATGTCCTCACCACATCTTCAACAAAGCAGACTCTGTCATAGCACCGCACCTCCGAGACGTCATCAACTGCTCCTTCAACTCCGCCACCTTCCCGGAAGATTGGAAACACGCTGAACTCACCGCCCTTCTGAAAAAACCCACAGCGGACCCCACCGAACTCAAAAATTACCGCCCCATCTCGCTCCTTCCATTCCCCGCCAAAGTCATCGAGAAAGCTGTCAACAACCAGCTCGCCGCCTTCCTCGAAGCCAACAAATCCCTCGACTCCTCACAATCTGGCTTCCGAGCAAAACACAGCACTGAGACCGCCCTCATCGCAGCAACAGACGACATTCGAACTCTATTGGACAATGGAGACACAGTCGCCCTCATCCTCCTCGACCTCTCTGCAGCATTCGACACAGTCTGCCACAGCACCCTATTACAACGCCTCAATAACATCGGAATACAAGGAAAAGCACTTGAATGGATCACCTCGTTCCTCACCGGAAGAACCCAGAGAGTCCGCCTTCCACCATTCAGGTCCGAGGCCACTGAAGTCATCTGTGGCGTACCACAAGGATCATCACTCAGTCCCACCCTCTTCAACGTATACATGAGCCCCCTTGCGGCCATCGCTCGCCAACACAATCTCAACATCATCTCCTACGCGAATGACACTCAACTGATCCTTTCTCTCACCAAAGACCCTATCACGGCCAAAACCAACCTACACGAAGGAATGAAAGAAGTTGCCGAATGGATGAAACAAAGCCGTCTGAAACTGAACTCAGACAAAACAGAAGTCCTCATCTTAGGTACATCCCCCTCTGCATGGGACGACTCTTGGTGGCCGGAAGCCCTCGGAAAAGCACCCATCCCGACAGACCACGCACGGAACCTAGGCGTCATCCTGGATTCTTCACTCTCAATGAACAAACAAGTCAGCGCCGTATCCTCATCCTGCTTCAACATTCTTCGCATGCTCAAAAAAACATTTCACTGGATCCCCAACGAAACAAGGAAAACAGTCACCCATGCTCTGGTCACGAGCCGACTGGACTACGGAAACACACTCTACGCAGGTACTACCGCTAAACTCCAGAAGAAACTTCAACGAATCCAAAACGCCTCAGCCAGGATCATATTAGACATCCCACGCAACAAACACATCTCTGGTCACCTTAAAGACCTCCACTGGCTACCCGTCAATAAGAGGATCACTTTCCGACTGCTAACCCACGCACACAAATCACTCTACGACATCGGACCAGAATGCCTCAACTCACGACTGTCCTTCTACACCCCCTCCCGCCAACTACGTTCTTCCAGCCAAGCCCTTGCCACTGTACCTCGTATCAACAAGACCACCATGGGAGGCAGATCCTTCTCATACCTGGCTGCTAAAACATGGAACTCACTCCCCGCTTACCTTCGCCTTACCCAGAACCACCTAGCATTCAGAAAGCAACTTAAAACGTGGATATTTGACAAGTAATCCTCCTCCCCTTCCTAAGCGCCTTGAGACCCTCTGGGTATGTAGTGCGCTATATAAATTCTCTGACTTGACTTGACTTGACTTGGCCTGCGGGCACTGAGGTGAGGAGCGAGGCCCATATGAGGTGCGGGCCTACAGCGGCAGTTTGACATGGGCTGTGGCAGCCTGGATAGCAACCGCGGTGGCTTTCCGCTAAGGAAGACAGGAGAGGCGAGCTTCTGAGGGGACGTTACCGTGGACCACGGGACTGTCCGCATCAGGAGCAGGATACGAGGGCGAATCTGAGAATTGTTCCCCGCTGGCATGTACGTTGGGCAGAGTGCCGCGGAATGTGAGATCGGGTACACCGGGGACGTACCACAGGGACAAATCCAAGAGCCGTTACCCAAAGTGAAGGAAGCTGGGGAGACGGTGTGCCTGGTGTGCCCTGAGAGAGCGGAGGCTGGCTTGGAGCAGACGAGGAGTAATTGCTGCAGTGGCCTGAGTACCTGAGGCTTGGTGAGACGGTGAGTGAGCACCACTTTAGGGGCTGCGCCATTTTGTGTGGAGCAGAGACCTGTGTGGCGCGCCCCTGGCAGAAGAAGCAGGCCCGGGCGCAGGGGGCGACCCCTGGAGATAGGTGGTGAGGCACTCGTGGGACACTAAGAAATAGAGGGCCTGAGAGGTGCTGGGCTCCCGTAGAGCAACAGGGGAGCCCAGGGACTGCTGATTGTCAGCAGGCGGGTGTACTACTAGGTGAGCGGCGCCCACTTGTGGGGCTAGGAGCATGGCCCTCATTGAACACAGACTGGTGGCATTAGTACACAGGGGAAGGCCAGAGTTCTACCAGGTGCTGCTTAAAAGGGACTGTACAGCACATGACAGAGGTGCTCCAGGGAAGCAGTGTCCAGTGACCCAGTAACCTCCGGTGAGACAGAAGGACATCTACCCGGTATTGTTGGTGGGTTTGTGCCATGCCTGTGTTGATTACATTGGACACTAACTGTGAAAACCACGAGCCGTCACAACAGCGAGTACACAAAAGCCATAGGGGCAGAAGTGAGGCACCCCTGGGCCAGTGAGGAGGAATGACGGGATCCCTGCACGGCGGTGGGGTGGCAAATGACATGTTGCAGCCCGCAGGTGACGCACTCAGTACCCGTGGTTGGCGCAGCATGGGGGATTCTCCTCCCTACTGTGGGGACGGGCAGTCTGTTCACTGAGAAACCGGCCACAGAATTCAAGATGTTGCCCACAGGGAGGATTGTCCACTGAATGTTTTGCTAGCCTAGTGGCACGAAGGATTTTTGACTATAGGTGAGCCCAACGCCCCCCCCGGGGCCCTAGTTCAGTAGCTTGCTGCCAGTGGGGCTACCACACACTGTGGGCTGCCTCCGAATGCCAACGGCACAGCAGCTTGTGATGGGCCGACTGCGGGACAAGTCGCAGCAAGGACAGACATGTGCGGGAAGCCTGGACCCCCCCCACAAGCTCGCCACGTTGGGGACATGGAGCCAGAGGCGGCGGCTCTCACTGCCAAGATGGATTCAGTGCTTGCAGCAGTAGAAAAGATAGGCACCACCTTGGAACAGACCAAGGAGTCTCTGGAAACACGGATTGAGAAGGTCACATCAGACTTCACTCTGCTCCACGCAGATCACAGTAAGCTGCCCGAGAAGGTTGTGGGGCATGGCCAATCAACCCAAGAGCTTCAGCCTGTCACCCAGAGCTACACTGCCGCACTACAGGGCATGATTGACCGGGTCCATGCTCTTGAAGACCGAATAGAAGATGCGGAAGGGCGCTCTTGCCGCAACAAAATTCGCATGGTGGGCCTTCCAGAGTGGGAGAAAGGCAGACACCCGGAGCAGTAGGTCAAGCGCTGACTGTGCGATCTGCTGCCTCAGGGGGCATTATTGCAGCAGTTTGTCGTGGAGAGAGCACACAGGGTGCCGGCACAGAAGCCCAGGCAGGGAGCCAGGCCTCACACGTTCCTGTTCAAACTCCTCAATTACTGGGATAGGGTTGTGGTGCTGCACGAAACACAGAAGTCAGGTGATCTGAACGTGGGAAGCAGTTGAGTCACGTTCTTCCTGGACTATACCGCAATTGTGCAGCCGCGCAGAAGCAACTACATGGTGGTGAAACGTCAACTTAAGGAATTGGAGTTGCCTTACTCCCTGCTGTTCCCGGCCTGGCTGAGAGTGGTCACGAAAGAGGGGACCCGTTTCTTCGACTCCCCAGCGGAAGTGTGGGACAGGCTGGAGGAGTCGGTCTGTGGGTAGGAACACAACCTCTGGCTGTGGATACAGGTAGCCTGACGGAGAGGAGACCCTGACGACGAAGGCAGCGAGGGACGCACCAGTCTGGAAGGCCAGGCCCAGTAGCGCCCAGTCTGGAGAAAAACAGGATGGAACGCCAGGAAGTTTTAGAGGCGGTGGCAACCCTCTGGACTGTACACAGCAGCAATCACATGGAGGCCTACATACGATGTGCTCCGGGAACTAGTAGCTCATCATCTCCGTTCACTGTAATTTCTAAGGACTCGAACCTTCCAGTGGTGACTCCACAGACTGCTGATCAGATTATGTGATATTATGATGCTGTGCTGAGTTCAGATATGGTCAACCTACACAAGTGGAGATTTGTTTTTTCCTATTTACATGTTGTTAAGCTACGCTGCGCACTAGGGGTGCCATCAGGGCCTAAAGAGGCACATGCGCGACTCTAGGGGTCGGCCTGCCGTGCACGGATGGGATGTGCGGCGCTCGGCACTGCATTCACCTATAGTTACGGGCACTCTACCGTGACCCACACCAGAACTACACGCTAACCTAGATCACGACACACTGATGCACCTCCCGTATACACCGTAGGCAATGGGGGGGATAATGCAGATAAGACATCGTCACCACAAGCACCCACCAGGCACTACACTGGACTAGCTCACACTTAATTGTTGTTTCTGAGATTTGGACGGATGCCGCTCCGGGGATATGCCCCACCTGTTATATTGTTTGCAGTTGTTATGTCGTTTTCATTGCAGCAAGCCGATATGCTCTCCCCCGACCATGGCACCGGCTCACTGGTGCGGCCCCCGTGCCCCAGGCTGCGACTGACTAACCAGCTTAGCGATGACACGTACTAATATCACATCCTGGAATATACGCGGCATGCACACACCATCGAAGCATTACTCTATCTTTTCCTACCTCCAGTGGCACTGAGTGGGTATCGCCCTTTTGCATGAAACGCACATGGCCCAGACGGAGCTTGACCGGCTTCGCAGGCGTAGGAGAGGACAAATATATGGCACTATCTTTTCAGCGCATGCACGAGGTACACTGATCTGGGTACGAGCAGGCACTCCCTTCATTCGTGAAGAGATGGTAGTGGACCAGGAAGGCAGGTACACCCATGTGCGGGGGAAATTAAATGGTCAAGCGATATTGCTGAGGTCATTGTATGCCCCTAATGTAGACCAGCCGTCCTTCCTAACACAGCTGTCACAGGTCTTGACCCCCTTTGCAGGGCTCCCTTGGCCGCTTGGCGGGGACTTTAATATGGTGCTGGACATTCACTTTGACAGAACTTTTCCCCCTCTCCACACGACAACGGCTGTGTCCAAAGCGCAGGCGCTTGGGGAGTGGCTCTCTAACTGGGCGCTACAAGATTTGTAGCGTATCCTTCACCCGACTGATTGAATCTACTCGTATTACTCAGCAGTCCACGATTTGCATGTCTGGTTAGACAGGATGGTGGGTTCCTAGCCTTTGCTCCCGCTTATTGCGCAATCAGAATATCTGGGGTGGACACACTCCGACCACAACCCCCTTTGGTTCCAGATCAGCTGGGAGGCGAACCGTCTGCCTGTACCCACATGGTGACTCCAGCAGTGCGCACTGGAGGACTTAGAGTTTCGCTCCTCCCTGGGAACGGCTATTCTAACATATTTTGATATTAATGAAGGGACGGCAAGCAACGCACTAGTAGAGTGGGAAGCCCACAAAGTGGCTGTCAGGGGACACTGCCTGGGAGCCACGTGGAATATACGTAAGACGCTATCAACCTCCCTTGCACGCTTAGAAGCCGAGCTATTACAATATGAGAGTGATGGAGAAGGGGGGGCAGACATTCGTGTCGACTGGAGGACCTCCGCGCCCAGCACTTGGAACTTCTGGGATGTCTGCGATGGCACAATTTACATGGCGCACACGGCCCGAACCCACATCAGGGCAGATTAGAGCAGGCTGTCTGCTGGCCTGGCTGCTGCAGCTGGAGGGAAGTCGTGCCCCGATAGGAGCGATTCGGACGGCGGAGGGGCGCTGGTGTATATGCAGCGCAAGATCCACCGAGCTCTAACCGATCACTACACACAATTATACAGAGCCTGAGGAATTGGCCCCAGACATATTCTGGAGAGATTCTTGGACTCTATCCAGCTGCCCGCGGCCTCAGAGGAACATAAGGAGGCACTTAATGAGCCTCTCTCTGTAGAAGAAATTGGGGTGGCGATCAAGTCCATGGCATCTGGGTAGACGCCAGGGCCAGACGGCTTGCAGGCTGAGTAGTACAAAGCATACCGTGAGTCCCCGACACCATTACTCCACACGTTATATAGCACGGTGATAGAGGAAGGGTTGTTACCCCCTTCGATGCTGGAGGCATACCTGGTCTCCCTGCCTAAACCGGACAGAGACCCCACAGCTTTAGGATCGTATAGGCCCCTGGCGATGCTTAATTTTAGGTTGCAAGATCCTTGCAGAAGTATTGGCGGAATGGTTGGCGCCGGTGGTCCCCCACCTAGTCCATGCTGACCAGAATGGGTTTGTTCCCGCGAGGTGCACGTCACTGAACCTACGGATATACTTTAGGGTGGCAGCCGAAACCGCACATGAGTGGCCCAGGGCGGGATGTCTCATCCTCGACCTGTAGAAGGCATTTGATTGCTTTGAATGGGGCTACCTGTCGGCGGTACTGCTGCGATACGGGTTGGTCATGGGGTTCCTCCAAATGGTTGACCTACTACACAAAAATCCAACAGTCAAAGTACGACTAAGCCCCTACATCTCTAATGCCATACCAGTAGGTCGAGGTACCAGACAGCGGTGCCCCCTGTCCCTGTTACTGTTCGCACTGGCAATTGAGCCCCTAGTCGTTGCTATGCGTGCAACTCTGGGGGATGGCATACCGTTGGGGGACGCAGTCCATCAAGTGTCGCTCTATGCTGATGACCTGTTGGTGTATGTGAGGGATGTAGGACACATACCTGGACAGCTGGCCCAACTGCTGCAGACCTTCGCCACCATCTCGCGGCTTCGAGTGAATGCAGGTAAATCCTGTCTTTACGCTTTTGGAGAGGGAAATAGCAACCCAGGGTACTCCCTCGGTGGAACACAAGTCCAGTGGAGGGAGGGTACCTTCCGCTACCTGGGGATTCAGATCTACCACCAACCAACTTATTTGTTTGATGGGAACCTGGAGAGGGCAGTAACTGCACTTAAATCACAGGTGCGCTTCTGGAGCACACTACCGCTGACGACCACGGGCAGGGTGGCGCTCGCCAAAATGGTCATGCTCCCTCGTCTCCTGTACTACTTCATTAATTTGCCCCTATTTATTCTGGCGGCCCTTTTTTACCATGCTCACTAGGATGTTAAGGGACTTTATCTGGGGCACCGCTCGGCATAGACTCGCGCTAGCGAAGTTATATCTACCAACGGATCATGGAGGCCTAGCTGCGCCTTGTTTTGAACACTAATACCTTGCCACCCAGCTGCAATGGGTCGCTCGCTGGCTGGCAGATATGGGTAGGGATGATACGGCCACAATACTGCCACCGTACTTGCTGGAACAAATATTCAGACTCTTTCACCCTGCTGCTACTGTTGCGCAGCCGACGCCACTCCTCTTAGCTGTGGCATACAAATGTTATCGGAGGGCTCTATATCTCACCAAAAAATAACATCCCTTACACATCTGCAATACCTCTGGAGGGATCCCCCAGTGGGGAAGGAGTGATTGCGGCTCCTACAAATGCGTAATGGTGGGAGGCTGATATTTGCACACTTGAGGATTTATACCGGGATGGTGAGCTCATACCATTCAAGACCCAGGTGGCAGAAGAGGGGCTCCCACCCGGGTTTTTTTTGGCGCTTCGCTCCCTGATAGTGAAGTTGACTGCCAAATTTGGGATATGACCATGGAGCCCAGTCAACATCAAACCATACAATGTCTGCATGTTATGGGGAAAGGCAGGCAACTGGTCGGGTGGTTTGCGGCATCGTTGCTGGCACATGTGGCTTCAGCTTAGATCCACTCTGCCGCAAATGGGAACTGGAGCTGGGGCGACCACTGGCAGATAAGGAGTGGGAAAGGATACTAAAAAGTCCCAAGCGTATACCTAGAAACATGCGGTTCCGCTAAATCCAGCTATTCATCTTCCATAGGGCATACCTCACACAAGAACTGATTAACATGTACTTTCATCGCAATGATACACTGTGCCCTAGATGTAGCGGGCAGGGGACGGGATTTTTGCATATGCTACGGTGTTGCCCTAGGCTAGATAAATACTAGCGCACAATCAGTGGGCTGCTGCAGGGTTGCACAGGTCGCATCATACCCTTTGATTGGCCTGAGTACCTATTACATCACTTCAGGAGGACCCCTAAGGACAAGGTAACATCCCTGTTCCTGGATCTGGGACTAGGGGTTGCAAAATGCCTCCTCACAAAGAGGTGGAAGGTGCATGACCCACGACACACGAGGGCATGGAGCTCTTAACTTCAGGCATGGGCTAGGGCAGAGGGGATTGCCATTCGAAGGGAGTTAACACTGGGGCTGCCGAAGGAGCCTATAGCGGCTCACTCGGAGCAGATACTTTGTGCACTTCAGCAAATGGAAAGGGAGAGACACTGGAGACACCCGGAGGGAACAGATAATGATCACACAGGTGGAGACACGCCATATACTACTGAACTGACGTGCTATTCCACTAACATTTTACTCTTGTTCTAGTCCCTGTACACGTGCAACCGCGCTAATGCGGTCGCAGCTGTGAAGTGCATAAGGGGCCCTAGGGGTGGTATGTGGGGAAGGGGAGATGGAATTAAAGATACATACACAGGTTTATGCTGCTAATGTTATGGTTCCTTTGTTTTATACGTAAATCATCTATTTAAATGACCAAGGTGAATGGCTAGTAAAGAACCGCACAGGGTGTCGGAAGGTTAACACACTGCTTCTATATTGCAACTACAGAGACTGCATCACAGCTATCGGACCACAGTAAAGCTGGCTCCTGCGTGAGCACTCCTTGTTCTAAATAAAGTACAGACAGAATGCATGCTAATTGTATGTTGCCACACACACATGTGTCGGCGAGCAGCCTTATACATGACTGTAAGTTTATATATGAGATGCCTGCCTATTTGAAAACTTAAATCAATAAAAACAGATTTGACAAAAAACAAAGTCATATCTCCCTGCATTAATGATTCAATGTTGTGACCTTCCTCCGAAGGACCACTTTATAGAAATGTGTATAATTCTGCATCAGAGTTCGAACCCCACGGAATCTCAGTTATAATCAATATAATCCATTTTGAATCTGCCTTCCTTAGGGTCAATTCACAATCTTCCCCTGTGATCCTAAGAGGAATGTGTTCCATGCCAGAAAATGCCAGGTTGTTAGGATATGCATCATGTTCCTTCCAGATATGTTTCGACATTGCATACGGGAAGTCTTTGTTGATAACTGCTCTCATGTATTGTAAAATATGTATTTGGAGTTGTAACGACCGGATTCTCAGACCAGATATCACCAGCTCATTAAAACACCACCAATCCAGCCGAAACGTAACCATCTCCCTCCTCAGGACCTACTTACCACGGTACCTGGGTACCTACCTGAGGATGGGGAATTAGCAATATACAAGCTCATATCATCAAAAACACCACTAAATCTATAGGATTACTAGGAATACTCACTATTTACTAAGGAATTCCATATTCGACACCACACTCATACCTTATAGTCTCGCGACAACCTAGGCCCAGACTATGCTACCCTCCTACTCATAGTGAAGGGGGCAGTTCTGATTATTTACCATTACACACTGACCACAATCAGTGCTCACACAAGCCACAATCCTGTGGGTATAAAGACCGTGTCCTTCCGGTGCTCTCACTCTCTCACACAAGCCACAATCCTGTGGGTATAAACACCGTGTCCTTCCGGTGCTCTCACTCTCTCACAAAACCCACAATCCTGTGGGTATAAACACCGTGTCCTTCCGGTGCTCTCACTCTCTCACACAAGCCACAATCCTGTGGGTATACACATTGATCACAATCAATGCTCTCACTAATGCCACTCTCTCTAGCGGTAATCTCTGTCTTATGATTACCTTTAGCTCTCCCTCTCTGTCTCTGTTGGGAAGTTTCTCTATATATCTAATATCTACTGGGGATGTCTCATACACAATTGTTATATTTTATGTAGTAGATAGACAGTTCAATCCTCTCACACAAGAATGGCCAAATCATAATATGCAAAGGTTATTCTCTGATATAAGTGCTCCCTGCTCCCTTGTTCAATTACCACTTACCCGTACGGGAAACGCATCGTCCACATAACAGCATCTGACTAGAAGAAAGGTTATCTTTATCAAGAAATAACAGTTACACAATGGTTCACTAAGAACTGGGGTCCCTTTATTACACAATAGCAAATTATAATATCACAATAACTAGCAATCTAGACATAGCCTGAAAAGTAAAGGGGAATAGACACATCTAAGGAATACATAAAGCTTTATTACTAACACATCCACATATAGCTGAAAGGAACTGTAGATAGCTAAAAAGGGAAATGGATTATAACAGACTGCACACCGCTGAAAGAAAAGGGATTAATCAGTGCAACAATACAGTAGGGAATATAGCTTTGGAAATAAAGGAAAAGATTAATGTATATATATATATATATATATATATATATATATATATATATATATATATATATATATATATATATATGGGCACTAATATAACAGGACAGATATCACCTGATTATTATGAAGTCTTGTTCTAGCTGTCATCTGGGTTCCTCTCTCGTCTGTGCCTTGGCTCATCTCATATTCTCCCCTGCACTCTTGGACACACATCTGCGCCGATCACTCTGCACTGGATTCCTCTCTCCCACGAACTGTCTTCACCTTCCAACTTCAGTCTAATGATATAGTTTTTGCCGCTCTAATAACCGTTCGCTCCACTAGCTTCTTCACTCTGTCTGATTGTTCCAGCTCCAATGTCCAACTCACTCCAGCTGCTCCCACAGACTAATCCACGATATAACTTCAGTCTCTTCCAAAAGGTATCACTCCAAACTCCAGCTGTTAACTGCCTGCTCCAACTGATCACAACTCCTTCTGACAAGTAACTGCTTCTGACTGCTCTCTTCAGCTTCAAACACCATCTGACTGCTCTCTTCAGCTCCAAACACCATCTGACTGCTCTCTTCAGCTCCAAACACCATCTGCCTTCTACCATTCCAAGATTCATCTGACTGCTCCAAGATCCATCTCCAAAAATCATCTGACTCTCTTTAGCTCCAAACACCATCTGACTACAACTGCTTCTGACCAGTAACTGCTTCTGACAACTCCACCTCTCTGCACTTCGCTAATATGGAATTCTCTCCCCTAGTGGAAAGTTCCAACCAGTAGCCTCCTCCCACCAAATCCATGTACCAGGCTCCCTGCTCCAGACGCTCTCACAGTGATCAGCTGCTTGTTTCGTCTAGAGACTTGAGCCCCAGGGACACTTCTTGATAAGATTCAGCTCCGGCCGGTTCTCTCTAGTTTGCAAAGAGCGAACAACACCTCTGTAAGGGGGTGCCCTTGGTGCCCCCAGGAGAGACAGTAACGTGTGACCCCTCCCTCTTCTTTTCACAGCCCCCGTTTCCTCCCTCGTGTAACCGGGTCGAGGAGCGCTACAGTTGCGACGAAGAAGACAATGACAGCGGCCCCTTTAAATGGTACGGAGGGCTAGAGGAGGAGGGGCCCGACTCCACCTTAAAGGAAAAAGGTGATCAGGACCAGGTGTGTCTTTACACCGGAGGAGCGGTCAGCAGAAGGAGCAGAGTGGCGTGGAGCAACTGGGAAGAGAGCTACGAGTTCTGGGAGGAAGACGACGTGTCGGAGAGAGCCCTGCGAGAAGGAGAAAGGCGGGACGGCTCGATCACTGAGGAGGAGCCGAGGAGAGAAGTCCGAGGGTTCGGAGGAGTGCCAAGGGAGTCGGAGGTATCTGGAGAGGCAAGACAAGCGCCGGAGGCGAGCTCGGACGCAGACACCACCGAAGGCGAGACTGGAGCAGAGGTGCACCAGGATAGAGCAGAGGAGGCGGACGGACCGGGATCCGAAGACACACAGAAGCCAGGAGGACACCGACACCGCGCACCGCCCAGCCACTCCCCTGGAGGGGCGTGGCTCACAGAGGTGCGTTCCCGTATAGCGGGTTGGGTGGGTAGAAAGGTGAAACGCAAAACCCAACCCTGAATCCTTTTTAGTGTGATAAAGTAAACACGGTGTGCACATCCCTCACGGTCACTAGAGTGTTCTCGAGCACCGGGCATCCCTCACTCCCCAACCCCCTTATTTGTCTGGGTGCAGCCTAAACCGGCAGTGATCCTAATATACCTCTATTGTTTCCCCCCCCCCACTGGTGGAGTCAAGGGCAAGACGGAGTCGGAAGGCAGAGAACGGAGAAGGCCTCTGACAAAGAGAAGAGAGGAAGAGGTCATATCAAAGAGCCGGAAGGAAAGAAGCCGCTCCCCTAGAAAGACTGTACCAAGGAAAACCTGTACTGACTTTCTTTTGCACAAATTAAAACCACTAAGTACAGTAACAAAAACCCGTCTCCTGCCTCTCCCTGTCACGCCCGTTACAGTGGTGGAGAATGCGGGCACAGGGACCATCTGCATAACGAAGATGGAAGAGGTCGTACAGAACCTGGTGAAGGGGCAGGAAAGACTCGAATGGGCCATACAACAGCAGATCCTGACGGCAGAGGCAGACAGGGAAATAATGAAGGCAGCTATGACCGCCCGGGCCCTAGACCCCACCGTAGTACCCGGACCGGTAGCCTTGGTGACACCCTCCCCCCACATTAGCGGGGTATCCTTGCAGAAATACCAGCCGGGAGAGGACCCTGACTCCTTTTTACTTAACTTCGAGAGAGCCGCCCGAGCCTGCGGGTGCCCCGTGGTCAAATGGCCTTTCTTCCTCGCCCCCCTGCTGGTGGGCGAGGCCCAGGCAGCCTACCAGGTGGCCAATCCGACGGGCGATACAGCGTATGCAGACATCAAGCGGATTATTCTGGATCATTTGGGCCTGGATCAGGAGGCCTATCGCCTTCGGTTCAGGAAGGAAAGAGGGGTACCGGGAGAAACCCCCAAAACATTGTTTGTGCGCTTGAAAATGGCCGCCGACAAGTGGCTGACCCCTAATCTCTGCACCAAAGAGGAGATTATGGATAGGGTCTATCTGGAGCAGTTCCTGGAGGCCCTACCTTACGCGACTCAGAGGTGGTTGAGGCAGCACCACCATCTCACCACGGCTAAAGCGGTGGACATGGCAACCACCTTTTCCCGGGTTCAACCGAGGCTCTCCCAAGCATGGGAGAATGAAAGACACAAGCCCATTGTAAAGAGCGAAAAGAAACCACTGAAAAACCCAGAGCCCAACAAAGCCAGAGCATGGAGACCCGAAACCCAGAGCCCAACAAAGCCAGAGCATGGAGACCCGAGGGGCCCCCGCATAGTGGGCCGCAATGCTTCGACTGCGGCACGTGGGGACATATAGCCCGACTATGTCCAAGGAGGAGACAGCCCGAAGAACCGATGGAAGTGGGCTATCTCCCCAGAGCGGTGATGTACTCGAGTGAAATGGGACATGCGTTTCGAGTAAGTCTTGGGGTAAACGGCACCTCCCTCTAGGCCCTATTAGATTCCGGCTGCCGCCAGTCAGTGGTCCAATCCAGACACGTGAAACCAGCACAGATAGTAGCCCAGGAACAGGTTAATATCCGTTGCGTACATGGGGATGTTAAGCCCTACCCGGTAGCCCTATTGCCCATCAAACCCCAAGGTAGTAGGCCCCATACGATCAGGGTGGGGGTACTGGCCACTCTCCCTGAGGACCTTATCATAGGTACAGATAACCCCGAATTTTTGAATATGTTCAATAGGAGTACCACACCCAGGGAAATCCAACCCAAAGAACTGAAACCGGAACATTCCATCCCCGCACTCGTGACAGCCGAACCATGGATCTTAGATCGCAGTTTCAGGTTCTGCCAGAGCAATGACGCCACTCTATTCAATGCCTGGGAGGCAGCAGAAAGGACCCGGGACCAAAACCCCATACTGTATCCACATTTCTTTGTGAAAAATGACCTGCTATACAGACAGGGACAGAAGGACGATCCCGAGCAACTTCTGGTGCCGGTGTCCTTTAGGGAACAGGTGCTGTTCTATTCCCATGCACATTTGGTAGCAGGACACACCGGAGCAGAAAAAACCACCCAAAACCTGCTTCGCCATTTCTATTGGCCCGGTATCTACAAAGATACCCTGGTGTATTGCCAGGAGTGTGATGTATGTCAAAAGCGGAATATGACACGCCCCCCGGCAGTCCCCCTGCAGCCCCTGCCCATTATAGGGGCTCCCTTTGAAAGGGTAGGAATGGATCTGATAGGGCCGTTACCTAAAACTCGGAAAGGGTTCCTATATGTACTGGTAGTGGTAGACTACGCTACAAGGTTCCCTGAGGCTTTCCCCTTGACTATGACCACAACCAAACAGATAGCGGATAAGATGCTGGAGTTATTCTAACGAGTGGGGTTCCCTAAAGAGATACTAACGGACCAGGGAACCCCCTTCGTCTCCCGTTTAATGAAAGAGGTATGTCACCTACTGCATATCCAACAGATCCGAACGGCTGTATACCACCCCCAGACCGACGGGCTCGTCGAACGATATAACCGAACCCTGAAGACCACCCTAAGGAAAATGTTAGAGGTCAACGGAGCTGAGTGGCACCAAGTATTGCCCCTGGCCTTGTATTTAATCATGGGACAGAAGCAAAGCAGTTTGGGGTTCTCATCCTTCGAACTGTTATACGGCCGACAACCACGATCGCTCCTAGAGATGACCAAAGAGGCCTGGGAGAAAGAGACCCCAGAAGAGACCTTGAAGACCCTGGAATACGCCCGGAACCTGAGATCCAAGATCGGAAAGCTAAGAGATCTGGCATATACCAACTTGGAACGAAACCAACAAAAACAGAAGACCATTTATGATAAAGGAAAACGGTGGCGAAGTCTGCAGATAGGAGACTGGGCGTTGGTTCTACTGCCCTCCTCGACGCAGAAATGCAGGGCCGAATGGGGAGGACCCTATCGGGTGGTGACCACGATCGGAAACACCAGCTATAAGCTCCAAATTACCCCAAGGAAAGTACAGGTATATCACATAAACCTGTTAAAGAAGTGGCTGGGTCCCCCTCCCGTGGGAGTACATCTAATGGACTCCAAACCCCCTGACGTCCCCAGTACCTTGGACCAACTCATTGTAAACGACGACCTGATGGAAGACGAGAAAGAGGGCCTGAGGAAAACTCTACAGAAGCACGCTGAGGTATTCTCGGACATACCAGGAAGAACCACCCTGGCGATACATCACATACCGACCCAACCAGGAAAAATCGTAAAGATACGACCATACCGCGTCCCTAAAGCACAACGTAAAGGGATCAAGCAAGAAGTACAGGATATGTTGAGGCTAGGCGTCATCCGTCCCTCTAAGAGCAACTGGTCCAGTCCTATTGTGTTGATTCCCAAACCGGACGGATCGCGTCGATTTTGCATGGATTTCAGGGCCCTCAACGAGATCTCAACGTTCGACGCCTATCCCATCCCAAGAATCGACGAGCTGATTGAAAAACTGGGGGAGTCCAAGTATATTAGCACGATAGATCTAACAAAGGGGTACTGGCAAGTACCCCTTAATGAAGAAGACCGCCACAAGACCGCCTTTTCAACGGATGACGGACACTACGAGTTTACGGTATTACCCTTTGGCCTCCACGGCGCCCCCGCCACCTTCCAAAGGTTAATGAATACAGTCCTGAAAGACCTTACCTCCTTTACCTCGGCATATCTGGATGATATCGTAGTCTTCAGCCCGGATTGGGAGACCCACCTGTCGCACCTTCACCAAGTATTGGACACCCTGAGAGATGCAGGTTTGAAAATCAATGCCAAGAAATCCAGAATAGCTTACCAAAGGGTGAAATACCTCGGGTATATACTAGGACATGGTCTTATCGAGCCACAAATAGAAAAGGTCCGTGCCATAGCTGACACACCTTTCCCTGCCACCAAGAAGGACATGAGAGCGTTTCTGGGTCTTATAGGATATTACCGAAGATTTATTCCCCTGTTTGCCCAGATCGCAGCCCCCCTCACCGACCTGTTGCAAAGCAGGTTCCCTGAGAAGGCTTTAATCCACCCCTCTCCCGAGATGTTGGAAGCCTTCACTTCCCTAAAAAAATGTATCACATCCACTCCGATCTTGTCTTCCCCAGACTTTGCTCGGCCTTTTTCTTTACACACTGACGCCTCGGATTATGGGATGGGGCGGTGCTATCTCAGAAGGGGGAGGACGGGCAGACCACCCAATACTGTATGTCAGCAGGAAGTTGTTCCCAAGAGAACTGAAATATTCCACCGTAGAAAAAGAATGTCTAGCTATCCGGTGGGCGGTGGACAAGTTGGCCTACTACCTGGAGGGGGGACCGTTTGCCCTTTATACCGACCATGCCCCCCTGCAATGGATGGCCCGGAACAAATCCAACAATGCTCGGGTCATGCATTGGTTCCTGGCGTTACAACCTTATGCCTTTACGGTACAACATAAAAAAGGAGTTGACAATACAGGGGCCAACTTCCTATCTCGACATCCCCTTCCCGAACGGAAGAGTCCAGGGGGGGAAGTGTGTAAGGGGGTGCCCTTGGTGCCCCCAGGAGAGACAGTAACGTGTGACCCCTCCCTCTTCTTTTCACAGCCCCCGTTTCCTCCCTCGTGGAACCGGGTCGAGGAGCGCTACAGTTGCGACGAAGAAGACAATGACAGCGGCCCCTTTAAATGGTACGGAGGGCTAGAGGAGGAGGGGCCCGACTCCACCTTAAAGGAAGAAGGTGATCAGGACCAGGTTTGTCTTTACACCGGAGGAGCGGTCAGCAGAAGGAGCGGAGTGGCATGGAGCAACTGGGAAGAGAGCTACGAGTTCTGGGAGGAAGACGACGTGTCGGAGAGAGCCCTGCGGGAAGGAGAAAGGCAGGACGTCTCGATCACTATGGAGGAGCCGAGGAGAGAAGTCCGAGGGTTCGGAAGAGTGCCAAGGGAGTCGGAGGTATCTGGAGAGGCAAGACAAGCGCCGGAGGCGAGCTCGGACGCAGACACCACCGAAGGCGAGACCGGAGGTGCACCAGGAGAGAGCAGAGGAGGCGGACGGACAGGGATCCAAAGACACACAGAAGCCAGGAGGCCACCGACACCGTGCGCTGCCCAGCCACTCCCCTGGAGGGGCGTGGCTCACAGAGGTGCGTTCCCGTATAGCGGGTTGGGTGGGGAGAAAGGTGAAACGCAAAACCCAACCCTGAATCCTTTTTAGTGTGATAAAGTAAACACGGTGTGCACATCCCTCACGGTCACTAGAGTGTTCTCGAGCACCGGGCATCCCTCACTCCCCAACCCCCTTATTTGTCTGGGTGCAGCTTAAACCGGCAGTGATCCTAATATACCTCTATTGTTTCCCCCCCTCCACCGGTGGAGTCAAGGGCAAGACGGAGTCGGAAGACGGAGAGCGGAGAAGGCCTCTGACAAAGAGAAGAGAGGAAGGGGTCATATCAAAGAGCCGGAAGGAAAGAAGCCACTCCCCTAGAAAGACTGTACCAAGGAAAACCTGTACTGACTTTCTTTTGCACAAATTAAAACCACTAAGTACAGTAACAAAAACTCGTCTCCTGCCTCTCCCTGTCACGCCCGTTACAACCTCATAACTAAAACATCTCACTTGACCTACATGCATCTCAGTCTGCAGAGGCAGAAAGCAAAATGGAGTCTCTCTGGTTCTGGGCCTTGTAGGCCCAAAAAGGATGAAATAGACACACAGCTCTATCAGAATACATACACAAACCCTAACAATAGGTAATATAAAGTCAGAACTATAGGATCCACCCTCTACTATAGGTAGAATGACGAAAGGACACATAATTATGTCAAAGCCAATAGGCAATAGATGGATTAGAGTCAGGAATAAGGGATCTATCATCATATAAAGCGGCTATCCTCTAGTTTATGCTTCTAGGTCTGAAAAGAGGCCTGAAAAGGACCAAAACAAGCTAGGAATAGGGATCTAGGATGGTAGCAAGCTAAAGTCACCATCACTCAGAAATAGAACCAAAAACCCGGTCACTACATTGCACCCTTGACTTTAAATTGCTAACATCCGTAAACAACAACAAACAAATAAACAAACATCAACATAATCTATCAACAAAATCAAAAACAAAAAGAATCCCTAAAATAAATGACAACTAAGGAAATACCACCTAATACTTGATGTAGGGAATGTAAATCAGACAACCAATTGAAAACAAATCAAAGCACCCTTGATCTAAATGTTGAAATATAACTAAGATTGAATTGATAACAACAAAAACTAACCAAAGCACCCTTGAACTAAATGTGCCTCAACTTCTAGTGATAACTCATGAAATCTATTGATGTGGGGAAATGTCTGTCAAATAAAAACAACAAAGGGCCTAAATGAGGCCTAACTACTTCGGTCAACTTAAGAAAGGATTTGGTAAAATCTGACAAATAAACATAACAAAGGGTCCTCAAAGTCTGGGCAACCATTACTAATAGATCTAGGACATAACCTGACTAAAAGACACACCTCCCAAGATAACTTAAAGTCTAAGGTGATCACCCTTGGAACTAATCCCACTGTTCTAATTAAGAGTTCATGGATCAAAGTGAAAGTGCAATAATAGGGAAACAAAACAACCCCATCTCTACGAAATAGCTGGTGTAGCACTATGCATATCAAGCAAGAAAATCAAAGAAAGTTATCTAAATGTGGTGCATATATTCTTCTAAAAGATAATTCAGACATAAATAGTCTGTCCAGAAATCCCTACAACCAAAATAGCTAAATCATAGACTTAAACTTGGAAAACTGAGTGATAGGAGACCATGTCAAAGGCAATAGTCAAAGGTCATAAGTCATCTAACTTAGGAAACAGTTTGCACCTAATCCCTCTGTATCAATCTGTGGAACACATGTGTGCACCATCATTCAGAACACTGCTTTCCCTTCATTAGCAAAACTGTTTTACAGAAAACAGGAAAACTATAAAGTAGATAAGAGATAGACAAGTGCAAAGTCAATCTGTATCAATGATATAATAGCGTAGCATACTAAAATCAAAATATCATGTATCACAGGGCATCAGATTACTAAAGCAGCTCATTAATTATACACTGCACCCTATGACTTTCAAACTGTATCATTTGCATATATCAAAAGGAATCATGGAACTAAAAGGCCTAATCATTAATGTGGCACTGCATCTTTTAAACTGGAAAATCAAAACCATGAACAGGACTGGAAAATAAAATTAGCATTGGGGCCTGTATGTGGTAACTGCAAAAGTTGAATGTCCATCTGAAATAAAAACATGGGAAAAATGAAAGGCTCAAGAATGCAGGCCAAGAAATTACATTGCAGACTCCTTTTGTGGGAAACATTATCATAACCGAAATCACTTGCAAAAATGCTAATTTTTTAAAAAAATAGAACTCATGGCTTTGTCAAAATTGTTTTTTTTTTTAGGAAATTCAGATATGTTATAGAGTTTTAACCTGACTGCTGAGGCAGCCAACTGTAGATTCTAATATTAATTTTAAAAGTTCAGTCAATATATTTAAGTGAAAAGTTCTCTTCTATAGGAATCCATCGTTGGTTTCTTCTTAGAAAAACAGTTCATTCGTGTAGGCCACGACCCTCCATCTTAATTTGTATCCTTTGCCAAGGAAGAATCCCATCCGATCTCGTCATCCATGGAACATCAGCACCCGTCTGCCATCAGCCGTCTGCATTGGCTCCAGGATTGGGGATTATTCCATTCTTCAAAAAATAAAAACAAAAAAGACAAAAAAACAAAAAGGGCGGGGCGGGGAAAGGTGTCACTCGCACTCCCCGATAACAAATCCCAGCAACCTAAAACAAAAGACAAGTATCATCAATATTGCAAAAAGAAAAACTTCAATTAAAAAAAAATTATGTCCCTCTAAGAACCCTGTGGTTTATAAAATCCTACTCCAAGTTTGGGAAAAGTTTAATAAAACTATTTGCATTATATTCTCTAAGTTTGTGTCGACAAAATCTAATTTTTCCTTACACAGCCAGAAGGGCTGGGCAGCTAACTTCACTACTTTCTCACTACTTGCTAGCATACCCCTCCCTTCAGAGATGTCCGCATCCCAGGGCTGGCTCAGTTTCAACCATAACAAGCAGGAGACGGGCTGCTGCACTGCGATCTAAAATTTAGTCGCTGCCAATGCTGATCTCATTGCAGGAGCGAAGCTCCTGCCAATTATTCTGTTTACATTACTGAGGGGAAGACTATTCGTCTGCAAGCATCCCATATCTCTAACCGGGGAAGCTGTCTGGGCTAACTGTGAGGAAGAGCGACTTGACCCCCCCTTATATCAACATGTCTCTGCGGAAAGAACTGAATCATAGCCAAGAATAACAAACTGGGTGTCTCTGCTCTCATAAGTCACCCCACCCTTACAAAAAGCCACGGAGAAGAGAAAAGGCTTTTTGGAATGCAGTCTAATCTCCTCAAGGTCAAAACCAGCTGTTGACAGCCTGTGAAGCTTCTAGTTCTTAAATAAAACCTCATACTGTCGTCTACAGCCTTATGAAAAACGAACTTAACAGGCTAAGCACTCTAACATTATTAACAGCTAAATCGCAAAACATTTAGTAACAAACTAAATATGCTAATCATTATTAGCAGCTGAAAGGCAAAACGTTTAGCAACATTGAAAAATCACATGACACTTTTTATAATAACATTTGGGACACCATCAATTCAAACAAGGGAGAAAAAAAGTTATACATGTAAATTTGCACAGCATAACCAGGAATTCATAAATGTGTGCAAGCTTTTCTGTTCTAATGATTAAAAGAGTCAGATTTATTTTTGCAGATAGCCTTTTTTCCTATCTGAGTGGGAACATTTTATCACACTTTCTCTCTCACGCTGTTCTGCTTCGTATCAGCGCAAAAATACAGAATCATTTGAATTTTAAACAAAAGGGGGCAGCTTGCTGTAGGGGAATTATCAGTTATATTTTCTATATTTGCAGAATACACTACAGAGCATTTTTTTTTAAAAGCACATGGTTGCATTTCACTTTTTTTCAAGCACATTCTACATTGGGTCTGTTTTATTTCCACAACCGGTGATCACTAATCTAAAACACTGGTTTGCTTATCTCTCTGCACCGTCCATTCTCAGCTGAAAATTCTCCACTAATGCCAAAACACCTGTGTATGCCTCGCAGTCTGACTGGTTGATTTATAACACTCTGACCTCTGGATCAGACACCATGTTTTCAAAAGCAAATCCACACAGACTTGTAGACGCATATCAAACAGTATGTTTAATGAACACTGCTTTTTTCCCGTGCAAGATGTTACCTTTCCACCAGCTACCTGTCAAAGTACATAGGTGAACCCTGCAACTAATTGCAAAGTAAACTAATATAAGCAAACACATAGCACTACACTAAGATGGTAGTGTGTCATAGTCACCACTACTCAAAATAGAACAACTTATCCTGTCACCAATGTCCACCCTAGACTATGAACACTAACATCAAAAGGAAAGAACTTAAACAAGACGTACTAAGGGCTAGAAAAAACTCCACCTAACACTCAGCATAAGGAATAGAAATGTGGCAACTAATTAAAAAGTCAAGTCAAACCATCTTTAATCCAAACATTCACTGACTTTTAGTGTCAGCTCTTGTAACCATGCATATTAAACAGCATATTGAAACAAACACTGCCGTCTCAATTCAAGATATAAACCCTTTGGCAGCTCGAACAAAAAAGTTCCCCGATTGCTGCAGACACATGGGGAATCCAAGAACTTATCTCTCCACGTTTTCACATAACACTTGTGCACATTTTCTAAACATTTTCTCTAATCACTTGAAAGAGATCCAGCTCTCTCCTGCCTAATGTAATGATAACATGCTATTTACAAGCCATATGTACAAGGCGCTATTCACAAGGAACTCAACAAGTCATAATACACTGAATACATTGCACATTTCACAGCCCAAGCAAAAACAGCAAGCCATTTAATAGGCAATTTACAAGCCTTTTTCATACACATATTTACAACTGAATCATCACCAAGATGTAATTGGCTCCATCACGTACTGTTACCCTTCAAGCCTGTCAGTTCAAACACCAAGATGAAAAGCATTTCTTCTACACTGCATAAGTCAGATGCCATGATGTACTGCAATCTCCTTACACTCTGCCTGTTCAAGCCCATAGGTCAGGGACCACACCTTACCTTGCAATTCACAGACTGTTCCAAGATGTTAAATTTTAAAGGGTTTTAAGTCCATATACATGGCAGGGGCCACTCCCCATGCACCTTATTCAAAACTGATTCATGACGCCAGATGTAACTGGCTATCAGGGCACTCCCCCGCAACCTATTTGAACTGTTCGTAGACGCCAGATGTAAAGACCGGATTTTCAGACCAGATATCTCCAGCTCACCAAGACACCACCAATCCAGCCAAAACGTAACCATCTCCCTCCTCAGGACCTACTTACCACGGTACCTGGGTACCTACCTGAGGATGGGGAATTAGCAATATTCAAGCTCATATCATCAAAAACACCACTAAATCTATAGGATTACTAGGAGTACTCACTATTTACTAAGGAATTCCATATTCTACACCACACTCATACCTTATAGTCTCACGACAACCTAGGCCCAGACTATGCTACCCTCCTACTCATGGTGAAGGGGCAGTTCTGATTATTTACCATTACACACTGACCACAATCAGTGCTCACACAAGCCACAATCCTGTGGGTATAAACACCGTGTCCTTCCGATGCTCTCACTCTCTCACACAAGCCACAATCCTGTGGGTATAAACACTGTGTCCTTCCGGTGCTCTCACTCTCTCACACAAGCCACAATCCTGTGGGTATAAACACCGTGTCCTTCCAGTGCTCTCACTCTCTCACACAAGCCACAATCCTGTGGGTATACACATTGATCACAATCAATGCTCCCACTAATGCCACTCTCTCTAGGGGCAATCTCTGTCCTCTGACTACCTTCAGCTCTCTCTCTCTCTGTTGGGAAGTTTCTCTATATATCTAATATCTACTGGAGATATCTCATACAAAATTGTTATATTTTATGTGGTAGATAGACAGTTCAATCCTCTCACACAAGAATGGTCAAATCATAATATGCAAAGGTTATTCTCTGATATAAGTGCCCCCTGCTCCCTTGCTCAGTTACCACTTACCCGGACGGGAAACGCATCCGTCCACATAACAGCATCTGACTAGAAGAAAGGTTGTCTTTATCAAGAAATAACAGTTACACAATGATTCACTAAGAACTGGGGTCCCTTTATTACACAATAGCAAATTATAATATCACAATAACTAGCAATCCAGACATAGCCTGAAAAGTAAAGGGGAATAGACACATCTAAGGAATACATAAAGCTTTATTACTAACACATCCACATATAGCTGACAGGAACTGTAGAGAGCTAAAAAGGGAAATGGATTATAACAGACTGCACACCGCTGAAAGAAAAGGGATTAATCAGTGCAACAATACAGTAGGGAATATAGCTTAGGAAATAAAGTAAAAGATTAATGTATATATATATATATATATATATATATATATATATATATATATATATATATATATATATATATATATATATATATATATATATATATCGTTTACAAGAAGCTCCTGCTGGCAAACCAAACGCTTAAAGAAGTGGCTCGTACCCGGCGGAGCAGCCGGAAACAATATCACAGCAGAAAACGGCGTACCAACGAGCACTTAGAGGAACAAAACACGGGAGTCAGGTCAAAGTTCCAGAGAAAAGTGTTTATTAATCCATAAACCTCGTGACGCGTTTCGCGCTTAGAAAGCGCTTGTTCACACAAAGTCTGCACCATTACAGTCACGCTATATGGGCATTCTCACTTCCGTGTCATGGACAGCAACAAAGGACTTGGTTATGGTCGCCATCTTTGAGTGGTAAAACAATCTTGTCAAAACGTAAAACAAATAACAAGAGCATGTATCTCAAATAAAGTATACAAGTACAGTCGGCGACATCATATAATCATTGCTGGTGCAACGTGCAAGTAGACAATTTACCCCAAATGTGGACAACTAGCTAGTTCGCTTGTTAGTGCGATTGTCAGCCTAAATTACCAATGGTAAAGAAAACTGTTCATAGATAGGTACGAAAGGTCATAAGTGCCTTTACAAACATGAAAACAGGTCATGAAAATAAAATGGTGTGATACAGTTAAATCCTGTCCTATCCACAAGAGAGACATGAGGATAACAGGTCTCCTAGTAAGTATGCAGAGATACTGGGGTTGAAATTTACTCTCCATAAAATACAAAACTAATGTATATACAGGAATCAAGCGCTTGTTAGTGCGCAAATAATACATGTCATGATATTTCATTTCTATGTCATGCACAAAATTTTTTTTCAAAAGTTCAAGCTGTAAACTTTCATCGTTCAGCTGTATTCAGTCCATGAGTGCTCTCCATAGCCCATATGTATAGAAGCACGGTGCAAACCCTTAGATGGAATGAGTGAAAATCACCTCTTGAAAGTGTCCAAATGTCACACGTGTTATTCAAAAATTTCCAAATTATCGTGAAAGTCAAAATGAAAAATAAAATACATCCATGGATGGGAGAGAGGAGGAAAAGGGGTCATGACGGTAGGCAGGGACATCGCCACACACAAGCCTGTGGTGGGGACCCTCACCTTCATCCTGTGTAATGTGAAAAAGAGAGAAAAGGGGCCATCAGTTCATTCACATTAAACTATAGATGAGTACAGAATATTAATCATACAGATGTCTACTCATTTCTTCATCCATATTATGGCCTTTAGGAGACTTGGTGCATAAATTAATAATGTACTTCGACTCCCTCTGTCTAAGATGTAATTCTCTGTTGGCACCTCTGGGGCCCAGATTGACCTGTTCCAATATGAAATAGGACAATTTGGTGGCATCAGAGAAGTGACAGGCTTCAAAGTGTCGGGCCACCGGGTATTGTTTGTCATTTTTTGTGATGGCCCGAAGATGTTCCAAAATTCTTTTTTTGGCCATATGTTTCGTACTGCCCACGTAAAGAAGATTACATGGACAGACGAGAACATAGACTACAAAAGTAGTCGTACATGTCAGGAATTGTTTAATTTGTACAGTTTTGCAAGAGCTGGGACACCAGTAATCCTTCTTCATTTGACTGTTGTTACAGGCCTTGCAATGGCCACATGGATAGAATCCACATAGATCCACACCTCTTTTAGATTTAACACTGCTGATCTCATCATGTACAAGGAGGTCTCTAAGTGTTTGACCTCGTCTGTATGTGATACTTGGTCTAGCTGGTAAGCTGGCACCTATTATCGGATCAGCTTTAACGATGTTCCAATTCTTTACAATGATCTTACGGACATTGTCAGCATTGCCATTGTAATTCATGATGATCCTAGTAGGGTTGTCTTGCTCTTCAGTTTCATCGGAGGAAGTTTTGATTTTGGTGAGAAGGCTATCTCGGTTAACAAGTTTAACTCTGTCTATAGCTCTTTGTATCACCCAATTGGGGTAGCCTCTCTCCCTGAAACGCTTGGACATGATCAGTTCTTCTTTCTGGTAGTCAATGTCAAGACTACAGTTGCGTTTGGTTCTTAAGAGCTCGCCATAGGGGATATTCCATTTAAGATTATCTGGATGGCTGCTCATACCATGTAACAGGCTATTGCCTGCCGTGGTTTTCCTGTAGAGAGATGTTTGAATACAGTTGTCTCTAATCTGAACCTTAATGTCCAGGTAGTCAACTTCTACATTGCTTATGTTACATGATAAGACAATGTTCTTGGTGTTCCTATTCAATTTTTCTACAAACGTAAGAGCCTCTGTTTTGGTCCCATTCCATACAACAAAAATGTCGTCTATGTAACGTAGCCAAATAATTGTTTTGCCAAGTTCGTCAGTCAGATTTGTGTCATTGTGTAAATCATTTTCCCATGCCCCCATGAATAAATTAGCAAAACTTGGGGCAAAACATGTCCCCATCGCAGTACCATGCAGTTGGAGAAAGATTTCATCATTAAAAAGAAAAAAATTGTTAGTTAAGCAATGTAACATCATATCAATTATCATGTTGGTATGCAATAAATAACCAATGTTTCTTTTTTTGAGAAACCTCGCACATGCCTCAACCCCTTGTTGGTGTTCGATAGAGGTGTAGAGGGAATTTACATCCATCGTAATCAACAGATAGTTGGTGTCCCACTCGATGTTTTTGAGTTTCTGTAGGAAATCTTTGGTGTCCCTTACATATGATGGTAAGTCCACTACAAAGTCTCTTAAAAAGTGATCAACGTAACGTGAGACATTCTCTAATACACTCCCCCGTGAGGAAATTATAGGTCTCCCGGGGGGGTCAGTTGGACATTTGTGTATTTTCGGAAGGAGATAGAGAATGGGAAGTATGGGGTTATCTTTCTTGAGAAAACAGTACTCTTCCCATTCTAAAAGTCCTCTATCTTTCCATTCTCTAAGTTTATCCCAGATGATCCCAACACTTGAATTGTATTCGGCTTTAGATGATGTTTTATAAGTTTTAGTGCAGTTCAATTGCCTCTTTGCTTCTTTAATATACAGGTCTCTAGTCATGATGACAATATTGCCACCCTTGTCCGCTGGTCTAACAAGGATGGTATCATCAGAAGCTAGGTCAATTATGGCTTTCTTTTCGGTAAGGGTGAGGTTGTGTTTAAATTTCCTCATTTTACGGGACCAATTGTTACTTCTGAAATCAAGTAGCTCACTCCCAATTACATCTTGAAAAGTATCGATGTTGTCATGATTAAGTTTTGGGACAAAGGTAGATTTGTAGAATCTACATTACACCTTCATATGACTCTCCAGACCCCGCTATGTTGGAAGAGTGGTCTGAAAATTCTACCACCAGCTCTATGAATATGCTAAAGATCTTAGTGAAATATGCTTGGTCTGATCGCGAAAACATCAAGAAAGAGATTCTTACATTATCAGAAGAGTTGACAAAATCTTCTGAACAAGAAACTATCACGAAATTTATCGAGGAGATGCGATCAAGACTGAAGGTAACAGAAGAAGATATAAAAAAACGCAAGCAATACAAATTACACCGTGACTGTGGAGACTACGAGGCAGGTAGAATCTTAACACACAGTCGAAAATATGATCACCTGTTTGATGATTCGAAAAAAGCAGGTGCAGCCACAGCCGCACAGAATGTCACAGAAGATGAAGAAAGTGATGAATATAGTGACGCCACTTCCTTTGAATCAGACGCAACTGAAATAGAAGGGAGTAATATACCAGTTGAAGGCACAGCACCCAGAAGACGCACAACTTTTTTAGACGAGTATCGCATGCTCAAAGAGAACAGGCAAGCCACGAGATCATCGACGAGGATAAAGGAACAACAGGAGATGAACAGCAATGTTCGCAGAGGCAGACCAAGGGGTACCAACACAAGAGGAGGAAGAAACGCAAACAGAGGAGGAGGAAATTACAGAGGAAGAGGAACAGAGCCAGTGGGATTCAAAAAGGCTCAATACAAGAAGAACTAACCATGGATGAAGACCAGGTAAACAAAACCATTATCAACCTTTCCTCTAAAACACTAAGCAATAAGGTGAAAAGAACCCTTTGTTTAGGACTTTCCTTCTGTCCCAGTACTCCTATGAACTATGCTGAATGTAAAATTGACATTTTTAAATTTTGTCGAAAGTTGAAGCTAAAAAAATGGCATAAACTCAAACCTAGTAAACACAAACTTCCCATGACTCAAACTAGGATTGAAGCCAGAGATGATTTGGTCATTGGTGACATTGATACCTTGGTAGCCCTGAATGCTTTGGAAAATGATAGCGATGTACCGATTGACTCTGTTGAAACTCTTATGTTGCTAGATACTATGGAAATTAGACAAGACCTCACAGAAAGCACAGAATTCCGCAACAAATCTACCTTTGTCCCAAAACTTAATCATGACAACATCGATACTTTTCAAGATGTAATTGGGAGTGAGCTACTTGATTTCAGAAGTAACAATTGGTCCCGTAAAATGAGGAAATTTAAACACAACCTCACCCTTACCGAAAAGAAAGCCATAATTGACCTAGCTTCTGATGATACCATCCTTGTTAGACCAGCGGACAAGGGTGGCAATATTGTCATCATGACTAGAGACCTGTATATTAAAGAAGCAAAGAGGCAATTGAACTGCACTAAAACTTATAAAACATCATCTAAAGCCGAATACAATTCAAGTGTTGGGATCATCTGGGATAAACTTAGAGAATGGAAAGATAGAGGACTTTTAGAATGGGAAGAGTACTGTTTTCTCAAGAAAGATAACCCCATACTTCCCATTCTCTATCTCCTTCCGAAAATACACAAATGTCCAACTGACCCCCCCGGGAGACCTATAATTTCCTCACGGGGGAGTGTATTAGAGAATGTCTCACGTTACGTTGATCACTTTTTAAGAGACTTTGTAGTGGACTTACCATCATATGTAAGGGACACCAAAGATTTCCTACAGAAACTCAAAAACATCGAGTGGGACACCAACTATCTGTTGATTACGATGGATGTAAATTCCCTCTACACCTCTATCGAACACCAACAAGGGGTTGAGGCATGTGCGAGGTTTCTCAAAAAAAGAAACATTGGTTATTTATTGCATACCAACATGATAATTGATATGATGTTACATTGCTTAACTAACAATTTTTTTTTTTTTTTTTTTTTTCTTTTTAATGATGAAATCTTTCTCCAACTGCATGGTACTGCGATGGGGACATGTTTTGCCCCAAGTTTTGCTAATTTATTCATGGGGGCATGGGAAAATGATTTACACAATGACACAAATCTGACTGACGAACTTGGCAAAACAATTATTTGGCTACGTTACATAGACGACATTTTTGTTGTATGGAATGGGACCAAAACAGAGGCTCTTACGTTTGTAGAAAAATTGAATAGGAACACCAAGAACATTGTCTTATCATGTAACATAAGCAATGTAGAAGTTGACTACCTGGACATTTAGGTTCAGATTAGAGACAACTGTATTCAAACATCTCTCTACAGGAAAACCACGGCAGGCAATAGCCTGTTACATGGTATGAGTAGCCATCCAGATAATCTTAAATGGAATATCCCCTATGGCGAGCTCTTAAGAGCCAAACGCAACTGTAGTCTTGACATTGACTACCAGAAAGAAGAACTGATCATGTCCAAGCGTTTCAGGGAGAGAGGCTACCCCAATTGGGTGATACAAAGAGCTATAGACAGAGTTAAACTTGTTAACCGAGATAGCCTTCTCACCAAAATCAAAACTTCCCCCGATGAAACTGAAGAGCAAGACAACCCTACTAGGATCATCATGAATTACAATGGCAATGCTGACAATGTCCGTAAGATCATTGTAAAGAATTGGAACATCGTTAAAGCTGATCCGATAATAGGTGCCAGCTTACCAGCTAGACCAAGTATCACATACAGACGAGGTCAAACACTTAGAGACCTCCTTGTACATGATGAGATCAGCAGTGTTAAATCTAAAAGAGGTGTGGATCTATGTGGATTCTATCCATGTGGCCATTGCAAGGCCTGTAACAACAGTCAAATGAAGAAGGATTACTGGTGTCCCAGCTCTTGCAAAACTGTACAAATTAAACAATTCCTGACATGTACGACTACTTTTGTAGTCTATGTTCTCGTCTGTCCATGTAATCTTCTTTACGTGGGCAGTACGAAACATATGGCCAAAAAAAGAATTTTGGAACATCTTCGGGCCATCACAAAAAATGACAAACAATACCCGGTGGCCCGACACTTTGAAGCCTGTCACTTCTCTGATGCCACCAAATTGTCCTATTTCATATTGGAACAGGTCAATCTGGGCCCCAGAGGTGGCAACAGAGAATTACATCTTAGACAGAGGGAGTCGAAGTACATTATTAATTTATGCACCAAGTCTCCTAAAGGCCATAATATGGATGAAGAAATGAGTAGACATCTGTATGATTAATATTCTGTACTCATCTATAGTTTAATGTGAATGAACTGATGTCCCCTTTTCTCTCTTTTTCACATTACACAGGATGAAGGTGAGGGTCCCCACCACAGGCTTGTGTGTGGCGATGTCCCTGCCTACCGTCATGACCCCTTTTCCTCCTCTCTCCCATCCATGGATGTATTTTATTTTTCATTTTGACTTTCACGATAATTTGGAAATTTTTGAATAACACGTGTGACATTTGGACACTTTCAAGAGGTGATTTTCACTCATTCCATCTAAGGGTTTGCACCGTGCTTCTATACATATGGGCTATGGAGAGCACTCATGGACTGAATACAGCTGAACGATGAAAGTTTACAGCTTGAACTTTTGAAAAAAAATTTTGTGCATGACATAGAAATGAAATATCATGACATGTATTATTTGCGCACTAACAAGCGCTTGATTCCTGTATATACATTAGTTTTGTATTTTATGGAGAGTAAATTTCAACCCCAGTATCTCTGCATACTTACTAGGAGACCTGTTATCCTCATGTCTCTCTTGTGGATAGGACAGGATTTAACTGTATCACACCATTTTATTTTCATGACCTGTTTTCATGTTTGTAAAGGCACTTATGACCTTTCGTACCTATCTATGAACAGTTTTCTTTACCATTGGTAATTTAGGCTGACAATCGCACTAACAAGCGAACTAGCTAGTTGTCCACATTTGGGGTAAATTGTCTACTTGCACGTTGCACCAGCAATGATTATATGATGTCGCCGACTGTACTTGTATACTTTATTTGAGATACATGCTCTTGTTATTTGTTTTACGTTTTGACAAGATTGTTTTACCACTCAAAGATGGCGACCATAACCAAGTCCTTTGTTGCTGTCCATGACACGGAAGTGAGAATGCCCATATAGCGTGACTGTAATGGTGCAGACTTTGTGTGAACAAGCGCTTTCTAAGCGCGAAACGCGTCACGAGGTTTATGGATTAATAAACCCTTTTCTCTGGAACTTTGACCTGACTCCCGTGTTTTGTTCCTCTAAGTGCTCGTTGGTACGCCGTTTTCTGCTGTGATATATATATATATATATATATATATATATATATATATATATATATATATATATATATATATGGGCACTAATATAACAGGACAGATATCACCTGATTATTATGAAGTCTTGTTCTAGCTGTCATCTGGGTTCCTCTCTCGTCTGTGCCTTGGCTCATCTCAGATTCTCCCCTGCACTCTTGGACACACATCTGCGCCGATCACTCTGCACTGGATTCCTCTCTCCCACGAACTGTCTTCACCTTCCAACTTCAGTCTAATGATATAGTTTCTGCCGCTCTAATAACCGTTCGCTCCACTAGCTTCTTCACTCTGTCTGATTGTTCCAGCTCCAATGTCCAACTCACTCCAGCTGCTCCCACAGACTAATCCACGATATAACTTCAGTCTTTTCCAAAAGGTATCACTCCAAACTCCAGCTGTTAACTGCCTGCTCCAACTGATCACAACTCCTTCTGACAAGTAACTGCTTCTGACTGCTCTCTTCAGCTCCAAACACCATCTGACTGCTCTCTTCAGCTCCAAAAACCATCTGACTGCTCTCTTCAGCTCCAAACACCATCTGCCTTCTACCATTCCAAGATTCATCTGACTGCTCTAAGATCCATCTCCAAAAATCATCTGACTCTCTTTAGTTACAAACACCATCTGACTACAACTGCTTCTGACCAGTAACTGCTTCTGACAACTCCACCTCTCTGCACTTCGCTAATATGGAATGCTCTCCCCTAGTGGAAAGTTCCAGCCATTAGCCTCCTCCCACCAAATCCATGTACCAGGCTCCCTGCTCCAGACGCTCTCACAGTGATCAGCTGCTAGTTTCGTCTAGAGACTTGAGCCCCAGGGACACTTCTTGATAAGATGCAGCTCCGGCCGGTTCTCTCTAGTTTGCAAAGAGCGAACAACACCTCATAACTAAAACATCAGACTTGACCTAAATGCATCTCAGTCTGCAGAGGCAGAAAGCAAAATGGAGTCTCTCTGGTTCTGGGCCTTGTAGGCCCAAAAAGGATGAAATAGACACACAGCTCTATCAGAATACATACACAAACCCTAACAATAGGTAATATAAAGTCAGAACTATAGGATCCACCCTCTACTATAGGTAGAATGATGAAAGGACACATAATTATGTCAAAGCCAATAGGCAATAGATGGATTAGAGTCAGGAATAAGGGATCTATCATCATATAAAGCGGCTATCCTCTAGTTTATGCTACTAGGTCTGAAAAGAGGCCTGAAAAGGACCAAAACAAGCTAAGAATAGGGATCTAGGATGGTAGCAAGCTAAAGTCACCATCACTCAGAAATAGAACCAAAAACCCGGTCACTACAGGAGTTTATTTACCGTACTACCAATGTACTGCTTCCCGCATCTACGTTCCAAAACATTTATCACAAGGGTGTTATCACAGAGTATTTCTCTCTTTTATTTTTCTCCCATGCCCATTATAAATTTGGATGTCCACCCAGTTTTGCCCATATTTACACACCTTGCATTTGCTACATTTCACAAAGCCAGATGTTTTAAGCCAATTCAATTTGTTCCCTCCTTTCACTGAGCTTCAGAAGTTACTTTGAGTTAAGAGGTCACTTAGTGTGGGTGCCTTTCTGTATGTAATATTTAGATGTTCCAATGTCTGGCTTTTAATATCTTCATCTTTATCATCCATTCTCCAATGCTTAGTCAAAGCCTCCTTTATCTCTCGACTTGATGTATTAAAGTTGGTTATAAATCTCACTGTTTCATTCTCGTTATTTTGTGCTGTTTTTTGCACCTTACAGTACTAATACATTTTGCCTCTTGAGCTTCCTGACTCTCTTTGTGGCATCATTCAGAACAACCACTGGATAGCCGTGTTTTTAAAATCTCCTGTACATGTTGGTGAGTTGTTTATCAAATCTTTTATCCTCCAAGCAATTTCTTCGAGCCCTTAGGAACTCTCCATATGGTAGGCGTCATTTTAAGGCTTTGTGGTATGTGCTATTTGCTGCCAAAATACTGTTACAGGTAGTTGGTTTGCGGAACGCAGTGGTACAACTCTTTCCATCCTCTATAAACTTGTATGTCCAAGTAATCAATTTCCTGTTTCTGATGGTATATGTTTTAACAGCAATTTTTTGAGGATCAAAGCATAGGTTCCTGCACTAGACCTGACATCCCCAGATGTCTAATTCAAAGGTGCAAAACGGGCTTGAGGCACAATCCCTTATATCTCATAGATTGGTAAAGCCAACAGTTACCCTACTGACTTACTCAAAACAAATACAGAAACAATTAGCCCAGCACACTTTTTTTCAAGAGTCAAACAATTAACAGATTCGCAGTACAGTTGATGCACAAAGACAAGTCGATGATATATTTTTCTTATTGAACTTCATCCTTAATTTTCCTTTTTTTGTAAAAACGTTTTGCAACCGCCATTGCGTTTCATCCACACACAGACTTCTTCAGGGCTCACAATGTTTTTTATATATATGATGCGCTTTCACACGACCAATTTTGACCGTATTTGTGACCAGTCAATCTGTGAAAGATTTGAGGATAATCGGCGGCCCATGTATCAGATTTTTCGTTTCTCTCTGTATGTAAATCTCTTTCACGTCAAGTAATTTACAGTGTTGTGTTTTTTAGCAATGGCAGCGAGCAGATCTCACCACACGATCCTCCACAGCAGAAGTAGCTCATGATGGTACATGTACATTTTAATTTGAGAGCATTATGATTCAAAGATTTAAAAAAACACTCCAACTTCTCAACTTCTCCTTCCCAAATTAAAAATAGGTCGTCGATATAACGCACCTGAAGAAGAATCTTCTCCAATCTTTCTTTATTCTACTCCGACCACATGCATTCTGTCTCCCAGTACCCCATGGTCAAATTAGCATATATTGGCCCAAATGAGGTCCCCTTGGCTGTACCTCTGTTTTGTCTATAAAACTTTCCATAAAAAGTTAAAGCATTGTTGTTTAGGCAAAACAACATAATGTGTGACTAAGGAGAATTAAGGATCATGTTCTTCATGTGCAATGGAGGCATATAATGAAACCACATCAATCGTGGCCATTATATATTCAGTCTTATATGTATGTATATATAGTTCAAAAGTTGCAGTGATGTTATCAAGGACATCATAGAACATGTAGTGAGTGAGGTAATATGGGATGTAATAAGCAGTGCATGGAGAGGGTGTGACTAATCATTACCGTAGGGCACGAGTTATAGTTACTTGAGATAACTATAACTGGTGAATGTCAGTGGTTTTGTTCAGGGTTGGATTGGGGCACAATTCGGCCTGGCCAGCCTAAAAAAAGGGTCCCACATTCGCAGATTGCAACCTTTCATAACGCTCTGCTTAGTTAGGATAATGGAGCTAAATGCTGAAAAACATTTGCGCTAATACAAGTATTTTAACGCTTATACAACCGGTATCTAAATAGGAAATTAACATTCCAAGGAAAAAATATACTTTGGAAGCACAGAATTATCAAAAATACTAGGGACTTATTTTTAATTGTGTTTTTAATCCATATGTTTCTTGTGGATGATTTGATTAATGTTCATTGGGAAACATGGTATGACAGAGACATAAACTGCCTTTTGCCTTCACTTTTTTATGATATTTATTTACATTTTTGCAGTACTTAAGAGAGGCCCTCCAATGTTCAGATATGGTGAAAGGTGCAACTGTATCTTTTCTTTTACTTGCAGCTAACATCACATGTACTTTCTGAGAAAGGGAATGATGCTAGTGTGTAAATGCAAAAATAAACAAAAAAATAGTGTCACTTTTCTTACATGCAGTTTTATATAGCATGAACTAGGCCCAGGGGCATTAAAGTGCTTTACGTGAGCACCAGTTAACATTACAGAGGGTCATATTATTTTGTTTTAGTTTCATGTAGATTAAGTGTCACACAGGATATTGAACTGACCCTGGGACTTGAATCTGGTTTGCCAGTTTCAAAGTCAACTAAATCCCCAACCTGTCCCCGTTGACTGCAGTAATTGTTATCCGGTGAACAAAGGACAAGAGCAGATACTGGTTTATCTTCACTGCTTGTGGTGGAGGACCAAAAACTGAGGAGTTCCTTTGCTGGCCCTCGCAAACCCCCACCAACCGATGCTCTGGTCCTCTCCCCTGCTGGAGCCCAATGAAAAGTAAGTGCTAATGTCTTCCCATCAGCAGCTCCTTGAGGCCTCTGTTACACATGGAGGCAGGCTGACGCACCTAATGCTGTAACAGTCGGAGCCGCCTATTGTCATTCTGCCTCTGACATTAGCATGCTGGCCTGACTTCAGCTGCATGTGGTCATATTTGTTAAAGCTGTAACAACAGCCTTTCACACTGTGTGCCAGGGGTGGAGTACAAAAAACTGGCCCACCAACTGGCCTGAGCCAGAGGCCTATCAGCCGTTGCCTGCCTTGCCAATCCGAGTCTGGTTCTGTTAGTTTAAAATGCCATGTTTTAACTGACATACCTGTAACATCCTTTAAACTTTAGGTCAGTAAATTTCTAAGATTTGTAAAAAAAAATGTAAACTATGATAATATTACTATTCTTAACTACAATATCACTGTAACTTTTTTCAGTGAATTTCGATGTTGTTTTAACATAAGGTAAGACGTCCATTGCTGTGTGTGGTGTGGGGTTAGGCATAGGACCTGGCCTGTGGACAGACCCTGCACGGAACACCAACTGGCGCCTTGCCGCCTGAGGACCACAGCACAGAGCTTGCCCTGTTGCCAGGCTCTACATTTAACTCCCCCGGCCACCCTTCCTCCCCACAGCACATGACCTTCAGTCTTGCATGGCATGGGGCTGGGCCTAAGGCCTACCCAACCTCCCACTGGTGTGCATGGCAGAGTATATGATATGACAATATAAAGGGTATCACTTTAAGTACAGCTGATCTACTGACTATCATAGGTCAGAACACCAAAATGTGAAAAAAGCCGGCCTATTCGCTTTGTCAAGTGGTCAGAATCAATATTTCCTGTAAACGTCCTCTAAAATCAGTGAAAACGGGTGCATTTTGATTCAATGTTGATTGTAATGGAGAATTTTGAGACAGTTGTAATGTAATGATTCCACAGACTAACATGGTCACATCAGCACCACAATGATTACATGCACAATGTTCTCCAGTAGTACCCACACCCTACAGAGACAGAAATGCGAGGTCTAAAAAGGTTGCACTTTGAAAATTTACTTGAACTGCGTGATGTCGATAGTAAGTTCCTGAGAGAAGCAGTGTGCCAAATATGGAAAATGAGCAAACAAGAAGAAATAGTTTATTTTTTTTAAATAAACATCTTTACACTTCTACATTTAACAAGTGTTACGTGTTTCATATACCTGTGCAGTATACACAACTAAATGTTATATTTCACTTAACAACATTATACATGTAAACGTTTGAGAATGCAGGAGAGAGAGATTTAAAACAAAAATAGAGTAAATGAATTTCCCTACGTACTTGCATGAAGTGCAGGATTTTCTGGGCATACGAAAGCTAAAATAAAGCAGTTTTTTTACTTAAAAATTGTTAGGATCTCACATAAATCAGGAGGGGGGGCATGCATACAGGACAATGACAAGATTGGAGGATTTATTGAACTTTATCTTAGTATAAAAAGCAAGTCTTAATGGTTTTGAAAGGTGTGGGTACATATCATGGAAATTAAAGCTTAGTAACTAATGTGGCCTACTTTGTTGTACAAGTTCCTTGATATTCTGGGACAAAAAAGCAATAACTTTAGAAATGAGCTTGAAACAATGTGGCCTTGATAAACGCTTAAAGCGGACCACACTTAGGCAGAGGCGGCTCCTCCGCTAAGCCGGAGGAGCGTCGGTCCACTGCTTTATAGCAGTGCAACTGCAAAGTAAAAATAAAATGATAATAACGGAATGTCTGTTATTATCATTTTATTTTTACTATTGCAGCTGAGGGCAGCCCCATTGATAGGGCGGGCATGGCTGGCCTCCCTTGATGTTGAGGATGAAGGAGGAGTAGTGGCTGCATATAAAGTACGCCTGGCGCTTTGGCCGGCTGTCTCGGGCTGGCCAAGCCATCATGTGCACTGGGCATGTTCTCTACAGGCAGTATTATACAGCCTTAGTGGAGAACATGCCCAGCCTCCAAGCCCCTCTCTGAGCGCTGAACCAAGCTGCTCAGACCAACCACAACTCTTCACTCTGATTGGTCAGAGGATTATGGGAAGCTGGGTGCTTCCTGCTTGAGGAGAAACGGTGTTCGTGGCGGCAACCTCCAGGTAAGTTTGCTTTTGTTTCATTATCTTTTTTCCCTACACCCCACATACCCTGCCCCTTCCACTCTTCCCTACCAGCCGCCACTGCACTTAAGAGTCATGAATAAAAGCATTGCTTTTAGTGTTTGCCGCTCTTCTCCTGGCTCCTTTGCCTCTTCCTCATTTTTCTGCTTTCACCCTACATTTTTCCCATCTCACATTTTGAGCTGCAGTCTGTTCCTTATTTGGTTGCTCTTTGTGACTTTTGATTTCTTGACTTTGAATCCATATCTCTTGTTCTTCTCATACTCAGTTACTTCTTCTGAGGAACTCCTTTTGTTTTGTTTTTGGAGTTTTATATAGCGCAAACTAGACCTGAAGTTATTGGGTATCAGAGCGCTTTACATGAGCACCAGTTTTGTTACACAAGAACACATTCATGTTTTTGTTAGGCAAGGGGAGATTTAAGTGATTTGCCCAGAATTACAGGATGTTGAGCGTCGTTGCCGAGACTCGAACACTGTTCACCAGCTACGAGGTTGCCAACTCTAGCCATAAGGCTACGACCTCTACCCATACTCCTTGTATGTCCCCAGTGCAACATTTTTAAAAGGAACGAGTACAGGTGCCCAAAGCTCTGCTCAGAAGACCGTGGTCAGTGCAACTAAATGCTGGTGGACAAATACGAAGACTGCATAGACTTAAATCCATGCTGTGCCTCTATTAAACACTATTAACCTTTGATAAATTAAGCGTCTAAGCTTCTGTGGACAATACACAGCATTGTACTGTCTGTAGATCTTGGATAAAGGATTTAGAGCATAGGCGTACACCAGTTCAGTTCAATTCTTTTATTCGATTAACCATTTTGTCAATCATAAAAAGTACATCGTGATAAAAACAATACATTATAAAATCACAGTTGTTATTAAAACATTTTAGGAATACAATTTATGTTCGTTTACAGCATTAGTACTGATAATCAAGCTAAGTTCGTTTCCATGGTTTTACGGATGGCTATACAAGTTTTCAGAAACACAGCTAAATTTTTTGCCACATATTGCGAGTCAAGCTGTTGCAAGGCTAAAAACGCCGGGCGACAGGTCCTCAACCCCATTTGTCGTAACAAAGGTAAGACCCAGCGCCTGCGTGGTACTGCGTAGTAGTGGCAGAACAGTACTACGTGCATTGTCGTTTGGGGGGAGACCTTGTCGCATGGACATTTATCCAAATCGTGTGACCAGGTTGACATTTTAGGAAACGTAACTAAACGGAAAAACAAATTAAACCGAAACCTCGTTAATAGGTACTTTTCATGGTTGGATATGTGATATGATAAATATGGTTGGACGCCTGGGAACGTCTGAACCATCAGAATGTGGGCATTGGATTGTTTCGATACTTCACTGGACATTCGAAGTTCCCTTAGATGAGTGAGACAGTGTTCCTTCAGGGTTTTTCTACTCATCTCGGTAATGGTTGAAGGCTCGATGATGTACTGAGTAAAGTCAAGGTCTTTCAGAAAATTGACCACGAAAGACAGCCATGGGATGTTTTTCCAGGCCGACATTTCGAGACAATCTGAGATCAGTGCACGTGTGAGATGACACTGGGGCTTTGTCCATATGCGGTGCCATAGTAGCATTGGTTGACACCTAACATAATCTGTTAGATAGTCTATCCCAAGCTCTATATGGCATCCAAAAGAGGGGGCGCTCCGCGGGAGAGCCAGAAGATATTTTACAAAGCCATTTTGTATTTTTTGTAGTTCCTTGGTGTTTACGTAGCCCCAGATCCCAGCTCCGTATGTGGCAATGCTCAGGCATTTTGCTTGATGGATTTTAAGCAATACTGAGGGAGATGGTTTGCCCACTTTTCTAGAAAAGGAAACGAGGGCAGAAGTTGCACGTTGGTAGAGCAATCTTCTATTTACCATCGCCCTTTTCCATGATAATTTATCGTCTACGAGGATACCCAAATAGGGGTACTCCGTGACGCGTTCCAGTTTTGATTGGTCTATGCAGAGATGTTTCGAGCTTTTTACCTTGGGGCCTGATTGCATGACAAAGGTCTTGGTCTTATTGACCTTTAGCCCAAGTGAGAGCATGAAAGTGCAATATTTGTCTAGCTGTTTCTGAAGTTGCACGAGGGTCCTAGCAAATATTACAGAGTCGTCTGCATAGAGGAGTGCTGGTATCGGGCGCTTATTGATGGTCGGTAGATCCCGGCTCCCCTCCAGCATGGCCGCTTCCAGGCCATTGGTATATAAATTAAATAAAAAGGGGGCGAGGACGCAGCCTTGTCTTACTCCGCGGTTTATTGGAAAAGATGGGGTCAACTCACCACCTGTACCAAATCTTACGCGAGCCGATGCACCAGTATAGAGCTCCCGCAAAAATTTGAGAAGAGGTGGGTCAACACCCAACCTGTCCAAGATGGACCAAAGCTTGGCATGAATTACACAATCAAACGCCGCACTGAGGTCGACGTAGACCATGAAAAGGTTTCCCCGTTTGACTCCAGCATATTTCCCTATTAGAAGTGTTAGATTTAGTGCTTGCTCAACAGTGCCCAGTCCCTCCCGGAAACCGTACTGGAGGTCTGTTAAGATGTTTTTTTCTGTCGCCCAGTCCTGGAGGCGGTCCAAGATTAAGCGGCCCGCGACTTTACCCAGTGAATCCAGGAGGGATATGGGCCTGTAGCACGTAGGGTTATTTCTCTCACCTTTTTTAAAGATTGGGAGCAATATGGAGGAAGACCAAGAAGCCAAAAGTCCTTCTTTTAGTACAGCAGCGATTAGCTGGGTGATTATAGGCGACCACAACTCGATGTTAAAAAGAAATATATCTAGTGGTGCACCATCAGGGCCAGGAGCTTTTCCGGCTTTTGAAGAAGATAGAGCGCTTATAACTTCATCGAGAGAGAAGTTGAGGTCAATAGGATATTCCCCCTTCTCGATGGGCTTGGGTAAAAGATTTGGTTGAGCGGCACTTTCTGCGATGGGGTCGCTAAAGATTTTTGAAAAATGGGACACCCACTCGTCCGCAGACACAGCTACATCCAAATATTGGTGAGAACTTCCCTCGCTCAGGAAGGGAGATTTTACCGTTTGCCAGAATAGAATGCTGTCTTTTCTGTTACAACTCTCGTGTAGTTGGGCCCATAAATCGTTCTTATGGTCTCTCCTACAGTTATGCTGAGCCTGCTTATATTCCTGTCTTAGTTTAGTTATTTTTACTTGGTCCCTAACTGGATTATGTAGTTCTTTTTTTAAGGCGTTTAAAGCTTTTCTGCAAGCCGTGTCGAACCAGCCTGGCTCCTTACAACGGCCCTGCTTGCGGGTTCGAAAGAGGGCCTTCTGAATTACTTTCAAAATTTCCCCGAAACTGGTGATAATTTGCGCTGGGGAGGATGTCTCATTTAAACATGTGTTAATCCAAGGGAGTGCGTTTGTAATCACAGTGGACGATGTTTCGGCTGGTTCGGTTCTTGACCATTTCACACAGTACCCATTATTTTTGGCCATGGACAATGTTTCTTGGGCCAAGAGGCTTTTCTTGAAAGGTTGGGGAGCACTCAGGATTAGAGATAGTACTAGTGTGTTGGGGAAGTGATCACCTGAGACTTCAGAACCTGTACTAAACTGTGAAACGGTACCCTTTAATGAATAAGAACATAATATAAAATCTATGGTGCTAAAACAGCCCCTTCCGTGGAAAGTGGGATTGAATTCCACAGGGGGGTCGGTAAGTTCATTGGCAAAAGTCAATTCCAATGACATTAAACTACCATTAAAAGAATCTCCTAGAGGGGAGTGAGTGAAATGTGTCATAGGGCAATCGTTTTCGTCTAGGAGGCCACAGTCAGAATTCATGTAGTGGGAACACAATTGAGCGTTAAAATCCCCTCCCCAGATTACATTACATGTGGTTGTTGCAAACCTTGCACGTAGATCGCCTACATAGAGTGAAATTTCGGAAACAATTTTAACACATTCTACAGGTAAAAGATTGTTATAAAAATTGATAAAGCAGTATGAAATACCATTTTTAAAAGTAATCAAAAGAATCTGGTAGTACAAAGAAGTACACTGCAGGGAAATTTTCTTAACTTCAAGCTTATTGGATACATATACCGCAAGACCCCCCTTTGGTCTGCCATGTGTTGAAGGACTAGCGGGAGAGTGGAATGTTACGTAACCTTGAATGTGCAGAGGGTCAATTGTCCATGTCTCTTGAAAGCACATTATCGTGTGGGAGGTAGCAAAGGCCAACCATGATGCCGATAGCATCCTGGGTCGCAGACCAGCTACGTTCCAGAATAGTATCGGCAATGAAGTGGTCGCTGATGGTCTGTTGGCAGTTGCTACCATTCCATCATGGGGTTGTTTGCCTTGTGTTGAAGTCGTCACAATGCTGACAGATCGGGGCAGGCTTTCATGATGGTTAACACACTGGTTGATGGGATGAAGGTAAGGCTGGGAACCAGCATGTTGGGGGGTACAAACATCCTCTGAAATAGTTAACTTGACTGGTGATGGTGGGGACGTAAGTATGGGCGACAGTTTTTGGATGACAGAGGGAAGTACTGGCGTCAAAAGTAGGGGCTCTAAAGTGGAGAGGTTATCGTCGGCCAGGACTTTGGCTGTTGGTGGTCAGTCCACCATCTCCAAACAGTCAAACCTGTTAGACGTTGGCACACCTCTCCAATCCAATGAAGGCATGATGTTTCTGCCACCTTGTCCCTGCCAGTTTATCCAGTCCGTGTTTCTATGCCGGTTCCCTACCTGAGTCCAGTTCCACTCAGGGGCCGGAGGAATGAGATTGGCTGGGGGGTAAAAAAAAGCTAGCCTTTTCGTGCCAATTCCTTCCGCTGAGATTTGGGCGCCCCGTGGGCAGATATATTCTATGATTTGGGGGTCTTCAAAAGTTATTATGATGCAATCACCTGGGATGGTTTTTATCTCCTTCCCTACCCAGGGGACTCTACGAACTGAGACAATGCCATTGTTGATAAATGGGGGAAGTGGTCGATTCAGCGACAACCAATGGAGAACCTTATTTTTTAAGGACCATCCGGGTTCTTCGGAGTTGACATGCAACGCTGGAACCCCGGTCATGATAGCTACGTACGGTGTGGCTTCTGGAGGGAGATGAGCTGAGCGAGGGACATTGCGCCTTGTGTTATAGGCCGCATTTTTGTTGACTGATGTTTTAGCTACGGGCCGTGCAGGTGGTAGACCAGAAGAAGTGGCATTTTGTACAGGGGGGTCGGGCACAGAGGGAATAACTGGTTGTTTTGTGACTAAATTTTGTGAGGTTTGCTGTGGGTTGCGACTGATTGTTGGGGCAGATTTTTGGTGGACCACCGCTGCGGTGGTCACCACTTTAGGAGGAGGTAAAGTTTGTTTGGGGAGGGTGGCCCCTGATTTTGCCGGTTTTGAAATGGGTATTGGTTTAGGTTGCCGGGTCACTGGAGCTGCAGGGTTGATGGTCGTGCTGTTAGTTTTTGGTTCAGTTGTCAATATAGCTAAGGATTTCTCGATCTTAGCTAGAACCAATTTGATGGGGTTGAGATGAAATTTAATTAGAGCCTCTATGGAGGCTAAGGTAGGCATATCTTGTGGCAAAGAAGATCGTTCATTGCCTGTAGTACCTTCCGGAACCATGCTGCGGTTGTCAGATGAAAGATCAATTATTTCTGGCAGTATTAAGATGTTAGGCTGGTTTAAAATTTCCGGTTGTGGTAAAGGATGAGTTGATAAATGTGGATCTTCATGAAATTGGGGCGGAAGAACCTGTTGCAAGTCAGTGGGGTTCGGGGTAGGGTGTTTATCTTTTTTTTTCTTTCTGTTTTTCGGGATTGCACCTTCCCGTTGGCCCCTGGTGTTCGGGGATAGGGAATTCTCCTCCAAGTTGGAAAAAAGAACTGGAGTTCTCTCAAGTGATCTTGAGGGGTGAGGTGCAGAGAGCTGGGATATTTGTGTTACAGAAAGGTCAATAGATACTGATAAATCTACCGTCCCTGGTACAGACGGGGTTTCATATTGAGAGTCAGGTACCAAGGGGCGTTGTGGTGTTATAGCAGAGGCCAGTAAGCCCAATGAAGAGCGCCTGGCCATAGCGAGGTCTTGTGAAACCCTTCTCTCTAATAATAGCACACCTTGGTTAATAGCATCATGAGCTTTTGCAATAAATTGATCTATAGGACCTATGATCTGGGCGGCGTGCGCTGCTTTACTGTTTCGGGTGATTCTGGGAGACATGCTTAAACAGTGCAATAAAGATGAGTGTACAACCAGAAGAAGATAGAGTGTGATTCAGAAGACCTGGATGTACAATAACAGATGTGGAACAATGTTAGTGGGGTGGCCCAGTCCAGTCTTACCCGGTCTAGAACGGGCTAAAACGGGCCCGCCCTTGGCCCGGGCTTCGCCCGGCGTCCCGCGAGACGGGGGTGACGCGCTATTTCTGCGCCTCCTGGCGCGCTGGTGAAGCGGAGTGCGCCGCTCGGGATGCTGGGGGTTGTGGTTTTCGTTCCCCCCGTCCCACGCTCTACTCAGCTCTACCCACGCTCTACTCTAGGCGTACACCAAATTCATACAAGCTTGGAAAAATTCACAACCAGCAACAAATAAATAGAATGAAAGTCAAATGAATGCTGATAGTAGTAGAGACAATCACACCACTACAGGGCCATGGCACGAGAAGCTCTATTCCCTAATACCCTACCAGCTTCACAAAAATAATTGAGAGGTTATTCGACAAAAACATCTGAAGGCCAGCCCCAAAATAATTCTTTAACCATGCTTCAGTCACTGCCAAGATCTGAAACTTATTATCAGACAGCATGGAATGAACATTGTAGTGTACCTCACTGTGTAGAAAATTGATGTGAGTAAATGCAGAACGTGTGAGCCTGACTCGAGCTATGCTATCACATTGTCTCATACTGTTCACTCTATTAACCACCTAGGCCTGTTCAGGGTCCAAAAAAAAGCATTAAAAAAAAAAATTGCTGAGTTTCATGGTGGATCTGTGAACCCGCCTGAAAATTATTTAAAAAATGAAGAGCAGGAATTTGAGATGTCATAAGTGATGTCATGAGTGATGTAATATGTGAGGTCATAAGCAAAGCATTGCGGGGGCACAAGTTATAGTTAGCTGAGGTAACTACAACGGCTGAATTTCTCAGTTTTTTTATGAGTAAAATTTGACCTTCACTATAAGACCTGTAAACTTTGTTTTTTAGTGAAATTCTAAGGTTTCTTTAATTCTATTTGCTAACTATAACGTCCTTGTAACCATTGTTTTTTTCAGTGAATTTCCAAGGTTTTTTAAATGCTAATTCTTAACTATAACGGCCCTGTAACCTTTGTTTTTTAAGTGAATTTATATATTATATATCTACATATATACACACATATATATATTACCTTAAAGACATAGAGTACAGCAAAAATTATGCAAAAAAGAAGGAGAGTACTCTGAGTAGTTCCCAAGTTTAGGTGGAAGGCAGCTCCTGTGTAGAGCACCCTCAACACCAGCGACACTCTAAATTTGCTCACCTCAAATGTCTGCTTTTTTTTGAAAACCTTTATTTTAGCATTCAATAAAATACAAGCATGGGCCTACAACCGTGGGGGCCGGCCGCTAGATAAATTAAGACCACCGATATTACAGTACTACACAGCTCATCAGCCGACAACCCAGAGGTTCGGCAGCGATTCAGGACAAAACTGGTATAAGAATGCACAACTAAGTTCCAGGATGAGTCAGAGGTTTTGTTTTCTATTATATAAGAGAGGATCAGGTGCCATACAATCAAACCAGAGAATGCGGGGGACAGGGTAATAAACAGGATATACATATAATAACCACTGTGATGGAGAATCGGCACCAAAGCATACAGATCGATGCAAATGAACACGCAATATACATTCCATGTTGCGTCAATTCTCGGAGCCTGCCCACCCAGAAATCGGATATCATAAAAGCATGAGCACTAAATACAAGCATACGATAAAAGTCCGAATAATTCATAGCTATACTGATCCTTAAAAAAGAGAGAGAAGGAAAAGAAAGGCCATAGAAAATAAAAAAGGCAAAATAAAAAACCCCCGTCCAGCCCCCCACCCTGCACCCCTGCAGATGGCTACAGCCTGACCCCACTAGCAGCGTGCCTGTCGCCCCTAATAACTAAAACCCTAAAGGAAGGAAAAAGAAGAAGAATGGAGGAGGGCATATACATTTGGGCTCCCAGCCCCTATAGACCCCCCGCCAGAAACAGCCACACCCTATCAATAAAAGAACACTTATGACAGCACTATAGAAAAAAGTAGAGGGTACCGTAAGACACTGCCCAGCCTCTTAGAGCAAACAGTTACAGGTCGAACACTTGTGAAAGCCACTCCAACCCTTCCCGACCTAGTCAATCTCAACCTTGGCCCTTCCGAACAAGAACACAAACACCCCCCATCGAGACTCAAAGGCACACAAAGAGGTAATAAAGGAGAAAAGAGTCATCAAAAATCAATCCATGGCGACTCGCAGGCAGTGGGTCCACGGGAATTTTAGACGCTGAAGAACTCTCCCTCCTGGATGAACAGTCCCAATGTATCCTGCACAGGAATCGTAGAGTCACCAAGAAAGGAGAATACGACCACAAAGTGAAAGGAGAGTCACAAACAGAAGTCTCTGGGAGGGGAACGCCTTTTGATATCTCCAGAGCCGATAGTGGTGGAAGGTTCGGTGATACCATGACATCCTCGGGAATACCGTCTCCCAGGGCACCATCTGATGGTTCCAATGCTTGTTTCCTCACGGGGCTCTCGCACTGAGTCAAAATGGCCACGGTTTGAATGGCTGGAGATTCCTGTTCCAACCGTAAGGCCGGGTCCGGTTCTACCAGGAGCATCTCAGATAGGCGCGAGTCCAATTTGCTCAACAAGATATCCACCTGTGAGCGAAACGCCCAAATTTCCGCCAGTACTGACTTCAGCGATGGCTCATGCATCGTTCGAAACCCCGGCAGCCTGAATACCGGGTCCACGGGACGGGGACCCCCACTCACAGCCAGCAATAAGCAGAATCACTCCTCCATTTATAATGAGCAATAGAGATGATCGCCGCCAAATTCGGGCCTAAACAAAGCCTCCACTCCGGTTGACCGGACCCAGCCTGGTTCTTCTGGCCGATGTTGTTGCACTGCAGCCCGGCTGTGAAAGTACTCGAGGACCCGGTTTCCTCGCTGGAGCAGGCCGCAAACTTCAAGACAACAGAACTTCGTCCAACAAGCCGATAAAAGTTTCCGGATTTCACCATCGGAGTGCGGACCAGTTCATGCACACAGAGACCAGGCGTAAAGTCAGGATAATGTACAGGATATCACGGCGGGTTAAGGAGGTCGGCGGAGCCGGGAGCCTAAGCAGCCATCTTGTTTGCTGACATAGCTCCTCCCCCCTCAAAAAAAATGTCTGCTTTTCTATCAACGTTTTTAAGCACAGGATTAGCACAGTGCTATCTACGCCAAGATAGAAATGGACAAAATCTTTTGCCATTTGTACAGCAAAGTCTTTAGGCATAGGATTAGCACAGTACTATCCACGCCGAGCTGTAAAATGAAAAAAAGCCATTTACCACTCCAGGCACAATATTACAGCTTACAGCTGTTCAGAGCAGTTTTACAGCTCAGCGTGGATAGCACTGTGCTAATCCTATGCTTAAAGACTTTGCTTTATCTGCAGTTTTCTGCCGATAAAGCAGCGATAATTTTGTCGTGATAATATGCCCCATAATTCCTTAAAGTACAAAGATGCACCACATACATTCCCATACAACCTATCAACTCACCTTTCAAATTGATTTGTAGATTAAGAAGAATGCCACTCACACAGTAGATATCTGATACAGAATCTCTCTAGTTCAGTGTTTGCAGCAGAACCACGAAATGGAACATTTTCCCTCTCATTTTACACATACATACATATAAACAGCCAATTAAAATCCTTCACACATTAATTCAAAACGAAACACACATTTCTATTGCTTTAAAATTTAAACCTTTCCAACTGACATAGCTTTCCACCCTACCCCCAACAGATCATGCGAAAGTCAACTGTCAACAGAGGTCAAAAGTTCAGCACTGTGTAAAACACTGCTCCCCAACAAATTTAGACTATGCATAAGCACTTACTTATAAGTACCAATAAAGAGAAAAGGTCTCATTAAAAGCAACCAACATATAAACACATAAACTTAATAGATATCTGTAAAATATATATTTTTTATTGTTTTTTTTCTTGCTTACGTACGCTTATGAAACGACTTTCAGAATTCGCACAGTACGCGTACACTAAATATACCGCAAAAAAATGAAAAATAGCATCTATCACTCATTTTTTACAATCCCCGGGGACCCCATCCCCTGGGGCTCAAGTATAACGTTCAGGAACGTGGGGGGAGCCCCAAAACCCCCACGGTTCGAGCTGGCTCCCTGCGTCCTTCGAGAGCCGGCATTGCTTTTTGTCAGAGAGACCAGCTTACATGCTGCTCTCTCAGACAAAAAGCAATCTGCTTTCCAACTTGAAAGAGAACTCTCGCCCTACCATAGCAAACAGCAGTGTCCCAGGGATAGGCACCCCGTAACACTACAGGAGCCGGCCCTGGGACGTGGTGGTCCCCAGGACCATCAAAGGATCAACAAAGGCCATCAAAGATTTTGACCTTGGGGATCATTGTAAACCCCCCTAAGCAGTCCTAGGGGGACAGGAAGTCCTATAGCAAATAGAAAACTTTTCCTGTCAATCTACACACTCAATCTGTCATGGTTCTGATTCCGGAAGGAATTATATTTAGAAAGGTTGTACATAAACTAACGAACTACATATCCCAGAAAGCCTAGCGAATAGGGAGGAGTCAGACTCTATATAGGCACCTGCGTACTGGTGAACTGTGTACGTGATTTTGACCAGTATTTTGGAGCTTGGAACTATTGTGTATCCCGCTTTGTGGCGTTCCTCCAAGGCGGAGTTCTCTCTCGAGGAAAAGTGAGTGTGCGGCGGCAGCCGTACGCCCCTACAGGAACCTGGGTGTGCCAGAAGTCCTTTGGTCCGGCGTACTGGCACGAAGAGCAGCGTCCGAGTCATCTGGCTGCTCCTCGCATTTATCGGAGTTTTCTCGGCTGAGGGAACAGAAGGAGTGGGAAGCGGCGGCTTCTCTTTAGAGCGTGTGACGGCTGTTGCACGCTGTTCTAGCACCGGCTGGTGTTAGCGGAGTCCTGGTATCGAGCGGAGTTGAAGTCATTCCGCTGTTCCGGATTCCGTGAGTTAAAACTTGGTGTGGAACTGTGGCGCTTGCTAAAGCATTTGAAAACACTTTCTTGTACTTTGAACTTGTGGCGAATTCATTTGGCTTTGATAACATTTGGAATTCGGCTTTTGGAACTGAGAGTTGCTAAGACTGTGTTTGGACAAGCTTTAATTGTGGATCTACACTGAGAAGATTTTGGAGAGCACTATTGACATTTTCGTTATTTCTTTTGAAGATATTACACTATTGGGGAATTTTTGTTGGAATCACCAGGAAGGCTGGAAGGTGTGTATGACAGTGGTACGGAAGGAGAAAGGTTTGGGCTGATTGATTGCTTGTTTGAATGCTGATTTTCTTTCTTGCATTTCAGAATATTGGTTTTCGTGGATTCAGGTTATTCACTACCTACCAAGAGGGGGAAGAAGAGATTGTAGCTAGTATCCGTGGTAGGTGGTGTCCTAGCGAGAACATTTGAGAGTAGTTAGTATTGTTGTGTTACTAATGCTGGTATTTCTCTGTTGTTTCTCTTTACAGCCTCCCGTCCTGTTCCAGTCCTGTCCTGGTTTTCTTATTTTTTCCCTCGCCTGATTACTTTATGCTCAGTGTAGTTGACATTCTGAGCATAGGGCAGTCTGGAGGTGGACCCCATATAGCATCACCTGATCCTGAGAACACTGGATCGTGACAGAATCACGTACCCAAGTATTGTAGTTCTCCCGGTCAGGGGGTGCTTTTGGGATGGCCACTCTAGAAGATGTGTTGCGTGCGTTGGGTGTGGTCCAACATGAACTTGAGGCTTCTAGGGCTGAAACTGCAGCTTTGAAAGAACGGTTTGATAGGCAGATACGTAACCCGTTTGATGCCACTACGGGTGGTACACCTATACAGGTAACGGTGTCTCCCCCTATCCCGTTAGCCAGCCCAGAGAGGTATGCGGGGGATCCTGCAACCATCCAGACCTTTTTGACCCAGGTGGCATTGCATTTTTCGTGTAGGCCGGCCTCTTTTCCAACTCATGTTTCCAGAGTGTCCTTTGCTATATCCTATCTTACAGGGGATGCTGCCAATTGGGCGGTGCCAATGGTGAGATCTGACGATGCTCTGTTATCCAACTGGGAAGTGTTCCGTGCGGAATTTGAAAGGGTCTTTGATAGACGGGCCACCACGTTGAGCGCAGATAAAGAGTTATTGGGGTTACGTCAAGGGAAAAAAGTGCTGGTAACCTACATGACGACCTTTAATCGTTTGGTTGTAGAAACATCTTGGCCTGAGGCTAAACGGATGGCGTTGTACTATCAGGGTTTAAATGATGACATCAAAGATGTGTTAGCACAAATAGACCCCCAGCCTAAAACCTGCCTTGATCTCATCAATCTCACTTTAAGATTAGATCATCGTATGTCGGATAGAGGGGGTGAGCGTAGGAAGGGGGATCGATCCGGGTATGGATGGCAATTGGGAGGTAAGCCTAGCATAAAAGAAGTGGGATCAGAACCCATGGAGTTGGGAGCCATTCGGCCACCATTGACGAAAGCTGAGAGAGAGAGTAGAAGAGCAATGGGCTTGTGTATGTATTGTGGCAAAAAGGGGCACTTTGTTAGGGATTGTACCATGCGGCCCAAAAGACTAATTATTCCCCTCCATCGAAGCAACTAGCAGTAACCGCGGTAGTAGAGGGTGATTTCAAATATCCCAACTTGGAGGCCTTGTCCCTGGATTGTAACCCTTCACCAGAGTGGAAAATCCCATCGTTAGAAGTACCCGTGTGTAAAAGGACCGAATCTCATATTTTGTTGTCCATGTACCTCAACACCCCTTATGAGAGTCATTCGGTGGTGTCCATGATTGATTCAGGAGCAACGGGTAACTTCATAGATCAAGGTTTGGTGGATAGACTGGGGTTGGTAAAGGTGCCACTTGACAAGCCGGAAATGGTGTTGGCAGTGGATGGTACGCAATTGAAGTCTGGCCCGGTTACAGCCCATACTGAACAAGTGGAATTGGTGATGCCTGGGGAATTGAGGGAACACTGTGAAAGGATTGTGTTGAACATAATCGAGGCCCCTCAATATGAGGTGATCCTGGGAATGCCCTGGTTGTGGCAACACAATCCATCCATCAACTGGAGAGCTAGAACTGTGGATTTCGAGTCAGGGGAATGTGAGGGGGGTTGTATGAGGTTTTCTGCCCCTCATGTCTCTTCCTTAGCCCAGGGATTTGCCATCGCTACTGCGGTGGAAAAAGATGTGGAACTACCCTCTGCATACCATCAATTCAGGGACGTTTTCAGTGAAGCAAAGGCGGAAACATTGCCCCCGCACCGGGATTATGATTGTCAAATTGATCTGGTGGATGGGGCGGTGGTACCTTTGTGTAGGGTTTATGCGCTGTCAGTGTCGGAAACGGAGCATCTGAGGAAGTACATCGAGCACTTTAGCGCCCTTGGCTTCATTCGTCCTTCTCGTTCCCCGGCGGCTTCGCCACTGTTTTTCATAGCTAAGGCCAACAAGGAATTGAGGGCATGCATCGATTATAGACAACTGAATCAGGTGACGGTGCGAAACAGGTATCCGCTTCCGCTCATCGCCGTCCTTCTAGACCAAGTCCGAGAGGCCAGGATCTATACTCGCCTGGACTTAAGAGGGGCTTATCATCTGGTTAGGATTAGGGCGGGTGATGAGTGGAAGACGGCCTTTAAGACTTGTTTCGGACTATATGAATATCTGGTAATGCCGTTCGGGCTTTGTAATGCCCCGGCGGCATTCCAGTTCTTCATAAATGACATTATGAAGGAATACCTGGACAAGTTTGTTATCATCTATATTGATGATTTGTTGATTTACTCGGTGTCCGCTGCACAGCATGCCAGTCACGTGTTACTGATCCTTCAGAAATTACAGGAGCATCATCTATTCTGTAAGTTGAGTAAATGTGAGTTTGGGGTGGATGAGGTAGAATTTCTTGGAGTGATCCTTAACCCTCGGGGGTTCAGAATGGCTGATCGGAAAGTGAGGGCTGTTTTGGAGTGGCCGGTTCCTTTGAATGTACGTGATATCCAATGCTTCCTGGGGTTCTCCAATTATTATAGGAGATTTATCTCACATTTCTCACAGTTGGTTGCACCTATCACCCGCCTGTTACAGAAAGGAGTGACCTTTAGATGGAACCAAGAAGCTGGGGAGGCCTTTGAACATCTAAAGAAGGCATTTAGTTCAGCTCCAGTACTTATGCATCCCCAGATGGATGTGCCGTTCATTGTTGAAGCTGATGCCTCGGATGTGGCCATTGGGGCAGTTCTATCTCAGAGAGAGCACACAACCGGATTGTTACACCCAGTGGCATTTCTCTCGAAAAAACTTAATCCAGCTGAAGGTAACTATACCATTGCCGAGAAAGAACTGTTGGCAGTGAAGAAGGCCTTTCAGGAGTGGAGGCATTATCTGTGGGGTGGTAACCATCCAGTGACAGTGTATTCCGACCACCGTAACTTGGTGTACTTGAAAACAGCCAGGCATTTGTCTCATCAGCAGATGCGCTGGATGCTGTTTTTTGCCGAGTTTGAGTTCACCATCACCTTTCGTCCAGGAGTGGAAAATAGAAAGGCAGACTCTCTATCAAGGTGTCTAAATACGGATAGTGATAGAAAAACGGATCCCAAACCTATTCTATCACCAGAAGTGGTGGTATGTACCATCCAGGTGGAACATTTTTTGGAGGTGGTAGCCAAGCAGCGTACTCCGCAACAATGGGAGGAGTGGGCAGCGGTGGCTGGTCCTCGATACCTCAAACATGGTTTACCTATGGTGCAGAACAGGCTATTTCTACTGAACCATAAACTACGTCTGATGGCTTTCAATTGGTGCCATAATGCCCTCATGGCCGGTCATCAGGGTCATCAAAAGACAGTCCATGAGGTACAGAGACATTTCTGGTGGGAAGGACTGGTTCGGGATGTAAGACAGTGGGTGAACCAGTGTGAGACCTGTGCGAGGGCCAAGAACATTCCATCGAAACCGGCAGGGTTACTTATGCCGTTGCCAACGCCTTCAAGGCCATGGCAGGTGATTAGCATGGATTTCGTGGTAGGCTTGCCTATGGATAAGGGAAATTACGCCATCCTAGTAGTGGTGGATAGTCTCACCAAGATGGGACATTTTATCCCCTGTAGGAATCTACCCTCAGCGTCACAAACAGCTCAGCTGCTACTAACCCAGGTGGTTCGACTTCATGGGGTTCCGCAAGTTATCATCTCAGATAGGGGTCCGCAGTTTGTGGCCAGGTTTTGGCGTACTTGGTGTAAGGCCTTGAACATCTCGGCGGCTCTATCGACCAGTTTCCATCTTCAATCTGATGGTCAGACGGAGAGGCTGAACCAAACATTAAAGAAATATCTACGATGCTATGCAGATGAAGCGGCTGAGTCCTGGGTTTCGTTATTGTGGTTAGCAGAACTGTCTTATAACAATGCTTGGCATGGTTCTACAGGGGAAACACCTTTCCGGGCTAATTCAGGTTTCAATGCTAATATCCTACCTGTAAACATACCTTGTGATGTGGCCAATCATCCTACAGTGGCAGGCCAAGTGAAGGCACTATTACAAATCCATCGGAAGGTGCAGGCCTCTTTGGATAAGGCAAAGGTATCGTATAAGCAATGGGAAGACAAACATCGGAAGGAAGGGCCAGTGTATAAGGTGGGCGATAGAGTATGGCTCTCAACGAAAAACATCCGTTTCAGATTCCGAAGCGTGTTTCATCCCCGCTACATTGGGCCATACACGGTGGTGAGACGGGTGAATCCGGTTGCATACAAACTAAAGCTTCCAGCGTCATTATGGATTCATCCTGTCTTCCATTGTAGCTTGTTGAAACCAGCCCTTGCTGCGCGCAGGAAGGCCGCTCCTCCAGTGATGCGCGATGGGAATCTGGAGTATGAAGTGCGCAAGATATTGGACTCTCATTTCAGGCAGAGAAGGCTGTGGTTTCTGGTGTCCTGGAAGGGGTATACTGCAGAGGATGAATCATGGGAGCCAAGCTCGGGGGTACATGCTCCGGTAGCGATCCGCCGTTTCTTTGCGAGTCATCCGAGAAAGCCAGGGGCCAATCGGCGCTGGTAAAGAGGGATATACTGTCATGGTTCTGATTCCGGAAGGAATTATATTTAGAAAGGTTGTACATAAACTAACGAACTACATATCCCAGAAAGCCTAGCGAATAGGGAGGAGTCAGACTCTATATAGGCACCTGCGTACTGGTGAACTGTGTACGTGATTTTGACCAGTATTTTGGAGCTTGGAACTATTGTGTATCCCGCTTTGTGGCGTTCCTCCAAGGCGGAGTTCTCTCTCGAGGAAAAGTGAGCGTGCGGCGGCAGCCGTACGCCCCTACAGGAACCTGGGTGTGCCGGAAGTCCTTTGGTCCGGCGTACTGGCACGAAGAGCAGCGTCCGAGTCATCTGGCTGATCCTCGCATTTATCGGAGTTTTCCTTGCTGAGAGAACAGAAGGAGTGGGAAGCGGCGGCTTCTCTTTAGAGCGTGTGACGGCTGTTGCACGCTGTTCTAGCACCGGCTGGTGCTAGCGGAGTCCTGGTATCGAGCGGAGTTGAAGTCATTCCGCTGTTCCGGATTCCGTGAGTTAAAACTTGGTGTGGAACTGTGGAGCTTGCTAAAGCATTTGAAAACACTTTCTTGTACTTTGAACTTGTGGCGAATTCATTTGGCTTTGATAACATTTGGAATTCGGCTTTTGGAACTGAGAGTTGCTAAGACTGTGTTTGGACAAGCTTTAATTGTGGATCTACACTGAGAAGATTTTGGAGAGCACTATTGACATTTTCGTTATTTCTTTTGAAGATATTACACTATTGGGGATTTTTTGTTGGAATCACCAGGAAGGCTGGAAGGTGTGTGTGACAGTGGTACGGAAGGAGAAAGGTTTGGGCTGATTGATTGCTTGTTTGAATGCTGATTTTCTTTCTTGCATTTCAGAATATTGGTTTTCGTGGATTCAGGTTATTCACTACCTACCAAGAGGGAGAAGAAGAGATTGTAGCTAGTATCCGTGGTAGGTGGTGTCCTAGCGAGAACATTTGAGAGTAGTTAGTATTGTTGTGTTACTAATGCTGGTATTTCTCTGTTGTTTCTCTTTACAGCCTCCCGTCCTGTTCCAGTCCTGTCCTGGTTTTCTTATTTTTTCCCTCGCCTGATTACTTTATGCTCAGTGTAGTTGAAATTCTGAGCATAGGGCAGTCTGGAGGTGGACCCCATATAGCATCACCTGATCCTGAGAACACTGGATCGTGACACAATCTACACACATATACAAATAAATAAAAAATCACATTTATTCCCACATTAAATAAAAATGAAACACACTTTTATATTGCTTGAACTTCTGCATCCTTTCAAACTGACAACACTTTCAACCCTTCCCCATTCCACAATCTGCCAGTTACCATAGAAACACTTCAGGGAACACCTAACTCAGCACACTGGTGAAAAGTTCATCATACATTGTTGCAAATTAAAAAAGCAAGTGTGCTTGACTTCGAGAATATACCAGCTTATCTTATGTAACGTTCTTTTCTATCAGTTTTTCTTAACCTATATAAATCAGACTTTTAAAAAACAGAAACATGCATCCTAGCTTAGTGTAGAATGTTGTCGAACATCCAATCATTTATTTTCTTTTTTCAAAACTGCATGTTGTCCACCATTTTAGAAAAATCTTACTTTTCAAACTGCCATTTCATTTGCAGAGACCTTCGGAGTGCATCCAGACCTCTCTTCAAGATGCTTACAGTGTGGATTGTGGGACGCAGCTATATTTTCTGTAGCCAAAGGTACGCACAACAGAAAAGAATTCACAAAGACCTACTTTTACCAAATGTAGACATTAAATGGATTGGACAGAGAGGATTAAAGTGGCACCAATTGATGCCATTGGTGAAATACTTTTTACAACTCCAACATCCTGACCTCATAATTGTGCACTGTGGTGGCAATGACCTGGGCACTTTGACTGGGGTAGGTCTGGAAATTCTTATGAAGGACACTTTTGCACAATTGATGACACTTTTCCCCAAACCTGCCTTTGTCTATTCTAATATATGCCAAAGGCAGAAATGGAAGTGGTCCAACCTCTATTGTCCACAGATTGAAAAAGCTAGGAAACATGTGAATAAATCTGTTTCTGCCTTTCTCTGAGATTATAGAATGGGGTCCATCTACGTTTCTATATCCATGACATGGAGAGACGGTGTACATTTTACAGATGAGGGAAACAGAGTCTTCCTCTTGAACTTTAGACTCTGCATTGGTACTTACTTTTAGGTACTAAAATCTCCCAATAAACACAGGGGCTCTTTTTAGAGCCACCCAACATCTAAACACATACACTTCATAAATATCTGAAAAATATTCTTCTTTTTCTTCCTTCAGTACACTTATGGGACGATTTCAAATCTTCGCACCGTACGTCGTCCATACGTGCTTGGTACGCGTATGATAAATCTACCATAAAAAATAGCTTTTATCACTAATTTTTTATAGTCCCGAAGACCTCATCTCCTGGGGCTCAAATGTAACGTTGCGGACCGCAGGAAGAGCCCTAAGGCCTCCACCGTCCCAGCCGGCTCCCCACTTCCTGCGGGAAACGGCATTGCTTTTCGTCACAGATCAGCATTCTACTTTCAAAGATGATTTCAACAGTTATACATTTTATAAAATAATATATTACTGCACGCTAAAGGAGAAACGCAGTAGGCACTTCCATATACACACCACTTGAATGCGGGACTATACCAGAACTATAATGTACTAGGGACACTGCACACGTAAAACCATAGTATTACCTTTATTTGTGAAAGGAGAGAGTGGGTAGTGTGCAGCAGCTTCACTGTGTAAAATGTATAATTACCTCCGAGCAGTGACAACAGATAGGTTACAGCAGTCTGACAACAGATCTACAAGCTTGTTACTCCAATTTTGTGTCACTTTTAACATGGCAAAAGTGACGCAAGGAGCTTGTAAATCTACGTCTGACTTTTTGAGAAAAAATCTCAACTCCAGACTCTGCGAAACAGTTTTAATGTTGTTTTCTCTCTCTTTATTTCTCTCTCTCACTCTCTGTGACATCATTTCTCTTTCTCTTTTAAACTTATAGACACTGCTGTCTGCTTTGACGTGTAAAACAACAGCTAAAGTGAAGTTGTGAATTCCACTGGCCGCAGTGTTTGGTCGCAGTGTTTATACAACGGTAAGCACAGAGGCCTAGATATACAATGCCTTCATTGCAATGCATTAGAAATAAGTCGGCATATTTACAATCCTGTTGTGCCACTTTTGTGTCAGTAACACAGTAGGCACTTCCATATAGACACCACTTGAACGCAGCACTATAACAGAAGTGAAATGTACCAGGCACACTGCAAACGTAAAATCGTAGTGTTATTTTTCTAGTTGTTTATAATATAGTTATCATTACATTTTGTTTACAGTTATTGTTTTAATAAAAAGTTAATAAAAAAAATTACATACTTCTTTTTGTTTGTGTATGGGTGACTGTCCACAATAAAAATAAAATGTATAATGCTGAAGTACTATAGTAAGATGTTCAAGAGTAGGATTGAAAAGTACTGAGTTATATTTTCTCTGGATAGACCACAACATGGTAAAGAAATCAAAGTAATACGAAACAATGTGTACCACATTTACAAACCTCTTGCAACATTTTCCTATGCAAATCTACCCCCCTACAAAATTAGGTGTGTGGGCCTCAATGACGCCCCCAACCACGGATACAATCATCCCACAAAGATTTCTATATTGTATGAGAGGGGCTGTGTGCCCTCCGCCTGGTGCCCTGGAGTCCGCCATGCCCAGACCCGGTTGCTGCAGTGTCCTGGGGGAAACAGCCATTACAACGCGGTCATAACCACGTGTGATCGTCACTAGGAAGCCATTAGCACGCATATGGCTTTACCACGCATGCCTTTACCACGCATGCTTTTACAACGGTATTGCAACGTTACAACACAACTTTTACAACGCACTACCATTACATTGCAACTTTTACAACGCAAATACCATTACAATGCATGCCATTACAACGCATGTCATTACATAGCAGATACTCTTACAACGCATGCCATTACATTGTAAGTATAGGTAAGTATATTATTTTTATTTTACATTATTTTATTAATTTAATTAATATTAAAAATAAAATAAAATATTAATATATTAATTTAAGTAATTTTGGGGTATTTTTAGGTTTTAGGGCTGGGTTTGGTTTTTGGGGTACAGGGGTATTTTTAGGTTTTAGGGCTAGGTTTGGTTTTTGGGGTATAGGGGTATTTTTAGGTTTTAGGGCTGGGTTTGGTTTTTGGGGTACAGGGGTATTTTTAGGTTTTAGGGCTGGGTTTGGTTTTCGGGGTACAGGGGTATTTTTAGGTTTTAGGGCTGGGTTTGGTTTTTGGGGTACAGGGGTATTTTTAGGTTTTAGGGCTGGGTTTGGTTTTTGGGGTACAGGGGTATTTTTAGGTTTTAGGGCTGGGTTTGGTTTTTGGGGTACAGGGGTATTTTTAGGTTTTAGGGCTAGGTTTGGTTTTTGGGGTACAGGGGTATTACAACTTAAAATAAATTAAATTAATTAAATTAATTTAATTAAATGTAATTAAATTAATTGCAATAATTACAATTAAAAAATTAATTGAATTACATTAATTAAATTAAATTATATTAATTACTTTTTTTATTTATTTTATTTATTATAATTAAATAATATTATTTACAATTTTTAAATTAATTACATTTCTTTAATTATATTAAATTAAATTATATTAAGTATTATTTTAATTTTATTTAAATTATATTTATTGTAATAAATTACATTATATTATTTACTATTTATAAATTTATTATATTTCATTAATTATATTATATTAAATATATTAAATTAATTACAATTTTAATATTAATTAAATTACTATAATTAAATTAAATTAAATTAAATTAATTACTGTTTTTAAAATTTTTAAATTATATTTATTAATTTAAATTAATTAAATTAACTTTATTACATTTTTTATAAAAAGATATACTTACCTATACTTACGATGTAATGGCATGCGTTGTAATAGTATCTGCTATGTAATGACATGCGTTGTAATGGCATGCATTGTAATGGTACCTGCGTTGTAAAAACTGCGTTGTAACGGTCTGCGTTGTAAAATAACGCGTTGTAACGTCATAGATCCTTTTACAACTAGTAAACTTTTACCACACATGATAAACGCATAATCATAATAATGTCTTTGTGTTGACGAACACGCGTTGTAATGGCTGTGGCTTACGTGCTTCAAATTAGTTTTTAGGTATACGTGTGACCAAGTTCGATAACATCAGAGGCCAAGGACAAACACCGTGGTGTCTATGGCAGGAAATCTCATCGATCACAGAGAAGATAAGCGGAGGGTAGAATGAAAATAACAGATATAATAAAAATAACAGAGGAAAACTACTAAAATGGGGGTGGACAAAGTATGTAATCAACGTTTGGCGCCTCAACACTACATTTCAAATAAATATAGATACAATATGTTTATTAATATATTACAAAAGTATAGCAGCAGATGACACACACGGCCCCGGAAAAAGAAAGCGGAAATTTAATACCTGAAATGAGGAGAGGTTTGCTTGGCGAACTTGAAGGAAAAGAAAAAAAAGTTGGCTTGGAAATGAGGCTGCGCATGCGTAGAGTACAACTGGTGCACAAAAAAAACCCGGAAAGTTTTACATACTATCATAGAAATATAGCTCTTTTTTGACCAGTAAAGTTAGTTCTCAAAAAGAACTCTTTTTTTTAGCCCCAATGCCCCCACAATCCCAGACTGCTCCCCGCGTCCTTCAAGAGCCCGCATTGCTTAATCAGAGAGAGCAGCTTACATGCTGCTCTCTATGACGAAAAACAATCTGCTTTCTTACTTGAAAGAGAGAGCAGATTAAGTTGCTCACTTTTACAAATAGGAAAGTGGTTTGCTATGGAAAGTGGGAGCGGCGACGGTACCACCCTACCATAGCAAACAGCAGTGTCCCGGGAGTACGCACCCAGAGACACTGCAAGAGCTGGACCTGGGAGATGGTGGTCCCCAGGGCCATCAAGGGTTCCAGTAACGGGGCTGCGCGACCCCCTCCCAACATTAAAAAAACCCTGGGGAGTGCAGGTACCCGGGGCTGGAAGGTCATTTGACATATTACTGCCCCAGGAAGGTGGCGGTCCGCGCGACGTGTACGGGAAGAGAGGGAGGGAGAGCTGAAAACATACTTTAAAAAAAAATATTTAACAAAAAAAAAGCCCGACAGAGTGCTTGTCCCGGAGAATGTGGGGAGGAGGACCGTAACCCCCAGCATACTTCAAAATAAAACCACAGAGGGGTGGCATTCCCCGGTACTCGGGGCACCTTACAAGCCCCGCATTATGGAAAAAAATTGCCCCCGGAAATTGCCCCAACGGGACCTAATGAATAAAATGGATTTCTAGTTTTTTTCCCTTTTCCACCGCGTACAAGTACCATACGCTTACCCTGCGATTTTTTATTTAAAAAAATTAAAATTGAGCCTAAAGATTCCTGTACGACCCCCTGAGCAAGCCTAGAGGGTCAGGATGTTTCTACCCTGCCCCCTTTCCTTATTTCTTAACTTTCTTTTGCTGTTTTCTTGTGACTCGGTTCTAGCGACGAACGAGATGGCTGCCAACACTTCCTGGTTTGGAGTGTTGACAGACAGTTGACAGCCAATCAGCAGGCAGCTCGTGCTCGTAATTGTACGGATTTCCGTACGTGTGCAGTACTTCGTCTCTAGATATCTCTATGATTTTACTTTTGATTTTCTCAGAAACTACTGAACAGATTTACACCATTTAACAAAAAGTACAATCTGCGAACCGAACTCTACCTCTCTGCCAAATTTTGTGTAATTCAGTTCAGCTGTTCGTGCTGTAGCCCTGGCTAAAGGTCCCTATGGAAAATTGCATAGGGAAAACACGTTTTGGGGCACCCCTTTTTTCTTGGCCCCCACTTGACGAATCACCCCCAAACTTTCAGGGAAGGAGCGGAACTGAGCAGGCCATTTTCTTGGAGTAATTTGCGAAGATTCGTCCACCGGCATCAAAGTTATTCCAAATAGAATGTTGTGGATTTCCTATGGAAACTAGGTCCTAATTATAACTACCTACTGGCGACCGCCAGTAGGTAATATATATATACAAGAAGTTACAGGATACCTCTGAAGAAGTTCTTAGCCAGAACGAAACATGTTAGGATTGCCGCTTGTTTTATTAAATGAAGGATGCAAGCTTCTTTGTCGGTGTGCGGCTGATTTCTTTCCTCGGGAAGATGATGTGGCAAATTATTACGGTGTGGTTCCACCGCAGCAACGCACCTCCAGCAAGCGCGCCCGAGTCTGCCCGCAGTTGGAACCTTTGTTGTGGATCGCGAAAGTGACAAGGGCAGGCTGGCGGCGCCAAAGACAGACTTTAGCATGGACCCAGGGAAACCTCGAAAATGGGTTTCTTCGGGCACAACGAACTTTGCATTTTTAAACAAACAAGGAAATAAATAACTTTGAAACAATCACCCAATGGAGGGTCAAAAGCATGGAAAAGATAGTGAACCACGAGCACCATAAGGCACTGCGAGCTATTGAGGGCGTTCCATCAGGGCGAACTTCCAAATTGCGTGCAATCTCCGTGGCCTCGCTATCACCTGAACAAGAAGTTACGGCGTACCTCTGAAAAAGTTCTTAGCCAGAACGAAACATGTTAGGATTGCCGCTTGTTTTATTAAATGAAGGATGCAAGCTTCGTTGTCGGTGTGCGGCTGATTTCTTTCCTCGGGAAGATGATGTGGCAAATTATTACTGTGTGGTTCCACCGCAGCAACGCACCTCCAGCAAGCGCGCCAGAGTCTGCCCGCAGTTGGAACCTTTGTTGTGGATCGCGAAAGTGACAAGGGCAGGCTGGCGACGCCAAAGACAGACTTTGGCATGGACCTGGGGAAACCTCGAAAATGGGTTTCTTCGGGCACAACGAACTTTGCATTTTTAAACAAACAAGGAAATAAATAACTTTGAAACAATCACCCAATGGAGGGTCAAAAGCATGGAAAAGATAGTGATCCACGAGCACCATAAGGCACTGCGAGCTATTGGGGGCGTTCCATCGGGGGCGAACTTCCAAATTGCGTGCAATCTCCGTGGCCTCGCTATCACCAGGACAAGAAGTTACGGCGTACCTCCGAAGAAGGTCTTAGCCAGAACGAAACATGTTAGGATTGCCGCTTGTTTTATTAAATGAAGGATGCAAGCTTCGTTGTTGGTGTGCGGCTGATTTCTTTCCTCGGGAAGATGATGTGGCAAATTACTACGGTGTGGTTCCACCGAAGCAACGCACCTCCAGCAAGCGCGCCAGAGTCTGCCCGCAGTTGGAACCTTTGTTGTGGATCATGAAAGTGACAAGGGCAGGCTGGCGACGCCAAAGACAGACTTTGGCATGGACCTAGGAAAACCTCGAAAATGGATTTCTTTGGGCACAACGAACTTTGCATTTTTAAACGAACAAGGAAATAAATAACTTTGAAACAATCACCCAATGTAGGGTCAAAAGCATGGAAAAAATAGTGATCCACAAGCACCATAAGGCACTGCGAGCTATTGGGGGCGTTCCATCGGGGGCGAACTTCCAAATTGCGTGCAATCTCCGTGGCCTCGCTATCACCTGAACAAGAAGTTACGGCGTACCTCTGAAGAAGATCTTAGCCAGAACGAAACATGTTAGGATTGCCGCTTGTTTTATTAAATAAAGGATGCAAGCTTCGTTGTCGGTGTGCTACTGATTTCTTTTTTTGGGAAGATGATGTGGCAAATTATTACGGTGTGGTTCCACCACAGCAACGCACCTCCAGCAAGCGCGCCAGAGTCTGCCCGCGGTTGGAATCTTTTTTGTGGATCGCAAAAGTGACAAGGGCAGGCTGGCGACGCCAAAGACAGACTTTGGCATGGACCTAGGGAAACCTCGAAAATGGGTTTCTTCGGGCACAATGAACTTTGCATTTTTAAACAAACAAGGAAATAAATACCTTTGAAACAATCACCCAATGGAGGGTCAAAAGCATGGAAAAGATAGTGAACCACGAGCACCATAAGGCACTGCGAGCTATTGGGGGCATTCCATCGGGGGCGAACTTCCAAATTGGGTGCAATCTCCGTGGCCTCGCTATCACCTGAACAAGAAGTTACGGCGTACCTCTGAAGAAGTTCTTAGCCAGAACGAAACATGTTAGGATTTCAGCTTGTTTTATTAAATGAAGGATGCAAGCTTCGTTGTCGGTGTGCGGCTGATTTCGTTCCTCGTGAAGATGATGTGGCATATACATATATATGTACAGAAGAAACTACAGAGGTCTGTGTCTCTTTCCTCGCCTAAAGCCACCGTGTGTGCTATCAGGAAGTGGTTCGAGTTTCTAGGATATATATGTACATATATATATATATATATATATATATTTATGCAAAAAGAAAGCAAGGAACACTGGGTAGTTCTCATGTTTCGGTGGAGAGCAGCTCCAATATATGGAGCACCCTATTATACTACCGACATTCTGAATCTGTTAACCTCAAATGTCTCCTTCTCTAGCAGAGTTTTGAGGCATAGGACTAGCACAGTGCTATCTACGCTAAGCTATAGAGTGACTCAGAGGTCAGGAGTGCGAGGCCCATCTCCACCCACACGCTCTTGCCTGCGCCTCATCCCAGGTGGTCCAGTGGAAGATCTGCGCTACTGTCTCTCTCTGCTCTTTCTATCTCTCTTTTGGCGTTTTGCTTTTCTCTCTCTCTTTTATTTTGTATTGCGTCTGCCTTTTTGGGCTTTGCTTTCTCTGTCCTTTTGTAAATTTTCCTTCTTCCTTCTTCATCATCCGTGCCGCTGAAAACCCCTGCAGCCCGCCCCCTCCAATGTCCATGCCCGCTGCTGTGTTTTACCACCTCCCAGCTCTCTAGCACCCGCAGCACTACTTCATTGTGACTGCTGCACGACTGCGCAGTAGGCGTGCCAAAGGTAAGCCTGACAGTGCCGGTACGTACCGGGACCATGCCCAGTGCCAGGGACTCTGCTTCTTGGACCTTCTGTCGCTACAATGCCATACCCTGCTTGCCCTCAATCTTGGATGCCATGCCGTCTTCCACGTAGCATCACCGAAAAAGACCCATGGACCTTTTGCCTGCCAAAACTGCAACCCGACCTTCACCCATGCCAAAACAGCAGCTCCTGTTGTCATCCAGCCCATGAACAGCGTGCCCAATCAGATCAACTGCATCCTCCTTAATGGTGATTTCTCCACAAACACGCCACAGAAATCTGGGACCTCCTCGACTCCAACTCTCCTGGACTAGACATCACCATTGCCATCCCCGATGACTCCAAGATATGTCCTGACTGACCAGGAGGAGGCATCACTCTCACAAGAACAATCTCTGACTAACCACGCACTCTAACGATGACCATAGAACACCTTTACTTCAAGATCCAGTACAACACCCGTCTAGAGGCCCCCCAACCCGACCGCCCTTCACTGACACAATCGTCAACCTCATCACACCCCAAGCTCTCACATCCACAGACTACATCCTACTAGAAGACCTCAACTTCCACATAGACAACCTCAGCTGGAACATGAGCTACAGCCACATCACCAACATTTCCTGGGCCAACCACCACTTCCTGCATCTCGTCTTTGCCTTCGCCACACCCCCGTACACCACCGCCCTCTTCGCCCCCATCATAGCTGGGTCAAGGCCACCAAAGAACTTCCACAGCACAATCACTCCTCCAACGCCAACTGATGCCAACACTGCAGTTCTGAACCTCCACCAATGGGTATCCGACTGAGCTGACACTCTGGCATCCCTCAAGAAGAGACCAGGTAAGCTAGACATTAAGAAAGCCAGTGGATGCACTCCTGCCCTCCACAAGTCCTGATGTACCTGCCAATGACTAAAGAAGAGATATAGGAACAACAAAACCCCAGAAACCCATGCAATCTTCAAACCAGCTGTTAACGCACACCACCTCCTCCTCTAAACCACAAAGAAAACAGCCTTCCAAAACAAAATCAAATGCCAATGTACACAACAGCAAGGAAATCTTTGCCATCGTCAAGGAGTTTGTCGGGCCCAACAGCGACATCCCACCTCCCCAAGACCTCTGGAACAAACTCAACACCTTCTTCCATCACAAGATCAGGCAGATCTGCAACAGATTTGTCGCCCTTAACCCTGTCACTATGCCCGCCATCACCATAGGCAACCACGCCACACCCCAACGGACCGTGCTCAGCTTGACCCCACTCACAATAGTAAGTAAGTAATTTATTGTAAAGTTAATTAAAACTCACAATTTAAAACCATCATGACATTAAAAGTACATAAACAATCCTTGTCTCAACTTATACTTTAACATTTAAAATGCAGTCTTCCAGCTGAGCTTATTGATGTTATGCTATTAGTGGAGGTCATATCAAGATTCAGTTTTACTCTCTATTCAAACTTTTTTTGAGTTGGGCAAAAGCATGGGCAAAGTGCTCACAACAGAGGACACACTCAAGACCATTAAGAGCATCCAGTCAGGAGACCTGTCGGATCCTTGCCCACACCAATCTACCACAGAGGAGCCACTGCCAAAACCCCCCAGCATTGTCGCACCATCAACTGCTCCATCAAAACCGCCACCTTTCCTGATGACTGGAAAACTGCCACAATCATCCCACTGCTGAAGAAGCTGTCCTCAGACCCGACAGACCACAGAACTTCAGACCCATCACCCTCTTCTCCTTCCCAGCCAAGGTCATTTAGAAGGCCATTAATGCCCAACTCTCAGAGTTCATCGAGGTGAACCACGTCCTGGACATCTTCCAATCCGGCTTCCGAAGCAACCATAGCACGGAGACCGCATTTCTCGCTGCCACCAACAAAATCCACTCTCTCCTCGACCAGGGCGAGACCGCAGCCCTCATCCTACCGGACCTTTTGCTGCCTTTGACACTGTCTACCACCACACCCTAATCATGAGTCTCCACAACACCAGCTTCTGCGAAAAGCCACTGGACTGGTTTACACTCCTTCCTCACTGGGTTGACACAGTAGGTTAGACTAACCCTGTTCCTCTCAGAGCCTACAGAGATCAGCTGTGTAGTGCCCCCAGGGTTCCTCCCTAAGCTCCACCATCTTCAACGTCTATATGGCCCCCCTTGTAGACTTCGTAACTAGCCACGGACGCAACATTGTTTACTATGCCAACGACACCCAGATGATCCGCTCCCTCACAAATGAACCTACAACCACCAGAACTATCTCCACAGTCAAATAAAGGGCGTCGCCACCTTGATGAAAGACAGCTGCCTCAAGCTCAACTCGGACACGAACAAAGTGCTCATCCTGGGTCCCACTCCTTCAGCCTGGGACGACTCCTGGTAGCCAGCTGCTCTGGGACCTCCTCCCACCCCTACAGACCATGCATCCAATCTAGGCATCATACTGAACTCATCGCCAACAAAGAAACCACCAAATCAGTTTCATCAGCCTGCTTCTACACACTCATTCTGCTTCGAAAGACATTCAGATGGATCCTCACAGAATCCTTAAAGACTGTCACTCATGCACTCATCACCAACAAACTTAACTACGCCAATGCACTCTACGCCGGCTTCACCCAGAAACAGCTCAAGAAACTACAAAACGTTCAAAATGCCACTGCCAGACTGGTCCTCGATATCCGCCACCCCAGCTACATCATGCAACATCTCTGAAACTCTACTGACTTCAGTTCAACAAGAGAATCACCTTCAAGCTCCTCGCTCATGCCAACAAAGCTCTCCACAAAGTAGGACCATCATACCTGAACCACTGCCTCACAGTCCACTTACTCGCCAGACAACTTCATTCCATCCAACATGCTCTAGCCTCCATCCTCAGGATCCATTAGACTAGAACCAGAGAAAGTTCATTCTCTTACCTCGCCAGCAAGACCTAGGATATCCTGACCACCCCCCACGTCAGGCAAACTGTGTCACTGACCCAATTCAAAAAGGACCTCAAAACCTCACTCTTCAAATGATCCTTCACACCCTGAGGGACAGGTGCCTTGAGACCCTCACTGGTGAGTCGTCACACTTTACAAACCCTTGATTGATTGATTGATTGATTGATTGATTGATTGATTGATTGGCAAAGCCTTTTGCCATTTTTACAGAAAAGTCTTTAAGCATAGAATTAGCAAATGCCATCACCGCCGAGCTGACAAATGAAAACAATGCCTTTTAACTTGTCGTGTTCATATCTAGGACCCTAATTCTATATTCCCGATTTATGCCCTTGAGAGGTTATAATCAATATTATCCTGATAAAGGCATAAGAATCAGATCCATATTCAGTAATAGCCCATGCAGTCCAAAGCACATCACGGCTACTCCCATCGACTCCTAGAAAGCACAACGCGTTCTTTAAACAAACCAAGCCTCCAGCAGCCCGGGAAATCCCCCCTGCTTTTGTTTTGATTTGAACAAGAACTCCTGAAGTCCAGAAAAAACTGTTAGTTCTTAGTGACGTCTTATGTCCAACCTTACGTCAAACCCGGCACCTTCCAGGTATAAAATACCAACAGTTGCCTTAAGCAAACACACGGTGGTTTGGAGCAGAGCGGCCATCTACTTGCCCGAGAGCCCAGCTGATGCAAGAGCCCAGAGAAGCCGCCCCCTCCTGTTTGACGCACTGAGAGAGACGCTGTCTTTTTCTCCAGCCGAGAAAATCCAGCTCCGGGTTTTCCAGCCTACCCTTGCAGGTTGCTGGTATATCGAGTCCTGAGCAAAGAGATACCAGACCTCCCACATTCTATTACCAAGGTACGGAGATTACTAAACCCTTAAGAGAATTCTTGATGCAGATTCTTGGCAAAATAATCTTAATCAACTTAACTTAAACTGCTACTTACTTATCCCTTCCCACTTATTAGGCTTAGGTCAGGTACACCGGGGTAGGCTTAGTTAGAAGCACCAGTTGAGTATGTTAGTCAATGTATTTATGTATGTATATATTTTATCCATTTTAAAGTATCATATGGCTAAGAAACCATATCAATGCTTTTACAGTATTATTTCATAATACTACTTTTACTGTACACACTTTACTTTACTTTAAGTATTGCAATTGTGGCAATTCATTTCACTTGCATGAGAAAGAAGACTGCTCAATAAATAACACCTTTTTATTGAAAACGCCCATCTCTCTATTTCTCTGCACTCTGGTGAAACTAAGTATGCACTGCTGACTGAGTGAAATAGCTGTCTATTGTTTTCACACGACTCTAGAGATACACTCTTATTCTGAGGGAGCAAAGTTGTCATGTTTATGCGGTTGTTGGAAACTGAATCCCTTCTTGTCTGAGCCAGGGGAGCTTGTCCCTCCCTATTCATTCAAGAACGTTTCCAGTGACCTCTGAGCTAGCTGGTGCAAACCTAAATTAAGTTTAACATAGTCAGTAGAGACCTAGATGACCTAAGTCCTACGTCTACACTGCTGTTTATGTTATTCCAATGCGCAGAGCCTATTGGGAAAATAGGAACTACACTACATGGTGCCCAACGTTTGGTAAGGTGATAATCTAACGCAAGACACTAGAGTAACTCAGTAGTGCTTTTTCACACAGAACGCTTTCCCCATAAAAACTCCAAAAGACGTCTGGAGTGAGTGAAGGTTAATATCCGCCGGAACTTAGTAGGATGAGAATCCTATGTATTAGTTTTTGGTTTGATCAACGTTGAAGGATACAGTGTTCCAAAATATTGTGCACCTAATCTTTGTTTCCTTGAAACTCGATCTGCAACAGAAAACTTTCAGTCAGTTAAATGGCAGAAAGTGACGAAGAGAGGAAGCGAGCAAGAATAGCAGCTCGACTCTTAGAGGAAGACACAAGTCTCCAAGAAACTGACCCGGATGCAATAATCATTCCGGTCAATATAAGAAGAACTATAACTCTAAAACTTATAGAAAATGGACTGACAGCACGAGGTGGTACAGTCATATTCGTGATAGAGGCACATGAATATCGGCAGACAGAGGTATTCTATTCATGGATACATTTTCCAGCAGCACATGCTGTGGCAAAAGACTTCCACTATTACAATGAATGAATACACTCCTTTCGAGGAGGTTGAAATCTCACTAAAATACCAAGAGCACCTGCTCTGGTTTAATGGCGCCCTAAAACATAATAATCACATCACCAGGCTCGGCCCACTAGGTAGACCAGGAGCAACGTGGGCGGTTCTAGCCAGCTACACACCACATCCAGACATTGATAAAATGTCAGTTCCTGAACTTTTAGCTCAGCTAAAACTCTTAATTAAAATACATAGACAATTAGTTCAATATGTCATGTGGACCTCAATAGTCCAACCGACAATTAATATTCCACAGCAGACCCCTCACCAGGGGAACATAAACAAAATCACACCACAGAACATACAATCATGTCTTGGTAAGGTACTCATAAAACGGAAACAAATTCCATTCTGGTTAGCACAAAAAATTACTCAAATAGAGGCAGTATTTCCAGATACTACTCCTACTGAGAAACACAGAATTCTGACTATCTGCCTCCCGATGGGGATCGCACCACATGTGGAGGACTGTGTCACTTGGGGCACAGTCTTTGCTTCCATCTACACAAAAACACATGGTGTCCCGTCTATGGCGGTAATACCAGATGTACTAAGAGAGATTCAAAATGAATACGGTCCAGAACCTGCTTTAACTCTGGGTATGAAATTACTGAAAGACTTCAAGCTGGTCTCGGCTATATTATTAGCCAACATAAAAGGTGAAGCAGCATCTGTGGCGATCCGCCAGAAATTGAAGGAAACAGATATAGCAGAACAACCATTTGAACTCGCCAGAATCATAGAAAAATCCTATGAAGAGCTAGGAAGAGATAGTTTGCGAGGGAAACCGGTAAAACCCCAACTAACTGAAAATCCTGAAAAAACATTTATTAAAAATAATTTAAAAACTCAAAAAAAGAGTTGGGAAGGTAATAAACAAACCATTCCCAGGGAAAAACGTTTCCAGTCCAGAGGAAGGTCTCCTCAGCGTAGAGAGAGATCTCCAGGCCGAGAAGACAAGTCTCCCCAAAGGGAGCCCTCTGAAAAAAGATATAACCTTAGAGATAGGGATAAAATAGGAAAACCAGACAGATATCAAGATGTTGATACACGTCCCTCTCGATCCTTCTCACTCAATCTTTCTCGATCTTCCTCACAGAAATCAGAAAAAAGAGGACGGTCAGAACACAGAGAAGAGCACGTCAAGTCCAAAGACAAGGAACCTGCTCATCAAAGTAAAAAATTACAATTTCCCAGAAAAAGGTAGCAAGTATTAAGATTAAACATGCCGAGAATTCTGAGGACACAGCTGAAAAACGGAGAGTGGGCACAGACAATGCTAGACAGCGCAGCAGAAGTGAGCATAGCTCGCAAGAGCCTGATGAATCTTCTGGAGACAGTGGACACGAATGAGTACATTCAGGTGGAAACTGCAGACACACGAGTTAGTGTGCCCCATAAACTATATGAAATAACATTACGTATAGAGGGAGATAAAACTAGGAAAATAAAAGGTCTCTTTTGGGAAAAACTCTCAAAAGGCTATGACATTCTGTTTGCTGAGAAAGACTGGCCACCAGAGTTTGTCAGGGAATGCCCTCATGGCAAAGAAATGATTATGCCTGCCTTCTCGAATCACATCCCGATTCATAAAAAATACACATTGGCAAGAAAATGGGCAGTAGCCCAAGCTCCTGCTTTATACAAAAATCATGTAGGATGGGATGAGGACACACCTCACCACAAGATCCAGTTAAAAAATCAGCCCACTGCACAAAGGCAGTATCCAGTTAAACAAGAAGCTAAAAAACAAGTCAGGGAGATCTTAGATCAACTTGAATACCAAGGGGTGATCGAAACATGCACCTCTCAAATGAACAATCCTTTGTTTCCTGTCTCCAAGCCAGACGATGCATATCATCTAGTTTTGGGCTACAACACCTTAACTCCTGTTATAAAACATTTGCAGTACAAAACTCACATAGTGCAGCACTAATGAATAACATTGTGCGCAAAAAATATAAAGCAACATTAGACATCTCTAATGGATTCTTTTGTCAAAACATTGCACCTGAAAGCAGGTATTTGACCGCGTTCTCAATATTTGGATCGCAAAAACAATTTTGCCGACTCCCACAGGGATTCAAGAATAGCCCAGGATTATTCCAGGCATGGGCGGAAAATCCGTTCCGCTCGCGGATTTTGCGGATTTTCGGGAAATCCGCAATCCGCGAGATTTGCGAATTTCCTGAAAAATCCGCAAATCCGCGAGCAGCGGATTTTGCTCGCACTGCTCGCACTGTTCGCGTGAGTTCGCGCCCCGCGAATAAGTGCGAAATTGCAGAAATACGATTTTAGCAAAACTGAAAGTAACTACTTACCAGGTTCAAAAGTTCAGGCTCATCATTAGTAGCCATTTCCTGTAGTGCTTCCTGAGGGGCCCCTCCAGAGTTCAGTTGCCAGTTGCAACTATTATGTGACCCTGCTCTGAACCTCAGAATAGTTACACATATGCCACAAAGGTCCTGAATTACAGCTAAGGGAGACAAGCAGGAGCCAGGCTGGAAGTTAAAATCCATTAATCAGCCCCTAATTCATTATTGTCAGTTGGGGCAGGGCAGGTGTTGTAACTAATTTTGCAACAATGAAAGCACTTAGCAAGTGCAAAAGATCACTAATCAGGGCGCACTAAGGAAGCAGGTGCCAGCTAAAAAAATATTCTGTGACACATTAATCAGCCCCAAATTAATTCAGGTCACTTGAGGCAGGGAAGGTGTGCTTTGCTTTGCCAAAAATAATGTACACTGGACAACCAGAGGGTGTGGTGATGAAACAGAGGGTGGCATGGGTGGGCCAGAGGGTGGCATGAGTAGTCAGAGAGTGGCAGTGGTGACAGAGAGTGGCAGTGATGAAGAAGAGTGTCCCAAACAGGTTGGACACGTAGAAACAACAAGTTCGCAAAACTTGCGACCCGACAGGTAAGTTCGCAAATTGCGAAATTGTAAAAACCCCTCGCGAACTGGCAGAAACACGGGCGAACACAAAAAAAAAAAAAAATCCGCAAATTCGCGGGAATTCGCGGATTTTGCGGATTGCGAGTTTGCAAATCCGCAAATTCGCGGATTGCCAATCCGCAAAATCCGCTCATGCTTAGATTATTCTCAGCAAGGGTAACAGAGTTACTACAAATATATGATGATGAAGCATTATCATATGTCGATGACATCTATCTCACAGATGATGACCTGGAGACTCACTTAAAAAGGGTGAACACCATAATACTTGGTTTCGCTTCAGAGGGTTACAAATTCAACTTTAAAAAGTCATTAATTGCCCATCTTACTGTCCTATTTTTAGGACATGAATTATCAAGTGAAGGCAAAAGCCTGGCAGACAATTTCTTAGAGAAATCTGCTGTACTCCAAGCACCAAAAATGCTGAAGAATTTACAATCACTACTAAGTTTCCTGAATTTCGGAAGAACATACATTCTAAATTATGCTGAGAGGGTTAAACCTCTCTATGAATTAATAAGACCAGATTTCAAACAAACCAATTGGACTCAGAAACACACAGAGATTTTGAGATCACTGCAAACAGACTTGTTAACTAAAACAAAATTGCAAACACGTGAAAATACACGCAATCTTGTAATCTGAGAAATCCCAGGAAGATACGGGTTCACATACCTGACCTCTAATGAGGGAGAAATGGTACCTATAGCTTAAAAATCACATTTGTACACTGAGACTGAAATAAAATTCAGTTCTACAGAAAAAATTCTGACTGCGGTTCAAACTGCTGTAGCAAAAGAAAGAGCCCTAGCCCAAGGCAGAATAACTGTTTTTTCAGCAGAATCAGCCCTTGAGGCATTGACAAGTCCTCGTAATCTGGTTAAAGGGGTATTAGATCCAAAATGGTTAGAATGGGAAAATTCATTTGCTACAGAAGACGTGAAATACTATTTTGACCCAAAACTGAAAAAGCTAGATGATCTAGTATATGAACGAGAATATCCTCTGCCAGCTGAAATTCTGCCTCTAGAACAATATACCTGCATAATCTATATGGACAGATTCGCACAACACTATGATGTAGAAAATAAAGTCTATGATGCAGCGTGCACGATTGTTAAAGGTCGCTGGCGCTCTGGTAAATTCAAACCAATGATTACCAAAACTGAATCACTCAGGAAATGTTCAGCTCAGCGAGCTGAAATAAGAACTTTAAAGATGGTGCTTGAAAATGTCGATCGCGAATTCCCCACACTAATAGTGTGAGATTCGTATTTCTGCGTCAAATCCTACAACAGTGACTTGCCGACATGGATCAAAAACGGTTACAAAGATGACACAGGTGCTACAATAAAGCATAAAAGGCTTTGGGAACAGGTAGTTCTTTTACAGAAAGAACTACGAAGGACTCATGTGATACACGCATTGAGTCATCGACGTGATGGCGTTCATGTTGCAGGGAATTCATTGGCTAACACAGCCACAGCGGAAGAGGTTCAACCGGCTTCCGTAGCCACTGAAAAGCATTCAGAAAAACACATAGATGGGGAAACCATGCTGGCATTAAAAGGCGATTATGCAGCATTACCTCTCAACTATCCACTCAGTAATACATACATAATTGATGCAAACTCCGTTCCGTTTGCTCGAATCCCTGGAGTGGGGGATAGGGTAATTCCAAACACGAACCGGAGAATCTTCTTACTACAAGAAGCACATATGGGGTTGGGTCTGAGGCACCAAGAGATCCTGAAATCTCTGATGGAACTACAATCGGAGTACTGGTGGCCGGGAATGAGCGTAGATATCTACTATTTTGCAAAAAAATTGCAAGGACTGCAAAAGAGATCGCAGTTGTGAACCGGACCAGCCTGTAGCCCTGATACCACTATTAGATAGCATCAGGCTATCTATAGCGCAGAAATCCAGTCGGAGAAATGCGTCCCCATATAATTAAGGCTAAATTCACTTAAAAATGTAGACCCCAGCACTCGGCTGATGCCAGAACTGATATAAAAGATTTGCGAGTCTTTATCGGCACATACGCAATTGGCATGCTACATTCTGATCAAGGTCCTGCGTTTAGCTCTCGAGCTTACAAAGAGGCCATGAACAGTATGGGCATCGCATTGCGGTACTCTTCTCCCTTCCATCCTGAGGGAAATGCGGTTGTGGAAAGAAAAAACTGGGACATAAAGCAATCTATAACGGCGAGGGTATTAGGTTCGGGTGATGGGTGGGTCAAAAATTTAACAAGTGTCCAACGTAGTCTTAACAATCTACCAAGAAACTCTCTAAAAGTTCTCACTCCATACGAACTATTGTTCGGAACTAGAATGCATATTCAGGACCTTGATAGTCATACTTCAGTGGTAGGAGAAAAAACCTTTGATATCAAAGATTGTTTGGCTGTTTTACAGGATTTTAATGAAACAAGAAAAAACCTGAGTAACATAAAGTTGAAACAACAGTCAACAGCCACTGAAGAAAAACCAGCTGTCCCAGCAAGATCTGTCTGGATTCCAAGGATTGGGGATCTGGTCAGAGAAAAGATTGCGGTAAAGAAGGAATTTGGGCCTTCTTACAGAAAAGCAGTAACTGTCTTAGCTATCAACGGAACAAGATCAGTTGCACTACCGCCGCTTGCTGGTAAAAAGGAGAACCGAGTTGTATCCATCGACCTGGTAAAACCACAATCATGTGGCCGATAATAAGTAGTAGGCCAAGTGGACTCCCAAGAAATAGCAGAATACCAAAATTTACTACAATCCAAGTGGCTCATACTGAGAGACTAATCACATTTGATAAACCAACAGTGAATAAGAAAGGACTATGCAATAATGCCATGAAACTAGTGCCTCTTGAATCCCAAATAACTACAGTTCATCAAGAAACTCCTGTCTACAACGATGTAGCCTCGGACTATGCAAATGAAACAAATAAAAAGCAAAAGCAAATGAAAATCCGGAAGCAATTCCAACAATTGACAGAACTGCATCAGGCTACTTCATCAATTTTGACGATCTCTCTGAAGATCCAAGCGAGCATGAAGAAACGCCTCCAACAAAAACTTTTCAAAACAAAGTAATTGAACTTTTTCACCAACTAAAAAAAACATATCTAATTTCACCATGGATTGAATTTTGGATTGTGTTAGGTGTACTTTTCCTCCTGCTTTGGCTCATCATGGTTCTATGTTTGGGAAAATTCATTGAGGGGAAATATATTACAATGGACACAGCAAGTCAGAACATCAACTTGGTCCTAAAGCCTCACACATCCTCTCACATCAAGAAAAGAGAACTGTCATCAGTGAACATCACAGCCAATCCAAATACCCGGTGGGGTAGCATGGGACCGAACTGATTATGACATTTTTGGCCCGGTCGAGCTCTTGAAGTATCCCCACCAGCTAAAGATTTCATTAAGTGACTTTGTGACACCTAGTACCTTCTCTGATGACTGGGACTTTGAAAACATTAATAATATGATGTCAGATTTAGTAATGTCAGCCAAATTTACAGAACATGATTACTTACAGGGTTCATCCAATTAGGAAGAGCTATACTGCTACAACCATTATGGTGATCACTATTTTCATAAAACTGCTCAGCCTAGAAATGTTTTATCTTATAACCAGTGGGAACACTGTCCAACTCCACCAAAACGCAGTTCGAAAACATTTTTTGAGAAATTCCAATACTTCTCAGGGTTTAATAACAGTGATCCAGTAACATTTTAATTTAAAATGTTAAATAGAACAGGAATGAAAACAATGTTGACAAATACTAAATTGATTTATTCAGAACATTTTTATGACAAAATGTCTACATTTGGTTTCGATATTTGGAAAAACACTATTAAAACAAAAACAATCTGGGGTTCCAAAGATTGGCAAGTACAAGGCCTAGAAGCCCTATTTAGGGCCTGCATGATCCCAGAACAAATGATATTCTTGAATGACACTATTCAACAAACACTTGTCTTGGCCTAGCTAAGATAAAAGACTTAAATACACTGTCTATTCCGAAACCCATACCTGATAGTGACAGCACTACTGATGTGGAGATAGACGTATCTCATATTTTAAACCAAAACAGAACACATACTGATTGGAAAAAGTGGTTGATCTGGCCAACAGACACGAATAACTGTCAAGATAGATTCCTGAACAAAACACAGGGGTTCAAAATGACCAGACCAGACCCTAGATACTCCCAGAGACAACATCCAGGGATAGTTACAACATACAGTGTAGGGAAACTATGCCTTGAGTGGCTATAAAAATCCACACTGGCTGAAATTAAGCAACACTTGACTTTACTTAAAGACGGTGTAGACTTCCGTGATTTTATAATGGGACCATGCAAACAGCGTCAAAAACGTTTCATAGCGGCCGGTATATACGCTGCGTACAACGAAGCATGGAAAGTAATGCAAATTGATACGTTAGCAACAAGGACCCCCTGATGCGGATTGATATCCTGGGACAGGGTAAACAATGTATGTGAAATAACACTCCCAGGCATACACTTAGAACAATTACACAATAGAGTAAACAAACAAACTAGTTCAGTATTAGAGAAAATACATTTTTTAATTTGATTTAAAACGAGAAATATAAAAAATCAGTGCATTGATCAAAATTGATAAAATAAGAATATAATAATACAGGTGTATTCACAAACAAGTTAAAAAGAGAGGTTAGATGGCATCCGGTCGACGCGTTTCGACATATAGATTATGCCTTCATCAGGACTATTACCATCAAATTTCTGTAAAAAAGATCAGAACAGTGTTTTACTATTTTTGACCTCCTATCGTGAAACAATGGTACAACCGAACTAGTTACATGTTTGTTACAACATTCTATTGGTAAAACATATACAATTCTCTTCGCATACATGATGTACCGCTTTTTATAGACAAATATCAAGAACCTATGCACATAAGTTGGTTTCACAAGCAAGCCATAATATGTTTTGTGTCTGCAAACAAGGAAATGAAAATGCCAGGACAAATCATGTCAAAATACATAATTAACACATTTTGGCTAGAGGCGGGTTCAGAGATTTAAGCATTTATAGAGACTATTTTTCTACGAATCAAAGTTCATTGATGTGGTTGATAGCTATTTTACATTTTACATAATACTTCTTCTCAATCAGGTAACATTTGTTTGCATATGACTTATATTAAAGATTATATAGCCTACTCACTCCTGGTTATAAAAAAGGGTAAAGGAAGAAAAATAGAGAAAGAGAAAGATAGCCATATTTTACCTATTTCTTCATTCAGTGGTTATTGGTATATCTACTAATAACATATTAAGGCTTACTAAGTGCCTTAAAATCTTTTTTAAAATGGTGCTATGGCAAGGTATTACGTTTTAAGTTAACCCCTATTTTAATTGCTGGCATAGAATATATTTACGCAATTCTTATTTTCTTACCAAAGTAGTACTCTTGTACCGGGACAGTACTGAGGCTGGATTTGGGTTGTGTCATCAAATATCAGACTCGATTCATTGTTTCTAATTTTCTAAGGAGGCAAGGTCAGATACTAGTAAATGATCTTTGTACACTATTTTAGGGAAGGATTTATGACTACACTAAAAAGGGTTTACACATAAACTGCTCACCTCGCGTATCCAATGATGTATTCATAACATGGGTTGATTTATGTTAAAAGCGGTGACAATTACCTATGAACAAGGACATATACTTTGGTTACTAGCCACCATATTTCTGTTTCTTTTTGAAGAAAAAACAACCTCCTAGTTATCTTACCCTCAAGGATCTGTGTTTCGCTTTTCATCTGGGGTCTGTTTGTATACGTGGCATCCCAACGTTACACTAATGAATTGGATAGGGTCCTGACAAAGATAAAATATAAATAAACTCAGAAAATGTTCCGGACTACGCTGCCCGTTTTGTAACAAAAGAATAGTTACTTTATCATTACTGCTTACCCAAAGTATAAGGGTAATCTTTCCTCTTGTTGGCGTTTAAAAATGAAAGTAATTCAGGCGTTGGCGTTGTGATTAAGTTATATTTTACCGCCGGTCACAAGCAGCTCCTGTTAAGAGAATTTTAACCATATTAGAAGTCCCTGAATACTAACCAAACATTCGCACTTAGATGTTTCCCTTATTAGAATATATCGCTTACCGCTAAAACGTTTTATACAAGTATTGCCGTTTTTCCCTCGTAGTCAGGCTTTCAAGTATACGGCGGCGGCGTCGTGATGAGGATTCATTATTTTAAAGTGGCGCGCGCGTTACTCCTAACAAATAAGGGGCAAAATATTAGCATTTTTAAAACTTGTGGTCTCGGTTTATTTTTGTTATACTAAAACCGGCAATTTCGTTGGGCTTAAACGACATACGCGTTCTCTTACCGGAATAGCTACGAGGGAACAGCTGCTACACGATACTCTGCCGGCGGGTAGGTTTCACAAAGAGCAACCCCGATTGGCAGCTCAGTGAGTCTTTTATAAGGACAATTTTTATTGGTCTACATCACACCTGTGCTATTTAAAGGGGGAACGTTTTATTTTCACATGGTTAGTTTATTTTGAGGTAATTGAACAATTCTTTGTTTTATTTTTGGTGTTTATGTCCAATTCAGTGCTAATAGAGCTTCCACGTGACTTCTTGGTAAGACACTACAAGATGTGAATGAGGATTTATTTATTAAATATATTTATATAAAGCTTTCGCTTGACTTCCTGCGAAGAGATATGAGGGTGTGGGCAAAATTGTATTTGTTTCGAGTGTTACATCTTTATTTTAAAAAGATGAAGGGGAGGGGGTATCCGAATTTTAAGTAAAGTACATAAATTGTAGGGTGAGTAAATAATCACATAGATCACTTCTATATGATATTTCAAGAACAAGGAAAGAATATATCTATTTCAAGTGTTCCCGCCTTATGTGTCGAGACGAGGCGTCCCAATTCCAGATAGAGTACATATGTATTAGTTCTTGGGGGTAAATGGTCACCCAGATCTAATTTATATGTTATTTTGAGGTATTTACTATTGGTGGGATCTTATTATCTATTATTTCTCACAATATTCATAAAATTGCATTCTCCCAGGGTAATTCATTATTAAGACCATGGCTGAAAGTCTTGAGGGAAAAAATCCAGAAAACTTCACGTTTCTTTCGTATTTTCTCTCCTCCTTTATTGTTAGCGATATGGATCTTTTCCAATATACGCCACCGTATATCCGATGGTGCATGCTGGAAATCCAAAAAATGTGCAACAAGTGGTGCTGCCAATTTTTTAGTTTTGATTGCTGACCTATGTTCGGTCAGCCGAATTTTAATTGTTCTCGAGGTTTCACCCACGTATCCCAAATTACATGGGCATACGAGCAAATAAATCACGTTGCTAGTGTTGCATGTCCACAAATCATTCGCTGCAATGTTGTATCCATTCAGCTGGAATGTTTGTCCTGGTATGATGCCATCACAGGAATGGCATGAACCGCACCTTGAAGTACCTTTCACAGGGTTTACACCCTGTATAGATTTTTGTACAAATGGGAGCCTTTCAGAGGTGCCAGTATATCTTGATCTCACCACAAAGTCTTTTAAATTTTTATTTCTACGATGAGCAAACATCGGTTTCTTGAGCTTTGGTTTCGAAGATTCAATGTTAAGTAAATGCCAGTTTGCATTCACTATCTGCCTAATTGTTGCATTTAGTGTTGAATGTCGTGTGACACACACTATTTTGGGTTCCTGGACTTCGTTTTTTGGTCTTAAGAGGGCATCCCGATCATAGTATCGGGCCCTCTTGTATGCCTCACGGACTAGCCGGTTAGGGTATCCTCTTTCAAGGAATCTTTTCTTCATCTTTTCGGACTGGATATCGTAGTCTTTAATATTTGTACAGTTTCGTCTCACCCTAAGAAACTGTGAGAAGGGTATACCATCCTTCTGATTCCTAGGGTGATAACTCGAAAAGTGAAGTAAGGTGTTTCTTGACGTAGGCTTAGAATATAGATATACTTCCAATTTGTTATTTTCATTTCTGATATATATATCCAAGAACTCTACTTTGGTAGTATTGACATGGGCAGTGAAATGGAGATTATCGTCTGCAAGATTAACCCACTTGAGAAGGTTGTCCTAGCAAAATTAGATCAAGCCCTGAGATTTGTTCCTAAATCAAAATACAACATCTCGAAAGAGGAACATGATTCTTTACTGAACCTAAAGAACAATAAAGAACTGATAATAAAGAGCAGTGATAAGGGGGCGGCATTGTCCTCATTGACTCCAATGCATATGAAGCAAACATGCTAAATATGCTGAATGACTCTCTGTTCTACAAAGAAGTCACTAACAACCCAACAGATAAGGTAGTCAGAAAGATTCAGCAGACAACAAAGAGAGCACTAGATAGGAAAATAATAACTAAGAAAGAATATGAATTCCTAAACAACTCGCAAGGAAAATTAGCATGCATTTATGGTCTCCCCAAAATGCATAAAAACCAACAGGACCCACCTTATCGACCAATAGTTTCAACAATAGGCACCCCCACAGAGGCCATTTCCAAATATGTGGATAATATACTGAGACCTTATATCCCACTGTCTCCATCGTATATCAAGGATACTGGTGAAATAATTGCAAAGGTAGAAAACCTAATGTTTGATGAAAATAAGGATCTATTGGTTACGCTTGATGTTGAAGCGTTATACAGTAATATCCCACAGAAAGGAGCGCTGGATGCCACTATGTGGTTTATAGATTTACACCAGATACCTTGTAACAAGCAGTTTGTCTATGAGTGCCTGTCAATAGTGTTGCAAGAGAATGTCTTCCAATTTGGAGACCAAATGTATCAGCAGATTAAGGGCGTGAGCATGGGGGCAGCCATGGCTCCGTCCATAGCAAATATATACATGGCTCTTTTCGAGGCACGGAATATATATAACGAGATGGCCCCTTTCTATGAGTCTGTTTCCCACTGGTACAGGTTCATTGATGATATCTTTTTCATCTGGACCAGTGGGAGGCAGGCTCTGGAAGAATTTCTGGAGTGGGTTAATCTTGCAGACGATAATCTCCATTTCACTGCCCATGTCAATACTACCAAAGCCTACGTCAAGAAACACCTTACTTCACTTTTCGAGTTATCACCCTAGGAATCAGAAGGATGGTATACCCTTCTCACAGTTTCTTAGGGTGAGACGAAACTGAACAAATATTAAAGACTACAATATCCAGTCCGAAAAGATGAAGAAAAGATTCCTTGAAAGAGGATACCCTAACCGGCTAGTCCGTGAGGCATACAAGAGGGCCCGATACTATGATCGGGATGCCCTCTTAAGACCAAAAAACGAAGTCCAGGAACCTAAAATAGTGTGTGTCACACGACATTCAACACTAAATGCAACAATTAGGCAGATAGTGAATGCAAACTGGCAATTACTTAACATTGAATCTTCGAAACCAAAGCTCAAGAAACCGATGTTTGCTCATCGTAGAAATAAAAATTTAAAAGACTTTGTGGTGAGATCAAGATATACTGGCACCTCTGAAAGGCTCCCATTTGTACAAAAATCTATACAGGGTGTAAACCCTGTGAAAGGTACTTCAAGGTGCGGTTCATGCCATTCCTGTGATGGCATCATACCAGGACAAACATTCCAGCTGAATGGATACAACATTGCAGCGAATGATTTGTGGACATGCAACACTAGCAACGTGATTTATTTGCTCGTATGCCCATGTAATTTGGGATACGTGGGTGAAACCTCGAGAACAATTAAAATTCGGCTGACCGAACATAGGTCAGCAATCAAAACTAAAAAATTGGCAGCACCACTTGTTGCACATTTTTTGGATTTCCAGCATGCACCATCGGATATACGGTGGCGTATATTGGAAAAGATCCATATCGCTAACAATAAAGGAGGAGAGAAAATACGAAAGAAACGTGAAGTTTTCTGGATTGTTTCCCTCAAGACTTTCAGCCATGGTCTTAATAATGAATTACCCTGGGAGAATGCAATTTTATGAATATTGTGAGAAATAATAGATAATAAGATCCCACCAACAGTAAATACCTCAAAATAACATATAAATTAGATCTGGGTGACCATTTACCCCCAAGAACTAATACATATGTACTCTATCTGGAATTGGGACGCCTCGTCTCGACACATAAGGCGGGAACACTTGAAATAGATATATTCTTTCCTTGTTCTTGAAATATCATATAGAAGTGATCTATGTGATTATTTACTCACCCTACAATTTATGTACTTTACTTAAAATTTGGATACCCCCTCCCCTTCATCTTTTTAAAATAAAGATGTAACACTCGAAACAAATACAATTTTGCCCACACCCTCATATCTCTTCGCAGGAAGTCAAGCGAAAGCTTTATATAAATATATTTAATAAATAAATCCTCATTCACATCTTGTAGTGTCTTACCAAGAAGTCACGTGGAAGCTCTATTAGCACTGAATTGGACATAAACACCAAAAATAAAACAAAGAATTGTTCAATTACCTCAAAATAAACTAACCATGTGAAAATAAAACGTTCCCCCTTTAAATAGCACAGGTGTGATGTAGACCAATAAAAATTGTCCTTATAAAAGACTCACTGAGCTGCCAATCGGGGTTGCTCTTTGTGAAACCTACCCGCCGGCAGAGTATCGTGTAGCAGCTGTTCCCTCGTAGCTATTCCGGTAAGAGAACGCGTATGTCGTTTAAGCCCAACGAAATTGCCGGTTTTAGTATAACAAAAATAAACCGAGACCACGAGTTTTAAAAATGCTAATATTTTGCCCCTTATTTGTTAGGAGTAACGCGCGCGCCGCTTTAAAATAATGAATCCTCATCACGACGCCGCCGCCGTATACTTGAAAGCCTGACTACGAGGGAAAAACGGCAATACTTGTATAAAACGTTTTAGCGGTAAGCGATATATTCTAATAAGGGAAACATCTAAGTGCGAATGTTTGGTTAGTATTCAGGGACTTCTAATATGGTTAAAATTCTCTTAACAGGAGCTGCTTGTGACCGGCGGTAAAATATAACTTAATCACAACGCCAACGCCTGAATTACTTTCATTTTTAAACGCCAACAAGAGGAAAGATTACCCTTATACTTTGGGTAAGCAGTAATGATAAAGTAACTATTCTTTTGTTACAAAACGGGCAGCGTAGTCCGGAACATTTTCTGAGTTTATTTATATTTTATCTTTGTCAGGACCCTATCCAATTCATTAGTGTAACGTTGGGATGCCACGTATACAAACAGACCCCAGATGAAAAGCGAAACACAGATCCTTGAGGGTAAGATAACTAGGAGGTTATTTTTTCTTCAAAAAGAAACAGAAATATGGTGGCTAGTAACCAAAGTATATGTCCTTGTTCATAGGTAATTGTCACCGCTTTTAACATAAATCAACCCATGTTATGAATACATCATTGGATACGCGAGGTGAGCAGTTTATGTGTAAACCCTTTTTAGTGTAGTCATAAATCCTTCCCTAAAATAGTGTACAAAGATCATTTACTAGTATCTGACCTTGCCTCCTTAGAAAATTAGAAACAATGAATCGAGTCTGATATTTGATGACACAACCCAAATCCAGCCTCAGTACTGTCCCGGTACAAGAGTACTACTTTGGTAAGAAAATAAGAATTGCGTAAATATATTCTATGCCAGCAATTAAAATAGGGGTTAACTTAAAACGTAATACCTTGCCATAGCACCATTTTAAAAAAGATTTTAAGGCACTTAGTAAGCCTTAACCCCATGGCTGCTAAGGCAATTCCCCTCCTGTGCTGGGAATTGCTATTTTTCATTGTTTTATGACGAGCTGGGCTCGTCATCAGTGTACGAGGAGGCTACACCATGACGAGCCCAGCTCGTCATGAGTGTGGAAGGGGTTAATATGTTATTAGTAGATATACCAATAACCACTGAATGAAGAAATAGGTAAAATATGGCTATCTTTCTCTTTCTCTATTTTTCTTCCTTTACCCTTTTTTATAACCAGGAGTGAGTAGGCTATATAATCTTTAATATAAGTCATATGCAAACAAATGTTACCTGATTGAGAAGAAGTATTATGTAAAATGTAAAATAGCTATCAACCACATCAATGAACTTTGATTCGTAGAAAAATAGTCTCTATAAATGCTTAAATCTCTGAACCCGCCTCTAGCCAAAATGTGTTAATTATGTATTTTGACAAAGATTTGTCCTGGCATTTTCATTTCCTTGTTTGCAGACACAAAACATATTATGGCTTGCTTGTGAAACCAACTTATGTGCATAGGTTCTTGATATTTGTCTATAAAAAGCGGTACATCATGTATGCGAAGAGAATTGTATATGTTTTACCAATAGAATGTTGTAACAAACATGTAACTAGTTCGGTTGTACCATTGTTTCACGATAGGAGGTCAAAAATAGTAAAACACTGTTATGATCTTTTTTACAGAAATTTGATGGTAAAAGTCCTGATGAAGGCATAATCTATATGTCGAAACGCGTCGACCGGATGCCATCTAACCTCTCTTTTTAACTTGTTTGTGAATACACCTGTATTATTATATTCTTATTTTATCAATTTTGATCAATGCACTGATTTTTTATATTTCTCGTTTTAAATCAAATTAAAAAATGTATTTTCTCTAATACTGAACTAGTTTGTTTGTTTACTCTATTGTGTAATTGTTCTAAGTGTATGCCTGGGAGTGTTATTTCACATACAAGTAATGCAAATTGAAACAGCAGAAAAAATATGAGAAATTGATTGTATAAATTTGGAAAAATCACTTTCTGTTGTAGACAATGGGTTAACGACTCTGTCCTCCAGAATATATTCACTGGACAGCATTGTATCATCTGCTTTTGATATAATAGAGCAGGACTTACTAATATTACAACATGGTCAGTCTCAATTACGTTCTATTCTACAGCTTGGCTGGACGTTGCAAAATCTGCGTTCAGGCTACGTACCATGGCGTTTAATCAACACAACGTCATTATTCGGTATCTTTAACCTTACTGATAAACAAATCAGATTGGCACAAAAAGGAGCAGACTATACGATTCTGAGCACTTAAAAAACTCAAGAGATTACCATTGACAATGTCAGAGAGACCTGTCATTGAATGGATAATACATGGAATGATTACAATTCCGATTACAACTTCCCAGTTTAAATACTGCCAAGAGTATATACCAGCAGGCCAGTATGAAAGATTGGGTAAAGAATACATCAAATCAACCTGGGATTTACCTTATACACACAGATGTTATAGTGAAGGAAACAAGGAGGTATTTCTTAGTGGTAAAAATTGTAAAAATTCACTAAGCGGTACACTTCTGTGTCAATGTATTAATTTGCATGGAGCCTGCAAATGGTCTTCAAACAACCTTTCATGTCACCTGCATGGCACGCCTGCAAAACAGATAGAGCAATTTTTTAGACCACTTTCTAACAGTAGTTACATTTTAATAAGTGACCACAGCTGTTGTGGCATGCTGTCAAAAAAGCCTATCTGACAACTGTGACTTCCAGGGCCGTTTGCTGTATGCAAGTATTGTATCCACACAGCAATCCAGATATGGGGGCTGCGTTATGGCCTCGTTTGAATATCTCTTCTATTCGAATTGATACTTTAAGCAGAATTAAGTCTATTCTTTTACAAACAACTGTGCCTTTAACGTCATCAAAAGAAACATGATCTGCAAGTTGCAAGGACAGCAGCAGAGATACATACCCTTTTATCAACAAATTGCCCTGTACATTTCGTAGAAGGGTTAAGCCAAATCTTAAACATGTTTGATACCAGTGGCATCGCACATGTATTTAAGACAATTTTTTCGGGACTGTTAGCACCCTTTGCAACAGTTCTGGACATCTTCCCGAATTTTGTCCATTCTGTCTTCGGCGGGCTGCCCTTAATCTTGGGACTCGTGGCAGGAGTTTTATTTTTGCTCCTTCTGCTCTGATATAGCAAGCCAATCCACAGACAAGACTCTAGCAACGATGGAAGAAACGATCCTAGCAATACGATACCGAGACCGTATCACTAAGGTCCTCGGATTGGCCCGGCTAAGAATCCATCTCCAAAAACATAAAGGATTTTCACTGGCTCACTGTACATAAAAGAATTCACTTTAAGTCCCTCTGCATTGTGTACAAAGCAGTTAACAATCAAGGACCACACTTCCTAAAAGACCAACTTCAACTTTACAAACCCACCAGAGCTTTGCGATCGGCCACTCTCCACCAACTGGTCGTCCCCCGCACCAAAACAGTCACCTGGGGAGACCGTCGCTTTTTGGTGGCGGCCCCCAGACTCTGGAACACCCTGCCTCTCAACATCAGGCAAAGTACCACCCTCCTTCAGTTCCGTAAACTCCTGAAAACCTGGCTGTTCACTCAGTAATCATATCACCCTTTACAGTCCGCCTCAAGTGATCTGCTTTTCTACTTCAGTTATCTGGTTCTCAACTACACATCTCGTACTCAAACAAATGATCTATCAGCGCCAAGACGCCCATGGGTATAAGCAGCGCTCTATAAATATTAAAAATAAATAAATAAATAAATAAAATAAGAGATCTAAATACAACCTGGTTTCTTTCATTCAGATCGATCTGGCAAGATTACATCATACCTGTGCTTCGATGTCTGCTTTGCATAGAAGAATGCGTGTTGGACGTCTGTCTTATACTACAATCAGCAGTACCAATGAAAATCGATACTTTGCTAGGTCCTGTAACGACTCATGCATCGTGTTGTCCCCAGCGGCTACCGATTCTGATGACGGCATTTGTTGAGACTTCACCACTATGAGTAGGTGATGGTGAGGTTCGAGAGGAAAGCAGCACCGAACAGGTACAGCCTTCTGTGAGCATTGCTGATCCAACCATTGATGATAGCAATCACGCAGAGAACTGCGCAGTTGCAGTATTTTCGAACTTAGCCGAAATTTCACCTGATGCGGTAGACCAATTTTTTGCAGGTCTGTCTGAAATAATGTTCTCTCCAACCAACGAGAATAACTCTTAAAAAAAACAATGAGCACACAGTGTTCCCTGAACTCTGAAGTCGGCCTTCAGTTTTTGATAAACAAAGCTACAGAAAATATTTGGAACTATTTTTCCCCTGAAAGCAAAATTATTTTTGCCCATTTTTCAAAATATTTACCTTTTATTTTGGCACATGGTACTCTGCTTAAAGTAGAACTATTCTTAGAGAACAGAGCTTCTATTTTAGGATAGTAGAGACAATATTCTACCTCAGCCTCTAGCACATATACAGCAATTTGTATAAATATGTGATGAAATGGTATCGACCTTCTTTTCTGTATTTAGAGCCATTTCATGTGTAATTTTCGCAATTCATTCAGCTGATATATATATGCATTTATCTGAATGATGACACTGCTTGAAAAGCATACAGTACCAACACTCATTTTTTGTGTATTTACCATATACCATTTCAAATGCGAAATATGTATTTTGGGGTGGGTCGGAAAACACACATGCATCATTGAATGTTTACTATTGCTTAGTTTTTTAGTAATGATGGACATCAATCCGTGGAGTGGGTGTCGTGTTCATATCTAGGACCCTAATTCTATATTCCAGATGTATGCCCTTGTGAGGTTATAATCAATAATATCCTGATAAAGGCATAAGAATCAGATCCATATTCAGTAATAGCCCATGCAGTCCAAAGCACAGCACGGCTACTCCCATCGACTCCTAGAAAGCACAACACGTTCTTTAAACAAACCAAGCCTCCAGCAGCCTGGGAAATCCCCCCTGCTTTTGTTTTGATTTGAACAAGAACTCCTGAAGTCCAGAAAGAACTGTTAGTTCTTAGTGATGTCTTATGTCCAACCTTACCTCAAACCCGGCACCTCCCAGGTATAAAATACCAACAGTTGCCTTAAGCAAACACACGGTGGTTTGGAGCAGAGCGGCCATCTACTTGCTCGAGAGCCCAGCTGATGCGAGAGCCCACGGAAGCCGCCCCCTCCTGTTTGACGCACTGAGAGAGACGCTGTCTTTTTCTCCAGCCGAGAAAATCCAGCTCCGGTGTTTCCAGCCTACCCTTGGAGGTTGCTGGGATATCGAGTCCTGAGGAAAGAGATACCAGACCTCCCACATTCTATTACCAAGGTACGGAGCTGACTAAACCCTTAAGAGAATTCTTGATGCAGATTCTTGGCAAAATAATCTTAAACAACTTAACTTAAACTGCTACTTACTCATCCCTTTCCACGTATTAGGCTTAGGTCAGGTACACCGGGGTAGGCTTAGTTAGAAGCACCAGTTGAGTACGTTAGTCAATGTATTTATGTATGTATATATTTTATCCATTTTAAAGTATCATATGGCTAAGAAACCATATCAATGCTTTTTACAGTATTATTTCATAATACTACTTTTACTGTACGCACTTTACTTTACTTTAAGTATTGCAATTGTGGCAATTCATTTCTCTTGCATGAGAAAGAAGACTGCTCAATAAATAACACCTTTTTATTGAAAACGCCTGTCTCTCTATTTCTCTGCACTCTGGTGAAACTAAGTATGCACTGCTGACTTAGTGAAATAGCTGTCTTTTGTTTTCACACGACTCTAGAGATACACTCTTATTCTGAGGGAGCAAAGTTGTCATGTTTATGTGGTTGTCGGAAACTGAATCCCTTCTTGTCTGAGCCAGGGGAGCTTGTCCCTCCCTATTCATTCAAGAAAGTTTCCAGTGACCTCCGAGCTAACTGGCGCGAACCTAAATTAAGTTTAACATAGTCAGTAGAGACCTAGATGACCTAAGTCCTACGTCTACACTGCTGTTTATGTTATTCCAATGCGCAGAGCCTATTGGGAAAATAGGAACTACACTACAAACTCTCCAGGAACAGTATTATATCTTTGGATTGGAATGAATATAAGCAACCCATCATACTTGTTTTACGCTTGTTCGATATCATCAGAGAGGTACAGATGTGTCCAGACATAAGAACGCACCCAGTATAAGTCAAGACAAATCCCTCTCAGGCTTCAAGTTTTGTTTTGATATATATATAGCTATCACAGACAGAAAACAAAAAGCTGCTTCTCTGACCTGCACAAGCCAAGGACATGTTTGATTACATCAATTTGGAGCAAGTCCTGATCGCAAATAAATCATGATTAAATATTGAATAATACAGGTGGAATTTGATTTATGCACACAGGAGGTGAATACTCTCAGCACAAATAGTTTTGGTAAGATTTCTTTGAAATAGCAGCGGTTTCACAAAACACATGTTGGCGCAGAAGACTGTAAATCTATAACCAGAATAGATTTTTCTGTGGAAGTCATAGCGATCTAAATGTTTTATTAAGATCATAATTTTCGAAAAATTTATAATATTGTCAAATATTAGATGTCTGAAACCTATGATTATCTTATGAAAAAAGATGATGAGCTATCATTGTATAATGCATTTTGTTTCAATTATACAGTTTATGGTTAAATATATTGTCATTTCCACTCAGTTTTGAAATTAAGTTTTATTATTGAAAGTATATATTACCTAGTGGCAGTTGCCACTGAGTAGTTATTGTTAGGTCAGCATTTCCATAGAAATTGCATTTTTGTGTTTCTAATAACTTTGGCACTGTTTGACAAATCTCTTCAAAACGGTAATACACCTTTACAAAGAAACTTTTTTCTCTCATACCATCTCTTCGCATACAAAGATAACCCAAGTACTATTACTCCGCAATGCCATTATAACGTATGACATTACATTTTATATGCTTTTACCACGCATGCTTTTAGAATGAGTTTAGTTGTAAATGCATGAATGATAAAATCATATGTTTTTTAAATGTAAGTTTAAGGTAAGTATATGGTTTTGGTTTTGGGGTGTATGGTATATGTTTTGGGGTTCAGGGGTATTTTAAGGGTTCAGGGTGGGTTTGGGTAGTGGGGTGCACAGGGTCTTTAGGGTAAAGGGTGTGTTTTGGTTCAGGGCTAGGTTTAGGTTTTGGGGTACAGAGGTATTTTTAGGGTTCAGGGCTAGGTTTTGGTTTTGGGGTAGAGGGGTATTTTTAGGGTTCAGGGCTAAGTTTGGTTTTTGGGGTAGAGGGGTATTTTTAGGGTTCAGGGCTAGGTTTGGGTTTTGGGGTACAGAGGTATTTTTAGGGTTCAGGGCTAGGTTTGGGTTTTGGGGTACAGGGGTATTTTTAGGGTTCAGGGCTAGGTTTGGGTTTTGGGGTACAGAGGTATTTTTAGGGTTCAGGGCTAGGTTTGTGTTTTGGGGTACAGGGGTATTTTTAGGGTTCAGGGCTAGGTTTAATTTTTAGGGTACAGGGATATTTGTAGGGTTCAGGGTAAGTTTAAGGTAAGTATATGGTTTTGGGGTGTAGGGTATATGTTTTGGGGTTCAGGGGTATTTTAAGGGTTCAGGGTGGGTTTGGGTAGTGGGGTGCACAGGGTCTTTAGGGTAAAGGGTGTGTTTTGGTTCAGGGCTAGGTTTAGGTTTTGGGGTACAGAGGTATTTTTAGGGTTCATGGGTAGGTTTTGGTTTTGGGGTATAGGGGTATTTTTAGGGTTCAGGGCTAAGTTTGGTTTTTGGGGTACAGGGGTATTTTTAGGGTTCAGGGCTAGGTTTGGGTTTTGGGGTACAGAGGTATTTTTAGGGTTCAGGGCTAGGTTTGGGTTTTGGGGTACAGAGGTATTTTTAGGGTTCAGGGCTAGGTTTGGCTTTTGGGGTACAGGGGTATTTTTAGCGTTCAGGGCTAGGTATGGGTTTTGGGGTGCAAGGGTATATTTAGGGTTCAAGTTCAAGTTCAAGTTCAGTAATTTGTATAGCGCACTACTCACCCAGAGGGTCTCAAGGCACTTGGGGGAGGGAGGGTGCATTATTTATCAAATAGCCAGGTTTTAAGCTGCTTTCTGAAGGAGAGGTGGTTCTGTGTAAGGCGGAGGAGAGTGGGGAGAGAGTTCCAGGTTTTGGCCGCTAAGAAGGAGAAGGATCTTCCTCCCATGGTGACTCTATTGATGCGCGGAATTGCGGCGAGGGCTTGATTGGATGAACGTAGTTGGCGGGTGGGTGTGTAGAAGGACAGTCGTTTGTTAAAGCATTCGGGTCCTAGGTCGTAGAGGGCCTTGTGTGCGTGGGTGAGGAGACGGAACGTTATTCTCTTGTTGACGGGAAGCCAGTGGAGATCTTTCAGGTGACCGGAAATGTGAGCTTGACGGGGGATGTCCAGTATGAGTCTGGCTGAGGTGTTTTGGATGCGTTGGAGTTTTTTCTGTAGTTTGGCTGTGGTTCCGGCGTAAAGGGTGTTTCCATAATGTGCGTGGGTGACTGTCTTTCTTGTTTCGGTGGGGATCCAGCGGAAGATTTTTTTGAGCATGCGTAGGATGTTGAAGCATGATGATGAAACGGCGTTGACTTGTTTGGTCATCAAGAGGGAGGAGTCTAGGATGACGCCCAAGTTCCGTGCGTGATCTGTAGGTATGGGTGCTGTGCCCAGTGCTGGTGGCCACCATGAGTCGTCCCATGCAGAGGGGGACGATCCTAAGATGAGGACTTCCGTTTTGTCCGAGTTAAGTTTTAAACGGCTGTTCTTCATCCATTTGGATACTTCTTTCATTCCTTCGTGTAGGTTGGTTTTCGCGGTGTTGGGGTCTTTGGTGAGGGAGAGGATTAGTTGGGTGTCGTCAGCGTAGGCGATGATGTTGAGGTTGTGTTGTCGCGCAATGGTTGCGAGGGGACTCATGTACACGTTGAAGAGGGTGGGACTGAGTGATGATCCTTGTGGTATGCCGCAGATGACCTCCGTTGCCTCTGATTTGAATGGGGGAGTCGGACTCTCTGGGTTCTTCCTGCGAGGAACGAGATGATCCAGTCTAACGCTTTTCCTTGAATTCCGACGTTGCTGAGGTGTTGTATGAGGGTGTTATGACAGACTGTGTCGAAGGCGGCGGAGAGGTCAAATAGGATGAGGGCAGCTGTTTCTCCGTTGTCCAGTAGCATTCGGATGTCGTCTGTAGCAGCGATGAGGGCGGTTTCGGTGCTGTGTTTGGCTCGAAAGCCGGACTGTGAGGGGTCGAGTGAATTGTTGGATTCAAGGAAGGCGGCGAGCTGACTATTCACGCCTTTCTCGATGACTTTGGCAGAGAAGGGGAGGAGCGAGATGGGGCGGTAGTTCTTTAGTTCAGAGGGGTCCGCTGTGGGTTTCTTCAGAAGGGCGCTGAGTTCGGCATGTTTCCAGCTTTCTGGGAAGGTGGCGGAGTTGAAGGAGCAGTTGATGACATCGCAGAGATGGGGTGCGATGATGGAGTTTGCTTTGTTTAAGATGTGGTGGGGGCATGGGTCAGTTGGTGAGCCTGAGTGGATGGAGTTCATCAGACAGATGGTGTCTTCAGTAGTGATTGGGTTCCAGGCGCAAAGGTTGTGAGAGAGCTGTTTTGGTTCAGAGGTGGTTGGAGTGGGTTGTTCTTCGGAAAAGTTTTCAAAGCTGTTGTGAATGTCGGTGATTTTGTTGTGGAAGAAAGAGAATAAAGAGTCGCAGAGGTCTTGGGAGGGAGTGATGTCGTTGGTGCCGGCGGTAGGGTTGGTAAATTCTTTGACGATGTTGAATAGTTCCTTGCTGTTGTGGGCGTTGTTGTCGAGTCGATCCTTGAATGCTGATTTCTTGGTGGATCGGATCAATTGGTGGTGTTTGCGGATGGTGTCCTTGAAGGTGTTCAGGTTGTCAGAGGTTGGGTTTTTTCTCCAGGTTTTTTCGAGGGTACGACATGACTTCTTGGATTTCTTAAGGTCATCGTTGAACCAGGGGGCCTTTTTGCTACCTTGTTTGATCTGATGGTTTTTCAAGGGTGCTAATGCGTCAGCGCTGTGGGTGATCCATTGTGTGAGTTTGATGGCAGCTTGGTTTGGGTCCGATGATATGGCGGGGGGGTTTTGGTTTAGCGATGTGAAGAGTTGGTCGGTTGTGAGTTTGTTCCAGTTTCTTCGAGGAATAGGTTGTGGGGGGTTGTGGGTCATGGTCTTTTTGTAGCTGAAGTGGATGCAGCTGTGGTCCGTCCAATGGAGAGCTGTTGTGTGATCGAAGGAGATGTGTTTGCTGGAGGTGAAGATAGGGTCGTGCGTGTGTCCGACAAGGTGGGTGGGGGTGTCAACAAGTTGTTTGAGTCCGAGATTGGCCAGGTTGTCCAGAAGGGTGGTGGTGTTGCTGTCGTTTTTCTTTTCCAGGTGGAAGTTGAGGTCTCCCAGTAGAATGTAGTTCTCGGAGGTGAGGGCATGTGGGCTGATGAAGTCAGTGATGTCTTCAATGAATTGTGTGCGGGTTCCTGGTGGTCTGTAGATGAGGGTGCCTCTAAGTGTGGTCCTGGGGTCGGTGTGGATTTGGAAGTGAAGGTGTTCGGCGGTCGCGAGGTTATCATCGGAGCTGGTCGTGATTCGGATGGTGTTCTTATGGACGATGGCGATGCCTCCTCCTGTTTGGTTGGTGCGGTCTTTTCGGATGATCTTGTAAGTGTCCGGGATGGCTATGGCGATGTCGGGTGCTGATGAGGCGTTCATCCAAGTTTCTGTGAGGAAGGCGACGTCCGGCGATGTGGTGTCGAGTAGGTCCCAGAGTTCACTGGCGTGTTTGTGGACCGAGCGGGTGTTCAGCAGGATGCACTTCAGGTGGTTAGAATCGGAGCTGTTTTTTGAGGAGGAGGAACTGGTGTGGTTCCTGATGCAGGTGAACTTGCAGGATTGGCAGGTGAAGGGTCCATGGGTGTGTCCTGGGGTAGCTTTGCAGCATTGTGGTATGCGTCCGTGGTTAAGGGCAGAGAGGGTAGCAGCGTTGTACGTTATGCGGGTGGAGTGTGGTTTGCGTGGGCCAGGGGGTCTGGCACTGGGCGCGGTCCAGGCGCGGACGGGCGTAGACGGGCTTACCTTTGGCATACCTTTGGCGCGCATGGGGCGCGTCCACTGCGCGCAAATGCATCTGACATAAGTGGATAGTGGAGGGGGAGGGGCGAGGGAGGGTCAGCTGGGAGGCGGGAGCGTGGTGGAGGGGCGGGCTGGAAGTCACAACAACAACAATATGGCTGCAATCACGAAAGGGAACCGGACGAGGTTAGGGTGGGTAGAGGCGCAGGCGCAATCAGGCACAGTTAGAACAGAGGAGCGCAGTATTAAAGCCTGTTGAAGCGTTATTAAATTGAACGCAGTAATTAATTTAAGCCTGTTAAAGCGCTACGCTACTACACAAGCGCTGCAATATGCTAACAGATCGCGTTACGCTCTGATGAGGCAATGCGGCAATTACAGATGGTCAGGAAGGAGCGCTGTACAAGTTATATCACCAGTCAATGCAAACAAATGAGGCGCTACGATACCAGTCCAGTCACAGTAGTAAATGAAGCGCTACGATATCTGCAGGAGCCAGGGAGCGAGGGGAGCGGGTTATGATTATGGGGTGCAGGGGTATTTAAAGGGACCAGGGTGGCATTATTTTTTAGGGTGTACAGGGTAATAAAAAAAATAAAAAAAACAAAAAATATATATATATACATAAAAATAAATATTTATATATATATATATATATATATATATATATATATATATATATATATATATATATATATATATATATATTCACTGAAAAAATCATAGGTTTCACATACGTTATAGTTAGGGATTAGCATTTAAAAAAACCTTGCAAATTCACTGAAAAAAAGCATAGGTTTCGCACATGTTATAGTTACCCTGAGCGCGCGAGTTGTAGTTAGCTGAACTAATTATAAAGGGGGATTTTCAATGGTTTTGTATGAGTGAAATGTCCAGGTAACTATATGAAACCTATGGTTTTTTCAGTGAATTTGCAAGGTTTTTTTAAGTGCTAATTCCAAACTATAACGTGTGTGAAACCTATGGTTTTTTCAGTGAATTTGCAAGGTTTTTTAAATGCTAATTCCTAACTATAACCTGTGTGAAACCTATGGTTTTTTCAGTGAATTTATACGGTTTTTTAAATGCTAATACCTCACTATAACATATTTAAAACCTATCTTTTTTTAGTGAATTTCAAAGGTTTTGTAAAAGATAGTTTTTAAATGTACTAATTATTAAATTTCTTTCTTTTATACTAATTTTTCTTTTTTATAATAAATATTTACATATTATTTTTCCCGTATTTATATTTCACATTGTATAGTAAAATAATTATAAAAGTAAGTACAAAAATAATGTTTTCAAATGTTTTTTTATTTGCAAGTTTTTTTGTTTTTTTTTTGGTATCATCACAAGGTCCGCGCACCGTAATCGCACCGTAGGAACTCCGTGTGCTTACCGCCAAAAGTTTTTTTGAAGTTCAAAAACGTAATATCTACGTATTTAATGTAAATTTTAAAGGTAGACAATATCTGGTATAATGAAGAAAATATTTTTTTTAGAGTTTTAAGAACAGTATATTACTTTTTAAAGTAATTACAAATCTCGCGATGATACGTCGCACATACTCGCAACATGAGAGCGCCGTACGCGCATCGTAAGACCTATGTGCGTTTACCCCCGAACGTTTTATTAACTTAAAAACGTTATATCTACGTATTTGTTGTACAATGTAAAGATACACATTATCTGGGATAATGAAGAAAATTGTTTTTTTAAACTTTTAAGGACCGTATAATACTTTTTAAAAACATTTACGAATCTTGCGAGTGTACGTCCTACGTAAACGCACCGTAAATGCATCGTAAGCGCACGTAAGCCCTCCCTAAGCGCACTGAAAGAGTACGTCAAACCATGTGACTTTAAAACAAGACATTCTATTGGTTTATAATACTTCCTACTCCAATTATTGAAAGACCCCTCCCATGTTAATAATTCTTCTTTGACTTTCACAGAAGAACCATCTTTTTTCTTCAGCTCCTGGACTTTAGATAAAGAATTTCAAATGGCTGGACTTCCAGAACAATCTTATCATTCTTCATCTGAAGAATTTGTAGAAGAAGACTCACGGCCAACAAAAAAAAAAGAATCCATTGTTTGGAAATGTTTTACCTTCCCTGAAGGTCTAAAAAAAGTTAACGCCCCACTTGCCACATGCAAAATATGTGACACTGTTTTATCTAGGGGAAATGCCAACAAAAAATATTCTTTTGGCACATTTGGCATGGAACGCCATGTTAAAAACATCCACCCCAACAATTGGGCAAGAGCAGTTGTGCGAAGATCGGAAGAGAAGCAGGCCTCTGCTCCAAGCACTTCAAGGGCACCACTGCCACCACCAATACCATCAAACATGATTCCTAGTATGCAGCCAGAATTTAGGAATTTAATGATTCGTTGCATACATTGCAACCAACTAATTTCTTATGGACAAGAGTCCATAGAAGTCATTCTACAAAAGAACAGGAGGCAGAACTGCTCCAAAGAATTTTTTCTTTTTTTTATAGTTCTTCCTGTTGAACAATTGTTTCGTTTAAAAAGTTCATTTTTTTTTCGTTTTTCAAGCAAAACAAAAACAAACAAAAAAAACAGTTCTTTTTTTTAGAACTACCTCTACTGGTCAAAAAAAGAACTATATTTCTATGTTTGTATGTAAAAGTTTGTCATGGTGAATGTCTGGTGCAAAACTATAAGGATGTGGTACAGCATGAATCTATAGGGTGTTTACCTATAATATACTGAAGTACTTCCAAAGCACTAAAATGTAACATATGTAAATAAATATGTTACAACTCTATGCTTCAATTTGCACTATTAGTGAAAGTGCATGGATGAATTTATATGTATTAAGGGCAGTTTTATAATCCCCTTGTGTGTCTTTTACACAACCGTTGCATCACATTTGTAATGCAGCGGTGGAACAAAAGATGCGCCATAAAGTATGATTTTTAAAATCTGATGTACTTGGAAGGTGCATCATATTGTAAAACCATGCGCCAAAAGGAGGCTTTCCTGCATACATGGAGAATGTTCTGGTGCAGGAAGACCTCCTAAAAGTGAATAAGTGAAATTTATAATATTTCATTCAGTCACTTTTGGACTTTTACTACGTCAAAATCCTGCACCTGTTTGAAACAGAAAGCAAAGGGGAGTAAGCGAAAGTGAGCGCAAAAGGGAAGGGTATGAGAAACAGACAGCAGGAAGTGGAGTTGGGTAAGGGGAGTGACGGTGAGTGAAGGGCAGTGACAGTTAAGAAATGGATAAGAGGGTGAGGGAAGGGGAATGAGGGAGAAGAAAAAAAATTAAGACAGAGTGAAAGTGAGTGAGGGAGAGAGGAGGAGTGGTAGAAAGAGAGAGGAAAGGAGATTAAGTATAAGGGAGAGAGAGGGAGAGAGAGGGAGAGCAAGGGTCTGAGAAAGAGTGACCAGTTATTCTGTCACAATAAGAGACTGATGAGAAAGTATTTTTTGTTTCTCAAACTTACCTTATAAGTAATGAAAAGTTAGACAGTGATGAAAAAATATTTTTTTATTTGTCATACTTACCTTCTAAGAAATGAAAAGTTAATAAAATATTTTTTATAAATATAATATCTGTGAAAGACATGAAAAAAATGAATTATAATATATACATTATATATTTCACAATACAAGAGAGAAGGAAGAAGATTAAGAGTCAGGAAAGGGAACTAAGGGCTATAGTAGGAGTGAAGGAAACAGAAAGGGAAAGAAAGAAAGAGTGAGGGAGAAACACAGAGGGAGAGAGTGAGAGAGTAACTGAGAGAGAACGAGTGACTGCCAGGAAATGAAGTGGTTAGACTGAGTGAGAAAGAGGGAGAGAGTAAGAGAACAATGGAGTGAAAGGAGTGAGACAATAAAGGAATGAGAGTTATGAAAAAAGATTGAGGTACGGGGAATAAGGGAAGACGATCGACGGATAGAGTGAGCGGAAGAGTATGAGAGAGAGTGAGGGAATGGGTGCAGCAGAAATAGAATGAGAGTGATGCAGAGAGAAGAGAACATGAAGTGGAGGAAGAGGACTCATATTGAATGAAGGGGAGTGACAGCGAGGGAAGGGATATAAAGGTGAGGGAAGGGGAGTGATGGAAAAACAAGCATATTGAGAAAGGAAACAGAAGTAAGTGAGAGACAGAAGGATTTATGGAAAGAGAGAGAAAAGAAAAGGAAGACTGGTGGAGAGAGAGGGAGACAGTAAAAGAGGGAAACAGAGGAAGAGTGACGGACTGTGAGGAACTAAATCAGTTATAGTGACTGACACAGAGGAACAGACTTACAGATGGATGGAAGAAAGGGGAGTGAACGAAAGGGAGTGATGAAGTGAAAGAAGTGTAGTGAGTGAAGGTCACTCAGGGATGATGTGAAGAGTATGGGGGCAGTGAAAAGAGACTGATCAATACAGCAGGACAAAGGGTAGTGATGGAGGAAGATAAAAAAACAAATGAGGGACAGACAGGGGAATGAGAGAGTTGGACAAGATGAGTGAGGGTGTATGAAGAGTACTAATGGTGAAAGAAGGAGTGTAAAGGTGAATGAAGGGGAGTAAGTAGAATGAGGGAAGAAAAGTAAGATGAGGAAAGGTAAAGGAGTAAGAGAGAAACTAAAGAAAGGATAGAGAGAAAGAGAAGTAAAAAAGTGATGAAAAAGTATTTTTTAATTGTCGTACTTACCTTATAAATGTAATATCTGTGGAAGAGAATAAACAATTGAGTTATAATACATATTGCACAATACAAAATAAAAAATAACTTGTACAATATGTTATAGGTTTTATTTTTCTGTTCTCAGAATATATTGAATTTCACTAAAAAACAGTGAGTTCAATACTACTCATCATATGACAGCGGGCAAAAAAACACAATCAAAAAGATTGTGTTTAAAAAACCCATACAACGTTTCAATAAATGATGTAAAAATTAGAAAAAACATATCTTAAATGTTTTCTTCTAAACAACAATTTCTTACGTAAATAACAACAATCACAAACTAATAAAACATTATTACTTCTTTTTTATACTCTCAAAGTAAAGTTATGTAGAAACATATATTAACAACATTTACCTGAAATACTCATTTTTGATTGATATACAATTCCACATGGCCAAATAGTGTATGGAAAGTCCTTTCTTTGGAAATTACTTAATAGTACTCTTAAACTTCCATTTCCCGACCTTCTGAATCAAACCCTCCAATGTATTTTCTATCATCTAACAATAGTTATATCTTCCCCGATGCTATTTATCATGTACATAGAACCTTAAACAACCAGTAAGCTATCAGAATCTCAACATCATGTGGTATGCTGATGACACTCTGCTCATCCTTTATCTTAGAAAGGAGCTGTATACCATTAAAATAAACTTCTTTAAGAGAATCAAAAATGTCAACAACATCTACAACAATTATAACTAGTCTAAAACACCTCTGGCTCACTCATGATCAACATTTCCTGTAATGCTGATATCACTCCCAATGTGATACACTTAATCTACCCCTATGACAACTACAAGTTTTTTTTATCTTGATCACCCTCACTCACAAAGTAATTCTTAACAGTAGACCAACTTTTATTAACAGCACCAATCTTCCTAGGCTAATTATTTTCCCTAAAATTTGGGTTGTAAAACCACTAGGTAAGAATTTTGTAAGTCAAAAGGCAAACGTTGTTTGAAAGTCAAATGAGTATCATTACAATGAGTCCAGCCTTTTTGACATTTTAAATAAGCTGTATAATGTCCTGATTTTGCAGAAGGACCATCATGAAAAATAATTGCTGCAGTTACAAAAGTTCTTCCTGAAATTGATAATTGAGAAGCCACAAATTTTTTATTTAAAGTTGTCAATTTTGTTCCATCAGGTCTACATCGTTGGAACATTAAAATGACATATTGTCCATATCTTTGTATAAATAATGCTGATAGCATTTCAGAGTTACATTGGGTACAGACCATGTTTTGATTTGCTTCTCTAACTAGATTATTAAGAGACACTGATTTGCAGTCTGGTAAAGTCAAATATATAAATCTTTCAGTGTCTATTGTAGTACTACTTGAAAAGGAACAATTGTGACAGTCATGTTCCCATTTATAAGAAAGGCCAAAAAGATTTTCAATATCTATACCTTCATCTTTCAATAGAAAAAGCATATACATTAGAAATTCCTGACAATCTTGCTGAATATTCTGTGAACATTGATTTAGACCAGAACATATGTCCAAAATATTTCGAATATCAGAAACACTTTCTATTTTTGTTTTTTCACTGCTACATTTCTCAAAGACAGAATTCAACAAACAACAAAATCTTTGATCCCGATTTTCAAAAATCTGTTGTAAAGTTTGGAGAAAAAAAACAACATTAACCACTGCATTAGCATAGCAGTTGACACCAGAACTGTTTTCAAACTGAAGTCCAACAACATCTTCAACAGAATCCTTTTCCTTACAGCTTACAATTACTGGTTCATCTAGTTTTTTTCTTTTCGCTACAACCTCGCTATAATTTTTCTCATAATTTCTTTTTCGACCTAACACACGCTTTTCAAATAAAGGATATTGAGGTAAATTTGGAGCATATTCTCTTCTTAACCTATTATATTCTTTTACACAATGTAGATCTGCACTAATCTTTCTCTCATCAAAATCAATCAAGTATCATCCAGATAAAGTTCTGACTCGAGATAAAGCAACATATGCCATACCCTCCTTGAAGACAGAACTTCCAATATTCACCAAAGCACTATCTACACTTAAACCTTGAGATTTATGAATAGTCACTGCATATGCCAAACAAACAGGAAACTGTTTTCGGCAGACATATACATCTTTGACAAGCAAAAACTGAGCAGAACAACGACTCAATTGTTGTACTTCTTCAATTTTATCTCTATTTCGGTAATTCACAAAATCAACAACATGACCAATTGCTCCATTTACTAGACCTTTTTCCACATGTATATGTCGTCGTAAAATTATACGACAATTTAAACATGCATATAGACTCTTTCCAAAACCAGCAGTTTTAGATATTGTCTTCTCTAAAGAATCCAATTTTGACTTCAACTTTTCTGACAAAATAATAGTAGCTCCTTCATACTCTATTCTATCAATAGCTTCCAGTTTTATAATTTTTTGATTTTCTAACTTTAACATTTTGTTGTTGAAGATTGAACATTCTTGCAGAGTTGGCATCAAGCATATCACTGATTTATTTTCAGCAACTTTTCTATAAATATTCTCTGGGAGAATATTTTCATTTGGAAACAAATTTGAAAGTAATCGTGCCTGTAAAGCTTCTTTGCCATGTTCACTTAATTTTCCAATTCTTATATCGTGAAGAATTCTTTTATAATCCTCATCCTTTGCCTGTCGCATATTTTGAAGGAGTTCTGTATATTTGAAATATAACCATATATTAACATTTCCAATGCTTCCTAGGCACTTCCTGGCATCTTCATGTGTAAGCATTTTAAACACTGGTTGTCCTTTCACATGAGCTAGCTGTAGAAGATCTCCAAAAACAATGATGTGCTTGCCTTCAAATAACACATCATACTCTGTATTAAGCATTTGTTGCATTCTTAAATGCACAAAAGCAAGCCTTACATGTGATACCATGCTTACCTCATCAATAATGAGAAGTTTCATTTTTTTCAGGACTCTAGAAACTTCACAACAAGCTTCTCCAGATAGCTTGCGGTATTCTAATTTATTTTCATGCTCTACTGGCAGCATCAATAAACGATGTAAAGTAATCCCTTTAATGTTATGTGCTGCCAACCCAGTTGGAGTGGTAACAACACAAGGGAGCGATGACTCAGTTCTTTTCTGTAGATAAGTTGCAATTCCTTTAATTAGGAAACTTTTTCCAGTTCCGACTTCTCCACTCACGTACAGTCGGACAGGTTTAAATGACGTACATGAGCACTCTTTTTTCTCATGACATAAACCATGCTCAATCTGCTCTGTCACTTCGTCATATATTTGTTTTTGTTCAACATTTAGTTGTTTCTCCAATTCTTCTAAGTTGATTACATCCTCCTGAGCTTGTTCCATTGCTCTTTACACCTCATCCATGGCAGTGGCTGCTTCATTTGGGATAATTGGTCCTCCTAGTGGATCCTGACTCAACGAAGCAGAACTCTGACTATCTTGAGAGCTGTCTCTAGCAATCTCTGCTGCAATTGTAGCTTCTTGCTGTATTTCGTCGTTCAACATTTTCAGATAATTAGTCAAAACAGGACATTCTATATTATTTTTAGTTGCATTGAATGAATCTTCATAACTGAGAAAATCTCCAAGTAGTTCCTCTTCTGTACGCCATGGCTTAAAGAGTTGCAAAAGAGCTAAATAGTAAAATTCCCTTAAGTCAGGAGTTTCGCAACTCAGTTTTTGATGATTAATCAAATGTCATTTTCTTTGTTTCACCAGACATCCTTCAGATCCAATCACAGCATATACTCCTTTATTGATATCTTCTGTAATATTTTTCTTAAAAGTATAGCTTTGCAGTACTTCATAGAGACAAACGTTCTCAAGATGATTACTTCTATTTGGATAGTATGTATCCAACATATTTGTCTTCAAAATATCTGTACTGTTTGGTTCTTTCTCTGCTAAATACTCAATTTCTTGTACAGATTTCAAAACTCGGTTTCGTGTTGCAGCAAGACCTAGACTCACCCAAATGATTGTTTTAGATTTGGCATATAGACTTGCAGATGATAACCAATCTGAACATTCATCTTCTCCAATTTCTCGATGAGACAACATCTTCAAACTGTAGCTGTACAATTTCTTACTTAGGCTCTTTTCCTAAGAAATTTCCTCCCACATTTCCTTTAGTTATGTCTTCTCAGATTTTGTAATGTAAGACGTTACATATCGAGCCACAGCAATGGAGTTGTCTGCAACATATTGAACATCCATGTTAGCATTCCACATGGACAAAATGACTGGGTTATAGTCATTTATGTATTTGGACTCTTCATTTCTTCTTAAGTTGTAGGTATTTTTCGGTGATTTTCTTGTAACAGTATGTCGCAAAGATGACATGAAATTTTTTACTCTTCCTTTTGATAATACTGGTCGTGGAAATCCAAAACGCCATTTTGTGTAGAACTTGTCCTTAGATTTGAACTTTCGGCGACAGTATTTTCCACAACGATGGGTTTGAAACCGTAAGACTTGATGTCTTAAATTGTTTTGTACTGTACTTTTTGGAACAGCACATGTAGAATACTGTTCAATAAAACTCATCACTGTGTCATCTGAATCTGTTACAAATTTGGGTGCATCTTTGATCCATAACAACATATGTATGTGAGGAGCAGCTCTTGCTTGATACTCCTTTCTCCAAAAGAAATCCAAAACCTCTCCAAGAGGAGGATTTCTTTTGTTTGTGATAAAAGACATCATAGCTTCAAATCTATGATTGAAATACCTGCATACATTAACTGGATCCAAAGAGCACAGTTCTCCAGGTGTCTTGTATTCTATATTTTCTATGTTTGCATTTGCCTCTCGAAGAAATTGAAATTAATCTTCCCAAGCATACTCAGCACTGCTAAGAGTAAGGAACCATGTAGGAGTTCCTAAGTTTCTTAGCATACATTTCAATTCCCCATGAGGACAGTACCAATACTCGTTAGTACCACACTGACAAGCCATGAGATTAATTAGCTGAGATTCCAAAACGGGTGTCTTTCTGTTGGACTTTATCCATAAAGTCCCTTGCCGAAACATTTTGCAGATGTACTCCACTTTTTAGTACATGGTTCACTGAATTAGAAAGTCCAGACAAGTCACTCTCAAACAGAAGATGAAACAAATATGGAATGCAATGGCGAAACCTTGGATCTTCTGCATATAATCTTAATGTCCAGTACTCAGATGCAGGAATTTGCACAGGTCGGCGGTCATATCTTCCACCTAGACCTGTTGGAAATAACTGAGGAAAACAACAAGCTTCCAAGCTTTCTTCCTATACACTTATGGGACTTCCTTTTGCTTCTTTCATTTGGAATAACTCAATAGCATTCCCCATTACTTCTTTGGAATGCAGAGGATGAACACTATAATGTTCATAAATGTGTTCACTTCTGGACACATCCACTTTTTCAATTTGCCCAGCTTACAAATCACTGTCCTCTTCTACAGTTGTTTCCTCTTTTCCTACATATACATTTTTATAGTACTGATTGTTTTTTACCAGATACAACGTTGCCTTTTTCACTTTCCTAACATCCACTAATTCTTGCCAGATTTTCTTAATCTTTGTAGGAACGCCATTAACTAGAATAACTAGAGGGTCCTCTTCCACTTTTTTTGTCAATATTTTTCTTTAAATCTAGAGGCAAATATACAACTCTTCCCTTTAATCCTCTCTGTAAATCTGAAGGAGGCAATTTCCCTGTCTTAGGCTCCATGCGAACAATAGCCTAAAATGGATGCACACATTGAATCAAAATAGACTCATAGGTATTTAAATCCATCAATTCAGAAGGAATCTTTACCAACTCAAGATTATCATGTACAGCTCTAGCAGGCATTTTGTTATCATTTAATTTATTATAACAATATTTACAAATACGTTGATCAGAACCCAAATCAAAACAATTCTCTACCAACAATTAAGTTGCAAAATCCTTCCACTCATTATTATTTTCCTTTTCACTTTTTACATATAAATCAACTAACCTAGTCAGATTCTTATAATGAGTTCGTCGACAACACACACAACAAAAATTTGACCTTTCACTTGAAATGACCTTACACTTTGTAATTTCTTGGTCAAAATTTTCTGTACTTAAATTCTGTATATTTTCATCCACATTGTCTTCAATTACTGTATAAGTTTCTGCACTGTCCTCTTTTTCACCAATATAAATAAACTCAATTTATTTACAAATGTTCGTTACATCTAATACAGATCCATGCAAAAGAGCACTGTTTAACTGTTTTAGCTTACGTGCTGGACTTTTTGCATAATCCAACCTTCTCACTAATTTCCTCACTTCAGTATGATGCACTGCTAACATCCTAAAATAGTGAAAAACACTCTGACATACTTTTCTAGAAAGACAAGCCAGTGAATGTCCTTGCAAACCTGTTTTTTCTCTCAGTCAGCAAGGATCTAATTCTTGCAACATCTTAAACTTTTGTTTAAGACTTTTCTTAGTATATTTACGTAAGACATTGCGAAACAAGTCAATTGAATCCTGTTGCACACTACAAATACTACTACAATTCCAAGTGTACACCGGAGCCTTAGGACCTCTCCCTAAAACTTCATCAGCTAACACCTCTTCTGCATTTCTAGGCACAATTTTCTCTTTTTCAATCGGACAACCGTCCTTCACCTCATATGCTCGACCACTGATGTCAACTGCATGCAACAAATCATTAGTCTGAAAGTCAGTCTCTTCATTAAAAAATGGCTCACAGCTTGAACTATGCTTCCATTCTCCAGAAAAAAACATCACAAAAATTAGTCCTATTAATTACTCTTTTTCACTTACTTTTTGCTTTCAAAACATTGATTGCCTTGTCTAGTGTACGAATTCTATTGATTACTAAAATATATATATTTTTTTTCACTTCAAAAGCCTGATCAACTATCCTCTCTATACTTTTCTTTTTCTTGTAAAAAGCTGTTTTCCTTTTACAATTCTTTACATTTTTTAATAAATTTAAAACAACTCTGTTATAAAACATTCGCCTACGAATGTCAATGAACTGATTTTTGCGTCTATTACTATAGACCATATCATTTCCATGTACATTTCCAACATTTTTTGGGGGGCTCTGCTTTTTAATTTGTAGTTACAGATTAATTTTTTTTCTTTTGCACATTATCCACACTTTTTTTTACATTGGGTTAATTTCCTTATAAAATCCTTAGTTGGCTTACCAGGAGCATTCTTCTTTTTCTCTGAACATTATTTTTTGGATACATCTTCTAATTGTATTTTCTTGGAGAATAAAGCCTGTTTATATTTTCTTCTTTTTGCATTCTTAGTAGGCATATTGCTTTTTCTTTCTGTAGATAAATATAATCTGTTGTGAAGAAAAAATAACATGTTATAGACCTCTACTAACATACTACATAGCAATTAGAATCACTAACTGATATAAACACTGGTTTACTTCATAAGTAGGTTTAAAGCTCAGCAACTGTGTCTGGCCAGAGTAGGAAATCAGGCAGTGAGTGCTGTTTATGAGTTTATAGCAGTGCAGTAGTGTTTCAACATTATAGTGTAATTTGCTGAGAATGGTATTTCAGGGTTCAGCACACCCAGTATCTAATTTGCACAACATAATTACAATTTGGAAATTAAAAAGCCTAAGACACATACTGCATAAGACTTTCTACAACTACATCTACTAATTCATGACTCACTTCATGATTTAGGTGATTTACAACACAAAGGGAAAGAAAGTTCAAACAGAGATAAAATGATACAAGCAGAGGGTGCAATACTACAGGCACAAAGACAGGAAATATTTAACATGATGGCACTGTCTAATACACACCAGCAGCCATATCATAATAGGCCTCTGCAGATGTACATGAGAGGGTGCAGGCAGAGGGTGCATGCAGAGGGAGAGGGACGGTATAGACAGAAAATAACATAATGCAGGCAGAGACTAAACTGGAACAGTCAGAGGATAGATGATACAAAGCTACAGGCAGAGGGACAGATGGTGTAGTCCGTAAAAAAGATGGTGCAGAGTGAGGGTGAGATGTTTCAAGCAAAAACACAGATAGTACAAACAGACACACACAAAGTACCCACAGAGGATAAAATGGTACAAAACAGAAGAAATGTTTGAAACAATAAGACAAATGCTACATACAAAGGCAAATTGGAGCACACAGAGAGGGAAATAGTGAAGACAAAGATAAAATGGCACAAACAGAGAGTGTAAAACTACAGGCAGAGAAAGAAAAGATTTAACATGAAGACGCTGTCTAATACACACCAGCAACCATATCATAATAGGCTCATAACGACTGAGCATTGAAGGTCCAAGGATTCCAGGACTATATCTGTTTTCACAGAGGTTTTTGTAGAGGAAACATACTCAAAAACTCTGGACCTTTTAGAGTTTTAGTAAAGAACAGTTTTTTAAAAGGTAGAGTATATTTTCCAGGTTTTTGTGCGTGCTATTTTTAAGGTTAAATCCTGTAATCGTTGATTCAAATTTTCATTCAACAAATGAGGTCGATCCAAGGTTTAGAAAGAGTATAACATTTTTATTGGTGCAAAATTGAACGAAGACAGCCGACACGTGTTTCGCCCTCCTTGGCGAATTGCGCCAGGGCTTTCTCAAGGCTGTGAAAATAAGAGGTGATGTGTTTTAGATGAATGTTCATAATCTATGAAAAAGAGAGAGAGGGAAGAAGAGACCCCAAAGAACCAAAGAGATTGAGCCTTGAAGATTCCAAGAAATGCAAAGAGAAGCGGATTAGTAAGAAGTTAAAACAATGTGAGGAAAGGAAAACATGTACTCCTTTAGTCTTAAATGTTAATCATGCAAGAATTCATAAACAAATTGCAAGCTTTAGACTAAGAAGATTTTGAGTATAGTTAAACATCCATGTTTTGTAAAGGACACATTGATCATACCGAGGTGAGGTGTTCATTGATTTTTTAGAAAATCAGAAAGGAGTCACAGGAAAAGAGTCAAGGAGAAAAAAGAAGGAAAAAGGCACCCAAAACCTGCAGTGTATAAGGTGCACCGTGTGCGTAATTCTACGTGGAGGAAAATACATGAAGAAAAATATAATACCTAAATTCAGTTTCTTAGTAATAATCAATTGGATTCTCAAAAATACGTCATGATCGATATATACAAAGGCAAATTCCTTAAAAATTTCAATCTGTAAAGAAAAATGTAATTTTTTCAGTACAATGTTCTGAAGAAAAGAGCATTTTTTACATTTCCAAATATCAGAATTTCCTACTAGCCATATTTGTAACGAATTTATAAAGCAATTTCAAGATATTACTGAATATATATAGAAAAGCTCATGTCAGGCATTAATAGATATGTCAATGTAAGCAAATGTTTCAGATGGATCATCATTTTGCAAAGGTTTGGCTTTCTGTTGTTAATCATTCTTTTCCATAAAAGTTTGTAACATAATATATAACAATGGTTACACTCGTATTATAGTCAGTAATAGCAGGTATCTTTAAGTGCCCTAATATTTTTTAAGAATTCTCAATATGTTTCCTATATTGTTTAGGGCGCAGTAGGCACTCTGCTCCTTTTTGAAAGAATGGCACTGTTTCGTATGGTGCCACGTTTTAGGCTTGGGTGTCTTAAAATGGAGCATACTCGTCTTTTTACAGCAAGTTAAAGTTATTTAGAAGAGAAAAAATCGTAGGAAACCTTATTTTAACAATCAAATGTTGCTGTTTGCCAGGAGCGTGAGAGGTTCAAGACGCTCGTTTTGATGTTTACCAGTAGTTTAATAAACGCAGACCGCTCGTTTTTAGGGCGGTTGGTTAGTGCATGGAACAACACAAAGAGGCAGAATGATGTGAAGTTTAAAGGTTTTGTGAGTCAAAAAACGAACACATTTATAGGGAGGGGCGGCTTTGCTGAGAGGCCAGATGGAATACGGTCTCTGTTAAATTACACCTCGAGGAACTGAAATCGAAAAGGGAATCACCATGAGCAAACCGTTTCGAGACAACACTGTTTCGGGGCACAAGAACTCTTTGCATTCCTTCAAAGGAGGAGTGCGACCACAAACATAGAAGGTGGTCCGAGGCTTCTCCATGACCGTCTTTTTTATCAGGAAATAAACGCGTGAAAAAGGAAAAAACGGGAATCAGGGGCATCACTTACTTGGAGTTGAATCTCCCGCCAGGTCTACACGTTTTCACGATGATACGGGCGCAGCAAGCAAAACCCGATTTAAAGGGGCAGTTACGTAAATGCATGTTTACTTCCGTAAAATGACCCGGAAATGAAACGCTAAGAAAGTTTGGTTATTTAAAAGAAGTTGCTAATAATCTATGTGGTTCGAAATTAATATAGTAATCAAACAATGCAGAGATAATACATCTCTAGAGGTAACCTTTAGTTCTGGGAGAAAAACCGACTGTTTGTCGAAGAAAAAGGTTCTTATATTAATGCAGTCGACACTAAAAACAGACAAGTGGTTGTGCATTGACAAATCGTTTGCAGTTCGACCATGTTGGGATGGTTTTTTGTTCCAGATTAGTACTCTCTTAATATCACTAGGGCAAGTTTGAGAAACGAAAGGGCAAGTTAAATCTATTTAGAAGTTATGTTATGATTGGTTGCTCCGATCTAATAAAAAATGATGACAGGCCAGGGAGAGCACCTTTTTTGACGTTTATGACGGACGGCAGGGATTTCATTGTGGTTTCTTATACACCCCTCTCTAGAGTGTAGTTCATGGGCATTTAGAAGAGGGTTAATGATTATTATATAGTTTGCAATTATTTTTTATTCCCAAAGATGATGAATTATATAACAGTTCAACGAACCAAAGAATTGATAAGATAATTATTTTAGTTAGCCCAGTATAAATCAGAATTTTAGCTGTTATTGAGATTTTTGTTAACACATTCTAGGTAGTGATTTGTTTATTCTAGAGGCACAATTGATCTAATTTAAGATGCCAAGTGTCATTGTAAATTTGTTCAGAAAGTATAACAGTTCTTAAAGCCAATGGTGCCACTCATATGCTTGATTCAATCCTCTTTCCACTGTGTCCATTCCAATGATCAGAGAGCTTCTTTCTCTTAGTAGGTGTAGTTCTTGATTCCCACCACGTTTCTGTAGTTTTAGCTTCTTCAAACCTACAAATGAAAAAGTCAGTTGGTGAGGATGATTCTTTAAGAAATGATCAACCAATGGTTGTCGTGTGTCTGTTTTGTGGATATTGCGATAGTGTTCTTGAATGCGTATTTTCAAAGGTCTGATAGAACTTCCTATATAGTTGTATCCACACGGGCAAGTTATCAAGTATACCACGTTGGTACTTTCGCAGTTGATGAAATCTTCAATTTTGTATTTCTGATCATTGATCAGGACTTCTTTTGTCCTAGATTTCCCAAGTTTACATAATGAGCAGTTTGTACAAGTAAAGAAACCCTTCGGTTGTTGTAAGAAGGGTTTAGGTCTTTGCTTGATGTCCAGGAAGGATGGACACAGGATGTCTCTCAGGTTTCTACTCCTCGAAAAACCTAATTGTGGTTTCTCACAGATTGCAGAGGTTATCGTCGAATTGTCCTTCAGAAGGTGCCAATGTTTATTTAATATTTTGCGGATATGATACTGACCATTGTTATATTGAGTGTTGAACCGAATGACCTGTTTGTGTTCTTTAGTTTGATTGTTATGTAACAGTGATGATCTTTCGGTATCCAGGAATTTTGTTTGAGCTTTGGTTAAAGTCTGTTCCTTGTAGCCCCTTTGTCTGAGACGTTGTGATACATTTTCAGAATGAATTTTATATTCCTCGTTTGAACTGCAGTTCATTAGTGCACGTCTGAATCCTCCTCCTGGAATATTTCTGATTGTATGTGCAGGATGGCTGCTTGAGGCATGAAGAATGGACTTGGATGACATTGGTTTTCTATGGATTTTAGTTGGCAGTTTCATGTCTTTTATAGAGATGGATAAGTCCAGATATTCTATTTCTGTTCTTGAGATGTTGTATGTAATGTCGATACTCCACTGGTTGGGTGCCAAGGATTTGATGAAGGTTCTGAGCTTATTTATTTATTTATTTATTTAAAACATTTGTATAGCGCATCTGTCACCTGGCAGGTATCCTGGCGCTGAGAGATTACTCCTAAGGTGAAAGTGAAACGGGGGCTAGGAATGAGTAACGGTGAGGGATTTAGGGGAAGAGCCAGGTTTTAATCCGCTTTCTGAAAGGGAGGAGTTGTGGAATTTGGCGAATGTCGACCGGCAGACTGTTCCAGAGCTTAGCGGCAGCCACTCTGAAGGATCTTCCCCCCGTCCTTACCTTGTTGAATCTGGGTACCGTGACAAGGCAGGCTGAGGTGGATCGGAGAGTTCTGGTAGGGGTGTACCAGGAAAACATTTTTTGTAGGGATCTGGGACCAGTTCCGTGTAGTGCTTTAAAAACAAGGCAAAGTGCTTTAAAAGCTATTCGCTGCCTCAGTGGGAGCCAGTGTAGCTTGGCTAAGGCTGCTGTGGCCGAGGATCTTCTGGTCCATCCGAGAGCAAGTTTGGCTGCGGCCGACTGGACTCTTTGGAGTCTGTCCAGTAGAACAGCTGGGGACTCTAGCAGAAGAGCATTACAATAGTCAAGGCGACTAAGGATAGTGCACCTGACTATTAGTGCTCGTGCCTGAGTGGGAAGTAGTGGCATGATTTTGCGTAAAGAGCGCAATAGGGCCGAGCAGGTGGAGACTGTTTTAATTACCTGCGTTTCCATGCTAAGTTTGTCGTTTAACATGACGCCCAAGTTGCGGACACTAGTGACCGGCTGTGGTTTTTCTGGGGTTTCCGGGGGCCAGAATTCCGTAGGAAATAGACGAGGAATCCGGCTCCCGGCGCAGAACAGTACCTCGGTCTTTGAGGAATTGAATTGCAGGGAATTATTGTGCAGCCAGCCGGCTGTGTCTCTCAGGCAGTCGTGGAACGATTCCATGGGAATTGAGTCTTCCCCCTCCCAGGAAAGGATAAGCTGGGTATTGTCCGCGTAGTTTATAGTTCTTAGACTGTAGGATTTAATCAAAGTAACTAATGGTTTCAAATAAACGTTAAAAAGGATCGGGCTAATGGACGAGCCTTGGGGCACCCCGTGAGGTACCGGGGAAAAGGCGGATTGAAAAGGGGGGAGGGACACAGCCTGTTTCCTATCTTGCAGGTATGAATGGAACCAAAGCAACGCGGTGCTGTCGACCCCTGCCTCTTTGAGTCTTTTTAGCAGAATCGCGTGGTTGACCGTATCGAATGCGGCAGACAGGTCCAATAAGATCAAGGCCACTGCGTGGCCCCTGTCTGCACGCATACGAAGTTCATCCATGGCTGTAAGCACCGCTGTCTCGGTGCCATGGGCTGGACGAAATCCAAACTGAAAGTCGTCTAGAATGTGATTCTGCTCCAGATGTGTCGATAGACAGGAGCTAACCCAGCGTTCCACGACTTTCACCGGGAAGGGTAGGAGTGATATGGGCCGAAAGTTGGATACACACTCAGGGTTCAGTGAGGGTTTCTTCAGCAGTGGGGTGATAAGTGCTTGCTTCCAGGGGGTAGGGACATATCCGCAACACAAGGATTGGTTGCAGATCCTGCGAAGGGTGTGGAAGAGTTCAGTTCCGCACGCTTTCCAGGTTTTTGGAGGCAGCGGGTCAAGGGGGGACCCAGAGGTGATTCTGTGTGCCATTCTCTCGAAATCTGCTTCCGAAATAAGGGGGAGGACTTGCAGGCATTCCCTGGGTAGGTGTCCTGGGCTCAGCGAACACCCGGGGGCGTAGGACTTATTTTGCGGAGGGGTGGTGTTTAGTTTGTTAATGATGGTCTCAATTTTTTCCTTAAAAAACAGTGTGAGATTATCGCAGAGTGCCTGTGTAGGAGGGATAGTTTTTTTGGCACAGTCGGGGTGGATGAGGTTATCAAGAATCTGGAAGATGCTTTTGGGACTATTTGCGGCATTGACTATGGTGGAGCAGTAGTAAGTGGCTTTGCTCTCAGCGATGGCAGATTTATATTCTAGATGCTTGTTTATCCAGATAATTTTATTTGTGTCGCAATAGCTGTGTCTCCACTTCCTCTCCGCCTGTTTACAGGCTAGTTTGAGGGTTTTCAGGGAGTCGTTAAACCAAGGGGCAGAAGCTCTGCCTTTAGGTTTGCATCTTTTTAATGGAGCTAGGGATTCCGTAGTCGATAATATCCTCGAGCAAAAAGTTTTGTAGTTGTCTTCGACCGAGTTAGTAAGGGAGAAACTGTCTTCCACATTAAATACGGTGGTGATAGAGCTCCGTTTTTCCAGAGCTTTCCAGTCTCTCTACATAAATTCTGGTGGGGTATTATGATTCATTAATCTGGTTTTTGTACTTGTAATGTAGAATTCAAGAAGAGAATGATCCGTCCAGCTCATGGGCAGAACGTCATTCAGGTGTACTAGTTGAGGACTGGAAAAGATGAGGTCAAGTCGATGGCCTGCTGAGTGCGTGGGTTGCTTAACCAGTTGGTGGAGTCCCACACTTTCGCAAGAGAGCAGGAGGTTTTCTAGACCAGTGTCAAGATTACCGTTTGGCCAGAGGTTGAAGTCCCCTAGGATGATTAGTTTATTGTGGGAGGTTGCCATATTCGTGAAGGTGGTGAGTAGTGCTTGCTGTTGTTGGGAAGTAAAAGTCCCTGGAGGACAGTAGCAGATAATTGCCGTAAAGATTCCTCCCGAATGGCAATTGATGGAAAGGCCAAGGATCTCGGTACCGGCGACTGAGTCCATGTCTATGGTGTTAATATGCCAGGAGGCTCTGTAGATAATACCTACTCCACCACCGCGGCCTTTGGGTCTGGGAAGGTGCAGAATTTTAAAATCCTGAGGACATGCCCATGCTAGTTCAATATCACAGTCTGCATGGGTCCACATTTCAGTTAAGAAAAGGACATCCAAATGATGAGATTCAATGAGTAGATGAATTTCGTTAGCATGTTTTGGCAGTGACCTGACATTCAAAAGGCCTCCCAGGAGTAGACCTTTATTTACGAAGTCATGCAGTGGAAAGGCGGTGTCAGCAAAGATGGGCTGACCTTCGTGAGTGAATTCTCGAAGGTTGAGCAGGGTTTCACGAGTATAGCGCGGGGGCTGTGTGAGAATTTGGGCAGAGTTGTCTGCGCTAGTCGCGGACTCGTCGCGGACGAGCGCAGACGAGCGCAGACGAGCTTGCCTTAAGCGCGCCTTCGGCGCGCCATCGATACGTCCGCTGCGCTCGTCCGCTGCGCTTCCGGCATAGACTCATGCTTTATAGTGGATGCTCGGGCGTCGGAGTGGTGGCGTGGCCAGCAGAGGTGGGCGTGCCTCGTGGCTCCCTCGAGCGAGGTAATGGCGGCGGAAAGCGAGCGTTTTAGCCAAAGACGGCAATTAGATCAGCTGCTCGGCGTTGTTAGGGTGGGTGCCAGGGTCAGTGCAATGTGCAGAAAACAATTTTAAAAACTCAAGATACAATGGTTAAAAATGAGTAGATTCTATGTCCACGCTCCCGGCTTTTCGCCTCAGGAGTATTTCTGTTCCTTGCCATATCAGGAGGATATCATCTATATAACGGCCCCACATTATTATGTTGTCAGTGATATCTTCCAATCTCTCTTGCCACAGCCAATGTTGCTCCACTGCTCCCATCAGGAGGCAGGCATATGGAGGCGCAAATTTTGCCCCATTGCGGTGCCCTGGAGTTGTAGGTAGAAGTTCCCATTTAAGAGGAAATAGTTGTTAAAGAGGCAGAATTCAAGTAAGTCAAGAATCATCATGTTTCGTGCCGTGAGGTGGACTGATCTGGTTTGCAGATATTTTCTTGTTGCTGATATGCCATCTGGATGTTTGATTGACGTGTATAAACTGGTAACATCGATTGCTGGGAATATGTAATCTTCTTGCCATGTGATATTTTCCAGTTTTTGTAGAATGTCTTTGGTATCCTTAATAAAGGGTGGGAGGGCCTTCATCAAGGGTTGTAATTCAGCATCGATTAAGGCTCCCACATTTGAGCAGATAGAGTCTATGCCTGCAATGATAGGTCTTCCTTTTGGTATTCTTCCCGGTTTGTGAACCTTAGGTAAAAGGTACAACGTTGGAACAATTGGATTGTTGATGTACAGAAGATGTTTTTCTTCCATACTGAGTAAACCTTTTTCATACCAGGTATTTAGCAAGGCAAAGAGTTTGTTTTGAATATGTTGTGTTGGAATATGATCCAATTTTTGGTAACATGTATTATCATTCAGTTGTCTTTGGGCTTCCAGTAAGTAATCTGTTGTGTTAAGAATGACAACGTTCCCTCCTTTGTCCGCTTCCTTAATTATTACTTTTTCATTTTGTTTCAAATCCATTAAGGCTTGTTGTTCTTTTTTGGAGATGTTTTTTGGGACAAATTTTTGTTTTGACTGATATTTATGGAACTCTTTGTCAAGATCCTGAGTCACATTTTTAAAGAAAATGTCAATTGAGTTACCAGATGGTAGCGATGGTGTAAATCTGGATTTCTTCTTCAATGGATTGGGTTTGGAATGAAAAATGTCTATTCCCTACTCTTCTGCTGTGGTAGTTAATGAGTCCAGATTGTCAGGAGGAATATCAGTGGATAGTGGTAATAGAAGGTTGCTATTTTCCAGATCTTGGGCAGATAGGTCACTTGTTGGTTGGCTGTTGTAAGCGGTGTTCCAACGTCTTGGATTGTCAGTAAAAAAGAATGTAGTTTAAGTTTCCTTGTAAATTTAAACAGGTCAATTTTGGATTGTACAAGGTCCCATTGGGCAGTTGGACAGAAGGACAATCCTTTATTAAGAATTTGATTATGTGTCTGAGATTAGTTTGTAGTTGACAAATTAATTACCAAATTGTTGGTTAAGATTTGGTCATGTGTTGTTCCTTTCTTCTCGCCTGGCCTGGTGCGGTTGTCTTGGACATTTCCTAAGCGGTGTCTTTGAACTTCCTCCCGAAAATTTACTTGGGGGCGAGTATTGCTAGTTGTAGGTAAGTCTTCTACTGAGCTTGCATCAGATGAGGTCGGGGTGTGATTTGTAGTGCAAGTATTACAATTTGATGTTGAGGTATTGATGTTGTCATACTTTTGCGCGAAGGTATAAACCCTTCCCTGTTGATAGTCATTTAGGTCACGTCTGAATTTACGATTTTTCCTTTGGATTATAACCTCTTCATATTCATCTAGCGTCTTGTTCAAGATGTCATAGTTTTTCACAGTGATGTCACCCCAGTTTGATTCTTCAATTCTCTTTGATAATGTATCCACCTCAGTTTTGTTAACTTCATACTCCTCTTGCGCTATATATATTAGCTGTCTTAGCATGTTGTTTGAGGACATTTGTAGGTTTTCTTCCCAAAGTTTTAATTTTTCAGGAGCCGTAGTCTCGATTGGGGGTAAAATCAAAATGCGCAGGCCACGAGGGATGAGATTGTGTTCCAGGTATTTTTTTAAAGAAGCTCCTTCCCACCATTTGGAAGTTTCCTTCTTTGCAGCTTTTTCCAAGGCTTGAATAGTACTTTTTGCTGACAATAAGTTGGTTGAACTTTGTGTTTTGCTAATAGCAGCACCTGTGGGGTCAGATGCTTCCTCAAGTCGATTATTGCGTCTTTCACGTCGATTTGTATAGGTTGACATATTTTATATATTTAGGAAGTTCCAAGCGATAATGCTCTAATTTTTGGTGAGTGCAGAGTCAGGTATTCAAAGTCTTGTGATATAGTGCTGGGTGATCCGTAATTAAAGGTTCATAACGACTGAGCATTGAAGGTCCAAGGATTCCAGGACTATATCTGTTTTCACAGAGGTTTTTGTGGAGGAAACATACTCAAAAACTCTGGACCTTTTAGAGTTTTAGAAAAGAACAGTTTTTTAAAAGGTAGAGTATGTTTTCCAGGTTTTTGTGCGTACTATTTTTAAGGTTAAATTCTGTAATCATTGATTCAAATTTTCATTCAACAAATGAGGTCGATCCAAGGTTTAGAAGAGTATAACATTTTTATTGGTGCAAAATTGAACGAAGACAGCCGACGCATGTTTCGCCCTCTTTGGCAAATTGCGCCAGGGCTTTCTCAAGGCTGTGAAAATAAGAGGTGATGTGTTTTAGATGAATGTTCATAATCTATGAAAAAGAAAGAGAGGGAAGAAGAGACCCCAAAAAACCAAAGAGATTAAGTCCTGAAGATTCCAAGAAATGCAAAGAGAAGCGGATTAGTAAGAAGTTAAAACAATGTGAGGAAAGAAAAACATGTACTCCTTTAGTCTTAAATGTTAATCATGCAAGAATTCATAAACAAATTGTGAGCTTTAGACTAAGAAGATTTTGAGTATAGTTAAACATCCATGTTTTGTAAAGGACACGTTGATCATACCAGGAGGTATTCATTGATTTTTTAGAAAATCAGAAAGGAGTCACCGGAAAAGAGTCAAGGAGAAAAAAGAAGGAAAAATGCACCCAAAACCTGCAGTGTATAAGGTGCACCGTGTGCGTAATTCTACGTGGAGGAAAATACATGAAGAAAAATATAATACCTAAATTCAGTTTCTCAGTAATAATCAATTGGATTCTCAAAAATACATCATGATCGATATATACAAAGGCAAATTCCTTAAAAATTTCAATCTGTAAAGAAAAATGTAATTTTTTCAGTACAATGTTCTGAAGAAAAGAGCATTTTTTACATTTCCAAATATCAGAATTTCATACTAGCCATATTTGTAACGAATGTATAAAGCAATTTCAAGATATTACTGAATATATATAGAAGGGCTCATGTCAGGCATTAATAGATATGTCAATGTAAGCAAATGTTTCAGATGGATCATCATTTTGCAAAGGTTTGGCATTCTGTTGTTAATCATTCTTTTCCATAATAGTTTGTAACATAATATATGGAGTATGCTCCATTTTAAGACACCCAAGCCTAAAACGTGGCACCATACGAAACAGTGCCATTCTTTCAAAAAGGAACAGAGGGCCTACTGCGCCCTAAACAATATAGGAAACATATTGAGAATTCTTAAAAAATATATGGACACTTAAAGATACCTGCTATTACTGACTATAATACGAGTGTAACCAATCTTATATATTATGTTACAAACTATTATGGAAAAGAATGATTAACAACAGAATGCCAAACCTTTGCAAAATGATGATCCATCTGACACATTTGCTTACATTGACATATCTATTAATGCCTGCCATGAGCCCTTCTATATATATTCAGTAATATCTTGAAATTGCTTCTTATAAATTTGTTACAAATATGGCTAGTATGAAATTCTGATATTTGGAAATGTAAAAAATGCTATTTTCTTCAGAACATTGTACTGAAAAAATTACATTTTTCTTAACAGATTGAAATTTTTAAGGAATTTGCCTTTGTATATATCGATCATGATGTATTTTTGAGAATCCAATTGATTATTACTGAGAAACTGAATTTAGGTATTATATTTTTCTTCATGTATTTTCCTCCACGTAGAATTACGCACACGGTGCACCTTATACACTGCAGGTTTTGGGTGCCTTTTTCCTTCTTTTTTCTCCTTGACTCTTTTCCGGTGACTCCTTTCTGATTTTCTAAAAAATCAATAAACACCTCACCTTGGTATGATCAACGTGTCCTTTACAAAACATGGATGTTTAACTATACTCAAAATCTTCTTAGTCTAAAGCTCGCAATTTGTTTATGAATTCTTGCATGATTAACATTTAAGACTAAAGGAGTACATGTTTTCCTTTCCTCACATTGTTTTAACTTCTTACTAATCCTCTTCTCTTTGCATTTCTTGGAATCTTCAAGACTCAATCTCTTTGGTTCTTTGGGGTCTCTTCTTCCCTCTCTCTCTTTTTTATAGATTAGGAAAATTCATCTAAAACACATCACCTCTTATTTTCACAGCCTTGAGAAAGCCCTGACGCAATTCGCCAAAGAGGGCGAAACACGTGTCGGCTGTCTTCGTTCAATTTTGCACGAATAAATATTTTATACTCTTTCTAAACCTTGGATCGACCTCATTTGTTGAATGAAAATTTGAATCAACGATTACAGGATTTAACCTTAAAAATAGCACGCACAAAAACCTGGAAAACATACTCTACCTTTTAAAAAACATGTCATAATAGGCCTCTGCAGATGTACATGAGAGGGTGCAGGCAGAGGGTGCAGACAGAGACAGAAGGATGGTATAGACAGAACATAATATAATGCAGGGAGACACTAAACTGGTACAAGCAGAGGATAGATGGTACAGGGCTGCAGGCAAAAGAACAGATGGTGTACTAAGGAAAAAGATAGTGCAGAGATAGGGTGAGATGTTTCAAGCAGACACACAGATAGTGCAAGCAGTCACAGACATGGTACACACTGAGAATAAAATGGCACAACGGAGACGAAATGCTTGAAACAGTGAGACAAATGCTACGTGCAGAGGCAAATTGGAGCACACAGAGGGGGAGATAGTGAAGACAGAGATAAAATGGTGCAAGCAGAGGGTGGGAAACTACAGGCAGAGAAACAAAAAAGATTTAACATGATAGCAGTGTCTAATACACACCAGCAGCCATATTGTAATAGGCCTCTGTAGATGTACATGAGAGGGTGCAGGCAGAGGATGCAGGCAGAGAGAGAGGGATTGCATAGACAGAAAATAAGATAATGCATGCATAGACCAAACAGGTATAGGCAGAGGATAGATGGTACAGGGCTGCAGGCAGAGCGACAAATGGTGTAGGCAGAAAAAAGATGGTGCAGAGAAAGGGTGAGATGTTTCAAGTAGACACACAGATAGTGCAAGCAAACACAGACATGGTACACACACATGATGAAATGGGACAACAGAGAAGAAATGCTGGAAACAGTGAGACAAATGCTACATGTAGAGGCCAAATTGGAGCACACAGAGGGGGAGATAGTGAAGACAAAGATAAAATGGTACAAGCAGAGGGTGCAAAACTACACACACAGAACCAAAAGATTTAACAAGGTCGTGCTTTCTAATGCACACCAGCAGCCATATCATAATAGGCCTCCACAGATGTACATGAGAAAGTACAGGCAGAGGGTGCAGACAAAATAAGTGGGATGGTATAGACAGAAAATAAAATAATGCAGGCAGAGACTAAACTGGTACAGACAGAGGATAGATGGTACTGGGCAGCAAGCAGAGAGACTGTTGGTGCAGACAGGAAAAGATAGTGCACAGAGAGGGTGAGATGTTTCAAGCAAACACACAGATAGTGCAAGCAAACACAGACATTGTACACACGCAGTAACGTCACTAACGGGATGCGGGGGATGCAGGCAGATGGAGAGATAGTACAAGCAGAGGGTGAGATGGTGCAGGCGGAGGGGACATGGTGCAGGCAGAGGGGAGATGGTGCAGGCAGAGGGGGACAAGGGAGATGATGCGGGCAGAGGGGAAATGGTGCAGGCAGGTGGGAGAAGGCGCAGGCAGAGGGAGAGATGGAACAGGCATAGGGAGAGATTGCGCAGGTGGAGGGAGAGATGGTGCAGGCCGAGGGAAGGATGGCGCAGGCGGAGGGACAGATGGCGCAGCCAGGGAGTGAGATGTGCAGGCAGAGAGTGAGATGGAGCAAGCAGAGGGTAAGATGGTGCAGGCAGAGCGAGACATGGCACAGGCAGAGGATGAGATGGCACAGGCAAAGGGAGAGATGGCGCAGGCGGAAGGAAAGATGGTGCAGGAAGAGGGGAGATGTTACAGGCAGAGGGGAGAGATGGTGCAGGCGGAGGGAAGATGGCACAAGCAGAAGGAGAGATGGCGCTGACAGAGAATGACATGGCATAGGCAGAGGGAGAGATGGCGGAGGCAGAGGGTGAGATGGCGCAGGCAGAGGGAGAGATGGCGCAGGCAGAGGGAGAGATGGCACAGACAGAGGGAGAGATGGCACAGGCAGAGGATGAGATGGCACAGGTAGAGGGTGACATGGCACAGGCAGAGGGTGAAATGGCACAGGCAGAGAGGGAGATGGCGCAGACGGAGGGAGAGATGGTGCAGGCGGAGGGAGAGATGACGCAGGCAGAGGGAGAGATGGTGCAGGCAGATGGTAGAAGGTGAGGCAGAGGGAGAGATGGCGCAGGCAGAGGTAGAGATGGCACAGGCGGAGGGAGAGATGGTACAGGCAGAGGGAAGAGATGGTGCAAGCGGAGGGGAGATGGCACAGGCAGAGGGTGAGATGGTGCAGGCAGAGGGTGAGATGGCGCAGGCAGAGGGTGAGATGACACAGGCAGAGGGAGAGATGGTGCAGGCAGAGGGAGAGATGGTGCAGGCAGAGGGGAGATGGTGCAGACAGAGGGGAGAGATGGTGTAGGCAGAGGAGAGATGGCACAGGCAGAGGGAGAGATGGTGCCGACAGAGGGTGAGATGGTGCAGGCAGAGGGAGAGATGGCGCAGGTAGAGGGTGACATGGCACAGGCACAGAGTTAAATGGCGCAGGCAGACAGTGAGATGGCGCAGGCAGAGGGTGAGATGGCGCAGGCTGAGGAACAGATGGCGCAGGCAGAGGGTGAGATGGCGCAGGCAGAGGGAGAGATGGCGCAAGCAGAGGGAGAGATGGTGCAGGCAAAGGGGAGATGGTGGAGGCAGAGGGGAGAGATGATGCAGGTGGAGGGAAGATGGCGCAGGCAGAGGGAGAGATGACGCAGGCACAGGGTGAGATGATGCAGACAGAGGGAAAGATGGCACAGAAAGAGAGTGAGATGGCACAGACAGAGAGTGAGATGGTGCATACAGAGGGTGAGATGGCGCAGGCAGAGGGAGAGATGGCGCAGGCACAGGGTGAGATGACGCAGACAGAGGGAAAGATGGCACAGAAAGAGAGTGAGATGGCACAGACAGAGAGTGAGATGGTGCAGGCAGAGGGTGAGATGGCGCAGGCAGAGGGAGAGATGGCGCAGGCAGAGGGTGAGATGGCGCAGGAAGAGGGAGAGATGGCACAGGCCGAGGGAGAGATGGTGCAGGCGGAGGGAGAGATGGCACAGGCAAAGGGAGAGATGGCACAGGCCAAGGGAGAAATGGTACAGGCAGAGGGGAGAAGATGCAGGCAGAGGGGAGAGATGGTGCAGGCAGAGGGGAGATGGCGCAGGCAGAGGGAGAGATGGCGCAGGCAGAGGGTGAGATGGCGCAGGCAGAGAGAGAGAGATGGCGTAAGCAGAGGGTGAAGTGGCACAGGCAAAGGGTAAGATGGCGCAGGCAGAGAGAAAGATGGCACAGGCAGAGGGTGAGATGGTGCATGCAGAGAGAGAGACGACGCAGGCGGAGGGAGAGATGCTGCAGACAGAGGGGAGATGGCGCAGGCAGAGGGGAGAGATGGTACAGGCGGAGGGTAGATGGCACAGGCGGAGGGAGAGATGGCGCAGGTAGAGGGTGAGATGGCGCAGGCAGAGAGACAGATGGCGTGGGCAGAGGGAGAGATGCTGCAGGCAGAGGGGAGATGGTGCAGACAGAGAGTGAGATGGCGCAAGCAGAGAGTGAGATGGTGCAAGCAGAGGGTAAGATGGCGCAGGCAGAGAGAGACATGACACAGGCAGAGGCTGAGATGGCACAGGCAAAGGGAGAGATGACGGAGGCAGAGGGTGAGATGGCACCATATAAATGACCACTACAATACAATGCAGAAATCTGACTCATTTCCAAAATACATTTCCAATATGCACCATTCGTTTTTTGCCAGCATTACATACAAACATGAGACACAATACACAGTGAAAAGGGGAGTCTTGCTAGTTTAAACAACCAGGAAGCAATCAGAATCTCAACATCATGGGGTATGCTGATGACACTCTGCTCATCCTTTATCTTAGAAAGGAGCTGTATACCAATAAAAATACTTGATAATAATTGAGATGAAGCAGGCTGAGGGACAGATGGCGCAGGCAGAGGGTGAAATGGCGCAGGCAGAGGGTGAAATGGCGCAGGCAGAGGGAGAGATGGCGCAGGCAGAGGGAGAGATGGTGCAGGCAAAGGGGAGATGGCGCAGGCAGAGGGAGAGATGGCGCAGGCAGAGGGAGAGATGGCAAAGACAGAGGGAGAGATGGCACAGGCAGAGGATGAGATGGCGCAGGTAGAGGGTGACATGGCGCAGGCAGAGGGTGAAATGGTGCAGGCAGAGGGGAGAGATGATGCAGGCGGAGGGGAGATGGTGCAAGCAGAGGATGAGATGGCGCAGGCAGAGGGAGAGATGGCGCAGGCAGAGGGTGAGATGGTGCAGGCAGAGGGAGAGATGACGCAGGCAGAGGGAGAGATGGTGCAGGCGGAGGGAGAGATGGCACACGCAAAGGGAGAGAAGGCGCAGGCAGAGGGAGAGATGGCGCAGGCATAGGGACAGATGGCGCAGCCAGAGAGTGAGATGGCACAGGCTGAGAGTGAGATGGCGAAAGCAGAGGGTAAGATGGCCAAGGCAGAGAGAGACATGGCACAGGCAGAGGGTGAGATGGCACAGGCAAAGGGAGAGATGGCGGAGGCAGAGGGTGAGATGGCGCAGGCAGAGGGAGAGATGGCGCATGCAGAGGGAGAGATGGCGCAGGCAGAGGGAGAGATGGCGCAGGCAGAGGATAAAATGGCGCAGGCAGAGGGACAGAAAGCGTAGGCAGAGGGTGAAATGGCGCAGGCAGAGGGTAAGATGGCGCAGGCAGAGGGAGAGATGGCGCAGGCAGAGGGAGAGATGGCACAGACAGAGGGTGAGATGGCACAGACAGAGAGTGAGATGGTGCAGGCAGAGGGTGAGATGGCGCAGACAGAGAGTGAGATGGCGCAAGCAGAGGGTAAGATGGCGCAGGCAGAGAGAGACATGGCACAGGCAGAGGGTGAGATGGCGCAGGCAGAGGTAGAGATGCTGCAGGCAGAGGGGAGATAGTGCAGACAGAGGGGAGGAATGGTGCAGGCAGAAGGGAGATGGCACAGGCAGAGGGAGAGACGGTGCGGACAGAGGGTGAGATGGCGCAGGCAGAGGGAGAGATGGCACAGCCAGAGAGTGAGATGGCGCAAGCAGAGAGTGAGATGGAACAAGCAGAGGGTAAGATGGCGCAGGCAGAGAGAGACATGGCACAGGCAGAAGGTGAGATGGCACAGGCAAAGGGAGAGATGGTGGAGGCAGAATGTGAGATGGCGCAGGCAGAGGGAAAGATGGCGCAGGCAGAGGGTGGGATGGCGCAGGCAGAGAGTGAGATGGCACAAGCAGAGGGTAAGATCGAGCAGGCAGAGAGAGACATGGCACAGGCAGAGGGATAGATGGCGCAGGCAGAGAGAAACATGGTGCAAGCAGAGGGTAAGATGGCGCAGGCAGAGAGAGACATGGCACAGGCTAAGGGTGAGATGGCACAGGCAAAGGGAGAGATGGCGGAGGCAGAGGGTGAGATGACGCCATATAAATGACCACTACATTACAATGCAGAAAACTGACTCATTTCTAAAATACATTTCCAATATGCACCATTCGTTTTTTGCCAGCATTGCATACAAACATGAGACACAATACACAGTGAAAGGGGGAGTCTTGCTAGTAGTGTTGTATAAAGAGAAAAAGGGTGAGGGAGAGAGAAAAAGGAAGTAAACAGAGTTACAAAAGAGGAGTAAAGGAAAGGGATAATGCCAGTGAGAAAAGAGTTATGAGAGTAAGGAAAGGAGAAAGAGAGAAAAAGAAGCATATTAAGAGAAAGGAAAAAGGACTAACTAAAACAAAAAGATTTATTGAAAACGAGAGGAAAGAAAAAAAACACTGTTGGAAAGAAAGGAAGACAGTGAGAGAGAAGAGACAGTGAAAGAGGGAAAGTTAGTAACTTCCACAATAGAAGACATTTTTCTTATTAACTTAAACTGCTCAACATATATCCCTTTTCAAATTAATAACTAACCTTTAGAAATGCTTTGGAAGATTTAGAACAGTGTCAATCACACACCAGATTTTCTTAAGCAGAATCTTTGAAATGTACCTCAGACACTGCAACCCAAAAAATGGTACCGATTGCCTCTCATTCTTCACACATATCCCTGTCCTTAACCAATCAAATTTGTTCCCACAAAAATTCAAAACTAAATTAACATTTTAATTGGTTCTACATTTCAACACTTTCAAACTCACATAATATTCAACCATCCCCCCTCTGCTCTTTCTGCCTGTTACCATGGTAACACTCCACAGAACACCTAACTGAGCTCACAGGTGAAAAGTTCATCATCCAATGCTGCAAATGAACTCAGCAAGGGTGTTTGACCTCCCAATACACCAGCTTATCCTGTGCAATGGTCCTTCCAATTACCTTTTCTCAACCATTAGCATTACTTCTTTCAAAAAACAGAAGAATACATCCTAGCTTTGAATGTTCAAGTTTCAGAAACCACCAATCATTTCTTTTTTTTCAAGTGCATTGAATCTCATCCACATTTTTTCTAAACTCCTGCTTTTCAAACTGCCATTTCATTACCAGAGCCCATCTGAGTACAACCGGATCTCACTTCAAGTTGCTTAGAGTGTGGATTGTGGGACACAGTTATATTTTCTGGAGTGAAAGGTATGCAGCAAATAGATGCTTTCTCGACCTTGATTTACCAAATGTGGACATTATGTGGACTGGCCAGAGAGGATTGAGATGTGACCAATTGATGCCATTGATAAAATCCTTTTTGCATCTCCCACACCCTGACCTCATAATTGTGCACTGTGGTGGAAATGACCTAGTCACTTTGACTTGGGTAGGTCTGGAAATGCTATTAAAGGACACCTTTGGACAATTGATGTCACTTTTCCACAAACTGCCTTTGTATTTTTAAAAATAACCCAAAGGCAGAAATTGAAATAGTCCAACAAATTTTGTCCGCAAATTGAGAAAGCAAGGAAACATGTGAATAAATCAGTTTCTGCTTTCCTCAGAGACTATGGCATGGGTTCTATATACCACAACAACTTGCGTTACAACATGCAAGGCATTTATAGAGGAGACGGTGTCAATTTCACAGATGAGGGGAACAAAGTCTTCCTCTGTAACTTAGGACTCTGCATCGGTACTTACTTGTAGGTACAAAAATCACACAATGAACACAACGGCTCTTTTTAGAGCCAACTAACATCTAAACACTCAAATTTTATTTTTAACTGTATTTTTTTTATTAATTTTTAGAGAGGTCCGCGCACCGTGCTCGCACCCTGCAAAGGTTTTTTTTATAAAAAACATTTTTTTTTACCATTTGGGGTCCTTCAGGGACCCCCTGAGAAGGCCTTTGGGGTCAGGGACACTCTACCCTACCCCCTTTTCACGTTCTCAACTTTCATTTTTCACTCTCCTCCGAAACTACACAAAATGGCGTCTATAGGGTGCGCACACCGAGCATTCACCGTGCACTCATGGTGCACTCACCGTGTACGCCCCTACCAAATATATATATATTAAAAAAAAATTTTTTTTTACCCTTTGGGGTCCTTCAGGGACCCCCTGAGAAGGCCTAGGGGGTCAGGGACACTCTACCCTGCCCCCTTTTCAGGTTCTCAACTTTCATTTTTCACTCTCTTCTGACGCTTCTCAAACCTGCACTGCGCTGCTCACCTGTCCAAGGCCGTAGCTGTTGGGGGCTTTCTTGCGGGACACTCACCTTCTGCCTGTAGCTCCCGGTGCCTGCATTTTCCAGCTGGTCTCCCCCTGCCGCCGCAGCTCCTCTAGCCCAGAGCGCGGTCGCATTCAGGGAGGGGACCACAAGTTCCGGGAGTCTTTGCGGCCGGATCCGCCTACCAGGGGTCAGCGCCAGGAGGCGCATAAATTAACGGACATCCTCGGTGGAGCGGGGGGATGCTTCTCAAACCTGCACTGCGCTGCTCACCTGTCCAAGGCCATAGCTGTTGGGGGCTTTCTTGCGGGACACTCACTTTTTGCCTGTAGCTCCCGGTGTCTACATTTTCCAGGTGGTCTCCCCCTGCCGCCGCAGCTCCTCTAGCCCAGAGCGCGGCCGCAGTCAGGGAGGGGACCACAAGTTCTGGGATCTTTGCGGCCGGAAGCCGCCTACCAGGGGTCAGCGCCAGGAGGCGCATAAATTAACGGACATCCTCCGCGTCGCGGGACCGCGCGAGGGACCAGCCGGGCTAGGCCCGGGCAAAGGGCGAGCCCTCTGTGGCCCTCCGAGGCCGGAGGAGGCCGGGCAGGGCCACCTCACTTGATTTTCGTCGGCAATGGAGGTAAACAGAAGTAACTCACCACAGTGACTGCCTATATGTACACTTTGGCTCTCCCTAAGGGACCACACATTGGTCATTAGGTTACGCGCTTGACTAGCATAGGTGCTTGTTGTTGTTATATCTCCTCTGCTACATACACAAAAGCAAACCACACTATGACTTGTAAAGGGGTCCCTAAAAATATTATGACTCAGGGGGGTCCGCTGAAGGGGACATTGAACCACTGCCTAATCAACATCGCAAATTGATCGTGAAATAGAGGGAGCAGAACAACGTCTCTCTATAGAAACTACATTCAGTACACAATCTCCTCTGGTGCCAGCTGACCAAACTCAAAACTCTACATTACTGGGGGAATTAAATAAGTTCTGTAACACCATGTATACCCCTGTAGAACGGCAAAACGAGCAAATTGTTGCTTCTGCACACGTAATGGGAAATACAAATCCCCAGTCTAGCATATTATCCCAATTAAATGAAAATCTTCTGGGTACCCCCCTTACCCTATCGGTCAAAGTCAATACTCAATCGATAGTGAACCTTCAGGCCCCGTCTGCTTAAAGAAAGCGCAAAGGTGCTAAACATAGAGGTAGACTAGCAAAACAACAAAAAGTGCATTCAAGTCCCGCTTCGGTCAATACCACCACCCCTAAAACATCTAAGGTATGTTCAATACTGGAATCTCCTGTATCCACTTCACCATTTAACCTACTGGTCCAGATTTACCTTTATGTAAATGAAATTTTATGTTGTATGCTTTTATGGTTACCATTTTTTAACCGAAAAAGTATTTTGAATTGACTAATGTAACTAACCACCCACCTTAAGCCCGGGGATGGTTTTACTAATTAAGCATTTTGGCACTTTGTTCTTTGCACTTTCTAAAGCCCATGTGTCTTGGATCTTGTCACCGCAAATCGCCCATGCCGATCAATTATACATGTAATGCTACTACTGTAGCAATCTAATCTAGGACCCTGATCGATACTGTGACCTTATGCCCCTATACGGCTATAAATCCATTTATTCCCTATATTGGCATAACCGATCAAATGCAATATTCAGAAACTCGTCTCTGGCCTCACACGAACAGAGCCTCATTTCAGAATCGCTTTCTCTGCCACTTCCTTTGCAACCAATTAGTGCAATGACATAGCAGAAGTTACTATCTAAGATTCCTAGATTAACACTCCGAGTTCTTCAACAAGATAAAAACTCAGCAACCTGGGAAAGCCCCGCTTGCTATGTTTTGATTAGTAATAGAACTCTAATGAGCACTGATAGGCGATCACTTCCTAGTGACATCTTTATTGACGTCTTATGTCCAAAAACTTACGTCAAACAAGGCACCTTTCAGGTATAAATATTACCAACATTGCCTTAAGCAAACGCTAGCTGCCTCAATGCCATCGCTGCTGATGAAGCTGCTGTTATGCTGATGATACCATAGCTGCTATCGCTACTGCTATCGCTGCTAACGAGCGAACGATGGTGTGGTGAACTTAGGAGCTGAACAGCCGTCCCCCTGCAAAGAGCCCAGCAGATGCAAGCTGCCCGCGGACGCTGCCCCTCCTCCTCTTCCTCGACGCGCTGAGAGAGACGCTGTCTTTTCTCCTGCAGAGAAATCCAGCTCCGGCGTTTCCAGGCTACCCTTGCGGGTGACTGGGATATCGACCCCCTGAAGGAGATTCCAGACCTCCATCATACTATTTCAGAGGTATGGTGTTGACTAAACCCTTAGAGAGAATTCTTGAAGCAAACCTTGGCAAAACCAACTTAACTGAAGCTACTTACTTACTCCCCTCCCAAGTATTAGGCTTAGGTCAGGTACACTGGGGTAGGCGTAATTAGAAGCACCAGTTGAGTATTTTAGCCTAATGTATATATGAATGTATATATGTTTTATTCATTTTAAACCATTGTATGGCTAAGAAACCATATCAATGCTTTTACAGTATTATTTCGCAATACTCATCTTACTGTACGCACTTTTTATAATAACAAGTCTTGCAATTGTGGCAAATCATTTCTCTTGTACGAGAAGAAAGACTGTTCAATAAATGTTACCTTTTATTGAAAACGCCCGTCTCTCTATTCTCTACATATTGTGAAAGTAATCTGCACAACAACTGGCTGAGTAAAATAACTGTCTATTGTTCACACGACTCTAGAGATTGACTCTTATCTGAGGAGCAAAGTTGTCATGTTGCACGGTTGTTGGAAAACTGAATCCCTTCTTGTCTGTACCAGGGAAGCTGATCACTTCCTATTCAGTCAAGAAAGTTTCCAGTGACCTCTGAGCTAGTTGGTAACAAACCCAATTAAGTTTAGCATAGTCAGTAGAGGCCTGGAAGATCCGCACTTCTACGCCGATACTACTGTTTATGTTATTCCAATGCGCAGGGCCTATTGGGAAAATAGGAACTACACTACATGGTGCCCAAACGTTTGGTAAGGCGATAAACTAACGCAAGTCGTTAGAGTAACTCAGTCGTGCATTTTTCACACAGACCCCTTTCTCCCGTAAATACTCCAATAGACGTCTGGAGTGGGTGAAAGGTTAAAATCCGCCCGAACTCAGTAGGAAGAGATTCCTATGTAAAGCTCTGGTTTATTCAACGTTGAAGGATACAGTGTTCCAAAATATTGTTCACCTAATCTTTGTCTCCTTGGAGACCTGCTCTGCAAACCTTGCATTTATACAATGCCAGGAGAAAACGGAACCACTGGGGCCGCAGCAGATGCGACTCAGCAGGGTCCCGACACTACTACTGAACCGGGTGCAATAATCATCCCGGCGCATTTAAGAAAATCTATAACGTTAAAACTTATAGACAATGGACTGACATTACAAGGTGGTACAGTAATTTTTGTGATAGAGGCACACGAATATCGGCAGACAGAGGTATTCTATTCATGGATAAACTTTCCAGCGGCAAACGCTAGAACAAAAGAGTTTCACTATTACAAAATAGAGAAATCACCGGATGAGTACGCTCCTTTCGAGGAGACTGAAGTCCCACTAAAATTTCAAGAGCACCTGCTCTGGTTTAATGGCGCCCTAAAACACAATAATCATATTACCAGGCTCGGTCCACTAGGTAGACCAGGAGCAACGTGGCCGGTTCTAGCCAGCTACACACCACATCCGGACATTGCAAAAATGTCTAAAGAAGAGCTGTTAGCACTGCTAAAAACACTTATAAAAATACATAGGCAATTAGTCCAATATGTAATGCGGACTGCTACAATCCAACCAGCTGTTAATGTACCACAGCTGACCCCTCATCAGGGGAACACTAATAAAATCACACAACAGAACATACAGTCATGTCTTGGTAAAACACCCGTAAAACGGGAACAAATTCCTTTCTGGTTAGCGCAAAAAATCACTCAAATAGAGGCACTATTTCCGGATACTACCCCTGTTGAGAAACACAGAATCTTGACCATCTGCCTTCCTATGGGAATCGCACCACACGTGGAGGACTGTGACACTTGGGGTACAGTCTTTGCTTCCATTTACACAAAAACACACGGTGTTCCGTCTATGGCGGTAATACCAGATGTACTAAGACAGATTCAAAATGAATACGGTCCAGAACCTGCTTTAACTCTTGGTATGAAATTACTGAAAGACTTCAAGCAGGTCTCGGCTATAATATTAGCCAATATAAAGGGAGAAGCAGCATCTGTGGCGATCCGCCAGAAGTTGAAGGAAACAGATATAACAGATCAGCCAATTGAGCTTGCCAGAATCATAGAAAAATGCTATGAAGAATTAGGTAGAGACAGCTTGGGTGGAAAACCAGTAAAGCCCCAACTGCTCGAAAATCCTGAAAAATTATGTATTAAAAATAATTCAAATACTCCTAAAATGAGCTGGGATGGAAATAAACAATCCACTCCCAAGGAAAAAGTTTTCCAGTCCAGAGGAAGGTCTCCTCAACGGAGGGAAAGAAAGCCGACTCGAGAACACCAGTCTCCCCAGAGGGAGCCCTCTGAGAAAAGATACAACCTTAGAAATAGGGATAATTTGAAAAAACCTGATAGATATCAAAGTATTGATACACGTCCCTCTCGATCTTTTTTGCAGAAATCGGAAAGAAGAGGACGGTCAGACCCAGGAGAGCACACCAAGTCCAAAGACAAGGAACCTGCTCAGAGTAAAAAATCTCAATTTCCAACAAAGAAGTTAGCCAGTATTAGAGTAATCAACCATGCCGAGAATACTGAGGACACAGTTGAAAAACGGGGAGTGGGCACAGAAAATGTTAGACAGTGCAGCAGAAATCACTATAGCCCGCAAGATCTTGAAGAGTCATCTGGAGACAGGGGACACGAATGAATACATTCAGGTTGAAACTGCCGACACCAGACTTAGCAAGCCCCATAAGATATACAAAATAACATTGCGTATAGAGGGTGATAAGACTAGGAAAATAAGAGGTCTATTTTGGGAAAAACTCTCAAAAGGCTATGATATTCTGTTAGCTGAAAAAGATTGGCCCCCAGAGTTTGTCAGGGAGTGCCCTCGCGGCGAAGAAATGATTATGCCTGCCTTCTCGAATCACATTCCGATTCACAAAAAATATACTCATGCAAGGAAATGGGCAGTAGCCCAGGCACCGGCATTATACAAAAATCATGTAGGATGGGATGAGGACTCACCTCCTCACAAAATCCAGTTAAAAAGTGAACCAACTATAGTTGTTTTAACCCCCTAAATACCTTCGGTTTTCGACCCCTGTAATCTTTAAAGGTTGGATCCCAAGTATTTATATCCCCATGAATGTTGAAATCTCCCATTACCAACACGGGGGTGCGCCAAAGTGCTAGTTCAACATTCAAAAATTCAAGTATAGCGGAGTCGTCAATATTTGAGCCATATACAGTACATATTGTCACAGGAATATTCCCTATCACACATTCACAGATTGCCCAGCGACCCATATTATCAGCTTTGACTCTTGTAGTTGCAATAATTGATTGGCGCCCCAAAATAGCAACACCCCGATTCATGGTAAACTGTTGTGATACAACTAAAACAGTATACCCAAATTCGTTCAACACTTTACGATTCCCCCATGATATATGTGTCTCCTGGAGACAAATAATATCTGGTTGTATTAAACGTATTTCGTGCATCACTTTCCTACGTTTGACAACATTATTCAACCCACAAACATTAAAGGTGCATATTCGAAAATTAGTACCAGCCATTTGTTTTACTTAAAGCAGTAGATGATAGCAACTCCTTGAAACCAAACCCTTTCATCTCAATAGCTCTTACATCTTGTCGGTCTTGAACTGAGTTTTCCCCCTTTTCTACCCCCCACCACCCTACACCCTCCCCCCACCCAACACTCCCCAAAGCACCCCCTCCCCCACCCATGTGACCCTCCTCCAACAATGAGGCAGTAGGGCCTATTGCCCCTTGATGTGTGTGAGAGTACCTCCACTGGCTGTGGAGATCCTTATCGAAAATAAGAACAGAAAACCTTGAGATTCCATATAACTGAACATACAATAGTCACATAATAATCAAGTCTATGTCATCTCAGGGTAGTGAGTTCAGATATTCTTTGGCTGAATCCTCAGTTGTAAAGAATCGATTTTGTCCTTTATATATCGTTTTCAAAGTAGCAGGTTGCAAAAGGAACACTTGTACCTCTTTCGCCTGAAATGCAGGAATTAATTGGCGAAGTCGCCACCGATTCTCAACAGTAGCATGGCAATAATCAGGGCGGACGAAAAATTCCACCCCCAGACCTGATCTCTTTTTATCTGGTCGTGCGAGATCGTAAAGTAACTGTCTAGCCAGAAAATTATTTAAGGAAATTAAAATAGCCCGTGGATATCGATTGCCTTGGTTCGCTCGTGCCGGTTGTGACCGAAATGGAAAACGGTGAGCCCGTTGAATTTCTTGCGCCCATTGCCACTCCTTAACTTCAGGAAATGCATCATTAAATAAATCTATAACAAATTGACGTACATCTTGGTTTTCACGACCCTCGGGCACACCCAAAATGCGTAAATTATTACGCCGTAGCCTATTTTCTAAATCAGTCAACTTTGAACTAACATCGAATTTTTGAGCCTTGATTTCCTTAATATCACTTTGGTTCTGTACCATTTGATCTTTGAGTACAGAGATGCGTCCTTCTGCTTCAATCATTCTGTCCGTAAAATCATTGCAGGATTTTGCTAGTCGGCGGACAGTATTCTGTAGCTTTTTGCAGGCATTATGAGTTTTTTGAAGGTCAGCTTTAGCCTCTACTCGTTGATCAGAAATGGCCTTCAATACTACATCCAATGCCTCCTGCGCCGTTGCGCCCATGTTATACACCGCCCCACCAGGTTGATCAGCATTGGCATTGGGATTGTTCTCGATTAATGCCCATTCGGGAATTTCCGTAGATCCAGATTGATCACCACTATTGTTAACCTTATTGCCAGCAGTCAGGTCTGCCCACTTCACGTTCTCTTGTTCCACGGCAGTAAGGTCGAGGGATAATTTCCCAGTGTTTTCGCCGTCGTCCTCCAGGTCTCCCTCCTCTTCCTCCTCCTCCTCCTCTTCCTCTTCCTCTATCTCATCCGAGGCGTAGGAGTGTTCTGAATGTTCACATAATGAGTAATATTCACTATCCTTGCTACCAATAAGATCCCCCTCTCCAGAGTCAGCTTTGTTTGCTGTGGTAGAAGTCAATGTAGGGGTAGATATTAGAATGGTAGTATGGGTGGTAGCAGCTTGCATAGGCCTAGGGGAGACTACCAAATCTGATAATGCCTCAGTCAGGGTAGTATCTACCATATTTTCAGTATTCTCTGTGTGTTCTATACCCTCGGTAGTCTCCTTTTGAGACTTGATCTTATTTTCTGTATCGATTATGGCCTCTTTTGTTTCTGAATTTGCAAAAATATCATTCTCAGAAGGGACTAGTGATTCCACAACAGGAATTGCAGAGACCGATGCTACGGTCGTTATTATTTTTGTTGTTGTCGTTTTGCCCATAGGTTGAAACATTTGCGTGATCTTCGGAGTACCAGCATGAAATCCATCAGCCTCAGTAATATTACTGGGATCCTGCTTGCTTTTAGCTGCTAGTGCTGCACGCGTACCAATCTGCATCTCTCCAGTCGCTCTGGTTTTTCCGCCACGCGCAGTTTTTGCTGCCATGGTAGAGCCGTAGTTATTATATCTTTATCACAGGGAGTCTATCTATTTTCTTCTTCTTGAAGGCAGTCTTTATATAGCTAATCTCGTTGAACAGATAGAGGAGAAAAAATTTTGGAAGATGTACCTGGTAATTGGCTCTTACGTTTTGTATGTGCTGCTGCACGATGTACACACGTCCCAGGCACCCGTCCCAGGCACAGATCAGCTGAATCAGCAAAGCTCACTCTGACCCCCCTTCGATTTAGCCACGAGTCTAAGTAGGACAGGAAGAGGGCATGAGTCGGTATCTTCCCTCGGGTAGAGCCAGCAAACACCACCAGGGATTTCACTCGTCAATACCCGTTACTCCGTTATTCCATTCTCCAAGGCTCCACTGCTCCGCGGCTCCGCCCGCTACCTCAGCTCAGTTCAGCCCACACCTGGGTCGGCGTGGCTCCACCTATACCTCAGCTCAAGCGCCAGAGCTCCGGTACCGTCACCACAGAGAGCTTTCCATCGAAACGGTGAGTCTTCTGTCCGTTTTATATCGCCGCCGCTGTTACTGTAAAGATGAAACACGGGGATTTCACGTTCCAAACGCCGTTACAGCCTAAACCTGTTCGGTCCCCAAGCCGCAGTGGGAGCTCTCACACTCGCGTCTGACCAGCAGACGCCATCTTGCCCCGGGACCCAAAGGCAGTATCCCATTAAGCAAGAAGCTAAAAAACAAGTCAGGGAGATCTTAGATCAACTTGAATACCAGGGGGTGATTGAAACATGCACCTCTCAAATGAACAATCCTTTGTTTCCTGTCTCCAAGCCAGACAATTCATATCGTCTAGTTTTGGACTACAGACACCTTAATGCATGTTGCAAAACATTTGCAGTACAAAATTCGCATAGTGCTGCACTAATGAACAACATAGTTAGGAAAAAATATAAAACGACATTAGACATATCTAATGGTTTCTTTTGTCAAAACATTGCACCAGAAAGCAGGTATTTGACCGCTTTCTCCGTAATGGGGTCTCAGAAAAATTTCTGTAGGCTCCCACAGGGGTTCAAGAACAGCCCAGGACTATTCTCAGCTAGAGTAACAGAGTTACTACAAATATATGATGATGAGGCATTATCTTACGTAGATGATATCTATCTCACAGATGACGACTTGGAGACTCACTTGAAAAGAGTGAACACCATTATACTTGGGTTCGCAGCAGAGGGTTACAAATTCAACTTTAAAAAGTCCCGAATTGCCCATCTGACAGTAATATTCTTAGGATACGAATTATCAAGTGAAGGAAAAAGCCTAGCGGACAACTTCTTAGAGAAGTGCGCTGCATTCCAAGCTCCAAAAACGCTGAAGAATTTACAATCGATACTAGGTTATCTGAATTTCGGAAAAACTTACATTCTAAATTACGCAGAGAGGGTTAAACCTCTCTACGAACTAATTAAACCTGATTTTAAACAAATCACCTGGACTCAAAAACACACAGAAATTTTGAGATCACTGCAAACAGAAATGTTGGCAAAAACAAAATTAGATACACGTGACAACACACGCGATCTTGTAATCCGAGTCATCCCAGGAGGATGCGGATTCACGTACCTGACCTCTAATGAGGGAGAAAAGGTACCAATTTCAATTAAATCTCACTTGTACACACAAGCAGAAAAGACATTCAGTCACACAGAAAGAACTGTGAACGCAGTGCAAATTGCATTAGCAAATGAACGAGAACTAGCACACGGCAAAAGGATTAATATCCTCACAGCGGAATTCGCCTTCGAGGCGCTATTCAGCCCAGTAAACCTGCCTACAGTGTCACTGGATCCGAAATGGATACAGTGTATAGATTCTCTAGGAGTGGAAGATGTGAAATACTATTTCGCCCCACAATTCAAAGAACTGAATGATTTAGAATATAAAGAAGAATATCCTCTGCCAATCGAACTTCTGCCTCTCCCACAATACGCCTGTATAATCTATACAGATAGATTTGTACAGCATTTCAACGTAGAGAGCAAATCCTACGATGCAGCCTGTGTGATTGTTAATGGTCGTTGGCTGTGCGGTAAATTCAGACCGAAAATAACAAAAACTGAATCAGTAAGAAACTGTTTGGCTCAGAGAGCTGAAATGAGATCTTTAAAGATGGCGCTTGAAAATGCAGAACGTGAATTCCCGACACTAATCGTGTGCGATTCTCATTTTTGCGTCAACTCTTACAAAAATAAGTTGCAGAGCTGGATTGAAAACGATTACAAAGATGACACAGGTGCCACAATAAAGCATAAATTGCTCTAGAAACAGGTAGCTCTTTTTCAGAAAGAACTATAAAAAAAACTCACGTGGCACAGAGTCTTCAACGTGATGGCGTTCACGTTGCAGGGAATTCATTGGCTAATACAGCCACAGCGGAAGCAACTAAACCGGCTTCCGTAGCCACAAAAAAGCGTGCAGAAAAATACATAGATGGGGAAACCATGCTGGCAGTAAAAACGACCGTAAAAGGCGACTGTGCAGCACTGCCCGTGAACTATCCACTCAATTATGCATACGTAATCGATGCAAACTCCGTTCCTTTTTCTCGAATCCCTGGAGTGGGGGATAGAGTGATTCCAAACAGGGACCGGAGGGGCTTCCTATTACAGGAAGCACATATGGGGTTGGGTCTGAGACACCAAACAATCAGGGACTCTCTGAGAGAATTAGAATCAGAGTACTGGTGGCCGGAAATGAGTGAAGGTATTCATGACTTTGCAAAAAACTGTGAAGACTGCAACAGAGATCGCAGTGGAGAACCGGCAAGTGTAGTGTCAGAAGCCCTAATAGAAAGCATTAGGCAATCTATCCGCGCTATCAAAAAAGAGAAACGCGTCCCATTGACATCATTAAGGCTATACACACTTAAAAAATGTGGCCCCAGCGCTCGGCTGACGCCAGAACGGTTATAAAAATCTGCAAGTCTTTATCGGCACATACGCAATGGCCATGTTCCATTCTGACCAGGGTCCTGCTTTTAGCTCTCGAGCTTATAAGGAGGCCATGGCCAGCATGGGAGTTGGGTTGCGGTATTCTTGTCCGTCACACCCCGAAGGGAATAGTGTGGTAGAAAGAAAAAACCGGGACATAAAGCGATCTATAACAGCGTAGGTATTAGGTTCGGTTGCTGGGTGGGTCAAACATCTAATAAGTGTCCAAATCAGTCTTAATAATTTGCCAAGAAATTCTCTAAAAGGTTTCAGCCCATAGGAACTATTGTTCGGAACTAGAATGAGAGTTCAGGACTTAGATAGTCAAGTATCAGTGGTACAAGATAAGAAAACAGACTTTGACATCAAAGATCGTTTGGCTGTTTTACAGGACTTGAATGAAACAAGAAAATCCTTAAGCAACATAAAGTTAAAACAACAGCCAGATACCACTGACGAGGCACCACAAGCAACAGCCCCAGCAAGGCCTGTCTGGATTCCAAAGATTGGGGATCTAGTCAGAGAAAAAATAGCGGTGAAGAAGGAATTTGGGCCTTCTTACAGAAAAGCAGTACCTGTCTTGGCAGTCACCGGAACAAGATCAGTAGTACTACCGCCCCTTGCTGGTAAAAAGGAGAACAGAGTTGTATCAATCGACCTGGTAAAACCACAAGCATGTGGCCTATAATCAACAGTAGGCCCAGAGGACTCCCAAGAAACAACAGAATACCCAAACTTGCAACAATCCAAGAGGTTCAAACTGAAAGACTAATCACATTCGATCAGCCTGCAGTGCACAGAGAAGGACTATGCAATAATGCCATGGAACTCGTGCCTCATGAGACACAGATTGAAACAGTTCATCAAGAAACACCAGTCTACAATAATGTGGCATCAGAGAGTGCTACCGAAAGACAGATTGAAAGAACAATCCCAACAATCGACAGAACTGCCTCTGGCTATTTCATCGACTTCGACAACTTTTCCGAGGATCAAAGCAACCCCGAAGTGATGCCAGAAATAAAAAAGACTTTTAAAGAAAAAGCAACAGAACTCGTTCAACAAGTCAAAGAAGTATATCTAGATGCACCATTGATTGAGCATTGGATTATTTTGGGGGTATTTATACTCCTACTATGCCTAATTTTAGTTTTAATTTTAGGAAAGTTTATCACAATTGAATGGACACAGCAAGTCAGAACATCAACCTAGTCCTCAAACCACACAGATCATCCCACGTGAAGAAAAGAGAACTGTCAACAGTAAACGCCACAGCCATTCCAATACCCGGTGGGGTAGTATGGGAGAAAACTGACTATGAGATCTATGGTCCGGTCGAGATCCTGAAGTATCCTCATCAACTGAAGGTTTCCTTAAGTGACTTTGTAAAACCTAGTACATTCTCTGATGATTGGGACTTTAACAGTATTAATGACATGATGTCTGATTTAGTAATGTCAGCTAGATTCACAGAACATGATTATTTACAAGGTTCGTCTAGTTATGAAGAATTGTTCTGTTATACACATTATGGCGATCATTATTTGCATAAATCTGCACAGCCTAGAAATGTTTTTAAGTATAATCAATGGGAACATTGTGCTACACCACCTAAAAGCAGTTCTAAAACATTCTTTGAGAAATTCAAGTACTTCTCAGGGTTTAACACCAGTGATGCAGAAATGTTTTATTTCAAACTGTTAGATAAAGCAGGATTGAAAACAATGCTGACAAACACTAAATTAATATATTCTGAAGCATTTTATGAAAAAATGATAACATTTGGTTTTGATTATTGGAAAAGAACCATTGAAACAAAAACCATTTGGGGTACGAAAGATTGGCAGGTACAAGGCCTAGAAGCATTATTCAGAACCTGCATGATACCAGAACAAATGATGTTTTTAAATGACACAATTCATCAAACTTCCTGTCTTGGCCTAGCTAAGATCAAAGACCTAAACAAACCGTCTATTCCAAAGCCAATACCTGAGAATGCAACAACAGATATTGAGATAGACGTAACTAAAATTTTACATTTTAACAGAACACATCCTGATTGGAAAAAGTGGTTAATCTGGCCTACTGACACAAACAACTGTCAAGATAGATTCCTGAATAAAACACAGGGGTTAAAAATGACCAGACAAGACCCTAGATACTCCCAGAGACAACATCCAGGGATAGTAACAACATACAGTGTAGGGAAACTCTGCCTCGAATGGCTAGGATCATCCACACTGGCTGAAATTAAGCAACACTTATCTTTACTTAAAGATGGTGCTGATTTGCGCGATTTTATTATGGGACCACGCAAACAGCGTCAAAAGCGTTTCATAGCGGCCAGCATCTATGCTGCATACAACGAGGCTTGGAAAGTCACACAAATTGAAACAGCAGAAAAAATACGAGAAATTGATCGTATTAATTTGGAAAAATCACTTTCTGTAGTGGACAATGGGTTAATGACTCTGTCCTCCAGGTTATATTCGTTGGACAATATTGTATCCTCTGCCTTTGATATAATAGACAGAGACTTGCTAATGTTACAGCATGGCCAGTCACAATTACGTTCTATTGTACAATTAGGCTGGACGCTGCAAAATCTTCGTTCAGGCTGGCTATGTGCCTTGGCGTTTATTCAACACAACGTCATTGTTTTCCATTTTTAACCTTACTGATAAACAAATCAGCTTGGCACAGAAAGGAGCAGACTATACAAACCTGAGCATCGAAAAACTTGGGAGATTGCCATTGACAATGTCAGAAAGTCCTGTCATTGAATGGATAATACACGGAATTATCACTATTCCGATAACAACTTTCCGATTTAAAAAATGCCTTGAATACATACCTACTGGCCAGTATGAACGATTGGGTAAAGGATATGTTAAATCAGCATGGAAATTACCATTCACACATTCATGCTATAGTGACAGCGACAGAAATGTATTTCTTAGTGGTGAAAACTGTAAACGTTCACTAAGCGGTATACTTTTGTGCCAGGGTATTAATTTACACGGAGCCTGTGAAGGTAATTTTAACAACCTTTCATGCCACCAGCTTGTCACACCTGCAACGCAGATAGAGCCTTTCTTTATGCAACTCGCGACTGGGAGTTACATTCTAAGAACGGATCACAGATGTTGTGGCCTTTTGCCAGGAAAAGGAATCTCGTAAGCGTAACTTCCATGGTCAAATGCTGTATGCAAGCATTGTTCCCGAGTGGCCCTGGAGACATAGAGACTCCCATCTGGCCTCGTCTGCATTTCTCTTCTATACAAATTGATACTTTAAGCAAAATGAAGTCTGTGCTTTTGCAGACAACAGTGCCCATAACGTCATCAAAAGAGACGTATGATCTCCTAGTTGCAAGGACAGCTACGGAGGTTCATGACCTTTTATCAACAAATTGCCCCGTGCATTTCATAGAAATGTTGAGCCAACTCCTTAACATGTCTAGTGCCACAGGCATCCCAGGCATATTTAAGACGATTTTTACGGGACTGCTAACACCATTTCAAGCAATTCTGGGAATCGTTCCAAATTTTGTCCACTCTGTTTTTGGCGGCATACCCCTATTTTCGGGACTTGTAGCAGGGATTTTATTTTTGACCCTCCTGCTTCGATATGGCAAGCCACAGCACAGACATGACTCCTATAGGAATGGAAGAAACAATCCTAGCAGTGCGCTACCGGGACAGAATAACTAGAGTCCTTGGATTGGCCAGGCTGAGAGATCTAAACATGACCTGGTTCCTTTCATTCAGACCGATATGGCAAAACTGCATCTTACCTGTACTTCGATGTATGCTATGCGGAGATGAGTGCGTGTTGGACACCTGTCTTTCACTTCCATCAGCAGTACCAATGGATATCGATACTTTGCTAAGTCCGATAACGGCTCACGCATTGTGTTGTCCCCAGCGGCTACCAATCCTGATGACGGCATTCGTTAAGACTCCTGTGCTACGACTAGGTGGTAACAGTGGAGCGAGTGACAAAAGCAACATCACCCAGGTACGACCTTCTGTGAGCATTGCTGATCCCGACTTTGATGACAGCAATCATTCTCACACCTGCCAAGTTACAGCACTATCGAATTTGGTCGAACTGTCACCTGATTTTGTAGACCAATTCTTTGAGAGCCTGTCTGATATGATGTTCTCACGCGAACAGAAACAATAACTTTAGAGAAGCATTCCGACACACAGCGTTCCCATGAACTCTGGATTCGGCCTTCAGTTTTGAACAACAAAAACTGCTAAAAGCGTTGGAACTCTATTTTCCTCGTTCAAGCAATAATTCTTTTGAATTGAACACTTTTTAATATTCACCTTTTTTGGCACGAAAATTTCTTTGCTTAAGGTAGAACTATTCATAGAGAACAGAAGCTTCTACTTCTATTTTTGGAAACATCTAGAGACATAATAACTTTACAACAGCCTCTAGCACATTTTACTGCAATGCATTTATATGTGATGAAATTATCTCGCCCTTCTTCTATATTCAGAGATATTTCATGTGTAATTCTTTTTGCAAAATCGTTCATTGATTTCATATGCTATAATTTTTGAATGATTTCTATGCTTCAAAAACGTACAGTGCCTATATTTTCACGTATTTCAAATACGCCTATTTCAAATGCATATATGTATTTTGGGGTGGGCAATGTTACACATGCATCTTATTGCTCTAGTTTTAGTAATTTGATGGACATGAATTCGTGGAGTGGGTGTAGCGTTCTAATCTAGGACCCTGATCGCTACTGTGACCTTATGCCCCTATACGGCTATAAATCCATTTATTCCCTATATTGGCATAACCGATCAAATGCAATATTCAGAAACTCGTCTCTGGCCTCACACGAACAGAGCCACATTTCAGAATCGCTTTCTCTGCCACTTCCTTTGCAACCAATTAGTGCAATGACATAGAAGAAGTAACTATCTAAGATTCCTAGATTAACACTCCGAGTTCTTCAACAAGATAAAAACTCAGCAACCTGGGAAAGCCCCGCTTGCTATGTTTTGATTAGTAATAGAACTCTAATGAGCACTGATAGACAATCACTTCCTAGTGACATCTTTATTGACGTCTTATGTCCAAAAACTTACGTCAAGCAAGGCACCTTTCAGGTATAAATATTACCAGCATTGCCTTAAGCAAACGCTAGCTGCCTCAATGCCATCGCTGATGATGAAGCTGCTGTTATGCTGATGATACCATAGCTGCTATCGCTACTGCTATCGCTGCTAACGAGCGTACGATGGTGTGGTGAACTTAGGAGCTGAACAGCCGTCCCCCTGCAAAGAGCCCAGCAGATGCAAGCTGCCCGCGGACGCTGCCCCTCCTCCTCTTCCTCGACGCGCTGAGAGAGACGCTGTCTTTTCTCCTGCAGAGAAATCCAGCTCCGGCGTTTCCAGGCTACCCTTGCGGGTGACTGGGATATCGACCCCCTGAAGGAGATATCAGACCTCCATCATTCTATTTCAGAGGTATGGTGTTGACTAAACCCTTAGAGAGAATTCTTGAAGCAAACCTTGGCAAAACCAACTGTAAAATAAGGATCCACAAATTGAAGATAATAAGTAGTGGTTTATTAGAAGAAAGATCCCATCCACAGGTGAGCATCCAGCCAGCATCAAAGTAGGATAGCAACTGCTTGGAGATCAAAGCATAACATTCCATATGAGATTCCAGTGCCTCATGACATCAGCGCAGCTATGTCATGAAGCACAGACCCTACAGAACCACGATGCCACACATCTCCCTTCTAACAACAATAACAAAATTACAAAAGAAAAAGAGTTAACATTAAAGCATAAATCACACAGTCACGTAGTCTTTTAAATACTCAGGAGAATAAGAAACCCTAGCAGACTTGCGAAGAAGTGAGGAGGGTTCATCTCTAGGAGTTTGACAATGACGACTGCAAGAAGCCTCCACAAGATCATTACTAACCACCACCACCTTGTTCAAATTCCAAACACGATGATCTGCAGTTTTGATGGCGTTCTTAAAAACTTTGATGACACGAATAGGCTTCTTAAAGTTAGCAGAAAGGGCCTTATTGTTTTTGCAGGGATTTTTAACAAGTACCCAATCTCCCACTTTAACTGGTGTGACCTTTACAGAATTCCTTGCATCAAAAATCATTTTTCTATTCTCAATTCTAGAAGATTCATGCAACATCCAGTCATCACAGACATCATGAGGACATGGTTGTAAATCATTAACCCATGCAGGTACCACAAGGGTATTGGGTGTACGTGATCTAAAAAGTTCAAAGGGGGTCCTCCCAGTGACAGCATGGGGAGATATCCTGTAAACACTAACCTTCTTAAACACATCTGTCCTCCAATCTGTGCCAGCAGACTTGGCCATTCTGATGGTTTCTTTGAGAACACGGTTGAATCTCTCAACCATACCGTTGGTTTCTGGGTGGTACAAGGATGACTTTTTGTGTTTAACACCTTGCTCTAACAGAAAATGTTCCATCTCCTTAGATACTAATTGGGGACCATTATCCGTGAGAATGGTGTTAGGAATGCCCTTTGAAACATCATACAAAGACGTGATGCACACCTTTTTAACTCAATTTCTTCTTCCATGTATAAACCAAATTATTTGTCTTGTGCGTGCTCACCGTTGACATGCTAAGCCCACAACAGCACGTGTAGAATTCAACAACATCAAAACTTTGGAGCTCCTTTAGCCCCAACACCGGTGGCGACAGCTTTTTTCTTCTTTGCAATTGCATCAATTTCTTTAATTATTCCATTTGTCAAAATTATTATTTATCGTCCTTATAATCCTTCACACTTTTCAATCTCATTCATTTAATTCCTCCTGCAAGATTCTGCAATTTTCTGAGTTTCTCATGTTACGGGTCCACAGGGAAAGGAAGGTTCACTTTGATTATGAAAGTTTGATAACTTGCGGTGATCAGTGCAATACATGATGCCGATTTAGGAAATGTTGAAATTTTATAAGTATATACATTTGTGCATTTACTGATTGAGTATGTTTGATTGATTTTACAGTTACCCCTGACGAAGGACCCGTGGGGTCTGAAATGCATTGGGTTTAATAAACTGCTTTTTAATGAACTTTGCTTCAGTACGTGTTATTGGAAAGAGGTTCGGTTGGCCCGCCGTAACATGAGAAACTCAGAAAATTGCAGAATCTTGCAGGAGGAATTAAATGAATGAGATTGAAAAGTGTGAAGGATTATAAGGACGATAAATAATAATTTTGACAAATGGAATAATTAAAGAAATTGATGCAATTGCAAAGAAGAAAAAAGCTGTCGCCACCGGTGTTGGGGCTAAAGGAGCTCCAAAGTTCTGATGTTAGGAATGCCCTCCCTTGCAAAAAGTTTGGTCAAGAAAGCCACCACATGCTTAGTCTCGATGCCACGAGTTATGGCAATTTCTGGCCATCTGGAAAAGAAATCAACAAGGACAAGAACATACCACTCACAACCAGCTGACACAATGGGCCCCAAAATATCTAATCAACCTCTTTCCAGGGTGCATTCGGTCTGTCTCTAATCACCATAGGTTGGACTTTAGGTTTTGCCACCTTCTCACTAAGAGCACAGTCAATGCAATCCCTAACCTTACGTTCCACTTCCAAATCCATATTTGGCCACCAATATGACCTCCTCAAAATCTCTTTGGTTTTTGAGACTCCTAAATGGCCAATATGTGCTAAAGACATAAGCTCATCCCGAAGAGCTAGGGGTGGAACTAATCTCGTTCCCCTAAAAAGTAAACCATTTTGTTCTGAAAGCTGATCCTTGACATGCCAAAATTTCTCAAGGCCTTCATTAGATTTGGGTTTAACCTTCCATCCTGTCATTAAGAGTCTAAGAACTTCCACGAGAACCAAATCCTCCTGAACCATCTTCAACCACCTCTCTTTATCAATGACAGCCTCCTCTACAACACAAACCATCTCATCGTCTTCATCACAATCTTCCTCATCGTTAGCCTCAGAACTAGGAACAAGGCGAGATAAAGCATCTGCTACCTTGTTTTCCACCCCAGGTAGGTATTTTACATCAAAATCATAATCTTGCAAACCAACAACCCATTTTGTGATCCTTCCAGACACAGCATCAATACCCTTTTTTTTTTTAAATTTCACAAAGCGGCTTGTGATCCGTCCTAACTTCAAAAGTCGTTCCCCATAATAAGTTTTTGAGCTTCTTGACTGACCAGTAAACAGCGAGAGCTTCACGCTCAATCACCGAGTATCGAGTTTCAGCTCCCTTTAAACTCCTTGACAAGAAAAGAATGACCCTCTCAGTGCCCTCAAGCTTCTGTACCAGTACCGCACCTAAACCCTTCAAACTTGCATCAGTAATCAAAATAGATTTCCCAGAAGGATCAAAGCTGCTCAATTTCGGGGCAGAGGCTAACCTCTCCTTGATGACTTCAAATTCATGTTGACATTTTTCTCCCCAAACGAAATCCACTCCTTTCTTCAACAAATATCTCATGTTGGCACACAAAGAGGCAAAATCTTTCACAAACTTACTATAATATTCAGCAAGTCCCAAAAAACTCATCAATTCTTCCTTATTCTGTGGGGGAGACAACTTAGAAATGGTAGAGATCAAATTTTCCTTAGGTAAAATTCCTCCTTCAGTAATTGTGTGACCTAGATAGTCAATGGAAGTCTTCCTAAACTTGCATTTCTCAATCTTGACAGTTAAACCTGCAGCACATAGTCTTTCTAAGACTGCAAAAAGCCTAAGATCATGCTGCGAATTATCTATGCCAAACACAAGAATATCGTCTTGGTATACTCTGACACCTTGTAAACCTTTTAAGACCTTTTCTAATGCCCTTTGAAAAACCGATGCGGCTGACACTAAGCCAAATGGTAGTCTAACAAACCTAAAAGTGCCATAAGGTGTCACAAAAGAGGTTAAATCCTTCGAATCCTCCTCTAACCTAATCTGATGGTATGCGGACCGTAGATCAATGGTGCTAAAAAGCTTAGCACCCTTGAGTAACATAAGCATGTCTGCAATCTTGGGTAAAGGATAATGATCTGTAACCACACACTTGTTGAGCTCTCTTAAATCAACACAGAGACGAAGAGAGTTGTCCGATTTTTTAGCTGCAACAATCGGGGCAACCCATTCCGTTCCCTCTACTGTTTCTATAATGCCTCCCTTGACAAGCTTGTCAAGTTCAGCTTTAACTTGCTCCCTGACAGCCACAGGTACATTTCGCACCTTGCAGCAAACAGGTACAGCATCCTTTTTCAAAATGATACGATGACAATAATCATTCAGGCACCCCAAGTCTTCAGAAAAAACTTTAGGAAACCTAATTTTCAACTCAGTGGTGAAATCTTGAGAGACCAGTGAGATAGTATGAGAGGTAGAGGGAAAAGGCTCTTTTAACACAATAGGAGGTGTTGAGTTTGGATCAAGCATTACCCCCAAATCCTTGAGAGCAAACCAGCTTATTATGCTATCTCCCTTTTGAGAAACATAAATTTTTGCTTTGGTCAATCTATTTTTATAATTGATCACTCCTTCACAAACCCCAAGTAATTTAATGGGTTGTCCAGCATAGCCAAAAGGCCTTATGTCAGGGCGAGACAACTCAAGCTTTTGCCCTAACTTATTCAAGAAAAACTCTTTTGCTACAATAGTGATTTTTGCTCCAGAATCAAACAAAACTTTTGTGGGGAAACCTTCTACTAAAATCACGTCAGAAGGCGAATTCTTTGCTTCTTCAGCACTTACAGTCTGTATACAAATTTGACCACAATCTACCTTTTCATGCGAATTACATTCATTTTCAAAATCATAAAATATCTCATTCACTCTACCTTTGTAGTTTCCCCCTTTACAACATGAGGTAAAATGTCCTTTCCTTTTACATTTACCACAATATGCCTTCCAACCTTGACACTGTCTATCCGTAGCAAAATGCCCCATTTTACCACACCTATAACACCTTACTTGGGAGAAATCAAGACCGTTTTCCTTCTTTTTATAGGGAATTTTGCTTGAAACATTTTCATTTCTAGACTCTTTCTGGTGATTTTCGCCTACTCTAGGAGCAGATTTTACAACATTCACTGTTTCTTTAGTAGTTTTGTTCTCACCATTTTTTTTAATGACCTCCACACACTTGATAGAATGTTCTATCCTCTTTGCAATAGTAAGAACTTCTTCTAAAGAAGGTTCATCCTTTTGCCATAATTCCTCCCTCACTTTTTCAATATAGCATCCAAGCATGAACTGATCTCTTATGTGTTCATCAAGACTCGCACCAAACTTACACGAAGAAGCTAGCTTCCTTCAAGCTGTAATGTAATTCTCAATTGTCTCTTCTTCCATTTGTGTTCTCCGACCAAAATGATATCTTTCTAATATTGTACTGACTCTTGGAAGATAATGTTCATCCAATTTTGCAATACATATTTCATATTCATTTAAACTACCATAATCAAGGTCAGGCAAATGATCGAATACCTCTTGTCCTTCTGCCCCCAAACAGTGTAAAAGTAAAGCTGTCTTTCTTTCAGCACTCAAGCTAGATCCACATACTCTCGCATACCTTTCAAACACTTTACGCCATTTTTTCCATCTGATAGGTGGATCTCCAGGTGAGGACAAAAAGAAGGGGGGGGCAGTTACATTTTGCATATTGTTGTTACCAACAATAAAAAAAAAAAAAAACAAGAGAAATAAAACACAAAAATGAAAATAAGAGAGAAAAAAAAATAATTGTCAAATATGTGTGTGTGTCACAGTAAGTGCACACAAAAGAATAACTCGTAGTAAGAGTGCAGAGAAAGTATAGTGTGTGTGTGTCACAGTAGCAGGACACACAAAAGCAGTTTCAAGTGAGTGTGTCCAGAAGGTAGATAAAAGGTTGAAGGAGTCAAAACAGTACCTTTATATTGTTCACTGAAAATGTGGCAATGCTTGTAGAAAACAAAGGACTTCAGGGTAAATTAGAAGATTAGCGATGATTAGCGGTAATCAGAGTCATAAAACGCGATGAAAGCGTAATGCGTGTTCTCTGAGGTGAAAACCAGGAAAGTGACCAATACAAGATGGCGCCCACGTCTGCGTGACTCCCAGAGTACCTTGCGGCACGCTTGCGTCCCTCCCAGCAAGCTTTGCGAACAGCCGTGAAGAGGAATGAAGGTGGTTTGTTTATTTTCCACTGCTTCAAAGTTCTGAAAGGCTGCTGGGCAATGGCGTTGATGTTGTCCAAAGGATGCAGCTCGCGAGGACGTTGGCAGGTAGGGCCCCTTTTTCAAAAGATGCAGATCGCAAAGTAGATCGAGTAGATCGAGTGCGCTGTGTTGAATAGTTGAATAAGCGCAAAAATGTCTGATATGGCGATCGCGACAGTGCAATACGAATAACAATGGTCAGAGCGCTAAAATTGAAAACAAAGACTTTGTTTTCCTTTTTTAAAAAAAATGTTTCTTCTTACCATGAAAAGACGAAAATGAAGTCCTTTTTGAAGTCCAAAGCCACAGAATTATTTTCAATCTTCAAAGTTGAATGTCACAGAGTATCTCATAGGAGTTGTTTCAAATAGTCCACGAATTTCCAAGGAAATAATTGTTTTTAAAAAAAAAAAAAAATTAGAGATAGGTGTTGAGATCTTTTCTTCATCCCACCCTCGTCGCCAAATGTAAAATAAGGATCCACAAATTGAAGATAATAAGTAGTGGTTTATTAGAAGAAAGATCCCATCCACAGGTGAGCATCCAGCCAGCATCAAAGTAGGATAGCAACTGCTTGGAGATCAAAGCATAACATTCCATATGAGATTCCAGTGCCTCATGACATCAGCGCAGCTATGTCATGAAGCACAGACCCACAGAACCACGATGCCACACCAACTTAACTGAAGCTACTTACTTACTCCCCTCCTAAGTATTAGGCTTAGGTCAGGTACACTGGGGTAGGCGTAGTTAGAAGCACCAGTTGAGTATTTTAGCCTAATGTATATATGAAGGTATATATGTTTTATTCATTTTAAACCATTGTATGGCTAAGAAACCATATCAATGCTTTAACAGTATTATTTTGCAATACTCATCTTACTGTACGTACTTTTTATAATAACAAGTCTTGCAATTGTGGCAATTCATTTCTCTTGTACGAAAAGAAAGACTGTTCAATAAATGTTACCTTTTATTGAAAACGCCTGTCTCTCTATTCTCTACATATTGTGAAAGTAATCTGCACAACAACTGACTGAGTAAAATAACTGTCTATTGTTCACACGACTCTAGAGATTGATTCTTATCTGAGGAGCAAAGTTGTCATGTTGCACGGTTGTTGGAAAACTGAATCCCTTCTTGTCTGTACCAGGGAAGATGATCACTTCCTATTCAGTCAAGAAAGTTTCCAGTGACCTCTGAGCTAGTTGGTAACAAACCCAATTAAGTTTAGCATAGTCAGTAGAGGCCTGGAAGATCCGCACTTCTACGCCGATACTACTGTTTATGTTATTCCAATGCGCAGGGCCTATTGGGAAAATAGGAACTACACTACACTACGAGTTTACGGTTTATATTAGGAGAACTGAAGTGGAGCCAGTTTTTAGTTCTGAAAAGCTGCTAGGAGTAGATTGTTTACAGTAAGAGAACCTAGAGGTGCTTTTATTTTTACCGTGTAATGCATGATGTCTTAACGAAATTACTCTTTATTGGTGTTGCTTCTTTTATTAACTATATCTAATGTATTTTAACCATGTACTGTGCTTTTATGGTTGCTTTGTATCAACCGAATAAAGCTTATTGAATTTGAAATTGAAATTGGCACTACACAAATTGGCGGCTGGACGGTGCTTCAGGGAGGAGGAGTGACAGAAGGGGAGCAGGAGACGGAGATAGAAAAGGCGAGTAAAATGCTGAGAGGAAGAAGTAAAGCAGGGTAAAGGGACTAAAAGTAACAGAACTGAAGTGATGGTGACAGAAAGGGTATGAGCATAAGAAAAGGGGGATAAAAGAAAGTGAGGGATGGGGAGTGAGGGTGAGAGAAGGGCAGTGAAGGGATGGAGGGAGTTACAAAACTGGATTGAAAAAAGAGGACTCAGGATTTCAATAAGGGAAGGAGAGTAAGTGAGGGAGAGTGATGGAAAAAATACATAAAGAGAAGAGATGTCAGATACATACAGGAGGAAGTATAGTGGGAGAAGGGGAGTAAATATGAGTAAACTTACTATGTAACACAAAAATGTTGCACTCTATACTATAAGTCTCACTTTATACCACAATCACTTGGCTACTACCTCATAAATTACAATTAAAAATAGAAACATTTCTCAAATAATTTTTAATTTCTAAATATAAATTTATTCTTCTGAATTTTCATAATGTAAAAGCACTTTCAACATCAAATCATCTGGAATTTCTTCTTCGTAAGCCTGCAAACATGATTCTTGGAACTTTATCATCTCCAAACATTCCAGAAATTCACTGTCCAAAGACTGATCAGAAAAATCAATTGTGCCATCTCCTCCACTAAGTTCTTCTTCATTAGTGCTGTCATAAAACGGAACATTCAAATCTTCTAATAAAGTAGCTGAAACTTCAAACATGATTTCTACTGTCTCCTCATTGCGATCCATATTTTTAACAAATTTGTTGCTGTAACTTGCAAAAAAATAAACACTTTCATTTATCGTTTTTAGTAATACATAATATAAAACTAGCTTTAACAACTATTCTGTCACATTATTCCCTAAAACACACTAACTCACATTATAATTATTTCAGGGTTTACGGAAGTGCAGTGGTATTTTTCTTATTAACTTAAAGTGTACAATGTAGTTCCCCTTAAAAAATTAACAACTCACCTTTTAAAATACTGTTGAAGATTTAGTACAGTGTCAATCACACATTAGATATTGTAAGCCAAATTCTCTCAAATGTACCTCAGACACTGCAATCACAAAATGGCCGTGATTACCTCTAATTTTTTCAGCAAGTGTGTTTCACTTCTCAATATACCAGCTTATCCTGTGCAATGTTCTTTTCAATGACTTTTTCTAAACCAATAGTATTATTCCTTTTAAAAAACAGTAGTATGCACCCTAGTTTTCAATGCTTGATTATCAGAAACCACCAATCATTTCTTATTTTCTCAAGTGCACTGAATCTTATCCACATTTTTTCTACACTCCTATTTTTCAAAACACAACTGTTCTTTTTAGAGACAACCAACATCTAAACACTCAAACTTGTTACTTAACTGTAGTTTTTTTTTGTCTTTTTTGGCCGGCGTCCTCGCACCGTGCGCGGACCCCGGAAATTAAAAAAAAATGTTTTTTTAATCTTCGGGGTCTTTTAGGGACCCCCTGAGAAAGCCTAGGGGGTCAAGGAGTCTCTACTCTGCCCCCTTTTCAGGTTCTAGACTTTTGTTTTCAGCTAGCTTCTGCCTCGGAGCCAAGATGGCGGCCAGCACTTCCTGATTTCGACTGACTCGAATGTTGACAGACCTCCAACAGCCAATCAAAATTCCGCTCGCGCACGCTAGCGTGCGCGCACGGCGCAAAGCCTATAGATATATATATTTTTAAAATCCGATTTTCTCAACATCTACTGGAGGGATTTACACAATCTAAACAAAAGGGCGATCTGCGTACCAGACCCTACCATTTTGCCAAATTTCTTGGAATTCCATTCAGCCGTTCGCGCTGTAGCCGTGTCTAATCGTCCTATGGAAAATTGCATAGGGAAAACAGGTTTTTGGACCCATCTTTTTTCTTAGCCCTTGCTTCACGAATCACCCCCATACTTTTGAGGAAGGAGCAGAGCAGAACGGGCCATCTTCTTTGAAAAATTCACAAAGATTCATCAACCGGCGCCAAAGTTATTCCTAATAGAATGTTGAGGATTTCCTATGGAAACTATGTCCTAACTATAACTACCTACTGGCGACCGCCAGTAGGTAATATATATATGTATATATATATTTATATATATATATATATATATGTATATATATATATATATATCCACATAAACGAACCTCTCCATCAAGAAGACGTCAGCCCACACAGGTAAGTTGAACGGACCTCCTTTATTGACAGGAAACAAACGGCATGATGCATTTCGGCGTAACGTGCCTTTTTCAAATGCCTAATGTTTGTAGAATTCACCTGCACACGACAGGTTCCACTGAGGGAAAGATGAATTTCAACCCGCAACTACGAGTTGATTGGCTGCAGACACACTAGCGGTAGTCCTTGCCCCAGTGGGCGGTGTCCACAGCTCGCCCAGGATTGTGGTCAATGTAGTGTGAGGGGGTCAATTCTCTTTACCTTCACCCCACCAACAATACTGACAGCGCACCAGTGTCACTTCCCTTAGTAGGCAGCGGTGACGCGATGCAGTCATCTCCCCATATTAATGGCCTTTCGATGCGCTGAAGCCCCCGCCCTGAAGTGCTCGGCGCAGTGTGGTAACTCGCGGAAAGTCTCAAATATATATATATATATATATATGAAAACCAAATCATTAAGGAAACGAAATAGGGCCAAACTCCACCCAACGTTTCTTCAGCAGGAACGGACCACACAAGAGGTAAAGTTCTTAAAGTGCAAATTTATTCTCCAACATGACGCGTTTCAACCAGGTTGCCCTGGCCTTGATCACACATATATATATATATATATATATATATATATATATATATATATATATATATATATATATATATATATATATATATATATATATATATATAAAAATATATCAATTTAAATGAACAAACGTTTTGTTTAAAATTAACAAAATATATATGTGTGTACATATATATATATTCACTGAAAAAACCATAGGTTATAGACCATATATAGTTAGGAATTCGCATTTACAAAACCTTATTTTACTCACACAAAACCATTGAAATTCCATATATAGTTAGTTGCACTAACTATATATCGCGCACCCGCAATCCACTGCTGATGATGTCACATATTACATCATTCATGACATGGTCAGTGACATCACTGATGACATCACTGATGACATCTCAAATGACATCACTGATGACATCTCAAATGACATCACTGATGACATCTCATTTGACATTACTGATCACATCACTGATGATATCATTCATGTGATAATACGATGAACCTCTTCAGACTCTAATATAACCTTAGATACAATCAGTGTAAACAGACACTCACAGACTGTCACTCATCCATGGAGTTACTCACACACCTAGTCAGTCACCACCTTACCTTGGGTGCCTGTAATGATGGATGTTTAGCGGCCTGCCCGGTCGAAAGGGAGCCCACCGTTGCTGCGGGTCTTTGACAGTGCCACGGAGTGCTGCCCCTTGTGAACGAGGAGAAGTGGTAACCCTATACAGGAGGGGGAGCCAGTTCGAGCTCCGGCAGGCAACCTCAAAGCGGGGCAGGTCCCGCCCTGCATCTATGCACAACAGATGATTGCGAGAGAGGAACTCTGAATGCGCGCCCACTGGCTACAATTGCAAAGAACACTCCATCACCCACAAGGCCTTGTTGTGAGGCCACGCCTATTGGGGCAGGTGATATGAATAAAAAGTGTGTCTTTAAGCGCATTCACTGTTTGTATGCAACAGCGCCACTGAAGAGAGGAATACCCTCGAAACGCGTCTGGCGATTTTATTTGAACATTGCTTCCTGGATGGGTCCTGCTGGCACGCTGCCTACCATTAAATGCGAGCTTTCAATTCATCCTCGTGTGGCTTTCCTTCACCTTGAGTGCCTGTAATGATGGATGTTTAGTGGCCTGCCCGGTCGCGAAGGGAGCCCACCGCTGCTGCGGGTCTTTGACAGTGCCACGGAGTGCTGCCCCTTGTGAACGAGGAGAGGTGGTAACCCTATACAGGAGGGGGAGCCAGTTCGAGCTCCGGCAGGCAACCACAAAGTGGGGCAGGTCCCGCCCTGGATCTATGCACAACAGATGGTTGCGAGAGAGGAACTCTGAATGCGCGCCCACTGGGGACAATTGCAAAGAACACTACATCACCCACAAGGCCTTGTTGTGAGGCCACGCCTATTGGAGCAGGTGATATGAATAAAAAGTGTGTCTTTAAGCGCATTCACTGTTTGTATGCAACAACGCCACTGAAGAGAGGAACACCCTCGAAAAGCGTCTGGCGATTTTATTTGAACATTGCGTCCTGGATGGGTCCTGCTGGCAGGCTGCCTACCATTAAAAGCGAGCTTTCAATTCATCCTCGTATGGCTTTCCTTCACCTTGGGTGCCTGTAATGATGGATGTTTAGCGGCCTGCCCGGTCGCGAAGGGAGCCCACCGCTGCTGCGGGTCTTTGACAGTGCCACGGAGTGCTGCCCCTTGTGAACGAGGAGAAGTGGTAACCCTATACAGGAGGGGGAGCCAGTTCGAGCTCCGGCAGGCAACCACAAAGCAGGGCAGGACCCGCCCTGGATCTATGCACAACAGATGGTTGCGAGAGAGGAACTCTGAATGCGCGTCCACTGGGGACAATTGCAAAGAACACTACATCACCCACAAGGCCTTGTTGTGAGGCCACGCCTATTGGGGCAGGTGATATGAATAAAAAGTGTGTCTTTAAGCGCATTCACTGTTTGTATGCAACAAAGCCACTGAAGAGAGGAACGCCCTCGAAACGCGTCTGGCGATTTTATTTGAACATTGCTTCCAGGCTGCCTACCATTAAAAGCGAGCTTTCAATTCATCCTCGTGTGGCTTTCCTTCACCTTGGGTGCCTGTAATGATGGATATATATATATATATATATATATATATATATATATATATATATATATATATATATATATATATATATATATATATATATATATATATATATAACCTACTGGCGGTCGCCAGTAGGTAGTTATAGTTAGGATTTCTTTCAATGCAAAATCTCAAAATTCTATTGTGAATAACTTTGGCGCCGGTTGACAAATCTGCCTGAAAATTTCCTCAAATTTGCCTCGCTGAGCTCCGGTCCTTCCCTAAAAGTTTTGGGGGGATTCGTCAAGCGGGGGCCGAGATAAAAGGGGGGTCCCAAAACGTGTTTTCCCCATGTTAATTTCCATAGGGCGGTCGACCTCACTTTTAGCCCGAACGGCTGAATGGATTTCCACCAAACTTGGCAAAATTGTAGGGACTGGTAGCCCGATGTGCCTTTGCTATGTCTCAAGATATGTGCTCCAGTGGCTTTTACGAAAATGAACTTTGAAAAAATATATATTGGGCTACATTGGTCTATATATATGTTAGAGCCCAAATGTAGCCCAATGTAGCCCAATGTAGCCCAAAGATGGCCACCAGAGCCAAAAAAAACAAATGTAGCCCAAATATCAGCCAGATGTAGCCCAACTAAAGCCCAATGACAGAATGTCCCAGAGTGCTCTAAAGAACAACTAGAACGCTAACAGTCTTACTTATGACAAAAGTATGGCACACCTGAAGTCATCTTGATTGGAATAAAGTGGTAACACTCAATACATTTAATTTGAAAAGAAACAAAATGAGGGGTATCATTTTGCCATAGAAATTTTATATATATATATACAAGAAGAGTTACCTCCAAAGAAGAAGCCACACCACAGCAAGTTGAACCTTTATTTGTAGAATGCAGGATACACAGACCAGCTGCTCCTTCGCATAATGTCTTTCAGCCAAACGCGTTTCGGGCGTGTGGTCGCCCTTGTTCACTGGCATAGGGAGAAGGCAGCGAACGCACCACCTGCGCAAATTTAAATATCCCGCCCCAGTGGGCGAATGCGCGACTTGCAAGCTGGTAACTGTAGTGCGTTTTTCAATGTTCACCCCAGTGGGTCGCATGCCTTGCCCCAACAAAATGTACATATTCATACCCAAGTGGGCTGCTCAAAGCTGACAGGGCTGGCATCCTGCCCATGCTCCTTCCACAAAGCGGACTCGCCATCCCGCAGCGTCTTTGATTGTTGTCGCTGCAGGCCCGCCATGATAGCAGTGGGGCTTCCTCGCGGCGGGGCACGCCGCAAAACACGAACAAGAAGAGTTGCGTCCAAAGAAGAAGCCACACCACGGCAAGTTGAACCTTTATTTGTAAAATGCAGGATACACAGACCAGCTGCTCCTTTCACATAATGTCTTTCAGCCAAACACGTTTCGGGCGTGTGGTCGCCCTTGTTCACTGGCATAGGGAGAGGGCAGCGAACGCACCACCTGCGCAAATTTGAATATCCCGCCCCAGTGGGCGTATGCGCGACTTGCATGCTGGTAACGGTAGTGCGTTTTTCAATGTTCACCCCAGTGGGTCGCATGCCTTGCCCCAACAAAATGTACATATTCATACCCAAGTGGGCTGCTCGAAGCTGACAGAGCTGGCATCCTGCCCATACTCCTTCCACAAAGCGGACTCGCCATCCCCGCAGCGTCTTTGATTGTTGTCGCTGCAGGCCCGCCATGATAGCAGTGGGGCTTCCTCGCAGCGGGGCACGCCGCTAAACACGAACAAGAAGAGTTGCCTCCAAAGAAGAAGCCACACCACGGCAAGTTGAACCTTTATTTGTAGAATGCAGGATACACAGAACAGCATCTCCTTCGCATAATGTCTTTCAGCCAAACGCGTTTCGGGCGTGTGGTCGCCCTTGTTCACTGGCATAGGGAGAAGGCAGCGAACGCACCACCTGCGCAAATTTAAATATCCCGCCCCAGTGGGCGTATGCGCGACTTGCATGCTGGTAACTGTAGTGCGTTTTTCAATGTTCACCCCAGTGGGTCGCATGCCTTGCCCCAAGAAAATGTACATATTCATACCCAAGTGGGCTGCTCGAAGCTGACAGGGCTGGCATCCTGCCCATACTCCTTCCACAATGCGGACTCGCCATCCCCGCAGCGTCTTTGATTGTTGTCGCTGCAGGCCCGCCATGATAGCAGTGGGGCTTCCTCGCGGCGGGGCACGCCGCTAAACACGAACAAGAAGAGTTGCCTCCAAAGAAGAAGCCACACCACGGCAAGTTGAACCTTTATTTGTAGAATGCAGGATACACAGACCAGCTGCTCCTTCGCATAATGTCTTTCAGCCAAACGCGTTTCGGGCGTGTGGTCGCCCTTGTTCACTGGCATAGGGAGAAGGCAGCGAACGCACCACCTGCGCAAATTAAAATATCCCGCCCCAGTGGGCGTATGTGCGACTTGCATGCTGGTAACTATAGTGCGTTTTTTAATCTTCACCCCAGTGGGTCGCATGCCTTGCCCCAACAAAATGTACATATTCATACCCAAGTGGGCTGCTCGAAGCTGACAGGGCTGGCATCCTGCCCATACTCCTTCCACAAAGCGGACTCGCCATCCCCGCAGCGTCTTTGATTGTTGTCGCTGCAGGCCCGTCATGATAGCAGTGGGGCTTCCTCGCGGCGGGGCACGCCGCTAAACACGAACAATAAGAGTTGCCTCCAAAGAAGAAGCCACACCACGGCAAGTTGAACCTTTATTTGTAGAATGCAGGATACACAGACCAGCTGCTCCTTCGCATAATGTCTTTCAGCCAAATGTGTTTCGGGCATGTGGTCGCCCTTGTTCACTGGCATAGGGAGAAGGCAGCGAACGTATCACCTGCGCAAATTTAAATATCCCGCCCCAGTGGGCGTATGTGAGACTTGCATGCTGGTAACTGTAGTGCGTTTTTCAATGTTCACCCCAGTGGGTCGCATGCCTTGCCCCAACAAAATGTACATATTCATACCCAAGTGGGCTGCTCGAAGCTGACAGGGCTGGCATCCTGCCCATACTCCTTCCACAAAGCGGACTCGCCATCCCCGCAGCGTCTTTGATTGTTGTCGCTGCAGGCCCGTCATGATAGCAGTGGGGCTTCCTCGCGGCGTGGCACGCCGCTAAACACGAACAATAAGAGTTGCCTCCAAAGAAGAAGCCACACCACGGCAAGTTGAACCTTTATTTGTAGAATGCAGGATACACAGACCAGCTGCTCCTTCGCATAATGTCTTTCAGCCAAATGTGTTTCGGGCATGTGGTCGCCCTTGTTCACTGGCATAGGGAGAAGGCAGCGAACGTATCACCTGCGCAAATTTAAATATCCCGCCCCAGTGGGCGTATGTGGGACTTGCATGCTGGTAACTGTAGTGCGTTTTTCAATGTTCACCCCAGTGGGTCGCATGCCTTGCCCCAACAAAATGTACATATTCATACCCAAGTGGGCTGCTCGAAGCTGACAGGGCTGGCATCCTGCCCATACTCCTTCCACAAAGCGGACTCGCCATCCCCGTAGCGTCTTTGATTGTTGTCGCTGCAGGCCCGCCATGATACCACCTGCGCAAATTTAAATATCCCGCCCCAGTGGGCGTATGGCAACTTGCATGCTGGTAACTGTAGTGCGTTTTTCAATGTTCACCCCAGTGGGTCGCATGCTTATATACACGTAAACATATATAAAAAATATTTATTTTTTAGAAAGATACACATTCACTGGATGATGTCATCAGTGATGTCATTTGAGATGTCATCAGTGATGTCATGAGTGATGTCACTGACCATGTCATGAGTGATGTAATATGTGATGTCATCAGCAGTGCATTGCACGCGCAAGTTATAGTGAGTCCAACTAACTATAACGTGGGAATTTCAATGGTTTTATGCGAGTAAAATTTCCACCTAACTATAACTGGTGTAAAACCTATGGTTTTTTCAGTGAATACATATATATATCTATATATTACCTACTGGCGGTCGCCAGTAGGTATATATAGTTAGGACCTAGTTACCACAGGAAATTCCGAATATTCTATTGGGAATAACTTTGGCGCCGATTGAGAGATCTGCCTGTAATTTTTCTTAAATTTGCCTTGCTGCGCCCCGCACCTTCCCTGTAAGTTTCGGGTGGGTTAGTCAAGCCTGGGCCGAGAAAAAAGGGGGGTCCCAAAACATGTTTTCCCCATGTTAATTTCCATAGGGACATTCTGACAAGGCTACAGCTCGAACGGCTGAACGGAATTACACCAGATTTGGCAAAATGGTAGGGACTGATATGCAGCAGTGCCTTTTGTATGTTTGGTGTAAATCCCTCCAGTAGTTTTTGGGAAAATTGAATGTGAAATTGAGTCCAATGCAATTTTCCATAGGACCTTTAGACACAGCTACAGCCCGAACGGCTCAATGGTATTACTGCAAACTTGGCAAAATGGTAGAGCATGGTATGCAGAAGTGCCTTTTGTATATCTGGTGAAAATCCCTTCAGTAATTGTTGAGAAAATAGACTTTTTTCAAATTATATATCTATGGGCGGGACACGGTGCGCGCACGGGCTTGCTCGTCCTTGCACTGTCCTTGCACGTGCGCGGACCTTAGCGTGCACGCGCAGAATTCTGATTGGCTGTTGGACGTCTGTCAATATTCCAGTCAGTCGAAATGAGGAAGTGTCCGCCATCTTGTTTTTGTGGCAGATGATAGTGGTTGTAAACAGAAGTGTAATAGCTGACAAGGAGGCAGGGTAGACATTCCTGAGCCCCCTAGGTTTTGTCATGGGGTCTGTAAAGGACCCCGAAGGTTGAAATATATTTTTTTTTAAATCGCGGGGGTTCTCGCACCGTGGGCGGACTTCGGCTCAAAAAGAGAAAAAAGAAATACATTAAAATAACAAGTTTCAGTGTTTAGATGTTGGTTGAGTGCAACATTGAGTGATGACTCTTTCACCTTTGGTTTTAGGTAGGTGTTTTGTGGAGAGTTAGTATGGTAATTGGTAGAGAGCATTGGGGGTAGGTTGAACATTATGTGAGTTTGAAAGTGTTGATTATTTGAACCAATTAAAATGTTACTTTGGTTTTGATTTTGTGTGTGATAAAATATGATTGGCTGGGTATTTGAATATGTATAAAAAATGAGAGGGAAACACAGCCATTTTGAGATTTTAGTGTTTGAGGTATACTTCTGAGGTGTGAGATTGAGACAGAATTTACTGTTGAACAGTTTTCTAGAAGGTGAGTTGGTAATTTGTAAGGAGAACTCTGTTGTTCACTTTAGTTTAATAGGAAAAAAAAATTCTGTCAGTTATTTAATGTTTTTCTGTTATACTTATGGATTGAGTAGGGCAACATCAGATGCAGTGCTTTATATTTCTTATTCTTGCTTGATACTATACACTGTCCAGGGAAACACGGCCATTTTGTGACTATAGTGTCTGAGGTAGTTTTGTGAGGAAATTTTGGTGTGAGATTTCTGGTGTGAGATTTACACAGTAGTGACTGATCTAAAAGAATTTAATAGTTTTTCTCTGCCCTATCTCACTCTTCCTAAGCGCTGTTTCTCTTTCTTTTAATAGTACACTAACATAAAATGATGAATGAAAATGAGGAGCCTACCAACGTCTTCTTTGAAATATCAGCAACGTTTATTGAGGCAACTTATTCTGTGGTGGATATTGATCCTATAGATGAAAGAAATCATGAAGAACATGAAGGAGATACCATGGCAGATTTTTTTGATGAAACACTAGACAAGGAATTAATGGAATGTGTAGACATTGTTGAGTTTGACGAATAATTTTCAGACACTTTGACGGATGAAATTCCTGATGAAGAAATGCTACAAGTTCTTTTAGATTTTGAAAATTCTGATAAATAAATTTAATTTAGTAAAGAAAAATTGTTTTGAAAATTATACTTATTTGAATGTAATTTATGAGGTAGTAGCAAAGTGATACAATTTTGTGTTCTTCATGTCCTGCATCCTTTCTTTCACTGACTGTCTCTGATTCACTAGTTTACAGCATAAGTAAGTATATACAACAGCAAGTGTGTTTCACCAGAGTAGGAACTCATGGCCTCCTACGCCAATTCTGACCACACATTGAGAAAGGAAGGAATTATGTGAACAAATCTGTTTCTGCTTTCCTGAAAGACTACAGTATAGATTCAATATACTACAATAACTTGCATTACAACATACAAGGTATTTACAGAGGAGACGATGTCCATTTCCATTTAGTTTTGTTTTTAAAAAAAAATTCCAATAGGTCCGCGCACCGTGAGTGCTTGGTAAATGCATGGTGCGCGAACCCTATCGCCGCCATTTTGTGGTTTCAGAAGAGAGTGAATAATATAACTTTAAAACGTGGGAAGGGGGTAGGGTAAAGTGCCCCTTAGGCCTTCTCAGGGGGTCCTTCAAGGACTCCTAAGGTTAAAAATAATGTTTATTTTAAAAAAAATAACAGAAAACTCGATATGTCCGCGCACGGGTAGTGCTCGGTGAGTGCTCGGTGCGCGGACTTCTGTAAAAATTAATAAAAAAAATAAAGTTAAAAATCATATATGAGTGTTTACACGTTAGTTGGCTCTAAAAAGAGCCGTTGTGTTCATTGTGGTTTTTTTGGTACCTACAAGTAAGTACCAATGCAGAGTCTGATGTTACAGAGATAGACTCTGTTCCCTTCATCAGTGAAATGTACACCATCTGTCCTATAGATCCCTTGCATGTTGTAACGCAAGTTGTTGTGGTATATACAACCCATTCCATAGTCTCTCATGTATGCAGAAACAGATTTATTTACATGTTTCCTTGCTTTCTCAATCTCCGGACAAAATTGATTGGACCAATTCCATTTTTGCCTTTGGCATATATTGGAATAGACAAAGGCAGTTTGAGGAAAAAGTGACATCAATTGTCCAAAGATGTCCTTCAATAGCATTTCCAGACCAACCCCAGTCAAAGTGCATAAGGCATTTCCACCACAGTGCACACTTATGAGGTCAGGGTGTGGGAGATGCATGAAGGATTTCACCAATGGTATCAATAAGTGATATTTCAATCCTCTCTGGCCAATCCATAAAATATCCACATTTGGTAAATCAAGGTTTAAAATTCCTCTGTTTGTTGCATACCTTTTAGACCAGAATACAAAGCTGTGTCCTACAAACCATACTGAAAGCATGTTCAAGGCAGATCTGGTTGTACTCAGATGAGGGCTGTAAATGAAACGGCAGTTGGAAAGCTTGCAGTTTAGAAAAAAAAGAGGAGGACATTCACTGCACTTGAAGCTTAAGAAATGATTGGTGCTTTCTGAAAATGCAAAAGAGCATATTAGGGTGCATAGTTTTGTTTTTCAAAAGAAGCAATTCTAATGGTTCAGAAAAGGTCATTGAAAGGAACATTGCACACAATTAGCTGTTATATTGAAAGCTCTAACAACCTTGCTGGATTCATTTGCAACATAGTATGGTGAACTTTTAAACTCTGTTCTTCCTTAGGTGGGAGTTACCATGGTAACAGGTTGAATGAGCAGTAGGGGGATGGGTGAATATTATGTGAGTTTGAAAGTGTGGAAATGTAGAACCAATTGAAATGTTAGTTTAGTTTTGAAATAGTGTGGGAAGACATTTCATTGGTTATGAGCAGAAATAAGTGAGAAGAATGAGTGGGAAACTGTGCCATTTCTGTTTCCAGTGTCTGAGCTGCAGTTCAGGGATTCTGCTTAAGAAAATCTGGTGTGTGTTTCACACTGTTCTACATTTTCGAAAGCGATTTTAAAGGTGAGTAATATAGAGAGAGTGCTGTTTGCAGTATTCGGAAGCATAACAAGCATATTGGGCTTCATTACTGTTGTATTTTGAAAATGAATCAGGTTTCTGCATTGTAGTGTAGTGCTCATTTTAATGGGTTGTGCTCTGTGTGTAAAATGATTTACCATGCTAAATGTTTTTAGATAAAATGTGTGGCTTAAAGATTTTTGACAAGGATCACAGTGAGTGTCTGTGTGAATTAAGGAATTATATTTTCACCTTTTTCCATAATGTTAACTGTATTTTCTGACAGTTTGCATCTCTTAGCTAGTAGGGTATTGTTTTAATTTGGATTGTGTCTTATGTTATGTATATGCCAATGAAACCATTACACTATCTCTATACCAGCATTAATGTAAAACATTGCACAAGGGGCTTGTAAATATGCCTCTCTTTTTTGTATATTCTATCTCAATTTATGCCATTAGTAAAATCCTTTACGCATCTCTCACAGCATTTCATATGCTTGTCTGTGTGCCAATTTTATTACTCTGCATGCATTTTCTGCTTGCACCCATGTCAAACATTGTGCAAGGGGCTTGTAAATATGCCTCTATTTTTTGTATATTGTATCTCAATTTATGCCATTAGTAAAATCCTTTATGCATCTCTCACAGCATTTAATATTCTTGTCTGTGTGCCAATTGTATTACTCTGCATGCATTTTCTGCTTGCACCCATGTCAAACATTGCACAAGGGGCTTGTAAATATGCCTCTCTTTTTTGTATATTCGATCTCAATTTATGCCATTAGTAAAATCCTTTACGCATCTCTCAAGGCATGTCATATTCTTGTCTGTGTGCCAATTTTATTACTCTGCATGCATTTTCTGCTTGCACCCATGTCAAACATTGTGCAAGGGACTTGTAAATAGGCCTCTCTTTTTTGTATATTCTATCTCAATTTATGCCATTAGCAAAATCCTTTATGCATCTCTCAAGGCATTTCATATTCTTGTCTGTGTGACAATTTTATTACTCTGCATGCATTTTCTGGTTACACCCATGTCAAACATTGTGCAAGGGACTTGTAAATAGGCCTCTCTTTTTTGTATATTCTATCTCAATTTATGCCATTAGCAAAATCCTTTATGCATCTCTCAAGGCATTTCATATTCTTGTCTGTGTGACAATTTTATTACTCTGCATGCATTTTCTGGTTACACCCATGTCAAACATTGTGCAAGGGGCTTGTAAATATGCCTCTCTTTTTTGTATATTCTATCTCAATTTATGCCATTAGTAAAATCCTTTACACATCTCTCAAGGCATTTCATATTCTTGTCTGTGTGCCAATTTTATTACTCTGCATGCATTTTCTGCTCGCACCCATGTCAAACATTGCGCAAGGGGCTTGTAAATATGCCTCTCTTTTTTGTATATTGTATCTCAATTTATGCCATTAGTAAAATCCTTTACGCATCTCTCAAGGCATTTCATATTCTTGTCTGTGTGCCAATTTTATTACTCTGCATTCATTTTCTGGTTGCACCCATGTGAAACATTGCACAAGGAGCTTGTAAATATGCCTCTCTTTTTGTGTATTCTATCTCAATTTATGCCATTAGTAAAATCCTTTACACATCTCTCACAGGCATTTCATATTGTTGTCTGTGTGCCAATTTTATTACTCTGCATGCATTTTCTGCTTGCACCCATGTCAAACATTGCGCAAGGGGCTTGTAAATATGCCTCTCTTTTTTGTATTTTTTATCACAATTTATGCCATTAGTAAAATCCTTTACGCATCTCTCACAGCATTTCATATTTTTGTCTGTGTGCCAATTTTATCACTCTGCATGCATTTACTGCTTGTACCCATGTTAAACATTGTGCAAGGGGTTTGTAAATATGCCCCTCTTTATCTCATATTCCATCTCAATTGATGCCATTAGTGAAATCCTTTATGCATCTCCCACACCATTTCATATTGTTTTCCATCTGCTATTCCTATCCCTCTCCATATATTCACTGCTTGCACCCATGTTAAAGGTTGTGCAAGGCGCTTGTAAAAAAGGAGCATATTTACAAGCCAAATTAAACTATTAGCACTATCTCTGTACCAGCATTGAATCCAAGCATGAGAAACACTTTAAAAAGAAGTGTACCCTGTAAGCTAAAAGATACAAACTGTGAGCACACACAGCTAACATTATGGAAAAAGAGGAAAATATAATTCCTTAATTCACATACACACTCAGTGTGTTCCTTGTCAAAAAACTTAAAGCCAGACATTTCAACCAAAAAACATTTAGAAGGGTAAATCGTTTTAGACACAGAGAGTGAGATGAGACACACACACAAACAGACAGATGGTGTAGGCAGAGATTGAGATGACACACACATACAAACAGAGAGATGGTGGAAGGAGAGAGTGAGATGAGGCATGCAAAAAGGGAGATGGTGCAGGCAGAGAGTGATATGAGACACACAAAGAGAGACGTGAACTAGTGTTTATATTGTTTAGTTAATGTAATTGCTATGTGCTATGTTAGTAGTGGTCTATAATATGTCATATTTTTCTTTTCAACAGATTGTAAATATCTACAAAGTCATAATAGATTATGCCTACCAAGAACCGCAAACAAAGAGTTTATAAGCAAGCTTTATCAATCAAGAGGACTGAATTAGAAGATTCATCCAGAAGACAATCTTCAGAGAAAAGAAAAAATGCTCCTGGTAATGCACCTGTGCTTCCTGTGTTTTTGCAGGTTAACTTGAATGGACTCTTGTGCAAAGGTTATTAGATTCTGGCAACGAATGCATTGCATCATCAAATTCTTAAGTTCAGGTTGGATATTTGCAACCATTGATGCTTGCATTGGTGGTGCTGTTGCTTCAGAAGAAGTGCTGGGAGCAGAGCCCTGCTCCTCTGATGATCTTTTTATTACAGCTTTACTCCAATTGTTTGGGTGTATATTCCGGACATGGCATTCCATGCTATAAGTTCCAAAGCTGTACTGTTTCTGTGGATTCGATCTTAAAGGTACTGTGTGAGAGATTTTACATGTGACAAAAGGCGCATTTACCTTTTTCTCTCTTTCCTGTTTTTTTTAAAATTTCCGTACTATGGGCTCTCTCTGTGTTCTTGGGGTTTCAGGAACAAACTCTTCTGAAGATGAAGTAGAAGAATGAACTTTTTACACAAAACAATTGTTGCATCTGTGGTCCCTGTTCTTCTGCAAAATTACAATGGACTGTTGTCCGAAGGCTACTAATTTATTGCAATGTATGTATTGCATCATTACATTTTTCAGTTCTGGCTGAATGTTTGCCACCATTGAAGATGGCATTGGTGGTACTCCGGGTCTTGCTGTAGATGTCCTAGGAGAAGAGTCCTGCTCCTGAGAACTTTGCACCACAGCTCTACTCCAATTGTTGGGGTGTATATTTTTTACATGGTGTTCCATGCTGTGGGTTCTGAATGAATATTTCTTATTAGGATTTCCTCTAGATAACACTGTGTCACAGATCTTGCAGGTGACCAGTGGTGCATTTACTTTCTTCTGATGTTCTGGAAAGCTGAAAAACTTCCAGACTATGGACTCCTTCTTCTTACTTGGGTGAGGGTCCTCTTCAACAAAGTCTTCATTAGAAGAATGGTCAGACTCTGGATGTTCCGCCATTTGGAAGTATTTTTCTGTTGCTAGCAGCTGTAGAAAAAAGGTGTTGCTTCTCTGAAAGCCAAAGAAGAATGATGAACATGAGAGGGGTCTTTCAACAATTGGAGTAGGAAGTATTATAAACCAATTAAATCTTTTGTTTTAAGGTCACATGGTTGGACGTAAGCTTACGGAGCGCTTACCGAGCATTTACGGAGCGCTTACGTAAGCTTACGTTGCGTTTACGTTTTATTTACGGAGCGCTTACGTCATCTTATGATGTGCTTACGTGGTACGCACCCTCGTGAGATTTATAACTGTTTAAATAAAGTTATATATGTTGTTTAAAAGTTTAAAATAAACAGGTTCTTTATTATCCAGTTAATATGTTCCTTTATATTGTACAATGAATATGTAGATATAATGATGTAGAACCCTCGTGAGATTTATAATTGTTTAAATAAAGTTATATATGTTGTTTAAAAGTTTAAAATGAACATGTTCTTTATTATCCCAGGTAATGTGTTCCTTTATATTGTTCAATGAATACGTAGATATAACTATTTAAAGTTTATAAAACTTTCGGAGGTAAATAAAGAATTCCTGTGTACATGCATATCTGTGCATGTACATTTGTGCCATGTGGCACACATACATGCTCTAAAACCATGTATGTGTGTGACATGGCACACAAATCAGAATCAAGGGTGCAACAGGGTGTCAAAGTGACAACCTGTCTCCCTTGACAATTTGGTAATTTTATCCATTCGGTATTTACTGATTCGGTAATTGCCATTGATTCCTATTGGCCGTAAGACTTATAGGAATCAATGGCAATTACCAAATCAGTAAATACCGATTCGGTAAAATGACGGAATTATACAGATTCGGTAATTTCAAAAGAGAAATTACCTACATACGAATTACCTACTCTTAAATATTGAAGAGGTATGATTTGGTATTTATGAGTAGGTAAATCGAGATTAAGTACATCTGGCCTATTGAGTTGTAACATATTTATATACATATGTTACATTTCAGTGCTTTGGAAGTAGTACAGTATACTATAGGTAAACACCTTATAGGTTTATGCTGTACCACATCCTTATAGTTTTGCACTTTGACATTCAGTATGACAAACTTTTACATACAAACATAGAAATTTAGTTCTTTTTTTAACCAGTAGAGGTAGTTGTAAAAAAAACTGTTTGGTTTGCACCCTTGGGAGATTTGTAATTGCTTAAATAAAGTTCTATATGTTGTTTAAAAGTTGCTTAAATAAAGTTATATATGTTGTTTAAAAGTTGCTTAAATAAAGTTCTATATGTTGTTTAAAAGTTGCTTAAATAAAGTTATATATGTTGTTTAAAAATTAAAATAAACATATTCTTTAATATCTCAGATAATGTGTACTTTTATATTGTACAATGAATATGTAGATATAACGATAAAACTTTTGGGGGTAAATAATGAATTCCTGTGTACATGCACATCTGTGCATGTACAATTTGTGCCATGTGGCACACATACATGTCATAAGACCATGTATGTGTGTGACATGGCACACAAGTCAGAATCAGGGGTGCAAAAGGCTGTCAAAGTGACAACCTGTCCCCCTTGACAATTCGGTAATTTTACCGAATCGGTATTTACTGATTCGGTAATTGCCATTGATTCCTATTGGCCTCAAGGCCCATAGGAATCAATGGCAATTACCGAATCGGTAAATACCGATTCGGTAAAATGACTGAATTATACAGATTCAGTAATTTCAAAACAGAAATTACCTACATCCCATTTATCTACTCTTAAATATTGAAGGGGTATGATTTGGGGCCCGATGTAGGTAGGCATTTACTGGTCGGTAACGGCCGAATTTGGCCATTACCGACCTGTAAATACCTTTTCCTATGTAGGAGGCATTTATTTGCAGATTTGGTATTTTTACCGATTCTGTATTTACCGAATCGGTAAAATTACCGAATCGGTAAATACAGACTCGGTAAAAATATCAAATATGTAAATTCTAATGTAGGTAGCACTGTTGACAGTGCTAGAGGCGTCTAAGAATTTGTTAATTACTACCCAATATAGTTTGGTGGTAAATAAGGAATTCCTGTGTACATGCACATCTGTGCATGTACACCTGTGCCATGTGGCACACATACATGCCCTAAGGGCATGTATGTGTGTCACATTGCACACAAGCCAAAAACAGGGGTGCTATAGGGTGTCAAAGTGACACCCTGTTCCTCCTGGCAGGATTCGGTATTTACTGATTCGGTAATTACCAAATCGGTATTTGCCATTGATTCCTATGGGCTTCCAGGCCCATAGGAATCAATGGCAAATACAGATTCGGTAATTACCGAATCGGTAATTACCGAATTTTACTGAATCGGTAATTAATTTGGTAAAAATACCTACATCCCCATTGCCAGTTCTTAAATACCGAAACGGTATGATTCGGTATTTAAGAAGTGGTAATCTGGGATTACCTACATCGGGCCCTCAGTATTTATGAGTAGGTAAATCGAGATTACGTACATCTGGCCCATAGAGTTGTAACATATTTATATAGATATGTTACATTTCAGTGCTTTGGAAGTAATACAGTATACTATAGGTAAACACCTTATAGGTTTATGCTGTACCACATCCTTATAGTTTTGCACTTTGACATCACTATGACAAACTTTTACATACAAACAGAGAAATTTAGTTTTTATTTAACCAGTAGAGGTAGTTCTAAAAAAACTGTTTTTTGTTTTGTTTTTGTTTTGCTGGAAAAACGTAGAAAAATGAACTTGTTGCACAAAACAATTGTTCAACAGGAACAAACTATGAAATTGAAAGAAAAAAATATTTGCTGCATTTGTGGTTCCTGTTCTTCTTCAAAATTACTTCAATGGACTGTTGTCCGAAGGCTACTAATTTATTGCAATGTATGCATTGCATCATTACATTTTTCAATTCTGGCTGAATGTTCGCCACCATTGAAGATGGCATTGGTGGTACTCCAGTTCTTGCTGTAGATGTACTAGGAGAAGATTCCTGCTCCTGAGATCTTTGCACCACAGCTCTACTCCAATTGTTGGGGTGTATATTTTTTACGTGGCGTTCCATGCTGTGGGTTCCGAATGAATATTTCTTATTAGGATTTCCTCTAGATAACACTGTGTCACAGATCTTGCAGGTGACCAGTGGTGCATTTACTTTCTTCTGATGTTCTGGAATGCTGAAAAACTTCCAGACTATGGACTCCTTCTTCTTACTTGGGCGAGGGTCCTCTTCAACAAAGTCTTCATTAGAAGAATGGTCAAACTCTGGATGTTCAGCCATTTTGAAGTATTTTTCTGAAGCTAGGAGCTGTAGAAAAAAGGTGTTGCTTCTCTGAAAGCCAAAGAAGAATGATGAACATGGGAGGGGTCTTTCAACAATTGGAGTAGGAAGTAATATAAACCAATTAAATCTTTTATTTTAAGGTCACATGGTTGGATGTAAGCTTACGGAGCGTTTACGGAGCGCTTACGTGAGCTTACGGTGCGTTTACGCTCTATTTACGGAGCGCTAACGTCATCTTATGATGCGTTTACGTAGTACGCACCCTTGAAAGATTTATAATTGCTTAAATAAAGTTATATATGGTCTTTAAAAGTTTAAATTAACATGTTCTTTATTATCCCAGATAATGTGTACCTTTACATTGTGCAATGAATACGTAGATATAACGATTTAAAGTTTATAAAACTTTCGGGGGTAAGAGCTCGAAGCTTTTACGGTGCACGGACGGAGCTCTTACGTTGCGTGCACGTGCGACGTACCCTCGCGAGATTTGTTACTACTTCAAAAGTAATATACCGTTGTTAAAAGTTTTGAAAAAACATTTTCTACATTAAAGCAGATTTTGTATACCTTTAAAATCTATGTTAAAAACGTAGATATTATGTTTTAGAAATTAAAAACATTTGTCGGGGTAAGAGCTCAGAGCGTTTACGGTGCGCGAACCCTGTAATCATATTAAAAAAACCTTGAAAATAAAAATTATATATATATTATATTAAATATATATATTCACTGAAAAAACCATAGGTTTCAAGCCTTACATAGTTAGGTATTAGCATTTAAAAAACCTTGCAAATTCACTGAAAAAACCATAGGTTTCAGGTCATATATAGTAAGGAATTAACATTTAAAAAACCATTGAAATTGCTCGTATATAGTTAGTTGTACTAACTATATTTCACGCACCCGCAATCCACTGCTGATGATGTCACATATTACATCATTCATGACATGGTCAGTGACATCACTGATGACATCTCAAATGACATCACTGATGACATCACTGATGACATCTCAATTGACATCACTGATCACATCACTGATGATATCATTCATGTGATAAGACGATGCACCTCTTCACACTCTAATATAACCTTTGATACACCCAGTGTTAAACACAGACTCCCATTCTTGAAACAATTGACACACCAATACCAGTTACTACATAAGCACACACTGATTGCTAGGTCTATACACACATCAAATCATTTACCCATAGAATCACTAATACATACAGTCACTCATCAATACAACACTATCATCTGCACTCAAACACCTATACAGACACTCACACTCTGCCACTCATCCATGGAGTTACTCACACATCTAGTCAGTCATGCAAAGAATCAATCACACTTTCATTTCCTCAACTATACAGTTATACACACAACACCTTACTTATTCAAACATATACTAACACATACTTACTTACTGATACAAGTACACAATGATCCATACAGCCACTCGCACAATCAGTGGCTCTTATGTATAGTCATTTGTATATGCCAGCTACCCACACACACACTCAGTCTTCCAGACAAATACTCGGGCAACCAATCAATAACACATATAGCCCCTCATATAGCTACTGATCAACACATGCAGTAGCTTACACAACAACAGACAAACTGATGCACACATTCAGACAGTTTAGTCACTAACCCATGTATTCAGTAAGACACATATAATCACTCACTCATACATTCAGTCATGTACCTACTAAATCTTTCATCCAGACACTTATACATCCACTCATTCTTCAATATGTAAAACCTATTTAAACTTTACAGAAACACACAGTCACTGGATGATGTCATCAGTGATGTCACCAGTGATGTCATTTGAGATGTCATCAGTGATGTCACTGACCATGTCATGAATGATGTAATATGTGACATCATCAGCAGTGGATTGCGGGTGCGCGAAATATAGTTAGTACAACTAACTATATAGGAGCAATTTCAATGTTTTTTTAAATGCTAATTCCTAACTATATATGACTTGAAACCTATGGTTTTTTCAGTGAATATATATATATATATACCCACAAAAAGAAAGGTCGCCCTCATGGAAGAGCTGCCAGGTAGGTTTTAAAAGCACATTTATTCTTGAGATGCTGCAAAACTTTCCATCACAAAACCGGGCTTTAAGTTCATCAACCTCTTCGCCAGACGCGTTTCAGGTTCTCCACTTAATCATTGGCATGTGGTTTGGCGATATTATTGGGAAGAATACGAGTGCTAGTAATTATACTTTGGAACCTCCCCCAGTGGGCGTGGCTGCTCCTGCAGCCTGCTGGTTCCTGTAGTCACCCTGTGTTACTTCAGTGAGCTTCTACCCAAAGTTCGCATACAGTCTTATTAAAAAAATCCCCAGTGGGTAAAAGCAACAGTCTTGTTGGAACGCTTTGCTTTATTCATGCTTCTCATGAGGCTACTACCTCCCACTATAGCGATGACCTCACCTTTGAAGTAATCTTGGGTCTGCTGCAGCAGAGTGGCTTCTCCCGCGGCCAGACCAGCCGCTGTTTTATCCACAAAAAGAAAGGTCGCCCTCATGGAAGAGCCGCCAGGTAGGTTATAAAAGCACATTTATTCTTGAGATGCTGCAAAACTTTCCATCACAAAACCGGGCTTTAAGTTCATCAACCTCCTCGCCAGACGCGTTTCAGGTTCTCCCCTTAATCAGTGGCATGTGGTTTGGCAATATTATTGGGAAGAATACGAGTGCTAGTAATTATACCTTGGAATCTCCCCCAGTGGGCGTGGCTGCTCCTGCAGCCTGCTGGTTCCTGTAGTCACCCTGTGTTACTCTTGTGAGCTTCTACCCAATGTTCGCTTACAGTCTTATTAAAAAAAACCCCAGTAGGTAAAAGCGATGACCACACCTTTGAAGTCATCTCGGGTCAGGAACTGACAGAACTTAATAAAGACTGGGAGGGGGCATGCAGCCCCCCTCCCTGCAGCTGTATTTTTCACCCGAGGACACCATCCCCGGGCCCAAAATATTTTTTACGTGGGGGAGTTAGGTGTGATGGAAAAAGGGATGGGGGCCATGTGTCTCAAAGCAAAATACAAATAATAGTGGAGGGTCAAGGTTTGGATTTTTTCTGAAAAGACGACTATGTGTAAGAGTCAGTGGCAATAGTCCACTAATCTGGGTACATCATTCATGGTTATTGAAAAAATACCCATCAGTAGCTCTTCCTTGGCGCCCTTTTCATCATATGGGTTCCTTCCAACCAAGAAGGATAGTATTTTGATGTGGTCAATTGGAACAGCATAAGGACCAGTGATGGTATAATCAGGTCACAGGGAGCTTCTGAAAAGCAGTGCGGGGGGTGTGTGTGTTTTCACGTGCAACAGGTGCAGGGTAGTGACATTAAAATTAGATAACCCTGAGGAAAAATTATTTATTAGAGACCTCAGTGTTTCTAAGATTTTAAAACGTGCGAAATTGGTAGTTTCACCTAATAGCTACCAACAGGTTGGTCGACATGACATGTTTCAGCAGACTTTAGATCACAGAGGTATCAACTGCATTCATCAGGACCTGTATCGCTACTGCTAGTAGTGTATTATGAAATAAATAAGAAAAGGAAATCTTTCACCTGGGTATTAATGAAGGATCATTCTCCCAGCTAGGAAGTCCAATGTGAGACAAACATAGTCGAAAAAAGAACAGAGAAAATCAGTAATTAGTGTATCTACAATATCCAGAGTAATTTGCATGGTATATCATATCAGTTAAGAGAACCACATATGTTATCCTCTTCATAGTACTTTAATTCTTATTATAAACCACCATACCTCGAAATGATATGTGGTAGGACTCTCACTTACCATGTTGTGCAGGAGAGTACTGCCTCACCTCACCTGGCTCACAGCTCAGGTAATTGAAGCACCGCTCTAAAATGAGAAGAAAAATGGACAAAGACATGTCAGCATACGCCGACTTCACACTTAATCACAGCTAATTTCAGCGTGCTTGTGGGTTTAAGCGGCCGATTTTACCAGAGTGTATAAACCGCACAAAATGCACACACAGAAAAAAGTAGTGAAGGTACGTATAGTCAATGTCTATCGAACTCTCACAGAGGGGGTAAAGAGAAAAGTATAAAAACATAGACCCGCGGCCTTAGCCGCACAAAAGCATTAATTGAACAGAGGTTATTTGGGTCACAGGGAGAATTTTTTATGACCACTCAGCACTATATTCCCCGAAAGTAACCAAGCAAAATACAAATAATAGTGGAGGGTCAAGGTTTGGATTTTTTCTGAAAAGACGACTATGTGTAAGAGTCAGTGGCAATAGTCCACTAATCTGGGTACATCATTCATGGTTATTGAAAAAATACCCATCAGTAGCTCTTCCTTGGCGCCCTTTTCATCATATGGGTTCCTTCCAACCAAGAAGGATAGTATTTTGATGTGGTCAATTGGAACAGCATAAGGACCAGTGATGGTATAATCAGGTCACAGGGAGCTTCTGAAAAGCAGTGCGGGGGGTGTGTGTGTTTTCACGTGCAACAGGTGCAGGGTAGTGACATTAACCCTGAGGAAAAATTATTTATTAGAGACCTCAGTGTTTCTAAGATTTTAAAACGTGCGAAATTGGTAGTTTCACCTAATAGCTACCAACAGGTTGGTCGACATGACATGTTTCAGCAGACTTTAGATCACAGAGGTATCAACTGCATTCATCAGGACCTGTATCGCTACTGCTAGTAGTGTATTATGAAATAAATAAGAAAAGGAAATCTTTCACCTGGGTATTAATGAAGGATCATTCTCCCAGCTAGGAAGTCCAATGTGAGACAAACATAGTCGAAAAAAGAACAGAGAAAATCAGTAATTAGTGTATCTACAATATCCAGAGTAATTTGCATGGTATATCATATCAGTTAAGAGAACCACATATGTTATCCTCTTCATAGTACTTTAATTCTTATTATAAACCACCATACCTCGAAATGATATGTGGTAGGACTCTCACTTACCATGTTGTGCAGGAGAGTACTGCCTCACCTCACCTGGCTCACAGATCAGGTAATTGAAGCACCGCTCTAAAATGAGAAGAAAAATGGACAAAGACATGTCAGCATACGCCGACTTCACACTTAATCACAGCTAATTTCAGCGTGCTTGTGGGTTTAAGCGGCCGATTTTACCAGAGTGTATAAACCGCACAAAATGCACACACAGAAAAAAGTAGTGAAGGTACGTATAGTCAATGTCTATCGAACTCTCACAGAGGGGGTAAAGAGAAAAGTATAAAAACATAGACCCGCGGCCTTAGCCGCACAAAAGCATTAATTGAACAGAGGTTATTTGGGTCACAGGGAGAATTTTTTATGACCACTCAGCACTATATTCCCCGAAAGTAACCAAGCAAAATACAAATAATAGTGGAGGGTCAAGGTTTGGATTTTTTCTGAAAAGACGACTATGTGTAAGAGTCAGTGGCAATAGTCCACTAATCTGGGTACATCATTCATGGTTATTGAAAAAATACCCATCAGTAGCTCTTCCTTGGCGCCCTTTTCATCATATGGGTTCCTTCCAACCAAGAAGGATAGTATTTTGATGTGGTCAATTGGAACAGCATAAGGACCAGTGATGGTATAATCAGGTCACAGGGAGCTTCTGAAAAGCAGTGCGGGGGGTGTGTGTGTTTTCAAGTGCAACAGGTGCAGGGTAGTGACATTAAAATTAGATAACCCTGAGGAAAAATTATTTATTAGAGACCTCAGTGTTTCTAAGATTTTAAAACGTGCGAAATTGGTAGTTTCACCTAATAGCTACCAACAGGTTGGTCGACATGACATGTTTCAGCAGACTTTAGATCACAGAGGTATCAACTGCATTCATCAGGACCTGTATCGCTACTGCTAGTAGTGTATTATGAAATAAATAAGAAAAGGAAATCTTTCACCTGGGTATTAATGAAGGATCATTCTCCCAGCTAGGAAGTCCAATGTGAGACAAACATAGTCGAAAAAAGAACAGAGAAAATCAGTAATTAGTGTATCTACAATATCCAGAGTAATTTGCATGGTATATCATATCAGTTAAGAGAACCACATATGTTATCCTCTTCATAGTACTTTAATTCTTATTATAAACCACCATACCTCGAAATGATATGTGGTAGGACTCTCACTTACCATGTTGTGCAGGAGAGTACTGCCTCACCTCACCTGGCTCACAGCTCAGGTAATTGAAGCACCGCTCTAAAATGAGAAGAAAAATGGACAAAGACATGTCAGCATACGCCGACTTCACACTTAATCACAGCTAATTTCAGCGTGCTTGTGGGTTTAAGCGGCCGATTTTACCAGAGTGTATAAACCGCACAAAATGCACACACAGAAAAAAGTAGTGAAGGTACGTATAGTCAATGTCTATCGAACTCTCACAGAGGGGGTAAAGAGAAAAGTATAAAAACATAGACCCGCGGCCTTAGCCGCACAAAAGCATTAATTGAACAGAGGTTATTTGGGTCACAGGGAGAATTTTTTATGACCACTCAGCACTATATTCCCCGAAAGTAACCAAGCAAAATACAAATAATAGTGGAGGGTCAAGGTTTGGATTTTTTCTGAAAAGACGACTATGTGTAAGAGTCAGTGGCAATAGTCCACTAATCTGGGTACATCATTCATGGTTATTGAAAAAATACCCATCAGTAGCTCTTCCTTGGCGCCCTTTTCATCATATGGGTTCCTTCCAACCAAGAAGGATAGTATTTTGATGTGGTCAATTGGAACAGCATAAGGACCAGTGATGGTATAATCAGGTCACAGGGAGCTTCTGAAAAGCAGTGCGGGGGGTGTGTGTGTTTTCACGTGCAACAGGTGCAGGGTAGTGACATTAAAATTAGATAACCCTGAGGAAAAATTATTTATTAGAGACCTCAGTGTTTCTAAGATTTTAAAACGTGCGAAATTGGTAGTTTCACCTAATAGCTACCAACAGGTTGGTCGACATGACATGTTTCAGCAGACTTTAGATCACAGAGGTATCAACTGCATTCATCAGGACCTGTATCGCTACTGCTAGTAGTGTATTATGAAATAAATAAGAAAAGGAAATCTTTCACCTGGGTATTAATGAAGGATCATTCTCCCAGCTAGGAAGTCCAATGTGAGACAAACATAGTCGAAAAAAGAACAGAGAAAATCAGTAATTAGTGTATCTACAATATCCAGAGTAATTTGCATGGTATATCATATCAGTTAAGAGAACCACATATGTTATCCTCTTCATAGTACTTTAATTCTTATTATAAACCACCATACCTCGAAATGATATGTGGTAGGACTCTCACTTACCATGTTGTGCAGGAGAGTACTGCCTCACCTCACCTGGCTCACAGCTCAGGTAATTGAAGCACCGCTCTAAAATGAGAAGAAAAATGGACAAAGACATGTCAGCATACGCCGACTTCACACTTAATCACAGCTAATTTCAGCGTGCTTGTGGGTTTAAGCGGCCGATTTTACCAGAGTGTATAAACCGCACAAAATGCACACACAGAAAAAAGTAGTGAAGGTACGTATAGTCAATGTCTATCGAACTCTCACAGAGGGGGTAAAGAGAAAAGTATAAAAACATAGACCCGCGGCCTTAGCCGCACAAAAGCATTAATTGAACAGAGGTTATTTGGGTCACAGGGAGAATTTTTTATGACCACTCAGCACTATATTCCCCGAAAGTAACCAAGCAAAATACAAATAATAGTGGAGGGTCAAGGTTTGGATTTTTTCTGAAAAGACGACTATGTGTAAGAGTCAGTGGCAATAGTCCACTAATCTGGGTACATCATTCATGGTTATTGAAAAAATACCCATCAGTAGCTCTTCCTTGGCGCCCTTTTCATCATATGGGTTCCTTCCAACCAAGAAGGATAGTATTTTGATGTGGTCAATTGGAACAGCATAAGGACCAGTGATGGTATAATCAGGTCACAGGGAGCTTCTGAAAAGCAGTGCGGGGGGTGTGTGTGTTTTCACGTGCAACAGGTGCAGGGTAGTGACATTAAAATTAGATAACCCTGAGGAAAAATTATTTATTAGAGACCTCAGTGTTTCTAAGATTTTAAAACGTGCGAAATTGGTAGTTTCACCTAATAGCTACCAACAGGTTGGTCGACATGACATGTTTCAGCAGACTTTAGATCACAGAGGTATCAACTGCATTCATCAGGACCTGTATCGCTACTGCTAGTAGTGTATTATGAAATAAATAAGAAAAGGAAATCTTTCACCTGGGTATTAATGAAGGATCATTCTCCCAGCTAGGAAGTCCAATGTGAGACAAACATAGTCGAAAAAAGAACAGAGAAAATCAGTAATTAGTGTATCTACAATATCCAGAGTAATTTGCATGGTATATCATATCAGTTAAGAGAACCACATATGTTATCCTCTTCATAGTACTTTAATTCTTATTATAAACCACCATACCTCGAAATGATATGTGGTAGGACTCTCACTTACCATGTTGTGCAGGAGAGTACTGCCTCACCTCACCTGGCTCACAGCTCAGGTAATTGAAGCACCGCTCTAAAATGAGAAGAAAAATGGACAAAGACATGTCAGCATACGCCGACTTCACACTTAATCACAGCTAATTTCAGCGTGCTTGTGGGTTTAAGCGGCCGATTTTACCAGAGTGTATAAACCGCACAAAATGCACACACAGAAAAAAGTAGTGAAGGTACGTATAGTCAATGTCTATCGAACTCTCACAGAGGGGGTAAAGAGAAAAGTATAAAAACATAGACCCGCGGCCTTAGCCGCACAAAAGCATTAATTGAACAGAGGTTATTTGGGTCACAGGGAGAATTTTTTATGACCACTCAGCACTATATTCCCCGAAAGTAACCAAGCAAAATACAAATAATAGTGGAGGGTCAAGGTTTGGATTTTTTCTGAAAAGACGACTATGTGTAAGAGTCAGTGGCAATAGTCCACTAATCTGGGTACATCATTCATGGTTATTGAAAAAATACCCATCAGTAGCTCTTCCTTGGCGCCCTTTTCATCATATGGGTTCCTTCCAACCAAGAAGGATAGTATTTTGATGTGGTCAATTGGAACAGCATAAGGACCAGTGATGGTATAATCAGGTCACAGGGAGCTTCTGAAAAGCAGTGCGGGGGGTGTGTGTGTTTTCACGTGCAACAGGTGCAGGGTAGTGACATTAAAATTAGATAACCCTGAGGAAAAATTATTTATTAGAGACCTCAGTGTTTCTAAGATTTTAAAACGTGCGAAATTGGTAGTTTCACCTAATAGCTACCAACAGGTTGGTCGACATGACATGTTTCAGCAGACTTTAGATCACAGAGGTATCAACTGCATTCATCAGGACCTGTATCGCTACTGCTAGTAGTGTATTATGAAATAAATAAGAAAAGGAAATCTTTCACCTGGGTATTAATGAAGGATCATTCTCCCAGCTAGGAAGTCCAATGTGAGACAAACATAGTCGAAAAAAGAACAGAGAAAATCAGTAATTAGTGTATCTACAATATCCAGAGTAATTTGCATGGTATATCATATCAGTTAAGAGAACCACATATGTTATCCTCTTCATAGTACTTTAATTCTTATTATAAACCACCATACCTCGAAATGATATGTGGTAGGACTCTCACTTACCATGTTGTGCAGGAGAGTACTGCCTCACCTCACCTGGCTCACAGCTCAGGTAATTGAAGCACCGCTCTAAAATGAGAAGAAAAATGGACAAAGACATGTCAGCATACGCCGACTTCACACTTAATCACAGCTAATTTCAGCGTGCTTGTGGGTTTAAGCGGCCGATTTTACCAGAGTGTATAAACCGCACAAAATGCACACACAGAAAAAAGTAGTGAAGGTACGTATAGTCAATGTCTATCGAACTCTCACAGAGGGGGTAAAGAGAAAAGTATAAAAACATAGACCCGCGGCCTTAGCCGCACAAAAGCATTAATTGAACAGAGGTTATTTGGGTCACAGGGAGAATTTTTTATGACCACTCAGCACTATATTCCCCGAAAGTAACCAAGCAAAATACAAATAATAGTGGAGGGTCAAGGTTTGGATTTTTTCTGAAAAGACGACTATGTGTAAGAGTCAGTGGCAATAGTCCACTAATCTGGGTACATCATTCATGGTTATTGAAAAAATACCCATCAGTAGCTCTTCCTTGGCGCCCTTTTCATCATATGGGTTCCTTCCAACCAAGAAGGATAGTATTTTGATGTGGTCAATTGGAACAGCATAAGGACCAGTGATGGTATAATCAGGTCACAGGGAGCTTCTGAAAAGCAGTGCGGGGGGTGTGTGTGTTTTCACGTGCAACAGGTGCAGGGTAGTGACATTAAAATTAGATAACCCTGAGGAAAAATTATTTATTAGAGACCTCAGTGTTTCTAAGATTTTAAAACGTGCGAAATTGGTAGTTTCACCTAATAGCTACCAACAGGTTGGTCGACATGACATGTTTCAGCAGACTTTAGATCACAGAGGTATCAACTGCATTCATCAGGACCTGTATCGCTACTGCTAGTAGTGTATTATGAAATAAATAAGAAAAGGAAATCTTTCACCTGGGTATTAATGAAGGATCATTCTCCCAGCTAGGAAGTCCAATGTGAGACAAACATAGTCGAAAAAAGAACAGAGAAAATCAGTAATTAGTGTATCTACAATATCCAGAGTAATTTGCATGGTATATCATATCAGTTAAGAGAACCACATATGTTATCCTCTTCATAGTACTTTAATTCTTATTATAAACCACCATACCTCGAAATGATATGTGGTAGGACTCTCACTTACCATGTTGTGCAGGAGAGTACTGCCTCACCTCACCTGGCTCACAGCTCAGGTAATTGAAGCACCGCTCTAAAATGAGAAGAAAAATGGACAAAGACATGTCAGCATACGCCGACTTCACACTTAATCACAGCTAATTTCAGCGTGCTTGTGGGTTTAAGCGGCCGATTTTACCAGAGTGTATAAACCGCACAAAATGCACACACAGAAAAAAGTAGTGAAGGTACGTATAGTCAATGTCTATCGAACTCTCACAGAGGGGGTAAAGAGAAAAGTATAAAAACATAGACCCGCGGCCTTAGCCGCACAAAAGCATTAATTGAACAGAGGTTATTTGGGTCACAGGGAGAATTTTTTATGACCACTCAGCACTATATTCCCCGAAAGTAACCAAGCAAAATACAAATAATAGTGGAGGGTCAAGGTTTGGATTTTTTCTGAAAAGACGACTATGTGTAAGAGTCAGTGGCAATAGTCCACTAATCTGGGTACATCATTCATGGTTATTGAAAAAATACCCATCAGTAGCTCTTCCTTGGCGCCCTTTTCATCATATGGGTTCCTTCCAACCAAGAAGGATAGTATTTTGATGTGGTCAATTGGAACAGCATAAGGACCAGTGATGGTATAATCAGGTCACAGGGAGCTTCTGAAAAGCAGTGCGGGGGGTGTGTGTGTTTTCACGTGCAACAGGTGCAGGGTAGTGACATTAAAATTAGATAACCCTGAGGAAAAATTATTTATTAGAGACCTCAGTGTTTCTAAGATTTTAAAACGTGCGAAATTGGTAGTTTCACCTAATAGCTACCAACAGGTTGGTCGACATGACATGTTTCAGCAGACTTTAGATCACAGAGGTATCAACTGCATTCATCAGGACCTGTATCGCTACTGCTAGTAGTGTATTATGAAATAAATAAGAAAAGGAAATCTTTCACCTGGGTATTAATGAAGGATCATTCTCCCAGCTAGGAAGTCCAATGTGAGACAAACATAGTCGAAAAAAGAACAGAGAAAATCAGTAATTAGTGTATCTACAATATCCAGAGTAATTTGCATGGTATATCATATCAGTTAAGAGAACCACATATGTTATCCTCTTCATAGTACTTTAATTCTTATTATAAACCACCATACCTCGAAATGATATGTGGTAGGACTCTCACTTACCATGTTGTGCAGGAGAGTACTGCCTCACCTCACCTGGCTCACAGCTCAGGTAATTGAAGCACCGCTCTAAAATGAGAAGAAAAATGGACAAAGACATGTCAGCATACGCCGACTTCACACTTAATCACAGCTAATTTCAGCGTGCTTGTGGGTTTAAGCGGCCGATTTTACCAGAGTGTATAAACCGCACAAAATGCACACACAGAAAAAAGTAGTGAAGGTACGTATAGTCAATGTCTATCGAACTCTCACAGAGGGGGTAAAGAGAAAAGTATAAAAACATAGACCCGCGGCCTTAGCCGCACAAAAGCATTAATTGAACAGAGGTTATTTGGGTCACAGGGAGAATTTTTTATGACCACTCAGCACTATATTCCCCGAAAGTAACCAAGCAAAATACAAATAATAGTGGAGGGTCAAGGTTTGGATTTTTTCTGAAAAGACGACTATGTGTAAGAGTCAGTGGCAATAGTCCACTAATCTGGGTACATCATTCATGGTTATTGAAAAAATACCCATCAGTAGCTCTTCCTTGGCGCCCTTTTCATCATATGGGTTCCTTCCAACCAAGAAGGATAGTATTTTGATGTGGTCAATTGGAACAGCATAAGGACCAGTGATGGTATAATCAGGTCACAGGGAGCTTCTGAAAAGCAGTGCGGGGGGTGTGTGTGTTTTCACGTGCAACAGGTGCAGGGTAGTGACATTAAAATTAGATAACCCTGAGGAAAAATTATTTATTAGAGACCTCAGTGTTTCTAAGATTTTAAAACGTGCGAAATTGGTAGTTTCACCTAATAGCTACCAACAGGTTGGTCGACATGACATGTTTCAGCAGACTTTAGATCACAGAGGTATCAACTGCATTCATCAGGACCTGTATCGCTACTGCTAGTAGTGTATTATGAAATAAATAAGAAAAGGAAATCTTTCACCTGGGTATTAATGAAGGATCATTCTCCCAGCTAGGAAGTCCAATGTGAGACAAACATAGTCGAAAAAAGAACAGAGAAAATCAGTAATTAGTGTATCTACAATATCCAGAGTAATTTGCATGGTATATCATATCAGTTAAGAGAACCACATATGTTATCCTCTTCATAGTACTTTAATTCTTATTATAAACCACCATACCTCGAAATGATATGTGGTAGGACTCTCACTTACCATGTTGTGCAGGAGAGTACTGCCTCACCTCACCTGGCTCACAGCTCAGGTAATTGAAGCACCGCTCTAAAATGAGAAGAAAAATGGACAAAGACATGTCAGCATACGCCGACTTCACACTTAATCACAGCTAATTTCAGCGTGCTTGTGGGTTTAAGCGGCCGATTTTACCAGAGTGTATAAACCGCACAAAATGCACACACAGAAAAAAGTAGTGAAGGTACGTATAGTCAATGTCTATCGAACTCTCACAGAGGGGGTAAAGAGAAAAGTATAAAAACATAGACCCGCGGCCTTAGCCGCACAAAAGCATTAATTGAACAGAGGTTATTTGGGTCACAGGGAGAATTTTTTATGACCACTCAGCACTATATTCCCCGAAAGTAACCAAGCAAAATACAAATAATAGTGGAGGGTCAAGGTTTGGATTTTTTCTGAAAAGACGACTATGTGTAAGAGTCAGTGGCAATAGTCCACTAATCTGGGTACATCATTCATGGTTATTGAAAAAATACCCATCAGTAGCTCTTCCTTGGCGCCCTTTTCATCATATGGGTTCCTTCCAACCAAGAAGGATAGTATTTTGATGTGGTCAATTGGAACAGCATAAGGACCAGTGATGGTATAATCAGGTCACAGGGAGCTTCTGAAAAGCAGTGCGGGGGGTGTGTGTGTTTTCACGTGCAACAGGTGCAGGGTAGTGACATTAAAATTAGATAACCCTGAGGAAAAATTATTTATTAGAGACCTCAGTGTTTCTAAGATTTTAAAACGTGCGAAATTGGTAGTTTCACCTAATAGCTACCAACAGGTTGGTCGACATGACATGTTTCAGCAGACTTTAGATCACAGAGGTATCAACTGCATTCATCAGGACCTGTATCGCTACTGCTAGTAGTGTATTATGAAATAAATAAGAAAAGGAAATCTTTCACCTGGGTATTAATGAAGGATCATTCTCCCAGCTAGGAAGTCCAATGTGAGACAAACATAGTCGAAAAAAGAACAGAGAAAATCAGTAATTAGTGTATCTACAATATCCAGAGTAATTTGCATGGTATATCATATCAGTTAAGAGAACCACATATGTTATCCTCTTCATAGTACTTTAATTCTTATTATAAACCACCATACCTCGAAATGATATGTGGTAGGACTCTCACTTACCATGTTGTGCAGGAGAGTACTGCCTCACCTCACCTGGCTCACAGCTCAGGTAATTGAAGCACCATGAATGATGTACCCAGATTAGTGGACTATTGCCACTGACTCTTACACATAGTCGTCTTTTCAGAAAAAATCCAAACCTTGACCCTCCACTATTATTTGTATTTTGCTTGGTTACTTTCGGGGAATATAGTGCTGAGTGGTCATAAAAAATTCTCCCTGTGACCCAAATAACCTCTGTTCAATTAATGCTTTTGTGCGGCTAAGGCCGCGGGTCTATGTTTTTATACTTTTCTCTTTACCCCCTCTGTGAGAGTTCGATAGACATTGACTATACGTACCTTCACTACTTTTTTCTGTGTGTGCATTTTGTGCGGTTTATACACTCTGGTAAAATCGGCCGCTTAAACCCACAAGCACGCTGAAATTAGCTGTGATTAAGTGTGAAGTCGGCGTATGCTGACATGTCTTTGTCCATTTTTCTTCTCATTTTAGAGCGGTGCTTCAATTACCTGAGCTGTGAGCCAGGTGAGGTGAGGCAGTACTCTCCTGCACAACATGGTAAGTGAGAGTCCTACCACATATCATTTCGAGGTATGGTGGTTTATAATAAGAATTAAAGTACTATGAAGAGGATAACATATGTGGTTCTCTTAACTGATATGATATACCATGCAAATTACTCTGGATATTGTAGATACACTAATTACTGATTTTCTCTGTTCTTTTTTCGACTATGTTTGTCTCACATTGGACTTCCTAGCTGGGAGAATGATCCTTCATTAATACCCAGGTGAAAGATTTCCTTTTCTTATTTATTTCATAATACACTACTAGCAGTAGCGATACAGGTCCTGATGAATGCAGTTGATACCTCTGTGATCTAAAGTCTGCTGAAACATGTCATGTCGACCAACCTGTTGGTAGCTATTAGGTGAAACTACCAATTTCGCACGTTTTAAAATCTTAGAAACACTGAGGTCTCTAATAAATAATTTTTCCTCAGGGTTATCTAATTTTAATGTCACTACCCTGCACCTGTTGCACGTGAAAACACACACACCCCCCGCACTGCTTTTCAGAAGCTCCCTGTGACCTGATTATACCATCACTGGTCCTTATGCTGTTCCAATTGACCACATCAAAATACTATCCTTCTTGGTTGGAAGGAACCCATATGATGAAAAGGGCGCCAAGGAAGAGCTACTGATGGGTATTTTTTCAATAACCATGAATGATGTACCCAGATTAGTGGACTATTGCCACTGACTCTTACACATAGTCGTCTTTTCAGAAAAAATCCAAACCTTGACCCTCCACTATTATTTGTATTTTGCTTGGTTACTTTCGGGGAATATAGTGCTGAGTGGTCATAAAAAATTCTCCCTGTGACCCAAATAACCTCTGTTCAATTAATGCTTTTGTGCGGCTAAGGCCGCGGGTCTATGTTTTTATACTTTTCTCTTTACCCCCTCTGTGAGAGTTCGATAGACATTGACTATACGTACCTTCACTACTTTTTTCTGTGTGTGCATTTTGTGCGGTTTATACACTCTGGTAAAATCGGCCGCTTAAACCCACAAGCACGCTGAAATTAGCTGTGATTAAGTGTGAAGTCGGCGTATGCTGACATGTCTTTGTCCATTTTTCTTCTCATTTTAGAGCGGTGCTTCAATTACCTGAGCTGTGAGCCAGGTGAGGTGAGGCAGTACTCTCCTGCACAACATGGTAAGTGAGAGTCCTACCACATATCATTTCGAGGTATGGTGGTTTATAATAAGAATTAAAGTACTATGAAGAGGATAACATATGTGGTTCTCTTAACTGATATGATATACCATGCAAATTACTCTGGATATTGTAGATACACTAATTACTGATTTTCTCTGTTCTTTTTTCGACTATGTTTGTCTCACATTGGACTTCCTAGCTGGGAGAATGATCCTTCATTAATACCCAGGTGAAAGATTTCCTTTTCTTATTTATTTCATAATACACTACTAGCAGTAGCGATACAGGTCCTGATGAATGCAGTTGATACCTCTGTGATCTAAAGTCTGCTGAAACATGTCATGTCGACCAACCTGTTGGTAGCTATTAGGTGAAACTACCAATTTCGCACGTTTTAAAATCTTAGAAACACTGAGGTCTCTAATAAATAATTTTTCCTCAGGGTTATCTAATTTTAATGTCACTACCCTGCACCTGTTGCACGTGAAAACACACACACCCCCCGCACTGCTTTTCAGAAGCTCCCTGTGACCTGATTATACCATCACTGGTCCTTATGCTGTTCCAATTGACCACATCAAAATACTATCCTTCTTGGTTGGAAGGAACCCATATGATGAAAAGGGCGCCAAGGAAGAGCTACTGATGGGTATTTTTTCAATAACCATGAATGATGTACCCAGATTAGTGGACTATTGCCACTGACTCTTACACATAGTCGTCTTTTCAGAAAAAATCCAAACCTTGACCCTCCACTATTATTTGTATTTTGCTTGGTTACTTTCGGGGAATATAGTGCTGAGTGGTCATAAAAAATTCTCCCTGTGACCCAAATAACCTCTGTTCAATTAATGCTTTTGTGCGGCTAAGGCCGCGGGTCTATGTTTTTATACTTTTCTCTTTACCCCCTCTGTGAGAGTTCGATAGACATTGACTATACGTACCTTCACTACTTTTTTCTGTGTGTGCATTTTGTGCGGTTTATACACTCTGGTAAAATCGGCCGCTTAAACCCACAAGCACGCTGAAATTAGCTGTGATTAAGTGTGAAGTCGGCGTATGCTGACATGTCTTTGTCCATTTTTCTTCTCATTTTAGAGCGGTGCTTCAATTACCTGAGCTGTGAGCCAGGTGAGGTGAGGCAGTACTCTCCTGCACAACATGGTAAGTGAGAGTCCTACCACATATCATTTCGAGGTATGGTGGTTTATAATAAGAATTAAAGTACTATGAAGAGGATAACATATGTGGTTCTCTTAACTGATATGATATACCATGCAAATTACTCTGGATATTGTAGATACACTAATTACTGATTTTCTCTGTTCTTTTTTCGACTATGTTTGTCTCACATTGGACTTCCTAGCTGGGAGAATGATCCTTCATTAATACCCAGGTGAAAGATTTCCTTTTCTTATTTATTTCATAATACACTACTAGCAGTAGCGATACAGGTCCTGATGAATGCAGTTGATACCTCTGTGATCTAAAGTCTGCTGAAACATGTCATGTCGACCAACCTGTTGGTAGCTATTAGGTGAAACTACCAATTTCGCACGTTTTAAAATCTTAGAAACACTGAGGTCTCTAATAAATAATTTTTCCTCAGGGTTATCTAATTTTAATGTCACTACCCTGCACCTGTTGCACGTGAAAACACACACACCCCCCGCACTGCTTTTCAGAAGCTCCCTGTGACCTGATTATACCATCACTGGTCCTTATGCTGTTCCAATTGACCACATCAAAATACTATCCTTCTTGGTTGGAAGGAACCCATATGATGAAAAGGGCGCCAAGGAAGAGCTACTGATGGGTATTTTTTCAATAACCATGAATGATGTACCCAGATTAGTGGACTATTGCCACTGACTCTTACACATAGTCGTCTTTTCAGAAAAAATCCAAACCTTGACCCTCCACTATTATTTGTATTTTGCTTGGTTACTTTCGGGGAATATAGTGCTGAGTGGTCATAAAAAATTCTCCCTGTGACCCAAATAACCTCTGTTCAATTAATGCTTTTGTGCGGCTAAGGCCGCGGGTCTATGTTTTTATACTTTTCTCTTTACCCCCTCTGTGAGAGTTCGATAGACATTGACTATACGTACCTTCACTACTTTTTTCTGTGTGTGCATTTTGTGCGGTTTATACACTCTGGTAAAATCGGCCGCTTAAACCCACAAGCACGCTGAAATTAGCTGTGATTAAGTGTGAAGTCGGCGTATGCTGACATGTCTTTGTCCATTTTTCTTCTCATTTTAGAGCGGTGCTTCAATTACCTGAGCTGTGAGCCAGGTGAGGTGAGGCAGTACTCTCCTGCACAACATGGTAAGTGAGAGTCCTACCACATATCATTTCGAGGTATGGTGGTTTATAATAAGAATTAAAGTACTATGAAGAGGATAACATATGTGGTTCTCTTAACTGATATGATATACCATGCAAATTACTCTGGATATTGTAGATACACTAATTACTGATTTTCTCTGTTCTTTTTTCGACTATGTTTGTCTCACATTGGACTTCCTAGCTGGGAGAATGATCCTTCATTAATACCCAGGTGAAAGATTTCCTTTTCTTATTTATTTCATAATACACTACTAGCAGTAGCGATACAGGTCCTGATGAATGCAGTTGATACCTCTGTGATCTAAAGTCTGCTGAAACATGTCATGTCGACCAACCTGTTGGTAGCTATTAGGTGAAACTACCAATTTCGCACGTTTTAAAATCTTAGAAACACTGAGGTCTCTAATAAATAATTTTTCCTCAGGGTTATCTAATTTTAATGTCACTACCCTGCACCTGTTGCACGTGAAAACACACACACCCCCCGCACTGCTTTTCAGAAGCTCCCTGTGACCTGATTATACCATCACTGGTCCTTATGCTGTTCCAATTGACCACATCAAAATACTATCCTTCTTGGTTGGAAGGAACCCATATGATGAAAAGGGCGCCAAGGAAGAGCTACTGATGGGTATTTTTTCAATAACCATGAATGATGTACCCAGATTAGTGGACTATTGCCACTGACTCTTACACATAGTCGTCTTTTCAGAAAAAATCCAAACCTTGACCCTCCACTATTATTTGTATTTTGCTTGGTTACTTTCGGGGAATATAGTGCTGAGTGGTCATAAAAAATTCTCCCTGTGACCCAAATAACCTCTGTTCAATTAATGCTTTTGTGCGGCTAAGGCCGCGGGTCTATGTTTTTATACTTTTCTCTTTACCCCCTCTGTGAGAGTTCGATAGACATTGACTATACGTACCTTCACTACTTTTTTCTGTGTGTGCATTTTGTGCGGTTTATACACTCTGGTAAAATCGGCCGCTTAAACCCACAAGCACGCTGAAATTAGCTGTGATTAAGTGTGAAGTCGGCGTATGCTGACATGTCTTTGTCCATTTTTCTTCTCATTTTAGAGCGGTGCTTCAATTACCTGAGCTGTGAGCCAGGTGAGGTGAGGCAGTACTCTCCTGCACAACATGGTAAGTGAGAGTCCTACCACATATCATTTCGAGGTATGGTGGTTTATAATAAGAATTAAAGTACTATGAAGAGGATAACATATGTGGTTCTCTTAACTGATATGATATACCATGCAAATTACTCTGGATATTGTAGATACACTAATTACTGATTTTCTCTGTTCTTTTTTCGACTATGTTTGTCTCACATTGGACTTCCTAGCTGGGAGAATGATCCTTCATTAATACCCAGGTGAAAGATTTCCTTTTCTTATTTATTTCATAATACACTACTAGCAGTAGCGATACAGGTCCTGATGAATGCAGTTGATACCTCTGTGATCTAAAGTCTGCTGAAACATGTCATGTCGACCAACCTGTTGGTAGCTATTAGGTGAAACTACCAATTTCGCACGTTTTAAAATCTTAGAAACACTGAGGTCTCTAATAAATAATTTTTCCTCAGGGTTATCTAATTTTAATGTCACTACCCTGCACCTGTTGCACGTGAAAACACACACACCCCCCGCACTGCTTTTCAGAAGCTCCCTGTGACCTGATTATACCATCACTGGTCCTTATGCTGTTCCAATTGACCACATCAAAATACTATCCTTCTTGGTTGGAAGGAACCCATATGATGAAAAGGGCGCCAAGGAAGAGCTACTGATGGGTATTTTTTCAATAACCATGAATGATGTACCCAGATTAGTGGACTATTGCCACTGACTCTTACACATAGTCGTCTTTTCAGAAAAAATCCAAACCTTGACCCTCCACTATTATTTGTATTTTGCTTGGTTACTTTCGGGGAATATAGTGCTGAGTGGTCATAAAAAATTCTCCCTGTGACCCAAATAACCTCTGTTCAATTAATGCTTTTGTGCGGCTAAGGCCGCGGGTCTATGTTTTTATACTTTTCTCTTTACCCCCTCTGTGAGAGTTCGATAGACATTGACTATACGTACCTTCACTACTTTTTTCTGTGTGTGCATTTTGTGCGGTTTATACACTCTGGTAAAATCGGCCGCTTAAACCCACAAGCACGCTGAAATTAGCTGTGATTAAGTGTGAAGTCGGCGTATGCTGACATGTCTTTGTCCATTTTTCTTCTCATTTTAGAGCGGTGCTTCAATTACCTGAGCTGTGAGCCAGGTGAGGTGAGGCAGTACTCTCCTGCACAACATGGTAAGTGAGAGTCCTACCACATATCATTTCGAGGTATGGTGGTTTATAATAAGAATTAAAGTACTATGAAGAGGATAACATATGTGGTTCTCTTAACTGATATGATATACCATGCAAATTACTCTGGATATTGTAGATACACTAATTACTGATTTTCTCTGTTCTTTTTTCGACTATGTTTGTCTCACATTGGACTTCCTAGCTGGGAGAATGATCCTTCATTAATACCCAGGTGAAAGATTTCCTTTTCTTATTTATTTCATAATACACTACTAGCAGTAGCGATACAGGTCCTGATGAATGCAGTTGATACCTCTGTGATCTAAAGTCTGCTGAAACATGTCATGTCGACCAACCTGTTGGTAGCTATTAGGTGAAACTACCAATTTCGCACGTTTTAAAATCTTAGAAACACTGAGGTCTCTAATAAATAATTTTTCCTCAGGGTTATCTAATTTTAATGTCACTACCCTGCACCTGTTGCACGTGAAAACACACACACCCCCCGCACTGCTTTTCAGAAGCTCCCTGTGACCTGATTATACCATCACTGGTCCTTATGCTGTTCCAATTGACCACATCAAAATACTATCCTTCTTGGTTGGAAGGAACCCATATGATGAAAAGGGCGCCAAGGAAGAGCTACTGATGGGTATTTTTTCAATAACCATGAATGATGTACCCAGATTAGTGGACTATTGCCACTGACTCTTACACATAGTCGTCTTTTCAGAAAAAATCCAAACCTTGACCCTCCACTATTATTTGTATTTTGCTTGGTTACTTTCGGGGAATATAGTGCTGAGTGGTCATAAAAAATTCTCCCTGTGACCCAAATAACCTCTGTTCAATTAATGCTTTTGTGCGGCTAAGGCCGCGGGTCTATGTTTTTATACTTTTCTCTTTACCCCCTCTGTGAGAGTTCGATAGACATTGACTATACGTACCTTCACTACTTTTTTCTGTGTGTGCATTTTGTGCGGTTTATACACTCTGGTAAAATCGGCCGCTTAAACCCACAAGCACGCTGAAATTAGCTGTGATTAAGTGTGAAGTCGGCGTATGCTGACATGTCTTTGTCCATTTTTCTTCTCATTTTAGAGCGGTGCTTCAATTACCTGAGCTGTGAGCCAGGTGAGGTGAGGCAGTACTCTCCTGCACAACATGGTAAGTGAGAGTCCTACCACATATCATTTCGAGGTATGGTGGTTTATAATAAGAATTAAAGTACTATGAAGAGGATAACATATGTGGTTCTCTTAACTGATATGATATACCATGCAAATTACTCTGGATATTGTAGATACACTAATTACTGATTTTCTCTGTTCTTTTTTCGACTATGTTTGTCTCACATTGGACTTCCTAGCTGGGAGAATGATCCTTCATTAATACCCAGGTGAAAGATTTCCTTTTCTTATTTATTTCATAATACACTACTAGCAGTAGCGATACAGGTCCTGATGAATGCAGTTGATACCTCTGTGATCTAAAGTCTGCTGAAACATGTCATGTCGACCAACCTGTTGGTAGCTATTAGGTGAAACTACCAATTTCGCACGTTTTAAAATCTTAGAAACACTGAGGTCTCTAATAAATAATTTTTCCTCAGGGTTATCTAATTTTAATGTCACTACCCTGCACCTGTTGCACGTGAAAACACACACACCCCCCGCACTGCTTTTCAGAAGCTCCCTGTGACCTGATTATACCATCACTGGTCCTTATGCTGTTCCAATTGACCACATCAAAATACTATCCTTCTTGGTTGGAAGGAACCCATATGATGAAAAGGGCGCCAAGGAAGAGCTACTGATGGGTATTTTTTCAATAACCATGAATGATGTACCCAGATTAGTGGACTATTGCCACTGACTCTTACACATAGTCGTCTTTTCAGAAAAAATCCAAACCTTGACCCTCCACTATTATTTGTATTTTGCTTGGTTACTTTCGGGGAATATAGTGCTGAGTGGTCATAAAAAATTCTCCCTGTGACCCAAATAACCTCTGTTCAATTAATGCTTTTGTGCGGCTAAGGCCGCGGGTCTATGTTTTTATACTTTTCTCTTTACCCCCTCTGTGAGAGTTCGATAGACATTGACTATACGTACCTTCACTACTTTTTTCTGTGTGTGCATTTTGTGCGGTTTATACACTCTGGTAAAATCGGCCGCTTAAACCCACAAGCACGCTGAAATTAGCTGTGATTAAGTGTGAAGTCGGCGTATGCTGACATGTCTTTGTCCATTTTTCTTCTCATTTTAGAGCGGTGCTTCAATTACCTGAGCTGTGAGCCAGGTGAGGTGAGGCAGTACTCTCCTGCACAACATGGTAAGTGAGAGTCCTACCACATATCATTTCGAGGTATGGTGGTTTATAATAAGAATTAAAGTACTATGAAGAGGATAACATATGTGGTTCTCTTAACTGATATGATATACCATGCAAATTACTCTGGATATTGTAGATACACTAATTACTGATTTTCTCTGTTCTTTTTTCGACTATGTTTGTCTCACATTGGACTTCCTAGCTGGGAGAATGATCCTTCATTAATACCCAGGTGAAAGATTTCCTTTTCTTATTTATTTCATAATACACTACTAGCAGTAGCGATACAGGTCCTGATGAATGCAGTTGATACCTCTGTGATCTAAAGTCTGCTGAAACATGTCATGTCGACCAACCTGTTGGTAGCTATTAGGTGAAACTACCAATTTCGCACGTTTTAAAATCTTAGAAACACTGAGGTCTCTAATAAATAATTTTTCCTCAGGGTTATCTAATTTTAATGTCACTACCCTGCACCTGTTGCACGTGAAAACACACACACCCCCCGCACTGCTTTTCAGAAGCTCCCTGTGACCTGATTATACCATCACTGGTCCTTATGCTGTTCCAATTGACCACATCAAAATACTATCCTTCTTGGTTGGAAGGAACCCATATGATGAAAAGGGCGCCAAGGAAGAGCTACTGATGGGTATTTTTTCAATAACCATGAATGATGTACCCAGATTAGTGGACTATTGCCACTGACTCTTACACATAGTCGTCTTTTCAGAAAAAATCCAAACCTTGACCCTCCACTATTATTTGTATTTTGCTTGGTTACTTTCGGGGAATATAGTGCTGAGTGGTCATAAAAAATTCTCCCTGTGACCCAAATAACCTCTGTTCAATTAATGCTTTTGTGCGGCTAAGGCCGCGGGTCTATGTTTTTATACTTTTCTCTTTACCCCCTCTGTGAGAGTTCGATAGACATTGACTATACGTACCTTCACTACTTTTTTCTGTGTGTGCATTTTGTGCGGTTTATACACTCTGGTAAAATCGGCCGCTTAAACCCACAAGCACGCTGAAATTAGCTGTGATTAAGTGTGAAGTCGGCGTATGCTGACATGTCTTTGTCCATTTTTCTTCTCATTTTAGAGCGGTGCTTCAATTACCTGAGCTGTGAGCCAGGTGAGGTGAGGCAGTACTCTCCTGCACAACATGGTAAGTGAGAGTCCTACCACATATCATTTCGAGGTATGGTGGTTTATAATAAGAATTAAAGTACTATGAAGAGGATAACATATGTGGTTCTCTTAACTGATATGATATACCATGCAAATTACTCTGGATATTGTAGATACACTAATTACTGATTTTCTCTGTTCTTTTTTCGACTATGTTTGTCTCACATTGGACTTCCTAGCTGGGAGAATGATCCTTCATTAATACCCAGGTGAAAGATTTCCTTTTCTTATTTATTTCATAATACACTACTAGCAGTAGCGATACAGGTCCTGATGAATGCAGTTGATACCTCTGTGATCTAAAGTCTGCTGAAACATGTCATGTCGACCAACCTGTTGGTAGCTATTAGGTGAAACTACCAATTTCGCACGTTTTAAAATCTTAGAAACACTGAGGTCTCTAATAAATAATTTTTCCTCAGGGTTATCTAATTTTAATGTCACTACCCTGCACCTGTTGCACGTGAAAACACACACACCCCCCGCACTGCTTTTCAGAAGCTCCCTGTGACCTGATTATACCATCACTGGTCCTTATGCTGTTCCAATTGACCACATCAAAATACTATCCTTCTTGGTTGGAAGGAACCCATATGATGAAAAGGGCGCCAAGGAAGAGCTACTGATGGGTATTTTTTCAATAACCATGAATGATGTACCCAGATTAGTGGACTATTGCCACTGACTCTTACACATAGTCGTCTTTTCAGAAAAAATCCAAACCTTGACCCTCCACTATTATTTGTATTTTGCTTGGTTACTTTCGGGGAATATAGTGCTGAGTGGTCATAAAAAATTCTCCCTGTGACCCAAATAACCTCTGTTCAATTAATGCTTTTGTGCGGCTAAGGCCGCGGGTCTATGTTTTTATACTTTTCTCTTTACCCCCTCTGTGAGAGTTCGATAGACATTGACTATACGTACCTTCACTACTTTTTTCTGTGTGTGCATTTTGTGCGGTTTATACACTCTGGTAAAATCGGCCGCTTAAACCCACAAGCACGCTGAAATTAGCTGTGATTAAGTGTGAAGTCGGCGTATGCTGACATGTCTTTGTCCATTTTTCTTCTCATTTTAGAGCGGTGCTTCAATTACCTGAGCTGTGAGCCAGGTGAGGTGAGGCAGTACTCTCCTGCACAACATGGTAAGTGAGAGTCCTACCACATATCATTTCGAGGTATGGTGGTTTATAATAAGAATTAAAGTACTATGAAGAGGATAACATATGTGGTTCTCTTAACTGATATGATATACCATGCAAATTACTCTGGATATTGTAGATACACTAATTACTGATTTTCTCTGTTCTTTTTTCGACTATGTTTGTCTCACATTGGACTTCCTAGCTGGGAGAATGATCCTTCATTAATACCCAGGTGAAAGATTTCCTTTTCTTATTTATTTCATAATACACTACTAGCAGTAGCGATACAGGTCCTGATGAATGCAGTTGATACCTCTGTGATCTAAAGTCTGCTGAAACATGTCATGTCGACCAACCTGTTGGTAGCTATTAGGTGAAACTACCAATTTCGCACGTTTTAAAATCTTAGAAACACTGAGGTCTCTAATAAATAATTTTTCCTCAGGGTTATCTAATTTTAATGTCACTACCCTGCACCTGTTGCACGTGAAAACACACACACCCCCCGCACTGCTTTTCAGAAGCTCCCTGTGACCTGATTATACCATCACTGGTCCTTATGCTGTTCCAATTGACCACATCAAAATACTATCCTTCTTGGTTGGAAGGAACCCATATGATGAAAAGGGCGCCAAGGAAGAGCTACTGATGGGTATTTTTTCAATAACCATGAATGATGTACCCAGATTAGTGGACTATTGCCACTGACTCTTACACATAGTCGTCTTTTCAGAAAAAATCCAAACCTTGACCCTCCACTATTATTTGTATTTTGCTTGGTTACTTTCGGGGAATATAGTGCTGAGTGGTCATAAAAAATTCTCCCTGTGACCCAAATAACCTCTGTTCAATTAATGCTTTTGTGCGGCTAAGGCCGCGGGTCTATGTTTTTATACTTTTCTCTTTACCCCCTCTGTGAGAGTTCGATAGACATTGACTATACGTACCTTCACTACTTTTTTCTGTGTGTGCATTTTGTGCGGTTTATACACTCTGGTAAAATCGGCCGCTTAAACCCACAAGCACGCTGAAATTAGCTGTGATTAAGTGTGAAGTCGGCGTATGCTGACATGTCTTTGTCCATTTTTCTTCTCATTTTAGAGCGGTGCTTCAATTACCTGAGCTGTGAGCCAGGTGAGGTGAGGCAGTACTCTCCTGCACAACATGGTAAGTGAGAGTCCTACCACATATCATTTCGAGGTATGGTGGTTTATAATAAGAATTAAAGTACTATGAAGAGGATAACATATGTGGTTCTCTTAACTGATATGATATACCATGCAAATTACTCTGGATATTGTAGATACACTAATTACTGATTTTCTCTGTTCTTTTTTCGACTATGTTTGTCTCACATTGGACTTCCTAGCTGGGAGAATGATCCTTCATTAATACCCAGGTGAAAGATTTCCTTTTCTTATTTATTTCATAATACACTACTAGCAGTAGCGATACAGGTCCTGATGAATGCAGTTGATACCTCTGTGATCTAAAGTCTGCTGAAACATGTCATGTCGACCAACCTGTTGGTAGCTATTAGGTGAAACTACCAATTTCGCACGTTTTAAAATCTTAGAAACACTGAGGTCTCTAATAAATAATTTTTCCTCAGGGTTATCTAATTTTAATGTCACTACCCTGCACCTGTTGCACGTGAAAACACACACACCCCCCGCACTGCTTTTCAGAAGCTCCCTGTGACCTGATTATACCATCACTGGTCCTTATGCTGTTCCAATTGACCACATCAAAATACTATCCTTCTTGGTTGGAAGGAACCCATATGATGAAAAGGGCGCCAAGGAAGAGCTACTGATGGGTATTTTTTCAATAACCATGAATGATGTACCCAGATTAGTGGACTATTGCCACTGACTCTTACACATAGTCGTCTTTTCAGAAAAAATCCAAACCTTGACCCTCCACTATTATTTGTATTTTGCTTGGTTACTTTCGGGGAATATAGTGCTGAGTGGTCATAAAAAATTCTCCCTGTGACCCAAATAACCTCTGTTCAATTAATGGCCATGTGTCTCCCCACCCTGAACGTTTATATGCCCCAGGGACTACATCCCCCAGGGTTGGCTCACATGCTATGTTCAGGGAAGCCCACCCCCGGGACACAGTAGTTTCCCTGCCTGCACCAGCAGGGAAACTTATGTTTGCTCCCACCTGGCAGGAGCATTTTTAAAACTCCCGCCAAATGGGAGAAAACACAAAGTCTGCACCCAGCGGGTAGGAGCTTCAAAATTGCTCCCTACAGCTGAGAGCAGAAATGTATTCTGTATTCTTGCCCGCACTGATATGGGCAGGGAAACAGAACAAGATATTGCTCCCTCCCAGAGGGAGCAGCATAAATAGCTGCTCTCTCCGGGTGAGAGAAATGTCAGCTCCCGCAGCATGCAGGCAGCTGGACGGGGTTGCAGGGGCCCTGGAGTTCCCCCGTCAACCCCTAACATGTTTTTATGGGTGCCCCAGGAGGGCATGAGGACTCCCTTCTATGTTAAATGTAGGCCCTAAGGGATATGATCCCTGGGCCATAATAGACTTGGGGAAGATACCATGAGGCTCCCTCCCCTTTAAAATAAAAACTGTAAACTCTGCTTGGATAAATACACAGGTAAGCTTCCATTCTTGCCCTGATGCTCATTTCATAGAAATAAAACCTCAAAGGGAAGCACTTACAAATATATACATAGCCAGTGCCCCAGTTGAAGCTCCACTTCTGTAGAACAAATCATCCTAACTTCATGCGCTTGGCCAAGGCAAAGCAAGTTTGTTTTTGCTACAGTTCCACGCAGAATAACGATTGAAAATCCTTGATGGAGGTGCATGTATCATTAATTTATTGGAGCACAATGTGTAGTGACTGTCAAAGACTAGTGTGTTCTTTCTTGTCATCTCCTGGTTTGAGAGCAGAGTCCATAGTTCTCCCTTTCTATTACTGCTGAGTATACAGAGCTGACTATAACTTTCCCTCCGCCATGCATGGCGGGGCGCAAGTCTTAGTTACAGGAAAATAGATGTTTAAAAATTAACACTTGTAGTGAGACACTTTATAGTGTAAACATTCTTTTTGTATGTCTTTTGTACAACAGATTTTGCCAGATTGAACATAGCACCTTCAAGACCTAGAGAAGAAAAACATTTAAATGTACAGGAGAGAAAGAAAAAAACACACATTTGTAAGAAGGGACAAGATTAGGAATATAACTGCACAGCATTATAAAACTTGCTTCCTCAAAAATCTGCTACAAACAACAGAAGACGGAAAGCCTCATAAAGAAACAATGGTCCTTATTATGAGGTCGAGCGGACCGCTACTAGCAGGCTGTCGGTGGAGCTGTGCCCACCATACAGGGCTTTGGTCCGACAGCTGCATTAGGATGCAGAGGATGCAGCTGGTCAGACAGCAGAGGACGGGGTATAGCACCAAGATCCTGATACAAGATCCTGTTGGGCGATGGTCGGAATCCTATCCCAACAATGGAGGACTTGCCTGTGCAGGCATATCCATAGGTGTTAGGATGTCTCTTTCCAAGTGCCAGGAAAAAGCAGATGGAAAGGGTCTCTGGGGGCCCCAAGCATGGCCCCTACAGGCCACTGTTCAGTAACCCTGGGGGCACATGTAGTGCTCCCGAGCCCATTCATGCACAGTGTGCCAGGCACCACATAGTGCCTGCCACGCGGTGCATGAATGTGCACTATGTGCTCTATAACACTGTGGCTTGTGCTGCAACTCTTTTCTAGGGCCATAGCACAAGTCTCAGTGTTATAGAGTACTTTTCCACCAGCCAGGCCAGTGGGCATACGGTAATTTCGGTGTCCCCAGGACCGCAAAGTGTTGGGCGGTGGTCTGACCGTCCAGCATCAAAATAATGCCCAATATGCTGAACATTTATTTTTGTTTCTTTTTATTGTTTTTGATAGATGAACACCTGCAAGAAAACCAAATTGACACATACATGATACAACAACAATCATTTTCCTGTATTTTTTACATAATCGTACACAACCAGCACAGAACAGTCCCATTAGACCAGTTCTCGATACTCCCGCCGTGGACCCCACACCTTCTCATTTTCTTCGATCAGTCCCTGACCTGATACACTATATGCAATGCATTCATACATCAGCATACCTTTTTCAATTACTCACTGAAGGGACCTCCCTGCTTCCCTACCTTCTCACAATGTCCCACCATGTTACTGCCATGTTGCAGAAGAGTGTAGTGTATCTAGGCAGGTTTTGGTCCCCCATATTCCTGGAGTCACCAGTGGTCTGGTGATTATCTTCCATCATCGCAGATAGACATTTGTTCACCGTCACCCAGAAGATTTGTATCTTATTACAGTCCCACAATATGCCCACCAGAGTGCCGCTTTGGCCACAGTTGCGCAAGCATTTGCCATCCCCCACTCTGCCCATACAGAGGAGACAATGGTGTTTGTAAGCCTGGTGCAATGTATTCAGCTGCAACCAGGTTGAACCCAGTCCTAATGGCTATCTCCTGGGAGTAGCGAAGTGCCCTTACCCACTCCTATTGCACAACCTTCCCAAGTCAACCTCCCACCTGTCTCATAGTGTTGTAAGGGGGTTGGGTAGATCTGGGAGATCGCTTGTCTGTTGACGGGAGCCCCCAGGATCCTGAACTTCAGTGGGGATTCCTCCATCATTTCCTGGAATGTTTCCCTGTACCCTCGGAGAGTGTGTTGGACCTATCTATATCTAAATAGTTGAGAGTCTGCCAAATCAAATTGTCTCTGCAGCCTCTCAAAAGCCAGGAGGCCCTGCAGGCCCCATATGTACCAGAGTTTCGATATGCCAATCATGTCCAACTGTGCTGTGTACTCCAGTCTCCTAAACTGTCTTAGGCCTGTTGAATCCCAAGGCAGATGCTCCAGTTTAATCACCCCTCTCATGCTATTTTGGTCATGGACAGCTTCCAAGCATTAACCACCTGGTCTGTCTGGAAAGTATCTCTATTGAGGTGGTCTCCTTCAAAGAGCCTCAGAATATACCTATGTGGGGCCATGAAATCCATGTCACCTTGAACAGAGGTTTCTTGCTGCGAGGTGAAGGCCCAGGACCGGTGGCTCTCCCAATATCCACTGCCTAACCAGGCATCGAAGAGTCGCCATAGGTTATAATTTTGGGGAGTGTGTGGGCATGAACCCTGATAGGTCAGGCCGATCAATTTATTTACTTGTAGGATGCAATTGGTCAAGATCTTGGCTAGAATTTTGACCTCTGTGTTCAAAAGTGTTATTGACCGGTAGGAGGCACACTGGTCTGGTGTTTTATCTTCCTTATAAAAAGGTCAATGGTCGCCTGTCTTAGAGCGTTGAGTAGGCATCCCTTCCCCTTAGCCTCTTACAACATTTTGTGGATTGGGCCATTCACCAGTCTCGCCGTACATCTATAGAAGGTGGGGGGAGGGGTGCTGTTTGGCCCGAGAGTCCTCCCCCTCTTAATCTGGTTAATTGCCTCAATGATCATCTCCTTGCAGATATCCCCCTCAAGTACCATTGCATCCTCCTGGGGGAGTGTTGTGCGGGAAGCTGCCTGAAAAAACCCTGGAGCCCCGAGACCTCCTTCTCTCTTATTCCGGGGCTGTACACTTTCTTCAAGTGCAGTGCGAAGGCCAAAGCAATAAATTCTACGGTCTGGGCCACCACACCCTCTCCACCGTTCTCTGTCTGACCAGCATCTCCCCTCTTTGAGCCTCCCAACCACAGTATCAGTTTGCCTGCTTTATTCCCCACATCACACAGTCTATTGCTTTAAGTCCTAAAAAAAGCTCTCACCTCCTCCTTCTCCATCTGGACCCTGTTGTCCTCCCTAAGGAGGTTAAACTGTGTAGCAGTTCAAGCTATGGTTGCTGCATTTATTCCCCCTTCATCACTACAGTTAGGTCTCCAGGTCTACAATCTTTTTTCGCATCTCTTTCTTTTTCCCTGCGGCGAGGGATGTTTCGGTACCTTGTATGACCATTTTGTAGGCCTCCCATAGTACCACCTCAGAGGACACTGAACCCTTATTCTTATGGAAATAACTCTCCGTGATCTTTGTGAGCATCTGTCTTTTGGGCCAGTCTCTCAGTCATTAGAAAACTATGGGATTTATGGAGTTTCAATTTGAATAATGGAAAAAAAGATTAAATACATTTTTGGAATCTAACATGGGTAAACAAAGAATCAAAAATGGAATATTGGATAAAAAGCAGAGTTTTCTGCACTTTATCTGCTGTGCGTGGGGTTTGGAGCATAATGCATGCTCCTTTTGTTTTGACATCATTTCTAATGTGCTGCTGAGTCTGAGCATGGGCACGCTTCATGCAATAACTTTGCCAAAAGAGCACATATCAAAAGAATTGATTGATAGCGGAACGGAGTGATTTCTATCATTCTTAAGAAGATTTTCAATGATTCGCCCCTCCCCCCCATGATTTGAACTAAGGAAAAGGAAAAAAGTGGCATAACATGAAAATAAAATATAACGTCTAGCCCGAGGCAGCTCGGAACGATCTGATTTACGGATAGGAACTCGTATTGCTGTTGAGAAACAACACGGATCCCTTCAAGGACATACACCCAATTAATTATTGTTATCGTAAAAAAAAGAAGAACATGTGAAGATGAGCAGTAAGTTATCGCTGCATTAGAAAGCAAGTTGCCTACGTTTTGAGTCACCAACAACTGGTACACGATTGTATTTATTTAATCTTATATTTTAAACCGAAAAATGCATCTGGTTTTGCATTTAAAACTGTTTAGAATATAGACAGCCTTCGATGTTTTGCTTGCAATCATTTGCACAATTTCACTTTTCTTACTTTATTTTAATTTTGGTGTTGAGGAGAGTAGACTAGAGGTCATCCAGTGCGTCTTCGTTCCCTGCAACATTTTCCCAATGCTTTTAATTAAAACCACTTACTGAAGTCAGGAAGTATGTGTGTGTAATAATCTCACCAGCATGAAGCAAAAAGGGTGGTTGTGTGTCAGAATAATGATAACAGAAAAATCGTATGAATTAAATATTGCTGTCTGAAAATTGTTTCCAAAGCTATCGCTCCAATGGTTGTAGATCAGGTGTCTCCAACCAGTCATCCCCAGCTGCCAAAAACTCCCAGAAACTTTCAGAGTAGCTTGCAGTCTTCAATTCATTTTTAGGTCTCGCCTACGCAGTGAGCATGCGCTGCCTAGGAGAGAGACCTTTTGCTATTGGCACAGCTTTGAGAGAAAAAACGTGCACGCGTTGCATTAATTGCAATGCCAACGTGTGCAGGTCTGGCGATTCCCTTGCGGGAGCGCGAGGCGCCATATGGTGCCATCATATGGTCGCAATCATTGTGCCTTGCTGCACGCTCCCACAAGTGAATCGCGCAGGCCCCTTCCCCCTGCTTCTGCGCGAGGCGCTTGTGCTGGTTATCATATGGTGATTGCCCTGGTATGTCTCAGTTTTCAATATACAGCACTTGTGATGACAACACTATGTTGGCACAGTAGTGAAGCTGGTTGCGTCATCTCCCTGTGCTTGTGTTGTAAATGCTTACGCTAAGGCTTCAGTGCGGTGATACAATCAAATGTTGTCCTCTTTTGTTGCACGCTTGTGAACAGGTGAGTGTCACACTGCCGCTTCAGCGTGTCTTGCGGTCTACGGCTGTCTGCCTCCCTATGTTGATTTAGTCACAGTGTGCTCTGGCGTACTTCACGGTTGGTCGAATGCCAGTATTTATCACACTGCCCCTCTGTGTTATATTTTATTGTGTTAGTCTGCCAGCGTTTACAATTATTTGTCTGTTTTGGAGCAGGAAGTGCTTCAATTCGTATCTCTGGGATTGGTAAAGCCAGTACTTGTCCTGTTCTAGCACAAGCTCATCCGCCTTTCATTCCCTGAGCTAGGAAATGAGCATTCTATGTTCAAAGCCTTTGGACTACAAAAACTCAACTGCCACAACATTGCAGAGTAAACTTCCAAACTCAACCCACCTCTCTTCTTTTAAGCCTACTTCTGAAGTACATACAGAGCGTACTCATAATGAGAACCCCCACCCCTAGCTTTTTTGCATCAAATCTCCAGGGTTGTACAAGCCTTGGCATTGGAGTGTCCCATTTCTCCACCAATAAATAACCTTAATCGCTGTTCTATATAACCATCACTACAACTCTGTGGTACGGCACTGTCTGGTACTACGGCCAGTATTTGAAGCCAAATGGTTCCATCTATAAATCTGTTCAGACGTGTACTGGGGTAGCCGGTGCATGCTTGGTATCTCTCCGTGTTGGACTGTCTGCAAATGCCCCTTGTGTGTCATGTTGTGGTGCAGTGTCAGAGCTCGCCCTGATATCTCTTTGTGTTAGTGCAATCATTGGTCCCGCAGTTTTCTATTTGTGTTGTTACATAAGACGCTAGTTTTACAGATGTAGTTCTGTGTTGGTGGAGCAATGTTTGTTATCGTGTCTCTTAGTGTCAATTAACTTGACATGTGCTGATAAGCGTTTGCACAGGTGTTTTGTGCCAGTTCACTTGTTACTGTGGGTAACATGTCGCCAGTGTTTGCCTTGCCGGTCGTTTCGAGCCCATTAGTGCTTGTCCTTCCTTGTTTCTGGGTCTAGTCAGTCAATGGCTGATTATCTGTGAAAAATCCCACATGATTTTTCCCATGGGTGCAGATTAGTTACCTAGTTATAGTGTTCACTCCACTATAGATTAAGCATTCTGCGACTTGTACGCAAGCGTGTTTAATAGGAAAGTGAAACTACAGCTCCCAGCAAGCCCACAGCCGTTTGCGGAACAACAACTGTCAAAACGTCACCCTCCTAAAATAAGTGTGATTTTAGCCCAGTTCGTGATTCTCATCATGCCTGTGTTGCTGTTCAGGTCGGTTCTAGGTGTCTGTGAGTTGTTTGTGCAGTCAACGTTTGTCACTGTTTGTTATATAAAACCTGTCCTCCAACCCTGCTGCCCCCGGTCTCTCACCAGTCTTCAGGCTACCAGACGGCCGAACATGCCTGCAGCTGTTCTTGCAAGATTGTGCTCGGTTGTCAACCTAGAGTTAGATCAGAGGTACCACAGAAGTTTCCAGAACGGGCAGTAATCTAAGGCCGCCCACACCATCTGCAGGAAACCGTGGCATTACAACCGGAAATGCTCCAGTTGACTGGCAATTAAGAAACATGGTTGGCACATAAGGGTCGGTCATTGGGGAAGCAGACCTTTGTGTACATATCAAAAGGGCCGAGTTAGGTTCTCGTAGTGCGCTGAGCAAACGCTTCTGTGTAATGCTTTTGTCTACTCTCTCTCGCCTTAGTCCAAACCCTCATTTGCAACAAACGGTCTTCTCTGTTTGCAGGGTTCCTGTTCGCCAATTTTGTTTTTACACGAGACACATGTGTCTTACGGAGTAGAAAGACATCGATGGTTCGTGTAACAACATGTTTTTTTGTTCCTCTGATTATTACTGCATTTTTAATCATGAGCGTTTTATTTGGCCAGGGCACAGCTAGTGCAACTCCTGTTGTTGTGCACAAAGCTGCCAAAAGTTTCAGATTGGTTATGTTTGTGACATTTTCATGATTTCAGTGTACTTAGGAGCAGAGCTTTAAGGGGAATGCAAAAACTGTGGGGGGGGTCTTTCAAAGGGGTGTGGCCGATATAAATAAGGGCTTGACTTAAAACGATTATACTATATATCTGCCGCTCGCAGCCTACGTGGTGCCGCTCGCAGCCTACGTTCTGGGTGAGAAAGCTGTTTCTGCAAAAGACTGGGGACTTGCTTTTTAAAACCCCGGCTGGACGCTGACCTGATAGCGGAATTGTGCAGGGGATTGTACTGTTTGCTGGAGGGACTGCGAGGACCACAGGCCAGTGCGTGATACAACCAGCCGCACCTGGTCCTGTACACGCCCTCTTCCCGCCCATCATCTCCTCTATTTAACAACTCCCCTTCACGCAGCTCGCGGGACGCATGCGGGCATGCGCCGGGCTAAGCCCTCTTAGGCCCTCAGAGGCCGAGTGAGGCCGGGCTGGGCCTACGCTCTTTCACCGCATTTACTATCATTACAAGTAGGTGTACTTGTCCGTCATGGCCCAAAGTCCTGATAAAGCACTCCCAGTTAAGACGGGGGGCATGAATAATGGCACACTGGATAATTATTTTACTAGGGCTCTCACTGACCCAGACAGGGAACAGTTACTGGCAGAGCGTCGTCTCTCTGTCGAATGTATGAAGAACAGGGCTTCCACAGATCCCCCGCTCCACGCCCTTTCCCCTAATCGAGGATGTACTGGTAGCATCGAAGACTTCCTATCCTTGGAGAGTGCCCCACTATTGCTACGAGATTGCACTCCCACACCCCTGGTACTTATCGACCAGCCTATAAGTGATACTCCTCTTCCCAGTCCCATTTGTATAGATGTTGATCCGACTACCCGGACTCTGGTCCGGGTCAAACCCGCCCAAACCAAGCTGAAAAACCCGTTGCCTGCCAAGGTCCATGGTCCACCACCTAGTAAAAGAAGACAGAAGGGGGGGGATTCGCAAAAGCCCAAGATCAGTCATACTGACTTTGGCAAACCCTCAAAGTATAGCATCAGAATTGCCCCGGCCCCAAAGGCCGTACCAGCTAATACGTTAAACTCGGCACCTCCCTCACCACTGGCATCAGTTGTACAGGCTGACATCATCACTGTTCAAACTGACGGCCCTGTTGACCCCTTCCCAAAGGATGCACCTACTGCCGTCTCACTGGATAACATGGAACACCTAATAAGGTCTTTCATCTTACCTATAATAGAGAGACTGAAGAGGGTTGAGAAAAGGCTTGAGGACATTGAGTTTGCATTGAGTAACAACGAGGGACCAACTAAGGAACCGGTGAGTGGGCTTGTCCCACCTCCAGCCTTGGTGACATCGTGTACTCCCAATGCCCCCAAAGTCTCAGTTCAATCTACTAATATAACAAGTAGTGGGCTTGCTTGGCTGGTATTTTGCTGCTACTGTCATTACATCAAGAAATATATATAATACAAGTTACATTACACCTACAACAAGGCAGGACTGGTGATGCTAAGTTGCATAAGATGAAAAACCAACAACTATGGCTTGTTGTACATAATATCCAAAATGCTTCTGTGCTGAAATGATGAGATTGTGAAAGAACTATAACGAGTCTCTTTGAAGTTACATGAAAAGCAGTGAAGGATAGTACTGCTGCAGTTAAGATTTTTTTTCACCCTGAGGGTGAGGGCAAAATGCAAAGCCCACAAGGGACCTTTCTCAGCACCTGCTTTTTAGAACTACTGGTGCCGAGACCCAGCAAGGTCTGGCACACTTAAAGCCCTGCTTATGAGTGACATTCAACAACCAAATGTGTTTCGTGAGCAAACTCAAACAATGAAGTCCATGGAAATAGATGGTGCACAGACAAAATATTGACTCCAAAATATCGACTGGACATAATATCGAGTTTTAAATATAGACTGGACAAAATATCGACTGGACATAATATCGACTACAAAAATATCGTTTTTCAGGTAAGTGAAGTAATATCGACTGTATAAAATATAGATAGCAAAAATATCGAATTTTTAATAATATATAATATTTTATAGTGTATTTTTATGTAATAATATGTGTGAAAAGTGTGTATTAATGTTATAAAAAATTTTATTAAATGAATTTTGTTTTTATAATAATTGCTTAATGTAATTCTGTAGCGGGTTGTGGGTTTATAGGGGAATAGGGTGGGAAGTAATTTAATAATAATTAATTAATTAATATATGTTTGTAAATATTTTTAATTAATAATTAATTGATAAATAATTAATATTAATTAGTTAATTAATTGTAATTAGTTAATTACATTAATTAGAGTACATTTTTAATATATATAATTTTGTGTTATTGTTAAGTAATTAATTGGGAAAAAATAATATTAATTATTAAAATAATTACAGCTAATGTGCTAATATATTTACTTTATTGTTATTGTTAGTTAATAATTAATTGGTAATTAAATAATATTGATAAATTTTGGATAAAGGAGTATTTTTAGGGTTCAGGGTCAGTTTTCAGTTGTTGGCTAAAGGGGTATTTTTAGGGTTTTGGGTCAGTTTTCAGTTTTTGGGTAAAGGGGTATTTTTAGGGTTCAGGGTCAGTTTTCAGTTTTTGGGTAAAGGGGCATTTTTTCAGGGTTCAGGGTCAGTTTTCAGTTTCTGGGTAAAGGGGCATTTTTAGGGTTCAGGGTCAGTTTTCAGTTTTAGGGTAAAGGGGTATTTTTAGGGTTCAGGGCCAGTTTTGGGTTTTTGGGTAAAGGGGTATTTTTAGGAGTCAGGGACAGTTTTCAGTTTTTGGGTAAAGGGGTATTTTTAGGGTTCAGGGTCAGTTTTGGGTTTTTGGGTAAAGGGGTATTTTTAGTGTTCAGGGTCAGTTTTCAGTTTTTAAACGATATTTTTGCAAGTCGATAATGTGACCGTCGATACTCTTTGGAGTGGGAATAGTATTTTTTACACTTCTGGTATTGTACAGAAATATAATAGTATCTTATTTAATTATAGTATGTTATTATATATATATATGTTTTTACAAATATGATTGTAAAAGATTATTTTTATTAATTTCATTTATTATTTAATTATTATAATTTAATTTAAGTATTTTTAAGTACATTTTAGTAATTAAATTTTAATATTAATTTAATTAAACACCGTTTTTAACAAAGTCGATATTTTTTATAACTATATTATTGTAAACGATATTTTGTACTCGATATTTTTGTACTTACCTGTTTGTAGATACAAACTCGATATTTTGTCCACGATATTTTTGCAAGTCGATATTTTGTCCCTCGATATTATTTCAGTGTTCCGAAATAGATAAATAATATCAGAAATTACATCAATTTAAGCAAAAAGAAACTCTAAGATCTTGAAACTGCTGCAAAGCACCTTGAATGGAAGGGCTCTTCCATTTTGTTGATGCCTGGTACTTGGGGGAACTGATTGTGGCGTATTTGTTCTCGAACTGACAGGACCTTCCCCTCCCCAAAATTAACTAATTTTCTTCAAATGACAAGTAAAAACTCGAATTTTCATGTTATGTCTGGTTCTTTTCACATTTACAGTGTTAGTTTATACATGACAATAGAGTGACAGCAGAGGGCTGTTTTTAGGTCTCGCCTATGCAGCGCGCATACGCTGCATAGGTAAAAGATCGCTTTGGCTCTTCAGCCAAAAACGTGCACGCATTGCATTGCTTTCAATTGCAATGCGTGCACATTTGGCGATTCCCTTGTGGGAGGTTTGCTCACTCCTGCAAAGGATTGGCTGTGTGTTCTCTCGCACCCCTCTACTTGTTAGCCTAGTACTGTTTCACTTTCACGGCCTCGGGCCGTGTTTGAGAAAAGCTTTCACTTTTGCCGCCACATCATCACCCTGCAGAATGCTTGCTACAATCGATATCCGGTGTGCGACTGCGATGTCCTCCGACAGAGCAACATCTTCCTTTCTTCAACCTCATAGAAAATAATTCTCTCTGGACACGCATTGGCTTTGATTTGTCAATGTCGCGGATGCCAGCCACCTAAATACGTTCCTCTATGTCTGATTACTGTTCCACCTTCCAAAATGACCTCACACCGAGAGGGAGGAACCCTTTCATTTACAAGAGGGGTCAGGGGTGAGGTGTACTAGCTTGTTTATTACATGGGGGTTCCACTTGAAAGCCTGCGGCTTCTTCATTTATTTTTACCCAAAGGACTGTCTGTGGGAGTTTGCACTTTGGGCACAATACGAAACATCTACATAATAGGCTCCAAAAATAATTCAGATTATAACTTCTGTTAGACATTTATATTACCTAGATTACTGATTTTGAAGTCCTTAAAATGTTCCCGGTCACAGTTGCACCACGTTTACAACCATCAGTATCTTGTTATCGAACCAATATGGATGGAACAATAAATACATTGTATAAAGATATTCGCAAGGGTTTTTTGTATTTAATGTGACTTCCGCCCTGAATCATAAAAAGGCATGTTTGGTAGAAGCGAGTGCGCGCCACTTTCACCACATCAAATGATAGATTTGTCATGACATATTCCAAAACACTTTTCTTAAGAATCAGTTTGTGTCTGTGAAATCGAGTAGCATAAATTAACATGAGCGGCAGCGGTTGCCATAGCTGCGACTTCCTAACAGAAATTAGTTGGTTAATATTTCAGGCAATATTTGATGTGTCTATTAGGGCTGGGCCTAACCTGCAGCTTCCTTCCTTTGTGCCTCTGCTGTTTGTATTTTTGGGGGGTTCCAGCAGCACTTTCCAGTCACCCATGCGTGGCTTGTTTCTGGAAATGGGTGGGAATTGAAATCCCCCGGATCTCTGCTGTGAGCACTTATCTCATCACCGAAAACAAATGGAGATGAAACTATAGGGAGCGCTTCTCTTCTGAGGCTGGAAAGTCGGAGTTAACACGTTGGGTTTGTTAGAAAAAGAAACTAAAAAGCGGCATGTAATTGAAAAAAAAGAGGCCAATTAGCTCGATAATGAAAACTCTTCAATCTCCGTAGAGGTCCGAATGCGCTGCGCGTCTCGAATTAATTATTATTGCTTTAATGCAGGGGGGAATATGTTGGGTGTATCCCTGTAATTTTAACAGTTGAAGGCTTGGTTTACAGAGCGCCAGATACAGGAATACAACAGCATGTATAATTTAAGCGAGGAAGGAGACTGTTGTGAGCGCAAAGACCATCCTTAGCAGTGCCAAACTCCTCACCCTCCGGGTGCTCTGGCATTTTCGTGGGCAGCTGCAGACTATATCGCAGAACTAGCAGCCTTGTGACCCCATTCTAACCCCAGACCTATGCCAGTGCCCAACGGTTATGTGTGAGCAACCTTCTTCTCTGCCTAAAAGCATATTCCATTTACTGCAGAGCACGAGTCCTAAACAAGCATTGGCATAGCCAATAGGTCTCGCCTTTGGGACCTTATAAGTGTTTAGCCATGCAAAAGTTGATGTTGTTGCACCAAGGATATTGTGCTTCATAACTAAATACTTATAAGGTCCCAAAAGTGAGACCTATTGGCTATGCCAATGCTTGTTTTTAAATAAGCACATGGTCACATTTTTCTTTTAAAGTTAAGGGAATGCTTTGTTTATTTTATATAATTATCATCAGGCTGAAGATAGCAGGGCCACATAATGAGCAATGCCTAGTCATTATGATTTTGACCCAGACTGGGGCCGGGTCACAGAGGTGAAGAATTGAAGCACTGAGGTATTTAACTCTTAAATAAAAGTCCTTGTCAACTCATGTTAACCCATCATCAATCTTTATTCAGCTAATTTTGCCATCAAAGATCATAAAAAACAAACATTACACAGTTTAAAACCAAAAGATTGAACAAGGCACATATTGTGTAAAAATAAAAACTTTAAAAAGCATTTAAAAACAATAAAATTTACAATATACAAAAAAATAATGTATGCCAGTAATGGTCCACTAAATAGCTACCATATGATGTACATTGCAGCATTGTATGAAGTGCTCTTTGCCTAATCCTCCACATGGCCAACAGAAACCTTGAGACCGCAAGACCACAACTTGCCTGGTGTCAGACTACATCATTTTCAAAGCTGCTTTGAATTCTCTTACCCCAAGGCTGTGACATAAAGGAACAACTCATTGGTCCTAATGCTTTGAAAGGTGGAGCATAAAAACAATACAATACATGTGTTATTGTTTCAGACCATGAAATACAAAATGGGCAATGTCAGTGTGTTGGATTATTGAGCCTAGACCCATCCCCAAAGGGAGAAATAGTGTGCTTACTGACAGGCCATCCATTTGCAGAATAAAGCGATTCTCTGCGGTGACCAGGGAGGATGCTTCCTTGTGCCCCCCAAGTTCGACTCCAAATAAAGCTTATCCTAACACCTGGTAGTTGTAGACCTGTAAGGCCTGTGAAACAGGGTGATATTGGGAAGCCTTAAACATCTTCCATGACCCCCCAGTAGATTGATCTAGTTTTAGTCCACACCTTGCAATGTGGGCCTGCCAATTAAAGTGCTCGGTCAAAATAACACCCAAATATTAAAATGTGTGAACTTGCTCCAGGGGGTTACCTCTCAGTGTAGGATTTGGGCAGATGGAATGGAAAGGATTAAAAACCAAATACTTAGTTGTTGCTAAGTTAATATCTAGGCCACTTGCCTTCCAAAAGCTGTAAAATCAATAAAGGATTTTTTGCAGTCCCATAGGGGATTCTGAGAGGAGGAGAGAATTGTCTGCAAACATCAGGGCAGGAACCCTGATTTTGCCAGGCAGAATGCGTCAGACTCACTATGATCCACATACATCACCAAGTAATTTATCAAAAGTGAAAATAGAGTGGGTGCAAGGACTCATGCCTGCCTGACGCCCCTATTGACAGAGAATCTATTTGTCAATTCCCACACCTAGCCACATCTGACTTAGGTGAAGTTTTTATCACAGAGCCTTATGATTAGGTACAGGAGATAAAGCAGAACCCAGATATCAGCTAGAATTTGCCACAACTTAGATCGAAGAACTTGGTCGAAAGCTGACCGAAGGTCAACAAACACCAAATATAGTCGCCCGCCTCCTAGCTGTACAATCTTCCATTACAACAGCTGGAGGAGGAGGACCTAGTCAAGTGGTCTAGTATGATCTCTAAAGCCTGCTTGCAGTGGGGTCATATATCAAAGGTAGTCATCCAATCTTGGAGTCTACTCAAAATGACTCTAGCAAACAGTGTTTGGGTATTATCAATTAGACTTATCTGCCTATAGTTTGAGGGAAGGCCCCTTTAGGCACAATCTCAGCTCCAGCCCAAGAAAGAGGAACAGGGGCCCCCTACAGTATTGCATTGAAAAGAATGGCAAAATAGGGTTGCAGACATAGATCTCATCCAGAAAAAGATCCAAAGGGACCTTTTCTCTCCCCAGAGCTTTTTTATTTATTTCTTTATTTTGAAAGTTTGATATAGCATGAACATGACCACCGAGGGTATCAGAGCGCTTTACAGATTGTGCAGTAGGACGAGTACATGCAAACACAAATAATCAACATATCGACAAGTACATAAACTTAGAATGTCCAACATTCTCATTAGCCTAGCATCTAGGACACAAAACAGCGTTGAATGGCCCAGGAGTCAAGTGGGGAAGGAAGACTGAGGCAGATATCTTTTCATCAAGAGATCTTTAACTTCTGAGTTGAAGAGGACAGAGGAAGGGTTCACCCTGACTTCGGGGGGAAGAGAGTTCCAGATCCTTGGTGCCATACCTGAAAATGTTCGATTATTGGTCTTTAGTTTCTTGAATTTTTGTGCTTTGAGTAAGAGGGTGCTGGCACTTCTTTAGGCTCTTGAACCACATGAGAGCTCCAGTTTCTAAGCGAGGTACATCGGGGTCTTGAGGTGAATGGCTTTGTGTGTCATGCATGCAATTTTCAGCTGTATCCGAGCTTCCTAAGGGAGCCATTTCAGAACTAGCAGGTCTGGAGAGATGTGGTTGAATTTTTTTGCGCCCGTTACGAGCTTGGCCGCAGCATTGAAGGTCACCCTAAGGGGAGCCGTTTTCACTCTGGGCAGGCCATGCAGCATAAGACTGCCATAGCCCAGCTTTGCGATCACCAATGCTTGCACTGCAACCTTTAGGTAATGAGCCAGGAGATAAGGTTTGAGCTTCCTAAGGATGCTGAGTTGGAAGTTTGCTCCTTTAGTGAGGGAAATGATGTGTTTTTGCATGTTCAGACTCTAGTCTAGTATGATACCAAGTGAGGATGCAGAGTCCACAAGGTGAGATCTGCAGTTAAGAGCCGTAAGCTGATTCAACCATTGTTGAACGTCCAGTGATTGCTTATGGGGTGAGATAAGGAGGAATTCTGTTTTTAGAGCATTTAGTTACGTGTCAGCCAGCTTTGTGTTTCCAATAGGACTGTGTGAGGGACTGAATGTCCTCAGGGGAGGCAATCTTCAGGTATAATTGAGTATCCTCTGCATACGTGTGATAGTGAATGCTGGATGATTTCAGCATTTCTGTTAGAGGCTCCATTAACAAGTTAAAGAGCGTGGGAGAGAGTGCTGAACCTTGGGGAACCCCCAGCAAAACCGGTGCAGGATGGGACAGGAATTGGTTCACCTTGAAGCCTTAGGATCTATTCAGGAGGAACAAAGAAAACCAATTAAGCACAGGCCCAGACAACCTCATCCTGTGTTCCAGGAGGTCAATTAGAGTATCATGTTTGACAGTGTCAAATGCTGACGAAAGGTCAAGAAGTATCAGTAGGCACGACTCATTGTGGTCCAGCATTCTTAACTTGTCATCGACAATGTGGCCCGAGTGGAAACCAGAGTGGCATTGGTCCAGGAGTTGGAAATGGTCGATATGGTTGCAGAGTTGGGCAAGCACACATTTCTCCAGGAGCTTTACTAAGGTGGGGATGTTGGAGATTGGGTGGAAGTTATGAAGGTCCGAGGGATCAGCAGCAGGTTCCTTTAAAATCGGAGTGACTTGACCCATTTTTAGGCAATCTGGAATAGCACCTTGCAGCAGTGATGCATTGACTATCATAGTCCACAATGTTAGTAGGGAGGATATAACTTCCGGGGAAAGGTACAAGGGCAACGGGTCATTGTAGAAGTTGGAAGGTTTCAGAGTCAACAGCGTTTTGCATATAGCGCATTCATCCAAGGTTTGGAAGAGACTCCAGGAGGCATTGTTTTTGGGGAGGTGTGGGTGCGTCCGGACCATGAAATCCCTACCAGGTGGGCATAGGGGAGTTGGTGGCCTGATCGACAGGTGGTTACAGGCCAATCGTAGTTCAGTTTCAATCTTCCTGGTCTTATCTGTGAAGAAATGTGCTAATTTTTCGCAGTTGGGCAATGTCCCTTGACCCAGTGATGCGGAGTTCGGATGACTATTGGCTTGGAACTTGATGAGTTCGAATAGTTTTTTTGGACGTTTTTTTGCTTGTTCTAACTGAGTTCTGAAAAAGGTGGCCTTCGAGCATCCGATGCATTTATTATAGGTGCTTCTCAGGGATTTTAGGTGGTAGAGATGCTCAAGGGATGGATTGGACCGCCACAGCCTTTCAGCAAGTTCTTCTTTCTGAATTAAGACTATCAGTAAACCATGGTTTGCAGAGTTTAGAGGAGATTATTTTGAGCTGTGGTCGAGTGACCCAGTCTAGTATATTCAGCAATGCGTGATTATAATGGGCCGTAAGGTCGTGGACATCCGACATGTTCAGTGGTGGGGGCAGGATGTTATCACAGAGAGCAGTCAGATCATGCGGGTTGATGTTCCGTAGGCATCTTTTCAATTGTTTTAGGTTCTTGGGCTGGGCTTTACTTGTTCTTACCAAATCCAGGATAGGGAAGGTGATGCAATAGTGATCTGTCCAATCACATGGGAGGATAGAATCCAGGAGAATGGAGTTGAGCTTACCAATGACGAAATATAAGGTTGCTCTTTTGATATGTGTGGCGCTGTCACAGATTTGGATTAGGTTGAGGTCAAGAAGGAAGGAGTTAAGGCTATTGACCACCCCATTGTTTACATCATTCCAATGGAGGTCGAAATCTCCCTGGAAGATTTGGGAGCCATGGTAGTCTACATTGGCTGAAATAATGTCCATGATCTGTTCTGTGAAGGGTAGGTTGTCGCAAGGAGGGTGGTAAAATGTGTCCAGTTTGCAGGAGTGATTGTTGCCCCTAGTCACTTCAATGCATAGGTATTCACAGGACGGCATAAGGTCAGTCTGTAGTACCTTCAATGTAAGATTGCTCCGAATTAAACAAGCAATGCCTCCACCTTGCCCTAAGGATCAGTCCAACCTAATGATATCATAGTTGGGAGGTATTAAGAGGTCCAGGAAGGGAGTAGCTGAGTCATTATGCCAGGTTTCCGTCAGCATTACAAGGTCAAGATCCTGCGCAAGGGTGAGGTCGGCAATAACTGCAGCGTGTTTAGCTGCTGATCTACAGTTTAGGAGCACGCATTTGAGACTAATGATGGCCTCTGTTGGAGTGGGAAGCATGGTGGTGACTCGTGTGAGGTTCTTCTCATTTAAGGTTCTGGTGTTAGGCCTAGGTTCCCTGAAGGGATCCGTGGGGATGGATTTAATTTGTTGCAAGTTTGCTATGGAGGGTGGGTGAGCTGGAACATAAGAATGTAGGAGAGAATGAATATCTGTATAGGACAGGGAGGCTCTGCATCTGGAGGGGCGCACAGGGTCATTAGGGAGCAGGGCGGAGCGGAGGCCCACCTATGAGGTATGTGGGAGACATGAGACGTGACCTCCGTGCGTCAAGGGGGAAGAGGAGCCCGGAACGCCCGCGATTAGGGAGCGAGCGGAGATGGTGATTTTTCATGGTGGTGCAGCTTGGGTTAGAGTTGGCAGACAAGGCCTTAGTGATATGTAGTAGACTGCTGACCTCTGTCTTAAGTTGTTATAGGCAGAGTGCTATCTCGCTCAGGTGGCCTTCCAGTGAGGTGTGTGGATGGGATTGGGAGGCACAGTCCCTGAGATCCTGGTGCGGGAGAGCGCTAGTGAAGTTGGAGGAAAGTAGGGCGGGTAGAGACTGCATGTGTCCAGCGGGAAGAGATTCTGGACACTGGAGCTGCCTGCTCGGAATGGATAAGCTAGGGGAGGTGCCAGTGAGGTCAGGGGAAAGAAGGGCGGGAGGCAACTGGATGAGCCCAGCGGGAAAAGATTCTGGGCAGTGGAGCTGCACGCTCGGAATGGGTATGGAAGGGGAGGAGCTAGTGAGTTCGGGAGAAGGTAGGGCAGTAGGCGACTGATTGTGCCCCAAGAGAGGGATTCTGGGAAGTGGTGCTGTAAGCTCTGGAGGATGGGTAGGATAGGGGAGGAGGGGAATGATGGATAGAGACCACTGAAGGCCGATGGGAGCCTGATGGGAGTATGAATTGGGCTGGAGGAAGGCAACTTGGGGAGAATCAGGTAGGTGTTGTACGCAATGGGGATAGGGGGTTAGGGCTAGCTAACTATAAGGGGGAGCGGGAGGGTTCGCAAGATGACTGTACTGCCGCAGCTCGTTCAATGCAGGCATTGCGAGGGAGTTGTTATTAGGAGTTAGGGTAGGAAGAGGGGGGTCAATCAAGGCAGATGTGGGATCAGCGGGTGGTGGTGTCGAAGTAGGAGATAGAGTCTGCGAGTGCTGGGGGTTCGATGGGGTCCCGCCCTTCCTCTGTGTGCAGGATTGCCGCTAGCCACTGTATTCAAGATGGTGGGAAAAATATGTCAAATAACATTAGATTGCAGTCGGAGGCTTGTATAAGAATGGTTCCATTTTTGTAGCGGGAGATGGTGGCTTCAGCTCTTTAATCCGCGGAGGGCCCCACTATCTATCTAAGACCATGTGGCGTTTTCAGGGAAGTGGAGCTCTTGAGCAGAGAGTGAATGACCTTCCGCCACTTAGCATGAGGTTTTGTGTAGAAGATGAGGTCATTTATGGTAGCACCCTTTCTGACAGAGAAGTAGGGGTCTGAGATGAGGGTTTCTGGATGTGATTTAAGTAGTCCATGTTTAAAGTTTTTTGCCTCATTTTAGATAAGTTCGGGGCTATTGGATTTGGAAAGGGTTGTGACAAGTCGGTTCCAGGTTGGGCGAGAAGAGGATCGGAAGTTTAGGCTCCATATTGGTAAATGTCCTCTCAGCGCACAGGTGTGGGTAAGCAAGCGGCTGGGCAGAGTTCAGCCCCCGCCATCGGAGGCGTAAGAATATCAAGCATCACGGGTATGGGAATCTCTAAATGCTAGCAACGCCCCTCGGGTTTCTTAGGGTCGACTAGTATCAGGAGGGCCAGATAAACTAGGGCTAAGAGACTAGGGGTTGGACCATGATGAATAGAGGCAGTCTCTAGAATGGAATTACCACTTTATCTGGGAAGCTAGCAAGGCAGGCAGTTCGTGAACCATCATATGAGATGGGATAACCACCGCATAACGTGTGGTTTGGGGGCACATATAGTAGGGCCAGGAATGAGAATATATGACGATTGAGTCACCCACCCCAAGATGGCCACCATAACTGAATGTGGGAATATAGGTAGTGAGTGCTCATTCCAAGATGGCCGACATGGGTTGGGAGAGGGGCAGACCCCTTTCTATATTCACGCCTTGCAAAGAATCAAGCCCAGGGAAGGGAGCACTATCTTCAGATCCGAAGGTAGGGGGACAGCAAGTCAGTTAAACAACAACACCAACAGGCCAAAAACAAAATGGGCGCCCAAGCATGTGCAACAACAGCACAAAAGGAGTACCCAAACAGGCCAGGCTCGCTTGGCAGCCACAAATCACCCTACGCAGAATCCAGAAGAGCCGGCAGCACCTGCAGGCAGGCCAAAGCCGCCACAACTCGTTTTGCAGTGCCTCGTAGAGTCGGTAGCCTCCACGCTGTTGACTTCTCATAGCATTGTGTTGCACAATTTTGCTCATGGCTTTTCTTATTTCCCCAGCACTAAAGCTTATATCTTCCTGTGGATCGCATAACAGGGCAGTCAGTTTTTTGGTAGATTATGATCAATCAGAGCTGTTCAATACTATATCATAATTATCTGGCACAGTATGATCATGTGTGACCCAATCTGTCATTGAAATATGGTTTTGTGCAGGAATAAATCGTTCACGAGAGCTGGTGGAAATAATATTCCAAAAGGTGCCCTAGTATCCTCTTTTGGCCGCTACAAGGAGACCCTCCCATTTCTTAATTTTCCACTCTTTTTTGGCAGCCGGAATGGCAACTTTATATGCCCCTCTAGTTACTTGGATCAATAATCTATTGTTAACTTTAATTGCACTCACTAGTGCCCCCCCGAGCCTCACCAAAACCTAAGTTGTACCAAGTGGGGGATCTGCAGCTCCTAACTGATAGGCTAGCCACTACCAAGAAGTGTTGACTCAGTCTCAAAAACATTTGGGTATGAATATTATTAAAGCTAGGGAGGGCCATATCATGGTCAATAGGTGTATTTAGTAATAACATTAAAGCCCCAATCACATCAGTAACCACTTTGTAAACTTCGGCAATTGATTCCTTTGAGCGTGATAACGCGCTCCATCTTACTCTTTGACTGTTGGGGGCCAGAGTTAACCTTCTATGAAAGGGCTCATTGTGGTTCAACTGCACAACAGGTACAAGGCCAGTGCTGCCCGGGGCCCCACGAGCGTAGGGGCCCCATGCAGAGCAAAATTCAACACTAATTTTGTTTAAACATTTATATTCCTGTGAGTGGTTGTGTAGGCAGGCCCAGTGCACCTCTTTGCCCGGGGGCCTATAACGTGGTTAAGACTGCCCTGTACAAGGCTCCTCGTTCTAAGAAAAGTGTATTGTGGTCGCTATCCTGTTATAAATGTGGACCAAATTCGGCCATCAAGTAGAAAAATATTGAGAGTGGTGCACTGAGATCTATTAAACGTGTGTTTGCCTTCACTGTCCGCCATGACCTGCCATTACAAGCTCTCAGTCTCTTGTTCATTGTGAGGGAGTTTAAGATAAAGGGCCAGAGGAGACCATCTTTTTATGGGGGAATAGTTAGCATTTGTATAGACCACATTTTATCTTCCCCACTTGAAGGGAGTTCCACATGGACATCAAGGGGATCAAACGTACAATTAAAATCTCCCTCCACAATCTTGACAACCTCGCCAGAGACTTCGGCCAGGTGGGCAGATAACAATTGGATTACTCCAGACTCAGATTTGCCTACTGATGACCTACAGTAGACATTATGGATGTAACATGTACCCATACCTGGAGAAGTCAAAGTAATGCACAACAAGTCTGGGAAATCCAACTTGATTTCCTTGTTGGTACATATTAAAGTTGTTTTGGCCCAAATTGTTATGTCTCTTACTGACCTATCCCTGCCCAGCAAAAAGGCCTCCTTACTGAATGACACAAATCCTGAGCGATGCATTAAGCCAGTCAACCAGGTTTCCTGGAATATGCCAATGTCATAAGTATCAAGTAAGGCACGCCTTTCGTGGCAGGAAAACTTAGACGTAAGTCCAGCTACATTCTAGGATATCAGTATGAGCATTGTGGTAGAGTGGGCCCTGCCTGCACATACACATTCAACCTAAGCAGGGTTCAGAGGATCAAGCCCATTCCCATCCATGCACACATTCTCCCCGATAACATTATAAAGCAGAGTGGTCCCTGTTCCAAGGTGGGGTGCACTGTCACTGTCGGTAACAGGGAGTGGGGCAGGCTCGGTCCCATCTAGGTATCCACTCACACGGTTGACCATCTGGAGTAAACCAGACCCTCCCCCATTAAGTCAATTGATGTCGGCTAAAACATCAAAATGGTTACAGGTTGGATTCCACTCTGCAGGACAAAGTTCAAACTTGTGGCCCTGTGCTACGCCCAACTGCTATCCTTACTGGTGCATGATCCAAGACTGTAAAAATAGCCCAAGGCAGTTAGCGAATGCTGCTTTGGTCATACTGACTATTCATGCACCCAAAAAACAATTGGGTATCTAAAAGCTAACAATTATGCAGTCCCCTGGCTTGTCCTTTTGTTCCGCACCAGGCCAGCCCCCCTTCCTAGTCAGCAAGATGTGACTTGCCAGGTCCAGTGGAAATCTTTTGTGGTGATCCAATCAGTTCAATGTCTTGTTGAACAAATTGGCCTGGGACTCTCTTTGATCCAGTCTCAGTGGGGGTACACCTGCAAGAATTGTCACACAAGGGCATGAAGCTGGAGCTAAATTGATAACTGTCTGCGTTGCCACTTTTACGGAATTACCCCAGCCATCACTAACCTTTTGCTGGACTTTTTATGCTATGCTGTCCTTTGTTTGAGCATAACTATTGAGTTTCGAAATGTAATTGTCCCTATTTTGCTTTTGGTTCCTGGTGTTACAAGCCAACTTGGGTGAGCAGAATGGAGCTATGGAAGTTGAAGGCACAACTGAGTCAGGTTGGACCCTTGCAGGGGCGCACAGGGTCATTAGGGAGCAGGGCGGAGCGGAGGCCCACCTATGAGGTATGTGGGAGACATGAGACGTGACCTCCGTGCGTCAAGGGGGGAAAGGAGCCCGGAACGCCCGCGATTAGGGAGCGAGCGGAGATGGTGATTTTTCATGGTGGTGCAGCTTGGGTTAGAGTTGGCAGACAAGGCCTTAGTGATATGTAGTAGACTGCTGACCTCTGTCTTAAGTTGTTATAGGCAGAGTGCTATCTCACTCAGGTGGCCTTCCAGTGAGGTGTGTGGATGGGATTGGGAGGCACAGTCCCTGAGATCCTGGTGCGGGAGAGCGCTAGTGAAGTTGGAGGAAAGTAGGGCGGGTAGAGACTGCATGTGTCCAGCGGGAAGAGGTTCTGGACACTGGAGCTGCCTGCTCGGAATGGATAAGCTAGGGGAGGTGCCAGTGAGGTCAGGGGAAAGAAGGGCGGGAGGCAACTGGATGAGCCCAGCGGGAAAAGATTCTGGGCAGTGGAGCTGCACGCACGGAATGGGTATGGAAGGGGAGGAGCTAGTGAGTTCGGGAGAAGGTAGGGCAGTAGGCGACTGATTGTGCCCCAAGAGAGGGATTCTGGGAAGTGGTGCTGTAAGCTCTGGAGGATGGGTAGGATAGGGGAGGAGGGGAATGATGGATAGAGACCACTGAAGGCCGATGGGAGCCTGATGGGAGTATGAATTGGGCTGGAGGAAGGCAACTTGGGGAGAATCAGGTAGGTGTTGTACGCAATGGGGATAGGGGGGTTAGGGCTAGCTAACTATAAGGGGGAGCGGGAGGGTTCGCAAGATGACTGTACTGCCGCAGCTCGTTCAATGCAGGCATTGCGAGGGAGTTGTTATTAGGAGTTAGGGTAGGAAGAGGGGGGTCAATCAAGGCAGATGTGGGATCAGCGGGTGGTGGTGTCGAAGTAGGAGATAGAGTCTGCGAGTGCTGGGGGTTCGATGGGGTCCCGCCCTTCCTCTGTGTGCAGGATTGCCGCTAGCCACTGTATTCAAGATGGTGGGAGAAATATGTCAAATAACATTAGATTGCAGTCGGAGGCTTGTATAAGAATGGTTCCATTTTTGTAGCGGGAGATGGTGGCTTCAGCTCTTTAATCCGCGGAGGGCCCCACTATCTATCTAAGACCATGTGGCGTTTTCAGGGAAGTGGAGCTCTTGAGCAGAGAGTGAATGACCTTCCGCCACTTAGCATGAGGTTTTGTGTAGAAGATGAGGTCATTTATGGTAGCACCCTTTCTGACAGAGAAGTAGGGGTCTGAGATGAGGGTTTCTGGATGTGATTTAAGTAGTCCATGTTTAAAGTTTTTTGCCTCATTTTAGATAAGTTCGGGGCTATTGGATTCGGAAAGGGTTGTGACAAGTCGGTTCCAGGTTGGGCGAGAAGAGGATCGGAAGTTTAGGCTCCATATTGGTAAATGTCCTCTCAGCGCACAGGTGTGGGTAAGCAAGCGGCTGGGCAGAGTTCAGCCCCCGCCATCGGAGGCGTAAGAATATCAAGCATCACGGGTATGGGAATCTCTAAATGCTAGCAACGCCCCTCGGGTTTCTTAGGGTCGACTAGTATCAGGAGGGCCAGATAAACTAGGGCTAAGAGACTAGGGGTTAGACCATGATGAATAGAGGCAGTCTCTAGAATGGAATTACCACTTTATCTGGGAAGCTAGCAAGGCAGGCAGTTCGTGAACCATCATATGAGATGGGATAACCACCGCATAACGTGTGGTTTGGGGACACATATAGTAGGGCCAGGAGTGAGAATATATGATGATTGAGTCACCCACCCCAAGATGGCCACCATAACTGAATGTGGGAATAAAGGTAGTGAGTGCTCATTCCAAGATGGCCGACATGGGTTGGGAGAGGGGCAGACCCCTTTCTATATTCACGCCTTGCAAAGAATCAAGCCCAGGGAAGGGAGCACTATCTTCAGATCCGAAGGTAGGGGGACAGCAAGTCAGTTAAACAACAACACCAACAGGCCAAAAACAAAATGGGCGCCCAAGCATGTGCAACAACAGCACAAAAGGAGTACCCAAACAGGCCAGGCTCGCTTGGCAGCCACAAATCACCGTACGCAGAATCCAGAAGAGCCGGCAGCACCTGCAGGCAGGCCAAAGCCGCCACAACTCGTTTTGCAGTGCCTCGTAGAGTCGGTAGCCTCCACGCTGTTGACTTCTCATAGCATTGTGTTGCACAATTTTGCTCATGGCTTTTCTTATTTCCCCAGCACTAAAGCTTATATCTTCCTGTGGATCGCATAACAGGGCAGTCAGTTTTTTGGTAGATTATGATCAATCAGAGCTGTTCAATACTATATCATAATTATCTGGCACAGTATGATCATGTGTGACCCAATCTGTCATTGAAATATGGTTTTGTGCAGGAATAAATCGTTCACGAGAGCTGGTGGAAATAATATTCCAAAAGGTGCCCTAGTATCCTCTTTTGGCCGCTACAAGGAGACCCTCCCATTTCTTAATTTTCCACTCTTTTTTGGCAGCCGGAATGGCAACTTTATATGCCCCTCTAGTTACTTGGATCAATAATCTATTGTTAACTTTAATTGCACTCACTAGTGCCCCCCCCCCGAGCCTCACCAAAACCTAAGTTGTACCAAGTGGGGGATCTGCAGCTCCTAACTGATAGGCTAGCCACTACCAAGAAGTGTTGACTCAGTCTCAAAAACATTTGGGTATGAATATTATTAAAGCTAGGCAGGGCCATATCATGGTCAATAGGTGTATTTAGTAATAACATTAAAGCCCCAATCACATCAGTAACCACTTTGTAAACTTCGGCAATTGATTCCTTTGAGCGTGATAACGCGCTCCATCTTACTCTTTGACTGTTGGGGGCCAGGGTTAACCTTCTATGAAAGGGCTCATTGTGGTTCAACTGCACAACAGGTACAAGGCCAGTGCTGCCCGGGGCCCCACGAGCGTAGGGGCCCCATGCAGAGCAAAATTCAACACTAATTTTGTTTAAACATTTATATTCCTGTGAGTGGTTGTGTAGGCAGGCCTAGTGCACCTCTTTGCCCGGGGGCCTATAACGTGGTTAAGACTGCCCTGTACAAGGCTCCTCGTTCTAAGAAAAGTGTATTGTGGTCGCTATCCTGTTATAAATGTGGACCAAATTCGGCCATCAAGTAGAAAAATATTGAGAGTGGTGCACTGAGATCTATTAAACGTGTGTTTGCCTTCACTGTCTGCCATGACCTGCCATTACAAGCTCTCAGTCTCTTATTCATTGTGAGGGAGTTTAAGATAAAGGGCCAGAGGAGACCATCTTTTTATGGGGGAATAGTTAGCATTTGTATAAACCACTTTTTATCTTCCCCACTTGAAGGGAGTTCCACATGGACATCAAGGGGATCAAACGTACAATTAAAATCTCCCTCCACAATCTTGACAACCTCACCAGAGACTTCGGCCAGGTGGGCAGATAACAATTGGATTACTCCAGACTCAGATTTGCCTACTGATGACCTACAGTAGACATTATGGATGTAACATGTACCCATACCTGGAGAAGTCAAAGTAATCCACAACAAGTCTGGGAAATCCAACTTGATTTCCTTGTTGGTACATATTAAAGTTGTTTTGGCCCAAATTGTTATGTCCCTTACTGACCTATCCCTGCCCAGCAAAATGGCCTCCTTACTGAATGACACAAATCCTGAGCGATGCATTAAGCCAGTCAACCAGGTTTCCTGGAATATGCCAATGTCATAAGTATCAAGTAAGGCACGCCTTTCGTGGCAGGACAACTTAGACGTAAGTCCAGCTACATTCTAGGATATCAGTATGAGCATTGTGGTAGAGTGGGCCCTGCCTGCACATACACATTCAACCTAAGCAGGGTTCAGAGGATCAAGCCCATTCCCATCCATGCACACATTCTCCCCGATAACATTATAAAGCAGAGTGGTCCCTGTTCCAAGGTGGGGTGCACTGTCACTGTCGGTAACAGGGAGTGGGGCAGGCTCGGTCCCATCTAGGTATCCACTCACACGGTTGACCATCTGGAGTAAACCAGACCCTGCCCCATTAAGTCAATTGATGTCGGCTAAAACATCAAAATGGTTACAGGTTGGATTCCACTCTGCAGGACAAAGTTCAAACTTGTGGCCCTGTGCTACGCCCAACTGCTATCCTTACTGGTGCATGATCCAAGACTGTAAAAATAGCCCAAGGCAGTAAGCGAATGCTGCTTTGGTCATACTGACTATTCATGCACCCAAAAAACAATTGGGTATCTAAAAGCTAACAATTATGCAGTCCCTGGCTTGTCCTTTTGTTCCGCACCAGGCCAGCCCCCCTTCCTAGTCAGCAAGATGTGACTTGCCAGGTCCAGTGGAAATCTTTTGTGGTGATCCAATCAGTTCAATGTCTTGTTGAACAAATTGGCCTGGGACTCTCTTTGATCCAGTCTCAGTGGGGGTACACCTGCAAGAATTGTCACACAAGGGCATGAAGCTGGAGCTAAATTGATAACTGTCTGCGTTGCCACTTTTACGGAATTACCCCAGCCATCACTAACCTTTTGCTGGACTTTTTATGCTATGCTGTCCTTTGTTTGACCATAACTATTGAGTTTCGAAATGTAATTGTCCCTATTTTGCTTTTGGTTCCTGGTGTTACAAGCCAACTTGGGTGAGCAGAATGGAGCTATGGAAGTTGAAGGCACAACTGAGTCAGGTTGGACCCTTGCAGAATTACTTTGATGTACTACATCACCCCCATCTTGACTGTGCTTTGAGTGGGCGGCCTACTAGGGCCCTGAGCAGAGAGATCCCATGAGGGTTTTAACTTAATTAGCGTGGATTTTATGGCATCCAATCGTAACAATACGAGGGATAATTCAACCCATAGTACAGTATTTACTTTATCCAAGCAGCCCTCAATCTTTCTTTTCGCTCACACAATTTCAGAAAAGTGGGCCGATGTTAGTTGATTAGTCAAGGCTACTGCTTCCTCTGGCCGCAGCTTGGTAAATCAATATGAATGCTTGGCTGGTGGAAGTTGGAGCAGGCTAGCTAATGGGCAGGAAAATGTGGCTAAAGAATGCAATCCTGAATTAAGTGTTGCTGAAGGCTAGAGTGTGAAACCAAGTGTGTTTGTAGAGGGAGAAGGTAAAGAGAGGGAGATCAGAGAAGTACTTACAGTTCATATCCCTGTGGAGGATCCAAGAGAAAGCTCAGCCCAGCCTCCTTTGTGCTCTGATGGGATTGATGAGCTTGCCCTTTACCCATGAGCGTCCATGTTGCATGATGACTGGTGGCACTTTGTAGCGCTGTGCACAGGAGGGGGTGATATCTTTCCCCTCCTCTGGGGTGGCAAGGCGGCTGTGACCTGTAGTCCCCTCAGTGATGTCCCAACAACACTGATGTGTCCCCCACTGAAGGATGACCGGAGGCCCTTTGTAGTGCTGTGTGGAGGGCGCAGTGATGTCCTGGCCCCTCCTATGGGCTGGCAAGGTATCTGGAACCTGTTGTCTCCTCAGTGATGGCCCAACAACACTGCTGTGTCCTGCACCACAGGATGACTAGATGCGCTTTGTAGCTCTGTGTGCAAGAGGCAGCAATGTCCGGGTCCCTTCTCTGGGGCTGCAAAGCATCCTCGAACTGTGGTCCCCTCAGTGATGGCCCAATAATACTGCTGTGTCCCGCACCACGAGATGACTGGAGGCACTTTGTAGCACTGTGTGCAGGAGGCGGTGATGTCCTGGCCCCTCCTCTGGGGTGGCAGGGCGTCTGGGACCAATAGTTCCCTCAGTGATGGCCCAAAAACACTGCTATGTCCCGCACCACGGCATGACCAGAGGCGCTTTTTTAGCACTGTTCGGAGGAGTTGGTGAAGTCCTGCTGCCTCCTCTGAGGGGGGCGGGGGGGGGCATCTGGGACCTGTAGTCCCCTGAGCGATGGCCCAAAAACATTTTGTCAACTCAATATTGGAGCTTGATGAGAACAAAATTGTGTTTCTAAAGTAAAGTAGGAGAAAATAAAAATGAAAAGTTACCTTGATGATTAAGTTAACTCATTTTAAAAATGTTCTCCCATTTCTAATAAACAGCAGGTCTCTTGCTCCTGGTGGCCAGTAGACATTGTGCCCTATATATATATGACTTATAATTACAATCATTTTTTTTAAATGGGAGAAATTTAAAGTGCACACAAATATTTCATATTTTGAAAATTTTTGCTGAACTTCTTTTTGCACTTTAAATTTCTCCCATTTAAAATTTGGTTGTAGGTTTGTTATATTCATAAAACGGTGCAACATGGCGAAAGGTATATCCTATGCCACAAGTACATGCGGCACAGGCTTTCTGCCACCCATATACATATATCCCATTCATACGCACACATGTTGATACATCCCCAAAGACCGCGCTCTCACTGGCACACAAATAGCAGCCCTGTCAAAGTGCCCCTAGGCAAAGTATTTTGTTTAAACCATAGTATCTGGCTCTATGAACATTAGGCTTAGTGAATAAAGCTGGGCATTGGCAATTAAAGCACAACACACAGTGATTTTTTACTGCACATGCATCTGTGATTGCATGCACTACCAATTCATGACACACAGACACACACACACACAGATAAACACAAGTGTAGCAAATAGTACAATGCATTGACACAGGGCAAATGTTTTGTTACTCAATAGTGCATACACATACTGAGCAATAGTCATATGCCATTCACACACAATGATGTGCACGACAGCATGCAACAAGCAGATGCTCTCATTAGAAATGCCTACAATCACAAATTGGGTTATTAATTTGGGAGTGAGACATACCAATTCAATAAACAAAATCTTGTTGGGCTAACTCACACTCATTAGAGAACCTTTGCTCAACCCTAATAGCTGTGGCACAAGCACAAGATAATTCCTCAGAGAAAATAGGGTTAGATTGAAGCACTACCAACAATTTTAAAGTCATGAAAGCAACACAATAGCAGTTACAAGCCAATTTAGAAAACTAAAGAAAGGTGTAATGAGCATGAAGTCACCAAACCAATTAAAATAGGATAAGGGGAATCAGAGCTATAAGTTTTAAGGCAAAAGGTCCCTAAAAAATCTAAAGTGCCAAAGCAAAGTATTGGTTCACAGTCGATTTATGCACGAGTTCAGGCCAACCTCAATATAGCAGAGGTAGTATACAGCAACTGGGCCATCCTAGACACAATATTTACTTTGAACTTCGTCTACCTTTGGAGGTCAAAGTTTTTATAGAAGGGCAAGGTCCAAAGCTGAAGTCAGTGAGTGCCCCTCAATGATAACTTTGATCCTCCCTGAAGGCATTGGTGTTGGCACCGAAAGCTCTCAGCAGGGCAAAGCTGGATCTATTAGCTACTGAGGATGCTTTGTTATAGGGTTAGGTTTGCTGCCTCACTATGATCCAGGGCTTCACCTTTGGATTAGTCACTTTGTTTGATCCCAAAATCCAAGTGGGGCGAGGCTGAAAGCTGTGGCTGGGAAGGGCTCCCACAAGACTGATTGCCTTTACTGCATGGTCCCACTCAATCAGACTTCAACGTGAGAAAAAGCTTTGAACCTGTGACTTTGAGGTCAAACACAGATTCCTGGAGTGGTCTGCGTAGTCCACTGCAATACAAGCACCGGCTGTAAATAGGCTGCTAGTTCTAAAATAGCAAGTACGTTTATGTTTGCTGGTTTTAAATACAGAATATTGTGGAAGGGTGTCTTTTTGATCACAATTGGGAATGGGGGCCACATGGGTTGATCAAACAAGTTGTTAGTGGATCTGCGGTATCGGTGGCAGACTGGTATTTTGTGACGTGCAGCTACCAGGATGGCCTTTTTAGGGAGACTTCTCCTCAGTTTAAGTTTAGGAGGGGCCACAGACAGCATATCTCCCCCCCCCCAACACTACCCAACGGCTCTTACCTGCATGGCTGCTTCTGGGGCTGGGGCATAGACAAGGGCATAGAACAGGACCCCGCAGCCCCTGCGGAGCAGGAAAGTCTCCAAACCTTTAGGCCCCCCCACACCCTTCAGCAGGGCCCCTTACCATCCAAGCCCAATGAATATCTGCGAGATGTGGTAGACTCAGAGGGGCAGATTTACAAGCCGTATTTACAACGTGACGCACCCGAGGAGATGAGTCACGTTGTAAAGCCCTGCGCCACATGAAACCTGCGTCAGGTTTCATGTGGACGTTCCGGCGCAGTGTGGGCGTTCCCTTGCAGGTACGCCTCATAAAAGTGCGCAGTGAAATCTACAAGATTTCACTGAGTCACTTTTATGGCCATGCTGCATCAAAACGCTGCGCCTGCTTGAAGCTGGCATAAGGAGTGACACAGCATGTTAGGCATAGGGCGTCCCAAACCTTGAAGGAGCCGCGTCACGCTTGCGACATGACTCCAGCAATGCTCCGCCTTTACGCCGGGGGATGCGACACGCATCTGCAAATCCGTGCGCCACGGCGTACCGCATTGTAAATGCGGCACATCAGTGGTGGCGCACAGGTGGTTTTGCATGTCGAAGTGTGCTGGCGCATCCCTGTTGATTGGCAGGGATGCACCAGACCTTGTTAATCTACCCTAGGGGCTCCTCTTATTCACATTGTTCTTTGCCCGCATTCTTTTACGCTACACCACTGGGGATATCACGGCAAATATATTTGTTTCTATCAACGCGAGAACAAACGGACCCTGAATCTGGGACTGGATTGTAACTGACAAATCAACTTATAGTTGAACATCTGTCAGAACAGCTCGCAACTGTCAGAAAAAATCTGCCTAAACAACATGGTATGGAACTTTCCCCTCGACCTTCATTTGTCATTGTTGTTAATTCGTTGGTTTAACAGATAGCTCAATGCTATCAATTCATCGTTACAAAGGCACTACTCTTTGAGATGCTTGGCCATATATGTATTTTTTTAAGAATAGTTCTTGTTCTACATAATAGGCGAAACACCTGTTCACTCGACTGGGTCACAAGTTGTATTGGAAACTATGCTTTTCCTAGCTTCATTTTCCATACGATCTACGAAGAATGTAGGTCATCTGGGGGCCTGCCTGGGAGAATACGTTATAAACACGTCGTGCTGTCTCAACATTACACCACTTTAAAGGTCATAGGAGAATTTTGTTGACATTATATGGCATTGAATTGTAGGGAAACGTTTTAGGTGTCGCAACCCACACCTACGTATTTCAGTCTTGATTATATGCACTAGTTACTAAATTTACAACCTCACGTTTTCCCTACAGTGCCACTTTTTGCGCTTTGCCATTGTCCCTTTCAAGTTTTATTACCAGTTATAAATCTTAACTTTCTTTCTATGCTGGTCAGTTTTAAAATACGTTTTCAGGAGTGCGTGCACAGGACATGTTAACGATTTGACGTACAGAGTTGTCAGAAATGCATGGGGAGAATAACATGCACGTTCAGTTTCAAAGATGCTATTCCAAGCACGTTTTCCTAAAAAAAAGGGTGTATAATCAACAACCGGTGACATTACTGTAGGTACAAACGTAATTCATCCAAGGAAAAGGACACACGAAAACTGTCACTAGACATCACAAAATGGATTCTGATATATCAGCCAGCAAGATTATTTTTTTTGACTGATTCTCTTACAGCTACTTTTCCTTTTTTTTGTCTTACAATCCCTTAACATTCACAGAAGTCATTCATCTTTTGTTAACACTGTTAGTATTTGAAATGCAAAGAACTGCACAGGATGGCTGCAGCCTAGAAAACAAATATGAATGCAACTAATATAGGGGTTGTTTGATGTAGGACTCTGAAGCTTCTAGAATGAAAAGGATGCTGGGCATGTCCTTAACCCTGATGAAGGGAACAACCTTGTTGCGTCACATGCAATATCTTCTCCCATCCAACATCATTCATACAGCACATGGGCTTTGTGTATGCCACATGTAAGCGCAAACCCATATCATGCTTTAAAGGGCAGTTTTTGGGTTTGAATTGCAGCTTACAATGGTCATGGTATATAGAGAAGCAGACCAAGGGGCTTATTTATGAGAGTCTTGCTCCGACAGAGCATCACTTATTTTACGCTTCGGCAGCGCAAGCCTCTGAATCATATCTATGAGGCAAAGCACCACCACTCTGCGTGGCTTTGCATGGCCTCATAGATATGGAGTAAGACAAAGCAGCGAAGTCGCTGCCTTGCCATACTCTGGCATCTGGCATCATACATTGGCGTATGATTTTCCATCTAGCCGACATTGCTTAGGATATTTGCGATCTATGACTCTGACTAGTTTATAGAAACCTTACTGCTCTAGCCATGAGCATATTCTAGGTCATCCCAACATTCAATGGAGTAACAAAATAACAACTCCCCCCTACCCTTCTCCCACCACCAGCCCTTCCCTCCATCAGACATGTCGCTCTACCACGTCCCCCTGTGCGTTGCGTCACACTCACTCTCACAGCCCATTCGGACCACCATTCGCACTACCCGACATCCCAACCTGCCATTCGACAAAGGCAACGTTCCAGATCCCAAGTACCGGTGCCCCGCTTCAGAGGATCAGTCATCGTCATCTGCTGGGCTCTTGAGCGAGTCCACCATCGCTACCCAAGCCCTAGCTGCGTCCAGCAATTTGTTGTTATTAGTTCTCTGAGCCATTCGTAATCTAAAAGTCCCCTCGCAGTCAGCCCACTTAATAAGTTATTGCAGCCATTGTGAAGCATTATGTGCAATGGCCGCTTTTCAATGGTTAGTAATCTCTCTTTTAGCCAGGACTAATCCTAAATCTATAAATTTACTGGTAACCTTATTACGGGCAGTGTGGGGGAACCAATGTAGCAGGCAAAAACCCGGGTTCTGCTGAATCGCTCTATCTGTTACCTCACCCAATTTGGCCGTGACTTCCCCCCAAAACCTGCGTAGCAGTGAGCATTCCCAGAACATGTGTACAAATGTGGCATTTTCTAGTTTGCAATTTGCATTGTGGGCAAGCTGTATGGGATCCGATAAACTCATAAATTTTGTGAGAGGTGAGATACGCTTGATGGAACACATAAAACTGTATTAGTTGAAATATTGCGTTTCTAGAGCATTTCCACGCCCGTTCCATCAGCGTCTCCCATGGCTTTTCCCCTATGGGTGTCCCCAGGTCCGTTTCCCATTTAATGCGCAGCCCCTATAATGGTGTTGTTGTTGTGAATGTATCTAGGACCCTAATTAGATATTCCCGATTTATGCCTTTGTGTGGTTATAATAAATCATATCCCTATAAAGGCATAAGAATCATATCTATATTAAGTCATAGCCAATACAGTCCAAATACGGCAAGGCTACTCCCATTGACTCCTAGAAAGTACAACGCGTTCTTAAACAAACCAAGCCTCCAGCAGCCCGGCAATTTCCCCTGCTTCTGTTTTGATTTGTCCTAGAACTCCTGAGAGTCCTGAAAGAACTGCCAGTTCTTAGTGACGTCTTATGTCCAACATTACGTCAAACTCGGCACCTTCCAGGTATAAATATCCCAGCATCTGCCTTAAGCAAACACACGGTGGTTTGGAGCAGATCGGCTATCTACTTGCCTGACGCCCAGCTGATGCGAGTGCTGAAGGAGGCCGACCCTCCCTGCTGACGCACTGAGAGACACTGTCTTTTCTCCTGCCGAGAGAATCCAGCTCCAGTGTTTCCCTGACACCCTTGCAGGTTTCTTCCTTCATTCTATACCCAAGGTACGAACTGATTAGACCCATAGAGAATTCTTGATTCAGATTCTTGGCAAAAACTGTAACTCATTTACTTCTTGCCCATACTAGGCTTAGGTTAGGTACACTGGGGTAGGCGTATCTTAAAAACACCAGTTGAGTAGGTTTAGTCATTATTTTATCATTGTATGTATTTTATCCATTTTAATTATCTTATGGCTTAGAAACCATATAAATGCTTTTACAGTATTATTTCATAATACTCCTTTTACTGTACGCACTTTACTTTATGACAAGTATTGCAATTGTGGCAATTCATTTCTCTTGCATGAGAAAGAAGACTGCTCAATAAATAACCCTTATATTGAAAACGCCCGTCTCTCTATTTCTTTGCATTTCTGGTTAAACGAAGCATGCACGATTGACTGAGTAAAATAACTATCTATTGTTTCCGCGACTCTAGAGATATATTCCTTATTGCAGGGGGAACAAAGTTGTCATGTGATATGGTTATCAGAAGCTAATCCCTTCTTGTCTATTCAGGAAAGCTAAACGCCTTCTTGTTTACTCGCGAAAGTTTCTAGTGACCTCTGAGCTAGCTGGCACATACAATTAAGTCTAACATATTCAATAGAGACCTAGTCGACCTCAGTCCTACGTCTAAACTATTGTTTATGTTATTCCAATGCGCAGAGCCTATTGGGAATATAGGAACTAAACTACATTGTGAACCCCTGCATAATTCGCCTAAACAGAATGGTACCCGCCTTGACCGTCCCTGCTGAAGAGACCACATAGTGGCAGGGGTGAAAGGTCGGCGGTTCGGCTATCCCTTTCTTCCAATGTTTACGAATGGCTGCCGTCAATGCTGCATATAAGAGAAAATCCTGCCTAGGTAGTTCATATCTTTCCATAAGGTCTTGGAAGGGTATAACAATACCATCTTCATAGAGGTCTCCACTATTGGAGATCCCTAGATCTCCCCAATCCCGTAGCCTCTGCCAATCCCCCCTTGCGGCAACACATCACAGAGCGATAATGGGATCTCAGGGGCATACCAGGGGCTGCCTTAATTCTCCTGGTGGCACGGTTACAGCATTGATGCACCACCCAGAAATCTCTCGGTACCTCGCTTACGCGCAACGGCAGCTGGAGAAGAGTCTGAGAGAGCTGGCGAAGGCCCGGGTCCATGCCCCTTTGGTCCTCACCTGCACGCAGCCTCCCTGCCATCCACTTCGTTAACCATTAAAATTGGGCCGCGTGGTAATATGCCTCAAAATCCGGGGCCGCTAATCCTCTTTCAATTTGTTAAGTTGTGTCTTAATATTTTGGTATGTCTCAGCTGCAAATGTATTACTTAGTATGGAAGCTAAAATTATGGGAGGATTGCTTTAGTGCGTACCTAATAGTGAGTGTTGGCGGTCAATACTACTGTATCATACTTTTTGATACAGGTATTCATAGCTGTTTTTAGCATTCCCCTCAATTGTTTGCGATTTAGAACTTGGTCAATTAGCCTCCACTGGCTTATGCCAGCTTACATACCAGAGTCATGAATAGTCATCATTCTGTGGTTGTAGTTTGACATCACTATATGTCCTAGGTTAACATCCTGGGGAGCAGTGCAGGTCCCACCAGAAAGTAGTCAAGAAAGGCATGTGTCCTGTGGGCTGCTGAGTGTAAGAGTAGTCAATGGTGTTTGAGCTGCAGTAAACAAATCCCTATCTTACTTTGTGATTGAACCTCTGTTTACTATCCTTAAGTTAAGTCTGTCCTGGAGGTTATCAATAATGAGATTTCAGTTTCTCCCTGTTATCAAGTACACATTTGCATTTTCTAATATTGTCTCTTGTCTAGATCTAAAAGGCCTCTTTTGGTTAGTGTTTGAGGCATATAAATTGACGATTGTGAATATCATGTCACCATGTTTTATTTTTTTCAGTAATAGACATTCTTTATCATCAGAGTAAGTATTGAGCAACTCTATTATAAAACCGTTCTGATCTGGATGGATCAAGTCCGCCGCATGATCATTAAGGCGGAGTGAGAGCATCTTAGTAGTTATTTTATAATCGGAATTTAATAAAGTAATTGGCCTATAGGAATTCGGGTCTTTGGATTCTTTCCCTTTTTAAAAAAAACTAATGACTGTACCTTCATGGAAGGATTCCGGGACTTGCCCTCCTTCCAGCATTGAGTTCAACAATAGCAAAAACAAATCACTGAAAGACCTAAAGAAAACTTTAAAGAATTCTGAGGGGAAGCCGTCGGGACCACAAGCCTTGCCTATTGGAAGGTTTTTAACAACTTCTTCCAATTCTGCTTTAGAAAAAGGTCTTTGCAAATGCCTCTGATCCTCGAGGGGTAGACTTGGGATTTCATGTGGGTCTAAAAACTCTGATAATTTTTGGTGATCTAAAATATGTTTCACAGAGTAAATACTCTTGTAATCTTTAAGCATGATATTATTTATTTCAGCCTGATCAAATGTATCGAAATGAGTAAGAGGGTCTTTTAAGGAATGAATCAAATTTGAAGCCGCCTGTTCTTTTACTTGCCAGGCTAGAAATTTCCCTGAGAAGTTACTCTCTTCGTACATTTTTTGTGATTGTTTCTGAAACACCAATTCACTTTGCTCATAATAATGAGCGCTGAGCGCTTGTTTAGCTTCCCTCAATTGAATTCCAACTGCATAATTTGTTTGACGTTGATAGCTTGATGTTAAATCCTGAATTTTTTGCAGCAAAGAGTTCCTTTTACTTTTCACAACGCACCACTCAGCCGCATCCTTACTAATAAGAACCCCCCGTAAAAAAGCCTTTAACGAGTCCCAAGTAACATGAAGAGGGGCCGTGCCTATATTTCGATTAATGTACTCTGCTATCTCCAACTTTAATGCTGATATCCAATTCAAATTCTGTAAATACATTTTATTAAACATCCATCTTTTCGAGACCTTAATAGTCTCCGCATAGTCAAAATTAATCACTATCATCGCATGGTCTGAAAAGCCATTGTGATAAAATCTCTGTGAATTAAATTTAAGCTGTCTAGATGTTAGAAAAAAGTCTATACGAGATGAGGATTTAAACCTTCCTGACCAGCAGGTATTCTCCATTTTCAGAGGGTTTCTCACACGCCATGGGTCACATAAACCAAATAACGATATATAATTTAGGATAGTCTTAAGGGATCTAGGCTTAGACTGCCTCTTAAGGGATGATGTGGAGTCTAAATTAGGGTTCATGAGTATATTAAAATCGCCACCGATAATGATATCTCCACCGACCAATAGAAGAGATTGAAACAGAGCATCATAAATCTGGGGATTATCCTCTATAGGGGCATAGAAGCAAACAAAAGTAATCAGGGAGTGATGATTTTTAACTTTACATGAAACCCAACACCAACGACCTGAAGAATCATTTTCAGTCTGGACTATCTCAATCTCTAAATTTTTATTTATAAATAGGGCGACACCTCGCTGTGAACCCATGGCGCACGAAAACCCCCGAAAAGAAGCCCACGTTTTAAACATCTTGAAATCCTCTTTTTTAGCAGCAGCTATATGAGTTTCCTGTGGCATGATCACTGTAGGATTTTCAGTTCTAATCCAGGACTCTATTGCACGCATTTTTCTGACGTTATTCAGACCATTCACATTAAAGGATATCAGTTTCAACCCCGTTCTAAGCGACATGGAGCATAATTAATTGCACAAAGAAATACAAAACTTTGAATCTCAAAAAAACGTAATTTACGCATATATATGCAAAAATGCCTACCAAAGTACCAAAAATGCAAGATCTTACTACATTCAAATCCACTGAAAACAACCTCATTTTTTCCATTTTTCCCCTCCCCCCTTCACCCATGGCCCTCCTCCCAATACTCTCCCCCACGCTCGCCATCGGGTCTTCCCCTCAACCATAGAGGTGTCTTGGAATAACACCCCGTTTCCCTGCCCGGCCCTCCCCCTCCCGCTCCCTCACCCCTCCACAAAATCCACCATATCTGTAGCCCTAGTATAACCATCATTAAAAAAAAAGAAGAAAAAACCTGAGAAAAATACAAGCAGAAAGTGTGCTAGGAAAACATAGAGTTTGCCTACAACATCTATCCGGGTGACATTTGGCTAAGCAAATCGTTGGCTTCATCAATATCTGTTAGCAAGTGGAATTTGCCTTTAATCAGCACCTTTAATTTCGACTGTTGTGCTATATAGGCTTGTGCCCCTTTAGCTTTAAACAGGTGCAAAAGTTTCACAAACTCTTTTCTACGCTTCGCAGCGGCGGCAGACATATCGGAAAAAATTCGGCATTTTGAAGTAGCATTTGCTGCGAACTGACCCTGTTTTATGGCTCTGGTCAGAATTGTCTCTTTGACCCTAAAGTCAGCGAAATTAACCAAAATAGTACGGGGAAAAGGGTCGTTCGGAAATGGCTGAGCGGGCACACGATGAGCTCGGGTGATTGTCAAATCACCTTTAAATTCCGGAATGACTTCGTGCGATATAAAAGAAGTGACCCACTGAACCATATCCGAGCCCTCAATTTTCTCCGGGACCCCTACTATTCTCAGATTTGATCTACGATTGTAATTCTCCAACTCATCAAGCTTGGATTCCAAGGTCTTAGATGATTTATAAACGTCCTTGACGTCCTTTTGAAGTTTGGGGATTTCATCCTCTAAACTTGAAATTCTGGCTTCCGCCTCCTGAAGACGAGGTGGGAAAGAAATGACAATATCCTCAATTTTGTCCAAACGATTTTGAATTCCAGCAAGTTCTGCTTTTTGAGACTGTTTCACTTCACGAATCTCATCCAAAATTAGGTTGAGCATGTCCTTGACTGACAGTTGCATTCCTGATGTCTGGTTAGTCTCAGTATTCAAAGACATGATAGGGCTCGTCAAACCCGCTTGTTCCGCCCCGACTTGTATTCCATAACTTGCGTCTTGAACCACCTGACTATCGGCTCCGTCATTCACTACTATTGCAGCAGGAGCAGTACTTAGATCTTGAGTGCAAACTGAACCAGGATTAGGCTGGGCGGTAACAGACTGCTCGACGTGAGCGAGTTATTTCTAGGCTCAAACAATGGAAATTGTCTTAAAGGTTTTTTAGTAGACAACGCCTTCAGCTGTGCACCAGTATCTACTGCAGGCACGGAATCTTGTTGAATAGAGTCAGTTTGAAGAGTCTCAAGTGGACGAGCGTTCCCAAATGTATCAGGAATATCAGGGGACTCTATAATTGCCTCAGTCTCCCCCTCGGAGCTTACCAGAGAAATCTCCGCCCTGCCTTCCATCTGGTCAGTTGTCTTTTCAGATGCGGCCTCTTCTATAGCTTTAAGCCGTCGGGCTCTTGCCTTAGCACGCACACTTGTTAGTTTGCCCATTAACGACTGCAGTTATTCTAGAAGTTTATCAAAATGGGGGGAGTCACACAATAGAGACACTCTCGCATAGAACAAAGCAATAGAGTGAGACCGCAAGATTTTTCAGAAAAGCAGAGCAATATGGGAGATGTAGTCCTGTACGCAGCATATAGTATTCAAACACTGCAAAATGTGACTGCTGGGCAAGAAACGCCATCAAAACGCTATCAAGTTGCTTTAGTGAAGAGTGCCGTTCACTATTGAGGAAAAAAAAAAAAATCAAAAGAGTCAGTGCCCGTTAGAATCCATTCAGCGTATCCAGCATACCAGTACTCAGAATCACCTCACACCGTACAGAGAATGATGATGCAGCCAGTGGTGGAACCGATATTGTAGCCCCCTGCAGCAGCAGCAGCCCAAACCAAGCGTTTGGATCCTGCTCACCCGTGTCAGTCAAACGGCACGCCTGTACTGCTTTAATGCGCCTCTCGGAACCTTCGCAGTAGAGTTGACAACGGAGCAGCACGAGGACCGCTATCAGGCTATCAAGTGTTCGGGGCGGCATTCGACTCCGGATAAAACGCCGGCCCGGCATCTGCCTCAGATAGACGCCAACACCATCACCATCGCCATTCTGCTTGCGTTTGTGGTAGAGGGAGGAGCAAGGAGGCGGGAGCGTTCAGGTGCTACGTGGAGGCGTGGAACTCCACCGTAGCGGCCTCTGGGAAAGAATCCAAAGATCCGAATTCCTACAGGCCAATTACTTTATTAAATTCCGATTATAAAATAACTACTAAGATGCTCTCACTCCGCCTTAATGATCATGCGGCGGACTTGATCCATCCAGATCAGAACGGTTTTACAATAGACAATTATTTACTAACACACATTTTTTAGTTGAAGCATTAGATTATTTTGAAGCACGTGGAATACAGGCATTGGTATTACTTTTAGACACAGAAAAAGCTTTTGATTTGGTGGTATGGGACACCCTTTTCCTTATTTTATCTAAGTTTGCTATTTCTCAACGCATCATCAATTTGATAAAGAATTTGTATGTAGGCGCTAGAGTAAGCATAATTATTAATAAATCATTAGCAGGCTCAATTTTAGTACAACGTGGCACTAGGCAAGGCTGCCCTTTATCACCCATTCTTTTTGCTTTCTTTATCGAACCGTTAACTATTGCTATCAGGAATTGTTTTCAGATCAAATCTCCAGTTACCTCCATGGCCAAAATCAAACTCTACGCAGACGATATTATGTTACTTATTAAACCTGATTTGGAATCACAGACTTATCTTTTTCAAATTTTTGAAAAGTTTGAATCTCTAGGAGGTTACCGAATTAATAAAAAAAAGACAGAAATATTGGTTTGTGGGGGTGCAGACCCAGTTTTACACAAAGATTTACAAGGCTTTATTAATTCAAAACCTAAAAGATATCTGGGAATTTTGTTTTCCTCCAATATTTTGGATTTATATACACTCAATTTCGTCCCATTAATAAAAAAAGTTAAATCAATGTTTGCTCGTTGGGACCCTCTGCCTTTAACCATTCTCGGTCGCATCAATTTAATTAAAATGTCAATCCTTCCTCTTTTTAATTTTTTGTTTGCATCAATTCCAGTTTATTTGCCGGGTACTTTTTTTTCCAAAATAGAATCTATGTTTTCTAAATTCATTTGGGCAAAAAAAACACCCAGATTAGATATACGGACATTAACTGCAGAAACTGATTATGGCGGTCTTTCCTTTCCAAATTTGAAAGATTATTACTATGCTTATTTTGCACAGTATTTAGAGAGATTTAAAAACAGGAATGCAGCAACTAGTTGTTTTATAAATTTTTTCTTTGATTTGATATGTTCAGAAATTCGAATTCCATCCCCTTTGTTTGTACCGAAATCTCCCAAATTTGTGCGGTATAAAATCCTAAATTGGTTTTTTAAACGACGTAATGCAATGCTTAAAAGATATTCACTTCCACCCTTTCATTTACTAACTCCATTAATTGGAGTGTTTTCCTTTTTAAAGATTAAAATCGATCCCATTGTTATAGAAAATTGGGGCCGGGCCGGGTTCAGAACATTAGCTGATTTTTTTGGTCAGTGGAACTTGGCTCTCTGTTAACGAGATGTCAGGTCGAATTGTTGGCAATTTTCTGCTAATTGGTTCCTATTCTAATTTAATTTATCCTACGTTGGTGCAATTTTATCCCGGTACCATTTCGAACTATACTTCTACTCTTGTTTTAGATCTTTTTGTTAATAACTTGGAGAAGAAACCCGGAGCATGGAAACAGTGTCTGAGACAAAGTCGGGAGGTAGAGCTGACTGCTAAAGCGATTCGTAAATGGTACACTCAGGAAAATTGAATATTGTCACCGGAAATATGGAAAACTATTAATCAGTTTAATTTCTGTGTACTGCGTGGTGCCAATTGGCGCCGGATGTTGTATTTTAGCAAGTGGCTATTATATCGTACACCAGTAATAATTGCTAAAATGTATAACAATGCATCTGCTTTCTGTTTTAGACATTGCAATTGCGAACAAGCCAATTGGTCACACATTATAGTGTTTTGTCCTAAAATTAAGCATTTCTGGGAAGAAATTATTGGTTTTTTAAAAACCTATTGTAAGTTATCAGTCCCATGCAATGCAATAATGTTATTATTTGGTTATGATCCTGATTGTACATTTTCAAGTCACTTGGCAAAATTGATTTATATTATAATGGCCGTGGCTAGATCTTTACTGTTGCAGAATTGGCTTTCAACCTATATCCCGACGCTGCAGGAATGGCTGGAAAAAATGAAAAGGGTTAGAAAAAGCGAATTGTTATATGCTCAAAGAGTTGGGGGTATTAGAAAATTCGATCAAATTTGGGGATGTTATTTTGAGTAAATTGGTTTGACATTACGTTAAGTTGAAACCAAATGTAATTTTTATTTTGCTGTGATTTTCCAAGTTTTTTTTGATCTAGGCTGCATAAAACCTGAATACAACCTCAATAAAAAGAATTTAAAAAAAAGATATACAATTTGATGTATTTAAAATGAGATTCCTGTACATTTCTTGCCTTAAAATAAACATTTCCCCTTTAAAAAAAAAAAAAAGTATTGAGCAACTCACCTTCCACGGTGTGTAATAATAATTTGGCTACACCTGCAATCTAACTTTCATCACTGAAAAGAACTGCCTCGGGCAAGCTAGGCCTAAGGCAGAACCATTCTTTTCTTAGTGGGTGGGTCTCTTGCAGGAAGCATATATCACTTTTTGTCTCTTTAAGGAGGGTTAATTCACCAGTCTTGCTATTAGAACTAATGAGTTTGAGCATCTGGACTTTGCACTTTGAAGAATGTGTCCCGTTTTTAGGTCTTGCCTATAGAGCGCGCATGCGCTACAAAGGCAAAAAGACCTTTTGGCATCGCTTAGGCTTTTCAGCCAAGCACGTGCATGCGTTCCATTGCCTTCAATGGCAATGCCTGCACGTCAGGAGATTCACTTGCGGGAGCGAGCGCCGCTCCTGCAAGTCAATCTCGCAGCCCCCCTCCTCCCTCCTGCTGCTGCGCACGCCTCCCCCTGGAATCGCTCTGGCCCCCTCCCCTGCTGCCACTCACACGTTTCATGAGGACATGTGCAATGCACTACCGTCACTTCTCCCTCTCGCCTCATCCTCGAAGCTGCTCTCATAGTGAAGTGTCTTTCCCTCTTTCTACTCGTGCATTGCACCCTACGCCTCAATCGGCCCACTCTCTTGGTACGTGCCTGGTCTCTATCTATGGTGTTCAAACCCTGCCCCCTCCTGTTTGACGCCCCGCCCCCAGCCTCCCTCTAATGATCTATCTCCTTTCCATCCAGCTGCACTATTGGCCCTCGCGGACACCCTGGCTGACGTCAGAGCTGCCGCTGAGCCGACAGCCAGCTGCGATGCAATCATTAAATCTGGGAAGGAAAAAAAAGAAACTGCTAAAACACAAGCCAGCACGTGGGACTTCAGTGTGCCCTCTCATCCCGTGCACAGGAAGCATCCTGGAAAGCGCGTCCTGGTGGCGCAGAGGACCAGGGGAGGACGCAGAATCTCTCTGCACTTGCCACAGCACTGGTTACCTTGTGGGGGTCAGCGCCAGGCCTCCCTACTTAGCTGTGGGTTGTTTGGGTTGTTTGTGTCTCTGTGTCTGTATCCACCCACCCACCTTAAGAAATCGTTAGATCAGTCTGTGGTGCCATACAACCCAACAGACCCTGAAATGATCTTTCACTGAGCACCCACCTCAGCTGCTGGGAACGCAGATCCGCACATTGCTGTCCCGAACCTGCTCTGGCCTAACCACTTTCACTGCGCTTGTTAAAAGCGCGGTGAAAGTGCTTTTACTTTTATTAGCCCCAAGACCAGAATACTACTCTTCCCTGGGAAACCCAGCCCACCACGAACTACATCCTCTGCTCCACCACGGCACTGCAATATTCAGAGCATAGCCCACTGTATACATCGTACGCCCGCCCCTCCAAAGATTGCAAGACAATTAGGTGGGGGAGATTTTTTCAAAACTCCACCCCGGGGAGGGTCCGAGGGTGGGCCCTACCCGGGCCCTACCCCCAAGCTCCCCCAACCTGCACCACCTCTCACTGTCTGCCTGTGCTGAACGTCCCACCGCTATATACCAGTGAGTACTGATAGGGCAGTTCTGCACTGGGGGCTATTTATACACAGAATGCAAAGCAACGGCTACAACTGCTGCTTGTTCCTCACCAAAACCTTCATGTGTCCGCCTTGCTCTCTACGCGCAGTGACACAGGCACCCATCCAAGAGCAAACACTGCAATATGACCAGTAGAGCCTTAGGTCGTCGCATTTAGTGAGCCGGGAGTGAGCCCCCACTGACAGCTGACGCCTGAGAGCTGCCCCCACTATCCAAACACCTACCACCAGCTGACACTCTGAACCCCCGCTGACACCTCCAAACCTCTGACACTTTTCAACATTACAAACCCTGACTTCGCCATCACACCTACTATCAGATGACACTTCTAAACCACACCTGACACTTCCAGACTCTTTTTAATATCACAAGTATTGACTTCTCCTATACCCATAATATCTGACCACTAGTGTCGCATTTGCGTTTCTCCACAGAAGGTAGCTGTATGTCTCTGGTCCTGGCTAGCTCCCCACTACTTGTTGTCTCTAGGGTTCTTGGACACTCACGCTGTTTGTTTGTAGACACTGCGCAGGTAGACTACGCTGAGCTCCCACTTACTTCCTTTCCCTTCCTCTCCGCTAGCTTTGTTGTCAGTGAAGAGGCTTTCTTTCGTACGTGAATCGGATAGAATTTGTTTTTCTGTAATTGTAATGCTGAATTTTTGAGGTGGGGAATGTGCTATTGTTAAAGAATGAGAAAGCGTTGTTACTTCTACCCCATAACAAGTATTAGTTGGTGGTCTCTCTACAGCAGTGTTGGTTTATGATTGTTTTGCTCTTTCAGTGCGTTAACCAGGGATATATAAGCTGAGGAGGTTCACCACTTTACATGAATACACTGACACAGATGGAAGTCTCACAAATTATTATTTATTTTTATTTTTTAATTGCAGTTTTTATTTATATAATGCTGCCTTGTTCCAAAGGCATTAGTGCACTTTACAATAGAGCAGGAAGTACGTTTTGGTTAACAATAACCTAACAAGCATTGGCAATGCAATAGGTCTCTCAATTACACAAGTTTGAGCTATTGGCATTGTAAATGACAATCCCTTTTATTTATGTTTTTATTGTTTAAATATAAATAAAATGCGTTGTCATTTACAATGCCAATAGCTTAAGCTTGCGTAAATGTGAGACCTATTGTATTGAAAATGCTTGCTGTAGTAAGTGTAACTATTTTGCCAATATCAGAATATTAAGTAAGTTGCTTATGTATATCTTTAGTTAGCAGATTGCTTATCTATATCTTTAGCCCACCTGGATGTTCCTTTCTAACCAAACAATACCATGCAATTCTAATTATTTGCCAAAGGGTTGCGTTTCGGGATCCATAGTTCAATTTCAGAATCCCTGTCTACCTGGCATCGCAGTGTCCAGGACAAAAGTAGTCACAGTTTACTGACCTCAGGGCTCTCAAACCCCTCTCACAAACCCCTGATACCCACACTCAGATGCCCAACGAGACCTCAGCATTTGTGTCCTCCAACTAACCATTGACTTAGTGGCGGTCTACTGCCTTGGTCTCAGCAATATTTTCATAGCTGGCAGCACTGCATCTACTGTGCTTTTCAAGTGCTGTATAAGACTGGCTCTTGATGTTTTAATGTTTTCTTATGGGGCTCGGTGGAGCTCTGACAAGGCACATCTACTCCATCTCCCTACTCCCCACTCTCTTTCAAACCCCAAGTTTAAATGCAACAATTCCTAAAGGGGCATATTTACAATAACTGGCGCATCCCCAGGGATGCGCCAGTTATTGTGCGCCGCAGCTCCGCCACCCATGGGGCAAAAGCGGCACAGATGTGTGACGCATCTGTGCTGTAAAGGTGGCGCATTGCTGGAGTTGCGTCGCAAGCGCGACGCAGCTCCAGCAAGGCTCGGGGGTGCCCTATCTGTCCAATGCTGCGTCAAGCCTTACGCCTGCTTCAAGCAGGCGCAGGGTTTTGACGCAGCATTGGCCTAAAAGTGACTGAGTGAAATCTTGTAGATTTCACTCAGCCACTTTTGCGATGCACACCTGCCCCGGAACGCCCACCCTGCGCCAGAACGCCCACATGTGGCGCAGGGCTTTACAACGTGACACATCTGCCTAGATGAGTCACGTTGTAAATAGGTCACAGGGATGCGCCACGTTTATGCCGCTGTTGCGTGACGCAAACGTGGCGCAAGTCCAACATAAATCTGCCCCAAAGTCTTTAACAAATACTGAAAGTCAGATATTAAAAATCGTTCTCAAAATGACTTGTCTTTAAAAGTATTTCTCTGAATTTACAAATGTCCCCCAGCAAATTCTCAAAGAAGCAGCGATTTATTGCAAAATAAATCCTGAGTCCAAGTAGCAAGGTCTTGGCTTCAGTAACATTGTAGCACAATTGCCTATCACGGTCTCTGTGAAACACGAGGAAAGCTATAGCTGATAATCCAGGACGGCTGCTGCTATCTCTGAACAACATGAAACCTCATAGACTGCTGCATACTGCAGTTTGCTGTCATAACGCCGTCGCATAACACATTCATCACACAGACAATGCCAACACTCTGTGAAGCCCTGCAGCAATTTCTCTCCCTGAAATGGACTTGACGGGAAGGGGTTTAGAGCACTGTGCATCATCTGAGCCATAACCAGTAAGCTACCCCTCCCGAAATCCCTTCTTACATATTTCCAGCAAGCAATTATGTGTGCTCTAATAATCATCTACAGCTGTCAAGCCAGAGGTAAATGAGCACATCGCTCAGAGGACACAGGAGATGAGTCTGCATCAGGAGTGGTAGGAAGCAGTATTATGCACAAGACAAGGAGAAGGTCATCGACTGATTATCCTGTTACCTTTAGACACCTCTGATCTTGATCTAGTGCCCTTGCCTCCTGGAATAGACATATTTCGTGGCCATCAACAAAAGTATTCCAATCAGGATCCCCTTATTTACCCTTGATTCTTGCAATGTTCCAACTTAGTAATAGAGGCTGTGGAGGTGGAGAGAGAGAAGGTGCTTCCGGGTGGTGTCAAGCAAGAATTGTTCTTGTATGTTAATATGTGATGGCTTTTTGCCTGTACCTGAGTTGTTCCCTAGAGCGCCATTCAGAGAATCGTGCTCCTGGTCAGGGAGCGTGGGGATATTTCCCTCTATATTAGGAATGTTACTTGTACTTTTGAGCCCGTCAACTCAGGGCTATTGTAGCCTGTCTGGTCCATATAGTGTCAGTCAATCTCTGTTAATGGGAATGGGAGTTTGATTGTGGTGTGATTTCCCATCTGGGCCAAGTGACCCCGCTTGGCCAACCGTTGCACACTTTAACTGACCTTCACCTTACATTTCACATGGAACTCTATAATGGAGAGAGAAGAGCTGGTATGAGGGAACTATTGGCCTTGTGTCCCTTTGCCGTATGAGCCCTTAATGCAGGGGTCTCCAAACCGGTCCTGGAGGGCCGGATCCATGCCAGATTTTTAAAATAACTACATGTATCCCAATGAGGATATCCAAAAAATCTGGCATGGATCCGGCCCTCCAGGACCGGTTTGGAGACCCTGCCTGAATGTTTCTGGCTTCAGTATTGTGCACATATGGGACATCCTTCCCTTCCTCTGGGAAGATCAGTCTTGGGGCCGTATTACAGAAGTGCACCGGGGCGTAACAGGCGTTTGCACCCACTTTGCGTCCCGTTTTCTATGGTATTACGGAAGGGGCCGCAAATGCTTGTGCTGCCCCTTCTGTATAACATAGTGCTGGTGCACAAGCAGCACCAACGATATAATTAGATAGCGTTCCCTTATTTGCATGGGGACGCGGCCCCATGAAAATGAGGGAATCTCTTCGAATCTACATCTGCGCTGTATTACCGACGTGGGCGCTGAGGCAAATTTGCCTTTAGAAGGTGCACTGAAAGGGTGCCACAAAAAGGTGGACCCTTCTGGATGGATCAAAGGGTGGGGTCCCATGGACCCCCCCTAGACATCCCCCTGCAGGTGGATGAAGTAATTTACATCACCTGCCTGATGGGGATCTATAATCCCACCTAAACAGGTGCGTTGCTGCCTACACAGAGAAACAGGGAGCAGCCTTTAAACAGCTGCTCCGTATTTCTCTTGAATGCTCTGCCCTTGGGAAATTACGAGATCACGATGGCTCTGAGGGCAGCACATTCACTATAATAGGGCGCACTTTGCCTGTTTGACATGGCGCACTTGCTTATAGGTGCGCCATGGCGCAAAATGAAAAAACTGTGCCCTATCTGTGCTAAGGTCCCTGGTAGGCTGTGGAATATACAGTGGTATAGCGCTTTCCTTTTTTTTTCATGTCTGATTAGGTTCTAAGTCAGAAAAACTCTTGCTTGCCTGAATTTGTCCCCTTAACAGTTGGTCATGTCTCCTTCATCTCACGGTATGCGTTCATGACAGCCATAATGAGAATCTATATGAGGTCTATTGAATACCACTACAGGCCTCTGTGGATTGGCTTGGCTCCATTCCCAATCGTTATCTGCTGCCATCCCACCGGCTGGGGCCAACCAAGTGCAAGGCAGAACTGGGAAAGGAAATGCACTTCTCTGCTCACTACTGCTCTTTGAGGGAGGGGGGGGGGGGCTGCCGTGAGATCCTGACACCAGTACAAGCTACTGGATTTCTGAGTATAGTGGGAGAGTTGCACTGCCATGTCCTGCATTTTTCTTTCTCCACCCATATATCTCTATGTTCAGTTTTGTCTGGCCATATGTGATTTTTACGGCAAGCTGCCTGTTGTGTGCAAGCTCATAAAAAACTCTGTTCATTATACTTGGCTAACAATTTTCCCATGGAGGGCAGTGTTTAACTTGTAAAAGAGTGTGCTGTCCCAAATGCTGCACAGAAGCCCGTGTCTGGTGCTATTTAATGTCAGCATGCCGCACACCAAGGCATAGACTTCAATCCACCTAATGACACCTTAATCCGCTACCAGACACTACCTGCCCCTTTACCTCACTTTTGCAGGTTCCTGCTTTCTCTCTTTGTGACAGGTTTTCCGCTTTTATCTTCTTCCATCTTTTGACTTTGGATGTTTTTCTCTTTGCCCCTCTTGAATAATGTCTGATGCAGAAAAATAAGTGTCAGTGTCCAAAATATGTCCTGGTGGCCTCCAACGGCAGCCCTCAGCTCAAATTGGGCGCTGATGAGGGGCTATTGTTTTTGCTACTAAAGTTGATAATGTTGTTAACATGCCCCAACGACAACTGTATTTTACCTTCTGATCTTAATGTGCTTCTAGTGTACCCTCTTCCTCATAAAAAACTGAGGAATGTCAGGATTGCTCAGGTGATGATCCTTGGCCTCCCCCTTTCAGTATGTATCATAGACCTTTGAGAACATCTGCTCTCAGCGATTGAAGCTATTTCAGAGAAAGAAAGGCATAGATGTTGAGGTGCTCTTCTGCTTTTTAGAGGAATGTTTTCCATGCTTCTCCACAACCTCAACTCGTGGCCTCTGAATTGTATCACTCACAGCTGCAACAAGTGCGTACGTGGGAGTAGAAAAACCCTGGTGCCTAATTTTCCTTTCAGAAAGCCCTCCAGCACCACCACAGCTGGCAAGCAACAGAGAAAATACAGAGGTGCACTTTCTAAACCCTCTACCTGCTGGGAGTCAGCCACTACATAGCCTTAAATACAACAAACGTCTCCTGCCACTGTTCTCAGATCATAGTCCTCAGCACTGCAGATCCACCTTCATAGTGGAGTGGTGTGGCTCACTGGTTAGAGGCGACAGACCCCGGAGCAGAAAACGGCCCGGGACCAGGGTTCAATTCCCAACGCGGCAGGGTCGTGGACCAGGGTCAGCGGACTCGATAATTCTCACCTCGGTGCCTACTCTAACCAGGGATCACACTCGGCAACTCTGGGCATTAGCTTGCCTCATCTCCACAACGGCCCCCCACATACGCCGGGGATGCCTGGTTTCACCTTGGAGATACCCAGTAGGGACCATCTCACAGGGACAGCCAGGACGGGTTCCCCAGCGGTCTACTGCGCAGAGATACTCCTTCGGGAGTCGATTCTAGTGCATTACAAACCCACAATTAATTGTGCAGCCTGCATCAGTCATTCTGCAAGGGATCTTGCCATCCTACAGTTTCACAATCTGCAAGTCTGACCAGCTCCAACTCAGAAAGGCCCATAAGATGCAACTGAACACCATCATCCCTAGATCGGATCCCTAGAACAGAAATGATTTCCATCTAAGCATCGACCTGTAACATCCTGATATGCCACCAGGCAGCACCCAGGTCTAGTTGTGCATTGTCTTACTTCAGCTGATGCAGTCTGGAAAAGGCTTTTGCAATGTTTACTAACCCTGGGCAAAGCACTAGTTTGCGCAACTTCGCACTACGCAAATTGCACGTAGCACAGTGCAAACACGCGTAGCGTAGCGTGGTGCAGCGGTCATTTTTTGCTTGCTCGGGGTCCTCAACGTCAAGTTAGCGACCGCGAGCAAGCAAAATGACATCCCGGTGAGACTTTTTCCTCATTCGCGATCAGCAGCATCAAGTTGCCAATCGCGAGCGTGGAAAATAAACCTCCCAGGGAGATTCTCAACGCGGGGTCAGGTTTCTCATTGCGAGTGGTCGCGTATACTGGCGACCGCTCGTGATGAGAAAGTACCAGTCCGCGCTGAGAAAGCTGCCGCACGGGTAAAAATCTAATCAAGGGGCAGAAAACTACAGCTCGCACTGTGCAAGATGCCGTTTTCAATGACTGCACAGAGCCGGATGCTTGTCGGCACTGTGCAATCATTGAAAACGGCATCTTGCACAGTGCGAACAGGGTACTATGCAGTTCGCGTAGCGCTACGTGTAGCTCGCGTAGTGCTAAGTGCACTTTGCGTAGCTACGCGTAACGCTACTTCGCGAACTACGCCCAGCCCTAAGGTTTACCTTAATTTAAGGAAAGTGACATGCCTGCGGGGATGAGCTCACAATTGCATTGCTACTAGTGTTCTACTCAACAAGATAAAAACGATGCAGGTAGACGTCAGCGTGTACACTGTGCCGGAGAGCATCACATTAGGGGGTGCTAAATTACAGCATTTTCTTTTGAAAATTACACAAAATTCGATGAAAAATAATAATTAAAACCTTTTAATTGCCAAAATATCACTTCATCCAACAAGAGCAGCCTTATAAAGTCACCAGTAGTGTATTTGAAGCATCTTTACATAAAAAGTACCATGTCAAAACTTTGACTGATATGTTTTGTTGATATGATACAACTAGCCAAGTGCTAGGCATCACATTAAACATCAGAGGAGAGGGATACCTTAACCCCTTCCATGCTTGTGACGGAACCACTCCGTCACGAGCCACGGGTGGCATGTGCTCATGACGGAGTAGTTCCGTTGTGTCGTGGGCGCTCCGCCACCGCGGCACTGATTCCCCGCCTGTGCGGGCGAATTCGTGAGTGGGCAGAGTGGTGACGGAATCACTCCGTCATAAGCACAGCCCACCCGTGGCTGGTGATGGAGTGGTTCCGTCACAAGCATGGCGGTGCCGCGCGACCCCCCGCTCCCCCCAGCGCCGCGGCAGAATTACCAAAGTAGCCAAGGGTTTATTACGTGTTCTTTTTTAATGTACACAACTGAAACCATGTTGTGATCAGTCCGTGACTCACTCAGGGTTCTACTGCTTGAAAGTATTTATCCTTTCTAAGCTAAACAATATCAACCAGTAGGGTATTCTATCACTTAGTGGTGCAAATATTGTAAATATGTTTTTTCGTGGATCTCAAGTTCATGGAATGGCTGCCGTGAACCCTGAAGGAATAAAAGAAAACAAAGCAAATATGTAATTGCTAGTAACAGTGCAATTATGAGATAAATAATTTAGGGGCAGATGAGTAAGGCCATTTTGCAATCGCAAACCATGCAGCCCACTAAATCAAATGGTTTGCAACTACAAAATAGATTTGTCCTATTTACTAAACCTACATAGCTAGTGGGGAAAGCCTTTCTGACTTCCAAAATGGGTTTTGTGATACATTCCAAATTACTATTAGTAGGGAACGTGGAAAGGGCGTCTCCTCCTAATTTCGATTCACAATGGTGTGTTCAGTAGTCTGCAACCACAATTGCACTTTCAAAACGATGATCAGTTACTGACACCTCTAAGACGGTAGTAGCTGTTTCACAAAGAAGAAGGTGTCCCACTTCATGAATGCTGTCCGGAGCCTAGGGCAAGTAGGCAGTCATCCAGGGAAAAGATGTTTACCTAAATGGAAAGCTTTATTTTTTTCACAAATAGCAAAGTTTTCTTTAAATATTATGGGCAACTTTAAAAATAAAGTTTCTCGTTTTGGAATGCAAACATAGAGATTGTGGTGTGCGGTTTCTTTCATCTCTGTTTTTTCAAATCCATTCACAAATGGTTGCAAATAGTTATCTGGCTCATTAATATTCATTAGACAGGTTGTTCTGTGATCCATTGTGACTGGAGACTTTGCAATATGATCTATTATAGCATTAGAGCCCACAGTTGCGGGCTCTACTGGCCATTAAAAGACTGCACCAGTGTTAAAGGCTCGAGCTGATGATAGGGGCCTTTAACAAGGGAGTAGGCCTTTAATGGCCAGTAGAGCCTGCTACACAGGGCTTTAAGGATAGTAGAACATTGCGCTCCTAGATGGCAGAATGTTGTAAAACAAAGGGCTCACAGAGCCTGAGGCGGTTGAAATACCCTCGGGCTCTGTGAGGCCTCTGCTCACAGAACAAACATTGTAATGCTGGGGCTCCGGGCATCTACCAGCCATTAGAAGCTTGGAGCACTCCATTGTCTTTAATGGAGTGCTCAACATTCCAATGTTCTAATATAGCCTTATGGCCCGCTGTAGCAGGCTATATCGGCTATTAAAGGCCCGCTCCAGCGTTAAAGGCCCGAGCCGAAGGGATCAGGACTTTACTAGCCGGTATAGCCCAGCTACGATAGCCCAGCTACGAAGGGCTATAAGGCTATTAGATAATTCTGCCAATAGAAGGCAGAATGTTCTAACAAATTAAACAAAGGCCTCATGGAGCCCAAGGGGATTGAACTCCCCTAGGGCTCCGAGAAGCCTTTGTTTAAACAACATTGGAATGTTGCTCTGCAGCCCATAGAAGCACAGAACACTCCATTGTCTACAATGGAGCTCTCAACATTCCAATGTTCTAATAGTACATATTTTGCATTGCACAATTAATGATTGGTCACAAAAAGTCGATGTGCATTTTGCAAACACTTTTTGCAGCCAGTCTTTGGGTACATTATGCCCTTAACATGTGATTATTGAGATTACGTTGCTATGTAAAATAGTTACTTGTGCATTGCAAGCACTCCACAGGAAGCATAGTGATACCCTAAACATGCGATAGCGTGAGGTGAGAGATAAATACACCTCTGCATGAAGTACAGAATTGATAACAGGTGAATCAGACATTTGCTCTGTCAAGCCAGACCTAAAAAGGCACATACGAGGTAGGCAGTCACATACTATGTAATCTATTTATACTTTGTCTTGTCTTTGAAATGCCCTTGCATCAAAACCTGCCATTCAGGTCAAAGTGATAAATTGGACATCCCGCTGAGAGGATAAAGCAAATAACAAACCCACCTGTTCCCAGATGAGCCTATCATTTTGGTGGCATTTCACCAGCACCCTCAAGCTCCCGCATTCCTTACCACCCATTAACTGTTTCACAGTCAGTTAATCTCTTTGAAAAAGTAAATGTCCTCCTACAGAGCATGCATCATGGAAACGTGACTATAGTTTCAATGTTAAACCTTTAGAACAAGGAATGGGAGGACATGTTGATTCAGAAAGATATTTCCCGAAAGGCAGTGCGTAAACCTCTGGTACTTTCCATCTCAAAGTTCATCAAAGTCTCTAGAAGTCGATTAGGAAGTATTTATTAATTACACGTTATGGTTGGCGGTTAATAATTCAATTCGGTTAAAATATCAGATTTTAACTAACATCACAGCATTACTTCATTTTTGAACAACTCCAAACATTCACCTTTGAAAAAACACATTTTATCATACAGAGCAGTGCACACGTCTCTTGAGGTCTCAAAAAATAAGCCACGTCTTTATTTTGTTTTGTTCTTTTTTTGCTGTTTTAATCATTATAATCATCATCATGTATACTATTATCATTGTTTTTGTTGTTGTTAGTGTTGCTCCCATTGATATTAGTAACAGTATGACTTCAGAGGTCATGGTGGATTTATTTAGTCATTATTATATTGTTAAGGAATATTTTTAAATTTAAAAAGCTGAACCTGTGACTAGTAGTAAACACATACAAGGGTAACAAAATATTAAAGAGTGTAATGAGGTAATTTAACCTACAGATCAGTTAGAATACAGTCCTTCCACACATTTAAGGTGCAGAACAACCAGCTGGAGGGCGTGTTTCTTTCTCTCTCTCTCTCACACACACACACCCACACCCACACAGTCACAGACACACACACGCACGCACACAGGCACACACAGACACAGAAACACACACAACATTTATAGTATGACATTCAACGGTGCAACATTTATTCTAACAAAGAGGTAGCAGAATTGACATGATGTACCCTTTGACCTTAATGACATCACAGGAAGTGACACCATATGACCACTGACACTAAATTATTTCCACTTGTCCACTCACCCTCTCTTACAACCCATATTACTTGTCCATTCTCATTCACTTGCATTCACTCTAAATCTCACTCATACTCACACTTACTGACAGACCCAGGTTTAAGAATGCTTTGTAGCGTATTTGTATCACTTTTGTGCAAAGTGTTATGGTGGGCTTTACTATCCAATGCATATCTTGATTGCGTTGGATAGTATTCCAAAGTAATGAAAACATTGCTCTATGCAGTGCTTTGCATTATCTTACATCTGCTGGGTGTTCCCATGTAGCCACCAATGGAGTTTAATACTAATTGACATCTACAAACACCGGTGGAGAGGAACTTGCACCAGTGCATAGGTGAGAGAAACAATGCACCATATCTTGGCAGATATGTTGCATTTTATCTCTCCCCCTTCGAGGCAAGGCAGCACATCATCTTTGGTGCAGTGTTGCCTTGCGTGAAAGAATAGTGAATCCGGGCCTCAGTATCACACAATCTCATCCACTACCTGTCAGTGACTCTCACATACTTTTGCTCACGGACCCACCCTCACATAGACACATGCTCTCTCATATCAACAGAGTCTCACACACAAGCACTCACACATAATTTTTTTTTTTTGTAACCACATCAAGGCCCAGTTCCCACTAAGGACTTAATTACGAGTCTGGCGGTAAACTGCCATTGCCCCGGTGCAGCCACAAGGTAACGGCAATTCCCTGGCAGTGTTGCGATAGTCAGGAGGCAGTAAAATGCTTGGCGTGACTGCCGCCCTCCCTCCAAGTATATTACAAGTTTCCTCTCTACTATGGTTTTCATGACGGTTCCACTGCCAGAAAAACTGTGCTGGAGAGGAAACAAAGGGGCCCTGCAAGGCCTCCTTGTGCCTCTCGGCCATGTGGATGCACATAGGGGGCACAATGTGAGCCTCCCTGTGTGCATGCACACCAGTTACTGCACGGCATGGACTTTACAGACCAGACCATGCAGGAACTGTTTTTAGCTCTCCCATTGTGATGCCCATTTTCAGGGCACAGCTGTGGGAATGTCAAAACAAAAGCCTGCCAGACAAGTGTTCTCGTATTCTGGTGGGGGCCCGACCACAGCTTTAGCAGTAGAGAAGCAGGGTGGACCTGGCGCCACTCCGCCAAAGTCATAATCAGGCCCTAAGTGTGCTCCATTATTTATTACACTAACAGTGAATAATGGAGCTGTTAGACACCGGGCACCTTGGCGTGTTTCCTGTTTCTAGCCTCCCAAGGACGACGCTAGAAACTGAGCACGCTGTTGCTGCTGCCTTCTTTATTTTCCAACCCCTATTTCCCCGTGCTTCCTCCTCAGCCCCCATGCCGGCTCCTCCTCTTCCCTTCATGCTTGCCCTGTCTGCAATCATGGTCAGGTATTACGATATGACACCTCCCCCCTTTGTATTTTAAATGCCCACTAACTTCAAAGTTGTTCAATGAGCCGAGCAGGTCTCTGGATTGTCCTTAGGGGTCGGCTCACTTGCATCTGATCAGGCTGGCTCTTGTCTCTCATACCATCAGACTCCAGTACTTGGCGATACTCATGATCACTGTTTCTCACTTGGCTTGATGAGTCAGTGTCACGATCAGGTTCTCGGATTCGAGGATGAGCAGAGGGGTTGCACCTTTTGAAATATGATATGTTTCTGGTCATCCGCTTGCCCTCAGATTCTGCAGTGACCATTGTCCCCTTTCTTCTTGTGACTTGTAGGGGGTGTGCAAGGTATCGGCTGTCTGCTTTGGTTCTCTTGTCCTGCTTCACCAGCACCCAATCTACTTCATAGATGTTGGACATCCTTGCGTGCCTGCGACGATCAGCGTATGCCTTCATTTTGGATTTCTTGGCGTGATCAAGTTCTACTAGAGTGTTATGATCAGCAGTCATGATTTGAGACTGTGTAACGGCATCCGTGGTTGGGAGCCGGGTACGTGGAATTCGTCCGAGCATTAGAGTGCCAGGACATTGGTTCATAGTGCTGTGTGGGGTGGTCCGATATACTCATAGAACTTCATTCAGTGCTGGTTGGATGTCACGACGGGCCAGTTCGGCTTGCTGTATAGTCTTTTTGATTGTCCCCATGAAGCGTTCCACCATTCCATTGGCCTGGGGCCATAGGGCGTGATTTTTCTTTGTTAAAAGTTCAGGTGTTTTGCAAAGTCTGCAAATTCTTGTCCATTGAATGGTGGTCCATTGTCTGTTTTCACCACGGTAGGTATTCCCCATGCTGCGAATGCTTCGTCAATGACAGGTATACCGGCCGTCGCTTTGGTGGAGGAGATTTGATGAGCAATGGAAAAGCAAGAGTATTCATCCATGATGACGACGATGTATTTCCCTGATTTTAGCGGACCAAAGAAGTCAATGGCTACTTGTTGCCATACACTGTCCGGGAGGTCCGACATCTGTAGTGGCGCTGGAGGTTCATCTCGTCCCACTAGTTGGCAGGATGCGCAGTCTTGAAGCGTGGCCTCCACCATCTGGTCAAGGGACGGGACCCAAATGCGTTCTCGTAGCGCTTTCTTCGTGGCTACCACACCTCAGTGCCCTTCGTGTTCCAGGTTGACAACTCCTTGTCTTAATCTTTGAGGGATCACAATTCTTCTGTCTCTCAGTAGAAGTCCGTCAGTACTGATAGAGAGTTCCTCTTGGATGTGTTTGAACGCTGCAAGTTCTTGAGTGTTGATAGCTTCATTTCTGTGGGCGTCTTCTAAGTGTCTCCACGAGTTGGTACGGATTCGATGCATAATGGTCTGAATCTTGGCATCTTGAGTGGACGCTTCTCGAGTGACTTCTAGTTGGACCGCTGGTGGACAGGCGTGGTCAATGACGAAGTGAAGGTATTCTTCCGCCACAGAACGTCGCACTTGTGTCCGAGTTTGTGGATGTTGAGACATGTAATCAGCCGGGTTTTCCACCTTCCCCGGTTGGTGAATAATGGTGTAGGTGTAGTCTTGTAGGCAAATTCCCCACCATTCAATCCGTGGGGGCATCTTTGCCTGCGGGTTACCGAAGATAGTTATCAGTGTCTGGTGATCAGTGATGAGCGTGTAGGGTTTCCCGTAGATAAAGAGGTGAAAGTGTTCACACGCCCACACAACCGCCAGGCTTTCTTTTTCCGGTTGAGAATAGGCCATTTCTGTATCGATGAGACTGCGACTGGCATAAGCGACAATGTGACGTTGGTCAGCTTCATCATCGTATTGTGCTAAAATTGCCACTAGCCCCACTGGGCTGGCGTCTACAGTGATTTCAGTCTTCCGTTTGGTGTTGAAGTAGGCCAAGTTGATTGCAGCACTCACCGCCCCTTTGATCTTGTTGAAGGGGTGGTCACAGGTGGCTGACCATAGGAATTGCTGTCTTTGGCGTGTCAGTTCTCTGAGCGGATAGCTAAGGGTAGCATAGTCTTTGATATAGCGGGCACAGTTTTTGGCCATCCCTAGGAAGGAACGGAGGTCACTAACATCACGTGGTTGTGGAGGGTCCGAAAGGGCGGATACTTTCTCCGGGTCTGGTTTCATGCCGTCCTTTGAGAAAAAATGGCCGTAGAATTTGAATGTTGATTTATGAAATTCGCACTTGTCCAGATTAGGTGTGAGATTGGCATTGAGGAGGGCATGACATACCCGATCAAGTGCTTTGTCATGTTCCTTTTGATTCACCCCGTAGACCAGGATGCAGTCGCTGTAGTTGAATCTTGAATCACCCGCCGGACGGCCTCCTGAAAGATCTCGGCTGCTGAGGATATTCCGAAATTAAGACGTTTGTATCTGAAGAGGCCTTGGTGAGTGGTGAAGGTGGCAATGTATCTTGATTTCTCATGTAGTTCTGAACACCTGGATTACTAATGCAATTGATACATTAGCCTCCCTCAGATCAATAAAGACCTTCAGGGCCTCACCTGCAGCCCCCTGGTACTCTGACGAATTACGTCAACAAAAATCACTTTGTAAAGCTCTGGAAAGGAGGTGGAGATCTGGGTATTCTGCAGAATGTAAACTGGTATACCGCAAGGCCCTTAAAGACTATCGAAAACAAATTATTAAGCACAAAAGAGGTTTCCTAGCGGAGAGAATTAATAAAGCTAGCAATGCCCCACGAGAATTTTTCTCTATTGTTAGATCCTTCACCGACCCTCAGGCTTTAATTCGACAACAACCTACTTCTCAAGAACTTTGTTCCCAACTGTCCGATTTTTTTGAGGACAAGATTGTTCAGATACAGGCCTCATTCCCCATCAGTGATAATACCTATCACCTTGAGAACTGCACTGAAATCTCCACGTCTGGTCCTATCCTCGCTGATTTTGATATTATATCTGAAGAGGCATCCTTACAGGAGCTGTTAAGATGTAGATCTGGATCCCCAGTGGATCCTTGGCCAGTAAAACAATTTAAAGCCTTGGCCCCTCTCCTCAACCCCCACCTTAAAACAATATGGAACACCTCCCTCAGCACAGGTCATTACCCAGAAGAATGGAAACAAGCTTATCTTGTCCCACTTTTAAAAAAAGCCAATTCCGATCCTAGTAATCCAGTTAATTACAGGCCAATATCCCTCCTCCCGGCACCGGCTAAGATACTTGAACGGCTTGCACATCAGCAAATTGCTAATTTCATTGAGACCCATGATCTTTTCCACGATTCCCAACATGGTTTCCGTAAGGGATACAGCACGGAATCTGCCCTCATAGAGATGGCAGACTCCGTACGTTGGGCCCTAGATAGAGGATCTCGAGCGGTGTTGGTGCTGCTGGATTTATCAGCAGCATTCGACACCGTCTCTCACCCAATCCTACTGGATCGTTTGAAATCCATTGGAATCCAGGGCAATGTGCTCAAATGGATCAGCTCTTTCTTATCAGGTCGCACTCAATTAGTACACACTCCCCCTTTTAAGTCTTCCCCTAAGCCATTGAAATGGGGTGTCCCGCAGGGCTCTTCATTAAGCCCCCTACTTTTCAATGTTTATTTTTCTCCGTTAGCTAAGATGATCTCTAAAACTGGTATCAAAACTACATCCTATGCGGATGACATTCAATTACTGTTTACTTTTGATAACCCTACTACCACCACTTTTGATCCCCTTAAATCCTGCATTCGAGACATTGCCAACTGGATGGATCGCAACTCCCTGAGACTGAATGCAACTAAGACGGAAGTGCTTTTTTTTAGCCAACCGTCTCCTCTCGACTCTAACATCTGGTGGCCGGTCGACCTCAGCCCAGCTCCAAGCCCTAAAGAATCAGTTAGGAATCTTGGAGTTTGCTGGGACCAACAGCTATCCTTGAACTGTCAAGTTCAATCAGTTGTAGCTGCCTGTTTTTCTAAGATTAAAATCTTGAAAAAATTGATTAATTATCTTCCAAGTGACCATAGAAAGACAATAGTCCATGCGTTGATCATCTCTCATTTGGACTATGCCAATGGACTTTACTTGGGACTCTCAGCTGGCCTCTGTCATAAACTTCAAACCGCCCAAAACGCTGCTGCTCGATTGATAGGTGGTCTCCCTCGGAGACACCTCATCTCCTCCTACCTTCATGACTTGCATTGGCTCCCCATGAACAAACGAATTGAGTTTAAGGCAATGACACTCGCCTATCGCTCCACCCAGGGTAACGGATCTGCCCACCTCAGATCAATTCTTCGTCCCTACTGTAATTCCCGCACTCTACGCTCCAATTCCAAAGGCTTATTGGTCATTCCGAGATTTAAAAAATCCCGTTCTGGTGGAAGAACCTTTGAATTAGGTGCGGCTCAGCGATGGAACAGGTTGCCTCTTAAACTACGCATGAGCAAGACTGAACTAGAATTTCGCCGCGCTCTGAAAACCCTCCTGTTCCGCCGCTAATCGCCATCTCTGATTCCCTCCTGAGAGCCGCAATCACATAGCGCCGGGACACCCCGTTGGGGTAGCTGCGCGCTCTATAAATGACACAAAATAAAAATAAATAAATGTAGTTCTAGTTGGTGATATCCTTTGTTAAGATCCAGTTTTGAGAAGACCGTTGCTCCGTTTAGGCGCGTGATCATTTCGCTGATATGGGGTCCTGTATGCCGCTCTCTTTCGATAGCTGTGTTCGGGGCTCGCATGTCCACGCATAAGCGTACCTTGTTGTCTTGACCTCTCTTAGGCACGACCACGACTGGTGAAACCCATGGGGTGGGTCCAGTTGATAGCCCTCTGATGTCTGCTCTCAGCAGGTCCTGCAGGTCATCATCTACTGCTTTTACATCTACTATTTTGTGTCCTTTTTTGTCTCCCTGCATCTTGTTATCTTTATTTTGTTTCCCATTTGCTGTTCTTAATTTCTGTTACTGCCTTTGCTGTCTCTCTGCCCCCCTGTGCCTGCCCGCCCGCTCCCCGCTTCCCGCCGCCATGCTAGCAGCCACGCCCCCTTTTCCTTCTGTGCCCTCCCCGCTCCCGCCTCCCAGCTGCTCCTCCCTCCCACTTGGCCATAAATGGCGACCGTGCGGCGCAGGTGAGTGTGACCTGTTCTTAGGACACCCCCGCGCCGCATGGCTGCCAGCTGTTGTGTGTGCAACCTCGCCCCGCTGCTGCCGCAGCCTCGTTGAGAATGCCTCGCCGGTCCCGCCCCCCGCCGTTTTTGCGTGCACTGTAGATATTATTTTGTGTCCTTTTTTGTCTCCCTGCATCTTGTTATCTTTATTTTGTTTCCCATTTGCTGTTCTTAATTTCTGTTACTGCCTGTGCTGTCTCTCTGCCCCCCTGTGCCTGCCCGCCCCGCTCCCCGCTTCCCGCCGCCGTGCTAGCGGCCACGCCCCCTTTTCCTTCTGTGCCCTCCCCGCTCCCGCCTCCCAGCTGCTCCTCCCTCCCTCCCACTTCGCCATAAATGGCGACCGCGCGGACGCGCAGCGGTCACGCGCAGCGGGCACGCCGATTGTGCGCCGAAGGCGCGCCAAAGGTAAGCCCGTCTGTGCCCGTCCGTGCCTGGACCGCGCCCAGCGCCGGGACCCCTGGCCCCCACCGACGCAAGACGACCCAACTGACCTACGACGACGCCGCCGCCCTCAACGCACACAATGCCGGCCGAAACCCTGCCTGCTGCCGGGCCTCCCCGAAACGCTTCCACGGACCCTTCACCTGCACAACCTGCAAGTTCACCTGCCTCCGAACATGCACCGCGCCCGCCAAGCCAAACCCCAGCAACGACCTCAAGTGCATCCTGCTCAACACCCGCTCCGTCCACAGACACGCCGTCGAACTCTGGAACCTGCTCGACACAACATCACCAGACGTCGCGTTCCTCACTGAAACATGGATGAACGCCTCCTCAGCCCCCGACATCGCCATCGCCATCCCGGATGGATACAAGATAATCACGAGGGACCGCGTCAACCAGACTGGGGGAGGCATCGCCATCGTCCACAAGAACACCATCCGCATCACGACCGACGCCGACGGCACCTACACTGCCGCCGAACACCTCCACTTCCAGATTCACACCGACCCAAAGACGACCCTCAGAGGCACCCTCATCTACAGACCCCCGGGACCACGCACACAATTCAGCGAAGACATCACGGACTTCATCAGCCCACACGCCCTCCCCTCCGCCGACTACATCCTCCTAGGGGACCTCAACTTCCACCTGGAGAACAACAAGGACCGCAACACCGTCACCCTGCGGGACAACCTCGCTAACCTCGGACTCAAGCAACTGGTCAACACCCCCACCCACTACGCCAGCCACACGCGTGACCCCGTCTTCTCATCCAGCAAGCACATCGCCTTCAGCCACTCCACCGGACTTCACTGGACCGACCACAGCTGCGTCCACTTCAGCTTCAGAAAAACCACTACCCACCACCATCCGCAACAGGTTCCTCACAGAAGCTGGAGCAAGATCACCGCCGACCAGCTCACCACCTCCCTCAGCCAGAACCCACCTGCCAGCACACCGGACCCCAACGAAGCAGCCCGCAACTTCACGCAGTGGCTGACCGCCCTCTGCCGACGACCTCGCACCACTGAAGAACCCTCCCAGCAAACCCAGAAGCAAGAAGGCCCCCTGGTTCACCGACGAACTCAAGGAATCCAAGAAGACCTGCCGCACCCTCGAGAAAGCCTGGCTCCTCGACCGGACCACTGACAACATGACCGCCCTCAAACACGGGACCCGCAAGCACCACCAGCTCATCCGCAACACCAAGAAGAAATCACTGAAGGATCGACTGGACAACAACGCCCACGACAGCAAGGAACTGTTCAGCATCATCAAGGAGTTCTCCAACCCCAGCACCGGCAACAACGACATCACCCCTTCACAAGATCTCTGCGACCCCCTCGCCTCGTTCTTCCACCGCAAGATTGCCGACATCCACAACAGCTTCGGCGCACCATCCTCGCACCCAACCATCGAACCAACGCACCCCACCGCCACCCTCCGCACCTGGACCGCAGTGACTACCGAAGACACAGCCCGCACGATGAACACCACCCACTCCGGATCTCCGACTGACCCCTGCCCCCACCACGTCTTCAACAAGGCCGACTCCACCATGGCACCCCAACTCCGAGACGTCATCAACACCTCCTTCGACACCGCCACCTTCCCGGAGAGCTGGAAGCATGCCGAGCTCAGCGCCCTACTGAAGAAACCAACAGCGGACCCCACCGACCTCAAAAACCTCCGCCCCATCTCGCTTCTCCCTTTTCCTGCCAAAGTCATTGAGAAGATCGCCAACAGACAGCTTGCCGCCTTCCTCGAGATGAATGGATCCCTCGACCCCTCGCAGTCCGGTTTCAGAGCCAACCACAGCACAGAGACCGCCTTCATCGCAGCCACCGACGACATCCGAGCCCTCCTCGACAACGGGGAAACAACGGCACTCATCCTCCTGGACCTCTCTGCCGCGTTCGACACTGTCTGCCACCGCACCCTAGTCCAACGCCTCAGCAACACCGGCATCCAAGAGAAGGCATTGAAGTGGATCATCTCGTTCCTCGCTGGAAGAACACAGAGAGTCCGCCTCCCCCCGTTTCGTTCCAAGGCCACTGAAGTCATCTGCGGCGTCCCGCAAGGATCATCACTCAGCCCCACCCTCTTCAACGTCTACATGAGACCTCTCGCAGCCATCGCACGCCAACACAACCTCAACATCATCTCCTACGCCGACGACACCCAGCTGATCCTCTCCCTCACCAGAGACCCCGACACCGCCAGAACCAGCCTCCACGTAGGGATGAAAGACGTCGCCGAGTGGATGAAGAACAGCCGCTTGAAACTGAACTCAGACAAGACGGAAGTCCTCATCCTTGGACCATCACCCTCCGCCTGGGACGACTCCTGGTGGCCCTCAGCCCTGGGCACCGCCCCAAAAGCCATCAGACCATGCACGCAACCTGGGCTTCATCCTGGACTCCTCCCTCTCGATGACCAGACAAGTCAACGCCGTCTCCTCTTCATGCTGTCAACCCTCCGCATGCTCCGCAAGATCTTCCGATGGATCCCGATCGAAACCAGGAAGAAGGTCACCCAGGCCCTCGTCACCAGCCGGCTGGACTACGGAAACACCCTCTACGCCGGAACCACAGCCAAGCTACAGAAAAGACTACAACGCATCCAGAACGCCTCCGCCCGACTCATCCTGGACATCCCTCGGCGCAGCCACATCTCCGGCCACCTGAGGAACCTGCACTGGCTCCCCGTCAACAAGAGGATCACGTTCAGGCTCCTCACCCATGCACACAAGTCTCTCCACAACCTGGGCCCCAAGTACCTCAACGACCGCCTGACCTTCCACACGCCCACCCGCCAGCTACGGTCCACTAGCCTCGCCCTCGCCGCCGTACCACGCATCCGAAGAGCCACCGCCGGAAGCAGATCCTTCTCCTACTTGGCGGCCAAGACATGGAACTCTCTGACCCAGGACCACCTCGCCTTCAGGAGACAACTCAAGACCTGGCTGTTTGAGCAGTAGCGGCCCCCTTTCCCCAAGCGCCTTGAGACCCTTCCGGGTGAGTAGCGCGCTTTACAAGTGTTATGATTGATTGAGTGATTGATGGAAGGGTACTTTCCTGTGGTGTTGAGCTACGGGTGTTATTAGTTCATTGATATGTAGCTTGACTGGGAAATGGGTTAGTTTACCTAGCCTGCTGAATAGTTTCAGGAACTTGTTGACTATGTCCGGTGAGTCATCCACCTTCTATAGAATTTCGACCAGCTTTAGACGTTCTGCTGTTGGCAGGCTGAGGAGACAGTCTGCTGCTTCGGAGCCTTCAATCACATGAATGTGTGCATGGATTTGTCGGTCTTTGTACGTCAGGGTGGTGCGGAACTGTCCAAGACATGGCAATGGTTCTTTGGACATCCATGTGTAAACTAGCACTGCCGCTGGTTCTAGTTTCGGTTTAGGGTTCATGCTTTGGTATTCTGTGGTGCAGATGTAGTTTAGTGATGCACCTGTATCTAGTACGAACTTGGCAGAGTGGTTTCCTATTTGGATATCTAGCCATGGGTATTTCTTTAGTCTGTCTGGGTCGGCCACCATACACATGTATTCGTCACTGTCTTGTGATATAGGAGTGTGAGACGATGATTCTCTGGACGTCGTATGCTGGGATCTGTAAGAATTTACTTATTGTGCGCTTGATCTTGATGAGCTGGAGTAGCGGTCTCTCAGTCCTTGTACAGCTCTGACATGATGACGGGATTCAGTGGTCTGTCTGGTCTGTTTTACCTCTGAACGCCGAGTTTGGCATACAGCTTCAAAATGACCGCATTGGCCTGGCTGAAGGTAGTCTTGCCCACACCGATAGCATTGCAATGATTTTCTCCTGAGTTGGCTGTTTCGGGCTCTGCTACGAGGAGAATTTGTGCGAGGTGTTCTCGTAAGTCTTCCAGACTTGTGACGGTCAGGGCGACGCCTCGAGTCAGCGTGAGACTGTACTCAAAGAGCTTGCTCCCTTTTTTTGGTTTTGTTGACCTCCATCTTTTTCGCGTGCTCTTCTGCTTGGTCATTGATGCAGGTGAGTTCTTCTATCTCCTCAAGAGTGTAGTGCTTTTTTAGTAGTCGATGGCGTAGCGATTACGATTGGCATCCCTCGATGATGTGCAGACGGAGTGCGTCTTCAGTATTGAATTTATCGAATTCGCAATATCGGGTCAGACGTCTGATGCGGGCAATGAAGTCACTCATTGACTCTTCCTTTTCTTGTGAGGCGAGGTTGAACGTGTAGCGTTCATAGTCGAGGTTTCGTTTGTGGAGAAATGTTCTATCTAGCGCCTCTTTCACATCTTCATAGGACGCAGTATTAGCAGCCTGTAGTTCCTTGATTATTTGTGCAATGTCTTTTCCCACTAAATTCCGCAGGTCTATGAGTTTTTGATTGGGGTCACGCACTTGCGACCCTGTCATGAAGTCTTCGAAATCTTCAGGCCAGCTTTTCCACTTTGGCCCCATGCTGTTCCCAGACGTCAGCGGGAGGGGCTCCGGAGGGCCTAGGAAGGGTACTCCCATGAGCACCGGCCCGAGTTGAGGGGCATTTTGAGTGGATTCAGTGGCCTCTGGCTGCCTGTAATCGGCTTCCACTGACATGGTGAGTGAGGCTGGGACTCCAGCAGGCCGTGGGACTTCTCGTCCACAGGAATTTTGCAGCTTTCAGGGTTTTTTTGTAGTTCGCCTGACATCAAGATGGCCACCGCAATAGGGCCCTATGTTATTCTATGGGTGGTGCCTGACTCTAAGATGGCCGCCAGGAGGACATACAGGCTTTCTTCCACTGAGTAAATTTATATGCTCCTTTGTTGGCAGGGTAGTTATTTGGTGGACTCTCCCTGTTTTTTTGTGGTTGCAGGCATCTAGGGCATTTGTGGCAGGTCGCATGCCGCTACAGCGAGTCACGCTTGTTTTTTTTCTTCTTTGCTGCTGAATGCTTGGCTGCTCGTCCACAGCCGCGCGTTCTCTTTGTGCTGCTGTGGTTGCTGGGGGAGGCAGGTGCTGTGGGTCTTCCGATCCCACCCTCATCACCAGTTTCCTGTTTCTAGCCCCCCAAGGACGACGCTAGAGACGAAGCTTGCTGTTGCTGCAGCCTTCTTTATTTTCTAACCCCTATTTTCCCGCTCTTCCTCCTCCGCCCCCATGCCGGCTCCTCCTCTTCCCTTCATGCCTGCCCTGTCCGCAATCAGGGTCAGGCATTATGATATGACAGCGTGGGTCTCCCTTCCATTTTTGCTGTGGCCTCATGTGTTTTTGCTGATGTTAGGTGCTGGTGAGTGCCACAGTGCAAGTGCTCCCTATTGTAAATTGATGTATGGATTAGTGATTCCATGATTGGCTGGTTTGGTTTACCTATCAGACCCTAGTACCGTGCACCAGGAGTGCCCAGGGCTGGTAATCCAAATGCTGCTAGTGGGTTTGCAGCACTGGTTGTGCCACCCACAGAAACAGCCTGTAAAAGTTTGTCTAAGGCCTGCCATTGCGGAGCCTGTGTGCAGTCTGGTACTGCCATGCTGACTGGGCAAGTGCACCCACTTGCCAGTCCTAAACCTTCCCTTTTCTTCATATCAGACACCCCTATGGTATGTGCAAGGGCAGGGTGCATTGTAAGTATGAGGTCGGACATGACCTTGTGTGTGTGGCATATCCTAATAGTGAATTAGAGCCATTTTCATTTTTCATTATTGCAAGGATATCTGTTCTCCAAAGGCCAGAATGGGCAGTTAGATTATTACATCTTATAATCCTAACTGACTTGGGGAACATGGTAGAAAGTCGAGTTTAGTATACTCATGATAAAATACATATTTTAGTTAAGTTGATTTGTGTTTGAAAATACCACTTTTAGAAAGTAGGTGTGTTCTTGTCTAGCTATCCAAGCCTGCCTCTGCTAGGTTGTGTATTCCTTGTCTGAAGTTTGAGTGACAGGGGCTGGGGGATTCCAGGAGACAGGGTGAGTCAGCCCAGTGGTGAATAGAGAGATGTGCATCTAGATGGGAGGGAGGAGTTGCACCTTGGACCTGAATAGGGCTGTGCTTTCTCTCCACAATGCTGGCTCCACCTCCTTTGGGGCGTCTGATGTTTCTGCCCTGCACTGTGAAAGGAAAGAAGGAGTCATGTCAACAGAGTGCTCCAGGACTGACCAGAACTGGTTTGGACAAGGCAAAGGCCTCTCTGCCTTCAGAGAACAAAGAGAAAAGTAGTATAAAAGAGGGGACCCAAACTCCAGAGAGTTAGATCACTTTTGGACAAGAAGAAGAAACCTTTGCTGAGGAAAGGAACTAGAAGAAACTGAGGAGAGACTATCCCTAAGCTGAAGTGTTGCTTGGGGAATTGGCCTACAGTGATAGTCTACCTGCCAAAGAGGAGGCTGACCGCTGGGGGAACACCGGGGTCTACAAGGGTCACATGGGAGACTCAGCCAAAGGTGGGCAGGGTCCCCAGCTGAAGAGTGGGGGGGACAAGGGTAAACAGAAGGAGTTCCATAAAGGGCCCCAAAGTAATTCCCAAAGGAATATAGGGAAAGGTTCCCAGCCTCCGCCTGAGAGAAAGCAAGGTGCCCGACAGGTAATCCTGTTCGAGGGGGACCCCTGAAATATTACAAATGTGGGGACCTGGGTCATAAGGCAAATGACCCCAGGTGCCGCCTATTTGGAAAAGCAGCACGCCCTGGTGCACCACCCAGGCAGATGACAGTGTAGCCTTGGGGGAGGAGATTGGTGTCCAAGGTGGGTTGGGTCCGGCAGAGATGTCGATTGTCTCTTTAGGAGACTGTGAGGTGGTCCCAGGGACCCAACTGCCCAACAACACTATGAAATATGGGCAGTGGGTCACCATCGATGGCCATAAGGTGGAGGCTCTTAGAGACACAGGAGCCAGTGTGACAGCTGTCAAGTGTCACCTGGGGGCTCAAGAGCAGATTGTCTCTCATGCCTTTTGCTGAGTTGTTGCCGCCGACAACACAGAGAGCCATTGTCCAATGGCTCAGGTTCCCTTTGAGTCAAGGGGGCTCTGGTACTCTTCAGGTGGCTGTGAGGCCCGCCATGCCTGTTGACTGTTTGTTGGGGAACGATTTGGAGAGCTCACCTTGGGCAAAGGTGGAGCGGAATACTCACTTGGAGATGTTGGGTCTGCCTGACTGGGCGTGTATGACCACCCGGTCAATGGCAGCCCATAGGGTTGCTCAAGAGGACCTGGAGCCTGAGAGGGAGAGCCAGGCCTCTGCCTTAGAGAGAGGAGGCAGGGGGCGTGGAAAACCGGGACCCGAAGTTCCCACGGTCCAGGAGGAGGTAGACCCCGAGGGGGATGCCCTGGAGCCTACAGGGGAATAGGTAGCTGAATAGGGGGTCCTGCCTCAGCTGGGCCATTGGCAGCAGGAAGGAGGCTCCTCCAGGGAAGAATTCTGCAAGGAGCAGAGAGAATGCCCCTCTCTCGTGGGTTTGCAGCAACAGGCTGCAAGCCAGGCAGCAGGTGATCAGTCTGGATCATATTGGATCTACTGGGAGAACAGTCTCCTGTATAGTGAGCCTAAGGTTGCTGAGCCTGGGTCAGACCGTGTGCTGGTGGTATCCCAGCGCTTCAGAGCCTTCCTACTGGGGCTGGCTCATGATGTACCATTGGCAGGACATTTGGGGCAGGACAAGACCTTTGAGAGGCTTGTCAATCACTTTCATTGGTCCCAAATGCGCAAGAGTTCAGACACTCATTGCAGGATATGCCAGACTTGCCAGGCAAATGGAAAGAGTGGGAGGAAGCAGAACGCTCCTCTCCAGCCATTCCCTGTGGTCAGCACCCCCTTTGAGCAGGTGGGTATTGCCATTGTGGGGCCACTGGACATCAAGACAGCCATGGGCAACAGGTTCAGCCTGGTCTTGGTGGACCATGCACCCCTGAACCCGGAAGCCATTCCTCTGAGGTCAGTGACGGCCCCCGTGGCGGGACGAGCACTGATGGGAATTTTCTCTCGAGTGGGATTCCCTAGAGAGGTAGTGTCTGACCAGGGGACCAACTTCATTTCCAAGTATATGAAGTCCCTGTGGCAGGAGTATGGGGTAACTTACAAGTTTACCACTCCTTTCCACCCCCAAGGAAATGGGTTGGTTGACAGATTCAACCGAACCCTGAAAGGCATGATTATGGGTCTTGAGGAACCTATGAGGCATAAGTGGGATGTCCTCTTACCATGCCAAATCTCTAGGGTTCAGTCCCTTTGAGCTTCTCTAGGGCCACCCAGTGAGAGGACCTCTGAGTCTGGTCAAGGAAGGCTGAGAGCAATCTCCCAGGAAACCTCCCCAGGATGCATATAGCTACATGCTGGCCTCCAGGAAGCAGACTAGGCATTTCAGGCAACCCGCTGAGGCAAATCTGGAAGCCAGTCAGGAGGAGATGAAGCTGTGGTACGACCAGAATGCCACTCTGGTAGAGCTTCAGCCTAGTCAGAAAGTGTGGGTCCCTGCTCACTCCAGGATAAGTGGACCGGACCATTTGAGGTTGTGGAGCGCAAAAGTCCTGTTACCTACTTGGTGGACTTGCGGTCTCCCAGGAACCCCTTGCGGGTCCTGCATGTCACCCGCCTGAAGCCCCACTTGGAGAGATCCGAAGTGGGCATGCTATTAGCAACAGATGCTGGAATGGAGGAGGAGACTGAGCCTCTTCCTGACCTCCTCTTTGCAACAGAGCAAGATGGGTCAGTGGATGTGTAAACCTCTCTTCCACCCTGACCCCTGAGCAACAGAATGACTGCTGCAGGTTGATGGGACAGTTATCTGATCTGTTCTCCCTGGTTCCTAGTGTCACAGATTGGTGAGTCCATGATGTGGACACAGGAGATAGCTTACCTGTGAAGCACAAAACGTACAGGGTGATTGACAGGGTGAGAGCTTGCATCAAAGAGGAGGTCTCAAAGATGCTTGCATTAGGGGTGATTGAATCCTCTACCAGTCCTTGGGCCAGCCCAGTGGTCTTGGTCCCAAAGGCTGCCGCACCGGGTACGGACAAAATACTAACCAAAGGACAGGAAAACGTTCTCAACAAAAGACTAGGCTATGTCCCAACTCCAACACTGGACACCTTTAAACTACAATGAAATGGCAGAATTCTGCCATGAGCTGAAATTAAAGGCCTTTTTCAATAATCAAGAAGAATACACAAAAGATGGAGACACACCATTACGCCGTAAGTCCAAATTCTGCCCCCTGAACCACCAAACACCAATTGAGATACAAGCCTTCAAACAGGGAGTAATGAAAGAGGTAGATGACTTAAAAAACAAGACCAAGAAACCTTTCATGAACATATCTAAGAAGGAACAACAAGCGCTGAATGAATTACGCCAGGATGAAGAAACAGTGGTGAAGCCTGCAGACAAAGGCGGTGGAATAGTTCTGTTAAGCAGAGAAGTATATGACCAACAGTGTTCAGAACTACTCACTGATGAAAAATTCTACAAAAGGATTGTGACAGACCCCACGAACAGATTACAAAGGACGATCGAGCTAATGATCGACAAGGCTGTTCTGAATGACTAGATCTCAAGCAATGAGGCAGAGATTCTCCAGACTCATAAACCTAGAGTACCATATTTCTATTCACTCCCGAAGATTCACAAAGAGCGGAGGCCACCTCCTGGACGACCAATCGTCTCAGGAATAGGTTCAGTACTAGAACCCCTTTCACTGTTCACAGACCAATACCTCGGACCAATGATCCAGGCAACACCAACATACCTCAAAGATACAAGAGACCTTTTGAACCTCCTAAGAGGCCAGAGGTATTCAGAAGAACACACGCTACTGGTGGGGCTAGATGTAGAAAGTCTCTACACTAGCTTCCCCCAACAGAAGACACTGGAAACTCTTGAGGCTCTTCTTTTCAATAGAGAATGGAACTTCAAAACCCCAAGACACTTCATCTTGGAATGCTGCCGACTAGCCCTCACCGAAAATTACTTTGAGTACAACAACACACTATACCAGCAGTGCATTGGAACATCAATGGGCAGCACATTTGCCCCTAGAGTGGCCGGGCTTTATGTGAGTGACTTTGAAAAGACCCATATACAGAACAATTCTAATCCCTACCATCAGAAGATCCTATTTTGGAAACGATATATTGACGACATCTTCCTGATATGGGAAGGGAACATGGAGACCCTGAAAGAATTCCACAGATGGATCAACACCAGGGATGAATGTCTCAAATTCACATGCACAGCAGATAAGAAAACACTTGACTTCTTGGACATTACCATCTACGCGGAAAATGACACCTTACAAACGAAAACCTTTATCAAAGCAACATCTAAGAACAGTCTTCTCTCATATAAGAGTTTTCACCCGCGACCACTCAGGGAAAAACTTTCCTATAGTCAATTTTTACGCCTGCAACGTAACTGCAGCAAAATCCAAGATTACAAAAAACAAGCCACGGTCACAAAAGCAGTGCCAGAAGTTACAAGGAGCAAGCTAGGGGTCACAGCTGCAACCCCTGGCGACCCCTAAATAATGCCTATGAGCATGAATGACAGGAGTACAAGCTTCCAACACACATACACACACACAATTCTGTGTGGCTAAGTTAGTCTTCATCTTCCGTTAAATCAATTGACCCTCATCTTGCTAAAAAGAGGGGTCTTCAAGCTCAAGTGCAGAGACATTGGGGCACTGTGCTGGAGTTTGAAGCCAGTCCATGACTCTGACATGTAGGGCTATATTGTGATGCCAGACTCCTGGGGCACAGTGGTGGAGGTCTCCCAACTGCCCTTTTATGATACGGGCAGTCAGACCCCACAGCCCCACTGCAGCCACCAGGGAACCACCATTCCCTGGCGGTGTTGTGGGGGTGTAGAGGCAGCAATATGCTTGGCAGGACTACTGCGGTCCCGCCAAGCATATTACAAGTTTCCTCTCTGCTAAGGTTTTCATGGCAGTTCCCCCACCATGAAAACCATGGCGGAGAGGAAACAAAAGGGGCCCTACAGGCGCAATGCGGATGCACACAGAGGGGCACAACATGTGCCCCTCTGTGTGCATGCACATCAGTTCCTGCATTGCATAGATTTGTCAGTCCTTGCTGTGCAGGAACTGTCTTTGGCATTCCCACTGCAGAGCCCATTTTCCGGGCACCACTGTGGTAATGCTAAAAACAAAGGCTGCCAGACAGGAGGATACGCCTAATCTGGCAGGCAGCCTGACCACAACCTGGCACCACACTGCCAAAGTCATAATCAGTCCCATAGTGTAACATACTGGTGCGGCAGAGGGAATGGCCCTTTGTGATTGTGCCAACACAAAATGCTCACAGTGCCACCAAAAGCACCCCTAACCTTAACAGGGAGCAATTGGTTTCTGGCAACTACTGAACATGACAACCCTGACCCTTCAGGGATCGTGGTAACAGATCTAGAACCCTTTCGCCCAATCACTCGTGCACTCTTGTTCTCAGAGAAATATACAGAGAATACACAATGGGACGCTTTCAATATATTTATTGAACCAACATTATTTTTCAATAGAATACATGTGCTGTGATAATCAATAGACAGAAGCATATGAAAGTGATTACAAGCACCAAAATAGTGAAGAGCAGGTATAGTTCCACACTGGTGCTAAAGCAGTGTATATGCAGACATATAAGACAAGGTATTAATCAAGCGTGCTCCTACTATGCAATCCATACCCTTTGTGCATCGAGAGTATGTGTAGGTGTATAGCCAAGAATTCCCTCCACATGATGATCCTAGCCCATTACCTGGCAGGAAAGAATGTAGGACCCCATCTTGGTCATGAACTGGCCACCACTCATGGAGATGTTAGGCAGCTGCTTGGCGAGGCCTCAGCATGCAGGGACCCCTCAACTTCAGCTGAAGTGGCTCCTCTGCTAACCCCTGGAAATGCTTCTTTATTCATCATAATAAGCATGCTTGCGATGTATATGAAGATTAGTATTTTAATGGGTATACCAATCGCGACTGGCACCAATCGGGGGTGGCAGAGCAGGGACGGAGGGAGCGTGCGGGAGGGGGTTAAGGAAAATGAAAATAATTTTTTTAATAATAATAAATAAAACAAAAATCTTACCGTACCACTGCATCTCTTCTCCATGTCTCAGCACCACCGAAAGGATCAGAAAGCACACCCAGGCTCCCTAAGCCAATCACAACACTGCAATGCAGCACTGAGATTGGTAAGTACCCAGGCTCTTCTAAGCCACTGATTGGTCTGAGCGCCGCGATTCAGCGCTCTGCCAGGGAATGGGAGCCTGGGCATGTTCTCCACCCAGGCTGTAATGCAGCCTTGGTGGAGAACATGGTATGTGCGCATGAATGTTTGGCTGGCTGCAGACAGCTGGCCAAACCTTCTTTTGCACTTCAAAAGTGTGCTCGCCATGCCCCCTGCTCCTGTCTCAGAGCAGCCCCACCCACCCTGCAGAGCTGCCACAGCGGGACACAATAAAATGATCATAACCTCAAGTTATTCTCATTTTAGTTGTCCTTTATTTTACCGCTGCACAGCAGTGGGGCAATGCTCTCTGCCTTAGTGGGGGAACCACCACTGGGGTATGCAGATAGCCCTGTTGCCCCGTGGATGAAGAAAGAACAACATTTGCACAATGTGCTCAAAGGTCTTGTACTCAGTGTTCGATCATCATGATAATGTTCTGCAAAGCCAGATGTGTACGCAAAGCAGTTTCAGAGAAACGCATGCAACATTGTCATGCACGCACATATGTGTGAAAGGTCAAAATAAAATGTTATTGTGCAAAAAGAGGACAATGTAAGAAAATGTGCAGCGTTGCTGCACAGGCCTAAACCCGGCACTTAACAAAAGCTCCCCGTCTTGCATCACCAGGATATTGTCTTTATTCAGTTTAGCTTCATGAATGCGATTGATAAAAAGTGCCTGCTATGCAAAATGTTGAAATATTTATATTGTAGTCTGTCTTCTTTCAATTGAGGTCATGTAAAAGTAGAAGAATATGTTAGTCTTACCATTTGTATTGCTGCTTTTAGTTACTGACCAACTTACTTCTTGCATATTAAGCAGGCCTACCGGCCCCTGGACTTACTCCCTCCCACCAATGTCCCTGACTCATTACATGTGGCAAGGACTATATGCAATAGGTCCCGCCTGCTCACCGACTCACCGGCGAGCTGCCTCCTTTCTGTTGTTTACAAAGTAGCAGAACAAAAATATTGTGCTACCAAAAAAGTGTGTCCAAAATATTGTGATATAGAAATAACATCTACAAGAATATCATTGTCAAGAATATCGATTTAAGGTAAGTAATATAGATTTAGAAAATATTGAAGTCCTTAATATCGTTTACAAAAATATAGTTATTAATAATATCGTTTTTTAATTATTGTTATGCATTTTAGTATATCAGTTAATTTTTTTGTCTAATTATTGTTTATGATTCTTAATATAGTTGTTGAATTTTTAGTTGTTATTTGATTAAATTGAATACATTTTTGTGATTTTTAATACCGTAGAGAGTTGTGGGTTTATAGGGGTAAACGGTGGGATGTAATGTAATTGTAATGAATTAATAATTCGTTTTTAAATAATATTAACTATTTAATTGATAATTAATAATGTCAATTGTGCGCAACTTTTTTAAAGTTACATTTTTGGTGTGGTTGTGAGTTTTTAGGGGTGCAGGGTGGGAAGCCATTAAATTAAAACGTATTAATAGTTCGTTTTTAATTAATATTAATTATTTAATTGATATTCACCCTGATAAAGTGGTGAATTCTGTCTGGCTTAGGTGCATACTCTAGCCAACCAAAATCCCCATTTCTAACATTGGTGATCTGTGGTGAGGATAGGTCTTGTGTTTGGTGATATCACAGTTACTCATTGTTGCGCCACAATTCTGCACTTAGACCATTGCGTATTTTTCTCCTGTTCTCCCAGTAGTCATTTTTAGGTCTCACCTACGCAGTGCACATGCGCTGCTTAGGAAAGAGACCTAAAGCCGTCGATTCCCTTTTTGAGGCAAACTCGTGCACGCGTTCCATTGCCTTCAATGGCTACGTGAGCACGTGGGCGATTGCCTCGAGGTAACAAGCTGCGATATTGAATACCATATCACGCTGCAAGCGGCAGCGCCATATGATATTAATTATCGCCGCTGGCTCCTGCAAAGGAATCGGCAGGCCCCCTCCCCCTGCTGCCCAGCGAGGTGCGCACGCGCTTGTTTTATATATGACACCATTCCACCCACCTTTTTACCAACTAACACCATCCCACTTCCCCCCTCTCGCCAGAGCATCTTCACGCATGTTTCTCAACTTCCACTGCGTGTCGGACATGCCACATTCCTTCCCTGATATTGCAACAGGCACGGGCACTGCCATATTTCGAGCTTGTGGGCTTTTTTCTTTTACCACACACACGTTCCTGCCGGTAAAACAACAAGTGCTGGCACTGCCACATCTCTAGCATGTAGGCTATTTACTTTTACTCCACATACGTTCCTGCTGGCTTTTTCCTCTCACCACCGTTGTAGACATGTGCTGACACTGACACAGGTCAGACATGTCGGTGGAGTAATGGATACATCGCCAAATACGTTAGCAACCGGAGGCCCTGCAAGTCTTTCCACCATGTCCTTTTACCTGCAGGTTTCCCGCTCTTCCAGCGTATATATTATAGAGACGCCTACCATGGCCAGGCTCAGACTTGATCGAGACACCCCCAGGTGAACTGGCCTCACAGGCATTTACATCTTACCCTGTCCTCTCCTCCTGCACCGTGACCACTGCCCAGTTCCCTTGCCATCTTAACCCTGCCCCTTGATGGCATTTTTCATTTACGCGGCTTACTCACCCACCGTCCTGTCCCTACTTACAGGGCCCTCACTTTCCAGAGGCATCTATCTGCTCCTGTTTCACACAGGATCTGCTTCTATCTTTGCCCAACGGACCACCATACATGAGGTAACCGGTCATCAACACATCGCTCTCGCCAGTGCTCCAGCACACACTTTCAGTGCTCCAAGGGGTCCCTTGATATTTTACGTGACACCATACTAGGCCGTACAGGAGCAGCACAGCCTCCTGTTCTGTTTCTTTCTCGCCTACATACCCCCTCCCTGCAGGATCCCAATGCGCACGCCAATTCTCCCTGTCCTGGGCTCACAAACCTTGACGTTCCGCTTGTGCCATACACTTTAAGGCACAACCCATCAAATATATATATCCCGATTTCTCCCTACGTAGGGAAAACACGATCACCCTTCTTGCTGCCTACCCTGGCAGACAAGCTCCCGACACGGCGGCTCCTCCATTTCTGAACATGCACCCTTTTTTCTCACACGGCCAGTCTGTTGCTCAAAACACCATCATCCTCTTTGTTCTCACTTCATATTCTCAGTCCTGCACTTTTTGCCCCCCCCAGATCCCACGGACCTTGGCCCTTATCAAGGAGGCCATAACCCATCCAAGACCATGGACAACCGGCAGTACTGATGGTTGGTTGTAACAATTCCAGACAAGCTCAACGGAGCGGAATCACACCACGTGACACAGCAGTAGAAAGAACATTTCTCTCCTGCTGTCCCACCGAACAACGATCAGTATGTACAGATTTCACCCTCAGGCACCATGCTTTATTTACCCTCTCCTTTTACTCCCTTTTCTCTCTTTTTCGAGCTTTGTGCCTTACACACACATTTTAAGTATTGCTTGGTTAGGTGTCTAGTTTGTTCATTTCGATTTTGTGCTTTGTTTTATCACATGGATTGTCACTTGTCTTCACTAGAAACTGCTCTGTCTGCCAAACATAGCTCAGAATTTAATGCGTTTAATTAATGAGCTCGCTTGTAAGCCAGACCAGGATGCTGGTCTACTCACTGTCTACCGTAGGGTCATGGAGTTGTTTGCATGGAGTAAGCACCATGGTAATATACTCAAGTACTTGCCACTTTGTGGCCCTTACTCCCAGAGAACACACTTCGTTTTTCCAGTAGGCCGCGCTAGTTCTTATATCTCTCTGGGTCTATCTTGTATGTTTTAATTGCACAAACAACGTGAACCCGCCAGGGGGGGCTGTTGGGAGTGTATGGGGACACAGAATTTGCTGATTGGAGCAGTCGATTCAATGTACGGCCCCTTTGGGGTCGAGTCTATTCACCAGCCCCGAAGCTTTTACTTTCGGCTGCCAGCAGCCCGGGCTCCTAGCAACGGGTTAGTTTTCCCCTGGGAACATAGACTTTGACACCAAAAACTCCTTAAACACCAACACAAACGTGGCGTAAACACCCGGCATCCCTGCACGCGTGTGTTTGGGGCAAACAGCCAATGAGTATCTGACAAGCACTCCCCTCAGCCAATCCCAGGATGTCCTAGCCAATGTAGGGTAATGGGGCATTGCCGAGATTTTAAAGTACCAATGGACAACTGACAAGAGCCAGGAGTCAATCAGGGGCCAAGATTTTCTCCAACTAAGATGCAACTTTTAGACTAAACTGCAAACGGATATGTTGTTCCACCTCGTGGATTGGCTGTAAGCCCTTGACCCCTCCCCCGGAACTACACAAGTTTACATTATCCACAGTTGGGGGAAAGATTGTTTGTGGAAGCATGGGTGTGAAACACAAGGTTTAATATCAGAAGGGGTCATAGAGCAGCATTCAGAGCAGTATAAGGGGCTCACATAGGGCGTTTATGGTAGTGACTGCTAAGGAGCATGTGTGCACAGAGCACCAGTTAGAAATACTGACGTCATGTGCGTGCACAGGCCTGTGTCAACAGCAGACTGAGGATCTGGGGTGCATTCTCTCTGCCCTACCAGTCACTCTTGGGCCATTTACCAGACATTCACTCCCCAGGGTTGAATACATCCTAGGGTCATGCAACTCTGCGGGTGACAGTCACTAGTCTTCCACTCACTCCCAGGGTCAGAGACTGTCTACAGTCTAGGTGGTACTGTCAGTCTGAGGGGGACAGTCATTGCAGTTATCCACTCACTCACTTTTCGGGTCAGTCACGGTATACAGCCTAGGGTCCCGTCAGTCTGAGAGTGACAAAACTTATAGTTTGCCAGTCACTCACTCCCCAGGGTCAGAGATTGTCTACAGCATAGGGTCATGTCAGTCTGAGGGTGACAGTCACTGTGGTCTCCCACTCACTTTCTCACTATCTGTGGTCAGTCACTGTATACAGTCTAGGGTCCTGCTAGTCTGAGGGTGACAGTCACTGTGGTCTCTCACTCACTCTCCAGAATCAATCACTGTATACAGTCTAGGGTCCTGTCAGCCTGAGGGTGACAGTGACTGGGATCTGCCAGTTACTCCCTCCTCAGGGTCATTGTATGTTTACAGGCTAGAATCAAACTGGCTGAGGGCGACAACCACTCTGGTCCGTCAGTCAGTCATTTTCCAGGGTTATAAACACTGTGTGCGTGCACAGAAATCGGTAAGGAGGCTGGTGACAAATTCAACTCAACCACTCTGAGACAGAAGCTTCTAACATACTGAGCTGAGCCTTCACTCTAGTCAGACTATCAGCGACAGTGCATTCAGACATAGGGATCTGGGAGTCTGAGGTCGTCCACTCACGTCTGCCAGCCTTTCACCTGATATCTGTCGGTCTTAGGGTGACCGTCCCTCTAGCCTCTCACTTACTTACAGATTCAGTCATTGTCAAAAGCTATAAAGACCTCACAGTCTTAAGGTGGACATTTGCTCTTATTTTACTGGTGCCGCGTCTCTCTACGATCACTAATATTGGGTATATTTAATTTAGGGTTTCAAAGGGATCTTCAGCCACGGTTGTGCAATTTTCCAACAATGCAATTCTAGGTGCAAACCAGTGTGAGATGTGCACAGCTTTCTGACAGTGTAGGGCCTTCTAAGGGGTCAGTCTTGTGCCTTCCATGAATTGGGGTGTAGTTGGGTGAGGGATGGCACCAAGACATTTGTCCCAGTTTCTTCAGATTGGGCTGGCTCACTTCCAGACACATTCATTCATTACTCCGGGGGCTGCTGTCCTTCAAGAAATTTGCTCTTCAGATCCAGACTCTGAGGCAGGTTCGTCTCAAGGTAAGTAAGAGTTGCACGTGCTATGTTATTGATGTTACACAGCTGTCACCATGGCATGTCTCTGCGCAGCGTGGCTTAAAACCCTGTTCTCGGTGCTCTTCCGAGGTATGTGGCACTATATTATTTAAGGCTCGCAGTGTGTGGGCATGCCAGTGGGGGATAATGTACTGCATTGCTAAACACTTATAAGGTCCCAAAGGCGAGACCTATTGGTTATGCCAATGCTTGTTATTATTTACTCCTGCCTCATCTTCTTGCGCCTGGGAATTTTGCTGTTGCACCTATGTTTTTGTACCTTGCCAGAATAGAATCTACCTTTGATCTCAGAAAACTGGCGCTTTACAGTATCAAGGAGTTGAAAGTGTTCTGCAGGGAGAGGGGGTTGACCCTGCATGGGGAACACACAGCGGGACATTTGGTGAGCCCTGATTGGTTTTGAAAAGGCACGCAGGGAGGCAGCATTAACAGAGAACCAGGGGGGTGTTGGTTTCAGGGAAGACCCTGAGGAGGACCCCAAGATTAGTGAGGACTCTGAGTGGAAGGGTTCCCAATCCGCACCCCTTGAGGGAAGAGTCCTTGAAGAGTTTGAGGGAGAGGTGGAAAATTACTGAGCAGTGACTGCAGTAGATAGGGCGGATCACCTAGATAGGAAGTTCCTTGCTATGTCTGGGTCTAGTGCAAGGAGCCTCCCACACTGACTGTGTCCCCTGAGGAGTTCAGAGATCGACAGGCCAAGAGGGACCTGACGTTACAGCTGGCCCAGCTAGCTGTAGAAGAGAGAAGGGCTGAGGTTGAGAAAGCTTTCATTGAGGATAGGATGGCGGAGGATGAAAAGGCCTACACCAAGGACACCAAGGAAACACTAACTCTTGAGGAGAGGAGATTGTCCCATTAGTGTAGTTTTAGTGTTCTGGACTCACTAGTGCTGCTGGCATAGTCCAGTGGTGGCAGTAATATGGAGTCCAGTGAAAAAATGACCACCCACACATTCACAGACTCTGTACCGAGCTTCAAGGAAAGGGATGCTCTGGTAGTGAGCAGGATCCCTAAAAAGGATTGGGGGACTAGCCTAGGAAGTTATATCCTGAGGATGGGAGGGATACCCTACTGGCCCTAGAAGGGAGCAACAGGCAGGGGTACAGACTCATAGAGGAGACTAGTTGAGGTTCAGGGGCAGCAGGAAGCTTTCTCACCAGTATTGGGAGGAATTTGTGGAGGATTTTCGCAAAGCACTGGATGGATGGGTGAAGGGTGGCTCAGGTTCCCTCCAACCGAGGGAGGGGGATGTTCATAGAAGCCCAGAGAGTTTCCAGTGTAGTTGGGTGGATACAGGGTCCTATTTCCTTTCTCAGAGAAGATGGGGCAGTGAAGGTGAGCAAAGTCCTAAGGGGCCCTATGCCCTACCACTCTGCGCAGGAGGGTGCAGATACCCAGATGGAGGAGTTTGCAAAATGGTATCCCATATACCCAGGGCCTGTAAATTAAATACTACTAGTGGGCCTGTAGCACTGCTTGTGCCACCCAAAGACGTAGCTTTTCAAACCTGTCTCAGTTACTGCAACTGTGACTCGGCATTTAAAACTACTTGTCAAGCCTTAAACCCCCCTTTTACTACATATAGGTCACCCTTAAGGTAGGTCCCATGTAGCTCTTTGGGCAGGGTGCTGTGTACGTAAAAGGTAGGACATGTACCTTTATTGTGTGGCATGTCCTGGTAGTGACAAGCAGCCTATTTCGTGTCTCACTACTTTGAGGCCTACTTCTCTCATAGGCTAGCATTAGGATTTCCCTTATATGTGTTAAAGTGGTAATTCCTGATTTGAAAGGAGTAGTATTACCATGTTTGGTATGTTTAGCATGGTTGTGATAACTCCTTCTTCCTAGTGTAGGTGGATTTGAAATTACTATTTTAGAAATGCCACTTTTAGAAAGTGACCATGATAAGTCCCCTGCATCTGTGTTTTGTGTAATGTATCTGTTAGTGGTCTCGGCATCCCAGAAGTAGTCGAGTTTGTCATAGCTCTCCATGCTTTTACTAGATGGTGGCGATCTACATCAAGGGAACAGGATCTGCTTTCCACAGTATAGTTCTCTTGCTGGTTTATAAACCATTCAGGAACCACTCCTCAGTACTAGGAAAAATATTAGGATAGCTGGACGCTTTTGTAACACAAAGAATATATAATCAAACATATCTATGACTTTTTTAGTGATAAAGACACATCTTGACTTATATTCATCATCGCTCAGAATTATGCATACTCTACCACTATTCTAGCCTTGAAAAAGTCACTATGTGATGAAACACATGTCAGCTGTTTTTCCAGGTTCAAATACAGTCTTCGTTCAACAAACATCTGGCTCTTGTCTTCAAATTGTCGAAACATAAAATAATATGAAGCGTGAAACTGCTCCATGTTGATTGTTTTTGGGAGTGCTTTGGTTCTGTGATTTCTCATATTTGCAGGGAGGTATTTACTGATGTGTAGTATGCCTCAACGGAAGTATGGTGCATCTGCACCGTATAGCACCACCAAGAAAAGTTTTGGAGTCCTATCTAAAAACTGTGGCACATGATAAAAGAGGTGCGATCAACAAAACCATTACTACCCTTTCTAGCTATGTATTATACACAGACCGCTGGGACCATCAGGGTCTCCCCACGTGACCCTACGGTTGGTGTCTTTCTCCTCCTACCTGGGAGGGCACACTTAGTGGGCAGCTTCTCCTCTTCAGGGGGCATGACGACGTGAGACCTCTGCAGACGCTCCAAGAGTAGAAACAGATTGCTGTGGAAGAATTGTCTTACTGTATTCCCTGTAATAGGCCCTACGTTCAGAATTCATTTACCACATAATGTTCAATAGGAGTACAGGGGCACTGCATCCTATGTGTTTATAGAAAAATATGGTGTTTTATGAGTGGTTCCCCAATATGGTCACTTTACTTGCCCTAATGTGATGATTCATGTTTCGGTTCATAACCTGCTGCATTTCCAGCCCTGGGGTAGTAATGTATGTCGTTTTTTGCCTTACATTATTCAGGGTCATGAGTACTATCTCAGGCATTGCATAGTATGTGAGGTATGTATGACCTATGCCATTTTGGTGCACAGTAATATTGATTCATGTGTCTTTATTTTACAATCTGTTGCATTTTATGCCCTCATGCTATAATATATGATGTTTGCATTGTCAGGATAATTAGTAATAATTCATGATTTGCACAGTATGCAGTTTTCATGATAATGTAATTTTAGACTTTGTTATATGCACAATATATGCTAATGTATTTTTATACAATCTTGTGTGGGGTCTCTTTGGTGGTTTGTTCATTGTGTTTCTGGCATGAGTGTGATGCACAAATGCTTTACACATTGCCTCTGATGAAAAGCCTGACTGCTCTGTGCCAAGCTACCAGATGGAGAGCACAGGTTATCTTTGGTGTGTAATTTACTCGGGATAAAACTTTTATTGCGCTCTCTACAGTAGAAGCAGTGTAAGGTAAGGTTATCATTATGATATGTAATCATGTATTCATATAATCACTGCAACACCATAATTAATGGAATATTAATTACTCTTCTTCACCATTGTTGTAATGCTGGTAACAATGTTTTGTTTCCTACTACTAATAATTGAAGCTCAAATATTTTACACAAGAATCAAATTGCTTCACCAAATGTTTGAAATGCCAATTTGCATATTTTCTGTGTCTCCTATTGGACGTACTTAAGGTAACCACAAAAGGGTAGATATGTTTCTACAATTTCCTTGCAGGAATCAGAGTAATCATGTTCTAAGCCAGGTCACAGACACCATCCGATATCCTGTCAGCTTTAATGGTCCAGATGGTGTACTGTGAGCTAGCCATGAATTGGCTCAACATATTCTGATGATAAGCATGCACTAAATTCCCATATTCTGGTGCATATGTTGTCCAAACTCACAGTCTTATTGGATTAGCTGGAGCTGTATGACAGGTATGCCAGACGTAGGTCCTATTCACACTGGCTCATGGAAATTAAGCTATACTTAGTTGATGAGACATAAGTAGGGTGAAACAGGTCCTGGGTTGTTTGCGTTCCTGTTCAAGGCTTGGCAGTTTGGGCTGGAATGTGCCCATTGAAGCAGGGTCAAAACTTATTTGAAAATCTCTAGGTCTAAACTGACATGGTATAGTGTGCAAATTAATGATGGATTGGCATGCAGCCCATAATAACTACCAGCGGCTGAGATTAATTCAAGCATTCTATCCGTCACTTTTTTGTATACTTTTAGAAAGTTGGCATTGTTTTGTCCTGACCATTTGGTGCTTGTTGCCTATGCCCTGAGTCACATGACTCTTAATAGTTGGCAGCGGGCCTTTATGTATTCCTCCCACACAGTGGCCCATCTTGCCAGGATGGGAGTGGTGGAGCAGTTCCCTGCCACAAATATATTTTAAAGGGGCTACCTCCACACACACAAAGGAACTTGACCAAAGCCTATTGCCACTCCAGATCACTTGGATCCTGGGCAGGTCAAAGAAGGAACATTCCAGAACCAGATGTGTGAGGATATTAGAATTTCCCCAACTTCAAAGGCATGCACCAGGTATAAATATTGGACCTCTTGAACCACTCAACAGATCATGTCTGAGCCTGTGGAGACTTAGAAGAAGGGCTGGCCTGCTCCTGGAAGGACTGCCCTGCTGCCCGAGAAAGGAAACTTGACCTGCTCCTAGGAGGCTAGCTGATTGGCCTCCTGTTTTGATTTGCAAGACCACAACATGCTCCAGATGCCCCCATGTAACTGCCCTGCTGACTTCTGCTAGAGTGAGTTCCTGATCCCCAGAGGTGCCTCCTCAGGTTCTGGACCCTTGGCTGGAATCAGAGTGTACAACTCTGCAAAGAAAGGGAGACATCCTGAGAGTTTGGACTTGTCTCAGGGCAAACTGGCCTGGTTCGACCAAACGACTCTGCCAGCAACACAAAGCTCCAATGAACCCCACTCTTCATGCTACAGCCACCAACAGAAGCGACCAGCAATGCAAAATCTGCTCTTCCCAACACAGCAAAGACAGCCCTCAGTGCCAGCCATCTTGAAGCTCCAGCAATAACCATCCACAATGCCTGACCAGATCTTTGTGCTGCAGCGACGACACTCCCAAACGCTCTGCCTACTTTTCGTGCCTCCTCCACCATGAACTGGACTTTTCAGTCTGAGCTCTAAGAAGGTATCTCTTTCAGAGGGACTAATCGTGTCCCTGTATCTGGCCCAAGCTCCATTGCAGTTGGCCTGCACTTTTGAATTCCCCCAGTCTAGCTCGACCATGTTGCTGCGAATGGCGCTTTGTGCAATGAGACAAAAAACTTACCTAAAATTTTGATTGGATTTTGGTTGTTCTGGTAACATTTAATTTATTGCAATTTACTCTATTTCACAGAAATTTTCCTGGAATTTTCTTGCATTGTATTTTCTCTTTATTACCTTTTGTGCCAAGCTACCAGAGGATTAAGCACAAGGTTAATTTAGTGACTTAGGAGATTCACCCTGAAAGGGATTGTGGTTGTTGTTTGAGAATGGTCTTCATCCCCCTCAAGCAAAGAAAACATTTTCCTATAGGTAACAATGGGCTTTTCTTCAAGTCAGGATTATCAGAAAATTGACACAATAAAAATGCATCTGGCTGTCATCAGTCTTTCTGAAGTGGTAATCTGAGACATACAAAAGGGAATGCTTATCCTACACCTTGAACACCAGAAACTACAGTCCCCAAACCTCACCCCTAATATCAACCAAATGGCAGTGCTCAAAGAATTTATAAGTAGCTCCTTGCTACCAAAGTCTTTTGAATTTTTAAAGTTATCCATGACTCCATTCTTCTCACTGTCTGGATCTCCACTCTTCACTCTGGAAAGCAATCAACACTCTCCATTTTCAGGAGAAGCTAGCTTCATCCCGTGCTATAACCAAGGCAAAAGAAACAATTGATGGACAGAATGCTGGACAATGCAGACATTCACCCCCAGTCACAAGGATCTGTGTTAAATCCATCATCTCCTTGTGTTTGCTTTGTTCGTCCTACGTTGGCAGGGTATGCCCAGATGTGGGTCTGTTGCTCACTTTGCCACTGGATTCAGGCTAACCTGGCTGATTAAGGGTGTTACCCAGAAACCGGTCCCAGGATGCTAATTTCCGGTTCAGAGAAGACCTGGCTTGGCAGTTCGGGCTGGGCTGTTCCCATGAGGCACAGGGTCAAAACTGATTTGCATATAGCTGGGTCTGAGCTGAGGTGGTGAAGGGAGCAAAAGAATGATGATGGATTTAACCCAGATCTGTGACTGGGGGTGAATGTCTGAAAAGTTTCAGAGCTCCATCCATTATCTCCTTGTGGTTGCTTTGTGCTATAACCAGGGGCTTCCAAATTGCATCCTATTGGCTTCAGTAGTCAGACTCACTCCCACAGAAAGATCCACAACCATACAAGCACTACATCTTCATACTATACAGGCTTATGCACTCAACACACACGCAGGCTGTCTGTGCAAGTTTCTGGGTTCCACAAAACAGCTGAACTTTGCACAAGGGTTGTTAGTAGGCCAACCTCTCCTGACACAGATAAAACAGTCTGGTTATACTAAGGAGTCACAAAACAGTGTTAACACCACTGCTTTATGGACTACACCGAGGACATTGAAAGTAATCCACCACGCTTGGTGAGCCCGTCCACACCACATAACAGATCCAGCACCTTGCATTGTCAACGATAAGGCTAGGTCTCTACACACACACTAGACTATTGTGGCCCCAAAAAAGTCAAGATACCAGTTTCATTTTTAGTTGGGCAACCAGGGCAGGGGTACATGCCAATTGATCATGCAGGTGACATGTTTATTCCAAAACCATTACTTTCCTTAAAGACATTCCAAGATCACTCTAACCCTTTGAGAGCCCCAGGAGACTGCCGCTCAATCAATAAGATACCGTCATGTGACTCCTACACACCCAGATATCTCTCAGTCTGCCCACAAGCTGCACCCTTTAGTATTTAAGGAACCTATGTGTACTCTTGGAGAACCTCTATATAGCCACTGAAACTTTCCAGCCTGCTATTAGAATGTATGAACTCATTTGCAGAGACCCTAAAACTTTCCCTTCCCTCAGTGGGTCCTTAAGCACTCCTAATAAGCCCACAGAGATCATTGGTGTACCCTCATATATCTCCAGTATCTCCAGCAGGACCTCAAGAGACCCTTAATCTGTCTTCAGTTACCCCAAAAAAGTCCTAACAAGACCCAGTGAGCCATTGGATATCCTCAGTGTACCCTCTGACACTTCCAGCAGACCCTTGGAAGACCCTTGTTTCAACTTTAGATGCCTTCAGTTGGAACTCAGAGCTTTGCTCCACATGTACTTATAGAGAGCATGCAACGATCTACCCTTCAGAAAGCATCACTCAGTTTTAAGAGAACCCAATTTGGTTGTTAGAAACCAGTTTCGCAGGGCCTCATACACTCTCAGTGGTCTGGTCTTCAACTGGCCAAAATGTCCTACTTTTCTGTGACTCAGGAGGAGTGCCCCCTGCATCCCTTTGACTTCTACCCTGAGTATGTCTGGTTAACACAAAGGGGCATGTTTTGTATAGAGTATTTTCCATATAACTATTGGATCTTCCATACTTGTTGCTCTTTTCTTGATGTCATAGATACTGTCAATCATACGTTGCTCCCTGCAGGTTTCTTTTACTTTGTCAATCACAGTGGACAATTTTCAAGGAAAGGTGTGACAGCTGCAAGAGTTTGCTCTGTAATTTGGGTTTATGCTCAGTAGTCGTGGACTGTTTGAATTTCTGTTGGGATATAATTTAGAGATTGTACTCTTGGATTGCTATCACTCCATATGGTTTACTTGATTGTGCTGTCTTCATCCAGTGTAGGTTTTCATACATAGCAATAATTATCTAAAATCTTTTGTAAAGTGCTTCAGAAAACCCAAATAGAGAACAATTGTCACTATCCCAGATGATCCTTTTACTTACTAACATAGAAAATATTTCAGGATAGTGGGCCGGGGATTATATTTACAAAGACTACCTCGGGATTCCTAATGTAATAGTAGAGCCCCGGCCCAATTACAATAAAGCTTAATAGAGCCCAAAGCTGTAACAAACTATGGCCCTCATTAGGATGGCGGGTGGACTTTGCCCACCCGCCATCCTTGTGCAAAACGGGACCGCCCGCCATAGGAGCGGCTGTCCCGCCTTGAGCATTAGGATGCGCCCGCCGCACAGGGGTGCGCATCCTGTATTTCTATCATTGCGGCGGACGGTGCAGAAAGTGCCACCCGCCGCAATGGTAAAAATGCACGTTGTGCATTTCAAAGCACAACATGACAGGCAACCCCCGGTGCCTGCCATGTTGCACTTTGAAATGCGAGGGGGTACCATAGGTACCCCCCATGTGCACCCCCTACCACCCGGACTCCCAGGGGGCCCGCAATGGGCCCCCACAGGGAGTGTCCGCATGCCGCCATGGAAAAGCATGTCTGGAAAAGCATCCTAATATGGCTGGCGGTAACACCATATTAACCGCCACCATATTAATCCGTTTCCGCCCCGGCCGCAAGGCGACAGGGGCGGAAAAGCGGCGGACGGTCTTTCCATCCGCTGCGGTCCCCCCGCCATTCTAATATGGCGGGAGGAATTCTGGATATGATGTCGGGCGGATTGCCCTCGCCAGGCCGGCGGTGGCTACCGTCAGCCTGGCGGGGCAATTCGCACGACATCATAATGGGCCCCTATGTTAGATTGCAGAGCTCTGATTAATAATTAAATCCAAATCCTGCCAGGAGGTTTTAAAATGCTTTAAACCAGCAACTCTTCTAGCATGGGCTTTCTCAAATTGCTTCGTCCTAGTCATTTTACACAGCCATTCTTTATAAACTGGAACTCTGCATGTTCGCCACATTTGCAAAATCAGAGAGCAAGCTATATTAAAAACAATTGCCAAAAACCTCCGTCCTGAATTTGGTACGTTTAAAGATTGCTCCTTATGTAAGAAACCGAAAAGTGCCAAGGGCAGTTCTAAATTGCCCCATCACTGAATTTAAGACAGATGCTAACTTAAACCAAAACGGGCTGAGCAGCAGTAAAGAATAAAGATGTGTAGCCAACACCCCTCATCCTGATCTTTACAATGAAAACAGCAATTGTCAAGTGCCGGGAACATTTTATTCAATGCTGCCGGGGTGTAGTAGGCTATCCAGTGGGAAATAAAAGACATCCTTTCAAAATTTGCCACTCTCAATGACGTATGGCCTAAGAGCGATATAGTCTGCCAATCTCTCACTGAAAAATCACAATGTGTTGTTGACCGTAGTTTATCTAAAATATTCTTAATACCATTTAGGTGTATCCCTACATTCCATATGAATGAATGAATGAATGAATGATTACGGATTTGTATAGCGCTGGCTACCCGGAGGCATCCTAGCATATCAGCTGAAAGCAATTCCCTATCCGACCATCCTAGACCTGAACAAGGCTTGAAATAAAGCATGGCTATCAAGACTAGGATCAAACAGCTACATGCATCATTGTAGGAATTTGCGATTCCAAAGGACCCCCCCTGCACCCCTGGAATGTCATGTAAGTACATTTTACTCACACACATGTCCCAAGGGCATGTGTGTGTGTAAAATTTAAGTTTCAAAAATGCATTTATTTGCATTTTTGAAACTTTTCGCAAATTACAATGAAGGTGTACTTCATGGTAATTTTTCCCTTTAAAATTGAGAATTCGCAAAAATAAATAAATCATGCATAGCATTTAAGAAATCGCAAAATTTGCGATTTCTTAAATGCTATCGCAATTTGAGAAATCGCAAAAAATTGCGATTTCTTAAATTGCGAGAAATGGGAAATGAATGATGCATCCCAATAAGTGATTTTGGAATTGCAAACGGCCAATTTTTGCGATTCGCACCGTTTGCGATTCCAAAATCGCTTGATGCATGTGCCTGAAAGTTTTGAGCCTTGCAGAACGATAACATCTGATGGTAGCTGAGAAAGAGCTGCACGCCTAGTTCCCTACATCAAGCTGAAACTGCAAGCCAAGTCATCCATCTACCCTGGAGAAGTAAGTGAACTATCTCTCTAAACCCAGCTTGTTCCCAAAGGCTAACTGCGGCGGGGGCTGTAATGAAACACAAATGGCCTAGCTCCCAAAGCGTAAGAAACACTCAGCCTGAAGAAATGTTATTAAGACGAAACAAACTCTGAAGCCTAGCACTTATACCAGCAAATCAACTTATATCTGTTTTTCTTGGAAATTTGGGAACTTTAATTAAAATTATTAGTTGAGTGGCAGCACCCTACGTCATTCTATCCAGTAAAAAGGAGCCATTGAAACCTTTGCCATCCAAAACTCTAGCTCACAAATCCAAGAGTGCTGCTTGGTAATAGCCTTGAAAATGGGGAGAAGGCAGCCCACCCTGGAAGATGTGTACCTAAAGGGCATGACACTTAACCCTAGGTGCTTTGTTACTCCAAATAAAGCACTTAAGAATCACATACAAATCTATAAAATACAAATTCTTAACTTTTATTGGGACATTTTCCAAAAGACATACTAAAAGAAGGAGAAGAGACAGTTTGATGAGAGCTACTCTTCCAACCAAAGTCAGAATGAGCAAAGTCCATTTTTCCAGCAGCCCCTTTATCTTATAAAATATTGGGATAATGTTTAGCTGAAAGAGCTTAGAATAATCTTGAGTAACATATGCCCGTAAATAACACATTGGCTTAGTCCTAATTGCTAAAGGCTCTATAGAAATTGTGAATAAATACACGAAAGGTGACACCCCTGACAGGTTTCCCTCTTTATTGCAACGGTTCCTACTAAATGAGAATTACTGAAAATTGAAAGTGTTAGGTTGACTTTCGATAACATGCTGGGAAAATGTGAAGGAAACTCAAATCTTTGCAGGCCAAAGGGCAACTCGTCCCAGTTAACTATATAGAAGGCTTTCTCCACATCGACCATAAAGGATACTGCCTTCGCATGGTTAACTGAGGAAAAGTCAATTGCCTGGAGTAATAAGCCTGTATTCGCATCCATCATTCGTCCAGCCACAAAGCCTGTTTCATTCCTATAAATTACAGCCTGAGCCATGGCCCATAACTTTATAAAAAGCTTATAGTCAGCATTGAGCAAACAAAGGCCCGATAGGAATTAACATCCTCAGGGTTTTTACCCTTTTAAAAAAAACTAACGATAGTTGGTTCCCTGAAGTAATATGAAAATTCCCCCCATCTGTAAAAGAATTAAATAACTGTCAAAAAAGTGAGAATTTTGTCGGCAAAGAGCTTAGGTCACGGGTTGATCCCACATGCTGAGCGGCTGAGCATCACAGTCCCTCTCCCTTTTCCCCATTGGACAGAGTTTCTCAGTTTCTGACCACAATACAGAGCAAGAACCCACATCAGTATGGTTGGCTCTCTCTCTACGGGACCAGCGGCTCAAGCTGGGGGTTGGAATCTGTCAATTCCAGAAAACTGCTCATGCTCGGCTCCTGGGACCACAGAACAGACTGCGGTTTGAAGAGGACAGGAGCACATGGACAAAGGTAGAGCACAAGCGGCAATGGACTGCTTCTGTATGTTTGCAGCACTCAACACCTACAGCCCTCCTAAGAAAACACATTGAAGGTTATTGAGTGATGGTGGTAAGGGGGACCAAGACCCTTATACCCTTTGCTGCTAGTGAGCTGCTTTTCATCTATCTGCTGGCCCAAGAAATCTCATACTATCAGCTTCTTACCTCACCACGCAATCCCAGATGAGTGGATCAGCTCTAAGGGAAGTGGGACCTTCGGGTGAACAGCATCTCGTGCAGTGGACGCTCAAGAGAAGGGAGAAAGGAGGTGTAGTGTGAGGTATTCTAACCTCTGATGGTTCCAGGTCATGTGGAAAGTTATCTCTCCTTTTGGTGTGCAGCCTCTCTGGAAAGCTTAAGGTCTGGATTGCACTGAGTGCCAAATTCCCACGCTGCAACTCCTGGAGACTGGAGGAAGGTCAGAACAGCCAGGTTTGCCAGCCGGGAGGGTAAGTACTATCTGTTTAACTTTTAATGTTGAAAGGCACTAGGGTTACTACCCAGTTGGGGACACTGGTTTGCTTCATGTAGTTGCAACCAACTTAAAAGCAAGTCTGTGTATTATGTAGGAGTACTCTAAGGCATCAGGCGTCTCTGGCAACCCTAAAGCAATAGCCTTGGTACAAAGAGCAAAACAACTTGGAGGTCAGCAGCGGCGCGGGCTAACCACACTTCCATTCTATGTAAGGAGTTGATGATGGCCTCAGGCACAGGTTCAGGATATATCAACGATAACTCATTTCCAGAGGTAACTGAAAATTTGGATACTGAGGCACTAGGTTCTCTCTCTCAGCTGGGTTGCAAAAATCTTTTGGTCATTTCAACGTTCACCTCCAAACAGACAGCTAGGGCAGAACTAGCTGAGACTTATGTGGAGACTGAACCAGGCCTGGAGCAGGATATAGCTACAGTCAAGGACTATCCATTGTTTCAAAAACGTAAAGCCGGTTCTGCAGCCACCATTTTGGAAGTCTCTCAGGCAATGGCTACGCCCCCTCTCCTTGTGCTACCAGCTATTGCTTTAATGGGTGAGCAGGATGCCTTTCAATCTTCTTTATTGGCCTCTCAGACGGCTGCATCAGGGGTCTTGCAGTCGAATGGGTTAGCGGAAGAGCCAGTGGGCAATTTTGTGGTCGGGTCACAGCAAGAAGCTCTGCAGCAGGGTAATAAAACTCCCACTCTACAACTGGAAGTCAAAAACATGCTAAATATCATTTTGGGAGAGATTGGGGATTTAAAGGCCTCTCAAGTATCTTGAACTGCTGCCTTACATGCAGGCTCAATAAAATTGAGTAATCCATAACCCAGTTTCCCGAGAGGCTGAAGAAGACTGAATTTAGGATATCAAAGTTAGAGTATCAGCTTTCTATGACGCAGAAGGAAATCGGCCTGGTCCATAAACAACAGTGCTGGATGGAAAATAAGATTGAAGAACTCGAAAGTCATTCACGTCGTTCCAATCTGCATATTGTGGGAGTCCCTGAAAGCTGTAAGGGGCAACAAATGCTTCCGTGGGTAGATTCATTCCTCAAGTCCCATGTTTTGCCAGATTTTTCTCGAGATTTGATACTAACAAGAGCTCACCGTGACCCAGCACAGTGCTCCTCTATCTAAAAAATGACCACATGCAATTCTTGTTAACTTTAGGGACTATAGAATTAAAGGGCAGGTTTTGGCAAAAGCAATCAGTTACATACAGTTTTCTACACCTGAACTACCCCTTTGTCGCATTTTCTCGGATTTGTCCGCTTCTGCAGCCAGACGGCAAAAGGAATTTGTCAAAATGCTTCATCTATATAAAGCACATGGTGTACAGGCAAGCACTGAGCAGCAATTTACATTGAAGGTTCTGTTGAAAGGGCGATTTCATCCACTTTCTAATGTCTCTGCGGTGCAGGAGCTTCTACAACAGATTTCTAATGAGGTTTAATTGTGATTTATATAAACTGCCTATAACAAAGCTTTGAGGTTGTTATTAAATCTGGGGGATGCATTTGTCTGGCTAGTTAGCCGCATATTTGTTGGGGAAAAAAGAGAAGGAATAAAGAAAAAAAGGAAAAACCTTTTTTTAGTATAGGTGATGTGGTAGAGGGGTTGGGGAGAAGGTGCAAGGGTGCAATGTCATGTTACCTAGGTTAGATAGGCACACCTTGGGAGGGGTATTGTGGGCTCTTCTCTTCCGATTAGGGCTCAGGTTTTTTCTGTGCATTTGTATTTTGTTTTGCTTTTTTGTAGGGGTATTGCTGGGTCACAGGTAGGGTTATAGGGGTTGGGGTAGGCATTTATATATAAAAATGAGCAGATTTTCCTTCCACATACCTCCATTGGATAACTCTATGTATACAATGTTATGGTATTTAGTGATTGTTTATTTTTAAATAACAATTGAAAATGGGATATAAAACCAGAATTCTAGTTTGTAATGTTAACTCCATGATTAATAGACAAAAGAGTGGTGCATTAATGAGATAGTTGGCTTCTTTTTCCCCAGAAGTTCTCTTTCTTCAAGAGACTCATTTGAAGGATAACTTGTTGAAGTTTTTTATTCCAAGGAAGTAATTGCATGCAATGTTTGCCTCAGCTGGTCTGGCAGTAAGAAGGGTTGCGATCTATTTGAGCAGAGCTCTCGACTGGGTCCTTAGTGATATAATAAGAGACCCGCAGGGTCAGTGGCTTTGGGTCAAGGTTGCGGTTAATGGCCTTCCTAACAACTTAGTAAAACTATTATGCCACAGTGACCGATGTTCCCAAACCTGTGCAGCAGACATACAAAATTGCATTAGGAGCGGTCAGCCCGATCATTATCGGCAGGGATTTTAATCCAATAAAACAAGACAAATTGCAAACTAAAAAGATAATAGATATTCTGAAGAATGAGTGTTTTTCAAGCCGGTATCACACCGCTTCGCGTAACGATTTCTTTTTATTTTCTCACTCGATGACAAAGGCAGGGTTGGATATCTGGGCAAAATCTTTTTCCGATCATTACCTTATCTCAATTACAAATGAGGTCAAGATCACTTGGAATGATAGGCCCAGGTGGCAGCTGAACTGCTCACTATTAGCAGACCAACAATGGCTCAGTGATATGAGGGAATTCATTAGGTAATGTTTTCAACTGAATCAACTTACAGCTTCTAGGTTCTCTATATGTGAAGTGTTTAAAGCTTCCAACAAGGGGTGGATTATTGCCTATAGGGCATATTAATATGGATAACATCAACAAAAAATAGTTCAGCTGCAAGTTGCTGTAGATCAGGCATCTCGAGTAAGTAGACATTCATCTACCTATGAAAAGGCTGAGCAAAATCTAAGGGTTTTTTTGTCATACAATAAATTACTGGTTCCAGGGCTTACCAACAGCAATTATATGAAAAAAGTCTGCTGGTATCTGGCTTGGTCTGCCTGGGCAAAACAAGAGTCTGCATATGTCAGGAAATTGAAGAATCCTGCCTCGGGTGACCTGATAAACAAAAATAAATTATCTCAGTTTTTTCTTGAGCATTATAAGTGTGTTTACGAAACCAGCTATTCTACTTCCCAATTAAGTATAGAAAATTACTTTCAGGCTATTCAGAATACCAACTATAGGGGACACTGAGGCAGATCAACTCATGTGTAGTATTGCACTTAGGAATTCAAAGATGCTCAAGCTACAATGCCTAGGGTTAAGGCTGCAGGCAATGATGGCTTCCCAGCTGAATTTTATAAATCATTTGATGCTGAATTGATGTTGCTCCAAATAGTTTTTTATCTTGTGCAATGTTTCTATCTTGCTCACAAGTGTTTTTGCTGACTGATCTGAGCAGCTGAGAATATACATTACACTAATAATATAAAGCATTATTTTGACTTTTCTTCAGGTATGTTTATCAATCACATTGCTGCAGAAAGTGGTTTAATGGTCTTTTCAAACAAGAACGGTGACAGGATGCACTCTTGTACCTTGCACCTCCATATCAAAATGGTTTGAACAGGGATGTTTCACAGCTCGTCTGTGTGGGAAGACTGCATTTTAATGCATTAATATTAACTGGGTTATTTGGCTTACTAGCCCTTTGCAGTTTTCGGAAAAGATAGGCCCATTCAAGACAGCCAAAGACCTTCAGCAGATTGAATGAGAAAGGGTTCTTGTAGTCCATATCATCCATGGTTTGCTAAGATAGTACAACTATGTTCTTAGAATTCCTCATTATGAATACTCAAGTGTGAAGCCCAACTGTGTGGAATTGAAGAGTTGTAATTTTTTCAGTTTTGCTTCCAGTGATTTCATAAATATGTTTTATATTTGTAAACATATCTGACTGTAGATCTCAAACTTAATGTGATCTGTTAGCCCTGTCAACCTTGGGTGGTCTTCCCTTAAAACCTTTTGCCTGCTTACCTCCACTTTTTGCTGTATCTTTTTGTTGGCCTTAGTACTCTGAGCACTTTACCACTGATGACGAGTGCTAAAGTGCATGTGCTTCTCCCCTGAACATGGTGACATTGGTGTATACCTGATTGTCATATTTAGTTTAGTAATAAGTCCCTTGTAAAGTGATATACCATAAACCCAAGGCCTGTAATCTATATGCTACTAGAGCACTGGTTGAGCCACCCACAAAAGTAGCCTTTAAAACCTGTCTCAGGCCTGCCATTGTATGGCCTGTGAGCACAGTTTACTTCCACTTCGACTTGGCATTTAAAAACTACTTACTAAGCCTTATTCCCCTTTTTATTACACATAAGCCACCCCTAAGGTCAGCCCTATGTAGCCTTAAGGGCAGGGTGCTGTGTAACTAAAAGGTAAGCCATGTACATTTAAGTATTACATGTCCAGGTAGTGACAAACAGCTAAATTTATGTTTCACTACCGTGAGGCCTGCTCCTCTCATAGGCTGTCATTGGGAATTCCTTAAATCACTTTAAAGATATAATTCCTGGTTAGAAAGGAGTAGCTGCATAGTGTTTCATATCTTTGTAATGCTGAGGATAAATCCTAATTTCTGGTGAAGTTGGATTTAACATTACTGTTTTAGAAAGTGCACTTTTATAAAATGGACATTTCGCTGCTTACTGATCTGTGTGCCTTGCATCCTGTCTCCAATACACATCTGGGGTGGGTGGCAGCTACACTTTGTGTATTCTCTCTAGACAGCCACAGTGGGTTTGACAGGGAACTCATCTGCATCCATCTGCATTCTCATAGCTCTTCTTGAGCAGGGAGAGGGGGGGGGAGCTGACACTTAAACCTGAATAGGCAGGATTCTGTTTCTCACAAAAATGGCTGATTACTCCCCTCCCCCCCCCCCATAGATAGCCTGGCAGATAGGACTGGGATGAAAGGGGACCTCTGCACTTCAAAGGCATGCTTTGAAGTCACTGCCACTTCAAAGGCATATTTGGGTATAAGTACTGGAGCTCTGACCCTATCAAGACATTTCACTACTGGGTCTGTGACAAACTCTGCCAGGAGTAAAGGCTACTGTGCTACAAGGATTGCAATGTTGGCTAACTGCTGCTCTGAAGGAACTGCTTTCTGCTTTGCTGAGATGCCCTGCTACCTGTTGATCTCTGCCCTGCTGAGGACAAGGACTGGACCCATCTCACTTAAACCCAGAGTGACTTCAAGGGCTTCACCTCTGTTCTAAACTTTCAGGACCATAAAAGACTTCTTGTAAGTCTACAACAGCACCTGGACTCTGCCAACTGTGAGTCCTGCCCTGCCAAGAGGTGACAATCCAATCCTGTATCCTTGTAATGTGATTTCTGCAGTCCAGAACCATCAAAATTGATGCAATGACGACTTTGCGCTGATCGGAACCAACACATAGCCCTTCTGTGCCAACACAGGAGCCGGTCGATGACATTTTCTCGACCGACTGCAGAGCTCGACAACTACAGACAGCGCTCTTCTACAACAACAAAGTGCCTGCATTGTAAAGGGGTTCGACACCAAAGCCTTCATTGACTACATGGATCGGCACCAACGCTTCGCCTTCATCTACAAGATTGACAAGGATGTGGCACCTCCTCGACTCCTCGCATTAATCCTTCAATATGAACTCTTGCTCCATCCAAGGTACTTTTCAGTGGGACCTGCATGAGTCCTGTAGTCGTCTAGCCTCAGTCACGGTCGGCCTGAACTGTGGATTTACCCCAGTTTAGCAAAACCTCAAGTCAACCCCCAGCACCATTGACTTCCAAGCACTATTTTTGCTTTATTCTTTAAAAATTCATAACTCAAGTTCTATTATTGGAATTTTGTAATTTTGGTTTTGATTTTCTCATAAAAATATTCTACATTTTTCTAAACCAGTGTGTGGTATTTTTATAGTGTTTTCATTGTTTTGCTGTGTGTGTGTAGGTGTTGCACACATTCTTTACACATTGCTTCGTCTTATATGCCTGATTACTCTGTGCCAAACTACCAGAGGGTGAGCACAGGTTATATTTTAGTGTGTATCAAGCTTACCCTGACTACCTTAGTGGTCCCTTCTTGGACAGGGTGCATACCTCTGCCAACTAGAGACCCAATTTCTAACATGATCCCTCACTAATTTTGGTATCAGGGATGGTATTACTGAATGATACATGAAAGCCTGCAATATATGTATAAAAACAAATCTCCAATGTTCTTATTAGTATAGTTGTGACATCATTCTTCACTGCTTGAATATGAAAGTGGCATTGCAGCTCAGCTGCAGGAAGTTATTGAGGTTGAGTAGTGACATAATAAACATACAGACTGAAAGCTAGGACATGGAACAATAACAAAGTTGCTACTGCTCTTTAAGCTTTCAAAAGGAAAACAAGCTCTTCTGAATTGTTTCACTGACATTGACCGCCATTAGCAAAAAAAAAATATTTATGTACCTGTGCTTGGTTTTGCATGGATAGAGTTCATTGCATGAAATTAGGAATCTATCTTCATAAATCAAACATATTAACAAATGTACTAACTCTTTTATAGGCAGGAACAAGCTCCCAAGGATTTAAGATATTTGAATGAAGATTAATGGTGCATCCATGTATTATAAGATACAAATACCCTCTGAAGAGCAGTGAAGGATATTTCTAGTTACATCAGAATTTCATGACCTAGTAAGGGACCTCCTCAGTGAGTGACAATATCCTTATGATGAAGGGTAGAGTGTTCTTTATCTTGGTTTTTGGTGAAATGCCCCACAATTTTCTGCTGCTCTGAACATGTTGCATAATAGAGATGCAAAGAGATTGTCGCAAATTTTATAAAAAGAGATTGAAATTTCTCTTCACTGTTGAACCTGTTTATCATTCCGACGTCAATCCCTTTACTATTTCTACATTATTTTGTTGTGTTATTGGCAACAACTTTAATTTTTGACAGTGAACGTTAGTTATAATATCCAACTTGTGCTTCTTTGATTCTTCCAACTTCCAAAGTGTAAATGCATTTTAAAAAATGCTTTTAAAACCTGTGCTATGCCTGTTGAAACACAACCAATGTCTGGCTGTCCATGTCAATGTCTGACATAAATGTAAATGTAAAATTCAGTATTTGTAAAGCGCACAGCTACCCGGAGGCATCCCGGCGCTGGGGGCCGTTGGGAAGATTAAGCGAGCTATTGCCATGAGGTCTCTATCTTCTAGGTGCAAGGCCAAACGTAAGATCACAGTTTCTCTGTTCATACTGTTCTTTGCTCCCGGTGTACTAAAGCTATTTTATGCTGGGATTTCTGTAAGATTTTTAATGAATTTAACCTGTGGTTCATCATATCATTGTTTCTAGTATAACTGTTGTTCATTATATTGTTCCAGACAAGCCAGTAGTCTCATCAACTCATCTCTAAGGGATACTTTCAAAGCTTCCTATATTATTTGCAGGGACTACATGGAATCAAGGTTATTGTCCACAAATTCTTTTAGCAGAAGCATCATCTTAGTCATTTTCACAAGCTTTACTATAAAGGAAGAATTCATTTAGCATTTTAAATAATACCTCAGCCTAAACCCATATGGTACCAAAACGTATGACAGTGTTGGATGTCATAGAGTGCCAATGTGCTGTCCATGTGAAACAGGTGTTGTTGGAAATTACAATCTTTTGTGTGGTATTCCCCCAGATTTCTTTTTTAAGTTTCAGCTAAACTTATTTTTGTTGGCCATAGGACTCTGTGCACTTTAGAAATCAATCAAAAGAGAGCTGACCACATTCCTAATTCTTGGTCTTCCAGAATACAGAGGACAAGAGACAGAAAAACTCTCTTGTTTTTTAAAAGGACTCTTACCCACACATCACAATGTGGCATGCTCATCATCGAGTCCTTGTCTGAAATACTTCAAAATACCAGACAAGCTTAACCCTATATTTGGAGGAAGCACTTTGATATTGTGGAAGATCAGGAGTTTGGGACCAGGGAAAGCTAAAGCTCAATATTTTTTAGGGTGTTGTTTAACATTTTCAAGGGCAATTATTATTCTATGTGCACCATTAGACAGATTCTTGCGAATTTTCCTAACCTCGAGAAATTAGCCTCACATGATGTGCACCAAAGTGTTCCTCGTCCTGATGAAGACCCCATTGCGATGTTGCCCACTTACACCTGTTTTTTTGGGTGTCGAAAAGTCAACGTGTTAAGAACAAAAAGCATACCATACCTAACTAGACAGATATAAGATAGGATGAAGTACACATGTCTTTTTTAAGGGCATCAACTATATTTGGACGCTAAATAAACTTATGTGGATATATGTTAAATTGTGTTATTTGTCTTTTTTTGTCTGTTGTCATAGCACCTGTATCATTTTGAGGCACATTATTACACATGTATGAATATGTTACAAAACATTGTCCATAGTCTGTTTTTGGTCTGAATGTTCCAATGTACTAAGCACAGACGATATATGACTTCAAATATATTGGTCATTTGTAACTGTTATCAAACAAACAGTATTGTTGTCTTTTCTAAATGTTTGGTCTAAAGGGTGTTAATTGATGGTTCTTTGTCTATGTGGATATATCCCACTAATTTAAAGCAATTATCTCTCCGTGGCAGAACCTCTACTTAAAAACGCAAATGCCAGCATACACAATCACACCAGTGGGCGAAATCTCGCTCTGCACTGAAGCCTCCAGTATCAACTTAGACAAGGGATGCATACCATGATGAAGTTGAGGTAGGACAGAATGGCCACTAGTGCCAGGGTAGATGCCCTAATACACTCTATTCCAATCATCCATCTCACTACAATCAATCCCACAGTACTGTCTCAGGCTCTTTGATAATACTCCAAGGACAGCCTGGCCGGGTAGGAGCAGCTGAATGATCACACACACCACTTCCTGCCCGACCAAAACATTGGTATTCTCCAACATCACTTGGAGTTTAGTTTGATTCCACAATTCAGCTCCCTGAGTTCTATACAAGAAGCAACTTCTTTGTCCTTACCCCAACACAGTGGTATCACTCCCTCAGAAGTACAACATTACATAGTTTAGAAAATTAACTAAATCCAGTTACTTCAATTTTTTGGGCAGGACAGGTTCCATCCTACTTTCACCCACTGCACAACACACACTTTGTCCTCAAAGCCTCCACAATATACCAACCTCCACTACCTGTGTGAGATTGCCGGGGGCATTCATCACCTTCACTGCAGATTCCTGAATAACACATTTATAACCACAGACCAGAACCTCACATTTGACCCCTAACCCCAATCTTGCCATAGGAAAATACTGGATTATACACACTCCCTTCAGTCAAACATAGGCTTGATCCAGGAGACACACCTTTTGGATTTAGAAGGTAAAAAGTGAAGGGAGATTGGGTGGGAAGGGAGTACCATGCAAGAAAGATTTTACCGGTATAGAACGATACCTCCACCTCAAAGCTCTTTCACCAAGGGAGGTATGCATTCCTTTATTAAAATCTTTGTCAAGTTATGGAGGGACCCACAGGGTCACTACATTTTCATTAGAGCCTCCATCCATAAATGAACACTTTTTATAGGCACAATTTATACCCCAACATATACAAAACAGAATACATTCCAAGTAATTTCTAGAAGCAATTTCTAGAATCCTACACCGACAATCTAAAACCAAGATGATCTTGGGAGGAGACCTGAACATGGTCCTCAACCAATTTTTGGATAAATCTGACTCTCCACTCACACGACCCAGGGTTGATAGAGAAAAGTTGGGACCCCTGGCAAATCCAGCACCCTACTGAAAGGAACTGTACCTTTACGTCATATGCATAAGGCACACAGACATATATTGATTATTTCCTGGCCTTCACCTCACTCCTGGGTCAAGTCTTTGAAACAGACATAAAGTCTGCTGTGTTTTTTGACCATGATGGCATAAAAATATGGTTAGATATGAGAGGTCACTCCTCCAAGTCTTCATGGCCAAGAATGATGTTCACCGGGAGTCCTGTGGCCAGTGAGCAAGGCCTCAATTTGGGAGAAAATATGTGGGCACAAGTTTGCAGAAAACAGGATATGATGGGGCAGATTGTCACCCTGGAAAGGGTAGTGGAGGCAGCTATCTATTCCTCCTACTACTCAGATTACCCATTAAAATCCCAGCTTGAGATGAAACACAAACTTCATACTCTTTATACATAGAGAGCAGAAAAAAGCTTTGTTTGGCCTCAAGCAGAGACATTATTAACAAAGCAAGAAGGCTGTGAGACTAAAGGCCATCCAAATGCGACAACAGTAAGACAATCGTACTGTCCTGGTAATCCTAAATGCCATCTGGACACAGACCACTGACATGCTACACACCTTCAGGGATTATTACAGATCATTCTACTCTTCTGGCTGAAAAGACACACAAGCAGATGTATTTTTATCGCGCTATTCAATCCTGACACTGTCTCCGGGACAGTTACAAGGTCTTGAAGAATAAATAACCGGGACAAAATCAAAACCGTGATTTATAACCTCCCATATAGTAAGGCCCTGAGTCTAGATGGATACCTGGCAGAATGTTATACAAAGACCTTATAACCTCACTGCTACACAGAGTCTTTAGAGAGGAATGAGTTCACTCTACCGATCTGAAGGACACGAACAGCGCTAAAACCTTACTCCAACTTAAAGAAGGCAGGGATCCATTGTGATGTGCCAGCTACAGGTGAATATCACTGCTTAATATAGACACAAAATCCTGGCAAATCGTCTAGTGAACAGGCTCCCTTATACACAGAGATCAGGTGGGTTTGTTCCACAATGCACCTCAGCATCACACCATCATTCTCTGGTGCATGTTGTGTGGCAGGTACAGGCATACAAGGTTGAAAAAACTCGACACCGAAAAGGCAATAGAAGAATATGCATCAAATCTTGAGCAGGATGGGCTTTGGCCCAGTATTCATATCTAGACTTCAAAAACTATACACACAGCCCACTGTGAGGGTCACCTGTGACAGGCATACCTCCTCAATCTTCATTGTTAAAAAAGGTATTAGACAGGAACATTTGCAAACCCCATTAATTTTCATCTTGACATTGGAGCTTTTGGCAGTACATATCAGGGAAACATCAGAAATCCAGGGAAAACAAGTGACAGGGATAACGCACAAAGTACTGTTCTATGCGGACACCATACTGGTGATGCTGATGGACCCATCCTCCTCATTGACAGCCCTCATGGATCTGATCTCTTGCTTCTCACTGTTTTCCAGTTACAAGATTAACTGGGATAAGTGTGATGCATTGCTATTGCTGAGACATACAACAATAGTGGCCTTGGGTGGATAAACATTTTGATGGTCGACAGATAAACTGAGGTACTGAGGGATCAAAGTGACAAAAGGACTGAAAGACATGAATGAACACAAAATGAATCAGACTTAACCAGAAAGTCATGCTTAAAATCTTTCACTGTGAGGAAAAACACAATTGAGCAAAAAGAACATAATGCTAAGATACGCTTATCTTTTCTCCATGATACCACAATGCATCCCACCCCATTAAATGCCAGCTATAGACAAACCTAAACCTTTCCTTTGGGGTTTCTGGAACCTCACCTCAAAATGAAGAAATTACAGGCAACCATGGACAAACTGGGGGTTGAGACACCCTCATATACATACATACTGGTTAGCCTCTCAGCTAGCAACCATTAGATATGTCCTCCATGCTTCACTTGACACACCAAGCATGGTCAAAATAGACAATGCTCTCCTAGGTAAGATAGGGGGTGTCAGGATGCTATACACAGGAGATCCCAGTAGGACGATAGTCTTTAATCTGGTCTTGCACACAACTCAATACACGTGGCAGAGGGCCCACAAACTAATGGGAGAACATGCAAAACTTCCTGCCTATGACCAAATATGGTACAATGCCTCGATCAGAATAGAAAGCAAAGAACCAATGTGGCTGAAGATGGTAACCATGGGATCCTCAACATCTTAGATCTCCACAGGGAAGGATACTTACTAACATTCACAGAAGCCCAGAAACATTTCAACCTGCAATCCCCATCACTTCGGGCACTATCAACGCCTTACCCAGTGCTTACAAAACATGATAAGCCCACCCCCACATGCTCTAAACCAATCTGCTATTCTGGAATACTTAAGGAAATGGGACCACTACAAGGGTGTGGCTTCAGGCCTCTACAAGAACATGATTGACCCTCAATTCTCCAACCCAGGTTCCCGTCCCCTGAAAGTGGTAGACAATGAGATTGCAAGTGCCTAACGTGACGAAGACTGGGTTGATCTCATGGACACCCAAGACAAGCCACTCTGTGAAGTCCTGCATAAAGTCCTGCATAAATGGCATTGGTCCAATAAGAAACTGAGTTTGACTAAAATCCTACTCCAGGTTGGTGATTTAACTCCCACGAGGGAGCCTTGTCCATGTACTATAGCAGTGCCCACTATTGGTCACCTTTTAAATACAAATAAAGGTGCCACTCAATCATAGAATGTTAGGGGCGACTTGATTACATAAAATGCCTATTAAATGACTTTTATCAATATCCTGAAATCTCTTTTCAACAGAAATGCTGCTTCACCACAGGATTGGTCACATCGAAGGTGTGTACACTTAGACTCTAAATAAAATGTTACCACTCCACGAAAAAACCTCGGTGTAACAAATGTATAAAATGACTTCCTATAAACAACTAATAGTCAGCCTAAATGAACAACTTAAAATGTTTCGACAAATATCGAGAAAGTTAGAGACCCCTAAAATTATTTAATCTGATGATCTAGGTGAATTCCTCACAGGGCAAGTCTTTAAAAGCCGCGAATGCCAGACGTAACAATAGGATGAAGGCCCATGACCCAAGAACAAGAACCTATCACGTTTCTATGTTCATGAATGGAGAGGTGCTTGGACTGAAGAATCAAAAAGGAGACACGTGTGGGGTCTGATGTTGTGGGGAAGGACGAACACAGGGGAGGGGTTGTTGTAAGGCTATCGAGGTACAAAGCTCAAGCCTCAATACCCAGAGCATTGAAGACAAGGCAATACAGCTTGTGAACCTTACCCCTAGCCCCACACACGACACCTTGAATTGAGCCTTTTTATACCTATCCCCAGTGCCTAATTTGTAAACAGAATGAGTGCCAGTGCCCAAATGGGTGATCTGTTCTTTCCAACAGGCAGGTCCTGAGTATTTTTGTGAACTCCTGGACCGATGAGGCAGTCCTCAGGTACTGGGGAGGTCATTAAAAAGCTTAGTCCACCACGTGAAAGAAGGAGCGCTCTCTGCCGTTACCGCAGCAGATACAGGGGTGTCTGCGAGGAAGACGGTGGTGGATTTTAGGTGTCTGGTCAGTTGGTGGAGGGTCATGCATTTATTCATGTATGCTGCTCTTTCGTTGTGCAGGGCTTTGGATGCATGGGTCAACATATTGAACAGGCGTCCCTTCTGGATTCTATTCTGCTATATTCATATGTTTTATAAAGCACATGACTACCCGATGATGGGCTTCCCAGTGATGTCTAACTAATAGCGGTCAGGGACTAAAGATGGGTATGGGAAAAGAAACATTTTCAATTACATACTAAAACTCAAGAAATTGTCCTCCCTTCTCAAGCTGGTTGGCGGAGAGTTGCATAGTTTAGATACAAGAAATGTAGATGAGCGACCTCCCCTTCTTGCTCTCTTGATTCTTGGCGCAACGAGAAGCTGAAGATTGTTTGACATAAGAGCTCTGTTGACGTTGTGAGAGATAACCATAACTTGGAGAATGTATGGGTCTTTTTTATGTTTTGCTAGATGAGCAATACCCAGTGCTTTACATTGAACTCTTCAGCTTCTGAGCAGGCAGTGGAGAGATTTAAGTGTTGCAAGAGATGACTCTGTCTTAGGGATGCCTAGCAGGATTCGGGGAGCGCCATTCTGAATAATTTGAAGTTTTATTATGACTGACATTAGGCTGCCCAAGTAAAGTGAATTTCCATAATCCAAGCGGGAGAGCTGGTACACAGTCTGCCGTACTTTCATCAGGAGTCATTTTGGAGTCTTCCTTAAGGCTCTTAAAAGGCCAAAGCAACTTCTGGTCACCTTTTTTGCTTGGAATGAAATGGTAAGATGCATATCCAAAGTAATCTCTAGGCTCCTTACTTTACATTTAGGGGATGGACATTCTCTAATGAGGGAGGCTAGCTGATCTAATACCAAAGTGCTGGATTAATGCTGGCCACCAACATCTCTTTTTTCTCCACTGGATCGGTAGTCAGTGTAGTTTCTTGAGGTGCGGTGTGTTGTAGGTCCGTCTAGGGAGATCAAGGATCAATCAATCAATCAAGTCAACTTTATTTCGGTTTGTTAATGAACCATAAAAGTACATAACAGTTAAAAAAAAGAATACAATTACAACTCATCCAATGCATTGTAGATCTCGATTAGCATATTTGCAGTAATCGGTTGACGTGCGGTTATAATATAACAATAAGGACATAACAATAAGATACAGAAACTAAGAAATTTCCTTTAAAACTAATTATTACTAAGACAGAGCCATCCACCCACAATAAGCGGGTTACTACACATGGATCAGTCTTCGTCTAGTTAACCACATCGAGAACAAGAATTTAGAAATAGCAGTAACTATCAATGCATTAGTATCAGTTTTTAAAATTCTAAAATAGTCTATATAGTTCCTCACTCCTAGGTTAACACATAACTGTATAATCCATTTTTTCCTGCTGACAGAATAAGCAGGACAAAACAAAATTACATGGATTAGAGATTCATTCGGATCATTACAACCTGGACAAGGACGAGCTAAACCCAATTTCCATTTATCAGAATAGGAGTAGAGGGGTAATGTACCATATCTGAATTGTAGAAACAATTTTTTTGCTAAGACAGGTTCTATAGCATCTAACTCTTTCTCAAAACTGTAAACATTCTTAAAGTGCAAGAAACTGTCGGTGAGACTAGATGGCCTGGCTGTTCGAAAGACCTCTTCAAGGTTATGATGTTTTATAGACTCAGCCAGGGTTCTCTTTGAGATAGATTTGCATGTGTCCTCCGGATTAGACCAGAGATTCTCCATGCCAATCTTAGACGCATGCCCCCTTATAAAAGATAACCACTTTATCCTCCCCACACCCGGGCGAGCCATAACAATTTTTAGTTCTTCTCTATAACACTCAAGCTCCGGGACACTCCACAATCTACGCCAGTAAAGAAGCGGGCGTGAGGCAATTACTTCTGCAATTGGCCTCAGATTTGTATCCAGCCTTAGTGGAACTAGGGGGGTGTTAGTGGGTAAGGAGAGCAGTTGTCTAAGGAATTTGTTCTCTGTTATACTAATCTCGTTCGCTGGACAATGGCCCCAGAGTTCTGCCCCATAAAGGGTAGAAGATCTGGTTTGTACCTTGTATATTTCCAGCGGTACACTGACCAGCTTGTGAACACAAGATTTCTGCACTTTAAGGATACCCCCCATAGACTGAGAGAGGGTCAGATTAGCCTTAGTCATTTGGGTTTCCCAACTCATTCTATCATTTAAGGTCAGACCTAGATAGGTAAAATGGTTTACCCTTTCCAGGGCTCGTCCATCCATAGTTGGACAAGGGCAATTAGTTGTAATGCCATTAAACACCATGTACTTAGTTTTGTCTATGTTTATTACCAGATTCCTGTCCCTACAGAATTTGATAAATTGATCTAACACCCGCTGCATCCCCATAGGTGTTTTTGAGAGTAGCAGGGTGTCATCTGCAAACATGAGTGCAGGAAATTTACCACCAGCTAAGTTAGGAGCATCACTGTTTTGGACACTAGTTAAGTCATCAACAAGGCCATTTAAAAAGAGGGAAAATAGCGTAGGGGCCAGTACACATCCCTGCCTAACTCCCTTCTCAATAGGAAAATCTCTTGTTAGCTGGCCATTTTTGCCATAGCGAACCTTTGCGTAGGTGCCGTCATGGAGTCTTTTGAATTGGAGACATAGATAGGGTGGTACCCCCATTGTTGTTAATATGCTCCAAAGTTGATTTCTGTCCACCATATCAAATGCGGATTTTAGGTCCACAAATGTCAGGTAGAGGCTCCCCCCTTCCATCACCACATGCTTCCAGTAAAGGACCTGGAGCCGTAGTAGTTGGTCAATGGTCGAGGTTTTGGCACGAAACCCTGCTTGCAAGTGGGAGAGGATGTTGTTCTCACTAATCCAATCTTGCAAGCGTTGCAAAAGCAGTTTGGCATAGATTTTTTGAGTAACGTCAATTAGACTAATTGGTCTATAATTTGACGGGGCCAGCGGAGAACCCTTTTTGTAAATCGGAATTATTTCGGCCCCCAGCCATGTGCTAGGAGGCTCTTGGCCGTCAAGAATGGCATTAAATATGACGGTCAAGTAGGGGACCCAGATCTTCGGCTCATCTCTAAAAAGATCACCGGGGATCTTGTCCAGCCCAGGGGCCTTATTACTTTTTAACCCTTGGACTGCAAGGGTCACTTCCGACATAGTAAAGGGAGGGGTGGGGCATTCTAGACTCGGTCTCGAGATCGTTATAGGGGACAGATTGTGGGCGGAAACGGTGTTAGAATAGAGATCACCAAAATATGCACACCAGGCTTCCTCAGCTATATTGGGATCAAGTTTTACCTTCCCTTCTGCTTTCCTGTATGGACCAAGTTCCAAAAGGTTCGGGCGTCTTTCGCTATTAACGCTTGTTTAATGGCCTTCCATTTCTCTGTTTCCCATTCAGATTTTGCATGAGAAAGGAGGTTCTTATAAAAATTCCTTGCGGCCAAAATATTAGCCCTATGGCCTGATTTGATGGCAGAAACTAGGGTGGTCTTCGCCTTCCTGCAAGACTGATTGTACCAGGAATTTGTGGTACGTGCCTGTCCATTAATACATTTTACAGGTTTAGAAAAACTAACTGCTAAGGTCAGCATCAGTTCTTTATGTATAGCTAAACATTTAACATCATTGTCAGGATTAGAAGCATTTTCATACAATAAATTTAGATGCTCAAACTGGGGAATTACGCTTTTATACAGTGATGCCAGGTTATCTGGGGACGACTTAATAGAAGACCATCGGATTTTTTTACCGCCCTGTGTGATCCTAATCGCACCAGAGACCAAATCAGCCGCTTGTTGCTCCCCTGTGTCAAACAAACAAGGGAACCCATAAGGTATCACATAGGGACCTTGGGCATTAAGTATTATAAAGAACAGTGGAACAGTGGTCCACTGTTCTTTATAATGCTTGTTGCTCCCCAACATAATTTGGGACATCCAGTTCCGCAACCAAAGGGTAGTGATCGCTTTCGACGCGATCCGAAACGTGGAAACATCGAATCAGATGCCATACAGACATACTAACCAACAAATAATCTATTGTTGACGAGTGACCCATTCCATTATAGGTGCTTTTGCCAGGGCTATCCCCCGGAAAGCGGTCGTTGCAAGCTCTAAGTGAGAAAGTATATGTCAGTGAGGTGAGCTGCATGGCCGTTGAAGTCCAGTTTTTAACTGGATAGATGTTTGGGGGTGGAATCCGGCAGGCGTCATCCTCGTCTGCTGTTAGCTGTGGGACACCCATGAGTGGTTCGAAATGGCAATTAAAATCCCCGCCTATTATCACCTTGGTATCAGTTGAGAAGCTATTTAATAGGGCAATTAAGGACTCTAGGACATGAGAAACTGTACCACCCAAAACCGGACGTAGATAGATGTTAATAATCGCTATTTTGGGTGTGTTTCTACGGGTCAAAAGAATACACAGAATATCACAAGAATTGGTGTTAATTCTCTTGACCAAGAACCCAAGATGAACAGCCACCCATATGGTCAATCCACCGGATGGTCTGCCCCTAGGGCCTTTAGTTGCGGGCTCGGCATAAGTTACAAAGCCCAGCCTGTGCTGAATAGTCCTGGCCCATGTCTCTTGAAATAAACAAATACCATGATTGTCCACATACTCGCACCACTCCAGGTTCTCTAGTTTCACCACCAACCCCGCCACATTCCAAGATAACAGTGACAAATTTTCATTATTGGAACACAGTTGATCAGCTGGCTTGCCTGAAGGTATAACAGTTTCCACATTGGAATCACCCACTTCTAAACTCATCTGTTTCTTCGGGATCACATAGTTGGTTACAGCGCAATTATCATCATCTGTACTAGAGGGAGAACCACCACATTGGGGAACTGTAAATGTGCAGCTCATCCTACTCTGTGCATTCTCCTCCAATAGACCCCCACCCCCAACACTGGAATCTTTGGCAGGTACCTTTGCTGGAAGTCAATCGCAGCCATCAAGGCCAGAGATGGCTCCATATCTATTCGAGGTTTCCAGAGGAGTAAAAGGAATCAAGTGGTCCATATTTCTATTCCGCTGGAAAAACTCATGCCCCACAGGATGCTGGTTGCGTCCGTTGGAAGGGACTAAATTCCACGCTAAATTATTCCTAGGAGGGAGAGGCATCTGCGGGTGACACGTGTAGTTGTTGTTTGGAGGCAAATGGATGTTCCTAATGCCATTAGGATCTGGGACCCCCCCTGAGAAAAGAGCAGGAGTCACATGCGACCTTGGATAGAAGTAAGTTAGGTCGTATGGGACGATAGCGGTGTTCAAATTCATAGGGGGGCCTGTTAATATAGCCCCAACAGCTACTGGGTTCCTAAAATTAACAACAACTATATCACCCTCAATGTTCTTTTCCCTTGTGCCCAGCCAAGGCAGGCGTCTAACGTGGACAATCTCCCCATCGATATAGTATGGGAGTGGTCTATTTTGCCCCAACCAATGTAGGATCTTATTCTTAAGTTGGGGATGGCCCTCCTTCCTGCCTGCTTCTAGTGGGGGGACACCTGTAAGTACAACTACAAAAGGTAGCGACTCTGGGGGCAATTCTACATTGGGTCCATAGGGAGTATCATTAGTGGGCCTTGAAAACCTCCCCCTGTTCGGGTACTTGGTCTTAGTACTAGGAGTAGCCTTTCTCATCTGCGCTTCTATTGGAACCTGGTCAACGGATTTTGTTACTATTTGACCAGGATCCTGGGCCTGTTGAGAAGCCAAGTTTTTCTGCTGGTTATTGTTCAAGGACTTGCTGATTACAGTAGTTGTCTGAGCAGAAATCGTTGGCATATCTACAACAACCTGTTTTTTACTAGCAAGATGTTTAACAGCTCTGTTGTTGCCACTATTGGAAACGTTTGGGGCCAAAGTATTAGATACAGAAGCTGTTATAGGCTGTGGTAGAATAGTCGGCACAGGGGTGGGTGTTAAAGAGGTGATAGGAGCACTTAATTTGGCATTAAACAGAGCCTCCAAGTTGCCTAGTCGGTGCTCGACCCTTTTTAGAATATCCAAAATGGGGAGCATAAAGGACCTAAGCAACTGCTCGACTGTATTCTGCTCCGTGATAATGGGGGGAATAGTCACTAGGCTTGGAGTAGTAACGGCCTCTACTTGCTTCCCTCGGGTATTACCAAGATGTAAACTGGCAGAGTCTGGGGTTGGTACCACTATAGGTACTGTATCAGTCAGTGCCGAAATTTTGGGTGCAAGTACACCAGAGGTCTTAAGTTTAGATGTCTTGCCAAACTCTGTATGACTAAGCTTACCCCTTTGGGGTACTCCTAACCCCCTCCTTTTTTTTGTGGGCGGAGGGCCGAATGTTTTAGGGGCAATGGATGGTCTACATTGCCTTTTCGGCTGCTCCTTGGGTAGTTTGCAAGATACATTGACCACATTTGGGGATGAACTAGAGGCAGGTGGAAGCAAAGCTATGGGTGTAAGTGGAGGAGCAATTGAGGGATGAACCGTTGATAGTGGAGTGCTTCTAAGCAATAGTGGAATTCCGTCCAGTGACAGTGGATCATCCAGTGGTGTACCAATAATAGTGGTAAGCAGAATAGGTGGGGAGGCCAAGTCAATTAAGGGTCTATTTTTCAATGACTCAATGGAGCGGCGTCGTTCAATCCTGCGTTCGGATAGTGAGTCATCCTTATCCGAATCCACAACACCCCTAGTAAAGTAATTGTCAAGTGTCCTTTTACTAGTTCCTGCTGTGCTAGAATTCTCAAAGTTAGCCGCCATGGAAGAGGGCCTACCTTACGGTCTGGGACTGAAGATGATAGAGGGGTGGCCCGTCCCGTCCTCGGGCGTCCCCGGACGGCCACAGACGGTCCCGCCCTTGTCCCGGGCTTCTCCCGCGCGCTCCCGCGCTGCGGGAGTGATGGTTCCTTTATGTAGGTATCCAACCAGATACCAGGGGGCGTGGCCGGCAGGGAGAGCAGCCCAGCTGGAGTAGGGGCTCGCGGGGACTCCTGGTCCTCGGAGTCCACCGCTGTGCTCGCAGCCCTGCCGGTTGCTCTGGAACAATGCCCCTTCACAAACTGGAGAAAGTGCTGCACGCCGCGAAGCGGGACCCGCGCAGCGGGTCCGGCGAGGGGTAGCGGCTGCAGCAAGGTCACTGGCTTCCTCACTCAGGTGAGAGGTACTTCATGCAGGGTCGGCAACAGAATAGGTAATACTTTATATAATTAAGAACATGGTCATGCACAATCCTTTGTAGTATGGCTCCAAATGGAAACACACAAATATATGATGTGACCCGGGTGTTCAAAATAAATGCATCCAAGTGAGACTACGACCTTCAATCCGTCATTGTCTCTAGAAATTCAGGATCCCCACGCTTGATAATGAGCCGATTCACCTAGGAGCATCTGTATTCCGAACGCAGAGAGGGCCATCACACTGTAGGAGGCTCCATATACTAGAGGAGCTTACATCTCCTTCCCGCATCTTTTTGTGGGCCTGTGTGCTCCAGCTCTAGATGTACTTCTGTATGATTTGGTTCTGAATACGTTTGTTTTCAAGTTTTTACCACGACGTGACCTGTTGACGCTACTGATGATCGCATTTTTGCCTTGATAAAGTCTGAGTACCAATTTTGTACAGATGAAACACGTGTTGGCTGCAACTTACGTCTGAATATGACCGAGGAATAAAGAAAATTACACATCCAAACATCGTGATTTGGTCATCTTGTCCTGATGAAATTTGGGATCAGTTTATGTCATTGACAGTATAGTCTATTTGTTTAACTTGGGTTCATTTTGATTTCACATTCTTGAGATTGCCAAGACTTTACATAATTGTAATTGGGGTGTGCTTTGCTGACCTTCTCTTTTAGTTATACAAGAACATGAAGAGTCTTGTGGTAATGACTATGATGTAAATAATATACTTTGTGTGACTAAAGAGATAAGTACTACAAAATTTCCTTCATGTGATGTTACTATTAATGGTATTTCTACCAATGTACTAGTACATTTATGCTCCTGGTATATTATCCTGCCTCACTCTCTTGTCTGTTCTAATTGGCCTAATATGGAGCTTACACATCCTGATGTTTCCCCAAGTGGTTATACTGGTCATAAACTGCAACTTCTAGGGTATTTCATTGCTCATTTAGCCTTTCATTAACATAGCACACAAGGAAAAATGTGTGTTACTAAAGTAGGACAATCGCTTCTAGACTGGCCACATCAGGAAAAACTAGGAATCCAATTAGATCCTAATGTCGATCCTCCTGTTTATTCTGTTGATACAATTACTACAAAACAGAATTTGATCAAGAAACCTAATGACTCTCTACTGGTTTCTAAAATAAAAACATGTTTTCCTACATTATTTAGTAATGAACTAGGTGAATAAAAAGGCTTTAAACATCGCATAAAAGTTAATGCTAATGCCATATCTGTACGGCATAGGGTAAAGAATGTTCCTTTGTCCTATAGGAACAAATTGAAATAAATGCTCCATGATATGTGTATGAAGAAAATAATTAAACCGATAGTCATCTCCTTGGGTTTCACCAGTTGTTATTTCCATTAAATCTGGTGGAGATCTTCGTTTGTGCATAGACTTACGCAGTCTTAACAATGCTATCTGTGTGAACTCTCATCCCCTTCCCAACCAACATGAAATGGTCTCCACATTAGCTGATGCACATATTTTTTCCTGCCTTGATCTAGCTAGCGCTTATCAACAAGTTCTTCTCCATGAAGAATCTAAAGATTTGACTGCGTTTATAACACCAGAGGGTCTTTACAGATATTGCAGAATGCCTTTTGGCTTAGCTAGTGCAGCTTCTGTCTTCCAAAGGCCGATGAAAGAAACCCTGGATGGTCTCACTAGAGCTATAGCATTTCAAGATGACAATTTAGTTTTTGGCAAAAATGATGATGAACATGACCACAATTTAGTCAAGGTTCTAAATGCCTTAGCAAACAAAGGCTTAACGCTCCGTGCAGACAAGTGCAGATTCAAAAGACAAGAAGTGGAATACTTAGGACACAGTATCAGCGCAGATTGAATTAAACCTAAGATGTTACATTTGGAAAACATCAGTAAAGCTCCTATTCCTAAAAACAAGGAACAGTTGGTTGCTTTTTTGGGCTTAGTGGAGTTCTATGTTAAGTTCATACCCAAATATGCAACTGTAATTGAACCATTTAGAAATCTGATGAAGAAAAATGTGAAGTTTATTTGGACTGATGTTATGACTGAAACGTTTTCCACTATTAAGGAGATGATTACTAAGGCTCCATGTCTCAAACTTTTTGTAATTGCCAAACATTGTGTTGTAATGGTAGATGCAAGCAATTGTGGATTAGGCGCAGTATTGATTCAAGAGGAATGGGGTAAAGAATGGATTGCAGCATATGCTTCAATAACATTACGAGAGTCTGAACGACATTATTCTGTAATTGAAAGAGAACTATTAGCATGTGTGTGGGGTGCTGAACACTTCAGACCATTCCTATGGGGAAAAAAAATTACCATTACGTCTGGCCATAAGCCTTTGGTTCATATATTATCACCTGGTGGTTGGCGCACATTGTCTCCAAGGTTAGCCAGACTTTCTTCTAGACTACAAAACTTTCAGTATTCTTTACAGTATGTTCCTGGTAAAACCAATGTTCATGCTGACTGCATGTCTATATTGCCCCTTCCGTGTAGGGAATCGGATAAAGTTGATACTGACGAATATGAAGTTGCACATGTTGTGCACGATGTGAATTTGTTGTCAATTCCATTATTCAAGAGCAATTGTGGAATGAAAAGATGGGAAAGGATCAAGAACTTAAAGAAGTGAAGAAGTTCATACTAGGAGGTTGGCCAGAAGAGAGGAAGCTTATTGGGAGTTTGGTTAGTTATTTCAAGGTTTGAGAGGAATTGGCCATAGAGAATGATATAATTTTGAGGGGGGATACATTCATTCCACCTTTTGGTCTCAGGAAGATGTTTGTTGATATTGCCCATGAAGGGCATTTTAGTGTTTCTATCACCAGGAGACGCTTGAAGGATACCTTTTGGTGGCCAGGCATAGATTCATATGTTGAGCATCACGTGAGATTTTGTCCTTTGTGTGGTAACAGTGATAAGTCAGCTAAACTTTTGACTGCTATTCCACAACCTGTGGATTTACCTGTTGCACGCTGGATTAAATTGGGCATTTACATAATTGGTCCGTTTAGTATTTTACCGCATCAACATTCTTTTGGCATTGTGTTAATGGATTATTTTTCAAAATGGCCTGAGATTAAGATGGTCACAGAAGTCACTTCTGAAGCTATTGTACAATTTTTAGATGATATTTTCTGTAGGGAACGTATTCCTCAGGGGCTTGTGACTGACAACGTACCACAGTTTGTTAGTAAACAGATGGAAAATAATTTGATTAGATGTAGTATTGTTCACAAAAGGATTGCTGATTTCCATCCAGAAGCCAATGGTCAAAATGAGAGATTTAATAGAGGTGTTAAGGAGGCCATTCAGTTAGCAGTCAAAGGTGGATTTTGTTGGAACAAGGCTTTACAATCCATGTTGCTATCTTATAGAACATCACCCAATGCTGTCACTTTGATAAGTCCATTTGAACTATTGAGAGGTCGCAAGCCTAGCACAAAACTGGTTCCATGGTGATTTAAAAATAAGAATAAAGCACAAGCAGAAATTGCTGAGATAGATTTTAAGGAAATTTGTCATAAAATGGATGCTTACAAAAGCAAAATGAAAGATAACATGTTGAAGGATAGAACCCTCAGGAATGTTTTTGTTCAGGTTGGAGATTTGGTACAGTTAAAAAAGGTTGTTCTGTACGTAAGGGATTGTCTAACTGGTGAGACCCTGTGCAAGTGGTGGAAGTGTTTACAAATGCTGTATGAGTGGAAGATGGGAGTGTTTGGAATTTTAATAGAGTCTCAATTTATAAAGGTAAAAAAGATCTTTGTGATTATACTTCTTCCAATGTATTTTTGGATGTGAATGTAATGTAATGTAATGATGTCTTGTAAAGCGCATGTATCACCCCGCCATGGGGTATCTCAGCGCTGTAGACCGCTGGGGAACCCGTCCTGGCTTTCCCAGTGAGATGGTCCCTGCTGGGTATCTCCAAGGTGAAACCAGGCATCCCCAGTGTATGCGGGGGGCCGTTGTGGAGATAAGGCAAGCTAATGCCCAGAGTTGCCAAGTGTGATCACTGGTTAGAGTAGGCACCGAGGCGAGAATTATCAAGTCCGCTGACCCTGGTCCACGACCCTGCCGTGTCGGGAATTGAACCCTGGTCCCGGGCCGACCTCGGCTTCCAGATCTGCCGCCTCTAACCAGTGAGCCACACCACTCCACTATGATGGTCCGGTGAGCAATTCATGTACAGAATTACCTATTGTAGAACAATGTGTATCTGCTCCTGCATGTTCTACCAGAAACTCAAGAATCCGCAGGTTACCTACTAAATTTAAAGATTTTGTGCTTTCTTAATTTTTTTTGTTTGTTTTTTGTTGAATAAAAGGAGGGAGGTGTGTTATGTATTGCCATATGAAGTTGGCACGAGTGCTCCTGCGCTCGTGTCTACTTCAAATGTCATCCAGCGTGGGATGTAATGTTTTGAAATGAGGGCTGGGGATAGAAACATGGTGGGTGGCGGTTTGGAGTGCATTCGTAACTGGACCTGTCTTGGAGATGATGGATTAAACGACTCTCCATATCGTATTGGTGTTTTCTCTTCTTTTATTTGAATTTACCGCTAATGAAGACTTTCTCCACAATGGCGAAGTTTGGTTGGGGAAGAAAAAAGAGTACCTCTATCCCAGTGTGATCAGCAAAATGACATTAATCATGTTGAAGCAATCAGTAGTTGGTCCATGCTCCAGCCACACAAAGAGCAAATGAAGCCGGTACATGCTTGCCAATTAGATGGCAGCAAGTAAGAGTGAAAATGAAGTCAACAAATGGCAAGCAATGAGTGGGCCCCAATCCCCTTGTTGTATACAATATCTCTAGCAGGCAAGAGCACATGCAGAGTACACGCAGTCGCAGGCGAGATTGAAAAATGGCACACTGGAATACTCTCACAGTAATTACCAGTGGCTCAGATCAATTCAAGCATTCCCTCTTATACTGTTGGTTTGCTATAATTACAGACCTGTCAATTCACATGGTACTACCATGTATCACACGATTCCGCCTCCCTTCACATGGTCACCCGGTGAGGAGCAGAAATTACACGGTGGCAGGAAAAACGAGGTGAAAACCTCTGTAAACAGCTCATTTTCGGAAGCAGTAACCATCCGATGTCCATTAAGAGGTGTGAAAACACCCCAGGACATGGCAACACTCTCAATGACCTTTGTTTTAATTTTTTGGGAGGGGCGTGGTGGCTTGGGAGGGCCAACGTGACTCTTATTGCATTGTATTGCAATTGCATTTATTTAGCACTTAATACCCCTGACGAGGGGTTGATGTGCTTTTTCGGCAAGTAGCACGCTACTCCGGGACCCATAGAGGATTAGTGTTGAATTAGTATAGTGAAACATGAAAGTAACTTTAAGTAGTGGATAGGTTAGTCAGTTATTTGGATTCAGAAGGGTAGAAGAGGAAAAAAGGTTTGTATTTATGTAGCGCTTGTTACCCCTGATGGGGTGTTGAAGCGATTTTTTTGGGCGAGTAGCACGCTACTCCGGAAACCCATAAAGGATTAGTGGTGAATTAATATGGTGGAATATGAAAGTAATTTGAGTGATGGATATTAGTCAGGTATTTGGAGTGAGAAAGATAAGGGAGGAATAGAAGGGGAAGAAAGGTTTGCATTCATATAGCACCTGTAACCCCTGATGGGTGTTGATGTGCTTTCTGGCGAGTAGCACGCCACTCCGGAACCCATAAAGGATTAGTGGTTAAACTTAGTATAGTGAAATATGAAGTAATTTGAGTGGTGGATATGTTAAAAAGTTATTTGGATACAGAAGGGTAGGTGGCGGGATAGAAGAGGGAAAGAGGTTTGTATTTATATAGCACTTGCTACCCTTGATGGTGTTTTTAAGCGCTTTTTTGGCGAGTAGCACACTACTCTGGAACCCATAAGGACTATTGTTGAATTAGTATGGCGAAACATTAAAGTAATTTGAGTGGTGGATATGTTAGTCAGTTATTACGATTGAGAAGGGTTGGAGAAGGGTAGAAAAGGGAAAAAGGTTTGCATTCATATAGCACTTGTAAACCTGATTGGGTGTTTAAACAATTTTTGGGCGAGTAGCACGCTACTCTGGAACCCATAAAGGATTAGTGAAAAATTAGTATAGCGGAATATGGAATTTGAGAAGTGAACATGTTAGTCTGTAATGTTGATTGAAAACGATAGTGGAGGTATAGGAGAGTGAAGGATTTGGATATATTTTTTTTTTTGGGAGGTCATAGCAGTAGGATGAGGCCCCATCTCGTCCTCACACGCTGACATTAATTTGTAAGTTGGCAGGTATGTAATTAGATGGCAGCACGATCGACTAACAATAATAATTCTTTACAAATGTTCTACATGTATTTGTACATTAGATTGAAAATGGCTAGAGCAGCTAGCTCCATCTGTGAAATGTTTTCATCAACACTAAATGCAACAAAAAGTATTTGACAGCTTCCAACAATCGGATCTTCAATAAAACATATAGGTGAAGAAAATGCTCACCCTCTGTAGGCCCTTTGATAAATATTTGACTGCGACATACTGTAGATTAAATATTTTGTGGCCACCTCTGGGTCTTGACATTTTGTTCCAGACCAAGTCCTCTATTAATAATGTAATGTTCTCTGTTATCTATTTTAAGAAAATGAAGTAAAGAGGCTGCTCCTTTTCGAACTTGCCAGTATTTCAGTTCTTTATGCCACGTTTAATGAGACGCTCATTGTTTTCTACGTAAACAAAGTAACAGCATGGAGAAGCTTGCAGGAAAAGAAAATAATTTTTATCGACATTCTTTGCCTGCAGCTACCTTCTAATGCAACAGTAAAGCACGGCCGTGCACTTTGGCTGCTAAACACTGCCTGGCGGACAGAGCCAGAATTCTGACCAAGGGATATTTGCTACATCTAATGATAATTTCCCCGAAAGGCCTGCAGTGAAAACTGTCTAGTTTAATCAGTATTGGCATGCACTTATAAACCTCAAATCTTTTAGCAACCTTTGAATAAATATTAGATTATTCAAATACCGCGGATGGATCGTAGCATTTGAATTATGCCATCTGTCCGTTTCTGGTGACGCTATTTTTTATATTTTGACTTGGTACGATTTTTATTTTTAGTATCCTTTGTAGTAGATTTCTTCGTTATGCTAATATTGCATGCCTTTCAAAAATGTTTTAATTTTCCAAATAACCACCCAAGATTTCAAATCCCAGTAACACCAACTCTGGCTTTCATCTTTCCGAGTTTGGTAAGCACAGGGTTATTTTAACGCCTATTATTTACCAGGCATGACAATAATTCTTACTTTAGGGCGTGCCTACTAAATAGTGCATGCACTGTCTGTTGTGAGCCATAGTGTGGCTTACCAGTACTTAGATAGGCTTCCTGTCACTCGCATGTGCCTGATTCTTATTAGTGTCTCAGCTTGTCAATCTTATGGGTGAATCTCCCATGGAGCAGTGCCTCTTTACTGCCGCTTTGATTGGCTGACATTTCTGCTTCCATTGCTTGCTTTTCAAGCACTACTTACTCCATAACAGTGCATGTGTTTCCAAACTATCGCCCAGTGGCGGGCAGCAGGGAAAGGGTCGGGGTGAAAGGTGGGGGTGTGTGATGGGTGCACATTTTTTTTTTTAAATAAAACAATTCACTTACCTCGTCATGCCACGGACGCCTCGGTCTCTCCTCTGTCATTGCTGAAGAGTTGGGAAGCAGACAGGCTCCCCTGACATTGCATTGCAGCATTGTGATTGATCTGAGCGCCCTTGTTCGGCGTTCAGACAGGACAGGCAGCTTTTGCATGTTCCCCGGCCAGGCGGGAATGCAGCCTGGGTGGGAACATGCAATGCGCCCATGACTATTTGGCCGGTCTGAGATGGTTGGCCAAGCAGTCGCGCGCACTTAGTCTGCACAGTCCACTCCTCCTCCCTGAGCCAAAAGCCTGCTAACCCAGCCCCGGAGCAGGAAAAATGAAATGATAATAACATTGTTATTATAATTTTATTTTTCCCTTTTCCACTGCTCTGGGAGCAGTGGGGCGATGCTCCTCTGCCTTAGCGGACCTTGTGTACTTCTCTCCCCCTGCACTCCGTATTTTTGCCTGAATATTTTTACCCGCCCCCTTTCCTGTAGCACTCACCTGTATTCTTCTCCCCGTTGCCTCCCCACATTCTCCATGTTGCTTGCCCCCCATCTCTGCCCGCCCCTTCATGTAGATTTCCAGTCTCTCCCGCCCTCCCCCTTTTTGCGTTGTCTCCCCCTGGCCCTCCCCTGTGTTGCTTTGGCTCTCCCTTGTTGGTTGGACCCAGGGCCGGCGCTAGGCATGGGCTGTAAGGGCCTCACACTCTGCCACCAGGATGGGGCCCTGGCTGCCCGCACAATGGCAACACCCCACCAGTCCTCGTGTACCCCTGCTGGGAGCCCCCCCCCCCCCTCCTGGGGCCTCAAAGGGATGTTGCGGGAAGGCCTAGGGGAGGGGGACACCTCTACAGGACGCCCATTGTCAGCACTTTAGCCCACACAGGTTTAACTCAGCCCTCAAGCAATTCTCACACCTTCTGTCCAAAATGGGCTGTACAAGAGATGCTTGGGGTGCCTGAGAGGAGGAGCTGCGGCCCAGGTGGAGTCTGCACAAAGCAGCTTCCCCGAGATCAGAAGGTGTCACTTATTTACATTTCAGGGGCCTCGCATATTCCCTTTTGCCCAGGGCCCCGAAAATCCTAGGACCGGCCCTGGTTGGACCCACCCCTGCTCGCTTAGTTACCGATCCAAATCTGATTGGTAACTAAGCGCGTAATTTTTAGGCATGTGCATGCATGGTGTGTGCGGCTACAAAATGACCCAGTGCTCGTGTCAAAGGCTTTTAAAAATTTAGCCACAAGGCACAGCATCTGGGATGCCGGCCTTTGTGGTAAAACCATTGACAAAGCCAATAGGACACAAAGGCAAGACCTTTTCGATTTAACAACGCATGTTGTTTAGGGAGGTGTTTTATAATAGGTGGGATGTTTTGGTGAATTTAAAGAGCATGCAAAGCACAAGTGTGCATAGTGGATGATATTGAAAAAGAGCACGTGCGTCTCATCATGCCAGCAAAGTAAAACTAATGAATGTACAAGGGTGATTAGTGAACAGAACTTTTTGTTTGTAAAAGGCTAAGGCAGCCAAACATTTAGAACTACCTTAGCATAGTGAATCAAGTAAACAAGAAGCACTTATTTTTTTAGTAAGGACAATATGATTTGTGGTATAATATTGTATCCCTTTATATTTTATGCAGTATTTATGCGTTCGTGCCTTGCTAATATGTGAAGTCACTGTCTGTTGAGGAGAACATGAGCCAACACATACAAGCCCACTTTCTTTCCTGAAAAGGTTAGAGTGCTACTATCTTCTGGCTTCCTGCCAAAAAGACATTGTAGCCAAGTGGGCGGAAAGAGGATAAAGGATACTAATAAAGGATACTGTCAGCTGGAAAATGTGTATATGCTAGCAGATAAAGATGTTAAGTACAGTAAGGGATATATTTGGTGCACTAATCCTATAAAGCTACTTGTCTTATACATATTGATTTAATTTGGCTGTGATACTTTACATTTGATCTCATCTTCTAGGATTTAGGGTTCTGTAAGTAGACAGAATGAAACATTTGTGTAAGGTCGCCTGGTTGTATAGACTTCTTATATTGTTTTGTATGCCAAAATAAGTTCCCACCTTGGAGACAAATGAAGATTTTTCGACATGAAACTTTATAAAAAAAACAAAAAACCTTCATTCAATGCTAGAAATAGAACACAATATCCTAGTGTTTGCGTTTCCAGTTCAGAGACAGCTTCTAACATATAGACACAACATTGCATCAGAGCTGTACCCCTAACACAGTGGTTTTATTATATAAACATTGCACTGTCCCTTTATGGATCACAGGCACACTCCAGCCACAATGGACCTGGAGCCAATGTTGTGTTTGACATGCAACTCTGCTAAGGCTGAACTTCCATCTTGTTCCTGCAGAGAGGCATTGGCAATCCTACTCCAGACCAAGTCATCCAGGTATGACGTTCTAGGCTAACTTAACAGACCAGGCAGAGGGTACACCTGCTATGATATACATAGCAATCAAACTATCAAACTGGCATGGGTGGTCTGTTTATTCTTTTCACTATGTTTATAATAATTGTATAATGCAGGTTAAATTACTTTTTCTGCCTAATTTTCGCAGCTCACTCTTTCTATGTAAGATTACAATTGTTTCAAGAAATGTATTGAATAAATCTTTGCATGTTTTTTTCTGCTTTCAAAGGGCGGACATAAGTAAACCATGAAAGTGGTAAGGTCAGTTTCCATGATTCCTTTGGGGATCAGTGTTATGTTCAAGGTTTCCAAAATCGCCTGTCACCCCAGGTTGGGGTTCAGGTGAGGTACTGTGATCTACCTGGGAACCAACCGTCTGTGATGAAATGCATGGACTCAGTCCCTGCACTCTGACGTCCTGTTGTACTAATACGCAGTCCTACCTTTTCTAGTGAGAACCGTTTAACAAAACAAGGGCAATGCTTATAACTATAATAAAATCAGTTTTATTAATATTCTATTAGCTGGTATTTTGGGCTAAGAACCTTTTCATCTGATTTGTTGTACTCACCTATTCATTCCATGTACACCATTGCCACATTGCTCATGATTCCTAACGCTCCCTAACAATTAAGTACAACAAAGCAATCCGCCCCTTCTGATAAGGAAATGGGCTCAATTAGAGTCCCCACATAGGATAATCAGTGGTAAGCTCACCAGAGCCAGCTCAAAAACAAGGTTTCATGGTCAAGATGCAGTATTAAAAAAAATATATATTTCATTTTTTATAAAACATAAATATAAAAAGACCAGTTCAGGATCTTTTTGATGATTTAGCAATACAAGATTACACCAATATACATATAAATTTCATTCATTCATTCAATTTCCCACACATCCCTTTGATCGCACCATTCGCCTCATACAAAACACATGCAATCTCCAAACATCCAGTACATGTCGCACTTAAGTTGCCAGAATGAACAAGGTATCCGGTCCAAAATAGTCTCAACACGCAGGTGGAGACTAGAAGAGCAGATAGCAGGACAAACTCGAAGTGCCGACGCGCGTACCGGTGCTAGGCCAGATCGTAGGCCACATCTTCATCAGGACACACAGTAGAAGGGAGAGGGAAAAGACAACCGCAATGACCTAAAACATGTAAATAGTTTTTTCTTTAGAACATTTTCATGATACGTTCATAAATTCAGCATATACATTACTTTTCAGAACAAATCGCAGAAATATTAAATCATAACAGATCCTGCTGGTATTCACCCAGAGAGCTTACCACTGCAAAGTATAGAACATTTTGAAAGTTTCAGATAGCAACAGACTACTAGGAGGAACCCACAGCGAACTACATCACAGATATAAGGTAAACAGCACAAAAAACATCAATACAGTACAGATTTTTAAGGTCACACACCAATAGTGCCGTCTGAACCCGTCATAAAGGCTCCTAGGCAATTCATAAGTCCAATGCCCAGAGATCCAGCAAACAGTGTGTTAAAGTCTCTGGCACAAAGAAGGACTGTGATATTGCAAACCAAAAAGGACGGGATAAAACTCACCTAGTGGTAGTGGACCAGGTCGTAGGGACTTTAAGACACACCAGATATAAAAGAAAGCAGCATGTGGGGACACAGAGGTCAAAGGGGAACAACCTAAAATGAAGGGAAAAGATATAGTAACTAACAGTAGATCAACATAGGATCAAGACTCTATACTCAACTCAGAGACGATCTAGCTTCCCCATCCACATGGAGGGGCCTGTTAAAGGTGCCAAGGTAAACTTACCCTATTTCATATATAGGGGAGGGTTGGTCCACAGTGTCGGAAGGTGGTTCCTCACCAGGATTTTAAAAAAGACGAGGACCGTCTAGGTGTTGTGGGCCTTCAACTACCGATTATTCAGGATGTCAAATTCACGCTCTGCGGGAATGAGGAACAGACCCTTCAGTAAATCCTATTTTGTCGTTAGATATACAGGGGGACTTGCATCACAATCTGAATATAAACAAGTGAAAGTGCAATCTCCAAAGCCGGGGCTGCTCGTCTCATCTTCGTACATTCGCGATATATGGCAGCAAAAAACTTGTTTCCTAACGCTCCTAACGCTCCTTAGCAAGACAAGACATTTGTTTTAAAGCTGTCATAATCTATGCATCTCACACACAGTTAAATAAGTCCATTGACAAATGTGATGTCTGAAAGCACAATGTTGCTGGCTAGTAATCGTTCCAACCATGCCTCCAGAATTTTCAGCAAATGTCTTTTTCAGGCTGATATGCTGAAGTCATTTGAAGGGTCTTAGAAATAATTATGTACTCCTTCAGATGCTGATCTGTTTCAAGAACCCTTCCAAGTAGCCATACCCGGTGCTCTTCCCACTGAATTCTATCTATAACAGGCATGAGCATAGGATTGAAACTGCAGAAACCACGACTTAATCAGTGCTTCCAATTACCTAACATAAAAGTAAAAAATCCCAGTGGGGTATTCAGACAGTCGCCAGCCATGCTGTAAATATGTGATCACAAAAGAACAAGGGAAGCCATGATAGTTCCATGTTGATTAATCCTGCCAACTCTGGGGCATATTACCAAGGGCCCTTATTGCCGCTTTAGCTGGACTTTTTCCCGCTAAAGCAGCGATAATTTGATCGCCCTATTACCAAGCTGTCGCTAACACCAGTTAGCGACAGCTAATAGGCGATAGCGAGCATCTTGGGGCCCGCTTTGCATGTCAGCGATATTTATCGCTAATGACATGCAAAGTGAGCGTGCCAAGAAGTTAGCGACTGCATCGCTATCTCCTATTACCTACAAAGGCGTGGTTTTGGAAATATTCACGCTAAGCGCGAATGTCTCCAAAAGCTAACACCTGCCCAGAGCAGTTCTTAACCATGTTATCCAATGGGAGGTGGATAACATGGCTAAGAGCATTGTCACAATAATGTGTGAATATCGCTGTATTTCCAGCGGTAAATTCACACATTCACGCATTTCGAATGATTTCTATCGTTTCTGAGATAAACCTTGATGATAGCAAGGTATCTCAGCGATAAAAATCGTCGTAGAGCGGTGATAAAATTATTCCTGCTAACCCTGCTTAGCGATAAATATCGCTATTTCTAGGTAATATGCCCCTCTGTTAGTAAGGTCAAGAGTGCACCAGGATTGGTGGTTTTGAATTCTGTCAAATGCCCTAGAAACAGTGGATGGGTCAGAACATCCTGATCCATTATTAGTCTTATTTAATCCATGATGTCCATTATATCTAGACTGTGGTGTAATTGAGGGCCCCCCTGCAAAGTACATGGAGGGCCCTCCCCCCAGATCCAGTCAGGAGCGCTCAGGTCAGGGGACCGCCGCCCGTGCACAGGGCCGAAGGAGGCTCCCTGGAGCTCGGCCCCCAGCATTGTGGGGGCTGTGAGCGCCAATGTTCTGTCAAGGTATCTAGAGTCAGATGTATGAAAGATTATCGAATCGGTAACCAGTCGCAAACTGGATACCGACTGCTAAAAATGCACTTTCTTAAGTATGAAAGGCCATTTGGTCGCTTTTTGTGAATGAAATTAATAGAAATTCCTTAGCCTACTTACTCCAAATAGCAATTAAATATTAGGAATTTCCTAATAACGAATCACTGTTTATATGAATGAAGGATTCACAAATTGCGAATAGTCACAGAATGGTGATTTTGCACATGTAATTCCCCACCACATATAATCAGGATAAACAGGTGCAACCTATATGAGAGGCCCAGAATGCTCTGGTGTCTTTCACAATGGCAGCTTTGTATGTGATGGCGAGGAGGATGCAGGGTCTGGTTGCATTGAAGAGAACAAGGAAGAGGACAAGGGAAAGGATTTTTAGGATCAGGATTACCCTCTTTCAGCAAACATATGATTTTTGAGAAATACATTCTTAGTAGTCTGCTTATTTTAGACTTAATTGCTGAACTTAAACCACAATTCAGATAGAAAGAAATACTTTTTCAGAAGCAATGTCATTTTTATTTGTATTTTTGTACTTATAAAGCGCACTCTCATCCCAAAGGGGATATCCAGGCGCTAGGCCTTATCTTTGACTTATTCTGATCAAGACCCTAAAGAGGATATAACCAGGTCTTCAGTTTCCTCCAAAAAACCAACAAATATGACATTACACATAGATTCTGAGGAACTTATTCCAATGAGTCGCTGCCAAGAAATTAAAAGAGTGACCACCCATTTTGGATTTTTTAATTTTTTTACTAGATAATAAGGCCTGGTTGGCTGATCAAAGATTCCATAAAGATTTGTAAAAAGTAACTTAGTTCTGTAACATTGTTGGACCCTTATCATAAAGGTCTGTGTGTGTGGCACATTAGCTTGGAAATAGCTCTGTTGCAAACTGGGATCCAATGGAGATGGTTAAGACAAGCCGGAGCTACGCTCAGGCTAGTCTTATTACAGATAAGTCAACCCGCTACATTCTGAATAGTTTGAAGCCTCTGCCAAGAGCGCATACAATGCATTAGTCACACAAGATCTCTGGGGACAGAGATCAAGAACCCAGCCGTAGTCTATGACTCTATTCCCAAAGCACACAATGGTGTTGGAATAGTGTCAATAGTTCCAAGAAAGAAAAAAGGAAAAAAAGGAAAAATATTCATTTTTTTCAGGTGTCCTCTTACTCACCAGGGTTGCCCCACGGTGACATGCTTCATCATAGGGGCCATCCCAGCCCTCTACGGACTGGGGCGTGCTGCGACTTGCGGAATTACGTAGGAGCACTTACAAAAGACTAAGGGCCAGATGTAGGTAGCCCTTTACCGATCGGAAACGGCCGAAAATACCGATTTTCGGCCGTTTCCGATCGGTAAAGGGCTAGGGAGATGTAGGTGCACATATTCGGTAATTTTACCGAATCGTTAATATTACCGAATCGGTAAATTTACCGATTCGGTAATATTTAACGAATCGGTATAATTATTACCGATTCGGTAATATTTACCGATTCGGTAAAATTACTGATTATGCTATGTGGGTAGCCAATTTTACATTGGCAAATGGCTTACAGAATCGGTATTTTACCATGGAATACAAATCCATGGTAAAATACCGATTCCTGTGTACATGCACATCTGTGCATGTACACATGTGCCATGTGACAGACAGACGTGCCCTTAGGGCATGTCTGTGTGCCACATTGCACACATGCCCGTTTTGGGGGTGCTAGAGGGTGTCAAAGTGACACCCCCTGCACCCTTGACAAAATCGGTATTTACCGAATCGTTGAATACCGATTCGGTATTTGAATTGAATCCTATGGGCTTCAAAGGCCCATAGGATTCAATAGCAAATACCGATTCGGTATTTACCGAATCGGTAAATACCGAATTTTAAGGATTCGGAAAAGAATCCAGATGTTGGGACCTACATCCCATTTACCGATTTTGAAATACCGAATCGGTAAAATTCGGTATTTCAAAATCGGTAAATGGGATTTACCTACATCGGGCCCTATGTGTGGTGCAAGGAATATTTTTCATTTTTGTCCCCTGAGATCTTGTGTGACTTATTAATACTAGGAGGGTGAGCCCTAGCCTTTCTCCCTCTACCTCCCTTTTTGTTAATGTACGCGTACAATGCATTCCCATAGTCCAACCTACTCATAATCAAGTCTTGAACGATATTTCTTTTCTTCATACCACTGAGATCCATTGAAATAGTTTCCAAAGGGGGCATAAAAGAGCAAAACAAAGCTCACATACCCTAGTTACTTGTTCTTGCAATGCAAGGGCATCATCAATTATAAAGCCTACATTCTTTACCACTTTCTAAGGATTTGATGTGGTACCAAGCAGCATCGGTTACCTCAAATCATTTCAGACCTTATCAGCTCCCCCAAACAGCAAGATCTCTGTTTTATCAGCATTATGTTTTAAACAATGAATTTGCAGCCATCCTGCTACCTCTGAAAGGCAATCAACCAAATTCACCAGCATCTCATCATGCTTGTCACCAACAGAGATAATCAGGATAGTGTCATCAACATACATAACAATCTCCCAAAACCTCTATCTTTCACAATACTTGCCATAGGTGCCAAATAAACATTAAACAAAGTGGGTCTCAAAGAGGAGCCCTGAGGAAATCCACAGTGCATGTTTCTAGAACTGGATCTAAAAGGAGGTAGTTTAACCGATTGGTATCTATTACTTAAAAATGAATAAAATCACTACAATGTAGCAGAGTTCAAACCGATTTCATGCAGCCTTTGGAGTAGACGCTGGTGAGACACAGTGTCAAAGCTGCTGACTATCTATGAGGAATAGTGCTGCTGATTTACCTTGGTCTACAAGTGGCCTAACATTGTCCAGCACTGCTGGTAGAGTAGTTCTGTAGAGGTTTTGCCCGAAATCCTCCTTGAGAAGGGTCCAATAACTTATTACTCTCCAAGTATTTGGATTAGTTGAATATTGACCAATCTTTCCGGTTCTTTTGCCAATGGGGTGTCATTGAAAGGGGCCGATAATTATATAGGATGGGAGCATCCACCCATTCTTTCTTTGCCAATGGCACCACCACGGCCTTCTTCCAGACTACAAGAAACTCTGCCTCCTTTAAGGATTTATTCAGCAGTAGTGCTGCATATGGAGCAAATATGGGAGTTAGATGAGAATAGACGTACAGAGGACAATGGGATCCTCACCTCACCTTTCCCATCACCCCTCTACCATTTTCTCTTTCAAATCCGCAAATATCCCCCAAGACCACACATGTGCCAGTACTACTTACTACCTGTATTTAGTACTATCAGAAAATGCACCCTCACATCTAAAATAGACGTGAGATGCATTTTGGGCTAAAAAATAGTGCTAAATGCAGCAGATCACAAATTGCCACAGTGAGCATTCGCTCTCACTCGCTAAATGTGCTCTCATTTGCATTATTAATACTATTTTTTTTTATTAGAGGTGACAGAGTAAATGCGTTATGCCCTTGGATTTTAAGACCCTATCTAAAAGCAAGAACCCAATACTGCTCACAACAGAACACACGTTATAGTTGAATGAACATTTGCAGTTGTGAAGGGCAGATTCAGGTATCTCCATAAGAGTGGCGGGCACTGCAATATTGCCCAGAAACATCATGTAAGAATATTGCAACCTCTGCTGTATGGCTTAATATAGCAACTAGAAAGGGAGTCCCCAGAGCAGATGCAGACTCATATTTTAATTATGATGAACTGAATCCATTACCACATCTACCTCCAGATGCTGCAAGAGCAGTCAAAGGAAGAACACAATGTACAAACTTACTAATCATTATTTTGAAAATAAGTACTAATACAACTGTTTTATAAACAATGCACAGTACAACTGTGTTGCTGCTTCTGAATGTAAACAGAAGATTTATTTTCAGGCTCGTACTTAAACATTATTTTTATTTCACAAGACTTGTATCAATGTATAAACATACCTCAGTTTGCTTACATGAAAAACGTGTAAAATGCCAACCGCATATTACCAACTCTGAAAAGATTTCTTTAAAGTTTTCCCCTTCTTCTCCCAACACTGCCCCTTTCTGACATTGCAATTGCAGCAGGTGCAAACACATCACCAGCTGCAGCCTGGCTATGAGTGCACCGAACATCCATGGCATCAGAAACAGAGATGATAATTAGGTTTGAGGTCTCTACACATTCCCCATCAGAGACTTGACCAGAAGTAGTTTTATATAGTGGCAGTTCCTACGTAGGAGTGGAGGAGCTTTGTCCCCCCCACACTGCTGTAGAAAGAGTGAAAATAATGGTAATACATTATTTGATTAATATTTCACTTTTTACTCTCTGCTGAATAGAGTGTGGGGGCGGGGCCAGTGTGTCCTTGGTGTTGATTGACAGCAATGAAGAGTAGCCCCTTCATTTGAAGTACACATGTAGGTTTGGCCTGCTATCTTTCTACGGCCAGTCTGGCATGCACTATTCAAACCTCCCCAACCTGAAAGCAGGCACAGGCCTCCAGTGCCTTTTGGAATGGTGAGGCAGCCTGCTTAATCCAATCCAGACGATTCACTCATGCAGCTTCACAGCATGAGAACAGCGTCTGGATTGGATAAGGTAGCTAGCTGTATGCATTCATCTCATGCTAGAAGTCTGGAGCCATGGACTGAGAACATCGAGAACATGTTGCAGGATAACGTAAGTAACTATTATTCTTTACTTTGATGGATATTTATTTTAATGTGCTTTATTGTAATTGTTTAATATAAGTGTGTTTTAATGTATGTAGTATTTTGGACTTGGCCCTTTTTGCACGGTCATCCCTAAACTTTTTGCCTTCCTCCTACTCTTTTTGCTGACTCGGTGTTGGTGGTTTTAGGACTCTGGACGCTTTAGCACTGGTTAGCAGTGCAGAGTGCGTGCGCTCTCTGCCCTAACTAGGCTAACATTGGGAACTCCCCCATTATGGGATAATTTCTAAATAAGACAAAATAAGTATGTCATGTTTGGTATGTGTGGAATGGGAATGATAAATGCTGCACGATGGTGTGCGCAGATTTACTTTTACTATTTAGAAGTGCCACTTTTAGAAGTTGGCGTTTCTGTGTGCCTGTCTGGATGTCTATTTCTAGAAGTGACCGGGGCTGGTGAGGAGTGGGTGGCTCCAAGGAGGCAGGGTCAGGCTGAGTGGGAGGTCTGCAACTAGAGTAGTGGGCAAAGGAATCCACTGTCCCTGACTAGGTCAGTGCCTGCCCTGTGCAAGGCTAGCTCCGCCCCTTACTAAGACCCCCCCAGCGCCAGTTGGGACTGGAGCCTCCAAGACCCTTCCAGAAGACCCTAACCCCAGAACTTTCCAGAAACGTGTACCTCCTTCCAGACGCAGGGCAGGGAGGTGTGTAAATACAGGGGCTGCGAGCCGATGAGGGTTGTTGTGCTTGTGCTGACGTGGAGGGGACACCCTGCCAGGAGGAACTGGTGCGGGACCCTGCGTGCTTGCCCCTGTGCCCAACTCTGCCCCTCTACCCTCTACTCGACCAAGGAGAGACTCTGCAGGATTAAAGGCTGCTGTATTGGGAGGAATGCCTCCTCGCTGTGCTTGACTGTTCCCAGGGACTGCTGCTCTGCCTGGTTGTGCTGTCCCCCAATCCGCTGACCTTGTCCCTCCCTTGCCTCAACATTTTTGTGGGTCCTTGCCCCTCGTGGGCACGATATGCTAATTTCCCCCCAGAGGAGTGCTGGAACTCCGCAAAGCCGAGCTGCACATGTATTCCCCCTCATGGCTGATCTCTTGGGGATGCCCACCCCGCATTTGCACTGCATGCAGACATTGTGTTTTAAGGTAAAGTGGGTGCCCACCCAACGCGTACTGCATATTCAGGTGGGTGCTCACCCCGCAATTGTTTGTATTTAAAAGCGGGTGCCCAACCCGCTGCGGCCTGAGCCTTCAGCAGCACCAATAAGCGGGTGCCCACTCAACTCTATACTTTAAAACTAGGAGGAAGCCTACCCTTCATTGCCCCAAGAAAAGAAATCACCGCCGCAACAGAGGACCCGGCCGCCACGATCGCTATGGCAACAAGGAAGTCGGGGAAGGGGGCGCCAGCCAGCCACGCTGAAGGCGACCGGGTGGACCAGAGGAAGAAGGACGGGGCCCCCATGTGCCGGTGGGAACTCCCTGTGTCTGCTCGGGTGAAATCTGGAGATGTGTTGCGGTCAGCGGGGCCCTGGGAGAACAAAGCAGGCCCAGTAGAGTCCAGAGGTCAGCATCCCTCGCGCAGGGCTCCCATGTGCTAGTAGAGCCCTGCACGCGCCGGAGACGCTGCCGAGCCCCAGCCCAGAGAAGAAGAGTCCTGGTGAGTTAAGGGGGGCCCTGGGGGAGCATCGCTGGTGCCGGGGGGGGCACCTGAAGGGCCGTGTTGACTGTTTGCACAGCTGCCCTGCCTAGCACCGAAGAGGCTTTTTTGGATCTAGAGCCCAGAAGGGGACTCCAATGGATCAGGGCTTCCCTGTCTGGCCACCCAGCTGCGCCGCACAAGACGCAGGCAGCGGCAACAGTTAGTGGGCACTTCGCAATATCCAGAGCCTCCAGGAGAGGATGCTCCACCGCGCCAGTGCACTTTTGGGGCAACACATCGGCACCGCAGATGCGGGCTGCTGCACCGCTGTGGGACATTTGGGCATTTTTTCTAACTTCAGAGCCCCTGAGTGGGCTCTAACATGCATAGGGGTGCCAGTAGTTCTTTGCTGGACTGCACAGCGGCGCCGTAGTTGCGGGCCGCAGCAACGTGTGGGGAATTTTCTCTAGATCAGAGTCCCAGTGGGGCTCCTACGCGAACCTCGGTGCCAGTGACTATTTTGGCTACACAGCGGCGCCGCAGTTGCAGGCCGCTGCAACCTTTGTGGGCACAATTTACCTTTTAGAGTCCCAAAGAAGGGGCTCAACTTGGTCACAGCTGCACCGCAGGAGCGGGCAGCTGCAAAGTAGGGGGCACTTATTTTTAGGTATCCCTAGGTGTGCACTACTGACTATGGTGCATGCCCACTGCTAAGATGACTAATGGTTAATTCATTTCTGCCTCATGGTGATGCTTAACGCTACGATCATTCCAAATGCTATAACGATGCGTGCCTAAAGTTATGCTTTTACACCAGTGATGATGCCCTGATGGATGCAGAATGTATTTGTGCCAGATGTTTTCCTTAATGCTTACACTGCAGGTTTTATGGATGATGTGCCTGATCTGAGGTGTCTGAGGCCTAATGAGAATACATAATATGTTTCTTTGCCTAATGAGATGCCTCATGTGATTATGCCCAATGGTAATATGACTATGTCTGGGGTTATGCATAATGTGATTTATGCCTATAAGGGGTATGCCTAATGCTAATATGATTTATTCCTAATGTGGTTTACCCTCATTGCAGTGTTGCTTCCTTCATTATTTTACCAGTAGAGAATGGTGGTTTTACATTTACTGTGTTTACTTGGTGATGGTTCTGGCAGCGACCCGATTGGTGCTGCCCTCTATATAATCCCCTGTAAATAATGTCCTGGTGCCTGTAGGCACAGTGTATATGTCTGTGATTCTAAAGTGTTTTTATAATACAAAGGCTACTTTTATATACCCTTGTGTGGAGTCTCTTTTGTAGTGTGCCTAGTGTGTCGCCGGTGTGTGTGTGTGTTGCGCAAATGCTTTACACATTGCCTCTGGGATAAGCCTGACTGCTCGTGCCAAGCTACCAAGGGGCTGAGCAGGGATTATCCTCAGGGTGCACCTCCCTCGTCCTCCCTAGACTGGGGGTTTCTGCCTGGTTCTGGCGCGTGCCCTAGTCTACCGGAGACCCCTGTTTCTAACACAGTCCTACTGTATATTGATGTCACCAACCCCCACTTCCTTTGTACCAGGTTTCTGAATGGCCGTGGGTGTTGGAGGTTCCTCAGATTGTTCTGAAAAATGTGTACGAACTCTTGGTCGCCATGCTTAAGGCACAGGTGATGTAGTACTGGGTGGTGGATCAATGCCTTCCTCCATTTCAAGATCCTGTGTTTTGAGGCGCCTCTGCTTCAGTCTCATGACCTCTCTTTCTGTGTCAGAATGATATATAATAAAACAGTAACTATGATTTTGCTTGAAATAATAATTTAGATATTCATAATAATGTAGGTAGGTAGGTAAATTTCTTTATTCAGCATAATTCACAACACCATAAAAAGTACATATATATTTAAAAGAGAAACACTTTGACAATTCGTTACAGAGTCAATGAGGATTACATTCAATTACTTAAAACGCACCAACGGCAATGTTCATTTCATTTAAAATGAGGTAGTCCAGTTTTCTTCCCCCCTCAGTTATCCTATGAGCCTCTTGTCTCTCTTAATTTCAGTGCTAACCTAAGAAAGCTAGTGATGGCAAGCAGGGTAAGAGGGTCCTGAGCTAATTGTAAGTGTAAAAGGGCAACCCTAGTGTCTGAATTTCATTTTCTTTAACCAATTTTTAAAAAACAAACGCCTTGGCAATTGATAATATGGGCAAAGTAATACAAAATGAAGGGTGTCTTGCGGAGATCAATGATCGATGATCGCAGCCGCAGGGCCCCTTTGACTCTCCAGAATTTATAAAAAATGCTGGCTCAGCTAATAAATAATGTAAAATGTTGAGTCTAAAACGTGTTATTAAAAATCTATCCTGAGCGTTATGTGTGAGTACTAAGTATGGTTCCATTTCTTCACAAGACCTAACCAAACTATAGGCTGTAACTGACTGTTTCCCCCATACTATCTCCTATATAATCACTATCTTATAATTTTCTCGAAAGCTGCTTTGATCGACTTGAGCCAGGGTATGTCCAGTCCCTTATCCCTCCCTAGACAATCCACTATAATTAGCCTGGTCAGCTCAGCCTCCGGGTTTTCCCAGATCTTAAGCCAAGCTAACAGTGGCCTTACTTGTATCCTATCTTCCATAAAGGTGGCCCCCAGCTCTTCATGAACAATGTAGGCGGGAACGCCCTTGGAGACCCGCAGGAGGCTTCTCATGAACTTATTCTCCTCAATCTGCAACTTCTCCATATCGGAGAACCCCCAAAGCTCCGCTCCATACACCTCTTTAGAGTAGCAGATGGAGTTGTAAAACGTCATCATTTGTTCTGGTGACCACCGACCAACTCTGCGGCCAAAGTTCATTATTGCCCCTGGACTCGACAGCAACTTTGTACAGCCCTCCTCTACTAGGACTTTAAAATTTAAACGCCCATCAAACAATATTCCCAAGTAAGAAAAGGATTGCATCTTCTTAATTCTAGATTTTCCTATGCTATAATTAAAACTTGCCCTCTGTTTTTTTTCCCACTTCCATGACATTGGAATTGGATAAGTTAGCTAACAGGTCTAGGTTACCCATGAAGGTCACAAAACCATCTATCAATGTTTGGAGCCCCGCGGAGTACGGGCCAACAGAACCGAGTCATCCGAGTAGAGTAACACTGGGATTGCCCTTTTACCTATTCTTGGGGAATCCACCCTTAGTTCTAGTAGCGCTTTCTCCAATCCATTTATATATACCAAGAAGAGAAAGGGCACCAATATGCATCCTTGCAGCACGCCACTACTGCAAGCAAAGGACTCCGTGCACCCCCCCTCCATGTTATATCTTACATTGGCCGTGGTACACCAGTGCAGAGCTTTTCAAATGTTTACAAGATTCTTATCAGCACCTAAACTGTCTAAAAGGTCCCACAACTTATCTCTGTTCACGCAGTCGAACGCTGCCGTGAGGTCCATAAAGGCCATAATAATGTGGAAAGGGGCCTTCTTACATTTTAGTATCCTCTGAGTCATATTAAACCATTTCTGAATGTATGTCTATAGGTACCTTTAATATGTAGCACTACATATCCCATATGAATCACGAAGTTAAATAGTCTGGAGTGCATATTACATATTTTACTTCACTTCAATAAAATGTACTTCCTAACCATAAACAGCTAAAGTAAATCAAATTAAGTAAATGTTTAGTTTAAATATAAATATTGAGATTTTACCCTTGCCTTTGGCAGCTGAGGTTGCAATTGCACTGAAACCACAAAGGCCCACATGCATCAAAGCAAAAACGGGCGCTAACGGGCCGATTCTCAGAATCTGCCCCTTTGCGACCAGTATTTTTGCATTTGGGATGCATCCTCTCAAATGCAAATATTGCACTTTAAGTAATCTCTAAATCGCGATTACTTAAATTGCCATTGCATTTAAGGAATCACAAATTGAGATTCCTTAAATGCAATGCATTAAAGTAACAAAACTAGCGATTTCGCTAATAGGGGGCGCAAATTACCATGAAGTTGAACTTCATGGTAATTTGCAAAAACTTTGAAAAATGCACTAAAGTGCATTTTTCAAAGTTCCATTTTACACACACTCATGCCCTTGGTGCATGTGTGTGTGCAAGATGTACTCATATGCGGATTTCAGGTGTGCAATAGGGTGTCCTTTTAACACCCTGGCATTCTTGAAATTGCATTCTCAATTTGCGATTCTCTAATGTTGTTGTGCAGTATTGTTGTCTTCTTTTTTTTTAATTGGGTTCTAGTGTTGGGTTGAATGTTGTTGCTATGCTATTTTGTGTAATAAATGTGTTGTGTTTTATATTGGTGCTGCATTGCTGTACTACATTAATCTGTGTTATTGGAGTGCTTTGTAGTGTTGACAAGCTGTATTGTATTGCTGTTGTGACCTTATGTTATTAATGTAATGCTGTGTTGTGGTACCTTTGTGTTATTTTGTTGCGGTGTGTTGTGCTGTTATTTCACTGCACCTCTATTGTACTACATGTACATTCTTATGTCAAATTACTGCTACTGTAAATCTAGTTTCAAGATGCAGTAGCAAAAGTTGCTTGAACCAAGCACTGCACAATTTACCACCAAGGCATAAATTAACATTGAGCAAAAATATTTTCTTTTTAGATCATAGGTAATTAAATCTCGTAATATGTCCTCCAGGCCAAACATTCGGAACACATCCAAACTCTGTATCAATGCCAATATGTCTGAGGAAGGCAACTCAGCAACTTACTTTTTTGTTGTTGTCAAATTTCTGTTTATTGAAATTATGCAGCAGACGAAAACACAAGATACCACAAGGTCAACTCCTGCACATTGTCTTAATGCGCAGGAGCAACTGCAGTATATCTCATGTCTCAAGTCATCTTTTCCATCTACACAACATTTTTTACAAAATGTATAACTCCCCTCCCATGTGGTAGAGAAGCCCTATCTATCACATTAGTGAACTAAAGGGGAACATGCATCAAGGTAGGCTGTTGCGATTCCTTAATTGCAATAATTAAGGAATTGCAATTAAGGAATCGCAAAAGCCTATGCATGTAGAAATCGGAAAAAAATTACTATTTATAAACATTCCTTAATTGCCAATTTCAAATTGCGAGTCCATACTTCACGTGCTTAGCCTGCAACCTTTCCATGAGAATCCTTTAGGTTTGCCTGTGCTGTAGGGTGGATTGTGCCAAGTCCTTGAATAATGCCCATGAAAAAGCCTTGGAAGGAGATCGTCTCCTTCTTTCTTGCCTCCTGTAAGATGGCTGCCTTGGTCGTGAAAGAGTGGAGCTTGACTAGGATGTCCCGGGTATGTCTTCTCTCTCCAGATGCTGCTGGACCCACTTGATGCGCTCTTTCTATTTTGATTTTCAGTGTCATGGCCCTAGGATCTCTGCATAGAGACCTTCGATGAACGCCTCCAGATCAGGCCCCTCTGCTCCTTCCTCCAGGTTTCTAATGCAGATGTTGTCTCTCCTTGACCTGTTTTCAAGTTCTTCATTCTTTAGGAGGGCCAACTGGAGCTGCTTATGGAGGTCTTGCACTTAATATCTGTCATTTTTTTGTCTAGGTCTTGCGATTCCACTTCTATAATTCTTGTCCCTATGGAGTCAACCTCCTGTTGAAGCAAAGTCCTCTTCTCCGTCAGCTTTAAGTTGTTCCTTTGAGGCCTGCAGATCATGTTTTAGCTCTGTGCGCAGTTCTGCCTTAAATTCCCTCAAGGATGCCATAAGATCCTCCTTAGTGAGCCCCATGACAGGTTCAGTGATTGTTTCTTCTACTCGGGTGCAAAGAAGTATGACACTTTAGATGCAGCTTTTTTTGGTCTCGTAGATGCGACCTCGATGAGGGCATCACGGTTCCCTCGGTTCTCCAGTTCCACAAATGCCAGACTTCTGTGCCTTACAATTCTCTCTCATGGGGCCTGCTATTGGAGACCTTGTAAATTCAGCAGGGACCAACCAAGATGCATCTCCCCGGACTAGATGTGGCCGGTGGCGGTTATCTTAGGTTCAGGCATGCTGCGTTGCTGCGTTGCTCCGGCTCATTGATGATGCAGGTCCACATGCTTCCCTTGATATTGGTCTTCGGAGGCTCCATGGTCTCCCCACCACTTCAAATGTCACGTCCCTGGGGCCAGTATACCGGGATTCCCTGCTAATGTTTTCCAGCCAAGTTAAGGTCAGGAGTGACTGGGGGGGGACCTCACCTTGTGCGGTGCGCTGCCCCCGAACTTTTTGCAGAACCCCTCTTTCCTGAAAGATTATAGAGGAAAGGTCCCCTGCGATTATGCAGCGTCCCCACTCACCATCACTGCCACCGACTGGGTCTCTCAAAATGGCGGGGCAGTGCTCACAGTTCTGCCGGTCTTCTCTGATGGTGCCGGCTATCGGGCGGAGCATCCTCCAATGCCTCTCTGTTTCCCACTGGTCTGTCTCCATTTTCCGGCCTCCTCTCCGCTCTCACTTGGGCATTCTCATTTCAGGTAGGACTCCGGGTCAGCGACTGGAGTCAGGCAACAACACTTTACGCACCGCAGCCATTCCCACAACTCCGTGTCCTTCCACCCGGTTCTCCCTGCGCTTTGCAGCGCCGTCTGGACTCCAGTGGATCTCTGAGGTGCCAGGTGCGAGATTCCACAAATCCTGGCCACATTGAGGCTCTCGGTATGCCTACAACAACTACATGGCGGCAGAGCAGGTATGGATCACATCCGACAGGCCATCTTGCTTAGCACACCCCTCAAACTAATTTCTTTAAATGTAATTAAAGAGTGAATCTCCTTTGAGTCTTAATGTTTGGGAGATCAATCACAGGTTCCCCATTATAAGCATGTCCCCCTGTCATAAGCCGGCAAGTGAGCTCAATAACCAATTACAACACGTTTTAACTGCGAAACATTCAAGAGCCAGCTCTTAGTTCAATTGCGGTGCAGACCCTAGTCAACTGAAGAATTGAAAAGTGGCCGGACCTGATGTGATCTCCAACAAACTCTAGAGACATTCAAGAGTAAATTAAATCTGATTCAGTACAAGATTATTTGGGAATTGGAAAAGAGGTGGGTGTTCCGTATAGTTGGGTGAGGCAAATGTTCCAGATTTACTTAAGGACTCAAGTGTTGTTCAGTCCACTTGAAGGCCTAAATAGTAGGCCAGATTCTGAATATGTAATTGGGTGGTGGTGCCTTTAGAGAAATAAAGGTTTACTTTTCTCATGGAGTGGAACTGGACAGATGTTGGAAAAGGGGCCCTGCTTTGAGGGAATAGTGTCTGAAATTGGAATCCTTTGTATTCATTCATTGTTTTATATTTACTTTTTCAGTCCTACACAGTGTTGTTAATATACATAATTCTCTTGTTGATGAAAGATCCAAGGCATTCTTTACTTTTGTTTAATTTATTTATATAGCAGAAAAGGTGATTACACAGAAACATTATCATTCCTTGATATATTAGAGGGAAAATGTATCAAAATAATCAAATAGATAACTTTTCTCAATAAGATCGTCCATAGATTCATCTACCCCACCCCCCACACTGGCCCTCCTCAGCACAGGCACGATCCACACAATGTATTAAACAAAGAAAAGAGAAAACAATTGTAATTTTATCTCTTAATTAGGACATGCTCTCACCTCTTCTGCCACCCTCTCCCTGACCTGCCTCTTTGTCTGTGCATATTTGTCATATCGACACCTGGTCAAGCCCTTCGACCCAGCTGACCCTTCCCTGACCTCTACTACAAGTGCTAATGCCTGCCCGTTTCCCTCCGAAACCCATATATACTCTCCGTTCTCCTATACTTTACCAGCCCGGCCTCTCCAATTTCTTTGGTGTGTAAATTACCTATTAATTCTTGCATGGATCCAGGCTTCCCATTGACTGATTTTCTTAATTTTGGCCTCCCATTGCTCAAAGCTGGGCCCTGCCAGTCGGTAGTAATAATTGACCGTGCAATCAGCATGACGATCAAACACTCGCGTAGCTAGGGGGGGCGAGGGGGGTGGACCACCCTAGGCAGCACTGTTTTGGAGGCGGCGTCTGCGCGACACTGGTGGCCCTTTGCGGTGGCTTTTATCATTTATTTGGGGACACGCACTGTCTGACAGTTTGTCAGCCAGTGTCCCCAAATAAATTCTAAAGGCAGCCGCAACGGGCCACCATTGTGTCGCGCGCGCAGCCCCCTTTTGAAGCAAACTCACGTGACCTTCTACGCTGCACGCAGGTGTGGTTAATGCGCGAGGTCAGAGCATGCAGTCTCTGTCTCTTCCGGGTAATCCGCGCACAGAGGCTAAGGGAGGGAGCCAGCGATGAGTTATGGTCTCGCAGTCATGCGGAGTCAGCTGCCGCCCGCAAAGGTTTGTGCTGCACTCTTAGGATGCGCCGGCTCTCAAGTGAGTACATCCGCCGAGGCTGCCAGACAGACTGTACTTGGTGCCTGTAGCCTGTAAGGATCATGCTGCTTGACTTGGACCCAGCTACGGCTGCCGGAGAACATTTTGCCTGCATGCAGCCACTCATAACGCTGGGCCCGACAATACTCCTTTGATCGCTGTGCCAGAAGTACCCCGGTAATTTGAAAGTCTTTTATTTATTTTTTTAATCACTGTAGTGTGCCCGTTACAGCTCTCATTGCTTGGCTGTCTACTCCGATTTAATTCGCTACAGTACACCGGACAAGGCCCTGCATCAGTGCCCGGTGGCCTTTCATTTCGGTTCTGACCGGGACTCCCAGGCAGAAAGGACCACGTCAGGATAATATCGGGAAGTGGTGGTGGTGGGGGAGGGACCCATGCCAGCCGGTTCCTGCCTGTCTAAATTGAATCTCGGGTGACACAGGCCAGAGCTCCTTTATGTTGCCCGGTGCAGGAAAAAGTCAGTTTGCAGCTACAAAGTGCATGATGTGCACTACACAATTGCAGCAGATATTCAAGCACTGGCAGCACAGCAGCAGGTCGCAGCTCCTCACCCTGTACTGCACAGTGGGGAAGCCTATGCCCTGGAGGGAAGAGGGGGAAGAGGTTGTGTCCGTCCTGGCCACAGTGAGAGAATCTATAGATAATATGGAGCTGGACCGGTGGGCCGCCCCGGAGCTTCAATAACGCCTAAACTGGACACAAGCTTTTTGCCAGCGCATGCAGGGTGCAGCTGAGGCCATGGCGATTTCCCCCTGAGATGAGGTTGCAGCTATCTCTTTAGTTTACGTTCTGCCTCCAGTGCAGTCCGATCTCCAGATGGCGGGTCAGGTCCCAGTGTGTGGGGCGTTTTCTTTTTTGTCTGTTTGTGGGCTTGTCAGGCTGGACTGCTGATTTTTCTGAAGAAAGTAAAATCCTTAGGTAAGCTTAAATGAACGGAATCTGACATGCAAAATAGGTATATAACATATGAGGACAACCTGAAAACGTGTTTGTTATGGTGTACGTCATGATCTCCTACTGCTGACTTGCTATGCTGTGAAAATGTGCTTTTGGTGGCACAGTTGCGTTGCTGGAATTGGGTGTAATTTCTGATATTTAAGTTTCCCTCGTTTCCCTCATTTTCATTGCTTGATTTTACTCGCAAAAAAATGTCACTCATAGTCGTTGAAATGTCACTCATAATTTCCCTAAAATTATGAACACGTCACTCATAGCAATCTGAAACCTTGGCAGCTATGGAGAGGCTTGAGTTACAATGGGGTATACCCTAAGAACTCTCTGACCTGGGTCAGTAAGAGTAGGTACAATAGTAATGGTCAGAGTCTATAGATTCAATAAAACAACCAATGTAATATATGCATTCAATTATGTAGGAAGCAAAAGATTGCTCAATCCAAGGTGTGCTTCAATTTTTATTCATTATTTGAGCACATTATTGCTTAAGTACCCAATTCAAGTCATTGAGTACCAGGATTGTATGGAGTGTCTCTCAATTCAAACATCTAAGATACAATATTCAATTTACTTCATTGAATCACACAGTTGCCTTGAAGCATAATTCACATTTGAAAATATATATACCTGTTCTCTACGCATTGGAATAATTAACAGAGCAAAACTGACCCTATGCTTAAGAGTGTATTGGAACTGCAGATCTTAATCTAGACTGTAAAGGATGTATTTTATAGCACTGTGATTGTTTAAAGGTCACAACCACCTTTACCCAGTCCTCACTTCTTTCCCATCACACCTATCCCATCTAATTTCCCCTTTTCCATCACTTTGAGCGCGTTGAAATACGATGATTTGATATTGACTGTGCTGCTTTCTTCTGATAAATTCTACATTTTCAAATGTGAATTATGCTTCAAGGCAACTGTGTGATTCAATGAAGTAAATTGAATATTGTATCTTAGATGTTTGAATTGAGAGACACTCCATACAATCCTGGTACTCAATGACTTGAATTGGGTACTTAAGCAATAATGTGCTCAAATAATGAATAAAAATTGAAGCACACCTTGGATTGAGCAATCTTTTGCTTCCTACATAATTGAATGCATATATTACATTGGTTGTTTTATTGAATCTATAGACTCTGACCATTACTATTGTAGCTATGGAGAGGCAGCAGGCACAAAACAAATACTGCTGGCGGTGCAAGCACAGGTAAGCTCACTCTTGGCAGAATTAAACATTTGGAAAGTTTCATAACTGGCGCCCATTTCCGTGCCGCGTGCAGCACCACGTCCTATTTATAATTTGCATCTTGTGTCTCGGCTGGCATTGCTGGACGAATTAAACATGGATTGGAGCCAGAACATACATTTACAATTGGGTAGCCCTGCGTTATTAGCGGTGGTCGCACTTTATTTTGTCCACAGCTGCGGCAGTGAACTTTGCGGTGTTGGTGCCCCTGCGTCTGTCCATCCTGATCCACGGTGCCACAGCCTGTAAACAAAACTACTTCGGAGGACAGGCCCGCCCGGGTCTCGGTAATTGGGCAGTCAGTCAGTGACTCTCTGTGACAGCCCTGTGCAGGCACTGGCAGCAGGGTAAATGGTAACATTTGTAGCACTGAGTCTAAGAGCACAGAGTTAACTGTTTACTAACTGTGCTGCTGCTGGCCGCAAGTGAAGTCTGCTGCCTGCAGCCCCGGGAATACACAGGTGTATCTGAGCGCCAGTGCCGCTAGCACCTGACATAGTGGGCAGCCAGTTTCAGCACTGTCAGCAGAGAGTGTGGTCAGTGACAAAAATGACAATGCATTTCAGTGCGGTGTTGCGAGACACCACACTGAAATGCGTTAGCGTCACGCCTAATGTGTGATACTTGGCAGGCCTGTAATTCTAAACTGCGCGACAGCCTGGAAGCTAGCTTCAATTTTTTCGACCCTGTCCCGGTGGGTGGGGATCTTGAGGAATGGATTGATTCCCACCACCGACGCATGCCATCCGGGACAGGCGGGCCCAGGCAATGCCGGCTGCTGTTAAATTTAGTCGGTCAACTGCCTGCTAAGTGCTGGGCTTCAAAGCAGCATGATGAGATCCTGCCTGGTGACTTGACCCATGATCTCAGGCCTACCTGTGGCTTACTCGAGTGAGGCAGGCATCCTGAGTCGCCGGCAAACCTGTGCAGAAGTATAGGAGCTGTCTAAGCTTCTCACATGGGGGCACCTGCGTGCAGGATTCGATGCACAGCTGCCACAAGAAGTCATTCATCTTCAGGAGTCAGTAGGAGTGCCGGTATGTTTTAAAGCATATACTTGTGTGCAGTGCCATATGTATTTTTAAGACTACTTTTACAGCCTGCTGCATAACACGCACTGGTGCAAGTACTGTTAGATAGCTCAGGCTTTTTAAGGCCCACTCTCTCAAAAAGTATATATTTGAAATAAAACTGCCTACAGCCGAGTTGTGACCCCTAGCTATGTATACTTTAATCAAACTTTTCTTCTGAGGCTTTCATGCACCCCCATGCTCTATTGTGTCTCAGTGTCAATTGCTCAGACTAGCAATGCAACAGCTTCAGCCTTAGGTTGTTAATAAAGGGCGGCACCGCACACCCTGCTGTTATCAGCAAATTGATTTTTATCAAATTGCTCAGTGTGTCTTTTTGACATAAATTACAGTCTGCAGAGAGGTTGTGACCTCTAAGCTGCGCGTGTACCCTTCCATTTCAGTGCTTTGCAGCTGTTTAACAATCTTCTTGCAGTTTCTTGTTGCTCAAATGGGTGTAATTTCGGATATTTATGTTTCCGTTGTTTTTATTGCTTGATTTTCCTAGCGAAAAAAGTGTCACTCATAGTTACGCTGACATTTTAAAAATGTCACACTTAGCAATCTGAAACCATGGCAGCTATACTTCTGTTATGTCCGGCCTGCTGTTGTTAGACGTACTTCTGGTGCCAGCTGCACCCCTCCATGTGCACAAACCATGAGCTGAACATTGCAGGCATTGCCCTGCAACTGCAGAAACGTAGACATGGCTGTCGGTTGTACAGTGGGGTGTCAGAGAACATTCCATAAAGTATAGAACCCTGCGAATGCTAGTAATTTGTAACTTGCAAAGACATACAGTTTTACAGAAAAAATATAGCGCAGAAACGATGTGTGGAAATCTGGTGTCAATCAATCAAACAAACAAGATTTGCATAGCGCTACTTATCACCTGTGAGGTCATCTAGGCACTGGGGACAGTGCTGCTGATGAGGGACGTTAATCAAATAACCATGTTTTTAGGCCCTTCCTGAAATCCTGCAGGGTGGCAGTCTGTGTGTTCTCCTTTGTACTGCCGGTCACCGGTGTATTTAACTGTGTAGCCTTGGACCGTGTCATGTATGTGCATGTAACTTGCATGATCAAGATAACTATTAGTGGCAATACTATGTGTCTCTCGGTCCTTTTTCCCTAGTACCCTTCCGCCTCCTCATCAGGGGCGGCAATCTGAGGGATAGCCCCGGGCGCCACAAGCTCTAGCTACGCCCCTGCGATCAAAATAATGTTCCCAGCTTTCAAGGTTTTGTGGAAGTGCCAATCCACCAGGCCTAAAAGAGCTGCTCTCGCTGAGGAATTGAGTTCAAATGTGGGTTGCTTAGTGCACTCCTTTATCACCTATTGTCCTTGAGCTACTTTTCTCCTGGGTTTCAAAGGGGTGTGCTGGGTGGGAAGGAGGAGCCACCCTCCGCTGAACTTAGAATGGACTATGAACTAGTGACTAACGTCATTAGACCCTGCCCGCACTACCTGTGGCAGAAATCCATCTGCCTGTGTAAACTACAAATTTGCTGATACTTATATATTATTCCAAATTTTAAATTTAAATTTTGGCAAATCATTTCACAATTTCTAAATCTTAAACATACTGAGTATGCATTTTGAATGAACAATCAATCTTACATTGTCCTACTCTAAACATCAATTTTACTGTCTAAACAAAAAGAATACATTGAAATGAACAAATAATCCAGTCCCAATGCATTGCGGGAATATTTCCCTTCGTCAGGGGCGCTGACAAAAATGAATGAACATACATAACTTGTATGAAAACGACATTCAACACTTACATTTCAGTTTAAGTTTATAAATATGTTCGTACACCATTCAAAAAAGCTATACATTTAAACCTATAAATGTACTTGATGCGTAAACCATAACTAGCTAAACAAACAGATAATGGAAAAAAGTGAGACTGACATATAAATGAATATTACTGAAAGTGAAAAAAGCACCTGTAAAGTAAGGATTCTAATGTGCCAGTATTTCATATACTCAAATAAAGAATAACCAGTTGCTGAATGATATACCCTAGAGAACCTTAATTTGGAAAAAATGAATTGAACTATTAAGTAGATCCTTACCAGAAATCTGCTGGCGAAAACTGATACAAATGCCTATAATCCAAGAAGAAGGGTGTGCTGGAAAAACTATCTAAGGAATAAGAAGGAACAGTACATTTGTATCTGACCCTACTATAGTCAAGATTAGAACAATGACCATAATTATGAATATCATACCTTAGATTTGACTGTGTAAACACTGCAGATTATAAACGACTACGAGGGAACTGAACGCTGAGTCACTCCACTGGTGATTCTTCATTGGAAGACTGCTGTGCAGCAATATAAAAAATGAAAACTTAATTTTAATGTTGAACCCTCTGCATTTGCGATAATGACTGGTTAATTTAAACTAACTGAGGAGTAGTAGATAATTCATACCTACAGCTTCAAAACTAGAAGGACGTCAGAGGTTTATTTCAGTTTGTAAATCACTCTCGGTTTAAAAGCAGGTAAGCCGGCTCGGTCACTGAAAAGTAAACAGTGAAAGAATCCGAAGTTTTTCAAAGCAAACCGCGTTTAAGGACTATACATCTATACCAACTTCAAACATTAAAAAGAGAATGGTCATACCTTTGTGAATACACAAATGAAATAAAGCCGAACGCTTTCCCGGGGTATATTTGCGATGAGGCGAAGAACTATATTAAAGGAATCAGATTCTGAAAAACTAATAAAGAGAGCGGGGACATTTTTAGAAAAATGCGCTGTTGGGAATCACCATTCCTTAACCCCTTCTATGCTGATGACGAGCTCAGCTCGTCATCACCCACGGGTGGCGTGTGCTGATGATGAGCTGAGCTCGTCATGTATCGCAATAATTTTAAAATTGCCGCACAGCGCGAAAATCGACGCAGCAGCGATGTGGTTAAGCTGAGTAATGGCAAGTACCTCTAGGAAAAGAGTAGAGTTAATCCATTGGCGTCTTGCCCTGACGTTCGGTAAATGAAAGTCTTTGTAGTTGCCCGCATGGAAGCGCGAGCCGACAATAGATAACGGACTGCGGAAGTGACCTATATATTGCTAATACCGCAAGATTGATAGATATGAATGACAGACTGCGCTGAATTAAACGGGTAAACTATGCCTGATCCAAAAATAAATTATAAATAATTTCAAACATTGTGTTTAGCGACGGTCTCCAATTACTTTAGGTTTAAAAATAGACTTTGTATAGATTTCAAAGATTGAAACACTTTGTATGAAGGAACATCAACGAGATCAAAAATGAAATAGAAAATGGACTATACGGTAGCTGAGCTGTGCTATTCGCCATGTTGGAGATGTATAACTGCTACATTGAAATCCCTTAGTACTGGCAAACTATAAAAGCGTGCTCCGAAAAGAATGAGTGAATGGTAAAAAAAAAACGTGTGACATTTAAAACGAACCAAAGAAAATACCAACATATATATCTGCGATCATGTGATGGGTGTGACATGAACATATACCATCTTCGACAAGAATTCATATACATTGAACCTGGGAGAAATAACATGTGTGATATTCTGTACTCACTTTCAACTTAAACCTACATGAGTTTGGACGTAATCACTAACGTTAGAAAACCTTAACTCTAAATGTCCTATTTAATACTTCAAATCTCAAAATACAAATGCTCTGAAAAAGTATATTTCCCATGGATGCTTAGTTACTCATAAAAGTAAGGTTTCTGTGCACTGATATGCTTATTAAAAAACTCTATTAATCAGATGACAACCATAGTATTCCAAACTAAAAATATTGGTTGGAATTGTCGAGATCTAAAGGAAACATGACATATCTATTTTGTCATTGAGACCCTTAGGTGTCTGAGTTTGTAAAAAATCTATCCACCATATCTATCTCTGAGACAACCATTTTTCATTGTTTCAGTCTGGCAGAATTTGGATCTGTTCTAGGGCCTGGAATCTGAGTTGCGGGATAGTATGTTTCATCTCTGTCCAGTGTACAACTAAGCTGGACGTTAAAGTTTTATTCCTTATTCGACTTTTGTGTTCTGTAATCCTTACTTTCACTTTGCGTCCCGTTTTACCTACGTACAGTTTGCCACACGGACATTTAATACTGTAAATAACATGTGATGAATTACAATTAGTTTGTTGTCTGAGTTTGATCTTTTTGCCGCTTTGGGGATGTAATAAAGAAGATCCTTCCGTAACATTATTGCAGTGAGTGCAATTGTAAAAAATGTTCATGCCTGGTGAAGTTGGCCTGGTTCTTTTTTTGTGCGAGTATCCAGCTCAAGCATAGTTTACCCATTTAATTCAGCGCAGTCTGTCATTCATATCTATCAATCTTGCGGTATTAGCAATATATAGGTCGCTTCCGCAGTCCGTTATCTGTTATCGGCTCGCGCTTCCATGCGGGCAACTACACAGACTTTCGTTTACCGAATGACAGGGCAAGACGCCAATGGATTAACTCTACTCTTTTCCTAGAGGTACGTGCTATTACTCAGCTTAAGGAATGGTGATCCCCAACAGCGCATTTTTCTAAAAATTTCCCCGCTCTCTTTATTATTTTTCTGTATCTGATTCCTCTAATACAGTTCTTCGCCTCATCGCAAATATACCCCGGGAAAGCGGTCGGCTTTATTTCATTTGTGTTTTCACAAAGGTATGACCATTCTCTTTTTAATGTTTGAAGTCGGTATAGATGTATAGTCCTTAAATGCGGTTTGCTTTGAAAAAATTCGGATTCTATCAATGTTTACATTTCAGTGACCAAGCCGGCTTACCTGCTTTTAAACTGAGAGTGATTTACAAACTGAAATAAACCTCTGACGTCCATCTAGTTTTGAAGCTGTAGGTATGAATTATCTACTACTCCTCAGTTAGTTTAAATTAACCAGTCATTATCGCAAATGCAGAGGGTTCAACATTAAAATCAAGTTTTAATTTTTTATTTTGCTGCACAGCAGTCTTCCAACGAAGAATCACCAGTGGAGTGACTCAGCGTTCAGTTCCCTCGTAGTCATTTATAATCTAAGTGTTTACACAGTCAAATCTAAGGTATGATATTCGTAATTATGGTCATTGTTCTAATCTTCACTATAGTAGGGTCAGATACAAATGTACTGTTCCTTCTTATTCCTTAGATATTTTTCCAGCACACCCTTCTTCTCGGATTATAGGCATTTGTATCAGTTTTCGCCAGCAAATTTCTGGTAAGGATCTACTTAATAGTTCAATTCATTTTTTCCAAATTAAGGTTTTCTAGGGTATATCATTCAGCAACTGGTTATTCTCTATTTGAGTATATGAAATACTGGCACATTAGAATCCTTACTTTACTGGTGCTTTTTTCACTTTCAGTAATATTCATTTATATGTCAGTCTCACTTTTTTCCATAATCTGTTTGTTTAGCTAGTTATGGTTTACGCATCAAGTACATTTATAGGTCTAAATGTATAGCTTTTTTGAATGATGTACGAACATATGTATAACCTTAAACTGAAATGTAAGTGCTGAATGTCGTTTTCATACAAGTTATGTATGTTCATTCAGTAAAATTGATGTTTAGAATAGGACAATGTAAAATTGTTTGTTCATTCAAAATGCATACTCAATATGTTTAAGGTTTAGAAATTGTGAAATGATTTACCAAAATTAAAATTTAAAATTTGAAATAATATATAAGCATCAGCAAATTTGTAGTTTACACAGGCAGATGGATTTCTGCCACAGGTAGTGCAGGCAGGGTCTAATGACGTTAGTCACTAGTTCATAGTCCATTCTAAGTTCAGAGGAGGGTGGCTCCTCCTTCCCACCCAGCCCACCCCTTTGAAACCCAGGAGAAAAGTAGCTCAATGACAATAGGTGATAAAGGAGTGCACTATGCAACCCACATTTGAACTCAACACAATTTTGCCACAAGTGTAGTAGCACCCACAAAGTTCAAAATGTCATTTGATTTGATTTCAAACATTACGGACAACAAGGCAGAAACCAAAACTTACACCTCGGCTCAAGCATCAGATATCTATTCATTAATTACAGACATACGTACATTCAGCACAAGAAGAGGTTCAGTCACCCAGTCCTTAAGACAACTAGCATTCATTTCTAGGCGCGTGTTAAACCAAAAGCTCCACGCATCTACTCTAATACAGTACCACAAAGTCCAAAGAATTCCACGTGGATTAAGACTTTCAATCAAACCAATGCTCTACAAGTTCCAGTACAATAAACATTTCATGGACAAATGGTATTCCATTCATCATAAATGTTCACTAGATTTTATTTTATTATTGGTTAAGGAATTGGCTAAAACAATTAAAGAGCTTGAAAAAGAAATGTATGTTCTGAAAGAAGAAATCTCCAAACAAATGGCACAAGATGAATTAACAGTGACTCTGAAAGATTTAAATGATAAATTGGACAAACACGGAAAGGATATCCAAGAGATTAAACTTCGTAAATTCAAAAGAGATACTATTGATTACAAACTCAATGAAGTTTACACTTGGGCAGAAGTGTATGCTAGAAGAAAACCACCTCCAAAGTTTGTATCATCATCACAAGAAAGCGTAGTTTCTGATAAAGATTTGTCTGCATCTCGCAACCGGTTGCTTTACCCGTTTTAGTAACTACAGCTGAAGGAGAACAAGCATCAACAAGCACAACACCTAAACAACAAAGTTTTTTAGACAAGGGTCCTTCTGCAGGAAAACCTCCGGAAACATCAGACAACGCAAGACTCGCCGTGGACAAGGACACAATCAGTCAAACCTTGAGGAGCAAAAACAGAGTTTAGCAATAAACATTTCCTCAAACAAATTGCAAAAACAACAACTAAAGATCTTGGAAAAGGGTACCGGATTTGTACCAACTTATCAAAGCAACACACTAGAAACAGAAGTGTCTCTATTTAAATTCATGCGAGTACTGCGATTAAGACATTTCTTTGAAAATGTTATACCTAATATGCCGGAATTCTTTCAACAAAAAGAGAAACCTGAATATAAATAATTCAAAGAACCCAGTACATACATGGCACCAACACCTCACAAAATTCTAGACACTTTTGAAAACCTAGTGAAACAAGACTTACAAAAAATCAACTGGCATCAACACCACAGATCCAATTTGAACAAAAATGAATTCAACACACTTAAAAAATTGGCAGAGGATCCCACGATTACAATAAAAAAAAGCTGACAAGGGAGGAGCTCTAGTTATTATGGATACCTATTTTTATGATTCCAGGGTAGAGGCTCATATTCAAGATGAAACAACATATTTGAAACTACCCCACAACCCTATTCAAGAGATAGTTAAAGCCTTGGAAGGGATCTTGAACAGAGCTTTGGAAATGGGTTGGATCAATGAAAACACCAAAAAATTCTTGACCACCAAACATTCATGATGCCCGGAACTTTACATGCTCCCTAAAATCCACAAAAACTCTACTGATCCACCAATGAGACCTATAGTCAGTGGCTGTGGGTCTGTGTTTGAACCTTTAGGAAAATATATTGATGAGTTTCTGCAAATTTGTTTGCAAGGATGGATATCGTATGTGAGAGACACAGCTCACTTTTTACAATTTTTACAAACAGTGAATTTGGATGATCATAACCACGTTATGTACGATTGACGTAACCTCATTAAACACCTCGATTCCTTTAGCTGAAGGATTGGAAGCTTGTGAGTGGGCACTGTTACAAACGCCACAAATTGAAGCAAACAAAGTTTTCATACTGGAACTACTTCAATTCTGTTTACGACATTCTTATTTCAAATGGAAAGATGACTACTTTTTACAAATCAGTGGTACCTCCATGGGGTTTTCGGGCGCCCCATCTTTTGCCAATACCTTCATGGCCAAATTTGAACACGATTTTATCCTTACTGAAAACATCTGGAAAACATACACCGTTTTTTATAAACGGTTAATTGATGACATATTTTTACTCTGGAAGGGTTCACACTCATTGTTGATCGAGAAAATACAAGAACTAAATACAAGAAATCCGCAGATTCAATGTACTTTTACCACCAATAGTCAAGAGGTACCATACCTTGATGTACTTGTGCAATTGCAAAACAACAAGATAGAGTCTGCAGTTTACCATAAACCAACAGATGGTAATAATACTTTGGCCTACAATAGTTTTCATCCTAAGAATCTTTTGCGCAACCTACCATATTCTCAACTAATACGAATCAAACGGATCTCGTCAAGCAAACAGACACTCACCTCAGAAATAATACGACAAAGACAACGATTTGAAGCTTGTGGGTATCCTTGCGGGGTTGTACAAACAGCGGAAGACAACATTTCAACATTATCAAGAGAAGAATTGATACAGACTAAAGTTAAGTCAAGAAAAGACAGACAAGTGTTTGTTAGCAAATTTTCAACACAAACAAAACAAATCAAAAAAATCATCAATACACAATGGGAACTATTACAACAAGAGGAGGATTTTCAAGGAATTTTTGCGAATAAACCACTTTTTGCGCATACTAGAAGTTTGAATTTTCACAAGCTGGTTACTCGCACAAAAAAAGAACCAGGCCAACTTCACCCTAATCCAAGCATGACATTTTTTTACAATTGCACTCACTGAAATAATGTTACAGAAGGATCTTCTTTATTACATCCCCAAAGCGGCAAAAAGATCAAACTCAGACAACAAACTAATTGTAATTCATCACATGTTATTTACAGTATCAAATGCCCGTGTGGCAAGCTGTACGTAGGAAAAACGGAACACAAAGTGAACGTAAGGATAACAGGACACAAAAGTCGAATAAGGAATAAAACTTTAACGTCCAGCTTAGTTGTACACTGGACAGAGATGAAACATACTATCCCGCAACTCAGATTCCAGGTCCTAGAACAGATCCAAATTCTGCCAGACCGAAACAACGAAAAATGGTTGTCTCAGAGCGAGATATGGTGGATAGATTTTTTACAAACTCAGACACCTAAGGGTCTGAATGACAAAATAGATATGTCATGTTTCCTTTAGATCTCGACAATTCCAACCAATATTTTTAGTTTGGAATACTATGGTTGTCATTGGATTAATAGAGTTTTTTAATAAGCATATCAGTGCACAGAAACGTTACTTTTATGAGTAACTAAGCATTCATGGGAAATATACTTTTTCAGAGCATTTGTATTTTGAGATTTGAAGTATTAGATAGGACATGTAGAGTTAATGTTTTCTAACGTTAGTGATTACGTCCAAATTCATGTAGGTTTAAGTTGAAAGTGAGTACAGAATATCACACATGTTATTTCTCACAGGTTCAATGTATATGAATTCTTGTTGAAGATGGTATATGTTTATGTCACACCCATCACATGATCGCAGATATATATGTTGGTATTTTCTTTGGTTCGTTTTAAATGTCACATGTTTTTTCTTTACCATTCACTCATTCTTTTCCGAGCATGCTTTTATAGTTTGCCAGTACTAAGGGATTTCAATGTAGCAGTTACATCTCCAACATGGCGGATAGCACAGCTCAGCTACCGTATAGTCCGTTTTCTAGTCCATTTTTGATCTCGTTGATGTTCCTTCAGATATTCATACAAAGGGTTTCAATCTTTGAAATCTATACAAAGACTATTTTTGAACTTCAAGTAATTGGAGACCGTCGCTAAACACAATGTTTGAAATTATTTATAATTTATTTTTGGATCAGGCATAGTTTACCCGTTTAATTCAGCGCAGTCTGTCATTCATATCTATCAATCTCGCGGTATTAGCAATATATACGTCACTTTCGCAGTCCGTTATGTATTGTCGGCTCGCGCTTACATGCGGGCAACTACACAGACTTACGATAGCGCAAGACGCCAGTGGATTAACTTTACTCTTTTCCTAGAGGTACGTGCTATTACTCATCTTAAGGAATGGTGATTCCCAACAGAGCATTTTTCTAAAAATTTCCCCGCTCTCTTTATTATTTTTCAGTATCTGATTCCTCTAATACAGTTCTTCGCCTCATCGCAAATATACCACGGGAAAGCGTTCGGCTTTATTTCATTTGTGTATTCACAAAGGTATGACCATTCTCTTTTTAATGTTTGAAGTCAGTATAGACGTATAGTCCTTAAACGCGGTTTGCTTTGAAAAAATTCGGATTCTTTCAATGTTTACGTTTCAGTGACCGAGCCGACTTACCTGCTTTTAAACCGAGAGTGATTTACAATCTGAAATAAACCTCTGACGTCCTTCTAGTTTTGAAGCTGTAGGTATGAATTATCTACTACTCCTCAGTTAATTTAAATTAACCAGTCATTATCGCAAATGCAGAGGGTTCAACATTAAAATTAAGTTTTCATTTTTTATATTGCTGCACAGCAGTCTTCCAACGAAGAATCACCAGTGGAGTGACTCAGCGTTCAGTTCCCTCGTAGTCGTTTATAATCTACAGTATTTACACAGTCAAATCTAAGGTATGATATTCGTAATTATGGTCATTGTTCTAATCTTGACTATAGTAGAGTCAAATACAAATGTACTGTTTCTTCTTATTCCTTAGATATTTCTCCAGCACACCCTTCTTCTCGGATTATAGGCATTTGTATCAGTTTTGGCCAGCGAATTTCTGGTAAGGATCTACTTAATAGTTCAGTTTATTTTTTCCAAATTAAGGTTCTCTAGGGTATATCATTCAGCAACTGGTTATTCTTTATTTGAGTATATGAAATACTGGCACATTAGAATCCTTACTTTACGAGTGCTTTTTTCACTTTCAGTAATATTCATTTATATGTCAGTCTCACTTTTTTCCATTATCTGTTTGTTTAGCTAGTTAATGTTTACGCATCAAGTACATTTATAGGTTTAAATGTATAGCTTTTTTGAATGGTGTACGAACATCTGTATAAACTTAAACTGAAATGTAAGTGCTGAATGTCGTTTTCATACAAGTTATGTATGTTCATTCATTTTTTTCAGCACCCCTGACGAAGGGAAATATTCCCGAAATGCATTGGGACTGGATTATTTGTTTATTTCAATGTATTCTTCTTTTTTTTTAGACAGTAAAATTGATGTTTAGAATAGGACAATGTAAGATTGATTGTTCATTCAAAATGCATACTCAGTATGTTTAAGATTTAGAAATTGTGAAATGATTTTCCAAAATTAAAATTTAAAATTTGAAATAATATATAAGTATCAGCAAATTTGTAGTTTACACAGGCAGATGGATTTCTGCTACAGGTAGTGTGGGCAGGGTCTAATGACGTTAGTCACTAGTTCATAGTCCTCGCTGAGGAATTGACAGTTTCTTGAATGGTTCAAGTTACTGCATTGAATTCTCTTTCCCAAAAAAGTTTGAGGAAATTGCTGGACCAAGATATATGTAACCAATCTCTCTCAGAATGACCTTTTGGGCTCCTTTCAGATACTAAAGAAAACATTTTATTCCGAGTCTGTGATTTAGATATAGCATCCATCTGTTAAAGAAAGCCATGCTTTGGAAGTTCGGAACCCTCTAACAAGTGAAACTGAGACTGAAGTGCCTCTCCCATTGTTGGTCACTGATATCAACCCCTGCACGCTGCATCCTTTTACTCTTTGCTGCTTTCATTAACCATGTAGGGGCTGGGCTCAGTGCCTGATACCAAAATCTAAGCGAAAGATTAGCTCTATTCCCTCTTAACAGATCTTTACCTATCCCCTTAGAGGACTAGATGTTTGACCAATTAATATACCCTTGTATTGTTCTTATTTGGGCCTACATATAAAAACATTATTGGATGTGGAGTTGGATGTGGAGCGTTTTACCCAGAAACAGTATCTGTAGGGATTTGAACCAAAGGCCCTGAGAAAGGTCTCCAACCTTCATCACGCCTAGGTACTGATGGGGTGAAATGTTTCCTCTGTGTTATTGTGTGTAAAAAATGTCAAAATAATGATGCAATTCTATCCCAAAATAACGTGGCATCACATAACATTATTTACATTTTCCTCTCAAACAATTTAGTCAAGCCTTTCGTGTAATTTGATCCTCACCTGCCTCTTAATTCCAGAAGCCCTGCCTACAGGTTTAGAAATGTTTGTCAGGAGGGGGTCCTTACGACTGAAAATGTTGACAGGGGGGTCTTGGCACCCAAAAGTTTGAAGACCTCTGGCTTAGAAGCAGCACATTATTTTACAAAGCACTACATAAAAACAAGTTTTTCTTATTAATTAAAAAAATGCAAATCTGTACACATTACAATCCTGACCATATTAATGCAGCTCCAGGTCGGAGGTAGGGCCCGGCCAGGGTGACATAAAATTAATTTCTCTGCAGACTTGGGCTCGTTCTGCAAACAGTGTTTGCTCCTTTGGGAATGGTTTAGGTTAAAATCAAAACCTTTGGTGACATTCCATCCTGTACTTCAAAGTGCTTACTCTGAGTGAGCGTGCATTCCTAAGGTGCGGTTATAAAATGCCATTTGGTGTGCAAAACAGATCGTACCGTACTCTGTGCCCAAGAATAGAGTGCCATCTCTGCTCACCTCACAGATGAACTGAGCTCCAAAGTTCATGGTGCAAAACGGAAGGGACCCAGCTGATACCAATATCACATTACACCGCGTTTACACACCATGGACGTGCGCATCACTACCGAGGTAGTGCTTGCGATGGCCGTTGGCCGACGGGCACACTTAACAGGTTAAAAGAATAAGCAGCGATTTGTAAGAAGATATAGCATGACATTTAACCTCTGTCTTTGAAAGCGAAGCAAATGTAATAAGATAAAAAAGGCATTTTTATTGCTTATTCACCTGAACTTCAACAGATATTGTCCCCTTTTGAATGTCCCTCCAACATTGATCAGCGGTAGAGTTATGCCCCTTGAAACCAATCAAAAGCTAAATTCAAGCAATAGACACCAAACAGGACACTATGCTCCAGGCTTGCACCACTTGTCGGTCATACGCTGCTGGTGAATCGGAGGATGTTAATCTAGTCCATGACTGTAGGTCCTAAATATTTGTACACTATGGCTGCTTCTTTACATCTTACAATGGCACTCATATATGGAATGATAGTAACAATGCACATCCCAGCAGATGCCTCAAACTTTCTCTCCCTCCAACCATGCCAACTAAGGCCCATAGCTATACACAAAATGCCTGATTGGGCAACCCAGTACAGTAACCAGCTAAGCAGACTATAATTATACGAAATACAATAAACTGACCTGCAGACCTGTTAAAAGCTACCAGCATACTGAAAAACTATAAACTGAGCATCTGTGTCTATCACACGCGCCTGGGTCCCAAAACATGATAACAGCAGGTCTATGGTCATCATGCACAAAATGGAATCACTTCCTAAATAGGATCACAAAACAAAGACAACATCCTTTTAAGCACACATCACCCAATGTGGCGTAGCTTGCGGCCCATGTACGTAAGCGCGTCATTGCTACACAGAGGCAGTAAGTTCTATACGAATGCTGTAATCTAAAACATTACAATATTTATAATTTGTGCATTAGCAAGTTTTTTTATCCTATTAAAAATGTTGTTTCCATTACACCTAAGAATTACCAAACAAAATGTGCTTCATATGCACTTTCATAACCGCTAATATATTTAAAAAAACGTGTACAGTGCATTTACAGGTATTTACATGTTTTGTGTATTAGAAACAAATTGGCATCGTACTAATATTTCTTTTCTCACTCCTTGTATACAGAGCACTAGATGTATGCAATTCTGCAATTTTTCTGCATAATTAAGAATTTTCTGCATTTACCACATAATCCATCATTTTCCCCATAATCTGCAGATTTTAACCAAAACATTGGTTTCTAGCCCAAATGGAGCAAATGTTACTAAAAACGCTAAAACACGTACAGTTGCAGACTGGAAGGTACACCGCAAAGGTTGACTGGCCAACTTTCAGTTACTTATATCTGTATTTGTGTATTTAGCTGATACTAATGAAGTGAAACTTTGCCAAGACAGTGCTAACAGGTAAACATGATAAAATAACGAAGCAATACTATCACAAAAAGTGACACATTATGCTGCATAATTTGTGTTCTTGCCGCATACTTTAGTCAAGCTTGCGTCATAATTTAGGCCTCCGCTACTACATAATTCAAGCGACCCTGCCTGTACCCTAGTGAAATTATCAACATAGTCTACTTTACACAATCTTCTCACTTTGCAATTAGAGGAAGAAAACTAAACATCTGAACATTAAAAGAACAAGCAGCAATTTGTCAGAAGACATAGGCGATCATTTAACCCCTGTCTTTGAAAGCGCAGCAAGTGTAACAAGATTTAAAAAGCATTTGTATTGCTCATTCAACTTCTGAAATTCAGCATGTTTTTTTACGATTAGACTGTATGCATTCAAATGTGAATGGAGTTGTTTAGATAAATTGAATTGAAACTGAGTTTGTGATAAATAATCTGCCAGCTGCCTCAGTCAAATTGGGGGGGGGGGAGATTAATAAGGGCTGGCTTGTCCCTCAAATGCACCGGTGACTATGGCCCTCTGGGGATTGGTTATCAAGTGCAATCCCCGAGCAGGATTTCCCTAGAGAGAGACAATGCTGGAAAACGATATTGTCCCCTTTCCAAAGCTGCCCCTCCCAAATTGATCGGTGATCTGGGGTAGCGATAGGCCCCTTGGTATCAATCTTAGTGCAATCACACTGCGTGCAGTGTAATTTCACTTGTGTTTTGCTGAAGTTGGAGTAAAACAAAAAACAATCTTGGGACAGAAGAGAAGCTCTTCTGTTGCATTCTGAGTTTGATTTCTGAAAAGAAATAGCTTCTGGTGATTTCACCAGTTGCACTTTCTATTCAGGTACAGAGGATGACCAGTAGACATCCTCTGCACCGTGAATGTAGTAAAGAAGTGTCAACAGGTCAACCTCCGCACTTAGAGTTCTATTAGGATGGCGGGCGGACCTGCGTCCGTCCGCCACCCCCGAGGTGGAGTGACCATCCGCAGGGGCAGCAGCGGTCCCTACATACCAATTAGGATGTGACCGCCACCCTGGCGATCACATCCCTTATCTTTAACCTTGCGGCGGGTGCTGCTTGAAGCAGCACCCACGGCAAGGTTAAAAATGCATGCTTTGCATTTACATGCACAAAGCGGCAGGCACCGCGCGGTGCCTGCCGCTTTGTGCATGTAAATGTCGGGGGGTACCATAGGTACCCCCCATGTGCACACCCCACCCCCGACACCCTGGGGGCCCTCAACGGGCCCCCAAACACAAAAGACCACATGCTTTTCCCCGCCGTGGAAAAGCATGTTCCAGCCTGCATCCTAATATGGCTGGCGGTGTCTTGCAGACACCGCCACCATATTTGCCTGCATACACTGCGGATCAGCGGCCGACGGACTTGCCGTCCGCCGCTGATCCCACCGACATCCTAATGTGGCGGTGGGTGTTTCCAATGTCCACGGCGGTGAATCCGCATCCTCCAGGCCGGTGGTGGCTTCCGCCGACCCGGAGGATGCGGATTCACCACCATCCTAATCGGCCCCTTAGTTGGTTAAGCACTCTATGAGATTGCATGTGTTTTCTCACTCTCTCCTTCTCTACCCCATGCGCTCACCCCAAATATCCCTCTCGTGCTCAGTATTTCTCTTTAGTATACTTCTCTTCGACTTAGAGCAAGAGAGAGAATGGCAGAAAAAAGTGACAAGGGGATGACAATGAACCTATAAGAGCAAGATGAAGGAGCAGACAGTGTATACTGGTGGATGAAAGAGGCCTGAGGTGGAATCTTTTGAGAATAACTTTGGGCCCTGTCACTTAGGGCCTAATGTACTAAAAATCCTCTCGGTAAAAGTGGCTGCATATTACACTCCAACTTTTACCAAATCAATTCTGATTTCATAAAACTGACCTATGTGTTAGTTGCAAACACTGTGCTTCAATTGCATAAATGTCAGCCTGCTGGGGTCAGCAGATCACCATGTCTGTGATTGCTTTTAACTAAAGCTGATTTTTTGTTTGAATGCAGCCTGTTTTCCTAAAAGAAAAATGGGATGCATTTGAAAAAAAAGAGATTTTCATAAACATTTTTTATGAGCACGGACCACTTCACATTTTTCGGAATGGGTTACCATCTCCTATGAGGTCTGGATAAAATATTAATATTTTCTGGCCAGATTTCAGTCACAACACATTTATCCAATCCCTATGGAATCTGTATTTGGAAGAGACACCCATAACACTCTCCTTCCTAAATCCATTTAACAATTCGAAAAACCTTTTTGGAATCCTTAAATGGAGTGCATTTGACAAAGGGTTTTAGAGTTGCAAAGTATGCAAGGCACCTCACATATTATCACTTGACAGGAATTAATTTCCATTCTTTCACTACAGGGTGAGTGGTAGGTTTCAAAAAGTTCTATTGATCTAAGAGATTCCACGATGTACATATGACACAATTACAGTGCCTGTGCTGAGCTTGTTCTCCAGTACAAAAAACTCTTTGTTCCATATTTTTTACTGGTGCAAAATATGACAGCATATGGCATTTAGTCATTAACTCGCTGCTGTGACTTCATTTTGAGCTGATCAGCAGGCTGCAGTTGCTACTGCGCAGGCGCACTGAGTACTCATGCCAGCTGGACAGTTTCCTGCATTATCACTATATTTAATTAGAACATGATAAATGCCATTTGCCAAATTGTGATGCATGTCTTAAGCTTCTTGGCTAGCAGTCCTCCCACTCGAAATAACGGAACAACTTTACAATTTTACAACAATCAGGAGACACGCTCCCACGCAAGATCATGCAGGGAAAAACCACGAGCGTCCCGCCTCCCTGCTGAACTGTAAATCGAAGGCTGACGTGACGATGCGTTATCTTTGTTGTCTCGGTATCAGTGGCGTTGTTCGAGTGGGACCAGGTGGCGCTGGTGACTCAGCTGCACGCCTGCTGGCCCACCCGCGTGCCCCTCCAGGCATGTCTGTAAAATTATGCAGTAAACGTTTTGTAAAATGTTCAAAAAACCATTTCAGATAAAAAAAAAATTCTTTATGGAATGCCCTTGCTTCAATTCAGTGCATTAAATTATATCAAGGCATTGACATGACATCTGTAAAAATAATAGTTTAGAAACATGACATTTTCTCCACCTGCAATACCCTGACAACAATGCCATGAATGAACGTAGAGAAGTCAGCATGTCATGTGCACTGTTATAGGGCCAATACTTATGTCCTGTGTGGAACAACGTTATTGTTTATTATACCATAGGTAAAAGAGGCACACGTCTGATACTGAGGGCCTCATTTATTAGAAGTGTTACATCCCTGTGTGAAAGCAGCAATGTGACCCTTCTCAGTGCGCCCTCCTTGCAACACAAACGATGCGCCTTATTTACTGTATGACCCATCATGTCGCAAGGAATAACAGATAATTCAGTATTACTGACATATTTGTCTGTGCAAAAGTGGCGCATTGCTGGAGTTGTGTGGCAAGCGCGACTCAACTCCAGCAATTTTCCTTTCACATGGGGCAAGCCCCTTGTGAAAGGACCTGCGTCACCCTTACGCCTGCCATAAGGCAGGCGTAAGGTTTTGACGGGTTGGTGTCCTAGAAGTGGCGCAGCAAAATCTCATAGATTTCACTGCGTCATTCCTACGACCTTTTCTTGCGGGGGTACGTCCACCCTGCATATATTATATCTGACACAGGTATAATGTAGCGCAGGGGTTTAAGAAGTGACGCATCTGCCTAGATGGTCACTTCATAAATATGGCACAACATGGCGCAATATTTACCCCATCACTGTGCCACTAAAAGTGACAGAAAATGCAGCGCAAAAGTGATGCAGGCCTTCATAAATAAGGCCCTAAATTTCTTCAGACGGTCTCAAATTTTGTAGTCATAATTAAATGACACACAATTAAATAAAGCTTTCTACGTAGGGTCACAGAATTTGGCTAAGAGGAAAAACTGGGATTTGAACCAACTTTCCCAGTTACACTCTACGCAATTCAGCTTCTGGAAATATATATCAGTCTCTGTCCCTTTACCACCCAAAAGGCATTTTTACTACCTGAGGGGCATATGTACGAGGAAGTGGCAGAGTGAGGCGTAAGCTGTCATGGTTTAACGCCTCACGCCGCCACTTCAGAAACGTAAGGCTGCATCATATTTACAAGGATATGGTGCAGCCTTGCGTTTCCCCCTACACTGGCAACACTTAGCAGTGTAGTGCCAACAAAGGCACCTTTGCACCATAGTGCAAGGGTGTCTGTGCGCAAGGGAGGATTGTTTATGTGTAGAAAGGTGTCCCTTCCTGCACATAAACAATCCTAAAATGCCATTTTGTCACTTTTATGTGTGATGCTTCATGCAGCTCACAAGAAAACCACAAAATGGCATATTTTTTCAAAATTGTTTATGCAATTCGGTAAAACACCTTTTATCAGTCAGAAATACTATGCATACTCACAAAATGAACATTTTACAGTAGAAGAAGCCATTTTGCAGTCACAAACCCAGTGATTCTGCGTATTGCAGGGTTTGTGATAACAATATCCTTCTATACACTTAGCTCATGTTTCTGTGCATAATTAAATCAAGACCGAAATTAATATACTATATTCAAAAGTATTGCATGCCTGATTCTTTAGATTACAGAAGTAAATAGAGGCAGGAGCCTATTTTTAAGTCCATATCAGTGCCTTCTCCTTACTTAAGATACAATAAAGAGGCAGAGTGTCAGCACCTCATTGACGGTATGTACATTGATTACCTAAACAAAAATTACTTCTCATTGGTCTTCACTGACACACATGACAATTTCAGAAAAGCACCATTTTAAAATGTTGTGAACTCAGATGTCCTACTTCAGGTGTTTTTTTATCTTTTAAAACTGTAGTAGAAAGAGAAAAGGTTGTTGCCTCGGATGCTTCACTCAGCTCTGTTTTGGCTCTCTGGTGCCCATATAATTAGGGTCAAGCCTGAGCCAGGCTTTCAACCCAAGCCAGGCTTGATCTATTCCTTGGCTTTCCCACCTCCATGAGTAAATTTAGGATTTTGAACAATATGATGCATATACTTCAGATGACCGGAGTAACCTTTATCAGTGAAATATACTGCCCTTTATTCACATGTTTCATTCTCGACGAATACTTGAATACATTGAGGTATAGTCACAAACTGTATTTTGTAGTACGTTTAGTAGTGCTACAATAGTACTACTAATGTTCTATAAAATCCTATTCACATACCTACATGCTGACATCTATGCCTCCTCCTTTCCTGACTTACTTGCAGAGATATCACCTCAACTGGAGAGCTTTGCATACATAAGTATATGTTTCACTAGTATTTGAGAGAGGGACAAAGGAGAGTGACTGAAATTGGGTATTATTTATAACTTAAATGAAGGGGTTAAGGGAGGTGTAGGAAGCGGTTAAAGGAGGGGATTAGCAGTGGCGGCCGGCATGCCTCGCGGGTGGCAGTGCGGGTAGAAGGGCGGGCGTGGGGAGGGTAGGTGGATGCTCAATATAAATAAATAAATAAATAAATAGATAAACTTACCTTGCTGCCGAATGCTGCGTCTCTGCTCCTGCTCTCCTCCTAAGAACTCGAGGAACAGGGAGCACAACCAGGCCCCACTGACCAATCACAACGCTGATGTGGTTGGCAAGCACCCAGGCTCCCCTAACTAATCACAAAGCTGAAATGCAGTGTTGTGATTGGTCTGAGTGTCCTGGTTCGACGCTCAGCCAGGGAATAGGGGCCTGGGTATGTTCTCTAATCAGGCTGTAATGCAGCCTGCATGGAGAACAGGGAAAGTATGCATGACTGTTTTGGGAAGCCTGAGAGGGCCAGCCAAACAGTCACGTGCACTTAGGAGTTGACAAACCATTCCTCCCCTGATCCGAGAGCAGAGCTGCCTTGCTCACCCACCCGCCCACAAAGCAGCACAAGCATAAATTGATAATAACTCAAGGTTAATATCATTTTATGTTTCTACTTTGCTCTGCTTAGAAGCAGTGTGGCGACGCTCCTCCGTCATAGCGGATGAGCCGCCATTGGGGATTATGGAGAGACATACTTCTACCCATAAAAGAGGAGCTCATTGCTATTCACAAACTGCATTTTTATAGTTACTATAGCCAAAAAAGACCCAAAACAATGGTAAATGCACTCCATCTCAGAGCTTTAGTAAGTCCAGCACCACTATTGCCCACCACTGTTACTGCAACACCCTCCCATAGAAAATCTTGGAGGTAAGGACCTAAAATTAAACCCCATAGAAATTAATGTCAAATTCAGTTTAATTATTTAAACTATTTAAAAATATAAATACTTTTAATTGATTGTTTAACAAACTCTAAATAAGACACATGTATTAGTTAATTTTACAAATTCATTGATATTTTTCAATTTTAAAAATGAACATAACATTATTTTTTATTAAACACTACATTTTTTCTCATTAATTTCTATACATCAATTTAATATTTTTACCTACATAACAAAAATATCTATTTTTTTAAATAGATGGGATTTTTTTATATTTACATTCCAGAAAAATACTTTAGTTTGAATTTAATATATTCTAAATAACTAAATGCTTAATTTAAAATTAAGTTATTTATGCTGTAACTATATATTGTCATATATTTGAAACATATATATATATATATATATATATATATATATATATCAAAACAAAAGTCCTGTAATGCGTCTTCTCGCACCACCACGGAACAGATCTCACGAAACACCAAGAGTAGATTTCAAAGTTGTGGCTTTATTTTTCCCTCACCATCGGCATGACGCGTTTCGGCCGTCAAAAACGGCCTTGATCACATGGCCTCAAATTACCAATGGGGTGTTTAAATACTGTGAAAACATAGAGGTAGAAATGATAACAGCGGCTTACGGGGTCATGGACATAGAAAAATTACTACTGCCTATCACATATGTACAAATACAAAAACTCAATGTGCATCACAATAATTCAGATAAATCATGAAACTGAATAAAGTGCTAGTGCAATATCTAGTAAAATTATTTACAAGGTATATACATTGATGCCAATAGAGAAAATACAATTTCATTTTACATTTTATAACAATCAGTACATATGTGCAAAAAATTATTATGGCATGTCCAACAAGCATAATACAAGACCCCCATTTGTGTTTATCAAAACTAAAGTGCTCAAGTGCCCAAAGTGCATAATAAATTCGCAGTCAGTACATGTATGCTATGAAAGTAACAAATCATAGCACAAGATGACATGTAACACAATGTACCTGCGCTAGTGTTGTAGATACCCACCACAGTTAAAAACAAATAGGCATTACTGCTGATGCTTAGAATTCACTATAGCCATAGTGACTAAATATAATGGTAAGAACCCAGACCAATGTATAAAAGCAACAGTAAATTGCAAAGGGTTATGCTTTGCAAGTAGTTTTAAACTCATAATCACTGTGCTATACATAAATGAAACAATTGGAGGACAATCAAAGAACAGAGTTCACGTACTACAATGGGAAAACGATATTTACATAGGCTGTCTAAATCTAGATTGCTCCCAGGGGGTTGATTGCTGGTATATTTACAGGAAAACTTGTAAATCTTCCCCCCTGTTGAGCCCATTAGGTATTCTGGTGTTTAATAAGACAATATATTTACTTTCTAATTGCCTCAGAATCCTTTCCCGATCTCCCCCCCGGATGTTTTTGGGGACGGAGTCAATAACAAAGTAGGTAAGGTGGTTCAAATTTTTGGCGTGTACAAGTTCAAAATGACGGGCAACAGGATAATTGGAATCAGAATTCACTATTGCCCTAAGATGTTGCAATATGCGGTTAAACACCTGTAACTTGGTGCTTCCCACATATTTAAGTTTGCACGTACACTCCAAAACATATACAGCGTGATCTGTACGGCATGTATATAGATCTTTAATGAGTGTAGGCATGGGGTTGAATGGGGATTGAAATTCCACCGTGTTTACCCCAAACTTGCACGCTCTGCATGAAATGCATTTATGGAAACCCTTTTTGTTAGAAATTTTAACTTTGTTATCACTTACTTCTGGGCTGGTCTTTACTAGGCAATCTCTCATCGAGGGTCCTCTCCTAAATATGATGGAGGGTTCAATGGGCAACAATGGTGACAGACTAATGTCGGTGTGGAGAATGGGCCAGTGTTTCTTAAGGATGCCCCTTATTTTTCTCTCCTCAGTATTGAAGGTGGTAATTAAACTGACCGTGTTGATGTCATGTTTGGGGGCATTATCTACATCCTCGTTCTCATTCTCAGAGCCCTCTCCTCCAACATTACCAATACTGGTTCTGTTGGCTTTGTCTCTAGCCGTTAGTAGATCATTCAACAAATAACCTCGTTTTACAAACCTCTGAATTGCCTCTTCCTGACAGGTATTCAGATCAGACTCTAAACTACAAATTCTGCGCATCCGTATAAATTCCCCATAAGGGATACTTTTTATGAGATGTTTTGGGTGCGCACTTGAGGCGTGCAGAATTGAATTACCCGCCGTATTTTTTCGGTGGAGTCTGGTGGCTAAGGTGTTGTTCAGAATGTAAATATCAACATCCAAAAACTGAATATTGGTTTTGCTGATCTGGCTAGTAAATGAAAGGTTCAAATTATTGTTGTTAATGATTTCAACAAATTCAGTGGCAGATTTCTCATCCCCTTTCCAAATCATACAAATATCGTCGATAAATCTCCAGTAATGGACGACACTATCGACGAAATCTGGGAGACGCCTGAGGACATGCTCCTCCCACCACCCTACATGCAAGCATGCATAGGTTGGAGAGAAGCATGCCCCCATGGCTACTCCTCTTAACTGCTGGTAAATCTCCTTATTAAATAAGAAGTAGTTGTTCATAAGACACAACCCAATCATAGCAATCAACATTTCATTATGTTTTTTATACACAAGATTACGTTGATTAAGGTAATGTTGTACAGCGTTAAGACCATCAGTATGTTTAATACTGGTGTAAAGGGAACTAATATCGAGAGCCACCAAACTGTAGCCTTCTCTCCATTCCACCTCTTTGAGTTTAGACAAAAAGTGCCCAGTGTCCTTGATGTAGGAAGGTAAATTAACAACAAAATTTTGTAAAAAGAAATCAACATATTTTGACATTGGTTCCATAAGACTTCCTTGGGCCGAAATTATAGGTCGGCCTGGGACCGGTGACACTTGTTTGTGAATTTTGGGTATTAAATACATGGTTGGGGTCAAAGGGTGATCAACTTTCAAATACCCCAATTCTTGCTTAGTTAAAAGACCTTCCCTCTTCCATTGATTAAGTTCTTTATGGATCCTTTCTTTTAAGTTACGTACATCCCCAAAGTTCGCTTTTCGATAACAAGATGGATTTGAAAGGTGGCTATTAGCTTCAACCAAGTATTGGTCCTTTGGCCAGATGACAATATTGCCTCCCTTATCAGCCTTATTGATAATCAAATTTGAATTGTTCCTTAGTTTTTTCATTAACTTGAAGTATTGTTTTTCCATATATTTAAGTCTTTTGTTTTTTCTGGAATTATTAATTTGCAAAGCCTTAAGATCCTCCGTGATCATGTCATTAAAAGTGTCAATAGCATCCTTCGGCATCAGGGGCATAAATGTGGATTTAGGTTTAAATGGGGTTTCACTCGGTGCATTGATACTCACCCCCATTCTGTCACATTTAGTTTGGGTACAGATGCTAGAAAAACTCTCATCTAGTGCCAATTCATGGGCTGTTTGCAGTGCCCCCATATCCGCCACTTGGAACACTGAAGAAGGATGTAAGGAGCTACTGATGGTAGTGGCTTTTTCCTGGGCATTTGCAAGTTTAAAATGCTTTTTTAACTTCAATTTACGGATACATTTGAATACATCAATCCTGGTTTGTACATAGTTGTAACCATTCTTAGGACAAAAGGATAGGCCCAAGGACAAAAGTTGTGTCTCTGCTTTGGAAAGAACTTCATCAGATAAATTGATGACTGTGTTATCAAGCCCGGTGGTAGGTTCACTATCCATGTTATCTGTATTGCCGGATTCATGGTTTGTAGGCAGAACGGCATTATTGGTTTCTGACACAGTTACCATTTCTTGCCCCTCCCTCTTTTTGCGAAACCTCTCCCTGCGGCATTTCCTTCTTTCGTGGCACTTGCGGTTTTTGTATTTGCGTTTTTGTTCCGCTGCTGTTGGGTTTTTGGTCGCAGAGTTTTCAACCTGTCCTCGATTAAAAAACCCAATTCTTCTGATGGTGCATAATGAGTGGGTACTGCTACAGAAACACCCGCTGATTGTTCATCGTCTGAGCCACCACTGCTAGCATTAGAACTTAATTCTTGTTCTGACACCACTGTTTCACCACTTTCATTAATTGCTGGGGGAACGGCTTTCGGTGTCATTGCTTGTCTTTTCATGGTGTCATATTTTCTCGCAAACGTGAAAATTCTCCCAGTTTCATAATCTTGTTTATCTCTGGCGAATTTGTATTGTTTGCGCAAGCTAATGGTTTCTTGGTGTTTGTTGAGACGAGTATCAATTTCTTCACGATATTTTTTAATGTATTCAGTTTCTTTGTGAGCATCCAGTTCATTATTGAGTGTTTCAATTTCTTTAAGAATGTCAATTCTGTCGATTTCTGCATATTTAATCAGAATACAAATCATATTTTTGGATGCCTCCAGGTTGTTAGTAGCCCATTCTTTTAACATGAGAGGGTTAGGGTTTTCAAATGAAGGTGCTATAAGTACCCTTAACCCCCTCGGGACTCTTCCCACTTCCAGATATTTCTCAAGGGAACGCTTTTCCCACCACTTCGTGATCTCGGTCTTTAAGAGTTTCTCCAATTTGTTCAATTTCCCCTTAAGGTCAACATTGGGGTTACTGTTGCTCCTGTTATCCGCAACTGGTCTGACTGTTGGCAGATTTACGAACATGGCATCAGCTAATGCCTCCCGGCTTTTCATTGCCTCCGCCGACGAAGACATGTTTGGGAGGGAAGAATAATTCTTTTTGCCACAGCCCTTCAAAGACGAAGTCTATTCCCGAAAATGAGGGCACAAATGAATGGTGTTTGAAATATCTCACCACCCGTACAATGCAACTTTTCACTTGAATAAGCGGCGACACGCACTCACCAGTTTACCGCACGAGTCCTGTAATCCCTCGGGGGTCCTTTGACTCACCAACGGTATTACTTGGAAACGCCGCGTTATCGCTGGAAGTGCTCGTCGCGTAGTTCTCCAGGTTGCACGGGGAGCTGCTGCCAAGATTACTCCTTCCGGGTCAAAAAAACAGTCCGCATACGCGGTGTCGGCCGTATCAGCACAGCAACTCTTTGCAGGTGAGAGGATCCGTTGAGACAGAAACAGCCGTATTCTGCCTGAATTGTATCAAAACAAAAGTCCTGTAATGCGTCTTCTCGCACCACCACGGAACAGATCTCACGAAACACCAAGAGTAGATTTCAAAGTTGTGGCTTTATTTTTCCCTCGCCATCGGCATGACGCGTTTCGGCCGTCAAAAACGGCCTTGATCACATGGCCTCAAATTACCAATGGGGGTGTTTAAATACTGTGAAAACATAGAGGTAGAAATGATAACAGCGGCTTACGGGGTCGTGGACATAGAAAAATTACTACTGCCTATCACATATGTACAAATACAAAAACTCAATGTGCATCACAATAATTCAGATAAATCATGAAACTGAATAAAGTGCTAGTGCAATATCTAGTAAAATTATTTACAAGGTATATACATTGATGCCAATAGAGAAAATACAATTTCATTTTACATTTTATAACAATCAGTACATATGTGCAAAAAATTATTATGGCATGTCCAACAAGCATAATACAAGACCCCCATTTGTGTTTATCAAAACTAAAGTGCTCAAGTGCCCAAAGTGCATAATAAATTCGCAGTCAGTACATGTATGCTATGAAAGTAACAAATCATAGCACAAGATGACATGTAACACAATGTACCTGCGCTAGTGTTGTAGATACCCAACACAGTTAAAAACAAATAGGCATTACTGCTGATGCTTAGAATTATATATATTAATTGACATACAATATTTTTCAATTTTTTGAAAAGTTTAATAAACTTTTGCACTTTATCTGATCACTATACTTTAAAATTTAGCGGCATCCACCCTGCTTGCGTAGTATCCACCAAATGTGTGGAACGTCAAATATGGCTGCATAGTCCCTAATAGTAGTAACTTCACTGTCATATATGACATTTTTATGGGCTCCACCCACTATTTCAAGGGGTAAAGAATGCTAGTCTAAACTTTTGAGTAACTTTACAATTGTAAATGGTGAAAAACCCGTTAGGGTGGTTTTCCCCCTAACTTTTTGCCTGCTTACCTCCTCTTTTTGCTGATTCTTTTCTTTGGCCTTGAGAATCTGAGCACCTTATCACTGCTGACCAGTGCTAAAGTGCATGTGCTTCTCCCATTAACATAGTAACATTGGTGTATATTTAATTTACTAGTAAGTCCCTTGTAAAGTGCTGTACCATATACCCAGGGCCCCTGAATTAAATGCTACTAGTGGGCCTGTAGTACTAATTGTGCCACCCACACAGGTAGCCCTTGAAACATGCCTCAGTCCTGCCACTGAAGAGCCTGTGTGTGCAGTTTTACTGCCACTTTGACTTGTCATTTAAAACCCGTCCCCAAACCTTAAACTACCCTTTTATTACATATACGTCACCCCTAAGGTAGTCCATGGGTAGCCCATAGGGCAGGATGCTGTGTAAACGAAAGATAGGACCTGCACTTTTAAGTTTTGAATGTACTGGTATTAAAAACACCTAAATTGGTTTTCCACTACTGTGGGGCCTGCTCCTCTCATTGGTTGACATCGGGAATTCCTTATTACACTTTTAGGCTGTAGATCCTGATTGGAAAGGAGTAGCTGAACCATGTTTTACATATTTGGAATGGCAATGATACACATCTCGGGAGGGTGACAGCATCACTTTGTGCTTTCCCTCTAGACAGCCACAAACACAGAACGTTTAGGTGTGTATGAGTGCCCATCTGCATTCTGATGGCTCTCCCTAGGCAGGAACAGAAGGAGGAGCTGACACTTCAACCTGAACAGGCAGTGTCCTGCCCTCACACATAGGGCTGATTACCCCCACTGATAGTCTGGAGAGAGGACTGAGAAGAAAGAACCTCTGTGCTCTTCAAAGACCCTTCTTTGAAATCACCCCCATTTCAAAGGCACAGCTGTGTATAAGTGCTGAGTAAACACTAGGAGATGATGGACCGAGAGCTGAAACTTTTCAGAAACTCACCCCAGTCACAGATCTGGATTGAATCCATCATAGTTCTACAGCTCAATTCACTACCCCTGTTCAGACACAGCCACATGAAGTCAGTTTTGACCCTGTTCCTCAATGGAACAGTCCAGCCCAAACTGCCAAGCCAGGTCTTCCTTGGGCCGGAAACAAGCATACATGGGCCCGTTTTGGGGAAACACCCCTCATCAGCCAGGCTAGATTGAGTCCAGTGGCAAAGTGAGCAAGGGACCCATGTCTAGGCATACCCTGCCAACTTGGGACGAACAAACCAAACAAAAGGAGATGATGGAAAGAGCGATGAAAATTTCCAGACACTCACCCCCAGTCACAGATTTGGGTTGAATCCATCATCATTCTTTAGCTCACTTTACCGCCCCAGTTCAGACCCATCCATATGCAAATCAGTCTTGACCCAGTTCCTCGAGGGAATAGTCCAGCCCGAACTGCCAAGACAGGTGTTCCCTGGACCGGAAACATGCATTATGGGACCAGCCGGTCTCCAATACATTTCTGGGGAGGGTGGCAGCATCTTTTTGTACTTATCCTCTGGACAGCCACAAACAGAGGACGTTTAGGTGTCCGAGTGCCCATCTACAGTCTGATGGCTCTCCCTGGGCAGGAGAGAGAAGCTGGCATTTATACCTGAATAGGCAGTGTCCTGCCCTCACTCAAGGGCTGATTACCCCCTAATGATAGTCTGGAGCAAGGGCTGAAAAGAAGAACCTCTGTGCTCTTCAAAGATCCTTCTTTGAATTCGCCCCCATTTCAAAGGCACAGCTAAGCATAAGTGCTGAGCAAACACAAGGAGATGATGGACCGAGCACTGATACTTTTCAGACAGTCACCCAAGTCACAGATCTGGATTGAATTTTTCATCGTTCCTTAGCTCACTTCACTAGCCCAGTTCAGACACAGCCATATGCAAATCATTCTTGACCCGGTTCCTTAAGGGAACAGGCCAGCCCAAACTGCCAAGCCAGGTCTTCCCTGGACCGGGAACAAGCATACTGGAACCAGTTTCAGGGTAACACCCCTCATCAGCCAGGCTAGATTGAATCCAGTGGCAAAGTGAGCAAGGGACCCTTGTCTGGGCATAACCTGCCAACTTAGGGCGAACAAAGCAAACACAAGGAGATGATGGACGGAGCACCGAAACTTTTCAGACACTCAACACGAGTTACAGATTTGTATTGAATTCATCATCATTCTTTAGCTTACTTCACCACCCCAGTTCAGACCCAGCTTATGCAAATCAGTCCTAATCTTGTTCTTCATGGGAATAGTCCAGCCTGAACTGCCAAGCCAGGTATTCTCTTGACAGGAAACAAACATGCTAGGACTGGTTTCGGGGTAACACCCCTCATCAGCCAGGCTAGCTTGAGTCCAATGGAAAAGTGAGTAAGGGAATCACGTCTAGGCTTATCCTGCCAACTTGGGGTGAACAAAACAAATTGCCTCTTTAGATAAGCCTGACTGGTCTGTGCAGAGCTACCAGAGAGTGACTCCAGGTTATCTTTGAGTGTGTATGTGAATTGCCCTGACTAGGATTGTGGTTCCTCCTTGGACAGGGTGCATACCGCTTCCAACCAGAAACCCAATTTTTAACAGTATTGAAAAACATAGTTAAAAGTTTGTTATGATTTAGAAAAGCAAACCCAAACAATCACCTGAAATTCACCATAACTAATGAATTTCAGTTTCCAGAATTTGTGTTCAATGAATCATAGTTTCTGTTTTATTATGATAAACTGGATGACCTTCAGCCACATGAAGCAAGGGTTAGCTGCATGGTCTACAAAGGCCATTAACCAACCATAGTCTTCAATATATATATATTTTTAATTAATGATCAGAATTGAAACTCGTGGAGGAAGATGGCGGCGGGTTGACGCCGGCCGTGAGAGCTCCGTCCCTAATCAGAAGATGCTCAGATGTATTGGAGTACCTGCACCCTCGATAGCGAGACTAACATCAGGAATTAAGCGGTGAGCACGAGAAAATGCCCCTTTTCCCTCAAAACGTCTCTCTTCACTAACCGGTTACGTTCTCCCCCTTTTTTTTCTCTTCATCGAGACTCAATCAGAGATCGTACCGATTGTGGTGCACTAGGACCTGGGTGACCAGATGGGCGTGGATACCAGGTCAGACGTAGAACGTAACGAAGTTGGAGCCCGTGGCGAAGGAAGAGAGACTTGAGTTGTGAGCCGGGCCAGAGTATGGTGCGATATTCGGGCAGCAGTGGCTAGAGTCTACCCTCGACGCGGGATCACGGCGCTGAGCGGGTATCGTTCCTGGGCCAGAGAGGAGGGGGGTAACTCGCCCTGTGTCTGTTACATGTATGGTGCAAATAGAAAGCCTGGTGGGTATTGCAATACTGCGAAAGGGGAGTGTTTAAGGTCATAACCACAGATTATCTGTAGCGCATGTACAGGTCCCAAAGGAATGGACACAGATACTGATATTGACTTCATTCAGACCCCCCCAACAGCAGGAGAATCAGAGGGGAGGAATTGACAGTAGAGAGACGGAGGTGATACCGAGTGTATCAGGAATAGCTGTCTTAGCCCCCCCCCCCCGGCAACAGGAAATAGATATCTCCTCCGCTCTCTGCCTGAGAGGGAAGCTTTACATGCATCTTTAATTCAAGCTGATTGCTTGGTCCCGGTTCCTGTCCCCTGACTCCGCGGCAAAAAAAAGAGAGAAAGGAGGGAGAGAAATAAACCTGGGGAAGTGAAAAAGCAAAAAAAAAGTTCCTGTATATTAAAACCTGCCCCCTCCCTAAAATCATATTTTAAAATAATGGAGAAAGCAGTATCCAGCTTAGACGTGGTGAGCAAGCAGGTTGTATCACGGACGGATACACAGAAGATTCCTATTGTCCCGGTTTTTGCTGCGTGCTCCAGGCCCCTTGTGTTGTCTCAAAATAAGTATACTCTATTGTTGTTTGAGCCAGAGACAGACCTGGGAGATCCCACGTCCAGTATTGATTCGCAGGATAATATGCATGAAAATAGGCGGGAGAACCCCACCGCTCAGGCTGCCGTAGTGCTTTTGCCGGGAACCACATTACAATTACCAGCTAGCACTGTTGGTGATTCTTCAGCTGATGCTGTAGATTCCTCAGTGGTAGGTGTTTCAAGGGTGGAACACCAACAACAACAATGAGAGGGGAATGAAACTATGGAGAGCCTACTTCGATCTCTACGCGAAGATCTTCTGGCGAAACTACTACCTAAGTTTGAAATATCTGAAGGAAATCAGAAGGAAATTACGGAGAAATGCACTAGCCTTGAGAGTAAACTAGACGACATCTGCACAAGAACAGAGGTCTTAGAGGGCAAAGTTGCTACTCTTTCTAGGGTCTCGAAAGCTCACTCAAAAACGATATCTGAGTTGAAAGCACAGAATAGGTCTCTACAACTCGATATGGAACGTTTGGAGATCCATGCCAGAAGGAATATTTTGAAAATCCTGAAAATTCCCGAAGGAGCAGAAAATGGTGATGCGAATTCCCTTGTCTGTAAGTTGTTAAGAGAAGGAGTCTTAAAAGATAGACCGGATATCAACCTTGAGAACGAGATCCAATGGTCACATAGAGATCCCTTTCGACGTCACCCTGATAGGAGTGCCCCGAGGAAAATGTTGGTAAATTTCCTCTCATATTCAGTGAAATAACTGATTATAAGCAGGGCTCTCGTTGATTCATCATTCCAGATTGACTCCTCTAAGTATTTAATACGCTCTGACGTAGGCAGAGTTACAGCACAAAGGCAGTGGGAGTTGGGGTCCCGGATGCAGGAACTAAGAAGCCTGGTAGCACAGGTTATGATGAAATTCCCAGCGTCACTACAGGTGGTGTGGAGGAATAAACATACAATTTTGCATCCACCCAGGAAGTCGACAGCTTTCTTATTAGTTTGAAAGAAGCTCAACGTTAGACACTTGTCACAATAAACCGTATGAGAGTAGGATATATAGTAAAAATTAGATTTTGAAAATACACTGGGTAAATATGATTGGTGCATAGCACATATACAGTATATATAGCATATATAGCATATATACACATATATAAATATAGGTGTGTAAAAAAAAAAAAGAGGGAAAAAAAAACACAAAATAGAAGATGAAACATGGGTGCAGGTACATTATACCATATAGCTGACACTTACTAGGGGCGGAATCCAGATTAGGGATAGGGCCCTCAAATGGCGATACAATCGCCAAGGTTCAAAAGGGGGGGTTCCTCAAGGGGGGAGGGCGGGGTTGTTAAAGAGAAAAAAGTTTCCTCATGTATCCATAAAGTCTGAGACAGTCATGAATCAAGTTTTAAATAGAATACACATAAGGTTTGGGGCCAAACTGTTTATTAAACACCCTTTCCTCCATTATGACCAATATTGCTAATAAAATAAAAATAATAAGTTGGAATGTCAACGAGTTGAGGGAGGGTAGAAAGCTGAATAGAATTAGCGAATTTTTGAATAAATCAGGGGCCCATATTTTACTTCTGGAAGAAACCCACCTTGAGCAGCAAGAATGTAAGGCTGCTTTCAAGAACCAAAAGTGGATTCAGGATCTCCTTTGCTCTAAACAAAGTGGTAGCACCAGAGGAGTGGCTATAATTATCCGAGTTAATAGTCGAATAAGAGTCGAGAAATATGATACCGATCATACAGGCAGATGGCTGACTGCATCCTTAGTCATAAAAAATACACGGCTGACGTGTGCAACATAATATGGGCCAAGTCAGGATTCTCCAGAGGCCCTGATAAGCCTAAAAACTAGTTTTCTTGACTTGAATGCACCTATTATTCTAGGCGGTGATTTTAACTTAGTATTTGATTTAAGTTTGGATCGCACCTCCATAAAACAACCTGAGGTGCAGCTAATTGGCTAGAGGGGCTCTGTCTTCCACAGCTATCTGAGGTGGACAGTGTATTTTTGGGTTCAGCCATTAAAGAGGGGGAGGTCCACAATCAGTTGAAAAGAATGGCTAAAGGAAAAGCAGCCGGCCCAGACGGGCTCCCCGTGGAAGTGTATCATATAGGCTCAGATATCGTTGTCCCTGTCCTCACATCTTTATTCAATAAAATACATCAGGCTGGTGAGCCTATCCCACAAACTTGGTTGGAGGCCACAGTTATGCTGGTTTTGAAGCCCAATAAGGACCCTCTGATCGTCGAGTCCTATAGGCCAATCTCGCTGCAAAATACTGATTAAAAAATCTTTGCAGGGGTTCTGTCGGCGAGATTGGCCAAAGTAATCAAGTCTGTTTTGCACGAGGATCAGAGGGGGTTCATGCCAGGTAGGCAGTTGAACGAGCAGACTTTCCAGGCCATTGCTGCAATCGATTTTGCTACAGATGGGAAATTCCCCTTAACTATTGTAGCAATCGACGCCGCCAAGGCCTTCGACCAAGTTAATTGGCTATATCTGTGGGAAGCACTATCGAGATTTGGTATTCCAACAAATTTTTTAACATCTATAAAAACACTTTACCATAATCCTAAGGCCAAGATTCTTGTTAATAGGTTACTCACTGATTGGGTTCAAATATCACGCGGCACTAGACAGGGTTGTCCCCCCTCCCCCTTATTGTTTAATTTATACATAGAACCTTTAGTTCTCCAGTTAAGATCTGATGTTTTAATTAAACCTTTTTCCATAACTGAATTAGATCTAAAATTTGCCTTATACGCGGATGATCTTTTAATGTTCACATCTAATCCAGAGGTAGCTACCCCCGACTTTTTGATCAAGCAGAAGCTTTTGGAGAGGTCTCGGGATATAGAATTAATAAAGAAAAAACTGAAATCATGCAGTGGAATCAGGAGATTTTATTCCCCGAAACGAAGCAACGGATGAGATACCTCGGAATACATCTGGTTCAGAACATCTCAGAGACATCTAAAGTAAATCTGGATAGAGTCTACAAAGACATCTGTGGGCTCTTGCATCGTTGGTCTGGACTGTCACTAAACATCTTTGGGAGAGTGAACCAAGTAAAGATGGTTATTTTGCCGAAGGTCACTTTCTTGTTTAATTCAATACCCCTGACATTCAGTCCAAAAGATATAGCCTGATTACAGGGGAAAATTGGATCTTTCATCTGAAATTCAAAATCGCCCAGAATCTCCTTGAGAAAACTGATGAGAAAATTGAAAACAGGTGGACTTGCTATGCCAGACATACTTCACTATTGCCATTCATTTCATTTTAAAACCTTCAGACAAATGGCTGATAAAGCTGATACGTCTTGTTTGGGCCATCTATTTCAGGCATTATTACATGGTTTCCCCAAGGACATGAATTCTTCCTATTTAAATTCGGGGACCCTAGATTTTACAAGAAGGTTAGATTAAAGGTGTTAGGTGCAGCTCTAAGAAATTGGGTATTCATAAGAAAAAAGTTAGGAATCCCGTATTACACACCTCAGGCCCCTATATGGGATTCACCAGGGACACCAGAATGTCTCAAGGACCAATTATCGCTTCCCCTCAAAGCCGCTGGTATCATGCAGTGGCAGGACTTACTCGATAACTCACAGCTATTGGGGTGGGATCCCCTTTTTAGGCTGACAGATGGAACGCTCACCAGGTTCAAATATTACCAGCTATCTGGCTGGTGGACTACCATATCTTAGGACTTAACAGTTAACCCTAAGTTTGATTTGTTAAAGAGAAAGGGGGGCTGGAAAAAAGAAATCTCCTTCAGGTATGAGGCCCTAAATGAGAAAGATGAAGTTACAAAACTAGAACTCAATAAGCTGTGGGGAGGAGCTGAAGGTCTGCAATGTGATAACCTATCGACTCTATGGGGAGATTCCTTTAATATGCTAAATGCAGTAGTGAAGTCGGCTCCCCTAAAAGGGAACCATTTGTTCACTTTGTATAGAGCGTATATAACTCCAAAGAAATTGGTAAAGGTCACGAGTCTTGAATATTGCTGTCCACGCTGCAAGACTCCCGCAGCCGATGATCTGCACATGTTTTTAGAGTGCCGAAGATTGATACCCTTTTGGTCTAAAATTGTAGAATTCATAGGAGAAGTTTTAGGTATACATCTAGTGATTACACCGAGGATGATTGTTTTCGGTCTGGACGTAGAGTATCATCGTAATGATATGAGGACCAAGTTCATTTTTTACGTAATGATTTTAGCTAGACGGGAAATATGTAAGGCCTGGAAGTCAGAGAATGCTCCTATTCTTTCCGACTGCCTGAAATATATCATATACATTAGTGAGTCCGATATAGTGTGTGATAACTCTAGCCAAGATAAGATCTGGGCGGTCCTCGTGGCATGGCGGAACAGATGAGAGTATTCCAATGATTTCACCTGGGTACTGTTGGCGCTTGGTCTCCAACCTCACCAATGGCTTCCCAGTTTAAAAAGGTTTGGAGTGGATAAAGCAAACAGCTAAGCCTAGAAGGGTTCCCATCTCCTCTCTCATTTGGGACCTAATTCTTAACATTGGAACATCGTGATGTTGAGTCTAAAGGAGAGGAGGAGAAGGGAACCCTTCTAGGCTTAGCCATTAGCCATTACCCATTATTGGTATATGAGGAATACAAAAAAACAATTTAAAAATTAAAAAAAGGAATTGAAACTCATGACATGGAATTGGTGATTTTTCAGAAAATTATGATATTAGCAAAACTGTGCATGTTTAAAAGTACAAAATGGTGCCTAGGTGATTGGAATTTTCGGAACAACCATGATTTAACTAAGGCAAATGTTTTATTTGCTCCAATTTTGATTCCCAATATGCATGTGCTCAATAGCATTCCTCTGGGGTTTGGTTCCACTCATAGTGCTGCCAATTAGTTACAGTATTTATAATCAATTTTCTCCAAGACTAAACTCGTGTTTTTGACCAAAATCACAGTTGTTTACATAGCAGACAATAAAAAAGATTTTTTTAATAAAAAAGTCACATTCAAATTAGAATAACAGAAATTTTGACATTCCAAAATCACAAATTAAACCAATGATTTATAGAAAAGTACTAACTTGTTCAGATCCATCTACCATCCAGTGGCATAACACAGGTTCCCGAATACCCATGGGGCAGCGGTCCCCCCAAGCTGCAGGGAGACCATAAGCGGCATGGATCCCTGAGCTGCAAGGGGGCCTTTCAGCACAGTACTCTGGCCTGAAAGCTCTTGATTAAATCCAGAGCAGGGTCCCCTCCATGTACCTTGCAGGTGGGCCCCCTCAAGTTTCGTTACGCCACTGCCACCGTCTATTTCCAATGCTAACATCTCAAAAACAACATTTTATTCATATATATATATATATTCACTGAAAAAACCATAGGTTTCACACCAGTTATAGTTAGGAATTAGCATTTAAAAAACCTATTAAATACACAAAAAAAAACATAGGTTTCACATCAGTTATAGTTAGCTGGAAATTTTACTGACATAAAACCAATGAAATTCCCCGTTATAGTTAGTTGGACTCACTATAACTTGCGCGTGTAATGCACTGCTGATGACATCACATATTACATCACTCATGACATGGTCAGTTACATCACTCATGACATCACTGATGACACCATCCTTGTGACACAGTGACAGACCTCCTCTCACTGTAAAGTAACATTTGAAACACATATTCAAAAATAGAAACTAACATTTTTAAAAAAGTGGATATATCCATACCAGTTACAACAACCAATTCAGTAATTTCACCATCTATGTACACATTCACACATTCACCAACAGTTTTATATAGTCACTCATACATATACTCACTCATCATATGTAGTGATACACCTATTCATCCTGTTACACACCGACAGTCATCAAAAAGTTACTCACACATATACTCACATATGCAAATAAACTAATAAACATCCATTTATTTGCATATACAGATATACACACACTACCACCTTACTTCTAAGGTAACTTACACATATGTACTCTTTTAAACAATCACATATAAAAACACATACTTATTTAAACAGGAACTCTTACAATCTCTCACTTTCACATATACTGACTTATATACATCAATACTCACATATACTAGATTAAAATATATCTTGTTACTGATAAACACACTAGTGAGATAGGCATTCAATCACTAACACACACATATACACACTCATCCACTCATACAGTCCTGCACATATGCTGTTTTCAAAAAACATACAAACAGTGAATCAGTCATTGATACATCTATGTGCTAAGTAACACCCCCACCAAACCATACAGACACTCATACTGATACTAAAAAAACCATCTAATAACCCATATACACACACATGTAGCTACTCAGCAACCCATGCAGCCACTTATACACAAAACGAAACACTGATACATATATTTAAATTTTTAAACATTATTCGCTAATATATGTATTCACTGAGATACACTTAATAAGCCAGTTAACCAATCAATTAAAAAAAAAATCCATTTAGACACTTATTTAAACATTTATTCTTCAATCAACTTTTACATATACATATATAAAACATATTTATTTTTCAGAAAGACACACATTCACTGGATGGTGTCATCAGTGATGTCATGAGTGATGTAACTGACCATGTCATGAGTGATGTAATATGTGATGTCATCAGCAGTGCATTACACGCGCAAGTTATAGTGAGTCCAACTAACTATAACGTGGAATTTCATTGGTTTTATGTCAGTAAAATTTCCAGCTAACTATAACTGATGTGAAACCTATGGTTTTTTTTGTGAATTTAATAGGTTTTTTAAATGCTAATTCCTAACTATAACTGGTGTGAAACCTATGGTTTTTTCAGTGAATTTCATAGGTTTTTTAAATGCTAATTCCTTTCTATATCGAGTTTCTAACCTTTTTTTTTTTTTACAATTTGCTGTTTTGTGTAAGTATTCATTTTTTTTTATATATAATTTTTTTCTTTTGCGCTTTGGGTGCGCGCTCCGGTAAGCTCTCCGGTAAGCTCTCCAGTAAGCTTTCCGGTAAGCTAACCGGTGAGCTCACCTGAAAGCGCACCCAGAGCGCTACTTTCGTTCGTGAAAAAAAATATGAATGAAAAGTTAATAATAATGCAAAACATTACGTACCATACAAATAAAATCAGTTTTATTTTATAAGGAAAATGATTATGCATTTCCGTAAAAGTTTGATGACGTCACTTCGGCGCGCAACGTAAGTGCCCTCGGAAGCTCCTACGTTCGCGCCGCGTAAACGCATCCGGAAGCGCCTACGTTCGCGCCACGTTTGCGCCCCGGAAGCGCCTACCTTCGCGCCGCGTAAACGCACCCGGAAGCGCTCCGGGGGCGCAGCGTAAGCGCGTCGGGTCATGTGACCTCAAAATAACACTTTTCATTGGTTGCTAACAGTTTTTTTACAAAGAATGAAATCCCCACCCATTTCCTTCACTTCTTCTTTCACTTTTGTGACTGAAAGACCTGCCTTTTTGGTCCAGGATATTTCTTGGTTTTTCAATGGCTGCCAGACAATCCAGCAGTGAGGATGACTCCAATGAATTCATCAATGAAGAGCCTCCTCAACGAAAAGTTAAGGAACATTTCATTTGGAAATTTTTTATAATCCCACCTGGACTAAAAAAGGTAAATGCTCCAAAAGTGCAGTGCAAGATCTGCAAAGAAGAGCTGTCATGAGGAAACCCTTTGAAAAAGTACTATTTTGGGAACTTCACAATGATCCGGCATGTGGAGAGGAAGCACCCCCAGAATTTTGCCCGGGAAAGTGTCAGGGCTCTTGCACAAGGGGTTCCCAGTGATGGGGCCTCTACATCAACCGGAGGAGCAACTTCTTCTGGGAGGGGGCAATCACAGGACCAGGTGCCAAACATTCAACCTGCATTTAACCATGGGGTCGTCAGATGCAGATACTGCAATTAACTCCTCACCTTTGGGGAGCAAAGTGTCCAGCTCATGGTTCGAGCATTGGAGAACCATCGCTGCCCTTCCCACCCCTAATTTTTTTTGTTTTATTTTGCTCCTGTTGAGCAGTTTCCATTCCCTGTTTTTGTTCCTGTTTTGAAAAAAGAAGAAAACCAAAAGTTCTTTTCAGAACTACCTCCAATTCTCATCAAAGAGCTATATTCTTAAAAAAATGAAAAAGAGTAAGTGAAATAGAGTGCATTGATAATTGAAAGGAGAATGAGTAAGAAAGAACAGAAAGGTATGAGAGGAAAAAAGAAGTGAAGTAGGAGGACTGAAAGAAGGTGAGTGTTAGGAAAGAAAGTTATAAGAAGAAGAGTGAATATGGGGAATGTTGTTATTCAATGAAAATGTTGAAAAAGAACAGGAGTGTTGAAGGATAAGAAAAGATGCATTGCTGGAGTTGAAGGTAGAAGGCCTCATTTATGAAGCCATGCGTCACTTTAACGCCACCAAAGCATCACTTTTTGAGACACAACATTCCAATAAAAAATGCACCTTATTTATTCATATTTACAAAGTGGCGTTTCTTGGTAAATACATCACTTTGTAAACCCCTGTGCCACATTATTCCTACGTCAGGTGTAATGTATGCAAAAGGGACGTATTGACACAAGAAAGGGTTGTAGAGGTGACACAGTGAATAAACTGGAGGCCTCATTTCTGAAAAGTGACGCATCGCTACGTGAAAACAGCAATGCATCACTTTTCTGGGCGCACTCCTTATGACATTCCAGATATGTCATATTTAATTTATGACTAATCAATTCGCAAGGAGTTACAGATACGTCAGTATTTCTGACGTATCTGTAAACACAAAAGTAACGCATTGCTAGAGTGCGTCACAAAAGTGACGCAACTCCAGTAATGCATCCTTTCACATGGGGAAAGCACCATGTGAAAGGTCTTGCATCAGTCTTACAGCTGCTGTGAGGCAGGCGCAAGATTTTGACGCAACAGCATCCTAAAAGTGACGCAGTGAATCTCATATATTTCACTGCGTCGCTATTACCAAGCTTTTTGCGGGGGAACGCCCCCTCTGCATACATTATAACTGACGCAGATAAAATGTGGCGCAGGGTTTTAAAAAGTGACCCATCTACCTAGATACGTCACTTTTTAAATATAGCGCGACGAGGCGCATTTTTTTACACCGCTGGTGCGATGCGTCACTTTTCTGTGCGCACTCCTTACGACATTCCAGATGTGTCATATTTAATGTATGAGGAATCATGTCGCAAGGAGTTACAGATACGTCTGTATTTCTGACGTATCTGTAAACACAAAAGTGACGCATTGCTGGAGTGCGTCACAAAAGTGACGCAACTCCAGTAATGCGTCCTTTCACATGGGGAAAGCACCATGTGAAAGGTCTTGCGTCAGTCTTACACCTGCTGTGAGGCAGGAGCAAGATTTTGACGCAACAGCATCCTAAAAGTGACGCAGTGAAATCTCATATATTTCACTGCGTCGCTATTACCAAGCTTTTTGCGGGGGAACGCCCCCTCTGCATACGTTATACCTGACGCAGATATAATGTGGCGCAGGGTTTTAAAAAGTGACCCATCTACCTAGATGCGTCACTTTTTGAATATAGCACAACGAGGCGCATTTTTTTACACCGCTGGTGCGATGCGTCACTTTTCTGTGCGCACTCCTTACGACATTCCAGATGTGTCATATTTATTGTATGAGGAATCATGTCGCAAGGAGTTACAGATACGTCAGTATTTCTGACGTATCTGTAAACACAAAAGTGACGCATTGCTGGAGTGCGTCACAAAAGTGACGCAACTCCAGTAATGCGTCCTTTCACATGGGGAAAGCACCATGTGAAAGGTCTTGCGTCAGTCTTACACCTGCTGTGAGGCAGGCACAAGATTTTGACGCAACAGCATCCTAAAAGTGACGCAGTGAAATCTCATATATTTCACTGCGTCGCTATTGCCAAGCTTTTTGCGGGGGAACGCCCCCTCTGCATACATTATACCTGACGCAGATATAATGTGGCGCAGGGCTTTAAAAAGTGACCCATCTACCTAGATGCGTCACTTTTTAAATATAGCGCAATGAGGCGCATTTTTTTACACCGCTGGTGCGATGCGTCACTTTTCTGTGCGCACTCCTTACGACATTCCAGATGTGTCATATTTAATGTATGACGAATCATATCACAAGGAGTTACAGATACGTCAGTATTTCTGACGTATCTGTAAACACAAAAGTGACGCATTGCTGGAGTGCGTCACAAAAGTGACGCAACTCCAGTAATGCGTCCTTTCACATGGGAAAAGCACCATGTGAAAGGTCTTGCATCAGTCTTACACCTGCTGTGAGTCAGGCGCAAGATTTTGACGCAACAGCATCCTAAAAGTGACGCAGTGAAATCTCATATATTTCATTGCGTCGCTATTACCAAGCTTTTTGCGGGGGAACGCCCCCTCTGCATACATTATACCTGACGCAGATATAATGTGGCTTTAAAAAGTGACCCATCTACCTAGATGCGTCACTATTTAAATATAGCGCAACGAGGCGCATTTTTTTACACTGCTGGTGCGATGGTGCTTTCCCCTTGTGAAAGGACGCATTACTGGAGTTGCGTCACTTTTGTGACGCACTCCAGCAATGCGTCACTTTTATGTTTACTTTTATGTCAGAAATACTGACGTATCTGTTACTCCTTGCGACATGATTCGTCATACATTAAATATGTCACATCTGGAATGTCGTAAGGAGTGCGCACAGAAAAGTGACGCATCGCACCAGCGGTGTAAAAAAATGCGCCTCGTTGCACTATTTTTAAAAAGTGACGCATCTAGGTACATGGGTCACTTTTTAAAACACTGCGCCACATTATATCTGCGTCAGGTATAATGTATGCAGAGGGGGCATTCCCCCGCAAAAAGCTTGGTAATAACGACGCAGTGAAATCTATGAGATTTCACGGCGTCACTTTTAGGATGCTGTTGCGTCAAAATCTTGCGCCAGCCTCGCGTCACTTTTATGTTTACAGATATGTCAGAAATACTGACGTATCTGTAACTCCTTGCGACATGATTCGTCATACATTAAATATGACACATCTGGAATGTCATAAGGAGTGCGCACAGAAAAGTGACTCATCGCACCAGCGTCACTTTTTAAATATAGCGTAACGAGGCGCATTTTTTACACCGCTGGTGCGTCACAAAAAGTGACGCACAGGCGGCGCAAAACTGACAGCACAAGGCCTTCATAAATATGGTCCTGGATTTTCCCCGGACTTCGCTCCCCGGTGCGCGTACCGGGCGCTCCCCCCCGCGCAAATCGAATTTTTTTTTTTTCTAAATGCTCCGCAGGACCCTATTTTAGCCCCCACATCAAACCTAGGGGGTCAGAGGGGGTCTACTCTGCCCCCTTATGGTCATTTGCCCCTTTGTTTTTGCCACCTCTTGTGTCTCGATTTTACCGAGACACAAGATGGCGGCCACTCCAGACTGTTTAGAATGTTTACGGACACCCGTGAGCCAATCAGCTTTCCGCGCGCAAGTCGTGTGAGCGCGCCTATAGATATATATATTTTTTTTAACCAAAATTACTCAAAATCCATTGGAGCACATATCTTGAGACATAGCAAAGGCACATCGGGCTACCAGTCCCTACAATTTTGCCAAGTTTGGTGTAAATCCATTCAGCCGTTCGGGCTAAAAGTGAAATCGACCGCCCTATGGAAATTAACATGGGGAAAACGCGTTTTGGGACCCCCTTTTATCTCGGCCCCCGCTTGACGAATCCCCCCCAAACTTTCAGGGAAGGACCGGGGCGCCGCGAGGCCATTTTCAGGCAGATTCGTCAACCGGCGCCAAAGTTATTCCAAATAGAATTTTGAGATTTAACATTGAAAAAAATCCTAACTATAACTACCTACTAGTTAATATATATATATATATATATATATGTATATATATATATATATATATATATATATATATATATATATATATATATATATATATTACCTACTGGCTATCGCCAGTAGGTATATATAGTTAGAATTTTTTCCCTATGGGACTTTGAAAATTCTATGTCTAATAACTTTGGCGTTTGTGGACGGAATCGGCTGAAATTTTCAGGAAAATGGCACATTTTGTTTCTGAGCAGCCCCTGAAAATTTGGTGGGGTTTCGTCAAGGGGGGGCTGAGAAAAAAGGGGGGTCCCAAAACGCGTTTTTTGCATTGAGTTTTCCATAGGGCGGTTGGACTCACTTTTAGCTCGAACGGCTGAATGGATTTGCACGAAACTTGGCAAAATTGTAGGGACTGTTAGCCCGATGTGCCTTTGCTAGGTCTCAATATATGTGCTCCAGTAGTTTTTGAGAAATTAACGTTTAAATCAAGATATATATCTGTAACAGCGCTCCGGGCAGCGATCCGGTCCGCTTACTTTTCGCTTATCGGAACTTTGCGCGCAGAAAGCTGATTGGCTCTCCGGTGTCTGTCAACATTCTAAACAGTCCGGAGCGGACGCCATCTTGTCTCTCGGTAGGATCGAGAGAGAAGAAGAGGTGGAAAACGAAGGGGGAATTTAATGAAAGGGGGCAAGGTATCCCCCTCTTGACCCCCTAGGAATGTTGTTGGGGTTATTAAAGGGTCCCGTGGGGAAAATAAAAAAAAAATGATTTTTCACGGTAGAAGCGCGGCCGCGAACTGGTAGCGAAACGGGAATTCGCCATTTTGTGCTTCGTAAATTAAATTACTAGTTATAAGTGGGTGCGGGAGACGTATCCTAATCCCCTATGTTTCCTGAGGGTGGGTGAGGAGGCTGATATATGTTGATACATCTCTTCCAGCGGCTGTGCGTGAGCTTTTTTTTTTTTTTTGCTGCGTGACAGTCCGGAGCGGCCGCCATCTTGTCTCTCGGTAGGATCGAGAGAGAAGAAAAGGTGAAAAACTAAGGGGGAATTTAATGAAAGGGGGCAAGGTATCCCCCTCTTGACCCCCTAGGAATGTTGTTGGGGTTATTAAAGGGTCCCGTGGGGAAAATAAAAAAAAAATGATTTTTCACGGTAGAAGCGCTTCACGGGCCGCGAACTGGGCCGCAAACTGGTAGCGAAACGGGAATTCGCCATTTTGTGCTTCGTTAATTAAAGTACTAGGTATAAGGGGGTGCGGGAGACATATCCTAATCCCCTATGTTTCCTGAGGGTGGCTGAGGAGGCTGATATATGTTGATATATCTCTTCCAGCGGCTGCGCCATCTTGCCTTTTTTCGAATGCCACAATTTTGTCGTGCACGGCAGCCATTTTAGATGCCAGGCTGGTTCCAGGCTATCACCTAACCCTGCGGATGTAGTTTATGGCCCCAGCTGTAGAGAATTCAGACATGCCAATCCTCCTGATTCAGGCGTGTGAGTACTGATTTCAGTGCTAGTCTCCCGCCTCCCGATTTCTGCAAGCAAAAACCCGGGGGCATATTACGAACAACTAGCGATAATTTTTGTCTATAACTTGTTTAGAGACAAAAATTATCGCCGCACATCGGCGATTTTTATCGCAGATAAACCTTGCTATTATCGCAGAAAAGTCAGCGATATTCATGTATTATCGACCTAATGCTCTTAGCCATGTTATCCACCTCCCATTGGATAACATGGCTAAGAACTGCTCAGGGCAGGTGTTAGATTTTGGAGATATTCGCGCTTAGCGCGAATATCTCCAAAAGTTGGTAATAGGAGATAGCGATGTTAGGGACTGTTTCCAGTCGCTAACATCTTGGCACGCCACTTTGCATGTCATTAGTGATAAGTATCACTGACATGCAAAGCGGGGCCCAAGATGGTCGCTATCTCCTTTTAGCTGTCACTAACTGGTGTTAGCGACAGCTTGATAATAGGGAAATAATTTTATCTCCGCTTTCATGGTTTTTAAAGCCAAAAAAGCGGAGATAAACCCCCTTGATAATATGCCCCACGATTCCTTGGGGGTTTCAGCTGACAGGGCTTGGTATTGTGTTACATGGTAATTTTTCCATGAAACGTCAGAGGGTCGATGTAGGGGTTCTAGAAGAGGTGATAAACCATTTAAGCCTCATGAACAAGCGCATGGTCTTTTAAAGATTTGTGAAGTACTCGGGGCGGCGGTGTGTGTGTGCCCTCTTTCAGGAGCGGGCGGGGGGGCACTGCCAGCAACTTGCCAGGTCAGGTAGTGTTCAACACGTGCATCACCCTTTCTCTGCCTGCTATTGCGCTCCATGCTTCGGAAAGGTAAGAAAAAGAACGTGCATTTGAGTTTGAAATGTCCGATCCTGCAGCAGCACACTTCCAAAGCCCACACATGACAATAACCCGAATCAAGGCCCCATTCACCCGTTTTAAAAAAAATAGATAACACTCCAACAAAGTAAGGTTATAAAACTTTATTAACTACTAACTTTAACAAACGGAACAAAAACTAAAAACATTTAAACATTTCTCCACACAAAAAGCAACAATGGTTAGAAGCGGTCTTTTGTGCGAATAGTCCCAAGGCAGCACAACGTGCAGAGTTCTGGACGGCACCCAGGTGATGTCGCCTGGGTGCCGCACTGGTTTAGGGATCCTACAATGCTGCTCCGAAAATTGGCGTGGGGCGTCCCGGGTGGGGCGGGAGGAGGCCTCGTCAGTAGCGGTCTGTTGTGCGAATAGTCCCAAGGCAGCACAACGTGCAGAGTTCTGGACGGCACCCAGGTGATGTCGCCTGGGTGCCGCACTGGTTTAGGGATCCTACAATGCAGCACAGAAAAACAGCGTGGGGCGTCCCGGGTGGTGCGGGGGGAGGCCTCGTCAGTAGCGGTCTGTGTCCAGTGTCACATGGCTGACACAACATGTACGACAGGCACCCAGGTGATGTCCAGTAAACTGCCGCACTGGTTTTGGTATCCTACAATGCTGCTCCGAAAATTGGCGTGCGGCGGCCCGGGGGGGGCGTGGGGGAGCCGGCGTGAACGGGCCTCCCCAGGTGGCGGCCATCTAGCTGAGTTGCGCTCGCTCTTGCGGCCACAGCGTCTCGCTCACCATGTTGTTGAGTTGCTCCCACTCTTGCAGTGCAGCGATAGGCGGCTGCCACATGGCTCTTAAAATGGCGGACGGCTCCTCGGTTTTGGGCCTGGTCCACTGAAATGGCCCTGGGACACTTTGGAACTCGGACGCTTGCCTGCTAGGGCTTGGGCTCCATTCTCGAAAAGCGTCCCCTCAGCCGTGAAGATTGTATAAAAGTCTTGGGGGCCCCCGACTCCCGCAGACTTCCGGTGGGGAGCGGCTGCCATGATTGCTCGCGGAATGACCACGACGGAGCCACGAGATGGTGGTGCTCTCATGCTGACGCCAGCTTCAGTCTGAATGATCCAGAAACAAGGTGGGGCTTTCATCGTTTGGGAAAAAAAAATGTTCTAAACCAATGAAAAGTGTTATTTTTAGGTCATATGACCAAGCCTTCCATCTTTAGGAAACCAAAAGTAAAATGAACCAATGAAAAGTTTTATAAACAAGTCACATGACCTGTTATGCGACATAGGGCTACAAAAAGCGTAGAAAATCCGTTGGCACGTGAGGCGGCGTCAGTAGCGGACCGATGTGCGAATAGGCCGAAGGCAGCACAACGCGCCGAGATCCGGATGGCACCGAGGTGGTGTCCAGCAAATTGCCGCACTGGTGTGGCCATCCTACAATGCTGCGCCGAAAGACGGCGTGTCCAGCTGAATTGCGGTCACTGTTGCGGTACAGTGACTCGAACGCGCCGAGATCCGGATGGCGCCGAGGTGGTGTCCAGCAAATTGCCGTACTGGTGTGGCCATCCTACAATGCTGCGCCGAAAGACGGCGTGTTCAGCTGAGTTCCGGTCACTCTTCCGGCACAGTGACTCGAACGCGCTGAGATCCGGATGGCACCGAGGTGGTGTCCAGCAAGTGGCTGCACTGGTGTGGCCATCCTACAATGCTGCGCCGGAAGTCGGCGTGGGGTGCCCCGTTGGCTTATGAGGTGATGTCAGTAGTGGACTGATGTGTGAATAGGTCGGAACCAGCACAAGGCGCCAAGATCCGAATGGCAAGTCCTGGATGTTGAGTGCCTCAGTTGAGATTTCTGAGCAGTGCTTGTAGGACTGTCTGAAGCTTATTTGCACCTGCTGCAGCTTCACTAGGTCCGGCGGAACTTTTTGCCTTTTCCTTTCTGCTTCTTTTCCTACAATGCGTTTCTTCTGAAGACACGACCAGGTCCCTGAATGTGTGCAGGGGGACGCTATTGATTGAATGAACGCGCCGAGATCTGGATGGCACCGAGGTGGTGTCCAGCAAATTGCCGCACTGGTGTGGCCATCCTACAATGCTGCGCCGAAAGTCGGCGTGGGGTGCCCCGTTGGTTTATGAGGTGATGTCAGTAGCGGACCGATGTGTGAATAGGTCGGAACCAGCACAAGGCGCCCTGCACTGTTGAGCCTTTTTCAATGTCTGATTTTTGTTGTTTCCCCTCCATCAAAAACAAAACAAAAATACAAGGCGCCAAGATCCGAATGGCAAGTCCTGGATGTTGAGTGCCTCAGTTGAGAGTTCTGAGCAGTGCTTGTAAGACTGTCTGAAGCTTATTTGCACCTGCTGCAGCTTCACTAGGTCCGGCGGAACTTTTTTCCTTTTCCTTTCTGCTTCTTTTCCTACAATGCGTTTCATCTGAAGACACGACCAGGTCCCTGAATGTGTGCAGGGGGACGCTATTGATTGAATGAAAATGGCGGCTTGACACAAAGCTGACTCAAGCGTTACTGTTGGTGCTATACAGACAAAAATTGGTTTTCAGTTTGTACATTCTTCAGGTTTTTTTTTTCCATCCAAGTCTGATTGAGAGTTTGTAGAAAAATGGCTTCAGATTTTCCACATACTACTCTTCAACATTCTTCCTAAATGTAACAATGTGAAACTCACTAGGAGAACGGCTGTTTCTGTTTCCTTTCAAAATGCTGCCACCAATATTTTCTGAATGGAAGACACCATCTTGTAGCATAAAGGGCCGAAAGGGGTTCTGGTCTGGCCGATGGTTGGTGGAGACATTTTGACTATATCTTGGACCTGCCCGGCCTCGCCCAAAATGGCGCCGGTGTAAATGGGACTCGTAACTCTTTGCCCGCAAATGTATATCTAGAAAATGTTATTGTAAGTGGCCCTGTCGTATTTTAATTACAAAATGTACGTCCACCGATTCCGCAACTGTTAGACACCTTTGTTCTTGTCACCTAATGGCCCGCTCGTTACGTTCTTCTACAGTGTAAATGTCTCCTCATCATATACGATTTCAGTTTGCTCCGTGGCCGGCCCACGTGGTTATAGGCCCGTATTTGTATACTGACATTTTCACAATAAAGGTTTTTAAAACAAAACACGGTAGTAGTATTTTCATTTGTAAAGTTTTTACTTTTAGTGACTGTTTTCGAATCAGTAAAAGGCAAGTGAAATAAAGCAGTCCAATTACATGACGGATAAAAGGTATAATATGTAGGAACGCAGTAAAGATAAATGGTCAAGGGCAGTTGTGTTTTTCATGTCTGCAACATAAAGTGATCGATAAGAATCTGATAATCAGGCGTATCGGCGACTAAGACAGCAGGCCGAATCTCTTTTACTCAACGGCTCCGTCATGGAAGGAAGAAACGCCCTTTTTCTCGAAAAAGGAATATATTTTACTTGCAAGACAGTTGTAAATTTTCCGGGAAAGTACATTAGCCTGGAATATTATAACATATGTTTGAAAAAAAAATATTGTTCGAAAATAATAAAAAGCGTAATTTTTAGGTCATATGACCAAGCTTTTCATCATTAAATTAACAAAAGTAAAATGAACCAATGAAAAGTTTTATTAACAAGTCACATGACCTGTTATGCTTACGTTACGCGCTGCGCGCCGCGCCTCGGATCACTTCCGGGTGCGCTAACGCGGCGTGTCATAAAACGCATTACGCGACAACGTAGGTCAAGAATATAGTCTAAATGTCTCCACCAACCACCGTTCAGAACACAACCCCTTTCAGCAGTCCAAAAAGTTCTGTTAAATGACAACAGAGGGGACAGGCAACAAGAACCATCAGTCAAAGAGGGGAGGGCAAGTTCTTCTCTTCCGGGTCATGTTGGGGCGCTACCGGAACTGATCGAATTGGTAGTCTACAGTGTTTCTGGATGTTTCAGACTAAAGCTGGCGTCAGCATGAGACCACTACCATCTCGTAGCTCCGTCGTGGCCATTCCACGAGCAATCATGGCAGCCGCTCCCCACCAGAAGCCTGCGGGAGTCGGAGGCCCCCAAGACTTTTGTAGAATCTTCACGGCTGAGGGGACGCTTTTCGAGAATGGGACCCAAGCCCTAGCAGACAAGCGTCCGAGTTCCAAGGTGTCCCAGGGCCATTTTAGTGGACCAGGCCCAAAACCGAAGAGCCGGCCGCCATTTTGAGAGTCCTGTGGCAGCCGCCTATCGCTGCACCGCAAGAGCGGGCGCATCTCAACTACATGGTGAGCGAGACGCGGAAAACAGCTGAATGGCGGAAGAGGCACAGTGTAGCAAAAGCGGGCGGAATGGCAACTAAAACGATAAAGGGGCGCCCCACTACAGCTTGTCTTCAGGTCAAACGGATTGTGGGACAAGGTCCAGAATTGAAGAGTCATCAAAAGGCAAAAAGTTCCGCCGGACCCCGGGAGCCGGCCGCCTATGTCGGGGGCGATCTCAGGCTACACCAGTGCTATAAGACTTGGGGAGGGTGTCGGAGCCAAGCGTCTTCTCCGAGTCCATGGCCATCACACCGCCCCTCAGGGGCCTCCGTCAAGCTGTTTAGGAAGGTAACATATCACATTGTTTTCTAATGCAGTCAGGTCCACAAACGACACTCACTTACTTTGAGAATAGTGAAGCTGCAGTAGGTGGAAATAAGCTTCAGACAGTGTTACAAGCGCTGCTCAGAACTCTTAACTATGGCACCCAACATCCAGAACTTATGCTATTTGAGAATGGTAGTGACATCGAAGCATCTCAGGGACCAAAACCATTAACGTACTTTCACGTATGAAAATCTTACTTGGGGAGGGGGCAGGAGCGAAGCGCCCCCTCCCAGTCAGCGCCACCACACCGTATGTTGAAAATCTGAAGCCATCGTTCTACAAAGTCAACCAAACTTGGATTGAAAAATCTAGAAAAATGTACAAACTGAAAACCAGTTTTGGTCTGCATAGCATCAGTAACAACGCTTGAGTCAGCTTTGTGTCAAGCCGCCATTTTGATTCAACAAAGCACAGGCATTGAAAAAGGCTGAAATTCAGAACTCTAAACTATGGCACCCAACATCCAGGAGCTTGCTATCCGGATCTTGGAGCCTTGTGCTGTTTTCGATCTATTCACACATCGGTCCACTACTGACATCATCTTATAAACCAACGTTATGTAAATAGTTTTTTAATAAAATGTTTTACCCTGTTTCTTTGCTGGTGTGTTGTCTATATTTTTAATATTTGCATAGGGTTTGTCATTATTTTGTGCGGGATGGGTGATGGAGCCGAGCTGTCTTGCAGCCCTCATGGTGTGGAGCTCAGTTCATCTCACTATTTTCGTATTTCTCAAGAAGGGTTGTTCCTAATATTTCTATTTTAGCGAGGTCAAAAAGAGATCCAATTAGTGGCCTACTGATTTTGCTCGATTACTTTTATTTTTTTACACGATTTTTCACTATCTGCAAAGACTAAACAGAGTATTGCGACTTTGTGCTTGTTTGTAAATAGAGAATGATCCAAAGAGAACCAATTCTAAAACAGTAAATGCTTGGACAACAATCAATCAAATGGAGAGACAAGGAGGCACGACGGATTACAACGGGGGTAAAGGCCTGCGTTAACTACCCTTCAGTATCTGCAAAGAGAGAGTACTACTAAGGCAAAAGAGGGGAGGGGGGGGGGGCAGCGTTCAAAGCACATCAGCGTGCATAAATACGAAAATGTTTTTATCTATCACGTACTTGACATTTTAAAGCTTTTCATATTTGCTATTAAAAAACCAATGAAATTCACAGAAAAAACCATAGGTTATAGTGGATATATAGTTAGGAATTTGCATTTACAAAACCTTGAAAATTCAATGAAAAAACCATAGGTTATAGGCCATATATAGTTAGGAATTAGCATTTACAAAACCTTATTTTACTCGCATAAAACCATTGAAATTCCATATATAGTTAGCTAACTATAAGCGCTAACTATATATCGCGCACCCGCAATCCACTGCTGATGATGTCACATATTACATCATTCATGACATGGTCAGTGACATCACTGATGACATCACTGATGACATCTCAAATGACATCACTGATGACAACTCAAATGATATCAATGATGACATCTCAAATGACATCACTGATGACATTACTGATGACAACTCAAATGACATCACTGATGACATCTCATTTGTCATCACTGATCACATCACTCATGTGATAATACAATGAACCTCTTCAGACTCTAATATAACCTTACATACACTCAGTATAAACAGACACTCACAGACTGTCACTCATCCATGGAGTTACTCACACACCTAGTCAGTCATGCAAAGAATCAATCACACCTCCATTTCCTCAACTATACAGTTATACACATCTTACTTATTCAAACATATAATAACACATATTTACTCTCTTATATAATCCCTGATACAAGCTCACAGTGATCGATACAGCCACTCACACATTCACTGGCTCTTATGTTCAGTTATTTATATATCTCAACTCTCACATGTATTGTGTTTTACATACGTACTTACTTGCACATGTAGCAATGAGAAATCCATTCACTCACCAACACACCCATGCACAGTCAACCGCCCATATAGCTGTTTCCACATGCACTCTTGAACTCATACTCCTAGTGAATCAACTGCTTACACATCTATGCACAGAGTCACGCACCTCCCAGCCACCCACACACACACTCAGCCTCCCATTCAAATATTTGGGCAACCAATCAATAACCCATATGGCCACTCTTATAGCTACTGATCAACACATGCAGCAGCTTACACAACATCAAACATACTGATGCACGAATTAAGACAGTTTAGTCACTAACCCATGTACTCAGTGAGACACATTTAATCACTCACTCATACAGTCAGTCATGCACCTACTAAATTCTTCATCCAGACACTTATACATCCACTCATTCTTCAATATGTGAAACATATTTAAACTTTACAGACACATACAATCACTGGATGTTGTGATCAGTGATGTCATCAGTGATGTCACTGACCATGTCATGAATGATGTAATATGTGACATCATCAGCAGTGGATTGCGGGTGCGCGATATATAGTTAGCGCTTATAGTTAGCTAACTATATATGGAATTTCAATGGTTTTATGCGAGTAAAATAAGGTTTTGTAAATGCTAATTCCTAACTATATATGGCCTATAACCTATGGTTTTTTCATTGAATTTTCAAGGTTTTGTAAATGCAAATTCCTAACTATATATCCACTATAACCTATGGTTTTTTCTGTGAATATATATATATATATATATATATATATATATATATATATATATATATATATATCCAACAAAGTTTGCCCTGAAGCATGAAGACGCTACTCCACAAAAGAAAATTCATCAGAACTATTTATTTTTCAAACTGGGTTGCACATCCAGATTATTTCAATCCCTTTCAGTCCCTTACGCGTTTCAGAGCTCCTGCTCTTTCATCAGAGGGGGAAAGCCACAGTCTCCGGTCTCTGCATGCTGCACTTGTACTCATTTGCATATTCCTTAATTGCCCCACCTGGGAGCCTCATGAGTGTGCCTCCTGGGTTTTGTAGTTCGTGCTGCAGAGCCTCTCCCATTGACTGCCTGCTGGCTATTATGAATGTTTTGAGCCCTCCAGTGGGCCTCCGAGTGTGAGCCCAGTTCGTGCTTTTAATTCCTTTGTGCTGCTGATAGGAATTCTAGTAGTTAGAAGCCTGCAGACCTTTGGTTCTTAGGCGGTGCATCTTCCACGGCCAGGCTGCCGTGTAAAAATCCAACAAAGTTTGCCCTGAAGCATGAAGACGCTACTCCACAAAAGAAAGTTCATCAGAACTATTTATTTTTCAAACTGGGTTGCACATCCAGATTATTTCAATCCCTTTCAGTCTCTTACGCGTTTCAGAGCTCCTGCTCTTTCATCAGAGGGGGAAAGCCACAGTCTCCGGTCTCTGCATGCTGCACTTGTACTCATTTGCATATTCCTTAATTGGCCCACCTGGGAGCCTCATGAGTGTGCCTCCTGGGTTTTGTAGTTCGTGCTGCAGAGCCTCTCCCATTGACTGCCTGCTGGCTATTATGAATGTTTTGAGCCCTCCAGTGGGCCTCCGAGTGTGAGCCCAGTTCGTGCTTTTAATTCCTTTGTGCTGCTGATAGGAATTCTAGTAGTTAGAAGCCTGCAGACCTTTGGTTCTTAGGCGGTGCATCTTCCACGGCCAGGCTGCCGTGTAAAAATCCAACAAAGTTTGCCCTGAAGCATGAAGACGCTACTCCACAAAAGAAAGTTCATCAGAACTATTTATTTTTCAAACTGGGTTGCACATCCAGATTATTTCAATCCCTTTCAGTCCCTTACGCGTTTCAGAGCTCCTGCTCTTTCATCAGAGGGGGAAAGCCACAGTCTCCGGTCTCTGCATGCTGCACTTGTACTCATTTGCATATTCCTTAATTGGCCCACCTGGGAGCCTCATGAGTGTGCCTCCTGGGTTTTGTAGTTCGTGCTGCAGAGCCTCTCCCATTGACTGCCTGCTGGCTATTATGAATGTTTTGAGCCCTCCAGTGGGCCTCCGAGTGTGAGCCCAGTTCGTGCTTTTAATTCCTTTGTGCTGCTGATAGGAATTCTAGTAGTTAGAAGCCTGCAGCACAAAGGAATTAAAAGCACGAACTGGGCTCACACTCTGAGGCCCACTGGAGGGCTCAAAACATTCATAATAGCCAGCAGGCAGTCAATGGGAGAGGCTCTGCAGCACGAACTACAAAACCCAGGAGGCACACTCATGAGGCTCCCAGGTGGGCCAATTAAGGAATATGCAAATGAGTACAAGTGCAGCATGCAGAGACCGGAGACTGTGGCTTTCCCCCTCTGATGAAAGAGCAGGAGCTCTGAAACGCGTAAGGGACTGAAAGGGATTGAAATAATCTGGATGTGCAACCCAGTTTGAAAAATAAATAGTTCTGATGAACTTTCTTTTGTGGAGTAGCGTCTTCATGCTTCAGGGCAAACTTTGTTGGATTTTTACACGGCAGCCTGGCCGTGGAAGATGCACCGCCTAAGAACCAAAGGTCTGCAGGCTTCTAACTACTAGAATTCCTATCAGCAGCACAAAGGAATTAAAAGCACGAACTGGGCTCACACTCGGAGGCCCACTGGAGGGCTCAAAACATTCATAATAGCCAGCAGGCAGTCAATGGGAGAGGCTCTGCAGCACGAACTACAAAACCCAGGAGGCACACTCATGAGGCTCCCAGGTGGGCCAATTAAGGAATATGCAAATGAGTACAAGTGCAGCATGCAGAGACCGGAGACTGTGGCTTTCCCCCTCTGATGAAAGAGCAGGAGCTCTGAAACGCGTAAGGGACTGAAAGGGATTGAAATAATCTGGATGTGCAACCCAGTTTGAAAAATAAATAGTTCTGATGAACTTTCTTTTGTGGAGTAGCGTCTTCATGCTTCAGGGCAAACTTTGTTGGATTTTTACACGGCAGCCTGGCCGTGGAAGATGCACCGCCTAAGAACCAAAGGTCTGCAGGCTTCTAACTACTAGAATTCCTATCAGCAGCACAAAGGAATTAAAAGCACGAACTGGGCTCACACTCGGAGGCCCACTGGAGGGCTCAAAACATTCATAATAGCCAGCAGGCAGTCAATGGGAGAGGCTCTGCAGCACAAACTACAAAACCCAGGAGGCACACTCATGAGGCTCCCAGGTGGGCCAATTAAGGAATATGCAAATGAGTACAAGTGCAGCATGCAGAGACCGGAGACTGTGGCTTTCCCCCTCTGATGAAAGAGCAGGAGCTCTGAAACACGTAAGGGACTGAAAGGGATTGAAATAATCTGGATGTGCAACCCAGTTTGAAAAATAAATAGTTCTGATGAACTTTCTTTTGTGGAGTAGCGTCTTCATGCTTCAGGGCAAACTTTGTTGGATTTTTACACGGCAGCCTGGCCGTGGAAGATGCACCGCCTAAGAACCAAAGGTCTGCAGGCTTCTAACTACTAGAATTCCTATCAGCAGCACAAAGGAATTAAAAGCACGAACTGGGCTCACACTCGGAGGCCCACTGGAGGGCTCAAAACATTCATAATAGCCAGCAGGCAGTCAATGGGAGAGGCTCTGCAGCACGAACTACAAAACCCAGGAGGCACACTCATGAGGCTCCCAGGTGGGCCAATTAAGGAATATGCAAATGAGTACAAGTGCAGCATGCAGAGACCGGAGACTGTGGCTTTCCCCCTCTGATGAAAGAGCAGGAGCTCTGAAACGCGTAAGGGACTGAAAGGGATTGAAATAATCTGGATGTGCAACCCAGTTTGAAAAATAAATAGTTCTGATGAACTTTCTTTTGTGGAGTAGCGTCTTCATGCTTCAGGGCAAACTTTGTTGGATTTTTACACGGCAGCCTGGCCGTGGAAGATGCACCGCCTAAGAACCAAAGGTCTGCAGGCTTCTAACTACTAGAATTCCTATCAGCAGCACAAAGGAATTAAAAGCACGAACTGGGCTCACACTCGGAGGCCCACTGGAGGGCTCAAAACATTCATAATAGCCAGCAGGCAGTCAATGGGAGAGGCTCTGCAGCACAAACTACAAAACCCAGGAGGCACACTCATGAGGCTCCCAGGTGGGCCAATTAAGGAATATGCAAATGAGTACAAGTGCAGCATGCAGAGACCGGAGACTGTGGCTTTCCCCCTCTGATGAAAGAGCAGGAGCTCTGAAACACGTAAGGGACTGAAAGGGATTGAAATAATCTGGATGTGCAACCCAGTTTGAAAAATAAATAGTTCTGATGAACTTTCTTTTGTGGAGTAGCGTCTTCATGCTTCAGGGCAAACTTTGTTGGATTTTTACACGGCAGCCTGGCCGTGGAAGATGCACCGCCTAAGAACCAAAGGTCTGCAGGCTTCTAACTACTAGAATTCCTATCAGCAGCACAAAGGAATTAAAAGCACGAACTGGGCTCACACTCGGAGGCCCACTGGAGGGCTCAAAACATTCATAATAGCCAGCAGGCAGTCAATGGGAGAGGCTCTGCAGCACGAACTACAAAACCCAGGAGGCACACTCATGAGGCTCCCAGGTGGGCCAATTAAGGAATATGCAAATGAGTACAAGTGCAGCATGCAGAGACCGGAGACTGTGGCTTTCCCCCTCTGATGAAAGAGCAGGAGCTCTGAAACGCGTAAGGGACTGAAAGGGATTGAAATAATCTGGATGTGCAACCCAGTTTGAAAAATAAATAGTTCTGATGAACTTTCTTTTGTGGAGTAGCGTCTTCATGCTTCAGGGCAAACTTTGTTGGATTTTTACACGGCAGCCTGGCCGTGGAAGATGCACCGCCTAAGAACCAAAGGTCTGCAGGCTTCTAACTACTAGAATTCCTATCAGCAGCACAAAGGAATTAAAAGCACGAACTGGGCTCACACTCGGAGGCCCACTGGAGGGCTCAAAACATTCATAATAGCCAGCAGGCAGTCAATGGGAGAGGCTCTGCAGCACGAACTACAAAACCCAGGAGGCACACTCATGAGGCTCCCAGGTGGGCCAATTAAGGAATATGCAAATGAGTACAAGTGCAGCATGCAGAGACCGGAGACTGTGGCTTTCCCCCTCTGATGAAAGAGCAGGAGCTCTGAAACGCGTAAGGGACTGAAAGGGATTGAAATAATCTGGATGTGCAACCCAGTTTGAAAAATAAATAGTTCTGATGAACTTTCTTTTGTGGAGTAGCGTCTTCATGCTTCAGGGCAAACTTTGTTGGATTTTTACACGGCAGCCTGGCCGTGGAAGATGCACCGCCTAAGAACCAAAGGTCTGCAGGCTTCTAACTACTAGAATTCCTATCAGCAGCACAAAGGAATTAAAAGCACGAACTGGGCTCACACTCGGAGGCCCACTGGAGGGCTCAAAACATTCATAATAGCCAGCAGGCAGTCAATGGGAGAGGCTCTGCAGCACGAACTACAAATCCCAGGAGGCACACTCATGAGGCTCCCAGGTGGGCCAATTAAGGAATATGCAAATGAGTACAAGTGCAGCATGCAGAGACCGGAGACTGTGGCTTTCCCCCTCTGATGAAAGAGCAGGAGCTCTGAAACGCGTAAGGGACTGAAAGGGATTGAAATAATCTGGATGTGCAACCCAGTTTGAAAAATAAATAGTTCTGATGAACTTTCTTTTGTGGAGTAGCGTCTTCATGCTTCAGGGCAAACTTTGTTGGATTTTTACACGGCAGCCTGGCCGTGGAAGATGCACCGCCTAAGAACCAAAGGTCTGCAGGCTTCTAACTACTAGAATTCCTATCAGCAGCACAAAGGAATTAAAAGCACGAACTGGGCTCACACTCGGAGGCCCACTGGAGGGCTCAAAACATTCATAATAGCCAGCAGGCAGTCAATGGGAGAGGCTCTGCAGCACGAACTACAAAACCCAGGAGGCACACTCATGAGGCTCCCAGGTGGGCCAATTAAGGAATATGCAAATGAGTACAAGTGCAGCATGCAGAGACCGGAGACTGTGGCTTTCCCCCTCTGATGAAAGAGCAGGAGCTCTGAAACGCGTAAGGGACTGAAAGGGATTGAAATAATCTGGATGTGCAACCCAGTTTGAAAAATAAATAGTTCTGATGAACTTTCTTTTGTGGAGTAGCGTCTTCATGCTTCAGGGCAAACTTTGTTGGATTTTTACACGGCAGCCTGGCCGTGGAAGATGCACCGCCTAAGAACCAAAGGTCTGCAGGCTTCTAACTACTAGAATTCCTATCAGCAGCACAAAGGAATTAAAAGCACGAACTGGGCTCACACTCGGAGGCCCACTGGAGGGCTCAAAACATTCATAATAGCCAGCAGGCAGTCAATGGGAGAGGCTCTGCAGCACGAACTACAAAACCCAGGAGGCACACTCATGAGGCTCCCAGGTGGGCCAATTAAGGAATATGCAAATGAGTACAAGTGCAGCATGCAGAGACCGGAGACTGTGGCTTTCCCCCTCTGATGAAAGAGCAGGAGCTCTGAAACGCGTAAGGGACTGAAAGGGATTGAAATAATCTGGATGTGCAACCCAGTTTGAAAAATAAATAGTTCTGATGAACTTTCTTTTGTGGAGTAGCGTCTTCATGCTTCAGGGCAAACCTTGTTGGATTTTTACACGGCAGCCTGACCGTGGAAGATGCACTGCCTAAGAACCAAAGGTCTGCAGGCTTCTAACTACTAGAATTCCTATCAGCAGCACAAAGGAATTAAAAGCACGAACTGGGCTCACACTCGGAGGCCCACTGGAGGGCTCAAAACATTCATAATAGCCAGCAGGCAGTCAATGGGAGAGGCTCTGCAGCACGAACTACAAAACCCAGGAGGCACACTCATGAGGCTCCCAGGTGGGCCAATTAAGGAATATGCAAATGAGTACAAGTGCAGCATGCAGAGACCGGAGACTGTGGCTTTCCCCCTCTGATGAAAGAGCAGGAGCTCTGAAACGCGTAAGGGACTGAAAGGGATTGAAATAATCTGGATGTGCAACCCAGTTTGAAAAATAAATAGTTCTGATGAACTTTCTTTTGTGGAGTAGCGTCTTCATGCTTCAGGGCAAACTTTGTTGGATTTTTACACGGCAGCCTGGCCGTGGAAGATGCACCGCCTAAGAACCAAAGGTCTGCAGGCTTCTAACTACTAGAATTCCTATCAGCAGCACAAAGGAATTAAAAGCACGAACTGGGCTCACACTCGGAGGCCCACTGGAGGGCTCAAAACATTCATAATAGCCAGCAGGCAGTCAATGGGAGAGGCTCTGCAGCACGAACTACAAAACCCAGGAGGCACACTCATGAGGCTCCCAGGTGGGCCAATTAAGGAATATGCAAATGAGTACAAGTGCAGCATGCAGAGACCGGAGACTGTGGCTTTCCCCCTCTGATGAAAGAGCAGGAGCTCTGAAACGCGTAAGGGACTGAAAGGGATTGAAATAATCTGGATGTGCAACCCAGTTTGAAAGATAAATAGTTCTGATGAACTTTCTTTTGTGGAGTAGCGTCTTCATGCTTCAGGGCAAACTTTGTTGGATTTTTACACGGCAGCCTGGCCGTGGAAGATGCACCGCCTAAGAACCAAAGGTCTGCAGGCTTCTAACTACTAGAATTCCTATCAGCAGCACAAAGGAATTAAAAGCACGAACTGGGCTCACACTCGGAGGCCCACTGGAGGGCTCAAAACATTCATAATAGCCAGCAGGCAGTCAATGGGAGAGGCTCTGCAGCACGAACTACAAAACCCAGGAGGCACACTCATGAGGCTCCCAGGTGGGCCAATTAAGGAATATGCAAATGAGTACAAGTGCAGCATGCAGAGACCGGAGACTGTGGCTTTCCCCCTCTGATGAAAGAGCAGGAGCTCTGAAACGCGTAAGGGACTGAAAGGGATTGAAATAATCTGGATGTGCAACCCAGTTTGAAAAATAAATAGTTCTGATGAACTTTCTTTTGTGGAGTAGCGTCTTCATGCTTCAGGGCAAACTTTGTTGGATATATATATATATATATATATATATACATATATATATATATATATATATATATATATATATATATATATATATATATATATATATATATATATATATATATATATATATATATATATATTCACTGAAAAAACCATAGGTTATAGACCATATATAGTTAGGAATTCGCATTTACAAAACCTTATTTTACTCACACAAAACCATTGAAATTCCATATATAGTTAGTTGCACTAACTATATATCGCGCACCCGCAATCCACTGCTGATGATGTCACATATTACATCATTCATGACATGGTCAGTGACATCACTGATGACATCACTGATGACATCTCAAATGACATCACTGATGACATCACTGATGACATCTCATTTGACATTACTGATCACATCACTGATGATATCATTCATGTGATAATACGATGAACCTCTTCAGACTCTAATATAACCTTAGATACAATCAGTGTAAACAGACACTCACAGACTGTCACTCATCCATGGAGTTACTCACACACCTAGTCAGTCAATCAAAGAATCAATCACACCTCCATTTCCTCAACTACACAGTTATACAAACTTTACTTATTCAAACATATACTAACACATATTAACTCTCTTATACAATCCCTGATACAAGTTCACAATGATCCATACAGCCACTCACACATTCACTGGCTCTTATGCACAGTTATTTATATATGTCAACTCTCACATGTACTGTGTTTTACATATGTACTTACTTTGACATGTAGCACTGAGATATCCATTCACTCACCAATACACTCATGCACACAGTCAACCGCCCATACAGCTGTTTCCACATGCACTTTTGAAACCATACATCTAGTGAATCAACTGCTCACACATCTATGCACAGAGTCATACACCTCCCAGCCACCCACACACACACTCAGTATCCCATACAAATACTTGGGCAACCAATCAATAACCCATATAGTTACTCATATAGCTACTTATCAACACATGCAACAGTTTACAGAACAACAGACATAATGATGCACAAATTAAGACAGTTTAGTCACTAACCCATGCACTCAGTGAGACACATTTAATCACTCACTCATACAGTCAGTCATGCACCTACTAAATCCTTCATCCAGACACTTATACATCCACTCATTCTTCAATATGTAAGACATATTTTAACTTTACAGAATCATACAGTCACTGGATGTTGTCATCAGTGATGTCATCAGTGATGTCATTTGAGATGTCATCAGTGATGTCATCAGTGATGTCACTGACCATGTCATGAATGATGTAATATGTGACATCATCAGCAGTGGATTGCGGGTGCGCGATATATAGTTAGTGCAACTAACTATATATGGAATTTCAATGGTTTTGTGTGAGTAAAATAAGGTTTTGTAAATGCGAATTCCTAACTATATATGGTCTATAACCTATGGTTTTTTCAGTGAATTTTCAAGGTTTTGTAAATGCTAATTCCTAACTATATATGGTCTATAACCTACGGTTTTTTCAGTGAATTTTCAAGGTTTTGTAAATGCTAATTCCTAACTATATATGGTCTATAGCCTATGGTTTTTTCAGTGAATATATATATATACATACATATATAAACATATATCATCTGTATATCTACATATAAATGCAAACATAAATGCATGCATACATATACTTATATGCATTTTAGGGTTGTTAGGGCGTTTTCGTGTGTATTATGTTGCTTTTTTAGGGCTTTTGGGTCAATTAAGTAGGGTTCCCGGAGCCTAGGGCTGAGGGGCCGGTTCAGTTTCGTGCGTATTGGTGTTGGCAAGGTTTTGAGGGATTTTGGCGGTTTTTGGTCGAGATTTGGCCGTTTTATGGCTTTTTTTTGTGTTTGCGGGGGGCGCGTATTCGGGTTGAAATTCGTCCCCGTTCCAGTGAATGGATTGAGCTGATTTTTGGTGAGACGTTAGGGAATCGCTGGAACTAGTGTCCAGCCGAGTTTGAAGCGGATCGGAGCAGTGGAAGTGCTTTAAAGAGCAATTTTTGTGCGGAGTAGCGAATTGTCATGTTATTCAATGGGAGTTTTTGGTGCGCATGGAGAAGGTGAATTTGGGATGTTCCAGTTGCGCTAGAGGGACGGGGCTTGGGTGAGCTGTAGGGAGAGTGGATCGGCAGGTGTGCCGAATTTTTGGGATTTGTTGGCCGAAGGGAAGGGTGTGCTTGGGCAAAGTCGATTTGGTGAAAACGGTGCGTTATTTACATGAAAGTTGAAAAAACACTAATAAAAGCAAAGCTAAAAAGCCACCTCATTACAAACAGAATGGCTTTAACTTAAATGAGGGCGAGATCTATTGCATTTTCAATGCTTGTTTACTTTGGTTCCATCAAGAAGGCATTCAGATGTGTCACACATTTGCCATAAATTCTGAATGTTAGCACTCTAGTTGCACATTAGATCACTGTAGTAAAGCTACTGCTCACCAGGGACGTCTGCTGCTGGTATTCAAAGTGCATGTTTCAGTCTGCATGTCAGAATTTTTTTAATGAAATAGAAGAGGATTTGAGAAGTCACTCAAAATGATCCCTAATTTTTCTTTCTGAAGCACTAATCATACTTTCTATGGCAAAATTAACCCCCTCATGTTGTTCCTTTTTAAATTGAGTGTTTTCAGACTTACCACTTCATTCCAATCAAGATGGCTTCTGGTGTGCCATACTTTTGTCATAAGTAAGACTGTTAGCGCTCTAGTTGTTCTTTAGAACACTCTGATACATTCTGTCATTGGGCTATACTTGGGGTACATCTGGGTGATATTTGGGCTACATTTAGGCTCTTTTGTCTCTGGTGGCCATCTTGCGAGACTATGTCAGAATTTTTTAATGAAATTGAAGAGGGTTTGAGAAGTCACTCAAAATGTGCCCTAATTTTTCTTTCTGCAGCACTAATCATAATTCATATGGCAAAATATACCCCCTCATGTTGTTCCTTTTTAAATTAAATGTTTTAAGAGTTACCACTTTATTCCAATCAAGATGGCTTCAGGTGTGCCATACCTTTGTAATAAGTAGGACTGTTAGCGCTCTAGTTGTTCTTTAGAACACTCTGGGACATTCTGTCATTGGGCTATACTTGGGCTACATCTGGGTGATATTTGGGCTACATTTGGGCTCTTTTGTCTCTGGTGGCCATTTTGGGAGACTGCATGTCAGAATTTTTTAATGAAATAGAAGAGGATTTGAAAAGTCACTCAAAATGTGCCCTAATTTTTCTTTTTGCAGCACTAATAATACCTTCTATTGCATAATATACCCCCTCATTTTGTTCCTTTTTAAATTAAATGTCTTAAGAGTTACCACTTTATTCCCATCACGATGGCTCCAGGTGTGCTATACCTTTGTAATAAGTAGGACTGTTAGCGCTCTAGTTGTTCTTTAGAACACTCTGGGACATTCTGTCATTGGGCTATACTTGGGCTACATCTGGGTGATATTTGGGCTACATTTGGGCTCCTTTGTCTCTGGTGGCCATTTTGGGAGACTGCATGTCAGAATGTTTTAATGAAATAGAAAAGGATTTGAGAAGTCACTCAAAATGTGCCCTAATTTTTCATTCTGCAGCACTAATCATACTTTCTATGGCAAAATATACCCCCTCATGTTGTTTCTTTTTAAATTAAATGTTTTAAGAGTTACCACTTTATTCCAATCAAGATGGCTTCAGGTGTACCATACCTTTGTAATAAGTAGGACTGTTAGCGCTCTAGTTGTTCTTTAGAACACTCTGGGACATTCTGTCATTGGGCTATACTTGGGCTACATCTGGGTGATATTTGGGCTACATTTGGGCTCTTTTGTCTCTGGTGGCCATTTTGGGAGACTGCATGTCAGAATGTTTTAATGAAATAGAAAAGGATTTGAGAAGTCACTCAAAATGTGCCCTAATTTTTCATTCTGCAGCACGAATCATACTTTCTATGGCAAAATATACCCCTTCATGTTGTTTCTTTTTAAATTAAATGTTTTAAGAGTTACCACTTTATTCCAATCAAGATGGCTTCAGGTGTGCCATACCTTTGTAATAAGTAGGACTGTTAGCGCTCTAGTTGTTCTTTAGAACACTCTAGGAGGCTGCAGTAGAACACAAAGGAATCAACTGACAGTCTCTGTCCTTGTTGGATGTACATGTTTTACTGAGAATGTCAGACTTCATTTTCACATGACTGAGAAAGATAATGTGAATTTACAGAAAATATGCTTTCAGTTTAGCTTATAGATCCCCTTCCAAACCACTGTGGGAAAATCATGAGATATTAGTTTTCTTTCAAACAATATTCATGATATCACAGCAGAAGGTTTTTTCACATGGTAAAATCACCTTAGAACCCACCACAATTCCTAAAACGAGTATGGTGCCATCAACAAATGATTTATAATGTAACTAAAGTCCTAAAACCCTCTATTAACTACAATGCTTTTTAATGAGGTGCTATCATGTATATTGGTCTCAAGATGGCTGCCAACACTTCTTGGATGAAGTGCTGACAGCCAATCAGATCAGATGTGTGGTTAGGCTCCGCCCAGATATATATATTTTTTTGAACCTAAATTACTCAAAATCCACTGGAGCACATATATTGAGACCTAGCAAAGGCACATCAGGCTAACAGTCCCTATAATTTTGCCAAGTTTCGTGCAAATCCATTCAGCCGTTCGAGCTAAAAGTGAGGCCAACCGCCCTATGGAAATTAACATGGGAAAAATGCGTTTTGGGACCCCCCTTTTTTCTCAGCCCCCCCCTTGATGAAACCCCCCCAAATTGTCAGGGGCTGCTCAGAAACAAAATGTTCCATTTTCCTGAAAATTTCAGCCAATTCCGTCCACAAACGCCAAAGTTATTAGACATAGAATTTTCAAAAATCCCATAGAGAAAAAATCCTAACTATATATACCTACTGGCGACCGCCAGTAGGTAATATATATATATATATATATATATATATATATATATATATATATATATATATATATATATATATATTTTACCTACTGGCAGTCACCAGTAGGTAGTTATAGTTAGTACCTATTATCCATAGGAAAAGCGGTTTTTGGTTAGGCTATAACTTTGGCACTGTTTGACGAAGTTTCATTAAATAAAAAAAAAGTGCTCAGCTGATTCAAGGTAGCCTGGCTGATGAGGGGGTGATACCCCAAAACCGATCCCTGGATGATTGTTTTTGGTCCAAGGAGGACCTAGCCTGGCAGTTCAGGCTGACCTGTTCCCATGGGGAGCAGGGTCAAGACTCATTTATATATGGCTGGGTCCACTCTAGTGTGGCGTGGTGAGCAGAAAAACAATGAAAAGATACTTGCATATTAATGAAGGTGCCGGTGTAAGGTTTTCTGACCCTTTGTGTATGTTATAAATGAGGTTAAAGCATGTTCAATGGGCAGTAGAATGCCTGAATACATTTTTTGGTCACTTATGAGATCCGCAGAGCCATCGTGGGCGCCAGCACGACCCCCGTGTAAATACGCAAAACTTTCTGCAAAGTGACACGAGGTGTCACGGTAGATCCACAGAGTCATGAAAAAACTCAACCAAATTGGTCTTCTTTGCAGGAAACATCGAAAGGGTTAAAGAAATACTGACCATTTAGAAATGGTATAAAAAAAAGATAAAGGAAGCCTGTGATTCGCTAACTAGAGCAACATAAGTAGGTGCACATGGTGAGGTGTAGCCATTTTACCAGGTTTGTTACTGAGAGAGGTGATGGTTTACAGGAGTTCTGACTGGAGAATTCAAATTAAAACAGATATTACCAGAAATAGAAATAAAACTGAGAGAACAGCAAAGAGGTTTTGCGGGTATGTTAATTAGGTTGAAGTCAGCGGCTGCCCATGCAGGTAAGAGCAGTGGGGCCATGTTGGGGGGGATTCGACAGACAACCATGAAGGAAAATTAAATAACTAATTTTCCTTCATCGTCAAGTGTCGAAATATCCCCCTTCCTGGCCCCACCTCTCCAAAGCTCTTACCTGCCCAGGCCGCGGCTTGTTTAAGTACATAGAAGTATATTTAGAAAACAGATTGGGAGTGTATGTAAGGTGATAGAAAGTGTGTATCTTCTAGACAGTATCCTAGAAGAGAAAATAGAAGGTTGCTTAAATGAGGATATTAACTAAACACAGTGAGCAGAAAAGGAGAAAGAGGAATTGTTATACTGAATGTATAATAATTTCATTATGCCAGTATGAATGAATGCATTTAAATTTAGAAGTGGATGTTCGCTTATAGAATGCCATTTAAAAGTTTTTAATTTGCACACATACACACACTCAGGGAGGCACTTGCAGACCCAGTTATATTCTCACAAAAGCACTCTCACACACACCTAAAAGACCTTTCACATACCAATTTACTCAAGTGTGCGTCCAAGTTTGAGTACTAGTTTGCACTTAGAACCTAGGGGCATCTGCAGAATGCAATCTGCACCACAAGAAGAGTTTGAAGAGGACTACCCCAGCACTCTTGAAATGGAAGCACCCTGATTGTAGTTGACCTCAGAATAAGGACACCAAAGGGTAGTGGGTTTTAGAAGGAGGGAGAAGAGTGGAGAAATACGTGGGTAAAGTCTTCAGAGGAGAGAGGGGAGCCACTGGAGAGATACTTCTCTATTAAATGTGGTGGAGGAAGTACTATCTCCTCCTGAACCCAGTCCCATGAAGACATTAAGGATAGACAGGCCCTGTGGGACCTGAGACTGCATCTGGCTCAGCTGGGTGCAGAGCAGAGAAAAGGCGAGGCTAAGAGAGCCTTAGAGGTGAAAAGGGTCTTGTTGACTGGAGCATCAAGGAGGTGCACTTGAAGGACAAATAGCTGTTAAAGTCCGGAAAAAATGGTGTGAGCACCACTACTGTGTCCAGTGCAGAAGAAAGAGTTCATATATTCAGAGACTTGGTGCCTGACTTTAAGGAGGGGTTGATACAAACAGGTTATTTCTGACATAAGACGTAGCTGTAGAGGTACAGTCGAAGTCTGAGGGAGATTGCAAAGGTGCTTTTGTAGTAATATTCATGCTGAGGGGAGGGACAATGAATTGGCTCTACAGAAGGGGAAGAGGGTGAGGTGCCCCACTATAAAGAAGGCCCTTGTCAGTAAATATAAATTAACCTCAGAGGAGTGTAGATTAAAATTCAGAGTTAGTCAGAAACGGTGTCACTCCTGCTGGCTACTGCTGGGAGGATTGTGTGGGGTACTTTTGAAATGTTTGTTAAAAGTGCTGATGTTTTTTAAGAAGGCGTTTCTAGCAGTTATCTACTCTTTCTTTTTTTCCAAAAAAGAACTGAGAAGAATCAACTTGTTTCAAACAACAGATGGGATACATATGGCATATAAAATCTCCTCAGAATATAATCTTGTTGACTTGTACTCTGCTGCTGGTATTTGTACAGGGTGGTCATCATACCGTCCATCTAGTTCAGTTTGAAATAGTTGAGGAAAATATTAAGCCTCTAAACTTTTCTCCAGACACTCATTGGAGTTCTTTTAACTTGTTTCATCTGATGCAGTTCAATAGTATCCCCAATAACCTCTTTTGAATGTAGTGGGTGGATACTGTTATGCCCATATATCTACTTCCATGCAGTTTTTTAAACTGTCCACTTGAAGGTGACATTTCTTTCTCTATGCAACTGCCATGTGTATATCTTTATAGTACGTGTTATTGTCTTTAATATATTATGTAGTTTTCTTCACCTTATTTACATCCATTAGTTCCTGCCATATTGTTTTGTTTTTCTTGGGCACACTATTCACTAGAATAACAAGCGGTTTTTCCAAATCTCTCTCTACACCCACAGTTTCAATATTGTATTTGAAATTTAAGGAAAAATACACAACTGTACCTCTCAGCCCTTTCTTGAGCTCAGTAGATGATACCTCTACTGTTAGAGTTTGCTTCCCTCAGAAAGTAATGTAAGGGATTCCATGGATGTTCTGTACAACTCAGGGTTAGAAACCAATTTGATGCACCTACATTTCACAACATGCACTTAAGCTCAACATGACGACGATACCAGTACAGATTTGTTTCAATATTTGCATATGTAAAGTAAATAGCAGCACTGGAAGTACATGGGTGGGGTCCTCATGTATCAATTTATTCCTGGCAAATGCTAAAAATACTACTGCACTCCCATTTATAAACAGTAGCATGTCTACACCTTCCTTGTACCTCTTCACCTATCTCTTCTTTTACATTTCTAGGAACCATCTCTTCCTTTGCAATGCAACTACTGTCTTTTACTTCATAAAATCGGCCAGTTCTTTCAACTGCATACATTGATTCATTATCTTGTAAGTAGATTTCTTCATTAAAGTAGGGCTCAATAGTAGACGTACGATTCCATTTGCAAAAGTAACTTTTATCACTATGGCTATTTTTCTTTTTTTTCTTCATAGACAACACTGTTTTAGCCAGTGTTTTCATTCTGTTTAGTATCAAGATTTTTGGGTCTGTATTACTCAACTTCTACTCATTCTTATTCATATTTCTTTACATTGGTTTAGCCTGTTTTTATTTAAAAACATTACTTTTAACCTGGTTTACTCCTCCATTATAAATTTAGAGAGATAAAGTACATAGGCAGAAGCAGTGTATGTATAAGGGTGAGTTCCTACAGTAGTTAATCAAAAGTTCAGGTTTCAGTCTGTTTCTGTATTTGTCGATAGTTAAATAAGGTATGTTATGATTGTTGGTTGTTTTGTTTAAATGGTATTCTAATATGTTAATAAAAGGTACTTGCAAAGTTATAAATATATTTATTATTAACTCATAAATATACTCACACACGTATACTCTGGTCCTATACAGTCCTTCACACAGGTACTGACACACTCACAAACTATCAAACACGCACTCAAAAATGGGTACAGTCAGTGACAGATGTATTTACACAGGCAAACATATACTTGCGATGCTAGGAAATGTAATGTATGTAGTATGTTTTATGCACCCTGTTTGATACCTCTAACTGGTTTTTATAATTATGAGGTTGGTTTGCATACTATGGTTTATGCTAGTGAGATTATGTTCTCTGTGATTTATGCCCCTAATGTGAGTTATGCTTAGGAGGTTAGTGTCTAATGTGTTTAGACTTGTGAGAGGATTACATAATGTGTTTATGCTGGTGAGGTTGACGCAGAATGTAATTCGTGCCTGATGTGTTACTGTGCATAATGTAGTTTACATTACAGGCTGATGTTAAGAACAGTGATTACCAGTGGTTACTGGTTGTATGTTTATAATCTGTTTTACTTTTGTTAAGTATGCTTTGTGATAGTTCTGACAGTGGCCCAGTGGGCCCTGTCAGGTGTATATAATCCCTTGTAGATATGACCCAGTGCCAGGTGGCACCATGTATATTATGTGTTTACTATTCTAATGTGTTATGTGAATACAAAGGCTATTTTTTATATAACCTTGTGTGGAGTTCCTATTGTAGTGTGTCTGGGATGTTGTTGCTGTGTGCGTGCGCAAATGCTTTACACATGGCCATGGGATAAGCCTGACTGCTCGTGCTAAGCTACCAAGGGGGTGAGCAGGGGTTATCTTTGGCGTGTAACTTCCTTGCCCTGACTAGAGTAGTAGTTTCTGCCTTGCTTTGGCGCAAGCCTTAGCCAACCAGAAATCCCATTTCTAACAGACCCACAGAACACATTTTTACAGTGACAAACATTTGACATTTTGCACAGTGATTAACTCTCACTCAAATCTTCACAGGCTGCTGGTATTATGATGGCTGCAGCTGACGAAGGTCTCCCCAGAGGGCTGTAGAGGTGGAATATTCGGCAGCACCTAGTATCTCCTGCTTCATTCAGTTTTACACCCTTTCATGAATTGTTTTTAAGTGTTAATGTCAAGATTATTGTATGATTACTTAAAATCATAACAAGGTAATAACATGCATTGATTACAGTGTAGAAGAACACTGTAATAAAAACCCTTAAAAAAAACAACCCTTTCATGAATTGTTTTTTAGGTGGTTCCCTTCCCATCAACCATAGCGGCAATCCAATCGCAACCGCCACTGTTGCGCTCTGCCGGTTCTTTTAACAGGTAAAAAGGCGTTCTTGCACCCTAATTCACAGGCAAGATTCGTTTTCCTCACCCCTGATACCCCCTTGGTTGCCTATCCCACAGGTTCAATCACGTGGCAATTGACGCACACAGGCCGTTAATGCGGTCCGAGAACAGACTCCCGTAGCTTAGAGGAATTGTCCATATACTCAACTCACTTAAAAATACCTGGTAAGACTCGTTCGGCCTTAAATTCTAGCCACACCACCCTTGGGCTAGTCGTGTAGCTTATGCAATCCCTTGTTTAATATACAGATTGATGTCCGGTTTCCTGAGTACCCACCCCAGTGGTAACCCTACCCGGACCGCCACTGCTGCGCTCTGCTTACTTCCAATATAGGTAAAAATGCGAACGAGCACCCTTAACCATTAGCATGCTCCGTTCTCCTCACCCTGGATTATTGATTAACCTTCCCACAGGCACCTTAAACGAGGTGCTTGACGCCCACAGGCCGCTACCTCCGCCCTAGAATGCGTATACCACAGGTCATACCCTGACAATCTCCACTACAAGCAGTTCATAGGTGAGATCCCTTGCCTCGGATCACACCATTACCTACAGCCCACGCCCCAATGGCGATTACCCTATTGACACTATCATGCACTCCCCTATGGTTCTTCACAAAATTCACACAATGTTGTTGGCAGATTGGGTGACACAAACAGCACTTCACGCACGTGTGAAAGATTTCACGTTAAGTATGGCATGGTCTACAAGCAAATGCAATACGTTGCAGGCCATAGGGCTAAAACTTGTCCCTTGTTCCCTTGCCTCCCTTCTCTACAGGCTTGTATGATTTGGCGATACATTTCTTGTCCTGATGATGATCGTTTATTAATTGTAGGATCGAAACGCCGTCGACAGTCTATGTAGTGACACATAAATTGCTAATATATAAACCTAAATGTGTATACTACATGAGGTTAGCTAGAGGAATTCCACTTGTAACTAGCTCCTCCTTTTACCAATTGCCTGCAACTTCTTACCCCATGTCGTGTTGTATTTGTTGTATGTACCGGATACAGGACTGTATCCCACTGTGTTACTGTTCACTTCATTTGTCTATATAAGTCTACATTGATTAAATCAGTGTCCGGCTGGACACTTTTTTCTTATAGTACAGATTATTGTCTATAATTTGCATCACCTTGTTTTGATCTCTATACATTAAGGACTGTTGTTGTTTGTAAAACTATTACCCCAGGTCCTTGATTACCTTAAGGGTTCCCTTGTTGCTTATATACTGTATGTTGCGCAATTGCCGGATTGCAAGGGATTAGTTCCCATCCCACCTCTCCTTTCCAAGTGGGTCCTTCTGTACTTCTGTATATATAACCTGTTCTCCTCTGTATACCCTTGTACGTCAATCCCTCCCCTGCTAGTATAGCATGTCTGACTCTGTCCCGTTGTATTCAGATGAATACATAAGAAAGATTTGTGAAGGTCCCTCCCTTTTCTCTGATTCCACTGACACAACCCCTTCCATCATCACTTCTCCACTCCCAGACCAGTTAGAAAAACTACGGAAAAAGCAAGTTCGCCTTGAGTTAATGACTTTGATGCTGAGGCAATATTTAAAAGCAGATATAATACCGGTTGGTCTGCAAATTCGAAATATCCCAGGGGTATTTACGGACAATTCCAAATACATTCATAAATTCAGTACTATTGGCACCACTTGTTCCAGACATTGGCTCGTGTTGGGTATTGAAATTGCCACAGAGACCCTAACATCCCTAGCAATAGAAATTGATACCATTGAGAAAAAAATCCAAGAGACTAACCTAGTCCCTGATGCCAAAATACTACTTGACAAAGTCCAAAAGACTGTAGAAGAGTTTTACAGGATAGAACAAAATAAAAAGACAAACAAAGTAAAAAAAGACATTAAATCTTATCATATTGAGACAACTTATCCTTATCTTCAGAAAGATTTCTATACCAACAGGTCATACTATAACCCTCGTAACAGTAGACCGTGGGGGCGTTTAAATCAAGGCCAAACATTGGTAGGCTTCTCTGACTCCTCCATTGACTCTTCAGACAATTCTGATTCCTCAGACAATTCTGATTCCTCAGAAAATCCTGGTACCTCAGGTAGAAATCAAGGCCCAAACAAGAGTAATTTTTTAGCCAGAGGCCAATCAGAACCGCCAACTCGTGAGAGAGTGAAGCGAGTACCCTGCTGGTACAACCCACCAGGAGAGCGGCAGACCCGCCAGAAATGTTACCAATGTTAAAACACCCTACTAACAATCCCTCTAATTAACAGATTGTTCCCATTTTTAATCTGTCCAAATATAATCTTTCTGAGTCTGAAACATCTCTTCTCAAAAAGGGTCTTTCTTTTGTACCTACTATACCCACTAATTTTCTGGATTTGCATACTGAGATCCTTAGATTTTTTTGAAGGATAAGACTAGAGGCCTTTTTCCAAATAAATCCCGCACCAATGACCATCTCTAACACACCATTTAGGCCCCCTTCGACCTTTTCTCCGATAGCGGGTATGGTTCCACCCGAAGTAATTACATTTGAGAAAATGGTTACTAAAGACCTTACATCCCTTAAGGAAACAAGGAAATATATTCCTCATAATTTGCCACTGGAAGAGAAAAAAGCGATAAAAACCCTAAAAACAGCCGATACACTCATCATCAAGAGTGCCGATAAGGGTGGCGGCATTGTCCTCCAAGATAAAGAAGCATATTCTAATGAAATTTTGCGACAGCTAGCCAATACTGACCATTACACAAGACTACCCAACAACCCGGGGGGCGCTAGAGGGGGCACACGCAGTATGGCCGCCCTGCAGTGAGGCTCCTGCAGCCTGGATAATATATGCTTAATTTATCCTTATTAACTGAGATTGCTGTAAACTCGGCACGACATGCACTAATATATTCCCCGGCCTCTGTGAAAGTTTGAAGGCGATCCATTGCAGAGGCGAGCGCTAGTGAGGTCCGGAAGCTGCAACCGAGCCCTGGCTGAAGTTGGGCGAGGCGAGGGAGGCGGCGCACTGCGGCTATGAGAGACCGCGGCTCACCACGAGGGGTACAGGCTGTATCAGACCCGGCCACAGAGCCAAGAGCAGCTCCGTGATCCGTTACGGTGCAACTTACAAGGCCACACTTAACGGCACTTGAAGGCTGAGACAGCAACAACCTTCCAGAAGCGTGAATAAGTGTGGGCCCTCCTCACCTTTTGCGGAGCGGAATTGGAACGGACGCGAAGGGCCTTGAACTTCCCATCGGCGCCGGCCCTGCTCGCGAGTGCCTCTCGCTGTGTTCCCCAGATCAGGAGCATCGAGGGTGGAAAGAAGGTACACGGGAGGTGGGGACGGATAAGAACCGAGCATTTCCACTCTGGCATGAATCTGCCGTGATCGAACTCGGGAGAGCACCGAAGAGCCCCCCCCCCCCGCACTGCGCGATTGACAGGCAAATGACTGGTGCATGCTCAGGCGACGGGGGCTACAAAACCATGACCCCCCCTCGCGGCTGTCTAGGGACCGTTAGGAACTCTGCTTAAAAAGACTTGGGAGGCGCCCCCTTAGCACCGTCTAGCCGCAGATATACACCTGGGGAAAGTGGAGGGGCATATTGTCATTTATCTAGCTGACTGATGATGGCGGGCGCCACTGTGGTGGGAGGCTTTGAGCGATCTGCAAACTGAGCGCATTACGCCTCAGGCACCCTCCGACTGTGCCCATGCACACCAACTCAACGGCATCTGGAACCTGGACGGCGCCGAGGGCACACGCAGTGATATCTGTGCTTTGGATGGCCGCAGCAGCTTTCCGCGGTGGGAAGGCAGTTAGGCCAGCGATAAGAAGGGCTACTAACCTACTTATTATTGATTGGTCACAGACAGCGGCGACGCCATGGGTAAACTAGATGCCCACCAACCAAAGCTCAGCTTTGACACCACAGGGAAAAGAGGCCCGAAACCAACGACGAGTGCTGGGGGATCGACCAGAGCGGAAACAGCAGGGGACAATCCAGTGACACCTGACATGGACATGCAGCAGATATTATTGGAAATACGTCAGGGGTTTGCCACAGTTGTGGATAAAGTAGACCGTATTTCTTCTAGGATGGACGCCATTGCCCGCAAGCTTGACCTCCACGATGAGAGAATCACAGAGGCAGAACGACAAATCTCTGACAATGATGATGTCACAGCATCCCACTCGACACAGTTGGCGCGAATGAACAACCTCCTACACTTGATCACAGCTAAAAATGAGGACCTGGAAGCTCGCAGCCGGCGCAATAACATCCGCGTAACGGACATTCCAGAATCCACAAACACTGGGCGCATGGAGGAATATATAGAAAAACGTCTGCTTACTGCGATTGGTACAGAGGCATTCTCCTCGCAGTTTATAGTTGAGAGAGCCCACCGATCCCTTGGACCGCGGCCCAAGCCTGGAGCCCCACCGTGGCCCATTATTGCACGACTGTTGAACTATCGAGATCGTGGGGTAGCCCTGAAAGCAGCGCGCACCCGAAAGAGCTTGTCATACGATGGAGTCTCCTTCTCAATATATCCGGACTTCACGCCGATGGTACAGGAAGATCAGCGCAAGTTTATTGACGTGAAAAAGAAACTACGCGCAGCCCAAATTGATTATGCCCTGTTGTACCCTGCACGACTGCGAGTAACACACCAAGGACGACAGCGAGTTTTCACCAATCCACAGCAGGTGAAAGACTATCTGCGCGCTATAAGAAGATTATCACAGAATGCCGAGGGTGGAAGCCCTTCACAGCAAAATGATGCCCAAGAAATGGACGAGGAGGCCTGATACCCCAAATTGGAACCTTATAGGCCGCAGACCGCTTCATGAACTCTGCCGGTGGTAATGTATTCTAGGCCCACTTCCCCGCCTCACACGGAGCCCAAGGGTCACCCAGGTAGTGGGGCTTGAGGTGCGGGAGGTGACAGTGAAGCTCCCTCTGGCTGTACCCCTGCGGGAGTTCCCCCATTATGGTTTGTGTTTTTGGGAGTTCATGGGATTGTTCCGAAAGGTTGAGGGAGGGGGGGGGTTCGTACTGGCAAGTTGGGGATGCTTCAGTGGGTGGGGGGAGGGAATTGGGGGCAGATGAATGGGGACACTCATTTTGTGGTATCATTTGTCAGGAACTCTTTGCTTATCAGTAACTCTAGTATGGATGTTGACTCACTCAAATCACGAGAAGCAATGGGAAAGGGAGGGGAGGGGGTTGTTATGAGGTACACTGTTCTGTATGCATACAACATGTATGCGTTGGTCAGAGAACGTTCGCTGAAGTGCAGGTGGGGGGCCGGGCAAGGTACGCTCCATGTTACAAGACTCTAAATCTGCTTTTTTGGTGACTGGGAGGGGCTGTTCTAAGGAGCCTAACTCACATACAATTTAGCAGCAGCACTCGGTCCCCGCAATGGGCTTGACTGAGCTAAACATTATCACCTGGAATGTGCGAGGGCTTGGGGACCCACGTAAGAAACGCCAAGTACTGGCGTATCTAAACAGGCATAACATACATGTGGCCTGCCTACAGGAAACTCACTCTAAACCAAACGTCGACAATGCATTTGCTCGGCGATGGGCAGAACACAGGGTATTTGCATCGTACTCTTCCTATTCTACAGGTACGGCGATAGTAGTAAAAAGAGGTGCACAGTTTAAGGTAGCAGGAAGCAACAGTGACCCGTCTGGGAGATATTGCATAACATGGGGACGAATGGGACACATCTCACTAACCTTTGTCAGCTGCTACGGCCCCAATGTGGATGACCCTTGCTTCTTTACGGACTTTTGGGCCACAATCTTAGTCACAAGCCCAGATCGCATCATCTGGGGAGGAGATTTTAACGTGACATACGATCCAGCGATGGATAGATCACATCCTGCCCCACATCACTACACCAAGTCACACACCGAGCTGCGAGCGATATTGCAAGAATACGAGCTGGTAGACACCTGGAGACATCTGCACCCTGACATACAGGAAGGTACACACACCACTGCACAAGCCGCGTCATGGGCACGATTGGATTACATATTTATGTCAAGAGAACTATGTCCAATGATTGTCAAAGTGCAGCACTTAGCCAGAACCTATTCAGATCACGCCCCAGTGAAACTAACCCTAGCTGCAGATAACCTAGGTCCCCAAAAAAAACCCTGGAGATTGTAACCCACAATGCTACCTGATACATGTTTCCAGGAGGAGCTCCGGGAAGAAGTGTTAGATTTTTTCCAGCGCAACAAAGGGTCCATAGACAGTATCAAGGTGATTTGGGAAGCTTTTAAAGTAACTCTGAGAGGGATCTGATTTTTGAAGGGTGCGGGAGTCCTAAAAAGCATACAGCACACTCTCACCACTCTCGAACACGAATTGAAGCGATTGGAGAGGTCCCTGGCATTGCACCCCACTGCAACAATGCGCGCCCAAATCAGGGAGAAGCTCACGGAATATAAAGATGAAGCGATTAGAGAATCAAAATTCAAAGGCCGATACTGGTCGGCACGTACATATGGGGATGGCGAACGCCCTGGCAAAGCACTAGCAGCAACGATAAAAATGATGAGGCCGGTGAACGTAGTGCTTGAAATAGATGGGGAGGATGGGAGACTATATCGGGATACGACGCATATCATGAATGCCTTCACTGCTCACTACGCTAAATTATACACCTCCACTAGAACAGCCAAACTAGACCTCACTGAATATCTGGCAGACTTGTCGTTGGCATGGTTGAGTGACACACAACAGCGTTTCCTAAGCACCCCATTCGAGTTAGACGAGGTGAGAGATGCTATAATGCATATGCAATCGGGCAAGGCCACCGGATCGGATGTTATCCCCATAGAATTCTATAAAACGTATATTGATTTTATGGCCCCCGTGCTGCACGAAGTTTATGAAGACACCCTTGAAATGGGCCACCTACCCCCTTCTATGAGAATGGCCATTATAACATTGCTTCTAAAGCCAGGGAAAGCGCAGCAGCAATGAGATTCCTACATGCCTTTGTTGCTGCTTACCACCGATGTCAAAATCCTAGCTAAACTTATAGCCACGCGTCTCAATCTCCTCATGGAGAACCTAATATCGCCTGACCAATCAGGCTTTGTGCCTGGCCGTGCAACGTCGCATAATTTGAGGACTTTTTTTCGGTTTTGAATACTGTTTCTGAAGAGTTACCCATGGCGGCCATATTCCTCCATGCTACAAAAGCATTTGACTCCCTAGAATTGGATTATGTGTTTGCAGTCATGGAACGCATGGGATTCCCCCCTATCTTTCTTGCCAGGATCAGGCTATTGTATGAATCACCCGCGGCCAAGGTGGCTATTAACGGGAAATTGTCGCAGGATATACACATAATGAGAGGCACTAGACAGGGGTGTCCACTGTCACCCCTACTTTTTGCGATCGCAGTGGAACCATTGGCGGCCGAACTGAAGCAGCGTCATAACGACACGGCTCTGCAGTGCAATTTACAACAAATTCTAGTCTCTATGTACGCGGACGACATCACACTGTATGTCCGAGACCCCCAGCAGAACATGAACCCCATCCTTAGGGTATTCATAACATTCTGTAGACTCTCTGGAGTTCAAATAAATTGGAGCAAATCGTGCTGTTTTCCCCTTACAACGGCGACAGCTAAGTTCCCTATGGATTACCCTATACCCTGAGTACCGATGAGTTTAAATACCTGGGGATTCGTATAACCAAGGACAGAGAAGAACTGATGAGAGCCAATTATGGGACGACTATGGTCCACATCTCGGACACGGTTACGCGCTGGATCGCTTTGCCTCTTTATATGGCGGGCAGAGACTCACTGATAAAAATGGTACCAAAGCTGCTATACCTATTCCTTAACATCCCTTTTTATCCTGGAAGATATTTTTTTCAAAGATTAAAGTCAGAATTGATTCGACTAGTTTGGGGTGGCAAAAACCCGAGACTGAAATGGGAGGTACTTGCGCGACCATATGCGCAGGGAGGGTTTGGAGTTCCCGACTTCGAGCTCTACTATTATAGTGCGCAAGCACACTATGCATTTTTTTGGGTACATCAGCCCTGATAAATGCCTCAATTTACGGCAGAGCATTGGCTAGCGCATCCAGTCCCCATAGAGGGCGTACTGTATGTCCCACTACCGGGCAGAGATAGGTCATTGTCCACGGTGATGAGCACAAACAACGCTTGGTCTCCCATATGTGGCATGTTAGGTACGAACTTGCTGTACTCGCCTCTTCTACCACTGGTCTACCATCCTGCCATCCCTCTGCTACAGTAGGCGGTTTTCACAGACTGTCGGATCGCACCAAGATCAAGACGTGGGGGGACCTTTACCATGAAGGTGCGTTTAAATCCCGGGAGCAAATGTTCATGGGTATACCGCACTCTCCGTTAGATATCTTTTTATATATTCGGCTGCGACAAGGCCTTAGAGCACTCACAGCAGACTTTCCCAATGAACCTCCTATTTTTACGCCACTGCACAGGATCTTGCTAGGCGGGACAGCCAGGAAATTAGTGTTGATTATCTATAAAGCCGACCAAGGGTTGCGGGAATTTTACCCCCCAAGGGCTAGGGCGAACTGGAGCCAGGAACTGGGGATCGAATTGACGGACAGGCAATGGAACTTTTGCACACACCAAACAGAGCGCATTTCAGCGAGCAGCAGGCTTAGAATTATCCACTATAAGTATCTTCACCGGCTGTACTTCACCCCTGCGTGCATGCATCGGCACCACCTGAGAGACTCGGACACTTGCGATTGATGCCATGCTCCAGGAGCTGATTTTCTACATTTAGCATGGTCTTGGTAGAGGTACAGAACTACTGGGTGCATGTTTTTGCGGCATTATCAGACATGATTAATAAAGAGATTGCCCCCTCCCCGGCTCTAGCACTACTGGGATATGTGGAGCCAATCCAGGCTGTGCACCATAAATATATTGCGCTTGCGCTCCTCCTGGCTAAACGACGTGTGGCGTGTAGATGGGGTAGAGGGAGGGCTCCTACATTTAAGGATAGGTTAAATGATCTTGTTTATTGTCAGGAACTGGCGACATATGCCGAGTTGCTACCACCTACCTCGAGACCGACAGATTTCTGGGTGCCCTTGACATGCTACTTACTTACGCGCACAGACACAGACACCCTGTAGACACTTGCTGCTTGAACACTCAGAGATCACTGTACAGAGTCCTACTTGCTTTTTGAGACTAGACAGGGTGGGTCATCATAGATATGTTGGGATCCATGGGGAAAAACTAATCGGCACTCTAATGCCTAGCACAAACGGGTAGCACACACACTGCGGAATATGTCCTCACTAGCTGTTTCAGCGCTCCATTTTGGTTCACTTACTGCGCTGTCCCCATAGATTGGTAATATATGCTGTAACAGTACATTGCGAGGTTAAAATGTGATATATGCCCATGTACTGCCCAAGAAGAGTGTATTGTGGGTGGGCCATGCAGGGTGCCTCTCTAACGTGACGGAGTATGGATGCGTGCCTGTAGCGGCCTCTAATTACTGCACACTATAATGACTGTTATTCCTTATGTCTCTGCCGTACTGTGTGATTGTTCATATATTGAATTGTTTTGTACCTCATATGACAAAAATCAATAAACAAAGTTAAAAAAAAAGACTACCCAACAACCCCACTAAGGAACTACAGGGCATGATTTCCAAAATAACGACAGAGGCCCTGAAGTCTGGTTTCATCAGTCAAAAAGAATTTTCTTTTCTCAATGTTAAGTCACCAAGAACTCCTGTCATTTATACCCTCCCAAAAGTCCATAAAAGTGTCACCAATCCTCCAGGAAGACCTATAGTGTCTGGTTGTGGCTCTATTTTGGAACCCCTGGGTCACTTTGTCAATTATTTCATAAAAGATTTTGTGATCGTCACCCAATGCTATGTGAGAGATAGTATGGCGATGGTCAACCTTATTGAAGAATTTCCATTTTCTGACGGTAATCAATTGTTGTGTACACTAGACGTTGAGTCGTTATACACGAATATACCTCAGATTGATGCCATGCTAGTGATACAAAGCATTCTTGACTCTAGACCTAGACCACATCGAGGTCCTTCGCTTTTCATCTTGCAACTTCTGGAGATATGTCTCACTAAAAACTTGTTTACCTTTGACCAGTAATTTTACCAACAAGTAAAGGGTACATCCATGGGTGCTATTCTTGCCACAAATCTAGCCATACTGTTTATGGATTACATTGAGACGCATACTATACTTGACTCCTCCAACCCATTTTCATATGCTATCTCCATTTGGAGACGATATATTGATGACATTTTCCTTATTTGGAATCAGGACCTTGTCACTTTGCAACTATTTATTCCTTGGTTTAACAATAATTGCTCAGGCTTGACATTCACCAGCACAGTAGACAGCTCTTCAATTTCCTTCCTTGATCTTACCATTTATTATTCTGAAGGTTGCCTCCACACCAGACTTTACCGAAAACCACCAGAACGTAACACTTTGTTCAGTTATTCTAGTAATCTTTGAGGGACAATTCCTCAGAATTATCAGGAATTGCTATGCCAAAGAGGACTACTTTAAGGAAGTTTCTGTACTGTCCACCAAACTTAAAGACAGAGGTTACCCTAACAAAATTGTCCGCAGGGCTGCAAAAAGGGCTTGGTACTGTCCAAGAGAGGCCCTCCTTTGTCCAAAACAAAAGGATTCCAGCACAAAGATTGCTTGCGAGACAACCTTCTCACCGGCCTCTAACTCTCTAAGAAAGTCAATTTTGAAACATTGGTCCCTATTGAATGCTGGCACACTAAAGATTGAGCGCCCGATATTTGCCTTTCGCAAAAGTTCTAACCTTAAAGATCATCTGGTGAGGGCAGCCTTCCCAATCCTCCCACACGCCTCACATTAGACTCACATTGGAATACAGCACCCCTTGTAGGACATGCTAAGTGTGGTTCATGTAATGTGTGTGATTACACGGTGGAAGGCAAATCCTTCATGTTTAATAATGTTGAAATCAAATGCCAATCTTTTAGCAACTGCAACACAAGTGATGTTATTTATCTGATCCAATGCCCATGCCCACACATATATATTGGACAGACTAAACAAAAGATCAAGACAAGGCTTGGGCAACATCGGAGCAGGGTACGCTGCAAAACCCCAAATGCGCCTCTGGTCGATCACTACGTGCAAGAAGGTCATTCAGAAAATGACATCAAATGGACTGTGCTTAAAGCTCTCAAATTGCCTCCACGTGGAGGTGACATGTCTCTTCTACTCAACAAAGAAGAGTTAAAAATGATAATACTCATGGACAGCATCAAAACTGGACTCAACCGAATGGGGATTGGACTTCCTTGCTGTGAACAGTTGAATTTTCCCTCATTAACTCAGTATCAACATAATAAGTCTAGGAATGACATTTGTTTTATATAATATTTTATTTTTTCTCATAGTTTTTGTCCCCCCTTGAATTAATGTATATATCACATGTTTTATTCCACTGGCAGAACATACTCTCCTTGGTGGTGGGTTTACTCCTTGAAACCTTGCCCATTCACAGTAGTACCCTTTCTGATTCAGGTCACCCATTGGTATACAAATGTTACCATGACTCTTGTTGACCACTCCGCCCTATCATGGCAGCCACTGGTCCTTTCACTATCGCCAAACTGTTTTTCCGAACAAAACAATAATTTAGACCACTGGCCATGCAATTGCCTTCCGCTCGATTACCTGCCACTCTCAAGATGGCCGCCGTATCTAGCCACGCACGCTAAATCGTGCTACGCGTTCACAACCAAGATGGCCGCTCCCATTGTTCAATCATTCACACGAGCAACAGCCACTCACCCGCATCGCGCCATCGAGCCAGAAGTACCCCAGGCTGTCCCATCATTGACACTTAGGTAAGCTAGCGCCCTTGCAGCAAATTGTTTTTAATCTCATTCCAAGTCCGCTACTTCTAACATACGGACTGTTGGCTCAAACCCAATTCTTTCTCTCTAGGTTACTAGGCGGGTAGACTGAAACTGAGACATATCGCCACCCTGGCTGAGGAACTCTCGTAACCCGCTAATTAATTAATTGTTAACCGGTAAGGCTCCCACTTGTTTAGCCTCCTTCTAGCCACGCCATCTTGCCTCAATTGTGCAGCTCACTCTATCCCTTGATCAATGTGGAGAAGTGTGGCTCACTGGTTAGAGGAGGCAGACCTGGAAGCAGAGGTCAGCCCGGGACCAGGGTTCAATTCCCGGCTCGGCGGGGTCTTGAGTCCTAAAATGTCCATGGACTTGACAATTCTCGCTCCGGTGCCTACTCGAATCACGGGTTCACACTCTGCGACTCTGGGCAATAGCTTGCTTAATCTCCACAACGGCCCACGCGGCGGGATGCCTGGCTTTCTCCTTGTGGATACCCTGCCGGGGTTATCTCACAGGGGAATACCAGGACGGGTTCCCTAAGCATGCGCTTAGAAACCGCTCGGTGATTTGCGCTATATAAATTCCTGTACAATGTCCAGATTGATGTTCTGGTTCCCTTCCCATCAACCACAGCGGCAATAAAATCACAACCGCCACTGTTGCGGTTTTCTTAACAGGTAAAAAGGCGTTCTTGCGCCCTAATTCACAGGCAAGATTTGTTTTCCTCACCCCTGATACCTCCTTGGTTGCCTATCCCACAGGTTCAATCACGTGGCAATTGACACACACAGGCCGTTAATGCGGTCCAAGAACAGACTCCCGTAGCTGAGAGGAATTGTCCATATACTCAACTCACTTAAAAATACCTGGTAAGACTCGTTCGGCCTGAAATTCTAGCCACACCACCCTTGGGCTAGTCGTGTAGCTTATGCAATCCCTTGTTTAATATACAGATTGATGTCCGGTTCCCTGAGTACCCACTCCAGTGGTAACCCTACCCAGACCGCCACTGCTGCGCTCTGCTTACTTCCAATACAGGTAAAAATGCGAACGAGCACCCTTAACCATTAGCATGCTCCGTTCTCCTGACCCTGGATAATTGATTAACCTTCCCACAGGTTCCTTAAACGAGATGCTTGATGCCCATAGGCCGCTACCTCCGCCCTAGGAAGCGTATACCACAGGTTATACCCTGACAATCTCCGCTACAAGCAGTTCATAGGTGAGATCCCTTACCTCGGATCACACCGTTACCCACAGCCCATGCCCCGATGGCGATTACCCTATTGACACTATCATGCACTCCCCTATGGTTTTTCACAAAATTCACACAATTTTGTTGGCAGATTGTGTGACACAAACAGCATTTCATGCACGTGTGAAAGATTTCACGTTAAGTATGGCATGGTCCACAAGCAAATGCAATGCTATGCAGGCCAAAGGGCTAAAACTTGTCCCTTGTTCCCTTGCCTCCCTTCTCTACAGGCTTGTATGATTTGGCAATACATTTCTTGTCCTCATGATGAGCCCTTATTAATTGTAGGATCGAAACGCCGTTGACAGTCTATGTAGTGACACATAAAATGCTAATATATAAACCTAAATGTGTATACTACATGAGGTTAGCTAGAGGAATTCCACTTGTAACTAGCTCCTCCTTTTACCAATTGCCTGCAACTTCTTACCCCATGTCGTGTTGTATTTGTTTTATGTACCGGATACAGGACTGTATCCCACTGTATTACTGTTCACTTCATTTGTCTATATGCGTCTACATTGATTAAATCAGTGTCCGGCTGGACACTTTTTTCTTATAGGACAGATTTGTGATATAGATTGCGCTGAGAACTCCAAGATGGCGCCCGGCTGGGTGCCCGACAACACAACACTCAGCGGTCTAGCGTTTCAGGAGGACGAGAGAGGGAACGACGGTTATCTCAGGTGGAGGAGATCGGGATCATCAGGTGGAGCGCGGGAAGCAACGGAGGTGCCGGACGAAGTGAGGAGAACGAAGGAGAAGACGTCGGAGGGTCCCCAGACGCGGGGGGAGGCGAAAAGAACCCCAATATACACCGTGCTAGTATCTGGTAGTTCCCTGAAGGCACAGGACGCCGAGATACCGACTGCTATGGTCACCAGGGACCGTAGCCCCAGGCGAGTGACGGGGAAAGAAGGGTGGAAACAGAGGTTGGAGGCAAAGGGGTGGTGGGGGTTTTGGCGTAAATAAGTGCATGGAATGATTCTCACCCTCCTTGTTACCTCCATCCACTCAACCTACTACCTTCCTTACCTCACTTGTGGTGATCCTAGAAAACTGGTGAAGGGGAGCACCTTAGAGAATATAAGTAACTAGGACAGATAAGTGACTGTAGTGTCCTTTCTTTTCTCGGTTTGCCTTGCCATTGGGAAGTACCGGCCTGAGTAGCAGAGAGGAAGCAGCATGGACGGCGGAATTAGCTCATCCTGAAAGACTGTTACTTAAAAAGGATACTACTGGATTAAGTAGTTTATTCTTCGTGGTGAACATTGCTGCACTCCAACTGTCTGTTCTGAAATAAATAGCCAATACTGACTCATTTATAGAGAAGCGTGTCTCAATGCAAAGCCATAAGCCTAGTCTCTATCTATCTTACTTTGGTTAAAGTGGTAAAACCATCACATTGGTGTCAGAAGTGGGATAACTGTCGTCTGAAACAAGATGACACAACCTGTAACAGTACAGGATATGATAACCCAGTTGGCAGAGGGACAGAGACAATTGCAATTGGTATTTGAACAGCAGAATGAAAATGCCCGAAAAGAAAGAGTCTTTTCAAACCGCGATGAAAGAACACGCTGCTCTACTGACTAATAATCAGAAAGTTCAAGATACAGCCATTCTACGACTCACGGATGTCATTTCTAATACACGCGTACAACCCAACATACCCGGGAGTGTGTAACAGAAGTTTCAGGAAGGAGAAGATCCTGATTTCTTCTTCACTAACTTTGAGTGGGTAGCTGCCACTGCTACGTGGCCCCCTGAGCGGTAGGGCCAATATATAGCACCCCTCCTTTCGGGAGAATTACAAGCAGCATATCAAGCGGCTAACCCGGCTGGAGTGACCCCCTATCAGGACATAAAGAAAGCAATATTACAAAGATTGGGTTGTGACCATGAGTATTATCTGTCCCGCTTTCGAAAGGAAAAGTGGGTTACCGGAGATAATCCCCGAGCCTTGTATTATCGAGTCCGAGACCTGGGAAATCGGTGGTTGAAACCTCATGCTTCCTCAATGGAGGAGGTCACTGAACACATCTACCTCGAGCAATATCTGGAAGCTTTGCCCACTAATACCAGAGCGTGGCTAAAGCAGCATCCAGGACTGACAACTCAATCAGCCATTGAGCTGGCTTGTGCATATCATCGATCCCCAGATTTTAAGGCTCCCCCAGGCAGAGTAACTATTGCTTTTCCCAAACCTACCCCGAGAGCCTCCACTGAGAGCGGAGAGAAACGTCCCATTTTTACATCCAAAATTAGTCCAAAACCCTTTCCAAAAGTCAATAATCCTGTTAACATGAGTCCCCAATGTTTCAGATGTACCGAGTGGGGGCACATTTCACGTAACTGTCCTTTGAATAATGACGGTACCGAACCCATGGAGTTGGGGTGGGCCCGAGGTAGAGTACTAGTCACTGAGGTCCCTAGAAGAAGATACAAAAAGACCATTTGTCTTAATGGTAAAACCATTGAAGCCCTATTGGACACCGGTTGCCATCAAACCGTAGTAGTGCAAGATTTAGTACCCTTACAATCTATTTGTGAGGAGGAAACCGTTTTAGTTTCTTGCGTACATGGAGACGTTAAAGAGTATCCTTTAGCAGAGGTATTGTTGGAAATAGATGGAGATCCCCAAGTAAGGAAGGTAGGAGTGGTTCCCACATTACCCAAAACTATTCTGTTAGGTACTGACCTACCCAAGTTTGATGAGCATTTGACGGCGGTATCCAATCAAGAGGTAGGAACGGAGTGGTTGCAGGAAGCTCCGTTTTCAAGTGAAAATATAACTAGTCCTCAAGATAGGGAAAAGAAATCTAAAAATGAAAAGAGAAGAGACAAAGAAAGATATACTTCTGCCTGTCAAAATTTTGCCTCATGTCTGCTCTCTTCTCCAGAACATGGAAATACTCCGGCTCCGATTTTTCGTGCAGACCAGAAGGATGACAGTACTCTCACGAATGCCTGGAGTCAAGTGCAGGAGTTTGAAGCAGAAAAGGTAGGACCATATTTCTTTGTAAAAAGCGGATTGTTGTACAGAGTCAGTGAAGGAAAAGGAGTTAAGACGTAGCAGTTACTGGTGCCCATGGCCTTCAGAGAACAGGTACTGCAGTTAGCTCATAACCAGGCAGGGGGAGGACACTATGAAAAGGAGATGACATTGAGGTACCTGTTAGAGAAGTTCTATTTTCCAGGGGTGTATCGAGAGACCGCAAAATTTTGTGCCACTTGTCCCCAATGCCAGTTAGTCAACCCCTCCACAGACAAAAGAGTGCCTTTACAACCATTACCCATTATTGATGTTACATTTCAACGGGTCGGGATGGATCTAGTGGGACCTCTACTTCCATCTGCTAGGGGACACCAATATATACTAGTCCTGGTAGACTACGCCACAAGATACCCTGAGGCCATTCCTCTCACAAGTATGACTACGATGGCAGTCGCCCAAGCTATGGTGTCTTTCTTTTCACAAGTAGGATTTCCTGCGGAGTTGTTGACAGACCAGGGTACTCCTTTTATGGCCAAGCTAATGAAGGAGGTATGTAAGGTTCAAGGCATTCAGCAAATTCGGACGGCGGTATATCACCCCCAGACAGATGGGCTAGTAGAAAGGTACAATAAGACTATTAAAACTATACTCAATAAGCTAATAGGAGAATCAGGAAAAGATTGGGACCGAAAGTTGCCCTTAGTGTTATTTGCAATTCGAACACATGAACAAAAGTCCACTGGTTTTTCCCCGTTTGAACTCTTGTTTGGGAGAAAACCCTGCACGCTATTAGATATGGCAGCAGAACAGTGGACAGAGGAGGAAGATGAGGGCAAACCTCTATTGGGTTACATACAAACTTTGAAAGAGACCTTAGCTACACTGTGGGACACAGTTCACCAGAACATGGAAAAGGCACAAGATAGACAGAAAACTCAGTACGACCGCTCTGCCCGCATGAGAGAACTAGCAGTAGGGGACAAAGTTCAAATACTTCTTCCCTCCTCAGATAAGAAATTGTTGGCAACATGGCAGGGACCCTATACTGTAGTCCAGAAAGTAACTCCAGTTTCCTACAGGGTTGCTGTCCCTCATACCAATACAATAGGGCAAACTTATCACATTAACATACTCAAGAAATGGGAAGAACCCGATGTTATCAATACGGACCAGAGACCAGTCCAAACAATCAGTCAGGTGACCATTCATAAAAAGCTAGACTTACCGCAAAGCTTTGAAGTTATTGGGAAAGACGATAAACCGACCATGGGACCTAAGCTGTCTGTTGAGCAAAAACAGCAGTTAGAACAACTGTTGAACCAATACCAAGGGCTTAGTTCAGGCTACCCGGTATTGACATGTTTAGTCACTCATGACATCATCACACCGCCTGGAAAGGTGGTGAATATCAAACCGAACCGTATTCCTGAGGCTAGAAGAGAGGCAGTAGAACAGGAAGTGGAAAAGATGTTACAAGCGGGTATAATCGAACCATCCAAGAGTAAGTGGCGTTCTCCCATTGTGTTAGTGCCCAAACCGGATGGAAGCATCCGGTTTTGCATAGACTTCCGCCAAGTGAATGCTAACTCTAAATTCGATAATTATCCCATGCCCAGAGTAGATGAATTAATAGAGAGATTAGGAACGGCTAGGGTCATGTCTACTATCGACTTGACCAAAGGTTATTGGCAAATACCCGTCTGGGCGCCCGACAACGCAACACTCAGCACTCTAGCGTTTCAGGAGGACGAGAGAGGTAACGCCGGTTATCTCAGGTGGAGGAGATCGGGATCATCAGGTGGAGCGCGGGAAGCAACAGAGGAGGCGGACGAAGTGAGGAGAACGAAGAAGGAGACGTCGGAGGGTCCCCAGACGCGGGAGGAGACGAAAAGAACCCCAATATACACCGCGCTAGTATCCGGTATTTCCCTGAAGGCACAGGACGCCGAGATACCGACTGCTACGGTCACCAGGGACCGTAGCCCCAGGCGAGTGACGGGGAAAGAAGGGTGGAAACAGAGGTTGGAGGCAAAGGGGTGGTGGGGGTTTTGGCGTAAATAAGTGCATGGAATGATTCTCACCCTCCTTGTTACCTCCATCCATTCAACCTACTACCTTCCTTAACTCACTTGTGGTGATCCTAGAAAACTGGTGAAGGGGAGCACCTTAGACAATATAAGTAACTAGGACAGATAAGTGACTGTAGTGTCCTTTCTTTTCTCGGTTTGCCTTGCCCTTGGGAAGTACCGGCCTGAGTAGCAGAGAGGAAGCAGCATGGACGGCGGAATTAGCTCATCCTGAAAGACTGGTACTTAAAAAGGATACTACTGGATTAAGTAGTTTATTCTTCGTGGTGAACATTGCTGCACTCCAACTGTCTGTTCTGAAATAAATAGCCAATACTGACTCATTTATAGAGAAGCGTGTCTCAATGCAAGGCCATAAGCCTAGTCTCTATCTATCTTACTTTAGTTAAAGTGGTAAAACCATCACAGTGGTGTCAGAAGTGGGATAACTGTCGTCTGAAACAAGATGACACAACCTGTAACAGTACAGGATATGATAACCCAGTTGGCAGAGGGACAGAGACAATTGCAATTGGTATTTGAACAGCAGAATGAAAATGCCAATACTGACTCATTTATAGAGAACCGTGTCTCAATCCAAGGCCATAAGCCTAGTCTCTATCTATCTTACTTTGGTTAAAGTGGTAAAACCATCACAAGATTGTTGTCTATAATTTGCATCGCCTTGTTTTGATCTCTATACATTAACGACCGTTCTTGTTTGTAAAGGTATTATGATGGCTGCAGCTGACGAAGGTCTCCCTAGAGGGCTGTAGAGGTGGAATATTCGGCAGCACCTAGTATCTCCTGCTTCATTCAGTTTTACACCCTTTCATGAATTGTTTTTAAGTGTTAATGTCAAGATTATTGTATGATTACTTACAATCATTACAAGGTAATAAAATGCATAGATTACAGTGTACAAACACACTGTAATAAAAACCCTTAAAAAAACAACCCTTTCATGAATTGTTTTTTAAGTGGTTCCTTTTGGCACTTGTTCCAAGGGAATACTTCTTGGCAGTGCTGCTTGGTAAATGTAAGCCACAAATATTACACTACACATATTTAGCTGAAGTCTTTTCCCCTGAAGGTATAGTGAAATCACTTTCTTTTGTGCTTGATGGTGTAAAGATATACCTGCATGTGTTTAAAGTGATTGCGCATATAACTATGTTACTAAATAGTTAAATGAGTTGTGCTATGTTTATTTGTTTATTTGTAGTGAGTGGAATGCACAGTGTTCCTTAATTGCAATGAGATAGTGTGCAGTTTTCCCTCCACAATCTTTATGGTTCTTTTTTCCCCACTCTTCAATGATGACTGTTTAAAAAGTACATTGTTATGGTGTATGAGTAAAGAAACAGAACAGTAAAATAGGAAAAATGAAATGCTTATTTATATTATTATATACCTTTCTACTATGAGAAAGATCTAGTTATTTCTCAGAATTATGTCTTTATGCATTGTTGAAATTGTAAGTTACTTTTGTTATTCTATTAATTGTAAAACTGATATATATTTCAGTTTTTTCTTTTAATGCATTTGATTCGCACCATCTATTGGGTAAATGTACTTTACTAATTAGTTCTTGCAGAGCAGTGTCATAACGTTTTAAGGATGCACACCCAAGGACAGTTATTGTTAGTAACACAACAAGGCACACATCAGTACACCTAGGTACTACAGATAGAGGTACTCACACACAAAGGCTCACACTGATACAGCCAATGACACACCTACACAAACATCGATACAGTCACTGACACATCCAACTACACACCGATAAAGCCACTGACACATGCATCCAATAACACACCCAGGCAGACTCTGACTTACCCAGGAACTTACCAATGTAGACACTCACCTACCCTGGCATACAGCAATGCAGACACTGACGCATCCGGTCAAACAGTGATGCATCCACTAATACAGCCAGGCCCTCACTGATGCACACACTGAGATGCCCAGAGACTTACAAATGCAGACACTGACACACCCAGGTATGCAGCAAGACAGACACTAACAAAGCCATCCAAAGATTAATGCATCCAATAACACACCAATGCACACACTGCCGTACAAACTGAGTCACTTAGAGACTTAGCAAAGCAGACACTGGCACATTCAGGCATTGAGCAATACAGATACTTATACACCAAGCCAAACACTAATGCATTTAATAACACACCCAGGCACACACTGATGCACACACTGAGACACCCACAGACTTAACAATGCAGACACTGACTCACTCAGGCATACAGCAATACAGACATCGACACACCCATCCAAACACTAATGCATCTAATAAGACACCCAGGCATACATTGATGCATACACAGACACAATCAGGAACATACCAGTACAGACACTGAAACACCCAGGCATTCAGCAATGGAGATACACCTAGCCACACAGTAATACATCCAATAACATACTTAGGAACACACTAATGCATACACTGACATACCCAGGCTCACACTAATGCATTGCTAACACACCCAGTCACATATTGATGCATACACTAACACACCCAGGCACACACCTGCACATACACTAACACACCCAGGCACAAACTGGTGTATACCCCGACATACCCAGTTACACACTTATGCATACACTGACACACCCAGGGACATAAGAATACAGACACTGACACACCCAGACATACAGCATTGCAGACAAAGACACACCCAGCCCAAAAATATGTATCCAATGACATAGCCAGGTACACATTTATGCATACACTGACATACCCATGTGCACACTGATGCATATGCTAACACACCCAATCACATTCTGATGCCTACACTAACACAACCAGGAACACACTGACACAAACAGTGACACACCCAGGTACACTCTGATGCATACAATGACACACACAGAGACTTAAAATGCATATACTGACACAATATGACACACAGAAATTCAGACACTGAGACACCTAGCCAAAAACCAATTCTTCCAATAACACACCCAGGCACATACTGATGCACAGATGGAGAAACCAAGAGAATTACCATTACAGACACTGGTACTCTCAGGCCTAGAACAATGCAGACACTGAGACACCCAGACAAAAAAATAATGCATCCAATAACACATCCAGGCACACATAGATGAACACACTGAGACACCTAGGAAATTAACAATACAGAAACTAAAACACCCAGGCATACTGCAATGCAGACACTGACACAGCCAGACAATCACTATGCATCCAATACTACACCGAGGCACACTGACTGAAGCACACACTGACACACTCAGAGACTTATCAATGGAGACACTGACACGCCCATGTATACAGCAATGGAGGCACTGAAACACCCAGTCAAACAATAATGCATCATATAACACACACAGGCTCACATTGGCATACACAGGAAATTACAAATACGGACACAGATACACCCAGGTATACAGAAATGCAAACATCCACACACCCATCCAAACACTAATGCATCCAATGCGACACCCAGGCACTCACTGATGCACACACTGAGATACCCAGAGACTTACAATGCAGACACTGATGAACCCAGGCATACAGCAATGCAGACAATGACACAGCCAGTCAAACAAAAATGCACCCAATAACGCATGCAGGCACACACTGATACACACACTAAGGTACCCAGCGTCCTACCAATGCAGACACTGACACACCGAGGCATACAGTAATGGAGACACCGACACAGCGAACCTAATGCATCCAATAACACACTCACTGACACTCTGAGTGACACACCTATAGACCTACCAGTGCAGCCACTGAAGCAAACAGTGACACACCCAGCCAACCACTAATGCATCAAATAACATACCCAGGCACACACTGATACACAACTGACATACCAGCGAATTACCAATGCAGACACTGACACAACCAGGCATACAGCAATGCAGACATAAACACCCCAAGCAAAACACTAATGCATCCAATAATATACCAAGGCACACACTGACACACACACTGAGACACCCTGAGACTAACCAATGCAGACACTGACAAACACAAGCATACAGCAATGCAGACACTGACACAGCTGCCAAACAATAATGCATCCAACAAAACACCCAGGCACACACTGATGCACACACTGATACATCCAGAAATGTATCAATGCAGACACTGACACATCCAGGCACGCAGCAATGCAGACAATGAGACCGTCAGTCAAACCTTAATGTATCCAAAAAAGCATCCATGTACGCACTGACATACACACTGTGGCACCCAGAGAATTAGCAATGCAGACACTGACACACCCAGGCATATAGCAATGCAGACATGGAACCACCCATCCAAACACTAATGCATCCAATAAGACACCCTGGCATACACTGACACATACAATGTCACACACAGAAACATACCAATAGAGACACTGCCACACCCTAGCATACAGTAATGCATCCGAAAACACTCCCAGGCACACACTGATGAATACACTGACATACCCAGGCTCACACTGATGCATATAGTGACACACCGGGAGAATTACAATGTAGGTACTGACACACCCAGGCATACAGCATTGCAGACAATGACAAACCCATCCAAACACAAATGCATCCAATAAGACACCCAGGCACACACTGATGCCACATTGAGACACCCAGAAACTTACCAATGTAGGCACTGAAACTCACAGGCATACAGCAATGCAGCCACTGACATAGCTAGTGAAACATTAATACATCAAATAACACACCCATGCTCACACTGACATACTCAGTTTCAGTTTCAGTTTCAAAATAATTTATTCGGTTTGTACAAGTACAACCATGTAGCACCATACATAAATACAGTTTCAAATTCATATTTATGTGAGTTATAGATAATGAAACAGTTAAAATTACATCAATATCCATACACCAGTCTTGTTTTAGTTCAATTGTAATACAAGGTGTGTCTCATTTGAGTACAAAGTTAAATTTGGTCACTATATACGTTTTAGCAGCAGTTATTATGGAAAGAGTTAGTGCAAAAGACGCAAATCTAAAGTGCAAAATTCAAGAGACCTATTATATGCATAAAGTGCTATTGACATGTGCAAATATGCAGAATTAAGAATAAAGTGCGAAATCTGTTTGATCACTTTAAACATTTTAGCAGCAATTTGTTCACGATAAAGGTTTGTGCAAAACGCCAGTGCAAAGTGCAAAAACCGGGAGACAATCAGTACCATAAGGTACTTTCGGCAGGTGCAAATATGCAGTATAAAGTGCATTGCAAATAGATACATGTGCAAACAATGTAACTCGAACAATAAATCATAGACAGGATAGGACACATTTGTGACATAAAATGTAGCAGCCAGGGGGGTATTCGGGGGGAAAGAAGTCATATTATAATTGATTTCCTTTGCCACATACATTTTAGGATATAAGTGGCCACACGATAACACACATCCAGGGAGGCCAAGTCAAACATCAATTGCATTGCGGCTCTTGTATTGCACATGCTATGATCTAAGAATAATTGCTTCAGATAAAACTTTCTAAAACCAGTATAGAAATTACAAAAAAGTAAAAAGTGGCAGATGCTCTGTTTAGATTTCCCATCGCATGGACACAGACATATCCCGGTTTTTTTTGCTGTAGGGAAAGCCACTAAATGGTGAACTATTCCCAGCCTCAGGCGAGCTAGAACAAAGCGATGGGAATTATACTGACAAATGTGAGATAGGAGGAGAGACCTGTGCTAAGATTGTATTCCATGTATAATTTGAACGTACTTTGCATTGCATACTCCTTCATTCTGGTCCCTTTTACATGGTCCAGGTAAGTGGATTTGAGGTCACGCTTTGTTAAAACTGATTCTGTTAATATATCTTTAAAAATGTCCTGACCAAAGAGGGACTTATACCAAAATTGAATGTGTTTTAGCCAGGGGATTTTCGAGTGACGATCAAGTTTAATACAATCCATAATTACTTCCTGGGTAAACCTGGTTTCTTCTTTAGCCCATATGGACCGCCATGGGGACAGAGGACGCAATGCAATCAAATCTGTAACGTAATTTATGCCTAACTCTCTGTGAGTAATCTCATTTGAAGCAGAAACGGGGAGGCATAATAGTCGTTTTAGGTACTTGTTTTCCTCCTGCTGGATGGACAGGGCAATCTGAGGATTATATCCCCATATCCCTGCTCCATACAGGGCAGAGGACATACACCTTGAATTATAGATGGAGATCATCTCTCGGATTCTACGGCCCCCCAGTTTTGAGGCAAATCTGAAGATGCAATTTACATTTCTGGTCATTTTCAGGTCAACACAAGATTGTTCGTTTACCCATCTCCCATCTCCTGAAAAGGTAATACCTAAATAACAGAAGTATTGGAAAGCCTCGAGTTTATCCCCATCTAAAAAGAATGTCTTGTTTTTCTTCATTTTCTTTCCACAGGTCATAGTCATTGTCTTGCCCTTGTTGATTTTGAGCTTTCTGCCCTGAATAAAAATATGGAACTTCTCGATTAACTTTTGCAGCCCATTCGCGGTCCTGGAAATCAGGACCGCGTCGTCCGCATATAAAAGGACGGGTATTTGCTTTCCATTAATAATAGGGGCATCAGCATAAGATTCTTGTAAAAATTGGTCAACCTGATTGATAAAAAGGGAGAATAAAAGAGGGGCTAGCACGCACCCTTGTCGGATCCCTCTGCCAATTTTAAAAAAGGGGGTACATTCACCGTCTGTTCCGAATCTAACCTTGCTTGAGAGACTACTGTACATTCTAGCCAGGAGGTGGATGATTTCGGGTGGTGCGCCCATGGCAAGTAGTGTTGGCCAGAGCAGTGCGTGTTCCACCAAGTCAAATGCCGAACTTAAATCGGCAAAGCACATAAACAAATTCCCTTCCTTGGCTTTCGTGTACTTGCCGATAATAAGTTCCAGGTTCACGCACTGCTCCATAGTTCCTAGACCCCTTCAGAACCCGTACTGGATAGGTGAAAGAATGTTATTGTCTTCCACCCAGGACTCTAGTCTCACCAAGAGTACACGACTCAGAATCTTTAACGACGAGTCCAAAAGTGAAATTGGGCGGTAATTTCGTGCTTCTGCCCTGGAGCCCTTTTTAAAAAGTGGCACTATAATTGATTGTCCCCATGAAGTCGGTAACTTATCTTCAATTGCAGCATTAAAGTAACGGGTCAAAATGGGGGCCCATAGGGTAATCTCAAATTTGTAAAAGTCCATAGGGACCCCATCCGGTCCCGGGGCTTTCCCCCCCTTGCTCTTCTCGATTGCCTCAATCACCTCGCTTAATGTCACAGAAAACAATATTTTCTCCCATTTAAAACAGGTTGGTGTGTCAGTTAAAACATTGGAATTAAAATCAGAAGTAAAACCAGAGGTAAAATCAGAGTTAAAAATCCCTGTGAAGTGTGCTATCCAAGCCCGGCAACTGACATGCGAAGTTAGTTCAGGAATGTTATCGTTCTCCAGGAACGGACTATTTACAGTGCCCCAAAAAAGTTTGTGATCTTTGGTATCTGCAGCCAAATCTAATTTTGCCCATACCTCGTCCTGCAATTCCTTCTTCCTGGTGGAGAGTGCAGTTTTGTAGTTGTGACGCTCTTCCCTGATCTTGCTAGCGTCTCTTGGTGTAGCATCAAGTGAAGTTTTCAGCCTTTTTAGTGACTGAGCACAATGGTCATCAAACCACACCGCCTTGACCTTCCTTAATTTCCGAGCTTTGTGTGTCAAGGATTTCTCAATCATTTTTGTTATGTTTAGGAAGTTGGATAACAAGGTTCGTGGGCATGGATTAGAGGACAAGCAGTACTCAACCTCTCTGCAACAATTTGTGATCACGTTGGCTACAAATTGAGTGGGGTCAACTTTTATCCATTTCACCCTCATCCCATTAGGTCTTTCTGCTGCAATGTCCTGGATTGGTTGACCATAGGTGTTCCTTTTGGTTCCCCAGCCCAATAGTTCGACGGTTACACTATTATGGTCACTGACATACTCACTGTGCCACCCAGAGACTCACCAATACATACACTGACACACCTAGGCATACAGCAATGCAGACACCAACACACACATCCAAACACTAATGCATCAAGTAAGACAGCCAGGCACACACTTGTGCACACATTGAGACACCCAGAGACTGACCAATGCAGACACTGAGGAACCCAGGCATAGAGCAATGTAGACACTGAAACAGGTAGTCAAGCAATAATTCCAATACCACACCCATGCTCACACTGACATACTGAGACACCCATAGACTTACCAATGCAGACACTGACACACCCAGGCAGACAGCAATGCAGACAGTAACACAGCCACTCAAACATTAATGCATCTGATAATACACCCATTCTCACACTGACATACTTACTGTGACATCCAGACACTTACCAATGCAGACACTGACACACCCTGGTCTACAGAAATGCAGACACTGATACAGCCAGTCAAATATTAATGCACCCAATAACACACCGATACTTACACTGACATACTAACTGTGACACCCAGAAACTTACCAATGCAGACACCTCGGCATACAGTAACACAGACATCGACACACACATCCAAACACTAATGCATCCATCAAGACATCCAGGCACACACTGATGCACACATTGAGACACAAAGAGATTTACCAATGCAGACACTGATAAACCCAGACATACAGCAATGCAGACATTGACACAGATAGTCAAACAATGCATCCAATAACACTCCCATGCTCACACTGATATACTCACTGTGACAACCAGAGACTTACCAATGCAGGCACTGACACACCTAGGCAGACAGCAATGCAGACAGTGACAAAGCCAGTCAACCATTAATGCGTCCGATAACACACCCATGCTCGCACTGAAATACTCACTGTGACACCAAGACACTTACCGATGCAGACACTGGCACACCCAGGTATGCAGCAATGCAGACACTGACACAGCCAAACATTAATGCATCCAATAACACACTGATGCTCACACTGATATACCCACTGACACTCCCAGCCAAATACAAATGCATCCATTACCATACCCTGGGACACACTGATGCACTCTCTGAGACACCCAGAGACTTACCAAATCAAACAGTGACACACCCAGGCATACAGCAATGCAGACACTCAGACAACTATTCAAACATGAATTCATCCAATAACACACCCAGGCACACAGTGTTGCATACACTGAGACACCCAGAAACTTAGCATTGCAGACACTGACACATCCAGGCATACCACAGTGCAGACACTGCCACAGCCAGTCAAACAATAAAGCATCCAAAAACATACCCAGTCGCACAGAGATGCTCACACTGAGACACCTAGAAACTTGCCAAAGCAGATAATGACACACCCAAGGATAGAACAATGCAGACACCAACACTCCCATCCAAATACTAATGCATCCAATAAGACACACAGGTGTACACTGACACATACACTGACACACCCAAGGACATATCAATGTAGTCTCTGACAGAGCAGGCAAATAGTAATGCAGATAAGACACAAAAAGTGAAAAAATAATTCATCCAATAACACACTCAGGTACACACAGATGCATACACTGACATACCCAGGCTCACACTGATGGATATGCTAACACACCCAGGCACACACTCACATACACACTCACACTCAGGTGCACATTTTTGCATGCACTAACACACCAAGGCACACACTAATGCATACACTAACACACGCTGACACACTCTGATGTATACACTGACGCAACCAGGTACACACTGATGCATAAATTGACACACTCAGTAACATACCAATACAGACACTGACACACCCAGGCATAAAGCAATGCAAGCACCGACCCACCAGGCCAAGCAGTAATGCATTCAATAACACACCCAGGTACACTCTGGCGCATACACTGACATAACCAGGGACGCACTTATGGATACACTAACACACCCAGGCACATACTGATTCATACACTTACTCATTCATAGACTTACAGTGCAGACACTGATACACGCAAGCATAGAGCAATGCAGACACTGACACACAGTCACACTCTAATGCATCCAATAGCACACCCAGGCACACACTGAGACACCAGGCGACTTTCAATGCAGACTCTGGCACACCCAAGCATACAGCAATGCAAACACTGAGACACCCAGCCAAACACTAATGCATTCAATAACACATACAGGCACACACTGATGCACACAATGAGACACCCAGTGATTTACCAATACAGTAACTGAAAAACGCAGGCATATAGCAATGCAGACACTGACACAGCTGGTCAAACAATAAAGCATCCAATAACACGACCAGGCACACATTCATGCACACACTGAAACACCCAGAAACTTGCCAATGCAAACACTGACACACCATGGCATACAACAATGCAGACACTGACACACCCATCCTCACACTAATGAATCCATTAAGACACTCAGGCATGCCCTGACACATATACTGACACACCCAGGGACATATCATTACAGACATGGACACACCCAGGCATACAGTAATGCAGACATAGACATATCCGAAAAAACAATAATGCATCCATTAACAAACGCAGGCACAAACTGATGCATACATTGACATACCCAGGCTCACACTGATGCATATGCTAACACACACAGACACATATCCATGTATGCACTAACACTTGTGCACATTCTTGCATACACCAAAACACCAAGGCACACATTGATGCATATACTAACACACCTAGGCACACACTAATGCGTACACCTAAACACACCCAGGCACACACAGAATTATACACTGAATCACCCATGGACATACCTATACAAACAAAGACACACCCAGGCATACAGCAATGCAGACACTGACACTCCCAGCCAAACAATAATGCATCCAATAACACATGCAGGCACACACCAACACACACACTGAGACACCCAGGGACTTACCAGTGCAGCCACTGACAAATCCAGGCATATTGCAATGCAGACACTGATACAGTTAGCCAAACAATAAAGCATCCAATAACACACCCAAGCACAGAAAGAGGCACACACTGAGACAACCAGAAACTTAGAGATGCAGACATGGACACACCCAGGCATACAGTAATGCAGACATAGTCATACCCACCAAAACAATAATGCATCCATTAATAAACACAGGCACATGCGGATGCATACACTGACATACCCAGGCTCACACTGATGCATATGCTAACACACACAGGCACATATCCATGTATACACTAACACACTCATATGCACAATCTTACATACACCAAGACACACATTGATGCATATACTAACACACCAAGGCACACACTAATGCGTACACTAAAACACACCCAGGCACACACAGATGTATACACTGAATCACCCATGGACATACCAACACAAACAATGACACACCAAGGCATACAGCAGTGCAAACACCAACACACGCAGCCAAGCATTAATGCATCCAATAACTCACCCAGGCACATTATGATGCATACACTGACGCGCCCAGGCTCACAGTGATGCACTTGCTAACACACCCAGGCACATACTAATGTATACACTAACACACTCAGGCACGCACTAATGCATATACTAACAGACCCAGACACACAGTGATGCATACAGTGATACACCCAGAGACTTAAAATGCAGACACTGATACACCCAGCCAAACTCTAAAGCATCCAATAGCATACCCAGGCAGGCACTGACACACACACTGAGACACACAGAGACTTACCATTACAGACACTGCCACACACAGTCAAACGGCAATGCAGACACTGACACTCCCAGCCAAACAATAATGCATCCAATAACACATGCAGGCACACACTAACACACACTGTGAGACACCCAGGGACTTACCAGTACAGACACTGACAAATCCAGGCATATAGCAATGCAGACACTGACACAGCTAGCCAAACAATAAAGCATCCAATAACATACCAAGCACAGACAGATGCACACACTGAAACACCCAGAAACTTAGCAATGCAGACACTGACAAACCCTGGCATACAGCAATCCAAACACTAATGCATCCAATGAGACACCCAGTACTACACTGACAAATACACTTACATACCCAGGGACATAGCAATACCGACAATGAATGAATGAATGAATGAAAATATTTGTAAAGCGCACTGCCGCCGAGGCGTCCAGGCGCTAGTGAAAAGTGGACAGAATACAACACATTCACAGGTTATTGTTGGATAAAAAGGCCAGGTTTTAATTTCCCTACGGAACGTCCTTCCGTTTAATTCCGAATGAATGAATGACACATGAAGGCATACAGCAATGCATTCATAGCGTCATCCAGCAAAACAATAATGCATTCAGTAACACACACAGGCACACAATGAAACATACACTGGCATAGCCAGGCTCACACTGATGCATATGCTAACACATACAGGCACACACTGATGCATACACAGACATACCTAGGCTCACACTGCTGCATATGCACCCAGGCACATACTGGTGCATATATTAATACACCCAGGCACACACTGATGTAAACACTGACACACCCAGGCACACACTGATGCATTTACTGACACACCAAGTGACTTACAATGCAGACACTGACACACCCAGGCGTACAGCAATGCAGACAATGAAAAACCCATCCAAACATGAATGCATCCAATTCGACACCCAGACAGACACTGATGCACACACTGAGACAAACAGAGACTTACCAATGCAGACAATGACCCACCCATGCATACAGCAATGCAGAAAATTACACACCCATCCAAACACAAATGCATGCAATAACACACCCTGGCACACACACTGAGACACCCAGAGACTTACCAATGCAGAAACTGACACAAACAGGCATATAGCAATGCAGACATCAACACGGCCATCCAAACACTTATACATCCAATAAGACACCCGGGCACACACTGATGCACCCATTGAGAAACCCAGTGACCTACCAATGCACACAATGACAAACCCAGGCATACAGCAATTCAGACATTCAGACAGCTAGTCAAATATTAATGTATCCAATAACACACTCAGGCAAACACTGATGCATATACTGACACCCAGAGAGACTAACAATGCAGACACACAATGACACACCCAGGCATACAACTGTGCGGACAATGACAAAACCAGCCAAAAATAAATGCATCCAATAACACACCTAAGCACACACTGATGCACGCTCTGAGACACCCGGAAAATTACCAATGCAGACACTGACACACCGAGGCATGCATCAATGCAGACACTGACACACCCAGTCAAACAATAATGCATCCAATAGCACATCTATGCTCACACTAACATACTCACTGTGACACCCAGAAACTTACCATTGCAGACACTGGCAAACCCAGGAATACAGGTATGCAGACAGTGACACAGCCAGTGAAACATGAATGCATCCAATAACACACCCATGCTCATACTTACATACTCACTGTGACACCCAGAGACTTACCAATACAAACACTGACAAACCCATGCATACAGCAATGCAGACACTGAGACGTCCAACCAAACATTAATGCATGCAATAGGACAACTATCCATACAGTGTCTCATACACTGGCATACCCAGGGACATACCAAAACAGACACTGACACACCCAAGCATACAGCAATGCATCCAAAAACACACCCAGGCACTGATGCATACACTGACTCAACCAGGCTCACACTTCTGCATATGCTAACACACCCAGGCACATACTGATGCATACATTAATACACCCACGCACACACTGATGCATGTACTAACACATGGAGAGACTTAGACTGCAGACACTGGCACACCCAGTTGTACAGCACTGCAGACAATGACAAACCCATCCACACATGAATGCATCCAATAAGACAAAAGGTCACACACTCACGCACACACTGAGACACCCAGAGACTTACCAATGCAGACACTGACACACCCAGGCATACAGCAATGCAGATAATGACAGACCCATCCAAACACGAATGCATCCAATACGATACCCAGGCACACACTGACAAATGCACTGAGACATCCAGAGACTTACCAATGTGGACACTGACACACCCAGGCATACAGCAATGCAGACAACGACACACCCATCCAAACACTAATACATCCAATAAGATACCCAGGCACACACTGACGCACACACTGAGACACCCAGAGACTAACCAATGCAGACACTGACACGTCCAGGCATATAACAATGTAGACACTGACACTCCCAGCCAAACATAAATGCATCCAAAACCACACCCTTGCACCCACTGACACACACCCTGAGACACCCAGAGATTTACAGATGCAGACGCTGACAAACCCATGCATACCACAATACACCCATCCAAACACTAATGCATCCAATAAGACACCCAGGCACACACTGACAAATACACTGACACACCCAGAAACATACCAGAACAGACACTGACACACCCAAGCATATAGCAATGCATTCATAAACACACCCAGGCAAACACTGATGCATACACTGACATACCGAGGCTCACACTGCTGCATATGCTAACACACACAGGCACACACTGACGTAAACACTGACACCAAGGTACACACTGATGCATATACTGACACAAGGAGAGACTTACAATACAGACACTGACACACCCAGGCATACACAAATGCATCCAATAAGACACCCGGGCACACACTGACACACACTGAAACACCCAGAGACTTACCAATGCAGACATTGACACACCCAGACATACAGCAATGTAGACACTGACACTCCTAGCCACACACTTATGCCTCTAATTACACAACCAAGCACACATTGATGCACACACTGAGACACCCAGAGACTTACCAATGCAGACACTGACACACGTAGGCATACAGCAATGCAGACATCAACACACTTACTTAAACACTAATGCATCCAATAGGACACCCATACACAAAGTGATGCCCGCATTGAGGCACACAGAGACTTACCAATGTAGACTCTGATAAACTTGGCCTTCAACAGCAATGCAGACACTGAGACGGTTAATCAAACATTAATGCATTCAATACCACATCCAGCCACACACTGATGTACACACTGAGACACTCAGAGACTTACCAATGCAGAGACTGACATGGCCAGGTACACAGCTATGTAAACACTGACTCTCCCAGGAAAACACTAATGCATCCAATACTACACCCTGAGACACACTCACTGAGACACCCAGAGACTTACAATCAATCAATCAATGTACTTGTAGGGCGTGCTACTTACCCGTGAGGGTCTCAAGGCGCTAGAAGGGGGGGGGGGGGGGAGGGGGTGCTACTACCGCTCGAAGGGCCAGGTCTTGAGGAGTCTTCTGAAGGTGAGTAGATCTTGGGTCTGCCGTATGTGGGTAGGGAGGGTGTTCCAGGTCTTGGCGGCGAGGTAGGAGAAGGATCTGCTGCAGGAGGTCATTCGTTGGATGCAGGGGACAGCGGCGAGGGCGAGGCTGGAGGAGAGGAGCTGGCGGGTGGGGGTGTGGAAGCTGAGTAGGCTGGTCCGGAATTGTGGAGTGCTTTGTGTGCGTGGGTGAGGAGCTTGAAGGTGATCCTCTTGTTGATGGGGAGCCAGTGCAGGTTTCCTAGGTGGGCGGTGATGTGGCTGCGACGAGGGATGTTGAGGATCAGGGGGGCGGAGGTGTTTTGGATGCGTTGTAGTTGTCGTAGGTGTTTGGCTGGGATTCCTGCGTAAAATGCGTTTCCGTAGTCCAGTCTGCTGCTGACGAGGGCCTGTGTCACCGTTCTTCTTGTTTCGGTTGGAATCCGCTTGTAGATCCTGCGGAGCATGCGGAGGGTGTTGTAGCAGGAGGAGGAGACCGTGTTGACCTGCTTAGACATGGAGAGGGAGGAGTCGAGGATGAATCCTAGATTGCGTGCATGGTCGGTGGGTGTTGGTGCTGTTCCATATATGGTCGGCCACCAGGAGTCGTCCCAGGCTGAGGGTGTGGATCCGAGGATGAGGACCTCCGACTTGTCTGAGTTCAGATTCAGACGGCTGCTCCTCATCCAGTCAGCGAAGGCCTTCATTCCCTCATGGAGGTTGGTTTTGGCGGTGTGTGGGTCCTTGGTGAGGGAGAGGATGAGCTGGGTGTCGTTGGTGTATGAGATGATGTTGAGGTCATGATGGCGGGCCACAAGTGCAAGGGGGGCCATGTAGACGTTGAACAGCTTCGGGCTGAGGGATGAGCCCTGGGGGACAACGCAGATGATGTCGGTGACTTCGGATCGGAAGGGTGGGAGGCGGACGCTCTGGGTTCTGCCGGTGAGGAAGGACGCGGTCCAGTCGAGGGCCTTCTCTTGGATTCCGGCTTCTAGGAGGCATGTCTGTAGAGTGCGATGGCAGACTGTGTCGAAAGCGGCTGACAGGTCCAGGAGGATGAGGGCTGATGTTTCGCCATTGTCTAGTTGGCGCCTGATGTCGTCTGTGGCGGCGATGAGGGCTGTCTCGGTGCTGTGGTTTCGTCTGAATCCGGACTGGGACGGGTCCAAGATGTTATTGTCTTCCAGGTGGCGGGTCAGTTGCATGTTGACGATTTTCTCGATGACCTTTGCCAGGAACAGGAGCAGGGAGATGGGCCGGAAGTTCTTGAGTTCCTTGGGGTCTGCTTTGGGCTTCTTGAGGAGGGCGTTGATTTCGGCGTGCTTCCAGCTTTCCGGGAATGTCGCTGTTTTAAAGGAGATGTTGATGACCTTCCGTAGTTGGGGTGCGATGGCTGCGTCTGCTTTGTTGAATACGTGGTGTGGGCACGGGTCAGACGGAGATCCTGAGTGGATGGAGTTCATGACTTTGCGTGTCTCGTCGTCGTTGACGTTGGACGAGGAGGTCAGGCGGTTGGCGGTAGTGGTGTTCACAGGGGGGTGGAGTCTGGCGTAGTCGGGCGGTCATGGTGTTAAAGCTGTCGTGGATGTCAGCGATCTTGCGGTGGAAGAAGATAGCTAGTGAGTCGCACAGTTCTTGTGAGGGCGGGATGTCGTTGGCGCTGGGGTTGGAGAGTTCCTTTATGATGCTGAAGAGCTCTTTGCTGTTGTGCGCGTTGTTGTCCAAGCGGTCTTTGAAGGAGGATCTCTTGGCTAGTCTGATGAGGTGGTTGTGTCTGCGGGTGGCGTCCTTGTGGGCTGCGTGGTTGTCCGGTGTGCGTTCGTGTAGCCATGTCTTCTCCAGTTTTCGGCATGCGCGTTTGGAGCTCGTTGGTGAACCATGTGGCTCTCTTGTTGGTGTGGCTGTTGGAGGGTTTCTTGAGCAGGGTGAGGGTTTTGGCACAGTCGTTGATCCACTGTCTGAGGTTGTGGGCTGCAGCGTCAGAGTTGGTGGGGTCAGTGGCAGGGTTCTTGGCGAGGGAGGTGAGCAGCTGGTCTTCTGTGACTTTGCTCCAGCAGCGGCGAGGCAGCTGTTGGGTGTGATGGTGCGTGGTTGGTTTCTTGTAGGTGAAGTGGATGCAGTGGTGGTCGGTCCAGTGGAGTTCAGTGGTGTGATCGAAGGCGACGTAGTCGCCTGTGGAGAAGATGGGGTCAAGTGTGTGGCCGGAGGTGTGGGTGGGTGTGGTGACGAGTTGTCTGAGGCCGAGGTTGGCGAGGTTGTCGATCAGGGTGGCGGAGTTGGCGACATTGTTGTTCTTGAAGTGGAAGTTCAGCTCACCGAGGAGGATGTAGTCTGTGGAGGCGAGTGCGTGGGTGTTGGCGAGGTCGGGGATGGAGTCACTGAACTGAGCCCGGAGTCCGGGGGGTCTGTAGATGAGTGTTCCTCTGAGGGTGGTTTTGGGGTCGGTGTGGATCCGGAAGAGCAAGTGTTCGGCGTTGTTGAGGGTGTCGTCTACGTGGGTGGCGACTTTGAGGTTTGACTTGTGGGTGATGGCTATTCCTCCTCCGATTCCGTTGGCGCGATCCCTGCGGGGGATTTTGTAGCTGTCCGGGATGGCTATGGCGATGTCGGGCGCCAAGGACTCGTTCCACCAGGTCTCGGTCAGGAAGGCCACGTCTGGGGCGGAGGTGTCGAGCGGATCCCAGAGCTCGATGGCGTGTTTGCGTGCGGGTGTTGAGGAGTATGCAGCGGAGGTGGTTGGGTCTAGTCCTTGGAGGTTTGGTGGTTCTCTCGCAGGTGAAGCTGCAGGTGCAGCAGGAGAAGGGTTTGTGGGTCCGTTTTGTGGCGGCCTGGAAGCAGGTGTGGTTTCGGCCGGCGTTGAGTGTGTGGATGGTGCTGCCGTCGTAGTGGATTCTGGTGTCGTGGCGTTCGCTGGGTCCAGGGGGTCTGGCGCTGGGCGCGGTCCAGGCGGGGATGGGCGCAGACGGGTTTACCTTTGTCGTGCCTTCGGCGCGCCAGCGGCGGGCCCGCTTCTCAGCCTGCATATGAGGAGGCTTGGGAGGGAGGAGCAGCTGGGAGGCGGCAGCGGGGAGGCAAATGGGTGTGCTGGGGGCGGGGTCGCAGGGAGGCAGCGGCGGGAGGCCTGGACGGGAGCGGTGGCGGTGGCGGGCAGGGGGGAAAACTGGTGCACAGGGTGAGGGAAGCCCAGGAACCAGGAGGCGGCAGCAAGGGGCACAGGAGTCAGCAATCTGCCTGCCAACAGGTGACCAGTGGCGGTGTGGGGGTGACCTGCATGCAAGCAGGGTCAAAGGTTGCTTCCGCTACTGTCACTCGGCCTGTATTTGAGGAGGCCTTGGAGGGAGGAGCAGCTGGGAGGCGGGAGCGGGGAGGCCAATGGGTGTGCTGGGGGGCGGGGCCGCAGGGAGGCAGCAGTGGGAAGGCCGGGATGGGAGCGGTAGGGGGTGGGGGGGAAAACTGGTGCGCAGGGCGAGGGAAGCCCAGGAACCAGGAGGCCACAGCAAGGGGCACAGGAATCAGCAATCCGCCGGCCAACAGGTGATGAGTGGCGGTGTGGGGGCGGCCTGCCTGCAAGCAGGGTCAAAGGTCGCTTACCAATGCAGACATTGACAAACCCAGTCACACAGCAGTACGGACACTCAGGAAGCTATGTAAACATTAACACATCCAATAAAAAACCCAGGCAGACCTTGATGCACACATTGAGATACCCAGAAACTTACCAATGCAGACACCGACACACCCAAGCATACAGCAATGCACAAACTGAGACAGCCAGTGAAATATTAATGCATCCAATAACACACCCATGCACACACTGACATAAACACTGTGACGCCCAGAGACTTCGCAATGCAGACATTGACACACCCAGGCAGATAGCAATACAGGAACCAACACACCCATCAAAAGAATAATGCATCCAATAAGACACCCAGGCACACACGGACACATTCACTGACACACCCAGGGACATACCAATAGAGAAAATGGCACACCCAAGCATGCAGTAATGCATCCAAAACCACACCCAGGCACACATTGATGTATACACTGACATAACCAGACTCACAATTATGCATCTGCAAGCCCACCCTGGCACATACTGATGCATACCTTAATGCACCCGGGCACACCCTGACACAACCACTGACACACCCAGCCACACACTGATGCATATTCTGACACACAGAGAGACTTACAATGCACACACTGACACACCCAGGCATACAGCAATGCAGACAATGCCAAACCCATCCAAACACAAATACATCCAATAAGACACCCAGGCACACACTGATTCACACACAGAGACAGCCAGAAACTTACAATTGCAGACACTGGGACACCCAGGATTACAGCAATGCAGACATTGACCCTGCCAGTCAAACATTATTGCATCCAATACCACACCCATGCTCACACTGACATACTCACTGTGACACCCACAGACTTACCAATTCAGACACTGACACACCTAGGCATACTGCAATGCAGACTTTAACACACCCATTCAAACACTAATGCATTCAATAAGACACCTAGGCACACATTGATGCACACATTGAGACACCCAGAGACATACCAATGCAGACACTGATAAAACCAGGCATACAGTAATGCAGACTCTGAGACAGCTAATCAAACATTAATGCATCCAGTAACACACCCAGGCACACATTGATGCAGACACTGAGACACCCAGAGAGTTAACAATGCAGACACTGACATGTCCAGCCATATAGCAATGTGGACATTGACACTCCCAGCCAAACACTAATGCATCCAATACCACACCCTGGCACAAACTGACGCACACACTGAGACACCCATAGACTTACTAATGTAGACACTGACACACCCAGGCATACAGCAATGCGGACATCCACACACCCATCCAAACACTAATGCATCCAAAAAGACAACCGGGCACACACTGATGCACACATTGAGACACCAGAGACTTATCAATGCAGACACTGACAAACCCAGGCATACAGCAATGCTGAAACCCAGACAGCTAGTCAAACATTAATGCAACCAATAACACACTGAGGCACACACTGATACACTCAGAAGTTTCCATTACAGACACTGGCACACCCTGGCATACAGCAGAGCAGACTCTGAGACTTCCAGTCAAACCTTAATATATCCACTAACTCACCCATGCACACACTGACAATCACACTGTGACACCCAGATACTTAGCTATGCAGACATTGACACACACAGGCATATAGCAATGCAGACACTGCCACACCCATCCAAACACTAATGTATCCAATAAGACACCCAGGAATACACGGTCATACCCAGGGAGATGCCAATAGAGACACTGCCACACCATAGCATACAGACACACATTGATGCATTCACTGAAATACTCAGGCTCACACTGATGCATATGCTAACACACCCAGGCACATACTGATGCATGCATTAATACACCCAGGCACACACTGACTCAAACACTTACACACCCAGGCACACAGTGATGCATATACTGACACACCAAGAGACTTAGAATCCAGACACGGACACACTCAGGCATACAGCAATGCAGACAATGACAAACTCCTCCAAACACAAATGCATCCAATAAGACACCAAGGCACACATTGATGCACACACTGAGACACCCAGAATCTTACTAATGAAGACACTGACACACCCAGGCATACACAGTGCAAAACTAGAGAGGATTTTGGTGGTTTATTAACTGCACCTCTGTTTGGCATGTGTTAATATCTTTGTAGAGAGAGTCGCGAAAAATTATTTTTGGTGTGGTGCTATATGGTACTAATGCATCTGATTACCCTATATGCACATAACACACTGGTTTCACACCTCTGTGCTTCTATGAGAAATTGATGTACCAAAGTACTCAATCAACAATCAACAATCAACTACATCTTATTCCAAAGTAATCAAAATCAAAAGTCAGGAGCCAAATGTTTCAATGCAGCTTGCGTTAAATCCAGAAATGAGTTGACACATGTTTCGTCACAAAAGTGACTTTTTCAAGGCTGCAATCACATATATACAAAGAATATAAGTCAACCTGCAACAGTATGTGGATATACGTATCTTATGTATACCTTTTATGCTTATAGCATTGTATTGTGATCAATCTCCAGGAAGAAAAAAAGAGTCATGTCTATGCCTCTTGCAATCAAATTGTGGTATATCAGCCAAGTGCAGTAAAGTAGAAGAATTGCCGCTAGCATTGTAAAGGTGAGTTCCTATTGTGCACTCCCCTATTAAGAATGACAAGGGAAGAAAAGTAGTAAAGCAGGCATGAGCGATATAAATATGAGTCCATATCATACTCTACCCTAGAGAAAGTGAAAGAAAGAAGTTACCAAAAAATAGTAGTGTAGCATAGAACCTGCACCGAAGAGGAAAATGGAATGAGTAAATTTGAACATCCATCGTCATTAGACTGACCTAATCGTTCAGTCAAGTAGTCCTGATATTGTAGAGCAATGAGTGTAAAACGAGATGTATTGATAACTGCTGACAATTGAATTGTGTGATCTTGGCGTATGAATGAAGGCATGAATTGATATCGGTACTGGCACTTCTGGTGTTATTAGTTGTTATAGAGGGCCTAGCTTCACTGATTAAGGGCCCAACCCTATACAGTTTCTCATCAAAGTTAAAAAAACAGCCCTCTTTGGAGCTGAAGTCTGGGGTTACATGGACACCCAGAAGCTGGCTATAGCAGAGAATAACTTTGTAAGATTATTAATCCTGGGTCCGACCAGCACTCCTCTTTTTCTACTTTTCCTTGATCTAGTTATAAAACATATTTCGGATGCGGCACAGCTGAAATCAGTAACATACTGGATTTACATCTGGTCAACTCATAAGCTACTATAATATAGGGACTCCTTAGGAGACTTGATGAAAATGGGCAGCGCCTTGAGGGTTCACTGGCTGCGCTTTGTTTCTAGCTGGTTCATGAAGGTAGGCCTACTCAATCTGTGGGAGGACTCAGGGGAATACTGCAAGTCTGAGATTACCCACTTAAAATCAACCACCTGAGCTTACATGTATACCAGCAAGCCACAAGGGGGACAAAAGGGCAGTTAACTAAACAGTTTCTTGATTTTAAAATAAATCAGCATTTTCAAATATTCAAGTGCACCATTACACCACCCTTTGCCAAACGTTTACATGTGAGGTTCCGCCTAGGCAGCTTGCCCTTGAAGTTATTCAGTAGCAACTGGAAAAAGGCCAGATTTCCGATTCGTACCCAGCCTGCAATTTGACCTCTGAACAGGCACAGTGCCTCCATTGGGGCGTGGGGGCTACGCCCCCTCGCCCGCAGCTCCCTCGGCGTTTCTGAACTTAAATAAACGGACTCAGTTTACTTAAGTTCAAAGACGCCGAGGGAGCACTGACAATCATGTCAGTCAGCATGACGTCGGACCGCCCACCCCCTTCAGAGGCTGAAGGGGGTGGGCGGTCCACGTCATGTTGACTGGCATGATTGTCAGACCGTCACCAGGGGCAGGCAGCAGCACAACACAAGTGCGCATGAGTGGGGACGGAGGGCGAATTTTCGCACCGTGCCCACTCATGCGCACTTGTGTTTTAACTGGTTTGCACATGCCCATTAGGAGCCCCTCGGTCTCCTAATGGGCGTGAAGGGGGCAAAAAGTAGCCTTGCCCTAAGCCCTAGCAGCGCCAGGATTGGCTGAGAGGGGCTGCCAGTCCGCTCCTGTCCCGTTGTGAAGGCGCCAAGGGGAGCAGGTCAGGTAAGTGTTTAGTTTTATTTATATTAATTCCCTGTCCACCCCCCCTGCGAGCTGCGACCCCCCACCGCCCACGAGCTGTGACTGGGCAGATGTAGGTGGCAAAAGGGCTGTCCGGAGGGTCGGAAGCCGGGGAGCCAGGGTGCGAGGGGCCCTCGTAAACAAAAAACAACGCGGTGCAATAACCACGGGGCAAACATCCTTGGCTAGACTTCGTCAGTGTTTCCACCATGGTGAAATATCTGGAAATCATTGTCATGTATTGTTACGTCTTTCATATTGTTTTAGCACATATTCCTAATTGGTATGTTTTGATACAAGTATTTGATCAAAGGTCTGTCATGACTCGCCAGACTTTTGTGTACTCTTTGGCTGAAGGGAACATTCTGGGGTTATCGGTAGCTGCAGCGTGACTGTGAAGACATCATATAACGATGAGCCAGGCCCTAATCGAAATATGCCAAGTGACAGACAGCCGTTTGTTCAGCAACGGCAATGACACTCGACATTTATTGATTCTGGGCAAATCACCTAATCTCCCTGTATTGGGGTATTACTTAACCTGTGCCATAAACTAAGACAATCTAACCCAGGCACACTAGAGGCCTTAGTCTGGCAAGAAATAAGTGTGAAAAACCCAGGAGGTACATTTGGCCGTCTTTTTAAGGACTACATTCAACAAATGTCAGCAGACGGCCTCTGGGCCCTTAACCCCAGTCAGTCAGCTTTTAAGCTCGCTATTAAAAAAAGTGTAAGAACGCTATCACTCATCAGTGACAAAGCACTGTTTGCAAAACGAAGCCATTCATGGGCAGTTATTAATTCTTATAATCGCCTAACCCCTGCTTCCTACCTCTCCAGCCCTTACTCACTGTACCTAAAACGCAGTTTCACAGCAATTAGAATGGGCGACTGCCGATTCTTGCATAATTTACCCGCCTGGCGCCGTACTGAGGAGGATACATTATGTAGAGGGTGCGGCGAAGCAGCAGAAACGCTACTGCACGTGGTTTGCATATGCCCAGCTTTTGGTCTCCAACGCAGGTTTAAGCTGAGGGGGGAATGGAATCGGCTGGGTGTTCGGTCCTGTAGGCAAGCCATTATTGCGGCGTTGAGCCCAGACAACACAGATCTAAACATAAGACTGACAAACCTTATCCAGCAGGCATATCGCAATTTTAAACAAAAGTGACCAGCGACAGCTTCCCCTAACCCGTTTTTTTTTTTTTTTTTAACGCTTTTAAAACAAATAATCCTAAAATTATTAGGTAATTAGAGACAAGAAAAGCTAAACAGCATTTTAGGACCATGATTTGTTTTATGTATGTATCATAGATTAGGGGACCAGTTTAAATGATATTTGCAACTAAGAGAGCAAGGAAGATGATTATGCATATCTCTGCTGTGTATTTGACTGTCTGTACTGTTTTAATATTTGTAATCGACATGAATCGGAAATTTTTGCTTTTAAAGATATTTGTTTTATATCTAAATAAAGACATCTTGTTGTTGTTGTTAATCTCCCTGTGCCTCACAAAAAATGAATGTGTCCATCTTTAACGAAACTGGTGCCACCATGTAAAGCGCTCTGATACCCAATGTCTCGGGTCTAATTCGCGTTATATAGAACTCTAAAAAAAAAAACTAAAAAACTAACGAAGGCTTTATTGAACTTTTTGGGGCTTAAGGCATCATTTATTTAACTGGACCCTGGGTTCTCTAATTTATGAAACCCCTTCAGTGGAGTAAGTGGAATCAGTACTTTGGGCATCTATCTATTTAGATTGAAAATTCCATCTTGCCTGTTGCTAATTCTGGACTGGTGGACTTGCTGTCAATCATTTTCAAGCGGAATTATTCTACTTGCCCTGGCTTTAGGCAACATCTGTAACAGATACATCTTTCTGGGGATGGAAAACGAATGCGAGATGCATAACCTACAACGGTCTTTGGTCTCAACAGGAAAAACACCTCACATCAGCTTTTTGAAGTTAAGAGCAATTAGGGTGGCACTACAGTAGTTTCTTCCCCAGATTCAGATAACTTAAGATTATTTTTTTTTCTCAAAATTCTCTTTATTTTTTAAATTAAGTCATAATATAAACAGGCCGACAGGGCTCCTCATCTCAAGGAGGTCAGATGTCCCGCACTAATTGTAAGTCACCCACGGCACCTCGGCCCGGAGAGCCATCCATCTTGCATCAATTTCCTACAGTAGTCGGGGCGCAGACTGTTACTGTCCACGGGGCGAAAATAAATCCATCACGCCAAACCGAACTCTGCCTCCCATCATAGGCTGCTCCGGGGAAGGGTCAAGTGGGCCGCCGCCATGCTATTTGGGCTCATCAGAGACATAATTTAATTTTTGTCTGTTTCCTGTTTCACATAAGTTTTTTTTTTTTTATAATTATTTTCCATAAAACAAACATTTGAATGACTCAATTTTTACAGGACCGAATCAGAATGCTATAAGGGTGTTATGATTTCCACTGTTATTTAATGCTTTGTCTATATGGCATATTATGGTCACCGTGAGCAATGTACTTGAAGGAATTCTCTGTATATTATTGTTAAAATGGATTATTTAAACTTTTTTAAATAGTATCACAAATACTTAGACAGGCTGTGATAAATTAAACCTATTGAGTGCAGTGCAGCGAAGGGTGAGTGATGTCTGTGTGAGTGCAGGTTGAGCAGTGTGCCTGTTTGAGTCCAGGGTGAGTGATGTGCCTGTGTGAGCCCAGGGTGAGCGATGTGCCTGTGTGAGTCCAGGGTGAGTGATGTGCCTGTGTGAGTCCAGGCTGAGTGATGTGCCTGTGTGAGTCCAGGCTGAGTGATATGCCTGTGTGAGTCCTGGGTGAGCGATGTGCCTGTGTGAGTCCAGGGTGAGTGATGTCTGTGTGAGTGCAGGTTGAGCAGTGTGCCTGTGTGAGTCCAGGGTGAGTGATGTGCCTGTGTGAGTCCAGGGTGAGCGATTTGCCTGTGTGAGTCCAGGGTGAGTGATGTCTGTGTGAGTGCAGGTTGAGCAGTGTGCCTGTGTGAGTCCAGGGTGAGTGATGTGCCTGTGTGAGTCCAGGGTGAGCGATGTGCCTGTGTGAGTCCAGGGTGAGTGATGCGGATGGGTGAACGCTGGCTTAGTGATCTGTCAGAGAAGGGTGAGTAAAGGGTCTATCCCCCACATGCATCAAAGGATTTTGGACTCGCAAACGGTGCGAATCGGAATAATCGGCCGTTTGCGATTCCAAAATCACTTTTTGCTATGCATGAAACTTTTCGGAATATTTTGCACTTCTAAAAAAAGCGTTTGCATTTAAGGAATCGCATGTGTGCGATTCCTTAAATGCAATGCATGATTTTTTTAAGAAATGCGAATTCTAAAATAGGAGGTGCAAATTAACACGAGGTTGAACCTCGTGTTAATTTGCGAAAATTGAAAAAAAAGCAAAAAAATGCATTTTTTAAACATGCATGTTACAGACACACATGTCCTTAGGACATGTGTGTGTGAAACATGCACTTGAAAATACATTTCAGGGGTGCAGGGGGGGGTCCTTTGGACCCCCCTCTGCACCCTTGAAATGCATCAACAAATTGCGAGTGCAAAACAAAAAAAATGCAAAACCGCATTGATTCCTATGGGCCTCTAGGCCCATAGGAATCAATGTAATGCCATTCCTTAATTGCAATTCGCAATTAAAGAATCGCAATTTCCGAAAATTAAGAAATCCTAAAAACTTTTAGGATTTCTTGATGCATAGGATTTTGCATTTCCTAAATAGCGATTCCCTAATTTTCGCTATTTAAGAAATGCAAAATCCTAGATTGATGCATGTGGGGGTATGAGTGCAGGGTGACTGTGCCTATGTGAATGCAGGGAGAGAGAGGTATCTGTGCAAGTGCAAAGAGACTTGTCTGGCTACTCCTAGAGATGTGTTCGCCAAGCCACCTATTTTCTTTCTCAAATTTACAACATTTGCCCACTCTTTTTTCAAAATTTTCTAGGGGGAGACCCCCGGAACCCCCATGAGTGGTTCGGGCTGGTTCGCTAGCCACAGTGCAGTATTTACGCCACACCACTTTGAAATGTCACCAGCCGCCCCTGCCGCTGAAACAGAGGAACACACTTTGTTCTTCTGCTCAGGGTATTGCGGCTCCCACCGGAAGTGGATACACCTGATATGCCTGAACGTGCGGATTATCCTTTATTCAGTTGCTCAGCGAATTTTAAAAACTGACACTTTCAGTCCAATGGTATTTTCGGTAACCCGCTTCATATTAAATGTCTATTTCAAACGAGGGACGCTCCTGACCTAACCGGTTTTGAATCTGTGGTATTTAAAAAATAAGCCACCCTACCGAACCCTGAATCTCTGATTCTCACTTGTTAACAGTAGCATGCTCCAAAACCCGATTCGTTCTCAAGTTGTAGACCACTTGACCCAGCCGGTCCACTGACTGCTGTGATCTCTTTTAAATGTACCAAAATCAGATTCTAAAAAAATGTTTGCAAGTGCCTATTTTGATCAATTTCTGTACCATGCTGTGTTACATTGGTACATTGTCCATCTTGTTTGAACTCTTGGGTCAAGCTTATTCTTTGATACCTCTGCATTTTATGAATTTTGCGCTTTACTTGGGCCTGCCACGTTATATTCTTAACTAGTCAATCTGATCTGATCTTAAATTCTACGAGGATCACTATACACATATACAGAGAAATTTAGTAGTTACTTTCTTGTTTTGTGCTTCACTGTGACTATGCACTGTGAAGTCCTACATGATGAATAATATAACGAGAATTTGATTTTACGACTATATGCTTTTATATTTATACTAATTGATTTTAATATATCATTTTGATATTTTATTGGACACTTTGATAGTTAAATCAGCCAAATAAAGTATTTTGATAATACACTTATGTATTTCCTGTGCAGTTTTATGATAAATCTGTGTTGAGCCTTAAGTAAAAGCACCCTGCCTCCGGGGTATAGGACACTGGTACAACTGTATTATCAGATGTTGGAACACTTTTCATAGTAAGACCCCCATGTATCTTTCACACTGTACTTCCCATTTAATTTGTCTTTTACAGTGAATTGGGTATATTTGTTTCCACTATGACTTCAGGGATACATTGATATCACAAGGTACCACATACAGCTCAGGCCAAATACATGGTTAAATTTCTAGACACATTTGGACATTTAATGTTGTCAGTTTAAATCCCCATTTTTACCTTTGGACCTGGAATTGCACATCCCACCAGGGGATCAGATAGTATCAATTGAAATTCAAGTGCAGCTTTTCAAGTGGGATTACCACATAGCACTCTGATTTTTAGTACAGCAATTATAAATCTAAGAGATGTGAGTGATAATACCGCCCCACATCTCTCAGTAACTATATTGGATTTTACACGGCGGCCATCTTAGACCGGGGTAATATTCTAGCTGTGTCTTTGAAATAGCTCGATTACAGCGCGATCTATATACTGCAGCCTCTCATTCTACAATACTGCACATTCTGAGATGTCCTGACTGTATGTGTGTGCTCGGGAATTCTTACAGCCAAATTTCACTATAAGTTAAAACAGGCTGTAATCGAGCTATTTCAAAGACACAGCTAGAATATTACCCCGGTCTAAAATGGCCGCCGTGTAAAATCCAATATAGTTACTGAGAGATGTGGGGCAGTATCATCACTCACGGATGGCATTCATAAAATTCAGCTTTTTAATAATGCCCCCTCCCCCGGTTACTAAAAACGCCCCTTAGGCTCATTTATCAACTGAGAATGAATTCTGGTTGTAAGAATTCCAGCACACATATAAAGCCAAGATATGTCAGAAGTTGCGATACTGTAGCATGATAGGCTGCAGAATGTAGATTGCGCCGTCATCGAGCTATTGTAAAGACATTCTTGAACTTTACCCCGATCTAAGATGGCCGCCGGTTAAAATCCCAGTGCCGATCATGACGATTGGTTGGGCTGACCCACGTGATTAACACGTGACCATTGTGCCGTGTTTAAAACATATACACCGGCGTTAGTCGCGAAGACGAAGGGTGAGCAGAGGCCACACCTGTACGCGCAACCGGTAAGGAAACTACTTTACACTTTCCCGGGGCTTTGCTTACGATTTCGGCACGTATTAGATTAGACAGAGACGAGGACGGAATCACGAGGGCAGGATAGTCCTTCAGTGGCAGGCGTGTTGCTAAACGACTGGGCGCTGCCCTTTCTGAATAGAACTCAGCACAATACGGTGCACACGTCGTAAGAGCTAAATGTGTCAACAATGTAATGGGACATTATAGTCGGCAGTCTTGACCAGGCTAGATGAGTCGGGCAGAAACTTACTGAAGCCGGCAGCACACTATGAAATGGTCCCACCAGTCAATCATTTAAACAACATAGGGGACATAGCAATTGGCAAGATTGGCCAGTCTGGATGCTGCACAGAGACTTGCAGCATACAATGATATGGGCACAGTGGCTGCAGCGCATAACGATTAACGCTTAGGGTGCATGAGCGGGATATCTAAATGACGAATTGATCATGCTCGTTTTATCTAACCGTATCCATCTTTTTAGATACCGACCAAAGGGCGGGCCATGGAACCTATTATGTGCTAAAGGGTCCAACCACCCCAGATTCTTCTACGGGAGCCTGGTAGGCTCAACTGCATAAGGCCACCTGGTAATGTATGAATGATACAAGCATGGCTAAATGTTCAGTTGCCAGTTTGCAATTCCAGCGAGACACAGTGAGTAAATGTATGTGTGTGTGTGATTTTATCCCATGTGTTACCACAGGTACAATAAAGGGAGAATTAAGACGTGCAGGATTCACGCTGACCCAATAACCCTGATGAAATTGCCGGTAAAAGGAATTTGGCGATGAAACATGTTGGTTGTTTTTAATTAGAGCAGGCACAAGGCACAGAATAAAGTTGGAGTTGCCAGGGTAGCTCAGCTCTTTTTATGGTGATGGGACCAGATCTCGAGCACAGGAGGTTTGGTATATCACAGTGGGTCACTAACATTTAGAACACATTTAGTCTTTTCTTTTCACGCACAGTATTTATTCCCATTCTTTTCGGTTGGCAGTTGCTGATGATGAGAACGTGAGGAACCAGGCGAGTACCAGTCTGCCATATCCTCCCCCGGGTGTTGCTCACGTGAGGCACTGCCAACCCCCCTCCCCCTTTTTTCACAGAAGAAAAGGTGCAGTGAGGTGTGGGTTAAACACGTGGGTTTTAATCATACACACACCTTGTTTTACAGTTTTTTCTTATTTTCTAAATTGTGACTATAATTAGAACACACAGATAGAAGGTGGCAGTATACCCTCTGTTTAGTTGATTAACATATTAACAACTAGGGGTCCCCGACCCCATAGTTAGTAGGGGCAGGCCATCGATTGTCTATGAACTTGAAATGTATGCCAATCTGGGTTCCAAATTTGATCAAATAATATCACCTCACCTGCTAACATTTACTCTTCCATCAAGAGCTGGTTGTGGTGTGTGGCTGAAAGTGTAGCTCTTAAGAAGACACCACCTCTCTTTTGAAGAATACCAAAAGGAGCATTTTCTCTGTGAGGATTCCTTCTTAAATTCTGTTCACCCTTCTTCAGTTGCACACCCTTTACTTTCCTGTCATGCTCCAAGCCTATGTAAGTCTTTAGGTAAGTCTAGCAGCTGCATGGATGGAACCCCTCCAGGGTTATTATGTTTTGGCTTGATAGTCGTAGATCTGAATATTGGTAGGTTCTCCACTCAGCCTTTTATCTTTTAGAGGTCAATGGAACATCTGTTCTCTGTCACTAGTGTCAAGAGATCTCTGCTGGGGTGAATATGAACTCTGCAAACTGGTATCTTCTATTTAGTGGTGTAATAATGGCGGATAACTTGGTCTCTTTCATACGGGCCAAAAACACATTTATATAAAACGCTTATCATTCCTAAAATTAACTCCCTTTTTTCAATGTGAATTCTTATATGTCAGATGAGTATCCGTTCTATGATCTTTACTTTATGTTACAGGGTATAGCGCTCTTTTGTGTCCAGGTGACATTGATGGTAAGTATATGCAAAAATTAAGGAAACTTTATTGGAGATCTTTTTTTTAAAGCAATAAATTATAATTTTCGAGCACAGTGGGTGAACAATACATTGAAAATATTACTGTAAGAAGTTGGGTTATTGGTTGAGGGGGTGTTACACTGGGTATGCAAGCGTATGATGTTTAGCACCATGTTTAATAATTAAATACTTATGGTCAGGAGTGTAATTGGGTTGGGCCATCTACAAAGTATTGACCGGAGATTGTCATGTTACGAATTTTAAAGATCTTAATAAAGTGCACAGTCTCCTAGCCCATCCCAGATTGGCATTCTTAAATATTCCCCCTCCCGCTTGGCTATTTCTGTAAGCCCCCTTATATTATAACTGTTTTTATATCCAGTCTGACTGTTTCCCCCACCTCCAGGCTTAATCTGTTGCACCCTGTGTTTGACCCTGATGTATTTCCTCTTGCTAACAGATTTGTGGCTTTGGAAATCATGCCTGGGTGAGATGGACTTCTTGACCCATCTGGGGCTAAGCCTTCGTATAGAGGGCGTGATCAAGAATTCAGTGCCTGAAGGGGATTCCTATTGTCACCATATGTCCAATTATCAAATCTGCAGAAATAGATTTTTTATATTGAGCTAGTTTAAATAGGCAGGATGTGAATTTATTGGTAATATTACACTTACTAAACCTAAGGGGAGTTTTTCTGTTTTTAGGTTCTTGTCTTGGAATGTTGCAGAGGTTCCACAGCAAATTGGCCCAGAAAAAATGGATGTCCTTGATTGATCAGTATGATTCTGTTATTATTCAAGAAACCTCAGTTACTATTCCTCTTGTATGTAACGTTACTTATGCCATTCCATCCCAGCAACTCCTTCTATATCCAGGCTCCCAAATTGAGCTTTATCTATTTGAGCTACGCTTGAGGTTAAGGTGAAATTATTCCCCTAGATTTTAACAGTACTGAGATTTAAGTAATAAAGATGGCTGGTTCACCCAGTTTTAATCTGATCATCAGAAACTTTCATAAAAATTACTTTTCTAGTTCCGCCAATAACAATTATTTTATCTCTATATTTAGGATATTTGATAAACTTGTGTCTAAGCATAGTTCTTCATTATCAGAACTTATTATTTTGCTTTGTGGGTATTTTAACGCTGAATTTACTATCCCAACTATTGAGTTAGGCACCATTATACCTTTTTCCGATACTTATGATTTGATGTAGCAGCCAGAGCTACCGACTTTAAAGCTGGGGATCCAGGTTTGAGTCTCGGCGTTGGCTAAACATCCTGGGATTCTTGGGCAAATCAGTTAATCTCCCCATGACAATGGACATGGTCTGGATAACCTCACGGGTGATTATCTGTGCTCTACAAATCTGAGTATTTATTTATCATGCATGACCACTCTGACAGCAGTGATGCCAAACTAGGCCATTATATTGGCGCAAGAGCTTATAAATATTCATAAGATCGATAACAATATTGTGCCAAGGATTCCTACCTTCCTCGGAAGATGGTGCGCCTCTATAATTAATTAAATGTTCATAACCTTTGGGATGTTACAGTATCCAGTAAAGTATGACACATCGGACGCAAGTTTTGGGGATCATAATACCCTGGTAGCTACATTTACATTACCATGGGTTTTTTGAGAGGCACAGAAAAAGCTGTGCTGTTATACAACTGTTGCCCCAACATTATGGGCTTAGGTAAGTTTGGCGCCTGCCTGATCCTATTCACTTTTTGAGCAGCTCAATAAATGTAATTTAGACACTTTTATGATGTGTTTATCTGAAAATAGTCTAGGGTGCAAATTATGTGGTCAGTATAAAGTTTTATGTGAATTAATAAATAGATCATTACTTAAGCCTGCACCTATAGTTACTCGTTGATTGGCTAGATCTTGCTCTTATGCTATTAGGAATTTGCAGAGAACCTTAGCCATTACTCCCAGGAATTTCACTGGAGTTGCAAAGGCTTAGGCACTTTAGAAAGAGTTCTTGCCTAAAAGAAAGATTGAAATCCAAAGGGATAATTGTGTTCGTCTAGCTTTCGCAGCCTCTTCTAAGAACCCAAGTGTGTTATGGAGAGAGGTTAATGATCTAAGAGCACAAAATACATTACCCTCCATTATGAGTAGTCATATCGCGGGAGACCAATGGGTGGCACATTTTAGCAATATATATTGCAGAACTTCTGATTGTGGTGTCTCTGCTGATTTAATTTGTTATAGTAATAGTATTGTGAGGCTCCATTTCTCTAAAGATAAATTGAATGTTGCCCTTAATCAAAGCTCCCCTAGTAAAGCTCTGGGGCCAGATGGGGTGCCCACTGATATATTAAAATGCAGGAGAGACTTTTGGGCTTCTTTACTTACTATCATCTTTATTACATTAGATCTAACTGACCTCCTTTCTTCCTGGTCAAGCTCACAATTGTTCTATTTTTTAAAAAAGAGAATCATACTGATCCTAATATTATACACCCATCTCTTCAATTGATTCCACTGTTAAAATAATGGGTAGTGTTATTTTAATTGATTAAGCGCTTGAATACACTACAATAATGTATAATCTCCCTGCCAATAGTGGTTCAGAGAAGGGCAGTGTCTGAATATCCGCTTGTTAGTAGGTATATACACTATCGCTAAAAGGAATCTATTGTACTGGCTTTCATGGACTTGTCTTCCCCTTTTGATAAGGTAATTTGTGCTACGCTATGGGCAATTTTTTTAGAGTTGGGAATCGTTTCTGTCATTTTTAATTTTCTGGCCTATTTGCATCCGAATATGTCTGCTAAGGCCAGATTTGGACCAAATGGTGAACTTTCTGATCCTTTTACCTTGCATTGTGGTGTGAGACAAGGGTATGTGCTAGCCCCATATTGTTTATATTACAAATCAATAAACTCAATTATTTCTTTGAATGCTGTAACTCTCTCTCATCCTGCTGGATTTGAGCACAGCCTTCGACACCGTGTCGCATTCCATCCTTATTGACTCTCTGAAATCTCTAGGTGTGGCAGGCCAGGCCCTGGCCTGGGTGGTGTCGTTCCTTAGCGCATGAACCTTTCAAGTGTTTTCCCCTAAAGCAGCTTCCACCATCTGTCCATCTACCCGCGGTGTTCCCCAAGGTTCAATCCTTAGCCCTTTATTATTTAATATTTATGTTAAACCCTTGGCGTCCATAGTTGAACAGGCTGGGCTAACCTTGTTCTCCTATGCAGATGACACCCAGATTGTCTTCTCCCTATCAGGGAGAGACGAGAACAATACCTCCGCACTCAAGTCTGGCCTCATCCTTGTGGCCGACTGGATGCGGAGAAATTGTCTCAAGCTGAATGGGGAGAAGACCGAGGTGGTCATTCTGGGTCGGAACAAACATCTCTGGGGCCCCCGTCATTGGCCCATTGAACTGGGAAATGCGCCTACACCATCCACTGCAGTTCGTAACCTGGGCGTCATTATTGACGACAGGCTAACTATGAAGCAACAGGCTACTAAGGTTGCAGCCATTTGCTTCTCAACGCTACGGTGGCTTCACAAGATTTTGTGGATGCTCCCCCTCTCCTCTCGCAGAACCGTAGTCCAGGCACTTGTAACATCACGCCTGGACTATGGCAATATTCTCTACCTGGGCGCAGATAAAGCTACCATACATGTGCTTCAGGTTGTACAAAATGCGGCTGCGCGCCTGTTAAAGAACGTCCCTAGACGCACTTCAGCCGCTGCCGCCTTGCGTGACCTTCATTGGCTGAGCGTCCCCGAACGTGTTAAATTCAAGGCACTCTGTTACATGTTCAAGGCCAAGCAGGGCAGCGCTCCAGCTTACATTCAAGGGTTGGTAAAACCTTACAGACCCTTGCGCTCACTAAGGTCATCGGACACTGGCAATTTCACAGTGCCAAGATGTAAGCTGGCAAAAATGGGAGGCCACTCCTTTTCTATTCTGGGCCCTAAATATTGGAACTCCCTCCCACTGGCACTAAAGTTAGAGACCAACCTACTTCGCTTCCGTAGGGCTCTGAAGACTCTACTTTTCACTAAGCGTAGCCAATAGTTGGTTATGGCCTCAAGTCAGGTGCTGCACCGTCCTTTCTTCTACAGTCTATCCCTGGCGCCGGGAAACCCACTGTGGGTAGCTGTGCGCGATAAAAGCTTAAATAAATAAAAATAAATAAACTCAAGATGTCTCCTATGCCAATTCAGTTCCAGTACTGGTATTTTTATATGCTGATGATGCAGTGTTTCTTGACCGAACTCCAAATGCCCCACATAGCTTGGTAAGCGCTTTTTGCGAATCTAGACTGGTCAACCAACTTTCCTAAATCCCACACCATGGATTGTGGCCCTAAACAGCACTATTTGTTAAACACTGTCTGTATCAATGGGAATAGCTTAGAGAGCGTGTCCAGATTTCCATATCTAGGTCTCGTACCTGATTCTCATGGGTCATGGGCAGAAAATGTAAGGTATAGGACTGCCAAGTGTATGCAAGCTTTAGGTTCACTTTACAATGTTTGCAATGCTGTGAGATGCAAGCCAATCTCTACTCTTTTAGGTATATACATTAAACTATGTGTACCTACCACTAATTATGGTAGTGGAATATGGAGTTTCGCATACTGTCAGGCATTGCAAGTAGAAACGCCCCATCTCCCCATTGCTTTTGCAACAAAGAATTGGCCTTTCCTTATCTTGCAAATCTTATTAAGATATGCCTTTTTTTGTTATGGCTTCCTTTCAGTGTGGATCAACCCTCGGGCAACTTTTAGCAAAAATATAATTGATGATTGTATTCGATGTGAGCAGGGCTTGAACATTCCCCTGCATGAATATGTTAAGCAGAATGTTGTTAATCTGGGAAAATCCTCCTTATTTGATAATCCTCTGATTATATGTAAAAATGCTAAGAATTCTGTGAAACATTTATTTATGAACAGACGCTGTGCACTATGGGACATTTTGGATCTAAGAAAGCCCTTATTTAGGAACTATGCTGGCCTTTAAACCAATATAGATCCAGAGTCATAATTGTCTTATGTATGCATCAATTGGGACAGAGCTCTGCTGTTGAGATTTAGAGCAGGCACCATCTGTCATTTGTTGTGTTCCCACTGGATATTTGGTGATCTGGAAAAAATACATATTTGTGAGGATATTTCATCCCAAATTCTACTGCCCTTTAAATTATTTTGTAAATGTTATAAAACTTTTAGTTCACGATCATTAGTACCTCTTTTAAGGATAAACAATTTTAAGCAATGCAGAGTTGCCCTTTCTTTCGGTGCAATTTGTACCCATTGCTGAGATATGTTTTAGATTGGTAGTTTTTTAAATAAATAGTGTACTATTGTAAATGTCTTGATCTATGAGTGGGGTCATATTCTGGCTGTTTTTTGGGATATAAATGTAATTTTAAATATATAGATACTTTAAAAGAATCTTTTATGATTGTCTGTGACATTCAAATAAAGAATTTGATTGGCTGATTGATTTATTGATTGATTGAAGTACATACAAATGGTAAGGAAACTTTATTGGAATTTTTTTAAAGCAACAAAATATTATTTTTACACTAGGCAAACAACATGGGAAAGCTACGCACTGATTGAACTAACTATTATAAGATAGGTTTTTTTATTGGGGGTTGGAAGCCATGTCCGGGTGAACCACAAAAGTCAGTAAATTACCCTGTGCTTAACCCTCTGGTAGCTTAGCACAATGCAGTCAGGCTTAACTTACAGGCAAAGTGTAAAGTATTTATGCAGCACACAAGCAGTAAAGTGACAGCATATCCCAAGAAAATTCCCGAAATGATTTAGAAAATAGAGAAAATTTTAATAAGTAAAATGATACCAGAACAACAAAAATCCAATAGGCAGACAGGAGATATGCAATTCTAAAGTTTTAAGTAGATATAACTCCTACAAGTACAAAGTGCTACTCACGGTCATCTGATTGTGCTGGACCAGGGGAACGTCACAAATTCAGACGCACCACAATGGAGCGCGGGCTGGATACAGGTTAGCCCGGCTAAAAAAGTTACCTTCTCAAAGTCTGGTGCGAAGAGTTCCATTCACAGTGGAAGAGCTCTCGGAGAGTAAAGCAGCGCCTTGGTTGGTCATTTCTTTAGTGTGAAGAGCAGGCCTAGCTTCACGGAAGGTCGTCGCTGAACTGCAAAAATCCAGGCAAGCATTGCAGACGTTCATTGCCCGAGCTTTGCGTTGGTGGTCACCATGGTCTGTTGTTGCTGTAGCACGAAGTGGTGCACAAACATTTGCATTCTCCAGAGCGTTGCATTGGTGGTCGCCGTAGGCGGCAGGGTCAATGTGCAGATGGACTCCTTTGTAGCCACAAAAAGCCCAAAACTTCAGGATTCTATCCTTTCTTGTAGAGGAGTGCACTCTGATGACAGCTAATGGTCGAGGACCTGGGGTGACACCTCTCGGGGATCAGGGACTCACTCTAGTTGAGGCCGTCAGGGCTCAGGCAGGTCTAATTGCAGGTTCAAGCACGTCAAGTGCAGCAGGTCAGCTGGGCAGCTGCAGAGAGGCCTCTGGAGGTTGATTTGTCCCTGTAGTGCAGAACAGGAGGTAGGTCAACTGACCCTTGGAGTCACTTGTGTGGCCTTTCATGAAGGGAGTAGGTGCAGTCTTCCTTCTCAGTGAGTAGGACAGTCCTACTGGGGACATGGCAGGCCTTCAAGCGGTATGGCAGTCCTCTGGGGAACAAGGGAGCCCTCCTTCTTATAATATCCACAGGTCTTGAAGTGCACTGAAGAGTGGATCTAGAGGTCCAATATGTATACCTAGTGCCAGCCTTTGAAGTGGAGGGATTCCCTAAACTACCCCACCTCTGTTTCCGGAACGTTCTTCCACTACCCTGTAATGGCTCCAAGCAGTCCGGGGGTGACAAAAGCATAGCTGCCATGTTTTCAGGCAGCGTATGTGTATCCTTTTCATGGTTTCAGTGTACTTATGAGTGACATTCGACAATCAAATGTGTGACACCTAGAGTGACATTTTCTCATGAGTAAACCCAAGCAATGAAGTCCATGGAAAAAGGTAAATATCTGAAATGACACCCCTTTGACCAATTGGGAAGCTCTAAAATGATATTAAAACTGCTGCGTACACCCTAAATAGGTCAGTAACATACTATCTCTTTCAAGGATGATCATCCTACTAAAAAACAATTGTGGTATCATGATGTTAAACAGTAAGTAAGGAGGCAGGACAAATATAGAAGTTGGCTTTACCTCACACAGCCATGATTCAATTGTTTCTGCATTGATAACATTAACCTATGATGCTTCATAATGTTAGAGTGCATTTCCCATTGATTACTTTACTTCATTTTATCTTTCATTTTAAGGTGTTTGCTGTGTTATTTTATATGCAGGTACCTGAAGGTGAAAGGCCAACTTTTTCAGCCAACTCATTGTACCTTCCTTCACACTCTGATATTACCCCAATTGCAGTCCCCAGTGCTCCACTGGACTCCCCTGATCAAAAACATTACTGTCATGCTCAGCCAGCAAAGAGTGTCTTTGAAGTGGGTGGCCATACCGGGGGCCACTGGGCTGCAGACTCTGTGCTGAGTTGATTTCAGGGTGAGGGCCAGGCCGGCAAGACTGCTCTTGGATTAAATGGTGCTCCCCTGAATGTATAAATGCAGGTCATTTTGAATGTCACTGCTGTCCACTGAGATGCCATCTGCTCAGCTTGTCTTTGTCCGCGTACCTCAACAGTTGCCTCACTTTCTACACGCCCACCCGCCAACTCCGATCCGCCAGCCTCGCCCTCGCCTCCGTGCCACGAATTCGCAAATCCACCGCCGGAGGAAGAATCTTCTCCTACCTGGCAGCCAAGACATGGAACTCCCTCCCCACCCACCTACGGCTGACCCAGGACCATCTCTCCTTCAGGAAACAACTCAAGACCTGGCTGTTCGATCAGTAGCGACTCCCCCTCCCCAGCGCCTTGAGAAACTAGCGGGTGAGGAGTGCGCTTTACGAATTTTGCTGATTGATTGATTGATTTGTGGTTCTTGTCACTGGTTGGTGCAGCTGAGGACATAGTTGTTGTATATTAAACGGGTGAATTAATGTGCGCCCTGGAGTCAGTCACACATAAGGAGGTAGTGCCCTGAAATAAACACCACACCACGGCCCAACGCCACGCCACTCTGCGATACTCTACAACACTCTCCTCCACTCTACCACAGTTTACAAAACTCAACTCTAAAAGAGTCCATTGTTCGACACTCCACAGTACAACACTCCACTCTATGACAATCTCCTGCATTGTATTGTACACCACTCCACTCTATACCACTCCACCCTACAACACTGTTCTAACTCTACGCCACTCGAAGACACTCCACTTGACAACATTCCACTCCACTTTATGCAACTCCACTCTACAACAGTGTACAGCACTCTAAAACAATCAGCAGGTCAACTTCTGGATTCAGAGAGGAGACATCTGAGAAAGTACTATGGCTAAAGGCCGGACCATTGCAACAACCTAAACAAATTACAAATGATCTACCAGCCCAATCCCATTATTCTGTGGCCTAACTTGGCAAGAAGCAAAAGTCCCACAATAGCTTTGATTGGCTAGTAGGTTGCTTGGCTCCAGTAAACACAAGCAATGGACATCATGGGATGTCTACCATCCTTAGGGAAACTAGAGTGATAGTGCACCCAGTTGCCATGCAATTGCACAAAACCTACCGGAAAGAAGCACTTTTGGTTTCCTCGCAATGGCTGGGGACGCTTTGAATCACAGTGATCAGTTTGCTTGGGGCCAATGTTTCTGGATATAAACTGACACTGGAAGTAAGCATACAGTGCACAAAATAGAAAATAATATTTCATTTTTTAGGCTTTGGAAAGCATGTGACATTAAGTGCTGCACTAACTTCCAAGAAGAAATTCTTGAGATTAAAGTTTGCCAAATGGATTTGTCGTGATTTCACAGCAGCTGACTGCAGACATGGAAAGGCTGTTTTCTTGTTGAATAGTGCCCACTGGTGCTAAAAAAAGAAATCACGTTTCTGCACTTCAGTATTCTCACTCCTCCAGAGTGTAGTAGTTTCATGTGTGCAACAATATGAAATTTGGGGAAACAGTTCAGGACTCAAACAACCACATTATTATGAAATCTAATCTGACAGAAGCAACATTTCCTGGTTAGCTCAGAGGCCTGGCTCCAAGAAAAACAAGCAGTGGACATTAACAGATACCAAAGACCTTCAGAAAAACTAGCCTGACTGTGCACTTTTACGAACTGGCAGCATAAAAGCGGTTCAACAGCTACAGAAAACATGCACCTTTGAATAAATGGTTTTCCCCAAACGACTGGGTGCACTTCAAATCTGAGTGGCCAGTTGGCCAACTGCTACGGTTTCTGGATTTTCCCACGAGAATCAACACACAGTGCACATAGTTCCTAATAGAAAACAAAGTTTCCTTTTTGGTTTAGGGGTACGAAGTTTGTATAGAGCTGCAAACTCTAATTTCCAAGAACAAACAAATGCGGTAAAAAACAAATGCATATACGGTTACCTCAAGACTGTAGCCGACTGAAGATTGGGGAAGGTTGTTTTTTGGTGGAAGAGTGCCCCCTGGTGTGTGAACAAAAACCACGTTTCAGTATGCAGTACTCTGGATCCAAGCTGCATTATTCACTTGTGGTGAGCAACAATATGAAACGTTAGGGTCATCAATCTTGGGCGTAAACAACTACATTTTTATGGCATGTGAATTTTACGCTCTTCAGCACTGCGAAATTCAACGACTATGCGTTATTTAAATGCAGAGCAAATATTTTACATGGCACTGTGACTTTTTTTCGAAACGTTTTATTCCCTAACTGAACATTTCTAGGTAAACTAGTGGTCAGGGCCGGCTTTAGCGCTGGTGGCGCCCAGTGCGACAATGGTTGTTGCCCCCTCTCCCCCAGTGACCACCTCTGCCATGGATTCCCTCACTACCACCCTTTAACAGTGTCCTTCTGGTCTCCATAACCACCACTCCTTCTCTAAGATTCATTTAATTAGTTGTATAGCGCCACTTATACCAGTGTAGGGTGTCGGAACACTTTACATCGCACACAGACTACACAGAGACAATTAATCACAGGTGTGCAAATCAGTGTATAGGAAAAGTTACAGAAGACAGAGGACTACAAGGGGTAGGAGTCACATGTCATCCACACTGGTAGACAGTATAGTTTAATAGTGCTTGGTGTAGAGAAGCACAAACTCAGAATTTAAAACGTAACACCGTAGTTGGGGGTTCTTTTTCATAATCAGAATCGGTTGATACCCAAATGAATCCTTTTTCCAACATTGGAATAATGAAAGACGAGGGAAAAATCGTAACACTCTCATCTATTGCATGCAACTCTTTAGTGACAGTTAATACCTCACTGTTCTATGCTAGGATGTTAACTTATTAACTGCAAGTAGTAAAAGGATCTCTCAGACAAAAGCAATGGCCCACTGATCTATTTAAATTATATGCACTTTGTGATCTGCTGCTTCTTTGCAGTAGGCGTATAAACCATATGCGCTACCCTGACCCTACCATGACTCAAAGCTTCCACTAGACAAACCTCTGATCTTTGTGTAGGAAGAAAGTTAATCACAGTTATCTTGAAATTTTTATTGACGGCTGATAATTGCTAGAGGCTAGGAACGCTGGCTGAAGGTGCTTTTAAAACTATTATACACTTACAAACACAACGCCCCGCAAGAGGTCAATGTTTGCGCTGTGATATTTTGGGGTAGAAAAGAGGCGGGACAGACGGAAAATTCAAATTTGCACTATTGATCCAGTCTAGTGCACAGAAGGTTTTTTTGCACCAGAAGGAAATGAGTTGTGGAGCTCAACACCATATAATAGCAGCAGGTGAGAACAGTGGACCTACAAGAAGAGGCTTAGCAACAGACTAGGCAATTGGATAAACACACATAAGTATAGTAAGCACCAATCAGATACCAGTAAACTGTATAACCCCTCACTTGACTGTGAACAGCCCTCTTTTCTTGTTGCTTGCAGTCAAGATGTGTACCCTCCTAACTATTCTGGTCATTATATTTATGGCATTCTAGTATATCTGAAATATGCAAGATATTTTATTGCTTTCCTTTTGCAGCGCGCACTGGGGCATCTTACCAAGGGGGGCGATAGGCAATTATCGCCGGTTTAGCGTCCGTTTCGGCCGCTAAGCGGCGATAATTTTATCGCTATATTAGCAAGCTGTCGCTAACTGATGTTAGCGACAGATTTTAGGCGATACCGAGCGGGTTGGGGCCCGCTTTGCATGTCAGGAATATTTATCGCTAATGACATGCAAAATGGGTGTACTCAACCTGTTAGCGACTGAAAGCAGTCGCTAACGTCGCTATCGCCTATTAGCAAGGCGGGCGTAGCGATGGAAATATTCCCGCTATCGCCAAAAACTAACGCCTGCTCATACCACTTCTTAGCCATGTTATCCAATGGGAGGTGGATAACATGGCTAAGAGCATTTCGTCGCTAATGCGTGAATATCGCTCTATTCTCTGCAATATATTCACGCTATCGCCGGAAAAATTATCGCTTTGGAGATAAACGTTGCTAATAGCACGTTATCTCAGCGATTATTTCCGGCGATGCTTAGCGATAAAAAAATCGTTGCTAAGCCTAGTTAGCGATAAATATCGCTACTCGTTGGTAATATGCCCCACTGTTCTGTGCTTCTCTTCACAGTGGCGTCCGCCATTTTAGGATGCTTGCGCTTGTGCCATTTTTGTATTGCGTGGCCCCTGTGACTCTGTGCTGCAAGTGGTTGGTTTGCGCGATCACATATTGCCTCTTGTTCTTTCTCCCACCTTTGTTTGCCCTTTCTGTAATTGGAAGGGTGCAGTCTATCGCTCTGCTTTCCTTCAGCTCTTTCTGTGGCCTGTTTGGCAGTAGGCCCCTGTATTTGCCCTCGCTGGTGTTGCCTCCTGTAATCTTATTTTCTGCCATATTTACAAAAATGGAAATAAACGGCACCCCTTTGCTTAATGAAGACAATGATGATAGGGAAGCATTTAAAAATATCTTGAATTAATTAATGTATTCCTCAGTTGAACAGGCTCTTTGTGGCTTCTATGAAAAAGATGTAAACAAATATGGAAAATTCTATGAGGAGCATGATGTCTAAGATGTTATTGGTCCGTTCTGCGGGGTAAAGCAGAAAATGAGAAATGCTGTGTTTATCTATCAAAAAGAAAAATGCCATGACCCCCAGTCTTGATTTTGCACTTCTGAGCAGTGAGCTTTTCTCACACCAGACTGAGGACGTCGTTCCTCCCAGGCATGCTTCTAAGGCGGGGAATACAAAAACGCATGTTAAGTGTAAGAATGAGTCAAAATAAATTTAGGATGCTCCCCAACAAAGAGTTATTTCTAATATTATGGATTCTTATGATGACATAGGGGATGCAGATGACAATACAGATATTTTTGGGGTCAAAGATCCTTCTACTTACCCTCCTCCTTCGAAAAAGTCTGAACCTGAATCCTTTTTAGCCAAAACAGTTCTAGACGCAGAAGGAACATCTTTGTTCGATCCCAATCTTATTCACCATTCAAACTCAATGGAGTGTTTCCCCGCTGCCCATGTGGGAGATTCTATATCTTCCAGGTTGCATACACACATAAACAAGCAAACTAGGAGTAAACTAAAATCCAAGTGTCTTGGTCTTCACTTTCCTCCAACATTACCTCCACTTCAACAATTTACCAGTCTTTGTCCACCTTCTTTTCAAAATTTGGCAAAGATCGTCGCAAAGGTGTTACTCCCTTTTCATCAATTTACAAAGCCTAACAGTTGTTAAAAAAGGTGTTTTTGAAGCTTGTTTTTGCACTGGCCGGTAGAGGCAGGAGACACTTAAAGTGACATTCCTAATGTAATCAGAGATCCAAAGGCTCCTTTAATTCAAGCTACACCTACCAAGACTACACACCAGAGTTCAACCCCCAAAGAGGTAGAGGTTACAGAGGTCACGGACAAAAGAATTTCAGAAACAATAATCAACAAGGTGAGTATATCTTCTGGCCTGTGGGGGCCGTCTTCAGTATTCAGTTATAAAGTGGTAAACACTAACTGTGGATCCTTGGGTTCTAAATACAATACAAGGTTATCTTATAGAGTTTTATGCACCACCTTTCCAAAGTGCATTTCCCGCTCTTCCAAGGTTTTCAACAGACATGTCTAACCTAATTTACTCAGAAATTCAATCTCTTTCACAAAAACAGGCAATTCAGGTTTCCCGTTCAGATGGGTTTTTCAGTTCCCCGTTCTTGGTCCTGAAGAAAAACAAAAAGATGAGGTTGGTTATGAACCTCAGACTCTTCAATCAGTTTGTGGTGTACGACCACTTCAAAATAGAGACTATAATTCACCTTATAGACTCTTTACGTGAACACTGCTGGATGGTAGGGCTAGACATGCAAGAATGCCTACCTTACTATTTCCATTCATCGTTCCCACAGAAAATTCCTTCAATTCCGATGGCAGGGATAAACTTACCAGTTTTACTCTCTTCGCTTCGGTCTCTCTTGGAAACCATGGTGCTTTACAAAGGTAATGAAACCTGCAGTGGTTTACCTCTGTTCTCTGGGCACCAGACTGATAATTTACTTGGACGCCGTTCTATTTATGAGTCAAAACATACAGACTCTTTGCGTCCACCTTCCTCTCACCTGTTCCCTTCTTTCAGAGCTTGTTTTCCTTTTAAATACAGAAAAATCAATTATGATTTCCACTCAACGGATAGAATTTCTGGGCTTTCTAGTAAATTATTCAAGTTCTACTATTATGATTGTTCAAAGCATATTAATAGAAAAAGCAGTTTCAACAGGTTTACGATAGAAAGTGCAAAAAACAGACTCAGCCTGGTTAGGAAATTCCGCTCCGTTTGTCTTTTTCCCACTCTGTGCAGAGCACGGAGATCCGGAAAACTCAGCGGAGAGGAGCATAATTATTTCCTCGCTCGCCGTCGCCAATGTTAAGTTGCTAAGCCTGAGCAATAAAACTTCACTCCTTACCACCTCCCGGCGACATTTCTACATGTGGGCAGTCGCAGATGGTCAATACTGCTCACGTCGAATATCTACTGGCGTGGCAGAAAGAAGCAGCAACCTCTTGCACTGTGCGTGGAGCGGCCAATGCTGATTTTATAGCATGGGACAAACGCTTGGTGCTACAAATCAGCAATAACAGTGCAATGTACCACACTCCACTGCTTGCAGAGCTCCGCTTAGCATGGAGGAGCATTTTAGTCACTCGCAAATCTCCACAAACTCCTCCCAGGCCTAATTATTAGACCAATCAGCTGATATCAGAACATCCTCTAGACTAGAACCAGCCCAAAAAGCTTTGGAAGCCATGGCTCCCCGTGCTGAATGGGCACCAAAAGAGGCAGTAACAATATCCGCAAGGGACATAACCCACTTAACCCAATGAGCACGAGTAGGTGAAGAAACAGATGTATTGAATCTGAATGTGAAGTGAAGTGAAGTGAAGTGAAGGGGTTTTGTAGAGCGCGACTGCTGCCCGAGGGCGTCCAAGCGCTGATAGTAGAAAAGGAGCTCTGAGGGGGGGGAAGAGGAGGATGAGGAGGGGGTTAATTTCTAAATAGGAATGTTTTCTGTTCTTTGCGGAAGAGCGGGAGAGTAGGGTTAGACCTTAGTGAGAGGGGAAGAGAGTTCCAGAGCTTAGCAGCGTTGAGCGAGAAGGACCTGCCTCCTGCTCTGGACCTTTTGATTCTGGGGACTGCAGCGAGAAATGCATTTGTGGATCGAAGGGATTTACCGGGACAGTAAGGGGAGAGAAGTGAGTGATTGATCTCAGGGCTCGCTCTCTGGAAGGCTTGGTGCGATATGCGATATGAATAGGCTAGACCTCTGTGTAAATGACGGGTCTTTAGTCTTTGCAAGGCGCGATAGTGTAGAGGGCCTAGAAATATTGCTTGAACGGACAATAAGAGAAGACCCATGAACCTTGCTAAGGATCAGAGAGAGATGACAGACGTTCAAAGAATTCGGATATTTTCTGATTTTGTGGTCTTTATTTTTGCTGAGGGATGATGGTGAGTGGCTGAAGAAGAATTTATAAGAAGACCCAACTTTGTTGTGATGGGATTAGCCTGTACTTTTCTGAATTGATTGGAAAACCTAGGGCATGTGGTTTGAATTTGTAACTGAAGAGAAAGAATGGATTGACTCATTATGAGAATGTTGTCTATGTATATGATTAACATGATGCCTTGAGTTCTGAGGAATGCTACATCTGATTAAATTTCTTTTGTAAAACACCATGGGGCTGATGAAAGGCCAAAAGGAAGATAGGAGAAATGATAGGTCTGACCCTGCCATTGAAATTGGAGGAATGTTCTGTGATCTGGTAGAATGGGAACAAATAGATAGGCATCTTGAAGGTCCAGGTAGACCCTCCAGTCATGTTGTTGCTAGGAGTCCCTGAGATGGACAATGGTTTCTATCTTGAAGTGACAGTAAACTACAAATTGTTTGAAGTTGATCACAGATCTCATCTTTTTGTTCTTTTGAACCAAAAAGAGAGAACTGAAATACACCAAGGGGATGGGAGAAGTTATCTGAATTGCCTGTTTGGTGAGAAGGAAATGAAGTTGGACATCTCTGTGGAAAATTTTGGAGGAGGAGGAAACTCCTTTTTGATAAGGAGACCAGTAAAGTTCTCTTGCATTACCTTGGACAGTGTTTAAAACTTAGGGATAGGAAGCTATGGACTGCCATTTTGAAAGTAATGGAAGATTAAGGCCTCCTATAGAAGGAAGGCCAGAAGAAAGACATACTAGTTTGGGAACTGTATCTTGAACTTTTCTGGCCTCTGCCATGGTAGCCTCTTTGTGGGTAATATTTGTGTCATGTATTCCTGATGGGAGACATTGTAGGAGCCTCTGGATCCCTGATGTTGGTAGTTACAGCCAGAAAAGCAGCTTCTGCCTCTACCAGTCCTGGCAAAAACATGTTGCGAAAAAAAATAGTGAGAGACTGGTTGGCCTTTTCAAGCAAAGAGAAAGGAGATACCTCTTTACTCAGTTCCTTGACAGAAGAATCCCCCAAGAGGAGCCTTCCACTTTAAATTTGGTGTCTGAGGTGGCAAGGTTAACCAGTTTTGGATCTAATTTGAGCAGTAAACCTTTTCTGTGTTCATGAGTTAAGGCAGAATGGGCATTGCTTAACAAGGAAAATGCTCTTTGTACCCAAAAAGATAGAACTGCCTGATCTATAGAAAACATATCCGATCTGGCAAACCTAGCCAAATCAAATATCCGTTCCAGTTGACCTTTATGCGTGAGACCTTGCCAAATACTGAGAACAAGGAGATCATAGTAGGGTCTATGGTAGGAGTAAGGGAATTTTTTTAGGGAGGGTATGGTCTGGGGTATTCTGACTTAAGCTAATACCCTAGTTATTTTATCAAGAGGCAAACGGAGCCTAACAGCTATGTACTCACTCACATCGTCAGCCAGGAACCAGTCTGTGGGGTTAGGGTGATGAATTAAACTCGGATAAAACAAAGGTGAACCATCAGAGTCCAAACTGGTAACAGCAGCAAAAGGATCCTTATACAGAGAACCTTTAGCTTTTCCGTGAGGAAGACTTGAACGGGAATCAAAGTCTCACATTATTATTGTCATTTTCAGAATCTATGTCCCCCATGTCATCATCTGTGCCATTCATGTGGGAAATTTTTATAGGAGATTACACCAACCTAGGGCCAGATAGGGATGTTGGATGGAAAGCCTCCGACCAGTGGTCGGAAGCTCTCTACTCTACATCCTGGGTTTACCTCCGACCGACAAATTTCGATGAGGACGGTCAGAAGGAAACCAGCGGGGAGATTCTGCCTCTCTTCCGACAGGCTTTGTGAGCCCGTCGGAACAGAAACAGAATAGTAATCCTTAAAATGACTACGCGAATCCGGGCTTGGTTCTGCTGTCTGGAATATGATATCAAAAACATTGGTTCCAGTGGCATATTCTGAATTAATAACTATTAATTGTTGTGCTCAATGGCAATGATTATTACAACTGAGGATTAAGAATGGCGGAAAGAAGTGCACTCACAATTATATTGTATACTTTAAACTTTATAGACTCTTACTGAGGACAATTTTTATCATACATAATGATTCATAGGAAAAACACAAACAGTACATAAAGGTGCAGTGTGTCCCAAGTGGGTAAAAAAACACAACAACCAAACTCACAGTACATAAAACATGAAAGCTCCAAAGGCACAGTGGTTTCTAACTAAATATATATATTGGAAAAAGACCCAGAAAAATTACAACAAATGTAATGAGTGAATCTACACAGTCATAGGCACTCTCTTATAAGGGTTCTTTTTCACGTGGGCGTCGACGGCGTTTCGACCCTATGGGATTGGGGTCTCGTCAGGACAGGAAATTATAGGACATCTGGTCTTTATTCCTATGAACACCCATGCGTGGTGAAAGGAAAAAGATTCAAACACTTACAAGTGACCCAGCCGGGCACACATGTAGTGGTCGGGAAAGCGCAGTATGTGGCGCGCAGTAATAGGGTTTAAAACGTATGATGATGTGGGTAACACCTGCAATGGGTGTACCATATATGAGATATCTCAAGGATATCCAATTCCGTGTTGCAGATTATATATCAGATTTGGTCCGTTTACAATTTTAGCAAGGGTGATACCTTGTTGCTGTAGAGCCCAGTCGCGTCTAACAGCTTCCCGCTTCCGTGTTACACGGCACCAGGAGCCGTGTAACACGGAAGCGGGAAGCTGTTAGACGCGACTGGGCTCTACAGCAACAAGGTATCACCCTTGCTAAAATTGTAAACGGACCAAATCTGATATATAATCTGCAACACGGAATTGGATATCCTTGAGATATCTCATATATGGTACACCCATTGCAGGTGTTACCCACATCATCATACGTTTTAAACCCTATTACTGCGCGCCACATACTGCGCTTTCCCGACCACTACATGTGTGCCCGGCTGGGTCACTTGTAAGTGTTTGAATCTTTTTCCTTTCACCACGCATGGGTGTTCATAGGAATAAAGACCAGATGTCCTATAATTTCCTGTCCTGACGAGACCCCAATCCCATAGGGTCGAAACGCCGTCGACGCCCACGTGAAAAAGAACCCTTATAAGAGAGTGCCTATGACTGTGTAGATTCACTCATTACATTTGTTGTAATTTTTCTGGGTCTTTTTCCAATATATATATTTAGTTAGAAACCACTGTGCCTTTGGAGCTTTCATGTTTTATGTACTGTGAGTTTGGTTGTTGTGTTTTTTTACCCACTTGGGACACACTGCACCTTTATGTACTGTTTGTGTTTTTCCTATGAATCATTATGTATGATAAAAATTGTCCTCAGTAAGAGTCTATAAAGTTTAAAGTATACAATATAATTGTGAGTGCACTTCTTTCCGCCATTCTTAATCCTCAGTTGTAATAATCATTGCCATTGAGCACAACAATTAATAGTTATTAATTCAGAATATGCCACTGGAACCAATGTTTTTGATATAAGTAAACGCCCTGGTTCCTTGTGAGTAGGGTCTCCCTTGTCCTTTGTGAAAGTCTGGAATATGATGTCGGATTCCGACAACCAATCCATGTTGGGAGAAATGAAGGCTTACAACAGCCCTATGGGCGGTCGTATCAAAATACGGCGATCAAAACTGCCAAACTGAGGTCAGGCGGTTCCTTTCCGCAACAATGTCATCACACCAACATTGTAATAAGGCCCTTAATATTTTTTGTTTTAGCTTTACATTTAGATGTGGTTCGAGTAACTTGTTATTGGAGAAATTATTATTGTTATTCCCCTCCTTGGTAGGAGGCCTGGGAGAAACCATGTCCTCTGCCGAGTGTGAGGGAACTTCACTGCTCACTAACGCAACATTAGATTTTGACATGGTGTTACGCTACAGGCATGTATATACACATTTTGAGATCATGTGTTGACCGTTGACTCCATGCTGCTTTATTTTTCATTTTGTGAGCACTGTTTCATCTTATGTCTGTCTGGCCCTGCCTTTCAGCTGCAAACACAGGCAGGCCCTCAGGTTACTAGGGCACACACAGAAATGTTTATGTTTTTCACTTCACTGAGCGGTGAGATAAGCTGCTAGAAGAGACCGTGTGAGCTGCGCAGCCCAGGGATGAGAAAGGGAAAAAATCTGCCTCAGCTCTCATCGGAGCCTGCCAGCTCAGCTCTGTTGAGTAATCTTAACACAAAGAGTGCAGCCAGCACCTACAGGGCTGATGAAGGGAGGAGGAGATTCTCAAAGCCTCTCTCTGTGTTAGTAAGAGTATAAATACGGAGACCTCTTGGTGTTTTATCAGGATCTCTCTTTAGGGGTGGAAGCAATGCCTAGAGACCTTTCCCAGTTGAAGAGCTTCTGCCGAGACTGTCAACAGGCTCCACAGTCATACTGGAAGGATTAAGTAAGACAGTCAACCGGTGATTTATTCCAAGTTTTAATTACCTTATTCTTGTGTACATGCAGTTACCTTTCTACACATTTATTCTTGGGTATCTACATTTACTGTATGCATTTATTTTACATGTGCATTTTTGCTATTTGATATATTGGAACTTGCTGTCATAAAGATTCCTCTTTACTTGGCAAATGAGTGTTGGGCTTTTGCTTATGTTGTACCCAACTGAGTCAGTTTGGCCGCCAACTGATTAACCTTGGTTTGCACTGAGGAATGCAATGCAGAGAATGAAAGAGGATATGATAAAGATTGCAATTTTCATAGGTGTTTCTTATGATTTGATGAATGAATTGCTAAATACATTAGTGCAAAATAAGATAAAGATTTTGGCCTCTTTGTACAAGAGTACGCAAAAGAAAAATTAGTTTGGGTGGGGAGAGCAGCAACAGAATGCATTTAACGCATCAAAATAGGCAATAGAGCGTGCCTTGGAATTATGGCCAGTACGAGAGGTGGATGTTGAACTAAATGTGACAGTCCAAGGGCAGTATGCTAACTGGAATTTGTGGCTGAAGCAAAGAAAGAAGAGGGTGCCTTTTGGATTTTGGGCAAAGAAATTACCAAATGATGTAGAGCAATACACTCCATTTAAAAAGCAGTTGCATGCATGTTATGGGGCGATGGTGGACACTGAGCAGTTGACTCTGGGGCACAATATGATTTTGAGACCTGAGATTCCTATAATGCAATAAGTGATGAGTTCCTCCAAGACCCATAGAATAGGGCATGTGAAGGAAGCTAGCATAATCAAGTGGAAGTGGTACATACAACACAGGGCCCGAGTAGGTCCCAAAGGAACAGCAGTGTTGCACCCAGCAGGAGGCGCAGACCCCAGTGGAAGATAGAGTTGTTACAGGATGTGCTTGACATGCAAGAGTCCTCTGGGATGCGAGGTAAGGAGTTGTGGCAAGAGATCTGGGAAATGATGTTACCACAAAGCACAGTTACTGTATATAACTTAGATGCCCACTGCCCACCAGACTCATTAGAATGGTGGTGTAATTCCTTGGCAGATTAAAAAGCCAACATTTTGGATGCTGAGGTGGTGAAACAGGATTGTGATTTGGTATGAAGGAATAAGTTGGCACACCATAAATGTGGACATCTGCCAGAGAAAGCCATTAACATGTGGGCAGAGAATAGAGGGATTCATATTCTCCTAGATTTGATCACAACTGCGATTATGTAATGTCCAATTTCTCAGCATACACAACACGGACCAGTCTCACAGGTGGTGAGAGGTCAGCTAGGTAGGGGAAAGCTACCAGGACTGAAATGGTAGAGCGACTAGATTGGGCCAATGACAATTAGTCTGTGGTGTCAGTATGCATGTACGGTGGTGGATACTTACTCTGGCTACTTGATAGCCTTTCCATGTAAACGTGCCACCCAGCAGAATACTTTGAAAACATTGAACTTACTGATTTTCAATCATTAAAAAACATTTTTGATTTCCTTCCGGTGGCCACAAGAAAGACAGTGACAGTGGCACTAATTATTTCCCGATTAGATTATTGTAACAGAATCCTCGCAGGCATAAAAAAGCAAACACTGAAAAAAATACAATCAGTGCAGCATGCAGCAGTATGCCTAGTTTTAAAACTGCCTCGAAGAACATCGGCTTCACCTGCCCTGAAAAGCCTACACTGGCTCCAGCTCAAGGATTCTTTTTAAAATTTTATTAATTACTTTCAGAGGCATGAACAATATTGGTCCCAAATATTTGGCAAAAAGATTCATTCATTATGCCCGAACAGAACATTGAGGTCCTCTGGTGCTAACCTCCTCAGGTAGCCAAAATATAAATATAAAACAAGAGGAGGCAAAACCATCAGTGTCCTAGGCCCCAAGGCCTGGAACCAACTGCCATCCGACTTAAGGCAACTTAAGTCTGAAATCCTTTTTAGAAAGTCCCTCAAAACATGGATTTTCAGAGTAACCGACAGCCTATGCCTATCTTTAATTTAAGGCCTCAGCGAGCAAGACTTTCCATCTCTCCACATAGCACCAGGAGGCTCCTTCCGGAGCAACAGTTGCGCTTTATAAATGTTCACTTACATTACATTACATTTTGTATCATGGTATTCCATTGCAAATTCAAAGTGACAATGCTTCTCATTTTAAAGACACATCAGTTCGGGGTTATTGTCTACAGCACAACATAGAGTGGATAGAAAGAATTGTCAGATGGGTCATTAAAAGGTTGGAGAGATAACTTGCACAATGAATTGTTAATTTCAAGCAACAGGCCTTTGACAAATGCAGAGACTCCAACAATGCAAATGTTGCCACCAGTTTGGCAGATTCAGCCTCACGTGGCCACCAACACAAGCTTTTACTTAGAGACAACTCCCAGAGCCTGCAGGTCTTGACTTACATGCTTTACAGATGCACAGACTGAAACCCAGAGATATAGCTTTAATTGAAACCGGGATTGGAATTCAGATTTTCCCGGGGCATTTTGGATTGATTGCCCCTCATTCTGGGCTTGCCTAGAAAGGCATCTAAGTTTTGGGAGAGGTAATAGTCTGATTACCAAGAAGAGATAACACTGATACTGTTGAATAGTGGAGACACTGATTTATTAGTGCAACCACAACGTGGAGATCGAGTTGCTCAGATTGTCATCATGCCAGTTTATGGAGGAATCGTTTGGAAGGGACTGGCTCAGCACTTCTTACTATATGGGGAAAGGAAGGGTTTGGTTCCACTAGTAAAAACCCAGGAGCCAAAGTATGGATTGAATCCCCCAATAAACCCCCCTGCACTCGTGGAAATTATAACTACTGGCAAAGACAACATCTTTGTCGAAATGAGACCTTCAGAGGAGAAAGGGGAACATGTGCCTGCTGATAAATATTATTTGCGAGAATAAATAATACTTGTTTGTTCTCTGTTCTTCTAGATCACAGCATGGGATGTTTCTCTGTATGGACAGTGTTCAGGAGTGTACAGAGGGGACCCACAGCCATGGGACTCAATGGCCAGCATCAAATGCATGTTAAATTGCCCAAAGGATGGCTCTTTTTGTGTGGCAAAACGTCATACATCCACATTCCAGCAAACCTGTCTGGGGGACCACGTGCCCTAACACAGTTAGGAATAATGATGTTTCCTTTGCATTCAGCTTTACATTCTCTGTGCTAGAGATGCATTTCAATTGTCTAAAGACTGTGATTCTGAAATTACCTTGTTATCCAAAACTGAATATATTAGTCTAGCTACATCCATAGTTGGCGTTCCTGTGTTAGCTGTGTACAATACTAGGATAATAAACAAGCTTGCATGTTTAATGGTAAAAGGAAATATATAAATGAAACTTCTCATGCAGTAGCTGAATTGCTATTAGATGTTCAGGGAACAAGGTGTTGCTGGTGGGTAGGGATCATGGGTTATGGAATGAGTATTGGTGGCCCAAGAATCTAGGCACTCCCTCTCCTAAGCAGGTTGTAAAGAATTGGGGGTTTGGATGGACACCTCTCTCAGTTTCCAGACCCAAACGAAGAAGGTGGCGGGCACCTGTTTCGGTTTGTTGCACGGACTTACACCTATTTTGGGTTTCTTTGATGCCCCGACCAGACAGACCATCATTCAGACCTTGATTACATCTAGGCTTGATCACGCAAACTCTCTGTATCTGGGGGCTAACAAGGTGGAAGTAAACAGGCTACAGAGAGTACAGAACGGAGCAGCAAGAGCTATTCTGGGTCTGCGCAGAGTCTGTTTGGCGACTAACACAATCTGATGCCTTCATTGGCTGCCTGTGGCTCAACGGATTGAGTTCAAGGCTCTTTTCACAGCCTTTAAAATCTTGAAGCTTGCCTCCCCTAACATTTTGCCTGATTTGCTTTCTTTTTACGTCCCCTCCCGTCAGCTTCCCTTCAACATCGGGCGCTCCTTCCGGTACAGAGCAGCTATTCTCTGGAACTCACTGCCCCTCCATATTCGAGGCCTCAGCAACTTCCTCGAATTCAGAAAAGCTATCAAAACTTTTCTCTCTCCCACTGTGTAGGTCGCTCTGGTTTCCCCTTGTGTTGTGGTTGCCTATTTGCTGTTAGCGCTGGGACACCTCTTGGCTGGGGCAGCTGTCGCGCTCTACAAATCTTTTAAATAGAAATAAAATAGAAAAGCTGCTTTACAAAATAGGGCTGCTATTTATTATTTGTTTTTAAAAACATAACCATGGCTGTGCAGACTTTGAAGGTTTATGCTGTTTCAATTTGTCTTACCATTCCACATCCATCCTTTTGCATCTTAATGCCTTTTCATTCATTCGTCAAAGGAGTAAAGTGGGATGTGGACAAGGGGTGGTGGTATTGGTTAATTGGATGGTTGCCTCGTTTTGGGCAACTTTGTTATATTTTAAGTGTCATTTTCATTATACTTTGTACTTTGATATCTATTTGCTGCTGGTTGCAATGTGTGCCTAACATTATATCTTTGTTTCATCCTAGAACTATGACCTTTCTAATTATTAGTTAATGGTCAAGGAGTGGAGTGTAATGCTACAGGCATTTATATATATATATTTTGAGAACATGTGTTTACCATTAACTCCATGCAGCTTTATTTTGCAATTTGTGAGCACAGTTTCATCGTATGTCTGTCTGACCCTCCCTTTCAGCTGTGAATGCAGGCAGGCCCCAAGGTTACTTGGACTCACACAGAAATGTTTATGTTTTTCACTTCACAAAGCAGGAGAGATACACTGCTAGAGCAGACAGTGTAGGCTGTGTAACCCAAGGATGAGAAAGTGAAGAAATCTCCCTCAGCTCTCATCGGAGCATGACCAGTTCTGTTGAGTGACCTCGATGCAGAGAGGGCAGCCAGCGCCTACAGTGCAGATGAAGGGAGGAGGAGCGTCTAGAAACCTCCCTCTGTGTTAATAAGAGTATAAAGTAAGAGCATAAAAGACACCTCTTGGTGGTTTGTTAGGAACTCTGTTTAGGCATAGACGCACTGCCTAGAGGCCTTTCCCAGCTGAAGAGCTTCTGTGGAGTCCATCAACATGATCACCAGTCATGCTGGCAGGATGATGCAAGAAAGACAACCAGTGATGTATTCCAAGTTTTAATTACGTTATTGTTGTGTACATGCAGCTATCTTTCTATGCATTTATTTGTGGGTATCTACATTTACTATATGCATTTATTTTACATGTGTATTAGTGCTATTTGGTATATGGGAACTTTTTGTAATAAATATTCCACTTTACTTGGCAAATGAGTGTTGGGCTTTTGTTTATGTTGTAATTTGGTACTCTAAAGGGGTGTAGAGTCCTATTCTATTCTGAAGAGTGTTCACATTGTATCCTTGTGTTTTGAAGTCTTGCTCAGGTGTTCTGAAGAGAAAGCAAGACACGAGTTGTTAACAAAAGATGGTAAAGGATAACCCATCACTTTGTGCTTTCCCCAACAGAATGGGCCAAAATCTTTTTGACATAAGGTTAATGACCAAATTCTCAATATTTGTGGTCACTTTGTCCATTCAGGATGTGACAGCCTGTTCCACAGAAGACTATATAAAGTCACTCAAACCATCATTAATACATTTTTTCCTCATTCTCCTGATGTAATAGTGGAGACCTATTTATTTTCATGCTTAAAAACCAGAAAATATCTGGAAACCAGCACGGAGGGGGTTAATATGTGATGCAAAAACAGTTCACTGTTATGGGCAGGCCAGAGGAAGTGCACCAGGTAAAGGCCAAACCCGGTGTGAGGAGAAAAAAGGGGCATGTAAAAATTGAGGCCCGGCCTTAAGATGGAGGAGAAACTGGCTCTGAGTGAGTCGGATGGGAAATAAAAACAGCGGACCTCACCGGAGCGTTATTGGGGAAAAAACACAATTATTGAAGGTGAGAGAGGCTCTGTGATGCGAGGAAGACTGGGAGGCAATGCAAAGCGTCCATGCGAGTCCAACTGCACCAGGGAAATGGCGAATGCGGGTCGAGTCGTGTAGCGCATAAGTAGAGCAGCGCGTGTGAGGAATGCAGCAACGTGCCGACACCACTGTAAACGGGGAGATAACACCAATGAAAGAAAACAAACTTTAAAAATAAAGTGTATGAGGGCATACATTAATAAATATTAAGGCAAACTGATATTTTAATATGAAGCAGAAAAGTATAACACTTATCTTGCCTGTGAGCAGCAAGAAAAAAGGACTGTTTGCAGTCAAGTTAGGTATTATACATAGTGCTACCATTCCATTGGTTATTGTACATCTTAAATTTTTTCATCCCATTGACTATCTTCCGCTTCACTTAATGGGACTTGGACTTGTTCTTTTATATTGACTGCCGCTACTCAAATAAAGCAAGATAAGAAAGCATAATAGGAGCCGCCGGTCTAGCCATGAAATATATATATTCCTAGTACTTTACGAATGAAAGTCCAAATTTTATTAAAGACAAGGAGGCGAGTGATTAGTGTTTCTTTCCCTCCCTGACAACAGCTCCGGCATTGCCACCTGCTTCCTCTGAAGGACGTCACTGTACCTGCTAGTTTCTCAACTTCATCGAATACGCATACAAATCTCCAGGGTGTTCATCCTCCTTTTCGATGGGAATCTTCTAGGAGTTTCCTTGCTCTGAACTTTTGCCAAGAACGTTTTACGTTTAATTTAGCTTATTTTATTGTGTTAACTATATTTCCTTTGCTTTGTGGGTCTTTTGAACTCCTCGTATGAGAAAAGAGGGCTGTTCACAGTCCAGTGAGGGTTTATACAGGTTACTGGTATCTGATTGGTACTTACTATACTTACATGTTTCTATCCCATTGGCTTGTCTGTTGCTAAGCCTCTTGGCATTTGTAGTTCCACTGTTCTTGATTGCTATAAATATATTAAAGGCAAGATTATAAAGCATAATACTCGCCTCCGTATCTTGAATAAAACAAGCATTTGCAATGCAATTGGTCTTGCATTTATGAGACTTTGGGCTATTGGCACTGTAAATGTCAATAGCTTAAACTCTCGAAAATGCGATATCTATTGAATTACAAATATTGTGTTTCCATGCGCGCCATGCTTGCACTTAATAGAGGCCACGCCCCTATCTTTGGACAAGCTTTGTCTAAAGCAAGGGGTGTGGCCTCTATTAAGTGCAAGCGCGGCATGGTGTACTTGGAAACAACGCCCCAAAAATATTTGTAAAGCAATAGGTCTCGCATTTGCGAGAGTTTAAGCTATTGTCATTTACAATGCCAATAGCTCAAACTCTCCTAAACGTGAGACCTATGGCATTGCAAAGAAACGTCCGCCATTGTCCCGGCTGCTTGGAAAGTGAAAGCGCGCATAGCAGCACATTGTGTCTGCAGTAAGACAAGACTCACTAAAGAAAATATTGCTTACAGACTAAATAACACAGATGGTGAGCCCTTCACAGTCTAAAGATTTGTCACCTCCACAAAAGTTTGGCCTATTCCGACCTCATCTCTTGGGATCCGGAGTCTCGTCCCGAGCTCCAATGGTGGATCGACCATTTAGATGCCTGGAATGGGCGGACTATCCTCGTTTCGGCCCCAGATCTTGTATTAGAATCCAATGCAAGCCAATCGGGTTGGGGCCCCCGTTGTGGTCCAATATCGACTGGCGGTACATGGTCTCGCGAGGAGTCGAAATTGCACATCAATTGTTTACAGATGCTGACAGGCTCCTTTGCAATCCAAAGCCTCACGAATAACAGAGTTCACTGCTCCATTCACCTTCAAATGGAAAATGTTTCTGCGGTGTGTTACATAAACCCTCTCTGTGGCACCAAGTCCAAACCCCTCGCAGAACTGGCGAAGAGTCTTTGGGAGTATTGCCTATCAAACAAACTTTCTCTCAAAGCAGAGTATCTTCCTGGAGATAGCAACTCCATAGCAGATTGGCATTCTCGTTACCTTCGAGACTCCAGCGATTGGAAGCTTCTTCCATCTGTTTTCCGATCTCTTTCTCAAAAATGGGGACCTTTTCATATCAATCTCTTTGCTTCTCGCCTCAATGCCCAATTACCTCGCTTCTTCAGTTGGAGGCCGGACCCCCTAGCATTAGTGACAGATGTGTTTCTCCAAGACTGGTCCCTTCATCTCAATTACGCTTTCCCTCCTTTCCTCATGATCAATCGAGTACTTTCTCAGGTTCCCCGCCAATTGACCTCCCTTGTCTTAGTGGCCCCTTTTTGGCAATCGTAAATCTGTTTCCCGTCTCTTTTGGAGATGGCGGTAGACTTTCCAGTTCTACTTCCTGTCTGCAACGATCTGCTTTTGAACCCCTTGGGTTTTCCTCCCAGTCTCATCCTGGACAACTCTTGATCCTGTCCGCTTGGAAGGTCTCCAGCCTGTCCCTCCTGACCTCCTCATTTCGCAAGAAGCTTTTGTCTTTATCAGCAAAGCCTTGGCTCCAGGTACCTCCAAAGCCTACAAGTGAAGTAGTGTGGCTCACTGGTTAGAGGCGGCAGACCCAAGAGCAGAGGACGGCCCGGGACCAGGGTTCGATTCCCGGCGCGGCAGGTTTCTGGACCAGGGTCAGCGGACTCGATAATTCTCGCCTCGGTGCCCACTCTGATCAGCGATCACACTCGGCAACTCTGGGCATTAGCTTGCCTCATCTTCACTAACGGCCCCACCAGACCGCTGGGGATGCCTGGTCTCACCCTGGAGATACCCATTAAGGGACCATCTCTCAGGGAAGCCAGGAAGGGTTTCGCAGCGGTCAAAGCGCCTTGGGACCCTCCGGGTAAGTAGTGCGCTATATAAATGCCTATACATTTAAATTTACATTTACAAGTCTGATTGGTCTCTATGGTCAAGCTGGTGTATGGAGAGGCATATTGACCCCTTTTCAGCCCCTCTAAACTTTGTGGTCAATTTCTTGGCTTCTAAAGCCAGTGAAGGTAAGTCCTATAGAATGGTCAACTTGTATAGATCAGCCATTTCCCGTAATCACTGTCCTATCAATGGGAAGCCTGTCGGGGTGCATCCTGTCATTTGCTGCCTTCTACGAGGAGTTCAATTTTCCAAACCTACGTTGGCTAAGTATTTTAATTTATGGGACGTTAATTTGGTTCTTAGGTTATTTTCTGATTGGCCAGATAACTCCGCCCTTTCTCTGAAAATGATCTCTGCTAAGCTTAACATGCTACTTTGTCTTGTTTCAATCAAACAGGTTTCCGATGTTAAAGCATTGGATGTTTCCGCTCGCCAGTTCTCCCCTACTGAAGTTTTGTTTCAAGTTAATAAACGTACCAAGACTAATTTGTACTCTGTGTTTTATCCTTATTTCCCTTCCCATCCTAAACTATGTGTAGGTCAATGCCTCAAGGTTTATGAACAAAGAACTGTTGATCTCAGAACGTCCTCTCATTCCCAGCTTATCATTTCCTTTCGCAAGCCCCACCTTCCCGTTTCTTCTGCTCCCTTAGCCCGTTGGGTTTGTTGCGTCATGTCCCTTGCGGGCATTGACGTCCCAGGTTTTGGGGTCCATTCCACCAGTCGAGCTATGGCCTCCAAAGCTTTTTGGGCATACTCTCGTCTGGAGGACATTCTAAGATATGCGGATTGGACTAATGATAATGTATTCCGTACGTTTTATTCCAAACCAGTAGTCTCTGCTGTTTCTTTGGTTGTTGATATGCTTTGAACAAGCATAATAGGAGCCTCCGGTCTTGCCATAAAATGTAGATTTTCCTAATAATTTATGTCGGAAAGTCTTAATTTTATTAAAGACACGGAGGCGAGTATTATCCCGCCTCAACACTACTAATTTGTGTTCTTTCTCCCTCCCTATAGCGACTCCAGCGTTGCCTCCTGCATCTTCATCATGGAATTCATATTCCGCAAGTGTGCTCTGCGCCTCTTTATGACGCCTCTTCTTCCAGTTTGGCTTCCTCCTCCGTGACTCCTGTGGTTCGACTATTCTGGTTGGATGTTGGTCAAGAATTTTGTTCCTGGACTTTGGCCCTTTGAATTGAGTTCTCCATTGTTCAATTTTTAATTGACTCTACCTGATCTTCTCGCCAGAAAAAGGAGGACTGTTCGCAGTCAGTTATGACGTTATACCTACTTTCTCTACCTGATTGGTTATGATGTTTTGGTTTTAGTGGGTTCCCATTGGCCGGTTGTTTGCTTGGCCTTCTGGGAACTGTAGTTTTGGTATCTTTTCTTGGCTGCTATTTGAATAAATACAAGAAAAGAAAGCATAATACTTGCCTTTGTGTCTTTAATAAAATTAAGACTTTCCAAACATAAATTATTAAGAAAATCTACATTAGGTGGCAAAGTTGACTACATTATACAGCAAGAAAGATCAATTTGTGCAGAAACCCTGCACACCCTTTCCAATGAAAAACAAGCATTTTCAATGCAATTGGTCTCGCCTTTGGGACCTTATGTGAATTTACCCATGCAGCACATTATTGTGGGTACAGCAACATTTACTGTTGAAAATTCCACTTTCTCTGACGTAGGGGTATACTATGAGGTGCAGCCAAATCACAGCCTTAATGCACAAAGCAGATGGCAACAATGTGTGAGTAAAAACAGTGACAAACAGGTCCTAATGTTTAACTCAGTTTCACCCAGGTCTTGAAGTGGAATGAAAGAAGTCAGAGGTCTTTAAAAAGGCCAAGGCTCAAGAAGCGCAACTAAAAATAATTTCTGTGAAATGAGCATAGGTAATTAAGGGCGTGTCTTAAAAGACAGAAATTAAAATCATGTGAGTGACACAACGTGCCACCTGAACGGTATTGCCGCCAAACATGTCATACAACAAACATATGCCTAAAATTAAATACCGTCATTGGTTTTCACATTGCTTGTTAGTCAAATCAAATAAATGAAAAGTTAAACTTTGAAAATGTAAAATGTAGCTAAGGATTACTAAGGTCTGTGGAAAGGGTAGTGGTCTGGAGTGTGTCTTACTCACTCGTGTCCTCCCTCAAACAGGTTTCTTCTGCAGTCAGTCCCTGTTCGGGCACTTACACACTTTTTCTCTCCCCCCTTTTTCTCCCCCCACGAACTTCAGAATTCCTCCATCTGCATATCTCACAAGTCTCATCAGTTTCCTGTTAACTGATATTTTCTTACTCTCCTTCAGGATCAGTTTCATGTTCTCCACTTCACTCCCCCTCAACACACACACACACAGGTGCACGCACACACAAACACCACGTACATATCTGTCAGCACTAGGCTTTCTTTTAGAACAATACTGTACATTCTCGGACAGCTGTGGACTTCCGCACACATTTTCCCACAGTTACAGTGGTCATGTATGTGAGCAGCACCTTGCTCGCTCTACACAGAGACCAAGCATTGGATGCATCTGTAGTCTGTCCTTCTTTCTGAGCCCACTGGTGTGCAGTGTTGGAAACTCATCCTCTCTTCAGCTTTAGCTCCAGAGCTCTCAATCAGCCCCATCATAAACCCCCCCAAAACCCTGAGCTCACAGGACACCTTTTGACCACTCTTCTCCATGTATCCACTGCACAAGAGCCATAAACTGCTTTTTTAAAAATGTATTAATTACGTTAATTTTTAAATACATAAACACAACAAGTGGAATAAGCAATTAATATTAGTGCGGGTGTGGTGGGGTGTTGGGAGTGTAGGAGGGGGTCGGGCAGACCAGGGAATAGAAAGGTTCAGTTTATGCTCATAGGGTGGGGGATGGCTCATAATGCGAAGCAGGGGTGGCTGGGGAAGCAAAAACAGCTTCAAAGAACATGAAGCGCCTTGCAAAAGAATGGCGGCATGGCTTCAAAATTTTTGTTTACCCACGCTTCTGGTGTGCACCTGTGTTATAAATGAAGCACTAAGGGTGTCCTGGGTAAAATAAAATGTTTTTAAAAAAGCAGGCGCGGTGTTAAAGATAAAGCATGTGTGTGTTTGGTAAAAACAAATAAAATGCTTCAGCTACGCAATGGCCCCTTGTGTCATGCCGCTCCTTTTCCTTGTTGGAAGCTGTTTAACATAAGGCATGCCTGCTGGTTTAAAAAAACACAAGCAAAAATCGCCAGGCGTACTGGATGGCAGGTTTCACCTACCAACAACAGGGGGCTTACAGGGCCGTTACTTCTCCATTGGAAAAAAAGCAGGAAGAATTAGCATCACAGAAATAAGATCTGGTGAATCAGCAATAAGAAGCGGACCACTGGTGTGATCTTGCGCATAAGAACAAAAAACTGAGAAGATTTAAGATAATCGGCATACTTTAAAAGACTTCTTTTACTGTTCGAAAACAGCACCGGTAAGGATTAAAAAGGGAACGCGTGAGAATAACTGTAAAAAAAAACAGAGGAGGAGGGAAAACTACAGCGCGTGCAGGCGCATATTGAACTTTACTGAGGCAAAGTGAAATTGAAATTGATGCGTGAGGAAAAGTTGTAATCTCCTCAGCACTCGAGAACGCAGATAGACAAAGCAACGTGATTGCGCAGCACACATAGATGCACCGTTTTGAAAGAAGAAAAGCAGCATTCTAGTCTATCTCTTGACGCACAGGAAACGTGCGTGCAGCTATTTTGAAAAAAAAAACTGTATCGCCCACAAATTGAGACCACTCGCTTTCTTATAGCAGAAAAGGCCACTTTATTCAGGATATGTCTATTCATAAATTTCCCAACAGATCATCAACATGTAAATTTGGCAGTTGAACCAAAACCATTTATTTATTTATTTATTTCATTTCATTATAAATTTAGACTTTATACCGAAACCATCAAATAATCTCTTTTCTTGTATTGAAATCATCATAACTTCCCCAACATTTTCTTTCCATTTTTTCCCCTCGATTGTTCTGTATAATTCCCCCTATCTAACTAATAACTGGAGGAGCCCGCTCTAGACTCCTCCTCCCTGGGGATTTTTCGCCTCAAGCCATCTGTTATGGGAAACGCATCCTGAAGTGGCAAACTATCTATATAATTATATCTATATAGGCCAATACACCAATACCTGCTTTTTTTTTTTGGGGGGGGGAGGGTGGGTGGGATTCCGCTAAGAAAGAATAAACCCCCTCTCTAAACTCCCTACGCCTAATCTCCTCAGCAACTACGCAATGCTATCTGCCCTGACGCTCCCTCTAACGCGCTCCTGGACCCTACCATTCTGCGCGAAATCCGCAGGGGGAGACGTCTCGCGACGCTCGCCCTGCGGAGCCATCGCCCACAAATTGAGACCACTCGCTTTCTTATAGCAGAAAAGGCCACTTTATTCAGGATATGTCTATTCATAAATTTCCTAACAGATCATCAACATGTAAATTTGGCAGTTGAACCAAAACCATTTCTTTATTTCTTTATTTCATTTCATTATAAATTTAGACTTTATACCAAAACCATCAAATAATCTCTTTTCTTGTATTGAAATCATCATAACTTCCCCAACATTTTCTTTCCATTTTTTCCCCTCGATTGTTCTGTATAATTCCCCCTATCTAACTAATAACTGGAAGAGCCCGCTCTAGACTCCTCCTCCCTGGGGATTTTGCGCCTCAAGCCATCTGTTATGGGAAACGCATCCTGAAGTGGCAAACTATCTATATAATTATATCTATATAGGCCAATACACCAATACCTGCTTTTTTTTTTTTTTTTTTGGGAGGGTGGGTGGGATTCCGCTAAGAAAGAATAAACCCCCTCTCTAAACTCCCTACGCCTAATCTCCTCAGCAACTACGCAATGCTATCTGCCCTGACGCTCCCTCTAACGCGCTCCTGGACCCTACCATTCTGCGCGAAATCCGCAGGGGGAGACGTCTCGCGACGCTCGCCCTGCGGAGCCATCGCCCACAAATTGAGACCACTCGCTTTCTTATAGCAGAAAAGGCCACTTTATTCAGGATATGTCTATTCATAAATTTCCTAACAGATCATCAACATGTAAATTTGGCAGTTGAACCGAAACCATTTCTTTATTTCTTTATTTCATTTCATTATAAATTTAGACTTTATACCAAAACCATCAAATAATCTCTTTTCTTGTATTGAAATCATCATGACTTCCCCAACATTTTCTTTCCATTTTTTCCCCTCGATTGTTCTGTATAATTCCCCCTATCTAACTAATAACTGGAAGAGCCCGCTCTAGACTCCTCCTCCCTCGGGATTTTTCGCCTCAAGCCATCTGTTATGGGAAACGCATCCTGAAGTGGCAAACTATCTATATAATTATATCTATATAGGCCAATACACCAATACCTGCTTTTTTTTTTTTTTTTTGGGAGGGTGGGTGGGATTCCGCTAAGAAAGAATAAACCCCCTCTCTAAACTCCCTACGCCTAATCTCCTCAGCAACTACGCAATGCTATCTGCCCTGACGCTCCCTCTAACGCGCTCCTGGACCCTACCATTCTGCGCGAAATCCGCAGGGGGAGACGTCTCACGACGCTCGCCCTGCGGAGCCATTGTATAAAGAAATAACACAGCTGGAGGCAGCGGAGCAGGGCACTGGGAACTTCGGAGAAACAAAACAAGTGGGACATTAACCACTGAAATAAAAGGAGATTTAAACCTTCTTGAGGGGATATGTCAAATTTGCTTTTGAACACTCATAAAGTACACAAGCTTAAGATACCCATATTAAGTCATAAAAAGACTATAAATAGATTGAAAATGTTCTAATATAAAGGAGTTGTAGTGTCAGCATTAACACACACAACATGGCATCTGGGAACATTTACAACTTATCACCCCCACAATCGTTTTTAACTAGAACAGGGGAACCGCAAATAAAGTGGGAAGAATGGCATGAGTTTTTTAAAATCTCAATATATACATTCGATAAGCCAGATGAACCCCTACCAGCGGTGGAAAAAAAAAAGATACTGCTGCACTGCTTGGGAGCAGGCGGATTAAGAGTGTATAACAGCATAAACAAAAAGGTACGCGAAGGAGAACAGGGAGACATATTTGAAAATGCCATGGAAGACTTAGACATTTATTATAAGCCCACTGTGTGTGTAGTGGAAAACAGATATAAATTTTACAGACGTAAGCAGGGAAAAGAGGAGAGTATTGAGGACTTTGTCTCTGCATTAAAATATTTGGCCATTGCATGTAAATTTGAAAACATATATGATGATTTGATAAGGGACCAGATAGTGAAGTGTGCAGCAAATCCCAGTATACATGATTGTTAGAACTGGGATTTCTGGTAGGCCAAGGCTTACGCCAAAGCCAGGCAGAAACCACCATTCTAGTCTGGGCAAGGGAGTCACACGCCAAGTTAACCCCTGCTCACCCCCTTGATAGCTTGGCACGAGCAGCCAGGCTTATCTCGGAGGCAATGTGTAAAGCATTTGCGCACGCACACAACAGCAACAACATCCTAGGCACACTACAAAAGGAACTCCACACAAGGTTATATAAAAATAACTTTTGTATTGTCAAAACACATCAGATAGTAATCACACAATATACATTGTGCCAACTGGCACGGGCAATATTCGCAAGGGATTATTTACACAGGACAGGGCCACGTGGGCCACTGTCAGAATCAGCTCTTAGTAGAACTAGCACTTAGAATAACTGTAAAACCAAATAACAATTATAGACCACACAACCAGTAACCTCTGGTAACTGGTAGGTACACACTACGCAATACTAATAACCAAAGGCATAGATCATGCATGGACACATAACCTCTCTAGTATAAACTATAGTAGGCAAAACAACCTCCCAAGCATGAAAGCACATCTCGAGGTATCACAGGCATAAAGGCATTGCACATTACGCATAATTCGCATTAGGCCTAACTAGTATAAATACAGTAGACAATCTCCTCATAGTCTAAACACATTGGACCCTACCCCCAAGCATAACTCACATTTAGGGGCGTAAATCATAGTGAAGCACAATCTCACTAACACAAACCTGCACAGGTAAAACCATCTCTAGAGCTATCAATACAGGGTGCGTAAAACATACTAGATGAATTACATTTCCTAGCACCACATTTAAAGGACATATCACCTTTAGCAAATATATCACATTAGGCAATTATCATCACAAATATAGTAAGTAATCACACTGTGCAAAAATCACATTAGGGACTTGCGCCCTATCCATATACCAGACCCCCCTAGCCAAATGGCCATCCAAGAAGGGGCTCAAATGCCCTGTCCAGAATGTCAGGGCGCGCTGCTAACGCAGCGCCAGTCAAGGGTGCGCCACTAGCGCAAGCCTAAACGTTGCAGCTGCCCAATACTTTCTGGGCAGCTGAGAACAGTAACAGGGCCTAAACCTTGCAGCTGGCACTAAGTGCTGGGCAGCTGTGGAAGGCCTGGCACCTCTGTGCCACTTCTGCCCCTCTCAGGGGCTCTCAAATTGCGCCTAAACGGTCAGCTGCCCACTACTTGCTGGGCAGCTGGAAACTCAAACCTGGAACAGGGCCCTCTCTGGCCCTTCAGAACATTGCACCCAAAACGTTGGAGCCCTCTGGCTCTAAGAACAACTAGGCAAGTGGAACAGCCACACCGGGCTTCTGAAAATGCATACTGCGCCCCGCATTGGAGCCCTCTGGCTCTCGAACTAACACTGCGCACATTGGAGCCCTGAAAATGAGCCAGAACTCTGGAGCACCCTGACTCCTAAAATCATGCCCCCAAACACTGGTGCTTGAACAGAACTGGGCCCCCTAGGAGCCACTCAGGCTCTGGAAATACTCTGCGCCCATGGAGTGCACTGGCTCCGCAAATAGTCATGGCCCAATCGTGGGAGCCATCTGGCTCTGCATAAAGATGCCCAAAAGGTTGAAGTGGCTTGCTGCTAGACGGGGCCGCTCTTGGCTGCCACAGGGCCTCTGGACCCTCTAGACCCAATCTGGCCACAATGGGGCAGCCCACTGTGCAACCGTTCGAGACTTAGCAACACTGCCCGGGTGAACTGGGGCATCAACCACAACACGCCCAGAGGCCTCTCACTCACCAGACTGTTGTGTGGGCGGGGGCTCCTACGGTCTCCTCCTCACTGGGGGACTCCAGCATCTCCGCTTCTCTCCAGTTGTGTAGGTCTTCCGGCCGGAATGGGGCTTGAACAGCTTTCACGGTCCACATGCGGCGGGGGCAGGCACCGACAATGCGCGGGACTTCCTGTCAAACCGGAAGTCCCGCCCGCCGCCAGGCAATGGGCTGCCTGACTTCCTGGCGGGTCGATAGGGCCCGCGGCGGTGATTCTTCAAGGTTCAAAACAAGGGGTAGGCTCCCTCTATAACTCACAATATATCGGGGGTGGGCACCCGCTTTGGCACTCATAAAAATGGAGTGGGCACCTGTAATATAAATAATTAATTCAACGACGCAGGGTGGGCTCCTGCAAGGCACCAGCTGCAGGGGGGGGATCCCCCCAAAGAGAAATGACAGCCTGGTGCTGCGAATGTAAGGCAGGAGCGCTTCCCCTGGGTTAAAAACAGCACTCTGCCAGAAAGTACAAAAATAAAGCACCCACGAGGCGCTGAGGGGGGCATTAATTTCCCAAAAGGCCCCAGGAATGACCCCTAGAGCAAGAAGGGTCCCAGCAGTCCTGGAAGAACAAAGGTAGAGCAAAACAGCTTACAGCACAGAAAAGTCCCCCAGCATCCAGGGCAGCCAGGGGCTGGGCAGGGCCCAGAGAGGCAAGCCTTCCCCTGGGCCCCAGCAGCAGCACGCTCCTGGTTGTTTCAAGTTAGGAAAAACAAGAACATTTCCATGGGGTCACAGCCCCCTTTTTATACAGCAAAATCCTTTGTCTAGCAGGGTGCTGGCAATGGGAGAACCAGCTACAACTGGTTATGGGTAACTCCTGAGCACTTTGTTTTGCCCTGCCCCTCTCTCCCTTTCACTTCCCAGGCTAGGGACATCAGACGCACCACAGGGGGTGGAGCCAGCATTGTGGAGGGAAGACCCAGCCCTGTTCAGGTCCCAGGTGCAACTCCTCCCTGCCATCAACATGCATATCTCTCCACTCACCACTGGGGCAGACCCATCCTGACTCCTGGAGCCAGGCACACCAGCCAGCTTCAGCCAATCACAAGCCAGCCAGCCAATTCACATTCACTGCACAGACATGCCAACTTCTACAAGTGGCACTTTCACACCAGATACAATAAAGCCGCACACATCATTGCGCAGCATTCAATCTCACGAGTTTGCACATACCAAACTCGACCCTCCACACCTCATACATCAGGAACTACCATGGTCACACATATTCCCCATGCATTCCTATGGGAGGGAGGTCACTGTCACCATACACACAGAGAGCGCACGCACTTTACACTGGACCACAGTCAAAAAGTGCGCAGAGACCTAAAATCACCAACACCAGGTTAGAGAAATAGGCTAGGAAACAGCAAAAAAAGTTTTGGGGTGAACCTGCCAAAAGGGCCAGGTCCAACACAACCCCCTTCCAGCCAAAACGCAGGGTAGACCAATCACTCCCTTGATGGTCTTCCCTGCTTTGGGCGACAAAACACGGACACGGGAACGCACGGCATGGACACCCTCCGGTTCTACACCACTCTGAACACACATGGTTTACTCTCAACAAGAGCTCTCTGGCCCAACTAGGATACCCCACTGGCACTCTCTAGTTGTCCATGGCCAGGACCAGGCCCGAGGCCATCCAGATGTCACAGTTCCTGACCAATCCACAGAGTGGGGGGCAGTAACCCCTGGCACAAAATAGCCAGTCTCCACTCTCCCTCTCAGTGTAGCTACAACTACCACTGATCCTTCAACCTAGGGACCATACCCTCAGGCTGACCAGAGGTCACGGGCAAGAATGCCTCAACCTACCTCTACTTCTGGGGTTCCGCACACCCCCAGGGAAGCACCCACCAGAACACAACTCTCCCACCAGTTCAGGACCTCTCTCCATCAACTGGTCTACGACCTGGGATCTGGAAGCTATTTCACTTTGGAGGTACAAAGCACACAGCACAGTCGCTCTTCAAGCCGGTGGAGGGACACAGCACACAGCAAAGCCCCCTTTCATCTACCTTAGTGGAAACAAGAAACTGCAGGTGAGCCCCAGAACACACAGCAAGGGTAGCCCCCTCAGTCTCTTCAGCTGATCTACTTTGGCAGAGATTCCTTCTTGACCTGGAAGTTTCCTAATCTCCCAACCTAGGGTCTGAACCCTCAGGCTGCACTGGGGTCAGAGGCAAGGACGCCCTCCCTCTGCACCCCCTTCCAGAGTTCTGCACCCTCCCACCTTGGAGCGGTACCCCAAGTTCAAGTTCAGGAATTTGTATAGCGCACTACTCACCCAGAGGGTCTCAAGGCGCTTGTGGGAGGGGGTGCATTATTTATCGAAAAGCCATGTTTTAAGTTCCTTTCTGAAGGAGATGTGGTTCTGTGTAAGGCGGAGGTGGGTGGGGAGAGAATTCCAGGTCTTGGCCGCCAGGTAGGAGAAAGATCTTCCTCCCATGGTGGATCTGTGGATGTGTGGAACTGCGGCGAGGGCTTGATTCGAGGATCTTAGTTGGCGGTTGGGTATGTAGAAGGACAGTCGTGTGTTGAGGCATTCGGGTCCTAGTTTGTAGAGGGCCTTGTGTGCGTGGGTGAGGAGACAGAACGTTATTCTCTTGTTGACGGGGAGCCAGTGGAGGTCTTTCAGGTGATCGGTAATGTGATCTTGGCGAGGGATGTCCAAAATGAGTCTGGCTGAAGCGTTTTGGATGCGTTGCAGTTTTTTTGGCCGTGATTCCGGCGTAGAGGGTGTTTCCATAGTCCAGTCGGCTGGTGACCAGTGCGTGGGTGACAGTCTTTCTAGTCTCGAAGGGGATCCAACGGAAGATTTTTTTGAGCATGCGAAGTACGTTGAAGCAAGAGGATGAGACTGCGTTGACTTGTCTGGTTATCGAGAGTGAAGAGTCTAGGATGAAACCTAGGTTACGTGTGTGGTCTGTGGGTATGGGTGCAGTGCCCAGGGCCGATGGCCACCATGAGTCGTCCCAGGCGGATGGAGATGATCCTAGTATGAGGACTTCCGTTTTGTCAGAGTTAAGTTTTAGGCGGCTGTTTTTCATCCATTCTGCTACTTCTTTCATGCCTTCGTGAAGGTTGGTTTTGGCGGTGTTAGGGTCTTTGGTAAGGGAAAGTATCAGCTGGGTGTCGTCAGCGTAAGAGATGATGTTAAGGTTGTGTTGTCGAGCGATGGAATGCGAGTGGACTCATGTAGACGTTGAAGAGGGTGGGACTGAGAGATGAGCCTTGTGGTACTCCGCAGATGATTTCGGTGGCCTCTGATTTGAATGGAGGAAGTCGGACTCTCTGGGTTCTCCCGGCGAGGAACGAGATGATCCAGTCCAAGGCTTTTCCTTGTATGCCGGAGTTACTGAGGCGTTGTATGAGGGTGCTATGACAGACTGTGTCGAAGGCGGCGGAGAGGTCTAGTAGGATGAGGGCAACTGTTTCCCCGTTGTCCAGTAGTGTTCGGATGTCGTCTGTCGCTGCAATGAGGGCGGTTTCGGTGCTGTGTTTGGCTCGAAAGCCAGATTGAGATTAGTCGAGGGAATTGTTGGATTCAAGGAAGGCGGCGAGCTGGTTATTGACGGCTTTCTCGATGACTTTGGCAGGGAATGGGAGGAGGGAGATGGGTCGGTAGTTCTTGAGTTCAGAGGGGTCTGCTGTAGGTTTCTTCAGGAGGGCGCTGAGTTCGGCGTGTTTCCAGCTTTCTGGGAAGGTAGCGGAGTTGAGGTGCGATGATGGAGTCTGCTTTGTTGAAGATGTGGTGAGGACAGTGGTCGGTAGGTGAACCAGAATGGATGGAGTTCATTAGGCGGATGGTGTCTTCAGTGGAGATTGGGTTCCAGGCGCTAAGGTTGTTAAAGGGCGATTTAGGTTCGGAGGTGGGTGGAGTGGACTGTTCTTTTGAAGTGTTCTCAAAGCTGTTTTGTATGTCGGCTATTTTGTTGTAGAAGAAGGAGTATAACGAATCGCAGAGGACTTGGGAGGGAGTGATGTTGTTTGAGGCTGCAGTGGGGTTGGTAAATTCTTTGACGATGTTGAATAGTTCCTTGCTGTTATGGGCGTTGTTGTCGAGTCGATCCTTGAATGCTGATTTCTTGGTGGATCGGATCAATTGGTGGTGTTTGCGGGTGGCAGCCTTGAAGGTGGTCAGGTTGTCAGTGGTAGGGTTTTTTCTCCATGTTTTTTCGAGAGTACGGCATAGTTTCTTTGATTTTTTAAGGTCATTGTTGAACCAGGGGGCCTTTTTGTTACCTTGTTTGGTCTGGCAGTTTTTCAAGGGTGCTAATTCGTCAATGCTGTGAGTGATCCATTGTTTGAGTTTGGTGGCAGCCTGGTTTGGGTCCGAAGGAAGGGCGGGAGGGTTTTGGTTGAGCGAGGTGAGGAGTTGGTCAGTGGTGATTTTGTTCCAGTTTCTACGAGGAATAGGTTGTGGGGGGTTGTGGATCGTGGTAGTTTTGTAGCTGAAGTGAACGCAGCTGTGGTCCATCCAATGGAGAGTTGTGGTGTGATTGAAGTAGATGTGTTTGCTGGAGGTGAAGATAGGGTCGAGCATGTGTCCGGCAAGGTGGGTGGGGGTGTCAACCAGTTGTCTGAGTCCGAGATTGGCCAGGTTGTCCAGAAGGGTGGTGGTGTTGCTGTTGTTTATCATTTCCAGGTGGAAGTTGAGGTCTCCCAGTAGAATGTAGTTCTCGGAGGCGAGGGCATGTGGGCTGATGAAGTCGGTGATGTCTTCGCTGAATTGATTACGGGCTCCTGGTGGCCTGTAGATGAGGGTGCCTCTAAGTGTGGTCCTGGGGTCGGTGTGGATCTGGAAGTGGAGGTGTTCGGCGGTCGGGAGGTTATCGTCGGAGCAGGTCGTGATTCGGACGCTGTTCTTATGGACGATGGCGATGCCTCCTCCAGTTTGGTTGATGCGGTCTTTTCGGATGATCTTGTAAGCGTCCGGGATGGCTATGGCGATGTCGGGCGCTGATGAAGCATTCATCCAGGTTTCTGTAAGGAAGGTGACGTCCGGTGATGCAGTGTCGAGTAGGTCCCAGAGTTCAGTGGCGTGTCTGTGGACCGAGCGGGTGTTCAGCAAGATACATTTCAGGTGGTTAGAATCGGGGCTGTGTTTGGGGTTAGAGGGTTTGGTGAGGGACCTGATGCAGGCGAACTTGCAGGAGTGGCAGGCGAAAGGCCCGTGGGTGTGTCCTGGGGCCGCAACGCAACATTGTGGGGTGCGTCCAGGGTTGAGGGCTAGGAGGGTGGAGGCGGCATACGTTATGCGGGAGGGGTGCGGTTTGCGAGGACCAGGGGGTCTGGCGCTGGGCGCGGTCCAGGCGCGGACGGGCGTAGAAGGGCTTACCTTTGGCGCACCTTCGGCGCGCATGGGGCGCATCCGCTGCGCGTTAACGCTACGCGCAATAGCATCTGTCATATATGGATAGTGGAGGGGGAGGGGCGAGGGAGGGTGAGCTGGGAGGCGGGGCGGAGGTCCGGGCAGGGAGGGACAACAACAAAGCACAAAATGGCAGCAGGACAGTAAACGAAACTGAAATGGAGGCACAGCCTGAAAAGGACGCTATGCACAATTGCACTTTTGCACCAATATAATCAGATGTAGCCAAGCACAAGACAATCCTCCTGGCTGCGCGCTTTCAGAGAGTGGCGCGACGCTAATTATTTCACTATGCAGTAGACAGGTTCTAAAGCGCCTTAACAAGCTCAAGCGCTACGAGCAGTGAATAATGCAGACGGGCAGCTGTAATTGGAATAATGCTCGTAGGCGCTGCGATGTCACTACAGCAATGGCGCGCTACGCTTCCACAAATGATACCGCGATACGCTACAATTCATTATCGGCAGACAGTCAAGCCCATACAAAGTAATGAGGGGGCGATGCGGGTGAGCGCAAGCAGATAGGCAAGCACAATAATAGATAAACAGTGAGAAGCAAAACTGGTTAGGACACTGATTACAGATGCCCTTCCCTCCAGGTCAAGCTGAACCTGAACCTGGCCTCCCCCCTCCTTGGGGAACGACCTCCAGAGGCCCCACAATTGGTCAAGCACTCTAGATGGTAAAATGTCCAGCGAACCAGGACTTCACGGGGAGCACGCATGCCCCTCCTGAGGGTGACACACAATTACTGTGTCGTGTGACAGCATGCCTGGCTCTAACCTCGCGACAACCTGTCCACCTGACAGAGCGGAGGGATCCCCAGGACAGAAATTGCATCACCATGGTCACTCACTGGTGGCCCAGCCCTCCTGGCTGGCCCCTGACCCACTGGTTCTTCCACTGGGGACTCTTTCCCCCTCTCATGCCTCAACCAGGACTTCTGCACCCTCCACTTAGGAGCGGTACTGCCCAACACCAGGACCGCCGGATTTCTGGTTACAGACACTCTCCGTCCTCTAGACAAAGGAAGATCCTCCTCAAATGACCTGTAAGTACAGCTTAGGCCCCTGACCTGGCGCTCCCTTAGGGAACCCTCCAGGCCCTGAGACAGGGTTTCGGGCCACCGTGGGACACACCGTCCCACACTCACTCCGCCTCCACTGAGACAGGACGTGGGCCCCTACACCCCTCCCATTCTACTGGGACCTAGCTGGGCTACACATGAACCTCTTCCCCTACACAGGATCATCAGATACACAAGTCACTCCTTTTGGAATCACTCCCCAATGCCTCCGCAAAACCTCTAGCACACTGCCAGATGTCCACTTTCTCGTCCAGTGCCTTTGCAGGACCTCCTGCACACCACCATAGTACACCTCCTGTGCAAGCTCCTTTTATCACCAAAACAAAACTCACACCAACTCCTCCAGTTCAACACACCACTCATCCACACACTCTCCCTCCAGACTGGTGAGGCAGTTCCTCACTGCCCCTGACTCTCAACCTGTACCCCTCTTACTGAGCACCAGGCACCATACTCTGGGAACTGGGAATGGAATTTCATGCACTGGACACATTTTAGCTGCCACCACTGGATACTACCATACTGGGGAATCCAGACACACACACTACACTCAGGGAATAACCACCCTCCCGAGCTAGCCTTTTCTCCTCCACACTCCCTCTCTTCCATCTACCCACACCTCTGGGGACAGGAACAGGGATTGGTCACTGGACCCAGCAAGGGGTTCCTTATCTAGGGGAACCTCCCCCTCTACTGGCGTCCCACCCTGTCATTTACTCTCTTCTGCCACTAAACATAAAAGCGCATGAAACACCATTTGAAAATGACACTTTTGAGGAAAAACAAAATCACAAACAATAATCCCCAACATGTGACTATCTAGAATGCAGAGTTTGGTAACATAGCCAGTTGCAGCTGTGGTACTGCGCAAACACAAGTCCTCATCCTCACCGCTGATCACCAATGTTAGAACTGAGATTTCTGGTTGGCTAAGGCTTACGCCAAAGCCAGGCAGAAACCACCATTCTAATCAGGGCAAGGGAGTCACACGCCAAGATAACCCCTGCTCACCCCCTTGGTAGCTTGGCACGAGCAGTCAGGCTTATATCGGAGGCAATGTGTAAAGCATTTGCGCGCGTACACAACAGCAACAACATACTAGGCACATCACACAAAAGGAACTTCACACAAGGTTATATAAAAATAACTTTTGTATTGTCAAAACACATCAGATAGTAATCACACAATATACATTGTGCCAACTGGCAGGGGCAATATTCACAAGGGATTATTTACACAGGACAGTGCCACGTGGACCACTTTCATAATCAGCACTTATTAGAAGTAGCACTTAGAATAATCTAAAACCAAATAACAATTATAGACCACAACCAGTAACCTCTGGTAACAGGTAGGTACACACTACGCAATACTAATAACCATAGGCATAGATCACACATGGACACAAAACCTCTCTAGTATAAACTATACTAGGCAAAACAACCTCCGAAGCATGAAAGCACATCTAGAGGTATCACAGGCATAAAGGCTTTGCACATTACGCATAATTCACATTAGGCCTAACTAGTATAAATACAGTAGGCAATCTACTCACTAGTCTAAACACATTAGACCCTACCCCATAAGCATAACTCACATTTAGGGGTGTAAATCATAGTGAAGCACAATCTCACTAACACAAACCTCTACAGGTAAAACCATCTCTAGAGGTATCAATACAGGGTGTGTAAAACATACTAGATGCATTATATTTCCTAGCACCACATTTAAAGCACATATCACCTTTAGCACATATATCACATTAGGCAATTATCATCACAAATATAGTAAGTAATCACATTGTGCAAAAATCACATTAGGGCCTTGTGCCCTATCCATATACCAGCCCCCAGGGCCAACTGGCCATCCAAGAAGGGGCTCAAATGCCCTGTGTCCAGAATGTCAGGGCGCGCTGCCAACGCAGCGTCTGTCAGGGGTGCGCCACCGGCGCAAGCCTAAACATTGCAGCTACCCACTACTTGCTGGGCAGCTGAGAACAGTAACAGGGCCTAAACGTTGCAGCTGGCGCTAAGTGCTGCGCAGCTGTGGAAGGCCTGGCACCTCTGTGCCACTTCTGCCCCTCTCAGGGGCTCTCAAATTGTACCTAAATGGTGCAGCTGCCCACTACTTGCTGGGCAGCTGGAGACTCAAAACTGCAACAGGGCCATCACTGGCCCTTCAGAAGATTGCGGCCAAAATGTTGGAGCCCTCTGGCTCTAAGAACAACTAGGTAAGTGGTACAGCCACACCAGGCTTCTGAAAATGCATACTGCACCCAGCGTTGGAGCCCTCTGGCTCTAGAACTAACACTGCACACATTGGAGCCCTGAAAATGAACTAGAACCCTGGAGCACCCTGGCTCCTAAAATCATGCCCCCAAATACTGGTGTTTTAACAGAACTGGTCCCCTAGGAGCCACTCAGGCTCAGGAAATACTCTGCGCCCATGGAGCGCACTGGCTCCGCAAATAGTCATGGCCCCAATCGTGGGAGCCATCCTGCTCTGCATAACGATGCCCAAAACGTTGGAGCGGCCTGCTGCTAGACGGGGCCGCTCTTGACTGCCACGGGGCCTCGGGACCCTCTAGACCAAATGTGGCCACGTTGGGGCGGCCCACTGTGCAACCGGGGCCGCCCTGACTCTGTGCCCCACGTGGGAGCAGCCCGCCATGGCGGGGCTGCCCGAGACTTAGCAACACTGCCCGGGTGCCCTGGGGCACCAACCACAACACACCCAGCGGCCTCCCCACTCACCAGGCTGCTGTGTGGGCGGTGGCTCCTCTGGTCTCCTCCTCGCTGGGGGACTCCGGCATCTCCGCTTCTCTCCGGTTGTGTAGGTCATCCGGCTGGGATTGGGCTTGAACAGCTTTCACGGTCCACATGTGGCGGGGCAGGCACCGACAATGTCCCTCTAGCCTCCGCCATCACTAATTCCATGCGACCCCTTGCGAGCTTCTCTTACGGCGCGGGGCTTCCCTTTCAATCATGGGAACCCCGTGCTGCCATCGGCGGCCTCGGCCGCCTTCCTACTTCACCCGGGCCCCTTCTTGCTGGCACTCGAGGAGGCGGGGTGGGCTCCCGACCTCCTCCCTCGAAGCCTTCCTCTCCTGGCGCGGCGTGCGTGGGACTTCCTGTCAAACGGGAAGACCCGCCCACCGCCAGGCAAAGGGCTGCCTGACTTCCTGTGGGGCTGATCGGGCCCACGGCGGTGATTCTTCGAGGTTCAAAACGAGGGGTAGGCTCCCTCTATAACTCACAATATAACGCGGGGTGGGCACCCGCTTTGGCACTCATAAAAACGGGGTGGGCACCCGTGATATAAATAATTAATTCACCGACGCAGGGTGGGCTCCTGCGAGGCACCAGCTGCAGGGGGGGATCCCCCCAAAGAAAAATGGCAGCCTGGTGCTGCAAATGTAAGGCAGGAGCGCTTCCCCCTGGGATATAAACAGCACTCTGCCATAAAGTACAAAAATAAAGCACCCACGAGGCGCTGGGGGGGGCATTAAAATCCCAAAAGGCCCCAGGAATGACCCCTAGAGCAAGAAGGGTCCCAACAGTCCTGGAAGAACAAAGGTGGAGCAAAACAGCTTACAGCACAGAAAAGTCCTCCAGCATCCAGGGCAGCCAGGGGCTGGGCAGGGCCCAGAGAGGCAAGCCTTCCCCTGGGCCCCAGCAGCAGCACGCCCCTGGTTGTTTCAAGTTAGGAAAAACAAGAACATTTCCATGGGGCCACAGCCCCCTTTTATACAGCAAAATCCTTTGTCTAGCAGGGTGCAGGCAATGGGAGAACAAGCTACAACTGGTTATGGGGAACTCCTGAGCACTTTGTTTTGCCCTGCCCCTCTCTCCCTTTCACTGGACAGGCTAGGGACATCAGACGCACCACAGGGGGGGAGCCAGCATTATAGAGGGAAGGCCCAGCCCTATTCAGGTCCCAGGTGCAACTCCTCCCTGCCATCAACATGCATATCTCTCCATTCACCACTGGGGCAGACCCATCCTGACTCCTGGAGCAAGGCACACCAGCCAGCTCCAGCCAATCACAAGCCAGACAGCCAATTCACATTCACTGCACGGACATTGCAACTTCTAGAAGTGGTACTTCCACACCAGATACAATAAAGCCACAAAAATCATTGTGCAGCATTCAATCTCACGAGTTCGCACATACCAAACTCGACTCTGCACACCCCACACATCAGGAACTACCATGGTCACACATATTCCCCATGCATTCCTATGGGAGGGCAGGTCACTCTCACCATACACACAGAGAGCACACGCACTTTACACTGAACCACAGTGAAAAAGTGCGCAGAGACCTAAAATCACGAACATCAGGTTACAGAAATAGGCTAGGAAAAAGCAAAAAAAGTTTTGGGGTCAACCTGCCAAAAGGGCCAGGTCCAACAAGGATGCTTTGTGGGCCAAAGGTGAGAAACCCCTCCAAGAAGTGATCGAGATAGTTAAAAAAGCAGAAATGACAGGATGTTGTACAAAAGCTGGCTAAATGAAGGTAAAGGCAAACAGGATTAACCCAGTGTGGTGGTGAAAATAAGTAGCAGCAAGAAAGCACAAAGTTAACACAAAGTTAACAAAGGTAAAGTTACTGAAGAAACTGAATATAAAGGGGGAACAAGAAATTTTGGACAACTTAAATGCTATCGCTGCGGTAGCAACAGACATTTAGCGAATGACCGGAAATGTCCTGCAAGGAACAGTAAATGTACACATAGTGGACTAGTGGGGCATTTTCAAATGGGAAAATAAAAGCAAGAGTGAAGTCAGTGGAGGAGAATGATGAAAACAAAGTGGATTCATCTGATGAGTCAGAGTATAACTTGTGTGTACTAATATAACTGAATAATCTAAAAATGACACTCAAGAGAAAGGTAAAAAGAAAAAACCTGTGTGCGTGGTTAACATAGGAGGAGTGAGCATTGAGATAGTAGCTGATTCAGGGTCAGTAGGTACTATTGTCAATAGAAACGTATGGAAGGAGAAATTCCAACATAAACTAGGGAAGGTATTGGAATCAGCAGATATTACCCTAAGAACATTCACGGGTGAACCCATTCAGCTGATGGGATGTAGAGAGCTTGAGTTTATTTTCAAGGACAGAACTACCACCAGCAAATTATATATTTCTGCCACGGGTCCATCTGTACTGGGATGGAAGGACCAAGGAATATTGGGGATCACGCTTAATCAAAACAGTTCGTATCCCGTAATGGTCTTACAAATGGACAAAGTATGTGAGTCAAAAATTCCGGCTAGGTTCCCGAAAGTATTCAACGGCACCATAGGAATGTTGAAAGGATTTCAACATATAAGAAAACTAAAAGAAAACGTTATCCCGAGCATTCACAAGGTGAGACACATTCCGTTTTCACTAAGAGAAGAAGTGAAGATGCAAATTGATCATTTACAAGAGGCGGGCATAATAGAACCAATGGAATCATTGGAATGGGTCGCACCCTTGGTCATTGCAAGGAAGCCCAACGGCAAACTGAGGTTGTGCATCGACCTGCGCGACCTCACAAAAGTATCCTGGTGGACCAGTATCCACTGCCAAAAATAAATTAGATACTTTCCCTCACTAAAAACATGAAGGTTTTCCTAACAATAGACCTTGCTGCGGCATACCATCAGGTCCCTCTGCACCCCGAAAGCAGGCATCTTACCATCTTTATTTCACCTTTTGGGTATTACAGATTCAAGAGGGTACCTTTTGGATTAGCTTCGGCAGCAGCACTATTCCAGAGGCTCATGCATGAAGTTTTTAGAGGAATAAAAAAAGTACTCATATTTCTTGTCTTGCCCATTCTTGTAATGGGCAAAGACCAGGAGGACCACGATCAGAAATTGGTACATCTATTAAATATACTGGAAAGGTGTGGAATGACTGCAGAGCAAAGAAAGTGCAAGTTTGCAGAAAAAACAGTAACGTACCTGGGGCACGAAGTAACACCGGAGGGAATAAAGCCCAAGAAAGAGCTACTCAGGGCAATCAGAGAGGCACCAGTTCCTAAGAAGAAAGATGAACTCAGAGCATTTCAGGGACTGGTGGAATTTTATTCGAAGTTCGTGAGGAACTTTGCCACAAAGACTTATAGCATTAGACAACTGTTAAAGTCTAGGAACAAGTTTGAATGGTCTCAAGGTTGCAACAATAGTTTTAATACCCTCAAACAGGATATTTGCGAGGCACCACCCCTGCAAGGCTTTGACACTAACCTTAGCAGCATTGTCACTACTGATGCCAGTGGTAGAGGTGCAGTCCTCACACAGGCAGTCAGTGAAGGAAAAGAAGCTACTATACCCTTCGCATCCTGCTCACTCACAGAAACAGAGGAAAAATACTCAGTAATTGAGAGGGAAGCATTGGCTTATGTTTGGGGACTGGAACACTTTCGGCAGTTTATCTGGGGGGAAAAGGTCACCTTACGGTGCGACCATAAACCGCTCACAAAAGTGCTTACTGTAAACGGATTATATAATGCATCACCCAGACTGGCACGTCCGTCTGTGAGTCTGCTAGATTACAACTATAATGTGCAGTACCTGCTTGGTGCAAAAAACAGAGTTGCTGATTTCCTAAGCAGACTACCCCTACTAGGCCAAGAGGAGCCAGGGGAAAGGGAAGAGGAATTTTGTGTGGCAAGCATCAATGAAGAGTTTCCCAGCATACAAAATGATGACTGGAATAAGGCATACCTAAAAGATGAGACACTTCAAGAAGTGCACAAACTCATTGTTAGTGGCTGGGCCAGCACGAAGAGTATGAGAAATGAGCTTAGACCATTCTGGGAACTCAGAAATGAATTGTCCAGAGAAGGTGAGCTCATTTTGAGACAAGGCAAGGTTATACCACCTGTCGCACTAAGGAAATGAATATTAGACATATGCCATGAAGGACACCTGGGAATAAAAAAAAACCCACAGGATTAGGAGCTGGTATTGGTGGCCGGGCTGCGACTTAGAAATTAAACGTGCTGTGAGAAACTGCATCCAGTGTAAAAATTCGGACAAATCTCAGGTTAGGATGAAACCCCCTCTGCAATCATCATTACAATGTCCTAAAATGCCATGGGAAAGAGTGGGCATAGACATTATGGGACCCATAAGGTAAAAGGAAGAATATGTACACATTGTGGTCATGGTGGACCAATGTTTAAATGGCCTGAGTTTAAGAAATGCCATAAAGTTGAGACACAGGATATAGTCACATTCCTGGATAGAGTTTTCACGAGGGAAGGCATACCAAAAACTGTTGTTAGTGACAACGGAAGCCAATTCACATTAGGGGGGTTTAAAAAGTTAATGGAAAGGAATGGAATTAAACATAAAATAACTTCTGTGTATCATTCCACAGGAAACGGTGCAGTTGAACGCTTCAATAGAGTAATAAAAGGTACAATACAACTTGCTAACAACAATGGACTGTGTTGGATGAAAGAAGTGTACAAAATGATCTGGGCATACAGGATTGCACCAGGAGAGAGCACACACATCAGCCTTTTCGAGTTTATGAGAGGAAAGACACCTTTTCCAAAGGACAAGGTTTGATGGCTCAAAACAGCAAGGAGAGCAGAGTGGTCGAGTGCATCGGCAAAGGAGAGGATCCAAAGGAAACAATGTGCATGTAAGGAAAGATATGATAAAAAAACATAAGAGCAAATAAATCATTATCAAAGACGGAGACAGAGTGAGAATGAAGAAAAGTGGTTTTGTTGAAAAGGGTCAAAATAGATTTTCTAAACTGTTAGTAGTGGAGAAAGTCTTCTGCAATTCTGCCCTCCTTAACAATGGGAAAGTGTGGCATGCATCCGCGCTATCAGCTTGTACATCTACAGAGGGAGAAAGAGACGACAGAACGAATGATCTGAGCACTGCTGGATCGCCACAACATGAGGAACAGGAGGACACTAGTAATAAGGACAACTTTGACTGGTTGATCAATGAGGAATCAGAGTCGGATGGAGAAGGGAACTGCACACCCGCATTATCCCAAACCAATGGCAATGTGGTTGGTACTGACCAGGCGCACATTGAGTCCATCTGCAATACAGAGACGTTAGCACTAGCAGTTCGGCCGAGTCGCCCGGCGGGTGAGTGATTGCCAGTCAGAGGAGGAAGAGGATCCTGAGGAAGTTATTGCAAAAGAAGTAGAACCCGTCATTAGCAATGCTGAGGGTTTTACTGGTACAGAGAGCACCATTGAGTCAGAAGAAGAACAGGAAAAAGAAGGAGACAAAGCGAAGGAAGCAGGATGTATCAGTAGACGTGGCTGAAGTATTGTGAAGCCCAGCAAGTACAAAGACTTTGTTTGTGACTAACATACTATGTCTGTGGTTCTCCTCCTTCTCTTAATTACGAACCACAAATTTGTTTCCCTCCATAAGGAGATGTGTTGTGTTGGGCAACTACCTTTGCTCCCCATTGTCCCCTTTAAGCCTCCGTCCTCGCCGCGCTCGTCCCTGCCCTCACGTTTGCTAAGCATGACATCAGCTGGCATTCTAGAATGCCAGCTGACAGTTGAGTTTGACAGTTGACAGTTCGCGATATAGATTCAGCCTGCAGCCAGTACCGATCACTTCTGCTTTGCTGGTGTGTTGTATTTCATAATACAATTAAAATTTGAATAATAACTAAGCATTGCCTACCATCCTTCTTAACATAAGCCAGCAGTGACACGGTGGCACGTACATATCTGCCTGTGCAGGCGCGAGGTAAACACAGAGCCGCACCGCCCCCTCCCAGCCTGGACTCCCCACGAGGAACGACGGGGTGTGTTGTGAAAAGCAGCTTTTATGGTATGCTGAGAGCGGGAGCTCTTGCTTTACCCGTTCCTGTTTTCATTGATAAATGACTGCTGTGAAAACAAGCTCCTACGAGCCGGCTCTCACTGCCAATGTCTGAGAGCCGACTCACCCAGATTCTTGCCCCCTCGCCAAGTTGAATGGGGGAGGAGGTTGGGTTGCTTGGCGACGCCTTGCTCTTCCTGGAATTTCCAGCAGCTCCTCTCCGGGACGAGCCCTTTGTTGCCTGGCAACCCCCAGGCGGGCACCAATCCCAGCGCGGCTCTTCCCTGATGTAAGGGGTGCAGCACACAGGGTTCCCGAGGCTCCTGAGCTGGCTTAAATGTTTAAAAGTTTAAATGGCGTGAACACAAGCCGGCGGTGGTGATAACACGCCAGTTCCCTCACAGTTCCCACACAAGCAGAGGCAATCCCCCGGTCCCGTGGCGGTGATCTCACGATGAGATGTGGGGGGCGGGAGAGAAGACTCGGACAGCGGGAGGGGTGGCACAGGAATCCCCGGGCCTGTGGTGGTGATCTCACGGTGAGATGTGTGGGGGGGCGGGAGAGAAGGCAGGGACAGCAGGAGGGGTGGCACAGGCACAAAGTAGTGCTCAGCAAACACGCAGTAAAGGGGCCAATAGCCATGGAAGGAGACATGGCAGTGATAAGGCGGGACTAGCAGCCTCTAAACCAATCAGAAGGCAGCATTTAGAAAAAAACAAATCCACAAGCCAATTAAAAAGATAGCCGGAAAGTGGGCGGGGCTTCCCCATCTATACTGCATACAGCATCTCTCGACGAGACAGCGCATGCGCTGCCTAGACCGAGACCTTAAAACAGTTCTGCAGAACAATGTAGTACGTTTTATAGTAATTCTGATTCCACTCTCTGAAAAGACTTTTAGGATTCAAGACATAGGACCATAAAAAGAGATTCAACATACTTGTGATTTCTCCAAAGTCCTAGGGATAGATTCACAAAAGTATTTATCAGTCCATAAAGAGTAGCACTGGAATACTCTTTTATGCACCCTTACATGCCTTTGTGAATCACCTCCAAAACCTCCAACTGCCTATTAGTAAAAGAAATAGGTCTCTGGTTGATCTGTTAAAATAACAGTTTTGTGACAATATTTGTAAACATGAGTCTGTAGTGATGGTGAGATAAAAAAATATATTACAACAAAGAAGCCATTCTAAATATCGTCGCTAAATTACATATACAAAGGTAAGGTTTTCATGTCTTGTTTCAGACAAAAGCACATCCTCAGTCCATCAAAAAAGGATGTTTAAAAAGTATTGACAACATTGCCACTTTTTAAAAGGGCAATTGCAGCAATCAGCAGCTGGCCATGATGGTTGTTTATTTGGTTACTTACCCCCACATGCATCAATCTAGGATTTTGCATTTCTTAAATAGCGAAAATTAAGGAATCGCTATTTAGGAAATGCAAAATGCTATGCATCAAGAAATCCTAAAAGTTTTTAGGATTTCTTAATTTTCGGAAATTGCGATTCCTTAATTGCGAAGTGCAATTAAGGAATGGCATTACATTGATTCCTATGGGCCTAGAGGCCCATAGGAATCAATGTAGTCAATTGGAAGGCAGTAGCAAATTGCGAGTGGCACTTAGAAAATTTCATGGGTGCAGGGGGGGGTCCAAAGGACCCCCCCCGCACCCCTGAAATGCATTTGAAAGTGCATGTTTCACACACACATGTCCTAAGGACATGTGTGTCTGTAACTGGACAGTTTAAAAAATGCATTTTTAAGCATTTTTAAACAATTTCGCAAATTACCACGAGGTTGAACCTCGTGGTAATTTGCACTTCCAATTTGAATAATCGCAATTTTTTTTTAAATGATGCATAGCTTTTAAGGAATCGCAAATTTGCAATTCCTTAAAAGCAATCGCATTTTTGGAATTCGGTAAAAATACCGAATTACTCAAAAATGCTTGATGCATCCCAAACACATATTTAGGAAGTGCAAACGGCCGAATTTACCGATTCGCACCGTTTGCACTTCCTAAATAGGTTGATGCATGTGCCCCCAAATGTTTTAATGTATCTCAAACAAAGTCCTTGAGAATCAGATTGCTTTGCAAGTAAATGAGATCAGCAGTAGTAGGTAGTAGTAGATATGACAGGTAAAAACACATTGCACTTTTATACATTTCACCACAATGTGGTGAAAAATGTATATCATTCGTTTGCATGTTTTCCACATCTCTCATTGCCTTATGCCATAAGATCCGATTCAGACGGGAGACTCCCGATTTCCGAAGCGCAACATGGCTTTATTTTGGCTGTCTCCCGCCTGAAATGAATGGTCTCAGTGTCAGCAACAATTACATTTGGATATGAAGGCGTTACAAAAAAGTGGAAAAGCTGCAGGGAAAAAAGAACAATTAAGTAGCTGAAATGCATTGCATACATTGCCACCGTTTTTTGAACTAGAAGAACTAGAAAAAAATTCGGGAGAATGTACTACCGCATTGACTACTATTGAAGCACAGGTAATTGTTGCGGACACTGAGACCAACCAAATGCTCGTCGTAGTCGTAGACAATGTAAGCCAAGATATTTCCACTTCTAGTTTCGCCCTTGCCTTACCACTTTTTAAAAGAGACCGTCATCCATTATCAACTGAAGCGTTTCTCGTTAAGTGCAATAACACCACCAAATAAATTCCAGCTATAAATGTAACTGTTAGAAAACGGAATGCTAGCATACCTTTTTAAAAGCATATCTTAATTTCAAGAGCATACGAATTTCACAGTATGAATTGAAATATTATCAAATACGAATTTTGATATAAGATAGCTAGAGCAGGTCTCTACAATTCACAAAATATAGTTACATTGAGCGAATTGCGGATGTTCTTTAGGTGTAAATGGAAGGGCGCAATAATTAATGTATTTGGCTCCAACTGCAGCACGATAGGTCACTACTCTAAGATGGCTGCCAGCTCTGCAGTATTGTTCCACTTCCGCGTTGAGTGTGAGACAAAGCTTTCGTTTTTCGAAATTGACAGCTTGGCAACCCTCGTTCCGAGATATTAGTAACATCGGAGGCTGGGGCGCAGGTGAGAGTCCACAGGCAAGATAGGGGCTTGGCGCTTGCGGAACGTTCCTAATTATGCTATTAGCCTTTTTAACGTGCATTTAGAAAATAACGGCAAGTGAAACTGCCGTATTTCCTTGCACACTTATCTTTTACTTGTTACGTCTTACAGGGCTCTTTTTGGCATTTCAAAAGTAACAGAGAGTTCGTGGTGTTTACATTCATATGCACTTCTCAAACAACTCCTGCTTTAAAATCAATTATTAGAATATTATTATATAGAATAATATTATTATATAGAAATATATAGATTATATAGAATCGATTATTAGAATAAGTCACTCTCGTCCCGCGCACTACTTTATAAACTGACTCCTTGCTTGATTTTATACGGGCATCGCTGAGGGCGTGGCCTTAGGGTTTTCTGGGCTGGGTAGTCCAGAGCGTGGAAGCACAACTTTTGGTCAAAGGGAGAGCGCATTTTTAGGTCTCGGTCTGATCCAGCGCATGAGTTGGTCTGGCCGAGACATTTAGTAGCTGCTTTGAAAAGTGCTACTTTCCTGGCTACCAGCTTACTATCATGCACACAGGCGCCTGCGACGTGCACAGCACTTTTTCCTGTCTTGCGCGCCTGCTCGCACACACAACTCCCAGGTGGGTTGCGCTGCCAATGCTTTTTAACCCCTTCCATGCTCATGACAGAATGGTTCCGTCATGAGCGTCGGTTGGCCTGTGCTTATGACGGAACTGTTCCGTCATGGTTCCATTGGTTCTTTAGAACCTTCAGCACCGCAGCGAAATTCGCGCAGCGCTGAAGGGGTTAAGAATGACTTCATCCCTCTGGGCTGCTTTTGTACATGAAATTTCCTGTGATTGTCATTTCTCGTTTCCCAACAGGATTGCTCGCTAGTTTCATGTTCCTGTGTGTTTTTTCTCCATCATGCACATCTACGTGTTTCTGTTTACAGCAGCTGAAGCACGACTCGCAGCGCGCTCTGTTTCTGAGGTTAAAATAATCCCCATGAAGAGGGTGAAAAGCTCTCCCTACCTTGTGCCGTTTACAGGTATCTTTTTTCAATCACTCTGGCTGCTCCTAAACATGCTTCTTCTTCCTCGCCTTGGCATTTAACCGCCTCGTCTCCATCATGTCTGACCAGACTCTTGGACTCATTCAGCCCTAATGATTAAACCGTGATTTTATTTGCTTCTTGTTTGCTGAGGCTAAAACAATAAGTGGGCTTTTTTCCATGTGAACATCATCTTGAGTGGATCTTTGGTTGGCTTATAATTTTCAGACTAATTTATGATTATTTAATACCATTTTATATTTGCATGCAGCAGGTATGCGCAATCTTTATTGAGAGATTGGATGGTTGATGCAGGAGTACTACCTACAGTGTAGAAATAATACAATGCGATTGTTCTTTGCATGCACATACTCTAACCCTAATCTGATAATAGATCTGAAATATTATTCGAGCCACTTAGATGATGCTCCGCATCAGTGGTTAAAATTGTGGTGTTGTGTTAGTTATTTGTAATGCGGTAGTTGCTCAGTGATTAGAAGACAGTTGTCTCAAAGAAAAGTACTAAAATCACACATGTTTATTGCTATGTAATGCCCACGGATGCAAGGCATGAGTGTGCCCAAAGTTACATTATGAGACTTATATATAACACCTTTTACGACATCCTTATTAGGTTTTGCCCACAGACAGCTTTTAGCTGTCAGTTGTCAAAAAACCTTTTGTGGACCATACCAAAATCTTACAGTGACCGAAGAGCCAGCCCACTGCTTACCGACAGTTGGTTTTATTGTCACGCTCAGTTGCTTGCTCCCTATTTGATGGTTTTCCTTCTTGTTTTTGTCTGTCCTCTGGATCATATCTTCCTTATATTCCTTTTCATTAGATGACTTGTATCCTTTCACTGCACACATTCAGGGAACTACTTTTTTTCTTCTTTTTTAAGCACGCCATGAGAGTGTGTGTTTTCTTGCTGTCTCTGTCGTGTGCTGCTCCCCCTTCAAATACCTGCCAAAGAACAACATTTGTAAATCATATGCAATAAGTACAGAAGAGTCTTTGCCCACGCCATTAGGCTCCAGTAAGTTGGATACTGATGCCACCCTACTCGTTTATGGGCTGCATTTACAATCTGAAATGCATGAGGGAGTTAGAGCCTGAAGCCATTCCTTGGCATAGCCACCCTTCTTTCGGGCCATACAAATGCACTTGGGATGACGTAACATATTTTAAATGTTAGATCACGCCCCGTTCTAAAATGTTAGCTGTCTGAAAACAAAATTGACTCTGATAGGGGCAGAAACCTCCAATGCACTTTATAAAATATATCTTTGGAAACCGTGTTCTTCTAACAGGACAATAGATCTTATGCTGAATGTAATGAACAAATCACAATAAAGACTGTCAGAAAATGTTACACTGTTGTGCGCACAGTGAACCTATTGCATTATGTGTGGTGACATTACAGCTTTTTTTCCGGTCCCCTCACCACAGGCTAATTTAGGGCAGAGTTGGTGAATTTGCAATAAGTATTCATCCCGTCCCTACCCCAAACAAGCATTGACACAGCCAATAGGTCTTGCCTTTGGGACCTCATAAGTGTTTAGCCATGCAGCACTTGATGTTGTTGCAACACAGATATTGTGCTGGATAACTAAACACTTATAAGGTCCCAAAAGCGAGACCTATTGGCTATGCCAATGCTTGTTGTAGGAAAGAGATTGCACAATTATCTCCTACAGGCGGTCGTCACTGAGTAGGGTCATCACACATGCTCATAGAAAAAAAATCAAGGGTTACTGGGACCTTACAGTTACGCTCAGATTTCATTTGCATAAAACCATTGAAATTCAGCAGTTCTAGTTATCTGAGCTAACTATAACAAATGTCTCTGCAGACATGGTCAGTGACATCACTGTTGACATCTCAAACAACATCACTGATGACATCATCAAGTGAGGGAAAGTGTTTCGTAAATGTTTCTGAGACTTAAAGATATATAGTAAGCACCTACATAAATTAAATTAATATTCATTCTAAACTAGTAATGAGTGATACTATTGTCTGAGTTCGTGTTTGACTATTTGTATCAGTGTGGGTGACTGAGTGCTGATTGTGTGAGTGAATGTGTGAGTGAATGTATAGGTGAATAAGGGGGTGTTTGAGTAGCTGTATGGGTTTGTAAGTGGCTGCGTAAGTGGCTTCATTGGTGATTGAGTGTGATTGGCTATATGGGTGAGTGATTGGCTGCCTTAGTGACTATATGGACAGGGGAGTGTGTGAGTGGCTGTTTTGGTGACTGAGTGGCTCTACTGTGTGAGTGGCTCTATGGGTGAGTCAGTGGGTATGTTAGTGTCTGTATGGGTAAGTTAGTGGCTGTTTGAATGGATGTATGGGCAAGGGAGTGTGTGTGAGTGGCTGTTTTGCACAGTAAGTGTGTGTTGACTGGCTGTAGAGGCAAGTAAGTGGGTGTGGGATTGTTTGTATGGATGTGTGAATGGGTATGTAAGTTGTTAACTGTATCAGTGAATAGATGTGTGAGTAGCTGTATGGGAAAGTTAGTGGCTTTGTGAGTAGCTGTATGGGTGAGTGAGTGGCTCTGTTGGTGAGTGCGTGGTTGTGTGTATGTGTGACTATTAGCGAGTGAGTGGCTCCATGGATGAGTGAATGCTAGTGTGAATGGCTGTATGGGTGAGTGAGTGGGTGTGCAAGTGGCAGTATGGGTGGGTGATTTGGCTGTGTTAGTGGCTGTATGAGTGAGTGAGTGGGGGTGTTTGAGTTGCTGAATGGGTTTGTGAATGGGCATGTAAGTGGTTGTGTAGGTGTTTGAGTGGAAGTAAGAGAGGTATGGGGGTGTGAGTGGGTTCCTGAGTGGTTCAGTGGATGATATCAAAGGTGATGTCACACACCAAGACATGAGTGATGTAATATGTGAGGTCATAAGCAGTGCATTGCGGGGGGCATAAGTTGTTGTTAGCTCAGGTAACCATACCCGCTGAATTTCGATGATTTTGTACAAGTGAAATGTGAGCCTAAGTATAATGTCCATGTAAACTTTGGTTTTGTTACTAAATTTCTCGGGTTTTTTAAATTCTATTCCCTAACTATAACTTTCCTGTAACCTTTGATTTCTTCAGTGATTGTCTATGTCTTTTAAACGTTTTCAACCTAACTGTAACCTGTCATCTTTGAGAGCAGGTTTGTGAGTGCCTGTGTGAGTGGGTGTGTGAGTCTGAGTGGGTCTGGGAATGCCCTTTTTGGGTCTGTGGATGGATATGTGAGTGGTGCTACGGATTACGGTTATTTGCATACTTAGGGTACTTAAAAAAGAGAACCAAGGACTCTGCTCTCACCAGGGGACAACACGAAAGAAATCACTCATCACAGTTAGTATACATCAGATTGTACTGCAGTATATCAGTGATGAATTTTCCTTTATTAAGGATTGTATAGAGTTTTTCCACGTGGAATATGAGAGGAAACACACTTGCTTTGTATTCACCAAGCCCAAGAAGTTAGGATTGTTTGGGCTTTACTGAAGCAGAGCTTCAACTGGGTCACCTGCTATGTTTATATTTGTAAGTGCTTCCTGTTGAGGTTTAATTGCTGTGTAATCAGCACCATGGAAAGAATCGAAGCTCATTTTTCCAAGATGAGTCCACTGTTTTGCCGAAAACATCTACCCAACTAGAGTACTTTCATGTGGCTAATTAGTAAGTGCTACCTCGTTGAGTAAATGTTGCATGCATATTCTACACTACAGCTGCGTAAAGGACCATGAGATGTGCATGTAATTTCGGCAATGTTATTATTCCTCAAGCATCTTCATCCACAAATCTGTGCCAACATGAATACTTGTCAAGAGAAGACCACAAGATTACAAAGAGGTGAAGCTCCACCAAACAGAGGTACTTCACCTTAACTAAATGAAGTAAGTGCTTCTTTGTTTGGTAAAGATTTCCTTGTATTCCGCTGCATCTTCAACGTGTCACCAAAATCTTCAGGAAACACGCTGCAGGGCCTTTTGTTAGGTTGTCCATCAACATGGGAAGACTTTTACATACTACTAAGGAAAACGGGCATGGCCAAATAGGCTGTGCTTGAAGATGACTTTGTGTATTTGCATACTCAAGGTAATTAAAAGAAAGGAAGGATCATCGACTCTGCTCTCACCAGGAGATGACGAGAAATAAATCACTCTTCACAGTCACCCCAGATCAAATTGAGCTCCAGTAGATCAAGGATGCAGTTGCTTCCATTAATTATTTCAGATTGTATTTCAACATGGAATATGAGAGGAAACACATTTGCTTTGCCTTCCCCAAGCCCAAGAATTTAGGATCCTTTGTTGTTTAAACAAAGGGAGGGGGTTGTGCTGCCCCCGTCCCCAGGCTAATTTTGTTCCGGGGCCCAATTCCCCAGGGCCCAGCCACAACTTCCTGGGTGCCCCAGAGCCCACCCTGGGCACTCAGTTTGCTATGATGGTGACTGTGGGAGGAGCTTCAATGTCCCTACGCTCTCTGCCGGCTCCTCACCTTCTGCAAGAGACGGCATTGCTCCTGCACGCAGGGAGCTGCTAAATATGCAGCTCTCCGTGTGCGGGAGCAGTCTTTCATCTGTTTACCTGCTTGCATGACAGGAGACAGGGAAACAAATGAAAACTCCGCTCCCAGCAAGCGGGAGCAGTTTGAAAGCTCCTGCTTGCTGGGAGTGCAGTTAGTGTTTGCTCTTGCTTGGCAAGCAAAAGCAAACAGCTATGTCCCAGGGGTGGGCACCCCAGGAACCAGGGATCTGGCTCTGGAGGATGTCCCATGCCCAATAATGGCTCCAAGAGGGGAGCAGTGTGGCCCCCAACTTTAATTAGCATTAGCCAGCCCGGGGAGGTAATGGTCCCCAGGGAAAACAATATATTGTTTTTATTTTGCCCTGGGACAGTGATGGTCCCCGGGGCTTCAGACAGCCCCATGAGGCTGAGGTCTGCGCACCCCGACCTCCATTTTAAAAATAAAGCCCCCAGAGAGGTGGTGGTACCTGGGTCTCCCTTGAGTCCTTGGATAGCGGTCTGTGTGGCGCCCCTCCATTGTTATAATAAAGCCCCGGGGAGGTGGAGATTCCCGTGGCTCAATAGAGCCCTAGGAAGGGGGATCCGTGCTCCCTCCTCCTTTTTTGCCACATGTCCCCTGGATCTGGCCCACCGGAGATACATTATGAACAAGCGTGGTAGCCTACATAAAAAAAAAAACTTTTGTCCTGGGTTCACGATTTCACACTAAGAATAAAACCTACAATGAAACAAAAAATGCTTTTCTGCCCTGGCAGGGTCCCTAAGGGACCCCAGGGCTAGGGTTTTAAGGTATTCCTACCCTGCCCCATTTTCATTTGTGGGACTCGGTTGAGTCCCAAGATGGCTGCCAACACTTACTGGTTGAAGTGTTATCAACTAATCAGACATGGGGACTGTCGGATGCTCGGAGGCTCTGCGCCACTATATACACAAATTTGGATTTATTTTACTATCTCCAAAACTCCTGAACGGATTTACACTAAATAACAGAACAGGCACCTTCTGAACCAAGACCTACCATTCTGCCGAATTTGGTGTAATGTGTATGGGTGTGTCAGTGAGTGAATGGATTTACTCGTGATATATTGGTGAGTAACTGTATATGTGAAATGCAGTATAGGAGAGTGGTTGGAGTATATGAATGATTGTATGTGTGAGTGAGGGATTGTGATAGTGGCTGTAAGGGTGAGTTTGTGTTTGTGTGAGTGACTCTATGGGTGAGTAAGTATGTGTTAGCATTTGAATGAATACGTGAGTGGGTGTGTATATAACTGTATATGTGAGTAAGTGGCTGTGTAATTGACTCTATGGGTGCCTGAGTAGGTATGTGAGTAACTCTATGGGTGAATAACAGTGTGTGAGTGGCTATATGGGTGTATGAGTGGATATATCAGTGGCTGTATTAGTGAGTGAATTGCTGTATGAGTGGCTGTATGAGTGACTGAGTGGATGTGTGCATAGACCTATGAATCAGTGAATTGTATGGTAGTATCAATGGTTTTGAGAATGGTAGTGTGGAAGCTGGAGTCGGTGTATGAAAGGTTATATTGGGGTGTGAATGAGTGCATAAGAGATTCTGTGGATGATGTTATCAGTGATGTCATTTGATTTGATTTAACCCCTTCGCTGCTAGGCCTTTCCCCCCCCTGTGCTAAGCCTTTTTTTTGGCTATTTGGGGGAGTTTGCGCTTAGTCCCCTGTAACTTTTTGCACACATAAGGTATCCATGCCAAATTTGCGTCCTTTTTTCCACCATCATGGGGATTTTAAAGGTACCCAGGGTTTGTTGATTTCCCTGGAGGGGACCCAGAAATTGCCAAAATATAGCTAAATGTTTTTGTTTTTGTTTTAAAAATGGGAAAAAGGGCTACAGATGAAAGGGTCTGTTTTTTCCCCTGTAAATGGTATCAACAAAGGGGTTGTAGTGCTGAAATCACCATCATCTCAGCTTTCAGAGCCAAGCAGACATTTGTCAGAAAACCAACATTTTTTACAGTTTTGACATTTTTCTGGGACATAGTCTATTTTTGCTATTTTTTGTGCTTTGAACCTCCTTCCAGTTAATGGTAAACATGGGTATGAAAGCAATGATGGTCCCGGGCTTGGCAGCCATTTAGGGAAACCTACCAAACCCACACATTTCTGAAAACTAGACATCCAGGGGAGTCCAGCGAGGTATGGCTTGTGTGGATCCTCCAACGTTTTCCTACCCAGAATCCCCTGCAAACCTCAAATTTAGTTTCTCTCAAATTTCTGTGTGCGACAGTTCTGGAACCTGCATGCATCCACAAATTACCTACCACTGAGTGTTCCCCCAGGTCTCCTGATAAAAATGGTACCTCGCTCGCGTGGGTGGGTCAAGTGCCAGCAACAAGCAAGGGCCCAAAACGTATAGAGGAGACATAAAAATTACCTATCACAAAACAACCTGGTTTTGCAAGGAGGTCACCTGGGTTTTTGGCCCTAGGCTCGGCGGCCATCTTGGGAAACTACCAAACCCACACATTTCTGAAAACTAGACACCCGGGTGAGTACAGTGAGGTATGGTTTACGTGGATGCCCCAACGTTTTCTTATCCAGAATCCCCTGCAAACCTCAAATATAGCTGAAAAAAACACATTTTCCAAATAGTTTTGTGTGGGATCACCATGCCGGCACAAATGTCCTACCCCACAGCGTTCCCCCTCAGTCTCCCGAGTCACCCCTACGTATGAAAAAAACAAAGAAATCCCTGTTGCCTATTGGGCTTTATGCCCCCCGGGGCAGATCAGGGGCTATTGCCCCATCTGCTCCGGGGTGTGCAGAAAGACTGTACCATTTTATTATGTGGGGGCATTGGCATGCTTATTCTGGGCAGGCTCCACCCGTACATATAAAAAAAAAAAATCCCTAATGCCGAGTGGGCTTTCTGCCCCCGGGGGGGGCAGATCAGGGGCTATTGCCTCCATCTGCGTCCTGGGGGGGGGGGGGGTCAGAAAGTATTTTGCCTTCTTTGCAGGGGTAGGGTGGGGGCATTGGGATGCCCATTCTGGTCAGCCCCCACACCTGGCCAATAAAAAAAGAATCCCTGGCGTCTAGGGTGCTTTCTGCCCCCCTGGGGGGCAGATTGGGGCATACTGCCCCCATCTGCACTCCAGGGCGGTCGAAAGACTGTCTCTGGCAAAAGTCTATGGGAGAGCAAAGGCCCTTCCCCAAGGGGCCGCTCCCCCCTCCCTGGTGCAAGTGGGTAGATCCCTGCTTGGAGATCGCCCTCCTGGGGTGTTCCCAAGCAGGAATCCACTAGGAAAGGGTAACATTGGAAAGGGGAGGTTCCCCCACTTTCCAACAATACCTCTCCCATGTGTTTTGGTGCTCGCGGGCTGAGATAGCCCCACTAGTACTGAAACTGTGAAACTGAAACTAAGTTTCAGTTTCTTTTTCATTGTAATGATGACAGCGGGCCATGCGCGCGATCGTCATTGCAATGAAAACTCCTAACAGGCCTCAAGAGGTTGGGGAAGCTCTATCCCACCTCCCAAGGCAAAAAAACGGAAATCCCTCTGCTACCTGCAGCAGAGGCATTTTCTTTGACTGTACTCATGACGGAATGGTTCCGTCTTGAGCAAACTTGAACTTGTGCTCATGACGCAACCATTCCGTCATGAGAATGGAAGGGGTTAACACTCATAAACTTTTTAGAAACACTCATAGTCACCGGATGATGTCATCGGTGATGTCATCAATGATTTCACTGACCATGTCATGAGTGATGTAATATATGAGGTCATAAGTAGTGCATTGCGGGGGTATGAGTTTTAGTTAGCTCAGCTAACTATAACTGCTGAATTTCTCTGGTTTTGTATGAGTGAAATATCATGCTTACTAAATTGTCCATGTAACCTTTGTTTTTTTCAGTGAATTTCTAAGGTTTTTTAAATGCTAATTCCTAACTATAATGTCCCTGCAACCTTTGTTTTTTTCAGTGAATTTCTAAGGTTTTTTCAACTTGTGATCATGTTGTGGAGAAAGGGGCTGGACCTCCAACCAGCTCTTAGGAATCCTGCTGTGTAGGACTTACAGTAGGTAGCAGGAGGGCTTCTTGGCCCCTAAGGACCCTCAGGACTAAAGTGGACTTCATCCCCTAAGCAGTAGTGCACCACAAGCTGAGCCATGTTTACAGAGTGGTAGAGAAAGGGGCGTGGCCTCCAAGTACCTCTTAGCAAATCCCTCTGTGTGGGACTTACTGAAGGTAGCAGGAGGGGTAGTTGGCCCTCAAGGATGTCCTTTGGGGCTATTACCGCTCCTGTTACCTTCAGTAAAGGGGGCGAGGCCTTCAAGTCCTCTCTGCAATCTTGGTCTCTGAGACCTACTGGAGGTAACAAGACGGCTTGCTGGATCCCAGAGACCCGCAGAATTCAAGGGGACTTTATTCCCCAACTACCATTGCTCCAGGAGGCTTGTTTGCAGAGTGGTGGTGGCATCCAGCGACTTGCCAGAGGTTTTTTTGGAAAGGGAGGCTCGGTAGCATGGTTTGAAGTGTTGGAGCAATCATATCTCAGGCAAGAGATCGGGAGGGGTCGCAGATCCATGGCGTCCCCAGACGTACAACTGCAGAGCTCTTTAAATTTCTCAACAACTACTGAACGTATTTACATCATTTAACAAAAGGAGTGATTTCTGGCCAAGAGCTAAAAAATATTTGGTCAAATTTGGTGTAATTCTGTTCAGCAGTTCGGGCTGTAGCCGTGTCTAAAGTTTCCGATGGAAATTAACATGGATAAAAAGCATTTAGGGACCCTCCCTTTTTCTCGGCCCCTGCTTGATAGATCACTCTGAAATTTGCAAGACAGCTGCTGACGTGACCACTCCATTAGTTTTGAAAGATTTGTCAAACAGCGACAGTTATTTACAAATTAAAAAACACTTTTTCTATGGAAAGTAGGTCATAACTATAACTACCTACTGGCAACCGCCAGTAGGTAATGCAAGAAAGAAGCAGAGAACTCTGGGTAGTTCTCTAGTTTAGGTGGAAAGCTGCTCCTGTATAGAGCACCCTCAACACCAGCGACAATCTACATTTTCTCACCTCAAATGTCAGCTTTTCTATCAAAGCCTTTAAGCATAGGATTAGCACAGTGCCATCCACTCCGAGATAGAAAGGGACAAAGTCTTTTCCCATTTCTACTGCAAAGCTTTTAGGCATAGAACTAGCTCAGTGCCATTCATGCCGAACTGTAAAATGACAAAAGCCTTTTACAACTCCTGGCACAGTATTACAGCTTTGAATTGGTAAATTGCCAACCAAACCAACCTGAAATGAGTAAAAGTAACCACTGGCACTCGTTTTGTTCTCATTAGAGCTCTTCAGAGAGGCATAGCTTTTTTCAGACGCAAGGGAGCACCCAGTGTAAATCTAAACAATATCCTTTAAGGTACAGAATGACGTATAAATTATGCAAATAAAGAAGTGGAGAATTCTGGGTAGTTCACAAGTTAAGGTGGAAAGCAGCTCCTGTATAGAGCACCCTCAACGTCAGCGACACTCTAAATTTTCTCACCTCAAATGTCCGCTTTTCTATCAAAGTCTTTAAGCATAGGATTAGCATAGTGCCATCCACACCGAGATAGAACGAGTGAAAGGCTTTTTCCATTTCTACAGCAAAGCTTTTAAGCATAGAACTAGCACAGTGCCATCCATGTCGAGCTGTAAAATGACAAAAGCCTTTTACCACTCCAGGCACAGTATTACTGCTTTGAATCGGTACAATACCAGCGAAGCCAATCTGAAATCAATAAAAGCAATCTCTTACATGTCTTTTGCTCTAATTAGAGCTCTTCAGAGAGGTATAGCTTTGTCCAGACACAAGGGAACAACCAGGATAAGTCAAATATATATTTCACATTCCCTACCCGTTCTGTGAAAAGCTCCAGCGTCCTCCTTCTGATGGGCCTGGCCTTGCCATACTGGCTCTGCAGCCCTGTCCACACATCAATAAATCCTGCTGTGCTGCCTGATGAGTCGAGGCAGCACAGCAAGGGAGTCTAAACAAGGGAATTTCTGTGATAAATGTGCAGGTTCACTTGGCCCTCCCTTAAAAAATGAGACATTTGTTTCATTTTAGAAGAAAGTGTTGGGACGCTGGGACAGTCCTTCAAAACCTTGACTGTTTAGGCAAATCCGGGACGTCTGGTCACCTAATGGTTAGACCTGTTGTGTGTTATCTCAATACTTACTGTTGGCTTTAGGTCAGCCCGCTGCTTCACTTAGATTGGCTTAGTTGGAAATCTCATTTACCTGCTCCTTATGCACTGGCTTTCCTTCCTTGTGCTTGTCTCTCCCTAGGAAAATAGCTTCTTTAGCATAATTTCCATCCTATGACAGTTCCCTGGCATCTTACAATCAGGGAACTACTTTTTTTTCTTTCAACACTCCATGTGAGTATGTAGTGTAGTTCCCATATTCCCAATAGGCTCAGCGCATTATGTCTACTAGGTCTCTATCGAAATATATTAGACTTAATTGTGAGTGCCAGCTAGCTCAGAGGTCACTAGAAACTTTCTCGAGTTCACAAGAAGGGATTTAGTTTCTGACCACTGCATAAACATGACTACTTTGTTTCCCAAGAATAAGAATTGTATCTCTGAAGTCCTGGAAACAACAGATAAGAATTTCACTCAGTAAATCGTGCAATCTTCGTTTCAACAGAGGTGCAGAGAAATAGAGAGACGGGCGTTTTCAATAAAAGGATTTATTGAACAGTCTTCTTTCTCATGCAAGTAAAGTGAACTGCTACAATCGTAATGCAGGCTGCAAAGTATAATGCGTACAGTAAAAAGAGTAGGATAAAATAATACTGTAAGAGCATTGTATGGTTCCCAGACCATAGATAAATACATACATAAATAACAGAGGCTAAAAAGTACTCAACTGGTGCCTCTAAAATACGCCTGCCCCGATGTACCTAACCTAAGCCTAGTGCGAGGGAAGGAGTAAGTGAGGTGTAGCATAAATGTAGTATTCTTTGCCAAGAATCTATCCAAGATTTCTCTAAGGGTCTAATCAGCTCCGTACCTTGGTTTAGAATGAAGAAGGTTAGGCTCAGGACTCGATTTCCAAACAACCCACAAGGGTAGCTTGGAAACACTGGGGCTGGATTTCTCGGCAAGAGAAAAGACAGCGTCTCTCTCAGTGCGTCTGCTGGAGGGTAGGCTTCCTTCGGCACTTGCTGTAGCAGGATGCGTCAGGCAAGTAGATAGTCGAACTGCTCCAAACCACTGTGTGTTTGCTAAGGCAAGTGTGGGCATATTTATACCTTGAAAGTGCCGAGATTGACGTAAAGGTGGACATAATAACATCATCAAAGAGTCTCAGTTCTTAGGAAATTCCATGAGTTCTTGTACAAGTCAGTATTCAAGCAAGGGAATGTCACTAACTGCTGAAGCCGAGTTTTCCAAGAAATCGTGGATTTTCGGAACTAGTTGAAGTAGCCCTGCCGTATTTGGACTGCATGAGGTATGTCTAAATATGGTTATGATTTCTATGCCTATATAAGGATATGGTGATTTATACCTATATAAGGGCATGAATCTGGAAAATTACAGTAGGGTCCTAAAATGCTATACAACACCCACTCCAAGTTTATTATGTTCAACATTACTAAGTTCAAGCGTTAAAACATATGTGCTTACGCATACGCGCTATACAAATACAACACACTCCAAGTTTATTATGTTCAACATTACTAAGTTCAAGCGTTAAAACATATGCTAAAGCATGTGATTATAATCCCACCCAAAAATACATAAAAAATGCATTTGAAATGGTTGCACACGAAAAATGAGAATTTGTATTGAACGCATTAAAAAGCAATGATTTCATTGTAAGCATATAATACAATATTGGCAATGCTAACCAAATGAATCTCCAAATTACATTTATGAAATGGCTCTTAGTTACAGAAGAAAAGTCGAGACCATCCCATATATAAAGTGTTTTCGATTTCTGGATAATGTCAATATTGTTTCTAGGAAGTATTCAAAGAATTCTTGTTCTCTGAGAATAGTTCTACTTTAAGGAGATTGCTTTGTGCCAAAGTTCAGTTTTGGAAAAAAGTCAATTCAAATCGTAGAAAAATAGAGTTCCAAAGCTAGAAGTGTTTGTTTTGAAAAGTGAAGGTCGAATTCAGAGTTCATAGAACGCTGTGTGCTTATTTCAAAAGTTATTCTCTGTGTCAGGAGAAAACATTAATTTGTCTATGCTGGCAAAGAAATCGTCTACCACAGTAGATAAAAGTTGAACCACTTCATTAAGTAGATCAATCGTACACAGATGAGAAGCATCGCCGTCAGCGTCAGTCGCATTAGCAATGTTCGTAGTTGATGGTACCTGTGTGCCTGTTTGTCCGTGTATCACACCTACAGCTGGAATTGTCGATGAGATCTCAATGAAATCCGTCATCAGAATTGGTAGCCTTTGGGGGCAACACAATACATGAGCCGTTACCGGACCAAGTAAAGCGTCAACATCCGTTGGCATTGCTGATGGGAGAGTTAGACAGATATCTAACATGCATTCCTCTCCAAAAAGCAGGCATCGTAGAACAGGTAAGATGCAATCTTGCCAGATTGGTCTGAATGACAAGAACCATGTGGTATTCAGATCTCTCAAACGAGCCAAGCCAAGGATCTGTGTTATGCGTTCACGATACTGCATTGCCAGAAGAGCATTCTCCATGGTAATTTGGGTATTGCTGGTGACTGGGCTCGCCATAACGAAGCAGAAGGAATAAAATTAGTATCCCTGCGAAATGTATGGGGCAGTTTGTTGATAATAATGCATGTATCACCGCAGAGGACCTTGCAACTTGCAGATCATACGTCTCTCTGGACGAGGTCAGTGGCACAGTTTTTTGTAAAAGAATGACTTTCATTCTGCTTAAAGTATCAATTTGTATAGAAGACATGTTCAGTGAAGGCCATAGTGGCGACTCCCCGTCTGTCTTAGTTTTTGGAAACAATACTTGCATACAACAAGTGACCCTGGCTGACACACTAACGTGATAGGCTGTCCCTGGCATCATTCCACAACAGCTGTGATCATTCAGCATTATGTAGCTTCCATTGGAAAGCTGCCTAAAAATTGGATCTTTCATAAACAAAGTGGAATCCACTTGGATGGTGGTGGTGATCCCTACTGTGGTGGGGAGCACTCAGTGTTGTTAACTCCATGGCTGCTAAGGCAATTCCCCACCTGTGCTGGAAATTGCTATTTTACATTGTTTCATGACGAGCTGGGCTCGTCATCAGCGTGCGAGGAGGCTACGCCATGACAAGCCCAGCTCGTCATCAGCGTGGAAGGGGTTAAAATACCCCTCACACACCAATAGACCCCATGGTGTCATGCTTCATCATCGGGGTCTTCGCACCCCTCTCTGGGATGCGGCGTGCTGCGACCGACGACTACGCGGGAGCACTATTATTGGACTATGTGTGGATGTGTGTGGGGTAATGAATGTACGTGAGTGGTGGGTTAAGTGATGGTTAAAAAATACCTGGCTCGTGGGGTGAAAAAATAAACTTTTATTAAGTCCCCGGCTGGTATCATTAAAAGGGATTCAGTGAGAGGTTGTTAGTGTATAATTATGTACATCAACCTCATATGTGCGTCTACATGAACATGTTTCGGAGTGAAAAACTCCTTCTTCGGGACGGGGTTTGCACAAAGATCCCCACCTTATTCACATGAATGTAAATGTAAAAGTGTATTATACAAAAAGGAAGTTAACTATAGGTGATATGTACCTAGTTTGTAGTTCAAAATTGTAGTCTCTCATCGCCCAATTGACGTATATTAAAGACCTAGAGGGAGAAAAAGCACATTAGATACTATTCTCATAATAATCTATAACTATCTTGCAGGTTGCTGTGACCTTAGAAAAAAGTGAAGGGTTGCCAGGGGTGTGGAATTTATTCAAATATCTACTTGTCCATGGGCTGGTTTCTTCATAAATCTACTTGTCCTGTAACAAAATCCACTTGTCCCTTTAGTGCTATGTAGTTTGATGACAAATTATGGCAGCAATCTCATTATATAAGAACTCTTGTATAGCCTCTTGGATTATGCCAGGGCTCATACCATAGTAGTGTTTGAATACTAGCAATCCCTTTATGTTGCCAAGTTTCGGCAGATCTACATACTGGGACTGAAGGTTGTGGTAAGCAATAGTTCCAGGGATGGAATGACCTTTTGAGTCTGTGCAAACCTACTAACTTGCATGTTTTAAGGGTGTTCAGCAACTCTTCTCTAATATTTCCCCACACTGAGAAATGTTGGAAATGTACTCCCGATAATGGCAAGCGTAAACCTTCTTCTAGAGTTGAGGAAACAGTGGTTGGAGGGAAAATGAACTTGCAAACAATCAGGTTTTCGCATGAGCAAATCTACACATGCATATTTGCTCATGCTTAAATTCAGTTCACATACATTTTCTAGGAGTACAATTTCTTGCCCTACTACTGTAAATTCTTGTGAATTCACGAAAGCCATATAGCTGCACTTATTTCAAGGACATATAACAAGGGTGCATTTTTGAGACTTTCCTAAATAATTGGGCCACTAATTTGGTCTGGCGTTAACCATGACCTTTTGTGTTTATTAAAATTCTCTCTCTCTCTGTATCGACTGGCTTCACTGTGAGTGACAGCATGCTGCACCTTTCACAAGGAGCATATCAGCACACAAAGTAGTTTTGTTCAGCGCCAATAACTAATTTGGCAGTGTGTGCTTTTTTGAGACCAAAAAACAATTTTTGCTTTTGCCAATCTTTGTTATAATGGTGAGGGCCCGGCAGATCTCACGTCAATAAGGTTTTACAAATACCATGCCAAAACAAGTCCCGCATTGCCAAAACTAAAAAGCTGACCACCAATATCAGACCTACTTTCAGACCTACTGGCTTTGCCAATGCTTGTTTATTTTTATGTTTCCCATAATCTTATTGAAACTGGTTACACTGATTTCCCAATATGAATAGTTTTGGTAAATACTAGCATGCATCAACACATTTTACTAAATGATGCTGCAAAGAAATGGTACCTGAAAATTTACAGTAGTTTAGCAAAATGTTTTTTTCCCCTACTTTTAGGAACATTTTATATTGAAAGCAAAGGATCATTAATCTTTCTTTCAAGCTTCTGCAAATATTTGCATCTAATCAGAGAGCTTTCTGGCAGCATTATGCATAGCCTCACATTGCTAAACTTTGAAACCTTGTGTACACACTTCTATACTGGAACCACTGTCAGTATTGCAGTCAGAATTTACATTTACTAGAGCGCTCATCCTAATAATAAAGGCTTTAAATTAATGAACCATAAATACAAGTTTTAACAGCTTTAACAAATACACACAAAAATTAACTTAACTGCAGGCAGTGCCCTTCCCTGACCATTAATGTGGCACTGCAAACTGGCAGCCAAAGGGTTTGTGCTGCAGGTGGTTGGGTCTACTTGTCCCAAGGACAAAATACACATTAAAACTTGTTGCCCTTGACCCCAAACAATATGTCCTGGGCGTCGGGCTATAGGAATTCCACATCCCTGGGTTGCCGATTTCTACATACATATATTATGCCTTAAGTGATCGTGCACCCTGTAAAGCAAAGTGGCAAAGACTGGACAATACACACATGTAATATTAAAAACACACGTATTTGTTTTTTGCATTCCTGTGACGTGGGGAGGGAGAAAAACAGGAAAGCGATTGTATTACTTTTTGATATTGATTATAATGCTCCATGAGCCTATTACGTGTATCACAGCCGTTCCTCTACCTGGGCTGTGATGTTCACTGATGACAGGTCTCATTGTTCACAATAAGATGATTTGTGTGGCTTCAGGAGCAAGTTGATGTTCTTACTTGCTGTGTCCATTTTACTATATTTTCCATCTATCAGCTTTCCCAAACTTAAAACAAGAATGAGCCATAGTAGGAGAAAAGGTACACCTAAAACAATCCAAAATTCAACCCATGGTGAAGTCAGATATGTAGTTGCAAGCTGGTGACCAAGTTCTTACTTGTTCCTTGAAATTTTTGTTTGTTGGAGTATTTTCAGGTTCACTAGGATCCTCAGAAAAGGTATCGAAGTTGATGAAATAGCCAGATGCAGTTCTGTCAATTGTTGGTATTGCTTCCGGATTATCTGAAATCGCTGGGGCTGCTTGTTCCCTTGACATGTTAGTATAGTCAGATGCAACATCATTGTAGACGGGAGTTTCTTGACGAACTGTTATTTGGGTTTCAAGAGGCACAAGTTTCATGGCTTTATTGCATAGTCCATCTTATTTCACTGCAGATTCTTCAAAGTGACAAGCCTTTCAGTTTGAACCTCTTGGATGGTAGCAAGATTTGGTCGTCTGCTACATCTTTGGAGTCCACTGGGCCTACTACTTATTATCGGCCACATGGTGGGGTTTTTCCAGGTCAATTGATATGGACCGGTTCTCCTTTCTTCCAGCAAGGGGCGGCAGTAACACTGTTCTTGATCCGGGGACTGCTAGTACAGGTATTGGTTTTCTATAAGAAGGCCCAAATTCCTTCTTAACCACTATTTTCTCTCTGACCAGATCCCCAATCTTTGGAATCCAGACTGGTCTTGCTGGGACAGGTGGTTTTTCTTCAGTGGTCGTTGGCTTTTGTATGGTGTTGCTTAGACTTCTTCTTGTTTCGTTTAAGTCCTGCAAAACAGCCAAACGATCTTTGATATCAAAGGGTTTTTGTTCCACCACTGAAGTATGACGATCGAGGTCTTCGACCATCATTCTAGTACCAAAAAGGATTTCATATGGAGTGATTCCACCCAGAGAATTTCTTGGCAGGTTATTAATACTACGTTGGACACTTATTAGATGTTTAACCCACCCGTCACCCGAACCTAATACCTTAGCTGTTATAGATTGCTTTATGTCACGGTTTTTTCTTTCCACAACCGAATTTACCTCAGGATGGAATGGACTTGAGTACCGCAATGCAACACTCAAGCTGGCCATTGCCTCCTTGTAAGCCCGAAAGCTAAAAGCAGGACCCTGGTCAGAATGTAGCGTTCCGATTGCGTATGTGCCGATAAAGACTCGCAAATCTTTTATAACAGTGCAAGCGCCAGCCGAGCGCTGAGGCCATATCCAAATTAATCTTGAGCTTGAATCCACTGCGACCATTATGTATTTATAGTTACCATCCCTTTGTAGGGGACCACAGTGGTCCAGGTAAACACATGCTAATGGTTTATCTGAAATTAGAAGGGGCTTCTGCGCTGGGCGTTTCACTGTTGAAACTTTCATTTTCTGGCAGATTTCACATTACAAAACATAGTTTCGGGTCTGTTTCCTCATGCGCTGCCATCAGTATCTTTGCTTTAATGATGACACTGGGGCAAAAACACCTGCATGTGTAGAGGCTAGCTCTTCATGTGCTGCTAAGATCAGTCCTAATCTATGTTCCATGTTTGGGATTACTCTATCCCCCACTCCAGGGATTCGAGCAAAAGGAACATTATTTGCATCAGTTATATATGAGTACTTGAGTGGAAAGCTTTTTTTGTAATGTTTTACCACTATCTTTTATTGAAGCAGTGACGGCTTGCATTATTTCGCTGTCTATTTTTGTTTTTGAAGAGTGATTGCAGCTACAGAAGCCATTTGCACAGCTGCCTTCGCAGCTTCATCAGCCAATGAATTCCCTTCAACATGAACGCCATCACCCTGATGACTCAGTGTATGAATCACGTGAGTCTTTTGTAGTTTTTTCTGTAAAAGAACTATTTGTTCCCAAAGCATTTTATGCTTGATTATGCAACCTTTTGCATCTTTGAAACCGTTCCGAACCCAGTTCTGCAAGTATTCATTGTAAGATTGGACGTAGTAATACGAATCGCACGCTATGAGTGTGGGGAATTCTCGGTCTGTATTTTCAAGCGCCATCATGAAAGCTTGTAGTTCAGCTCGCCGAGCTGTACAGTCTCCGAGAGATTGAGTTTTTGTGACCATAGGTCGGAGTTTACCATTGCGGCAGCGACGTTTAACAATCGCGCACGCAGCACTATAAGCTTGTTTACCCCCAATTGCGGGCTGTGCTGATCCATCTGTGTATATTATACATCCGTAATGTTCTAGAGGCAGAATTTCAGTGGGCAGAGGACATTCTTGTTCGTATTGGAGAAATTCTTGTGTCTTCAAGTAGGGGTCAAAACGTATTCAACGTCTGTCGCAGCAAGAGAATTAACCCATTGTATCCATCTTGGATGTAGGGCTTTTGCATTTGGAATGCTTGCCTTTCTCACTGCCTCTAAGGCAGGTACAGGAGTAACAACTTTTATGCGTTTACCCTGTGCTTGGGCTCTCTCTTTTGCTACTGCAGTTTGAACCGCTGTCAGAATTGTTTCTGTTGAAGTGGATTTCATTTCAGCTTGTGTGTGCAAGTGTGATTTGTAAGCTATTGGTACCTTTTTACCTTTATTAAAGGTTCGGTATGTGAATCTGCATCTACCTGGGATGATTCGGATTACAAGATTGCATTTGTTTACACGTGTCTGTAAATGTGTTGTTGCTATCATGTCTGTTTGCACTGAACGCAAAATTTCTGTGTGTTTTTTAGTCCAATTAGTAGGTTTGAAATCAGGTTTGATTAATTCGTAGAGAGGTTTAACCCTTTCTGCGTAATTTAACACCATAATACTTGGATTTGCTTCTGAAGGGTATAAATTCAACTTTGAAAAATCAAGAATTGCCCACCTCAGTGTCCTATTCTTAGGATATGAACTTTCAAGTGAAGGCAAAAGCCTGGCAGCAAACTTTTTAGAAAAATGTGCGCTGCTCCAACCGCTAAAAACGCTGAAAAACTTACAGTCCGTTCTAGGATTCCTGAGTTTCAGAAGAACTTACATTCTAAATTACGCAGAAAGGGTTAAACCTCTCTACGAACTAATCAAACCTGATTTCAAACCTACTAATTGGACTCAAAAACACACAGAAATTTTGCGTTCAGTGCAAAAAGACATGATAGCAACAACACATTTAAAGACACGTGTAAACAAACGCAATCTTGTAATCCGAATCATCCCAGGTAGATGCAGATTCACATACCTAACCTTTAATGAAGGTGAAAAGGTACCAATAGCTTACAAATCACACTTGCACACACAAGCTGAAATGAAATCCACTTCAACAGAAAAAATTCTGACAGCGGTTCAAACTGCAGTAGCAAAAGAGGGAGCCCACGCACAGGGTAAACGCATAAAAGTCGTTACTCCTGTACCTGCCTTAGAGGAAGTGACAAAGGCAAGCATTCCAAATGCAAAAGCCCTACATCCAAGATGGATACAATGGGTTAATTCTCTTTCTGTGACAGACGTTGAATACGTTTTGACCCCTACTTGAAGACACAAGAATTTCTCCAATACGAACAAGAATGTCCTCTGCCCACTGATATTCTGCCTCTAGAACATTACGGATGTATAATATACACAGACGGATCAGCACAGCCTGCAATTGGGGGTAAACAAGCTTATAGTGCTGCGTGCGCGATTGTTAAAGGTGGCTGGGGCAATAGTAAATTCAGACCTATGGTCACAAAAACTCAATCTATCGGAGACTGTACAGCTCAGCGAGCTGAACTACAAGCTTTCAAGATGGCGCTTGAAAATACGGACCGCAAATTCCCCACACTTATAGCGTGCGATTCGTATTACTACATCCAATCTTACAATGAATACTTGCAGAACTGGGTTCAGAACGGTTTCAAAGATGCAAAAGGCTGCACAATCAAGCATAAAATGCTTTGGGAACAAGTAGTTCTTTTACAGAAAGAACTACAAAAGACTCACGTGATTCATACACATTGTCTGGACCCACTCCCCGTTCTTGAGTTGTGTCCTTAAGATCCTCGGCATGTCTGATTTTTAGACTTGCTACCTTCTTTTTGGTGAATTAAGTTTTCTGATTTGTTCGGAACGTGTTGATCATCTTTGAACTTCACGCGTTCTTCCTTGTGTTCTGATTGTCCTCTTCTTTCGGATTTCTGCGAGGAAGTCTGAAAGGTACGAGAGGAACGTGTATCAGTATCGTGATATCTATCAGGTTTTCTCAAATTATCCCTGTTTCTGAGGTTATACCTCTTTTCAGAGGGCTCCTTTTGAGGAGACCTACCTCTGGATTGAGAACCCTTCTCTTTAAGAAGTGTCTGTCTAGTATTTTCTCACTTCTTTTTAGGAGTAGTTAGTGTGTTTTTGATAAAAACTTTTTCAGGATTTTCTGTTAGTTCGGGTTTTACCGGTTTCCCTCCTAAACTATCTCTTCCTAGTTCTTCATAGGATTTTTCTATTATTCTGGCCAGTTCATATGGTTGCTCAGTTACATCAAGTTATTTTAGTTTTTGGCGGATTGCCACTGATGCTGCTTCACCTTTAATATTAGCTAATATTATAGCTGAGACCTGTTTGAAATCCATCAGTAACTTCATAACGAGATTTAAAGCAGGCTCTGCCCCGTATTCATTTTGAATCTGTTTCAGGACGTCTGGTATTACCGCCAAGGACGGAACACCATGTGTTTTGGTTTAGATTGCAGCAAAGACTGTACCCCAAGTGTGAATGAAATGAAATGAATGAAATGAAAAAGGATTTATAAAGCGCATGGCTGCCCGGGAGCGTCCCAGAGCTGGAGTACAGAGGATAGCCGAGGAGAACTGGGGGGGGGGCATAGGGTTTTATTATGGATCCTGTGGGAACAGGAGTGTTTTCAGGAGTTTACGAAATTTCAGGTAGCTCGGTTCGGATCGAAGACTAATCGGAAGGGAGTTCCAAAGGGTCGCGGCATTGACCGAAAAGCGGCGCCCTCCAGTTCGGGCCTTCCTAACTCTTTGAACTGTGGCCAAGTTACCATGGGAGGAGCGCAGAGTCCTGGTGGCTTTGTAGGGATAGAGCATGTTTCCCAGGATAGGGGGCCCTTTACCCTGAAGGGATTTATGGGTGATACACAAGGACTTAAATTTGATCCTTTCCCGGACTGGCAACCAGTGGAGGGCCTTGAGTGCCGGTTTAGCCGATGATCTCCGGGGGGTGCCTATCAGCAGCCTGGCCGCTGAGTTCTGGACGCGCTGAAGGATGTTGATAGTTGATTCTGGAGCGGCCAAAAAAAGGGCATTGCTATAATCTAATCTGGATAGGATTAGACCCTGAATAAGCAACTTTCTGGATTGTGCCGGAAGTAGGGGGAGAATCTTACGGGCTGAACGGAGTAAGCCCACACAGGTGCCAGCAGTCTTTTTGGCCTGTTTCTTGACGGATAGGTCCTGCTCAAGCCCCACCCCTAAGCTTTTAAGTTCCTTCTTCGGTGTAGGGAGATGCCCCAGGCACAAGGGCCAGATGGAGGTAGGAAGAGATGTCATTTGCTGGACCAGAAGCATGAGTTCTGTCTTTGTGCCGTTCAATTTAAGTTGAGAGTCACACATCCATGCGTAAATTTCGGAAAGGCAGTTATGCAGGTTTTCTGAGTTACCCTTCTCCAGGGAAAGCGAGACGACCAGTTGGGTGTCGTCTGCATACGTAATGACTTTAATCCCAAAGGGAGTGACCACATCCTCCAGGGGGGCCATATGAATATTAAATAAAGTGGGGCTCAGTGATGAGCCCTGAGGCACCCCACACTGGAGGGGAAATGGCTTGGAACGCGCGCTTCCTTCCCAGACCTGGAAGGTTCTGTTCTTCAGAAAGGATGTAAACCACAGCAATTCTGTGCCCCTTACCCCTAGATTGAAGAGGCGCTGGACTAAGATCTTATGGTCCACAGTATCAAATGCTGCACTTAGATCCAGGAGGATCAGCACGGACGATCCTCCCGAATCCAAGATGCACCTTGCCTCCTCGACCACTGCTAATAGAGCGGTCTCAGTGCCCTGGCCAGGGCGGAAACCAGTTTGAGAAGTGCGAAGCAGCCTATTGGTTTCCAAGAAAGCGGAGAGTTGCTGATTTGCAATTTTCTCTGCGATCTTGCTAAGCCCTGGCAGCAGAGAAATTGGTTGGAGGTTGGCAAAGTCTAGGGGATCAAGCTCTGTTTTTTTTAGTAGCGCCTTTACTACTGCCTGCTTCCAACCAGGGGGAACCACCCCTTGATCAAACGAGGCGTTAATGAGATCCGTAGCCAAGGGGGAGATGGTAGGTCCCACATGCTGTAGAATATACATGGGTGCTGGATCATTGGGGGAACCACTCTTCATGGTGGATAAAGCAGTTTGGAAGTCTTCTCTGTATATCTGGGCAAAGGAATCAGAGAGGGGCCAGAAATTGTGGCGGTGAGAGCGTGTCACAGTCTTCCAGGTGTGGTGCAATCCCCATTGGTAAACAGATTGTAGGATTCCTGTGTTTTTCATGGGGTGTACTATCAGGAAATACTGCCTCGATCTGAGTAATTTTTGAGCTAACCAGAATGGAATTTGTTCCCTCTTTGTGGGTCATTTACCGATGACTGATTGTATAGTCTGTGGTGTAATTTTGTTTGTGTTTCCCTGATGAGGGGTGTGCTGTGAAATTCATATAGCAGGTTGGACTGTTAGTCTGCATGACATATTGCACCAATTGTCTTTGGATTTTAATTAATTGTTTTAGCTGAGCTAATAGTTCTGAACCTGTCATTTGTTCAATGGCAGGGTGTGGTGTATAGCTAGCTAGTACCAGCCATGTTTCTCCTGGTCTACCTAGTGGACCTAGTCTGGTAATGTGATTTTGATGTTGTAGGGCACCTTTGAACCAGAGCTGATGCTCTTGGTAAGTTAGTGGAATTTCAATGTCCTCGAAAGGAGCGTATTCCACTGGATGTTCCTCTATCTTATAGAAGTGGAACACATGTGTTGTTGGATTTGCTTGTGGAAAGATAACCCATGAATAGAATACCTCTGTCTGCCAATATTCATGTGCCTCTATGACGAAAATTACCCTACCACCTCTTGCTGATAGGCCATTTTCTATGAGCTTTATTGCTATTGTTTTCCGCACATTTTCCGCGATGTTTATAGCTTCCGGGTCATCATGTCGGAAACCCGTAACGTCAAGACCTGGTTGGTTTGCATTTACTGCACTTCCACTTTCCCTGGGCTTATCCTCTCTAGTATCCGACATTTTGTTTGAATGTCTTGCAGCACAAGTTTCAAGGAAATAAAGATAAGGTGCACAATATTTTGGAACACTGTATCCTTCAACGTTGAACAAAACCAAAAACTAATAAATTGGATTTTCGTCCTACTCAGTTATGGCAGATATTTTATCCTTTAACCCATTCCAGACGTCTATTGGAGTATTTTACTGGATAAAGGGGTCTCTGTGAAAAGTACGACTGAGTTACTCTAGTATCTAGCGTTAAATTAGTGCCTTATCAAACGTTGGGCGCCATGTAGTGTAGTTCCTATATTCCCAATAGACTCTGCGCATTGGAATAATATATCCTATAGATGTGACGTAGGACTTATGTCTACTAGGTCTCTATCGAAATATATTAAACTTAATTGTGAGTGCCAGCTAGCTCAGAGGTCACTAGAATCTTTATCGAGTTCACAAGAAGGGATTTTGTTTCTGTCAACCGCATAAACATGACAACTTTGTTTCCCCAAGATAAAACTGATCTTCAGAGTCGTGGAAACAATAGATAGATATTTTACCTAGTAATTTGTGCATGCTTCGTTTCACCAGAGTTTGCAGAGAAGTAGATAGACTGGTGTTTTCAATAAAAGGTATTTATTGAACAGTCTTCTTTCTCAAGCAGAAGAAATTAACTCCTACAATCGTAATACTGGTTGCAAAGTATAATGCGTACAGTGAAAAGAGTAGGATAAAATAATACTGTAAGAGCATTGTATGGTTCCTAGACCATAGATAAATACATACATAAATAACAGAGGCTAAAAAGTACTCAACTGGTACGTCTAAAATACGCCTACCCCGATGTACCTAACCTAAGCCTAGTACGAGGGAAGGAGTAAGTGAGGTGTAGCACAAATGTAGTATTCTTTGCCAAGAATCTATCCAAGATTTCTCTAAGGGTCTAATCAGCTCCGTACCTTGACTTAAAATGAAGAAGGTCAGGCTCAGGACTCGATTTCCCAACGACCCGCAAGGGTAGCTTGGAAACACTGGAGCTGGATTTCTCGGCAAGAGAAAAGACAGCATCTCTCTCAGTCTGTCTGCTGGAGGGTCGGCTTCCTTCGGCACTTGCTGTAGCAGGATGCGTCGGGCAAGTAGATCGTGGAACTGCTCCAAACCACTGTGTGTTTGCTAAGGCAAGTGTGGGCATATTTATCCCTTGAAAGTGCTGAGATTGACGTAAAGGTGGACATAATAACGTCATCAAAGAGTCTCAGTTCTTTGAAAACTCCAGGAGTTCTTGGACAAGTCAGTATTCAAGCAAGGGGAAGTCCCTAAATGCTGAAGCCGAGTTTTCAAAGAAATCGTTGTGGATTTTCAGAACTAGTGGAAGTAGCCCCGCCGTATTTGGACTGAATGAGCTATGTCTAAATATGGTTATGATTTCTATGCCTATATAAGGATATGGTGATTTTATACCTATATAAGGGCATGAATCGGGAAAATTACAGTAGGGTCCTAAAATGCTATACAACAAGTAAATGTGTTTCCTTGTGCGCTGCTTCCTCGCTTAAGTCCTTACCACCTTCACTGTACTCTCTGTTTTGCTCACCTATCCCTCACAGCACGTTTGTTCCTTCTTCCTTAACTCCCCATTCTGCTTTTTTCTTCTTTTTACATTTTTCAACCCCAACTCCCATTTCAAGCTCCACCGCTGCAACCCAGCTCCCCCTCTCCTGTTGCAAAATGTGATTTGGTTATGTCCCAATCATCGGTCTCCTAGTTTATAGACATCTAAATCCTACCTGTAGTGTCAAGACTGAGACATTCAGCTGCCAGGCTATGTAGAGAAGTATAATTACTGCTATGAGCTCTAGTCTCTTCCTTGACTGAAAGCCTGTCTAGTTTATATGCCAAGTGTTCCGCAGACATTGTTGGTGGGTAGTACCAATCGGCCATGCCACCTCTGCCCTCACCAGGCATTAGTGGAGCCAATTAAAGCTTGACGGTTTGCTTTATTGGCTGCATGTCAAGATGGTGGAATTTGTGTATGTAAGCAAAAATAACTGGGTAGTGGACTGTTCTCTTCCTTCTATCTCCACTAACAGGTCATGCCAGGGCTCCCTTCCTTTATGGAAAGTAAATGAATATGGTAAGAACAACAACAAGGGATTGTGCTCAGGAGGATGTGCCTATCTGCTGTTCAGTTCTGTTTGCCTTGATAGCGGGAGGGAGGAGTGTTTTGACAGTAGTGGGAGGGGGAGTATATGGGGAACAAGGTAGTCTTATTATGTAATGGGACATCGCAAACTGTTGTTTGGCACTTTGTGTGTTAATAAGCTACAGATTTGGTTACCTTGAAGCAAGGGTCTTTAGCCAGAAGTTACAATTGCATTGGTGTGGTTACCGATGGTCTACACTGAGTCCCATGATCACAGTAGTGTGTGGGGCTTGGAGCATCTGTTTACAATTTACATGACTTTTTATATTTCTCATGAATTGCAGATTTTAGAATCCTTTCTTTGCACAGCACAGTCCATTTTATTTGTGTACCATCTGCATAGGATGATGTTGCTGCTCTTTTATTTCCTCTGTCCAGCTTGAAATGTAAAGCCTCTCCTCCCTACCCCCACCAGCACTCTGGAAGGAGCAGATTTGTTGCGCTTCCCTCGACCGACCACTGCTTAATGCCTCGTCCATTTTCTCAAGCACCATAAACCTGTTCTTATTTTCACTGCAAACCTAGCCCTTTATTACTTCCTGTACTTGTGTCTTGAAGAACATCGCCTGCACTTCTTTGCTAGTGAGTAATGTTCAAAGGGTTATTTGTACCCCTGGGCTCACACAAGACCTTTATATTACTTCTTTTTTTGACCATACCTTGCATCAGGTTCACTGGTGGGATTCTCAGATCTTTCTGACACTGAACCCTTCAAAGACTAAACTGATGGTCGTGCCTGCCACTTCTGTATGTTCTGATTCACTGTTGTTGCTTTCATTTATGGGCCCATCTCTTTATAATGCAGTTCGCAATCTGGGAATCTATCTTGATGCGAGCCTGGCTGATAGCCCCCCCTGATTGATAATGGGAATACCTTTATGTTATCAGCTCTCCAAAAATCTTTGAAAACACTTTGATTGATGCAAACTCGGCCGCTTGACTGGTTTGCAGAGTTGCTCAATACCAACATATCTCTTAGTTTTGAATCAATTACATTGGTTTCCGGTTTGTCAGAGGATAATCTTCGAAGCCATGGATATTGTTTAAGAAATTGGATTATTATTAGGGGTGGTTGGCTACCCATCTCAAGGAGTAGTTACAACCCTTGTCAGGATGAACCCACAAATTCACTAAATTAACCTGAGCTCAACCCCATCATAGCTGTGGCACAGAGAACACAGGTTTAATTTAAGGCAATGTACAAACAAACTATTTATACAATACCAAAACAATAACAAAATGCGTACAATAAAATTCCCAAACCGTATTAGAAAAATAGTGTCCTTTTCTTTGAAATAAAACGACAACAATCGAATGAGAGAAACCAGAGAAATTAATTGTTAAAGGTTTAAGTAGAATTAGTGCCAAGAAGCACAAAGTGCCATTGATAGTCAATGGTTGTGGTAGATTGGGACGTAGGTGCAATTTGACGCTGACTGTAATAGAGCATGGGTTGAATACACCAAGCAGGTTCATCCTGGTCAAATATTTAAACTTCTGATGTTAGTCATTTAGGTCCGAATCCACCAGAGAAGTACACTTCTAAAGCCCCAAGACCTTAAGGGACGCATTTTAAGACTCATAGGGTTTCAGGGAGAGGCTGTCCGCATGGTCCAGTCGAGGTCCATTTGCACTGGTCAGCTGGGCAGTTGCAAGAAAAGCCTCTTGAAGCCTGTTGAATGCCTGTAGCTTGAACAGGGGGTCAGCCTTATGAACCCTGGAGCCCATTTTTCTTTCTTGGTATAAGAGGGAGCAGGTCCAATGCTTCAGCATTCCTCTGAGATCAAAGACAGCAGGTTCAGTCCTCTTCTATTCTTCATTGGGTCCAGCAGTGTTCTGTAGCAGTGTTCTGAAATGGGTGCCTGGAGATGCCACATTTATGCCTGACATGAGCTTGTGGGTGGGAGTGTTTCTTAGACATGCATTAAACAATGGGTTAGACATTCCTGGTGCCAATCCTACCTACTCTGAGCATTCTTTAGATGCTGAAAGTCTTCAAGCCCAATAAGCTTGGGCTATGAGGGCTGGGGGAGTGTGGGCACAATGTACCTTGGTAATCCTAGTGTCCTCCTACATCTAACACTAAATACAGTTTGAAGCAGCCCCTGTAGCCAAAATGAACCCAGATATAGACATTCAGTAGGACAAAGTCAGGGTTCTTCAGCAAACAGACAGTGGGTACACAAGAATTGTCTTGGCATCTTGTGCTCTATATTTCAAGTGCACCCCAAGTCTCATATGTAAACCTAGAAACCTATCAAGCAGGATTTGAAACTCCAGCAGGATTTGAGTCTGTAGTTTCAAAAAGGATGCCCACAGTATCCACCCTGCATATTCAGTAAGGTTCAAAGGAACACATCTGGCCATTCAGGTCAGCCTATTGTTTGCTCCTTTAAAGCATGTCACACCAGGCTTCAACTTTATTTATAAGTACAACAACTATAACAAGATAGAAGTACAACTGTGTTTCCAACACAATTCTTAAATAAAACCTGTATAAGCCTTGTGAGACACACTTTCACATATGGCACTCTCATAAAGTAGTATGCTACCTGTCTGCAACTGATGCTACAAATTGCTTTTTTTGTGCCGAGAGAGGTATAGGAGGTGCTATACAATGTAGTTTCAAAACATAGACTAGTTTGTTTGAGACAGATGTTATTTTTTAGGTTTCCAAAATCAACTGCTATGAAATAATTCTAGTAAAGTGGGCTTCTTGTATTTATTATCAGGCAGTGCAACACAGCATCACTGTTTAATAAGAAGCAGTGTGACTGTTGGATAGGACCATCTTGTATGTGGTCTTCCCCCAGATTGTTGCAGTCACTACCCTTTTTTTCTGAACCCGTTTCAGCTGGTATTAGGACTCTGCACACTTTACTCCTGCTAATCAGTGGTAAAGTGCTTGTGCTCTTCCTTAAACATGGTAACAATGGTATACCCTTAATTGGCATATTTAATTTACTTATAAGTCCTTAGTAAATGGCACTACATTTACCCAGGGCCTGTAAATTAAGTGCACTAGTGCGCTGCAGCACTCATTGTGCCACCTACTAAAGTAGCACTGAAAAGCACATCTCAGGCATGCCACTGCAGCTTCTAGTACAGTTTTAAAACTGCCATTTTGACCTGGGAAAACAAACCTCATACCTGGTTTGAACTTGCTATTTTAAAATGCATAGGTCACGCCTAAGTTAGGCCCTAAAGGCTTTTAGGGCACTGTGCATAGTATTTAAAAAGTAGGACATGTGTATAAAAGCCTTACATGTCTTTCCAGTGAAAATGTCGTTTTTCACAGCAGCAAGACTAGCTCGATCACGGACTAACACTGGGTTACCTTATTACACTTAATTAGTGAAATCTTTTATTTGTGAACAGCTAGAGAAATACTTCTTCCACTCATTTGAATTGTAATTTAGACTCCTTTTAAATGGAAAAGTTGCACTTTGAATTACAATTTGAAAAAAGCCTCTTTTAGAAAGTTGTGATGTTTCTGCCTAAACCAAATATGCATTTCTACCAGTGTTCAAGGTCACATGACTGTTAATGAGTGTCCTGTGGGTTTATGTGTATTCCTGCCAGATAGGGACAAAAGGCTCTTGGGTGAGAGGAAGGGTGTTCCTCTTCTGAACAGGTTGCCCGGGTGGGGGGCTCTACCCAGCCCTTCCTGAGCTTCGAAGAGTAGCCTGAGTGCTGTGTCCACGCCCTTCCTGACTTCAGAAGAGGCCTGCCATGTAACGGGCAAATGTAGTGCACATATGGGCTTGTCTGCCCTTTGCTCCCCTAGACAGATTGGAGCCAAACCCAAGGAAAAGGGAAGAACTGCCTCAACCAGTGTGGCATTAGACAAAGGGGGTGTCCCCCACACAAAGCCTGGCACAGGGTATATATGCGGCACCCTTAGAACCTCTCATCAGAACACTCCAGGACATGTAGAGGCTCAGAAGAAGGACTGCTGTGGTGTCTGAAGCCTGAAGGAAGACTGGACCTTCTTGCTATGAACCCAGGACCCCAGAAGTGACTCCAATGTTCAGTTGACTGACCTCCTGTTTAAGCTACAGTAATTCCACGAGCATCCAGAGGCCTTCCCTGTAACTGCTCAGCTGACTAGTACCAACTGGACATGCCTGAACGCTGCTCGTAGCCCCTGATGGAGTGACTCCTAACCCCAATAGATGCCCCCCAGCTCTTGGACCCTTAGCTGGTGTTAAAGTGTACTCCTCCAACGCCCAAATGCAAGAACTAGATTCCAGGTGAAAAAACAGAGGTTCTGGGCAATTTTGGGTCGAAAAGAACTGCCCTGGGTGTCCTCGCTAATATGAGCAGACTTCACTGAGGCCAGCGCAGGTCCTGCATTTAACTGCAGATGAGGCCTTCCTGAATACAGACTCTGGACCTCACCCCAGAACTCTTTGCATCAACAACGACTGCCTCGCCTTTCCCACCAACATTAAGTGCAGGGCATCAACCAGCTCTTTGTATCGATGATGACTACAACACTAACACGAAGTTTTGAACGAGGCCTGAGTCTTCAGCAACCTACTATTAAAGAGTACCTCCCAAGATCCAGCTTACAAACCGACCGATGACGACTTCATCGACGAGTACTTCTTACGAGAAAACTGGACTATGTTAGAAGGTAAACTTTCTATGAGGGCAAACCTGATCCTTATATCTGACCTGCACTCCATTGCGGTAGGCCTTAACTTTTTACTTTGACCCAGTGTAGCACGATCAGATAACTTCAATTGGTGCTTAGTGCTGGGTGAGTGGATATGGCCTATTGGCTACATCGGTCGACCTCGAAACTGGGGGACGAGGATCGAGTTTCGGCAGGGACGCTCAGCATCCTGTGATTCTGGGCAGATCACATAACCTCCCCGTGCCTAACAAAATTAATGTAACCATCTGTAAGGCAGCTGGTGCTCATGTAAAGTGCTCTGATACCTTCGGGTCTAGTTTGCGCTATATAAAACTCTGAAAAAAAATAAAAAGTGTTTTTAGGTGCTTTTTCTACTGAAAACGTTAAAAATTCATATCTCTGGTTCTGCTTACTGGGTTTTTGTTGTTTTGGTGTTATTTTATTTAGTAACATTTACTCTATTGTTCTAAATTGATTTAGGATTTCTTTTGTGTTTTGGTTCAACTTTATTACTGTTAGAAGGCTACGTAAATACACATTGTTTCAAAGTTAAACCTGACTGCTTTTGTACCAAGCTACCAGAGGGTTAAGCAGAGGTTTATTTGGTGACATTTGTGGTTCACCCTGGAATGTGTTTATTACTTGACTGGGACTCTCGCCCCTCTCAACTAACAACCCAATTTCTTACAGTGACGTTTTGATTAAGAATTACAATGAATTCACCTCCAAGAAACAATCCAATCAAAATGCTATGTCCAAACATTTGTTAAAGTATGACCCTAGCCCCAGCTCCCCATACAGTGAATACCAGTGTGATGACCTTGATTGTAATATTCAGCATGAAGCTCTTCTCCAGTTACAATCCAGCAGATCTACTCATCTTGTGCCTGGGTGGTATTCTCACTGAGAGTTGGCTCCAACCCTCCCCGGATTGGTGCTTTTAGGGAATCGGTTCTGTTGGGTAGTCTGGGAATGCAATTTTAATGTGTTGTGTATTCTGTTATAAAGGAGGATATAAAAAAATGGTAAGATGCCTGCAGCAACCCTATAATGATCAAGAGTTAGATACCATTTGCGAATAGATTCTCCAGGCATGAAGTTGCCAGCTCTGTCAAATGTTAACCTGCATATTTTTCTGACGATGGTGGTAGCCAGGTGCATTAATGCACCATGCCCCTTAAGGACTAGAGAAGACTTTTATTGATTCCTTCGGTGATTCATTCTAATCCAGGAGAATCTGGTACCTCTTTCTGGATCTAGGCAAAAGCTCAGCCACCCTGTAGAGAGAAGCATAGCCATTCCCAGAACAAGAGACACCACAGTCTCCCTCTCAGCTGGAAAGTGCAGAAGGTGTAGCGAAACAAAGAGCTGGAAATGTGCAAACTGTGCGTATTCTGCATGTAAATACAATTTGAAGTCAGATGCAAATAGATGGCTGCAGTCGTATGGAAGGGTTAGAGTGGTCCAGCTTATCGTAGGCTGTTTACCGGCCCATGCTAGTTTTTACCCTTGAACCATTTAAAGAGATGGAGTACACTTAGGGGTTGATTGTGGTCGGAGGCTTTCCAACCGACATCCAAGGTTTAAACTCCAACCGCCTTATTACAATGAAGGCAGTCGGAGTTTAAACCGACTGGTCAGACCGACTGGCTTCCGACGGACTCAAGGAACCTGTCGGCCAGTCGAATGCCGCACATAATCTCTTATGGATGGCATTTTCACAGTCGGGATTATGATGTCGCTTTCCTACAGGCTTTCCATGTATGGCTTTCCGACATGGAAAGCCTGTTGGAAAGTGGCTTTGGGAGCCCCTAGCAGGGCCCCCATCCGTCCCATGCCCCCTGAAAATCACTGCACGGTGTGGCAGTTACGGTGATAAGGTGTGCGGAACCGCCCTCAGTATTCTTTAGAAAAGTTAACTATGAATCTGGACACACATGTTGAGTGCCATTTGGCATGGTTTGATAGCGTTTTGTATTTCTTTAATTGAGAGAGGCATCAAAGCGATCTTTTTATCTGAGTTTTCTATCCATGCCATTGTGAGCCTATCTAGCTCTGCATTGTGTATTCGGGATGAGTATAACAATTCATAGTACTCTCTGAAACACTTTATTATCTTTGGGTTCTCATGAACCGTTTGTCCTTCTGTAGTTTCTATGTTGATAATATTTCCTGGTGCGCTTCTGGGCATAAGTATTTTTGCCAGGGCTCTACAGGGGCTCTCTCCCTGTGCATAAGCTCTGGTGACTGTCTATTTCTGAAAATATATTACTTTATGTCATTTCTTCATTGTACTCACTCAGCTTAGTGTGAATATCTTCTAGTAGGGCTGTTACCTGTTGACCACTTGCTACTTCATCTTCCCACTGCACCCCCATTTACTTTTTATGTTTCTGGTAACTCGGATGTCTCCCTATTGTATTGTACTCATGCTGTTTTCTCATGTCAATGTTAGTTATTTTGTACAGCACTCTAATACCTGTCTGGGTCTTGTTCGCGCTTTATAAAACTTTTCAAATTAATATCTTTAAGTGACATCATCCCTGAGCAAGAGTGTAGAATGTCAAGCCCACTAATTTCCACCTCCAGCCTGTCTAAGCTGCTTTGGATGGATATGAGTGTACTAGATTTTTTGGCGATACATACCCCTTGGCTATATGGTTTAAATGTATCCTATACTGTAGTTTAATCAGTTACTGAGCCTACACTTGTATACAAAAGTATTCCGTAATTGCCTCACCCACTTCAGCATTAAACACTGAGTCTAGTAACTGCAGGTCTGAAATGCCTTCTTTGTCTGCTTCAGCCAAATAGTGATTGTTTCATGTTCAAAGTATGTGCACACTTGATGTCAGCGTCCCCCTTACTCATGTAATGACATCTTGTATGACAAACCTGTAATCAATAAGAGAATACATATCCTGCAATGTGGAGTAGTATGTAAACTCCGTAGTGGTACCGTGTTAGACCTGTCAGCCTTAGGGTGGTCTTCCCCCAGACTTTTTTCCTGCTTAATTTCTCTTTTTGCTGGACTTGGGACTCTGAGCACTTAACCATTACTGACTAGAGCTGAAGTGCATGCGCTTCCCTCCTATATATGGTTACAGTTGTTATATCCACAATTGGAATATTTAAGTTATCTGTAAGTCCCTAGTATAGTGCACTACCTGTGCCCAGGGCCTGGAAAAAAATCCTACTTGTGGGCCAGCAACACTGATTGTACCACCCACATAAGTAACCATTTAAACATGTCTCAGGCCTCCCACTGCAAAGCCTGTGTGTGCAGTTTTACTACCATTTCTACTTGGCATTTAAAACCCTTTGCCAAGCCTTAAACATCCCTTTTATTACACATAAGTCACCCATAAGGTAGCCCCTAGGTAGCCCAAATGGCAAGGTGCTGTGTAGGTAAAATGCAGGACATGCACTTTTATATTTTACATGTCCTTGTAGTGAACAACACCTAAATTCATTATTAGGTCGAGCATTGGAGACCTCTTGTATATACTTTGGTATATACTTATATGTGTATGTACTTTGTGGGCTCTGGAGATCAGCTCTCGGACTTGTCTGCTTCCGCTTAGGGACTTTTCTTTCTGTTCAACTGCCTCTATTTAACTGTCTTGCTATAAAATGACCAGTAGAGGTCAGTATGTTATGTTATGTTATGTTATTTTTATACTTCTATAGCGCACGGCCACTCCACGGAGTATCCCGGCGCTTTATCGAAGGAAACCCAAAACCGAAGAAGGGAGAACATAACACTGAGAGGACGTGCAGACACAGGAAAATACCAGATTTGCTTTCTGCTTGTTCAGCTGCCTCTGTTTAACTGTCTTGATAGAAAACCACCAGTAAAGGTTAGTAAGATGCCAGAATTCTTATCTGCTGAGGGACTTTCCTTTTGAAATCTTTCTGGCAACTGCCTCTATTTAACTTTCTAGATAGAAAACGACCAGCAGAGGTTAGTAAAATACCAGAATCAGTTTAGCATTCTCTAGATTCCAGTCCATAGAAATTGTCTTCCATGAGCACCTGTAGACAATATTCTTTTCAAATCTTGTATTTTCAGCGATAGGACCACAGAAGGCCCTGATTTTATATTAAAAACAGAGCTTTGGACTATACCATATCCTGCTGAAAGTCAATATTTCTCTCCATGTGTTCCCATACCTGGCGTGTCACGCAGTTTGGTGATTACTTTCCCTCCATATTAAAGAACAGTAGATGTTTCAGCACCCAGGCTAATGTGCTGCAAAACTAAATACATATAAGGTCCCAAAGGCGAGACCGATTGCATTGCAAATGCTTGTTTACTACTGTGGGGCCTACTCCTCTCATAGGTTAACATTGGGAATTACTTCATACACTTTTAGGCTGTAATTCCTGATTAGAAATTAGTAGCCCTGTCATATTTTGTGTCTTTAGAATGGTAATGACAAATTCTCTTTACTGGTAAAGTTGGATTTGACTTTATTATGTTAGAAATGCCACTTTTAGAAAATGGACATTTCTCTGCTCTTAAAGCTGTGTGCCGGCAGCCTGTCTCCAATATATGTCTGGGGTGGGTGACAGCTTGACTTTGTACTTTCCCTCTAGCCAGCCACATACAAAGGAAGGTAATGTGTGTCTGAGTGCCCATCTGTTTCCTGATAGCTCATCCTGCACAGATTGGGAGAGAGGAGATGACACTTACACCTGAATAGGCAGTGCCCTGTCCCCACACAAAGGGTTGATCACCCCCCCTGTAGTGAGTTTGGAGTAAGGGATAGAAAGAAAGGACCTCTGTGTACTTCAAAAACCCTTCTTCGAAGTCACTCCCACTTCAGAAGCACAGCTGGGTATAAGTACTGGGTCTGTTACCCCACCAAATTAGACGCTTCTGGACCTGTAAGAAACCTCTGTCAGACGAACTGCTGTGCTGCTACAAGGACTGTCACTCTGCTGGGCTGCTGCTGTCGAAGAACTACTTTTCTGGTTTGCTGCCCCACTGCCTGCTGCTTTCGGACCCTGCTTAGGGAGAGTTGGACCCTGACTTGAACCCAGATTGTTCTCCAAGGGCATGTTGACTTGCCTCCTGTTGCTTGAGACTCAGGGATATCAAAGTCTCATCACCTGCTCCTGTGCCTGGTTCATTGAAAGTGGACCCAGGTGCTTGCTCCAGTGAAATTTCCAGCCAACGTGTAGCAGAACCAGCGCTTCCACCCTGTTGCAGAAGCAGAATTGGCGCATCGCAGTCAGAACCAGTTCATCACCTTAAAGAACCAACACATTGGAGCCAATGCATCGCCGTTGCTGCAGTGTGGGAAGATCGACTCATCCTCTCAACTGCGTGGAGAATCCTGGTGCATTGTCTACGGATCCATCGACTCAGCGCATCGTCGAGGGAACCGCCGGATCGCTGCCACTGCATGCAGGAAGAAAATCGACGTATCACCTCAAGTGCCTCCTGCAACTCGCTGTTGTGACCAGGATCAAGGTACTGTGTTTAGTGGGTGTGCATGGCTCCTGTATCCGGCCTGCGCTTCAACGCAGTCGGCCTGAACTCTTGACTTTGCCCCGGTCCAGCAAGACCAGATAATCCTCATAGGCGCTTTTTGCTTCTAGGCTCTATTTTTACTTTTATTCTTTAAAAATTAATATCTCGACTTCTACTCATTGGATTTGTTTCATTTTGATCTTCATTTATTTATAACATTTTTGTCTATTTCCTAACCTGGTGTGTAGTCCTTTTGTGGTGTTTTCATTGTGTTACTGTGTGTTGGGTTGCAAAAATAATTTACACATTACCTCTTACATGTAGCTCATTGTCAACCCACCAGAGGGTAAGCAAAGGTTAACTTTCAGCGATTATCTTACTTACCCTAAATAGGATTGTGGTCCCAACTTCGACGGGGTGCATACCTGTGCCAATTAGAGACCCAATCTCTAACATATGGTGTTTATGTTTCCATACTTCGCTTTTTTTGTTCGTTCATAGTTCATGATGTGACACACATCTTTGGCTGTGCAAGACAATGCCCATGAATGCTCCCCAGGACCTAAGTCTGTAACGTAGGATACAGTTGACGTCCCTATCCAAATTGTGACAGAGCGTCCTAACCTCAATATTTCTGGTGCAGGTTTATATAAACCTCTGACCAATTTATGTTCGTACCATATTCATTTATGCATGTTATTGTCAGTCCTTCAGTTCCCCAGACATCACAGATCTGCTATCTGGATCAGATATTGTTCTTAAGATGCTAAAGGGAAAGCCTCTGTTTATGCAGATTAACACACCACTGACATGTGCAGTGTAAAGAGGCATATAAGCAACAGACTCTCTACTTATGTGTTCTGGTTTACTCTTTGTGGGGAGAAGTGTGTTTACTGATTGAAAGCTATGCCTTTCATATATCTCTGGAGGTATGTTGAAACTTTCCTGATGTTACAGAAGTATGTTAACAATTGTATTTAAATAGCGCTTATTACCCCAGATGAGGTGTTGAAGGGCTTTTTGGCGAGTAGCACGCTACTCCAGAACCCAAAAAGCATTTGTGGTGGATTAGTACAGTGAAATGGGAGCTAATTTGAACGACAGGCATGTGAATCTGCTAGTTAGATTGAAAAGGATAATGGGGGATAGAAGAGGGAAGAGTTTAGAAAGTGTATATTTGGAGATCATAGTAGTAAGATAATGTTTGGGAAGAGTATAAGGAGAAATGGAAAAGGGAAGAATCTCTAGAAATGGATTAGGGGGTCATAGTAGTAAATTGAGTTTTGGGGTCATCCAAAGAGGGAAGAGTCTAGAAAGCGTTATATTGGACATCACAGTAGTAGAATGAGGTTTGGGATGAGTCAAAGAGTGGATATAGTGGATATACAGAGAGAGGTACAGGGTAAAATATAGGGCAGTGCATTGGAGAGAGTCAAAGGTTTTTCTTTTTTACAGTAGGGGTCCGACGACCTCTCAGCAATCCAGCTGTTTAGGACTTACTGGAGGTAACAGGAGGGCTTGTTTGCCCCAAAGGACACACAGCACCCAAGGGGACTACATCCCCCAAACAGTAGTGTTCCAGAAGGCGCGTTTACAGAGTGGTGGAGAAAGTTACCGTGGCCTCCAAATACCTATCGACAATTCCACTTTTTAGGACTTACTGGGGGTAACAGGAGGGCTTTATGTCCCCTAAAGACCCTCAGCATCCAAGAGACTTCATCTCCCAACCAGTAGTGCACCAAAACGCGCGTTTGCAGAGTAGGGAAGTAAGGGGGCGGGGTCCAAGCGACTTGTCGGGCAGATTTTTTGTGTGTATTTATTAGGAGAGGGGGGGCATGTGGCCCACTCCTGAGCTCAATTTGGCCTTGGGGACCTCATCGCCTGGGGCACAGCCTTTTTATTTCTGGTGCCACCACGTGACCCCCTTCTCTGGGCCAATTTCGGCACTGGGTACCCCATCTCCCGGGGCCCAGTCTTTTTGTTATTTTTATTTTTTTAATTGTTGTGCGTTAGCGATACTTTTTTTATGAATGGTAACATTTTATTATCACTAGTTCATACTGTGTAGTTTGTGTCTTTAGTCCAGACCTCTAGTGCAGAAGTGTGTAAAGTCACCACTGCGAGCCTCGTTAAACCACCATTATCGCACCCACACTGCCTTTCCAAATGACAGTGAAGTCATCCCACCCTCTTCCATTAACATCAAACGTTTTATATGCCACTGTCTGCCAGGAAAACTAGTCATGCTCAGGGTCTAAGCAAGCCAATCGCATCTCCCACTTCCATAGTAGATGGTGGCTGTGCTTTAGTATACAGTCTGATCATAGCACCCCACTTCTCTAAACATTATATTTTAAATAACATGTAAAAATTAAAACTGTCAAAGTGGAAAACAAGCAAGGAAACTTCCAACGACCATATTCATTGTCGTTCAACTCTTATCTAGTCCCTCCTGAGTTCTGTGGGCAGATGTTCCCTCTCTCTCCTCCATGTGCTTTATGAGGATCCTAGTGCCTAGCTGTCAGTCTGCGAAGACATGACATATGTCCTCAATAATGAATCTTTCTTGGGCTGGATATATCAGGCCATATGCAGTGTTCAGGAACAGAGATTTTTGGGACAGTGGTGAAAAGCAACATGCCTACTATAGAGCAATTGTGAAAGCTAGACATAGCGATATGGAAGATATGGGTAAAGTTTAGATCGCTTTTCTCTTGAGCTCATCTCAATAATATATCATTATCTCTATAGTTTAAGAGCCAGACATCGATAGGTCTCAGGAGGGCCCTAGCTACTGGCCTAAGCTCTAAGGATTTATGTGCCCGCTCCTGTATAGAGGCAGAGGAGAAACTGCTCCATCCAAACAGATTAGTCAACAGTGTCTCAACAAAGATTTCTACGTTCCCTGTATTGGTGGACTCAGGAGTACTGTACATCTTATGTTATATCGTCTAAAACCAGTCCTCAGGGCCTGATTTTTGGAGCATATTATCACAAGTACTTTTTCCATCTTGAGACTCTTTTTATTCCTAGTTGTCATATAATCCTCAATGTCTAAGACTGTACCTCATTCCTTGTAGTATTAACTTACTGTTGCAGGCATTAGAAGGTTTGGTCACTCTCCATAGTGAAATGAATGAAATGAATGAATAGGAGTTTTGTTAAGCGCGGCTGCTACCCTGGGTCGTCCAAGCGCTGGGGAACAGGGATAGTACCTCATAATACAGTCAGCTTAAGAGTTAGTCGTGTTTAGTGAAGAGAAAGGTTTTGAGCTGCTTGTGAAAGGAGGGCATGTCAGGATTAGATCTTAGGTGGAGAGGGAGAGAGTTCCACAGCTTAGCTGCGTTATAGGAAAATGACCTGCCTCCTGCTCTGGATCTCCTGACGCGAGGAACTGTGGCAAGGAGGGCATGATTGGAACGCAGTTGTTTATTGGGGCAGTAGGGGAGGAGCAGAGGGTAATTGATCTTGGGGCCGGATTTCCAGAAAGCTTGGTGGGAAATGCACATGGACTTAAATGTAATTCTCTCCCTAACAGGGAGCCAGTGTAGAGTCCTCAGCCTGGGTTCCATTGAAGTTCTGCGCGGGAGCTAGAGCAACGTGCGTGCAGCACAGTTCTGGATCCACTGAAGTTTTTGCAAAACATATTCAGGTGCCCCTAGATACAAGGCATTGCTGAATTGAATTAGGCCTTGTATAACAATTTGCTTGGCTTCGAAAGGTAAAAGCGGAAGGATTTTCTTCAACAGCCTGATGAGTCCAAAGCAGGTTGCTGATAGCTTGGTTGCTTGGGTGTTAAGGGTCAGGGATTTGTCTAGCCAGACCCCAAGACTTTTTCTATTGTCTTTAGGAGTTGGCGGCGCACCCAAGCTGATGGGCCATAAGAGGCCAATGGTGGATAAAGCTGGGGGGCCGAGGAGCATAAGCTTGGTTTTGTTACCGTTAAGCTTGAGACATGACGAAGTCATCCAGCATTTGACTTCTTCCATGCAAGTCGTCAGGTTAACCTGTGCTTGCTGGCAATTCTTTTGCACGAGCGAGACCACCACCTGAGTATCGTCCGCATATGTAATGATCTTAATACCATATGGACGAACGATCTCAGTCAGCGGTCTCATGTACACGTTGAATAGCGTAGGGCTCAGCGATGAGCCCTGCGGTACCCCACAGCCCAGGGGTTTACTTGAAGAGACAGAGTCTCCTTCAAAAACTTGGAAGGTCCTGTCACTCAGAAAGGACTTAAGCCAGGCCAGTGCGGTTGGGATTGAGTAATATATTGGGATGCTTTTCATCTGTCTTCCTAATTGTTTTGCCTGCTATTTCTTTATGATCAGCAATAGCTGCTGTGAGGCTTGGTTGTGTAAATTACTAAACTATTTATCTTTGCCTAACTTGCTTGATGTGATATCTTTCTCTTTCATAGAGAGTTTGCCCCTTCAGTCAAGGGGGTCGGTGTGCTTGCTTAAGGTACTTGCCAATTCAACCCCATAACCAGGTGTTTACCATTAATTAGTGTCCAATTTTCTTCTTCTTTTCCATTCCTTTAAAAAAATTGGAGACAGAGGGAGAAATAACCAGTGTACCCTTGCTGCAGCACCCCGAACTGATCTTATGGCCTCAGTTGGATCACTGGGCGCATCAATGTCCACTCTCAGGCCCTCTTCAAGCCTCAAATCACAGTGGTCCCATGTAACATCTTATTTGCTGCTGCCTGGGATTGCCATCGACCTACAGATCGGCACACTCCCCTCTGTGAGTTGGCAGAGAATTGAGACGCTGCTTCAGGTACTGTCTCCCATCTCCACCCTGCTTGTGTCAGAGAACCCCAAGTCTCTGACCTATTTATAGTCTAGCTCCTGGTCCCTCTTTATCCTTACAACTCACTCTGCTGTCCGAGAGGCTCCAGGTCCACCTAGTAGGCTTATCACAGCCGTGGCCACAGTAGGAATCCCAGGGACTCCAATGTGTTTCTCCTTGTGACGTGGGCACCTTTTGTGTGTGCCTCTGTCCCATGGTTGTGCACACCGGATAGGCCACAGCAGGGCCAGTATCGCTACCGGTGCTCATTATCTATTAATTGGACAGCTTATGGTACTAGTTTCTCTGTTTCAGAGAAGGGAAGTCACTTCTTCTCTAGGACCTTTGCAGGATTGATGGTTCTGCTGAAGAAGTTCAATTAGACTGCAGTCACAACCTGGATCCCCTAGCTCCAGTTCCTGAGCTGTTGCATCACTAAGCAGTTAGGAGGTAGTGCCAAACTCTGCTGAGTAATGAGTTATGCTATTGGGTCTGACTTTAGTCATCGAATGGGAACCTTTTGTGTTTATTCTCCAGGTGTCCAGCTGCTATCTATTTTAATCTGCCTTTTTCCCCGGAGTTTTATATAGTGCAAACTTGCCCCGAAGGTATCAGGTATAGGAGAGTTTTACATGAGCACCAGTTGTGTTACACAAGGACACATTCATTTTTGTTAGGCACATGGCGATTAAGTGATTTGCACAGAATCACAGGATGTTGAGCATGGTTGCCGAGACTTGAACCCTGTTCCCAAGATTTGAGGTCGCCACCCTAGCCGTTAGGCCACATGCTCCTAATTACAATATTTCTGTCTTTGTGACAGTGTTGTGTGGCCTGGCATCTCGACTAGTTTTGTGACCTCTGGTGCCCTTTCAAATATTATTAGATGAAGTAAATAATGGCTTTTTGACCAAGGCAAAATGTAGGACCCCTCCAACTCATGCTGCTTCCTTTTCAGCTGAGGGGCCTGCGGAGGGGCTGGCTGCAGCCCATCAATAGTGCTCTGTCTCCTTTGTTTGAGGGGTAGGATCCCCTGAGCCCCTGGAAGGATTCAGCACGATAAAGGGTATGTTCTGAGTTTGTCAAAATTCAGCTCCTCCAATCAGTTATTGTTGTGGAGCAGGTCGGGGCCCCTGCTCATGGGCATAGTTTACCTGAGGGAATAAAATGTAACTCACACTAGAATCTTCATAGTGACAGGAAGAAAATGCATGACCGGGAAGGAATAATCATTATTTTTTAGAGGAGAGGGTGTGTGGCCATTTTCACACACAGGCTAGAGCAAGCTCTGGTGCTAGTGTATGCCAACTGAGTTCTGAATTGTGTATTCCATTGCAAACCTTCAGGCAAGGCAGTGCACTATAACCACAGAGCAGAGCCATTTAGTGTTAAATACGCTTTAATAAAACAGGTCTGCATACATTTTGCTAGGCAACAGTCATTACAGCTAACCATTATCCAACCTCACTAGTAAATAACATTTCGAACATCTCCCAACCCTTAATCCTCCCTGCAACAAAACCATTCGACACAACACTACTCTGTTTCCTTTGTCAAGTCCGGTACCCCATCCTTCAATCCTGTCAAAGGCCTTTCTGCAGCTCCCCTTTTAACCTCTCCCTCCACCCTTTATTTTTTTTTACCAACTCCTAACCAAGCTTGACCTATCTGACCTGTGACACTCCAACTCCCTGTTGTGCTGATCAATATGCTTTTCAACCTTGCAACTAGCAAATCCCTATTTGAGCATTTTCCACCCCTTCTTTATTTACTTTGAATCTTCTGCCCTGTCAGTGGCCCACTGTTTTTGCAATCCTTTTACTTTTAACCCTTTCCATGCGGCCACGATTCCCCTGGTGTGCTGTAAACAGCACGAACAGGGGCGGGCCGTGACGAACCCCAGCCGTCATCAGCACACGAGCACCGTAGTGCATGACGGCTGGGGTTCGTCATCAGCATGGAAGGGGTTAACATAGAGGATGCATTATCCATCAGCATACAAATTAGCTAGTAGAAGTTACAGCAGTCAAAATCAGCTCTCTTAATCAGCCCTCAAGTTTTCCCCCTTTGCCGTTCCCTCCCATCTTCAAATGTGAGCCACTAACACCAGGGTCAGATTGGGAACACAATTAGGCCGGGGCGCCGAAAGAAAAAGTGACCCACATTTGTTGATGAAGACCTTTCATGAAACATTGCTTAGTATGGAGGGTAATTTTGGGAGAAATCACTGATAATTAGAGTTCTACGCTCTTGGGGTCGGTAGCATTGGCCAAGACTAGACGCACCACTAAACGTACAATTTTTCCACTGCAACTCACCCGCAGATCTCCTCATATGATCTTCAGGCCTATATATACATTTCTCTGCTTTGGGTGCCTGAATATGTTAGTCCCCTCTTACTCCCTTACCACCAGTGGTGAGTGTTGCGATTTCCAGCTAAGGGCTATCCTCCTCTTGGCCAAAAGAAGAGCCAAATCTGTGAACCTATGCCCCATTCTGCGAGATTTGGGCCTCCGAAAGGGATCCAGAAGGCAAACCTCCGGTGTGCATGACAAGTCGCGAGACAGCACTCTATTGACAGTGCCCACAAATGTAACCCATATCTTTAATTGGTGTATGAGCTTTGAATCTTGATTACCCTGAGAACTCTCTTTTCCAATCTTTTCCAATCGTATTGACAGAGAAACCCCACCTTGGAATCTCAACCTTGGAAGTAGCGCTAGCACAGGAGTGCCAGTACAGTAGCAATGGTTTCCACTGCCATTTAAAAAGAGGAGAGTCCCTTCGAGATTTCACGTGAGCTTCTCCATGATCAAGATAGACTGCAATGTATTATTCCTTTTCTTCCTCAATAAGAGAATTGCAAGCTTAGCTGTCCCAAGACACAGCAATGGATTTTTGAGGTGTATATATAGCCCTGGCCTGAGGCTTAGCATAAATACTCCTGGGACAAAGAGAAGGGGGAAGCGGAACACCACTACAAGCGCTTTAGCCACATCTGTCAGAATGAGAGGAGCACAAGCCACCCCTACTGGAAATATATTTATTTATATCATTTATAAAGCTCTGTTACCAACCGGTGTCCTGGTGCTGAAATATAGTGTGCTCCCAACTTTCCTGCATCCCACCAACACAAACCGGAAAATTCTAGGAACATTTGGTGACGCTTGACAGAGGTGTATTGCCAGTTGTAAACTATTTTGTAATGTAGATCTCGATTTGTAAAGCATACACTGCTATTATGAATATCTGTTTTTTAGTTAACTCCTTTCCCAGGGGATTATTGGTTGGCCTAGGCCATTTCCCATTTGCTTATGACCAACCCAACGTCAAAAGAGAGAACCTCCATTTATAATATGCTCAGTTTAGATATTATTCCTTTTGTCACAATCATCTTCTGACTACACTATCAAAGGTGGTTTCAACCTTTGTCACCCCTTTTTTCACATGCCGGTGTATATTCCAATGGTGGATCTGAGAATAGTGAAGTTTTTCTGTCTCAACTAAGTGAAACTCAGACTTACATTGTTGGAAGGATTTTTTTAGTGTCATTCTGGAAGAGAACAGCAAGCATCTTCAATCTTCCTCTTCCTGATGTATTAAGGGACTAGGTAGTAATGGTGGGGTAAAGCTGCTGTTAAAGTGGCTCGGTGCATACAAAAAGGGAAAAGCAGTAAGCTCCAGCTTCTAATGTCACTTCGATAGGGTGGTATTGACCAGTATGCTGATATATGCGCTTGAGGATCTCTCATTTTCATGTAGACAACTGATATTCCATATAGGTTGTCTCACTGTGGCGTTGTCCGTAAATGCCAAAGCACTCTCAGATATTATTAGCTGTATCAACAGTAATATCTATGTAAGTCTTGGAGAATGAGGCCTTCTCTAGCTTTTCTTTGCTGCAGGAGTCACAGGGGAACCCGGGGTCTGTTTTTGCCCCATGTGAAAGTCGTGATTGTTTTTCATATACGTTTAGTTGATGTTTGGACATATATTGTCATTGCCATGGAGATAAACTGCGGCCCAAAACCCATAATTTTCATGGATTATATCAAGAGGTCCAGACCACCCTGTCAAAAGCTTTTTTGGTATCCAAGGATGCCAATATTGCCAGGATTTATCTACGCTTTTTTGCAGGTAAAGTTTGCGTCTGATATTATGGTGTGCATATCTAGAGGAAATGAAACCTCTCTTGTCTGTGTGGATCAGGCTTACCAATATCTTCTCCAGCATGTTGGCCAAGGCTTTAGAGCAGGGTTCTCGAAACCGGTCCTGGAGGGCCGGATCCATGCCAGATTTTTTAAATTACTACATGTATCTCAATGGGGATATCCAAAAAATCTGGCATGGATCCGGCATTCCAGGACCGGTTTGGGGACCCCTGCTTTAGAGTGTATCTAAGCATCAGTGTTGAGTAGGGCTATACGCCTGTACAAGGTGCAGAGTAAATGGTCTCTTCACGATTTGAGTGTCATCAGTTTTACAGCTTCTCTCACAGAGGGGTTTACTGTGTCATGATCGTCCATGTGTTTAAAAAGGACTTTGAGCAACAAAGTCTCATAGGTTTTAAGAAGTTGCCTAATAAATAGTCTACACTGTAGCTTTATTATTTCTCAGTGTTTTTAGTATCTGCCTTATTAGATTTAATTTCTATTATGTATTTCCTCTCTTCTACCCCTCAGCTGTCTCGCCATTGTCCCATGTCATATAAAAATGGATTCAGCCCTCAGCTTCCCTCTAACATTTATGGATATATGCATCTTAGTAACAGTGAGTTTATCTCTATACTTCCCTTCCTTGCCCTTCTGCTCTTGTTCTAATTTCTAACTTTCCAAAGCTCTAAGCTTATAAAGTTGCAATAGGGCTGCCTTAAAGGCATCCCAGACTCCATAGAGAGACCTCTACATTATCATTTATGGAATAATATTCTTCAGTCTAGTCATATTTTTTTTCTCAAAAGATTGGGTTTTCAACAGTAGTAGGGTGCATTTGCCAGTGCTGTGCCCTTCTCTACCTCAAGCCCAGATTTAATTTAGCCATTACAGAAGTGTGCTTTGATATTGCTATTGGTCCTATATCTGCATAAACAATCACAGACTCCAGGGGATTATTCATCCCTGCCGCAGGCCCTAGGCCCATCCTCCCAAGTGGGGTAGTGTTTTTATCAGGACAAGTTGGTTAACACTGAGTGGTCAGAATTTTGTGGATACCTGAAGTTTCCAGAAGTTTATGTTACCGAAATTTAGGGAAAATGCATGATTTAAGTTTAAGTTGAAAGTTTGCTGGGCATCGTGGGTAAAATAACATTGCGGCATCCACATGAGGCACATCACCTTGGACTCCCTTGGGTGTCTAGTTTTGTGAAATGTCTAGGTTTGGTAAGTATCTGTTGTTGACTACCTAGCCCAGGCCCAAAAACCACAGCTACTTCTTTTTTTATGTCGCCATATTACGTTTTTAGCAAATGTTTAAGGTTTGCAAGGCTTCTGGCTAAGAAACCTTTGTGGGACCTGTGCAAAGCACACCGCCGTGGAAAACCCTGGTGTCTAGTTTACAAAAATATCTGGGGTTGTTAGGTTTTTTCTAAAGACAATGTACGTCCTGGCAGTGAAAGCCAGAACGGACAAATAGTACTGCACACACAACCACTACTCAATTATACACACACACAAGGGTGAGTGAAAAGTTACAAATGTGAATGTTATTAATTAATTATTTCTTGAAAAGGAAAACACAGAAATCACTGTTAATACGATTATTGAAATTTCGCAATACTTAACCTGAGCATGTGGCGTAGTTCATGAGCTACAAAGCCACGACAAGGCACCAACAAGTTTACAGGCCATTCACTCTTGCATCACACGCAGAACACCATTCACACCGCCAGCTGCAGGCCTGACACACACTGACATCAACAAATGATGCCTTTCAAGGGACTCAACTTACATTTGCCCCCGGGACTGACACACCAATCAAAAGACCAATCACCCAGACATCAACCAACTTACAGACATGCCAGCAGCAAATCACTACACATACAGTGCCAGACAACTGCCACTACACACATCAGTCAACCACCACTACACACACACCGCCAGCTTACTGCCAGTCCACACACACCACCAGCCAAACACTAGTCAAACATCATCATGAAACACCATGCTACTTTCGTTTTTAAAACACTCCCAGAATGAACAGATTACACACATAAAGTACAGAAAATAATAAAACATCTAACTAAAAACAGCAAATTAGGTTTCGTTTTTTTTTCAAATTTAAAATGAATGCACCTATTAGCAAAAAGACAAACCAAAGCTATGATTTCCTGCACAGCAGGCATAACTAAAACCATCACATATTTGCAACCTGGTGTCTAATCAGAAAATATATAGCAACACAGACCATGGTCAGGTGCCTTTTGCTCTTATGGTTGGTCCCAAAACTTGAGTTGCATATGATGCAGTTTAACACATGTGGGCACCGATAAGGCAGAATTAGAAGGACATTTGGGGCAGTACATAGTAGTCCTCTTTTGTATTGCTCTTCTGGCACAGATCTACATCTCTGACAAAGAAAGTCTTTTTTAGCTGTGGGAGGAATGTATTCAGGAAAGTGACGATCTTTCAGTATAGGCACATCCTCAACCACTCAGATTTTAGGAACGCTTACTTCTTTTAATGCAACAAGGCTGCCTATTACAAACTGCTGAAACTGTAAAAAACTGATCTTGGAATCTGGAGAATGATCTTTGATAACAATATAAGGCCTGAAGGAGGGTAAATGAAACAAAGAACAGGCAACTTCGTGTGCCAAATGTAGCACTTTCTAGCAGAATTCTAATGCTACAACATTTGATCTACTCTATCTACACCTCCCATGTGCCTGTTGTAGTCTACAATGCACACTGGTTTGTGTGCATTGTAGACTACAACAGCCGCAAATGCAGTACTTTCATCTTGAATATTTCTGAGCATTTGGACATTGATTCTGTCTAAACAATTCAGCACTAGTGTTTCATTACTACGCAAGGCACTGCTCTTTCCCCATTGAAATTTCTTACATGCAAGCTCTTTAGGGCTACCATTACAGTAGAGCAGATTGTGCCACATGCCACTGGGCCACCTTGAACAAATTCCAAATTGTCCACATATAAATGGCGACCATTGTGGAAAAAGTGCTCTGCCAAGTTACCTCACAATTTTTTCACTGACTCCAAAAGTGTAAGGACTTCCAGGGGGGTACAAATGAAGAATTCCTTCCATATATACTCTACACTTTCACTCAACATATCCAGATTAAAATCATATAAACGCTCTCTTGCTTGGTATGTACTGTCAGAAAACCAAATGGCCCTTGAACAGGACCAGAGACTTGTCCACAGATATATCTTGACCCTGAATATAGATCACTAAAAAGTATCAACAAAATGGTCAAGGTAGGCAAAACTGTGAAATGACTGTCACAGTCAGAGTGATCTTGTGGCAACACTGTAGCATTTTCCACAAAATGCAGCATCTGCTGCAAAATCAAACACTTATCTCAACTCATGGTTGCTGGACAAATATAACTTGCCATCAAAGGACTAGAAGACCTATATAGAGACAATAATAGCTTCTTGGCAGTCCCATCCAAAATGTTAAACCCCAGAACTACTTCATCTAATGGAGCAGTCCACTGGGTAGCTCTAGAATGGGTCTTAAGTATGTCACTGATGTCCCTAAAATGCTTTTCTGCATACAAATTAGTCTGCTCAACAAAATCATCCATAAACACAATATTAATGAAGTGTTGGAAGAAATTGATAAGTAGAAAGTTCTCTGTATTAACTCTGCTCCCTGTAAAATCGCTAAAGGGAAGTAAAAGAGGCTTTGTACCATGTTAGGGGCAACCAAGCGTTTAACAATTCCATTGTGAAGCCTTCCAGCCCCTGGCAACAATCCAACTCAAATTGCGCTGTGAGCACATCAGTGTTCTCCTCTGGAAAGGCCCTCCTGGAATAACAACTTGAGGGGCACTATTGTAGCAGTACTACTTGTTTTCTTTTATAAGCCACTGAGAAATAGAGGCTGTGGGCCTGTCTCCTTACTTAAACAAATGATGCCTGTTTTTGCTATTCCAAATTTTAATACTTTTTGCCCTTACAGCAGGTGGTCTGACTAAATTTTCAGGCCTTAGGTGCTCTTGCCAAAAAGAATTTAGATTTAACATATACACCGCCTCATGCTCAGGCATGGGGGTGTATAATCGAACATCTTTTCCTCTTCCTGAGTACAGTGGTGCAAATAACTACAGTGAACCCTTTATCAACTTTCAATGTCAAGATGCAAGGAGATTTACCTTCTGTCCATGCTTGCGGCCTGGATAATTTAATTCCTCCTATTATGTATAAGATAGTTAGCCCCACTGCTTCAGGTGAGTCGAATCCCCTAGATGGCTGTGTTTCAGTTTCAAGTGTGATATAGAGAGAGTACATCACGCATAAAAAATCAATCAGTCACGGCAGCCTTTTGTGGAATATTGCTGGATTGCCGAATAAATTGGGATCAGAAGATTGGGTTGCCTGCATTGGAAAATACAGCATAGTATGCCTACAGGAAACTTGGATGCAAGATATTGTACACATAAATGGTTTTTACTCTATTCAAACTCCAGCCAAAGTCTCCTTAGGAGGACATAACATAGGAGGATTATTAACTCTGGTCTTAACGACACTGAGTGATAGACTAGGAAAAATCCAGCTTGTGTCACCACAGTTCCAGCTCATTAACATTATATACAGGAACAATGTGACATTGGTTTTGTAAATTTTTATCATAACAACCTTAACACCTCAAACACTAGTATTGCGCATGAACTGGAAATTGCATTATCGAGACACATGAGGAGATAAATATGGATTTCATAGTGCTTTTGGGAGGCGATTTTAACTGTATACTATGCCCCCTTTCAAAACAGTCTGCATGTCATTTATTAGCTGGGAAAACTTACGCTGGTTGTCATTTTTATCATAATCCTTGCAGGAATATTTTTTGAATCACTATTGTCAAAGTACAAGTACACCATAGCCAAGCCTGGATCCCTTTATCTTGGGTTCATGGAGTTGACATCTGCTTTTGACTGGGTGCATAGATGAGGGCTCTGGGAGAGGATGTTGACCTTGGGCATTGAACAACCTATTGTGCATTTTTTAGCAGCAATGCATCAGGGAGTGACTGGGAGAGTCAGAAATGGAGCTAGTGGTGAACTCACTGCCCCAACAAAAATGGATCGTGGGGTACGACAGGGCTGCGTTTTTGACCCTTTCTTATTTTGTTTATATATAAATGATCTAGAGAGTCACATTAAAAATGGGATTGTCGATGCTCCCCTGATAGATCGAAGGACATTACCAGCATTATTATATGCTGATGATTGTGTTTTACTGTATAGAACGGGGATGGGCCTACAGAGGCTTTTATCCAGTTTTAATAATTTTATGAATGATCTTGGCTCAAAAATTAATGTTGTGAAATATCACATTATGGTGGTGGGTAAATTCCCCAAGAGCTTAAAGACCTGCTTCGTAAACAATGAAAAATTGTCCTATGTGCCATTTTTTCCTATTTAGGAATTCTCTTTGATAAAAATAGTTCTTGGTCCTATTTAGTAGAGGCAAGGACTTGCGCTTTTATTCCGAACTATGAGTTTGCACAAAGTTAAAAACACAGCATGTAGTAAACCACTTCAAGGATGGCCAAAGTGGTCTACAACATGCTGTGTTTTTAACTTTGTGCAGACTCCTAGTTTGGAATAAAAGTGACAAGGCTGAATGTGAGTCTAGCCCAATTTTAATAGAGACATCTTCAGTCTCATTTTTTTCACGGGGTCTTGATCTCTTCTTTTTACACGCTGTTTTCTTTCACTAGACGCATCACATTTGATTTTGGAGAAAGTGATTGATGATTTTAAAAACATGGGCAAGCTGGTGAAAACCGACCAGTAGCTCCTCTGGTGGTGCGCACGTAAGATACTTTCTCTACTCTTCACACATTTTACTAGCACACATGCACTTAATTAGATAGGGTATGTTATGCTTTGAGTGAACTGACTGACCGTCTTCTGTCATGTTTTCTCTTTTCTCTTTTTTCGTAATTGTTTTAAAATCAGTGGGCATGGAGGATTTGGCCGTAGTGTGCTAATGATTAGCAGGCCGTGGGTATAGATAAAAATATCTTCCTCGCTGTAATGCTACAAACAATATATAATTGGGAGAGTGCCTGCTCATGCCAGGTCGTTGCTGTATGAATAGATGTTGATTGGAGGGTGATCTGGCTTGTTTCTGCCCTCTAAAGCTTCTTATTGAAAGCATTGAATGGATCACAGGGTCAGGGTGTTCTAGCCTTCAGTACTAAAAAAAATTATTGCATGGGTGGGACATCTTAGCTTTCAAAAATGGTAAACTAGATTTTGGTCTTCCAGACACAGAGAGAGACTGCTACAAACAATTAAAGCATTGGATACGCCAACCAGAGATGAAGCTAGCTGGCATTAGGGAACTCTCACCCATAGAAAAGTTTGTAAAAAGCTTGGGTTGATCACAGGGCTATGTTTCGTTTTTATACTCACAACTGATTACTACAACTCCCACAGCCAGGCATCGCCACATGTCATTCTGGGAACGGACCCTTGGAAATACGATTACTGATGGGCAGTGGCGCAAGGTATGGAGGCATATCCCCAGATTTACTCACTCTATGGGAATGAGAGATGCACATTACAAAGTGCTCCTTGATTGACACCTTTACCCTACTAAACTTAAAAAGATTTTTCCATCCACTTTTGATTTGTGTTGGATGGGCTGCAGGTTTCCTGAGGCCTTTATACACATCTGGTAGGATTGGATTTTTCTGTCATTCAGTTCTTTTTTTTTGTCCTCATTTGTTATAAGCAGAGTTTGGGGATGAAATTTGGCTTTTCTGCTTTTTTTTTCGGGCACACAATGTATGAGGAGTACGCGCTCTCCTTTACAGAGGGGATGTATGACATCTTGGACCCTCTATTGGCCTAGCCCCTTTCCTTTTTTCTCCATTACCACAAGTCATTTAGACCTTTTCATCCGAAATACTGGCTCAGATTTAGGTTGTGCTAGGATATCTAGTACCAACCACTCCTGCTATTGCTCTATTGGGGGTAATAGATGAGACCCTCAAATATCAGACCTCTCAAGATTGTTCGATCTTGTGGTTGTGCCTTGGAGTGCCATGTTGACTGCGGCCTGGAAGAGTAGTGAGGCATCCTCAATGTCCCAGTGGCATATGCAGCTTTGGTAAGCCATAACCGTAAAAAGGATGACAGATGTTTTTTTAAGATAACTATGAACATTTTGAATATATTTGGGGCCCCTGGTGAGGTTTCCTTTGATTGGCCTCCTGCTGTTCTCCTGCCCCACCTGTACTAGAGCCTCTACCTTTTTCAGATCTGATGGTAGGGGACTTCTGCCACCTTTTGGTGAATCTGTCCTTTTCTCCCTTGCTCTCCCCACTTTTAGATGCTCTTGTTCTTCCCACTCTTTCAATTGCTTCATATAACTCACTCACGTTAATTCTTTTTGCACTATTTGGTGTGAGGGGGATTTAGTTGGGCAATGAATCTAGTAGACTTCTCTGCAGATTGTGACAGTGTTGTTCTACTTATGCTTCTTTTTTTGTTTGTGAAAGACTGCTATCGTGATGTAACTGTGTTTTATCCTACGATTCTCAATGACTGTTATGGCCCACACTTATTGATTTGCTGTCAATCTACTTGTAAATACATTGTTAAAACTCAATAAAGAAAGTTTGACAAAAAAAAAGTTTGTTACAGCAGAATTAGGAGCAGATGTACAATGGGTTTTTGCGGTCCAAAATGGAAATTTGGCCCGTTTGCGACTGCAAAATAGGTCAACCCCATGTACAAACTATATTTTGCGAGTCGCTAACCTATTAGCGACTCGCAAACTATGGTTTGCGACTCGCGATTAGGAAGGGGTATGCCAAGGGCGTCCCTTCCTAATAGCGAGTCTCACACCAATGTATGATTGTTTTGCGACCACATTTGTGGTCACAAAACACTCGCAGTTTACCACCCTTTTCAAAAGAGTGGTAAGCCACTCTCAAACTGAAAGGAGTCCCCAGGGTACTCCCTCTCCTTTGTGAATGGGTGCTTAAATATTTTTTAAGAGCAGGCAGTGGTCCCATGGACCCCTGCCTGCCCTTAAAAAATGAAACTGAAGTTTAATTTTTCTTTTTTAAATGCATCCCGTTTTTCTTTAAGGAAAACGGCCTGCATTTTTAAAAAAACTGCTTTATTTAAAAAGCAGTCACAGACATGGTGTTCTGCTTACCCCAGCAAACCACCATCCATGTGAGTCCTAGCCATTCCCAATAGGGTTGCAAATTGTGCTTGCATCATGAATTTTGATGAGGCATGCAATGTGCGACCCCATTGGAAATCGCAAGCAGTGTCTGATACACTGTTGTGCATTGAATTTTGCGTCGCAAATTGCAAGTCGCAATTTGACACAATTTTTGCGACTTGCAAAATGCAAGCGTCGTACATTTGGCCCTTAGCTTCCAAATCATGCAACATTTGGAGAAAGCACAATGCAGGTCTATAAGAGTGGGTATTATATTTTTTTTCAGCACCGGAATCAAAAATATTTTGGTTAAAAAAGACATAAAATTTACTAGACAATATATAAAGCAGTTTAGGTACAGAACTCAGTACGTGGGCAAACATAAACACACTCAGTGCTAAATTGGCCAAGAGACAAAGAAAGTAGCTGTTATATGGTATGAGGTCTAAATGTCAACCACTTTCCCAAACTCCCATTCCCATGACGAGGTAAGTTTCAACAAGCATTGTCGTCTCAATTGGGACATAGCTCTTAATGAAGATTTTTTTAAATTCAGTTTCTTCGCACAACGCTTGTCTTCTAGCAAGGAACAGCTTTTTGAGCTGCGTATTATTAATCTTACTTATGGGAGAGGGGTTTTAAAGCAGCCCCTCCAAATAGTGATTCGTTAAGTAGTCACAAAGACAAATTGTGACTCTAATGCGTTATTGATTCACAATTTATGTTTGGTGCATACCAAAAGGCCTTTTTGCTGTCGCAAAAGGTCTGATTTTGCCAGTCTGACCCTTTGTGACCTCAAAAGCCTTCGTACATCTGGCTCCTAGTCTTTTAACTATATTGCATTTGTGAAATATTGCTTTCTGGATTGCCCAGCACCTCTGGAGACTTTGAGACTTCTAGGTTTGTTCCAGGCCCTCCATCATGTGAGGCAAGGGGAACTTTAAGAATATTTTTGACCTGCCTCTCTCTACAAGCCATTTGGCAGTAAAGGGTGTGGGTGATTGACTGAGCATGCTACTCTTTGACTAGTCACTCTCCCACTGCTGCCTTGCCAGCTAGTTGCTTATGTTTAACATCTGCTAATCATTCGTTTCCATTCCCCTAGTATAACCCAGCTATTCACCTTTCCAAACCTAATAAAATTAGCTACTATTTCGCTGGGTGATAGTAACCTTTATTATTGCATGGTTTAGACAGACCAAAAAGCTTTAAAAGGTATAAAAACGTGGTTTAGTGCCCACTTATGTTGCTTGGAAATGTTGGCTCATGAAGGTAAATGGAGACTAGGGGCCTGATTATGAGCCCTAGCGGTCCATGGACAGCCAAACTCATGGTGATGTCTTTCTACCGCCCTATTATTACTAATGTGGTGGGACCGCCAATATACATCCGTAATCACCAGTGATCAGAGATCCATGGCAGTGGCGCGGTCGGTCTGTGGGCCGCAATCTGCTTAATGGTGCCCGGAGTCACAGCCAAGCATTATTCGACTTTCTTCACTACCAGCAGTCTCATGGAGGTTCTTCCTCCATTAAACTGCTGGCGGAGAGGTAAGAAAGAAGGCCCTCCTACCCCGGTGCGCGGGGCGCATTCAGGGGAGCACATATTGTACCTCCCTGTAGTTTTGCACCCCAGTCCCTACACAGGAAGTCATGAACGACATGATGCATTTCTTACTGTGCAAGAACGTGCACTCGCTGTCCCACGGCATTGCAATTTAAAGCTCACTATATAGTCTTTAAACTGCACTGCTGCAGGACCGCCTCGCTACCCACCTGCTAGACCACAAAAATACTTGCAGTCTGGTAGGTGGTTGGTGGTGAGTTTTGACTGTACGGGAGCCTGTCGGTGCCGTGTCGCCTGCAACCAACACGGCCAAAACTAGTAATCAGGCCCTGGAGCTCCCTACATTTATCACTCAGTTCTTCTTTATACTATTGTTCAAGGTAGTTTTAATGAACTTCAAAGAGTAATGTCAAATCCATAAGTAAACGCTGCTTAGGCCTGCTGAAATGTTAACTTGTTTCATTGAGGCCTCCCGGGTCATCACACAAATTCCCCTTGTCTAGCAACCACTGGTTCTGTCACGTACATTGCTTTTAACTCATAGGTATGTATTTTTTGTATCATCCCCTACACCGTACCGTGAATGGAAGTTCGATAAAATTACATTAAGTGCTTAGTTTGCGCTAGTAATTTTAGACAGTGGTCACAGACACCAATTTGTCAATCTGAACTTTGACACAGAGCAAGAGGAAGAAAGGGAGAAAAGGGAGAAGGGAGCAGGGAGAGAAAGATAGGAAATCAGTGCCAAAGGTAGAGAACAGAGAAGAAAGAACCTGCAAAAGTTAATTAAAGAGACAGAAATGTAAAGATGGTTGAAGAAAGAGCCATAATTTGGAATAAAGAGTAGATAATTTTGGTATTCATCAAGCTTGGCTTTCCAGAGCTCATGCCGGGTGGGCTCCTCAGTAATACTTTAGCCTCTAGTCTTTCACTGGCGGCTGGCACAGATCGGGTGTGGCGGGTAGGGAGAAAAGGGGGTACATAAATTAAATTAAACTTACCTTCTCGCTGCACGCTGCGTCCTCCTCGTCGCGTCTATACTCTGTGTCCCTCCACCTGAAGAGGAAGCACTCAGGCTCCCCTGAGCCAATCACAATGCTGCAATTGTGATTTGGTCTGAGTGCCATGGATCAGCTCTCAGGCGGGGACTGGGGGCCTGGTCATGTTATTCACCCAGGCTGTAATGCAGCCTGTGTGGAGAATATGCTAGGTGTGCTGGCCAAACATTCATGAGCACTTACGGAGTGACAACTGCTCCTCCCCTACTCTATCAGCAGGGCAGCCCCGCCCAGGCTCGCAAAGCTGTTAAGCCCCCAACAGGAAAAAACGAAATGATAATAATATTGAGTTCTTATTGCAGAAAAGCAGTGGGGAGACGCTTCTCCGCCTTAGTGGAGAAGCCTTCACAGCAGTCTGTGCTTGTTATTTTTGTTACATTTTTTTACATTTTAAGCACGGCATTGTCTATGAAACTTCCTACAATATGACCACCTCACAAAAATGCAGCACAGTTAACGCTGAAAAAAATGTGTCCAATAAGTTAACTTCCTTTGCTTTATGTATTGCCTAAACAACAATTCGTCTAATTAATGATTTCATAAATTATTTATTCATCTTGAATTCATCATACCAGGTGATTAATTACCTAATTTATTACCTCAAGGGTATACATAATTGCCTATTTAACATTTTATAATTGTTTTACCAAATGTGATATCACTCCACGCTTTCCAACAAGTGTATTTTGTCATTATTTATCAACGAGGTCATTTACTTTATAGATACCTACTTTCAGTGTGCATTATAAACTCGACGAGCACTGCATTTTTAACATTAATTCTTTACTTCATGAGAAATAATTGTATATGTGCAGTTCAAAATAATCATATGCTAAATGCTCCCCCAAAAATGTATTAATTTATTTAAATGTATATAATTATTTTATCAGAAGTACTGTTACAAACAAATCAGGTACATGATTTCAGTGAAGATAATTTAATAAAGCCATTAAAATCAAGCACGTCACAAAAATGAACGAAAACTATATTAAAAGGAAAAAACCCAACAGAAATGTTTTTTTAAGGACATTTTAAACACTGTCAGTCGTTGTGAAGATCATTTCAAGGGACTTAAAAAAGGAGGTAGAATTCGGAGACAGAATACAAATTAGGAAATCTGGACGTCAGAGCGTAAATGTTAGGTAGGTTGATGAAAATAAAGTGAATGAGAATGGAAGGAGTAAGACTTTCAGTACATTTCACTACAATATACACTTAATGGAATTGAAAAAGAGCTGGAACGTGCTACCAATGCCAATTAGATAGATAAGGTGGAATATGACCAGCACTCCTGATCCCAAATAAAATGCAAACAGAAGAGTGGAGGTTAGATTGAAGTGGAAGTTGAGCATACTGTGGAAGGTCTACATAAAGTGAAGAGTCATGAAGGGAAGACAACACGAAAAATGGAATAAGAAGCTTAGCAGATGGGAAAAGAAGAATAGCACAGATTTTCATAATGTTATACAATGGAAAGCGAGGCCATATGTATGTAAATCCTAAGAAGTTTTTTTATTGAAAGGTAAAATGAGAATTAAGGATTATGCTAACAATCCGAGATCTTTCTGTGGGAACAATAGACGGCGGAGGGAAGGACATCTAAATAAAAAAAAGGTTGAAATCAAAAGAAAAAAGGGTTGCAAACAATAGCAGGAAAGAACAAGCATTTGCAATGCAATAGATCTCGCATTACTGATAGTTTAAGGTATTGGCGTTTCAAATAATAATGCAACGCCAATAGCTCATACTTTCAGTAGTGCGAGACCTAGTGCATTGCAAATGCTTGCGTAGTGAGCCAGGAACCAGCATTGTATGTCTCAATGCAGTACTGCAAGCTGCTCCTAGGGGTCCCTAGTGTGCAAGGCACCAGCATTGTATGTCTCGGTGCAGTACCGCAAGCTGCTCCTTGAGGTCCCTAGTGAGCAAGGCACCAGCACTGCATGTCTCGGTGCAGTATCGTAAGCTGCTCCTAGAGGTACCTAGTGAGCAAAGCACCACAACCACATGTCTCAGTGCAGTACCACAAACTGCTCCTAAAAGTCCCTAGTGAGCAAGGCACCAGCACTGCGGACCTCCTGTTGTCACATATGGTACTGCAACCTGCAGAAGATATGGTAAATCCACCTTCCTAAAATGTTTTGCATGCAAGACAGTACTACCAGTACATTCAGATAGCTATGTCCATATATACATTTAGTAGCTTTGAAAAGTGACAAAGAATTATTACATTAATTTCGGATTACGTTGTACTCTGTGTGGCGTTGATGAAGGGACATTTATCGACGGTTTCATATAAATGTGAGATGTTCTAGTGAGCAAAGTAACCACTGCCTGCCTAGATTAGAACCAAGTTTGTGTCCTACCTGAAGCCTTTTAAGAAAATAGTGCCTTGAGACTGTAATTAAAACCTAGGGAGTAACAACCCATGTAACAGGGGTGTGTCATCATGGAAGGTTACAAGAAGAGACAAGGCGGTACTAAGGAAAAACTACTAAGCCTATTGACCAATGAAATGCCACCATTTATAAAAGAGAGGGACAGGAGACAATTAAAAAGATGGGCAGAAAGTGGGTGGAGCTTTATGCCCATATCCTGAATACAGCATGTCTCAAAGAGACAGCGCAAGTGCTGCCTAGGTGAGACCTACAAATATTTATGTTTTCCAGGTATTTAAGTAGGGAAAACGAGATGAATATCATTTTTTGAAGGCAGATAGACAAGCAGGAAGGCGAAGATGTGAAGCACATGTGAACCTAAGCAAGGAGAAATAGACTTCTGTATTATCTGCATAAAATTTCTTATGAAAGCCAAATGAGTTTAAGTTTATTTTATTAGCATAGTTACTTAAAACCATTGCTTCAGACACATAAATAAAAATGTTTTTTTTTCTTTAAAAGTTATATATTGTTAATAAATATTTAAAGGAATTTAATTAAGATAAGTAGTTCTTTTCTATTTCAGTTTGTAATTGTAAGTGCATTCACTGACCGTCTGTTTAGAGCCTTTTTGTTTAGGCTGATTTTATTGCTATGCAGTCACGATGTGGAGGATGATGCAATGTGGGGCTCGGGCCTCCTCCAAGGACTCTGGCAATTTTTTCCCCGCCTGTCTCAGGAACTCCACCAAGCAGCAATTCAGTTGTGGGGATTCAGGTGCGAAGCATGCCAACATAGTTGTCTCCGGGTGCGAATGCCTCGTCGGTTAAAAAATTGTTTTAAAAGTTGTTTCTGTTCATTATTGAGGTCCTTAAAAGTGCAAAGTAAGTGCAACATGTCCTCCTGTGCCACATAAGAAGCATGTGGAGTCAGTTTGAGCCTTCAGCCAATGCGGAAAGTGCTTTGTGCAGGGTAGCAGGCCTAGTCAATATTTAAAAAATGGAATTTTGATAGATTTAGCGTACCCCAAGGCTAGATATTTTTGAGCAGCAGGGGTCGAGTATGTGTTCAGAGTCATCCAGTTGTGAGCCCGTTTTGATAGGAAGCTTTGTCCTTTATCCATGATAGGAGCTTAACTGCTTTCCATACTAGCTTGTGGCAGGTGATGAAGTTTACTGTTGTAGTTCTAACCACAAGTGACGATGAGAGTTCCTGATGCAGATGTCCAGACTTTTTCCCAAAAGATGATATATGCTCCTTGCCTTGCCAGGGTCTGTTTTTGGACACCAAACTGTAACCTGATCTTTGCATGTGAGGTATGTTTTTGTAGGTCGAAGAAAATTTGGTACGGACTGTACTGTCAAGTAGTTTAGAATCCCAGCCCCTCTGTGCCTCACTGCCATAGGTTATTGTCGGTAGAAGTTTTGCATGTATGACTTGGGCTAGGGGAAGAAGCGACGGGCCACTCGATTTGGAGTTAAGATGTCTTAGTGAAACTGCCAGGGCAATGTCTTTTCTTTTGTTTGAGGTCTTTTGGATAGTGAAGTGGCCACCTTTGTCAATGACCATTCCTAAGTATTTGTATTCAGGTACAGTTTCAATGCGTATGTTCCCCCAGAACCAGGCTGGTGACTTCTTTGAGTTCTTCTTGATTGTCATAGTCTTGTTTTTTTCCAAATTAGTACTTAGGCGGTTGGCTTCAGAGTATTCCTGTGCGGTGGTTAGAAGATGTTGTAATCCCTCCTGCTTCTGGCTGATTAAGACTAAGTTGTCCACGTAGAGAGGGCATGGTAGTGCTAAGCCCCCTAATTTTGGAGCGTGTGAGCTGTTGCTCGCATTTAGTGCCGGAACGAGGTCTGCTAGGAACTGGTTCCTAAGTCGGAGCCAATACACAACCTTGCTTGAGCCCCTTTGATGTTGGTATTCACCTTCACAGGAACGATCCATCTCCCAGCTTTAATTGGATCCATGTGTCTGTGTGCAGGTTGATTATCAAGTTCAACAGTGGCTGTGGTATTCCCCAGTTGGACGATTTTGCCCACAGTCTCTTTCGATTTACATTGTCAAAAGCGGCCCTATAGTCAATAAAGCATAGGTGTATTGGCATTTGTGTTGTTTCCGCCTTGTCTATCAACATGGCCATGGTTATGATATTTGTCACCGTTTCAACATATTTTGAAATGCCAGTCTGATTTAGGGGGAAAATTGATTTTCCTTCAGACCAGGATTGGAACTCTTCTAGAATTATTCCTGCAAAAACTTTTTCCTCATTGTCCAAGAGAGCTACTAAGCAGTAATTGTTTGGTAGGGTTTTATCTCCTGACTTAAGGATTGGGGAAATTACTGAGGCCCTCCAGGAGGGTGGTAGTAGGCCTGTCTCTCTTATTTCGGTAAAGAGAGGGCTGAGTCCATTAGCCCAGTAATCAGCATCTTGTTTGGAAAGGACTGGCAGGATACTGTTGGGGCCGGGCCCCTTCTCTCATTCCCTTTCCTATTTGCTGTTTAATTTCTTTAGTGTAGTCACTTGTGTTTGGGGTACCTGGCACATTGCCCTCTGCTGCTAGGGTACTATGGCGCTCCCTTCTTTCTGCCTGGTCTCGGGGGAGGCTCTTCCCGGAATTGCTGTGGACCTTGGTCCCGAAGCTGTGAATTGTAATTTTGATGAAAATGGTCTCCGAAGTAAGTTGCCCAAACTTCTTCTGATTTGTTGGATGATATTCCCTCGTGTGCAGGACAAGTACGTCGATTTATTGTCCCCCAGAATCTTGCACTATCACTCTGATTGATGTCGGCATGTAGTTTCGCCTAAAGCCAAATGAACAAATAGAAGAAGACAATGGAAAAGTGTAAAGAGTAGATGATCAAACTCTGTGCCTGGTAATTTCCATTCTGCAAAAAATGTATATCTTAACAAAGAAGTTTCAAGTATGCAGAAAATTAGCAACTTAATAGACATGAATAAATTCAAGAAAGATTAGAAACTGGGGTACCCAGAGAGTGAAGAGCAGATATCAGGGAAAGGGGGTCTTCTCTGTCAAAAGAAACAGATAGATCCAGAAGAGGTAGAATGCAGGGTGGTGTCTGATGGGGAACATGAAGAATGTCATTAAACACTGCATGTAAGGCCATCTCAGCAGGGTGAGACAGATGGAAGCCATAGTAAGTTGGAGGAGCTAAATGCATAACGCATTTTTAAGATGGAGGGCAAATTATGTACTGTAATTGTTAATGCAAACTTTATTAATTGTACAGTAAATCACATTTCCAACTGTTTAAGTTCCCATGTGTTTGTTTATTACTCAGTCTTTGTCATTTTGGTGTGGTTGGTTAGTCCATATGAAAGCTTATGTGTGTTTTTTCTAATTGCTCAAAATTTTGCCTCTGTTTGATAATTACCACAAACCTTGCTGGATTCATTGGACTCACTATCTCGTAATATGAGCTAATTTTAAATTATGTGTAGAAGAACACGTTCCGTTCCGAGTATAGTCCTGGCCACATAAGTGGTTACATTGCAGTGTTTGTTTTAGCCTGCACACTATGGGTGGACCATGCAAAGAAAAGCCTCAAGATGCACTCACAGTATACTGGTTTGGAGCCAAAATAGGTATAGACAAGACATTTCCCACACAAGCCCATCTTCCTTGGCAAATTTTCACTCTGCCTTTCAAATTACGCGAAACGATTTGCACAGCTCGTGTAACAAACAATTTGTGAGATTACACCAGCATAACAAAACACATTGCATAGCCATAACTATAACCTTGAGATTCTTTAGTTTTCATGAATACATTTATATATTTTCTAATCCATAGACACAAAGCATTAAATTCTCATTTGTATCCATTGAATTGTTGTTGGGACTATATATATATTTTTTAACATTTTCAGATACCACGTATGTGTCTTTTGAGGCTTTTCCTGAAAAAATGCAAAAACCACAGTTGATGGACAGAATGCAGAACAATGTCATACATTCACCCCAGTACAGAGATCTGGGCCCAAATCCATTGTTTTTTTGCACTCCACACCACCCCAGTTCAGACATGGCTATATGCAAATCAGTCTGACCCTGTGCCTCATGGGAACAGTCCAGCCCGAACTGCCAAGTCATGCCTTCCCTGGACCGGAAACAAGCTTCCGAGGACCGGTTTCTGGCATTCCAGCCGTCTTCAGCCCGGCTTGCTTGAATCCAATTTCCTGAAAAACAGCACTTTTATACTGAAACGTTCGAAGAAAGAAATTTGTGTTCCAACCACTGATTGCTATATGATTATATTATCTCTTGTGTTATAGACCAGCATCTTTCGACTTTCATGAAGTGTTTATCATATACTACGAAACGCGAGATATTATCAGTTCATCATAACTTCGTTGTCATTGTCTTGTCTGTGTACCTTGTTCTTATTTTGTAGAATGGTTTTAGAGTGAATGCAGATATGATTGAACTGTGTCTATAAATTCCATAATTCAATATTTATATTGTATTGCTTGAATAAAATAATATTTGTATTTGTTTATAATATGGTATTGCTGTCCCTATATGTTTATGTAAATGTATATTATGTCAATGTTGAATATATGTGAGTTGCCCTAGGTTTTTGCATTCCAATATTTCAGAATATATCAGAAATCGGAAAGCACAAATAAAGCAAATGTTTTTGTATTCTGTTAAGTGTGGTGGAAACAAATATTTTAATATGACCAAAATAAATTAGGACACTAGGTGATGCTTTTTCTACGCATGATCGTTTGTGTGCTGTATTGTTTTATCAGTAAAACTGTATGTACAAATGTAGTTAATGGTAATTTCAATTGGAAATGTGTTGTATGTAATGACAGTGCACTACCATTACATGCATACTCCATCGTGTGCCACAACACTTTATGCCACAACACACTATTGCACTCTACCACACTCCAATCCACCACACTCCACTCGAGCCCACTCTATGCCACTCCACTCTACGCCATTCCATGCCACTCTGTGACTCTCATCTCTACAACACTCCACGCCAATCTACGACACTCTGTGCCACTCTACTCCACTCTACACCACTCTAACACTTAATGCCACACCACTCTACTCCACTACACTCTACGGCACTCCATTCTACAACACTTTAATCCACTCTACGCCCCTCCACTCTATAACACTATACTTTACTCCCCTCTACACCACTGCACTCTACGACTCTTTAAGCTTCTTGACTCTACTCCACTCCACACTCCCATCAACGCCACTTCACTTTAGACCTCTCCACTCACCATTCCACTGTATGGCACTTCACTCTACGACTCTACTACACTATGACTCTATCACACTCCATGACACTACTGTATGCCACTCCATAACATAACATAACATTTGTATTTGTAAAGAGCACCTTCACCCGTAGGTATCCTGGTGCTGAATAACAGATGTTTATGTTACCCAACTCAATGGTACTCATTTATCAACCTCAGATGGATGAAAGGCTGAGTGGGCCTCCAGGATTTGAACCTGTGACCATGAGGTCAAACGCTGGCCCCTGCAGTGAATGCATTAGTCCACTGAGCCACCAGACCCGAACTCCACTCTACAACACTTTATTGCAGACTACGCTCCTCCACCCCTACACGACACTTCCTTACACTCCAGTCTACTCCATTCTATTCCACTATACACCACTCCACCTAATGCCACTTCACCATACACGACTCTACTACTGTTGTATGACATTACAACGCATGCTTTTACTACGCACGCCTTTACATCGCAAGTTTTACAACGCATGCTGTTACAACACATAGTGTTGAGGGGTGCTGGATAGTGAATTGTTTAATTTACTATTGCAACTCCAGTCCCCGTGGATAGTAGGCAAGGTGTTGGATAGTAAATTAAATCTATTCCCTATCCTAGAGCGCCCCCCAGCGCAATGCGTTGTAATGACATGCGTTGTAAAACTTGCGATGTAAAGGCTTGCGTCGTAAAAGTTGCGTTGAAAAGGATGTTCCCCCTCTACGACACTCAATGCCACTCCTTTCTACACCACTCCACGACTCTACTCTACTCTATGACTCTGCTCCACTCTTTGGCCCTCTACAGCACTCTGTCGCTCCACTCTATGCACCTCCACTGTTCACCCCTCCAATGTACGCCCCTACACTCTACTCCTCTCCCGACACTCTACAACACACTTCGCCACTCTGCTCCACTCTTTGCAACACTCCTCTCCTCTATGCCACTAACCTTTACACATGCTGAACAGAAGCCATGCTGGTGTACAACATGGCTAAAACACATCGGCAAAGTCAGTAGCTCTTGCATAGGCAAGACTTATTGGCTTTGCCAATGTTTGTTTTGTTAGTTGCTAAGTTTTCGGTACATGTATTCTTCCGTTTAATGAAAGAAATTTCACTAATGCTCTTACAAGCCTGCTGCTGGAAATGAAGTACAGCTGTTGTTCACAAAATGAACACAGGCAATGTTTTAAACAGTGATTTGAATTGCTAGCTATTAATTTTCCGTATTCTCGCTCCGCAGCTCTCGATTTTAATTGAAAGCGAGAATCCTTTGAGAAAATGTTCTCTGGAGAAACCATTTAAAACGTGAGTTCCACGTTTTCCAATTATGTGGGTTATGCTGATTGTGTAAATTGGATCCCCTCTGTTCACTCTAACATATATGATGATATTCGTTGTAATAAAGAGGCGCGTCTGTTTTTTTTTTAACATATGCTGCTTTGTGATTAGTGTTTGCCATTCTGTCAATGGTATTTGACTATTTCTCTGTGCCTTCTTAGCATTCTTAATAGTTTCTATTTTTCTGCTCGTTTAATATGCACCATTCCTCCTATGTATTGCACTCCTCGGTCTTACTAAATTATGATCGCTACATTTCTCTGTTTGCATTACTCGACCTCTGCAGTAATCTGTGAAACAAAGAGTATTTGAGACACATATTACCAATAAAATGAGCAAAAGTGCCGAAAATCGTTGTACACATACCTAAATTCAAGAATGTATTATAGTTGTGTTTTGAATAGGCCCAGAAAAGTAAAACGTACCATTAGCAAAAGCTTGAAATGTAAAACTCTCATGCATCAGAGTGTAATCGTTGTTTTGACAGGTGTTTGAAGGAAGTCACTCATTGGCATATTTTTATGTTTATTGTCATTCTTTTCAGTGAAAAGCATGAACCATCTAAATGTGTCCTTTTCCGGCTGCGGCTTTCTGGGTATCTACCACTTGGGGGCAGCATCGGCTCTCTGTAGCCATGGACAGAGCATGCTGAAAATTGTAAAGGCATTTGCTGGAGCCTCCGCCGGATCCCTGGTCGCCGCCGTTGTCTCAACAGTGCCAGAAAAGATAGAGGTATCTAATAGCATACTTTACAGATAAAGTACGCGAGGCATTATGCAGAGGAACAATCCGAGATGCTGTGGAAGAAGAAAGAGGCAGATAGGCTGATTATGCATGTTTTTTTGTTTGTTGACGTACGTCTGTTCGAGTTTGTGTTATAAAAACAAAGACTTTATTCTCTCCTTGATATTTCTGCCATTCATACGAATTTGTAAATGAGAATGGATTCTTTTTCGACTACTTTTGTATTGAACTATCCTGCGGGACAACATGGTTTAGCACAAAGTGTGTCAAATCGAGGTTTTCTTTTACTTAATGTGCCGAGTGAATAGCGGCTCGAGATTGCTCTTGATAAAAAAAAAAGAAAGGACTGATGTCTGGGGAGGCGAACCGAACCCTGCTGTAGAAGTGTTTGTCAGAGACAGAGACATGGAGGTCGCTAAGCCAGAACATTCCCACGGAGAGTGTAGGGGTGAAAGCCAGGGCCGGACTGGGAACCAAAACAGGTCCTGGCAAAGTGCTCGGCCAGCCCCCCCCCAATGGGGAGGGGTGGGGGGGGGGGGTTGGAGGTGCCGCCGTGCGCGTTGCTAGGCTGATGCAAAAACGGCTCTGTAACAAAATCGGCCCCCAGGGGCTCAAAAACGGCCCCACCCTTGCGGGGGATTGCCCGGTGCCCGCTATGGCCAGTCGGGCCTGGTGAAAGCACGGTAGCAGCGCGGCTTTTGCGCCAACTCCTTCATTTCTCTTTTTTCCGGAGAAGCAGTGGCGTAACGAAACTTGAGGGGGCCCCCCTGCAAACTACATGGAGGGGGCCCTCCTCCCATCCTCCGTGCCAGTCTAGAGCTCTCAGGCCAGCGACCCGCCATACTGTGGGGGATGTGGGGCTATTGTTACACCACTGTAACTAATCCAGCCGTTATAAGTAACACTGGATGGTGGAGTCAAAGGTTGGGCTTAGTCTGCCAGCAGGCTATCATAGGTGGTGGTTCATTCATTACAGGGTCCCTGCCATCAGTACGCCGGGGAAGTTTGACCAATTCCTGGTGGGTTTCCTGATGCAGACTCCAGTCATAATATACAACATCGGGCCCACTCATCGTTCAGTTTTGACAAAAGTGCATCCACTACTCCTTTTCATTTCCGTTTTAAAACATTAGACAATGCGACAATGCAGTATTTCAAAAGCAGATGTAACTACAAAAAGCAAATTTTGATAATACATTTTTATTAGTAGACAATAGCAATCATAAGAGGCATTGCATAGCTTCATACATACCTTGACCCCAATTCCATCACAGTCTCTCTCTCAGTGAGTCAGTCTCTCTCTCTCAGTCAGTCAGTCTCTCTCTCTCTCTCTGTCATTCAGTCTCTCAGTCAGTCAGTCTCTCTCAGTCAGTCAGTCTGTCAGTCAGTCAGTCTGCCAGTCTCTCTCTCTCTTTCTGTCAGTCAGTCAGTCTCTCTCTCTCTCTCTCTGTCAGTCAGTCTCTCTCTCTCTCTCTCTCTCTCTCTCTCTCTCTCTCTCTCTCTCTCTCTCTCTCTCTCTCTCTCTCTCTCAGTTTCTCAGCCAGTCAGTCTCTCAGTCAGTCAGTCTTCAGTCTCTGAGTCAGTCAGTTTCTACTCTCTCTCCACTTTCTCTCTCTCCATACTATCTCTCAACTTAGTCAACTCTATCTCTACTCTCTCTCTCTCTCCACTGTCTCTCCACTGTCTCTCTCTCCACTTTCTCTCTCTATTCTCTCTCCACCCTCACACTCTCCCTCTCTCTCTCTCCACTCTCTCTCCACTGTCTCCCTCCACTCTCTCTCCACTCTCTATTCTCTCTCTCCACTGTCTCCCTCCACTCTATCTCTCCACTCTCTCTCCACTCTCTATTCACTCTCTCTCTCCCTCCACTCTCTCTCTCTCCACTGTCTCTCTCTACTCTCTCCACACTTTCTCCACTCTCTCCCTCCACTCTCTTTCTACTCTCTCACCACTCTCTCTCCACTGTCTCTTTCTCTACTCTCTCTCTCTCTCTACTCTCTCTCTTTCCACTCTCTCCCTCTCCACTCTCCACACTCTCTCTCCACTGTCTCCCTACACTCTCTCTCTCCACTCTTTCTCCACTCTCTCTCCACTGTCTCTCTCCCCACTGTCTCTCTCCACCCTCTTTCTCTACTCTCTCTCTCTCTCCACTGTCTCTCTCCACTCTCTCTACACTCTATCTCTCTCCACTCTCTCTCTCCATTCTCTCTCAACTCTCTCTCACTCCACTCTCTCTCCCACTCTCTCTCACAAAGTAGTGTGTATTGCATGGGCGTACGCAGAAATATTTCCGAGGGGGGGGGCACATTTTTAACTTCATCACCATCCCCCTTCCACCCTTCTCCCCTCTGCCTTGCACCCTTCTCCCCCTTCCCCTTGCACCCTTCTCCCCCTCCGCCTTGAACCCTTTTCTACTTTGCACCATTTTCCCCTCTGCCTTGCACCATTCTCCCCTCTGCCATGCACCCTTCTCCCCTCTGCCTTGTACCCTTCTCCCCTCCCCTTGCACTCTTCTCCCCTCTGCCTTGCACCCTTCTCCTCTCTACCTTGCACCCTTCTCTCCTCTGCCTTGCACCCTTCTCCCCTCCACCTTGTGCCCTTATCCCCTCTGCCTTGCACCTTTCTCCCCTCTGCCTTGCACCCTGCTCCCCTTTGCCTTGTATCCTGCTCCCGTCTGCCTTGCACCCTGCTCCCCTTCTCCCCTCTGCCTTGCACCCTTCTCCCCTCCGCTTTGCACCCTTCTCCTCTCTGCCTTACACCCTTCTCCCCTTTGCCTTGCACCCATCTTCTCTCTACCTTGCACCCATCTCCCCTCTGCCTTGCGCCGTTCTCCCCTCTGCTTTGCACCCTTCTCCCCTCTACCTTGCACCCTTCTCCTCTCTGCCTTGCACCCTTCTCCCCTCTGCCTTGCACCCTTCTCCCCTCCCCCTTGCACCCTTCTCCCCTCCGATTTGCACCCTTCTCTCTGCCTTGCACCCTTCTCCCCTCTGCCTTGCACCCATCTCCCCTCTACCTTGCACCCATCTCCCCTATGCCTTGCACCCTTCTCCCCTCTGCCTTGCACCCTTCTCCCCTCCACCTTGCACCCTTCTCCTCTCTGCCTTGCACCCTTCTCCCCTCTGCCTTGCACCCTTCTCCCCTCTGCCTTGCACTCGTCTCCCCTCTGCCTTGCACCTTTCTCCTTTCTGCCTTGCACCCTTCTCCCCTCTGCCTTGAACCCTTCTCCCCTCCCCCTTGCACTCTTCTCCCCTCTGCCTTGCACCCTTCTCCTCTCTACCTTGTGCCCTTCACCCCTCTGCCTTGCACCCATCTCCTCTCCGCCTTGCACTCTTCTCCCCTCTGCCTTGCACCCTTCTCCTCTCTACCTTGCACCCATTTCCCCTTTGCCTTGCACCCATCTCCTGTCCGCCCTGCACCCTTCTCTCCTCCGCCTTACACCCTTCTCCCCTCCGCCTTGCACCCTTTTCCCCTCCACCTTGCACCCTTCTCCCCTCCGCCTTGCACCCTTCTCCCCTCCGCCTTGCACCCTTCTCCCCTCCGCCTTGCACCCATCTCCTCTCTGCCTTGCACCCTTCTCCTCTCTACCTTGCACCCTTCTCCCCTTCCCCTTGCACCCTTCTCCCCTCCCCCTTGCACCCTTCTCACCTCCACCTTGCACCCATCTCCTCTCTGCCTTGCACCCTTCTCCTCTCTACCTTGCACACTTCTCCCCTCCCCCTTGCACCCTTCTCCCCTCTGCCTTGCACCCATCTCCTCTCTGCCTTGCACCCTTCTCCTCTCTACCTTGCACCCTTCTCCCACCCCCCTTGCACCCTGCTCACAAGACCTGGAACCCATCTCCTCTCCGCCTTGCTCCCTTCTCCACTCCACCTTGCACCCTTCTCCCCTCCGCCTTGGACCCTTCTCCCCTCCGCCTTGCACCCTTCTCCCCTCCGCCTTGCACCCTTCTCCCCTCCGCCTTGCACCCTTCTCCCCTCCGCCTTGCACCCTTCTCCCCTCCGCCTTGCACCCTTCTCCCCTCCGCCTTGCACCCATCTCCTCTTTGCCTTGCACCCTTCTCCTCTCTACCTTGCACCCTTCTCCCCTCCCCCTTGCACCCTTCTCCCCTCCGCCTTGCACCCATCTCCTCTCTGGCTTGCACCCTTCTCCTCTCTACCTTGCACCCTTCTCCCCTCCCCTTGCACCCTTCTCACAAGACCTGGAACCCATCTCCTCTCTGCCTTGCACCCTTCTCCCCTCCGCCTTGCACCCATCTCCTCTCTGCCTTGCACCCTTCTCCTCTCTACCTTGCACCCTTCTCCCCTCCGCCTTGCACCCTTCTCCCCTCCGCCTTGCACCCATCTCCTCTCTGCCTTGCACCCTTCTCCCCTCCCCCTTGCACCCTTCTCCCCTCCGCCTTGCACCCATCTCCTCTCTGGCTTGCACCCTTCTCCTCTCTACCTTGCACCCTTCTCCCCTCCCCTTGCACCCTTCTCACAAGACCTGGAACCCATCTCCTCTCTGCCTTGCACCCTTCTCCCCTCCGCCTTGCACCCATCTCCTCTCTGCCTTGCACCCTTCTCCCCTCCGCCTTGCACCCTTCTCCCCTCCGCCTTGCACCCATCTCCTCTCTGCCTTGCACCCTTCTCCTCTCTACCTTGCACCCTTCTCCCCTCCCCCTTGCACCCTTCTCACAAACCTGGAACCCATCTCCTCTCTGCCTTGCACCCTTCTCCCCTCTGCCTTGCACCCTTCTCGTCCCCCCCTTACGAACCCTCCTCCGGATGCCCACATGGTGCTTCTAACAAGAGCGCTTACCTGAGGGCACCATTTAGCTGCCTCATCCCTTCTCATATGAGCTTTGCCCCTTGAGAATGCTGACAGTCTGACTCTGAGGGCCCCCACTCCCAAAGGGGATACCGACTCAAGACATACTCCACCTTTCTCACAGTTTCAATTCAGAGAAACAATATACTGATGTTATAGAGGCAAATTCACTAAAGAATACAAACTTTCCACACCACCCTCACCAGAAAGCTCGAAAATATCCAACCCAAAGATTTCCTATAGGAATCAAGCTATTGTTTAAAATACTTCACAGTGGAGAGCTGCAGCTAAAGGTGCGTTGTTACATGAGAACCAAAGTTGTGAAATAGTAGTACAATATTTGACAACATTGAGAAGATAGGATCTTGAAACCATTAATTCAAAACATAGTCTTGCAAGTGTGTGGGACAGCTTGTTACCCGTGTGCCCATTCTTCATTAGGAAATGGCAACCAGTTCATGAATAACATGTATATTTGCATCCATACTCTTGTCATGAGTGTGGTATGTGCCTTCAAAACCTGCCGCAAGAACACCATCTCCATTTCCCCTCTCACAACTAGGTAGACCTGACCTCATGACTTGTTCTGCGTCCTAATTGCTCTGTGCTGCCTCCTGCTGGGGGGCCCCCACCCACCCCATCCTCCTTCTGGGCCTTGCTAGCTCTGACTGAAGAGAAACATTGCAACTTGTTACTTTGTTTCTCTTCAGTTAGAGGGAGGGGGCTCGGGGCTCGGGGCTCGGAGCAGGCTGCAGACAGCCTGCACCTGCTTTAGAGGGAGAGAGGCTTGCTTCAGTGCAAGCCTCTCTCACAGCTCTCTGAAGTGCTGAGGGGCCCGGGGCCCCCTTCATTTACTGAAGAGAGTGGGGGCCCCCCGCACTGCGGGGGCTGCGGGGGTGTTTGTTACGCCCCTGCGGAGAAGAGTTTGTGGTTTGGCCATTCGGACCCTGTGCTGTCAACCACATTCACACAATCCTCTGCATTTGTGCAAACACAGGAATCATGGCAGTTCCCTGGCAGTGGCAATTAAAAAAGCCATGGCATAAAGGAGTGAAAGTGTTGATGGATAGACGAGCGAAAGGATTGATGGATGAGTGAAAGGGTGGATAAAGAGATGGATGAATGGATAGGTTTAAAGATGGATGGATAGGTTTGAATATGAAGGGTTGACAGACGGAATGGTGAAAAACTGAATGATGGATGAAAAACTGAAAAGACGACAGAATGTAAAGGGTAAATGGTGGACATCAGCAGCTAAATGGTAGGATGAAAGGATGAATGGAAAGATCAATGGAAGAGACAAGAGATATCTTCAGGGAAGGGTCAGGATGATTTGCTTCATTTGCTTGGTGCCATAAGAGCTTTGGTTCGAAGTGGGGATATTTTCAGTTTCTTCCTACTCATGTGCTCAAAAATATATAGTATTGTGCCAAACAACAGCAATTAACAATATGGCATTAAGAAGGTGCAACTATTGCAAAAAAAGGAAATGTCAACATATTATCAAATTTTGCTTTCATTTTGTGTAATGAGTTAACCTGCTTTGTTTATATAAACACATTTATCGTGTAATTTGGTGTGTGCTGCAACTATTATAGAAGTCGTTAAGTATCATTATGTTTGCCCTTAGCCCCGTCCCTAGCCCTACCTCCTCACTACACCTCTAGCTCATTTTAATGGGTATCTGCACTTATTGTTTCCCATTTAAAGCACTGTTTTGGACTCCTTGAACGAGCCAGTGCTTAAATTGTGAAATATGAAGTCCAGGTGCTCACATTTCTGTCAGAGGACAACACCCACTTTTCCCAGCTTTACCCACTTACTCTGTTGGCTCCACCCACATCCTCAACTGGCACTGCTGAAAGCCAGATATAATACCCGATCTGAATTTCAGCATGGAAGCCTTCATCAAGTAAGGTTTAGGTTTTTAGGTAACATTTTCAAAAAGATGAAATCAAAAAAGTGAATTTAAAGCACAGTTTTGAAATGAAGAGCTAAAATGCCTAATGTGTTAAAAAGGGACACGTGAAATGTTCCAGAGCTCAATGTGCCGATTTGGGGAAAGGAAAATACTGGGATATGTGCAAAGGTGCTTTGTGTTGTCATTTTTAGCATAGTCTAATTGTGACCGGCTGCCTGCTCGACTGAGACTGCCGGTCGGATGGACGTAGGTGTAACGGCTCCTTCAATCATCTTTGAGGGTTACTTATTGACCACGTAGGTCCTACCCAGGCAGCCCGGGGAGACTCCTCTACAACGACCTTGGGGCGGAGTATATCACAGGAACTCTTCCTGCTCCAGATCCCGACCCCCCCAGGTTGTATCTATCTAACTACGCAGCCCATTATGGGCGCTGATTTGAGTTTATGAGCACTTTCTTGGTCCTGAAGAATTGCCTTGATGGCATGAAACATGTTGACCAGAGCACTTATTGAGGGTTGAAATGGGCTTCCCACACATCGACTGGTAGAAAATCCCATACCCCTCTTATTTTTAATAAAGTAGGCAGCTACAGGAATAAAAGTACCCAGAGTAGACTGTACTAACTTTTTTTAAATCACCACTTTCACACGCTCACAACTTCACAATTAGGGCCCCTCACCCCCACTCAAACATCGGCTCTGGAATAAAAGATCTCCGTTAAAGTGCAGCACCAAGTGCTGCCCGTCAGGCATTGCAGTGCCGGCTTGACGCAGGAGCAGGAAGCCGATGATGATACGAAGCGGCCGGTTGGGAATGCGACAGTAGTCACAGGACCAGCCGGTTGTGTGAGGTTTCCCTAATTCCGACAAGGGACGATTGCCCCTGCCTTCCAGATACAACCACACTTTCAGAGAAGGGGAACCATTCCACTCTTTCTCGCATAGATCTCACTCCCTGGGGAACTTTGTGCAAATTTTTGGTGATTAGTTTATTGGGACATGCACACTGGACCCCGATAAATATTAGTCCCTCCCATTCTTTGTCCCCCCTTGTTGTTAACTAGTCTAATTGTGTGTCATGAGTTCAAAGATGCAACTTTTACATATCTGATGGCACAAAATAAACCAATATCTTCTGAAAACACTCTCAGCAGATACATTGAATTAAAAATCCCTCTTACAAAGCTTTGCAGCTCATGCACTAATAAAGAGAAATTCAGAGTTAAATGTCTGCACTCTACTCAAAGACAATCATTTAAAACAGGAGCTCATGCTCTCTGACCTCACGAAAATAACCTGTGGAGTTCCACAAGGTTGATCCCTGAGCCCACCCTCTTCAACATCTACATGGCCCCCCTCGCATCCATCGTGCGACAACACAGCCTCAACATTGTATGCTACGCCAACGACACCCAGCTCATCCTCTCCCTCACCAAAGACCCCACTACTGCCAAAGTTCTCTCACATTGCAGCCAAGGCCTGGAACGAGCTACCAGGAGACATAAGACACGCCCCCTCCCTGAACACCTTCAGGAAAACCTTCAAGACTAAACAGATCTGCACCTTGAGACCCTCCCTGTTGAGTAGTGCCCTTTGCACTTACAATTCCCTGATTGATTGATTGATTGATGAAGGTGTTCATTGACTGATAACCCAGCTGTGAGCCTAGTTTCATGTGAGTGCGCGCTTTACAGCATAAACATTTAACTGGGAATTTCTCGGAGTTAGGGCATGACCTGCAGAGATCACAGCTCAAAGGATGCGAAGCAATAAGCGCTCAGTGTTCATGAGCTGTGAATTCACTCAAGCATTAACACCGGCAAATTCTGAGTTAGCTGTATTTGCTTTGGACAGTGCATTAGCGGCATCACTGACGAACAACATCAGGCTCGCCCTGGGAAGACCAAGAGCTCTGGGGAGAACCCAGGAGCGTAGGTCGGGCCATGCAGCGTACTAGGTACCTTTCAGACCACTCCTATCCAGCCCCAGCTCTATCGGTTTAGCAGTGCTGCACAGTTGGCCCCCAGTAACAAAATCAGCAGACCAGCATAACACAGCACTCACTTTCGTTTCCAGCCTCCCTGCTTTTTTATAGCAGTAGCAACGGAGTTCTTTGTATATCAAGCAACAATAAACTTGTCAAGATATCTCTGGAGATCTGTCTTTCTGCTGGAGTGAGCTGGAGTTTTATCTTGTGGCAGTTTTAACTCATCTATAAGGTAGCGCAGAGGGTTAATATGCCTGCTGAAAGAATGTGCACCATGCACGTCACATAAATCTATTTTCTGTGCATTTCTCTGTGGGTTACTGCTTTTGTAACAAAATATCATTTTGTTACTGTACAGTTCATATGCTACAATAGTAATCTACCTCAGTGAGCTATGAACTGCCATCAAAGAGCTACATGTAAACTACATGGTACAGGTTAGAAAGTTATGTTTTTCCAGTCTTTCATTATCCTAATGTTGCTAAAAAGGGTTTGTTTGGGTAGAAGTACATTTCCTATTAATAAATGTAACCCTAAGCACTGTGTTACGTTTTGAATTCCAGATTTGTGCTTCTCCAGCCCAAGCACTCTTAAAAAATGCCTACACCTCATAGTGCCCTTGGTCTTACGTAACATTTTCTATGCACTGACTTACACATATATTATTCATTGTCTCTGTGTGTTTGATGTAACGTGCTCCAACACCATAACCTGGTCTGAGAAGTACTATAAAACAAAATTAAATACATGAGAGAGGGGCTATGGAGAGATGATGGGTACTGTTGGAAGTTGATAGTGAAGGAACCATTGAAGGGCCCCATTAAAGATTGTCCTATGATATCCTAGTACATTGTAAGCTTTTCATTTACTATGCTTTAAAAGCTAACACAATTGAATGTATATTGAAAAATGTGTTGTAGAATCCACCATTTTCCCCAAAATTTTCGTGTGGGGAGAAACTTCCCAAACCCTACTCGTGGCCGGGCTCACTCGCTACGCAACCTATGTTGGCTGGTCAGACAAAATTTTCCAAGGCTGCTTTGGGTTCCCAGTCCGGACCTGCTATGAACCGGGTAAGATTGGGAAGGCAGGCAATTGGGCATTGGCCGATGGGCAGGTGCCCCAAGGTCACCTGTGGGCCGTTTTTTAGGGCCTCTGTAAACTGGCTCAAGAGACTTACCCTGCCATGCCACTGTAATGTGGTCCCAGAATCATAGGCACTCCCCTGCCATGATTTCAATTGGGCCTGGGGGCCAGATGTTGCTTTGGCATTTGGGGCATTCTCACTGCACCCCAATCCCCCCACCAGCTTTGTGTAACATTCCCTGCCATCCCCGCTCAGCCATCACGTTTAGGCCATGGCGGGTGTCGGGAGGGTGGGAGTATGCAGGGGTCTCGCAGAAGGGTTTAAGGGGGGTGGGGGGGCAGGGGGTTTGTGCCTTTGGGCCATTCTCACCTTAGAATCAGCAGCTGTGTACTTTTATTGACCATGACTCATCTCAGGTCATCGCCCTAAGCTGGAGAGGAGGTAAGTAAGAGAACTAGCCTCACTAGGAGCATGGTGTTGTCACCTCTTTTGGGCCTTGTATGGGAGGGACGGGGGGAATAGGGAGCTCTTTCATTAGCATCGCTGTGAGACCACCTTTCCCAGGGGCAAAAAATAAATTGGATGTAGCTCATAGTCAGAGCTGCTGATGTTGGAACACGGTTCAAGTCCTGGTGTCCGGTCAGCTTCCTCTGATTCTGGGCAAATCATGTAATCTCCCTTAAAATAAAATAATTTCACCTAAAAGACAAATAAATTGTATCTTGTGTAATGTTACTGGTGCTCAAGTACACTGCCCCAGTGCCTTTGGGCTGAGTTCACGCTATATAAAACTACAAGAACAATAACACAAAATAACCAGCCAGATTCCAATGAGAATTACTAGATGGTGTGATTCATGAAAGGGACGGTCCGGGAATGTGGACCAGTTTTTTGGGAGTGCCCGGGTCTAATTGTGTTCCCAATCCGACCCTGCCTATAAATCTCCCTGCCAGGCATGACACCCGCGCCAGGCACTGCGCCGGGACACTTGTCTCACCACGCGCAGCTATTATTATTCAATAGCTCCGGCTATAACAGAAAGTGACTAACCACAGTTTGACATTGACTGCGAGGCCTGAAATATTTCAGCATCGGGCGAGTTTCAGCCTGCCGCCTTTTTATTCAAAAGCATGAGATTTACTCGAAAGAACGGTATTAACAAAACAGCATGTCCGTACTTCAATAGCACTGTTAAATTATTAATTATGGGTTACTATTTTTAATATAATCTGCAAAAACGAGTGGTTTTGTTTCTGACAAAATGTATATATTTTTTTATATAGTACCAGGGACTAGTTAATATCAATGTATGTCAAAATTCTGCAGCACTCCACAGTTTGACTACATGCACAGAAGGGGCAAGTGCCTGCTGTACTGCAGTGCCAATACACTGTAGGGCAAAAACTGAGAATGGAACTGAGGGTAGTATTTGATCCTTCAGCGCACAAAGCCTAAATCAGAGAGCAAAGAAACAAAGTGGGGTGCTTTCTTTCCAGCCATGGAACAACATCTGATCTTCCAACACCTTTTTATTTCCGAACAAGTCACTGCTTCCGAGAAGTGAAATGTAAATGTAAATGTACATGTATTTATATAGCGCAAATCGCCCACATCGCAGGCATCTATGCGCTTGCTTAGGGAACCCGTCCTGGTATTCCCCTGTGAGATACCCCGGCAGGATATCCACAAGGTGAAAGCCAGGCATCCCGCCGCGAGGAGTCTGTCAGGCATGCTCTGTAATCCTGCATCCTGTAACAGTAACGTTCATGCCAACCACCACGCTCAAGAAAATCAACTGTTGGTTACTTATGGTCACCAGCAGATGCATGACACACAGCCTCAAATAATAGTGCAGAACTGCCTGTGCGTCTTTGTGTGCCTTTGTGTGTCCTCATCATAAGGCGGACGGCGGCAGGACGGCGGCAGGCAATGTAAAAAACATTATACACATGGCCTCGGCTGCTGCACCCCACATGCCCAAATCCAGCCCAATCAGTGGCTTGCTCAGTGGCAACAATGACTAAAGGCATGGATTTATTATCGGCTCAGCTCTTCACGGGGACTCGGAGATAGAGTGAGAATGTGAACACTTATTTTATTATGTGATACACGTTTGCAGTCGCCCTCAAGTCTAGACCGGGCCCTGATAAATAAGTGCTGGTGCTAAGCACCAGAAACCACCGGCACAAATTAAGCACTGGACTGATCCCTTTTAGGTAAGGTATAGGCACTTTTTTAGATAACCATGGGTGGAGCTGTCTCCTGGATTCCACATGTAAATGAAATGTAGAAGGTCCGGTCATTGAAAGTCACTTTGTGCAAGTATTTTTTTTTTTTTTTTTTAATGAAGGTTAACCTTTCCAAACATTGGCCAACTGCCATCTATGGCTTCACGCTTTGTGAAAATTAGTGTGCATGACTGTAGTGCTTGTAATGTGACACAATAGGACACACCTAAACCCTGCACTCCTGAGAGGAGTCAAGTGAAACAGCAATCCCAAAAGACGAGGCGATAAAACAAGACCCAGCACTCTCTTAAGGCAAGGCAGGAAAAAAAATGAACACACATGTTAATTAATTCAATATTTTGGAAAGGAAGGCAACATATATTGGTTAATGCAGACTCACAAATATCAAGTAACTTAAGCACACAACCAAAATAACGTAGCATATATACATGTAGCAGAGAGCAAAGAAACGTAGAAATTATATACACAAAGTAACACCTCAATCACTGATCATTCACTCGACATCCTTGCCAAATCAAGCTGCAGAGCCCTTTGACAGCTGGGCTTGGACTCTCGACCGGGACTCAGGTTCTTTTTGTTTTGTGACAGTACGTCTACTCCGCAAGTGAGCTCCAATCTACTTGTCAACATTCTCCGGCTTTAATACGTTTTACTCACTGCAAGGCAAAGGTTCTAGAAACCTTGCCCCTTTTCTTCTGATGCGAAAACCGAGTTTGCCGTACTGGTCTTTGTCAAGGTCAAGACAGAAGCTGGCCTGGCTCCTGTATTTCGACTCCGAGACAGAGCTGTACATTCCGCACATTCCCTGAAAGGTACCTACCAAGCACGCATCCCACACAACATTTTCCAGTTCACTCTGATCGGTAAGGAGCGAAAACAAGTGAAGAGCGAAAACATCCTCTCCCCACTTTGCAGCTGCATGCGAGCACAGAAAATTGAGTCTGTTAAACAAGATGGAGTCAGCACAGAAAATGGAGTCAATAATGCCAAATGGAGTCAATGGTCAATATATCATTCTTATTATCACTACAATGACTTATGATAAGGGATTGCGAACGTCACTCGTGTGCCTGTGTTAGAGTTCCCTTTGCATATCTGAAAGAAGCAGGTTAGTATTAGATTCCTTACCTTAGAATATCCCCAGGCGTCAGACTGGATCCGGAAAGTTTTGCATAGCAGTACCTTTGCGCGTCGGTAGGCGTCGTCCGCTGCTTCGCGTCTGTCGTCGGCGTCGTTGGCGCAGTGATGACGTCATCGGAGTACTTAGACGTCCGTTCTTCTTTTTTCCGTGCTGGCATGCGCAGATCCGGAAAAAGCAGTACTTTAGTCACTTTTTGACTAAACTTTTTTCAAACCTTTTTCATCTCTCTACGACTCTCGGTGCCGGTAGGGATGCCCGGGTTCAAGCCCTGTACCGATTGCCACCGACTAATGTCGTTTACCGATCCCCACCTCCGGTGCCTCTATTGCCTTGGGGCCGACCACGACGACAAGTCGTGCCCCGACTGCCGTGCTCTGACGTCGAAGGCTAGGTGGGAGCGGTCCAGTAAACGCCTCGAGACCCGGTAGTCGGCCCGCGCTGCTAACGGTCCCGGTCCAGGAGGGGGTCGAGTGACCGGTCGTGGGGCCACAGTCGTCAAAGCTCGGCGAGTCGTCACCATTCGTCGGGCTCCAAGTCCTCAGGTAAGAGGCACAAGAAGTCGAAGAGGCAAAATCGCTCTTCCGACTCCCCCGATGCTCGTGCGATGCGGCCAGGGGTTTGGGCGACACCGCCGGAGCCGCAGGTGTCGCGGCATGTTCCATACCCACCGGTCCCTGGGCCGAACGCGACGCCGGAGGAGATCGATGCCTTCCTCATGGCCATGAGGTCGCTCTCTCCTCTGTCTGGTTCCACGGCGCCTACGGGCCCCACGGTCCCGACTGGGAGCCCAAGCGGGCCGGGTGCTTCGGCCCCGGCGCCGTCGGGTGCTTCAGCCCGGCGCCGCCGGCGACTTCGGTCCCGGCGCTGCAGGGCCGTGCTGGATCCGGTTCAGGATACGGGTCTCCGCTGGTTGACCTTACGACCCCGCTGGCGTCGACCCCTAGGGTGTCGCCCCCAGCGCCGTCCCTGGTTCTTCCCTTGGTCCGGATCTGGCATCGGACCGGCGCCGCTCGATGCCGCATTTGACGCCGGCAGAAGTGCAATTCTTCTACGATCCGGCTCCATCCTTTGCACCTGATTTTCAGGAGATGGAGGGTGAGGGTGACTGGGAGGGGTCTGTGGACCCTCTGACACGGGCGTGTCAGTCATTTCAGGACTGGACAGACGAGCTAGGGGATGCAAACATGGGAAAAAAGGGTACTCCCTAAAATTATGTAGGTCTAGAGGAGGGAGTGGCAAACCAACAGTAAACAAAGGGGAAACCTCTATGATGACCTATATTTCTTTATACTTGAGCAATAAAGTTACTTCAAAATTACATACATGATGCTGCAAGAAACAGGAATACATTCACTTAAACTTGATTTTGATATTTTATTTCTTTCAGTTATTTTCTATCATTTTCAAGACAATTGAGTTTTTTCTCATTTTTTTGTGATTATTTTATCAAAAATTACAATACAGTGACATGGAAACATATGCACTAATCAATTAAAATACAAGAATAAATCATGCCAAAGCAAAAACCCCTACACTTTGTATGTACAGTTATTTTCACTCATACCAACATTCATACGTACTCAAACTTTCATCCTAGTGGTGCTAACATACCTGACACAATACACAACAGTGAAAGAAAATGAAAAACAAGAAAAAATGTCCTATAGTTGACTCCTCGAGATGTCGTTGAGACCAATTATTTTTAGATCATTCTTTTTTTTTGTATATGCGTTGTTGGTCTTTTTTGATCCTTTCATTTGTTTCTCCAAAGTTTGAATTGGTTTATGTGTGAGGGTCTCTGGTGCGTACGGCCTACGTACGTTTTGGTGATAAAGTTATTTTACTTCACCTTCTTCAGGGCCAACAAAAGACTGAACATAAAACAGATGCATTCATACTCTTAAAACCAAGGGGTTCTCTTTATCTGTAATGGGAACATATGTACCATTATTAGTTTCTGAGCATCACTGAAACAGCGCATAGTCCGACAATTTGTTACTTATTTTAACGTGCTTGTTGCTCTCCTGTGCCCGCGTCTAGAAAATATAGTCGGGTAGGAGAAGTGCAGTAGGAAGCTAGATACCTTATTACCCAGAGTCATGCAGAGGCTTGTGAGAGAATACATAGAATATTGTGCTTCCCAGGGTGTTTGGACAATTGGCAGAAAAAAATGAAAAGAAGATTTAAGTCCTTATTTGCTTGCTTCCATGTGTAACCTTGCAAGACTTGCCAGGTGATCTAATGTGAACTGTCAAATAAAAAGTAATGGCAAGTTATAGATACCTGTGTCTATGTCAGAGTTTTATAGACACGTTTTAGAAAAAGTGGTATCACTGGGCGCTAGTGTTCTGATCATAAGAACAAATGTGCAAACCTGGAATCAAAGCACGAAGGAACCTAATTAGTTATTTTACACAAAGGTTATATGTATTGGAGTATGTGCTATGTATGGTTGATGTATACCTAGGTGTTGTAGATCCACTGTATGTGGTCAGTTTTTTAATTATATAACTGTAGTGCTTTCTCTGGCTCCATATAGGTATCCTCTAATGACTGTGGGACCTGTAATAAAAGAAATGACAGAATACCAAGATGTATCTTATGTGCCTGATGGTCATACTTTATTCACTTATTCTCAATTCGCAAGACAATGCTAAACGTGTCAGGCTCTAAACTGTCCTCAGAGAAGGTATAAAGTATGGGTTTAGAGATGTTAAATACTCTGAACTGTGGATGTCATAACTAGCAGGCAGTGTTTTTATAGTTATGTCTAACACGCATATGCTACGCGTATATGCGTGTGTCGACACTATGTATCCAGAGAGTCCTTTATGGTAGACTATGCTTAAAAAGGACAGAAGTCAAGTGTCAGGCTAGCATATGATAGACTCTAAGTGTTCTTCATGTCCCTCAGGATAAGATATTCTAAATGAGACCGGGCTCTCGTTAAAAACGCTGATGTACCTCCCAGCTGTCTTAGTCATTTTTTATGGTACCGCAATCAGTTATGGGCTTTCTGATACTCAAATTGGGTATCTTAAACTACTCTGCGCGGCGCTTGCGGAGTCCATGCTTTCCGTGCATATTACTAACAAGCAGCGCTAGATAGCTCGTGGCAGATTGTGACTTTACCATAGTAGTGTGCCTTCGAGTGCATTTAGGCAAGAAGGAGAATGATCTATAAGCGAAGTTTCTTAACTTTGACTTCGAAGATATTCCGGTTTACAGGGGGCGCCTCCGGCCGATGTCACTGCCACTGACAACTGGCAGCCTGGCTGAGTGTGTTTTATGTGGTGAGGATCTCGTCTGATTGAATGCAGCTGAGACCAATACCGGAATCTTGATTGCCGAGTCCCAACCGTTAACATAGAGGTGGGACTGTGTAGGATCCTAGAGGGTAAACACTGATAAGAGACTCTTCAGTGTACGTTTTAAGGCACTCTAATATGGCGCCCACTGCCCGTGGTGTCGACTTCGTCTAGTTGTTTAAATGTTCCTATACTTACGCCATAAGATGTTTTTATTAAGATAAAGTGATAGTGGGGAGATACTGGTGTCGTGGTGTTCTCTTTAATCAAGACATGTACTGCATTTAATTTTTATTGTTGGGTTGGAGAGTCTAACAAATACTGATTATCGAAGTCAAAGATAATAAAAAAAAGTTTTCGGACAGTGCAGCTTTTATTACATGGTCTAACAGAGGTAATGAAGGATAATATGAAGGTTTGGATCCATCTTGTGCAGTGTGTGAGCGTCATGCATGTAGTTAATGCATACTGTAGTTATTAGAAATTGATTGTGCATAGGCTTTCACAATGGGAATATAATACAATCTTATCATATACGATTGAATAGGTGACCTGGACTTTCAAAATGCTAACAAGGCAGCTGATCCTGTGATAATAGGAGATAGTGAATTGGGACCTATGCTAAAGTGATTGACGCAGAGTGCTATGCGTTGGTACAGCATTATTGTTAGTCAGGTGGCTCTATAAGTTGGACTGTGTTTCAGAGTACTATCCAGAAACATGATGGTTAGTCTATGATGATCCAACATATTTCTTCATTATGCCCATGACGCATCGTATCTAGATGATAAATCCAGAAGGTTTCCCGTTGTTTCCTGTATTTGGTCATGTCTTTGCCAGGGATACTCTGTACTCGTTCTAGGATGTGCCAACGCATGTCCTTTTCTGTGTGGCCATATTGGATGTAATGTGTTACCATGGGAGCATTGTTTTTTTTGGTTCTGACCGCTGATTTATGTTCAGAAAACCTTACCCGAAATTCTCTGGCTGTCTCTCCTATGTACCCTAGGCGGCAGGGGCATAAAATAAGGTAAATTACGTTGGAGGTTTTGCAATTTGTCATTTCTTTGAAGTGTCCGCTTTTATTTCTGTAGGTCCAAAGATTACCCAAAATGACTTGATCACAGTCATGGCAGGTGCCACATTTGTGGTTCCCTTTTTTTGGTAAGGGTCTTCCATCCATGGTACGTTGGAGTGATTTGTCTTTGTGTTTCGCCCTACTGTGGATTAATTTGTCTCTAAGATTAGAGTTCCTCCTGAATGCAATCAGAGGCTTTCTCAATTCTCTCTCATGATCGTTGGTGTTTAAAATTTTCCAATTTTTGTTTATAATTTGTCTGATTTTATTGTTTAAGGTGGTATGATTCAAGACACAGACAAGATTTTGATTACGGACTTTTTTTGTCTGGTTTAGGAGGGCATCCCTGTTATAGTACTTGGCTCTTTTAAATGATTGGAGAACCAATCTCTTGGGGTAGCCTCGATCCAATAGGCGAGCTTGCAGTTTGTTGGCATGTGTCCTAAAATCATTGATGTTGGTACAATTTCTCTTTATTCTTAGAAATTCCCCAAAGGGGATAGAGTCTTTTTGGCACGGCGGATGATAACTTCCGTGCTCTAAGATGGTGTTCTTTGCAGTGGGCTTACGGTATAGGCTTACCGTAATTTCTCCTTCTGTATTTTGGATCCAAATGTCCAAGAATTCAACCTGTTTGGCTGAGAAATTGCACGTCAATTTCAAATGCGGATCTGCAAGGTTTAGCCACTCCATAAATTCTTTTAACATTTCTTCTGCCCCGTGCATATGAAAAAAATGTCATCTATGAAACGATGCCATCTTGTGACATTTTCATAGAATGGGGCTAATTCGTTAAAGATGTTTTTTTATTCGAATTCGCCCATGAATATATTTGCGATGCTGGGGGCACAAGACGCCCCCATGCTGACTCCTTTGATCTGCTGGTATAAGTTTTCTCTAAATTTAAAGAAGTTGTTGTGGAGAACTATTTCCAAACATTGCAAGATGAATGTATCTGGTCTCTGTCCCGGTGTCCTAGCAAGGAGCGCTGCCACTGCTTCCATTGCTAGGTCCTGGGGAATGTTGGTATAGAGAGATCGCATGTAACTAAGAGTTGTGTGTTCTCATTAAAGGTGACGTGTTCTAGGATGGTGATGATATGACCAGTATCTTTGACATAAGAGTCATAAGTAGTGGTAAGGGGGCATAGGAAAGTATCTAAATATTTTGAGAGGGGTTCTCTGTTGGAGTTAATGGAAGCCACTATATGTCTGAGTGGTGGGTCTAGGATGTTTTTATGGGTCTTGGGACCCCATAGATTGCTGGTGTAACTGCATTAGTTTTGATCAGAAAGTCCATCTCTTTTTGGCAGATAAAACCTTCTTCGAATGCTTTGTTAACTGTCAGTTCTATTTGTCTAGTGAGCTCGGATAAAGCTCGTCTGTTGGTTTTCTTGTAGTGTTCTTCTACTTCGAGCATTTCTTGGATTTTGTTGGTATAATTATCAGTATCCATGATTACTATACCACCTGCTTTACCGCTCGGTTTGATAGTAATATTTGCATTCTCTTGTAGCTTCTTTACGGCTGCTCTTTCAGAATTGTTCAGATTTTGTGGGGGCTTAGGGATGTATTTTAGTATTTTATCTCCCCTGAGAAAACTTTGAAAATTGAGGGGGCAAATGGTGCATTTTCAAGAAAATTTGAGAAAGCAAGAAGACTATTAAAGCAATTGAGAAAGTGTAGTTATGACATCAATAAATAGATTGCATATGATAATGTGGGTAGCTGCTTATTCAATATACCACACAGCTTCATAACAGACTTTGAGATAACGATGCACAGTATAAAACAGGCTTCTACAGAATGCACAAAAAGGTTTGAGATAAAAAGAGTTTCCAAAATATAGATTTTTTGCACGCTGTAGGTAAGGCAGTTTTTTTCATAACTGTCTGCACACACTTCACAGCTGGTTGCTCCATTACAGTACCCATCAAAAAGAAAAAAAAGTCATTAGGAAGCAATTTTGGGGGGTAACTGTCTTTTAAAAGCACACTTTGCATATTTGGTGGTAACTCCCTTACAAAAATACCTCTCAAATAAAATAAACCTGTATCAGGAAGCTTCAAGTAATTCCAACAATTAAAGCCAATACTGGCTTCCTCCAGATACCCTTTACATTTGTAGATTGATGAGTTGCACACATTTATATTTCTTTCTGGGCAACAGGCTCCCTGGCAGGAAGACTTGCTTAGCTGTCTTGCCCTCACAGCACAGGAGAGTGGGGACTTGTGCCTTACTTCAGCTGAAGGCTGAAGCATTTACTGTCGGGGGGGGGGTGTTGGTTGTCTTTTCACGTCACCCCCTTCAGATCATGGATCACAGAACGTGAACATAGGCCTTGGTCTTGGAGTTAGAAGAAATGCAACTCTAGCCAGGCCACAGTAGAGGTCTCACGGTCTCCATCTAGAGTCCTAAGTTTGCACCCGTGAGCAAACAACGTTTGGCGCATGGGGAAAAGAGACTGTGTCACATGACTGTGAATGGCTCTGCTGTTGGGGTTTGTATATTCCTTCGAGACAGTGAGACAAATGGCACTGGAGTGGGCAGGATAGGTCATTCTACCAGGATGCTTTGGCGGGCAACTGTCCCCTGGCCCACTTACACTTCAAAGAGCTTGCCTCCAGGCCCCACAAAGGAACCTGATATCAGCATTTTGTCACCCCTACTTCATGAAGCCTTGGCAGGGGAAGAGAAGATCTGTCCAAAATCAGATGAGAAGATAACCCAGGATGTTCCCATCTTCAAATGCTGGCACCAGGTATTATTATTGGGCTCTCAGAACACCACTGCAGTAAGCTCTTGAACCTTCAAACACTACAGAAGGACTGCCTTATTCCCCAGAGGACTACCCTGCTGCTTGAAGCCTGCCTTAGTTATGTTATGTTATGTTATGTTATTTTTTTATTTAGTATAGCGCAACGGTTACTCAAAAAGAGAATCCCGGCGCTTTAGGTAAGGTGAAACAGGTTTCAGAATAACACAACACAGATAAAAACAGATTAAAAGTCCACAAAAGAAACAGGGCTACAGGCAAACCTATTGAGAGAACAGCCAGGTTTTGAGGCCTTTCCTAAATTCAAGAAGACTGGTCGCCCCCCGCAAAGGGAGCGGTAAAGAATTCCACATCTGTGGGGCCAGAAGACTGAAGGAGCGGCCACCTAGGCGAGCCCTCTTCACACGCGGAACAGCCGCAAGAAGTAAAGATTCCGATCTCAACGCGCGCGTAGGGTGGTAGAAAGTGAGTCTCTTTCGAAGATGTTTGGCTCCCACCGCATGGAGAGCTTTATAGGCCAGGGTCAGCACCTTAAAGGCAATCCGTTTGCGGATGGGTAGCCAGTGTAGCTTCACCAACAACCCAGAGGCGCTGGTGCGTCTACTTAGGCCAAAAATGGCCCTGGCCGCCGCGTTCTGTGCCACTTGAAGCCTCTGCAGCAAATACTCAGGTAGGCCCAGGTACAGACTGTTGGCATAATCCAGCCTGGAGCCTATCAGGGCCTGCACCGTCAGCCTCTTGTGATCTTCGGACAAGAGAGGCAGAAACTTCCGCAACATTTTTAGCAAGCCAAAACAAGTGCCAGTTACCCCCAGAATCTGGGCTTTCATCGTCAGCCCCTTGTCCATCTTAACCCCCAGGTTTTTAGCCATGGGAGAAGAGCCGGACGGAGGGAACATGTCGATGGGCCACCAGGCCTGCCAGCTGGGCTCCGAATCGCACCCGAAGAAGAGAACCTCCGATTTATCGGAATTGCACTTGAGGCTGTGCAGTTGGAACCATGCGAACACAGCCCCAAGGCAATTCTGGATACTCTCCCCGTCAAAGTCAGCCCCCCTCTCACATGAGAAGAGGAGCTGAGTGTCGTCGGCATACGACACGATCCGGGCACCAAAAGACTCCGCCACCGCCGCCAAAGGGGTCATATAGATATTAAAAAGGGTCGGGCTCAAAATAGAGCCCTGAGGGACCCCGACTCCCAAAGGCGGCATTACAGCGGTGTCAGATGATGTCCAGATCGTTTGCCGGCGGCCGGCCAGGAAGGAAGAAAACCATTTGAGCACCGTCCCCCGCAGGCCGATCTCAAAGAGTCTTGCGAGCAGGCCCTCATGGGGGACGGTGTCGAAGGCCGCCGACAGGTCCAACAACACCAGCATGACTTTGCCCCCGGAATCCAGCACCCCTTTGATGGTTTCCGAAACCTCAAGGAGCGCGGTCTCGGTGCTGCGGTTTGAGCGGAAGCCTGACTGGGAGTCGTGCAAGATCTCATGAGACTCCAAAAAGTTGGTGAGCACCGACTGAACGTGCTTTTCCAAGATTTTTACAAAAGCCGGCAGCAGCGAAATAGGCCTGTAATTAACAGGGGCTTTCGGATCAAGTCCCGGCTTTTTAAGCAACGGGATCACCATTGCCTGCTTCCAAGATGGCGGCACCTCTCCCGAGCTCAACGAAAGGTTGAGAAGAGGGTGAGCCAACGGGTTAACCACCTCCGCCAATTTACCCAGAAGCTTAGCTGGGCAGGGGTCAAGCGGAGACCCAGATTTTAAATTGCCCATGAGCGCAAGGGAGGCGGAGGCTGGCAGAGATGGAAACTCAGCCAATATGGCGCCCTGCATGACTGAGGGGGGCATACCCTCCTCTGGCACCGGCCGCGTAACCGGTCCACTCGAAGGAAAGGAGTCCTGGATGAGTTTGATCTTGCCTGTAAAAAAGCACGCCAGATCTGCTGCCCAGGATTCTACAGGGCCCACTTCCAAAGCGGTGGTCCGGGGTGAGATGAATTCGCGAACGATCGTAAAAATCTCCTTGCTGGAGTTCGAAGCTGCTTCGATTCTCCCCGCGAAGTAGGCTTTCTTTTCGAGGCGGATGTCGCGGTGGTAAGCTTTAACCGCAGCCTTGTAGGCAGACCTGTCCTTGCTGTCGTAATGTGCCCGCCAGGCCCTTTCGGCTACCTTGCACTGCTGCCGCGTAGCCCACAGAGCCGAGGTAAACCAAGGGGCAGAAACCCGCTTAGATGTCGGGCGGGGGGGCAGAGCAGGGGCCAGGTCGTTCAGCCTCTCCGTCAGCCACTTTTGCAGGGCCTCCAGGTCGCTTTCCAGCACGCCCGACCGAGGGCAAGGGTGAGTCACAGCAGCCTGGGCTAGCATCTCAGGGGTCACCCTGCTAAATGCTCTACAGGCTCGTCCCCTCTGCTGTGGGACAGGGTTCAACGCCCTAACCTTGCCACTGATTACAAATTTGGCAAGCCAATGATCCGACCACAGGACCGGGAGAATCTCTTTCACTACCAGCGGAGAAGTCGAGAAAACCTGATCTAGGGTATGCCCCTTCTCGTGGGTCGGACCCTGTAGGTGTGGGGTCAGTCCCAGCGGCGTCATAGCCTCCAAGAGCTTAATAGCGGCGGGGTCCGATGGATCATCCATCCGGATGTTAAAGTCCCCAGCCACTAAGCAATGTTCTGCTCTCAGGGCTAGACCCGCCACCACCAAATCAAGGTCAGCAAAGAACGTCCCAAGCGGACCGGGGGGGCGGTAAACTAGCAGTCCCTTCACTGATTGGTGCGGCGCTAGCGCGATAGAAAAAGCCAGCGATTCAGAGCCGCGGATGTCCTCAGTGGGCAAGATGGTACAAGGTGTGCCCTTCTTTACCATCAGTGCAACCCCGCCACCCCTGCCCTTTGCTCTGTCCTTCCTGAAGATGTCATAATCGGGCGGAATGGCCATGGCCACATCTGGATTAGACACTTCGCCCCACCAAGTCTCCGTCAACATAAGGCAGAGTGGTCTCTCAGTCTCGAGGAGCTCAAAAATGTGTTGCGCATGGCAGCTAGCCGACCTGGTGTTTAACAGCATACAGGCGTACTCCGCACCAGCGATGTCAATAGGCGGAGTAGATGACAAAACCCGGGTAGGATGCCAGCCACAACCCGGACAACGCAACTTGCCCTTATGGCGGGCCGGAAAGACAGTGCGGCAGCAGCTCTCCCTGACATGCAAGGAGCGCAGCTCCATGGAGGAGTACCGCATCGAAAAGGCGCCCCGAGAACTCCGTCTCGGTAGCCCGGGCCCCACCCGCCGCCAAAACGCCTCCGGAACGCGGACGGGCGCAGACGGGCAGGACTCTGGCTTGACTCTGGCTTGACTCTGGCTTGACTCTGGCTTGACTCTGGCTTGACTCTGGCTTGACTCCGGCGCGAGTCAGGCGCTACCGCTGCGCGTCACCGCTGCGCGAGTCAGGTGAGCTTTAAATAGGAGCTCACCTGAACTCCTGCAGAGCGCTAGAACGCTCAGGCAAGTGGCACGTGATGGAGAAGTCCCCCCCCAAGATGGCGACCGGCGCCACAAGCAGGCAACCAGAAGGTGAAGTAATCCGTCCAAAACGCGGTGGGGGCACAATTATAGTGCAAGTATAGGGCCAGAGCACAATGGAAGTTAAAAACAAGGTAAGACAAAATAATTCTAACCAAAATGCAAAAACGGGAAATTTTTAAAATAATGCTAGCGCAGCGCGCTGTGATACCAACAGCCACAATGCAGCCAAAGGCACCTTACCAAAGGCAGAGCAGCGGAAATGCTCGCCTTAAATAGGAGCTCACCTGAACTCCTGCAGAGCGCTAGAACGCTCAGGCAAGTGGCACGTGATGGAGAAGTCCCCCCCCAAGATGGCGACCGGCGCCACAAGCAGGCAACCAGAAGGTGAAGTAATCCGTCCAAAACGCGGTGGGGGCACAATTATAGTGCAAGTATAGGGCCAGAGCACAATGGAAGTTAAAAACAAGGTAAGACAAAATAATTCTAACCAAAATGCAAAAACGGGAAATTTTTAAAATAATGCTAGCGCAGCGCGCTGTGATACCAACAGCCACAATGCAGCCAAAGGCACCTTACCAAAGGCAGAGCAGCGGAAATGCTCGCCTTAAATAGGAGCTCACCTGAACTCCTGCAGAGCGCTAGAACGCTCAGGCAAGTGGCACGTGATGGAGAAGTCCCCCCCCAAGATGGCGACCGGCGCCACAAGCAGGCAACCAGAAGGTGAAGTAATCCGTCCAAAACGCGGTGGGGGCACAATTATAGTGCAAGTATAGGGCCAGAGCACAATGGAAGTTAAAAACAAGGTAAGACAAAATAATTCTAACCAAAATGCAAAAACGGGAAATTTTTAAAATAATGCTAGCGCAGCGCGCTGTGATACCAACAGCCACAATGCAGCCAAAGGCACCTTACCAAAAAGGTCCCCAGAGGAGTGCCCTGCTGCTACCAGAGGAATGCCCTGCTGCTACCAGAGGACTGGCCTGCTGCTTAAGGCCTGCCCTGCTCGTTGAGAAGGACGACTGGATCTTCTCCCCTAATCCAAGGCTAACCTGAGTGACTCCAAGGGTCAGTTGCTTGACCTGTCCTGAGCTACAGGAACACAACAAGCTCCGGAGGTCTCCCTGCAACTGGCCAGCTGACCTGCTGCAACTGGACCTGCCTAGACCTGCAACTGGATCTATCTGGGCCCTGCTGGCCTCTGATAGAGTGAATGCCTGGTTCCTAAGAGTTGCCTCCCAGGTCCTCGACCCTTGACTAGCCTCGGAGTGCACTACTCTGCAAAAAAAGGGGAAATTCTGAAATTAAGGGCTCTTGACACCAAACAGGCCCTTTAGCGTCAATACTCTGCTCTAGTGCGAAGCTCCGATGAACCCAACTCTTCGCGCTACAGAAACTGCAAGTGATGAGTGGCAACTCCAGATCTGCACTTCGTGCTACTACATCTACAACCCACGCTGACCTCCAACATAAAGCTGCAGCAACAACCGTCTGCAACACCCTACCGGACCTTGACGGTACATCGACGAGCATCCACACCATCTCCCTGCTCCTCACAGCCTCCTTCACTGCGAGCTGTGCACTTTGTGCAGGACTTTGAGAAGGTAAATGTTTCAGAGGGATTTTTTTATACGGCCTGCATGTCGCAGTTATCCAGATTTAGTGACTTTCCCCCAGTATAGCACAACCAGATGACCGCGAGTGGACCTTGGTGCTTTTAGGCACTATACTTACCGAAAACATTGAAATTCAATATCTCCAGTTTTACTGATTGGATTTTTATCTTCCTGGTATCATTTTATGTATTCAAATTATCTCAATTTTTATAAATTTGTTACATATTTTTCTTGTTGTGTGTTTTCACTTTATTACTGTTTTTGTACTGCATAAATACTTTACACATTGCCTCTATGTTAAGCGTGATTGCTTTGACCCAAGTTACTATAAGGTTAAGCACAGGTTAATTTTGTGATTCACCGTGCCAAGTATTGAGGTTGTGCCTGAGCGGGGCGTCCTAGCCCCTCATCCAAATAACCTGATTTCCTATACTAGGCAGTTACTTTACTACAGCGTGACTCTTTTTCCTTGATAATTATATTTGAGTAGAATACATTAGCACAGTGCAAAACGTCTCTTATATATGATTTGATGGAGTACGACGTGACTGTATAATCACAATGTTGGGCACATATAGGTACAAACGACAACTGATTGCCTTCGTAGTCAGGGCTGGGCAGTTTATGAATGCTTCTAAGTTCATATTTAGAATCTAACCAGTCTAATAAAATAGACATGTATTAAATTAGACTCAATATAGTGATACACTTTAATGTACTAAAGTGAAACGTTCCCACACATTAAATAAATTAACTTTTTTGAAGTTACAAGAGTCTTGATCGTAATTTTCCGGGTTCTTTGTTGCACTATTTTCTTGCCAGACAGTTTGATGGCTGAGCTCCGACTTTAGCTCGTAGGGCCAAGCAAATCTATTTGGCTGGGCACTACCAATTAATGTCTTCATTATTTGTTTTGTTCTATTCCAGAGCATGCGCAGAGGACGCTACAGTCCATTGACTAAAAAAACGTATTTCTTTTTATTCTCCAGGAATGCAAAGAATTTACATACAAGTTATCAGAGGAAGTTAGAAAGCAGAACTTTGGTGCAGTAACGCCAGGTTATGATTTTATGAATAGTTTAAGGTACACATTTTGATGTATTTGTCCCAAGTTGTCTCATTTTATACATAAGAACATGAATAAATAAAATCAAGCCAGTGACTGTGGAATGTTTTCTGTGCTAACTATATAAAACTCAGCACTCTTCCTCCTAAATATTCAGTAGCTGTTTAATATTTAAAGATGAATAATGTTTGTTTCTCTTATCTTTAGAGGAGGTATAGAGTCTATTCTTCCCCCGAATGCTCATAAGATAGCCGAGAATCGTCTGTACATATCAATCACAAGAACCAAAGGCAGAGAAAATTGCTTGGTTTCAAATTTTGCCTCCAGGGACGACCTCATTAAGGTAATAAAGTTACATAGCCTATGATCATGGAAATGAATGCCTGGATTTCATGTTTAATAGCATGCCCACATGTCCTAGATTGCCTTCTAAAAATGCCCCAAAGCACTTTAATTTATCTTAAATTGTAAAACAAATCCTGTTTTCCTGCATTTTATGCTGTTTGTGTTTTTCCTGTATGCGCCCCTACTTCTGAAATAGTACCCAGGAAGATTTAATATTTATTCGGCTTTTTAAGTATAAACGTGTATCTTTTCGCCCACAGCAGAGCTAACGCCGTTTTTTGCTTAATTGTGATATTCAGTATGTATACGGACTGGTGTAATAGAAGGTATTCCTTAAGAATTTTCAGAAATAGCTTCTTATGCTTGTGTTGGTGGAAAGTTTAAAAGGTAGGCATTTATTTAAGAAGAAACCAAGTTGCAACAAGGACCCTCTGTGGAGTCTGGAATCAGTAATATTTCTGCATTACACATTGGTTATTTGACCACTTTTTCATCAGTTTTAGACACAAGTTCATGAGAAAAATGGGCTTCAAACTTTCACACGTAACTTGATCATTGAAAATAGTCGTTAACAGAAGGTGCGGACGTTTTCTCTTTCTGAGAAACGCTACCACCAACATTGTTGTATTACTGTGAAAGGTAGGCATTTATTGGACATTATTAAGAAACCAGGTGCCTCTTTTAGAGGGCCCCAAAAATGAAGTGCATGTTAAGTAATTCTTGCTTCTGCCCAAATCACTTTTATCGGGAGATTTATAATCAGACCCTACTCGTGGACTCCGGTGTGATACAAATGCCAGAGTCGGTAGAAAAAGTCAAATACTATTTCATATTTTCGTGGACGAGATTGATGAAGTTATTTTTCCCTACCAGGCTAAAGGTCTCGCAGTCTGTAATCTTTCCTCGTTGTCGAGTCGAAGCAGCACATGTTGAGCCCTACAACACTCTTGTTTTACAAAAATGTCAAGCATTAAAATGTCACAAAAACTCCTATTTTCATCTCATAATTAATTGACTGACTGCTAGTGATATCCCCACCCTACTGTTTCATGGCCATAACGTGCATACTTTAATATCTTATATTAATGCCAGGCTTAAAGTGCATTTATTTGCCTCTTAGAGTTTCCATGTTTGCCCTGTGAGCAATAAACCTTCAAGAACAAGACCCAGTGGTATTTTCTTTACCATAGAGGAGGACGACTACTAAACCCTTTGACACTAGTTAGTAACAGACTATTAGAAGAGCCATACCTGATGTACTGCAATATGGCTGCTTTAGAAGAACTGTGTGACGTGTCCCATACATGCTGTTAAATATCCACTGCAAATTATATTGGGTAGAACTGTGACCAGTCCTTCTGCATGAAACAAGCAATCCTGCACCGGGGAATATAGCAGTAGTGACCCACAGACTTCAGTCACAATTCTTCTTTGTTTTTTACGCCGCCTCCTCCCTTGTTCCTGAGAGTGCCAAAGAATGTGCTGAATGTGCTCTGTGGTTCCACTACTACCACTCCTGCTATGGTGGAACCATAGAGCTGAGCCCTGAGAGAGCGAGAGAGAGTGAGTTTTGGAGGAGCCTGTTCCAGCTCCATTTCTCTTGGTAGAGGTTAGGGGAGAGGCGGGGAGGGTAAGTCCGTTTTTCAGGGACCCTGGTACAGAGCTGTTGTGTAGTTCCTACTAATCCGTAGAATCTGAGCATAGCTTGGACAACATAAACTAAGGACTTGGTATCAAGACTGATTCCGGACACCCCTGCAGGATATGTTGGCATATAGACCAGCTAGCTCACGGTGCCACCATAAGCCCCCTGACCTACCAGGGAGAGAATGGTTTTCTGGTAACCACTGAACATGACAACCCTGACCCCTCAGGGATCTTGGAAACAGTATAGAACCTTTCGCTCAGTCACTTGTGCTTACTCTTCTCTGAGTGATATACAGAGAACACACAGTGGGACTTTTTCAATAATATTTGTTGAACCAATGTTATTCTTGCATAAACTCCATGTGCTGCAATGATTAGTACACAGGAGTAGATAAACATGATTGCAAGCACCAGAAGTGTAAATAGTAGACATAGTTCTACCATTGTGCTAAACAATGACATATAAACAAGGCAGTAATCTAGCGTACTCCTACTATGTGAACCCTACTCTAAGTGTACCTAGAGTGGGTGTAGGTGTAGAGACAAGAATCCCCCCAAGGGACGATCCAACCCCATTACCTGATGGGATAGAGTGAAGGAACCTGTCTTGACCACGAACTGGACCCACCTTACAAGATGTCAGACAGCTGCATAGTGATTTCTCATCATGCAAGGACCCTCTGTGTTAGCGGAAGTACCTCCTCTACTAATCTATTGGCAGGCCTCAAAAGATCCAGAACTTTTTACTAGACCTTCAGGTCTAGTGACTTAAATAATCTACTCAACCTAATTATAATGCTCTTGACCCATAAACTGGTTTCAAATTATGTGATCCTGAGCAAGTATTTTAATTCACTGAGACACCATTTTCTTCTTTATCACATATGAGAGCACTTTCAAATACGCAAGTTCAACACGTCTGCTGTACAGAAAACTCTTTAGTTTGATTTAATAGACTAAACATTAGCTCCATATGGATTGCAAATCTAGCCACATATAAGATACACTTGACTGCAGACTTGCGGCTTAGTTCATTAAATGCATTGTCATCAGGACTTGGCCAGGAATGTCTCTCACATCATGTTTAAAAACTATCTCTTTTAATAAATACATAACTAAAGCATAAAGTAGCATCCCACTGTTATTTGCAATCAGCAGATTTTACATTGACACATTGGCCACAGAATTTGTCACTGACATGTGGTTTTAAAACTATATAGTGTACAATGTTTGGAAATAAAGTTTCTGCTAATATTTGTAATTTGCACATCACCAAGTAAAGTGTCCTGATCTGGTTTCCTCCAATTTAAATCTTTGTTTGCATCACACTTCTGAATTACAGAAAAAAAGTTCTTTCATAATTCCTCATAAACTTGCACTATTCATTTACAAGCTTTTCAAATGTTGTTTTAGAGAGGAAAAAACCAGGAAATTTTACTGCATTTTGTTTTGAAATTGTCAGATAGCTCACTTGACAAAAAGTATTGACTGTAATAAGAGAAAGAAAAGTAAACTTAATTTTCTAGAAACACATGAGCAACAATTAGTAAAAAGACAACTGACATTTGACCTCTGACCTTGAGCAGTCTGCAAATGTGTCAAGACAAAACAAGATTTAAAGGCCTCTTTATTGCTCATTCACTTGCTGAAGGAACAAAACACCTGTTTCTTCCAGCTTAAGTTTACTCACCAGCAGGGTCGAGTAAGTGCTAAAAATAGCTTGACCTGCTAAAATTTCACTCGAAATTTCGAGTGGCTCTGGGGATTTTTCGAGGCCTGATCGGGATGGTCATCTTTTGTAATAGAAAGCAGCCTTGCAATATGTGCATAGATTAGTGATGTTATGGATATATAGATGGCCCTGTCGCCACATAGTTTAGTTTAGTTTGTGTTTATGAAGCGCCTGGTTACACCAGCTGGTGTGTCCCCGCGCTCTTTTAACATAGATGAAGATAGTGATGTCATTTGCACGTAGTGTGGAACGAGACCTTGTACATGATGTTCTGGGCGTTGTGATAATGTGCGAAGCTAGATGTAAAACAAGTTTATTTTCAGAGAAACTAATCCAACATTGTCGTGAATGCAAATATTTGCAAAAGGTCCCATTTGGAAATGTTATTTGTAAGGGCAATATAAGAAATAAGCTGCTTCGCTCCATGGGCCTAACTCAGGAGTATAACAGAGTTTTTAGTGAGACATTAGTAGGACTGAGGCCTGGGTGGAGACAGTGCCTTGGTCCCGTTGTCAGATGCCTTTTTGCTTCACTAGTTGGTCATCTGTCTCTGGAGATATGCCTGCCCTATTACTTAACTGCCCATACCACTTTACTAGCTATTTCACATTTCGTGGAGAGGTGGGGTCCTCCATAGTTATCTCTTGCTGGGTGAAACCCCGCACCATTGACAAGGCAGAGGGTTTTTGGGGACCTTTTGAGATTAGCTGTTTTGGTTCCACCAAGCGTGTCTCCTTGATTCATGCAGCCAAGCCTGTTGTGATCCTGATAACCCTTTCTTGCAACAGATCTCTGTGACCTTTTTCCCATGCTCCTTTTGTACCATATACTAGGTCCAAGGTCACTCAGGACTTATAGGCTCAATGTGGACTAAGGACAGGTTAAGGATTTGTCGACAGTCTGCTTGAGGGTACTTGGTGACTGGATTTTCTGGGTCATCACCCGGTCTCCTCTCAGTGATTCAGACTACACAAGGAGGGTGTGGAATTCTGAGCTAGTCACCCTGAGGCTATCAGCAGCCACCCGAGCCAAAACTTTGTTGTACCTAAGTTACACAAATATGCTCCTCCTGTGATGAACTCTCTGGAGCCAAATCCTGAGACAAGCCAGGTTAGACACCCTGAAAAGGCATGGTGTCCGTGCTTGATTAGAAGTTTGCACATTGGGAGTGCAAATTGCAAGAGGTGACACACCCATCCTTTGTGCTTTTTTGGGTGCTGAGAAATTAAACCAAGACAACAACAGATATTAAAAACAGCAGTCAGTGGCTGTGAGGAGAACATCGCACATCCCCTAGTTGACGCACAGTCAATTTGTGTCACAAAAGCTAAGCCTGCAGTGACCCTTCACTGGAGAGGTAACAGATACAGTTAATTGCGGGTGGTCAAAGAACTGGTTTTACTGTCACCAACTGTAACAGCTGTTACACATGTCCCTGTCCACGGCAGTAGTACCCAGGGCCTGGAAACGGGTCATGGTGGTCACCTTATTAAAGGAAACCTACATTGGATACATCTAAACCTGAGAGTTTTCTCCCTATCTCACTCCTGCCGTGGGTGTCCAAGATCACCAAGGCCTATATCAACTCCATTCTGGCAGGATTCTTAGAAAATAACACTCTGCTTGACCCTTCTCAGAATGATTTTCGCCCTGGTCATAGCACGGAGACTGCCCTCCTCGCGGTAACCGAACATCTGAGGGATGCATTAGATGCCGGGCGAACGTCAGCACTGATATTATTGGATCTGACATGGTATCGCAACAGATTCTGTTGCAGCGTCTGGGGGAGGCTGGCATTGAGGGCCCGGCCCTAGGCTGGATCGCCTTTTTTCTATCTGAGAGAACCTTCCAGGTGTCGGGCCCCCCTTTCAGCTCCCAGGCACACGCTATCAAACAAGGGGTTTCACAGGCTCAGCGTTGAGCCCAACTCTATTCAACCTATACCTTCAACCACTAGCGGCAGTAGCCAGAAGTAGAGGACTAACTGGTATCTTATTCTGACGATACTCAGCTAGTGGTGACATTATCTGACGACTCCAAGCAGGACGCCTCAAGTTCAGGAGCGACCTAACAGTCATTGCAGAGTGGAAGACTGCCAACTGCCTCCAGTTAAATGCAAGCAAATTAGGGATCCTGCAGTGGGGAGGGACACTAAGCAGTGGAGCTAGCGCTGGTGGCCTTCAACTCTGGAATGTTCACCGCCCCTAAACAGGTGGTTAAAAACTTGGGAGTATGGGTCATCTCTGCCCTTAACTTTCTGGTCCAAACTAAAATGGTAGCTGGGACCTGTTTCGGACTCCTGTGAACTCCTCGCGGGCTCAAACCACTGTTGGGCTTCTTTGATCCCACAGACCTCTATTCTATTGAGGCTGAACTATGCCAGTTCACTTTACCTAGGTGCAAATAAGGCTGAGATCCTACGTTAACAAAGGGCCCAAAATGCGGCTGCCAGGACCCTACTTGGCCTTTCTAGAGCCTGTCCCATAACCAACTCCATCCGCAGACTATATTGGCTGCCGGTGGAGAAACGCATTGATTTTGTCTCTGCATGGCTCACAAAATCTTGAATCTCTACTCTCTGGATATTTTGGTGAATCTTCTCTCACTCTACATACCCATCCATCAACTATGATCTATGGGCCAGCATCTTGTTGTTGTCCCCTGGTTGACGAAAGTGCGAGCAGGAGGGTGCTCTTTCCGCGTCCTCGCTCCAAAACTTTGAAACTCTCTTCCTGTTTGTATCCAAAGCATCAACAATCATACTTCATTTCATAAAGCCATTAAAGCTCATAATTTTCCTAATGTATAGGCCCAGTGTTCCCTCTATCAGTTGCCTTTTCAATATCTGCTACAGCCAGCGCTGGGACGCCCCATAGCTGGGCCAGCTATGCGCTCTACGAAACTTATAACATAACATAACACAATATATAAATCAGACTATCATGGAGAAAAAGTGTTATCTGTGGTATACAGAGCAAATTATTATTCTGAAGTATGACAGTTAAAATAAGGTAATTTCTGAAAGCAACCAACAAATGTCTCATCAATTATGACTTTATCAAAGCAGTTTATGTCTTTTGGCTACTGTAGCTGGAAATAAAGATAGTCTAGTACATGGAGAAAAATGTTTTACAGAATTTGTTTGGTGTAGTTTGTCAGCAGACAAAAGATAAACAAATGTGCTTGCAGAGTTGCTGTTCCATCTGCTCCTCCTCTTTGGCTTTTCATACCACGTTTTCTCAAATACCATGATCATTACTTTATCCTTCATTTGCAAGGAAGGAGAGTACCAATATATGAAAAAAACAGAGCTCATTGTTCCTGATTTTACGCTGGCTGTGCAGAAAAAAGGAAGTGTTTTGACGGGTTCCAGAGGAGACTAAAAGTCCTGTATTTGAGTTACATAATGCTTGTCAGTCAGAGATGTGTAATTGGAAATCTTTGCTTTGGATGATTATACTGTGGGATGATGAAGGTTAATAAACAGATGAATGTACAACTTTTTTGAAGCACTCTATTAATGAATACAAACAGTCAAAATCAGGAGTTGCATAGTTAACCAGTCTTTACAAACACGCATGTTTGATATGGTACTATTTCAATAGACCCTGGGCTGGACTGACCTGGTTCTGTTTTAAGAAAGATACTGACACGTGTTTCCTGAACATCAAGATTCACATTCACATCTGCACTCTTGTGTCTTTCATACTCGTGGTGGAAAAAATGTTTACTCAATTATGGTTGTCGAATAATCTTCAGTTTGTTAATTTCATTTTAATTCTCATGAAATTATTGTTTCTCATAATATTTCCATTATTCCGAATTATCAATATAATACATCAATTTTTCATGCTGCCCGATGCATTTCGAGCTACACAGCTCTTCCTCAGGGGACTTTTTGTCTGAAAAAAATATATATACGTCTTTTCACTTATGGTGTACCCAATACGATCAAAGCAAATTTCATTACAATGGCAAATCTCATTAATCACGTTCCATGAACACATAGTGCATGCAATAACTGGTATATCGACGTATCACCTTATAGCCCTTCATTTTCGTGATTCTGTGCATGATTTGTGACTTTGTGTGTAAAAATGCGCGTGTGTCCGATTATCTGTAACACTAACCTGAACCCTTTTCACTCGGCAATGGTCGTGGAGCTGTAACGATAAACGGGGGCTGTTTGTAACAAATTATCTATGCAATAGCTAGTGAAATCTCTTCCCATTTACGATGTTTTATCTGTCTCTTACCGTGTGTAAATCTTCGTTCGATTTTGCTTATCTTGCTGTTGGCGTGCGTCGCTCTAGCTGTGACTGTGAGTCTCTGGTAGTACCAGTCACGGGGTGTATACGTACTGGTTGTCTACGCGCTGGGCGGGACAAACTGTTTTCTATGCCTCCTCTACGCTCGTTGTTCTGTTGCTATGGACGCTCCACATGTGGCTACATATTTTAATGAAGCAAACCATAACCCGTCTCAACTAAAATTCTGCATCTTAGAAACAGTCGCAATCTTGCCTGGAAGAGACAATAATAATCATTTATTGAGGAGAGAGACATTCTGGATCAATTTCCTATGTACTTTACACCCGAAAGGGTTAAATGAACGGAATGAACTCAGTTGCTTCGTGCAATAATTTTTTACATGCGTTAACTGTGTCGAGTACGACACATCAGATCTATTTTGATATGTGTAGTTTTCATTGGACATGCTTTAATGACATATTGATCACACAATACACCATCACGTTCCTAACACAACCGGGCCATTACCACACACCCATGGCTTTGTCCGCACAATTCCAATCCAGTCTGCACCATCCCTTCTATGGACCACACGTGATTGGGTCAACAATGAGCTTAGAGCAGCGTGGATAGAAAGTAGCGCGTTCACTTAGAGCGTCCATAGCAACAGAACAACGAGCGTAGAGGAGGCATAGAAAACAGCGTGTCCCGCCCAGCGCGTAGACAACCAGTACGTATACACCCCGTGACTGGTACTACCAGAGACTCGCAGTCACAGCTAGAGCGACGCACGCCAACAGCGAGATAAGCAAAATCGAACGAAGATTTACACACGGTAAGAGACAGATAGAACATCGTAAATGGGAAGAGATTTCACTAGCTATTGCATAGATAATTTGTTACAAACAGCCCCCGTTTATCATTACAGCTCCACGACCATTGCCGAGTGAAAAGGGTTCAGGTTAGTGTTACAGATAATCGGACACACGCGCATTTTTACACACGAAGTCACAAATCATGCACAGAATCACGAAAATGAAGGGCTTTAAGGTGATACATCGATATACCAGTTATTGCATGCACTATGTGTTCATGGAACGTGATTAATGAGATTATGCCATTGTAATGAAATTTGCTTTGATCGTATTGGGTACACCATAAGTGAAAAGACGTATATATATTTTTTTCAGACAAAAAGTCCCCTGAGGAAGAGCTGTGTAACTCGAAATGCATCGGGCAGCATGAAAAATTGATGTATTATATTGATAATTCGGAATAATAGAAATATTATGAGAAACAATAATTTCATGAGAATTAAAATGACATTAACAAACAGAAGATTATTCGACAACCATAATTGAGTAAACATTTTTTCCACCACGAGTATGAAAGACACAAGAGTGCAGATGTGAATGTGAATCTTGATGTTCAAGAAACACGTGTCAGTATCTATACTTAACCCTGTGGCTCAGAAAGGGAATTCACATTCAGCACCAACCACATTCCTAAACCTCATTCCTGCAAATTACAACTACCAAGAAATTCGAGTGCGGAGTCATTCTTCCAATTGGTTTGAGTCTGTTTTAAGAAACCCATCCCATGGGTAATGAATGTCATTTTGTTGTTTGATAAAAATACACTCTACCAGGGCCTTAATAAAGAAACTGAGACCAAAACGTATCAACATTGTATGAGTGAAGTCTACCATTCTTATTGCGATGGACTAATGAGCTTAGCTACGGGGTGCTCGATAATTAAGGACTGATTGAAAAAAAGTCCATCAGAATAATGTACAGGCTTCCCTTTTATTGAACCAGCAGAAATCAATGTACTGGTCCCTACCAATTTACATTTTGATAAGGACTTCATACATATCAATTCATTTCGTTCCGTCTACTGTATGGAATTTTGTGTTATTTGTATGTGTCTTGAATTGATGTTTTTGTTAAATGTCACATGTTTATTGTAATCACCATAAGCTCTATATATATCACATGCCAAAAAATAATGTGTAAAAGAATTTAAGAAAGAAAGTTAAAAGTAAGGATTGGTATTTGTACGACTATTTTCATTAGTCTGAATACTGTACAAGGGGAATCAAAATGAGTCTGTATATAAGGTGTTCCTAATTGATTTTTGGATTGCTCAGACTTCCCTGTAGAATAATTTTAAATTATTTACATTCATCCCCCAAACAGTGTATACATTTGTATTCTTTATTTCAGTTTCTGTCCTTGACTCTCAGGGATTACCTGGATAGCCTCATGCTTGTTTTGGCTCAATGATGTGATAGGCAATGAATTTGGTGTATCTAATGGCAACACGAGGCTACCTTAGGGGCTATTTTTCTAGCTACCTTCATGGTTAGATAGTGTATGCACTAGAAAAAGCATTACCGAAAGTAATTGACTTATTCTCTGATCCCCTTGAATAAAGCTTCTTATTTAGAATCACACAAATAATGGGCTTTGGAGCTTGGTACATATCATGGATCTCTCTTCCATATACTGCACCTCCTCTGATGGTTAGGGTGCACAATACCTTATCTTACAGATTTTTTATTAACTAGGGGGAGAAGAGATGGAACCTACCATGTGCTGGGTTAAAAGTGATCTCCAGGTTAGAGGGTTCTGGTAGAAAGATGATAAAGAATACTCTATTTGGCTATTTTGGCCCTGATGCAAAACGTACGCAGGACGGGTCAAATCCAGCCCAAACAGCAGAACGATAATAATGCTTCCACACTACGTCCCCTGCGCTTTCTGGATTATGCAGGGGATGCAATACTAACAGTACCGCAGCCCAAAGCCCGATCCAGCTTAACAGCATACTGAGCGTTTCCCATGTCCAGAGCCCACAATATTCCCCTAACAATTCTAGGTCGAATAGAGAAATGTTCCATAACCTGAGTAAAGTGTTCTTCCAGAAGAAAATGGGCAAGTGACTTAACGTGCCCACCATTTTGCATGTCAGTGAAGTCTTTAACTATTGTGGTACTGATGAAAACCACAAGACACATTAGGGCTCATATTGGCAGAAACATGGCAACCTGATTACCAGGTGTTGTAGTCTCATAGTTTGCCCATATCAACCCTGCCCAGTTTTTAACCTTATCCTTTTCAAATTGTTTATGAAAAACGTTTCCATTGGACAAGAGATAATTTTAAATACATGCCACTGTCATCACCCAGACAGTCCCCTTCCTGGTGTAGGATGCACTACCACTTGTAGAATGGGATGCTCAAGTGGCAAAGACCCGATGATGATACTATTCACCTGATCACGCCAGCACAGAAAAAATACACTGCGGGCAGTGACAGAGGGGTTTAGGGTCTCAGAAATATTTTTTAGAGACTCTGGCATAAGAGACACTAGTGGTTCATTCCCCTTTTTGATTTTAGTCTATACGAACAGGAAGCTGGATGAGCCTCTGCTACTTTCTCCCTCCAACGTGATTTGCATTCCATTTGGCTGTATCCTGTTGAAATTGTTTTGTGCATTGTCAGTCCATGGTTCACAATACTGAAGCTATTGTCTATGCCTTGTGAATTGGAGCTATAATCCAACTTCAGTAGGTCCTTGTGACAGCTCCCCCTGCGACATGTCTCCTGTCCAGCTTGCCCGCATTCCTCTACCCTCTTGCTTCTTTATTGCTTGCTGCCCTCTGTTTCTTCCTTCACTGCTCATTTCTTGCCCTCTTTTTGGTTCTTCTGCTTGTTTCTAGCCCTCTGTTTCTGCCTTTTCTACTTGTTTCATGTCTTGTCTCTTCTTCTTGTTTCTGGCCCTCTGTTTTCTGCTAATTTCTTGTGATCTTTTTGCCTTTCGGCTTGTTTCCTGCCCTCTTTCTGCCTGTTCGGCTCCTTTCTGGCCCTCTGTCTTCTGCCTTTTCTGGTCATTTCATGCCCTCTTTTTCCTCTCCTGCTCGTTTCTGCCCCTCTTTTTGCCTTTCTGCTTGTTTCTTGCCCTCTATTTGCCTCATTTCTGGCACTCTGTTTTCTGTCTTTTTCTGCTTGCTTCTTGCCTTCCTTTTCTGCTTATTTATTGCTTTGTTCTCTGCTCATTTCATGCCCTCTTTATGCCTTTGCTGCTCATTTCTTGGCTTCTTCCCACCGTTTCCCTTCAGCCCAGCACCCCCCGACCTACTTAATGAAGGCCACAGCTCATCCCCATTGAGCAGGTCCTCGTGCCAACTCGCCCTGCTATAGGTCTCATGCCCAGCTTGCCTGCAGTCCTACCCTCTTGCTGCTTTGTTGCTTGCTGCCTTCACTGTTCATTTCTTGCCTTGTTCTTACCTTACCTTACCTGCTCATTTCCTGCTCTGATTTTCTGCTTCTTCAGTTCGTTTCTTGCCCTCTTTTTGCCTTTTCTGCTTTTTTCTTGCCCTCTGTTTTCTGCCTTTTCTGCTCATTTCCTGTCCTCTTGTTTGCCCCTTCTTCTAATTTCTGGCACTCTATTTTATGACTATTTTGCTTGTTTCTTGCCCTATTTTTGTTTTTCTGCTTGTTTCTTGTTCTGTTTTCTGCTCGTTTCTAGCCTTCTTTGTTCCTCTACTGCTCTTTTCTGGCCCTCTGTTTTCTGCCTTTTCTGCTTGTTTCTTGACCTCTGCTTTCTGCTTTTTCTGCTCATGTCTTGCCCTCTTTTTGCCTCTTCTGCTCGTTTCTTGCCCTCTTCCCACCATTTCCCTCCTCTGCAACCCAGCGCCCCTTCCCCCTAACATACTTAAATTGAGGCCGCAGTGCGACTCCATTGAACAGGTCCTCATGCCAGCTTCCACTGCAACAGGTCTCCTGTCCTGCTTGCCTGCAGTCCGCTACCCTCTTGCTGCTTTATCGCTTGCTGCTCTCTGTTTCTGCCTTCACTGCTCTTTCTTTGCCCTCTTTTGCGTCTTCTGCTCTCTTCTGCTCTCTTCTGGCCCTCTGTTTTCTGCCTTCCCTGCTCATTTCTTGCCCTCTTTTTGCCTGTTCTGCTTGTTCTTTCCCTCTCTTTTCTGCAGTTTCTGCTTGTTTTTTGCCCCCTTTTGCCTCTGCTGCTAGTTTGTGGCCTTCTGTGTTCTGCCTTCTCTTCTCGTTTTTTATCCTCCATGTGCTTTTTTTGCTTGTTCCTTGCTCTGTTTTCTGCCTTTTCTGCTCATTTCTTGCCCTTTTGCCTCTTCTGCTCATTTCTTGCCTTCTTTTTGCCTTTCCTGCATGTTTCTTGCCCTCCTCCTGCTGTTTCCCTCCTTTCTTCTCCTGCCATCCAGCGTCCCTCCCCAGACCTACTTTTTTTTGTGTTGTAATTCTTCATTAGCAATTTTAAAATAAAATAACATTGTAGGAACATCTGCCACACATATGCAATGACCACATTAGATATTGCAGCAAAAAATTGTGTGGTGCATGCCCCTTGGAGATTGAAGAAAGTATTAAAAAAGAAGATGGTAGAGCGGGCAGAAGAGATAGTAAGAGAGGAGGGTGGGAGACATGCCTATTTTAGCATCAGTTGTTAAATGTGTCGAGCTGTGGGGGGGAATTGACGTGTCAACGGTAACATATTATAGGGGGCCATGTCGTGTCTGATTACGTTGGGGCCATGCCGGTTCCTAGGCACTGGGGGGCTATGCCCGGAGCGTATAAGTCCGTAGGGAGGTGTGGCAGGTGATGTAAAAAAAGAAACCGCCTTTGCAATGTGTCATCTGCAGTATGGGGTAAGAGGGAGGGTGGGTGCCCTGTTTTAAAGTTACATTGGCCATACCTAGGGTATAGTAGAGGCATGGGGAGGGGACGGTGTTAAACTTCGTCTACTTATGATGAGCCTTATCGTAATATCTGGGTGTTACTTAGCTAATATTAGCCTGTGGGGCCATGGTGCCAGGGAGCCAGGGGGAGGGGAAGGGGGATGTAGGGTATTGGGTGTATATTACGAGGGGAGGTGGTGACAGGGGTTAAGTGGGGAATTTCTCGCAGGAAAGGGCAGGAGTAAGGAGGGCGAGGGGGGTTCATGAACTGCCTTTTCTGTGCATTCCTTGCCCTCTCCCCGCCATATTCCTTCCCCTGCCACCCAGCACTCCTACCCCACCAGGCCAACTTAATGGGGCTTGTAGCAAGCCCGTCTGCATCTGTCCTCGCCTGGACCATGCCCAGCACCAGGAACCCTGGCCCTCCCATCATTACACTGATGAGGAGCTCCTGGCCCTGGACCCCGGACACCAAAACAGCAAATGCTGCAACTCCTCCCGCGAGCAACCAAAGGACCTTTCACCTGCCAAAACTGCCACTTCTCTACGGGACAGCCAGTCCACCTAGGATTCCACGCCACACCCGCCCAGAAGACCACGAACATTCCAGAACCACTCGAGTGCATCTTGCTGAATGCCTAGGCCCTCTGAGAACACCCACGGAAATCTGGGACACCATCACCATCCTCTCCCCCACCATTGCCTTCATCACCAAAACATGGCTCAGCCCCTCCACAAACCTCCAACATCGCCACTGCAACACACAATGGTTACAGGATGATACATTGAGACTGTACCAACAAACACGGTCGAGGCATTGCTATCATCTTGAAGGAAACTATACGATGCATCGCCACCAACGACCACCCTACACCTCTCATGGAACACCTCAACTTTCAACTACAGACCGACAACAAGACAGCGATAAGAGGCACCTTCGTATACAGGCCCCCAGGACCTCCACCAGCTTTCTGTAACGCCATCTTCAAACTCATCACTCCCCAGCCATCAACTCCAACCACTACGTTCTACTCTGTGATCTTAGTTTCCACTTCAACGACCCTAAGGACAACTGTAGCACTCTCCTGGAGAATCTAAGCAACATTGGCCTCACCCAACTGGTCATTAAGCCCAATCACAAAGCTGGAAACACACTTAACCCAATTTTCTCCTTCAGTGATAGAACCAAATTTAGCCAAATCACAGAACTCACTTGGTCCGACCACGCCATCATTCACTTCACCATCTGTGGCGCACAGCACACCATCACCAAGCATCACATCTCCTCCAGCCGCAGCTGGGGAAAGGTAAGAGAGGCACAGTGGACCCAGGCTCTCAGTATCAATGAACCTGAGACATCATCTGACCTAAAACAGGCCGTCCAGAACGTCTCCACCTGGATCACCTAACGCGCTGACAAAGTCCCCCAGAGGAAATCAGCAAAAACCAATAAAATCTCAAAACAAGCCGGCTGGAGCCACCCCCCCCTCCCCCACCCCGGAGATCAGAAACACCAATTGCAACTGCTATCAACTCGAGAAATGGCGCTCCACCAGGAGTCCCTCTAACAGAAGCACTTACAAAGCAGCCCTCAGAAAATTTCACCTGCTCATCAAGGAAACCAGAGGAGCAGCCATCACAGCCTGCATCGACACAGCAGCCAATCACAGGAAATAACTATTAAAAATAGTCAAGGAATTCTCCAACCTGGCAGCCACACAATCCACCCCTCCCAAGAACTCTTCGACACCCTCTCGGACTACTTTCAGTGCAATATTGCCACCATTTACAGCAACTTCTTCCCCCCACCCACTGCTCTCCACCTCAACAGCCTCGGCCAACCTGCGAACACCAGCCGAAAGATCACCACATGTTCTCCACTCACCATACAGACCACTGTGGCCATCATGTCATCCATCCACTCCAGAGCAACAACTGACCCTTGCCCCCACCATCAAAGCAACCTCTGAATCAACCAAATCAGCAAGGAACTCACTAGCTCCTTCAACACCTCCATCACCACAGCAGCCTCCCGGACAGATGGAAACATGCAGGGATCAGACCCCTCCTAAAGAAACCCTCCTCTGACCCCAGTGAACTCAACAATTCCCAACCAACCTCCTTGCTCCCTTACCCTGCCACGTACTCGAGAAGGCTATCAACCAACAGCTCACAAAATATACTGGAACAAAACTACTTGCTTGACGCCTCCCAATGAGGATTCTCAGCCAAGTACAGCATGGAGACCATACTGATCGCTACCACAGACACCATCGGAACCCTCCTTGACCACGGGGAGACTGCCGCTCTGATCGCCTGACCTCTCTGCTGCATTCAACACTGTATCCCACCACCCCCTCATCAAAAGAATGTCTACATTATTGGCATACAGAATAAAGCCCTCAAATGGATCTTTTTCTTCCTCACAGGATGGACTCAGAGCATCCAGCTGCCTCCCTTCACCTCTGAATCCAATAACATCATACGTGACGTACCCCAAGGATCATCCCTCAGTCCCACATTGTTCAACACCTACATGACCCACCTTGCAGACATCATTACATCTTACAGCCTCAACATAATTTCCTACGCAGATGGCACTCAGCTCATCCTCTCGCTCACCGAAGACCCATCCACAACCAGAACAAACTTCAGCGACACCATGACCAATGTAGCAAACTGGATGAGAGCCACTTGCCGTAAACTCAACTCTGACTAGACAAAAGTACTGATCTTTAGGAAAAACATCCATATGGGACCACAGCTGGTGGCCAGCAGAACTCGGCCCTACACCTGCATCAACAGACCATGTACACAACCTAGGCATCATCCTCAACAGCGAATTGATCATGAAACAACGCCTCCTCCTGCTTCCACACCCTCGGAACGCTCTGCAAAATGTTCAGATGGATCTCAGTCCACAACAGAAAGACTGTCACCCAAGCTCTTGTCCCCAGCCGCCTCGACTACAGCAACGCACTCTACTTCGGCATCTCGAGCCAGGTCCTCAGTTGTCTCCAGACCCTACAGAACACTGCAGCTAGACTCATACTGGACCTCCCCAAACCGACCCACAACACCCCCGCCTCAGAAACCTCCACCACTGGCTCCCCATCCAGAAGAGATGCCATTTCAAGATCCTCACTCATGCTTCACAGCCCTACATGATCAAGGACCTGCCTAATTCAACCACGACTTAACTTCCATCAACCTGCAAGACACATGTGCTCCTGCTCACTAGCCCTTGCACACACACACCCCACAGCCGTCACAGCTGGGCGCTCTTTCTCTTACATCGCTGCAAGTCCTTGAAACAAACAATGATGAGTTTCACTAATTGGGTATGAAGATCTCCAGGACCAAGGAACAATCCATAAAATGCAACTTTACTGTGGTTTTGCAGAGTTTTGAAGATCATGCTATGCCCTGGGGTACCCTCCTCATATATGTGGTGCATGGAGCTTCTTGATTTAGAATGATATCCCTCCCACAATTTTAGTTAATTTTCCCAAATATCTTGTACTGAGTTTCAAAGTTTTACATTGAAGAGATTGACGTTGTGTATATGACCGTGCTCTGGGGATTCAAAAGTCTACTCAGCCGATAATACAATAAGGAACATCCTCATGCCTTATATATGGAGGTATTATTGGCCAGTCAATTAGATTGTTGCAGTTGACTGGATATACTCTCCACTGAAGAAAAAAACAATTGTCCCATTGAACAGTTTGGTTTAAGGTATTTACAGGTACCTTGACTTCCTGTGTTGTGGAAAGGGAATGACACATTGACTATGGCAAAGGCTTTAGTGAAAAGGCCGTTCGTGCCAAAACAAAACAACAGGTGGAAAAATAAGGCAACAGTGAAAATACAGCTATATTCTGGAAAAATAAGGCAACAGTGAAAATACCACTATATTCTGGAATCATGCTTACTGAACTATTTTGGCTGAAGAGTTTGTACTCCAATGATAAAGTTCGGGGCCTAACTTGAATATGGTGCAACAAGGATGAGGGGACACTTTTCCACACACACTCAGCATGCGTTGAGATCTAAACATTCTGGTATAAAATGTGTACTGAATTGACACTTTTCCTAAGGGTTGAGATATTACAGACCCCCCCAGCTTGACTATGCTGGGAATCTGCGTTGGAGGTGGAGCTGTTCAGTTAGAAGACAACTATGAATGGTTTGGGCCTATCATCCATGAGTGGCATTAGCCACTCATGGGCATGTTACCCCACGTCTTCATGTCACGATCAGCTTTGTCATCTTGGGTAAATGGAACGTAGCCGTCGCTCCTCCGCTACCTCCTTTCACACATGTCCGCATTCCATTTAGCCAGACGAGGCGTTGTAGAGTGTGTCCAGTGTATAGCGATACGTTGCAGTGCTTGATCAATGCCTCGACTGGGATTCTCGTAACATTTCACATTAAGTCAAGGATCTCTATCCATTAAGTCTGGAGATGAGGACAGTCCCAGGTCATATGTGGAAAATTAGCCGGTCCTGCTCCACATCCGGGGCACACCGAAGCCCGTGCTGGATCAAAGCGCGATAGTCGGAGTGGGGTCAGGCAGGTGTGGGGCAGGTAGTGAAATTGGGTTCGATTATGGCAATCTCCTGCACCTTTGTAAACGTCCTTTTCCACTCCCCCTCGGTATGAGGTGTCAGCAGGTCCTCCAACCATCTACTCTGGACCCTCAAGACATCCACCCTGTGGATCGCCTTCAGGGCTTTATACAGCTGGGAGATCAATCCCCTGGAGGAACCTGGGTCCATGATTGTCATTAGTGTGTGAGATTCCTCTGGCTCTTCAGGGAAAGCAGTCCATATCTCACACGCAGTGCATGATAGTTTTGCTTATTGTAGAAAATGTCCCTCAGGGACTTGATAACATTCTCTTGCGTCCGCAAAGAAGAGAAAAGTTCCATTGAGGTATAGATCGCCTGCAGTCACACAGCCACCGTCAAACCATCTGGTCCAGTCCATCTCCGTTTGCATGTGATGGAAGCAGTGAAGCAATTTTAGGGGGAGTGACCGGGCATATGGGGCCCTTCGCATTATAAGATTGACCGTGTGTTCCCATGCTTAGGCAACCTGATGGACCACAAGTGGACAATCCAGGGGGGTCCGTAAGCCCATCATAAGTTATCTTGGAAGGTCTGCCTCTGCGCCCCAACCAGCCAATAGTTTCTTCTCTGTATTTGGCCCCTAGGCACATTACTGCACATAGAAGTAGTCCAGCAAAGTAACAAAGGCGAAGGTCTGGAAGGTCTAGGACTCCCTGGTCCATATCTAAGTTTAATATCTTCAGCTTCACCTGGCTGCATTTTCTGGCCCACACTAGGGAGACGAGAAAGCTGTTTAGGGTGGTAATGGTGGCATTGGAGATTCGGCAGAAGAAGTTTTTCAGCGTGTAGAGGCAGCACGGTAGAAGGACCATTTTTGCCTGGCTACTCGCCACATAACAGATGGAGGTAGGTAGTTCCAGAAGCGTATCAATGCTTCCAGACCTGAAAGGACTGCTCCCACATTCAAGGCATAATAGGCCTCAGCTGTATGGGCAAACTGGATACCTAAGTAACGAAAATGGTCACGCTCCCACCGAAATGCCGAGGCAGGTAGATCCACGATCTCCTTCCCAACCACAGCCGCCAGTGGGAACATAACAGACTTCTGGCTAACCAACCTCGACAATGCCACACACTCTGACAATATGTTCAGGAGGGCGGGCACAGCCATTTCTGGATGATGTATATAAAGTAGAGCGTCATCTGCACACAAAGATATGACATGTGTACGACCATCCACAGTTACGCCCCAACGGGCCATGTCCTGCTGCAGCCAGATCGCCAGTGGCTCCATCACCAGTGCAAAAAGGAGTGGGGACTACGGGCATCCCTGCCTCGTGCCCCGCTCTATAGTAATGAGTGCAGAAACCACTTTACCACTGCACACTCTAACCGTAGGCTGACAATACAGTAGACAAACCCATGAGATATAATCCGTACCTTGGCCCATTCTTTTTAAAACCTCCCATAGGTTATCCGACCGCAGGCTATCAAAGGCTTTCTCAATACCCAAGGTGACCTCAGCCACCTGCACATCCATGCCTGCTGTGGAGTGTAATATATGAGGAAGTCTCCGCAAATTGATGTGGGTTACCCGACTCGGCATAAACCTGCATTTATCTTCCTGAACCAAGTGTGTGAACACCCTACCTAGGCGCAGCGCCCGTACATTAGCCAATATTTTGGTGTCAACCCCCAACATGGATAAGGGTCGGTAAGAGCCAGGCAGATTTGGATCCTTGCAAGGTCTGGGGAGCATAACTATCTGGGCCTCCGGCATGGAGAAAGGGAGAGCCCCCATTCACTTGCCCTCATGTAGAGTCTGTAACAACCTAGGGAGTAATAAGTCTGCAAACATCTGAAAGTACTCCACCGGGAGACCATCTGGACCCGAGGCTTTGCATCGTGTCATGCTCGGCACCACGTCCCGGAGGTCTTTGAGTTGAATTTCACCCCCTAGCTCATCACCTAAGCCATTAGTGAGGTGTGGGAGTGCCAGATCGTCGAGGAATGATCCTATATCAGATCTATTAAACACCTTGTCCTCCCTATACAGAGTTTCCAATTGGGTGCACAAGAAGGAGTTGATGGCCGTCTGTGTGGAGATGAAATCACGATCTGCCCAACTTAATGTCAATATAATCGGCAGGCCCTTGTCACATGACGAGCCATGGCAGCAGCTTTCCCGATTTTTTATCAGCTTCTTGGTGCAGTAGCTGGTGGTATTCCTGGCAGAACAGGCTGTCTAATCTGTCCTATATTTACCCCACTCTGCGCTAGATTTGCAGCAAGGTTTCACTGCGCGTCTCAATGACAGAGCCCCTATCTTGTAGACTGGCCAATGTGCTCTCTGCCTCCGTAAGGTCCTTCTCTGATTGTTTCCTCATACCACCCACTTTAGACGGGCCTTCCCCACACGTCACCACCTTCAGTACATTGCACTCAGTTGCCCTGGCTGCAGTAGGCAGCCAGTTAATGCGAAAATAGCTGCAAGTTACCTCCCTAAATTTGTCTCTGAGTATGCTTCGGGATTCTAGTGACATTTTTAATGAACTAGTAACATTGACAATGAAAAGTTTGAATCGCCGTATACAGAGAACCAGGTCAAGACTTAACCAACTAAACTACCAATACCAACAGTTGATTGACAAGCTACAGAGAAATAACCGAATCGTAATACGAAACTCGGACAAAGGCGGGAACATTGTCATCTGGCCCAAACCAGATTACATGCAAGAGGCTCTGCTTCAGTTGATTGATAGGGACTGTTAGAAAAAAGCAGTGTCCTGGCAGCCCGCGTAACTTACAATAAGTTCTATGTGAAGCTACTAGCATAGATAAGTGCCAGTCTCATAAGTCTGGATGAGCACAAAGCCCTCAAGAATGACAATACAGTAATGCCCGTGATTTATTTTATACCAACAATTCACAAAAATCTTGCCAAGCCTCCAGGTAGACCAATAATCTCTGCACGAAAGAGTCTATTAGAAAATACATCCCAGTAGACTACAGTTTGCAAGAACACGTGAAGAGATTACCATCCTACATACAAGATACAAGTGACTTCCTTCGGAGAATGTGTGATTTCACTTGGCAAGAATTTATTTATTTATTTATTTATTTATGCAATTTATTTAGCGCACAAATACCCTGAGGTGTCTCGGCGCTGTACAGATCATGTGCAAGGGGAGATCAGATCCTATTGAATAAAAAGCCATGTTTTTAATTGTTTCCGGAAACTCATCAAGGAAGGACAAGATTTTATTTGGAGGGGAAGAGTATTCCATAGCCGAGGGGCCGCGACCGTAAAGCGTCTGTCACCCCAGTTCACTTTTTTAGTGCGCGGAATTTGTAGTAGATTGGCTGTAGCGGAGCGCAAAGCTCTTTTGGGCGTTTTGACTGACAAGACTTATTAAAAAAATTCTGGTCTCATGCTATTCCTGGCCTTGTAGGTGATGCATAACGCCTTGAATTTGATGCGACTCCTGATTGGAAGCCAATGCAGTTGTCGGATAATGGGGGAAATGGAGAGAAATTTTGGAGTGTTAGTCAGAATTCTGGCGGCGGCGTTTTGGACAAGCTGTAGCTTGTTCAAAACTTGTTCTTGGGCATTTAAGAGTAATCCATTACAGTAGTCAACCTTAGAAAGAACCAAGGTTGACATCAGGGTTTGGCCTGCACTGGCTGGCAAAAACGGTAGTAGTTTCTTGATCATCTTTAAAGTATAAAAAGATGCTGAGACTACCGCATTGGCATGGCTTACAAATGACAACTTGTTGTCAAATAGAACTCCTAGATTCCTGACTTTATTGACCGGGGTAGGGGGAAGGCCTAAGTCAGAAGGCCACCATATTGGAGACCAAGACGGGGTCAGACTACCAAATATCATGACCTCCGTCTTGTCGGAGTTCAATTTTAAACAGTTATGGTCCATCCAGGAACTGATTGCTATCATACCGTCCTGAAAGTTGGCCGCTACAATCTCCTTATGACATTAGACGTCACATCGTTCTATACAAGCATCAATCATAAGGATGCCGGTTGACGTTGATGGCTACGAAGTCGAAACCAGGTATGACCACTTGAATACTTTCTCAACAATAGATCAATTTGGTTGTTGAAACATAGTAGAATCTTAATTAGCATAATGAGTTTCTGCCTTAATAACAATTTGTTCATGTTTCAGAATCAGATTTACCAACAAGTGCGTGGAGTTGCCATGGGGGCCAGCTTCTCCCCATATATGCATGCTTACACATGGGCTGGTGGGAAGAGCTGGTCCTCAGAACAACATATGGGGCAATCCTAGATGAGCATGTAATGATTTGGTTCAGGTCTATTGATGACCTATTTGTGGTTTTGAAGGGTACAAAGGAAGGTGCTTTGGAGTTTGTATCAACAATTAATGACAATGAAATGAATCCCAATTTCACGGCTACAGTGAGTGAGAAAACAGTTAATCTTTTGGACGTACAGGTCTATATTGTGAACAATAGAATTTAAACCAAATTGCACCGTAAGGAAACAGCCGGTAACTCCATACTGCATGCTACTAGCTATCATCCTAGGCATCTGATAGAGAGCATTCTGTAGTAGGGGATCTCTGTGTATAGTCATAATGATGTGAATAGTCCTGCCCATGTACATGGACCTCAGAGCAATTGAAATAGTCTCTTAAGTTGTCCTCTTCTGCAGTCCTGCAGACACTTAAGAGAAAATCAAAGACAAATAATGCAGCCTGAAGTTAACAAGACTAAACTGGCCAGTACTTCATTCTGAAGTGAAAAGGATAGCCATAAATATCAAAATGTAACATTTTGGTTAGTTACACACCTAGAGAAACTCCCCTTCACAAAAATCCTTTGTCATGATAGAGAGGAAGGGTTGGACAGACAAGCCCCATAGGCTGCCATTATGTATCTGTAATTGGGTACCGTGCCTTTAAGGAACTCTCCAGAGACCCTCGGTAACCCATGATGCACAGCTAAAGGCAAGTTTTTTAGGCTCCTGCTAGTAGGACCCTGGAGCATTGAGCTCTACCTTTATTGGTATTTCTTCAAATATGTGAGCTTTTTTCTAAGTTTAAGAGTTTCATTCGACGTCTAGGGCCTTTCTCTTCCCTTTGCTGTCTTTTTTTTCTTATCAAAATGCCAGCTTTATTTGACAAATGCCCTCAATGTGCCAGGAAGAAGGCCAAGTCGGATTCTTACAGGGTGTGCATACTCTGTCTTTCAAATTCTCATGTTCCTGACTCTTGTGTCATCTGCAAGTCATTCTCCAGGAAGACCCTGCGTGACAGGGAGAAGATCTGTCTTCAAGTCCTGGAGCAGAGGGGACAACAGGTTGCAGGTGGGACCTCTGGGCATAGAGAGAGTTTTTCCTCTACCACAACCCATGCATCGGCCTCTGGGGGGCTCCCCAGTCTGAAGAAGGCCCAGAAACGGCACCGGTCCCGGTTGACGTTGATGACTACGAAGTCGAAATCTGGTATGACGACGATATGCTCCCCGTCGACCAAGGGCTCTGGGTCTAAACGGCGTCAAAGATCTACGTCGAGGGGAACGACGTCGAGTCCTCGGACGAAGTCGACATCGAGGACATCAAGGTTGATGTCGACACATCATCGTCGTCGAACTGGGTTCCGAAGGCTTCGGCGCTTGCCGTCGAGGCGACACCTCCGTTCGCCGTCAACATCCACTCGCAAGTCGCTGTCGACGAGGAGATCGTTGACGCCACGGAGAAAGTCGAGAGGGGATATGACATCTAGAAAGTCGATGTCGAGAAGGAAGTCGACGTCGAGAAGGAATTCGACGTTGAGACGCCGTTGGAGCTCGTCTTCAAGAGGCTCTTCACCCTCTGTGGTCAGCATATCCACCTCTGACCGCTCTAGGCCACTGCGGCACCGGCATTTGCCGTCACAGGACACTGCCTCCAGACCTCCCTCTGCAAGGCCTGCCCGCAAAAGGAGGAGAGTGATTCCTACATCGGACTCTGAGTACTCAAGGACCTATTCACCATCTAGGTCGCCAGTGCCAGACCAACCCGTGGCTCCGCCTAGGACGCCTACGCCTCCTCCTCCGTCTCCTCCTCCACCGCCTCCTCCTCCACCGCCTCCTCCTCCACTGCCACCTCCTCCTCCTCCTCCTCCACCACGCTTGCCGGCGTCTCCACCTCCGCGGCCTCAGCCTGTGCCGCTGGTCCCAGACGTGCCCTGAAGGCCGAGATCTCGGTCCCGACCGAGACATTGCTCTCGCAGCCGGTGCAGATCCTTTACCAGGTCTCACCATCGTCATCGCCACGAGAGGTCACGGTCCAGGTACACTAGGGATACGGATTCCTCGAGTGGTGGACGGTACTCACCGACCTTGTCAGACTCCACCTAGGAGGGTGTCACCTATCGATGACGTTGCCACGTTCCAGGAGGTGCTGTTAAGAGGTGGCGAGAAGCTGGGTATCGCACTGTCTGTGCCTACCCCTTCCACGTCTGTGATTTTTGAGACGCTGCAACGGAAGCAACTCTCTCGTCTGCTACTTCCTTTAGTGCCTAGTTGGGAGGAACCGGCTATGAAACTGTTTCTGGCGCCTGCCACAGTGACGTCGGCTCCATCGAGACTTCAAAAGAAGTACAGACCCCCGGACTCGGACACGGCATTCCTGAGGGTGGATCCTCCTCCAGATTCGGTCATTGTGGTGGCTGCGAAGAAGCAACACTCGACGGCCCCATCATCCACCGTTCCACCGGACAAAGAGAGCCGAAGATTGGATTCTGCAGGGAGAAAAGTCTGCAGCACTGCAGCCATTTCAATGAAGGCAGCAAGCTCGACTGCTCTCTTGGGCCGCTATGACCGCTCCTTGTGGGAGTCTCTCCAAAAGTTTGTTGAACTCCTCCCTAGGGACCAGCGTGAAGACTTTCAGGAGGTCCTCGATGAGGGGATGATGGTTTCAAACCAGATCGTCAGTGCGGTTGCGGACACCTTCCTCCTAGCAGCCCATGAGTATTGTCATGGTTTGCCTCTGCGGTGTCACACATGGTTGCGGCTTACCTCCCTGAAGCCGGAGGCCCAGCAAAGGATTGCTAACCTGCCCTTTTCAGGTTCTACGCTCTTTGGCGCCCATGCAGACGAGGAAATGGCTCGCATGAAGGCGGAAGTGGAGACACTCAAGGCTGTTGGCTTGGGGAAGCCTAAAGAACTGCGCTAGACTTTCCGTCCCTACCAACAACGCTATTCTTCACAGCGTTTCCAACGAGTGCAGGGTCGGACAGCAGTAACAACAGCAGTTTTTAGCGGCAGCCCTACTAGAGGCGTCAAAGGGGCAGAGGCAACCAACAGTCCCCATCAGGGAATAAGGGCCGGGTTGGGTCTAAGCCCTGAGGGATTACTTCCCCCTCATTTGTTACCCACTCCAGTGGGAGGAAGCATTCAGGACTACCTGGCAGAGTTGAGAAAAATAACTCAGGACAAGTGGGTGCTGAACATTGTTTGCAATGGATACAGTCTACGTTTCGTCAGCCCTCCACCAGCTATTTCACCAGTTCGTTCACAATACCGGTTACGCAAACTTCAAGTGGAGGCCAATACCCTGTTAAGAAAAAGGGCGATGGAACTGGTCCCTCCCCCTCAAAGGGGAAAAGGACTGCACTCCAGGTTCTTTCTTGTGCGCAAAAAAGACAAAAACGAGTTCAGGCCCATTCTGATTTTGCGGCAAGCAAACAAATGGATTCGCAGAGAAAAGTTCTGCATGCTGTCCCTGCACCAGATTTATCCTCAGTGACATCAAGGAGGCTGGCTGTGTGCCATAGATCTGCAGGACACGTACTTCTATGTACCCATTGCAAGGAAACATCGGAAATTCCTGTGGTTCCTTGTCGGCACGAACCATTACCAGTATACAGTACTGCCACTCGGGCTTAAGTCTGCGCCACACACTTTTTAGAAGTGCATGGCGGTAGTTGTGGCACACCTGAGGAAGAACAAGGTGTTCGTCTATCCATACTTGGATGACTGGTTAATCAAAGCATCCACGTTCCAGGAAGCGCAGCTCCATTTCAACAGGATGGCCGTTCTGTTGTACCAGTTGGGTCTCCACATCAACATGTCCAAATCTGTACCGACACCTGTTCAGTGTCTGCAGTACCTGGGAGCCTCCATTGATACGCTCAGGGCAAGCGTATGTCCTTTCGGAGGAGAGACGCTTATCGATCCTTCAGAAGGCTCAGGCTCTGATGTCCATTCCTTCGGCAACGGTGAGGACGGTGTCCTCTCGCCTGGGGTCGATTGCCTTGTGTATCTTTCTCACTCTGCACGCACACCTACATATGAGGCCGCTGCAGGCATGTCTGGAGGATCAGTGGGACCAGAAACGAGGAAGCTGGGAGGACAGGATCCAACTGTCGCAACACGCTGGCCAGTCCCTGAAGTGGTGGTGTTCACCAGTCAATCTTCTCAAAGGGGTTCCGTTCCACAAGGAGATACCAACTCAGACCATTATGACGGATGCGTCTCTCCACGGCTGGGGAGCGCATTCGGACCATCTCCAGATACAAGACACGTGGTCCCAGATGGATTCCACGTATTACATCAATTTTCTGGAACTCAGAAATGTTCATCTAGCCCTGAAGACCTTCCACCCATCCTTTCGGACCAGTTCCCTGCTTGTACAGATGGACAACACAACAACAATGTATTACCTCAACAAGCAAGGGGGCTCGAGATCGCGCACACTGTCTCAGGAAGCATAAGCGATTTGGTACTGGCTGTTGGCCAGGGGACTGAGGATAACGGCGACCGATGTGCCAGGTGTGCAGAATGCTCAGGCAGACACACTCAGCAGGCTCGTTCAAGAAAATCAAAAATGGATCTTAAACGACAAGGTGTTAAGAGACATATTCATAAGGTGGGGCTCTCCAGACATCGACCAGTTTGCCACCGCAGAAAAAAGCAAATGCTGAGACTTCACCTCCAGGTTTTACCAACTAGGGACCCTGGGGAATGCACTGTGGATCAACTGGTCAAACAGCTTTCTCCACGCTTTTCCGCCTATTCCCCTGATCCCGGCAGTGTTGATCAGCTGTCCCAGTCCAGAGCTAGGATGATCCTTATTGCTCCGGAATGGCCTCGGCAGTGGTGGTTCACCGATCTCCTACACCGGTCACTCCTACCGCATTTTCGACTTCCGTGTCGGCCGGACCTTCTCACAAAGTTCAGAGGGCAGATGGTGCACCCCAACCTCTCGTCACTGAGCTAGTGCAGTATGAACATTTAAATCTTTCTCAGAACTGCATGGACGCTAAGAGGCCGTCTACTGCTGTATGGTGTTTTAGGATCCGAGTGAATTTTCCTGATTCATGCCCCTACATAGGTACAATTCACAATGACCTAATATAGGCATATAAATCATTCCCTTATTTAGACATAGCCCATGCAGTCCAAATACAGGCATAGCTACTTCCACCCGTACCAAAATGTCACAATGATTTCTTGGGAAATCGGCTTAAGCTGTCAGGGACCGCCCCTTGCTTGAATATTGATTTGTCTGAGAACTCTTGTACTTTACAAAGAACTACTATTCCCTTGGGGTTCTTTCCTGATGTTATTATGCCAGACTTTACGTCAAACTAGACACCTTCAAGGTATAAGTATGCCTTCACTTGCACTAGCAAGACACAGTGGTTCGGAGCAGTTAGACTATCTACTTTGCCCGACGCAGCTCGCTACAGCAAGTGCCGAAGGAAGCCGACCCTCCAGCTGACGCACTGTCGTGCCTGCACAAACGGCAGGGACGTGGTTGGCGTTTCGCGCAGCAACACTGGTTGGCAAAGTGTTGGTGACACTCGAAGCGCATGCGCGGAGATTGGCGCATGCGCGCTGCGAGCATAAAACCCTTCCTCGCTGTCAGTAGAGCGCTTCGCGTTCCTTCCGGGTACAGAGAAGTCCTGATTTTCTTCCGGGTCACGGTGGTGGCGTTGCGGTCCTTGTCGGGTTCGGGCATCGGTGCTCCTGTGTCTCCGATTTCTGTTCGTTTGTTGTCAGGTGTTTAGAGTCATCTAGCTGTTGTGAAGCTAGACGTTTTGTGTAGCGCTTGTCATTTGTTAGTGATTACTACTACGCGCAAGGTTCGAGATTAGGATCTGATATCCAGGCTATATTTTAATGCCTAGTTGTTTATTTGGGATATAGCGTCCGCTCTTTATTTCTTTAGGGGACTCGGAGTTTACTGAAGTTCCGGATTTGTTTATGAGTCTCAGAAAACCCCCAACACAGGTAATAGAGCTGTGTACATATACCTTTAATACATTCAGGGGGCTACTGTTCATATGACATTGATGTGTGGTATTTTGCATCGCAGAGTATATACAGTTCCACTACCCTACCCAGTCTCTTGTGAAGACAACAGGAGAATATTGACGTCCTTTCCAAAGGTACCTATAGCTTCCCTCTAATTAGATTCATAGATATGCTTACTTCCTAAGATACGTCCACACAGAACGGAATCAAGCATCCGAGGACCGGACCGGTTTCGAGGTAACACCTCTCATCAGCCCGGCTAGCTTGACTCCAGTGGTGTGGAGTGCCTGGGACCCACGTCTGGGCATCCCCAGCGCACTTAGGGCGGAATATGCAAACACAACAGGTGATGGACCGAATGTGGATCAATGTCACACACTCACCCCAGTCCAAAGATCTGGGCCCAAATCCATCGTTTTTTTGCACTCCACACCACCCTGGGTTAGACAATGGCGATATGCAAATCAGCTCTGACCCTGTGCCCCATGTATCCGGTCCTCGGATGCTTGATTCCGTTCTGGGAAGGACATGGCTTTTGTAGTTCGGACTGGACTGTTCCCATGGGGCACAGGGTCAGAGCTGATTTGCATATCGCCATTGTTTAACCCAGGGTGGTGTGGAGTGCAAAAAAACGATGGATTTGGGCCCAGATCTTTGGACTGGGGTGAGTGTGTGACATTGATCCCCATTCGGTCCATCACCTGTTGTGTTTTCTTTTCATGGCAGGCTCACCGTCATGAAAACTGTGGTGGTGAGGAAACTCCTAATATGCTTGGCAATGCCACATCGGCACCACCAGCATATTAGGGGCCGCAGCAAGACCGACAGGGATAACGCATCAGTGGCAGAAGCAGCGGTCCCATGGTGGCCTGACCGCCCTACTTGTAATAGGGCGGTTGGACCACCGCCGCAGAAGTAGCCGCAATCCCTAATATGGCCCTAAGATTCGCCCCCCAGCTCGATTGACTGACATCAGTGTCTGTGACCACATTTAGCCTAGAACCGAAAATGGTGCTAACAATCCAGCCCTCCACATGTGGGCGATACCACTATAATTCTTACTTCAAGTCTTGAACTTGGTCTATGAACATGAAAAACCTTCCAGTGCTGGGAAATACTGGAAGGCACTGGTAAAAAGCCCTTGCATCAGAAATACCAGGAGACCCGTGTCACTGTGCCAGCTGGTCCACAAGCAAAGCAGCTCAAAATTTCTTCATGAACCGCTGCGTCTCGTTTAACAGCGACATGTTGCAAGAGAGGCTTTTGGCAATAAGATGAGGTATTCCATAGACTAGGAAGGCCTACAATTGGGTTTTTCAAAAGCAACAATGACTCTAAGTTCATGCTGAACATGGTAGTCTCTTTGACATGGGCCCAGTAAGGCACTAATCTATGAGATGATTTTCATCCAAATTAGATTATTAGTTGAATGCACTTGGCTCTGAGTAATGTGGCAACCACCCTAGGGCTTTTATAAAGCACCATGGGAATTGGTATATCCGCCACTTCTATGACCTTGGTCAGGAGAATGTTTCTGGGTGTTCTACCTCATCATGAGTATTGGTTATCATTATTTTATCAAGATAAATATATATAGGTAAGCATAGCAGTTTTGTTCTTAACTACCCATCTACATCCCTTGACAGTATATATACTAACAATGTTCCACCATTTAATTTGCCACCTTAATCCTGGTATGGTTGTAGTTGTGCTTCACCTCAAATGAATCATTAAAATAAACTACCAGATCACCATTCTTTGCAAAATGGACTGCAAGACCGGAGTATTCATTCCCTAGTAAGATGGAGTATTCTTCACACCCTATTGTTGTACACTGGGTGTTCTGTACAATACATGTGCCCTCAAGAAAACATTTTAAGAAAAATAAAATCCTCACTTCACTTTTCAACACTTCTTTTGGAATCACTTTCAGTTAAAATCTAACGTTAAGTTTCTGAGTGGATTGTGAGGGTGTTCGTTTTTTCCCTCATTTTATTAGAACTAGTATGAACAGTAAACAGTAAATGCAGGTGAAGTTATAGCTACTTCTTGTGAAGGCAAATAGTGACACATTCACAGTGCACTCCCCACCAAATCTAGCTACCTTGAGTACACAACTTGAACTGTCCTCATTCAACCCTATAACAGAAAAAGCAACCAATTATTAATCAAAGGTTATATACATGACTGTCTCATCGGTATTTTCATACCCTCTAAACATTTTCAAAAAACTTCTACTAGAACATTCAGCTGCCATGCTGAAAGAGGGACCATCAAGTTCTATCAACTACCAAATTCAGAAATTCCCTAAAATCTCCTTGCATTAAACCAGTTCTAATGAAACAGTGACTTACAAAGGCTGACCTAGCTAAATACAGACCAACAGACAATCAGTCATTCTTACTAAACTCATCAAAAAGGCCGCTTTCCAATACAATACAATGTGGAAAATAGTCATTTGATGCATATCTTTGGTTTATGTGCTGCCTTTAATACAAGGTCAGAGGGCAACCATCTAGCATACATGCAGAGCGAGTACAACCCTCACCTGGAGGAGATGCGGGTGTAATCATTAGCAGAGTGGACAAAGATGAATATGGGGGCATGTAAACTGGGCACCGGACTGTGTATCCCTTCTGCCAGTCAGACGAGTCACAACATGCATGGGCCACCTCCTTAACGTGTAGAGGTCACTTAACACTGGCGTTCGGCAACTGGTGTCAGTTGCCTTCAAGAACCTGAACGCCCCTTTTCACCCTTATATTTATAAAATTCTTCAATGTTCATCCAGTCTATTTAGAATATAAATCTATTGCACCCAATATGGTAATCATTTGGGGTCAACTAGAGAACACCACCCAAATTCTTTATACAAAAGTTTTTTAGTTTTATGTTAGTAAAGCAATGACATTCTGTTTCAAGTGGTATGTCAAACGAATCAAATTGTAGCTCATTTCAAGCTGTGTTTCAGACAAATCCCGTTGATACAAAAACATGAACTTCCTTACGCTTTCTGACCTCTTATAAACTATGCAACAGTATTACCAGTTTTACATGTGTTTCTGTCACCAATCCCTATACCATCAACATAGTGGATACCTTTTCCTAGGGACATGGATTTCAGAAAAGCAACAAGAGAACTGCAATTTGATATTGAGATGTTGCAAACACACAGTGCACATTATAGTAACAATGTTGATTTGGCGCATTTCCTTACCATATTGGCCTTAACTAGGACAGAACCCCTGCCCCTGTATTCCACCAGCACCAAGTGAGTAACATTTCCAGTTTTCAGGGAGTACATACATCTGTCTCTCTCAAGATAGATCTCTTCACAGACAATCTACTTTGGCTTTTTTCAATATTGCATCCTAATAAATCAAAGACAGATTTTTTACCAAGGCTTCACTGTCGTTTTCGCTATGAAAATCACTCATATGTCACTTTTCTAATTCCAGTTTGAGAGGAGCTAGTTCTTGCATACAGTGACATGTATGGTAAACATGCAGCCAAACTATTTTTGAGTAGCTCACTTCCTGTTCCAATGTTTATCGTAGCCCCAGTTCTCAGACATTAGTGATTCATCTGTCATTGAAGTGAGTCGATAATTTCATCCTTACTGTTAAACCAAATTAGGTTACAGTGTTGGAGGAAGGTTATGGGATGAATTTATCAGTGGCTATCGAAGTCATCTTGATTGATACATTTCACAAAGGGGCCACATGAAGCAGATGGGGATGTTAGACATGATGTATTTGTCATTGCACAATCATGGTATTTATTTCATATCATACTTTCATAAGATAATGGACCAAATATATAAAAGGTGTCAAGGAATATGCCATATTGAACGGTCTATATATTAGCATTGCCCCCAGGGTCTCATCTCGGACATTTTTACATTTAACAAATGATCAATCGAAGATACACCAAATTATGTGTTGACTGCTTTTACCCCACTCTTGAGCTGGAAATAGGGCTTTTATCAAAACAAATACTTTAGGGGAGCAAGACAAGAAATGGTGTGTCTTCCAATGCTGTTAATTTAGCATTTATATTGAGTAATGGAATTCGGAAAATTCCGTAGAGGAGCACAATTGACAATCCTATGGTAGAAGGAAACTTGTGCAAATAAATTGCTTCTTCCCTGCCTTGTTTTATTAGGTGTTCGGTAAATATGTGTCAGAGTGGCTGTGGTGGAGCAGTATAAATCAACTGCTACATAAAAACGTCAAACTTTTATTTGAAAACGGCACCCCAATAGTCCATTTTAACGTTTTTTTTGTTTAAGATGTTTTTATTGAGTTTTAAATACAGAAAAGATTTATAAGCCATAATAAAACAGATACAGTGTAATAAAATAAAACACTCATGCAAGTAACTTATGGTGAAATAACAATATTGTGGGTGAAAGGGAAAAGAAGTTATGAAGAGGTAGAGAAAGAGAGAAAAAGAAAAAGAGAGGAGAAAGAAAGACAGGGAAAAGAAAAAGAAAAGGGAATAATCAAAAAGGTGAGTAGAAAGCTGTAAAGAGATAAAGAGAAGGTAATGTAAAGAAGAATGAGAAGAATGATATGTAGTAAAAGGAAGCCAAAGAAGATCAAATGCAATTTTGTGAGATAGAGAAGAGAAGGAAACAGTAGAAATCCTGTGTTCCTCACAGATAAAATTCCACCAAGTTAATAAAGATAATTTAAAATCATCTTTCCAAGATGATAAAATAACTTTAAAAGATAATGCAATAAAAAGGTCAAATAATCTGAAAACAGTAGCTGTAACATTAACTTCAGGTGATATAGAGCCTAGAAAAACATTCTGAAAAGTTAAAGTAACATTGAAGTTAAAAATAGACATGCAAGTATTCCAAACAGATTTCCAAAAAGATAAAACATTAGAACAATCATAAAGTAGATGTTTTAACGTGCCCATTTCATTAGAACAAGACCAGCATAATGGAGAAGAAATTGGTGAAAATGTACATATAGTAACTAGGGTAATGAGAGCTCTATGGTAAATAAAATATAAAGATTGAGTTATACGGGCAGCAGTAGAAACTTTGAATTTTTTCGACCATAATTTGTCCCAAGTTGTAATAGGAAAGGAAACGGATAAATCAGTTTCCCATGTAATCTCAGTGTGAAACTTAGCACTTACAACAATATTAGACAATAATAACTTATATAGAAGAGCAGCTTTAGGTCTATGAAGTGAAAATAAGGGGTATAAAGGGGTATAGAGGGGTAGTGGGTGATAGAGATGGTGTGTGAGAAGGAAGGGAAAAAGTGGCTAGATGAGATTGTATAGCATTAACAATAATATTATTTTCAGGGAGAAAAGAGTCAGGTAATTGATAAATCGTTTGCAAAGTATGAAAGGGAACAGTAGAGTAATTATGAAGCAACTGATTCACAAAAATAATACCCTTCTCTTTCCAATACTTGTAGTAAAAAGATTTGTCTTTATATTTAAGAAATTTATTATACCATAAAGTAGGGGATAGGAAACATTGAAGTGGGGAAAAGTCCTTGGAAAATGTATTACACAATAAAGATTGGGAATATTTTAAAACGGGATTAGTGGACAAAAAGGTACAATTTGACATAAAAACTACTTGTTTAAAAGAAAAAAAAACGCTCAAAAAGAATCCATCTTGGGATGGGAGTAGACAAAAAATCGGAAGGTAGCGCAAAAGATTGCGTAATCAAAAAATCTAGATGATAAGCTTGAAAGTTTGGGAAACGTACACCGGCCTCATCCTTAGGACGAATGAGTTTGCTTAAAGCAATTCTCGGGTTTTTATTATTCCTCAAAAATTTTATACAAATAGAGTTAATACGTGAAAAATATAAATTTTTAATTCTGACGAGAAGCATAGAGAGTGTATATAGAACACGTGGTACAATCATCATTTTAACGATATCTAACCTACCCCACCAAGAATGATACAGGGGTGACCAAGAGAGGAGTACCGATTGAATTTTATTTAATAATGCATGAAACGTGAACTGACGTGTGCCATTTAGGGATGATGAGAACCAAATGCCAAGGTATTTAAATTTCAAAGGGCACAAAGCAAAATTAGTGTCATTAAACATAAATTGATAGCATGTAGAATTTAAAGGTAGGACTTCTGTTTTTGAAAGGTTGAGTTTGTAACTAGATATACTAGAGTACAGTCGAACTTCATTCATAAAATGTGGAAGAGATTCAACAGGATTAGACATATAAACTAGTATATCATCTGCATAAGCAGATAGTTTAGTTTCAATAGAATTATGTTTAAAACCAGTAATTTGAGAATTAGTACGCATGCGTTCTAAAAAAGGTTCAAGGCATAGTATAAATAATAAAGGGGAAAGAGGACAGCCTTGTCTTGTGCCTCTGGAGAGGGAAAAAAAATTGGAAAAGTGATTATTAACAGAAATGCTGGCTCGAGGACAGGAATATAAAAGTTTAATGTATGAAATAAAAGAGGGCCCAAAACCAAACCATTGGAGAGTATGGAATATAAATTGCCAATTAATACGGTCAAATGCTTTTTCAGCATCTAAAGATAACATCACAGATAAGCCATCGGGGCCTGGAGCCTTTGATTTTTTTAAAGATTTGATAGCATTAGAAATTTCCTGGAGAGTGATGTCTTTTTCTAGTGCAAGTAATTCATCAGGGAGGGTAGATGGGGCAGGGAGGCCCGAAAAAAGTTGGTTAAATTGGGAGAGGAGGGAAAAGTATCCTCAGAGTAAAGAGATTTATAATATTCATGAAAGACGTCATCAATATCTTCGTCTGAGGAGACTAATTGCTTAATAGATTCATTAAGGATAGGGCCAATATTTTTACGTTCAGATTACATTTTTAAATAGTTAGCTAGCATCTTACCTGCTTTATTCTGACCCCCATGATATTTAGATTTAATTTTGAGCAAGATATTACAAGCTTCATTGGTTGCTAATTTATTGAGTTCAGATTTTGCTTTGATCAAATCATGAAGGGCAGAAGATGATCGAGAAGTAAAATAAACATGTTCTAAGTCCTTACGTTTTTGTAGTTGATCTTCGTATTTCTTCTTGGCGGATTTCCTCTTTTTCGAGACATAGGAGATTGTGAAGGCACAAAATGCAGCCTTGAAAGCATCCCAGTTATTAGAAGCAGAGGTATCCAATGGATTATTGATAGTGAAAAATTAATTAATAAAAGTGGTAGCTTCTTTGATAAAAATCGTGTCTAATAACAAAAAAGTATTAAGTTTCCATCGGCTAAAATGAGAGGAGGTGAGTGAGAAGTCCAAAATAGCATGAACAGGGGCATGGTCCGAAATAAAAATGGATCCAATTTCAGAGTGTTGGATAGGAGGGAGCAAGGGTTTGCTAACCAAAATAGTCAATCCTAGAACGGCTGTGATGAACATTGGAAAAAAAAAGAAAATTACGCAAATCATGATTACAGGTTTTCCATACATCATATAAGGAGAGAGAGGCAATGGCAGATTGAAAGGTTTTATGAGTTTTGTCAGGTTGAAATTTACATTTAGACAGTCTATCAGGGAAAGGATCCAACCATTGGTTAAAGTCACCAGCAACGATGATATTAGGGCAATCAATTGAAGAGAGAAGAATTTTAATATTATTCCAGAATGCAGGATCAGGTGTAACAGGGCCATAAATATTTAATAGGACTATTGTTTTGTTCTGTACTACAATCTTTGCCATTACCCATCGTCTGTCATCATCATTTTCTGTAGATAAAATTTGTACTGCCAAAGCTTTGTGAAACAATATCGCAACACCCATTTTTTTATTGGAAGCAGGCGAAAAAATAACTTGACCCACCCATTGCCTTTTCAACTTAAGAGATTCAACATCTGTACAGTGAGTTTCTTGAAGAAAAGAAATCTGAGAGTTGAGTTTTGATAAATGAGACAATACCTTTTGCCTTTTGACTGTATTCCCAAAACCAAGGACGTTCCATGTAACAAAGTTACACATATTAGAGGGATGGAAGGGCATAACACAATTAGAGTCGATACACTTCAAGGGTATAACTACAAGAAAAAACACACCACAAGAAACAATTACATATAGAACATACTACAAAAAAATCCCACATTACCAGGGTACATTAATAGGAAGACAAAGACAGAAGCGAAAGTTGACCAAAGAAAAGCAGAAAGAGTAGAAAAGCAAAAAAAGAAGAGTAGAGCAGAAAAAAAGAAAAGGAAAAGAAAAAGAGAAAGAAAAAAAAGAAGGGAGTGAACAAACAGATCATGGCAAAACAGCCAGACCTGAAACAAGAAAAAGAAACAATGAAGGGAGAGCATGGTGATGCAGAGCAAAGCGGATCACATAAAGATGAATATAGGAAAACGAGAGCCTCAATGAGAGGGAAAGCATGTAAAAAAGAGAAGGAGAAAAGGTAAGAGAAGAGGGAATAGAAATGAAACAAAAAATAAAGGCAATATATTTCAGAGATACTGAATAAAAGAAAAACCTAAGAATGTAAAAAGGTAGAGCTGAGAAGCTAATTATAGACGGATAGAAAGAAGGGAGCAAGACACAGAAAATCATTTTTAGTGTCCATTCCAGCGGAAGAAAAGGAGTGAAGAAAAAGTTTTAACTTTTCAGCATCTTCGGAGGAGCGTGAGCAGCTATTGTGAGTAATCTTGCAGAGACAAGGATGAAGTATTCCATATTGAATATTGAGATGTCTCATCTGAGGTCGTAGAGCTAGAAATTCCTTTAGACGTGCGTTAGTTGCATTGGAGATGTCTTGTGAAATAAAAATGTTATGACCAGACCAGGTAAGACGGCGCTTGAGCTTAACAGCCTTCAGGACAGTCATCAATTCAGTAAATTCTAGGAATAGCATAATAATTCCACGTGGTTTCGCGGCATTAGAGGTAGGACGACCTAGGCGATGTGCTCTTTGGATGTTGATGGGAGTATTTGAAAATGGAAGACCCAGAAGCTCAGGGAGAAATTTTTGAAGAAAAAGTACCATGTCTGGGCCCTCAACAATCTCCGGTAAACCATAAAGGCGTAGGTTGTTATGACGGTTACGATTTTCCAAATCCTCTGTGTGGAGTTTCAATCTATGAATTTCCTGCTCTAATATCGGAATCTTTGTGGAGATATCTTGTAGGCCACTAACACGTTGTTCTAAGTCCAGTACCTTACTCTCCATAACAATCCACCTTTCCTCAATCTGTTGCAATTTTTCATTCGCTGCAGACATAAAAGGCTGGCGACCACGTACTTCATCCAGAATAGAGTCCAGAACAGGGTTTTGAGAGGAATGGATAGAAGATGGTGGGTCATTTTTATGACGCTTAGGCTTTGTGCCCATGATGGAGGACCTGGCAGAGTGTGAGTCATTGGTCATAATAGTAGGAATATCAAGAAAGCTCTGTGAAGAACTCAGCAGAATAATCCAGTAAAAACTAGAATTTGAACTGAGTGCAGGCGTAAAAGGAAACCAAAGAATGCACACAAAATATTCCTCACGGAAGAAAAAAAATAGAAAAAAACAGTAGAACTCAGTGTGATATTAAAGCGAATGAAAAAGAAAAAAAAAAAGAAAAAATGTGAGCTCAGCGGCTATTAATAGCGGCCGCTCACATCTTCAGCATGAGAAGGGATACCAAAGCAAGCAGGGCTAGACTCAAGCAAAAAGACAAGTCAGTGCATACCCAACTCGTTGCAGGGGACCAGTAAATCAAATCTTTTAATTTCTTGAGTAATAATGAGGCCTCTTAACTTTGAAAATAGTAATATAGTCCAAAGAGTACAGAGATCCCTGAGCGCTCATTGATTGAAATTAGTGGATGGCAATGAAGAAAATCCTGAAAAATATAGCAGGAAAAAAGAACAATGCCTCAGGGAAAACATACGCAGCAAGATAAAATAGTAACCAGTCATATCTTTCCTGAAGAGATAAAATACCAAAATCCACAAGTCTAAGGAGAAGTGAGCAACTTACAGGGAAAATACTGTAGAGAGCAGAGGAAAAGCAGGTAAAAACATGATGCCGATTATAGGGGCCTCAAGAGAATCAAAGTTCCAAAGAAATTACCGGCTCATGAAGAAACGCGATCGCGGCGTCCTAAAATGGCGGCCGCTCGTGTTTTATGTGGAGATAGCAGCAACTTAGGCGTCCAGCATGGGAGAATGCCGCAACCAACTGCAAAATGTAGACTGCATCTTCCAACGTCCAAAAAATGCTTTTTCCGGGAAGAAAAACAGTGCAGGGACGGCTCGTAGCAGGAGATGAGTCCCACCGATGTACGGAGCTTACAAAAGGATCCGCCATTTTGTTGCGGCGTCAAACCTCTATTTTAACGTTTGATTACATTATTTTCTGGTTCAATCTTAATTAGAGTGCCTGTACTTTCTTGTCTCATTAATTCCATTTAACCACTGATATCACTGGACAAAAACATATATCATGAAATGTGACTTGAAATTAAATATACCAAGCATTGTAGCCATGCCCATGTTGCGATGTTAACAAGTTCTGTTTGTGTCTAAACTGTAGAGAAAAAATATAATGCTATATGTTTCTAATCCAATCCAATCCAATCCAAAAATTCTTTATTTCGGCCATATAGACCATAAAAGATACAATTAAATACAATACATACATTTAAATACAATGTTAAATACATATAGAGAGTCTCTTCTCGACCAGCGAGGAATAGAGGATGCAAGACAATACCATGGTTCGGAGGGCTATTTTCTTTCTGATTATCCATGCTGCCATTAGAAATGTGGATATGGCAAACACAACATGGCCCAGAGTACTAGTTTTCATAACTCTGTATGCCTGTAAGCACTTCCTGAACCCCAGGTTTCTATAGAGCGGTGCTATCCAATATTTCCTGGGTCTACGATAGGCAGGACATACAAACATGATATGTAAGTCATCTTCCTCATGGGTGTTGCAGCATGGACACAGTTTGTCACCCCCTTTAGTCCACTTACAAGTAAAGGTTTTAGTAGGGAGTGTGCCAAACCTCCATTGCACAAACAATTTCCTCGCCAGTACAGGAAAAATAAAATCCATAAAAGGTTCAAAAACATAGGAATTTTTGGATTCCATAAAACGCGCAGTGAGGGTGCCGCTATTGTGAGCATTTACCATAAGTGCCAGGCTCTTGTCCTTATACAAGTGGGTCAAGGCTTTGCGTGAAATCCTTTGGCAACCTCGAGTAGGATCGTCCCATAGTTCTGACAAGTTCATACTGAGCAGTTCGTTCTTTACGAAAGCGAGCCAGGGGATTTTGCTGTTGCGGTTCAGGCTCATGACATGGATTAGGTCCTGTCTGTAATGGTGTAGTTCGTCAGTGGACCAAAGCCGGTGCCAGAACTTCACTGGCTTAGACACAAGCTCTTCAGCAATGGAGGGAAGACCCATGTCTAGTCTTAGTGGCAAAAGTGGCGTGCCTTGCGGGAGACCAAGTAGGCGCCTTAAAAAACTGTTTTCTACTCCTGCCAAATCTTTCCCTGCTTTGTACCCCCATAACTCACTGCCATACATGGCTGCTGCCTTAGCTTGAGTCCTATATGTTTCAAGGGCCGGGCTTAACGGCTTGAAGGTGGAAGTATTTGCCACCTTCAAGATAGCACCCGATAGCTGGGACAGTTTAACCCTTGATCTGGCAGTCCCATGAGAGGTTTTCCTGGAGTGTTACCCCTAAATATATAAAGGTAGAAACCCTCTCGAGGCTAACGGTTCCCAAGGTGGGGTTGGGTCTGGCTTTGTTAGGAGGATTGAAAATCATGAACTTGGTCTTTTCTGTGTTCACCTCCAACCCGTGTTGGTGACAGAAAAGACCAAATCCGTTCACGATCCTCTGGATCCCCATGGGGGATTTGGAAAGCAGGAGGGTATCATCAGCAAACATGATTGCCGGAACCCTCCTGCCTGCCAAAAGCGGGGCATCATTGTCCTTAACGTTATCTAGGTGTAATATAACGCTGTTAATGAAAAGACAAAAGAGGGTCGGTGCCAGGACACAGCCCTGTCTGACTCCTCGGCGGACTGGAAACCTGGACGAAAGCTTACCATCCCTCCCACACCTCACCTGTGCATAGTTGTTCTCATGCAGCCTGGTTATGATGCTGAGTAGTTGAGGGGGTACTCCTAACTTTTCCAAAACCTCCCACAGTTTCCTACGCGGGACTAGGTCAAAGGCTGACGTCAGATCCACGAAGACCATGTACAGTCTTCCCCCCTCTAACGTCACCGTCTTCCAGTATAGGAGGACGAGGCGGAAAATCTGATCCATGGTCGACGTGTTCGTCCTGAAGCCAGCCTGCAGGGGGCTCATAATGTCGTTGTCCTCCACCCAATCCAGCAAATGGTTGAGAATGAGGCGCGCAAACAGCTTTTGGGGTACATCTATCAGGCTAATCGGCCTGTAGTTGGCCGGGAGCAGAGGGGACCCCTTCTTGTGAATCGGTACAATCTCTGCCCCCAGCCAAGAGCCGGGGACCGCCATACCTCCTAAGATGGCATTAAAAAGAACAAGGAGGTACGGACCCCAGATGTCTGGGTGATGCCTAAAGAGATCCCCCGGTAGCTTATCCAGCCCCGGCGCCTTCCCCAGCGCTAAGCGCTCCAGAGCAGTCACCACTTCCCCTAGAGAGAATTCCAGGGCCGTGTCCGAGGTGCTTGTGGGCACTGGCACTACTCCGTCTGGCCATAGAGTAGTGTCTTGGTAAAGTGCCCCGAAGTGGGCCTCCCACAGCGAGGGGGCGATGTTAGGTTCGATTGCTGTTTTAAGTTCCCCCGTCCCATTGTTGACCAAGGCCCAGAATTTCCTAGAATCTCTAGCTTTTAGGGCTTCAGACAGGTCATGCCAGTGAAAAGAATGTAGAATTTATGTGGGGATTATTTAATGATGGCTATTTGCAATTCATGGTTTCTTACTTTGGTCACCATAAAGTGTGAACATTTCATTCAACCATTATTTATCGCCTCCTTCTCTCAATTTTACAGCTCTTAATGACTCGTTGCTTGTTTTCTTTTCATTTTTCTGTTTAGCTTCTCTTTGTTGTGTTTAAAACGTGTTTTATTGTCTTTGGCTGTTTTTTGATTTGTATGCTGACAGTCTTAATTTTACAGATAACATTTCCTTTTTTCAATGTTGCAGGTCCTCCTCGCAAGCAGTTATGTACCATTATATGCAGGGATGAGAGCTGTAGAGTATAAAGGAGAGGTAACTTTCAGGTCTTATTGTAGTACTTTTAATGTTTTGAGAATATTTTAGGAGTGCACAAAGCTGGTTAAAAGTTGTAGCACATTAAAAAGGTGATCACTGGCAATCCCAGAGATGGGTCTTTTTAAAGAAAAATTGTCTTTTGACAAAAATCATATCAGGTACCCTCAGAGGGACTTTGGAAAGGACTGAACATTCCCTTGGAGAACAGGTTTGTAGGAATCGTTTTTGTGAGGAGGGTTTGGCAGTCTTGAAATTGGGTGGCTGTGGTTGCACCTCTGAAATTCTCAAAGCTTTGACAGTTGGGTATGTTCCATTTTTTTAGTTCTCAACGAGTTACTCTCTTGTGATTCTGCCATTAGGGCTCCTTGGGTGTGAGTAAAGTGGGGGAGTGGATCACTATAATGAGGTTATGTTTGTGTTTCTGTTACATCCATATTGAAACGGTAGATTGTGTTGATTTCTTCATTAAAATCTGATAATAGTACCCTCCATAGTGAGTCCCAGTTCAGCTGTCAATGTCACATTGATCCCCAGTAGATTGTGTTGATCTTTTTGTTAAAAATCTGATGACAGTATCATCCATAGTGAGTCCCAGTTCAGCTGTCAATGCCCTTTTTATTATCTCTAGAGTTGTGGTTCATGCTGCTTTTCACCTCCTTTATCCCATAACACCTTAGTCCTTGCTGGGTTATCTCTTGTTTCTTTTGTCTACGTGTGTGATGTCAAAGTTTATTTTGGTCATTCTCATTTTCAGAAAATGGTTGTTCTGAAAATAGGGGGCTCTTTATTTTCTTTGTGTACTCTCAGCACCAAGAATCCCCAGGCATTCATGCACTCTACAAGTATACTCATCATCATGCATTGTTTCATTAAGAATGTGAGAGCAGAGCTATTTAATAGATCCCACCACTGTGATTGTCGGCAGGCACAGATTATGTCTCATTAATGTTTCTCTCATAATTCTGTTCTCTTTAGAGCCGTTCTCTCCAGTCATTTCTAATTCACATCTTACCACTGTCTCTGTTGCCTCTTTTAATTTTCCTTGTGTGGCCCAGAATTTTCTTACCAAACTGAAATATTAAGGGAGTTCTAAATTCACTTCGTTTTCTAATTTTAAACAAGGTTTTATGTCTACTCTATTAATTTCTATAGCTAGCATCTTCACTTTTGACCTACGTGTTGTAAGTCCGACAATCTTCTTATGTACCCTTTAATCCAGTTCTGTATAGCAGTTCCTCATCCACCACTGAATGTACTGTATTATGTAATTGCAACTCCTGGTTTTCATCTATTTGTCAAGCAGTCTATCTTGCAGGAATAGCTTTACAGCCATTGTTTATCTCCCTTGTACTGCTAATCATTCTCACTCTCCCGCACTTCCCACAACTCCTTTAGATCTTTTGTATTTTTGCCTTACTTTGTATAATTTCTCATTTTGTCTGTTATGATACCAGGCTGTGGGTCCATGCTTTGCTTCTCTGTTGCATGGGGGAAATAATGGTAGGTAGAAAGGCAAATAAGGTATCCTTGTTTTTTTCTGGCGCAGTATGTGAGGCATTATGAGAATATGTAGGGCACTTGCCACCCAGTCTGGGACTGTTCTCAAGCGCGTCCCTCTACTGTAGCACGAAAGAGAGAGGTGCAGGTGTGTTAAGATACATCTCACCCAGAACCGATTCCTCAGCTGGTCTCGAAGCTTTGCAAGTTCCCCTTGCCGCCGCAGCAGATAGTGGCCATGTTGTTGCATATCTTTGGTGCGATTCAGACTCCCTCTGGCATGGCTTCGAGCTCCAGAGAACTGAAAGGGTCTCCAGTCTAACTATTACAGGTGGGTTTACTCCGTCGATGCAGTCTTACCCCTAGGAACCCGTCACCAGGAATGTACCAATTAAAGTTCAGACTTCCACACAGGCCCCAATATCCATGACTGTTCCCTTCCACCAGTGTCGATAACAACTCCATCTGTGCCGATAGAATACATGGCACTGACACCCATTTTGAATCCTGACCTGACGTCAGCCCAGGCTCCACCAATGTCACTGTACAAGATCACAAAAGTGCAACCAGTTATTATGCAAGCAGACTCTAACCTAGGGCCTTTACTTCAAGGGGACTATCAGAATCAGCATTATTCAGCTGAGAAACAGCCTTAAAAGTATACAAATACAGACAAAAATAAAACCAATCAATGACCGCCATATCGATAAAAACACAGATAAAATATCTAAAATCATCCCATGAATAAATACAAATAGTTTAAAAGTCAAATACACATGTTTAATTAAAGTGCATAGTGCTCCTAGAACATACTGCTGCCCAAAGAAACAAACGTACACAGTGGCAAATTTCATTATCTGATCATTCTTGTAAAAAGCGGTAGGCCTGGAAGCAATTTCGGAAGTTTCTAAGCCTCATTAGAAGTACTAAAAACTTTTTAGTATAAAGTTTATGCTTATCACAAAAAAAGAAAATGAACCATTGTATGTTTAGACAAATTGTTACAAGGAAATACTCTGGAGTCCAGTTTATACTGGTACCCAAGTGGTAAAAAAATAAAGAGTATTTCATTGTACCTGCCCAAAAGTGGATTACTAGAGAGTGCTCCCAGCTCCTGCTGATGTTCCACAAGTAACTGGTGGGAACAACCCCAGGATCAAGGTGCAGCTAGCTCACAACATTTGGTTTCCAGCTTCTGCAATTACCCTCTCGGCTTGTCAATGTTCTATCATTAGGGCATGCGCATACTTCCTGCCTGAAGCAGTGCATGGGGCTGTAATAGAGAAGATATTCGTTAGGCCAATCCCTTCCAAAGATTTTTTCACATATGCCAACAAAGGGATGGAAAGTCACTTGTCACAGGGCAGGCGGAGATTATGCTTTTTGTAAGTTAGGCTTCTTCCGTACTCATAAAGGATAACCACAGAAGGGTTGGGCGAGTGTGAATTCGGTCACTTAAGTAAGTTAGGCCCAATTCCTAGTGGCAAATAAAATGAATGGTCAGTCAATACAGGGACTGTCAGGATTTTCCTGCAAAAGTGATTTTTCTTCCCTTTGAAGTGTCTTTGGGTCACTAATTCCCCAAATTTCTGCCCCCTAAGTTGCAATAGAGACATACTAGGCGGAATATTTTTGTAACATGGGTGCAAGCGCACTACCACCTGACGGGCATGGTAAACTGAGGAGTGAACCTACTGCTTTTCATAACTTGCCCTACTCTGTGAAATTTGGGGACCCCATGAGCCAGTTGAATTTAAAGTTAGCCCTAGGTAAGAGATAGTGCTGGTGCTTAGTAATGTGTTCCAACCCACTGTGATAGATGAAAATTATGTGTGCTTTGGGCCTTTGGGACTTTATAAAGGTTTTGGCAAAATTGGTCGACAAATCAAGGTTCGTCATGAAATGCACAAATAAATGGTCAAAGGTACGCAGGGTTTTCGAAGTGTGAGCGATTAACACAGCATCATCCGCTTAGAGTAGTGCAGAAAGGGTTGCACTTAGTGAGCTCTGAGCTAAGATTAATTATATACAAAATTAATAGCAGTAGAGGTAGCACGCACCCTCGGTGAAACACCCATTCTTTGCTAAATTCATCTGACACTTCCCCATTTTTACCAAACCTAACCCAGGCTTCTGTAACCCCAGTGCAGAGATATTAAAGAGTGTACAAGTGTTGGATCCATTCCCAGTTCAATGAGGAGTTGCCACAGCTTTGATCGATTAACGTAAGTCGAATGCATTGACAAATCTGTGAAGGCAAGGTATAAGGAAGACTTTTGTGCCACAGTATACTTCACAATAATTATGTGTAGGTTGAAGCATTGTTCTACAGTGCCTATGCCACTGCAGAAGCCAAACTGAGTGGCATGCCATATGTTATCATTAACTCACTCCAATGTTCTATTATATACAACTCTGCCAAAAACTTTGGCAGGGATATCAATCAATGAGATAGGGCAGTAGCATTTAGGTTCAGAATGATTCCATTTTTAAAAATGTGGGACAATAATTGAGGTCATCCAGGAGGTTGGAATCGTGGAGTGGCTCAAGCTATTGTAAACGTTTGTCAGCAGTGGGGCCCTAAGGTTTGGATTACACTTAATTATATAAATGGAGACACCATCCGTTCCTGGTGCGTTACCCATCATACTTCCCTGAATAGCAACCATGAATTCCTGCAGGAAGACATGTAACAAAGTGTTGGCATCCCTATGGGCTGACTGTCCACAATTAGAGTTGCTCTCTGCGTAGATCTTCTCATAGTGTGCCACCCATTCCTTACCTTTTATATGGCAACTGATAGATGTAACAACCTGATCTAACGATCTCATGTCTGATACAGCTCTCCTGAAGGTCCTACTATCTTTAGTTTGGGTATTATCTGCTAGTATAGTCCACTGTTGGGTAATGATGGCCTTCTTTCTTTTGCTTGTATCTAGTTTGTGATGCTACCGCAGGGTGGTCACGAGTACGCCATCACAGGGATGCGTATTAAGAGCCCGATGCAGAAGGCAGTTACCCAAAGAGCTGTCGTGATCAAGCCACCCTGGGTCCTGATGTGCTTTGGTTTTGCGAGAGATTGTCTAACCCAGAGACAAAATGCCACAAAAGTGGTTACTATTTCCCCATTTTTAGCATTCTCCATTAAACACAGCATAACCATCTTCTTATTCTCAGCTACCACTTTTCCCAGGAATTTTGAAGGCTCAAACAGTTTTCAGAGCAATCTAAGGTTGTTTGTGGTTGGCAATGGATTGCTGAGAGTAGGTATAGCTTGAGGAATTTCTCTGGGGGGCACTTCCAAGCCTATCTCAATTGGATTGTGATTGCTGAAGTTGGTACTAAGAATGGTGCCATATAGCTGGAGATTTGGTAAATTCTAGGAAATGAAAATGTAATCAATTACTGAAGAACTGTTCCTTCCCCTGAAAGTAGGTATCCCCTGCAAACCTGGCCATGCCCACCTCTATCACATCATGCAAACCAGAGGAGGCAAGCTAGATCTCCAACTCATTATCTCTCAAATCTTCCATCATGAGAGCTGCTGGCTCGTTTCTGGCTCTAGAGCTACATAATCTAGCATTAATATCTCCCACCAAGCAAAGATGCATTTGTTAATGAGATTTACTCTCCATAATAGCTGATATATAGTCAAATAATCCTGCGAATCGTTGATTTGACACATTAAAAAAATCATTATAATAAAAATTAATGAGATATAAAGCTAATGCCGCCTTGAAAAGACGGCTCGTTAGTAGCTCCCCAGAGTTTTCAATGCCTCTGCATGACTTCTGAGTAGTAAGTTGATCCAGATAGTCAAACTAACTGAGGCATGACCTGCGCGGGACGAAACAGCCGGTAGGCTGAAACTTGTAAAGCCTTCAAAAGCTATAGAGTTGGTCTCCCAAGTTTTCTGCATTAGCAAAATGTCATATGACTTAATAAATAGTTACCAGTCAGGGTGTAATATCTTGTAGCGGAGGCCTGAAATGTTCCAACCTAGTATTTTTATCTAAAAGGTTTTGGCGATTGGGGTCTCTTAGCAGGGTCTGTTTTATAGCACTCCAACATTGTTGTAGGTCCAGTTGGCAAAATATTGATGAAGCAAGGAGACTTTGGGTTTGTACCTGAACAATCAAGGTCAGCTTCGATTATGGGTACAACTAATAAGATGTGTGCCAGTTTCAGTGCTCTTGAGGTTGCAATGGGGATCCAGATGTGCTCAATGCACCCCTTGCCTGCAGCCTAGGGACTGTCTGTCAATCAACCTCAATGTAGTCTACTAAAGCTGCATATCAGTTGTCACATGTGAAGCCTTGGTATGGCTGACACCATTGATCATATTAAGGTTGTCATAGTGTTTTCTTGGGTGGCTTGTAAAAATATCGCAAGGGTAATGTAGCAATGTTAGTTTCAGCTTCTCTCCCCGATGTACACATGCCCAAAGGTTTCCTCACACTATGCGGGCTCTTAAGGATGACAACAATACAGTCCCCAGCTATGTTTTTACCGGAGGGGCCAATTCAGCCTACCCTTCGCATCACTAAGGTTTTGTAACTTTCTATAGTGCTGAAATTCTTGTGCACACTAAGCCAATGAGTAACCTTACTTCTTGGCTCATCCCATGCCTCCACCTGATTATGCTTCAAGGCCCTCACACCTGCCATTATCAAGAAATATGGGGAGGCCGCTGAGGTAGGTATAAAATCGTAGAACTAAGGTTGTTATCCATAGGCGTACCTCCTCTGCTTAGCGTGCCTGCTTGGTTCAGGTTACCAGCTGTTGTTAGCACAAGACTATAGCCACCAACCCCTGCACTGTGTCTAATAGTAGGATGACCCGAGGTGCCGTTAGACATAACATTTTGTGTGGCTAGCAAAGCAGTGCCAACAGTCTGAAGGATTCCCTGGCTCCGGGCAGATTTTTCAGTCATGCCTGCCGGGGGCCATTTGCAAGGAGCAGGTTCATCTGTAACCACAGTACAATTAGTCCCAATATTAGATGTATTGTGAGGTCTCAGCACAGTCACTATATGAGTTTTTATTACATCAAGGCACTCTTTTATAGGTCTTAGCTGTGCTTCCAAAATCGTTGGAAATCTATTATAGATCTCCTTAATGTTGACACTACCCATAGTCGTTGGAATTGCACCCCTTCTGGATACTATTTGATCTGAAAGGGATATCCCCTGTGGAACACAGGGACTTGTCTGTTTACGTTTAATTGTTGGTTCTGGGGGGGGGGGATTCAGGCTGTTGGGCCTCGGTGGGGCCAGACAGGTGCCAAAATTAGTTATGCCAGTTGTGGCTCCATGCGCGATGGTAGAACCATGGGGGGCATTGTCTCCCCAATGTCCTGACAACTGCCTCCTCCATTGGGCTGCCGGGTTGAGCTGCATTAAGGCCATTGCTGTTTGCTGAACCACCTAAACTGCTTTCATGCCCTAAGGATATTCTGTGTTCCGTTAAGGCAGTTTCTTTTGAGACAACCTCTATCGTTCGTTCCAACATAGTGTAAATACTTGTAGGTTTCTGTGTATATTTATGTGACGATACAGAGCTTTCAGCTGCCTTGCACTTGCCCATTCTGATATGGAGGTTACAAAGAATGCCTCGCTTGTATCTCTAAATCAGATCACTCGCATCAGAGGGGTGGCCCAGCCCAGCCTCGTCCGGCCAAAGACTGGCGCAGACCTGGCCACCCTTGGCCCGAGCTTTGCCGAGGCGTGGCCAGCGCATGTCCCACTCTGCTGTAGGCTGGGCCACACTAAAAGGGCATGGATGTTCTGGCCACGTCTCCTCCTCTTCAAGCGTTGCAGCTCCTCCAGACACTAGATTGCGGGTTTTGGAGCCTGCACAGGGATAGTGGGTGCAAGCAAAGTCTCAACCCCCTGTCTCAAGCTTCAAGTTTGCCATAAAGGGTCCAATGCTGCAGGAAGCTGGGGCATGCTAAAAGAAAGAGGATGTTCTGGCCCTGCCTCCCCCTCGTGAAGCATTGCAATGCCTCCAGGCACTGTGGATTGCTGGCATTGGAGCCTGCTTGGGTGTAGTGGATGCGAGCAAAGTCTCAGCCCCCCTGACTCAAGCCTCAAGTTTGCCACAAAGGGTGCTGCGCTGCGGTAACCCAGGATGCACTAAAAGCGTGAGGATGTTCTGGCCCCATCCCCTTTTCGTGAAGCTTTGCATCACCTTCAGGCACTGTGGATTGCTGGAGTTTGAGTCCTACACTGGGGTAGTGGGCATGAGCAAAGTCTCAGCCCCCCTGACTCAAGCTTCAAGGTTGCCACATCACAACTATCAGTATATGTTAGACTTGGCTGTCTCTAGTTGGCAGAGGTTTACACTTCTGACAAATAGGGACTCACCTCCTCTAGTCAGGGCAAGGGGATCACACACTTAGATAACCCCTGCTCACCCCCTTGATAGCTTGGCAAAGCAGACAGGCTTATCTCAGAGGCAGTGCGTTAAGCATGTATGACCACATACAGTAATAAAGTGAATACACTGCAAATGGACACGACACAGTAGTATTATAAAAATAAGGATTTTTACATAAGGCTTAGCACAAGACCAAATAATGATAAAAATATATCACAATCTTAATAAATACTCTTGGAAGGAAAAATAATAGTTCAAGTGTAGTTTCTTCTTAGCACAAAGTCTTTAGTATCAAAAGCAACTCTTCTTCTTTAAAACAAAGTTCTTGGCAACAATGTAACCCACACGGGAGTCACACGACGTCGAGGCAAAGTTAATCCAAAGGTTCGGCGTCGACCGCGAGGAGCGCTACGTCGAGCCCGGAGTCGCACAGACCCCCACAACACAGTACCTTGGAAAAGTGAAGCACACGATGATCAGCGGCGTCGAGATGTCCGGCGTCGCGTCTTCGGCGTCGATCCGGCCTCGGAGTCTGGGCGACCTGCAGCGGCGTCGACAGATGTCAGGCAGGAGCAGCGCTCACGAGGTGAAGCAGGATACGGCGGCGGCGTCGATGATGTTGCAAGTGTGAGCAGCGCTCACGGCGTCGAGAGGGCACGAAGTCGGTGCGATCAGCAGCGGTGCAGACACGAGGTCACTTGGAGCTGGAGCCGAACTCACTACTCACTGGCGTTGCTGCTGGCGTCGATCGGGCCGGCGGCCGGCGTCGAGGAAGCGGGACACTGGAGCCGTTACTCACGATGTCGAGCTGGATTCGGCGACGTCCGTCGGCGTCGAGATTGCTGGTTCTTTTAGAGGTGCTGGATTCTCAAGTTCCAGCAACAAACACTTTTAGCAGATGAAGTCCTTTAGCCCTGTGACTTCAACAGGAGGCTGGCACTCTTCCAGCCCTTGGAGATTTTCTTTAGCAAAGCTTGAGAGTACACACTCAGTTCCTCTCTCCTGGTTCCTTGGCAAAAATAAAGAAGCACTGCAGGATTCCCCCCAGCAAACAGCACTCTGGCAGAAGGGGTAGGCAAGTCCTTGGATCAGCAGGCTTCTTGTCCTTGGTTCAGGGTTCCTTGTCAGAAGTGATCTAAATTCTTGGTTCAGGGGTCCTTCTCTTATACCCCTTTTTGGCTTTGATCCCTTTGTCCATGCAGGGGAATTTCCCAACATCCTGGGTCTGTTGTGGGTGTAGCCAGGCAGAGGCACCTGGCTTATTCACTGTGCAGGGCAGAGTCCTCAGCCGCCCAGTAGGAGGTGGAGCCAGTATTGTCACTGGCAGGAGCAGAGCTATCAGCCTCCCGGGAGGAGGTGGGGCCAGGATCGTCCCTGGCAGGCACAGAGCCATCAGTCGCCTGGCAGGAGGTGGAACCAGCATTGTATCAGGCAGGGCAGGCTATCAGAAGCTACTCTCCCCCTACTCTCAATGCAAATGTCCCACTCATCCCACACTGACTCGGCAGATCTCTGGAGCCACCCAGCTCCTGTCACACACACACCAAACCAGCAGAAACCAGAAATAGTTAGACAAGAAAATAGCCACTTTCTAAAAGTGCTATTTTCAAACCCAGAGTCCAAAAACCATCCACACAAATGGATGCGTGATTAAACCCCGAGTTCAGGGATACCAAACTCGACATTACACCATGCTCCCCGGGCCAGCTAGGATTATAGCATTAATAACCCAAGCAGCCCATTCTAACTAATGGAGAGCAGGTTACCTTACAATAGTGAAAAACGAATATGGCTGTAATTCACTATTAGGACATGCCAACCTTGTCAGGCTTGTCCTACCTTATGCTTACAATGCACCCTGCCCTCAGGCCTACCATAGGGGTGACTAACATGAAGTTAAGGGAAGGTTTGGGGACTGGCAAGTAGGTTTACTTGCGCAGTCAGCGTGACAGTACCAGACTGCACTTAGGTCTAGCGATGGCAGACCTTCAGACATACTTTTACTAGGCCGCTCTTGTGGGTGGCACAACACGTGCTGCAAGCCCACGAGCAGCATTTGTATTTACAAGCCCTGGCACTCCTGGTGCACTAGACTAGGGACTGACAGTAAACCAAATAAGCCAAACATGGAATTCAATCAATACAGTAATTTAACATAGGGAGCACTTGCACTGTGGCACTGATCAGCAGTGGCACAGTGCCCAAAGCAGTATACCAGCAAAAACATCGTAAACAGTGGAGGCAAATAGAAAAAAATGGAGGAGAGACTCAAGCCAATGATGTCAGGTCTAACACGTGTCCCCTCCAGCTGAAATGTGGGGAGAACTACCCTTCCCCTGGGGAGTTCTCATCACTAAGGCGGAAAAATCTGGACAGACCATCAGCATTGGCGTGATCTGTACCAGGGCGGTGTTCCACCGTAAAGTCCATCCCCTGTAGAGAAATGGACCACCTCAACAGTTTTGGATTCTCACCCCTCATCTGCATCAACCATCTGAGGGGCATGTGGTCTGTCTCAACCCGGAAGTGAGTCCCAAACAGGTAGGGTCTTAGCTTCTTCAGCGCCCAGACCACAGCAAATGCTTCTCGCTCTATCGCACTCCACCTCTGTTCCCTGGGAAGTAACCTCCTACTGATGAAGGCTACAGGCAAGTCTCGGCCCTCTTCATTCACCTGAGCTAGAACAGCCCCCACGCCATGCTCTGAAGCGTCCGTCTGGACAACAAATTCTTTAGAAAAGTCGGGTGCCTGGAGTATACGTGCGGTGCACATTGCAGTTTTCAGGGTGTCAAAGGCCGTTTGACAGGCATCAGTCCAGATCACATTTCGTGGCTGCTTCCTGGAAGTCAGCGAAGTCAAGGGGTGCACAATGTTACCATAATCCTTGATGAACCTCCTGTAGTAACCCGTGAGACCTAGGAAGGCTCTCACCTGTGTTTGGGTTTTGGGCGGCGCCCAAGCCAGGATGGTATCAATCTTGGGTCGCAGGGTGGCAACCTTGCCGCTCCCTACTTGGTGCCCCAAGTACACCACAGAACCCTGCCCAATCTGGCACTTACAGGCTTTGATTGTGAGGCCTGCTCTGCGCAGGGCCAACAACACTTCCTGGAGGTGGCGCAAGTGTTCTTCCCAGCTGGCGCTGAACACTGCGATGTCGTCCAGGTAGGCGGCACTGAAATCCTCCAGTCCAGCCAAGACCTGGTTAACCAACCTCTGGAAGGTGGCAGGGGCATTCTTCATCCCAAAGGGCATCACCCGGAACTGGTAGAGCCCATCTGGTGTGGAGAATGCTGACCTCTCTTTTGCCCCATCAGTTAAGGCGATCTGCCAGTACCCAGACTTTAGATCAAACGTGCTAAGGTACCGTGCAGCCCCCAACCGATCTATGAGCTCATCAGCTCTGGGGATGGGGTGCGCATCAGTCTTGGTGACTGAATTGAGTCCTCGGTAATCCACACAGAACCGAAGTTCTGGTGAAGCACCAGGTGCTGCAGCCTTTGGGACCAAGACCACTGGGCTGGCCCAAGGACTGCTAGAGGACTCAACCACCCCTAAGGCAAACATTTTGGGGACCTCCTCCTTAATGTATGCTCTGACCTTGTCAGTCACCCTGTAAGCCTTGTGCTTGACAGGAGTGCTGTCTCCGGTGTCCACATCATGGACACACCAATGAGTGACACCAGGAACCAAGGAAAACAGATCAGGAAATTGCTCCAACAGGTGGCGACAATCTTGCTGCTGTTCAAGGGTCAGTGTGTCAGAGAGGACCACACCATCCACTGACCCATCTTGCTCTTTTGCATACAGGAGGTCAGGAAGAGGCTCACTCTCCTCCTCCATTCCAGCATCTGTAGCTAGGAGCATGCCCACTTCGGACCTTTCTAAGTGGGTCTTCAAACGGTTGACATGCAGGACCCTCAAGGGGTTCCTGGGAGATTTCAAGTCCACCAAGTAGGTGACATCGCTCTTCTTCTCCACAACCTTAAACGGTCCAGTCCACCTGTCCTTGAGCGCACAAGGTTCCACAGGGGACATGACCCAAACTTCTTGACCAGGCTGAAGTTCGACCAGAGTGGCATTCCGGTCGTACCACTGCTTCATCTCTTCCTGGCTGGCCTCCAGATTTGCCTGAGCAAGGTCTCTGAAGCGCCGAGTCTGGTTCCTAAAGGCCAGCATGTAACTGTATACATCCTGGGGAGGTTTCCTGGGAGATTGCTCCCAGCCTTCTTTGACCAGACTCAAAGGTCCTCTTACCGGGTGACCATACAAAAGCTCAAAGGGGCTGAACCCTAGAGACGTCTGCGGCACCTCACGGTAAGCAAACAGCAGGCATGGCAAGAGGACGTCCCATTTACGCCTCATTGGTTCTTCAAGACCCATGATCACGCCTTTAAGGGTCCGGTTGAATCTCTCAACCAGCCCATTACCTTGAGGGTGGTAAGGAGTGGTGAACTTGTAGGTTACCCCACACTCCTTCCACAGAGACTTCATATAGTTGGAAATGAAGTTGGTGCCCCGGTCTGACACCACCTCTCTGGGGAACTCCATGCGGGAGAAAACACCCATCAGTGCCCGTCCCACCACGGGGGCCGTCACTGTTCTGAGAGGGATGGCTTCCGGGTACCGTGTGGCATGGTCCACCAAGACCAGGATGAACCTGTTGCCCAGGGCTGTCTTGGGGTCCAGGGGCCCAACAATGTCAATCCCCACCCGGTCAAAGGGGGTACTGACAACCGGAAAAGGTTGGAGGGGAGACTTCTGCTTCCTTCCGCTTTTCCCACTTGCCTGGCAAGTGTGACAGGTTTTACAATGGATGTCTACATCCCTTCTCATCTGAGGCCAATAAAAATGGGTGACAAGCCTGTCATAGGTCTTGTCCTGCCCCACATGTCCAGCTAAAGGAACGTCATGAGCCAAACCCAGTAGGAAGGCTCTAAAGCGCTGGGGTACCACCAGCACACGGGCTGACCCAGGCTCAGCAGCCTTAGGCTCGCTATACAGGAGGTCGTTCTCCCAGTACACAAGATGTGATCCTGACTGATCACCTGAAATTTGGGCTGAGGCCTGCTGCCTCATACCCACAAGAGAAGGGCACACTTTTTGTTCTGCACAAAATTCTTCCCTGGAGGGACCACCATCCTGCTGCCAATGGGTCAGCTCGGGCAGGTCTCCCAGTTCAGCAACTTGTTCCCCTGTGGGCTCCAGGGCATCCCCCTCAGGGTCTACCTCCTCCTGGACCACTGGAACTATGGGGCCCGGTTTCCCGCGCCTCCTGCCTCTTCTCTTCACAGCTGGGTCCTGGGCCATACTTTCAGGCTCCGGGACCCCATCAACACCCTTACTTGCTGTCATGGAACGAGTGGTCGCACACACCCACTCTGGCACACCCAACATTTTCAAATGTGTCTCCCTCTCCACCTTAGCCCAAGGGGAGTCTTCTAAATCATTGTCCAGGAGACAATCAACAGGCATGGCGGGCCTCACAGCAACCTGAAGAGTACCTGAAACTCCCTCCCATTCAAAGGGAACCTGAGCTACCTCACACTCTCTCTGGGAGTTGTCAGCAGCTATCATAGGGTAGAATGCGTGGGGAACCACCTGCTTTCTGGACACCAAGTGACATTTGACAGCTGTCACACTCGCTCCGGTGTCTCTGAGAGCTTCCACTCTATGGCCATTAATGGTCACCCACTGCGTATATTTATTAGTGTTACTAGGCAGAGGGGGTGGAGGGACCATTTCCATGTCTCCTAAAGAGACCAGGGACATCTCTGCGGGACCCCTCCCACCAGGGTCAACCATCTCCTCCCCTCCCAGGGCTACACTCGCCAACTGACGGGGGGGTGCACATGGTGGTGCATTAGAATTCTTCATGGGACACTGGGGATCATAATACCGGTGTCCCACCTGCCCACAAACGTAGCAGGTCATTGGGCCCCTATGAACAGGTTTACCTGTCGGGGGCCCCTGGCTTCTTCACAGGGGGAGGCTGGGAACCTTTCCCTTGGTTCCCTTGGGGATTACTTTGGGGCCCTTTCTGGAACTCCTTCTGTTTTCCCTTGTCCCCCCCACTCTTCTGCTGGGGACCCTGCCCACCTTTGGCTGAGTCTCCCACTGGACCCTTGTGGACCCTGGTACTGACCCAGCGGTCCGCCTCCTCAGCAAGTTTTCTAGGGTTAGATATCTTGCTATCAATAAGGTGCTGGCGCAGCTCTGGAAAACAGTTATTAGACAAGTGCTCCCAAGCAAACAAATCATAAAGAGCTACATAACTTTCCACTTTCCTGCCCTTTACCCAACCATCCATGGCTCTGCAAAAAAATGACACATATTCAACCCACGTCGTACCAGGCAACTTCTTACATTCTCTAAAAGCTTGTTTGTACTTTTCCGGGGTTAGGCCATACCTCAACATTAAAGCATCTTTCATATGAGTATAAGACAGGCATGCTTAACAGGGTATCTCTCCCCTCATTCACAAAGCGACCCCACAACCCTGCTCCCCAATTCTTCTCAGGGACCTGGTGAGCCAACAATGCTAACTCATATGCTTTAAACCATTGACCAATATCCTCATTCTTCTGAAAATCTTTGATCACATCTTTGGGAAAATAAAACTTACTTTCGGCAGGCACAGATGGGATGCTGCCACCAGAGGGATTCAATTCTAAAATTCTTAGCTTGGATCTCCAACTCCCTCAACCTGGTTTCACGCTCCAAAGCTAACTTCTCTCTCTCAAATTCTAACCTTTTGATCTCCAAATCAGCTTCTCTTCTGCCTTTTGCATTTTCTAACTCCAACTGCCCATTTATCTTAAGCCTTGCCATTTCAATGTTGTATTCTCGCTCTTTCGCCCTTTCTTCTCTTTCTTCAGGGGATAGACCTTTGGAGGAAACACTACTACCGGGAGAGGACACAGGCCCATTCACTGGCGCCTCCTCATCCCCTTCCACTGGCGGTACCACCACCGGATCAGTGGGATCTCTGGCCTCTAACCAGGCTTGCAATGCTTTGAGATATCTTGGCTTATTTTTGAGGCCTGTGGTAGGAACTTTCAGCTGCTTGCAAAAGTATTTCAATTGATTTAACGTGTAATCCTCGATTTTTGCTCTATCAAATTCCTCCACAACAACAGGGGTAGTGCTTCCGGCATTACTCATGGTCAAAACTGGCAGTGTTCAAAAAATCAAGCTTCAAAAAAGCGGAGAACAAAAATAGAATCCTTCCAAATTAGATTGTGGCTGCGCTATGGTCTGCTTTCACTATGTAGCGCACACTAATCACTGCACATGGGTCATAAATGCAAAGTTCAAATTCTCACCGCTGACCCACCAATGTAAGACTTGGCTGTCTCTAGTTGGCAGAGGTTTACACTTCTGACAAATAGGGACTCACCTCCTCTAGTCAGGGCAAGGGGATCACACACTTAGATAACCCCTGCTCACCCCCTTGGTAGCTTGGCAAAGCAGACAGGCTTATCTCAGAGGCAGTGTGTTAAGCATTTATGACCACATACAGTAATAAAGTGAATACACTACAAATGGACACGACACAGTAGTATTATAAAAATAAGGATTTTTATATAAGGCTTAGCACAAGACCAAATAACAATAAAAATATATCACAATCTTAATAAATACTCTTGGAAGGAAAAATAATAGTTCAAGTGTAGTTTCTTCTTAGCACAAAGTCTTTAGTATCAAAAGCAACTCTTCTTCTTTAAAACAAAGTTCTTGGCAACAATGTAACCCACACGGGAGTCACACGACGTCGAGGCAAAGTTAATCCAAAGGTTCGGCGTTGACCGCGAGGAGCGCTATGTCGAGCCCGGAGTCGCACAGACCCCCACAACACAGTACCTTGGAAAAGTGAAGCACACGATGATCAGCGGCGTCGAGATGTCCGGCGTCGCGTCTACGGTGTCGATCCGGCCTCGGAGTCTGGGTGACCTGCAGCGGCGTCGACAGATGTCAGGCAGGAGCAGCGCTCACGAGGTGAAGCAGGATACGGCGGCGTCGTCGATGATTTTGCAAGAGTGAGCAGCGCTCACGGCGTCGAGAGGGCACGAAGTCGGTGCGATCAGCAGTGGTGCAGACACGAGGTCACTTGGAGCTGGAGCCGAACTCACTAGTCACTGGCGTTGCTGCTGGCGTCGATCCGGCCTGGCGGCCGGCGTTGAGGAAGCGGGACACTGGAGCCGTTACTCACGATGTCGAGCTGGATTCGGCGACGTCCGTCGACGTCGAGATTGCTGGTTCTTTTAGAGGTGCTGGATTCTCAAGTTCCAGCAACAAGCACTTTTAGCAGATGAAGTCCTTTAGCCCTGTGACTTCAACAGGAGGCTGGCACTCTTCCAGCCCTTGGAGATTTTCTTTAGCAAAGCTTGAGAGTACACACTCAGTTCCTCTCTCCTGGTTCCTTGGCAAAAATAAAGAAGCACTGCAGGATTCCCCCCAGCAAACAGCACTCTGGCAGAAGGGGTAGGCAAGTCCTTGGATCAGCAGGCTTCTTGTCCTTGGTTCAGGGTTCCTTGTCAGAAGTGATCTAAATTCTTGGTTCAGGGGTCCTTCTCTTATACCCCTTTTTGGCTTTGATCCCTTTGTCCATGCAGGGGAATTTCCCAACATCCTGGGTCTGTTGTGGGTGTAGCCAGGCAGAGGCACCTGGCCTATTCACTGTGCAGGGCAGAGTCCTCAGCCGCCCAGTAGGAGGTGGAGCCAGTATTGTCACTGGCAGGAGCAGAGCTATCAGCCTCCTGGCAGGCACAGAGCCATCAGTCGCCTGGCAGGAGGTGGAGCCAGCATTGTATCAGGCAGGGCAGGCTATCAGAAGCTACTCTCCCCCTACTCTCAATGCAAATGTCCCACTCATCCCACACTGACTCGGCAGATCTCTGGAGCCACCCAGCTCCTGTCACACACACACCAAACCAGCAGAAACCAGAAATAGTTAGACAAGAAAATAGCCACTTTCCAAAAGTGCTATTTTCAAACCCAGAGTCCAAAAACCATCCACACAAATGGATGCGTGATTAAACCCCGAGTTCAGGGATACCAAACTCGACATTGCACCATGCTCCCCGAGCCAGCTAGGATTATAGCATTAATAACCCAGGCAGCCCATTCTAACTAATGGAGAGCAGGTTACCTTACAATAGTGAAACACGAATATGCCTGTAATTCACTATTAGGACATGCCAACCTTGTCAGGCTTGTCCTACCTTATGCTTACAATGCACCCTGCCCTCAGGCCTACCATAGGGGTGACTAACATGAAGTTAAGGGAAGGTTTGGGGACTTGCAAGTAGGTGTACGTGCGCAGTCAGCGTGACAGTACCAGACTGCACGTAGGTCTAGCGATGGCAGACCTTCAGACATACTTTTACTAGGCCGCTCTTGTGGGTGGCACAACACGTGCTGCAAGCCCACGAGCAGCATTTGTATTTACAAGCCCTGGCACTCCTGGTGCACTAGACTAGGGACTGACAGTAAACCAAATAAGCCAAACATGGAATTCAATCAATACAGTAATTTAACATAGGGAGCACTTGCACTGTGGCACTGATCAGCAGTGGCACAGTGCCCAAAGCAGTATACCAGCAAAAACATCGTAAACAGTGGAGGCAAATAGAAAAAAATGGAGGAGAGACTCAAGCCAATGATGTCAGGTCTAACAGTATAGTACCCATTTTCCTTTTTAAGCTGACCCTATGTGAGAAACATGCATAAACCATCAAGATATTGATGCACTGGATGAAGGTGATCAATTATTCCCCTCTCACTAATATTGGATTTACAAAATGCCAGTGGGCTAGACACCGCCCCTGAAATAGAGCTTGACTCGCCACATGGGCCGCCACCAACAGAAATAAGTGCTTCATTTGCAGTGGTAATTCAGTGGACAGGTGAGGTGCTAGATCTGAATTTGCCTTTCATTGAACCAAAACAAATATTCTAACAGACAATCTCCAATCAGGGCCAGTGTCATCCGAACTCTTGGTGCCATTTAATTATGCCATCATTGATGCTTTGTTGGCCACATAGTCAAAGCCTTATTCTTGCTGCCTGCCAGTCTGCCAGTAGCCCAGTGACCTAGACATGCATCTATTGTTCAGACTTCCTTGTGAAGCCCCCTGCATCTGAGAGCCTCATTATGCAGGTCTTGACTAACAAGGTCAATCCTAATTCCTTCCCGACCACTCCTTCAATTAGGAAATCCAAAAGGAATGCATACAGGGCAGAATAATGTTTTCTTCTGTAAGCCCGACCCTTATTTCCATTAATGCAGTTTATTTGTTGGGCAGGTACACATATGTTCTGTGGGGCAGGGCCAGCCAGATCTTAGACCTTGCTGGTGTGTCCGGAGGACCTCAGCTTCTTTAGCTCAGACAATACATGATAGAAAGCATGCAGCAAAGTATCTAATCCACACAAGCTGGGATACTACTGACTGCCTTGGAGGGGCTGTTGGCACCAGTGCCATGCTTAGAAAGTAGGCATGGGTAAGGTTGACCAGATTTTCTAGTAATGTGCAACCATCCTTAATGGATATGCCCTTTGATGGGTCAAAACTTCTCAGGGGGAAAAACTGACTCTGCGCTAAAGAGATTTAAGGACAACCGAGCCACTGCACACACTTTGAGGTTACTGGTGTCAGGGAAATAGTTCCCCAATTCACAAAATTCAGAGGATGTTGCCTAGGACTAGCCTACAGGCAACATCAGCCTTCCCAGGTGGTGGTACAGTCGACAGTCTGGTCCTTTTGGGGCTGCAGACATGGCGCTGGCAGACTACGAACAGGGCAGCAGGGACAGGAGTCCTGTAATTCCTCCTCCTCTGTAGCAATTACAAAACCAATTTAACTTCTCCTCAACAGTTCATACCTGACCAGGTGGGGCAGGATTCAACCTTTCCTCCCTGGCTGTAGATTCATTACGTCAGACAAATGGTTCTTAAGATAGTTCAAAGGAGTTACTGCCTACCATTTCTTTCTTCCAACCCAGCTAATTTCCACACCAGAATGCATTTTGGAGACGCACTTGATAATACTGATGCAGTACGCACATATTTTACCCTTCCAGGATTACATCAATTTGGTACTGGAATTGGAGAAAGGTGAGGGATTCTGTTCATGCTCCATTCTTGTGCTGAAAAAGGACAGTGGCCTATGCTGGACCTTTCGATCATTGAATGCTTCCTACGGATGCGCAAATTCAAATTTACTCACGCTGGCTCAGATTCTATGTGCTCTGGATCCGAGAACTGGATGTTGTCCTCATATTTGCGGGACACATATTTTTATATCCCCGTCCTGCAGTCTCACAGACATTAGCTGCTGTTCAAAGTAGGCCAAGAGCACTTTCAGTTTGATGGGTTCCCATTCGGCCTTACTTCAGCCTCATGGATATTCATGAAAGTGATGGCAGTGGTCGCTCCTTATCTTCAGAAGTTGGGAGTACATGTTTTCTCATACCTCAATGACTGGTTACTAAAGGAGGGCTCGCTGTAGTGATTCGTGGACCACCTCGAGACAACAGCCAAACGTTTGACATCATTGGGGTTCTGCATCAATAGTTTGAAATCCCTCCTAAGCCCATGTTAGAGGATTCCATTATGTAGGGCAGTGCTAGACACAGGAGCTCTTAAGGCTTTATCCACACCACAGCGAGTCTACACTCAGGATATGAGCCTAGTGTTTTAAACAGTCCTAGGCTTTAGTGAGAATGGCTTCGAGGCTTCTTGGTCTTTTGGCCTTGTGCTTCTTCCTCATCCTGTAAGATAGATGGCTCAGAAAGACGTTAGGTCTAAAAGGACTTAACATCAGGGATGACTCTCTAGCACCATTCTGATTTTGCAGGCAATGACTCAGAATTTGCAGGGGTGACTTACAGATGTCCACCTAACCTGCAGCACCCTCCTTCAACAAGAGTTCATGGTGGTGACAGATGCACCACTGCTAGGTTGGTCTGGCCACTTAGGAAAGGTGAAGATCAGAGGCCTCTAGTCTCCAATGAAAGTCCGACTCCATATCAACCTGATGGAGCTACAGGCGATCAGCTTTCCCTTAAAAGCCTTCAATTTGCCAAGGAGAGGCTGGTACAGGTTCTCACAGACACTACTGCCATGTGGCATTGCAACAATCAGGATGGAGTGGAGCATTGTCCATTGTTCGAAAAAGGAGGAGAGCCTCTATTGCCTTCATCCAAAGAGGGTGTTGAGTTTTTAGATCGAATACACAAAAGATAATTGGGTGGATGATTAAGTCTTTATTGACGTTTCAGGAGCAAGGAAGGCCAACGCAGTGCCTGTTCAGGTAGATAGTCCTCTGCATTAAGATCTACTATGCACTAATGTGAGAAGTTGGCCTGATATATGATATCTCCAATTCTGGGGGAACCTTCTATCAGTCCAAACAATCCCTTATGGTGTCAGGTTGTAAGTCAACCTTATAGACAAGCTATCCTAAGGGTAGCATGGACTAAGCAGCCTTAAAGGCTTAACTCAAGAGGTCGTGTTAAGCAAGCTGTTTTACCAATCACAATCCTGTAATATCAAATGAAAGGACACCACACAAGTTATATATTATAAAAATATATGTATTTATTACTAGAATAATCCTCTATACTCTTTATGAGTCTAGAAGCACAAGCGTTTAAACAAAAGCACAGTTAAACATATACAAGTTGCACAATTATGGATGAGACCCAGGGGCCACTCAAACCATATATCAAAAAAGTGGTATAAGTATCACTAATCGAACAGTGGTCAGGCCTAGGGCCTGGGGAATCGCTGGGGGCAGTCGGGACTAGCAATGCTGAAGTCGGGAAAAGCCAGCGGGATTCGGGTGCAGCGCTTAAAGCACACACATGCACCAATGCAAAGTCAATGGTGCGTAAAAGTTACAAAGTTACTGTTAAAGGAATCTTCCGACTGACGTAGAAGGACGAAACTTTAGACATATACACTAGAGGTGTGTACCAGTGCAGGAGCACCGGCGTTGCTGAGTTACCTCACCCATAGGAAGCGGGTGCACAGGTGCAAAGTAGTGTCGGTTTCGTCACGCAGGTCGATGGTGCCTGAAGATGAAGATGCTGCAGGCGTCGAGAAGAGAAGTGTCCGGTGTGATCCAAGGGTGGATCGAAGATGTAGATGACCTGAAAGCAGAGGGGACAGAGTCTGGGTCACTCAGCAGTGACCAGGGTGGAACCAGGAAGGAACCAGGCAATGTCGGGCGCAATCAGGTCGATGTTGTGAAGCTTGTCTCGGCTGCCACGTGGACTCTGGGGCACCGAGGATGTCCAGGAGTGGATCACGAGCTGTCCCACAAAGGCTCTCGCTGTCGGCGGTGTGGGCTTCCGTATTGGAGCAAACAAACCTTGGCAAGTGCAACCCACGCAGGATTCAAAGATTGCTTCTTACTCAGACCAGAAGGGTCAGAGCGGGTGCTCCTTTTCAGGGGAGCGAGGGCAAGTCTGGAGCAACCAGACTCACAAGTTAGATTCAAAGGTTCGTCGGTACTGGGGCCGCTAGCCAACGGGCAAGCGACTGGACCAACGCGTTGAGCCAAAAGATGCAGAAGGGCCCCACGCAGCACTCAGTGAGTGTAGAGGGTTGAGCTTCAGTGCAAGAGTGGCTCAGGGCTGGGGCTTCTCATACCCCAATGCACAGCTTCGAGGGAGCCTCGGAAGCTGCACGGTCAGCGCCTCGTGGTCTTTCCAAGATGGCTGGCCCCACGCTTCAGGTCGCCTCCACGGGTCTCAGCTCTGCATGGACTGTGGATTGGGCTATTAGAAGGCAGGCACGCTGGGTCTTGTCGATCTCTGTCACTCGAGTTCCGGCGGGAACTGCAACAAAGCAAATGTCAAGGTGCTGGATGGTGCCTGTTTGCACAGGGTGGTCACTCCTTGACCACAAGGGAGACTCTTCAGTCTTCTACGTCGAGTAGGATGTTGAAGGGTCCAGAGTTTAATTTCATAAGTTTCAGTCAGGATAATCTGAGTGCGTTGGCACTGCTCCCATTCTTATACCAATCTAGGGGGCTGGATTACCTTCTAGGTCCCTCCTATGTCCGGAATTCGGCGGGTAGTCAATCTATCCTTGAGTACAGGGGAAGTCCCCCTAGACTGGAAGCATGCTCTGGTGAGGCCTCTACGGAAGAACAACTCCATTCCTTGGACTGACCTGACAAACCTGAGACCCATCTCTCTCCTCCCTTTTTTAGGGAAGCTCACTGAGAAGTTTGTTAACCGGCACTTATCCAAATACATCGAAAGTGCGGGGGGACTAGATCCATCCCAATCGGGTTTTAGGCCCAGGCACAGCACTGAGACCGCCTTGCTGTCCGTCGCTGACGATCTTCATATGCTTCAGGATAAGGGCTACTCCGTTATCCTGGTGCTTTTAGATCTGTCAGCGGCGTTTGACACTGTGTCACATGATATCATGACCGCCAGACTAGTTGACATCGGCCTGGGAGGCAAGGCGCTGGCCTGGTTAAGGAGTTTTTTCACCAAACGCACTCAAAGAGTCATACTGGGTCCTTACCAGTCAGAGGAGGTGGAGATCTCAAAGGGGGTGCCACAGGGCTCCTGCTTGAGCCCAACGTTATTTAACATCTACGTGGCACCCCTAGCTAACATCATGAGATCCCACGGGTTTATCCCGTATCGTATGCAGACGATACACAACTCCTCTTTCCGTTTAAAATCATGACTCCTGAAGTGCGTAACTCCTTTGCCCAGGGGATGAAAGAAGTGGCATATTGGATGGCAGCAAACTTCCTTCAGTGTAACGTCTCTAAGACCGAGGTGATGCTCTTTGGGGAAGCCAAACGTCTGTGGACTCCTGACTGGTGGCCTCAAGATCTAGGCCCAGTCCCTGAGCCTAAAGTGGTAGTGAAAGATCTAGGAGTTAAATTGGATCAAGAGCTCGCCCTTAAACATCATGCTACTCAAGTGGTAAGCTCATGTTTCCATGTTATTGGGCTTCTCCGAAGGGTGTTCCCCCTGTTACCTGATATCACCAGGAAAACATTAGTTCAGTCGCTCGTGTTGAGTAGACTGGATTACTGTAATGGTTTACTGCTAGCCGCCAATGAGGGGATCATTGCCAGACTACAAGTTGTGCAAAACACGGCTGCACGCCTCGTTCTCAATGCCCCGGCCCGGACTCCCTCAAAACCTCTACTCAATAAACTCCATTGGCTCACTGTAAAACAGAGGGTGATGTTTAAAACATGCTGCATCATCCACAAGTGCCTCACTGGTAAAGGTCCCGATTATTTAACCAAGAAATTCATTCCATACATCCCCTCAAGATCCCTGAGATCTGGAGACCGTGAATTGCTATGTGTCCCCAGATTCTGGAAGACACGACAAGGGGGAAGGGCTCTATCAGTAGCAGGCCCGAAGCTTTGGAATGAACTTCCTTATGAAATCAGATTATGTAAGGAACATTTTCCCTTCAGGAAAAAACTAAAAACTTTCCTGTTTAATTATTAGTCTGGCTAAGCATTTAACAACATAAGATAGGGCCTTTTGCTTTCTGATGCTGCCATAGGCGCGGAGATACTCCTCCGGGAGTCGATTCCCAGCGCGGTACAAGTTTGCAAATAAATAAATAAATAAATATGGGTGGGACCCAGGAAGGGGGTGGTTACACCCCTTTCCCTTTGTCCAGGGTCGCGCTGGGACTGGGGCTGGTGTGCCCCAGAACCGGTTTGACCGGATTATGCAAGGGGAAGCCTTGTGCGCCCCAGGCACTGTCTAGTTTCTTTCACCCCTCCCTGCCCCAATACACTATCTCCTGTCTGGGGTGGAGTAGCACCTCCCCGCGACAGGAAACCCTTTGTTCAGGCCTCCTCTGCCAAGTTTCGGTCAGCAGCAGGAGGTCAGACTTGTGTTGGTGGCAGCAGCATCCATTTTGTGATGCTGAGGCTCTGGTTAGGATTAACCGCGTTTTAGTAAAGTAACATGTCTTCTCCCTCTAGAAGGGTGGAATGCTATCCCCGTCGACAGGACTGTCGAGGGGATAGTATTCCAAATCTTATGACACCTTACACAACATGTTTTGATAAAGCCAAACCAAAGTTAGCACATAACCGCGATGGATTATAATGCACTTAGGAGTATATGGTATGGCATTATCCCGGAACAGCTAAGGGAGTTGTTCCCGACAGCTGCAGACAGGCTCAGCTCATGCTAGAGCACCATCTCACGTAAACCAAGCACTCTGCCTCCAGGATTGATAAGGCCTGCCATAGGAGTGACTTATAGGTTTACATGTGTCCAGATATAGGTTTATATATAGGTATACTATATCTAAGCAAGGGGTGATTACACCAACTTGCCCCAGCTGAGTGATCAGCCAGTTGTGTCAATTTAAGAACCAGCCAGGGGTGGCAAAAGCTATGCTGCAGCCCCTGGTAGGCCTTGGATGCACCTATGCCCTTGGCACCTATGGTGCACTGTATAGGGGCTGACAAGTTGTCCAGTACCAAATTGGTGATGTACCTAAAGTACATGGAGTCCATTTTAAGGGAGAGCAGATAGCCTGGGGCCCTGAATAGCAGGGAACCAGGCCAACTAAGTCGAAAACCAGCTAAACACAAGGCAAACAATCTGGGGAAACCATAGTCAGGTAGCCACCTTCCTACAACTAGCCTAAAAGCAGCCTTCAGTGGCCTAAGAGCCCATTCCACCAGGGCCAAGGCCACTACAATGCCATTGGCATAAGGGGTTTATATTCTTGATATCCACCAGGTTCCGACACATGCTGGTACATACATTCACAAAGCACTACTGTTCACTCCCAAGTTGAATAGCTGTGAACACTGTGACAATTCCCATTTAGGCTTCTTCCATTTTCATTATTTGCCTGCTTTAGAATTCTTGTATCTTTTTTAATAGAAAATTTGAAGTTTTAGATGCACAGAAATGTTAGTATCATGACTGCTTCCTTTCTAGGCTTTAGATTCACAGACATGTTAGTATCATGACTGCTTCATTTCTAGGCTGACATTTCTTTGTTGTTGTTATGGGATGCTGTCATAACATTGTGGTTGCTTATTGTATTAGCTGACATGTTTTTTAAATCATTTTTACTTGAAGGAACATCTCATCTATATGTGAATCAAGATGACACATTTATTGTCATATTCGCTTACTCTAGATGATGCTTGCTGCAAGTACTTGTTATTTTATAAATATAACATAAAATTGGCGATCAGATTCTTTAAAAACCCAGGTTTCATACCATATGTTAGAGGGGCTTCACAATAGGACTATCACACCAGAGGTCATGCCAATTTGCAAGAGAGACATTATCTTTAGCCTTGGACTGCTTATCATTCCCGGGCAAAATAGATAGAAAACAGCACAACACATATTTTGTACTGAAAGAAGGTATGCTGTGTGATCTATCTTAAGAAACTCGATTTATGTGCTTGCTATTTATAGCTTCTGCTCAAATTTAGCAGAGACTTAGAAACAGCCGTAGAGTGTTAGGAGTCTAGGATCTTCCTAACCATGTGAAGAAGTTTCATGTTGATTTTGCTGGCCATGTCTGGCACTGCTGCATTTATTTTTGCATTCTGTTTGGTTACCATTCATATTTTATGCACTAGACCTTGGTTTAGTATATCCCTATTTGTTAGAGCTATTTTGAGTGTGTTATTCATTTATGAAAATGTGTTTGGTGTTCCACTCTGTCTTTGAACTCATCTAGTGGGACTGACTGTGACCAGAAAACACTTCCTGCACAGTACTGCTGAGAGGGTTTTCTACTGGTCTCAGTTCAACTGGGTTTCTAATTCATATTTGGGAGGTACTGCTTTGGTAACTGTTTGAATCTAAAGGTGATGAATCTGCTGTTAGAAATAGACATCAGAACAACAAGTTACTTACCCTTGTTAATGCTCTTTCTGGTGGATACTCTATCTAACTGCACATTTTCACTGGCATCCCTCCTACTCGCTCTGTGGGGTGGCCTCTTTAACATCTAAATATATCCCAAGTTAGAGATAAGCATGCTGTCGCCAACAGTTGTTCTACACTCTGTGTATAAAGGTGCAGAAAGTGAAGGAGACAAGAAACTGACATCAGGACGCTGGAGTGGTGCTTATATGCAGCTCCATCACTTCCAGGGTGGTATGGAACCAAAGCGGAGCCACACAACACCACCTACGGGCGCAGAGGAGCACTGGTGTTGCAGCTGTCCAGATCCAGTCTGGCTTCTGAGGTTATTGTAAAAATGAGGAATCTGCAGTTAGAGTATCCACTTTAAGGTAAGTAGATTGTTCACTATACCCACCACCATACCCCAACACACCCAACATTGTAATAACACAAAACGAACAGCATACCCCATTCTGTATCCACACCACTAACATCCTATGCTAACACATCTACCATCATACGCCAACACAACCACCATCAAATGTCCACCTGAAAATATAACATACCAATTTACACTCACTTACATACAACTCAACCCATTATATGCCAAAACACATCATCAAATGCCAGTGTACTTGCCTCATTATTTCTGTAATTACTTCTACACAAGCAACCTCATATGTAACACAACCAACATCTTATGTCCACAGAATCCATTACAAGTTAACACACTCACTATTGTACTCCAGCATACCTGTCATCATATGTGAAAACTATTAACATCATATGCCAGCTAACACACAAAACATATCTCCACACCCTACATAATACACCCACACATCCACCTTCATACACCAATAAACCTGCATTCATACATCTAACATCCACCATTGTAAATGGTCACATCCAGCATCATCTCCCCACATATTGACTATCACATGCTAACACATTCCTTATTGTGTCAACACACGCTACACATGATTTCTTTAAATTTAGGCATGTGGATTTATTCCTCATCTATATAGTTTGAATTGTAATACATTTTCTGTATAAAACATGTAGTATAATATAGCATATAAGCTGGTTTAGGGGACATATTCTGCAAACCTAAAATGTTTGTGATTACAGTGTGAAAAGTAACGGAGGTAGAATAAATAACTGGTGCGAAATGTGCATTGTTTACTACCTGAGCTCCAACATGAGCTACCAAACCATGTGAAGTATCCCTATTGGAAGTTTAATTTGTCAGGCTAAGTTTATGAATCAAACATCTACAATGCATACAATATTGATTGGTGCGTGCACAACATAACAGTAGAGACATAATAATTATGGAATATCCACTCTACTAGTGCGAAAGAGAGACACCAATCATAGACAGTTACTATGTGTGAGTGTTTTCTCGCAACAAATACATTCAAGCATCCTGCGGTAAGCAAAAATTTGTTAATGGGCTAGTTATTCAACGATTGAGTGATTTGAATTGTTATATTAAAATATTATGTCATTCAGAAGAGTGAATTGTAATTTGCTCCCATTGCATCTGTCACTTAGTTAATGGCATCTACCAAAGAGTTGTGATTTAAAATGCAATCCTATGCAGAGTTTTTTGGGGTATTTTGCTTTTGTTGTGCATAATAATTTCTAAAAAGGTATCTTCTGTATTTGCAGAAATGGATGGATGGAGGTTTTACCAATTGCCTCCCCGTACTCCCTGTTGGCCGAACTGTGACTATTTCACCTTTCAGTGGTCGGCAGGATATCTGCCCACAAGACAAGGGACTGTTGGATTTTCATTTTAAATTTGCCAAGCAAGATATACTGGTGAGTCAGTTAAACAGAGCAATGTTTTCTAGTCAATGGTAGCCAGCACACATATGGGGTGGTGAGGCGGGGGCAAGGAAGTAGGAAGATGTAATTGGGAAAAAAAAGAAAAATTCACTTACCTCCTCGCCGCTCTGTCCCACGTAATATCTCCTCCGCCGAACGTGAAGCAGCCAGGCACCCCTGAACCAATCACAACGCTGCAATGCAGGGCTGTGATTGGTGTGAGCGCTGTGGTTTGGCGCTGAGACAGGGACTGGGGGCCTGGGCATGTTCCCTAGTGCAGGCTTTAATGCAGCCTGTATGGAGAACATTCTTAAGTGCGCATAATAGTTTGGCCAGTCCGAGATGGCTGGTCAAAACATCATGCACACTTTAGTGTGCCCACCACACCTCCCCTGCTCTGTCAGCAGAGCAGCCCCGCCCTCATGCTGCCCCAGCAGGGAAGAATATAATGATAATAAGATTGCGATATCATTTTATTTTTCCCTTCTTTTACTGCTGTACAGCAGCAGTGGGGCGACGCTCCTCCGCCTTAGCTGAGGAGCCGCCAATGTTTCTAGTTCTTCAAAAGCCTACAGGGTGCTTTGACTTGGCAAAAATGATTGTTTCACCTTCATGCTTTCAATTCGAGTTGTGTAGAGCAGTATTCCTGGACTTTTTTCTGTAGAAATGCTGTTCTGTTCGATTGCAGGTTTTATTTTTATGAAAACTAACCTATACACCGGGTTATGTGTGTGTTTCATGAACTCTATCACACATTGGTATTAAATAGATTGGAGTGACAAGGATTATATATTTATAAAACTTCTTTTTAATTGTTATTTTTTAAACTTCTCACAAGTGATTATGTGATTTTTTTCTCCTTTTCACATTTTTTTATATATATACATAAATAAACATTGATATACTTTTACACAATTCATACAAAATTCTAAACATAGATATATATCTGATTACAATGATTTATATACATATATTGATACATAAGTCAACAACTGATTATTCATGACCAATACAAAACTAGATCCAACGCGTTTCGGCGAATCGCCTTCATCAGGAGTTTTGTATTCTTTACAGTTGATACTAAAATAGTAGAAAACACTCAATTAATTTTTCTCAAAGATGGAACAATCTATAATAGACAATATGTGACAGTAGTTATACCTATATTACACTAGTTCTCTCTATTCTGTAGATGGTTCAAAAGCACCCTCTCCCAGTGCCGGAAACCCTCACCCTAGATGACTACAAGCTCTATCTATATACATCAGTATCTACATATTTACATTAAACCTAAACATGTAATATTTACATATATACATTCTTTATCTATATACACACCTTATTAGTCTGATCCTTATATTCAACATTCTCTGAGTTTGTATTATTTCGGGTTAATTTTGACAATTTCAAACTAAGCGCCCATTTAGAGATCGTTTTAATTTTAAATGTCTGCAGAAGTTGCCCAATACAGTGATAGCGACTGACTGTGAATGGCTTATACGCAATGTATCCTACCTTAAGTATAATAATGAGGATTCTATGCGAGATAAAGGGAAGCAGTATCTGGATGGCGACGGCTGGGAAGGTCCTGGACAGATTTAGAATCTAAAGCAATAGTATATAATAAAATACAGGATCATCGAAGTCTGTTTAATGATCTAATGTGAACAAAACCTTTCATTTAAAAATTAGTACCTGTGAGAGGATCTATTTTGGTAGAAATACAGGCCCACATGCATCATTGTTTCATTTTGCACTTCCTAATTTGCGATTTTTAGGGAATCGCAAATTAGGAAATGCAAAATGGGATGCATGTACATTTTCGCAAAACATTTGAGAATCGGTGAAAATCGCAATTTTTACCGATTCTCAAATATTATGCGATTAACAAAGTGCGAATTCGCAATTCCCATTCATTCCTATGGGCTAAAATGCCCATAGGAATGAATTGGAATTGCGAATTCGCAATTTGAAATCGCAATTCAGCAATGCATTTCAAGGGTGGAGAGGGGGGTCCAAATGACCCCCCCCCCCTTCACCCATGAAATGTACTTTTGAGTATAAGTTACATACACACATGTCCTAAGGACATGTGTGTCTATAACTTTACAGTTTAAAAAATGCATGTTTGTGCTTTTTTAAACAATTTCGCAAATTACCACGAGGTTCAACTTCGTGGTAATTTGCACTTGCAATTTCAAATTTCGCAATTTGAAATCTAATGATGCATAGCAGTTTAGAAATCGCAAAATTGCGATTTCTGAAATGCTATCGCAATTTTAGAAATCGCAAAAAAGTTGCGATTTCTAAAAAAGCATGATGCATCTCAAAAAGCATTTTTGGAATCGCAAACGGTCGATTTTAAGGAATCGCACCGTTTGCGACTCCAAAAATGTTTGATGCATGTGGGCCACAGTCCTTTGATTAAACACCACATATCGAGGTATAGTTTGCGGTATGTCCCTGATGTAGGGTTCTGCCAAAATATACAATTGTCTGTCAAAATATAAAAACGAGATAACACTTACTAAATGTTCAATGTTACTATTCATTGAAAATGTAGCAGTTGAATCAGTGGTACCTACTTGTGATCAAGGTTTAAGTGTATATCGGCTATGATGGCTGACTTTATGTTCGTGCAAAGCGCACTGAAACCAATCCTGCCTGAAAAAACCGAAATAAACAAGGTGTAAGAACTCAATGGTTCCTGAGAATAGTTGCCATAATCATCTACAGCTGTGACAGGTAAGCGTATCTTAAACAGAAGCGGCATTCTAATGTTATCCTCATAACGAAGATAAAAAGTAATACTAAAACTGTGCCACCCAAATAAACTTCTGGCAGAAATATTGGTGCCATCCTATCTGTCTAGCATGTAAGCGGTCATCTTAGAAAACTAGAATCCTGCAAATGTTGCTGGCGTGCTCAATACTCGCTAGGTGATCGCCACTTGTATCTAGATGTGCAATCCTATAGACCCTCGGCTAAGGGACCTACGGCATCTAAGGGGATAACTATTCTACCGGAGCCCCTGTCTATGGATAGGGTCCTTACTTACTTAAAAACCGGCCGTCGCAGAGTCCCGTCTTCACCGAACTGCTACAACCTAACCAGTGTGTATGTTGGATATTTAAACCCACAGAACGCGCTTTCGTGCCATACTACGATGGAGGCATCGCGATGATAGGGATAGCAAGACAGAGGAGTCTAGGTAAATGGTAATTGAAAGCGGAATGGGCGCCATCTTTAAATGTGTTCATGATAATGAGAGTACTCTCTCAATCTTTAACATTTAAAAGACTGGAATGAAAATTGAGTTTTTCAGTGACTACTTTACTAAAAGATAATGGACCCAACTATTAATGAATAAAAATAAACTGAATTATTAATGTATGTAAATGGCCCAAAACAGTGATTATATTTAAAAAGTGATTATGCTTCCGCATTTCTGTATATAGAGATACAAATCCTGAATTATGTATGTTTGCCATAGAATCAATCCAATTATGAACAGGATACCGAGTGTAGTTGCAACTAAAAAAGGCTCTGATTTCTCGCAAGAAGGACCCGGCCATCTTAGGGTGGTGAATGACCTATGTAGTTAAACTGAATTGGCTGTAAATGCGTAAACATATGATGGTGTGTCGCTTGATGTCTAATCCAAATAGCGATCTGCAGACATTTAAAGATTGAAATTTAAAGGCTAAAGCTGGGTAACCAGATAAATGCAACAACAGGAGGGAAAAATAGTCCAAGATGACCTATTATTGGCACCAAATACATGATAAACTTTCTCGTAAACATATCATAATTTGTAAAATATATAATGACAAACATTTTCTTCTTCTTCTGAAAATACGTTATTCACTAGAATGTCAAGATATAAACTATGGATGTCCTTGCACCTCGATCTTATAGTTCCTAAATAGACTAGATGCAGACTTATCTATTCATATATATCTTATATAAGTGCTTGTTCCCATGGAATTTCCGCATTTAACCCATTCGTTGCTGTTCCAAGAAGAAAAATCCAGTAGACTTCCCGCATTTTGCGGACTTTCTCCAAGTCTAAACCGGTCTTTACTTGAATTCTTTCTAAAATGTACCAAGACATACTGTCTGGAGTATGGTTATATTCCAGATAGTGTGTAACCATGGGGGCTGCTAACTTCTTCATGCGTATGGCTGATCTGTGCTCTGTCAATCTTACATTGAGCGCTCTCCCTGTTTGGCCCACATAGCCCAATTGACAAGGACAAATAATAAGATAAATGACATTACTGGTTCTACAGTTGTTGAGATCCTTAGGTTTTACCAGTTGTTTGTTAAATGTGAGACTGGGACCTTGCTTCACTGTTTGACACGACTTGCAATTGCTGCAACTGTACGTTCCTGTTACCGGTTGCATGTCTAAAGATGACTGTTGTTCATGTAAACCGGGTGTCTGCATTCTCGATCTTACAATGTGATCTTTAAGGGACTTGTTCCTCTTATAAGCAAAGATTGGTTTAGGTAATTGCTCCGTTTTCGAAAGATTCACATTTAATATATGCCAATTTGCGTACATTAGTTGTCTTATTCTGTCATTAAGGACTGAGTGTTTGGTTATAAAAATTAAATTCGGGACCACTTTAGTTGTTTTAGGTTCAAGGAGACATTGTCGATCATAAAAGCGAGCCCGCTTAAATGAATCTCTTACGATTTTCTTAGGGTACCCACGCGCAAGGAATTTAGCCTTCATCATTATGGATTTTTCATCGTAATCAAGAATGTTCTTACAATTTCGTCTAAGGCGCAAGAATTCACCAAATGGTACGCTATTCTTTTGCACAGTGGGATGGTAACTATCATAATGTAGGAGGGTATTCCTTGCCGTCGGCTTAACGAATAAGTCGACTGCAAGGATTCCCTCCTGGTGTTTAATGGTAACGTCCAAGTATTCTACTTGTGCTCTATCTACATGTTTGGTGAAGTTGATGTTGGTGTCACATTCATTGATCCATAAAAAGAATTCCTCCAAAGTATCTTCATTCTCTATCCAGATAAAGAAGACGTCATCTGTGAATCTGGACCACCTGGTCACAGATTCACAGAACGGCGCCATTTCGTTGAATATATATTTGTCCTCAAATCTGGACATATATATGTTCGCTATCGTAGGGGCGCAAGATGCGCCCATACTGACTCCTTGCTGTTGTTTATAGATGTTACCATGAAATTCAAAGATATTATCAGTTAGTACGATCTTAAGGCATTCCAGAATAAAAATAGATGGACAAAGGATTTGGTATTTTTGGATAAACCAATGTGTGGCTTCTAGAGCTCCTTGGATGGGGATATTACTGTAGAGAGCCTCTATGTCCATAGTGACTAGTATCTGGGAAGTGCTGCAGAATTTGGTATTTTCTACCAGGTTTATTATTTGTCTGGTATCTTGCACATATCCAGGGATTCGGGCAATGTGAGGGCATAAGATGGCATCAATGTACTTTGCCAAAGGTTCCGTTATTGAACCAATAGTAGTAACTATTGGCCTTAAAGGTGGATCATTGATATCTTTGTGCACCTTTGGAATGCCATAAATGCTTGCCAATTTAGGGTTGTCTATATTTAAGTATTGCCACTCCTTGTTACATATTTCCCCCTCTCTTAGCGCTTTGTCTGTTAATTTTTTAATCTTGGCTCTGGTTTGGGAAGTAGAGTCTTTAGTTATGCGGGTGTAGAACCGAGAATCACTCAACATCTCTTCCATCTTCTGTATGTATCTTGATGTATCATACACCACAATACCTCCCCCCTTATCACATGCTTTTACTGTGATGTCTTTGTTCATTTTAATCATTTCAAGTGCCTTATGTTGGTTCAAGGATAAGTTAAAGGTGGTTCTAGGTACATATGTGGTCAGGTTACTGAACTTGTCATATATGACCCGTTCAAAAATTGCCACCTGAGGTGGAAGTTGGTCTAAGGTGGGAGTAAAAACTGACTTGGGTTTCAATCCTGAACGATTAAATTCTTCAGAATTATTCTCTTGACCAGAGAAAAAGAATTTGAGTCTTATCTTTCTCAGGAAAGTCTGTAAATCCCTGAAAAGATCAAATTTATTTAAACCTGAATGAGGTTTTACCCAGCTCTGAATCCCCCTTGATATTACAGGGGTGTTTCCATACATGTAAAAATACACCTGTTAATATCATCAGCCTTTCAGTATAAATCTAATAAGTGTCAGAAAAACTGCCCAGAATTAAAAACAAAACAGTTGGTAAAGGGATGGTGCTGCACTTTATTCCCCATTTGGACTCCAAAACTAATTTTTTACTAGTGGACTGGTGGTAATACCACCCAGTAATGCCAGGTCCTGTGTTCCCACCCCATTTCAAAGACTTGCCTCATAAGTAGGGCCTAGTAGTAGCCAAAGGGGAAATGGCTGCATGCGCAGGAAGAGAACTGTGTTAGTCTTGGTATTTCTCAAAACTCTAGACGTGCCATTTACATATGTAACTGTCTTGTTTACCTCGCGCTTGAAGAGGAATACCAAACTGCTTGGCCTTAATTCAAGTGTAGTCCTCACACTTAACAGATATATAGGGGGTGGCAGTTATAATACTTTTGTTAGCCGTTCCCTTCAGATTATGAATAATAAAACAATAGGAATGCTACTGTTAGCAGTTATCCATGTCTTTGTGTGCAGTACTGGAATTAACGGACACAGATTCCTAGTTCTGTGGGAGTACTTAAAGGATGTCAGAGTTCTGAAATTATTCTATTTGGATCTAATAATCTAAGGTATGCCCTTCAGCTGGATGGACACCCTCTAGTACCGCCAGTCTGCTGTTGCCGACATCTGGTTGACACTCATTTGGCTGGCATTTTTGTACTACAAAGCCGTTAATAATAATATAAAGCACCTCACAATTGTTATTAATATGGCACGTATTTAGCCCTTAAGAGTGAATCATGACTCGATTAAGGTGTGATTTTTTTTAACCTGACTGGCAGATATTGCACCATAGTTCTTGATTTGCAAAATACATTTTTTCATACTTTAAAATCTTTTCTTTTACTCTGATCAGGGCAAGATAGAATTCTATGGTCAGGGCCAGAGGCTCGGATTATGCTTTACTATTTCATTTATTAAGCAGCCTTAACCAAACATTTGTATCCAAAGACTACAAATCCCATGAGTCTTTGCAACAACCCCAACATAATAACCATAGAATCAGTCCCATAATAAACCAACATCATGGAAAAACACTTCCTCTTTCTTTGTTACTCAGCAGCCATATAAGTGCTTCTCATTCATGTCTGGAATATTGGGTGTTGGTTTTACATTGTATGGCTTGTGAAATGACTACTGTTGACCATTGTTCATACTGCGGCGTGTTTTGTGCTGTCACTATTTGAAACTGGCTGCTCCGGTGCCATAGCTGCAGCTTTGAACTGGGGCGTGTACGACGAGTAACATTCCAGCCGGGGACTTCAGGACCTGAATTCCAAGATGTGGGTCCTTCGGCCTTCCAAACAATTCCCTCTGCTTATTACTGGCACATCTCGCCTTTGCAAAGCGAGACTTGCAGTGTACAGCAGCATTGAAGAAGGCTCGCTGTCCCACACAACCTCCAGCATCACGCCTGCATTCTTGACCTGCGCGGTGACTGGATATCCTCATTAGGGGGGCTTGGAAGGTGTGCGTCTCTTACAAAAGGAGACGCGCCTCTCCCTGCCGCATTCCACACATTCCTTACTGTGTGTCTCGGCGTCTTGCGGTTCTTTCTTCCTTCCTCTGTCAGAGATGGGCAAAGAGCATAGCGAACACACAAGACGTTTCGATTCTGCATTCAATACATATTTCTGCCTTAGTTTATTCTCCAGCTAAGCGGTTTCCTCCACACAGCATTTCCCCTTGTGGCTCGTAGCATTTAGAGAGCCAGGTTACAGTTTTTCTCTGTGAGCAGTCAACAAGCATTGGCTAAACTAAATTTGCCTGGGCTGGCCAGGAAGTGTTATTACCACATTTTACTTCATTATTTCTGCCTATTGACCTTAAATGTAACCTGATCAGCCATGGCAGGTGTCATTGACGAATACTGGGAGTCCGTTGAAGAGTAGCAGTTGCTTCTCCCTGTCCAAGATGAGCTAGTGGATGCCATAGACACATCCGTAGAGACAGTGGTCGAAGTGGGGGGAAAAAAGTAGTGGAACTGTGGGTGGAGATCAGGGGGCGGGAATAACCTGAGGCTTGGGTCAGTGGGCGGAATCAGAGGTGTGGCCAGAAAGAGCAAATCATTTTAATTTGTAGTGTTTGTTTGGCATTTCACTGCCTAGTTGCAACTTATTATGTTATTTAATTCAAACAATGGATACACATGTATTTAGGGTTTAATGAGTTATTGACATTAAAATACATTCACAAATTGGGATTCGTTTCTAATCACAGAATGTCCCAAATACGTTTAAAAGTGGAATCACAAGCCACTGGTCTCTGAGCTATGGAGTTTCTGTCATCAGCACGTCTCCCTTTTTCCACAAGAGCAGTTCAAACATGAATGACAAACAATTATTCTACACGTTTATACAAAGCAATATGCATATATAGGTATAAATCTATAGTACAAATAAATGCTTTTGTACAGAGGGATATGCTGTATATTTCTGTTTGCTTATGGTGGTTATGTGAGGAAGAGTCAATTCTTTGGTAGTTTTCTGAAGCTATGGTGGCTGTCCATGGATCTTATCTTCCACTTGACAAAACTCCATCCATCTCTTAGAAAAACATTAATCACCGGAGTTATGAGTACAATTTTATTGTTACAGAAAATTGCTGGAGGCCAGGAAGGAGGCAGCATGCGATTTTACAAAAATAATATACTTGCGAACATGACACCCCTACGCGAGTCAGTAAGCACTTCTCCACCCATGGAAAACAATGTTGTTCAAAGAAAGACGAGAAAACAAAAGCAGCGCTTCACTTTCAAACTCAGTAAAGTGCTTCTAATGTGTTTGGGTGAATAAAATCAATCTGCCCATTTTGACTCCGCTCTAATTTTTATTGTATTGTAATTGCATTTCTGTAGTAGGGGATCTCTGTGTATAGTCATAATCTAGTGAATAGTCCCGCCCATGTGCGTGGACCCCGGAGCAATCAAAAATAATCTCTAAAGTGTCGAAAAAATGCAGATCTGCACAGACACTTAAGAGAGAATTTAAAGACATATAATGCAGCCTATAAAAGGCTACACTGTCCAGTACTTCAGCTAGAAATTCCACCAAAAATCCACAAAAACAGCAAAGCCTGCCCAGATTTCCTTTGTCTTCAGTACAAACCCCTCTGGAAGATAGAGAGGAAGGCATGGACAGACAAGCCCCATAGGCTGCCATTATGTGGCTCAGAATAGGATACTGTGCCTTTAAGAGAACTTTCCAGAACTTCACAGTATCCCAGAATGCCTTGCAGGTCTCCCTTACTTTCAGTTCTTTTTTCCGGCTCCTGCAAGCAGGACCCTGGAGCATTGAGCTCTCCCCTTTCAAGGGTTTTGTTGGTGTTTTTTCACTAAATTCGATTTTGTGTACTTTTAAAGTACTTTGGTGACTTTCTTCTTGGTTTGTTGCACCCTTTTGTTGTCCATAATGCCTGCATTATTTGACAAATGCCCGGAGTGCTCCAGGAAGAAGGCCAAGACAGACCCCCATGAGGTCTGTATCCTCTGCCTTCCCTCTTCCCACGTCCCTGAGGAGTGTGAGATCTGCCAAGGCTTCTCTGGCAGGACCCTGAAGGACAGACTGAAGATCAGGCTTCAGGGACTAGAAGAAAGAAGACAGAAGACGCAAGGTGGGTCTGGAGGGGCTTCATCTGCCCATGCTGAGGCCCCTGGGGGGCTCCCCGGGGGCAGGAAGCCCAGCACACGCCCCCATTCTCCGTCTGGGTCGGTGGCACCCACCAAGACGTCGAGGGGGAAGTCCAAGGCCGGCTCCCCATCTCCCCAGGGCTCTGGGTCGAGAAAACGTCGCCCGTCGACGTCGAGGGACCTGCATAGGCCGCCGTCGAACACAGAGACTCTGTCATAGTCGCTGTCTTCGTCGTCGTTGACGCTCGCCGCCGAGGCGGTACCGTCGATCGCCGTCAAGACACAAGGCGTCATCGTCGTCGAGGGGATCCTCGTCGTCGAGCCCGCCGTCGGTGCAGAAGCACTCGCCGGCGAGACGGAGGCGTTCACCGTCGAGGCGTAGGAGGTCGAGGTCGACGTCGAGACGCTCCAAGGCGACGTCGAGGCGATCGACGTCGAGGCGCAAGAGATCGCCGTCAAGGCGCAGAGGGTCGTCGTCGAGGTGGTCCGGGTCGACGTCGAGACACGGCAGCCGTTCGACGCCGAAGAGGAGGAGACGGTCGACGCCGAAGGGTCGCTCGACGTCGAGGGGCCGGCGATCGACGCCTGAACACCGGTCGGTGGCGCCGAAGGATCGTACTACGCGGCCTAGGGCTGAGGGGGGCTCCCCGCAGCCCAGGAAGGATGGTGGGTCACCGGGATCGGTGTACTCGGAGGTGTATACCCCAAAGAAGTCTGTTCCACCTCCTCCTCCCCTACCTAGGGGCCCGTGTCCGAGGACTCCTACCCCTCCTCCTTTGCCTCCTCTGCCTGAAAAGCCGCCACCGGTTCCGCCGAGGTCGGTCTCGTTGCCCGATCTCCCGACCCCTCCTAAGAAGACTCCGAAGTCTAAGGAACCACGTAAGCCCAAGTCGGCCACCCCGGAGAAGCCGGTGGACCGGCCGAGGCCCAGGAGATCGAAGTCTCGCTCCAGACGGAGGGAACGATCGAGGAGTAGGCACAGGTCCTCCACCCGTTCCAGACGGCACCGTAGGAGACACAGATCCAGGACCGATACGTCCTCTAGGACCCGCTCCTATTCCCCTACTTTGTCCGATTCACCGGAGACTAGGGTGTCTCCTATCGATGGCATCGGTACGTTCCAGGAGGTTCTCCTGAGGGGGCCGCGAAGTTGGGTATCACGGTGACGGCTCCTACACCTACGACGTCCTTGATATTCGAGACTTTGCACAAGAAGCACCTGTCTCGCCCTCTGTTGCCCTTGGTTCCGGGACTGGTTGAACCAGCACAAGAACTCTTTCTTACACCGGCGGTGGTGAAGGCCGCCCCGTCTAGACTTTTGAAGAAGTACAGGGCGCCGGACTCAGACCCTGACTTCCTGAGGATGGACCCGGTCCCCGACTCAGTAATAGTTACGGCGGCCAGGAAACAGCATTCTACCTCCCCGTCCTCCACCGTGCCTCCAGACAAGGAGAGCCGCTGGATTGATTCGGCGGGAAGGAAGGCATGTGGGACTTCTTCCACCACAATGAAGGCTTCCAGCGACTCGGCATTACTGGGACGATATGACCGTGCGCTTTGGGATTCCATGGAGCAGTTCGCGGACCTTGTGCCGCGTGACAGGAGGGAGGACTTCATGGAAATTGTCAAGGAGGGGATGCTGGTCTCGAACCAGGCCATCAGTGCCGCGGCGGATATCTCCTTGTTAGCTGCACATGGCTACTGCCATGGTATCAACCAGCGCCGCCATGCATGGCTCAGACTTACGTCTCTCAAGCCTGAGGCGCAACAGCGAGTGGCCAACCTGCCGTTTTCCGGGGACACGCTCTTCGGTAAACACGCAGATGACGAGATGGCCCGGATGAAGGCCGAGGCAGAAACCCTGACGGCGGTGGGCTTGGAGAAGCCCAAGGACAAGAAACCCTACCGCCAGTTCCAGCGGCGGTTCGGCTCGCAAGGGAAAGGAAGAGGACAGTCTTCGGGACAACAGCAGCAGCAGCAACAACAGCAGCAGTTCCGAAGACCTTTCCAAAAACGTCAGAGGGGTAGAGGTGGACAGCAGCCCTCTACCGCGAACAAGGGCCCGGCCGGGTCTCGACCCTGAGCGGTTACTTCCCCGTCATCCGTTACCCACTCCGGTGGGGGGAAGCGTTCAATCTTTTCTGGCAGAGTGGAGAAAAATTACTCAGGACAAGTGGGTGCTGAATATTGTTTGCAATGGATACAGTCTTCGGTTCATCAGCCCTCCTCCAGCGATCCCTCCGGTCAGCTCGCAGTATCAACTACGCGAGCTCCAGGCGGAGGCCGATATTCTGTTAAGGAAAAGGGCGATAGAAGACGTACCTCTGTCTCAAAGAGGAAGAGGTCTGTACTCCCGGTTCTTTCTGGTTCGCAAAAAGGACAAGAACGAGTTCAGGCCCATTCTGGACTTGCGGCAGGCAAACAAGTGGATTCGCAGAGAAAAGTTTTGCATGCTGTTGTTGCATCAGATTTATCCTCAGTTGCAACAGGGGGACTGGCTTTGTGCCATAGACCTTCAAGATGCGTACTTCCACGTGCCCATCGCGCACAAGCACAGGAAGTTTCTGCGGTTCCAAGTGGGCACCAATCATTACCAATACACGGTGCTGCCTTTCGGACTGAAATCTGCACCCAGGACATTCTCGAAGTGCATGGCAGTGGTAGCGGCACACCTAAGGAAAGGCAAGGTGTTTGTCTACCCGTACCTGGACGATTAGTTGATCAAGGCCTCCTCCTTCTCAGAAGCCCAAGCGGACTTCCGGAAGACGTGCGTTCTCTTGAACAAGTTGGGGTTGCACATCAACATGTCCAAGTCTGTCCCGATCCCGGTCCAATGTATTCAATACTTGGGGGCCACCATCAATACGCTGTCAGCAAGCGTGTCTCCTTCGGAGGAGCGACGGAGATCGATCCTTCGGAAGGCTCAGGCTCTTATGACCGCTCCATCTACAACAGTGAGGACGGTGTCTTCTCTACTGGGGTCGATGGCCTCTTGTATCTTCCTCACTCCTCATGCACGACTACACATGAGACCTCTGCAGGAGTGCCTGGAGGACCAATGGGACCAGAGGAGAGGATCTTGGGACGACAAGATACGACTGTCTCTGCATGCTCTTCAGTCTCTGACGTGGTGGTGTTCAGCGGAGAATCTCCTCAGAGGAGTTCCCTTCCACAAGGACATTCCTACTCAGACGATCGTGACGGATGCTTCTCTCCAGGGCTGGGGAGCGCATTCGGGGGACTTACAGATCCAAGGCACGTGGTCTCAGACGGAGTCCACGTATCACATCAATTTCCTGGAACTCAGAGCTGTTCACTTGGCGCTGAAGGCCTTTCATCCGTCCTTCCGGACCAATTCTCTGCTTGTACAGACGGACAATACGACCACGATGTATTACCTCAACAAGCAGGGGGGGTCGAGATCGCGCACCCTGTCTTGGGAGGCGCAGACGATCTGGCACTGGCTTCTGGCAAGAGGATTGACGATAACGGCTACCCATCTGCCAGGTGTACAGAATGTTCAGGCGGACGCACTGAGCAGGCTGATTCAGGAAAACCACGAGTGGGTCATAAACGACGACGTGCTAGGAGAAGTCTTCGCAAGGTGGGGGACTCCAGACGTAGATCTGTTCGCCACCGCCGAAAACAGCAAATGCCGAGACTTCGCCTCCAGGTACTACCAGCAAGGGACGCTGGGGAATGCACTCTGGATCAACTGGTCGAACAGCTTTGTTTACGCTTTTCCGCCCATCCCTCTGATTCCGGCGGTGCTCATCAAGCTGTCCCGGTCCAGGGCACGAATGATCCTGATTGCCCCGGAATGGCCCAGACAGTGGTGGTTCACGGACCTTCTACACCGGTCCCTCCTTCCACACATTCGGTTGCCGTGCAGGCCGGACCTTCTCACGAAGTTCGGGGGGCAGATGGTGCACCCCAACCTCTCATCCTTGAGTTTGGCGGCATGGCTCCTGAGGTAGTGCAATATGACCATTTGAATCTACCAGTCGATTGCATGGACATACTGAAGGAGTCTAAGAGGCCCTCCACTCGGACGTCATACGCTTACAAGTGGAAGAGGTTTTGTATCTGGTGTGTGTCCAGGAACTTCGATCCTACGACGTGCAAGGAAGATGTCATCCTTCCCTACCTTCTACATTTGGCGCGATCTGGCCTTAATGTTCACTCTATTAGGGTTCATCTCGCTGCATTGACTGCCTACAGGAAAAGCCCTTCACAGACTTCCTTCTTTCAGATCCCTGTGATCAAAGACTTTTTGGAAGGCTTGAAGAAAGTGTTCCCTCCTGTCAGGCTTCCTTCGCCTTCATGGGAATTGAATGTGGTGCTGTCCAGTTTGATGAAGGAGCCTTTTGAACCCATTCATAAGGCTTCGTTGCAGCACCTGTCCTGGAAGGCGGCGTTCCTCGTGGCCATTACATCGGCCCGCAGGGTGAGTGAAATTCAGGCATTGTGTTGTAATGAACCTTATACTGTATTTCATGCTGCTAAGGTTGTTATGCGTACTCACCCTAGATTTCTTCCCAAGGTTATTTCTGACTTTCATGTCAATCAAACTATAACTTTGCCTACGTTTTTTCAGAATCCTTCATCTCCAGCGGAAAGGTCCTTACATTCCCTGGATGTCCGGAGGGTGTTGAAATTTTATCTGGATAAGACTAAAGATATTCGTAGGTCAGACCAATTGTTTATCAATTACGGATCAGTCAGGACGGGTCTTGCGACCTCTAAGCAGTCCATTTCTAGGTGGATTGTGTCCTGCATACAACTATGTTACCAGAAAGCTAATAAGACCTTAGGGGGTAAGCCTAAGGCTCATTCCACCAGGGGCAAAGCTGCCATGACAGCCTTGCTCCGTAATGTGCCGATTGCAGAGATTTGCAAGGCCGCCACTTGGAAGTCGGTTCATACCTTTGCTAAGCATTACTGTCTGGACGCTGATGCCAGAGCAGATGCTCAGGTTGGGCAGGCTTCGCTGCGGAATTTGTTCGCACAATAGTGGTGTTGGTTTCTTTTCTCCACCGCCGTTTTGGTGTGGGGATGGGCTTGCCATTCTTTTCACTAGATTATGACTATACACAGAGATCCCCTACTACAGAAGGAGTAGTTTCTTTTCTGTAACTCCAGTTCTGTAGTAGGGGTATCTCTGTTATAGTCATAAGCGCCCGCCCTCCTCCCCGGTGGAGAGATGTTCATGTAAAGAATGCTACAGGTCGGGCGTGTTACGCCTTCAAAAAGAACTGAAAGTAAGGGAGACCTGCAAGGCATTCTGGGATACTGTGAAGTTCTGGAAAGTTCTCTTAAAGGCACAGTATCCTATTCTGAGCCACATAATGGCAGCCTATGGGGCTTGTCTGTCCATGCCTTCCTCTCTATCTTCCAGAGGGGTTTGTACTGAAGACAAAGGAAATCTGGACAGGCTTTGCTGTTTTTGTGGATTTTTGGTGGAATTTCTAGCTGAAGTACTTGACAGTGTAGCCTTTTATAGGCTGCATTATATGTCTTTAAATTCTCTCTTAAGTGTCTGTGCAGTTCTGCATTTTTTCGACACTTTAGAGATTATTTTTGATTGCTCCGGGGTCCACGCACATGGGCGGGACTATTCACTAGATTATGACTATAACAGAGATACCCCTACTACAGAACTGGAGTTACAGAAAAGAAACTACTCCTTATATAGCATGTACTACCCCTGACGAGGCGTCAAAGCACTTTTTAGGTGAGTAGCAAGCTACTCCAGAACCCATAAAGGATTAGTGGTGAATTAGTATAGTGAAACATGAAAGTAATTTGAGTAGTGGATATATTAGTCAGTTTTTTGGATTAAGGAGGATAGTGTAAGGATAGAAAAGGGCTTTAAGGTTTGCATTTATATAGCGCTTGCTACCCCTGATGGGGTGTTGAAGCACTTTTTCGGCGAGTAGCATGCTACTCTAGAACCAATAAAGGATTAGTGGTGAATTAGTATAGTGAAAAATGAAATTAATTTGAGTGGTGGATATGTTAGTCTGTTATTTGGGTTGAAAAGGATAGTGGAGGGATGGAAGAGGAAAGGATTTAGAAATCTTTTTTGTTTTGGAGCTTGGAATGAGTAAAAGGGAGGTGTAGTGGGAAGAGTCAGAGGGAAAGGTTTAGAAAGGCTTGTTTTGGGGGATTGGAACAGTAAAAGAGGTATAAGATGATGCAAGGAGGCGTAATGCTGCCAAATTCCCTCCACGACTGATTGCCACACTCGTCAGGAGTAGGAAGCGCTATGTAAAAGCATCTACAATTACAATTCTGAAAAGGACCTGACAGGCCCATTCCTCAGCACTGTCTCCTGTGTGGCAATCTAATTAATCCCCTAGATAGAGTGCATAATATGAGAGCAGGCAGGGACGCAGCCATGCCTGATGGTCATGCAAGCCTTCCCTGATGTCAGTATCTATGCCGCTAGGAACAACAGCGTGTATGTGTGGGTTCCAACTATAGCAGGACTGCGCTATGGAATGAAGGCTCTGTGACCCTGGCATAGGCTGACCAGATGTCCCGGATTTGCTGGGACAGTCTCGATTTTTCAACAGCTGTCCCCGTAGATTTCAGCAAATTTGGCTCATGTCCCGGTTTTAGAGTGGGTCAACTGTAAACAGTGAGAATCACTTTTTTAGGGGTTCCAGAGCAGGTTTAGTTAACATCTTTTATAAGTAAGTAATTTAATGAACAGGCATGATGTTGGTTTTAAAAATTATGTTATATATGTCTTCTCAGCGCGTCTTCTGAGCTGCTGAGGGCTGTCATTCTATGCCACTTCGCTATTTTAGAATTGTGGGCCTTCCTCTATTTTTGTGAAATCTCCCATTTGTGGGGTCCTAAGATGTGGTAACCCTACTCTGGCAGCATATTACACCCCCCAGAAGACAAAAGCCCCTCTTTGTCTGGAAGTGCAAACAGCGGTGGGGGCAGTGCAGGACTAAAGGCACAACAGCTGCTCTGCACAGTCCAGCATGCGTGTGCCTCAAAGATTTAGCATGCTTCGTAGCAGGGTATTCTAACCCTTTGAGGCCTGCAGCAAGACAGAGCAGTCTGAAGGTATATTTATATGTGCAGCCTGTGTTCGTACACGTCATGACCTCTCAATGAACACACCTCCTCCCTCCTCCCCATAACAAGGTGTTATTTACAGATCGGTAGGGTTTTCCTTTGTTGTTCATAACCAGGAAAGGCCTGCTCTTGACTCTCAGTACACTGATCACGCTCCTTTCCACAGGAGAGATTTCTAGCCCACTATATCGTTTTTTTATTATTGTATACTTTATTCCGTTATTTTCCACATTTTGAACCTTTATTTTCTCTCCTACAAGGCTGCACTTTGGAATAGAAAAATGGCCCAAAAAGACGTCATTTCCAGAGTGATTTTTTTTTGGGGGATCCATTTCACGGAGAAACAAATAAAGGAAAGGAGATGAAAGAGGGAGTAATAACTGTTGTTTGAAGTCAATAAGTGAGGAGGAGCAAGACAGAAAGAGAGGGAGGCAGAGCAGAGGCGCAACTAGAGTCAAATTTCGGGAGGGGGGTGAATCTTTAGGCAATCAGCAGAGTCGAGTTGCAGGGGCTCTTAGAAAGGGTGAAACAACAACAAAGCCCCATTAACATGCACAAGGTCTTTTAAAACCTGTAAAGTGCTCGGGTGCGGCTGTGAGCGGGCCCGGGAAGTGTCTCATCCCGGGCTGCTACACACCTTTGAGGCCAATGGGTATTGCGCGCCTGAGGCAGAGTAAGAAAGTGTGTAGAGGGCAGCTGCTGGGGGGGGTGAGTCCCGCCTCCCCGAACGGCCACGAACTCCAAGCCTTATCTATAGATCTTGGCTATTTCTTGCATCCTGGGATGCACGTTTAAACTAAAAAAGTAGGGGAACGGAATCTGTTAAATGAGAGAAGTAGGGGCACGCCGTGCCCTGCTGTTCCCGCCCACTTCTTTCACTGTGTAGAGAGGACAGCCTCTTTGGCTCTGGAACCCCTGAGTTAATGTATTAATGAACTGACAGTGAGATGCAGTTTACTTCCCTTCCAGGAGGAAGGCCTGAGCCTCTTTCTGATAAACGGGAGGACCCTGAGGGCAAGAGTAAAGCCGAACCGAACTTCAATATTTGGGCGACGGCTGCCTCATCTTATGTTTTTCTGAGGCTTTGCCTGGCCTTCCTGAAATGGTGCCAGGATACCCAAAATGTACAGGATGATTCCTAGCCTTGATATACCTTTGATGACAATTCCTGCTCCCAAAAGGGAACAGATGACAATGCCGGGTAGGGTTCAGACGTCCCTGATGGGGACTCTGCAATAAACCAGGCCCGAACAGACCCTGGCGACCGGAGGGCGGCGCTAAGAAAGCCAGGCTAGAAGACACAGGCAAGCAGGACTCTGCAGGGATGCCGGGCATGTTGAACCAGGAAGATACTTATCATCCCCGCTCTGCGGAATCGGTTCTCGCATCCTGAGTGGTGCTAGCCACATTAGGTAGCCCATGAACCAAGAGGTCTGAGGTCTGAGCACTCCAGACCCTCATTGGCTAATAAAGTGGTAAGTACCCCAGACATCAATGCCATAATGGCAAGGTACATTATACAATTTGCCACAGACCCTAAGAAAAGCCTAGACTGTTTCTGGTGATCCTGTCAGGATAAGGTCTTTGATGTGTTGAGGCTAGTCACCAAAATATTGGATGTTACCGGAGTTGCCAAGGAGTCCGGTCATATGATCGATCCCATTATGCTATCAAGTTGGGCTCAATGGACTTCATGTTTCTTAGTCAATGCCAACTGTGCCTTATCGATGGAACATAGGGCGCTCCTTGCTGATTAAGATTGAACCCAGGTTGGGCGAGTTTGCCACCCCAGAAGCCGGCCTAGTGGCGAATGGAGGTCTTTGGGGAACCCTTTATTAAGGCACTATTGCACTTTGTAGAAACCTTCTCAACTTTGGCCAAGGCCCAAAAGTGCATCAATAAGGTCTTCAACCAGCAAATTCTTGGTGGGCCTTCTGGGCTTATAAGTCCAACCTCCCCATAAACTCCATACAAGGCGCCCCATTCAGTTGCAAGACCACAAGAAATATGGAGGTTTCTACCCCTCAAGAGGTCTTGGAAGATTATGTGGCGGCAAAGGAGCCTTCAGAGGAGCCAGTAAGCTGCCAGGTGGCACCACCCCTAAGAGATATCCTTTCTTCCCTACTAGGGGTAGAGGGACGACTACAGTGGTTAAGTTACAGTTGGACGTCCATAACAAGAGACGTGTGTGTACTTCAGACCCTGAGAGGTTTCCACATAGAGTTTTACCGCATACCCCTTCAACACTCCAATTCCGGTCCCTTGGTTCTCACAAGAAGGGACACAGGTTGTAAACCAAGAGGTGAGAGAGCTTCTTGAAAAAGGAGCTATTACCCCTTCTGTCCTTCACCGAAGGGGATTCCCGGGCAATATTTTTCTAGTGGTACAGAAGGACAAAGTTTCAGGTCCGTCATAAATTTGAAAGATTTCAATCGATCGGTAGTACATCGCTATTTCAAAATGGAGGGCATCCGCCTCCTGCGAGATGTTATGTTGCCAATGTCGGGTCGGTGCAGCTCGTTTTAAAGGATGCCTACCTCACCATTCTGATTTTTCCTCTCCACCGACGGTTTCTACAGTTTGAGTGGAATTGCCAGATTTTTGAGTTCACATGCCTGCCCTTCGGACTATTCAGTGTACCTGGATGGCATTCTCCTAATGCACCAGGAAAACTCCATTTTAGTCTGCCAACTTCAGATGACCAGGTCTCTACTACAAGAACTGGGATTCATAGTGAACGTCCAGAAATCAGACTTTGTCCCGGTGCACCAAATTGCTTTTCTGAAATTTGAGATCAAGACAGTGCGACAGTACCTCAATAGCCTGAGAAAAAGATGCCCTTGATCCGTCGGGAGTTGCTCAAAACATTGGAGAGGAATAACATCGCCCTACGTCATCAAGCCAGGATTGTATGACTTCTGTCGTCGTTGATCCAGGTGATCTTTCTGGGTCCACTGCACCACTGGGCTCTGCAACGCCTAAAGGGCACCACCTCTGAAGGGGTCTGACGTATGCGCAATGAGATAGCCCTTTCTCCAGAGGCCTGATGGAGCTTTAGTGGTGGCTCAATCACATGCAGGCCTGGAATGGCAGAGCCATCTTCGGGTCAGCCCCCATCTGAATATCGATTCAGATGCCAGTCGTCAGGGATGGGGCTCACGCTGTGGAGATATTAGTACAAGAGGACAGTGGTCAGAGCAACAGGAGGCCCTCCACATCAATTGTCCGGAACTCCTTGCAGGATCTTTCACGTTGAAGAGTTTAGCACCCAACAAAGTGTCTTGTACCATCCTGTTGAAGATGGACAACATATCAGCAGTCAAATATATAAACTGCCTGGGAGTAGTTGGTCAAGAGCTTCTGAAACAATTGTCTTGAACACAAGTTGTCAGTGATGGCGGAATTCCCACTGAGGAATCAGTCAGTAGACTGGCAATCCAGACACCTGAAGGACTACAGTGCATGGAAACTAGATCCATCTCTGTTTCAGAGAATTGTGGATCATTGGGACCCTTGCAAGGCAGATCACTTTGCACCAAGGCTCAACCATCAACTTCCACATTTCTTCATTTGGCGTCCAGATCCTCTAGAAGAGGCGACGGACACCTTCCTGCAAGATTGGAGTCAGTTTCGGGGATATGCGTTTCCCCCATTTTCAATGATAGCCAGACTCACAGTGTAGGTCAGGCGACAAAAGGTGTAAGTGATCCAGGTGACATTGCTTTGGAAATCGCCAGTATGGTATCCAGTTCTTCTGGAACTTTGTATGGATTTTCCAATCCCACTTCCCAGGTTCCTCATCTATTGATAGACCCTCATGGGAACTTGCACCAATTAGTTCAGGAGAAGACAATCCTACTGAAGATTTGGAGGATTGTCCTGCCACAAGCGCAATATACTGAGCACAAGATTATTATCCAAAAAGGGAGAAGTACTACGGCTCAGTGGGAACTACATTCTAATACCCCTTATGAGACGACAGATTAGTGGGTGATCATGAATAGGCATATGTCCCAATGGGATTGCCATTCTGCTTGCGTTGATAGTGCGTTAAGCCAATCTCTTGTCAATCAATTCAGACAACAAAGTGCCAACTATATCTGCCCCCATGGGATCAAGATCCCTTTGCAAACACCAGGGTGATCATCTCCTCCATGCCGAACCATATCACTTAGCGGTAGAATCTGCCCTGGCTCTTCTGATAAGCAAGACAATCCGTGACAAAAAGCCCGGGGCTTCCCAAAGTCCTCTATAATCAGTATTTATCTTGTAAGGAGTTAACAGGTACGTTAGCAATCCTGTTATGTCTGATTTATTGCAAAAGAGTTTCTGATGTTTCTGCCCTGGATATTACTGCACATATGTTTACCCCAGAAGGGGTGTCATTCACTATTTCATGATGCACTAAATCCAATATCAGAGTGGTTCACTACCCAGCTTTTCCGCATCATCCAAAGTTGTGTGTTGCCCGTTGCTTGAGAGCATTTGAGACTATGACTGAGGAATATATAGACCAGCTGGAATGGTGCAATTGTTTATTTCCCTCAAGAAACCTTTCAAACCAGTATCGGCGGTGACTGTCACCTGATGGGTTAGATGGGACCTGCAAGAAGGAGGAATAGCTATGTCTTCCTTTGGGGCTCATTCCACTGGGGGAGCTATGGCGTTGAAGGCCTTCTCCCTCGAGAACCGCCTGGAGGATATACTCAGAGTGGCTGGTTTGACTTCTGAGTCAACTTTTAAGACCTTTCATTTTAAGCTGATCACTGACATGGTTTCACTGGTGGACAACCAGCTTTAAACTAGCATGATCTGAGCCTCCGATCCTGACATAGAATAAAGAATTTCCTAGCTATCGTGAAGAGAATTTTCAATTATATTAAGGATTTGGAATCGAGGATGATCTCTCCCGATTGGGAACAATCTATGGCCTTCCCTGTGTCTGAAGAAGTCTTCGGGGTTGGATAAGTATGTTGTGAAGGTTGTTATCAATTCTAATGTTCATCAAAGACTCTTACAATATTTAGTTCCAAAAAATGTCCATTATTATGCTTTGCATAATCTGTATATATAGTTGCTACGAAGTCTGTTGATATTGATGATTGGATTTGGATATAAGTGATGGGTCTGGGAAAATATTCTTTGTAGGTTGTAGTTTTTCTTTAGGATCAGACCAGAAGCAAGAATTCTGAAAGAAAAGTCAAGTTTAGGATGTTTTGCTCAAAGAAAGAGAAAGTGCTTTTTCATGATGTTGGATATATGGGACTGTCTCTGTGGTTTTTATGTAAAGACTGATAGGATTTGTAGTCTATGGATACAAATGGATGTTTAAGGTTGCTGAGTTAATAAATGAAAGAGTAAACCATAATCCTTGCCTCTGTGTCCTTAATAGAATTGAACCTTTCCTTCACAATAGCTAGGATTTTTTTTTATTCTTCTTTGCAACTCTTTTGACGTACTTTACTTATAGTTATAACTACTCTTCATGCTACTAAAGATTTGACCATTCTTATAAACCATTGCATTTCTTGACTTACATTTTCTGCTTTCAAATTCCCTACTGCAGCATGTGTAATCCTGCCAAGTATGATGCTATTGGGTATAGTAGACAATACCTTTAATTGATGCTCAAATTTAATTTTGGGAACGTCTCTTCAACATCCACCTCACTACATCTGGTTTTCCTATAGGTGCTCACTTATATCAGTGCTTCCTTAGGACACCTTTCCTCAGGACATTTTTGCATTGCTGACTGATCCTCCTTAGCTTTAATTTCGATATATCTTGTTTAAGAGTATCAGCATATGTTTTGCACCCTAATTGTTCTTCTGAATCCTGTAGCTCTTGTGCATCGTCAGGATGTGTTTGAAATTTCAAACGGCTGCTCCAATTTAGAAACTCTTCTTGTGCAAGCGTAGCAAATATTTATGAGTAGCTATCCTGCGCCTTCCTTGTGTCATCGCCTTACATGATTTCAGTAATGTTCTCCTCCTTCTTGAATGTTAACTGTGCCTCACAACTTTTGATAAATGCATTCAGCCAGTCGACTTCAAGTGTAATTTGCTGCCTCTTAGCAGATCTTTTTGTATTGCTTAATGTAACTAGATACCGTGTGAAACTTTTCTGAAAATTGTTATCCTAGGCACTCATTTAGAGCACAACTCTAAATCAGGATGTACATCCCGAGAGAGTAAATTATGCTTCTTTTTGCCTGTGCCTAGGTTCTGCATGTTAAAAAGGGTCGAGACATACAGTAAAGTATTACTGCTACTTTTTACAACCTTGTGCCTGCCCGACTAGCCATTTGCTGTTGGTAGGATCACGCAATTTACTCGTACTGTGTTGCAAACGTAAAGCATTACTGATGGGGTAACAACACATTGCATATGGTTTATAAGCCAAATCTTGAATCCATATAAATTATAGAATGTGTGGATGCTTCATTTCTGCACAATTTACTGTTTGGGTGGGTGTCTGAATGATCCAGTTAGTATCATAGCAGGCCCGCAGCTAAGCCATAGTTTGCTGAATTCTCTCCAGATGTTTCCTGAAAGGGGGAAATTACTCAAAAAATCATTTTGATAATTAAGAGAAGAGCAGAAAAACTGGATTATGGGCGACTCTTAAGTGAAAACTGCACATATAGCTCAATACTGGTAAACAAGCAAGCAATCTTTTCAGTTCTGTTAGGCCTTAATAGGAAGAAATGGCAGATCTAATTTCCACAGTTGATTAATTATTATTCGCTATATACTGTAGTTGGGCATATCTGTATATGACGGATTAAAAACATAGGAAGAAGCTATAGGCCAGGTCAAATTATATATATGTTTGTTTATTTTATGTAATTGCCTATAAATACAGTTCACAGCAATTACCAAAGTGTAGCCAATAACATAATAATACTTAAGTCTTAATCAGCTATTTGCAGAACTCTCTCATCAGTATTGATTTTCAGCTATAGGAGACTTTCATACCTCACATTTGGGAATCAAACATCAAGCCCCAGTAAACTACCACACCCACAATAAGTGGGTCAAATTGAGCTGAAGTTCTAAAGCAGATCAGAAGTAGGCAGTAAGGGTTGGAGGATGCATCCAAAGTTCCTCTCGATCAGTAGAGCAATTGTGCATGTGCAAGCCTCACATTAAAAAGACTCTAAAAGCACTTAAACAATGTGGCTGACCCATGCAGGAGTTTTTACTTCAGTAACATGCTGCAAAATGAGTGAATATCACATGATTCATGTAAGAACACACTCCTAACTCCACATCCTAACACCATTTTGATGTCAACCTTAGTATTTTAATGCAGTGAATTGGAAGACCCCAGGGAAAACGGTTCTTGGTCCACTGTGTGTCTCCCTAGACTGATAAGGGAAGGAATGCTTTGACAGTTGAAATATTATTACATAGAACAGTGGTCCTTGTTGAAGTAACGAAATAAGAACAAACAGTAAATATAGAACAAAGTCTATTCTATATAATCTGTCCAGTCGGATAGAAAATTTAATACAAATAAATGAATTTTCTGTCAAGGGACAGTTGCAATATCCAGTAGGATACAATCCTGTATCCAAGGCAATACACAAACAAGTGTGACAAGGTGACAATTTTAACGTTGTACAAGCTTTATTCGAGATTATTTCTCATAAAAGCACAGCATAAAATTGAACATTACAGAATAAAAACATAACATTTACAAATAGAAATTCATATAGGCATTCTGTGCAGCTCATACAATATTAGCGTAAAAAATTTACATGTGACAAAGTAGTTTTACATTTTTAGACAATAAAGATAAAAGGAAAACCTGATTAACTGATCCCCCCCAAAAATCGTCGCCTGATTGCCCAGGCCCATCCCAAGTATTTAGCTACCCCAATGACTATCGATTCATGAGTTGTTGTACACAAAATTCTTAAAGCCACTGCACTGTCACGTGTCCCCAGGTTTTTGCATACAGGTGTGAGCCATAATCTCCTGGGTGATGAGTAGGCTTTACATACAAATAGAAAGTGGCCTACACTCTCCTCAGCATTTTCACAAACTGGGCATAACCTACTAGTCGACCTATGCCAACCTGTCGTTAGTTTTTTTAGGGGAATAGATCCGGATCTTAGCTGGAAGACTAGCTTCCTATCCATTGGTACCGTAATAGTATCCCAATAATTTTCTAAGATAGGAAAAATTTTTGTCTCCAAGAAACGACCAGCCATAGAGTCAGACCTAACGTCTTTCAGCAGATTACCACCCACCCAATCCCAATAATGTGATTTGAGGGCTTCTTTGCTTGGGAACTCCTCTTCCACTGGGTTATTCCAAAGATTGGAAAACCCCAGGTTAATTAGCATGGCCCTTAGATTTTTAAGCCATTTTATCTTGTGGAAGATGTCTTCCTTAATTATCCAAAGAAAACCCTCTGCATATTGTCTGATCTCTGGAGTTGTCCAAAGACGTCTCCAGTAGAGAACAGGGCGCAATCGCGCTCTATCGGTAATTGGGCGTCTACCCAGCTCCAGGAACAGTGGTATTAGGGGGGTGCTCTGTGGAAGTCCTGTAATCCCTCTGAGGAACTTGTTCTCAGATGTCTGTAGGGCCGCAAGATTGTCCCAAGCCCATAACTCCGCACCATATAAAGTGGCACCTAAGACCTTTGCATCGTACACTATAAGTGCGGGTTTAATCGGTTTTGTCTTGGATTTGCGGTGTTCTCCCCTCAAAGCACCTGAAAGCTGTTGATGTTTTATGGCCACTTTTTCCAAATGATGCGACCAGCCAGCGCCCTCTGCTATCTGTACCCCTAAATATGTAAACTCCTTAACAGTGTCTAACTTGCAATTATTTAGGGTTACCTTGGGATAGAGTCTACGGTGTGGGGTAAAGGCCATTAGTTTCGTTTTCCCCACGTTTACTTCAAGCCCGTGCTCTGTGCAAAAAATATCAAAAATATTTAATGCACGTTGCAGCCCTGCAGGGGTTTTAGACAAGATAAAGGTATCGTCAGCGAACATCAGGATCGGGACCCTGACGTCCGCTAACGAAGGAGCGTCTACGCTTGCTTCCAACATTCGCTTGACAATCCCATTAATAAATAATGAGAAGAGTAAGGGAGCCATGGAACAGCCTTGTCGGACACCCCTTTCCACGGGGAAGTCCGAAGTTGACTCGCCATTCCCACCCCACTGTACTCTTGCGAAATTGGATTCATGTAGACGCATAATTAGTGTGAGCAAATCAACAGGAATTCCCAGCTTTTGCAAAACCAACCATAGCTTAAACCTGGGGACTAGATCAAATGCCGCCCGCAGGTCGACAAACGCGACATACAGGCAGCCTCTTCCTAGTAAAACCGTCTTCCACCGCAGTATGGTAAAGCGGAAGACCTGGTCAATGGTGCTGGTTGCTCGCCTAAATCCAGCTTGATATGGGGAAAGGGCGTTGTTGTCGTCAACCCAGTCCATAAGCTGGTTTGCAACCATTCTCCCCACTACTTTTTGCATGGTTGCTATTAGGCTTATGGGCCTATAGTTGGCAGGCAGTGAGCGATCTCCCTTCTTGTGAATGGGAATAATAATTGAACCTTTCCAAAGGTCGGGGACCACCCCCCCCTTGGCTAGGGCGTTTGCTACTAAAAAGATATACCTCACCCATCTCGTCATATCATACTTGAAGATATCCGGGGGTATCCCATCTAGCCCTGGCGCTCTCCCACATTTCACGGAACTAATCGCGATTTCTACTTCTTTGGGGGAGAACAAATTGTCAATAGCATAGACTGGCGTTATGCCCTCACCTACCCCGGGGTGCATGACTTCGGCATATTGTGGTCTGAAGTAGTCAACCCAGGCATCTTCAGCTACATTATTATCAGGCTTTGCTGGGCCACCTCCTCTACCCCACTTAATAATTTTCCAAAAGGTCCTGGAGTCCTTATTACTAGAAGCCTCTTTTAGCTCGGCCCAGTGGTCTTCGTCCCATTTTCTTTTGGCTTGAAAAATGGCCAATTTGTACAGTTTCCTTGTCTCTTTTATTGCAGCACGGTCCCTGTTCCTAATAGCTTGTCCCAATTCTAGTCGTGCAGATCTACATTGGCGATTGAACCACCTTCCAACATCCTGGGTTTTCCTCCCTTTCTTACTCTTGGTCAAAAAACATGGTTTGAGGAGGGAAAATAACTTGTTGTGGATATCAGTGATATCCCTTGCCCCAGGAACTATTGGATCTGCCGCCTCCATTGCGGTAATTGCACTATCGACCTCATGGTTGATATAGGTCATGGTTTCCTCGTTAGCCAATACCCTTGGCCATTTTAGCCTACGTTCGTCGTTGCTCATGACTGGAATCTGATCATTCCTAAGGTGCAAGTTTCCCACTCCAACATTCCACCACCTATGGGTCACACAAAGGGGGTTATGATCACTTTCTACTCTAGGCCTAATGGCCATATCAATAACCCCCTGCCACAACTGGAGACTACATATTATATAATCAATTCTGCTCCTGCTGTTACCGTTATCAAAGGTACAACTACCCTCCTTATCCCCCAGGGTTCTCCCGTTCAGTGCTCTTAGACCATGTTCCATACAAATAGCATTTAGTAATAGGATGTCTTTTGTCCACCGTGGGACGGGGTTTAAACATAAAGATGGTACTCCCCAAAGATTGTCCTCATCCTTCCCTAAGGGATCATTTGTGCAGTCTAGAGGTTCAAAAGTCCTATTAAGATCCCCGGCTATTATTACCCTGCTATCTTGGGACTTGGTCTCTAAGCAGGCAGACAACAGCTCTAAGGTGGAAGAATTGGTTGTATTACTGCCTCTTACATAAACGTTGTACAAATCCATTGACGAACCCTTATCTGTGGAGATTCTTAGCAGTTGTAAATCGCTAGTTCCCAGGTCCAACATTTTGATGGTAATGTCCAAGTCCTGTTTTATCCATACAGTAAGGCCTCCCATAGGCCGACCCCTTCCACCTTTCGATGCTGGTATCGAAAAGTTTAAATAACCGAAACAAAAGAGGGGGTCACAAGCCCAGGTTTCTTGGAAACAACAAACATCAAACCCACAGATATATTCCACCCAAGATTGGGAGTCTAACTTACTACCCAACCCTGCAACATTCCAGGATAGAAGCGTACCAAAGCTAGACTCAGTCCCATCATGATTGTTAATATTAGAGAGCACTTGGGAAATCATTGGGCTTTCGATGTTGTTGACGACCTTCCCAGGATCATCAGTGGGGTCAACAATCATATTAGCTGTTGTTAAGGGTAATTTCACAGTACTAGCATTTATATTTTCCATCCCAGTACCTCCCTCTGCAACAAAACTCCCCTTCTCTGTGTAACCAACAGTTAAGATTGTAACAGTAGTACCAACATGATCTTCACAGGCCCCCTTGGACTCATTATTGTTCCCTCCATTACTACTGTTCAACTCTCTAGTGATTTGTCAACATCCCCATCCCGGGTCCTGCCATCCAGCATGAGGATTATAGTTTGTACATGTGGTATAGTTCTGACCAAATAGTGGAGCTGGTGTGGAAGTGATTGGCCATGGTACAGTAGGGGGGTTTAGGGGTTCATTAAGCAGGCTAGTCAGTACACTGGTTGGGCGGGGGTAGAAAAAGGTAAGATCTACAATTCCAATACCTCCCTTGTTTGTACCCCATCCCTGCCTAGTTATCCATCCCGCCACCCTTGGATCTTGGAAGTTGACCACAATACAGTCCCCACCCAGACTTTTCGGTGTGTATCCTATCCAGTCTATTCTCCTTACCCCTATGATTAACCCATCGATGTCTCCTGGGAGAGGTCGATTCTCCCTTAACCAGTGCATGATCTTATTTTTGAGCATCTGGAAGGTTTCTCTCTGCCCTATAGGTAATGGTGGAACATTTATAAGGACTGCTACATAGGGGAAGGAATCCGGAGTAAGATTAACTGGGGGTTTTCTGTGTGGTGGCTTTGTCAAGGGAGGTGGGATTGATTTGGAAACTGTAGGAACAGGACGGGGTGCAGGTTTCAACACCAACTGGTTATTAGTTGGTTGGGTTGGTACTAGAACTTTACCCGCTGGAGGACATACATTAGCCCCTTTCCCGACCGCAGGATTGTTTGGAACTATCTGCTTGTTGGTTACTTTTGTAGGTACTGGAACTTTACCCGCTAGGGGGCATACGGTAACCCCTAGACCAGTAACAGGAGATGAATTTTGTGACTGGAGTACCATAGACTGAGATGGATTTGTAGTGTTAGGCTGAAGTTGAACAGGGCCTGAGTGTACCAAATCAGTAGATTTGGTAACTGTGTTGACAGTGGTGTTACTTGACTTAGAGGGTAAAGGGGGGTTGTTTTGAGGCCTTCTTCCCTTATCTTGAGTGACAAGGTTAATATTGCCGTGGGGCTTTGTACTTACATCCACCCTAGCATTAGCTTTAATCAAAGATTTTGTAGAATAAAAGTTATCTAATGTTGCCTGCTCAAAGTGGTTTAACCTATCAGAAAGCTTGGCAATTCTATCCTCTATCGGGGTAAGTATTAGGCTAAGTAATTTTTCTAGCTCAGGGAGCAGATTTGCAAGTGATAGCAACTTATCGTTAATTGGTAAGGCAGACTCAGGGCGAATTTTCTCTTGAGAGTCTGGGCTATCCGAAGGAGCAAGGTTTGCGTTCGGAACACTTTCTATGCTATGGTTTTCTTCAATAACAGCCTCTCTGGTAATCACAGTTTTGTGTAGCTTCCTATGCTTTTGAGGGGGTTTGGCCACAATTTTACATTTTCTCGGTGGGGCTGTTCTTTTCCTTTTGGACCCAAGCTTAGGTTGAGCCAGGATAACCTGGGCACCTGAGTCAGGGAGCAATGTAGGGTGAATATAACTCCCACTGGAATTGTTCAATTCTGTAACAATTTCCTTATTTATTATTTGTGCCTGTCCTTCAGGTTGTTCGTTGGCAACTGGAAGATTTACAGAAGATAATGGAGTTACCAGGGTGGGATACGTTAGAGTTAGGTGCTTGTCGGTAGAATTTTTAAGTAGTTCAATTGATAGTCTGCGCTCTGCGCGCCTCTCGGCCAAGGATAACTCTTTGTCAATTGAAGATGAACGATTAAAAAAGAATTTATCCAAAGGGCCAATTGCCAGTGGACCAGTCTCAACCGGTGGAGTAGTCGAACGGGCGCTGGCAGTACTTGTTGAGGCAGACATTGCCCTACTTCACACCAATAGGATACAGTATATCAGATTTCACTTACTGGAGAAGGAACCGTGGAGTACTTGTCAGGGGGATGGCCCAGCCCGGCCCCCTTTGGCCCCTGACGGCCACAGACGGTCCCGCCCTTGTCCCGGGCTTCTCCCGGCGAGCTCCCGCGCAGCAGTATTCACACGTTAATTTATGGCTCTTATGGTGATCAACCGGTCGTTGGGGGGCGGGGCGGGGAGGGAGAGCAGCCCAGGTGGAACGGGCGGGGTTACTGGGACTCCTGGGAAATGTAGTCCCAGCCCTCTTGCTCGCAGCCCTCAGCCCCTGTCTTACCCCAGCAGCAGCTAACAGCCCACGAAGGAGAGCGCCCCTCTGCGAAGCGGGACCCGCGTAGCGGGTTCCGCGAGGCGTTGGTGGAGATGCAAGGAATCCACGGGCAATCCAAACAGCAAGGCAGGTTTGTCAAGGTGTCCCACGAAGTGCAGGGCAAGCCGGTATTTGATCACCCGGTCGTTGGGGGCGGGGCGAGGAGGGAGAGCAGCCCAGGTGGAACGGGCGGGGTTACTGGGACTCCTGGGAAATGTAGTCCCAGCCCTCTTGCTCGCAGCCCTCAGCCCCTGTCTTACCCCAGCAGCAGCTAACAGCCCACGAAGGAGAGCGCCCCTCTGCGAAGCGGGACCCGCGCAGCGGGTTCCGCGAGGCGTTGGTGGAGATGCAAGGAATCCACGGGCAATCCAAACAGCAAGGCAGGTTTGTCAAGGTGTCCCACGAAGTGCAGGGCAAGCCGGTATTTGATCACCCGGTCGTTGGGGGCGGGGCGGGGAGGGAGAGCAGCCCAGGTGGAACGGGCGGGGTTACTGGGACTCCTGGGAAATGTAGTCCCAGCCCTCTTGCTCGCAGCCCTCAGCCCCTGTCTTACCCCAGCAGCAGCTAACAGCCCACGAAGGAGAGCGCCCCTCTGCGAAGCGGGACCCGCGCAGCGGGTTCCGCGAGGCGTTGGTGGAGATGCAAGGAATCCACGGGCAATCCAAACAGCAAGGCAGGTTTGTCAAGGTGTCCCACGAAGTGCAGGGCAAGCCGGTATTTGATCACCCGGTCGTTGGGGGCGGGGCGGGGAGGGAGAGCAGCCCAGGTGGAACGGGCGGGGTTACTGGGACTCCTGGGAAATGTAGTCCCAGCCCTCTTGCTCGCAGCCCTCAGCCCCTGTCTTACCCCAGCAGCAGCTAACAGCCCACGAAGGAGAGCGCCCCTCTGCGAAGCGGGACCCGCGCAGCGGGTTCCGCGAGGCGTTGGTGGAGATGCAAGGAATCCACGGGCAATCCAAACAGCAAGGCAGGTTTGTCAAGGTGTCCCACGAAGTGCAGGGCAAGCCGGTATTTGATCACCCGGTCGTTGGGGGCGGGGCGGGGAGGGAGAGCAGCCCAGGTGGAACGGGCGGGGTTACTGGGACTCCTGGGAAATGTAGTCCCAGCCCTCTTGCTCGCAGCCCTCAGCCCCTGTCTTACCCCAGCAGCAGCTAACAGCCCACGAAGGAGAGCGCCCCTCTGCGAAGCGGGACCCGCGCAGCGGGTTCCGCGAGGCGTTGGTGGAGATGCAAGGAATCCACGGGCAATCCAAACAGCAAGGCAGGTTTGTCAAAGGTGCCCACAATTTTAACAAAAAATCATAGAAAAGCCAAAACAAAATTCAAGACAGTCAGGCGAAACAGAAAGATTGCTTGTTCTTAATTATACAAATTATACATGATGCGACAAGCATGATACTTAGCAACAAACGTGACACATAGAGGTAGAGTTATTTGTGTGCACGCTGTTTTTTATGGTCGACAATGTTTCGATCCCATTCATGGGGTAACTGGGATCATCATCAGGACAGTAATACTGTAAGCCTGAGAAAAACTTTATACAAAACCAACATCATACTAAAAACATAAAGAAATGGGAAGAAAAAGGAGGGAAGAAAGGACATAGATGAGGGTTATACCAGGTTATTAAAAACTAGTAGTTGACCGTTGAAAGAGCAATGCCGCCTACTGGAATTCCAGTGCAGTGGGACTACAGTTTTTTTCTAGTTGTAACAGGGGAATTTCTGACTCTTTGGTTCCTGATTTGTGAAAATTCATTAGTATCCCTTATGTTTTAGTCCACTAAAGTTAAGTGTTGGTTACATTTGGTAGCTGTCTTATAACTCTAGTGAGTTTGAAACATGACAGAAAACCGTATCAGTTAATATATCAACTAACTGTTGCAGCCTGTGAGCAGTTTTAAACTGCCATTTTAAATTGCCTAATTCCTATTGCTAAGCCTAAAATAAACTTCCTAATACTTATAATTCACCCCTAGGGTATGCCCTTAACAGCCCATAGGACAGGATGCATTGTATTTAAAAAGTGAGTCATGTACTTTCAAGTTTTACTTGTCTTGGTAGCGAACAACTCACATATTTGTTTTTCATTACTGTGAGGGCTACCTCGCCCATCGGATAACATTAAGTTACATTATTATATTTAATAAGTGATAACTTTTGTTTGGATGCTGGTATAAATAGCATGTTTGGTTTCTAAGGAACTGTACTTTAAAACCCTCTTTAATCGTAAATTCGGATTTTATGTCGCAATTCTGTAAGTGACACTTTTTGTTAGAATTTTCTTGTCCTAGCTATTTGGTGCCTTAAGCCTTTTTCCTGGGTCACATGACTAGGTGCAAATGTGAGTTGGCCTTTGTATATTCCTCCCAGACAGTAAAAAAGGGGATTAGGTTCTGGCACCAACCGCCAAAATCAAAAACTTGGGACTTATAAAGTTGTGTGCCACAAAGTGCTCTGAGAAGCGATAGGAGACCGAGACCTACCTGCTCGCCCATCTGCTCAAGGTGCATCGCCGGTCGGCCTGACTTTGCAGTAGCTCCTGCTACCTACTTCTCCATAACAACAAATCCTGTTCAGCAACATCTCTTTGGAAGATTATCCGGTCTCCTCGCTCCCTCATCGGATACAGTCTGCATCTTCATCCTGCTGGAGATTTTTGATTTCCCAAAAAGTGTATGTCCCAACAAAGAAATCTTCACCGCTACTTCATCCAGCGGCTCCCTAATGACAACGCCTCCTCCTCTTCAAACACTCCTGGCAGCCGTGTCCCACTGAACTTCACCATCTCAGGCATTTTTCTTTGAAATGTCTTCTAAGTTCGAAGGTAAACCGAGACCTGGCCCAATCCACTTGCATCTGGACTGCACAACAGTAATAAAGTGAAAACACAACACAACACAACTTCTAAATCAGTTTAGAAACATTTTGTAAAATGTAATGAATTAAATGACACAAAAACTAATTAAATCCAGTCAGTAGAACCGGAGTTATTACGTTTGCAAGTTTTCAGTGTAAAATAGCACTCAAAAGATCAAAGTGCCAACTTTGGGTATCTGGTTGTCCGAGAGCGGGGCAAAGTCAAACGTTAAGGCCAATCGAGATGGAGCAGAGGCCAGATACACAAGGTGGATTGGGTCATGTCTGAGCCTACCTTCAAACTTTTTGAAGAAAAGTTTTGGGGAACGGAGATTTCAGCGGGGCAAGACAGCAGACTGTGTCCAAGGAGTAGCCCCCATCTTCCGTAAGCTTTTAGGCAGAGTTATGTTGAAGATTTTTACCTTTGGACCCTTTCCCCTTTTGGGAAGTTGAAAATCTCTAGCGGGACAAAACTGCAGGCTGTAACCAATGAGGGCTTCACGAGGCCTGGGACCTTTGCTGAGGGGTCCCGCTGAACAGTAACTGTTGCTGCAGAGAAGAACATATTGAGAGGTATCGCAAGGCTGGCAAACTGGCGATGCACCTTGGGCAGATCACTGGCAGGTAGGTACCTGTCTATAGTCGGTTCTCAAGGCACTTTTTTAGGAAACATGTTCTCAGTCCTAAGTTTTAGGGTTAGGCAGGAGCAACCCCTCTAACACCAAGTCCAAGAGTACAGTGCCTTGGAGGCACCATTTGGGATGTTAGGACTCACTCCAGCAGAGGCCAGGGGCAGAATTTAAGGTCTCTGAAGCTTGTTATACCCCTGTATCTCACACAGGAGGCCAGTCAATTACCTCTTGGAGTTACTTCTGGCATTTCTGGGTTGAAGAAGAATGGTCCAGTTCTCCTTCGAACAGCATGACAAGCTGCAGGTCAGTATTCAGGTAGCAGCATGATTGTCTTCTGGTGGATTCAGACAGTCTTTCTGAAGTCTTCCACAGGTCCAGGAGAGTACTGATGAGTAGATCTGGATTTCCATTATATATCTGGTGCAAGCCTTTGAAGTAGGGAGATTCCCTATACTGCCTATACATCTCTTTCTGGAAAGTTCTTCCCTTCCTCTGTCAAGGCTGCAAGAAGTCTGGGTGTCGAAAGTCTAGTGTCAGGTTCTTTTATGTGGGCTATGGCCCAAACCCTTTGAAATGTAAGTGGGGCTGGGTTCAGCTCCACCCCAAACATCCTCTCCACACATAAATCCCTTTTTGCCACTGTGAAGAATTAATACACAAATCCCTAACAGCAGAGCCATTCACAGTCATGTGACCCTGGACACAGACAGTAGGTAAAAATGGTTGGGACAAGAAAATGTCAACAATAATGGCTGTTTAAAAGCAGATTCCTATAGACCAATCTCCCTGCTGAATTCCGATAATAAGATCTTCATGAGTGTTCTCGCAGGGAAATTGGTCAAGCTGGCCCCTCAGCTGATAAATTCCGACCAAAAAGGTTTCATCCCCGGGAGATATATCCACGAGCAGATGCACCAGCTAATTGGTAACATCGACTTGGCTATGGGGCGATCAGAACCCTTGGCCATAGTGGCACTAGACTCTGCCAAGGCGTTCAATACAGTCTGCTGAGTATATCCCTGGGAGGTACTTAGGCAGATGGGATTTGGTCCTATTTTTGTTCACGCCTTGATAAACTGTTATACATACAAGTTTATACACAAGGGGGTCCTAGGGAAACAATATTTAAAGACCAGGCAGTATCTTATCCCCAATCCACAACTGAAACAACAAAAAAGGGAACTACCGGTCTGTGAACGTTAAGACAAGAAGGAAAAAGATTTGTGATATCAAAGATCAATGCAAACCCAATTTCACTGAGTAGAAATAAATCCCATCAGCCCACCACAGTGGCGGAGCATCGTCATCTGGGAATAGTTGTACATTGTATGACTCATGTAACCCACCCCTATCCAGGGGGAAAAAGGCTACACTGCAATCATTACCAGTTATTGATCCGACCACAGTAGTATTTCGATTAGTTGTGCTGATGAGATGATTTGCAGTGCAAAAAGTGTAAAGAAATGTGTAAAAAGGGTTAAAATTGATTACTAAGACACAAATAATTTTACTGGTCGCTATCTTAGTGTCAAGATTAAAAACCAGATACTGATAGTTTGAAAAAATAACTATCTAGAGCAATAGGAAAATAGGTCTACATGTTTCAGCCACACAGGTTTCATTAACCAGGCTTTCGTCAGGACCAGATGGTGATTGCGCTACTACTGCAAATATTATGAAGAACTGTGCAAAATAATAATAACAAACACTGGATAATTGGTACAATACACCCTACCAATGCCTGTGATACGGAGATGAATATTGATTGCGAATATCACAGGGGGTGCAATTTTCTTTCCTACAAAATAAATGTAAGACTGATTAGCATCAATTCCTGATAGACGAAAATCATATTGATCATAGCCTTAACAAGAATACTGTCTAATAAAGTAGACAATATCGTGCCCCGTGGTGCCAACAATGAAATAGTACATTTGTTAACAATTTTTGAAAATCTGTATTTGTACTCACCCAGCTTTGTGTGGGAGTACTCCTCACCTCACCTGGCACCTGCTCAGTGGATGAGGCCCCGCTCTGTAACGTGGGTAAACACAACAATCACACAAGAGTCCTGTCCCTGTGTGTCCGTCTCCCATCTTACATACAAACTTGAGAATGAATAAACCTTGTGACTAAAATAGCCCCCTGACCACAGTCATACCTCAAAAGCTTACACAGATGAAGAGGTCAAAGAGAAGAGGAATCTGCAGAGTTCTCAAAATGAGTTCCCCTAATAACACTCACCGAAAAATGTGTAATACTAGTAACTGTCCTGCACATTTGTTAGTAAAGACAGTGTACAAAAATTATTATAGGCAACGACACCTAACTCTGGTATACCACTCAGCCAACAGGTAAGCAAAAACACACCACTAGCGGTTGCTGAATAACCACTAAGATCCCTGACAACCCCCTCTAGTCTTAACATTCACAGACCAGTAGTTCCCTTTTTTCTTGATAAACTATTACCAAGGAGCCTCCGCAAAAATCTTGTTAAATGGCATGTTAACCTCTAGCTTCAACATCCAAAGAGGAACAAGACAAGGATGCCCTATCTCTCCCCTGTTGTACGATATTTACATAGTGCACAAGCAATAAAAACAGATGTCCTAATTTCCCCCTTTAAATCTCAGCAACATAGTAGCTAGTTGGCTCTGTATGCCGACTATTTGTTACTTTATACCAACGATCCTGGGGTGGTTATACAAAACGTGGAAGCACTGTTGGAAGAATTTGGCTCCCTTTCAGGTTATCTAGCCAACACCTCCAAAACAGAGGTGAGGTGTTGGAACATTGACAACTGGGAGGGTACCATGAGTAATGAGTTTAAATACCTGGGTATTACTATCGTTAAAGATCTTGATAAAATCCCCCAGATTCATCTGAATAACACCATTAAAGAAGTGGACCATCTATTTACCAGATGGAAAAATCTCCCTATAAGAATTTTCGGTAGGGTCAACTTGGTAAAAATGGTTATTCTACCTAAGTTGACATGCCTGTTTAATGTGATCCCTCTTGATTTCCCCAGTAAAGATATCTGTAAAATCCAAAGTAAGAATGGAAGTTTCACCTGGGAAAATAAGGGCACTAGAGTGTCGTGGAAAAAGCTGAGATGCAGGCTCACCAAAAGGGGGGCTAGCTCTTCCAGATATTGGCTGGTACTCTGTCGCTTTCCAATTTAAAAAGATTCGGATGTTACTTGTAAAACCAGAAGAGATATCCTGGGGGAGGCTATTGGGGGAAATAGTGAAGGCAGAGGGTGGTGGTGGAGGAGAAGGCTTTCTGTATAAATGTGGGGCACCTAGGTTCTTCAAGAAGGTGCGTTTGAAAGTTCTTAGGGCCGCCCTTAGCTTATGGTATAAGGTCAGATGTAGATGGGGGATTGGGTACTGTTCGGATTGTGCCACAATCTGGGACTTCCCAGGGACCCCGTTATGCCTCAAAGATAGCCTTGCAATGCCAATACAAAGGGCGGGCATTACTACCTGGTCAGAGCTTATATCCTCAGAAGGAGTGTACCCCTGGGAGGTTTTAAGAACGAAGGTTGGAAGTAGCCTTTCGAGATTTAAATACTTGCAACTAGCCTCTTTGTTCATAGCAGAAAAGGAGGGCATAAGGGGAGATTGGGGGACGGAGCAATCTTTGCAAGAAGTACATCTAAAAAGAAAGAACATTTCTATCTGGTATAAAAATATCTTGTAGGTGGAAGATATGCAACATGAAATCAGTCTCCTTTTGAGTCTGATATTGAAGACCTGTATGAACCCTCCCTGAAGCTTCTTTATAAATATGTTAAACCGTCCAGCCTAAAAAAGAACAATTTCTTTGTTATTAATAGGCTTTACTATACACCTGCTAATATTCTAAGTTTGCACCACTATCCTCCCCCAAATATCCAGATGCAACCTTCTCAATGCTAATGATATCCATATTTTCTGTGAATGCCTCGAACTCAGAGCTTTTTGGAGGGGGTGGGGGATGTTTTATGTGGCATTTATAAATTTAAAATCAAGGCTATTGTCTCCCTGGTAATATTTGGGGACGATGGCGCGCTTGAAAGAAATCTTCAGCAGGAACATAGAGGCTTGCTGTTATACCTGGTTTTAACCCCTTTGATGCTTGTGACGGAACCATTCCGTCATCAGTCATGGTTGGGCTGTGCTGATGACAGAATGGTTCCGTCACGACCACGCCTGCGATTGGAATGTCCAGCACAGCGCTGGAATTCCTGCCACACGCAAGCGGGTAATAGCCCGAAAAGAAATCTGTATAAAGTAGAAAGAACTGCGGCCCCCAACGTGTGAGGACTGGTTAAAAGCTGCCTTTGCCATACCAGTTTGAACAGGGGGGAGATATTGAGAGTGGTGTGAACATCTGGCAGGCTCTAGTGTCCTGGGGTAGGGAGCTGAGTCTGGTATAGCTCCTTTTTGGTTCCTCCTAGTCCTATGATTACACCAAGCTCCCAACAAAGAGGGTGGTCTGGTTTGGCCTAAGCAAATGCAGCAGCCATAGAGTGCACAGTCTCGAACGACGGCTTCTTTTTAAGAATTGAAGATGCTTATTGATGAGATGAGGACAAAAAAAACAATAATGGCTGTTAAAAAGTGGGCCTCTAGTTGGCAGGGGTATGTACCCTGTCCAAGTAGGGACCACAATCCTCATCAGGGTAAGTCAGATATACACCTTAAATTAACTTGTGCTCACCCTCTGGTTGCTTGGCACAGAATAGTCAGGCTTAAGTTAAAGGCAATGAATCTCGAACTCTCTCCCACCTGACGTCCGCAGAATACCATCCACAGATGCCTTCAAACATGAAGTAAAAATGATCCTAATGAACAAGTTCTTGCCTTAATTGGTCATGGCTCATCTGCTTTCTCAATGACCCTCTTACCACATTCTTTTGGGTATATCAACTGTAAAGCTCAGGGTTGTCTGTTATGCCCTACTAAATACTGTTTGTTTGCATCTTGGTACTCTATGGTATTAGCTAAATAAGTTATTTTCTGTTACCTCCTTTATAACACAATGTTATCCCAGTGCACTCAAATAAAGGTTTTTTCTGTGAATTTCTGTTGGCGCCACATCTGACACACAGAGTCTGACCGTGCCTATCAAAAAGCAAGTAAACTTGGTGTGGAAGGGATCACCTATCCACTAAGATGCGCGCTCAATTTCCAATGAAACTCCAAAGTTTCTTCACAATCTTCAACTCATTAATGTAACATCAATCCAACATTCCAAAATCATTTCATCGTTGTTTATTCAAAATTTTTGATAACTTCATAATGATATTCTTATGATGCATATCCACAACTTATAACAGTCTTTCGAAATACCCAATGCATTTCGGGTCCATCAAAAGAGACCCTTCCTCAGGGGTCTGTACAGTAAATATTACAGGACCAAATTAGAAACTCCACTTTGATTTCAACGGTACAATATAAACCATTAGTTTACGCGCAGAAAATAAGCTTGACAGTGTGCACAGCAAAAATATATATATAACGCCTGTCAGTACATACATACGCAGTGTAAAAGATCAAAGGAAGCCATCTCAAGTGCGAAGAACAAAGATGAAGAAGGAAAGCAGATGACTCAAAGTTCCCAGAATAAAAAAGTGCTTGTATACACAATGCGTGTTTCCGTGTCTAACATTCAAAGGTGCAATTAGATTACAATCCAAACGTTCTTCGTGATAAAAAGGAAAAGAAACGGAACCATGAGTGCAAAAATCAAAACATGCTGCTGTACTTAATCTAGAGTTGCAAAAACTTACAACGAAGACCGGGTGAGCCGCGTCTGATCGTTCTTGTTGATACACAGGTATACGGAAGTGCAACCAGCGTGAACGAATAGGATTTAACGAGAAAACGTAAGGCCCTGATCACGTGCTAGGGGACATAATGGCTTCAACCCTGCCAAGCCATGAAATGTCAATTAAGGTAATAATGCCTTAATTGACATTTCATGGCTGTCTCGCATGAATTTTGCTTTTTCCACAACATTATCATGGGCTATTTTCTATACGACGTACACACGTCGACTTTCCTTTTTCTATTTCTCGTTTCTTTTTGGGTTGAAGCCATTATGTCCCCTAGCACTCGATCAGGGCCTTACGTTTTCTCGTTAAATCCTATTCGTTCACGCTGGTTGCACTTCCGTATACCTGTGTATCAACGAGAACGCTCAGACGCGGCTCACCCGGTCTTCGTTGTAAGTTTTTGCAACTCTAGATTAAGTACAGCAGCATGTTTTGATTTTTGCACTCATGGTTTCGTTTCTTTTCCTTTTTCATCACGGAGAACGTTTGGATTGTAATCTAATTGCACCTTTGAATGTTAGACACGGAAACACGCATTGTGTATACGAGCACTTTTTTATTCTGGGAACTTTGAGTCATCTGCTTTCCTTCTTCATCTTTGTTCTTCGCACTTGAGATGGTTTCCTTTGATCTTTTACACTGCGTATGTATGTACTGACAGGCGTTATATATATATTTTTGCTGTGCACACTTTCAAGCTTATTTTCTGCGCGTAAACTAATGGTATATAGTGTACCGTTGAAATCAAAGTGGAGTTTCTAATTTGGTCCTGTATTATTTACTTTACAGACCCCTGAGGAAGGGTCTCTTTTGATGGACCCGAAATGCATTGGGTATTTCGAAAGACTGTTATAAATTGTGGATATGCATCATAAGAATATCATTATGAACTTATCAAAAACTTTGAATAAACAACAATGAAATGATTTTGGAATGTTGGATTGATGCTACATTAATGAGTTGAAGATTGTGAAGAAACCTTGGAGTTTCATTGGAAATTGAGCGTGCATCTTAGTAGATAGGTGATCCCTTCCACACCAAGTTTACCTGTTACCTCTTTTGCCATTTCCCTGTAGTATGTTTTTCCTGTTCCGCAATGTGAAGCGCTCTGATACCCTTCGGTGTCATGTTCGCACTATAAAAAACTTTATAAATAAATACATTAAATAAATAAAGTATTTGTGCATCACTTGCAACAATAACACAATGAAAACACCACAAACAGACCACACCAGTTTAGAAAAATTTTACTCTCTCTACTAGGCCAAAGAAGACCAAAATGACAAAAATCTAATGAATACATTTTCAGTTATGCACATTCAAAATATGTTGGCAATTCCCTATTGAATACCGGTACTCAGTCGGGTAATTCTGGTCACGCTGGACCAATGTAAATTGGCAAAAGATCCCAGCAGGGGATCGACTAATAAATATGCGGGTTAACAGTATATTATAAAGTCACCATACAGGAAAGGCTGGAACAGGTCAGTGGAGAACGCTGTGACCGCTTGCTTCTGAACACCCGGCTGCTACCGATCCACGCCGAGACGCACCCACAGACCCTTCAGCTGCCACTCCTGCAAGTTCTCCTGCAACTGGACCCACGCCACACCTGCACCCACCAAGCCGAACTCCAGCAGCACCCACCTGAAGTGCATCCTGCTCAACACCCGCTCCGTCCACAAACACACCATCGAGCTCTGGAACCTGCTCGACACCACAGCCCCAGACGTCGCCTTCCTCACGGAAACCTGGATGAACGTCTCCTCAGCTCCCGACATCGCCATCGCCATCCCGGACGGCTACAAGATCATCCGGAGGGACCGCGTCAACCAGACCGGAGGAGGCATCGCCATCATCCACAGGGACACCATCCGCATCAGGACCAACACCACCGATACCCTCGCACCCGCCGAACACCTGCACTTCCAGATCCACGTCATCCCCAAGACCACCCTCAGAGGCACCCTTATCTACAGACCCCCGGGACCACGCACACAATTCAGCGAAGACATCACCGACTTCATCAGTCCGCACGCCCTCCTCTCCGCTGACTACATCCTCCTCGGGGACCTCAACTTCCACCTGGAGAACAACAACGACCGCAACACCACCACCCTGCTGGACAACCTCGCCAACCTCGGACTCAAGCAACTGGTGACCACCCCCACCCACTGCGCCGGACACACACTCGACCCGGTCTTCTCTTCCAGCAAGGACATCGCCTTCAGCCACGCCACGGGACTCCACTGGACGGACCACAGCTGCGTCCACTTCAGCTACAGAAAGAACACGATTCACCACCACCAGCAACAGGTTCCCCGAAGAAGCTGGAACAAGATCACTGCAGACCAGCTCGCTACTTCCCTGAACCAGCACCCCCCCACCTGCACAGCGAACCCTAGCCAGGCTGCCAACAACCTCACAAAATGGATCAGCGACTGCGCAGACGACCTCGCCCCTCTGAAGACCCCGCCGAGCAGACCAGGCAGCAAGAAAGCCCCATGGTTTAACGACAAACTCAAGAGCCCCAAGAAGAACTGCAGAGCACTCGAGAAAACCTGGCGCAGAGACCCAACACCGGACAACATGACTGCCCTCAAGCTCGCCACCAGAAAACACCACCAACTGATCCACACCACCAAGAAAACCGCATTCAAGGAACGACTGGACCACAACGCACACAACAGCAAGGAACTCTTCAACATCGTGAAAGAGCTCTCCAACCCCAACGCCGGAAACAACGACATCACCCCTTCGCAAGACCTCTGCAACTCCCTCGCCTCCTACTTCCACAACAAGATCGCGGACATACACAACAGCTTCAGCACTCAACCGACGCACGTCCCGACTGAGCCACCACCCCCCACATCCACCCTCCGCGCCTGGACCCCGATCAGCACCGAAGACACCGTCCGCACGATGAACTCCATCCACTCCGGATCGCCGACAGACCCCTGCCCTCACCACGTCTTCAACAAGGTCGACGCTGTCATCGCACCCCACCTGCGGGACATCATCAACACCTCCTTCGACACCGCCACCTTCCCGGAGAGCTGGAAGCACGCCGAGCTCAGCGCTCTACTTAAGAAACCATCAGCCGACCCCACCGACCTCAAGAACTACCGCCCCATCTCACTGCTCCCGTTTCCAGCAAAAGTCATCGAGAAGACCGTCAACAAGCAACTGGCCGCCTTCCTCGAGACGAACGGCTCCCTCGACCTCTCGCAGTCCGGCTTCCGGGCCAACCACAGCACCAAGACCGCCCTGATCGCAGCCACCGATGACATCCGAGCCCTGCTCGACAACGGAGAAACAGCGGCCCTCATCCTCCTGGACCTCTCCGCGGCCTTCGACACTGTCTGCCACCGCACCCTAGTACAGCGCCTGAGCAACGCCGGAATCCGGGAGAAGGCACTGGAGTGGATCATCTCCTTCCTCGCCGGAAAGACACAGAGAGTCCGCCTCCCCCCGTTCAGATCGGAGGCCACCGAAGTCATCTGCGGCGTTCCTCAAGGCTCCTCGCTCAGCCCAACACTCTTCAACGTCTACATGAGCCCCCTCGCAGCCATCGCACGCCAGCACAACCTCAACATCATCTCCTACGCCAACGACACCCAGCTGATCCTCTTCCTCACCAACGACCCCGCCACCGCCAGAACCAACCTGCACGAAGGGATGACAGACGTAGCCAAGTGGATGACGAACAGCCGCCTGAAACTGAACTCGGACAAGACGGAAGTCCTCATCCTGGGATCATCACCCTCCGCCTGGGACAACTCCTGGTGGCCCCCCGCCCTGGGCAGCGCACCCAAACCCACAGACCACGCACGCAACCTGGGCTTCATCCTGGACTCCTCCCTCTCCATGACCAGACAAGTCAACGCCGTCTCCTCGTCATGCTTCAACATCCTGCGCATGCTACGTAAGATCTTCCGTTGGATCCCCACCGAGACCAGGAAGACGGTCACCCAGGCCCTCGTCACCAGCCGTCTGGACTACGGCAACTCTCTCTACGCCGGAACCACCGCCAAACTCCAGAAAAGACTCCAGCGGATCCAGAACACCTCAGCACGACGCATCCTGGACATCCCCCGCCACAGCCACATCTCCGGACACCTGAGAGACCTGCACTGGCTCCCGATCAACAAGAGAATCACCTTCCGGCTCCTCACCCACGCACACAAAGCCCTACACAACCAAGGCCCAGGATACCTCAACAGCCGCCTCAACTTCTACGCTCCCAAACGCCAGCTTCGGTCGACCAGCCACGCCCTCGCCGCCGTCCCCCGCATCCGAAGAGCCACCACAGGAGGAAGGTCCTTCTCCTACCTGGCAGCCAAGACTTGGAACTCCCTTCCGACCCACCTCCGCCTGACCCAAGACCACCTCGCCTTCAGGAAGCAGCTCAAGACCTGGCTGTTCGAGCAGTAGCGGACCCCGTCCCCCCAGCGCCTTGAGACCCTCCGGGTGAGTAGTGCGCTATATAAATGCTTTGATTGATTGATATCGAGGGTAGAGTTACAGGGACCTTGCCACTCCTGGGGGAGGCACAGTACCTTTGCTTGGGAGAGGGGCCGCGTTGGCAATGTCTTCCTCGTGGGTGCAGAGGCGAGCAGCTCTAGATGCAGGTACAGCGGTTGGGATTACTGCAGCAGACTCCCAACATCCGAGTAACAGTGCAGTTGGCCCTCCTTCATCATAGTGAGGGGACAGGGACGTTGGGCTTCTTTTGGGCATCATGGCTGCTAGGAACCCCTTAGATATGGCGAACATGGTCTAAAAGCGCAAACACAGCAATTCTCGCTGGTGCACTGAGAAATCATGCATGTCTCTCAGGAAACAGCTGCTTCTCAGTCTGCAGCTTGAAAATGGAAATGCATCCCTTTTCCGCAGCGAAGCACAGAGCTCACCTGTAGCTCGGGGCGGTTCTGGTCCCTCAGTGAAGCACTCAATATTTCATAAAACAGGGCGCTCAGTCTTTGTCACAGTTGAACTGCCACATTGAAGAGTGTCAGAGTCCCATGGCAGTGATCGGAAGGTGAAGTCTTTGATGGCCCTGAGACTTCATGACCAGGGGCAAGCCAACATGTCCTTGGAGTTACTTTGCAGTGATAAATGTTGTAGAGAGTAGATCCAATCCTTCTAACTGTTAGATAAGAGACAGCAGGCCAACATAGCAGAGCAAGTTGCAAAGTGGCAGTCCCTCCTGCCGCACAACTCTCTTGGCTGAATCTCCTCAGGACACAAATGTGAACTGATTTGAGGGGGTCAGAGACCAGGCACTTATACTTAATAGTGCCTTTAAAGTGGGAGTGACTTCATAGGAAAGTTTTTTGAAGTGCACTTTCAGCACAGTCCTGTCTGCCAGGCTACCGCTGGGGGGCCGGTCAGTGCTTTGTGTGAGAACAAGGCATTGCCTATTGAAATGTAGGTGTCCGCTCCTCTCTTCCCTTTTGCCCAAGTAGACCCATCAGTATGCAGATGAATGCAGGTGCTCTGAAGTATCCTGTGTTCGTAGCTGTCTAGAGGGAATGCACAAAGGGTAGCCATCACCCAACTCATACGTGTATTGGAGATAGTCTGTAAATCACACACAGAGCTAAGACCATAGAACTGCCTACTTTCTAATATTGATATTCCTAAACTAGTAATACCGAATCCATCTTTTCCAATAAAGAAGATTTGTCATTACCAATCCACAGATATGAAACATAAAGCAGCCACTCCTCTGCAATCAGGAATTACAGCTTAAAAGGGTATTAATGAACTCTCAGCACTGGTTAGCAGTGGTAAAGTGCCAAGATTCCTAAAGCCAACAACGCAAAGTCAGAAAAAAGAGGAGGAGGAAGGGAAAAAGTTTGAAATAACCCTGCCGAAAGGGCCATTTCCAACAGTGGCATTTTCAGAATTGAGTCTTAACATCAAATTTTACCAATAAAGAACATTTTAAATCACAATTTATTTGAGCAGAAGTAACATATCTCTATCTGCTCCACTCCAATGTTATCAATTATTAAATGTAATAAGGTAACCCAGTGTTAGTCAATGGGAGAAATAGGCCTTGAAACAATGCAAAATGACTAGGGATATTAAGCTAAAGGCCCCTAGTCGACTGCAGCACTTATTGTGCCACCACTACAGTGACAAGATGAAAATATGGATCTAGATCTGCTATTTCAACCAAGTTGGGCAGATTTTAAATTGCCAACTCAACGTAGAATTCATAAGTCCCCGCAGGTCTTAGCATCCCACACAGCAGGGTGCTAAATATAAAAAAGGAAGACATGTTTCCTGTATCTTTGACATGTCCTGGCAGGGAGAAATCTTTTTCACCGTGGCAAGGCTTGTGGTCACATTGGCTAACATTGAGTTATACTAGCCTACACGCTAATTGCTAACTTCCATTGGGGATCACCAAAACATAGTACTCTGAGGTATTACATTAAATGTTACATCAAACCAGGTTCCCAGCTGAAGCCAGATTAAAGGTAACTTTTAATATTTAGGTGAAATTAGAAAATTAAACGCAAGGAGATGATGGATGGAGCACTGGAACTTTTCAAACACTAACCCCCAGTCAAAGATCAGGGTTAAATCCATCATCATTCTTTAGCTCACTTCGCCACCCTAGTTTAGACCAAGCCATATGCAAATCAGGATTCACCCTGTTCCTCACGGGAACATATCAGCCCAAACTACCAAGCCAGGTCTTTCCTGGACTGTAAACAAGCATCCTGGGACCGGTTTCAGGGTAACACCCCTCATTAGTCAGGCTTGCTTGAATGCAGAGGCAAAGTGAGTAAAGGGACCCACGTCTGAGCATACCTTGCTGACTTAGGGGCCGATTTGGATTGCGGTAATTCCGTATTCCGCCGGCCCGGAGGATGCGGAATCACCGCAGCAGTGCCTCCAAAGATCCCCCGCCAGATTAGGATGGCTGGGTGATCATCGGCGGACGGGAAAACCTTCCACCGCTTTTCCGCCGCGGTCGCCTTCCGACCGCGGCGGAAAATCTCTAATATGGTGGCAGTGTCTATCAGACACCGCCAGCCATATTAGGATTGGGCAGGAAACATGCTTTTACACAGCGGCTTTTCCGCTGTGGAAAAGCATGTGGTCTTTTCAGTTTGGGGGCCCGTTGCGGGCCCCCAAGGTGTCAGGGGTGGGGAGTGCACATGGGGGGTGCCTATGGTACCCCCCTGCATTTACATGACCAAAGCGGCAGGCACCGCGCGGTGCCTGCCGCTTTGTGCGTGTAAATGAAATACATGCATTTTTAACCTTGCGGCGGGTGCTGCTTCAAGCAGCCCCCGCCGCAAGGTTAAAGATATGGGATGTGACCGCGAGGGTGGCAGTCACATCCTAATTTGCATGGAGGGACCGCTGCTGCCCATGCGGACGGTCCCTCTACCTCGGGGGTGGCGGACGGACGCAGGTCCGTCCACCATCCTAATGACCCCCTTAGTGTGAGCAAAGCAAACACAAGGAGATGATGAACGGAGTGCTGAAACTTTTCCGACGCTCACCCCCAGTCATAGATCTGTGATGAATCCATCATCATTCTTTAGCTCACTTCGTTACCCCAGTTCAGACCCAGCTGATGAGGGGTGAAACGCCCAAACCGGTCCTAGGATGCTTGTGTTCGGTCCATGGAGGACCTAGTTTGGCAGTTCGTGCTGGACTGTTCCCATGGGGAGCAGGGTCAAGTCTGACTTGCATATGACTTGGTCCGAACTGTGGTGGCATGGTGAGCAAAAGAACAATGGGTTTAACCCAGATCTGTGACTTGGGGTGAGTGTTTGATTTGTTCCGCATTCTGTCCATCATTTGTGTGTCTTTTGCTTTCTTGCCCTAGTGCTCCGGGTAAACCCAGACGTAGGTCCCAGGCTCATTGTGCCACTAGATTCAAGATAGCTTGCTTGGTGAGAGGTGATACCCCGAAACCGGCCCCAGGATGCTTGTTTTTGGTCCAGGGAGGACCTGACTTGGCAGTTTTGGTTGGACTGTTCCCATCAGGAGCAGGGTCATGATTGATTTGTATATGGCTGGATCTGAAATGGGGTGGCACGGTGAACTAAAGAATGATGGATTTAACCCAGATCTGTGACTGGATGTGAATATTTGAAAGTTTCGGCACTTCGCCCATCATCTTGTTGTGTTGCTATGTTCGCCCTAAGTGGCCAAGGTATGCCCAGATGTGGGTCCCTTGGTCGCTGTGGCGCCGGATTCAAGCTAGCCTGGCTGATGACGGGTGATACCCCGAAACTGGTCCCAGGGTGCTTGTTTCCGGACCAGGTAAGACCTAGCCTGGCAGTTCGAGTCGGACTGTTCACATGGGGAGCACGGTCAAGACTAATTTGCATATAACTGGGTCTAAACTGGGGTGAAATGGTGAGAAAAAAAACAATGGATTTAACTCAGATCTCTTTACTGTGGGTGAATGTTTGATCTTTTCCGCATTCCATACATCATTTGTGTATCTTTTGCTTTCTTGTACTAAGTGCGCAGGCTATACCCAGACATGGGTTCCAGCTCACAATGCCTCTGAATTCAATGTAGCATGGCTGGTGAGGGGTGATAGCCCGAAACCGGCCCCAGGATGCTTGTTTTGGTCCAGGGAGGCCCTGGCTTGGCAGTTTTAGCTGCACTGTGCCCATGAAGAGCATGGTCAACATTAATTTGCATATGGCTGGGTGGCCGAATTGGTGTGGCATGGTGAGCTAAAGAATGATGGATTTAAACCAGATCTGTGTCTGGGGTGAGGGTGTAAAAAGTTTCAGCACTCCGCCCATCATCTTGTTGTGTTCCTGAAAAAGTGCATAGACGGATACATTGGCTACTGAGTGGGTGGTAAAATACCGTAACTCCGCATTTTTTACTCCGCATTCCTTTACTCCTCATTCCATGATAACGCAGGTACCTTTACTCCGCATTTTTTTACAACGCATGCCTTCATATATTATATGCTTTTATCACGCATGCTTTTACAACGAAAATCATTGTAAAAGCATGATTGGTAAAAGTATATGTTTTAAGGTAAGTTGTAAGGTAAGTATATGGTTTTTGTTTGGGGTTTTGGAGTATATGTTTTTTGGGTTCAGGGGTATTTTAAGGGTGGGTTTGGGTTATGGGGTGCAGGGGTATTTAAGGGTTAAGGGCTACAGGGGTATTTTTAGGGTTCAGGGGTAGGTTTGCGTTTTGGGGTACAGGGGTATTTTTAGGGTTCAGGGGTTGTTTTGGGTTTTGGGGTACAGGGGTATTTTTAGGGTTCAGGGCTGGGTTTGGGTTATGGGGTAGAGGGGTATTTTTAGGGTTCAGGGGTTGTTTTGGGTTTTGGGGTACAGGGGTAGTTTTAGGGTTCAGGGGTAGGTTTGGGTTTTGGGGTACAGGGGTATTTTTAGGGTTCAGGGGTTGTTTTGGGTTTTGGGGTACAGGGGTATTTTTAGGGTTCAGGGGTAGGTTTGGGTTTTGGGGTACATGGGTATTTTTAGGGTTCAGGGGTTGTTTTGAGTTTTGGGGTACAGGGGTATTTTTAGGGTTCAGGGGTTGTTTTGGGTTTTGGGGTACAGGGGTATTTTTAGGGTTCAGGGGTTGTTTTGTGTTTTGGGGTACAGGGGTATTTTTAGGGTTCAGGGGTATGTTTGGGTTTTGGGGTACAGGGGTATTTTTAGGGTTCAGGGGTTGTTTTGGGTTTTGGGGTACAGGGGTATTTTTAGGGTTCAGGGGTTGTTTTGGGTTTTGGGGTACAGGGGTATTTTTAGGGTTCAGGGGTAGGTTTGGGTTTTGGGGTACAGGGGTATTTTTAGGGTTCAGGGATTGTTTTCGGTTTTGGGGTACAGGGGTATTTTTAGGGTTCAGGGGTAGGTTTGGGTTTTGGGGTACAGGGGTATTTTTAGGGCTCAGGGGTTGTTTTGGGTTTTGGGGTACAGGGGTATTTTTAGGGTTCAGGGGTTGTTTTGGGTTTTGGGGTACAGGGGTATTTTTAGGGTACAGGGGTATTTTTAGGGTTCAGGGGTTGTTTTGGGTTTTGGGGTACAGGGGTATTTTTAGGGTCAGGATGGGTTAGTGTTTAACCCCTTCGAAGCTAATGACGAGCTGGGCTCGTCATGGCGCTTACCTGCCGTGCGCGGATGACAAGGCCAGCTCGTCATGAATAATGGTCATTTTGGTTCTTCAGCGCAGGACGGGAAAACGCCTAGCAGCCATGTGGTTAAGGGTGCTGGGGTATTTAAAGGGACTAGGGTTGGATTAGTTTTTAGGGTGTATAGGGTAATTATTAATTAATAAAAATTAAATATATCTAAAAATGTTTTTATATATATATATATATTCAATGAAAAAACCATTGGTTTTAGGCCATATATAGTTAGGAATTAGCATTTACAAAACCTTATTTTACTCGCATAAAACCATTGAAATTCCATATATAGTTAGAAGCGCTAACTATATATCGCGCACCCGCAATCCACTGCTGATGATGTCACATATTACATCATTCATGACATGGTCAGTGACATCACTGATGACATCACTGATGACATCTCAAATGACATCACTGATGACAACTCAAATGACATCACTGATGACATCTCAAATGACATCACTGATGACATCACTGATCACAACATCCAGTGATTGTATGTGTCTATAAAGTTTAAATATGTTTCACATATTGAAGAATGAGTGGATGTATAAGTGTCTGGATGAAGAATTTAGTAGGTGCATGACTGACTGTATGAGTGAGTGATTAAATGTGTCTCACTGAGTGCATGGGTTAGTGACTAAACTGTCTTAATTTGTGCATCAGTATGTTTGTTGTTGTGTAAGCTGCTGCATGTGTTGATCAGTAGCTATAAGAGTGGCCATATGGGTTATTGATTGGTTGCCCAAGTATTTGAATGGGAGGCTGAGTGTGTGTGTGGGTGGCTGGGAGGTGCGTGACTCTGTGCATTGATGTGTAAGCAGTTGATTCACTAGGAGTATGAGTTCAAGAGTGCATGTGGAAACAGCTATATGGGCGGTTGACTATGCATGGGTGTGTTGGTGAGTGAATGGATTTCTCATTGCTACATGTGCAAGTAAGTACGTATGTAAAACACAATACATGTGAGAGTTGAGATATATAAATAACTGAACATAAGAGCCAGTGAATGTGTGAGTGGCTGTATCGATCACTGTGAGCTTGTATCAGGGATTATATAAGAGAATAAATATGTGTTATTATATGTTTGAATAAGTAAGATGTGTATAACTTTATAGTTGAGGAAATGGAGGTGTGATTGATTCTTTGCATGACTGACTAGGTGTGTGAGTAACTCCATGGATGAGTGACAGTCTGTGAGTGTCTGTTTATACTGAGTGTATGTAAGGTTATATTAGAGTCTGAAGAGGTTCATTGTATTATCACATGAGTGATGTGATCAGTGATGATAAATGAGATGTCATCAGTGATGTCATTTGAGTTGTCATCAGTGATGTCATCAGTGATGTCATTTGAGATGTCATCAGTGATGTCATTTGAGTTGTCATCAGTGATGTCATTTGAGATGTCATCAGTGATGTCATCAGTGATGTCACTGACCATGTCATGAATGATGTAATATGTGACATCATCAGCAGTGGATTGCGGGTGCGCGATATATAGTTAGCGCTTCTAACTATATATGGAATTTCAATGGTTTTATGCGAGTAAAATAAGGTTTTGTAAATGCTAATTCCTAACTATATATGGCCTAAAACCAATGGTTTTTTCATTGAATTTTCAAGGTTTTGTAAATGCAAATTCCTAACTATATATCCACTATAACCTATGGTTTTTTCTGTGAATTTCATTGTTTTTTTAATAGCAAATATGAAAAGCTTTAAAATGTCAAGTACGTGATAGATAAAAACATTTTCGTATTTATGCACGCTGATGTGCTTTGAACGCTACACCCCCCCCCCTCCCCTCTTTTGTCTTAGTAGTACTCTCTCTTTGCAGATACTGAAGGGTAGTTAACGCAGGCCTTTACCCCCGTTGTAATCCGTCGTGCCTCCTTGTCTCTCCATTTCATTGATTGTTGTCCAAGCATTTACTGTTTTAGAATTGGTTCTCTTTGGATCATTCTCTATTTACAAACAAGCACAAAGTCGCAATACTCTGTTTAGTCTTTGCAGATAGTGAAAAATCGTGTAAAAAAATAAAAGTAATCGAGCAAAATCAGTAGGCCACTAATTGGATCTCTTTTTGACCTCGCTAAAATAGAAATATTAGGAACAACCCTTCATGAGAAATACGAAAATAGTGAGATGAACTGAGCTCCACACCATGAGGGCTGCAAGACAGCTCGGCTCCATCACCCATCCCGCACAAAATAACGACAAACCCTATGCAAATATTAAAAATATAGACAACACACCAGCAAAGAAACAGGGTAAAACATTTTATTAAAAAACTATTTACATAACGTTGGTTTATAAAATGATGTCAGTAGTGGACCGATGTGTGAATAGATCGAAAACAGCACAAGGCTCCAAGATCCGGATGGCAAGCTCCTGGATGTTGGGTGCCATAGTTTAGAGTTCTGAATTTCAGCCTTTTTCAATGCCTGTGCTTTGTTGAATCAAAATGGCGGCTTGACACAAAGCTGACTCAAGCGTTGCTACTGATGCTATGCAGACCAAAACTGGTTTTCAGTTTGTACATTTTTCTAGATTTTTCAATCCAAGTTTGGTTGACTTTGTAGAACGATGGCTTCAGATTTTCAACATACGGTGTGGTGGCGCTGACTGGGAGGGGGCGCTTCGCTCCTGCCCCCTCCCCAAGTAAGATTTTCATACGTGAAAGTACGTTAATGGTTTTGGTCCCTGAGATGCTTCGATGTCACTACCATTCTCAAATAGCATAAGTTCTGGATGTTGGGTGCCATAGTTAAGAGTTCTGAGCAGTGCTTGTAACACTGTCTGAAGCTTATTTCCACCTACTGCAGCTTCACTATTCTCAAAGTAAGTGAGTGTCGTTTGTGGACCTGACTGCATTTGAAAATAATGTTATATGGTACCTCCCTAAACAGCTTGACGGAGGCCCCTGAGGGGCGGTGTGATGGCCATGGACTCGGAGAAGACGCTTGGCTCCGACACCCTCCCCAAGTCTTATAGCACTGGTGTAGCCTGAGATCGCCCCCGACATAGGCGGCCGGCTCCCGGGGTCCGGCGGAACTTTTTGCCTTTTGATGACTCTTCAATTCTGGACCTCGTCCCACAATCCGTTTGACCTGAAGACAAGCTATAGTGGGGCGCCCCTTTATCGTTTTAGTTGCCATTCCGCCCGCTTTTGCTACACTGTGCCTCTTCCGCCATTCAGCTGTTTACCGCCCGCTCTTGCGACTACAGCGTCTCGCTCACCATGTAGTTGAGATGCGCCCGCTCTTGCGGTGTAGCGATAGGCGGCTGCCACAGGACTCTCAAAATGGCGGCCGGCTCTTCGGTTTTGGGCCTGGTCCACTAAAATGGCCCTGGGACACCTTGGAACTCGGACGCTTGTCTGCTAGGGCTTGGGTCCCATTCTCGAAAAGCGTCCCCTCAGCCGTGAAGATTCTACAAAAGTCTTGGGGGCCTCCGACTCCCGCAGGCTTCTGGTGGGGAGCGGCTGCCATGATTGCTCGTGGAATGGCCACGACGGAGCTACGAGATGGTAGTGGTCTCATGCTGACACCAGCTTTAGTCTGAAACATCCAGAAACACTATAGACTACCAATTCGATCAGTTCCGGTAGCGCCCCAACATGACCCGGAAGAGAAGAACTTGCCCTCCCCTCTTTGACTGATGGTTCTTGTTGCCTGTCCCCTCTGTTGTCATTTAACAGAACTTTTTGGACTGCTGAAAGGGGTTGTGTTCTGAACGCTGGTTGGTGGAGACATTTAGACTATATTCTTGACCTACGTTGTCGCGTAATGCGTTTTATGACACGCCGCGTTAGCGCACCCGGAAGTGATCCGAGGCGCGGCGCGGCGCGTAACGTAAGCATAACAGGTCATGTGACTTGTTAATAAAACTTTTCATTGGTTCATTTTACTTTTGTTAATTTAATGATGAAAAGCTTGGTCATATGACCTAAAAATTACGCTTTTTATTATTTTCGAACAATATTTTTTTTTCAAACATATGTTATAATATTCCAGGCTAATGTACTTTCCCGGAAAATTTACAACTGTCTTGCAAGTAAATTATATTCCTTTTTCGAGAAAAAGGGCGTTTCTTCCTTCCATGACGGAGCCGTTGAGTAAAAGAGATTCGGCCTGCTGTCTTAGTCGCCGATACGCCTGATTATCAGATTCTTATCGATCACTTTATGTTGCAGACATGAAAAACACAACTGCCCTTGACCATTTATCTTTACTGCGTTCCTACATATTATACCTTTTATCCGTCATGTAATTGGACTGCTTTATTTCACTTGCCTTTTACTGATTCGAAAACAGTCACTAAAAGTAAAAACTTTACAAATGTAAATACTACTACCGTGTTTTGTTTTAAAAACCTTTATTATGAAAATGTCAGTATACAAATACGGGCCTATAACCACGTGGGCCGGCCACGGAGCAAACTGAAATCGTATATGATGAGGAGACATTTACACTGTAGAAGAACGTAACGAGCGGGCCATTAGGTGACAAGAACAAAGGTGTCTAACAGTTGCGGAATCGGTGGACGTACATTTTGTAATTAAAATACGACAGGGCCACTTACAATAACATTTTCTAGATATACATTTGCGGGCAAGGAGTTACGAGTCCCATTTATACCGGCGCCATTTTGGGCGAGGCCGGGCAGGTCCAAGATATAGTCAAAATGTCTCCACCAACCATCGGCCAGACCAGAACCCCTTTCGGCCCTTTATGCTACAAGATGGTGTCTTCCATTCAGAAAATATTGGTGGCAGCATTTTGAAAGGAAACAGAAACAGCCGTTCTCCTAGTGAGTTTCACATTGTTACATTTAGGAAAAATGTTGAAGAGTAGTATGTGGAAAATCTGAAGCCATTTTTCTACAAACTCTCAATCAGACTTGGATGGAAAAAAAAAACCTGAAGAATGTACAAACTGAAAACCAATTTTTGTCTGTATAGCACCAACAGTAACGCTTGAGTCAGCTTTGTGTCAAGCCGCCATTTTCATTCAATCAATAGCGTCCCCCTGCACACATTCAGGGACCTGGTCGTGTCTTCAGATGAAACGCATTGTAGGAAAAGAAGCAGAAAGGAAAAGGAAAAAAGTTCCGCCGGACCTAGTGAAGCTGCAGCAGGTGCAAATAAGCTTCAGACAGTCTTACAAGCACTGCTCAGAACTCTCAACTGAGGCACTCAACATCCAGGACTTGCCATTCGGATCTTGGCGCCTTGTGCTGGTTCCGACCTATTCACACATCAGTCCACTACTGACATCACCTCATAAGCCAACGGGGCACCCCACGCCGACTTTCGGCGCAGCATTGTAGGATGGCCACACCAGTGCGGCCACTTGCTGGACACCACCTCGGTGCCATCCGGATCTCGGCGCGTTCGAGTCACTGTGCCGGAAGAGTGACCGGAACTCAGCTGAACACGCCGTCTTTCAGCGCAGCATTGTAGGATGGCCACACCAGTGCAGCAACTTGCTCGACACCAACAAGTGCCATCCGGATCTCGGCACGTTGTGCTGCCTTCGGCCTATTCGCACATCGGTCCGCTACTGACGCCGCCTCACGTGCCAACGGATTTTCTACGCTTTTTGTAGCCCTATGCCGCATAACAGGTCATGTGACTTCTTTATAAAACTTTTCATTGGTTCATTTTACTTTTGGTTTCCTAAAGATGGAAGGCTTGGTCATATGACCTAAAAATAACACTTTTCATTGGTTTACAACATTTTTTTTTCCCAAACGATGAAAGCCCCACCTTGTTTCTGGATCATTCAGACTGAAGCTGGCGTCAGCATGAGAGCACCACCATCTCGTGGCTCCGTCGTGGTCATTCCGCGAGCAATCATGGCAGCCGCTCCCCACCGGAAGCCTGCGGGAGTCGGGGGCCCCCAAGACTTTTATACAATCTTCACGGCTGAGGGGACGCTTTTCGAGAATGGAGCCCAAGCCCTAGCAGGCAAGCGTCCGAGTTCCAAAGTGTCCCAGGGCCATTTCAGTGGACCAGGCCTAAAACCGAGGAGCTGTCCGCCATTTTAAGAGCCATGTGGCAGCCGCCTATCGCTGCACTGCAAGAGTGGGAGCAACTCAACAACATGGTGAGCGAGACGCTGTGGCCGCAAGAGCGAGCGCAACTCAGCTACATGGCCGCCACCTGGGGAGGCCCGTTCACGCCGGCTCCCCCACGCCCCCCCCCCCGGGCCGCCGCACGCCAATTTTCGGAGCAGCATTGTAGGATACCAAAACCAGTGCGGCAGTTTACTGGACATCACCTGGGTGCCTGTCGTACATGTTGTGTCAGCCATGTGACACTGGACACAGACCGCTACTGACGAGGCCTCCCCCCGCACCACCCGGGACGCCCCACGCTGTTTTTCTGTGCTGCATTGTAGGATCCCTAAACCAGTGCGGCACCCAGGCGACATCACCTGGGTGCCGTCCAGAACTCTGCACGTTGTGCTGCCTTGGGACTATTCGCACAACAGACCGCTACTGACGAGGCCTCCCCCCGCCCCACCCGGGACGCCCCACGCCAATTTTCGGAGCAGCATTGTAGGATCCCTAAACCAGTGCGGCACCCAGGCGACATCACCTGGGTGCCGTCCAGAACTCTGCACGTTGTGCTGCCTTGGGACTATTCGCACAAAAGACAGCTTCTAACCATTGTTGCTTTTTGTGTTGAGAAATGTTTAAATGTTTTTAGTTTTTGTTCCGTTCGTTAAAGTTAGTAGTTAATAAAGTTTTATAACCTTACTTTGTTGGAGTGTTATCTATTTTTTTAAAAACGGGTGAATGGGGCCTTGAATCGGGTTATTGTCATGTGTGGGCTTTGGAAGTGTGCTGCTGCAGGATCGGACATTTCAAACTCAAATGCACGTTCTTTTTCTTACCTTTCCGAAGCATGGAGCGCAATAGCAGGCAGAGAAAGGGTGATGCACGTGTTGAACACTACCTGACCTGGCAAGTTGCTGGCAGTGCCCCCCCGCCCGCTCCTGAAAGAGGGCACACACACACCGCCGCCCCGAATACTTCACAAATCTTTAAAAGACCATGCGCTTGTTCATGAGGCTTAAATGGTTTATCACCTCTTCTAGAACCCCTGAATCGACCCTCTGACGTTTCATGGAAAAATTACCACGTAACACAATACCAAGCCCTGTCAGCTGAAACCCCCAAGGAATCGTGGGGCATATTATCAAGGGGGTTTATCTCCGCTTTTTTGGCTTTAAAAGCCAAAAAAAAAGAGATAAAATTATCTCCCTATTACCAAGCTGTCGCTACCACCAGTTAGTGACAGCTAAAAGGAGATAGCGACCATCTTGGGCCCCGCTTTGCATGTCAGTGATATTTATCACTAATGACATGCAAAGTGGGCGTGCCAAGATTTTAGCGACTGGAAACAGTCCCTAACCATCGCTATCTCCTATTACCAACTTTTGGAGATATTCGCGCTAAGCGCGAATATCTCCAAAAGCTAACACCTGACCTGAGCAGTTCTTAGCCATGTTATCCAATGGGAGGTGGATAACATGGCTAAGAGCATTTGCTCGATAATACATGAATATCGCTGACTTTTCAGCGATATTCATGCATTGCGGCCGTTTTTTATCGCATTTGCGATAAACCTTGCTAATAGCAAGGTTTATGTGCGATAAAATTCGCCGATGTGCGGCGATAATTTTTGTCTCTAAACAAGTTAGAGACAAAAATTATCGCTAGTTGTTGGTAATATGCCCCCGGATTTTTCCTTGCAGGAATCGGGAGGCGAAAGACTAGCACTGAAATCAGTAGTCTCACGCCTGAATCGGGAGGGTTGGCATGTCTGCATTCTCTACAGCTGGGGCCATAAACTACATCCGCAGGGCTAGGTGATAGCCTGGGTCCGGCCTGGACAATCGGACACAGAGGAAGAGGAGTGTCAGAGGGTGCGGTAGTGAATAGGGTGAAAGGGAGGTGTCGGGCGGGCACAGGGTGTGATTCTCAGAGAAGAGCAGCGCAGATGGGGGGAAGTATATGGCCCATGCATGAGAGAGAGAGAGCGGGGGTGACCAGTGCGTGGGGGAGATGCTTGCGAGGGTGCGGAGCCGTGCTGAGAATCGACAGCGTGCAGAGAGTGGGCCTGGTCAAGGCATCTAAAATGGCTGCCGTGCACGACAAAATTGTGGCATTGGACAAAAAAGGCAAGATAGCGCAGACAATGTTTATCAATAAGGATTCATTTATAACAAAATATTTTATCGCAGTGACAAATTGGCGGTCAACACTTCCTGATTTCCATCGAATCGAACGTTAACAGACGTCACGCAACAAAAAAAAAAAAAAGCTCACGCACAGCCGCTGGAAGACATGTATCAACATATTCGGAAAACATAAGGGATCAGGATACGTCTCCCGCACCCCCTTATACCTAGTAATTTAATTAAAACGAAACACAAAATGGCGAATTCCCGTTTCGCTACCAGTTTGCGGCCCAGTTCGCGGCTCGGGAAGCGCTTCTACCGTGAAAAATATATATATTTTTTTTTTCCCCACGAGACCCTTTAATAACCCCAACATCATTCCTAGGGGGTCAAGAGAGGTATACCTTGCCCCCTTTCATTAAATTCCCCCTTCGTTTTTCACCTCTTCTTCTCTCTCGATCCTACCGAGAGATAAGATGGCGGCCGCTCCGGACTGTTTAGAATGTTGACAGACACCGGAGGGCCAATCAGCTTCGCATCGCAAAGTTCCGATACGCGAAAAGTTCGCTAACCGGATAGCTGCCCGGAGCGCTGTTACAGATATATATCTTGATTTAAACGTTAATTTCTCAAAATCCACTGAAGCACATATATTGAGACCTAGCAAAGGCACATCGGGCTAACAGTCCCTACAATTTTGCCAAGTTTCGTGGAAATCCATTCAGCCGTTCGAGCTAAAAGTGAGGCCAACCGCCCTATGGAAATTAACATGGGAAAAACGCGTTTTGGGACCCCCCTTTTTTCTCGGCCCCCCCTTGACGAAACCCCCCCAAATTTTCAAGGACTGCTCAGAAACAAAATGTGCCATTTTCCTGAAAATTTCAGCCGATTCCGTCCACAAACGCCAAAGTTATTAGACATAGAATTTTCAAAAGTTCCATAGAGAAAAAATCCTAACTATATATACCTACTGGCTATCGCCAGTAGGTAATATATATATATATATATATATATATATATATATATATATATATATATATATATATATATATATATATATATATATATATATATATATATATATATATATATATATATATATATATATATATATATATATATATATGTGTGTAATATTAATATAGTTCTAAATATAATGTAATTTTAAAGAAATAATGTTTCATTTTATTTAAAAATATATATATATATATATATGTGTATATATATATATATATGTGTATATATATATATATATATTTATATATAAATATTTATATATATATTTTTAAAAATAAAGTACTTTTACAAAGTATATGACTTCACCACACATGCATTTGCGTTGTAATTGCATGCGTAGTGAAGTCATATGCGTTGTAAAAATTTGCGGAATTATGGCTTGAGGAGTAATGGTTTTTGCGGACTTAAAAATGCGGAGTGATGGTATGCGGGATTTTTGTTTGCGGAATGGAATCATATATTCGAGTGGGTTGATGAGTTAATGATGAATGAGTAAGTTCAATATGTGAATGGCAGCTGCAGCAACAAATGGCAAAGCATGGGATGACATTATTATGCTAATAAGCTAATGCTGTGTTTATTTAGACTTAAAATAATTACAGTGGTAATTTCTAAATCGATTATATTTGTACTTTATATGGACTATTTTAATATTAGGAAGCAGTGTTTCTGTGATTTTATTGTATGTTTCCATAGGTAAAACGTTTCACTGTGAAAAGCACTCATGTTCCTATTTTCGTATTTAAAAGCGTAAAAATGATAAACCTTTTGTTAGAAACAAGGTTGCTGCCTCAAATCATTTCTCTTATGTATCTCATTACTGAAGATTTAATCTCTGTCTCCAGAGGGTGGATCAGGCACGTGTGCTCTTGTAATGTTAACCTAGCTCATTACCAGTTCGAAATTCCTAGAACGCTTGTGGCCTGCTGATTAGTATAGAGCAATAGTTCACAGAGCAACTTGGGAGATTCTCTAAAGTCGTGCTTACCAGTGTTTATTCACGCTGCACTCCAGTCAAGTCCACTCATTGAAACTAATTTATCTAATTATAGAATGGTCTCTCACATGTGTCAGACCCATATGCATTTTTTATAGGTGTCATTATTTCTCCTACTTGACATCCGGGCAGTTTTCTCTCTAATGAACAAAGCATATCCATCCTATCAGGTTCAAACAGACATTTCAGAGGTGCATTGTGTAAAACATTTACCTTTTTCAATCAATCAATCAGGGAATTGTAAGCGGGCTACTCACCCGTGAGGGTCTCAAGACGCTGAGAGGGAGGGGGGTTCCGCAGATCTGTTTAGCCAAAGATCCAGGTCTTGAGGGTCTTCCTGAAGGTGTTCAGGGAGGGGGCGTTTCTGATGTCTGCAGGCAAAATCTATGGGATAATAATCTGGTTTAGCAGAGAAAATTGTTTTACTTTCTCTGACTGAAATAACGTTCTGCTTATAGGCTTGTAGCCAGAAGTATATTTGTAGGGGGGGAATGGCCCCCAGGTATGAGCAAACGTTAAAGTTGTAATGTGTAGGTGCATTCTTTCCTAAATATTGGTTGCACTACTAAATACCAACCCCCAGAATATTGGGATACAAGAACATTGAGGATAGAATATTTAAAGGCAAGTGCTTGTAGGGAAGTATAGATTTACTACACCTAACTCATCATCTACATACCTTGACAGTATATATATATATATCACATAGGTACATATATGCGGAGTACGGTGTAGAAAGCTATACTTAATTACCTGTCAATATTTTTGATACTTTGTCCTTGATGTTCTGTGCCATCTATATTCTGGGTTCAATATTAAGGTGAACACCGTGTGATTCTATGTGAAGGAATATGTGGATTTTCTAAGGTACATATTAAAACACACTTAATCAACTTTTCACAATCCAACTTTAAATCCTATCAGTTCAATGGGATTTAAAGTAGAAGAATGTAAAGTAGGTTGTATCACAACTCTGTGGAATTTCTAAACTGTGCACGTTTTGTGCAATACAAAACTTATCAAGTTCTTTTTTTTGTTCTTTAAAAAAAATAAGCTGGCCTCAGCTCAGAAATCTCCCTCCCACACCCCTTCCCACAGCTGGTGAAAGTCCAACCTCCACACTTAAAATTATTTTGCTGAATATGTCCTACCTGGGACATTCTGCATCAGGAAATCATCACACCTAGAAAGCCCAAAAAGATAAACCTTTCCTCACTTAAAGATAGTAAATTTCATCCGCTTCATAAAGCATGGATTTTACTAATTCCGAAACATTTTGTAAGTGAAGTTTCAGTTGACTGGCCACTAATTTAAAATCACCTCACAGAGGTGAGAAATTAGTGTCAAACAGTGTGTTTTAAACATTTTAGAGATGAGGCAAAGGTGAAAATGAAATGCCATTTTCCATTGGAAGTTGGGAAGGTTCCACAATTAATTTCATGGTAAGATTGTTACAAAAGTTGAATAGTTCAATTATATTAGATCAAAAACACCAATCAAACTACTTGTGCTTGAAACAGGCTCTGACATTGGCATACACCCCTCATAGTTACAGGCAGGTTTTGCCAAAAGTGTTGTATAGAAGGAGACCTTCATTAGAAATCGACCAGCAAGACAGGTAGGTATGGTAAAGTCCCACAAAGATGTGCATTCAAAGTTGGTTGCCTCATCTTTATGGCCTTGCATGGTGATAGCCCAAAATTCATATCCAGAATTGTTCAGAAATACTCCTCCTTTGGACATCAGAACCTGCACCGAATTCCCTAGATTCCGTAGTCTTCTTAAGACTTGGCTATTTCCCCAAGCCTATAGCTAGATTCTGCAGGCAACTAAATATATGGAGCTCCAGCGTTACTTCAAGTCAGCGCCAAGAAACCAATCGGTGTATGTGCGCTTTATTAGATACTTTAACATAACATAACAAAGTATAGATGGTTGTGCAAGCCTGGGATGGGTCCATTTGAGGCCTCTGGCCTGACTAAGGATACTAGTTGCAGCATTGCCTAATGCCCTGAGTGGTGATTTCACAGTTTGCAACTAGGAACATATTCTGTGATAATATCTCTGTTTGATGCTTCTTCCATGGTATCTCCATGGTATCTCCCATTTGGATGGTGCAGAGTCCTCCACCTCCAGAATTATGGGCATTTTATACTTTTTCAGGTGCAGTAGACTTCTTGCTTAGAGTCCTGAAGGTGCCACCCTCTATGTGGCTGATAATGCTTTGATGAGCATGGGCATTTCTAGTTGGTGAAAGTAGAACACATTTACGCTTGCCATGTGTACTAGAAATGGGAATTATTGTATTGCAGGGGGATTGTTATGCATTACTACAGGTGCAGATAAAAGTCAAGCATCATGTTATGAAGCATTTAGGAGACTGCCATAATTAAATGTACATTACAAACTCAAATCACTTCCTTAATAGATCTTTAACTTCTTAGCCAGTAAGTTGTACTTTCCAGTGACTACACCTGCAAATATACACATGGCTGATATGTATTAAAAGAGAAAGCATCAGCACTTCTTATCGAGAGCATATAGTAACAGTTAGCAAATGGGTTCTATTGTTAAGTAATTTGCAAAAAGCAACTTGGATCAAGTAAAAACGATTAGACCTTATTAGGAGTTTAAAGACCACTATTCAAAGTGATTTTTGGATCTTCCCCAAGATCCCTCTTAGAACCTAATGTGCACAATTATGCTTTAGAATTACATTGGGCCAATTGATTTGGCCAAAATAAGCCAAACATTCTACTTAAAACTTCCACTCACCATTAATCTGCAGGCACCTAGATCTAATTTTGCTCATTTAGGCTCTCTCTTACTTTCTCTATTCACACCCAATCTCTGCTCTCGCTTTTTCTCTCAAACGTTTCCTCACTATCAATTTCTGTTTACTGCTGTATCTATCTTCCCATTCCAGTCTCTCCTGGTCTAATGCAATTTCTATTTACTCTGCTTTCTCAAAATCTCTCTTTTTTTGGAACCTCTTGTCTCTAGCTTTCCTTTTATCTCCTTTGTACTTCTCAATATTTTGTATTCTCTCTCTAGCACTCTTCTACATAGTCTATGTATGACAACTGAAACGTTCTCTTGGCTGTGTATGGCCATGAGCAGCACCTGCCACATTTCTTTGACTACAATGCTTTTTGCTGCTCCCCAGTCCCTGAAGCTTACGATCCTGGGGTCCTCTTGGAACTGAAGAAGTCCCATTCGATCAGGGAACAAAGAAGTTAGTGCAATGTGACCTTCATATCCCTGCAGCTTGTTGTCAATTCTTGTTAGACAGGACATCAGACTGCATTGATTGGGTGGGTTTTAACTGCTTTAGGGCAGTTGACGACCCATTGACATCCACCATACTACTTTCACAGTGTGGTGGACTTTAGTGGGTCATCCACAGTACTGGAAAGGAAAATGTGTCAGGTAAACACAAGAAACGTTTTCTTTTCCACAGTCAAAGTCGGCATGCAAGGTAAATGCTTCCCAGGAGTCCCAAGGTTGATTTTTTTATTTTGCTGTTTTGTGCAGCATACTGCGCATACTGACATTACATAGTGGCACTAATAAAGCAGATCACACTAATGGATTCTGTATGAATCCACAAATGTCCTACCACACAGCGTTCCTACACTTCTCCCGCTAACAGTAGTACCCCGCTTATGTGACTGACCTTTCGCCCATGAAAGAAAAAGCTCCCTAAGACAAAAGGAAAGATCTAGATTTTGCCTTGCTAATTGATTAAATCTGGCAATGTGGGTAGCTGTGGTATTTAGGCCAGGGCTCAGTCTGCACTGAGGGAAACCTGCCAGGCCCAGACATTTCTGAAAACAAGGCAATTAGTGAAGTCTGGAGGTGGTGTAGTTTGCGTGGATCCCAAAACCTTTTCTTAACCATAGTGCCCTTCAAACACCAAACTTTGCCTAAATCGCAGATTTTCCTCATATTTCTCTGAAGGAAAATACCAGAATCTGCGAGGATCCATAACATTCCTGCCATCCAGTGTTCCCACACTTCTTCCAATAAAACCACAACCACAAATGTTCACCAAATAATATTAATTTAGTAAATTAATTACATAAGACCTCATAACAGCAGTGCATTTGCTATAATCATGCATTAGATAGATGAATACTCAGTGTGTTGACCCTGGCAGGGTTCCCTAGATATTAAAACATTTTTAAAAGATAGCCTATTATTGAATCCCTTTGTGACATGGCAGGATATATCAGGTAATTTCAGCTTCACACTACTACTAGTTAGTGTATTTTCATTCCTCTGCAGCAAGCACATTAACACACAAACTATCTGACTTCTGCAAACAAAATAACAGTCTGTAGAGCAGATACCATATCTCACCAGGTTATATTTCACAATAGGCTGGAGCAATGTCAATACAATATAAATCGTACTTGACTTGTGATAACTCTGCCCTAGCACAACAGGCTAATCAAATCACTGTCCCCATATTGGAATCAGGAGTTTCCTGATTAAAGATTGCTTCTGGATTACTGGTAAGTTTGGGTAGTGGCAAGCACTTATATAACAGCAATAGGAAATGTCATGAAAGTTACTGACTTAAGAACAACATGACACAATGTCCTGTACAGATGTGCAATCCCTTCATACAGCAAATTCTTTATTTGACATAGCATATGTGAAAGGTGAAAAGAGAGTTCAGCTAATCCCAATTTTTCAGATAGACTTTATTTGGTTCAATTGTAACCATAAAAGCACAAACAAAATAAATTCAGTTAATAAATACAAATTACAAAAACACTAAAATACTACATTCTATAAAAGTGAGTAAAATAAGTAAATGGTGCACAAATGGTCCAACAACAGGAAAGGAACATAGTCACACAGCAGCTCACATGATATAAAAGGGACGGCTGCAATTACACTATAACTCAGACATGGAGTCTCTTGCTCTTGTGGCAGCTCTAAGAAAACATCACACATTAAATATAACATTGATATCAGATAAAAGTTTCATAAATAATGGGGCTGGGCATGCTTGTTTAAAATTCAAAATTCCCAATAGAGGTTTAATATATATATTCCTCAAGCCTGTAAAATATCAGTCGGACAGAATAAAATGAAGGGTATCCTTAGGAAATTTTAAGTTGCAGCCACAGGGACCTCCAGTGTCCAGGCGGCTCCAGCCCTTTGGAACTGCCAGAAGATGGTGTATCATATTAAGTATAAATCTGGCCTATATGAATCTTTCCTTGTCATTCTCCAGGTTGCATAAGTATGGCTCCAACCCAGGTACAGTTTTAAGGAGCAGGAAGCCTCTAACCATAGGGTTCAAGATCTCCACGTGCTCCCTGCTAAGTGCCGTTTGTTGAAAGAAAGTGTGTTTGGCACCTGTTATCTCAGCAAGACTCATGGACCCAGAAATCAGTACTCCCTCCCCGGGTTTCTCAGAACTTCTTTAATGTATGCAATCCATGGGATCTTCGTAGCATGCACCATTGACAGGCAGTCTCTCAAGATCAGCTTATTTATCTGTAATTTGCTGCCTGACCATATTTTAATCCAACAAATTAATACTTGAGGAGGGTAGGACCACAAGCACTGGCTAATCCCTGAATGGCAGCTGATGTCTTTAACAGCTCCAGTAATTTTTGATTCCATCAGTGGTTTCAGTTTATTCTGGTGGTTAAACAATAACCCCAGATACGGAAATGTTGAAACATTAGTTAGTATATGAGATCCCACCTTGAATATTTTCAAACAGGTATTTCTGGGGCCCGCAACTATCACATGTGTTTTTCGAAAATTGACTGCCAAATCCAGAGTCACCATAAAATTAACAAACTTATCCACCGAGAGTTGTAGCCCCAGTGCAGTCCTTGCCATCAGTAACGCGTCGTCTGCACAAAGTAATGCACGTAGTGGCCTGCACACTCGGCTCCCACCGAAAGAAGAGCCTGTTTCAAACCATTTATGTGTAAAATAAGCAGAAAGGGGGCAAGGATGCAACCTTGTTTCACCCCTCTGTCTATGCCAAATGCTCGTGTGCAGGCCCCCCTGAGAACATCTGACCGAGGCTGAGGTTGAGGCATGTAAGTCACGCAACAGTTGCACAATGTCAGGATCTATCCCCAATGTAAGTACCAGAGTCCACAGTTTTACCTGGTTGACCCTGTTGAATGCAGACGGTAAGTCCATAAAGGCAAGATGGATAGCTTCAGGCCTGGCCACAGTTTACTTATTAATAGTCAGATATAGATTGGGGCCTGCCAATTAATTTCTTGGCCTCTCAGCTGCCACAGCAAAACAATTCCATAATGGCTGTTCAAAGCTGCCACTGTACTGGAAAATCATAAACTGTGTGTCTGTGTCTCTCACACCTCATCATCCACCACTCTGTTACACGTTGCATCCCATTACATTATAACCGCACATCGGTGGTCACCACGCACAACATAGAAATACTTGCCACATTGGTTCACAAAACAAAGACAACACCCTTCTAACAACACACCACCCTATATGGTGTAGCTTGCTGCCCATGTAGGCAAGATCTTCAGTGCCACACATAGGGTTAGATTTGTTTTGATCCTACTAAAATCTTTGTTTTGATAACACCTCAGAATTATAAAACAAAATGTACTTCATTTGTGCTTCCATAACTGCTGGTGTATGTTGAAATATGTGTACCGTTCATTTACTAGTATTTTTAATTTTTGAGAATTAGAAGCAAATTGACATCTTACAGTATCTCTGTTAACTCTCCCTGTACACAAGGACACTGTTGATATTCTGTGGCCAGGGACCTATGCTATTTTATAGCTGCTTCGTTTTCAACATAACTATCATTTTTTTTGCATTTGCTAGATAATCCATCATCTGCTCCATATTCTGCAGATTTTAACAAAAAAACACATTTTATTTTCAGCTGAAACAGATTAAAATGTACTAAAAATGGTGCAACACATGCTTCCGTGCAGTGAAAGGTCCTTCACAACGTTGAATGGCCACCTTTCAGTTACTTACAGCTGTTTTGAGATGTGAAACTGGTACTAATGAAGTGAAACCTTTGCTGAGACAGTGCTAAAGTGTAAAAATGACAAAATAATGAAGTGATAATCAACACTACAGACTTTTAGGGCCATATCACATAAAGCAAACACTAGGACGTTGAGTTATGACTGAGGGTCAGATTTAGTGGAATGTAATGCAACGCAGCAAGACAACTTGATGTGCGCATGATAGGGTGAGAGCAGGAATGCTCCTAATCTACTAATATATGATGCAGTCCTGATCCCTGCCTTTGCCGACACACTGTGTGCTGCCTAGCCCCAATGCATGCGCCCAAACACCATGTTGCAGGCGTGCCTGCATTACAGGCATGATTGTTTTTGTGCAGGAAGGGGCATTTTACTGTTTCTATGTGTGTTGCAGAATGCAATACAAACAGAAGGAGGAAATAACGAGAGGAAAAGAAGATATTTCTTCTTGTTATGCCTCTGTTGGGAAGATGTACCATTTTGACACAATCCCCGGTTCACTACCCTTAGTACATCTGGGATTGTGTCAAAATCCATGGGGGATGCATCCGAACACCCATCCTCAACTCATTGAACATCTGCCTAATGCAGTGTAACGCTTCGCAGAAATTTGCACTATCTTGTGTTACTCTTGATTTACTAAGCCATGCAGAGCTATGCAAGGTGTCTTTGCATGGCTTAGTAAATCTTACTTAAGCCCTTGTGTTACTTTGTGACACTTGCATGACGCAAGGGCTTCAGAAATGTGACCCTAAGTCTGTGCACAGTTTTGGACTAACTGGTGTCTTAAATGGTTGAAGAGGTGCGACAGCACTATTTTACCATCTAAGTAGTTGTTTGTTATAGGGACTTTTAAGGCATTTGCTACTTTTGGCTTGAAATATAGCAGCATTTTTTGACATATCTCAAGTAAACAACTGAATATAACAAAATACAATTTACATATCAATGTAAGACACAATTAAAACATGACATGGCATACCTCATCAAAGCAGTAAAAATAGAATGCAACGCCACAACCCCAGTACAACACAACAAAGTTGCATTGCAGTAATGCTGCACACAAACATAGCAGCACAGAAAATATAACAGAACATATCACCCACCCATAACAAATGTCACACAACAAATGTGCACAAATATTCTTGTCACAATTGCCATCTCCAGAATCCTGTTTTCATAATACAGCGGTAAAATGTGATTGCAACAAGCACTACCTTAACATACTACTCTAAACATGAAGTAGCACAGCCAAAAATGTCTTGTTTCTAGCCCCTGGCCATTAAAACTGAAGCAGGGGAGAGTGTAGAAGTAAACTGTGCTTGACCCCATGTTCAAAGCGAATGAAATGGGAATAATAGAGTAATACTGTTTCCCTGACCATTCCGCTAGCAATGCACCACCTCATATAGCATAACATAACATAACATAACATGAGTATTTGTAAAGCGCACGTTCACCACTACGGGCCTCTTGGCGCTGAAATAACAGATGTTTGTTGTTACCCAACTCAATGGTACTCATTTTATCGACCCCAAATGGATGAAAGGCTGAGTGGACCCGCCGGGATTTGAACCTGTGACCATGAGGTCGAACACAGGCCCCTGCAGTAGACGCATTAGTCCACTGAGCCACCAGACCCGGCCTAGCAAGAGTCCTACGGACTGCTAAACCTTTTGAATCTTTAAGAATGCATAATTTTCCAGTGTTCTTAACATTGTAACGAACTCATGTGACTGCCTTCTTCATGGCTAAGTGTGATGGTTATATGTGCTGACCTACCTGTAGATACAGCACTCTGATTCTCTCTGTAATGAAGACTGCACACACCAGATTTGTCGCAGCTACCGCCACAATCCATTACCCATTTCAATGAATTAAAACCTTGGGAGTTATTTGAAAACTTATCTCACTATAGTTTCAGGCCTCAGCTCCCCATAAACAAAAGTATGTGTCTGCTCACTCCCAATTGAGGACTATATTCCGTTTGGATTGAAGCCTGTACAATGCATTTGTGTGCACATATTGATTCTAGGGTTTGACACCAATTTTGTCCCACTGAAGTCAATTATAGCAACATAAAAAGATGACGGACAGAATGATGAACAATGTCAAACATTCACCTTCAGCCACAAATCTGGGTTTAAAACATCGTTTTTTTGCTCACCATGCTCTCCCAGTTTAGACCCAGCCATATCAAATCAGTCATGACCCTGCTCCCCATGAGAGCAGCCCTGCCGGAACTGCCAGGCAAGGTCATTCCTGGACCGGAAAACAAGGGTCCAGGTACTGGTTGAAGGGAATCACCCCTTATCTACCAGGCTAGCTTGGATCCAGTGGCATAGTGAGCATGGGACCCATGTCTGGGCATACCCTTCCCACTTAGGGCAACTATAGCAACACAAAAAATTAAGGATGGAATGCTGAGCATTGTCATACAATCACCCCCAGTCACAGATCTGGGTTAAATCCATAGTTTTTTTGCTCACCACACCACCCCAGTTTGGACCCAGCCATATGCAAATAAGTTGTGACCCTAATCACCATGTGAACAGTCCAGCTGAACTGCCAGGTCAGGTCCTCCCTGGACCAGAAAACAAGCATCCTGGGACTGGTTACGAGGTATTACCCCTCATCAGCTAGGCTGAAGACCGGAAGCAATCACAATATATCTGAAGCCATGCTTTATCCTGGTAAACTAAACACAAAGGAGCTCTATTTCCCTGGTTTTGATTGCAAATCTACCAAATAAGCCATATGACTTGTGAGTCCAACAGAGCCCAAATATCAGTCCCCTTAAAGCATTAGGAAGTGCGCTTTACCTGCAGTGAAGAGATGGCGCTCTCCTCAGTGGCGGTTCGTCCATTGGGGTCGTTGGGGCGTTGCCCCACTAGCCATGTACGACCGTCACTGCATACATACGATTACCGAGTCATGATGATGCATTTGCCTTGAGGTCGCCGTCGGTCGGAGTCACTAACTATAGTGACGTCATCGCGGAAGGGTGTGGGGGGCGGGCCTGCCCTGCGGTAGTGAGTGGCAGCCGGCAGGCTGGGCTAGCAGATAGCAGGCAGCAGCGTGGCAGGGAGGGCAGGGGGCAGCAGAAGTGTGTGCGCATTTAGGACAAGTCATTTTTATGACTTGCCCACGCATGCGCACCCACGCAGTAGGCCCTTCCCTCCTCCTCCTCTCCTTGCACCCACTCAGGCAGAGACCCGGGGGAGCCGGGTCTCATTATGGGCAGTATTAGCCCTGCTCCATGTACTCAGTGATTGGCCGGCGCTGCTTCCCTTGCGTTGCGTAGGGGAGGGAAGCTGCCTGCTGGCTGCAGCAGGAACAAGCGTAGCGGGCCCACCAGAACAGGCCAGAGCGGAGGTGGTAACCTAGCCCTCAGGTACGTGTACTTTTAAAAATTTTAATGCTGGTAAATTTGTATTCTCCACCCGTGGGTCGTGGCCCCCCCCCCCTCCCCCGACCTCTCAAGTATTTATTTCGGCCGCCGCTGTGTAGGTTTTGTAGTTGGCACTGCGTGGGGGACATCTAGGACCTAGGCTAGGTGCAATGTTTCCTGGTGCACGGCTTCACGTGAACGTTGATTTGTGTTGTGCGAGCGCCCCCTCTTATCTCAACAAACCTGCTGGATCACGATTTGTTCAATAGCCAAACTCTTGAAGAACATTCAGAAAATGTATTAATGCACGCCATTTCGAGTTGAGAGATACGGCAGGTAGCACATTTTACTCTCGTAACGCAACTCTATAAATAGCGCCAAGAGGTAATTATGTTTTCAGAGTGCACTCTGCAAAGCCATTAGTGTTTAATCAAATAAATAATCAGCTGTATAGATGAAGATGGTGCCCCGGGAGCATTAATCGTGTAGCAGGTGCTAAAACAGAACGTGCAGCTGAGTTATGTACCATACGTGACCTTTGCTCTATAAAAACTTCTAGGTGTTTGGCACGGTTGAGGCCGGCCTTGTGGCATAAACAACGTGGGCTTTCCTTGTTACACCGATGCAGACTCAGTTGGGTAAGGGTTGATGCTGGGTGCCGATGTCGGGCTGTATATATGGTGACAAAACGCTGCTTAAGTGGCCTCATACTGTACGTGCGTCAGTAGGCCTCCAGCAAGGCACCCTCCATTAGCAGTTAGCGGTCCTTGAAGATCTCACACCTCGTCTAGAAGCGGATTCTCAGAACCAACCCAAGCAGATCTTTGCTAACAGTAATAAAAACCCACTATCAGAGCACCCGGGCATAAGGCACACGGCAGGAAGTCATTCCTCAAAATTGCAGTGCCTTAGTTATCACGCGGTGCCAGCGCTATCTATTGCTTTAAAAAAAAAACAAAAAACAAGCAGGACTGCATTTTGCGTTACAGCCAGCTGTCAACGGCTTGGCCGTTAAAGCTCAGAGTTATGGGCATTGTCACTGGGAATACCCAAATATAGCATTAAGATAAAAAAGGGTGACCAGTCCAGTTTTGCACTGGGCCTTTTAGTGCGCAACAACACATCAATGCATTTTTAGTAACTTTGGAATCGTTTGAGCTAGAAACACATTCTTTATTTAAAGTCTGCAGATTATGCGCCAGATGATGGCTTATGTGGCAAATGTCTGTGCCAATCTATAATTATGCGAAAATCACAGCTGTCTTATTATAAGACCAGTGGCCCTGGTTATGAGCCTATAGGAGAAAGGATATAATGCTAGTTACACCATTGCACTCACTGTGGGAAGAATGTTAAATTTTTAAAAAAGCGCTTTGACGCCTCGTCAGGGTTAGTAATAGCTATATAAATGCAAATACAATACAGAAAAAGTAACATTGAAATGCTGGAGCAGAAGGTCTATACAAACAACTAAGGGCTCTTAAAGCATCCGATAAATGGCGTCTGCTGTGGAAGTCTCCCAGCACCAGGTCTTTTCTCACAAAATAAACCTGCAGCTGGTCTCCCTGCCAAGAGGCATCTAACAGCAGGCCTCTACTGAGAGAACAATCATTTTACGCCCCACCACTTGCAAATGTCACCGTCCGCCACTGGCTCTCCTGCTCACTGCACAAGTGTGTCTGATCACTTTTTGTGATAACATAAAAGTATTCCTTCACACAGCACCGGGGCAAATGTTTCAGCACCCATTACTTTACTACTGGAAAGTTAGGGCTCCTTCCTCTGCATGTGTGAACTGATTGTCGAATCTACTGGACTAGTTGACTAGGAATCTCGTTCTGCTCTCTGCTATCTTTGACTGTTCCAACGTGAAAACAGTATTTGTTTAGCAAATGGAAACACCTCAATTTCATCTATTCCAGGAAATCAGTTTAACATTTTGACCTCATAGTTAGTTACTTGGTGCAGGAAATATGGTTGCTAAGCTATGAGAGAGAGAGAGGGGGGGGGAGAGAGATGCCACAGTCTTGCTTTGAGCTGTAATGAGCTGCTACAAAGCCCAAGCAAGCTGGCCTATAATTAGTAAATAGATTCAGTTTGTTCTGTGGCTCTCACCTTTAGAACCTTCAGAGAAATGTTAGTGGTACATATGCAACAATATCTAAATAGCAATAGAATTAGGAAATATATCATAAAAACTATCCAAACCAAATTATGTATGTATGTATGTATAGGCATTTATATAGCGGACTACTTACCCGTAGGGTCCCAAGGCGCTTCGACCGCTGCGAAACCCTTCCTGGCTTCCCTGAGAGATGGTCCCTTAATGGGTATCTCCAGGGTGAGACCAGGCATCCCCGGCGGTCTGGTGGGGCCGTTAGTGAAGATGAGGCAAGCTAATGCCCAGAGTTGCCGAGTGTGATCGCTGATCAGAGTGGGCACCGAGGGGAGAGAATTATCGAGTCCGCTGACCCTGGTCCAGAAACCTGCCGCGCCGGGAATCGAACCCTGGTCCCGGGCCGTCCTCTGCTCTCGGGTCTGCCGCCTCTAACCAGTGAGCCACACTACTTCACAATTTAGATGACATAAGTAGAATGAATGATGAAAATTGTACACCACTTACATTGGATGCAAGAATAAGTAGTTATTGTATAAACAATCATTCTCAAGAAACAATTTTAAAGACAATATCCCATATCATTATATGGGATTGGTATGCCTGGATATAGCTACCCTCTAGAACTGGTCCATTAAGGAGTTTTAAGTGAAAATCGTTGATCAGTCCCCCTCAAACGATTTACCATCAAAAGATGTAGAGAGGAAAATTCTAATGAGCTGAAGGAATTATATGAACACACCAGAAAGTCAAAATGTGAGTTCTCATGAAGTTGTGGCACTTATGTGAGATTTACTTAAAGCCGGAAATTGGAGACATAATCAAATATGGCTAAAGAGTTATTAACTAGTACGACGGAGGACTGAAGCATGCTTGTAATGGAGCTTTTGGCGTCATTCTATACCACATTGTATCGCCGTCATTAGAATGCTTCAACCCTCGGTTAAAAAAAAATCTAAGTCGCTGATTTGTTTACTCTATTTCTTTCAGGCCATTAACACCTCTGGCCTATATGTAAGTACCAAGCCAAGATATAGTAAGTTTTATATTCTGACATTAATTCCCCTGACCTTATCCTAATTTATCTCTTTGGTTCTTCCGTTTTAACTGTTCTCTTCTGCTTTTAAAACAAAATCAGTCCTGATGATCGTTGCCCCACTGCCTGGCGCAGAGCCAGCAAATGAAAAATATAACAATGCTCTATCATTGTTTTATTTTTTGTTTGCCGGCACTGAGCCAGCTTGTGCCTGGAGGGGCGGGGCATGGGGGGGGAGGAGGAGTGTTTGTGCACTCCCTAAGTATGCATAAATGTTTAAACGGCCATCTCAGGCCGATCAAAACACACATACAAACTTAGGTTTCTCCTGCCTGGCTGCATCCAGCAGCTGGACTGGAGAAACCCCACAGACTCCATGACCCCAGCGGGGCATCTTTCCTGCCTGCTCAGGCTGATTGGGTGAGAGAATGCCCCAGGGCTGCTGGGCCCAGGAAGAGGCCAGCAGGAGCGACGCGACACAGGAGGCGGCCAGCGGCGTCAGGTGCGTTTTTTAAAATATTATTAACCCCCCCCACGCACCGACCTCACCACCCTTTATTAGTAGCTGCCGCCACTGTTGACTTTCTCTCTATGTGTCATTTTCTTCGTATGTTCGTGGTTATGTATGCATTCTGAAATTAGGAGACACATGTCGAAAAGGACTCCTTCTTCTCCGGGCATTTGGAGTCAACCTTACAACGTTTTTTATTTACACCGTTACTTATTGTTTATAATTGTTGTGTGTCATATGTGAGAACCAAGCACTGCTTTACCCCAGTCCTTCTATGCATCAATTTATGAAGCTCTGACTATTAAAACTGATTCACAGGACTGTATATCCGGCATGTCTTTCATTGGAAATAATGTGTTCCTTTTTATAGTCTGTGTCTTATATGGCATTATTTGATCTTTGAAAGTAGTATTTACTAAATGACTTCAGAAACCACTGTTGATACAGATACTGATTGCCCAAGATTCCTTGGGTACACACCTATATTTAATTTACACTAGCTGCCTACATGTTTTACTCCTTCTGCCAAAAAACACAGTTGATGGACAGAATGTAGAACAATGTCATACATTCACCCCAGTACAAGGATCTGGGCCTAAATCCATCGTTTTTTTGCACTCCACACCACCCTGGGTTAGACACTGGCTATATGCAAATCAGCTCTGACCCTGTGCCTCATAGGAACAGTCCAGTTCGAACTACCAAGCCATGTCTTTCCCAGACCGGAATCAAGCATCCAAGGACCGGTTTCTGGCTATCAGCCTTCATCAGCCTGGATAGCTTGACTCCAGTGGTGTGGAGAGCCTGGGACTCACGTCTGAGTATACCCAGCACACTCGGGGTGAAAATTGCAAAAAACACAGTTGATGGACAGAATGTAAAACAATGTCATACATTCACCCCATTACAAGGATCTGGGCCTAAATCCATCATTTTTTTGCACTCCACACCACCCTGGGTTAGACACTGGCTATATGCAAATCAGCTCTGACCCTGTGCCTCATGGGAACAGTCCAGTCCGAACTACCAAGCCATGTCTTTCCCAGACCGGAATCAAGCATCCAAGGACCGGTTTCTGGCTATCAGCCTTCATCAGCCTGGATAGCTTGACTCCAGTGGTGTGGAGAGCCTGGGACTCACGTCTGAGTATACCCAGCACACTCGGGGTGAAAATTGCAAAAAAACACAGTTGATGGACAGAATGTAGAACAATGTCATACATTCACCCCAGTACAAGGATCTGGGCCTAAATCCATCGTTTTTTTGGGTTTTTTTGCACTCCACACCACCCTGGGTTAGACACTGGCTATATGCAAATCAGCTCTGACCCTGTGCCTCATGGGAACAGTCCAGTCCGAACTACCAAGCCATGTCTTTCCCAGACCGGAATCAAGCATCCAAGGACCGGTTTCTGGCTATCAGCCTTCATCAGCCTGGATAGCTTGACTCCAGTGGTGTGGAGAGCCTGGGACTCACGTCTGAGTATACCCAGCACAATCGGGTGAAAATTGCAAGCCAAGCTATCCAGGCTGATGAAGGCAGATAGCCAGAAACCGGTCCTTGGATGCTTGATTCCGGTCTGGGAAAACATGGCTTGGTAGTTCGGACTGGACTGTTCCCATGAGGCACAGGGTCAGAGCTGATTTGCATATAGCCAGTGTCTAACCCAGGGTGGTGTGGAGTGCAAAAAAACGATGGATTTAGGCCCAGATCCTTGTACTGGGGTGAATGTATGACATTGTTCTACATTCTGTCTATCAACTGTGTTTTTTGCAATTTTCACCCCGAGTGTGCTGGGTATACTCAGACGTGAGTCCCAGGCTCTCCACACCACTGGAGTCAAGCTATCCAGGCTGATGAAGGCTGATAGCCAGAAACCGGTCCTTGGATGCTTGATTCCGGTCTGGGAAAGACATGGCTTGGTGGTTCGGACTGGACTGTTCCCATGAGGCACAGGGTCAGAGCAGATTTGCATATAGCCAGTGTCTAACCCAGGGTGGTGTGGAGTGCAAACAAACGATGGATTTAGGCCCAGATCCTTGTACTGGGGTGAATGTATGACATTGTTCTACATTCTGTCCATCAACTGTGTTTTTTGCAATTTTCACCCCGAGTGTGCTGGGTATACTCAGACGTGAGTCCCAGGCTCTCCACACCACTGGAGTCAAGCTATCCAGACTGATGAAGGCTAATAGCCAGAAACCGGTCCTTGGATGCTTGATTCCGGTCTGGGAAAGACATGGCTTGGTAGTTCGGACTGGACTGTTCCCATGAGGCACAGGGTCAGAGCTGATTTGCATATAGCCAGTGTCTAACCCAGGGTGGTGTGGAGTGCAAAAAAACGATGGATTTAGGCCCAGATCCTTGTACTGGGGTGAATGTATGACATTGTTCTACATTCTGTCCATCAACTGTGTTTTTTGCAATTTTCACCCGAGTGTGCTGGGTATACTCAGACGTGAGTCCCAGGCTCTCCACACCACTGGAGTCAAGCTATCCAGGCTGATGAAGGCTGATAGCCAGAAACCGGTCCTTGGATGCTTGATTCCGGTCTGGGAAAGACATGGCTTGGTAGTTCGGACTGGACTGTTCCCATGAGGCACAGGGTCAGAGCTGATTTGCATATAGCCAGTGTCTAACCCAGGGTGGTGTGGAGTGCAAAAAAACGATGGATTTAGGCCCAGATCCTTGTACTGGGGTGAATGTATGACATTGTTCTACATTCTGTCCATCAACTGTGTTTTTTGCAATTTTCACCCCAAGTGTGCTGGGTATACTCAGACGTGAGTCCCAGGCTCTCCACACCACTGGAGTCAAGCTATCCAGGCTGATGAAGGCTGATAGCCAGAAACCGGTCCTTGGATGCTTGATTCCGGTCTGGGAAAGACATGGCTTGGTAGTTCGGACTGGACTGTTCCAATGAGGCACAGGGTCAGAGCTGATTTGCATATAGCCAGTGTCTAACCCAGGGTGGTGTGGAGGGCAAACAAACGATGGATTTAGTCCCAGATCCTTGTACTGGGGTGAATGTATGACATTGTTCTACATTCTGTCCATCAACTGTGTTTTTTGCAATTTTCACCCCGAGTGTGCTGGGTATACTCAGATGTGAGTCCCAGGCTCTCCACACCACTGGAGTCAAGCTATCCAGGCTGATGAAGGCTGATAGCCAGAAACCGGTCCTTGGATGCTTGATTCCGGTCTGGGAAAGACATGGCTTGGTAGTTCGGACTGGACTGTTCCCATGAGGCACAGGGTCAGAGCTGATTTGCATATAGCCAGTGTCTAACCCAGGGTGGTGTGGAGTGCAAAAAAACGATGGATTTAGGCCCAGATCCTTGTACTGGGGTGAATGTATGACATTGTTCTACATTCTGTCCATCAACTGTGTTTTTTGCAATTTTTACCCCGAGTGTGCTGGGTATACTCAGACGTGAGTCCCAGGCTCTCCACACCACTGGAGTCAAGCTATCCAGGCTGATGAAGGCTAATAGCCAGAAACCGGTCCTTGGATGCTTGATTCCGGTCTGGGAAAGACATGGCTTGGTAGTTCGGACTGGACTGTTCCCATGAGGCACAGGGTCAGAGCTGATTTGCATATAGCCAGTGTCTAACCCAGGGTGGTGTGGAGTGCAAAAAAACGATGGATTTAGGCCCAGATCCTTGTATTGGGGTGAATGTATGACATTGTTCTACATTCTGTCCATCAACTGTGTTTTTTGCAATTTTTACTCCTTCTGCCCCCAAGCTAGACTACCTATTATGCAGATCATCCAGGTAGATCCCTGACTCTTTCACTTGTCTACTTCCCTGTGCCAAAACAACTAATAAGAGGTGGTTAGTCAGTATTGAAAGAACGGAGAAGTGCTGAATGCTACTAAGGTGCAGGGACCCAATTCAAATAGTTTGCCCACCACCTGGCTAGAATGTAGAGTCCATCGGCCCACCCTTATTGGCGGAAGTTCGGCATCTGGAGCTCAAGGAGAACTAGATCTAGGACCACTGTGTTGAGGCAGCTTGATCTACTGGGTACCTGTTTCACGCTCCTAAAGGCTCTTGCCAAGGTGGATGTATCAAACCATGTGAACTCAAGTCAATAGCACTTTATTTCGATTAATAAAAATCATAAAAGCGATCACACAAATATATTACACACAGTAATGATAAAAAATACATAAAAAGATGTAATCATACATAGTATACAGTATTATACATGATAAAAGACATAAAATCAAGTGTTGGTGATGCGGTCATCCACAGGTAAAAAATCTCACAATTCATTAGCAGAGGGATATAATCTGTACATTGAAAAAGGGGTGTAATCAGATCTCCAATTGCATAAGGGCATACCTCCTATTCTTATTACGAACAGCAGCCACCAGGAAGCTGGCAACCCCAAACATCACCCTCGGTGTACTTAACATTTGTAAGAACATCAGTGCTGGTTTAACCTGGGTGAATCCCGCTTCTCTAAGTATAGGCAGTAGATGTTGCTTCCTGATATCCGAAAAGTGCTGGCAAAACATGATAAAGTGCAAGAGGCTTTGGGGTGAGACACTATAACAGCTACAAGGAGGTGTAAGGTCTGGTTTCCCCCACACACATGAGATACCCAAAGTATATTGAACAATGCTCAGTCTAAAGCTGATCAGGAGATGTCTATGCTGTGGGATGGAAACAATTCTGAGGTATGGTTCTATTTGTGAAGTAGTTTTCAGAACATAATTTGCTCTCACAAGGGGTTTACACATTTCCAGCTGTTCTCGTTCTAGCTCTACCATCCTCATAAAGTTTGTCTTCACCCACTTCAAATCATTTTTATGCAACAAGTGCGGGGAATGAAAAAGCTCTGGTCGTCCCAGTTTGGCAAAGACATCTCTTATATAGCATAGCCAGGGTATTTTATTTGCTTTATCAAGTGCCATTACGTCTTTTAGGATGGCATGGTTCAGTGAGATCTCCTTGTTGGTCCAAGTTTTAACCCAACACGCTATAGGGGCTAAGTGAATAAGGTCGGAAATGAAGCTCAGTCCCAACTCGGTATGAATAGTATAGACAGGCGTTGATTGGGGAACTGCTAAGAGATTCCTTAAAAACTTATTCTCTATGTTTTGCAGTTTTTCCTGTTGCAAATATCCCCATAATGAAGCCCCATACAGTGCAATAGATATACATTTTGATTTATAGATGGATAAGAGTGCCTCCATAGGCCTGGATCCTAACCGCTTAACAAAGTCCATTAAAGCAGATGACGATCTGGCAACCGCAAGGCATTTAGCATTAATTTGAGGGGCCCAGCTTCCCTTTAGATCAAAGATTACACCAAGGTACGTAAATACAGGGACAATTGACAAGGCAACACCATTACAAGAGAAAGACTGTATTCTATATGTTTTTGGGCGCTTTCCTACCACCATGACGTGGGACTTTTTACTGTTCACACTCAGATCTAACGATTCCATGAAGCCACCAAAGGAGTCTAAAAGTCTCTGCAGCCCCATTCCTGTACGTGCCAACAATACCTCGTCATCGGCATAGAGCAGGACCGGGACTGCAGAGTTTCTCACAAGCGGAATGTCCTGAGTGGCTTTTATCAAATGTTTGTCAATGGAATTTATATAAAGTGTGAAAAGTAGAGGGGCCAAGATGCACCCTTGCCTTACACCCCGCTTAGAGTCAAAATAGCGGGTGCATCCTCCTTCCCTGTTAACACGAATGTTGGCCTTCAGTCCTTGGTGGAGAGTATCCAAAAAATTCACTAAACAAGGGTCAATTCCCAAGTTTTTCAGAATTTCCCACAGTTTCCCCCTATTAACCAGATCGAAGGCTGATGATAAGTCCATAAACCCCATGTAGAGCATGCCTTCTTTCGCCTGGGTATACTTGCTAATGAGCATTTGCAAGTTGAGGCATTGATCTAATGTACCTCTTTTAGCACGGAAACCATATTGAAGGTTAGAGAGAACCCCTCCGTCTTTCAGACAATCCTCCAGTTTTGAAAGAATCACTCTGCCCAAGATTTTGACGGCAGAGTCGATTAAGGAGATTGGTCTGTAGCAGGAGGGGTCACATCTCGAGCCTTCTTTAAACACCGGTATTATGGTTAATGTAGACCATGAAGGGGGAAAACCGTTGGTACTAGCTGAGTTAAAAACATTAGTGAGCACCTTAGCCCATAAGGTTGGTTCTGTCCTGTAAAGGTCAGCTGGCACCCCATCTGGGCCTGGGGCTTTGTTTTTGGATGTATCCACAATTGCCTTTTCAACATCAGCCACTTCAAAGTGTAACATTCGGGGACTATTAATAGATGTAAATTCAGTGGGCGAGAGTGTATCCGTGGCCTCATTGTCATAGATCTTACTGAAGTGTGCAACCCACAAATCATCTGCAATCACACAGTCTAATACAGCATTCTCTGTACAGGAAAAATACGGGTGGTTAATTATGCCCCAGAATTTACTACTATCCTTCAGTGTATCTGTTGAACTAAGGTCATGCCAAGCTGTGGTTTTAATGTCCTTCTTTCTAGAAGCTATGGCTTGCTTATAGGCGCTCCTCAGACTAACTACTGCCTCCCTGTTCCTTGGTTTCTGTTTCAGGGCATGCAGTAAAGCCTTATGAGCTTTAGAGCAATTACCATCAAACCATCGTGGGTGGTTGGATGCTAAGGATTTAGTTTTAGTTTTTAGGCCCTCATTGATCTTATTACAAATAGATACGAAAGAATCAATAATGTTGGTACCATCGGCCGCTTCATCAAGGCAGACTGTAAAGTCTGTCTCTGCTTTGGAAAGTAAATCCAGCATAAATGAGTCAGGGACTACTTTCGCCCAGTTAAGTCTTCTGGATTGATCTTTGAGTTTCAGGGTGTCTTTAGTTATGCCACCGGCATTGCGTCTAATAGTTATATCTCCTAGATCTATCACCATGACAAGGGGGTTATGATCACTGTATACAGAATCCTCAACTGTATATGAGGTAGCTACAGGGATCAGACCAGCTGAGACAAATATATAGTCTATGACTGTGCCGGATTCCCTCGTTTTAAATGTTACTATTCTCTCTTCGCCCCTAAACCCATCTACCTCAAAGAGGTTAAGACTCGCTAATAGAGCCTCTAGGGCTTCCCCCTGTGGGGTATGTTCAAAATGTACAGCAAGGGATCCAGCAGGGCCCATCTGCTGGTCCGCCAGGCAATCCCATCTACATGGGTGAATATTAAAATCTCCCATCACCACAATTTCGATAGAAGTGCTATGTGAACTTTTATATTCATTTAAAAAACGTTCTAAGGCCATAAAATTAGAGTTGCATACTTCTTTCTCTATGACATTATAAAAGTTGATCAGCAGGATGGTGGTGTGGGTTAGACCCCCCCATTCTACAATCAATATATTATCAGATGCAAACTCCAGTCTATTAAAAGATCCTACCAGGTCCAAAGAGACCAGGAGTAACAAGCCTCCCCTTGGTCGGCCTCTCCGGCCTGGAACTGCCTTCACACAGAAGGAAGAGAAGCCATCTAAACAGAATTCATTATCTAGGTCCCATGTTTCCTGGAAGGCTATTATATCAAGTGAAGTACAGTGCTCAAGTGTGTAAAAAAAAGTTAAAAATGGCTATCTGGACAAAAAATATGTTTAATGGAGATTGTCCAAATGCCATGTTTTAAAATAACCTGATAGTGTGAGAAATATTACTATCTCCTGGCTATGGCTAATGCGGTCGACATGTTTCAGCCGTACTGGTCACCTGACCCGGCTTTCTTCAGGACCTAGATATTAATTATAAGCTACTGCAGGAAAAAGCACATAACTAGTGCTATAGAGAACTATGTGAACTACAAAGAAATAAGTGAAACTGTGGCATTCGCCACCCTACCAGACACGCATTTAAACGTGCTTTCAGGTAAGAGCTACCTCTTCTTTCCCAGCTTTATGTGGGAGAAAAACCTTGTACTTCCCTGTGCCTCCTTCCCCTGTGTGCCTATTTGTCACACCTCCTCCCCCATCACATATGTGGAGCTGGGTCCCAAAACAGAATAAGAGCATCTATCTGATCTCTCACGCAAAATACTAAGATGCTTCCATCCAACGTAGGATCAAAGCATATGCAACACTGCTGATCATGCACTCCTCATTGGTGTAGCATGCTTGCTGAGCGATTATGCACTTAACAGCCAATCAGAGGGTACGTAGTGGGAAACAGCGTTTACAACGCTGCTGTTACCACGCAGTTAGGTAACAAAGTGGTTGTTACTACGCCCGCGTTGTTACCACACGTGGCTGTACATCGCAAGTCGTTTCTACGACTTGCTCTAGGTGGCATGCAACACCACGGAATGTGTTGGATTTTAAATCCAACACATTCCCTGCTGGTGCGCTAACTGGTGTAGGAATAGTAATTTATACTATTCCTAAGTCCAGCGGGCCATTTAGCGCAAGTCGTAGAAACGATTTGCAATGTAAAGCCAGGCGTGGTAACAACTCGGTCGTTGTAACGACCGTGTTGTAACCTACGGCGTGGTAATAGCACTCGTAGTAACCTAACATTTGCGCATAGCAATATATAAATGTTACAGTACAATATAGCGAATAATATATTCATGTGAGATCAAACTGTTGGATCCCAGAAACTTGTTGGTCAATAAGCGCTCCACCATATTAATTACATTTTAATTGGACAATTCAACATGTTGCTCGGATTGGAAACTGTAGATGATGATCTTTGCTTTCCTCAAACCGAGAAGAAGCTACAGAGGAGATAAAGAGGCTATATATTTCTTGTTTTTGTTATTCCAAGAACGAGCCTAACTTCGGGTAGAAGATCCAGATAGGTATACTTCGTAGAAGGTTGGTCCTCTGAGATCGAGTATGATATGTGTCAGAATTAACAAAGGTCCACGTTGTTTTTATGTTTCTGATAACGTCTTGGTTGAGTTAATGAAACTGGCACAAGGTAAGATAAATATTATTCACATTTTGTGATTCTTCAGTTACATTTCTGGTATTCTATCTAATTGATAGAAGGCCCACAAAATGGCCCTTAAAATAAAATTATTTAATTTAGGATTGAAACCATGATCTACCTCTTTAATGAAGCAGTTCCTTCACTCTCATTGAGCAGATATGAAAAAAGCGATAAGCGCTTCTCATTTGAAAGTAAATGTCTGCGGCCTTTCCTAAGAAAATGCTTAGCAGACCTAAATATCCTGGCTATCAACCAAGCTTAAAGCTGGCCATTACCAGTATAATTTGAGTGTAGCCTGGCTTCCGCCTTCTCTCTGAGTCAAATACGAAATCAACCCTAATACACCTCTACTCTTAAGCAGTCTACAACCATGCACCACTACATGTTCCTGAACGACTGGAAGAGAGGGGAGACTGTCTAGATCTGCCCTGGTATGAATTGTACCCTTTCTTCTCAACTGAAGCCCAAAATCACAAATTGGGTTTGCTGTAGTATGCTATACATAAGGTGACATGCACACTGGCCACTCACTCTTGCCTTCTGTTTTGTATTTGTGTGTGTTTCCAAGCACAGATATGAGACAACTTCTTAAGTGCACTAATACATTTATGCCTGTGGTATCCAAATTTACTTTGGACTTGAACTGGACCCAGGATCAGAAGCAAGCCTACCTTACACCTGCATTACATAGCTCATTGGCTGAAAGGCTGCATCCTATGCATGAACAAAGACATAACCATGATCATGTTCGTGTTTTTGGGATAGGCAGAGTTCAAACATTGCCATTTGGCTAGCCTCTGAACCTGAAAATAGTCCAAGTCATCTCAAGGAAGGAACGTTTGAGAGTCCTATTCAAAAGCAATGTTTCATTCATGCAGTTAAGTCAACATTGTAGCAAAGGATGTCACTGCTTGCTGTGAGAAATGTTGTCAAATTAAACACTGAGAGTATTTGACAAGAGCTCCCAAAGAAACTCACTACAGTTTGCAAAGATTACACAATTAAGCAACCAGACTGTATCTGTAACAATGAAAATAGATCTGAAAGTGCCGTGCTGGCTCCTGGTGGACACAAGCAGCACGCCCAAAGCCTTCTGCACAATGTGCATGGCCCATGAGGGAAAAAAGATAGGGACTTACTGGAACTCCTCAGTGGCCATCATTATGAGTTGGCTCTTCATTCTGACTAGGATGATAATGACAGCTAACAGTCCCATTACAATTACGAGATCCATAGGACCCTTCCACATCTTTTTAGTTTATTCTGTTTGTGGTGTTCTGGATGCGTTAGCACCCGCTGGGATTGTAACCTTTTAGGAAGGGTGGAACAGACATGTATTACTTGTTGCAGCACTGTTGTGTAGTATGGATTTTGGGGAGGTTTTCACAGGAGGTAACAGCTGGAGTGAGTGACCATACTCAACACACCTTGCCTTCATTGCTCCTTTGATATTCATTACCAGTTCCTCCAATGTTTGAATAAACTTTTCCTATGAATGTGCTTTGAGTCCTGAACAATCTTTAATCACAGTCAATGATCTGGCAAGGAGCAGGGGTCAGCATTTTTGGCTGCCACTCCGCAGAGACTGCCACTCTATTAGACATTAAAGAGTTATTATATAAGTGAACCTGCAGTACTTTACCCCAATTTGACCTGCTGCCCCATCGAGAACTTCTCTATTAGTCTATCCTATTCGGTCATCTGTATAACATTTGGGTTTCACTTCCTACTCATTCCGACTTCCTGCTTCGCTACAATTCATCCTTTATGAGTGGAGTACAAAATAACATGAGAAGCAGCATTGTGACTTTAGAGTTTTCTGCTTTGCTGTATCGCAAGAGTACTGGTAGAACACCGCTGTGTGCGCAAAGGGAGAATATGATGCCTCCTACCCTCAGAGTTCTACAGTTACAACCAGGATTCTTCCAAGTGTAGGAGCACACGCCCCGGGGGCACTGAAGTAAAGCTAGTCATTCAGATACTGTGAGAAATTAAAGGTGTATCTCAAAATCTTCCTGACCTGGCCCTGCTCACTGGTTTGGCATATTATGCTTACAAACTTCCAAAGTTGGGAATACGACGGTTTAAAATTATCCCTAGCTTTACTTTAATCAACTCCCAGAGAAAAGTACGTTTAGAAACCATTCATCAGTAAAACAATGGTGACTATGTTTATTATTTTCTTTTGTTATGAAATTATCCCAAATTAATCAGTCGCATATATGTTTATTTCAAGGTACTTAAAATATCTAGTATTTGTGCACCTACCTTTTCCGTTCTTCTCCTGGAGGACCACCCATCCAGTAGAATATCTGGTACAAAATGTTCGTAGCATACGAAGAAGTGTTAGAAGGAGATGATTGGTTACCACCAATAAAAAGTACACAGTTTGGACTCTGGCTAAGGAGAGGACTCCAGAACCCAGAATTGATGCTATAGGAGGGGGGTGGAGTCAACTTTTCTATGTAGCACTGACCCTAGCCTCGCTGCATGGGATTGTTTGAACTGTGGCTAAAGTAGGGAGTCCAGGTCCCAGCAGAATGTGCAAACCAGTGCAGACTGAGAAATTGATTCAGCAGGAGTGGTGGAGTGAACATACGCTATATAGGGCAGCCCCTAGCCATGCGCTGCAGGAGTTTGGACTGTGACTAAGGTGTGAACTCCAGGTCTCAGACGTCTACACGAGCCAGTGCACTCTGAGGGGTTGACTTGGCAGGAAGGGGCAGAGTCAACAGGCACTATATAGCCCTATCCCTAACCCCACTGCGCAAAACGCAGGAGCTTCCGTCTTCACCATTCATCGCCCAGTGGAGGCTGGGCTCAGCAACCCCTCTTGGCTGGAGGATAAAACTGCTTTGAGGGTTTGTGGTCACCACCAGCAAAGCAATGGATTCATTAAGAAGGTATCTATCCATGGCCTTTAAGTGTTTATATGGGTGTTCTGCTGGAGTCACCTGACTGATATTGCATGTAAGGCTTAACCTCCTTTTTGTACAATCTGGTCGTAATAGATGCCAATTTGTTTCTTTCGCACCATGGTGGAACAGAAGTTGCTGGGAGCTGTAGATAAAGTGAAACCTTCTACTGTTCCAGTAGGTTTCACATTGGACTCCTTTATGGCCATAGCAGTTGAGGTTATCTCCAGAGAAAATGATCTGGCAGAAAGGCATCTGTCCATGGATCAAAGTGAATAATTGACCATCTCCCCTCCTACCTCACCCTCCCAACCTCTCAGTGCCACAAATAACCAAATTGTTTAGTGGAGGGTGAATTCACTAGGAGGGTTGCTACCGCCAAACAGGATATATCTGACCCTGATTCCTCACACATTAGCGAAGGGGACCCTTCCGTTAAGACGAAACAACAGAGTTAGAGTGTCAGTAATGGCATGGCTGGGCCCCGTAAGCAATTAAATAAAAATAAAACTATGTGCCAAGTTACATCGAACCTTAACCATGCTTGGGCCCTGCGGAAAACAGTGGAGAAATCAAGTAACTTTAATTGGGCCCTGATGCTAGGTAAGCTTAAAACTCAATTCAATATTCGTGTCTCCACCGTGGTGGAGAAAATCGCAAACCTGGAACAAGTAAGGGGGAGGCGGTGGCAGTAAACAATGTCCCTGCCTTAGCAGAACATATGAAGACCCATGTACAGGGATCTGCACTTACTGCAACGACCACCTCGTCTACTGATTCTATCGCTCCTGTTGGCAGAATTCCATCTATTGGGTGCCGGGAACTCTAGCAACAGACCCTAAAAATTAAGAGCTCTGTCCCTGCTATCAAGACAGGAGAGTTGTCCTCAACAGAGAATGCTCACAACCAGCTCCGTCTTCCTTTTCCACCTGACTGTTGCCCCTATTTTGCAGACCTGACAAATGTCCCATGTCTGCCTCCAACTAGGACAAATAATCATAATGATTTGAAAAAGTAAGACTTTCCATTGGCTAACCAACAACTCTGATTTTAGCCTCTCAGAGTATAAAGAGATCCTCCATGTTAGGAGTATCGATTGGATTGATCCCCTAGCCAAACACTATAGGGAGGACTTTGTGGTGATACATTGCAGGAATCAACATCTAGCTGGTTTGTTGATTTCACACAGTGCACAACATGCCCATTGGAACCTCCCTGAACACACCCATTACTATCCTGCCAATGGGCTATTTTTACAGACAACTTTCCTGCTCCCAGACCATTAAGACTGTACCGCCCCCTTGGCATTCTGGACCAATAGCCCACACAAGTATCCTCACCACCAACAGATTTATCCCTTTAACAGGTTTAGAGGACATAGAATGACTGTCCAGTGAGTGACCTTTGCCTGCAGATGTAGTACGTTAAGTCTGAGCTTGCTGCAACCTGGAGTCTTAGCACGTATGGCGATTTACCCCGAGGTTCCACAAATCAAGGACACACAAACTCATCTGATATGTTGGAACATTGATGGTTCAAAAGCAAAGTGGTGGGATCCAAACTGGTGCAATTATATCTCAAAATTTGGCATTGCTTTATCTGTCACCCATTCTTTTGGGGGCAGAGCCTATGGAGGGGGAGGTCTGGTTCCAATGGTCTGAATTTCTAAGCTGTTCAAGGTAATTGCAATTGACCTCAGCCACCCTGGAATCCAAATTTTCTGGACAGTGTTCCCTCATTAATTTCTACAATCCTGTGGCGAAATTGTGCTGTCAAATCCAGGTCTTATTTTATCTTCTGGACATTCTAAGAAACAGGGGTAGTTTCATTTTGAATGAATTGTTTGTGATCATACAGGGGATTTTATGAATTGTATCTGATCATACAGGGGATTTTAATACAAAGATAGGCCACAATGTAGCCTGATGTGATCCATTTATGGCTATTGATAATACTCTGTCTGGCCACAGGGCAGACCAGAGAGACTAGCTTCTGTTGCACAATCTAAAGCTGTTTGACCTCTACAACCTGGCTGAAATTGTGGTTGGCCTCCATGTACAAATACCCACTTTTGTAGGCTGAGGGCAAGGAACTAATATAGATCATATCTTTATCTCTAAGGGTATGACCGAGTGTAGCTGAAGAGGGGGCACAGTGAAAAGCAGGTTTAGTGACCACCCCCACAATGAACTAGCATTTGCCTACCGGATAGTCTCCAACCACTCATGTATAAAGGAGGGACCGACCTAACCCCGAAGGATAATGGTCTGAGGCTATGGTGGCACGTGGTGAATATCACCACCTTGCTGATGACTACTGTAATGGCTAACCTTGATCATTTTCTAATTACTGATTACCCTCAAGTTGGCATAATCGAAGTCTTCAAAGATCTAAATGTTTTCATCAAAAACCTTTTAACAGGCCCAGGGAAAAACTGTAAAACTACCCAGCCAGGCTGGTTTGACAGGGAACGTCAAGCAGCCAATAAATATCTCCACCTTGTCCTTAAATGCAGCCTCAGGGGTAGAACTGCAGTAGCTAAAGCTAGGCATGACTATACAAAGGCTATAAGATAAAGAAAGCATGCCCTTAAGGAGGAAACATGGGAAAGCTTGAAAAGAATCTGCAAAGAAAGGGATACCAAGGGTTTTTGAGTCATAGTGAATGGTAGAAGGTTAATAGGCACTAAAAGTAACAGATTAGGGACCAACATTAGTGCAGACAGCTGGAGTACTCATATTAAATGTACCTACTCTTTTAAACATGACCAGAGTGAGGATTTGACTGAAGATCCTCCCAAATTTCCCATGAATAGCAGGTTGATTGTTGAAGAGGTGACGACTGCCATCTCCTCCAGCACATCTAGAAAGTCAACCGCCTTAACGGGGCCCCAATGTCCCTTTACAAGGAAAATATAGCTTTGTGGACCCCCATTATTACCAGTGCTTTAAACAGTAAGGTACTTTGCAGAATTCACGCTTCCTAGCAGTTAGCTGTCATAGTCTCTATATTTAAGAAAGGTAGCAGGCAGGATCCCTTCTGTTTCCGACCAATGTCTTTATTGGACTCAGGGGTTAAGGTTGTTGGCCTGATTATCCTGCATAGGAAGTAGTCTTTGGCCCATCATTTTGGTGTCATCAGTAGGTGCAATATGGTTTCAGAGAAGTCTGGGGATCAAGGAGCAGTGCGTAAACCTTCTGCTATTTATTGGAAAATATACAAGTGCTAGAAGGGTTTTTCGTTTCATTCCATTCGTTGGTTTAAATAGTGGTTTCGACCGTGTGCTTTAATCTAAACTATGCAAAAACAACAGTTGATGGACAGAATGCAGAACAATGTCATACATTAACCCCAGCACAGAGATCTGGGCCTAAATCCATCTTTTTTTGCACTCCACACCACCCCAGTTCAGACATGGCCATATGCAAATCAGCCTTGAACCTGTGCCTCATGGGAAAAGTCCAGCCCAAACTGCCAAGCCATGTCTTCCCTGGACCGGAATCAAGCATACTAGGACCGGTTTCTGGCTATCAGCCGTCATCAGCCAGAATAGCTTGACTCCAGTGGTGTGGAGAGCACAGGACTCACATCTGAGCATACCCTTCCAACTCGGCGTGACGAATGCAAAAACAACAGTTGATGGACAGAATGCAGAAAAATGTCATATATTAACCCAGTACAGAGATCTGGGCCTAAATCTATCGTTTTTTTTCACTCCACACCACCCCAGTTCAGACATGGCAATATGCAAATCAGCCTTGAACCTGTGCCTCATGGGGACAGTCCAGCCCGAACTGCCAAGCCATGTCTTCCCTGGACCGGAATCAAGCATCCTAGGACCGGTTTCTGGCTATCAGCTGTCATCTGCCGGGCTACCTTGACTCCAGTGGTGTGGAGAGCACGGGACTCACGTCTGAGCATACCCTTCTCACTCAGGGTGACAAATGCAAAAAAACATTTGATCGACAAAATACAGAACAATGTCATACATTCACCCCAATACAGAGATCTGGACCTAATTCCTTCGTTTTTTTGCACTCCACACCACCCCAGTTCAGACATGGCAATATGCAAATCAGCCTTGAACCTGTGCCTCATGGGGACAGACCAGCCCGAACTGCCAAGCCATGTCTTCCCTGGACTGGAATTAAGCATCCAAGGACCGGTTTCTGGCTATCAGTCGTCAACAGTCAGGATAGCTTGACTCCAGTGGTGTGGAGAGCACGGGACTCCCGTCTGACCAGTCTGACCATACCCTTCCCACTCGGGGTGACAAATGCAAAAACAACAGTTGATGGACAAAATGCAGAACAATGTCATACATTCACCCCAATACAGAGATCTGGACCTAATTCCTTCGTTTCTTTGCACTCCACACCACCCCAGTTCAGACATGGCCATATGCAAATCAGCCTTGACCCTTTGCCTCATGGGAGCAGTCCAGCCCGAACTGCCAAGTAATGTCTTTCCTGGACCGGAATCAAGCATCCTAGGACCGGTTTCTGGCTATCAGCCGTCATCAGCCAGGATAGCTTAAATCCAGTGGTGTGGAGAGCACGGGACTCACGTCTGACCATACCCTTCCCACTCGGGGTGACAAATGCAAAAACAACAGTTGATGGACAGAATGCAGAACAATGTCATACATTCACCCCATTACAGAGATCTGGCCCTAAATCCATCGTTTTTTTGCACTTCACACCACCCCAGTTCAGACATGGCCATATGCAAATCAGCCTTGAACCTGTGCCTCATGGGAAAAGTCCAGGCCAAACTGCCAAGCCATGTCTTCCCTGGACCGGAATCAAGCATCCTAGGACCGGTTTCTGGCTATCAGCCGTCATCAGCCAGGATAGCTTAACTCCAGTGGTGTGGAGAGCACGGGACTCACGTCTGAGCATACCCTTCCAACTCGGGGTGACGAATGGAAAAACAACAGTTGATGGAGAGAATGCAGAACAATGTCATATATTAACCCAGTACAGAGATCTGGGCCTAAATCCATCGGTTTTTTTCACTCCACACCACCCCAGTTCAGACATGGCAATATGCAAATCAGCCTTGACCCTGTGCCTCATGGGGACAGTCCAGCCCGAACTGCCAAGCCATGTCTTCCCTGGACCGGAATCAAGCATCCTAGGACCGGTTTCTGGCTATGAGCCGTCATCTGCCGGGATAGCTTGACTCCAGTGGTGTGGAGAGCACGGGACTCACGTCTGAGCATACCCTTCCCACTCGGGGTGACAAATGCAAAAAAAATTTGATCGACAAAATACAGAACAATGTCATACATTCACCCCAATACAGAGATCTGGACCTAATTCCTTCGTTTTTTTGCACTCCACACCACCCCAGTTCAGACATGGCCATATGCAAATCAGCCTTGACCCTTTGCCTCATGGGAACAGTCCAGCCCGAACTGCCAAGTAATGTCTTCCCTGGACCGGAATCAAGCATCCTAGGACCTGTTTCTGGCTATCAGCCGTCATCAGCCAGGATAGCTTAACTCCAGTGGTGTGGAGAGCACGGGACTCACGTCTGACCATACACTTCCCACTCGGGGTGACAAATGCAAAAACAACAGTTGATGGACAAAATGCAGAACAATATCATACATTCACCCCAATATAGAGATCTGGACCTAATTCCTTCGTTTTATGCACTCCACACCACCCCAGTTCAGACATGGCCATATGCAAATCAGCCTTGACCCTTTGCCTCATGGGAGCAGTCCACCCCGAACTGCCAAGTAATGTCTTTCCTGGACCGGAATCAAGCATCCTAGGACCGGTTTCTGGCTATCAGCCGTCATCAGCCAGGATAGCTTAAATCCAGTGGTGTGGAGAGCACGGGACTCACGTCTGACCATACCCTTCCCACTCGGGGTGACAAATGCAAAAACAACAGTTGATGGACAAAATGCAGAACAATGTCATACATTCACCCCAATACAGAGATCTGGACCTAATTCCTTCGTTTCTTTGCACTCCACACCACCCCAGTTCAGACATGGCCATATGCAAATCAGCCTTGACCCTTTGCCTCATGGGAGCAGTCCAGCCCGAACTGCCAAGTAATGTCTTTCCTGGACCGGAATCAAGCATCCTAGGACCGGTTTCTGGCTATCAGCCGTCATCAGCCAGGATAGCTTAAATCCAGTGGTGTGGAGAGCACGGGACTCACGTCTGACCATACCCTTCCCACTCGGGGTGACAAATGCAAAAACAACAGTTGATGGACAGAATGCAGAACAATGTCATACATTCACCCCATTACAGAGATCTGGCCCTAAATCCATCGTTTTTTTGCACTTCACACCACCCCAGTTCAGACATGGCCATATGCAAATCAGCCTTGAACCTGTGCCTCATGGGAAAAGTCCAGGCCAAACTGCCAAGCCATGTCTTCCCTGGACCGGAATCAAGCATCCTAGGACCGGTTTCTGGCTATCAGCCGTCATCAGCCAGGATAGCTTAACTCCAGTGGTGTGGAGAGCACGGGACTCACGTCTGAGCATACCCTTCCAACTCGGGGTGACAAATGGAAAAACAACAGTTGATGGAGAGAATGCAGAACAATGTCATATATTAACCCAGTACAGAGATCTGGGCCTAAATCCATGGTTTTTTTTCACTCCACACCACCCCAGTTCAGACATGGCAATATGCAAATCAGCCTTGACCCTGTGCCTCATGGGGACAGTCCAGCCCGAACTGCCAAGCCATGTCTTCCCTGGACCGGAATCAAGCATCCTAGGACCGGTTTCTGGCTATGAGCCGTCATCTGCCGGGATAGCTTGACTCCAGTGGTGTGGAGAGCACGGGACTCACGTCTGAGCATACCCTTCCCACTCGGGGTGACAAATGCAAAAAAAATTTGATCGACAAAATACAGAACAATGTCATACATTCACCCCAATACAGAGATCTGGACCTAATTCCTTCGTTTTTTTGCACTCCACACCACCCCAGTTCAGACATGGCCATATGCAAATCAGCCTTGACCCTTTGCCTCATGGGAACAGTCCAGCCCGAACTGCCAAGTAATGTCTTCCCTGGACCGGAATCAAGCATCCTAGGACCTGTTTCTGGCTATCAGCCGTCATCAGCCAGGATAGCTTAACTCCAGTGGTGTGGAGAGCACGGGACTCGCGTCTAAGCATACCCTTCCCACTCGGGGTGACAAATGCGAAAACAACAGTTGATGGACAGAATGCAGGACAATGTCATACATTCACCCCAGTTCAGAGATCTGGGCCTAAATCCATCGTTTTTTTGCACTCCACACCACCCCAGTTCAGACATGGCCATATGCAAATCAGTCTTGACCCTGTGCCTCATGGGAACAGTCCAGCCCGAATTGCCAAGCCATGTCTTCCCTGGACTGGAATTAAGCATCCAAGGACCGGTTTCTGGCTATCAGCCGTCAACAGTCAGGATAGCTTGACTCCAGTGGTGTGGGAGCACAGGACTCATGTCTGAGCATACCCTTCCCACTCAGGGTGACAAATGCAAAAACAACAGTTGATGGACAGAATGCAGAACCCTAAGTTGGCAGGGTATGCTCAGACGTGAGTCCCTTGCTCACTTTGCCACTGGATTCAAGCTAGCTAGGCTGATGACGACTGAATTGCCAGAAATTGGTCCCTGGATGCTTGTTTCCTGTCCAGGGAAGACATGGTTTTGGCAGCTCGGGCTGGACTGTTCCCATGAGGCACAGGGTCAGACTGATTTGCATATGGCCATGTCTGAACTGGGGTGGCGGAGTGAGCTAAAGAATGGTGATGGATTAAACCCATCTCAGTTGACTGGGAGAGAGTGTTTGATTTGCTCAAAGGCTCCGTCCATCATACCCTTTTGTATCTCTTTGTTCGCCCTAAGTTGGCAGGGTATGCTCAGATGTGAGTCCCTTGCTCACTTTGCCACTGGATTCAAGCTAGCCTGGCTAATGCCGGCTGAAATGCCAGAAACCGGTCCCTGGATGCTTGTTTCCGGTCCAGGGAAGACATGGCTTTGGCAGTTTGGGCTGGACTGTTCCCATGAGGCACAGGGTCAGACTGATTTGCATATGGCCATGTCTGAACTGGGGTGGTGGAGTGAGCTAAAGAATGGTAATGGATTAAACCCAGATCAGTTAACTGGGGGTGAGTGTTTGATTTGCTCAAACGCTCTGTCCATCAACCCCTTTTGTATCGCTTTGTTCGCCCTAAGTTGGCAGGGTATGCTCAGACGTGAGTCCCTTGCTCACTTTGCCACTGGATTCAAGCTAGCCTGGCTGATGACGGCTGAAATGCCAGAAACCGGTCCCAGGATGCTTGTTCCCGGTCCAGGGAAGACATGGCTTTGGCAGTTTGGGCTGGATTGTTCCCATGAGGCACAGGGTCAGACTGATTGGCATATAGCCATGTCTGAACTGGGGTGGCGGAGTGAGCTAAAGAATGGTGATGGATTAAACCCAGATCAGTTGACTGGGGGGGAGTGTTTGATTTGCTCAAACGCTCCGTCCACCGTCCCCTTTTGTATCGCTTTGATCTAAACTATGGATTATCTTAATTGAGATGGGCCAGTCCCAGCCTTTGGTCCATCTTTTTATGCAGACTGCATTGTGGGAATGTCTGCAATGTTCAGGTGTGGCACAGAGGGGTGTGCACTTTGGGCTGTACCAAGGTGTACAAGAGGGCTGTGTCCTGACACTGATTCTGCTGATTTCATAAGCATATATAATTCATTCTTTCTAGAATTAATTCCTTAGAGCCAGTGGGAAAGTCCTCACTAAGGTGAATTCTGACTCCACTCTCATCACTGCTTCACATAGATGATGATGTCCTACTTTCCAATACGCCAAATGGTTTGCAGAGGCTTATTGAGAGTTTTGTCTTCATGTTCATACTAGACCACAAAGCTAACATAACCACACCTCACTATAAGGTGTCTGGGGGTCAAAGCACTAAAGTCAGACCTATTTATATCAAGGGCAAAAACATTTCAAGAGTGACTGAATTTTCCTACCTTGGGGTGAATTTTACTCCATTGCAGTTTTCTGCCTTCGCTTTAATTATTTTCTTGGGGCTTTGTATGATTTCTCCCTAAAAGTCGACAGCAAACCTGTATTACCTCTTTTAGAAATGTATACATTGAAATGTGTACCAGTACTGACATGGGGCTGCAATGTGGGGATTCCTTCATTGCACTAGGTTACAACAAGAGGAGAACCACTTAATCAGGTGCCTTTTGGGCCTAGGTTTATGCAGTCCACATTATTTTATGCACCCGTAGCTGGGCCTGGCCTACGAAGTTGACTAGGTGGGGCTTGCTCTACTCCTCTTCTGCATTTCATAATGTAGTGACCAGAAAGCATTATTCAGCCACAAAATTATTGTTGATTGCCTCACCTGCGACATCGGGCTTAGGATCCTGTGGTTAAGTTATATAAAGACAACTGCTGAAGCCCTGGTTAGCCCTGCCCTGTTTTCATCACCACCATCTATCACGAGAGGAGATGCTGCTAAGGTGTGGGGGCTCTACATGAGTTTTGCAGCAGCCAACAGAGAGTGTAGAAAGCTGATCAAGCCAGCCCTGAGAGATTTAGCCGTAATTCAAACTGGCATGAGCACTGTAAAATATTTATCCATCATGAAGAATGTTTAGGAACAGTCATTCTTGACCAAATTCCACTTTAACATCGTCGGAATCTATCTTTGCTACCCCCAGGGTCAGTTTGACTCAAAGTTCATGTTATTTTGCTCATGTGATGAATCCTCTACCCAAATACTGGTTCAATTTCCTTTCTTTTGTAAAGTGTATCAGCTGTGCTAGATGTAAACATTTGATACCTGTTCTTAAAATGTACGGTTTCCATCAATAGAAACCTGATTTTTATTTCCACTGCATGCTGTGTGTTATACAGTGGGAGGATTTTTGAAAGATGCTCTACGCTGGCTCAAGTCTATTGACTTTAAGTCCGAGTTTAAGCACTAATGCACTTTATATTTTTCTAAGGTTGTCTTTAAACCAACAATTCTGTAGGTTGAGTATTTTATCTGATTTGTATTCCTTGCTTTGTGCATGTTCTAAACTCTCTTATTTTTTAAACATCTGTTTTGTACCTAAACTTGGTTGCACATATAATAGCTGATATATCTGATTTTTATGGCCAGTTTCTTATTTGATCAGTTAGTTATGTAACAATTCAATGCTAATGTATTGTTCAATTTCTATTCTTTTATGATTATTTTTCTGTAATCGAATACAGATAATCAGTCAGTCAAAATGTGCATTGCTTGAAAACTGCCTGGGGTGAACATTTTATAGACTTCAAGTTGTTACCTGCCCTGGAGATTGCCACAAATTTGAATGTGTTTGTGAATTAAGAAATCTTTGATCAGATATGGTCATAAAGTCAATACTATGATGGAGTGTCTCAAACTTTATTCTAGGAAAGAAGAGTTAGGAGAATAAATTGACTTTTTGGTTTGCTGGTATTTGCCCTGGTGCTGATGCTGTTTGCTGCAGTCTGGGAATCTTGGTCCCACAAGCCATTGCTGGAAAACTCCATTGCCACCTACGAGGTCCCATTTGGAAGAGTGGCAATGCCCCCCCCTGGTTTTGGAGTGCGTATGCATATTTTGCTACAAGCTGTTCGGCTGGTCCATTCCTACTACTAACCAGACAGTGGAACAGGATTGGAATTTCGCTGCAGATTCAGTGTTTCACCTGCTTCAGCCTGCATTAAGGGAACCGTTAGGAGATTTGCCCTCATTATTCCATATCTTGCCTGTTTCAACTGGGTCTTACTTGTCCTGGTTGCTCTATTTGTTTATCCCTGAGTGACTTGTGTAACTGTGGCCAGGTTATTGACAGGTTATTGAAATTTCCCTGGCCCATGCGAATACCCCGCTTAAGAAAGGAGCTAGTGAGGTCTAGTAATTTTTCTTTTGTCGGGCCAAAGGACGTATTGGGAGATTTGGTATCACTTTAGTCCCTGTGAGAAAAGCCTGTGTTAACTTTGGAGCTTGGCATGGGGAAACGTAAGCCCCCTGCCTGTGTTCCTAATGCCCGCACCAGAACGGTCAACACTATGGACCCCTATTTGACAATGGGGGTGGGCATTATTGTTAAAGAAATCGAGTTAGCCACTTGAAGGCTAGCCTAGTCTCCCGTAGCATCCCTGTCTTCTGAGCCACACAGCGTATCCTTGCCCGCTTCCATCGATCGGGCCCTGGGTCGACATCCTCTTCATCTCCAATGAGCAAAAGGTGGGAGGATTCCTCATTTGTGTCCCCAGCCCTAGAAGTCTCTTCTTCGGCTGCGCTAGGTGACCTTGACAATTTGGTATGGCCTGTTACTACCGAAGACTTGGGAAGGAGCATCAGAGCGGCAGGGAAGAGGAAGAGTGTGGAGCCCGGTGGCAAATCTAAGCGGCCTAGGGCTAATTTGAGTCAAATTACAAGGGTCGCTAACTCTGCAGCTCAGAAGAATGTTAACCTTGAAGCCCTAATGCATTCCTTTGATGCTACCATAGTCGCATCTTGGATGCGAAGCTGGAGCCGATTTGCCAACATTAAACCGCAGTTGAGGCAGAACTCTCGAAACAAAGATATTTACCGCAACCCAAGGGAGTTCCCATGCCAACACCTGTCCCCACTTATTCATCTACCACTGTTGGGAGGTGTCTTACACAGCATGTAGTTGGGGCCAAGGATGGGTTAAAGGGTTTTGAACTAGGAAGGGCCCATGGCACAGCTGTTATTACTGGGCATTGTATTTGTCTGGCTAGGGCTAACCCAACTTAATTAGCTGTTGCAAGGGCTGAAGCAGAGGGTGGGAAATGCATTCAGCCCCAAGGATTAAAGCCTGCCACTATGAAGTCAAGCAGCAGATACTTGGAAGAGAGAACCCCCTTATCAAAATCTGTAATACTAACTTGCCCCCTGAAGCCAAGCCTTATGCTGTAATATTGGGTAACGTGCCTCCCCATGCGGCTGATGCTTTACATTTTTTTTATCAACTAAGGAATAAAGTTGTGCATTGGCTGGGCATGAACACTGTTTTTGGGACACACGTTGGAGCCTACATCAACACGGCATGCCGGGTTAACTGGCTTGGTGAAGGCGAGGAAACCCTGGAATGAGACTGTGTGATTATACATTTTAACCGACCGCATGTGGCAGGGAGGATTTTAGCCTCCATCAGGCCCCTCTCTTTGAATGGCCCTGTTTCTTCTATTCTGGCACTACCATAGGGCTTTTTTACAAGTCACCGGTTGGTGTTCCTCTGTATGATTAAGGCAAATTCCGAGTCAGTATGCCCCAGCCAGGGCTGGTCAGATTTTAAATCCACCGTAACTGTTTTTCGAACAGTTCTGCCCCTTTATCTACATAGGATGCTTGTGATTGACTGACTGGGGATGCACAATTGAAACCTCAATGGGTGGAAGTGGAGACAGCCACCTCTCCTCCGCTAAATGAAGGTTTGATGGACACCAGTAATGGGAAGGCCTGTAAATTTATCAGCTGGAACATTGCCAATTTGCAGGGAAGTTCAATGATTTAAAGTGGCTGATCTTTACTAGATTGGCAGTAAGTTGCCTCCAGGAGCTGTGGGTTACTGTGAACATTTATTTCTTAGAGAGTTATATAATGTTTTCTCTTCCAGCGTTAGAATCCAGGGAGGGCAGACCAAACGGGGAGGGATGAATATTTTTGTCTCACTGACAATTAAGGGAAGGATAAATGTGTCTTCCCCTGGTGCTGCCACCCTGAAGGCTATAAGATTCTCTTCAGGTGCAAATAAGTTGTCATCCCTAATTTTTTCTAATGCTAAACCTCTCCCGCAGGAGGTCTAAAACATTCAAAGTTTGGGCTCAATTGTTAGGAACCAAAAAGATTTTTAAGTGTCAAACGCACACATTGTGGTAGTAGGAGATTTGAACCTTCACCTGTGTGGGGATCCAAGGGTAAATGGGTATCAAAATGCCAGCTGCCTTATAATGTCTGGCATACATCTGGAACACAGCCAACAGGGCTCAAGCCTAAACTCATTAATTTAATTTAGTTCACACAATGGACAAGATACCCTGATCAGAAAACACTTTAATCCAACTTTTGTAGGGAGATTTGTGAGTTTTTTTAATAGATTTCTGTCTTTGTTTCTGCACTTTTTATTAATAATCACCTATTTTGGTATAACGATGAGCATTTTCAGTGATCATAACCCAACTTGATGTCAAAGAACGCCTTGGACTTTGGACGGGTGCAAGATTTTAAGTTACACTTTGATGATTTAGTTGAGCCTGAGCCAACGAGCATCACAAAAGATTTCTTCTCATTGACCCATAGGTTTAACTCCATCATAAAATTAGCGAAGGAGTTCTGACTTGGCACCCACTAATGAACAAAAAAAGAGGACTTCATATGCACAAGCGCTGCAGTTTTTAGATTTTACTCAAGGCTGGGCAGTAGACCACCCAGTGCCCTCCTGCAACTTTACAGCACCAAATGTATCTCAAAAGTGGCCTACGGGAGTGAATTTTGGAGATGCGTTAACCGGGTTGCGCTGCAGACAGTGGAAAATATGTTTTTGAGGCAGCTCATTTATGTTTCCCAAAGGGTCCTCGTCTTCTCAGTACACAAGGAATTAGGAGCATACTACTTAATGGACACTGTGGCCTTCCATTCTCTCACTCTTTGGTTGAATATTTTATTAAGACCCTACATCAAGCTCAGCAAGGAGATTTTAAAAGACCTCCCGATCACCCTCTACACATTCCTTGGCTTAAGTACATCAGGGTCGCCAACCAGAATATGGGAATGGAAGGCTTATTTAGCACACAAGATACACAAAGCAGATTTTAAATGGGTGAAAGAAAAACATTTTAGGCAGAGGTCCATGGACAGAGAAGGGCTTGCTTTAGCTAAGCCCTGTGCATGGTGTTACTTTATGTTAAAGACGGTGTCAACTACAGAGCCATAACTTCTAGTTGTCAAAAATAGGCATGACCGTTTTCTGCTAACCAGGTTCTGATTTCACTTATTTCCCTTCTTGTTAGCTTTTCCTCAGGGCAGAAACAGGGGCTATAAACTTTCACCCTGCGGTTGTGACAATAGGCTGCATTTTACTATGTTTTGCAACTTTTATGAAATGTCCAGGAAGGAGTATATTGTTCCAATCTTGAAAAGGGTAAACTTATCCCAAGTCAGAAGGCTCTTGTGTTTCTACAAATGCTCTTGGGAAATATTATCTTTAATGTGCTCTGTTGTTTAAAGTTGCTGTAAGGTTGAGAAATAGCAGCAACTAGGTATCCCATGAGGGTTGCCCCTTCATGTCAGACAAGCCATCAATCTTCTGGCATTCGTTCTGCACCTCATCCCTCAAAAGTGGAGGAGAGACTCCATTGCTTGGAAGCCAAGCGAGCCTGGAGATTTGACATTGATTGCACCAAGAAACATCGGGTGGACGATCAGCTGTTTGTGACGTTCTCTTGAGCAAAGAAGGGCAAGGCAGTGGAAAAGCAGACCATCTCACTATGGATAGTCCTCAGAATTAAGATGTGGTGCACAGTGTCCTTAGCACAGAATTGGGATAGTGCAAGAATTGTAAGCACCACTTAATATATTCTTGTAAGACATCACATGTGATATGGTCCTTTGTTGTACAGAATACAACTCAAGAAGATCCTAAATGACCCATGTCATAGAGGCATCATAGTCTATAAAGTCGTCTTCTTGGGTCACCTCTGTAGTAAATTTTTCTTAACAGTTTCTGGAGATTTGCCTCTTTGTATCAGTCTACACAGGCTGAATAATGCCATCTGAACAGACCATTCCTTATTCTCGAATATGCATGAAACGATATTCACATTGCCATAGACGCTGTTTTTTCTACTGTGGACCTGTCAAGTTTCTATCATAAAATTGTACTGAAAGCTGGATCAAAACACTTGAAGTCCCTTGAGACATCAGGGGGCATGTTTCAGTACAAACTGAAGCTCTTCACCTAGTGAGTGTTATGTTGCTTTTCAGGACGACATACTTATGTTTGGGAAGGATCATTACTTGTATGACGGGATCCCCAAGACAGGTCTCAAACCACTCTCATAGAAAGCATTAACACTAAAGCTTGAAAATGTAAATTTGTTATAATAAAGTTGAATATTTGGAGCATACTATTTCCAAATATTGGATAAAGCCAAAACTGAGTAATGTCAAAGCAATTCTCTAAGATCCTAACATTACCCCAGTATTGGAACTTTCATAGATTCCCATGCTTTGTATCATTCCCCGTTGTCGGAATGGGAGTCTCGGTAACAAAAATACCATAGCTGTAGGTACAAAAGACAATGGAAAAAGGCCTAGGCCTTATTCCCTTTTGTAGCATATCACCATCTTTGTATAAAAGAGACCAAACTTTGGCATCAGCCAATCAGAAGTGCCTCACCACTTAGAACCTTCCTGAAGGAACCTCAGAGCCTCAGATTTTCTACCACATGTTGTGCTTAGGGAGTCTCCTTTGAGCTCTGCTCAACTTCTACTCTTCAAAAGGATTTACTTCAGGATTTTCTTCAGAATCTTTCAGATACACTTCAGGATTGTTGCTGCCTTCCAGGATGTCGGAAATTGAGAAGAAAAAAGCCCTTTTCAAGCCTTGTTCCACCTGTGGCAAGAAAAGGCTTTTTGTGGAGGATAAGCATAAGGACTGCATATATTGCCTCTATCCTGACCACCAGGCTGCTGACTGTAAGATCTGTCGCACCTTTTCAACCAAAACCCTCCGGGACCGTGAGGGTAGGCTCTTGACATGGCTTCAAAAGCTTAAATCCAGGAAGGAGACTGTCTCAAGTGACAGTGAGGATGCAGCGTCGATGTCTTCTACGAGAAGGTCAGTGAAGAGGAGTAGGGGTTCCCCTTCACCTTCTTTGGAAAGATCTTCAAAGGCCTCAAAAAAGACCCCCAGTGAGTCTGAGAGCCCAGGTCCCAGCAAATCTCCTCACAAAAGTGTAAAGGAGAGGGAAGGACCAACTACGCCTTCTACAGGTGAGAAGACTGCCTCAGCCTTCAAAACACCTTCATCCCAGTCTTCTGAGAGGAGTTCAAAGTCCTCGACGACGAAGACGTCGAGGGCAGAAGTTCCGTCAACGAAAGCACCGAAATCAGGTTTGACGTCGTCGAAGATACCGTTGACAGGGGGTTCGTCGACGAAGCTACCGTCTACGGCGGAGGCCTCACCGTCGACGGAGAAACCGAAGATGCCGACGACGAATGTGCCGGCGACAAAGGTGTCGACGGAGTCGTTGACGACGAAGGTGCCGTCGACGACAAAGGTGCCATCGACGACGAAGGTGCCATCGATGACGAAGGTGCCACTGACGACGAAGGTCCCATCGACTATGAAGGCTGCAATCGTGTCGACGACGATGGTGCTGACGTCGATGATGACGACGACGACGATGTCGACGGCGACGGTCTCGTCGACGACGGTCTTGTCGACGAGGGCGTCGACGACGACTACTGTCATTGAACATCCCTCGTCACCAGTTCCGGACCCGGCGGACTCCCCGCCAGCGGACATTGGGTGCGTCCATCAGCTGATGGAGAGAGCTGCTGCAAGATTTAAATTGGCCATGCCTAAAGTGACTACAGATTGTTTCTTATATGATTTTAAGGAACCCTTTTGGAAAACTACTAGGTCCATTCCTATTGTGGATCACCTATGGAAAGAGGGCATAAAGGCTATGAAACACCCAGCGACGGTGGTCCCGGTGCTACCGCGCCTGGATAAAAAATACAAGGCGACTGACGATGCTCCTGCGGCTTTAACAGGTCACCCAAGGCCAGACTCTGTGATCTCGCAGGCGGCGCAGAGAAAATCACGTAACCCTTCTGCTCCACTAACAACTCCTCCGGACAAGGAAGGGCGGAGGTTGGATAACGTGGGAAAGAGATTCTCATCGATGGCAAGTTTGCTGGTGCGAGCGGCTAATGCCCTAGCGATCCTGGGTAGGTACGACCGCCAGCTCTGGTGCGATGTCGCCCCGTACCTTGACCAGCTGCCTCCGGAATCTACGTCTGAGGCAAAGAAGATTTTACAGGAAGGAGAGGCGACGTATGTGGAAATCATCGACTTGTCAATGGATATTGCAACAACGGCATTCCGTTCATTGGCTGGAGCGACAGTACTCCGTCGCCAAGGATGGCTTAAGGCTACTTGGTTTCGGCCTGAGATCCAGAACAAGGTCTTGGATCTCCCTTTTGATGGAGAGGCATTGTTCGGCAAACTCATTGACGAGACCCTGCAAGACATAAAGAAGGACACAGAGACTGCCAGGTCCTTGGGGACCCTTCAATACAGAAAGTCTCCTTTCAAGATATCCAAAGGCAGGGGTGGTAATTACAGAGGATCCTTCCAACAGCAACGCTATTCCACCCTGGGCTCAGGTTCCCAGCAATACCGTCAGCCTTATCAACAGCGGCAGGGCCGATCTACCAACTACTCCAGGCCTTACAATAAAGGAAAGCAGGCTGGACGAGGAAGGGATTCGTCCAAGCGCCAATAGCGGCCTCCTGGCTCTTCCTACTGGACCCTCCTTCAGGAAATCATCAGTTGGAGGCAGGGTCAACAAATACCTTCAAAACTGGTCCAGGATAACATCGGACCGTTGGGTGCTCAACATCATTCGGAAAGGGCATACCTTGGAATTCACGCAAGTCCCTCCACCCAAGCCCCCGGCAGCCACTCCATCGAAACACCAGCGTCTCCTTCGGCTCGAAGTTCAACAGATGCTCCGGAAGGGAACGATAGAGCCAGTCCCCTCAAACCAAAGGGGTCAAGGATTTTATTCCAGGTTCTTCTTGTTGAGGAAGACGCTAGAGAAGTGGCGCCCCATTTTAGACCACAGGGGGCTAAACACCTATATCATCTCTCTGTCCTTCCGGATGGTGTCTCTCCAGGACATCTTGAAGCTGATCAGCCCAGGGAATTTCATGGCCACGCTCAATCTCGAGGATGCCTATTTCCACGTTCGATTCACCCAGCGCACAGAAGGTTTCTGCGATTCACAGTAGCCAAGAGCCATTACCAGTTCAGGGTTTTACCCTTTGGACTCCGCTCAGCCCCAAGAATTTTCACAAAGGGGCTGGCGCCAATAGCAGCTTTCCTGCGAAAAAACCATTTTCAGGTCTTCCCCCTATCTGGACGACTGGTTACTGAAAGCTCCGTCCAGAGAAGCAGTGTTGAAGGCTGTTCAAGCTTGTACCAATTTATTTTAGAACTTGGGACTCACTCTGAACAACGAGAAGTCTTTCCTGGTCCCGTCCAGAAGAGCTCATTTCCTGGGAGCCATCTTGGATTCGAAGCTCTCAAGAGCCTTCCCTACTCCGGAAAGGAGGCAGAAATTACAAACCATGGCCCAGGACTTACAAACAAGAAAGTATCTTTCAGTACGCCGCTACAAGTCTCTACTGGGAGTAATCTCGTCGTGTATCCCACTAATTCCCCATTGCAGACTAAAGATGCGTCCTTTGCAGGAGCAACTAGACAATCAGTGGAAACAGGTCCACGGTTCATTCGAGGACAGGGTGATGGTCACTCCAGAGATGAAGGAAGAGGCCTTATGGTGGACAGATCAAAACAACTTGTCCCAAGGTTTATCCTTCGCAAGCGACCCGTCTCCACAAGTGGTAACAACGGACGCGTCATTAGAGGGTTGGGGAGCAGTGATGCAAGACCTACATGTCAGCGGTCATTGGTCACCCCAGGAGAAATGCCTCCACATCAACCTGTTGGAACTCAGGGCGATACGACTGGCTCTACAAGCTTTTTTTCCTCGCCTGGAAGGTTCACAAGTGCTTATCAGGACGGACAACACCACGGCCATGCACTATGTGAACAAGGAAGGAGGAACCAGATCGCGCCCATTGTCGCAAGAAGCTCAGCACGTCTGGGAATGGGCGATCCTTCACAGCATGTCACTGAAGGCAGAACACTTGCCGGGCGTCCTAAACGAAAACGCCGACAGACTGAGCAGGTCATCCTCAGTCAGCCACGAATGGGAATTGAATCAGAGAGTCTTGGAGCAGGTCTTCAGCCTGTGGGGCAGGCCGGACATCGATCTTTTTGCCACTCCGACCAACAAGAAATGCCGGTCTTACGCAAGCAGGCTTCCCCATCGAGATTCACTGGGAAATGCGCTTTCGATAGCTTGGTCGAAGACATCTGTCTACGCTTTTCCTCCCATTCCTCTGATAACACGACTGATCAGGAAAATCAAGGTGGAACCGTGCAGGATGATCCTGATAGCCCCGGCTTGGCCGAGGCAGTTTTGGTACACGGAGCTCCATCTGTTGTCGATAGCTCCTCCCTTACCTTTGAGGATTCTGCCGGATCTTCTCACGATGTCCGGCGGACAAATTTGGCACCCAGATCCACAGTTGTTACACCTGACTGCATGGCTCCTGAGCAGCGAGAGTTTGTGAACCTGCCCTTGTCAAGGGAGATTAAGGAAGTTCTGTCCCAAGCAAGGGCTCCTTCAACGAACAAGAGTTACCGCCTTAAGTGGAAAAGATTTTGTTGTTGGTGTAGGAAACAAAGCATTGATCCTTTCAATTCCAAGCCTCATCAGATCCTACCTTACCTGCTGTCCTTGGCCAAGTCGGGACTAGCTCATTCATCAATTAAGGTCCATTTGGCTGCTTTGTCACGGTTCAGAAGGACAGGATCCGGTCCTTTCTTGTGGTCTTCCAGGATAATCAAGCAATTTCTTAAGGGCTTGTTCAGGGTCTATCCACCGGTGAGACTGCCCCCTCCTACATGGCATTTGAATCTGGTCCTTTCTCAACTCATGAAGGGTCCATTTGAACCAGTCCATCGTTCTGACATGAAATATCTTTCTTGGAAATTGGCTCTCCTTCTTGCTCTCACATCGGCTAGGCGTGTTGTAGAATTACAGGCTTTGACCATCCAAGAACCTTTCCTTCAATTCAAGAGAAACACTGTGATCATGAGGACTAATCCTAGGTTCATGCCAAAGGTTCCCTCGGATTTCCACTTGAATGAACCGGTCATTCTGAAGGCGTTCTTCCCTCAACCTTCTACGCCAGCAGAGAAAGCATTGCATTCGTTGGATGTGCAGCGATGCTTGAAATTCTATTTGGAATGTACTAAAGGTTTTCGAAAATCTTCTCAACTATTTGTAGCCTACGGGGGTCCTAGTAAGGGCCTTCCGCTATCCAAACAGGGTGTTTCGAGATGGATCACGAGTGCCATTCTACATTGTCACAAGGCTGCAGGAAAACCTCTGACTGGAAAGATCCGAGCACATTCCACAAGATCTGTGGCTTCTTCAACAGCCCTCTTCGCGGGGGTGCAAATTAAGGATATTTGCAGAGCTGCTACCTGGAGCAGCGTTCACACCTTTACCAAGCATTACTGCTTGGAATCTCTGCAACAAGATGATGCAGCAGTAGGACAGGCTGTCCTGAGGAACCTCTTCCACTAAGGGTGAGCTTTCCTTTCTTTCCCACCTTCCGTCTTTCACATTTTGTATCTAATGTAATGTTGCCTATTGCTATAATTTACGATGCAAAATGTGATTATCTTGCCAACTGCTTGTCACTCTGATACAAAGCATGGGAATCTATGAAAGTTCCAATACTGGGGTAAGAAAACAAGTTACTTACCTGTAACTTTAGTTCCCCAGTATTGGTAACTTTCATAGATTCCCATGCGCCCACCCGCCTCCCCGGGGAAAGCTCAGCCTACAACAGATATGGTGTCTAAGTACACAGCGGCTATGAAAATCTGAGGCTCTGAGGTTCCTTCAGGAAGGTTCTAAGTGGTGAGGCACTTCTGATTGGCTGATGCCAAAGTTTGGGCTCTTTTATACAAAGAGAGTAATATGCTACAAAAGGGAATGAGGCCTAGGCCTTTTTCCATTGTCTTTTGTACCTACAGCTATGGTATTTTTGTTACCGAGACTCCCATTCCGACGACGGGGAATGATACAAAGCATGGGAATCTATGAAAGTTACCAATACTGGGGAACTAAAGTTACAGGTAAGTAACTTGTTTTCTTCGTCCTGGAGCTCACCAAATTCTAGGCACAAATGTTTGCTGATTCTTCTTTTGCTTCTTTTGAAGAAAAGCCTTTTATATAATTACTTAAAAAAGCAATATTTCTGCGGGATTAAAGCAAAAAAGAAATATTCAAAATGCTGAAAGAATAAATTGTGTATCTACCGTCTCTGAAACCTTTTGTGGTGGGTAAGCAATGTATTGTGATGATTGGTGTCAACAGTTGAGGTTTGTGGCAAATCTGAAATAGTGTGATGAGCAGAAAGAGTGTGTAGTGGCACATGACTCCAGGGGTTTATGTGAGACAGAAAATCTCTCTACAGTCATTGAAAGAGAACTGGTCCCTGGGTATTGGGGTGGCAACAACCCCTGTGCCACCTACGATGTCCCATCCAAGGGGTGATTATTCCTGGGCAGAACCCACTATTCGCTACCTGGGGCCAAACATACCTAGACATTCCAGGGCACTATACAGTATCTCACCACTGATCACAACTCTATTCTAGGACCTATATAGATTGGGGAAACTGGAAATCTCTTGGATGGGTCAGTTCAATAGTCTTAAGATGAACTTTATGCCTCGCCTTTTATATGTATTGCAAACCCACACCCTCATCCTTTGAAACTCCACTCACCCATTACCCCGCTGAAAAATGCTTATCTTTGTCTGGGGGGAAATACTCTCAGGTGGCGCTAGCCTCTCTACCACATCCCGCACATGATGGGGTCTTCCCAACAGTGACCCAACTCGGTCCCTCCCTCGATTAGAATCATGACCCAGCGAGTAAACCATGGGTGCAGGTGGAACAAACATTTTCTCCCATGCCACTTAAGAAACTCCTGTGGTTACTGGAGAGGGCCTGGTCATGTGCCCCTCCTCTCCTGCCCTTAACGTCCATGTTTCTGTCCTATTGGCATACAGTGCGTAACAGGTATTCCCGGCCTACCCATTCCTCCTCACTACTCTAACTAAAAATCCAGATTTCCCATTCGGGAGGTCGGAACCAGGCTTCTTACTGAAGAACCAAGGATGTCCACCTTGCTTGAAAGAGTTTTACAGGGAAGAGGAGCTGAGACCGAGGGAGGCGCTGATTGATGACTTTAGTTTGACTGACTGAGACACATCAGCTCACGCAAGCTCTTCATTGGGTGGGGAGCACTCTTGCTAGGAGGGTGTTTCAGAGGGAAGAAGTGCAGGTTGAGTCGTTGTTAACTAGCAATATCAGACACATTTCCTGGCTTTACCACTACATTCTTAAAAAACATGCTCACGTGACCAAGTGGGAGTGCAGATCTCGTAAGAAACATGGAAAGTTATATGGCTGGGAGCTTCCAAGTCTTTTATATGTTTGCGTTATAAAGACAATGCTTATAAACTGATGGCAAGATGGTACCTCACCCCCATAAGACTGTACAAGATGTTCAGCAGCTCTGCCACGTGTTGGAAGGGCTGCATTAGCCGAGTCACAATCTTACAGGAGTAGTGGTTCTGTCCAAGCATCCAGTCCTTTTGAGAGGTTGTCCTTTTAATGATACAGGCTATTACGGGGGTCACACTGCCTCATGACCTCATGATGTTGGGAAGCCCTGGGTGCCAAAGAGTATATCCCATTACTACACCAATGCGGATGCTGTTCTCATATTTTTCTCTTAGCTGCCCATCTGAGTATACCCCAAATGTAGAAGCAACCTCAGGCACCCTATCTCAATATGTGGAAGGGCACCGTGTGGTCAATTCTTGCAATGCAAAACCTCACAGCATTAGTTCATTACAGGGCCTCTAAATTTGACTAAAGCTGGTACCCATTTATTACTCATATGAAATGGCTGCAAAAATCGGGAGACGTACACTTGATGCTGTCAAAGATTCTACGTGTTTCTGGCATTTGCAATATGTCAGCCTCCCATGCTTAAAGCCAGTTATCCCAAACAACACAACTGTTCTAACTCCATCACCATTTTGACTGCCCATGGGAGATGTGAACACCCACTACCGCACTTTGCCAGCTGCTTCCCATCTATTTGTCAAGGTTGTCAGGCTCAGTCAGGATGAACTGCCTTTACCTTGTATAGGTATAATTTACATGCTGCATGCTGGTCCATATTGTGATGTCGCAATGCATGACTTTTACATGTTATGCTTTAAATAAAGTTGTTAAAAAAACAAAGAGAACTGGGCAGCTGAGCATTTCAGAACGTTTCTCTGAGAGACCAAGTTAATACTCTGTATAGACTGCAAACTCTTAGTGAACATGCTTTTACTAGCCGGGGTGGAACTTTTACTTCCAGGTTAGCTATTTGATAGGTGAATGAGAATGGTTTATTAATGTGAGGTAGCCTTTACTGTTTACGATAGGAGACATCCAGATTTTTTTTCGGAATAGCTTTGGGATTGTGCTAGGGAAGCGGACTCTGTTTTCAGGAAAGTCAAGAGTACACCCCTTTGGGTTGGCCAGAAGAGTGGAAGTTACAGCGTGAGTTGAAATCTTTCGGTAAGGTCCAGGATGAATTAGTGTGGGTGAGTGTTATCCTTATGAGAGGAGAAAAGATTATGCTTCCTTTATGTTTGAGTAGTAGCTTTGTTAACATGGCCTTTTAGGGCATCCGGGTATGTCATTTATTATAAGGAACATTTGGGATTATTTTTAGTGGGTGGGGTTAGGCAACATAGTCGAAAAAAGGGTGCAGCAGTGCTGTGTTTAATCGTGACAGATCTGCCAAAGCTTCCATGTCGGACTCTCTACCAGTGGGTTTTCTAGGATAGCCTTGTTGAAAGCTTTGGATCAGTTCTTTCCATGTTCCTGTGAAGAGAGTTGTCCATGTTATAGTTCAAAAAGATTATTATTCTAATTGACCAGAGTTGAGAATCATTCAGAATGTAATCTCCAATTCTGTGATTAGCTTCTTGGAAGGCATGTTTTGTTGGGAAAGGCTGCTGGAGTATTTAGTGTTGGATGACGATCCCCAGTTTGCAAGTTCTGATCTAGTGGTGTGTGGCATTGGGACAAGAGAAAAGCAGGTTAGTACCCTGAAGCCAATGGGTAGGTGGAGTGCAATAACTAAGTTATTAAGGAGGTCATTCAATTGGCAGTTTATGGTGAAATTATCTGGGGCAAATTTAATTCCTAACTTAATGATAGGTTTCAAGCTGTTTGAGCTCCATTGGAGACGCACACCTGGGTTACCCTCTCCTTTATTGTTGAAAGGGAAGTTGGGAACATCAGAGAAACCCGGGGGAAGAATTACAAGGATATCATCAAGAGATGTGGTCTATATGTTTATAAAGGCAAGGCTTCCCTTAAGACTCTTTGTAAAGAAGATTTGGTTTGCAAAAATTTGATTGACCAACATCGAAGATCTGATACAAAATGTACAGACCCTGTTAAAGTTATCAACATATTGATTGATGGTGATTCAGGAGCTTTGCTGAACCAACCCTTCAGTTCTCCAAAGAGGCTTAGAAGGGTCATACAGAGAGACACAACATTTTAAATAGTCTTACAATAGTTGTAACTGGTGAGAGAAGGATATGACAAAATGCACTTTAATATTATGGTTCTTAGTATTCATACAAGATAATTTTTTTAAGCCAACAAGCAATTTAACGGTTACTAAATCGATTGATATTATCTGTTCACATGTGGTATAACTTGGGCTTGAAAAACAATGCTATACCTGTGGTCAAAATTGTTTGCTTAACCTGCCGTCAGATTCTCGGCCAGCTTGATCCATGCATGGCGTATGATGGTAGTAATTTTTTGGTTGTGTATTTTGTACAGTAATGTATTAACCCTGTCCTGCGGAGGCCTAAGAAGATAATAGGCTGAAACGTGGTCACGTCTACGACACTGATAAGGAGAAGTCAATAGAACTATAGTGATGCTTTAAAACTATAGGGTGTTACACTAGAATAAATTGGATCAGTTGACTAACTTTGAAGTGTGTCACCTGGACTACCTCCAAGTGGTCTGCCCAGAATTGTATGGAAGACACTAGTAAAGATGTATTTGTAGTGTTATTTTGTTATATTTACATGTTGTTCTTGTTCATGTATAGAATGGTGAGATATATGTCATTTATTTGTGTTTTTCATTGATTATCTGCATCTAGGATTTAACTCTGTTTCATACATTCACTGTGAATAATAAGTGCGCTGAGGGTAAATTAAATATATACTACCAAAACACTGTTTTGTATTTATTCCTTTATACCACCTGTTTTGCTTATAATTACGTTCTATGCCCAGGTATATAAGGGTCATTTGGGTATACATTTGGGTATACCCCTGTTGTTTTTGACCAGTTCAATGAACAGCATCTTTCTGGTTAGGCCATGAAGGGTGTCTAATGTAGGTTCCAGGACGCCAGATCCGTGCCTATAATTTCAGGGTAGCCACATAAGATATATTTACATACAATGAAAACTCAGTCAAACTAATATACCAAGTCTGAGGTTATCCTGAAAGTATGTCAGTTAGTCAGCGCTCCTGTCTCCATCTTGGAGGCCATGATGCCACTACTAATCTACTGAATGTATTAAGTGCTTGGGGTTTTATGGAAAATTTGTAAAGCACATGCCCTCATATCCATATTAATCTGTCTGTTTCAGCTGTCTCCAGCAAACCTGCACAGGTTCAACCAGGCTTTGTTCCCACCAAATCGTGAAACTATGGAATCTGTGTTCCAAGCTGGGTATAATGACACACTGCTGTTTCTACGAAAGGAGAACTGGTGTGAGTAATCCAGCAGAAGTGTCCATACCGATGGGCGTATTTCTGAAATAGATGGATGGAGGATGAATTTTACCTGTGCCTATAAGGGTATGAATGTCTACGGATGGACACTACAAGATAAAGAAAAGAACACAGGTGCCTCTAAAGCCATCAGTGCCAAACAAACTCTACTTTGAAAACTTCATCAGAAAATGCAGATTATTTTGAATGCATTTTGTTTCTCACAGACAATGTTACCATTTTACTAGTTTAAACTATGTTTCTCTTTTAAGTAGGCTTTTGCTGTAGAGGATCTGCAACTGTTGTTGGGAAACTGATAAATGGAAGGAAACCAATGAATCAAAGCATACATTTACCTTGATTGTTTGGGCTTGAACTGAAGTATTATTATTGTGTTTGTTAGAATTTTTTGTACAGGTACAATAAACATACTTTATGATTTGAACATTTAGTTTTAAACTCTCTCTTGTCTTTCCAGCAAACACTGTTGGTTTTATCTGTGAAATGTAGTCGGAAAAAAAGAGTGACTAGACAGGATCAGTTGCTTCTAGTCCGCATGAGTCCTTGTTAACAATAATACTATGTTTTGGGATGTCCCATAGCAGTTTAGGTTCAGTTTGCAGAATTAACGGATCATATTTTCACAACATCCAGGGGCTTGATTCACAAAGGATGGGAAGAGATGAAGGAAATGTATATAAAACCTATGCATTGGCTAACTTTCGCCAAGTCTAGAATGGCAAAAAGATGGGCATGCATGCATAATTACGCTCTCCAGCTTCGAAGCATTTGCCACAATAAGGCAATGTCTGCAGTTGTAAATGTAGATGGTGGATTTGATGAGTTCACTGGGTGTACCACTATGTATGGCTTTACTGTGCTACGCATTCAGCTCACATCTCCAATTATATGTGCAAATGCTGTAGCACACTTTAGCATATTAAAGGACACCTATTCTTGAAGCGCATAAAAAAGAGTTTAGAGTGGCCAATGTACTGCTGTTGTTCCTGGGAAATTGAGATAAAGAAAAAGTCAAGACTTTGCAGGTTTACTGTTACAGTACGGAGAGTGGCTAGCTTCATACAGGTATTACGAAACAGAAAAAACTAGCCAGTCAGGATTACTTTTCTAGTGATTTTGGAGGAACCCAGCCTGTCTGTACTGAGTAATCCACAGGTTTGTTTGGAAAAGATTTTTATTTTGTTTTGTTCAAGTTAACTTATCAGTATGTTTTCAAAGGCACATTTATCAAAACAATCAAGTAAACATTCAGACAAAAATGTGCGCAATATATACGAGTGTTGGAACTGTACACAATAAATGCTCAAAATTCAGGAACACCAAAAACGAAACTATATACAAATCAATTGAGACATGAGAAACATTTAACATAAAGAACCAGTCCTTCAAGTTATAAACCAAAAGACAGGCGGACACAGGGATTCAATGATACTGCCTGCCTGTCTTAATAGGCCTGTGATTAGGTGTTTTTAGGATTGGACAACTAGGGAGAGAGAGAGTGATATTGTTTGTTCCCTAGCTGCACCCTTTTTCCTTGTCACAGGTTGGGGGTCAACGTGTTTCGAACCACCGATGAGTTATGGGTTCTCCTCAGGACGTGCACTGGGTGAATTCATTTCTGAAAAAAATTGGGGATTTGGTTTAAATATTGTGTTGCGAAAACATAGTAGTGACCTCTCTGACTGGAATATTGATTATGAAAAAACTGTACCTGCAGAATGCACGCAGGGGCTGCAAGGTTGAGAAGCAGCTTCACACGGTGTGGAGTTTCTGAAAGCAATAATATGTGGAGATGATGGCTCCAAGGCCACACGGGGCCAAACAGGGTGCATAGTGAATTGAAGATGCTATGTGTAATCCTCCCTGAACTTGAAAACGAGTGAAAAGACGTGTTGTGGAATTAGGTCGCCCGGTGATTAGTCCAGAGGTCAGGGAGGAGCACTGCTTGCCTTCAATAGGAAACTGAATGAAAAGAGGGTTAAAACAGGGGGTTACCAAACGTGCAAGGCCAGTGGCTGGCATGTTGCAGCTAGAATTCAGTAGTGGAATTCCTTTGTGTTCTCACTCTGGCGGGAACTCGACTGAATCCATTCCGCGGCCTCCGCGTGTGATGTGTAACGCCGCTGGCCAACTGGAGTTCTTTAAAGGGAAGCGGAACTGGGACTACTCCAAGAGTGGAGATGGAAAGCGGATCGAGCTCAGGAGTGCCGCTGGGGCTGGTACTTGTAGTTCAGAGCCACCGAGGGGGAGGTTCGATTTCATCTTAAACGGACAGGGTCAGTGACTGGGGAGTGAGGAGAAACTAATTACAGCAGACAGCACGGCCATATAGATTTGCAGTTGTCGCAGGAATAGGTCAAACTGGGGGGTGGAGGAGCTTCTTGTCCCCAGAGCTTTTGATGTTAACCGGAAATGGACAGTTACAGGTTCCCTAGTTCTGACAGTTCGTTCAGACCCGAGTTGGCTGTATCAAACTCGAGAATGAGGTAGACCTCTTTCTGGGACAAGCGTGTGTCCAGATCTCCACTACCACCCTTTATTACTGCCAAAACGGTCCATCTGATGTCTTTTTCTGAATGTTTGTGTTCTAGGAAGTGAGACACCAGCGGTGCTGTCATGTTTTTGTTGTTGATTCTCGATCGATGTTGAATGATCCTATGTCGTTCCTCCTGTGAGGTCTTTCCAATGTACACCTTATTGCAGGGACACTGAATGGCATACACTGTATTTTTTGTTTTGCAGTTCGTATGTTCATCGTGACGCCAGAATTTAGTCCCGTCTGTGAAGAGGGTACCCTCCATTGTGAGATTGCAGACGGTACATGTACAGCATTTGCGGTGTCCCTTGACTGGACTGACACCGAAGATGGTACTTTGAGTGTCCTTTTTGGTAGGTGGACGTGTCGATGTTATCAGCTGTCCAATACTTCGATTTTTCTTCAAGGCGAAGAGTGGTAAACCAACATCGGGCAAGATTTCTTCAACGAGGTGCCAACTCTTCCTAATGATTTTCCGGAGCGGATGGGTGTGAGGACCAAAGGTGGAGATACACACGATTCGTCGTGTGGGAGATCTGGATCTTTTTTCCAGGAGATGCTCCATTGGCGTCCATCTGGCCCTTTTCATAGAATGCTTCAACAGCTTCCGTGGATATCCTCTTTCCTGTAATTTGGTGGTCAGCGCCTGGCCATGTACGTCAAAATCCTGGACTCTGGAGCAGTTCCGCCTCACCCTGAGGAACTGCCCGTAAGGGAGGTTGTTCTTGAGACTCCTAGGGTGATAGCTCCCATAGTGCAACGCATTGTTTTTATCAGCCTTTTTTTGATATAGGGAGCAGGACAGTCCATCAGATGTTGCCATAATTTCCACATCCAGAAATGGTAAGGATTTAGAATCGTAGCACAGACTGAACTTGATGTCAGGACTTCTGTTATTGAGCCACACATGAAACTCCTCTAGCAATTGTGGTGTCCCGTTCCAGACGCACCACACGTCATCTATATATCTGAGCCATTGCTCAATGTGATCTCGTTAGGGATTGTTGTTATACACATACTTCTCTTCGTATTGGCCCATATATAGAATTGCCATTTCGGGCGCAAAAGGGCAGCCCATCGCTGAGCCCTTAACTTGCAGAAACATTTCATCCTCGAAAGTGAAGAAATTTCTTTTGAGGGCCAGTGAGGCTAAGGAGATGATGAGTTCAGTCGGCAACCTTTGTGGACGGGGTCTAGTTTCCAGATATAATTCGATGACATCAAGACCATCTTGTTGAGGATTTTGTGTGTACAAAGAAGACACATCCATTGTGGCCAGCAGTTGAATCGATGGATCAAACTTGAGACCTTCGACTTTGTTGATAAAGTCCATGGTGTCCCTGAAGTACGATAGAACCTGGAAATCAGAGGTTTCAGGAATATGTCCACGAATTGGGAGATAGGCTCAAGGACCGAATCGCAGCCGGACACAATAGGTTGCCCGGGAGATCTTGTGGTGTCCTTTCGGGAGAAAGTAAAGATGGGGAGTCTGAGGGTGTTTTTTTACGAGATATTCTGACTCCTTGGGTTCCAATATTCCTTTGTCTCTGGCATCCTTCACTAACACTGAGATTTCTCCCAATATCTGTGATGTGGGGTCTTGTGTTATGCGGCGATACCATTCCTGGTTGTACACATGGCTTCGTCCTTCTGTTCTATAAAGATCTTTGGACCATAAGACCACGGCACCTCCCTTATCTGCAGGTCATATGATGGCATCCTGTTGGTTCTTTAATTCACGAATTGCTGCCTTTTGATCTTTACTCAGGTTGGCGGGTACAAACGGGCGCTTTTTCTCAAGGGCATTAAGGGATGACATCACAGATTGTTCAAATGCGATGATATTATTCGAGGTGTTATGGTTAGGCGGACAAAACGTGGACTTATTCCTCAAGCCTGAGGCCTCGGTCTGGAGTTGGTTAGGCGATTCCCTGAAGAACCATCTGAGGCGCACCTTTCTAAAAAAATTCCATGACCTCCAGTTTGATCTTGGTGAAGTCCATGGCAGTCCCTGGAACAAAAGATAGTCCAAGTTCCAATAATTCTTTTTCTGCTTGGGATAATGTTTTGTTAGAAAGATTGATGATGGGAGATGAGTTTACGACTTGTAATGTTGTTTCCGTGTTGTCATCTCCCACTGAGGTTTGAATCTCGTCCGCTTCTGTTGTTGGCCCTGTCCTAAAAAAGGCCTCTTCTGGGGATTTCTGTTCTGAGGATTCCTATTCGAAGGACCTTTGCCGGCATCTGAATCTTCCATGGACTCCGAAGATGAAGTTTCAGAGAACATTATGAATTTCTTTCTAGATCTGCCCTGGTTGGTATTGAGGTGCCTGGCGGAATCCGACCTAGTATAGAACTCATCTTTGAGATACGGATATACTGTCTCGATGTTAAAGTTCTTCTGGTCCTTTTCGAATTTAGAGGTTTTGAAATTTATGGTGTTATCCTTAAATGTGGCCAATTCCTTTTCGATCTTATCTAGGAGTATTTTGGCTTTGGTCTCAGTGTGGTTGTCTTTGATGGCTCGTAGCTGTTCTTCAATTTCCTCTTCTTCCTTTTTACAAATCCTTTGAGCAGTTTCCACAGTATCCACCATCAGATCTCTGCTGCATTTCGTGCTAATGAAACTGAAGCCCTTCCTATAGACAGGGTCATCTGTGAATATCACAGGGACGTTCTTGATCTGGAGGCCCCATGGAATAGTGCCCGCCTTGAGATTAGCAAGTAAAAAGTGGCCGTGGAGTTCTGTTCTCACGTGTTTTTTTTGGAGTCTGATAAGTTTGTCTGCAACATTCAGCTGTTTGGCCGTGCTACTGAGTTTGACTGAAGAAAAAAGTGTAGGGTCAGAGAGGAGCTTCTGGATGTGATCCTCGCTGAATGACAAAGTGTCATACATAGTTTGTTACATAGTTTGTTTATTATGTTTTGGATCTCCAAGGAGGTCCACATAAAGAAAAGAAATAAAAGATTTAAAATTTCTCATACAAATACTACAAGCATTAACAAGTTTTTACCAAAATGCTAAATAATCAGCACAACACAGTTAAATAAAACCTTCTAATAGATGTCTAAGAAACATTTAAAAAAATTGAAAATGCTAAAACAGAACATTTCATTTGGAGGATTATATAAAGCACATAAGAAAGAATTAGCTGTAAGGATATTCAATTTCAAACAAATTTGTCTAAACCACTTTCAACGAATTAAACGAAGTGGAGGACATACAAAAAGAACATGTATAAAGTCCTGAATTGACAAATTACAAAAATTACATGTTGCAGAGCAACCATACCACTTAGCCATAAGCTTATTAAGAGGTAGTAGATCCTGCCTCAAACGAAGCCAGAAACGCCGTATACCATGGGGTATATTCCAGGCGACATAGGGTTGCATGCGTTTTAATACATACGTATCAGTAAAGGGGGATACTCTTTTCTTTGCAAGTATAGATTCCCTGTCCAGCCGAAAGCTGAGATCCCACGAGGCCTGTTTCAAAAGTGATTTTACCTGTACGGCAGACAGAGTGAAAAGAGTGCTCTCCTCCAATTGCAAAAGAGCAACAGCTTTCCTGATATTCTTTACAAGAACTCCCTCAAAGTACCCAACAGTTCCGACTTCATTAGATATCTCAAAGTACCCACATCTCCTCTGGCTAGGCAGGTTACCCAACGCACCAGCCCTGCGAAGCCCTGCACCCAACTACTACGGATGCCAAACTCAAGTCTCAGGGATGCCACTGTGCAGGCAGTGTTAGTGGAGGCTAAAAACCGTAAAATGTTTCCTTCTGCAACATGTAAGAAACACCATTGTCCTATATCAACTATTTCAATACCGTACAGAAGGGATGACGGGGTTTTTGCCCTAAAAACCTCTAGCATATGTGGAAAATGTCTTCTCCCAGTGGCAGAGTACAATGCACTCAAACTTTTACCCTGAGACAAGGCCTTCCGGGAGTTATTATCGATGTGGACCTTGTCAATTAGGTTATCAGATATTATTTTCCCCAGGAAGACATAAGATTTAACCACCTCCAATTTATGACCTCCTACGGGCCAACAAAAGTTCTCATATTTTGTTTTTTTCCTCCCTGAGAAAATCATAATTTGACTTTTGGCCGTATGTATCTTTAAATAATGAAGTTCTGCAAACTGGTGTAGGGCATGAAGACGATTATTTAACCCCTTGGGCGTAAGGTCCAATATCAGAATATCGTCCGCATATAACAGACAGGAAATTTGGGATCCCCCTAGTGACGGAGCAATACCTTCACAAGCAGATAAGGACATAGGGAGATCTGAGATATATAAGGAAAAGAGCAGAGGCGCCAAAAGACAGCCCTGCTTGAATCCGTTAATAGTTGGAATAATTTGGGATAACCTCCTTTCCCCCCCTTGCAGGACTTGACTCCAAGTATCCGAATGCAAGACCTTAACCAATTCTAACAGGAGCGGAGGCATACCCAAAGCCGCTAGTTTTCTCCACAGCAACGGCCGATCCACTTTGTCGAACGCTGTGGAGAAATCTATAAACGCCGCGTATACTCTTCCTCCTCGAACCCTGACATATTTATCAGAGATTATCTGCAGTGCGGTGAGGTTGTCCAATGTACCATGGCTCTTACGAAAACCTGTCTGTTCGAGAGGCAAAATATGATTCCTCTCCACCCAGTCATTTATAGTATATAGAAGACATTTGGAGAAAAATTTTCCAATTGCATCAAGAAGGGCGATTTGCCGATAGTTCTTAGGTTCATTCCTATCTCCCTTCTTGAACAATGGCACCAAAATGCTCCCTTTCCAGGACAAAGGGACAGATTTATTCAGGAAGCAAAATCTAAATATGATGAACAAAATTTTACTCCAAGAAACTGGGTCCTGCTTCAGAACAGATATAGGGAGCTCATCAGGCCCCATTGCACCTGAAAGACGGAGTTCTTTTATAGCCAATTCAATGGTTTTTTCGGACGGGAAATCTATTAAAGGATCTCTATCATTGAAAAGACTCACATTCTCTGTCGCGGGCCTGTTACTGGCGTATAAATTTACAATATAATTGACCCATGTGTGCCCACATATATGGATAGGGCGGGGACTAACTCTTGTTCCACAGCCCTCCCCAATTATAGACCAGAACAATCTAGCGTGCCCGTTCACTGTTGCCTCACGCAGATTGATCCAGAGAGAGTCCTCTTAATCTTTTTTTATTTTAAGCTTGTCCCTTCGTCACCTTCTTTTTAAGAGGGCTATTTTTCGATATCTTTCGGGGGATCTGAACAAGTATTGTTCCCTCACCAATTTATTTATTTCTTTATTTAAGGAAATGACCGAACTAGGGAGTATGTTTTTTTTTTTACGATTGAATTAGATTTCCTTGCAGCCAAAGCAACCTCCTTCATAAAAGCCTCAAAAGACATCAGTTCGGCCCCTGGCCAATTACGGAGATCACTAAGAGCTTTATCTAGAACATGTTCCAGACCCTTCATGGCTTTTGAGTTCCAGAAACATCTACCAGATTTAGCGCCGAAATTGACCAGGTCACCGTTAAGAGTCCAAGGGTCCGCCTGAGGCGGAGTTATAGAGAGAGTTAAAACGATTGCCTTATGGTCACTAAAAGAAGTCTGTAAGACCACTAAATCACTTAGAAGATAGAAAAAGCAATAATCAACAATTATGTAGTCCAATATTGACTCACTATTATTGGATTTATGTGTAAAAAGTGCCGGTGTATCTGAGGGAAGCCTTCCATTAGCTATAATACCCTCGGTTTCGGATAATTCTTTTAGGAGCAATTTCCCTCTCTTATTCGTTCTGATTTTTACTGGAAACAGAGCTTGTGGAATCTGAAAGTATTCCTCCTTAAGCCTGTTTCTAAATAGATCCATACTTAAATTAGAAACCTTACAGTTAAGATCACCCAGCAAAATTACATGGGGGGAGGGAACTGTATCCTTAATTTGTTTAATAAAAACAAAAACTTGTTTTAGCACTCCATTAAAACAGTCATCAGGGGGGATACATGCATTTATTAATACCAGGGGGTGTTTCTTTTCCATATTGTCAAAAATAAATAATGTCACAGCCTGGAAAAGGTTACTGGGATCTAAGTGGTGTGAATATTTCCACTTTATCCGATTGGATAACAGGCATGCAATTCCCCCTTTAGCGTGTCCCCTCTTAGAGGCTACTGCCCCTCCTTCCAGGACGATATTATCCCTACCCACGATCAGTTTGTCCACACACCACGTCTCCTGGATACAGATCACATTAGCCTCCAAGGAATAAAGAAACTGCATCTTTTCAGGGCTGTTCTTGATTCCAGCAGCATTCCAAGAAATAATTTTTAAGCTGCTGCTAAAGATGAGAAAATAGTTTGGGATTGTCCATAGATTTACCTGATAAAGCGCCAGGTAACCAGCTCCATTGCTGACCATCATCTACTCTATTTTCATTTAAGGATAAAGGGGGAGGGATTACATGTGTTACTAGACTTTTAAATTTAGAAAAGCTGATCCTTAAGTCCTCGAAAGGGAAAGAAGGACCGGCTTGTCTCGAGCCAGAGGACCTCTTATCAGAGGAATCAACTCTAGTGATGGAAAAAAAGCCATTACATCTATCCCACAACTCTGAAGATTCTCAGCCTGCTTCAAAATGAGGTTCACTATAAGTTTGGAATAGAACCTTACCCTAGTACAAGAACCTGCCTCAGTATTCAAAATAGAGACCAGATCAATGTTACTAGTTTGGATTAACTTCAAACTCTCCATCTCCTTAAAACATCTAAGGAGCCAAAATCTATTTATTATTAATTCAGTGTCAAAGAGAGGGAGAAAATCCAGTGTCAACGTATCTATACTATCCTCTATTGGGATTCCAGAGGATTTATTGGAGCAGACTGCATCTTCAATCGGGGCAAAAAAGGGGGGTGCAGTAGGATTGAGGGCAGATATCAATCCCGGAGCAGAATTTATCATCCTCACTATCGGAAAAGGGTTCGTTAACCTCCCTGATCCGATAGTGGGGCTTCCTAGATTAGGATTCGTACAACTGGAAATAATATCATTGTTCTCAGCAGGGGGAACTAGAGCCTCATCTTTTTGCCTATTGGTGCCCTGCTTCGGGCTTACATCTTCAGTTCCAATAATAACCGGCAAGGACACATTATCATCATTCTTGACATGCTGATCTAAAACTTCATCAAAGATTATTTGTCTCTGCCTCTTTTTTTTGATTCTGCAGAGAGGTTTCCTCTTTTTTCCTCAACGCTTTTCTGGTTTTTCCATTTTTTCTTTTTCCCCCTTCTTCTTAGACTCTTGGGCAAAGATAGGAAAAAACTCTTTACCAGAATTTAAATCAACTCTTTTACTAGTATCTTCTGCAATTTCAAGAGCCACGTTCGTAATACAATTGTATGCTGAAGATTTAGGGACTGACAAAGGCACATTTGATAAAAGCTCGTTTCCAACGAAAACAGGCGGGATGTTCTGGGTTGAATTAGGAGGGGAGTCTACGGACCCGTTCCAGTCGAAACAACACCACCGGTTTTAGGCCCTTCCAAACCACATTGAGGATCAATACTAGGTATCTTTTCCCAATTTAAAAGGACCTTCAATATCTGGGTAACTGATTCCAGAACACAATCATTACTACCCACAAATTTACCCAATAGCAGTAATATAGAGGGCAACAAATGTTCCAAAACAATCAGGGAATCAGAGATCGGTTTATCAAGTCTCTCTGGGCAAGGAGAGACATTTGTGTGGATGCCAGATATTTTCAGCTCAGCGCTATTTGAATTGTTAGATAGGGCGGTAATATCTTGGGATTTAATAGAAGGGGTGCTACTATAGAGTCGGAGACCTGAGGGAATGGTGCCAAGCGGGGTTTTAGTAGCCTCGAGTAGCTTCGAAGATCCATCTACTAAGTAGCGCCCACAAAGATTCAGATCAATATCCAACATTTGAGAGTCCTCATTTCCCAATTCACTTTGGTTGGAACTAACTACAAGTTCTTGAAGCAGGTTAACCCCAGACATAGAAAGAGTATTATTCTGCAACATACACTCGGCTCTCGGGCGAGTAATTTAGGAGAAAAGGAAGCAGTAGATTTTATTAAATTAATTTCCTCACAAATCAGTGAGCTCATATCTGATTTTTCCCCATATGTGGACCCTCCAGTGACAACTTGTGAGACCCCACACGGGAACCTGCTTCATCCATATCCGTAGACATATTCTTATCTTTAGGCTTCTCCCATAATTGGAATAATTGACACTGGCCCTTTAGTTGCAGGTTTTGGACCTCCTTGTTTCTAAGAGGGTTAGATTTGGTTTTAGCACAAGCCCTTCCTACCAAAAGTCTCCCTGAACGGAGCTTTTTTGCTGTCATGATTAATATGAAAAAATAATAACAGAGGCAGTCCCTAATGCAGGTGCAAAAATATCTAAAACGGATAAAACAAAATAAACTATGTGAAGCTGAAACTAAACAACAAAAATCAATATCTGATACATGAACAAAATTAAAAGCAGTGAGATAACAATGTGAAATGAAAAAGAGTGGGCCCAGCCCAGCCTACTTCGGCCTCTGAGGGCCTAAGAGGGCCCGCCCTTTGCCCGGGCTTCTCCCGGGACGCTCCCGCGCGCTCCCGCGCAGCGGATATGACGTGCGCTATTTATAGGGGAAGTAGTTAAGGGGGGCGTGGCAAACAGGGAGAGCGGCCCTGGTGACTCGGGTCAGGTCAGCAGCAGGGACTCCTGGGAATCGGAGTCCGAGTACCGACACGCTCGCAGCCCTGCTTTTTTCTCCGCCCACAACAGTCTTTGAAGGATTCCTGCTCTCTAGCGCCCACAGAGAATAAGCGCCGCGAAGCGGGACCCGCGAAGCTGGTCCTGCAAGAAGTAGCGCTTCAAGGAAGGTAAGGCACTCAAGATGTCAATAGCGCAGGTGCACTCCAGCAAGAACGGGGATCCAGTCACAACAGGCAGGCCCAAAGGCTGAATGAAATCCACGCAGGGTAGGCACAGAGGCAGAATGAAATTGTGTCCTTTTCAGCCATACTGGGTAGCCAGGTCGCAGTGGACCTGAATGCAATTAATGGGCAGGTTCGACCACCATTTAGTGTCAGAACAATAACCTTGTGGGCAGTCACCCGCTCGACAAGAAGGGCAACAAAAAAGGTTTGGGTCCTGTCTCTGACTGGCTTGGACCTCAACTATATCACGAAACAGAAAAAACTAGCCAGTCAGGATTACTTTTCTAGTGATTTTGGAGGAACCCAGCCTGTCTGTACTGAGTAATCCACAGGGTTGTTTGGAAAAGATTTTTATTTTGTTTTGTTCAAGTTAACTTATCAGTATGTTTTCAAAGGCACATTTATCAAAACAATCAAGTAAACATTCAGACAAAAATGTGCGCAATATATACAAGTGTTGGAACTGTACACAATAAATACTCAAAATTCAGGAACACCAAAAACGAAACTTTATACAAATCAATTGAGACATGAGAAACATTTTCGTAATATAGTTGAGGTCCAAGCCAGTCAGAGACAGGATCCAAACCTTTTTTGTTGCCCTTCATACAGGTAAGCAGCAGGTCTCAAATGGCTGCTCACAGGCAGTCCCTTAGCTGGTCATACGAACAATGGGTCTCATTTATGAGAAATGACGCTTCGCTGCGTGAAAAATGCGATGCGTCACTTCTCTGATGTGCCATATTTAATGTATGACGCATCATGTCGCAAGGAGTTACAGATACGTCAGTGTTTCTGACGTATCTGTAAGCGTAAAAGTGACGCATTACTGGAGTGTGTCACAAAAGTGACGCAACTCCAGCAATGCGTCCTTTCACATGGGGCAAGCACCATGTGAAAGGGCCTGCGTCAGTCTTACGCCTGCTGTGAAGCAGGCGCAAGATTTTGATGCAACGGCGTCCTAAAAGTGACGCAGTGAAATCTCATAGATTTCACTGCGTCACTTCTGCGACCCGTCCTTGCGTCCAAACGCCCCCCTTGCATACATTATACCTGGCGCAGGTATAATGTGGCGCAGGGGTTTACAAAGTGACGCATCTACCTAAATGCGTCACTTTGTAAATATGGCGCAACAAGGCGCATTTTTTACGCCACTGGTGCATTGCAAAAAGTGACGCACCGGCTGCGTAAAAGTGACGCACAGCCTCATAAATAAGGCCCAATGTGTCTTACAAAAGGACAAATAATAGGTTGCTCAATAATTACATATTTTTTACAGAACATCCCATCACCTGTGTCTCTAAACTCTAGACCTTTTCCTCTGCACATTCTTTATTGTAATTCTAACAATGCTTAGCAAACCATTTATTTACTACTTTTGTATGCTTGTGTGTGCATGTGTGTTTTATTGTTCTGCCCCCCAAGACTTCTTATTAGATTCTGTGTACCCTTGGCTAACTCTATCTCCTGCTCCTATTCTTCAATCACATTTGCAATTTACTGAGAACACAGAATACCTGCTTCTTGTGCTATGACCATAAATTATTTTAGGCTTGTAAATATGAGTTTTACTTTATCTAAGACCTTGCTGATCTTGCACTCTATTACCTAGTGAACTCTTCTCCTATCTTGCCTCATTTTTAAACTTGGGCCTGCACAGCTCTTTCACCATGTATAACTCCATGACACTGTCTGCTGATGTCTGTGGTGGTGTAGCTTCTTCGCATTACGTTTTCCACTCTAACACTGTTCAAAAATAAGTTTAATCAGAGAGTTTATCACCAACTCATGCTAAGTCATATTTTGATAAGCTAAAGAAGTGTTTCAAGAAGTGTTGGAGTCTGCCATCACTAGATGCTTCTCTTAAATCTGAGACAAGTCGTTGAGGAGTATTCAGAAGATACATTACTGACAGACGTGTGTACATGTTACTCTTAAGTCCGGCACAAGTCCTTGACTAGTATGAAGGTGCAATACTGGAAGAAGTTTCTGATGTCACTCTATAGGCAGGCACAATTCTTTGGAAGTCTTTCAAAAAGGTGAACGCCTTTTTTGATAAAAATGTAATCGAACAATGGAAAAAACTGAGCTGCACTTTTGAGCATGGCTAATCATACAGCTTCATCACATACATTTGCAGATTCACTTTTTTCTAGTTTAATGATGTTTGCTCCACTTGTGCAGGCTACAAAATATGGCAATGGTGGGTTATGATGCTGGTAGTCATTATCACAGTTTTCATTGCAACTCCTGGGCCTGGAGAAGTAGGTGAAGGCATTGTTTAAGTATGTAGTGCTATCACTACTACTTACTAAGTGCCCTTGTGCTAAACATAAATCAGTTTTCCGTTTTAAGCTTCCAGGATATCAACAAAATAGTTTGCATCATGGGCAGAGAATCTCTGGCTAGAAGTTGCTTCATAAAATGTTCTTAGATGAACCTGTGTGAATTCTGAAAGATACTACGGCAAATAACCAATGCAAAATGTAATGCCAACAATGTAGTGTGATTCCTTCATAAAGGTACAAAACTGTAAGCTGTCCCTCTTGGGTGAGGCACAAGCCCATGCATATTCTTTCACAATGCTACTATGCCCCAAGCTGCCACTAGCTAGTCCTCGAAAAGTTTTTAACAAAGGTGCAATACTGTAAGTTGTTACAACTAGGCATCCCTATAAGCTAGAAGTTCTTAGTGTACCAAGCTGCAGTAAATGAGGAAGTTACTAGAGAGCTCATATGTTACCAATTAACCCCTTCACTGCGGCGGCTATTCCGCCGCAGTGCTAAGGGGGTGGGGCAGCCGCGCGGCGGGAGCATGCTGGTGACGGAACCGCTCCGTCACCAGCCGCGGTTGCGCTGTGCTCATGACGGAGTGGTTCCGTCACAGCCCTGCCCGCTCAATAGAACGTTCAGCGCAGGCGCAGAATCCGCACTGCGCAGGCGTTCCGAGCAGGCCGTGACGGAACCGCTCCGTCATCAGCACAGCGCGACCGCGGATGATGACGGAGTGGTTCCATTACCAGCAGGGGAGGGGTTAAACACACATGACCGGTTGCTCAATTTAAGAATATCACACATTTTAAATGTGCACAGCTCCTTGTGTTGAAAATAGAATTCAGAAATGAAAAAATAACTAGTTTTGTGGACAGCAGATACAGAGAGGGTGGAGCTTCAACACATACATTTGCATATTCAAATTTACATGTTTAATGATTTTACTTCTTTTCCATTGGTTGGCTAAATAAATATCCTAGTGCTAGGTTATGATGGTGAGAGTTATTATCACAGCTTTGAGAGCATGTGCCGGGGAAGAAGCAGGTAAGTACACCCCGATATTTATTATCAGTTACTTAAACTTAGAACTTCCCTATATTCTGACCATAATGGCTCTTTACGTAAAGTTGAAGCAGCTGGGATCCAAAAAATGTGCCACACAGTTGTTGCCCGATGTAACCAACCACCTATCAAAAATTAATTGACAAAACTATTCCTAAGTTGTATCCTTGGAAAGTTTTTCACACACTGTAGGTAGATATACATATTGAGTCAGGCATAGGTCCCTGCTGTATTAGGTTTCAGTGCCTTAGGCTATTATTCGTGGTCCTGTAGGCATCAGCAGTTAAAACCAACACAACTGCCCCATCTCAGAATAACAGAGATTTATGAATAGAGCTGGCCCCCTGAAATATCGCCTCCTGTTGAAAGTGAATGTGAGAGGGTCTGACTTAAACACACAACTTTGCATATTCACATTAATCAAATTATTTTTGCTTTCTTTCAGTAGGTTAATTAAGTATGCCACTGCTTTGTGGCCCCGAGTACACACTCTCTATGACATGGAAGAGGCAGGGGAAGACAACAGCACCACTTCTAGGTATCACCACTTACTGGTAATTGGGAAGTGACTATTTATTATACATACAGCAGCTCCTTGGGAAGATTCTGAGAGTTCTAAATCAGAAACAGAATATATGAGGGACTATATTGTTAGCAAGTCGTTTTCTAAAATTCTAAACATCTATGAATTGCTGTAGGTGGTTTAAAATGCAAAGGAATAATCACAGCTCAAGAGACCTCACCCAAACAAGCTAATCACTGAAATCGACTTACACAAAGCCTCATTACTTGTATTCCTTTTTATGTTCAGATTCTGTTGATGACATGAGTGCTGCCAGACAGCTAAAGATTCCTGTAGCCAGGCCTAAAAATGGGTGCACATTGTGTTGCAAAGAAAACAATAGACTCACCAATACAATGTAAATGCCATTTGTAAAGCGCACAGCTACCTCCAACAGAGGTGTCCCGGCGCTGTCCGTATACCGCTTAGGAACCCTTCCTGGTTTTTCCCTGTGGAATGTCCACTCCTGGGCACCCCCAAGGTGAATCCAGGCATCCCAGGGCTGTTGGGGCCGTTGTGGAGATTAAGCAAGCTATTGCTCAGAGTTGCAGAGTGGGACCCATGATTAGAATAGTCACCAAGGTGAGAATTATCAGGTCAGAGGATATTGAGTCCAAGACCCGCCAAGGCGGGTATTGAACCCTGGTCCCAAACCGGACCTCTGCATCAGGGTCTGCCGCTCTAACCATTGAACCACAGTTCTCCACGATTATGGTGGAACAGGAATGTCCTGTACAAGGTATACAGTCATGTCTCTTTTTCTGTGTGTCCAAACTGCAATTATCTATTATCCTGTTTTTGGGATTTTGGCCCCCACCTTACACTAATTCAGTGTGTGCAAGAAGGCCTAGGTCTACCCTTGAATAACAATGGTGTATGGAATTTTCCTGGATCTAGAGGGTTGCACCAAGCAAGTCCACATAGGAACAGTATGACGTATGTACCTGTCGCAGGTTCCACATGTGTAGCGTGGTGATGGGAGCATTCCGTGTTTTGAAGTAATTATAGCTTGACCAAGCCTTTTACATGTGAATGGGATACTGCTGGCCCATTCACAGAAAATGTCACTGCTAACTGTGAACCTGGAATCTTAGTGCCAAGATCCTTTGCGCCTGGTCATATGCATGGATGCTAGTGGAGTTGCCATGCAGTGCAAGATTGACTGAGTAAACCAGAGTGACACAGGCCTGCCAGTTTCATTTTGGAAGCCCTTGGCCTGTTCATGTGCACAAGATGGAGGTGAGCCTGCTTTCCCAGACAGTGGAAGTGTATTGCTGACATTCCTGAGACTGCAGGGAGGGAACTCAGACACTGAAGTGGGGAAATAGAGTCTTCCTCTTAGAAATTTGATTAGGTCCTTTTTTATTCTAAGGGCTGCTGATTAGTGTTCCTGAGACTGCCATTTGGTGGATAGCAGGACTATAGTAATTGTGTCAGGGTACCAATGGTTCTTTAGAAAGGCAGCAATCCTTCATCTCTCTTCCTGATTACTCTCAAGCAGTGCAGCTGATACACAAAGGTCAGATTCATCCTGCTTCTTTGTGCCTATATTCTTGGTGCTGCAAACTGGGGACAGCCCTGTTGTGAAGAGCATCGCTCATTACAATGGCTGAATTTGGATGTCAGCCTTAGAAGGCTACATGAGATGTGAGATGAGAACAGGCCCAAGTGCATTCTGCAAAGGCAGACAGAATCCACATGTCCTGTCTGCTAACTATGTGTGAAAGTGGGAGTTGCTGACCCACTTGTTGTTCCATTTCCACGTTCTTGTAACCACGGAGGGAGTTCTCTCCAGAGTGTATATAGGGCCACTGCACAACCAGGTGCCTGAAAGCCAGCTTCCCAGATAATAGGGGATATTGCTTGAAGGGATATCTGGTGGAGGAATTATTGACTTGGTTTGGGAACCAAGAGTCCTGCCATAGGGAGACAGAAGGGCTCACTGACCCTGCCAGAACAGCTGACCGTTGGAAGTAGTTGGCTGTAGTGCAGGGGTCAATTCACCAGAGACTTGCATACTGTATGATTACTATGATTAGGATCTCTGATGTGTATTCAAAGGAGGAGTTACATCACTTTGAAAGCATGCTAGCAGCCTTCCTGTGTTGCCAGCTTCTTCACTGGCAAGGTATTTGTGTCTAGATTATCATGCAGCTGTGGCCATGACAGCATCTAGCACTATGGCACCAACTGTGTGTGGAAGGCCCCAGTCTGCTGCACACCTGGACCATGTGGCCCAACTGCTGAAGAAGCATAGTCTATAACCCACCATGGTAGCCCCTGTGATTAGTGTACCCAGCACTGCCTCTAAGAGCCCCAGGAGAAGTACTACTCCGAAGACCAAAGCAATCACCTCAATGCACCTCATTCCGAAGTTAATGACTGGCAGCTGTGGATTCGAAGAATTCTGTGTCTGACTGAGTCACTTCCAACCTGCCCCAACAAAGCACCAAGAAGTGTGTCATCACTGCCGGTGCCCCACACCTACAGCTGAGGACTGCCAGCTGCTTCTACTCAGGGGGACCCAACAGGACTGACAGAAACTGACCTGAGTGATTGAACTGGCGAGACCCACATGTGACACCCAACCATCGGAGCTTGGAAGAGGGTCAATGACAGAAAACTCCACTCCTGTCACGGGTCTCCATACACTCGCCACGCAGCTGGTAGCCACATATCTGCTGTGGGACTGCCCCAGGCACACTAGTTCTGCCCACTGCTGATGTACCTACTGCCTGCAGGAAAGACAAGCACAACCAAGCTCCACACCAGAAGAGAACGGTGAGAGACTCATCCAGGCCCAGAGCCCAACATACTTTGTGCAATGATACCAGAATCCTAAGGCTTCATTGACAGAGGGATAGTGGGGTGTCGATCGGGTAGAGTGCCTTGATTGGCATCCCACTTTGAAGCACATAGAACTCACACCTTCAAGTCAGGCTTTTAACATGACTGTAGTTTGTGCTTTTTGGTATAATGAACTACTTGTCTTTTTCTAAATGGAAGCACTGGGCTGGACAATCGTCTTATGGGGTTTCTGGGTGTAGTGTTGAATGTTGAGCTCAAGTACGCCCACACTAACCTTCCAGAAAGACTGTAACTGCTGGACTGCACTACCACAGAGAGTAAAGTGCTGAAAGGGTTGTACTTAGACCAGTTTTGCAGAGACATAGCAGGAAAGGACCCCGAACAGTAGAGGCAAAGAACCTCAGCTGTGTCTCTGTTGCCCCCCGAATGGGGTCTGACAGCAGAAGAATAGCAAAATGGCATAGACTCCTCAAAGTAAAAATACAGCTAATGATTACACATGCAAGAGAATTGAGCCACCCATACGGCCCTGGTGAAAGATGAAATTCAATAAGGACCACTGCGACCAGAGGAGGTGCCATTTTATGTCCGGATAACTGTATATACGTTCTTATTGATTAATACCATTAAACTAGATAGGGAGAAACACAGAACTTTGCAAAGTGGTATGTGCGACTCCCTTATTAGATGGAGAAGACAAGAGAAGCTATCTATGCAAAGGGTTGCACTTTGATGAAATATCGTGAAGAGGTATCGGATCTCACCACACCATCCTGAAAAGAGGGACTGAGGCTCAGTCAGATCACCAGTTATATGCGCCTATGCTCCCTCCCAATGTTAGAGTATTTGCTACTTTGCATCTTCTGGAAACTGACACAATTGAGAGGACCAGTGGCATCACAGTGGATGTCTTTCAACCTAGACAGTCCTGATTCCTCACTATGATACTGCCTATGCAGAACAAGTAATCGGTGGCACATCAATTATACAGTGTGGTGGCACATTTTCCATTGCTGCTTAATGAACTGGACTGCTCTACCTTCACCCAGAATTATAAACACCTGTTTTGCAATAACCCCAAATGGCAGTCCTTTGATGTGCAAGGTATTTGCAATGGGGCACATAATTCATACCTATATAAATTTCCTTGGTGCAACACATCTTAGAGTAGGTAGAGTAGCGCCAGCTTTAAATGCGCTGCTTAATCCTCTGCTCAATGCTTCATTGAGCACGGGTGTTGTCCCTCAAGCGTGGAAGCAGGCAATGATTCTTCCACTGATCAAGAAAACTAACCTTGATCCTCTTATCCATGCTAACTACGGACTTATCTCTCTCCTCCCTGCTTTGGCTAAGGTGACCGAGAAGCACGTGCATAGCTCTATTTCTAACTTTATTGAGAGTAATAACATTCTCCATGACTCTCAATCGGGCTTTCGCACAAATTTTAGCACTGAGTCTGCCCTTCTCGAGGTCACCGATGCCATCAGAGACGTTTTGGATACTGGAGGGAAGGCCATTCTGGTTATGCTGGATTTGTCGGCAGCTTTCGACACCGTCCCCCATGAAGGTCTCCTTTTAAGACTCCAGGAGATCGGTTTTCGAGGGACGGTGGTGAATTGGTTTAAGTCATTTCTGACCGGCCGCCGGCAAGTGGTCTGGGCACCTCTGTTTTCCGCTGAAATGCCGCAGCTGGAGGTGGGGGTGCCGCAGGGCTCTATTTTGAGCCCTGCGCTTTTTAACATCTACATGGCCCCCTTGGCGGCGGTTGCGGAATCTTTTGGTGCCCAGATCATAACCTACGCTGATGACACCCAGCTGCTCTTTACATCTGATAAGGGCAGGGATTTCGACGGTTCACGTATTAGAGACTGTTTGGGAGCTGTCTTTGCCTGGTTTCAGCGCCACAGTTTAAAATGCAATTCCGATAAATCGGAATTGCTTTTTTTTGGATGTCCTCCAGATCCTGGCTGGAAGACCTGGTGGCCTTCAGACATGTTCCTACCGGATGTTGCTTCTTCTAAAGCCAAAAACATAGGCGTTGTGGTAGATGATGGCGTCACATTTGGTCCCCAGATCATTGGACTGACTGGTAAATGCTTCGGCCTTCTAAAGATGCTGCGGAAATTTCTTCCGCTGCTCTCGCTGAAGCACAGAAAGATCATCGTGCAGGCCTTGATAGGTTCGCGTCTGGATTACGCGAACGTTCTCTATCTTGGCCTGCCGAAATATCTTTTGGCCTGACTGCAGATTGTGCAGAACTCTGCAGCTAGAGCCATTTTTGGCCTCCAGCGCAGAGCTGGAGCCACAGAGCTGCTAAAGAAACTGCACTGGCTTCCAGTTGCTAAAAGGATTGCTTTCAAGGCGCTCACTTTCGCCTACAAGTCCCTTCATCGGATAGGCCCCAAATACCTTCAGAAACGCTTAGCTTTTTATGTGCCTCGCAGGACGTTACGATCTGCGTCTCTATTCAAAGCCTTGACTCCCTCTATCCGTCTGACTAGAATCGGAGGACGTTCCTTTCGATTTCTAGCGACTCAAGGCTGGAATGACCTGCCTGTTTTGCTCAGGAAAACTGATGATTTGCTTTCCTTTAGAAAAGGACTCAACCTTGGCTTTTCACTCAGTAACTGGTTTCTGTTTTCTTTCTTTTCGTGTCTGTTGTGCTATGTTCTCCTTATTCCTTAGGCTCTTTTCCAAAGCGCCGGGACACTCCTTGGAGTAGCTGTGCGCTATAAAAGAGCATTTTTAACATAACATAACATCTTCAAGCAGCCATTACTCCATGCTTTAAACTGCGATGGTTTGTCTTTTTTGTGCATGTTAACTGAAACACAAATATCTGGTGTGTGAAATGTGCATGACCCTACAAGTAGTAGTTGGTGGCATGACCAGAATAGGGGGAACACAAATGCATACACCTTTCAGACAAGTGGTAGTTCCTACCCTTTCATCTTGTATTTCCTGACACTCTTCTAGCAGCCTGACAAACAGAACTCAAGATAATTCTGGGTATTTGTTTTTTAATAAAAGCATTCAGGTAAGGTAGGTCTTGCTAGAGGCAAAACACAGACTATGTGCACACCATTGGCATCAGCAAGCACTCACTTGCACTCTTAAAGCAATTCTTTGCATGCCTATTTCTGACGGATGGAATCCTCTACTTCCTAGCTGCATTGTGCAAAATTGTTTTAAGCACAATTTTATAAATTAGGTTATTCATTTTGAACGCTGTACGCCTACCAACTTAATAAACACAAGCTAGTTAGGTAAAATCAGTTTAGGATGAATATTTTTATTTATGTATGCCTTGATAGCATTAACACAAGAAGCAGGCAAATCCCCAAAATATGTATACGCGCAAGCAGCACCAAACACTGTTGTCAGGTCCTGTTCGTTCTCAGATCAAGCAGGGACTACTGTGTCTCCGCTGTGAGGCCTGAGGTCATTTGTCTCTGATGCACTGAAGCTCTTCCTTTTATGTCTCTTCTTTATAAGGATGATGAGTAGTCACAGGCTCCTCAGGGAGTTAGTGTGTTTGTGCTTCTATCTCAGAATTCAGGAGTCACCCAGTAGTGCAAGAGCTGGAGGAGTAGTGGTAATCCCTCTATTGAGTTTGTGTGCTAGTTACCATTATTAGTTTCATTTGTCCTCATTTCACTATTGTGAAGTTTTGTCTGCGTTTTAGCTGTGGCAGGAACATGCAGCATGCGTCTGACGCACTCTTACTTTTCTAGAAGAGACGCATTGGCTGCAAATGCTTGGTGGCCACCATCCAGAGTCTGTGAGCAAGCTGGCTCCACTGTCATAGGGGGTCTCTGGCTGGTTGCTAACACCTCGGCCTCTGGTTGAGTTAGGATGGTGGGCTGTGGGGTCAAGGGTCACGGTGTTGCCTTAATGCACTCTACTTCCAGCATGATGCACACCTTAGCTATCACTCACTAACAAAGACCAACAGCATTCCATCCACCTAGCCTACAACAAGAACTTTGCCTGTTCTAAAGAACCCTGATCTGTTTAAGAGACCCACTTCGGAAAGAAGCATATAAACAAGGCAATATAATGCACTGTTAAATAGGCAGTCAAAACTTTGTATGGAAGACGGATGTCCTACCATGGGTGCAGAAGCGTCCCAAGTGGGTCATGTCCAGCAGAAATGAGCCCTGTAAAAAAAACTACAGACATTGAACCATGACCCCATGAGAAACTTCACAATTGTTACATGGAGATGAAGGAGCAACAGTTGGTTACCATTGGTGTCCTGGGCCTAAGATACTTTTGCATTCCAGATAAATAACTCTTTTTAAATCTCACTCTCCAAGGGTAGTCATAGCAAGCAGTCAAGGTACTGCTTACTTTTACATTTAACTTGCCAACTGTTTTATTGGTTAAAGTCTAGGGTAGGGGTGCTACATAAAGTGTTAAATACCTTGTTGCCTGATGAATTTTGGATATTGTTTGCCTAATTAAACTCTATTTATGAATTCATCAAGCAGATGATTCTGTTTCACATGTGGTTGATCTCGTCCTTAGTTACACGGGTCTTGCATTTTGTGGATGTTTCTAAGAAATGATTCAAAGGTCACATCCCTTTTAGAGCGCTTCCCCCCCCCCCTTCTTTTTATCTCTCTTAAGTGACTGAGTGACAACAAGGCTTCAAGAAAAGTGTTCCACTCTGAACTTCCCCATGAACAGTAACAACTACTTAACAAGACCTATGTAAACAAACTGGAACAGAATCAGCTGATCTTAAAGTACAGCTTACAGAACTGCTACTGAAAACAGAACATAATCTTCGTAGAAATTGTGAGTGCTTTACTCTGATGCAGTCACGCCTACTTTGTAGGCAGAGACTAGAGACTGAATAAGTTGTTAGCCATATCTCTGACGTGTCAGGTTAGGATGACCACCTCCATCCTTGTCATTATGGCTGCTGTTTTCAGTACTGGACTTTTGTGTGATAGGTAGGTGGCACGAAAAAGTGGGAGAGACCGGTGTAAGGATGAGCACTTCTCCGGAGAACCCTCTGATCCTACTGCGAGACATGGGGCATAGCAGGAGAGGGGCATTCATTGCATGGAGATGGGTAACATGGACAATTTTGCTTCTATTTTCTCCTATGCTTTGCCCTGTGTGCGTAATGCATATACTTTCACTAGTGCTCACAAGCTATCAGTGGAAACCAGAGTCCATAAGCAGTGATCACTATACGCAGGTAACTCATTGTTACTCTTTCCTTTTTATCTGTTTTTAACTTTCCATAAAAGCTTTCTGAGCCTGAAAAGTTCAAGAATAATGTTCACCCCACATAACAGTCATTTTGAGTTGTCTGCATTAGTGAATCACTGATACTTGTACTAGCATATGGCTATTTATCTGATTTGCCTACTTTTGTCTCCAACCAATGTAATTGTGCCTTGTCACTTTTTGTCTCATCACACTGTTGCAGAGGTGATTTGTGCTCACCCCTGTCTCTCACCCTCCCAAGCATGAGATAATTGGTGAGATCCTAAGGGCTATGGGCAATTTAATACCCTAGGTTCATTTTGTGGCAAATCATTGGCAGCGGTAAGAGAAAGCCCCTACAAGGATGCCTATCACCCAAGCAAGAGGGCAATCTCCCAACTGCTGAACCTCCCACTTCCTCGTTGACTTGGAAGCTGAGGGATAAACCTATTGATCGCTTTAAACTTAGGGCCCAATAGAAATGCACAGGGACACGCTAGCCCATTGGAGTAGAAGGTATGGAATAGTAACGTGAATAGAAATGTGTTCACCCAAATTGACTCCAGCAGTCATCCAAGACCCAGCCTGAACACTAGCATAGTCTCCAAAAGACTTAATGTGCAGCAGTGAGTGACAAAATATGAGCCACAAATGATTTCCATTTATCGTTTATCTCCTGGAAGTGTCAAAAGGAACATGAGAGAGGTGAGAATGAGCAATAATGAGCGATGTAAAGGTAACCAGAGTGGGTAGGTTGGCACTCATCATTTCATCTTTCAGGTCAGGCATCAGAGAGCCATGTGGAAATCCAGTCATTTTGGACGAGGGCTTACTTGGTGCCTAAGGTTTATGCCTATCTTTTTTTTTTTTAAAGAAAGAGGGAATACGGAATCCAAGCCTTGTTGGAAAACTAAGGGGTAGAGGAGAGGAGCGCATCAAGAGGCTGGACCACCATCCCTTCCATTCCCCTCTTAACTCCTGTCCACTCTCATGATACTCTTAGTACTACTGTACCATGTTGTCTTAACAGCCTTCTCTGTCATTAACAGCATAGGCCTATTGATGACTCCACTGGCTCTAAGTCCTCAACCTGAGTTCCAGTCTGCTTCAGCGACCCACCTGAAACAATTTCTTAATATAGTAACTTTTCGAGGCTCAACCATAAATATGTATATCTATTTCCTAATTAAATATGTCAATCCTCAGAGAAATACCTTAATGTTACCTACCAGTAGCTGTTGAGCTTAGTTAAAGTTAATAAAGAAATATCTGTTCTCTCAAGGAACGACTCTGCATTCTTTCAAAAGCCAAGCTTTCTATGTGGCCATACAAAAGGCCCCAGAATCTGCTTCAAAGAGGAATGAGAGCATGCCTAAGACTTCTCTAACTACACCAGCTTTAATAGAATGGTCAGAATGCAATTTTAATGTTATTTGCATTTGTGGATCGCAGCTGCTACCCGAAGGTGTCCTGGCACTAAGGTGAAGATCTCAAGGGGGATCAAACGATTGGTGTATTGCGCAACCTCGTTTGTGAAAAGCCAAGTTTTTAAAGCCTTCCTGAAGGCCATCTGATTAGTCATGCGTCTCAGATGTACTGGGAGGGTATTCCAAGCTTTAGCAGCATTAGCAATTGAACTTCTACCGCCCCAGATAGCTTTTTTCATCAGGGGCATCATCACCAATTTAGCATCTGAGGACCGGAGTGCTCTTTTCCGCTGGTACTCACCTAAGTGTTCTTTTAAAAAGTCTGGCCCTGTTCCCTGAAGGGTCTTGAATGCCAGGCATAGGGCCTTGAATTGGGTGCGCTTCCTAACTGGCAGCCAGCGAATTTTTTTTTATCTCTGCTTTGACCGATGTATACTTAGGAGTGCCCGTGAGGAGTCTGGCCGCTGTGTTTTGCAGCATTTGTAGTTTATTCATTGCTCCTTCTTGTAGCTTGAGGTAGAGTCTATTACAATAATCCAATCTGGACATTTCTAATGCGGTGACTACTGTCTGTTGTGAGTCTTTGGGTAGTAAAGGTATTTGTTTGCATGTTCTAAAAATGTACAATGTAGTAGAGTCCACAGAGTTCCCCTGGTCCTTGAAACTAAGTGTATCATCAATCCATACTCCCAGGTTCTTCACCTTTCTTGTCGGGGTGGGGAGTGGTCCTAGGGAGTTTGGCCAACAGTCTGGAGTCCAGAAAATAGGATTGTTGCCGAAAAGCACAACCTCCGTTTTGCTGGAGTTTAGCTTTAAACAATTCTCTGCCATCCAAGTTCCGATCGCGTTCATACAGTCTTTTAGTCTGGACATGGTATCCTGCAGCAACTCAGATCATATCGCTACCACAATTTGGGTGTCATCCGCGTAGGATGTAAAAAAAAACTAGAGGATTCAATAAGGGGAGCCAGGGAGGACACGTAAATGTTAAAAACCATCAGACTTAGGGGCCTATTAGGATGGGGGACGGACCTGCATCTGTCCGCCACCCCAGAGGAGGAGGGACCGTCCGCAGGGGCAGCGGCGTCCCTCCGTGCTAATTAGGATGTGACCGCCACCCTGGCGGTCACATCCTGTATTTTTACCATTGCGGCGGGTGCTGCTTGAGGCAGCACACGCCGCAATATTAAAAAATACATGTTTGCCTTTGCATGCACGAAGGTACCCCCCTTGTGCACCCCCCACCCCCCTTCACCCCTGGGGGCCCGCAACGGGCCCCCAAAGAAAACACTGTATGCCTTTTCACAGCGGAAATGACGCCGTGGAAAGGCATAGGAGCGACGCCATCCTAATATGGCTGGCGGTGTCTGATAGACACCGCCAGCCATGTTAGAGCTTTTCCGCCGCGGTCGGAAGCCGACCGCGGCGGAAAAGCGGCGGACTGAAAAAAGATACCCCAGCCATTCTAATCTGGCGGGAGGTCTTTTCTCAGTCCGCAGCGGATAATCCGCACCCTCAAGGGCCGGCGGTGGCTTCCGCTGGCCCGGAGGATGCGTATAATCCGCTATCATAATCGGCCCCTTAGTGAGGAACCCCGTGGGACTCCACAGGGTAAGGAGAATACTTCAGCCTCAAATTTGTCCAAATTGACTGTTTGGGTTCTTTCTGAGAGAAAGGATTTAAGGAGTTTTGGGTCATGCCCTTCACTCCTATCTCTTCTAGTCGGTCCACCAGTAAGGCGTGATGGACCGTATCAAATGCTGTCGAAAGGTCCAGCAAGATCAGGGCGGCCCTACCTCCTTGATCGAGAATAGTCCTTATTTCTTCTGTGGACTTGATGAGCGTCGTTTCCGTGCTGTGGCCCTCTTTGAATCCATATTGGGACCCACGTCTGAGCATACCCATCCCACTTGGGGTGACCAATGCAAAAACCACAGTTGATGGACAGAATGCAGAACAATGTCATACATTCACCCCAGTACAGAGATCTGGGCCCAAATCAATCGTTTTTTTGCACTCCACACCACCCCAGTTCAGTCATGGCAATATGCAAATCAGTCTGACCCTGTGCCTCATGGGAACAGTCCAGCCCGAACTGCCAAGCCATGTCTTCCCTGGACCGGAAACAAGCTTCCGAAGACCGGTTTCTGGCATTCCAGCCGTCTTCAGCCCGGCTTGCCTGAATCCAGTGGTGTGGAGAGCATGAGACTCACGTCTGAGCATACCCATCCCACTCAGGGTGACAAAAGCAAAAACCACAGTTGATGGACAGAATGCAGAACAATGTCATACATTCACCCAGTACAGAGATATGGGCCCAAATCCATTGTTTTTTTGCACTCCACACCACTCCAGTTCAGTCATGTCCATATGCAAATCAGTCTGACCCTCTGCCTCATGGGAACAGTCCAGCCCGAACTGCCAAGCCATGCCTTCCCTGGACTGGAAACAAGCTTCCAAGGACCGGTTTCTGGCATTCCAGCTGTCTTCATGGGAACAGTCCAGCCCGAACTGCCAAGCCATGCCTTCCCTGGACTGGAAACAAGCTTCCAAGGACCGGTTTCTGGCATTCCAGCTGTCTTCAGCCCGGCTTGCCTGAATCCAGTGGTGTGGAGAGCATGAGACTCACGTCTGAGCATACCCATCCCACTCGGGGTGACAAATGCAAAAACCACAGTTGATGGACAGAATGCAGAACAATGTCATACATTCACCCCAGTACAGAGATCTGGGCCCAAATCCATCGTTTTTTTGCACTCCACACCACCCCAGTTCAGTCATGGCCATATGCAAACAGTCTGACCCTGTGCCTCATGGGAACAGTCCAGCTCACGGAAGAGCGGCCATCTCTGATGGCGTCCAAGCCACGCCCCCACCACTTTAATTTGTTAATTGGCCAGCCTTACCAAGCAGGGGGGAATTTGGACTTCACTGAACTCTTCTGTGTGAACTCTTATCCTAGCCTAGAAAGTATTATGACTATATGATTGTTTCCATCAATTGTGAAAACGTTAATCTGCACACCCTAAAGGTGAACATTGTGCAACGTATTGTACAAAATCTAATTCTCCACGCTTACATAATTTTCGAATTTCAGCAGACCTACTTTTCATAAATTGTTAATTGGTGTTCATGTCCCTAAGGAAGTCTGACAAATATTTAACATGCACAGTAGAAACTGTCGGTATCGTACTTTAACACTCGCTTCCACACATTAATTCTTTTAACTTAGTTAGTGTAGTGTCGTGCTTGCAAAAATGACAGACACTACTTGATGTTCAAGGAGCTTTATTCACACACTCCTTCCTCGTCCCTGTCCCTACTCTAACTGTCCCTTTCCTGCTCGTGCCCTGCCTCTTCCTCCACCCCATGACTCTGCCCACGCCCAGCTACTAGAATGCTCAAAACATAACATCTCCCCCTTTGTTAACAAAAGAACAAACTAACTTTATTCAAGTTCTTCAATCAGTCTGTGAGGTCTGTGAATGTTTCTTCTCGGTCGCAGACTCATTCAGCCAGCATCCACTTCAGCCTCAGTCTGCTGATCAAGTCTTTGGGTTGTGCCCACTTGACTGGGTCCTTGTGTGTCCGGTATGTCTCCATCCTGTTCAAGAGCCTCTTTCAGGACCGGCGTGCATTTTTGAAAGTGGGACACATTTCTGGTAATCTTTCTCTTTTCAGATGCCGCTGTGACCATGGTGCCTTTTTGTTGGGTGATATCCAACGGTTCGTCTTTGAACGTGCAATCTATCTTTCGGGATTGTTCTTGTTTGACCACCACGCAGTCCCCCATCTGCAAGGAAGGAGACTTGGCTCGCCGTCGATTGTCCGCAAATTATTTCATCTTGTTCTTATTGGTGCGATCAGCAAGAGCCACCTCTTGGTGGACGTGTGTCGGAGACACTGGTCGCAGAGCACCTACCCATGTTGGAATCCTGGTCCTGATGGGTCGCCCCAGTATGAGAGTGGCCGGGCACTTTCCTGTGGTGGCATGTGGGGTAGTCCGGTAGGCTCGCAAGACTTCGTTGAGGGCAACTTGCAAGTCCTTCTTTTCAAGCGTGGCCTGTTTGAATGTTTTCTTCAGAGTTGCCATGAATCTCTCAATAGTGCCATTAGCCTGTGGCCACAGAGGCGTGACCTTTCGATGTCTAAAATTAAGGTGTCGTGCAAACTCACGAAACTCCTGGCCGTTGAAAGGAGGACCATTGTCCATTTTGAGTTCCTTTGGGACACCCCAGGCGGCGAACACCTCATCAAGTACTGCGATGGTGCAGGAAGCATTAGTAGAGGGCACAAATCGGGCTATCGGAAACCTTGAGTACTCATCCATGATAGCCACCACATACTTGCCCGATTGAAGGGGTCCGTAAAAATCCATGGCTAGTTCTTGCCAGATTCCATTTGCTAGTTTAGTCATTTGAAGCGGGGCCGGGGGTGTTCCATGGCTGACTAGTTGACACTGAGGGCAGTCTTTGAGGGTGGCCTCCACCATGGAATCAAGCAGGGGGAACCAGACTCGCTCACAGAGATTTCTTTTGGTTGCAACCACTCCCCGGTGACCTTCATGAGCCAGGTTAATAACTCCTTGTCGTAACTGCCTCGGGATGACAATCCGATGGTCTCTCAGGAGGAGCCCCTCCGAGGTGGCAGATAGCTCTTTGCAGATGTGTCTGAACGCCTGCATTTCTTGGCGGACCTGAGGATCGTTCTTCTCTTCCTCACTGTCGTGTCTCCATCGATGAGTGCGCAGTCGGCGCATGACCTTCTGAAGAATGCCGTCTTGGCCAGTGGCTTCCTGCATTGCCTCTAAGGGAATGGCCGGACGTCGGGCTGATCCTACTACAAAATGGATGTATTCTTCAGCAGTTGACGGAGGCAAGGCCTTGGACTCCTGAGGGTGTCGGGACATGTAGTCTTCAGGATTCTTCCCTCTCCCGGGTTTGTGTATGTGTATTCCTGTAGGCACAGGCCCAACCGTTCTATCCTAGGTGGCATTTTGGCATTGGGGTTGCCAAATATGGTGACCAACGCCTGATGATCTGTTATCATGGTGAAATATTTACCATAAATGAAGAGGTGAAAATGCTCGCAAGCCCAGACAACTGCGAGACTCTCCTTTTCCGGCTGAGAATAGACCTTTTCTGTCAAACTGCGACTGGCGTAGGCCACGATGTGCCGTTGATCATTGTCTTTGTCACACTGGGTCAAGATGGCACCCAGACCTACTGGACTGGCATCCACTGTTATTTCAGTCTTTCTCTTGGGGCTAAAGTATGCCAGGTTGTCCGCAGCCTCAACGGCCTGGTTGATTTCCTGGAAGGCCCTCTCACATTGGGAACTCCACACAAAAGGTTGTCCTTGCTTGGTGAGAGTTCTCAGGGGATGACTGATGGTGGCATAGTCTTTGATATATCTGGCACAATAGCTCGCCATGCCCAGAAATGAACGAATGTCACTGACATCTTGAGGACTCTTGGTGGCGTAGAGTGCAGTCACTTTCTCCGGGTCAGGCCTCATGCCAGCTTCCGAAAACACATGGCCAAAAAACTTGAGAGTGGATTGGGGGAACTCACACTTATCTTTGTTTAGAGTCAAGTTGGCCTCCAGAAGAGCATGGCATACTCGATCCAGCGCCTTATCATGCTCCTGCGTATTTGACCCATATACCAGAATGTCATCACTGTAATTCAGCGAGTTGGGTATGTGTCTGATGGTCTGCCGAATCATTTCTTAAAAGATTTCAGCAGCTGATGAAATGCCAAAACTTGTATCTAAACAGACCTAAATGTGTAGCGAAAGTCGTTATATATCTTGATTTCTCATGGAGTTCCAGCTGGTGATAGCCCTTGTTCAAATCAAGTTTGGAGAATACTCTGGCTCCATTCAAGGCGGGTATCATGTCACTCAGGTGGGGTCCTGGGTGACGCTCTCTCTCTATGGCAGTATTGGGAAGTCTCATGTCTACACATAGACGCATTTTTTCTGGAGTGCCTTTTTTTGGGACTATGACAACAGGAGACACCCATGGCGTAGGACCATATGTCTTTTTGATAATGTCAGTTTGTAACACCTCCTGAATTTTCTCCTCCACCGCTTGCTGAAGAGGAAACAGCACTCGTCGAGGGTGTTGAGCTACAGGGCGCACTTGATCATTGATGTGGAGACGGATCTGGCATTTGTTCATTTTTCCAAGCCCCATGAACAATTTAGGGAACTTGCGAATTATGACCGGATCATCACTGACTCTGTAAAGGATCTCCACAAGGCGGAGACGTTCCGCCGTCGGCAGGCTGAGGAGGCACTCTGCCTCGGGACCTTCAATGACATGGATATAGGCTGTCACCGATCTGTCTTCATGTGTGAGAGTTGTTTAAAATTTGCCCAAGCATGGAAGTGGTTTCTTCGCCATCCAGGTGAAGACTCTTACGTGTGCTGGGCTCAGGTGAGGTGGTGATTTCATTTTGTTATATTCTGTGACGGGCATGTAGTTCAGGGATGCCCCACTGTCAAGCATGAACTTTGTTGCATGAGTCCCCACTTTGATGTCCAATGGGGGATACCTTTTTAGTTGATCAGGGTCTGATACCATGCAAACATATTCATCAGTATAATTAGACTCTGCAGACTTCGATCTGGACTCTCTCAACGGTGACCGTTTCGGTGACCTCCTGGTCCACTGAGATTCACGGGAGTCTTGGCTGGAGCGGGATGATCCAGAGGATGACATCGCCCGGTCTTGCACCGCTTTGGTGTGGTGTCTTCTGGGGTCAGACTGCCGCCGGTGCGTTTCACCCCTCCTTTCTTTATTATATATGCCACACATTGCTTTAAAGTGGTTCTTTCGCCCACACTTGTGGCACTGTTGACCCATCGCTGGACAGACGTCTGAATGCGATTATCGTACCCACATCGATAGCACTTTCTAGACCTGTCCGATTTCTTTGCATGTTCGGCCTTTTTGGCTCTCCGGCTAGACCCATAGCGTCTGCGTCCTTTGTGTTGATGACGAGAGGCCGGTCTAGACCTTCTCTGCTGTTCACCTGACCTCCTGCGAGTCTTGGTGCTGTGCGTCCAGAAGGCTTGTTCTTTTCTCTCACTTCTTCCTGCATTTGGCGTGTTCCTCCGCCTGAGCATGTACCCTTCTAATTTTTTCTATATCATCAAGATTATGGCTTTTTCTGAGCAACCTCCTCCGGAGTGTTTCGGAGTGACAACCTTCGATCACTCGCAGTTGGATAGCATCTTCCATTGAGAACTCGTCAAAGTTGCAGTACTGAAACAGTTGTCGTAACCTGGAGATGAAGGTGCTCATCTTTTCTTCTTTGTCTTGACGAGCTTGATGAAAAACATACCTTTCATAGTCCACATTTCTTTTGTGTATGAATTTCTTATTCAGCGCTTCTTTTGCTGTGGCATAAGTCCCTTTGTCATCTTCTGGCAGCTCCTTAATCACTTTGCTGACTTCTTTGCCAACTAAATTACGCAGTGCAATGAGTTTCTCTCTATCTATAGTGACCTTTGACCCTTCAAGATAGTCCTTAAATCTTCTAGCCACTCCTGCCATGGAGGGCCCATGCTCCCACCAGCCACCAACATTAGTGGTTCAGGGGGATGAAAATGTGATATTCGAGGCTCAGTCGAGGTAGCCACTGTAGCGTTGCCATTCTCTTGCGGTGGTGGATTTGACATCCTTGAGCGTGATTGGTAACGTCACCTTTTATTTTACTGGTGACAGTCATTTTGTCAAAGCTCGTTTTTAAGGTACCACTGCTTGTTTCACATTTACCAATGCTTGTTATCTTTCACCAATGCTTATTTTATTTCATTTGCCAATGCTTGCTTTTGCATTTACCAGTGCTTGTTTCGCAGTTACCAAGGCTTATTTTGCATTTGCCAGTGCTTGTCCTTGCATTTACCAGTGTTTGTTTCACATTTACCAATGCTTGTTTGCATCTGCCAGTGCTTGTTTTTGCATTTACCAGTGCTTGTTTTTCATTCACCAATGCTTGTTTGCTGGAGCCCTGAGCCGCCTGACTTCAAAATGGCCGCTTCCCATTTACACATAGGGATTGTCCTGTGGGCTGCCTGACTTCAAGATGGCCGCCGCTAGTAAAATTCCGGCTCCCGCGGGATTTCAACTTCATTCATTCCCCTCGCTCCGATCCAGTTACTGAGACTCACCGGGCCACCGATCTTGTCAGCAGCACTGTAGCAGCCACACTCCACTTGCTTTCTCTGGAGCTTCTTCACAAAGGGGTCACGGTAGGCTCGCAATCCTATCGCTTCACTCGCTGCCACTTCCGACGCCTTGCCAAGTTGCACGCATCTGGGGTGAGCTCCCGTTTTCGCACGAAGTGACTTCTCGGCAGCAAACTTATTACAGCACTCACTTAGCAGCGCTCCACACGATCGATGGATCGTGGAGCTGTCACAGCTGTCGCTGGCCTGGGTCCTAAGGCGGCGATCTTCTCTGGGGGCACACGTGTCGCGACGGCGACTACTTCTCGGTGCTGCCCAGGGACAGGGCACTCGTTTCCTCAATGTGGGGATGGCAGGTTACTTCAACCCATCCTCGTCGCCAGCTGTAGTGTCGTGCTTGCAATAATGACAGACACTACTTGATGTTCAAGAAGCTTTATTCACACACTGCTTCCTCGTCCCTGTCCCTACTCTAACTGTCCCTTTTCTGCTCGTGCCCCGCCTCTTCCTCCACCCCATACCCACGCCCAGCTACTAGAATGCTCAAAACATAACAGTTAGCTTCAGATTTTTAAGTCTAATAATATTCTTTTGGGGTCCCTCTAAATTCTGTCAGTGCAACCGACCCTCAGTCGGAGTAATTACTGCTGAGCAGTAAGTCCAATACGCTGCGCAACTCTACAATTTGTTGTCACTGTTCTGATTGTTGTGTAGGAGACGGTGTCCAATATACCAGCTGTGAAAATTATGACCCCCCTGCTGAATGCAATTCATCTCAGTTTGGCACAGCTCCAGGCTAGCCACAATAGAATTAGAAAAACTATTGATTCTTTGTTTTGCATTTGAAACAGGTGCAGCAGCGGCTCCTCCGCTAAGGCAGAGGAGCCTTGCCTAACTAATTTTATTATCATTTTAGTTTTCCTTTCTGCTTAGGAGTGGGGTGGGGCCAGGTGGGTGGGGCTGGGCTGGCCAGAGGAGGGGCCAGGGGGGAAGTTTCAAGTACAATATAAAGTGCGCAGGACGGTTTTGGCCAGCCCTCATGTTTTCGATCATGTGTGAGCTTACACTTTTCTGACAAAGGTCATTCCAATCCCACGTTGTACGTTAGTTTTTAGGCCTAGTGCATATACAGCTATGGTCGTTTGACAGGAGCCATGGTCATATCTCAACACACAATATACAAACAGAAGTAAATACAGGAAGGGGTTTTAGGACACTTATTTTAGCCATTGGCTACTATATTTCACTTGGACAATGACTAACGGATTGTCCATCCGTGTTAGTACTAGCTCATGGGATTTCCCTGATGTACCACCCTGAAAAACTGCTAGTTTCACAGGAGTACACTGGCATTATTCATAATTTTTTCTTTGGCTTTCTATTTCATCACTCGGCCCCTCCTCCATGCTTCCATTACTCCCCCTTGCTCACCACCCATATCCTGCTAGTCGTTATACATTTTTTTACATGACAAAACATCTCATTACTACTACTTAGACTGCTTGCTTCAGTTTTCAAGCTCCTGCACATTTTTGTTTCATTTTTACTGTACCATTCTAAAAATGACCATAGGCCTTGTTGAATTAGTAAAACAAAATAGCATAAATGTCTGCTTGTGCATCACAACACATGTGCACCTGCGTCCCAAGACTCGCACCCCATGCTTCCTGATGCATGTGCACCATGCATTGTGATTCATGCACGCACATTTCTGCCATTTTGCAACCGTTAAAAACATTCCTAGATGGTCACTATGTGTGGGCATGCACTAACAGCGTCACAATGCATGCATGCACATCCATGACACAACAGCTGCCATTTTAGCTCTTAATTTACTGTTTCTACACAGCCGAAGGCCATTTCAAATTGGTTAAGTAAAAATAAACAAGCAACAGCAAAGCCAATATGTATGTCAGCACTCACCTTTTAAATGTGCTTGTTTCAGTAGCATTTGAAAGAGTGAAAGCATGTAAATGAATTCCACATACATCGATATCTCTAGCAGCAGGAAACTTTGTATAGTTTTGGTGAGATTATTGAGCATCTTTTCTGGATAAACGTCCTCATCGTGTCCCCTTTCTATCTGATAATGCCTACCCATTCCACAATATCTGTTTCTGCAATAATTATACATATATACCATGTTTTTGATGCCACAGAAAAGTTATTTGGTACCTCTATACACACACATAAAAGACTACAAAAATCTTGTCAAGATCAAACTTATTTTACATTCACAAACCATTTCTAATGTATAAATTGAACAAGCTGTCTACTAGTTTGGAGGAGAAGTGTGGCTCACTGGTTAGAGGAGGCAGACCTGGAAACAGAGGTCAGCCCGGGACCAGGGTTCAATTCCCGGCTCGGCGGGGTCTTGAGTCCTAAAATGTCCATGGACTCGACAATTCTCGCTCCCGTACCTACTCGATTCACGGGTTCACACTCTGCGACTCTGGGCAATAGCTTGCTTAATCTCCACAACAGCCCCTCGCGGCGGGATGCCTGGCTTTCACCTTGCGGATACCCTGCCGGCGTTATCTCACAGGGGAATACCAGGACGGGTTCCCTGAGCAAGCGCTTAGAAACCGCTCGGTGATTTGCGCTATATAAATTCCTGTACATTTACATTTAGTTTCACACAATTAGACACCAAACAACAAGGGAGAAAATTGCTTGATGGTTTACCTAGCACCGCATGAAAACGCACCCGGCTTGAGAAAGCTCCAGTGTGTCATAATAATGGTGTTAAGAGCTGTGCAAATGTCAAATGCTCAAGCAATGGTAATGCCACCCTTTTGCTTGTTGTTTGCAAAACCAAACTTCACAAAAAAGCATACGTACAGCATGGCTATATGAGGTCAATTATTTTCAAACCCAATTGGCTTGTACACAACAGGTCGCAGCAGGAGTAGTGCAATGCCCATCTTTTAAATAGAACAGGTAAAACGTAAGTAGCTACTATGTATGGTTCTTTTCAGAAACACCAGGTTCAACATGTGGAGCAGTGCAAGGTCACATAATATGAATCTGCCCACTTGTGTGGGTGATTGTGTGTGCGGGTGGGCATCTGGTCACTCTAAGATACCATGCTAATTCATGTTTCAGAGAAACTTCCTTGAGAATAGGAGGATGGAAGGCCGTCCCTGGGTGTGCCATCATTGAATGCCACTAGAGCAGTCGTTTGGGTTGATTCCTTCAGATTCCAGTTCTAAGATGATTTTTCTCCTTGAGAGCAACAACTCCTTGAGATCATACAAATTTGCCCACTGATTGTCCATTGTATCTCTTGATGATATACCTCTCTTGTTCAGGCCCTGCACAGATTCAGGTTTATCTGTCTTTGCCAGAGGCAGGGTAGACTAGGCAGCCCACTAGTGGGATTCACTGGGGCAAGCTTGAGTGGTAACAGGCCTAGGACAGCTTTGAAATGACTCAACAAACTCCTGGATGGGCATTTGTCCAATACTGTTGTGTTTGGATATATGGGAGTGGGGTAGAAATCATCACAGCATGGTTTCCACTCCTATGGTGCTGGCCACTTTGGACTTCCTCTTCCCCAGTCTCATCATCTTGGTGCCTTCAAAATACTCTAGGCCAGGGGTCTCCAAACCGGTCCTGGAGGGCCGGATCCATGCCAGATTTTTAAAATTACTACATGTATCTCAATGGGATATCCAAAAAATCTGGCATGGATCCGGCCCTCCAGGACCGGTTTGGAGACCCCTGCTCTAGGCTATCTGATGGGGTTGCCACTTCTACTTCACTTATAGAGGAATAATCACGTTATTTCTCAAAGAAATATTTAGGAGTTTTGATATTGCAGCTGATCTGGACTGTCATTTTTAGACTCCAATGGGGAAAATAGGTGACATGGTACTACTACTTGTTAATACTTTCTGGCCAATTGTTGCTACACTTGGTTTGCACAACACTCACTTGAGTAATTGTTTATACTTTGATCCTAGCAATCTGAGCTAAGTTTTCGAGAAACTGTGGCTGACCCTGCATATGTCAGACATGGTGAATGTCTGGTAGCACTCTCACAGTTCTGACAGGAAGTTTATATTGTATTGATTTGTTCTTGGTGTCTTATCCTGTATAGACTAACTGCTGATCTACAGGTAACTTTCTGGACCTATATTTGGGAAAGAGCCGGGCCCCTGTGTTCAGGATAAATGTGCCCAGACAGGGAATTACCAATAAATGGTAAAGGAACCCCTGGGCAAGGTGGATTACAATTTATGCGGGCATGACAATTTCAAATCAATCAGAAAACGATAATGATAAATCAAATGTGTATTCAAAATAGATATTTATTAATTAAATAAAGTCATATTTAAAAACATATTTGTCTACGTTTCTTTTATGTATATATGTGTGTATCAATAATCCAATAGATCATTCGATGTTGTAATCAATTATAATCATTCAGTATTATATTTACATGAATCAATATTGCACAATTTATTATACAAAGGACAAAAGAGCTAGAGATATACAATATATGATTCAATGATCGAAATCATAATCACATTTCAACAATTTGGTGATGGATGAACACTGTATGTGCAAACTGACGGTATGTTGTTATTCTACCCGCGTTTCGGCAATGCCTTCATCAGGGTTCCATCTAAGAAATCACTGTATGTAACTGGTCTAAAAGATGTCTTGGGGGATCCTACTGGTTGAGAAAAAGAGGTTCACGGAGTACCACTTGTAAAATGCATAATAGCAAACAAGTGCACTGTCTTCTATCCTGAGGCTTGAATTGGCTGTATATTGTTCAACACAATCCAAATGATGAACAGATAAAAGGAGGGAGATGATGACAATCAGTATATCATAGCAGATGAGCTGAGAGATCCGGTGTATGAATCAAAGAGATACTAAATTTTCTTTGGAGGTGAAACTGAAGGGCCGTCAGATGCTATTAGCGCTTATAGATGGAATATATTGATAGCCGTGGTCGCTTTAATTAGGGACAATTTTTCGATGTGACATAAATTAGTTCCCTCTTGAAGCATAAAATGCTGCTTAAACGTAAAAACAGGATGTCTCTGGCCCAAAACTTCTTATTCCCTCTGCATGATACTGAATAAAACACCTGGATGTTCACGGTGGTGTGGGTCTCTCCAACTTTCTGGACCTATTAATGATTCAGATATGCTTCCAGAAACTTTTTCCTCTTACTTGCAGATTTCATTGATGCTGAGAGTTCCTGAGGTGTAGCGAAGACACTTTTGCTCTCATTTGCTGCTAGATGTAAGTTGCAAGTGTAAGATCAGAGAGTTCTTCATAGATACTTTATGATAACATTAATTCTGATAAGCTTAGATTGAGAAACATCCAAAAAATACATCATTAGATTGTGCATCTCTGAGGATTGTAGCGCCTAAATTACCAATAACCGAATCACTGGAAAGGTAAAATATTGAACGTGGGAAAGACTTTGAGTCCACCAATCACCATAATATTCTACCAGAAATCCTGACTTCTCGTAATTCCTTCATAGACTTCACTAAAGGTAAATTATGTCTCTTAGTTCAAATACAAGGGCCTGATATATGGGAAGGGGGTAAATATCTGGTAAGATATTGGCATGGCTTTTCAGACATTCTAGCCATAGTAACAGTGTGGTTAGTATCCAGCTGGTATCCAGCTGGCGGTGTATAACAGGTGGGGAGCCCAAATACCCCCTCTAGACCTTGGACAAATTAATAATAACAAAATACTGCTGGGCCATGAAGGATAGATTACATGTATTATTTCATCAACAATAGTCTATTAATTACTATCTGACCACTTAATTTATTTAATTTTTTAGCTAGCTCGAACTAGACCCGAACATATCGGGTATCAGAGCGCTTTGCAAGAGCACAAGTTTTGTTACACAAGGACACATTAATTTTTGTGTTAGGCATGGGGAGATTATGTGTTTTGGCCAGAATCACAGGATATTGAGTGTCATTGCCGAGACTCAAGCCCGTTTACCCAGCTTCGAGGTCGACCGCTCTAGCCTTAAGGCTACAGCCTCTCCTCACTTATGCATGATATACCTTGCGTTTTTAATAGTTATATCAAAAGAATACACAAGATAGCTGTAAATCATTTTTTTTATTTTCATTTCTCTATTTCCAAATGATGAAATATCCATATTTTTCAAAAAGATATCCAAAAAGTATACACTCTTTCCTGATATACTTTTTTATCAAAAAACAATTGCGGCCCTTGTCTTGTTATTCATGCTGGGTCCATCTTGTAGGTCATCCACTTGTGTAGCCAGTCTACACCCAAGTCTAATGTCCATAAATTATAAATGTTGCGCTTAGACTTGTGTTTCTTGTATCAATATTCCTATACATCTGTTGTGGACTCCTTTACGAAGAAGTTGATGCGATTCTGCGAAGCAACTTCTGGCCTCTTCAGGACTATACAAGGTGAGTGATTTCTTAATTTGAAAACATAAAGAAACAATAACCTATATGAGTATGGTTATTATTAAAACAATCATGTGTATATTAACACAATCAAATTTTAAATTTGATAATATATCACATACTGGTGCAGTGACCAAAAAGAATTGTGTGTTTATTAAAAACATACCAAAAGTGTTGGTTAAAAACAGCCATGATCCTTTGTGCCCAAGGATGAATATCGACACGCAAGGTTCCGGAGGTGAAAGAAGGGGGTTTAATTCCCGAGCTAAACAAGTGTGGTGATGTGACTACATGCCTCTCATGCCTTAAGAAATGGAGGAGATGTACGTAATGAATTGTGCATCTCTCCTGGGACTTCCCACTCACGTGCTGAAGAATACCCAGGTACCGTGCAAAAAGAAGAGAGACCAAGGTAGTGCTGCTCTTAAGCTTGCAATATCTAGTCACATGTTATTTTGAGTGTCCTAATCTGAAATCTCCTCCTTTTCCACTTTTTTGTTATATGTGGGGTTCTCCTGCAGTGTACAATATCCCGTCGGCTGTCAGTATCAGGAAGTCCCTGCTATAACCATACAAGTATCCTATGTAGAAAGGGGAACAGTATTCATTCAGCACATTGCTGTCAGCTCAAGTGCAGGAGGGCAAACGTGAAGGGATAAAGACAAGAAAATTGACATACCCCAACCACAGTAATGGCCCTGTCTCCTGCTGGCATTTACAATTGTATACCAACAAACGAAGTCTCTCTATCCTTCGTCTAAGCAAATAATGATGTCTTCTAATATTTATTCATTTATGGGTTTATACTGCGCTTCAATCGACTCCCGAGGGAGTATCTGCGCCCAAAACACCAGAAACCTAGTTTGAAAACACAATCAACACTGAGAGAGGCTAGTTCTGGAACAAGAAGGTTTTCAGCCTTTTTCTAAAGATCTGATGTTCTGGACATTGCCTGAGCATCAGGGGGAGCCTATTCCACAATGTAGGGCCAACCACTGATAGGGCTTTGCCACCCTGTCTTGTCCTTTTTACAGAAGGCATTCGGAGGAGAAGCTGATTGCTAGACCTAAGAGAGCGGGCGGGAAAGTAGGGGACAAATTTATCTGTTAGGTATGAGGGACCTAATCCATTTAGACTTTTGTGAATTACACAGCAGATCTTAAATTTTACCCTTTGGCGAACTGATAGCCAGTGTAGTTTGTCCAAAAGGGGTTTTGATGGAGGTCTAGGGGGGGCGTTCAGGACTGGCCTAGCAGCTGTATTCTGGACTACTTGGAGTTTGGTTAATACTCCATCATTGGCCGAAGCAAGCAACACATTACAATAGTCAAGACGACTAAGTACAAGGGCCTGCACCAAGGTTTTCCTGGTAAAATCAGGGAGTAGAGGGAATACTTTCCGAATCAAACCTATACCATGGAAGCATGAGCCCACAATGTTATTTCCATGCTGCTTAGGGATAGCTCCTGGTCCAAACGTACCCCCAAGTTCTTCACGACCTGTTTAGGGTCAGGGACTGGGCCTAGATCTTGCGGCCACCAGTCGGGGGTCCATAGGATTTTGGCCCCCCCCAAAGAGCAGGAGCTCGGTCTTACCTACATTACATTGAAGGAAGTTTGATGACATCCACTGAGCCACTGCCTTCATACCGTTGGAGAAAGATGTTTTAACTTCAGTGGGGAGAGATTTAAAAGGAAAAAGGAGCTGTGTATCATCCGCGTATGACACCGGGATGAAGCCAAAAGCTCTCATGATCCTAGCCAGGGGGGCCACGTAGATATTAAAAAGAGTAGGGCTCAAACAAGAGCCCAGTGGCACCCCCTTAGTGACCTCTACCTCCGCCGAGCGGAACGCACCCATGGTGACACATTGGGTGCGTTCAGATAGGAAACTCCTCAACCACGCCAATGCCATGCTCTCCACACCAATCTCTGCAAGCCGTCTAAGCAAGATGTTGTGGGATACAGTATCGAACGCAGCCGATAAGTCTAACAGTACCAGAACCACAGAGTAACCCCTGTCCTGGTACATGTGCAGATCGTCCATGACTGACAGTAGCGCTGACTCCGTTCTGTAATTCGGCCTAAAGATGGAGTAGGAGTAATCCAGGCTACCTGACTGTTCGATAAAGTTCGAGAGATGTTTGTTCACATGCTTCTCAGTGATTTTTCCAAAAAAAGGAAGCAAGGATATTGGTCTGAGGTTGGACAGGTCCGTCCAAGGGATTGAGGAGTTTTTACGGATCGGTCTCACCAGTGCCTTTTTCCACTCCAGAGGAACTCGACCTTCTGCCAACGAAAGATTGACAAGACACTGGATCCCAGGACCGAGCGTTCTGCCAACCACCGGCATTATTCTGGCTGGGATGGGATCAGATGGTGATACTCACTGTACTCTCATTGGGTATGTGAGCGCCAAACTGTCGCCCTATGAAAATAATGTGATACTTCTACATACTGCCTCCCGTTTATCAGAAAAACTACTGGTGTGGGTACCACCATAGTCTTACCAAGTCCCTTTCTTCAGCTTCAGCATGCATCTCCACTTCTCTTTCGGAAATATCTGGAATGGGTGTGTCACAGTCAAGTTAATCTAATTTATGCAGACTTGGCATAGTCGGACATAACCTTTGACCATGTGATAAAAAAAGACCTGGACCATTGTATCCATTTCTACCAAGGTTACTTCTATGGAATAGGGCTGATTTAAAATGTCAGCTATCTCCCATTTAGAATAGAGGTATTCTTCTAAATACAAAAAGTAGTTAGCCTTGTGATTCTCTGACTCGTTTAAGTGTATGGTCTATCGCATGTTCATCATCCTTGAACCTCGCAGTGTGAGGACAATCGGAGGGGCATATGGATGTAGGAATTTATTCTGTGACGTTACCCATATATTGAGTAGTATCTATTGTGTCCAGCCCTTTCCTTCATATTTGCAAATGTACATTATCATTGTCTTGTACTTCAAAAAAGAAATGTCTAAGGCTCATGCATTTAATTTAGCTCAAATATGTGTATTGCCCAGTAAAAAAAAACTGTCACAATAATAAGGCATAATCAACAACAAAAAAAAAAATTCCAATAATCATGATCACAAAGCAGCACATCTTATGTCTGTGGCACATTTGCCAAGGTCACCATTGTTAACAAGAACATATCCTTGTGCAACCTTTTCTACATTAATTCACTACCACATCTCACCATGTTCATTTAGCCCCTGTGTAGCGGTACGGAACTTTTAAATCATACGACCTTCTATTCTCAGAAGTAGGTTTTCAATTGATATCCCTTTGACTCCTTTAGGTGTTATATATGTGGGCGTGGCTTGTACACCGGCGGGAATGGCCGCTCGTCTGTGATCTCTGTGATGGTGCGGGTGGTTTTAATCCTCCTCCTACGGAAAGACTCCCTTAAACGGTGCGGAAAGGAACCGAAACGAAGGATGAAGCTGGCAGCATCAGTTTTTCCTTGTTAAAGCATTTTTTGCAGTAAGAGGGAAATCACAGTTTACAATTCTTTGAGCTGACGCGAGTTCCTCAGGGCTCGTGTCCGCCATATTGTTTTTGCAGCGAGAATGTTTTTTTCAAAATAAGAACTGCAGGTCCTTTTTATCATGTGGCAGTAATTGTTTGTTGCTTTCCCGGATGTTTTAGTGGTTGGGTGCATTTCTTGCACTAAAGATTATCAATTTTATACCTCCTCAGTGTTCTTGAGGTGAATTCTTTCAGTTAAGCTGTATTACTGTAACCTTGTGAGGCTCTCTTTTTACTTTGGCTGGTTTCTGCTTCTTTGCTATCTGTGCATGGGGAGAACCAAACCTGCTTGTCGTTCTGTCAACACTCCCTCTCCATCTGTATTGCATTCTCCAAGATAACATGGTGGATTGAGAGCAGGATTTAATAACAGGTGTACCACTATCAAGTATACCACTTCCTACCTCCAAAATTGTGTCCAAACTATCTGGCACATCTGTACTTTCATCTGGTAAAAGAGTAAAATAAGACCCGCCTTCACCATCTATATCTCCTCCTCTAACTTGTATGTATCTACTTACTGAGGAAATTCGGTCACTTAAACCATACATGGAAGACACTAACATTCGTCTTCAACAGTTGAATGATAACTGGTTGCACATGGAGAGCAAGGTTGTTCATTTAGAGAATAAAGTGTAGTCTTTTCATTCTGCCACCAGTCAGGCTCCCTCTAAGCAGCCTCAGATTTCTCTTCTTCAAAAGCAGATTGAATACCTTGAAAATCATAAAAGGCGTAATACTTTACACATTTATTGCATAAGTAGAGGGACTTGAGGGCCCCAATCCTATCTCCTTTTTTCAATCCTTTCTTCCAAAATGTCTTGACCTTCCTGAGACTTCTCCATTGAATATCCAGAGGGCCCATCGCGTAGACCATGTTCCACAGTCTGCGTCTTCATCAAGTTAACCTCGAGGAGTTATTTTGTATTTTTTTAGAATACACAGATCTTTTGAAAGTCTTACAGGCAGTCAGGGTCAAGAGTAGAATCTCCTGGCATGGCTCTACGTTTCCCAGGATTATGCTAATGCGACTGCAGATAGAAGAAAGAAATGTTTGGATATGAGGCTAGCGATATGGAATATCAATGCCAGATTTGGTCTTATACATTCCTGCCTTTTTAAGGTTACTTATAAAAACAAGACCACATCCGATGAGGATCCTTGTCTTCTTCAACAATTTCTGGACAATTGTAGATTGGAGGATATGGAAATCCCTAGACCTAATGTTTAAATTATTTTAATGACTCTTGTCAGTATTTAATATTGCCCTAGTAATATGTTTAATATTTGTATAACTTTTTTTATTCTCTTATAAGGTATTATCTTTTGCATACGTCGTACATGTGATTCCTTGTACGTTTGATGGTATACCTTCTTCTTCCTGTTCCAAGAGTTCCAGTTGATGTACCGTTTCCCTTATGTGGCTCCACCACCCTCGAATTGTGTGTGCTCTTTCTGGTATGTCATTTTTTAAATTTTATATATGGTTTTTGGCTTTTTTTTTCTTTTTTGCAGCTTTTATCAGGATGTTATCTTTCTTTATTCATTCTTTTCACTTTGCTTCTGTTTTTAAACTTTTTTATCTTTGTTTCTCTATTGTCTATACTCCCTTCCTCTACTTCTTTCTTTCTGGCTTGAATGGTTACCTTATATGCAATATATTTTCATAAGTTATTACACTTTCAGGGTTATATTTTATTATATTCATATTGTCTTCACAGAATACTAGTTATTATTACCTGTTTTATTATTTCTGAATTTATTATTGCAATATAGATGGTTTTAAGACGTATTTCATGGCTTGTTAAAGGTTTAGGCTCTCATATAAAAAGTCAAAGGGTTTTGTCTCATATTTCCAATTTAAAGGGTGATATTGTTTTGTTGCAAGAATTACATATTTCAGACAAAGAAGTATTTAAACTTAAAAGACAATGGGTTGGTAATGTTTTTGCTTCTTCGGGCTCAGTAAAATAAATGGGCTAGCTATTTTATGTCATAAGTGCCTCACTATACAAATACTTACTCAAGATGTTGATTGGGAAGGCAGATGGATCTCAGTTTCCTTATTGGTTGATAAAATCCCTCTAACTATTGTTAATCTTTAAGCACATACTAGTCCCGATAGTTCTTTTTAGCCAGGAATGCTGTCTAATTTGATGACCTATATTGATGAATATTTGATTGTTGGTGGTGATTGTAACATGGTCTTTGATCCCATTTTAGACAGGCATTCCAAAACTAGATTCTTACCCTCACAAATACATTTACATCAACATTTTCCTAACAATCTCTTGTCGATGCACTTCGAGAATACACTTTCTTTTCCTCTGTTCATTTTCCCAATCTCGGATGGATATATTTTTATTTCTAATGTTCTTGCTCAACATGTTATTAACTCTGATATAGGTTCCATATTGATGTCCGATCACACACCAGTCACTTTGGAATTAGAGCTCCTTCCACATATTCAGGGAACTAGACAGTGGAGATTTAATAATTCTCTTCTGCAGTTTACATGCACCTTTGAACAATTTGCTAACACAGTATTAAAGGAAATGAACCTCCTGATCTGTCTCCTCAGTCTGTTTGGGATGTTTTCAAGGTTGCCTCTAGAGATTTTATAATCAACTTCATTTCCCAGAAACGGAAATCGGCTTCCACTAAATTTAAAGTACTTAGCTCACGTATCAAACATCTAGATTTTTTTTTTATAATTCACACTCTAAACACATCTTAAAGGATCAAGTGAATGCTAAATTTGACTTTAATACACTTTCTACAGGAAATGCCATCACCTATCTATTAAAAGTTAGTGCAAAGTATTATGGGTGTCAAAATAAAGTGGGGAAACATCTTCCCAATTGTCTTAAAATCAAAAAAGGAACGTACTAAAATGTATATCCATAAAAATTAGGATATACTTTTGGAATTTACATAGTTTTATCAGACCCTTCATTCCCCAGAAGCTCAATCAGACCCCCAAGATTCTTTTCTTTATTGGTCATCCATCCCCTCTCCTTGACATCCTGACATTGATGTTTCCATTTTGGAAGAGGATATTTGATATCTCTAATGCTATTTGTTTAATTAAACATGGCAAAGCTCCAGGACCTGATGGTTTCACCAATGAATTTTATTCAAAATTTTCATCTCTTCTCTTGCCCAAGTTACACCAACCTTTTCTTTATTTCATATCCTCTCAAGTACCGGGTGGTTCTTTTCAAGAATCATTGATATGTCTCCTGTCCAAGGACAATAAGGATCATAGATTGCGTAAGAATTATTTCCCAATTTCTTTAATTAACTTAGATTATAAAATGTTCGTGAAAATATTAGCTCTTTGTTTGGATGAGTTATTACCCCAATTAATTGGGAGAGAATAATGTGGGTTTATTAAAGGTAGACATCTTTCGGACAATATTCGATTATTATTTATTGTTATTAGTAAATCCAAATCTTATACTTTTTCTTTGGCAGCTGCAGCTTTAGATGAGAAAAAAACATTTGACAGAGTTAATTTGTCTTTCATTTTTTTCTGTGCTTTCCTGGTGCAGTTTTGGTCCAAAATGTATTAACTATGTTCGCTGTTTTACTCTTTTGCCAGAATCAATTTTTCTTGAAGGCCTTATTTCTCCATTTTGTTCCTCTTTATAGGGGAATTCAACAAGGTTGTCCACTCTCTTCTTTAATATTTATACTCACTTTGGAACCCTTTTTAACAAAGATTAGTTCTAATCCACAAATTATCGTTTTTTTATAGGGATACTCATCTTAAGTTTTCAGTTCATGCGGACGATATTTTGCTTTTTCTCACCCACAGACATCTTTACCAGCGTTTTTATTAGCAGTGGATAAATTTGCGTCTGTTTCAGGCTATAAATTAAATGCATATAAATATGAAATTCTTCCCTTTAATAATTTAAAGTTCATCTTCCTTTCATTGGAATCAAGATAAGATTTAGGGCCAGATGCATCAAGCTAAAAACCGGTCGCAAAGAGGCAGATTCTCAGAATCTGCCCCTTTGCGACCGGTATTTTTGCATTTGGGATGCATCATCCCAAATTCAAAAATCGCTAATAGAGAATTCGCTAAATTGCGATTGTTTGCATTTAAGGAATCTCAAATTGAGATTCCTTAAATGCAATGCATGAAAGTTTCAAAAATAGCGAATTCGCTAATAGGGCACGCAAATTACCACGAAGTACAACTTCATGGTAATTTGCAAAAACGTTGAAAGATGCACTTTTGTGCATTTTTCAACGTTTCATGTTGCGCACACGCATGCCCTAAGGGCATGTGTGTGTGCAACATATGTGCACAGATCAAATTCAGGGGTGCAACAGGGTGTCCTTTGGACACCCCTGCACCCTTGAACTCGCAATCTCAATTTGCGAATCGCTAATTGCGATTCGCAAATTGAGATTGTCTTCCCATTCATTCCTATGGGCCTCTAGGCCCATAGGAATGAATGGGGAGGTATTCATTAATTGCGACTCACAATTTGCGAGTCGCAATTAAGGAATTCTAAGAAATCGCTATTTTTGTAGCGATTGCTTGTTGCATTCCATTTTGCTATTCCTTATTAGCGATTCCTTATTTTTCGCTAATAAGGAATCGCAAAATGGATGCTTGATGCATCTGGCCCTAAATATCTTGGTCTGTGGTTCTCTAATACTGTTAAAGATTCTATAGCTTTTAGCTTGAAGTAAGCATGGGCGAATTTTGCGAATCTCGCGTTCGCGAATTTTGCGGATTTGCGAACTCGCAATCCGCAAAATCCGCGAATTCTCGCGAATTTGCGGATTTTTTAGGTGTTCGCGCGGGTTTCTGCCAGATCGCGAGGGTTTTTGTACAATTTCGCAAACGCGAACTTACCTGTCGGGTCGCAAGTTTTGCGAACTTGTTGTTTCTACGTGTCCAGCCTGTTTGGGACACTCTTCTTCATCACTGCCACCCTCTGTCACCACATGCCACCCTCTGGCTCACCCATGCCACCCTCTGTTTCATCACAGCACCCTCTGGTTGTCCAGTGTACATTATTGTGGCAAAGCAAAGCACACCTTCCCTGCCTCAAGTGACCTGAATTAATTTGGGGCTGATTAATGTGTCACAGAATATTTTTTTAGCTGGCACCTGCTTCCTTAGTGCTTCCTGATTAGTGATCTTTTGCACTTGCTAAGTGCTTTCATTGTTGCAAAATTAGTTACAACACCTGCCCTGCCCCAACTGACATTAATGAATTAGGGGCTGATTAATGTGTCACTGGATTTGAACTTCCAGCCTGGCTCCTGCTTGTCTCCCTTAGCTGTAATTCAGGACCTTCGTGGCATATGTGTAACTATTCTGAGGGTCAGAGCGGGGTCACATAATAGTTGCAAGTAGGTAACTGAACTCTGGAGGGGCCCCTCAGGAAGCACTACAGGAAATGGCTACTAATGATGAGCTTGAACTTTTGAACCTGGTAAGTAGTTTCAGTTTTGCTAAGATCGTATTTCTGCAATTTAGCGCTTATTCGCGGGGCGCGAAGTTGAACTGGGAAGCCGCGAACTCACGCGAACAGTGCGAGCAAGCCATAAAATCCGCTGCTCGCGGATTTGCGGATTTTGCGGGAAATTCGCGAATCTCGCGGATTGCGAATTTACCGAAAATCCGCAAAATCCACGAGCGGAACGGATTTTCCGCCCATACTTAGCTTGAAGGCATTGCAAGCAGCCCTACTTGTACTTACATCTCGTTGGAATCCTATATTTTTTATCTTGGTGGAGTCGTCTTGATACTATAAAAATAATGCTTGTACCTGTTTTTTTATTCTACATTTCAAATAAGCCTGTTAATATCCCCTAATGTCGATACAAAAAGGTATACTCCATTTTATCTAAATTCCTATGGAATGGGAAAAAATCCAGGATGTCACTTCATAAACTTAAAAGACCAAAGCATGCAGGGGGTGTCAACTTCCCGGACTTCCATGTACATCACTTAGCCTTTTGCCTGAAACAAGCCTCTCTCTTATTACAGGATAATGATTCTGTACTCACCCCATATGGACAGATCTTTAGAAATCCTTTTTGCACCATTTTTCTCTGATGGATTGTTTGTCTTTTACTTCTAGACCCTTTTCCCAGCTTCTCCAATTTTTAAAAACACATGCAAGATTTTTTGTCCCATTTTAATTTCTTATAAAACTCCTAGGGATCCATTTTTAAGCTCATCAGTTTAGTTTAATACCTCTATTAAAATAAATAATAGAATAATTTTTTGGAAGGATTGGCACGCTAAAGGTTTTAAATGGATTATTCAGTTTTGTCATAATGGTACTTGTCTGCCCTTTTCGGTAGTACAGTTGCTTTTTTCATTCCCACATTTGTATGAGGACAAATACCATTTACTCACCTCGGTAGCTCAAACCTCTTATCACAAATTATCTTTCGATCATGTATCTCCTTGTTCTTCTCCTCCTATTTCTAAGTTATTCGATGCATTACTGTCTGCATCCCAATTATATAAGCATCTAACACTTATCCTCAAAGATAAAAATACAATAGAGGAAGAGCTTCTTTGGCAACTCGATTTGAAAACTACTTTTCCCACTCCTATTTTGAATAAGATTTGGAACGAAATAAGGAAATCTTCTAGAGCAGCTAGCGCAACTGGCTTTTGATCACGCCTGTTAAAATACATAAAATAGATTCTGCTGTCCCCTTCAATTGCTGGTCTTGTCCTCAACCCTCAGCAGATCTTAAACACATGCTATTTGAATGTCCTCCTATTTATGAATTTTGGCTCAGGGTTTGGCAACAGATAAATATAATTTTTAATACACAAGTCCCATTTAATTTTATTAATGTTTTTCTAGGTAGTACTTCCAACCATTGGTCATCTCAGTCCAATAATTTTTATCTAGTATATTTACTTCTGGTGCTTGCTTTTCAACAAATCACAAAATCTTGGAAGGATACAAGTATTGTTTCAAGCATGGTTGTTACAATCACAGGCTTGATAGAGCATATGTTTATCCAGTTACACTTGCAATTAAAAGAGATCTCTTATGGCTAACCATAACTACTTTTTCAAATATGTCAGCCCGTGAATCACAAGTACACAATCCTCGAACTGAAGAAGTGCCTAAGCCTCCATGAATTGTTCTTTATTAATAATATTTGACCTATTTGTTTTAAACCTATGGATCTTTTTATAAAATGTTCTGATATGGTTATATAATTATGACGTTGGTTCCTGATGGTGATATGTATTTCACACCTATGATTATATGCTCAATGAATACTTTGTTTCTTTTTGTATTAGAATTGCAGATTTATTTCAATAAAATTCTATTTTGACACTTTAGATGTCACATATAAAACTGACCATTCAATGTCATTTTCAGTATGGCCTGCTGTATCAAAGTGAGAGACCAATGGAGTTCCCTGTGTTTTGCATTTTAATCTGGACCTGTGTTGCAAATTCCTGTGTTTTACATGTTGAGCAGTTTGGCCAATGTATGCTTTCTGGCATAGACACATGATATAATAAACAACGTTTTTAGTATTGCAGTTAGACAACGCATTCTGGTGCCAAATGTTCCCAATTGATCGTAAAACCTTTGCTATTTTTGGTGAAATTGCATGCCATACAATTACTAAACTTATAGTGTCCCACTAGTTGTGGAAATCAGTGCCGGACTGGCTATAGCAAACACCTGCCGTTTTCCCAGCCATGGTGGAAGTCCTAGCATTTATGGTTGAGATCTATCTTCTGTTGCTCTAGCCATCTTCACTAAATGTTGTTGTATGTTTTTATCTTTCCTGAATGTGAATAAGGGTTTGGGATGTCAAAAGTGCTCAGTATTTTCAAGTTCGAGTTTAGAATATTATTAACTTTGTTAGCCGTCAGGAAGAATGTTAGTACACATATTAAAGGTGTAACTTTATACCTCTCTTTCTGAGTCAATAGACTCTCCTGAGGCATAACCCATGCCCATTTCAGGGAATTTCTCAAAATTGTTCTAGGGCATCCTCTCTGCTTCCGTTTTTGCACAGTATTTCCACCATTCAGGAAGTAGTGTTCCTTTTTTGAGCAATTTCAGTGGTTTCCTGTTAATTGCTTGTATGGTAAATTCTCCTTGAGTGTTCTGGGATGGCTGCTCTCAAAGTGTAATAAGGTGTTTCTATCCATGGGCTTGGTGTAGAGAATCAGTGAAAGTTTATTATCAATTGAAAATTCTTTATTCGATTCAAAGAATCATCAAAGCATTTCAAAATAAATCTTTGTACGTGTTGCAATATTCATCCATCTAATAAGGGCATTTAAAAGATATTACAATTGCAAGGGACTAAAATACAAGACCTATATACAGTTTGAATTTCCTCCTTTTAGTCTTGGCTCTAATAACATGATTTAGTTAAAGTTCTTGCCAATACAGTACAAAGATAACTACTCATTTAGCCTATGCAGCACCAACCTGGGCTCCAATGACAATAAAAGTATTAGGTGATTTAATCTAAAACCTTAAAAATTGTTTAAAAAACGGTTAAAAACATATAGAAGTTCTAAAAGTTGTTTTAAAAAAAAATCTTAAAATGTATGCTCATTCCTATATCTTATATAACTGATAGCCAACAAAAATGCACTAGCGCCAAATACAATAAGTTAGGAACTGTCAGATTTTAAGATTCTGAGCGACTCTAAATAGCTCCTGATGTTCAAGCTTCTACACAAGGGATTGATCCACTTACGTCTGGGGGTAGCATATGCTGCACAAAAGAATAGGACATGCGCAATATCCTCATTAACACCTAGTGTACACAGTGAGCATTTAGGAACCCTTGCCGTCAATTAGGACTTTGCCCATTTAGCTGTGAAAGCATTGACTTGTAATATCTCATACCTGAATTTCATGTAGCGAGACTTTGCCAACTGTGGTTCAATCTCGTCTTCAAGGGGCTCAAAGCTCGGGGTCATTTTAAAAGACAGAAATTGGGTAGTCAATCTCCCTAACTCAGGATTTAAAATGACTTTGTGCATCATACATTCCCAATATATAGACCTAATCTCTCTCTTTGAGTCAGGGGTCAGCAAGCTCGGGGTTACCCAATAGCGACTCAAACCTAAGTCGGTGAGCCCTTTACAGATGTGAGCTAACCAGGGAAGATTAACAAATACATCCAGATGCAGTAGCTTCCTCAGGGTCTGCCTGTAAGTCTCTAATTCTCAGTCGTCCAAATTCTAATCCAATAGGCCAATAGCCTCCATACAGCAAGGTGTTCTAGTCTTTTTATCCCAATATCGTATATAAGAGGGATCATCAGGGTATAAACATTCTTAAGATTTTACTCTCCCCAATGATAAGAGGCTGAAGATTTTCTCCCCCCATAGTTCAGATCCATAGAGTGTATCAGATTGTGCTCTATATTTATAAACTTCTAATGCAGGAGTAATAGCCTTTGATACGGTAGAGTGCTGTTTTTTTACTATAGGGAAAGAGTTCTGCATTAGGATTGTATTTGACTTATTATTTGAGACTTCCATGTAAGTTTTGTGTCAAGTGTCCCACATAGATATTCAAAGTTGGGGACACATTCCAAAAGCACCCCATTCAATATGAATTTTTACTGGAAGTTTTTATGTGGATTGATAGCCATATATTTGGTTTTGCTAGGGTTTATCTCAAGTCTTTTTTTCTTGCAGTAGTTATCGAGGCTATCTAGAGACTCCTCGGTGTTTGCGACAACAATATTGTATCGTCTGCAAAGGTAAGGGTGCAAATGTGGGTGCCTCCCAGCTTTGTGTCTATCATACTCATGGGCTAATAGTTTGCTGAATTGTCCCTACTACCCTTTTTATGGATCGGGACCTTCTCTGCCCCCTTTCAAGTTTCTGGGATAGGCTCTCCCCTGGCTATTGCGTTGCACAATTGATTCATGTATGGAGCCCAAACATCTGGGGCGTGTTTCTGAAGATCACTGGGAATTTTATCTGAACCAGCCGCCTTTGCTGGCTTTAAGGTGGCTATAGCTTGCTCAGTATCCTCTAAGCTGAATTAGAGGTGTGTGATATGTGTTTCAGGCAGGGACACCTCTGTGAGTACTCGTGAGTCTGTGGCGAGTATGTCTGGTGTGGTATAGAGCATGGAAAAATGTCTATGCCATGTACTGGGAACCAAAAAGTGATCTGTGGTCACCTTGCTCATTTTATTCCCCTGTGCTAGTAATTTCCCGTATTTGGATTGGTCTCTAGTTTTTGCGGCTCTGATAAGATCATCCCAGCTAGCATCCTCCCATGCACTCAGGGCGGTCATACATACTTTTCTGTAGTTAGATCTTTCAATTCTGATCTGGATTATGTCGTTAGAGCCTCAGAGAGTATACGTTTAGCTTTGGCACATTCCTTATTAAACCATGGGTTCGAAGACTCTGGTCGCGATCTTGGTTTATTAATACTCCTATGAGTTTAGGTCAGCTGTGTTTTTATAATCTCAGACATTTTTTGATGAATTTGAGTAAACAGTATGGACCCTGGGCATGACTCTGCATAGCCTGTTAGTAGCTTACAGAAATTGTTATATATGTTAGTGAGGGGCTCAACCTGATATAATATTGTTGGTCATTTGACAGATCTCCGATTGTTACTTACTGATGGATTTCTAATCTCTTCTTTCTGGTTTGTTGAATTCCAATGGGTGTTTAGCAAACCAACTCCCCACATAATGGGAATTGATCGCTCTCCCATCTTTTGTCAACCCTAAATTCCTGGATATGGTTCCAATATGCTATGCTTGCCATCACATAATCAATACGGGAGGTGGCATTTCCTCTAATAAAAGTGTTCGAACACCCAATGTCTGATGGAAACCTCCCATTGCATGCCCTTAGCCCTCTTTCAATTGTAAAGTGCAAGATTTGGGTTGATGTAGAGCACGCCACCTTTTGTTTATTTCAAGTAAAGGAATTCCCCATGCCTAATCATGTCCATTCCAGCCCCTCAGTTCATAACAGCAGTTAAAGTCGCCACCACAAGGACAGCTCAATGCTATCAACCATTTCCTCAATCTGTCGGATGCCCAATGATTCCTCTGTACACCCCCACTGCATTATATTGTAAAAAGGTGTATGAGTAGCCTATTTTCAAATTTCATCTTTAACCCCAGTATGTCCTTGGAACCAGAGTTCACTAACTCTATAGTGGTTTTTAAAGTAATTCTTACCCACATAATCAGCCCGCCCGAAGGTCTTCCTCTCTTTGATGGTATGGCCCCTATATGGAAGGTTCTATAGCCTACTTTGGACAGAGGCTCTAACGCCCATGTTTCCTGGAAGAGGCACAGGTCAAAGTTATTACCTTAGTCCTGCCAGTCTGGATTGGAAAGTGTATGGTGAAGACAAGCTATGTTCCAAGACAGCATCTTTAAAGTGTTTGGAGCTATATCAGAGGAAGGCCTATCGAGGGTTCTACTTAGGGTACTCTGTCTATGGTTGTCTGTGTTCGTAGAGATTGTTGTCGGATCTTGTTGGTGGTTTTTGTGCAAATGGGCATCATGTAAAGCATGCAAATCCCGCTCTAATCGCGGGGGCTTCAAATCTATATGCCTATGTGTGCTTCCCTTAGATGAAGTCCCTCTAGTCCGTGCATATAGTCAATCAACTGATTCTAAATTGTGAGTCCCCTCAAGTGCTGACGATAAACTATTTCTCTCTGCAACTGATGTTTTTGTTAGTCTAAAACTGATATTTTGATTTGAAGAGTGAGTGTGTTCTTAAATTCATAGGTATCAGATTGTCTACAATGTTTTTGGAATGGAAAGTTAGTTTTATATCATCCAGATTCCCTGTTTCTTGCCGAAGACGTTTGGCTTTTAGCATTTCAAATCTTTTTATAAACAGCATTGGCGTTTGTTTCTAATCCAAGGCGTAATTTTATTTATTAGGGACTCTTCATCCTCTCTGGTTTTGTTGTTTAGAATAGGGACATTTGTAAGGGAAATAATATACACATTTTCCCTAGGTCTAAATATATGTTGCGTTAATGGATAAGATTCCCTTGGGGATTGGCTGCCTATAACCTCCCAGTCTGGTCTGGAATTCTGACACAGCCCTTCCTGTTCCCTACGGTTAGCCCCTTTTGAATGTAAATGCCAGAGGGATTGATATTAAATACCCATTGCGCAAAAACGGGGGCATTCTGGGCCGAGTCTCCAGGCTAGTGGGGAAGTTATAATAATTAGCTGGTGAGGAGTGGCAAAAGTTGTTACAAGCTGAAAGGTTCTTGTTACAGACAGCCTCCATTGGGGCAGGGACAGAGAGTGAGAGAGAGATCTAGGTAAGCACCTATCCGCTATTCCTGGAATCTGATTACAGGTGGCTTTCCCCCTTGTAGGTTTACTATTCTCTTGTGTTTTGCTCACTTCTCTTGGGATAAAGGTAGTTCAAAGTGGGTGGTGTCCACCTATATCCTTGAGGGTTTTTATCTCATCTTGTATGATATCTAGTCTATGATGTAGGGCTACCATGAGTGCGTAGATGTCTGCGCCCTCGATCTGGGTCTCAATTTCCCTACTACTAGCTTTCTCATGGGGAGCATCTCAGGTTTGTATTACCTGATGGTCCTCTTGTCTAATTTCTAGCAATGAGTATCTGTTAGAACAGGGTATTGTTGGAACCTCATAGGTTGGTATACTAACTTGACCGGGCACCACTGACCTCGACATAGAGGGAGTAGGGCCGACAAGCTTGCTCTGGGTTTGTTTCGGGGAAGATGATGAAATATGTGCAACATTCTCAGTGTTAGCATGATGGCATATAATAGGATCAATGGGAGGCCTATCAGTGTTTGGTTAATCTGTTTGTTATAATATGAAGATATCTTTTTAGTAACATTAGATGTTAAGTCCCTCTCGCCAGCTAAGATTGTTTCCACTTCTTCTATTACATCGTCGATTGCTGCTAGGGTGCAATTATCTGCTGCTGACTTAACTGGCTTACAGAGTTTTGCTAACTTCTTCTTTACCGTCGCAGTCTCTACGGCCGTCTTCTTGCCCATTGTCACTACAGTATACCCCTGAGATTTAAGTTTGTTTCGGCTTCCGAGTGAACTACTTAATCAATCGACCTTTGTTATAAAAGTACAAAACTAGGAGTGACTTGATTATAAGTTCTTGTCCCCCCAAGTGTAACCATTTATTAAAGTCATGCCATTTATGGACAGTCAGAACGTTAAGTGAAGAAAATGTTCTGCTCCAACGATCCTTCTAGCTGGTGCCCCGAGTAGAAATAGCTCCTGAATCCGTTTCTAGTAGTTCGGGGAACGATTGCAACACAGTCCAAAATGTCCCATATGAATTCAGAGAGTAAAATGCTGAATACTAAACTTCGAAAAATGCACATACAAGAGGCTCAAAAGGAAATAGAGAGACAAAATGTTCACTTGTCTTGACAGCTAGGCAACTGTATCTAAATGTAAAACTGGGCTACAGCGTTTAAATGGGCCACGCAGTGAACTAAGCTCATGTGTGCTGTTAAATTCAGTGTATGTCTGCAGACGGTAACAATTGCGTGGGTGGACTCCAAGCCGAAGAGGAGGGGCTCAGCCCTGCTGCTTCCTGTCACTGACGGGTGCAGAGGGGCCTGCCCTTGGCATCGCCCAGGTGCTGCCCGGGCACACCTGCGTGCGTCATTTTCTGTGGGAGCCCACGTCTGATTTCAAAGCGCCTCCAGGTGCTATTTGGTTACGCTGTTGATGGGCGCCAGATAGAGCAGGGCAGGCTGGTGGTTGTGGTTCTCCTTGGATTGGTGGCAGCAGGATTAGCGGGACCTGCGCTGCGGAAGCCCGCATCCGATTTCAAAGCGCCTCGAGGCGCTAATTGGTGACGCTGTTGGTGGGCGCTAGGCGCCTGAAAGAGCAGGGTAGGCTGGTGGTTGTGGTCCTCCCTTGACCACTGGCAGCAGGATTAGCGGGACAAAGATCCACAGATCAAGGAAATTGAATTTCAGTATCCATCTGGCACGAGTTTTTCTAGTACATGAAGATAATGCTGGGGCATATTAGCAATAACCTCGATAAAATTATCGCTGTTTTAGCGGCAGGACACTGCTGCTAAAACGGCGATAATGGGCTTGCTAATATGCATTATAGAATTCCAATAGAAGCCCAGGTTAGATGTGCAGGACATCTAACCTGGGCTTCTATTGGAATTCTATTATGCATATTAGCAAGCCCATTATCGCCGTTTTAGCGGCAGTTTACTGCCGCTAAAATGGCGATCATTTTAACGAGGTTCTTATTAATATGCCCTGCTATTCTTGAGATACTGACCAAGTACTATTCCAGTGTATATCAATACAAAACCACTCCCCAGTACCCAGATTGGTTAGATAATTGAGGGTCTGGTCTTCACATAGCTTTGTGGGTTCTCTCTCGCTGAACTAGTTGTGTTTAGCAAAATTCATCCCGGTATTACGCACTTTGCCAGACAGGAATACCCCAGGTATGGATGGACCTACAGCTGAGTTTTATAAGAAATATTTGAACTTGCGTGTCCTGCATCTTCAACCCTGGAATTAGTAAATGATAAGGACTGTACTCTTCCCCCACTACCAGAGTCAGTTATAATTGTTCCACTCAAACCCAACAAAGATTGAATGGCTACTAATTTTACAGACCCTTGCTTATGAGGATAATGGACAGCAAAATAATGACATGAATCCTTACCGAAAAACACACAGTTGATGGACAGAATGCCGAACAATGTCTTAAATTCACCCCAGTACAAAGATCTGGGCCTAAATCTATCGTTTTTTTTCACTCCACACCACCCTAGGTCAGGCACTGGCTATATGCAAATCAGCCTTGACCCTGTGTCTCATGGGAACAGTCCAGCCTGAACTACCAAGCCATGTCTTTCCTAGACCGGAATCAAGCATCCAAGGACCGGTTTCTGGCTATCAGCCTTCTTCAGCCTGGATAGCTTGACTTCAATGATGTGGAGAGCCTGGGACTCACGTCTGAGCATACCCAGCCCACTCGGGGTGAAAATTGGAAAAAACACAGTTGATGGACAGAATGCAGAACAATGTCTTACATTCACCCCAGTACAAATATCTGGGCCTAAATCCATCGTTGTTTTGCACTCCACACCACCCTAGGTCAGACACTGGCTATATGCAAATCAGCCTTGACCCTGTGCCTCATGGGAACAGTCCAGCCCGAACTACCAAGCCATGTCTTTCCTAGACCGGAATCAAGCATCCGAGGACCGGTTTCTGGCTATCACCCTTCTTCAGCCTGGATAGCTTGACTCCAGTGATGTGGAGAGCCTGAGACTCACGTCTGAGCATACCCAGCCCACTCGGGGTGAAAATTGCAAAAAACAAAGTTGATGGACAGAATGCAGAACAATGTCTTACATTCCCCCCAGTACAAAGATCTGGGCCTAAATCCATAGTTTTTTTGCACTCCACACCACCCTAGGTCAGACACTGGCTATATGCAAATCAGCCTTGACCCTGTACCTCATGGGAACAGTCCAGCCCAAACTACCAAGCCATGTCTTTCCTAGACCGGAATCAAGCATCCAAGGACTGGTTTCTGGCTATCAGCCTTATTCAGCCTGGATAGCTTGACTCCAGTGATGATGTGGAGAGCCTGGGACTCACGTCTGAGCATACCCAGCCCACTCGGGGTGAAAATTGCAAAAAAAACAGTTGATGGACAGAATGCAGAACAATGTCTTACATTCACCCCAGTACAAAGATCTGGGTCTAAATCCATCGTTTTTTGCACTCCACACCACCCTAGGTCAGACACTGGCTATATGCAAATCAGCCTTGACCCTGTGTCTCATGGGAACAGTCCAGCCCGAACTGCCAAGCCATGTCTTTCCTAGACCGCAATCAAGCATCCAAGGACCGGTTTCTGGCTATCAGCCTTCTTCAGCCTGGATAGCTTGACTCCAGTGATGTGGAGAGCCTGGGACTCATGTCTGAGCATACCCAGCCAACTCGGGGTGAAAACTGGAGTCAAGCTATCCAGGCTGAAGAAGGCTGATAGCCAGAAACCCAAGGCTGATTTGCATATAGCCAGTGTCTGACCTAGGTTGGTGTGGAGTGCAAAAAAACGATGGATTTAGGCCCAGATCTTTGTACTGGGGTAAATGTAAGACATTGTTCTGCATTCTGTCCATCAACTGTGTTTTTTGCAATTTTCACCACGAGTGGGCTGGGTATGCTCAGACGTGAGTCCCAGGCTCTCCACATCACTGGAGTCAAGCTATCCAGGCTGAAGAAGGCTAATAAGGACTGGAAGAGACTGACCATGACCTTTGTCATGATTGAGACCCCTTCTTAAAAGAGAACTCGATTTCCCACTACAGTGAAGAAATTAATAGGCGAAATACTTGTAAGAGGAGGTATGTATGGTGCATGCATAGGGAGTCACTTTACTGCTAGCTGTAGTTGACACTGAATATGCATCTACTGAGATGATAAGCTGCAAGTGGGAGTGGTGAAATTAATCTGTCTGGCAGACTATTGAGTATGATATGGAATGTCATAGTCCAACCACAGTTTATTTTAATTTGCTGAAATATTTGGTCATTCCTATACTAATATTATGAGGTCCTAGAATACTGTGTGATAGGCCTGTCCATAGCTAGAGTGGGATGCAAATCCGACCTGGGCCTCATGCTGACTGACAAAATACGAAACTTCTACCATGCCCCAAAATGCATTGTTTTCCTTGTTATTTTATGTCTGTCTTGGATAGCATGACATTGTATAAATAAAATATATTTTTTTAAAGAAGTAGTAAAGTACCTTGCTTGTGGTCAACATAGGATACAGCGGCTTCAGCGTAAGGATCTACTTGCCAACAAACACATGCACAAAGGAAAAAAAGTTCAAGAAATGCACAAAGGCTTCCAACCTTAAAGAAAGAAATTGGGATAGGGAAGGGTCAGACTGGGACGAAAAAAGTGGCCCGGGGATTAATATAAAAGTGGCCTCCCATTAGTGAATTAGGAAGTGGAAAAAAGTCACATATTTTTAGAAATTGGAGCAGTTTTGAAATTTGTGAAGAGATACTTTAAAGGTGTTATGCAAGATATGGAAAGACTGCATGGATTTGAGCTGACTGGAGGCCATGTTTGTTTTAATATCATGGAAATTAACTGTAAAAACCGGCCCAGTAGACCATAACACATTGAAAAAGTCCCCATACAATGACTTGACAGACCAGTTCGTTGGAAACTGCCTGATTGCCCTATAGGCCTGTTTGACCCTGCCCAAATTTTTTTTTTCATTAATGATTCCTAGATGCAGATACAGAAGAAGCCAACTCTCCTGCAGAGGGCTAAATTCTAACTTTGGGGCTGCATCCCTGTATAATTCACGTAAGTTCAGGAATTTCATGTTATAATCACTATGCAAAATTCCAAAAACTGTGCCATTACGTCACCTTGTGTAATTACGAATATGGCACATTACAACGCATGCGATACATCGCATGCCGGTACAACACGGTTATTATAATGACCGTGTTGTTACATCGCATACCATTACAACCCAAGTGGTTACAATGACTTGCTGTAGGGGGCGCTGGATGTTGGAATAGTATAATTCACTATTCCAACTCCAGTCTATGTAACAGTAGGGAAGGTAATGGATTTAAATCCAACACCTTCTGCCCTCTACAGCAAGTCGTTGTAACAACTTGCATTGTATTGGTTTGCGATGTAACAATGCGGTCATTGTAACGACCACGCTGTAATGGCATGCGTTGTATCGCATGCGATGTAAACGATGTCTTCCGTAATTACGTGCCATTCATAGTAAAAATTTACAGTGAGTACGTGAAAACAACAAAATGCGACTGGTTGTGGTTTGTGCTGCTTTTGTTTCTTGCACTTTTATTTGTACGAAATGTATCTTTGTGCCAAAACTTAACACAAGGACACATTTTGAACTAAAGAATAGCATGAATTGATAGATTGTGCATTGCAAACTTTTACTGACATTTTGTGTTATTGCGCAAGAGCAAATTACATGAATTTTGCAGACCCTACTTCAGAGTATTATCCAATAAAGCGAGTCTTCTTGAAGCAGCCATGTATCTATGGCCTGAGCTGCCAGAAGAAAACACAGAGGGCCCAAATGCATAAACGTTTCGTTTCTTTGCAGCTGTGGGAATGGGGTTCATAAATGTAAATCCCTATATATGTCAACAGAATAGTCCAGTTTTTGAAACGTTATATTCCTCCTAAATTCTAGGGCAGGGTTGTTTAACTCTCATTGTAAGCAAACAAGTTCAGAAAATGGTAAATAGTGTTTCTGTGATCAGAGGGGAGGTTGGATAGCGTACCATCATACTCTTCGGCTGAGGACACGTCCGGTCGCTGACCGCCTCGCAGAGGGTTGGTGCTGTGCTTTGGTGACTCCCGCTGATCACTACCCGCAGATCACTATTGGTATTTTGATTTCTCGGCTTCGTGGGCGGTACCAGGTAGTGAGTCAACAGTTGCAGTATGTGGGTGAAAGCAGAACCTAGATGAGGATTTAGAGCATAATTCTGCCGCACGGACCAGAGGTTGTGGGGCCACAGAGAGATACGCCGCAACTCAAGGAAACGGACTGGGACATAGAAAACGGGCTAGCTTGGTGGAAAATAATTACATGCTTGCCTGCAGTCCTGCATACTTTAAGCAGCTGGCCCTGGTTAATTAGGGCAGATTCAGAGAGCTTTCGGTCCCCTCTTCCTGCTGCATACTCCAAGGTAAGAGGGGGAATTGTTCAGAGGGGTATTTCTAAAACTGCACCAGGAGTGCTTTAGGCCCTTGTCAGGGTGTCGAGCCAGGGTGGTAGCAGAGGCACCCTCCTTGGCACTGGGTGCAGCTTGCTGCCACTTGGTCTGCAACACCCTCCCCCCACCCTTTTCCTGCATTGAATCTTCTGGTGTTTACAACATTTGTAAAGCCGGCTCCAGCTGTATGTTCTTGTTACTAAAAGACTTGTGAAACTACTGAAACACGGGTTATGAAACACTTAACAGCACAAGATGGGACCTTAAAACATGCACCCCAACTAAAATCTCAAAACTGTGCAAAGCTTCAAAAGCACGGGGATGGAAAAAACTAGGTTGTACCAATCAGCCCAGAATATTGAAAAGGGGATATGGTGGAGAGTAACGAGAGCATGCATCTAAATGGTTCCCAAAATGGCCACTGACTTCACCTGAATTAGGGGGAAAAGCTGTTCACCGGGCCATACAAATGAGCCCTCAAAAAAACAGGAAAGACCTCTGCAGGAGGCAGTAACAGGTCAAGGCGAGATATTCTGCCCTGAAATTTCAGAGAATTCAACCTCAGTTCTAGCGACTATACAAAGCAATTGCCTTGGGCAAAAACCCTCCTACCCATTGTTTGGACTGAAAGGGGCAAAGTCAACAGCATTGGTAGTACCGAGCTCCCCAGAGATAATCCGAGTCGCAACAGGTACTACATTCGCCATTAGTAAGTCTATCAACCAGAGTAAGCAATGTTCTCAGTATAGAAACTGCAGTGCAGGATTTTTCAAAAGGGCTGACTGCATCGCAAAAAGCCAGCCGCAATGCGATCTTGCAACATGAAATAACTTTGCAATTGGAGCAGAAAATGGATAAAGAATGTTATTGAGGGAGGTGCTGCGTATACTTTCCAGTCACACAACACATTGAGAGAAATCTTGTTGGACATAAGGCAGCTAAAAAATGCTCTAGAAAAAGCTCACATAGAAGTGAAGAGCCAGCTGGAGATCATCAATGATAATATACTGTGGTTAAATAAAAAGCTGGCCCTCTCCAAGCAGCAAATCTCCGATCTCGAGGATGCCCAGAAACATTTTCAGCACTTTCAAGCCAAGTACAATTGAGAGCTGGAAGAAACTCAGATTAAGCTCAAAGAGTTTGAGAATAGGTCAAGAAGATCAAATGGGCATTTTATGGGCATCCCGAAGGGGCAAGAAGCTGGTTAAGATCCCATCAAATATATACCAGATCACATTCAAAGGTACGTCAGTCCAGGAGAGCTGCCTAACAAAGATTGCCATTCGATTATGACAGCCCACCGTGTTCCATTTCACCAATAGACCAACGCAAAATATCCACAAACTTTCCATGTTAATTTTGGAGACTTTCGTATCAAGGAGTCGACTTTAGCAGCAGCCATGAAATCAAAAGGGTTCAAGACATCACACAAATTTCAGTTTAACATTTTTGCAGATATGTCGCCCACTGCCGCAAAAAGCCTGAGTGAATTCAGATCAATGCTGACTCAATTTAAGGATCAAGGATTTCAGGCGGCTATAGTCCAACAGTCTACATTAAAAGTATTTGTTAAAGGGCATTTTCTGATTCTATAGTTGGTTCAGGAGGCAAAATAAATCTTACAGCATAAAAATGAGGGCTGAGATTGAGGAAATTAGCTCTGTATTAGGATGCATCTACTCGCTAATATTGTTAAAGATAAGATAGGGTGTTTGGATGGGGTTTTACTTCTGCACACGGCAGCCAGTACCGGAGTGATGACCTTAAGTACCAAACCAAGATACACAAGGGCAAACACAATGGGGAAGGGAGTGAGACGGGCTCTTCCGTTCCCGCCAAGGGTTCTTCTGGGGTGCACAAGGGGTTCTAGGGGGACGCAGACAGGGTGGTTGGGGGAGCCTATTTTAGGCTTGAAAAACGAGTAGATTCATAGAGGACAGAACACAATCATCATATTCAATGATAGGATGATAAGTAGCAAAGGGACGGTGCTTAGTGGGATTTTAAGAGTGTTCTTATGATGTCTTCTTTTGTGAAAATAAATAAAATTCAGACTTTTTTCCTTACAAATACAGCAGTCTGATGGGTTGGTTAGCCTCTTTTTGCCAGAGGTCAACTACCTACAGGAGAACCATTTGAAGAGTAACACTCCGAAGTTGGTAGTCCCTTCAAAGAACTCTCATGTATTCTTCGAATCGGCACATGCGGTGGTAAGGGGAGTCACAAACTTTTTGAAGTATTGACTGGGAAGTGATTTGAGATCCATATTGTAGATGGCTGTGACTCAGAGTGAAAATTAATGGTCAAAATCTAAATCTCATAAATTATTATGGCCCAATAAGTGATGATGCAGATGCTCTCACAAAGAACTATGAAATTACCTGATGAGCTGTTGGCCCCTTGATTTGGGGGGCAGAGGGGGTTTCTGTTTTATCCAACCTCTGGCTGGAGACACCTCAAACAACAATAAAAAGCAGCTCAAGCCCAAATCAAAAAAAGTAGTAGAAGCTTTTTAAGTCTAGCTATCAGTTAATCGATTCTTGGAGAGAAGCCATCTAGAAGCTAAACAATATACATGCTTCTCTTAAAGAACAAGAACAGCATCTCAAATAGATTTTTTTAAATATCAAAATCATTAAACAGGGGGCAGACAGTTATCTGTATGAATGCTTTTTTGATCATTCTTTGGTTTCCCTAAAAGTTGATATTGGCTCAAAGACTGGGGATATACCTAGATGACAACTCAAAGGATCACTGCTCTCCAATCTCCAGTGGGTGGATGGAACAAAGCATTTTATTCAATTGTAAGAAGGCTTCATTATTTTCAATGTGGAAGACTTTTAAAGCAACTTTAAAGAGGAGGATTATAGCTTTTAAATGGAATCAAAATAAGGAACATGCCAAACGGGTAGTGAGCCTTCAGGCAGCATTGGGAAATGGTATCAAGCAAGGAAGCAAAGCGCTAGGACTGAGATAGAGCCTGGATCAGTTGCTTCTGCAAAAATACAAATCTTAGAGATTTTTTTACCTTAGAAGAAAAATAAAAAATCAAATAGCTATCAACATAAAATTTATGAGGAAAATCAGGATATTGGCAAGTTTCTCACCTGGTCTAAAAGAATAAAGAATGAGTATAGATTGATCAATTCTTTAGAGAATCCAATCATGGGGAAGATAGTTACAGAACAGGATAACATTTTTAAACTTTTACTTCAGCACTTTTCTGATATTTGTCAAACTTGATACACATGCCAATGAGTCTCATCAAACAGTACCATGACTTGTTTTGTCTCATCTCTATCCAAGACTCTCACCCAGGCAATGTTGAAGCCGATAACACACTCTGAGATTCAACAAGCATTAAAAAGAATGCCTAATATTAAAGTTTGTGGAAATTATGGGCTAAAATTCTTTAAAATATTTCCTAGTGAACGTATGCCATTACTAGCTGATCTATTCGACTTTATTAAAGGAGTGGGTAAGACACCTTCAACTTTTCAAGAAGCAACAATAGTTTATTTTCTGAAAAAAAGATGAAAATGCAAAATCTGAATATTCATACAGACCAATCAGACTCTTTATACACAGTTTAAATTGCTGCTGAAGCTCCAGCCTGTGTAATGCCAGCAGTGCAACAGCTAATACATGTAGACCAGCGTTGTTTTGTGGCACATTCATTACTGTGTGCAAATACCCAGTTTTTCATTCAAGCAATAGACTTTTTCTCAGTAAACCATATAAAAGCTTTATTTATGATGATCAACGCTGGAAAGGCATTTGATCTGGTAAACTGGGATACCTTGTTTTATAGTCTTCAAATATTTAGTTTTCCTTTTCAGTTTATTTTGATGCTAGCGAATTTATATAATGGGGCTCAAGAAAAGTTGATGGTAAACTCCAAAATGGCAGGTTCAATCAAGAGCAAACGAGGAACACGTCATGGGTGCTCCCTTTCCCCGATTTTATTCACTTTTTTTAATCAAACCCTTGGCAATACAACTTTGCAATATTAGAAAATATAAGGCCCCCCATGGAGGGGATGGCGAGGATTAAATTTGCCAACAATATGATTTTATATCTCCAGCCTGATGAGGATAATATAGTGCAATTTTTTCAGACAATTACTGACTTTACTCGGATTGGACGGCACAAGATAAATGTGACAGCTGACAACCTCACAATTTCACTGCAGTCTCGAGCAAGGATGGCGTCTCCAATTAGATATCTTGGTAAAGTTGTGACAAATATTTTCCTAGCCTCCTCTATCTGAAATACGGAAAAATGCTATGTAAAATCAAAGGTTTGCTCGATAGGTGGTCTTTTCTCCCTTTGACCATACTAGGCTGCATTTCAATGATAACAATGTTGCTCTTGCCATTGTTAATATTTTAATTTCCTAATATTCCAATTAAAATCCCCAATAGTTTTTTTCAAGGGACTAGATTCAGCTCTGAGGATTTTTATTTGGAACAACAAATCTATGAGTGTTAAGCCTGGTGTTCTTTTCTTATGTTTGAAAAGCTTTATTAAGAATAATAATGATAACAGTTGACACCAGCAAAGAAGAATATAAAGCAGACAAATCAAATGAAAGTCCCAACATTGCTAATGTCAAACTAGGTAACTAAAAGCATTTTATGGGATTTTAAGGGGGAAGGGGAATAATTGTAAAATATATGCAAAACATTGCAATAAGGAAAAGCTGTAAAACAGTATTGAAATACACAAGAAGGAGAGAGTAAAATCTTTCAATGCGGTTTAAAATTTTCGGATTTGATAAGAACCGGTTTCTATTGAGCTAAATGATCTAGGTATGTGGTAAGGGGTAACCAATACAGGTCTACATTACGAGGTGGCTTACAGGAGGAAGCGAAGGAGAAATCAAGTCTATGAAAATAACATAAAGAGTTCCACCAATGTTGTATGAAAACATGTGTAAGGGATTTCCAGTTAGAAGATATTTGTTGAAATGCGAGTGCAAGCATAAGATCAAGGAGACCCTGTGAGTGTGGGGGAAGAGTTAGAGACTCTGAGAGACTACCGAGAAAAAGAAGAGGGAGTGAGTATGCGATGGAAAGTGAGAAAACAAGGGAAATGTAAGACCAAACTTGTTTCTAAAAAGTGGAAACCGTAGGACAGAAAAAGAACATATGTAGAAGATCAGCATTAGGTGTTTTACAAATCCAACAGTTAGAGTCAGAGGAAGATGTGAAACGAGAGAGGGAAAGAGGAGAAAGATAAAGTCTGTGATATAGAAAAAATAGAGATTGAGTGAGAGATGCAGATCAGGAAATTTTCTAAATTTTGGACCAGAGTTCATCCCAAAGGGTAATGGGCCAAGTGCATCCCAGGTCTGTTTCCCAGGAAAGTTCGAATTTGGACTTGACACAGTCCGGATTAGGGGAAGAACAGAATTTATAGATAAGAGATGCTTTAGGAAGAGTAGAGAGTAGTACAAGAAGATGAGGAGGATTAGTAAAGGAGGCTGAGGAAGGAAGAGAATAATAACGATCAAGAATGATTTCCATAAGAAGAGCATATTTCTGCAGAAAAGAGCGGGGACAATGAAATTGAAGTTGAAAATGGAGTAAGGAGCAAGGCTATACACCATCGAAAAGCTGACGGATCCATATGATACCCTTAAGTCTCAAAGAGGTCCAACAAATAGGCCTATTGTGTAAAAGAATAAGCAAGTTATACCAAATGGATAAATGTAGAAAGGATTTGCGCGAAGTAAGTGACAAAGAGAATAAAGGTTTAGGAAGAGAAGAAGTGTGCTTAAACAAGGGAAGCGAATCATAAGGGGACTTAGAGGAGAAACGCATTATCTCCTCAAAAGAAAAGGGTGATAAAAAGGATTGCTCAATACAGACCCAAAGAGGAGAGAAGGGAGAAGATTCTGATGAAAGCCAACGTGAAGGTTGACGGAAGGAAAAGGATTTGTGATAGAGGCGAAAGTCTGGAAAATGAACACCACCATTCGATTTAGGTCTGCGAAGAGAAAGAAGAGAAATTCTAGACTTTTTATTTTTCCAGAGAAATTTTGAGATAGAGGAATCAATACGTTTGAAATACAGGGCAGAAATATGCACAGGTAACATAGACAGAACGTAGATAAGAATAGGAGCGATCACCATCCTAATGGAATCAAGTCGCCCCACCAAGAAAGAAAAAGAGGGTTCAAAGAAGAAAATAACTGATCAATTCGAGAGAGAACAGCGGACATATTTAATTTAATAGAGGAGGAAATAGAATTGGAAAACCAAATCCCAAGATATTTAATCTTAGTGCTATTCCAGGCAAAACCAGTGAAAGAGAAGAAGTGAGGGAGACAAAACTTAGTCAGGGGGAGAATTTCTGTTTTATCCAAATTGATCTTATAACCAGAAACGAGGGAGAATGCTTCGAATTCAGATAACAAAGGAGACATAGATGACTCTGGGTCTGAAATAAACAAGAGGATGTCATCGGCATATGCAGAAAGTTTTAATTGATGGTCCCCATAGGGGAAACCAGAAATGGAAGTATTTTGCCGGATAGAGGACAAAAAAGGTTCAAGGGCTAAAACAAAAAGGAGTGGAGAGAGCGGGCAACCTTGACGAACTCCTCTTTGAAGGGTGAATGAAGAAGAGAGTTGGCCATTCACAAGGACAGAAGCTTTGGGTGAAGAGTATAATAAAGAAATAAAAGAAATACATTTGGAACTGAAGCCATGCCACTTAAGTGAGGCAGATAAAAAAGACCAATCCACTCTGTCAAAAAAAATTTCAGCATTGACAGAAATAGCAGCCAAAGGAATGGAAAGAGAGGGGGCTTTATTTAATCTCTTCGCTGCTCATGACAAGCTCAGCTCGTCATGCAGTACACTGGTCGTGTGCTCATGACGAGCTGAGCTCGTCATGAACAATGGGAATGCTGGAGTAACAGCACTCGGGGGGAATTGCCTTAGCACTGATGTGGTTAAAACGTTTAGAAAGAGAATTGTCAGAAGTGAGCCTCCCTTTAATAAAACTGCATTGTTCTTTTCCAATAAGATGGGGCATGAAAGAATCCAAACGTAAGGCAAGTAATTTAGCAAAAAGCTTATAATCAACTTTGACTAGCGAAATGGGGCGATAGTTTTGAAAAAAAATTGGGGTCACGACCTTCTTTCGGAATGAAACAGATGGTGGCATCCTGAAAAATACCTGCTGCTTTACCAGAAGAGTAAAAGGATTGAAAAAGCAATAAAAGTTTGGGTAATAAAAGGTCAGAAAAAGGCAAATAAAACTCCACCGGGAAGCCATCAGGACCAGGAGTTTTACCCTTGTGAGGGAAGATAAAGCCGTAGAAAGTTCATGTAAGGAAAGACCAAGGTCAAGGATTGAAAAATTAAGGTGGGATGTAGAGGGTTTAGGTAATTTTTCAAAGTAAGAATGAATAATGGAAGAAGTAGGAGGGGATTCTGGAGTGTACAACTGTTGATAGAAAAGTTGGAATTGTTCAAGAATATCTTTATCTGTATGGAGAAGAACATTGTCAGAAGAAAAGATGGATTCAATGGAAGTACACTCCTTGCGAGATTTAAGATAATTAGCTAAGAGTTTCCCAGATTTGTTACGACCTCCATAATAACGTGCAGTGCTACGAAGAAGAATAGAAGAAGCATTATCCGTGGTAAACTTGTTGAAAGAGATCTTCGCACGCAAACGATCCGGGGACATACAGATATCGGAAGAGGTATAGAATTGATGTTCTAGTTTTTTAATATGTGCAAGAGAAGACTTACGTTTTTGATGAAATTGTTTCTTTTTTCTAGAGACAAAATCAATAATAAACCCTCTTGCAGTAGCCTTAAAGGAATCCTAGAGGATATAAGGAGGAGTGTTAGGATTAGAGTTAATTTGGAAGCTATGATTAGTAAAAGTTCAAAATGAGGAAGAGAAAATAGGGTCAGTAAGAAGTGCAGAATTAAAGCACCAGCGAGAAGGCTTGGGAAGAGGTGGAAGTAAATCAATATCTGTTATAATAGGGGCGTGATCTGAAATAAAAATAGGCTCAATAGAAGAGTATAAAAGATTTTGAATGAGAGATTGAGAGAGAAAGATATAGTCTAATCTAGAGGAAGAAGCATGAGGGTGTGAGAAAAAAGAATAATCCAAAGTGTCTGGATGCGTGAGTCTTCAAGAGTCGGAGAGATGTGTTTGATGTATAGTGTTCAAGAATTGCTTGTGAGGTTTGTGAGGGATGAAGCAAAAAGTAGATTTGTGATCAAGGAACAGATCTATAAACTGATTACAATCTTCTCCTAAAAGAAAAAAATCATCTTTGTGTTGCATACATTAACTAGTAATTAAAGGCCAAAACGAACAGTCAGGTTGAGTAGGACCATAAATATTAAAAACAGTTAGAGAAATTGAATTAATCAGTAATTTAACCAAAATCCATCTCCCTTCTGAATCTTTTTCTTCTAATAATACCTGACATTTCAATTTCTTATTAATTAAAATAGCAACTGATTTTTTTTTAATTGGAAGAGGGAGAAAATAAAACTGAACCAACCCAGTTCCTTTTTAACTTAAGGGATTTAAGATCATTAAGGTGAGTCTCCTGTAAAAGGGCAATATCAGGGGCATATGAGGATAAATGAGAAAGTACTCTCAGCTGTTTAATGGGGTTATTAAAACCTTTTACATTCCACGAGATAACTCTAAATTTGCAAACAAGATATACATAATAACATTAAGATTTGCGAAAAAGTATGAAAACATCATAAATCCGAAAAAAAGGAACAACAAGAAGCCAGAAAAAAAGAAAACATTATCGAAGAAAAAAGAGGAGGGGAAAGGAGAGGAAAGAAAGGAGGAAAAAAAGAGAGCAGAAGGAGAGACACTACATATCCAAAGGATGACTGAAAACAACAAACCTGAAGAGATAAACACGGGGAGGTGGGGAAGTGGCAACACTCTACAAGACGGAACTTGCAAAGGGAGGCAATCAAATCGCACCAGGACCAAAAACAAATTGGAAAATTGACAAGTTGACAAGTTGACCTACGAAGACTCAAGGAAATACGCCAGGGACCTGTGTTGCAGGGAAGGAGCCAGGTGGGACAAAGGGAAAAGCTTCATGAATCTACGAAGGATATAAAATGGTAAATGACAATTAGAAAATGACAATAGGGACGTACACTCTAAAATACTCAGTGAACAAACATGAGAATAGAGGACGAAAAAAAAAAACAATGGGAAGGAGATCAATATAGTATACAAATTAACCAGAAGGTAAATCTAAACGTACGATAACAACAGAAGTGCTATAAAATGCAAAACAAGCATGCGTAAATAATCATGGAATTACTAATAATATAAAAAAGCATCCAAAACAATTAAAGAGAGAAACTGAGCATAGAACAACAACAGAAATTCTACAAGAAAAAAAATCCAACATAAGCAAGTATAGAGTATGAGATGATCAGCCTCACGAAGAGGTGGACGCATCCATGGCACCATCAGATTGGAGATGAATAAAGTTTTTAGGTAAAGGCAATTAACCATTGGGAAATAACAATAGGAGCATACAAGATAATATATTCAACAGAATGGACAGAACAATTAAACAAATAGAGTAAACCACAAGAGAAGAGACAAGGATATATATGCAATATTAAAAGGTAAACGTGAGAACAGAACATCATCAGACAGCCTATAAGAAGAAAAACAATCACAGGCCAATCAGAAAGATGATACACTCAGCCACTGGAAGAGGTGGAAGTATCCATGGCACCACCAGATTGAAGATGAATGAAGTTTTTAAGTTCTCCAGGGTCTTGAAAGGTCCATGTTCTGTTTTGATGGGTAACTTTGAAGATACAAGGATGAAACAGTCCATATCTAGCAACGTAGATCGTAGAGGAGCATGAAGATTCAAAAATTCCTTTCTTCTGGATGCCATGATGTTGGAAACATCCTGGGAGAGGAACACTCTCTAGCCCATCAAAGAGACTTGACGCTTGGACCTAGCTGCAGAAAGAAATGAAAGGAGATCTGTAAATTTCAAGAAAAGCATAAGAACTCCTCGTGGCTTTGGTGACTCAGATGAATGTGGGCCAAGTCTATGAGCTCTCTGAATGCTGAGGGAGGTGGAAGGAGGCACGTCGAGCAGTTTAGGAATGAAAGAGGTGAAAAATGTCACAGGGTCATCACCTTCCAAAGATTCTGGTAGACCATAAATGCGAAGATTTTTCCTTCTATTCCTGTTTTTTAAATCCTCAGTATTTTGCTGGAGGACAAGGACCGACTTCTCCAGAGAAGAGATTCGTTGAGAGTTGGATTGTACCTCAGAAACTTGTTGTTCTACAGACGTAATCCTGGTATCCATAGATGCCCATTTGTCTTTCAGAAGTTGCATGTCTTTGTTGGTTTCCTCAACAAAAGGACGCAGAGCGCGTATCTCCTCTAAAAGTAACTCCATAGAAATTGGAGAAGATGGCTTGTCTGGTGATGGAAGATCGTGCTTCAAACGTTTAGAAGAAACATTAGGAGGAGAAGATTTGTTTGATGTTGACTGAGCTGAGGAAGAACGATGTGGAGCTAGACCAGCCATTTGATCCATAACTGTAGAGTCACTGGTAGACTCACTGGAGAAGGCTAAGGTGGATGCCTCATGAGGAGGCTGAGAAGAGACAAAAACGAACTTTGGTTTGCACAGTTTGCCCATAGACGGGAAAAAACTACTGCAGCGTGAGAAGGAAAGTAAAATAGGAGACCTTGACACCTAAAATACTTGAAAGAAGGGCAAATACACCAAAAAACAGTGTGGCGCATATATAGCGAGTAAACCAAAATTACATTGAGATACAGCCTCCCAATAGAGATGGTAGAAATGAGGAATAGTTCCGTGAGGCAGAAAGCAAAATTATAGCTCAGTAAGTATGGCACAAGAGGCAATAAGTAAATAACAATTACAAAAAGAACTGCTTGGCAATGAGTCAGCTTGTATATGGAGATGATCAGAATGAAGAGCATTGGAAAAAAACATATTCCAGTGAGAAAAATGCTTAAATAGACAGATATACATAAAAATGGAGAGGATACAGTATCAAGACACTGAAAATCATTGTGCAGTCATAGAAAATCCATAAACAACGCTAGATCGTCCAACACCTTAGGCCCCTGTCTGGAGGCTGTTGCCAGATGGATGCAATCTTCCTGTTTAAAACTTAACGGGGAGAAGACAGATGTCATTTTATTGGGTAATCCTTCTCCCTCTGTCTTTACATCCATCTGGCCACCATGTCTGGGCCCGCCCCCTGTCCCCAAGCCCCAAATAAAAAGCTTGGGGATCTGGTTTGACACAGCCTTGAACTTTTCGGCCCAAGCCACAAAAACCGCAGCTTCCTGTTTTGGACTGATGAGGATGCTGCAGAAGGTGCTCCCTCTGCTTCCATTTCAGGCAAGGAGGATCCTGGTCCAGGCCCTTATACTATCTCGCCTGGACTACGGGAACGCTCTCTATATGGGAGCCCCATCCTTTGTCACTCAGAAGCTCCAAGTCACCCAAAACAGTGCGGCCCGTCTACTCTACAATCTTCCTCGCTGGCAGTCAGCAAGGAATGCCCTAAGGGAGCTTCACTGGCTCCCCATAGCGGCTAGAGTTCAATTCAAGGCCATGTGTATTCTACACAAAGCCTTCTATCGCCTGGGCCCTGCAATCTTACAGCCCTTGGTCACTCCCTACGCCCCGTCCCGCGCCCTCCGATCTGGTACCCTCCAACTGGCTACCTCGATCAGAATCAGGAAAGCCTGCTGGGGAGGCCGCTCTTTTTCACACACTGCGGCTAAGCTTTGGAACACCCTTCCTTTACCCCTGCGAGGAACCACTAATCATCTCTCCTTCAGGAAAGCTCTGAAAACCCACTTGTATGCTAAATTCTGCTGATCTGCCCGAGCCCGCGCTAAGTAAGCTTTCAGTCATAAGCGCTACGAGGCCTCCGGGTAGATAGCGCTATACAAGTGCAATTTTCATTCATTTCATTCATTCAGATAAGCAGTGTCCAATGATGCCTTATGAAAGAAAAACAATGAGGCTTAATGTTGGGAAATTGCTGCAGAATTCTTAGATAGATGCTCCATTTGCACAATATAATGTCCGAAAAACAGTTCAAAAAATTCAGAAGGAGCCAACCTGAGGAGACCATCGTGTAGGAGCGAGACGTTTTGCTTCGTGACGGGAAGTTGCGATGTAAAATGGCGGATGGTACCAGCTCCGAGACTCGAGGATGTCAGAACGATGTTGCGCTGGAAAAAAATGCTGAAAAGGAGCGCGTTAGAGGCAGCCTACATTGCGGTGCAGGAATATGTCTTTCATAGGCAGAAAGACGCAGATGGGACCATAGGAAAGGCTGAAGAGGAGGTCCGGTGTGGCGGAGTTTCACCGCTACGTGGTCATCTTGTATGGCGCCGTAGCCACGCCCCTAAGCCTTGTGTTCTACAACTCGAGAAATCACAAGAAGGCTTGGTGTGCCCCAATATTCGTATTCTTATCAGGCTGCTTAATTGGATGCACTTTCATGTTATTTAAATGGGGAGAGGGCACTAGATATGTTTTTTTTTTCAAGCAGATGATTCGGGGATCACGATCAGTCTACCAGTGTTCATAAAATAGCGAAGCTACAAAAAAAAAACTAGATACAAGTTTCTTTGTGAGGAATGTCCTGGGTAAATCTTTCAAATCGCCTGTTGATAGTTTTTTAGTTTGGCTGCAGGAGGGAAGCTATCAGTGCCTTTCCTTGGCAGATTGGGAGGTTAGATTCTGGAACTCTTTAGGCTTCACAACTCTGGTAGATTTCTTTAGACAAGTGAAATGTAATTAATTGGAAGATCTAATAGAACGGGGTGGCCCGCAATCTATTTAATATTTTTTAAGCATTAAGAAAATCCAACAATTTTTGCAAACTCACTGTAAAGACGAATATCAAGGGCCCCAATCAATTAGTAGCACTCTTGGTAAGTGCAAATTGCTAGGTATCGGAAATTGGTATCGATTACTGCAGGATCTTTCTGGAAAGCCTGACATAGCTGCTTTCTCTTCTAGGGTAGCAGAAAAAACACAATATCATGTATCAGTGAGCGATTGGCAATTAATCGCAGCGTCTTGTCCGAGTTCAGCTTCAGACAGCTGCTCCTCATCAAGTTGGCCATCATATCCTGTTCAAAAACTGTTTTCTGCCCTGCTTATAAGTTAAGTGTTGTTATTTATGGTTGTTCTTTCTGCTCAATTAAAAAAAGAGTCAAAAAAGTGTATCTGTCATAAATTCAATTCGCTTTGGATCCACGTACATGTTTTATTTTAGATTGTTTGATCTTAGCTCACACTCAGCATTAAGTATTTAAACTAAATAAACTCTTCACATAGAGCTGAAAAGTTAAATAGTGTGAGAAAAACAGGTAATCTACAATGATCAAAGGAGATAGGGATAGGGACATTCACTGCAAGACATGACACCCTTTATGGGGAGTTATTGTGAGTCGACCACTTAACTTTTGTGATAATACCAGGTGCGGTATTGCCACTAACTGGAGGTTTTATCACCCTGTTTAAAAGTCATTACAAATATAATGATACAAATGGGGTATAATATATAGAACCTGGTATTACCGGACTATCTACTGCATGCTTCCCGAATTCGGACCCATTTCAGCTCACAAATTCCACCTACTCTGAGTAGGTAGAATACGCGGCAACAAAGATATGGTATTACAGGATGCAGCATTACCAGCTGTGGTAATCACAAACCCAGAAACACCTGTAATCGTGCAGTGTTGTTTAACCAGTGAAAACCATTTTTAAAAAAACACCTCACCTAGGGTGTAATGAATGCCATAATAGACCTATTGAGCATCACATTATTAACCTATGGAAAGAGACAATGCATTGCAGGTTTTAGGTTAATATTAATATGAAACGTGATTTGTGAGCCCTCACTCTAATCTTAAGCTTTTAAATGAGCACCTGCCATAGTTCCAGTATGCTACGTCAAAATGTAGTCTTATTATAAACTATCACAATTGATAAAGAAAACCCCGAAATCTCAGCAGAATATGGTTACACTATAAGAATGTAAATTGTATACTAAATGTATAGGCTGCGTGCAAACATGTGCATGCCTGCTTTCTTCATTGTGTGCCAACTTCTGGTCATTTTATTTTGCTCCCGCTTGCAAACCTCCTTTTGATTTCTTTTTCCAGCTACTAGTATGTATTTTTGTTTTCCTAGTGGCATCCTTATCAATATATCTTCATTCGATTCACACAAAGTGTATCATAAAAGAGTACATAAAGATTACAATTTCATAAAAACAGCTACAAACAGGTAAAATACTTTAACATCAGAGGGGCAGAACTTCATTTCACATTATAACCGGGAATTCATGAATCAACATATTGCTAGTATCGTTTTTCTTCTTACATGGGTCGCCCTAAAGAACCTTCAAGTACCACACATGTGTAAACATTTGGGAGCAGTTGCAAGTATAAAAAAAAGCTGACCTGCACGGTTTCAAATTTAGTGATTTCAATAAAGGTACAATAAAAGAACTTCTCAAATCCATATAAAATTTACGGAAAAGTGAAAAGTGCAATGTGCATGGTTGATTGATTGGATACATTGTCACATGGGCAACGTTGTAAATCATTTGACCAGTCGTTGGGGTTTGGAAAACTTATCAGGCTGTGGAAAATATTTAAAACGTGTTAAAACTAAAACATGTTAAAATGAATCTATGTTGAGCATTAAGAACATTAAAAAGGTATGGTTGCATGGAAAAGGTGGTCAGGACCATTTGGTTATGTTTCACAGTTGGTTTGGGCAGTTCCACACATAATCGCAAATCCTCTAGATGATTTAGACACTCTGTTTTTAATCCTTTCCTTGAAATATTTTACAAGGATTCTGGTCGCTCATAACATTTTGGAGGACCCATATCTATCAGGCAATTCTTGATAAACTTTAACCAGGGAATCTTTAGGGCTATTTCAAAGTCACAGCAATCCTTAACTATTGCACGATTCAAGTCAATATGTTCTGAAGTCCATATTTTGTGCCATAACAAGAGTGGTTGAATCCTCACCAAGGGCCAGATGTAGGTAATTTGTATTTTCCGATTCTTAAATACCGACTCATACCGAATCGGTAATTCAGAATCGGAAAATGGTATGTAGGTAAAAAATCGGTAAAATTTACCGATTCGGAATGACTCGGTATCTGAATTCGGTATTTTCCGAATCGGTAAATTCCGAAATTCCGAATCGGTAAATTCCGACTCGGTAAAGCCCATTCATACCTATGGGCCAGGAGGCCCATAGGAATGAATGGGTTTTACCGAGTCGGTTTTTACTGAATCGGAATTTACCGATTCGGAAAATACCGATTCGGAAAATACCGAAACAGCAGTTTGAAATTCGACATATGAGCCTGCCAACCAATCAGGAATACCCTACACACCCCACAACCAAGGCCCAGAGAATCCAACCAATCACAATGAAGCACCCCTCCCCAGTGCCTGGGAGTGGCCACACCCATGCAGGTGCACAGCAACTGAACAAACAATTGAGCTGAGGTGAGAGGAGCTGAGCATCCAGATCCAAGCAGTGCTACAGAATGGAGTCCCAGGAAGGGCAAAAGGATGGTGGGGAGCGCAAAAGAAAGATAAAGTTCAGCCCAGCAGAACTGCAGGTGGCTGTAGAAGAAATAGTAAGTCACTACAACCAAATATTTGGAAGACAGTCTCTGCATGTTGCAGAGTCTGTGAAGAGGAACATATGGCTTGGCATACAGGGCAAAGTCAATGCCATTGGTGTGACGCACCGGGAGATCGAGGACATTAAAAAGCGATGGTATGACCTGCGCATAATAACCAAAAAGAAGATTGCTGCCCAAAAAAAAGATGCTGGTGTGTCAGGAGGTGGTAGGAGCAAAGCACCAAAACTTTCTGAGATGGAGGAGCTTGTTGAAACAACCCTGGAGCCAGAATGCATCCATGGGATTGGAGACCTGGACAGTACAGCCAGAGCAACAAAGAAAAAAGGTAAGATGCCTGTACCCTAATCCACAACCATTACCCTGAACCCGTACCCCACTGTGTAGAGTCATGACACTGCACAACAGCTCATACTTGGGGCCAGCAATGCATCATGGGAGACGTAGTCATGAGTACATACATGCAATGCATACACCACAAGACTCAGCAAGGCATGCCTCACACATCTCCAAACACACAATGTACACTGGGCAAAGGTGTGTAAAGTATTTATTTAAGAAGTACACACAGGTGTACAACAACATTGACCCTATGTCAATTTCATTCCACAGGAGAGTCCTCATGCAGTTCCGCACCACCAAGGGAGGAGAGGGCACCAGCAACTAAGAGAAGTGAGAAGGAGAAACAAAGCACAGGTCATAGCTCTGTAGAAGGAGGCAACAAAACAACCCAGGAAGCCTCAACACCAGAGCGAGCCTCAACACCTGTCCCGCTATCACCTCTATTGTTTGGCTCTCCTGAGGTGGAAAGCACACCACTTACACCCAAACCAACTTCCAGGTCGACCATGCAGGGATGGACAAGTTGGGCTGATGTGCCCCCTAAGAGGATCCTGCAAACCTCTGATGAGGAGGATGATGATGTTGCAGATCAGACATTTGCACCTGTGGCTGACAAGGTCAGATCACAGATCACTGCTGGCGCTGCGCGCACCAGTGTCCTTGGCAGGAGGGCACGTGAGGCTGGCGATGGGCAGGAAGGTGGGAGCGTATTCCACGGCCTGGAGGCCACGATGGTCAAAGTACAGCGCGTGCAGGCCAAGGTACTGATGGCCGTGCATAGGCAGGTGCGCAGCATGAACAACAAAATGACAAACATTGACAAGGGAACAGGCCACATTGCCTGTAGTTTGGATGCAATTTCCAAGGGGATGTTGGACATCTCTACCTACATGGGTGTACTGTCTGATAAGTTGGACAGGGATCAACTTGAGCGTCGCAGGGAGCGGCAGTATATGCGGCAGCAGTCCAAGGCACTAAACAGATTTGCTGCATCCACATCCCTACTGTGCCGCCGCTTAATTTCCATGCAGGATGCAATTGTGCACTGCTGCACAGACTTGACAAGGGGCATGGGAAGAGTGACCTCTGCGATGGAGCAGATGGTCACAACTCAAACAGGCAATGCTGGTGACATGGGTGTGGAGGAGACAGAGGGGTCCACCAGCAGGAGTGGCTCCAGCACACCTGTACCAGGGGTGCGCAGGAGCGGCAGGCGCAGCAATGCTGAGTCAGGCCCCAGCCAAGATTTGGAATCCCTGTTACGTCAATCCCGGAATGTAGTGGAGAAGTGTGGCTCACCGATTAGAGGAGGCAGTCCCTGATGCAGAGGTCAAACCCGGGACCAGGGTTCAATCCCCGGTGCGGCAGGGCCTTGAGCTCAAAATGTCCACGGACTCGATAATTCTCTCCTCGGTGCCTACTCGAATCGTGGGTTCACACTCTGCAACTCTAGGCAATAGCTTGCTTAATCTCCACTACGGCCCCACCGCGATGGGATGCCTGGTCTTCACCTTGGGATGCCCAGTAGGGGTAATTTCGCAGAGAAAGGCCAGGACGGGTTCCCAAAGCAAGCGCCTTGAGACCTTACAGTGAAAGGCGCTATATAAGAACGTATGATTTACGATTATTTATTAGTGCGTGGGCGTAAGCATTGAACATTGCCAGGAATGCACAGGACTGCTCACAGTCACAGCAACTGAGCACACGCAGTCGTGCAGATGGACATATAAGGACAATCGCTTTCCTATTATGTCTCAGATGTAGTGAATATTAAACTACAATTCTCAAACTCTATTCCTGTCTGTGTGTCATACATTACCTAGAAATACCGACGTGTAATCTCTGTCCGTCTCAATCTTCCATCTGTCGCTGCTGCTCCTGCTGCTTGGGGGTCTGCATGTTCTTGGTCATCATCAATGTCCTCGTGATGTGTCACCTCCACCTCTGTGCCTTCTTTGGTGGCAAGATTGTGCAACATGCACAGGTCACTATAATCTTGCTACACATGATGGGGGTGTACTGTCGTGCTCCTCCACTCTTGTGGAGGCAGCGGAACCTGCTCTTGAGGAGTCCAAATGTGCGCTCCACTACATTGCGAGTTGACCTGTGCCACATTGTAACGCCTTTCGGCTCTGTTGGTTGGATTGAGGTATGGTGTGAGCACAAAGGAACGCAGGGCATATGCACTATCGCCTAGGAGAGAATGAGAGGTCCATGAGTTACATACATATGACACATACATCTGCCATTCATATCAGGGTGTGTTACACTTATTTACCTAGCAGATATCCATCACCAAAATCTCCAGCGACAAGACGTGTGTATATTCCGCTGTTATGGAATATGTAGGAGTCGTGCGTGCTCCCTGGATATTTGGCCACTATGTCAGTGATGATGTTGGCAGCATTGCATATCACCTGCACATTGATGGAGTGTGTCGACTTACGATTTCTGTAGATGTGTTCAGTGGCTGCAGGTGGGCATAGTGGAATATGGGTGCCATCTATGCAGCCTATCACATGTGGGAAGTGTGCCAGTCCATAGAAGTCAGTTTTAGTTTTTGAAAGTTCCGCAGGTGTGTCAGGGAACCCGATGAAATGTTCCATTCTCTGCGTCATGGCATCCAGGAACTTCCTGAAGAAACGGACAGGCAGCTCTGGGGTACACCACCAACTGCAGCAATCACACTCTGGTAGCTCCCAGAGGCAAGCAGGTGTAGGCTACACAGCACCTGCACATGGGGTGGGATGGCATGGGCCCTGGGTGTTGTGTGATCCAGGTATGGGTGGAGGTCCCTAATTAAGTCCAGGATGGTCCTGGGGTGTAGCCTGTACCTCTGTAGTATCGCAGGCTCAGTTAGTTGGAATATGGTGATCCTCTGTCTGTAGACCTGTTCCTCCTTTAGCCAGACCCTCTCTCCTGCTGCCTGTAGCCTTTGTTGCCTCGCAATCACATAGAATGCCGCCATTTTTGCAACACTGTTGCATTCTGGGCCCTTTTTTTATAGCCTGCACCTGGTTACCACCTGATTTCAGTCCATGGTAAATACCGACTCTTAAATACCGAATTTCAGTATTTTTGGGCTTTCCTACATCTCGATGGGCCTTTTTTACCGTTTCTTAATTACCGATTCGGTAAATAAGGACTCGGTAAATGAGGAATAGGTAAATACCGATTCGGTAAATATGGAATAGGTAAATACAGAATCGGATTTTTACCGATTCATATTTTCCGATTCGGTATATTTTTGACACCTACATGATCCCCAGTTCAGAATGACATACATGATTTGAACAACTGGAGGGAAGTGCTAAAAGGTTTTAATAGAAGGTATTTTCCACCGCCTGCAATGATTCAATGTTCGCATATCCCCAGATGTCCGAGCCATACATTGCAATTGTTTTATATTTTGCATAATAAATAGATAACATTTCTTTTAGTTGGATATTCCCCAATTTTCTGGCAAAATTGCTAAGTGCCAAAATAGATCATAAAAACTGCAATCCTCTAGATTCAACTGCACTTTTCAATGTACCTTCACTATCAAATAAAATACCTGTTATAACTGGCTATTTCTGGTAGGCTAAGGCTGACGCCAAAGCCAGGCAGAAACCACCATTCTAGTCAGGGCAAGGAAGTCACACGCCAAGATAACCCCTGCTCACCCCCTTGGTAGCTTGGCACAAGCAGTAAGGCTAAACTCAGAGGCAATGTGTAAAGCATTTGCGCCAGCACACAACAGCAACAACATACTAGGCACACCACAAAAGGAACTCCACACAAGGTTATATAAAAATAGCTTCTGTATTGTCAAAACATATCAGATAGAATCACACATGTACATTGTGCCAACTGGCACGGGCAATATTCACAAGGGATTATTCACAAGACAGGGCCACATGGGCCACTGTCATAATCAGCACTTAGTAGGAATGAAATACTGTCAGAAATTAGAATAAAAGAATATAGAATCACTGTAGCACAAAGTAACAGTTAGAAATCACAACAAGTATCTACTGGTAACAGGTAAGTACCACCTACGCAACCCTAAACACCTTAGGAGCATGTCACGCAGGGGACCAGGACCTCACTAGGACCACCTGTACTAAAAAGAACAACCACCTAAGTATCACACAGCATTTAGGGGTCTAGGAAAGAACACATTACCCATGATGCATAATTATACATTCAGAGGAGTAGTAAAGAGAAACACATGATGCATAAACCTACACATTCAGCGATGTTCAGAACAGAGCACATGATGCAATAAAATACATTCAGGGGTGCAGCGCAAGAAGACACATGATGCCTAAAACATTCAGAGGTGCAGCGCAGAGAAAAGGAAGACACATGATGCCTAAAAACATTCAGAGGTGCCAGAACAATACAATAGCGCAAAAATCACATGATGTCTAAAAATATTCAGAGGTGCAGGAATAACACATGATGCAAGAAAACACATTCAGAGGTACAATAACCATACAATTGCGCAAAACTCACATAAGCCACCACCTGTGGCAGTCCCTAGGTCAACTGTCCTTGTTGGGGCTAAGACGCCCTGAGTCTCAATGTCAGGGTGCGCTGCCATGCAGCGCCAGTCTCAAGAAAAGAAAGCCTAAACGTAGCAGCTGGCATTAAGTGCTGCGCAGCTGTGAAGGCCTGGCACCACTGTGCCCTCTCTGTCCCACACAGGGACTCTCTCCTGAAATTGCGCCTAAACGGTGCAGCTGCCCAGTAATTGCTGGGCAGGTGGAGAATTTCAAAACTGCGGCAGGGCTCTCACTACCCCTCAGGAAGCAAAACTGCGCCCACTGTTGGAGCCTACACAGGCTCTGACCTTTGCGCACGTTGGAGCCACACAGGCTCTGTGACAACATATGCCCCCAACCGTTGGAGTCCCCCCTCTGGGGACTCGTGACCAAAAGGAATGCCCCGTTGTTGGAGCCATCTGGGCTCGGGACACACACCTTCCCTCAGGGAGCCTCTCGGGGCTCCAGACAACATGCCCCTCCGGAAGCCTTCTCAGGGCTCTAAAGCAATATTACGGGCATGGAGCCTCTCAGGGCTCTTCCTGCACAACTTTCGCCATGTTGGAGCGGCCCGCTATGAAGTGGGGCTGCTCAGGGTGAAGGCACCGGCAATGTGCCTCCTCACTCCCCCTCTCCCCCTCCCAGCCGGCTTCGACTCACCAGCTTCGGGGACTGTTCTGGCGCTCCTTCACTGGTGGCGGGGGCGAGCACCGGCAATGTGCCCCGCGCCCCCCTCCGCCTTCTCCGTACTGTTGGCTGGTGCCTGCGGGGCTCTCCCTCTGTAATGGGAGCCCCGCACCGGTGGCACCGGCCGCCATTTCCCGGGCGCCTTCCTCTCTCGGCGCAGCAGCTCCGGTCTCCCTCTCCTCACGGGAGACCGGACGGGCACACCATGGCTTCCCCCCGGCAGGGGGAGGTGGAAACGACGTCCTCCTCTCTTTCCCGGGGCTCACTCCAGATCACAGGAGCCCCGGGCGGCCATTACCGCTCTCACCCTCTTCTCCTCCAGGCGTCCACGAGTGCTGGGCCAATCCCAGCGCGGCCTTCGGGACGAGCCTCCCGCTGACGTGCAGCCTCTTCGGCCATTCAGCCAATCGGAGCGCGGCTCTCGGGGGCAGGCCTACGGCAAAGGCCAATCAGAGCGCGGCTCCTTTTGATGCTCGACCAATCAGGTCGCGGCCCCTTCGTTCCTGCCTCCACGGCTTTGCAGAGTGGTGGGGCAGCTTCTGGTCCATGTCTGGCCCCCGGCCGCGGCGGTGAGAACACGGGGCAATGCCGGGTGGGCACCGGCCTTAAATAATCCAATAAAAACGGGGAATCACAATCCAAGGGGTGGCACCCTCGATAAAAAAACAATAAAAATAAAAGCGCTATTAAGCGCTTGGGGCCAAGTAGCGCTATAAGTACAAATAAAGCGCTCTCCAGCGCTTGGGGGCATTAAAGCACTCCAAAGCGCTAGAAAATAGGCAGAGCGCTCCCAAGCGCTAGGAAAGGCAAATAAAGCGCTCCTAAGCTCTATTGACAAGCAAAGTCATCCAGGGGATAGGGAGAAGGTCCAAAAGGGATCCTAGGGCAAAGCAAAGTCCCCCATCAGCCCAGGCAAGGCAGAGGGGTCCACCAGAAGTCCTCCAGGCATCCAGGGGCTGGTAGATTCAAGTCAGAAACAAGAACAACATGGAAGGGGACACAGCCCCTTCTTATACAGAAAAACGTCTTTGAAGTCGTTTGAAGTTTTTGTGCAAGTGGTCCCTGAGCCTGGTCTAAACCAGTTCTGGGTGTTGCTGGGGCTCTGGGGGTTTCCTGGCTTCCTTCATTCTTCCAGTATCAGGGATAGAGGTGACAGTCGCCCAGCGGGAGGTGGAGCCAGCTTTGTAGTCAGGCAGGCACAGCCCTTCACTATCAGGGGCTATCTCCTCCCACTTCGCTGGCAGCAGATGCTGCCTTTCATCCACGGGCTGACTCAGACAACCTCCTAGGTTGATCTGCAGCCCCTGTCATTCTCAAACCAGACAGTCAATCCACCAGCAGGCCCAGGCACTCTGGGCCAGGCTCACCAGCCAATCACACGCCAGCAACAAATTACACAAATATGCCAACCTCTAAAAGTATTTACAACAAGGGGTGGTGAGGGACAGAGTCTCTGAATTAAACAGAATACTCTCACCCAGTCAAGAGATCAGGGCTAGATCCAACACCGTTTTTTAGCTCACTGCACCATCCCAGTTTCAGAACCTGGCTGTATGCAAATTAGTCTGTTCCTGTCCCAGTGCATGATGGGAACAGGGCAAACCAAACTACAAAAGCCAATTCTTACACTGGGAAGGAAACAAGCTACCGGGGACCGGTTTCTGGCATTTCAGCCGTCTTCGGCCCGGCTTGCTTGAATCCTGATGGTGCAATGAGCAAGGGACTCACATCTGAGTATACCCTTCCACGCTTAGGGTGGACAAAAATATTTACAACAAGGGGTGGTGAGGGACAGAGTCTCTGAATTAAACAGAATACTCTCACCCAGTCAAGAGATCAGGGCTAGATCCAACACCGTTTTTTAGCTCACTGCACCATCCCAGTTTCAGAACCTGGCTGTATGCAAATTAGTCTGTTCCTGTCCCAGTGCATGATGGGAACAGGGCAAACCAAACTACAAAAGCCAATTCTTACACTGGGAAGGAAACAAGCTACCGGGGACCGGTTTCTGGCATTTCAGCCGTCTTCGGCCCGGCTTGCTTGAATCCTGATGGTGCAATGAGCAAGGGACTCACATCTGAGTATACCCTTCCACGCTTAGGGTGGACAAAAATATTTACAACAAGGGGTGGTGAGGGACAGAGTCTCTGAATTAAACAGAATACTCTCACCCAGTCAAGAGATCAGGGCTAGATCCAACACCGTTTTTTAGCTCACTGCACCATCCCAGTTTCAGAACCTGGCTGTATGCAAATTAGTCTGTTCCTGTCCCAGTGCATGATGGGAACAGGGCAAACCAAACTACAAAAGCCAATTCTTACACTGGGAAGGAAACAAGCTACCGGGGACCGGTTTCTGGCATTTCAGCCGTCTTCGGCCCGGCTTGCTTGAATCCTGATGGTGCAATGAGCAAGGGACTCACATCTGAGTATACCCTTCCACGCTTAGGGTGGACAAAAATATTTACAACAAGGGGTGGTGAGGGACAGAGTCTCTGAATTAAACAGAATACTCTCACCCAGTCAAGAGATCAGGGCTAGATCCAACACCGTTTTTTAGCTCACTGCACCATCCCAGTTTCAGAACCTGGCTGTATGCAAATTAGTCTGTTCCTGTCCCAGTGCATGATGGGAACAGGGCAAACCAAACTACAAAAGCCAATTCTTACACTGGGAAGGAAACAAGCTACCGGGGACCGGTTTCTGGCATTTCAGCCGTCTTCGGCCCGGCTTGCTTGAATCCTGATGGTGCAATGAGCAAGGGACTCACATCTGAGTATACCCTTCCACGCTTAGGGTGGACAAAAATATTTACAACAAGGGGTGGTGAGGGACAGAGTCTCTGAATTAAACAGAATACTCTCACCCAGTCAAGAGATCAGGGCTAGATCCAACACCGTTTTTTAGCTCACTGCACCATCCCAGTTTCAGAACCTGGCTGTATGCAAATTAGTCTGTTCCTGTCCCAGTGCATGATGGGAACAGGGCAAACCAAACTACAAAAGCCAATTCTTACACTGGGGTTGGTAGTTTAGTCTGCCCTGTTCCCATGATGCACTGGGCCAGGGACAGACTGATTTGCATATAGCCAGGTTCTGAGCTGGGATGGGGAAGTGAGATAAATAACGGTGATGGATCAAGCCCTGATCTTTGGACTGGGTAAGAGTGGTCTGTTTAACTCAGACACTCTGTTCATCACCACCCCCTTTTCTAAATCGTTTTTGGCCACTATAGGTGTGGCAGGGTATACTCAGACATGAGTCCCTTTCTCACTGCTCCATCAGGATTCAAGCAAGCCGGGCCGAAGAAGGCTGAAATGCCAGAAACCGGTCCCCGGTAGCTTGTCTCCTTTCTGGTGAAGAATTGGCTTGGTAGTTTAGTCTGCCCTGTTCCCATGATGCACTGGGCCAGGGACAGACTGATTTGCATATAGCCAGGTTCTGAGCTGGGATGGGGAAGTGAGATAAATAACGGTGATGGATCAAGCCCTGATCTTTGGACTGGGTAAGAGTGGTCTGTTTAACTCAGACACTCTGTTCATCACCACCCCCTTTTCTAAATCGTTTTTGGCCACTATAGGTGTGGCAGGGTATACTCAGACATGAGTCCCTTTCTCACTGCTCCATCAGGATTCAAGCAAGCCGGGCCGAAGAAGGCTGAAATGCCAGAAACCGGTCCCCGGTAGCTTGTCTCCTTTCTGGTGAAGAATTGGCTTGGTAGTTTAGTCTGCCCTGTTCCCATGATGCACTGGGCCAGGGACAGACTGATTTGCATATAGCCAGGTTCTGAGCTGGGATGGGGAAGTGAGATAAATAACGGTGATGGATCAAGCCCTGATCTTTGGACTGGGTAAGAGTGGTCTGTTTAACTCAGACACTCTGTTCATCACCACCCCCTTTTCTAAATCGTTTTTGGCCACTATAGGTGTGGCAGGGTATACTCAGACATGAGTCCCTTTCTCACTGCTCCATCAGGATTCAAGCAAGCCGGGCCGAAGAAGGCTGAAATGCCAGAAACCGGTCCCCGGTAGCTTGTCTCCTTTCTGGTGAAGAATTGGCTTGGTAGTTTAGTCTGCCCTGTTCCCATGATGCACTGGGCCAGGGACAGACTGATTTGCATATAGCCAGGTTCTGAGCTGGGATGGGGAAGTGAGATAAATAACGGTGATGGATCAAGCCCTGATCTTTGGACTGGGTAAGAGTGGTCTGTGTAACTCAGACACTCTGTTCATCACCACCCCCTTTTCTAAATCGTTTTTGGCCACTATAGGTGTGGCAGGGTATACTCAGACATGAGTCCCTTTCTCACTGCTCCATCAGGATTCAAGCAAGCCGGGCCGAAGAAGGCTGAAATGCCAGAAACCGGTCCCCGGTAGCTTGTCTCCTTTCTGGTGAAGAATTGGCTTGGTAGTTTAGTCTGCCCTGTTCCCATGATGCACTGGGCCAGGGACAGACTGATTTGCATATAGCCAGGTTCTGAGCTGGGATGGGGAAGTGAGATAAATAACGGTGATGGATCAAGCCCTGATCTTTGGACTGGGTAAGAGTGGTCCGTTTAACTCAGACACTCTGTTCATCACCACCCCCTTTTCTAAACCTCTAAAAGTGGCACTTCTAGACTAGACACACTCATGCCGCATATACATTAAGCAGCATTCAATCTCATGAGTTCTCTCATACCAAACTCGCCCCTGCACTCCCCACACATCAGGAACTACCATGGACATATTCACCATTCATTCCTATGGGAGGGCAGGTCACTCACCACACATACACAGAGAGCTCAAGCACTTTACACTGTACCACAGTGAAAAAGTGCACAGAGGCCTAAAATCACCACCACCAGGTTCCAGAAACAGGCTAGGAAAAAGCAAAAAGTCTCGGGGTGAACCTGCCCAAAGGGCCGGGTCCAACAATACCCAAGTAGAAAAACGTTCTACTTTGGGGTAAAATTTCATTCCTTAAGTGAATGTTGCGACATTTGGCTCCACCCCAGTCCACTTTCATAACAAATTTGTATTGATTCAAAGCACTACATTCCCCATTAATAGGGTAAAACTGTCAAGATGGCATTGCAGAGCTAAACTAATGCGCGCAATAAGAGCGGCGGCGTCCGCATAAAGGAATGGGCCATTCTTTACTTGTGGCAGATCCACACATCAGCTAGCAAGAGTGTTACCCAGTTCTTTATAAAGAGATTGAATAGAAAGGGGGAGAGCACTTACCTTTCGATATTTCAGTCCTCAATATTGTTGTATCACGTTATTCATATTCGTGAACCAAGGCACAAGCAGTGGCATTGCGTGATGCAAATCTTCAGAGAGGAACATCCACTCTTTGTATTGTGAGTTCCAACTGGAAGCTTTGGGCAGCTAAAACAGTAAGTGAATCATTAGAGGTAGCTTGTTGCTTACACAGTCTGCATTAGATGATCTCTTTTAATAATCATTTAGTCAAAGTCAAAAGGCTTTATTCGGTTTTGATTCAAACCATAAAAGTGCATTTACAGTATAAACAATTTAAAACATATTGAGACACACAGTCATTATAAAACCTGAGTAGATAGTACAAAGGTGCAGGGTGCAGCAAATTTCATACATAACAAATTCATTAGTAAAGATAGTCAAATTAACAAAGATACCATCATTGGTCCAAACAATTTCTCAACTTGATAGACATTTTTAAAAATTCAGTAACTTGAAGAATACTGTCACTGTGCAAAAGTTGCAGATACAATAATGCTGGTCTGATCTGGTTAAAATTGAGTTTCTTTAAAAGATCTACCAGATAGCGTTTGCGGGGGTATTCATAAAATTTACATAAAAATATAAAATGCAGCATATCCTGTGGAGACACACCGTCGCAGCCACAGGGAGCTGCAGGTTTAATAAAAGCAGCATTTTTAGGTCTAAACAGCAAGTGATGGAAAATATTTAATCTGAACCTCGTTAGCAGGAACTTCTCATGGGAAGACAGCGATCCCATCAAATAAGGCTCCAACATATCACCTGTTTTTAACATAACAAATCTTCTTACACTTGGTTTCAGGAGCTCCTCACCTTCCCTTTTAAGCTTTATGTCCAAAAAGAAGGCTCGCTTAACTGCATCCACATCACCCTTCACAATCCCATTCGGGTGCTCAAACAAATCCAGGCGGCCAAGCTTAGAAAAGTTTGATTTCAAGTATTTTAACCAGGGTGTACCCATTGCCTTATCCTGAGACAAGTAATCTCTCATAATCAGGGGGGTCAATGGAATATCTTGATTCAACCACAATTTTAACCAGCAAGTCAGCGGGTGTAGTGAAAAAATATCACAAAGATATTGCGACCCTAGCTCTTCCTGCACTACAAAATTAGATGTGCCTGCTGGGACACATAAAAGGCGTTTCATAAAAGAATTTTCAACAATCTGTAGTTGCTCACCGGCCACATAACCCCATATTTCACTGCCATAAACGGCAGTTGCCACTGATTTTGCATTATAAAGTTTCAGCATGGCATTGTTAGGTTTTTTTCCCCAGTTTTGATGCAAAGTTAAAAATAGTTGCATTCACCCTTACCAATTCCTTTTTCTTTTTGTCAAGGTGTGGGCCCCAGCAAAGTTTGGAGTCAAAAGAGACCCCAAGATATGTGAATGTCTTTGAGATGGGTATTGCTACATTATCTATTTTAAATAAGAAGTTCCTTCTTGGTTGTTGGCTAACTTGCATAATAAAGGATTTAGAATTGTTGACCAAAAGGTCCCTATCAGTCATAAAATTATTAAAAGCATTTAATAAAGCTTGTAGACCTCTCTCTGTTCTAGAGATTAAAACTGCATCGTCTGCATATAAAAGAACAGGAATACCACGCCTGCCGACTCTAGGACAGTCAGCCTTTACATTCTGCAATACGCTGTCTAGTTCATTAATATAAAAGTTAAAAAGAAAAGGGGCAAGGATGCAGCCTTGACGCACACCCTTCCCAATGTTAAAATGATCAGTTACACATAACTCTTGAGAGTACCTAACATTAGCACTAGTATTATTGTGTAAATCAACAAGAAAGTTGACAATCCCACTGTCAACACCCTTGTCCCTCATGGACTGCCACAGCTTTCCCCTGTTGACACAGTCGAAAGCTGAGGACAAATCCATGAAGGCAAGGTGGACAGTACCCTTTTGGGCAATGAAGAACCGGGTTTTAGAACCCAGCGGCGGCAGGGGCACGCCCAATGTCTTCGGGTTCACCTGTCTTAGAATACAGAGACACGGGATACTTCTCGGTGGCGTCAAAGATCAAATGTATTGGCTGCAACCAGGAACAGAAGTCTACGAAGCACGACAAGGGTGGTTCGCTAGAGACTGCACACTTTTTTCGTATTGCAAGACATCGTCTTTTATGCTAAAAATCACATTCCTGACTAGCACCAATTATTTACAAACTATCCAATCACAGATGGCATTGCAAAAAGGTATCACATAACGACAAGCCCACTTTTCAGTCGCCCAGCCCACCATCAATAACACGGGAAGGCCCAACATTCTTGCTCGGACAGGCCGGACAAACCCATAATAAAAGGGCCACAACCCAAATCATAAACAGGCCATAAAAGAAGGAACATAAACAGATGAAAAGCAAGATAGAAGGGTGTGTGCGTGTACCATAAACTCAGCAATGTCCTGCTCTTTGATCTCTATCTTGACCAGCTACCGGACAAGGAACTGGCTCAACAAGTTAGCTTCGGGCAACAGAGTCAGCTCACTCAGGTCACACAGAAGTCAGCTAAAGGTGTACGTCTACCAAAGACTCATTTGGCCGTAATCATCGGCCTATGTGAGGGCAACCACAAAATGGCTGCCGTACACAAAATGGAACCTGAAGATTCAGAACAAAATCCCTAATTTCATAGTGAATCCATCACTCGAACATGACGAAAATACTCGTACATACCGCACTCGTCATTTGCGGTCTGCTATTACCAAAATCGTCATGATACGACGACCTTTATGAAACGGGTTCAGAATCACAGAACCTCAGACCCTCCTTTTGCCCTTACATAGGCAATTACTTAAACTCACGTCAGTCTGAATCCAGGTCTATATTCATCAGATCATTAAGATGTTGCTGTAGCATCATCCTATTACTTAGTAGCTCTCTCTGGACAGGTCTCCTCACACACGAAGTAGCACAAAGGCCACATATAGCAGGAGCACACTGTACACAACGACAGAACAGGAAAAGGATAGCTAAAACCATCCCAATGATCATCAGAATCTTCCATCCCCAAGTGGATAACAATCCCCAAAACCATCCCATTAACAACCAATCTCCTTCGTCCACGTGTATAGACTCGGAGATCTTATGAAGCTTGGAAATGGCTTGGTACACTGTCGGAGCGTTGTCTGGAATGAAAACTCAGCAGCTCGATTGAATCAATTTACATACTCCTCCTCTATCTGCAAGTATGACATCTAACGCAACTCTGTTCTGAAGAGTCATAAGGCGATCCGACTGGAGCTCAGCAGTCAAGTTACTAAGGGCACCGGCAGTCTCAACTACGGTGGACTCAACCACTCTCGTCAATTGCCGTATAGTCCTGCTGTTAACCATTGGTCCCCAAAACGGCAGAAAACCCTTCAGAAAATCTCCCAAATCTTGTCCAGCGGTATCTTCCTTACTGAAGACACCTCTAAAAACTCTCGTCTTATGGTAATCTGCCGCAGCTGTATACCTCGGAGGCAACAGGAACAAGACATAACATGTGCCCGAGAAATCAGGGGGCAACCATGTATATGCTCTATCGTAACAGACAAAATAGGTACCCTTGGCTGCTAAAAACGATGGGGAAGTCTGGGACGCAAAAACATAGGTCTCAGTGCAAATACTCTTCCCTAACTGAGCTCTCGGATTCTTGCCATTGCCTTGCACACAAAAATGACCACGATGGGGTACGATCCAAATCGGAGGCGATCTTTTCGCTCGCTGGTTTCCACTCAGACTAACACCATATTCAGTCACGTTCCATCCAATATACGCTAGTGTCTCATCTCTCGGGATAGTCTCATACGAGTCAATTCCTCTAATCATGTCTACTATACCCTTGACTAGAGCACTATTCTTTGGATTGCCTTTCATAGAACGCAGGGGGTAGACTTCACAAGCATAGATGAACATCGTTCTGTATGCCCACACAGACCCATTGTAACTGAAAGGCAGGACCACGTAAGGAATACCTTTATCGGTAGTATGAGGCATAAGGCCACACACCCAACAATTAGTGTTGTTCACTACTAGCTGGTGTTGGTGCAAAAGTTGAACAAAGGAATTATTAATAAATTCCAATCTTCTAGTGGACTCATGTTCAGGAAAAGGGTAAAAAGAATGCGAAGAAACAGTAGAAGAAGGTATGGGTTGTGTAGTGGGTGCAAACGTCACCTGAAAAGAGAAAGTTACATATCCTATCAAAAACATCATTATGCTAAGTAGCATCAGAAGACACATTATTAGAAAACATTTCCTACTCAATATTCTACAAAATTTGGTCTTAAAGTTCGTTTCTTCAACAGGTCTCTCCATCTCGAAAAACTCCATCCTCTAACCGTGCTGTTCGCGGTAGTTGGTTCGATTCGCTCAGTGTACCTCTGAATGTTCCAGGGAACGCCCTAGAACAAACCAGAACCGTCGACCTTGTGTCTACATGGCCGTATGCTCTGAGTCTTTATACCATGACCCTACAGCTGAACCCGGATGGCGGTTCAAAAAACAAAAATCAGTCAAAATAGATCCTCAGATGTGAGAGCTTAGCTTAAAAGAAAATAGCAAAGGAAAGACTTTATTTTATTTGTCCATCGACTCTTGGTCGTAAATTATAGCGGCCTTTATCAGGCAATGTCTGTTCACGAAACAAAAGTTCAGGTTCGGAAGTGTCCAAGCGAACTGATGGAGGCACAGCTTCTTGCAGGATATCGTCGTTCTCACGCTCAGAACTTGTCCCAATTAAACCTGCATCGCTGAACGGCACAAAACGAGGCACGGTCTCACTTTCTGAATCGGCAATACCTTTCTGGAACCCCCGGTCGTACGGTAGAGGCAAGGGAGCTCTCTTACAATGTACGCCGTGGATCCAGTTCTTTTTCCCGTGCACTCGCACTGTAGATCGCGTCGATAATAACACCAAGTAAGGTCCGATCCAGTGGGGCTGATCGTTCTTTGTCCGCTGAAAATTCTTGACCAGGACCCACGAACCAGGATCGATTGCGTGTCCCGCATCTTCAGAAGCCTGAGGCAGTGTTTCATGAACCTGTTGGTGTAAGACACGCAATTTAGCCGTCAAATCATACAGATAGTCAAGCAATACAGGATGTTCGATTTCGCTAAATTTAGTCGGCGTCGGCACTCCCCATATATTTGCCGGGCGACCAAAAACTATCTTGTAGGGACTAAGTCCCACTCGAGAATGTACTGTCATCCTAGTTGACAAAAGTGCTAATGGCAAAGCATCGGGCCATTGGAGACCAGAGCTCGCCTGAATCTTGGCTAACTTCAGCTTCAAGGTGCCATTATAGCACTCAACTAAACCAGCTGATTGGGGATGATTTGCAGCGTGAAACTTCTGTCGAATACCTAATCCATCACATACTCTCTTCATCACTTGACCCACAAATTCACTCCCATTGTCACTCCAGACCATTCTCGGCAAACCATACCTAGGGAAAAATTCCTTAATCAAGGCTTTAGCTGTGGACAAAGCAGTATTATCTTTCAGGGGATATGCTTCTACCCATCTCGAAAAGGCACAAACAACCACAACTACATACTTCAGGTTGTTACACCTCTCCATATGAATGAAACCTAATTGCAAAACCTCGAACGGATACGCTGGAGGTGCAAAATGACCAGCTGGAGTTGGAGTTACCATACCAGGATTATGCATCAGACAAACCATACAATTCTTGACCACGTTCTCTGCACACTTAGGAATTCCAGCATTTTGCCATACTGGAGCCAACAACTTACAAATCCCTTTCGCACTAATATGAGCCATTCCATGAGCCATTGTAACCACTGCAAGCACGTACGCATCAGGTAACAACCATCGTTGATGCTCTGACAACTCAATCCAACAACCATTCGAATCCAATTTACCCGTACTCTCTCTCCATACACTCAATTCTTTTTCTGTAGCTTCAGCTTGAATTGACTTCACGCTCTCTATCGTATCTTCACACATTCCTCTATCCGGAACCCACCTAGCCGGACCCACAACATACATTCGACTCAGCACATCTTTCGCCACATCTTTTGCAACTTCATCTGCAAACTCATTACCACGACCAACGTCATCAGTAACCTTCTTGTGTGCACTGCATTTCACGATCGCAACTTGCAACGGTAATGTAAGTGACTCAAGAAGTTCATTCACCAACTGACCATGCTGAATCTTAGTTCCATGAGACGTGAGGAACCCACGTTCCTTCCACAAGCGACCAAAATTGTGAGCCACACCAAACGCATACTGACTATGGGTATACACAGTCACTCGTTTCCCTTTCGACAACACACATGCTCTTGTTAATGCAATCAACTCTGCTGCTTGAGCTGAATTATGTGGGATACGTGCAGCTTCAACAATCGTATGCAAAGTCATAACAGCATATGCCGCAGTCGTATCACCATTTGGAAGCTTGAAGCATGAACCATCTACCCATAAGGTACCATCACACTTTGGAAGAGGAGTGTCCCTAAGGTCTATTCTCCCTTTCGTTTCCTCTTCTGTCCTAAGAAAGCAATCATGCTGTTCAAAGACATCTGTCTCTACAGAAATCGGCAACAACGTAGCTGGATTCAACGTGTTGCATCTCTTTATATGCACGTGACTCACTAAAAGTGTCAACTCATAACCTGACAACCGAGCACTAGTTAAGTGCTGTGTCTTTGTCCTGTTTAACAAGGTATCCACTGCATGTGGAACCATCACAATCACCGTATTATCCATCACCAAACCAGCAGACTGTCGGATAGAAACAGCTGCTGCCGCTGTAGCTCTCAAACAACTCGGCAAGGCTCTAGCTACCGGATCCAAAGTCGACGAGAAAGAAGCACATGGACGTTGTTTATCGCCGAACTGCTGTGTCAGGACTGACAATGCACATCCCTCTTTCTCCTGAACATAGATTGTAAAAGGCTTGCTGTAGTCGGGAGTACCCAACACAGGAGCCGAACACAACGCATCACGCAATTCAGAAAAACTCTTCTGGCATTCGTCAGTCTAAGGAATAGGATTCGGATTATCCTTAACAGTAAGAGCTAAAAAAGGCTTCGCAAGGGGCGAAAAATTTGGAATCCATTGCCTACAGTATGAAGTAATACCCAAAAAGGCACGCACTTCCCTCTGCGTGGTTGGCACACTCATTCTCGCAATTGCTTGAATTCTTTCTGGGGTCAATCTTCTTCCCTCCTTCGATAAGAGATGACCTAAATAGGTCACTTCTTGTCGACAATACTGCAATTTCCAAAGAGACACTTTATGATGGAAGTCAGACAAATGACGCAACAATGACAAAGTAGCTTCTTTACAAATCTCCTCATTATCAGCAGCAACTAACAAATCGTCAACAGCACCATCAGGTAAGACAATTGTATCAAGCTGTGTTTTCAAAGCCTGACTATAGATCGAAGGACTCTGACAATAGCCTTGAGGAGCGCGTTTAAACCGGAAAGTTCGGCCTCCTAAAGAGAAGCCAAAAATATCTCTACTCTCCTCGGCAATCGAGATGCTGAAGAAAGCATTCTTCAAATCAATCACCGAGAACCAGGTAGCAGAAGCAGGAATCATAGTTAACAAAGCAGTAATATCTGGAACAACAGGAAATCACGGAACTACAATCTTATTCACTTTGCGAAGACCGATCACAAACCTATTAACAGGCGGTTGCGAAGAATCAGTACGCTTCAGAACAGGCAAAACCGGACTATTGCACACATTACCTCTCGTTTCTTCAATCATACCCTTATCGATCAGATCATAGATGATCGCTAGAAGCGCTCTTTCACCATCACTAGAGATCCGATATTGAGGAATACGTGGCAATCTAACATTCGCTTTCAACGTCACAACATATGGTGGAATCTCCAAAAGACCCACATCATTAGGACCAGTAGCCCAAAGAGTATCAGGGAGAGAACGCAATTCCAATGGAAGTCGATCTTTAGACAAATACATCGGAGAGATCACTCTCTTACCCAATGTAAGCTGTATTCCTGAAGGAGAACAATGTAGCGTCGCATGCAATCTTTTCAACAAATCCAGTCCCAACAAATTCTCACCACAACCTGTCATTAGAATGAGGGGTGCTTCAAATTCACAAGGTCCAACAGAAAGAAACAAAGGACTAGAAACCGGATTACAAACTGGGGCGCCAGAGAAACCTACTGAGACATTCGTCAAGCCAGACAAAGGTGCACCAGGGAGTTTAGAGTGCATGATAGAACTCTTCGCAGCACCACCATCCAACAGAAAAGGCTCTAACACACCTGATGCAATCACTTCAACATAAGGTCCTCTCTGATCTACTGGAACTGACACAACTCCCTCTCTTTGTCTATGGGTCTCCTAGTAATTATTACCATCAATATTCTCACCTTCGACATAGTAGTCGTTAGCATAGTACTGAGTCGTCCTACCAGACGCACCATTCTGTTGATCAAAACAATTCATAGAATTCTGTGGAGGAAAGGAACGTGCATTCTGGGGGATCGCACCACGTCGCCTACCTCTCGGAGCTTGCTGAACACCTATACCTCTCACACCAGAAGCACCATTCGAGCGCTGTAACAGGTCCGGACAACTATTCTTAAAGTGACCCTCTTCTTTGCAATACACACATTGATTAGGGCCTACAGGAAAACGCGGTTGAGAAGACTGAAACTGCTGAGGTTGCTGATAATCGCGCTGATTATTACGAGGCGGATACGCTTGCTGCAAAAGAACCTTCGTCTTCAGATCTTTAGTCTTTCTATCCGCTTTCTCTTTCTCATCCTTATCTCTATTCTCGTAATACTGTGCAGTAGCCAATATCTGCGCCGATGAAGAAACAGCCCATGAACTCTCAGAATCCTTCAACTTTGTACACAACTCGGGAAGCAAGTTATGCACAAACTTATCTACGAACAATCGTTGGCCACCTTCCGTACTCATGTCTTGACCACTATGGTCGATAAACGTCTCTTCAAACCTAGTGAAGAAATCAGACACAATTTCATCTTTCTTCTGCTTGCACGCAGACAATTTATCCAAATTCACTCGCATAGCGGGCATCAAAGTCTTCATATAATTAATAATCCTACCAGGAAGTTCTGTAACTAAAGGCTCAGGTTTAGCACCACCACCTTGTCGACCATCGGCAGCAGTAATGTTATTCCATGTATCACCTAACTCTTGCGCATGATCCACGTGACGAATCATTCCCCATAAGGGCTGAGGAACCACATTCCCAAACAACATGTCTATATCGGCTAGATTCATAATACATGCGTCTGCTGTCTGTGATAACTCTTTATAGTACCCTGCTGGATTTTTACAGTGGTCAGGTAAAGTCTGCTTAAGAGCCAAGACTTCAGCTCGCTTCCACGGAACATGTACCCAAACACGCTGAAAATGAGCAACCACAGCAGCAATACCAGCATTAGCATCAGCCTGAACTGCCTCTTTCAACACCGGAGGAACCTCTCTCATTGGATATTGTCGCACCCTTCTCCTAACAGAAGAATCAGGCTCAAACAACGGCTGAGAAGGAGATGCATTTCTAAACGACAGCAATGCCGCAACTGCTTTTCAACATCAAGACCCACTATAGTACCTTTCGCAAATTCGGACTGTACACGGAACAACTCAGAAGGAGTCTGTCCCAAATCACCATCTTCCCATTCTTCACGAAGGAAAGTACACATCATGTCAAAAACATACCTCTGCTTTGGTGCTTCCCATTGACGGAAGACATCCATAACAGACTCTAAATCATATCTCGAAGAATTAGTAACCCATTTACGCGCTAAATGATCCAATACTTCCCGCTCTTCGGGACCAGGCATTTGGATTTGCAACTGTTTACGCGCTGAAACAGGGGTCATACTCAATGACCCAAAGAAAGGGGACAAAAGACCAGTAACAGTATTGTTCATTCTCTGTCGAACAGAAGGAGAAGCTGTCGCAAGAACAGGAGGAAAAACAGAATGAGACGAAGTATACGTAGAAGTAGTACCAGAAGGAGAATCAGAGGAAGTAAGAAATACAGGAGACAAAGTCGTAGGAACTGGAGACGGAACTGGAGGCAAAGTCGGCGGCCCTTGAGAAGGCTGCACCAAAGGAATAGGAGCCAACTGAAGAGGAGCTGGCGGTTGTGCAATAACAGGAGGCAAAGCAACTGGAGGTTGCGCAACTAAAGGTTGCGGAGGTGCTGTAGCACTCTGCACATAAGGGGGTGGCAAACTCAACAAATGTGACATCAAAGGATCTTTCTCAAGTTCCTTCGTTGCACCCTGCTGAAGAGCTGACAAAGCTGGATAACATTTATCGATAGCCATTTTACATTGCCTGTGCAACTGCTCACTCGCTTGTTCTTCCTCATTATCTTTAAACTGTATAGCAGCCTGCATTATCAATATGTCCTTCTCTCTTTTATTTTTCTTCGCTAGTTTAATTTCTTTCTGTTTGGCTTCCTTTCGCCAGAGGCGGAAAGAGTCAAACATCGCCGGCCGGGCTTTCTTCTTAAACAGTTTAACTTCCAGATTATCTAAAATCTCCGTGTTATAGCTACCATGTTGGGGCCATTTTGAAACACCATCCTTTCTGGTGTATCTTACCCATACTTCATTATACGTAATGGGGCCCACACCATGTTTCAAATAGAGCTCATAGGTCGGAGTTCCAACCGGAGGTATCGGACATGAATCCTCCAATCGGGAATCCCTATTGCAACCACAACAAAATATCTTTCAAAGTCAGCTAAGACCAGGCATCTTCGCTCACTAGTCTAGCTTCAAACTTCAAGGGATCATCAAACTCGATAGTCTCGCAAATACACGAGTCCCTCAGGTTTGGAGCTTGCAAGTACCAAATCAAAGATCCCTAAGGATATCCAAAAACTAAGGACTGGGAGACGCTCCACTCATACTTAACTGAAATATCGATGACGTAACCAGAAGACCCGTCTATCGTCTGGCTCTACAAATCATCAAAAAGGGGTCCAAGACAGGGCGACAGTCAGGGCAGCAGTCCTTCATAGCCGTCGGAAAGCGGGGAACCTCGCATCAAAGACTTTCGGACCACGACGACATACAGGGGTCGATGAAGTGGTAGGCCTTCCTCCAGAATTTTCACACGAAGCTCCTCACGATCTTCAGGCTTGGACCGGTACCACTAAAGTCGCCCGACGTTGGGCGCCAACTGAAGAACCGGGTTTTAGAACCAAGCGGAGCCAGGGGCACGCCCAATGTCTTCGGGTTCACCGGTCTTAGAATACAGAGACACGGGATACTTCTTTGTGGCGTCAAAGATCAAATTTATTGGCTGCAAACAGGAACAGAAGTCTACGAAGCACGACACGGGTGGTTCGCTAGAGACTGCACACTTTTCGTATTGCGAGACATCGTCTTTTATGCTAAAAATCACATTCCTGACTAGCACCAATTATTTACAAACTATCCAATCACAGATGACATTGCAAAAAGGTATCACATAACGACAAGCCCACTTTTCAGTCGTCCAGCCCACCATCAATTACACGGGAAGCCCCAAAATTCTTGCTCGGACAGCCTGGGCGAACCCATAATAAAAGGGCCACAACCCACACCATAAACAGGCCATAAAAGAAGGAACAGAAACAGATGAGAAGCAAGATAGAAGGGTGTGTGCGTGTACCATAAACTCAGCAATGTCCTGCTCTTTGATCTCTATCTTGACCAGCTGCCGGACAAGGAACTGGCTCAACAAGTTAGCTTTGGGCAACAGAGTCAGCTCACTCAGGTCACACAGAAGTCAGCTAAAGGTGTACATGTCCCAAAGACTCATACGGCCGTAGTCATCAGCCTATGTGAGGGCAACCACAAAATGGCTGCCGTACACAAAATGGAACCCGAAGGTTCAGAACGAAATCCCTAATTTCATAGTGAATCCATCACTCGAACATGACATACTGCACTCGTCATTTACGGTCTGCTATTACCAAAATCGTCACAATACGACGACCTTTATGAAACGAGTTCAGAATCACAGAACCTCAGCAACAGTGTACTTGCTTAATATTAGAAAGAGGTTAAGGCACTGTGTGATGGTAGAGCGTCCACTGCAGAAGCCGTACTGGGAGATGGACATAATGCTGTTTTCCAGCGCCCAGTTAGAAAGCCTCTGCAGTAGAATTCTACCCACTATTTTGACCATAGAATCAATTAATGAAATGGGTCTATAACAAAGAGGGCTACCCTTGTCCCCCTTCTTAAAAACTGGGTCAATCGTTGATACCCCCCCATGACTGTGCAGCTGCGTTAAAGACCGATTCTAATATTGGTGCCCAAAAACTGGGATCAGACTTATATAAGTCTGGCGGGATCCCATCAGGTCCCGGAGCTTTCCCGGCTGTGAGTCCCATTATGCCCTCAATGACCTCTCCTCTATCAAACCTAATATAGTCACCGCTAATAGAGGAAGGAGAATTGGAGTTAACATTCAACGTGCCACCATACAGTTGCGTGAAGTGTGTTACCCATTCCTCATTTGTTATGCAACATTCTAGTCCATCCCCTGGGTCCTGAGTCAAAAAAGGTCTTTTTACTACCGCCCAGAATCTAGAGCTACACTTCAAAGTAGAGAGTTCGAGAATCTCATTCCATGCCTCTTCTCTGAAAAACTCCTTACGTCTATTAATAACGGACTTGTATTCTTTTCCACACTGTGGGATATTCTCTTTTATTCGGGTTTTGTTGTCAGGGCTATCCTTAAATTACGTGAGGCCCTAGAACAATCCTGATTAAACCATCTTGGTCCCCTTGGTCCCCTGGTCTCTGAACGCTTTACTGGAGCTGACATCAACTGAGATACTTATCTGAAATACTTTGGAAAGCACATAGGACCTGACGTGGTTCCGGCTCTTCTTGAGTACATTTTGCAATTTCCTCAGTACAGTGATCCTTAATGTCTTTATACAACCGGTCTGGGGAGATCATAGACCACTTCAGGTGTCTTCTGCCGTCAGTAGTGCTCAACCTACCAGTGGTACAATTCTGACCTTCCTTGGCCACCCAGGGACCCCTCAGAAGTACAGTCAATGGGTTGTGATCACTGAAATCACTGTGTTCAACGATGAAAGAATCCACTAAAGTCTGCATTGATACAGAAAGCAAAACATAGTCAATGAAGGTACCCTTCCCATGACCCTGGAAAGTGGGAATCTCAAAGCGCTTAAAAGGATCCCTCAATGCCGTTCTCGGTGATAAAACCAAGTTGGTCAATAGGTCATTGAAGGCTTCCCCCTCCGATGTCTGTTCCAGATGCAATCCCTCTGTACGTTCACAATACAAATCTGAGAGATTTTTAAACAGGGGGTCCCCGCATGGATGAACATTGAAATCACCCATTATCATGAGATTATGGAGACATTCCTTCATCGAAGTACTAATAAATACATTTAGTGCTAATGTAGAACTAGGAGCTGAACAAGTGTTGACTGCATTGTAAAAATTCACCAGACCAACCAGACAGTTATCTCCACTTAGTACTAGGCCAATGATACCAGAGTTATCTGTTAAAACTCTACGTATTTTACAAGAGAGTGCCACCGAAATAAACGTTACCATGCCCCCCTTAGGTCTACCTCTGCTAGATGCTATCGCAGGGACATAAAAAGCTTTATACCCCTCAAGAAAACAGTCACAGTTCACTGACCAGGTCTCCTGCAGACAAATGATCTGAAACTGCTTAATGTAGCTGACCCAATTACAATCTGTCATCTTAGTGCCCAGTCCCGCAATATTCCAGGAGATTACATTATTTCCATGCGATTTCACCTGCGTAATCTCCATGTGAACCACTTCACCAGGGATTACATTTTCTTGGCCCATAGACCCCTCCCGTCAATCACATGCCTCAAGGCCTGAGAGAAGATCTAATCTATTCGGTGTGTCCACCATAAACCCATTCCTATTTTGATTAACAACATTATACAGGTATGGTGGTGCTGGAGCCAGGGGCTGAGATTGAAACAGAGGCCTAAAGTTCCTGCGTGTAGGCGGGGCTTTGAGCAGGTGAGTGCGAAAATATCCAAGTGGGCGGACACATATGCTATTTGCATCAGCCAATAATGATGATGCTCTTAGTAAAACTGTTGCCGCATGTTGGGGATGTCTGAAGTTGACAACAATACAGTCCCCACTGATTGACTTTCTAGATGGGCCAATCCAGTTAACCCTTCTCACCGAAAGTATTTGATCAGAATATGCAGTTGGAAATCCACAGTTGGAGTTCAGCCAAGCTACTGCTTTATTTTTTAGTGAATCATGAGATTCCCCTTGTGACTGGGCAAGGTGGTCTTCTATATTTGGAACGTTAGTCAAGACAGCCACATAAGGTGCGAAGTCAGGTGGGAGATTAATGTAACAGCTTCTTCTTACTTGTCTGAAATCTGGCCTGCCATCCTGATCTGCTGATGTCGGTGCAGTCAGGACAGTTTTTGGTGGGGGATTAGGTGGAGCGTTATCTGCTGCAATGACTTGCCGGCAGACCTGTTGTGCCGACTCCCTCAAGGGACCCTGCCCTGTTTCCACCGCCTTAGGTCTAACAGGCGGGGCCGATGACAGGTGTGCTGACAATAAACCACCTAGTCTGTCTACCTCTAAGGCTAAGGTATCTAGCTTGATAGACAGGGGTCTAAACAGCTCTTCCATTTTTGCCACCATTTTTCCTTCTAGGTTGCTTAACAAGAGGCTAAGTTGTTCAAATTGTGTTTTGATACCATCCTCGTTTCCCTCAGAAGGACAAGGGCCTGAAATAGGGCCATTACTGACCGATGCAGCTGATTAAGCTCATTTTTTATTATGCTTACCCCCCCGTTTAAGCTGTAGTGTTCTACAGTTTCTCACCGGTCTTGGCGCTGACTTTACCAGTTCTATTTCCTCAATGTGATGAGTTCAGGCCTCAGCCAGGCCCGCAAATGCGAAAGGTTCGCTCTTCTGTACGCAAGAAGTCCTCAGACTATATAAGAAATTGTCACGGAAACTGGAAATACAAAGACAAAGTTTAATAAACCTTTAAAGGTGGTACTACAACCCACACAACACCCTTCAGTATTGTACAAGGTAGCACAAAGAACTCAGACACGCGGTCCCCTTTTATACACAAAGAAGGGGCTCATAAGTGGGAGGTTACAGCTCAAAAGTATGATTTACAACCATAGAAGGACATTTCTTGAACACAATCAATACATGGGTGGAGTTAACGGTTCATGAAGCCCCCTGAATGCACATTCCAATCCCCTCTAAGCAGATACAGATGTTACACGTACTGAGCATGCGCCAGATAGGCTGGAACTATTTATAGCTTGTTGCTGGGCAAACTCCAGGGGTGACGGTCAGTGAGGTAGGACTTGCCTCGTGGCGAGCACATGGCATGATGTAGCCTCCAAGATGGAGGCCAGAAAACAAAATGGAGTCTGGCCGCAAAACACAGAAAGAGTGGGAAACTACACTGAAGACACAACAATATGTCTTCAGCGAATGCTTAACATTATCGCTGTTTTATTTACAACAGACGACCCTTTCAGCATTTGCTGAAGACATTCGGTTTCTTTGGATAATCTAGATACTCATCGTTTATATCGATGCTCATCATGTCCGCTATCTCTCTAGTTATAGTTTTCTTATGGGCAGCGTCCGTAACAGTTTGTTTATTGGGCACACAAAATGAAATGCATAACAAACATATCATAGGGCTACATTGAATACACACACAACAGGTGAATAGTATGGCAACAACGATACAGAGTCCAGTAAGAACCTTCCAACCCCATGTAGAGATTAGTGTCCAAAACCACCCGGAAAACGTCCAAGACCCATTTTCTTGATGTATATCTGCTGCAATTTTAAGCAACTTATTGATAGCTTTGTACACAGAAGGAGTGTGATCAGGTATAAAAACACAACAACTACTTCCGATAATTCTGCAAGCTCCACCTCTATCTGCTAACATAATGTCAAGGACCATTCTATTCTGTAATGCAACAACCCTAGTAATCTGTAGCTCTTCAGTAATGTTCCCCATAGCTGCTGCAGTTTGATTTGTAACAGCCTCCACTACTCGCGTTAATCGTCGTATCTTTCTGCTGTTCAGCGCGGGTCCCACAAAAAAGAATAATCCTAAATTGAAATCTATATACTGTTGCAGACTAGTGTCTGTCTGGTCCACATCATCTACAGATAAAGTTCGCTTAAATCTATTCACAGTTACATTGCTCAACAATTTCAAATCCTTATAAGATGCAGGTGCCAGAAATACAGGCGGCAATAAAAATGATACGTAACATACTCCAGACCATCCGGCGGGTAATCGATAATAACCCTTATTCCCACATACAAAATAAGTGTTATGTGAAGCAAGGAAAGTACTGTTGTTCAAACCGTCAATATTCAACACGACAATGCAATCACTAACACCTACAGGAATATGGCCTACACTTTGTACACATAGATCCGCTTGTGCTTGGGCCACAGAGATTACAAATTTCTCCTGTCCAACAGTGTCTCTGATGTTCGTGAAGATATATGGAGTTGATGCATTGTCCGGTTTATATTCTTCCCACTCCCATATAGTTCCGTTTGCTTGTGGATAGCCGTCTTTATCTTGATGGCATTCTTTATTCAGTTTAAAAATCAATCGTCCTACAGTAGGTTTTCTTGTAGCAAAAAGCAGAGTATACCATGCTCTACAAGAGCCATTGGGTGAAAAGGGAAGTGGTATGAACGGTGTTCCCCCTTTCTTTTGGTGCGCTGGCATCATCCCACATATCCAATACTATGTGGCATTTGTAGCAACGTGAGTATGATGCAACATCTGTATGAAAGTGTTATTTAAATAAGACTGTCGATGCTTCAGTTCTTTGTAAGGAAGTGTATAAAAGAAATGCTCATCAGGAACTGGAGTAGAAACAACATACAGTTCACGGGCAGGAGCTTTCTTCTCAACAAACCACATGACTGTAGCGATGACTGCTATAACAAAAATGAACCCTACAGAACCAAAAACTTTTTTCTTATCCATCTTGAACAAAAAGTCACAATATCTTCCTGTCTCTAAAGTGTTGTCAGAACTCTTACCCCTAGGCAGCCGTTGTTTTCTTCACCTTCGGGCCAAGACGGGTGTCACTACTCTAATGCATGGCTGATCCCCCCCCCTTGCCTCATCGGCTCTCCGTTTCACAAACCTAGGGACCGTTCTGACAACTTCTCACACAATTGCAGATTCTTTTCTTGGTCGCAGATTGTATCTACTCGATGCAGGCGTTGTTTGGTCCGGGAAGAACTCCTCAGAATTGTTAGGTCCCACAGCACGGCCTTTCTCTGTAGTCAGGATGTCTCGATGGTAAGTCAGTACAGCAGGCTCCACCAGGTCAGGTTGCACCTTCCGGCAATGGATTGAGTGAATCCAATTTTTTCGATTCGTCACTCGCACTGCTGTTCTCTTGGCTAAAAGAACTTGCTCAGGGCCACACCATCTCGGCTCCAGACTATTCGACCTCTCAAAGGACTTCACAAGGACAAAATCACCAGGCCGGAGGTTATGACCTTCTCCTGTGGACTGATCAGGGAGTACTTCTCGAACCTGTTGGTGAATAGAAACCAAACTATCAGTTAATTGAGCCAAATAGTCATTCATTAAAACACAAGGTACATCATACACTGAACTCGGTTTGGGCACCCCCCATATGTTCATGGGGCGCCCGAAGACGATCTCATAAGGTGTCAAGCCTGTCCGAGAGTGTGGTACCGATCTGATAGACAACAACGCCAAAGGCAAAGCATCTGGCCAAGTCAAAGAAGTAGACGCTTGTATTTTTGCAATTTTCAATTTCAAAGTTCCGTTATACTTCTCCACCAGTCCTGCTGATTGCGGGTGGAATACTGCGTGGAACTTTTGCACAATACCCAATCCCTTCAGGACATACTTAATAATGTCCGCCACAAAATGGGGCCCGTTATCACTCCACAACAATCTGCAAACACCGAATCGAGGAAAGAATTCCTTCAAAAGCACTTTAGCAGTAGTCATTGCAGTGTTGTCCTTAGTAGGGTATGCCTCAATCCATTTACTGAATGCACAAACCACAACCAGGACATACTTCAGATTATTACAGTGCTCCAACTGAATATAATCCATTTGCAATACTTCAAAAGGTGCAGTGGGTGTTGCAAATCCTCCTGCCGGAGTTCGTGTCCCTTTTCCTGGATTCTATTTAAGGCAAATCATGCAAGTCTGTACTACTCTTTTAACCGTGCTAGCAATCTGGATGCTCCCAGACTTGTGCAAGCAATTTCACAATCGCCGAAGCTCCAACATGTGCTAGTCCATGTGCCATCTGAACCATAGGTTGTACGAAGGCTGTAGGTAACTTCCACCTATCCATCTGCTTATTCCTCCAACAACCCTCATCGTCCAATTCTCCATCTTTGGACCATTGCTCTCGTTCCTTATCAGTAGCGGTCTTTTGCATTTCTAGCACTTTCTCCCTTGCATCATACCACCGTTCAGCTTGTGACTTGACAACATACATAGAAGTGGAACCAGGCTGCATCGCAGTTTCTCGTGCCACTCGATCTACAAAGGCATTTCCTTGTCCCACTTTGTCTGTCACTTTCTTGTGCGCATTACATTTTACTATGGCTATTCTTCTAGGGAGTGTCAGTGCAGTCAGAAGCTGGTGTACTAATTCTCCATGCATAATCTGAGTTCCGTGTGATGTCAAAAAGCCCCTTTCCTTCCAGAGCAGGCCAAAATCATGCGCTACTCTGAAAGCATAGCGGCTATCGGTATAAATATTCACACATAATCCTGTGCTAAGCTCGCAAGTGCGTATCAATGCTATCAGTTCGGCTGCCTGAGCTGATTACTGTGGTATGCGTGCTGTCTCCACTACCGTGTGTAATGTGGTAATTGCATATGCTGCAGAAGTGGTTCCATCTGGTAATTTTAAACAGGACCCATCCACCCACAGTTCTCCATCCACATCTGCAAAGGGTGTGTCCTGTAGATCAATGCGACCCTTTGTCTGCTCCTCGGTCACAAAGACACAGTCATGCGTCTCTTGTGCCTCAGGCTGGGTCGTTGGGAAGGGCAACAATGTGGCTGGGTTTAGTGTTGCACATCGTTTCAAAGTTATGTGGGGAGCCAGTCATGTCAACTCATATCCTGTGTATGACGAGCACTAGTCAGATGCTGCGTCTTTGTCTGATTCAAAAGGGCATCAACAGCATGGGGGACCAACACTAACAGCTTATGTGATAAGACAATCCCTTCACTCTGGCGTATTGACACAGCTGTCGCCGCAACTGAATGAAAACATCCAGGCAATGCTCGGGCAACAGGATCAAGTACTGCCGAGAAATATGCACAAGGGCGCTGTTTATCGCCGTGCATCTGCACTAACACTGATAACGCGCATCCATCTCTCTCATGCACATACAACGTAAAGAGCTTCGTATAATCAGGGGTACCTAACACTGGTGCTGAACAAAGGGCTTGACATAATTGGTGAAAAGCATTCTCGCATTCATCTGTCCATGGAAGGGGAACTGGGGTATCCTTTGTCGAGAGGGCTAACAGTGATTTAACTATGTGTGAAAATCCAAATATCCACTGTCTACAAAAGGAGGTGAGACCCAAAAAGGCTCGAATTTCTTTCTGTGTGGAGGGTACTGACGTGTCTAAAATGGCTTGAATACGATCTGGCGTGAGTGCACGCCCCTCCTTAGACAAAAGGTGACCTAAGTAGGTTACTTTTGGTCTACAATATTGCAGTTTCTTTTTCGATACTTTGTGATTGTGGGATGCCAAAAATGTAAGTAAGGCCAGAGTGCATGTTTCACATTGCTCCGGGGTGTCGGCGGCCAACAAGATGTCATCGACATATTGTATAAGCGCCACACCGCCAGGTAAACAAAGGAATCTAGTTGTCGTTTCAATGCCTGACTATAGATACTGGGACTTTCAGTATAGCCTTGGGGAACTCTACAGAATCTATACGATCTGTTATTCAAAGTGAAGCCGAAAAGATATCGGCTGTCAGGATGAATAGGGATCGAAAAGAAAGCGTTCTTCAAGTCAATAACAGAGAACGTTGTTGCAGTTGGTGGGACCAAAGTGAGAAGTGTCGTAATATCCGAGACCACAGGATATTGAGGTATCACAATCTTATTAACCACAGTCAGATGTGGAACATGAGCCCATATTACTACCGATGCCCAGGCCGCTGGCGCAAACCACCTCTTAGTTCCCATGTTGAATAGTTACCAAATAAAGAGACGGGCGCTGGAAGCAGGAATCAAGAACAGAGTTTAATTCTCATGAGGAGAGCCAGTCATTTCGGACACGAAACACAGTGTCTTTCGGGAGGTGCTCTAACAAGTGAGCTGAGACTCTTGCTTTTATACCTTACAAAACATTTGGCATTACAGTCACAGCATTGTGAAACGAAGGAAAGATAACCCTATAATCCTCGTGTCAATCCTACCCCACATGTGTTCACAACAGGGACCCTTGACCTGCTGATAAGAGGGGAGGGCAATCACGCAGCTGAGTGTTCCGTCAACTGTTTAGGATGTGTACGCCTGATCATAGCCCAGGGGGTGGGGTGGCTAGGATCAATAGTGGGTCCTTTGAAGAGGAGTGACTTCATACAATAAGGGCCGTAAAGGGTATCTCCTGGCTTAGGCGATGGCCTCGGACACGTGTGGTCAGCCGGACTCGGGGGAAGGGGTCATCAAAGGAGTGGTATTCATGCTGCGTGGACAATCGAGCGCGGAGGGAAGGCTCGTCAACAGAGGGGTATTCATGGAAGGAAAGGAGGTGTTGGTCAGGCGCGGCCGTGACTCTCAAGGACAGGGCTTTGCAGAAGAAGAAGGTTTATGACTTGCCCATGTGAGGAGAAAAGGGGGGGGGGGGTCAGGGTGCGCGCAGGGTCGGAGTCGCACAGAGAGAGAGAGGTCTTATGACCCGTACAAGAGAGAGCGGGGGCAGTCAGGTGCAGCTGGGGAGGGCTACGTCAGCTAAGGCGAAGGATGCCTCTTCAAGAAGGAATGGGGGGTTTTGTGCGGGTCAAGCAGGAGAGTTGCCTTTCACAGTAGGGTCGCGCAGAGGGAGAGGGTTTCATGGTCTATGCATGAGAGAGGGTTTAAGATACGCGCAGGAGAGAAGCCGGGGATTCCAATGGGTGAAAGGCCATGGTGCCTAGAATGGCGGTACATATGCATAGGGGTATGGGCTCTCACTGGCAGAGTGATGCGGTCAATAGTTTACGGTATTCATGGTGCTCACAGGGAGAGGAGTGGGAGAAGAAGGGGAATGAATGCTGTCTATGTACATCGATTTCTTCAACTTTCACAGTCGCCCCTTTTTACATAACAGCAGTCATTTTTGCAATTGATGGGTTTACAGGCAGACAGGCATCGCTGATGAATTAGCATTTTGTCGATACTAACATTTGGCGTATAATCATAGACAGTTGAGGTGATGGGCAGAATGCAGCACATAGGAAATTGCATTTTCGTTGTGTTCCTGACAATTAAACGCACTACATAGCATAAATCTTTCTAACTTAAAAATGTGACCAATGAACAGTTTTAACCAGGTAGTTGAGAGCGGAATTCAGTTCAATACGCAAGATCTCTTCGTCACAGTATCTTTTTATCAGTGAGCCATCACTGGTAGGCTCTAGTCCGTGTACTTTCGTTGGCGCTGTTGAGCACCGGCGGTGGAGCTATAGGTCCAGCTCGGTTCTATCCTTACGCGTTGCAGGGTGCGGTCAGTCCTCTGCTGTTAGACCACAGTCCTGTTCCCTAAGCAATCCGTTTGGCGGCGCCTTATGCTCGGCACCTACATTTTCCGTGGCAACACCCCATTCCCACTGGAATGCCGTTCTTTCCTTTGGCAAAAAGTCACGTGGAAAAGAGGGTGAGTGAGGTTCAAATAGTCGATAAGAGAGAGAGCGGAGTTGGGTCAGAGTTCCTGGGACACACAAAAGGGACCAAGGGAGCAAAGGATAACAAGCAGGCAGGCCCATCAATCGGGCCCAAAGAAGGGGGACGGAGACTCCTGGCACACGCGGGTTAGCAGACGGAGGGCTTCAAGGCGGCCCATCATTTTTCATTTTCCACGTTGAAATTGCGGTCTCGTCCCGTATCCTGTTGCTCTGCGGCTCCACCTTTGGTCGGGGTCACACGTGTCCCAAGATCCGCAGTCGGGCTGTACATCACATCTGACCCATCTCCTTCGGTGATCGTGAATCTTTGAATAGGTACAAGACAAGGTTTTAGAGAAATGGCAGAAGAAGATATCTACGCATGTGAATTCCTCCCTCAATTCTACGCATTTGGGAGATACGCTCATTGGTCACAGTCAGAGGTCCGTTACCAAGTAGTGCATGTGTCAGCATTCCTACTGAGTTCATGGCAGGTTTATTCATTGTCCTATTTATAACTCAAGTGAGGATAAATAATATTCCCATTAATTGTGCATTACATCATATTCAACATTACGGAGCATTTCCCTTCAGGACTGGCTAACCTTTTCAAACAGGGCGGGGGTGCCATTATCGAGAGTCAGGCAAAACAAGGTTTTCTCGAGGGTCAACAGTTACTCATGGTCATCATGTTTATATTCGGGACAGCGACTGGGGTCTATTAAAAATGGGGCGGGGATGCTTCGGGCGCTCGCGCTTGGGTGCAAAAGGGGATGGGGCAATCTGGGCATTGGGGGTCAATCTAGACGTTGGCGTTCGTCTCTGAAGAACAGACACAAGGCGCCATTGACATACAGTTCCCCTATAACTGGCCAGATTTGGGGGACTTTAGTCGTCTTCCTGTCCTTTCCTTCTCAGCCAATTCAAGTTCATTCATTTTTGCAGAAAGGAGAGGCAGTAATATGGCGAGATTCAATCATTTTAGTTTCGGTCAATTTCGCTGAACGCCTTCGCGTTCAATATGTATCAAATCAGACTGGTGCCGGTGGGGCACAATTTTACCAAAAAGAAGGAGAGAAAATAGGGAGACTCTCATAAAGAGCGAGAGTCGTCCGCAATCTAAACGAGCCATTCGGTACACGTATGACATGTAGAGAGAGAGAGAGAGAGAGAGAGATAGAGATAGAGAGAGAGAGAGACGTGTACGTAAATAGGTCATTTAGTGCGCTCACAACACAGAACAGCAAAGGTCAGATAACACGAAGATACAGACAGAGGGAAGACATAAATCCGTACATCACACACACACAAACTCAGACAGGGAAGACGGCACATGTATTACACATATATAAGACATTCACGACAAGACAGGAAACAATTGTTAGCCAACAAGATCTGTTTTATATGTCCTACGTATCTTTACTATCCTATTTATCTACGTGCTTAGCTCTTTCTACCCTTCCCTCCTTTTTCTTCTCGCTTGTCATGTCTGCGAGCGTTCCCAATTGCCAATACTCACACCTTGGTTGGTCGATCAGAAATTAACCTGGTCGTGCTAGTTACCCATGGTTGGATCTTAAACCATTTTCAGTTCCTTCCTTTGGTGGGAAGTTCTCCAGGCTGGGGCAACGGCAAGTATTGATCGGGAGAACAGTCGGGCAGCTTGGCTATATCTATAAGAGTGTGAGAAAGGGGGGCAGTGCATTTTGAACATCAGCAACATTTCTAACTTCCTAGACGGGTGGTGTCGTAGCAACCCTTACCCGTATATTTTTCTTTGTCCTTTCCCTACCTAGTCAAACGTCCAGTCACATTATTTAACACGTCATTTCTAGTCAATTTTTTTTTTCGTCATTCAATACCTGTCCAGTTTCTATGTCAGTCCATTCTCTCAGTCGCTATGTTCTAAGGAGGAACAGTCATGTTTAAGTCTACGTCTTTTTAAAACTTATCGTTATGAGGACTATACACTTATTCCCTCTTTCCCTTTTCGTCGGTGGTTCGACCATCGCTCTTCCACACTTCAGCCGACGTTCTGACGTGACCTGCAGAAGGGAGGAAGAAGAAGGGATGGGGGGACAGCATGCAGTAGTCCGAAAATGCCTTTACCTACCTCTTACTCGACCTATCTCCACGTACCGCCTTTCTTTACCATCTCGGCGTTTAAGCCCAAGGAGACCAGTAATGTCAGATAGATAATCATTGACGATCTGCGTATCTACATGAGTTACTTGGTCGCAACCCTCTTCGTCGGGTGCAAAGGTGACGGTCAGGTGGCATTTCCGTGGTGTCGTTTTAAGGGTGTCCAAAACACTTTTCTGGCTGCCGGTGACACACAATGTAGCTGCTAAATATCTGATCCCTTTCGATCTACATCTTTCATCATACTTATTCTTCGCTCACAGTAGTAAGACATCCAAAACTCATTAATGCAACTGCTACAACCATGCTTTCTTTTTCAAAATACTTTTAATAAAAAGTGTTGATGTACAAATACAGGCCTGCAACTCGGTGGGCCGGCTACAAAGCAGATTGAAACTGTACACAAGAAGAACGAAATTTGTGGTAATTCATTGCATAAAGTGCAGCAGTGCAATAAAATCGCATTAAACTTCCCTACAGAGCAAGCATGATGCATGTCAGTAATTCATCTTTAATAAATTCATAAATTCATTATCCAAGTTCATTCGTTACCTAAATTACACCAATTCATTTTCCAAATCATAATCAGTACCCACCCTAAATCAGTTCATTGTCCAAGCACATACTCAATATCCTTCATATCTACTTTCATTATCCAAAATCTGCATATATATCTCGGGACAAAAAGCTGCGCAATCAGGGTGCAACAAAGTTTATTCAAAAACGTCTCATTTTGTGTCGGCGCCATTTTTGGGTGGGGTCAGGCGAGTTCCAGCATAGTCAGAATGTCTCCAATGACTCGTGATTGGACCGGAGCCTTCCGTTGGAAGTTCAAAAAGTTTTGAATCATGTGGTTAACAGTTCTAACAATATGGACCATTAGTCAAAGAGTGGGGAGGGCGGCAACAATTTTCCTACCGGGTCATTCTGGTGTTCCACCGGAACTGAACAAGTCTATGCCGTGGCTGCATTTTAGCCATTTCCAATCCGAGGCTGGCGCCGGCAGGAGTTGCACCGACGTCGTGGTTCCCAGTGAAGGGGGCGGGGGCGCCCATGCGGAGGGATCGGGGTGCCCCCCGGCTCTTATAGAATCTTCAAGGTTGAGGAGAAGAACAGACATGGGGCGTGTGCCCGTCCAGGGCAGAAGACCGCTTTTTGATGTTGACCCTCTTTAAGTAAGAGCATTGGGGTGTCGCTGGAAGCCTCCACCTGGAGGGAGGTGGGGGAGGCTCGTTCGCGCCGCCTCCCCCTTCCAGCGACCCCGCGCCGTTCCTCGGCTCCGTCGCTTCGACATTGGCCGTGCCAGCCATTGAAGATGGGGGGGGGGGGGGTCGGTGGCTGCGGCAAGACATCCCCCCCTTTTTCTCCTGACATGTGGCGGGACTACCTACAATCGTCCGGGCTTCGACATGTGGCGGGACTATCTGCAACTCCCAGGGTTGTCCGACCTCGCCTTGGCTCCGGTCCTCGTTGATGGCCAGATCAGGCAAGAGAGGGGGTGGGGAGTGGTCGGCGGCTGAGGCAAGACAGCTCCCTCCCCCCGTGGCCTGCAGGGCAGCAGAAGAGAAGAGATGGAGAGGTCCTGGCCATTCTCTAGACCGCCTGCCCAACATCATCTCCTACTGACCGTGGCCAGGCGAGCCCCTCGTGCCTCGAGGCCTCGCCTTCCGGATGGGCGTAACCGCGGACCTGTTGCACTTCGGGAGCTTCCGGAATGGGGGTAGGTACCTATTGAGTTGTTTCTATTTCATGTGACCGTTATTTGGGCGTGGCGGGCAGTGAGGCAGACATGTTGGGAGCAGGAATAGGCAGTGAAGCCTAGCTACCTCGTGGCTATTTTTGTTGTCAAACTTTTCGCCATTTTATATTTCTTATTACGAACTATTTCTAATGTTTCTTATTTTTAGTGAAGTCAAAAGCTCATCAGGGGGTTACTGACTTAGCCTGATTTCTTTTTCTTTTTCTTTTTCTTCCTTAGCGTGTTTCGAGCTAAAGCTTTCTGTTAGTAGGGAACGGTGATCACTTCATATTTTTATGTGTCCTTTTCATTAGGGGGGGTACTTCTGGACGGACCAGACGAGTTCCCTCCAATAAATGGTCCGGGGTGGAACGAGATTATCGATCAAAAGGGGAACATATATTCCTTCATTAGGGTATCATCCTGGACAGACCGAGCGATGTACTTCCACTTACTAGGGTAGCCTCCTGGACGGACCAGATGGTCTACTTCCATTAAATGGCCCATGAGCGGGGAGCATATGTCCTCCATAAGGGTAGTCTCCTGGGCGGACCATGCGAGCTACCCCCCAAACAGTGGGGAGTGGGTAGGACTGACGAATTCACAAAGGGGCATAACCTACCCTTTACTGCTTGCAAAGACTAGATAGAATATTTCTACTCCACGTTGTTTGCAGGCAGAAAATACCTCAAACGAAACAATTCCTGGAACAACAATGTCCAGGCAACCAACCAATCAGTGGGGAGAAAAACAGGCATGACGGATTACAACGGGGACAAACGTCTGCATTACCTGCCCTTCGCTATCCAGAAAGGAAGACAGAATATTTCTACTCGTCTCAGTTTGTAGACAGGGAAGATCTCAAAGAGCAACAATCGATTATTAATCGATTTCAAACAATCAGTGGGGAGAAAAGTAGGCATGACGGATTACAACGGGGACAAAAGTCTGTATTACCTACCCTTCTCTATCTGCAAAGAGGGACGACGTTCCTATTCGCCGCTGTTTACAAACAGAGAATGTCTCGTTCTCAAAAGAGAACCAATATGTCAAGTAGCATTCAAAGCTAAATGAACCAATACCAACAATATCAGTATACAAATACCGATTTCAATACAAACAATCAATCAATCAGGTGGATAGAACCACCCTACCAATCAGGCGTAAAAACACCCTACTTAATCTTACCCGGACCGGACCATACGGACAGTTCTTCATCTCCCTCCTCCAGCGCCCGATCGTTCTCTTACTCCATGTAGCATTCCTGTGGGATTCCAGTCAGGACAATAGGTCACTCAAGAGAGGTCCGTTCAGAATTGGTGAAGTTCTTTTCGATCGGCAGCCGGGCGAGGGCCCTCTCAAGGCAGGCATGCCCCGATCATTCAGATGTTCACTTCTTCGTCTGGATCTCTCTTACCGAACCTTATGTCACTGATGGACCCCGCGTTGGGACGCCAATTGTGGAACATGAGCCCATATTACTACCGATGCCCAGGCCGCTGGCGCAAACCACCTCTTAGTTCCCATGTTGAATAGTTACCAAATAAAGAGACGGGCGCTGGAAGCAGGAATCAAGAACAGAGTTTAATTCTCATGAGGAGAGCCAGTCATTTCGGACACGAAACACAGTGTCTTTCGGGAGGTGCTCTAACAAGTGAGCTGAGACTCTTGCTTTTATACCTTACAAAACATTTGGCATTACAGTCACAGCATTGTGAAACGAAGGAAAGATAACCCTATAATCCTCGTGTCAATCCTACCCCACATGTGTTCACAACAGGGACCCTTGACCTGCTGATAAGAGGGGAGGGCAATCACGCAGCTGAGTGTTCCGTCAACTGTTTAGGATGTGTACGCCTGATCATAGCCCAGGGGGTGGGGTGGCTAGGATCAATAGTGGGTCCTTTGAAGAGGAGTGACTTCATACAATAAGGGCCGTAAAGGGTATCTCCTGGCTTAGGCGATGGCCTCGGACACGTGTGGTCAGCCGGACTCGGGGGAAGGGGTCATCAAAGGAGTGGTATTCATGCTGCGTGGACAATCGAGCGCGGAGGGAAGGCTCGTCAACAGAGGGGTATTCATGGAAGGAAAGGAGGTGTTGGTCAGGCGCGGCCGTGACTCTCAAGGACAGGGCTTTGCAGAAGAAGAAGGTTTATGACTTGCCCATGTGAGGAGAAAAGGGGGGGGGGGGGTCAGGGTGCGCGCAGGGTCGGAGTCGCACAGAGAGAGAGAGGTCTTATGACCCGTACAAGAGAGAGCGGGGGCAGTCAGGTGCAGCTGGGGAGGGCTACGTCAGCTAAGGCGAAGGATGCCTCTTCAAGAAGGAATGGGGGGTTTTGTGCGGGTCAAGCAGGAGAGTTGCCTTTCACAGTAGGGTCGCGCAGAGGGAGAGGGTTTCATGGTCTATGCATGAGAGAGGGTTTAAGATACGCGCAGGAGAGAAGCCGGGGATTCCAATGGGTGAAAGGCCATGGTGCCTAGAATGGCGGTACATATGCATAGGGGTATGGGCTCTCACTGGCAGAGTGATGCGGTCAATAGTTTACGGTATTCATGGTGCTCACAGGGAGAGGAGTGGGAGAAGAAGGGGAATGAATGCTGTCTATGTACATCGATTTCTTCAACTTTCACACAGATCGATAATAAATCGATAAACCCTGGTGTCAGTGTCTTTTTTCAAAATCGGTAGGATAGGACTGTTACACACATTGTAAGGGACTTCTTCAACCACTCCGGCTTTAATCAGATCCTGCACTATTTGTATAAGCGCCTCCTCCCCCTCCTGTGAAATCCGATACTGAGGCAGACGCGGCAACACAGCTCCTTCCTTTACACTAATGTGCACTGGAGGAATAATCATTTGTCCTACGTCGGTATCGGATGTATCCCACAAGGATTCAGGCAGAGAGGCCAATGCAGCTTCTACCGTAATCAAGTACACCCTCTCTATTGATGGATAATTATCATTCAAAATAACACGCACTCCCTCAGGGGAGCACCGTATCGTGGCCCGGAAATACTTGAGCATATCCAGGCCGACGATGTTGTCAGGAGTGTTTGGAGAAAGTAGAAATGGACATGGTGCAGCAAACTAATCAACATAAAGTGCAAGAGGTTGTGACAGTGGGCTAACAGAAGGAATTCCATCGAACCCTATTGACGTAATCGATGAGCCAGACAGGGGAGCCCTCTGAACCAAATTTGCTGGACAAAGCGCTACGAGTAGCTCCTGTATCAACCAGGAACTTATCAGTAGAGCCCAAAACATGTGCTGTAACATAAGGACCCCTCTGATCTACTGGCACTTCAACTGGTTCCTTTCCCCATCCTACGCAATCCTATGCATACTGAGAATCATGCTGTTCGGGAGGTGTATATTCAGACATTTGGTATTGGTTTCGTCGATCAAAAACATTAGACCCATCATGGGATCGCACATTGGAATCAAATCTAGCTCGGTCATTCGTGGTGTATCGAGGACCTAAAAAGTTTCCTCTACCTCTTACAGACCCTTGCCCACGCTCTTGGCGATGTGTACATAACACCGGGCAATCGCATGCCCAATGGCCCTTCAGTTTACAATATGCACATTGATCCCGGGCCATATCAGTACGACCCTGCGAGGGAGTAGAAAAGTTTTTGCCACCCCGCTCATTTCCTCTACGCTGTTGCCCATATACTTGTGCTAGCATTACCTTCATTTTCAAATCCTTAGTTTTCTTTTCCTCACTCCCTTTCGCTTCTAATTCCTGACGCTCGTAATACTGAGCCATCGTCAGGAGGGATGCTGGTGTCGAGGTAGTCCAAGAACTTTCACTCGCTTTTAATCGAGCTGCTATACTCGGTAATAAATTTGAAACATATTTATCGACAAAAAGATGTCGACCCGTGTCATCTGTAAGCGACTGACCGCTAAAATCATGAAACGTTTCTTCAAACCGCGTAAAGAAATCCGACACGGATTCGTCTACTTTCTGTTTACAGGATGCTAACATAGTCCAATCAATCTTTTTAAGGGGGATAAGCGTTTTCAATTAAGTGACTATGGCAACGGGAAGATCTAAAATCGATTGGGGCGGTTTCTGTGCTGGTTTTCTCTCCCTGTCCTCATCCTCAAGATCAGCCCACCGAGCTTTAAATATCGGAAGATCGTCAACCTTTCGGATCGACCTTCACATATCTGGTGGCAGAATAAGCCCGAAAAACAAATCAATATCGGCCAAAGTCATAGTACAAGAATTCAGAGCCCCCTCAACTTCCTCATAAAAAGCTGCGGGATTCTTTCGGGGATCGGGTAATGCTGCTTTCAATGCCATGACATCTGCTCTATTCCAAGGAGTATATACCCAATTATAAATAAAATACCCTTGAGCATCAGGTGACCCCTTATCCGAACTGGTACCCGCTCCCTTAGGGGGAACGTACAAAGGCGCTGCCTCCCGCATCGGTTTAACAGGCACAGTGTCGATCTTATCTGAATGAAAGATGGGTGACTGCTTCCCGGCGCCAGACAGGCCCGAAGACTCGTCGCCGGCCTTCCGTTTCCGTGCCTCTTCCCGGAGTCGAAACATTTCGTCCCGCAACGCAAACAGTCGTCAAACTGCATTGGGCACCTGGGAAGAAAGAAAAAGACCTTTACGTAATTCTTTAGCATCAGCTACCACATCCTCTGGTTCAAGAACATCGGAGTATTTCCGAAAGGCGGTCACTACTTCATCGGAAAGGAAACAAACAAAATACAGTCTTTCTCTATCCTCCCATGACTCAAGCTCTGTTAACACATCAATTAAAGACACAGTATCTTTGGCGACCCGATAAGCAATCTTACGAAGATCAGTCATACGATCGGCCGATAACATAACATTCGGGGCAGACGGGCCAGCGTAGGGCGGGGGTGAACGATCTAATAACAAAAAATCATCATCCGATTTATTAAGGACAGGATAGAGTGGCTGGCGAACAGAATATTGGCCAGATATTTGCAACCGCCGTTCTTTCTCCTGCTTTTCTTCTAACTCCTTAGCTTCACGCTTTTTCAACTCTTGCGCTTTCTCACGCTCACTCTTTCGCTGCTCTTTCTCAATCAGTGCTTGCTCATGCTTCTCACGCTCTCGCACCTCTTTCACCCACATACGTATGCATTCAAACATATCTTGTCGCACTCTCCGCTTACACATACACTGTTCCACATACTCAATTTTCCTCAAATCGAACGATCCATACATAGGCCATCGCAACTCAGGATCCTTCTTGGTGTATTTCCTCCACAACATGCTGTACATTATAGGGGAAAGACCAAACTTTACATACATATCCCTATTCGGCGTCCCCTCCGGGGGAGCCGGCTGTGATTCTTCAAGTACCAACCGGTCATTTCCAAAACAGCAGCACCACTTACGAAGTGCGCTAAAAACGGGCATGTCTCAAAATAATGCAGAATATGCAATATTACAATAAATTGGCACTTAAAACGTTGCGCCGTTCAAATTCATAGGTCAGGAGAAATTTCCCAACATTGCCCACCTATATGGGTTGCAACTCATATATCACAATCATAGACACATTCACAAATGACTAGTCAATTTCAAATTCAAACAAATTAGTCGGGGCAAGCGTATCCTAAAACTGCCTTGACAATCAAGACTATCAAAGGCTCGGGGCAAGCATCGCACAACGATTCTTACCAATCAAAAGCGTCCGGATTCCAACTGCCAAGTTCTGAATTCGCCCAAACGGCCACTACACGGCAAACCGACAGAAGAGGTCTCAGTCGAGGACCGGCGCCACCCAGACGGTCAGATCGGAAGGGAAGGAAGAATACCTCGGGATGCCAGGACTAAAGGCGCCGCTGGCAGTGATCACGTCCCCGGCAAGGTTCCAATTCTTCGTCACGACCAGTCCTTCGAGCATCCGAGTCGCCGATGAGCCCCACGTGACGGGCGCCAATTGATGAGTTCAGGCCTCAGCCAGGCCCGCAAATGCGAAAGGTTCACTCTTCTGTACGCAAAAAGTCCTCAAACTATATAAGAAATTGGCACGGAAACTGGAAATACAAAGACAAAGTTTAATAAACCTTTAAAGGTGGTACTACAACCCACACAACACCCTTCAGTATTGTACAAGGTAGCACAAAGAACTCAGACACGCGGTCCCCTTTTATACACAAAGAAGGGGCTCATAAGTGGGCGGTTACAGCTCAAAAGTATGATTTACAACCATATAAGGACATTTCTTGAACACAATCAATACATGGGTGGAGTTAACGGTTCATGAAGCCCCCTGAATGCACATTCCAATCCCCTCTAAGCAGATACAGATGTTACACGTACTGAGCATGCGCCAGATAGGCTGGAACTATTTATAGCTTGTTGCTGGGCAAACTCCAGGGGTGACGGTCAGTGAGGTAGGACTTGCCTCATGGCGAGCACATGGCATGATGTAGCCTACAAGATGGAGGCCAGAAAACAAAATGGAGTCTGGCCGCAAAACACAGAAAGAGTGGGAAACTACACTGAAGACACAACAATATGTCTTCAGCGAATGCTTAACATTATCGCAGTTTTATTTACAACAAATTGAGGTATCAAGAGGGTCTTCCTGCGTCTCTACATGTACCTGCGCTACAGTCATTATGGCATCCCTGTTACTGATAGCAGGAATATTAGGATTATCAGGCATAGGTGTATCCACTGCAGCGAGAGGCGCCTCATCCTGTGGTAGTGGGGCACTTCTCAGTCCTAAAGAGGCCCTTCTCTCATTATTAATCTGATTGACCTTTTTAACTAGGAGATTATGCATGGTACCCAGCCCAGAGGTAGGTTTATCTACTTTACCTCTAGACATCACGTCTGCTTAATGTAAAACTCTGGGTAAAGAATAATGAATTAAAACAATCACCAATATGAAATACTACAGATCACTTTTACAAAAACATCCAAGTTTTTTTTTTTTTTTACATATGAAGTCTCACTTATAATTGATGTCTTTAGCAGCAGAAACAAGATCTGTGGCCCAGCCCAGTCTCCTCAGGCCTCTGAGGGCCACAGAGGGCCCGCCCTTTGCCAGGTCTTAGCCCGGCGCTGCCCGCACGCGTCCCGCGGGACGGGAGTCGCTCTGGTGATTTGTAGCGCCTCCGGGCGCTGGTGCTGGCGTCGGAAGTGCGACGAGGGTCCCGGGGCACCTGGGGGTTGTAGTCTTCGTAGCCGTTGCCCTCACGGCACGATAGTGGAGCCGCTGGCCGCGCCCATCACCCAGCAGCTGGGAGAGAGCACTGTTCTGCAAAGCCGTTGCCCTGACGGCTGGATACAAGCAGCTGGACCTCAGGTTGGCCCCCCCCTTGGAGCTCCGGCCGCTCCGGCGATTTGTAGCACCACCGGGCGCTGGTGCTGGCGTCGGAAGTGCGACGCGGATCCCGGGGCATCTGGGGATTGTAGTCTTCGTAGCCGTTGCCCTCACGGCACGATAGTGGAGCCGCTGGCCGTGCCCGTCCCCCAGCAGCAGGGAGAGAGCACTGTTCTGCAAAGCTGTTGCCCTCACGGCTGGATACAAGCAGCTGGACCTCAGGTTGGTCCCCCCCTGGAGCTCCGGCCGCTCCAGCGATTTGTAGCCCCTCCGGGCGCTGGTGCTGGCATCGGAAGTGCGACGGGGGTCCCGGGGCTCCTGGGGATTGTAGTCTTCATAGCTGTTGCCCTCACGGCACGATAGTGGAGCCGCTGGCCGCGCCCGTCCCCCAGCAGCAGGGAGAGAGCACTGTTTTGCAAAGCTGTTGCCCTCACGGCTGGATACAAGCAGCTGGACCTCAGGTTGACTCTTTTTCTTTTTTACCCTTTACACCCACTCCCATCAACAACCCCTCCCAACAGTACCGCCATTTAGTTGTCATCACATTGAAAGTGTTTGCGATCACCCACCTCGAGTACCAATACTCTTGAAACATGCCTTTTGAATCCCATTGATGAATCCCAATGTGTACAAAACCATCGGAGGCTCTTGAATATCTATAAGGCATGTCTTTTTAAAATTAAATAGAGGAAGTTACTCTTCTGAATTTTTTTTCTTACCAATACTCTATCTTACAGGAGAATTTTCGTATTTAGAAAAATCGTGAAACATTATACAGAATCTGGAAAACTTTAAATATTCTGTGATAGCAGCTCTGTGATGTCCCAGTGATATTGTCCATGGACCAGGTAGGTGCCATTGCTGTAGGTGAAGTATCTCTAGAAATGTGCTCACACACGTAAGTTCTATCACATTGTTCCACACCACAGAGGCCAGGAAAAAGATTGGATAGGAATTGTTCTTGCATAATGTAATTTAGATAGTTCTTTCAGGATGAAGGAGGGCTTAACTGTCAGCACTACTTGACTGGGCACACATTAGGTAAATGGGGTATCAGTGCTAAGTGCCAGTAGCTCTCCTATCCACCATTGTGATCATACTAAACATAAACATTAAGGTTAAGCAACCTCAATGAAAATGAATACATGGGCTAGAGATTTGAATCCAATCCAATCAAAAAGTGTAAAGCAATTCAAATCTATTAGAAAACAAACACATCAGAGAAAAATCATTCTTGACCTTTCAAGTTGTGCAGCAGATCTGGTAGTTTATGGAGAGAACCTTATTTCCATTTCGAGATAGCCCTTCACCATGCTTATATGATGCTCCACTTGGCCAGTGATTTGGACAAAGAAGAACTTGAGAAATCATGCAAAAGTGGGTACATGGTATGCAAGTCATGCCAGGCTAACACATTGTCTCACTGATTAGAATAGACTGTTTTTATGGGAGGATGCTTTGTTGCCAACCATATATCAATCACTTCTTCTGACATGACAAAGACCAGTATGGTTAGGAGAATCTTTCAGCTTCAAGCCGCAAGACAGGATGTGGATAGGTCTGGGTGAAGAACCCCTCAATTTAGATTGGGCAGAAGATCATCACTTTAAGAAAAAAACATTTTCCTCGCTCAGCTGCGGGCTATTACACATTTAAAAGCCCACTTCGGCCTGATTGTCTTAATCTTTTGGGTAAGGCTAGCATTAGACTGAATGCCTAGTGTAGACCAGCATCCCATCAATCAAGCCTGTGCCTTTATGGACTCAGTCAAGGCGAACTCTTTAGGACAAAAATGGTTGCATTTGTGGTTCTTCCGTGGTGCCGAGGGCCAAGGCAAGCATCCTCCAACAGGTAAAAATGTAATTCCAAATTACCTGGTACAATTTCCAGTCATCAGTTGCTGGCATCAGTCTGTTAAAAACATGTCTAAATTTTGCTACCACTAGATGAACAATATAGATTAAGGGATCATGCTTGTTGGCCCATGCACAAACAGTCACCACATTACTGCAGAGGTAAAATGCCTGCTGCAGTGCTCATGTTGGCATAGTGCATTAATGTTTTGTTGTTTGTTTCACCCTACATTGAATGATCCTCCTTTGACCGGAGGACAGGAGAAACTGCCAGATGAGTCGCTTGCAAGTTTTAAATACATCAGAATTAATTTTCCAGACCAAAGGCCACTGTTGGAAATTTCTATGGGGCGGACACACAAGGAAAGCAGGAACGCACATCTCACAAGCATAACCATGTCAGTTTGATTTAAATGGTTCTCTCAAGGTAGGTTTATCCCGGGATTCCCGCCTTCAAAAGTCTGTATGCGTAATGAGGGAGTTTTATAAAACATCCAAGAGTCCATTCCAGTCTTGATTTCATTGGGAACACCGTCTTCTATGGAGGGACCCATTGGTTTTTCAAAGCAAAAATTTTAAAAAGCCAGGAGAACAAAATTGTGAGACCGTACAAGGGGAAAACTAGGTCGCTGTTCGCATGAAGCCACGAGAAACTGCTGAGAGATCAGAGAAGGCTTTTCCAAACTAAGTAAAAAGACTGATCTGTTGGTTGTTGGAAGTAAATATACAAAGAGCTGTCGCATTCTAAAAAGAGTTTGATTTTATGAGAGGATCATTCAACTGACAGATAAAATTAATGTTGTTGCTGATCGGGTGGGCTAACACAACTGTTAGCAGCCTTTGAATTAAAAGATTTCTGAAAGGTGAGTAACTTGAATCAAGAGGAAGGGCGATCCCTTCTAGCAGCCACCCTGCATGAAGAGATATCTTTAGAAAGAAACTACTTCTGGGGGACAAAAAGCAAATGGCACAAAATACCTCCAAACTAGAACTCCTTAAGGGCAGGACTCAGTAGAAAGGACCCAAAAACACCTCAACAGAAATACTAGGGAAATACTAGTTAGAATGGAACTTCTCCCCTTATACAACATTAATTAGACCTGGAAGGAAAAGGACAGCTACAGGAAGCTAATGCTGCCATGATGGCTTGAGCAGACAAGGTAAAACAGTACTGACAGGTCACCATCTTGGACTGGGAGATATTAGATCTTTCAAGCTGGTGCCCGCCAGTTCAGGATGCTATGGAAGCTTGCAAGTGCAAGCAGGATTCATACTGAGCCCAATCACCAATCTCCCAAGTGTACCAAGCAGACAGAAATGCCCCAGAGCAAGACCGCTGCCCTCCAACAAGCATGCACCACACCCAGCTCTGTGTCTTGCACACCACAAAGAGGAGTACATGAAGCAATGGCAAATGCGAGGTGCGGAGCTCCCAACAATTATTAGTAAAATACACTTGTTGGCAAGTCTATCACAAGAACATAGAAGCTGCCCACTTAGGAATAAGCCTTTCTAAGAACATTTCCACAATACTGACAAACAGTTGTTGGTGCATAAGGTCATGTCAAGAAGGCAAGTCTGGACAATAATAATGAAACCTGTAAATGTAATTCAGGCTTGGCAACAAACTGCAACACTAATACCCATGAATTATGTGCCTTTGTCTACAGAAATTAGGCCATTACTCAACAAATACATTAGAACTTTCTTTTAAAATTTGATCAACCAGACCCTGAATATACTTTGGGAGATGAGGAGTCCCTAGCCTGAACAGTCCCATAATATTAGGTTGCACCTCGCTCAAAGACAGTAGTCATTAGAAGGCCTCAGAGTTGGACTTCAAGCAATCTGACAATGGCATATTGTTCCTTGAGGGCAGGGTTTAAACCCGACAAAAAAACTGCAAAAGTATTTAGAAAATGCCTGTTCATCCCATTACTGAGGAGGTGGGGAAGCTTGTGGATCAAGTGCTTCTGACACAAGAAAAAATGAGCACTGGCAAACCAAATCAGTTGTGCCTTCAATATATGGATGCAGACCTATAAGCGTTTCCAATGCTTCTTTGTTTTGGTATAGTTTCATTTTTTGAAGTATACTAAAAACCATTCTAAGCTGGCTCTGTTGCATACTTGTGCACTTACAGGCTGTCAAATTTGAATCGTCTTTGCCATAAAGCATTCAAAGATGAACACCTGAGTGTGCACATCGTGAACTCAACGGTGGATATTTTTCTTATTTTTGAAAGTATTTTATTGAGTGTATTGACATATAGCAACATGACATGCGATACAAGTATAACGTTTGCTGTAATACAAACATTACAAGTAGATGTAACCCATTCCATATAACCCTTACAAAGATTCCTTCTCACATAGATCAAGGTATACAGGGAAAAAGGACTTAAAATTATAGCCCGCCATAATACGAAGACGTAGGTGTGAGTAGATAAAGCAAGGGTTATGCATAACGAAGAGTTCCCACATTGTAGGATGTTCGTTATTGAGTGCAAGACTCACCTAAAGTATCACGTATATCAGAAAAAAACTTGTAGGAAGGAATTATAAACCATTGAGGGGAAGAGGGGAGTGTGAGGGAGGGGGGAGCTATTCAAGAGTAAGTGAGTGGGTTTGGGTCGACCCTAGGTCAGTAGTGTGTGAAAGTTATCCAACTTGAATTTTCTCCTCAATGAAGCTATCTATAGAGCGCCAAACAGTGCTGGATTGTGAATGGGGATGCAGAGAGTGCGCCCCTCTAAGGTATGAGACCCATTCCCACCAAGTGTGGTGAGAAAGATGATTGAATGATTTCCACTCGAAAAGAATAAATTTCACTGCAATAGTAAGGAGAAGATTGAAAAGAGCCATTTCGTTAGCATGGAGTCCTAAAGCGTTCTTGGAGGCATAGGGACCTAAAGCTATCACAGGAAAGCATAAAGTTATGGGTAAGTGAAACATCTCTGAAAGTCTGTCCTGGATTGCACACCAATATGGGACCAAAAGTGGACAATCAAAGAACATGTGTTGGTATCGCCATTTAGTCCCTGCTCTATTGTTACAATGTTAAAACCTCCTATGTCTCACTCTCTGCAAATCTTTATAAACTCTGTCAATGCTTTTAAATTGGTGGACAAAAGACGGCCGGAACCTCTTCATAATTCTAAATGGGCTTCTTTGTGGCATAACCCTAAAGGTAAAACAGAGCTAGACAGTCAGGTTGTACAAACATAGGCTTCCAGCGGAATTACATTGATCAGACATCTATATGACACCAATGATGACCCGCTTCCCTTCTCAGCCTTGGCGGATAGGTTTGGCCTCGCCAACATGGACTTCTATAGTTTCCTTAAAATAAAGATGAAACTCTCAAAACTCACTTTCACCAATGGTGGATATTTTTTAATAGTGTTTCTAAAGATGGCTGCCCCCTGATATTAGCTTTACCAATACATTTATACAAGTATTGACACAGCCAATATTGGTGGATAAGGAGAATAATCAGAGGACAGGGTTGAGATTGAACGATAGATTTTGAGTAGAGATGCAACAGAGAACAGAGAGAGAGGGTGCCTTTTTTTAAGACTAGACAAGCAATGTGATCAAGTGAAGAGAGATACTGTAGTAGCTGGAGCAGAAAGAGAGGATGGGTGGGTGGCAACGGAAGCATCCTTAATCAGAGGGAGAAAAATAGTCCCTCATGCAGTGGAATGCAAGGACTCCATAGAAGGCGGAAGTGCACATAATCAGATGATAGAAGGAGGTGAGCCTTTGGGTGTATCTGAGATGAGACTGACAATGTCTGAAGAAAAGGGCTAGAAGAGCAAACAGACAAAAAGTCAATGGCTGTATTGAGCTGACCCAAAGCCCACTATAAGTATACGCTAAAATATTAGATCACAATAGATCTGTCTATGACAAACAGCTAGATCTTTCTGTAAATGACACCTAAAAAGGAAATTACTTTTTGACTCCCTGAGTTCTTACCGAACTTCTGCCTCACTTCCAAGGGCGAGTTTCTCACGAGTACAATACTGCGGATAACACCAGACAATCGTTGAAAGTTCTCTGACAAATCGTTCCACCTCAGATCATGACATTGTTATAAGTATTAGCTCATATTTTACTAAACAAAAAAACTTGGAAATTCTCAGTGAAAATGAGGGATGCGTCTATGTTTTGGATTTTAATTGGAAGGTTGACAATGAATGATTGGTCATGGGGAACTTTGGGTAAAGCTTTCACAGTAGCCATAACACTGAAAATGTTTGTATAACTTTTCCACAAGTTATCATTACTTTCAATGTATGTGTGATTCCTCAAGATGAAACACGCCAGTGATTGTAAAACGTCTTTCCGAAATACCTTGGGCTGACAGCATTTAATTTAAAATGATACTGCTTTATGACACTTGGGGGCCAGATTTTAGGGTCAGCGATTTCCTAATTATGATTCTCAGCAATTCGTAATTAGGAAATTGATATCCCTGATGTATGAAACTCTTTGAATTTAATTTAGTGATTCCTAATATTAATGAGGTAGGTCGCACTTTGCGAGCCATCAGGAATAGCAGCCATCACAGGAATGGTGGTCTGCTGGGGTCAGCAGACCACCATATCTGTGATTGTTTGTTGATAGAGCAGTTTTTTTTTAAATGCAATCCATTTTCATTACAAGAAAACTGGAGGTGTGACAAAAAATAAAATGAAACATGGCAGTATCACTTTTTAAGAGCAGGCAATGGTCCTTTGGACCACTGCCTGCTCTTAAAAAACATCAGAATCAACATTCAGAAAGGGGAAGAGGTCCCATGGGGACACCTTCCGATTTACAAATGAATACAACCTCCCCCGAGGTGTCAGTAAAATATGAATGTTTTGCAGTTGTATTTTGGTTGCAAAACATTCATGCATACCACTGTGATTCGGTATTAGGAAGGAATGCTCTAAACATCCCCCTTCCAAATACAGACTCGCTAAACCAAATTGCAATTCGGTAACAGGTTACCTAATCACAATTTGGCTTCTTTTCATTTGAAAAAACCTTTATTGGGGTCACAAAGTGTCCACTGCCTCCCCCTGTACAGGCCCTGAGAGAACTGTCGAAAGGAATCTACAACAAGAGCATCAGTGGTATGTTCAACTGCCTGAGGATCGCTAATGGCCTGTATGGCCGTTAACTGAGCCTCTGCCCGCAATCTATGCGCCAACATCCTCCCCTCATGTCCCTGCTGAGGTAAAATTTGTGTTGCAAACGCAATAAGGCGTGTGCTGCTCTATCTAAATCGTGGTGCTTCAACATGCGTTGTTTCGTCTCCAACTCCCTCCGAACTCTCGGGGCCCCGTCCTCTTATGTATCGCTTCCAAGGCACCCACTTCCCGCTCTAACTCAGCATGCTTCTCTTTGCGTAATCGTGCATATGTTGCCGCAAGCACAATAAACTCCCCCCGCACCACTAGCTTCAGTGCCTCCCATACTGACGCTAGGGATGTGCCTTCCAGGTCATTATCTGGAAGATAATTGGTAATAGTATCCCGTATTCGTGTGACCACTCATTACGAATGGAGCAGGGAGTCATGGAGGCGCCAGCCGGGTGGCGGCGGACGCTGACCATGGGAGGTGAGAAGAACTGAAATGAGGGCATGATCTGAAAGCGAGTGCGGAGTAATATCCGCTGCTGCTAAATGGGAAAGGAGAGAGGACGTGGCAAAGAAGTGATCTAAGTGTGCGTACATCTTATGCGCTGCAGAATAGTCGGTGTAATCGTGCATTAGGGGGTGCTGGATGCGCCAAACATCATGCAACCCTCCCTCAAGAAGCCACTGCCTCTCCCGCTGCTACATTGCTCCCGACTGATAGGACCTCTACTCAGACCTGTCCATCACAATATTCAAATCCCCGCCCACGAGGATCGATGCATCTGGAGACGCTAAAACCTCAGCAAGGGCCATCCTCAAAAAGGGCTCTTGCCGTCCATTCGAGGCATACAGTGACCCTATTGTTTGCTGCGTCTTCCCCCATTGGACGCGGACCGCTAAAAACCTACCCTTAATGTCAGTGACCTGAGAAAGGACTTTGCAGTGTGCGTGCGCGCTAAAAAAGATCGCTACCCTATGTTCCTTGACCAGGCTTGAGGACCATAGCTGTAGGGGGAAATGCTTATCCTTCATCCTCTTAGTATCCTTGGAGAGAAGATGTGTCTCCTGGAGCAGGCAGACATCACCCCGCATTCTCCAATAGGGAAAGGATGGCCGAGCGCTTAACAGGGTTATTTAAGCCCCTAACATTCAGGCTCACAATCTTTAGGTCCCTACCCATAACACCCAAAAGAGAGGGAAGAGCTAATGCAGTTTTCCATGCCAACCGTTCTAAGTGGAGAAGGACGCACTAACTGCAGTCCGGGTCCTCGCCTGGCCTTTCGGAGAGCTGATGCGGAGCCCCAAAAACAACCCCAAAACCCCACACCCCACACCCCAAGCCCCAACACTAGAAAACCCAGAAGGATAGGAGACTCAGAAGTTGCCCAGAGTGACAACAGTCCGTCATACAGGCCCTTCTAGCAGGGGAACATGGCACCATCGTGAGGCTCCATGTAGGAATGAAGAAACTCAGACTGAAAAAGGCTGGGGTCAACTTAGCACTATGCTAGTCCTGTGCAAGACAAAAGTTCAATGTTTTTTGACTATATGATAAACTGTTTCTACTTGTCTAATGATGGGTTAACCACATCCTTCTAACACACACCCATCAAAGTGCAAGCTGCCAATGACTTGTGCTATTACACAATCATCAGAGAAAAAGTCTTTCTAGTGTATGATAAACCCCCAGCATGGTAGTTTGTCAGTAACATTTTATAAAAATTTGGAATATTAGGTAAGAAGGGGGGTCAGAGACCCACTCAAATAATAAACCCAATGCTTGCCAGTGAACCACAAAAGTCATTAAAAAGCCTATGCTACTCCTCTGGTAGCTTGGAACACAAAAAAACCAGACAACTTAGAGGCAATAATATATTTATGCAGTGCTCAAACAGTGATAAAGTGAAAACACAAGACAAGAAAAATCCCAAAACAAATTTAGAGAATTAGATTATCTTTCACTGAACAAGATGACCCCAAAACCATAAAAATCCAATAAATGGAACCAAAGTATTGAAACTTGCAGATATGTGGTTGTGCTGCACCGGGTCAATGTCACTAGTTCAGGCTGCTGCGATGGAGAAAGGGTCGGATACTGGGACTAAGGTTGTCTCAATGTTTACTTTCTCACACAATCCAAGTCCACGTGAGGAGCCTCAGCCTGGAGTATCTTGTTGTCAGGAGCCATGAGGATATCATTTTTGGTGCAAGGAGCAGGCCACCACTGGAACTATGCATTGGCGGGAGATGCAGGCATTCCATTCATTGCTGATTCAAAGAGCTTTTGCCATCGGATCTTCTATTAAGGGGAAGACGCAGGCTATGCTTGCGGTCACAAGGAGCAAAAAACTTCTAGATTTGAGACCAGTTGCAGTTACGAAGTAGAATAATACAAGGACAGAACCAACAGCAGACTAAGATCAAGGTGCTCCTGTTTCCTTTTTGTTAAAGGGATTAGTGCACAAAAATTCCTGCACCCGCCATCGTTAGATGAACTGCGAAAACAAAACAGAACTGGAAAAATGATGGAATGGTGCACCTGTGGCAGTAGTATATTAACTAGCGTCAAATGAATGAGTCTCGAGAGTTCTCCACTTTTGTCACCAGTTTTATTATAGCGTAGAAAAGCATCACCCAGCCAACGTGTTTCATTCAAAAAGATTTCTTGAACTTCATCAGGGCAAAATTTCCTTGATCCACAATGTGTGTCAATCAACGCGTGTCATGGGCCTCGTAATAAAGAAAACCAAAACATCCAAGACTTATGGGAAAAGACATGCTGCAACCAGAAACATAGCTGCGGAGATAAAACATGTGTAGCCATCTGATAATGCCACAAATGATGTGACCCGGATATATTACGGATATATTATTCTGGTTGTCTGTGTGGAAAACTGGTGCCACAAGCAAGTAGAATAAGTACATTTGGGCACCTGCTAAGAACCCAGGACCTGGTAGGGCACCTGTTAGACCTGTCATCCTTAGGGTGGCCTTCCCCCAAACATTTTGCCTGCTTACTTCCTCTTTTTGCTGATTCTTTATGGTGGCCTTAGTACTCTGATCACCTTACCACTGCTGACCAGTGCTAAATTGCATATGCTGCTCCCCTAAACATGGTAACATTGGTGTATAAAGAAAAACCAAAGGAAATGATGGACAGAGCGTTGACAATACAAGCACTCACCCCCAGTCAACTGATCTGGGTTTAATCCATCACCGTTCTTTAGCCCACTCTGCCACCCCAGTTCAGACATGGCCATATGCAAATCAGTCTGACCCTGTGCCTCATGGTGTATACACAACTTGCATATTTAATTGACGTGTAAGTCCCTTGTAAAGTGGTATACCATTTACCCAAGGCCTGTAAATTAGATGCTACTAGTGTGATGGCAGCACTAATTGTCCCATACACACCAGTAGCCCTGTAAACATGTCTCAGACCTACCATTTCAGAGCCTAATGTCAATCCTTTAACTCCCCTTTTAATACACATAAGTCACCCCTAAGGTAGGCCCTAGGTAGCGTTTAGGGCAGGGTACTGTGTAAGTAAAAGATAGAACCTGTATGATTAACTTTTGCCTGTCCTGGTAGTGACAAACACTCAAATTCGTTCTTTACTACTGTGAGGCCTGCTTCTCTCATATAAGTTAACATTGGAGTTTCCTTTTAAGCACTAATTCCTGAATAGGAAGGAGGGGCTGTGTCATGTTTTCTATCATTGGAATGCCAATGATAAATGTTCTCTACTGGTGAAGCTGGATTTAACAGTACTATTTTAGAAATGCCACTTTTAGAAAGTGGGCATTTTTCTACTCATATGGCTCTGTATGACTCAGGAAGACCTGGCTTGGCAGTTCGCACTGGACTGTTCCCTTGAGGCACAGGGTCAAGATTAATTTGCTTATAGCTGGGTCTGAACTGAGGTGGGGAAGTGACCTAAAGAATGTTGATGGATTCAACCCAGATCTGTGACTGGGGGTGAGTGTCTGAAAAGTTTCAGTGCACCATCCATTATCTCCTTGCGTTTGCTTTATTCACCCTAAGTTGGCAGGGAATGCCCAGACGTGGGTCCCTTGCTCACTTTGCCACTGGATTCAAGCTAGTCTTACTGATGAAGAGTGTTACCCAGAAACCGGTCTCAGGGTGCTTGTTTCCGGTTCATGGAAGAACTGGCTTGGCAGTTCGGACTGGGCTGTTCCCACGAGGCACAGGGTCAAGACTGATTTGCATATAGCTGGGTCTGAACTGAGGTGGCGAAGTGAGCTAAAGAATGATGATGGATTCAACCCAGATCTGTGACTGGGAGTGAGTTTCTGAAAGGTTTTAGTGCTCCGTCCATTATCTCCTTGTGTTTGCTGTGTATGACTGCAGCCTGTCTCCAATGCACATCTGGGGAAGGTGACAGCTTCACTTTGTGCATTCCCTCTAGCCAGCTACAAACACACGAAGGTTAGGTGTATTTGAGCACTGATCTGCATTCTGATTACTCTTCTTGGGCACGAAGGGAGGGAGGAGCTGACACTTACACCTCAATAGGTAGTGTTTTGTCCAAACACAAAGGCCAGATTACCCCCTACTGATAGTCTGGAGCCAGGGCTCAGAAGAAAGGGCTTCTCTGCACTCCAAAGACCCTTCTTTGAAGTCACCTCCTACTTCAAAGGCATGACTGGTTATACTGGGGCTCTGACCCCACCGAATCAGACACTACTGGAACTGTGAAGAACTCTGCCAGGAGGAAGGACTGATGTGCTGCTACAAGGACTGCCCCTCTGTTGGACTTCTGATCTGGAAGAACTGCTTTTTTGCTTTGCTGTATTGACCTGATGCCTGCTACCCTCTGCCATATTGAGGAAAGGAATGGACCCATCTCACCTGAACCCAAAGTGACTCCATGGGCATGCTAGCTTTCTCCCTATACTGAAGTCCCCGGGATATCAAAGACTTCCTACAACCTGGCAACAGCATCTCGACTCTGCCATATGTGAGTTTCCAACCTGCCAAGTGGTGCCAACCCAGTCTTTGGCCTTTGGAAGTGAGTTTTCTGTGCTGACCCAGCAAAAGTGACGCATCATGTCTATTGCGCGGATTTGAACAACACATCATCTCTAACACATTTACTGCTCGAGGACATCGCTTTGATGCCTTTGTGGCTCAACGATGTTGGACTGCACAGCTCAAGGTCTATGCATTGCCTGCATCACAAAGTGGCTTGCCGATGAAGCTTTGCTGACAGTGTGTGAATTGGAATCGATGCATTGCCTAAAACCAAGAAATCGATGACGACACATCACCTCCTCTGCTCCTTACGTTGGGTCTCCGACATCTATGCAGCCTCCATCCAAGGTACCTTTTCAGCGGGGCAAGGCAGGTCCCTTTATCCGCCCGTGCTCCAGGGCAGTCGGCCTGAACTTTGGGTTTTCCCTGGTCAAGAGGGACCAGAAATCCCACATTGGCACTTTAGGACTATAAGTACTATATTTTTAAATATTCTTTAAAAATTCATAACTCCGGTTTTACCTATTGGATTTTTGTTGTTTTCTTCTTGATTTACTCATAAAATATTGTCTATTTTTCTCACCCTGTGTAAATTATTTTTGTGGTGTTTTCATTGTGTTCCTGCATGTGTGTGTTGAACTAATACTTTACACATTGCTTCTTTATATAAGCCTGACTGCTCTGTGTTAAGCTACCAGAGGGAGAGCACTTGTTGTCATCATCCTCAAAAACTTTATTTCAGTCCTCAGACCATAAAAGTGCAAGTGCATACAATGCGTAAAAGGATTTTAGAAATGTACAAAAATACTTTGCTAATCAACTAAAAAATCACTCCATTACTTAAAGGTTAGATAAGAGAATAAAATAAGACAGAAGCGCTTGAAATCAAAGTCACCAAGAACCTATCCCTAAGTAGACATAAACGGCATGGCCCGCCATGCTTGCTAGATGATGAAAATAGCACTAAAAACAGGACCAATTAAAATAATCAATTTCACAGATGCACGGAATGTTATGCATTAACACGTATGATGAGCACTGGTTATATTTTAGTGTGTACCTAGGTTACCCTGGCTAGAGTGGTGGTTTCTACTTGGGCAGCATGCATACCTCTGCCAACCATAGATCCCATTTCTAACAGCAGCTCTTGGGGATCAGGACTCTCCAGCAGCCAGGACTCAGTCAGGTCCAGTTGGCGATGGTTAGCTGGGCAGTTGCAGGGAAAGGCTCTGGAAGCTAGTTGTGTCCCTGTAGCTCAAACAGGATGCCATCCAACTAATCCTTGGAGTTGATTCTGGGGATCCTGAGTAAAAGGCAAGCTAGTCTAGTCTTCCTTCTTCAGACAGCAAGTCAGCCCTTCTTCTGAATCTTCCACAGGTCCGGGAGTGTTGTGATGAGGGGTTCAGAGGCTGCCACGTTTATAACCAGTGACAGTCTGTTTGTAGGGGTCCCTCTCTTTGTCTGGACCTAAACTGGTTCTGGTCAGTTCGGTCCTTTCCCCTGGGTTTGGCTCCAAACCTCTAGGGTTACAAGGGGCATTCTGGCCCAAGTGCCATCTGCATTTGCCAATGACAGAGCAAGAAGCTTCAGCAGGCAGGAAGGGGTGGGCACAGCCCTCAAGCTACCCTTTGATGCTCTTGAAGGGCTTAGTACATCCCGAGGCCATCCTGCCCAGGAGAGGAACACTTTCCTCACACACAAGGCCCTTTTGTTCCTTGTCTGTAGGGAATACGCAACACACCACAAGAGAACATTTACAGTCATGTAACTCTGGACACTGGGAGAAAACCACATTTGATTTAAACAGGAATATGAAAAGGTTTTTGGAGTGGCATTTTAGAATAGTACCTTAAAATTCTACATTAACATTAAAGTGAGTGGAAGAAGTATTTCTCCAGCTTTTCTCAAACTGAAAGTATCACCCATGAAGTATAATAAGTTAACCCAGTGCTAGTGCATGTGAGAGATGACCTCACTACAGTGAAGAAAAAGGTTAGAGTTTTTCACCATCAGGTGATGTAAACCTAAGTACACATATCCTACTTTTTAAATACCATGCACCACGCTTTATGAGTCTTTAGGGCCTAACTTAGGGGTGACTTATAAGTATTAAAAAGGAAGGTATAGGCCGGGCAAAAGGTTTATTTTGTCAGATCGAAATGGCAGTTTACCGTCCACATTGACATGCCTGGTACATGTTTAACAGTGCTACTTCAATGGGCAGCATAATGAGTGCTGCTGTACTCTAGTAGTGTTTAACTTACAGGCCAAGTACATGTAGTATCATTTACTTGGGTAAATTAAGCCCCAGATTTACTAAGGGCCATATGTATCAACATCTCCATTTGCGATTCTCAAATAGCGATTTTCTGCGAATCGCTATTTGAGAGTCGCAAAATGCTATGTATGTAGGATTTGCAATAAATGTTGCGAATCCTACATATTCCTTAATTACGAATCTCAAGTTGCGATTCGCAATTAAGGAATACCTCCCCATTCATTCCTATGGGCCTAGAGACCCATAGGAATGAATGGGAAGGCATTCTCAATTTGCGATTAGTAAGTAGCGAATCGCAATTTGAGAATGCAATTTCAAGGGGACAGGGGTGTCAAAAGGACACCCTGATGCACCCCTGAAATAGGCATGGGTGCACATGTGGTGCACATACATGCCCTAAGAGCATGTATGTGCTTCACATAGCACTTTGAGAAATGCAAAAAAGTGCATTTTTCAAAGAAATCGCAAATTACCACCAACTTGAAGTTGGTGGTAATTTGCAATTCCTTAAGGCCAAAGTACACTTTTTTGGTGCTTCTTACATTGCATTTAAGTAATCGCAAAATTTGTGATTCCTTAAATGCAATTGCACAATAAGGAATCACAAATTTTGCGATTCCTTATTTTGCCTCATACATACCATTTGGCAAAATTGCGATCGCAAATGCCAAAATTCTGCGAATTTCGGCATTTGCAAATGCAATTCTGCTTGATACATATGGCCCTTTGTCTCCACGTTCTCCTTTACTGGTGCAAGGTGATGCAAGAACAACTAAAAGGCTTAAGAATGATTGGCTTTGTAAAGGAATGCAACCAAAGCAGCTGCTTCCTCTGTGTTACGTTACAAATTGAGTTGGAGGTCATGCAGCGCTGGGCCGACCCTCCAACCATAGTTATCCACTGAACCTTTTTTCACCAACTGAGAAGTAAAGAGATTTAGGGCCAGATGTAGATAAATATTTCGGTATTTTAGAATCGGTAAATGATATGTAGCTAATGATTCAGTAAATTTTACCGAATCTGTCAAATTTGGTAAATACCGATTCGGTATTTACCAATTCGGTATTCCCCATTCATTCCTATGGGCCTGGAGGCCCATAGGAATGAATGAGAATTACTGATTCAGTAAATATCGAATCGGTAATAGGGGGTAGACTTACAAGGGTGGCAGGGTGTCACATTGACACCCTGTTGCACCCCTGTATAATGCATGGGTGCACATGTGGCACACATACATGCCCTAAGGGCATGTATGTTTACCACATGGCACAGTTGAAAAAAGCACAGATTGCTTTTTTTAAGGTTTTCGTTATTTACCACCAACTAATAGTTGGTGGTAAATACCGAATCCTTAATACACATGAGCACTCTTAGATGTGCTTCCTACATATCATCTACTGATTCGATAAATACAGAATCGGTAAATACTGATTCGGTAACATCCGATTCTGTATTTACCAATTCGTATTTACCGAATCAGTATTTTTTGGGCTCCTACATTACAAATTCCCAATACCGGTCGGTAACAGCTGAAATTCAGTGATTCCGACCGTTACCGACCGGTATTGAGCGACCTACATCTGGCCCTTAGTATTTCATTAATCATTTTAATTAACAGTGCAGCCCATTTGAGTACACAATAAGGACCAGGAATCAGTGACTACAGTTACGAAGATTTCTTTCAGTTTAGGTGTCAGGTTATGGTAAACAAATCTTAGGACCATATTGTAAAAATACAGAATAGTAACTGGGTAACCCAACCTCCTAAAGCAGTTCAGGCATTCCAGAATAAGGCAGACATGAAATTCAGTCACAGAAACACTAAAGATCAATAACAGAATTTGATGCTCAGAAAAGAGTTTTTGGTTCTCTCTTCTCTTCTACAATCATCTAGATTAAGTCCAAACTAAGGGGCTGGTTTAAACCCTAAAAGGATCTAAACAATTGGGGAAATGCAGAAAAATAGGAAAATGCTGGAATGTACGGGAAGGTGTCGGCATTTCAGAAGCTTGGTCAAGAGTCTTCTTGGGACAGGGAATGTGTATCAGCCTAAGCCACACTCTGTAAGAGTCAAAGGGAAAGCATTGAGGTCTATACCACACAACGTCAAAAAGAAAATGGCGTAACCTCAGACAGTGTGAAGTCTAATTCTTTCCACCAGATTCTCTAAAGAAACACTGCTCTGTTTGTATCATCAGGGGCTCCATTGTCCTTTCCATTCTCACATTACGAGCTAAAACATCAACAAATTCTCCCAGGCCAGAGATGGGAATGGTATTGTCCTTGGTCACCTGTGAGACTTTGCGACAGTATTGAATGGAAACTTTTAGTTAACACTCTAGCTCTCCATGTTCCTTGCCAAGGTCTTCTTCTTAGTCTATCTTTAGCTAGTACAGTGCTACATCTATTTTCAAACTAACAAACAATGTGATGTCCCTGCAAGAAAAATACACACAAGCAGTAAATGGAAAACAGCATTTCCTGCAGAAAGAAATACGGGCCTAGTTAGGACAAATTTAGTGTGCCCAATCAATGGTACACAGTTAATGTGCGTGTGCAGATTCAACCACAAATGAATAAAAATGTTGGTACATCTGATTTGTTACAGACAGGTGAAATAACTTTGAATGCACAAATATTGATGTGACTAAGAACTACATTATAAATGCAAATATGATACATTAGTGCACACAGTACATAAGTCTTTTTGTATTTAAAGTAAGCACATTTTAATATTGTAAGGATAGTTTTAATCAGATTTCTAAGAAGTATATATAATTTAATACTGTTAACCCCTTCGCTGCTAGGCCTCCCCCGTGCTAAGCCTCTTTTTTGGCTATTTGGGCCCCTGTAACGTTTTGTTCCCATAAGGTATCCATGTCAAATTTGTGCCCTTTTTTCCAACACCCTGAGGGTTCTAAAGGTACCTAGGGTTTGTGGTTTCTCTAGGAAAGGACCCAGAAATTAGCCAAAATACAGCAAGATTCCTTTTTTGTTATTTTTAAATGTGAATAAATTGCTGCAGAAGAAAGCATCTGTTTTCTTCCCTGTAAATGGCATCAAAAAGGGTTTGTGCTGCTGTAATCACAATCTTCTCAGCTTTCAGGGACAGGTAGATGTTTGTCAGAAAAACAACATTTTCTTTACAGTTTTGTCACTTTACTGGGACATAGCCTATTCTTCCCATTTTTTTGTGCTTTCAACCTCCTTCTAGTTAGTCATTGAAATGGGTGTGAAACCAATAATGTATCCCAGTAAGCTATACCTTTCTGAAAACGACAGCATTCTGATTTCAACAAGGGGCTATTTGTGTAGAACCGTCAAGGTTTTTTTTTTATAGAAACTAACAGTTGAAAATAGAAATTATTGAAATTGAGTTGAAAAAAATCTGCCATTTGTGCCAACGTTTTCAGCTCTAACTTCTTCTAAGAATGACAGATTTTTAAAATCAATATACTGTTACATCTGTTGGAGCCTTCGGGATAAGGAGATATATAGGAGTTGTAGTTTCACCAAGAACCCAAGGAAGCCAGAGCCAATAACTGAGCTGCGTCATGCAATAGTTTTTCATTGTGTACCAGGTGTGCAGCAATTCATTTGGTGCAATATTAAGAGTGGAAAATAGGTACAAAGGTAACCAACATATTTCCGAAATGGGAACAAAATATAGAGTTTATAAGCAGTGGTTACTTGCACCTCTCCAAAATTGTGGGTACCCATACAAGCATGTAAAATGACTTCTTTTTTTTAATAAATTGTCTTACATTTGAAAGCCATAAATGCAAAGAAAGTCAATTGATAATAACACTTGGTCTACTATTCTGAGTTTCCCTCAATCTCCCAATAAAAACTCTACCTCACATGTGTGGGTAGGCTTAGTTTCCATGACAGGAAATTGCCAAAAACGCAACGTGGACACATGAAATTATTCCAGTCCCTCCTGACCCTTTTTTTGCAATGAATCTAGCTGTGGATTTTGAACTCTAGCTCAGGCGGCACCTAGGCAAATCTATACATTTTTTAAACTGGACACCCCTGGGAAGTTAGGATGGGGTGAAATTGTGTGGCTCTCACCAGGTTCTGTTACCCAGAATCCCTTGCAAATCTCAAAATGTATAAAAAAAACATTTTTCATATATTTCTATGATGGGAAGTTCTGGAATCTGCGTGGATCCACACTCTTTCACCCACCCCACATTCCCTAAAGTCTCCTGATTACCTCACACGTGTGGGTAGGCCTAGTTCCCCTAACATGATACGGCCCAAAACGTAATGTGGACCCACCACATTTTTACAGTGAAAACTGACCTTTTTTTTGCAAATTGTCTGGCTGTGGATTTTGAACCCTAGGTCAGCCGGCACCTAGGGAAACCTAGCAAATCTATATAGTTTCTGAAAAACAGACACCATGGGGAATCGAGGATGGAGTGACATGTATGGCTCTCACCAGGTCCTGTTACCCAGAATCCTTTGCAAACCTCAAACTAAAAACATTGTTCTCATATTTCTGTGATGGAAGTTATGGAATCTGTGTGGATCCACAGAATTACATGCACCCCACATTCCTCAAAGTCTTCCAATAAAAATGGTACCTCACTTGTGTGGGTAAGCCCAGTGCCCATAACAGGAAACAGCCGACAACGCAACGTGGACACATCACACTTTTCCAGTGAAAACTGACCTTTTTGTTTCAGATTGCCTATTTGTGGAGTTTGAACCCTAGCTCAGCCGGCATCTAAGGAAACCTACCAAGTCTATACATATTTGAAAACTAGACTCCCAGGGGAATCCTGGATGGGGTGATTTGTGTGGCTGTCACCAGGTTCTATTACCCAGAATCCCTTGGAAACCTCAAACCTTGTAAAAAAAACATTTTCCTCACGTTTCTGTGATAGAAGGTTCTGGAATCTCTGTGGATCCACATACTTTCACCTACCCCACAATCCCCAAAGTCTCTCTATAAAAATGGTTCCTCACTTGAGTGGGTAGGCCTAGTGCCAGAGACAGGAAATGGGCTGAAACGCAACATGGACACACCACATTTTTACAGTGAAAACTGACCCTTTTTTTTAAATGGACTAGCTGTGGATTTAGAACTCTAGCTCTGGTGGTACCTAGGGAAACCTAGAAAAACTATACATTTCTTTAAACTAGATACCCAGAGGGATTCAGAATGGGGTGACTTGTGTGGCTCTCACAAGGTTCTGTTATCCAGAATCCCTTGCAAAAAACGCATTTGCCTCACATTTCTGTGATAGAAAGTTCTGGAATCTGCATGGATCCACAATCTTCCACCCACTCTGCATTTTCCAATGTCTCACGATAAACATGGTATCTCACTTGTGTGGGTGGGCCAAGTGCCCGTCGCAGGGAAGGGCCCAAAACATAATGTGGAGACATCAAAATTTCCTATCAAAAAATTACCTGGTTTTGCAAGGTGGTGGGGTCACCTGTGTTTTTGGCCCTGGGCTGGGCGGCCATCTAGGAAACCCATCAAACCCACACATTTCTGAAAACCTGACACCCGGGGGAGTTTAGGAAGGTATGGCTTGCATGGACCCCCCAACGTTTCCATACCCATAATCTCTTCCTTATAAATGGAAGAGGAAAAGGATGTGGTGATGGGAACAGATAGGAGAACTTCTATGTCACCTCTTGATGTCACAATTATTCAGTGACAATGGGAAAAGTAGGCCATCAGGGAGAGGCTTCTACAGGTCCTGCCCTGGCCAACTACTCAATCTGCAGATCTTCAAATCTTTGTAGTCGGGCAGAGGAATAAAGTAGGGGCTTGAGAGATTTCCTCCTCCCTCTTTCCCTATTTTCCACATTCAGCCAATGTCAGCTGTTGAAGGGATAGTGAAGCAAAGACTCATGCACACCCACGCCTGATAACCTGTGTATGATTTGGCCCGCAAGGTAACGCAGGATACCCCAGGAAACTTTGTCGGCACATATGGCGCCACATTTCCCAAAATTAATATTTTAAACTAATTCTCAGATTTATGTAAATCACCATGGCAAACATAACACAAACTTGCAGCTGATCTTCCTCTCCGCATTTGGTGTGCATGAACAGTTAAATGCCCTACATGATAGTCTGCTCTCATTGCTTTGCTAGTAGAAGTGCATGGCTAAAGTGATGAGTGAATTCTTAAAACTGGTACACAGGACTGTCAAAGACAGATGCATCTGCAGGTGAAACACGCATATCCCACCAGTCAGCCAACAATGACTCACAACCACAAACTGTGTAGGAAACAAGGGGGATCCAACTATTATTGATTCAACCCGGCACCTTGGTTGGCTCCAATGAAATATGCTGAATTTGCCTCAGTGTAGTTTGCTGTTCTGTAGGCGGTGAGAGGTCTTTCTTATATTCACTTCCAGTTGGGCCAAAAACAAAGGTCTGATTTAAAAGCCCTCTTTTTGTTCGAGTATCATCCTGGCTGGAAGCTATCTGGAGCATAACACTTAAATACAAATGCAATGAAGGGAAACGGAATCACACTTCTTGTTATCACTTCACAAGCACTTTACAGAAACTGTTATTGGGAGTTAGGTTTTTGCATGTGTGTAACCACTTTATAGAATGTGTATGCATTCACTGTAGGAATGTCTGTATGAGTAACTATGCAAATAGCTATTTAAACAGAACCTACTAATTTATGTTTAAAAACAATTCTTTTATAGCACTACTCATCACAAAATAGAGTGTTAAAGCGCTGACATCATACACAGCCATTATACAGAGACAACATATAATACAAAGGTGTACATTAACTCACAGAAAAAGTTACATAAGAGAATCAGGGTTAGAAGGTGTAGAAGTCACATATTGTCCATACTGGTAGGCATTATATGTATGATTGCATGGTCAGGAGAAACACCAAGATTTAAAACATAACACACTGGTAAGGGTTGTCTGTACTAGCAAAAGGATCACTGTGTCAAAATTACCAACCCACTAACTTATCTACATAAAATACAAATCTGTGCTCTGCATGTTACATAATAGGCTTAGCAGCAGGCGCATTAATCCTCTATGATACTTTGTTAGTTAACTTTAACTATAACAAACAAATGTCTTAACAACGAAAGATATTTTACAATGCAGTCTCCGTTTGCTCAATTAAGTAAACCAGAACAGATTTACTGAAACATTTGTGCTTGTTTCCAAATTCTTTGTGGCCGGAGTTATATATAAAAAACAATATATATATAAGTTGACTGCCACACTGCTTTTCATGGCTCCGCCACTCGTGACTGTGACTGCACCCTTTCCACTGCCACAACCTGACCCCCAAGCTATGATGTTCCGGAGTCATGTTTTTCTGTTTCAAGCACTGGTCGCAAACACACATACAGACTGACAACACTATTATTTCGATGTGGGTGAATATGCCCCAGCATGTATGGCATTCCGTGAAATTGACCACTCAACAAAGGAGGGGCGCCTTCAACATAATAACAGTTGCAAGACCATAGCGCCATTTGTAAAAACGCACTCCCATGAAGGCAGTGGTGCATACAACTGAATGCCCTCACAAACTGCGAACTGCAAAATCAAATTGATTAAAAACATACCACAACCTACAAGAAGGAAGAAACAAGCATTTGCAATGCAATTGGTCTCGGCTTTGGGACCTTATAAGCATTTAGAAATTGTTGCTACATCTACTGCTCTTTAACGTGGAAGTTTTAACACTACTCGGCACATTAAAGTACTGCAATGAGAAGTACTTATCTAGAGTGTTATTTGTGTAGAACTGTTAATTTGAGCTCACATGTCTGAAGTGGTTTTCTACACAACATTTTGCAAAATAAGCAAGCCAGGTGAGTTCAAATAAATAAAAAATAAATTGGTAGCACGGGAAGGCAATAGTTTGGAGTAGTACAATCTCTACAAGGCAATCCTAAAAATGTAACTTAGTCCAAACACAAACTGTGAAGAAAGAAAAGCGTTCCTGTTTCTGTAGGCTAGAATATCTGTAACGGTTTGTAGATGCAGAGACACCCTGACCAGGTAGAGAGATTTGCACTTGGCATCGTTCTGTTTGATGCGTGGGGAAGCGAAAGTCCAGACTTGGAAGTGTTGATTCCCAGCCTCTCCACAGGTAAGTATGTCTGTCAAATACTGCTGGGGAACCATGTGATCGGCAGACTGCTGAACGGTCTATATACCAGGAGAGGGTGGATAATGAAATAAACCGCTTCTTCGTTCACCTACAAGGTTATTAGCCATAAAATGAAGAGATACCAATGTAAATGTAAAATGTAAATGTAAATTGATACTTGTATAGCGCACTACTCACCTGCAAGGGTCTCAAAGCGCTTGTACGAATACCGCTGTGGAACCCATCCTGGCTTTCCCTGTGAGGCGTCCACTCCTGGGCACCCCCAAGGTGGAGGCCAGGCATCCTTAGCGTTGTGGGGGTCGTTGTGGAGATTAAGCAAGCTATTTCCCAGAGTTGCAGAGTGGGACTCCATGATTGGAATAGGCAGCGAGGCGAGAAATATCAGGTCCGTGGAGTTTTGAGCCCAAGACCCGCCGAGGCGGGGAATTGAACCCTGGTCCCGGGCTAGACCTCTGCATCAGGGTCTGCTAACAATACCACCAACCACTTAGTCCTTTCTTCCATGCTATTTTCAGTGTGTATTCTGTGATATCTTTCCTACAACGTTTATTCTTGTTCTACCTGTGAGTCATTACTAAGGGAGAAATAATTTGACAGCACCTTTTACCCACTTAACTGTTTTCGATAATGACCCAGTTTTGTATTGAGTGGCTCAAAATTGTCTCACCTCTCGCCGACCGGTATTGCGAGGAGTCTTTCTAGGAGGGCTAATGCTGTTGTGGCCATAGGCAATGCAAGTAAAATATCTAAGCTAAACATCTGTTTTTACAATGTTTGTTAGCTCTCCCTAACTTGACAGAGGAGGAAGTGATGAGCATAGTGATTTGCCCCAAGATCACACAGTTTGGTCAAGAATGGCATTTGCGGTTAGCCGTAGTACCCCCGTGCTCCTCATCCCTGCAAGCACGTCTGTTTCACATCTGCTTTCACTTTTCACCTGCATCAGCATGAATCCTGCAGGGAAGGCAGAGGGAAAAAAATCAGAGCCTTGCGGGTCGTGATCAGTCAGCGATCTCTACCAGAAATTAAACACGCACACACATAAATCTATTTTGAAATAAGTTTTCAGGCCCCAGACCGGTGATGCAGCAGGGTGGTCAGAGGGATGGGTCCTTGATGGCTGCCATAAGGCGTCAGGAAGGTGCCCCTGGGATGGCTAAGGACAGGTGTTGCAGCAGCAAGAACAGAGCTGGCTCTGCAATGACAGTATGTCAGTCTGAGCTCTGACTCTCTGGGCAGCAGCAGTGAGGTGCGCTAGTGCACTATGGGCAGAGGTCTGTGGTGGCATGCTGCCTTCTCCTCCAGCAGAAAGGCTGGGCTTGCCTCTTCCATCCACAGCAGCTCGCAGAGTGGCATAGGACCGGGCATAGAGCTGGGTTGAAGGTGCTCTCGGTGGCGCGTTGCCGGGTCGTAGCGCCCGTCTCCACCTGATACTGCAGGCCAGGAGAGAACAAGGTTCACCTTCTGCACTCTACGTCAAAGCGGGTCACCAGTCACCTCAGAAGAGGAGGGGACGTGAGCCGATGAGGATGGCTGACTCAGCAGCTGCAAATAAGCTCAGCAAAGCAACGGAAGGCACGTGAAGGGGTAGGCAGACCATTAAAAAGTATGTTATTGCGTCTAGAACTTCGTAAGTTATATATTCACCGGAATAAATATGCTGGCAAAACGGACAGCAATATGTAGCATTGTCTTTGTCAATTTTGATATCCGCTCCAAGTTATCAGCAAAGAACGTGTACCCTGTTAAATCACAGCAAACCAATATAAAAAATAATCACTACCGATGCTGCACTGTTAAAAACTGAGCTATGGGAAGGCGTGGACTCATCATGGGGGCGCCTGGGCCTTGGACCTGGACTGGACACTGCTGTCGGGATGGGTGTGGACTGCGGGGGTGTATGGGGAGCGGGAGAATTCAGAGACCATTGCGAAATACATAATTGGTTTCCAACTATACGACTCAAAGCCTTCTTCAAGGACACAACCCCCAGAGAACAGGATGACTCAGGATTGAGGAATTCTTCGACTTTTACACCACATAACAACATGGTCCCGGTAGAAGTTCTAACCTTTGAACAATCTGTTCTCACTGAGTGGGACCTCCCACACAGAAAGGCACCTTTTCATAATCTCTCCAAAATGGAGGAGACTACAATAAGGGCCCTAGCGGATGATGCAACCATCACGATAAAACAAGCTGACAAAGGTGGGGCCACTGTGTTAAAGTCCACCATACACTGCGATACGGAATGTAACCACCAACTCTCAAATAAGAGATACTACACTCCAATTGTAACCGACCCCTCACCATGCTTGTCTACCATGATCTCCACACTAGTCTATGAAGCAGAGTTCAATGGCTGGAGCAGCCACAAGGAAGCTGACTTTCTGATCGCCGAGGATACCGTACTTTTAAACTCTACCCAAAATACACAAGGGTGTCTCCCCGGTTCCTGGCCGACCACTTGTCTCAGGAATTGGATCTATCCTCGAGCCACTCTCCATTTTCTGTGACCACATCCTACAACCGATAGTAAGAGAGACTCAATCTTTTGTAAGAGACATCACTGACATTCTGAGAATAATTGAAGAAACATCTAATGTAGGAGAGATTGACCTCCACATCACCCTTGATGTAGAGGCTCTCTACACAAACATTCCCCAGAGAGCCACCCTAGTAGCTGTAGAAACCGCTTTGAATGACCGTGATTGGATATCACCCACCCCCAATTGATTCATAATGGAATGCGCTACCCTGGCTCTGACAGAAAACTTCTTTGAATTCAAACAACAGCTATTCCATTAGAGCCAGGGTGTATCAACATACCAGCATTTGAAAAGGACATCATCTATAACACCACCAACCCATACCACCACAACCTGATGCTATGGAAAAGCTTCATAGAAAACATCCTGATATTCTGGCAAGGGTAACTATCAACTTGCAATTATTTTGTGAGGTGGAATAATGATCAGAACGACTACCTCAAATTCTGCCAAACAATTTCTGACACCTGTGTATCATTCCTTGATATTAACATCACACTGACTTCAGCTACTCTCAACACTACACTTTACAAAAAACCCACTGATCGCAACAGTTTACTGTTATACACAGTCACCACCCCAAAACATTGAGGGATAATCTGCCCTCTGGCCAATTTTTACGAATCAGACAAAATTGTAAATTGGTCTCAGACTATAAGACAGAAGCCAACACTCTTGCACTGAACCTTATGACCAGAGGCTACCCAGAGAAACAAGTTAGGGAGTCCTTGAAAAGAGCTAGGAATAACCCTAGGGAGACATGGCTTGAAGTACAGCACCAACCAACCACTGACTACTTAACATGTGCCACTTCATTTACCCCTGACTCCGCCAAGATCAAGAAAATCATCCTAAAACACTGCCATATTTTTTTTTTTCATAACCAAGACACTGCCATATTTTGAACACAGAAACTCTACAACTACCTAAACCTAGGTTTGCATACAAGAGAACCCGCAACCTAAAAGACTCCTTGGTACACACTAGGCCTTAGAGACATAACACCGACGCACAAAGGACCATGTGGGGTCTCCCGGCTGTGACCGGACACTACCCCTGTGGTTCCTGCGTGGTGTGCCCACTTACCACCACATCTAAAGAGATTTCTCTTCTACCTGACTTTAAATGGACTCTGAAGAGGCACACCAATTGTAACATCAAACAGTGTATCTATATGATCAGGTGCCCCTGTGGCCTTAACTATGTAGGGATGACAATGCGACCCATTAAGACCAGGATAACCGAGCATAGGAGCAATATCCGTTGCCAAAAAGTAACTACTAAACTCTACACCCACTACAAGGAAGCACTACACTCTCCTGACAGTCTGCACTGGATCCTACCCACACACCACTAAGACCGCCCTGTTTAAAGCCGAACAGAGGTGGGTCCATAGACTCGCCACGCATACTGCTGGCCTGAATGGTGATATACCATGGGGCTCACTGACTTAAGAGATTACCACTGTCTGACAATACCTCATTATTTTTAGAGTCATTGATGAGTACCCCCAGTGAGCTTGGTCCACAGCTAATTCTTCTAATGGGACTTTGGCACTCTACACCCCATTAGACGCCTACTGGAGGGGAAGATCCCCCGCGATATGCATTGACCTACGGTATACCTCTAGACTACACACTACACCGCAGAGGCAATCAAACACTTTCTCACACTGTCAGATTGCCTCCACCAATGGGCTACAAAACTCTTCTAGCACCAGGGGGAGCTACAGCTGCACCCTGCGTGGCTCACACTCTGATCAACTACATATGACCATTCCAGAGACTGATTCACCACACTCTGCCTGCCTCTAACATCCTGTTTGACAGCTCAGTGCAGATTGAATCAGCCCATGATAGCGACCGGCTGCATGCCATAATATCGATTGCATGGTTACGAGTGGTTACACACCCCCAAGTCCCCATGGATAGTTCCTGGGGCCCATGACCCAAATTAGGAAGCCTGACTCCTTTTATCACAAGCCTTGGAACCTGGTACGGCCAATTTAATTACCAAGAGCCACCAAATGCCCCACTGTGTACACACTACAAGATGGCCGCCATTCTAAACTGCCTGACTGCCACGAACTCGTAGCTTAGCCCTGACGCCCTAGGCATCACACACGTGACCTCCCCATATTACTCGGCCTATATCTATACCCGCCGCCGACATCACTTTACCATCCCGGTGTCGGTGGCAGGGAAGGTCAATCGCGAACAACGTGGCAACGTCGGTGAGTGTACTTGGGCTCTTCTGGAGGTATGAGACTACTTTTGGAGGTGAGTTTGCTGTGTATGGGTCGGATCCACGCTGGGATCAACCTGGGGGTGCGCCACACACCTGTGGGCTGCTTGGGGCTGCGGGGCGGATTGCCGGGGTCTCGTGGGGCTCCCGAGGTGCATTAGGAATTCCGGTGCACCAGGGGGACCGGGGTGACTCTGGCTGGCTGCTCTGGGTCCCTGGTTGCATATTAGGTGGGCTCCCTGTCTGTATTTTGGTTAACGGCGGTCTCCCGGTACTCCTGTTCAACCACCCCTTCAGTGCTCATGGAACAGTGAAAAACAGTTTATTGTTACCTTCTCCTTGACCACGCCTGATGTTTTAATATTTACTTGCATACTTTCATCTTTCCTGATAGGACCCAATCGGTGTCCTTTTAATACCGCAGGCTACTGTAGCAAGCACTTACTTGCGGACAGTTGAGGTGAGTTATGTCCTGTTTGCATTATTTCCTGACTGAATAATTGTTATTGCATTAAACCTTCCCTCTGACTTGATCACTCAACTGTTCCTCCACTGTTATAAGTTGGCAAGAAATATGAGCGCGACTTCCGTGTATAACACATTGGCAATTAAGGCCTAGTTCACTGTGATATTAGCATGACACAGTGTCCACCTCACTGGTTCTTATCACGAGCATGTCTGCCATGCAAGCCATTGGGTGTTTTTGGGCTGTAGAGACACTATATGGTCATTAGATCTTGTATTGTCCACATGTGATCCTTACAATTCATCTCCATCTGCTTTTATTTAACCCACAGGTCAACTAATCTGAGATTGGGGTATGTAGAATCCACTTACCTATTTTTAGTGTAGATAGCGCCCCTTTAAACCTGAGGAAATGCCCAGATCTTTATGACACGACAGGCACGAAACATGTCAATCACCTGAGAGCAGGACATACACCACTAGAAACATTAAGTCTAGTCCCTTGCCCCTCTCACCCTTTTATTTTAGGCAGTTTACCTTCTGAATAAAACATTGGCTAGGACTAGCTGACCTATTTTAGTACACATGTCTTCCCACATCTACACATACTAGTGCCCTCACCCCCACTGCACCCACCAGCAGGAACAAAAGATCCCCGATAAATAGCCCCGGTTCCAGGTGCCCGTCAGGAATTGCAGTGCTGACCTGACGAGGGGCAGGCTCAAATGATGAAGCATGACACCTAGCTTGCTGGGTGTGTGAGAGCCCTAGTTCTGACAAGGAGAACTCCCTCTCCTTTATTCAACCAACAGTGGTCTTCCCTGGCCCATTTGTCTCCATCAGCTTCACTCTCCTCCACAACCTGCCCTAGAGGAACTCCGTACTCGTCTTGTACACAGCGGGAGAGGAGGACACTGAACCCGGCTAACTGGAGCACACATAGGCGGGGTCGTGAGTAGGGCACTATGTGGTGTGTGCGTAGCTCGTGTGGTCTGAGGGAGCAGACCGGGCACCGGTACGGTACTGGGGGTGCGTGCAAGCCCAGTATGTCACTGGAGGAAATGGCGTGAACCCATCAGACCAGATCGATATCATTTGCATCAAACTCTTAGTGCAGAGATGGGGGTGGGAGCGAGGGAGTGAGAGCAGTGGAACCTGGCCGAGCGGGGGTACTGGAAGCGGGGTAAAGATAGTGTGTGAGGTGGCCGGGCCAATCACAGGTACCAAGGGCAGAGGTCACAGGATGCTTGATAAACAAGGAAGAAGTGGGGGCGGGCAGGGGTGAGTCCGGGACTGCGATTGGCAGCCGGGATGCGCGCGCATGATAATGCGCACTATTTTAAACTAAACACAGTTAGGCTGTGTAAGCTAGGATACTGAAGTTAGGCTGTGCTGCTCCCGGAATGAACGGAAGTTACGTATGCCATGAAGAGCCAATGATGAGGCTGATAAAACAAAAAAGCACAAGGTAACAAATTGCAAGCCACAAGAAAGTAACAAGCAATGGGTCTAGTTTCAACACCCATATGGATTACCAGATGTCTCAGAGAGACAGTGCATGTGCGCTGCCTAGCCGAGACCTAAAAAGATGTTGAAGCACCCTGCAACCAGATGATATGCTGTGACTTGAGTAATATCGAGTAACTGAATTAATCATAGTTTCACTCGAGTCCCCTTGGCTCATTGGGTACATAGTGCAACAGTATTAGAACCTTTTTGATGGACAAGAGGAAACATATCCCACAGTATCCACCTACAGAATGACCAACTTAAGATGTCAAGTTTTTGTGTCACGCCAGTTTCTTAATTATATATTTATTGACTACTGGCTCCTTATGTCACAGATCATCATTATTATATTCTGTATTGTTTCACAATAAAAAGTGAATTAAATTCAATAGACACACCAGTGTATTTCTTCAGTCTAACCCGTTTGGGCATAAACATGGACACAACAAGTAAGAATTAGCCAGCATTTTTAAAAATAAGATATTCCATCTAGACCATTTGTTTTCTCCAAATGAAACATTGGGCCCTAATTACGAGAAACTAATGCAGTGTGGTGCCGCAGGACATTTTGCTGCACCACCTTAGTTTCGAAACAGGGATGCAACACATTTACAACAATATATCACATCTCTGTGCTCTTCCCTGCGCTGGCGCAAAAACTGCTGCCATGCACGGGCGCAGGCACCCTTGCAACATGTGCAAGGATGCCTGGGTCGAGGGGCGATTGTTTTTGCACGGAAAGGGGCAGCTTCCTGCAGAAAAACAATCAATTGAGGTGATTTCCTCTTCCAATGCGTGCTGTAGAATGCAGCACGCATTGTAAGAGAAAAAAAAGTAGAAATTTAAACATTTCTCCTCGTTGTTCTGATGCATTTCCAGGTTTACGATTGTTCATAAATATGGAAATGCATTAGTAGAATTGAGCGCTGCGTGTGAACACCCACAGTAACACCCATGTCAGGCCCCTAAGACGCAAAGTGTTGCTTGAAAATGGAAGATATTTACAAGCACACATAAAGCCACACTGGGTGGCTGTAGGTGTGCTTATAATTATCACGCAGCGTGGTGTGCCGCCGGTCCGTCACACAATGTGACGCATCGGAGGTTCAAGGGGCTTGTACATAAGCCCCATTGTCCTTTGTCTATTTCAAGGCTGATATTATTCCCATGATTAAATTGCCTTTTTTCGCTGGTCATTTGTAGAATGCAAAATGAAGGCATTAAAAAAAGTACAGATTGCAGGTGTTCACAAAGTGGAAAATTGTTTATCTCATAACTGATGCTCTCTTTCAGGGTCCCGGGGGTCACCGTTTTCTAATCTGGCATCAAACACCATGCTTTCTACCTTGGTGATCTTTTCTGTGACAGCTTTAAGTACAGAGTCATGCTTTATGGCTGGTTAATATGGTCTAAGCACCTCATATTAAGCGTCAGCAAAATTCTGCCTCATTTAACTCTGCAAATGTGTTCCTGGAAGTGCTCGGATTACGTTGTTCACCAATTAATTTCACCTACTTATTACACTTGGCTATGCCACTAACTTGCCGATGAACTGAAATTAAAAAGACACTGGGAAGCGTTTCTTAATGTGATCTGGAATCTGTGTTGGGAAAAGGCAGAAAAACCTACAATTCTGGCCTCTTGCCAGTTTTATAGAGCAGCAGACCGGTTTCCAAGCAAAGCCTCTTTCAGAGGCCTACCGGGCATGAGGTGGCGTCAAAAATGCACCGATGGAAGTCTCACTTCATGTTCAGAGATATTTATCACATATTAGGTCATGTATTTTGACGCAAACCCATATTTGCAAAGATTTTTAAACATGGGTTTGTGCCAAAATTTAGCGCCTAATAATCATGAGCAATATATGTATTTCTCCTTGTGCATGTGTACACTGCATTCTGCAACACACAAACAGGAAATAGTCTCAAAAATTGATTTTGTGCAGGAAGAAACCCATTCCTGCACAAAAACTAACCTGACCACAACGCAGGCATCCTTGCGCCATAACCAGGGACGGACTAGCCATAGCGGGCACCTGGCATTTCCCTAGTGGGCCGCCAGGTTGGGGACCGTTTTGGACCCCTGGGGGAGGGGGGGCGTTTATGTTCCCGGGGCTGGTTTTGCCCAGCAAATTCGGCCCCCAGTAACAGAAGCAGCAGCGGTGAGACAGGAGTGGTGCCATGGATTACCACCCTCCTTCCGGGGCAGGCCGAGCTGTATGCCAGGGCTTGTTTCGATTCCCAGTCCAGCCGTGGCCATGACGCAACGGTGTCTGCATTGGCACTAGATAGACACACTGTTTCACCAGCTCTAGCTGAGAGCAGAGCCATTCTGTATCTTTGAACGTTTGGGGATGTTGTGTTCTCTCCCTTTCCCGCAACGCAGGGTAGCAACTTCACTTGCTACACTGCATCAACTGAAATGTTAGTAAATATGCCTACCAGTTTAGTGCAATATACTTAAAATAAAGAATTTGGGCGGCTTACAATGTCCCTCATAATTATGATGGGCTTGTGACATGCGCTACTGGGTCAGCTAAAATTACTTGGTCTGCATTACCTCTGACAAACAGATGTTTTTCACATGGATTTTTTTTCTTCAGTTTTATATAGTGTAAACTTGGCCAAAAGGCATCAGAGTGCTCTATGTGTGCCAGATTACATTACACAAGGCCATATTTTTGGGGACTGAAAGGGAGAGTAAATGAATTGCTCATAGCCGATGCCAGGACTTACAAACCTAGGGGGATGTTTACAAGGGAAGTGGCGGAGTGAGGCATTAACCTCTCTTGCTTAACGCCTCACTCCACCACTTCAGAAATGCAGGGCTGCACCATATTTACAAGAAAATGGTGCAGCCCTGAATTTCCCCATGCGCTGGCGCTACACTTAGCAGCCTAGCGCCAATGCAGGCACCCTTGCACATTAGTGCAAGGGTGTCTGCGTTCAGGGGAAGATTGTTTATGTGCAGGAAGGTGTCCCATCCTGCACATAAACAATTATTAAATGCTATTTTGTAACTTGTATGTGTGCTTCTTAATGCAACACACATAGAAGTTGCAAAGCAGCATTTAAAAAAATGATTGTTTATGTGCAGGAAAGGGAACCTTCCTGTACGTAAACAATCATTGGCCTTTTGTTGTTTCCATATGTGCTGCACAACGCAGCACACATGAGAACAGCAAAAACAAGGAGAAATTGAACATTTCTCCTTGTTGCACCAGGGTCAGACCAGGATTTCCCTGGTCTTAATTCTGGCACTGCCGACTTTTACGCCTCTCTTGTAAATAGGAGGCAGCGTTAAAATCAATACCCATTGGCCTCCCCTTTCACTCTCAGCATAGCACAAAAGGTGGCCTTATTTTCCAAGTCAGCGTTAATCTTAACGGTGCCTTGTAAATAGGGCAAAGCCCCTATCGCCACAGGAACGTCGTGAAAAGTGATGTTCCCATGGCGATAGGGGCTTGTAAATATGCCCCCTAGTTTCCCAGTTCCAAAGGCAGCAGCTCAGGTAGTTGCAACACAACTGCTCCCACGAGGTTGATAGCAGCCGCCTCCGTTTCCATCTCCAGAGAAAAATGTGAAACTATTAGTGGAATTTTTTGGGAATACTAATTCACCTGTTAATTCCTCGTTTCAGAGAGGACTTTAGGATTGTGCTTTTAATTGTTAACTTCATCCCAGCTCCCGTTAGCGTGACGGACTCGGTAGGTCTCAACTGAAGACCTCATGAAGAGGCTGTTTAGGTCTGATTGACCAAGTTTTTTCCTCACGTACCTTGAGCAATAAACTAATCTGATGATTTGCATATATTTCTGCCCAGGCTCACATTTGTTACTGCAGACTTTTAAGTAGACTGCCAGTCGGATAAACCTCTGGCCAAGAGCAGTGCAGGGGGTGTTATACGTTGGCAAAACAGCAGATTCACAAGTTTGCGAGTGTTAAAAAACTTTTAAAGGAATTTTCCATAATATAAAATTCATGCAAAGCTATTCATGTAGAAAGAAGTGCTTTTCCAAAGTGAGAAATAAGAGGGACCAGCAACATTTTTCTTGGAGGTCTACTCAGTTTCTCGTTGTGGAAAACATTTTCTCTGGGAAATAAAATCAAAGAAAAAAGCTCCAGCACAATTACTATTATTGTTAATTAGCAGTTCTATAGCCCAAAATGTATTATGGGTACAGGGGATTTCTGCCAGGGGGAAAATCCATTGTAGTATCCATGGAGAACTGGCTGTGTGTAAGAAATTGCCTCTTTTTGGAATAACCCCCCCCATTTTTTTACTGATACTACTGGGTTTTGACTCTGTGTACTGGGACTCTGCTAACCAGGCCCTAGTGTATGTGCTCGGACCCCAAAAACAGGTCAAATTTGGCTGTACTCCTAACTGGCCCATTTGCGTTATCTATAAGACCCTAGTGTATGGTACCAGTTGTACTCAGAGTCTGTATGGTAAATGTCACCTGTAGACTGCAGCACATATTGTGCCACCACTAAAGTGACTGCAAAATATGGCTTCAGACATGTCAACAGTAACTTGGCTGTGCAGGTTAAAACTGCAAATTTGATCTATTAAATAAACCCAATTTGACCTCTCTTTTTAAATATTAATAAGTCACACCTAAGCAGGCCTTAAATGCCAATAAGGTAGGGTGTGTGGTATGAAAGTAGGGCATGTGAAAGTTAATGTAACATGTTCTTATAGGTAAAAAGGCCTACAAAGCTATTCTCACTGTATCCGGGTGAGCCATATGATAGGAAAGCTTTGTGATACATTATTAAAGTTAATAAAGCTATCTCCGCTTAGGAGACAGACAAAATGTTACTTCTTGGGCTTTTTAAAATATTTATTATAAATATAATTCATTAGTAAAGTCCGATTTGTGACAACTATTTAATAAAATGTACTTTTAAAAATGTACCTTTAGCGAAGTTTGCTTTGGCCTAACTAAAGCCTCTCGAAGCTCATTTGCCTGAGCCTCCAACTGTCACCCAGGAGCTGAATAGCTCCTTGATCAGGTGTGAACTGGCTCCCAAAGCTGAGACGACAAGCTTGTCAGTGGGGAGGTGTCTTGTTCCTCTGACAGGATGGTCATCTGGGCAGTGCCCAGGAACTTAATTATCTTGGAAGGGGCTTGGGCTGGCACAGGCAGATGTAGCTCTCACTTGGTCCTGCCGCCTCTATTGTCCTAGCCATGCGGGCACAGGTCCCGGCGGGAGATTAGGAACCCCCAGTAACGATTTGGAGTGACCACAGGGCATGGTTTGCTAATTTCACAGGCCACACTTTCAGGTCGGGCACAGAAGTTCTGCCCAGGGGAAGAAAGGTTCTGCTATTTTGACTTTGGGGAGCAAGGCTCACTGTGGGAGTGTTTGCAGTAGGGCACATAGAAAGTGGGTAGGGTTATCCTTGGGAACTTTTTCTCTATTGGTCAGGGAGGGGTCAGGAGTCACTCTCCACCCACAGGCTAGTGACAGGCATAAATGCGTCACGCCTCGACACCCGCTTCAGAACACCTCTGAACCGGTGGAAAACAGAAGGATGGCACCTGCTGGCATTACTTGCGAGGAGAACCTCAAGGACCTGCGTCCACTTGTACCCCAGGACTGAGGAGTGGACTTCAAGGGTCAGTTGGCGACTACCTGTTAAGTTACAGGAACATAAAAGCTGGAAGAAGACCACTTTCCTGAAGGATCCCAGCTGACCAGTTTCAACTATACCTGCAATGGTCCTTGCTAGTGACTTCTGTGGAGTGAATAGTGACCCCCCCAGGTGCTGCTCCTGAGGTCTTGGAACCCTTGGCTAGTGTTCACATGTATGCCCCATCTGGGACTTAGATATATTTTTGATAAACATTTTATTGATTTTATCATAAAAAGAAGTACAAGTCACAGTATCAGTTCTAAGATCATCACCAATTGCATTCCCCACGATCAGAATGTAAATGAATTAAATCCACATATATAATATTACATAGTTCCATATCAAGGCGTTAACAAACAACAGCATTACAGGAGAGGCATATCTGCACCCAACCCCCCGAGCCATCTGCCCCAAACCTTGGCCTATTTAGTAGGACAACCTTGTGCTGCATCTACATATCTCCTGTTGAGTACACCAGTCTAGTCCTGATCTCCATTTCGATATATTCTGTCCATTGGCTGCCTTTCAGTGTGAGGCAATGTCTCTTTTTGCCACCAGCAGGGCAATCCCAAAAAACCTTGTCTGCTCGGGAGCCTCTGATGCCATAGTCCACTCCCAAAAAGACCCAGAGAGGTGACAATTTGAAGGACAGACCAAAAATTTCGGATAATTCAGTCATTACCCATTCCCTGTACCTCGTTATTATGGGACAAGACCATACCATATGGAAAAGAATCAGCTGGGGCATGAGAGCTGCCATTATATCTTGAGCTAGGTCTAATTCCCGCCTCGGACAGTCTATCAGGGGTAAGATAGCTGCAATGTAAGTTATATGTTTGTACCAGACGGAGCCTGGAGGAGAACTTGAGGACCTCTGGGGCCATTAAGGCATCTCACCAGTCTTCATCTTCTAAAGGACCTAGCCAGATCTCACAGGGAGATCTCAGAGTATGTAGTGTCTCAGTGGCATTTATAATTAAAGTGTAATATATCTCGAGATACCACCTTTTCCTACAGCTTCCATCATCAACTTGGCCTCAATGGGGTTAAATTTAGGGACATCAGTACCTGAGGGAAGATGAACCTCTAGAGGGTATCTCAGTAGTAGAAATTTGTAGAATTGCGTTATGTTGAGAGCAAAATTCTGCTGTAGCTTATGAAAGATGAGCATATGAGATCTGCCCCAAATGTCCCCAAAGAGAGTGATACCAATAATGTCCCAATGGATAAACCACTCTAAGGCCACTACATCCTTCAGCTAGTTACCGTGCCATACAGGAGTCTGTTGGATGATTCTCTTCCACCATCCTGTGTTTCTCAGTGCCGCGCTCCAGCCCAAGAAGAGCAATCGGGTTATCTCAGGGTTTGCTTTTGGTTACAAACAAACATAGAGTATATCTAAAATCTGGGGAAGCCCAATTTGGCCAACTCAAGCTTATATGCAGGATCTGACCATCCCCCATTAAGCTAATCATTGATTATCAGAAGGTGAGGGGCCAAGTAGTGTATATATAAATTGGCCATACCCAGCCTAGAATCATAAGGGACACACTGGCATTTCAGGAGAGCAAGGTGGGGTCTGGTAGTGTGCCATAAAAAGGAAATTGTCTGTGCATCCATTTCCCTAAACCAGTGATGATATTACTGATACGGAAAGTTTTGAAAAAAAAGATATAGGAACCTTGGTAGTACCATCATCAGATATTTAAAACTAAGGCGGGGTATAGGGATATCATTCAGTCAGGCTATACAATCTCTAGTAGGAGCAAGTGGAACATGAAGTGACTTGGCCACGTTAATAACCAAACCTGACGCCTCCGAATAAAGCTTGAGTGATGCGGTGGCACCGGGGACCATTCTGCACTGGATTTGACAAGTAGAGCAATATATCATCTTCATAGAGCGCGATTCTGTCTTCATGCCCTGTGTCCCACTCCCAAAAACTTATCTGCGCATCACAACAAATTAGAAAAGCCAGAGGCTCTATGGCCATCACAAAAAGAAGGGGGGAGAAGGGGCATCCCTGTCTAATTCATCTGTGTATAGAAAACTGATCTGAGATCACCCCATTTATCTGTACACAGGCTGTGGGATTGAAGTAAATAAGCCGCACTAAGCCACGGAACCGAGGCCCAAAGCCTGCTCTGCCCAGCACCATGGTAATACAATTCCAGTCCACTGTATCAAAAGCTTTTTCAAAATCTATCAACAATAATGCCAATGGAGCAGATAATTGGCGCAGACAGGCCAAAGGTACATAAAAACGTGCAGGATCAAAAGATAAGGTGCCAGGGTGTCCTTAAATTTGGAGTAAAACTCCATAGGGTAGCCATCTGGGCCGGGTGTCTTCCCACGAAGCCATCTCCGAGATTACTTCCCTGATCTCTTCAAGAAAAAGTGGCTTGTCAAGTTCGCTACACTCAGCTGGGGAGAGACAGGGGAGAGGGATATCATTGAAAAGGGATGAAGTTTGTTCTATCGATGGGCAAGGACCAACTTATAGAGATTAAAATAACATCCAGCAAAAACCTGAGATATACCCTGGGTTGACCTACGTAAAGAGCCCCCGGTGTCCTGTATCTGTCATGACCCAACTCACTAGTGGTCTAGATGCCAACCAGTACAAAAGCTCACTGTTTTTACGTCCTGAACCACATATTCTGACATTTGATGTGCACCAAATTTGTTTGGCCTTTTCAAGGGAACAAGTCCTTATCTCTTCTCGAATGATGTTCAGTTCCCTGGTACAATCCCTGTAGTTGTGCCTTCAGAGCTGTGTCTCCAGCCTCAATGTTTGCGCTTCCAACTGAGTGATGCGATTAGGCTTAGCCCTTTCTTTCTGCCGAATAACAACCCTGCTGTGACTTCATATAGTGGATTTATGTCCCACCCAGGTGACTTCTGCACGCTGGACAGATCCCTCCTTTATAAGGAAGAAGGCCTCTATTTCTTTTTTACCAGCCTGGGTATAAGCATCATCCTGCAGGAACGAGGCATTGAGCCTCCACATAGGTTGCCTAGAGGCGTCTGGTGACCAAAGCGAAGGAGGTGTGGGACATGATCCAATATGCCACAGGGGAGTATGCACTGGGGAGTAAAAATAGCATGTCAATACGTGAATGGGTATGGTGTAGTGTGGAAGTGTGTGTGTATTGTTTGGCTCTAGGATTCCAAACTCTCCAGATGTTTCAAAAGCCCAAAGTGGATACCAATTTTGAAAAGACCCAAATCCCTACCCCGTGGATTCTGATTGAGAATCAGTAGAGACCCAGGTTGGATCCATAACTGCGCTAAAATCGCCGCCTATTATGGTGCGCCCCTGAGGCAAATGGGCAATAAGATTAAGGAGTGTGGTAAAGAAGGACTCCCTTGCTATATGAGGGTCATAGATACAAAGGATTTTTAGGGAATTGCCTTTGACCGTACCCGTCATAGCCAGACACCGACCCTGTGGGTCTACCCGAGTGCAAGCCACCCTAAATGGAAATGATAGATGCAACAGAACTGCTACTAGACTTAGAAAGTTTTCAAGTATTTTTGCCTGGAAAACTTACAGAAGACTGGGACCAACCTGCCAAGCTGATCAATTGGTGCATCGCCATTGGACCTAACTTCACGGCAGCTCCCACTATACTTTTCTCCACAGCAGCAAATTCTTTTCAGTGGGCTTGACATCAACCAGCATCTAACCACATCAAAACCTTTCCGGTTACAGCCTATAGCCTTGTCCCGCTGAAGGAATCCAGCTCCCAGAAAAGAGTCTATGCGCCTTCTAACAAGTATAGGTGCTATTTATAACACCTGGTAAATATCGATACCACAGGGTTCGTTATTTATTGGCTGCAATAAACTGTACCTATTACGAGCTTCTGTGGAATAGCATCCAGCGTTTGCTGGCTAACACAGCAAAATGCTCATGATACGGTTCTTACCGTATGGTTTATTCCTGTTAAATTTCAGCAGGATTCACCTGCCATAATGTAACGAAGTTTGAGTTATTTAATGCATCTGATAATTATCGGATGTGTTAAATAACACTCAAATCATAATTCCAACTTCGAAATTAACTGGCTCACTCGTACTCAGGCCCTTACGCCAAAGACAGAAATCTTCCCAGGACCTGACGCTGAGTAGCATCCAGTTGATGTTGAAGGCTTCCTGGGCTTGAACTCTGGACTTTCCCTGCTTTGAATATTTCCCACTCTCACCGACGGGCTTCACCGAGACTTCGTCTTGCACCATACAGTTGCCAATGACATTGTTTTCAGATCCAGCCTGCTGCCTTGCCCTGCTAAGGACACTGCCCTCTGAGACATTTTCCAAGTCAGAAGGTAACTCTTTGACCAGTACCAACCTTGTCCTTATAGCCGACCCACATGGTCATCCTTCAAACTTACCTTTTTTGGTATTGTGCTGTCATTTTGTTCATTGAAATATTATCTGCTTTCTTCAGACATGTCCAAAATACAGTACAAATTGGAAAATGGAAATGATAATACCTAACCAACCAAATCCACAGTATTTCTCAGACAAGTTCCACATCGAGACCTCATTGTCTGCAAATCATACAGTTTTAGCATGATATTGATAATTAAGGTTGTGTAACGTTGTTGAATATATTTTTGATTTAACATTTATATATTTTGTAAAGCAGCACTGAAATCAAACAATAATCAACTCATGACAGAGCCAAAGTCTGTGCCATTGATTGCCAGTCTTTTGGCAGTGGCAGGTCTATTTTTGTTATGGTTTTTGAAGAATGTTATAGTTTGGAGGGGGAGGAATTGCGAGGCCCTCACCAGTATAGCAGAAAACATCTTGTGGGATTTTTAATGTGTTGTGTTGTTGACTGTCACATCTCTGCACTGTGCCATAGCAGCCTGGGGTTGAGCTACGGTTTAAATTAGTGAAACCTCTAATGCACTAAACAAGAGTATTGCCATTATTACTTGTGGTCGACTACCATCCACCCGAACTAATAATTCACTTCCTCACACAGTACACCTGGAAATTTATATATATAATAGATGTAAAAATGTGATGCATAAAGTTACTAATTTTCGTGAATTGAACCCTTGTTATATGCCTGTCAGCAGTAGGGAAATATCATTGGAATTGTTTTGGTAATGTACTTTTTATAAACATTTTATTATGTATTTCATAGTTAGTACACGCTTTTTGAACTTCTGTATTTTAAACATGCTTTTGCATATTTTCTTCAGCTTTGGTAATATGTTAAACACAGATGCAGAAAGCAGTATAGCAAATTACTAAAAATATAAGGTATCTCGGTGTACAGAACAACTCAACTCTCTCACGCCTTCTCCTCCTTGCCTGCCAAGTAATACTGTTTGGTTTCATTTTCTAAATATGCATTGTTTAATGGGTCTATAAAAAGCACATGTCTTCTAGGATACTGGATTTTTACTATATGAGAGAGAGAGAGTGGTGTCTTTATAAGATGTGATGAATCAAGTGAAAATAATATGACTCCTGAAAGTTAAACTGGTTTCTGTGATGGATCCCTGGCTCAATTTGGTAGCTTGGCTTAAGAAGCAAGACTTTCCTCAGACAAAAATAAGTGGGACATGGGGAATGTTGGACTTAGCCCTTTTTCGAAGGTTCACCCCTGAACCTTTTGCCTTTTCAGTGACCTGATATTAGTAGTTTTTGGCTTCTGTGCACTTTAGCACTGTGGCCCAGTGTAAAGTGCATGCGTGCTCTGAGTGCGTGTGGTGAGTTTGACCTGCCCTCCCATAGGAATGCATGGGGGATATGTGTGTCCCTGATAATTCCTGGTATGAGAGGAGTGCAGGGACGAGTTTAGCATGTATGAACTCGTGAGAATAAATGCTGTGCATTGGTGTGCGCAGGTGTATGGTGACTGGTGGAGAAATGCCACTTTTAGAAGTTGGCATTTCTGTGTACTGTGTGTCTGCCTGTCTGATATGAATTGCATGTCTGGTTTGTGATTGACAGGTGCTGGATGGTGAGGTTGGCTCCATGAGCCAGGATGAGTCTGCCCAGTGGTGAATAGGGAGATCTGCATGTAGATGGGAGGGAGGAGTTGCACCTGGGACCTGAATAGGACTGTGCCATCCCTCCATAATGCTGGCCCCGCCCCTTGTGGTGCTTCTGATGCCTGGGCCCCCACCTAACAAAGGAGAGAGGAGCTGAGCAAAACAAAGTGCTCCAAAGCTCCCCTATACCAGTTCTAACTGGTATCTCGAGTGTCATGAATGTCGAACTCCTCAGGATCAGGGCGATGCTTAAAGGGGTCCACCTCCTGATTTCCCCACACTCTGACTAAGTACATCCACAAAGCATAGAGGTAATCAAGCGAGGGATAGGGAAGGGGAGGAGCAGCAATGGAAGAGATACCTGAAATGAGAAGGTGGAAAGGTTAGCATACATTAAAGACTGACTACTCTTATTTTAGTCTCGCTAGTAAGAACACACACCTAGAATGTTTTCTTCCAGAGGTGCACCCTTCCTCCTTGTCGTGGTGAAGTAAGATGCGTCTCTTGAAAAGAACACCCTAACAAGATAAAGCAAAACATTAGCCTCCTCCTCGAGCATTCAAGAGTATAATGGGAAAACCTCAAATCACACATAATAATTCTCTCCAGAAAAAAAAAAAAAGCCTGAGATGAAAGCAAGAAAGGAAGAAGGGGTCTAGTCATTCCTTCACCATGATCCTTGCTACTCCAAATAGTCACTGCAAACTCCTAGAATATTCCACAGTTCAACCAGCTTTCCCAGCAATAAAGTTTTGTTGAAAAGTGGTAGTTACGTTTTTAGCACAGAAAATAAGGTAATTAGCTACGTTCTGGAATGCTGGACAATCTTACCAGATTGGTATTAAATCATTTACATTACTTTGGATTCCTTGCTTGTTTCATTGGCGACGAGGGGAGGAACAATTCACTAAACATGGAGCTGCAGCACAGAAGAGTTGTGTTCTTGAACCATTGAAAAGAAAAATGTGTGTATTTAACAGTCCTTGCAGTTATTTAACCCCTTCGATGCTGATGACGAGCTCAGCTCGTCATCACCCACGGGTGTCGTGTGCTGATGACGAGCTGAGCTCGTCATGGTGCCACTAAAATGGCATTTTCCAGCACAGGGGGGGAAAACGCCTAGCAGCCAAGTGGTTAAAGGAAGTTAAAACCATTTACCAACAGTAGAAGGTAACCGGGTCAGCTTACTACAAACCGTGTGTTTATGGTGATTTTATGTCTGTTTTCAATTTGGAAATATTCTGTAGTTGTGTTTATCTAAAAAAAAAAAGTTATTAAGGAGGCCCCCTCTAAGTAGTTGTCAGGGACTGGGGGAAATGAGTGTAGAAAATATGGGGTGTCCCACGTTTACAGGTCCACGGGACCTGTTGTCTAATCAGACAGAACTGTATAAATATGAGTCTAGGGAGAACTAGTGCGGATTTGGCGACAGGTATACAGTTGGGATATCTTATAATGATTGTATCTTTATCATCAAAAATCATTAAAGAACATGAACAAGCATAGAAAACATTAGATAATATTGCTAGTAAAGGGTGACACTGATGTAAACTAATGCGAATACAAATAAGATTCTGGTAGAAAAAGATACAATTTTATTCTTTTGATAAAAATTCAAATTTAAGACATGTAGTGAAATTAAAAACAGCAGTAAAAACAATCATGAATAATACAAAACACAATATATTAAAATATAAAAACAAAGGTTGATTGGATACAGGATTTCAAGAATTGAAGGTTTTTAGGTCGACACGGCGTTTCGGTTTTTCTGTATGAGACACCTTCCTCAGGACCGATTCTAGAAAGGTTGTTTAAAAACATAGTTACCTGCTGTTTATTGATTTTTGCATTAACACATCACTCACAGAATTTTTCTATTTCTACTTATTCGCTATCGGTCACCCTAGGCTAATACAGTTGTGTACTCAGAATAGAAGACATAACTTTATTTACTTTCGATGAGCTTGTCCAAGTCTAAAACACTTTCTACAATGCTATGAATTATTAAAAGTGTATGAATCCAAATCCACAATAGTTCCACTCTCGTTATTATACGTTCACGGGGAATTTTATATTCTTTGATAGGAAATCAAGGAAGGTTCCTACCCATTCTTTTAACTGATGAGAATTTAAAAGAATTTTATTCAAAAAGTTTTTATGGGGGTGGGATACAGTGATTTTACCCACCCCAGTGGTTCTTCTTACCTTTATATAAGTTTCTAATCTTTTGTTTCTGTTGTATTCCACTCTTATCAATTCAGTGGGATAGTTTCAAAGCCTCAGTCTAATACGTTCTGTTGGCCTTGGGTAAAATATATTCGAGGTGGATTATCTATTATAGGAATACAAGATATACATTTATTCCTTCTGATTTATTATGAAACCAAATTATGGCAGTTAGTAAGTTCGGGTAGTAAATTGTACCTTTTTCTTTTGAATAATGGGCTATTCCATACTGTACGAGGTTGTGTTTATCTACCCATTCAAGGAATCATATCTGGATTTAATAATCTTCGAGGCAAGTTTAAGAAATTAAAATCTTTCCTCAACAGAAGAAGAAAACTGGATAAGATTATGACAATTGGCTGTTTATTGGGATTTATGGACTAATTTCATTTGGAAACATTCGGTAAGCGCATTGCGACCTTTAAAAACGTAAGCGTAATCACCTTTTACTTGTGTTCTTATCTGTTGTTCTGCATTGTATGAAGCGAATGCGCTGAATCTTCGCGAGCCGGTGGCGGTGAAGAGAGCAGCATTCCTTCTTCTGTGAACTTAGCTTAGTGCTAATGCTGCGCATTGAATTCTGGGAAGAATTAAGGTACACGCATGATGCAAACAACTGGTGGCCATTTTAGGTCTCCCTAACAACAGTCATAGCAACCGCTACGCGGTACAGTAAAAAGAAACAATTTTCATTACTTATTCTACTGAGATTGTTTTAAACATTTTTCATTATTCGAAGCAACTTAAAACCAAAGTAAGTGGCATTTATATACTGTTAAAAGAAAAGAGGATTTTAACCGTTTTTTGTCTCCACTGATAGCGTTTTTAAACATTTACATTTTGCAAAGCTATTTTAAACCAAAGTAAGTGATATTTATTTAACCTTCTAAAGAGAACATTAGATATTAGGAAGGATTGCATTTCAATATTTATCAAGACTACAAGTAAAGCAATTTATTTTTTAAATGTGATCACTCTGTTAGGCATACTAACTTCTGTTTTGTGATTTGATATATACATAAAAGGAAAGATTACAGAAGTTTATTTTTCATTATTTATGGTAACATATATTAAGCAATATGCAGTTTGAGCCACCAGCTAAGTTTTTACAATCTAAAGGTGAGCCGCCTCTACCATAGGCTAGATGGAAGGAAAAATTCATAAATTATATGATAGCTATTGATGGTGAAAGAATGGGTGCGGAAAGAAAGTAAAGTATTTTGTTGCACTGTCTAGGTTCGGAGGGACAGATGATTTTCAGAGCACTACCCCAAATTGTTATTGCAGAAAATGCAGAAGCTACTAATGCTTACAATGAAGCTTTACTGAGGATGGAAAAAGATTTAAACCTACAAGTAATATAGCTTTGTATAGGTTCAGATTTTATACATGGATACACGAGGAAAATGAGTCTTTTGATGTTTTTTTAACAGCTTTACGTACTTTGAGTGTAAATTGTAACTTTGGCAACATGTCGGATGAAATGATAAGGGATCAAATTATCGTTCATGTGAGGTGTAAAAAAACACAAGAACAGTTCTGGGTGATGGGTGATCCTAAACTATCGGAAGCTATTTCCACTGCCAAAGCTTTTGAACAAACAGAAAAATGGATGCATACTGTAAAGAATATTATTAACAAGTCTGAGAACTCAGAAGGAGTTTGTGCTATGAAACATCATGATGAAGTTAAAAAAGAGTTTCATAATTTGAATTTGTTTACCACTAAGAATTCTAATTATAATAACTTTTAAAAAGTGGATAGAATGGGAAAAAATCTAGTTTGCTACTAGTGTGGAAACAAAAAACCATATGGCTTCGTTTGGACGTTGTCCAGCTATAAAAAGAGAATGTAGGAACTGTGGAAGGACTGGACATTTTTCCAATATGTGCAGAGATCAAAGAAAAAATATGACTCAAAATCGATCTAGGATTTCGTGTACATTAGAAGGACCTGGACAAATTCTAAATAATGGAGGAAATGAGAATATGTTACACAATGCAGGATTTGTTGTGTCTGTTCTTAATAGCATAGCAAATATTAAAGATTCTGATGGCATGTCTATTAGGAATTCCCTCATGTGCATTGTTCAGATATCAGATGTGGATTTAAATCTCATGGCTGATTCTAGTTCTCCATGGACCTTATTTTCTAAACAATATTTTGAAGAAAAACTTAGCATAGTCTTTGATATAAATAAGATTTTTCCATCTGATATAAATCCTGTAAGCTATGATGGTTCACGCATTGACATGGTGGGATATTTTAAAGAAATGTTTTAAAAACAGAATGGCCAATATACACCTATATGTTGCTGTCAAAGGGATAAATGTACTTGGTCGGAGGGATCAATGGCAGCTTGGCATAATTTTAAATCTGAGACTTAAAGAACCTGTTATTTGGGATGAATCTATGTGTACTAATTACATTTCAGTTACAGGTTGTGATGACATGGAAAGATTTTTAAAAGACACTTACAAGGAAGTATTTACTGATTCTTTGGGAAACCAGAAAGACTACTCTCATCAGATTAAAGGATATGTTAACAGAGCTTGTGTCTGAAGGTATTATTGAACCAATTAACTCCTCTTAGTGGGTTTCACCCATTGTTTTAGTCCGCAAACCAGATAAAAAACTTGAGATTATGCGTTGACCTAAGAGCATTAAATTCAGGCATTATTGTGGACTGTCACCCTTTACCTAACATAAATGAGGTAGTTTCATTGTTAGAGGGTGCCAAAGTTTTTTCCACTTTTGATTTGTGGTCAGCGTACCATCAAGTCCCACTTACTGAAGATTTGAAAATGTTAACAGCGTTTATCACTCCACAAGGTTTATATCAATATACCTGAATGCTTTTTGGTTTGGCCTCTGCGGCATCAGTATTTTAAAGAATCATGTTCATTATTTTCAGGGACATTGATAATTTTGTCAAGTGCTTTCAGGACGATATTTACATTTTTTTCCGCAAATGAGCAAGAACATCTCAAACATTTGTCCGAGGTTTGCTATAGGTTAAAACAAAGTTGTTTGAGACTTAATGCACATAAATGCAAGATGTTTAAGAAAAGTGTTAAATATTTAGGTCACAACCTTACAGGTGTTGGTGTAATACCAAAGAAATCTAATGTTGATGGTATAGTAAATGCTCCTGCTCCTAAGAACAAGGAAATCCATTCAAGTTTTGACAAGATCGATCTCTTCCATATATAGATCTGACTCTCCACCAGCTGCCACTGAAGTCATATCCAACCTTGATACCTGAACTTCTTCTGCTGTGTGTCTGATATTTAGGCACAAGGTAATGCTCTCCACAAATATGGTTCACTGCTTCAGATTAAAGAATTACTTTACAATATCGTGAACCTGCTACCCTTGTTTTACAGCATTGCTGTTGCCTTGAAGCTCCTGACCTCACAACTGGCAGAGTTCCCTTGTTTTTTTGATTCACTTCAACAAGCATCACTGACCCTCCTGGGAAGTGTATGTTGCTTTACCTCAATATAAGTGAGTTTTATTCACAATTAACTTTTTTCAATAGCTTGTAATTTGTCATGAATTGTTGACTTGACTTGATATTGAGTCGCCACACCGACTTAACAAGTTTTTAATGTGTTTCTGCATTTTATTATTAAATTGCTATAAAAATGTTCTTATACTTCATTCTCTGTGAATAGACATGCGTATCATTTATGTGATGCAACATAACCAGGTTGTAATGCTATGTTATTTTGTTACAGTTTTTTCCTAGGGTCATCAATTATAATGCATAAAGCCTATGTCCTGGTGATGGTATTATGAAATTATCTCCTAAAGACCGAAACGTCGACTACCAAGTCTAACTCTGCTCATTATTCATCAATTACCATTGATTTTCATTTACTTATCTGAAATCATTGTGTTATTATTTATTAGCAGTGTAGACTCATTTTGTGATGTAATATTGGAGCATGTAAGACACTCCTTTTATACCTCAAATGCATTTCTCTGTACCCTATTTTTATCATTGATTGAATTCATCTGTCACAAAGAAAATAACAATCTTTTGACTTTACAACCTGGTTATTGTATTTTTTCATTTCATTGTGTAAGTGTGGTAACATTATTGATCTGTATTAGAGAAATCATATCCAGCCACTAACTAGCAGTACTGTGGGTACCCAATCAACCTGAGTCCCTTATGTGCTGACACTGAGAATTTCAAACAAAACCCCTTGCTGGCCCATTTTTTGAACGTACTATTTGCCCAAGCCCGCAAGGGTATATTGGGTTGCTCACCCTCTCCACAAAGCCCTAAGAACAACAAGGAGCAATTACTGTCCTTTGTGGGCATGTGTGAGTATTAAAGCAAGTTTGTGACTAACTTTGCCTCTAAAATGGAGCCCTTGAGGAAGCTTTTAAGACAAAATGCTATTTTTGAATGGGGTAAAGAGCAACAGTATGCATTTAACAGGATGCATTTTCCATCATTAAGCAGGATATTAAAAATGCTCCTACTTTAAGACCTTTTTGCATGAACAAACACTGTGTTAGAACTGTTTATGCCAGTTTACATGGTATAGGTGGGGTGTTGTCACAAAAGTGTGGACATGAAGAATGGAATGTGTGTTTTACTTTGAGAGCCTTAAATGAAACTGAAAGATGTTATGTTGTTATAGAGAAAGAGTTACTTGCCTGTGTCTGGGCAATTGAGCATTATAGGAATTATATTTGGGGGAAGCAATTTTACATTGAGGACAGATCATAAACCCTTGGTTAATATTCTTTTGCCAGGTGGAGGTTGGAATTCCACCACAAGAATGGCTAGGTTAACTTCAAGATTACAAGAGTAATGTTTCAAAACTGAATTTATAAGTGGTAAAAAAAAGTTACTGCTGGTTTTATGCCACTCATCCCTGTCAGATACAGTCATCAAAAAAGGATGATGATATAGAAATTGTTACTACCATTAAGGATGTTGAAGTTGGGGCGTTTGCTGATATTTCAGAGGAGACATGGAAATCCAGGGAAGAGGATGATTCATTATAGCAAATTGTCAAGATGTATATTGTGGAAGGCTGGCCTACAAAAAAAATATCAGTGAATAACTTATGCCCATGTTTAATGTTGCAGAGTACCCAGAAATGGATGGGGATTTTGTTTACAAGTCAAGTCAGACAAGCTTTATTCGACAATTGTCATAACAGCAGATAGTACAAATAAATATAAATATGAAACATATAACAAAGTTAAAATTTGTAGATACATTACATATAAAATATATATCCATTTCATCATTGTACATTGAATTAAAATTTGAATTTGGCACCATGAATACATGTTAGTCATTTGACATTCTACTTCTGATGGTCCAGGCCCAGCCTAAGAATTTTGCCACAGCTATGTAAACTGTCATATCAGTGCAGGAACAGATAATTCTAACTGCCACGACCCCCTTTCGGTGCCCATCAACCTGCACATTGGGTGAAGCCATATTCTTCGGGGAACTGCATACACTGGGCTTTCAAATAGCAGGTGGCCTATGGTTTCCGAGGGCGCTGAACAAGATGGACAAGCAGGCTTGCCTGCCGCAGACCAACTGCTAGTGAATGCCCCAACCGGTAGACTCCCAATTCTCAATTGAAAATACAATTTTCGGTCCAGGGGTTTTAGTATGACATCCCAAAAGGCTTCTAACTGTGGCACATCTTTGATATCCATAAACAATCCAGTCAGAGACCCTGGATCGATAGACCCAAAAGACCTGGAAGCCACAAACTGCCAATACAGATTCTTAAGTGCCTTCTTGGGAGGGAACCTAGTGTTTGTAGGATCCTCCCACAGATCCCTTGAACCCAAATCAATCAAAAGGCACCTAATATGTCTAAGCCACTTGATTTTATGATAGATATCACTACTAATTATATCAAGTAGGCCCTTTGAATAGGTTTCGAGTTCCGGGGTGGTCCAAATCCTCCTCCAATACAAAACTGGGCGTGAAGATGCTATAAGTGCTATTGGGAACATCCCTAAATCGTAAAAAAGAGGGTTCAGGGGGGTACTCTGGGGTAATTTTATTGGATTCCTTAGAAAAGAATTTTCTGAGATTGACATCCCCCTGAGATTTTCAGTTCCCCACATTTCAACTCCGTATAAAGTGGAACTAGCCATGTTACCATTGTAAACCGCCAATACCGGGGATATTGGTTTAGTAAGGGATTTAGTATGTTCTAAACTCAGTGCCCCCGATAACTGCCTATGTTTAGGGTAGCCAGTTCAATTTGCTGTTTCCAGCACAAATTATGCTGAATACAAACACCCAAATAAGTAAAGGCTTGGACCCTTTCCAGAGGTCGCTTGTTCATGATCACAGTACCCTTAAAAGATTTAGAAGCATTAAAAGTCATGCATTTTGATTTTTGCACATTTACTTCTAAACCCCGTGCTGTACAAAAGTCTTCAAAAAGACTTAGGCCTCTTTGAAGCCCACTTGGAGTTTTTGCAATTAAAATACAATCGTCTGTGAACATTAAAATGGGCACTTTGGCTCCAGCAATGGTCGGTGCATCGATATTGATGGCAAATGTGTGCCACTCTTTGGTGTGTGGGAGGTAATTATGGGGTTAGCTCATAATTCCCATCCAGGGATGTCTGCTATGAAACGTTTAATAAGATCTTATTTTTGGTGGCCAGGAATGGATCGCATGGCAGATCACATAGTGAGAGAATGTGATACATGTATTTCAAGCGAAAAAATGATCAAAGTCAATATGCCTCCCCTTAGGAATACGGAGTGGCCAGAAGAGCCTTGGAAGAAATTGGCCTTTGATATATCCGGTCGATTTATGGATCTTCCATCGGATTCACGGTATGCTTTAGTCTTAGTTGATTATCATTCAAAATGGCCAGAGGTTACGTTTGTGCAAATGCCTCTAACTAATAGAGTGTTGGATTTTTTAAAGGAAATCTTTGCAAGGGAAGGTTGTCCTTCAACCATTGTAACTGACAATGGTGTTCAACTGATTTCAACAGATATGGAGGAATATCTTAAATATCACAATATAAAACATATCACCACTTCACTGTATGCACCACATGAAAACGGTCAAGTGGAACGCTTCAATTGTGTTTTGAAGGGTATATATTGCAGATGTTGTTAAACAGAGAGAAGATTGGAAAAACATATTAAGGGAAAGATTATGGATGTATAGAATTACTCCACATTCCATTACAGAGGTTAGTCCCTTCCGCCTTTTGAAGGGCAGGAATCCAGCTTCTATTATGTGTTCCTGGTGGCTTAAAGAGAAATGTAAGAATAAAATAAAGAATGATCACAATATGCTTAATACCAGCATAAAGGTAAAGGAAAAACAAAATAAGTACAAAGAATGGTATGACAAGAAGTGGAATACCAAGGAGCATAACTTTAAGGTAGGAGACTGGGAGAGAATTAAGAAACCAGGTTTTGTTGGTAAGTGTATGAGTAAATTCGCTAAACCCATTAAGATCACTAACATTTTTAGAAATACCCTCATTATTCAGGATGGTAAGTAATGGAATATTAGACGTGTCTCTAAGTGTCCTGAGAATTTAAGGACTTTGACTGAATCACGGAAAGTCAACAATTCTGATTTTGGTTCAAATTTGGCAATGCCAACTAGTTCACATAATGTCCAACGTAATTGCTTTGATACTATGTTTTCACACAATGACTCTGTTGCTTGTAGAGTTAAGGACTCTCATTGTTAAAGATGGTTACCTGTGAAATTATTAGATTTTTTTAGATAGACTTGTGTTTCATTCTGTTTTTTTCATTTAATTTCTTTTGTTTTGTTTTCTTTTCCATATAAGGGAGATATGATATATTTCAATACTTACTTATCAGACATGCTAGTTATTGTTTGTTATTCATTCTAGTTCCATTGGAACCTTGCTTTAGAACTCTATGTATCTGAACAGCCAGTTGCACTGAATTTCTCTGAAGATCTGTCTGCTCTATGTTGCTGTGCTGCAATTTGGTATTAAACCATTTAAATTACTTCGAATTCTTTGCTTGTTTCACACCGCAACAAAAGGTTGGTACAGAGTTATCAGTACATTGTAGCTTATTTTATCTAATCTTCCTTAGGATGTGCAAAGTTGCTAAGGTCTTATTTTGCAAATGTATTTACATTTTCTTTGGCATCTTTGTGAAATTCAGGTTGTTGCAATGTTTTTAAAATAAAATTTGCAAGTAACATATTCTGCATATGTAGATTTTGCAGGACAAGCCCAGTCCCCTGCAAAATCTCACATGTGAATTAACTTTGAAAACAAATTGTTGGCATGAAAATTCTCCAGCAAAACCTTTTTTGCAGGGATTTTCACCCACATGACACATTTTGTTAAGTTGTCAAACACCTCCAACTTTACAAAGCAGAATGTTGCCAATGTAACCAGTGGAATTTCAATTGTTCATGTCACCAATTTACTAGGTACGCTAATTGAGATATTACTGTGTCTGAATTGTGAATGCAGTCAATTAAATGTTTTGTAAACCTCCTGGGAGAAGAAGATATCTGAAATGGAATTACCAGACCTTTTCCCCACTCCAAAGCATTACGGCAATTCCTGGTGATTTCCAAGAGAAATTGTGGCAATACCACAAAGTGTCTTAGCTGTACACAACCCTCCCTGAAATTAGGCAACATGCACCCAGCTGCCTTCTGCCATTGGAAATTTTTTTCTTGTGGTTATTCTCCAAAATCTTCAGACATGTCCAAAATATTGTACACATTTGAAAATGGAAAGGATAATACCTAACCAACCAATTCCACAGTATTTCTCAGACAAGTTCAACATCGGGACCTCATTGTCTGCAAATCATTGTTGTTGGTGGTGCCTACTTGATGTTTTTAAATTGTCCAGTTTTAGCGTGAAATTTTTAATTAAGGTTGTGTAATGTTGAATATATTTTTGATTTAACATTTATATATTTTGTAAAGGCAGAGCTGAAATCAAACAACAAACACGTCTTGACAGAGCCAATGGGTGTGGCAGTGACTGACAGTCTTTTGGCAGTGCCAGTTCTATTTTTGTTATAGTTTTTGTAAAATGTGATAGCATGGAGAGGGAGGAATTGTGAGGCCCTCGCCAGTATAGCAGAAAACATCGGCTAAAAGCAAAAACACTTTTTGTTGTAAAAAGGACACATTACCATGGTGGTTCCCTGCACTGAAGGCAACTGCTTTGAGCAGAAGGTGAACAAGCCAAACGCTGTCACTCACAGTGAAATTAGCCAATAGCTGAAACTTGACGCATCTCATCAACTACGTGATCATCATCGATGCATTGCTAATCTGCACCCTGCATCTGGTGTTTATGACCAGGATAAAGGTACTTTTTCTCAGTGTGCTCTGCATGGTTCTGTATCTGGCCCTGGTTCCATCGGTGTCGAACTGAACTCTTGACTTTGAACCAGTTCAGCGTGACCAGGTAACCACCATTGGGGATTGTTGCTTCTAAACGCTATTTTCACTTTTTTTCGTTTAAAATTCATATCTTGACTTCTACTTTTTGTCTTTCTTTATGATCTTGTTTTATGTATAAAATCAGAATCTATTTTTCAAAACTGGTGTGGAGTCTTTTTGTGGTATTTTCACTGTGTTACTGTTTGAAGTGTTGCACAAATAATTTACACATTGCCTCTTAAATGAAGCATGGCTGCTCTGCGCCAGGCTAATAGAGGGTGAGCACAGTTTAATTGATGGTGTGCTTGTCGCTTACCCTGACTAGGGTTTTGGTTCTTGCTTGGACAGGGTGCGTAACTCTGGCAACCAGAATCCCAATTACTAACATGACCATATTAGTAAAGATTATCTTAGTAGCCACCAAATGCAAAATTAGCAGCAGAGATCACCTCAGTACATCAGGAAGGGTTGCCAGCAGTAATGTGAAATAAAAAAATACCTCTACATGGGTAACACAAAACAGCCATCGCTGCAACTCACCTGCCACCAAGAGAATTAGGAATAAGTTTACCCTGCACCACATGATCTTTCACTGAAATCTCCGGTTTAAATATATGTTTAAATTCAACTATTTTTATCCAGAAATCAGTTTGTAATATCTGAAAATAGACATATTTATGTCTTGATTGCATGTTTTTTAATTTGTTAGAAATATAATATATTTCAACTGAGTAAAATCTTCTAATGTAGTAGGCTGGGCTGCACACAGGAGATCTACCTACAGGTAGCTGGAGAGCTACCAGTAGCTCACGACCTTCTGGTTGGAGAAGCCTGTGCTGGCCACTGCAGAATATTTGCTGCTAGTTGCTGTTGGATGGCCCAAGATCCTCGGCCAAAAGTTGCACCAGAGTCAGACGGACCTGGGGGTGCCATCTGTGTCTAGATTGGTCACCCAAGAGGGACACCAGCCCCCACCAAAGGATTTCAGAGGGACTGCTGTACAGGGAGACTGGTAGCCAAGTCGCAGCTGGCCTTCTATGGTCTCAAAGAGAACTTGGAAGGACCCTGACCTCTGTGGCCAAAGTTATCCTACCTGACCCGTGGACTAAAGCATAATCACAAAAGCACACCTATTAACCACACAGCACCCAAAGCATCCTGGAGCATCTTGCTCTTCTGTATCCTCAGCATCAAGACCACTCTCTTGATGTCTGTGTCTGCCATGCTGTAAAGTGTGGAACTAGACTAGAAAACATTCTTGTAGCCAGGTAACTATCCATATCTACCCCATATCTCCCCCATTGGCCTGAGACCTTCTTCCTGTTGGATTTCATTGCCCAAGGTGGGCCGGAGTAGTCAAACTAACTTTGCAAACTTTACGAGTGCCAATGTTATTTGTGGCTGGATTAAAAATTAAGGGGCTTTTTATGACTCAGCAGCAGCCTAAAATATGTGCCATGTTGCTCCCTATTTACAAAGTGATGCATCTAGGCACATTCGTCACTGTGTAAAGTCCCGCTCCACAGCATTCCTGCGCCACATATAATGTATGCAGGGTAGGCCTGGTAGAAGTGGTACAGTGAAATCTATGAGATTTCATTGCGCCACTTCTAGGATGCCAATGAGTCAAAACCTCACGCCTGCCTCATGGCAGGCATAAGGGTGACACAGTGTCATAAGCACAGGCCTACCCCATGCATTGCTGGAGTAGCGTCATTCTTACAACGCTACTCCAGCAATGCGTGGGGTTTCAGTCAACGGATGCATCAGGATTTCTGATGCATCTGTCTGTTCTTGCGACATGGAGTGCCATACATTAAATTTGGCGCATTAATGAAGCAGGGAAGAAACGAAAATTATTGTGTACCCCTTGTAAAGTCAAGCTCTCATAACTATAACGAAAATAACAGTGGGATGCATGAAAATTAATCAACAAAATACACTTAGACATTTTTCATTACACGTGGGAAACTAATGGCTATTGCAAAAATGACATACTAATAATTGTGAACGAGTCATAATAATATAGTGCTATAATAATATACTATTACGCAAACAAGCATGTGTGTTTATGCTTTTTATAGAGTAATTATATGTTGTGGCAAGAGAAATAAAATGCACCTGGTAAGTAAAAGAATGCTATCTATTTTGCTTATGCTAGGTAAAAAATTAACTGGGAATATTAGAATGGTGGGAGGTAAACGGAAGGGCTATAATTCATAATCAAATTTTCTATTTGTTTTCGCATTACTTCTCATTGAGTCCTACGTGGCCGGTTTGCTGAAAAATGGCTGGTGACTGAAGCGTTGACATCAGTTTAAAAGAAAAGGCCTCCACACATGCGTTCTGGTGAAATCAGAGTAAAAAGAATGGCCTGTAAGCGAAGCAAGTGATGTCAAGGTAAGCTTGGCCTAGGGCACGGAAGTGTGCCAAAGGATGTCTGCATCTAAAACCATGTGAACGGAACAGTGATGAAGAAAAATAACAAGTTGTGTAACAAAAGGAGAATGACAAGCATACATTGGAGATGAATGCTATGGGAATATTTTGATGATGACTTTGCTAAAAGGCAGACTGGTTTAAACACGGATTGAATGAGGTGATCATCACCACCCCTCTAATGAACCAATCAGAATGAACTGTGGACCCTAAAAGTTTCAATTTTAAGTTAAGATAGCTAGAGAAAAAGGGTATAAAAGATCTTATTCGGAAGGGTGAAACAAAGGCTTGCTTCACTGATTTCTTTTTGCACTAAGACATGCTGTCGGTTTGGACAATTTTTATGGTTCTAGAGACTTTGAACATTTTTGGACTTTAACTTTTGATGGAGCAAAGAAGAATGGTTGAATGCAGAGTTTTTATATTTGAAGGCATTAAAGAGAATAGCGAGACAGATTGGAAACTGGTGCAACAGATTGTTAATATATTCTCTACATTTTCATTTTCTTTAACATGTAGTAAATACATCGCTTTAATTTTGGTTGTCTGAATAAATCTTTAAGTTATTTCTTTAAATGAAGTAGATAAAATCCATTTAAATTGAAACTCGAGTCCGGTTTTAATGTATGAAATGTCATGACAGAATAAAATTGCTAAAGTTATAGGATTACTATGATTAAGATTGTCTTAGTCTCCATCAACTAGCTTTTACTAGATGATCCATTGACCGAATAGTGGAGTACCTTGATGTGGAGTTTTCTTGGTAACACGTTAGCATAAGTTGAAAACTATAAAATGTATATAAATGTATAAAGTATAAAATGTAGGTGCCCCGCAAACCAGCAGCTTGCCTTCTTAGTCACTGATTCATGAGTAATGATATATGTGTGTGTGTGACTCGCAGTGTTATGGGCCCCACCGATGAGTAAGAATAAATTGCTCCTGGGTCAAGTGAAAAGAGTATTGAGGGTTGTTGGAGAGCTCCGTTGGATCAGATTTCTTGGTAGCAGGAGTCTGGTTTCTATAGGTTAGTTTGGAGAATATTGATGTTTTATGTTTTAACACTATATGTGAGTCAGTATTAAGTTATATGCAGTCGTATTTTGAAGCTTCCGTGAAGTAGGAAGTTGATCACTCTGTCTGCAGGCAGAGGAAATGTGTGGCAAGAGAAGTCGCACTCTAAATTGTCTGATTTCAAAGTGGTAACATCGTTGTGTGTTATCGTTAGGAACATTTTCTGTATGAGAGTGGTGAATGTATAGCAAAGTCAACCTGTAAAATCTCAGCCTGAAGCACAGGAGTCAATTGTGTACTCTGACTAAAACTTATCCCTGTGAGAGTAGCAGGATTACTCCCTAAGCTTGTTAAAAGGGTAAAGTAGAGGGAAGTGCTGCTTTATCGGCAAAACTTAATTCTGTGGTAGAGAAGAGGTAAGCGCTGTCTATTGGAAATACAGAATTCTTGTGAGTTTGAGAAAACTAGCTCGTTGGTTTTAGTGAAACGGACAATATAAAAGTTTTGTATTGTAACTAACTGATTTGAGTTGCATAAAATATATAAAATTTGTACCGATAAATTTTGTAAAGGAGGTTCAACAAAAGCAGGAGTAGAAGCTGAAGTGACAAGAGTTGCGCTGGGATTGGTCCATGTGACTGTGACATTTAAAGTTCTGATTTGTGCATTAGTGTAAAGGCGTGCTGGAATAGGTCAGAAACTGTGTGACGTAGATTGTGCTGATTGGTGCGTTAGTGTGAGACGCGTTGGGATTGGTCAGAGAAATGGTACGGATTGAAGGAAGTACGCAATTGTTGTGAGAGAAAGTAATCCATGGAAAATTGATTATTATTATGAACAAGACAAAGAAAAACCTTCATGGTTTAAAAAAATAAAGAATGTGTTTAAAAAGGACTAGAAAATAGTGACGAGAGAGGGAAAATTGCTTCCTCGACCGAAAACGCCAGCATCATACATGATGACGAAATATGGCTATCATACTTGCATATGGTTAGAAAACTGGGCGAAATATACTAAAGATGATGGAGTATTGTCACTTACAGAAACAGGGTTATTGAGCACAGCAGTGTTAAGCAATTTAAGCCGAGACCGAGGCCAAAACAGTTTGAGGCTCTAATGGAATGGGAGGATGAAATGTATGAAAAAGAGAGAGAAAGATTCGAAGATGTAAGAGACAGTAGAAGTAGTACCAGAGGATTATGGGGACGACTCATGAGAGTAGAATGAGAAGATGGGAAAATGCTGATATGTGCGATGGTATGTTTCCAATGCGAACAGTAGAAGAGAATGCAGGTAGAAAATGCACTGAAAAAAGAAATAATCAGGTTTCAGAGAGAAGTGGAAATGGAATGAGTGATACAGAGGACGAGGTGCTGGAAAGCAATCTGAATAGAAGACCCCGCCATATCAATCAACTTCTGCAGCAGTGACTCCAAATGCTCCACCAATGGAGAATGATATAACAGAAACCCCGAAAAGATATTTAGAAGAAAAACCTATCTCTGAAAAGTCAAAATGTATACAGGTTCAGAAAACAAGTACATCAGAATTAGAGAAATCAACAAAAGAATTAGCAGAGAAAATTAAGGAATTAACTAAAAATGTAGCAGATGTTACAGTGCCTGTAACAATAGGTCCCATAATACCGTTTTTTGAAAACCAGAAAATAGATGAGCATTCGTTAACTTTTCCTCTAAATTCAATTATGCAAAAAGTCAGGGAAAAGATTTACCCAGATTTAAATAAAAACCAAGAGTTCTGTTAGGATGACACCACCAAATTTGACGATGAATCCGAGTCCATTTTATAAAATACCTATGGGAGGAGAATCAGCAACTGAAACTCCGGTGACAAGTTTGATTGACATAGATGTAACTAAAACTCCAGTAGGACCATCAGATGAGGAATTAAATGATTGGATTAAAACATTACAGCAGAAAGAGACAGAACCCAAAGTATTAGATGTGGTTAGGTTAAAGATAGATATGGAAGAACTGATAATAGGAACAATTGGCACAGACAACTTAAAAACATATCAAGATGAAGAGCTGATATTTATGAGTAAAAGTATAAAATGGAGAGCTAAAAATCTTCATGACAGATTGGAAGAACTTGCAAATTAATTAGGTATAGAATTTGCAAAGGTGAAAATGTTGTAGAAACCGTAGAGAGTAGATTTCACTGAAAAATATATAGACAATATGAATACAGCAGGAAGGTTGACTCAAATAAAAGAACTAATAGTATTGCTGAGAAAATGGGGAGATGTAGATTGATGGAGAAGTAGATGGACAAAGGAAAAGGGAGAAAACAGTGACAAAACATTGTTATTGTTCCCTGTTTAGAACAAATAACCAGTGGTAGCAATGGAATACCCTATGAGAGAAATACCGGGAGGAGGATATGTACATGTGCCTTAGAGTAGACAGGATATATTTTCATTCACAAATGATTTTCCAAGATTACGAGAAAAACCAGTAGAATGGTATAGGCAAGTAGGCAGGTTTGTGAAGGTATCAAAGTTGTTGTGGGGAGATTTAGATGGGTTGTTTGACATAGTTGTACCAGCAGATCTATGGACTGAATGTAAAATTACTGTAGATTGGCCAAAAGAAGAATACCCAAGAGATGCAAAAACAGGTGCACCAGGTCCAGAAGTAATGAGAAAATATGATCAAGTAATAAAGTTTTTGAAGCATAAAATTCCGCCAAAAGAAACTGATTGGTTGAAAATTGATAGAACTACCCAAGAACCTAAAGAATCTGTACATGCTTATTATTAAAGCTTGCTCTTAGTTTTTAAACAATATAGTGGGTATGTATTGCCGGAGACCCTGTGGGGAGAGTGCTTGCCGAGCAATATAGTGGGTATGTATTGCCGGAGACCCTGTGGGGAGAGTGCTTGCAGAGGATTGCGACAGAGGATATATGGCAAGTATCTATGTTGATTCTTTACAAGGTGGTTAAACCTGCAAACTTAAGGAGAAACCACTTGTTCACTCTCCACAGGGCGTATTGGACTTCAAAAAAACTGGCGAAATTCAGAGACGGCGGTACAGTGAGGTGTTCCAAATGCAATAGCCCGAATGAAGACGATATACATATGTTTGTTACATGCCCAGTGATAGAAGATTTCTGGAAAGCAGTGAGTAAATGCTTGTCCACTGTACTGGGCCAACAATTGGAGGTAAGCCATGAACTTGTTATGACGGGAAAAGCAGATTTACAAGGTAAGGGCTATAACGATAAAGTGAAGTTGGTGTTTAGTGGTATCTTGGTTGCTCGAAGGGAAATTTGCAGAATGTGGATATCTGTGGACCCTACATCTGAAATGACTTGGTTAAGAGCTATGAGAGTTATGGCAAAGCTAGATATGGCTGGTCGGAATAGGAAGAGATGCAAATTTTGGACTCCGTTCTTACAGCACTATGGGTGATGGTGAGGGGGACCTAGATGAGATAAAGTCCTATGATTAAGCTTCTCTAGAATCTCGGTGGAAGTTTGTTGTAAGGAGGAAGGGCGAACGAGGTATATTTTACTCCTAAACAACACTACGCCCGCTATATGAGATAGATTAACCCCAGGGTGGATCCGCGACAGCATGGGGTGAGGAGAGGCATATGAGGACAAAAAAATAAATAAATAAATAAAAAAATATATTGGGTATGAAAACCTAAGTAAAAAGGATATGAGTCATTTTGTTTATAGATGTGTGTTTGGTTTGAGACCCGAAATAGGAGATATGATAAGAAACCACATGATGGGGCCGATTCACAGCACTAACTTAAGACAACATCCTAAACTTACTACTTTTGGTATTCACAGAAGTTAGGATTTTGTCTTAAGTTTGTCTTAAGACAAACTTAAGACAGACTTAAGAAAGACTTAAGAGAAACCTAAGACAGACTTAAGACAAACTTAGGACAAAATCCTAACTTAAGTCTGTCTTAAGTTTGTCTCAAGACAAACTTAAGACAACATTCTAACTTCTGTGAATACAAAAGTAGTAAGTTTAGGATTTTTTCTTATGTTAGTTCTGTGAATCGGGCCCGATATGCTGGCAGTCCAGTTCTGCGGATGATGTGTTGAGATATGCAAAATATTGTAGTGATGATATTGAAGCGAGACAGCATAAGCTGAAAGAAAAAGTATTGTGGGCACAAGTGAAAGATGCAGAACAACAAGAGACACAAATTATTAATAATGGAAGCCAAATGAAATTTAAGAATAATATGAGTAAAGTAAAAGGACAAATGGATATTGATGAGGCTAAAAAGAAGTGGCCATGTCATATTTGCGGAAAGATAGGGCATTGGAAAAACGAGTGTAAGTTACCTTAATAAATCATTGAATCCGCAGGTGCAAAATGAGGTAAATCAACAGTCTCCACCTCAGCAGCAGGTAGTCACACAGCAAATTCAGGTGCCATTACCACCTCTTCCGCAGAGTGTTAGTCTGCAAAAATACAGTGCAGAGACAGGATTCTGCGAAGGAGAACAGGTAAAAAAATCACTGCATGTGACTGCTGTCCCACAATTTTGGTTAAGATCGGATGGAAATGAATCAGATGAGAGCTATTGACGGTGCCTAGGAGAGGAAGAGGAGTGCGTGCTTGGCGCAACTCTGGAGGTAGATCAGTCTGGTCCTTTTGTGAATGGAAAGGTGAATGGTGTAAATGTTACTTTCTTAGTGGACACAGGTGCTACCCGTTCTACAGTTAGATCAGTAGAAATTCAAAACCTTCCTCTCTCTGGTGATGAAATCCAAGTTGTAGGTGTAACAAACAGACAGATTAAAACTCCTTTGACACAACCTGTACAATTGGAAATGCATTGCTTTGTGGTATGTGACAGTAGTCCTGTAAATGTACTTGACGCAACATATTGTACAAGATGAACTGTGCCATTTATTGTTCACCAGATGGTATAGCTTTTCAAACAGCAGATGATGATAGTTTGTATAAAACAACCATGTGAATATTCGATTCAGAAAGAAGTAAAACATTTCCTGCATTTGGTATTAAAGATCCCAATTGAATTAAAAGAAACAGTTATAGAAGAAGTGTGGGATTTCACAGGGGAAGAAATAGGGCTAATGAAAGGAGTAAGTTCTGTGAAAATCATGGTAAAAGAAGATTCTGTATATCCAAATATCCCACAATATAAATTGACACCAGAAATAACTGAAGGAGTAACACCTAACACCTATGATTAACAAAATGATTGAACAAGGAATTCTGAAAGAAATCATGAGCAGTCCATGTAATTCACCAATTATGGGGCTGAAAAAGCTAAATGGGACATTTAGAACAGTGCAAGATTTGAGAAAGGTAAACAAAATAGTTGTCCGATTTTACCAAATCCAGCAGTGATATTATATCAAATTCCACATGATGCAGAATGGTATACTGTCATTGATTTGTGCAATGCATTCTTTACAGTTCCGTTGCATCCAGACAGCCGACCGATTTTTGCATTTCGGTTTGGAGAGCATATTTTAGCATGGTGCCAAATTCCTCAATTTTATACTGAAAGTCCTTAAATTTTTTATCAGATACTAAAGAAGTCATTAGAAAATGTAAATATGCCAGAAAAGTCAGTATTGGTATAATATATTGATGTATACCAAATCAAAAGGAGGGAGAAGGAAGAAATTGTGATCCACACGGCTTCCTTGTTCACATAACAAAATATCAAATGGGGGTTGGATCACTTGTCCTGCATAACTGGGGTTTAAGCAAATTTCGTGCACTGTATCGATAAAAAACCCTAATTCACGTACGGAGGTCTATAGTAGCGGTATATCTTGATTCTCCGCTTTACCCCTTAGAGTAGTGATAGCATCATCATAGGGTTAGTGGTTATGCTTCCTCCACCTGGAGGGATCCCCTGGTTAGAACAGTAGTGATCAGGAATTCAGGGGTTTCGTTGTGACGGGTTTCACAAATAGGGTTTTGAAAAAAAACAGTGTGTCCAGATTGAAATTATTTTAATAATTCTGGGTTTCAAGTTGGTATTAAAATCGGTTCCATGTGTAGGGGGATTTTTTAGGAATCGCCCGCACTTAAATATGCCCATAAAAAGGTCGACATGTTTCAGCCCTAGTGTTTGCCCATGTAGGTCAGGTGGGCTTTCTTCAGGACCTAGAGTGCAAAATGAAATGTGGGTGGTAAAAAGTGAAAGAGATCAGTTTATCTCTACAGTTAAAGACCTATTGGGGTCTTAAGTTCTTTTGGGATCACAGTATATTAACCTGATTCCATGGTTGTACCTTAATGTCCTGTCATTTGGACATCAGCGGGGCAGCCACGGGGTTTCCAGTATGCTGGTTATCGGCCAAGCATGACTTGTGCTGGCTCTGCCACTGACGTACACCATCTCAAACTGGATGACGGAGAACTGCCTTCAGTTGAACCCTAGTAAAACCAAGGTTATGCTAATGGGGAAAGCATCAACCATTTGGACGGATGATTGGTGGCAGTCTCAGCGGGGAGTTGCCCCCACCTCCAAACAATGTATGAAAAATCTTGGATTAAAGCTTGATCAGACATTATCTATGAAAGATCACATTGTGGTTATTACTAGCTCCTGTTATTATAGCTTACGTCTCCTACGCAAGATTTTGCCTTATCTGCCCACCAAACATCGTAGAACCCTGGTCCAGGCCATGGTGATTAGTCGCTTGGACTATGGAAACGCACTGTTGGCTGAAGTAGGCGGGACGTTGCTTCCTACATTGCAAGTGATTCAAAATACTGCAGCAAGAATGATTTTGAATCGCCCGGCAGGTTCCCCCACAGGCCCCTTGTTGAGAGAGCTTCACTGGTTACCAGTGAGGAAGAGATCCAACTTCAAGATCTGCTGTCTCACCTATAATGCCTTAAACTGCAAAGCCCCCTACTATCTGCCCGAAAAATTCACTAAACAGGTAACTGGTTGTAACCTCAGATCTAACTCACTAGCTCTCTTAAAGGTCCCCCGAATTAGTCTTAGTTGCACTGGGGGCAAAGCTAGCTTTCTCGTACCTTGCTCCACGGTACTGGAACCAATTGCCTACTGTTCTGCGTGAATGTACCTCATATAGCATCTTCAGGAAACAAAAGCCTTTCTGTTTTGAATCTATGCATCAATTTGACTCTAGTCTTCCACCGTTCAGCCTCTTTCACAATGTAAGCGCCGAGATGCCCCCGGGTGAGTCGAGTGCTATAAAAATATGCCTATCATAACATAACATAACATTATGGCCAATTGTGGTCCCAAGTAGGCTACAAGACCTCTGCTGGATCACCTATCTGGAATGGTGAGTTTGTAAAGATGTTGCTTGAGGCGATACAGCTGCCTAAAAGCATTGCAGTGATGAAGTGTGCTGCACAGAAAAATGGAGACGATTATGGTTCTGAATGTAATAGATTGCAATAGCTCAATATTGTGCCAAAAATCAGGCCTTAATCAGTCAGGACAGAGAAAAAGAACATGTTTCAAGTCCTTTAATGCTTGTTAATGCTTACTTACATTGTAGAGACTTGGCAGGAAGTAAAACAATTGCAGGATGAGGCAAATGATGAAGAAAAGGATAGATGGATAAAATCAGGTTGTAGACAAAGAGAAGAATATGAAATCTGGGTATACAAAGATGAAAGACCTGTTATGCCTGATAGCATGATCTCAAATATCTCCTGAATGTTCCGTGGTCAAGCACACATAGGCAGGGACGCTATGATTAGGATGTTCAAGCAAACTTGGTATAATCCAAAGTTCGGTGTCATTGCTGAGAGTTTATGTCAACGTTGCTTGATTTGCCAGCAATTGAATCCAGAAAGAAAAACTGTTGTAAGTTTGGGAACCATAGGATGGTAGGGTGGTCCTTTTACACAAATGTAGTTGGACTTCATAGAGATGCCACCATGTAATAAACTGCGGTGCGTCCTAGTAATCATCTGTTTATTTTCACGATGGATACAGGCTTTCCCTACCAGGAGAAATGATGGAGTGACTGTAGCAAAACCTTTGTTAAGGGAAGTGATACAGCGTTTTGGATTTCAAGTAACAATTGAAACGGACAGAGGGAGCCATTTTCAGAATGAATTGAAACAATTGATTTGTGAAGCATTAGCTATTCAACAGAAATTACATTGTGCTTACAGACTGGAGGCATCTGGGGAAGTTGAGCAAGTTAATGGAACAATTAAAAACAGACTTAGAAAAATGTGTTTTGCCACTGGATTAAAATGGCCTGATGCTTTGCCATACTGATGGGACGAGTAATGAGACAAGCATTTTTACCTGTCAACAAACTGCTAGTTATAAATAAAATGATGATATCATATTGGATTACTGCAAAGGCCTGTCTGACACCATCAATTCTATTTTTCACCTTGTTGGAACTGATGCTTGTACTCAGGAAAAGCATCCAACTCATGACTTGAGTCCTGGAGACTGGGTTCAAATAAAAGCACATAGAAGGAGAAATTGCTTGGTTCTTTGCTGGGATAAACCAAGACAAATAATTCTGGTCAGCACTACTGCAGTGAAATGTGCAGGAGTTAAGAGGTGGGTTCATGTGAGCCACAAGATATACAAGTAGATTCAAGTTCAGACTCTGATGCAGAAGAGAAAACAGACAAAGCTCCATATAAGCAAGATAGACCTGTGAGGCGACATCTGGAAATATCAGATACTAGTTTGGCATCAGAAACAGAGACTGAAATATTTGAAGTTCCAGATCTTGAAGATCAACCTGTAAGTCGACATCTGGAAAAAGTAAAAACCAGTTTGGACACTGAATATGAACAGGATAGAACTGGTAAAAGTGGAAATTCTGAAAGTCAAGTAGAAAGTTCTAAAAGAAGGAATATTGATCTTGAAACTGGAGAAAAAGAAGTAACTCCCGATAAGGATGAGAGTCCAAGTACTAGTTATGAAGAGATCCCTTGTAAAAGAACTGAATTGACAAGAGAAAATCAAGACTCAGAAGCTGAACCAGAAATAATAAATTTCAAAATACGAGGAAGTAGAAAGAAATCCGAAACTGAGTCTGATGAAAGTGACAGAGAAACTACTTTGAGAAAGAGTCCACGAAAAAGGGCTTGGAAAGTGGAACATGAAACAATTGAACCTGTGATTAAAAAGCCCAAAAAGGGAGACAAAGGGGCCAGTAGAAGTTAAAGAACTAAAATTCAAATTGATAAATATAAATTGAGCACCACAAGAACACGTAAATGTAATATCTAGCCAAGAAGGTCAAAAAGAAAGTAATAAGGACATTTTACAAAGACCTACAAGAGTAAGGAGACCAAATCAGAAGTATAAATCACCTGAGTAGGTAAACATCCATTGCCTGACATACCGGATTTTGAAAGTAATCAAGAAAATCAAAGTGACTCTGATGAGGGAAAAAGGCAAAAGAAAAACAAAAAGAAAATATTATGTTTTGAAAAATGAAAAAGTAAAAGTGACAAAATAAAAGAAGAGTCAAACAGAAAAATCACAATAACGGATTTAAAAAGGACTCATATTTTTATGTGGGAAAGGGAAAAGAGACACTGTAAAGAAGGTGTAAGTGCTAAAGAGACATAAAAAAAAGGCCTGCAAATAATACGTCCATATGTGGGATATTACGCAAATGGGGTAGAATGTGGTTAATATGTACTTCTTTAATAATGCTTGTATGGATTATTTTAGCAATATTGATTCCATTTCATTCAAGTTTTGACCATTCATATAGAAATAAAGGTAATAATAAAAGTGGGAATATACATGATGCAAAGAATCATGTAGAACTAATAGATAAAGATGAAATTCACAAAGATAGATCTATTAATGATTTTTCAATGAATTTTTTTTCTAGAATATGTAGAAACTATGGATGTACAAGACTGATATGTCTGTTTGCAGTTACCTGGTCTGTATTAGAGGGGGTAACCTACCATCAGCTTCCTTTGACTTATAGAATAACTTGTAGTGTTACAGCTAGTTTATTTTACAAAACTGGTAAATTAGAGTGTTATTATTCTGATGTTGATGACGTTTTTGCTAAAGTTTCTGTAGTACAAAAAATGAACAAAGTGAAACCTGCTAAAGTTTTGGGGGAATTTTCCTTAGAAAATAATAAATTGACAATAGAATATGCTTTCAAAAACAATCTAACATGTAAATTAGAGAAAGCAGAAAAAGCGTTTTTAGAAATGGCAGAAGACAGGAGTAGTTTATCAAAGAAAGGCTACAGCAAGTACATTGAAACTATCCTCATTGAATTTTGATGAAGAACATTTTGTAAAGGGTGATACTAATGTTGCATTGGGAATAGATCTTCCCCAACAGGGAAAATGTTGTATTCGAAGAGATGACACGGTGTATGATAACTATTTTGTGGGAGCAAGTGATTGCAAAGTCACTTACAGAATTATTGGGGGATGGAGATTTAAAGGGGGAAATTATCCTATTTTTCCTAAATTGTACTTTATCTGTGGTAACAAAGCTTATTATAGATTGCCAGACCATTGGTATGGGACCTGTTATATAGGTTTGATCTTTCCTAAAATTTTCCATGTAGATAAAGGTACTAATGGAATTCATGAAATAAGTAAACCATTATCACTTAGGAGAAGGGAAAGTTTTCTAGAATGAGTAGATGATATTTTTGGTGCACTGATACCAGCAGTGGGTATATCATTTAATGCAAACAAAATTCCAAAATTGTCAACGATAGTGGATCGTTTATCGACAAGTTCAGCTGGAGGATTTTTAAAGGTAAATACTGAAATGGTTGCTATGAGAGCTATGGTAATGGAAAATAGACTTGCTCTTGATATTTTATTGACAAAAGAGGGAGGAGTCCGTGGAATATTGAAAGTGCAAAATTGTTGTACTTATATTCCTGATAAAAGTCAAAATATACAGAGATATATCAGAAATATTACTGAATTGCATAAAGACATTATCCCACTGGAGGTTGATGGTGTTCTAGAGAAACTTGGTAAGAGTTTTTATAATTTTAAATAATTGGTTTGCTAAAATAAGTAGTTTATTGGTTGAGAAAATATTAATACCAGTAACAATAGTGATAATGATAGCATTAATGATAAGATTAGGATGTGTTTGTAGTAAAAGAAAAAGAGCAGGAATAAAAATCAAAATAAATATAGAAAAAAAGTAAACAAAGAGAACATGAAATGGGTGAAATCGAGCTTGAAGAGTTAAAGGAGAAAATGAATAAAAGAATTCAAGAGGTCAAATTATGAAAGATACTGAAGTCTAAAAATGAAGAGCCTGAAACATTAGGTGGGATGATGGTGTGGTGATAAAATCATCAAAGGGGCGAGTTGATGGAGCAGGGGAGAGATGAAAATGTTTGTGTACCCCTTGTAAAGTCAAGCTCTCATACCTATAATGAAAATAACAGTGTGATGCATGAAAATTAATCAACAAAATGCACTTAGACATTTTTCATTACACTTGGGAAACTATGGCTATTTGCAAATATGACATACTAATAATTGTGAACGAGTCATATTAATATAGTGCTATAATAATATAATATTAAGCAAGCAAGCATATGTGTTTATGCTTTTTATAGAGTCATTATATATTGTGGCAAGAGAAATAAAATGTACTTGGTAAGTAAAATAATGCTATTTTGCTCATGCTAGGTAACAAACTAACTGGGAATATTAGAATGGTGGGAGGTAAACAGAAGGGCTATAATTCATAATCTAATTTTCTGTTTGTTTTCACATTATTTCTCATTGAGGCACATGTGACCTGTTTGTTGAAAAAGGGCTGGTGACTGAAGCGTTGACATCAGTTTAAAAGAAAAGGCCTCCATGCATGCGCGTTGGTGAAAGCAAAGTAAATAGAATGGCCTGTATGCGAAGCAAGTGATGTCAAGGTCAGCTTGGCCTAGGGCACGGAAGTGTGCCAAAGGATGCCTGCATCTAAAACCGTGTGAACGGAACAGTGATGAAGAAAACTAGCAAGTTGTGTAACAAAAGGAGAATGACAAGCATAAATCAGAGATGAATGCTATGGAAATATTTTGATGATCCCTTTGCTAAAATTCAGATTGGTTTAAACACCGATTGAAGGAGTTGATCATCACCACCCCTCTAATGGTGTTCCGATGCCGACCGGCCCAACACCGCAGGAGTGAAGAACGTCCCAATCCTCTGCCCTCACTGTGACCCCCAACACCCGCAATCAAAACGGATGGTGGAGAACACGACGCCGGGAGAAGGTGGGTAACAAAACAAGGGAACCCAAGGTCTTGGGGAACACAACTTGTCTCCTCTGGCTTCTTGGCAGCTGACAGCTTGACAAAGACGAGACCGCTAAAATGAAAGAAGGGGACAAGATTAAACACACCCCTATAACTATGACCAGTGCCAAGTACACACGCAAACCACCGACCTCCCTGCTTACCCCGGATAACAAACGGGTGTAGCTTGATACGAAACAAGAATTCTTCCACTGCAATCATATTGGTTGTTTCTTTGCGTAACCCCAGACCAACCACGCCCCCTCGGGAAACACCGAGAATGACTAAGGGGGTGGAATTCACAATTCTTCAGACAAAAAAGGGACAGGGGAAAAATGGTATCAAGGGAATATGAAAGACACCCAAAAAACCCCTGCAATCTAAAAAAGAACACGAAGGAAGCGCAAAAACGGCCGTTATTCAGCTCCTTCGTGAAACCACCCAAACAATGCACATAACAAGATGGTTTGGATACAAAAAAGGGATAATTACGGGACGATACAACTCAAGGAAACGCAGCCGCGAATCCTGGAACGTCACCAAAGATCAAAAACAGGTCCCCAATAAAAAGGTTCAGTAATGCCCAAGGGAATAGGAAAACAGGGGGGGGCAGGGAAAAAGGGGGTCAAAACCCAGCACTAGAAAAGACCGCTGTAATGGAGCTCGAAGGAAGGGAAACAAGGTAGAACCACAGGAATCACACGGCAAGGGACAAATAAAGAAACCAAGCACCTGTTTTCTGTTGGCAGCCCCCTTTTAAAGCGAGCCCTAGGGAGCGTCCATAAATTCACATATGCACTTGGCACTTTTAAGGATAAATCACTAACGGGGAACTAGACAGAAGGACCCAGGCCCCCTTGAACCCCAACAGTACCGTCTCCCGAAAGCCTCCCTACAGGCCTTGGCTTCCCAGGGTGCAGGCGATGAAACAGACGAACCAACCGGGCAGCATGAACCCTACTTGCAGGAACCCAAGAACGATCCTCTGGGGGATAACCCTTCCAGTCAATTAGATAATACAGCCGTCCCTTCATCCACTTGGAATTCAAAACAGTTTTAACCTCATACTCCACGTTATCATCTATTAAAACGGGAGGAGGAGGTGGCAACTCTTGAGAAGTGGTGACGTATGGCTTCAACAGAGAGGTGTGAAATACAGGATGAATACCATACTCAACCGGTAAAGCCAACCTTCTGGACAGGAAAGGGACCTACAAACCGAGGTTGTAATTTTCTTGGTCCTGGCAACTTCAGATTCTTCGTTGATAACCAAACCCTATCCCTAACTGCATACAGTGGAGCCAGCCGTCTATGCCTATCTGCCTGTACTTTCATGGCTTTTTTGGACTCTAATAATTGCTGTTGGGCTTTCTTCCAGATGCCAATCAAACCCCTACTCAGGGAATCCACTGCTGGTATCCTCTCAGATGGCTGAATAGGAATTGTCTTGGGATGGAACCCCATAGAACAATAAAACGGTGACATACCTAAAGCAGAGTGCATGCTGTTATTATATGCAAACTCAGCCACAGGAAGGGCTTGTACCCAACTGCCCGTCAGTGACATTAGCGAACAGCGCAAATACTGCTCCATGGTTTGAATGGTACGTTCTGTTTGCCCGTCGCTTTGTGGATGGTAAGCTGTTGACAAACGTACTTCCATCTTTAACGATTGACACAGGGCAGTCCAAAAATGTGAAACAAACTGTGCCCCTCTATCTGATACGATGGCTGTAGGAACCCCATGCAGTCGGATCACTTGGGCCATAAACACATCAGCCAATTCCCTAGATGTAGGTAACCCTGGCAAAGGAACAAAGTGAGCCATTTTTGTGAATAAATCCACAACATCTAAAATGGCCGTAAACCCTGAATCAAGCGGCAAGTCGGTCACAAAGTCCATACTGACCGTTGCCAGGGGGAAGGAGGCACTGGCAATGGGTGCAACAACCCAGACGGAGACATGTGCGAGGACTTACTAACATCACACACCGGGCATGAGGCCACAAATACCTGTACATCATGGGCCAGAGACTTCCACCAAAACCAACGCATACACAGCTCTTTGGTCTTATTGACCCCTGGATGCCCAACCAAGGATGATGAATGACAATATGTAAGAACCAGTGTACGCAATTCGGGGGGCACAAACAACTTCTTTGCCTGATACAATAACCCGTCCTTTAACGTAATTCCAGGTTCCGACAACCACGGAGCCAGATCCAACTGCTTCATTTCATCCTGCACTTTAACCATGAAATCATCCATGGAAGCACAACCAACTATCTTATCACCAGGAATCATAAAACAGGACTTCTCCGTCTTGTTTCCTTGTGACGGATCCGCATAAATCCGAGATAATGCATCAGATTTCCCCTGTTGAGCTGCTGGCCTATACGTGATGGTAAAATCGTATTCATTAAAGAATAGCACCCATCTCATCCAAATACAGCCGTAGATGTTTCTCCTCTGGCTCCGACAACGCATAAACCCTACTACAGGGCAAAATGGCCCCCGGAACCAAATCAATACGGCAATCAAAAGCCCTGTGTGGTGGCAATACACACGCCTGGTCCTTATCAAACACCTCCTTATATGCTACAAACGAAGGAGGTAAACCGTTCTGATCGCAACCACTCGCTGCACAAGACAACGGAGACACCCAATCAGTCGCCTCACAATAACAGTGAAGAAGACAATACTCCGAATCAAGTGTAACCAGCCTCCGCGCCCAATCGATTCTGGGATTATGGGCCTGTAACCAGGGTACCCCAAGTACCACCCCAAAGGCCGGTGCGGCAATCAGATCGAAACAGACCGTCTCAGAATGCCCATTATCGAGTGTCATCAACAAAGGTTCGGTTTGTCGTACAATCGACCCAGAAGTTAGCTCCGTGCCGTCAATAGCCCTCACCGGTTCAGGTTGTTTCTTCATCACACAGGAACCATCAACAACTCGGCCAACCCAATGTCCATAAAGTTCCCTGTGGCCCCACAATCCAGTAATAAAGACAAGGAAGCTCTACCACAAGATGAATAAGCGAAGCAAGCCGATACCGTGAAATGATGCGGGACTCTTTGAACCGCCCCTTGTACGTCATATGGGTTACAAAAACCTCTATCATGGACTAAAGGACGCTCATAATCCCTTCCCACAAAAGCCACAGCCTTATTCTCTGGGATCCGGGACGGTTTCACTGGACACTCTCGAGCAAAGTGTCCACCCCTCCCACAATACAAACACAACTGCAACAAGCGCCTTCGCTCCTTTTCATCCTTGGATAAGGGACCCCACACCCCACCCAAAGGCATAGGTTCAGGATCTGTTTTCACGCCCCCATTCTCAGATGTTTCTCTCTTGGTTACAGTTGTTCCTGGGGGTTAAAACCTAATCTTTTCGCCTTTTCTTTCACTCATTCGATGGTTGAGTTTGACAACCAAATCGATGAACTCAACACAATCTGCAGGGGGGTCTACAACCTGAGAAACTATATCTTTTAAGTACTCGCACAAGCCCTGATAAAACAAAGAGGTTCTTTTTGCCATGGGCCATTGTGTCTCTGCTACTAGGCGATTAAAAGTAGCCACATAACCCAAAAAATCCTGCTTACCCTGCCGTAGTTTTAACAATTCAACATCACTTGCCTGCATTAAAGCATGCTTAGCAAACAGACTATGCATCTGGTTCTTAAAGGCCGTGAAACTATTCAATACAGCATCATTGTTTTCCACTAAGGGGACCGCCCAACTAGCTGCAGTACCCAAAAGATATTAGATCACAAACGCAACTTTAGTAGTGTCGTCAGGAAAAGCGGTTGGTCGACACATAAAGTGCAAATGGCACTGGTTCACAATATAGCGTATCTGCTACTATCTCCGGAAAACCTCTCTGGAGCTGCTAGAGGCACCGGCACGGGAGTGTTCACTGTAACGGACAAAGGAGAAGAAGAACCGCTCTGCCCCCCACTCCTCTCATATTTAAATGTGGCTGGTTGAATCAATGGGGACTTAGTCTTAACTTCACTCAGTGTCCCCCGTAATTCCTGATTCTCCTGACGCAGGGATTGGACTTCACCCTGTATATGCGCTAAAACCTACATAATATCCTGCATTGAAGAAGCCCCCCCTTCTGCCTCCTCATCCATTCTTCACTCGGGCGTTGTGTTAATTCGTGGGCTTGGTTTTCTGTTCCGATGCCGACCGGCCCAACACCGCAGGAGTGAAGAACGTCCCAATCCTCTGCCCTCACCGTGACCCCCAACAGGCGCAATCAAAACGGATGGTGGAGAACACGACGCCGGGAGAAGGTGGGTAACAAAACAAGGGAACCCAAGGTCTTGGGGAACACAACTCGTCTCCTCTGGCTTCTTGGCAGCTGACAGCTTGACACAGACGAGACCGCTAAAATGAAAGAAGGGTACAAGATTAAACACACCCCTATAATTATGACCAGTGCCAAGTACACACGCAAACCACTGACCTCCCTGCTTACCCCGGATAACAAACGGGTGTAGCTTGATACGAAACAGGAATTCTTCCAATGCAATCGTATTGGTTGTTTCTTTGCGTAACCCCAGACCAACCACGCCCCCTCGGGAAACACCGAGAATGACTAAGGGGGTGGAATTCACAATTCTTTGGACAAAAAAGGGACGGGGGAAAATGCTATCAAGGGAATATGAAAGACACCCAAAAAAACCTGCAATCTAAAAAAGAACACGAAGGTAGCGCAAAAACGGCCGTTATTCAGCTCCTTCGTGAAACCACCCAAACAATGCACATAACAAGATGGTTTGGATACAAAAAAGGGATAATTACGGGACGATACAACTCAAGGAAACGCAGCCGCGAATCCTGGAACGTCACCAAAGATCAAAAACAGGTCCCCAATAAAAAGGTTCAGTAATGCCCAAGGGAATAGGAAAACGGGGGGGGGCAGGGAAAAAGGAGGTCAAAACCCAGCATTAGAAAAGACCGCTGTAATGGAGCTCGAAGGAAGGGAAACAAGGTAGAACCACAGGAACAGGAATCACACGGCAAGGGACCAATAAAGAAACCAAGCACCTGTTTCCTGTTGGCAGCCCCCTTTTAAAGCGAGCCCTAGGGAGCGTCCATAAATTCACATATGCACTTGGCACTTTTAAGGATTAATCACTAATGGGGAACTAGACAGAAGGACCCAGGCCCCCTTGAACCCCAACAAATGGACCAATCAGAATGAACTGTGGACCCTAAAAGTTTCAATTTTAAGTTTAGATAGTTAGAGAAAAAGGGTATAAAAGAGCTTATTCCAAAGGGTGAAAAAAAAACTTGCTGCACAGATTTTATTTTGCACCACGACATGCTGTTGGTTTGAACAATTTTTACTGTGCTAGAGACTTTGAACATTTTTGGACTTTGCCTTTTGATGGAGCAAAGAAGAATGATTGAATGCAGAGTTTTTATTTTGGAAGGGAGGCATTGGGGAGAATAGAGAGACAGATTGGGAACCGGTGTGACTCTGGTATTTTCATATAACAGATTGGTAATATATTTTCTACATTTTCATTTTCTGTAACATGTACTAAATAAATTGCTTTAATTTTGCTTGTCTAAATAAATCTTAAAAAGTTCTTTCTTTGAATGAAGTAGATAAAATCAATTTAAATTTAAACTCGAGTCTAGTTTTAATGTATGAAATGTCATGACAGAATAATATTGCTAAAGTTATAGGATTACTATGATTAAGCTGGTCTTAGTCTCCATCAACTACTACTACTAGATGATCCATTGATCGAATAGTGGAGTACCTTGATGTAGAGTTTTCTAAATAACAAGTTAGCATAAGTTGTAAACTATAAAATGTATATAAATGAATAAAGTATAACATTTAGGTTCCCAGCTAACCAGCAGCTTGCCTTCTTAGTCACTGATTCAGGAGTAATGGTGTATGTGTGTGTGTGACTCACGATGTCATGGGCCCCACCGATGAGTAAGAATAAATTGCTCCAGGGTTAAGTGAAATGAGTATTGAGGGTTATTGGAGAGCTCCGCTGGATCAGCATCCATCGTTTTGCAAGGAGAGCGCAGATAAACTGACGCATCCTTGCCGACGCTTCAGTTTCTCATAAATGAGGCCCTAAGGTTTCTTTTAAAATCTGTATCTCCGGAACCCTCTGGTGGATTTTTCTCATCTTGAACTCTAAAAATCCCTAAAATATAATGTATTTTTATAAATCCATTCTGTGTTTCTTTCGTGTTGCTTTTGTTTGTTATTTCATTGTTTGTACCATTAAATGCTTTACACTAGTTGCTTTGTTCAAGCTTTTGTGCTCAAAAGAATAGCTAGCCAGGGTTGATCTTAAGATTGTGATAACGACTCTGACTGGACCCAATACAGTTTTTGAGAGTGTATTCCATGGTAAGGCCGCATAGCCATACCAGAGAATACATCCAAATCCTAACAGGGCTTTGTTAAAAAAGGACTTTATTTTAAAGATGATCATAGACAAGTTTTGCGGACCCAAGCAGACCACCCTCCCTTTGATGGTCACCAATCAACGTAGATCACGATGTGTGACCTATCTCAGGAGTATTAGTGTGGTAGGTCAGATTGCAACCCAATCCCATTCAGAATTTTATGAACTGACCTATTAGTACATAGGACAGATCACAAAATGATGCACTGGTCGCAACAATGGTTGCCATTGGGAGCAGTTGTACGACCACTATAATAATAAATGTAATTTGAATTGTATTGTATTTTGAATTTATCTAGCACAAAACTGTCACCCTGCGGGTATCCTGGCCTCTACAGCTTGCCAAGTTAACACTAGGCAGAACAGATATCCTATATGCTATTTCCAAGATCTCGAATTACTCAGCCCTAGGGAAGAGCCATGTCTTTAAACTCTTTCTAAATAGGAGTAGTAATTTAGGCTATCTAATATGCAGGGTAAGGGTATTCCAAATTCATGAGGAAGGTATTCCAAAAGCTCTAACGCCCATCCTGGACCAGTGGTTCATCCGTAGGGGAGAAACTAAACTCAGATGGCAGAGGCCGCAACACTTTAGCCACAAAGCAGTATACAACTTCCATTTTTCCACCATTAAATTGTAAGGAGCTTGTCCTGAGCCAGTTGGAGGTCTGTTGCATGCACTCCTGAAATGTTTCTAACGACACTGCTTGGTTTCTTTCCATGGAGAACACCAGTTGTGTGTCATCCGCATAGTTGACTGTGTCAATTCCAAAATATTTAATAGTAGGAATAAGGGGCCACAGATAGATGTTAAATAAAAGGGGCTGATTGCTGAGCCCTGTGGCACCCCATGACACACAATAATCTTAGGGGATGTGAACGACGGGATGGTCACTGCCTGGTGTCTGCCCATCAGATATGATTGCAGCCACTTCAGTGCCCGCCCTCTTCCTCCTATGTTCTCTAGTCTCTCAAGCAATGTCTTATGATTCACTGTGTCGAATGCGGCTGACATGTCTAGTAGTACTAGTACAGATGAATTACCATTGTCGGCGCACATTCTCAGGTTGTCCAGTACAGTCACCAGAGCCGTCTCGGTTCCATGCCCTGGTTGAATTCCAAATTGGCCCTTATATAGCAGATGGATTTCTTCCAGAAATAAGGACAAGGATTTATTAACTGCCCACTCCAGGATTTTTACTGGATAGGGTAGAAGGGATATTGGTCTAAAGCTCAGAGGGCCTGTAGGGTCCAAGGATGGCTTCTTAAGCAGTGGAGTCACCACTGCCTGTTTCCAAGCTTCAGGGACTGTTCCAATTTCCAGAGACTGACAGCAAATCTGTCTCAACCAAGGAAATAATTCCAGCTGCAACTCTTTCCATATCCCATCTAGAAGGGGATCTAGAGGAGAGCCTGAGGATACAGGATGAGCAAGACTGTTAAATGTATCCCCAGTAAGAGTTTGGAAACACTCTAGGGCAGTTGACTGACAGCCAAAAGGTATCACTGTCTGTCACTCTGGGGCGGGTGTCTGAGATGGTTAATTTTCCTCCTCCAGACCACTGTTATTATTTGCAGTCAGGCCCCCAACAATCTTATTGATTTTATCCTCAAAGTGGGCAGAGATATTGTCGCAGAGTTTCTGTGTTGCATTTACCTTATTGCCCATACAAACAGGATTGGCTATTTCCTTTATAATATCAAAGAGAATTATTGTACTATTAGGTGCTTGTACAATGGTGTTTGCATAGTACTCAGCGTTGGACTTGGAAATGGCTTCCTTATACGAGGCTTGTAGAAGTTTCAGTTCTCTTTTATCTGATTTCACATATCAAAGTCAAAAGTCAAAAAGATTTATTGCATAATTAATTAAAATTATTACAATTTACACATAATAAAAAATGTTGATTCAAGATTTAATACATTCTAATAAATTAGTTTTTCCTCCCCTGTTAGGAAATAGTGTAAAATAATGTTTAAAAGCTTTCTTCCGGAGATACTCCCCCTATCTAAAATTCTCAGGTTGATTTTACAGGTTCATGCAAGCTTTTACAGTCCCTGGTATTAGGGTGGCCTAATGTCCCTCCTCTTGGGTGGCCCCCTGTTCAGCCTGAGTGAAACATTTTTTCACCTCTGCCAGAAACTTAGTTCCTCTGCACGCCATGATGATAGAGTTCCCTCCCAGCCAACATGTTACCGCATGTCTGCAGGAACGGATCTTTAGCTCATTAAGGATGGGTTTCAGAAGTCTTTGCCTCTGTGCCATAAGTGCCGGGAAGACGCACACATATGACCTTCTCCATTTCCTCTCTGCCTGTTTGTGATTTTTCTGCATTAATTTTAGCTCCTCGCTGTACCAGGGGGCCAAGGGCTTCTTTCTATTCTTCAGCCTTTTTATAGGAATAATCTGTTCTAAGGTGCTACTTATGTAATCACAGTAGATTTGGTAGTTTTGCCCTACCAAATTGGTAGGGACAAAAGAGTTCTGTACTGGGAAAGTCGGGTGTGTTCTATTTCTTAATAGTTTGGCCCATTCTCTGCCCTTGCGATAAGTTGTTGACTGATTTCTACTATTAGCTAAGCTAGGCAGTGCATTCCTAAAGTGGATTAAAAAAGTGATCAGTCCAATATTGAGGTACTACCTCAATCACCTCTGTCTCACTACAATTTGCGAACAGAAGGTCCAGGGTGTGCCCTCCCTGGTAGGTCAGCTGATGCACAAGTTGGAGCAAATTAATACTCTCACAGATTTTTGTTAAATCTCCGAGGTGGGACCCTGAATTCCCATTATCCTTGAGGTTTAAGTCCTCCAATATGATCACCCTTCAGTGGGTTAGGGTCAGATTGGTGAGGGTATCAAACAATGCTTGATATTGAGTATTTAGATTTGGGGGCCTATAACAGACTATTCCTGTTAATACCTTTCCTCTTGCCTCTTGTAGTGAGAAGTCTAGTAGTTCAATGCCCTCAACATCGTCAATATGTAGTGGGGTGAAATCCCAAATCTCTTTAAAGATCACCCGACCCCCCCCTCCCCTCCCTAATATCCTAGGTTTATGAAAAATGTTATAGCCTTCTGGGCATGTAAACCCCAGCTCTACTGTGGTAACACTGCTGGTCCAAGTTTCGGTTAGAAACAGTATGTCTAAGTCAACACACTCTAACATGGTTGACACTTCTTCATGATGTTTCACTAGGGACCTGCTGCTAATCAATCCTTCTTTTAATCTACACAGGGACTGGACATCTGCAGGAATACTGTCTTTTGAATCCATCACTTTGTGAATCCCCCTAACATCCCTCTTACCAATATGAAGCAGTTGTTCCCTAGAATAACATAATCTTCTATTTCCTGACAGAAAATAGGCAACATGGCTGGCACTATGCATGGTCGGTGTGTGGACGGGCGCAGACGGGCTTGCCGCCGACACGCCATTGGCACGCCCGATGCGCGCGCGCGCTGCATGCTTGCATCACCCTTCCTAAATAGGGAGGTGTGTGCTAGGCGGCCAACAACTAGCGTGTTAACCAAAATGGCAATGACTAAAAGGAGCGAGTGCCGGTAGGACTATTTCCCTGCCAGTAACAAAGTGCAAGTATTTTGTTTTATAGAGCAAGTAAGTGGGATAAAAAAGTATTTTTAAAAGGTTAGTATTTGGTAAAAACAACAATAAGGAAGTATAATTCTCCAAGACCTGAATCCTTGCGTAGCAGCAACACAAGTATTTACCACAATTTAAAAAGATCTTTCTAACATAAGCAATTGTATATCAACCTCGCGTTTGGGCTAAAGGTCTAGCTGTTCTATGTTATGAGTGCCTGCATCACCCTTCCTAAATAGGGAGGTGTGTGCTAGGCGGCAAACAACTAGCCCGCTAACCAAAATGGCGCTGACTAAAAGGAGCGAGTGCCGGTAGGGCTACTTCCCGCCCAGTAACAAAGTGCAAGTATTTTGCTTTATAGTGCAAGTAAGTGGGCTAATTTTTTTTTTAAAAGGATAGTATTCAGTAAAAACACCAATAAGGAATTATAATTCCCCGAGATTCGAGTCCTCGCGTATCTGAAATACAAGTATTTACCACAATTTAAAAAGAGCTTTCTAACATAAGCAAGAGTATATCAACCTTGCGTTTCCGCTAGAGGTCTAGCTGTTCTATGGGCATTGTTTCCAACCGACCAATGTCGGATTCTGACTGCCTTAACAAATTGGTCTGTTGACATGAAAAGGCTGTCGGAAATAAAACAGGAAAATATGTATAGATGGATTCGGTTGCCACCGACTTGCGATTGGCGGTTCCGCACCTGGTCAGAACCGGCCGCTCCTGACTGTGCCTGATTCGCTTTTGCCATCCTGTGCCTAGACTCCATCTGCTAGGACTGCCTGGACTCGTAATTCCATCTGCTTCCATCTGCTTGGTATCGTAACCCTGCATCTGTGCCCAGATTAGCATTGTTTTGCATCATTTTGGTATTGGCGCTGATTTCATCTGTCTAATATTGTACCCCTGCATCTTAATCGTGATTTCATCCATTTGTTGTCGCACCCCTGCATCTGTGCCTAGCTTTGCATTGTTTTGGTGTTAGTGCTGGTGACCTCCTGACTGTGCCCCGATCTCGGCTGCATTATTATTCTGGTGCCATTTTGTTGTGCCTCTCGGCCCGTCCCTGCCGCTGCTCCCCCGCGGCCCCACCCCGTCCCCTACAGCATCTCCAAATCGATCCCTTCCCCACTCGCCACCCCGCTCCCGCCTCCCAGCTGCTCCACCCTCCCACTGGTATCCCAAGGTAAGAGCCGCGAGAGGAGCTGTGGCCGACCTGACCTGGTCAGAACCGGCCGCTCCTCCCGCTCCTGACTGTGCCTGATTCGCTTTTGCCATCCTGTGCCTAGACTCCATCTGCTTGGACTGCCTGGACTCGTAATTCCATCTGCTTCCATCTGCTTGGTATCGTAACCCTGCATCTGTGCCCAGATTAGCATTGTTTTGCATCATTTTGGTAGTGGCGCTGATTTCATCTGTCTAATATCGTACCCCTGCATCTTAATCGTGATTTCGTCCGTGTGTTGTCGCACCCCTGCATCTGTGCCTAGCTTTGCATTGTTTTGGTGTTAGTGCTGGTGACCTCCTGACTGTGCCCCGATCTCGGCTGCATTATTATTCTGGTGCCATTTTGTTGTGCCTCTCAGCCCGTCCCTACCGCTGCTCCCCCGCGGCCCCATCCCCGTCCCCTACAGCATCTCCAAATCGATCCCTTCCCCACTCGCCACCCCGCTCCCGCCTCCCAGCTGCTCCTCCCTCGCTCCGCTCCCCTCCACTCTCCACTTATGTTAGAGCGACATACGCGCAGCGTTCACGTGCAGCGGACACGCCCCATGCGTGCCGAAGGTGCGCCAAAGGTAAGCCTGTCTACGCCCGTCCCCGCCCAGCGCCAGACCCCCTGGCCCCCGCAAAACCAACTCCACCCGCCTAACGTATGACGCCGCAACCCTCTCTGCACTCAACACCGGCCGTCTCCCCGACTGCCACCAAGCCGCCTCAGGACGCACCCATGGACCCTTCACCTGCCAATCCTGCAAGTTCTGCTGCATCAACGCCAAACGCCAAACAGAGCTCCGACAATAACCACCTGAAGTGCATCCTGCTCAACACCCGCTCGGTCCACAGACACACCATTGAACTATGGAACCTACTAGACACCACAACACCGGACGTCGCCTTTCTTACAGAAACCTGGATGAACGCCTCATCAGTGCCCGACATCGCCATAGTATCCCGGACGGTTACAAGATCATCCGAAAGGACCGCATCAACAAAACAGGAGGAGGCATCGCCATCGTCCACAAGAACACCATCCGCATCACGACAAGCTCCGACGACACCCTCACAGCCGCCAAACACCTTCACTTCCAGATATACACTGACCCCAAGACCCCACAATTCAGCGAAGACATCACTGACTTTATCAGCCCACACGCCCTCCCCTCCGAGGACTACATTCTCCTAGGGGACCTCAACTTCCACCTGGAAAAGAACAACAATAGCAACACCACCACCCTTCTGGACAACCTCGCCAATCTCAGACTCAAACAACTGGTAAACACCCCCACCCACTACGCCGGACACATGCTCGCCCAATCTTCTCCTCCAGCAAGCACGTCTCCTTCAATCACGCCACAGGTCTCCACTGGACGGATCACAGCTGCGTCCACTTCAACTTCAGAAAGACCACGACCCACCACCACCCACAACAAGTTCCCTGCAGAAACTGGAACAAAATTACCACCGACCAGCTCACCACATCGCTAAACCAAAACCCTCCCGCCAAATCATCGGACCCAAATCAAGCAGCCATCAATCTCGTACAATGTATCACCCAGTGCGCTGACGAATTAGCACCCTTGAAAAACCATCACAACAAGCCAGGAAGCAAAAAAGCCTCCTGGTTCAATGACAACCTCAAGAACTCCAAAAAGAACTGCTGCACCCTCGAGAAAGCCTGGCGAAAAAACCCAACCACAGACAACATGACCGCTCTCATGGACGCCACTCGCAATCACCACCAGTTGATCCGATCCACCAAGAAATCAGCTTTCAAGGATCGACTCGACAACAACGCCCACAACAGTAAAGAACTCTTCAGCATCGTCAAAGAGCTTACCAATACCAGCGCCGGCACCAACGACATCACTCCCTCTCAAGACCTCTGCAACTCTCTAGCCTTGTTCTTCCACAGCAAAATCGCTGACATACATAACAGCTTCGGCGACCAGTCTACCCCCCTTACCACCGAACTGAAGCCCCCCACCACCACCCTTTGCGCCTGGAACCCGATCAGCACTGAAGACACCATCCGCCTGATGAACTCCATTCACTCCGGATCACCAACCGACCCATTCCCCCACCACATCTTCAACAAGGCAGACTCCATTATCGCACCCCATCTCCAGGATATCATCAACTGCTCCCTCAACACCGCTACCTTCCCTGAAGGCTCGAAACATCCCAAACTCAGTGCCCTCTTGAAGAAACCTACAGCAGACCCCACTGAACTTAAGTACTACCGCCCCATCTCACTCCTCCCATTCCCTGCCAAAGTCATAGAGAAGACCGTCAACAGTCAGCTCGCCGCCTTCCTTGAGTCTAACGGTTCCCTCGACCCCTCACAGTCCGGCTTCCGAGCCAAACACAGCACCGAGACCGCCCTCTTCGCAGCCACAGACGACATCCGAACACTACTCGACAACGGGGAAACAGCTGCCCTCATCCTCCTGGACCTCTTCACAGCGTTTGATATGGTCTGTCATAGCACCCTTGTACAATGCCTCAGTAATGTTGGGATACAAGGAGAAGCATTGGATTGGATCATCGCGTTCCTCGCCGGAAGAACCCAGAGAGTCCGCCTCCCCCTCTTCAGATCAGAGGCCACCGAAGTCATCTGTGGCGTACCACAAGGATCATCTCTCAGCTCCACCCTCTTCAACGTCTACATGAGCCCCCTCGCATCCATCGCACGCCAGCACAACCTCAACATCATCTCCTATGCAGACGACACCCAGCTGATCCTCTCCCTCACCAAAGACCCAAACACCGCCAAAACCAACCTACACGAAGGGACGAAAGACATAGCCGAGTGGATGAAGAACAGCCGCTTAAAACTGAATTCAGACAGGACGGAAGTCCTAATCCTAGGATCATCCCCCTCTGCATGGGACGACTCATGGTGGCCACCGGCCCTGGGCAGCGCACCCAAACCAACGGACCATGCTCGCCACCTGGGATTCATTCTAGACACCTCCCTCTCGATGACCAGACAAGTCAACGCCATCTCATCATCATGCTTTAACATCTTACGCATGCTCCGAAAGATCTTCCGATGGATCCCCACCGAAACAAGAAAGACGGTCACCCAAGCACTTGTCACAAGCCGACTGGACTAAGGAAACACCCTCTACGCTGGAACCACAGCCAAATTACAGAAAAAACTCCAACGTATTCAGAACGCCTCCGCCCGACTCATCCTAGACATACCCCGCCACAATCACATATCCGGTCACCTGAGAGACCTTCACTGGCTCCCCGTCAACCACAGAATAACGTTCCGTCTCCTCACCCATGCACACAAAGCCCACTATGACCTAGGACCCAGATACCTCAACACGCGCCTGACCTTTAACACCCCCACCCGCCAACTACGATCGTCCAATCAAGCCCTCGCCACAATTCCACGCATCTAAAGAGTCACCATGGGAGGAAGATCATTCTCCTACTTAGCGGCCAAAACCTGGAATTCTCTCCCCACCTCCGCCTTACACAGAACCACCTCTCCTTCAGAAAACAACTCAAAACGTGGCTATTTGATAAGTAGCGAACCCCCCCCCCTCAAGCACCTTGAGACCCTCTGTGAGAGTAGTGCGCTATACAAATTTTGACTTGACTTGACTAACACCGTTCGGATGGACTCCCTTTGACTTCTATGGGAGCCCATGATCCGACAGACAACACTGGCTCCTCTGGGGAAAATGGATGTCTGCAGAAAACTTTGCACCCTGTTGCGGGCACCCCATGGTGCATGCCACACAGTGCATGGTTTCACAAGGGGGTGTCTTGGGTACCTCCACTGCCCCAACTAGAGGCCTCAGGATGAAGAGGGGCCTGCTAGGAGCCCCTAAAATGACCTTCCAACAGCATTTTCATGTCGAACAGACCAATTATGTTAAAGCGTCAGAATTCGACATCGGTTGGTTGGAAACGCTGCCCCTAGAACTGAATGAATCGGCTCCGACCGGCTCTGATTCTCTGAGTGCCGATTCAGAATGACCAAACAGTTTCCCTTCCGACCCTGATCATCGTAATCTGTCGGAATTGTTTCTGACCAAGATGGGCGGATATGTTCCGACACAGTCCACAGGAATCTGACTGCCGTTCAGAGGCTTTCCACACAATAGTGTAATCGGACCCTATATGTCTCATGACCTATGATATGTGAATATATCGTTGTTGCTATTTTTTGCTGAACATTGCTTCATAAGGTTCTTGCCAGCCATGATTTTCTGATCTCTCAAGAGACATGCGCCTTCTTTTCTGTCCTGTCAAGGTGAAACTATCTTGCGCTCTCTAGCCTACACTTGTGGTGATCAGAGTGCAGGTATTCTGTGGGCAGTTGCCATCTTCCTCCACAAAAGCCTAACCTGCTCTTGTTGCTGTGACAGTAGTTACCATGGACTTGAAGAACCCTCAAGCAGTGGACTTCAGTAACCCCAGTCGGCTCATATTCAGTGTGGTATTCATCAGTCTTGGGAACTTGGACTGAACCACTTACAAATCAGCTGCACCCCCCTAGTACAAGAGGAGCAGGACCAAGTGAATTCCATCTTCGCTGTCACCTCTGCCATCCCTGTTGCCTTTCTTGCCATCAGTAGGGCCTCCAAGAGGGACATGACAGAGGCCTAAGCAGCTCTGATATCTTTGGTAGAAGCGGATTACCGAGCAAGAACAGGTATTTATGGTTAAGGTGAAGGAACCAATGGAACTAGAAGGACGAAGTTGAGGGGCATATGTACAAGCCCCTATTGCCATCCTATGGCACTAGGGGCTAAGCACCGCAACACCCATTGATTTTGACACTGCCCCTATGTACAAGGGCAATGTATATGAGGCAGCTACAAAATTAAAACCAGGTAAAACCTGGTCTAAAGTTGGTGAAACAAGGAGAAATGCATTATTTTGTTTTTGCTTTTTCTATGGGTGTTGCCTTGTGCAGCACAAATGGAAAAAGCAAAATGTCATGGATTCATTATGTACATAAAAAATCTTTTTTTTTAAATTCCATTTTGTGACTTTCATGTGTGCTGCATTAAGCAGCATACATGAAAGTGACAAAATGGAATGTTTATGTGCAGGAAGGGGGATGTTCCTACACATAAACAATCCTCCCCTGCACGTAGACACCCTTGCACTATAGTGCAAGGGTGTCTGCGCTGACGCTACCCTACTAAGTGTAGCAGCATTGCAAATGGAAGGGCAAGGCTGCACCATATCGTTGTAAATTTGGTGCAGTCTTGCGTTTCAGAAGTGGCGGAGTGAAGCATTAAGCTATGACAGCTAACGCCTTTCTCCGCCACTTCTATTGTACATATCCCCCTGAGTCTCCCTATAAACCCCCTACTCCTGGTAAATTATCCTAATTATGCTGCTTTCTTGTACTGGGCGCACCATTGCAAAGCCTCCCAGCCATCTTCCCTGACAACCTCCGTTGTTTCGAAGGCCGAACAATGGGCCTTTTATAAATCTGTCACAAACGTTCCATGAACTAACTCACACCATAGTATTTTCGTAGCCTCACATTTGGATAAAAAACCCTGAAGTCCAAGTGGCTAAAAAGAATCTGAGCCAACATTGGCCACACCCACAACTTTATAAACCAGGCAGTGTAAAGTTACAACAATGTAAAGGACTGACAATAAACCATGCTACCCAGACTTTAATAATGCATAACGTACGATCGAAGAGGATAGACATCAGTCCTAGAGAGTCATCCTGTATTTATGTCTGCCAAGGAGAAACTAAAACAAAGTCCCATTCGCCTTTGGCACCATTGACGAGAGAACGGTTTCCCCTGACAGACCAATTAGCACTTTTAAGGCTTGCGATCACAGGTGCATAGGGGTATGCATCCCAATTTAGGCATATCTTCACTTCTTCTTTAATTTGTTTTTCAATAAATCCAATTAGAAAGAGCATTGTGACGTCTTTAATCTTTGATAAGCCAGAATAGAGTATTTTATTTTGCCTCACCCTTAAGGCTGAGCTCGTCAACTGCAGTTGATTCCACAATCCAAAGGGCTGGCTAATGTGCCGGTTGTAATCTTACAGGAGGCTGAATGCTTTGGCTTGTAGGCATTGAGGGGATTTAATTGATTCGCCCGCAGCAACCGGAATTTCCTTCTTAAATACCATAAACGAAATGGAAACACCACTCGAGAGTTTAATTGTTACGAAATGGAAACACCACTCGAGAGTTTAATTGTTACGAAATGGAAACACCACCAAGAGTTTAATTGTTACGAAATGGAAACACCACCAAGAGTTTAATTGTTTCCAAATAGCAGTAGTCTCTCTCTCTCTCTCTCTCTCTCTCTCTCTCTCTCTCTCTCTCTCTCTCTCTCTCTCTCTCTCTCTCTCTCTCTCTCTCTCTCTCTCTCTCTCTCCCTCTCCCCCCCCCCCTCCCCCCCCCCCCATAGGCCACACTGATCAGTTTTAAAACCTGTGCAGGGCTTCGACCTTGAGCAATTTTATTCTTAGCGCCGGTGCGCTACACAGTAGTTCGGGAACAAGCTCTTTGTTCCCCACGCGGCGCAAAGTGGTTGAAGGAGCCCATGTGCTCCCTGGGGCAGATTCATGCCAGAGCCTCCGTGGCTCCAACGAGGCCCCAGTGGTTTGCAGAGCCAGATGGCTCCCACTGGCGCAGATTGACCTTCAGAGCCTAGGTGGCTCCAATGTTTCAGCATTGATATTCAGAGCCTAGATGGCTCCATCGTGTTGCCCACTTTGATCAGAGCCTGCGTGGCTCCAACGTCCGGGGGCATCTTGGATTGTTTAAGGAGCCAGTGGGCTCCTGGGGCACAGTTGATTTTAGAGCCAGATGGCTCCAACGAGGCCCCAGTGGTTTGCAGAGCCAGATGGCTCCCACTGGCGCAGCATTGCCCTTCAGAGCCTAGGTGGCTCCAATGTTTTGGCATTGATGTTCAGAGCCTAGATGGCTCCATCGTGTTGCCCACTTTGATCAGAGCCTGCGTGGCTCCAACGTCCGGGGGCATCTTGGATTGTTTAAGGAGCCAGTGGGCTCCTGGGGCACAGTTGATTTTAGAGCCAGATGGCTCCAACGAGGCCCCAGTGGTTTGCAGAGCCAGATGGCTCCCACTGGCGCAGCATTGCCCTTCAGAGCCTAGGTGGCTCCAATGTTTTGGCATTGATGTTCAGAGCCTAGATGGCTCCATCGTGTTGCACACTTTGATCAGAGCCTGCATGGCTCCAACGTCGGGGGGCATCTTGGATTGTTTAAGGAGCCAGTGGGCTCCTGGGGCACAGTTGATTTTAGAGCCAGATGGCTCCAACGCTCGTAAGCTGTTTTTAGAACCTAGATGGCTCCAACGTTTGGTGCAAATTATTCCCAGGGGCCTGTGAGAGGCCATATCGCATTCTGACTATTTACAGCTGCCCAGAAAGTAGTGGGCAGCTTCACTGTTTAGGCGCCATTTGAGTAAGAGTCCCTGAGAGGGGCAGAAGTGGCACCGAGATGCCAGGCCTTCCACAGCTGTGCAGCACTTAGTGCCAACTGCAGCATTTAGGCCTCATGTGATGGTTTTCAGCTGTCCAGCAAGTAGTGGGCAGCTGCAAAGTTTAGGTTTGCGCAGATGGCGCACCCCTGACTGGCGCTGCCCCCAGACATTCTGGACACAGGGCATTTGAGCCCCTTCTTGGATGGCCAGTTGGCCAGGGGGAGCTGGTAGATGTGTAGGGTGAAAGGCCCTAATGTGATTCATGTGTTGAAGTGATTGTGGTACTAGGAAATGTAATGCATTTAATATGTTTTAAGCACCCTGTTCTGATACCTCTAAACTGTGGTTTATGATTGTGAGGTTATATTGCATTTCATGTGGTTATGCTAATGAGATTGTACTTCACTGTGATTTACGCCCCTGATGTAAGTTATACTTAGGAGGTAGGGTCTAATGTTTTTAGACTAGTGAGGAGATGGCATAATGTGTTTATGCAGGTGAGGTTGGCGCAGGATGTAATTCGCGCCTGATGTGACTGTGCATAATGTAAAGATATGTTACAGGTTGAGGTGGTGTACAGTGGTTAACAGTGGCTACTGGTTGTAGGTTTATGATCTATTTTTACTTGTACCAATTTCTGCTAAGTGTTGATCTTGACAGTGGCCCACGTGGCCCTGTCCTGTGTAAATAATCCCTTTTGAATATTGCCCGTGCCAGTTGGCACAATGTATATTGTGTAATTACTATCTGATGTGTTTTGAGAATACAAAAGTTATTTTTATATAACCTTGTGTGGAGTTCCTTTTGTAGTGTGCCCGGGATGTTGTTACTGTGTGCGTGCGCAAATGCTTTACACATTGCCTGACTGCTCGTGCCATGCTACAGAGGGGGTGAGCAGGGATTATCTTTGGCGTGTAACTCCCTTGCCCTGAATAGAGTGGTATTTTCTGCCTCGCTTTGGCGCAAGCCTTAGCCAACCACAAATCCCAGTTCTAACAGCCTCCATCTTGGAAGACTGGTTTAATTGCTAAAAGTTTATTTTCAGGACTGTTTAATTCTGTTCTGCAGGGAGGAGTAGCATTAAGTACTTCACAGGCTTGGCTTCCAGACCTTTGAGACACACCATGTTGCTGCTAAAGTTAGGTCTAGAACACTTCCTGCTGCTCCCTTTCTCACTGCTCCATCAGGATTCAAGCAAGCCGGGCCGAAGAAGGCTGAAATGCCAGAAACCGGTCCCCGGTAGCTTGTCTCCTTTCTGGTGAAGAATTGGCTTGGTAGTTTAGTCTGCCCTGTTCCCATGATGCACTGGGCCAGGGACAGACTGATTTGCATATAGCCATGTTCTGAGCTGGGATGGTGCAGTGAGATAAATAACGGTGATGGATCAAGCCCTGATCTTTGGACTGGGTAAGAGTGGTCTGCTTAATTCAGACACTCTGTTCATCACCACCCCCTTTTCTGAATCGTTTTTGGCCACTATAGGTGTGGCAGGGTATACTCAGACATGAGTCCCTTTCTCACTGCTCCATCAGGATTCAAGCAAGCCGGGCCGAAGAAGGCTGAAATGCCAGAAACCGGTCCCCGGTAGCTTGTCTCCTTTCTGGTGAAGAATTGGCTTGGTAGTTTAGTCTGCCCTGTTCCCATGATGCACTGGGCCAGGGACAGACTGATTTGCATATAGCCATGTTCTGAGCTGGGATGGTGCAGTGAGATAAATAACGGTGATGGATCAAGCCCTGATCTTTGGACTGGGTAAGAGTGGTCTGCTTAATTCAGACACTCTGTTCATCACCACCCCCTTTTCTGAATCGTTTTTGGCCACTATAGGTGTGGCAGGGTATACTCAGACATGAGTCCCTTTCTCACTGCTCCATCAGGATTCAAGCAAGCCGGGCCGAAGAAGGCTGAAATGCCAGAAACCGGTCCCCGGTAGCTTGTCTCCTTTCTGGTGAAGAATTGGCTTGGTAGTTTAGTCTGCCCTGTTCCCATGATGCACTGGGCCAGGGACAGACTGATTTGCATATAGCCATGTTCTGAGCTGGGATGGTGCAGTGAGATAAATAACGGTGATGGATCAAGCCCTGATCTTTGGACTGGGTAAGAGTGGTCTGCTTAATTCAGACACTCTGTTCATCACCACCCCCTTTTCTGAATCGTTTTTGGCCACTATAGGTGTGGCAGGGTATACCCAGACATGAGTCCCTTTCTCACTGCTCCATCAGGATTCAAGCAAGCCGGGCCGAAGAAGGCTGAAATGCCAGAAACCGGTCCCCGGTAGCTTGTCTCCTTTCTGGTGAAGAATTGGCTTGGTAGTTTAGTCTGCCCTGTTCCCATGATGCACTGGGCCAGGGACAGACTGATTTGCATATAGCCATGTTCTGAGCTGGGATGGTGCAGTGAGATAAATAACGGTGATGGATCAAGCCCTGATCTTTGGACTGGGTAAGAGTGGTCTGCTTAATTCAGACACTCTGTTCATCACCACCCCCTTTTCTGAATCGTTTTTGGCCACTATAGGTGTGGCAGGGTATACTCAGACATGAGTCCCTTTCTCACTGCTCCATCAGGATTCAAGCAAGCCGGGCTGAAGAAGGCTGAAATGCCAGAAACTGGTCCCCGGTAGCTTGTCTCCTTTCTGGTGAAGAATTGGCTTGGTAGTTTAGTCTGCCCTGTTCCCATGATGCACTGGGCCAGGGACAGACTGATTTGCATATAGCCATGTTCTGAGCTGGGATGGTGCAGTGAGATAAATAACGGTGATGGATCAAGCCCTGATCTTTGGACTGGGTAAGAGTGGTCTGCTTAATTCAGACACTCTGTTCATCACCACCCCCTTTTCTGAATCGCTCCTGAATCCAACAGCATAGGTAAGGTATTTTTTTATTGGTCTGAAATGATTAGGGTAACTGTGATGGTTAAATGCTAAGGGACTCTCTTCACTGTATCGCTCAAATATTGTGGGATAATTGGAAATTTGTGTTTTGATAAGCCAACCACAGTCAGGGCCGGACTGGGAACGAAAACCGGCCCTGGCAAAGCGTCTCGGCCGATTTTGTTGCAGGGACGGTTTTGCGGCCCTGTAACCAAAACGGCCCCCAGAGGCCCAAAACTGGCCCCCACCCTTGCGGCGCACCGGGGGATTGCCCGGTGCCCCCAACGGGCAGTCCGGGCCTGACCACAGTCCATATCAAGCCAGTTAATTTTTCGGGATGGGTTTGTCTACTTCAACCAAAGGTGGGGTTCCCTTGGTTGCTTTCGATTTAGCTAGACAACCTAAGTAAAGTATCCTGATTTTCCACAGTGCAGGAACAGATTTAATCTTCTCCTTTCCTTCTCTTCCTGCATCAATCAGTAGCGGCTCCTCAATTATGGCAGAGGGGTGTTGCCCCCTGCTGACAGCCAACAGAGGGAAACATAAAAAATAAAATGATAATAAAACCATTTTATTATTAAATTATTTTTCTTACACGCTAGAACCAGCCAAGTCAAGGGTGGGGAGGGGCCATAATGGCAGCAGGGGGAGGAGGAATGTGTGCACTGTAAGTGAGGATGTTGGTTTGGCAGGCTGTCTATGATGGCCAAACTAACATGCACCCGAGCTGTGCTGCACAGCCTGGTGGAGAAGAGGAACAGTCTCCCAGGTGCTGAGCGAGTGTTAACCCTTTCGATGCTGATGACGAGCTCAGCTCGTCATCACCCACGGGTGTCATGTGCTGATGACGAGCTGAGCTCGTCATGCAAACAGCAAAATGGTAAATCCCAGCACAGGAGGGGGAAAACGCCTAGCAGCCAAGAGGTTAAACAAGCCCACTCAGGCCAATAAAGGTGCTGCTCTCATGCTGATAAATAGTATTACCAGCATGAGAGCAACGTCTTGATTGCGTCTGGAAGCCTGCACTTGTGCACCAGCCCATGGCGAATCATTAGTCGAGACCGAAGAAGAAAAACACTGAGACAGCAGGCGGCCGGTAAGTAACTTTTTTGTTGTTGTTATTTATCCCCACTTCCCCTCACCTTGACCCAGCACTTGTCATTAAAAGCCGTCACCAGTGGCCTCAAGGAGCCTCCTAGACTACCAATCTGCATGAGCTCTATGGCATTCTGAACTTTTTCAAGAATTTTTTTCCTATCTGGTTTCAACACAACTACCTTAGTTCCCCTTGTGGTGTTTGAGTGTTCTCTCACCTAACTAATGATCTAGCTTCACTACCAGATCCATGAATTCAGAATATTCTGGAGGAGGATCTCAAATCTGGCCAAGAATATCTTTGAGGTCAACCCTCAACCCTCTCTAGAACAGTTAAGTTCTCTTCTGCTCCGGCCAGCTGGTTTCTGCCACCAGCCTATTAAAGGTACTGACATGCGACAAGAGATCCTTGATTCTTTGCCATATATGTAAAAGTTATTTATCACTTGCTTCTAAGAAAACATATCTAACAAATAGTTTTTACATGGCCTGCTTGAAATTTTGGAAATCATAATGTAGTGAATTATCATTCTCCAATAATTGGGTACACAATGTGGCCACATTTTCCTGGTATTATATAATGAAGGCAACACTGGCTGCATCGTTAGGGAAGGTGCTAAACCTGTCCCTCAATAACCGGAGCCTCTAGTACCATCAGAGGACAACTCAGATTCACTTCAATATAACTGCATGCCAAGAATTCATGCGCCGCTGCAAAAATATTCCAACAACCCAGGACTCCATGCATTGCTGCAAAGGCCATAATCCAGCCACCAGAACAAAGCAATTCATGACCAACTAAGGGGCGCATCAGTTGATCATAATCTGCGTTGGGAGACACCCTACTGCAGAGACACAAATCCAGAGCCCATTCGAAATTGCAGCTCAGGCAATGAAAAACAGGCTGGACGCATGTGAAAAAGGAAAATCGGAACGATAATCCATAAGCTGCACTCAATGTAGCAAGAGGCAGCGCTCCATAGAAATTAAGCATTCGGTTGAGGAGCAGCAACAGCCAGGGCAAACTGTCTCGTGGCACAGGATGTGCATCCATTCTGAAATAAGCAACGCAGTAGAAGCACTCCACCAACAAGAGCAAGCATCAAGGGAAATCCACCAAACAGGCTGGAGAAAATCAAATGAAAAAATGCTGGGAACACACCGAATATAGTTTGGAAAGAAGTCACAAGGCCACTACTAACAATTTTTAAAAAGTGAGCCAGCCCTGTTGTCGAGGAGGCATTAAAGATAGTGTGAATTAACTCCCTGAAATGCAGAGGCAGGTTGGTATTTAATAAGGCATGCACTTCGGTGCGGGTGTTTGCCATGTGAAGGACAAATGTTTCACGGGCCGAAGTAAGGGTGACTTCTTTCTGGGACAAAAGAGCTCTTATTCGACTCATCTTGTTGAACCCTGCCTTCAAGGTCGGAATCGATGGCCAGATGGAAACATCCAGCTTCCCATGTGGAGGAGGAAACATTACGTTTTTAAAACAAACTACACGTTGGGAGACCGTAATGATGTAAGGAAATCCAGCTAACATCCCACAACAATCTTCATTATTTAAAAGTAAATAACTACCGTTTGCTATTAATGTGAATGTGGGTGTGATAGCAGGCGTTGGTGTACCTTTTAAAACACAGGCTAAATTAGGCGCATTCTGGTGACACGAGCCATGCAATTGGATATTCCTACACACTAACGAGTGGTCCGGTGTTGTTGTGCAATCTTCACCATTCAAATAAACCTTTTTTCCCTCCCTCAGGAACCTATAGGTAAATGGAAGAGATCAAGTTTCATGGAGATAACCGGTACCCGGAGGTTCATACCTACCAATTGCATAATACTTCATGCAAGCTTCGAACTTGAACAGAGGGAAAGGTAAAGTTATTAGCCTATGAACGAGCCACACAGCAGAATTTGTCTCGGCCACGGAAAATGGCAAAGGTTCTAACTTCTCAATATGTAACATGGAAAAAGTTGCATCTTTCATAGACATAAACTGCTGTTTGTCAGTCAAATTAAAAGATGCAAATAATGAGGACGTGTTCATGTAGTCCCAAGGCACTTTCCCAGCCTTTAACATTTGTAAAGTCCATGCAAACTGCATAATGGAATGCAATTGATTTTGACCATGGTACAAAACAGAGACATCATCCTGCACAATATCAACAACTGATGAAACAATGTTATCTAATGTGGAAATGCGGGAAGAGAGCGTGTTAATGCTGTTATCTACAACTGCTAGCACTTTTTCTAAATTAGCTTGATCTACAGCTCGTAAGCGAGAAGCAGCTTCAATTTGGGACAGTTTCTAAACTTCGTTGTAAATAGCATATATCCACCGTTTGGATCTGCCAGAAGCAGGGCCCTTGACAAAGTCATTCAGATCAACATTGTCAGTCAATTTAGACAAATGAAGCTTAACTGACGCTAATGTGGAGTGTTTGGGCCAATTCTGACACAGCTTGCCTACAGAATAGGTTGTCACAGAATGGTCACTCTCAATATGGGGATTCACCCTAACTTGTGTGTAGCCAGGGGCTAAACCCAGAAAATGATGTTGGCAGGAATCTGCACTTCTGTGCCACAACAGCCAACCCTTAGGATCCAAACTGGATAAGTTAAAAGAAGAATTCAGCAACAGGGTCTGCAACTCTCCAATAGAAATACTGGTATTATTATCTCAACCGGGGTATTTTTCCAATTCTGGAAAAGATGGAGCATTTAATTTTTTAGTAGTAGCCAATCCAAAGCAGGTGGTTTGTGAAATAGTCGAATTCAAAAACAACATATGGTTTGGGATGAGACATGCACGGTGCAAAGCCTCTGTGCCTTGCACTTGCCAATTTTTAGAACCCCAAACTGATTTAGGATCAATAGTATCTGATGGAGCAAGATAAAGAACAACATTTTGTTCAAACTTGCGAAGTTAATCTCTCCTAACAAAAAATAATTAGACTTAACAAGCTTGTGGCGAAATTATTAATCAACTTAGTTTAAAAGATGCATTCATGATTACACACGCGGGATTAATGTGCTTTTTGTTGCAAACGCAAAGAAAAGTAATAAACTAACCTTGTCTATTGTCTTTGTCAGTATTAAATGCGGCAGTTTAATTTAATAGCATGAGCTTATTTTATGTGCTTATGTTATGTCATTTGTGATAAAAAGCTTTTGGAGTTCCAGTCATTCGAAAAGGATTGGTAAATATAGTGCTGCATATTCGTGCTTTGCCAGGTAACATAATTAACACTGTTAATTAGCAAAAGGGGGAGGGTAACAGAATGGGACTCAATTATTTAATTAATTGATGTCTTGTGTTTGTTTAATAATAGTTTCTGGAGTAAGGCCTAAGAATTGATGCGGAAATATGGCTGACAGAGCTACTGACACGAAAGCTTGTCCAGAGTGATTTTCTGCACATGCGCAGCTGTGAAGAATTCTGCTGCGAAGCTGTTATAAAATAAAGAGCGATTTTCTTTGCTGAGATGAGTGTGTTCACGGAGGCCAGCCAAGGATAACAAATTGATATGGTGGCCAAGGTCAGGAAGTGCATGTCCTAAGCTCAAGTAAAGGTATCGTTTTGAGGAAATCGAGGATGTGGAAATGAAAAAAACAATGGGCTTTATATGAAGCCTGGATTTTGAACAAAAGTTGAATGACTTAATCATGAACTGACACCGAACAGCCAATGAAAAGCACGGATTCCTATGAAAGAATGTAAAATGTAGAAAGTTTAGCTAGAGAGAAAGGTATAAATTATGACACCATGAGCTGGGAAAAAACTTTTACTTTCCGATTCCTGAAAGGCGTCTTATGCTGTTGGACATTTTGCGCACGTAAGGACAGCAGACTTTTATCAAATTATTCTTTTCTAGGTAAAGAGAGATTTAGACAGGGAAAATAGGTTTAGGGAATGGAAACTGTTATTTACTAATTCTTCATGTTTCTGAGCTTTCTTTGAAATGTCAGTTCTAATTTACATTTCCTTAATAAAATGCTGCTAATCTATTTGCTTATGAAATAAAGATACTCTAACTTAAAATGCTCTTTCTTTATGAAATAAAATAAATAAAATTAGATTCGAAAAGACAAGCTGGTCTTGTTTATTCACGGTATAGTTTCCATTAGTTGATCCATCAACCATTAGTGGTTTGATTTAGGTAATAATTCTTTCAAATCTATGACAATGAAGAATAAACTGCGGTTTGTAAATATAGTGTAAATAATATGTGAATAGATTTAAAATCAAACCACTTGATTCAGTTGCTAAAAAATTGTCTCATTGGTGTTAAGGGCCTGTATATGTCTTTAAAGGTGTATGGTGAGTATTGAGGTGACAGATAGTGTTTGTGAGACAGTTTTTCAATAGGAGCGCTGGATCATATCCTTCCACATTTCATAGCCCCCAATAGCCAATTGGGCAAGAAAGGACTTAGAATATAATAATTTAGTGTGGGTCAGTGTAACCTTGGAAGAGGACTTTTTGGTCATCTTAAAATATTAGGATTCGATTGACTGAAATCAGTAAAATAAGTGAATCGCTTTAAAAGAAAATTTGAGCGGCCTTCCATAGGAGCGGGGCAATGTTACCATTGTGTATAATTAACCATATTACTCCTTGTTTTTGCCTTATGCAGGTAGTGATTGCCATAGTGTTGATAACAGAACAGATCACCATAATTAGCAGAATCTATGTATAAATCCTCAGCATCAAAGGCAGCATAATATTTCAAATCTGAAAACAAACCCTCTACAGCTTGAACATCCCAATCATCAGAGCATATATTTTGTTTTATCACATCCCCCATAGAAACTCTTAGGACATTTGGTACATTTAAAACCCCTGTGGGACAATGGATTTGACACTTAACAGCATCCCAAACAATCCCATCTAAGACGGGCCAAGCAGTAATGTTTACAAAGCTCGAATACCTCTTCAATCTGTTTGAAGAGGAATGGGGCGCCAATGTTCCGATAATATGTCGAATAGCAGTCCTCTCTTCAACGTAGTGTCCATTCACAAGATGAAAAATATATACCACAAATCCAATCGACATGAACACAAAAATTGAAAAAAGAACTAACCAAATGTAAGTCCAAGGAGGAATCCAAAAATATTTTTTAAACCAAGTTGCAAAAACAGAAAGTTTTGAAGGGGACTTCGAGGTGGTAGAGTTAGTGTCAAATGAAAATCTGGACTCCGTGGCCAAACAGGTTTGCAAACCGGGCATCGACAAGTCTGTGGGGTAAGTATACTCAGTCTCATCAAGTTGAGCATCATGCGGGGTATTCAACTAAGGACTTGAAATTGCAGGCATCTCAAAGGCAACGTCAGCCCTGTTGTTAGGGGCAGGAGACAAAACAGAATTTCTCAGTATCGATGGACAAGAGACCGCAGGAGTCATACTAAGAAGAATCGGCCACTCTGTGTAATTTGACATTGTCAATGGAGATGTACCTTTTTTCCTTTCAACCTGGAAGTGGTGGTAAAATGACTATTCTTGTGGCCTGCACGCCAAGCACAGGAACTGGAGCTCAATATGAGGGACCAAATTCTTTCTTGTTCTCGATCTTCTCTCAGACCAGTTCTCCAACCCGAGGTAGCCAGCCAACTACCGGAATCTGCAACGCAGCATCATATGTGGAGGGCAAGTGTTCCTTTGCAAGACTGTCTCTCGTCTCTTGTAGATTCTGTAAAACATCACAATGTTCATCTACGTCAAAGTGGGCAGCAACCGCTGCCTGGTCTAGACCTTCAAGGTCCAGAACGAACATTTTGATACCTAAGAGCATCTTGTGTGGGGTTCGCCCACCCAGAGACCTTCTAGGGAGATTATTAAGTGCACGCTGTATGCTATTGTGATGGGCCAGCCAGGTCCTGCTGGTACCTATAACCCTAGCTGTCAATGATTGCTTTAAATCACGGTTCATTCGCTCCACAAAACTATTACCCTCAGGTCGGTATGGAGACGAAAATTTGACTTGGACCCCCACTGAACTCATGGCATCCTTGTATGCCTTAGAGGCGAACGTTGGACCCTGGTCTGAATGGAAAGTGCCACACGCAAAAATTCCCACAAAGACACGCAAATCTCTAATGACAGTTCGTGAATCAGCACTCCGGTGGGGCCACACCCATACAAAGCGGGTGCAAGAATCAACTGCAACTAAGATGTACTTATACGCAGTATCAGAGGAGAAAGGGTCGCAGTGATCCAAATAAACACAACCAAACGGTTTATTGGAAATGTACAACTGTGTTTGGGGCGGACGCTCAGCAGACGAAGGATTGATCTGCTGACTAATGTCACATTAAAGGACATAATCACGCGTCTGTTTGTACAGTCCCCACCTGTTAAGGGAGCTTTCTCTCCCTGGTCTAATGACTGTAAGTCAGACTGTCCTTATAGGTATGTGTATCTTTTGCTTTTTCTGTAATGCTTATTTGCACCATGTATCACTTACAGGTAGCAATGCTTGTTTGTCTTTCCTTTGTCCACATTTACAATCTCACACGTTGCACTGACAAGGCAGGCTCTGCGTGCAGCGTATGCAAATCTTCAATCCTCCGCTCGCTAAACACTATAAAGGGAGCACTCGCGAACGTGACAATGCTTCGCTGCTTTGCATCACGTCACGACGAGCACTCCGGATCCTGGCTCCATTTCCCCGTCTTTTTTTCAAGGTTCCTGAGTGCCGCGTAAGCCTCCCTTTTCCTCCCAATCTCTAAATACTTACTCCTCACTTACCTGATCCTGCGCGGCCGTCTGGAGTCTTCTTCTTCAACTGCAATTGACGGAACATCGCCTCGGACGTCACCGGAACCGACCCTCCTTCCAGGAAACTCGGCCAGGAGCTGCAAACACGGAAAGAGGGACAGTAAGCTTGAGTTGCTTAGTAACTACCTTGCCTAGAGATAAGACTCAGAATTCTTGCATATTCAGTACTATCCTCAGCAAATGTAAACAAGCCTTGGACAATCTAACTGCTAAAGTAGCTATCAAGCGTAAGACAATGCAAAATGAAAGTTAGCATAATTCAGTGTATAGTGTTGTAATGTGATGTACAGTAGAATTTTAATGTGATGTACAATAGGCATTGGGACAATTAATACCAACAAGCACAGGACAATTTGAGATTTGAATAGACAACGACACACAGACAAGTCAAATGTGTGTTTTGGTTATTTACAACATAACAGTGTGCATGAACGCTGTATCCTTAGTAAATACATTATAAAGTTTTGGTATAGATCAGTCCTTAGTCCTTGGTATAAGGATTAGTTAGGGTGCTTGTGCCTTTTTCTTTATTATTCTCTCTTCCAGAATCGAACCCAGTTGAAGCCTTCTTCCAGGGTCTTCAGGTATGTGTGCATGGTGAAGAGTTGATTTAACGTTTATCACTTACCCTGCTAACAATTGAGCATGATTATTGAAATGGAAAGATAATTTCCTTGTATTGTTTTAAAGGGCAAAAGTTCAAGATAAGAGTCAGACAGATTGCACTCCAGACCCTGTGAAGTGAAGGCATGGGCCTGTTGATAAATGGTGTGTAATGTTTTTATTGAATTCAGAAGAGAGAGTTATTATTGGAACATTCCTGTAAAGTCTTTTGGTGTTATTGTAACAGAGGAAAGCTTGCAAACAGCAAAGCCACGATCATGGCCCAGAGCACTTCAAAGAGAAATAGTACCTGGACGAAGACCAGTGTTTTGTTTTTGTTTCTCTCTCCACTTCCCCTTTCCCTTGTGGACGAGTTAGCTTATCAAGAGTTCATATCCTTGCTAAGTTGACTGGTTCGTGAGGGGGTTGTGACTATACAACATCAAGATGGAAACAACTGGAGCGCCTCGTGTGATTGATCAACACCGCCACCAAAAGCGAAGTTGTAGCTGAGATACAGAAGCCAAAACGCCCGCATGTGCAGATGCAACACCCTCATGGGCAGCTGTAATTAGGGCTGACCTGCGGTCCTCGTTGGGAATCAGTCTGTCGCCAACGTCTGGTATTTTCACATAAGGAGCTCTATCAGGACTATAAGAATACTTAGAAGGAAACCACTTAGGATATTTACTTCCCTTCTCAGTAGCTGCAATTGCTTTCAATATGTCATCATCAATCTTACTTTTGGAACGTGTAACTGCTGCAACCAAATATGTCGAAACTGCTGTCTTCGCGGCCTCATCGGCCAAACTATTGCCAAAAGCGTGAACTCCCATGCCCTGATGACCAAGAGTATGAATTACATACACGAGTGGCAGATGCTCTTTAAGTTCAGCCACTCGAACCCAGATCATTTTGGGGTCACGATAGTCATTTTGAGTCCAAAAGAACAGATTGTCATTGTAAGACTGGACACAGTAGTAGGAGTCACTCACAATAAGAGTAGTCACACCAGGGTCTGCGTACTCCAATGCAAGCATCAGAGCCCGGAGCTCCGCTAACTGGGCGGTACAGTCCCCTAATGTCTGTGTATGCACGACATCGGACTTGAATTCTCCATCCACCGTGGTACCAACCACAATAACGCAAGCTGAGGCGTATGTCTGCTTAGACCTGTACGCAACTTGTGCAGAACCATCAGTGTAAATGATACAATGGAAATCTTCCAAAGGGCGCAAATTCATACTGCAAATACTCCTGTGACCGTAAGGAGGCATAAAAAATAAACGTGACATCCGGAGGCGTCAATGATGTCGCCCATTGTATCCACCGTGGGTGCAAAGCTTTAGAATTCGGTACACTGGCTTTCGTCACTGCCTTCAAGGCAGGATACGGGGTAACAACCAACATGCGTTTTCCCTGCGACAGTGCGCATTCCTTTAGAATTGCCATTTGTACTGCTGTCAAAAACTTTTTCCACAGTGGAAAACCACATTTCTGCCGAAGTATACAAGTGTGACTTGTAAGTGATAGGTACTGTGTCACCTTCGTTAAAAGTAAGGTACGTGAAACTCACCGCCCCAGGGGCGATTCTTATCACCAGGTTGGTGTGGTTATCATGAGTCAGCAAGAATTTAGATTCAAGCAAATCAGCCTGCAAAGATTGCAAAATGGCTGAATGTTCAGGCAGCCAGCACGATTTGGTAAAAGTAGATTGTATCAAAGCATATAAAAGCTTGATACGCTGGGCATATTCGGAAATATAAGTACGCCCGAAATTCAAAAATCCCAGCAAGGATTGCAATTTTTTCAGTGTTGTAGCAGCGCGCAATTGTGCGCATTCCTCCAAGAAGTGAGGGCCAAACCTCGACCCTCATTATTGAGCTCATAGCCCAGGAACAACACTGTGTACTCAGCAATGTGAGACTTTGCAAAATTAAAATTGTAACCGAAGTCCGCAAAATTACAAATTATGCGGTCAACACGACACAGATGCGCCCATATCTCGTCGTCTGTGAGACAAATATCATCCACATACGAACACGCATCTGGGTCGATTCTCTCCAAAAGAGAAACAATACAGGCAGCAAACACACCTGGACTATTCTCATAGCCCATTGCCAATCGTCTGAATTTTTCTGTGTGCCACCACTAGTAAAAGCAGTCCATTGACTACTTAAATCCGAAAGATTGTGGGCAAAAAACACATTGGATATGTCAAGTGTGGTTTTAAACCGTTTACGCACAAGACCATCCACAAGGGCAGAGCCGTGAGTATTCTCTACTGCACAGGTAGGGCAAAGCGAGTTAAGATGCCGGTAATCCAGTACCAAACGGTATGAACCATCAGGTTTGGTCACAGTCAAAAGAGGGTTATTCATCGGAGACACACAAGTTTCAATTACACCTTGATATTCCAATTGTTCAAGGATTTCTGCAACTGAAGCTTTCGGTTCGCGCCGTATGGGATATCGAGGTTGAGGCTGTGGCATAGACCGCAAGGGAATCTCATGCTGGGGGGAGAATTTATCCCAGCCACAGTGAGTGCGGTACAATGCAGGCGCAAGGACCTTAGTCCACTCTTCTGCAAAATTTAGAGCATGCTCCTTCGACACTGTGTGCACGAAACTAGGGAGGATCACCTCCTCCCCTCTCGGAGCTGTGAGAACAAAAGGTGGGGGCCAGTCAGCCTCCGCTAACAAAATATTGTATGTAGTTGTAAGATTTTCCCAAATTACCACTTTTATGGTACGTTGTATGTCACCTTCAATTAAAAGGACGAATTCAAATAACCTGTCAGGGAGAGCTACTCTAGTGTCAGCTGTCTCAACAAAAACAAATTTGTCAGTCACTGTCACTGTCACCTTCAGTAGTGGACGCAGGTCCTCTCGCACTATGGTAATCTCCGCTGCGCTGTCCAACAGCATCACTGCCCACGTCTGATTTCGAAGCTGCGTTCTCACTATCTGTGGCATATCTTGCTGTTAAAGCTGCAACTTTCTTTTTCTGAAAAAGGGGTCTTTTCTGTGAAGAATCGTCCTGCTTGCCTTTTCCGTATTTCGAACGGTGCTGGTGGCGACCCCTTCCTCTGCCGCTGCCTCCACCACCACCGGACGAGGAGGCCGATGTGTCCTGTAAAGAACGAGGAGAACGTTGATCAGGAACCTGAAACCGATCAGGTGACTTAATCATAGCGTGGTCGCGCAAGTCATAAGACGCAGGATGTGACTCCTGTTTCCGTTGTTGTTGTTTTCCCTGTTTTTTTGTTTTAGTTCCAATTTTGTTTTGGAGCTTTGGGTTGATCGTCTTTGTCAGACTTCGACCCCTGAGTCTGTTTTTTATCTTTAGCAGAAAAGGGCTTGACACCTAAACTATCACGGCCTATGGTCTTATAAGCTGCAGTAATAATTCTCGGTAACTGACGGAGTTTATCGGCATCGGGGCCCTCGCACAAGTCATTAGACACATGGAAGTTTACTGCATCTCCCTTAATATTAGAAAGGACGAGGTCGAAAACTACATCAAAGGAGCCAACGAGTCTCATCCCCAATTCAACCGTAGCCTCAGGTCAGTGTTCACCCTGAACGCGTTTCATGACCATCGGCAGGACAGCCATTGACAGAGTGCCAAACACCTTGTGTACACCGCCGCAAAAATTCTACCCTATGACTCGCAGTCACCAGCTTCAGGCACCAAGTCCTTGGGCAAACTATTTGTAAGAATTCTGTGTTTTTTTATAGGACTCGAATTTGGAAAAACTGCTTCCAGTTGGTCAAATTACTCGGCAAGCCAGAAAGGCATATCATCCTTATCCTGGGGACACTTGTCCATAACCGCATTAACCATGACGGGACTAAGCTTCATCCCGCTCGGTCCAGCTGGGAGTGCCACAAGACCAGGGGCCCACCCTGGAAATTGTGGGTAATATATTTAACCAAGGCCCTAATAACTCCAACTGTGGAGTTGTATAGGGCCTCAACTCAGCAACGGGGACTGTCCCCACAAGAGGATGCAGGGTAAATCCAGCCAAAACAGGCCAAGAAACGCCTGGAATGGAAAAAGGACCTAATCTAATCACCTTTAAAGTGTGGGGAAGGTCGCCATTAAACCAAACACGGTGCTGCCATGCAGAAATCGGAATTTCCTGCATCCTATATGGAACATATTCCACGGGGACGACTGTGTGAGTGTAAGTGTTAAACACCTTAGTAGCCACATCCACTGCTGGAAATTTCACCCATGAGTAGAAGATCTCAAACGGGTAAGCTACCTCAGCACTCACCACTAGAATGACTGCCATGCCCTCCAAGCTGACGTTATAAGCCTGCAAATGATTGCAGACCACAATGCGACTATGCTGCGGTATGTCATTGTCAGCCATAACGACACAGTGAAGAAAGATACAATGCAAAACAATGTAGCACAACTGGATAGTAATTCAAAAGGAAATTGTTTTGAAAGATTCAAGCTTGAAAAGACCTATGTAATAATAGGTAGATTTATCCGTCACCACCGTTAACCGGAAACAATAGTGTGGGGGTTAAGGACTGATAGAGGCACTACTCAAGCGTCATGAAATAAGGCCACCAACGTATGGGCACCATGTTGCAGGGATTCTGCTCAATCACAGAACTGTGCCCAGAGACTCAGGGCCTCAGTGAATTAGGGTGTGCCAAAACTCACCTTAGTACACAAAGTCCCCTACCAGACTAGCATCAGTATCACATTAGCTCTTCGTCCTATACCAAAGTAACCAATGATTAGACAACCCAGAACATGCGACTTAGGATACCTCAGGTAAGGTGGGAAACATGAGCACTCTTTCGTTATACTCTCATACCAGTCCAGAGCAGGGAGTAAAGGGAGACACAAGCAAGTTTAAAATGTTCATTTTAACGCTGTCATCTCAAATGCAGCATCTTAGCTAATACAAGCAGACATATAATAAGAAATAAGATTGTCAGCATAGTTACTATTCCATAAAATACAAAGGGAGAAAGCATGTTATAATGCTAAATGGAAACAGGTTAAATATATACCTATATTTCCCCCCCCCCCATGCTAGTAGGTTATTTTATAACTATAGAAGGTCTCTTAGGCTTGCATAGGCGACCCCATACCTCAGAGTTTAGCAGGAGTGAATCACATTGAATTCTGCACAAGCTCTCAGCATACGAAAGTTCTCCAAGTGTGTTCAATCATGCCTACATAGTGGATTATTAATAGTGCCAGTATCTGAGCTGTCCACAGCTGCATATATCTAATGTCTAGAACGTGCGCTAATCAGTTCGAATAAAAGCAACATTGTTGATAACCTTGAAAGCCTTGGCACTCATTGTTCAGACTACGCTTATGAGGCAAGTCTAGCAATGTGGAAAAACAAGTTATTCTCATGTGAAGCAAAACTCTCAGCCTAACATGAAACAATAACTAATGTGTGTGTCGTGTGCAACAGAAAGCAAAAAGGTAAAGTGGCGTTTAAACTTCTAGTAAGCTCATGCTAACTTAACACTTTAGAAATGCAAGGCTCAGCCCCACTACAATGTATCATATCTTTACATTATTTTGCTGTACAATTTACCTGCTAAAGGTTTTCACGGCTTGGCCCGTGCACAGACTCTTGGAGTCAAGACCAACCCTTGGCCTGGCAGTGGTCTGGCCTGTCCTATTCATTTGCTAGCATCCACTTCTAATTGCATCTTAGGATTTTTACATGGGGCCTCTCAGTCACTTGATAAAATTATATATAAAAGGCGAGGAGTGGAAACATGGAGCCCTGCCTTCATGCGCCAGTTTGGGAACTCTACCATCAAGGCTTCCCGTAGCAGAGAGGAAGAACAGTGTGTGCAGTGAAAATACATTTAAATTAAGTGATCCCAAAACGGAGACTCCAGGCCTTTGACTTGTATGTAACAATAGTCATGAGTTCCCAAGGAGAACAACCGGGTCCAAATTGGATGGGCAAAGGCGTAGCTTCAGGGGCCATCTTTGGTCCATGAGTCTGGGCTGCTATGCCTGTGTCAGTTTTTCTCATTCTTTTCTCATTAAGAGCTTTTAACTTTCTTTATTTTCATTGGAGCAGAAACATAAATATTTATAGTGACTGGTTTACCAAAAAAGTAGTAAATCTGCACCCATGTCAGTACTTCTGGAGAGGGTGCAATTTTACTACTTTTTTGGAATTAACAAACATTTGCAGCTGTAGGTTAGAAAACTGTGCCAGTTTTCAGGCCTACTCCTGTAATTGAAAAACCCAAAGCTGATGGGATTAATGCTTGCAAACAGTCTAACCAGTGGCAACCATTCAGAGTAGTATTCCAAACTATTGTTTCTCACCCACTGGGACCCCCTAGACAGAGGCGACCAAATGAAATTCATTACGGACCCTGTTTCTCAAGGAAGCAATCCATCTAGATAGAACCTTGTTAATCTCATCCAGCTACCCTGCAGCCCCTTGCTTATTTGGTTGGGAAACATGAGATTCACACCCCTCAAATCTCATTAACTAAATTATGACCCTGATATTGCTAGAAACAGCTATAAAAGAAGTTGATGTTTAAACTGGCTGAAACAGAAATAGATAAATAAATAAGTAAATATGAAGGCGCAAACAAGGGACTACAAGTATTGAAACACAACTATGAATAGCACAATTCTTATGTTTTAAAATACAACAAATCAAACAAACATCCTAATAAACATTTATTGGATAGCCATCCAGTAAAAATAAAGTATCAATGAAAAGGAAAATGATGAAGAGTCCTTATTCTCTCCTCTACAGTTTTTAATAAATTCCATAAACTTAAAAAAATCAATTGGTATGAATCACTTTGAAGAAGTGTGGTTAGTACATTCATATGTTTGAGCGTTGACTTCAGATCCATATTTGCTTCTTTTAATTTTCCATGCTCATATAAAAATCCAGAGATATAAAAAATGTATGACCCAATCATTGGCTTCTTTTCCTTCAAGGCCATCACCAACTTCATAAAATCTATATATGGCAAGTAATGGATTATCGTGCATCTTGGGGTATTATTTTTATAAACTACATGAGATCTACTTGGGTGAAGTGCTCTTTAAATATTAAGCTCAGATATACATTTAAATTCAACAGCTTGGGCAAGAAACAGTTCATGAAGGTTACAATGTCTTCTCAACCCACATCATCAAGCAGACCATAAAGACAAATATGTTCTTTTCTGTTCCTGATCTTAAAATCCTTAGATTGCTTCTTTAAAGATTAAATCTAGCGCTTCAACTGTGTGACCCTCTGAACTACATCTTCCACAGTACTGACACTCAGTAATTTCAGTTCAATCTGAGGTATTCTTTCATCAAGGGGAGGCAAATTATCCTCTATTTTTGTAGTTTTCTGTTTGTCTTTTTCCTAAAGGCTTTAAAGCTCTTAGCTCTTCCAGTAGCTCTTCCACAGTGATGACTGGTGTCCATTTAGTAGAAGATGGAGAAACTTTCTTAGTTCTTTCATTAGCCGTAGATAACCAGAAGTAGAATCTTTGCATGTGGAGGAAGACAAAATTGGTTTAGGAATATTAGGTGACACTTAAGGCCTAGTTACGAGTTTGGCGGGCAGCAGCGTACCACCACACTGGTGGTCCGCTCCCGCACCACCAAACCTGTGGATGCACCACCCGCAAGAATATGAGTTCCTCATGTCTGGCAGACTGTTTTTGGCGGTCCCACAGAAGTGCCTTTGAAAATGAGCACTGCAATGGGAACTCCAAAAACAATTCCTGCACTGCAAGGACTGTAAAGACCATGCTGTGCAGGAACTGGGGTGCATTCACACAGGGGGCATATCCCATTGCACATAGGCAACAGGGATGCCTGCTGGGCCCCCTTTGTTTCAGGACCTCCAGCCTTTTCATGGAGGAAAGACCTCTGTGACACCGCTCGTGGTCCCAAAATTGGTAATATGGATAGCGGTGCCGTAGTGGCACCACCAGCATATTACTAAGGCCCGGATTGCCGCACGACCGCCAGGGAGCAAGGTTTCCCTGGTGGCTGCATCGTTTCAATGGTGGTCTGACCGCCCAACTCGAAATGGGGCGTTCAGACTAAGCTGGCATGAGTCTGGCAGTCCTTGGACCACCAGACTCATAATAAGGCCCATAGATTGTGAGGTCTCCATTCATCTTTGAGAAACTAAGGGCTCTATTAAGAGTCTGGCAGTCCATGGACCACCAGACTCATGGGGATGCGGCAGTGGTGGTCAGCCAACTGCCCTCTTACAATTAGGGCGGTCAGACTGCTATGGCCTCACTGCAGCTGCCAGGAACTCACAGTTCCCTGGTAGCTTTGCAGCGGTCAGGAGGCTGCAATATGCTTGTCGGACCCGCTGTGGTCCTGCCAAGCATATTACGAGTTTCTTCTCAGCCACAGTTTTCATGGGGGTTCCACTGCCTATAGGAGCCCCTGGTGCCTCTGTGCCTCTGTGCCCTGGGGTGTATGCAGGAGGGCACAACATGTGCCCCCCTATGTGCATGTACCCCAGTTCCTGAACAGCATTGACTTAACAGTACATTTGGTATAAGAACTGTTTTTGGCAATCCCATTGCGGTCAACACACACATACCCCTAGAGCTTGCTAGGGGAAGGAACTAGAGGTGATGGGGTTTTCAGGGTGAGCGGACCTCCAAACCAAACCTATACACACAAAAGAAGCTCCCCTGAAACAATCTGATTCTATATCAAGGCACACTCCACTAATTGAGTGGGGTGCAGGGCATCTAAAAAAATTTAAAGGACTGTCCTCACACACCACCAGGTGTCATGCTTCATCATTGGCATTCCTCGCTCTCTAGAAACTGCATTTGGTAGAGAGCACACCTAGAACTGGAGACAGGGAGGCACTTCTAAAAACTAAGTGGGGACCTGTGATTAAGTGTAAGGTTGAAAACCAATGTGAGCACCACAATCCATGTATTTGTAAGGTACTTACTTGATATTAAACTAAAAGTGAAGGGATTGGGGAACTAGTACCCCATCACCACTGATGTCATCAACATGTTCCTGCCATGTTGGCCCAGAAGGTAGTTGGCATTCATCAGGATGAATTAAACAGGGCTCCTATCTAATCTTATATGATAAAGATATTATTACCCTGTAGGGTGACATGTGTAAACCCCTACCTCCTGTAGGGATTTCTTAAAACCCCAAATCAAGGACTGGACTGCCCCATGGGAAGGGGGGACTGAGGGATCCCTGTAGTCACCCTTGTCTCAAGGTGCGTCCCTCGTTGTTCTCCTGCTAGTGTCCTCTTCTCTTCCCTGCTGATCCCATTGCAGTGCCCATTTTCAGGGCACTGCTGTGGGAACTTCAGAAAACACGCCCAAAAGGCACAGGTTTGCTGGTGCGGTGACGAGGAGGTCCCAAAACCAGAGCACCAAACTCGTAATCAGGGCCTGAGTCATCAACCAAATGAACAACCTCTAAGTTTTTTAACTGCCCAAGATTTTTAACTTTTTTATCCTTCCCAAATACACGATGAAGAAAATGAAATGTTGGGCCCCACCCAAATTGTATTATATTTCAGGAAGACAATACTATGTCAGTATTACCATGTGTAGTCTGAAAAAAGAAGAACAGTAAATTAGTCTCTTTGAATCAGTCTCTGCCATGACTAAACCACTCTGCCAGCCCTGCGGAGTAAGGACCATCAGAGGCAAACCTCTAACTCCGCCCACCTAATTTAGATCGACGGAATTACAGGTCACTTTTCACTGCCGTCACCACCTGGAAAACCCTTGCAGTAATGGGCAGTGAAAACTTCAAAATTAATCCCTCGCATGGGAGATTTCTCCACCCCTGCCCTTATTTCGTTTTAAATGAATGTCGCAATTACAGTCTCCTCAGTGCGATTTAATTAGATTTTTCTCTAGGTGTCGAGAATTGTCAATATACCAATACTATGATGTTTCAACTTCCTGCCATCGCCAATATGGCTAACATGATTTTTCTTTATTTAATTTTCCTATTGCTTGTGAACATTCTTGTTTGTTCATCCAGCTTGGCCCTAACTACATCAGCCCGCACTGAACTCACGCCACACCTCTGCCACTCTGCTACCCCATTCGAACGATTTGAGTCCTTCGTGTCTGACGGATTTGAGTCTGTGACACATGGGCTTACATTGCTTGTTTTCACAGTAAGTGCATTGCACGCTACCCCTTGACTCCATACTTGTCTACATGCCTGGTTCAGGGATCTTAGCCCTTGTGTTATTTTTCAGATGATTTGATCTATCCAGACACATGCTGTGTCCCACCTGCATATGGGTCTGGCTAATGCCAAATCCCACAGCTCTGCGCACACTCACTGGGCCACCACGCTTTGAGGTAATTGTTTCATCCAGCCGCTCTAAAATTTGCATTCCCATCTAACGCACCTCATTGATTATGTTATCCTTAATTCTTTTAGGTCTGGTTTAAGAAATTGTTTTTTTCTTTAATAATATTTTTATTATCATTTTCTATAAAGTTTACAAACAACCAAAACTTCAGCAGGTTCATCTCGTACATGAAAGGTTCAACATAATTTTCAATGTTCAATGCCGCCAACACAACGGATGATGCATTCTTATGGTAATTCTTCCTACTCCCTGCCCATTCTCTTCCATCTAGTCTTGGGTAAAATTCAGGCAATTCATATATTCTTAGGGTCTGCCCTATGTTGTATTACTATTGTGAACTTTGCGTAGCGGGTTGTGTCAATTGTGTTGCCTTCTCCAACATGTTTAGGCCACAATATCTCAGCAATGGCAGCCAGAACTTCTTGGTGCATCCTCTGGCCGTGTATCTCTTTTTTTCGGCCCCCATGTAGAGGTCCATGTTACTTAGTTCTTGTACTATTCATGACCAGTATCTATTTATTAGTGTGCACTCCCAAACTGGTGTGTATGAAGGCGCCACGGACTGTTTTGCAACTTAAGCAATCAGGTGTCTCCACCATGCCCATTGCTTGGTGTCACACTCTTTCATAATAGAAACTGTGCAGGACCTTGAACTGTATCAGTCGTAGTCTGAGCTTAATTGCTACCGCCAATGGGTGCATCAGTGCAGTTTCCCAGTCAATGTCTTTTAGTGGGCCTGTTGTTTCCTCCCATCTGTTTCTAAGGGCTATCAATTTGTCTGGCATATTGTTTATCAACGTTTTGTATGTCCAGGAGACTGCATTTGAAGGCATTACCTCCTGCAATAATCTCTCTTCCAATGGTGCACACTCAGCAATGCCTACTAGCTCAGGTTTTCGTGTTCTTCAAGCATGCTGGAGCTGCAGGTATTTGTAATGCTGTGTGTTTGACAGACTGTACTCTGCTTGGAGGTCTGCAAAAGTCATTGAGTCCCGATTCCGTATTATGTCTCCTTGCGTTGTGATCTCTACTGTGTCCCAGTTTCGAAAACCCTGCAGTTTCGCTAGATCTGAGAGCCGTTTCCCTTCCCACAGTAGTGTAGACTTGGTTAGCAGGCAGACCCAAACCATTTGTCTTTCCGCCCCTTTCCAGGCCTCAATTGCCCTCTGTGTTGCTGGGAGCAAGCCTTTTGTTCCCGCTTCCCCGTATATATAATGTAGATGGGTGTGTTTCTGGAATTGTAACCTTTCCAGGGCATATGTTGGGTTGTCTCCCGGAGCATAAATCGATTCGTTGATAGCTATTACGTGTGTAGCCCTGTAACAGGCTTGTATATCCGGCAGAGCTAGGCCTCCATTATGCTGACTACGTTGCAGTGTTTGTAGTGCTACTCTTGGGTGTCCCCCATCCCATAGGAATGTGGACAGATCATCATTTATTGCCTTGAATATTGTTTCTGGAATCTTACAATATGTGTTCTGAAACATATATAAGAGTTTTCGAAGCGAAATCGTCTTATACATAGCTGCTTTCCCCAACAGCGTCAAAGGGAGTTGCCTCCACCTGAACTTCCTGGAGATATGTAAACCAAGATAGAGAAAGCCTTCTTTGGTAATATGGAGGCGTTCTGGTATTGCGAATAAATCCATGGGGCTCCCACCAGATAGAGATTTGATTTCTCCGAATTAATGTTGTATCCAGCATGTTTGCCATAATCTTTTACTAACTGGAACGTCAGTGTGAGTGTCGAGCCCGGATTAGTGACATAGAGCAGGATGTCATCTGCATATAGGGAGATTTGTTCATCCCTTAGCTGGCATTCGTCATCCTGGAAACCCTTTAGGCCCTGATGGTTTCTAATCTTGCAGGTCAGTGGCTCTAGTATCAGCGCAAATAGTAGCCACGACAGGGGACAACCCTGTCTAGTTCCCCGCTGAAATGGGAAGTCTGATGATAAGATCCTATTGACTCTAACTTGTGCTCTAGGATTCATATATGAGTTCCACCCATGCCCTGAACGCCGGTCCAAATTCCACCTTCACCAGTACCTGTCTCAAAAAGGGCCAGTGGACCGTGTCAAATGCCTTCTCTGCAAAAGGAATCTGAGGGGTAGGCCTGTCTTTGACGGTGTCTAGCGAATTGGCCAATCTGTGTAAGTTGAGGCGAGTGGCCCACCGGGCATAAAGCTGGACTGGTCCTGGTGAACCAATGAGGTGATTACTGGTAGAAGCTTTGTTGCTAATACAGAGGCTAAAATCTCGGTTTCAATGTTGAACAAGGAGATAGGATGATAAGAATTGCAGTTTTCTGGGGGTGTACCTGGTTTCAGTAAGACCACCACCATGGATTGGTGAAGGTCTAATGGCAATGTTCCCTTCTCTGGTGCATGAACATATTGAGCAAATGGGAAGCCAATACGCTCAAATTTTGCTTAAACAATTCCGCTGGCTTCTACTTCTAAGGCATCTGTGTCCTCCTGACTCAGAGTAGGCATATCTATGCTATCCAGATACCGTACTATCTGCAGTTCCCCTATTGGTGGTCTAGACCTACATAGGTCTGTATTGTAGCTTGTGAAGGCTCCTGCTATGGTGTGTGAAGTTGAGTATTGTGTACCTTCATCTTGTATTTGATTCACCCAGTTCACCTCCCTTTCTTTCTGACTTAGCCTAGCTAGAAGTTGCCCTGCTCTATTCTCTGTTTCGTACAGCCTATGATGTGTGGCCTGTATTTGGGTTCTCGTTCCGCCAGTGTGCAAAGCTCCCCTTGTGCGACCGCTAGTTAACGTAATAGGGTGGTATCAGTATCAGAGGTGATTTTTCTCTCTAGGGCTAAGAGTTTATGTTCTAGGGTTTCTAACTGCCATGTGTCTTCTTTGTGTTTGCGTGCTATAGTGTCTTGTATCCTGCCTCTCAGCACTGCCTTGTAGGCCTCTCATAGGGTGGCAGCCGAGGACACAGAGTCCTCGTTTTCTCGGAAGTACAGTGTGATCTCTGCTTTTATTATACCCGTTACTGCCTTGTCATGCAGCTCCTAGGCATTCAATCTCCAGGCAGGGAGTTGTCTGGGCTTCTCTCCCCATACTCTTAACCATAATGGTGAATGATCTGAAATGTCCCGTGCCAGGTATTCTACCCTGTCTATCGATCAGATGTCACCTGCTGGAGCAAAGAAGTAGTTTAATCTAGAGAAGAACCCTGTGTGCCCCTGAGAAGAAAGAGTAGGCGAGTTCCTTTGGGTGGCAATGACACCAAAGGTCAGTCAACCCCAGTAACCTCATGAAATCTGCCAATGGAGTAGGGATTTGCGTCGCAGCTGCCATCTGTTTACGATTCAGTCATGTGTGTACCACGTCATTAAAGTCCCCCCATGAGGTGTGTGGAGGAGTCTGAGTCAAGCAATATCTTGGCTCCCTCTTCCATAGTGCTCGCCTGTAGTCGTGGCAGGGCATACACACTGATTAGTGTGAATTTGTGCCCTTTCCATGTCCCCTGAACAGCAACATAGACCCTACCGGGATCAGTCCAAACCCTTGTTATATGGAAGGGGAACGTTTTCCTAATTAATATAGCAACTCCGCGCGCCCCTGGAGAAAATCCCCCATGTGCCAGAGTAGTATAGAGTCCGCGGCCTATAAAGGCACAATGTGTACCACGCAAATGGGTTTCTTGCAAGAAAACAACATCAGGCTTAAGTCTCTGAATATATCTATTTAGGAGCCCTCTTTTTATCTTGCTGCCTAGTCCACTGACGTTCAATGTCAGTGCAGTGTAGTTTTCATCACCTATTGCATGTTTTTCTCGTGGTTAACATGTTGGGTGTTACGAGTATATCTGCTGATCTCCCATCAGCTCACCCTGTTCGTTAACTCTAAGGTTCCCGTTGCTGAAAATATCAAAACTATTATAAACTTCCAAACTGCAAAATATCTGACCCCCTAACTGCCTCCACCACCCCACTTTCTCCCACGCCTTCTGCCCATCCTATGATCAGTCAACATGACAACTTGGCGTAAGTTCAGTTTGAGAAGTCTGTAGTCCCACCCACCCTCTCTAACCCTTAAACATTAAAACCAAAATGGTAAAGGATATAAACTTTTCAAAATAATGTTCTGCTCAGGCGGTTCCTGAGTCTGGTAGAGTTGTGGGGGAGGGCTCCTGCAGCTATGCAGCCATGCGCCCGCCTGTGGCCCCTGAACATATTTCAGCCTTCCTTGCCACTTCCTTCTTGTTGCTGTTGCTTGTCTTCCACTACTGGTGTCCCAGGTGTGACGTTCTCTATATCAGCAAAGTTCTTAAGTAGCGGGTGATCGCTGTCGGTGTCTACTAGGGATTCTTTGTCTAAGGGGTCTGTATGGGTACTATCTCCTGGATTAGAATATCCATGTTGTACAGTGCTTAGCTCTCCTCTGGAGCTGGCACTCTAGATTACTGTGGGTGTTCCTAGTTCTAGAGTTCTCCTTCGCCCTGTTGGCAGTTGGAGCTCTGGTCAGATGAGGGATGGACCTACCGGTGTACAACTGTTACCACGGATTTTTTACAACGGATTCCATGACCACGGATTTTTTACAACGCAGGTCATGTTACAACGGATCCTTTTACAATGCTATTCACTACAACGCAGGTACTATTACAACGCAATACCATTACATCGTAAGTATAATTATAGGTAAGTTTATCTTTTTTGGGGTTTTTGGGTACAGGGGTATTTTTAGGTTTAAGGGCTGGGTTTGGGTTTTGGGGTACAGGGGTATTTTTAGGTTTTAGGGCTGGGTTTGGGTTTTGGGGTACAGGGGTATTTTTAGGTTTAAGGGCTGGGTTTGGGTTTTGGGGTACAGGGGTATTTTTAGGTTTTAGGGCTGGGTTTCGGTTTTGGGGTACAGGGGTATTTTTAGGTTTAAGGGCTGGGTTTGGGTTTTGGGGTACATGGGTATTTTTAGGTTTTAGGGCTGGGTTTGGGTTTTGGGGTACAGGGGTATTTTTAGGTTTAAGGGCGGGGTTTGGGTTTTGGGGTACAGGGGTATTTTTAGGTTTTAGGGCTGGGTTTGGGTTTTGGGTTACAGGGGTATTTTTAGGTTTAAGGGCTGGGTTTGGGTTTTGGGGTACAGGGGTATTTTTAGGTTTTAGGGCTGGGTTTGGGTTTTGGGGTACGGGGGTATTTTTAGGTTTAAGGGTTGGGTTTGGGTTTTGGGGTACAGGGGTATTTTTAGGTTTTAGGGCTGGGTTTGGGTTTTGGGGTACAGGGGTATTTTTAGGTTTAAGGGCTGGGTTTGGGTTTTGGGGTACAGGGGTATTTTTCGGTTTTAGGGCTGGGTTTTGGTTTTGGGGTACAGGGGTATTTTTAAGTTTAAGGGCTGGGTTTGCGTTTTGGGGTACAGAGGTATTTTTAGGTTTTAGGGCTGGGTTTGGGTTTTGGGGTACAGGGGTATTTTTAGGTTTTAGGGCTGGGTTTGGGTTTTGGGGTACAGGGGTATTTTTAGGTTTTAGGGCTGGGTTTGGGTTTTGGGGTACAGGGGTATTTTTAGGTTTTAGGGCTGGGTTTGGGTTTTGGGGTACAGGGGTATTTTTAAGTTTAAGGGCTGGGTTTGGGTTTTGGGGTACAGGGGTATTTTTAAGTTTAAGGGCTGGGTTTGGGTTTTGGGGTACAGGGGTATTTTTAGGTTTTAGGGCTGGGTTTGGGTTTTGGGGAACAGGGTTATTTTAAATATATATTTACAATTTAAAAAATAAAAATTAATTGTAGTAATATATGTTTTATTTTTTTAATAATACATAATTTAAATTAATAATACATTAATAATTATTTACTTTAAACATTAATTTTATTTACTTACCTGTAATTATACTTACGATGTTATGGTATTGCGTTGTAATAGTACCTGCGTTGTAGTGAATTGCGTTGTAAAGGGATCCGTTGTAACATGACCTGCGTTGTAATAGATCCGTGGTCATGGCATGCGTTGTAAAAGGACGCGTTGTAACATCATATATCCGGACCTACCTGTTCTGTGCTGCAATAAAGCTGTTTCCTGAAGTACCTGTTCGTGAGATCTTATTTCCGTTTACAACATTTGGCGACTTGGACTGGCGATGCGTCTGGCCACAGCTTCCTCGTTTATTTCTGCAGCCCAAGAAAGAATTACAGAACAATAGTGTTCCAACTCCCTCGCGAACCCCGTGTGGTGTACAGCGGACAACAACCATTTTGTTGTGGAAGTGATTGCAGTCTCTGAGGGATTTCCAGAGGATTTCGCTTTCCGATATCTACATCGTCAAAGTGAGTGATGTCGGCTCCTTCAACGTCTCTTCAAAGACGGTGAGCGTGATCCTAACGTCATCTGTTGAGTCGCGTAGCAACCACGTTGTACGCGAACTGCATCACTGAAGCGCATTCCTCTTCGTGCGCGTTTGTCTACGCTGTAGCTCTGACGTCAGACGTGTGACGGAGCTCACGCACGACGCAGTCGGCCATTTTGACTAATCTCTTCACTGTCTCTCGGTGGTCGCCTAGGAGACGCGATTCACCGAGAACTTCACCGTTTGTTGACAGAAACGGTGTGGAGTGTCAGCGGACCTTGAATATCCTGTTTGGAGTAAGCGCTTATTTTTAAATCTTATAATTAAAATAATAAGCGGACAGTTTTCCTTCTGACTTCAGTTTTAAACTCTGCCCTTACTTTGTCGTGTGAGAAGTGCTCTTTATTTTATAACCTTCATCTTTCTTTCATGACTGTGTTAGACTGACCTCATGGCTCAAGCAATAAATGTTGCTCTTCCACCGCAATTCTTGAGTGAGCCAGGGAATCCGTCTGTAACATGGGAAGACTGGATAGTTATGTTTAATAATTACATTCAGGCTCTAGATGGAGAAGACTTTTCACCTAAACGAAAGAAAGCTCTTTTGATGACTACGTTAGGCAAAGAGGGACAGCGTCTTTTCAAATATTTACCGCAAGTATTACCTTCTGGGTCACAAGCTGAATTAGATGAATTTAAAGAAGCGGTAACAAGACTAGAAACCAGATTTGGTAAAGAGGAAAACCTTGTCTTACAGAGATACAAGTTCTATAAAAACAAACAGTTGGCAGATGAGAGCATTGACGAATTTGTTGCACGATTACGTGAACTATCTGTGAAGTGCAATTTTGGTCAAATGGCGGATGAACTAATTATAGACCAGCTAATTGTTCAAGCTAACAACAGGAAGGTCCAAGAACGATTATGGGCAGCGAAGAACCCAACTTTGAAAGTTGCTATAGAACTAGCTAAAGTTGTGGAAGAAAGCGAGAAATGTATGAGAGAGAGTTACAGAAGAGTGGTTTAGAAACAAAAGTTGAGGAGGTTTCTAGTAAGAGTGTAATTAGTGACAATAGTGATGAGGAGGCTATGGCTGTTGCTATTGTTAGGAAAAAGGGCTATGTTCTTCAAAAAAAGAATGTGCAACAATCTTCTAGTAATAAGAATAGTCAAAAAATGTGTTCAAGGTGTGGAAGTTTTTCGCACACTTCAGATGCCAAGTTCTGTTTTGCGAATAATAAAGAGTGTCTACGTTGTGGAAGGACGGGGCATTTTGCAAAGATGTGCAAAAATAAAAAAACTCAAGAGTGACAGTGGTCAATGAGTGTGGCGATTTGAAGCGTGATTTGAACAAGATATTAGTTCTGTGTGACACGGTATGCTCTTGCAGGGATCAAAGGGGAAATGCTTTCAAAGCTGACTTTAAGATTGATGAGAAGTTTGTTAGTCTCATGGTTGACACAGGTTCCAAGTGGACCATTATCCCACTATTCTTGATGAAGAGCGTGTGGGGTGAAAAGGTTTTGAAAGAGTGTGACATTTTTCCGTCTGGATATCAAGGCGAGAAAATTGACCTACTGGGCTACTTCGAGGGAAAGATTGAGTTTAAAAATAGATCAGCACCTGGAAAAGTATACATTTCAACCGATGGACCGGCCATTTTAGGTTGTCACCATCAGTATGATTTGCACATTGTGGTTAATCCTAGGTCTGATGATCCAGTGTCTATTGTTGATAATTCATCTGTTGATGAAATACTGGATAGGTTTAAAAATGTTTTTAGGGATCAGTTGGGGGAACTCGTAGGCTATTCCCACCATATAATCCTCAAGGAAGGTAGTTGTCCTGTCCAGCATAAGATGAGGAGAGTTCCTTTTGCTTTGCGAAAAGAAGTTAAGGCTACTTTGGAAGAAATGCTTCAAGGTGGCATTATTGAACCTATTGAGGCGTCCCCGTGGGTTTCACCAGTAGTAATTTCGCAGAAATCAGACAACAAAATTAGGTTCTGTGTGGACCTGCGTTCACTGAATAAATGTGTGGTTGCTGATGTGTTCCCACCCCCAAACATTAGTGAGTTAGTGTCAACACTCAAGGGGGCCAAGTTTTTTAGTAAATTGGATCTAAAGCATGCGTGCCATCAAATTTGCTTAGATGATAAGTCCAAACATTTGACTGCATTCATCACTAGCGAAGGGACCTTCCAATTCACGAGGTTACCCTTCGGACTTGTCTCTGCGGCTAGTGTATTCCAGAGATTAGTCTCCGAGGTTTTTAAGGGTCTAGATAAAGTACTATACTTTCAAGATGACATCTTGATCTATGGAGACTCTCTGGAGGAGCACAATGGGATTTTGCAGAGCGTGTTAAGAAGAGTGGATGATGCTGGCCTAACGTTGAGAAAGGAGAAGTGTGCGTTTCTTCTGAAGGAAATAGAGTACTTGGGTTTTTGCCTGTCTGAGGAAGGCATTAAACCTAAGAGGAACTTGTTGGAGGCCATTGAATTAGCTCCCTTCCCCGTTGACAAGGATCAACTTAGGTCCTTCATGGGTTTGATCGAGTTTTACTCGAAATTCGTGAGAGATTTCTCCTCCAAGACTGCTCCCTTGAGATACTTGTTGAAAAAGGGTGTCAAATTTAATTGGACTGTTGAGCATGAGTCTTGTTTCAACATGATTAAAAGGGAACTTAAGTCTGCTAATGTTCTTACCCCTTTTGATACTGCTCGGTCCTCTATCTTGATGGTCGATGCCAGTGCTGTAGGTCTTGGTGCAGTTCTCTTGCAAAAGCATGGAGGGGAAGAGAAGACCATCGCTTTTGCGTCCAGGCCCTTGTCTGTCTCAGAATCTAATTACTCAGTCATAGAGCGTGAGGCTCTTGCTGCTGCTTGGGGCACGAGTTACTTTAGGACCTACTTGTGGGGGTACAAGTTTGTTCTCCGTACGGACCATAAACCCCTTTTAAATGTTTTAGCTCCGGGTGGTGCCGGAAAAGGGTCTCCCAGGTTAGCGAGATTGGCCTCTCGTCTACAAGACTACCAATGTGAGATTGAGTTCGTTCATGGCTGGAAAAACATTCACTTGAGCTTAAGGAGTTCGGTCCCGGGACATGAGGAGGGCTGGACCCTTTTTCAAAATAAACATATACAATTTGCTCTCCTCACAATTCTTTTTTGCTTAATGATTTAAAGCACATAACTCAGGTCTACTACTGAATATGTGGGTTTATTTAGTGTCACCCTTTGCTTTTCAATTTCCAAGTACATAAAAACTTTTATGTTTGAAAAAAACACATCACATATAACACTTAATGGAAAATATACAACACACAAAATTACCAACACTTTCGATACATCAAAAAATGAATGAACAGAATTACAACACATATATGCACATTTGTTTACAAATAGCAGCAATTTTTAGAATCATCAAGTTCAAACTGCCAAAAAAGATACTTCTATTTTACTGTAAAGTCAATGAAGGAAGTTTTTTATAAAGAAGGCCGACTGAAAAAATTAAATGATTCCCAAAATCGCAGTTAGTCCTGGTTCTTTTTGGGGCCTTCTAGATGCCGACGCGTTTCGAACCCGTTGAGTAAATTAACGGGATCTCGTCAGGGCTTTATCACTTCAATGTATTATCGTTCTGTGCACAAAAGAAGAGAGAACAACACCTTAGTTCTGTTGCTCTCGCCCATTTAAAATCACTCGACCTATATGTTTTAGAACAAAGGTTCTATACCTGTAGTTTATGTCTGGCCGGGTTCAGGTGGGTTCAACAACCTTCTTGTTTAACTTCTGTTTTTGGGAACCCTAAGGAATAATTTAGTATTAGAATTAACGTTTGAAAGTCAAGGTGGTGACTAGTGATCTCTTTGGTTAGTGAGCGGTGCTTAGAAAGTTGTACCTTATTCGAGCACCGCTGCCCCTTTAGAGTATGTCCTCTTTCCGATTCATTTCGTCTCCTATGTGTCTCTGGCTTGTGCTCCCTGTGTGTAGAAAAAATCGAATTCTTTGTCACAAGAGCGATCCCTTCCATTGCCATACTGTTAAGGGAAGAGTTCATAAAAACAAACTACCTTGGAGGGGCGTCCCTCGGCAGGCGTGAGTTTTCTTCTTACTTGTACGTTGCCGTGTGTCTTGAGTCTATTAAAAGGAAGGGAGAGCGGGTTGAGTGCATCTACTCGGCGCTCGTAATATATGCTACTAGGCGGGCCCCCCGTGTTTACTCCTACCTTTAGTCATGGGAAGGGGGTCAGGGCATCTGGTGTTCTGCAGCGCGTCTGTCGCTGTCTGCTTCCGTGTTGGTGCCGGCGTTTAGTGAGAAACGACCATCTGATGGTCGGCGTCATGCGTTATTATCGGTGACGCGGCCCAGGCATTGTGGCATATGTAGTTCATAGTCGTTCTGGGGCCGCATTCATAGAGAGTTCCTTATGCTTGAGAGTATATTTAGACAACACTGTGGCGGTGGACCGCGTGGAGCACTATTTCGGGGGTAGTTTTAAGAGGGAGTTAGAGCCTAGAGACTTTTGACAGTGTGTTCAGCCCACTTTGGGCGCTGTTAAATTTAAGAATCAGATAAGCTTCTTTTGTTAAGAGGACATTTTCAATATCTGGGGGACATTTCGACTGATTGATACTGTACAATACTGTCCATTTAAAATCAGTTTCTCGATGGTTAGCCTCTGTGAAATGCTGTACCATGGGCGCATTGGGTACCTTGTTTTTGAGTCTAGATCGATGCTGGGTGATACGGGTATTTACCTGTTGGGTAGTTTTCCCGATGTAGATTTTATCACACGGGCATACAATGACATATACAACATTTTTTGTCCGACAATTAGAGAAACCTACATTCTTCCATTTGATTTTCTTGTGGTTAAATTCTGTGCCTTCGATCGTGGTATCACATGAGGCACAGTTACCACATTTGTGATGACCCGATATGGGTTTCAATCCCCATTGGGAGAGGAGGTCACTTTTGGGTTTTTGGATTCGCACATCAGCACGAACTAGTTGCTGACCTAGGCTTTGGTTCTTTTTATATGCAAATATTGGCCTCGGGAAGGGGCATTCTAATTCCTCGAGGAGGTGCCAATTTTTCAGGACCATCTGTCGGATTTTGTGCGTGTCTGGGCCATATGTGGTCACGCATACCATCTTTTCAAGCTCTGGTTTGTGCTTATCCTGCGTTAGTAAGCATTCTCGGGGTGTGTATCGTGCCCGTTTGTATGAATGCTTAAGGAGTTTTTTGGGGTAACCTCTGTTTGTCATCTCTCCACAAAAAGTATGGACATGTTGGTCATACTCTGATATTTCTGAGCAGTTTCTCCTTATCCTAAGGAGCTGTCCATAGGGAAGATTTGCTCTGAGATTTCTGGGATGGTCACTACTGTGGTGTAGGATTGTGTTCTTGTCGGTCTTTTTCTTATAGAGGCACGCTTTGAGGCTTCCTCCGTCATTAGAGATTTCCACATCGAGAAACGTCATTTTGCTCTTGCTATGTTCAATAGAGAATTTTATGTCCTGGTGTCTGCTGTTTAGCCATTGGTGGAATGCCATCAATTCCGTGTGGCTCCCCTGCCACAGGAGCCACACGTCGTCGATGTATCGCAACCACTGTTTGATATGTGACTTGAACGGGTTGTTGTTGTCCACGAATCTGCGTTCATATTCTGCCATGTACAGAACTGCCATTTCGGGCGCATATGGACAACCCATAGCCGTGCCTTTGACTTGGACGAAGAACTGGTCATTAAAGCCGAAATAATTTTTCTTTAATGTCAGTTCGGCTAGTTGGAGGATAAATGATTTTAAATGGGCGAGAGCAACAGAACTAAGGTGTTGTTCTCTCTTCTTTTGTGCACAGAACGATAATACATTGAAGTGATAAAGCCCTGACGAGATCCCGTTAATTTACTCAACGGGTTCGAAACGCGTCGGCATCTAGAAGGCCCCAAAAAGAACCAGGACTAACTGCGATTTTGGGAATCATTTAATTTTTTCAGTCGGCCTTCTTTATAAAAAACTTCCTTCATTGACTTTACAGTAAAATAGAAGTATCTTTTTTGGCAGTTTGAACTTGATGATTCTAAAAATTGCTGCTATTTGTAAACAAATGTGCATATATGTGTTGTAATTCTGTTCATTCATTTTTTGATGTATCGAAAGTGTTGGTAATTTTGTGTGTTGTATATTTTCCATTAAGTGTTATATGTGATGTTTTTTTCAAACATAAAAGTTTTTATGTACTTGGAAATTGAAAAGCAAAGGGTGAAACTAAATAAACCCACATATTCAGTAGTAGACCTGAGTTATGTGCTTTAAATCATTAAGCAAAAAAGAATTGTGAGGAGAGCAAATAGTATATGTTTATTTTGGAAAAACATTCAAGCAGACTGCTTGTCGCGTCTGCCTGTGCGATCCACTAGCTGTGTCGGTCCCTCTAAGGATGTCTTGGATGATTTAGCAGTTGCTATAGCAGAGGATGTTATGTTTGTGGGGGGTGGCTCTTTTTCTCATGATGAGTGGTCAAAAGGTATGGAGGAGGATCAGACTTTAAAGGCAGTTATAAGTCTTGTCTCGAAAGGAGCAAGAAGGGAGAGCACTGTTGATCCTCAGGTTAGACCGTTTTTGAAGATCTTGGATGAACTTTCCTTGGCAGGGAAGGATGTTTTGATGCGGGGTGATTGCTTTGTTCCTCCTGGTTTGTTAAGGAGTAGGATTCTTGACTTGGCTCATGAGGGCCATTTGGGCCAAAGCCTCACCCAACGTCGTGTTAAAGAAAACTTTTGGTGGCCTACTGTTGATAGTGATGCAGTGGACTGTGTGCTGAGATGTAATTTTTGCAAAGAAGGGGAGAAGCGTCTGAAAATTGTAGGATCTCAGTCACCGCAGAAAATTGGTTTTGAAAATGTACCTTGGCACAGTGTCTGTTTGGATTTTATAGGCCCTATGAGTGAGTTACCTTTAAATCAACGCTATGCCATTGTTATAATTGATTGTTACTCGAAGTGGCTTTGTGTACAGTTTGTGAGGGAGATAAACACTGATACCACCATTAACTTTCTGAAGGGTGTTTTCTTGAATGAGGGATACCCTTCTGTCCTTATCTCGGATAATGGCACTCAATTGACTTCTTCGAAAATGGCTTCGTTTGTACGTGAATGTGGCATCAGACATCAGAAGACAAGTCTTTACAATCTGCAAGGAAATGGTCTTTGTGAGAGGGTGAATCATCTTGTGAAGGGGGTGATCCAAATGTTTGTAGAAGGTGGTTGTTTTTCACATGAGCGTGTACAAGAACTTGTCTGGGCTTACCGGTCAACGCCTCATAAGAATGGTGAAAAATCTCCTTTTGAATTAATGCGTGGGCGTGCACCAGTGACAAGGTTGACTCCTGCTTGGTTAAGGTGCTTAGATGATGAAGAGCTCTTATCCCAAAGCAATGTTCCCTTACCTATCTCTGTGGGTGATCTTGTTAAGGTAACGCCGGGTAGGTGTACTAAGGGTCTTAGCAAGTTTAGAGGTCCCTACAGAGTTAAGAAAGTCTTCCCACATTTTGTTGTTCTGGCCAATGGTGAAAGTTGGAACTATAGGAGGGTAGCATTATACCAAAAGAAGAAAGATTTTTCCTCTGATGGTTTAATGGCTAGTGGTTCTGGGGGGTGCAATGGGTACTTGTTGACTTCCGGTGGTGGTTCTTGTTCCACCTCTCTCCCAACTGTACGGGGGAGGTGGGTAGTGGGGATGCTTCCACTTCTTTATGTGTGCATGGTAGTTATTTGGTTGATTCTGCCCCCACCACTTCTGTTCCCACCATTTCTTCTTCTTCCTTGTTGGAAGCCAGATTGAGGAGTCCTCGCTCTCGTCGTCCACCCATCAATCTGAATGACTATGTACATTGATCTTTATTATGCTTTCTTTTACATTTGTTTTCTTTCCTTGTCAAGGGGGGAAGATATGTTGTACAGTGCTTAGCTCTCCTCTGGAGCTGTCACTCTAGATTACTGTGGGTGTTCCTAGTTCTGGAGTTCTCCTTCGCCCTGTTGGCAGTTGGAGCTCAGGTCAGATGAGGGATGGACCTACCTGTTCTGTGCTGCAATAAAGCTGTTTCCTGAAGTACCTGTTCGTGAGATCTTATTTCCGTTTACAACAATCCACTTCTGGCTTGCCCTTGTAATGAGTCTCTATTAAAAGTCTCTCGCCTTCGCCTGAACTGGGTCCCCACCGCCAGAGTTCTGTCTGTGTCTTATGTCCTTGATTCAACAACCTCTTCTTTTTTAAACGCTGTGGCCTAGGTTCCCATCTTGGTATCACTTCATTGTCATCACTGTCCCCCCCCCCCAGCTCTTCAGGTCTACAGGCCACCTTGTGTTCTTCTCAAGGAGTTAGAGAGGAGGTGCTATATCGTCGATATCAAAACAGTGCAAGGAAAAAAAAACAGGTGTTGAGGGGTCCGCTATACCACCCTGTCACTCTCTTGCCGCTTAGCCCCTTGGTGTCAGGTCTCTTGTTTCTCCCCCTCCTAGCCCCTTTATGTCGAGTGGGCTGTGGTTGTGCCTGTTCCTTCTTAATTGTAATGGGTTGCCCATGCCTCTACCACAGACCTGTGTCTATTGCACGTGGGGTGGGGGGCGTGTCCCCACACCAAATGAAGGGTGATGTACTTCAGTGCTTCTTCTGTCCATGCTTGAGGTCATGAGGCTGAGCGGGTCTGGCTATGCTTCTTTGGCGCCCATGACCTCACCAAACACTAGCAGTGTCTGCAACCCATGAGGTAGAAGGCCGCCCCTCAGATGAGAGGTGAGATAGTTCAGCAAGCCTGTCGCCCGCCTCAGGTGCAGCCTGTTGTGACCTCAATCAGTAGTCTCTCCTCATCTGCTGTATCGGCTCTTCCTAGAGCTCCGGGGCTATAGACCATGGGTGGGGGCCACATGGGGGGAGTTATACACAATGAATGTGTCCAAGTCACCTGTGCTTTGGGTGAGACTAGGGGGTTTTGCTCCCTCAATTTGCATGTGGGCCTGTTTCGGGGGTTAACTTCAGGGCACCACTCTGCTTTCCAGAACTCCCTATGACTGGGGGCAGAGCACTTCAATCCCCACATCCACTGGGGGGGCCCTCCTCACCTGCGTCCCTGTCAGACCCGACTTCAGCACGGCCACTGGCATAACCCGCTGTTACTCCTCCGCTCCTCCGTCAACAGCGCACATGTCATCCCCCAGCCGTAGGTCGCTCCTCCGACAGGCTGGTTCACACACCCTCCAGCTAAAAGGCAGAGGGCTCTGTTGCCCGGCTCAGGGGTATAGCTGCGACTGGCTACCGGATTCTGCCGGCTCTGTCTCTGGTTCTCCTATGAGCTGCTTTCCTCGCCCGCATACTCGCCAGGCCAAAATCTCTGTGACTCTCCAGCTGAAGGAGTAGGGCAGGGTCGGCATTTTATTTTTTATTTTCAAAAAAGAAAATTCAGTTTCGGATGAGGTGCAGGGCTCCGTCATGTTGATGGAGTCCTGCATCAATCAGTGAAATGCATTTATAAGAACGGCTGTGATGGTGGTTCCTGACAATGCTTTGTAAATGAGCACCAGTTTGGTGGTCATTTATAAATCTGGAGGGCGGTACCTTCACCAGAGGGATAAAGAAATGTACTCCATCGTCATGGTGGCACAACGGGCCGTCCACTAGGATTTAAATTGGGCTCTAAGTCAGAAGGTAAAATCTTTGATCACGATGAGCCTGTTTAGTGTATCCGACCCACTCTCCATCGCAATGAACATCAAATTGTTCCAACTTGTTGGTCTACCACGACCATTGGCTATCATTTGCACTTTGTGCTTTTTGGTGCTATTTCTACTCAAAACTTTAAAAATTCATATTTTTGTCATTTTGATGGCATTTTGTTTGATACATTTTACCCTCTTTTTAAAACGTAGTTTTAATTTCAGTTTTAGGCATTTTTACCTTATTACTATTTTGCTACTGCATAAAAATCTTACACGTTGCAATAAGTCAAGCCTGACTGACCTGTTCCGTAGCTAACATGGTGTTGACCTCAGGATAATTCAGTAACTTTTGTTGCATGAATTCTGTGCACACACAAAGCTATGTGTAGGATTGCAGGACCTTAGGGTATAGGGACTGAGTTATCCTACCACCTTTGTACCCATGAGCCCAGGCTCGACTAGCTATAGTGTCTCACTTGCTATCATACTGGCTCACAGAGAAACAAGTGATTAGACACTCTAGAACACAACACTCCAGGCTATCTCAGGAATCCCAGTAGCAAGAGACACCTTTTTGCTCACACTCTTGTACTTCTCCAAAATAAGAACTGACAGAGACACAAACCAGTTTAAAATATTTATTTTAACTAACGTGTTCTAATATGCTTTACACGTGCCCCAACAAGCAGGAAAAGGCATAACAGAAATATGGTAAGCATAACAATTAGTCCGTAAATCATGAAAGGAGCTGGCATTATAAAAACAACAGTATAGCCTAATCTCCCTCCCCTTGTATAAACGCAGAATGATTATAAATCAGAAGATCTCTGGGCGTTATCTGCAGACTCTGTACCTCAGTCTATAGATGGCAGATCTACATCATAGGTGCTGTCCATGGAAAGGTCCCTCTCCAGGTGTGTGCTACCTATTTGTGTATTCCAATAAGATAAATGTACCTATTCCCAAACAACAGCTGCATCAGTATGCTTTGTCTGGGTACTAGGGCCGGACCAGAACAGAATATTAAGGGGCATTGTTGTTCAACCTTGCTCCCAATGTTCAGACTAAATTCCAGGAACCAGCAGAGTGTGAACCCAGTGATAGGTTCTCATGTGAAAACGGCAAAAGACATTTGCAAAATAAACTTGTGTAGTAATGTTTGCAAAGCAGCGGACAATCAGGAGCGTGCTGTTTGCTAACTTATAGAAGATGACAATGTCCCCAAGGGCCATGTGACACTTTAAGGGTTCACCCTGAGAAGGGTGTCGATTATTCCTTACACCCACCCCAAATAATAAATCAATTTCTTATAATTGTCTACCACACAGACTATATTTGTTTCTTTGACTGAGTCCAGAGGTTACTCACTAAGTATTTCCATTAGGGGGTTTGTTTAGCCACAGGATGAGGCATCACATTCCAAAGAGGCATCACAGGCTACCTGTTTACCTCTTCCAACAGCTACAACTACTGTTTATTTTATCAAGAACACCCACAATGACATTATTTATCTGCTGAGTTTTCAAAAAATGAAAGCATAGACTGGTGCACTCTTTTGCTGAAAGTACACACCTGATAATTTCTTCTAAATAAGTTACCATTTTTACAGGTCATATTTGCATCTGCTGTGCATTAAATAGTTCCTCAGAATGCCCATTTGATGGGAGCCCTCCCCTTCTCATGACGGAAGGTCGATCAATGAATTCCTGGAAACAACCTGGGCCCTTGGAAGTGGAGTCAGTTGGGCTATGGCCAGCTCAGAGCTGGCAGGTTGAATTATCACACCAACCTTCCTCCCATCCAGACCATGTTAAAATTGGGTCACGAGTACACTCACCATTTCTTGCATGACTGGTTCGAGGCAAATGTTACATTCAATCATGTATGCACCTTTTCGTGGATTTTCACCAAACCAGGACTTGCGTCCGCTCGACACCATCGTGGAAAGTGGATGACCACTCTCGGGTTGGCGGTCTCGACCGCCGAAGGACGATGCAACTGTCACTTACTCACATTTCCCTATAGGAGCAAGGGCTATGGCCATAAACCGGCCATAGCAAAACCTCTCATATGGAAATGGGAGGTTGTGTTCATCCCTGCACTGCACGGCAGGTACTACAGGGTGCCTGCTACATGGTGCAGGAATCAGCAGGGGGAGCCACCAACTGTAGGCCGCAGTTTAATGAGGGCCCTGCTAGATGCCCCCAAACTCGTTTTTTGACAGGCTTTCCATGTCGGAAAGCCCGGCATGGAAAGCCTGCCAGAAACTGAGCATTCTATTCCAGACGGCGTAAAACGCCCTCCATATGGATTACGTGCTGGGTCTGACTGGCCAGTGGGCTCCTTGAGCCCATTAGAAGTCACCCGGAATGACCAGCCAGTTTCACTTCTGACTGCTTAAATTGTCATTGGGTGGTCGGAAGGGACACAGACGATCTTAGTCGGAAAGCATCCAACCTACGGTCGGAGGTTTTCTGACCGAGATTGTAATCGCCCCCTCTATATTATACCTTTTGTAGGGATCTTTTTTTTACTGCAACAGGCATTCACAATATTGATTATAATAACTCAGTTATTAACTGGGTCTTGTATGCTTGATACTAAAATAGTTTGGCTCTCTATTGTTCAACTTGTTTATATTTGATGTTACCTAAAAGGGGACTTCAAACAATATCTGCGTTATTTCTGGTGAGGTTTTTTCTTCTCCACCTGAGTGCATCCTTTTGGCAGCAGGGTGTGTGTCTGGTGCAGCACCCATTGAATGAAGCGCAATCCTTTGGAATCCAAAAATGAAATTTTGTCACTCTTGTTACTAGTTTGTTCTTACTGTTGCCACTGTTACTGCCACCCTATCATCCTGGCCTATGTCCTTCCTGTCAGGTTGTGTGTATGCCCTCAAGTTTGCACTGTTGTCACCTCTCCCGCTACGGTCTTTGGTGGTTTACTATTGCTCCCTTACACTAACAGACAGGATGGACCAGCTGTTAATCCAGACTTGTGTTTACCAGACAGAATGGAAACACCAGTTTATCCAGACTTGTTTTCACCAGCTGTCTGTTTACCTAGACTTGTTTCCACCAGCTGCCGATTGTGCAAATACTCTTTCTTGTATAACAGGACTGAGCCACCTATTAGTTCATACTTGTTTTGCCAGCTGATGTTTTTTTAAACACTTGCCTCTCGCATAACAGGAAGAAGCCAGACGTTCAGATTGTTTTGCCAACAGTTGTTTTTGTAAACACTTGCGTCCTTCGTAGCAGGAAGGAGCCATACAATTCTAGACTCTGCTATTGTAATTGGGGCATTTATACAGATGCACACTTGCATCAGAAACCTGCTTGGCTTTGTGGATAGCAGAAGGATGAGCTGCCCTTTGCTCACTCTCCCAGAACCTGTGGATACTTATCAGATCATCGATTTCCAGCTGGAGCTTCCGAGATCGGATGCAAGCTGGGATCCCTGCTGAGCTCAGCACCTCTTCACCAGCCCCCTGCGAAAGCAAAAAAAAACAAAAAAAGTCATGTAACCTAATTCAAACCTCTCACAAGGAGGTTCTACAGCACAGATAACTTTTGCCTTGAGGGGAAAACAGCTTTGGACAATTAGAAGCACTATCCAATGCTAGTGATTTGTGACTCATGCTAGTGCACTAAAAGTATGTTAGACTTTATAACTTACTTTCAGGACTCCTGAAGCAGGACATGTCACATTTATGATTCCTAATCAAAGCCAAGAGGATTGCCCACATAAAGAGAAGAATAATAGTATCCTAAGACTAGAGGCGGATCCTCAAGGAACTATATTTACATAGTCTCTGAAAGAGTTGGGTGATGAACATTAAACCAAGTAAAAGTATGGAACAGTAAATCATTGAATAGTATTGTGATGTCCCTAGTAATACTGTTTCTCTCTTTTAGAATATATATCTTAAAGTAGGAGGTCTACTACAGGGGGCAGTGCTGGATGTATGTTGGTGTCCAGATCGCCAGTACCAGATCCGCCAAGGTTTCTTTTATTATTTTGTCCCATGCCCCTTTCCCTTCTGGGATGCTTGCTGGCTGATTGCTGTAACCACAACATCAAGAGGAGATCTAGGAATGAGAGGGAGGCAAGACATCACCCCTGTGGAAAAACTGGTCTTCAAGTGAGTGGCAAGTGTCACACTAACTGTAACGCTCATGATTGGGATGCACGGTCAACTAGTTCACTGCTACCACTGTGTAATTGAAATGTAGAAGAATGGGGTAAGAACAAGGACCACCATAAACACCAGGGGCTCTGATCTGATACACATTGCAGGTGAGACATGATGAAAAACAGAGATGTAGATGCATGTCTGGGTCATAGAAATGACCAACAATATTGTGACACAGCACCCACGCATGCTAGGAAAAGGATGTGGCAGAGACAGAATTGTGCAGCTATTGTAGAATTGTAGTCCGTCATCACTGTCAGTATTGTAAAGCTGGCATGGGTAGTGTCAAGTTGGGGTAGAAGTAAACTGAGCTCCATGCTTTCTAGATGTTCCTCGATCCAGCCAATTAAGTTTAGCATTGGAGGATGTGTCTTCAAGGCGAGGAGTAGAGCATTGCTGTGCTGTGGGAATGATCTCCTAGCATCGCAGTTACATTGTCCTGCAGAGTCCCTGACAGCACAAGAGAGAGAATAGGAAATACTTATATCTATGGAGTGAGGCAAATACAGAGACTATTTGGAGACAGAAGCCTAACTACCTAAACGATTCCTGTGGCCAAGACATGACCTCTACTTCTCTTATGACATCAAGAGATCACCTGGTGCTTTTGTGACACCAACCCTAAAAATAGTTTCTTCGGCTGCATTTTTTCATATGTGAGCTGTGCTAGCTAGAATACTGAGTGCCCTCTAATAGTAATATTGAGGAATTACCTACTCACCTTTGCGTCATTTACCGCTAGACTCCACCAGCAATAATACGCAGGAAGACATGTCTCACACTGTTCAAGTGCTCACTTGGTGAGTCTTTGCTAGAATCATACATTTCCGTTACTATGTTCCCAGATGAGAGTGGAAGTCACATCTTTTGGTCATGTCTGTGCACATTTATGGTAAAGTCCTGGGAGCCATTATATGAGCCTTGTTTTATTCCAGGCGTTTCTTGATGGGTTGTCTCATCTGCATGTATTTCAGCTGAGCTTTTTCGGCGCACCAAGGAAGTATTGTCTGTGGAAGGATGAACAGCCTAGTAGAAATGATAGGGAACTGGAATATCAAGCTTAAGTGCACATTGCAGTCTGCACAAGCACAGAGTTTCATCAATTTCGCCCAAACCATAAAACAAATTGCTACAGGGTGGGGTACACAGCAATATTTATTCAATACATCCTTATTTGCATCGCTCAATAAGATACTTCTTGTACTAATTCTTCTAAATGTCATTAATGCCCACGCTGTCTTTTCTTTTCCCATAGTCTGCTTAGAATCTCACACTGTTACTGTAGCAAGTGGTTCATAACTTGATTGTAGTAGGTTTTCCACTTTGGCACTCAGTCACTGAGAGTCCCACTGACATCACAATGATGCCCATAGTTTTTAAAAATGTAGCCATAATTGCTAATGGGGTCAATAGAGCTAAAAATTCTAATCTAATCTGACCTTTTAAGGTCATTTTGGGTAAGCTGGATTGTACGCAATAGGTGCAGCCCTGAGCAACATCAAGACGCTCCAATGCCATACAAGGAAATTCTTGTTACCATACTTTATATTAGGGATCCACTTCATTTTAACTGTTCTCATAATAGGAGTGAGAGAAGATCCTGTTAAGTTCTACAAAATATGTAGTAGTGCAATGCTTTCCAGCTGCTTTTTGTTTTATTGAGGCTCTCAGATTGGATTACTGACAGGGTATTGTAAAAATAAATATAGTGTGGACAGAATATTGTCTGAAAAATATTGAGAACCAAAATAGCACAAAAGTAAGTATAGATATACTATTCTTAACTCCACATCTACGTACCTTGAAGATATATATCTCCAACATACATATATGTGAAGTTACCCATAGTGCAACTTAGCTTGCCTGTAGAAACTGACCTTCACAATATTTTTGTCCTTCATATTCTTGACACAATATTTTGTCTCATGATATTTCTGTTCCCTATACACTGTCTAAACACCCCTCAGATGAAGGAGACAGCCCTAGGTATTTATAGAAAACTACTCTTTTTAATGTTTGTCAGTTGTTTTTCCTTTCATGAACACTTTGCGACTAGTCAAGACAAATCTCATCAGGCCATGAATTTGGAATTTTCTACTGTTACAGCTAGACATTTGTACTATCAAGAATCTGCCATGGTTCTCTAATTGATATTGTCAAGAGTTCATTGAACATTCTGGGACTTCTTATGTGGACTTGCGTCTGCTCAACACCATCGTGGAAACAGGACCGACCGGCCTTGGGTTGTCGGCTCACAACCGCCTAATTACGAAGCGACTGCACTGCCCATGCTGTCTTTTCTATTCCCACAGTCTGCTTAGCATCTCACACATAGTTACTGTTGCAGGTGGTTATTAACTTAATTGTTGTAGGCTTTCCACTTTGACACTCAGTGGGTCAGGAGTGGATAAAAGGTTGTTTTGTATTTTAATTATTAAAATTGAGATATTTATATTCATGCTTTTTTAAATTGCTTTCATATTGTTATTGATTTTAAACATTTTTAATAAGTATGGTTTTTTGTTTGTAATATTATTAAACGTTTATTGTTCACTCAGTTTTAAATTAATTCTGTTAAATTTTAAACTAATTTTATTGAAATACTTTTAATATATTTATTGGTTTTTATCAAATGTGTTTTTGTAATTGCTGCATTTTGTTGTTCACTATCATTTTAATGGTATGTATGTTAATTTTATAATTTCACTTTAAAAAAAACAAATTTGAAAGCTAATGTTTACTAATTAATTACATTTTATATTTTGAATGTTAGGGTTAATGTTTGTGTTGGTTGTACTCTAAATTTACTTTATTTGTGTTGTGTGGTTTACTGTTTTGGGACAACTAAAATGAATGTCTATAATGTATTCATGCTAGTAGTGTGTCTATTATAATTTTGTGGGAGTTGGTCATTTTGAAATCTAAAAAAACAGCACATTACTTCAGGTCAAGGTGGAGATCTGCTTCCTGACTCTGCAGTCTCCATTTGGGAAAGTATATGGAAAAAATATCAATGGCCTTAGAATTATGTTTTAATTATTTTTTATGGCAAACATTAATATAAATATATTATAAAAATGTCAGTGCTGTTTATAAAAAAAACTAAACATCTATAAACTTAATTTGAAAATGAATCAGAAAGTCATAAACGTATATGAAATTACAAATATTTTGCTGAAATGTAAATTAAAACATAAATTCCCACCAAAAGAAAAACAATATTTTGCTGAAATGTAAATTAAAACATAAATTCCCACCAAAAGAAAAACAGTTATTTGTATTATGCATTAATATTTTAATGTTAATGGTATTAAAGGTGAATTATAGAATAAAATAAAATAATTTAGTTGTAGTCTAATACAAATATTGTTACATTACCTTTACATTTAAAAAAGAGTATTAACATATTTTTTAATTAACAAAGATTTAATATTTCTATATATTTTTTAACATTAAAATGTATTGATTTGTATTTTTAACATCATTAAATAATTTCACTTGCTTTGACATTGTTTAATATGGGGGTTTATTTAAATTCTGTAACAACATCAGTTTCTACAGGATGATGCTGCAGTACCAGGGTTATCTATGTGTGGTGTTGGATTTACTACTATTCGTTTGTAGTAATTTATACTCAGAATTTGTGATCAGCCAAAAGGGATGAATTCACTCAAAAGCATAAACTACATTAAATGAATATATTACCTTTGTCACTCAGGACCAAACATTTTGTTTATCATTTTAAAACAATGATACATAAAAGAAATTTTTAGTATTGATTATTACGGGATGAAAGTTATTTTTGTTTATTTAAATTTTTCTGCTATTTTTTCCAGTTTTTCAAAATTTTGTGATCTTGCCCATTTTGGGCTGTTTGTGGTATTTGCAGTCTTGGATTTCCATTGCTGGTGTCCGTTTGAGGTAAGACTATTTTAAAAATTCTGATGGTTTAGTGGTAAGAAGGAAGGGTTTTTTAATTAGTTTGGCTTGTCTTTGTAAGTTAAAGCTGTTTCAGTGTATATTTTTTAGTATAGTATGTTACCTAGTTTACTGTATCGCAGTAGATGTTATAGTGAAATGTAATGTTTATTTTGTTTTTATTTTTGTGTTCTGTGTTTTTTGTATTTTAATGCTTTTTTACTGTTTCTTCTTATATTTGATTTGTAAGAGGTTTTGGGTGGGATTATCAGTTTTTTTCATTAACAGGTTTTTACTTTTAGGCATCAAAGATTATTTTTAACCTGGATTTGTTCAGTTTTTTCCAACATAAAAGTGTTGGGTATTTTCTAACTTGAATTATGTTTTACTTTTCCTTGATGTTTCAGTTTTTCCTAAGTGTTTATTTATTTTCTCACATTTTTAATGTTTTAGATAGATTCTTGGATTGTTGAACTGGTAATGGAGGTTGCTTTTTTCAATGGGTTCTTTATCCATTTTTTGAGGGGGGTTCTTTTTTATCGATGTTGTTAGGATTGTATTTTTTTGCTCATAATTTCACTGACCAGGACTTCACTTATGAAACTTTATAATGTTATTTTCTGTTATTCGGTGAGCAATTTTACATTTTTGATGTAATATGTAAGATTATAGGCAGTGCATTGCAGGGCGTAAGTTATACTTAACTCAGGTAGCTATAACTGCTGAATTCCACTGGTTTTGTATGTGTGAAATCTAAGCCTGATTGTAACATACCTATAATCTTATTTTTCGTAAGTACATTTCTAAGGTTTATTTAATACTAATTTTCAACTATAACAACAAAGGTTACAGGGACATTATAGTTAGGGCATAGATTAAAAAAAACTTCGAAATTCACTGAAAAAAGGTTGCAGGGATGATATAGTGAGTCTCAGTTATGTCATCAGTAATGACATTTGAGGTGTGATTAGTGATGTCATTTGAGATGTCATCAGTGATGTCATCATTGCTGTCACTAACCATGTCATGAGCATCGTAATATGTGCAGTCATAAGCAGTGCATTGTGGGGGCGTAATTTATAGTTTGCTTAGGTAACTTTGGTAATTATCACACTACTCCTAACTCCGATCCCTGTGTAAAAACGTGTTTGCACAAGGATTAAAATTTAGCCCTGCACTCACAACGAGGGCATTTTACCTGACATCCTTGACGGGGTATTCCAACACACTATTTGCCTTCACTCCTACTGTTTACTGAGTTTGTTTTGTTAGTTTTAGGACTCTGTGCACTTTATCACTGTTAACAAGCCAAGACACCCACGGGTAGAAGTCGCGCTTTAAAAATCTTAAAAATAAATAAATAAATAAATAAATAAAGTGCATGTGCTGTCTTCCTAAAATATGATAAAATTGTCTTACACCTCATTGGCACATTTAATTTACTTGTAAGTCCCTAGTATATGGTAAAACATGTCCCCAGGGCCTGTAAATAAATGCTTCTAGTGGGTTTTGCAGCACTCAATGTGCCACCTTCTAAAGTAGCCTTTTAAAACATGTCTTCGGCCTGCCACTGCAACCTGTAGTGCAGTTTTAAACTGCCATTTTGACCTGAGAAATGAATCTTCCATTTTAATACAAACAAATCACCACTATGGTTGACCTGAAATTCTCATAGGAGAGGACGCATTGCAACTAAAAAGTAGGACATGTGTTTTTAAGCTTTACATTTCCTGGTAGTGAAAAAAACACCTAAAATCATTTTCACTACTGGAAGGCCTATCTCTTCCATTTACAAACACAAGGTTACCTTATTACATTTATTAGGTGAGAATGTTTGATTCAGAGCCGATAGAGATATGCTGTTTAAATCAAATACATTGTAATTTAGATTCCACTTTAATGGTGAAGATAGATTTCAAGTCACAATTTTTAAAATTCCACTTTTAGATAGTTGAATTTTTATTGTTCTCATCATTTGACTCTTCTGCCAGTATCCTGGGTCACATGACTGTGAATTGTTCTCCTGTTGGGCTTTGGTATGTCTTCGAGACAGTGAGACAAAGGAGACAGGGAGTAGGTAGGATGGGTCATCCTGTCTGGATTTTTAGGAGTGGAGCTGGTTCCTATCCCACTTACACTTTAAAGGGCTTGCGTCCATCACACACAAAGGAATATAACACCAGCCTTTTGTCACCCTAGACTTCTTGGTCCATTGGCATAGGAAAGGAAAACATTTCCAGAACTAGATGTTTGGGTAGTAAAGGGAATCCCCCCACTTCAAACAATGCACCAGATGTATATATTGGACCTCCAGAGACTCTTAACTATACTCCTGGACATGTGGACAGTTCCGAAGAAAGACTGCTATGTTCCCCACAGGACTGCCCTGCTGCTACCAGGGGACTTCCTGGCTGCTTGAGGCCTGCCTTGCTCCCCAGAGGACAGCCCTGCTGCTTGAGGCCTGCCCTGCTCTCTTAGAAGGAAGATTGGTCCTGCTCCCTTCATCCCAGGCTAACCTGAGTGACTCCAAGGGTCAATTGGCTAACCTCCTGCTCTAAACTACAGGGGCACAGCAAGCTCCAGAGACCTCCCTGTCACTGTGCAGTTGACATTCTGCAATTGGACCTTCCTGGACCTCAAATTGGACCTGTCTGAGACCTGCTGGCCTTGTCTGGAATGAGTTCCTCATCCCAAGAGGTTCCTCACCAGGTCATGGGCCCTTGGCTGACATTAGTTGACCCCTTCCTGTAAAGAGAGGTGCAAGCCTGAAGTTTTGGGCTGCCAACACAAAACTTTGGTAAACTAACTTTTCGCGCTACCGAGACCAGCAGTGATGACCAGCAATGTGAGATCTACACTTCACGCTACAGCAATGACATGCTCATGCATAGCTCTAGCAATGACCGCCTGCGACAACCGACTAGATCGTTGTGCCAAGGCAATGACCATCCACAACTTTCTTCCTACTACTCGTAGCCCCCACCTCGGCAAACTGGTCTCTTCCCAACAGACTTTGAGAAGGTAACTTTTTGTGTGGGACTAACCTGGCCCCTGTATCGGGCCCACACTTCATCATGGTCGGCCTGAACTAGTGACTTCTCCCCCCAATCTAGCTAGATGACCGTGAGTGGCAATTTGTGCTTTTAGCACTATACTTACCTAAAACCTTGAATTGCTATATCTCTAGTTCTACTGATTGGAGTTTTGTCATTCTGGTATCATTATATTTACTAAAAAGTCACTTTTTTATCAATTGTGTTGGGATTCTTCTTGTGTTGTGTTTTCCCTTTATTACTGCTTGAAAGCTGCATAAATACCTTACACTTTGCCTTTAAGTTAAGCTTGACTGCTTTTTGCCAAGCTACCTAAAGGTAAAGAACAATTTAGTGACCTTTGTGGTTCACCCTGACAAAAACTGTGGTTGTTGCCTGAGCAGGCTTCCACCCCCTCTGCCAATAGCCCATTGTCTTACATAGGGCCATAATCTATGAAATAGGAGTCAGATGTCCTCAGTGGGGCAAAATAGCAGGCTATGGCCAAGATCCTTTCAATGAGGCTGGATAGCCATCAAATGAAGCACCAGAGAAGTCTTTCACTTTTGGCAGGAAAGCTCAGAGCAGGAGAAATTAAAATGTTGTGCCTACGGAAGGTCTCAACAGGCTAGATACTTTTGGCGCCTTCATCTGGTAAAGATTTGTATCGCTGGGCCCAGTCACTTTTTTTAGCTTTTATTCCTCCAGGAGGACAAGGCTGCAAGCTGCAGCTTAACAGGATTCCCTTGAGGCCAGATATCTTCTCCGCAATATCCTTCTGAAACAGTTTGAGCTGGGGCAACCTGAACCTTTGACTCTGGGGCAGGGCACCTTCGTTAGGTTAATTTGGCAGATAAGTCACTGTTTTTTGCACTGGGTGCCTCATTCTACATAATAATCTATAGTAATACAGACAGGAATCAGACTTGTTGGGTCCAATAGGATAGTGCCCCTTTTGAGTAGGAACACTAGCAAAACCAAACCCGTTTCAGCCTTGTCAGGCCTCGTGAGTAAAGTGCAACTTGAGTCCTATAGTAAAGAGATCTCAGGACCCATAGCCGAGAATATACCTCCAGTCGGGTGGATTCATGCAACTACCACAAAGAGTGGAGGATGGAATGCTTGAATTATTTTCAGCCTTTGGTAGGTACTCTGGGCTACACCTCAATCCACTGTCTTTGCTGTCACAGACAAGGACCAATAATACCCTAATCCACAAAGAATGGCACGGCTTAACAGGATCAACTCAATCAATCAATTAATTGGTTGGTATATCGCATCTTGTCACCCGTGAGGTTCCTATTTGAATGTGAAGACAGGAAACTACTGACCATTCTCAGCCTTGCTTGGATTCACCAGTGAGGACCATCTTGAGTCCTTTGGAACAGCATGCTCTGAATCAAACTCTGGGCTTACCCCTCCTGCTACAGAAAATCACAAAATGTGATTCATTGAATGCTTGAATTAATCTCAGCCATGGTCCATATTCCAAATCATAGTTTTTATGCTGTCTTTGCCACAACTGACAACGACCATCCATTTGCAAAACTGTTTTTGCAGCAACCTGCAAGAAATAGTGCAGATGTATTTACCAGGCTTGGTCACGATTCACAAGGAACACAGACAACCTCAGAATGATTTCAGCCTTTTTACATCCCATTAGTGAGTAGGACACCCAATTCTCTTCAGGGCTTTACGGAGGCTGCCCCAGGTCCTGAACATTCAGCTAAAAATCATTGTTGCCAGATATGTTAATCTAATTACTAAGTAAGCAAAACAAGGTTACAAACCCCAGAATGAATTAGTTCATCAGATAAAAGTAAAGAACTGTAAACAGTGTACATACCTACACTACCCTAACCTCCCTGGAGGAAGGTGACTACACTGTCAATGAGGTGCATTTTGTGATTAGTGATGCCGTCCCTAAAAAACGCATTTGCCTGGGGTCCTCCTTCTTAAGGACACTCACTTAGACAGCTCAAAAAGTGGCTAGTGTAATGAAAAGTGGCTATCACTTTTTTGGGTTTCTCAGTGAGGCCCCTAGCTTGATGGTTTCGCCCAGCTGTGGGTCCCATAGTTTGTTGTGCTTTGCAATCAAACTTCACCTCGCTGATATAGCCTAAGCCTGAAACCAGTTAGAAGTTGCTTGTGTCCCGATTCAGAGTGGGACTGGCCATACAGTTCAATTTGAACTGTGCCTATTGGATCAGAGCCAGACCTGATTAGCATATAGTTGGTCCCCGTCTGTGGAGACTCAGTGAGCAAAAGAACAATGGACTGGAATGGGTCCCACATATGCTCTGATATGGGCCCTGTAGCTTGCTGTGCTAAAACTCAAGATGCCCTTCAATATTTGATGCACAGTAAGGTTAAAAGTGGTGTGTTGTTGCCTGTGTTCCCATGTTTGTATTTTTTTATAGAGAAAACGTTGCCTGTCGGTTCGCTGTGGGCTGTTCCTATTATAACCGGAGTAAAAAGAATTGACTTATGGTGTGTACTATGTGTAATGGTAGATTGAGCCAAAACACATAGACCAGAATGCGAGTCAGTCAGAGTAATGTTCTGCGGCTACTGCCGGATTAAACCCAGTGGATGCCACTAGGCAGTCAAAATGTCAGGACCTCACTCACAAATTATCTCCTAATACCCAATGCACCAGATTTGTTTTACAGACTGCCAGCTGCCATAAGATGATCATTTAAGAGGCAAACTGTTATGTGAATCTGATGTCTCTGGTTTATGTACTTTAAGATGTTAATGGGTACATTACATTAATACTACATTTTCTCTTTAGAGTCTTTAATCTAAAGTTTTAGGGGCATATTACCAAGGTAGGTGAAAAGAAATTATCGGCGCTTTTGCAGCCGTGTTCGGCCGCAAAGCAGCGAATATTTAATCGCCTTATTAGCAAGCTGTCGCTAACATCAGTCAGTGACAGCTTTTAGGTGATAGTGAGCGGTTTGGGGTCCGCTTTGCATGTCAGCGATATTTATCGCTAATGACATGCAAAGTGGGCGTACCCAACCAGTTAGCGACTGAGAGCAATCTCTAACATCGCTATCGCCTATTATCAATGCAGTCAGAGCAATTAAAAAATTCGAGCTAAGTGCGTATATCGCTGAAAACTAACGCCTGCTCAGACCACTTCTTAACCTGTGTATCCAATGGGAGTGGGATATTCAGGTTAAGACTCTAGTGGCGTTAATGCCAGAATATCGCTGGATTCCCCGCGATATTCACACATTTTGCGGCTATCGCCGGATATTTTATTGCATTGGAGATAAACATTGCTAATAGCACGTTATCTCTGTGATAAAATCCGGCGATGTGCGGCGATAAAAAAATGTTGCAAAGCTTATTTAGCGATAAATATCGCTAGTTGTTGATAATATGCCCCTAAGTTTCTTGTTGTTGATTTATTTTTTTCTAACTTTTGGAAACTATATTTAAGAGAGCTTGATTGTAATTTTCTTTCTAGATCAAATCAATATTATTTTGATCCGTTGTCGCTGGGCCCCCAAAAAGAGTATGGCTCATAGGCCGGTGCCTGCTTTGGCTATTTGGTGATCCTGAGTTGTCTGCGGCTGAGATTATCAGACTTATCCAATGTATTATGTTTTAAATTGTTGCCCTAAAACTAATATAAGAACATCCCAGTTAAACAAGAGAATAAGCCCCGATACTAGGCATTCTAAATAATAACACAAAAAAGGTGGTTGCTGTTGTAAGGTTAGGTTCACAGTCAGTCGCGGTTTTTGTGAACCAGTCAGTCAGTCAGTCAGTCAGTCAGCTAGCACTCTGGCCGCCCATGGGGGCCCCTGGGTTTGCAGCCCCACTGTGGCCGCAGTGAAGAGGGGAGTGCTTGCTATTGCTGCCTGAGGTGGCAGGTAAGACCGGGGGTAGGCTGCCGCCCCCAAAACTTGTGCCACTGCATGCCCCCCCAGCTATGCCACTAAGTCAGTGTATTTTGATGGATGTGCCAATCCAACAAAGCAGGTAAATGTCTTTCCGAGGCTCACAAAAATCTAGGCTTCTGTTTAGTAAAGAGACACAACTCCCTTCATAAATCCTTCTGGAAGGCTACTAATGTTATGATGGAGGTATACAACATTATCACTGCATTCACAAAATGGACAGGGGTGACAGTTTCAAAACAAGTAGCAAGGTAAGGGGGCATGACTACTCCGTCTTGTCCTCTAAGCTGACATCTACTCTGTCGATCCTCTCTCTGGGGGCCAGATTTCACTTTACAAATCACAGCACTCTCTTTTGAGAGTTGCTATCCCATCAATGGCTCATGACTATGTTAATAGGCACACACCATTGGTGTGTACCGAACCTTAGTATACTGAGCAGCTTAGAACACAAAAACAAAAATGTTGTCGTTTGGAAAGGAGGTGGAGATTATCTCTCGAACTGGAGAATAAAGCTAATTATAAATCAGCCTTACTTGAGTATAAAAAACTCATTTGTAAAGAAAAAACTAGATATTTCACTGCAGCCATATTTACAGCAAAAACACGTGTCTAAGGAACTTTTCTCGACAATAAAATGATTAGCCAAATGCGCTGAGGTTGCTGACTCAATTAAAACCCAGGCATTTTGCGACAGGGTGGCTACGTTTTTCCAAGATAAAGTTGAGGGGGTTTACTATAGTTTCGCCAAACCCTCGGATCAAGAAATAGCTGCTTTTTCAGAGGCTTCAGTCAGACCTGGGATTGCCGCTATCACTCCCGATACCCAAGCTGAAGCTAGGGATTCTCCTGAACTATCTACTTTTCCGGCACCAACAATGGAAGCAACTATTACCTTGCTAAGATCCACTTAATCAGGTTCTCCATTGGACTTATGTCCCCAAAAAATCTTTCATTTTTTACCTGAATTTTTTGCATCTTACCTGATGCCTATTTTCAATCAAATGCTCTCCTTTGGTATTTTCCCACTAGTTGGAAGTTGGCCTCGGTGCTCCCCCTTTTAAAAAAACCCAGTCTTTGATGAAAAATATCCTAATAACCATCGCCCAATCTCCAGACTTCCGCTGCTAGCGAAAATGGCAGAGAAAGCCATGAATAACATCCTGTCGGAATACATTGAAAGGAATGATCTTCTTGATGACACTCAGTTCGGGTTTCGAAAACATCACAGTACTGAATTGGCAGTGATCACTTCTTCAGAAATGATAAGGGACACTGTTGACTCAGGAGGCAGTGCAGCACTTGTGCTGCTTGACTTCTGGCCTCGTTTGACACGGTGAACCATCAGAAACTCCTGGAAGTTCTAAGAGGAATTGGTGTCAAAGGGAATCTTTCTTGTCAGACAGGGAACAATTTGTGGCATTAGATAACCTTAGATCACCCAATTTTACACTACCATGTGGGGTGCCTCTGGATCTTCCCTGAGTCGAACTCTTTTTAATATTTATGTTGCACCATTTGCGAAATCGATCAGGTCCTAAGGTTTTTCAGCTGTTCCTATGCAGACGATACGCAGATTATCGTCCCAGTGTCTGGATCCCCAACTGGCACTATGAAACAGTTCCATTCCTGCCTCCGTTAGGTGGGGAAATGGATGGCTGCCAATTGCTTAAAACTTAACTCTAGTAAGATCGAGGTCTTACTTTTTGGTGCTCACACTAACTTTTGGTCACCTGATCTCTGGCCCCTGGAATTTGGGTCACTACCCACGCCAGTGACCAAGGTTAAGAACTTAGGAGTCACTGTTGACTCCAAACTTTAATTTGAAAACCATGTCAACCAAGTTACCTCACTCTCTTTCTATACGTTAAAACTTCTATGAGAAATCCTCCCATTCATCCCAACTGAGCTCCGTAAATTAGTGGTCTCAGAGCTTGTCCTCTCAAGGGCTGATTACTGTAATGGGCTTTTTATCAACCTCCGTAAAAAGTGCCTATCCAAATTGCAGGTTGTGCAGAATGCAGCAGCTAGGCTCTTGTTGAACATCCCAAGATACAAATCTATGTCAAAGGTGCTCAAAGATTTACATTGGCTGCCAATAAAAAGACGTAGTTTAAGGCCGTATGTATTGTCTTTAAGACCAAACAGGACATAGGACCAGGATTTTTAAAACTGAATCTGATAGCCTATGTCCCAGCACGCAATCTTTGCTCATCCTCTGCACACGATCCTATTGTTCCCAGGGTGAAAAAATGCTCCTAGAGGGGAAGAAGCTTTTTACTGGGCACAACTAGGTTGTGGAACTCTCTCCCAATAAAACTGAAACAATAGGCGCACCTTTTAGCTTTCATGAAAGCGTTAAAGACTTGGCTCGTTAGTCTTTAAAGTGCCTGCAAACCCCTAGACGAAATCCTGTCTCAATGAGCAAGCGCCTTGACACCCTTGGGTGATTGTCTTACGCTATACAAATCGCTATTTCATTTCCATTTTCATTTTCATTTCCATTTTCATTTCATTTCATTTATGTCCTTGCAACTCATAGAGAATTGTGGAACCCCCCTTTCACACTCCCTTTTCCTTGCGAATCACAAAGACTCCAAATGTTGACAATGCTATTTGCAAATTATTTTGCACCTCTTAAGTTTCTTTGGTACATTGCAAATGTGGTTTTTGCACTTGTGGAACTGCTATTTTGCATAGCGCAGACTTTGCAAGTGCACAAATCTTTGCTACATAAGTTCTTGTGTGAGTGACGAAGCCCACCATGGACTTCTGCGGCAGACAACTGTTATGGTATCCACTGATGCAAGTGTCGTAGTGGAGCCCTAAGGCTGGAGGGAGTCCCTTTGTTTCCCCAAAACCTATCCAAATAACATGAGGTGCCCTAATTCCTCTCTGATGAATGAAGATATGCTGCATATGTGTAGTGGCTCTTCACCATATGTAAATAATAGTAAGGTGGGTCCTATACAGTGGCCTAATGTAAAATGATTGGAATGCCAAGCAGAATGTGAAGAGGGGCTCCTGAGTCTCCCATATCTAAGGATATTCCTTGGCTTTGGCAGAATGGGGCCCCTTTGAAGGGTTAAGGACTGTTGAAGGTTTGAGGGCCCCCTGCTACCCAGGGTCAGCAGTAGGGGTGGGCGTAGTTCGTGAAGTAGCGCTACGCGAAGCTACGCGAAGTGCACTTCGCACTACGCAAACTTCACGTAGCACTACGCGAGCTGCGTAGTAGCATGTTCGCACTGTGCAAGATGCATTTTCAATGATTGCACAGTGCGGACAAGCATCCGGCACTGTGCAATCATTGAAAACGACATCTTGCACAGTGCGAGCTGTAGTTTTCTGCTGCTCGAGTAGATTATTACTCGAGCAGCAGCTTTCTCAACGCGAACTGGTAGTTTCTCATTGAGAGCGGTCGCGAGCATGCGCAACCACTCACAATGAGAAACCTGACCTCCCCGCGCTGAGAATCTCGACGGGATGTCATTTTACTTGCTCGCGGTCGCGAACATGACGTTGAGGACCGCGAACAAGCAAAAAATGACAGTTGCACTACGCGTGTTCGCACTGTGCTATGTGCAGCTCGGGTAGTGCGAAGTTGCGCAAACTTCGTAAACTCCGCGAGCGTATCATAGTGCTTCGCCCAGGGTTAGTCAGCAGGTGTTATATCCCTGGTTCTGTATGAGTCAGATGGTGGAGGTGTGAAATACCGAGTAGGGAAAATGTATTTACCAGAATATCGTAGCCATAATATTGAGCACCAAAGTATATACAGGTAAGTATAGGTTTGCTATACTTACCTCCACACACGTACCTTGACAAAATAATAAAACTATATATCCTCAAGTTATGGAGTTGTGGTGTAAAGAACAGTACATTTATACTTACCCTGATGTGCTTCCTTCATCCTTATATAAGACCTAGGGGGCTTATTTATGAGACCCTTGCGCTGTCAGGTGCGTCCTGTTGCAGGCACACCGGTAGTGCAACCTTCTGCATGAAATTTACAAACACACGTAAAGCCACCCTGCGTGGCTTTACATGTGCCCATAAATATCGCCCCATTTCACGCCACACTTTGCGTGTTAGGGGTGTGATATGGGTGTTGCTGTGGGTGTTCCTAGGCAATACCCATGTCCACTGATGCATTTCCAGATTTATGAGCAAACGTAAACCTGGGAATGTGTTCGAATGCTATGCCACCCCTGGTGCAATGATGAGAAATGTTTTCCTTTCTCCTCATTTTTTCCCCTTTCAATGCGTGCTGCATTTTACAGCATGCATCAGGAGAGAAAATCACATCGTGATTGTTTTTGTTCAGGAAGGTGTCCCTTCCTGCACAAAAACAATCCCCCCATGACGCAGGCATCCTTGGCAGCAGTTTGTTCAAAGAGTTGCAACATGTTTCTGTAAATATGTGTCATCCCTGTGCCTCGAAACGAACGCAGCCTGGTGCAGCAAAATAACTTGCGGTACCGCGCTGCGTTAGTTCCTCATAAATAAGCCCCTGGATATTTTGGCTTAAATATCAATAGTCTGTACTCCATATTCCGGACCAGAACCCCCCAGAGGAGGAGGAGGGCAAACTGGAAGAAGCAGGGACGGAGAGGAAAGGACACGCAGCAAGGGCACTTCACGTTCCCTCCAAGGAAATCCTTTTCATATGGGCAAAAAATGCCGGTCACGTGACTTTTTTTCATACACAATCAGTGAACGAATGAGTCTACCCCTATCGTCTGAAATGCGAAAACGAACCTTCTTTGGCTTAATTAGTTAATAACTGTGCGGAAAAAGAAGATAATGTAATCACTTTTGAAACTCTTTATCTTTGAAGAACAGTTCCAGTGTTATGTTAAATTTGAAATGATAAGTTTGGATTTGCCCTTTACAAGTTGACCTTTACATATAATTTCCTAACAATGCGGATTTGTATAAATATTCTAACATTTTTCCAATTTTCTACAGTCACGCATGCTGAATGAAGCACACAGTCCATTAAGAGTGGATTTCCTGATAGCAGTCCTCGTGTTATCATTTGCAACAAATCTAAAATAAATGTGTGCTCAGGGCATCGCATAAAACAACATCTGGTGGCACTGTTGAGAAATCCCCATTGACATAAATGCTTTTTTTCATGGAAAAAAGATGGGTGTTTACTGCCTGCACAATACTGTAAGCCAAGCAGGCAAAATCCTCTTTCAGCCATTTCGTGAACCCAATTACCAGATCATAATGTTTTGAGAAACTGCCCCCATTTGCCCTTCAGAAACAATGTGCTGTGTTTATACGCGCAGAGCATACATAATGGGACTCGGATCGATTTACTCATGTCTGCATTTGTTTATATAGAACTTTTGAAAAGCACACTCTGCTAGAGTTAACTATAAGGTTAATGCTTGCTCCTACATTTAGAACAGAATATTTACAAGCCAGATATTTTCTGTACTTTCTCAGATCAGCAGTTACCGTGTGCACTCTTATTCAGTATGAATAAAACATGCCAGCAATGCCATCAGCTTGCCACATATACTTTGCCACACATGTACTCTAGCAGTGCCAGATCTCTAATCTAGCTAGCCATTCTTACTCCCCTCTCAGGGTATTCCAGGTCTTAGAAATAAGGCAATTTAAATAAAAATATTAAAAACTAAGGGGCATATTATCAAGGATGGGCGTTAAAATTATCGCCGCTTTAGCTGCAGTTTTCTGCAGCTAAAGCGGCGATAATTTTATCGCCGTGCTAGATAATTTGCCCCTTATTTTCTGAATGGGACTTAAAAAAAATAGATCTAAAACAGGAGGCACTCACTAATGGTCTTTTGCGGACTCATCTCATAAAATATTCTACATTTTCACAGTGAATATTTATGAGATTCGTTAACGCACAGTGGGTTTGAATTGGTAGTATGTTTCATTTTTATTAGGCATGCTGACAACTAACTTGTTGCATACCTTCAGCAAGGCCAAAAAATGTAAATAAACGAAAGAATAATGTATAACCTAAGAATTAGATTTCATATTCACGCAGGTAATAAATGTTTTGCAGATTGTGATCCCCGATTTTACAATCTTTACATCATTCGTAGGTATTAGACATGACATTTATTTAAAGAACTGACTGACATGTTTCTGCAAATCAAAACACGTTTTAGTTTTTTATAATTTTGTGGGATCAATTCAACTACCGCTTCCACCTCACGGTTGTTAACATTGTCACTGGCCCCTCATTAGTTCTAGCATTCTGCTTCATATTGGCATTTTAAGGTTGAAGGCCGAACCCTGCCAACGAGGAACCTTAAACACATTTAACTTTTGCTAGGAATGTGCTGGCTTGGCAGCAACCTTGTTAGTTAGCTAAGTCTGTTGGGCCCTGCAGCTCACATCTGCCCAGGGGAAAGAGATCCTTTGACCCTCCTTGTTAATCCATGTACTGTAGCCTATACAACATCTGCATATTTTCTGTTGCCTCTTCATTTTGTCCTTTAGCGCCTGGGACCTTTTGCATTAGCGCATGACCAGATCACATTTGCAGAAAGTACCTTCTTACACCTCATATCTCATATGGAAATCTGGTCAAGAAGTCTCTCTATTAAAATACAGTACAGTACCAAAAATAGAGTGGCTAGAATGCAAAGCCGCATGATAAGGGCTAGGGGCTAAAAGAAAGCTCATGTTTCACAGTTGTTTTGAATTCTTTAAGGGGCGTTAGAACATGGAATGCTGACAGCTCGTTTGAAAACAATGGAGTGGTAATGGACTATAGATGCTGGCACCGGCCTGCTGCGATCAGAATTATAATGTTCATAGCCTCTGCCTGTTTTTCCTCAAAATAGATAGGGTTAGGCATGGGAGTGAGATTATAGTGGCAGCTCCTCTGAGCAGGCGGAGAAACGTCGCCCCACTGCTCTTAGAGCAGTGAAAGAGGGGGAACAAAATGATATTAGCTGACAGTTATTATCATTTTATTTTTGGTTGCTGCGGGGCTGGGGCACAGAAGGTGGAGTGGACTAGGCACACTTAAGTGCGTATGCCTGCTTGGATGGCCATTTTGGCCGGTCAAGCATTCATGCGCACCTGGTGTATTCCCCACCAGGCTGTAATGGACATCCTGGTAGGGAATATGCACCGGCTCCCTGTGTCGATCTGAGCTCCGATCCACAGCGTTCAGACCAGTCACAACGCTGCATTGCAGCTTTATGATTGGCTCAGGGGAGCCTGTGTGCCCTGGTGCTTCCTGTAGCTTCTTCCAGACTGGAGTCAGGAAGGGCAGAGAAGCGGAGGAGAGATGCGGCCGGCGATAAGTGCGTTAAAAAAAAAAAAAAAATCAACCCCCCACTCTCCACAGTCGTCCCCCCTGCCCCGCCACTGCCATTCCCTAGTAGCCGCCACTGGAGATAGGAATAGTGTGTCAGCATTCAAAAGGAGTAGAAGCTTCCTCTATTCTCCTTACCATGGCTCTCAGTGCTTAATTTGTAAAAAAAAAACATAAGTGCCAGGGATCTCATCAGGAGGCTACGGCAGGTTGCACCACACATTGCCCCTTCTATACTGCCATTGATATTAACAACACAATTCCTAACAATCACACTCCTACAAGTGTGACAATTCAAACTAATTTTGGCCCCCAAAGCTATAAGAATAGATTGGACGGAGGCAATAGTCATTTTTAAATGTATCTTGAATTAATAGTGAACTGTTGCTGTGATCATCTCTAAATTAGCAAGACTGTGCCACCTAGTGGCAGACTGTCACAAGCCCCGGTGTTGATAGTTGACTACCAGTGCTGAGTACCTATAATACACTGGCTCAAATTAAGCACTGCTTTCACTGTGAGATTTACACTGATGTACGACCTGTGGGAGATTAATAGACCGAAACCACTGCAGTTTGTCTTCTTTAACCATACGAACAAATGAAATTCAGCTTCCCTTCCTTTTTTAGGTCTTGCCTGCTGACAGTGCATGCCCTGTGACTAAAAAAATGTTTTGTTAAAGGGGCTTAGAGCCCACCCACTACTAACCTTTGTTGGCTTCAACGGTCTTATTTGCTGCTTCTTAGTAGGCCATCACCTACTGATGTCACTTCCTGTTCTTTTGTTTGGAGCATGGACCACGTACAAATTGATTTAGTTTGATGAGTGTCCTTCCACTGCTCACTGTGATTCAAGTACTATTTTCTTGTTTCTTCCCGTCTGTGTTGTTCTACCCACCTCCCACCCTTCAATTGTTCATGTTGCCTTCCACTACCCTCAGTAAGAAAAAAAGGGCTGTGATGCAGCCAGCGCTGTCAGTGCCATAGTGTCTTTTTAACTTACTGTGCTGTTACCAACCTACTTTCCTTTGTCTGTTTCGTCCGTTACCACACTCCGTCCTATCTTGTATATGTTGCCAACCCCCACCTGACATTAGAAAAAAAGCATTATGATGCAGCCAGTGCTAGTCACGTGAAAGCACTTTTTTCTGTCTTTACTTTTAGCCATGGTGTGCAGCCACACTGCTGTACAATATGGCTGAAAGACATTGGTAAAGGCAATAGCTATTGCATTTGGGAGACCTATTGACTTAGCCAAAGCTTGTCTGTAGCTCCTTTCTTGCCAGTAATTGCCAGGAGCATGCAGTCCTACATTAGTGGCCCGCCTGTATCTGACAAGTTTGGAGGACACTGTGACAGGAACTGCTGACAGCCTTCTAACCACCTAGGCAGATCTTCCAATTGGTTTGTTTCAAATGAGTACATTTTACCTTCACATGGCAGAATTTAAAAACAATTTTACAGCCCATTGCAGCAATCTAGTCTGTCCTTCAAAGCCTTCAGGGTAGCCTGTAACACTGAAGTGGACCTTTAATGGCTGATTTAGACCACAGTGAAGGGTCATAGGGTGGTCTAAGTACCCAGTATGGAATGCTGAAATTATCTCTGTCAATCAGAGTTTTACAATGAAGACACTGACTTTTTGGTTTGATTTCATTGAGGGTGTGAAGCAGAGGCATTGAGCAAACAGAGGTAGTGTAAGTTTCTATCTGTGTTTGGTGAGATTAGGTGGGCAAGTGCTAGTAGTCCTATCTGCCACTGCTGTCGTGCCTTAACAGTTGTTCATTGCCCTCCCCCTCAATATACCCCTTCACCTTTGGCTCTGGCCCATAATTGAGGGGTAGCTAATTAACAGTAGTTCAATTGATGGTGGCTGTTACAGAGGGTGTTAACCAATGTTCATACTTTGAGCAGTGGATAATAATTCTTAAAATATTCTCATAAAATAGCTATCTCAGCCAATAATGTTTCCCATTCCCAAATTGATGTTTGCTGTCCAGCTTCGTGACCACATTAGAGAATAGAGCACTCTAGGCCCTAAATCTATCAATATACTAGGGGTGTTTCAAGTTTATTTAGAATTGCTTGGTTAATTAAAACCTTTGCGACATTAAAGTAATCATAAAAAATGATTAATACAATTAAGATTGCAATGTCACCACGCATCAATTACATAATCTTGAATGAGCTATTTTCCCATTTAAGTAAAATACTTTTGTAGGGTGAGAAGGGGTAATCGGTCCCAAATCCTTACTGGCCGTATTTAATTGAGCAAATAATGGCGATAGTGCTTGTCCTTGACAGGGGGAGACCCCTAACCCCCTAATCTAGAAAGAAGTTCTAAGTGAGCGACAGGGGTCCTTTTTTCTCGGACAAACATTCCAATGCAAGGTTTACAGAGTAAATATTTTTATTTTTATTTTTAAGTGTTTGTGACTCGTTTTCAAGGATCAGAGTCAATTTGTAAGAAAGGAGTGACAGCCAACCCGTGTTTCGCCCCCTTTACATGGCCTTCCTGCCTGGGGCTTCCTCAGGGCTGTACGTTTAAACCATACAGTGAGAAGAATTACCAACAGAAAATTGTCACACATGGAAGAAAACAGAGACGTGCGGTGTGTTTGGTGCACAGACATTATGTACAGTGTGTATATAATAAAAACATTACATTTACAATGATTAGAGAACAGATGGAGAGGAGATATACAGTTATGTGTGACCAGAAAACAATGCAGGGATAAGGAGAGGAGAAGTTGTATTGGGTTTAAGTGAAGCAATGGTAGCAGGCAGCGTCAATTAGAATGGTGTCGAGGAGAAATGTGATAGATTGTGAATGGGACAAAAGGAGAGGAATGATAGAGGGAAAGAAAGAAAGAGTTTGTTTTAAGGAAGAAAAGCGCGGGGGAAGAATAGAAATATCTAAAGTGAGAAAGAAAGGAGTTTTAGTAGGAGGTTTATAAACATTAGTAGGCAGTATGATGGACATGGCATTATTGCAAGCGCCGGCAGTAGTGTGAGACATTAATTAATTTATAGCAGAGTAAGTCATAAATGATGTGTTCAAATGCACACAGTAAAAGCAATCTGTAATATAGAGAGTAAGTAAAAGTTATATTTACATATTTACATATAGGGTGGATAGTCGTGTCCCATGTTCAGTATTGAGGATTTGATAAGGAAAAGGCAAAAAGGGTGTCAGGTTATTTCAAAAGTGGACATTTCAATACTTAGTCATCTAGAGATCTGATTAGGAGTCTATTAGTCCAGTGAACTAAGCTGGTTCACCCTAGAGCATTTCTAGTGCTATAGATCGTACTGCTGACAGGGTGTTCTGGGGGGAATCTCTAGGGTTGTGTGTAATCACTGTGAGAAATTAGCGCAGTATGGTAAGCGCGGCAATTAGGTGAGTGATTGTGGCACGTTAAACTATGAGAAAGGGTGGATGCCTTAATCGCGTTCGGCTATTAGTTTCAATAATAAAAAGGTTGATGCCCTAAGATTCAATAATAAAAAGGTTGATGCCCTATCTCATCAAGATTCTATCAGCACAAATGAGGAAAAAGCTTTGCAGTCAATCATTCCAACAGACAAATGTTATGTGTTATCAAGATATATGAGTTCCTAGGCTCAGTTAAGACAGCCTGTAACTTCCCTTATTGGGCAGAGTGGGTCGCCCTCGTTCCCTGTCTAAGCACTCCAAAAAGGTCTTCCATTACATGGTTTCAGACTATTTCTTCCTAATAAGCCTAATAACAGGGACCCTATAAATGGTAACATGAGACTGTTGGAATGCAAGAGGGAGAGTGCTGTACTGTTCCTATTTAGGATAGAGGGAGGTTTAGCTGGCATGACCAAAGGTGTGAAAGTGGTACCTTGGGGCATCCATTGTGTTGGATGTATTTGCCTCACACACCCCGAGGGATGTCATGCTTCATCATCGGCGTTTGCTCCTCGTCGGGGAGGCGGTGCAATCCCCGACGGGCTCACCTCAAGAGGGGCTCTTTGGCGGAGATCTTTTATCCAACAGCCTTATGGTGAAGTGGGGGTGTGTGGGCAGGATGATGTATGATGATAAGATGAGAGCTAAAATGTAGCTGGGGGTACCGGAATTTACTTTATTCTGGGGGTCCCCTGGCTACGATTAAAACGTGGAACTAGCTTACTAGGTGTCAACACAATTAGGTTGAGTGACGCTAGTAAGGACTAGAGGTCATGAGTGGTCGACATGTTTCTCGCAGTGGGACAAGTTACCCTCGATTCTTCAGGACCAAAGAACAAGTGAAAGGAGTGTAAAAAGAGAGGGAACATGCTCATGTCATCTATGTGGTGTGTGTTACCTCTGTGGGGTATCCTATGCCTAGACATAGAGAAAAGGAACAACACTGATTAGTACATTTTGCAAAAGTCAATAATGAATATCATGTCATTGCCAGAAGGTGGGGAATGAGTGGCATGCTGGCGATATTGTGAACTATTGAGCACAACAATTGCATGCCTGAAGACATTGAGTGAGCAACGTGCATGTGCCGGGCACACTCAAAGACTGTGTGAAGAGGGAGAAAGTGGTGTATCAGGGTGATATTTAAAAACAGTGATTAAAACAGCAAAAATTGGGAGGGGTGTAATACCCTTTCAGATTTAATTCATATTGTAGGCACCATTGAGAACACGTGAGTGCTGTATAACATTGCTTAAGGCGGGAACCAGACAGGAAATCTTACACCAAGTCAAAATCACACACTGGTATCTGACAAGCGCTGTACACGCATAAGAAGCACTCCCTACTCACCAATCGGTTGGGGACTACATGCCACATGAGGGTCGGCGGGAAAAGATATCAGGGAGGGCCCTTAGGTGAGGCTAGAGGAAAATATTAAAAGGTAAATATAGCGGTGGCGCCGCTGTTCAAGAAGCGCTGTTTCGTTTGAACCGCCTCATTAAATAAATGCTAATGCGGAGACTGTGCTCGTCCCGCTCGTTGATTCCACTCACCTCATCCTGCCTGTATCCAGGTTCCGTGACCTACCCGTCCCCGCCGAGCTCGAGTAGATGAAAGAGCTCGGCGGTCGGGATTATTTGAACAAACGCGGCGATCGGCGTGTGTTACGCGTCATCGCCCTGGGGCGTGTTACGCGTCATCGCCCTGGGGTAGGATCACGTGATAACCGCCGAGAAGGTGGCGGCCATTTTGTAATGGTCATATCCTGCGTTGGCGCTAATAGAGAGTAAGAATCTATTGGCTCATGTAGTGTCTTGACAGTGGAAGAGCGCTGGTTTACCGTGAGAAATATGATGTAAACAGACACACTTGGCAGAGTTGGTGTACTGTATATAATATGTGTGTTAGAAAGAGTCAATAGGTCTTAGACAAGTTAAGATCATGGTGGCCATGATGTAATAGGCAGGGGGTGGCTCATGAAGACAATAGCTCAAGGACCCAAGGTTTATAGTTAACACATAGGTGGATCTTGGAGAGTGAGCTCATATGTTCTCCTCAGGTGTAATGCCCGTAAGGGATGATGTTAACAAGGGGAGCGTCAGGTAAACTGACTCAGGTATATCTGTGCTAATAGACTGGTATTAAAGTGAATGCCAGGGAATTTCTTCATTGAGGCCATTTTTGTCAGAGGACAAACGGTGTACCCATCTCTGCTCTTTGCGGAACAGGGCGTTTTTAGGGCAGTTAGGGCTAGACTCTAGTACCACCCATTTCATAGAGTCTTCATTGTGGTTGAAGTCCACAAAATGTTTGCACATTTTCGTATGGGTTTTCTTGCAGCGAAAATTGCTGCGGTGTTCGGTAATGCGGACTTTGATAGCCCGGGTAGTCATACCGATGTATTGCAGGCCACATGGGCAGGTTATCATGTATATGCAGTTGGATGTGTTGCAATTGGTGTGGTGTCTGAGCTCCCAATTAAAGGTCTCAGAAAGCTGGATGTTTTTAAGTGTCAGGGTGTATTTACAGACCCCACACATGCCACAGGGGTAGTGGCCTGTCACAGGAGGTAGACGCCATAGGGTTTGTTGGGTTTCTTTTCTAGCCACCTTCGGCCTGGTACTGATTAGAATGTCCTTTAGGTTCTGGGATCTTTTGAACGCGAATCTCGGTTCTTCTAGTGTCAGGTCGCCTGTGTTCAAAATGCCCCAGTGATGTTTGATTGTGTTCCTGATCTGTTTGGAGAGTGGGGTAAAGGTGGTTACGCAGGTGATTGGTTGATTTTCGGTCGCTACTCTTTCCTGTCATTCCAGGAGGGCGTCCCTGTTGTTATTCCTGGCCCGTTTTCTAGCTTTAAAAACTTCACTTTTGGGGTAACCTCTATCTAGTAAGTTCCTCGATAGGACTGTGGACTCTTTCTTGTAGTCGGTTATGGCACTACAATTGCGTCTAATCCGTAGGAATTGGCCAAAGAGCAAGTTGTTGCGTAAGGACCTTGGGTGGTGGCTCTTGTAGTGTAGGAGGCTGTTTCTGTCAGTGGGTTTCCTGTACATAGTTGTGCTGATGGACCCTGTTTCCAGTCTTATTGTTAAATCAAGGAAAGAGATTTCGTTTGGTGAGGAGGCCATGGTGAAGTTTAGGTAAGGGTTCAGTTGGTTCACCCAAACAAGGAATGCTTCTTGAGTGGCTGTGGAGCCTTTCCATAGAATTAAGATGTCATCAATGAAGCGTTTCCAAAGTTTGATGTTTTCTCTGAAAGGATTCGACTCATGGTGTATATGTGTACCCTCAAAGTCCGCCATGTACAGACAGGCTACCGAAGGGGCAAAGGTACTGCCCATTGAGGTCCCCTGGGTCTGGTGATAGTACTTGCCTCTGTACTCGAAATAATTCTCGGTAAGGGCCAGTGTGGCGCATTCCATGACAAAGGTCTGTGGGGTGCTTGAGTTCCAAGATTCCAGGCCTAGTCTTTCCTCGATGACCTCAAGAGTGGCCCTCTGAGGAATGTTCGTGTAGAGGGCTTCTACGTCAAGGGTCATCAAGAGATCTATTTCTCCTATGTCCTGGATGGTGTCAATAATCCGTAGTATATCCGTGGTGTCTTGGATGTAAGAGGGTATGGCCTTCACAAGTGGTTGTAAAAAATGGTCACAAAATTGTGACAGAGGCTCCAATACGGAGTCTATCCCTGAAACGATAGGTCTCCCTGGTACAGGTCTGGTGGCTTTATGGATCTTTGGCAGTATATAAAAATAGGGAACCCTCGGGTCCTTTTTCATTAGAAAATCTGCCTCCTTTCTGGTGATCCATTGCTCACATTCCGCATTGGTGACCAAGCTAGAGATCGTGGTCTGTAGGCGTCTGGTAGGGTCATTCGGAATGGGTGTGTAGTATCTTTGGTCATTAAGTTGTCTATTGCATTCTAGCTCGTAATCCACAGTATTCATTAAGACCGTGGTGCCCCCTTTGTCTGCTTGTTTAATGGTTAACAAAGGGTCTTCTGCTAGTGATCTCAATATATCCAACTCATTCTTGGAGATATTGGAGTGTGGGGATCTTCGCTCCAGTTTGTTGATGTCTTTTAGTACGGCTTGCTCAAAAGTCAACACTTCATTTGGGACCATTCCATTATGGGGTGTGAAGGTTGAAGGATTGTGTAACCCTGAGTCTGTCATTGGTTCACAGGGCTTACCTTCAAAGAAGGTTTTGAGTCGTATTTTTCTAAAGAATGATTTGAGTTCCCTGGTTTGTTGGAACAAATCGATCCTGGGGGTAGGAACAAAGCCTAAACCTTTTTGCAGTACCTCCTCCTCTCTCTCTGTGAGGAGCCTGTCAGATAGATTGACCACCAGGCTTATTTTGGTCCTGATCGGTTGGTGCTCCTGGTGTTCATTCCTTGGGGGTGTGTATCCTCCCATTGCACCCTCTTCTCTGGCCCGTTCCCTCTTTTTCGCCCTCGCCCTCTGCCCCAACCTCTGCCTAAAAAAGGAGGGTGTGTAGGGTTTTGGGGGGGGTTGTAGAGTGGAGGATATTGTTGGACAAAGGGTGGTTGGAAGTGGGGGAATTGTGGGTATTGCCAAAAAGGGGGACCAATTGGTTGCCCCTGGTTGGGGTAGTTCGGGAAGTTATATTGTCCCCGTCCCCTTCCTCTTTTGGCCCTCGGTGGCATCTGAGCAGGATGGTTTTCCCCGCTACTATCCGATCCACTGTTGGAACCCCTCCTAGATGAGGTTGTGCTCGAGTCAGAATTATAGCTCGTGCCAGGGGGGGTGTAGTCATCCCTTAGATAGGGATAGACCTTTTCCTTTGAAAACTTTCCCTCGGGGTGTGTGAGGCAAATACATCCAACACAATGGATGCCCCAAGGTACCACTTTCACACCTTTGGTCATGCCAGCTAAACCTCCCTCTATCCTAAATAGGAACAGTACAGCACTCTCCCTCTTGCATTCCTTGTACTAGATACGGACACAAGCTGTTACTGGACCTTCCACCACCCTGAGTGGTAATTGGTGTCCGTTGATCAAATGATCAGTCTTCCTCCCTGTTTCTTGATAAATAACATGAGACTGTTACCGCAGGTTATTCTGGAGTGGAAAACATTATTGCACTGCTCCAAAGACAATTCTGGTGGGAATCTCTTAAAAGAGATGAATGGAAATAGGTCAGAGAATGTGATACATGTGCTAGAGCATAACCCGATCATTCCAGCTCAAAAGGGTTGTTACAACCATTACCAACTCCCACAAAACCTTGGACACATCGCATCACCCATAGTGTAGAAAATGGTAGAGGTATGCCTTGGTACAAGGAAGAACTAGGGCTAATGTGTATGATAGTTGTGCTGGTGTTAAGCAATGGAATGATGTGTGTTGTTTCTCCTTCGCTTCAGGAGATCATCGGTGTGAATGTTTTGACGATGATATGTCCCAAACTCCTGAGCCTGACTCCGCATGCGGCCATCTTGTGCAGGGAACATGTATAAATAGAAGCCCCACCCGATAGCTGATGTGTTTTTCTAGATCTTTGGACCGAGAGGGTGTTTCATCAGGCTTTCTGATTCTATGCGCTCCCTTTGGAGATTCCTTGGGTCATACTGAAGACTTGGCCTGAATCCAAGGTAAAAGAATGCATCGCACTACTTTTTCTTTTTGACTTACTCGGAATCACAAATCATTTTCCATAAGAAAAACAATAATTGTATGCTTAGGTATTCTTTGTATATCACGAGAAGGCAGATAACTCAACTACGGGAGTTCAAGCTGTGACACTGATATTCTGATAATTGTATACAAACATATTCATTGAATATCAAGAGAAGGAGCATGCTTTACCAGTGGAAGTTAGTGCTGTAACTGACTTCTGTCTTTGCTTTGGAACTTTATATCTTGTTAATCTTTGAAGGCGAAGTGCTCTACATCTTCCTCTGCTAAGGTACTGGTCTGGTCCAAGACATAAAAATCTAGAGGCCATTTTGAAAACCTCCATGGTGTGATGATTTAGAGACTTGAGTTGGGGTATGTACGACAGTGGCAAAAACAATAAATGGTGATATCATTTATGTGTGAAATGCTCAGGAGATAAGCAATACAATATAACCTTCTCGTTCAACTGCCACAGTCTAAGATTATAGTAAGAATAAGCCACCAACAGTAAAAAGGGAAGAATCTAAGCCTACTAGAAATGAGAGTGCAGAAGTGAAACTCCCTTTCGTTCGTAGATGAATAACTAATGTCTTTAACGGTGCAGAATAGTTTATTTAAGGGGCAGATCTAGAGAGTCTGTTTTGTTACTGTTTTTTTTTTGCAGGTCTCCTTCCCCGCTGTTCCCTCCCCAATAACTTTTTCCTCACTCGATCACTCTAAGCTTCTGTGCCTTAATGGCAAGCAGAATTGGAGCCATTGAGAGGTGAACCATTTGAGCAGTACACTGATCCTGAGGCAGATATTACTCAGTGCTCCAAGAAGGGTACACATCTTCGAAAGGAGAAAACTCACCAATTTGGGGTTTAAAAATTGATAACAATAATGTTTCCTGTAACCTGGTATGTTGGGGGTCAGGGCAGGCACAGGCAAAATATGAGAAATTACAGGTGATATTTGAGGTATTGATGGTGCAGAGATTGAATGGGATATCTCACTGCTAGATTTAGATGTAGGTTTAGCGGAGGCATGTGCCAGGGGTTAAATCCATACTTCATCCTTATCGGCAGATGCTTCCATAGCACTAAACTGAAGATCCTGCGATGTAGAACAAAACAGATTATTGAGGGGCTGCATGTAATCCCAATCCTGAGTCACAAAGTCCAACTTGTCCTGAGTCACAAACCTGCTCAACCCATCCCGTTAACCAGGGAATTAACTAGCTCGGACAACACCTCCCACTTGCAATACAGTTTGTCACAAATATCATTCCCATCAATATTTTCAGCAATATGTAAGGAATGTGGATGCACCTCAGTAATAGTTACAACATTTCTTATTGACACTATAGGATGTTTTGTCAATTTCCTGTTTCACTTAGTTTGTAGTGTAGCCAAGAGAGAAGCTAGGACAAAACGACAACAAGGTGAGCAATTGACTGACATGTTGCCTGAGTACTACTTGTGTGCATGCTCTCACTCTCAGTGAGTGGGGTAGGGGGCTACAGAATCACCTACGTACAGCAAAATACAAGGGATCAAACCTTCAGTGGAGAGACAATGCTCAGCTAGCTCTATTTCTTTGTTCAAAATATTCCAACAATTCTAACAAATAAATGTTCCAATAATGCTGGTGCATGTATCAGTGGTAGAGGCAGAAGTCATTCTAGCAAGACCTGCAGCTTTTCTCTTTCCATAATGTAGGGCCAAGAAAGGTTAACAAGTTCCTACCTCTAAGATGGTTCAAGGAACTACCAAAAACTTAGAGCTGCCACGGGGGGAGGCCGGCCCAGCCTAGACTGGCCACGGACGGGATCAGACTGGCCCGCTCCTGGCATTTAAGAACCCTTGCATGACTTACTCCTCCTTGGCCCAGGAGAGGATACTGGGAAATGAAATCACAAGTCCAAGCAGTGTCAAGGCTGAAGAATATGGACAATCTTTCCGAACTAGGCTAAATTGCACTGATATTCATGTTTACTATAAACAAGCATCTACTCTCACTTCCAAATTAGAAACCCGCAAGTAGCTTAAGAAAATCTTAAAGAAAGTACGGAAATCAAGGAAAAGGGACATAAATAACAACAGAGCAGCCTTACGGAAAACAACACCTAAACATGAATCAACCATGATCACATTTTTAACCACATTTTCTCATGCCTCCAATCAAATAAAAAATAGTAGAAGAGCCTTAAAAACACTCGTACACTTTTGGGCTACATGCACCGACAAAGAGACAGACCAAGTAACGCTAACACTCAATGGGCGCTACTTGTGATGGTGGGTCATTATCCAATAGGAAGGGGCTCGCTCTACATGTTTATCAGCGCCTTAAAAGAGGTAAACATAGGCAACAACAAACTGAACTGTAATATTGTCAATGTAATATACCTGATAACATGCCCATGAGGTCTACTTTATCTTTGAATGATCTCACATGGAATGCAGATTTGCATTAACAAGCATTGGAGTACTATCCTTTACAACAGAAGTGCTACAAAAATTATGAGACACTATTCCCCAGATACTCACCACCCCTGCTTTGCTGGCAATGCTCCTTGAGACGTGCATCCAGGTCTGGATGAGTCACTGCCAAGATGCGGCCCATCAGTGGAGTCATGCTGCGCCGTACCAAATACCCTGTGCGTGGGAGCATCCCCAAGGCCATCTCTGCCACTTGCTTTGCCAGCGGGCTGATGTCGTCCCACCTCTTGTGACAGTGGGTGCGTCGTCTGTTGGATACCCCCAGGGCTCGCACCTTTGCTGCAATGGCCCTTGCGCCTGTTCTTAAATGATCAAAAACTAGAATCCGTGCATAGCTTTACGTACTTGGGATTTTCATTGGACGCAAAACTTTCATGGAAAACCCAAGTAGAAAAAAGCAAAATGATATTTACACAGAACACACTGCCAATTATGAAAAAACACAGAGCAAAAACAAAAATATTCAGAGAACAATTTCTAATGGGTCATGCTTGGAAAAAATCAGAGTCAATCAATCCATTATTTATCAGAGGCTTTAGATTGAGGAGCAGAGGTGGGTGTATCATCTTCAAACCCATATCACTTGGCTTAATAATGAAACTCTTTGGCCAGCCAGCTTGCAAATGGTCCAGCCACTCAGATAGATTTCACCTCACTCTTTGTGCCATATCCGTGCCTACAGTTAGAACATATAGTAATAATGACACCTGCGTCTACCTAACCCAAGTGATAGTCTCTGTTCTAGCAATAGTTCATGTTTTGGAACACAGACATCCTCTGAATCCAGAGTCTTATAAAATTAGGTTGGAGATCTTATTCATTTTATTTTTTTCATTTATGATCTTTATTTCGGCACAATAGAGCCATAAAAGAAACATAAAAACAATTGTTACACGATATAAAATCTACATAGAGGAACAAATGATTTTGTGGAATTGTGGATACAGTTTGGAAATCAGAACGATAAATTACAATATAAATTAAATAAAAAGGCATCAATTTATAACGAGCACAGTGGGAACATTGATTAAATTCATCTGCTCATTATTTCCAATTGCTAATAACTTTAAAATTGTGAATATATGTAGAATGTTTTGTTAGCCCAAAATAACAGCAATCATTACATGTTAAAAATTCAAAAAACTAAATTATATTGCAGTTCCTTTTATAACTTCAGATCCACTTTGTCTCGTACAAAGCTTATTGCAAATAAAAAATTTGCTAATTCCAAAAACTATCATCTGCCTAGTATCAGTCTTGATAATCCTTTCTGCTTCCTTATACGAGCGCATTCCTAAATTAAGAAAAAGAGTCTTAATCCATCTTTTCCTGGCCGCGGCATTGGCTGGGCAAAAGAAGAGGATATGAGACTCATCTTCTCTTATATTGTTTTGGCACATAGTACAGCGGTCACTAATCTTATCTATGCAAGTGCTTGTCCATCTCGCTATGGTCTTGTTAGTTTTCAAGGTTCCATATCTAAATTTCATGTATAAAGTTTTAGCCAATGGTGGTTGAACCTCATCTAAAAATTGTTCAAAACAAGGACTGTCTTTAAAAGCAAGGAAATTACATGTCAAAGATCCACCCACTTGGACATTTGGCAAGCTATGATCGATGTATGCCCAAAAGGTTGTTTTTAACCCAATCCTATTTAACCAAAAACGCATGTATTTTAACCAAATATTAGAAATGTTCAAGTCCAATCTCATTATTTCCTCGAGGCCATTTCTAAAATCAACTAACTCTGGTGTACACCAGAGTCTCACCCATAATGATAATGGTATCAGGGTAACATAATGATCCGTGCGCCTCATGCTTAGATCAAGAATTAAAGGTATTAGTGGTGTACTTGTTGGCAGCCTTAAGAGAGCCCTATAGAATTTTTTTTTCGCTATTAGCAAAAACATTCCTACAGAATGGCCCCCATATTTCTGCCCCATATAATGCAGCGGACTGTACCTTAAACTTAAAAATTTCAAGTGCTGGGGACACAGCCTTACTAAGGCTCGCCCGAGTTTGAAATAGAGGAAACAGTGTTAGCAATTAACACAGTCACAAATGGAAAGGCGCCTGGACTAGACAAAATCCCGGGTGATTTATACAAGCATGAAATCAATGTCTGGACATCTTACATTAATTCTTTATGCAACGCCTTAGAAGCAGACACTGATTTTCCGGATAGTTGGAGGGGCGCAGAAATCGTACTAGTTTTTAAAAAGGGCAATAGGAGCGAGCCAGCAAACTATCGCCCTATTAGTTTAATGGATATTTTACAGCAAGGCACATTTTAACACGTGTGAATATATGGATGGAGGAAAGCTCTGTACTTACCAAGTTTCAAGCTGGCTTCAGACCCAGAATAAGCACTATAGATCAGGTCTTGAGATTCTGTTTATGCTGGAAATATGTTCATATAAGGAAAGGGCATATTTACGTTGCATTTGTTGATCTTAGGGCTGCCTTTGATCTTGTTTCACGTGAACTTTTATGGGAGTCCTTATATTCTCAAGGACTTCCGATTTGTCTTTTACAACAGATTATAAGGCTGCATGAAAATAATTATGCCAAAGTAAGATGGGGGCCAAATGGTGAACTAACAAGCGCTATTCCAATTAAGCAAGGAGTCCGCCAGGGATGTGTGGTGGCTCCCACACTATTTTCAATGTTTGTCAATGATATCCCATCATACTTAGAGGTCTGCAATAATGATGCACCGAAACTGAATGGAGAAAGGGTTCTGTCACTTTTATTTGCGGACGATACCATATTAATATCCCAAACACCTAGAGGTCTGCAATCCCTTTTAAATTCATTCCAAACATATTGCAACAGGAGAGGCCTTGAGATTAATACTAACAAGACCAAATACATGGCCATAAACCCTCATAAAACGTTTATGCAATGGCCCTTCACACAGCCTTATGCTGGTGTACCTTGAGCTGCAGGTTTGAGAGAAAAGAAGGGTAAATGAAAAGTTACACAGTGTCAGGTACAAACATCTATCAGTACAGTAGCAAGACACAGACTCAGGACCAATTGTAAAATTGGTTGCCGTTGCACTCAAGACAGTGTGAACAATGTTAAGTAACACAAAGCAATACACTTTATACAAAATGACAGAATTATCCAAGCAAAAAAACTCTCGATAGGTAAATCTTGGAGTCTTTAATGTTGCATACAGCCAGCCGACACGTGTTTCATCGCACTCGCGATTCCTCAGGGCTAAAAGGCTGTGTTCCTGTCAGAAGGTCGCTCAGCTGGTGATACTTCCAACCCAGCCGGGCTCTTGACCGCAAATACCCAGTCCGAGTATTCAATATGAAATTAATTATTATGTTAGTGGTTTCCCGCTTTGAACATGGTCCAAACAGGAACACGGATCCGGACGCATTACACGCCGCGTCTTCGCTTCAACAAGCGGAAAGCGCCTGACATAGCGGACGCGTTCACGGCATTATTACTCTACTTCTTACCTATAGAGCGTTAATCGACTCGCCGTGGACAACAAATAAAGAGGAAAATATAGTTACAATCTTGATGTTCAAAGCGGGAAACCACTAACATAATAATTAATTTCATATTGAATACTCGGACTGGGTATTTGCGGTCAAGAGCCCGGCTGGGTTGGAAGTATCACCAGCTGAGCGACCTTCTGACAGGAACACAGCCTTTTAGCCCTGAGGAATCGCGAGTGCGATGAAACACGTGTCGGCTGGCTGTATGCAACATTAAAGACTCCAAGATTTACCTATCGAGAGTTTTTTTGCTTGGATAATTCTGTCATTTTGTATAAAGTGTATTGCTTTGTGTTACTTAACATTGTTCACACTGTCTTGAGTGCAACGGCAACCAATTTTGTCCTTACTAGAGTAGGTGTCCTCCTACCCTATTGAGTGGTTCAAGGTTTTTCCACTCGCCGTCTTGCACCTTAATAGTCAGCAACTCTATACCGATGTGCGTATATACGGGCAGTGCACCCAAAGTCTAACTGATCAAAAGCCTTCCGCAGCTCTCACTCAGGACCAATTGTAACCTCCCTCCCTCCAAAACTGGGGGACCCCTCACAAGGGCACGCTGCATGGCCCAAACAGATGTGATTGCATGCACACATTGGGTCCATGATAATCTCACAAATGCAGGATGCATAAACACAATATGCATCAACAGAAGTGTGTAAGTGTGCAATTATACAGGGCACAGATGGGCCATATCTACTATTCAGTGTGAAGGAACTGGAGCAAGTAACATGTAAGTCTGGTGATGTTTTCTCATTTGGGTGGGCAGGCACTGGACCTACTCTCTGGTTCACACTGAGTCAGACAACAGGGGCACACTGAAATATTCACACAATCAATTACTGTCCTGGCACCTACATGGCTAACATCCAGTGGTTCTGTATGGCTGACAATGTAACACACCCCACTCACACATACAAGTACAGGCATGGAAAACAGTGACATTGGGACACACACACTCCCTGGCCTGGAGACAGCTTGTCTGTCAGTGTTTGACATAACCGCACACCCTCAGGCATATACTGCAGCATCACAACTACACATCTGACACCCCCCTGCCCTACAGCTACCTTCATGGGTACTTACCATTACATTGGGACCACCAAACAGCCTTGGGTACTGTGCCAGCACCTCGTCCACAAGGATCTCCAGCTCCTCACTGTGAATGGACTGGCACGGATCTTCTCTGTCCTTGCCATCCCTGTGGACCTGGAACACCTGTGGTGGAAGTGAGTGGTGAGGGGTCCCAGGCAGCAGGCTCTGTAGGCAACAGCAGGAGAGGGTCCCAGGCAGCAGGCTTCTTGAGGCAGCAGCAGGAGAGGGAACAGGCAGCAGCCTCTGTGAGCAGTGGAAATGTGAGGCTCACTCCCACAGATTTACAGCCCCTGGGGTCGTTTGTAATCTGCAAAGGTGCAACAATTGGTTGTCCAGGTCTGCCTCTTTCAAAAGCATCCAATTACTGCCTCCGCGGTGGCGGTGCATACCTTCCGCGATTTTCAAATCTGCATCATGCCACCGCGATCATCGCTCCCATTGGCTGTAGGCAATGCTCCATGGCAGTGATGCACCACGGGGGCCCAGGGTGTGCTACCGCGATGGTGCATCTTTCAAAAGCATCCAATGACTGCCTCCGTGGTGGCGGTGCACACCTTCCGTGATTTTCAAATCTGCATCATGCCACCGCAATCATCGCTGCCATTGGCTGTAGGCAATGCTCCATGGCGGTGATGCACCGCGGGGGCCCGGGGAGCGCTACCGCGATGGTGCATCTTTCAAAAGCATCCAATGACCGCCTCCGTGGTGGCGGTGCACACATTCCACGATTTACAAATCTGCATCATGCCCCCGCGATCAGCGCTGCCATTGGCTGTAGGCAATGCTCCATGGCAGTGATGCACCACGGTGGCCTGGGGTGCGCTACCGCGATGGTGCATCTTTCAAAAGCTTAAAATGACCGCCTCTGCGGTGGCGGTGCACACCTTCCGCGATTTTCAAATCTGCATCATGCCACCGCGATCATCGCTGCCATTGGCTGTAGGCAATGCTCCATGGCGGTGATGCACCGCCGTGGCCAGGCGGTAGCTACCGCCATTTGGGTGGCGGAGCATGCCCACAGCCATTTACACATGTCTCCATGCCAATGGCTACCGCACTTGTGAAGGGGGTGGTGCTGGTGTCATACCGCCGTGGCCAGGCGCACGTTCTGTGTGACGCACTTTGGTCTGTGGTCCCTGCCATGTCACTTATGCATTTGATGGTTGATGATGCTTGATGATGCTTGACACTCGTAAGCTGGTGTCAATGATGTTGAAGAAATCAATATGTTGTGTGTCAGTGCTGACCTTGTCAAGGCTTGTCTCACTGTATGGTATCGTACCAGACTGGTGCTTTCACATCAGCTCATGCGCACAACAGAAAGTCTTCCGGCTACTGTGATCATTGTGTTGTGGATGTGAGCAGAGTTTACATGATGCATTGAGGTGTGACAGGTAAAGCAGATGGATATGATACAGTCATGGTCATTTTAGACACATTGGCAGATGGTACAGCAACAGGCGTGCACATGTGAAATGTGTGGTTCAGTATATGTGCATTCACATTGACCTATGTGTCGTTTGCGGCACTTGTGTATTGTTAGTGGAGAGGTGTGCCCTCTGTGTGTCTCAAATGGCCACCCATGTAACCTGGTGTGCCATGCATCTCTAAGGGCAGTCTTTGTTTTTTCATGACATCGTTGATGGTATGTGCTGTGGCCATCTTGTGATGGTTGACACTGACATTTGCACATTTACATCTCAACTAAGAGGAGGCCAAATCTCCTACGTCACCTGACAGTGCTGGAGGACATGGAGAATGTTGCAATCATTCGGAAATTCTGCCTCGACAGACCAACACTGAAGACCCTGTGTGATCTTTTGGAGCCCCACCTGCAGCCTTGACACCACTATCCAACAGCATTCCCACCCACATACAAGGCGATAGCAGCCCTCCATGTTCCTTCCAAGAGACTGTGGCCAGCGCTGGAGGGATGTCTCAGCCCATGTTCAGCCAGGTGCTAAGGGATGTTCTTGCTGCCATGATGCTATATAAGAATTGCTACATTCATTTCCCTAGGGGAACAGAATTGGCCGGTGTGAAGGGTGACTTCTATCCCCTTGGGCGTATCCCCCATTTTGTTGGTGCCATCGATTGCACCCATGTAGGTCTGGTGCCACCACAGGCAACTGAGCACATTTTTAGAAATCATAAACATTATCATTCTATCAATGTGCAGGTGGTGTGCTTTGTGGACATTACCATTTCCCATGTGTTTGCAAGATTTCCCAGCTCTGCACATGATTTGTACATCACGGGGAACAGCATGGTGCCACGGATGATGGAAAATATGAATTCCGAGCGTCCTTGGATTGTGGGTGAGTATGCCTACTAATATGGTGTGCTGTGTTAGCTGCTGCACTCTGGCTGTGCAACATTGCAATGGGTGTTTGTCACTCACAGGTGACTCTGCATATCCCAGTCGGCCATGGCTGTTGAGCCTGCTAAGGAATCCCAGGACCCCGGGTGATGTCCGGTACAATGAGGCCCATGGCAGGACCCGACGTGTAATGGAGCGGACTTTTGGCGTGCTAAAGTCAAGATTCCGCTGCCTTGACAGGACAGGAGGTGCACTGGCATACTCGCCTGGGAAGGTCTGCTAGATCGTTGTGGCATGCGGTATGCTGCACAACCTGACCATCCACAAGGGGATCGCCCTGCTCATGGACGATGGTGAGGAACCAAGGCCACTGCCTGCTCAAGGACCTGAGTCCAGTGATGAGAACAGTGGAGAGGAGAAAGGAGTTGACCTGCGCTAACAGCTCATCGACCGCTACTTCACTTGAAGGTGGGTGACGAGGTATGACTTGTACATTGTCTGGTGTGGTTGCTGTTGTTTTGAAGGGCTATGCGTGGATGTAACAGACAGGCACATGTGGAGTCACCTGTGTGTGAAAATGTGCAGTGACATTTCACATGTGACAATTTCGAGGACTCTGTTTGTCGACACTTGTTGCACATTGTGTTGTCTACCTGTACAGTTATGTTGATGTTTGGTGTAGTGTTATGTCTGTGATAGCACACTGACGCCAGTAACTGTTGTTCTTTTGTGTCGCCCTAGGTGCTACGGAGTCATCCTGACCTACATAATGTACATCTTCTGTATACATCATGGACATTTTGGACACTGTTAAAATAGCACTAAAGACAAGACTGCAGAAATTGTAGTGTGTAAGGTGTTTTATTTATAAAGTTGACATGTGAGGGGTGCGGGCATTTTCACATGTAGGTGGTGATGGAGCAGTGAGTTGACAGTCATAGTAGATAAGATGCAAGAGTAGAGACCACATGGACCACATGTATGTGCGGGGAAGGACAGTCCAAAGAGTCAATGCAGTGGGGAAGAGGGTTGCCATCAGGGCTGGCTCCCTGACTGGCGTGTGGCTGGTGCTTTGCCTCCAGAGACTTCCAGGCTCTTCTTCGGACGCCCCCTTGATCTCTTGGGGGGGACTGCTGCATGACTAGTGGCTTCTGAGGACTCACCCCTCTCTGTGGCCGCAGGGGAGGAGGGTGCACTGTCATCCTGTAGCACAACAGAGGGGGGCGGAGGTGTTGTTTGGGACGCTGGCCTATCCCTCAGTAACGCCACTTGCTGGCCCATGAGGTCCACCATCTGTCCAAGGCAGTTGTCGATGGACCTCATCAGCAGGATTAGCTTCCGTAATAGTTCATCAGACTGGCCACTTTGTCCCTGGACCTGTTGGTATGCCTCCACAACTCTGGTGAAGTGATCCAGGGATGATGTCCACTCCTCCTGAGGTCTGGTGGTGACCCTGGCCCTCCCACCTGCCCTGCTGCCACGGACCTGTTGCCTTACCACTGTGGGTCCACGCACACTCTTCCTGCCCTCCACAGTTGTTGGTGTGGCCTGGTCATCCCCTGGGACAGGGAGGGTGCTGCAGGTGGCACTGGTGGTACTGGTGGTAGCAGCGGCAGAGGCAGAGGCCGTGACTGCAGGGGTCTGCTGTGCTGTTGTTGTTGCAGCAGACGTGGTGTTGGGGACGATGGGGTCTTGGGACCTATTGGTCTATGGCACACCAGATGGGTCGGCCTGGAGCTCATCGTCCAAACTGTCCTGGGAGTCAACATCAGAGAGTCCATATACTGGGGGTAGAGACTGGCTCTGCTGTTCGTTGTTGTGGTCCTCAGCAGTGAGTTCTTCATCACCTGTGGATTAGATGGGTAATGGTCAGTGTTGGGCACTGTGCAAGTATAGTGTCATCTACCTGTCATCGACTGTCTGTACACTACACAATTGTGAAGTCTCCACTATTATTATTCATTGCAACACTGTGTGTAATTTCATGGTGCAGAGGAACATCATTTACTCATACATGTCAGGTGTCAATGTATTACATGCAATTGTTGCTGTGTGTAGGGATGCAGGTCTCTCACACACACACACACACACACACACATCAAGAAGAGTAAAGATGGCTACCTACCTGTTAGGTGAGGGGAACTGTGCAATGGGTGACACTTACTTCTGGGTGGGGAGGCCTCTATCCTGCTCAGTTGTGGGACAGGAGGCATGGTAGGAGTGGTAGTACAGGCCTCCCTCCCTCATAGACCCTCCCAGTGAAGATGGCTACCTACCTGTTAGGTGAGGGGGAACAGTGCAATGGCTAACACTTGCTTCTGGGTGGTGTTGGGGGAGGGATCCATCTTGGTAGGCGGTGGTACAGGGGGTATGGTAGGAGTTGTTGTACAGGCCTCCCTCCCCTAAATAGACCTCCCAAGCAAGATGGACAAACATCCCAAGTAAGATGGCTACCTACCTGTTAGGTGAGGGAGTACACTGCAATGGCTGACACATGCTCATGGGGGGAGGGAGTGCTCCTTGCATCTGGGGTGTGGGCCAGGGGGCAAGGTGGGAGTAGTAGTACAGGCCTCCTTTCCACAGACAGACATCACAAGCTAGATGGCTACCTATCTGTTAGGTGAGGGGAAACAATGCAATGGCTGACACTTGCTTCTGGGTGAGGGAGGCCTCCATCTTGGGAGGCTGTGGGACAGGGGGCATGGTGGGAGTTGTGGAACAGACCTCCATCCCCCATACAAGCCTCCCAAGCAAGATGTTTAGCTACCTGTTAGGTGAGGGTGGACAGTGTAATGGTGTTTGGGTTTTGCAATGAAGTACTTCTCAGTGTGTTGGTTGGCATTTGTTTGTACTTACCAGCCTCCACTCCCTCGGATACTCCTGTGAGACTCTCAGGACGTAGTATGGCAAGCACCTTCTCCACCCATGGTGTGAATGTTTTCTGTGGAATGGGAGGGCCACCGCCAGTCTCTCAGCCAGCTCCCGGTTCTTGCTCCTCCTCTCTTTGACAACCCTCTTGAGATCATGCCACCGCTTCATGATCTCCTTCTTGGATCACGGGGTGGTCCCTACTGCATTGACCCTTTGTACTATCCTTTCCCACATTTGTGTTGATCCAGCGCTCCTCCCAAAATTCTGCATAAATGATGTCACCATCTACCACCAAACTTACCAATTAATACCAGGCCCATAAAAATAACAGAGCAGCTGAATCATGAGGCGAATGAATCTAATATGTTGTTTAAACTATCCACAATAAACAAGACCAGCTTGTCATTTAGTAAGTTTATTCAAACATATTAATGAAAACTTAGGCTTTGGAACTTTATTAAACAAGTATGAGAAAAATGTCATTAAAGAAAAGTTTATTAAGCATTTACAAAGAGAGCTTGATTCAAGAAATATTATTCATTAATAGAAATAAGTGAAAAAGAGCATTTCCAAACCCTAACTAATTCCCTGTCTCTACCCTCATCGCCTGAAAACAAAGTCTTTAAAAGTCTCCTTTCCTTACGTGCGTGCGTCGATCAGCAGAACACGTCCCTCTGGAATCAAGAAGCGTAGGAAAAAGTCTGCTCCTTGAGCCAATTCTTATACCCTAAAACTAAGGCTAAACTAACTATTTTCACATTCCAACAGCTGAATTCTGGCTCCCCATTGGCTGAACCACCTCATGCCACACTAAATTGTGCCATCTTCCACCTCAGATCCGGGCTTTTTCACTAACCCATTGTTCATGCACAGAGTCCTGACGGCACTCCCTTAGGCTGCTACATTTTGTAGCAAAGATGTTCATGTAGTGCACAAAAATGCCGCGACTCACATCCTGGCCTTGAGCCTGTCCGTTCTGAGCTTCCCGTGGCACTATAGTAAACTTCTCCACAGGGTCGCCTTTGGCAGTTCTTTTCAAAACTTTTCACAATAAAAGTTTATAGGCTTCTCATCTTTTTCAAAATAAGCTTTCTCTTGTGGCTTTACATCAGCAGGCCTCTTTTCAGAAAGCGTCAATTTTCTGCACCACTTTTTCTTGCGTCACTTTTTAAAAATGCATTATTTTTCTGCAGCCAACTCTAAGCTTCTTTTGGAGAACTATTTTTTAAACAAACACAAAACATCAATTAATTAAAGAATTGACATTTGTTCTTTTACCCACCCCCCTTTGCTAAATGTTAACCCATTAATTATGTTACCTAGCAAAAGCACATTAAAGCAGCATATATTACCTTTGATATACCAATCCGATCTCGAACTGCATTTGTCACAGAAAAGACAAGACAGAAGCATATTTAAAAAGCACATGCTATTATTTTTAACAGCAGCAGTTAGTATATGACAAAGACAATAAACAATAATTATTGTATTATTTCTTTTGCATTTTGCACAAATAAGCATAATGTTAGTTCCATATGTTCATGTAGCACAGTTTATTCTAGGTTGATTTAATAACATGCAGCAAAAATATTAGTTTTATTAAAACTTTATGGAAGTCCGACTTCACAAGCCTGAACAAAATATTGTTCATTAACCCGCTCCATCAGTGTCCTTGTGGCTAATGGTGTCTGTTGGACCAGGCTACGAAACAGTTGTGACTCTACTCTGACTATCTCATTGACCATGACTGTCAACTCACCCTCTGTGAATTTGGGCATTTTCTGTGATGTCATGGTGTGTGGTGGTTGAACTGTTTGTGGGTGCAGGTGTGTGGGTGGCGGGTGTGGTGTTGGTGTGTGAGGTGTGTTGTGTGCTGGGGGATTGCTGGTGCTGGTGTGATGGTGGTGGTGGTTGTGTGTGTGTGCTGTGCTCTTTTGCCTCTCCTGTCAGATGTGGTGTATGGCCTTCTCTTCTGGAGTGTTGCAAAGGATTGTGGTCAGTGAAGGGGCTGGTTTTATACTCAGCTATGTGGGTGTGTCCAAGTGGGATTTGGCTGTCAGGTGTGTTGTGGGAGTTGTCCTGTGCTTTTATTTTTGATTTGGAATTTATTTATTTCATTTGTATGTGTTTTATGTATTTGGGGGGCATGGCTACTTTGATTTGTGCAATGTTTGGCATTACTGCGGTGTTTTGGCATCGTCCACCATGTTTTTCATGTACCGTCCACTGCGGTGGCTATGATGCAGCTCTTCCGCTATCTCTCAAATTCACTCCTGTGTGCAACCGCGGCGGTCGGAAACAGCAGTTCCGACCGGGGGACCCTCGTACTTGTACTGAATAGCTTAAAAAATATCCTCGGTAAACTATTGTGTTTCATCCGGATTGCTTTTTCTTATTTGCGAAACCTTTTCATAACAATGGGGCAGATGTATCAAGATACCTATTTGCGATTCTCAAATAGCGATTTTTTGAGAATCGCTATTTAAGAATTGCAAAATGGTATGTATCTACAAAAATCGCAATTTTTTAGCGATTTCCTAAAATTCCTTATTTGCGAATAGCAAATTGCGAATTCGCAAATAAGGAATATTTTCCCATTCATTTCTATGGGCCAGGAGGCCCATAGGAATGAATGTGAAGTTATTCTCAACTTGCGATTCGCAATTTGCTAATCGCAAATTGGGAATAATTTCAATGGTGCAAGGATGTCTTAAGGACACCCTGCTGCACCCCTGAAATTTACATGTGTGTGCATATGGCGCACATACAGCCACATGGCACCTTTACAAATGCCAAAAAGTGCATTTGTAAAAGAAATCGCAAATTACCACCAACTACAAGTAGGTGGTGATTTGCGATTTCTTAGTGTAAATTCGCAAAACCTGATTGCTTCATACATAGCATTTGAAGAATCGCAATTTGCGATTACTTAAATGCTGACGCAAAATTAAGGAATCGCAAATTTTGCGATTCCTTAAGTTTGTGATGCGATTTCACTGATACATCACATTTTCCGATTTTTTGTCGCAAATGCTGCTATTTTGCGAATCGCAGCGTTTGCGACAAAAAAAAGTTTGATACATCTGCCCCAAATGACTTATCTGGTACCTTTGCTACACCACTTTCAAACAGTGACCTACAGTTTGAAGATGTGTGGGTATAAAAAGGACTCTCTGGCAGCAGTTTCTTACACAGCACAATCCCTCTTAAAAATGATGAAACATAATATCAGGATGATTCAGTAACACATATACTGATGTCACTACTTCTGGTTGTTCAGTTACAAAGTATTTTCCATATCCCTGTCCCTGGTGCATGTGCTTAAGTATGAAATTCCTACTTCTAATTTAAAAAAAATCCAATATTCATGATAGTTCTCCTCATTCATTTCAATTTCAATGTAAAATTTCCCTGAGGATTTTTTAAATTTTTTTATTTATCAAATCATAGCTTCGGGTTTTATTTAGCATTTAGTGAGCAGAATACTCAATCACAACCATGGCGGGGGTTCTGTCCACCATATCACAAGGGCATTATAGCCAGAGTCACTAGAACTATGCGTTGAGACGGACCAAATTATGCTTCAGGAGTGACTAAATTATGCAGCAAGAAAAAGCTAATTATGTAGCATAGTGCAGCACATTTTGCAATAGTATTGCTTAATTATTTGAAAAACAAAATTGCACATATTAGCACTGTCCAGGCAAATATTTCATATCTTTAGTATCAGTTTAGCTTCCAAATACAGCACAAGGGGGGCATATTATCAAGGAAGGGCGTTTTAATTATCGCTGTTTTAGCGGCAGGAAACTGCCACTAAAACGGCGATAATGTGCTTGATAATATGCCATAGAGAATTCCAAGAGAAGCCCATTTTAACATAGGCTTCTATTGGAATTCTCAAGGGCATTTTATCAATCCCATTATTGCAGCATTAGCGGCAGTTTCCTGTCGCTAAACCGGCGATAATTTTAACGCCGTTCCTTGATAATATGCCCCTAAGTAACTGAAAGGTGACCAGTCAACCTTTGAAAGGGCCTTCTACTGTATGGTAACACAAGATGCTGTGTTTCAGTAAGTTTTGATCCATCTCCACTAGAAAACCACATTCCTTGTTTAAAATCTACGGATTATGCAGCATATGATAATGTATGTGACAAATATTGTATATCTAAAATCATACAGAACACACTGAAGCTGCAGAATTGAAGTTTAAGTGGCTCTGATTATAGTCCGTGGCACTTGTAATATGGTGGACTGGATATCCGTCAAGTTTTGATAGAGTATCCCGTCTGAAAACTCTAAATATGGCATTAATACAGCATTTAGTTTCAATCAGTGTCAAGTAATTCTGTACTCCTGGTTGGGGCAACGTGGGAGCATCACATTGCTGCTCATTCTCCCTTATCCGATTTCCCAAAAAATGATAGTGACTTTGAAAACTATCTAAGGGTGAATGATTCAGATATCATTATTCAATATCTATTTAAAGACAATTCATTCAGTGAAGCCACTGCAGTGTGAGTCATTCAATTTGATAAAATGCCCAGAAAGAAAAGCTTGGCAAGGATGGTAATCATTTCCTTTAGCAGTATTACTAGCAAAGAGAAACATAAAGCACAAATATTAATAATGTTCTCTTTTGTGTAATATTTTATTGAAGTTGCGTGTCAGCATTGTTAAAAGATCCAGGGAGGGGGTGAAATATAAACTGTATTAATTGGTGCAAATGTATATCTCTAATTTGCATTTTAAATATCTGTGGCCTGCTACCTGTCCCTTTCGATATTTGCAAACAATGGTCCGAGACCTATAACTTAATACAAAAGAAATGAATCAAACCTTAATTGATTAGAGAGCATAAATTATTTGTCACTGCTCAAACCAACTAATGGAGAACATAAGAATTGGCAACAACAACGAGGTCCAAAATTATATGCACTATTTTAATCTATTGTCATATATAACATTAGTATTGCAATTTACGAATTTTTTATATATTTTTTGTATACATCTAGAATAGTAATTGTAATTGCCCCGTATATAGCGTGCAGTAAAAAAGGGGTGTCAAAGAAGGTGCAAGTGATAGGGTGAAAGGAAGAAGAAATCACACAAAATTTATAAAAAAACAACAATTTCTACTATTCCGAAGGAATACCAGCCAATAAATGCTGGACCAGAGTACCTGACCACATTCAATTAGTCCAAGGGGACTTCTTAATCTTGTTATCAGACATAAGATGTAACAATTATCTGCACTATATCACAAAAAGAGGGGGGATATAGGTAGTGGTCCAGGTATTAGATAGAGTGTCGACGTTTCGACTCGTCTTGCGGCCTTGCGGTTAGTTGTGCCTGGGCCATGCGAGTCTTCTTCAGGACATATTAGACGGGGCAGCGCAGGGTTATCTTGGTGACCCTGTGGAAAGTATAAATGGACCATAAGAATTTGGGGTTGTTGCCTAATGGGTGAGGTGAGAACAGGGGTATAGAAATGCTTGCCCTGTTAATGAAGCAGTAGTCGTTATCTACTTAAGTTGGGTTTGGTCCATGCAGTCCACTGGCTCCTATTCTATGCACAGTTGCCAGAACCTGGTTTTTAAAAAATATAATGAAGGACCCATGTAATAAATATATATATATATGTGGTCCTGTAGACACAGTCATATCCAGGCAAAACATAAAAGTTACCTGCACAATGAATCTGATGGGTATATGTTCCCAGGTAAATTTCTTGTAACCACGAGGCTGTAACAATTCATAACATTACCTATTTAGTAAGGCTCAGTTAAGTGAGAGTAAAGGTTTGTAACAATTATTAAATGAAATGGGCTCACCAGTTTGTCAGAGTCCAGAAATCAATCTGGTGGTTACTGTATACAGCTCTGCAATTATTTGAAATCCTCACACTGTGGGAAATAATAAGTATGAAGCAATTGGTACAATGGCTTCCAAAGGATTTATATGTACAACTATATAAAAAATACACTCAAGGCATTTGATTACCTTGTTCCATGTTATTCGTCCTGTGTATAATATTCCCAAATCGGTGGTTAAAAGTCACTGTGATGATAGGATCGCAGTAGTCAACTCCCTTTCGTTTAACTGCAAAAGCAAAATTGGGAAAAAAGAGGTTGTCTAACTATTTATCCTGAGCCTGGCGGTGGTGCGCTAAGAGTAAAGACTAAGCGCGCTTACCGGTATTGAAGTACAAGGCTTCCCAATGCCACGCGTCTCCAGACGATTAGAGTGGCAACAGCTCACTCCCGAGTTAGCGTCTACCGAGGCGCCAAGGTCTCGGCCACGTCAGTAAACGGATTTCCCTCAACAGCGACAAAGGACTACGGCGGTCCCTCGACGTTTTTTGGGGATTTAATGGATCATAGGCGCCCACGAAAGACGTGCATAATTAATCAATGGTCACGTCTGATTTAGGCATCATATGGGCCATTTAATCGCAATTGTAAACCATCAAGATAATTCCTTAATTTAGTGATTATAAAGAGGGAAAGCACGCAGAATTAATTAAACAAGTGTGCTATACAAATAATAATGCGTTTGGTCCTAGGAGCAGTTCACAGAGTAGCTATGTCGAAAAAAGGTGTCGGCCATCTTGGATTGGGAGTATAATTCCAGGGGTATAGTTCCATGGATGTGTATGATAAAAACATTTTTACAATATATACATATTTACACATTGCATGATGTAAAAACCACAATTAATTAATCACATTTGCATATCCAAATTAACAGAAAACAATCTGCAAACGCATGTTAGCAGTAGTAATCATTGAACAGACATTAATGACTATTTGACAAGAGGTTAGAGAACTGCAATCTGTCTATTTATTTCCTCCAACTCATTTAAACCCTTCCTGGCTGTGTCAAGGAGATATATCCAGCGGCATTCCCTTCTACTCAGAGTACTTTGGAAGTCACCTCCTCGTTGGTTTTTCTGTACCTTTTCTATCACCCACCATTTAATGCTCTCAGGTTGGTGGTCAAATGTAATGAAGTGTTGGACGAGGGGTGCTCCCACCGTTTTGCAGCGTACCCGGCTTACATGTTGCAGAATCCTACACTTTATTTTCTGTATTGTTTGTCCCACGTACAAAAACCCACAGGGGCACATGATGGCGTAAATCACCCCTGAGGTGTTACAGTTACTGTGTACTTTCAATGTGTGGACTTGGTCATTGTGTGAAAAGGTGGTGCATTCCAGAGTCAGAGGACAAGCTTTACAGTTACCGCATTTCTTGTGGCCCATTACCGGGGGTAGACCCCATAGTGTAGTCTGAGAGGGAACTGTCATTACTGGGAGTAGTGATTTTACGAGATGATCCCTGATACTCCTGCCTTTTCTAAAGGCATGTAGGGGAGTCTGAAGTCCACCTACCTCATCTTTTACCAGATGCCAGTGACGGTTTATGGCTGATTTTATCTGGTTACTTTTGGTATTAAAGGTTGTTACACACACCAACCTTTCTTCGCTTACACCTTTCTCCTGTATGCTGAGAAGTTGATCACGATGGTTATGCCAAGCCCTCTTCCGCGCTTTTTTTAGCAAGCGTAAGGGGTAGCCTCTCTCACTCAGTCTGGCAATTAGGAGGGATGATTCATCAAAGAAATCCTCTTTTTTAGTACAATTTCTACGGAGTCTCAGAAATTGCCCAAAGGGCAGATTGTCCCTGAGATTCCGAGGGTGGTGACTGGAATACCTGAGGAGCGTGTTCCGCTCGCTGCTTTTTCTGTAGAGAGTAGTATACAAGCAGCCACCATCAGCTTTAATTTTAATGTCCAGGAAATTTATAGAATGGTTATCACACTCCAAAGTAAATTGGATATCGTTTAGCTGTAAATTGAGCCACTTATGGAATTCAGTTAGGGATAGTTTATTGCCACACCAAATCAGAAGGACATCATCGATGTACCTGGCCCAAAGTTGGAGTTGATCTCTAAATGGGTTGTTGTCACTCAACACAAACCTGTGTTCATACTCGCTCATGAAGATAATCGCTAGATTGGGTGCAAAGCTGGCACCCATAGCCACGCCTTTTGTCTGTACATAGAATTTGCCTTGAAAGGTAAAAAAATTCTGCGTCATGGCTATGTCCAAGAGTTTAATAATGAACTCCGTCGGGACCCTATGTGGGGCAGGTCTACGGTTCAAAACCGTTTCAATGCACATCAATGCAGCTTGTTGGGGGATGTTTGTGTATAAAGCAGTAATGTCCATTGTGGCAAGCAAACATGTGTCTGGATCATACTGACGGCCATCAACTAATTGTATAGTTGCCATGGTGTCACGTAGATAGGTGGGGGTGGAAATTGCTATGGGTTTAAGAAATATATCGATGTACTTACACAAGGGTTCCAGAATGGAACCACATCCCGAAATGATGGGCCTCCCTGGTGGATCCTCAAGGCGTTTATGTACCTTGGGGAGCGTGTAAATTGTGGGCATACGTGGGTGAGTGTTGTTTAAGAAATCAAACTCATGTTTGGTGATGTAACCCTCCTGTAGTGCGATGTTGGTAACAACACTAATAGTTTGACTGATCACTTTGGACGGATCCCTTTTTAGAAGTTTGTAGTTACCTTCCACTTGAAGTTGGGATAGTATCTCACTCTTGTAATTCTCAACATTTTGTATTACAATTGCCCCCCCCTTGTCTGCAGGTTTCACTACAATGTCAGTATTACTTCTTAGATTGTAAAGTGCCGTTTTTTCTTCTTTACTCATGTTGTATGGAACATACTGTCTAGATGTTAGAATCTGTTCCACATCCCGTGTGACCACCTGTTCATGAGCTAATATTTTACTGTCCACCAAATGTGAGGGTGGATTAAACTTAGAAGGGGGTCTCAGTCCACTGGCTGAAAAAATAGGATTGTGGGGGACCTTCTGAAAATAGTGTTTCAGTCGAACCTTTCTGAAAAATTGTTGTAACTCCATCTTCAGGTTAAAATCATTGGGCATAGCTGTCGGGACAAAGGACAGTCCCTTAGAAAGCACACTTTGTTCAGCTTGAGTAAGAACGTAATTGGACAAATTGATGACAGGATTCTCTGGACTATGCACTACCATCTGTAGTGTTGGCGCCTCGTTCTGATCTCGCATGGGAGTCCGATTGGTATGTTTTCTTCCCTCTGCCTGTCCCTCGATTCCATGTCACTCCCCGTGTTCCCCTGGGTCGTCCCCAGGGACGGCCTCTGCCGCGTGGTTCCCACCATTGGTCCTCGGCTAAAAAAGGCTGTTGATCCTGAAAATTCTGAGCCGAGGAATTGGACCCTGTACTAGTTCCTGGACGATCAAATTCAATATCTGATCCACTGCTGGCCGAGGAACCTGAGAAGGTATTATAACGTCTGTATCCTCCCCGCCCTCGGCTGGAGAAACCCCCTCTCTGATCCTGTGTGTAATAGCCTTCCTGTAGGTAGGGGTATGTGACCTTTTTGTCGTATGCTTTGATGTCCTTAGCCACTTTTTCCAATTTGGTTCCCTGTGTATATATATCGAATTCACGAATGGTTTTCTCTAACCTCTCCAGAGCTTCCTTAGCATTGACTAGGGCTTTGTCATCAATAATCTCCTTTCTCAAAGTAGCTATCTCCCTAGTGAGCCTTTCCACTTCGACTACAGCGGTTTCAATGCCCAAGACCATCCAATGTCTTGAGCATGTGTTAGATATAAAGCTGAAGCCTTCCTTGAATTTAGGGTTCTCTAGGAAGATAGCTGGCTCATTACGGACTTGAAGTCCAATAGGGATGACGTTTGACCTCAAGTATTTTGCTAGGGTATGCCCATGTAGCCTAGTTCGTATTAACTTCTTTTCAAGGCGTTCTAGTTTTGTGATCTTCTCGTTTAATGACAAATCACTAGTAGTGGTGTTGTCGGCGAGGAAGGTACCACTACCTTCCTCCAATAAGAGCTTATCAATATAATCCTCACTGTATGATAAGGTCTCTTTCTCCGACATCCTATGGTCAACAGTTTGGTTATTCAAAACAATATCTAGACAACAACATAAACACTATGTCAGTACAACATTTAACATTTATTTAATGGTCCAGTACTTTTGGGTTACCCCATTTCTTTAATGGTCCAGTACTTTTGGGTTACCCCATTTCTTTAATGGTACCAGTACTTTTGGGTTACCCCATTTCTTTAATGGTTACCTGTCCCTTTCAGCACAAATCACCGAATATTACTAAAGGATGTATAGTTTGTAATTTTTACCATGTAATTTCATTTTGTTTATATTCAATTGATAATATATAATGTAGTAGCAGGTGGTTGGTTTGCAGAGAAATAGTGTTTTATTTGAAATTAATTTTTCTGTTAATTACATTTTCATTTTTCTGTAGTTGATTAAATAATTTTAACTTTGTATTGGGATGTAGAGGTGGGAAGTTATTTAAAGTATATTTTTCTTACAAAATATGTTTTATTGTTTTTAAATAGTTAATTGGTAATTATGTCAATTTTTTTTTATTCAAAATATGTTTTGTATTTTAATTAAATACAAGTTATTCTATTGATAGGTATATGTATTTACTACACTTTGCAAAAGTATTTAATTACTATTAATATTTTAATGTTGATATTGTTGAAATTATTATTTATTTACATTTTTGAGGATTGGTGATTTGTGTGTAGTAGTTGGGGAAGTGAATTTATTTTATATATTTTTATCACATTTATGTTTGTTAAATTAGTTTTGTATTATTATTTTTTCGATTACATTTATTTCATATATACCACATTCCAAAGCACATAAAAGAGGCTTCAGATAAAGACAGAGTACATTGTGCAATACTGGACATACAAAAACACATAGCCAAGGTCTTGTACAGCACTATGGCAAAGATCAGATAATCTATCTTGTCCATTCATTTTTTGCCAAGCACCTGTTACGTTCTTAAAGGGCAAAATGTTCAAAGAAACCAAAATAGAGTTTCAACTATGCAGTCATGGCTATCAGTTCTTCTTTCTGCAGTTTAAAATATTCTAATGTGGAATTGAAGTTAGACAATAATATTACCTTTCCTTTTTTATAAAAAATGTTGTATACAATAATGTACGTAACACATTTTCGCCTCAATGGAGAAGATGATACCCTCAATGGATGATGGCTTTTAAACCTAACAGAATAGTGCTGATTAATCTTAGCTCCAATCGAGTTGCCTGGCTCGCTGATAAGGTGTTTAAATTGCACAAATGTCAAAAGGCTTTATTACAAGTGTAGGGGGCTTGGTGAATGGGATCTACCTCAAAATATGCTGTGAAGAACAGGAAAGGGTTGAGTATGCACCCCAAATCCTTTGTTTTCAGTGACCTTTAGCTGGCGGTCGGACTGCCGCGGTCAGCTCATGGGAAAGCCATCTCGTAATTAGGATGCCGGTCTTAAACCTCTGGACCGCCCAATGGAGGCTGCTTTTCATGAACCTGGCAGTCGGCGGTGCGCTGGTGGTGCCGACGGTCCAGCGGTGCTCTGTGCATAGGCAACACTCCCAACTTGTAATACAGAGGACTGCTCACTGACGTCAGACCGCCACCACCACAACGGCAGTCCACTGACAGCCAAACTCGTTTTAAGCTCAGAAATATTTTTCCCTCTATCTTATCTATAAATGACCAAATCTGGACATCAATCATTTCTGTTGCACAGAGAAGATAAGGGGGTATTTTTAGCTGACAAAATGTGAAAACATTATTAAAGTATCTCCTACATGTATACATTGTTCTTAAAGTACTTGCATGTGACAAAGGCTTAATAGACAGATGTCAAATATGCTTCTTATCATTTAGGGTAAATAAAAACACTTTCAAAGATACGTTTTTACACTTTCTAAAACTTCCCTACCGAGGTGCCGTTCACATTTTACAGTTTTTCGAGAATATTTGACCCTTATTTTACTTTTTGTGATATTCATCTTTAAGTAATGCCCTGTGGCTTAACACTGGACAATTGAGACTATTCAGGTATTTCTGAAGGCCCTTAGGAGTATAGTCCATTTTTCAAAGTCACTTGTGTACAGTAGACTTGCAATATTTCATTCCCCCACCCTTGGGGAATCTTCTACGGGAATAGCCATAGCCAACAATGATGGCACATTCTTGTGAATAAAAAGAAAACAGTAAAGACATCAGCAGGAAACCCTGCTTTAATATATTTTGTGATGGAAACTTGGCCCCCTACAAATAGAACGTGACACCAAGTAGATGAATGTAGTGCAATAATTAATCCAATATAGATTATGGGGGATTACCAGACTGTGCACCTTTTTCACAGATTGGGCCTGTATATGTGGTCAAAGCAGTGAAAAAATCTATAAAGGCCATATAGACAAGCATACCATATGTGGAAACAAACCTCTCAGTAATCATTTGGAGCATTACAATGTTATCAAGGGTCATGCTGTTCGCCATAATGCCTGCCTGCCTGCTGGATGGGAAATATTGCATTACTAACCAAACATCCAGGGATGCATCTGATGCCTACATTTTCCGAAACAATACCATAAATGAGCAATTCAAGAATGGCCGATGTGGCCCAAAGTGTCATGCGCACATAGTCTGAACTACTTACTGCAGCATGTTCATAATGATGTCCCATTATGTAATTCCCTCACTAAGCCTGCAATTGTATTAGCAACATATCAACCGTGTGTAGTATTAGGTCATCTCACACTGTGTGAATGAACAGAACCCCATCGTCTGCACTGGTCAACTAATCAATACCAGAATCATGTGGTACACAAGTCAAGTCCATATGAATGAAAAGGTACATATTAGTTAAGGTTGGGACTAGCTTTTGTTCAATTGCATACCTAGATTTGGTGTCAGTTAAAATTCCTCCAAAATAATGGTGTGTGTACAACTCAAGTGTTCATAAGTAAATGTGTCACACATGGCAGTAAACATGTAGGTTGATCAAAGTTACTGGAGTACTACTGGAAAAGGTAATTTTAAATGCCCTTTTTGTCAAGTAATGTAAGTGTAGGCCCAATTAATATGTAAATTACAATTTCTGGTGCACACATTGGTCTCAGCCATTCTATCAATCTAGATACAAACATACACCCAGGTATCGAGCAACATTGACATATTTAAGCAATATAATAGATCACCTGTTCTGTGGTGCAAGTTGCCTACATTTTCTTCACCTGAGTCCATCAATGTGAAACTCACAAAGTCACACAATATGCTGTCAAACATGTCATACACCAGTCGCTAACATACAATATAATTCAACCTGGGCAAGTATCACAGTGTTCTCAGGATCCCAATCTGAACGTTCTCTTGCTACATCAATGATAACAGAAACAAGGTCTATAGTTACAGAATCACCTACAAGTCAAAATCACAAACATATATGTGAAAGTCTAAAGAATTGTGTCCAGTTCTGTAGTAGAAAGTTACTTGAATCTACATCAGTTTGTCCTACATCAAAACCGTCCACATTGCTAAACCTATGTGTCAATCTAAGTTCACCATGACTCATTGTCCAACAAATAACATTAGTTGTAGACTGACCACAAATTATATGACTATCCAAGTCACGTGTTGGAAATGCCCTACATGAGCAAATCAAATACTCATGCATAATTAAGTGAACAAATCAAAGGCTGCACTAATTTATTGGAGGCAAGCAACAACAACTGAGGTTTCAAAAGGACATATGTATGTGTGAGTGTTGCCACTGTCACAACCTACCTAGGGCTGAATATATGCCAGAACAGTAGATCATAAGTTTTTCACTTTGCACATACAGTGAGTGCACATAACATAGATAGGTCAGGAACATTATAAAATACCTATCATAGTCGACTACTGCCTGGACATGAAAGTCAGCATGTAGAAATGTCAAAAGTATCAGGATATTGTCAACATTAGTAATGACATATTGAACTTGAATGGTCAAAGGTATCTAACACATATTTTTCTATACAATATGAATTGTGTAAGAGTTTAGAGTATGCATAACATACATGTACAGTTATGCCTTAGGAAGAATGTGCCTAAATAATAATCGTTGTATTTTGGTGCTTTCAGCTGAGCCAAGGATATGGTTTGCAGTCATGGGTCATGACCCCAATCATCCATCCCCAGACAGGTCTGAAAAACACTTCTACATAGCACTGATCAAGACAAGGAATGTTGTGGAGAGGACTTTTCAAATGTTAAAGTCCAGGTTCAGATACCTGGACGTGTCAGGGGGAAGACAGTTGCAAAAGCATCCTTGTCTGTGCTACCTTGCACAATATATGTGTCAAAGCAAATGTCCCATGGAACTCCGCGACAGAATAAATAGAGCAAATGGGAGAGGAGAATAAAAATCCAGAGATCCAGCACACATTGGCTGGCCAGCAGAGTTGTGAGCAGATTCTGGCAAATTCTTTTCGGATATCATATCAGATGATGGAGAATAACCCGGAAATTATGTTAACTTTTTAAAATATGAAAACATGTTTTGAACCCATTCACTGTGTTATCTTCATGTCAAAGTCAATGTAAAAATCAAGTCACTCACATCTTCTGAACTAGATGTAAGCCACCACACTTAACAATCATGTTGTTTGAGCTGCTGAGCAACATGGGACTATGCCTCTACATATAAATTAAATTGTCAGTTTCTGTCCTAACACACCTAAGCAGTGCAGTGCAGCACAACCACCAATTTTGCTGGGTCCTGTAGCAGCAAACTGTGATTCATATGGCTCTCAGTGATTGATGGAACACAAATAGTCAACATTTGCTCTACTTGAGGCTAACCCCACATCATAGGGTGTCTCACCATTGGTCAAGAATGCAAACTAGTTCTCAAAATGAGAGGAACCGGGAGATTTTTTTAGCAGGTCCAGCACACGTACTCCCTGACTGAAGTTACTTATAACAAAGATGGTGGGCCTTTTCTAAGAAGAAGTGAGAGTGTTCAGGTCTGTGGAATAACCTCCTTTTGGAGGGAGTGCCCTCGCACACCCCAAAAGGTGTCATGCTTTATCATTTGGGCCTGCTCCTCGTTGGGCTGGCCCTGCAATGCCCAAAGATCACCCGCGAAGGAGCTCTTTGGCGTAGACCTTTTTGGTGAAGCCGTATGATGTGTGGGGGTGTGTGGACTAAAGTGCGTTTTGTAGTAACGTGCAGAATAGTGCATTAAAATAGGTTTAGGAAGGCCCAATTTGCTAAATCTGCCAATGGCCAACATGTTCTAAATTTGACATCCAGACATACACAAACATTACAAACTATGGTTCAACAGATGTTAAGGCACAGTGAATGAGCTAGGCTGAGCTTGTCTGGATAAGGTTTCTTTGTCAATGTTCATATGTATGTCACTGCTGCAGATGAGGTGGAACACATTACCCAGACAGTGTTACCAAGTGTAAACATTATGGTCTCACGTAATTTGTTTTAGAGTAAGTATATATTCAAATGCCACGTATATTGCTTCATTTTGCAACATACTATTCTCATACATGCTGCATACATTTAACCTCTCCTGCAACATGAGTTCAGTGTGACTGACTATAGGTGTGGTCCCACCTTCATGCTGATCAACACTTAAAATGTTTGGTGACCCATCACTGTTCCTGTAGCTCTGTGGGAATTCAAAATCCAAATTTATAAATCTTGTATGAATGTATCAGCAGGCTTGCCATCACAAACAATGAACCATCATTCCTTTGATAGATGCTACAAGTGTTGTTGTAATAGGCCATATTCTGTATTATGGATTTGAGCCATGACAGAGAACATATGACAGTTCAACATTTTTTTCTGTAAGGGTATAGGTACATTATCAGAGGTATTTTTGTTTCTTCATTTACGTTCCTTACACTGAGGTATGGCTGCTGTAATCCAGCCTCAGAGGTACTTGAGCATCCCTCAGAGTAGATCAAGTTATCCATATGTGAAATGGGGTGACAGAGGAACGATTACAAAGATTCCCTTGAGGCTTTAAGGATGTAGGCCTACAACACTATTTAACCATGGTGTTGGACCAATCATTACCAGACTGCCTGACTGATGCACATTGTGACTGTAGATGTCCGCATGGCAGGGGTATGGTCATAGGACTTGGTAGGTGTTAACAGGATGTCAGGATTCCTCCCTCAGTGCAAACTGAATATTTTGGAGCACATTGGGCAAAAGTCACTAATCTGAAAATGGTTTTGCATTGAAATACCAAACCCATGGCCTTATATACCCTATGTCCCAGTTCTGGTATGCATTCATACAATGCAAGGTATGTAGTTATGTTGCTGCACTGTGTACAATTCACAGGCAGGGATGCACTGTGTTAGCAACATAAGGCCCATTACACTGTTCACCTAGTGGTGGGGTCACTTGCACTGGCTACCACCAAAACAGCCTCCGTTGCCTCCCACAGTGCCCCTTGCCACCCACAAAGTACTTGCACAGATGACGACTACAACACGCATACACACACCTGTGTTATATTGCCTGATTTAAAATGTCTGGTGTGGAAATCAACCTTGTGTGAATGTGTGTGCAGGCATTTGATAATGTTACATTCCCCATGGTATTGCTACAATTGTATATCAGAAGCTATATGTTAGATTTCCTGGTATTTGGCTCTGGCTGAATTAGTGAAGTGTACTATAGTTATGTCTTGCAGGAGGTAGCCAACCACCCTCCATCAATGTTTTGGCTACCTGATACTGAGCAAGTCAGGACAGCAATATGTGTTGCCTTGTGTAACTCCAGAAGAGTAATGCAATGCAGAAGCACACTACCTGGACTTGCTTAACATCATATTCACAGATGTTTATGAGCAAATTACAAATTCACTTGCATGATGCAATGACTGCACCAAAGTGCCCATATTTGGACCATGTGTCCTATTCCCTGTGAACACAGCATAATGATTGTGACTCACTGTCACAAATGATATGTTTGTAATTAATTTTGAGACTACATTTCTATATTGTATACCTACATTGCCAGCACTTGAATCAGTCCCTAGTTTAATTAGGGGATGTATTTGTGCATTAGGGATATTGCCCATATCTCTTTATCAATATTTGATGTTGGTCTGGCCTACCACGTATAATTGTATGACAATGTAAGCCTAATATTGCAGACATCATGTAAATTTCCAACTTTAGCTGAGCACGCTTCCTTTACCTTCATAGATAACATTACAGATGAAGAAGCAAAACAGCATTGTAGGAAAGTAGGATCTGCTTCTTATGGTTACCCCCACTGTTTGCTTCATGTTATACTGTTTTTGACTAGTCTGACTGGGATCCTGCTAATCAGGACCCCAATCTATCTGCTTTCTCCCTAAACTGGTATGTCATGTACTGAGGTACACTCCAGATTGGATATTGGGGTACCCTTGTCAGTCCCTGGTAAATGGCAGCCCAGGTACTCAGGGCATAGGAACCCCAGAGGCCTCCCATGGGCTGATGCATGTATTATGTGACCCATGAGAGGCCATGCAAAATGGAACTACAGGCCTGCCATTGCAGCCTGTGTAAGATGGTGCATGCATCTCTTACTTTAGATATAGGTTTCCTATATCTAAGGGCCACTGCACTTAAAACCTTTAAGTCACCCCTATAGCAGGCCTTATCAATCCTGACGGCAGTGCACTTGGTTCTAATTGAGAGGGTGCCCCTGCATGAGCAAGACACCCCTACAGCCTGTGGAGTCCATTCTCCCAGGTTGTCAGTGTATCAGCCATTTGTGACATATAGAGTAGCAAGAATTTGGGATCTGATGGTTGGGTTCATAATGTAAGCCTGTCATTGTTTTATAGAGGGCTGCGGCTTCCCAAGAAAGCACTTTGGAGACTGTTGCATAGTGTCCCACACCTGGCAAAATTCAAGCTTAATGGTATGTTAGCTTTTGTTTAGGATGAATGATTGATGGTATGACTATGGCCGTGCATGGTTTTGGGTGCCCCTGGGGCAGGGTGTACAATGGTTATGAAAACAACTACATGAATGCCTAGACATGAATTAATATACAAGGGAGGGTGGATCCTTGGGGCCAATGGTAAAACATATTATGGATATAGAATACAGGATATTATGCCTAAATACACAGCTAGTCTGAATTTTGTTATCCTATCATGTTTGTATTTTTAAATCGCTAATCATCATCATGGGGAAGCAATGTAAGAATGTCATGAAGAAGAAAACAGCCTAAACATTGTTTATAATTCAATGTGTAATATTGTTTTTGATTTTAATTACATTGTATCTTTGTGTTTTATTTAGATCTGTATAAAACAAAATGTTAGTTGAGAAAGAGACATAGAGTAGTCTTGATAAAGGGGGTGCATATTGAGAAACACACCGAAACGCATTGATGCCTTTACTCAAGTTAAATTCAAGGAACTACTTGTCAGGACTGGTCTATGTGATTCTGACCTAGTTGTAAAGATTCCAATGAATTAACATCCTGATGATGAGTTAGGTCAATATCACGGGTTTCAGTCTCTATTTTTGTGTATACTGTGTATATTTTTAATATGATAATTGTTGATTATATGATTTAATGTATAAATTGCATTGATATTTTATTGTTTTTATTCAATACATGATCTAAAATAAATGTATACATTGTGATAAAAGACATTTCAGGTTCTTTTATGATCGAGGGGTACTTGTATTGATAACCCTTGTATTTCTTTCCAGTATGGCACTATAAATGGCAATAGAGTGAAGTGTGGATGAATGAATGTGATCGGGGCGCTTAGTGAGTCCAAGGGAATGACTATTTTTTAACACTTCTTTGGATACCACAACCACCCAGAATTAAAAGACACAACAATCTTGACAAAGATCCAGTTAAAAGGGCTGCAAGACATTTGCAAACATGCACCATGAAAGAAAATTATGCAGGATTACGAGAATTTAACATAATTCTACTACCAATAACTGCTTTCCGTCCGTTGTAAACTGTTTACATCACGCCTACGTCTGGGGTTGCAAAAGTAAGAATGCCTGAAGATATGTGCATCATCCTTACCGACGCCAAACGTGAACGTCAGATACCCGCTATACTCCAAACGAAAGAGACTCGTAACATCCAACCAACACACTGTGCTCACTAACACTTAGCTACAAAACAAATACAACAGGAACCTCTATCCTAATCCCGTGCCACCACGATAATAGAAAACAAAACTGTCTTAAATAAATATTGCAGAATGCTGCATGCACAAACACACATCACTAACGTATAACAGATCACAGGCAAAGCAGCACCCATCATCAAAGGTTATAACAACAGGCAAACGAAGAATTGCAGTCCATAACGTTGCTCAAACCCTATACGTGTGTGAGTGTCACATCTAATATGGCCGAAAAAATATTTCAATGTAATTCGTTTCAGAAAACAATTAAAAAAGCAAATATCAGGCCATGACCATCAGTGACTGTAACATCAGCATCGGCATGTCAAATAAAATAGCCTGTGACTCTGTAGTGACCGATTGTAGATACAACACCCTCTATAATCATCACAATCAATGCTCCAATGTAATAGCAAACACCGACAGCAAAAACACTTGTTTAAACAAACACCACCAGCAGCAAAAGCCTTTTTTAAACAAATTCCACCAATTGGAGAGGAGTCTTGCCGGTGGCAGTGGCAGGCTCTATCCGCTCGCGCTGCTAATCCTCACAGCTCACTCTGTTTTGTAGCGCTGATCTATAGCGTTTTTAGCGTTCTTTTAATGTTTGAGAACTAAAGCCTCATTTTAAAAGTGTTTTTTTGTGGACTGTAAACCTACTTCACCTATTTCTCTGCCGACTCCCGCCCCGGTCCGCCGCGTCCATTTCTGGGCGTTTGTTTGCGGAGGGTGAGGAGGAGCCTAGCACTTCCGGGCTCGGGCGGATGGTCAGCGCTCTAGTTGCGCTGTAGGCTCATTGTATTTAATCACCAGGCTTTTTCTGGCGCGCTGTGGAGAGGAGTCTTGCCGGTGGCAGTGGCAGGCTCTATCCGCTCGCGCTGCTAATCCTCACAGCTCACTCTGTTTTGTAGCACTGATCTATAGCGTTTTTAGCGTTCTTTTAATGTTTGAGAACTAAAGCCTCATTTTAAAAGTGTTTTTTTTGTGGACTGTAAACCTACTTCACCTATTTCTCTGCCGACTCCCGCCCCCGTCCGCCGCGTCCATTTCTGGGCGTTTGTTTGCGGAGGGTGAGGAGGAGCCTAGCACTTCCGGGCTCGGGCGGATGGTCAGCGCTCTAGTTGCCCCTACAGCCTATAAATGTGTATTGGCCAGCGACCGCGCAGCGGACGCGTGCAGCGGGCGCGCCGGAAGTGCGCCAAAGTCGAGCCAAAGTCAAGCCCGTCTGCGCCCGTCCGCGGCCGGACGGGGCACGGGGCCACAAACCCTGGTCAACCACAGCCCCCTCGATTACGGTATGATAAACAAACTCTGCTTAATCTACGCCCTGACCTTACGTCATCCTGCCTACACTCTATGAAGGTGCTATCCTTACACTACTGCTCTGCATGCCATTTCACTCCTAGCACCAGCTCTTCCGATAACCCCCACAAAAGCGTACTAAAAGCTGCACTACTTAACTGTCGATCTCTCAGCAAACATAGTACCCAAATATATCACCTCCTTGAGGATGAAGCTCTTGAGATTTTATTACTGACTGAAACCTGGCTTGGTGAACATTCTGATCCTGACATCATCGAGGCGATGCCTCCAGGTTACTCCCTCGCCAGGCTCGATAGGCAGGATGGTAGGGGTGGTGGAATAGCCATTGCCGTCAGAGCCCCTTTGGAATGCTCTCTATCTCCTCTGAATATTGATCACTGCGAAGCTGGATCTTTCACTATCACAGTGGGTCCTAAATACTCCCTATCTGGCATCCTCTTATATAGACCCCCGGGCAGACTGTTTGACTTCACCACCAGCCTTATAGAGGCCACAGCTCATCTCGCTCTAAGGAAATCTAGACTCCTGGTACTGGGCGACATGAACATACACTTTGACGACGTCGGGGACAAAGACGCCGCCTGCTTAAAAGCAGAACTACTCTCTCTGCAGCTAGATCTTAAACATCAGAGCCCTACTCATAGACAAGGCCACCTACTCGACCCCGTATTTGGTAACTGGAATGGAGTAAAAGTGCTTCCTCCAATTCCCATTCCCTGGTCTGACCATTATGTAATTCCCCTACATATACTAGCGACAGAGACTGAAGTCAAGAACAGTAACTTGCAGACCTATCAATGTCGCAAATGGAAAAATTTTAACCTAGACACGTTAACCGATAAGCTTGAAACGGCTGGACCCCCTAATGGTTCCGACTGTGAGACCGCCTATACCTGCCTAAAAAATGTTATCCTAGCTGCCCTTGACGAGACCGCTCCCATCCGTAGATCAGTGGCCAATAAGAAACTGAGAAAACCATCCCCATGGTTTTCAGCTGAACTTCAAGATGCTAAAACCGCTTGTAAAAGACTGGAACGCGAATGGCGTGTCAATTTCTGCCCCTCAGCAAAAGACCACTATAAGAAAGAGCAAGCGAGATATTACAAACTGATCCGCTCCGCTAAAGCACTACATTATAAGACCCGTATTGGTGAAGCAGAAAACTCCTCTAAGGAGCTTTTTAAAATTTTTAAAGAAATCTCGGTAGTCACCAACGAGAGCAATGCCCATAATGACTCAGTTGAGAAATGTAATGATATTGCCAAATACTTTGCCAACAAAATTACCACAATCTACTCTAATTTCTCCACCGACCTGCCATCTGGCTCTGACTTCACTGAAAATCTGGAGCTTATCCATGTTAAAAAATGCCTGACAAGCTTCTCTGTTCCTCACACTACTACATTAACTAGTATCTGTAAAAACATTAAATCTGGTTCTCCCCGGGACCCTGCCCCCCCCCCAAGATACTAGCAGCCAGCCTGGAGGTCCTTGAGCGACACTTCAGGCACATCCTCCAACTCTCCTTTTCCACAGCTACCCTCCCTATGGAATGGAAGAAAGCCATTTATGTTGCCTATAAAGAAAAAACCTAACATCAGTCAGGACACTCTGGAAAACCTTCGGCCCATCTCTCTGCTACCCTACCTGGCGAAGGTGGCTGAGAAAATAGCTAACAGCCAACTCATGGCCCATCTAGAGTCTAACAATGCCTTCCACAACTCCCAATCTGGTTTCAGGTCAGGTTACTCCACCGAAACCGCCCTTCTGAGAGCGACCGAAACCCTACGGGCAGGTGTAGATGAAGGACAGACTATGGCACTTATAATGCTGGACCTTAGTGCGGCGTTCGACACTGTGGCACACTCCATCTTGCTACAGTGTCTGAACAAAGCCGGGGTCATCCAGGAAGCATTGGGCTGGCTTAAAGCCTTCCTCACTAATCGCTGCTTCCAGGTTCAGAGAGGCGCTTTTCTCTCTGAAAGCATTGCCTTGGAACAGGGGGTACCTCAGGGCTCTGCCCTGAGCCCTACCCTGTTCAACCTGTACATGGCCCCTTTGGCTGAAGTGGTTCAATCGTTCGGCATTGAATTAGTTTCATATGCCGACGATACCCAACTTCTCATCTCCCTATCCCAAGCCCCCTCTGCTTCTGCAAATAACTTTAAATCTTGCATGCAGGCTCTGGCAGGTTGGATGACCCAACACTGCCTGAAGCTCAATGGCTCGAAAACAGAGGTTCTGGTCATGGGAGGTAGGGATACGAGCTGGACCAAGGAGTGGTGGCCTTCGTGTCTGGGGCCGTTACCCACCCCCTGTGAAGCGGCCAAGAATCTGGGGATTTGGGTTGACCCCAAACTATCCTATGACTGTCACGTGAACAAGGTGGTCGGAAAATGCTATGGGGTCATGAAGACCCTGAACCGCACCCTTGATCTCCTTCCCCTTGAAGCTAGGCGCACTATGACACAGGCTCTAGTGACCTCTAGGATAGATTATGGGAATGTGCTTCTGCTTGGAACAACTCAAAACAACATCAGGAGACTTCAAGTCCTCCAAAATACAGCAGCACGTCTAGTCCTTAGACTTCCCAAGAGAGCACCCTCCAAACCTGCTCTAGACACTCTCCACTGGCTACCTATAAAAAAAAGAGTTCTCTTTAAAGCACTCTTAATGTGCCATAGGATCATCTCCCATAAAGCTCCTCCTTACATGAATGACCTAGCTATTCCCTATGAGCCCAATAGAGCTCTCCGCTCTGGGGGAACTGGCTTGCTCAAAATACCCCGTATTAGGAAAGCCAGAATGGGTGGCCGTTCCTTCCGGGCTATGGCCGCCAGGGAATGGAACGCTCTCCCTATGGAGATTAGACTAGCGGACTCGGAGACCGCCTTCAGGAAAAGCTTAAAAACCCACCTGTTTTCCCTGTAATACCCTACTCTGGTCTTGACTTACTCTCCACAGCGCGGGGACACGCCGTCATGGCGTCACCAGGCGCTTTACAAGCTCCTTTGTTGTTGTGTTGTTGTTGTTGTTATACACGCATGTAAATGGTGTGAGCTTCAATTGGTTTAATTAATATTAGAAATATGCACCACAGATAGGATAAGGGCCTCAATCATTTACACTCCAACACAAACCACTACAAACCACTACACTTCATTTTTTGGTGGGAAATAAGAAATTGTGAGACAATCTTAAGGAAGCACACTTAAGTTAAATGTGTTTGTATATGTCTGTGTGCCACTATCAGCAAGAACATCTATGTCTCATTTACTTGCCCAAAGCGTGCCTATTGGTCGGACCGTGAGCAATGTAGTCTCTAACAGAATTTGGTGCTATCTGATGGACCCATCTCTACTTATTTAAATCTTGCATATTAGGATGAAGCTTAATCAATCTTAATAAGAATGACATACAAGGGCTAATGTTTAAAAATTTACTCAACATATAAGTAAAGAAATGCATAAGCTGGACCATCATTCAATAAAGCATACAGTCATGTAAATCCTGGTATGAAGACAGAAATCCAGTTGGGAATGCTGACTTACACAAATATCGAGTTAGAAATATCGTAAAAGACACAAAATTGATGGACGGAATGCAGAACAAATCAAAACATTCATCCCCAGTCAGGAGATCTGGGTTCAATCCATCAATCTTTTGCTCACCATGCCAGCCCAGTTTAAACCTGGCCATATGCATATCAGAATTGAGGCTGTGCCTCATGGGAGCAGTCCAGCCCGAACTGCCAAGCCAGGTCCTCACTTGACAGGAAACAAGCATCCTAGGACCGGTTTCAAGGTTTCACCCCTCATCAGCCAGGATAGCTTGAATACAGTGGCAGAGTGAGGCCAGGACCCACGTCTGGGCATACCCACTGCACTTAGGGCGTGAAAGCAAAAAACACACAATTGATAGATGGAATGCAGAACAAGTCAAAACATTCACCCCTCAGTCAAGAGATCTGGGTTAAATCTATCAAAATATTGTGACACAGAAATATCGACAGCAAGAATATCGTGGTCAAGAACATCGACTTTAAGGAGAGAAATATCATTTTTTTAAATATCAAAGTTATTATTATTGTTTGCAAAAATATAGGGCCAGCTGTAGGTAAATCTCAGTTACCGATTCTTAAATACCGAATTTTACTGATTCGGTATTCATGAATCTGTAAATGAGATGTAGATAAAAATTCGGTATTTTTAACCGAATCGGTAAAAATCGGAATCTGACTTTCGGAATTTAGCGAATCGGTATTTACCGAATCGGTATTTACCGAATCGGTATTTCCCATTCATTCCTTTGGGCCAAAAGGCCCATAGGAATGAATGGGAAATACCGAATCGGTAAATACCGATTCGGTAAATACCGATTCGGTAAATTCCGAAACGGAAAGCAAGCAAAAGTGAAACTTAAGAAAACAGCCAATCAGGTGCTACCACCCTCCCCCTCCCTACCAGGAAGTGGCTACCCAGGCAGCTGCAACTCATTAGAAGGTTCTGGAGAGGCAGTCTGAGCTGAGCAGAGTCACAGAGCAGCAGGGAGATTTTTTTGAAACTTTATCAACTGAAAAATTGCAAGCAGCAGTGAAAGCCAGAAGGCAGAAAGAAAGAGGAAAATAAAGTTCAGCAGCATGGAGCTGCAGGTACTTGTGGAGGAGGTAGTGAGGGTGCACAACAAACTTTTTGGCAGGCACTCCCTCACTGTTCCCGAGTCTGCAAAAAGAAAAATCTGGCTGGCAATTGCTGAAAAAGTGAATGCAGTGGGAGTCACAACCAGGAATACTGAGGATCTCAAAAAAGATTCCATGACCTCAGGAGCCTCACCAAGAAAAAAATGGCTGATATCCACAAGCAGGCAGGCCTAACCGGTTGAGGCAGGAACACAGCGCCCCCCCTGACTGACCTGGAGGAGTTGGTGGCCTCAACCATTGAGGCATCAGCGTCTGCAGACTGGGAGATGTGGACATCTCAGCCAGAGCTGCAACAAAAAAAGGTAAGACGCATGCGCTGCATAACACCCCATACCAACCTGCTTCCCGATACCCTTTGCGGACAAGCAAACCCCAGTCCAGTACTGCTATCACTATACAGGAGCAATGCATTATTGGAAATGTAGTCAGCAAATGAAAGACCATGTGCAACAGCGCAGACATCAGAAAGTTAGTGAACTGAATGCAGATAAAAGAAAGTGAAATGTGTAAAGCATTTATTGTAGTGACTGTGACACAGTAGCACTCAGTTGATATACGCTTATTTATACCTAGGGGCCAAATCAGGCAGTCGACCCACTGACACAGAAGGGACTGCACCATCGAGGGAGGAAAGTGAGGAAGCAGGTCCAAGCCAAGTGCAAGCCTCGCGGGAAGAAGTTGACACGACTGGCATCTCCCATGAAGATGAGACTGTACAGACCCTAGAGTTGCAGCACTCCCCACAGCTTTCCCAATCCCCTCCCTTGGTATTCTCACCAGAAACTTCACCATCACTGCTCCAGTCCACTCCTGCAAGCCCACCAACCAGGAGGCATGTCGTGGCCCCACTACCATTAATGGGGGCAGCAGAGGGTGAGGCTCAAGTCACAGTAGATGTGAGTTCAGCAGCACTGCAGTCCACAAATGAGACAGTCACTGCTCGCAGAAGACAACACAGACCCAGCAGTGCAGGTGGACGTGGTGAGGACACTGTGTTCCGTGGGCTGGAGGGGAGCATGGTGCGCATTCAAAGGATGCAGGGCAAATCCATCCAAGCCTGCCAATGCCAACTCCGAGCCCTGAATGTGCAAATAGGAGACACGGGGAAGGGCATGAGAGACATTGTGGAGACAAATAAAGAGGTTGCAAAAACAAATACGGACATTGCAGCAGGGATGCAGCAGATGAGCAACTCAATTACGCAGCTATGCACCAAACTTGAAAGTCTGTCACACACAAGGCGCAGGGATACCCGTGCCCACAATACGGCCATCAATTGCTTGGCCACTGCCACATTCCTGCTATGCAGGAGGGGCATAAATATGCAGGAGGCTTTGACACAGAATACAGCTGAGTTCACCAGGGGCATGGCCAGAATGACGAGTGCACTAGAGGCAATGTTGATTTCACAAACAGCACAGAATCCTGCCCTGGACGTGGCAGAGGCTGAAGACACTAGTAGCCGGAGCAGCATGGCAAGCACTATTGTGGAGACACGGAGAAGTACCAGGCGCCAAGCTGAAGCTGCAGGGCACGCTGAACCAAGCGAACAACACCCTAGTGGCTCAGGGAAGCGCGGGCGCAAGTGACATTACCAGTCATGGGTGAAGTAACCCGGGACATACAGTCTCCACATGTATGGTGTTTATTTTGTTGCACTGAAGTGCTTGAACTTTGTGGCACCAATAAAATACCTTGATCCCATACACAACCTGTCTGTGTCTCATTACTTACTCAGAAATAGTTGCGTGTAATCTCCTCACGTCTGTATCTGCCATCACTTGGTGTTGACACTCCAGAAGGTTGTGTTTCAGGCACAGAAATCTCGTTGTCATGATCTTTAAAGTCTGACAACTCTACCTCAGTGCCCTTCTTCACAGCAAGGTTGTGCAACATAGCACAGGCAGCAATGATTTTGCAGTAGGTCAGGGGGTATACTGCCGGGCACCTCCACTCTTGTGCAGGCACCTGAACCTGCTCTTCCAAATGCCAAAGGTACGCTCCACAATATTTCTTGTGCTCTTGTGGGCCCTGTTATATCTCCTTTGGCTGGGTGTTGAGGGGTTGAGGTAGGGGGTGAGGATGAAGGATCGGAGGGCATATGCACTGTCCCCTAAAAGGAAATAGGAATACATTACTCACATGCATACATGTACGTCTTACTGCAATAGGTGTTAATGGGGTCGCACACTGTGTCTTACCTAGGAGGTATCCTTCGTCAAATTCCCCTGCTGTCAGCCGTGCATAGATACCGCTGTTTTGGAATATGAAGGAGTCATGGGTACTCCCAGGAAATTTTGCCACAGGGTCAATGATGGCGCACTTGGCATTGCAGATCACCTGCACATTGATGGTGTGGGTGGACTTACGATTCCGATATATGTATTCGGTGGCAGCAGGGGGACAAATGGGAATGTGGGTGTCATCAATGCAGCCAATGATATTGGGGAAATGCGCCATCTGGAAAAAGTCAGTTTTTGTTTGGAGCAGTTCAGCATGGGTTGCAGGGAAAGATATATAATGGTCCATCCTCTGTAACATGGCGTCAAGGAATTTGTGGAAAAAGCGGGAGAGGCTGCTCTGGTTCACCCCACCTACCGCAGCAACCACACTCTGGTAGCTCCCAGACGCAAGCAGGTGTAGGCTGCACAGCACCTGCACATGGGGTGGAATGGCGTGTGCCCTTGGGGTAGTGTGCTCCAACAGTGGTTGGAGGTCCCTGATGAGGTCCAAGATGGTGTCTGGCTCCAACCTGTACCTCTGGAGAATCTCTGCCTCTGTGAGCATGAACAAGGTGATTCTCTGTCTGTAGACCTGCTCCTGTCTCTGCCATTCCCTCTCTCCTTCCTCCTGTAGCCGTAGCCGTCTCTCAGTGACATAGAATGCCGCCATTGTGCAAACAGTATTGCATTTTGGGTCCGTTTTTATAGGCTGCACCTGGTTACCACCTGATTTCAATCCATGGTAAATACTGACTCCTAAATACCGAATTTCAAGCAAATTCGGTATTTAAGAGCTTACCTACATCTCAATTTTCAATTATGCCACTTCTTATTTACTGATTCGGTATTTTACTGATCCTGTAACTTTACCGATTCGGTAAATGTACCGAATCGGTAAATTTACCGAATCGCAAACCGTTGCGATTCGGTAAATTTACCGATTCGGTAAATTTACAGGTTCGGAATGTTTACCCATTCGGTAAAATACCGATTCGGTATATTTACTGATTCGGACGATTTTCTGTCCCCTACATCTCAAATACCAAATACCGGTCGGTAACGGCCGAAAATACCGATTTTCAGCCGTTACCGACCGGTATTTGTTTACCTACATCTGGCCCTAAGTTGTTTAAAATATCGATTTTTTATTTAGTGTTATGTATTTTAGTATGTATTTTAAATGTATGTGATCTATTTTTTTGTGTAAGTATTGTTTTCGGTTTTCAATATGTGTTAAATTTTTAGTAGTTATCACATTTATTTTATTTCAATTTTGCGTTTTTTAGTTCCGTACCGGGCTGTGGGTTTATAGGGGAATAGGGTGGGAAGTAATTTAATTGGAATAAATTAATTATTATTTTCTATTTAGTAATATTTATTTAATTTAGATGTTATAGTGTTAATTGTGGGAAGTAATGTATTATTAATTAATTATTAAGTAGTTGTTAATTGACATTAATTTATTATTTTTAAAATAATTATGGAAACTGTGTCATAATTTTTAGGTGGGGGTTGTGGGGTTTATAGGGGTAGAGGGTGGAAAGTAATGTATGTTTAATAAATTAATAATTATTTGATTATTAATAATAATTAATCAATTGCTAATTATTAGAGTAATTGTTTTTTTTTTGTGTGCGTTTTGGTTTTATAGGGGTAACGTTTGGGGAGAAAATACATTTTTATCTGCTTTCATTTGTTTTTTAATTATTAATATTTCTTTAATTGATAGGTAATTATGTTAATTGTGGAGGTCCATTTAAATTTTCTTTTTAGATATGTGTTGTGAATTGTGCGGTGTTAGAGAGTAGGAAAAAAAAGATGACATTTATGTAATAGTTAATGTTTTTTATTATAAATATTTTCGAATTAAAAATAGTTATTTGTTTGCAAATTATGTTTAAATGTATTTAATATAATATTTCAAGGTATGTGTCATATATATTTAACATTACAGTATGTTTCTATTTTTTAGATTTTTTAAATATGTTTAGATATTTTTTATTTTATTTTGTAATATTTTGTGTTGGTGATATTTTGTTTGTTTTTAATTTCGAACTGACAGGAGTAGCAATATTATTATTTACCCCTCCGCTATCCAACACTTTCCCTATTGTTGCACTAACTTGAGTGAATATGTGTTAGTATATGTTTGAATAAGTAAGGTGTGTATAACTGTATAGTTGAGGAAATGGAGGAGTGATTGATTCTTTTCATGACTGACTAGATGTATGAGTAACTCCATGGATTAGTGACAATCTGTGAGTGTCTGTTTACACTGATTGTATCTAAGGTTATATTAGAGTCTGAAAAGGTTAATCGTATTATCACATGAATGATATTATCAGTGATGTGATCAGTAATGTCAAATGAGATGTCATCAGTGATGTCATCAGTGATGTCATTTGAGATGTCATCAGTGATGTCATTTGAGATGTCATCAGTGATGTCATTTGAGATGTCATCAGTGATGTCATCAGTGATGTCACTGACCATGTCATGAATGATGTAATATGTGACATCATCAGCAGTGGATTGCGGGTGCGCGATATATAGTTATTGCAACTAACTATATATGCGAATTTCTATGGTTTTGTGCGAGTAAATTAAGGTTTTGTAAATGTGAATCCCTAACTACATATGGTCTATAACCTATGGTTTTTTCAGTGAATTTCAATGGTTTTTTAATAGCAAATATCAAAAGCTGTAAAATGTCAAGTACGTGGTAGGTAAAAACATTTTCGTATTTATGCACGCTGATGTGCTTTGAACGCTGCCCCCCCCCTCCTCTTTTCTTTTAGGAGTATTCTCTCTTTGCAGATAGTGAAGGGTAGGTAACACAGGCCTTTGCCCTCGTTGTAACCCGTCGTGCCTGCTTCCCTTTCCATTTGATTGATTGTTATCCTAGCATTTATTGTTTTGGAATTGGTTCTCTTTGGTTCATTCTCTATTTACAAACTAGCACAGAGTCGCAATACTCTGTTTAGTCTTTGCAGATAGTGAAAAATCGTTAAAAAAACAAAAGGAATCAAGCAAAATCAGTAGGCCACTAATGGGATATCTTTTTGACCTCGCTAAAATAGAAACATTATGAACAAGCCCTTTTGAGAAATACGAAACTAGTGAGAGGAACTGAGCTCGACACCATGATGGCTGCAAGACAGCTCGGCTCGGCCGCCCACCCCACCCAAAATAACGACAAACCCTATGCAAATATTATAAATATATACAACACACCAGCAAAGTAACAGGGTAAAACGTTTTATTAAATAACTATTTACATGGCAGCCTGCTGCAACATCGATCTAAACAAGCCTTTGTATTTGGGGCTCAAAATCAACAAGTAACAGGGTAAAACGTTTTATTAAATAACTATTTACATGGCGGCCTGCTGCAACATCGATCCAAACAAGCCTTTGTATTTGGGGCTCAAAATCAACCATCAATAGTAAGATTTTCATAGGTGAGTGTAGGTTCATGATTTTCCATCCACAGACTAAAAGCCTGGAGTGGGAGTGAAAGAACAATAACTAGGTAAGAAGGAAGGCAGAGGCTGTGGGAAGGACTCTGGATATGGTATGTTGCTTGGTCCCTGAGATGCTTCGATGTCACTGCCTTGCACAAATGGCATAAGTCCTGGATGTTGGGTGCCATAGTTGAGGGTTCCGAGCAGCGCTTGTAACACTGTCTGAAGCTTATTTGCACCTGCTGCAGCTTCACTATTCTCAAAGTAAATGGGGGCTGTTTGTGGACCTGACTGCATTGGAAAACAATGTGATGCGGTGCCTCCCTGAACCGCTTGACGGAGGCCCCCTAGATAATTGCGCCTGCTCCACACCTTGTCCCACAATCCGTTTGACCTGAAGACACGTCCGGCGGTGCCCTGGTCCGACCATCACATATACATGTGCCAGGAAACGGCGTGGGGTGCACTAGAAGGGAGAGGCGGCGCAAACGAGCCTCCCCCACCTCCCCAGGTGGAGGTTTCTCAGCTACACCCCAGCGCTTCACTCGACCAGCTGACTTGCGCCCGCTCTTGCGACACAGTGCCTCGCTCGGCCAGCTGAATTGCGCCTGCTCTTGCTATTACAACGACCCACCCGCCATCCAACGGAATTGCACCCAATCTTGCGGTACAGCGACAGGCGGCTGCTACGGAGCTCACGATATGGCGGTCGGCTCCACAGACTTGGGCCTGGCCTGCAAAGATGGCTCTGGGCAACCGTGGAACTCGGACGCTTGACTGCTAGTGCATGGGCCCCATTCCCAAAAGAGTCCCCTCAGCCTTGAAGATTCTACAACAGTCACCGGGACCCCCGAATCCCGCAGGCTTCCGGTGGGGAGCGGCTGCCATGATTGCTCGCGGAATGGCCACGACGGAGCCACGAGATGGTGGTGCTCTCATGCTGATGCCAGCTTCAGTCTGAAACATCCAGAAACACTGTAGACTACCAATTTGATCAGTTCCGGTGGAGCCCCAACGTGACCCGGTAGAGAAGAACTTGCCCTCCCCTCTTTGACTGATGGTTCTTATAGCCTGTCCCTTCTGTTGTCATTTAACAGAACTTTTTGGACTGCTGAAAGGGGTTGTGTTCCGACCGCTGGTTGGTGGAGACATTTTGACTATATTCTGGACCTGCGTTGTCGCGTAATGCGTCATATGACGCGCCGCGTTAGCGCACCTGGAAGTGCTCCGGTGCACGAGGCGCAGCTTCCCGGAAGCGATCCAGAGCGCGGCGCGCAGCGTGCAACGTAAGCATAACAGGTCATGTGACTTGTTAATAAAACTTTTCATTGGTTCATTTTACTTTTGTTATTCTAATGATGGAAGGCTTGGTCATATGACCTAAAAATAACACTTTTCACTGCTTTCGAACATTTTTTTTCTTCCCAAATGATGAAAGCCCCACCTTTTTTTTTCTCACTCTGACTTGTAAAGCAAAGGACCCAGATGCATTTACAGTTTACCACTAACAATGTTCCAGGCTAATGTATTTTCCCGGGAAATTTACAACTGTCCTGCAAGTAAAATATTCCTATTTCGAGAAAAAGGGCGTTTCTTCGTCCCATGAGGGAGCCGTTGAACAAAAGAGGCTCGGCCTGCTGTCTTAGTCGCTGATAGGCATGAATATCAGATTCTTATCGATCACTTTATGTTGCAGGAGTAGAAAACACAACAGCCCTTGACCATTTATCTTTACTGCGTTCCTGCGTATTATACCTTTTAACCGTCATGTAATTGGGCTGCTTTATTTCACTTGCCTTTTACTGATTCGAAAACAGTGGCTATTATTCAAAACTTTACCAATCTAGGTACTACTACCATGTTTTGTTTTAAAAACCTTTATTGTGAAAATGTCAGTATACAAATACGGGCCTATAACCACGTGGGCCGGCCACGGAGCAAACTGGAATTGTATATGATGAGGGGACATTTACACTGTAGAAGAACGTAACGGGCGGGCCATTAGGTTGCAAGAACTAAGGTGTCTAACAGTTGCGGAATCGGTGGACGTACATTTTATAATTAAAGTAAGACAGGGCCAGTTACAATAAAATTATCTAGATATACATTTGCGGGCAAGTACCATAGGTGACGTTAATTCGAACTTTCAATAGTACAGTAATCAATAACACATCAGAACTTAATATCAATAGGGATGTCCAAATGTTCAATCAGTACTCGTCCCTGCCCGCCATGTGCTTCACAACTGCATACGTATCTCGTGATATCAAGGTTGGGCAACCAGTACACAACAAGGAGTTACGAGTCCCATTTATACCGGCGCCATTTTGGGCGAGGCCGGGCAGGTCCAGGATATAGTCAAAATGTCTCCACTAACCAGCGGTCGGACCAGAACCCCTTTCGGCAGTCCAAAAAGGTTCCGTTAAATGACAACAGAAGAGATAGGCAACAAGAACCATCAGTCAAAAGAGGGGACGCTTTCGTGAATGAGGCCCATGCCCTAGCAGGCAAGCGTCCGAGTTCCAAGGTGTCCCAGGGCCATTTTAGTGGACCAGGCCCAAATCCAAAGAGCCGGCCGCCATTTTGAGAGTCCTGTTGCAGCCGCCTATCACTGTAGCCGCAAGAGCAGGCGCAATTCAGCTGGATGGCGGGTGAGGCACTGTACCGCAAGAGCGGGCGGAACTCAGCTGGATGGGGGGTGAGGCACTGTGCCGCAAGAGCGGGCGGAACTCAGCTGGAAGGCGAGTGAAACGCTAAGAGGCGCCCCACTGCAGATGAGGTGCCTCCACCTGGGGAGGAGGGAGAGGCCCGTTTGCGCCGCCTCCCTCCCCCGGGCACCCCACGCCGTCTTTCGGCGCAGCATTGTAGGATGGCCTCACCAGTGAAACTTGCTGGACACCACCTCAGTGCCATCCGGATCTCGGCGCGTTGTGCTGCCTTCGGCGTACTGTAGCAGCAAGAGTGACCGCAACTCAGCTGAACGGCGAGTGAAACGCTAAGAGGCGCCCCACTGCAGATGAGGTGCCTCCACCTGGGGAGGTGGGAGAGGCCCGTTTGCGCCGCCTCCCCCCCCCGGGCACCCCACGCCGTCTTTCGGCGCAACATTGTAGGATGGCCACACCAGTGCGGCAACTTGCTGGACACCACCTCGGTGCCATCCGGATCTCGGCGCGTTGTGCTGCCTTCGGCCTATTCGCACATCGGTCCCCTACTGACGCCGCCTCACAGGCCAACGGATTTTATAGGCTTTTCATAGCCCAAAGCCGCATAACAGGTCATGTGACTTGTTTATAAAACTTTTCATTGGTTCATTTTACTTTTGGTTTCCTAATGATGAAATGCTTGATCATATGACCTAAAAATAACACTTTTCATTGGATTGAAACTTTTTTTTCCCAAATGATGAAAGCCCCACCTTTTTTTTTCTCACTCAGCAATCCAAAAAGGTTCCGTTAGATGACAAGAGAGGGGACAGGCAACAAGAACCATCAGTCAAAAGAGGGGAGGGCAAATTTTTCCCTACCGGGTCACGTTGGGGCTCCACCGGAAGTCATCGAATTGATAGTCTACAGTCTTTCTGGATGTTTCAGACTGAAGCTGGCGTCAGCATGAGAGCACCACCATCTCGTAGCTCCGTCGTGGCCATTCCGCAAGCAATCATGGAAGCCGCTCCCCACCGGAAGCCTGCGGGAGTCGGGGGCCCGATGACTTTTGTAGAATCTTCAAGACTGAGGGCACGCTTTCGAGAATGGGGCCCAAGCCCTAGCAGACAAATGTCTGAGTTCAAATGTGTCCCAGGGCCATTTTAGTGGACCAGGCCCAAATCCGAAGAGCCGGCAGCCATTTTAAGAATCCTGTGGCAGCCGCCTATCGCTACACCGCAAGAGTGGGCGCAATTCAACTGGATGGTGGGCGAGACGCTGTAGCCGCAAGAATGGGCGCAATTCAACTGGATGGTGGGCGAGACGCAGTAGCCGCAAGAGCGGGCGCAACTCAGCTGAATGGCGGATGAGGCACAGTGCTGCAATCGCTCCACTGGCTGCCTGTCGCTCGTCGGATCGAGTTTAAGGTGCTTTGCCTAGCTTTTAAAATTTTGAAAGGTATGGCTCCACCGATTTTGACGAATTTACTGACCCCATATGTCCCATCTCGATCCTTGAGATCGATGGGTCAGAATTTGTCTGTTGTTCCACGCTTTCTGCTGTGCAGGATGGGTGGCCGCTCCTTCCGGGTAGTGGCGGCCAAACTGTGGAACTCTCTTCCCAGTGAAATCCGAGCTATGGAGGATTTACTGCAATTCAGACGTGCCATCAAAACTTTTCTTTTTAACTAATGTTCCGGACTTTACTGAATGCGCTGTGTGATGTTGTGTTTACCTTTCCGGGCGCCAGGACGCCCCTTTGCTGGGGCAGCTGTGCGCGGTATAAAAGCCAATAACATAACATAACATAACATAAACATCTGAGTGGCGACTGAATCAGTAAAGGGGCGCCCCACTGCAGCAGAGGAGCCTCCACCTGGGGAGGCCCGTTCGCGCCTCCTCCCCCCCCCTGGGGCGCCCCACTCCGTTTTTCAGCGCAGCATTGTAGGATACCAAGACCAGTGTGGCAACTTACTGGACATCACCTGGGTGCCGTCCAGATCTCAGCACGTTGTGCCGCCTTCGGCCTATTCGCACAAAGGACCGCTACTGACGCCACCTCACAGCAGCCCATTGTTGCTTTGTTTAAAATGTTTTTACTTTGTTGGAGCGTTGTATATATTTATAGGTTAATAAAGTGTTATAATCCTACTACTTTGTTGGAGTGCTATATATTTTTAATGTGACACATAATTGTGAAGACTTTGATGTACAAAAAGACATCCCTGGAATCTTCCACTTCAGGCTCGGTCCCACACACCCTCACAGTGAGAATCCCCTCCCCAATCACAATACAGGATCGTTATCAGATAGTAGGAACGCGTGTGGTGTGACGGATCTCATGGGGTAGGGGCCTTGGTCTACTGTAACCCCTTTGAAGAGGGGTGATTCTTTACAGTTGGGGCCATAAACTACATCCACAGGGCTAAGTGATAGCCTGGGACCGGCCTGGACAATCAGACACAGAGGAAGAGGAGTGTCAGAGGGTACGGTAGTGAATAGGGTGAAAGGGAGGTGTCGGGCGGGCACAGGGTGTGATTCTCAGGGAAGAGCAGCGCAGATGGGGGGAGGTTTATGGCCCATGCATGAGAGACAGAGCGGGGGTGACCAGTGCATGGGGGAGATGCTTGCGAGGGTGGGGAGCCATGCTGAGGATCGACGGCGTGCAGAGAGTGGGTCTGGTCAAGGCATCTAAAATGGCTGCCGTGCACGACAAAAGTGTGGCATTGGAAAAAAGGCAAGATGGCGCAGACAATGTTTATCAATACGGATTCATTTATAACAATTATTTTTAACAATATATTTACTCGCAGTGACAAAATGGCGGACAACACTTCCTGATTTCCTTCGAATCGAACGTTAACAAACGTCACGCAGCAAAAAAATAAAAATCCGCTCACGCGCAGCCGCTGGAAGACATGTATCAACATATATGAGCATCCTCAGCCACCCTCAGAAAACATAGGGGGTCAGGATACGTCTCCCGTGCCACCTTATACCCATTTCTCACATTGTTTTTCCTCCATCTTGTAATTTAATTAAAACGAAACACAAAATGGCGAATTCCCGTTTCGCTACCGGTTCGCAAACCGGGAAGCGCTTCTACCTCGAAAAATCAAATTTTTTTTATCTGCCCCACGGGACCCTTTAATAACTCCAACATCATTCCTAGGGGGTCAAGAGGGGTCTACCTTGCCCCCTTTCATTAAATTCCCCCTTCATTTTTCTCCTCCTCTTGTCTCTCGATCCTACCGAGAGACAAGATGGCCGCCGTTTCGGACTGTTTAGAATGTTGACAGACACCGGAGAGCCAATCAGCTTCGCTTCGCAAAGTTCCGTAACGCGAAAAGTACGCGAACCGGAGCGCTACCCGGGACGCTGTCACAGATATATCTGTTTTTTAAAACGTTAATTTCTCAAAATCCACTGGAGCACATATATTGAGACCCAGCAAAGGCATATCGGGCTAACAGTCGCTACAATTTTGCCACGTTTCGTGCAAATCCATTCAGCCGTTCGACCTAAAAGTGAGGCCAAACGCCCTATGGAAAAATGAATGGGAAAAACGTGTTTTGGGACCCCCCTTTTTTCTCGGCCCCCCCTTGACGAAACCCCCCCAAATTTTCAGGGGCTGCTCAGAAACAAAATGTGCCATTTTCCTGAAAATGTCAGCCGATTCCGTCCACAAACGCCAAAGTTATTATACATAGAATTTTTAAAAGTCCCATAGAGAAAAAATCCTAACTATATATACCTACTGACATCATCCAGTGAATGTGGTTTGGTTCTATATTTAAATAAGTATTCTATATATAGAAATTTGTATTGAAGAGTGAGTGGAAGTTTTAGTGCCTGTATGAAGACTTTACTAGTAGTGTGATTAACTGTCTAAATGACTGATTTAAAGTGTCTCAATAACTATATGTGACAGTGATTAAAGTGTGTGAATATCTATATCAATCTTTGTCTTATTGTGTAAACTACGGCATAAGTTGATTACTACCTATGTGAAACTCTATATTCGTTTTTAATTAGTTAAGCGTCTATTTGTATGGGAGAGTGAATGTATCTGTGGTTGTGTAAGAGGTGTGTGACTGTCCAGATGTTGAAATAGTTGATTAAGTAGGTATATGATGTTAAGACTGCATGTGGAAACAGTTGTTTGGGTGAGTGAATATCTTTATGGGTGAGATGGTGATTAAATATATTTCGGAATGGTACACGTCCAATAAAGTAGAAATATAAAAGGCAGTGTATGTGAAAGTTCTTGTGTTTAAATAAGTATATATAAGACTCAGTGATTGTATAAGTGACTGTATAGAAAACAGTATACTTATAATAGTGATTTTATAACACACTAAGTATGACTTTCTATGTATATGAATACATACAATACTGTTTGTATAAGTATGTAGCTGAGTAAATGTAAGTATAATCAATTGTTTGCATAAGTGAGAAGGATGGCTGCATAACTGAATAGGATGTGTGCTGGCGTGCAATGTCAATATAGGTGTATAAGTATTTTTAATAACGTTCTATTGATCTTTCTCAGCATGTATATGTGAATCTATAGGTAAGTGTTTAGATGTGTGTTTAGATCTACAAATCAGTGAGTGGATTTTTAGAAAATTGTATTGGTATGTTATTGTTTTAAATATGGTACTCTATATTTTATAGTGAGTAATGAGAGGTTATACTAGTGTATGATGAGGTGTATCAGATTGTCACGTGGAAGATGTCTTCAGTGATGTCATTAGTGATGTTATTTGAGATGTCATCAGTGATGTCATCAGATATGTCACTGTCCATGTCATGAATGATGTAATATGTGACATCATCAGCAGTGGATTACAGGCGCGTAAGTTATAGTTAGTACAACTAACAATAACAGTGGAATTTCAATGGTTTTGTACGAGTGAAATGTCCAGCTAACTATAACACCCCTTAAACCTATGGTTTTTTCAATGAATTTCTAAGGTTTTTTAAATGCTAATTCCAAACTTTAACATGTATGAACCTATGGATTATTTAGTGAATTTCAAAGGTTTTTTAAATGCTAATTCCTAACTATAACATGTCTGAAACCTTTGTTTTTTCAGGGAATTTACAAGGTTTTTTCAATGATAATTTTTAAATGTATTAATTGTTATATTTTTTTATAGTAATTTACTACATTTTTTAATCTATTTATTTTTAGATATTTAAAGAAAATAACATTACATACTTTTTACATAAATTGAAAAAAAATGTTTTTGAAAAATATTGAAATTCTTTATATTTTGGTTGTTTTATATTTTTTTAAATATATTTATAATATTTTCTGAATTGTTTTTTTTTCCAAATTGTTTTGAGGAGTCGCGCACCCAAATTGCACCTTCCTCAATTACTGCGCAGAACATAGCCATCATTTTAGGATTGCTGTGTAGGATCCGCGTAGGGTGTGCGATAGGTGCGTATTTCCCTGCGCGATTGCTATGTGGCCCGTACGCGACTTCAAGCGCATACACAACATGTACGTATTACGCGACGCTCGCGTGTTTCCGCGTAACGTCATATACGTGTTCCATGCGGTAGGTGAGCGACTCCAGTGAAAAATGTTAATGTCTAAAAATATTACCAACTGGCGGTCGGCAGTAAGTATATATAGTTAGGATTTTTTTCCTATGGGATTTCTGAAAATTCTATGTCGAATAACTTTGGCGTTTGTGGACGGAATTGGCTGAAATTTCCAGGAAAATGGCACATTTTATTTCTGAGCAGCCCCTGAAAATTTGGGGGGTTTCGTCAAGGGGGGCCGAGAAAAAAGGGGGGTCCCAAAACGCGTTTGTCCCATTCATTTTTCCATAGGGTGGTTGGAATCACTTTTAGCTCGAACAGCTGAATGGATTTATACGAAACTTGGCAAAATTGTAGATATGGTTTGCCCGATGTGCCTTTGCTATGTCTCAATATATGTGATCCAGTGGATTTTGAGAAATTAACGTTTTAAAAAACAGATATATCTGTGACAGCGCTCCGGTTAGCGCTCCGGTTTGCGTACCTGACGCGTAACGGAACTTCGCGAAGTGAAGCTGATTGGCTCTCCGGTGTCTGTCAACATTCTAAACAGTCCGGCCTGGCCGCCATCTTGTCTCTCGGTAGGATCGAGAGACAAGAGGTGGAGAAAAATGAAGGGGGACTTTAATGAAAGGGGGCAAGGTAGACCGCTCCTGACCCCCTAGGAATGATGTGGGGGTTATTAAAGGGTCCCGTGGGGCGAATAAAAAAAACTCGATTTTTCGCGGTAGAAGCACTTCCCGGTACGCGAACCGGGTAGCTCACCGGTAGCGTAACGGGAGTTCGCCATTTTGTGTTTCGGATGAAATAAATCACAAGATGGAGGAAAAACAATGCAGGAAATGGGTATAAGGGGGCACGGGAGACGTATCCTGACCCCCTAGGTTTTCTGAGGGTGGCTGAGGAGGCTCATATATGTCGGGAAAAAAAATTGAATTTTTCGCGCAGTTAGCTGCCGGTACGCGAACCGGGTAGCAAACCGGATAGCGAACATAAGTGAAAATTAGTGAAAAAAGGTACATTCGAAATTTAAAAAGAGTTATGATAGTTAAGGTAGCTCTGAAAAGAGCTTTTGGGTTCTGTGTAAGTTCTAGGTACTTATAAGTAGGTACCAATACACAGTCTTAAATTTTGTATGAAAACTCTGTTTCCCTCATCTGAGAAGTGCACACCATCTCCTCTGTAGATATCTTGCATGTAGTAACGCAAGTTATTGTTGTAGATGGCGCCCATTCCATGGTCTCTCATATAAGCTGAAACAGACTTATTTACATGTTTCCTCGCTTTCTCAATTTGTGGACTAATTTGATTGGACCACCTCCATTTCTGTCTTTGGCATATATTGGAATATACCAAGGCAGTTTGAGGAAAAAGTGCCATCAATTGCTCAAAGGTGTCCTTTAAAAGCATTTCCAGACCTACCCCAGTCAAAGTGCCCAAATCATTTCCTCCACAGTGCACTAATATGAGGTCAGGGTTTGGCAAATGTAAAAAGGTTTTCACCAATGGTATCAATTGGTGACATCTCAATCCTCTTTGGCCAATCCATTTGATTTCCACATTTTGTAAATTGAGGTTGTGTAAATTTCTGTTATCAGCATACCTGTGAGCCCAGTGGATGTAGCTATGTCCAAGAATCCAGACAGAAAACATGGTGAGAGGAGGTTCTGCTGCAGTCAGATGAAGTGTGGGAATGAAATGGCAGTTGAAACAGTAGGAGTTTGTAAAGAAAAAAACTGTGGAGTTTCAGTGCTAATGATTCACTAGCAGTGATTGGTGGATTTCCATTTCTGAAAACAGAAAGTTAGGTTGCATGGATGTGTTCTTTGAAAGATGTAATTTGAATGGTTAAGAAAAAATGATTTTAAGAAACATTGCAGTGGATTAGCAGGGGTACTGAGAGTTCAGAGTTCATTTGAAACATTGTTGTGTGAGCTTGTAAACATGAGAGGTCTTTCAGGAGGTAGTTGCTATGGAAAAAGGGCAGAAACGGCAGAGGGGGGAAGGCTGTTGATTTGAAAAAAATGAGGGAAGAGCTTTGATTGGGTGACATGAGAGATATGTGTGATGAAATACAGCATTTCTGTGCCTTTGTTGGTTGCAGCCTCTGGAGTGCATACCCTTTGCTCTGCTAAAGAAAAATTGGTGTGTGTCTGAGACTGTTTTGAAATTCAAAAAGCATTTGCTAAGGTGAGAAAAAATTCATTTAATTTAGATAGAGACTAGTATAGTTTATGGAGAAAATAAGGAAGCCAGCTGTGCATTTAAAATGTTGTTTTGTGTCAAGTGTTTTCATTATTTTTTCCAAAAAGATTTTGCTTATTTGAGAAATTATAATTATAGATAATGTGAAGTATTAGTACTGACAGGGTGTGCTTGTACATAGGAGGTGTGCTGTGTTTTCAAATTATGACCAGAAAATCGTTTTTTAACAAAAAGACATTTCACTTCCCAACATGAATATGGGACAATAATTTGCTTGTTTGTTGGTTTAAAAACTCGTTTCTTGAAGTCATTTAGATTTCACAATATGTTCTGCAAGAGTTACATAGTCAACATGGGGGCATATTTACAAGGCTTATGAGACACATTCACGTCATTTTCCCCATTTTAAAAGTGACTTTAAAGGTGGTGCAAGGTCCTTGTTAATCCACCCTCATGAGTGCTTTGCAAATTTAAGTCATTTTCCCCTGGTGTATGTGCCTTGTAAATACGCCCCTATGTGTGCTAGACAATTTTAAGGTACTTCTCCCATGAATCTGGGAGACTAATTTGCTTACGTGATGTGTTTAAAAATCGTGCTAAGGTGAGAAAAGATTTATTTAATTTAGAAAGAGATTAGTATGCTTTTTGGAGAAAATAAGGAAGCCAGCTAGGGTGTGCTTGTACATAGGAGCTGTGCTGTGTTTTCAAATTATGACCAGAAAATCGTTTTTTTAAAAAAAGAAATACTTTTCACATTGATGAGAAGGACAACATGGGGTCTGCTTTTTTAAATAAATATTTCATTTCCCAACATGAATATGGGAGAATAATTTGCTTGTTTGACGGTTTAAAAACTCATTTCTTGAAGTCATTTAGGTTTCACAATATGTACTGCTAGAGTTTCATAGTCAGTATGATAATAATGATATACATTTAGGACTGTTTAGGGGGCATGGATAGGCTGAGGCTTCTGTAATTGTCAAAGGAGGAGAATTATGTACATTGCACTGCTGCATACAGTCCTCACCTTCTGCGTACTCTTGGATATGCTAGACTATATCTGCTCAATGAGATACATAAGCTGAGGAAACACAGGTGATGTGATTGTGAAATGAGCAAAAATATTTGCACGTTTTTTAATTACATCACCTGTGTTTCCTAACATTACTAATCACATTGTGCAGATGAGGTTTAGGCCTGTCCAGGGAGACAGAGGAGGTCTGGCCTTTGTTCAAGTGTGCAGTGGACATGACTCACTTCATCTATTGGCCTGCACATGTATTATGTCCTCTGTACTCTTCAACAAGCCAAAATTTCATCTGCATCCCTGAGTAGGCCTCACCTCAAACAAACTTTTGTGACTGCAAGACCTGCCTTTTTGCTCCTAGATATTTCTTGGTTTTACCATGGCTGCCAGACAATCCAGCATACCTCTGGATAGGCCACACCTTATGGTGGTGCAAGGGCCTTGTAAATACGCCCTCATGTGTGCTTGGTAATTTTAAGTCACTTCCCCCTGGTGCAAGGGTCTTGTAAATACACCCTCATGTGTGCTTGGCCATTTCAAGTCACTTCCTCCTGGTGCAAGGGCCTTGTAAATACGCCCTCATGTGTGCTTGGCAATTTTAACTCACTTTCCCCTGGTGCATGGGTGTGGTAAATACACCCTCATGTCTGCTTGGCAATTTTAAGTCACTTCCCCCTGGTGCATGGGTGTGGTAAATACGCCCTCATGTCTGCTTGGCAATTTTAAGTCACTTCCTCCTGGTGCAAGGGCCTTGTAAATACGCCCTCATGTGTGCTTGGCAATTTTTTACTCACTTCCCCCTGGTGCATGGGTGTGGTAAATACGCCCTCATGTCTGCTTGGCAATTTTAAGTCACTTTCCCCTGGTGCAAGGGCCTTGTAAATACGCCCTCATATGTGCTTGGCAATTTTTTACTCACTTCCCCCTGGTGCATGGGTGTGGTAAATACGCCCTCATGTGTGCTTGGCCATTTCAAGTCACTTCCTCCTGGTGCAAGGGCCTTGTAAATACGCCCTCATGTGTGCTTGGCAATTTTAACTTACTTCCCCCTAGTGCATGGGTGTGGTAAATACGCCCTCATGTCTGCTTGGCAATTTTAAGTCACTTTCCCCTGGTGCAAGGGCCTTGTAAATACGACCCCATGTGTGCTTGGAATTTTAACTCACTTCCCCCATGGTGCAAGGGCCTTGTAAATACGCCCCCTTTGTCTATGTTGTTAAATTACTGTAGGTAGAATTGACAACTAGTGTGTTAATTGTTTGCCTACTGTTATTAGTTTACTGTTTGGTAATATTGGTTAATATCAATTTTGTAAAAAAATTTCCACAGATTTAACTGAAGATCTTTAGAAAACTTTAAAAATGCCCTCAAGGCAGAGAACACAAAAAGAAGCAAAGCGACTTACACTCCACCTTGGTAAAGATTTGCAGCAGTCCTCTACTATTAAATCGTATCAAGTCGCCAAAAAAGCTCCGGGTAAGAACATAAAATCATTTTTAAAAAGAATTTGCAGACAAAAAAATACCAGTATTGAACATGTTTTAGTGCATAAGAAGAGAGACAATTTAACCCTTTCGATGCTGATGACGAGCTCAGCTCGTCATCAGCCACGGTGGTCGTGTGCTGATGATGAGCTGAGCTCGTCATGAACAAATGGCATCAGTGATTTTCCAGCACAGGAGGGGAAAACGCCTAGCAGCCAAGGTGTTAAAGGAAAAGGAAAGGCCCGTCAAAAAAGTTTCTGCTACAGCAGGAGATAAGTCTGTGCATGGCATTAGAAGGGAAAATCAATTCAGGGACATTCGTAGGCGAATGTTCCGCAACAGGATAATTGTCAATTTGTTAAAAAAATTTAAGAAAGGCCAACAGAAAGTGGCATTTTATAAGAAAAAGAAAAATGTAGAGAAAATTATTGATCAGGCTTTCGAAATTAAGCGAAAGTTATTTATTTTGGTAATCAATAGAATTAGGAAACTAAACAAGGTAATTTCTGATTTCAAATCAAATAGTAGATGGAAGAGAGTAGTTAATCATAGTAATTTTTGTGAAGTTTTCTCAGGAGAATGGATGCATAGTTCAAGTTGTGAGGCATTTTTCAATGAGGAGAGTTACTTCCAGGACAATGATTTGGTGCATGCAGTTGACACCAGTGGTCGAGCATATGAGGTAAAAGATGGTTGTCCGGCTGAAAAAGAAAAACTTGTGTCTGCAGATGCAGAAGAGGTGTTAGGTGATGAGGTTTTAGGAAGACGTCCTAAGGGACCAGTGTACACCTGGAAATGTGGTAGTATTTGTAGTGTGCGACAGGATTCCATCAATTTGCTTAGTGATTTTGTTCGTACATTTAATAAGAACAGTTTAAAACAGAAAATGAAGTTGTTGCAAGAATTAGATCCTTGCAGAGTGAGAGAAGTAACAGGTTTGCATGGGCATTCACTGGCTTGTCTTTCCAGAAGAGTATGCCAGAGTGTTTTTCATCATTTCAGGATGCTTGCAGTGCATCATAATAAAGTGAGGAAATTAGTGAGAATGTTGTATTATGCTAAGAGTCCAGCAATTATGCTTAAACAATTGAGCAGTGCTCTTTTGCATGGTTCAGAACTACATGTGAAGAATATTTGTGAAGAAATTGAGTTCTGTTACTTTGCTAGTAAAGAGAACAATGTTGAAATTGACCCAGTAGAAGAAGGTAATGTGGAAGAGAGTGTACAGATTTCTAATATAGATAAGTTTCACAAGGACATTTCCATCTTTCAGGTGAAATCAAGTGAGAGGCCTAATTTCACTTGTGTGTGTTGTCGACTGACTTATTATAAGAATCAGACTAAGTTCGTGGATTTATATGCAAAAAGTGAAATGGAAAACAATAGTGAATGGAAGGATTTTGCCACATACTTGATGGTAGAAAATTGTTTTGATTTGGGATCGGACCAACGTATGTGTACTTATTGTTTTAACAAATTAAACCAAAACCGGATGCCTGCTAGAGCGGTTCATAATAATCTGGAATTGGTTGACATTCCTTCTGAATTGAAGTATTTAAATACTTATGAATCTATTTTGATTCAAAGTGTGCATCCCTTTCAGGCTAGTGTATGAATGGAGCCAAAGACAGGGAAATAGCCTTAATCAGATTTACAGAGAGGATTAAAGGGAAGAGTTGTTTATTTGCCTTTAGATTTGAAGAAAAACATTAATACAATTGGAGTAGAGAAAGTGGAAGAGGAACCTCTGGTTATCCTAGTTAATGGGGTTCCGACAAAGAGTAAGAAAATCTGGCAAGATTTAGTGGATGTTAGGAAAGTCAAAAAGGCAACATTGTATTTGATAAAAAACAATGAGTACTACAAGAATGTATGTGTTGCAGAAGAGGAAGTAAGTGAAGAAGAAGACAGCAAATTGTGTGCTGGACAAATTGAGAAAGTAGAAGCCTCTAAAAATGAAGAAATATATGAACATTATAGTGTTCATCCTTTGCATTCCAAGGAAGTCATGGGGAATGCTATTGAGTTGTTTCAAATGAAACAAGCCAAAGGGAGTCCTATTAGTGTTTGGGAGGAAAGTTTGGAAGCTCGGTGTTTTCCACAGTTATTTCCCACAGGTCGAGGAGGACGATATGATGAGCGACCTGATCAAATTCCTGCTTCTGAATACCGGACTTTACGATTGTATGCAGAAGATCCTAGGTTTCATCAATGCATTCCCTATTTGTTTCATCTATTGTTTGAAAGTGATCTGTCTGGACTGTCTTATGCAGTGAACCACATCCTGAAAGGTGGTGTACAACTGCGACATATCTCAGCAAGGGACTTTATGGATAAAGTCAATGTGCAAGACAGTATTTTGGATTCTCACCTGATTAATCTGATGGCATGTCAGCGTGGTACTAATGAGTATTGGTACCGTCGTCATGGTGACTTAAAATGTATGCTGAGGAACTTAGGAACTCCCACATGGTTCCTCACTCTCAGCTGTGCTGAGTATGGCTGGGAAGACTTACTTGAATTTCTACGAGAGGCAAATGGAAACATTGAAAATATTGAATTCAAGACACCCGTAGAACTGTGCTCTTTGGATCCAGTGAATGTATGCAGGTACTTCAATCAGAGATTTGAAGCTATGATGTCTTTCATCACGAACAAGAAAAATCCACCTCTTGGAGAGGTGTTGGATTTCTTCTGGAGAAAGGAGTATCAAGCACGAGGTGCTCCTCATATACATATGCTGCTATGGATCAAAGATGCACCCAAATTTGGAACAGATCCAGATGACTTAGTGATGAATTTCATAGAACAGTATTCTACATGTGCTGTTCCAAAGACAAAGGAAGACAAAAGTCTAAGAGAACAAGTTTTACGGGTTCAAAGCCATTGTTGTGGAAAGTACTGTTGTCGTAAATTCAGAAACAAGAACAAGTACTATACAAAATGTCGTTTTGGATTTCCACGATCGGTGATATCTAAAGGAAGAGTGAACAATTTGATGTCTTCGCTGCGACATAATGTGACGAGGAAATCACCCAAAAATACATACAATTTGAAGAGAAACGAAGAGTCCAAGAACATCAATGACTACAACCCAGTGATTTTGTCCATGTGGAATGCTAACATGGATATACAGTTTGTGGCTGACAACTGTATGGCTGTGGCTCGGTATGTGACGTCTTACATCACAAAAAAAGAAAAGACAGAACTCCCATGAAAAGAGCCTCAGTAAGAAGTTGTACAGTTTCAATCTGAAGAGGTTGTCGCATCGAGAAATCGGAGCTTACGAATGTTCTGACCGGTTATCTTCAGCAAGTCTCTATGCCAAATCTAGGAGTATCATTTGGGCAAGTCTTGGTCTTGCTGCAACACGTAATCGAGTTCTCAAACCTGTACGGGAAATTGAGTATTTGGCGGAGAAGGAGCCAAGCAGTACAGATATTTTGAAGACCAACATGTTGGATACATATTATCCAAATAGAAGCAGTCACCTGGAGAATGTTTGTCTGTATGAGGTTCTACAAAATTACATTTTCAAGAGGAACATCACAGAAGATATTGATAAAGGAGTGTATGCTGTAATTGGAAGTGAGGGATGTCTGGTCAAGCAAAAAAAATGTCTATTGGTAAATCATCGAAAATTGGATTGCGAATCTCCAGAAAGAAAAGAGTTTTTCTATTTAGCTCTTTTGCAACTTTTCAAGCCTTGGCGTGCAGAAGAGGAACTGCTTGGAGATTTCATCTGTTACGAAGACTCTTTCAATGCAGCCAAGGAGTCCATAGAATGTCGTGCTTTTCCAAAATATCTAGAAATGTTGAATGCAGAAATCGAGCAGGAAGCAACAATTGCAGCCGAGATTGCTAGAGACAGTTCTCAGGACAGTCAGATTTCTGTTTCATTGAGTTAGGATCCACTAGGAGGACCAGTTATCGAAAATGAAGCTGCCACTGCCATGATTGAAGTGGAAAGAGCCATGGCACATGCTCAGGAGGATGTGGTTAACTTAGAAGATTTGGAAAGACAACTCAACGTTGAGCAGAGGAAAATATATGACGAAGTTACCAGCCAAATTGATCATGGATTAAGTCATGAGAAGAAAGAGTGCTCATGTACGTCGTTGAAGCCTGTCCGACTGTACGTGAGTGGAGAAGCAGGAACTGGAAAAAGTTTCCTCATTAAAGCAATTTCATGTTATCTGCAGAAAAGGACTGAGTCATCACTGTCCTGTGTTGTCACCTCTCCAACTGGACTGGCAGCACATAATATTAAAGGTATTACTTTGCATCGGCTACTGATGCTGCCAGTGGAGCATGATAACAAATTACAATACCACAAGTTATCGGGAGATGCTTGTTGTGAAGTATCTAGAGTCCTGAAGAAGATGAAACTTCTTATCATTGACGAAGTAGGCATGGTTTCCAATGTCATGCTTGCCTTTGTGCATTTGAGAATGCAGGAAGTTCTTAAAACAGAGTATGATGTGTTATTTGGTGGCAAACAAATCATTGTTTTCGCTGATCTTCTGCAGCTGACACCAGTGAAAGGACAACCAGTGTTTAAACTGCTTACGCATGAAGATACCAGGAAGTGCCTAGGGAGCATTGGCAACGTTAACATATGGTTAAACTTCAATTATGCTGAGCTGCGTGAAAATATGCATCAGGCGAAGGATGAAGATTACAAGAATATTCTACAAGATGTTAGAATCGGGAAAGTGACTGAGCGTGGGAAAGAAGCTTTACATGCACGATTACTGTCAAATTTGTATCCAGAAGAAGACGTTCTGCCAGAGAATATTTTTCATAAAATTACTGAGAAGAAATCGGGAATATGCTTGATGCCAACTCTTGCAGAATGTCCCATCTTCAACAACAAAATGTTGACTTTAGAAAACCAAGAGATTGTGAAACTGGAAGCTATTGACAGAATAGAGCATATGGGTGCAACAATTGTTTTGTCTGAGAATTTGAAATCTAAATCGGATTCATTAGAGAAGACTATATCTAAAACTGCTGGTTTTGAAAAGACCCTGAATGTGTGCTTAAATTGCCGTATTATTTTGAGAAGGAATTTACATGTTGAAAGAGGTCTGGTAAATGGATCAATGGGTAATGTTGTTGATTTTGAGAAATACAGAAATAGAGATGGAATTGAATTTTTTAAAATTAAATTTGATGGCATTGAGGAAGTACAGCTAATTGGTCGTTGCACAGCTAGGTTTTTGCTTATAAAAGACTTATATGTTCGCCGTAAGCAATTTCCTGTTTGCTTGGCATATGCGGTGACAATCCATAAATCACAAGGTTTAAGTGTAGACAGTGCTTTGGTGAATATTGGCAGTTCTGTGTTCAAGGAGGGTATGGATTATGTGGCATTGTCACAAGTCAGAACTTTATCGGGTTTGTACTTGATTGAGTGTGATGTCACAAACATTTGTGCGGATCTAGATTGTGTTATGGAATACAATAGGTTAAGAAGACAGTATGCGCCACATTTGCCTCAATATCCTTTGTTTGAGAAACGTGTGGTAGGCCGGAAACGAAGAAATATCACTAATAGTAGGGAGGTTGTAGCAAAAAGACCAAAAGTCGATGAACCCAAAATTGTAAGTAGAAAGAAAATTAATTCTGTTGAAGATGTTGTTGGTTTTCAATTTGAAAATAGTTCTGGTGTCAACTGCTATGCTAATGTAGTGGTTAATGTTGTGTTTTCTCTAGAAACTTTAAAAGAACAGATTGTGATCAATTTGGATCAAAGTTTTTGCTGTTTGTTGAATTCTGTGTTAGAGAAATGTAGCGCTGATAGAACAAGAGTAGAAAGTTTGTCTGAAATTCGAAATCTGTTAGACAAATGTTCAGGTCAAACACAATTCTCTCAAAATATTCAGCAAGATTGTCAGGAGTTTTTAATGTATATGCTTAATGTATTGCAAGATGAAGGTGTAGATGTAGATCATCTGTTTGGCCTTTCTTATCAATGGCAGCATGACTGCGAGAATTGTACGTTATCAAGTACTACTAGTGTAGACTCAGAAAGATTTATATATTTAACTTTGCCAGACAGTAAATCAGTATCCTTTAATAAGCTAGTAAAAGCAGCCGATCAAAACATGGAGTGTAGCCAATGTAAGTCTGCAATGCTGTCTACATTATTTATACGAAGATATGGCCAGTATGTCATTTTAATGTTCCAACGATGTAGGCCTGATGGAACAAAATTGACAACTTTAATTACAAATTTTGTGGCTTCTTAGTTGTCAATATCAGGAAGGACTTTTCTAACTGCAGCAATTATATATCATGAGGGTCCTTCAACAACATCAGGACATTACACAACTTATTTGAAGTCTGGAAATGGCTGGTCATTCTGCAATGATTCTGTTTTAACTTTCAAAAAAAGATTGCCTTTTCACCTTAAAAATTCTTACCTGGTGTTCTTACAACCAAAATTTTAGGGAAGGAATCTCGGGATTTGTTCTGAGGAATTTCAAGAGGTTCTAATGGCTCCTACACTATATAGCCTTGTGGATAAGTGTAGCACAGAGCGAAAATTGTTTTTTTTAATAAGCTAATTCAAGCAGCAGATCAAAAGAAGGAGTAGAGGTAATGTAAGTCTGCAATGCTGTCCACATTATTTATTGAAACTTATGGGTGAAATGTCATTTTACAATTCCAACTATATAAACCAGATGTAAATAAGTTGTCAAGTCTAATTAAAAATGTTTTGGCTACACAGTCGTCGATTTCAGGAAGAACATTTGTAACTGCAGCTATTATATGATAAGATGGTCCTTTGACAACATCAGGATATTACACAGCTTATTTGAAATGTAAAAAAGGCTGGTCTTCCGGCAATGATTACTATTTGACTATGAAGCAATGTTGCCTTTTGACTTGTTTTCAGAAGTGAGAATTTAGGGTAGGTAACTGGACTATAATGATTCTAGGTGTTGCTGAAATTTAGTGTGCTGTTTTAAATTGCTTTGTATGTCACATTTTTGTTAAAACGATGGAGCTTATCTTTCAGAAAGTGGCGGGCAGAAAATAATAACAGCACAACAGAGTATAAGCTGTTCATAGGACATCCTTTGACGTCATGGAAAGTAAGTTACTTTTGAGGAGTTCAGATTTCTGATTGGTTATATTATATGGGTTTTTTAAACACAATCATTTTGATTGTGTTTTTTTTTCCCCGCTGGTATATGATGAATACCTTCAACTCACTGTTTGTAGTGAAATTTGATATATTCTGAGAACAGCAAAAATAAACCATTTAATATGTATAATTAATTCTGTACTTTGAATTGTGATTTTTAATATGTACTCATCTTGTCTCATGCTCACTCATCTTTTACTACCTTCTATCAATTTTAAACTTTTTGTTCTTTCATTCACAGATTGAAAGTATAAAAATAACAAGTGACTAAGTTAACGACAATTATAAGCTAAGTGTTTAATACTCATTCCGTTACATCTCTATCACATTTCACTTTTATTAGTTCAACTGCTTCATTTCTTTAACCCTCAGTTTCCTGCCTTTGCTACTTCCCTCATTCCTTTTCTATTATCTATTATACAGTATCTCTGTGTTACTCCCTCAAGCTATCTTTTAACATTATTCTCTCTGTCTTCTTCCCTTATACTCACTCTTCCTTTTTTTTTTCTTTTTTTTTTGTTTCGCTTCCGGTTCGCGTACCGGGGCGCGAACCAGGAAGCGAACTTTTTATAAAAAGAGGTTGCCAGAGTGCTAAACATTCTAGCATTTTTTTTATAAATGGGAGGTAGTTCTGAAAAGAACTTTTTTTATTGTTTTTGATGTTTAAAATTTTTTTAATTATTTTTATGAACATTTTTTGTCTTTCTTTGTATTTTAAGAACGGTTTTATATTTTTTTTGATTTTTTTGGGGGGGGCAAACGAAAAACAGTCATTATGAAGGGCTCAACAGGAGCAGCAAAAAAAAAGATAATTTACTTTCGGGGCCGTTTTGAACATTTATGATTTTCATAAGCTGTGTTTATGAGAGTTATACTTTTTTCCCCATAGGACATTAACTTGCCGCAAAAAATACAGGTATGTTTCATGTTACCAAAGTTCATCTGTATGTTTGGGACCGTCTCCCTCGCCTCTGGTCCCGTTACTGTCTGCTCAGCTGATGTACTGGCCACAGGAGGGGGGTTTTCTTGTAGTTCACGTACCTGTGCAGCACTGTAATTAATAGGATGCCACCTCTCCATGTGGCTATGCATGGTGTAATTCCCATAGCTGTATTTTTTATCTGTTCCTCTGGATAGTTCCATGTCACAGATCAAACAAGTGACATAACGGGCATTCACTTTTTTTTGGCCCTGGGGATATGTAAAGAATTGCCAGATGTAGTTTACTTTGACATGGGACCTCCTTGGTTCTTCTTGCAAAAACGGCCTTCTCACTTGCTGACCTTCCTCTTCTTCCTCTTCTTCTTCCTCTTGATTAATGAGGACCTGAGGAGGTGGTCCATCCTTTTTTGGTGGTGGTGGTGGTGGTGGAGGGGCTGCAGCAGCTGCAGCTACAACACTTGCCATTCTTGAAAATTTCCAAAGTAGGTCTTTCTCTCATAAAAATGAAAGTCAGAGTGAGGAAAAAAGGTGGGGCTTTCATCATTTGGGGAAAAAAATGTTCTAAACCAATGAAAAGTGTTATTTTTAGGTCATATGACCTAGCCTTACATCATTAGGAAACCAAAAGTAAAATGAACCAATGAAAAGTTTTATGAACAAATCACATGACCTGTTATGCTTACGTTACGCGTCCCGCTACGCACCCGGAGCGCTTCTGGGGCGCTGCGCTTCGCGCCTCGGTTCGCGCTCCGGAGCACTTCCGCGGCGCGTCATAAGACGCATTACGCGGCAATGCGATACGTCGCGTTTATGCGACGCGTCACAATGTTGTTTTCTTGCGCGGCAGTTGCGCTAACGAAACGTTTCCCGGTTCGCGGATTAAAAAAAATATATACATAAAAAAATTATATTACAAACATATAAAATATATTTTTGCATTAAAATAAGAATACATTTTACAGCTTTTGATATTTGCTGTTAAAAAACCATTGAAATTCACTGAAAAAACCATAGGTTATTGACCATATATAGTTAGGAATTAGCATTTACAAAACCTTAAAAATTCACTGAAAAAAACCATAGGTTATAGACCATATATAGTTAGGGATTAGCATTTACAAAACCTTATTTTACTCGCACAAAACCATTGAAATTCGCATTGAAATTCGCATTGAAATTCGCATTGAAATTCGCATATATAGTTAGTTGCACTAACTATATATCGTGCACCCGCAATCCACTGCTGATGATGTCACATATTACATCATTCATGACATGGTCAGTGGCATCACTGATGACATCACTGATGACATCTCAAATGACATCATTGATGACATCACTGATGACATCTCAAATGACATCACTGATGACATCTCATTTGACATTACTGATCACATCACTGATGATATCATTCATGTGATAATACGATGAACCTCTTCAGACTCTAATATAACCTTAGATACAATCAGTGTAAACAGACACTCACAGATTGTCACTCATCCATGGAGTTACTCATACATCTAGTCAGTCATGCAAAGAATCAATCACTCCTCCATTTCCTCAACTACACAGTTATACACACCTTACTTATTCAAACATATTCTAACACATATTTACTCTCTTATACAATCACTGATACAAATTTTCAATGATCCATGCAGCCACTCACACATTCACTGGCTCTTATACACAGTAATTTATATATGTCAACTCTCACATGTACTGTGTTTTAATATGTACTTACTTTGACATGTAGCACTGAGATATCCATTCACTCACCAATACACTCATACACACAGTCAACCACCCATACAGCTGTTTCCACATGCAGTTTTGAACCCATACATCTAGTAAATCAACTGTTCACACATCTATGCACAGTCACACACCTCCGATCACCCAGACACACACTCACTCTCCCATACAAATACTTGGGCAACCAATCAATAACCCATATAGTTAATCATATAGGTACTGATCAACACATGCAGCAGTTTACAGAACAACAGACATAATGATGCACAAATTAAGACAGTTTAGTCACTAACCCATGCTCTCAGTGAGACACATTTAATCACTCTCTCATACAGTCAGTCATGCACCTACTAAATCCTTCATCCAGACACTTATACATCCACTCATTCTTCAATATGTAAGACATATTTTTACTTTACAGAAACATACAGTCACTGGATGATGTCATCAGTGATGTCATCAGTGATGTCACTGACCATGTCATGAATGATGTAATATGTGACATAATCAGCAGTGGATTGCGGGTGCGCGATATATAGTTAGTGCAACTAACTATATATGCGAATTTCAATGGTTTTGTGCGAGTAAAATAAGGTTTTGTAAATGCTAATCCCTAACTATATATGGTCTATAACCTATGGTTTTTTCAGTGAATATATATATATATGTATTTAATATAAATATTAAGGCAAGACATTATCTGAGCTAGTCAAAAAAATAATATTCTTTTAGTTTTAATAAACTTATATTACTTTTAAATGCAATTTCGCGAAGTTGCGCTGAGTGCGTGCTGCGTGTGCGTACCCTATGCGGAACCCATGTGACCAGAAAAAAAGAGATTTGATTGGTTCATAACACTTCCTATTCTAAGTATTGAAAAACCCCACCCATTTCAATCACTCTTCTTATACCTTCCTTGGGAGAAAACCTGTGCTGAGAAAAACTTAATTTTTCTTTATTGGAGAGCTGAATTTCCTTTCTGCAGACAAAAATGGTTACCCAACTGCCAGAGTCATCTGATTCTGACCATTCAGATGTAGAGGGATTTCTACCAGAACCTCCCTGTCCCTCCTTTTCCGGAGGTGACATGTAAGATTTGCAAGGCTGTGTTATCCAGAGGAGATTCTAATAAGAAATACTCCTGTGGCACTGCAAGCATGCAGAAGCACCTACAATCCCTGCATCCAGTGAATTACGCTAACGAAGAATGCAGAAGACTCCGCCAAAATGCACCTCAACCACCGGCAACTGCAAGTGCCTCTGGGGCATCACCTTCAGCTTCCCATCCGGACATTCGTCCACAGTTTGGAAGAGTAAAAATGCACTGTATGCAGTGTAATCGGTTAATCTGCTATGGGGAGCAATCGGTAGACCTAGTTTGCAGGGCAATCAACAACCATCGTTGCTAGAATTTGTTTTTCACCCAAAAGTCATGGTTTTGTTCGTCCCGTGACTTTTTGTCCCTCTTAAAAAAAAAAAATTCAAAAAATCTTTTTTTTTAATGAAACTACACAAAGAAAAAAAAGTTATTTTCAGAACTAACTACTCTGGTTAAAAAAAGAGCTACATTTGTATACAAGCGTGTTAAAGTTTAGATGAATGCATGTGTAGTGCATAATATATTGAAACAATGCATTTGTGGTGTATGGTGAATGTATAAGTGCAGAACTATAAGGAAGTGCTGCAGCATGACACTGTAATCTCTTTATCTACAGCGTGCTGTGGTACTTCCGAAGCACAGGGATGCAACATATGTCCATAAATATGTTGCAAATCTATGCTTCCCTCTGCACTGCTGCTTAAACTGCAGCCATGTGGTGACACAGGCACCCTTGCACAATGGTGCAAGGATATCTGTGTCATGTGGAGTTTGTTTTTGTGCAAAAAGACTTGCCTTCCTGCAAAAAACAATCAGTGAACACATTTTTCTCTTACAATGTATGCTGTGTATTGTAGCATGTATTGAAAGAGAAAAAAAGAGGAGAAGTTAAAAGAATTCTCCTTGTTGTGCCTTGCTACATCAATTGGAGGATGGTGCAGCATTCACACACATGTCCAGATTTATCATTTGTGATGAATCTGGTGATGTGTCTTGTTCTATGACTGTTCTGTGCGAACACGCACAGCAACACCTATAGAACACCCTTTCAATGCAAAGTGGTGTGTATGATGAGGTCGTATTTACATGGAGAAGAATGGGTATACAGAGTGCCTTCTCTTCTCCTTGAGTGTTTTGTATTATCACTATGTTACAAAAAGTGACATATTGTTGGTACAGGATGCTTTCTACACATATCTGGTGGGTTAGTTGGCCCCCAGTGACACTTTATCCTGTAACTTAAAACACCCAAAGAGCATCTTTCCACACATATCAATTCCATCCATCTCCCCTTTCTTCACCTGTGTGCAAACACAGGCCATCGTGCATTTTAAACTTACCTTCACAGTAATAGAAATAAAAAATGCTACACATTTTTTTCTGTTGTTTTTTGTAATCTAAATTTGTGAAATATTTATATTTTAGAAGTAGGATCTGTAAAAGAGAAGAAAAAATACAGTTATAATATATAATATTATATTTTTTACAATACAGCATAATTTTAACATTTTACAAATTATTTTCTTTGCCTTTTTTGCTGTCCTCAGAATAATTAGAATTTTACTAGAAGCAGTGATTTGAATCATACTCATCACATAACAGCGGGCAAAAAAAAAACATCACTTTCCACATTTCTTTCAATTCCGTCTTTTCTGATTTTGTAATGTAGGATGTTACGTATCGAGCAACAGCAATGGAATTGTGCGCAACGTACTGAATATCCATGTTAGTATTCCACATGGACAGAATAACCGGATTGTAATCATTTATGTATTTTGATTCTTCGCTTCTTCTCAAATTGTAAGTATTTTTTATAGACTTTCTTGTGATGGTATGTCACATAGCTGACATAAAACTGTTCACTCTTCCTTTGGATATTACAGGACGTGGAAATGCAAAACTACATTTGGTATAGAACTTATCCTTAGACTTGTACTTTCGTCGACAGTATTTTCCACATTGATGGCTACCTTCCTCGGAAGCGGTCGTCGCTCCTAAGGCTCCCTGATCCTCCAGACTTACAGCTTGCTCTCTGCTGCCTGGGATCTGCTGCCTGACATCGTAGCGCCATTCTGACCATTGCTGCCTGGTCCCATTCCACAGTGTCACTCCGACTGTGCCCCAATATCGTACTGCTTATCTTTGTTTACGTCTCCATTTTGTTGTTGAGCCAGTCCCTACACCCCGCCCCCGCCTCCCATGTGAGAGCACCTCGCTCCGCCCCCTCTTCTATCCACATATGTCAGATGTCTTCTCGCGCAGCGTCCACGCGCAGCGGTCGCGCCGAAGGTGCGCCAAAGGTAAGCCCGTCTGCGCCCGTCCGCGCTAAGCCCGCGCCCAGCGCCAGACCCCCTGGCCCCCGTCCCATCCACCTCACCCGCATTACATACGCCGCCTCCACCCTCTTAGCCCTTAACCCCGGTCGACTTCCCAACTGCGCCCAAGCCGCCCCTGGACACACCCATGGACCCTTCACATGCAACTCCTGCAAGTTTGACGGCACCAAGACCAACTCCTCATCCACTAACACCAAACAGAGACCTGACACCAACCACCTGAAGTGCATCCTGCTCAACACCCGCTCGGTCCACAGACACGCCATTGACCTCTGGAATCTACTAGACACCATTTCTCCGGACGTCGCCTTTCTAACAGATACATGGATAAACGCCTCCTCAGCCCCAGACATCACCATTGCCATCCCAGAAGGCTATAAGATCATCCGTAAGGACCGCACCATCCAAACAGGAGGAGGCATCGCTATCGTCCATAAAAATTCCATCCGCATCTCCACCAGCTCAGACGTCAACCTTGCTAGCGCCGAACACCTTCACTTCCAGATCCACACCGACCCCAAGACCACACTCAGAGGCACCCTCCTCTACAGACCACCAGGACCCCGTACACAATTCAGTGATGACATCACTGACTTTATCACCCCTCACGCCCTCCCCTCCGAGGATTACATTTTATTGGGAGACCTCAATTTTCATCTGGAAAAAAGCAACGACAGCAACACCACCACCCTTCTGGACAATCTCGCCAACCTCAGACTCAAACAACTTGTTAATACCCCCACTCACTACGCAGGTCACACACTCCACCCTATCTTCACTTCCAGCAAACATATCTCCTTCAGTCACACCACAGCTCTCCACTGGACAGACCACAGCTGTGTCCACTTTATCTACAAAAAGACCACAACCCACAACTACCCTCAACCTACTCTGCGAAGAAACTGGAACAAAATCACCATCGACCAGATCTCCTCATCCCTTCTTCAAATCCCCCCTGCCCACTCTTCGAACCCCAACCAAGCAGCCATTAACCTCACTCAATGGCTAACCAGCAGCGCCGACAACCTAGCACCTTTGAAAAAACGTCAAATCAAACTATGCTGCAAAAACGCCCCCTGGTTCAATGATGATCTTAAGAAATCCAAGAAACTCTGTCGCTCCCTTGAGAAGACATGGAAAAAAGACCCAAACACCAGCACCAGGGACGCCTTCAAAAACGCCACCCGCATACACCACCAACTGATCCGAACTGCCAAGAAAGCCGCATTCAAAGACCGACTAGACAACAACGCCCACAACAGCAAGGAATTTTTCAACATCGTCAAAGAGTTTACCAACCCCTCTGCCAACTCCCACGACATCACTCCCTCTCAAGCCCTCTGCGACTCCCTAGCTTCGTTCTTCCACGACAAAATCGCAGACATCCACAACAGCTTCGTCAACCAACCCGGAGACCAACCCACCCAGCCTTCTGCCGTACCTTCACCCCCTTGAACATCCTTAATGACTGGAACCCAATCTCCACTGAGGACACCATCCGCCTGATGAACTCCATCCATTCAGGATCCCCCACAGACCCATGCCCTCATCACATCTTCAACAAAGCAGATTCCATTATAGCACCACATCTCCGAGACGTCATCAACTGCTCCCTCAACTCCGCCACCTTCCCGGAAAGCTGGAAACACGCCGAACTCAGCGCCCTTCTGAAAAAACCCACAGCGGACCCCACCGAACTCAAAAACTACCGCCCCATCTCGCTCCTTCCATTCCCGGCCAAAGTCATCGAGAAAGCTGTCAACAACCAGCTCGCCGCCTTCCTCGAAACCAACAAATCCCTCGACTCCTCACAGTCCGGCTTCCGAGCCAAACACAGCACTGAGACCGCACTCATCGCAGCAACAGAAGACATTCGAACTCTACTAGACAATGGAGACACAGTTGCCCTCATCCTCCTCGACCTCTCCGCAGCCTTCGACGCAGTCTGTCATAGCACCCTCCTACAACGCCTCAGAAACATCGGAATCCAAGGAAAAGCACTGAAATGGATCACTTCGTTCCTTGCCGGAAGAACCCAGAGAGTCCGCCTCCCACCATTCAAGTCAGAGGCCTCTGAAGTCATTTGCGGCGTGCCACTAGGATCCTCACTCAGTCCCACCCTCTTCAACGTATACATGAGCCCCCTTGCGGCCATCGCACGCCAACACAACCTCAACATCATCTCCTACGCTGATGACACTCAACTGATCCTCTCACTCACCAAAGACCCTAACACCGCCAAAACCAACCTACATGAAGGAATGAAAGAAGTAGCCGAGTGGATGAAGCACAGCCGTCTGAAACTGAATTCCGACAAAACAGAAGTCCTTATCTTAGGTACCTCCCCCTCTGCCTGGGACGACTCTTGGTGGCCAGAGTCCCTTGGAAAAGCACCCATCCCGACAGACCACGCACGGAACCTGGGCGTCATTCTGGACTCCTCACTCTCGATGACCAGACAAGTCAACGCCGTTTCTTCATCTTGCTTCAACATTCTTCGCATGCTCAAAAAACATTTCGCTGGATCCCCACCGAAACTAGAAAAACGGTCACCCACGCACTGGTTACAAGCCGACTGGACTACGGAAACACCCTATACGCCGGTACCACCGCAAAACTTCAGAAAAAACTCCAACGCATCCAGAACGCTTCAGCCAGACTCATACTAGACATCCCGCGTAATGACCACATTTCTGGTCACCTGAAAAACCTCCACTGGCTCCCCGTCAATAAGAGGATAACATTCCGCCTCCTAACCCACGCACACAAAGCACTTTACGAACTTGGACCCGAATGCCTTAACACACGACTCTCCTTCTACTCCCCCTCCCGCCAGCTACGCTCCTCCAACCAAGCCCTTGCTGCTGTACCTCGCATCAACAAAACCACCATGGGAGGAAGATCCTTCTCCTACCTGGCGGCTAAAACCTGGAACTCACTTCCCATTCACCTTTGCCTCACTCAGAACCACCGAGCATTCAGAAAGCAACTTAAAACCTGGATATTCGACAAGTAACTGCCCACCCTTCCCCAAGCGCCTTGAGACCCTCTGGGTATGTAGCGCGCTATATAAATTAATTGAATTGAATTTGGAATCGTGCGACTTGTTGTCTTAAATTGTTTTCTTCTGTGCTTTTGGGTATAGCACATTTAGCACTTTCTTCCATCAAAGACAAAATAGTATCATCCGAATCTGTTCTGAATTTGGGGGCATCCTTGATCCATAACAGAATATGTATATGAGGAGCACCTCTTGCTTGATACTCCTTTTTCCAAAAGAAATCCACAACTTCTCCAAGAGGAGGATTTTTTTTATTGCAGATAAAAGACATCATAGCTTCAAATCTATGATTTAAATACCAGCATACATTAACAGGATCCAAAGAACACAATTCTCCTGGTGTCTTGTATACAATATTTTTTATATTGGAATTTGCCTCTCAAAGAAATTCAAGTAAATCATCCCAAGCATACTCAGCACAGCCTAGGATAAGGAACCATGTAGGAGTTTCTAAGTTCCTTAGCATACATTTAAGTTCTCCATGATGATGGTACTAATAATCATTAGTCTCACGCTGACATGCCATCAGATTAATTAGCTGAGATTCTAAATGATCATGTCTCTGGTGCACTTTATCCATAAAATCCTTTGCAGAAACATTTTTCAGATGTACTTCTGTTTTCAACATGTGATTACTGCATATGAAAGTTCAGACAAGTCCCTCTCAAACAAAAGATGAAATATATATGCAGGAATCTGCTCAGGTCGTTCATCATATCGTCCTCCTTTTCCTGTTGGGAAAAACTGCGGAAAAAAACGAGCTTCCAAGCTTTCTTCCCATACACTCTTTGGACTTCCCTTCACTTTTTTCATTTGGAATAACTCAATAGTATTCCCCATTACTTCTTTTGAATGAATTGGATGTAGACTGTAATGTTCATAGATTTCTTCACTTCTTGATATGTCCACTTTTTCAATTTGTCCACTTGACGTTTCAGTATCTTCTACTAAAAGTATTTCTTCTTCTCCCATATAAACATTTTTAAAGTACTCATTGTTTTTTATCACATACAAAGTTGCCTTTTACACTTTCCTAACATAGTCTAACTTCTACAAGATTTTCTGACTTTTATTAGGCACACCATTAACTAGAATGACTAGTAGTTCATTTTCTACACACTCTACACCAATAGTTTCAACGTTTTTCTTCGACTCTAGAGGTAAATATACAACTCTTACTTTTAATCCTCTCAGTAAATCTGAAGGAGGCAATTTACCTGTTTTAGGCTCCATAAGAACAATAGCCTGAAATGGGTGCACACATTGAATGAGAATAGACTCATAGGTATTTACAAATACACTGATCAGAAACCAAACTAAAACAATTTTCTACCAACAAATAAGTTGCAAATTCCTTCCACTTATCATTATTTTCTCATTCACTTTTTAAATACAGATCAACTGTCCTAGTCTGATTTTTATAGTGAGTTTGCCGACAACAAATACAAGAATAATTTGGCCTTTCACCTGAAATCACCTTAAACTTTGTAATTTGTTCTTCAAAATTGTTTGTGGTAGTATGATGCACATTCTCTGCAACATTTTCTTCTATTAATGTCTCAATTTCTGCACTCTCTTGTTCAGGACCAAAGTAACAAAACTCAATTTCATCACAAACCTTCTTCACATCTGATACTGACCCATTCAAAAGAGCACTGTTCAACTCATTTATTTGAGTGCAGGACTTTTTGCATAATACAATCTTCTGACTAACTTCTGCATTTGAGAATGATGTGCTGCTAACATCCTGAAATGATGAAAAACATGGACATACTTTCCTAGAAAGACAAGCCAGAGAATGACCTTGCAAACCAGTATTTTTTCTCACCCTGCAAGGGTCTAGTCCTTGCAACATCTTAATCTTTTGTTTAACACTTTTTTTACTATATTATCATAAGAAATTGCGTAAAATATCAATAGATTCTTGTTGTACACTACAAATACTACTGCAATCCCAAGTGTACACTGGGGCTTTAGGACGTCTGCCTAGAACTTCATCAGCTATCACTTCTTCTGCATTTCTGGGAACCATCTGCTCTTTCTCAATCGGACAACCATTTCTAACCTCATAAGCTTGACCACTGGTATCAACTGCATGAAATAAATCATTGGTCTGAAAAGAACTCTCTTCATTAAAGAAAGGCTCCTAACTTGAACTGTGGTTCCATTCACCCAAAGAAACATCACAATAATTATTTCAGTTAATTACTCTTTACCTCTTACTTTTGACCTTCATTAAATTGATTGGTTTATCTAGTGATCGAATTCTGTTTAAAACTAAAATGAATAGTTTCCTTTTCACTTCAAAAGCCTTTTCAACAATGGATTCAACATGCTTCTTCTTTTTATAAAATAGTGCTCTTTTTCTATATTTCTTCATATCTTTGAGCAAATTATGTAGTACTCTATTACAACATTTTTTTTGCGTATTTCTTTATACTGATTTTGTCTTCTTTTACCATACGTCATATCTTTTGACTGTACATTGGCTTTTTTCCCTTTCCTGGTCTTTTGATTATTTTTTCTGCTTGAAGCATTGTCAGTAGTTTTAACATTCTGTACATTATTCCTGGGCCTAGAAAGTTTCTTAATGAATTCTTGGTTCTCTTACCGGAAGAATTCTTCTTTTTAGCCACATGTTGTTGGTCATCCAATACTTGTTGTTGAGTTTTCTTCAAGTAACTTTCCTTTAGCTCTCTTTTTCTCTTCCTTGATTTTTCAGGCATGATAACTTTATTTTAATGATGATAAACAATATCTGTAAAAAATAAACATAAATAAATGTATATTAATAACTTTATAACTTATACTTTTCTATTACTATACAAACACATTCTATGTAAAAATCATGTAACCACTTTCTTTTCTCATCACTAAATGAAATTGTAATTAAAGGTGTATACATAACTATATAGGAATGGAAGGAGAGTAACAGAGTCTTTCCTGCAGTGTATATATACTGACTGAGGAATTTTAGACCAGAAACATAAATGTGAAGGTGGTTAGAGCACCACATGCGTAGTGCATAGGAGTTTGAAGCAGCACATGCCCTAAAACCTGGCTCACTGCATGTGTACATGCGTACTGACTGAATGATTACAGTACTATAAGGAAACCCACTGGGTGCATTTATAATTGGTTAAGTTTTACTTTAGTGAATGGATTAGTACATGGTACTGAAAGAGTCACTATGGGATTGCAAGAACAGGCATAGGATGTTTGCTGGAGTGTATTGATACTGACTGGGGAATTGTAGGCCTGGAACACAACAAGTGAAAAGGTGGTTAACCACTACATGCATAGTGCATAGAAGTTTAAAGCAGTCCATGTCCTAAGGCCTGGCTATCTGCATAAGTACATGGATACTGACTGAATTATTAGACTACTACAAGGAGAGACACTGGGTGAATTCTTAATTGGCTGAGTTTTACTTTAGCGAATGGATTAGTACATGATACTGAAAGAGTCAATATGGAATTGCAATAGTAGTCACAGGATGTTTGCTGGAGTGTATGGATACTGACTGGGGAATTGTAGGCCTCAAACACAAGTGAAAAGGCGGTTAGACCACTACATGCATAGTACATAGGAGTTTAAAGCAGTCTATGTCCTAAGGCCTGGCTCACTGCATGAGTACATAGATACTGACTGAATGATTAGAGTCCTACAAGGAGATACACTGGAGGAATGTATAATTGGTTGAATTTTACTTTAGTGAATGAATTAGTACATGGTACTGAAAGAGTCACTAAGGAATTGCAAGAGCAGTCACAGGGTGTTTGCTGGAGTGTATAGATATTGACCTGGGAATTGTAGGCTTGAAACACAGGTGAAAAAGTGGTAAGACCACTGCATGCATAGTGCATAGGAGTTCAAAGCAGTCCATGTCCCAAGGGCTGGCCCGCTGCATGAGTACATGAATACTGACTGAATGATTAGACTACTGCAAAGAGAGACACTGTGTAAACTTATAATTGGTTGAGTTTTTCTTCAGTGAATAGATTACTATATGTAGCTGAAAGGGTCACTATGGGATTCAAGAGCAGTGACAGGCTATTTGCTGGAGTGTATGGATACTGACTGGGGAATTGTAGGCCTGAAACACAAGTGAAAAGGTGGTTAGACCACTACATGCATAGTGCATAGGAGTTTAAAGAAGTACATGTCCTAAGGCCTGGCTCGCTGCATGAGTACATAGATACTGACTAAATGATTGGAGTACTACAAGGACATACACTGGTTCAAATATTAATTTTTGTTAGTTTTACTTTAGTGAATGGATTAGTACATGATAATGAAAAAGTCACTATGGGATTGCAAGAGCAGTAACAGGGTGTTTGCTGAACTGCATAGATACTGGCTGGGGAATCGTAGGCCTGAAACACAAGTGAAAAGGTCGTTAGACGACTACATGCATAGTGCATAAGAGTTTAAAGCAGTCCATGTCCTAATTCCTGGCTTGCTGCGTGAGTACGTGGATACCGACTGAATGATTAGACTACTACAAGGATAGACACTGGCTGAACTTATAATTGGTTGAGTTTTTCTTCAGTGAATGGATTACTATATGTAGCTGAAAGGTTCACTATGGGATTGCAAGAACAGTGACAGGGTGTTTGCTGGAATGTATGGATACTGACTGGGGAATTGAAGACCTGAAACACAAGTGAAAAAGTGGTTAGACCACTACATGCATAGTGCATAGGAGTTTAGAGCAGTCCATGTCCTAAGGCCTGGCTCGCTGCATGAGTACATAGATACTGACTGAATGATTAGAGTATTACAAGGAGATACACCGGGTGAATTTATTATTGGTTGAGTTTCACTTTAGTAAATGCATTAGTACATGGTACTGAAAGAGTCACTATGGGACTGCAAGAGCAGTCACAGGATGTTTCCTGAATTGCATCAATACTAACCGGGGAATTGTAGGCCTGAAACACAAGTGAAAAGGTGGTTAGACCACTACATGCATAGTGCGTAGGAGTTTAAAGCAGTCCATGTCCTAAGGACTGACTCACTGCATGAGTACATGGATACTGACTGAATAATTAGAGTACTACAAAGACACATAAAGGTACCAAATGCTTCTCTCACAATGGTTCACAAATGCACACACTCTCAATGTGTGATTCTATACAACCAACACTATTCACTAGTGTAGAAAAGTTAAGTTCACTTCACAGATTTCACATATTTTATTACTACTCTTCAGAGTAGAAACCTGACACATGTTCTAATACATAAGCAATGACTGCTTTCAAAATGTACCAAAACTTGTCAACAGGATACATTTTTAACCAATTACGTATCTGCAAACACATGAAATACCCAAATGCATCTCTGAAAACAGTTTCCAAATGTACACAGACTCACAGTGTGATTCTAAACAACCAACACTATCCTTTGGAATTTATCAAAACACATTTACTGATCTAGAAAAAGTAAGGTGACAGCACACATTCCACATATTTCAATACTGCATTTTAGAGTCAAATCATAACTCATTTTGCAAATACATAAGCAATGACTATTTTCTAATTCAACCAAAACTTGACAACAAAACAGATTTTTAAGCAGTTATGTCTCTGCAAACACATAAAACACCCAAATGCTTCTCCCTCAATGTTTCACAAATGCACATAAATTCACAGTGTGAGTCTAGACAAATAACAGTATCCCTTGGACTTCACCAAAAAACATGTACTAATGTGGAACAGGTGAGAAAACTGCACACATTCCACATATTGTAGAACTGCACTTTACTATGAAAGCGTAACTTATTTTGCAAATACATAAGCAATGACTGGTTTCTAATTCTACCAAAACTTGAGAACAGGATAGGTTTTTAAGCAGTTTTATGTCGTCAAAATCATGAAGTACCCAAATGCTTCTGTCACAATGGTGCCCAAATGCACTCAGACTCACAGTGTGATTCTAGACAAGCAACACTATCCCTTGGACTTTAGCAAAAATCATTTACTATTCTGGGAGAGGTAAAATGACTGCACACATTCTACATATTTTAGAACTATAGTTTAGTGTCGAAGCCTCACTCATTTTGTAAATACATAATCAATGACTGGTGTCTAATTCTACCAAAACTTGAGAACTGGATAGGTTTTTAAGCAGTTTTATGTCTTCAAAGCCATGAAGTACCCAAATGCTTCTGTCACAAGGGTTCCCAAATGCACACAGACTCACAGTGTGATTCTAGACAAGCAAAACTATCCCTTGGACTTTACCAAAAATCATTTACTATTCTGGAAGAGGTAGGATGACTGCACACATTCCACATATTTTAGAACTGTAGTTTAGTGTGGACTCATTTTGCAAATACATAAGCAATGACCAGTTTCAAATTCTACCAAAACTTGTGAACAGCATAGGTTTTTAAACAGTTATGTATCTGCAAGCACATGAAGTATCCAAATACTTCTGTCACAATAGTTCACAAATGCAGACAGACTCACAGTGTGATTCTAGACAAGCAAGAGTACTCCCTGGACTTAACCAGGAAAAACACATTAATTGTATTAAAAACAAAGACACCACATACAACCCCTCACAAATGAATAACTCACCTTTCAAGTTGATTTGTAGATTAGGGAGTATGTCAATCACACACCAGATTTTCTTATTCAGACTCTCTGGACTGCACTGTTCTTATCAAATACATATTTACATATACATGTAAATATCAAATCACATTGCTTCCCACATTCATTCAAAGCTAACACATATTTCTATTGGTTACACATTTCAACCCTTTCCAATTAACAAAAGTTTGAACCCTACCCCCAATCTGCCTACTGCCTGTTACCATAGTAACAGTTCATGGAACACTCAACTGAGCACACAGGTCACAAGTTCAACACACATGTTGCTAATCCAAACAGCAAGTGAGCTTGACTTTTCAAAATATCCGCTTATCCTATATAATGTTCAGTTCAAACACTTTTTCTTAACCAATAAGAAACATGCTTTTAAAAAACAGAAACATGCAGCCTACTTTTCACACTAGAATGTTGTCAAACAGCCAATCATTTCTTTTCTTTTTTCAAAACTGCATCTTATCCACCATTTTAGAAAAATCTTACTTCTCAAACTGCCATTTCACATACAGACACCTTCTGAGTGCATCTAGACCTCCTTTCAAGGTGATTAGAGTGTAGATTGTGGGACACAGCTATATTTACCGGAGCTAAAGGTATGCAGAATACAAAGGCATTGACAGAGACCTAGCTTTGCCAAATGCAGACATTAAATGGATTGGACAGAGAGGGTTAAAGTGGCACCAATTGATGCCATTGGTTAAATCCTTTATGCATCTCCAACACCCTGACCTCATAACTGTGCACTGTGGTAGCAATGACCTAGGCACTTTGGCTGGGGTAGGTCTGGAAATGCATATGAAGGAGACCTTTGGAGAATTGATGTCACTGTTCTTCAAAACTGCCTTTGTCTAATCCAACATATGCCAAAGGCAGAAATGGAACTGGTCCAATCAATTATGTCCACAGATTGAGAAAGCTAGGAAACATGTCAATAAATCTGTTTCTGCTTTTCTCTGAGATTATAGGATGGGGTCCATTTACCACAACAATCTACGTTTCAATATGGATCGCATCTATAGGAGAGATGGTGTACATTTTGCAGATGAGGATAACAGAGTCTTCCTCTTGATCTTTAGACTCTGCATAGGAACTTACTTGTAGGTACCAAAATCCCTCAATTAACACAACGTCTCTTTTTAGAGCCACCCAAGATCTAAACACACAAGCTTGATGTATATCTGAAATATATTACTTCCTTTTTGCTTAGAATCGCGCAACCGACGCATTAGAATCGTGCGCCCAACGTGACAAGATCGTGCACCCAACGTGCCGGAGTCGCACACCCTACATGTTAGGAATCATGCACCCGATGAGTGCACACCAGGGGGCCACGCTGAGAGCTGCGCTGGGTGCGCAACTCCTAATTTTACCATAAAAAACATTTACTCCTATCACTAATTTCAATTCTCCATGGGGACCCCATTCCCCGGGGCTCATATATAACGTTGGGGACCGTGGGGGGAGCCCCAATGCCCCCATGGTCTCAGCTGGCTCAATGTGTCCTTTGGGAGCCAGCATTGCTTTTCCATATGGGGAGCTGCTAACATGCAGCTCCCTGTGTGGAAAAGCACTATGGTTTGGATTTTGAAAGTGAGAGCAGGTTTCCCTGACCTCTCTTTCAAAATCCAAACCAAGTTTGCTATGGCAGGACGGGAGACGCGAGGCTCCCGCCCTGCCATAGCAAACAGCAGTGTCCCAGGAGTGGGCACCCTGAGACACTGCAGGAGCCGGCCCTGGTAGATGGCGGTCCCCAGGGCCATCACAGGGCTGGGGCAGGGCTGTGGGAGGGGGGCCACATGGCCCCCTCCCACAATACACAAAGCCCTGAGGGGTTATGGTCCCCGGGCTGGGGGGGTGTTGAGCTCCCCCATCCATGTATTTTGCTGGGGGGGCCTTCGAGCCCCCTACCATTTATTCTGTAGCCCCGGGGGGTGGTGGTCCCTGGGGCTGGGGAGCCCCTCTGGGCCCCCCATAACATTTAAATATTTGGCCCCCGGGATTTGGCCCCCCGGGGGCTAATTACTAAGCCTGCGCTTTGTTTTTGTTTTTTTTGTACGGCAGGATCCACGCACCCTGCGCACATTTTGCAGTTGAAAAAAAATAATAATAATAATTGCCTTAGGGGTCTTGTGGGAACCCATAAACAGTTCTAGATGGTAAGGGTATTTGTACCCTGCCCCCTTTATAGGTTTTGCATTCTTGTTCCACTGACTCCTGCAGCCTCGCTTCTACCGAGGCACAAAATGGCTACCAACACTTCCTAGTTTCGAATGTTGACAACCACTTGACAGCCAATTAGCATTCAGCGCGTGATCAGCATGGTGCACTTAAGGTGCGCTCAGGATGGGTTGATCCTGCGCAGCCATAGATATATATGTTATTTTAATTGTCCTTTTCTCAGGAACTACTGAATGGATTTACACCATTTAAGCAAAAGGCACGAGTCTGAACCAAGGACTACTTCTTTGCCAAATTTGGTGTAATTCCGTTCAGCAGTTTGGGCTGTAGCCGCGATGAACGGTTCCTATGAAAAATTGCATAGGGAAAACATGTTTTGGGATCCTCCTTTTTTCTCGGCCCCCACTTCACGAATCACCCGAGACTTTCCAGAATAGTGCGGACTGGCGCGCTCCACCAGTTTTAAAAATTTCTCGAAGATTCGTCAACCGGCACCAAAGTTATTCCAAATAGAATGTTGCGTATTTCCTATGGATAATAGGTCCTAACTATAACTACCTACTGGCCAGTATATATATATTTCCTTAACATGTGTGCTCCTGCTGGCTCGCCTTGCCTGAGGCAGTTAGATCGCTTGGTGCCGGAGGAGCATGCCAGACATCAAATCCTCAGTTAACTTCAATAAGCGATCACTCAGGGGATTGTAATACCACTGGTTGGTTTATTCTTCAGTAACGCATTTTGCTTAACCACGCAGGCTTGTGATACAATGTGTACAAACAGACTTTGACTATTCCAATATGGAATGCCAGACAGATGCCACAACTGTCGTAATTGTATGCATTACAGTGTCCTACACAAATGCTTATGACTGTACTAAACAATTTTTCCAGACATGTACGACAATCAGTGAATGTAACTGATGAAGGGGAGCCTCATTCACTTACCTGCCGCCACCGCCGAGAGTCACTCCACGCCAGCAGGGAAGAGCAGAGCACTCGCCCAAGCCGCCCACCGCCGAGAGTCACACCGGGCACAGCAAACCGCGCCGCCGCTCCGGGAGGACCACAACTCCCGGCAGGCATCGCGGCGGCGCGAGGGAGTGACGCGGAACGCGCCAGCAGGGCGCAGGGCGCACAGCCAGCCAGCTAAAGGGAGGAGGAGACCGGCACAGCGAGGGGAGCCTCCTTCACTTACCTGCCGCCACCGCCGAGAGTCACTCCACGCCAGCAGGGAAGAGCAGAGCACTCGCCCAAGCCGCCCACCGCCGAGAGTCACACCGGGCACAGCAAACCGCGCCGCCGCTCCGGGAGGACCACAACTCCCGGCAGGCATCGCGGCGGCGCGAGGGAGTGACGCGGAACGCGCCAGCAGGGCGCAGGGCGCACAGCCAGCCAGCTAAAGGGAGGAGGAGACCGGCACAGCGAGGGGAGCCTCATTCACTTACCTGCCGCCACCGCCGAGAGTCACTCCACGCCAGCAGGGAAAAGCAGAGCACTCGCCCAAGCCGCCCACCGCCGAGAGTCACACCGGGCACAGCAAACCGCGCCGCCGCTCCGGGAGGACCACAACTCCCGGCAGGCATCGCGGCGGCGCGAGGGAGTGACGCGGAACGCGCCAGCAGGGCGCAGGGCGCACAGCCAGCCAGCTAAAGGGAGGAGGAGACCCGCATCGCGGGACGCCCGGGGCTAAGCCCGGGCAAAGGGCGGGCCCTCTGTGGCCCTCCGGGGACCGAGGAGCCGGGCCGGGGCCACACCCTTTTCAACCTTCCATCCTCACTGCCCGTTCGAGCAGCTCCTAATTACGTGAGTGAGATCCTGTTTTTAACAATTTTACATCTCGTATTAAGCTAGCACGGAACTATCAGCCACTATGACCACTAAAGTCACTATGGACAATTTTCTTATAAAGAAGGTAGCGCAAATTAACAGCAACAGGAGGGCTTCACTGGGTTTGGAACATTCACCTGCTATTACTATTGCACCAGAGCCCCCAGTTACTGCTCCTGATATCTCTGTGGTAAAGGAACACCCGGTCCCTGCAGGCAAAGTAACTATTGTAACAGCTATGGTCCATGCGGGCCACCATGATGAAATCCCTTGTGTTCAAGCTCCCACAGTCTTGGCCTTATCATCTACAGGAAAAAATGATCCTGTAACTAAAGAATCCCCTAGAAGATTCAAGAAAGCCCGAGTGAGACGGAGGGGGAAGCAAAGCAAGGCAAGCCATAAAATTACACAAGGAGGGGGGAGTGTGCCCGGAACTGCACCTCTACTTTTTGAGTTGAGGTCTTCAAACTTGGGAGGAATGGGGGATGCTACTTCACAGAGTCGACCTACAGACTCTGTGATGCTTATTGATGTCTCACAATCAGGGATTACAGACAATACTGATAATTTTCCTCTTGACCCCATTACAATGAGCAAGCATCTTCTGTCTAGTACGCCAACTAGCTCATCACTACTGGACTCACCTACAGGGAATGATAATGGTAGGTTATCAGGATCCCCAAAAATGCCCATTGAGTCATCTTCGAGGTCTTCTATTTCCCCCCTCACTATAAGAACAACCAAAAAAAGGGGGGGTGAGCCACTGTGTAATCGAGCTCAGAAGATAAGGAAAGGGGTAGCTCAGTCCCCTCACTCACAAAGTGGTCAAACTTTATTAGGCGAAGAGGCCATGATGGCCAAAATTGTAGAACTAATCAGGGGTGTGATGCAACCGATTCTGGATAAGACCAACATGATGTGTACACATTTAGACATCATAGAGAAAAAGGTTGAACAGAATTCCCTCCTTTTACACGACCTAATAAAGGGCCCGGGAAAAGCTAAGACGAATCCCATAGTAAAGACTAACCCTCCTGCAAAATCTAAAGTTATAGCTCCCCCTATAACATTAGCTCCTATAACGCCAGTAACCAAAGCACCAGCACCTGCGCTAAAAAAGAAACCAGTGCAAGAAAAGGGAAGAGCGGGTAGCCCCACGATCATGCCATTAACTCCCACACCGCAACCGGCTATAATTCAGCCAGCGGCCCCGGTAACTAAAGATCAAACTCTTAAATCTGGGGGATCTCAAAATCAGGGAGGCAGAAAGGACCCTCTAACAACTAATCCGAGAAATGATAATCCACCAACCATCGCCTTAGAAAAGACGGGCCACACTATAGACTTACCCCCAGATTCTGCCCCTTTCGTTATTGTAATGGCAGGGGTACCAGAACTACCTGCAGGTAAATGGGAAGATCACGTTGCCTTACGGAACAAGGTTACTTTTTGGCTCCGAGACAACAGACCGTTGCCTGCATCTATCAATGGTGAAATCCTAAGTGTAAGGCGTGCCTACTGGGTGGGAGCCAGACCTAAGGATAGAAGGGGTGATGTAATAGTCATTAATTTTAAGGATTATAGGGCCGTGAGGCACATTGGAGATTGGTTCGATGCCAGTAGCAGCGATGCCATCTCCACACATCTTTTATCCTATTTCTATCCCTATGCACCATCAAAATATCATAATAAACAGGGCTGGAATAGGCAGCTATTTAAGAAACCATTCCACCAACAGCGGGGGTCTAGAAACATGAGACCATGGGATAGGCCCGGTTCAACGGGGCCACCACCTTTGATGGGTTATCCGGTTTATGTAAATGCTCAGGACCCCCATATTCACATGCAAAGGTCGGAGGTGTTCTATCCCACACATCAGTCGCTAGATTATCAATAACCCTCCCTAAATAATCAATATCCACCTTATCCGGAGTCTAACCCCCTACAAGGGAGACCATGGAACAACAGAGAGTTCCACTCACACATGTATAATCTACCTATTCAAAATCGTTTCCAGATTTTTACTGGTCTGGATGGGGTTGATTGACAGCAAGCTCAGATATCCCAAGAAAATCTGGTTGGGAATACATTTTTTCCTCCAGTTTTTTACCCTTACATCAAGGATATAGCTCCCCCTAAAAGTACGGAGACTTTGAGCGAGCTTCCCCAAGATCTGCCAACTCTACAAAAGGTCCCTAACCCTGACAGTTTGTCACCATGCGACACTGATACCCTGGAGCAGATGCAATCTCCCATAGTTGCTGTTAATAATAGGTGTGGGGAACAGGTAGGAGATGGCCCAACCCAGATGAAGAATGATCTATGCGCACTGCTGTTTTGGAACATAGCAGGGTTCAGACAAAAAATTACTAATCCAGCCTGGGAGTCAGTAATAAACGGCCAGGACATAGTGGCCCTGCAAGAAACATGGACTCAGGAATCAATCCATGTAAATGGTTATAGAACCTTTTTTACACCAGCTGTTGGAGGTCATTTTGGTAGAGCCAAGGGTGGATTGACCATGCTTGTTTCAAATCAACTTAAAATTAAACAAGCTCATTGCCATTTAAATTCCAGTTATTTCCAACTTATAATCCTAAGGAATTTTAAATGAGCTGTGGTGTTAATTATTAATTTCTATAATAATGTCCCGAAAGATGACATTCTGGTTGTAATGAAGCAGCTTAAGGAGGAAATTCAGTCAGAGGTAGACAAAAATGAAAGGGAGTTGATAATTTTATGGGGGGGGGGGATTTTAATTGTTCATTATGTACTAAAGGGAATCAGGGCCTATGTGGCCTAATGACAGAGAGAGATATGCATTTGACACATTTTGATCATACTCTGATGTGGGACTTGCTTAATGAATTATTATTCATGTTTGATTTAGGGTTTGCAAATGAAACTGCCCTAGAACCCACACCCTTTGCACCGACCTTTGTTGGTAGAGGCTTAGCAACAACCATTGATTTTATCATCGCCTCCAGTAATCTTAATCACAGACTGTTGGGGGTTACGAACATCCAATTACCCATAAGTGACCACCTCCCACAATGTCTTAAAGTAGTTGACTTGTTCCCAGACCCATCGACGGCCGCGTCTCTAGTCGAGACAGCGGTTGATGTTGTCCTTGGGAGACAAAATGGGTACACACTTAAATGGAGCAAAGTAATCCCCACAACCTTTTTTAAGGAACTCTGGGAGGTGTGCTCAAATAGTTTTAGGATTTGCCTAAGTGACAACTCCACTAATGATCAAATTATTGAGCATTTTGGAATAATAGCTATAAATATAAAAAGCACCCTAAGGGTGGAGGCAAAACGTAGAGGTAAGGGACCCAAGAGTTGGTTTAATAACGCATGCACTAGGGCATTGAAAAATCTAAAACAGGCAGTACACAGATGCCCTAGGGATAAATATGAAATAAGAGAGTGCAGATACACATATACTCAGGCCCTGAAAGTAAGGAAAACCGCGTTAAATAAGGAGGCGCTAGATTCCCTTTGTGAGGCCTCGCAATCTAAAGATTCCGCTGCATTTTGGAAAGTAATTAATACCCCTTTCCCATATGAAACTCATACGGCGCGAATCGAGATTGCAATAGATGAGGACAAATGGGTAGATCATTTTTCAAATCTTTATAAGGCACAGGAAGACATCCATGGTGGGGGTTCTAACTCTAGCTTGGATGCACAACAGAGTTACAACTTGGTTGTCACACTTGATGAAGTACTTCTAGCCTTGAGATCTACCAAAGGCGGTAAGGCTGCCGGACCTGATGGGATTCCGGCAGACCTATTTAAAGCTAACACTGAAATCAGGGGGCCTATGTTGGTACAACTTTTTAATGCAGCTCTCTCAATGGGTCTGAAAGAATCCTGGTTCACCTCAGTCATTGTCCCGATTTACAAGAAGGGGGATAGGAATAGTTGTGCCTGTTATAGACCAATCTCCCTTCTTGATTCATCAGTAAAAATCTTAGGACGTGTTGTGTTGGCAAGACTCCAAAGCTGGGCAGAGGAAAACGATATTATTAGTGATTTGCAATTTGGTTTTCAAAAAGGGATTGGCACAATTGAGCAAGGGTTAAACCTAATGCTTTTGCAGCATAAATATATAAGGATAAAATCTGAACGCTTATATTTCACTTTTGTCGACCTTTCATCAGCGTTCAACTGTGTATCACACTCTAAATTGTGGGGTATAATGAAAAGTTTGGGAGTGGATAATAACATTATCTGTTTCTTGAGGGAACTCTACAGTGGAGCCACAGCTTCTGTTCGTTACGGCAGGGGAGGAGAATGCTCCAGACAATTTAGTGTAGGTCGCGGAGTGCCGCAAGGTTGCGTATTGGCATCTTTTTTATTTCTTCTTTATAATAATGGGCTCGAGCGTCACCTGCTGCAAGAGTGTAGGGATATGCCCAGGGTGGGGAGGAGGGAAATCCCTGCGCTCATGTATGCGGATGACGCAGTACTCATGGCACGCACTCCTCGCGCTCTGCAAAAACTAGTAGTTAGTTTTGAGAAATTTATGCTAAACCTGGACCTACTAGTAAACTGTAGTAAGACTTTTACAATGAATTGTGGCACAAAACCAGGTAAATTGATGAAGCGTATGTTTTTAAACAATGTGCCATTGGATAACACCTCAACCTTTTCTTATTTGGGCATTTTATTCCATGAGTCAGGTTCCTGGACAAGTGCAATTAAGGCTAGAACTCTTTTATTTATGAAAACGATCATGGCCCTACAGAATTTCGTTAGAAAAATGGGCAGGAAACCGATAAAAGAAATGTTAACCATATATAAAGCTACATGCTTGTCTGTGGCTATGTATGGCTCAGGTTTGTGGGGATATGCAAATGTTGATCAAATCCAGCTGGTAGAGAATACATTTTTGAGGGGAGTTCTAGCAGTTCCACAGTGTGCAGCCACATTCAATTGTCACGCTGAACTTGGCCAACCTTACATAACGGACATTATCAGAATTCAACCTATCCTACTGTGGCATAGGGTATGGACTACTAATGAATGCGTTATGAACCGGGCCCTGTTACGTGACACCCTCAGTTTGGACCACGTGGACAGAATGGAATGGCTGGGTTATGTAAAGCATTTTCTAACCGAGATTGGATTACATTCATATTTTTCGGACCCAACCTCAATGGATACCATTTCCAGGAAGACACTAAAAACCATCTGTTTGGACCACCTGGTGGATAAGAGGAAGAGAGTGGAAATTTTGAAACCCTCAGTACACTCTCATCTTCCCACTCTCTGTGAGACTAACACTGTACAGCCATATTTATCCCTGTCCATGACTAACTATGATCGTTTTCTTTTAACTCGTTTTAGATTTTGTATATTTTTTAGATTAGTCTCTTTTCCATGCATGAACTCATGGAACCACATTTTGCCCACCTGTTTGTGTGATGGTACGTCACAACAATCTGATATTCATATCCTTTTTTTCTGCAAATTTTATAGTGCCATACGTAGGAAAATTATTGTCCCTTTTTTAAAAAACATGAATCTAACCAGATGTCGCCCAGCTTTTCTAGAAGTACAGAAAATGGACACGATTTTAACTGTTACTGTGATTTTAAATTATTTAAAAAGTGTTTTTAAATTCAGGAAACAAATGCTAATTGAAATTGTTTAGACCTCTTACTGATCTACCTCACTGCACCAATATTCATGAGATGTAATTACTGTAACTATTGTAATCAATGTATTTTGTTTTATGTTTGTTACTTTTATGGTTACTTGTTTTTAACCGAATAAAGTTTATTGAACTGAACTGATGAAGGAGCACATACAGCAGGAATTTTACTTTTTCTTCATGTATTTCGCCACTCCAATATGGATACCAGTAGACTCGTACCATAATGAGTCCCTTTTTGCTTTCTGTAAAAGACTATGTATGACAGCTTGTCATACATAGTTATATATATAGATATATAGATAGATAGATATATTTATCTGTAAATTGTCATATATACAATTATAAAATAAATTAAAATGTATATTTTAATAATGGTTTTAAAGTATATATACATATATATATATATATATATATATATATATATATATATATATTATATTTTATATACATGAGTTTACATTTTTTAAATTACATCTATTTGTTATATTTGTTAAAATGTATTTTAAATCTAATTCATTTTTTAAAAGTTAATTTTATTATTTAATGTATTTAATAATATTTGTTATACATATATTAAAATAGATTTTTTGTACAACTATGTTTGTTACATCAATATTTCTTCACAACATTTTGGTACTTACCATTATAAACATAGGGTACCAATATTTTTTACATTGATATTTATATCTCGATATTTGTGTATGGGGATATTTTGGGGGTCGATATTCTAGCAGTGAACCATAAATCCTAAAGTACAAGAAGAACACAAAACATTAAGTTTCACCTAACATGTAAAAGTGAATTTGTGGTATATATACTAGAGTGCACTTGTAACTTAAAGTATGTAGGCAGTACTAAGCTTCCCAGCCACAAGAGGATCTTACAACATATTAGGGCGATCACCAACAACGACCCTAATTACCCTGTGGCAAGACACTTCCATGAAGTCCATGGTGGAAATCTAAAAGATCTTAGATATTACATCATAGACACAGTCCCCGCGCAGAGAAGAGGAGGGGATAGGGAGGGCATGCTGCGAAGGCTTGAGACACACTACATCTTGACCTTGGATACCAAGCAGCCAAAAGGTCTCAATATGACTGAAGATCTATACACATTTTTAGAATGAGTTTTGGGAAGTTATTGCTTACATTATGTACCAAAAAGTCTACACAGTTTTCATCAATTTAATGCAACAGAATGTAAAGTTTGAATCATCCATTACTTCCAAGATGTATATACCTCATGAACTTGTTTTGTATTGTAAATAATGGATTTTACATGGTGAAAAAGATAAATATTTATATATATATTTTTGATACTTCAAAAGGGTTTTAACTATTTATGCAGTTTTAATCGAACTATGAGTGGATTGAACAACAATAATTATCTATCAATTTTTTGTAGAGGTTGGTCAATTGTGGGAATCACTCAGTCAGACAGATATATTTAGTTGCATTTATTTGGAAGAACCCTTTATGAAATAGAGATATGTGTATAATTTCTTCCTTGTATTTATCTTTACGAAGAATAGAAATTGTTTTTCGAATTGTTTTTTGGTAAGGTACATGTGTTTGTATACACAATAATATTTTTATTGTTCACATAGGGTATCATTTTTGTCTATTGGAAAAAAGAGGTTTTTCTCCATCACGTTTTGAAAAATGTTTTAGTTTCAATTCCTCTTTATTTAGATTCACGGTGATGCACTGTAGTATTCAGTGAATGGATATTTGGAATACAGTTAACAATAACCCATTGTATTATACCGAAATATTTTTTGAGACTGAACCCTCATGCTTAACTTTTAGCAAATGTATTTTACAAATATTTCCTGTATTTTACGTACCACACTAAGAAAACAATGAAAGAAAGCTGTAAATAGTATACTTTCTATGTCCATTCACGCACTTGCACTTTAAAAGGAGGTGCATCCCACGACACTGTTGTCATGTGATCAAGCCAGGGATCTGCCGAAACGCGTCGTGGCTGATGTGGTTGCACTTTAAAATTAAATAAAAAAGAAGAAGCACTGAATCGGGTCTACCTCGTCTTTGCTTGTTTGGCTGTTGGTTTCGTTGGGAGACTGAGACGAGTTCTTGCAGCAAATATATATATATATATATATATATATATATATATATATATATTATATTTTATATACATGAGTTTACATTTTTTAAATTACATCTATTTGTTATATTTGTTAAAATGTATTTTAAATCTAATTCATTTTTTAAAAGTTAATTTTATTATTTAATGTATTTAATAATATTTGTTATACATATATTAAAATAGATTTTTTGTACAACTATGTTTGTTACATCAATATTTCTTCACAACATTTTGGTACTTACCATTATAAACATAGGGTACCAATATTTTTTACATTGATATTTATATCTCGATATTTGTGTATGGGGATATTTTGGGGGTCGATATTCTAGCAGTGAACCATAAATCCTAAAGTACAAGAAGAATTTGGTAAAGTTCTACAGGAAATCTAGCATACATTTGTCTTCTAAGAAACGGGAAAAGTTAAGTGAATAAGTGCATACAAACTGAAAAAGCAGGTCCTTTTGCAGTACTTTAGATACAGGATTCCATACATTCGCTACACCAATAAATGTTTTTAAGGATATGCATCAATGGCAAATGAGCAATAAGAAACATTTTACTACAGAAAACATTTGAGGATTCTCTCACAATTCAACAACATTAGATCTAGATGTCCGCACAGTATGTCCAGATGACATGATTTTTTGCATAGCATATTATTTGGTCTGGGACAGTTAAGTTGTCCTTTATTATGTACATCACTTTCAATGTTACTGGAAAGTCTCAGTCTCCTTAGTGTAAACCCCACAATTCTTTATTTCAGTGGGAAAACCAGCAAAAACAGTGATAAGGTGATACATTACAATACTAAAAACCTCCACACCATATTGAAATTGAGGCCGTATCATTCCCTGAAACCAGTCTTGAGGACAGACCTCCATATATCTAGACATATTTCTTTAATCCCCCTATTGAAGAAACTGCTTTTGCCTGAAGTGATTCAACACAGTCTATACATGACAGGTTTTTCACAAACCGCAGCCCCAAATAATTATAGGTACTAACTATCTAATTTTTTTTCATCATTTAGGATCCAGGGTGAGCTGGCACAAGCAGGTCCTCATGTCAGCTCCCCCCGCAACAGGTCTGTCCAGCTTGCCTGCGGTCTGCTACCTTCTTGCTGCTTTATCACTGGCTGCCCTTTGTTTCTGCCTTTACTGCTCATTTCTTGGCCTCTTGTTGCCTCTTCTGCTTGTTTCTTGCCCTCAGTTTTCTCCCTTTTGTGCTAATTTCCTGTCCCATGTTTGTCTTTTCTGCTTGTTTCTTGCTCCCTGTTTTCTGCCTTTTTCTGCTCGTTTCTTGTCCTCTTTTTGCCTCTTCTGTTCATTTCTCGCCTTCTGTTTTTTGCTTTTGTTGTTTGTTTCTTAAACTCCTCATGTCTTGCACTGTTTTCTGCCTTTTTCTGCTAATTTCTTGCCTTCTTTTTGCCTTTTCTACGCATTTCTTGTCCGCTGTTTTCTGCCTTTTCAGCTTGTTTCTTGCCCTCTTTTTGACCTTTCTATTCGCTTCTTGCTCTGTTTTCTGCCTATCTGCTCATTATGTGCCCTCTTTTTGCCTTCTGCTAATTTTTGGCCCTCTTTCTCCCTTTTCTGTAGGTTTCTTGCACTCTTTTTGCCTTTCCTGCCTGTTTTTTCTCTCTTTTCTTTCTTTATGCTTTATTCTTGCCCTCTTTTTACCTCCTCTGCTCATTTCTGGCCTTTGTTTTCTGCATTTTCAGCTAGTTTTTTATGGCCTCTTCTGCACCTTTCTTGCTTGGTTTTCTGCCTTTTCTGCTCAAATCTTGCACTCTTTTTGCCTTTCTGCTCATTACGCGCAGTTCACTATCATTTTGCCTCTTTATTGCTTGCTGCCCTCTGTTGCTGACTTCACTGTTCATTTCCTGCCCTCTTTTTTCATCTTCTGCTTGTTTCTGGCCCTCTGCTTTCTGCCTTTTCTGCTTGTTTATTGCACATGTAATGCCTTTTCTGCTAGTTTCTTGCTCTTTTTCTGCTCATTTCTTTCTCAGTTTTTTGTCTTTTCTGCTTGTTTCTTACCCTTTTTTAACCTTTACTGCTCATTTCTTGCCGTCAGTTTTCTGACTATTCTTGTCTTCTTTTTGCTTCTTTTGCTAATTTCTGGCACATTGTTTCTACCCTTTTCTGTTTGCTTCTTGCCCTCTTTTTACCCCCTCTGCTCATTTTGGCCCTCTCTTTTCTGTCTTTTTTGCTAATTTCTTGACCTTTGTTTTTGGACTTTTCTGCACGTTTTTTACCCTGTTTTTTACTTTTCTGCTTGTTTCTTGCCCTTGTCCCACCATTTTTATCCTGCCACTACCCAGCGCCTCCCCGCCCAGGACCTACTTAATGAAGTCCGCAGTGGGACCCCATTGAGCAGGTCCTCTGCCAGCTTCCCCTACAACAGGTATTCGGCCCAGGTTCCCACAGTCCGTTAACCTGTTGCTGCTTTATCGCTTGCTTCCCTCTGTTTTTGCCTTCACTGCTCATTTCTAACCCTCTTTTTGCCTCTTCTGCTCGTTTGTTACCCTTGTTTTCTGCCTCTTGTGTTCATTTCTGGCCCTTTGTTTTCTGCCTTGTCTGCTTGCTTCTTGCCCTCTTGTTGCCTCTGCTGCTCATTTGTGGTCCTCTGCTTTCTACCTTTTCTGCTTGTTTCTTGTCCTTTTTTGGCTTCTGCTGGTCATTTCTTGCCCTCTGCTTTCTGCCTTTTCTGCCGGTTTCTTGCCATCTTTTGGCCTTTTCTGCTCATTACTTGCTCTGTTTTCTTCCTTTATGGTTGTTTCTTGCCATCTTTTTACCTCCTCTGCTCGTTTCGGGGTCTTTGTTTTCTGCAATTTCAGTTAGTTTTTTAGGGCCTCTTCTGTGCCTTTCTTGCTTTGTTTTCTGCGTTTTCTGGCCAGTTTTTACCCTCTTTTCCTTTTCTGCTCGTTTCTTGTCCTCTGTTTTCTTCCTTTTTCTGCTCATTTCTGTAAATTCAGCTAGTCTTTATGGACTCTTCTGCACCTTTCTTGCTTGGTTTTCTGTCTTTTGAAGCCAGTTCTTTCTGCTCATTTTAGACCTTTTTTCCTTGCCTTTTTTTGCTTGTTTCTTGCCCACCTTTTTCCTCTTCTGCTCGTTTCTGGCCCTCTTATTTATGCTTTTCTGCTAATTTCTAGATCTCTGTTTTCTGACTTTTCTGCATGTTTCTTACACTGTTTTTGACTTTAATGCTTGTTTCTTGCCCTCTTCCCGCCATTTCAATCCCCCCACCACCTCCCCCCCAGGACCTACTTAATGAAGTCCAACGTAAATCCCTATTAAGCAGGTCCTCTTGCCAGCTTCACCTGCAACATGAATTCGGTCCAGCCTCCCCTACTGCTGCTTTATGGCTTGAGTCCCTCTGTTGTTGCGTTTACTGCTTTTTTCTTACCCTCTTTTCGCCTCTATTGCTCCTTTGTTACCCATTATTTTCTACCTTTTCTGCTCATTTCTTGCCCTCTGTTCTCCTTTTCTACTTGGTTCTTGTCCTCTGGCTAATGCCTTTTCTGCTTGCTTATTGCACGTTTTTGCCTCTTCTACTAGTTTCTTGCTCTGTTTTCTGCCTCTTTTGATAATTTCTTGCCCTCTTTCTACCTTTGCTGCTCGTAGCTTGCCCTCTGTTTTCTGCCCTTTGTTCTCATTTCTTTCTGCTCTTTTCCTGCCTTTTTTTTCAGCCTCTTTTTTTAATTTCTTGCCCTCTGTTTTCTGCCTTTTCTGCTAGTTTCTTGCTTTTTTTCTCCATTTCCTTCTTCCTGCCACCCAGCCCCCCTGCCAAGACATACTTAATGGAAGCTGCAGCGGGCATCAGAGCAGCTGTGTGCAGTGGGCGCACCGAAGGCGCACCAAAAGCAAGCCTGCCAGTGCCTGTACTGCGACCAGCACCAGGAACCCTTGCCCTTCCAACTCCCGAGATTACAATGCGGAGGAGCTCCTGATCCTGGACCCGGGACACTGAAACAGCAACTGCTGCACCTCTTCCCCATGACCAAACAAAGGACCCTTCACCTGCCAAGACCACCACTTCCATGGCAATACAGGACCGCCCACACACTGGATGCCATAGCACACCGGGCCGGAACAGAAGTGTTAGGTTGGTGTTTGGAAGTTAATGCGATTGTTGAGGTATGTAGAATCAGTGTTGTGCAGAGCTTTGTATGCATGCATGAGGAGTTTGAAATGTGCCCAATTTGTTAATGGGGAGCCTGGAAGTCTAGGAGTCTTTGAGGTATGGGATGATGTAGGTGCAATGGGAAGTGTGAGTTTGGGAGCTGAACTCTGCATGCCTTGAGTTTTCTGGTCAGTTTCGCAGTGAATCCTAAATAGTGTACTTTGCTGTACTTTAACTTACAGTGGATGAGACAGTTCTGCGTGTGTAGGATTGAAGCCACTTGAAAATGTTCTAAAGAATTTTGAGTATGTGGAAACAGGCAGCAAAGACTGTATACACTAGTCCTTTCATTGCGAGCTGGTTGTTGACTACTATTCTGACATTCTTCGCATAGGTGGTAGGTTGGGTGTTGGTCAGAGATTAGCAGGCAAACAGGTAGAGCCCCATAGGGAGACGTCTTTACTGATGATGACTACGCCCATCTTCACTGTGTTGAGCTTAAAGCAGTTGATTTTCATCCTTATGGTGACTTTGGATGCGCAGGCGGAGATGCTGGTTCAGGTGTTCGATGTTTTGTCAGAGAGGGAGAGGATGAGCTAGGTATAGTCTGCATAGTATGTAATGTTAATTCCATGATTGCAAATTATTCCAGTGAGTGAGGTTGTGTAGGCATCAAACAGTGTGGGATTGAGGTAGGGTCCTTTTGGAACTCAGCAGATGAGTTTGACTGTGGTCAAGGTGAAAAGAGTCAGGCTGGCCAACATGATACTGAAGAGCATATCCGGCTGAGCGCTGGTCCCCTAATGCCAGCATCGTATAGGCATTGAATGAGGATGGGATGGGAGAGTCTATTGAATGTATCAGATAGATTAAGAAGGGTGGGGGTAGAAGTGTCTCCTCTGCCCATGATCAGTCGGATGTTGTCTGCAGAGGCGATGAGGGTGGTTTCAGTGCTGTGGTTGGATCTGAAGCCAAATTGGGTAATATTAAGGAGGTTATTGTCATTGAAGTGGGTGGCTAGATGCTTGTTCATGATTTTCACCTTGACTTTCACTGGGAAGGGTAGCAAGGAGATGGACCCATAGTTTTGCAATGCTATAGGATTCGCTGAGATTTCTTCAGGAAAGGGAGAATTGTGGCATGTTTCAAGGCATCCAAGAAGATGGCTGTTTTGTTTGAGTCATTTAGGATCAGGGCTGAGCTGATGCCGTCCATCTTTTATTGAATATGTGATGAGGGCAGTGGTCCAATAGTGCTTAAGTGTGTGTGTGTGTGTGTGTGTGTGTGTGTGTGTGTGTGTGTATGTATGGTTGCTGGTGCTTCTTGAATCGTAATGGTGTGCCAGAAGGTCAAGCTGGTTTTCTGGGCAATGGATGTGATGGGTATGGCAGCTGCAAGGAAAGAGGTGCTCAGTTGGGGCTTGAAATTGTTGTCAATGCTGTTGTTTATCTTGCTGCTGAAAAGGGACAGCTGGGTGCAGAGGTCTTGTGAGGGAGTGATCTTGATGAAGCTTGCTGCCGGAGAGGTGAAATCTTTCACAGTGGTGAATATGTCCTTGCTACTGTTGCTGCTGCTTTTGATGCACTCCATGAGGGTGGAGTGTTTGGTGATTCTCATTTATTGGTGGTATCGTCTGAGGGACGATCTGTAGGTGCTATTACAGTGTCACCCTGGCATTGTCTCCATCTGGATTGTAACTGCTTGCAGTGGCATTTGGTTAATTTGGGCACTTTTATGTACCAGCTTGCTTCTGGTCTGGTGGCCTTGAGTGGAGCCATGGTGTCTGCATAGGAGGAGATCCGGGTGTTGAAGTTGGAGATAGATCTGGAAAGGTTATAGTTGAGGTGTTGCAGTTAGTGGTGTAAAAGCTATGAGATCCAACATTCTTCAGATTCCTTGTTCCAAGCCTCTCATGAGGGTTTGACCATGACATTTCTGCAGTGGTGATTAATGGGTCTGTCGAAACAGATGAGGGCATGGACAGGCCAGGTGATGGGCGTGGGCTTTTCCACTATGATTTATTTGAAACTGGTGAATATGGGGTCCAGGAGGGTTCCGGCAGTGTTAGTGTGGCCTTTCATTCTTTAGGTGAGTTTGAGGTTTTTAGGTCCCCAGGAGTGGGGTGTATTGGGGTCTATGGTGTCCCACAAATGGATTTTGAGATCCCCAAGGAGGATGAAGGTCCTAGAGTCAAGTGCCAGGGGTGTGATTAAGTCAGCAGTTGTGCTTCAGAAGTTGACTCAGGTTGGAAGATGAGTGTGCTGTTCTGGCTGTTGTTGGCGGTGATGTGGAGTTTGAAGGTCAGATGTTCCATGGTGATGTTGATGCTAGCCAAAGTAGTGGCGCACTGGATGTTTTCTTTGAAAATGATGACAATCCCTCTTTGGATCTGTTAGTCCTGTCCTGGCTAATGACCCTGTATCCGGGGGGGAGGGAAGTTGTGGCAATGTATGGAGCCAACGTGGGAGTGAGACAGTTTTCTGTTAGGAAGAGCAGGTCTGGTGAGGGGACATTAAACAGGTCTCAGATTTTGGTGCCGTTTGGTGATTGAGCAGGTGTTGAGGAGGAGCAGGATTGTGATGTATAAGAGTGGGGAGAGGTGAAGGTTGGGTGAGCATGGATGAGAGTGAGGTGTATTGTTTGCAGTGCGTGCGTAGGTGGCATGAGGGTGTAAGAGGATGCAGCAGAAGTGCAAGTGGGGCAGAAGAAGGCCCCTTTGGTTTCTTCATGTGGGGCTCATTAGCAGAGATAGTAGACACATCAATGTTTCAGAGCAAGGAGGAAAGCGGGGTCTAATGGTAGTGGGTGAGAGGAGGACCAGTGGTTCTGATGCTGGATGTAGGTTGGGTGTGGGTGGGTGCAAACAGGCTTGCCTTTGGTGTACCTTCAACACACCAGCGGCACGCCCTCTGATCATATTCGCATTGTGGCTGCCATTAAGTGGGAGCAGAAGGGGGAGGAGCTTTGAGGCGGTGGGCAGGGTTAAACGAGCAGCTGGAAGGGAGCATGACATGGCACAGCAGGCAGGAGAGGCTTCTGTGGAGGGAAAAGGGTGTGAAGGAGAGCAAAAGAGTGGGACAAAGGAGGGAGAAGAGGAGGTAGGAGAGCACTTGAGAGTGCAAAACTCAAAAAAAGGGCAAATGGGCTGCAACTGAAAGAGGCCAAAAGGCAGCAAAGATTATGTGAAAAAGGCAGAGAGAAGTATTAAAGAATAAAAGGCAAAAACACAGAAGTGTGGCAAAGAATCAATGAGCTAGAGTGATATATGCCCAGAATTGCATCAGAGAATGAGTGAGAAATGCTCAAAAAGTGGAAAATAATGAGTGAGAAAGAATGAGAAAAGCACAGAAGACTGTGACATAGAGAGAATATGAAATGAACAAAAGAGTTCTACCAACCCCCTAGCGACAACTTTCCTTCACAGAACAGATCATGGACATTATTTCGGCCAACGCGGATTTCCAGGGCACTCAGATCTTCCTGAGTGATTTCAACCTCCACTGGAATGATGCAAACAATGTGCTGGTCAATAGCCTTAAATCCTTCCTACTTGACCTTAACCTTATCCAAATATGTAACAGCCCTACACATAGCAAAGGACCCACGTTAGATCTTGTCATTGGTAAGCCCAAATCCTTCAGCTTGGAGGTGATCCTCCCTTGTGACTGGACTGCACACTATTGCATCACCTTCCTCGTCCTTAAATCATTAAGAGTAAGCAGATCCCAACCTAAAAACACAAAACATTTATAAAGATGTTTATGGAACATCAATTTGCAGGACCTGATGGAGATCTGTGATAACATCTTGCCCCCCCTTTGAACATGTATGATGTCCATGACCTGATGGCCCACTATAACCATGCAATGATTAATATACTTGACTCAGTGGCACCACTTCAGCTTAAAAGAGTGTTTGCTAAGTTCTCCAAACCATGGTTCAATGATAGTCTTAATGCCGAAAAAAGAATTTAAAGACTTGCAGAAAGGATGTGGCGATCGTATCCCCCTCTTGAACATCTTTGTCACCTGAGATCCTTGCAAAGAAAATACAACAAACGCATCAGATGCTCGAAGGCTACCTTCTTCAGAACTCAACTAGTTCAAGCAATAAAAGTCTGAAAAAACAGTTTGAACTCATCAAGTCCCAATCTAATAATAATCCTAACATCTCGGCCATGGGTCAAGGGACATGCCTCAACTGTGAAGAAGTTGCTGTTTTCTTCATGGAAAAGACTATTAAGATCAAATCTGAACTACGCTCGGCCCATGATCACATCTTGAGTGGGCTGCTGATCACCCTTTGCCCCTCAGAATGGAATATCACTGAACCCTCTCAGCCCTGCTGCCACAAAAACAATAAATCCTGGAACATGTTCCAAACCATTGATGAATACACTATACACAAAATGCTGTTGACCTTGAAACCTTCCAATCACAACAACGACCCTCTCCATCTAAGTTGTTCCCGGAAGTGAGATCCGCCTTACTAAATCTTGGGACGTCAATTGTCAATGCTTCTCTTATGCGAGGGGCTATTCGGGATTGCCTTAAAGCATATCAAGTTAACCTGATCCTAAAAAAAACAAATGAGGATCCCACAGACCTTCTTAACTTTCGCCCAAACACTAACCTCCCCACCTTGGCAAAACTCTTGGAGAAATGTGTGCTTGCCCAACTTTGTCATCACATTTACCATTTCCAACTCCTGGATCAATGCCAATCTGGTTTTTGCCCAGGTCATAGTACGGAGTTAGCGCTAACACACATCGTGGATGATGCATTTAGAATGCTGGATCACAATGAGTCGTGATTACCGATCCTTCTGGACCTTTCGTCAGCATTTCGTACTGTCAAACATGATCACCTAATTGACCTCCTAGATTCTCATCCTTCCTCCAGAATAGATCCTAAAGCTTCAAGGTGAACCAATCCTTGTCCCACCCTGCATCAGTCACCTTTGGGGTGCCAAAAGGGTCAGCATTGTCCCCCACGCTCTTTAACCTGTTTATGGAGCCTCTGACAGAAATCCTAATATCATCCAGCATTTGCTATCATATGTATGCGGATGATATCAAACTATACCTGAAGTTCGCCTCCCCTGAAGACATTCAGGAAACACAAAGATGGCTGACATGCAATAACCTAAAGCTAAATGCTCTTAAAACGGAATTCCTACTGATCTCACCCCACAACCAATCCCTCTTCATGGAGCAATGGTTGAATCCGCTGACTGCCCTTTAGTGCAGACCTCACCTTGTAGATTCAGCATCATCTTTGGGAATCATTCTAGACAAAAGCACATCAGTTCCCTCACTAAAGGAGCAAACTTCTAACTCAGCTTACTTAGGAAGATCCAACCCTTCCTCCCTGCTCATGACCTAAAGGTTGCAGTTCAAGCATTAGTGATCTCAAAGCTGTACTATGGTAGTGCATCCCTTTGTAACCTTCCCAGAGTTAGGACAGCTCCTCTTAGGGATACCCTCAACTCCGCTGCGAGGCTCTTACTGGCACAAAAAATACCACCATATCTCCCCGGACTTGCGGGAACTGAATTGGCTGCCATATGAAGCTCGGATACAGCAAAAACGTGCATGCATGGCTCAAAAAGCCATCCATTTTAAGACGCTGTTGTGCCTTGCGCAAAAACTGGAACTCTCTTGTGGTTCTAGAGCCTCCAGAACCACCAGCTCCCTTTTGCTTAAACCTCAAAAATTCAACAAAAAGAGACCTATAACCGAGCCTTTTCAAGGATGGCTCTGAGGATCTGGAACTCCCTTCCCCCTGAAGTCAGGGTAAACCCGTCTACTGTCTTCTTAAAAAAAGAAGTCAAAGGGCTCCTGATGAAGAAATTTCTTTTTCTTTTTTTTGGTCCTCATCTCACCTTTCAAGCCTCTGCGGGTCTTATGAAGCCGTCTTCTCAATCTGTCGCCCCCACGGCTTACCACACTCGCTTGGGTCATCCGATCTGCCTCTTCTTTTTGTAAGAGGCCCTGGTGTAATCATAAGACCAATGATGTTTACAGTAACCTTAAAGTCTTACCCCAGCCCACGAGATGGTGCCATATATTCGTTACCTTGTCCTTCACGCCCTCGTACTCTAATCGTGACATGGTGAATGCAGCTTTGAGCCAGTCTTTCCTTTGGGGGGGGTAGGGGGTCCTTCCACCTCTTGCACACCTCCCTTCTAGCCAGCAATATCAAATACAATAATAAACCCCTATCTTTCTGAGAAAGGGTCTGGCTGAGGCGTCCATCATCTCCGAAAAACACCTAAGACATGTTAATTTCTATAATGGTATTGAAAATGTCTCGTATGTTATCTCCCACTTCAGCCCAGAATTTTACAAGTGCTGGACATTCATAGAAAATGTGTATATCGTCTGCAAGAGGTGTCGCACACCTGGGGCTTTTGGGGGCGGGGTGTGGGGCGAACTTTGCAATTTTTGCGGGGGTATAGTAAAGTCTATTAATAACAAAGAAATTTTTTTTTTTAAACAAGCAGGCTTGACATATCTGTACATGATCTTTAGAGATGGTTCATATAAGGAGTCTGTTTGTGGCCCAAGTGGGGTATCTATCCAAACTGCAGAGAAGGGGGGTACCGCTTGGTCTTCAACTTCCAGCAAGCTGTTGTACCATATAGATATTTCTTTATTAAGTGGACGGTTAGAACTCAACAGGTCTTCAATATCTCTGTTCCCGCCGATCTCCCCCTTTTCTGCCTCATACCATGATGTTAACTGCATGTATTTAAATCTTGAGAGTCCTGGCCCGATCTTTGCCCTTAGGTACTCCCATGAATGAATCCTCCCGGAATCCAGCAGTTCAGACCAATTTGTAATACCTGCCCTTCTTATTGGCAACGCCAAACTGTCCTTCAAACAGTCCGGTGTACCTGGTGCATCCCATACTGGGGCATTTTCAGAATGGTACCCAATGCCCCAACTGCACCTGAGCCTATACCATAACTCCAGGGCTGCCCTCAAAACCTTCAACCTCACCCTCTTGAAAAACCTTGGTGACCCAAACTTGTACAAAAATGCTGCACCTTCTCCACCTCCTTCCACCCGCACCATTTCACCCAATAGCCTCCCCCAGGCTGATTCCCCCGGTTTCACCAGCAGCATCCGAATGCTTTTAAAGTGGAAAGCTGCCGCATACAGCCTTACATCCGGAAGGGCTAACCCGCCTTTTTTTAGTCTGCGTCTTAGTTTTTTAAATGCCAAACGGACCCCTTTATTGCCCCAAATAAAATTTCCGATTTTGCTCTGTATTTTCATTAAGCTATTACTCGCAAATGTTAATGGAATTGAAGAAAAAAGATAAGACAACTTGGGTAATATTGTCATCTTTACCAGGTTGGTTTTTCCATAAATAGTCAGGGGAAGATTACTCCATCTTTTAAAGAGACTATCCATTTCTCTCACCACCCTCTTAAGATTAAGCTCAGGTATCTTTTCGAGATCTTTTACGATATAGATCCCCAAGTATCTCATCTCAACACTCACTCTTCCTGACCACTCCGCATTCCAACACGTCACCTCTGTCTTTGTTTTGTTGACAAGAAACCCTGAGAGCAATCCGAACTCACACATACACTCTTCCGCCCTCGGGATAGCTGTCTCGGGGTCCCCTGTATACAATATCAGATCGTCAGCGTATAGGGCTATTTTTGAGCTGTATTGTTCTGATCTGAATGGAACTATTGAGTCATCCAATCTGAGCATCTGGGCTAATGGTTCCACATACAAATTGAACAGGAGGGGCGATATCGGACACCCCTGCCTAGTTACCCTCTGAATATTAAAACTCCCCGTCAGGGCCCCATTTAGAAGTATTCGAGCAGTGGCACCTTGGTAGCAATTCTGCAGAGTTTGTATAAAGACTGGACCAAACCCCATGGCTCTCAGGACCTCTCATAAATATGCCCAGCAGACTCTGTCAAAAGCCTTGGCCGCATCGACAGCGACCACGGCCAAAGGCTCTGTCCTCTGAATGGCCAGGTCTATGTTGCCGATCAGGAGCTGCGTTTGTTCCTGGATGTATCTCCCTACAACGAACCCTTTCTGGTCCGGGTGTATTAACTTTGGTGTTAATTTAGCCAATCTCCCTGCTAAAATACTCATAAAGATCTTATAATCTGCACTTAAGAGGGATATTGGGCGTTAGGAGTCAGCCTTTTTTGGGTCCTTACCAGGTTTTAAAATCAGGACTATTATAGCCTCCTTCCATGTATTAGGGACCTTCCCTGTTAGACTATAAATTGAATTAAAAGTGTCCCCCGCTGCTTCTAAAAACTCATTCTTAAGATGTTTATATATTTCACTCTGGAGTGCATCTGAACCCGCAGCTTTTTTGTTCTTTGATTTTGAACAGCTATCTCCTCCAACGTAAAAGAGGCATCTAAGATGTTTTTACTTTCTTCTGAGAGTACTGGTAGTTGTTTACTTCTAAGGAATGTCTGTATCGAACTCAACTGGAGGGCCAGATCTTCTCCATACAGCTCTGAGAACATGGATAGAAGGCAGGTCTGTATGTCCTCGATCTTATTAGAGACATCCCCGCTATCGTTGATGTTAAGTTCCTTAATATCATTTCTAACTCGATCAGACCTGGCTTTCCAGGCCAGTAGAGCACCCGCCTTCTCCCCATACTCAAAGTTCTGCATCCCTCTCGTGACCCACTGCGCCCTACACTTAGCCTCCAATTTCCCTCTATATTCTGATCTTGCCTCTTCAAACTTGCCCGAGATCCGAGTGAGTTGCTCTTGGTCTCCATTACTAACTTCATCCCTTTCTCTCTCCAAGCCACTTATCTTCCCTTCGATGTTCTTTAATACCTCCGCTTTAGACTTGTTCTTATAACAAATAATTCTGTGGAGTTTCCCCCTGAGCCAGGCCTTATAGGCGTCCCAAACTACATCAGGCGTTGTGGAGCCTGAGTTCAATGCAAAGTACTCCAAAGAAGGGGCCTGCACTTCGGGGTCTAATAACTTCGCCCTGTTAAGTGTCCACCTAGATGCTTGCCGTTGTGCCTTCTTAATCTGATATACCACTTGTAAAGGCGCGTGATCGGACAAGTGACTCGGGAGGACTAGGATCGCCCCTAGATTGCCTATAGATCCTCTATCCATAAATATATAGTTGATCCTGGAAGAATGACAGTGCTTCTTACTATAAAACGTAAAGCCCTTCTGGTCTCCCTTCATCTCCCTCCACAAATCACCTAAATCCATATCGTGCATCATATTGAGTAATGCCCGAGGCACCTTCACAGCTCATTTATAGTGACTTAAATTGGATCTGTCCTTAAGAGGATCCATAAACACATTAAAATCTCCTCCTATGACGTGTGGTGGAGATTCCAACATCAACACAGATTGTAGTTTGTGAATATATGTTGGATCATCCGTGTTTGGGCCATAAAAAGAGGCACAGACCATCTCAAAGTTTTCGAATGCCAAACAAACAGTCAACCATTTACCAGAGGTGTCTGATTGTTCTTTTCTTATAATACAGGGAGTTCCTTTTTTAATTAGTATTGCAACCCCTCTGATTTGTGCTGTCTGTCTTGAGGCACTGAAAGACTTTACCCATTTAACCTTGGAGAAGACTACGGTGCTCTCTTCCCAACTCAGATGCGTCTCTTGTAGCAAACATACTTGTGCGGTTGACAATTCTAGATGCTTAAGAATTAACCTCTGTCTCCGGGGGCACCTCAACCCATTGACATTCCAAGAAACAAATGTAATCCCTTTATTCCTTAATGTCATACCAGCCATATTCCTCTATTCCTACTAAATGACATTGTCTGGGTTTGACACAAAAAATTACTATGGCTATACGAAGGTTTAGATGAGGATGAATTTTTTTCTTTTTTCCCACTGTTCCCCCACCACGTGCCCCCCTACCTACCCTTCCCCCCCCCCCTCTACCCTGTGCCCCTCTGCCCCCGAGGAACCCTCCCTACTGATAGGCAAAAGCCTATTTAGCCTTCCTTCCCCCCCCCATGGAGCAACCGTAACAATTTCAAATTTTACCGTACACTTTTTCCTGCTGATCCCACGCCATATTTAGTAGAAGACCCACAGTCTTTATTTTATTTCCCCTCCTGACCCCCTTTACTGACCCTTATCTTAGCAATAAGGACGTCTGCTTCTTCCCCTGACCTGATCAAGTGCATTTTATTGTCCCACATCACACTCAACTGTGCTGGAAATTTCAGCTGTGCCTTGGCTCCTAAGCTATTCAGCACCTCCAGCCTTTTACCCAACTCCCACTGTCTTGAAGCGGTGATATGCGATATGTCCGATCATATATGGAAGGTAAAGGGATTAGAGCTGTTAAAGTGTATGGAGCCCTCTTTTAATGGGGCGGAGAGAATCTGCTCTTTAATGGAGTAGGTCAAGAAATTCACCAGGATCTTCCTGGGCTTTTGTTTAGCGGGGTTTCTCCTAAAAGGGTCTCGGTGCACCCTTTGTATGTCATGAATCAAGTCCATCCCCGATGAATCCTTTAGTACTGTCCCCTTCAGTAGGGATATTACGAACCCCTTTATATCGCCCCCCCCTCCATGGCTTCCGGCACATTCAGTATTCTTAAGTTGTTTCGGCGTGAATAGTTTTCCAACCGCTCGATGTCCTCTTTTAGCTCAATATTCCGAGCTGACAGCTTAATGACCTCGGCTTCAGTGGTACTTAACGCCTCCTTGATCTTGGGGAGTTCCAACTCCACTCCTCAGTCCTGAGTGTGACCTCACCCACCCTCTTAGTCAGCTCCTCACATGAAGCTTTTATTGTTGCTTGGTTAGCCTCAGAAACTGAAAATCTATTAGCCAGCTCAGCTTGGTTAGTTTCCGAGACTGTAAATCCGCTAGTTATTTCGTCCTTCATAGCCAATAATATATCGGCCAGTGTACCCGTTGTTGCCTCAGATTTAGCAGTGTTATCCATAGCAAGCTCTTTGCCTGTTTGGTCAAGGGAGGTTGTAGGGGTAGATTGTGCATATTCAGTATACCCGTACTGCTGTCCGTAGCGCTTAAGACCTGCGCACTACTTAATCCATCCACCTCTAGTACAGAGAATCGATTGGTCAAACCGATATCCGGATGAACTGTCACCACAGCCTCTTGGTCAATATGGTTATCTATGCTGTTCCCTACCACACCTACCTGTGTTGGTACCAGCGTGCCGCTTGATTCCTGGATAGCTAAGATGGGGTGAGTGTTCTGTAGGGGTAAAGGCAGGGACTGGGTGACCTTAATGCACTGGGCAGACTGAATAGACTGTGAATGTTGTGCAACCTGAGCGGGCTGAGTGCTCGAAGGGATACCACTAATTACAGGGGCAAAGATAGAGGTAGGGGGAGTAGTAGTAGTGGTGATGTTAGACATTACCTTATAATAGGATTTAAGTGAGGGGTGACTTTGATACTAGCCTCTACTGGTTTGACTACCTTATTTTTCCCCCGACTTTTAATGCTTTTTGCACTTAAATACTCTTCAGAAGTATTCTGCTTTGCTCTCCCCCTCATCATATTTATCAGTATATGGTGAGTTTCTGCTCTCCACCTGCGCTGGGCGCACAATCTCTCACCTAGCGCCAATGCAGACCCTTTTGTGCAATAGTGCATGGGTGACTGCGCTGTAGGCAGGATTGTTTTTGTGCTGGAAGGGACAACTTCCTGCTCAAAAACAACCCTCTTAAACTTTTCCTCTTCGATTTGTGCTGCTCAATGCAGCGCACATAGAAAGAGGAAACATAGGATATTTCTCCTCTTTGCACCTCCCCTGCGGAGGTGTAGCATTATGATGCAAGACTGGTAAACCTGAGAATTCTGCAAAGTCCATGGGTGGATGCCTGGGATTTCCCATGCTGCACCCATGGGGCCTTCTCACGGCAGAGTAATGCAAGACAGTGACTTGCGCTGCCTTGCGTTACCCCAGATTTGCCAAGCAACACAGGCTATGAAAGGTGGCTTTGCGTTGCTTGGTGAATCTCTGTTTAGCATTGAGATGCCTTGTGACATCATTCGTGCTGCAAGGGCAACGCAACGCTATGATAAATCTGTCCCTGGGTGAATAGAAAGGTGACAGATTAAGCATGGGCGGAAAATCCGTTTCGCTCGCGGATTTTGCGGATTTTCGGGAAATTTGCAATCCGCGAGATTCGCGAATCTCCCGCAAAATCCGCAAATCCGCGAGCAGCGGATTTTATGGCTTGCTCGCACTGTTCGCGTGAGTTCGCGGCTTCCCAGTACAACTTCGCGCCCCGCGAATAAGCGCTAAAATGCAGAAATACGATCTTAGCAAAACTGAAACTACTTCCAGGTTCAAAAGTTCAGGCTCATCATTAGTAGCCATTTCCTGTAGTTCTTCCTGAGGGGCCCCTCCAGAGTTCAGTTGCCTACTTGCAACTATTATGTGACCCTGCTCTGAACCTCAGAATAGTTACACATATGCCTCAAAGGTCCTGAATTACAGCTAAGGGAGACAAGCAGGAGCCAGGCTGGAAGTTCAAATCCATTAATCAGCCCCTAATTCATTATTGTCAGTTGGGGCAGGGCAGGTGTTGTAACTAATTTTGCAACAATGAAAGCACTTAGCAAGTGCAAAAGCTCACTAATCAGGAAGCACTAAGGAAGCAGGTGCCAGCTAAAAAAATATTCTGTGACACATTAATCAGCCCCAAATAAATTCAGGTCACTTGAGGCAGGGAAGGTGTGCTTTGCTTTGCCACAATAATGTACACTGACTGGACAACCAGAGGGTGCTGTGATGAAACAGAGGGTGGCATGGGTGGGCCAGAGGGTGGCATGAGTAGTCAGAGAGTGGCAGTGGTGACAGAGAGTGGCAGTGATGAAGAAGAGTGTCCCAAACAGGCTGGACACGTAGAAACAACAAGTTCGCAAAACTTGCGACCCAACAGGTAAGTTCGCGTTTGCGAAATTGTACAAAACCCTCGCGAACTGGCAGAAACCCGCGCGAACACACAAAAAAAAAAATCCGCAAATTCGCGAGAATTCGCGGATTTTGCGAATTGCGAGTTCGCAAATCCGCAAAATTCGCGAACGCGAGATTCGCAAAATTTGCCCATGCTTATGACAGATCCACTTAAACTGAGGGGGCCATTAAGCACTCTCCCACCCACGGTAACAGGAAAATGGCCCACTCTTCCATTGTAATCGAAGCTGAACCTTCTGACCACAGATCACACTGCTCGTGTCCTCAAGTCATCACACATGATTAACCCCTTCCATGCTGATGACGAATCTCAGCCGTCATGCACTATGGTGCTCGAGTGCTGATGACGGCTGGGGTTCATCACGGCCCGCCCCTGATCGTGTTGTTTACAGCACACCAGGGGAATCGCGGCCGCATGGAAGGGGTTAAGTGAGAACACATAATTGTCGTACAAAGAGCGCTGAAAATCAAAAACTGCAGAGTCTTACTGCAAAAGGAACTCAGGGCAGGAGTGCACACTTTGGGACACGGGAGGAGGTGTGTTTGTGTGTTTGTGCACCCACCCACATTTGCCCTCCATGTCCCAGATGAACGGAGCACTGCACCTGGGTAGAAATAAATTGACAGATCAATCAGTGAGCACTCTCCTACTTAAGATAAGAGTAAAGGCCTGCACTTTGACTGTAATCAAAATGCTATCACCACTGCTAGCCTTTTCTTTACTGCGGAGATGACAGCAGTCACTCTCAAAAGCAAGCATGTCGCTGTAGCCCACAAAGCCCTGCGTCTCCCGCCATTACACATGATTTCTACAGGAGTTACACATAATTGTTTGACATGTTGTAGCCAAAACAAAAAACCTGCAGAGGCTCACTTCAAGGGAACTCAGAGCAGGGGCCCATGTTATGGTCTGCCATATAGGTGAATTCCTATCCGAGTGGAGGATACTGAAAAAAACAACAGTTCTTGTGTTTGAAATTAGTCTGCAAAATGTATCGGTATAAAAGCTGTGATCACAGAGAATTTGAATTGTGGTTTCCCCCAGCAAGCAGCAGCGAAACGTTCTCATCGATGCAAAACAGTGCACACATAAACAACACACATCAAAATCTTCTAGAAGAGTCACATGACAATCATCTTTGATTCTATAGGAGGCAGGTGTTAGAATGTCATGACGTAGTGATTCTTAAAGAAAGTGCCCTGCAAGTCTGTAAACATGGACCAATATTTTACACCCAAAACATTTCAAATTACAGAAACCAAGTACATTTCCCATCTCTCTGAGAGGTGAGGCCTTTCGGTTAACACTGTAGGCCGACTAGATAGAAGGTGGTGACATCATTAGGCTTGGCAGGTTTTTGCTTTCATACAGCTGCTTGTGTGTATGTGTGTGTGCAGGTGTGTACGTGTCTGTGTTGTAATGTGGTTGAGCTCGCTCAACCTCATAGCAAGGGTGCCCTGGGGCAAGCAAGGAAAATTCACTATTGACAAGAGTTTGGTATTAATAACTATACCTGAGTGTGTGTGAGTGTGTGTTTGCTGACTCAATATTAGCATTATTTTGGAGACCTCCTTAATATGGAGGCGTTGTCACTGTCTAGGTGAAGATGTGAATGACCTGTGGGGTTCGTCCCTACAGTGGTTTCACATTGTTTCCTTAGTAAAAATGTGTTTTTACTTTTAAAGTTTGACTTGAATAACTTTCCTGATGATACGTGTTGACTTGGAGTTAGAATAGAAAATTAAACCCGAATAGATCTCGAGGAGAGGTACAGAGTGATGTGCAGCATGTCGGACAGGTATTACAAAGTAACCTTGTTGTAACTCACAACATGAGGCGGAGACACGGTAGTGGTACAAGCTTTATTAACGTACAGCAACACGACATCAGCGCACCCGTGCATCTTGAAACCATTTGAGTATTAGGGAAGCATCATGCAGAGGTAAAACAGATTTAAAAAATGGCACTCATTCATAAGAACTATCATGCTGATGTGTGAGTTGTCTAAAAAATTAATTGAAGATTAATGTCAAAGCTGTGCCTTTAATTTTCACAGGCTTTATGTAAACACAGACTGTGTCATATTTTTTTTTTTACCTTTCAGCTATTCCTTGAAATCCTTCCCATTACAAAATCGAAAATGCACTGCTGATTCGACAAGCAGGGCGATCAAACTGACTCTCACTGGAACGGTTTCAGAAATATCATTAAACATTAAACATCACATACATATGAGTACTGTTTTATTACACTCCGATTTAGTTTCACGGTATATTGATGATTTCATTACCTCCAATTTACATTTTAATAGAATAGGTGGCTTGAGCCAAAATTTACGCTATTGAATTTAGAATGTATTTGAAATGGTAGAATTACATTTTGTACATAAACAAATAATAACTGTTGACAAAATAATCCATACCGTGCAAGAAATTCTAAGATATTAAATTCATAAGTAAATAATATGAAAAAAATATGTACTGTGAGAAAAAAATGTGTTTTGGCCACTGGATATGTAACAGTCTCCTCTAGTCCATCTTCCAGGCATGCATTAAGTTCGCAGGAGCATCAAGTGTTGCACTTGAAACCGATAACAACATACTGTGTGAATACTTTCCCTTGTTGTTGCTACTGGTTTGTTTACATAACCTTTCCCTTTAAAGGACAAAGATAGCAAATGAGAGAGATGGAGCAAAACATATGTATTGATATTTATGTCGCGGGAACATACCTGGGGAGCGAAAGGTGCATTGTGGGTAGCACTGGCAAACAAAACAAATTAATGTGCATCAAGAGGGAGCTAAGTTTTTAAATCACGTACTTACATTTTTAAGCACAGGGAGATTACGTGGTTTTAGCCAAGTACAGGGCTGATATCATGTTGCTGGAAGTTTGTCACACTCCATACAGAGGACAGACGAAGGTCCGCGTTCTCGATGGTCACAGGAGGATCCCTATTTGCTTTGAGTGTCAGGGGACAACAAGATAGAGAGGGAAAAAAACAAGCATTGGCATAGCCAATAGGTCTCGCTTGTTGGTTCTTTAAAGTATTTAGTTATGCAGCACAATATCCTTGGTGTAACAACATCAACTGTTGCAGTGGCAGGTCCCGATGGCGAGACCTATTGGCCATGCCAAATGCTTGTTAACTATGAAATGTATTGTCCTCACATAATCTAGTTCTGTAATAATGATGTTCCAGGGCATGAAAACTCAGAAGCACACAAACCCTATGTGAAACTACCCAAGTGTCCCTCGAGTAAAGTACTTAGAAAGCAAGAGATTAAATAAATAATCCCAAACTAAATGATGCAGAATAATAAGAGCTCCATTAATGCATAGTGATGCACAGGAAACAAGATCTAAAAGCATTATATCACTAAAGAAGTCAAGCGCACAACACCTCTTCCACTCACTGCAGCACTTGCAGTGAAGGACAGATTCCCTGGACAGATGCTACTGCTTTAAATAATGCAAGATTTATTGGTTAGGCCTAATGAGCAGAGCGCAGACTGACGTCAGAGCATGACCAGAGACTCTACTTAGGCTGCCCATCTCCTCAAATGAATGCAAGGCGAGAGACCTGCCACTACATTTGGGTTTCACTACATCTTTCTTAAAGTAGGCTTATCCTGCCCGTGGACCAGCCCTAGCATTACATAATCCATCAGGACATATTCACGCAGGCTGCAAGTGCATGCCTTGTGATGTCACTCAAAGCCTCCTTCCCGCCGGGCCTTCTTCCATAGCCTCTCCAGGATGGCTTTGACCACACAGTAGTTCAAATGCAAAAGAAAATGTATGGAACAGTGACGTGGGATGCAAAGCTGTGGGGCAGGGGCCAGTAGTACCTGAAATTGATTAAGAATTGATTAAGCGAAAACTTGGACATTAAAAAGACAAAACCTGCAAGTTCCAGAATGCACACTGATAGCAAAAAGTCCAGAACAAATTATAGGGTCACAAAAAGCATATAAGGGCTTCCGGCAGCTTTCACGGTTTTGGAAATGGAGAGCCCGTATTCTTGTAGGCAACGGGGATGCACTGTACAAACAAGAGCAAGGAACAAAATGTAATGATGGACCCTTCCTAATGTCAGCACCTGACTATCTTTCTCCCCGTAATATTCTATGGCCCTGAGTTAATGAAGGCGATTGTGTGCACACTGGATGGCACCCATCATAACTATGCCTATTCCCTAGGGAATTTCAGTGCAAATAAAACAACCGCAAAGGTGCACCACAAAAAGCAAGACAATAAGTGCAAATGGTATTTAAGCACAATGAAGAAAAATTTCTCAAAGAGATGTTGGTAGTCTTCTTGTTAATCTTTATTTTCAGTTTGCAGTGAAACATACAGCCGACGCGTTTCGTCCCAAACTGGGACTTCTTCAGGGCTTTAAGTTAGTGGTACTTCGCTTATGGGGAGAATGTAAAAGGTAACCGGGGTCCAAGGGGCGCCTTCCCGGACACTGTAATCCCGGTGTACGAGCCGGGATGTGTATTAGTTCATTCCGGTGCCGAATTAACAGGATTGGACTATAAGTATGCTAAAGTGTGATGAAGGCAATGCTTTACAGGGTTCCTGAGCAGTGAAAACGTCCTTGCCACCTTAATTTATGTCTGTTTTGAACTTTGTACTGAGTAGTTTGTAGTGGCAGGTGGTCCTATTAGTCCAAGGGAGGAGGGTGTGGGCACTGTGTTCCAGCAGTCCGTTCTTAGTGAAACAGACGGCGCCCATCCACGGCCCTCGTCCCGCCGAAACACCCACAGCGACGATGTGAGCCCGTATTCTTGTAGGCAACGGGGATGCACTGTACAAACAAGAGCCCAGGAGGGTGGCTGGGGGTGTTGGGGGGTGGCGAAGATGTCTAAGATGACCTTTCAAGCGCAGGTGTGCGCATTAGGAGATGAATGTCAAAACCTTTACACTTGCCTGTCTCCACACGGTTTGCCAACAAGCTCTCACAAGCTGTGAGAAACCAGCACTGCCTTCTGCTCAACTACAGAGCTCTCAATCGCACGCCATCAAAGACCCGCCCAACCACATCCCGAACTCATTCAGACACCAGGGGGCAGATTTGCAAGCGCCTTGCACCACTTTTGCGTCACTTTTAACATGGGAAAAGTGATGCAAAAGTGGCGCAAGGGGCTTGTAAATCTGCCCGCTGAATGCCATTCTCTTCAAAGTATGCCTCATACAAGAGTCTTAGGCTGCATGAAAAATACCATAGAAAGAATACTGTGAAAAAACTAATACTCTTAGAGAATGCAGCATAAAATAAAACATTTGAAATGTATAAAAGGACTGTATCGCTGACATGGAAGACTTTAAGGAATTTTACGGTAATTATTGAGAAATTGACATTTGCGGGTTAAGGGCATTATTAATATGGCGCCCACTGGGAACTGTAGGGGTTTAGTTAACTTCTGGGGGGACCCGGCCCACGTAAAAGCCTAGAGGGCATTACATAAAACACCAAAGGGTTCGATTAATCAGTAGAAATTGTATACGTTCAATTTCCGTCCAGTTGTGAGCCTGGCCTGGCCTGATCTAAAGTTGGGAGATCTTAGTTAGGGCGGAACGAGGCAGGAGCCGGAGATGGGGATGCCAGGTCAACCGACAGAAAATGTGTTCTCTGGAGGAACCGAGGATGCCTCTGCCAAGAATGTGCTCAGCAGAGCTGGGAGTACCGCACCTCCGGAGAGGGCGGGCCAGCTCTTTGTTAGACACCGTAAGTGAAGCCTTGGCTAACATTCATAGTGAATTAAGACACCAGGCAGGACTGAAGATTTTTTCAATCGCGCAACGCCTCTCCAGACAACGCGGCCACGGTTCGTTACGGAATGCAGGTGTTAATGACGACTGTCAGCCGAGGTCAGAGTGCTCAGCTATCTAGCGTTGGTGGGCTTCTTTCCCTTCAACGTAAGCGACCACAGATTAAGACCAGCGTCCCCTACTGTGGAATATAGGTATTAGCGAGTAGGGCTTAGATGTATGTGACCCCTGCCGAGGTCAGGGTACTCCACTATGGAATGTAGGTGTTGTCTGTTCCTCTGGTTAGTGCAACCCCAACCAATGCCAGGCCAGGGTGCTCCACTGTGCTATGGAATATGGGTGCTAGCAGGGTAGCTTTGACGTTCATGACCCCTCGATGGGTGGGTACCCCACTGTGAAACATGGGTAGTGCGCAGCGAGGTGGCTTTGACCCACGTGATTCCACCCAAGGGCAGGGACCCCCACTGTGGATAATGGGTGCTTTGATGTTCATGTGACCACGGCCGGGGGAGGGTCCATCCGCTAGGGGTGTTTTCTTTACCCTGGTCAGATGCGTCTTTAGCTGACACCTTGTGACAAGAGTCGCTGTAAAGTTAGGGTGGGAGCGCTCATGGCAGATGAGATGCACAACATAAGAGGAGCTACAGGAGGAGCAGGGCATCAGGCACTCGAGTTGCTGCTGAGTCTCCTGTGCCCCTTGCATTGACACACACACACTGAACGGGCACTGTCATGGTGGAACAAAGCACTGGGATGGGGAATTGGCAGAAGGGGCACAGAGCACAAGAGGAGGGAGGAAAGTTGCAGCGCAGCATGCACAAAGATAGGGTAGGGCACACACTAGTGCTCATTAAAAGTGACTGTAGGAAAGAGACGCAGCAACAACAGCGCATGCCTCGCGTTCAAAGTGGAGGAGGCGGCAGGGGGGAGAGAAAGGAGGGGGCCTGCGCCTGTTTCCCTTGCGAGCGAGAGCAGGAACCATATGTTAATTAAAACCAGATGGTTTTAAAGCTCGCTCCCGCAAGGGAATCTCCAAATGTGCACGCATTGCCATTGAAAGCAATGCAATGCGTGCACGTTTTGGCAGCAAAGCTGAAGCGATTGTTAAAGGTCTTTTTCCTATGCAGCGCATGCGCGCTGCGTAGGCGAGACCTAAAATGGAGACACAGGAAGAAGCAGAGAAGCAACACGCCCGGTTTGGTTATTAGCTCCGTCATAAATAGGCCTATGTATATCAGTGAGGTAATCATTTTATAAAGGATGCAATGGATCGCCACAACAACCCATTGGTTTTGTGTATTTGAAGCGATTACCCGACCACAATTTGAACCTCGGATTCCAAAGTCCACAATGTGCAGTGAGGTCACATCATCTTCCTGATGTGTTAGGAAATGTTGCAATGCAGCCATAGCACAACTCTGTTAATACACTGTTTGTGTCAAAGTTTATAACATATGCATCGCAAGTTTGGCCAAGTTAGACACAGATTTGTTATATATTTGCAATAAAAGATAAGATATAGTTAAGTCCTATAAAATACAGTCCTTTTGTTGTAAATATGATTTTAAGTCTTGATCTTATTTAGTCTTTTTTCAGTGTTGCTTTCTACATGCTTTTAGAATTCTCCTGCGACTCTTATGTTGTGACCTCACCCAACTGACATTCCAGTCTTGACAGTTGGAGTCTGGTCAGCTGGTGAGATACCTGTCGTGTTTCTGTGCTGTGATTAAACAGATGAAGCTCAACACCAGATAAGCTGTTTGGAGTGTTTATTCAGCTTACAACAATTTAAAGAGGCAGTTTCAAGATTGGAAATCAGATGTGCTAAAGAAGAAAACCTGGTCATGAACAGGTACAAGTTTTACATGAATAAACAGCGTGAGGAAGAATCTATAGATGATTTTGTTGCCCGGTTACGTGAATTATCTGTTAAGTGCAGTTTTGGGCAAATGACAGATGAATTCATTCATGACCAGTTGATTGTTCAATGTAACAATCGGAACATTCAATAGAGGTAATGTGATTATTGTAAAATAAATGCAGTGATTTGTGTATTGTGCAGTGTATATTTTTTCAACCCATATCACTTTTTTGAAGTTCCCGTTTTGAAGAGAACATTGTGGCAGCTTGGTTGCTAACCCTTTCATCTTAGTGATCGAGTGGCTGCTTTCTTGTTTCATATATTAGTACAGTATGTTCAGGAAGACACCAGCAATGCTTGACAAAAACCTGGTAACTGGATAAATGGGAAAGTATTTATAGCATTTCCTAAAATTTTACATTTGAGTTTCCGTGGACAGATAGATTGATAGAATAGTCCATAGCTTTGCACCTGCAATGGAGAACTGTATACCACTGGCTCTGGCCAATCTTAGTGAAACTGCAAAGAGTACAGAGAGGTTCACCCAAATAATGGCATAGTTTGACATGTACCACTTGAATTTTTAAAGAATTTCCATTATCAGCCTTATCAATGAGGTCTGGAAAGCATTTTTTTTCTTGAAGATATGATCTGTTTTACACCAAGTTCTAACATGCATGCCAGAACATTTCTGCATCAACTACATTGGGTGACTGTTCATAGAGCATCTTCCGAAGTACATACGGCTTACAGTATATAATCATGATGAAAGGCTTTAAACACAGGAATTTGTAAAAGCAGTTCCAGGAATGGCTGAACCTTTGTTGGAAGTTTCGGAAAATAAAAGAAGATGCTCAACATTCTAAGGGCCTGATTTGGATTTTGGCATACTGGTTACTCTGTCACAACTGTGACATTTATCCCATCCACCAATATATAAATGCCATAATATCCTATGGGCTTTATATTCAGTCGTACAGGATATTCGTCCCAGTTATGACAGAGTAGCCCATCTGCCAAAAATCTAAATCAGGCCCTAAATTTTCAATGGCAGCTGGTGTCAATAAGTAATATAATAATCATTGAAAAGAGCTTTGACATTGTGGATCAAGGTCCGACGGATGCAAACCACAGATTAGCATCAACCTAATGGAGACTTCATGGATATAAGCAGTACCTCCATGAGGCAACAAGCAAGCTAGTTAAACGTTTCCTCCCATTCTTTAAATAATAATAAAAATGTGTGTTTATTTTTTAAAACAATTCTTATAGTTTAGGACAATTTTCCAATGTTATGGTCTTGTTTGTAATTTGTGTGTTCATAATTTTTACTACTGTCTATATCATCAACCCCGAGGATTGGAAATTTCTACAGCGGGACAGTTGATCTCCTGCTGATGTCTAGTAGTTTCTAAGCTATCTACTTGATTTGAATACATCTTGTACTCACAGACTTGGATTTGATTCCTGCATAGTAATTTTAGAAGAAGGGATAACAAAGCATTGTGTTCTGCTTCTTCTATTAAAGCATCATAGAAACCACTGGTTCGGTCTCCGCAAGGAACCCAGGAATAGCCCCTCTTTGCGGAGACTCACCGGACTGGGGCAGCAACAGCATCTCTACTCATGCTCATTTATTTGCTAGCCGGCTGTAGAGGTTGTAAATGAGGAACTAGTAGCAGTGAAATCTTATGAATAATGATGCATTGATTATTCAATTCGGTATAGAAATGATTAAACTGGTTTACATTCGTCCATGCCTGTGTGAGCAGTGTTGAATAGGACTTTTCTGCAGGGGTCCTTTTGTGGTGAGGAAATTCCGCTAGTTTTTTGTGGGGGGTCTCATGTGGTCCCAGGTGGAGCATCTAGTCCCTGAGTGCCTACGCAGAGGTGCATGATCGGATTAACGCCACCCTGCTTTCTTAGCGCTATCGCCTTTAAAAACAATGCACAGATATTGGTGTTGATTGTGGTGGGCATCTTTTATTGGGCATTGGTTTCCATTACTGTGATGTCTGTGGCAGTGATTTTAGTTTGGGCACTGACATCATGCTATACAGACAATTTTGGTGACCGTCTTAAGTGGACATCTTCACCACGTTGAACTGTTTATTTGGTAGTCATTTTTGTGGGTTATCACACCAGCTTCAACATATGCAAGAGCTGAGGAGCCGGCATTAGACAAGTTTTAAGTGAAAATAATGTAGACCTTTTTTATACAACCAAGAAAATTGGAAAACAGGAGTGCTAGTTCATTTTGTTTATACAGTATATAACAAGGGCACCATGGAAACATAGTGCGGAAGCATTAGCAATTGAGTGTGCAGAGCTGTTTTAAGTGAATTTATTTTTTACTAAATTCTTTACTGTTTTTATTTGGATTTTGTTATTCTCCATTTAATTATTATGGCTGCTGCTAACATGGCACAGCTTCCACAATTTCCCTTGGAAAAATGAGTTCCATTAGTGACATGGAAATAGTGGAAACACTCGTTAGACTTATCTCCTTGCCATTGGATGGGAAACATTTTCATCAATAAGGAACCAATATGTTCTTCTTCATAATTTAGGACTAAATGGTAGAACCATTTAGGAAAGCCTTAATGAAATACCCATGAGTTGATCTGAGGGAGAACCAAATTATGTGTATGGGATGACAGTGATGATGTTAGAGAAGCATTTTGATTCTCAAGTATATGCAGTGTTTGAGAGCCACAAATGTTTTTGAGGGTGAGGAGGAATGATGAAATGGTTTGTAGTTTTGTGTCAGCTCTACAGAAATTGGCAGATATGTGTGAGTTGAAAAGAAAACTTGTTTGATTCTCTAACCAGAGACCAACTTGTAAAGTGTACAAACAGTCTAAATGTACAAGAGAAACTATTTGTGAGAAATCCTAATCTTAAGAAAGCTTTTGAAGCAATTCAATGTACAGAAAACCCAACTGTTTGAATACATGAGATGCAGCAAGGAAATTCCAGATGTTAAGGACTCTATGAGTGAGGGAGTGTTTGGGATGAACTAAATGGTTGTATACATTATGTGATGACCAATATCAAGTCTACAGTAAAGAAGGGATAGAAAAAGAAGCATGTGGCAAGTGTAATTGATGGTATAGTGAAGGTCATTATTCCAACAGTCCAGGCTTTTCTGCCAAAACTTTTACATGCAAAAAATGTGGAAAGAGGGGGCATTATGTGAGAGTGTGCAAAAGTACCAAAGTACACATTGTGTCTTCATAAGATGGAGAGAGAGAAACTTGTGAAAAGAGATAGTAGTGCAGACAGTGAGCCATTTGAAATGCCAGAGTGTGAAATAATCATTGGCGGTAAACTAGTGAAAGTCCTGGCAGGTTCTGGTTCACTGTACACAATGGTAGGAGATGAAAAGTGGGCAAACAATTTTGGTATGGATGGAAAAAAATTATTGACACCTGCCATCAACCCTGTTGGGTATGGTAGCTTCAAGATTTATATACTTGAGTATACTTTCATGAAATTACAATTTCGGGATGGAGAAACTGCTGGGAAAGTATATGTTGTTAAGGGCGATGGTAATTTACTTGGATGGAGACACCAAGATGATATATCGGAATTGCACTCAATTCCAATGTTGTTGACAAGTTACTGTTGTGAGAAAACTCTGATTGTAGCTTAGATATCTATCAACAATTTCCATATGTGTATTCTGGAAGTTTAGGATTCCAAAATTCTGAGCATAAAATCTAATAAAACGAAGATCCAACTCAAGTGAATTAAATAAGCTTTTTTCACACCCATCGGAGAGGCATGTGGCAGCAGTCAAATGGCAACTTCAACTGGTCATAGCTTACCAGAAACACATTCTCAGTGATGACCAATATAACATTCCTAATAGAGAATATTGGAATTAAAGGCAAAGATACAACACATCTCCCTTTATATGATACATAAATAAAATGGAACAGAAAATAAAATAACAATAACATTTAAATGAAAATATTACTTAAGATAATAATCCTGCAAATACAAAGGAGATCTTTTAACTCTGGAATTGCGAGAAAGTACACCTTGCGACAAATTGCTGAAACATTTCAACTTAACAACCTAGTTGGAACATTTCGACTTAACACACCCATCCTCCCCCGTACATTTTGCCAAACGAGACATACTCCAAAGATCACCACCAGCAAGCATGATTACATTATTTATGACATTTATGATACGTTTGGGACCAAAATATTTAAATTCACCTTTTGGTGACCACACTGCCTTCTTTACAAAAACAGAATCACCCACTTTCCATAGTATTTTCTTTGCTCCCATTTTAGTCTCAAACCTTTGCTTGTAATTATTTTGATAATTCCTCATTCTCCAATTAATGACAAAACAACCTCTGTCTTTTACACTTAACCATAGAGGATTCAATTTTGAACCAGTTGTTCTACCCTTCAATATTTTAAATGGAGAACAACCAGACACACTGTTGGGCGTGTTCCTATGTGGCCACAACGTTTCTCTGAAGATAGGCTTAAGTGGAGCTCTAAATTCCAAAGCAGTTTGAGCAGAAGCCCTAATCAACCTATTCATGCTCTCTACTAAACCGTTTGCCTGAGGGGCATAACAAGCATTTCTTTGATGAGTGATGGATAAGTCTTTTAAAAATCAGTTATCTCTTGTGAGGTGAACTGCACCCCATTATCAGACACCAGAATATCAGGAATTCCCTCACAAGTAAAAGCATCCTTTAGAAATTCAATTATATTTTTTGTTATGACGGAACTCATGCAAGAGGCAGATGCCCATTTTGATGTATAATCTACTAGTACAAAGAAACAAAAAGGTGGGGGAGGACCTCAGGGATTTTTAAAGACCAGGCAGAGACACATTCCCTAACTGAATGCAAAAAAACATAAGAGTGTCAGAGGGTCTACAAAGTCTATGTGTGGTTCATTAAACTAATAGAACAGTGTCAACTCATCTAACAGTGATAGAAAACATTGGTGGATACCAGTGATCACTCACAAGATATCCATCAGTCACCGCTCGGAACCGCCCTTCATCATTTGGCATTCCTGTTGGCCACAAGAATTGGTACACCACTGGTTCAGATAGGGGGTCAGTTGGTATAACCTCCTGAGAACCAAGTGATGGCCAATAGTGGTAGAGTGTCACAAACTACCCATCAATTGAATAAGTGGGTGACTGATTTGCAGTGCTGTGAAAAAGGGGTGTGATAAGTGAGTGAAAAAATGTATAAAAGTGGGTGAGGGAGCAGAAATAAGACAACTTTATTCGGTTCTATGCTCGCTCCACCAATATTAAAAGAGCAGCATAAGTAGATTTAACAAATATCTACTCAGATGTAGAAATGGTCAACATGTTTCAGCAATATACTAGGGACTATCGAGTCCATTGCATTCATCAGGACCGGATTATATCGAAATGCTACTGCAAAAAGTGACGTGATGGATTAAAACAGTGACAGAATATTGACATTGCTGCAACATGAAAAATGATCACCTGGTTCTATAGGTGTATTCTTTTGTTCACAGAAGATATAATTGTCACATTATGGTTGGAGCAAATGGCCCCACCTCGTCTGGCAACGGCTCAGGACACGAGGGAAGCACCGCTCTCTCCGTCGGTACTCCTACACCGCCATCTGAGCCTATTTGGGGAGGCTCAGATTTGTACAAGATCATTTGATGATGGGCAATGCATAACATTTTAAACCAACACAAAAGATGTAATGAATACCAAAGGAAAGAGTGGGATAGACTAAATGGGAGCAGATCGCAATCAGGGAGACCAGAAAAAATAGACCACAATAATTCGTCCACGAAAGTCTATAACATGTGTTAAGCAAGTGAGGTAGTGAGAAAGGAATCAGTAACAATTTAATTGAAATAAATATGGTAATATTGAGAGGTGGATGTGATTTGTTCCTGAACTATTAGAGCATGAAGATAATAAATATCAGGTACGTAGGCCTTTGTGGAAACCGGAGACATCGTTATGGAGAAAAAACAATGCTGCAGAATTAATGTGATACCAGTAACGAAGGAGGGAATCCAATTTAAAAGGTTAAAATTCAAACTGGCCATCCCGCACAAGCTTTGGCTGCAGCCCCCAAACCTTCACTAGTGCCCAAACCACTCAAGCTTGGTTCTTTTCTTTTTTAGGATTTGTGGATCCTTTCATAGGATTTGTGAACTTTCACCACTTCTGAAACTATGTTGGACATTACTTGGGGACAGAGAACCAGGTTTGGCATTTATTTTTTGACCATAAAATAGGTCTACTTGCTTCCATGAAGATAGTGATGGGTTTGTGTTCCTTTGCTGAAGAAGCCTATGCCCGGATTGTGGTCCCCAGCCAGGATACCTGGATCCCTGAATCTCCACTGGGGGCTGCAAACCCAGCCTGTGAACACTCTCACAAAATTGACATTTCTTCATTTTGTTGTTCATAGGAAGCCCCTTTGGGGCCCCTCCCAAACAGTTCTAAGTGTCATGGATTTACTCATTTCATTTTTGGTCTGGACATGGGGACTGAATCCTCCCATTTTGTGTATTTCTTATTTTGGTTCTGCGGAGGCCTGCAAAACCGGATTCTTGTAATTTAGCAAATTAGTGGTCCGGATATCTCAAACAGGTAATCTCTTCATGTGTGACCAGAAAACTTTTTAAATGCAAATTTCTTGAAAAATACTAAAGTGATTTAACCCAAAACAAGCAAAGGTATTTCCTTTATTACTAGTTTCATACAAAGGGGGTGGTTTACAGTCTGGCAGAGAGGGAACTCCATTGCACCAGTGACGGAGTACCCTCTCTGCCAAACTGAAGGTCCCTAGGTCCTGATATACATCAGTGATGTCATCAGTGAAGTCACTGATCATGTCATGAATGATGTCATATGTGACATCATCACAAGTGCATTTTGGGGGCGCGAGTTATAGTTAGCTGAACTAACTAAAATGGGGGAATTTCTCTGGTTTTGTATGAGAGAAATGTCTAACTAACTATAACGTCCCTCAAATCTGTTTTTTTCAGTGAATTTCTGTTTTTTTAAAATGAACATTTCTAACTATAACGTCCCTGAAACCTATGTTTTTTTCAGTGAATTTCAAAGTTTTTAAAATGAAAATTTCTAACTATAATGTCCCTGAAAACTCTTGTTTTTTCAGTGAATTTCAAAGGTTTTTCAAATGATAATTTGTAAGTTTAATATTTATTAAACCTTTCTTTTTTCTATAAATATTTTTCTGGGTGATATTTTGGAAGGATGTATGTCGTTACAACGCATACTTTTACTCCGCGTACCATTACAACGCGGTATTTACAACGCATACCGCTACAACGCATAGCGCTTTGGGGTGCTGGATAGTGGTAAGTATAATTTACTATTCTAACTCCAGTCCCCGTGGACCCTAGGGAAGGTGTTGGATAGTAAATTAAACTTACCTCTTATCCTAGAGCGCCCCCCAGCGCAATGCGTTGTAACGGTATGCGCTGTAATGCCCGCGTTGTAGTGGTAGTGCGGAGTAAAAAATGCGTTGTAACAGGTGAATACCATTTTGGAATTGTAATGTTGTTTAATTATTTATTTATTTTTCAAAATGATGTAATGTCTTGTGTGTTCTATCCATCCCAAATGGTGAAAAGAGAGTCAACGCAAGGAAGGTCAGTTGTACTCTCTGCCATAAATTTTGTCTAGAGGTAGTGACAAAAAATACTCTTGTGGCACGTCAAGCATGTACAAGCTCCTCCAGACAATCCACCCCAGACATTATGCATGGGAGCAGATGTGACGTGCACAACAAAATATGCAACAAGGTGACCAGGGAGCTGGTCCCAGCACTTCAGGAGCGTCAAGTAAATCATCTTGAGGGCCGGACATACGCTCAGAGTTTGGAAACCTAAAACGACTATGCAAAAAATGCAACGCCATCCTATGTTGTGGTGAACAATCTGTGGATGCTGTTTGTTCTGCAGCAAGGAATCATCCTTGGAAATGTTTATTTTTTTGGGGGAATTATTTTAGAATTCCAAAATTTAGGAATTTAGCCTGTAGCTTTTTTCGGTTTTCCAAAAACACCCAAAGAATTTACAAAATAGTTAAAAAAAAAGAAAAAAAAAAAAGAAAAAAAGGAGTTCTTTTCAGAAATACATTATCTGGTTTAAAAAGAGAAATAGCTGCATGCTAATGTCTGCATGATTGCTTGAGTATATGTGTTGAGTATGATTGATTCAAAGAGTGCATGGGTAGCACATGGTAATTGTATAAGTGCATGTGTACTGCCTACATGATTTTACAAGTGTATCTGTAATCCGTGAGTTATTGCATGAGTGCATGGATAATACGTGGGTGATTGCATTAGTATGTAAGTGGTGGTTGAGTGATCAAAAGAGTGTGAATGAGCAGTGTCTATGTGGTTATAGGACTGCATGGATAGTGCACATGTGATTGTAGCTGTGCAAGTGTTACTGCCTGTGACATTACATGAGTACATGGGTAGTGGGGTAGTGACTAAAAGATGAGAGTACTGCAAAGAGAGTGCATGATGAATTTATAAGTGTGTGGGTATTGGTGGAGTGATTGGATTAGTACATGGTAGTGGCTGGGTGATTGAAAGAGTGCACGGAGAGTGACAGTGTGATTGCTGGAGTGCATGGTTAGTACCTGGGAATATGAATGGGTGAATGAGCAGTATGTAGGTGGTTAGAGGACTGCATGGGTAGTACACATGTGAGTAGCACTGCATGTGTTAGTGTGTGGGTGATTGTATGGGTACATGGGTAATGACTGGATGATTAGAGTACTGCATGGAGAGTGTATGGTGAATTTATAAGTGCTTGCATATTGACAGAGTGATTTGATTAGTACATGGTACTGGCTGGGTAACTGGAGGAGTGCACGGGGAGTAACAGTGTGATTGCTGGACTGCATGGGTACTACCTGGGAAAATGAAGGTGTGGATGAGCAGTGTGTAGGTGGTTAGAGGACTGCATGGGTAGTGCATATGTGATTGTAGCACTGCATGTGTTAGTGTCTAGGTCATTGCATGAGTACATAGATGCTGACTGGATGATTAGAGGACTGCAAAGAGAATGCATGGCGAATTCATAAGTGCTTGGGTTTTGGCGGAGTGATCGGATAAGTAAATGGTACTAGCTGGGAGATTGAAGCAGTGCATGGGAAGTGACAGGGGATTACTGGAGTGCATGGGTACCACCCGAGTAATTGGAGGAGTGCATCAGCAGTATCTAGATAGTTTAGAGGACTGCATGGGTAATACACAGTTGATTGGAGCAGTGCATGTGTTAGTGCCTGGGTCATTGCATGTGTACTTAGGTAGTGACTGGATGATTAAAGTGCTGCAAGTAGAGTGTGTAGTAAATGTATAAGTGCTTGAGTATTGGCGGAGTGATTAGAAAAGTATATGGTGCTGGATGGGTGATTGAAGGACTGCATGCGAAGTGACGGGGGATTCATGGACTGCATGGGTAGTACTTGGTTAATTGGAAGAGTGAATTAGTAGTATGTAAGTGGTTAGATGTCTATATGGGTAGTGCTTGGAAGATTTTACCTGTGTATGAGTTAGTGGCTAGGTTATTGCATGAGTACATGGGAACTACTGCATGATTACAGTGCTGCAAGAAGAGTACATGGTGATTTTGTAAGTGCTTGTGTTTTGCCGGAGTGATTAGGTAAATACATGGTGCTGGATGGGTGATTGGAAGAGATCATAGGCACTGACAGGCGGATTGCTGGAGTGCATGTGTACTACCTGAATAATTGAAGGTGTGAATAAGTAATGAGTACATGGGTAGTGATTGGATGATTACAGTACTACAAAGAGAGTGCCTGGACAATTTATAAGTGCTTCAGTATTGGCAGAGTGATTGGATAAGTACATTGTGATCAATGGGTGATTGGAGGAGTACATGGGAAGTGACAGTGGGATTTTTTGACTGCAAGGGCAGTACTTGGGTAATTGGAGGAATGAAACAGTAGTGTGTAGGTGGTAAAGCATCAGTATGGGTAGTGCATGGAGGATTGTAGCAGTGCATGAGTTAGTGTCTGGGTCATTGCATGAGTACATGGGTACTGACTGGAAGATTAGAGTACTGCAAATAGAGTGCATGGTAAATCCATAAGTTCTTGGGTATTGGCGGAGTGATTGGATAAGTACATGGTACTAATTGGGGGATTGGAGGAGTGCACGAGGGAATGACAGGGGGATTGCTGGAGTGTCTGGGTACTACCTGAGTAATTGGAAGAGTGCATGAGCCATATCTCGGTGGTTACAGGACTGTATGGGTAATACACAGTTGATTGTAGCACTGCATGTATTAGTGCCTGGGTCATTGCCTGAGTACATACATAGTGACTGGATGATTAGAGTACTGCAAAGAGAGCGTGTGGTCAATTTATAAATGTTTGAGTGTTGGCAGAGTGATTGGATAAGTGAATGGTGCTTGATGGGTGATTGAAGGATTGCATGGGAAGTGACAGGGGGATTTCTGGAGTGTATGTGTACTACCTGGGTAATTGGAAGAGTAAATCAGAAGTAAGTAGGTGGTTAGAGGACTATATGGGTAGTGCACAGGTGATTGTGGCAGTGCATGGGTAGTGGTTGGGTGACTTAATCTTGCCTAACTTGAAGTAGATATAAAACTGATTGAAACATTTTTTCACTTCTTTTTTCGGTAATGTAAATATAAAATATTTTAAACTTCAGTAGTGGGGCCTCTAAAAGAGAAGAAAAAATCCTGTTCTTACATATAATTTTATAGTTTTAAGAACACAACAGAATTTTCCAATTACTTAACATATTCAGTTTGCCTTTTTGCTGTCTTCAGTTCTATTGAATTTCACCATACACAGTGATTTAAATGTTGATCATCACTTGACAGCGGTCAAAAAAATACAAACAATATGTTTATTTAAAAAAAAACAAATCTGTGTTAAAAATATCTACAACAAACTCAACTATCTACTTACATTTTCAAAAATAAACAGCCTCATCAACATTGTTTATAATACAAAGATTAAATATATCAGTACCTTCTTTTGAACACAATTTTCTAAATGCAATGTCAAAGAACTGAATCAATTATTGAAACCGTAATTCTCGACATCTTCCCAATAGGCCGAATTATGTTTCTGAAATTAAGGATATTCAAAATAAACTTCTGAATTCATATTGACATCTTCCCAATAGGGCAAATGATGTGTCTGAAATCATTTGTAGTGAAAATATCCAAAATATGCTCAGTAATTCATGTTATCAACCAAGTGGTGTTATGCTGTTCCTCAAACAGGGAGAAGAAAGGTATAGGGAAGACAAGGACCCACTTAGCTCAAGTAGGTTCTATAGTTGGGAATCCATTTGTTGGATTTTAATTCCCTCACACACCCTCTCAGGTGTCATGCTCACCTAAAAAGGGGCACTTTATCGGAGATCTTTTATCCAACAGCCGTATGGTGAGGTGTGGGTGTGGGGTCGGAATTGTGTAGATGTATAGGTGAATTAAGATAAGGCTGGGAGTACCTGGGGTTGATTATTTTATTCTGGGGGTCTCCTGCCCTAATTAAAAACAGTGAGCACGGCACTCATTAGGATGTAATGTTTCCTATTAGTGGGTCCGTTGCTAAGTAGTGGAGGTCAACATGTTTCTCACGTTGTGTTGAGTAACTCGCGATTCTTCAGGACCAGGAAAAAAGAAAAACAAGAACTATCTACACTATAAAATCGATGGCCTGACATTTAAGCCAAAGAGAATGCTCAATCCCTAGTGTGTGAATGTACCTGTGATAGTCTGGATCTACCTGTAAAGAGAGATAGAAGGAACAACATTTAGGCATGAGATAATACAGACAATTGCAGGTGTAGCCTAAGCGGTGACTCCAAAACTAAGTTCTAAGTTTTATCAGTGGTGAATGCGATATCGCGGAAAAACATAAAAAGTCATAAAAGAAAGGTGGCAGAGTCTGCTGGGACCCGCTTAGTCGCGTTAAAACCTGCAGGGAAGCTCCATATCGCGATAAGCTTTGTGTAACTGCACCACTCTTTTGTTATTACTCACTGTTTTTAACTCTCCTTTCCGCCCGGTCCGTCAGGGCTTTCAGTACCGATTGAACGGAGGGCAGAAAAGGCAGGAGTAGTGCTTCCCGCCTCCACGCTCTGGGCCAGTCAGCGGCCTAATTGGAGGTGGGAGAGGACTACAAAGGAGCACACCAGGCACAGTGCGCTGTGGCAAAAGGCAGACAGTGGCAGGGTCTGCTAGGACCCGCTTAGTCGAGGTAAAACCTGCGGGGCAGCTCCATATCGCGTTGATTGTTTTAAAGGATAAGCTTTGTGTAACTGCACCACTCTTTTGTTATTACTCACTGTTTTTAACTCTCCTTCTGCCCCGGTCCGTCACAGCTTTCAGTGCCGATTGAACGGAGGGCAGAGAAGGCAGGAGTAGGGCTTCCGGCCTCCATGCTCTGGGCCAGTCAGCGGTCTAGTTGGAGGTGGGAGGTGACTATAAAGGAGCACACCAGGCACAGTGCGCTGCGGCGAAAGGCAGACAGTGACAGAGTCTGCTGGGACCCGCTTAGTCGCAGTAAAACCTGCGGGGAAGCTCCATATCACGCTGATTGTTTTAAAGGATAAGCTTTGTGTAACTGCACCACTCCTATGTTATTACTCACTGTTTTTAACTCTCCTTCCGCACAGTCCGTCACGACTTTCAGTGCCAATTGAACGGAGGGCAGAGAAGGCAGGAGTAGTGCTTCTGGCCTCCATGCTCTGGGCCAGTCGGTGGTCTAGTTGGTGGTGGGAGGGGACTACAAAAGAGCACACCAGGCACAGCACGCTGCAAGGAAAGGCAGACAGTGGCAGAGTCTGCTGGGACCCGCTTAGTCGCTGTAAAACCTGCGGGGAAGCTCCATATTGCACTGATTGTTTTAACGGATAAGCTTTGTGTAACTGCACCACTCTTTTGTTATTACTCACTGTTTTTAACTCTCCTTCCACCTCGGTCCGTCACGGCTTTCAGTGCCGATTGAATGGAGGGCAGAGAAGGCAGGAGTAGTGCTTCCGTCCTCCATGCTCTGGGCCAGTCAGCGGTCTAGTTGGAGGTGGGAGGGGACTACAAAGGAGCACACCAGTCACAGCGCGCTGCGGCAAAAGGCAAACAGTGGCAGAGACTGCTGGGACCCGCTTAGTCGCGATAAAACCTGCGGGAAATCTCCATATCGCGCTGATTGTTTTAAAGGATAAGCTTTGTGTAACTGCACCACTCTTTTGTTGTTACTCACTGTATTTAACTTTCCTTCTACCCCGGTCTGTCACAGCTTTCAGTGCCGATTGAATGGAGGGCAGAGAAGGCAGGAGTACTGCTTCCGGCCTCCACGCTTTGGGCCAGTCAGCGGTCTAGTTGGAGGTGGGAGAGGACTACAAAGGTGCATGGTGTAAAGGACGCGCAGCGGGCGCGCCGGTGGCGCATTGAAGGTGCGCCTAAGGCAAGCCCATCTGCGCCCATCCGCGCAAGGGCGACGCCAGACGCCAGACCTGCTGATGGTCTTGAAACAGGGGTGCTGGCCTATAGCAGAGAGCACCTGCTGACCCTTGGCTAGCAGTCTAACCCTTGCTGTATGCGTCTGGGAGAGGGAATGGAATGGCCTTTCTGATTCCGCAATTATGGCTTTGACTCCTGCCCCTACTATTCTCCTCCACCCCCACCCCTAAAAAACCCACCTTAGGAATCCTTCTACTTAATGTTCGTTCCATGGTGAGACACTACATGGAAATTTACAATCTTATCGAAGATGAAGCTCCCAACGTGCTTTTTATTACAGAATCTTGGCTAGCCGACGATACGGTGGCCGAGCCCGGGCTTGCACTTCCCCCTTAGTACAGCATCTTGACTTTAAATAGGGTGATGAGAGGCGTCATTTTTAGGTCTAGGTTCCCCTGTTCTTTTGTTAGAGAGGCCGTAGCTGGGTGTGAATGCGCTCGTTTCATTTTTTCCCCTAGCACGCACTTCTCCCTAACTGGTCTCTTAGTTTATCGCCCCCCAGGACCTGCCGCAGAATTCAAATCTGCCATCGTCGAGGCTGTAAGCTCCATGGCTTTGACCTCAGCAAATTTCACTCTCCTTGGAGATCTTAATTTACACTTCGATCTCCCTTCAGACCCTGAAATTGGCAGCTTACTTGCCGACTTCGCTGCCTGCCAATTGAGACAGTTGGTGGTGGGGGCTACCCACACGGCTGGACACCTGCTAAATCCAGTCTTTTCCAATATTCTGGGGCTTACAGCCAAGGCACCTAGCCCAGTATGTTGGTCAGATCATTTTTTAGTGTCTCTCAACTTTCCGCTTCCTGACTTACTCCCCAGAGTTAATCTTAAGTCTACTCTTAGACGTTGTTGGCACAAGCTTAGGTTTGAGGATCTTCTTGCCGCCTTAGGGGCTTGTCCTCCAACATTAAGCACCAATCCGGAACAAGCATATAAAACATTCCGCAACTGGCTTATACGTGCTCTAGATTCCCTTATTCCAGCAAAGCAGTCCGTCAGTCGCTGCTCTAGCTCCAACCCCTGATACAATGACTCCCTCTCTAGTTTGCGAAGTACCTGTAAAAAACATGAACAGGCTTGGAGAAAGAACTATGACCCGGGGGCGAAAAAGCGGTACCAGGATGGGATCAAAGGCTACCATAAGGCTATACACCTGGCACGTGCCGCCCACCTCACCAATGAAATTAAGTCCAGCAAAAACCCCGCCAAATGCATTTTTAAAATATTGAGCGACCTTAAAACAGGAGAAAAAAACCCTGCCCACACATTCACGTCTGGCGAGCAGTGTGAAGCACTGGCCAAATTCTTTGTCCAGAAATTGGAAGCCATCTATAAATCTTTCCCCAGCTATCCCACGGATCAGGTAGCCCCTGTTGACCTCTTCCTGCTAAGACTCTATTGGCAATACTTGTTATCACTAAGTATGAGCTCTACGCTCTAAGCATTAGGGTGAAATCAGGGTCCCCTCTAGACCCTATGCGGCCAGATCTCTTTAAGGACTGTCTTCCGGTCCTTCTCGATCCTTTATGCCAATTGATCAATTCCTCCTTCACTTTGGCGGTGGTGCCTCAGGCATGGAGGCTAGCAAGGGTGGTCCCCCTGCTGAAAAAATCCTCCCTCGACCCCAACAAGCCCAAAAACTTCAGAGCTATATCCCTCCTTCGCTGGGCCGCCAAAGTGGCGGAGGCCCACTCCAGTAACATCCTCTCCAGCTTCCTGAACAGCAACAGTATCCTTGACCACTCACAGATGGGCTTTTGCCCTGGTCATAGCACCGAGACTGCACTTTTGGCGGTATGCGAACACCTGCGGACCATCCTGGATGAGGGTCAAATGGCCGTTCTGATCCTGCTCGATCTCAGCGCCACGTTTGATACCGTCACCCATCAGATCCTACTGCGTCGCCTAGAGGAGGCTGGGGTAGTTGGTCTGGCCTTGGACTGGTTTTGTTCTTTCCTTTCAGACAGGGTTTTTCAGGTTACAGCTCCCCCCTTTCCTCTCCCATGTCCATCTTAGCAAGCAGGGGGTCCCCCAGGGTTCTGACTTAATCCCCTGCTTGTTCAACCTCTACATCCAGCCTTTGGCGAGAGTAGCGCATGAACACGGCCTGACCTTGGTTTCCCACGCTGATGACACACAGCTGGTGGTGGCCCTCTCGGACGGCGGTGTCTTAGGCCCTGCGTGGTTTCGAACCGGGCTTGAGGCGATTGCACAGTGGATGACCGCTAATTGCTTACAACTTAATGCTAGCAAATCAGAGGTGCTGTTGGTAAGAAAAAACAAGGAGCTCTGGAGCACTCAGGGGTGGCCGACATCCATTGGTAGTGCCCCAACCCCGAAGCCAGTGGTAAAAAATCTAGGGATCTGGCTCGACTCCACCCTTGGGTTCCAGGAACACACAAAAACAGGTGACTGGCACCTGTTTCGGACTCTTACGCGGTTTAAGGCCCATCTTGGGGTTCTTCGATCCTGCCACACGCCATCTGATCATTCAGGCCACCATTCTGTCACTTATAGACTACGCCAATTCACTGATGTTAGGCGCCAATAGGGCGGAGGTGAACCGCCTACAGCGAGTCCAAAATGCTGACGCACGGGTCTTGCTCAGGCTCCCTAGATCCTGCTCCACGTCGGGCGCTATTAGGCAACTCTACTGGCTACCCGTGCCTAAAAGGATTGAATTCAAAGCGCTCTGCCGTGCCTTTAAAATCCTTAAATTATCTTCCCCAGAGATTCTATCCAACCTGCTGATTCCATATGTCGCCTACCGCCTGTTACGCTCTGCGGAGAAGCTGTTGGCTGTGGTCCTCAGTGAGAAACGTGCTAGAGCTGGGGGAAGGTCTTTTTGCTAACTGGCCGCCAAGCTGTGGAACTCTCTTCCCGCACAGACCCGCCGCCTGGATGGCCTACTTCGCTTCCGCAAGGCCATTAAAACTCTTCTGTTCCCCATATAATAGTCCTGCTGCCTCTGTTTTTCTGCCTCCAGCGCAGGGACGCCCCTTTGCTGGGGCAGCTGTGCGCTCTACAAAATTACCTAACATAACATACCAAAACCGGCAGCGGTATCTAGGCTGTAGTGATTTGTATATCGATTTTGATATAACAGTAGTGATATGTAGAGGCCACAAGTGCTCGTATCTGCGGCCTCGGTCGTTATGACAGTGGTTTACGCGGAAGGTCAATTGGGGCATCTGATGTGAGCTTGGGGGGTTAGAAAGGCATCGCAAGTTCACCTGCCTAGAAAGCGAGGGGTAAGGACCTCTGTTTGAAGGTTCGCTTCGGTGTGCTTAGATAAAGGTGGGTTCTGGGGTAGAATAAAAGGTTTGTCACTATCGCAGTCTTATTAAAGGCAGAAAGTGGAGGGAGCTCACAGTCGCGTGTGTTGAAAGCGGCTAAGGCTCAGTTCCCATCATTCCCCCGGCAGTGTGTCAAAACCTCACAAAGTAGCAGGATTTTATCAAAACCAAACTATGACTGAGAAATCCAAAACAAACACATTCACAGATCACTACGGGGTTACTCCTGTTTAGCTGCCTTAAGCGCCTCCTCACGACCAACCCTCTTCACCGGGTCCGGTAGGTAGTGAGTAGCAGTGCAGCAATTGCTAAGAACTGTGCGGCAGCCCCACGTGATTGGGGCGGAGTCAGTGTCGAGTGAGCCCTTCACGCTAAAACTGCATATTGGGTGGCCATCTTAGAATGGGGTTGAGTTCTGCCTGGTTCAGTGTTACATGAAGTGTATATCATGTGCCATTTGTCCATACAACGTTGGTGTAGACCTATATTTGTATGTAAGATGAGTGATTTGATAATATGGTTATTGTTGAACCACAAAGATGGTATAATGTTCATAAAGTTATCTCCTGTATGTACAAAATCAGGTCAGATTCATGAAGTTGTTATCATATAACCAGTATGGCTAGGCTCTTATACTGGGCTAGGGTGTTGTTGGACCCAGTGTGGTGTGCATCACTATCTTGGGCATGTGGGGTGAGGGAAATATGGTGCTTAACAATTACTAATTTTTGTGTTGCATGCTGTATATTGGCCTGTATGACATATGTCACTGTATGGGGCTTATAGTAGGCATAAATCCCCCCTCTCTCTCCTCTCTCTCTCTGAGGGTTAGCAGCACATGAGGCCCGACTGGGGAGGTCAAGAGAACCCATGGGAGTATGTCTCATGTTCTAATAGAACTCCACGGTATTTCTTCATTGAGACCAGTATTGTCTGAGCGTAAACGATGTATCCATCTTTGTTCCTTTATGAAAAGGTTTTGTTTGGACGTGTATGGGTTAGACTCTAGAACATTGCATCAAAAAAGTAACGCAATGGCAGCACATAGACGCACAAGAGGCTTGTAAATATATCCCAGAGAATTTACAGTAGTGTATGTATACTGACTGGAAAATTGTAGATTTAAAACAAAAGCCTAATTCTAAACAAGCAACACAATTAACTACTGTACAACTGAAAAAGTGACTGCACACATTCTACCTTTTTTACTACTGCACTTTATTGCACAAAGCTGACTCACTAAAAACATTAACTTACCAAATGGTTTTATCACAATAGTTATCTAAATGTGGACAAACTCAGAATGTGATTTTACACTCTTTAGAAGGATAAACACATTACTAAAAACAAAATGTACCACATACATTCCCTTCCAAGTTATAAACTCACCTTTCAAATTGATTTGTAGATTAAGAAGAATGCCACTCACACAGCAAATATTCTTATACAGAATCTTTCTACTTCAGTGTTTGCAGCAAAACCAAGAAAATGGCACATTTTCCCTCTCAATTTACACATATATACATGTTAATAACAAATCAAATTGCTTCACACATTAATTCAAAACCAAACACACATTTCAATTGGTTGAACATTTGCACCCTTTCCAACTGACATACCTTTGAACCCTACCCCCAACAGATCATGCAAAAGTCAACTGTCCACAGAGGTTAAAAGTTCAACACACTGTATAACAATCCTCCTCAACAAGTTTAGACTCTGCAAAAGGTACTTACTTATAATTACCAATAAAGAGAAAATCTCTTTTAACAACTAACAAACATCTAAACACATAAGCTTGATAGATATCTGTAAAACATACTTTTTTATTCTTTTTTTCTTGCTTAGGTACGCGTACGGACGACTGGAACCTCGCACCATATCTCATACGGCCACGCATCGTACGCGCACTATAAATTTACCGTAAAAAAAAAAATAGTCCCATCACTAATTTTTATTATCCCTGGGGCTCAAATAAAACATTGGGGACTGTCGGGGGAGCCCCAATGCCCCCACGGCCCCAGCCAGCTCCCCATGTCCTTCGGGAGCCAGCATTCCTTTTCATCAGAGAGAGCGGCTTACATGCTGCTCCCCCTGACGAAAAGCAATATGCTTTCCTAGTTGAAAGAGATAGCAGGAGCCGGCCCTGTGGGCCACCACAAGGCTCCAGGAGGGGGGCCGTGCGGCCCTCCTCCCAACAGTTAAAAGCCCCGGGGGTGGTGGTCCCCAGGGCTCGGGGGTCCGTCACGGACCTCCCTATTTTGAATATTAGAGCCCCGGGGAGGTGGCGGTACCCGGGGCTTGTTGGGGAGCTTGAGCCCCCCACACTGGTTTAAAAAAAAGTTGTTTAAAAGAAGCCCCGGGGGGTGCCGGTCCCCGGGGCTGTGGGGGGGACCTTGAGCCCCCCTCATACATATCGTAAAAGCCCCAGGGGTGGCGGTGCCTGGGGCTGGGGGGCCCCTCTGGGCCAGCCATTATAAATAAAAACATTCCCCCTGGGATTTGGCCCCTCCCGGGGGCTAATTAACAATAAAGCAAGCTTCAGGTTTTTTTTTCTTTTTCACGGCGTACGCAACCCTACGCATATCTCGCTATTTTTTCCCCCAAAAAATGTGGGGGGCCTTGTGGGACCCCCTAAGCAGGCCTAGGGGGTCAGGGTGTTTCTACCCTGCCCCTTTTTCTTATTTTTCGCGTTTCTTTTTCTGTTTTCTTGTGCCTCGGTTCTACTATATATATAAATATATACACATTCAGACAGTTTAGTCACTAACCCATGCATTCAGTAAGACACATTTAATCACTCACTCATACATTCAGTCATGTACCTACTAAATCTTTCATCCAGAAACTAATACATCCACTCATTCTTCAATATGTAAAAAATATTTAGACTTTACAGAAACACACAGTCACTGGATGATGTAATCAGTGATGTCATCAGTGATGTCACTGACCATGTAATGAATGATGTAATATGTGACGCTATCAGCAGTGGATTGCGGGTGCGCGAAATATAGTTAGTACAACTAACTATATAGGAGCAATTTCAATGGTTTTTTTAATGCTAATTCCTAACTATATAAGGCCTGAAACCTACATTTTTTCAGTGAATTTCAAAGGTTTTTTATATGCTAATTCCTAACTATATATGACCAGAAACCTATGGTTTTTTCAATGAATTTGCAAGGTTTTTTAAATGCTAATTCCTAACTATATATGACCTGAAACCTATGTTTTTTTCAGTGAATTTGCAAGGTTTTTTAGATTGCTAATACCTATCTATCTAGACCTGAAATCTATGTTTTTTTAGTGAATTTGCAAGGTTTTTTTTTAATGCTAATACCTAACTATGTAAGGCTTGAAACCTATGGTTTATTTAGTGAATATATATATTTAATATAATATATATATAATTTTTATTTTCAAGTTTTTTTTTATATGATTACAGGGTCCGCGCACCGTAAACGCTCTGAGCTCTTACCCCGACAAATTCTTTACGTTTCTAAAACATAATATCTACGTTTGTAACGTCAGTAAGTCAAAAATTCTTTATTCAATAAAATCAATATCATAAAAGACATGGTACAATCATTTTGAAATAAGACATTTCAATTTTATTAAAAATAATCAGTGCAATACATTCATTATCATTATTAAAAATACAGTACATATTAAAAAGAAATTATAGCATTAAAAATTTGTGCCTTTTAAAATCTGTTAATACTGCAACCTTACTGCGCAAGTATAATACATGTTTTTGCAAAGAAGTATCACTCAAAACAACTTTGGATCTTCGGTAAGCTGTTGATATTTTTCCTTATACGAATGGCTGCCGTCAAAAAACTAGCCACAGAAAACATAATATAAGGGCTACCCAATTGCATTAAATATGTTAGAGCAGCCCTAACCTGAATAAAGCCCGCCTTTTTCAGGAGTGGTAAAAGATATTTCCGTCTACACTGTTCGTAGTGAGTACAAAACATTACAAAATGAAGCGTATCTTGCAATGAAAAGCAATCACAGGAACAAGGATCCGCCTTGTCCGGTGTACACCAAGTGCGGAAGGCACCCAAAGAGTAGTGAATCAGGTTTAGGCGGAATCTTGTCAGGAGAAATCTGTGGTGCCGATTATTCACCACAGATAGGTATGGTTCAGGGCCTGGGCAACTAACCAGCCCATAATTTGTTCTTACAAGAGGTTTTCTCAGCTCTGTCTCCTCCAGATCTAATGTTAAAAGGTCCATTAGGGCCTTTTTTGTTAGAAGAATATCTTTTTTGGTTATTATTTCGGGGGAGTAAAACATGGCTGAGCGACCTATCTTTTGGAGACCCTTTTTAATATAATTCAACCATACAATTTTATCAGCCCTCTCTAAGTTGAAACAGTCTTTAATAATAGAGTGGTTTGGAGTAATTTCTTTGTTGAGCCAGATTTTTAACCAATACAAAAGGGATGCTATTTGCTTTTGGTCTGAGATGTAGCCGATCCCTACTTCAGTGTGTGTTGTAAAAGTGGTGGTAGACTGGGGAACTGAGAGGAGACCTCTTAGGAATTTGTTTTCCACCAGTTGGATTTTTTTGGTTGGGGTATGGCCCCATATTTGGCATCCATAAGAGGCCACCGCAAAGCAATTTGCTTTGTAGACCTTAATAATAGCTTCAACTGGTCTACCTCCCAGTTTTTTAGCAAAACCCATGAGGCCCGAAACACTTCTGCTAAAAGCCACGCTACGGCTTGTGTTTTGTGGGCCCCAGGTACCCTTTTCATCGAATACTACCCCTAGATAGGGAAACAAGGGGACCCTACATACCACTTCATTGTTACAGTAAAAGCTTTTTAGTTTCCCCTTATTTTTGCCCTTCCCTGCTATTAAGACCTGGGATTTTTTTGCATTAACTTTGAGATCAAGGTTACTCATAAAAGCGCCAAAGAAGTTCAGCAGTTTTTGGAGACACACCCCGGTACGGGCCATGAGTACAGCGTCATCCGCGTATAGGAGAACAGGTATAACCTGTTCCCCTACACGCGGGATGTCCTGAGAGACCTCCCCAAGCTCAGCCTCAAGGGCATTAATGTAAAGAGTAAACAACAGGGGCGCCAAAATGCTCCCCTGACTCACCCCTCTTTCAGATCTAAATGGCCTAGTACATCGCCCCTCCATATTCACTCTTATTTTTGCAGAGAGATTTGTATGAAGGTTCACCAAAAAGTGTACTAGGGGAGGGTCAAGACCTAGCTCAAGGAGTCCCATCCAAAGCTTCGACCTATTAACTAGGTCGAATGCCGAGGATAGGTGCATGAAACCCATATATAGGTTACCCTCCTTGGCCACAGTGTACAAGCTGACCAATAAGTGCAAATTTAAACATTGGTCAATGGTGCCTCTATTTGACCAAAAACCGTATTGCATATTAGACAGGACCCCTTTCTCCTTCAACCATTCACTTAGTCTATGCAAGACCACCCTTCCCAGAACCTTTACAGAGGAGTCAATCAATGAAATTGGTCTATAGCATGAGGGATCCTGCCTAGATCCTTTTTTGTAGACCGGAATGATAGTTGACGTTAACCATGATGGGGGGATACTATCTTTGCTAACGGAATTAAAAAGGTTTACTAAAGTTTTTGACCACAAACTAGGGGCAGCTTTGAATAGATCGTCTGGGACCCGTCCGGTCCTGGCGCCTTATTTTTGGACATTTCCTCGATAGCTTTCACAACCTCGGCGGTTTCAAATTTCATCGGTGAGAAGGTGTTTTCAAGGAATTGGGCCTCAATATTTTGACAATTAGGGGGCAGGCCATAAATCTCCTCAAAATGTGCAATCCAGGCCTCATCTGTGATATTGCAATCCAAGGAGGCATTATCTGAATTTGCAAAGAGAGGTTGGTTGACTGTGGCCCAAAATTTGCAGCTATCTCTCAAAACTTCAGGTGACAACAATTTATGCCAAGCTTCATCCCTTAATACCCGCTTTCTATTTTCGTCGCCAACTTATATGCCAGTCTGCATTTAGTTACTAAACCCTTGTCCCTAGGGGTAGCTTTAAGTGCTTTAAGAAGTGCAGCATGTGCATTTGAACATTTTTTATCAAACCACCTCTCACCATGCCCAATTTTTTAGTTTTCCCTTGGCAGTTAAATTGTCTTTTACGTACGAGCGGATAACATTATAGGCATTAACAATATCAGAACCATTTGCCTCATTATCTAAACATCTCGTTATCTCTGCCCTAGTCGTTGCCAACAGGTCCGCTATAAAGGTATCGGGTACCACTTTCGTCCATTTTAATCTTCTCCCTTGATCTTTTAGGACAATATCACTTTGTACCCTGTGTTGTGAGTTCCTAAAAGACAAGGATTCCCCCGTTGCCAGCTCCATTAGCACAGGGTTGTGGTCACTGAAAGTCGAAACATCCACAATGTATTTTAAAACAAAACGTAACAAATAAGATGTAACAAAAACATAATCAATGATTGTACCCCTGTCCTTCCCCTTAAACGTGGAGTTCCTAATTTCTCCCAGCCCACAACTAGATTCGTAGAGGTTCCAGTTAGCTAGAAAAAATTCCAGATTCTCCCCCTCTTTAGTGTGTTCAAAGTGGGATGGCGCAGAGAACTGTGGACCCTCATAATCCTTGCTCCCACACTGGTTCATGCAAGGGTGGATGTTTAGGTCCCCCATAAACAGAATCTCAAAAGAATATGACTTCCGACTATAGCTGTTAATAAATTGATCTAACAGATCAAAGTTATTATCTATTTCCACAGCATTATAAAAATGTATAAATAGTAGCTTAATTGCGTCAGACACAGTAAGTTCTACCGCTAAGCAGTTCTGACTACCCGTGTCCAGCTGTTTGAAAGAGCCTTTGAGGTCCAATGAAAAAAATAACAGTAATCCGCCCTTGGCTCTACCTGCATTGCTTTTCCTCGCAGGAGCGAAAAAATGGCAAAAACCATCCAGTGAGAAGGAATTATCAGTGTCCCAGGTTTCTTGTAGGAATATGATGTCAAATCCTGAAATATATTCCATGCATATCTGATCCCCCATTTTGGCCTTTAAGCCAGCAATATTCCAGCTTATCATCTTGCATATAGGATGCCGTGTCGCGGGGTCAATCAGCAGTGTGCCCGGCTTATTCAGTCAATCGATCTCAGAGAGATTCGATAGTGGAGCAAAACGATTAGTCAGAGTGCAACCCAAGGGGTTAGATGTCTCCATACTGGAGGTACCCTCCCTCAGCAGTGTTCTCTCACTTGGGTTGTGATGGATATCCAATGGGATATGTGTATTTGATATTTTTTTCCCTCTCTCTGGGCAGACCATGATTGATTGAGGCCTTCTAAATCTATGCTGAGGAGGTGGATAAAAGTAGCCAAGGGGGAGAGGTCTGATACCCGGATGTAGTAAATCAGACCCATCCCAGAAGAGCCGATCCGCTACAGAGCATGTTTTAAAGTTAATCACTACACAATCTCCCTTTGTAGTTTTCTCCCTGGGACCAACTCAACCCACTCTTCTTGCAGTGATTATATCAGAAGCAATATCCTCTTCCCCGCTACAATATTGTTGGCACCATTTTTTAGTTCTTTCCAACAAGTCCCTTGGTCTCTCTCTTGTGCTGGTTTGAAAGGGCGGGACACCCACCAACACGGCTACCAGGGGGGCAGCTTGAGGTGGGAGGTGTAACTTAGTGCTACACTGTGTAGTCCCTGTATTCATCTTTCTATCCACACTAAGTGTGGTTCCATCTTTAGTGGCAGTCTTGTCAGGTGGGTATGCCCTTATGGGCCTTTCGCATACTGTCCCATCTACCTCCCTTGTGCCTGATGATAGACAATGGTTTCCACTCATAACATCATTGGCAATAGCTACAGTAGGGCCCCCCTCAGGGAGAAGTGATACCGCTAAGTTATGTTTTAGAAGGTCCCGCTGTTCCTGCATGAAAGAATCAATAAGGTTACATTTCTTTAACAAGCCTGACACACATGTATTAAGGACATCAACGATATCCTTGGCTATGTTAGTGAGTATTGGTTCCATATGGAGGTTTATAAGCCCTTCAATTCTTTTGCTGAGTCTATCTACCAGGTAATCCTCCATTGACTCTGTGATATTGGTTAAGTGTTTAGTTTTTTTTTTTACACTTTTTAGAAGATTTGGCCCCATTGGCTTGTCTGGTAAGTGGGGCCTCTGTTGTAGTCTGTACCGATGGAATGCCCTGCCCCCTACCAGACATCCCGGCATTCGAAATTTCTCCTAGGTCATCTTCTGGCACGGAGACGGGGGGAATGTCATGCTGTGTATCTAATGTTATAGGCACATTTTCTTGTGTATCTTCTATTAGAACAGGCACTTGCTGCTGTGGGGGAGTTGGTATAAATCCAAGTTCTTTTTCCGCTTGAGCAATGTCTTTATTAATAATCCCGACAGCTGAAGTCAAATAGGAAATAATAGTGTCAGCCTTGCCTGGGATTTTAGCTTTCTGACACTGTAGGGACCCATGACACAAATTTTTGCGCTTACCCATATCAGCATCTTAGGGGGGATGCCCGTCCCGTCCCCTGTCGTCCAGGGATGGCCACAGACGGCCCGCCCTCTGCCCGGGCTCCACCCGGCATCGCCCGCGCGCGTCCCACGACGCGGGAGGTGCAGCTGATGTTTAAGCACCTCCGGCCGGAAGCTGCAGGCGTCAGGAGTCGGTGTCCCAGTCACGCTGGGAGGTGTAATCATCTGGCCAAGGCTCGTCCCCTCTCCGCGGCCGGTACTTGCTCCGGCGGCGGGGGAAAGCAATGGTGTGCGTGAGCCCCTTAAGCGGAGGTAGGCAAATCCCTCAACCCGCCAACATGCACAGGTCAGCAGCGGCTCCCGCTCCCCCGGAGGTGCAGCTGGCGTTTAAACACCTCCGTCCGGAAGCTGCAGGCATCAGGAGGCGGCATCCCAGTCACGCTGGGAGGTGTAGTCCTCTGGCCAAGGCTCGTCCCCTCTCGGTGGCCGGTACTTGCTCCGGCGGCGGGGGAAAGCGATGGTGTGCATGAGCGGAGGTAGGCAAATCCCTCAACCCGCCAACATGCACAGGTCAGCAGCGGCTCCCGCTCCCCCGGAGGTGCAGCTGACGTTTAAGCACCTCCGTCCGGAAGCTGCAGGCGTCAGGAGGCGGCGTCCCAGTCACGCTGGAGGTGTAGTCCTCTGGCCAAGGCTCGTCCCCTCTCGGCGGCCGGTACTTGCTCCGGTGGTGGGGGAAAGCGATGGTGTGCGTGAGCCCCTTAAGCATAGGTAGGCAAATCCCTCAACCCGCCAACATGCACAGGTCAGCAACGTAGATTTTAAAGGTAGACAATATCTGCTTAAATGTAGAAAATGTTTTTTAAAAACTTTTAACAACAGTATATCACTTTTTGGAGTAGTAACAAATCTCGCGAGGGTACGTCGCTCGTGCACGCAACGTAAGAGCTCCGCCCGCGCACCGTGAAAGCTTCGAACTCTTACCTCCGAAAGTTTTATAAACTTAAAATGTTATATTTATGTATTCATTGCATAATATAAAGGTACGCATTATCTGGGATAATAAAGAACATGTTACTTTTAAATTTTACAGACCATATATACCTTTAGGCAATTATAAATCTCACGAGGGTGCGTAATACGTAAACGCATCGTAAGATGACACCAGCGCTCCGTAAATAGAGCGTAAACGATCCGTAAGCTTACATAAGTGCTCCATAAACGCAACGTAAGCGCTCCGTAAGCTTACGTCTAATCATGTGACCTGAAAACAAAAGATTTAATTGGTTTATAATAATTCCTACTCCAATTGTTAAAGACCCCTCCCATGTTCATCATTCTTCTTTGGCTTTCGAGGAAGAAACACCTTGCTCCTGAAAAACCTATTGAAATGTCTGAACAGCAGGAACCTGAGCATTCAGAACATGAGGAACCTGAGCATTCAGAGCATGAGGAATCTGACTATTCTGAAGATGAGGAACCTGAGTTTGTTCCTGAAATCCCTAGATTACCAAAAGAGTCCATAGTTTGGAAATTTTTTAAATTCCCAGAAGATCAGAAAAAGGTAAATGGGCCTTTTGTCACATGCAAAATCTGTGACACGGTACTTTCCAGATGGGATCCACAGAAGAAGTACAGCTTTGGAACTTTTAGCATGGAACGCCATGTCAAGAATATGCATCCAAACAATTGGAGTAAAGCTGTAATGAAAAGATCATCAGAGGAGCAGGGCTCTGCTCCCAGCACTTCTTCTCAATCAACAGCACCACCAATGCAAGCATCAACGGTTGCAAATATCCAACCAGAAACTGATTGCCTTTGGACAAGAGTCCATTCAAGTTATCCTGCAAAAAATCAGGAAGCACAGGTGCACCCCATAATTGTTTTCTTTATTTTTCATAGTTTGTTCCGGTTCAACAATTATCTGCCTCAAAAAGTTTATTTCTTTACATCGTTTTTCCAGCAAAAAAACAAAAAAAAACAGTTCTTTTTAGAACTACCTCTATTGGTTAAAGAAAGAACTAAATTTCTATGTTTGTATGTAAAAGTTTGTCATAGTGAATGCCAAAGTGCAAAACTATAAGGATGTGGTACAGGATAAACCTATAAGGTGTTTACCTATAGTATACTGTACTCCTTCCAAAGCACTGAAATGTAACATATGTATATAAATATTATATGGCTTCTGAAGGTGTTTGGATCAGTAAACGCTCCGGGTGCACTGCCCGTATGTACGCACACAATAATGATTAGCTATTGTTCAGGTGCAAATTCGGCGAGTGGAGAAACCTTAACCACTCAAACAGAGCAGCGAAAACTACTCCTGCACAACAAACTCAGTTGCCGATGCACTCAATGGTATGCAATGTTTAGTAACAATATACAACAACAAGTAACAAATGACAGAAGTGTCTAAACAAAAACTCTCATGAAGGGTAAGTCTTGGAGTCTTTAATGCAGTGAACAGCCAGCCGACACGTGTTTCATCGCACTCGCGATTCCTCAGGGCTGAAATGAACAGAAAGTTGACAATGGAGCATGTATCTCGTAGGGGTATAAATACAAAAAAGACCTGATCATCTGGTCTTTGCATGCTTAATTTGTGCCTCTACTTCAGTGATTGTATATTGATACAAAATTATTTCCTAGGTGCCACCCCAACATATCCGTGTCGCAGGTGTGAGAATTATCATCTATCACTAGTCGTGCTGGTGAGTAGTGAAAAAGTGTATTAACCTCTTCGCCGCTAATGACAAGGGTAACTCGTCATGGACTTTCCATTGATTTCAATGGAAATTATATGAGCAGAAGAATAATGCCTTAGCAGTAAAGGGGTTAAGACACCAGAAGAACTCGGATAATTCTCAAAAGAGACAGAGTCTCTAACTATAAGGTGATCTATCCCTTTTCCACCAGGGAGACCAATTGTTTCTGGCATAGGGGGTCCTACCGAAAGGATAGCAGAATATGTAGATCTGTTTTTAGGTCCCCTGGTCAGAAACTTGCCTTCATACATACAGGACAGCAAACATATCTTAAATACCTTAACTGACATGCAGTGGCAAGAGGGATCTCTACTTGTCACTCTAGATGTAGTCTCACTGTATACCAGTATAGAACTAGAGCTAGGTATAAAAGCAGTAAACAAATTTCTTCACAACCGACCGGCCACACTGTGGAAACATACGGTAATGTTGTCTACAATGATTGAACTAATACTTAAAAACAACTTTTTTATGTTTGACAGAAACTGGTACTGTCAAAAGAAGGGAGTGGCCATGGGCTCAAAAATATCACCCTCGTTTGCCAACCTATTCATGGGCGCACTGGAATCTGATCTTATTTGGAGTAAAAAGGGTGCTCAATATATCGACTCCATAAATTTTTGGGGTCGGTATATTGATGACTGCATCCTGATCTGGTCTGGCTCTGAGGAGCTATTGAATGACTTCTTCAGACATTTGAATGATGATACCTGGAAAATCCAATTTACGATGAATTGGAGCAGGTCCAATATCGAATTCTTGGATATAGAGTTCTATGTATCATCCAACTGTCTACATTGTAGACTATTCAGGAAATCCACTGCATGCAATGCAGTCTTGCATGCCTCGAGCTCTCATCCTTCATATCAAATAAACGCCATACCCTATGGCGAGTTTCTGAGGGCGAAAAGGAACTGTAGTGAGGACTGTGAGTTCGGGAGGTGTTTGACTGGCATGAAGGAGAGATTTTATAACAGGGGTTACACGAAAACGACTATTTTGAAAGCTGAGAAAAGAGCCAAAAAAGTCAAGAGAATACACACTCTTACTAGTACACATAAACTTACCACTTCTGAAAGGGAACAAATCAGAATGGTAACTGACTTCAATTCATTCCACAACGCTTTACGAAAAAGCTTGACTAAACATTGGGGTTTATTAAGATCTGAAAGAGCCCTCACTAATTGTATTTCAGATAGACCTCAAATCTCATTCAGAAGAGGGAATACACTGAGAAATAAATTGAGTCCTACGGTACCTAGAGATACCGAACAAGGAACATGGATGACACAACACAGCCTAGGATTTTACAAATGTGGATTTTGCAGCATGTGTAAATGGGCGAAACATGGCACAACTAGATTCGCGGGTCCAGATGGTGTTTCCTTCGTCATCAAGAGCAATATCAATTGTACCACTAAATTTGTAATTTATGTCATAGAATGTGAATGTGGCAAAATTTACGTAGGAAGCACCATCAGACCATTGAAAGAGAGAATGATGGAACATATAAGGGCAATAGTAAATTGTGATCCGAAATACCCTGTGGCCTTACATATAGCTTCCTGCCAAAAGGACAGGACCAATAAAGTGGTCAAATTCTTTGGCATAGACACAGTCTCTCAGGATATTAGAGGGGGCAACCGCGAACTGAGACTTAGACGCACAGAGGCAACCTGGATCATGCGTCTTAAATCTGTGGAACGGGGACTCAATTATGATCAGGAGATGCAATATTTCCTGGGAAATTGAACTGCATGAACTGTAACACATGACAATTTATGTAATGACCAGTGTTTCAAGCATTATATGAATTGTGATATCATGAACTTATTATTACCACCCCTTCATGCTAGAAAAACTCTCCTGTACCTTGTTGTAAATAATGTGTGGTTTTGTATTGTCCCACACGTGGCAGTCTGTGTTCAATTGATGTATATACAGAAGAGATGTGGTATAATTGTTTTGAAATTTAGACATCCACGTGTGACTGGGACAGGCACCTGTAGTGTGTTGATGTTCATTCACGGTGCTCACGCTTAAGACTCACCTGGGGGATCTACTTATTTCTCCCTTTCGTTACGCCGCTAATTTCGCCTCGACTATATAATTTTAAAAGGAACCAGATACTCTTCTCATTATCTTGATTTGCGTTTGACCGATTACAAAATCGGCATGTTACATATATGGTACAATATTCATATATCTACTCTCTCCTGTCGTATTGTTGACGCTTCTCACTAATCGATAACATGACCAGCGTTTCTGACTCTATGAAATGCTTAATTAATGGTTATGATGTAGACCGACTACCTCCGGGGACTCATTGGGAATCCAACATGGAGGCGTCCCAAACTGCAAAAACGGTCTAGTCTTTTAAGAATATTACGTGGAGACGTCTTTTTAACGTCTCCTGAGACCCGATCACGTGTCCAAACAGGAACACGGCTCGGGGGTCCAGACGCGATACACACCGCTCGCCGCTTCACTGCTAGATACAGGTAAGCAGTTCTTACAACACGGAAAGCACTCTGCCTTTTCAGTGTTCAAGACCGTCTGTCCAAATACGAGGAGCATGACTCCAATTCTATTTTTGTCCATTTACAGAGTGGGGCGCACATTTATGTGAGAACCTACAACGTTACATGCGAACTATTCCCGCCATAGGTAAGCCCACACACTGTGGTACCAAATATACCTTGATACAGTTAAACATGTGAATGGGACTAATGATAATTATGGCTCCCATTTTTGCAGAACAAACACTCTGCTCGACGTGGGCGGTAGCCAACTTTGGATATTAATAATTAACTGAGACCTCCGAGACTGAGGATAGAATACATTGTCATCCAATGTAAGTGCATTTTGAACTGTTTTGCTCCATATAGAACCACACTGGGGGCATAGATGAATGACACCGTATTGAGTTTTAAGGGGAGAAGAGTAGGGATCATCCGCATGACGATTATGCCGGCTGTGTAATAGGTCCTAAACGCAATGTTTTTATGCAAATAATATTTTGAGTCGAAGCTGTAGTCGCTACATAGACAAACTAGATCTATGAAATGGCTGTATGCATAGTATTTTGATATGCCGACTTGCTCGTACTTACCCAGGTTACTTAATCTGGTTGCAGAAACGTATCTATCTACTGACATACTCATACCGAGTATCCTCACGGTCAAGGGCCCGTCTGGGTTGGAATTAACACCAGCTGAGCGGTGAGCCATAATTTCTTTATTATCTCACAGCCCCATCACGGTGTATTTTTCTGCCTTATTATATGAAGCCTGACTAGTAGTAATGAGGTTTCTCCTGTTTTTCGGTTTTGTTCCTTTTTCTTTGTCGATTTATCAGACCTTATTTGACCTGGACACAGCCATCTAGGTATGTTACGTGAAGGGTCAGAGTCTCACATCAGCCACAAACCTCACGTAGCATGATGTATAAATGGGCCGCACACAGATAGATCACCTTATAGTTAGAGACTCTGTCTCTTTTGAGAATTATCCGAGTTCTTCTGGTGTCTTAATACACTTTTTCACTACTCACCAGCACGACTAGTGATAGATGATAATTCTCACACCTGCGACACGGATATGTTGGGGTGGCACCTAGGAAATAATTTTGTATCAATATACAATCACTGAAGTAGAGGCACAAATTAAGCATGCAAAGACCAGATGATCAGGTCTTTTTTGTATTTATACCCCTACGAGATACATGCTCCATTGTCAACTTTCTGTTCATTTCAGCCCTGAGGAATCGTGAGTGCGATGAAACATGTGTCGGCTGGCTGTTCACTGCATTAAAGACTCCAAGACTTACCCTTCATGAGAGTTTTTGTTTAGACACTTCTGTCATTTGTTACTTGTTGTTGTATATTGTTACTAAACATTGCATACCATTGAGTGCATCGGCAACTATGTATATAAATATGTTACAACTCAATGGGCCAGATGTACGTAATCTCGATTTACCTACTCATAAATAACAAGGGCCCGATGTAGGTAATCCCAGATTACCACTTCTTAAATACCGAATCATATTGATTCGGTATTTAAGAACTGGTAATTGAGATGTACATATTTTTACCAAATAAATTACCAATTCGCTAAAATTAGTTAATTACCGATTCGATAATTACCGAATCTGTATTTGCCATTGATTTCTATGGGCCTTGAAGCCCATAGGAATGAATGACAAATACCGATTCGGTAATTACCAAATCGGTAAATACCGAATCCTGCCAGGGGGAACAGGGTGTCACTTTGACACCCTGTAGCACCCCTGTTTTTGGCTTGTGAGCAATGTGACACACATACATGCCCTTAGGGAATGTATGTGTGCCACATTTGCACAGGTGTACATGCACAGATGTGCATGTAAATAGGAATTCCTTATTTTCTACTCAATTGTATTGAGCGGTGAATAACAAATTCTTAGATGCCTCTAGCACTATCAACAGTGCTACCTACATTAGAATTGACAGATATGGTATTTTTACAGAGTCTGTATTCACCGATTCAGTAATTTTACTGATTCTGTAAATACAGAATCGGTAAAAATACCAAATCTGTAAATAAATGCCTCCTACATAGGAAAATGCATTTACTGGTTGGTAACAGCCAAAGTCAGCCGTTACCGACCGGTAAATGCCTACCTACATCGCATCCCAAATCATACCACCTCAATATTTAAGAGTAGGTAAATAGGATGTATGTAATTTGTTTTTTGAAATGACCGAATCTGTATAATTCAGTCATTTTACCGAATCAGCATTTACCGATTCGGTAATTGCCATTGATTCCTATGGGCCTTGAGGCCATATAGTATTCAGTGGTAACTAACGAATATTTAAGGGTCTGTGGCACTGTTTTAAAAACAAAGAAGTGTAAACAAAAGTGAACACAAAGGGGAAGAGGTGTGAGAAACAGAAAGAAAGAAGTGCACTGGAGGAAGTGCAGTGCCAATAAATGAAGGTTTACTAACAGGTAAGAAATGGATAACAGAGTGAAGAAAGGAGAATAAGATCAAACCTAACAAAATAAAGAAAGAGGGAAACTGACTGAGGTAAAGAGGAGGAGTGGTAGAAACAGAGAGCAACAAAGATTAACTGTAAGGGAGACACATGTAGAGAGAGACGGAGCAAGGGACTGAAAAAGAGTGAGGCAGTTATTCTGTCACAATAAGAGAGTGATAACAAACTTACTTTTGTTTCTCATACTTACCTTATAAATAATGAAAACTTAGACACTGATTCGAAAAAAGTTTTTTATTTCTTATACTTACCTTCTAAGATATAAAAAAACTGACGGAAGCAGCCTAATCAAACAAGGGTGAGGTGAGTGAGAGAAGGACAGTGAAGTTGAAGACAGACAAATGATAGAGGGTGGATAAAGTCGAGTGAGCGTGAAACAATGGGACTGAGTGAATGACTACACACAGGGAGTGACGGAAGGAGTGATAGATCAGTGAGGGATCAAAGAACGGAAAATGAGGTAGAGTAGGTGAGGGAAAAGGAGTAACAGAATGAGGTGATGAAGAGAGTCACGTTAAGAGACAGGGAGCGATGGAAGGATAGACAAAAAGAGAAATAAAAAAGTTTTTGGGGTCAGTCGTACTTACCTTATAATTGAAATATCTGTGAAAATGAAAAAACAAATCAGTTATAATACATTATTCACAATACAAGAGACAAAACAGGAGAAAAAGGAAAGAGGAGTTAGGGAAGGAAAATGAAGGAGAGGGAAGGGGCAATTAGTGCAGGTGCATTAACAACAATGAGTCTAATAGAGAGGGAGTGATAGAAGAGTATAGAGAAAGTAAGAGGACACAGGGAGTTTTATGAAGGTGTGTTTCAAGTGCACTTAGGTGAGTGACAGAAGGGGAATTAGTGAGTGAGCAAAGGAAGGAAAGAGGGGTGAAGGGGAATGAAACAGAGGGACTGACTTAACATGAGTGGGTGAGAAGACTAGGAAGAAGGGGAGTGAAGTATAGGGAATGAGGATAAGTAAGGGAAGCAAAATAAAGGGACAGGGGTGACATAGGGTAAAAGAATAACAGTAAGTTTGACTAAACAGAGGTGATAGAGGATAATAAAGGTAAAAAAGCATGAGACAAGAAGATTAAAAGAGTGGAAATAAAGTAAGTGAAGGAAAGAGTGAGAGAAGGGGGGACTGAGTGAAGGAGCAAAAAAAAGTCTGTGACAAAATGTGGATGAGTTAAAGGGAGTGAACATAAGAGAAAGGGAGTGAGAAACTGAAGGGATGAAAGCAGTGAGGTTAAGAGAGAGGTAGTAGGGGAAGTATAGAGAGAAACAGAAATAAAAAAGTAATTAAAATGTATTTTTTATTAGTCGTACTTACCTTATAAATGTAGTATCTGTAGAAGAGAGTAAAGAAATCAGTTATAATATATATTTCACAATACAAAATGCAAATTAACTTGTACAACATATTATATGGTTTATTTTTGCTGTTCTCAGAATATTTTGATTTTCACTAAAAACAGTGACTCCAATACTATTCATCATATCACAACGGGCAAAAAAAACACAATCAAAATGATTGTGTTTAAAAAACCCATAAAACTTAGAAAAAACATATCTTACATGTTTTCTTCCAAACAGCAATTTCTAAGATACAGTATCTCATTGTTATACTCTCAAACTAAAGTGATATAGAAACATATATTAACCACATTTACCCGAAATACGTATTCTTCATTTACATACCTTTCCACAGGGCCAAATGGTATACAGTAAGTCCTCTTTTTGGAAATTACCTACTAGTAGTTTTAAACTTCCATGTACCCAACTTTCGGAATGAAAAGTCCAACATCTATTTCATCATCTAACAATAATTATGTTTACACCTCTGACTTACTCTTGATAAACATTTCCTATAATACTGATATCACTCACTATGTGATACACTTATACTACCTCTGTGATAACTACCACTTTACTAATTATCTTGATCACTTTCACTCACAAACTAATTTTGAACAACACACTTACTTTTATTAAGTGCTCCAATCTTGTCCAATTACTTTCACTAAAATTTGGGTTCTAAAAACACTGGGTAAGAATTTGTTAAGTCAAAAGGCAAACGTTGTTTGAAAATCAATTGAGTATCATTACAAACTTATGTAAAAACATATATTATCAACATTACCCGAAAATATCATTTTTCATTGATGTACTATCCCACATGGCCAAATAGTACGTAAAAATTCATTGTTTAGGAAAATACTTAATAATACTCTTGATCTTCCATTTCCCAACCTTCTGCATGAAAAGCTGCAACGTAATTTGTAACACCTTACAATATTTATATCTCCACCCAAGGATTAATATCATGTCAATAAAACCTTAAACAACCAGTAAACGATATGAATCTGAACATCATATAGTATCCTGATGACTAACTTTTATTAATTGCTCCAATCTTTCTAGGCCAATTACTTTTCCTAAAATTTAGATTGTAAAAACACTAGGTACGAATTTTTTAAGTCAAAAGGGAAACGTTTTTAGAAAGTCAAAACAGTATCAATACAGTAAGTCCAACCATTTTGACATTTTAAATAAGCTGTATAATGTCCAGATGTTGTTGAAGGACCATTGTGGAAAATAATTGCTACTGTTACAAAGGTTCTTCCTGAAATTGATAATTGAAAAGCCACAAGATGTTTAATTAAAGTTGTCAATTTAGTTCCATCAGGTCTACATCGTTGAAACATTAAAATTACGTACTGTCCATAACTTTGTATAAATAATGTTTATAACATTGCACAGTTACATTGGGTACAAACCATGTTTTGATCAGCTGCTCTAACTAGATTATTAAAAGACATTGATTTGCAGTCTGGTAAAGTCAAATATATAAATCTTTCGGTATCTACTGTTGTACTACTTGAAAAGGAACAATTATCGCAGACATATTGCCATTTATAAGAAAGGCCAAAAAGATTTTCAACATCTATACCTTCCTCTTGCAATGCAACAAGCATGTACATTAGAAATTCCTGACAATCTTGCTGAATATCCTGAGAAAATTGAGTTATACCAGAACATGTGTCTAAATCATTTCGAATATCAGGAACACTTTGTATATTTGTTCTATCACTGCTACATTTCTCAAACACAGTATTCAACAAACAACAAAAACTTTGATCCCGATTTTCAACAATCTGTTCTTGCAAACTTTGGAGAAAAAAAACAACATTAACCACTACATCAGCATAGCAGTTGACACAAGAACTGTTCTCAAACTGAAATCCAAAAATATCTTCCACAGAATCCTCTATGGTTCTGCTTACAATTAGTGGTTCATCTAGTTTTCTTTTTTTTGCTACAGCCTTGCTACAATTTTTCTCATTTTTTCTTTTTCGGCCTACTACACACTTTTCAAACAGGATATTGAGGTAAATTTGGAGCATACTCTCTTCTTAACATATTATATTCCTTTACACAATTTAGATCTGCACTAATCTTTGTCTCATCAAAATCAATCAAGTACAATCCAGATAAAGTTCTGACTCGAGATAAAGCAACATATGCCATACCCTCCTTGAAGACAGAACTTCCAATATTCATCAAAGCACCATCTACACTTAAACCTTGAGATTTATGAATAGTTACTGCATATGACAAAGAAACAGGAAACTGTTTTCGGCGGACATATAAATCTTTCACAAGCAAAAATCGAACAGAACAACGACTAAACTGTTGTACTTCTTCAATTCCATCAAATTTAATTTTCAAAAAATCAATTCCATCTCTATTTTAATAATTCACAAAATCAACAACATGACCCATTGCTCCATTTACTAAACCTCTTTCCACATTTAAATTCCGTTGTAAAATTATACGACAATTAAAACGTACATATAGAGTCTTTTCAAAACCAGCAGTTTTAGAAATTGTCTTCTCTAAAGAATCCAACTTTGATTTCAACTTTTCTGCCAAAACAATAGTAACTCCTTTGTGCTCTATTTTATCAATAGCTTCCAGTTTCACAATCTCTTGATGTTCTAACTCTAACAAGTTGTTGTTGAAGACTGAACATTCTCTAAGAGTTGGCATCAAGCATATTACAGTTTTGTTTTCACCAACTTTCTGATAAATATTCTCTGGGAGAATATTTTCCCTTGGAAACACATTTGAAATTAATCATGACTGTAAAGCTTCTTTGCCATGTTCAGTTACTTTTCCAATTCTTACATCTTGTAGAATATTTTTATAATCTTCATCCTTTCCCTGTCACTTATTTTGAAGCAGTTCTGCATATTTAAAATATAACCAGATATTCACATTTCCAATGCTTCCTAAGCACTTCCTTGTATCTTCATGCGTAAGCATCTTAAACACTGGTTGTCCTTTAACTGGAGTTAGCTGCAGTAGATCTCCAAAGACAATGATGTGTTTGCCTCCAAATAACACATCATACTCTGTTTTAAGAATTTGCTGCATTCTTAAATGCACAAAAGCAAGCATCACATTTGAATCCATGCTTACCTCATCAATGATAAGAAGTTTCATTTTCTTCAGGACTCTACCAACTTCACAACAAGCTTCTCCAGATAGCATGTGGTATTGTAATTTATTATCATGCTCTACTGGCAACATCAACAAACCAGGTAAAGTAATCCCTTTAATGTTATGTGCTGCCAACCCAGTTGGAGCAGTAACTACACAAGACAGTGATGACTCTGTTCTTTTCTGCAGATAATTTGCAATTGATTTAATCAGAAAACTTTTCGCAGTTCCGGCTTCTCCACTCATATACAGTCGGACAGGTTGAAATGACGTACAAGAGCACTCTTTTTTATCATGACAAAAACCATGCTCAATCTGTTCTGTGACTTCATCATACATTTTTTTCTGCTCCACGTTTAGTTGATTTTCCAGATCTTCTAAATTAACTACATCCTCCTGAGCTTGTTCCATGGCTCTTTCCACCTCTTCCATGGCAGTGGCAGCTTCATTTTGGATAAGTGGTCCTCCTAGTGGATCCTGACTCAACGAAGCAGAACTCTGACTGTCTTGAGAACTGTCTCTAGCAATCTCTGCTGCAATGATAGCTTCTTGCTGTATTTCATCATTCAACATTTGCAGATAACTTGAAAAAACAGGACATTCAATGGTATCCTTAGTTGCATTGAAAGAATCTTAAAAACTGAGAAAATCTCCAAGTCCAAGTAGTTCCTCTTCTGAACGCCATGGCTTAAAGAGTTGCAAACAAGCTAAATAGTAAAATTCCCTTTTATCAGGAGATTCGCAACTCAATTTACGATGATTAATCAAATGTCCTTTTCTTTGTTTCACCAGACATCCTTCACATTCAATTATATCATATACTCCTTTATTGATATCTTCTGTCATATTCTTCTTAAAAGTATAGTTTTGCAGTACTTCATAGAGACAAACGTTCTCAAGATGACTACTTCTATTTGGATAATATGTATCCAACATGTTTGTCTTCAAAATATCTGTACTGTTTCGTTGAAACTCTGCCAAATACTCAATTTCTTGTGCAGACTTCAAAACTCGGTTTCATGTTGCAGCAAGACCTAGACTCACCCAAATAATGGATCTCGATTTCACATACAGACTTGCTGATGATAACAGATCTGAACATTCATAGGCTCCAATTTCTCGATGCGACAACATCTTCAGACTGTAACTGTATAATTTCTTACTTAGGCTCTTTTCATGCAAAATATCCTCCCACATTTCCTTTAGTTCCGTCTTTTCTGATTTTGTGATGTAAGACGTTACATATCGAGCCACAGCAATAGAGTTGTCAGCAACATATTGAATATCCATGTTAGCATTCCGCATGGACAAAATGACTGGGTTGTAGTCATTTATATATTTGGACTCTTCATTTCTTTTCAAGTTGTACATATTTTTCGGTGATTTTCTTGTCACAGTATGTCGCAGTGAAGACATAAAATTGTTCACTCTTCCTTTAGATAGGTTTGAAAGCGTAAGACTTGATGGGTTTGAAAGCGTAAGACTTGATGTCGTAAATTGTCTTCTTCTGTACTTTTCGGAACAACACATGTGGAATATTGTTCAATGAAACTCATCACTGTGTCATTAGAATCTGTTCCAAATTTGGGAGCATCTTTGATCCATAGCAGCATATGTGTGTGAGGAGTACCTCTTGCTTGATACTCCTTTCTCCAAAAGAAATCCAAAACCTCTCCAAGTGGAGGATTTTTTTTGTTTGTGATGAAAGACATCATAGCTTCAAATCGATGATTAAAAAACCTACAAACACTAACTGGATCCAAAGAGCACAGTTCTCCAGGTGTCTTGAATACTATATTTTCTATGTTTCCATTTGCCTCTCGAAGAAATTCAAGTAAGTCTTCCCAGGCATACTCAGCACAGCTAAGAGTGAGGAATCATGTAGGAGTTCCTACGTTTCTTAGCATACATTTCAATTCCCCATGACGACGGTACCAATACTCATTCGTACCACGCTGACATGCCATGAGATTGATTAGGTGAGATTCCAAAATACTGTCTTCCACTTGGACTTTATCCATAAAGTCTCTTGCCGAAACATTTTGAAGATGTACTCCAGATTTAAATATATGGTTCACAGCATAAGATAGTCCAGAGAAGTCACTCTCAAACAGAAGATGAAACAAATATGTAATGCATTGACAAAATCTTGGATCTTCTGCATATAATCTTAAAGTCCGGTATTCTGATGCAGGAATTTGAACAGGTCGCTCATCATATCTTCCACCCTGACCTGTTGGAAACAATTGAGGAAAACAACGAGCTTCCAAGCTTTCTTCCCATACACTTATGGGACTTCCTTTGGCTTCTTTCATTTGAAACAACTAAATAGCATTCCCCATTACTTCTTTGGAATGCAGAGGATGGACACTATAATGCTCATAAATCTGTTCACTTCTTGAAACATCTACTTCTTCAATCTGTTCAGCTGATGAATCACTGTCCTCTTCTACAGTTGTTTCCTCTTCTCGTACATATACATTTTTGTAATACTGATTGGTTTTTTAAAAATACAACGTTGCCTTTTTGACTTTCCTAACATCCACTAATTCTTGCCAGATATTCTTATTCTTTGTAGGAACGCCATTAACTAGAATAACCAGAGGTTCCTCTTCCACTTTTTCTACGCCAATGGTGTCAATATTTTTCTTTAAATCTAAAGGCAAATAAACAACTCTTCCCTTTAATCTCTCTGTAAATCTGAAGGAGGCAATTTCCCTGTCTTAGGCTCCATGCGAACAATACCCTGAAAAGGATGCATACATTGAATCAGAATACACTCATAGGTAATTAAACCTATCAATTTAGACGGAATCTTTACCAACTCAAGATTATTATGTACAGCTCTAGCTGGCTTTCTGTTTTCATTTAATTTATTATAACGATATTTACAAATACGTAGATCAGAACCCAAATCAAAACAATTCTGAACCAACAAATAAGTTGCAAAAACCTTCCATTCATTAAGTTTTTCCATTTCACCTTTAACATATAAATCAACTAACCGAGTCTGATTCTTATAATGAGTTCGTCGACAACACACACAAGAAAAATTTGGCCTTTCACTTGAAATGACCTTAAACTTTGTAATTTCATGATCAAAATGTTGAGTACTTACAATCTGTACATTCTCTTCCACATTACTTTCTATTACTGTATCATTTTCGGCAGTGTCCTCTTTTTCACCAAAGTAACAAAACTCTATTACTTCACAAATCTTCTTCACATCTAATTCAGATCCATGCAAAAGAGCACTGTTTAACTGTTTTAACTTAAGTGCTGGACTTTTTGCATAATACAACCTTCTCACTATTTTCCTCACTTTAGTTTGATGCACTGCTAACATCCTAAAATGGTGAAGAGTACTCTGACATACTTTTCTAGAAAGACAAGCCAGTGAATGACCATGCAAACCTGTTTTTTCCCCTCACTCTGCAAGGATCTAAGTCTTGCAACATCTTAAACTTTTGTTTTACACTTTTCTTACTATATGTACGTAAAAAATTGCGAAAACAAATTAATAGAATCCTGTCGCACACTACAAATACAACTACAATTCCAAGTATACACCGGAGCCATAGGACGTCTCCCTAAAACTTCATCAGCTAACACCTCATCTGTATTTCTAGCCACAATTTTTTCTTTTTCAACTGGACAGCCATCCTTCACCTCATATGCTCGACCACTGGTGTCAACTGCATGCATCAAAACATTATCATGAAAGTAACTCTCTTCATTATAAAATGGCTCACAACTTGAACTATGCTTCCATTCTCCCGAAAAAACATCACAAAAATTAGTCCGATTGATTACTCTTTTCCACTTACATTTTGATTTCAAATCATTGATTGCCTTATCTAGTGTACAAACTCTATTGATAACTAAAATATACAGCTTTCTCTTCACTTCAAAAGCCTGATCAACAAACTTTTCTAATCTTTTCTTTTTCTTGTAAAAAGCCGTTTTCTTATTATTTTTCTTAAGATTTTTTAATAAATTCAAAATTACTCTGTTACGAAACATTTGTCTACGAATGTCCAAAAACTGATTTGTCCTACGATTACCAGACACACTATAATCTCCTCGTACCATTATACCATTTTTTGGTGACCTCTGCTTTTTCTTTCTAGTAAAACTTTGTTTTTTTTTCGTAGAAACACTTTCTTGACTTTTTCTGCTTTTAGACAAATTCCCTAAAAATCCTTGGTTTGCTTACCAGGAGCATTTTTTCTTTTCTCTGAAGATTGTCCTTTGCATGAATCTTCTAAATTGAGTCCTCTTGGTCGATAAAACTTTCTTATGAACTCTTTTTGGCTGTCTTTCGTAGGCATGATCTATTATGACTCTGTAGATATTTACAATCTGTTGAAAAGATAAATGTAACATATTATAGACCACTACTAACATAGCACATAGCAATTACATTAACTAAACATTATAAACACTAGTTCACATCTCTCTTTGTGCGTCTCTTATCACTCTCTGCCTGCACAATCTTCCTCTTTGCATTCCGCATCTTACTCTCTCCTTCCACCATCTCTCTGTTTGTATGTGTGTGTCATCTCAATCTCTGTCTACACCATCTGTCTCTTTGTGTGTATGTGCCATCTCACTCTCTGTAACTCTATACCAACATAAATGTCAAACATTGTGCAAGGGGCTTGTAAATATGCTAATGAAACCATTACACTACCACTATACCAGCATAAATGTCAAACATTGTGCAAGGGGCTTGTAAATATGCCAATGAAACCATTACACTACCTCTATACCAGCATAAATGTCAAACATTGTGCAAGGGGCTTGTAAATATGCCAATGAAACCATTACACTATCTCTATACCAGCATTAATGTCAAACATTGTGCAAGGGGCTTGTAAAAATGCCAATGAAACCATTACACTATCTCTATACCAGCATTAATGTCAAACATTGCGCAAGGGGCTTTTAAATATGCCAATGAAACCATTACACTATCTGTATACCAGCATTAATGTCAAACAAAGCACAAGGGGGTTGTAAATATGCCATTGAAACCGTTACACTATCTGTATACCAAGATTAATGTCAAACATTGCGCAAAGGGCTTGTAAATATGCCAATGAAACCATTACACTATCTCTATACCAGCATTAATGTCAAACATTGCGCAAGGGGCTTGTAAATATGGCAATGAAACCATTACACTATCTCTATACCAGCATTAATGTCAAACATTGCGCAAGGGGCTTGTAAATATGACAATGAATCCATTACACTATCTCTATACCAGCATTAATGTCAAACATTCCGCAAGGGGCTTGTAAATATGCCAATGAAACCATTACACTATCTGTATACCAGCATTAATGTCAAACAAAGCGCAAGGGGGTTGTAAATATGCCATTGAAACCGTTACACTATCTGTATACCAAGATTAATGTCAAACATTGCGCAAAGGGCTTGTAAATATGCCAATGAAACCATTAAACTATCTCTATACCAGCATTGAATCCAAGCATGAAAAACAATTTAAAAAGAAGTCTACCTTATAAACTAAAAAATACAAACTGTAAGCACACACAGCTAACATTATGGAAAAAGGTAAAAATATAATTCCTTAATTCACACAGACGCTCACTGTGATCCTTGTCAAAAATCTTTAAGCCACACATGTAATCAAAAAACATTTAGCATGGAAAATCATTTTACACACAGAGCACATCCCATTTAAATGAACACTACACTGCAATGCAGAAACCTGACTCATTGTCAAAATACAACAGGAATGAAGCCAAATATGCTTGTTATGCTTCCCAATACTGCAAACAGCACTCTCTCTTTATTACTCACCTTTAAAATCACTTTTGAAAATATAGAACAGTGTCAAACACACACCAGATTTTCTAAGGAAGAATCTCTGATATGCACCTCAGACACTGAAACCAGAAATGGCACACTTTCCCACTCATTCTTCACACATATCTCAGGTCTTAACCAATAAAATGTCTTCCCACACTATTTCAAAACTAAACTAACATTTCAATTGGTTCTACATTCCCACACTTTCAAACTCACATAATATTCACCCATCCCCCTAGTGCTCTTTCAACCTGTTACCATGGTAACTCCCACCTAAGAAGGACACGGGTAAAAAGATTCTTTGACCTTTCAATATAACAGCTAATCATGTGCAATGTTCCTTTCAATGACCCTTTCTGAACCATTAGAATTGCTTCTTTTAAAAAAGAAAACTATGCACCCTAATATGCTGTGCTGCATTTTCAAAAAGCACCAATCATTTCTTAAATTTCAAGTGCAGTGAATATCATCCTCTTTTTTATCTAAACTGCAAGCTTTACAAATGCCATTTCATTTACAGCCCTCATCTGAGTACAACCACATCTACCTTAGTACTCCTTACAAATTAACAACTCACCTTCTAGAAAACTGTTATACAGTAAAATCTGTCTCAATATCACACCTCAGAAGTATACCTCAAACACTAAAATCTCAAAATGGCTGTGTTTCCCTCTCATTTTTCTAACATATTCAAATACCCAGCCAATCACATTTCATCACACACAAAATCAAAACCAAAGTAAAATTTAAATTGGTTCAAATTATCAACACATTCAAACTCACATAATCTTCAACCTACCCCCAATGCTCTCTACCAATTGCAATACTAATTCTCCACAAAACACCTACCAAAACCCAAAGGTGAAAGAGTCATCACTCAATATTGCACTCAACCAACATCTAAACACTGAAACTTATTATTTAATGTATTTCTTTTTTGTCTTTTTGAGCCGCGGTCCGCGCACGGTGCGCGGACCCCACGATTTTTAAACATTTTGTTTTCATTTTTTTCAACCTTAGGGGTCCTTTACAGACCCCATGACAAAACCTAGGGGGCTCAGGAATATCTGCCCTGCCTCCTTGTCAACTATTACACTTCTGTTTCCAACCACTCTCATCTGCCAGAAAAACAAGATGGCGGACAACACTTCCTCATTTCGACTGACTGGAATGTTGACAGACGTCCAACAGCCAATCAGAATTCCGCGCGCGCACGCAAATGTCCGTGCACGTGCAAGGACAGTGCAAGGGCGGAGCATGCCCGTGCGCGCACCGTGTCCCGCCCATAGATATATAATTTGAAAAAAGTCAATTTTCTCAACAATTACTGGAGGGATTTTCACCAACTATACAAAAGGCACTTCTGAATACCAGGCTCTACCATTTTGCCAAGTTTGCAGTAATTCCATTCAGCCGTTCGAGCTGTAGCTGTGTCTAAAGGTCCAATGGAAAATTGCATTGGACTCAATTTCACATTCAATTTTCTCATAAACTACTGGAGGGATTTACACCAAACATACAAAAGGCACTGCTCCATACCAGTCCCTACCATTTTGCCAAATCTGGTGTAATTCCGTTCAGCCGTTCGAGCTGTAGCCTTGTCAGAATGTCCCTATGGAAAGTAACATGGGGAAAACATGTTTTGGGACCCCCCTTTTTTCTCGGACCCCGCTTGACGAATCCCCCCGAAACATTCATGGAAGGAGCGCAGCACAGCGAGGCAAATTTGAGGAAAATTACAGGCATATCCCTCAATTGGCACCAAAGTTATTCCCAATAGAATGTTCGGCATTTCCTATGGTAACTAGGTCCCAACTATATATACATACTGTCTATCGATGGACGAATAAATGTTTAAATAAGTGTGTAAATGGATGTTTATTTTTAATAAAATATTGATTGGTTAACTGACTTATAAAGTGTATCTTAGTGAATACATATATTAGCGAGTAATTTTTAAATATTTAAATATATGTATCAGTGTTTCACTTTGTGTATAAGTGGCTGCATGGGTTAGTGACTGACTCACTGTATGTGTTTTGAAGACAGCGTATGTGCAGGACTGTAGGGGTGGATGAGTGTGTATATGTGTGTGTTAGTGAGTGAATGCCTGCCTCACTAGTGTCTTTATGAGTAACTACATATGTTTTAATCTAGTATATGTGAGTATTGATGTGTATCAGTGAGTATATGTGAGAGTGAGAGATTGAAAGAGTTCCTGTTTAAATAAGTATTTGTTTCTATAAGTGATTGTTTAAGAGAGTAAGTATGTGTAAGTTTCCTTAGAAGTAATGTGCTAGTGTGTGTATAGCTGTATATGCAAATAAATGGATGTTCAATAGTTTATTTGCATGTGTGAGTATGTGTGTGAGTAACTTTTGGATGACTGTCGGTGTGTAACAGGATGTATATGTGTATCACTACATATGATGAGTGAGTATATGTATGAGTGACTATATAGAACTGTTGCTGAATGAGAGGATGTGTATATAGATGGTGGAATTACTGAATTGGTTGTTGTAACTGGTATGGTATCTCCGTTTTTTTGAAAATGTTAGTTTCTATTTTTGAGTATGTGTTTCAAGGGTTACATTACACTGAAAGGAGGTCTGTCAGTCTGTCACAAGGATGAGGTCATCAGTGATGTCATGAGTGATATCAGTGACCATGTCATGAGTGATGTAATATGTGACATCATCAGCAGTGCATTGCGGGCGCGTAAGTTATAGTGAGTCCAACTAACTATAACGTGGGAATTTCAATGGTTTTATGTCAGTAAATGTTCCAGCTAACTATAACTGGTGTCACACCTATGGTTTTTTCAGTGAATTTAATAGGTTTTTTAAATGCTAATTCCTAACTATAACTGGTGTGAAACATATGGTTTTTTCAGTGTATTTCATAGGTTTTTAAAATGCTAATTCCTAACTATAACTGGTGTGAAACCTATGGTTTTTTCAGTGAATTTCATAGGTTTTTTAAATGCTAATTCCTAACTATAACTGGTGTGAAACCTTTGGTTTTTTCAGTGAATTTCAAAGGTTTTTTAATAGCAAATTTCTATAGCTATGAAATGTAATATTTTTTATATTGAATCCTATATTGTATATTTATGTAATACTATTTTTTTATGTATATTGTTCATGGTTTTTTAATTTTTAAATTTTTTTGCCCGGTGAGCGCACCGGTAAGCCAGTCTTGCGGCGCGTACCTGTGAGCGTCCCGTTAGCGCTTTTGCCACGAACGAAAACATAATCGTGACGTATCGCGTAGCCGTGTCCGCGTGATACGCACGGCGTAAACGCACCCAGAAGCACTCGAGCGCATACGATCGCGCAACGTAAGCATCCGACGCGCTTATGCGACGCGTAGCGTAAGCGCGTCGGGTCATGTGACCTAAAAATAACACTTTTTATTAGTTCAGGACAGTTTTGATTTCCAAATGATGAAAGCCCTGGTCATGTGACCTGAAAATAACACTTTTCATTGGTTCAGGACAGTTTTTTTTTCCTAATGATGAAAGCCCCCACCTTTTTTCCTCATTCTCACTTTGTACTTTGAGTGAAGAAGACCTTTTGAAAGACCTCTCTGTACCTTTTTGGACTGAAAAATGGCTTCAGTAGCAGCAGCAGCAGCAGGAGCATCTCAGCCACCACCACCACCACCACCACCAAGAAGACCACCACATCACCACAGTGGTGGAGATGAAGAAGAGGAGGAGGAGGAGGAGGAGGGGAGGAGGACATCCCTGCCAGAAGATAATACCCCATATAGGCCAAAGCAGCCCATTATATGGGAGTTTTTTTTCATCCCAAAGGACCAAAAAAAAGTAAATGCGCCAAGGGTTACTTGCCTAATCTGTGGCATTGAACTTTCAAGGGGGAACCCTAACAAGAAGTACTCTTTTGGCAATAACACCATGATTTGCCACATGCAGCGCAGGCATCCTAACAACTATGCTGTGGCAGAGGTCCGAGAACTGGCCAGAAACCCTCCCCAATCTTCACCCAGCACCTCCAAAAGAAAGCAACTCACTCCATCGGGACCAGAGACAAGGGAGATGGTCCCAAATATACAACCCCAGTTTGGGCAATACAAGATCACTTGTATATTTTTTGGTAAAACAATTAAGCATGGGCGAATTTTGCGAATCTGGCGTTCGCGAATTTGCGTATTTGCGAACTCGCAATCCGCAAAATACGCGAATTCTCGCGAATTTGCGGATTTTTTTTGTGTTCGCAAGGGTTTCTGCCAGTTCGCGAGGGTTTTCTACCAGTTCGCAATTGCGAACTTACTTGTCGGCTCGCAACGGTCGCGACTATGTTGTTTCTACGTCTGGTTCATCATCACAGGTTCCCAGCACCCTCTGTTTCACCACTGCCACCCTCTGTTTCACCCAAGCCACCCTCGGGTACATCAATGCCACCCTCTGGTTCATCATCACTGTAGATTATGGGGGGGGGAAGCAAGCACACCTGCCCTGCTTCAACTGACATGAATTAATTTGGGGTTGATTTATTAAAGTGTCACTGTTTTAAAATTCCAGTCTGGCACCTGCTTCCTTATCTGTAATTTGCTTTCTGTTGCAGTGCAATTTTTTTTCCAGGACCTTTGTGGCCTACTTGTAGCTATTCTATGAGCCTGCTGTGAGGGTCAGAGCAGGGTCATATAATTGTTGCAACTAGCAACTGAACTCTGGAGGGGCCCCAGTCAGGAAGCACTACAGGGAATGGTTACTAATGATGAGTTTGAACTTTTGCACCTGCTGAGTGCTTTCAGTTTTGCAAAACTCGATTTTCAGCAGAACAGCAGCAACTGTAATCCCCCAAACAAACATAGGCAACTGAACTCTGGAGGGGCCCCTCAGGAAGTACTAGAGGGAATGGTTACTAATGATGAGTGAACTTTTGCACCTGCTGAGTGCTTTCAGTTTTGCAAAACTCGTTTTTCTGCAGAACAGCAACTGTAATGCCCCAAACAAACTTACTTGTGAAAGTTGATTTCTAATCCAAAAGTGATCCAAAGAAAGTCAAAAGGCCTCAAATCCAAAAAAGTGCAGGCAAATGTCAACCTGAGGAGTTATTCTGATAAAAATCATCATTTTCAGAAGGTATATGCTGCTTGCTAGTGGATTTCTTGTGCAGAATTGCAAATTTTGTAATTTCGCGAGTGCGAGATTGTTGCTGCCCGCCGCACCTACATGTTCGCAATTGCGAACTCTCGCGATGCGTCGCCAAACTCCCGCGGGATCCCGCAGCAAGATCAAAAATGGCGCAGCACTCGCAAAATATTGAGAAAAACTACTCGGCAAACGCTGAATGACAGTAAGTGAACGCCGCAATATTGTATCACCAAGAAAAAAAATCCGCTGCGTGCGAATTTGCGGATTTTCGGTAAATTCGCGAGAGTTCGCGGATTGCGAATTTTCCGAACATCCGCAAAATCCGCGAGCGGAACGGATTTTCCACCCATGCTTAAAAACAATCACATATGGTGAGCAAAGCATAAAGCTCATCAACCGTGCTGGTGACAACCACAATTGCCCCAAAAAAACATAATTTTTTTCTGATTTTTTTTTGCTCCAGTTGAACCGTTTACAATTCCCTGTTTTTTGTTTCTCCCCATAAAAATAACAAAAAAATATATAAAATTGTTCATAAAAGCCAAAAAAAGTACAAAATGTTCAAAAAAACATTAAAAAAATATATAACAACTAAAAGAAGAAAAAAACTGTTCTTTTTAGAACTACCTCCAATTTATAAAAAAAGGCTACATTTTTTAAAAACTCTGTCATTCTTTTTTCCCCATGGTACACTCTCCGGTATGCTCCCCGGTGCGCGTACCGGGTGCTCCCTCCGCGCAAATCGAAAAAGAAAAAAAAAATGTTTTTGCCCCGCGGGCCCTTTTATGGCCCCCACATCAAACCTTGGGGGTTAGGGGGGGTCTACTCTGCCCCCTTTTGGTCATTTCCCCCTTTGTTTTTGCCACCTCTTGTGTCTCGATCCTACCGAGACACAAGATGGCGGCCGCTCTGGACTGTTTGGAATGTTGACAGACACCCGAGAGCCAATCAGCTTTCTGCGCGCGAACTGGCGTAGCGCGCTGGTTCGCGCCCCGGTGCGTGTACCGGGTCGCGCTTATAGATATATATATTTTTTTTAGACCTAAATAACTCAAAATCCACTGGAGCACATATCTTGAGTCATAGCAAAGGCACATAGGGCTACCAGTCCCTACAATTTTGCCAAGTTTGGTGGAAATCCATTCAGCCGTTCGGGCTAAAAGTGAGTTCGGCCGCCCTATGGTAATTAACATGGGGAAAACACGTTTTAGGACCCCCCTTTTTTCTCGGCCCCCGCTTGTTAAATCCCCTCCAAACTTTCAAGGAAGGAGCGGGGCGCCGCGAGGCAAATTTGAGGAAATTTTCAGGCAGATTCGTCAACTGGCGCCAAAGTTATTCCCAATAGAATGTTGCAAATTCCCTATTCAAAATAATCCTAACTATAACTACCTACTGGCGACCGCCAGTAGGTAATATATATATATATATATATACATATATATATATATATATATAACACAACCACCGTCTCCTCCTGCAATCGCTCTCACCGCGACTACGCCTGTGGACACAGACACGGACCAAAATTTCGGATGCTGGTTAGTTTTTATTCAGCTGTCGCCTGTACATATACTCACAATTTACTTGTACAAGATCTGAGAACAGCAGTTATAAACCCCCACATTGCACTACTTAGGACCTCACATATTACATCACTCATGACATCCATCACTGATGACATCTGAAATGACATCACTCATAACATCACTGTTGCTACATTTATAATTTGCCTCCGGGAGGTGGCAGACCCAGGAGCCGCAGGGTAGGCTGTACGGCCTGCATGTATTTTTGTTTAGCCCCTGGGATGTGATGGTCCCTTGGCTGTTGGGGCCCTGCTGCATTTTTTAATAAACATTAGCTCTGAGGAGATGGTGGTTCCTGGGGCTGCAGGAGGCCCCGCTGGCGCCATGCATTAGTTATAAAAAAATTTCCTTGGGAGGTAGTGGTCCCTGGGGTGTGAGGAGTTCTATGCGGGCACCCCTGGCATACATAAAAAAGGATGCCCAGGGGAGGTGGTGGTCCACAGGGCTTTTATAAACCCTAGGAGGGGGCCCCTGTGCACCTCCTCCTAATTTTAAGGTATGCCCCAGACCTGGCCCACCGAAGGAGCCAGTGCTGTTTTTATTTTTGTATTTCTACCACGATTTCAAGAATATTGCCATTTTGCAGTACTTTTGTAATGCTTTTTTGGCCTATAGTGGTCCCTCTTTGACCCTAGGACCATCATTATGGGGTCTGTGGATTCCTACTCTGCCCCCTTTTCTTTTTTACATTTATTTGGGGAGTCCATTGAAGTCGAGTCCCAAGATGGCTGCCAACACTTCCTGGTTGAAGTGTTGGCATCCAATCAGAGCTCTACATTTCCCTGCACAAGGTTGTTATTTTAAACAAAGTCATCTTGGCCACAGATATCACTAAATAAATTTTCTTTCATTTCGCAACAACTACTGAATAGATTTACACCAAAAAGCACAATCTGCAGACCAAAATCTGGATTTCTGCCAAATTTGGTGTAATTCCGTCCAGCAGTTCAGACTGTAGTTGCGTTCAAAGGTACTATGAAAATTAGCATGGGAAACTCACATTTTTGATCCCCCCCTTTTCTCAGCACCCGAAAATTTCCATGTGCACCAAAAATAACTGGCACACTTTTTGGGGAAAAGCTTGTGAAAATTCATCAAATGGTGCCAAAGTTATGGGCACGTCAAAAAATGCCTTTCCTTTGGAAACATGTTCTTAACTATAACTACCTACTGGCAAACTCATGTAGGATATACATATATATATATATATATATATATATATATATATATTACCTACTGGCGGTCGCCAGTAGGTATATATAGTTAGGATTTTTTCCCTATGGGATTTCTGAAAATTCTATGTCTAATAACTTTGGCGTTTGTGGACGGAATTGGCTGAAATTTTCAGGAAAATGGCACATTTTGTTTCTGAGCAGCCCTTGAAAATTTGGGGGGGTTTCATCAAGGGGGGCCCGAGAAAAAAGGGGGGTCCCAAAACGCGTTTTTCCCATGTTAATTTCCATAGGGCGGTTGGACTCACTTTTAGCCCGAACGGCTGAATGGATTTGCACGAAACTTGGCAAAATTGTAGGGACTGTTAGGCCGATGTGCCTTTGCTAGGTCTCAATATATGTGCTCCAGTGGATTTTGAGAAATTAACGTTTAAATCAAGATATATATCTGTAACAGCGGTCCGGGCAGCGATCCGGTTCGCGTACTTTTCGCTTATCGGAACTTTGCGCACGGAAAGCTGATTGGCTCTTCGGTGTTTGTCAACATTCTAAACAGTCCGGTGCAGCCGCCATCTTCTCTCTCGGTAGGATCGAGAGACAAGAGGAGGCCAAAACAAAGAGGGAAATTTCCATAAGGGGGCATAGTAGATCCTCCCTGACCCCCTAGGTTTTATGTGGTGTTTTTAAAAGGGCCCAGCAGGGTCCAAAAAAATATATATATTTTTTTTTTTCGCGATGAGCGTCTAGTACGCGAACCGGAAAGCGTTCTGGGCAGCGTACTATAAGGATAATAGAATGATACACTTTTCAAAGACTGTATGTTAATTGTTTGGTTTTTTTTCTTTTTTTTTTTTGTTGTCTTTATTTTTAAAGTTATTTTTGTTATTTTCATTGTTTTTCATACTTTATTAAATTTTCTAACATTTCATTGTCAGAAATGTCATAATTTATTATAGGGTGTAATTGTTTTTCATTTTCAAGCAAGTTGTCTACTGCTTCAACACATTGTAGAAGTTCGTGGTCTCTACTGTCATCCATAAAGTCATCAAGTTTGTCTTGGCTGCTCTCCTTCAGTTCAATCGAAAATGAAATTTGTTGTTCGCCTTCCATTTTGCCTGAAATTTTGAATAAGAAAATATATATTAGTAGAGATAGGGCACTGTTGGGATTAATTTTAGATAGTCATTTTTTATCAGTGAATTTATCTTTTGGCAGTGTATAGTATCAGAGTGGAAATAGGACTATAAAAAAGTGTATGTGATTTAACCAAGACAAGCCTAACTCCATTCATAACTATAACAGAGAAGTCTATCTAAATACATTACTACTACAGAGGGATAGTGTATACGTAGCAGAAAAATTCTATTATATTAAGTTATAGTGCACAATATATTTCGTTTTTAAAAATTATATCTTACCTTCACAAAGAAGTTGAAGTTTTTGGAAGCTATTAAAAGGTGTTGTACAACAAGAAGTAGTAGTCAAAATGGCTGTGTTTTCTTCTCTTCCTTTATATATATTCAAGTATATAACCAATCAAATGTCAGGTAATAAAAGTAGAAAATGAAAGTAACATTTTCATTGGTTGTCAATTCCAACAGTTCAGATGTGTTTTGTGAAGTAATTTACCTCACGGTATTTGGAGAGGTCTAAAGGCTAAATGGCTAAATGAAATTTCAATCAAATTTGTGAGAATGAAAGGGATTGTTATGTAGTATGAGCTAATTTATATTTGGTGAGAGTGTCTCTAGTCGTTTTTCTGTAAATTACTTTCCCGCCTTTTTTTTGGACCGCTTCCCGGATAGCGGTCCGGTCCGCGTACTTGGAGCGTAACGGGAGTCCACCATTTTGTGTTACGGTCGAATCAAGGTATAAAATGGAGGGTAAATAATGTTCTGAATGGGTAGAAGGGGGCATGGTACAAGTATTTTGCCCCCCTACGTTTTCTGAGGGTGGCTGAGGAGGACTATATTTGCGAAGAAAAAACTTTTTTTTGAAATTTTGCGCGGTTAGCTTCCAGTTCGCGTACCGGATAGCGCTCTTTAAGCGTAGTTTGTTGAAAATTACAGAAAAAAGTTAGAAAAAAAATAATAAAAGTGTGTGATCAGATGAAGGGTAGCTCTGAGAAGAGCTTTTGGGTTTATGGTACATTTAGGTACTTATAAGTAGGTACCAATGCACAGTCTTAAATTCAGAATGAAAATTCTGTTGCCCTCATCTGAGAAGTGAACTCCATCTCCTCTGTAGATATCTTGCATGTAGTAACGCAAGTTATTGTTGTACAGAGAGCCCATTCCATGGTCTCTCATGAAAGCTGACACAGATTTGTTTACATGCTTCCTCGCTTTCTCAATTTGTGGACAAAATTGGTTGGACCACCTCCATTTCTGTCTTTGGCATATATTGGAATATACCAAGGCAGTTTGAGGAAAAAGTGCCATTAATTGCTCAAAGGTGTCCTTTAAAAGCATTTCCAGACCTACCCCTGTCAAAGTGCCCAAATCATTACCTCCACAGTGCACTATTAACAGGTCAGGTTTTGGCAAATGCATAAAGGTTTTCACCAATGGTATCAATTGGTGACATTTTAATCCTCTTTGGCCCAACCACTTAATTTCCACATCTTGTAAATTGAGGTTAGGTAAATTTCTGCTCTCAGCATACCTTTGAGCCCAGTGGATGTAACTATGTCCAACAATCCAGACGTTAAACATGGTGGCTGAAGGTTGTTCTGCAGTCAGATGAAGTGTGGTAATGAAAGGGCAGTTGAAACAGTAGGAGTTTCTAAAGAAAAAAAACTGTGGATTTACAATGCTAATGATTCATTAGCAGTGATTGGTGCATTTCCATTTCTGAAAACAGAAAGTTAGGGTGCATGGATGTGTTCTTTGAAAGATGTAATTTGAATGGTCAAGTAAGAAACATTTAATGAAAGATTGCACTGGATACGCAGGTGCACTGAGAGTTCAGAGTTCAATTGAAACATTGTTGTGTGAATTTGCAAACATGAGAGGTCTTCCAGGAGGTGGTTGCTATGGATACAAGGCAGACAGGGCAGAGGGGGGAAGGATTTTGATTTGAAAAAAGTGAGGGAAGAGGTATGATTGGCTAATATGAGAGATATGTGAAAAGAATATCTGTATTTCTGTGCTTTCAATAGCTGCAGCCTTTGGAGTGCATCCTTTTTCTTCTGCTGAAGACAATTTGGTGTATTTCTGAGACTGTTTTCAAAACTCAAAAAATATTTGCTAAGGTGAGAAAAGATTTATTTAATTTAGATAGAGAATAGTATGATTTAAGGAGAAAATGATGAAGAAAGCTGTGTTTTTAAAATGTGGTTTTGTCTCTAGTGATATACTAATAGAATTAGTTTCAAAGAGAAATTATAATTGCATATTTGGTGTAACATTCTGGCATGCAGTTACACAAGATATTGTAATACATGGAGGCCATTTCATGGTCTGTTATGTAAGCTGAAACAGATATGTTGCTTTTAAAAACGATTTAAGAAATCAATTACATTTCTAGATATGTACTGCTAGAGCTTCATAGGTTGTTTTGGGCCATATTTATAAGGTATTTGAGTGTCTAAGATGTTGTGTTCGCCTTTTAAAATGTAAAGTGTTCCTCATGGGACAAGTGTCTTGTAAATACGCTCCCACTTGTGCTTGGCAAATTTAGATTTTGATTATGGGAGTTACCTAGCCATGTTAATAGTGTCCCAAAAATGGTGCTAGGGCATTCCAGAAAACACTTTCATGTGTCTCAAGGACATTTTTAGTCATTTCTTCATGAATGCAGGTATACAATTGATTTATATGCTGTGTTTAAAAACGAATTTTGAAATGAATTAAATTTCAGGATATGTACTGTTAGAGCTTCATAGGTTGTTTGGGGTCATATTTAGAAGGCATTTTAGTGTCTTTGAAGTTATTTTTCCCTTTTTAAATGGAAAGCGTTCCTCATGGGGCCCTGAGCAGTTCTTAGCCATGTTATTTAATAGGAAGTGGATAACATGGCTAAGAGCATTTGCTGGGAAATGCATGAATATCGTTGATTTTTCTGCTATATTCATGCATTGTGGCCGTTTTTTTTCACATTGCTTCATAGGTTGTTTGGGTTCATATTTAGAAGGCATTTTAGTGTCTTTGATGTTATTTTTCCCTTTTTAAATGGAAAGCGTTCATCATGGGGCCCTGAGCAGTTCTTAGCCATGTTATTTAATAGGAAGTGGATAACATGGCTAAGAGCATTTGCTGGGAAATGCATGAATATCGCTGATTTTTTTGCTATATTCATGCATTGTGGCCGTTTTTTTTCACATTGCTTCATAGGTTGTTTGGGTTCATATTTAGAAGGCATTTTAGTGTCTTTGATGTTATTTTTCCCTTTTTAAATGGAAAGCGTTCCTCATGGGGCCCTGAGCAGTTCTTAGCCATGTTATTTAATAGGAAGTGGATCACATGGCTAAGAGCATTTGCTGGAAAATGCATGAATATCGCTGATTTTTTTGCTATATTCATGCATTGTGGCCGTTTTTTTCACATTGCTTCATAGGTTGTTTGGGTTCATATTTAGAAGGCATTTTAGTGTCTTTGATGTTATTTTTCCCTTTTTAAATGGAAAGCGTTCCTCATGGGGCCCTGAGCAGTTCTTAGCCATGTTATTTAATTGGAAGTGGATAACATGGCTAAGAGCATTTGCTGGGAAATGCATGAATATCGCTGATTTTTCTGCTATATTCATGCATTGCGGCAGTTTTTTTTCACATTGCTTCATAGGTTGTTTGGGTTCATATTTAGAAGGCATTTTAGTGTCTTTGATGTTATTTTTCCCTTTTTAAATGGAAAGCGTTCCTCATGGTGCCCTGAGCAGTTCTTAGCCATGTTATTTAATAGGAAGTGGATAACATGGCTAAGAGCATTTGTTGGAAAATGCATGAATATCGCTGATTTTTCTGCGTTATTCATGCATTGCAGGCCTTTTTTTATCACATTTGCAAGCACTTCTTAGCCATGTTATCCAATGGGAGGTGGATAACATGGCTAAGAGAATTTGCTTCAAAGGTTGTTTGGGGTTATATACCATTTTTGGGAAATTATTAACATGCCTATCTAACTCCCATAATCAAAATCTAAATTTGCCAACCGCAGGTGGGAGCGTATTTACAATAAATTTGCACCATGAAGAATGTAAAATAGCATACTAGATACTCAAATAACTTATAAATATGATCCAAAACATCTTATGAAGCACTAGTAGTGCATATTTCCAGAAATGTATTGGTTTTCATTTAATGATTTACTTCATTGGTAGGCCTTCACATGTTTTTTTACCTTGGTTTTTTTTCAGTGAAAATCTTATCTGCAACCATGTGTTGGCCTCACCTCAAATAAACAAAACAGGTGATGGACTGAATGTGGATCAATGACACACATTCACCCCAGTCCAAAGATCTGGGCCTAAACAAACCTTTAGATAGGCTACATCTTATCGTCATCCTGAATTAATGATTTAAAATATTAGGGAGTGATTTATGAGTGTTGTATGCCTGTTTTGTACCATTGAGTGTCATTTTTGTGATGCAGTGCTGGTGGAAAATATTTGCTATGTTAAATAATTAGTACGGCATTAAGTTTTAGATGACTGTTATTTATTTACTGTTTGGTAATAGTGGTTAATAACATTTTATATTATATTTTTTCACAGATTCAACTGCAGATTCTTTCATAGTTTGGAAAATGCCTTCCAGAAGTCGAATACGAAAGGCTAGAAAACGTCAAAGACAGCAGGATGATGTTTTATTGCAGCAGTCCTCTTCCCCAAATACTTGTCAAAACACCAAGAAAGGTCCGGGTAAGAGCATGAAATCATTCTTAAGAAATATTTGTAGTAAAAAAAATTTTGCTCAAAAAAATGTGTCTCTTAACAAAAAGAGAAGTAATTTAAATGGAAAGGAGAGACCCATCACAAATGTTACTGGTAGAGGAAGAGATAACTCTGTGCATGATAGTAGAAGGAAACAACAGTTTAGGGACATTCGACAACGAATGTTCCGTAATAGGATATTAGTTAATTTATTGAAAAATATTAAAAAGAAAGGCCAACAGAAAGCGGCATTTTATAGGAGGAAGAAAAATGTAGAGAAAATTATTGATCATGCTTTTGAAATCAAGCGAAAGTTGTTTATTTTGGTAATCAATAGAATTAGGAAACTAAGCAAGGTAATTTCTGATTTCAAAACAAAAAGTAGATGGAAGAGAGTAGTAAATCGTACTAACTTTTGTGAAGTTTTTTCTGGAGAATGGATGCATAGTTCAAGTTCTGAGGCATTTTTTAATGAGGAGACTTATTTTCAGGATAATGATTTGGTGCATGCAGTTGACATCAGTGGTCGAGCTTATGAAGTGAAGGATGGTTGTCCAGTTGAAAAAGAACAACTTGTGACAACAGAGACAGAAGAGGCGCTAAGTGATGAGGTTTTAGGAAGACGTCCTAAGGGTCCTGTGTACATTTGGAAGTGTAGTTCTATTTGCAGTGTGCGACAGGTTTCCATCAATTTGCTATGTGATTTTATACGGACATTTAATAAGAAAAGTTTGAAGCAGAAAATGAAGTTGTTGCAAGATTTAGATCCTTGCAGAGTGAGACAAATGACAGGTTTGCGTGGTCATTCACTGGCTTGTCTTTCCAGGAGAGTATGCCAGAGTGTTTTTCATCATTTCAGGATGCTAGCAGTGCATCATAATAAAGTGAGAAAATTAGTGAGAATGTTGTATTATGCTAAGAGTCCAGCAATTATGCTTAAACAGTTATGTGCTGCTCTTTTGCATGGTTCTGAAATAGATGTGAAGAATCTTTGTGAAGAAATTGAGTTTTGTTACTTTGGTAGTAAAGATGAGAATGTTCAAATTGACCCTGAAGTAGAGGGTAATGTGGAAGATAATGTTGTTGTTGTTGTATAGCTTTATTTCGAAATATTTCATTTCATAAAAGCATTGCAATAAAATCTTCATACGGGTAAAACACAGTTATACATCAAGACTATAAAAATTTCAACAAGAATCTTATAAATATACAACCTAGTAAAAAGCATCGTTTTTGAAAACATTTGTGCAAATATACAAATATTCATTTCTGCATAAACAAAAGGGGCGCATACAGGAAGTAGCCGGGGCACTATAATGTCAGTTGGCATCCTTACTGGAGGAGCTTCCTCCTCGCGGTTCTTATCCTCCAGGCCCACCCCAGAAATTTTGCCAGACCACAAACAAACAGTGGTTGGGGGTCGGATTTTAACAGCTGTAGGGCCTCCAAATGTGACCGAGTGCCCAGCCTTGTGCAGAGCGGTTTCAACCATCTGCGACGGGGAGCAGCGTAGGCTGGGCATTCGAATAACAAGTGAGCAATAGATTCTACCCTGGTTGTACAGAAAGGACAAGTTTCCACAGTTTGCCATGGTGGTTTCCACTTGGCTGTCCTTGAGTTTAGGGGCAAAACCCCTGCCCTAAATTTGAAATACAACGCCCTATCTGTTGGATTCAAGATCACATCGAGGTAGGGTTCTCTAGAGGGGCGGGATTTGATAACCAAGAACTCCTTAGCTGATCTACATATATTCGGTTGTGAGACTCTCTCGTTGTCCACCCACAGCCAGAATATTTTCTTGAGCAGCTGTTTGGGTGGCGAGGATCTGCTAGCCCAAGCATCGCCGAGGCCTAGATCGCAAAGGAGGCGCTTTACACCAACGAGCCAACCGATCTTATGCCAGCCCGGGGTTGAAAGAAGCTCACTTAGTGCATCGGCATAGCTTGAGAGCTCAGGGACATTCCATATACGGGCCCACAGGAGGAGGGGACGTAACTTGGCCTGGTCAGCTATGGGTCGTGTACCTGTGTCGAGTAGAAGGGATAGGGTAGGAGAGTTGTGAGGGAGCCGCATTAGGTCTTTGTGAAACTTATTCTCCAGATGGGATAGAGCATCCAGTTTCTGGGTACCCCACAATTCGGCCCCGTAAAGGGCCGCACTCACAGCCTTTGCCTTGTATATGTCGAGGATCACCCCGATGGGTTTGAGGGGTGAGGCGCGATGCTCTTTTAAGAGGGCACCCATGACCCTCCTGTATGTCAAGGTGGATTTTTGGTGGTGCGCCTTCCAAGACATGGTGTCACAAAGTCTGATTCCCAGGTAATCGAATTCCCTAACCCTTTCTAAGGGTACTGCGTCAATTGATGGTGGGTGAACTGTCTTCCTGGGGGGGTTCAACACAAGGAACTTGGTTTTGTTGATGTTAATAGCCAAGCCCCTTGCGTCGCAGAAGCCCTGAAACCTCGTTAGCAGGGTTTGGAGGCCCTTCGGGGATTTCGAAATCAGCAGGGTATCGTCTGCGAACAGGAGCGTTGGTATCTTCCTGCCCGCCAGAGAAGGAGCATCTGCTGATAGCTGGAGAAGGTGCTCTACCACTCCGTTTAGATATAGGGAAAACAGAGTGGGAGCTAGCACGCACCCCTGGCGGACGCCCCTGTCGACAGGAATCCGAGATGTTTTTTGGCCTTGCTGACCCCATCTAATTTGGGCAAAATTGCTTTCGTGGAATTTGATGGTTAGGGCTAATAGGTACGCGGGCATGCCCATGCCCTCAAGTGTGGCCCACAGTTGGTTACGTGGAACAAGGTCAAAGGCAGTCCGTAAGTCGATGAAAGCGAGATACAGACTGCCCTTGCCCAGTTTGACCACTTTCCAAAAAAGCATCAGGAATCGGAATGTCTGCTCAATCGTGCCGGTTCCAGATCTGAAACCGGCCTGAAAGTCAGACAGAACCTTCATTTCCTCAGCCCACTGCAGGATCCTACCCAGAACTACCTTCCCTGCTGCCTTCTGGGTGGAATCAAGCAGACTTATGGGTCGGTAGTTGGCCGGATCGTCCCTGCAGCCCTTTTTAAAAATGGGGACAACTTCCGCACCCCTCCATGAATCCGGGAAACCACCACCCACCATTGCCTCGTTCAGGAGTTTAGCAATGTATAGGCTCCAAACCTCGACATTGCTACGAAGCAAGTCTCCAGGGACTCCATCTGGGCCTGCCGCTTTGTTGGGAACGATGCACCTGATTGCTATCTCCACCTCCCTAGGTGAAAAAGTGGGGCCAAGGTGAGAGCTACTAGCTAGTACTAAGTCACTAGGACTCCAATTGGGACCCAGTACCCCCGGAGAGTTGGAATATAATTTAGCAAAGTGGGCCCACCAAACCTTCCCAGGAATATTACATGTAATCAGGGAGTCGGCAGGCCTATCCCTAGCTCTAATCAGAGCCCAGAAAGCCCTTGAGTCTTTTCTAAATCCAGCCTCCATTAGATCACTCCAGAAGTTGGTTTCATGAGTGATCTTTGCTGCAACTTGAGTTTTCTTGTAATTCTTCCTTGCTTGGGAAATCAAAGCCTGGTCTTTAGTGCTGACCGCCATAATTAGTTCACTTTTTGCTTGTCGGCAAGCGTGAGAATACCATTGGTCTCTGCCCTTAGACTCATTTCTCCGCTTGGACCTCCCCCTCCCCTCAGGAACCAGGAAGAGATTGCTAAGTGATACAATTGTCTCCACAAATGGCACAAGGATGGGAGAGTCACAATCCAACGTGCTTGCTGTACACTTGGCTTCCATCATTATGGATTGAACTTGGGCCATTCTTGTAGCATCCGAAGCGACCTTAGCCCACTTTAGTCGCCTCCCGCAGTTTGATGGAACAACTTCGTGGGATGATTTCCAAGTTGACCGAGGTGGTTCTGCTGAGGCCCCTTGGTCCCACGGGAGAGCAAGCACAAGGATCAACGGGTTGTGGTCACTATCCGTGGATTTTTGGACAACCATATCAAGGGCGTATTCCCACAGGTTAAAATTTAACAGCACGTAGTCGATTCTGGAGGTATGTCCAATCCTGTTGTAAGTGTGTACTCCTCCAGCGTCTGACTTACAACGACCATTAGTGGCTCTGAGTGAGTGTTCCAAGCAGAGTGCGTTGATATCAATGGCATTCTGGGTCCATTTCCTGATGGGATCGAGAGCAAGCAAGGGAATGCCTCTCTTGGCATCGTCCTCCCATGTGTCCAAGATGTCCTCGCAGGCCAAAGGCTCAAAGCAACAATTGAAATCCCCGCCCAAAATGACAAGGGAGTCAATGTTGCAGCTGGTTAGCTCCTCTTCGACTCCAGTTAGGGACAGAGGGCTCAAGTTCCCTGCCCTAGCCCCCCTTAGGTACATATTGAAGAGCTCAAGAGTATTACCCCCCGGGCACTGCATGGTAAGCCTCAAGAGATCTGGAGATGGTGAATTTGTATGTTTTACTACTAACCCCAGTGCTACACTTACCCAGATTATAAGGCCACCAGAAGGACGGCCTTTGCTGCCTTTAGACCTGGAAGCCGGCACAGAGTAGGTGGTGAAGCCGACCCTGTGCACAGGCTCCAAGCACCAAGTTTCCTGTAAAAGGCAAATCCCGAAGGGCTCCATAAAGGAGACCCAATCGGGTTTATTAAAGTTTCGGGCAAGCCCTGCCACATTCCAGCTTAATATTTTAAGCTGGGGAACACATATCGAGGTCTTGCCAGGCTGTGGCTCAGGAACTGGGGAGATGGTGTGGATATCAGTGACCCTGGCAGAGTGGAAAGAAGCTGCAGGTGGTGGGGTTCCGGGGACAATCAGGTTTACTGCTACGTGTGTAATAGAAGGGCATACAACAGAGGAAGGGTGCGTCGGTTCCAGTGTAGGGGGGGCCTGTGTTGGGGACTGGGAAGGGGAGAAGCAACTTGCCGTACCCACACTAGCCGTCAAGGATAGACTCCCCTTCCCCAATGTGGACCCATTGTGATTGCTAGGTAATACTCTAGTTGGGGTCGTTAGGAGTCAATCGACATCCTCCAGGCTACCAAACCCATCAGCAATTACACTTCCAGGCCAGCAACTGCTTGGGTTAAGCGCGGTGGAAGGGAAACCCCAACTAGGCTGTTGGGGAACTGTGGGCCAAAAGCCCCCCTGCGGACACACAGCACGGGGAGGATAAAAGAATGATAAGGGCTTCGGGGCAATAGAAGAGCCCCAGTCTTGATTCCCAGGAGCCCAAATGTGCCTGGCTGTGTACACGTCGTCAAATGTTACGACTATACAGTCACCAGGGGTCGATTTCCTCGTGGTGCCCACCCAGGGAACTCTTCGAGTCGTTAAGACTCTACTCCTCCTTCCATTGGGAATAGGCCTATAAGTGTTGAGCCAGTACATAACTTTGTTACGTAGCGAGTGCTGGTCTTCATATTGACCATTCTCCAGCTCCGGGACGCCCGTCAAGACCACCATATAATCATTTGCTTCGGGAGGAAGGTCTATATAACCTCCTCGAAAGTTGCTCCTGATGTTGGGGCCCCTAGCAGAATGAGGTGGGGGTCTATTCCGGGGGGCCTTAGCGGGACGTGAGCTATTATTGGCTGGATTTTGGGCTCTCGGTGTCACTGTTGAAGTATTGGTGCGAGGTGCCTGGGCAGGGCCGGTGCTAGAGCTAATTGGGTTCCGGGCTCTTGGTGCAGCTGATGTAGAGCCAGTATGAGTTTGTGTAGCTGGAGCATTTGGGGTATTAGCCCTGGCCTGAGGGGGCGGGTTAGCAATAATAAGATTCCTAGTGCGGGGTTTGGGGATAGGGTGGGTAGGACAGGGCAAAGAGGGATTAGGGGGCAAACCAGGAGTAGCTGTGTGGGGTGGGGTAGGAACCTCTGTGCGTGGGTCACTATCAATCACCCCCTGGCGTTCCAGGCCTCTTAGGCCAAGAGTGGCCAAGGCGATGATACTTTTCTCCATTTCGAGGAGATTGTTCTCTATACGGGAAAGCCTTAGGTCCAGGGGAGATAAGAGATTTTTTAGAGACTCCCACACCACTCCTATAAATTCCCGCTCCCTCCCGTCCTGGTTTGTCCAGCCCGTATCTAATCTTTCAGGTTGAGAGGTGCCTCCAGAATCTACCATGCCTTGCCCCACAATGTTTTCACCCCCGGGAGCCAATGGCGAGAGGAGAGACATAGCCGGACTGATAGCGGCTATTGTATTTCCACTGATGGGCAGATTAGCACCCTGTGTTGGCAATTTCTTCCGAGGGGAAGTTGGGCTGGGGGAACGTTTTCTCTTATTGGGATTCCCCGGGATGTTATCGAAACCGCCATATGAGGTAGAGGCCAGGGATATATCAAGTGATTGTTGGGAACAAGTAAGGGAAACAAGAGGGCTGTCCTCAACAGTGAGCGGGCCGTCGGGCAAGGCAGGTAGACCTAAAGATGGGAGTGGGAGGGAGGCAGTGGGCAGAACAGGCATATCATGGACATTAACCACTGCTATAACACCCTCCCGCTTACCAATATGACTAGGGGAAGTAGCTGTAGCTATATGGCCAAGAGAGGATTTCTTACGTGAGGCAAAATCAAGTGACAACTTCCTGGCCGCTTCCAGGTCAAGGGACACTCTGGTTTGCAATTTGTCAATTTCATGGTCTATAGCCTTGGTTGTCCGCGTGATAAAATCGTCCATGGGCCCGTTAGGTGCCGGCCCCCCCTTGGCCGCCCTATTGCGTGTGACGCGGGTACACATATTGTCAAATATGGGCTAACTAAGTCTAACAGCCCGGGCAGGAAACAATAAAAAGACAAACACAAAGTGCGAGGCGAAAATGCAAGATGGGGGGCCCAGACCAGACCGCTCAGACCTCGAACGGCCTCAAACGGCCCGCTCTTTGCCCGGTCTTCGCCCCGCGCTTGGACCCGCGCGCGTCCCGCGTCGCGGAAGCCTCAGAGTAGGATATATAGGGCGTTTGTGGGCGGTGGGCGGGCCACGGGGAGAGCGGACCGGAAGGTCTTGCTGGTCACGCAGGGACTCCTGGACAATGGAGTCCCTGCACACGCTCGCAGCCCCTCTGCGCCTCGCACCAGCCTCAGGCTTCCTCGAAGGTCTCCCAAGCAGCCCCCAGCCAACAGGGCGAAGCGGCACCCGCGGAGCGGGTGCGGCGAGTGGTTGTTGCAGGTCCAACAGGCAACAACGAGAGAGTCCAGGTGAAGCGCCTGCAACAGCGCTACAGCAGCAAAAAGCGTCCCAGGGAACAAAGCAGGAAGAGGAGGTGAAGTACCCTCCTGTGGGCGGTGGGCGGGCCACGGGGAGAGCGGACCGGAAGGTCTTGCTGGTCACGCAGGGACTCCTGGACAATGGAGTCCCTGCACACGCTCGCAGCCCCTCTGCGCCTCGCACCAGCCTCAGGCTTCCTCGAAGGTCTCCCAAGCAGCCCCCAGCCAACAGGGCGAAGCGGCACCCGCGGAGCGGGTGCGGCGAGTGGTTGTTGCAGGTCCAACAGGCAACAACGAGAGAGTCCAGGTGAAGCGCCTGCAACAGCGCTACAGCAGCAAAAAGCGAAGATAATGTACAGGTTTCCAGTACAGATAATTTTCAGAAGGAAATTGCCACGTTTCAGATGAAATCAAGTGAGAGGCCTAATTTCACTTGTGTATGTTGTCGACGCACTTATTATAAGAATCAGACTAAGGTAGTGGATTTATATGCAAAAAGTGAAAGGGAAAATAATAGTGAATGGAAGGATTTAGCCACATACTTGATGGTAGAAAATTATTTTGATTTGGGATCGGATCAACGTGTGTGTACTTATTGTTGTAATAAATTAAACCAAAACCAGATGCCTGCTAGGGCAGTTCATAATAATCTGGAATTGGTTGAGATTCCTTCTGAATTGAAGGATTTAAATACTTATGAATCTATTTTGATTCAAAGTATCCATCCCTTTCAGGCTATTGTAAGAATGGAGCCAAAGACAGGGAAATTGCCTCCAGCAGATTTACAGAGAGGATTAAAGGGAAGAGTTGTTTATTTGCCTCTAGATTTGAACAAAAACATTAACACAATTGGAATAGAAAAAGTGGAAGAGGAACCTCTGGTTATCTTGGTTAATGGGGTTCCGACAAAGAATAAGAAAATATGGCAAGATTTAGTGGATGTTAGGAAAGTCAAAAAGGCAACAGTGTATTTGAAGAAAAATAATAAGTACTATAAGAATGTATATGTTGCAGAAGAGGAAGTAAGTGATGAAGAGGATAGCGATTTGTGTGCTGGCCAAATTGAGAAAGTAGAGGCCTCTAAAAGTGAAGAAATATATGAACATTATAGTGTTCATCCTTTGCATTCGAAGGAAGTGATGGGGAATGCTATTGAGTTGTTTCAAATGAAACAAGCCAAAGGGAGTCCCATTAGTGTTTGGGAGGAAAGTTTGGAAGCTCGGTGTTTCCCACAGCTATTTCCCACAGGTCAAGGAGGAAGATATGATGAGCGACCTCGTGAAATTCCTGCATCTGAATACCGGACTTTACGATTGTATGCAGAAGATCCTAGGTTTCGGCAATGCATTCCCTATTTGTTTCATCTCCTGTTTGAAAGCGATCTGTCTGGACTGTCATATGCAGTGAACCACATCTTAAAAAGTGGTATACAGATGCGAAACATCTCGGCAAGTGACTTTATGCATAAAGTCAATGTCCAAGACAGTATTTTGGATTCTCACTTAATTAATCTCATGGCGTGTCAGCGTGGTACTAATGAGTACTGGTACCGTCGTCATGGTGACTTAAAATGTATGCTGAGGAACTTAGGAACTCCGACATGGTTCCTCACTCTGAGCTGTGCCGAGTATGGCTGGGATGACTTACTTGAATTTCTACGAGAGGCAAATGGAAATATTGAAAACATTGAATTCAAGACACCTGGAGAACTGTGTTCTTTGGATCCTGTGAATGTATGCAGGTACTTCAATCATAGATTTGAAGCTATGATGTCTTTCATCACAAATAAAAAGAATCCACCTCTTGGAGAGGTGTTGGATTTCTTCTGGAGAAAGGAGTACCAAGCAAGAGGTGCCCCTCATATACATATGTTGCTGTGGATCAAGGATGCACCTAAATTTGGAACAGATCCGGATGACTTAGTGATGAATTTCATCGAACAGTATTCTACGTGTGCTGTTCCAAACGCAACGGAGAAGAAAAGTCTAAGAGAACAAGTTCTACGTTTCCAAAGCCATCGTTGTGGAAAGTACTGTCGTCGTAAATTCAGAAACAAGGACAAGTTCTACACCAAATGTCGTTTCAACTTTCCACGACCGGTGATTTCTAAAGGAAGAGTGAACAGTTTGATGTCTTCGCTGCGACATAATGTGATGAGGAAATCACCCAAGAATACATACAATTTGAAAAGGAACGAAGAGTCCAAGTACATCAATGACTACAACCCAGTGATTTTGTCCATGTGGAATGCCAACATGGATATACAGTTTGTGGCTGACAACTGTATGGCTGTGGCTCGGTATGTGACATCTTACATCACCAAAAAAGAAAAGACCGAACTGAAGGATATGTGGGAGGACATTTCCCATGAAAAGAGCCTCAGCAAGAAGTTGTACAGTTTCAGTCTGAAGATGTTGTCGCATCGAGAAATCGGAGCTTACGAATGTTCTGATCGATTGTCTTCAGCAAGTCTCTATGCCAAATCCAGGAGTCTCGTTTGGGCGAGTCTTGGTCTTGCTGCAACGCGAAATCGAGTTCTAAAACCTGTTCGGGAAATTGAGTATTTGGCAGAAAAGGAACCAAACAGTACCGACATTTTGAAGACCAACATGTTGGATACATATTATCCAAATCGAAGCAGTCACCTTGAGAATGTTTGTCTATATGAGGTTCTCCAAAATTATATATTCAAGAGGAACATCAAAGAAGATATTGAGAAAGGAGTGTATGCTGTAATTGGAAGTGAGGGATGCCTGGTCAAGCAAAGAAAATGCCAATTAGTAAACCATCGAAAATTAAGTGGCGAATCTCCAGAAAAAAAGGAGTTTTTCTATTTAGCACTTTTGCAACTTTTCAAGCCTTGGCGTGCAGAAGAGGAACTGCTTGGAGATTTCCTCTGTTACGAAGACTCTTTCAATGCAGCCAAGGAGTCCATAGAATGTCCTGCTTTTTCTAAATATCAAGAAATGCTAACTTTGGAAATTGAGCAGGAAGCAACGATTGCAGCCGAGATTGCCAGAGACAGTTCTCAGGACAGTCAGAGTTCTGTTTCATTGAGTCAAGATCCACTTGGAGGACCTATTATCGAAAATGAAGCTGCCACTGCTATGAATGAAGTAGAAAGAGCCATGGCACATGCTCAGGAGGATTCAGTTAACTTACAAGACTTGGAAAAACAACTCAACGTTGAGCAGAGGAAAATATATGATGAAGTTACCAAGGAAATTGAGCACGGATTAAGTCATGAGAAGAAAGAGTGCTCGTGTACGTCGTTGAAGCCTGTCCGACTGTACGTGAGTGGAGAAGCGGGAACTGGAAAAAGTTTCCTCATTAAAGCAATCTCTTGTTATTTGCAGGAAAGGACTGAGTCATCGCTGTCTTGTGTTGTCACCGCTCCTACTGGACTGGCAGCACATAATATTAAAGGTATTACTTTGCATCGTCTATTGATGCTGCCGGTGGAGCATGACAACAAATTACAATACAACAAGTTATCTGGAGATGCTTGCTGTGAAGTTTCAAGAGTCTTGAGGAAAATGAAACTACTTATCATTGACGAAGTAAGCATGGTTTCCAATGTCATGCTTGCCTTTGTGCATTTGAGAATGCAAGAAGTACTTAAAACTGAATATGATGTGTTATTTGGTGGGAAACACATCATTGTTTTCGGAGATCTTCTGCAGCTGACACCAGTAAAAGGTCAACCTGTGTTCAAAATACTCACGCATGAAGATACCAGGAAGTGCCTAGGGAGCATTGGCAACGTCAATATATGGTTAAACTTCAATTATGCAGAACTGCATCAAAATATGCGTCAGGCAAAGGATGAAGATTACAAGAATATTCTACAAGATATTAGAATTGGAAAAGTGACCGAGCATGGGAAAGAAGCTTTAAATGCACGATTACTGTCAAAATTATATCCCAAACAAGAGATTGTGCCTGAGAATATTTTTCGGAAAATTACTGAGAAGAAATCCGGGATATGTCTCATGCCAACTCTTGCAGAATGTGCCATCTTTAACAACAAAATGTTGAATTTAGAAAAGCAAGAGATTGTGAAACTTGAAGCTATCGACAAATTAGAGCATATGGGATCAACAATTATTTTGTCAGACAATTTGAAATCAAAATTGGATTCATTAGAGAAGACTATATCTAAAACAGCGGGTTTTGAAAAGACTTTGAATGTGTGTTTAAATTGCCGAATTATTTTGAGAAGGAATTTACATGTAGAAAGAGGTCTGGTAAATGGATCAATGGGTAATGTTGTTGATTTTGAGAAATACAGAAATAGAGATGGAATAGAATTTTTAAAAATTAAATTTGATGGCATTGAGGAAGTACAGCAAATTGGTCGTTGTTCTGCTAGGTTTTTGCTTGTTAAAGACTTATATGTTCGCCGTAAACAGTTTCCTGTTTGCTTGGCATATGCGGTGACAATCCATAAATCGCAAGGTTTAAGTGTAGACTGTGCATTGGTGAATATTGGCAGTTCTGTGTTCAAGGAGGGTATGGCATATGTGGCATTGTCACGAGTTAGAACTTTATCGGGATTGTACTTGATTGACTGTGATGTCACAAACATTTGTGCGGATCTAGATTGTGTTAAGGAATACAATAGGTTAAGAAGAGAGTATGCGCCACATTTGCCTCAATATCCTTTGTTTGAGAAACGTGTGGTAGGCCGCAAACGTAGAAATAGCAGTAATAGTAGGGAGGTTGTTGCAAAAAGACCAAAAGTCAATGAACCGAAAATTGTTAGCAGAAAGAAAGTGGATTCTGTTGAAGATGTTGTCGGTTTTCAATTTGAAAACAGTTCTGGTGTCAACTGCTATGCAAATGTAGTGGTTAATGTTCTCTTTTCACTAGAGAGTTTAAAAGAACAGATTCTGTTGAATTCTGAACAAATTTTATGCTGTTTGTTGAATTCTGTTTTCGAGAAATGTAGCACTGATCGAACAAAAGTAGAAAGTGTGTCTGAAGTTCGTTATCTGTTAGATGAATGTTCAGGTCAAACAGACTTCTCTGAAAATAATCAGCAAGATTGTCAGGAGTTTTTAATGTATATGCTTGATATATTGCAAGTTGAGGGTGTAGATGTAGATCACCTGTTTGGGCTTTCTTATCAATGGCAGCATGACTGCGAGAACTGTATGGTATCAAGTACTACTAGTGTAGACTCAGAAAGATTTATATATTTAACTTTGCCAGACAGTAAATCAGTCTCCTTTAATAAGCTAGTAAATGCAGCGGATCACAACATGGAGTGTAGCCAATGTAAATGTGATATGATGTCAACATTATTTATACGTAGATATGGCCAGTATGTCATTTTAATGATCCAACGTTGTAGGCCTGATGGATCAAAATTGTCAACTTTAATAAAAAATTTTGTGGCTTCTCAGCTGTCAATATCAGGGAGGACTTTTGTTACTGTAGCAATTATCTATCACGATGGTCCATCAACAACATCAGGACATTATACAGCTTACTTAAAGTCTGGAAACGGCTGGTCATTCTGTAATGATTCCGTTGTAACGTTCAAAAAAAAATTGCCGTTTGACCTTAAAAATTCTTACCTGGTGTTTTTAAAACCAAAATTTTAAGTAGAGGGAATGTAAGTCTGCAATGCTGTCTAGATTAAAAATCCAACTATATAAACCTAATGCAAGTAAGTCTGCTTCATAGTAAGCAGTATCAGTGTCATAGGAAAAGGAGAACATGAGTGACAAAGAAGAGTAAGTTATTAGTAGTCCAGGATTGTGAAAATAATCTCAAATATTTTATTTTTGAAAGTTGCGAAAATAGAAAATGTCGGGATTTGATTGGAAGAATAACAAGACTTGCGAATCGCGGCAACATGATTTGGCCTAGTGGAAACATGTGATATAATGAGAGAAGTCTTTTTTTCTATGTAACATATTTCACGTATCGATGGAGGTTTTCTTTCAGAAAGTGGCGGGCTGAAAATATTTGTAGCACAACAGAGTGGATGCTGTTCATAGGAGATCGTTCGACGTCATTGAAAGTAAGTTAATTTTAAGGAGTTTTGAAATCAGATTTCGAAGGTTGTATGGGTTTTTTAAACACAATCATTTTGATTGTGTTTTTTTTTTCCCGCTGTTACATGATGAATACCTTCAAGTCACTGATTTAAGTGAAATTTGATACATTCTGAGAACAGCAAAAATAAACCATTTAACATGTATAATTAATGTTATGATTTTTGAAATTATGATATATATTTAGAAATGTGAGGTAGATATGGAGAAGCAGAGTCTTCTGTAAGTGTCAATTTTAATGCTTACAGTGCTGTACTTCTAGGTATTGTTTTTTTTTAAAAAAAAGAAATAGGCCTCACCTCAAAGAAAGCTCTTGAAAGCACACATCTTATTTGCATCCTAAAACAATCATTTAAAATGTTTGACACAATTTTATGATGGCTTTACATCTTTTTTGCGCTGTTATTGCATCACTATTGTGAGACATAAGCAATGCAAAAGAAGCATCATGTTTCAAAATAGGCCTCATTTCATCAGCATGAAGATACTGTTTTTTTAAAATAAATATCTTTAGGATTGTGTAGGGGTCGTAGGGAAGTAGAGGTTTCTGTAAATGTCAAAGTTGTTTAAAAACTGTTTCTTCTTGAACCTTTTCCCTTCTTTTTTCTAATTTTTAAATACATGTTTTAATATTTTTGGAAATGTTTGTTCTCTCTTTTACAGATTGAATGTATGAAAAATTTGCTTGAAAAGTTAACATGAATTATAAGGTAAATGTTTTCTACTTTTTTAACCTACATTCCACTACTGATGATGTTACTGACTATGTTATGATTGATGTAATAAATGGGCATGTTTTACTGCAATGGTAGGTCTTCACATCTATTATCTCGTCTGTATTCTTCAACAAGCATAAATTTGATATGCAACCCAGAGTACGGTTCACCTTAAACAAACTTTTAGAGAGGACACACCTTATCGTCACCCTCACTCAATCATTTAATCTATCACATTTAACATCTATTAGTTCTACTGCTTCATTTCTTTAATCTTTACTTTCCTGTGTTTGCTACTTCTCTCCTTCCTTTCTCTATTACTTAATTTTTCTATTCCTTCAAGTATTTTTCTCAGTCCCTCTCTTCTCATACTTCTTCATTATTATTCACTAATTCTGTCTCTATTAATGTTACTGTTTCTGAATGATCTCCAAAAATTTTAAAAACAAGAACAGTAAGTATAAGGATAGGAAAAGACATTTATGTTACAAGAAAGACAACTATAGGAAGTAAACAGAAAAAACTGTTACTCGCAATCCACTGCTGATGATCTCACTGACCATGTAAAAAATTATGTAATATATGACATGATCAGAAGTGAATTGCGGGTAACAGTATCTTTTCTTTACTCCCTATAGCTGTCTTTTTTTGTAACATAACTGTCTGTTTCCTTTCCTTATACTTACTGTTCCTTTTTTTAAAAAAAATTTTTTGGTACGCTCAAAGTACGCGTACCGGAGTGCGAACTGGTAGCGAACTAATAGAAATAGAGCTTGGCAGAGTTCAAAGAATTCTACCAATTTTTTTAATAATGGGGAGGTAGTTCTGAAAAGAACTGTTTTTTTTTGTTTTTGTTGTTTTAAATTTTTTTTATTAGTTTTCTGAACATTTTTTATATTTTTTTGTTTTTTTCTGAACATTTTGTATTTTTTTTTATTTTTGGGGGGGAGGGGGGAAACAAAAATGATTCATCGAAGACGGCTCAACAGGAGCAACAAAAAAAAAAAGAATTTACTTTTTGGGGCGTTTTGGGCACACATGATTGGTGATGGCTCTCATTATCAGGGTAATGCTACTTTCGCGGTAGCAAAGTGTCTGGTTGCACCACACACAGACTTGCTTCACTTCTCCCATGTTGATTTGGATGTTCGGGATCACCTCCCTCGCCTCCGGTCCCGATACCTCCTGAACAACAGATCTTCTTGCCATTTCTGGCGGATTTTGTTGTTGGTCGCGAAGTTGTGCATTGCTGTAATTGTTAGGGTGCCATCGACTCATGTGCCTGTGCATTGTATGATTGCCAAAACTGTACTTTTTGTCTGTGCCCCTTGAAAGACGATCGCCGCAAATGCGACAAAAGACGTATCTGGCATTTACTTTCTTTTGGTCAGCAGGAAATTTAAAAAATTGCCAGATATAATTTTCTTTCCTATTATATCTTCTGGGCTCCTCTGGCAAAAACTCGTCATTTTCTTGCTGTTCTTCCTCTTCTTGATTTTCCTCCTCTTCTATAATTAGTGAAGCAGGTAGTCTTTTCTTCCCATGAGGAGGTGGAGGAGGTGGTGGGGGCACACTGGCAGAAGCAACCATTGAAGCCATTGCTGATGAATCAAAAAAGGTCTTTCTCTCACCAAGATGAAAGTCAGAGTGAGGAAAGAAGGAGGGGTTTTCATCATTTGGGAGAAGGAAAAATTCTAAACCAATGAAAAGTGTTAATTTTATATCACATGACCAAGTATTACATCATTAGGAAACCAAAAGTGAAATGAACCAATGAAAAGTGTTATTTTCGAGTCACATGACCTGCTGTGTTTACGTTTCGCGCTTTGCTCCGCTTTCCGGTCCACTTCCGGGTCCGCTAACTTGGCGCGTCCAACGACGTATTACGCGATAACGCAAAACGTCATGCAAACGTAACAGTTACGCTAAAGGAACGTTGACCGGTTCGCGTACTAAGCCGCGGCTTTAAATTGAGCTAACGGGAAGCAGACCGGTTCGCGGACTGGGAGCGGAACAAAAAAAAATGTTTTAAAAAAATTGTCTAAAGAACATGAAAAATATATTTCAAAATTTAAAGAACAATACATTGTACAGCTACAGATATTAGCTTTTAAAAAACCATTGAAATTCAATGAAAAAACCATAGGTTATACTCCATATATAGTTAGGAATTAGCATTTACAAAACCTTATTTTACTCGCATAAAACCATTGAAATTCCATATATAGTTAGATGCGCTAACTATATATCGCGCACCCGCAATCCACTGCTGATGATGTCACATATTACATCATTCATGACATGGTCAGTGACATCACTGATGACATCACTGATGACATCTCAAATGACATCACTGATGACATCACTGATGACATCTCAAATGACATCACTGATGACATCACTGATGACATCACTGATGACATCTCAAATGATATCACTGATGACATCTCATTTGACATCTCATTTGACATTACTGATCACATCACTGATGATATCATTTATGTGATAATACAATGAACATCTTCAGACTGTAATATAACCTTAGGTACACTCAGTGTAAACAGACAGTCACAGACTGTCACACATCCATGGAGTTACTCACACACCTAGTCAGTCATGCAAAGAATCAATCACACCTCAATTTCCTCAACTATACAGTTATACAAACTTTACTTATTCAAACATATACTAACACATATTTACTCTCTTATACAATCCCTGATACAAGTTCACAATGATCCATACAGCCACTCACACATTCACTGGCTCTTATGCACAGTTATTTATATATGTCAACTCTCACATGTACTGTGTTTTACATATGTACTTACTGTGACATGTAGCACTGAGATATCCATTCACTCACCAATACACTCATGCACACAGTCAACCGCCCATACAGCTGTTTCCACATGCACTTTTGAAATCATACATCTAGTGAATCAACTGCTCACACATCTATGCACAGAGTCATACACCTCCCAGCCACCCACACACACACTCAGTCTCCCATACAAATACTTGGGCAACCAATCAATAACCCATATAGTTACTCATATAGCTACTTATCAACACATGCAACAGTTTACAGAACAACAGACATAATGATGCACAAATTAAGACAGTTTAGTCACTAACCCATGCACTCAGTGAGACACATTTAATCACTCACTCATACAGTCACTCATGCACCTACTAAATCCTTCATCCAGACACTTATACATCCACTCATTCTTCAATATGTAAGACATATTTTAACTTTACAGAAACATACAGTCACTGGATGTTGTCATCAGTGATGTCATCAGTGATGTCACTGACCATGTCATGAATGATGTAATATGTGACATCATCAGCAGTGGATTGCGGGTGCGCGATATATAGTTAGCGCATCTAACTATATATGGAATTTCAATGGTTTTATGCGAGTAAAATAAGGTTTTGTAAATGCTAATTCCTAACTATATATGGAGTATAACCTATGGTTTTTTCATTGAATATATATATATATATTATATATATATACCTATGTATCCCCTGATGGAGCCCAAAACAATTTTGTTTTAAACAAAATGATCCTTGAAATGTGACAGAGCTCAAAAGGTCATACATTTTCTAATGTTTGTGAAGGGGAAGAGCATGGGTCCCCCTCCCCGAGTACTGCCTCAGAGGCAGCTTTATTTATGAAGGGGAAGTGGGTATATTTCCTTACAGCATAAAAATGTGAAACCAGTGTGTGTCATGCATTACCTGGTAATGTACTGTTGGAGCAGCGTAATTAAGGCTCCACCCTTACACATCACAGAAATGCAGTTATATACGTGCACCTGACATTATAGTCACTGTGTGCCTTAAATTTATAGACGTGTGTGCACTAATGTTTAGATTGAACATGAAACATGTATTTCATATTTATGTTTTACACTTACACTTATACATAAACATTCTTTTACTCCTGTTTTCCAGTTCTTTTTAAAGGAACATGTGTAATATATAAGTTTACTGTGCATGCTTTACATTGCATGGTATTACAACATGGTTGTTACCACGACTGCGTTGTTACAACGCAAACCATTCCATCCCAAGCCATTTCAACGACTTGCTGTAGGGGGCCCACTAGACTTAGGTATACTATAATTTACTAATCCTACTTCTGTTTATGCAACAGCAGGGAAGGTGTTGGATTGTAAATCCAATACCTTCTGCTTCCCACAGCAAGTCGTTGTAACGAATTGTGATGTAATGGTTTGCATTGTAACAATGCGGTTATTGTAACAACCGTGTTGCAATAGCATGCAATGTAAAGCATGCAATTTAAAGGTTGTTTCCCTTACATGTGTGCAACTATAACAATGTAATTGAAGTGAACAATAAATGATAAGTTAAGTTACCCTGACTACAGGCCTCAGTTGAAATGTATTTATTTGCTAGCATGCTTTTGTTCTTTTGCAGATTTATTATTTGAATAGTTAGAGAAAGGTTACATTTTTGTATTAGACGACTGAGAGAGAGGCCTGTGAGAGACTTGACATTGAACCTAAAGGAACAATGGTCGAAAGTAGATTTTTGTGGCAAGATGTTCAAGACTGAGAACGGCAGCCTTTGTCCGATACGTTGTGAATTCAGAGTCTTGTAGATGCACTTGCTAAATGACTTTGATTGGCTCCTGGTGGTGTGAACGGAGATAAGAGTGTTTTTAAATAATTTATTATTTGTAATAATTTGTTATTTCTATATTGGTGTTCCTATAGTTTGAGTTAGGGGAGATCCAATTTAGATTTTGAGTGGTACAGACCTCTCTGCTTGCCCTATTCTTGTCAATGTGAAGCTTTACGCTAAATATGTAATTCTGTTCCTTGGACTTCCACTGAGGTCTGATCATGCTGACACCTTGGGGCATATTACCAAGCAATAGCGATAATTATCGCTATTGCTTGGTTAGAGACAAAAATTTACTGCTGAGCTACGGCAATTTTTACCGCAAATAAACCTTGGTATTACCAAGGTTTAACGCAAATGCGATAAAAATCGCTGCAAGGCATAAATATCACTGAAAAGTCAGCGATATTCATGCATTACCGAGCTAATGCTTTTAGCCATGTTATCCACCTCGCATTGGATAACATGGCTAAGAACTGCTCAGGGCAGGTGTTAGCTTTTGGAGATATTCGCGCTTAGCGCGAATATCTCCAAAAGTTGGTAATAGGAGATAGCGATGTTAGCGACTGTTTTCAGTCGCTAACATCTTGGCACGCCCACTTTGCATGTCATTAGTGATAAATATCACTGACATGCAAAGTAGGGCCCAAAATGGTCTCTATCTCCTACTAGCTGTCGATAACTGGTGTTAGCGACAGCTAGGTAATAGGGAGATAATTTTATCTCCGCTTTCTTGGCTTTTAAAGCCAAAAAAGCGGAGATAAACCCCCTTGATAATATGCCCCCTTTTTCCTTCGTGCTCCATAAATACAAACCCTTAATAGATGATTCTATATGAGAACCATGTAAGAGTAGGGAACGGCAGTTTCGTTATGGAATACCTGTTTAATTTATTTGATTTGTATTGTAGAATTGTGGCTGTCACAATTCTGTATCTCATTCTGTTGCATCTGAACCAACTGAGATATTTCACTCTGTGTAGTGTACTAATATACTTATTGAATTTGCATTTGGCTTGCATATTTACTGGACTGATTTATAATCCAAATAAAACCCTTCTATCATATTCAGCGATTCCTGGTCCTCATTTTGGAGTCACATGGGTTTCACAAGTAATGTTGAGGTTCTCACTCTCTCAATGCTTCATGCCAGCTATAAAGGTTCATATAGTCTATTAAGTCAAATGTCTGATGACGCGACTAAGAGATTGCCCGGTAAAGGTCCAGAACTCTGCAGCACTGTTTTACAATTCATCATTGAATACACCGTAAAGCTAATGTCCAAGAATTTGCCTTGGTTTCATATTTCTGCCCCAGTGCAAGATGTTTGCAAGGGCCCTAATATTTCTAAAATGCAAATCAAAATGCATCTCTTGGATGCATAATCTGCTTGGACTTTTCGGATACTGTGTATCTAATGTATGCTTCTGTTGGCCCATTCTTCCGCATATCAGGGGTGGGTTTTTAATATACTCATTATAAATGTTCATACACATATAATGATTATATGCCATTGCAGCTCTGTGAAATAAAATACTTTTTTCTTTCAACTTCTGTATTTACGAACTGCATGTGTACGTGATCTATAAAGCAGGAACTGCGAGGAAAAAGCTGGATAATATCTAAGAAGCTCGCTGGGTGTTCTGCATGAAAGATAATGAGATGAGGGACGATGAGAAGCAGTCTGCAGGATTATTGTCCTAAACATTATACAGTTGCAGTTTCATTCACATTATTTCTCTATTCTGCAGTATTAACATGCTTGGAATAGGCACTTTTGACTTTGTATGGATGTGTACATGAGCACATTTCAATAACATTAGCAGCTAGAAATCCACAGCCTATTATTTGGCTTAGAGGCAGGGAGTGCGCAGGATTTTCACCCAGACTGACAGCCAGACGTAGGGCTCTCAAGCTCTACCTTTCATATTAGCAATAAACTCTTTTTTGTACCTTGGAATTGGATGCTTATACCGTGCACTTCGCTGCAAATGCCTACAGATGACTGATTCATTATTACAAATCATGGTTATAAACTATGCAAGATTAGCCTGAGCCCACACTGTTTGGTACTACATTTCATTTCAATTCAGGGAGAGTGTCCTGCACAGACCAATCAGCTGGGCAGTACATAAGTATCTCCGCTAGTGGGCGCTATTGTCCTTTAAATCTTCAACCTGAGAAACGTAAGATTAACTAGATTTCGTTTGAATGAAGGATGAAGTAGTGAGTGACCCAGTGTCATTTTACTTCCTGCTCGGTGAGTGTTGGGCGAGTGGATGGTTTAAGAAATCACAATTTTGAAACTGAATGCTTGGTCATCAGTATTGTGGGAGTAGGCATTGTAAATATGGCAAACAACTGCAAAGTACTAATCCTGTGGAAAAAGTTGCTTCAGGTAGGCATATGTGGAAAAATACACTCGGAAAAGTTTTATAAACACATTTATTGTTTGCAGCGTGTGAACGAAATGCATATCGAAAATATTTGTCATGTCAAGAAACAAGGGAGCCAAATGTATTGTGAATTGCTAATGGTCATAGGCAAACAAAGCTACAAATATCGTAGTTACCCACACAACAACTGCAGGGGAAGAGGTGCAAGGAAAGGGTTATCATCCTGTGTGGGCACTAGATAGTTGTGCCACAAGTGCCCTTTTCTGGGTTTGTGGCTGGCGCTGCTGAGATTCTTCATATTGTTTTTTTTGATTGTTTACTAAGAATCTCTTGTTCTGCTGACTGCTCTTCGGCAGTAGGGTGCAGCCAAAGAGAAAGACCCCTCTATTTTGGAGTTTAGCTGAAGATTTACCATTGTCCCAAGATGAAGTCTGGCGGTTTGTGTCTGCCCATTTGCTATGCCGGGACATGGATTTTTTTTTAACTCTGTCCTTGGGAGAGGCGCCTTACTGCCACTCTCAGTACACATAATTTGGTCACACGACATTGTGGCATTCATTTCACTTCTGGCTGTGTGTACGACCGCGGTCCTGAGCCAGACCTGCACTAGCAGCATGTCTCCAGCTGAAGCGCCTGAGCTTAGAAGAAAATGCTATTGGGAGCCCTTTGTCTCCGGGTAAAAGTTATTCATCGGATCTGCAGTAGCTAAGATCCTTTGTGATGACAAACATGCTATATATTTAATATACTTTCTTATGTGGGCTTGTGTCCTGCCCTCGTAATCTACTGGTTTGTTGTTGTGCCATGCACATTTTTCTTCTGTCCAATACAGCATACTGCCTGGGACATTGGGTCTGCCCACGACACTGGCTAGCTTTATGGTGGGTGAAGCCTTTCACAACGAGCACACCCACACACAAATGAGTTCCCTTCAGTGCTATGGACTACGATGGGAACGTGTGATCTTTGAGATCAAAAGACTGTTTTCGCTTTTAGTCACTGTTTATTTTAGATTGATGAGTGCCTGACAACTTCCCCAACACAAAGCTCTGCATAAACCATGGCAACAGAAAACAAACATTGACAAAGCCCCATGCATTATACTAGGCACTACATTAAACCAGATTTAACTTGACACATTTGGAGCGCCCCTCCATGGTAGTTCACAGGATGGTGCATGCAACCCTGCTTTTACCCCTGCCCTAACCCAGATGCCCCCTAAAAATCACTTTTGGGGCTCATTGGCCAGTATAGGATTCTGATGTACGCTCCATTGTCCTATTTACAGAGTTGATAAAAAGCCAGACAGTGAACTCACTCATGCCTATGGCTTCTCTTGAATGCTTATATGTTGCTATGAGGTCCTGCTGTCCTGTCTACCCTCAGAATAATGTGTTGGCAATAATAAGCTAATACACATCTTTGCACTGACCGGACCATGCTGTTGCCTTTTTCCACACTGCTCACAGACTTCTGCTTAGAGGATGACGCTCACAGATCACAGCCAGAGCCTCTTCTGATGCACATGTTGTACATATTCTCTGTGCACCTGCTAAGCATGTTCTTAGTGCTTAAGGAAGCTTGTTTGCTGATAGCATCCGGTACTCCCCACACTCTAGAATCTCCTACTACCTATTACAACCTCCTTTTCGCTCACTATATCCTGCACCCTTCACCCGATGGATCCTATTGATGGAGCAAGGTTTCACATATTCCGAAACTTGCTTGTATTCAGCCCTCTCTAAATAACTTGTAATATATTAATCAACATGTTTTGTTTACTAATATTTGCATTACACAACATTTGTAGCATCTAGGGGAAGCTTGCCTATGTGCTTTTACTAACAGTAACTCTAATGCATTAAAATGGCCGCCGAAAATGTGGGAAACTTTCTGCGCATGCGTCTGTCACATCTACGTGGCATGACGTACCTCTCTGCTTGGTGGGAAAACTTTGCTTCTGCGCATTAGTGCCAGAAATGGCTGCTTAAAATTTCACATTCTAATGCTTATGCTGCAGCTTGTACTAAACTTGTTCATTCTGTTTAATCATTAACGCACAAGTTAAAATAAAGTAATGGGAATAGAGTAGAGATAAATGGTATACAGTGCATTCATTTATTTCTGTATTCTAATATGTTTTTTGACTTTGCTACTAGCTCGTACTTTGGGCCTGAACACTGTCATATCTTCCATCTTTGACGATTCTGCACATGAATACCCTGACTCAGAAATTGCTGAAGCATTGGCATTGAATATCTGCCAACACCCTTCTTACCCACGATAAGCCTGGGAACCTGATCATCTGACCTCTAGAAAGGAAGCTACCAAATACAATGTTTTCAAAATGTGTACCAATACTGTTGGGCGGAATAAAATCATGGGAAAGTAAATTGTGGGTGGGGATTCAATCAATATGATTCAAATTGAAATTACATCATCTTAGTATGGTGTGATGACCTCTCCTCGTCTTTCCAACCAGTCACTAAAGAAGAACACATAGCTTTGCAACATTTAGGGGTGATACATTGCCCTAGAAATGGTATAACTAAGGTAGGTCTAAATAGAGACATTGTCCCACTTGTCCAAATAGCTGACCTGTCACTGACCCAACGCACTCAATAGGCTATCGAGAGCAGAGGTGCTGGTGGAGCACCCTGTCAGAAGAATCGATTACCCAATCGGGGTACTAATTGGCTTTATTAGAGAGAGAGGGGTGTGACGCTTGCGTTGCACTTAGCTGAGGTCACCTGTCCTGATCTGCACCTGTCTTTTCCCGTGGGCACCTGATTAGTCGGGAGCCTGGTCCTGGCCCATATTTTGCCCCAGCCCGTGGCCACTATTGGTCATTGCACCATTCTAGGTAAATATAATCTATGTGGTATGTCCTTGTGCTATTTCCCTTTCTCACCCTTCCCAGGTACCAATGTTTAAAGGAGTTACTGTGTTTTCTTACAAACTTTATGTCCTGCTGGTTATATTCCTGCTTGTAAAATTTATCATCACAGGATTGTGGCCCTTTTCATTTGACTCAGAAAATCTATAAAAGATAAAGGTTTTAAAACTTTCCCTGAGTCTGTGGTTATTATAAGAAAAGTAAATGTGTTTAAATATTGCCTGTTTATTCTAACTCTCTGATCCACAGGACTTATAGTAAGGCAACGAGGATTGGTAAGTCATTGCTTACAGGTATATGTCTTAAAATCTGACCTCTGGGCAAACTGATAGAGCGAATACATTAGTAAATTGGTTAGGCAGGACCACTAGTTCAATGTGTAAATGTTATATGGGACCAAGGTGAGTATGGTAAAACTGAGCTAGTTGGTCCCTGGACGCTCTATCAGAATACATTTCTTAGTAGCAGTAGTATTGTTAAGGATTAGTTAATAATAGGCACTTAGTTGTGTATCGACTATTGATCATTGATTATTTATTGATTTTTATGTACTAACCAATATCCGCTCGTATTGTTAAATGTTGTCTGAAATATCCTGGGATAAAGGAAGCCAGTGGTAAATAGAAGCCACGCTGCTGTGAGGTTACTTGCCTTGAGGAATAGGTGCGTAAAGTTACGTAAAACTTGAAGCACTAGTTAGGGTTTATTTTTCCTAAGTATAATTGTGAGAGTGATTGATAGCAAAGAAGTTCACTGGTGAAACTTTGGTCTTATATCACTTAGAAAGGGTAATTCTAAAGGAGTAGCAGGTTCTTTTTGCTTAAGTGAAGAGTAAAATGGAAAGTTGTTTTTACTCACAGTGTCTGTAGAGTAGGCGGAATTAGGTTTACTCGTTGTGAACGAAATTATCTTTCCTTTGAATTTAGTCAAGCACAGGAGTGAATGTTTCATGTTGTTAATTAATGAAATGTATAATTGAAATTTTAAAAGAAATTGAATTGTCGTATTACCTTGCAAAAGAGGGAGTCAGTCGCGGGTGCTGCACTGACTTATTCCACCACCAAATACGCCAGCATCATACATGACGGTAGAAAGGGGCTATCACACATGTGTGTGGTTAGAGAACTGGATAGAGTACACTAAGGAAGACGGTATTTTGGCATTTCCAGAACATGGTACCTTCAATGGTAGAATTTTGTACAACTTAAGAAATCGTATGAATAAATTAGATCCCCGACCAAGATTAAGGCAATTTGAAGCCCTAGAAGAGTAGGATATCATTGCGCTTGAGCGAGACAGATCCAGAAGTGACAGTAATTGGAGTAAGTTTTATCCTAGATTCCTAAAGGAGACACGAGATAACCAAAGGAAAAGGTGGAGACAGTCCATGCTAGTGGAAGGATTATATCCTGTTTTTACCACAGAGAACCCATCAGGAAGTAAAAATACAGGAAAACCGAAACATGTAACGACTAGTGGTGATTCGGATGATGAATTATTAGATGACTTGTTAATGAAAATCCACCACCTTATCAAGAAGAAACTCAGAGAGTTACTCCTAGTGCTCCGTTTTTGCAACCACCTTGAGTTCCGCAGGTTATACATGAGACCTCATTAGAAAAGGTACTTCAGGAGAGGGAAAAAGAAGCTTTAAATAAACAGCGTAGTGAATTAATTCAGAAAATCTCCCAATTAAATACAAGTCCTGAAGCCCTGACAATACCTGCAAAAAAGGTCCCGTAGTTCCTTTGTATGGAGATAAGCAAGTTAATCCTAAAACTCCCATTCTGATTACACCCATAATTCAGCCAAGAAAAAAAACCCTAATAGTTGATGATCAAGCAAGTGAGTGTGAGTCTGTAATTTCCTTAATGGATTTACCTATACGAGTACCAGTATAGGTACAGATTGAAACATCCTCTGGAACGAGGCATACAACTGTAGTAAGTCTGGAAGAATTAGACAGATGGACTCAAAACATAGAGAAGCCTAAAATTCAACCGAAGGTATTAGACATATTTACATTTAGGGTGGAATTTGAGGAAATGGTAGCGGGAAATGTGGGATTGGACAGACTGAATTCATTTGATGAAGACCAATTATTGTTTATATGCAGAAGTATTACTCGCAATACAAAAATATATATCATGAAAAATTACTGAATTTGTTTTTGGAAATGGGAATTTACATTGGCAAATCAAAGGTATTGCAGAAACCAAATAGAGCGGAATTTTCTGACAAAGATTTGGAAAACATGAATGTGTCAGGTCGTAAATTGCAGATAAAGGAATTGTTGTCGTTGTTGCAAAAATGGGGAGACTTAGACAAATGGAAAGTTAGATGGACAACGAAAAAGGAAGGAGCACAGGCAAAAAAACGTCTTCTGAATACTAAAAGAAGCATAAAAGGTCAAAAGGATGTGTCCAGTGAGAGAAGTGCCAGGAGGAGGTTATGTACATGTCCCATGATCCTGACAGGATATTTTATCATTTACTAAGGATTTCCCAAAGCTCAGAGAAAAACCTGTAGAATGGTACCGACAAGTCGAAAGGTTTGTGAAAGTGTTGAAAGTATTCTTAAAGGATTTAGTTGGTTTATTTGATATTGTTGTTCCAGCTGATTTGTGGTCTGAGTGCAAGATCACTGTAGACTGGACTAGTGAGGAATACCCTAGAGACCAAAAGACAGGAGCTCCTTCTGGGGAGGTAATGAAAAAATATAATCAAGTGATAACATACTTAAAGGGGAAATTTCCCAAACGATTAGAGATCATAAACTGTGTTGGCAAGCAAAGCCTGTTGATGAAATTCTCAAGTATGCAAAATACTGTGAAGATGAAATTGACAATAAAAGAAAGAAATTAGAAGAAAAAGTATTGTGGGCTCAAGTAAAAATGGCAGAACAACAGGAACTTCAGTTAAGTCAGCAAGCAAATAATCAGAAAAGAGGGGAAGGCCAAGGTGAAGGAAGTGGGGGCAAACCCAGAGGGAAAATGAGTAAAGAAGAGGCAAAGAAAAAGTTTCCTTGTCATGGGTGCGGAAAAATAGGGCTTTGGAGAAACAAGTGTAAATTAATACAGAATAATAATGTCCAAACTCAAAATTTAAATCCACAGATGCAGAACGAGGTGTCAATGAAGAAAGCCGCAACAGGTAATACAGAATCAATTGCCTCAAACCCCTCTGTCAGATTTTGTGAGTCAACCCAAATACAGTGTGGACACCGGATTTCGGGAGGGAAGTGGTAAGAAAAATGCAGTAAAACTACGGTTTTGTTTGCAGGATACAATATTTGAATTTGAGGATTGACGGTGCCTGATAGGGGGGAAGAGGATTGCGTACTTGGCGCATCCTTACCAGTGGATCAGTCAGGTCCTTACATTGATGGGAAAGTGGAGGGAAATGATGTTACCTTTTTGTTGGACACTGGTGCTACTCGTTCTACTGTGAGATCAGCAGACATCGCAAACCTACCCCTCTCGGGAGAAGCGATCCAAGTAGTAGGCATTTCTAATAAACAAATGAGAACCTATGGAATTTGTATTGGCAACTTCCGAGAAATGCGCAGATTTGTAGTGTGCGATTCTAGTCGTGTAAACTTGCTAGGAAGAGATCTACTGTGCAAAATGAACTGCACAATCTTTTGTACACCAAATGGTGTTGAAATTCAGACTCCAGATGAAGACGGAGTGTATAAAATTATGCTAGCCAGACAAGCAACAGAAGTTAAAAAGATGTTCCTAAAAGATTTACCCAGAGAACTGAAAACCTTTGTTAACCCTGATGTGTGGGATTTTACTGGGAAAAAAGTAGGCCTAAGGCAGATGTTGATCCCTTAAAAATGACAGTGAAAGAAGGTGAGTCCCGAAATAAAAGCAGGAGTTGCACTAGAAATAGGGCGTTTGGTTGACTAAGGTATTCTGGAAGAAATAATGAGCAGTCCTTGTAATTCACCTATAATTGGCATAAAGAAATCAAACGGAAAGTACAGGGTGTTACAATACCTCAGAAAGGTAAATAAAATTGTTGTCCCATGTTGCCCAGTAGTACCAAATCCAGCTGTGATTCTGTACCAAATACCACGGGGAGTGGGATGGTTCACTGTAATTGATTTACGCCATGTTTTTTTTTCCATCCCGCTGCATCCCGATAGCATATTTTTATTTTTTTTCAAATTTGACGACCATGTTTACGTTTGGAATAGTGTCCCTCAGGGGTACACGGAAAGTCCATCCATCTTTAATCAGATTCTGAAAAAGTGCCTTGAATCACTGGTGCTGGCCGGAAAATTTGTCCTGGTGCAGTATATCGATGACCTCTTGTTGGCATTGAGAACAAGAAATGACTGTGTAATTGATTCCATTGCATTACTGAACCATTTAGCAAAAGGTAGACATAAGGTATCTCCAGAGAAATTGCAGTACTGTACCACCTCAGTAAAGTATCTGGGACACCAGATAGAAAGAGGGGTCAAGCGAGTGACATCTGAATGAATCAAAATAATTCAGAACATGAAATTACCCCAAACTCAGAAAGAAATCAGAATGTTTCTCGGATTTGTAGGTTACTGCAGGCAGTGGATTGTGGGATTTGCAGTACTTGCAAAGCCACTGATTCAAATGACAAAGAAACGGGCAAAAGATCCAGTCGAGTGGGATGATGAAAGCATGACAGCTTTCCTAAAACTGCGTAACTGCCTGTGTGAAGCTCCAGCATTAGGGATGCCAGATTATTCAAAAGAGTTTGCACTATTTTGTGACACGAGAGACAATTGTACACTTTCAGTCCTAACCCAGACACATGGGTTAATGGGACAACCTGTGGCATAGTTTTCTGCAACATTGCACCCAGTGGCATCTGCATTGCCAGGTTGTCTGAGAGCAGTAGCTGCAACATGCATGAGTCTTGAGCAAAGTGAATCCATTATCATGGGACATCCTGTAACAGTGTATGTTCCACATTCAGTCGTGATTCTGTTAACCAGAACACACACTCAGCACCTAACACCTAGTCGGATGACTAAGTATGAAAGTATTATCCTTGGCTCAGAGAATGTGACAATAGTGAGATGCATTATTCTGAATCCAGCAACCTTGTTGCCCAATTCTCACTTTGAAGAAGTCAGAGAGGAAGTCGAACATGATTGTATTGATTTAACTGATTTCAGTTCTAAACCTCGCGCAGACATACAGGAAGAATCTTTAAAAGACCAAGACCATGAGTTATTTGTAGATGGCTCATGTATGCGCCATGAGGAAGGAGGACTAAGCGCTGCTTTTGCTGTATGCACTCTATCAAACATAGTCGAAGCATCCTATTTACCAGGAGTCAAGTCTGCACAAGTAGCCAAATTGATTGCTTTATTAAAAGCATGCAAAATTGGGAAACATTGGAGAGTAACCATTTACACTAATAGCCGGTATGGTTACGGGGTTCTGCACGACTTTGGACAGCTCTGGTGCAAAGGGAGTTCATGACTTCTTCAGGAACTTCTGTCAAAAATGGACAATATGTGAAGGAATTACTTGAAGCAATTGAATTGCCTAAAGAATTGCCCGTGGTCAAATGTGCTGCTCACCAATCTGGGACTGACAGAGTGACAGCCGGTAATCATTATGCTGACCAAGTGGCTCAACATTGTGCCAAGTATAAAATGTCAATAAACAAGAAAATTGAAGCATGTGGAAACAGTTGCCAACTTATGCTTTTGTGTGGTGTGAATACATGGGAGGAAGTGAGAGATATACAAGGTGAGGCAGAGCCCAAAGAAGAAGAAGACTGGCACAAAATAGGATGTCGAGTGAGACCTGAAGATGGTATAATAGTCTACCTAGATGGGAGACCAGTGTTACCTGACAGTATGCCTTGCACCAATGGCTAGAATGACCCATGGGGACACACACATAGGGAGAGATGCTATGGTGAGACTGTTTAGAAGGGACTGGTTCAATGCGAAGTTCAGGAACATAGCAGAGAGTCTTTGCCAGAGATGCCTTACATGTCAACGATTAAACCCTGGTAAGAAAAAAACTGTAGTGTGCCCTGGGAAAATAGGGGAGGCAGAAGGCCCTTTCATTAGACTACAAATTGATTTCATTCAGTTACCTGCTTGTCGAGGAATGAAGTATATTTTGGTCATTGTCTGCCTATTTTCAAAATGGGTAGAAGCATACCCTACTCGCGGGAACTCATCCCAAGGTTTGGTTTTCCAGTAACAATTGAATCAGACCGAGGAAGGCACTTTAATAATGAAATAATCAGTCTAATCTGTGACGCATTCAAAATTTTGCAAAAACTGCACTGTGCATATCGCCCAGAGGCTCTTGGAGTGGTAGAACAATTGAATGGCACAATAAAAGCAAGATTGGGAAAGATGTGTGAATATACCCATTTGGAATGGCCTGATGCTTTACCTCTTGTTCAAATGGGACTCAGAAGCATTCCAGACAAGAAAACAGGCTTGACTCCACATGAGATGCTCATGGGAAAGGAAATGAGGCAAGCATGTTTGCCAGGACATCAGCTGTTAACTATATCTGAGTTTTAGTGTTGGAGTACTGCAAAGAGTTGGCTGACCAAGTGCACTCAATCTCTCACCAGGTCGGGGAAGACGCAGAAGCCAGATATTCAACTCCAGCACATGGCTTGAACCCTGGAGATTGGGTTGTGATAAAGAATCATACTCGGGAATCTTGCCTAACACCAAGGTGGGAAAAGCCAGAGCAAGTGATATTGGTTACCACCACAGCTGTAGAGTGCAAGGGAATCCCAAACTGGAGGGTCTTAAGAAGTTGATCCTGAAGTAGTTGACGAAGAGCAACCGAGCACCAGTCAGGATGAATGGATCCCAGTGGTTGACATACCTGAAATCAGAGTGAGAACAAGATGCCAAACATACTTAGATAGACAGACTGATAGTGAGGATAAGATAGGCATAGAAGAACGTACTCAGATTACAGAAACCCAAGCCAATGGTAATCATGAGGAGGAACAGATAAGGAAAGAGCAATATACTCAGACCAATGACACACTTACCAGAACTCCAATATCTGAGAAGGGACAGATAGGTACTAGTCAAAACGCATAGGGGGAAGACAATCAAGAATCTGCAAGACCTGTGCAGGACCAGGCAGGATTAGTCAAAAGGATTCAGGACGAAGAAGAAATTCCAGGCCCAACAAAGTCATATCCTGAATCAGGTCAGACTAGGATAGAAGGATCAGTACAGGCAGAAGAGTCAACTACAATAAGCCCTAGGGTAAGTGAGTTAGAGAGGAAACCTGAAGTTGATGACAATCAAGTTGTGCCACAACCTAAAGAAAACAAAAGAACATTTGAGGAATCAGAACGCACAGTGCAAGCCAAACGACTCAGAAAAGGTGATAAATGGCCTTGTTTTGTTAAAAGACTGAAATATCGCCTAGTGACAATAGATGAAGAACCTGAACAGGTGAACAAAGTGACAAGTCAAACTGAACCATCCACAAGCAATCAAAGAAGGAGAAGTCCACACCTGAAAAGCTGAACTATAAATTCAATGGCCTTGAATGGACATACATCATCCTTGAAGATTTCAAAAATCTAGAAATCAGTGATGACGGTGATGAAGAATTGATTGCTGATCAAGATATTGAAGAAGTGAGACCAACTTGGGATAAAACACAGGAATATTCAGTGAAAATTCTCAAAGAGGGGTTAAGCCTCCTTAGTCAAAAATTACTGATAAAAGAGTTACTGGAAACTTGAAAATAAATTGTATAAAGACTGTAGGATATACATATGTAGTGTATTTGTGTATTTATAGTACTTATAGTATGGCTAGAACTGACAATAGCAATACCGTACTTGATGGCTGCTAAGCAAAATGACACTAGTATACACGGAAAGATAGCGCACCACAGACAAGATAGAGTAGACTTAGAAGCACCAGATGAGATAGAATTACATCACATAAGACATAGAAACAAAACTGAAATGAATGTTTGTGCTAGTCTATTAGTACATTATGTAGAGACTATGTAAATTAGTGATTGTTATGTCTGTATGAAATTACCTACTTCTGTAGCTGAAGGTGTTACCTACCATCATTTATCCCTGACTTATGGAATTTCTTGTAGCATATTAACTAGTCTGTTGTATAAAACTGGAAGGTTGCAGCATTATTATTCTAACGTAGATGTTATTTTTCCTGAAATGCCTATACGTCGAAGAATGAATCCTGTCCTTAGTACTAAAGATGCGCAATTCTTTGGTGAATGTTTCCTAACGGTGAAAGAAATAGATATAGCTAATGCGCATAAAGACAATCTAACATGTAGTTTTACACGAAGAAGAAAAAGTATTTTTAAATTTAGTAGAGAAAAGGAGACAGGATTTCCATAGAAAAGCCACTGAAACGAAACCCCAGGTACCCAAATGGGCTGAAAGGGAAGAATTTATGGCAACTGGTAAACCTCATGCTGCTATGTCTTTGTACTTTAAAAAGATGGGAAAAATCTGTCTCTGTCTCCATAGAAATAAAACTGAGTCTAACAATGTATTCATCGGTTCCAGTGAATGTGAACACAATTTCCTCATAATCGGGGTTTGTACTAAAAGGGTGAACTGATCCAGTATTTCTTGGAGCTTATTATATCTGTGGGAACAAAGCTTAATTTAAGCTGCCTGAACAGTGGTATGGGAGTTGCTATTTCGGAATAGTATTCCCAAAAGTATACCATGTAAAAAGAATCACTGGAAACAATGAACACGAAAATGAACTAACACGTTATAAAAGAGCTAGTCTCGCAGAAATTGTAGATTATATATTTAGTGCATTGATACCTTCAGTGGGAGTAGTTCTGAATACTCAAAGAATTAGCAAATTGTCTACAGTGGTGGATCGCTTATCAACTGACACTGCTGGAGGATTCTTATTGATCAATACCAAATTGGTTGCGATCAGGTCAATGGTTTTACAAAATCGACTTGCTCTTGACATATCATTGGCAAAAGAGGTCGGAGTCTGTAGAATGTTGAAAGCGAACATTGTTGCACTTACATACCAGATAAAAGTGTTGAAATTGGAAGGTATGTGAACAACATTACTCATTAGGAAGAAATAACTGAAACCACTGGAAGTTGATAGTGCATGGAAGAGACTTACTGATGGTCTCTCCTCTATTGGAACTTGGATGTCTAATGTAGGTAGAAGTATTGAAGGTAAAGTACTGATGCCAATAATGGGAATATCACTAATAATGTTAATGATATTAATTTGGTGCAAATGCTGCAGAAATTGAAAAAGGTACACTATTAATGAGAAAACAAAGAAACGCAAACTTGTTGAAATTCAAATGGAAGAGTTAAAGGGAGACATATATAAAAGAATGAAAGTTTATCATAATAATGGTAAAAAGAAAACTCCCAAAGTAATTGAAGTAATTGAACTGGGAGAATGTTGAAGTTGCCATCTGGTTCCTTAATTTGTGATGATATAAAAAATCATCAAAGAGGGGATTGATGGAGCAAAGTTTCACATATACCGGTATTCAGCCCTCTCTAAATAACTTGCATTTTTTAATCAACATGTTTTGTTAACTAATATTTGCATTACACAACATTTCTAGCATCTAGGGGAAGCTTGCCTATGTGCTTTTACTAACAGTAACTCTAATGCATAAAAATGGCTGCCGAAAATGTGGGAAACTTTTTGCGTATGCGTCTGTCTCATCTACGTGGCATGACGTACCTCTCTGCTTGGTGGGAAAACTTTGCTTCTACGCATTAGTGCCAGAAATGGCTGCTTAAAATTTCACATGCTAATGCTTATACTGCAGCTTGTACTAAACTTGTTTGTTCTGCTTAATCAATAACGCACAAGGTAAAATAAAGTAATCGGAATAGAGTAGAGATGAATGGTATACAGTGCATTCATTTGTTTCTGTATTCTAATATGCTTCTTTTTGGCTTTGCTACTAGCTCGTACTTTGGGCCTGATCACTGACATATCTTCCATCTTGGACAATTCTGCACATGCGCACCGTGACAGAAATTGCTGAAGCATTGGCATTAAATATCTGCCAACACCCTTCTTACCCACAATGTGCCTGGGAACTTGATCATCTGACCTCTAGAAAAGAAGCAACCAAATACAATGTATTCAAAATGTGTACCAATATTGTTGAGCGGAAAAAAATCATGGGAAAGTAAATTGTGGGTGGGGATTCTATCAATATGATTCAAATTGAAATTACATCATCTTAGTATGGTGTGATGACCTCTCCATGTCTTTCGACCAATCACTAAAAAGAAACATATAGATTTGCAACTTTTAGGGGTGGTACATTGCCCTCGAAATGGTATAACTAAGGTAGGTTTAGATAGAGAAATTGTCGACTTGTCCGAATAGCTGGCCTGTCACTGATCCAACGCACTCAATAGGCTATTGAGAGCAGAGATGCTTGCGGAGCACTCTGTCAGAAGAATCGATTACCCAATCGGGGTACTAATTTGCTTTCCTAGAGAGAGAGGGGTGTGATGCTGGCGTTGCACTTAGCTGAGGGCACCTGTCCTGATCTGCACCTGTCTTGTCCCGTGGGCACCTGATTAGTCGGGAGCCTCGTCCTGGCCCATATTTTGCCCCAATCCGTGGCCAGGATTGGTCATTGCACCATTCTAGGTAAATATAATCTATGTGGTATGTCCTCGTGCTATTTCTCTTTCTCACCCTTCCCAGGTACCAATGTTTAAAGGTGTTACTGTGATTTCTTACAAACTTTATGTCCTGCTGGTTATATTCCTGCCTGTAACATTTATGGTCACGAGATTGTGGCCCTTTTCATTTGACTCAGAAAATCTATCATAGATAAAGGTTTTAAAACTTTCCCCGAGTGTGTAGTTATTATAAGAAAAGTAAATGTGTTTAAATATTGCCTGTTTATTCTAACTCTCTGATCCACAGGTGACAAGGATTAGTAAGTCATGGTTTACATGTATAAGTCCTAAAATCGGACCTCTGGTCAGACTGATAGAGTGAATAAATTAGTACATTGGTTAAGCAGGACTACTAGTTCAATGTGTAAATGTTATATGGGCCCAAGGTGAGTTCGGTAAAACTGAGCTAGTTGGTCCCTGTGTGCTCTATCACCATTGTCTATTACCACCTACACTGTGAGCTACCCAGTGAATTACACTCGGTTTTCCTCTCTTCACCGTGCATTACAACCCATTGAACTTCAAACCCATTACTCCCTTTGTCCTGCATCCCCACTCCATGCATCCTGAGTTCCTCAAACCCTTACACGCCAGATTTTTCACCCCTGTGTACACTGAGCTCCTCTTTATTCAATGCTTCTTCTTACACCCGTGGTTTAACATTTCCATCCTAAAAACCTAGTATGCACCCATTTCATCTCCTCTCTCTACATCCTCTTAAACCCTGTACTCAATGACAAATTGCTTTGTCGGTCTACTTGAAAGCTGCTCTCTTTACCACTTTTCTCCAGCCCTACCCCTCCATTCATAATGCCAATCATCTTGGCTTTGAAAAGTTAGTTGTTCCTTCTCATACTACACTGGCAAACAATACAGGTAGAGCATACATGACAGCAGTCCAACCTTTCCTAATACAATTAGCAGTTACAGGGCAGGCTGCATCAGTCTGTGCTTCTACACACTTTTGGTACAACATTTGCAGAAGAAGTGTGAGATTCCTTATGCAGCCATGTGCTCAACCCCTCTGCTGCGCATGCCCTTTGCCTGTTAGTGGCAACCACCGCAGACATGCAGACACGCATGAAGGAAGTGACCCATTAGGGTCACCTGGGTCACTCTTGACCACCTCTCCCCTTCCAAACAATGAAGAGTTGATGACGCAGTAGAGAATACAAGCAAAATAGTTTATTCACAAAGTACACTGCAGAGGAGTTCATTCTGACCAGCCTCCTGTGATGGCTGACAAGGGACTGGCTCTACAAGCATAATGTTACATTATGTAGGTTGCGGAGCCCACAAAGACCGCCTATTATGGAAAAGTACTGGTAGCTGTCGTAATACAATGGGGGCAAAAAACATAAGTTTCGATTCCGCAGCCTGGTACAAGCTATCTACTATCCAAGGTTGCCTGGCCTATCCTCGTAGACAGATGGGAGAAGGCCTTTATGTAACAGAAAAGGCATCCGTTAATGAGCAAGTTTCAGAATTGGAGAAACAAAATGTACCAAGCACCATTTCTCGGGAAGTACCATGTTACAACGCATACTATTACAACTACCTACCGTTACAACGCGACCATTACAACGCATACCATTACAACGCATAGCGCTTTGAGGTGCTGGATAGTGGTAAGTATAATTTACTATTCTAACTCCAGTCCCCGTGGACCCTAGGGAAGGTGTTGGATAGTAAATTATACTTATTCCCTATCCTAGAGCGCCCCCCAGCGCAATGCGTTGTAATGGTATGCGTTGTAAAAGTCGCGTTGTAATGGTAGTGCGGAGTAACAAATGCGTTGTAACAGGTGTATACCATTTCTCGTGAATGAGCAAGTAACAGTTTCGTGAACAAAAGAAAATGGCATCTACGAGAGCTAAATTGGTGGCACAGATATCAACCTAACACAACATCTGTATTAACTGATTGCGTCTACACACAATATGCAGACATAATGTATTAGCCATATAAATGCTAATATAACATTGGGTAAAACACGATAAAGAAGATAATGTTATGTTTCAACTCTATTCGACCCTTCTTTTAGCAAGTTATGCTAATACGGATAACCTTTATACTTGCTATCAGGTAAGGGTCTTTACAATTCTAACAAGGGACAAGAAAATATATCTAAACAGACAATAATATATCAGGTACGAATATGTATATAGACATAGCCAGCGTAAAGGAAAATATGACACTAATCATTAGCAGTACAAGTAACATCAGGAACAGAACCTGCAAGGGAAGTAGTTAAGCCAAAAACTCCCTCATCCAGCTGCATGATCATATCAAGCTCTTTTTGAAGCATTATAGTTGCATTTGTATCATGAATCGAAATTCTTTTGGGACTGAGATAAATAAAACAATATGAGCAACAGAAGGGGAGACACTGAATCAAAACACAGCAGCATATTAAAAGGACACTGAAATATATATCACCTTTTCCAAAATTCAACTTAACCACCGAACAAAGACCAGCTCCAATTTATGTTCTCCATCCCTTTAACATTTTCCAAAATGTCTAAAATATGCTGAGTAATATTGTTTTCCATATTCATGGTACTGGCCACACACTGCTCTCCTATTATTGCGCATGCACCGCTGATTTTGACTAAAATAAAATCGACTTCATGACTCGTTTGTTCGGAGTATATGTGCATACTTTCCAACTGAGTCGTGATGTCCTGTAAAGCTGCCACTGTAGAGTTAGAGAAAATTTGCAAAATAATCTCTAGCTCATTCACCCCTGGCCACGGCGGTACCACAAAATGTAATAATAAAGGAAAGGATATATCCAAAGGTGATACCATTACTATAATTATTAACTTCCAAATCGGTGACTACCTCACAGAACTCCTTGGTCAATGCTCTTTTTACCAATCTTATCTTTGGGCTACTATACCTACAAGGTACCCCAAGAGGTAGTACCATTCCAGAGGACACGTCCTCTGTACCGTTGTACATATTGAATATGTACCATTTGATAAAACATAAAACCCTGGATGTGCATAGAGTGGACCTTGATAATTCAGGGCAACATGTAGGATAAATACCTGCCTCTTGAGTAACAGTCAGATCTTGTAAGTGCCAACCTGTCAGGGTGGTATTCCTTTTACCAAGGTACAGATCACCACAATACATTTTGGGCATGCATCCAGGGTACCCTGTTCCTCTCGGCTTTCTGTAATATAGGCAAGGTCCAGGATACCCCAGGCCAAATTCACCTTTTACTTCTATGAATTGGGGAGGACGAAAATATGTATAATTCACCAATGACAAGGGTTAAGTAGACCATACATTTGTAAGAGGATCAGTGATATAACAAGCTGTGTTATCCCCAAAGAATGTTCAATTTGTGCCTAAAAAGACATTACTATACATGGCTCTTTTATTACGATCTGAGGAAACGGCCTGATATAGGGAATATGATGAGGTAACTTCAGAGCACTCCAATATCCAGAACAGCCCCCCTTCCACCAATAGGAACAACAATGCAACTAAAAACCCAAAATATTTTCTTCCTGAGCAACCATTCAAAAAGAATGTGCCCCAGGGCGACAAGAATATGTTCCTCTTCTGCAAGAGGGCGACCAAACAGATACATGTTTACTACACTTTTACAAAGCAAATCACCAGAGAAAGAGACGTCATAAGATGGAGGCATTGATGGGAAGGACCCAGAAACAAAAAGGAAAAAACATCAACAAAAAGAAGCAGAGTCCGTTCTAAGCCTCCCTGGCAGGCTTATATTGTCCAATCCTCGGTGGTGCTATTGAGCATGTTGCGGTGGAGCCACACTGTTGTAGCCTGTCTGCAAATGTTCAGTGTTCTCAGGATAGAGCACTCTACCTCCTTGGAAAATACCCTCACAATTTATCCTGTCCTGCATTGCAAGCAGTGCACCAAATGGTCCACTCCCTAATCTAATGGGAAAATACATAAAAACGGGGCACTGGCAGTAATCTTATCCAATAAAGTCCATCCCTAACAACACTCACTTCTCTTTTGGTGCACAACTCTTCCGTCGTGTATGCAAATTTTACCTTTCTACTCCTGGCACTTTCTCGCCTTGGAGAAGAATCTGAAATTCAGGGGCCGCCGGGAACTGAGACTCAGGCTCCTGTGAATCAGATGAAGTTGAAACCTGAGCAGCCATAATTTCTGGGGGAACTGCTGCATTCAAAACAGCATTGTTTTCTTCCTCTGTCTTCGTCCAAACTAGTTGGGCATCGTAGAACGTAAGGAATCTTGGGACTTTCTCTGTCTCGTGGTCTCCAATGCCATTATGAACCCAGACGTCGTAGGGAAGGGGTAGCGGCACCCGTCAGCAGTGGGAAGCGTGGATCCAGTGTTTCCGCCCTTCCACTCTTACTGCCGTCCTCGTTCTGATGAGAACCAGATAGGGTCCCTTCCATCTAGGCTCCAAACTGTCTCGTCTATGGAAGCTCTTTATCAATATATAATCTACAGGCTAAATGGTGTGCCCAGGCCCCTCAGGTGCTAAAGGTAACACCTTGTGTATCTGTTAGCGAATAGAATGCAAACTTTTAGCGAGTTCAAATACATAATCAACTAATAAAGGATAATCTATCTCAGAAAAATTCTCCGATCTAGTGACACCCCACACATTTGCTGGATGACCAAAGATCACCTCGTAGGGTGATACGCCTGTTCTAGAATGTACTTTCATTCTGGCGGACAATAGGGCAAGAGGTAAGGCCTCTGGCTATTGCAAGCCAGTACTTTCCTTAATTTGTGCCAGTTTTAGCTTGAGAGCACCATTGTACTTCTTAACTAAACCTGCTGACTGAGGATGATTGGCCGCATGGAATTTTTGTTTGATGTGCAAACCATCGCACACCAATTGGATCACCTTCGCGTTGAAGTGACTTCCGTTTATAAATGCCTTTGGCGCTAACATGGGCCGGGCCATGTGCTATAGTACTTACAGGAAGGACATGTGCATCTGGTTGCATCCATCTGAGTTTTTCGGACTTATCAGTCCAGCATCCTTCATCATCTAAATGCCTGGTACTCTACTGCCATACTACCAACTCCTCTACTGTTGCCTCACTCGGTATATCAATTTCAATTTTCAATTTTTATTCATTAGGATTTGGAATCCGAAAAATTACACATAAAAATACATCTTAAAATGAACATTACATTCCATAAAAATAGCAAATCTAAATTCATCATATCATTTCATAAAATCACAAATGAGCATATCAGTAGCAGCCATTCTATAGGGTTTCCAGTGCCAAAGGCGATGAACCATGAATAGTCGGATTACCATGCATGAATACTTACAGACTTATACAGAGTTATAATCTAATATTATCATAAAACATTCAGAATTAAAACTTGTTGTAGAGTGCAAAGATTTAAAATTCGCTATACAGTACTAGATCTTGAACGGTATAACCATATAATGAAAAACAATAATTTGTCTATTCACTAAACTGTACTGTATAATCAGAAGCATAATGACAGTGCAAGAGTAGTCCAATACTGTAGACTCACCTTTTTCAGTGTGAAGTACACGATAGTTAGTAGCAAAACAAGGATTTAGTAAGGTGCTAGAGATCATACAGAATGTGTAACTAGCAGCAAAAAAGTTTGTAAAAGTGCACGTGCTTGGTTACAATCATAGTAAATCAGCCTTAGAGACCGAAGGGTCGAGAAAGTGCAAGTGCTCAGTGCATACATATTAAATAGATCCTTACTGCTTTAGTATATATTTAAAAATTGTTTAACTACATGAGCGCTACGGGGTTTTCCCGCTGTGCGCTGAAATTTCAAAAAAGAGCCTTATGTGACAAAGCCAGCTCGTCATGCGCGCAGCGCAGGTAACAACCATGACGAGCTGGCTTTGTCACCCGCATCGAAGGGGTTAAAAGATGAGGAAACAGCAGACAATTCCGGGCCTCTTCTGCTTATATTTTAAAAAACAATTCCTTTATGATGTGTTGATTGTAATGCGGGACAAACGAATAAAACATGATGCTGGTCTTGTATTCAGGAATTACATAAATGACAATATCTTTCGTGTCTAGCAATACCCTCCCAAGCTCCTGTTAGAATTCTTAGGGGAAGTAAATTCAATCTAAGGGGCAGAATCACCCTATGTACTCCATGTTTAAGATTCCATAAAACATAAGGTTGTATTTTTTTGTCAATACTGCTCCCCACAATACAATCCATATTTCTATTCTCTGAGCACATTTTAATATCTCTTTCACAAGAAACGCCGTTGTTTTCTTAATTATAGTTTTCAAGACCCTTTTACAAATAACAGCTGCCCCATCAGTATCTAAACAGAACATTGTTAATGCTTTTAAATTATTCCTAAAAAGAACACTCTTTTCTTTCATATTTACAAATATTTCTCTGTACAGTGCTACCCATAGCAGGTTCTCTGAGCTATATAACAATGCATCGCACCATCTTAAGCACGAGACCATTGATAGCACATAAGCGGAGAGTGAACCAAATTCGAGCCTAAGCTATGCAATAGGTGCCGCGCGATTCAAATTGCATATTTGGCCCCAGATTTGCCCTTCCACTTTCTCAAATTTGTCCCACTCTTGTGCATCTATTGTTTCACTGGCATAGCTCAGAGTTGGTGGGATCTTTATTTTATAGACTGATATAATGTGTGAGAAATGTCTTTTCCCACAGTGTATGTACAGACGGATAATTGCAAAGGCTTGTGAGATTGCTTTGCCTTTGCAGTGGTCCATATGACTATTAGCTGAGCACCTATTTATAAATATTTTTCCTAAGTATGGATACAATTTTACTACTTCCAATTTCTCTTTTCCGAAAAACCAGTGCAAATTTTTTCTGACCTTACATCCTTGATAACTAAAAATCATGACTTTTCTTTTTAAAATGTTTATTTTTACATAATATTCTTCTGTGTACCTAATCAGCTCTGCAAGTCGTATTTGTAGTCTGATTGGGGTTAAATCCATTATAATGGCATCATCTGCATATAGCAGACAGCTCAGCTCTCTGTTTCCGAATTTGGGGGATCCCCTTTACTGAGACCCACTTTTCTTGGCAAATCGTTAATATAAATAGAAAAAACTAAAGGGGCCAAAAGGCATCCCTGCTTCAACGCATTATTTGTTACTATTTTCCTCGAGAGGCCTTGTGTTCCCCCTAATAAAACCCGAGTCCAAGTGAAGGAGTGAAGACAATTATTAATTGTAAAAGATTCCCTGGTATCCCCATGGTGACCAATTTCCTCAGCAGTTTCCCCCGATTTACCCTGTCGAATGCTGTGGAGAAATCTATAAAAGCCGAATATAACGGCATACCTCGACTTACTGGATATTTTTCAGTTAAAGATAGTAAAATGGTGATATTATCCAAGGTGCAACTATTTTTCCAAAGGGATGAATTTATTTCCAAATGCCCACTCTTGCAGATGAGTAAAAATGCTCTTTGCAAATAGTTTCCTGGTTGCACCCAGGAGAGAAATCTGTCTAAAACTGGCAGGGGAATTTTTTGGACCCTTTTTATATAGGGGAACTAATATTATTCCCTTCCAGGATTGTGGAATATGATCATGGATATAACAATGGACGAACAATGGATGCAGAAATTTTGCCCACTCTTCACCATCCTGTTTTATTATGACTATTGGTACATCATCTGGGCCCATTGCGCTGGAATAACTTGCCCCTTTAATATAACCCTCAATCTCCAAGCATGATGGTGCACCATAGTCACTCCCCGGGATGTATGACGTTACAACGCATACTTTTACCACGCATACCATTACAACGCGGTATTTACAATGCATACCGTTACAACGCATAGCGCTTAGAGGTGCTGGATAGTGGTAAGTATAATTTTATATTCCAACTCCAGTCCCCGTGGACACTAGGGAAGGTGTTGGATATAAAATTATACTTATTCCCTATCCTAGAGCGCCCCCAGCGCAATGCGCTGTAATGGTATGCGTGGTAATGCCTGCGTTGTAGTGGTAGTGCGTGGTAAAAACTTTGTTGTAAACGTTGTATAGCCACTCCCCGCAGTCAGGGCAATGCTAACCTCTTGATTCTGCCCAACTGAGAGATTTGAAGCATAAAGCTGAGAAAAATACGTGGACCATTCTGCTTCTGGGATTAAAATAGGTTTTGACTTCTCTCCCATCACAGAATTTTGCTATCAATGCCCAATACTTCCTAAAGCCCCCAGAAAGAGCCACCTCTCGAAGTCTAACCCATTTCTTGTCTTCAGCCCTCCTACGATCCAATGTCATTTTCCTTTTCCGTACCTGTTTCAGTCTAGTGACTTGCTTCTTTCTTCCAAAAGTTCTAATTGCAGCCAATAGTACTCAAACCTCTGAACCGGGGTTTCTTGGATGGAAATAAAGACAGTATTTTCGAAGACCATCTTACAATTTGGAAGCAAATTATTTGACCAGCAAGTATGCCCATTATTACAATTATATGAGACCTTTTCATCCCTCTGAATCCAGAGTTCGGGATTCTCAATTTCTATATCTCTTCTTACAGCTAAAATACTATGGTCACTCGTATTTGTGGCAGAGACCTTAAAATGTGTACATACATTAAATATTTGAAAAGATACTGCCTTATAATCAATTAGGGAGTGACTGTATACACCCCGGAAGGTATAAGCAGCCGGGAAGTCCTCTGGAAATCTACAGTTTAACGTTACAAGGTCTAAACTCCTAGTATTTTGCTAAAGTAACAAGCCTTATTTATCTGACCTTAGATGGAATCGCAATACAGAATCTGGGATGGGCCGTTCCTCCTCCAATTCGGGGTTTGAAAAATACATAACTGCACTATTGGATAATTTAGGGTTAAAGTCACCCACCATCATTATACATGAGCATTCTTCGTTGTTACTTAACCTTTGCATAAAGTACAGATTGAATCAACCAATACATTCGACGTTCTCCCTGGAGGAATATACATGTTTACTAGTAAAAGAGAAATTGCTTGCCCCGAGCTTTCTTCACCAATCCTCAACTTGACTCCGATACAGCATTTTGAGAGGTGCTTGTAGATCACAGGATCCCATCTTATGTCACAGCTAAGTAAAATAGCTAGCCCTCCACTTGCATGCCCTTTTACAGATTATTTTGCTGTACAACAATACACATAAAAATTCTAAAAACTGAAAATCCTCCCCCGTCCACGTTTCCTGGAGGAAGATTTATTTGGGGTCAAACTCTAATAGTGGTTTAAGCTTGCAACTTGTTTTTCCTACCACTGCTACATTGGATACGATTCTTCTCTAATACTCTCCATTGAATTCACAAACATATCAACGTCTGGTACCCATCTAGCAGGACCTGCCACAAACATTTTCATCATTCTGAACCTGGCTGTCTATTTCGCCATCTGAAAGGCATTTCCCCTCCCCGCATCATCAGTAATTGCTTTATGAGCACTGCATTTTACTATTGCCAGTCATTTGGGAAGAGTCAAAATTGTCAGAAGTCCCTCTATCAGCAGACCATGTTGAATTTTGTTCTCATGTAAAGTCAAGAATCCTCTCTCTGTCCAGAGGCTTTCAAAATTATGGGCCACCCCAAAGGCATACTGGCTGTCAGCATAAATATTTACAGCTAGTTCTTTACTTAATTCACATGCTCGCAAAACAGCTATCAGCTCTGCAGCATGCGCTGATCTCAACTATAGTGTGCAGAGTGATAATAGCATACACCGCTGTAGAGGTACCATCTGACAATTTAAAGCAAGAGCCATCAACATATAGTTCCTCTTGAGGATCAGATGAAGGAGCATCAGTCAGGTCTACCCATCCCTTCGTCTCCTCCTCTGTCTGATACATACAATCATGGACATCCTTGTCCTCTTCTTCTGAAGGGAGGGGTAGTTACGTGGCTGGATTCAGTGGACGAAGCTTTCGCAGGAAAACGGATGCCCGGACGCTGGTGGAACGAATACAAGATAAAACGTGGCAGCTTAAAGTAAAGTGGAGTCCAGACACTGCGTCCTCCAAAGAAAAAAATATAAGATTGCTGAGAAATTTTGAGCAATGCTGTAGATGGTGTCAGATGCCAAAAATCATTCCCAACAAATTCAAGTTTAGGGTGACCCGTGACTTACAGCCAGTCTTCACTACTAGTTGGGTATGGCTTAAGCTGAGCCGTATCACTCACACACAAACATTATACTCCTCCTCTCTTTCAATTCCTAATGCCGCTTTCCTACCGATAGCTAGCGAAAAACTGGTACAAAGGACCTGCACTAAATTTAACGTAGACATGATGGGTGACCTCTATCCGGCTGGCCACATTTTTGGTCCCGAGGATATGTGTACCTTTTCGGATGCCACGTTCATGGACCGATTTATTCCGGCCCGCTTACGCTCGGCCCTGCGAGCCCGACTGCCCGACTACCCACTAGAGCCTCCCTCATTTCCCCCCTCACATTGGTAATCACTAGCAGCAAGGGGTTCCATATCATATCCCACTTGTATAGGGCGTGTTCTGACCTGATCCCAGTGGACGATGATAGACTACGTAGCGAATAGGAACTAGACCTAGGCATCCCAATCACTGATGAACAATGGACAGCTTGCTGCAAAGTTACTAGAACAGTGTCTCTCAACAGCAGACATAAACTGATCCACTTTAAATTTTTACGTAGAATTTATATTACACTAGCCCGTAGGCACAGAATAGACCCCACCAGACCACATTGTTGTCAGCGTTGTCATGCCCAACAGGCTGATTTCTCACATCTCGCGTGGACCTGCCCACGAGTCCACACTTTCTGGGTGGCGGTACACGATCTTTTAAGTAAAATGATACAGATTCCTCTGGTGCCTTTACCGGAGATAGCCCTCCTGGGATATGTGGTCCAGATCCCCATAAAAGTGCGCAGGTTCATAGCTATCTCCCTGCTCCTAGCCAAAAGAGAGGTCGAGATTTATTGGGGTAGTAAGAGGGCCCTGACGTTGGCTGGCTGGATCCAAAGCCTTGCGACCTGTTCCATGAAGAGCGAGCTGTATGCTGACACTATTCCGCCTTCTTCCAGACCAAAAGACGTATAAGGCCCCTTCCGCACTTTTCTCGCTACACAGCAGCAAAATCCCCCCTCGCAACAGGAGCAGGGTATGGTACCGACGGGAGTGGCTTAGGGAAATGAGCTACATCCATACACGTACCTGGACACACTCCACGTATGCATACCCAATGGGCCCATGGATCGTGCTGGTAGGTGGGGATGGGGGGTATTCTGGGAGGGAACCGCTGGACCGTAACGATGATGAACCTATGGACGGAGTTCAATTTATGCCAAATATGATATTGTCACCATTTGCTTGTCCTACTGTGCCTTAATTGATGTATTGTACTGATGGTGTTTAAACTGTACCCTATATATACTGCAATTGAACTCTGTGCTCTGCTTTATTTTTCACAAAATGCTAAATAAAGCTTAAAACAAAAAAAGTTTAGGGTGACCTGCAGCAACATTGGTTTAACGCGGAGTGGCTAAGGAGCCAAGTGGCACATTGGATGTCATAAAAAAGAGCTTTCAGCTCATTCTCTAGGTCCTGAGGATAACCCCAAAACATCAGTGGGTTTGAAACGCGTAGACCTCTTTCTTCGTCCAAACAAGTATTCTGTGATAAATTTTGCGTATCAAGTCCAAAAGAATATTGCATCAACTAATGTATGTAAGTTTCGTCGGACCTGAATACATACCTGTTTGGCCTAAGTTCCCCCTGGGCTTGTGTTGCTCCAATTCATTCTACCACAATTTTTCACCTTTCCCTTGGGCTGCTTTACTTTTCCTTTCTTCTACTATTTCATGGATTTTGAGCTTGCTCACATTGTGTAAATATTTGTAACTATAAAATATGCAGGTGGCCACTATTTGGTATAATCCAAACTTGATAGTATAGCCTTACACGTGAAATCGCACACACAAACCCCTCCAGCACTCCCTACTGCATCATGCCAACTCACCTCAAAGCCTAACCGATAAAATGATGCAACCTGGTCTTCATTTACCACCTACTCCGAAGAAAATGTTGGCAAAGTCCTCAGTGTCCTGAACCCGGCCAATCACTTTGCTGGCCCGCTTCCTGCAAATGCAGTCAAAGACCTAACTCCTCTGCTTCTACCTCTCTGGTCCAAGATCATAAACTGTTCACTCCAACAAGGTTGCATCCCATATTGCCTCAAAGTAGGCTAAGTATCACCCATACTAAAGAAGCCCAGGGCAGATCCTGCGGACCTGAAATACTACCGCCCTATCTCCAATATTCCAACCTTACCCAAGCTCCTGGAAAAATGTGTGCATCTACAACTAACAAAGCATATCGATCACTTCGACCTCCTTAACAAACACCAATCCGGCTTTCGGGCAGGTCATAGCACTGAATCAGCCATGACACACATAATAAACGACGCATTGCAAATCCTCGACCAAAATGGCTCCTGTTTACTTATCCTTCTAGACCTCTCCTCAGCCTTCGACACGGTCAAACATGAAAACTTGTTAAACATCCTGGAACACAGAATGGGTCTATCAGGGCAGTACTAAATTGCTTTAACTAATTTCTCCAAAATCGGACACAACAATTCAAAGTCAATAAATCCTTGTCCAAACCAGTCCCAGTGACGTTGGGAGTCCCATAAGGCTCCTCACTATCCCCTACACTGTTTAATCTCTGCATGGAACCACTCACTGAAATTCTACAAGACTCCAACGTGCAATATCACATGTACGCAGACGACACACAACTATACCTTAAGATCCACACCGTAGAGGACATCAAAGTACTTAACACAATGCTCAGAAATACCCTTGCCTGGCTAGCAGAAAATCATCTCAAACTGAATGCCCTAAAGACTGAATTCCTTCTAATAGTTCCAACCGCACAAATCCCCAAAATGCAAGACTGGCTTAAACACATTACGGCGTTCAACGTCCAACCCTCCATTGTGAACTCAGCGAAGTCACTGGGAATAACATTGGACAGTAACCTTAACATGCAGAAACATATCAGTAGTGCTACAAAGGGAGCAAACTTCCAGATACACACACTGCGGAAAATGAAACCCTTCCTGCCACCCAATGACTTCAAGGAAGCAGCACAAGCTCTAATTATCCCTAGAGTTGAATCTCCAAGCATGATGATGCACCATAGTCACTCCCCGCAGTCAGGGCAATGCTAACCTCTTGATTCTGCCCAACTGAGAGATTTGAAGCATAAAGCTGAGAAAAATACGTGGACCATTCTGCTTCTGGGATTAAAATAGGTTTTGACTTCTCTCTCCCATCACAGAATTTTTCTATCAATGCCCAATACTTCCTAGTGCCCCCAGAAAGAGCCACCTCTCGAAGTCTAACCCATTTTTTGTCTTCAGCCCTCCTACGATCCAATGTCATTTTCCTTTTCCGTACCTGTTTCAGTCTACTTATTTCTCTTTGCCTTTGTATCATGGGCTTCCCAAATTGGTCTCTAATTAAACCATTAATTTCCCAATTTAGTTTTTTAATTTCCCATGGTATTATTACTAATGGAGTAAAATTAGTGACTTGCTTCTTTCTTCCAAAAGTTCTAATTGCAGCCAATAGTACTCAAACCTCTGAACCGGGGTTTCTTGGATGGAAATAAAGACAGTATTTTCGAAGACCTTCTTACAATTTGGAAGCAAATTATTTGACCAGCAAGTATGCCCATTATTACAATTATATGAGACCTTTTCATCCCTCTGAATCCAGAGTTCGGGATTCTCAATTTCTATATCTCTTCTTACAGCTAAAATACTATGGTCCCTCGTATTTGTGGCATATACCTTAAAATGTGTACATACATTAAATATTTGAAAAGATACTGCCATATAATCAATTAGGGAGTGACTGTATACACCCCGGAAGGTATAAGCAGCCGGGAAGTCCTCTGGAAATCTACAGTTTAAAGTTACAAGGTCTAAACTTCTAGGATTTTGCAAAAGTAACAAGCCTTGTTTATCTGACCTTAGATGGAATCGCAATACAGAATCTGGGATGGCCCATACCTCCTCCAATTCGGGGTTTGAAAAATACATAACTGCACTATTGGATAATTTAGGGTTAAAGTCACCCACCATCATTATACATGAGCATTCTTCGTTGTTACTTAACCTTTGCATAAAGTACAGATTGAATCAACCAATACATTTGACGCTCTCCCTGGAGGAATATACATGTTTACTAGTAAAAGAGAAATTGCTTGCCCGAGCTTTCTTCACCAATCCTCAACTTGACTCCGATACAGCATTTTGAGAGGTGCTTGTAGATCACAGGATCCCATCTTATGTCACAGCTAAGTAAAATAGCTAACCCTCCACTTGCATGCCCTTTTACAGATTATTTTGCTGTACAATGATACACATAAAAATTCAAAAAACTGAAAATCCTCCCCCATCCACGTTTCCTGGAGGAAGATTTATTTGGGGTCAAATTCTAATAGTGGTTTAAGCTTGCAACTTGTTTTTCCTACCACCGCTACATTGGATACGATTCTTCTCTAACACTCTCCAGCGAATTCACAAACATATCAACGTCTGGTACCCATCTAGCAGGACCTGCCACAAACATTTTCATCATTCTCAACCTGGCTGTCTATTTTGCCATCTGAAAGGCATTTCCCCTCCCCGCATCATCAGTAATTGCTTTATGAGCACTGCATTTTACTATTGCCAGTCATTTGGGAAGAGTCAAAATTGTCAAAAGTCACTCTATCAGCAGACCATGTTGAATTTTGTTCTCATGTAAAGTCAAGAATCCTCTCTCTGTCCAGATGCTTTCAAAATTATGGGCCACCCCAAAGGCATACTGGCTGTCAGTATAAATATTTACAGCTAGTCCTTTACTTAATTCACATGCTCGCAAAAGAGCTATCAGTTCTGCAGCATGCGCTGATCTCAAACTATAGTGTCCAGAGTGATAATAGCATACAACGCTGTAGTGGTACCATCTGACAATTTGAAGCAAGAGCCATCAACATATAGTTCCCCTTGAGGATCAGATGAAGGAGCATCAGTCAGGTCTACCCATCCCTTCATCTCCTCCTCTGTCTGAAACAGACAATCATGGACATCCTTGTCCTCTTCTTCTGAAGGGAGGGGTAGTTACGTGGCTGGATTCAGTGGACGAAGCTTTCGCAGGAAAACAGATGCCCGGACGCTGGTGGAACAAATACAAGATAAAACATGGCAGCTTAAAGTAAAGTGGAGTCCAGACACTACGTCCTCCAAAGAAAAAACAATAAGATTGCCGAGAAATTTTGAGCAATGCTGTAGATGGTGTCAGATGCCAAAAATCATTCCCAACAAATTCAAGTTTAGGGTGACCCGTGACTTACAGCCAGTCTTCACTACTAGTTGGGCATGGCTTAAGCTGGGCCGTATCACTCACACACAAACATTATAATCCTCCTCTCTTACAATTCCTAATGCCACTTTCCTACCTATAGCTAGCGAAAAACTGGTACAAAGGACCTGCACTAAATTTAACATAGACATGATGGGTGACCTCTATCCGGCTGGCCACATTTTTGATCCCGAGGATATGTCTACCTTTTCGGATGCCACATTCATGGGTCGATTTATTCTGGCCCGCTTACGCTCGGCCCTGCGAGCCCGACTGCCCGACTACCCACTAGAGCCTCCCTCATTTCCCCCCTCACATTGGTAAACACTAGCAGCAAGGGGTTCCATATCATATCCCACTTGTATAGGGCGTGTTCTGACCTGATCCCAGTGGACGATGATAGACTACGTAGCGAATGGGAACTAGACCTAGGCATCCCAATCACTGATGAACAATGGACAGCTTGCTGCAAAGTTACTTGAACCGTGTCTCTCAACAGCAGACATAAACTGATCCACTTTGAATTTTTACGTAGAATTTATATTACACTAGCCAGTAGGCACAGAATAGACACCACCAGACCACATTGTTGTCAGCGTTGTCATGCCCAACAGGCTGATTTCTCACATCTCGCCTGGACCTGCCCACGAGTCCACACTTTCTGGGTGGCGGTACACGATCTTTTAAGTAAAATGATACAGATTCCTCTGGTGCCTTTACCCGAGATAGCCCTCCTGGGATATGTGGTCCAGATCCCCATAAAATTGCGCAGGTTCATAGCTATCTCCCTGCTCCTAGAAATAAAGAGAGTTCGAGATTTATTGGGGTAGTAAGAGGGCCCTGACGTTGGCTGGCTGGATCCAAAGCCTTGCGACCTGTTCCATGAAGAGCGATCTGTATGCTGACACAATTCCGCCTTCTTCCAGACCAAAAGACGTATAGGGCCCCTTCCGCACTTTTCTCGCGACACAGCAGCAAAATCCCCCCTCGCAACAGGAGCAGGGTGTTGTACCGACGGGAATGGGTTAGGGAAATGAGCTACATCCATACACGTACCTGGACCCATGGATCGTGCTGGTAGGTGGGGATTGGGGGTGTTCTGGGAGGGAACCGCTGGACCGTAACGATGATGAACCTATGGACGGAGGTCAATTTATGCCAAATATGATATTGTCACCATTTGCTTGTCCTACTGTGCCTTAATTGATCTATCGTACTGATGGAGTTTAAACTGTACCCTATATATACTGCAATTAAACTATGTGCTCTGCTTTATTTTTCACAAAATGTTAAATAAAGCTTAATAAAAAAGTTTAGGGGACCCGCAGCAACATTGGTTTAACGCGGAGTGGCTAAGGCGCCAAGTGGCACATTGGATGTCATAAAAAAGAGCTTCAGCTCATTCTCTAGGTCCTGAGGATAACCCAAAAACATCAGTGGGTTTGAAACGCGTAGACCTCTTTCTTCGTCCAAACAAGTGTTCTGTGATAAATTTTGCGTATCAGGTCCAAAAGAATATTGCATCAACTAATGAATGTAAGTTTCGTCGGACCTGAAAACATACCAGTTTGGCCTAAGTTCCCCCTGGGCTTGTGTTGCTCCAATTCATTGTACCACAATTTTTCACCATTCCCTTGGGCTGCTTCACTTTTCCTTTCTTCTACTATTTCATGGATTTTGAGCGTGCTCACACTGTGTAAATATTTGTAACTATAAAATATGCAGGTGGCCACTATTTGGTATAATTCAAACTTGATGGTATAGCCTTACACGTGAAATCGCACACACAAACCCCTCCAGCACTCCCTACTGCATCATGCCAACTCACTTCAAAGCCTAACCGAAAAAATGATGCAACCTGGTCTTCATTTACCACCTACTCCGAAGAAAACGTTGGCAAAGTCCTCAGTGCCCTGAACCCGGCCAATCACTTCGCGGACCCGCTTCCTGCAAATGCAGTCAAAGACCTAACTCCTACGCTTCTAACTCTCTGGTCCAAGGTCATAAACTGTTCAATCCAACAAGGTTGCATCCCATATTGCCTCAAAGTAGGCCAAGTATCACCCATACTAAAGAAGCCCATGGCAGATCCTGCGGACCTGAACAAATACTGCCCTATCTCCAATATTCCAACCTTACCCAAGCTCCTGGAAAAATGTGTGCATCTACAACTAACAAAGCATATCGATCACTTCGACCTCCTTAACAAACACCAATCTGGCTTTCGGGCAGGTCATAGCACTGAATCAGCCGTGACACACATAATTAACGACACATTGCAAATCCTCGACCAAAATAGCTCCTGTTTACCCATCCTTCTATACCTCTCCTCAGCCTTCGACACGGTCAAACATGAAAACTTGTTAAACATCCTGGAACACAGAATGGGTCTATCAGGGGCAGTACTAAGTTGCTTTAACTAATTTCTCCAAAATCGGACACAACAATTCAAAGTCAATAAATCCTTGTCCAAACCAGTCCCAGTGACGTTGGGAGTCCCATAAGGCTCCTCACTATACCCTACACTGTTTAATCTCTGCATGGAACCACTCACTGAAATTCTACAAGCCTCCAACGTGCAATATCACATGTACGCAGACGACACACAACTATACCTTAAGATCCACACCCTAGAGGACATCAAAGTACTTAACACAATGCTCAGAAATACCCTTGCCTGGCTAGCAGAAAATCATCTCAAACTGAATGCCCTAAAGACTGAATTCCTTCTAATAGCTCCAACTGCACAAATCCCCAAAATTCAAGACTGGCTCAAACACATTACAGTGTTCAATGTCCAACCCTCCATTGTGGACTCAGCGAAGTCACTGGGAATAACATTGGACAGTAACCTTAACATGCAGGAAACATATCAGTAGTGCTACAAAGGGAGCAAACTTCCAGATACACACACTGCGGAAAATTAAACCCTTCCTGCCACCCAATGACTTCAAGCAAGCAGCACAAGCTCTAATTATCCCTAGAGTTGAATACGGATGTGTCTCTCTGTGCGGACTACCCAAAACCTCTACGGCTCCATTACAAGCTTCAATCAATGCAGCAGCAAGACTCATAACTGGCTCTAAACTAAGCTCCCACATTTCCCCTGATCTACAACTCCTGAACTGGCTACTTGGAAGCCCGAATTCATCTGAAAATAGCATGCCTGATGCACAAAGCCATGCATCACAAGGCCCCCAGCTACTTGGCACAGAAACTGACAATCTCGGGGGGGGGGTCAGACCCTCAAGAAATGCTGAAAAACTACTTCTGCAACCTCAAAAATTCAATAAGAAAAAAACATATAACCGATCCTTCTCTGGGATGGCACCTATAATTTGGAATGCCTTACCCCCTGAAACCAGACTCAACCCTTCCACGACCTCATTCAAAAAGGAAGTAAAAGCCATCCTCTTGGCCAAATTCACATGAATATGATACATAGAAGCAAGCAATCTTGACATTATACTGACCCTCGGTCTCACACTACGAGACAGACCGTTTATCGCTTCTTACTTTGTTCGTCCTTGTATAATACGCCACTGTACATATGTTTGATATTTACCTGCTCCTCTTTTTCTTTTATGTATATGTAACATTTATTGACTGTATAGCGCTCTGATATCTGTCAGAGTCTTGTTTGCGCTCTATAAAACTTTCAAATAATAAATAATAAATATGTTTGTAATGTTTGTATGGTCTTAAAAATATCCCCAATATTCATGTAAATATTAACACAACTGGCTTGTTGCAAAAAATTGAAAAAAGCAACATAAGAACTAAAAAGAAAGAAATATTTATTAAGGTTTACAATCACTACGAGTGTATTGTGTGATTGGTATGAGTGATGTGGTGACTAAGTGTCAGTATTGGCAGTTTTTGTGTTATTTCGATTATAGTTTGGTCCAGCCTTACTGACTAAGGGCCAGAACCCTTTTTTGATCCTTTGGATTCAGTGTGGCACATCTTTTGATAGTAATATGAGGTGCAAAAAATGTTAATTTGTACCCAGTCAGACGAGCACTGGTAAGGTGCTGTGTCTTTGTTTTATTCAAAAGTACATCCACAGCATGCAGTGTCATTACTGTGAGATCATGATTGAGAATGAGCCCTGCCGATTGTCGGATACAGACCGCCACAGCGGCTCTTAAACAACTCGGGAGGGCTCTGGCGATAGGGTCAGGCATAGCAGAAAAATGAGCAAACAGCCTGCGCTTACCTCCAAAGGCTTGTGTTAACACAGAGAATGCACATGCAGTGCTTCGTGTACGTATAATACCTAGGGCTTCTTATAATCAGGCGTGCCAAGCACAGGTGAAGAGCAAAGCGCAACTTTTAATTGTTCAAAAGCATGCTAACATTCATTCGTCTAAGGCAAGGGTTCATGCACATCTTTAGTTATCAAGCGAAGCAGAGGCTTTAGTAATAAAGAATAAACAGGTATCCAGTGCCGACAATACGAGGTGATGCCTATGAAAGCACGCACATCCCTCTGAGTCACAGGAACAAGCATCTTAACAACAGCATCAACTCGCTCAGTTGTTAGCCTCCGACCCTCCTTTGACTGCAGGTGACCTAATTAGGTGACCTGCTGTTGACAATATTAGAATTTGGAAAGAGACACTTTATGTCCTGTTTGTGCCAAATGCTTTAACAATTTACCAGTGGCATCCTGACAACCCTCTTTGGTATCGGAGGCAATAATACATTACCTATGGGAAGAGAGAGAGAGTCCAATTGACTTTTAAAAGCTTGGCTATAAATACTAGGACTTTCAGTGTACCCCTGAGGAACTCTACAAAATTGAAAACTTCTACCCGCTAAAGCGAAGCCTAATAAATGCCAGCTGTCTGGATGACAGGGATGCTAAAAAAGGCATTTTTCAAATCAATAACAGAAAACAATTTAGCTGTGGGAGGAATCATCGTTAAAAGGAAGGTAATATCAGGGACTACTGGAAACTGAGGAACAACTATTTTGTTTATCTCTTGCAGATCAATCACAAAACGATAAACATCAGGATGTGCATCAGGGGAATCCACAGGTGCAGTTTTAGGAATAGGGAGAATGAGGCTACTACACACGTTCGCTACTGTCTCCTCTACCACCCCCGATTTGATCAGGTCCTGTATAATCTGCATCAAAGCTTGTTCCCAAGCCTGTGATATTTTGTATTGGGAAATACGAGGAAATACAACATTAGCTTTGACCTTTAATGAAACTGGTGGTATAAGTAACAAACCCCTTCAAAACAAGTGAAAAAAATCCGACACACTCTCCTCTTTCTTCTGCCAACATTTCATTATCTTATCCCAATCCACTGATCTATGTGGGAGAAGAGAATGCATATAGGTAATAATGCGGCTTGGCATGTCCAAAATTTCAGGCTTCTCACCAGCCTTTCTCTCCTTATCCCATGCCCTAATCTCATTCCAAGTACCACTCAGCTCCGCTGCATGGTCCTGCGTATGCACTTGCCGCCAAATGTCCCCTGGCACCATAAACCCAAAGCACATCTCAATGTCTGCTAAAGTCATGACTGACGGGGAATCAGCCTCTGTTAATTCCTCATAATATGCGGTAACTGACTTTTAAGCACCTCACTTCTCTTACATGGGGTATAGTCCCATTGTTCCCAAAAATGAGCCTCCACCCTCTGCTGAACCACATCTCCATTCTGGTTACGCTGTTCTTGGATCTCAGGGTAAAAAACATGGTGTACCTCTCTCATTGGAAATTGGGACACTGCAGTTGGACTACGATTATGCAATCTTTCTCGATAATCGAGAAGCGCCCCAACATTACCAAAAATGAGTGCAGGGGTCATACCAACTTAATATACACAATCTCGAATATCATAAATACCTTGAGGAGATGGGCCTCCAATACACTGTTCCCACAAACCAATCAATGTAGCTGACATATGCTGAAGGGCATGCTGTTGTACAAACCGGTCAAAATCTTTCATCACACTCTATATATTTTCCACAGTATAAATCGGATTCCAAATCCATTGTCCTGCCTGATTTGCAACCATCTTCTTCTCTTCTTCACCCACATCGGCCCAAATCAATGCCCGCCCCATTCCCTCCCGTGTTGCTACCTAATCCCCTCCTTTTGACCCTCGTACTGGTGTCCCAACACTAACCAACACCATGGATGAAATACCTGGGAAAAACACAAGAGGTACAGATGCAGGTCACAATATCAGCAATGATTGTGTGGTGGGTGTAAGAGAATGAGGAGAAACATGAGGGGAAGTAACAGACACTGTAGGGGGCCTACAGTCACCACACTCGCATGTTGCAAACTGGAGGGGAGACAGAGAGAGCGTGAACCAAAGCTGTTGAATCTGTGGAAAGACCAGAAGGGGGCGGTGGGGTAATGAAGGACTGAAGTGACGGAACAACAGGATATATTTTCTGTCGGGCATAGGAAGGTGGGGGACAAGTGTCCAACAGATCCTCTACAAAAGGATCTTCATCCTCTCAAACAACATAGGACTTATTACATTGCAATCAAAACTTCCTATCTGCAGATTTAGTACCCTTTTGAATTTGCTCCTTATCATAAGCCACCACTTTCTGAACCCTTGTTTGCATTGCCATCTTCCTAGACTCCTTTTCAGCAAATATACACCTCTGTTTAGCTTATTTCTGTCATACCTGCAAAGTATCAAACATCGACTGCCTACTTCTACTAGCAAATAATTAGTCCTGTAAATAATTCAGTTTTTTTTTCATCAAAGGTACCTTCCAGTGGCCACTGAAGCTCAATATTGTCCCTCGTATAAGTGTGCCACAATGTACGAAACATAATAGGACCAATACCGTGCTTCACATAAATCTCAAAACTCGGAGTGCCTTCCGGAGGTGTAGGCTGATTTTCCTCCAGCCCTTGGCCAGTAGAACAACAGCAGCGCTCCAAGCACAACACTTTACTCCAACAAGGCATTCTAGCATCAGACGCATTCACTCTGCACCTAAATCAACACACACACACACACACACACACACACACACACACACACACACACACACCCACACACACACATACACACACACCAAGAACACACAAACCAAAGAGCTCTCCAGGTCAGTCCTCAGACTGCACCAAGACAAGATAGGCTCCAGCCCTAGGCCTTTTCAATATTAAACCAAATTCAGCAAGTGGCCTGGCAGAACATTCAAAACGCTTCATATCACAAGGGTCCACAGACTCACCAAGTTAATCAAGACGGCGCTGCACTTACCAAAACTCACCGGTGCACACGGGTCAGACAAGATTATTCTCCACTACTGACTCTTTGGACCAAATGGTCAGAACCAAGGGTTTCGCCTTTTCAGGACCCCAGCCGAGATGACCACTAGTCGAGGAGCCGCCCAATCAGACAGGCAGGGCAGCAACAAAAACCAAGCTGTATCATATGGGGATCCCCGATCCGCCCATCTGGCCAGATGCAAACCCGACCCCCTCGACCCGATTACGGGTGGGATGGGTCACATGGTGGATTTCCTGTTCGGGCACCAACGGAAGAAAGTGACACACTCGCGTCACCCGGGTCACTTTTGACCTCCTCTTGCAAAAAATGAAGAGTTGATGATGCAGTAGACAATACTAGCAAACTAGTTTATTCACAAAGTACACTGCAGTGGAGACAAGTCTGACCAGCCTCCTGTGATGGCTGACGAGGGACTGACTCTAACAAGCATAATGTTACATTATGTAGGTTGCGGAGCCCACAAAGACACGCCAATTATTAAAAAGTACCAGTAGCTGTTGTAATCCAATGGGGGCACAGAACATAAGTTTTGATTATTTGGCCTGGTATAAGCTATCTACTGTCCAAGGTCGCCTGAGCTATCTTCCCTTCTAGACAGGTGGGAGAAGGCCTCTATGTAACAGAAAAGGCATACGTTAATGAGCAAATTTCAGCATTGGAGAAACAAAACTTACCAAGGACCATTTCTTATAAATGAGCAAGTAACCGTTCTGATAACAAAAGAAAATGGCGTCTTCGAGAGCTAAAATGGTGGCACAGATGTCAACCTTACACAGCATCTGTATTTACTGATTGCGTCCACACACAATATGCAGATATAATGTATTAGCCATATAAATGCTAACATAATATTGGGTAAAACATGAGTAAGAAGATAATGTTACATTTCCACTCTATCACGCAGACACGCAGCCCTTGCGCTCCTGTTGGACTTCCACAGAAAGTCCTGGGGACCACAATGGCTCCCATGGAAACCCACACAAAGCTTTTTTTTTTTATTTGGCCTCAGGGAGAATCCCTCAACCTCACCCCATAAGGTCCAGCCTCCATAGACCTTATTCTTGTTTCAATTTTCAAAACTGAATAATCATGTCCTGAAATGGCAGTCACAACATTTCTCTTCATGTTTCAGTGAACCAATGAGAACGTGAGCTTCAGTGGGATTTTGTGGGAGTCTTTTTTTCACACAGGCGATAGATGACTGATAGAAATAAAACCCCCTCTGCTGGTCAGATTGCACTATTATTTGAGTTTGTGTGGCCATGGGACTCTCGAGAGCATCCCGCGAACACAACTGTTCAGATATACAATGTTTTTTCATCTTAATTTCTCAAAAACTACTGTACCAATTTACAGTAGCTCACAAACAGCATGGTTTGTGGACCAAGATCTAGCTTTCTGACGAATTTTTTATAATCCATTCAGCCATTTTTTTGGTACCAGAGTTCATTTTTCTTATGGAAAATGACATTGAGAAATTGGGTTTTGACACCCCATTTGTTTATCACACCACTTCACAGGACTTCTTCAGGCCTCAGTCAAGTGAAAAATTCTTATAATGATGTATTGTCTCTGATTTTTAGGTAATAAAATTCTTGTTCTGCTCAATTAATTGATGACTATCAAGTCCAGAGCTTCCAAATCGAAAATTTCTTTTTTGTCACAATATTTCATCTGTCGTCCACGAATGGTATCTAAATGTGGTGTAGTTTTTGACACCACACTCAGAGACCATTCGAGGGGGACGGTCTGTCACCAATACTGTGGATGACAGATGTATTTGGAAGCTCTGGACTTGATAGTCATCAATGAATTGAGCAGAACAAGAATTTTATTTCCTCAAACATTGACGATTTTGACTCCAAGGACTCCACCCCCTGGACCAGTCTTTCTTTCTTTAATGGAGAGGAGGGCCCCACAGCCTCCATCTCCGGGCTGATTCATCCCCGGGCCTGTGTGGGGGGACCCGATCTCACATGCATAATTTTTTCATATTTTCCCTGCATGGCCCCCCGCATTTGTATGACTTCACCCCTGGGAGGTGGCGATCCCCGGTATGTGTGCGGAGGCAGGAGCCCATCTATGCTTTATTTTTCAATTATAGACCTAGGGAGGTGGTGGTCCTTGCGGCTATGAGGTATCTGCATGGCTGCCCACATTTGGATGAGTTAGTCCTGGGGCGGTGTCGGTCCTCCGGGCTGTGAGGGGGGTGCATGGCAACCCCGCATTTCCTTTATCTTTGCTAATTATAACTGGTGAAATTCAGTGTTTTATTTTTAGGTCCAAACGCTATTTTGGCACTACCATTTTCACCCAGCTATAATTAGAGATTAACTTTCATTTTTCACAGTATATATATGTAATTCCAGATGTCATCAGTGACGTCATCAGTGATGTCACTGACCATATCATGGGTAATATGTGAGGGCATAAGCACTGCATTGTGGGAGCATTAGTTCTAGTTAGCTCAGGTAACAATAACTGCTGAATTTCACTGGTTTCGTATGTGTGAAATCTGACCCTAACTATAACATCCTGTAACCTTAGTTTACACCTAAAAAACTAAGGTTACAGGGATGTTATAGTTAGGCTCAAATTTCCCACATAGAAAATCTGTGAAATTCAGCAATTATTGTTACCTGAACTAACTATACACCCTGCAATGCACTGCTTATGACCTCACATATTACTCATGAAGTGGCTAGTGGCATCACTGATGACATCATCCAGTGAGGTTAAGTATTATCTAAGAGTTACTGATTGTTAAACATATATACTAAGCTACTACAAAAGTTACATTTGTATAGTAGCTGTACTATCCATGAGTGATACTACTTTTAGCATACAATATGTAGTGGGTGTGTGACTGTATGTATCTGTATGTAAGTGGTTGTATGTGTGGAGAAGTGGTTGTGTGAGAAGCTCTGTGAGTGAGTGAGTGGCTGTTTAAGTGGGTGCCGCTCGCAGTCGTGTCAGTGACCTGTGAAAGAGGAGGGAATCACTTTGCCATCCATCTGCCCTGAAGTCGGGACCCTCGAACATTGAGCCCGTGTGCTCCTTCTTTTTCGGAATAATTTGGGCCTGGAAGACGGAACTCTGCTTGAGCCTGTGTGCTCCATCCCGGGTTTTGCCCAGCAGCTAAGGGAGTTGAGGCAGTCAGCGGGAGCGGGACTGCGAGGCCCAGAGGTTCTTGCGCCTGGTCATCGCGCGCACCTGGTGCCTCTTCCCGCCCCCTCCTCCCTGTAAGCTCTTAACGACTCACGGCCCCCGCTCCGCGGGAGCCGCTCGCAGTCGTGTCAGCGACCTGTGAAAGAGGAGGGAATCACTTTGTCATCCATCTGCCCTGAAGTCGGGACCCTCGAACATTGAGCCCGTGTGCTCCTTCTTTTTCGGAATAATTTGGGCCTGGAAGACGGAACTCTGCTTGAGCCCGTGTGCTCCATCCCGGGTTTTGCCCAGCAGCTAAGGGAGTTGAGGCAGTCAGCGGGAGCGGGACTGCGAGGCCCAGAGGTGCTTGCGCCTGGTCATCGCGCGCACCTGGTGCCTCTTCCCGCCCCCTCCTCCCTGTAAGCTTTTAACGACTCGCAGCCCCCGCTCTGCGGGAGCCGCTCGCAGTCGTGTCAGTGACCTGTGAAAGAGGAGGGAATCACTTTGCCATCCATCTGCCCTGAAGTCGGGACCCTCGAACATTGAGCCCGTGTGCTCCTTCTTTTTCGGAATAATTTGGGCCTGGAAGACGGAACTCTGCTTGAGCCCGTGTGCTCCATCCCGGGTTTTGCCCAGCAGCTAAGGGAGTTGAGGCAGTCAGCGGGAGCGGGGACTGCGAGGCCCAGAGGTGCTTGCACCTGGTCATCGCGCGCACCTGGTGCCTCTTCCCGCCCACCTCCTCCTCCTACTTAGCCTAGCTTCCAGACGCGTACACGGGACGCGCGCGGACGGAAGCACGGGCAAAGCCCGGGCCAAGGGCGGGCCCGTCTAAGGCCATCATAGGCCGGGGTAGGCTGGGCTGGGCCTACCCTCTTGTGTTAGCTACCTGAGCCTTTGGTTTATAAATCTGTTACCGTTCTTCTAAGCCCTCTACCTATCATTGTTAGAAATGCCCTCACCGGCAAGGGAGGGCACCCCGATGAAGCAGGGAGGGGCTAAAAATAGGACCTTAGATAATTATTTTCCCCGGGCTGCGGGAGAAGGGGACAAGGAGAGTACCCTGGTTAGGCTTAGGGCGGAGCGTAGACGCTCTATAGAAAACCTGAAACATAGGCCCCTCGGTGAAAACTCCACCTCACTTAGTGAGGAACCAAACACAATAGACGATGTTCCCCTCTTGTTGAGGGAATGTACCAATATTCCATCAGATCCAACCACAAGTTTAACCCCTGCCAATAGCCCAAGCCAAAGCAGCGTGACCATAGACCTGATTTCTCAGCCTCCCCCGGCCCCCAAAGCCAAACCCAAGCTAGTTACTGTGCAAGGGGTACATGGGCCCCCACCGAATAAATGCAGGAGGAAGTCGAGGGGTGCTCAGGGTAAAAATAAAACAAAAATCCCCCACTCTGAGTTTGGGAGGCCTTCAAAACCCCCACCACCCACTGAGAGGTTAGTGGAAGAGGTACACTCAAAATCCACTGAACAGGCTGCTACTGCTCCCACCCCGATAAATGACACAGGAAATAATGTAACTAGTGTCTCCCCCTCTGTTGTTCCGCGAGGAAATTTGGAATTCTTGCTCAGGTCCCTATTATTGCCAATCAGTGAGAGCATTAAAAAGGTCGAGATCAGACTCACCATCCTGGAGGCTACATTAAACAGTATGAAAACCTCGTCCGGCCTCCATGGTAGATCCCCAGAGACCATCTCCACTTCCACGGCTCCCCAGAGGCCCTCAAATAGGGCAGAGAGTCTAGCCCTTCCACAGGCTGTTACTGTTGTTGCCCCTCCTCAACCCCCCAGGACTAACTCTGTACCAACCAAGCCACCTAATTCCAGCAGGTCATCTCCCCCTGTAGACCCAGCTCCTTCAACACAACCCAGTGATGGCACTGCTCCCCCACCTTTAATGAAGCTTCCCCCTAGGCCACGTAGGCCCAATCTACCTCCAGAGGCAAACGAGTACACGGTAGTTATGGCTGGTGTTCCCCCACTTGAAGTTCGCGAAGTTGAGAACTTTTGCTCATTGAAAAGCAAGGTAATCAAGTGGTTGAACGTGAATAGACCCCTCCCGGTATATCTAAATAATGAAATCATAATGGTTAGAAGGGTGCCCTGGGTGGGTAAAACATACAAATCCTTAATAGGGGATTGCATATTGGTGAGTTTCAGAGACGCTGGAACTGTTACTCATATATGTCAAGGGAAGAATAGGTCACTGGAATCAACAATTCAAACCCTCCATGTGTCTTTCTTTTTCCCCCCTATCCCAATGCACCCTACTCAAACTCATGACAACTGGACGAGGGTCGTCCGGAGGGGAAGACATCACAAATTTAACACTCGGCCATTATCTCGCCGCCCAAAGCTACCGTTTCACAGCTTCAACCGATTTAGTTGCCTGAACGGTCTTGAGGGGGTTGATTAACACATGGGCAGTCTCTCCAACTCAATGGGCACTGTCTCTCTAGGAGATGGAAAAAAAGGGGTCTCAACACGGGAGTTGGAGCAGCAAAGCCCCCTAGTACAGCAAACTTCATCTAGCTGGGTTGGGGGGCCCGTGCCAGATGTGCCCATGGTTACAGATATGGAAAGCACAGGGGGAAGACATGGGCTGGATACAGGATGGGTAGAGCCAGAGGTGCAAACGGGGTTACAAGGGAGAACAGAGCAGGTCTATGAGGCACTGAGAATTATTTCCTGGAATATAGCAGGTTTGGCAGCTAAATTTAACAACAAAGAGTGGTGTGATTACATTAGTAAATTCCATGTAATCAGTCTGCAGGAGACATGGGCCCTTGATAATAACTTCCACATACAGGGGTATAAATGTTTTTTTGTACCGGCGCAAAAATCTAGATCAGGGAGAGCCATGGGAGGCCTATCCATTTATGTAGATCTAGACCTCCCGGGCAGTTGGTCTACCCCAGATTGGAAATCCCATGTTATGCAAGCAGCACGGTTTACGGGGAAGGGGCTAAGATTCACTGTTTTCAACATTTACAATAATGAGGTTGGGGGAGACCACACCTCACTTGTAGGAGAGTTGGAAGACAGATTGGGCCAGGAAATTACAGCTCAGAAAACGGGGCAGTCACACGCTCTGCTGGTCATGGGAGACTTTAACTGCCACCTATGCTCGGAACTGGTTCCAATAGACACAGAATGGTCTCAATGCCCTGTAGAGAATGGGCCGCATTTCTCCCACACGCCATCAGGGTTAGCTTTTAGTAAGCTCCGGCTTAATTATGACCTAGAGCACACTATCAATATGATGGGTACGCAGAAGGATGGCACCCTCCCACCCACATTCAAGGGCAGAGGATGCTCATCTATTATAGATTATATCCTGGTCTCAAGATCCCTATTAAGTAGAATCATTAGCGTAGGGATTGAATGGAGCAGTTTCAGTGACCACAACCCCCTCGTTTTGGAGCTGATGTATCGGGCGGGCTCAAAAAGCAGAGACCAACGCACAATCATGGAGAAGGTAACAGATCAGGGCAGAAGATTAAGGTGGTCCAAAATAAACGGGGAATCTTTTTACAAGTCCCTGGTGGCCGCTGGTAAATCCGCTATTAATGACTGCTTAGATATAGATGTCCAAGGACTGAGGTTACTTGAAGCATTCGGGCAGAGGGCTGACCTGTTTGATGGCCTATTGAAAACCAGCGCGCCCATAAGGAACCATTGCAACCCTCGATGGTTCGATAGAGACTGCTCAAAGGCTTTGAGGGAGCTTAAAAATAGCCTCAAAATTAAACCAAGGGACTCCCAACAAATTAAGGTGTGTAGGGAGAAATACAAGAGAGAGACCAAGAGGAGGAAACTTGCTCTACAGGGAGAAGCGTGGGCAGATCTAAGAGAAGCAGGGGAAAAAAAGGACATGTCCGGGTTCTGGAGAATTATTAATAAACCTACCTTCCAGGAAAATGACACCCCGGAGATAGCGTCCAACATCCTCCCAGAACAGTGGGTCACTCATTACAGGGGCTTGTATACCTATGAGCCCGGTACTTCCGTGGAGCCACCTGAGATCCCACTTCAGGCCTCAGCGGTAGTATTTACCATTAAAGAGATCACTGTTGGAATTGAGGGTTTGACCAAAAATAAAGCCCCTGGCCCTGACGGAATCCCCCCTGATTTGTTCCTGAGCTGTATAGAACTTTGGGCTCCCATAATGACGAGGGTCATAAATACTTCCATCACCTGTGGTTTTCCACCGTCTTGGTCCAAGGCCATAATTGTGCCGATTTTTAAGAAGGGCAACAGAGACGACCCTAAGTGTTATCGTCCTATCTCCTGATTGATGTATCTGCCAAACTCATGGGTAGGGCGATCCTTAATAGATTGTCCGAGTGGACCGAAGAAAATAACATCCTCTCGGACACTCAATACGGATTTAGGACGGGGAAGTCCACTAGTGATCAATGCCTGAACCTTTACATGCTGACTGCCAAATACATCATGGCCAGTGATGAATCCATTTACATGGGATTCATGGATTTGGCAGCAGCATTTGATCACGTTAATAGGGAGAAACTTTGGGTCATGATGTCTCGTATGGGGATAGAGGGTGGCCTAATTAACATCCTAAGGGAACTTCATAGTGACACTACGGCCAGGGTTCGATTTAACAGGGAGGGGGGATTGACCGACTCATTTCCCTGTAAGAGCGGAGTTCGGCAAGGCTGTATTCTTGCCCCTTTTTTGTTCTCCCTTTATATTAATAATTTGGAGCAGTTTTTATTAGACTTAAAGGCAGATCGCCCAAGGGCAGGGTCGCGTCATATCCCCGTTCTGCTTTACGCAGATGACGCGGTCTTGCTCGCACGCACACCCAGGAGCTTACAAATTTTGATCGACGGATTCGTTAAGTTCATGGGCTCCCTTGATCTTTTTGTTAACCTAGGCAAATCTTATGTGCTTCTGGCTGGTAAAAAACGTTGCTCCAAATTTACTTATAAAATTGGAAGTCACATAATAGAAGAGGTTAAGACATTTCCTTACCTAGGTGTAACTTTCGATGGTGCCTTACAGTTTAACTCCCTGGTTGAGGAGCGCTGCAGTAAAATGATCGCTACTAATGGGGCTATAGCAAGCTATGGCAGGAGGTTAGGCAGATGGAGCCCGGAACAGGTGATGAACCTGTACAGCTCCATATGCTGCTCCAAAGTAATCTATGGGGCAGAGGTATGGGGCTTTGTTAATACCACAAGAATACAACAGGAGGAAAACAAATACCTAAAACCATCCTGAGGGTACCCCCAAGTACTGCTGATTTCATAGCACACAGGGAGCTAGGGAGGCCCCACCTAGATGATTTGGTAAAACTAAGGCCAATTGTGGCCTGGTTAAAAATCTGGGTTAATCCTGATGCGTCACTAAGCAGAGAAATTTTAAAGGATTGCTTAGATAGGGACAAATGTATGCGAATATCATGGCTCAACTATGTAAGGAATACCCTAGAGGAACTAGGTTATGGGAACCTCTTTAACAACCCTGAAACAATTGTAGCCCAGCATAAGATGTTGGTAAAGAAAGCCTTTTTAGAGCAGAAAATGCAACGGAGAGCTGAGGCTGAAGGGCTTAAAAAGACATTGAGGGCCCATAACCTGGTTAAGAGTGTTGAGGGAATGGAGCCATATTTGTACCTCATGCACAATGCTCAGGACAGATTTTTGATGTGTCGCTTTAGACTTAACCTACTCCCATATCTATTGGCATCACCCGCAGGGTTCTCAACAACAATTGAGCAGAAGGGATCCTGCGGCTGCGACAACAGGTCTCCGCAGGATTCCCTTCACTTTGTTCTACTCTGCCCTTTTTTTAAAATGCCTAGGCGCAGATTCCTAGTGGAAATTTTAAAACAAGCCAATTTGGAACATGCTAATGAGGCACTAGTCTATTTACAAAAAGCATCGGACCCTTTAACATTGTGCTGTATAATGAATTTCATCAAAGTGGCGGTCCATTTAAGGGTAACCAGGGAGAAGAATGAAGTTTTAAACAAAAAATGGTTACTGATCTTTTAATGTGTTGCACTCTTCTTTGCTCTTTTGTATTATGTCAATATTAATTTTTATAATTGGGATCTTGAAATTGTTTAATGACTTTTTATTCATGTTTATATGTATGTGCTTTTATGGTGATTTTTAATCATCGACTAAAGAACCCTTGAATTGAATTGAAGTGGCTGTATTGGTGAGTGATTGGGTGTCTCAGTGGTTGTATGGCTGAGTGAGTGGCTCTGTGAGTGACTGCATGAGTGAGTGTGTGAGTGGCAAAATAAGTGATTGAGTGGCTGTTTGGTCAAGTGAGTTGGTGTTTGAGTGGCGGTATTAGAGAGTGTTTCTCTGTGTTAATGGTTGTATGGGTGAGCGAGTGTATGGGGGAGTGCTTGTATGGATGTGTGAATGGGTATATAAGTGGTTGTGTGAGTGAGTGTGTAATTGCTTATATGGGTGAGTGAATGAGTGGTTGTGTTTATAGGCTGTATGGGTGAGTGAGTGGGTGTGATAATGGCTGTATAGGTGATTGAATGGCTGTGTGAGTGGCTGTTTGAGTGAATGAGTGGGTATGTGAGTGTGTCTATGAGGGAGTGAGTGGGAGTGGTTGTGTGAGTACTTCTATAGGTCTGTAGAGGGGCATGTGAGTGGTTGTATAATGATGTGAATGTAAGTGTGAGTGGTTGTATTACACATAACTGGCTGTGTGAGTGGCTAAAGAGGTATAAAAGTGGGTATGTGAGTGCATATAGAGCTTGTATAGATGAGTGAATGGGTATGTAAATGATTGTATGGAGGAGTGTATTGGCGTATGAGTAGCTGTGTGGGTGACTGAGTAGCTCTGTTACTAATTGTATGGGTGAATGAGTGGCTATGTGAGTGTGTGAGTGGGTATGTGAGTGGTTGTATGGATCTGTGATAGGTGTGTTAGTTTTTGTGGGGGTTAGTGAGAGATTGCATTGGTGTGTGAGTGGGTGTGCGGGTGTCTGAGTGGTTATATGGATGATGTCATTATTGATGTCATTTGAGATGTCATCAGTGATGCTACTGACCATGACATGAGTTATGTAATATGTGAGGTCATAAGCAGTGCAATGTGGGGGCATAATTTATTGTTAGATCAGATAACTATAACTGCTGAATTTCACCGGTTTTGTTTTTTCCAGTTAATTTCTAATGCTTTTGAAATCCTATTTGCTAACTATAATGTCCCTGTAACCTTTGTTTTTTTCAGAAAATGTCTACCTTTTTAAATTCCGTTTAATTTCTATAATGTTCCTATAACCTTTCTTTTTTTCAAGCAACATGTATGTTTTTTTAATTTATTTGCTAACATACCATCCTTGTAAACTTTGGTTATTTTAATGAATTGCTATAGTTTTTTTATGTCATTTGAAAATATATTGCCCCTGTAACCTTTGGTTTATTTAGTGAATGGGTCTGTGAGTGGGTACATGAGCATCTGAGTGGTTTTGACAGTGGGTGTGACAGGGTATCAGTATATATGTGTGTGTGTATATTTGAGGGGGTGCATGAGTGTCTGAGTGGGTCAACGAGTAAGTATGAGAGTGTCTGAGTAGGTCTGTGAGTCTGTATGTTAGTGGGCCTGTGACTGGCTCTCCCAGTGTCTGAGTGGCTCTGTGAGTGGGTGTATCACAGTCTGAGTGTGTTGTTAGTGGCAGTGTATGTGCTTTAGTGCGTAATTGGCTGTCTAAGTGTCCAACTGTCTCTGTGGGTATGTGAGCAGATGTGTGAGTGAGTAAGCCACAACAGAACCGCACTTGCACCTTTTTCAAAATAGAGTCCACAGTGTTGTACAAAATTTCTACCCAAGTGAAGTATTTTGTACTGGTTAATTACTAAGTGATACCTTCTTGGATACACATCCAGTATGTATCCTACACTACACATGCATAATAGAGCACAATGAAACATCACCAGTGATGCAATGTAATTATTACTTGTGTGTTTTGTTAAATTGTGTTCACATGAATATTCATATAGAGAAGATGAGAAGAGTACAAAGAGGCACATCATCACAAAACCAGGGTCCCCCCGCTTAACCATACAAATTAAGTGCGTTGTTGTTTGGTCGAGATGTTCTCATAATCCTTAGCATCTACAACACATCACCAAAATCAGGGGAGAAGTGCTGGGTGGCTTTTTGGTAAGCTACTCAGAATCCACACAAAAGGTGGCAAGACCATTGCATACTACTAAGGCGGATAGGGTGGGGCCTAACAAACTAACCCTCAGGTGAGTTTGAACATTTGCTTACTTTTACTCATTTAAGGAGAGAACTATGGACTTTGCTTTCACCAGATAAGGACAATAAAGAATTAATTTGTCACAGTCACAACAGATTGTGCTCCAATATATCATCAATGTATTCATCATTGCAAAACATTGCATATTGTCTTTTGACATAGAATTGCTGAGAAAAATATTTACTGATTTTATGAATTATTTTGTGAAGGTTTTCCAATAATAATATATATATATATATATATATATATATATATATATATATATATATATATATATATATATATATATATATATATATATTCACAGAAAAAACCATAGGTTATAGTGGATATATAGTTAGGAATTTGCATTTACAAAACCTTGAAAATTCAATGAAAAAACCATAGGTTATAGGCCATATATAGTTAGGAATTAGCATTTACAAAACCTTATTTTACTCGCATAAAACCATTGAAATTCCATATATAGTTAGCTAACTATAAGCGCTAACTATATATCGCGCACCCGCAATCCACTGCTGATGATGTCACATATTACATCATTCATGACATGGTCAGTGACATCACTGATGACATCACTGATGACATCTCAAATGACATCACTGATGACATCACTGATCACAACATCCAGTGATTGTATGTGTCTGTAAAGTTTAAATATGTTTCACATATTGAAGAATGAGTGGATGTATAAGTGTCTGGATGAAGAATTTAGTAGGTGCATGACTGACTGTATGAGTGAGTGATTAAATGTGTCTCACTGAGTACATGGGTTAGTGACTAAACTGTCTTAATTCGTGCATCAGTATGTTTGTTGTTGTGTAAGCTGCTGCATGTGTTGATCAGTAGCTATAAGAGTGGCCATATGGGTTATTGATTGGTTGCCCAAGTATTTGAATGGGAGGCTGAGTGTGTGTGTGGGTGGCTGGGAGGTGCGTGACTCTGTGCATAGATGTGTAAGCAGTTGATTCACTAGGAGTATGAGTTCAAGAGTGCATGTGGAAACAGCTATATGGGCGGTTGACTGTGCATGGGTGTGTTGGTGAGTGAATGGATTTCTCATTGCTACATGTGCAAGTAAGTACGTATGTAAAACACAATACATGTGAGAGTTGAGATATATAAATAACTGAACATAAGAGCCAGTGAATGTGTGAGTGACTGTATCGATCACTGTGAGCTTGTATCAGGGATTATATAAGAGAGTAAATATGTGTTATTATATGTTTGAATAAGTAAGATGTGTATAACTGTATAGTTGAGGAAATGGAGGTGTGATTGATTCTTTGCATGACTGACTAGGTGTGTGAGTAACTCCATGGATGAGTGACAGTCTGTGAGTGTCTGTTTATACTGAGTGTATGTAAGGTTATATTAGAGTCTGAAGAGGTTCATTGTATTATCACATGAGTGATGTGATCAGTGATGACAAATGAGATGTCATCAGTGATGTCATTTGAGTTGTCATCAGTGATGTCATCAGTGATGTCATTTGAGATGTCATCATTGATATCATTTGAGTTGTCATCAGTGATGTCATTTGAGATGTCATCAGTGATGTCATCAGTGATGTCACTGACCATGTCATGAATGATGTAATATGTGACATCATCAGCAGTGGATTGCGGGTGCGCGATATATAGTTAGCGCTTATAGTTAGCTAACTATATATGGAATTTCAATGGTTTTATGCGAGTAAAATAAGGTTTTGTAAATGCTAATTCCTAACTATATATGGCCTATAACCTATGGTTTTTTCATTGAATTTTCAAGGTTTTGTAAATGCAAATTCCTAACTATATATCCACTATAACCTATGGTTTTTTCTGTGAATTTCATTGGTTTTTTAATAGCAAATATGAAAAGCTTTAAAATGTCAAGTACGTGATAGATAAAAACATTTTCGTATTTATGCACGCTGATGTGCTTTGAACGCTGCCCCCCCCCCCCTCCCCTCTTTTGCCTTAGTAGTACTCTCTCTTTGCAGATACTGAAGGGTAGTTAACGCAGGCCTTTACCCCCGTTGTAATCCGTCGTGCCTCCTTGTCTCTCCATTTGATTGATTGTTGTCCAAGCATTTACTGTTTTAGAATTGGTTCTCTTTGGATCATTCTCTATTTACAAACAAGCACAAAGTCGCAATACTCTGTTTAGTCTTTGCAGATAGTGAAAAATCGTGTAAAAAAATAAAAGTAATCGAACAAAATCAGTAGGCCACTAATTGGATCTCTTTTTGACCTCGCTAAAATAGAAATATTAGGAACAACCCTTCTTGAGAAATACGAAAATAGTGAGATGAACTGAGCTCCACACCATGAGGGCTGCAAGACAGCTCGGCTCCATCACCCATCCCGCACAAAATAACGACAAACCCTATGCAAATATTAAAAATATAGACAACACACCAGCAAAGAAACAGGGTAAAACATTTTATTAAAAAACTATTTACATAACGTTGGTCTATAAGATGATGTCAGTAGTGGACCGATGTGTGAATAGATCGAAAACAGCACAAGGCTCCAAGATCCGGATAGCAAGCTCCTGGATGTTGGGTGCCATAGTTTAGAGTTCTGAATTTCAGCCTTTTTCAATGCCTGTGCTTTGTTGAATCAAAATGGCGGCTTGACACAAAGCTGACTCAAACGTTGTTACTGATGCTATGCAGACCAAAACTGGTTTTCAGTTTGTACATTTTTCTAGATTTTTCAATCCAAGTTTGGTTGACTTTGTAGAACGATGGCTTCAGATTTTCAACATACGGTGTGGTGGCGCTGACTGGGAGGGGGCGCTTCGCTCCTGCCCCCTCCCCAAGTAAGATTTTCATACGTGAAAGTACGTTAATGGTTTTGGTCCCTGAGATGCTTCGATGTCACTACCATTCTCAAATAGCATAAGTTCTGGATGTTGGGTGCCATAGTTAAGAGTTCTGAGCAGTGCTTGTAACACTGTCTGAAGCTTATTTCCACCTACTGCAGCTTCACTATTCTCAAAGTAAGTGAGTGTCGTTTGTGGACCTGACTGCATTAGAAAACAATGTGATATGTTACCTTCCTAAACAGCTTGACGGAGGCCCCTGAGGGGCGGTGTGATGGCCATGGACTCGGAGAAGACGCTTGGCTCCGACACCCTCCCCAAGTCTTATAGCACTGGTGTAGCCTGAGATCGCCCCCGACATAGGCGGCCGGCTCCCGGGGTCCGGCGGAACTTTTTGCCTTTTGATGACTCTTCAATTCTGGACCTTATCCCACAATCCGTTTGACCTGAAGACAAGCTGTAGTGGGGCGCCCCTTTATCGTTTTAGTTGCTATTCCGCCCGCTTTTGCTACACTGTGCCTCTTCCGCCATTCAGCTGTTTTCCGCCCGCTCTTGCAACTACAGCGTCTCGCTCACCATGTAGTTGAGATGCGCCCGCTCTTGCGGTGCAGCGATAGGCGGCTGCCACAGGACTCTCAAAATGGCGGCCGGCTCTTCGGTTTTGGGCCTGGTCCACTAAAATGGCCCTGGGACACCTTGGAACTCGGACGCTTGTCTGCTAGGGCTTGGGTCCCTTTCTCGAAAAGCGTCCCCTCAGCCGTCAAGATTCTACAAAAGTCTTGGGGGCCTCCGACTCCCGCAGGCTTCTGGTGGGGAGCGGCTGCCATGATTGCTCGTGGAATGGCCACGACGGAGCTACGAGATGGTAGTGGTCTCATGCTGACGCCAGCTTTAGTCTGAAACATCCAGAAACACTGTAGACTACCAATTCGATCAGTTCCGGTAGCGCCCCAACATGACCCGGAAGAGAAGAACTTGCCCTCCCCTCTTTGACTGATGGTTCTTGTTGCCTGTCCCCTCTGTTGTCATTTAACAGAACTTTTTGGACTGCTGAAAGGGGTTGTGTTCTGAACGCTGGTTGGTGGAGACATTTAGACTATATTCTTGACCTACGTTGTCGCGTAATGCGTTTTATGACACGCCGCGTTAGCGCACCCGGAAGTGATCCGAGGCGCGGCGCGCAGCGCGTAACGTAAGCATAACAGGTCATGTGACTTGTTAATAAAACTTTTCATTGGTTCATTTTACTTTTGTTAATTTAATGATGAAAAGCTTGGTCATATGACCTAAAAATTACGCTTTTTATTATTTTCGAACAATATTTTTTTTTCAAACATATGTTATAATATTCCAGGCTAATGTACTTTCCCGGAAAATTTACAACTGTCTTGCAAGTAAAATATATTCCTTTTTCGAGAAAGAGGGCGTTTCTTCCTTCCATGACAGAGCCGTTGAGTAAAAGAGATTCGGCCTGCTGTCTTAGTCGCCGATACGCCTGATTATCAGATTCTTATCGATCACTTTATGTTGCAGACATGAAAAACACAACTGCCCTTCACCATTTATCTTTACTGCGTTCCTACATATTATACCTTTTATCCGTCATGTAATTGGACTGCTTTATTTCACTTGCCTTTTACTGATTCGAAAACAGTCACTAAAAGTAAAAACTTTACAAATGAAAATACTACTACCGTGTTTTGTTTTAAAAACCTTTATTGTGAAAATGTCAGTATACAAATACGGGCCTATAACCACGTGGGCCGGCCACGGAGCAAACTGAAATCGTATATGATGAGGAGACATTTACACTGTAGAAGAACGTAACGAGCGGGCCATTAGGTGACAAGAACAAAGGTGTCTAACAGTTGCGGAATCGGTGGACGTACATTTTGTAATTAAAATACGACAGGGCCACTTACAATAACATTTTCTAGATATACATTTGCGGGCAAAGAGTTACGAGTCTCATTTATACCGGCGCCATTTTGGGCGAGGCCGGGCAGGTCCAAGATATAGTCAAAATGTCTCCACCAACCATCGGCCAGACCAGAACCCCTTTCGGCCCTTTATGCTACAAGATGGTGTCTTCCATTCAGAAAATATTGGTGGCAGCATTTTGAAAGGAAACAGAAACAGCCGTTCTCCTAGTGAGTTTCACATTGTTACATTTAGGAAGAATGTTGAAGAGTAGTATGTGGAAAATCTGAAGCCATTTTTCTACAAACTCTCAATCAGACTTGGATGGAAAAAAAAAACCTGAAGAATGTACAAACTGAAAACCAATTTTTGTCTGTATAGCACCAACAGTAACGCTTGAGTCAGCTTTGTGTCAAGCCGCCATTTTCATTCAATCAATAGCGTCCCCCTGCACACATTCAGGGACCTGGTCGTGTCTTCAGATGAAACGCATTGTAGGAAAAGAAGCAGAAAGGAAAAGGAAAAAAGTTCCGCCGGACCTAGTGAAGCTGCAGCAGGTGCAAATAAGCTTCAGACAGTCTTACAAGCACTGCTCAGAACTCTCAACTGAGGCACTCAACATCCAGGACTTGCCATTCGGATCTTGGCGCCTTGTATTTTTGTTTTGTTTTTGATGGAGGGGAAACAACAAAAAACAGACATTGAAAAAGGCTCAACAGTGCAGGGCGCCTTGTGCTGGTTCCGACCTATTCACACATCGGTCCACTACTGACATCACCTCATAAACCAACGGGGCACCCCACGCCGACTTTCGGCGCAGCATTGTAGGATGGCCACACCAGTGCGGCAATTTGCTGGACACCACCTCGGTGCCATCCAGATCTCGGCGCGTTCATTCAATCAATAGCGTCCCCCTGCACACATTCAGGGACCTGGTCGTGTCTTCAGATGAAACGCATTGTAGGAAAAGAAGCAGAAAGGAAAAGGCAAAAAGTTCCGCCGGACCTAGTGAAGCTGCAACAGGTGCAAATAAGCTTCAGACAGTCCTACAAGCACTGCTCAGAAATCTCAACTGAGGCACTCAACATCCAGGACTTGCCATTCGGATCTTGGCGCCTTGTGCTGGTTCCGACCTATTCACACATCAGTCCACTACTGACATCACCTCATAAGCCAACGGGGCACCCCACGCCGACTTTCGGCGCAGCATTGTAGGATGGCCACACCAGTGCAGCCACTTGCTGGACACCACCTCGGTGCCATCCGGATCTCAGCGCGTTCGAGTCACTGTGCCGGAAGAGTGACCGGAACTCAGCTGAACACGCCGTCTTTCGGCGCAGCATTGTAGGATGGCCACACCAGTACGGCAATTTGCTGGACACCACCTCGGCGCCATCCGGATCTCGGCGCGTTCGAGTCACTGTACCGCAAGAGTGACCGCAACTCAGCTGGACACGCCGTCTTTCGGCGCAGCATTGTAGGATGGCCACACCAGTGCGGCAATTTGCTGGACACCACCTCGGTGCCATCCGGATCTCGGCGCGTTCGAGTCACTGTACCGCAACAGTGACCGCAACTCAGCTGAACACGCCGTCTTTCGGCGCAGCATTGTAGGATGGCCACACCAGTGCGGCAATTTGCTGGACACCACCTCGGTGCCATCCAGATCTTGGCGCGTTGTGCTGCCTTCGGCCTATTCGCACATCGGTCCGCTACTGACGCCGCCTCACGTGCCAACGGATTTTCTACGCTTTTTGTAGCCCTATGTCGCATAACAGGTCATGTGACTTGTTTATAAAACTTTTCATTGGTTCATTTTACTTTTGGTTTCCTAAAGATGGAAGGCTTGGTCATATGACCTAAAAATAACACTTTTCATTGGTTTAGAACATTTTTTTTTCCCAAACGATGAAAGCCCCACCTTGTTTCTGGATCATTCAGACTGAAGCTGGCGTCAGCATGAGAGCACCACCATCTCGTGGCTCCGTCGTGGTCATTCCGCGAGCAATCATGGCAGCCGCTCCCCACCGGAAGCCTGCGGGAGTCGGGGGCCCCCAAGACTTTTATACAATCTTCACGGCTGAGGGGACGCTTTTCGAGAATGGAACCCAAGCCCTAGCAGGCAAGCGTCCGAGTTCCAAAGTGTCCCAGGACCATTTCAGTGGACCAGGCCTAAAACCGAGGAGCTGTCCGCCATTTTAAGAGCCATGTGGCAGCCGCCTATCGCTGCACTGCAAGAGTGGGAGCAACTCAACAACATGGTGAGCGAGACGCTGTGGCCGCAAGAGCGAGCGCAACTCAGCTAGATGGCCGCCACCTGGGGAGGCCCGTTCACGCCGGCTCCCCCACGCCCCCCCCCGGCCGCCGCACGCCAATTTTCGGAGCAGCATTGTAGGATACCAAAACCAGTGCGGCAGTTTACTGGACATCACCTGGGTGCCTGTCGTACATGTTGTGTCAGCCATGTGACACTGGACACAGACCGCTACTGACGAGGCCTCTCCCCGCACCACCCGGGACGCCCCACGCTGTTTTTCTGTGCTGCATTGTAGGATCCCTAAACCAGTGCGGCACCCAGGCGACATCACCTGGGTGCCGTCCAGAACTCTGCACGTTGTGCTGCCTTGGGACTATTCGCACAACAGACCGCTACTGACGAGGCCTACCCCCGCCCCACCCGGGACGCCCCACGCCAATTTTCGGAGCAGCATTGTAGGATCCCTAAACCAGTGCGGCACCCAGGCGACATCACCTGGGGGCCGTCCAGAACTCTGCACGTTGTGCTGCCTTGGGACTATTCGCACAAAAGACAGCTTCTAACCATTGTTGCTTTTTGTGTTGAGAAATGTTTAAATGTTTTTAGTTTTTGTTCCGTTTGTTAAAGTTAGTAGTTAATAAAGTTTTATAACCTTACTTTGTTGGAGTGTTATCTATTTTTTTTAAAACGGGTGAATGGGGCCTTGAATCGGGTTATTGTCATGTGTGGGCTTTGGAAGTGTGCTGCTGCAGGATCGGACATTTCAAACTCAAATGCACGTTCTTTTTCTTACCTTTCCGAAGCATGGAGCGCAATAGCAGGCAGAGAAAGGGTGATGCACGTGTTGAACACTACCTGACCTGGCAAGTTGCTGGCAGTGCCCCCCCGCCCGCTCCTGAAAGAGGGCACACACACACCGCCGCCCCGAGTACTTCACAAATCTTTAAAAGACCATGCGCTTGTTCATGAGGCTTAAATGGTTTATCACCTCTTCTAGAACCCCTGCATCGACCCTCTGACGTTTCCTGGAAAAATTACCATGTAACACAATACCAAGCCCTGTCAGCTGAAACCCCCAAGGAATCGTGGGGCATATTATCAAGGGGGTTTATCTCCGCTTTTTTGGCTTTAAAAACCATGAAAGCGGAGATAAAATTATTTCCCTATTATCAAGCTGTCGCTAACACCAGTTAGTGACAGCTAAAAGGAGATAGCGACCATCTTGGGCCCCGCTTTGCATGTCAGTGATACTTATCACTAATGACATGCAAAGTGGCGTGCCAAGATGTTAGCGACTGGAAACAGTCCCTAACATCGCTACCTTCTATTACCAACTTTTGGAGATATTCGCGCTAAGCGCGAATATCTCCAAAATCTAACACCTGCCCTGAGCAGTTCTTAGCCATGTTATCCAATGGGAGGTGGATAACATGGCTAAGAGCATTAGGTCGATAATACATGAATATCGCTGACTTTTCTGCGATAATAGCAAGGTTTATCTGCGATAAAAATCGCCGATGTGCGGCGATAATTTTTGTCTCTAAACAAGTTAGAGACAAAAATTATCGCTAGTTGTTCGTAATATGCCCCCGGGTTTTTGCTTGCAGAAATCGGGAGGCGGGAGACTAGCACTGAAATCAGTACTCACACGCCTGAATCAGGAGGATTGGCATGTCTGAATTCTCTACAGCTGGGGCCATAAACTACATCCGCAGGGTTAGGTGATAGCCTGGAACCAGCCTGGCATCTAAAATGGCTGCCGTGCACGACAAAATTGTGGCATTCGAAAAAAGGCAAGATGGCGCAGCCGCTGGAAGAGATGTATCAACATATATCAGCCTCCTCAGCCACCCTCAGGAAACATAGGGGATTAGGATATGTCTCCCGCACCCCCTTATACCTAGTACTTTAATTAACGAAGCACAAAATGGCGAATTCCCGTTTCGCTACCAGTTTGCGGCCCAGTTCGCGGCCCGTGAAGCGCTTCTACCGTGAAAAATCATTTTTTTTTTTTTTTCCCCACGGGACCCTTTAATAACCCCAACAACATTCCTAGGGGGTCAAGAGGGGGATACCTTGCCCCCTTTCATTAAATTCCCCCTTAGTTTTTCACCTTTTCTTCTCTCTCGATCCTACCGAGAGACAAGATGGCGGCCGCTCCGGACTGTCACGCAGCAAAAAAAAAAAAAAAGCTCACGCACAGCCGCTGGAAGAGATGTATCAACATATATCAGCCTCCTCAGCCACCCTCAGGAAACATAGGGGATTAGGATACGTCTCCCGCACCCACTTATAACTAGTAATTTAATTTACGAAGCACAAAATGGCGAATTCCCGTTTCGCTACCAGTTCGCGGCCGCGCTTCTACCGTGAAAAATCATTTTTTTTTTATTTTCCCCACGGGACCCTTTAATAACCCCAACAACATTCCTAGGGGGTCAAGAGGGGGATACCTTGCCCCCTTTCATTAAATTCCCCCTTCGTTTTCCACCTCTTCTTCTCTCTCGATCCTACCGAGAGACAAGATGGCGTCCGCTCCGGACTGTTTAGAATGTTGACAGACACCGGAGAGCCAATCAGCTTTCTGCGCGCAAAGTTCCGATAAGCGAAAAGTAAGCGGACCGGATCGCTGCCCAGAGCGCTGTTACAGATATATATCTTGGTTTGAACGTTAATTTCTCAAAAACTACTGGAGCACATATATTGAGACCTAGCAAAGGCACATCGGGCTAACAGTCCCTACAATTTTGCCAAGTTTCGTGCAAATCCATTCAGCCGTTCGAGCTAAAAGTGAGTCCAACCGCCCTATGGAAAACTCAATGCAAAAAACGCGTTTTGGGACCCCCCTTTTTTCTCAGCCCCCCCTTGACGAAATCCCACCAAATTTTCAGGGGCTGCTCAGAAACAAAATGTGCCATTTTCCTGAAAATTTCAGCCGATTCCGTCCACAAACGCCAAAGTTATTAGACATAGAATTTTCAAAAGTCCCATAGGGAAAAAATTCTAACTATATATACCTACTGGCGATAGCCAGTAGGTAATATATATATATATATATATATATATATATATATATATATATATATATATATGTATATATTATTGTATTGTCTAACTATAATGTCCTTGTAATGTATAGTTTTTTTCTGTCAATTTCTAAAGTATTCTTTGATTGTATGTAAAATGCTATTCTTTAGGTATAACATGCTTGTAACTTTTTGTTTTTTAGTGAATTTGTAAGTTTTGTTTAGAGTGGTTGTGAGGTGTGCACACTAATGTGTTGTTTTTATTACTATTTTTGATTGTAAAGGTTTTCCAATAATAAATATATATATATATATATATATATATATATATATATATATATATATTACCTACTGGCGGTCGCCAGTAGGTATATATAGTTAGGATTTTTTCTCTATGGGATTTTTGAAAATTCTATGTCTAATAACTTTGGCGTTTGTGGACGGAATTGGCTGATATTTTCAGGAAAATGGAACATTTTGTTTCTGAGCAGCCCCTGACAATTTGGGGGGGTTTCATCAAGGGGGGGCCGAGAAAAAAGGGGGGTCCCAAAACGCATTTTTCCCATGTTAATTTCCATAGGGCGGTTGGCCTCACTTTTAGCTCGAACGGCTGAATGGATTTGCACGAAACTTGGCAAAATTGTAGGGACTGTTAGCCTGATGTGCCTTTGCTAGGTCTCAATATATGTGCTCCAGTGGATTTTGAGTAATTTAGGTTCAAAAAAATATATATATCTGGGCGGAGCCTAACCACACATCTGATCTGATTGGCTGTCAGCACTTCATCCAAGAAGTGTTGGCAGCCATCTTGGGACCAATATACATGATAGCACCTCATTAAAAAGCATTGTAGTTAATAGAGGGTTTTAGGACTTTAGTTACATTATAAATCATTTGTTGATGGTACCATACTCGTTTTAGGAATTGTGGTGGGTTCTAAGGTGATTTTACCATGTGAAAAAACCTTCTGCTGTGATATCATGAATATTGTTTGAAAGAAAACTAATATCTCATGATTTTCCCACAGTGGTTTGGAAGGGGATCTATAAGCTAAACTGAAAGCATATTTTCTGTAAATTCACATTATCTTTCTCAGTCATGTGAAAATGAAGTCTGACATTCTCAGTAAAACATGTACATCCAACAAGGACAGAGACTGTCAGTTGATTCCTTTGTGTTCTACTGCAGCCTCCTAGAGTGTTCTAAAGAACAACTAGAGCGCTAACAGTCCTACTTATTACAAAGGTATGGCACACCTGAAGCCATCTTGATTGGAATAAAGTGGTCACTCTTAAAACATTTAATTTAAAAAGAAACAACATGAGGGGGTATATTTTGCCATAGAAAGTATGATTAGTGCTGCAGAATGAAAAATTAGGGCACATTTTGAGTGACTTCTCAAATCCTTTTCTATTTCATTAAAACATTCTGACATGCAGTCTCCCAAAATGGCCACCAGAGACAAAAGAGCCCAAATGTAGCCCAAATATCACCCAGATGTAGCCCAAGTATAGCCCAATGACAGAATGTCCCAGAGTGTTCTAAAGAACAACTAGAGCGCTAACAGTCCTACTTATTACAAAGGTATAGCACACCTGGAGCCATCGTGATGGGAATAAAGTGGTAACTCTTAAGACATTTAATTTAAAAAGGAACAAAATGAGGGGGTATATTATGCAATAGAAGGTATTATTAGTGCTGCAGAAAGAAAAATTAGGGCACATTTTGAGTGACTTTTCAAATCCTCTTCTATTTCATTAAAAAATTCTGACATGCAGTCTCCCAAAATGGCCACCAGAGACAAAAGAGCCCAAATGTAGCCCAAATATCACCCAGATGTAGCCCAAGTATAGCCCAATGACAGAATGTCCCAGAGTGTTCTAAAGAACAACTAGAGCGCTAACAGTCCTACTTATTACAAAGGTATGGCACACCTGAAGCCATCTTGATTGGAATAAAGTGGTAACTCTTAAAACATTTAATTTTAAAAGGAACAAAATGAGGGGGTATATTTTGCCATATGAATTATGATTAGTGCTGCAGAAAGAAAAATTAGGGCACATTTTGAGTGACTTCTCAAACCCTCTTCAATTTCATTAAAAAATTCTGACATAGTCTCGCAAGATGGCCACCAGAGACAAAAGAGCCTAAATGTAGCCCAAATATCACCCAGATGTACCCCAAGTATAGCCCAATGACAGAATGTCCCAGAGTGTTCTAAAGAACAACTAGAGCGCTAACAGTCTTACTTATGACAAAAGTATGGCACACCAGAAGCCATCTTGATTGGAATGAAGTGGTAAGTCTGAAAACACTCAATTTAAAAAGGAACAACATGAGGGGGTTAATTTTGCCATAGAAAGTATGATTAGTGCTTCAGAAAGAAAAATTAGGGATCATTTTGAGTGACTTCTCAAATCCTCTTCTATTTCATTAAAAAAATTCTGACATGCAGACTGAAACATGCACTTTGAATACCAGCAGCAGATGTCCCTGGTGAGCAGTAGCTTTACTACAGTGATCTAATGTGCAACTAGAGTGCTAACATTCAGAATTTATGGTAAATGTGTGACACATCTGAATGCCTTCTTGATGAAACCAAAGTAAACAAGCATTGAAAATGCAATAGATCTCGTCCTCATTTAAGTTAAAGCCATTCTGTTTGTAATGAGGTGGCTTTTTAGCTTTGCTTTTATTAGTGTTTTTTCAACTTTCATGTAAATAATGCACCGTTTTCACCAAATCGACTTTGCCCAAGCACACCCTTCCCTTCGGCCAACAAATCCCGAAAATTCGGCACACCTGCCGATCCACTCTCCCTACAGCTCACCCAAGCCCCGTCCCTCTAGCGCAACTGGAACACCCCAAATTCACCCTCTCCATGCGCACCAAAAACTCCCATTGAATAACATGACAATTCGCTACTCCGCACAAAAATTGCTCTTTAAAGCACTTCCACTGCTCCGATCCGCTTCAAACTTGGCTGGACACTAGTTCCAGCGATTCCCTAACATCTCACCAAAAATCAGCCCAATCCATCCACTGGAACGGGGACGAATTTCAACCCGAATACGCGCCCCCCGCAAACACAAAAAAAAGCCATAAAACTGCCAAATCTCGACCAAAAACCGCCAAAATCCCTCAAAACCTTGCCAACACCAATACGCACGAAACTGACCCGGCCCCTCAGCCCTAGGCTCCGGGAACCCTACTTAATTGACCCAAAAGCCCTAAAAAAGCAACATAATACACACGAAAACGCCCTAACAACCCTAAAATGCATATAAGTATATGTATGCATGCATTTATGTTTGTATTTATATGTAGATATACAGATGATATATGTTTATATATGTATGTATATATATATATTTACTGAAAAAACCATAGGCTATAGACCATATATAGTTAGGAATTAGCACTTACAAAACCTTGAAAATTCACTGAAAAAACCGTAGGTTATAGACCATATATAGTTAGGAATTAGCATTTACAAAACCTTGAAAATTCACTGAAAAAACCATAGGTTATAGACCATATATAGTTAGGAATTCGCATTTACAAAACCTTATTTTACTCACACAAAACCATTGAAATTCCATATATAGTTAGTTGCACTAACTATATATCGCGCACCCGCAATCCACTGCTGATGATGTCACATATTACATCATTCATGACATGGTCAGTGACATCACTGATGACATCACTGATGACATCTCAAATGACATCACTGATGACATCACTGATGACAACATCCAGTGACTGTATGTTTCTGTAAAGTTAAAATATGTCTTACATATTGAAGAATGAGTGGATGTATAAGTGTCTGGATGAAGGATTTAGTAGGTGCATGACTGACTGTATGAGTGAGTGATTAAATGTGTCTCACTGAGTGCATGGGTTAGTGACTAAACTGTCTTAATTTGTGCATCATTATGTCTGTTGTTCTGTAAACTGTTGCATGTGTTGATAAGTAGCTATATGAGTAACTATATGGGTTATGGATTGGTTGCCCAAGTATTTGTATGGGATACTGAGTGTGTGTGTGGGTGGCTGGGAGGTGTATGACTCTGTGCATAGATGTGTGAGCAGTTGATTCACTAGATGTATGGTTTCAAAAGTGCATGTGGAAACAGCTGTATGGGCGGTTGACTGTGTGCATGAGTGTATTGGTGAGTGAATGGATATCTCAGTGCTACATGTGAAAGTAAGTACATATGTAAAACACAGTACATGTGATAGTTGACATATATAAATAACTGTGCATAAGAGCCAGTGAATGTGTGAGTGGCTGTATGGATCATTGTGAACTTGTATCAGGGATTGTATAAGAGAGTTAATATGTGTTAGTATATGTTTGAATAAGTAAAGTTTGTATAACTGTATAGTTGAGGAAATGGAGGTGTGATTGATTCTTTGATTGACTGACTAGGTGTGTGAGTAACTCCATGGATGAGTGACAGTCTGTGAGTGTCTGTTTACACTGATTGTATCTAAGGTTATATTAGAGTCTGAAGAGGTTCATCGTATTATCACATGAATGATATCATCAGTGATGTGATCAGTAATGTCAAATGAGATGTCATTAGTGATGTCATCAGTGATGTCATTTGAGATGTCATCAGTGATGTCATTTGAGATGTCATCAGTGATGTCATCAGTGATGTCACTGACCATGTCATGAATGATGTAATATGTGACATCATCAGCAGTGGATTGCGGGTGCGCGATATATAGTTAGTGCAACTAACTATATATGGAATTTCAATGGTTTTGTGTGAGTAAAATAAGGTTTTGTAAATGCGAATTCCTAACTATATATGGTCTATAACCTATGGTTTTTTCAGTGAATTTTCAAGGTTTTGTAAATGCTAATTCCTAACTATATATGGTCTATAACCTACGGTTTTTTCAGTGAATATATATATATATATATATATATATATATATATATATATATATATATATATATATATATATATATATATATAAATATATATATCCAAACACTCTTCTCCAACTAGCAAAGAAGCGAGGGCCACAGTGGGGAGTAGAATGGGAGCATTTTATTCGAATTGTACTGGCATAATGCATTTCGGCAGACCACTGCCTTCCTCAGACGCCAAAAGTATAACTGGTGATTGCTTCCCTCATTTGAAATCACACCTGCCGCAGTTTCATTGGCTGCGGATCGTCACTCCCCCACCTGTAGTCTCGGCTCACTTACTCGCAATTCGTAGGAACTGCAAGTCCCACAAACCATCATTCAGGTGAGTGCTGCCCAGGGAGTGTCCAAAGTATGTATATATTATTGTATTTCCTAACTATAATGTCCTTGTAATGTATAGTTTTTTTTCAGTCAATTTCTAAAGTATTCTTTGATTGTATGTAAAATGCTATTCTTTAGGTATAACATGCTTGTAACTTTATGTTTTTTAGTGAATTTGTAAGTTTTGTTTAGAGTGGTTGTGAGGTGTGCACACTAATGTGTTGTTTTTTATTACTATTTTTGATTTAAAAAATGTGGGAGCCGTGGACCCGTCGTAACTCATCATGGTGGAGTCACAACTCCAGCGTGGTTTTGGCAGAACTGAAATAGATATAGAGACACTAATAGTTTTGTTTAAGGTAAGTGGTTTCGTAATAAAATCATTAAAGTGCTATTATTTTAGAGGGAAAACAATCTAAAGGTCATTTTTGTATTTTTTGAGGAGGTGTGAATCTATCGCAAACCGTGCATTCACATATTTCCAGAGTCACAGGAGGGTCGCAACCTTGGCTTCATTTTGGCATAACTAAAACACATATTAAGACACTTTAAAATGTTTTTTTTAGGGTAAGAAGTTCACTTATAGAGTAAGTAAAGTAGCATACTTATAGAGGAAATTCATTTTAAAGGTTGTTTTAATACATTTTGCGGAGTCACATGTGTCTTTTCACACCTATCTATCGTATTTTACAACTGTGTTTTTGTTTGTGTTTGAGTAGTAATTTTTCCCCCAGAAAGCTGGCATCTGCAGCACCACCGGCTGGAGACAACAATGGACATTCCTCCCATGAAGATGAGCCATAAAGAGCCAAGAAACAGAGCATTATGTAGGAATTCTTCTCCCTCCCAGCTGGACAAAAGAAAGTTAACGTGTGGAAGGTGACTTGCACACTGTACAATAAGGTGCTCTCCAGAAATGTCCCACAAAATATAATAATGCAGTACAACCAGTATTAATAAGCACCTGTGGACCATAAACTCTACCCAACTTTGCAGATCACTAATAGAGAGGGAAAGAAATGAAAGCCCATAATCTTCTTCATACGGTGATGAACGAAGCACCTCATCTGGTCCTTCTCTTTCAAGTGCTCCTCCAACCAGCGTCCTTGAATTTGCTGCAGTGGGACAATTTTGTTTAACATATAGGTCAATTTTGACTATGGGAGAGCAGTTCACCCCTACCCTGACTGTGACAATCAACACTCACGAGTGTTAGTTTTTAAAAAAAACAAATAGTTGGTGCAAGATTTTTGCTTTAGCTTGACAAACAGTATGTTTTCTATTTTGTTGTGAATATAGTAAAATGAAACACAGTAAAACCAACACATTTTTTAAAATACAAACATTTTACAATTTTTTTAAAAAAACAATTAATGGTTCTGATTAGAACAGCCAATTTTGGTGAATGCGTCTTGTTCTATGTGTTGGTGTGTAAGTTAGTGTATGGATGATTGACTGGGTGTGTGAGTAACTGTATGTGTGAGTGTCTGTATAGGTGAGTGAGTGATTGTGTGAGGGGTTGTATGACTGTGAGTGCCTGTGTGAGTGTCTGTATGGGTGAACAAATGTGTGGGTATAGGAGTGGATGTATAAGTGTCTGTATGGCTGTATTGACCACATATGTGAGTAGATCCATGAATAAGTGAGTGTTTGTGTTAGTGGCTGCATGTGTGCATGCGTGGCTGTGTGAGTAACTGCATAGGTGAGTGAGTGGAGCATTAGAAGAGTATGGGTGGCTGTATGAGTGAGTGAGCAAGTGAGTGAGTATATGAGCAGTGTATGGATAAGTGAGTAGCTGTATAAGTATCGATGTGAGTGAGTGGCTATGTAAGTAGAATATAAGTGAGTGAGTACATGTGTCATTGACAGCCCCAACACCTTGACACCCTGGGGTAATTGTTCATGCTTTACAAATACTGGTATTAATATTATTATCACATGGGTGAGTGGGCGAGTGCATTAGCAGTGTATAGGCGAGTGGCTGATTGGTGTTTGGGTAATTCAATAGGTATATTAGTGCCTGTAAGGGTGAATTAGTGGGTAGCTGACAGCCTGTATAAGTGACTGATATGGTGTATCGGTGCACAGTCGAAATATCTATTCCCTAATATCGACCTACAGTAATATAGAGTTGTAAATATCGAAGGTGAAGAATATCGAGGTCAGAATATAGCGTTGGACACAATATCGACCCTAAGGTAAGTAATATCGTTTTTTTTTATATCGATGTAAGTAATATCAAAGTTAGTAATATCGATATCAATTATATCGATGCCACTATTTTCGATGTTACTAATATCAATATTTGTTTGTTGTTATGTATTTTATATGTATGAGTTATATGTTTTTATTAAGTATTTTATTTGTTTTAAATTATATGTGTACTATTTATTATATATTAACATTTTTATTTTTAATTTAATTTGATGTTTAAGTACTGGAGTGGGTTGTGGGTTTATAGGGGAATAGGGTGGGACCTAATTTAATTATATTAAATTAATTATACATTTTTAGTAATTGTAAATTAATTTTAAATAATTTGTGCGTTTAAGTTCTGTAGCGGGTTGTGGGTTTATAGGGGAATTGAGTGGGAAGTAATTGATTTGTAATTAAGTAAATATTTATTTTTAATTGGTATTGATGATTATTTTATTTCTAATTATCTATTAATTGGTAATTAATTATTTTAATTTGTAATTAAATTTATTAATTGGTAATTAAGGTTTGTAATTGGTAATTACATTTTTTAACTGGCAATTAATTTTTTTAATTGGTAATTACGGTTTGTAATTGGTAATTACAAATTTTAATTGGCAATTATTTTTTTAATTGGTCATTGAATTTTTTGACATTGGTAAATAATAATTTTTATTGTTAATTAATTTTTATTAATTGAACATTTATTTTAATAATTGGCAAATCATTTTTTATAAAAAATACTTTTTATCCAAAAATAGATTTACTGTTTACCATTTTTCAATTGTTAATACATTTTTAATTATTAATATGTTTTTTATTTAGAAAAATATTTTAGTGTTCAATATTATTTGGTTATTTATATTTATTAATTAATATTTATTGGTATTTATTGTTAATTTATTGTTAATTAATCATTTAATTGTAATTATGTTTTTAGTAATTATCAATGGGGATTTGCAAATGATGTAGTTATTTAAAAATAAAAAAATTATTTATTTTATTTAGAACAAATATTTATAAGTATTTTATATTTAACTTCTACACTATCCAATGCTTTCCCTACAGTTGCACTCTCTGGAGTGGGAATAGTAAATATTTCCCCTACGCTATTCAACGCTTTCCCTACTGTTGCACTCTCTGGAGTGGGAATAGTAATTTTTACCCCTACGCTATCCAACGCTTTCCCTACAGTTGCATTCTCTGGAGTGGGAATAGTAATTTTTACTCCTACGCTATACAACGCTTTCCCTACTGTTGCACTCTCTGGAGTGGGAATAGTAATTTTTACTCCTACGCTATCTATTGTTTTCCCTACTGTTGCACTCTCTGAAGTGGGAATAGTAATTTTTACCCCTACGCTATCCAACGCTTTCCCTACTGTTGGACTCTCTGGAGTGGGAATAGTAATTTTTACCCCTACGCTATCCAACGCTTTCCTTACTGTTGCACTCTCTGGAGTGGGAATAGTCATTTTTACCCCTACGCTATCCAACGCTTTCCCTACTGTTACACTCTCTGGAGTGGGAATAGTAATTTTTACTCCTACGCTATCCAACGCTTTCCCTACTGTTGCATTATCTGGAGTGGGAATAGTAATTTTTACCCTACGCTATCCAACGCTTTCCCTACTGTTGCACTCTCTGGAGTGGGAATAGTAATTTTTATCCCTACGCTATCCAACACTTTCCCTACTGTTGCATTCTCTGTAGTGGGAATAGTAATTTTTACCCCTACGCTATCCAAAGCTTTCCCTTCTGTTGCACTCTCTGGAGTTGGAATAGTAATTTTTAATCCTACGCTATCCAACACTTTCCCTACTGTTGCACTCTCTGGAGTTGGAATAGTAATTCTTACCCTGACGCTATCCAACACTTTCCCTACTGTTGAACTCTCTGGAGTGGGAATAGTAATTTTTACACCTACGCTATCCAACCCTTTCCCTACTGTTGCACTCTCTCGAGTGGGAATAGTAATTTTTACCCCTACGCTATCCAACGCGTTGCTTACTGTTGCACTCTCTGGAGTGGGAATAGTAATTTTTACCCCTACGCTTTCCAACGCTTTCCTTACTGTTGCATTCTCTGGAGTAGGAATAGTAATTTTTAACCCTACGCTATCCAACACTTTCCCTACTGTTGCACTCTCTGGAGTTGGAAGAGTAATTTTTACCCCTACGCTATCTAACGCTTTCCCTACTGTTGCACTGTTTGGAGTTGGAATAGTAATTTTTACCCCTACGCTATCCAACATTTTCCCTACTGTTGCACTCTCTGGAGTTGGAATAGTAATTTTTACCATTACGCTTTCCCTACTGTTGCACTCTCTGGGGTGGGAATAGTAATTTTTATCTCTACACTATCCAACGTTTTCCCTACTGTTGCACTCTATGGAGTTGGAATAGTAATTTTTACCCCTACGCTATCCAATGCTTTTCCTACTGTTGCACTCTCTGGAGTTGGAATAGTAATTTTTACCCCTACGCTATCCAACGCTTTCCCTACTGTTGCACTTTTTGGAGTTGGAATAGTAATTTTTACCCCTATGCTATCCAACGTTTTATATAATTAATTTTAAAAATATTAAAAGTATATTTAATCTTTTTTTATTTATTAAACATAATTACTTTACTTTTTATTTATGTTTTTGTTTTATGTTTATAAATGTATTTGTAATTTATAATATTTTTTATTAATTTATACATTATTAAAATAATTATTACAACTTATTGTTAAGTACATATATATTATATATTTTCTGTATATGTTTAATTAATGCATTATTATTGTATATATATTATTTATGAATTTTAAACATTTTTAGATATTTTTAACTATGTCGATTTTAACATCGATATTTTTTACATCTATATTTTATTTTCGATATTTTTGTACTTACCATGTTGTAGATAGGATGTCGATATTCTTGCCTTTGATATTTTTGCATCGATATTCCTGTAGGTCGCTATTTTGTAGGTCGATATTTTGTCAGTGATCCGGTGTATCAGTACCTGTATGATGAATGAGTGCCTGTGCATGTGGCTGTTTGAGTGTGTGAGTGGGTGTGTGAGTGATTGTATGGTGAGTGCCTGCCTGTGTAAGTCACTGTAAGGGTGAATGAGTGAGTGTGTGAGTAGCTATATGTATGAGTGAGTGGGTGCACAAGTGCCTGTATGGGTGAGTGAGTGGGTATGCAAGTAGCTGTATGGGTAAGTAAGTAGAGTGTGAGTGTCTGAGTGGGTGTCTGAGTGGCTATATGAATACGTGACAGGATGTGTTAGTGCTTGTATGGGTGTGTAAGTGGTTGATTGTATAGGTAGGCAAGGGGCTGTATCAGTGTTTGTATGGGTGGGTGAGTGAGTGATTGTATGAGTGGCAGTATGGATGAGTGAGTGTGTTTGTATGTGAGTAACTCTATAGATGATCGAGTAGATACATTAATAGAGTTAAGATGAGTGAGTGGGTATGTCAGGGGCTGTATGGTTGAATGATTAAATGTGTGAGCAGTGTATAGGTGAGTGTGTCAATATATAAGTTGTATGTGGGTAAGTGAGTGGCTGTATTGGTATGTGTGTGAGCGAGTGAGAGGCTGTGTAAGTGGTTGCATGAGTGAGTGTGTGGGTGTGTCAGTGGTTGTATGAGTAAGTAAGTAAATGCATGAGTGGTATATGTGTGAGTAAATGGGCATGTCATTGGCCATTCATCTAGCCATTCATGAATGGCTAGATGTATCAGTGGCTGTATGGATGAGTTAGTGCATGTGTGACTGCTTATATGGGTGAGTGAGTTGGTGCATGAATGTCTGTATGGGTGAGTGAGTGGCTGTGTTAGCAGCTGCATGGATAAGTGAGTTGATGTGTAAGTGCTTGTTTCGGTGTGTGCATTGCTTTGTGAGTGGTAGTATGGGCTAATGAGTGGGTGTGTGGATCTCTGTATGTGTCAGTGTATGTATGGGTAAGTGAGTGGGTGTGTGAGTAACTGCACGGGTGAGTGAGGGAATGAATTAATATAGTATGGGTTACTGAGTGGGTATGTCAGTGGCTGTTCAGGTGAGTGGGTGGGCATATGAGTAGTGTATGAGTGAGTAAGTGAGTTTCTCAGTGGCTGCATGGGTTAGGGAGTATATGTGTCAGTGTCTGTATGGATAAGTATGCATGTTTGTGGCTGCCTATATGGATTAGTGAGTGATTGGATGTATGGATAAGTGAATGGGTGTGTGAGTGCCTGTATGGGTGTCTGCATTGCTCTGTGAGTCATTGTATGGGTTAGGGATTGGGTGAGTAAGTCACTGTATAGGTGAATGAAAATGTGTGTGAGTGTATGGTATGTATGGGTAAGTGGGTGGGTGTGTGAGTAGCTGTATGGGTGTGTGAATGGGTATGTGAGTGACTAAATGGGTGAGTGGGTACATGAATAAATAGAATATTGGTGACTGCATGGGTGTGTCAGTGTCTGTATGGATGAGTAAGCAGATGCTTGAATAGTGTATGGGTGCATAGGAGGCATGTATTCAAGTGAGCAGTTCTATGAGTATGTGTGTAAAATCTGAACCTAACTATAATGTCTCTGTAACTTCTGTCTTTTTAGTGAATTAGTAGGGGTTTTTAATTATTATTCCTAACTATAACCTCCCTGTAAACTTTGGCTATTAGTACATTTCTCGGGTTTTTATTGGTTTTGCCTGCGCTGTGCTTGTAAAATCCCTTGTATTTAATATATCTTAAAATGTGGCTCTTATCATTTCCCAAATTCCGAATTACTGTGTTCATTTGCTTTTGTGGGGAAATATTTTTTTTAACTTCCCCTGGCTGTACACATTTACAATACTTTTACTAAGCTGGGCAGACTATTTAAACACCATTCCCGGTCAAGATAAGATCTTTTCCCACGGAAAAGGCAGACGCTTCTAACAGTATGCTGGAATGCTTGCTTTTTGTTACTAATTTGTGTAAAGGAGATGCTTTAGCCTTAGATTATTTGTGGCATTTCCTATTCATGCCTCAGTCCCTTTCTTTGTATTATTTAGGCATTATCGGATTGATTTTTTAAACTTAATCCATTTGGTCATTATGATCAAATTCTAAATGTTGTAATAAACATTGCATGTTAAAAATAAAGTTAATAAACAAGAGATATGCTATATTTGACTACTAAACAGGCAGCCATTAGTACTGTTACCTTGCAGACAACAGGGTCATGATTTGAATTGTTGCAGAAGGTGCAGTAACAACAGGCCCCGAATGTAGTCGAAACTCTCCAAACACGTAATATTGCTATATTTGACCATAAGCAGTTAAAAGGGTCTTGAATTGAATGTTGCAGCAGGTGCAGTGACACCAGGACCAAAAGGTCAAGACACTCCACTAAACACCTACAATTGCTTTCTTTTACTACTAAACTGGCAGTCACAAGTGCAGTTACCTTATAGGCAACAGGATCATGATTTGAATGGTGCAGCAGGTGCAGTGGGACCGGGGCCAAAAGTTGTCATAACTCCTCTAAACACCAAATATTGCTATCTTTCAAAAATGCAGTTATCTTGCAGGCTGTAGGGGAATATTTTGAATTGTGCAGCAGGTGCAGTGGCACCGGGCCAAAAAGTTCAGAACTCCTCTAAGAACATAATATTGCTATTCCATCAATTAATTTTTGTATTTACCTCTTTCGGTTAATTTTTCAAAATGTTGCTATTACTTACCCGCACTGTACCACTAGTACCAGCACAATATATTGCCTTTGTGTACATAAACAAGTCTTAACACTTTAGCAGACTTTCTGTAACTTATATTGTACAACTACTCAGCAAGCTACAACTTACAACAAAACACAGCTTATTGTTAATCACACAGGTGAAACCTGCAGAATTTACCAATGCTTGTTTAATTCTATTTCCTAACTATAATGTCCCCGTAACCTTTGTTTTTTCAGTGATTTTCTAGGCGTTTTTTTAATGTAAAGTAAATGTTTCATTGCCATACGTTAATCCAACTGCCCCACACACGGCCTTTCACCGTGCACATCGGGGGTGGCTGCCGCGGCCAGGATCTGTGGCTAACCACCCCATGAAGCCAATCCAATGCCATGCACAGGCTTTGCATGGTGGGAAGTTGGATGCAGGGCCTGGCCAGCGGCCTAGTCCTGCTGCCAATTTCACACATGTTGTTTGTACAATCTGAACCTAACTATTAAGTTTCTGTAACCTTTGGTTTTTAATGAATTTCTAAAGTTATTTTAATTCTATTTCCTAACTATACCATCCGCGTAACCTTTGGTTTCGTAAGTAAATTTCTACAGTTTTTTTATGGTATTTCCTAGCTATAATGTCCCTGTAAACTTAGTTTTTTCCAGTGAATTACTAGGGTTTTTTTTGCGTGAAGTGATATTTAATTACTATACGTTAATCCAACTGCTGCTGTGCACGGCCAAAGATCCTGGCATCAGCCAACCCTGTTGCAAAAATGAAGCCAGTGTCTGGGTTCAGGGACCTGTCTTGTGTGTGGGCTATCTACCAGCAGTGTGTAGGTGTAGCCGTTCAGAAAGAAAATAAATTTTTCTTTCTTGTTATCCCCTCACTCACCGGAGTTTCCTCACGGTGACATGCTTCATCATCGGGGTCATCCCAGTTCTCTACGAAAAGGGGCGTGCTGCGACTCTCGAGCTACGAAGGAGCACTATGAAGTGAAGGACTATGTGTGGTGAGAGTAAGTGGAGTGGATGTGTGTGTGAGTGTTAAAAATACCGTGCTAGTGGGCCTCAATGTTTTATTCTGCTCCTAGACCGGTATGTTAAAAGTGGGGTTTGTACTGTGGACCAACCTGTGATGTGGGTTGGTTCAGTATCTGGTCTGGTCAGCCAACCCTGTGCCATGCATGGCCTTTGACTTTGCACAGCAAGGGTTTGGCTACAAGGACGACCTGCTGCCAGGCCCTATGGCCAACCCCCAAAAGGCAGCTAATCCAAGATAGAAGCAGCCAATCTTCCTCCCTGGGCTGATTACAGCCTGGGGGACCCAATACCCTGGGGCCCAACACATTTTGTGGGGGGAGGGTGGCATGTGTCCCATTCCTGGGCCGATTTTGGCCCTTAAGACCCCATCCTGGTGCATTTCTTTAGTGGAGGGGGTACATGACCCCCCTCCTGGGCCGATGTTGGCCCTGAGATCTCCCGGGGCCCAGCCATTCGGCAAAAAGAAAGGGGGCATGTATCGCTCCTCCTCAGTCGGATTGTGGACCTGGGTACCCCATCTCCTGGGGCTTGGTTATATTATAAATGGGAAGGGAGCACACATACACTCTCCCTCTGCCAATTTGGCCCAAGGATCTCATCCCCCAGGGCCCTGGTGTCCACCCAGATCAACAAACATATCATTGTTGGGGGCCATGGGGGATCACCAAGGCCCCCACAGCTCCAGCTGGCTCCCCACATCCAGTGGGAGCAGGCAGTGATCCCATCTACACAGAGCAGCTAAGAATGCTGCTCCCTGTGGTCGGCAGCAGTATTGAGATCTGTTTTTCTGTCCACATTACTGTGGGCAGGGAAACAGTTCTGAAGTCCACCGCAGTTGGATTTTTAAAGCTCCCACCAGCTGGGAGCAGACTTTGTTTTTGCTCTCACTTGGTGGGAACTTTGAAATTGCTCCTCTCACTAAGTTAGAGAAAGCACAGGTTTCTCCTCAAATGCTGTGTGCGCAGGGAAACTGCTATGTCCTGGGATTGGGCACCACAGGACATGGCAGGTGACTAATCCATGGGATGGGGTCCCCAGGGCCATTAATGGTTTGAGGATGGCGGTCTCACTGCCCCCTCCCTTTTCAAATAGCTGCTAAGCCCCATGGGTTTGGAACCCTGGGGATGAAATTTGTCCCAGAGGTGGGCTGCCTGCAATTTTGGCCAAAGTATGGGGTCCCCGGTGCCAAAATCAGACTGAGAATGGTGCCACCCTTCACAATTTATAATAACGCTGGGCCCTGGGGGATGGAGTCCCTGGTGTCCTAATCAGCCCAGGGAGGGGGCCACATGCTTCCCCCCCTCCCCCATGATGATATTATGAATTCCCCCAAGACCAGTTCCACCCGGGTGGCAAAACAAATACAAGCATGGTTACCATGCTTGTCTTTTAAAATTATTTATTTTGCAGCCGATCAGCAGATTCTCTGTAAATTAGCAGCAAAATAAAAAAAGATGTTGTCCCCTGTGGGACCCCACCTCCAGGCGTTAGGGGTTAGGGTATTCTTACCCAACCCCCCTTCTGTTTTTTAAACATTTTTCTTGGGACTCGGGCAGAGTCCTAAGATGGAAGTCAACAATTCCTGGTTGAAGTGGTGGCAGCCAATTAGATCTCACCATGAGATCTGTCAGATTTGCGGAGAATTCATATCTGTCGATATACATAAATCTTTTTCTTTAATAACTCCAAAATCACTGAACCAATTTACACAAAATTACAAAAAGAGATCTTTGTGAACAAAGATCTGGCTTGCTACCAAATTTGATATAATTCCATTCAACGATTCAGGTTGTAGTTGTGTCTAAAATCTCTGTGGGAAACTGCATGGGGAAAATACATTTGGGATCCCCTTTTTCCTCGGCCCCCACTTGGCAAACATCTCCAAGTCTTTTAAGACTGCTGCTGAAGTGCATGGCAAACTAGTTTTGAAAATTTTGTGAAAATTCGTCAAATAGCACCAGAGTTATTAGCAAAACAAAAAATGCTTTTCCTATGGAAATGAGGTCCTAACTATAGCTACCTATTGGTGACTGTCTGTAGGTCAAATACACACGCACATACACACACACACACATATATATATATGTATATATATATATATATATATATATATATATATATATATATATATATATATATATATATATATATATATATACCACGTGACTCCTCCTCGAATTTCTCGGCGTCTCAGACCCAGCACAGCCTCGCACGCCACGCACGCCAGCAAACAAAGGGAGACGGACCACAACGAATCAGCATCAGTAAGTTTATTGATGCACAGAGAGCAGCTACGCGTTTCTGGCAAGTTATGCCCTTGATCACGCTGCAACATGCACAAAAGACAGAATGCTATTTTTAAATGCAGTGTTAAAGGGAACACCCCCTCACAGTGACGTGATACATCATGTGATGAATGAAAAGTGAAAACCTACTGCCACTAGTGGCTAATGCTAATGCCATAGAATCAGCACATACAATATATATATATATATATATATATATATATATATATATATATATATATATTCAATGAAAAAACCATTGGTTTTAGGCCATATATAGTTAGGGATTTGCATTTAAAAAACCTTATTTTACTCGCATAAAACCATTGAAATTCCATATATAGTTATAAGCGCTAACTATATATCGCGCACCCGCAATCCACTGCTGATGATGTCACATATTACATAATTCATGACATGGTTAGTGACATCACTGATGACATCACTGATTACATCTCAAATGACATCACTGATGACATCACTGATTACAACATCCAGTGACTGTATGTTTCTGTAAAGTTAAAATATGTTTTACATATTGAAGAATGAGTGGATATATAAGTGTCTGGATGAAGGATTTACTAGGTGCATGACTGACTGATTGAGTGAGTGATTAAATGTGTCTCACTGAGTGCATGGGTTAGTGACTAAACTGTTTTAATTTGTGCATCATTATATCTGTTGTTCTACAAACTGCTGCATATGTTGATCAGTAGCTATATGAGTAACTGTATGGGTTATTGATTGGTTGTCCAAGTATTTGTATGGGAAACTGAGTGTGTGTGTATGGGTGGCTGGGAGGTGTGTGACTCTGTACATAGATGTGTGAGTAGTTGATTCACTATATGTATAGATTCAAAAGTGCATGTGGAAACAACTGTATGGGCGGTTGACTGTGCATGAGTGTATTAGTGAGTAAATGGATATCTCAGTGCTACATGTCAAATTAAGTACATATGTAAAACACAGTACATGTGAGAGTTGACATCTATAAATAACTGTGCATAAGAGCCAGTGAATGTGTGAGTGGCTGTATGGATCACTGTGAACATGTATCAGAGATTGTATAAGAGAGTAAAGTAAGTATGTGTTAGTATATGTTTGAATAAGTAAGGTGTGTATAACTGTATAGTTGAGAAAATGGAGGTGTGATTGATTTTTGGCATAACTGACTAGGTGTGTGAGTAACTCCATGGATGAGTGACTATCTGTTTACACTGATTGTATCTAAGGTTATATTAGAGTCTGAAGAGGTTCATGGTATTATCACATGAATGATATCATCAGTGATGTGATCAGTCATGTCAAATGAGATGTTATCAGTGATGTCATCAGTGATGTCATTTGAGATGTCATCAGTGATGTCATCAGTGATGTCACTAACCATGTCATGAATGATGTAATATGTGACATCATCAGCAGTGGATTGCGGGTGCGCGATATATAGTTAGCGCTTATAACTATATATGGAATTTCAATGGTTTTATGCGAGTAAAATAAGGTTTTCTAAATGCAAATCCCTAACTATATATGGCCTAAAACCAATGGTTTTTTCATTGAATTTTCAAGGTTTTGTAAATGTAAATTCCTAACTATATATGGAGTATAACCTATGGTTTTTTCTGTGAATTTCAATGGTTTTTTAATAGCAAATATCAAAAGCTGTCAAATGTCAAGTACGTGATAGGTAAAAACGTTTTCGTGTTTATGCACGCTGATGTGCTTTGAACGCTGCCCCCCCCCTCACTCCCCCCTTTTCTCTTAGTAGTACTCTCTCTTTGCAGATAGTGAACGGTAGTTAACGCAGACCTTTACCCCTGTTGTAATCCGTCGTACCTGCTTGTCTCTCCATTTGATTGATTATTATCCAAGCATTTACTGTTTTACAATTGGTTCTCTTTGGATCATTCTCTATTTACAAACAAGCACAAAGTCGCAATACTCTGTTTAGTCTTTGCAGATAGTGAAAAATCGTGTAAAAAAATAAAAGTAATCGAGCAAAATCAGTAGACCACTAATTCGATCTCTTTTTGACCTCGGTAAAATACAAACATTAGGAATAACCCTTCATGAGAAATACGAAAATAGTGAAATGAACTGAGCTCCACACCATGAGGGCTGCAAAACAGCTCGACTCCGCCACCCACACCGCCCAAAATAACGACAAACCCTATGCAAATATTATAAATATACACAACACACCAGCAAAGAAACAGAGTAAAACATTTTATTAAATAACTATTTAGATAACTATTTTATACTTTTTATTGCCCGATCCGGCTAGCTCAATCGATAGAGCATGAAACTCATGCACTGATAACAAGCGTTGAGAGTTTGTAGAATGATGGCTTCAGATTTTCCACATACGGTGTAGTGGCGCGAACTGGCAGGGGGCGTTTGGATTCTACCCCTTCTCCAAATAAGATTTTCATACGTGAATGTTCGTTCATGCTTTTTGTCCCTGAGTTGCTTCCATGTCACTGCCTTACATAAATGGCATAAGTCCTGGTTGTTGAGTGCCATACTTCAGAGTTCTAAGCAGCTCTTGTAACACTGTTTAAACCTTATTTGCACCTGCTGCAGCTTCACTATTCAAAGTAAGTGGAGTCCATTTGTGGACCTGACTGCATTAGAAAACAATGTGATACGGTGACTCCCTAAACCGCTTGACGGAGGCCCCCGAGGGGCGGTGAGATGGCGCGGACTGAGAGGGGGCGCTTGGCTCCTGCCCCCTCCCCAAGTCGCGTTGCCCTGGTGAGGCCTGAGATCGCCCCCGGCATAGGCGGCCGGCTCCCGGGGTCCGGCGGAATTTTTTCCCTTTTGAAGAATCTTCCATTCTGGACCTTGTCCCACAATCCGTTTGACCTGAAGACACGCTGTCGTGGGACGCCCCTTTACCGTTTTAGTTGCCATTCCGCCCGCTTCTGGTACTCTGTGCCTCTTCCGCCATTCAGCTGTTTACCGCCCGCTCTTGCGACTACAACGTCTCGCTCACCATGTAGTTGAGTTGCTCCCGCTCTTAAGATTTAACCGAACTTTTTGGACTGCTGAAAGCGGTTGTATTCCGACCGCTGGTTGGTGGAGACATTTTGACTATATTCTGGACCTGCATTGTCGCGTAATGCGTCATATGACGCGACGCGTTAGCGCACCCGGAAGTGCTCCGCTGCGCAAGGCGCAGCTTCCCGGAAACGATCCAGAGCGCGCCGCGCAGCGCGTAACGTAAGCATAACAGGTCATGTGACTTGTTAATAAAACTTTTCATTGGTTCATTTTACTTTTCTTTTCCTAATTATGTAAGACTAGGTCATGTGACCTAAAAATAACACTTTTCATTGGATTAAAACATTTTTTTTCCCAAACGATGAAAGCCCCACCTTGTTTCTGGATGTTTCAGACTGAAGCTGGCGTCACCATGAGAGCACCACCATCTCGTAGCTCCGTCGTGGCCATTCCGCAAGCAATCATGGCAGCCGCTCCCCACCGGAAGCCTGCGGGAGTCGACGGCCCCCAAGACTTTTGTACAATCTTCAAGGCTGAGGGGACGCTTTCGAGAATGGAACCCAAGCCCTGGCAGACAAGCGTCCGAGTTCCAAGGTGTCCCAGGGCCATTTTACTGGACCAGGCCCAAATCCGAAGAGCCGACCGCCATTTCAAGAGTCCTGTGGAAGCCGCCTATCGCTGCACCGCAAGAGTGGGAGCAACTCAACTACATGGTGAGCGAGACGCTGTAGCCGTAAGAGCGGGCGCTAAACAGCTGAATGGCGGAAAAGGCACAGTGTAGCAAAAGCGGGCGGAATGGCGACTGAAACGATAAAGGGGCGCCCCACTACAGCAGACAAGCCTCCGCCATGTGCTTCAAAACTGCATATGTATCTCGTGATATCAAGGTTGGGCAACCAGTACACAACAAGCAGTTACGAGTCCCATTTACACCGGCGCCATTTTGGCCACGGCCGGGCAGGTCCAGGATCTACTGAAACATAACAAATGAGGCTGACGTCTCTGAAGCAGTTGACGAACAGCAGGACATACCAAATAAACATTAACTCTCTAAAGCTGTTAACTCACTGCAGAACAAAACAAGTGAACCTGAAACCTCTGGAATAATTGTCGCTGAAAAGAACAACACACAAAACTCTGTAGAGCCTGAAGAAAAAAAAACAGAAGGGCACTGTAGTTTCAGACACACTTAACACTAATGACTAAACAAAGATATCGTCTGTTTATGAAGCAGTTATCATCTTGACAGAATTGACAAAGAAGTGTACAGACACCAATGCTATTAAGAAACACAAGGAAATCCTAACGCATCAGCATTCTCGGAAGAGGTTGACACAGATAACATCTTAAGGAACAAAGAAAGACCTGTTCACTCTTGACACCCCAGGTGCTGTGTATGTTGCACTATAGTGCTGCATCGAGAAAACGGGCAACCCCATTGATGTGGATTTTTCATTATTGATTATTGTAAAGAAATGGCGACTCCCCCCTTTAGCAGATTAGCTAAATGTTTGCGTAATTTAGGCATAAAAGTTATATTATTGTTGTTGTTGTTGTTATCGTTATAGTTCTGGTTAATTTCAAAAAATGGTTAAATATATTTACAGTTTTTGTTGCGTTCGTTATATTTAAATGTTAATAAAGTTTTAAAATCTAACTTTGTTGGAGTGCTATATATGTTTAAAAAATCAGGTGAATGGGGCCTTGAATCGGGTTATTGTCATGTGTGGGCTTTGCAAGTGTACTGCTACAAGATCGGACATTTCAAACTCAAATGCACGTTCTTTTTCTTACCTTTCCGAAGCATGGAGCGCAATAGCAGGCAGAGAAAGGGTGATGCACGTGTTGAACACTGCCTGGCCTGCAAATTGCTGGCAGTGCCCCCCGCCCGCTCCTGAAAGAGGGCACGCACACACACCGCCGCCCCGAGTACTTCACAAATCTTTAAAAGACCATGCGCTTGTTCATGAGGCTTAAATGGTTTATCACCCCTTCTAGAACCCCTGCATCGACCCTCTGACGTTTCCTGGAAGAATTAGCACGTAACACAATACCAAGCCCTGTCAGCTGAAACCCCCGAGAAATCATGGGGCATATTATCAAGGGGGTTTATTTCCGCCTTTTTGGCTTTAAAAGCCAAAAAAAAAGAGATAAAATTATCTCCCTATTACCAAGCTGTCGCCAACACCAGTTAGTGACAGCTAAAAGGAGATAGCAACCATCTTGGGCCCCGCTTTGCATATCAGTGATATTTATCACTAATGACATGCAAAGTGGGCGTGCCAAGATTTTAGCGACTGGAAACAGTCCCTAACCATCGCTATCTCCTATTACCAACTTTTGGAGATATTCGCGCTAAGCGCGAATATCTCCAAAACCTAACACCTGCCCTGAGCAGTTTTAGCCATGTTATCCAATGGGAAGTGGATAACATGGCTAAAAGCATTTGCTGGATAATGCATGAATATCGCTGACTTTTCAACGATATTCATGCATTGCGGCCGTTTTTTATCGCATTTGCGATAAACCTTGCTAATAGCAAGGTTTATGTGCGATAAAATTCGCCGAAGTGCGGCGATAATTTTTGTCTCTAAACAAGTTAGAGACAAAAATTACCGCTAGTTGTTGGTAATATGCCCCCGGGTTTTTCCTTGCAGGAATCGGGAAGCGAAAGACTAGCACTGAAATCAGTAGTCTCACGCCTGAATCGGGAGGGTTGGCATGTCTGCATACTCTACAGCTGGGGCCATAAACTACATCCGCAGGGCTAGGTGATAGCCTAGGTCCGGCCTGGACAATCGGACACAGAGGAAGAGGAGTGTCAGAGGGTGCGGTAGTGAATAGGGTGAAAGGGAGGTGTCGGGCGGGCACAGGGTGTGATTCTCAGAGAAGAGCAGCGCAGATGGGGGGGAAGTATATGTCCCATGCATGAGAGAGAGAGCGGGGGTGACCAGTGCGTGGGGGAGATGCTTGCGAGGGTGGGGAGCCATGCTGAGGACCGGCGGCGTGCAGAGAGTGGCCCTGGTCAAGGCATCTAAAATGGCTGCCGTGCACGACAAAATTGTGGCATTGGACAAAAACACAAGATGGCGCAGACAATGTTTATCAATAAGGATTCATTTATAACAAAATATTTACTCGCAGTGACAAAATGGTGGTCAACACTTCCTGATTTCCATCGAATCGAACGTTAACAAACGTCACGCAGCAAAAAAAAAAAAAAAAGCTCACGCACAGAGCAGTTTTTAGCCATGTTATCCAATGGAAGGTGGATAACATGGCTAAGAGCATTTGCTGGATAATGCATGAATATCGCTGACTTTTCAGCGATATTCATGCATTGTGGCCGATGTGCGGCGATAATTTTTGTCTCTAAACAATTAAAACGAAGCACAAAATGGCGACTTCCCGTTTCGCTACCAGTTTGCGGCCCAGTTCGCGGCCCGTGAAGCGCTTCTACCGTGAAAAATCATTTTTTTTTATTTTCCCCACGGGACCCTTTAATAACCCCAACAACATTCCTAGGGGGTCAAGAGGGGTATACCTTGCCCCCTTTCAATAAATTCCCCCTTCGTTTTTCACCTCTTCTTCTCTCTCGATCCTACCGAGAGATAAGATGGCGGCCGCTCCGGACTGTTTAGAATGTTGACAGACACCGGAGAGCCAATCAGCTTTCTGCGCACAAAGTTCCGTTTCGCGAAAAGTAAGCGGACCGGATCGCTGGCCGGAGCGCTGTTACAGATATATATCTTGTTTTAAACGTTAATTTCTCAAAAACTACTGGAGCACATATATTGAGACCTAGCAAAGGCACATCGGGCTAACAGTCCCTACAATTTTGCCAAGTTTCGTGCAAATCCATTCAGCCGTTCGAGCTAAAAGTGAGTCCAACCGCCCTATGGAAAAATGAATGGGAAAAACGCGTTTTGGGACCCCCCTTTGTTCTCAGCCCCCCCTTGACGAAACCCCACTAAATTTTCAGGGGCTGCTCAGAAACAAAATGTGCCATTTTCCTGAAAATTTCAGCCGATTCCGTCCTCAAACGCCAAAGTTATTAGACATAGAATTTTCAAAAATCCCATAGGGAATTAATCCTAACTATATATACCTACTGGCGATAGCCAGTAGGTAATATATATATATATATATATATATATATATATATATATATATATATATATATATATATATATATATATATATATATATATATATATATTCACTGAAAAAACCATAGGTTATAGACCATATATAGTTAGGAATTAGCATTTACAAAACCTTAATTTACTCGTACAAAACCATAGAAATTCGAATATATAGTTAGTTGCAATAACTATATATCGCGCACCCGCAATCCACTGCTGATGATGTCACATATTACATCATTCATGACATGTTTCTGTAAAGTTAAAATATGTCTTACATATTGAAGAATGAGTGGATGTATAAGTGTCTGGATGAAGGATTTAGTAGGTGCATGACTGACTGTATGAGAGAGTGATTAAATGTGTCTCACTGAGTGCATGGGTTAGTGACTAAACTGTCTTAATTTGAGAACATTATATCTGTTGTTCTGTAAACTGCTGCATGTGTTGATCAGTAGCTATATGAGTAACTATATGGGTTATTGATTGGTTGCCCAAGTATTTGTATGGGATAGTGAGTGTGTGTGTGGGGGTGTCTGGGAGGTGTGTGACTCTGTGCATAGATGTGTGAACAGTTGATTCACTAGATGTATGGGTTCAAAACTGCATGTGGAAACAGCTGTATGGGCGGTTGACTGTGTGCATGAGTGTATTGGTGAGTGAATGGATATCTCAGTACTACATGTCAAAGTAAGTACATATGTAAAACACAGTACATGTGAGAGTTGACATATATAAATAACTGTGCATAAGAGCCAGTGAATGTGTGAGTGGCTGTATGGATCATTGTGAACTTGTATCAGGGATTGTATAAGAGAGTAAATATGTGTTAGTATATGTTTGAATAAGTAAGGTGTGTATAACTGTATAGTTGAGGAAATGGAGGTGTGATTGATTCTTTGCATGACTGACTAGGTGTGTGAGTAACTCCATGGATGAGTGACAGTCTGTGAGTGTCTGTTTACACTGATTGTATCTAAGGTTATATTAGAGTCTGAAGAGGTTCATCGTATTATCACATGAATAATATTATCAGTGATGTGATCAGTAATGTCAAATGAGTTGTCATCAGTGATGCCATTTGAGATGTCATCCGTGATGTCATTTGAGATGTCATCAGGGATGTCATTTAAGATGTCATCAGTGATGTCATCAGTGATGTCACTGACTATGTCATGAATGATGTAATATGTGACATCATCAGCAGTGGATTGCGGGTGCGCGATATATAGTTATTGCAACTAACTATATATTCGAATTTCTATGGTTTTGTGCGAGTAAATTAAGGTTTTGTAAATGCTAATTCCTAACTATATATGGTCTATAACCTATGGTTTTTTCAGTGAATTTCAATGGTTTTTTAATAGCAAATATGAAAAGCTGTAAAATGTCAAGTACGTGGTAAGTAAAAACATTTTCCTATTTATGCACGCTGATGATTCTTGGAAGAGGCTGACACAGATGACATCTTAAGGAACAAATAAAGACAAATTAAGGATGAGGAAGTTGTCACTTTAGTTTTTTCATCAGCTAGCGATAGCAATAAACACATGGTAATGGAGATTAGAGAGGCTACAGATGGGTGAATACATTTTGAAAAGAAATGGCGACTCCCCCCTTTAGTAGATTAGATAAATCTTTGCGTAATTTGGGCATAAAAGTTATATTATTGGAAGTAGATGGTTATAGTTCTGGTTAATTTCCATTCAGAGTGTCCTACACAGCACCACTCTAGGTAAACACTACTTTATGTAAAACCTGGGACATAGCACTCATTGGAATGTTTGTGATCTTTCCTGTTAAGATGCATCATAAGTTATTTTAACCATTCCATATAAAGTCATGCATAAAAATGAATACACAGACACAAATAACATGTGTATCCAAAAACAAAATACAGATTTCGGCCTTATTTATTGCCTCTAGTTTTCAAAGGCAAATTTCTGTGGAAAACATGCACATTAAGGGTTGCCTTTCCTTAAACCTTTGTTTTTAAAAAAAATGGAAGAAACAAAAAATCTTCCCTTCCATAAATAACCCAAGACTTTTTTTTTGTTATGGCAAGGTAACGAAATAGAGAATAAACTATAGTTGGTCACCATGGTCCGGACGAAAATGAAAAATCAATGATACTAAGTACCTGTAAACACTGAGCAGACATGTGAATGTGACATTCTGATTATTGCTATGCCGAATATGTATATAACTGCTCCAATCACTATACTAATAAACAATCTTTTGTTCTGTTTTGTAAAGTAAAACTATTGTGAACGCAAGTATTATACATAGTAAGTGTTTAATATAGCATTTGTCAGTCATTGGTTAAGCAGCTAGGATCTGTTCACTCTTGACACCCCAAGTGCTGTGTATGCAGATTTCGGCCTTATTTATTGCCTCTAGTTTTCAAAGGCAAATTTCTGTGGAAAACATGCACATTAAGGGTTGCCTTTCCTTAAACCTTTGTTTTTAAAAAAATTTGAAAGAAACAAAAAATCTTCCCTTCCAGAAATAACCCAAGACTTTTTTTTGTTATGGCAAGGTAACGAAATAGAGAATAAACTATAGTTGGTCACCATGGTCCGGACGAAAATGAAAAATCAATGATACTAAGTACCTGTAAACACTGAGCAGACATGTGAATGTGACATTCTGATTATTGCTATGCCCGAATATGTATATAACTGCTCCAATCACTATGCTAATAAACAATCTTTTGTTCTGCTTTGTAAAGTAAAACTATTGTGAACGCAAGTATTATACATAGTAAGTGTTTAATATAGCATTTGTCAGTCATTGGTTAAGGAGCTAGGACCTGTTCACTCTTGACACCCCAGGTGCTGTGTATGCAGATTTCGGCCTTATTTATTGCCTCTAGTTTTCAAAGGCAAATTTCTGTGGAAAACATGCACATTAAGGGTTGCCTTTCCTTAAAACTTTGTTTTTAAAAAAATTTGGAAGAAACATAAAATCTTCCATTCCATAAATAACCCAATACTTTTTTTTTGTTATGGCAAGGTAACGAAATAGAGAATAAACTATAGTTGGCCACCATGGTCCGGACGAAAATGAAAAATCAATGATACTAAGTACCTGTAAACACTGAGCAGACATGTGAATGTGACATTCTGATTATTGCTATGCCCGAATATGTATATAACTGCTCCAATCACTATGCTAATAAACAATCTTTTGTTCTGTTTTGTAAAGTAAAACTATTGTGAACGCAAGTATTATACATAGTAAGTGTTTAATATAGCATTTGTCAGTCATTGGTTAAGCAGCTAGGACCTGTTCACTCTTGACACCCCATGTGCTGTGTATGCAGATTTCGGCCTTATTTATTGCCTCTAGTTTTCAAAGGCAAATTTCTGTGGAAAACATGCACATTAAGGGTGGCCTTTCCTTAAACCTTTGTTTTTAAAAAAATTTGGAAGAAACAAAAAATCTTCCCTTCCATAAATAACCCAAGACTTTTTTTTTGTTATGGCAAGGTAACGAAATAGAGAATAAACTATAGTTGGTCACCATGGTCCGGACGAAAATGAAAAATCAATGATAGTAAGTACCTGTAAACACTGAGCAGACATGTGAATGTGACATTCTGATTATTGCTATGCCCGAATATGTATATAACTGCTCCAATCACTATACTAATAAACAATCTTTTGTTCTGTTTTGTAAAGTAAAACTATTGTGAACGCAAGTATTATACATAGTAAGTGTTTATTATAGCATTTGTCAGTCATTGGTTAAGCAGCTAGGACCTGTTCACTCTTGACACCCCAGGTGCTGTGTATGCAGATTTCGGCCTTATTTATTGCCTCTAGTTTTCAAAGGCAAATTTCTGTGGAAAACATGCACATTAAGGGTTGCCTTTCCTTAAACCTTTGTTTTTAAAAAAATTTGGAAGAAACAAAAAATCTTCCCTTCCATAAATAACCCAAGACTTTTTTTTTGTTATGGCAAGGTAACAAAATAGAGAATAAACTATAGTTGGTCACCATGGTCCGGACGAAAATGAAAAATCAATGATACTAAGTACCTGTAAACACTGAGCAGACATGTGAATGTGACATTCTGATTATTGCTATGCCCGAATATGTATATAACTGCTCCAATCACTATGCTAATAAACAATCTTTTGTTCTGTTTTGTTAAGTAAAACTATTGTGAACGCAAGTATTATACATAGTAAGTGTTTAATATAGCATTTCTCAGTCATTGGTTAAGCAGCTAGGACCTGTTCACTCTTGACACCCCAGGTGCTGTGTATGCAGATTTCGGCCTTATTTATTGCCTCTAGTTTTCAAAGGCAAATTTCTGTGGAAAACATGCACATTAAGGGTTGCCTTTCCTTAAACCTTTGTTTTTAAAAAATTTTGGAAGAAACAAAAAATCTTCCCTTCCATAAATAACCCAAGACTTTTTTTTTGTTATGGCAAGGTAACGAAATAGAGAATAAACTATAATTGGTCACCATGGTCCGGACGAAAATGAAAAATCAATGATACTAAGTACCTGTAAACACTGAGCAGACATGTGAATGTGACATTCTGATTATTGCTATGCACGAATATGTATATAACTGCTCCAATCACTATACTAATAAACAATCTTTTGTTCTCTTTTGTAAAATAAAACTATTGTGAACGCAAGTATTATACATAGTAAGTGTTTAATATAGCATTTGTCAGTCATTGGTTAAGCAGCTAGGACCTGTTCACTCTTGACACCCCAGGTGCTGTGTATGCAGATTTCGGCCTTATTTATTGCCTCTAGTTTTCAAAGGCAAATTTCTGTGGAAAACATGCACATTAAGGGTTGCCTTTCCTTAAACCTTTGTTTTTAAAAAAATTTGGAAGAAACAAAAAATCTTCCCTTCCATAAATAACCCAAGACTTTTTTTGTTGTTATGGCAAGGTAACGAAATAGAGAATAAACTATAATTGGTCACCATGGTCCGGACGAAAATGAAAAATCAATGATACTAAGTACCTGTAAACACTGAGCAGACATGTGAATGTGACATTCTGATTATTGCTATGCACGAATATGTATATACCTGCTCCAATCACTATACTAATAAACAATCTTTTGTTCTGTTTTGTAAAATAAAACTATTGTGAACGCAAGTATTATACATAGTAAGTGTTTAATATAGCATTTGTCAGTCATTGGTTAAGCAGCTAGGACCTGTTCACTCTTGACACCCCAGGTGCTGTGTATGCAGATTTCGGCCTTATTTATTGCCTCTAGTTTTCAAAGGCAAATTTCTGTGGAAAACATGCACATTAAGGGTTGCCTTTCCTTAAACCTTTGTTTTTAAAAAAAATTGGAAGAAACAAAAAATCTTCCCTTCCATAAATAACCCAAGACTTTTTTTTTGTTATGGCAAGGTAACGAAATAGAGAATAAACTATAATTGGTCACCATGGTCCGGACGAAAATGAAAAATCAATGATACTAAGTACCTGTAAACACTGAGCAGACATGTGAATGTGACATTCTGATTATTGCTATGCACGAATATGTATATAACTGCTCCAATCACTATACTAATAAACAATCTTTTGTTCTGTTTTGTAAAATAAAACTATTGTGAACGCAAGTATTATACATAGTAAGTGTTTAATATAGCATTTGTCAGTCATTGGTTAAGCAGCTAGGACCTGTTCACTCTTGAAACCCCAGGTGCTGTGTATGTTGCGCTATAGTGCTGAATCGGGTACATTTTTCTATTTTTTTCTACAGCACCCTCAGTGCATGAACAACTATAGCAAGAGTAGAAAATATTATCATTGCCTTTTAGTCTAGACTTCATTTTATGTGTTTTGAGTGGGAGAAACGCCGTCTTTCGCCATTTTATGTGTTTTGAGTAGGAGACACGCCATCTTTCGCCATTTTATATGTTTTGAGTGGGAGACACGCCGTCTTTCGCCATTTTATGTATTTTGAGTGGGAGACACGCCGTCTTTTGGCGCAGCATTGTAGGATGGCCACACCAGTGCGGCAACTTGCTGGACACCACCTCGGTGCCATCCGGATCTCGGCGCGTTGTGCTGCCTTCGGCCTATTCGCACATCGGTCCGCTACTGACGCGGCCTCATGGGCCAACGAGTTTTGTATGCTTTTTATAACCCAAAGACGCATAACAGGTCATGTGACTTGTTTATAAAACTTTTCATTTGTTCATTTTACTTTTGGTTTCCTAATGATGGAAGGCTTGATCATATGACCTAAAAATAACACTTTTCATTGGATTAAAACATTTTTTCTTTCCCAAACGATGAAAGACCCTCCTTTTTTTTTCTTACTCAGCAATCAAAAAAGGTTCCGTTAGATGACAACAGAGGGGACAGGCAACAAGAACCATCACTCAAAAAAGGGGAGGGCAAGTTCTTCCCTACCGGGTCACGTTGGGGCTCCACCGGAACTCATCGAATTGATAGTCTACAGTGTTTCTGGATGTTTCAGACTGAAGCTGGCATCAGCATGAGAGCACCACCATCTCGTAGCTCCGTCGTGGCCATTCCGCAAGCAATCATGGCAGCCGCTCCCCACCGGAAGCCTGCGGGAGTCGGGGGACCCCAAGACTTTTATAGAATCTTCAAGGCTAAGGGGACGCTTTCGGGAATGGGGCCCATGTCCTAGCAGACAAGCGTCCGAGTTCCAAGGTGTCCCAGGGCCATTTTAGAGGACCACACCCAAATCCGAAGAGCCGGCCGCCATTTTAAGAGTCCTGTGGCAGCCGCCTATCGCTGCACCGCAAGAGTGGAAGCAACTCAACTACATGGTGAGCGAGACGCTGTAGCTGCAAGAGCGGGCGGTAAACAGCTGAATGGCGGAAGAGGCACAGTGTAGCAAAAGCGGGCGGAATGGCAACTGAAATGGTAAAGGGGCGCCCCACTACAGCAGACGAGCCTCCACCTGGGGAGGCCCATTCACGCCACCTCCACCCCCCCCCCCCCCCCCCCACGGGGCGCCCCACGCCGTTTTTCGGAACAGCATTGTAGGATACCAAAACCAGTGCGGCAACTTACTGGACATGACCTGGGTGCCGTCCAGATCTCAACGCATTCTGCTGCCTTGGGACTATTCCCACAACAGACCGTTACTGACGAGACACAGTGCAGCAAAAGCGGGCGGAAAACCGCTGAATGGCAAGTGAAACGCTAGAACAACGCTAGAATAACATCTGGAATAATTGTCGCTCAGAAGAACAACACACAAAACTCTGTAGTGTCTGAGGAAAGCAAAACTGAGAAGGTCATTGTAGTTTCAGAAACACTTAACACTAATGACTTAACAAAGATATCGTCTGTCTATGAAGCAGCTGTCATGTTCACAGAATTGACAAAGAAGTGTGCAGACACCAATGCTATTAAGAAACACAAGGAAATCCCTAACGCATCTGCATTCTCGGAAGAGGTTGACACAGATGACATCTTAAGGAACAAAGAAAGACAAATTAAGGATGAGGAAGTTGTCACTTTAGTTTTTTCAATAATGTAAAATATGCAGTCATTGGCTATGAAGAATGTCTAGTGAAGCAGAAAAAAGGCCATTTGATTAATCATCGAAAATTGAGTAATTGCGTAATTTAGGCATAAAAGTTATATTATTGGAAGTAGATGGTTATAGTTCTGGTTAATTTCCATTCAGAGTGTCCTACACAGCACCACTCTAGGTAAACACTACTTTATGTAAAACATGGGACATAGCACTCATTGGAATGTTTGTGATCTTTCCTGTTAAGTTGCATCATATGTTATTTTAACCATTCCATATAAAGTCATGCATAAAAATGAATACACAGACACAAATAACATGTGTATCCAAAAACAAAATACAGATTTCGGCCTTATTTATTGCCTCTAGTTTTCAAAGGCAAATTTCTGTGGAAAACATGAACATTAAGGGTTGCCTTTCCTTAAACCTTTGTTTTTTAAAAAAAATTGGAAGAAACAAAAAGTCTTCCCTTCCATAAATAACCCAAGACTTTTATTTTGTTATGGCAAGGAAACGAAATAGAGAATAAACTATAGTTGGTCACCATGGAGTTTAAAAAAGGGATGGTTCTTCACCAGATTAGATATTTACCCAGACCCTCATTCTCCAATGTGATGAACTAGGCTAAAATTCTTCTGGTGCCTGCACCCTGTCACAGAATATCACCCCAAAACATGAAAGCGCCCAAACACCAGATTGAGTTGAACCCCACAGTAAGCCTTATTTCTTCAGGGCCTCAGAATTTCTTTTGCTTTGCTCATGGAAATTGTAGGATATAGGACAGATAAGGTGTCACCATTAAGAAAGGGTAGTATTTAAATTTGCATATCAATTATGTTTAACCTTTTAAAAATATGATATGCTAGCTTGAACTTATGCTTTACATTTCAAGCCGAATTCAACAGCTTAAGTAAGTAGGTTTTCGTAGTTGTAACTTTAAAGGGTGATGTAGCAAACTGTAAAGATTTTCTAAAACAGTGGAGCGTATTTAGTTTTTTAATGTACATGTTTTCGAAACGATTACACAAATGAAACATTTGTGAGTTTTAAATTTCCGGAGAAGTATAATTTACCAATAGTTTTCTCTGTAGATGTTTTTCCATTAACAAACCCAGTTCCATCACCCGCCCAGGATATCACTACTGTTCCCCATGTCATAAAACCTTAGGATGTTCAATAACTGAAACAGCTAATATGGGTTTACTTACAGGGGACATCTTTTGTTCTGTTTTGTAAAGTAAAACTATTGTGAACGCAAGTATTATACATAGTAAGTGTTTAATATAGCATTTGTCAGTCATTGGTAAAGCAGCTAGGACCTGTTCACTCTTGACACCCCAGGTGCTGTGTATGTTGCACTATAGTGCTGCATCGGGAATACGGACAACCCTATTGATGTTGATTTTTCATTATTGATTATTGTAAAGAAATGGCGACTCCCCCCTTTAGCAGATAAGCTAAATCTATGCGTAATTTGGGCATAAAAGTTATATTATTAGAAGTAGATGGTTATAGTTCTGGTTAATTTCCATTCAGAGTGTTGCTTCTGTTTTAATAAAAATGTTTTAAGGTGTTTACTGTTTTTGTTGCGATGTATATATTTATAAGTTATTAAAGTGTTATAATCCTACTACTTTGTTGGAGTGCTATATATTTTTAATGTGACACATAATTGTGAAGACTTTGATGTACAAAAAGGCATCCCTGGAATCTTCCGCTTCAGGCACGGTCCCACACACCCTCACAGTGAGAATCCCCTCCCCAATCACAATACAGGATGGTTATCAGATTGTAGGAACGCGTGTAGTGTGACGGATCTCATCGGGTGGGGGCCTTGATCTACTGTAACTCCTTTGAAGAGGGGTGATTCTTTACAGTTGAGGCCATAAACTACATCCGCAGGGGTAGGTGAAAGCCTGGGACCGGCCTGGACAATCGGACACAGAGGAAGAGGAGTGTCAGAGGGTGCGGTAGTGAATAGAGTGAAAGGGAGGTGTCGGACAGGCACAGGGTGTGATTCTCAGGGAAGAGCAGCGCAAATGGGGGGAGGTTTATGGCCCATGCATAAGACAGAGAGCGGGGGTGACCAGTGCGTGGGGGAGATGCTTGCAATGGTGGGGAGCCATGCTGAGGATCGGCGGCATGCAGAGAGTGGGTCTGGTCAAAGCATCTAAAATGGCTGCCGTGCACGACAAAAGTGCGGCATTGGAAAAAAAGCAAGATGGCGCACACAATGTTTATCAATACAGATTAATTTATAACAATTATTTTTAACAATATATTTACTCGCAGTGTCAAAATGGCGGTCAACACTTCCTGATTTCCTTCTAATCGAACGTCAACAGACGTCACACAGCAAAAAAAAAAAAAACGTTCACGCGCAGCCGGTGGAAGACAAGTATCAACATATATGAGCCTCCTCAGCCACCCTCAGAAAACATAAGGGGTCAGGATACGTCTCCCGTACCACCTTATACCCTGTAATTTAATTAAAACTAAATACAAAATGGCGAATTCCCATTTCGCTACCAGTTTGCGACCCGGTTCGCGAACCGGGAAGCGCTTCTACCGTGAAAAATTAATTTTTTTTTATTTGCCCCACGGGACCCTTTAATAACCCCAACATCATTCCTAGGGGGTCAAGAGGGGTCTACCTTGCCCCCTTTCATTAAATTCCCCCTTCGTTTTTCTCCTCCTCTTGTCTCTCGATCCTACCGAGAGACAAGATGGCGGCCGCACCGGACTGTTTAGAATGTTGACAGACACCGGAGAGCCAATCAGCTTCGCTTCGCAAAGCTCCGTTACGCGAAAAGTACGCGATCTGGAGCGCTATCCGGGACGCTGTCACAGATATATCTGTTTTTTTAAACGTTAATTTCTCAAAATCCACTGGAGCACATATATTGAGACCCAGCAAAGGCACATCGGGCTAACAGTCCCTACAATTTTGCCAAGTTTCGAGTAAATCCATTCAGCTGTTCGAGCTAAAAGTGAGGCCAAACGCCCTATGGAAAAATGAATGGGAAAAACGCGTTTTGGGACCCCCCTTTTTTCTCGGCCCCCCCTTGACGAAACCCCCCCAAATTTTCAGGGGCTGGTAGGAAACAAGATGTGCCATTTTCCTGAAAATTTCAGCCGATTCCGTCCACAAACGCCAAAGTTATTAGACATAGAATTTTCAAAAGTTCCATGGAGAAAAAATCCTAACTATATATACCTACTGGCGACCGCCAGTAGGTAATGTATATATATATATATATATATTAGCACGATTTTCACCAGCAGGTTCCCTCCTCCAGTCCGGGGAAGAAACCACACAGGAGCCGTGGCCACGATTCAAAAGTGCAGTTTATTGCGAATCACAAGGACCTACGCGTTTCGGAGTAAAACACTCCTTCCTCACAGGAAGATAGATATATATGTATTACCTACTGGCGGTTGCCAGTAGGTATATATAGTTAGGACCTAGTTACCATAGGAAATTCAGAACATTCTATTGGGAATAACTTTGGCGCCGATTGAGGGATCTGCCTGTAATTTTCCTTAAATTTGCCTCGCTGTGCTCCGCTCCTTCCCTGAAAGTTTCGGGGGGATTCGTCAAGCGGGGGCCGAGAAAAAAGGGGATCCCAAAACATGTTTTCCCCATGTTAATTTCCTTAGGGACATTCAGACAAGGCTACAGCTCGAACGGCTGAACGGAATTACACCAAATTTGGCAAAATGGTAGGGACTGGTATGCAGCAGTGCCTATTGTATGTTTGGTGTAAATCCCTCCAGTAGTTTTTGAGAAAATTGAATGTGAAATTAAGTCCAATGCAATTTCCCATAGGACCTTTAAACACAGCTACAGCCCGAACGGCTGAATGGAATTATACCAAACTTGGCAAAATGGTAGAGCCTGGTATGCAGAAGTGCCTTTTGTATATTTGGTGAAAATCCCTCAAGTAGTTGTTGAGAAAATTCAATTTTCCCAAATTATATGTCTATGGGCGGGACACCGTGAGTGCACTGTAAGCTTACTGTACTCTGTACCTTCCCGAGTACGAGCTGCATGCTGATTGGCTGCTACTGTCTGTGAACATTCCGAAACAGAAATTGTTGGCAGCCATCTTGTGCCTCGTAGACTGAGGCACAGGAAAGAAGAAAAAAGAAACGCGTAGAACTCAAAAAGGGGGCAGGGTAGAAGCACCCTGACCCCCTAGGCCTGCTCAGGGGGTCCCACAAGGCCCCCAGGCCCAAAAAAAAAATATTTTTTACGAAAAATCGAGGGGGTACGTAGTTAACGCAGGCCTTTACCCCCGTTGTAATCCGTCGTGCCTGCTTGTCTCTCCATTTGATTGATTGTTATCCAAGCATTTACTGTTTTAGAATTGATTCTCTTTGGTTCATTCTCTATTTACAAACAAGCACAAAGTCGCAATACTCTGTTTAGTCTTTGCAGATAGTGAAAAATCGTGAAAAATCGTGTAAAAAAATAAAAGTAATCGAGCAAAATCAGTAGGCCACTAATTGGATCTCTTTTTGACCTCGCTAAAATAGAAATATTAGGAACAACCCTTCATGAGAAATACGAAAATAGTGAGATGAACTGAGCTCCACACCATGAGGGCTGCAAGACAGCTCGGCTCCGTCACCCACCCTGCCCAAAATAACGACAAACCCTATGCAAATATTAAAAATAAATACAACACACCAGCAAAGTAACAGGGTAAAACATTTCATTAAATACCTATTTACTTACCTATTTTATACTTTTTGTTGCCCGATCCGGCTAGCTCAATCGATCGAGCATGAAACTCATGCACTCTGATAGCAAGCGTTGCTACTGATGCTATGCAGACCAAAACTGGTTTTCAGTTTGTAAATTTTTCTAGATTTTTCCATCCGAGGTTGGTTGAGTTTGTAGAACGATGGCTTCAGATTTTCCACATACGGTGTGGTGGCGCGGACTGGGAGGGGGCGCTTCGCTCCTGCCCCCTCCCCAAGTAAGATTTTCATACGTGAAAGTACGTTAATGGTTTTGGTCCCTGAGTTGCTTCGATGTCACTAATGACTTAACAAAGATATCGTCTGTCTATGAAGCAGCTGTCATGTTCACAGAATTGACAAAGAAGTGTGCAGACACCAATGCTATTAAGAAACACAAGGAAATCCCTAACGCATCTGCATTCTCGGAAGAGGTTGACACAGATGACATCTTAAGGAACAAAGAAAGACAAATTAAGGATGAGGAAGTTGTCACTTTAGTTTTTTCAATAATGTAAAATATGCAGTCATTGGCTATGAAGAATGTCTAGTGAAGCAGAAAAAAGGCCATTTGATTAATCATCGAAAATTGAGTAATTGCGTAATTTAGGCATAAAAGTTATATTATTGGAAGTAGATGGTTATAGTTCTGGTTAATTTCCATTCAGAGTGTCCTACACAGCACCACTCTAGGTAAACACTACTTTATGTAAAACATGGGACATAGCACTCATTGGAATGTTTGTGATCTTTCCTGTTAAGTTGCATCATAAGTTATTTTAACCATTCCATATAAAGTCATGCATAAAAATGAATACACAGACACAAATAACATGTGTATCCAAAAACAAAATACAGATTTCGGCCTTATTTATTGCCTCTAGTTTTCAAAGGCAAATTTCTGTGGAAAACATGAACATTAAGGGTTGCCTTTCCTTAAACCTTTGTTTTTTAAAAAAAATTGGAAGAAACAAAAAGTCTTCCCTTCCATAAATAACCCAAGACTTTTATTTTGTTATGGCAAGGAAACGAAATAGAGAATAAACTATAGTTGGTCACCATGGGGTTTAAAAAAGGGATGGTTCTTCACCAGATTAGATATTTACCCAGACCCTCATTCTCCAATGTGATGAACTAGGCTAAAATTCTTCTGGTGCCTGCACCCTGTCACAGAATATCACCCCAAAACATGAAAGCGCCCAAACACCAGATTGAGTTGAACCCCACAGTAAGCCTTATTTCTTCAGGGCCTCAGAATTTCTTTTGCTTTGCTCATGGAAATTGTAGGATATAGGACAGATAAGGTGTCACCATTAAGAAAGGGTAGTATTTAAATTTGCATATCAATTATGTTTAACCTTTTAAAAATATGATATGCTAGCTTGAACTTATGCTTTACATTTCAAGCCGAATTCAACAGCTTAAGTAAGTAGGTTTTCGTAGTTGTAACTTTAAAGGGTGATGTAGCAAACTGTAAAGATTTTCTAAAACAGTGGAGCGTATTTAGTTTTTTAATGTACATGTTTTTGAAACGATTACACAAATGAAACATTTGTGAGTTTTAAATTTCCGGAGAAGTATAATTTACCAATAGTTTTCTCTGTAGATGTTTTTCCATTAACAAACCCAGTTCCATCACCCGCCCAGGATATCACTACTGTTCCCCATGTCATAAAACCTTAGGATGTTCAATAACTGAAACAGCTAATATGGGTTTACTTACAGGGGACATCTTTTGTTCTGTTTTGTAAAGTAAAACTATTGTGAACGCAAGTATTATACATAGTAAGTGTTTAATATAGCATTTGTCAGTCATTGGTAAAGCAGCTAGGACCTGTTCACTCTTGACACCCCAGGTGCTGTGTATGTTGCACTATAGTGCTGCATCGGGAATACGGACAACCCTATTGATGTTGATTTTTCATTATTGATTATTGTAAAGAAATGGCGACTCCCCCCTTTAGCAGATAAGCTAAATCTATGCGTAATTTGGGCATAAAAGTTATATTATTAGAAGTAGATGGTTATAGTTCTGGTTAATTTCCATTCAGAGTGTTGCTTCTGTTTTAATAAAAATGTTTTAAGGTGTTTACTGTTTTTGTTGCGATGTATATATTTATAAGTTATTAAAGTGTTATAATCCTACTACTTTGTTGGAGTGCTATATATTTTTAATGTGACACATAATTGTGAAGACTTTGATGTACAAAAAGGCATCCCTGGAATCTTCCGCTTCAGGCACGGTCCCACACACCCTCACAGTGAGAATCCCCTCCCCAATCACAATACAGGATGGTTATCAGATTGTAGGAACGCGTGTAGTGTGACGGATCTCATCGGGTGGGGGCCTTGATCTACTGTAACTCCTTTGAAGAGGGGTGATTCTTTACAGTTGAGGCCATAAACTACATCCGCAGGGGTAGGTGAAAGCCTGGGACCGGCCTGGACAATCGGACACAGAGGAAGAGGAGTGTCAGAGGGTGCGGTAGTGAATAGAGTGAAAGGGAGGTGTCGGACAGGCACAGGGTGTGATTCTCAGGGAAGAGCAGCGCAAATGGGGGGAGGTTTATGGCCCATGCATAAGACAGAGAGCGGGGGTGACCAGTGCGTGGGGGAGATGCTTGCAATGGTGGGGAGCCATGCTGAGGATCGGCGGCATGCAGAGAGTGGGTCTGGTCAAAGCATCTAAAATGGCTGCCGTGCACGACAAAAGTGCGGCATTGGAAAAAAAGCAAGATGGCGCACACAATGTTTATCAATACAGATTAATTTATAACAATTATTTTTAACAATATATTTACTCGCAGTGTCAAAATGGCGGTCAACACTTCCTGATTTCCTTCTAATCGAACGTCAACAGACGTCACACAGCAAAAAAAAAAAAAAACGTTCACGCGCAGCCGGTGGAAGACAAGTATCAACATATATGAGCCTCCTCAGCCACCCTCAGAAAACATAAGGGGTCAGGATACGTCTCCCGTACCCCCTTATACCCTGTAATTTAATTAAAACTAAATACAAAATGGCGAATTCCCGTTTCGCTACCAGTTTGCGACCCGGTTCGCGAACCGGGAAGCGCTTCTACCGTGAAAAATTAATTTTTTTTTATTTGCCCCACGGGACCCTTTAATAACCCCAACATCATTCCTAGGGGGTCAAGAGGGGTCTACCTTGCCCCCTTTCATTAAATTCCCCCTTCGTTTTTCTCCTCCTCTTGTCTCTCGATCCTACCGAGAGACAAGATGGCGGCCGCACCGGACTGTTTAGAATGTTGACAGACACCGGAGAGCCAATCAGCTTCGCTTCGCAAAGCTCCGTTACGCGAAAAGTACGCGATCTGCAGCGCTATCCGGGACGCTGTCACAGATATATCTGTTTTTTTAAACGTTAATTTCTCAAAATCCACTGGAGCACATATATTGAGACCCAGCAAAGGCACATCGGGCTAACAGTCCCTACAATTTTGCCAAGTTTCGAGTAAATCCATTCAGCTGTTCGAGCTAAAAGTGAGGCCAAACGCCCTATGGAAAAATGAATGGGAAAAACGCGTTTTGGGACCCCCCTTTTTTCTCGGCCCCCCCCTTGACGAAACCCCCCCAAATTTTCAGGGGCTGCTCAGAAACACAATGTGCCATTTTCCTGAAAATTTCAGCCGATTCCGTCCACAAACGCCAAAGTTATTAGACATAGAATTTTCAAAAGTTCCATAGAGAAAAAATCCTAACTATATATACCTACTGGCGACCGCCAGTAGGTAATGTATATATATATATATATATATATATTAGCACGATTTTCACCAGCAGGTTCCCTCCTCCAGTCCGGGGAAGAAACCACACAGGAGCCGTGGCCACGATTCAAAAGTGCAGTTTATTGCGAATCACAAGGACCTACGCGTTTCGGAGTAAAACACTCCTTCCTCACAGGAAGATAGATATATATGTATTACCTACTGGCGGTCGCCAGTAGGTATATATAGTTAGGACCTAGTTACCATAGGAAATTCAGAACATTCTATTGGGAATAACTTTGGCGCTGATTGAGGGATCTGCCTGTAATTTTCCTTAAATTTGCCTCGCTGTGCTCCGCTCCTTCCCTGAAAGTTTCGGGGGGATTCGTCAAGCGGGGGCCGAGAAAAAAGGGGATCCCAAAACATGTTTTCCCCATGTTAATTTCCTTAGGGACATTCAGACAAGGCTACAGCTCGAACGGCTGAACGGAATTACACCAAATTTGGCAAAATGGTAGGGACTGGTATGCAGCAGTGCCTATTGTATGTTTGGTGTAAATCCCTCCAGTAGTTTTTGAGAAAATTGAATGTGAAATTAAGTCCAATGCAATTTCCCATAGGACCTTTAAACACAGCTACAGCCCGAACGGCTGAATGGAATCATACCAAACTTGGCAAAATGGTAGAGCCTGGTATGCAGAAGTGCCTTTTGTATATTTGGTGAAAATCCCTCAAGTAGTTGTTGAGAAAATTCAATTTTCCCAAATTATATGTCTATGGGCGGGACACCGTGAGTGCACTGTAAGCTTACTGTACTCTGTACCTTCCCGAGTACGAGCTGCATGCTGATTGGCTGCTACTGTCTGTGAACATTCCGAAACAGAAATTGTTGGCAGCCATCTTGTGCCTCGTAGACTGAGGCACAGGAAAGCAGAAAAAAGAAACGCGTAGAACTCAAAAAGGGGGCAGGGTAGAAGCACCCTGACCCCCTAGGCCTGCTCAGGGGGTCCCACAAGGCGCCCAGGCCCAAAAAAAAAATATTTTTTACGAAAAATCGAGGGGGTTCGTGCACCGTGCGCGTACCCCCGCGATTTTTTATTTGCGGCCCGGGGGGGCCTTGTGGGACCCCCTGAGCAGGCCTAGGGGGTCAGGGTGCTTCTACCCTGCCCCCTTGGCGTGTTTTGCACCTTTGTTTCACTGCTTTCTTGTGCCTTGGTTCTACCGAGGCACAAGATGGCTGCCAACACTTCCTGGTTTGGAGTGTTGACAGACAGTGGCAGCCAATCAGCATGCATTTCACAGGAAAGCAGCATGCTCATTGGCTGTCAACACTTCTAACCAGGAAGTGTTGGCATTCATCTTGTGCTAGGTAGACCGAGACACAAAAGAAGCAGAGCTCACAGCCCACACAGCTCTCACAGCCCACACAGTTCTGACAGCCCACACAGCTCTCACAGCCCACACAGCTCTCACAGCTCTCACAGCCCACACAGCTCACACAGCTCACATCCCACACAGCTCTCATTGCTCTCACAGCCCATACAGCTCTCTCAGCCCACAGAGCTCTCACAGCCCACACAGCTCTCACAGCCCACACAGCTCTCACAGGCCTCACAGCCCTCACAGCCCACACAGCCCTCACAGCCCTCACAGCCCACACATCTCTCACAGCCCACAATGCTCTCACAGCCCACACAGCTCTTAAAGCCCACACAGCTCTCACAGCCCACACAGCTCTCACAGCTCACACAGCCCACACTCTCACATTCCACACAGCTCTCACAGCCCACACAGCTCTCACAGCCCACACAGCTCTCACAGCCCACACAGCCCACACAGCTCTGGCAAAGATAATATCAGCAGCAAACAAGCACTGGCAAAGACAATAATGGCAGCAAACAAACACTGGCAAAGACAATAACGGCAGCAAAGAAACATTGGCAAAGACAATAACGGCAGCAAAGAAACACAGGCAAAGGCAATACCAGCAGCGAACAAACACTGGCAAAGATAATACAATCAGGGGGGCAGGGGCACGAAAAATGGCACAATCAGGGGACAGAAGGCCCGACAAACGGCACAATCAGGGGGCAGAAGGCAAGAAAAACGGCACAATTAGTGGGCGGAAGGCAAGAAATACGGCACAATCAGGGAGCAGAAGGCAAGAAATACGGCACAATCAGGGTACAGAAGGCAAGAAATATGGCACAATCAGGGTGCAGAAGGCAAGAAATACGGCACAATCAGGGGGGCAGAAGCCAAGAAATATGGCACAATCAGAGAGCATCTTGCTCCGGTCCAATAATCTGATCCCTAGGGCTGCTCCGGTGGTCCCACAAGAATATTAACATATTTAAACGTTACCCGCTAATAGAATTAGCATTTAAAAAACCTTGCAAATTCACTGAAAAAAACATAGGTTTCAGGCCTTATATAGTTAGGAATTAGCATTTTAAAAACCTTGCAAATTCACTGAAAAAAACATAGGTTTCTGGTCATATATAGTTAGGAATTAGCATTTAAAAAAATCAGTGATGTCACTGACCATGTCATGAATGATGTAATATGTGACATCATCAGCAGTGGATTGCGGCCGCGCAAAATATAGTTAGTCCAACTAACTATATAGGTGCAATTTCAAAGGTTTTTTAAATGCTAATTCCTAACTATATATGACCTGAAACCTTTGTTTTTTTCAGTGAATATAAATATATATATATATATATATATATATATATATATATATATATATATATATATATATTCACAGAAAAAACCGTAGGTTTTAGGCCATATATAGTTAGGAATTTGCACTTACAAAACCTTGAAAATTCACTGAAAAAACCATTGGTTATAGACCATATATAGTTAGGGATTAGCCTTTTTCAAAACCTTATTTTACTCACACAAAACCATTGAAATTTCATATATAGTTAGTTGCACTAACTATATATCGCGCACCCGCAATCCACTGCTGATGATGTCACATATTACATCATTCATGACATGGTTAGTGACATCACTGATGACATCACTGATGACATCTTAAATGACATCACTGATGACATCTCAAATGACATCACTGATGACATCACTGATGACAACATCCAGTGACTGTATGTTTCTGTAAAGTTAAAATATGTCTTACATATTGAAGAATGAGTGGATGTATAAGTGTCTGGAAGAAGGATTTAGTAGGTGCATGACTGACTGTATGAGAGAATGATTAAATGTGTCTTACTGAGTGCATGGGTTAGTGACTAAACTGTCTTAATTTGTGCATCATTATATCTGTTGTTCTACAAACTGCTGCATGTGTTAATCAGTAGCTATATGAGTAACTGTATGGGTTATTCATTGGTTGTCCAAGTATTTGTATGGGAAACTGAGTGTGTGTGTATGGGTGGCTGGGAGGTGTGTGACTCTGTACATAGATGTGTGAGTAGTTGATTCACTATATGTATGGGTTCAAAAGTGCATGTGTAAACAGCTGTATGGGCGGTTGACTGTGCATGAGTGTATTGGTGAGTGAATGGATATCTCAGTGCTACATGTCAAAGTAAGTACATATGTAAAACACAGTACATGTGAGAGTTGACATATATAAATAACTGTGCCTAAGAGCCAGCGAATGTGTGAGTGGCTGTATGGATCATTGTGAACATGTATCAGGGATTGTATAAGAGAGTAAATATGTGTTAGTATATGTTTGAATAAGTAAGGTGTGTATAACTGTATAGTTGAGGAAATGGAGGTGTGATTGATTTTTTGCATAACTGACTAGGTGTGTGAGTAACTCCATGGATGAGTGACAGTCTGTGACTGTCTGTTTACACTGATTGTATCTAAGGTTATATTAGAGTCTGAAGAGGTTCATGGTATTATCACATGAATGATATCATCAGTGATGTAATCAGTAATGTCAAATGAGATGTTATCAGTGATTTTATCAGTGATGTCATTTGAGATGTCATCAGTGATGTGATTTGAGATGTCATCAGTGATGTCATTTAAGATGTCATCAGTGATGTCATCAGTGATGTCACTAACCATGTCATGAATGATGTAATATGTGACATCATCAGCAGTGGATTGCGGGTGCGCGATATATAGTTAGTGCAACTAACTATATATGAAATTTCAATGGTTTTGTGTGAGTAAAATAAGGTTTTGAAAAGGCTAATCCCTAACTATATATGGTCTATAACCAATGGTTTTTTCAGTGAATTTTCAAGGTTTTGTAAATGCAAATTCCTAACTATATATGGCCTAAAACCTATGGTTTTTTCTGTGAATTTCAATGGTTTTTTCATAGCAAATATCAAAAGCTGTCAAATGTCAAGTACGTGATAGGTAAAAACTTTTTCGTGTTTATGCACGCTGATGTGCTTTGAACGCTGCCCCCCCCTCCCCTCTTTTCTCTTAGTAGTACTCTCTCTTTGCAGATAGTGAAGGGTAGTTAACGCAGGCCTTTACCCCCGTTGTAATCCGTCGTGCCTGCTTGTCTCTCCATTTGATTGATTGTTATCCAAGCATTTACTGTTTTAGAATTGATTCTCTTTGGTTCATTCTCTATTTACAAACAAGCACAAAGTCGCAATACTCTGTTTAGTCTTTGCAGATAGTGAAAAATCGTGTAAAAAAATAAAAGTAATCGAGCAAAATCAGTAGGCCACTAATAGGATCTCTTTTTGACCTCGCTAAAATAGAAATATTAGGAACAACCCTTCATGAGAAATACGAAAATAGTGAGATGAACTGAGCTCCACACCATGAGGGCTGCAAGACAGCTCGGCTCCGTCACTCACCCTGCCCAAAATAACGACAAACCCTATGCAAATATTAAAAATATATACAACACACCAGCAAAGTAACAGGGTAAAACATTTCATTAAATAACTATTTACATACCTATTTTATACTTTTTGTTGCCCGATCCGGCTAGCTCAATCGATCGAGCATGAAACTCATGCACTCTGATAGCAAGCGTTGCTACTGATGCTATGCAGACCAAAACTGGTTTTCAGTTTGTAAATTTTTCTAGATTTTTCCATCCGAGGTTGGTTGAGTTTGTAGAACGATGGCTTCAGATTTTCCACATACGGTGTGGTGGCGCGGACTGGGAGGGGGCGCTTCGCTCCTGCCCCCTCCCCAAGTAAGATTTTCATACGTGAAAGTACGTTAATGGTTTTGGTCCCTGAGTTGCTTCGATGTCACTGCCATTCTCAAATGGCATAAGTTCTGGATGTTGGGTGCCATAGTTCAGAGTTCTGAGCAGCGCTTGTAACACTGTCTGAAGCTTATTTCCACCTTCTGCAGCTTCACTATTCTCAAAGTAAGTGAGGGTCGTTTGTGGACCTGACCAATGTGGTATGGTACCTCCCTAAACCGCTTGACGGAGGCCCCCGAGGGGCGGTGTGATGGCACGGACTCGGAGAAGACGCTTGGCTCCGACCCCCTCCCCAAGTCTTATAGCACTGGTGTAGCCTGAGATCGCCCCCGACATAGGCGGCCGGCTCCCGGGGTCCGGCGGAACTTTTTGCCTTTTGATGACTCTTCTATTCTGGACCTTGTCCCACAATCCGTTTGACCTGAAGACACGCTGTAGTGGGGCGCCCCTTTACCGTTTTAGTTGCCATTCCGCCCGCTTTTGCTACACTGTGCCTCTTCCGCCATTCAGCTGTTTACCGCCCGCTCTTGCGACTACAGCGTCTCGCTCACCATGTAGTTGAGTTGCTCCCGCTCTTGCGATGCAACGATAAGCGACTGCCACAGGACTCTCAAAATGGCGGCCGGCTCTTCAGATTTGGGCGTGGTCCAATAAAATGGCCCTGGGACGCCTTGGAACTCGGACGCTTCCCTGATAGGGCTTGGGTCCCATTCTCAAAAGCGTCCCCTCAGCCGTGAAGATTCTACAAAGGTCTTTGGGGCCCCCGACTCCCGCAGGCTTCTGGTGGGAGCGGCTGCCATGTTTGCTCGTGGAATGGCCGCGACGGAGCTACGAGATGGTGGTGCTCTCATGCTGACGCCAGCTTTAGTCTGAAACATCCAGAAACACTGTAGACTACCAATTCGATCAGTTCCGGTAGCGCCCCAACATGACCCGGTAGAGAAGAACTTGCCCTCCCCTCTTTGACTGATGGTTCTTGTTGCCTGTCCCCTCTGTTGTCATTTAACAGAACTTTTTGGACTGCTGAAAGGGGTTGTGTTCCGAACGCTGGTTGGTGGAGACATTTTGACTATATTCTTGACCTACGTTGTCGCGTAATGCGTTATATGACACGCCGCGTTAGCGCACCCGGAAGTGATCCGGGGCGCGGCGCGCAGCACGTAACGTAAGCATAACAGGTCATGTGACTTGTTAATAAAACTTTTTATTGGTTCATTTTACTTTTGTTATTTTAATAATGAAAAGCTTGGTCATATGACCTAAAAAATACGCTTTTTATTGATTTCGAACATTTTTTTTTTTAAACATATATGTTATAATGTTCCAGGCTAATGTACTTTCCTGGAAAATTTACAACTGTCCTGCAAGTAAAATATATTCCTTTTTCGAGAAAAAGGGCGTTTCTTCGTCCCATGACGGGGCCGTTGAGTAAAAGAGGCTCGGCCTGCTGTCTTACTCGCCGATACGCCTGATTATCAGATTCTTATCGATCACTTTATGTTGCAGGAGTGGAAAACACAACTGCCCTTGACCATTTATCTTTACTGCGTTCCTACGTATTATACCTTTTATCCGTCATGTAATTGGACTGCTTTATTTCACTTGCCTTTTACTGATTCGAAAACAGTGACTAAAAGTAAAAACTTTACCAATGTAAATACTACTACCATGTTTTGTTTTAAAAACCTTTATTGTGAAAATGTCAGTATACAAATACGGGCCTATAACCACGTGGGCCGGCCACGGAGCAAACTGGAAACGTATATGATGAGGAGACATTTACACTGTAGAGGAACGTAACGAGTGGGCCATTAGGTTGCAAGAACTAAGGTGTCTAACAGTTGCGGAATCGGTGGACGTACATTTTGTAATTAAAATACGACAAAGCCACTTACAAAAAAATCATCTAGATATACATTTGCGGGCAAGTACCATGGGTGACGTTAATTCGAACTTTCAATAGTACAGTAATCAATAACACATCAGAACTTAATATCAGTAGGGATGTCGAAATATTCAATCAATTCTCGTCCCCGCCCGCCATGAGCATCAAAACTGCATTCATATCTCGTGATATCAAGGTTGTTCAACCAGTACACAACAAGGAGTTACGAGTCCCATTTATACCGGCGCCATTTTGGGCGAGGCCGGGCAGGTCCAAGATATAGTCAAAATGTCTCCACCAACCATCGGCCAGACCAGAACCCCTTTTGGCCCTTTATGCTACAAGATGGTGTCTTCCATTCAGAAAATATTGTTGGCAGCATTTTGAAAGGAAAGATAAACAGCCGTTCTCCTAGTGAGTCTCACATTGTTACATTTAGGAAGAATGTTGAAGAGTAGTATGTTGAAAATCTGAAGACATTTTTCTACAAACTCTCAATCAGCCTTGGATGGAAAAAAAAATCCTGAAGAATGTACAAACTGAAAACCAATTTTTGTCTGTATAGCATCAACAGCAACGCTTGAGTCAGCTTTGTGTGAAGCCGCCATTTTGATTCAATCAATAACATCCCCCTGCACACATTCAGGGACCTGGTCGTGTCTTCAGGTGAAACGGATTGTGGGACAAGATGCAGAAAGGAAAAGGAAAAAAGTTCCGCCGGACCTCGGGAGCCGGCCGCCTATGTCATGGGCGATCTTTGGCCACACCAGGGCAAAAGTGAAGCTGCAGCAGGTGCAAATAAGCTTCAGACAGTCTTACAAGCACTGCTCAGAACGCTCAACTATGGCACTCAACATCCAGGACTTGCCATCCGGATCTTGGCGCCTTGTGCTGGTTCCGACCTATTCACACATCGGTCCACTACTAACATCACCTCATAAGCCAACGGGGCACCCCACGCCGACTTTTGGCGCAGCATTGTAGGATGACCACACCAGTGCGGCAACTTGCTGGACACCACCTCGGTGCCATCCGGATCTCGGCGCGTTCGAGTCATTGTACCGCAAGAGTGACCGGAACTCAGCTGGACACGCCGTCTTTCGGCGCAGCATTGTAGGATGGCCACACCAGTGCGGTAATTTGCTGGACACCACCTCGGTGCCATCCGGATCTCGGCGCGTTCGAGTCACTGTACCGCAAGAGTGACCGGAACTCAGCTGGACACGCCGTCTTTCGGCGCAGCATTGTAGGATGGCCACACCAGTGCGGCAACTTGCTGGACACCACCTCGGTGCCATCCGGATCTCGGCGCGCTGTGCTGCCTTCGGCCTACTGTAGCCGCAAGTGCGGACGCAACTCAGTTGGACGGCGAGTGAAAAGATAAGAGCCGCCGCACTGCAGCCGAGGAGCCTCCATCTTGGGGAAGACGCACAGCCCCCACTGACTGACGCGACCTTACAGGCCAACGGGGCGCCCCACGCCGACTTTCGGCGCAGCATTGTAGGATAGCCACACCAGTGCAGCAACTTGCTGGACAACAACTCGGTGCCATCCGGATCTCGGCGCGTTGTGCTGCCTTTGGCCTATCCGCACATCGGTCCGCTACTGACGCCGCCTCACGTGCCAACGGATTTTCTACGCTTTTTGTAGCCCTATGCCGCATAACAGGTCATGTGACTTGTTTATAAAACTTTTCATTGGTTCATTTTACTTTTGGTTTCCTAATGATGGAAGGCTTGGTCATATGACCTAAAAATAACACTTTTCATTGGTTTAGAACATTTTTTTTCCCAAACGATGAAAGCCCCACCTTGTTTCTAGATGTTTCAGACTGAAGCTGGCGTCAGCATGAGAGCACCACCATCTCGTGGCTCCGTCGTGGTCATTCCGCGAGCAATCATGGCAGCCGCTCCCCACCGGAAGCCTGCAGGAGTCGAGGGCCCCCAAGACTTTTGTAGAATCTTCACGGCTGAGGGGACGCTTTCGAGAATGGAGCCCAAGCCCTAGCAGGCAAGCGTCCGAGTTCCAAGGTGTCCCAGGGCCATTTTAGTGGACCAGGCCCAAATCCGAAGAGCCGGCCACCATTTTAAGAGTCCTCTGGCAGCCGCCTATCGCTGCACCGCAAGAGTGGGCGCAACTCAACTACATGGTGAGCGAGACGCTGTAGCCGCAAGAGCGGGCGATAAACAGCTGAATGGAGGATGAGGCACAGTGTAGCAAAAGCGGGCGGAATGGCAACTGAAACGGTAAAGGGGCGCCCAAGTACAGCAGACGAGCCTCCACCTGGGGAGGCCCGTTCACGCCGCCTCCCCCACCCCCCCCCCCCAGGGGCGCCCCACGCCGTTTTTTTGGAGCAGCATTGTAGGATACCAAAACCAGTGCGGCAAGTTACTGGACATCACCTGGGTGCCATCCACATCTCAGCGCCTTCTGCTGCCTTGGGACTATTCGCACAACAGACCGCTACTGACGAGGCCTCCCCCCGCACCACCCGGGACGCCCCACGCTGTTTTTCTGAGCTGCATTGTAGGAAACCAAAAACCAGTGCGGCACCCAGGTAACATCACCTGGGTGCCGTCCAGAACTCAGCACGTTGTGCTGCCTTGGGACTATTCGCACAAAAGACAGCTACTGACCATTGTTGCTTCTTTTTGCCAACATTTTTTTAAATGTATTTACAGTTTTTGTTGTGTTCGATATATTTATAAAGTTAATAAAGTTTTATAATCCTACTTTGTTGGAGTACTATATATTTTTAAAAAATCGGGTGAATGGGGCCTTGAATCGGGTTATTGTGATGTGTGGGCTTTGGAAGTGTGCTGCTACAGAATCGGACATTTCAAACTCAAATGCACGTTCTTTTTCTTACCTTTCCGAAGCATTGAGCGCAATAGCAGGCAGAGAAAGGGTGATGCAAGTGTTGAACACTGCCTGGCCTGGCAAGTTGCTGGCAGTGCCCCCCCCCCGCCCGCTCCTGAAAGAGGGCACACACACACCGCCGCCCCGAGTACTTCACATATCTTTAAAAGACCATGCGCTTGTTAATGAGGCTTAAATGGTTTATCACCCCTTCTAGAGCCCCTGCATCGGCCCTCTGACGTTTCCTGGAAGAATTAGCACGTAACACAATACCAAGCCCTGTCAGCTGAAACCCCAGAGGAATCGGGTTTTTGATTGCAGGAATCGGGAGGCGGGAGACTAGCACTGAAATTGGTAGTCTCACGCCTGAATCGGGAGGGTTGGCATGTCTGGATTCTCTGCAGCTGGGGCCATAAACTACATCCGCAGGGCTAGGTGATAGCCTGGAACCGGCCTGGACAATCGGACACAGAGGAAGAGGAGTGTCAGAGGGTGCGGTAGTGAATAGGGTGAAAGGGAGGTGTCGGGCGGGCACAGGGTGTGATTCTCAGAGAAGAACAGCGCAGATGGGGGGAGGTTTATGGCCCATGCATGAGGGAGAGAGCGGGGGTGACCAGTGCGTAGGGGAGATGCTTGCGAGGGTGGGGAGCCTTGCTGAGAATCGACGGCGTGCAGAGAGTGGGTCTGGTCAAGGCATCTAAAATGGCTGCCGTGCACGACAAAATTGTGCCATTGGAAAAAAGGCAAGATGGCGCATACAATGTTTATCAATAAGGATTCATTTATAACAAAATATTTTATCGCAGTGACAAATTGGCGGTCAACACTTCCTGATTTCCATCGAATCGAACGTTAACAGACGTCACGCAGCAAAAAAAAAAAAAAAATGCTCACGCACAGCCGCTGGAAGACATGTATCAACATATATGAGCCTCCTCAGCCACCCTCAGAAAACATAAGGGATCAGGATACGTCTCCCGCACACCCCTAATACCTAGTAATTTAATTAAAACGAAACACAAAATGGCGAATTCCCGTTTCGCTACCAGTTTGCGGCCCAGTTCGCGGCCCGAGAAGTGCTTCTACCGTGTAAAATCAATTTTTTTTTATTTTCCCCACGGGACCCTTTAATAACCCCAACATCATTCCTAGGGGGTCAAGAAGGGTCTACCTTGCCCCCTTTCATTAAATTCCCCCTTCGTTTTTCACCTCTTCTTCTCTCTCGATCCTACCGAGAGATAAGATGGCGGCCGCTCCGGACTGTTTAGAATGTTGACAGACACCGGAAAGCCAATCAGCTTCGCATCGCAAAGTTCCGTTTCGCGAAAAGTAAGCGGACCGGAGCGCAGCCCGGAGCGCTGTTACAGATATATATCTTGTTTTGAACGTTAATTTCTCAAAATCCACTGAAGCACATATATTGAGACCTAGCAAAGGCACATCGGGCTAACAGTCCCTACAATTTTGCCAAGTTTCGTACAAATCCATTCAGCCTTTCGAGCTAAAAGTGAGGCCAACTGCCCTATGGAAATTAACATGGGAAAAACGCGTTTTGGGACCCCCCTTTTTTCTCGGCCCCCCCTTGACGAAACCCCCCCCAAATTTTCAAGGGCTGCTCAGAAACAAAATGTGCCATTTTCCTGAAAATTTCAGCCGATTCCGTCCACAAACGCCAAAGTTATTAGACATAGAATTTTCAAAAATCCCATAGGGAAAAATCCTAACTATATATACCTACTGGCGACCGCCAGTAGGTAATATATATATATATATATATATATATATATATATATATATATATATATATTCACTGAAAAAACCATAGGTTTCACACCAGTTATAGTTAGCTGGAAATTTTACTGATATAAAACCATTGAAATTCCCACGTTATAGTTAGTCGGACTCACTATAACTTGCGCGTACAATGCACTGCTGATGACATCACTCATGACATCACTGATGAGACCATCCAGTGAATGTGTGTCTTTCTGAAAAATAAATTTGTTTTATATATGTATTTGTAAAGGTCGATGGAAGAATAAATGTTTAAATAAGTGTGTAAATGGATGTTTTTTTTAAAAAAATTGGTTGGGTAACTGGCATATTATGTGTATCTTAGTGAATACATATATTAGCGAGTATTGTTTAAATATTTAAATGTTTGTATCAGTGTTTCTCTTTGTGTATAAGTGGCTGCATGGGGTTGGTGACTGACTCACTGTTTGTATGTGTTTTGAAGACAGCATATGTGCAGGACTGTATGGGTGGATGAGTGTATATATGTGTGTGTTAGTGAGTGAATGACTGTCTCACTAGTGTCTTCATTAGTAACGACATATGTTTTAATCTAGTATATGTGAGTATTGATGTATATAAGTGAGTATAGTATATATAGTGAGAGATTGTAGGAGTTCCTGTGTAAATAAGTATGTGTTTCTATAAGTGATTGTTTAAGAGAGTAAGTATGGGTAAGTTTCCTTAGAAGTAAGGTGGCAGTGTGTGTATAAATGTATATGCAAAGAAATGGATGTTTAATAGTTTATTTGCATGTGTGAGTATGTGTGTGAGTAACTTTTGGATGATTGCTGATGTGTAACAGGATGTGTAGGTGTATCACTACATATGATGAGTGAGTATATGTATGAGTGACTATATAGAACTGTTGGTGAATGAGTGGATGTGTATATAGATGGTGGAATTACTGAATTGGTTGTTGTTACTGGTTTGGGTATCTCCATTTTTTAGAAAATGTTTGTTTCTATTTTTGAATATGTGTTTCAAGCGTTACATTACACTGAAATTAGGTCTGTCACTCTGTCACAAGGATGGTGTCATCAGTGATGTCATGAGTGATGTCATCAGCAGTGCATTGTACGCGCAAGTTATAGTGAGTCCGACTAACTATAACGTGGGAATTTCAATGGTTTTATATCAGTAAAATTTCCAGCTAACTATAACTGGTGTGAAACCTATGGTTTTTTCAGTGAATTTCATAGGTTTTTTAAATGCTAATTCCTAACTATAACTGGTGTGAAACCTATGGTTTTTTCAGTGAATTTCATAGGTTTTTTTAATGCTAATTCCTTTGTATATCGAGTTTCTAACCTTTTTTTTTTTACAATTTGCTGTTTTTTTTAAGTATTCATTTTTTTTATAATTTTTTTCTTTTGCGCTCTGGGTGCGCGCTCCTGGAAGCTTTCAGCTAAGCTCTCCTGTAAGCTTCTCCGAGAGCTCATCTGAAAGCGCACCCAGAGCGCAACTGTCGTTCGTGAAAAAAAAATATGAATGAAAAGTTAATAATAATGCAAAACATTTCGTACCATACAAATAAAATTTGTTTTTTTTAATATTGAAAATGATTATGCATTTCTATTAAAGATTGATGACGTCACTTCAGCGCACAACGTACGTGCCCTCGGAAGCGCCTACGTGCGCGGCTCCTAAACGCACGCAAAAGCGTCTACGATCGCGCCACGTGTGCGCCCCGGAAGCGCCTACGATCGCGCCACGTGTGCGCCCCGGAAGCGCCTACGATCGCGCAGCGTAAACGCACCCGGAAGTGCACCCGAGCGCGCAGCGTAAGCGCGTCGGGTCATGTGACCCTAAAATAACACTTTTCATTGGTTGCTAACAGTTTTTTTTTACAATGAATGAAATCCCCACCCATTTCCTTCACTTCTTCTTTCACTTTTGTGACTGAAAGACCTGCTTTTTTGCTGCTCCTTTTTTCTTGGTTCATCATGGCTGCCAGATCATCCAGCAGTGAAGATGACTTCATTGATGAAGAGCCACCTACCTCAAAGGTGAAGGGACATTTCATTTGGAAATTTTTTAAGTTTCCAGAAGGCCAGAAGAAGGTGAATGCACCAAAAGTAGAGTGCAGGATCTGCAAAAAGGTCCTGTCACGGGGTAACCCCCTAAAAAAATACTCTTTTGGCAACTTCACGATGATTCGCCATGTGGAGACCAGGCACCCCCAGAATTTTGCCCGAGAAAGTGTCAGGGCTCTGGCACAGGAGGTTCCCTCTACATCAACAGGAGGAGCAACTTCTTCTGGAAGAGACCAATCTCAGGGGCAGGTAGCAAACATCCAACCTGCATTCAACCATGGGGTCGTCAGATGCAGATACTGCAATCAACTCCTCACCTATGGGGAGCAAAGTGTCCTGCTCATGGTTCGGGCATTAGAGAACCATCACTGCCCTTCCCACCCCTAATTTTTTTCTTTTCTTTTTGCTCCTGTTGAGCAGTTTCTATTCCCTGTTTTTGTTCCTCTTCAGTTAAAAGAAGAAAACCAAAAGTTCTTTTCAGAACTACCTCCAATTCTCATCAAAGAGCTATAATCTTAAAAAATGAAGAGTAAGTGAAATATAGTGCATTGATAATTGAAAGGAGAATGAGTAAGAAAGAACAGAAAGGTATGAGAGGTGAAAGGAAGTGAAGTAGGAGGACTGAAAGAAGGTGAGTGTTAGAAAAGAAATTTATGACACAGTGAATAAACTGGAGGCCTCATTTCTGAAAAGTGACGCATCGCTACGTGAAAATAGCGATGCGTCACTTATCTGGACGCACTCCTTATGACATTCCACATATGTCATATTTAATATATGACTAATCAATTCGCAAGGAGTTACAGATATGTCAGTATTTCTGACATATCTCTAAACACAAAAGTAACGCATTGCAGGAGTGCGTCACAAAAGTGACGCAACTCCAGTAATGTGTCCTTTCACATGGAAAAAGCACCATGTGAAAGGTTTGCTGAGAAGCAGGCGCAAGATTTTGGCGCAACTGCATCCTAAAAGTGACGCACTGCGTCATTATTACCAAGCTTTTTGCAAGGAACACCCCCTCTGCATGCATTATACCTGACACTATTTTTTAAAAAGTGACGCATCTAGGTACATGGGTCACTTTTTAAAACTCTGCGCCATATTGTATCTGCATCAGGTATAATGTATGCAGAGGGGGCAATCCCTCGCAAAAAGCTTGGTAATAACAACGTACTGAAATCTATGAGATTTCCCTGCGTCATTTTTTGGATGCTATTGCGTCAAAATTTTGCGCCGGCCTCGCATCACTTTTATGTTTACACATATGTCAGAAATACTGACGTATCTGTAACTCCTTGCAACATGATTCGTCATACATTAAATATGACACATCTGGAATGTCATAAGGACTGTGTACAGAAAAGTGACGCATCACACCAACAGTGTAATAAAATGTGCCTCGTTGCACTATATTTAAAGGATGCAACAGCATCCTAAAAGTGACGCAGTGAAATCTCAAACATTTCACTGCGTCGCTATTACAAAGCTTTTTGTGGGGGAACACCCCCTCTGCATACATTATACCTGACGCTATTTTTAAAAAGTGACGCATCTAGGTACATGGGTCACTTTTTAAAACTCTGCGCCATATTGTATCTGCAACATGATTCGTCATACATTAAATATGACACATCTGGAACGTCATAAGGAGTGCGCACAGAAAAGTGACGCATAACACCAGCAGTGTAATAAAATGTACCTCGTTGCACTATATTTAAAAAGTGACGCATCTAGATAGATGCGTCACTTTTTGAATATTGCATAACAATGCGCATTTTTTTACACCGCTGGTGCGTCACAAAAATTGACGCACAGGAAGCGCAAAACTAACAGCGCAAGGCCTTCATAAATATAGTCCTGGATTTAGGGGGTCAGAGGGGGTCTACTCTTCCCCCTTATGATCCAATCAGCTTCCTGCGCGCAAGTCGCTCGTCGCGCCTGGAGCGCTCTCCCGTGCGCGCACGGGAGAGCGCATATTCCCGCGCAAAACGAAAAAAAAATTTTAATGCCCTGCAGGACCCTATTTTAGTCCCTACATCAAACCTAGGGGGTCAGAGGGGGTCTACTCTTCCCCCTTATGGTCATTTGCCCCTTTTTTTTTCAAACCCCTTCTGTCTCGATTTTACCGAGACACAAGATGGCGGCCGCTCCGCACTGTTTAGAATGTTTACAGACAACTGAGATCCAATCAGCTTCCTGCGCGCAAGTCGCGTGTCGCGCCTGGAGCGCACTCCCGTGCGCGCACGGGAGCGCGGCTATAGATATATATATTTTTTTGAACCTTAATTACTTAAAATCCACTGGAGCACATATCTTGAGACATAGCAAAGGCACATCGGGCTACCAGTCCCTACAATTTTGCCAAGTTTGGTGGAAATCCATTCAGCCGTTCGGGCTAAAAGTGAAATCGACCGCCCTATGGAAATTAACATGGGGAAAACGCGTTTTGGGACCCCCCTTTTATCTCGGCCCCCGCTTGACGAATCCCCCCCAAACTTTCAGGGAAGGACCGGACCGCCATGAGACCATTTTCCTGAAAATTTCAGGCAGATTCGTCAACCGGCGCCAAAGTTATTCAAAATAGAATGTTGAGATTTAACATTGAAAATTATCCTAACTATAACTACCTACTGGCGACCGCCAGTAGGTAATATATATATATATATATATATATATATATATATATATATATTACCTACTGGCGGTCGCCAGTAGGTAGTTATAGTTAGGATTTTTTTCAATGTTAAATCTCAAAATTCTATTTGGAATAACTTTGGCACCGGTTGACGAATCTGCCTGAAAATTTCCTGAAAATGGCCTCGTCGAGCTCCGGTCCTTCCTTAAAAGTTTGGGGGGGATACGTCAAGCGGGGGCCGAGATAAAAGGGGGGTCCCAAAACGCGTTTTCCCCATGTTAATTTCCATAGGGCGGTCGATTTCACTTTTAGCCCGAACGGCTGAATGGATTTCCAGCAAACTTGGCAAAATTGAAGGGACTGGTAGCCCGATGTGCCTTTGCTATGTCTCAAGATATGTGCTGCAGTGGATTTTGAGTAATTTAGGTTCAAAAAAATATATATATCTATAGGCGCTCTCCGGTGCGCGCACCGGAGTGCGCTCCAGGCGCGACACGCGACTTGCGCGCAGGAAGCTGATTGGCTCTTGGGTGTCTGTAAACATTCTAAACAGTCTGGAGCGGCCGCCATCTTGTGTCTCGGTAAAATCGAGACACAAGGGGTTTGAAAAAAAAAGGGGCAAATGACCATTAGGGGGAAGAGTAGACCCCCTCTGACCCCCTAGGTTTGATGTGGGGGCTAAAATAGGGTCCTGCGGGGCATTACATTTTTTTTTTTTTTTTCGTTTTGCGCGGGGGAAGCGCATGATACGTGCACCGGCGAAGCACGGGGAAAATCCAGGACCATATTTATGAAGGCCTTGCGCTGCCAGTTTTGCGCCGCCTGTGCGTCAATTTTTGTGACGCACCAGCAGCATTGTTACGCAATATTTAAAAAGTGACGCATCTATCTAGATGCGTCACTTTTTAAATATAGTGCAACGAGGCACATTTTTTTACACTGCTGGTGCGATGCGTCACTTTTCTGTGCGCACTCCTTATGACATTCCAGATGTGTCATATTTAATGTATGACGAATCATGTTGCAAGGAGTTTCGAGATACATCAGTATTTCTGACATATTTGTAAACATAAAAGTGACGCGAGGCAGGCGCAAGATTTTGACGCAACAGCATCCTAAAAGTGACGCAGAGAAATCTCATAGATTTCAGTACGTCGTTATTACCAAGCTTTTTGCGGGGGAATGCCCCCTCTGCATACATTATACCTGACGCAGATATAATGTGGCGCAGAGTTTTAAAAAGTGACCCATGTACCTAGATGCGTCACTTTTTAAAAATAGCGTCAGGTATAATGCATGCAGAGGGGGTGTTCTCCCGCAAAAAGCTTTGTAATAGCGACGCAGTGAAATCTTTGAGATTTCACTGCGTCACTTTTAGGATGCTGTTGCGTCAAAATCTTGCGCCTGCTTTACAGCAGGTGTTAGACTGATGCAAGACCTTTCACATAGTGCTTTTTCCATGTGAAAGGACACATTACTGGAGTTGCGTCACTTTTGTGACGCACTCCAGCAATGCGTTACTTGGAATGTCATAAGGAGTGCGCACAGAAAAGTGACTGTTAGACCTGACATCATTGGCTTGAGTCTCTCCTCCATTTTTTCTGTTTGCCTCTACTGTTTTACGATGTTTTGCGGGTACATGCTTTGGGCGCCGTGTCACTGCTGATCAGTGCCATAGCGCAAGTGCTCCCTCTGTTAAAATGATGTAACTATTGTATCCATGTTTGGCTTATTTGGTTTACTGTCAGTCCCTAGTCTAGTGCACCAGGAGTGCCGGGGCTTGTAAATGCAAATACCGCTCGTGGGCTTGCAGCACGTGTTGTGCCACCCACAGGAGCGGCCTTGTAAACGAATGTCTACGGGTCGGTCATTGCGAGACCCACGTGCAGTCTTGCACTGTCACGTCGGCTGCGCAGGTATACCTACCTGCCAGCCCCTCCAACCTTCCCTTAGCTTCATGTTAGTCACCCCTATGGTAGGCCCGTGGGCAGGGTGCATTGTAAGTGTAAGGTAGGACAAGCCTGACCAAGTTGGCATGTCCTAATAGTGAAGTGCCGCCATCTTAGGGCTTCACTATTGCGAGGTAGCCTGCTCTCCGTTGGATAGAATGGGCCGCCGGGATTATTAACGCTATAATCCTAGCTGGCCCGGGGAGCATGGTGCAATGTCGAGTTTGGTATCCCTGAGCTCGGGGTTTAATTACGCATCCGTTGGTGTGGATGGTCTTTGGACTCTGGGTTCGAAAATAGCACTTTTAGAAAGTGTCTATTTTCTTGTCTAACCATATCTGGTCTCTGCTGGTCTTGCGTGTGTGTGACAGGAGCTGGGTGGCTCCAAGAGGTCTGGATAAGTCAGTGTGGGATGAGTGGGACATTACGTTGAGAGTAGGGGGAGAGTAGTTGTTGATAGCCTGCCTTGCCTGATACAATGCTGGCTCCACCTCCTGCCGAGCGACTGATGGCTCTGTACCTGCCATGGACGATCCTAGCCCCACCTCCTGCCAAGAGGGCGATAGCTCTGCTCCTGCCAGTGTCAATGCTGGCTCCACCTCCTGCGGGGCGTCTGAGGACCCGGCCCGGCTCAATGAATAGGCCAGGTGCTACTGCCTAGCTCCACCCACCACAGACCCAGGGTGTTGGGAAATCCCCAGCATAGACAAAGGGATCAAAGACTAAAAGGGGTATAAGAGAAGGACCCCTGAACTAAGAAATCAGATCACTTCTGACAAGGAACCCTGTAACCAAGGACAAGAAGCCTGCTGATCTAAAGGACTGCCTACCCCTTCTGCCGGTGTGCTGTTGTTGGGGGAATCCTGCGGTGCTTCTTTATTTTTGCCAAGGAACCAGGAGAGAGGAACTGTGTGTGTACTCTCACGCTTGCTAAGAAAATCTCCAAGGACTGGAAGAGTGCCAGTCTCCTGCCGAAGTCTCAGGGCCAAAAGACTTCACCTGCTAAAAAGTGCTATCCGCTGGAAGCTTGAATCCAGCACCTCTGAAAGGAACAGCAATCACGACGACCGGACGCTGGGCCCAACCGACGCCAGCAGCGACGCCAGTGAGTAGGAGTACGGCTCTAACTCCAGAGGACCTCGTGTCTGCCCCGCTGCTGATCGCATCAACCGTGTGCCCTTCGACGCCGTGAGCGCTGCTCACTCTGTGCAACTGCATCATCGACAACGCCTGCTGAGGCCTGACCAACACCGGAGACGCGACGCCGGATTGCTCGACGCCGCTGATCATCGTGTGCTTCATTTTCCTAAGGTACTGTGTTGTTGGGGGTCCGTGTGACTCCAGGCCCGACGCAGCGCTCCTCGCGGTCGACGCCGAACCTGTGGATTATCTTTGCCCCAGCGTTGTGTAGCTCTCGTGTGAGTTACCCTGTTGCTAAGAACTTTGTTTCCAAGAAGAAGATTTGCTTGATACTAAAAGACTTTTGTGCTAAAGAAGAAACTACCTGTGAACTATCCTTTTTCCTTCCCGAACGTATTTATTCCGATTGTGTACAGTTTTGCCGTTATTTTGGTCTTGTGCTAAGCCTTATATAAAAATACTTATTTTTATAATACTACGGTGTCGTGTCCATTTGTAGTGTATTCACTGTATTACTGTATGTGGTCATAATTGCTTAACGCACAGCCTCTGAGATAAGCCTGTACTGCTCTGCCAAGCTACCAAGGGGGTGAGCAGGGGTTATCGAAGGGTGTGATCCCCTTGCCCTGACTAGAAAAGGAGTGTCCCTATTTGTCAGAAGTGTATACCTCTGCCAACTAGAGACAGCCGGTTCTAACATTGGTGGCAGCGGTGAGGATTTTGGACTTTGCATTTATGACCCATGTACAGTGATTAGTGTGCGCTACGTAGTGAAAGCAGACCATAACGCAGTCACAATCTGATTCGGAAGGATCCTATTTTTGTTCTCCGCTTTCCTGAAACTTGATTTTCTGAAAACTGCCAGTTTCATCATGAGTGACAACGGAGTCACTGCCCCTGCTATCGTTGTTGTTGAAGAGTTCGAGAGGAGTAAGCTAAAAAGATACAAGAAAGATGAGCTGAAACACTTTTGCAACCAGTTTGAAGTTCCTACCACCGGCCTCTCGAGAAAAGATGATTTTTATAAAGCATTACAGGCCTGGTGGGAATCCAGAAATCCCTCTGATGTGGTGGTGGTACCCACAGAGGAAGGGGATGAGGAGGTGCCAGTGAATGGACCTGTGGCCTCTCCCGGAAGCAGTGTTTCCTCCAAAGGTCTTTCCCCTGAAGAAAGAGAAGAAAGGGCGAAAGAGCGAGCTTACAACATGGAGATGGCAAGGCTAAAGATAAATGGGCAGTTGGAGTTAGAAAATGCGAGAGGTAGAAGGGAAGCTGATTTAGAGATCAAAAAGTTGGAGTTTGAACGAGAGAAGTTAGCTTTGGAGCGTGAAGCCAGGTTGAGGGAACTGGATATCCAAGCTAAAAAGTTAGAGTTGAATCCCTCTGGTGGCAGCATTCCATCCGAGCCTGCAGAAAGTAAGTTTTACTTCCTGAAAGATGTGATCAAAGATTACAATAAGAATGAAGATATTGGTCAATGGTTTAAAGCATATGAGTTAGCATTGTTGGCCCACCAGGTCCCTGAGAAGAATTGGGGAGCGGGGTTGTGGGGTCGCTTTGTGAGTGAGGGAAGAGATACCCTGTTAGACATGCCTGTTGCGGATAGGATGTCGTATGCTCATATGAAAGATGCTTTAATGTTGCGATATGGTTTAACCCCCGAGCAGTACAGACAAGCTTTTAGAGAATGTAAGAAATTGCCTGGTACGACGTGGGTTGAATATGTGTCTTATTTTTGCAGAGCCATGGATGGTTGGGTAAAGGGCAGCAAAGTGGAAAGTTATGAAGCTCTCTATGATTTGTTTGCGTGGGAGCACTTGTCTAATAACTGTTTTCCAGAGCTGCGCCAGCACCTGATTGATAGCAAGATATCTAACCCTAGAAAACTTGCTGAGGAGGCGGACCGCTGGGTCAGTACCAGGGCCCACAAGGGTCCAGTGGGAGACTCAGCCAAAGGTGGGCAGGGTCCCCAGCAGAAGAGTGGGGGGGACAAGGGTAAACAGAAGGAGTCTCAGAAAGGGCCCCAAAGTAATCCCCAAGGGAACCAAGGGAAGGGTTCCCAGCCTCCCCCTGAGAAGAAGTCAGGGGCCCCGACGGGTAAACCTGTTCATAGGGGCCCCCTAACCTGCTACGGTTGTGGGCAGGTGGGACACCGGTTTTATGACCCCCAGTGTCCCAAGAAGGATTCGAATGCACCGCCGCGTGCACCCCCTCGTCAGTTGGCCAGTGTAGCCTTGGGAGGGGAGGAGATGGTTGTCCATGAGGGGAGGGGTCCCGCAGAAATGTCCCTGGTCTCGCTAGGAGACATGCAAATGGTCCCTCCACCCCCTCTGCCTAGTAACACTAGTAAATACAGGCAGTGGGTGACCATTAATGGCCATAGAGTGGAAGCCCTCAGAGACACCGGAGCGAGTGTGACAGCTGTCAAGTGTCACTTGGTGTCCAGAGAGCAGGTGGTTCCCCACGCATTCTACCCCGTGATAGCTGCTGATAACTCCCAGAAAGAGTGTGAGGTGGCTCAGGTTTCCTTTGAATGGGGGGGAGTTTCAGGTACTCTTCAGGTTGCTGTGAGGCCCGCCATGCCTGTCGACTGTCTCCTGGGCAATGATTTGGAAGACTCCCCTTGGGCTAAGGTGGAGCGAGCGGCGCATTTGAAAATGTTGGGTGTGCCAGAGTGGGTGTGTGCAACCACTCGATCCATGACAGCGAGTAAGGGTGTTGATGGGGTCCCGGAGCCTGAAAGTACGGCCCAGGACCCAGCTGTGAAGAGAAGAGGCAGGAGGCGCGGGAAACCGGCCCCCGTTGTTCCCGTGGTCCAGAAGGAGGTAGACCCTGAGGGGGATGCCCTGGAGCCCACCGGGGAACAAATTGCCGAACTGGGAGATCTGCCCGAGCTGACCCACTGGCAGCAGGATGGTGGTCCCTCCAGGGAGGAATTCTGTGCGGAACAGAAAGAGTGCCCTTCTCTTGTGGGCATGAGGCAGCAGGCCTCAGCCCAATCCTCAGGTGATCAGTCAGGGTCACATTTTGTGTACTGGGAGAACGACCTCCTGTATAGCGAGCCTAAGGCTGCTGAGCCTGGGTCAGCCCGTGTGCTGGTGGTACCCCAGCGCTTCAGAGCCTTCCTACTGGGTTTGGATCATGACGTACCGTTAGCTGGACATCTGGGGCAGGACAAGACCTATGACAGGCTTGTCACCCATTTTTATTGGCCTCAGATGCGTAGGGATGTAGACATCCATTGCAAGACTTGTCGCACTTGCCAGGCAAGTGGGAAAAGCGGAAGGAAGCAGAAGGCTCCCCTCCAACCTTTTCCAGTGGTCAGCACCCCCTTTGACCGGGTGGGTATTGACATTGTTGGGCCCCTGGACCCCAAGACAGCCCTGGGCAACAGGTTCATCCTGGTCTTGGTGGACCATGCCACAAGGTACCCGGAAGCCATCCCTCTCAGGACAGTGACGGCCCCCGTGGTGGGACGGGCACTGATGGGTGTTTTCTCCCGGATGGGGTTCCCCAGAGAGGTGGTGTCCGACCGAGGCACCAACTTCATTTCGAACTATATGAAGTCTCTGTGGAAGGAGTGTGGGGTAACCTACAAGTTCACCACTCCTTACCACCCTCAAGGAAATGGGCTGGTTGAGAGATTCAACCGGACCCTGAAAGGCATGATTATGGGTCTTGAAGAACCAATGAGGCGGAAATGGGACGTCCTCTTGCCATGCCTGTTGTTTGCTTACCGTGAGGTGCCGCAGAAGGCTCTAGGGTTCAGCCCCTTTGAGCTCTTATACGGTCACCCGGTAAGAGGACCTTTGAGTCTGGTCAAGGAAGGCTGGGAGCAATCTCCCAGGAAACCTCCCCAGGATGTATACAGCTACATGCTGGCCTTTCGGAACCAGACTCGGCGCTTCAGAGAACTTGCTCAGGCAAATCTGGAGGCCAGCCAGGAGGAGATGAAGCGATGGTACGACCGGAATGCCACTCTGGGAGAGCTTCAGCCTGGTCAGGAAGTGTGGGTCATGTCCCCTGTGGAACCTTGTGCGCTCAAGGACAGGTGGACTGGACCGTTTAAGGTTGTGGAGAAGAAGAGCGATGTCACCTACTTGGTGGACTTGAAATCTCCCAGGATCCCCTTGCGGGTCCTGCATGTCAACCGTTTGAAGCCCCACTTAGAAAGGTCCGAGGTGGGCATGCTCTTAGCGACAGATGATGGAACGGAGGAGGAGAGTGAGCCTCTTCCTGACCTCCTGTATGCTAAGGAGCAAGACGGGTCAGTGGATGGTGTGGTCCTCTCTGACACACTGACCCTTGAGCAGAAACAGGATTGTCGCCACCTGTTGGGACAATTCCCGGATCTGTTTTCCTTGGTTCCGCGTGTCACGTATTGGTGTGTCCATGACGTTGACACCGGAGACAGCCCTCCTGTGAAGCACAAGGCTTACAGGGTGACTGACAAGGTCCGAGCGTACATTAAGGAGGAGGTCTCCAAAATGTTCGCGTTGGGGGTGATTGAGTCCTCTAGCAGTCCTTGGGCCAGCCCAGTGGTCTTGGTCCCGAAGGCTGCCGCGCCTGGTGCTTCACCAGAACTCCGGTTCTGTGTGGATTACCGAGGGCTCAATTCGGTCACGAAGACTGACGCGCACCCCATCCCCAGAGCTGATGAGCTCATCGATCGGTTGGGGGCTGCCCGGTACCTTAGTACGTTCGACTTAACGTCTGGGTACTGGCAGATCGCCTTGACTGACGGGGCAAAAGAGAGGTCAGCATTCGCCACACCAGATGGGCTTTACCAGTTCCGGGTGATGCCCTTTGGGATGAAGAATGCCCCCGCCACCTTCCAGAGGTTGGTCAACCAGGTCTTGGCTGGCCTGGAGGAATTCAGCGCCACCTACCTGGACGACATCGCAGTGTTCAGCGCCAGCTGGGAGGAACACTTGCGCCACCTCCAGGAAGTGTTGTTGGCTCTGCGCGGAGCAGGCCTCACAATCAAGGCCAGTAAGTGCCAGATTGGGCAGGGTTCTGTGGTGTACTTGGGGCACCAAGTAGGGAGTGGCAAGGTTGCCCCCCTGCAACCCAAGATTGATACCATCCTGGCTTGGGCACCGCCCAAAACCCAAACACAGGTGAGAGCCTTCTTAGGACTCACGGGTTATTACAGGAAGTTTGTCAAGGATTACGGTAACATTGTGCACCCCTTGACTTCGCTGACTTCCAGGAAGCAGCCACGAAACGTGATCTGGACTGATGCCTGTCAAACGGCCTTTGACACCCTGAAAACTGCAATGTGCACAGCACCTATACTCCAAGCACCCGACTTTTTGAGAGAATTCATTGTTCAGACGGACGCTTCAGAGCATGGCGTGGGGGCTGTTCTAGCTCAGGTGAATGAAGAGGGCCGAGACTTGCCTGTAGCCTTCATCAGTAGGAGGTTACTTCCCAGGGAAACGAGGTGGAGTGCGATAGAAAGAGAAGCATTTGCTGTGGTCTGGGCGCTGAAGAAGTTAAGACCCTACCTGTTTGGGACTCACTTCCGGGTTCAGACAGACCACAGGCCCCTCAGATGGTTAATGCAAATGAGGGGTGAGAATCCAAAACTGTTGAGGTGGTCCATTGCTCTACAGGGGATGGACTTTACGGTGGAACACCGCCCTGGCACAGATCACGCCAATGCTGATGGTCTGTCCAGATTTTTCCGCCTTAGTGATGAGGACTCCCTAGGTTAAGGGTAGTTCTCCCCACATTTCAGCTGGAGGGGACACGTGTTAGACCTGACATCATTGGCTTGAGTCTCTCCTCCATTTTTTCTGTTTGCCTCTACTGTTTTACGATGTTTTGCTGGTACATGCTTTGGGCGCCGTGTCACTGCTGATCAGTGCCATAGCGCAAGTGCTCCCTCTGTTAAAATGATGTAACTATTGTATCCATGTTTGGCTTATTTGGTTTACTGTCAGTCCCTAGTCTAGTGCACCAGGAGTGCCGGGGCTTGTAAATGCAAATACCGCTCGTGGGCTTGCAGCACGTGTTGTGCCACCCACAGGAGCGGCCTTGTAAACGAATGTCTACGGGTCGGTCATTGCGAGACCCACGTGCAGTCTTGCACTGTCACGTCGGCTGCGCAGGTATACCTACCTGCCAGCCCCTCCAACCTTCCCTTAGCTTCATGTTAGTCACCCCTATGGTAGGCCCGTGGGCAGGGTGCATTGTAAGTGTAAGGTAGGACAAGCCTGACCAAGTTGGCATGTCCTAATAGTGAAGTGCCGCCATCTTAGGGCTTCACTATTGCGAGGTAGCCTGCTCTCCGTTGGATAGAATGGGCCGCCGGGATTATTAACGCTATAATCCTAGCTGGCCCGGGGAGCATGGTGCAATGTCGAGTTTGGTATCCCTGAGCTCGGGGTTTAATTACGCATCCGTTGGTGTGGATGGTCTTTGGACTCTGGGTTCGAAAATAGCACTTTTAGAAAGTGTCTATTTTCTTGTCTAACCATATCTAGTCTCTGCTGGGCTTGCGTGTGTGTGACAGGAGCTGGGTGGCTCCAAGAGGTCTGGATAAGTCAGTGTGGGATGAGTGGGACATTACGTTGAGAGTAGGGGGAAAGTAGTTGTTGATAGCCTGCCTTGCCTGATACAATGCTGGCTCCACCTCCTGCCGAGCGACTGATGGCTCTGTACCTGCCATGGACGATCCTAGCCCCACCTCCTGCCAAGAGGGCGATAGCTCTGCTCCTGCCAGTGTCAATGCTGGCTCCACCTCCTGCGGGGCATCTGAGGACCCGGCCCGGCTCAATGAATAGGCCAGGTGCTACTGCCTAGCTCCACCCACCACAGACCCAGGGTGTTGGGAAATCCCCAGCATAGACAAAGGGATCAAAGACTAAAAGGGGTATAAGAGAAGGACCCCTGAACTAAGAAATCAGATCACTTCTGACAAGGAACCCTGTAACCAAGGACAAGAAGCCTGCTGATCTAACGGACTGCCTACCCCTTCTGCCGGTGTGCTGTTGTTGGGGGAATCCTGCGGTGCTTCTTTATTTTTGCCAAGGAACCAGGAGAGAGGAACTGTGTGTGTACTCTCACGCTTGCTAAGAAAATCTCCAAGGACTGGAAGAGTGCCAGTCTCCTGCCGAAGTCTCAGGGCCAAAAGACTTCACCTGCTAAAAAGTGCTATCCGCTGGAAGCTTGAATCCAGCACCTCTGAAAGGAACAGCAATCACGACGACCGGACGCTGGGCCCAACCGACGCCAGCAGCGACGCCAGTGAGTAGGAGTACGGCTCTAACTCCAGAGGACCTCGTGTCTGCCCCGCTGCTGATCGCATCAACCGTGTGCCCTTCGACGCCGTGAGCGCTGCTCACTCTGTGCAACTGCATCATCGACAACGCCTGCTGAGGCCTGACCAACACCGGAGACGCGACGCCGGATTGCTCGACGCCGCTGATCATCGTGTGCTTCATTTTCCTAAGGTACTGTGTTGTTGGGGGTCCGTGTGACTCCAGGCCCGACGCAGCGCTCCTCGCGGTCGACGCCGAACCTGTGGATTATCTTTGCCCCAGCGTTGTGTAGCTCTCGTGTGAGTTACCCTGTTGCTAAGAACTTTGTTTCCAAGAAGAAGATTTGCTTGATACTAAAAGACTTTTGTGCTAAAGAAGAAACTACCTGTGAACTATCCTTTTTCCTTCCCGAACGTATTTATTCCGATTGTGTACAGTTTTGCCGTTATTTTGGTCTTGTGCTAAGCCTTATATAAAAATACTTATTTTTATAATACTACGGTGTCGTGTCCATTTGTAGTGTATTCACTGTATTACTGTATGTGGTCATAATTGCTTAACGCACAGCCTCTGAGATAAGCCTGTACTGCTCTGCCAAGCTACCAAGGGGGTGAGCAGGGGTTATCGAAGGGTGTGATCCCCTTGCCCTGACTAGAAAAGGAGTGTCCCTATTTGTCAGAAGTGTATACCTCTGCCAACTAGAGACAGCCGGTTCTAACAGTGACGCATCGCACCAGTGGTGTAAAAAAATGCGCCTCGTTGCGTTATATTTAAAAAGTGACGTATCTAGGTAGATGGGTCACTTTTTAAAATCAAGCGCCACATTATATCTGCATCAGGTATAATGCATGCTGAGGGGGTGTTCCCCCGCAAAAAGCTTTGTAATAGCGACGCAGTGAAATCTTTGAGATTTCACTGCGTCACTTTTAGGATGCTGTTGCGTCCTTTAAATATAGTGCAACGAGGCACATTTTTTTACACTGCTGGTGCGATGCGTCACTTTTCTGTGCGCACTCCTTATGACATTCCAGATGTGTCATATTTAATGTATGACGAATCATGTTGCAAGGAGTTACAGATACGTCAGTATTTCTGACATATCTGTAAACATGAAAGTGACGCGAGGCAGGCGCAAGATTTTGACGCAACAGCATCCTAAAAGTGACGCAGAGAAATCTCATAGATTTCAGTACGTCGTTATTACCAAGCTTTTTGCGAGGGATTGCCCCCTCTGCATACATTATACCTGATGCAGATATAATGTGGCGCAGAGTTTTAAAAAGTGACCCATGTACCTAGATGCGTCACTTTTTAAAAATAGCGTCAGGTATAATGCATGCAGAGGGGGTGTTCCCCCGCAAAAAGCTTGGTAATAACGACGCAGTGCGTCACTTTTAGGATGCTGTTGCGTCAAAATCTTGCGCCTGCTTCACAGCAGACCTTTCACATGGTGCTTTTTCCATGTGAAAGGACACATTACTGGAGTTGCGTCACTTTTGTGACGCACTCCAGCAATGCGTTACTTTTGTGTTTACAGATACGTCAGAAATACTGACATATCTGTAACTCCTTGCGAATTGATTAGTCATATATTAAATATGACATATCTGGAATGTCATAAGGAGTGCGTCCAGAAAAGTGACGCATCGCTGTTTTCACGTAGCGATGCGTCACTTTTCAGAAATGAGGCCTCCAGTTTATTCACTGTGTCATAACTTTCTTTTCTAACACTCACCTTTTTCATTCCTCCTACTTCACTTCCTTTCACCTCTCATACCTTTCTGTTCTTTCTTACTCATTCTCCTTTCAATTATCAATGCACTATATTTCACTTACTCTTCATTTTTTTAAGAATATAGCTCTTTGATGAGAATTGGAGGTAGTTCTGAAAAGAACTTTTGGTTTTCTTCTTTTAACTGAACAGGAACAAAAACAGGGAATGGAAACTGCTCAACAGGAGCAAAAAGAAAACAAAAAAATTAGGGGTGGGAAGGGCAGCGATGGTTCTCCAATGCTCGAACCATGAGCAGGACACTTTGCTCCCCATAGGTGAGGAGTTGATTGCAGTATCTGCATCTGACGACCCCATGGTTAAATGCAGGTTGTATGTTTGGCACCTGCTCCTGCGATTGTCTCTCCCAGAAGAAGTTGCTCCTCCGGTTGATGTAGAGGCCCCATCTCTGGGAACCTCTTGTGCCAGAGCCCTGACACTTTCCCGGGCAAAATTCTGGGGGTGCCTCCTCTCCACATGTCGGATCATGGTAAAGTTCCCAAAAGAGTACTTTTTTGGGGGGTTACCCCGTGACAGGACCTGTTTGCAGATCCTGCACTCCACTTTTGGTGCATTCACCTTCTTCTGGTCTGCTGGAAACTTAAAAAATTTCCATATGAAATGCTCTTTCACCTTTGGTTGAGGAGGCTCTTCATCGATGAATTCAGGCTCATCTTCACTGCTGGATGGTCTGGCAGCCATGATTAACCAAGAAATATGCAAGAGCAAAAAGGCAGGTCTTTCAGTCACAAAAGTGAAAGAAGAAGTGAAGGAAATGGGTGGGGATTTCATTCATTGTAAAAAAAACTGTTAGCAACCAATGAAAAGTGTTATTTTAGGGTCACATGACCCGACGCGTTTACGCTGCGCGCTCCGGAGCACTTCCGGGTGCGTTTACGCAGCGCGATCGTAGGCGCTTCCGGGGCGCAAACGTGGCGCGATCGTAGGCGCTTTTGCGTGCGTTTACGCGCCGCGAACGTAGGCGCTTCCGAGGGCACTTACGTTGCGCGCCGAAGTGACGTCATCAAACTTTTACAGAAATGCATAATCATTTTCCTTATTAAAAAAAACTAATTTTATTTGTATGGTACGAAATGTTTTGCATTATTATTAACTTTTCATTCATATTTTTTTCACGAACGACAGTAGCGCTCTGGGTGCGCTTTCAGGTGATCTCACGGAAAAGCTTACCGGAGAGCTTAGCTGAAAGCTTCCCGGAGCGCGCACCCAGAGCGCAAAAGAAAAAAATTATATAAAAAAATGAATACTTAAAAAAAAGCAGCAAATTGTAAAAAAAAAAAAAGGTTAGAAACTCGATATACAAAGGAATTAGCATTTAAAAAACCTATGAAATTCACTGAAAAAACCATAGGTTTCACACCAGTTATAGTAAGAAATTAGCATTTAAAAAACCTATCAAATTCACTGAAAAAACCATAGGTTTCACACCAGTTATAGTTAGCTGGAAATTTTACTGATATAAAACCATTGAAATTCCCACGTTATAGTTAGTTGGACTCACTATAACTTGCACGTGTAATGCACTGCTGATGACATCACATATTACATCACTCATGACATGGTCAGTGACATCACTCATGACATCACTGATGACAGAGAGACTGACCTACTTTCACTCGCTAATATATGTATTCACTAAGATACACTTAATAAGGCAGATATCCAATTTTTTTTTTTTTAAAAACATCCATTAAGACAATAATTTAAACAAATATTCTTCCATCGACCTTAACATACATATATAAAACATATTTATTTATCTGAAAGACACACATTCACTGGATGGTGTCATCAGTGCATTACACGTGCAAGTTATAGTGAGTCCAACTAACTATAACGTGGGAATTTCAATGGTTTTATATCAGTAAAATTTCCAGCTAACTATAACTGGTGTGAAACCTATGGTTTTTTCAGTGAATATATATATATATATATATATATATATATATATATATATATATATATATATATATATACATACATATATATATATCCACTGGTTGCTGCAATTTTCGTAATGGCAGCCTGATGCCGGTGGTGCTTGGGGTACAGCTCTTCGCCGTGCTCTGTGTAACATAAACAAAGATGGCTTCTCCTCGTATCTAACAAGAAACCTCTAGCACTCCGTTGCAGTTGAACAGTTTTTATTGATACTTTGGCAAAAGCATTTTTCGCCAAAGCGTTTCAAGGCGAGCCCGCACCTTGGTCACGATGCAGACCTAATGAACAACTGCATGTTGATGTGCTTTGCACTTCACAAAATTAACATAAACATAAAATTAGGACTTTTTCTGTCAAAACCAAGACCGTGGCCATTTTGAAGTGGCAACATTACACGTATTGCAACTGAAACATCTAGTACTGTGCTAATTCATACAGTAACTGCCTTATAAATTAGACAGCAGGCAGCACAGAAAAGACATATATCTACAACCCCTGCTCCACAAGGAAGACAGCACGCACACGAGGAATGCTGGATATAGGCATTTTTTATTCCATAGGGCTTCCTCCGACCTGGCAATCAAGAGAGACGCATGACACAGCAGCTTTTTTCAATGATATATATATTTGTATTTGTATTACCTACTGGTGTCCATCATTAGGTAGTTATAGATAGGACCATGTTTCCATACAAAAAACGTTTTGTGACTTGCCTATGTCATTGGCACAGTTTGACGAATCTCACACATTTTTCTGAAAAAAGTGTCCCAGTGAATTTTGTTTTGCATAGAAAGTTTCGGGGTGATCTGTGAAGTGGGTGCAGAGAAAAGGGGGAGGCAAAAAAGTGTGTTTCTCATGTTAATTCCCATAGGACCTTTAGTCAAACATGCAGCCTGAAGATTTGGATGGAATTACACCAAATATGGCAGAAAGGAAGATTTGGTTACGCAGATCACGCTTTCAGTTAATTGGTGTAAATGCGTTCAGTAGTTGATGAGAATTGAAAGAAAATAAAGAAAGTGATATCTGGCCATGAGTCCTTTGTGAATAATTGCGAAAGGTGAAAAACTTGTGCTGGAAAATGCAGAGCTCTGGTTGACTGCCAACACTTCAACCAGGAAGTGTTGGCAGACATAGGTAACATGAAAAATAGAAAAGGGGGCAGGGCAGGAATACCCTAAATCCCAATTCTTGGTCTTGGCGTTCCCCTGGGATTCTGCCAAGGCATAAAAGCATTTTTATTTCAAAATAAGGCCAGGGTGGGCCAGGTCCTGGGGGCATGTGTGTATATAGTATATATATATATATATATATATATATATATATATATATATATATATATATATATATATATATATATATATATATATATTCATTCAGAAGTTTGCTCAGAGATGAGTTCCGCACTCCCAGGCAGGTAGGTAACAGCCCAAATTTATTGACACAAGCAGCTTCACATTCCGATTTAAAGTCCTTTGGCCTTACCCGTTTCTGGGAATTCTTTCCCCTTCGTCAGAGGCCGGCGTGAGCAGTTTCTCATGTTGTGCGCTGCCTCGTCCCCTTCATGCTTATGATGCTTCACTTAATTGCTTCAGCTGTTCTCATGCACGCTGGGACTTGCAGTCCTATTAGCACTTTTCAATCCCTCCAGTGGGTTAAATTGCTCACGTCTTTTTAAGGACAATTATAAGCAGCCCTCCAGTGAGCCTCCGAATGAGACTCTGCTTGTAAAATGAATTCCCCTGCCACGCCGATCACGGAGGAAACTTTCCTCCATGCAGACCCCTCCTGCTTCCTGGGGCGGTGCGTCGACTCCACGGTCCGAAGCCACCGTGATGAAATTCATTCAGAAGTTTGCTCAGAGATGAGTTCCGCACTCCCAGGCAGGTAGGTAACAGCCCAAATTTATTGACACAAGCAGCTTCACATTCCGATTTAAAGTCCTTTGGCCTTACGCGTTTCTGGGAATTCTTTCCCCTTCGTCAGAGGCCGGCGTGAGCAGTTTCTCATGTTGTGCACTGCCTCGTCCCCTTCATGCTTATGATGCTTCACTTAATTGCTTCAGCTGTTCTCATGCACGCTGGGACTTGCAGTCCTATTAGCACTTTTTAATCCCTCCAGTGGGTTAAATTGCTCACGTCTTTTTAATCACGGTGGCTTCGGACCGTGGAGTCGAAGCACCGCCCCAGGAAGCAGGAGGGGTCTGCATGGAGGAAAGGTTCCTCCGTGATCGGCGTGGCAGGGGAATTCATTTTACAAGCAGAGTCTCATTCGGAGGCTCACTGGAGGGCTGCTTATAATTGTCCTTAAAAAGACGTGAGCAATTTAACCCACTGGAGGGATTGAAAAGTGCTAATAGGACTGCAAGTCCCAGCGTGCATGAGAACAGCTGAAGCAATTAAGTGAAGCATCATAAGCATGAAGGGGACGAGGCAGCGCACAACATGAGAAACTGCTCACGCCGGCCTCTGACGAAGGGGAAAGAATTCCCAGAAACGCGTAAGGCCAAAGGACTTTAAATCGGAATGTGAAGCTGCTTGTGTCAATAAATTTGGGCTGTTACCTACCTGCCTGGGAGTGCGGAACTCATCTCTGAGCAAACTTCTGAATTAATATATATATATATATATATATATATATATATATATATATATATATATATATATATATATATATATATATATATATATATATATATATATATATATATATATATATATATATATATATTACCTACTGGCGGTTGCCAGTAGGAATATATAGTTAGGATTTTTTCTCTATGGGACTTTTGAAAATTCTATGTCTAATAACTTTGGCGTTTATGGACGGAATCGGCTGAAATTTTCAGGAAAATGGCACATTTTGTTTCTGAGCAGCCCCTAAAAATTTGGGGGGGTTTCGTCAAGGGGGGGCCAAGAAAAAAGGGGGGTCCCAAAACACGTTTTTCCCATTCATTTTTCCATAGGGCGTTTGGCCTTCACTTTTAGCTCGAACGGCTGAATGGATTTGCACAAAACTTGGCAAAATTGTAGGGACTGTTAGCCCGATGTGCCTTTGCTGGGTCTCAATACATGTGCTCCAGTGGATTTTGAGAAATTAACGTTTTAAAAAACAGATATATCTGTGACAGCGTCCCGAGTAGCGCTCCGGTTCGCGTACTTTTCGCGTTACGGAACTTTGCGAAGCGAAGCTGATTGGCTCTCCGGTGTCTGTCAACATTCTAAACAGTCCGGAACGGCTGCCATCTTGTCTCTCGGTAGGATCGAGAGACAAGAGGAGGAGAAAAATGAAGGGGGAATTTAATGAAAGGGGGCAAGGTAGACCCCTCTTGACCCCCTAGGAATGATGTTGGGGTTATTAAAGGGTCCCGTGGGGCAAATTAAAAAAATTTGATTTTTCGCGGTAGAAGCGCTTCCCGGTTCGGGAACCGGGTCGCGAAACGGGAATTCGCCATTTTGTGTTTCGTTTTAATTAAATTACAAGATGGAGGAAAAACAATGTGAGAAATGGGTATAAGGGGGTACGGGAGACGTATCCTGACCCCCTATGTTTTCTGAGGGTGGCTGAGGATGCTCATATATGTTGATACATGTCTTCCAGTGGCTGCGCGTGAGCGTTTTTTTTTTTTTTGGGCTGCGTGACGTCTGTTAACGTTTGATTCGAAGGAAATCAGGAAGTGTTGACCGCCATTTTTTCACTGCGAGTAAATATTTTGTTAAAAATTATTGTTATAAATTAATCCGTATTGATAAACATTGTCTGCGCCATCTTGCCTTTTTTCCAATGCCACACTTTTGTCGTGCACGGCAGCCATTTTAGATGCCTTGACCAGACCCACTCTCTGCATGCCGCGGATCCTCAGCATGGCTCCCCACCCTCGCAAGCATCTCCCCCACGCACTGGTCACCCCCACTCTCTCTCTCATGCATGGGCCATAAACCTCCCCCCATCTGCGCTGCTCTTCCCTGAGAATCACACCCTGTGCCCGCCCGACACCTCCCTTTCACCCTATTCACTACCGCACCCTCTGACACTCCTCTTCCTCTGTGTCTGATTGTCCAGGCCGGTCCCAGGCTATCACCTAGCCGTGCGGATGTAATTTATGGCCCCAACTGTAAAGAATCACCCCTCTTCAAAGGAGTTACAGTAGATCAAGGCCCCCACCCCATGAGATCTGTCACACCACACACGTTCCTACTATCTGATAACGATCCTGTATTGTGATTGGGGAGGGGATTCTCACTGTAAGGGTGTGTGGGACCGAGCCTGAAGCGGAAGATTCCAGGGATGCCTTTTTGTACATCAAAGTCTTCACAATTATGTGTCACATTAAAAATATATAGCACTCCAACAAAGTAGTAGGATTATAACACTTTAATAACTTATAAATATATACAACGCTCCAACAAAGTAAACATGTTAAAAAAAAAAAATTTAAACAACTATTTACATGGCAGCCTGCTGCAACATCCATCTCAAAGCAACAATGGGCTGCTTTGGTTTGTCTTTTAGTCGGCAAAATCCGTCGGCCTGTGAGGTGGCGTCAGTAGCGGTCCGTTGTGCGAATAGGCCGAAGGCAGCACAACGCGCCGAGATCCGGACGGCACCCAGGTGGTGTCCAGTAAGTTGCTGCACTGGTCTGGCCATCCTACAATGCTGCACCGAAAAACGGCATGGGGCGCCCCGGGGGGGGGGAGGCGGAACGAACGGGCCTCCCCCGCCTCCCCAGGTGGAGGCTCCTCTGCTGCAGTGGGGCGCCCCTTGGCGTTTCACTCGCCATCCAGCTGTTTAGCGCCCGCTTTTGCGGCACTGTGCCTCATCCGCCATTCAGCTGAGTTGCGCCCACTCTTGCGGTGCAGCGATAGGCGGCTGCCACAGGACTCTTAAAATGGCGGCCGGCTCTTCGGATTTGGGCCTGGTCTAATAAAATTGGACCAGGCCCAAATCCTTCGAGAAACCTGAGAAAGACGCCGAGCCTTCTACCGACCGGACACTGGCCCTGATACAATCAACAGAGTTCAACAAAGATAGAGTTTAACAGAGGAACCCGAAAGAGACGTCGAGCAATTTGCCGACTGGACACTACTCTTGATATAATCAGAACATAACCCTGAACTACAAAGTTTAAAAGAGGACCTCGATGCTACTCGATTGTTTGAGTGGCTCTCCCTATCCAGCAATCGGATCCCCCCGTGGAAACCGGACTTTACTTTACAAGATAAAATAATCACCCCCGACCTTTCTCCTGAAACGTCGACTCTCTCTATACTGATTTATTCAGGTGGTTGTCCCACTATTTCTACCCGTCCTGAAGAAGACCCGTATGCAAGGAGTTCAACTAATCCTGCGTTTATTGGGTCCAAACGTCGACACATGTCCCCCTTTTTTTACACAGCCCCCTCCAACCCACTACGTGTGTATAAATATGGACATTGGGGCATGTGTTATTTGAAGTTTTGCAATGATTAATCATCTGTTTCACTGAATATTGGACATTGAATTCATATTATTGTTTGATCGATATCGTGTTTTTATTGTCACGAATACCCCCCACTCTACCCTCACTACATCACGTCCCTTCCACCCCCAGGGGCACCTGTACCACTACAATTTTGTATGCTTTGTAAATGCTTATTACTGCTTTTTCCTATAATGTGAATTAAAACATTACAGAGGTATTCTTTTTCGACTAAGATTTATTCAAATAGCCTTTAAATAATATGTTTCTTTCCCTCTCTGGGACCCCCTCATTCTTAACAGTAGGCCGAAGGCAGCACAACGCGCCAAGATCCGGATGGCACCGAGGTGGTGTCCAACAAGTTGCCGCACTGGTGTGGCCATCCTACATTGCTGCGCCGAAAGACGGCATGGGGTGCCCGGGGGGGGGTAGGGGGAGGCGGCACAAATGGGCCTCTCCCGCCTCCCCAGGTTGAGGCACCTCATCTGCAGTGGGGCGCCTCTTAGCGTTTCACTCGCCGTCCATCTGAGTTCCGGCCGCTCTTGCGGCACAGTGCCTCACCCGCCATCCAGCTGAGTTCCACCCGCTCTTGCGGCTACAGCGATAGGCGGCTGCAACAGGACTCTCAAAATGGCGGCCGGCTCTTTGGATTTGGGCCTGGGCCACTAAAATGGCCCTGGGACACCTTGGAACTCGGACGCTTGCCTGCTAGGGCATGGGCCCCATTCCCGAAAGCGTCCCCTCTTTTGACTGATTGTTCTTGTTGCCTATCTCTTCTGTTGTCATTTAACGGAACCTTTTTGGACTGCCGAAAGGGGTTCTGGTCCGACCGCTGGTTGGTGGAGACATTTTGACTATATCCTGGACCTGCCGGGCCTCGCCCAAAATGGCGCCGGTATAAATGGGACTCGTAACTCCTTGTTGTGTACTGGTTGCCCAACCTTGATATCACGAGATACGTATGCAGTTTTGAAGCACATGGCGGGCAGGGACGAGTACTGATTGAACATTTGGACATCCCTATTGATATTAAGTTCTGATGTGTTATTGATTACTGTACTATTGAAAGTTCGAATTAACGTCACCCATGGTACTTGCCCGCAAATGTATATCTAGATAATTTTATTGTAACTGACCCTGTCGTACTTTAATTATAAAATGTACGTCCACCGATACCGCAACTGTTAGACACCTTAGTTCTTGCAACCTAATGGCCCGCCCGTTACGTTCTTTTACAGTGTAAATGTCCCCTCATCATATACGATTCCAGTTTGCTCCGTGGCCGGCCCACGTGGTTATAGGCCTGTATTTGTATACTGACATTTTCACAATAAAGGTTTTTAAAACAAAACATGGTAGTAGTACCTAGATTGGTAAAGTTTTGAATAATAGCCACTGTTTTCGAATCAGTAAAAGGCAAGTGAAATAAAGCAGCCCGATTACATGACGGTTAAAAGGTATAATACGCAGGAACGCAGTAAAGATAAATGGTCAAGGGCTGTTGTGTTTTCCACTCCTGCAACATAAAGTGATCGATAAGAATCCGATATTCATGCCTATCAGCGACTAAGACAGCAGGCCGAGCCTCTTTTGTTCAACGGCTCCCTCATGGGACGAAGAAACGCCCTTTTTCTCGAAATAGGAATATTTTACTTGCAGGACAGTTGTAAATTTCCCGGGAAAATACATTAGCCTGGAACATTGTTAGTGATAAACTGTAAATGCATCTGGGTCCTTTGCTTTACAAGTCAGAGTGAGAAAAAAAAAGGTGGGGCTTTCATCATTTAAGAAAAAAAAATGTTCGAAAGCAATGAAAAGTGTTATTTTTAGGTCATATGACCAAGCCTTCCATCATTAGAAAAGCAAAAGTAAAATAAACCAATGAAAAGTTTTATTAACAAGTCACATGACCTGTTATGCTTACGTTACGCGCTGCGCGTCGCGCTCTGGATCGCTTCCAGGAAGCTGCGCCTCGCGCACTGGAGCACTTCCGGGTGCGCTAACGCGGCGCGTCATATGATGCATTACGCGACAACGCAGGTCCAGAATATAGTCAAAATGTCTCCACCAACCAGCGGTCGGAACACAACCCCTTTCAGTAGTCCAAAAAGTTCTGTTAAATGACAACAGAAGGGACAGGCAACAAGAATCATCAGTCAAAGAGTGGAGGGCAAGTTCTTCTATACCGGGTCACATTGGGGCTCTACCGGAAGTGATCGAATTGGTAGTCTACAGTGTTTCTGGATGTTTCAGACTGACGCTGGTGTCAGCATGAGAGCACCACCATCTCGTGGCTACGTCGTGGCCATTCCGCGAGCAATCATGGCAGTCGCTCCCCACCGGAAGTCTACGGGAGTCTGGGGTCCCGGTGACTGTTGTAGAATCTTCAAGGCTGAGGGGACTCTTTTGGGAATGGGGCCCATGCCCTAGCAGTCAAGCGTCCGAGTTCCACGGTTGCCCAGAGCCATCTTTAAAACACGAAAATGTTTTTACCTACCATGTACTTGACATTTTAAAGCTTTTGATATTTGCTATTAAAAAACCATTGAAATTCACTGAAAAAACCATAGGTTATAGACCATATATAGTTAGGAATTAGCATTTACAAAATCTTGAAAATTCACTGAAAAAACCATGGGTTATAGACCATATATAGTTAGGAATTAGCATTTACAAAACCTTATTTTACTCACACAAAACCATTGAAATTCGCATATATAGTTAGTTGCACTAACTATATATCGCGCACCCGCAATCCACTGCAGATGATGTCACATATTACATCATTCATGACATGGTCAGTGACATCACTGATGACATCTCAAATGACATCACTGATGACATCACTGATGACATCTCAAATGACATCACTGATGACATCACTGATGACATCTCATTTGACATTACTGATCACATCACTGATGATATCATTTATGTGATAATACAATGAACCTCTTCAGACTCTAATATAACCTTAGATACAATCAGTGTAAACAGACACTCACAGACTGTCACTTATCCATGGAGTTACTCACACACCTAGTCAGTCATGCAAAGAATCAATCACACCTCCATTTCCTCAACTATACAGTTATACACACCTTACTTTTTCAAACATATACTAACACATATTTACTCTCTTATACAATCCCTGATACATGTTCACAATGATCCATACAGCCACTCACACATTCACTGGCTCTTATGCACAGTTATTTATATATGTCAACTCTCACATGTACTGTGTTTTATATATGTACTTACTTTGACATGTAGCACTGAGAAATCCATTCACTCACCAATACACTCATGCACACAGTCAACCGCCCATACAGCTGTTTCCACATGCACTTTTGAACCCATACATCTAGTGAATCAACTGCTCACACATCTATGCACAGAGTCACACACCTCACAGCCACCCACACACACACTCAGTCTCCCATACAAATACTTGGGCAACCAATCAATAACCCAAATAGTCACTTATATAGCTACTGATCAACACAAGCAGCAGTTTACAGAACAACAGACATAATGATGCACAAATTAAGACAGTTTAGTCACTAACCCATGCACTCAGTGAGACACATTTAATCACTCACTCATACAGTCAGTCATGCACCTACTGAATCCTTCATCCAGACACTTATAAATCCACTCATTCTTCAATATGTAAGACATATTTTAACTTTACAGAAACATACAGTCACTGGATTCAGTGATGTCATTTGAGATGTCATCAGTGATGTCATCAGTGATGTCACTGACCATGTCTTGAATGATGTAATATGTGACATCATCTGCAGTGGATTGCGGGTGCGCGATATATAGTTAGTGCAACTAACTATATATGCGAATTTCAATGGTTTTGTGTGAGTAAAATAAGGTTTTGTAAATGCTAATTCCTAACTATATATGGTCTATAACCCATGTTATTTTCAGTGAATATATATATATATATATATATATATATATATATATATATATATATATATATATATATACTGAAAAAACCATGTCATGAATGATGTAATATGTGACATCATCATCAGTGGATTGCGGGTGTGCGATATATAGTTATTGCAACTAACTATATATGTGAATTTCTATGGTTTTGTGCGAGTAAATTAAGGTTTTGTAAATGCTAATCCCTAACTATATATAGTCTATAACCTATGGTTTTTTCAGTGAATTTCAATGGTTTTTTAATAGCAAATATGAAAAGCTGTAAAATGTCAAGTACGTGGTAGGTAAAAACATTTTCGTATTTATGCACGCTGATGTGCTTTGAACGCTGCCCCCCCCTCCTCTTTTCTTTTAAAAATTGGAAGAAACAAAAAGTATTCCCTTCCATAAATAACCTAATACTTTTATTTTGTTATGGCAAGGGAACGAAATAGAGAATAAACTATAGTTGGTCACCATAGGGTTTAAAGAAGGAATGGTTCTTCACCAGATTAGATATTTTCCCAGACCCTCATTCTTCAATGTGATGAACTAGGCTAAAATTCTTCTGGTGCCTGCACCCTGTCACAGAATATCACCCTAAAACATGGAATCTCCCAAACACCAGAATGAGTTGAACCCCACAGAAAGCCTTATTTCTTCAGGGCCTCAGAATTTCTTTTGCTTTGCTCATGGAAATTGTGGGATATTGGAGAGATAAGGTGTCACCATTAAGAAAGGGTAGTATTTAAATTTGCATATCAATTATGTTAAACCTTTTAGACATATGATATGCTAGCTTGAACTTATGCTTTACATTTGAAGCCGAATTCAACAGCTTAAGTAAGTAGGTTTTCGTAGTTGTAACTTTAAAGGGTGATCTAGCAAGTTGTAAAGATTTTCTAAAACAGTGGAGCGTATTTAGTTTTTTAATGTACATGTTTATGAAACAATTACACAAATGAAACATTTGTGAGTTTTAAATTTCCGGAGAAGTATAATTCACCAATAGCTTTCTCTGTAGATGTTTTTCCATTAACAATCCCAGTTCCATCGCCCGCCCAGGATATCACTACTGTTAGTTGTCATTGTTGCTTCTGTTTTAATAAAAAATGTTTTAAGGTGTTTACTGTTTTTGTTGCGATGTATATATTTATAAGTTATTAAAGTGTTATAATCCTACTAATTTTTTATCGATTATTGCTCTTTGAGATATTCCCTGTCTAAAAAAAGAGAAGAATAGGAATATTCTGTCTCCCTTTGCAGATAGTGAAGGATAGGTAATGCGGACTTTTGTCCCCGGTTGTAATCCGTCATGCCTGTTTTTCTCCCCACTGATTGATTGATTCGCTGGACATTTATTGTTCAAGGAATAGTTCTTTCGAGGTATTCTCTGTTTGCAAATAACGTGGAATAGAAATATTCTGTCTAGTCTTTGCAAGTAGTGAAGGGTGGGTAATGCGGACCTTTGTCCCCCGTTGTAATCTGTGATGCCCATCTACTCCCCACTGATTGATAAACTAGTTCCACCCGGACCATTTATTAGAGGTACATCATCTGGCTCAACCGGAGGGTACCCCTAATAAAGAAGACATATGTAAAATACGAAGTAATCACTGTATCCTGTTAAACAGAAACTTTAGCATGAAACACACTTCAAAAGGAAGGGAAAGAAATCGAACAAAATCAGTAGGCCACTGATGAGTTTTTGACTTCGCTAGAAATAAGAAACATGAAAGTGGTGAGAGAAGCCAAGCTTGACGTTACGGCAGCCACGAGGTACCTAGGCTCCGCCACCCCCCCACTGCTCCAAGCATGTCTGTCCCACGGCCCTCCAGGCCCAATAACGGTAACATGAAATAGATACAAATCAGCAGATACCTACCCCCATTCCGGAAACTCCCGAAGTGCAACAGGTTCGCGGCTACGCCCATCCAGAAGACGAGGCCTTCGGCACGTGTAGGGCGAGTCCTGCTGGCAGCCGTCGGCCGGGGAGGTCGTCGCCTAAGGTGGGCCAAGAGAGGAGCAGAGGCCGACGGGATCCCTTGTCCCATCCTCTTCTTTTTTCAATAATGGCTGCGACAACGGGGGGGTCGGATGTCTTGCACATGCCATCGACCCCCCCGGGCCGGAGAGGAGCCGAGGCCGACGGGATCCCTCTTCTTTCTTCAATAATGTCTGCGACAACGGGGGGGGGATGTCTTGCACATGCCACCGACCCTCCCCCCCCTGGGCCAGGAGAGGAGCCGAGGCCGACGGGATCCCTCATCTTTCTTCAATAATGGCTGCGACAACGGGGGGGGATGTCTTGCACATGCCACCGACCCCCCCTCCTATCTCCTGGTCTGGCCCCGGCTTGGTATGAGCTCCCCGTTCGGTCCTGAAGCGGCGCCCTGCAGGCCACGGGGGGGATGTCTTGCCTCTGCCTCCGACCCCCCCCCTCTTATCGCCTGGTCCGGACATCACGGATATCAACGCCAGGTGTCGGCGTGGGGTGCGCTGGGAGGGAGAGGCGGCGCGAACGAGCCTCTCCCACCCCCCCATGTGGGGGCCCCTCAGCTGCACCCCTAACGCTCCACTCACCCAACAAAAGGTCTCGTCCACTATTGCGAGGCAATGATGCTCCGCTCACCCAGCGGGGGTCTCGTCCACTGTTGCGGTGCAACGGCGCTTCTAGTTTCCTGCGTCCAGAAACGTTCTCCTCAACTTTGAAGATTCTATAAGAGCCACGGGGGCCCCCGACCCCCGATGGTGAATGACTGCCATGATCACCCACGGAACGACCACGACATAGCCGCGGGACGTCGGCGCGCTCATGCCGGCGCCGGCCTCAGTCTTGAAATGACCAAAATCCTGCAAGACTACCAACTTGACAAGTTCCGGTGGGACACCAATATGACCCGGTAGGAGAGATTGTTGCCTCCCACCCCACTTTGACTGATGGTTCATGTCGCCAGTCCCCTCTGCTACCCTTCAACGAAAACTTTTGGACTGCCGAAAGAGGTCCCCGTCCAACCACAAGTTGGTGGAGACATTTTGACTATACTTGGACCTTCCTGACCTCACCCAAAATGGCGCCGGTACAAATGAAACTCTCAACTCCTTGTTGTGCCCCGATTGCTCAGCCTTGATATCATGAGATATGTATGCAGTTTTTAGCACATGAATTGATATGGGATAAGACTGATTATATGTTCGGACAATGAATTGATCCTGGATGGGTATTGATTATACGTTCAAACAATGAATTGACATGGGACGGGTACTGATTACACGTTCGGACAATGAATTGATATTAAGTTCTAATGCATCATTGATTACTGTATTTATTGAAGGTTCGAATTGTCGACACTTTTGGTACTTGCTCACAATGAATTATCGATATGATTTTGTTGCACTTGTCGCACTTTTTACTATGAAATCAACGACCACTGACTCTGTTATGTTTTCCACAAATAAATACCCCCCCCCATTTAAAGTTCCAGCCTGCTCTGTGGCCGGCCCACGGGGTTGTAGGCCCGTATTTGTGCACCAACATTTTTATTAAAGGTTTTTGAAAAAGCAAACGTAGTTGTAATGCGTAGATTGGTAAGTTTCGAATAAATGGCCACTGTTTCCGATTTTTTTTTTTTTAAAAAGCAGGTGAAATGAAGCAGCTCGATTAGTTAAGGGTTAAAAAGTATAGTACGCAGAAACATTGCAAATATGAATGGTCCAGGTTTGTTGTATGTGTTTTTCATTTTTGTACAGCATAAAGCAATCGATAAAGATCCTGGTATTTAGCCTCTACTTTATATGCTACCCGTATAAGGGAAGTTGTTTTAAATGCCCCTAAGCCACCCCGAAGGAATGTCACCTGGCCCCCCTAGTACGAACGAAAACAACCCCGTACCACTGTAGGTTATCTCACTTCCTCAAAGGAGAGCACGAGCTCGCCCCCACTTTACACCGACCCACCCCTGCACACGATCCGTAATGCCACACTTGGGCGACCTATGCTATCCACAGGCCTCCGATAATTATCTCTCCCACATTACCGGTCCCCCCTGGGCTTAAACGCCGAGATGGTAGGGACTGCATCCCGTGGAGATAGGCCGAGTATGTAGTAAGTAAAAGCCTTTTCGGGTTTATGCGCGCTGATGTGTTTTAAACGCTGCCCCCGCCCCTTCTTTTTCCCTCTTTTCTGCAGGTCACTTCGGAACGTCGATTATAGTACGGAAAAATGGTGACTTAACGGCCGATGGGATGAGAAAAAGGGGTTTGAATATGGTGCCTATACACGACGAGCAAACAATGACTATGTCTCTCTCTGAACCCAGCGCATGGGAGGGCAGCCTGAAGCAGAAACTTGACGGGTTATTACAGGATGACAAAATATGACTTCGCTTGGCACCCCGAATAATACAACCAAGAATGACGTGCACCAATGAATAAATTCCTAAGTTTAACTAAATAGGGAAAGTTTAAGGAATATTCCGAGGTAAGGTTTACCTAAGTACCCTCCGTCTGGAGGACTAGGAATGTTGCCAATGTTTAAGATTTACCACCTCCTTCTCGCACCCTCATAGACATGAAACTCAAAGCTGCCCCATTGTTCTCCCGACTGACACCTACCGTTGCCTCAGCCTGGAAACCCATTCGCTAAAAATGATTCGAAGATCCCCCCTGAGTATTAGCCCGACCAGGTTAGTTCCCGACCAATTGGCAGAGGTGTAAGTATTTGCAACCAAAGCCACCAGCGAAGGCAGCCGACGATAAGAGAGAAGAAAAAGGTAAAAAGAGCTCAGCCCCCAGATGAATTAAGTAGGATGCTAAGGATGCGCAGCATGCAGGAAGAGATCTTTTTGGCCAGCAACTGTTCTATGTTTTGTCTTGGATTTTTGTATATAATACATGTACTGTCTCCCCCCGCCCGAGTTTGTGTGTATGTATGTATGTTTTGAAATGACAGGCTCTCCTCATGAGAAATAAAACTCTGTTCTTGTGTTCCTGCTTCCAGCGCCCGTCTCTTTATTTGGTAACCGTTCAAGATGGGAACTAAGTGGCGTCTTGTGCCAGCAGCCTGGGCATCGGTTGTAATCTGGGCTGCATTTTCCTCAGCACGGGGTGTGATTCTCAGGGAAGAGCAGCGCATATGGGAGGAGGTTTATGGCCCATGCATGAGAGAGAGAGCGTGTGTGACCAGTGCGTGGGGGAGATGCTTGCAAAGGTGGGGAGCCATGCTGAGGATCGGCGGCGTGCAGAGAGTGGGTCTGGTCAAGGCATCTAAAATGGCTGCCGTACACGACAAAAGTGTGGCATTGTTAAAAAAGCAAGATGGCGCAGACAATGTTTATCAATACGGATTAATTTATAACAATTATTTTTAACAATATATTTACTCGCACTGACAAAATGGTGGTCAACACTTCCTGATTTCCTTCGAATCGAACGTTAACAGACGTCACGATCGGCGGCGTGCAGAGAGTGGGTCTGGTCAAGGCATCTAAAATGGCTGCCGTGCACGACAAAAGTGTGGCATTGGAAAAAAAGCAAGATGGCGCAGACAATGTTAATCAATACGGATTAATTTATAACAATTATTTTTAACAATATATTTACTCGCAGTGTCAAAATGGCGGTCAACACTTCCTGATTTCCTTCGAATCGAACGTTAACAGACGTCACGCAGCAAAAAAAAAAAAAAACGCTCACGCGCAGCCGCTGGAAGACAAGTATCAACATATATGAGCCTCCTCAACCACCCTCAGAAAACATAGGGGGTCAGGATACGTCTCCCGTACCCCCTTATACCCATTTCTCACATTGTTTTTCCTCCATCTTGTAATTTAATTAAATCGAAACACAAAATGGCGAATTCCCGTTTCGCTACCAGTTTGCGACCCGGTTCGCGAACCGGGAAGCGCTTCTACCGCGAAAAATCAATTTTTTTTTATTTGCCCCACGGGACCCTTTAATAGTCCCAACATCATTCCTAGGGGGTCAAGAGGGGTCTACCTTGCCCCCTTTCATTAAATTCCCTCTTCGTTTTTCTCCTCCTCTTGTCTCTCGATCCTACCGAGAGACAAGATGGCGGCCGCACCGGACTGTTTAGAATGTTGACAGACACCGGAGAGCCAATCAGCTTCGCTTCGCAAAGCTCCGTTACGCGAAAAGTACGCGATCTGGAGCGCTATCCGGGACGCTGTCACAGATATATCTGTTTTTTTAAACGTTAATTTCTCAAAATCCACTGGAGCACATATATTGACACCCAGCAAAGGCACATCAGGCTAACAGTCCCTACAATTTTGCCACGTTTCGTGTAAATCCATTCAGCCGTTCGAGCTAAAAGTGAGGCCAAACGCCCTATGGAAAAATGAATGGGAAAAACGTGTTTTGGGACCCCCCTTTTTTCTCGGCCCCCCCTTGACGAAACCCCCCCAAATTTTTAGGGGCTGCTCAGAAACAAAATGGGAACAAAGAATCCAGCTCGGTTGCAGCCAGCAATAAAACAAAGAAAATCAGAGGCACTGGTAGCATGTGACAGGCATTTATTGTACCTTTGGGCGGCAACATTGGTCGATTTATCTGACGCGTTTCAGCTGGAGTAGCCTTAATCATAGAACATCGATGCAGCTTGCCAACAAGGCTCATAGTCCCATAATGCATTGTTTTGGTAAGTACCAGTTCAGGCAAAGTGCTTGCGTTAAAATAATTTGCTGCTTCATTATGTTGCTGCAATACCATAGTAAAAGTCTCGTAACATGTAGTGCAAGGGGTGATGAAATATCCCCCCTGCATCCCTTGCTCCTTTTCTTTGTGTCAAGTGACTCGTAGAAAATCCCGGAAATCGGAGCGGGTAAGTCTCCCAACATCTAAATCCACAACAAAGTCTTCATACGTGGGAGCTCATTACCCTGCAGGGCAACCTCTGATAACAACAGGAACGAAGAATCCCGCTCGGTTGCAGCCAGCAATATAACAAAGAAAATCAGAGGCACTGGTAGCATGTGACAGGCATTTATTGTACTTTTGGGCGGCAATATTGGTCGATTTATCTGACGCGTTTCAGCTGGAGTAGCCTTAATCATAGAACATCGATGCAGCTTGCCAACAAAGCTCATAGTCCCATAATGCATCGTTTTGGTAAGTACCAGTTCAGGCAAAGTGCTTGCGTTAAAATAATTTGCTGCTTCATTATGTTGCTGCAATACCATAGTATATATATGTATATATGAACATTAAAGAAGCATTTTTATGCCCCAGGGACCACTACCTTCCCTGGACTTATGTTTGAATTGGGGGGCTGCACAGAACCCAGGGCCCCTGAGACCACTACTTCCATGGGGCTAAATACAAAGAAATCAGTGGGCCTTGTGGACCCCTTGTACCACAGGAACTGCCCCCTTTCTCATCTACTCTGCAAAGAGGACTCCTGCTGCAGTTATCGTTGGGTGGTGAAGTCCCCTTTGCAGCTGAGGGTCGTTAGGAGTAAAGAAAGCATTGCACATACCTATGTATGCCTTTACCCGCTTAATGCCCTTCTAGTGAAATGCCTCTGCACTGTGATGCACTACGGAATGTTGGGTGCTGGTTGAAGATAAGCCACAGTTATGATGGGGCTGAGCTGCATGCTGGCTGCTCCTAGTGGAGCTTGTTACAGGCAACTTAATAACTTACAATAAATCTTCATGAAAAACCTCAACCAGTCTGGAGTCCATTACTACATTTTTATGGCGACGAATTGATCTTACCTACGTGCTCAACTCAAGAAGTCAAGCTTCAAGAAGGCAAGATATTCTAAATCTTCATCAATCTTCAAACTTCAAACATAGACTCTGGCATCTAGCCCCACCAGTGACCTCCACACCGGTCGCCCCAACCTGCACATGCCAGATCTATTTCTTATATTCATCAATTCAAGTGTGTTCTCAACATCTTCGACTTCATGTGAAATCATCTACTACAATCTCAACACTACAACAGCAGCATGCCAAAAAGGAAGGTAACTGGTGGTTGTCTGATTGTGTTCCCTGCGTAGTAAGGTTTTCAAGTCCTGTACGTAACAACTTCAACCTTATTCAATATATATGCCAGTTCCTCCTGCCTGTGTATCCATGCTGCCTCCCAAATTCCTCTGCCTTCCAGTTCCTGCTTCCTGCCATGCTAGTACTGTCTCTGCTGCCCATACATTATTTCTAGAAGCAAGTTTTCTTCAACGCCTTTCAAGTATGTTATTCGACCTGTGTTGTGTCTTCAGTGAGTGTAAGCCTGACACACACTGCTTTGTTCACATCTACTAACCTGCTTCCCAGTTACTCCAACTTTTACACTACCTCTAGAATCAACTAATCGGCCTGTTTTACCACATTTGCCAAGGTGGAGTGCTACATGTTACATGAAAATGTCAAAAGAAGTGTATTTTGGTATAACTGGAAGTTGGTTCCACTCAAGATTTCCTGACATTCCACAAAATGGGTCTTCATAAGGTTTGTGGAGAACTCTTGTTCTTTATCTAACTGAGTTACACTGTTAGACATGCCGTGTTTCTGGCAACTTGCGTGCGCAACAGTTTGTGTGTAATGCCGGAGCAGCAGCAGCAAGTGTTTTTGCTTAGCAACGGAGTGGCGTTTTCCAGTGTTTGCTAATGCATTAACGGTATCCAGTATTGTTGGTGGTTTTGTGTGGTTGCAGTCTATTTAAGAGTTGCCTAATTTCAATTTTGGGCCCCAACCATCTTTCGACATCATGGCAGTTCAACTGCCTGCCTAGCGCTCATTCAAAAGATGCATTAGTAACGTCTCTGCGCGTGCTGCCTTACCTTCAGCTGATTCTTCGTGCATCTCCTGTGACGTCCTCCATTTGCAAATCTTCTAAGTGGTGTAGTTTTCAGACCACTGGTTTCTGCTTTACGGTTTGGTGTACGAACGCGCCGTGAACCTCCCGGCGCGACGTGCACAGCATGCCGCCATCTTTGGATTGGAAGTTTCTTTTAAATTATGGTTTGCAGTGTGGTCTCCCTCCTGTTTTCCTCCAACCACGTTTTGTTCGATATAAAGAAGTCGCTTGTTCAAAGTCAGCACCAACTTCTGGGAACATTCACTGCTCCTTGTTCTGGATAGTTTTTTCTTCTACTCCTTACAACTAAGCTGAGGTCATAACACTTTCCATGATTGGGGGTTTGTTTGAGTTGCCAATGGTTTAGACACACCTAGGACACCGGACTTTGCCAACAGTTTCTGTGGTGAGTCCTTATTCCTTGCAAGTCCTTTTGTCCTTCAATATTCAATCAGCGTCTTCTGTGCATCATGGAACTTATTTGCTTCATGTTCGAGGAGCCATTTTCTTTGCTGATTGCTTCTATGCTTCCACCCCTGCCTCATATGTTGACGGTGACAAGCATACCATTAATTTTCTGGAGATCCAAAGTGGAGGTGCACGTTTATTTCACTTGTATTTCAAACAACTTATGTTTTATAAGTTCTGCTTTAGTTGTGTGCCAGCATTGTGGGATTTTCATTCGATGCCAGGTCATGGTGTGTGTGTCACATGTATACTGTGACATGTACACACACTGTTTTACATCTTTCTGTTACAGTTTCCTCAAGTACGGATTGCGTATTTCAATTGTTCTATTTTCTGTTTTACCTCTGCTCCACACAGTGTGTGAAGTTTGGGGTGTAGTTCTGTTACTGTGGACGTGTAGTTCCATTACTGTGGACGTCAAGTGCTTTCTACACCAGGTTGTCCAGGTTGTACGTTCTCAAAAGTTCAATTACTCAATCTTTCTCTATTTTTCAATTTGTTGTATGTCAAGTCACCTCTGCTTAGGTTTGCCCAGTTGACAATTGCATGCGTGCAGTATTCTCTGTAGGGATTGCAGATATCAACTGTTTTCAATTTGAGAACTTTATTTCAATTACTCAATTATCTCAATGTACATGCATGTGTCCAGTCTTCCTTTGTAGGGGATGCATATCAATTTGCACTTATCAATTTGCATGCATTCCTGATGTATTCTCTTGTTGAGATTACATTGTGTTGTACTTGCTACTGTACTCACTGTTTCAAGTGGTCACTCTCAAAAGTTCAATTTCTCAATTTTTCAATGTTTTTCAATGTGTGACCTTTACAAGGTTGTCAATTTTGTTGCTGCCTCTCAACATGTCAATGTTTAGTTTCAATTTGAGACCTTTTAGGTTATCAATATGGGGGTTCATTCCGCTCAATTGTTCAATGTATGACCTTTTTTAAAGGCCGTCTCTATATGTTGTATCTCTCTCAATTTTTAAATGTGTTACCCACTGCATTGTGTTGCTCTATATTCAAAAAATCTACATTACATTTTTATTGCTTTTTTAAAGGGTAGTATGAAGGATCTTTTGATGTTCTTTCCTCTGGTTCTCTGTTTACTATTTCTATTTACTCATTACCTGTCTCCTTTCATACCGTTCCTGCTAGTTGGTTTGTCTGGAGTAGTTCTTGGGTTTCTTTTTCTATTCTCTTTTTAATTGTTTTTTGGAGAAGGGAAGAAGAGTGCCTATTTTTGTGTTCGTACCTTTTGGTGGTTTCTTCTCAGTCTTTCTACCTTCCTGTTCCTTTTATTTGAGCGTACCTTTCAGTTTTACTCCTCAAGTCTTGTTGTTTTACTTTATGCATTTTGCTTTGCCTTGTGTTTAAAGAGAGGGAATGTGTCTGATCTTTATTCGTTCATTCCTTTTCTGTATTTTCTACACCTCCTGCTGTGCGGTGCCTTCTGTCAACTCTGTCTGGCCAGTGGGTGTGTCAGCAGGTATTGATCGGTACGCTTTCTCCTTTTTGTTTCTATGCTTCTATGTTCATTGTTCTATTGTGGAAAAAAAGGAGGTATGTTGTATCTTGCCGATTGCATATTCCTATGTATGCCTATACCCACTTAATGCCCTTCTAGTGGAATGCCTCTGCACTGTGATGCACTACAGAATGTTGGGTGCTGGTTGAAGATAAGCCACAGTTATGATGGGGCTGAGCTCCTTGCTGGCTGCTCCTGGTGGGGCTTGTTCCAGGCTACTTAACAACTTACAATAAATCTTCATGAAATACCTCAACCAGTCTGGAGTCCATTACTACAGTCCCCCACAGCGGAAATGCTTAGACCTCATTTGAGGCCACACCCCCTTTCTCAACCACTCTGCAAAGAGGCTTTCTGGTGCACTAATGGTTAGGGGATGAAGTCCTCTTGGCTGCTGAGGGTCTTTGAGGGCCAACAAGAACTCTTATTACCTCCAGCAATTCCCACACAGTGGGGCTGCTGAGAGGTCTTCTGAGATCATGCCCCCTTTCTCCACTACTCTGCAAATGGACCTCCTGGCAAACTACTGGCTAGATAATGATGTCCCCGAGGATGCTGAGGGTCCTTGGGGGCCTATATCCCCTCCTGTCAATTCCAGTAAGTCCCACACAGTGTAAGCTGGTCAAAGGCCCATCCCCCTTTCTCCACCACTCTGCAGACACACCTCCTGGTACACTACTGGTCGGGGGTTGAAGTCTCCTTGGATACTGAGGGACATGGGGGCAAAGAACTCCTCCTCTTACCTACAGTAATTCCCATACATTGCGATTGCTGAGAGCTAGTCGGAGGCCCCACCCTCTTTCTCCACCACTCTGCAAATGTGACTACTAGTTAAACAAAATAGAAATTTACTTAAAAGAGCAAAGCTTACAGAGATGTTATAGTTAGGAAATAGAATAAAAAATGAAGTAATAGTTACCGGTGCTAACTTTAACTTACACCCCCACAATGTACTGCTTCTGACCTCACATACTACATCACCCATGACATGATCACTGACATCACTGATGACAGTATCCACAGAACCACTCATACACACACACACACACACACACACACACAACCTCTCAAAAGGCCACCCACACAACCACTCACATACCCATTCACAGACCCATAACAGTAAGAACACACCCACTCACATACCCGCTCACTCATTCAGTCACTCACACAACCATTTACACACCCATACAGCCATTCATACAACCAGTCACTCACCTGTACATTCATTCACATAGCCACACACTCACCTAAATATGGGCGAATTTTGCGGATTCGCTGTCCGCAAATTCGCGTGAAATGGCAAAAAATTCCGCGAGTTAGCGGATTTTTCAGCGAACTCGTGGATTTTTTTGCCATTTTGCACAAATGTCACCATGCATGTCTGTAACTTTGCCACCGCGCCGAAAGGAGCTGAGGTCCCTCGAGTGAGCTGTCCATCATAGTGAGGAAAGGGCGGGAAGACGTTGCATACCCTAGTGTGTGTGTGGCGGGGCTTCTATGCAAGTCCACATGCCTCTTGTATATAAAGAGTCAGAGACCGATCAGAGCACCAGATGAGGAGAAAGCAGCCACCTGTTCACAGGAAGTACACGGGGATTGCGCTTGAGAAACTAGTGGATGCAAAGACCTCCATCAAGGATTACATATAATTGTAGGTGGTAGATATGGGGAGGAAGCACACCTGCCTAGCCTAGACCGTGCTCACTAGTTGTTTGGGCTGAATATTTGAGGTTCAACTCTGGCATGTGCAAAGAAATCCACCCACGAGCGAATTTGAGAATATTTCGGCAAATTCGCGAGATTCACGGATCGCGAAATTGCCGAAAATTCGCAAATTTTGTGAGCGGAACGGATTTTGCCCCCATACTTACACTCACCTATACAGCTGCTCACACACCCACTGATTCACCTGTGCAGTCACTGCACAGCCAATAAACACAGCCACTCACTTACCAATACAAGCACTCACGCACTAAGTCACACAACCACTTATATAACCATTCTCACATCCATACAAGGACTCGCACAACCGCTCACTTAGCCATACAACCATTCACACAGACACTTACTCTCCAATACAGTCACTCCCACACCAACTCAGTCAACCAAACAGCCACTCACTGACCCATACAGCCACTTATATACCCAGTCACCCACTTACTCCCACACCACTCTCAAAAGTTACAGTTAGGAAATAACGTTTATAAAACCTTAGAAATTCACCTAAAACAAAGGTTACAGTATGTTACAATTAGGAAATACCATTAAAAAAACTAAACATTATCTAAAAAACAAATGTTACAGAGATATTATAGTTACAAAACCATTGAAACCCAGCAGTTATAGTTACAAGAGCTTCTATAAATTGTGCCCCCGCAACACACTGCTTATGACCTCACATATTACATGGTCAGTGACATCAATGATGACATCTCAAACGACATCACTAATCACATCACTGGTGACATTATCCACAGAACCACTCACACAACCACTCACATCCCTTTACAACCTCTCATACAACCACTCAAACACCCACGGAACAACTCTCATACACATTCAGAGACCAATACAAGTACTCACACAGTCACTCACTCATATAGCCACTCACACAACCATTGACTCACACATACCGCCACTTGTACAGCCCATCACTCACATGTACAGCCACTCACATAGCCTCACACTCACCCATTTAGCTATTCACACACAAACTTCTTCACCAATACAAACACTCACCCACCCACTCACTCACCCATACAGCCTCTAAACACAGGTACTCACTCAGTTATACAAATGCTCACACACTAACTCATATACCCATACAATCACTTACATACCCATTCACACATCCAAACAAGCACTTCCATATATGCTCACTCACCCATAAAGCCATTCACACAGACACTCACTCTCTAATACAGCTACTCACACAACAACTCACATAACCAAACACCCACCCAAACAGCCACTCACTTACCCATATGCCCACTTACACACCCAGTTTCTCACTCATACATCCATTCAGATGCCCACTCACTCACCCAAATAGTCACTCACACACCCACTCACCCACCCATACAGCCACTTACACAATCACTCACTCACCCACACAGATACTCACACACTAACTCTTCCACCCATGCAGCTACTCATCTACCCACTCCCATAACCATACAGCCGCTCATGCAGCCACTCACATACCCAGAAAACCACTTACACACCTATACAACCACTCACTCACCCAAAGAGCTAGTCAGAAGCACACTTACTCATGCACCCACACACACGAACACTTAGACGTGCACTCACCCACTAATACAGGCAGTCACACCTCCACTCAGAACACATATGTTAGAAACAGTATAACTCATTAGTTTACAACTAGTAAACTAATCTAACTTTTGTAGTAGGTTAGAATATACGTTTAACACTCATAAACTGTTTGAAATCACTTACACTCACTTGATGATATCATCGGTCATGTCTATGGGAGGGGCATGTCTATAGTATGTCGGAGGAGGCACACAGGGCTCCCCTCCTAGGATCCTTAAAGCCCCGGGGACCCCCACTTCCCCAGGGCATATTGTTAAATGTATGTTGGGGTTGCCTTGGACTGCCACTGCCCCAGGGCAAATGTTATACTTATGCTGGGGGGTCCGAGCGGGTACTCCACATCCCTAGGGACCATCACTTCCCAGGGGCTAAATATGACAAATACAGGGGCCATGTGCCACCCCACAGCCCTGGGGACTGCCACCTCTCTGTGGCAAATTATTCTAATTAAAGTTACTTACCCATACAGCCAGTCAAATAACCACACTTTCACCCATACAGCAACTCACACACCCACTTATTTAACTTCAAAGTCACTCACACACCCACTCACTCACCCAGTCTCTCAACACAGCCACCTACCCACCCATACAAGCCCTCACACACTAACTCACACAACCACTTACATACCCATTCACATATTCAAACAAGCACTCAAACATCCCTTACTCACCCATACAGCCATTCACACAGATACTCACTCTACGATACAGCCACTCACAAATCAACTCACTTAATGAAATGCCCACTCAAACAGTCACTCGCTCACCCATACAACCATTTATACACTAAGTCACTCTCTCATACAGCCATTCAGACACCCACTCACTCACTCATATAGTCACTACACATCCACTTACCCACCCATGAAACCACTCACAGTACCACTTACCCACCCATTCAGCCACTGACACACCCACTCAATCAAATCAAAAATCTCTTTATTCGATTCAAAGAATCATTAGAGCATACAAACACATCCTTAAAACATTACAGTTTTAGCCCATCTAGTACAAATGTATAAAAACAGATTTTCAAAGATAAAATAGTTAAGAACAAAGCATATACAAAGTATATGTTTTCTTAGATGAAGCATTACACTGAGATCATGAGTTCTTTAAAAATTGTTATAAATACAGTGCATAAATTACTATTCAATTGAGACATACAACTCTCATTTTATCTCAAGTGCTGTAAAAAATCTTTTAAGTATTTGAAAAGTTTTAAAATGTGTGCCCTTTCTTATTCCTCATTTAACTGGCAGCCAACAAACATTTACTAACGGCCAGTACCACAAGTTGGGAGCTATCAGATTTTAATATTCCTAGTGCCTCTAGATAGCTCCTACTATTCAGTCTTCTGCACAGGGGCTTAATCCACTTTCCTCTAGGTGTTGCATAAGCTGTGCAGAAGTGCAGAAGAATAAGACATGCGCAATACCCTTGTTCGCGCATGATAGGCACAACGTAACGTGAATCTAGAGTCCCTTTCGATCAAGTCACACTTTACCCATTTAGTGGTGAAAGTGTTGACTTGGATTATCCCATTCCCTAAATTTCATGTAGAGTGATTTTGCCAATTGTGGTTCGATCTTGTCTAAGAAAGGCTCAAAACTCAGGGTCATTTTAAAAGGACAAAAATTGTGATGTCAGTCTCCCTGATTCGGGGTTTAAAGTGATCTTGTGCAAAATAAATCCCAATAAACATTCCTGATCCCTCTCTTTGAGTCAGGAATCAACAGGTTTGGGTTTGCTCAATACCAGCTCAGTCCTAGATCTGAGAGCCATTTACAAACATGGGCCAGCCAGGGCATAGTAACATATACATCCAATTGTAGGAGCCCCCTCAGAGTCTGTCTATAGGTCTCTAGTTCTTCTGTTGTCTAGATTCTAATCCAGTAGTCCAAAAGTCTCCAAAAAGCAAGATGGTCTAGCCTTTTTATCCCAATGTCATATGTGAGTGGAGTCATTGTGGTATTTTTTGGTAAACGCTTAAACATTCTCAAGATTTTGTTTTCCCCAATAATTAATGGCTGCAGATTATCGCCTACCCATAACTCAGATCCATAAAGTGAGGCAGATTGGGCTCTATCTTTATAAACTTTTAGGGCAGGAGTAATAGCCTTGGAGGCAGTCAAATGCTGCTTCTTCGCGATAGGAATAGAATTCTGCATTAACATGGTGTTGGATTATTTGTGTCTTCCATGTGAGTTTTGAATCTATTTTAACACCTAAATATACAAAGTTTGGAACACACTCCTGAAGCTCCTCATTCAAAGCTAATCTTTTTGGAAGTTTTTATGTTGTTTGATAGTCATATACTTAGTTTTGTTAGGCTTTCTCTCGAATCCTTTTGTTTTGCAATACTTATTGAGGCTATCAAGTAGATTTTGCTTGCCCCTCGGGGTTTGTAACAGCAATTTTGTGTCGTCAGCAAATGTAAGAGCACAAATAATCTTGCCTCCAAGCGTGGGTGCGTCATGTAAGGCCAATTGCAAGTACTCTACCATGTCGTTCACATATAATAGGAACAGTGTGGGCGCCAGGACACAGCCCTGGCGCACACCTCTCCTAATCGGGATTTCCTCTGTGAGCTTCCCTCCTGCACCCCAGAGGACCTTTGCAAAGTTCCCCTCATAAAGCCTTCTGATCTGGGTTAGGATCTCCTCTGGGACTCCCTGCTTCTGCAAAGATTATCAAAGACAATCTCTCGGGATGGTGTCGAAAGCTACCTTTAAGTCGATGAAGGCGACATATAAGTGTCCTTGCTTTATTTTAGTGGACTTCCATGCTATACTAAAAAGCCTAAAAACTTGATCGATTGTGCTTATTTTCTGCCTAAAACCGGCCTGGCATGGTAGGAGGATATCTTTCTCTTCTATCCAATTGCTTAGCCTAGCCAAAATGTGTTTGGCATACACCTTTTGGGGGATGTCTATCAGACTAATAGATCTGTAGTTTACTGGATCATCTCTACTTCCCTTTTTGTGGATAGGGACTATCTCGGCCCCCTTCCAAGATTCCGGGATAGCCTCTCCTCTAGCTATTTCATTACAGAATCGGTTCATATATGGAACCCACACATCTGGAACATGTTTCAAAAGGTTACCGGGGATCTTATCAGGCCCAGGAGCCTTTGCTGGCTTAATGGTGGATATGGCAAGTGTAGAATCCTCTAGGCTGAGTTGGAGGGGTATAGTTTGTGCTAGCAGCGGAGGCTCCTCATAGGGAGCTCGCTGATCTGGGGCGAGCACATCTAATACCGCATAAAGAGTGGAGAACTGTCTGTGCCATGTACAGGGGTCCAGAAAGTGATCAATAGTCACCTTGTTTCCTTTGTTCCCCTGAGCTATTAATTTCCAGAACGTAAACTCATCTCTTTTTTTTGCAGCTACAATCAGTTCACTCCAGCTAGCATCCTCCCATTCTCTCTGAGCTGTCTTCCGTACTTTTTTATAGTCAGCTCTCTCTTTTTTGATCTGGCTTACATTCTTAAATTTGAGAGCACCAAGGAGTCTATGTTTAGCCCTAGCACATTCCTTGTTGAACCATGGGTTTGAGGATTCTAGTCTTGAGCTTGGTTTATTAGTGCTCCTCTGTGTTTTAGTTAGCTGTTTTTTTATACTCTCAGCCATTCTTTGGTGGATTTGAGTGAACAGTGTCTTCCCCTGGCTTGAATCTATATAACTCATTAAGAGCTCGCAAAAGCCATTATATATGTTGGTTAGGAGCTCGACCAGATCTAATATTGTTGGCCATTTGAAAGTTCTCCGGTTATTACTAATTGATGGATGCCTAGTCTCCTCTTTCTTGTTCATTGGGTAAAATAGATGTTTCACAACCCAACCCCCCACATGATCTAAACATAGTGGGAAGTGATCACTCTCCCCTTTTTTTGTCAACCTTAAAGTCCTGAATGTGAGCCAAATATGCTGTGCTTACCATCACATAATCAATACAGGAGGAAGCGTTTCCTCTTGAGAAAGTGTTTGAGCGCTAAATATCTGCAGGAAACAGCCCATTGCATGCCCTTAGCCCTCTCTCTATTGTAAAATGAAATATTTGGGTTGCTGATGTAGTACACATCACCTTTTTGTTTATGTCTAACAGAGGGGTTCCTCTGGCCAAATCTTCCTCTTGGAAGACCATGTCCATTCCAACCCTTGGTTCGTAACAAGAGTTAAAATCACCCCCCACAATGACCATCCCATTTGGCACAATGTTATCTAGCACTTCCTCTAGCTGCTGAATACCCAATGCTTTCTTTGTGCGCTCCCTTGGCCTTAAATATATGTTGATAAGATATACGTATGTCTTATTTTTAAATGTCATCTTTATTCCCAGAATACCCTTCAAGCCTGTATGTACTGTCTCTACAATGGTGTTTAAATAAATTTTAACCCAGATAATTAGCCCTCCTGAGGGTCTTCCTCTTTTCGATGGTATTGCCCCTGTATTAATGGTTCTATAGCCTAGTTTATGTAGGGAGTCTATCGCCCATGTTTCCTTAAAAACGTGTAAGTCAAAGTTACTTACATAGTCCTGCCAGTCAGGTTCAGAACGTTTTTGATAGAGCCCAGTTATGTTCCAGAGTAACATCTTTAAACTATCTGGGGCTGGGTTAGAAGAGGTCGTGTCAAAGGTCCTTCTTAATATACTATTTTTATGGTTGTCTTTGTACATAGGTGTTGCTTGTGGATCTTGTGAGTGGCTTATATGTAGATGGGCACCATGTGATGCATGGGGACCCAATACTTAAGATTTCAGATTTATATGATTATATGTGTGAGACATCCACTCACTCACTGATACAGCCACTCACATAGCATCTGACCCACACAGCTGCTCACACACCCACTTATATACCCATACAGCCAATCACACACCCATACACACAAGAATGCTTATAGTCACATAGATACTGACATGATATTTTAAAAGTAGTATCACTCTTTAGTAGTACGCCTAGTATACTACTTAATTTTTATAGTACCTTAGTATATATGTTTAACAATCATAAACTCTTACAAAATAATTACACTCATGGATGGTGCCATCAGTAATGTCACTTGAAATGTCATCAGGGATGTCACTGACCATGCTGTGAGTATTGTAATATGTGAGGTCATAAGCAGTGCATTACGGGGGAGTAAGTTATAGTTAAATTAGGTAACTATAACCGCTGAATTGTACTGGTTTTGTATGGTTGAAATCTAAGCCTAACTATAACGTCCCTGTAACCTTAGTTTTTTTCAGTAAAAAAAGAAATATATATATAGGTACACAAACGTATCTTGCAACACCTCAGGGCTATATCCAACCAAGACAACACATACCCAGTCGCAAGGCATTTCAAATCTGTGCACAATTCCAACAGTCGTGAGCTTAGTTTCTTTGTAATTGACTCGGTACCAGCCAGTAGAAGGGGTGGTAACCTGAGGAAAAACTGCGTCAGTTAGAAACAAGATACATTCTTGAGCTCAATACCAAGCAACCCACAGGTTTAAACATGACTGAGGATTTATCCACCTGTTTGTAAACCTCCTCATGCCAAATATACTGACGCTAATATGTACACTTGGTTTTCTATGTAGTCTGAAGTTCAAACGCCTCATCATTGCCGATGTTCTAACAGTCATCTTGCTCATACAGAAACTCTTTAGGCTGGCATTTATGTTGTAGGTTGTCTACACAATGTGTATGTAGTTTTTATCCAAATTTTATCCATATTTATATTGTAATTTATATTTATATGAATTGTAGGATTTATTTATGCATGTTATGAGTCATAATTATACATACACATCAACATGAGATCATCCTATGTGGATCTCTGCCTCTTATAAATGTGGGCAACTGTGTACCCTTTGCAACCAAACTAGCCACAACATGAGTGCAATTATGATGAGATCGCTACATGAACATAGAGACCTGGATTATGTAACTGCCTAATGCTAAGCCTCTCCTGTGATTATAACATAACAGACTTTCTTCCTCATGTGAAACTGAATTGCCAAAATCATCATCTTTTTTATTGGGGCTCCAAATTTCAATTTTGTATATTTGTATATATGTTCATCTTTAATGATGAGACACTTCAGGTATTTATACCGTCATTCACAATACCCTTGCGTATAATACTGAACCAATTTTGGGCTCAAAATTGTAAGTACTCTTGTGGACATCATTGCGCACCTATAAGAATTCACCTGTTTTTTGCACTTGCACCAGCACTTTACTGAATAAGATAAAAATAGGTCTTTTATCCTTATTTATGTTTATCATTGCACTTTATCACGTTAAAATCTACTTTTATCAACATTGGTTTTATGTACCTTTTAAACTGACATACTGAGTCAAGCATTCAAATGAATTGTGGTTGTGTTTTAAGCAAACTCTTCCATGTCTATGATTATGTTTACCTGTTGTACTGTGCTGATGTCATCACTATTGGCAGAGTACTTAAACCAATGTGATTCCTTACACTGTGTCATGTGATCAAGGTCCAAGGCGGGACCGAAACGCGTTGTGACGCTTGAGCACCGAAAATAAAGAAAAAGCACTTAACTGAGGTCCGTGTCCGTATCTTTCTTAACTACTGGGATTGTAGTCTTGTGTCTGCTGATACGGAAACTGCGATATATATATATATATATATATATATATATATATATATATATATATATATATATATTACCTACTGGCTATCGCCAGTAGGTATATATAGTTAGGATTAATTCCCTATGGGATTTCTGAAAATTCTATGTCTAATAACTTTGGCGTTTGTGGACGGAATCGGCTGAAATTTTCAGGAAAATGGCACAAAACGCGTTTTTTACATTGAGTTTTTCATAGGGCGGTTGGCCTCACTTTTAGCTCGAACGGCTGAATGGATTTGCACGAAACTTGGCAAAATTGTAGGGACTGGTAGCCCGATGTGCCTTTGCTAGGTCTCAATATATGTGCTTCAGTGGATTTTGAGAAATTAACGTTTAAATCAAGATATATATCTGTAACAGCGCTCCGGGCAGCGATCCGGTCCGCTTACTTTTCGCGTTTCGGAACTTTGCGCGCAGAAAGCTGATTGGCTCTCCGGTGTCTGTCAACATTCTAAACAGTCCGGAGCAGCCGCCATCTTGTCTCTCGGTAGGATCGAGAGAGAAGAAGAGGTGAAAAACGAAAGGGGAATTTAATGAAAGGGGGCAAGGTATCCCCCTCTTGACCCCCTAGGAATGTTGTTGGGGTTATTAAAGGGTCCCGTGGGGAAAAGGAAAACAAAATGATTTTTCACGGTAGAAGCGCTTCACGGGCCGCGAACTGGGCCGCAAACTGGTAGCGAAACGGGAATTCGCCATTTTGTGCTTCGTTAATTAAATTACTAGGTATAAGGGGGTGCGGGAGACGTATCCTAATCCCCTATGTTTCCTGAGGGTGGCTGAGGAGGCTGATATATGTTGATACATCTCTTCCAGCGGCTGTGCGTGAGCTTTTTTTTATTTTGCTGCGTGACAGTCCGGAGCGGCCGCCATCTTGTCTCTCGGTAGGATCGAGAGAGAAGAAGAGGTGAAAAACTAAGGGGGAATTTAATGAAAGGGGGCAAGGTATCCCCCTCTTGACCCCCTAGGAATGTTGTTGGGGTTATTAAAGGGTCCCGTGGGGAAAAGAAAAAAAAAATGATTTTTCACGGTAGAAGCGCTTCACGGGCCGCGAACTGGGCCGCAAACTGGTAGCGAAACGGGAATTCGCCATTTTGTGCTTCGTTAATTAAATTACTAGGTATAAGGGGGTGCGGGAGACGTATCCTAATCCCCTATGTTTCCTGAGGGTGGCTGAGGAGGCTCATATATGTTGATACATCTCTTCCAGCGGCTGCGCCATCTTGCCTTTTTTCCAATGCCACAATTTTGTCGTGCACGGCAGCCATTTTAGATGCCAGGCTGGTCCCAGGCTATCACCTACCCCTGCGGATGTAGTTTATGGCCCCAGCTGTAGAGAATTCAGACATGCCAACCCTCCTGATTCAGGCGTGTGACTACTGATTTCAGTGCTAGTCTCCCGCCTCCCGATTTCTGCAAGCAAAAACCCGGGGGCATATTACGAACAACTAGCGATAATTTTTGTCTCTAACTTGTTTAGAGACAAAAATTATCGCCGCACATCGGCGATTTTTATCGCAGATAAACCTTGCTATTATCGCAGAAAAGTCAGCGATATTCATGTATTATCGAGCAAATGCTCTTAGCCATGTTATCCACCTCCCATTGGATAACATGGCTAAGAACTGCTCAGGGCAGGTGTTAGATTTTGGAGATATTCGCGCTTAGCGCGAATATCTCCAAAAGTTGGTAATAGAAGATAGCGATGTTAGGGACTGTTTCCAGTCGCTAACATCTTGGTACGCCACTTTGCATGTCATTAGTGATAAGTATCACTGACATGCAAAGCGGGGCCCAAGATGGTCGCTATCTCCTTTTAGCTGTCACTAACTGGTGTTAGCGACAGCTTGGTAATAGGGAGATAATTTTATCTCCGCTTTCATGGCTTTTAAAGCCAAAAAAGCGGAGATAAACCCCCTTGATAATATGCCCCACGATTCCTTGGGGGTTTCAGCTGACAGGGCTTGGTATTGTGTTACATGGTAATTTTTCCAGGAAACGTCAGAGGGTCGATGCAGGGGTTCTAGAAGAGGTGATAAACCATTTAAGCCTCATGAACAAGCGCATGGTCTTTTAAAGATTTGTGAAGTACTCGGGGCGGCGGTGTGTGTGTGCCCTCTTTTAGGAGCGGGCGGGGGGGCACTGCCAGCAACTTGCCAGGTCAGGTAGTGTTCAACACGTGCATCACCCTTTCTCTGCCTGCTATTGCGCTCCATGCTTCGGAAAGGTAAGAAAAAGAACGTGCATTTGAGTTTGAAATGTCCGATCCTGCAGCAGCACACTTCCAAAGCCCACACATGACAATAACCCGATTCAAGGCCCCATTCACCCGTTTTAAAAAAAATAGATAACACTCCAACAAAGTAAGATTATAAAACTTTATTAACTATTAACTATAACGAACGGAACAAAAACTAAAAACATTTAAACATTTTTCAACACAAAAAGCAACAATGGTTAGAAGCTGTCTTTTGTGCGAATAGTCCCAAGGCAGCACAACGTGCAGAGTTCTGGACGGCACCCAGGTGATGTCGCCTGGGTGCCGCACTGGTTTTGGGATCCTACAATGCAGCACAGAAAAACAGCGTGGGGCGTCCCGGGTGGTGCGGGGGGAGGCCTCGTCAGTAGCGGTCTGTTGTGCGAATAGTCCCAAGGCAGCAGAACGCGTTGAGATGTTGATGGGACTGTGTCCAGTGTCACATGGCTGACACAACATGTACGACAGGCACCCAGGTGATGTCCAGTAAACTGCCGCACTGGTTTTGGTATCCTACAATGCTGCTCGGAAAATTGGCGTGCGGCGGCCCGGGGGTGGGGGAGGCGGCGTGAACGGGCCTCCCCAGGTGGCGGCCATCTAGCTGAGTTGCGCCCGCTCTTGCGGCTACAGCGTCTCGCTCACCATGTTGTTGAGTTGCTCCCACTCTTGCAGTGCAGCGATAGGCGGCTGCCACATGGCTCTTAAAATGGCGGACGGCTCCTCGGTTTTGGGCCTGGTCCACTGAAATGGCCCTGGGACACCTTGGAACTCGGACGCTTGCCTGCTAGGGCTTGGGCTCCATTCTCGAAAAGCGTCCCCTCAGCCGTGAAGATTCTACAAAAGTCTTGGGGGCCCCCGACTCCCGCAGGCTTCCGGTGGGGAGCGGCTGCCATGATTGCTCGCGGAATGACCACGACGGAGCCACGAGATGGTGGTGCTCTCATGCTGACGCCAGCTTCAGTCTGAATGATCCAGAAACAAGGTGGGGCTTTCATCGTTTGGGAAAAAAAAATGTTCTAAACCAATGAAAAGTGTTATTTTTAGGTCATATGACCAAGCCTTCCATCTTTAGGAAACCAAAAGTAAAATGAACCAATGAAAAGTTTTATAAACAAGTCACATGACCTGTTATGCGGCATAGGGCTACAAAAAGCTTAGAAAATCCGTTGGCACGTGAGGCGGCGTCAGTAGCGGACCGATGTGCGAATAGGCCGAAGGCAGCACAACGCGCCGAGATTCGGATGGCACCGAGGTGGTGTCCAGCAAATTGCCGCACTGGTGTGGCCATCCTACAATGCTGCGCCGAAAGACGGCGTGTCCAGCTGAGTTGCGGTCACTGTTGCGGTACAGTGACTCGAACGCGCCGAGATCCGGATGGCACCGAGGTGGTGTCCAGCAAATTGCCGCACTGGTGTGGCCATCCTACAATGCTGCGCCGAAAGACGGCGGGTCCAGCTGAGTTGCGGTCACTGTTGCGGTACAGTGACTCGAACGCGCCGAGATCCGGATGGCACCGAGGTGGTGTCCAGCAAATTGCCGCACTGGTGTGGCCATCCTACAATGCTGCGCCGAAAGATGGCGTGTCCAGCTGAGTTGCGGTCACTCTTGCGGTACAGTGAGTCGAACGTGCCGAGATCTGGATCGCCCCGATGTTGTGTCCAGCAAGTTGCCGCACTGGTGTGGCCATCCTACAATGCTGCGCTGAAAGTCGGCGTGGGGTGCCCCGTTGGCTTATGAGGTGATGTCAGTAGTGGACTGATGTGTGAATAGGTCGGAACCAGCACAAGGCGCCAAGATCCGAATGGCAAGTCCTGGATGTTGAGTGCCTCAGTTGAGAGTTCTGAGCAGTGCTTGTAAGACTGTCTGAAGCTTATTTGCACCTGCTGCAGCTTCACTATTGCCCTGGTGTGGCCAAAGGTGGCACATGACATAGGCGGCCGGCTCCCGAGGTCCGGCGGAACTTTTTTCCTTTTCCTTTCTGCTTCTTTTCCTACAATCCGTTTCATCTGAAGACACGACCAGGTCCCTGAATGTGTGCAGCGGGACGCTATTGATTGAATGAAAATGGCGGCTTGACACAAAGCAGTTTGTACATTCTTCAGGTTTTTTTTTTCCATCCAAGTCTGATTGAGAGTTTGTAGAAAAATGGCTTCAGATTTTCCACATACTACTCTTCAACATTCTTCCTAAATGTAACAATGTGAAACTCACTAGGAGAATGGCTGTTTCTGTTTCCTTTCAAAATGCTGCCAACACTATTTTCTGAATGGAAGACACCATCTTGTAGCATAAAGGGCCGAAAGGGGTTCTGGTCTGGCCGATGGTTGGTGGAGACATTTTGACTATATCTTGGACCTGCCCGGCCTCGCCCAAAATGGCGCCGGTATAAATGGGACTCGTAACTCCTTGCCCGCAAATGTATATCTAGAAAATGTTATTGTAAGTGGCCGTGTCGTATTTTAATTACAAAATGTACGTCCACCGATTCCGCAACTGTTAGACACCTTTGTTCTTGCAACCTAATGGCCCGCTCGTTACGTTCTTCTACAGTGTAAATGTCTCCTCATCATATACGATTTCAGTTTGCTCCGTGGCCGGCCCACGTGGTTATAGGCCCGTATTTGTATACTGACATTTTCACAATAAAGGTTTTTAAAACAAAACACGGTAGTAGTATTTACATTGGTAAAGTTTTTACTTTTAGTCACTGTTTTCGAATCAGTAAAGGCAAGTGAAATAAAGCAGTCCAATTACATGACGGATAAAAGGTATAATATGTAGGAACGCAGTAAAGATAAATGCTTAATAGCAGTTGTGTTTTTCATGTCTGCAATATAAAGTGATCAATAAGAATCTGATAATCAGGCGTATCGGCGACTAAGATAGCAGGCCGAATCTCTTTTACTCAACGGCTCCGTCATGGAAGGAAGAAACGCCCTTTTTCTCGAAAAAGGAATATATTTTACTTACAAGACCGTTGTAAATTTTCAGGGAAAGTAAATTAGCCTGGAATATTATAACATATGTTTGAAAAAAAAATATTGTTCGAAAACAATAAAAAGCGTAATTTTTAGGTCATATGACCAAGCTTTTCATCATTAAATTAACAAAAGTAAAATGAATCAATGAAAAGTTTTATTAACAAGTCACATGTCCTGTTATGCTTACGTTACGCACTGCGCGCCGCGCCTCGGATCACTTCCGGGTGCGGTAACGCGGCGTGTCATATAACGCATTACGCGACAACGTAGGTCAAGAATATAGTCAAAATGTCTCCACCAACCAGCGTTCGGAACACAACTCCTTTCAGCAGTCCAAAAAGTTCTGTTAAATGACAACAGAGGGGTCAGGCAACAAGAACCATCAGTCAAAGAGGGGAGGGCAAGTTCTTCTCTTCCGGGTCATGTTGGGGCGCTACCGGAACTGATCGAATTGGTAGTCTACAGTGTTTCTGGATGTTTCAGACTAAAGCTGGCGTCAGCATGAGACCACTACCATCTCGTAGCTCCGTCGTGGCCATTCCACGAGCAATCATGGCAGCCGCTCCCCACCAGAAGCCTGCGGGAGTCGGCCCCCAAGACTTTTGTAGAATCTTCACGGCTGAGGGGACGCTTTTCGAGAATGGGACCCAAGCCCTATCAGGGAAGCGTCCGAGTTCAAAGGTGTCCCAGGGCCATTTTAGTGGACCAGGCCCAAAACCGAAGAGCCGGCCGCCATTTTGAGAGTCCTGTGGCAGCCGCCTATCGCTGCACCGCAAGAGTGGGCGCAATTCAGCTGGATGGTGGGCAAGACGCTGTAGCCGCAAGAGTGGGCGCAACTCAGCTAGATGGGACAAGGTTCAGAATTGAAGAGTCATCAAAAGGCAAAAAGTTCCGCCGGACCCCGGGAGCCGGCCGCCTATGTCGGGGGCGATCTCAGGCTACACCAGTGCTATAAGACTTGGGGAGGGTGTCGGAGCCAAGCGTCTTCTCCGAGTCCATGGCCATCACACCGCCCCTCAGGGGCCTCCGTCAAGCTGTTTAGGAAGGTAACATATCACATTGTTTTCTAATGCAGTCAGGTCCACAAACGACACTCACTTACTTTGAGAATAGTGAAGCTGCAGTAGGTGGTAATAAGCTTCAGACAGTGTTACAAGCGCTGCTCAGAACTCTTAACTATGGCACCCAACATCCAGAACTTATGCTATTTGAGAATGGCAGTGACATCGAAGCATCTCAGGGACCAAAACCATTAACGTACTTTCACGTATGAAAATCTTACTTGGGGAGGGGGCAGGAGCGAAGCGCCCCCTCCCAGTCAGCGCCACCACACCGTATGTTGAAAATTTGAAGCCATCGTTCTACAAAGTCAACCAAACTTGGATTAAAAATCTAGAAAAATGTACAAACTGAAAACCAGTTTTGGTCTGCATAGCATCAGTAGCAACGCTTGAGTCAGCTTTGTGTCAAGCCGCAAATTTGATTCAACAAAGCACAGACATTGAAAAAGGCTCAAATTCAGAATTCTAAACTATGGCACCCAACATCCAGGAGCTTGCTATCCGGATCTTGGAGCCTTGTGCTGCTTTCGATCTATTCACACATCGGTCCACTACTAACATCATCTTATAAACCAACGTTATGTAAATAGTTTTTTAATAAAATGTTTTACCCTGTTTCTTTGCTGGTGTGTTGTCTATATTTTTAATATTTGCATAGGGTTTGTCGTTATTTTGTGCGGGATGGGTGATGGAGCCGAGCTGTCTTGCAGCCCTCATGGTGTGGAGCTCAGTTCATCTCACTATTTTCGTATTTCTCATGAAGGGTTGTTCCTAATATTTCTATTTTAGCGAGGTCAAAAAGAGATCCAATTAGTGGCCTACTGATTTTGCTCGATTACTTTTATTTTTTTTACACGATTTTTCACTATCTGCAAAGACTAAACAGAGTATTGCGACTTTGTGCTTGTTTGTAAATAGAGAATGATCCAAAGAGAACCAATTCTAAAACAGTAAATGCTTGGACAACAATCAATCAAATGGAGAGACAAGCAGCCACGACGGATTACAACGGGGGTAAAGGCCTGCGTTAACTACCCTTCAGTATCTGCAAAGAGAGAGTACTACTAAGACAAAAGAGGGGAGGGGGGGGGTCGCAGCGTTCAAAGCACATCAGCGTGCATAAATACGAAAATGTTTTTATTTATCACGTACTTGACATTTTTAAGCTTTTCATATTTGCTATTAAAAAACCAATGAAATTCACAGAAAAAACCATAGGTTATAGTGGATATATAGTTAGGAATTTGCATTTACAAAACCTTGAAAATTCAATGAAAAAACCATTGGTTTTAGGCCATATATAGTTAGGGATTTGCATTTACAAAACCTTATTTTACTCGCATAAAACCATTGAAATTCCATATATAGTTATAAGCGCTAACTATATATCGCGCACCCGCAATCCACTGCTGATGATGTCACATATTACATCATTCATGACATGGTTAGTGACATCACTGATGACATCTCAAATGACATCACTGATGACATCACTGAAAACATCTCATTTGACATGACTGATAACATCACTGATGATATCATTCATGTGATAATACGATGAACCTCTTCAGACTCTAATATAACCTTAGATACAATCAGTGTAAACAGACACTCACAGACTGTCACTCATCCATGGAGTTACTCACACACCTAGTCAGTCATGCAAAGAATCAATCACACCTCCATTTCCTCAAATATACAGTTATACAAACTTTACTTATTCAAACATATACTAACACATATTTACTCTCTTATACAATCCCTGATACAAGTTCACAATGATCCATACAGCCACTCACACATTCACTGGCTCTTATGCACAGTTATTTATATATGTCAACTCTCACATGTACTGTGTTTTACATGTGTACTTACTTTGACATGTAGCACTGAGATATCCATTCACTCACCAATACACTCATGCACACAGTCAACCGCCCATACAGCTGTTTCCACATGCACTTTTGAAACCATACATCTAGTGAATCAACTGCTCACACATCTATGCACAGAGTCACACACCTCCCAGCTACCCACACACACACTCAGTATCCCATACAAATACTTGGGCAACCAATCAATAACCCATATAGTTACTCATATAGCTACTTATCAACACATGGAACAGTTTACAGAACAACAGACATAATGATGCACAAATTAAGACAGTTTAGTCATTAACCCATGCACTCAGTGAGACACATTTAATCACTCACTCATACAGTCAGTCATGCACCTACTAAATCCTTCATCCAGACACTTATATATCCACTCATTCTTCAATATGTAAGAGATATTTTAACTTTACAGAAACATACAGTCACTGGATGATGTCATCAGTGATGTCATCAGTGATGTCATTTGAGATGTCATCAGTGATGTCATCAGTGATGTCACTAACCATGTCATGAATGATGTAATATGTGACATCATCAGCAGTGGATTGCGGGTGCGCGATATATAGTTAGCGCTTATAACTATATATGGAATTTCAATGGTTTTATGCGAGTAAAATAAGGTTTTGTAAATGCAAATCCCTAACTATATATGGCCTAAAACCAATGGTTTTTTCATTGAATATATATATATATATATGTATATATCAACGCTCCAAAATTCTCCCCCAAGTTCTTTCAATGGGAAGAAATACAGCACTCACGGGATCTTCAGCTTTAAACGGATTTTATTTTTAAGACAGACCCGTTTCGGGAAGCGTCCCTTCCTCGGTGTCTACAAGAGCGCGCTGCACGGCACCATTTTTCAAGACAAGTGGATCGGCTATTGCAGCCTAAATATGGCTGCTCCCACCCGTAATCCATTTAAATGGATATATAAGGCAAACAATAGTCCCAATATTCAATTTCGGCTCTGCTATACAGGTGAATTAGATTAAAAACAAAACAAAAACACCACCTCTCAACACATATTTTTACCTGACATTTCAATAATCAAAGTTATCAACTTTACAGTATCTAGAGAATCACATATATGGCGATAGGATACCAGGTTCAAGGAACGGACAACACTATTTACAATTAACCAGCCATATATCAGAAATTCATATATGTCTATGATCTATGTGTGATAAATTTCCATTCAATTTTGATGTATCTTTAGCCCAATTGAGCTGACAGTTCTTCGCCGATGTTCAAACCCCCTGGTGCCTTAGTTTCTAGGTCCACTATGTAGCGTGACTCCAGTCTCCTTAACTTTTGAAATTCATTGCCTCCCCTCATGTTGTCTGACACATAGTCTAAACAAAAATATTGTAACAGACTCCTATCACTATTATGCTTAATAGCGAAGTGTCGTGCGACAGGGTAGGAGAAGTCCTTATTTGCAATAGCTGAGAGCTATTTGAGAGTATATGTGATTCTCTAGATACTGTAAAGTTGATAACTTTGATTATGGACTGGAAGCCTCGTGACAGACACACTGGCCGCCCTTCAAGGTTCCGATTCAGTTTGCGAGGCACTTCGTGGGTGACTATTTGGTTAGAACCGGACCTGCTTGCCCCCGGGGAAAAGGTTTCCAGTGTGTGGCGAGTTGGGAGCTTATGGAAAGAATTCCTAAGGCTGCGAGCTGAATATGCATTTCTAAATGAGTGGAAAAAATGAAAAAACGAACTGTGCTTTGTGGCTGACTCTGTTTTAGTGCTGGGGGATTGACAAGTAATGATGAAGGTTACATGCATAATTAAGCGCTTCATTTTAAACGTGAAAAGTCGTTTTTTCCCCCTGCGCACTCTGCAAAAGAATACAGCCTGCAGTGTGTATAAGGAACCACGTGGGTCATTCAAAAGTCAGAGACTCCTCCCGTGATCAAGGCTTGTTGAAGCAGAAACATTGGGAAAGGACGCTGTATTGCCTTCGTGCTATTTCTTTCAATAAATGAAATGCAGTAATTCAGCCAGAGTTGGTGTGCCTCTTTGTTTCACAAGGAGGGATTAGTGTGATTTATGGACTGGAAGCCTCGTGACAGACACACTGGCCGCCCTTTAAGGTTCCGATTCAGTTTGCGAGGCACTTCGTGTCTGTGTATATATATATATGTATATATATATATATATATATATATATATATATATATATATATATATATATATATATATATATATATATATATATACATATATATATATATGTATATATATATATATATATATATATATATATATATATATATATATATATATATATATATATTCACTGAAATAAACATAGGTTACAGGCCTGATATAGCTGATATAGTTAGGAATTAGCTTTTGAAAAACCTTTGAAATTCACTCCAAAAAATATAAGTTTTAGGGGTGTTATAGTTATCTGGACATTTCACTCATACAAAACCATTGAAATTGCTCCTATATAGTTAGTTGTACTAACTATATTTCGCACACCCGCAATCCACTGCTGCTGATGTCACATATTAGATCATTCATGACATGGTCAGTGACATCACTGATGACATCTCAAATGACATCACTTTTTTTTATCGTGGGGTACGCGAACGGTACGCGGACGGTGCGCGTATCCCGCAATTTAAAAAAATTGTTTTGGGCCTGGGGGGTCCTTGTGGGACCCCCTGAGCAGGCCTAGGGGGTCAGGGTGCTTCTACCCTGCCCCCTTTTTGAGTTCTACACGTTTGTTTTTCTGCTTTCCTGTGCCTCAGTCTACCGAGGCACAAGATGGCTGCCAACACTTTCTGGTTTGGAGTGTTGACAGACAGTTGACAGAATAATTAGCATTCAGCTCGTGCTCGGAAAGGTACAGAGTACAGTAAGATTACAGTAATCTTACAGTAAGCTGCTATAGATATATACATTTTCTCTCTTTTGATTTTCTCAGGAACTACTGGAGGGATTTACACCATTTAAACAAAAGGCCCTATTGCATACCAGTCCCTACCATTTTGCCATGTTTGGTGTAATTCCAATCATCGGTTCGGGCTGTAGGCGTGACTAAAGGTCCTATGGAAATGAATATGGGGAAAACACGTTTTAAGACCCCCTTTTTTTCTCAGCCCCCACTTGACGAATCCCCCCAAACTTTCAGGGAAGCAGCAGAGTGGAGCGGGCCATCTTGTTTGAGAAATTCGCAGAGATTCATCAACCGGCGCCAAAGTTATTCCCAATAGAATGTTGCAGATTTCCTATGGAAACTAGGTCCTAACTATATATACCTACTGGCGATATATATATATATATATATACATATATTACCTACTGGCGGTCACCAGTAGGTAGTTATAGTTAGGACCTATTATCCATAGGAAATCTGCAACATTCTGTTTGAAATAACTTTAGCGCCGGTTGACGAATCTTCGCAACATTTACAAAACTGGTGGCCCGCTCCGGTCCGCTCCTATCCTGAAAGACTCGGGGTGATTTGTCAAGCGGGGGCTGAGAAAAAAGGGGGGTTCCAAAACATGTTTCCTCATGCAATTTTCCATAGGAACCGTTAATCGCGGCTACAGCCCGAACTGCTGAACGGAATTACACCAAATTTGGCAAAGAAGTAGAGCTTGATTCAGACTTGTGCCTTGTGGTTAAATAGTCTAAATGTGTTCAGTAGTTGTTGAGAAAATCAAAAGTAAAATCATAGATATATCTGTGGCCGGGGTGCATCCGCGCATCCTGAGCCCACCCTGAGCACACCCTTACGATCACGAGCTGCATGCTAATTGGCTGTCAACTGTTTGTTAACATTCCAAACCAGAAAGTGTTGGCAGCCATTGTGTGCCTTGGTAGAAGTGAGGCTCAAGAAATCAGTGGAATAAGTGTGCAAAACGTATAAAGGGGGCAGGGTAGAAATATTTGGATCCTCTAATTTGGTTAGGGGGTTCCACAAGGATCCCTAGGGCCCAAATTTTAAAAAAATGTTTTTCAAAAAATGGAAAAATGTGCCGAGGGTGCAGGGATCCGTCATAAAAAAACATAAAAACGAAGCGGGGTCTCCCGCTCTTGTTTAAAAATTAGCCCCCGGGAGGGCCAAATCCTGGGGGCAAAAAAATAATAATTTAATGGGGGGCTCAGAGGGGGCCTTCTAGCCCCGGGGATCGCCATCTCCTGCTGCTTTTTATATTGTGGGAGGAGGCAACTGGCCCTCCTCTTGGAGTCGTCGAGTGCCATAGGGAGCAAATCCCCCCAGGGGGATTCCTGCAGTGTCTTAGCATGCCTACCCCCGGGACACTGCAGTTTGCTATGGCAGGGCAGAGCTGAGGCGCCCGTAATGTCATAGCAATCTTTGTTTGGATTTTATGTTTCAAAATGCAAACTAGATTGGTTTTCCACATGGGGAGCTGCATGTTAGCAGCTCCCCATGTGGAAAAGCAATGCAGGCTCCCAAAGAACGCGGGGAGTAGTCTGGGACGGTGTGGGGCATTGAGGCTCCCCCCACAGTCCCTAACGTTGCATATAGGCCCCGGGGGATGGGGCTCCCGGGGAGAATAGAAATTGGTGATAGGTGGTGGGTTTTTTTTACATGGAAATTAGGAGTTTCATACCCAGTGCGGTGCCCAGCTCGGGCTCATGAGGTGCACGCGCTGGGTGCGAGACTCCCAGTGCGGACCCCTTGGTGTAAACGCGTTGGGTGCGCGACTCCAAGGAAAAAGATCTCTTGTGTTTATTCAGAGATTTTGGTACCTACAAGTAAGTACTGATGCAGAGTCTACGGTTGATGAGGAAGACTCTGTTACCCTCATCTGTAAAATGTACAGCGTCTCTCCTATAGATGCTGTCCATATTAAAACGCAGATTGTTGTGGTAAATGGACCCCATCCTATAATCTCGGAGAAAAGCAGAAACCGATTTATTGACATGTTTTCTAGGTTTCTCAATATGTGGACAAAATTGATTGGACCAGTTCCATTTCTGCCTTTGGCATATGTTAGAATAGACAAAGGCAGTTTGGGGGGAAAGTGACATAAATTCTCCAAAGGTGCCCTTCATAAGCAGTCCCAGACCTACCTCAGTCAAAGTGTCTAGGTCATTGCCACCACAGTGCGCAATTATGAGTTCAGGGTGTTGGAGATGAAAAAAGGATTTAACCGATGGCATCAATTGGTGCCACTTTAACCTTCTCTGTCCAATCCATTTAATGTCTACATTTGGCAAAGCTAGGTCTTTGTCAATGTCTCTATTTTCTGCATACCTTTGGCTCCAGAAAATATAGCTGTGTCCCACAATCCATACTCTAAGCATCTTGAAGGGAGGTCTGGATGTACTCAGGTGTCTGAATGTGAAATGGCAGTTTTAAAAGTAATATTTTCTAAAATGGTGGATAAGATGTAGTTTTGAAGAAAGAAGAGCAATTATTGGCTGTTTGAGAACATTGTACATTGAAAACTAGGGTGCATGTTTCTCTTTTTTAAAAGCATGTTTCTTATTGGTTAACAAAAACTGAAAGGAACATTACATACGATAAGCTGATATTTTGCAACGTCAAGCACACTTGCTGTTTGGATTAGCAACATTGTGTGCTGAACTTGTGACCTGTGTGCTCAGTTGAGTGTTCCATGAACTGTTACTATGGTAACAGGCAGTAAGCAGATTGGGGTAGGGTTCAAACTTATGACAATTTGAAAGTGTTGAAATGTGTAACCAATAGAAATGTGTGTTAGCTTTTCAATTAATGTAGGAAGCAATGTGATTTGATATTTACATGTATATGTGTGCAGATTGAGAGGGAAATGTTGCCATTGTTTGGTTTTCCTAAGATCGGTGCAGTACAGAGAATTTGATTAAGAAAATCTTGTGTGACTGACATAGTTCAAAGTCAAATTCAAATTCAAAAGTCATGTAGTCTTCTATAGAGCAACATATCACCGTTAGGTCTCAGGGCGCTTGCAGACACAGTGAGGCTCATCAGGTCGCTATTAGTTGGGAAATAGCCAGGTTTTTAATTCCTCTGAAATGGACGAGATATGTGGGGGAAGCTTGTTCCAAAGATGGGGGGCAAGATGAGAAATAGACCGTCCACCCTGTCTTGTGGTGCGCACTCTCAATGGTGTTAATAGAAATTTAGAACTGAATCTCAAGGTTCTGGTCGGTTGGTATTTACGAAGTTTATTTCCTAGGTACCCTGGGCCAGAGTGGTAGAGGCTCTCTCAGCCTGATTGGTAGCCAGTGTAGGGATTTCAAATTGGCGCAGGAAGATGATCTCCTGGGTAGATCCAGAATAAGTCTGGCAGCAATGTTTTGGAGGGTTCGTAACTTGGCATAGAGATCGTTATTTATGGAAGCCAATAGGGCATTACCATAATCTACTCGACTCATAATTAGGCCCTGGATCAATGGTATGCGAGATTCGATTGGTAGCCACTCAAAAATCCTACGCAGATTGCGTAATATTCCATAGGAAGTGCCCACTACCCGGTTTACATAAACTTTCATCGACAATTTATTGTCAATAGTGATCCCCAAATTGCAAATAGTTGATTTAGGAGATGAGCAGGGGTTCAGTGATTGGGGCCACCAGTCACTGGACCAGTGATCTTCAGCTCTGCCAAGCAGAATTATCTCAGTTTTGCTCTTGTTCAGTTGCAATTTGTTTTGACCCATCCAGTTGTCAATGTGGGTCATACATTTCTTGAACCGGATAATAGTTTCCAAGGGGTCAGGGCCAAAAGCTGTCAGCAGTTGGGTATCATCGGCATATGATACAGTTTCAAAGCCATACAATCTAATTATTTTGGCCAAGGAGGGAGTCACATACAGATTGAAGAGCATGGACTCAAAATGGAGCCCTGCGGTACTCCAAAGCATACTGACCTACTACATGCTGCCATAGGACCAAGGTGCACCGAGGTAGATCGGTCTTTTAGATAGTTATTAAACCAGTCCAAGGTCTTCCCCTGGACCCCCATCTCCCATAGCTGTTGTAACAAGATGTCATGGGAGATGGTGTCAAAAGCGGCTGATAGATCCAACAGCACCAAAATGGCTGATTCCTTCTCATCTAGGGCAAGCCTGATGTTATCGATCATTTCGACTACCGCTGTTTCGGTGCTGTGCGCAGCACGAAACCCTGTTTGAGAGGGATCTACCAGACTCTGCCGTTCTGAATAACAGGTTAGTTGTCTATTTACTACGGCTTCAAGAACTTTCCCAAAATAGGGCAACAACGAGATAGGACGATAATTAGCTAGTTCACTAGCATCTGATGAAGCTTTTGGAAAATGCATTGGTAATACCGAGGTGGCTCGGCGATGAAATCCAAGGAAAGCTGGTGATAGGATAAACAGCTCTAGGTGCGCTTTGCGGGCATTTTCGCAAATTGTTTTTAATATGCCCCATCATGTGTTTGCTGACAAATAACTGCTTTAAAATCTGTTCTGTTGTGAAGTTTTAGTAGCATTAGAAGGCAGTCATTGATTATGCATTTGCACAATCAGTGAGGCTTTCAATGTAAAGTGCAGTATTGAGATGTGTGGAATGTCTGCAGCCATATTACTTCTTCCAGACTAGTAAATGTGTTTTTAGTAAAGTTCAAGGAATCGTGTTGCTTATCTAAAATCACCTTGTGAGTCTCTCGTAGAGTTCTACTCCAGTCCACGTTTTGCTGAGGCTCGAGACTGTTGTGGGTGTAGTTGTGAGAGGTTGCGGATTGGTGACGGCTCCCAGTTCCCGGTTGTCCTGCAGCTTCCATTGTGTGCAAGTCCCCCGCGCCATGCGGTGCGTGGTGTGTGGCCCCTCTGCAGCCGCACCAAAACCAAAAGCCACACAAAGCCGCCGAAAAGCCACCAAAGGCACCCCCAGCGAGTGAACCTAACCAGGACCCGCAAGGGGGAGTCTGCCACAGTGTCTGGTGCCGTCCCAGCGGGACTGTTCAAAGCGGGGCAGAAGACTGCCAAATAGCAGCGGAAAGCAGGGAAAAAGTCGTCTCACAGTGGCTGCAGCCGCGAGTCTCTACAGCGGCGAGACACCAGTAGCAGTAAGAGCGGCATGAGCAGGAGCTTCATGAGCTCCAGGAGATACCCTAGAAGTTAGCCGCAAGGAGTTTGGTGCCACACCCGCTGCGAGCTTTCCTCATCAATAGGAGCTGCGCGTGATATCCCCGCAGCGGCCTCAAGCATCAAGCACCACCCCACAGGAGCCGTACAGGGCGGGCAGGAGCCGCAGGAGCCACGGGAGCCACCCAACTGCCTCCAGAGCCCTCACAGCCTCTAGACAGCAGCGCCTCAACAACCTTTTGACAGCCCTTCACAGCCTTTTACGGCCCTCTGACAGCGGCGGTTAGAGCAGTGGGTGTAGCGGCGGAACCCTTTTCAGCAGCGGCCTCCTTATCCCAGTACGCCCTTATCCAAAGATTCTTGCGGCCGCTCCCACCAGCCACGCTCACCAGCTCACCAGCCATGCTCACAAGCTCACCAACCGGCAGCCACCTCTGAAAAGCAGGTGCCGGGGGCTTCTGTGCTCTACAATCAAGCTACTCCAAGCTACCCCCAGGACTAAGGGGCTGGGGTTCTTACATCTGGTCAGTAAACCAGTAAGCCAGCAAGCCAGCAAGCTCACAAGCCTACAAACGCCTGGGTCTCGAGTGCTGCTCGCCTCCCGCTGTCACTGCTGTTGCCATTACCTGAGCGGCCGCCGCATTCTTGATACACCTCCCTCCCTGCCCAGAGAGGCTCACAGAGAGCGGGAAGCGGGAGGCTTGATATCAGCATTGGAAAACGCGATACCAGGAAAAATTGTGGCCATATCAGACAGCCAAGACAGCTACCTCAAACTAATAGCTCATAGCATCTTGCACGCAATCATGCGTTCTGGAAAGACAAGGTAGCAGGCATCAGTAAACCCTGCCAAAAGAATGAGGAGAGCAACCAAGAAGTCATTAAACAAGAGAGACACCAAAACAGATGCGAGGAAAAAAGTCGAAGCCTTCAATCTAATTTCTCCGCTCCTTATGAACCCCGAATCCTCGACAAGCGGGTTGGCAAGTAGTACAAGTAGCGAACCTATCCTGCCCAAGACAAGTTACCAACTCAAAATTTCCGCAAAATTTTCATTCCTAAACGATGCCATCAATCAATCAATCAGTACATTTATAGAGCGAGCTACTCACCCGTGTGGGTCTCAAGGCACTGAGGGAGGGGGGGTGCTGCTGCTACTGCTCGAATAGCCAGGTCTTGAGGTGTTTCCTGAGGTGAGGTGGTCCTGATTCAGTCCTAGGTGGGCGGGCAGGGAGTTCCACATCTTGGCAGCCAGGTAGGAGAATGATCTTCCTCCGGTGGTGGCTCTGCGAATCCGCGGGATGGTGGCGAGGGCGAAGCTGGCGGGTTGGCGTGTTGAACGTGAGGCCGTTGTTGAGGTATTCAGGGCCCATGTCATCGAGAGCTTTGTGTGCGTGGGTGAGAAGCCTGAACGTGATCCTCTTGTTGACGGGTAGCCAGTTCAGGTCTCTCAGGTGGGCGGAGATGTGGCTGTGGCGAGGGATGTCGAGGATGAGTCGTGCGGATGTGTTCTGTATGCGCTGGAGTCTTTTCTGCAGTGTGGCCGTGGTTCCAGTGTAGAGGGCGTTCCCGTAGTCCAGTCGGCTGGTGATGAGGGCCTGGGTGACCGCCTTTCTGGTTCCAGTGGGGATCCACCGGAAGATCTTTCGGAGCATGCGTAGGGTTTTGAAGCATGTGGATGAGATGGCGTTGACTTGCTTGGTCATCGTGAGGGTTGAGTCCAGGATGAATCCTAGGTTGCGTGCGTGGTCCGTGGGTGTCGGTGTGGTGCCCAGCGCTGTGGGCCACCAGGAGTCGCCCCAGGTGGATGGGGATGGTCCTAGGATGAGGACCTCCATCTTGTCTGAGTTCAGTTTCAGACGTCTGAGCTTCATCCATTCCGCGACGTCTCTCATTCCTTCCTGGAAGCTGATACTAGCCTTGGCCGCGTCTTTGGTTAGGGAGAGTATCAGCTGGGTGTCGTTGGCGTAGGAGATGATGTTGAGGTTGTGTTTGCGTGCGATGGTGGCGATGGGGCTCATGTAGATATTGAAGAGAGTAGGGCTGAGCGAGGAGCCTTGGGTTACACCACAGATGATCTTGGTGGCAGCAGAGCGGAAGGGAGGGACGCGGACTCGCTGGATTCTGTCAGAGAGGAATGAGGTGATCCAGTCCAGGGCCTTTCCTTGGATCCCAATGTTGAGCAGGTGGGATATTAGGGTGCGATGGCAAACGGTATCGAAGGCGGCTGAGAGGTCTAGAAGGATGAGAGTGGTGGTTTCCCCGTTGTCGAGCAGGGTCCTGATGTCGTCAGTGGCTGCGATGAGGGCCGTTTCAGTGCTGTGGTTGGCTCGAAATCCTGACTGGGATGGGTCGAGAGAGCTGTTTGCCTTGAGGAATGCAGTCAGCTGTTCATTGACAGTCTTCTCAATGACTTTTGCAGGGAAGGGGAGAAGAGAGGTGGGGCGGAGGTTCTTGAGGTCTTTGGGGTCCGCTGAGGGTTTCTTCAGTAGGGCGTTGATTTCTGCGTGCTTCCAGCTCTCTGGGAAGGTGGCGGATGTGAGGGAGTTGTTTATGACGTTCCGGAGTTGAGGTGCGATGATGGTGTCAGCTTTGTTGAAGATGTGGTGATGGCATGGGTCGGAGGGAGACCCGGAGTGGATGGTGTTCATCACGTGGGTGATGTCTTCTGTGCTGATGGGAGTCCAAGCGTTGAGGGTGGTGGTAGGGGGCATTGGTTTGGTGGCTGGGGGCCGGGTCTGGGCGCCGAAGCTGTTGTGTATATCGGCGATCTTGCGGTGGAAGAGCGTGGCGAGGGAGTTGCAGAGGTCTTGCGATGGTGTGATGTCGTTGTTGCTGGCGCTGGGGTTGGAGAGCTCTTTTACGAAGCTGAAGAGTTCCTTGCTGTTGTGTATGTCGTTGTCAAGCCGCTCTTAAAAAGATGTCCTTTTGGTGGTGCGGATTAGCTGGTGGTGTTTGCGTGTGGCGTTTTTGAAGGCTGTCAGGTTTTTTGTCGTCTGTTCGTGGTGCCAGGCTTTCTCGAGGGTTTGGCAGGATTTCTTTGAGTTTTTGAGGTCGTCGGTGAACCATGTGGCTTTCTTGTTGCCGGGCTTGCCTGGAGAGTTCTTCAGTGGTGCAAGGGCGTCAGCGCAGTTGGAGATCCGGGCCGGTACTGTGTATAAGTAGCAGTGAAGTAACCAACCTCCCCAATCCACTCCAACCTCTACATGCACATCAGACGGAACACCAGTTGGCACAACAGCAGCAGCAATGGCATCAGCAGGGGCCAGACTGTTGAAGCTTATCAGTCGCCGGCAAAAGCTATGGTAGTGGAGATGCTAGCCCTAAAAAGGGAAAAGTCGCACCAGCAATAATCAAAGAGGCAAAGACCCAGGGAATCGAGAAAAACGATCACCCGGGATACAATATCCTGAGTCATCTGGAGATAGCCCTCCCTATAAACATCGCAATAGACAATGAGTGCAAGCATAACATGCCTGGACAGGCGGCGAGCTGCAGACCAACAACTGCAGAGGGTGGAGAAGGAGGTATGGAGGAAAAAAAGGGGGAAATGACCAATAACTGCCTTCCCTAACACTATAACTGCACCCCTTATAAGCAGGTCAAGGATGGATCCTTGGACAAAATGTTCCCACAGCTATTGGCAGGAGATGTGGAAGCTTCTGGAAACCAGAAGCTCAGTGTAGCTTCTCATGGTCCCTTACAGCGAACAGATACGTCATCAAAGGCCATAGCCATATAGGAGATAGCGAAGACTCCTATAATATAACAAAAAATACCGAAGTCGGGAAAACACTATCAGCATAAGATGATCGCGCTCAACTGAGCCAGGAAAAATCTAATACCCAATATGGTCTCGTCTCTGTCGCAGCTCAACCTGACTGCAACACGAATCGGGAACCAACAGGATTATTAATGTCTCCCGGAACTGAACCAGAGTCATCATATCTTACTCCTGAAGAATGGGAGGAATTAGTCGTGTCTTATCCTACTGCCACTGGAGGTGAGCCAGAAAGAAGAAATAACAGTTCTCCAAAACGCAACATCGAAAAAGTTAAAACACAAAAAAAGACGATGTTTGGTGCACTCTATTGCACACAATGCAAATGTCTGTGAACGCACTGCAGTATCAATCAGACAAGATGGACCTCCAGTTGTCAGTCCTCAACTCACTCTCCATTTTTGTCGCTGGCATAGACGACAAGTTGGCTGACCTTAACAACCTGATCAAGAAGGCACAATCAGAGACAAAATTCGCCCAGGCTAGCTGCACCTGTATAACAATAGTGGACAAGCTAGCAACATTACCATCAGCACTGGATAACCTCCTTGCCGACATTAGGAAAGCAGTGCCAGCCCAATCAGTGCCAGGTGTGGCCCACACCAGCATCAGTGGCCAACAAACAACAAAGCTAAGAAAAGTCCAAGGTCCCATTGCACAGGCTAAGCTAATTGCAAATGCGGCCCAGATATCAGACGGGATGCAGGCTCCCGAGGAGGGGGACTTACCCATACCAGGGCTAAACAACAGTGCACGAGCCGAAGGATCATCAGCAGCACAGACGAGTAAGACCACTCAGTCCAATAAATCCCTGGAAAAACAGGAACCAACTGAAGTTGCACAACTATTGTCCAAACAGCGGAGAAAATTAAGGAGGAAGGGGCGAAACCAAAAACCCATGCAGGCCCTGCCACATAGCAAGGATGGAATATACAATCCCCGGGATGAACCAACGGATGATCAACTACTCTATTCTTGTAGGGTAGAAGTAGATACGGTCCCAGGTCGGGAATAGGAAAAGAGTCCAATCCACGAAAAAGCACTAGAAACTGACGGACTGGAACAGAAACCGGGGACCAAAAGCAGGAGCTCGTTAGGGGAACCGCTGATAACTACAATAAAGGACTAGGCACACATTTAGGCAATACAAGGTTCATCAACATTATCAACGAATGGGCCGTTGGAGCCAGAAGGGGGAAAAGCAGCCCCACAAAGAAGCACTTGCAGGGAGGGGGAGACAATTAAAACAACAGTGCCAAGTATGGTGAAAGCTTCAGCAAACAACAGCCAGGTACTCGGGCCTGACTATACCAGCGCAAGCCATCACCATCAACAGAGGTCTCAACATCGACAGAGACCCCCCTGGACCCACAAACAGGGCACTCTGGCGCAACAACAACAATCATGTTTTACTCAGAGTACATATCAAAGGGACGGGTTGATATACTAAACAGGGGCAACATCTTGCATTTACTAAGGACCATCAACACCTTAAAGAACATAAAAACCACTGACCTGGAGTCAGTTGAGTTTAAAGAATCTCCTGATCGCCCAGGCACAGAGTTAACGAAAACAGTCTGGGCTACACCAGAACTAGCTGAGAGAATCCTAAAGGAACAAAATAGGTTCAACGATTGGGGCTTTAAACTCCAGCCACTTGAAAAACCAAAGTATCCTGACCCCTTGTTGGCTGAACCAAAGTGCCAAGAAGAAAACCCTGGCTCTGGACAACCGAGCCCATGACTATTCTCAGTACTGCGAGGGGCACGCAGCAACAGCACAGAGCACAAGGGGAACGGAGAACAGATTGCACTTAGGGCAAAAGCAAACAGAAGCAGACCCACACCGGAGTGGAGCACGGTTACCAGGACAATAAACATCAAAATGAAAAGACCGTGACATTCTAAGCATCATGCACCCCCACTCAAGAACTCATTGAAAATCTGTTCCTGGAACATCAATGGGCTGGGAGACAAGATCTCGGACCTGGAACTGCAATCTTACCTGCAAACATTTTATATAATTTCGCTCCAAGAGACATGGAGCGAAGCACCAACGGCACTGCATGTCTTCAACATGCTCTACCTACCAGCAATTAGAAAAGCTAAATTTGGCCACAAAAAGGGAGGTTTAGCTACATACAGCTCCATAAGTAGCATTTAGGCAGCAGAACCCTTTGCGTGCAACCTAGCGCCACCAAATGAAATGCAAGCAACTCGAATTACTCTGCAGGGGAAGACAAGTAAAGAACATATAATATCTGCACCCGCACGATAAAAACAAAGGGAGTCAACAACTTAAGGAGGAGCTGGTGAAAATTATTACAGAAGAGAAAACAAATAACTGGATAATCACAGGGGACTTCAATCTAAACATGCTGAGGAAACGAGCTGATGACATCCACTCAGAGGAGGATCCATTTGCTTGGGAGGAAATGCCCCAAGACATTAACACAGATGGAAGACTCACAAACACCTCGAAAAATCTGTTGTCATTCTTAGAGCAACTGGGCTCACGTGCATTGAATGGCAGATTTCTTGGAGATTGCCCACAAACAGCAACATTAAACAACGCAGCAAACAGGTCCACAATTGACTACACATTCTGCTCTTGCCACATGTTCACAAAAGTAGAAAACTATTGCATTGGGAGCGTAGATTTCAGCAACCACTTACACCAGGAAATCACAGTAGAAGACCAATCACCATATACATTGCTCCCAGTAAACATAATCAGCTCAGAATATACCAACAACAAGAGAAGAGTAAAATAAAGAACCAACGATCCAGAGGAACTCCTCTCTTTAGCAAAACAACTCTGGGAAGAAGGGAAAGCAGCCAACCCCGACATAATTGGAGGCTGGGAGGCATTCACAAACGCCCTACGTAACAGCTACGGAGACATGAATGGCCACTTTCGAAACAGGAGAATAAAGTGCTATCAAAACCTACGACCAGGCTCCAACCGAAGCAATAACGTCAAATTTAAACAGCTAAAAGCACGGATAAACCTCACACTGCGGAGGCTGAAGAAAGATCACTCGGCATTGCAAGAACTGCGGCAGTTAAAAGCTACTCGCAAAAAACGTATTTGGCAAACAAAAAGGAAGCAGAAGAATCTCTCTGGGCTACACTCCTGTACGACATCAAAAACAACAACAGCGCACAATTTTGGAAAAAGATTAATGCCCTATCTAACACACAAGGTCAGTACATCAGCTCCAACATCACAGAAGATTCATGGATAAGTTACCTCAAACCTAACTTTAACAAAGAACAGATTCCCCAAATTGGCTTAAATAACCTTGTGCCTAGTACGGAAACCCACCTGCTCCACTTAAACTTTAATGCAGAACATGGTCAGAACCTCACAATCACAAATAACCAAGTTCATAAAAGAATCTTGAAAGGTAGATGTGAGGGAGCTCCTGGCCCAAACGGGATCCTGCCTATACTATTCAAATAAGACCCTGAATTTTGGGCTACAGTTCTAAAACCGATCTTTAATAAAATCCTACAGACATCAATAATACCATCATCGTGGAGGGGCTCAATAATCTCGCCCATTTATAAAAAAGGCAACAGGAGCGACCCAAAGATCTATCTGCTGGTAGCTCTTCTGGAAAATGAAGCCAAATATTATGCTGGGGTACTTCTTCAAGAATTAACAACATGGGCCACAGAAACTACAGCAATACCCTATAAACAAACCGACTTTTGTAGAGAAATGGGCACTTCCACTAACATCTCTGCCCTCTCACTAATGATAGACGCTGCACTTGTACTCAAACAGCCTCTATACATCTGCTTCATTGATTACAGTTCAGCATTCAATCATATAAACAGAAATATTCTGTGGCAAAAAATAAAAATGTTAGGTATCCCATCATTACTCCTGAGACAACTAATCCTTCTGCATAGTAACACCTGGGTACAAGTAAAGTTGGGGGCACGTGACCATCTATCGAAAAAGATGAACACAACCTCAGGATTAAAACAAGGGTGTGTACTTGCCCCGACACTTTTTAATCTATTTATGGCCAAGCTTTCAGTCCAACTTAATGGAAGCAATGCACATGCACCGAAGCTAGGAGGTCGTCAGCTATCTAACATCCTATATGCAGACGACTTAGTATTCATCAGTCGGACACCCTTAATACTACAACGCCTGCTGGACACTATATCTCAATACTCAGACATCAATAAACTAAGCATTAACCAAGACAAAACCAATGTCATGTGTGTAAATCATCGGAGAGTAAAAATAAAGTACAACTGGCACCTAGCAAAAGTCAAGATTGAAGTTGTACAAAACTATAAATATCTGGGGGTCTTGATTGACAGCAAAGGCAATTACATAGCACAATGTGAGGCAATAAAAAAGAGGGGATTAACAACAGCGATTGCATTAAGAAACCTTAAAAACATAACCGCTGGGCCAAGCTTTCTCCCTCTGACCAAGGTGATACAGGCCAAACTTATTCCATCAATTACTTATGGAAGCGAAGCCATGAGAGGGAGGGATGCGGAAACATTGAATGGCACCATCGCAAGAACGCTGAGAATAATATATGGGCTGCATGGATATTAATCTCTGGAGCAAATGAGGCTTGAATTCGGGATAAAAAGACAGGAGCTAGCCAGAAAAGGAGCTTTTGTTAAAAACTGGTTCCAGATCAAAAAAGGGCAGCCGGAAACGCTAAACTTCTACTTGTGGAGAGAAGTAGAAACCACAGAAACCTGCCCAGCTAGACACTTTTTGGACACTGCACTGGACCAGTTGGGGTTACGGCAACTCTGGGCAACGTTGGTGACCACAGCAAGCTTAAAAAAAACTGTAAATAACATTGTTAAAAATTAGTCTATTATACAAAGCGGCCTTGACAGAACGTTCACATGGCTGGCTCACTATTCAATCTTACAGTAAAGCGTCTCCTCAAGCTTACCTACTCTCTAACTTCTCCAAAACTACCAAACAGAAGTCTTTGAAATTCAGGCTAGGTTTATTACCATCTGCATACCATCTGTCCCCTTGGTTGCGCCTTCCTAAGCCAGCAATGTGCCGCCTCTGCGGGGAAGGAGAGGAGGACATAGTCCATATCATAACCATTTGCCATGAGCTGAAGCGGGAACGCCTGTCACTACTTAGACCTATTTTCAATAAAAACCAAATACAGTCGTGCAGACAAACGGTGCTTGCAAGCTTCTATGACGAAGACACTCAACTAAGCTGCTACCTGGTAAAAATGTTACCTGCCGCGGACCTTCGATTAAAACAGATACCGCCGGATCATTGATGAAACTGTATTGGAACAGAGATGGTGACGCCCTGTTATTCCTCTGTGCACACAATTGTAATTGCGTTTTTAAGCACACAAATTTAAGCATTTTTGCACATGTAAGCCTCATAGGAAAGCATCAATAGGCTAATTATCTTTGCACAAATCAATGAATGTTGAGACAGGACTATGCACTATAAATTTGCACCTATCGGCCTGCCTTCCCTCTGTAGCCAAAACTCTGATAAGGGGGGCAATTCTGTCTCATGAACTGCTGCTAATCTCTACTGACATAAATGAAGAAACAAGACTATGGGTCATCAAGGCCGGGGGAGTGGATCTGCTCCGCAATCTTAACGTGCGTTTTTAACTGTGGCTATCAGCCTCTTTTAACCTGATGTTTTATTGCTTATAAACAATGTTCAATTTTTGTAATGGTTTTAATTAACTGTACAATAAACATATTACATTGTGAGTCTGTGTGCACTTGGGAACTATTGTCACAGAAGCAGTTGGGTATTTCATGTCTTTGCAGACATATTACTGCTTAAAAACCTATCCTGTGCAGGGAGTAGTCTTGCTTTTCTAGAATCACATTGGGGCATATTAACAAAATTGAATAGACCTATTTACTGTGCGGCGTTAACATGCATTAATGCATGTAACCAGCCGGTTTGTTAACGCCTCGTCTTGCATTTCCAATGAGATGTAATGTAGGCATTCCCAGAGGCAAGGTAGGTGTTCTCATGACAATAGAATATGGAGGAGGGTACTACGACAGCAGTGTTGTATTTACAAGGCGGTAGTGGATTTTAGGAGTAATAGCAAAACTCATGCTAACCGTGGTTTATGTTGGATCCTAACGTGTGTTCTGAAGTTGTCTTAAGCATGCTTAATATGTGAGATGTATTGACATGTTAAGTTCATATTCTCATATTAAGAAGCTTTTCACTTGCGAACATGAATTATCGCTGCATTTTCCACGATATTGGTGCTTGTCGCCAATATAGCTGGATTTTTTGATTGCTTTTGGAAAATTCATTGGTAATACCGCGCAGGCTCAGCGATGAAATCCAGGGATAGCTGGTGATAGGATAAACAGCACTAGGCGTGCTTTTCCGGCATTATCGCAAATTGTTTTTAATATGCCACTTCATGTGTTTGTTGACAAAAAACTGCTTTAAAATCTGTTATGTTGTGAAGTTTTAGTAGCATTAGAAGGCAGTCATTGCTTTTGCATTTGCACAATTAGTGATGCTTTGAGAGTAAAGTGCAGTACTGAAATGTGTGGAATGTGTGCTGTCCAGACTAGTTAATGTGTTTTAGTAAAGTCCAAGGATTTGTGTTGCTTGTCTAAAATCACATTGTGAGTCTGCATGCATTTGGGCACTATTATCAGAGAAGAATTTGGGTATTTCATGTCTTTGCAAATACATAACTGCTTAAAAACCTATCCTGTGCAGGGAGTAGTCTTCCTTTTCTAGAATCACATTGGGGCATATTAACACGGGTCATTTCACTGCATTTTTTACTTTAAGAGCCAGAAATGCAGCAAAAATACTATGCGGCGCTAACATGCATTAACAAATGCTACTAGCCAGTTTGTTAACATCTTGTCTCGCATCTCCAATGACATGCAATGTAAGCGTTCCCAGAGGCCAGGTAGGTGTTGTTATGACAATAGAACATGGAGGATGGTACTACTACAATAGTGTTGTAGTTACAAGTCGGCCGTGGATTTTAGGAGGAATAGCAAAACTCACGCCAACCGCGTTTTTTGTCGGATCCTAACGTGTGTTCTTAAGTTGACTTAAGCATGCTTAATATGGGAGGTGAATGGGCATGTTAAGTCTACACTGTTATATTAAGAAGCTTTTTACTTGCGAACATAAATTATTGCTGTATTTTCTTCGATATTCGTGCTTATCGCGGGTATAGCTGGATTTCGTATAGACTTTGGAAAATGCGTTGGTAATATTGCGCCTGCTCTGCGATGTAATCCAGGGATAGCTGGCAATAGAATAAACAGCGCTAGGTGTGCTTTGCGGGTATTATCGCAAATTCTTGTTAATATGCCCCTTCATGTGTTTGCTGACAGATAAGTGCTTTAAAATGAGTACATAAGTACTCATGCAGTCATCCAGGGCTTTAGCACTTGGACTAGTACGAAGTCATATGCACTATGCATGTCGTCATCTAAATACCTACACGCTTGTATTTCAGACCTACAATTCCTTTGTCAGTATCCATACACTGCTACAAACACTCTATCAGTGTTTGTATTCCCATACAGTTATGTATACACTTGGAATTACAATTTTAATTAATAAAATTAAAAGAAAGTGGTTAAATGTTTTTTATATAGAATGTGCTTGTATTGTAATAGAAAAGTAAAATGTATAAATGTATTTAAATACATAATTTATGTTAATTGTTTACAGCTTTGTTTATCATCATTGAAATAAAGTTGTCATGTCTGAAAAATCAAGAAAGAGAAAAGGACTCCTAAATGACAATTATTTGAAGAAAATTCAACAACAAGTATTGGATGACCAATATGATGTGGGTAGAAAGAAAAAATCTTCTGGTAAGATAACAAACGATTTTAATAAAAACTTTCAAAGCCCACAAATAGTGTGCAGAATGTGGAAACTAGTGACAAAGATTCTACCCGAAAAAATGATATGAGTAATAGGAAAGGAAAAAAAGTAATTTTGAAGTCAAAATATTCGTTTTATGGTAACAGAAGGCAAAATCAATATTAAGAAATTCATTAAAAAATGTATCATAGAGTGGTTCTTAACTTGCTGAAAGAGGTGAAAAAATATAGAAAATGAGCACTATTTTATAAAAAGAATAAGTATATTGAATCCATTGTTCAAAAGGCTTTTGAAGTAAAAACAAAACTATTTATTTTAGTTTTAAACAGAATTCGATCACTAGATAAACCAATCCATTTTATGAAGGCCAAAAGTAAGAGGAAAAAAGTAATTAACAGAACTATTTTTTTGTGATTTTTTGGGAGGGTCATGGAAGCACAGTTCAAGTTCAAAGCCTTTCTTTAATGAAGAGAGTTATTTTCAGACCAATGATTTATTGCATGCAGTTGATACCAGTGGTCGAGCTTATGGGGTTAGATATGGTTGTCCAATTGAGAAAGAGAAAATGGTTCCCTGAAATTCAGAAGAAGTGTTAGCTGATGAAGTTCTAGGCAGACGTCCTAAAGCCCCAGTGTAAACTTGGGGTTGCAGTAGTATTTGTAGTTACGACAAGAATCTATTGATATTTTACGCAATTTCTTACCACAAGACAGTAAAAAAAGTGTTGAACAAAAGATAAAGATGTTGCAAAGATTAGACCCTTGCAGAGTGAGAAAAAATACTGCTTTGCAAGGTCATTCTCTGGCTTGTCTTTCTAGGAAAGTATGTCAAAGTGTTTTTCACCATTTCAGGATGTTAGCAGTGCCTCATACTCAAATGCAGAAGGAAGTTAGTCAGAAGATTGTATTAAGCTAAAAGTCCAGCACTAAAATTAAATGAGTTGAACATTTTTTTTTGCGTGGGTCTGTTTCAGATGTGAAGAAGATTTGTGATGACATTGGGTTCTGTTACTTTGGTCCTTAACAAGAGAGTGCAGAAACTGAGACATTAATAGAAGAAAATGTTGAAGAGAATGTACAACATAGTACTACCAGAAATTTTGAGGAAGAAATTACAAAGTTTAAGGTGATTTCAGGTGAAAGGCCAAACTATTCTTGAATTTGTTGTCGACGAACTCACTATAAAAATCAGACTAGGAGTGTTGATCTGTTTTTATAAAGTGAAAGAAAAAATTTGTTGGTAGAGAATTGTTTTGATTTACGTTCTGATCAGCGTATTTGTAAACATTGTTATAATAAATTAGATGAGAACAAAATGCCTTCTAGAGCTGTCCATAATAATCTAGAGTTGGTAACTATTCCTCCTGAACTGATAGATTTAAATACCTATGAGTCTATTCTCATTCAATGTGTGCACCCATTTCAGACTATTGTTCGTATGGAGCCTAAAACAGGTAGATTGCCTCTGTCAGATTTACAGAGAGGATTAAAAGGAAGAGTTGTATATTTACCTCTAGATTTAAAGACACATGTTGAAACTATTGGTGTAGAGTGTGGGGAAAATGAACCACTAGTTATTCTAGTTAACAGCGTGCCCACTAAGAGTAAGAAAATCTGGCAGGAATTAGTGGATGTTAGAAAAGTGCAAAAGGCAACTTTGTATCTGATAAAAAATAATGAGTACTATAAAAATGTGTATATGGGAGAAGAAGAAATACTTTTAGCAGAAGATACTGAAACGTCAAGTGGACACATTGAAAAAGTGGATATGTCCAGAAGTAAAGAAATATATGAACATTACAGTGTACATTCACTTCATTCAAAAGAAGTGATGGGGAATACTATTGAGTTATTCCAAATCAAAAAAGCAAAGGGAAGTCCCATGAGTGTATGGGAAGAATGCTTGGTAGCTCGTTGTTTTCCGCAGCTATTCCCAACAGGAAAAGGAGGATGGTATGATGAATGACCTGTGCAGATTCCTGCATCTGAATATCGGACAACAAGATTGTATACAGAAGATCCAAGATTGCGTGAATGTATCCCATATATATTTCATCTTTTGTTTGAGAGTGACTTGTCTGGACTTTCATATGCAGTCAATCACATATTGAAAATGGGAGTACATTTGCAAAATGTTTCTGCAAAGGCCTTTATGGATGAAGTGCACCAGAGAGATGATCATTTAGAATCTCAGCTGATTAATCTGATGGCTTGTCAGCGAGGCACTAATGAGTATTGATACAGTCGTCATGGAGAACTTAAATGTATGCTAAGGAACTTAGGAACTCCTACATCGTTCCTTACCCTAAGCTGTGCTGAATACGCTTGAGATGATTTACTTGAATTTCTTCGAGAGGCAAATTCGAATATAAAAAATATTGAATACAAGACACCTGGAGAATTGTGCTCTTTGGATCCAGTTAATGTATGCAGGTATTTCAAACATAGATTTGAAGCTATGATATCTTTTATTTGAAATACAAAAACATCCTCCTCTTGGAGAAGTTGTGGATTTCCTTTGGAGAAAGGAGTATCAAGCAAGAGGTGCTCCTCATATACATATGCTAATATGGATCAAGAATGCCCCCAAATTTGGAACAGATTTGGATGTTTTTTCTTTTATTGAAGAATATGCCACATGTGCTATACCCAAAAGCACAGATGAAAACAACTTAAGACAAGTCTTACGATTCCAAAGCCATCGATGTGGAAAATACTGTCAACGAAAGTACGTGTCCAAGGAAAAGTTCTATACCAAATGTCGTTTTGGATTTCCATGTCCTGTAATATCCAAAGGAAGAGTCACAGTTTTATGCCAGCTAAGGGACACCCCATCACAAGAAAGACTCCAAAAAATACCTACAATTTGAGAAGAAGCGAAGAATCAAAATACATAAATTATTACAATCCGGTTATTCTGTCAATGTGGAATGCTAACATGGATGTTCAGTATGTTGCAGACAATTCAGTTGCTGTTGCTCGATATGTAACGTCCTACATTACAAAATCAGAAAAGATGGAATTGAAAGAAATGTGGGAAGAGATTTCTCATGAGAAGAGTCTAAGTATCAGTTTGAAGATGGTATCCCATCGAGAAATCGGAGCGTATGAATGCACAGATGAGTTCTCATAAGCAAGTCTATACTCAAAATCTAGAAGGATTATTTGGGTGAGTCTAGGCCTTGCTGCAAATCGAAATTGGATACTTAAATCTGTTCAAGAAATCAAATATTTCGCAGAAAAAGATCCAGAAAGTACAGATATTTTGAAAACGAATATGTTGGATACATATTACCCAAACAGAAGTCATCATCTTGAGAACATGTGTCTCTATGAAGTGCTGCAAAACTACACTTTTAAGCGGAATACTACAGAAAACATCAATGAAGGAAAATATGCAGTTATGGTTCCGAAGGATGTTTGATGAAATAAAGGAAAGGAAATTTAAATAATCACAGAAAATTGAGTTGCGACACTGCTGATAAAAGAGAATTTTACTATTTAGCCCTTTTGCAAATGATCAAACCGTGGCTTTCAGAATTGGGATTACTTGGAGAATTTCAGAGCTATGAAGATTCCTACAATGCTTGTAAATATACTATAGAATGTACTGTTTTTGCATTTTGTGAAAATGTCGAACGATGAAATCTATCAAGAAGCTACTATTGCAGCTGAGATTGCTAGAGACAGTTCTCAAGACAGTCAAACTTCTGCTCCACTGAGTCAAAATCCAATAGGACAACCAATTGTTGAAAATGAAGCAGCAATTGCCATCAATGAGGTGGAAACAGCAATGCATCAAGCTCATGAAGATAATATGGACTTAGCAAACTTGGAAGAACAACTAAATGTTGAACAGAAAGAAATATATCAGCAAGTGAGAGAAAAGATTAAGCATGGATTGCTTTATGAAAAAAAAGAATACACATGCACATCATTTCAACCTATCGAATGTATGTCAGTGGTCAAGCTGGAACAGGAAAAAGTTTCTTAGTTAAAGTAATGACCAGTTATCTACAGAAAAAAATGGACTCACATTTGTCTTGTATTGTAACTGCTCCAACTGGGTTGGCAGCACACAACATTAAAGGAATTACATTGCATCGTTTACTTATGCTACCCGTGGAGCATGAAAACAAATTGGAATATCATAAGTTATCTGGAGATGCTTGTTATGAAGTTTCAAGAGTGCTTAAAAAAACAAAACTTCTGAATATTGATGTGGTAAGCATGGTCTCAAACTTAATGCTTGCTTTTGTGCATTTAAGAATGCAGCAAATTCTTAAAACAGAGTGTGATGTCTTATTTGGAGGAAAACATATCATAGTTTTTGGAGATCTACTGCAACTTACTCCCATAAAATGACAACCACTATTTCAAACACTTGCGCATGATGACACCAGAAAGTCTTTGGGTAGCATTGGAAATGTTAACATTTGGTCATATTTTGAATACAAAGAACTCATTACAAATATGCGACAGGCAAACGATGTTGATTATGGAAGTATTCATCAAGATGTAAGAATTGGACCACTTACAGAACATGGCAAAGAAGCTTTGCAGACACGATTACTTTCCAATTTGTTTCCAAATTAAAGTATAGTTCCTGAGAAAATATATATGAAAATTGCAGAAAGCAAATCTGTAATCTGCTTAATGCCAACACTGCGTGAGTGTTCTATTTTCAATGAACAACTTTTGAAGCTGGAAAATGAAGAAATGATAATAAAAATGGAAGTAATTGATAAAATAAAGCATGAAGGAATCACGGTCATTTTGACAGAAAAATTGAAAATTAAATTAGATTCTTTAGAAAAATCGATATCCAAAACTGCTGGTTTAGAAAAGAATCTTAATGCATATATAAACTGTCGGGTAATTCTAATTTGGATGTAGAAAAAGGTTTAGTTAATAGAGCAATGGGCTAAGTTGTGGATTTTGTTAATTATCAAAATAAAGATGGAATTGAATTTTTCAAAATTAAATTTGATCAGATTGAAGAGGTATAACAAATTGGTTGTTGTTCAGTTTGTTTTTTGCTTGTTAAAGATTTATATATCCGTAGAAAACAGTTTCCAGTTTCTGTGGCATATGCAGTGACTATTCTTAAATCTCAAGGTTTAAGTGTAGACAGTACTGTATTTAAAGAGGGTATGGCATATGTGTCTTTGTCCCGAGTCAGAACTTTATCTGGATTGTATTTGATTGATTTTGATAAGACAAAAATTACTGCAAATGCAAACTGTGTAACAGAGTGTAATAGGTTAAGAAGAGCAGACGCTCCCAATTTAGGTCAATATCCCGTGTTTGAAATGCGTGTAGTAGATCATAAAAGAAGGTATGACAATATCTGTAGTGAAGGTATAGAGAAGGAAAAAAACAAGAAAATGTTGTGATCACAAGCAAAATTAAAAAAGATATTCTTGAAGAGATTGTTGGTTATCAGTTTGAAAATAGTTCAGGTGTCAACTGATATGCTAATGTAGTGGTCAATGTTGTTTTTTTTCTTGAAAGTTTGCAACAGCAAATTATGGAGAATCAGGAAAAATTATTTTGTTCTTTGTTGCAATGTATTTATGAAAAATTGAGAACTGATAAAACCAAAATACAAAGCGTTTGTGATATTCGTAATCTTTTTGATGTATGTTCTGGTTCAACACAATTTACGGAGAATATCCAACAAGATGCTCATACATTTCTAATGGATATGCTTACCATATTGGAAAATGAAGGAATAGAAATTGAAAATCTTTTTGGCCTTTGTTATAAATAGGAACATTATTGTGAAAACTGTATGTATACATAGAGCACTAATATAGACACTGAAAGATTTATATATTTGACATTGTAAATCAATATCTTTCAATAAACTAGGTAATGCAGCAAATCAAAACATTGAGTGTAGCCAATGCAAATCAGAAACGTTATCAACATTATTTATACAAAGATATGGACAATATACAATTTTAATGATGCAACATTGTACAGCTGGTGGAAGAAAATTGCACACTTTAATAAAACATTTTGTAGCAAGTCATCTATCAATATCAGGAAAGACTTTTGTAGCAGTAGCAATAATTTTCCATGATGGTCCTTCCACAACACCTGGACATTACACTGCCTATCTAAAATGTGACAACGGCTGGACATATTGTAAGGATGCTCAGTTGGTACGGCTGGCATCTTCAATGGCTCTCGAGCTGAGAAGTAAGACACTAACGGTCTTGCCTTCTGCGCTTAACACAGGTGAGCCCATTCTCCATTGACAGACCCACCGCTCAAAGGTCCTTCGTGTTGCTTCCTTTATTCCCGGAGGCTTCATCCCTCACTGCTTCTGTTTTTTAGATCTCTGTATTGGCGGCTGTACCCGCCCATCTCTCCACCACTGTTTTTCATGATTGACAACCTTATGGTACACTACTTATACCCATACATGCCGAGTCGGGATTATCACCGGCAACACGGTGAGTCAACCTAACTTTATGTTTGTTTTTTCTTGGCGGATCCGATTGCCCCCTAAATTGGATTTAACTTACCCGACCTAGCGTAATGTTTGTTTTTGAATTCCTGGCAGGTCTGATTACCCCTTCGTTTTGATTTAATGTACCCAACCATCTTTCTCCCCCCACAGATCCTTTAACTATTGACAATTCACAGGTATTTTATGCCCGTTTCCCCTAGCGCTGTGCCACCATGCATGTCCTTCATTTATTTCTATAGCTCATGTTATGAATGCCGCGGAACATTTTGGAAAGCATTATTACAGCTAGAAGACAGATCGAAAGGAAGGAAAAGAGACAAGTTTAGAGGTAAGTGCAATTTTAAGGAAATATTAGTAGTATAACATTTATAGAAAATGCAAATTTAAGAAAAATAAAAATAATAATACGTACAATGGAAATTTATAAAGTGAAGTTTTTATTTATAAAAAATATATTTTGGTAAAGAATATTTTTATTAAATGTATACATATTTTTAATATGATAATAGATGCATGTAACATTTATTTAAAAATATTTAAGAACTTTGTAGTATACTTTTAAAGAAATGGTCCTTTTTTAATCTTTGTAGCTCCTGATGACATCGATGCATAAACGTGAATGCAAGCGGCCATTTTGAAGAGCGTCTATGGAGCAAGCAGCTGGAAGCTGAACTGCGCTCAGGTAGGGTACAGTTTAAACTTTATTTATTTACATTAAAATGTTTTACAGTATATCTATATTGAAAAGAAAGGATAAGGAGTGTTTGCATATGTAAATTGAAATGTATATTGAGTATTTTCAGCATATGTCGCCGATCATGTAAGTAGAGTATGCCTTTGTCGGGTCGCTTGTAGTAATATATTGATGTGTGTTATTATTGTATAGTTGAAAAATAAAGAGAAATTTAATGAAAATATTATTTTAGAGTATGTAAGTTTTAAAAATGCAATGTTAAAAAATATCTGTTTGAAGATCAAATACATGTACTTTGGATTTTTCGGGTGATCGACTTGGAAACCAGTTTGGATTTCGGGAAATAAGGTTTTCTTGGGTGTTCGAGTTGAAAACCTCTTTGGATTTCGTGGACTTTGGATTTTTTTGAGTTTCGAATTGGAAACCAATTTGGATTTCGTGGACTATGGATTTTTGAGGTGTTCGAATTTGAAACACTTTGGATTTCGGGAATTTAGGATTATTATGGACATCGAATTGGAAACCACTTTGGATTTCGTGGATTTTGGATTCCAGTCGTGAACTTTTGGAGAAGAACATGGATTTCGAGGAGATCGAATTGTCAAGAAATTGAATTTCGGGGATTCTGGATTATGGATATTGTTTGTGAAGTCATGATTTTGACTTTGACGTTTTTAGTATTCAATCAAAGAAGATAGTTTTCAATAGAAAACTACTGCATTTTTAAAAATATCAGAATGTTTTTTGAAAATGGAAAATGAAAACACGTGAAAATTTTGTAAAAGACGACATTGGAATTTTTTTTAACATCCTTGGATTGCAATTGGATTTGGATTTTACTACCAAAAGGATTTATTTTTGGGGAAAAAAAGAAGAAGAAGAAGAAAGAAGACTACTAAAGGTAAGGTGACCCGACGAATAATTGAAAAAATAATTTTGTGAAAAGTAAATGCCAATTTAATTGAAAAGTTATTGTAATTTAGGGCAAAGCAGGAAAGTAATGTGTATATTAGATTTAAAAATGTAGGATGTTAGCAACATTTTCTAGGTAGTCTAAAGCCACACACAACGAAAACTGTTGTAAGATAGCCAATAGTCTCTCAGACATTTGTTTGGATTTTTGGGAGATTCGTGGGTTTAGGCTACCAGTTAATGTTTGAGAGATTCTCATTTCTTGGAAACTTTGCTCCTTATTCAAAGTTTCCAAAAAATGATATAAGTTGGGGTGTGGTTTACCAATTGTATGGTTGAAGGAGTTATGTCATCCCTCTATGGCATTGTTTGTTTTTGCTTCTCCTTCTAAACAGCTCGTGTAGCAGTTCCACCACTCCACATGGAGAAGAGGCTTCCTTCTGCAACCCGACCTGCTTAGATGCCCAATCCATGTGTCTTTGAAGTAATTTAGTAAGGGTGCCAATTTATCCTCGTTCTCATTAAAAAATGTAGACTCTGTAATTGCAGTGTAGTACTCGTCTACACTTTCTGGAGGAACAAAGCAAAGTGCAGTTAGTTGTTTTAGTTCAAACTGTAATTTGCTATCTGATGAATAATCTGCAACCAGGGATGTTTTTTGAAGTTTACGCCAAAAAGCCTGGGAAAAATGAAAAAAACATCCCTGAATTTGGGTATCCATGTACGTTTTGGTGATTACATTAATCATTGCAAATTCAAAATCAACAATTATTTTCCTAGGACTTTTATTTGATGTTTTACTTTTAATCACTGATAAAAGTTCAGTGTAGGTTGCAGTTTGTTTATCAGGTAGCAAACCATATACTAAGGGAATTACATTGTGGTTAATCTTGGCATGAATAGTGTAAATTTGGGTGAATGGATGGGGTGTACTTTTAAACGTCCCATCCATCATCCAAATTTCACTGTTCTCTAATTTAACAAGGTTGCGGGGAGTACTAAAGATTAGAATACGTTTCAGAGGGTTTTGGTTGTCATGCAGGAGGAAAGGTACATTAGAAAAAGAAATAGTGAGTTCATTAGGAATTAGAATGTCAGCAATGGTATGAGGTGTTGTTGTTTGGTTATTACTTGCCTCCTTTTGTCTTTGAATAATTCTTCTCAAATTGTGAATGATAGGCATACTTCTAGCTACATGACTGAAGACATGCTGTGCAATCTCTCTTAATATTGAACCTGTTGAGACATTGGAGGTGCATGCAATTGCTTTCATTTCATTAATGGTTTCACAAACCTCAATCTCAATTGCAGAGGCAGAGCGGTTATGTTCAGTTGTTTTAATAATAGTTTCTTCATGAGTAACCGCTCTGCCACTGCAATGGGTTGAGTAATATTGCACACAACTCCAATGTCTTCGTGGTTCACTTATACTTTCTTTACAATATAGATATCCTGCATGCTTTAGTAAGCGGTTTCCTTTCTTTGATTTTACATAGGAGGCAGTTTGCTCAGAAGACATTTTCTGTAAAGACATGTTAAAAAGTTTGAAATTTATTTATGTTTTTTATTGAGAAGGACTATTTCTAACTTGCACCTTCTTAGAGTAAGAATAGTAAATGTTACCCCTACACTATCCCACATTTTCCCTACTGCTGCACCTTCCTGGAGTTAGAATAGTAAATGTTACCCCTACACTATCCAACACTTTCCCTACTGCTGCATCATCCTGGAGTTAGAATAGTAAATGAGGCTCCTCCTGTCCACCGGTACCTCCCCTTTGGTTCAGGTTCAGTCCCGGAGGTGCCGACGGACAGGTAAGGACTTCTCAGAGACCAGGCACTGCAATTTGACTGTCCTGATGCATTGTTAGCTTTTTTAACTGCTACAACTTTGTCTAAGGGGGTTAATTTTAGCCAGGCAAACCAACCAGTAGTTTAGTTGGGTTCATTTCTAAAGGAATAGTCAGACACTCAATCGTGAATTCCTGCTATGAGTGTGATAGAGTGACCTAATGAGCTGTCTGGTTCTTTTTCCCTCTAAAACCATTCATTACATGTATTAATTAAATGAATTGGTTACCAGCATTCTAGTTGAGTGCAGTCTTCTGAGAGCAGCGCTTTTTTACCCTCATAAAAATCCTTTCAGAATGTGTATGAATACTATGAATGGATGACCAGCATTCTAGCTGAGTGCAGCCTTCTGAGTGCAGCGTTTCGCCTTTGTTGAGACCTTTGGGCTTTTTTGAGAACAACCAAGTTTATTTAGTTTTTAATACTAAGTACAAATCTTGAGATAGTGACACGTATCAAATCCTGAATGAGTCCTTCTCTGTATGTCTAATAGAGCGGGGCCTCTTTATCCGAGCCGTTGCCGGGTGAGGTGAGGTCTACTTCCCACACAAGGCTGGGTAAGTACTAATGAGTATTACTCCCTTTTTGTATACAGATTATCTGATTGTGACACAATATTATGCACATGTTCTCTATCTGGCCATTATAAATTTAACTGGCCTACTGAGTTAAAGAATGCCACAATGTCTGTTCACACACTTTGTACATCACAAAAGAGTTTTTCTTTGTTCTTTTCTCTATGCCGCTTGCAGGAAAAGATTGCTGTTGAAATGGTTATCCACAAGGATACGGTAGGGTGGCAGACTTAGCCACTGAGTTTTACTTACCTAACCATACAAATTTCAAAGTTTTTTCTTGTTATGATTTCACCTAAATAATAGTGGATGTTGCAGTAGCTGTCATTCCAACTTGGCCCTGAAGAATGCCGGTAGAATATTACCTTTACGGCAGAAACATGTTGGCCTTATTCTCTGTACCTACTGTACAGTGATTTTTTTACACTGTCATCACTTTTTTACTTGACGCCCAGGGAGATATCAATAAAGACATTTTTCTACCCTGACCGTCATTTTAAATACACATTTATTTTCTTTGAGCACTGCACTCTATCAGTTTCACTTCTAGTGAGGACACATCTTTTTTCAGCTTTGGATCCATTGGTACCAAGCACTATTATTAAGGTTTGGCCATGGATAAACCTGCTGATTTAAGTCCTAGATGACGATGCTCCGCCACATGGGTGGGCTGATAGGACTTCTTTACAAATGATGGTCCCTCACTACTAGTTGCGATAGTGTTGTGTGACATTCTGTTGTGGCCGCTTCCTAACTCTCGTGACCCTCAAGTTCCTTTTGTTGTTGTAACCCCTACACTATCCCACACATTCCCTACTGCTGCACCTTCCTGGAGTTAGAATAGTAAATGTTACCCCTACACTATCCCACACTTTCCCTACTGCTGCACCTTCCTGGTGTTAGAATAGTAAATGTTACCCCTACACTATCCCACATTTTCCCTACTGCTGCACCTTCCTGGAGTTAGGATAGTAAATGTTACCCCTACACTATCCCACACTTTACCTACTGCTGCACCTTCCTGGAATTAGAATAGTAAATGTTACCCCTACACTATCCCACACTTTCCCAACTGCTGCACCTTCCTGGTGTTAGAACAGTAAATGTTACCCCTACACTATCCCACACTTTCCCTACTGCTGCACCTTCCTGGAATTAGAATAGTAAATGTTACACCTACACTATCCCACACTTTCCCTACTGCTGCACCTTCCTGGAGTTAGAATAGTAAATGTTACCCCTACACTATCCCACAATTTCCCTACTGCTGCATCTTCCTGGAGTTAGAATAGTAAAGGTTACCCATACACTATCTCACAATTTCCCTACTGCTGCATCTTCCTGGAGTTAGAATAGTAAATGGTACCCCTACACTATCACACACTTTTCCTACTGCTGCACCTTACTGGAGTGAGAATAGTAAATCGTACCCCTTAACTATCCCACACTTTCCATAATGCTGCACCTTCCTGGAGTTTGAATAGTAAATGGTACCCATACATTATCCCACACTTTCCCTACTGCTGCACCTTCCTGCAGTTAGAATAGTAAATGTTACCCCTAAGCTATCCCACACTTTCCCTACTGCTGCAACTTCCTGGTGTTAGAATAGTAAATGTTACCCCTACACTATCCCACACTTTCCCTACTGCTGCACCTTCCTGGAGTTAGAATAGTAAATGTTACCCCTACACTATCCCACACTTTCCCTACTGCTGCACCTTCCTGGAGTTAGAATAGTAAATGTTACCCCTACACTATCCCACACTTTCCCTACTGCTGCGCCTTCCTGGAGTTAGAATAGTAAATGTTACCCCTACACTATCCCACAATTTCCCTACTGCTGAATCTTCCTGGAGTTAGAATAGTAAATGTTACCCCTACACTATCCCACAATTTCCCTACTGCAGCATCTTCCTGGAGTTAGAATAGTAAATGGTACCCCTACACTATCCCACACTTTCCCTACTGCTGCACCTGCCTGGAGTAAGAATAGTAAATCGTACCCCATAACTATCCCACACTTTCCATAATGCTACACCTTCCTGGAGTTTGAATAGTAAATGTTACCCCTAAACTATCCCACACTTTTCCTACTGCTGCACCTTCCTGGAGTTAGAATAGTAAATGTTACCCCTACACTATCCCACACTTTCCCAACTGCTGCACCTTCATGGTGTTAGAATAGTAAATGTTACCCCTACACTATCCCACACTTTCCCTACTGCTGCACCTTCCTGGAGTTTGAATAGTAAATGTTACCCCTACACTATCCCACACTTTCCCTACTGCTGCACCTTCCTGGAGCTTGTATAGTAAATGGTACCCCTACACTATCCCACACTTTCCCTACTGCTGCACCTTCATGGAGTTAGAATAGTAAATGTTACCCCTACACTATCCCACACTTTTCCTACTGCTGCATCTTCCTGGAGTTAGAATAGTAAATAGTACCCCTATACTATCCTACACTTTCCCTACTGCTGCACCTTCCTGGAGTTTGAATAGTAAATGGTACCCCTACACTATCCCACACTTTCCCTACTGCTACACCTTCCAGGAGTTAGAATTGTAAATGTTACACCTACACTATCCCACACTTTCCCTACTGCTACTCCATTCTGGAGTTAGAATAGTAAATGTTACCCCTACACTATCCCACACTTTCCCTACTGCTGCACCTTCGTGGAGTTAGAATAGTAAATGTTACCCCTACACTATCCCACACTTTCCATAATGCTGCACCTTCCTGGAGCTTGAATAGTAAATGGTACCCCTACACTATCCCACACATTCCCTACTGCTACACCTTCCTGGAGTTAGAATAGTAAATGTTACCCCTACACTATCCCACACGTTCTCTACTGCTGCACCTTCCTGGAGTTAGAATAGTAAATGGTACCCCTACACTATCCCACACTTTCCCTACTGCTGCACCTTCCTGGAGTTAGAATAGTAAATGTTACTCCTACACTATCCCACACTTTCCTTACTGCTGCACCTTCGTAGAGTTAGAATAGTAAATGGTACCCCTACACTATCCCATACTTTCCCTACCGCTGGACCTTCCTGGAGTTAGAATAGTAAATGGTACCACTTAACTATCCCACACTTTCCCTACTGCTGCACCTTCCTGGAGTTAGAATAGTAAATGGTACCCCTTAACGATCCCACACTTTCCCTACTGCTGCACCTTCCTGGAGTTATAATAGTAAATGGTACCCCAACACTATCCCACATTTTCAATACTGCTGCACCTTCCTGGAGTTAGAATAGTAAATGGTACCTCTACACTATCCACCTCTTTTCCTACTGTTGCACCTTCCTGGAGTTAGAATACTAAATGGTACCCCTACACTATCCCACACTTTCTCTACTGTTGCATATTCCTGGAGTTAGAATAGTAAATGGTACCCCTACACTATCCCACATTTTCCTTTCTGCTACACTTTCTTTGCTATTTTTTACTGATTCACTTTTGACACATTTACCTTTATAGTTTTTCTGTTTTGGTTGAAGATGTGTATTCGTTTGGCTGTTGTTCGATGCTTGTTAGATGGTTATCTGTTTTTACTGAAAAAATAAAGTACAATTGAGGTTTGCTTTTTATTAAAATGTATTTCATGTTTGTCTAAAAAGAAATAAAAAAAACTTTATTGTTCATGTTAGCAAAACACACTGTTTCACATGGTACATAAGTTCTTGTCTAATATTAATAGGAATTAGGAAATACGTCTAATTCTGCAGCCATTTCTTGTTTATTTGCATTGAGAAAAATAACAGAATGCTTTTTCTAAAGGATGTATGACGTTTGCACATTTGAAATATTATTTTAATTGTTTTAACTTTGGTTGTTTAGTTTTGCGTTCTTGGCTTGGATTTGGAGTTTGAAAATGAAGAGTAGTTTCTTTTGGATCTTGTTGAAAGATAGAGAAAAAGGAATATTTCTTGTAAATGTTTAAAATATTGTACTTTTTCTTTTTGTTATGAAAACAGAGGTTTTTCTATTACGATGTTTTTTGGTGAAAATAGATATAAATAGTAAAATTTACCTTTTCTTTTTATTTTTTTTTATTTTTGAAAACCTTTATTTTCAAATCAGTGCACACAGCTATTTAGCCATACATCCCGGAGGCTAGGCAGCATATCATCAACCAGAAGGCTAGTGTACAAGAAGCAAGTTACCAAAGCGTATCAAGGTTTTAATTTTCTGTTTTTGTAGAGATTAAACGAAGACAAGAAAAAGAAAGCACCGAAACTAGTGCGAAGAAGCAAGGCAATTTAAAACATTTGTGCAACAGAGCCCGAACATGGGAAGGGCTAGGCCAGATAACCTAAAAAAACAGTCAAAACAGTACCCATTTGTAAGACCATAGGGGGGGGAGGATACAGAATAGATATGCAAATAGAACGTGTGTTGGAGTCATAGACTACGGGGTCAGTCGTTCTTCCAGGGGGGCGGTGTCAGGCGGTATGCAAATGTCACCCCTATACTCGTTCCAGGCCCCCCATATCTTTTGCCACTTTTTGGGTTTACCCCTGGCCACATAGACAGTCTTCTCTCGGAACATACACCAATCCATGTTGGCCTTCCATTGTACCACCTTTGGGGCTGTAGCAGCACCCCACATCTGTGCAATATCTCGTTTCGCAACCATGTTTCCCAGGGTGACCCATTGGGTTTGTGCAGTGCTATAATCAGTAGGGCCCCAGACATTCAGGAGGCAGCGTCGGGCCTCCGCCTGAACATCCACCCCGGTCACTTCACTCATAATCATGTGTATCCGCCTCAAATAGGAGGCTACTGCACTACACTCCCAGATAATGTGCATAAAGGTGGCTAGAGCACCACAGCCACGTCTACAGAGGCCGTCCACTGAGCGACCCATGTGTATCAATCTGGGGCCCGTCACATAAACCCTATGAAGAATTTTCAATTGAACCAGCCGCAGCCTGGCCGGGATAGCCACTTCCTGGGGGGAGGACACTGCACATTGCCAGTCTTCATCGTCTAGCTCTATCCCATCTCGCACCCACTGGTCTTTCACCCCCAGGAGAAGGTCAGTACGGACATTAATACGTTTTTTATAAATTAGGGAAATGGCGCTGTCCGGCATGTGGCCGTCCAGCACCCTATCCTCCAGAGGGGAATGCTCCGGTATTCTCTCGCCCTCTGGCATAGCTGTCCGAAGGGCATGACGCAGCTGGGCGTACCGGAAATATTCCGTTCCACCCAGCTGGAACTCTGTCTGTAAAAGAGTAAAGGATTTAATCTCCCCTCTCACGATAATGTCTTCCACCTTGGATATGCCTATCATGTCCCACTTGTCGAATCCCTTAGTGTGCCATAATTTGCCCAGTATTTCAGAATCAAAAAGAGGGGTTGCCATTGTGAGCCTATCCTTCCATCCCTGCAACTTCGTGATCGCCCGCCATATGTGTACAGCTGTTTTCGTTGGCCCCGACATTCGACCATCCAGAGATCTCGAGTACAACGCCCTATGGTACTTCCCGTCGTCCAGGAGCCACCGATCCATGGCATAACCTGGGCTTACTGCTGGACCGTAGAGGCCGTGATTAAGGGCTGCCAACTGGGAAGCCCAATAGTATCTCCGGATGTCAGGCAACGCTATACCCCCGTCATACCATGGGAGCGTAAGCTTCGTAATAGCTATGCGTGGTCTGCCATCCCAGAGAAGGGCCCGTTGCAAGCCCTCGATCTCCCTAAAGTAACTAGCTGGGACCGGATCTTGGGTATTTTGTAGGGCATACAGGAACCTAGGCAGGGACATCATTTTAAACAGTGCCGCACGCCCAGGCAGGGAAAGCGGGAGTTTGCGCCAGCCCTTTACGTCACGTCGGAGATGGACGAGGGGGGGAAGCAGGTTATTCGTGTAGCATACTTTGGGATCCATTGAGATATAGATCCCCAAGTATTTAAAACCCTGCCGCGAGACCTGTATGCCGCAGTCCCTTGGAAGTCGAGGCGTCCCCCCTCTCAGCACATACAGGTGTGACTTCGACCAATTGATAACCAGGCCAGAGTGCCGGCCAAAGAGAAGGAGCACATCACACACCACAATGAGCGACTTACAAGGAGAGGTGAGATATAGCAAGATGTCATCAGCGTATAGCGACACCCGGTCCTCGAATCCAGGGGACCAACATATTCCGTTTATATCTGGATGATGTCACAGCCATGCAGCCAACGGTTCAAGTGCCAATGCAAACAACAGGGGCGACAGGGGACAACCCTGCCTAGTGCCCCTGCGGAGAGCAAAGGACGCAGACACAGGACCATTAACCGTTACATTGGCCAGTGGGCTAGCGTACAGAAGCTTGACCCACCCTATGAATTCCGAACCAAATCCAAACTTCGCCAACACTGCCCATAAGTAGTTCCATTCAAGGGAGTCGAACGCCATCGTAGCATCCAGTGACGCCAGGACGGCTGGCTCCCTGAGCGTGTGGGCCCTGGCGAAGGCCCCATGCAGTCTCCGAAGGTTAAGGGCAGTGTTGAGGTGTGGAAAAAAGCCCGACTGGTCCGGGTGCACCAAGTCGCCAATCGCGCCAATCAGACGGTTGGCCAGCAGCTTGGCAAGAATCTTGGGTTCAACGTTCAACAGAGAAATGGGATGATACGATCGACACAGGTCTCTGGGTTTCCCTTCCTTATGAATGACCACAATGGTGGCCAGTCTCTGGTCAAGGGGAAGCATGCCCGTCTCCCGTGCCTCCAGGAACATGTTCCGCAGGGGCGGAGAGATGACATCAGGTTTAATCTTATAAAGTTCCACAGGTATACCATTGGGGCCGGGCGCCTTGCCGGACCTAAGGGAGCGAATGGCGAGGGCTATCTCGTCGGTGGTAATATCCCTATCCAAGTCGTCCCGGTCCGCTTCCGACAGACACGGGAGTTCCGCCTCTACCAAAAGCTCCCCAGAATTGGTCTCGGACTGGTCAGAGACCGAGGTATAAACCGCCTCAAAATAGTCCGCGAACGTCGCGACTATGGCACCTGGATCGGTGACAGTCAAGCCGTCCTCTCCCAACACTTCTGGGACCACCCGGCTGGCTCTTTCTTTTTTATCCAGCCAAGCGATGAGCTTGCCCGCCTTATCCCCGACATCGTAGATCCTACCCTGTTGTTCTCTACCCATGACCTTGGCAGCGTCAGTGACAGTAGCCGATATTCCGATTGTTTAAGTGAGAGAACGTGGAGTAGATCTGGTGTCGGGTTGACTTCCAGTTGGGAGTCCAGATCTGTAATCTCAGATTCGATACGCACCACATCCGCATCTCTGCGTCTCCGAACATCAGCAATAAGAGAGAACGCCTCTCCTCTCAAGACCGTCGTAAATGCTTCCCATAGGGTGACAGCCGATGCGACCGACCCTGAGTTTTCGGAAAAATAGAGCTCAATAGCCTTGGCCATGAGTCCCCGAGTTTTGGGGTTGCGGAAATACCATGGATTAACCGATACCACCCTCTCGGTCACCACAATGTCGAAGTCAAAGGACACCCAGACCGGGGAATGGTCTGAGAGGCCCCTAGCCAGCAATCGGGCCTCAGAGACTGCCGACGCGTGGGCCGCCAGAGCCAGAACATAGTAGATTCTGGAGAGGCTGCAATGTGCCCCTGAGTGGAATGAGTACTGACATTGGGTAGGGTGCATAAGCCGCCAGCAGTCAATAAGTCCCATAGTGTCCAGGAAGTCGGGTAGCCAGGATTGCGAACTTCGGAGATCTCTGGGTGGATGTCTGTCTAGGGTCCCCGAGCAAACTGAATTGAAATCGCCCCCTATAATAAGCATACCCTCGGGTAGACCCAAAATGGCGCCCCCAAGATCCTGAAAAGTGTTGTTTTGCAACCCAGGGGGAACGTAAACCGAAACCAGAATCAGAGACCGTCCCTCCCATCTCCCCGAGACAGCAACGTACCGCCCCCTCTCATCAACAACACTAGAATTAATCTCAAGAGGGAGAGACGCACGCACCATAATCCCCGCCCCCCGGGATCCCGAAGAGAACCCTGAGTGTGCCACCATCTTGAATCCCTTCCTGTTAAGCGCTTGGCACGTATTTCCCACCAAGTGTGTCTCTTGTAACAGAATAACGTCAGGCATACATCTCTTAAACAGTTGTAGAACCACACCTCTCTTAATACGATCCCCCAGTCCATTGACATTCCAACACAGTACTTTTAGTGTCCTACCCCCCATCGTCAAATCGTGGGCCCTTGCCGATCCCGGCAGGCCTCATAGTTACACAAGTAAAAAAATAGCAGTCATTACGTTGCCTTGAAGTAGAGAAAGAAAAAAGAGGAAAACACACACAACCAACAATCCAACCTCCCCCCACCCTGCACCCCTGCATCAGACTAAGAAGCCCCCCCAACCAGCAGTGTGCCTGTCGCCCCAAAAACTACGCTACAAAAAGACCCTAGAGGAGAATGGAGATCACACAGGCCCCCCTGCCACCCTCCATAACGAAGCGAAGGATATGCTTTATAAAGTGCAATAGTGTGATATTGGTTGTCGCCAATGGGTCCACCGTCCGATAAAGTTATAAAAGTGAGCTCTACTCTTGTTGCTCAGGGCCTCCCGAGGCGCCCTCCGAATGTTCTTCTCGTTCATCGTGTCTTTGCGGCAAAGTGTCCAACCACTCGCTTACCACTTCAGGCAGATCAAAAAATATAGCACGGCCATCATGTTCGATGCGCAGTTTCGCGGGGAACATCATCGAGTACTTCATCCCAAGGTCTCTAAGGCGCCTCTTCACTCCCGCAAAACTTTGTCACTGCCGCTGTACAGACCGAGTGAAGTCCGGATAAAAGTTGATGTCCGCATTCTGAAACTTGAGCTTGCAGGATAGCGTCCCGATCCCTGAAATTGAACAGCCATGCTATAATGGGCCTCGGCGGGGCACCCAGTTTTCGGGCGTCCCCCCGGCAGTCTATGAGCTCGCTCCACTGAGAAGAAACGGCTGAGGCCCGCAGGAGCCAGATGAGTTTGCACCAAGTCTTTCACAAAGAGATCAGTGGCCGAATCCTCTGCCCCTTCCGGTACACCGATGATGTGAACGTTCTGTGGCCTGGCACGTCCCTCAAAATCGTCCAGTCACCTCGAGAAAAGATCGTTGGCCGACCTCAAGTCCCGGACCTCCGTTTGTAGGTCCGATACATCACTTGTGAGGCTTGTGGTTTTAATGTCCAACGATTTAACCCTGTCATTGGTTTTGCTCAGATCGGCTCTAATCAGGTTGATTTCAATCGCCAAAGTGTCGACTTTATGTGTCAGGACCTCGTGTTGCTTGTGCATCTCCGTTTTGATGCCAGCAATGGCGCCCATAACATCTCGAAGTGTCGGGTCCGACGTGTCTGGCGACCCTTCTCGATGAGAGTCTTTTGGCCGGGTAGCCGCACCTGGTGAATTCTTCTGCTGGGCGTAGCGATCAATTTTGTTCGACTGGGAATGAGTAGTTTTCCTACTTACTCGATTCGTCGTCTTGTCTGGCTCGCCCTTACCCGCCATGATGGAGCCGGAGAACAGAACAATGGGTCGTACACCAAGGCCACCCCGGCTATGCAAAGCGATCTCAAAGTATCTTGGTCACCAATAGTAACTCAGCGATAGACCACTCCGGAACTCCGCGTGCTTCGTAGAGCCAGCGTAGTAGTCACTCTCACAGCATATCGTTCATGTGTTTCAGTGTCATCGTCGTCAGCCACCACAGAGACAATGGCACGTCACTGGCACGACTCTTCAACACGATGTAACTCCGTCCAGGAGTGTCGGATTCTGAATCGGACAGCGGGTCCCGCCTCAGCAACCGCTCACCACCAGTATTCCACTACCGTGGTTCAGGATTTCCATCAGGATTTATGCGGAGGGTCGGAGGGTCTCCGGAGCTCCGAGCTCACGCGGCCATCTTGCTTGGCCGCGAAGCTCCTCCAACATTTACCTTTTCAATTCTTTCAATGGTATTTCAGTTGAATGAAGGTTTATAGTTCTTAGAAGATGATTTCTCTAAATATGGATTAAAAAAACTGGAAGATGTTTAAGTTTTATAACCCTACAATTTTATAGGAAAAAAAAACAATGTTATTTTAAATAATTTGTCATACTTTCGAAAATGGAATTTCCATGTGTTAAATGTTTTCCAATTTCTAAATTGCTTTACAAAAATGGTATTTCATCTTTAGGTTGATAAAGTACTGCATCCTTTTAAAAATACATTCATTGTAAATAATTGAAATAAAGTACCTTTTTAAATCAGGACATATTATGCTTTGCTCCTTAATTGGAGAAACCACTCTTGCAGAGTTGTTTTTGGGTTATTGTTTTTTCTGACGATAGAAAACATTAGAGATTGGTTTTTGTTTTAATATATGTAAATTCAAATAAGTAATTCTTTTTTAACTTTTTACTAGAAAACATTTAATTTTAAAATGTGAAACAGAACTAAAACTGTGACAGTCCAACGTGACTAACTTTTTAAATAAGTCAATAATACTATTGTTTTTTTAAACACTGCTGCATGTGACAATTATTTGCTTTGTTAAGATATTTGAAAATGTTGCTTTGTTGGTTAAGCAGATTAAAAGTAAAGATATTTTATAATTATAATTGGACTTACATAGTAGAGTAAATAGTTGTTATGGTGAAACGATGTTATTTGATGAATGGATTTTTTTATAAATCTGAAAAAAAAATGTGTCATGTTTAGTATTTGAAATTATTATTTAGAGATTAATGCTTATTTTACTTTTATTGCAATGGAAACTTACTTGTATTTCTGTAAGGATTAGTTTTGGCTTCGGTCCAGGTCGTCTATGTGGCAAGTGGTCAGAGGGTCAGTTTTTTGCATCTGCTCTCTCTGGGAGTTGTGAAACAACTGATTTCAAAATGGTGTCTTACTCGTATTTATAGTTTTTTGTATGGTTACCTGTAAATTTTAAGAAACGCTGCGTTTAAATGTGTTTTTTTTTACTTTAATTTGCTGTGAAAACATGTAATTTAAATTATCGTTTTTAAGTGTGTGTTTTGTGTTTGAAATAGCTTTTGGTCCTCCATTTTGTTTTCGCTCTCTAGGTGTTATTTCATGAAAAGAGTTGTAGGACTTATTTCTTGTGCTTATTATCTAAAATGGCGGCTATGTGTTTCATATTTCGATCATATTTGTGAAACTTATGTTCTTTTTTTCGTATAATAATAGTTTTTGGAATTTGTTTTATATGTTTCTAAATGTTTTCTGAATGTGAGCATTTTTTTATTACTCGGGTATTAATTTTAGTACTCGAGTATTCATTTTCGTAAATCCCGTTTTTATTATATATTGACGTACAGTTTATTACCACATTTTAAATTACTTCCCCACCCAAAACCCCTATTTTCCCTGCATCCCGTGCCAGGATTTATTTTACAAAAGAAAAAAATATATATTTACATTTTTTTTTTATGCGTTGTAATGGTATGGGTTATATGTGTTTTCGTTGTAATAGTACTTTTCCATTACTTTTAGTATTTCGCATTGTAATAGTATGCGTTGTAAAGACATGCGTTGTAAAGGTACATGCATTGTAAAAAATGCGTTGTAAAAGCATGCGTTGTAATAGTATGCGTTGTAACGTCATACATCCATCCAGAGCCTAATCCAAGCATTAGTAGGAGCCATAGATATAACATCTCTATATAAACTGCCTCTAGCCATTATCACCCTTGATGCCGCTAAGGCATTTGACCGTGTAAATTGGGTCTTTTAACCAGAGTATTAGAGAATTGTAATCTAGGGAAGAATTTCTGTAGAGCTATATCTTCAATCAAGTCAAGTCAAGTCAATAAACTTTATTCGGTTGTTCTTATTGACAACCATAAAAGCATTTACATTACAATTATTAACACAATTATACGTTAAAAAAGGAGATTCAATTATAATATAGTCATAAAAGAGACAGATCTACATTGTACAATCAAAACGTTTAAGAAATCCATTAAAAAGAGAAAATAACAATTCATGTATAAGTATATTTTATCCTTCCATACTGTTTCTGAATTTTACTGCCAATTTTAAAAAACTACATATATACAAAGTGTATTCACAACTTAGCAGCTGAAGAAAGTGCAGTGCAGGACGGAATTGTCGAAAATTTAGTTTTTTCAAACAGGGTTTTAAATATATCTTCCTTGGTATAACATAAAATGGACAAAAAAACAGAAAGTGTGCCTGGTCTTGCGGAGACTAATCGTCGCAGCCGCAAGCCGGCAACACTTGCCCACGATGAGATCCCCTGGGAACAGCCAACAAAAAATGAAACAGGTTGAACCTGAACCTTGTTAGTAGAAAACGGTCATAACTAGACATTTGCCATGATAGGTAAGGTTCCATGAGCAAAGTGCTTTTAATTAATACATGGTTACGAACACTTTCTTTTTTTAATTCACATGATTCCCTATCCTGGTGTCTAGAATCAATAAACGCTTTCTTGACCGCTATAACATCCTTTTTAGTAATAGATTCAGGAACTAGAAAGAGTTCAGGACGACCTAAGTCAGTAAAGCACTTATGTAAGTACTTTAACCAGGGAACCTTCATCCTGTTATCCCATGTAAGTGTTTCTCTTAGGATGAGCTGGGTGAGTGGTATATTGTCATTTAACCAACAGTTCATCCAGCATAACAAAGGATTGACTGCGATTTTATCACTTACAAAGGGAACCCCCAATTCCTCATGCACAGAAAAATTTGCCGTACCCCTGGGGACCCTTAATAATTGTTTTAAAAAGTTATTTTCGACTATCTGTAGTGCTTCCAGAGGAACATAACCCCATAATTCACTGCCGTAACATGCTGTGGTAACACTTTTGGCCTAGTAAAGTTGGAGTAATGCAGCAACTGGGCTATTACCCACTTTCCTGGAAAAGTCCAGTATTGCCGCATTTACCCTGATAACCTCTCCCTTCTTTTTTTGAATCACGGGTCCCCAATTCAGTTGACTATCAAAGAGGACCCCAAGGTAGGAGAATGTATGTGTTACAGGGATTTGTACTCCCTTTATATTGAGCGATTTAGTTTTTTGCTTCCTTGGCCGACCTTCATTATATAAGATTTCGAATTATTAATACTTAACTCTCTTGACTTCATGAAAGAGTAGAAGGAGTCTAATAAAATTTGAAGTCCATTGGCAGTCCTAGATAAAAGGACTGCGTCATCCGCATATAGCAGAACTGGCAGACCCTTTCGGCCAATGTACGGGTAGTCAGTGTTGGTGCTTAAAAGGTGCTCTTCCAGCTCGTTTATGTAGAGGTTAAAGAGGAACGGGGCCAGAATGCATCCTTGTCGGACACCCCAATACACTCCAAAGTCTTTAGTCACATTTAGATCTTGGGTGTATCTGACATTCGCTTTGGTGTCCGAGTGCATATCTTCTAGCAAATTTATTAAGTTTTGATCCACGCCCATTTTTGCCATGGCGCCCCAGAGCTTCCCCCGACTCACACAATCGAAAGCCGAGAAAAGATCCATGAACGCCATGTGGATTGTTCCTCTTCGGGCCTTGGTGTACTTCTCGATAATAAGATATAAATTTAAACATTGGGAAATCGTGGAATGTCCAGGCCTAAATCCATACTGGATTGGAGATATTATATTATTTTCCTCTGACCATCTGACCAATCTATTCAAAATTACTCCTCCCACAACTTTAACAACGGAGTTTATTAATGATATTGGTCTATAGCAGGCTGGGCTGCTACGGTCTCCTTTCTTAAAAATAGGCACAACAGTAGATACCCCCCATGATTTTGGACATCCACAAGATACAGCCGCATTAAGTACTGCTGTATGGACCGGTGCCCATAGTGCTATACAAGATTTGAAAAGGTCAGGAGGAAGACCATCAGGTCCTGGGGCCTTGTTGTTTGATAATCCTTCGATTCCCTTTATTACCTCATCAGTTGAGAAAAATAGGAAATTTTCTCTACTTCCATTTGAACTGCGTTCTACCTGCAGCCCATTACTTTTAAAAATAGAGCTGAAGTGGTTAATCCATTCTTCCTCTGGGATATTAGTGCCCACATTAGAAATACTAGGATGATCAAATATAGGCTTATTAATAATCTCCCAGAACTTCGAGCTATTTTTTAATGTTTCAGGATCTAACAGTGACTCCCATATGCTTTTTTTAACTGCTCGTTTGCGAATAGCAAGTGACTTCTTGTACTCAGCCCGCAAAACCCTAATGATCAACGGGTCTCTGGGTTTTAATTTTAAAGCTTTCTTAAGCTCACGACTGGCCTTCGAACAATTGCTATCAAACCATTTTGGGTTCCTGGTTGGGTTAACTTTTCCCTTAGTAGGTAGCGTTAAAAGTGACTCCGCCTTCTTAACAATCTCCTTAAATGATGTCAAAATTTGTAATGGTGCTGATGCAGGAGATGTACATACTGTCAGATCGTAATTGCACACATTGTTGATAGAGGAATAAAATTGTTTACAATCCACCATTGACCATTTTAGGCGTCGCTTGCCATTGATACATTTTATGAAGCCACAGTCCTCTCGAGAATTACGCTTTTCAAGTATATTCATGCCCATTGTAATGCATAGAGGGTTATGGTCGCTATAGATGCTCAAAAGGATCGAGAAATCCTCAACAATATTAACGAAGTCTGCCGAAAGTAAAATATGGTCTATGTAAGTCCCCGTTGCATGTCCTTTAAAGGTAGGAGTTGAAAATACAGTTTGCTCCGATACTATTGACATTGCTGTAAAAAAGTTATTTTCATTCATTAAGTCATTTAAACCTGTACCCCTCCGCGAGTGATCAAAATGAATTCCTTCCATGCTATTACATCCCATTTGGCCAACAGTTCTCAAACTAGGGTTCCCACATAGATGTGTATTAAAATCACCCACTATTATCTTGAGGCGAGGCAGAGAACCATCATTAGCCCTTAGGAATTCATGCAGTGACTCGATATTACAATCTCCGGACTGATTCACTGCATTATAGAAATTGATCAATACAAAATTTGTTTTATCCCTCTTAAATTCTAAGACCTGGATATTACTATTGCCAGAGTGGTGTTCGATTTGATGGCATATAAGTGTCAAATTAAAAAAAATTGCCAAACCCCCTTTTGCTCTTCCGCTAGCAGATGGGACTGCTAAAATTATAAAACTCTGGTAGCCTTCAATATGGACATTTTTCCCCACTACCCAAGTTTCTTGGAGGCATATTACAGGGTAATCTTTAACAAAAGACAACCAATCTTTATCTTTCAATTTATCAGGGAGACCAGCTATATTCCACGATAATAGCCCCTCCTTATGTTTATGTGGTTCGCATTGTGTTATGTCCACTTTTTCACATACATCTAGGCTAGTGGGCATTAAACCTATGCTACAAGATACCCGATCTGTCCCAGAATTGGCAATAGTATGAACTGGGGGGAAAACTGAGTTGATGTCGTTATGTGAGCCGGATATATCAAATAATTGATTCGCAACACCCAATGCCACGACATTACTACCTTGCAGATCTAAGACCTGGGTGACATTTCCTAAGCCTATATCTTCTGGCAGGCGATCATTGAAGGCAGGGTTAGACAGTGTGTCGGGCAGTCATTTCACCCCCTCCAGCCCACCCTCATCTAAAAAGATGTCATACCTGTTAGAAATGGAAATATTGAAACGATTATTGAAGTGGCTAGGGTATTGTTGATCTAGGTGGTGTGGCCGTATTGGGCGTTCCCATCTATCCTGACTATAGCCCCAGTGATTAGTTGGTGCACCAAAACCCCAGCCATTAGTTGTTTCTGGCCATATTGGCCTAGTATGGGTATGAGTAGGCTTAGGATATGTCATACTCCGTTGTTTTTTGCCGAAAAATTCTAGGGTGAGAGGAATGATGGTGCCTCTCCTGCGCTGCGGCGGCAAGATATTTGGCAGGATATTTGGTAAGACAGCAGGGTTTACAAAATTTATAATAATACAGTCACCTTTAAATTTTTTGGGATTTTGACCTATCCACGGAACCCTTCTAGCTGACTTAATGTCTCCAGCTAGCTGTTGTTTCCCCCATGGGGCCAACTGCATATTGCCAGATAACCAATGCAGGGCCTTACTTGTTACCGCCGTGGGGGATTCTGATTGTTCTGGTGCTAGTGGAGGAGCATTTGCCAGTACCAGCACAAATGGAGCCGCATCTTCTATAAAGTGTAGTGTATCTTCCTCTACACTAGATACGGGTATTACAGGAGGGTTTAGGGGCTGGGTCTCTCTTGGCAATAAATGATTTGACACAGTAATTGGAGTCTGGTCCAGTAGATTTACTTGAGTAATATTAGGAGTTGTGCCTCCCTCTGATCTAAGTCCAAAGGCCTCTTTTATGGGTAGAACCAAATTTGTGACTGTTTCTGATATGTTTGACACATCTTCTACTATCTTTTTCTGATCTGCGCCTAATTTCTTTACATCTGCAGATAGCTTATCCAGTTTGGTCACTACTGGTTTAATTAAAGCTTTGAATTTAATGTCAATTAAATCAGCTATCCTGGATAATAGCTCTTCATCCACATTAAACTTCTCAGCATCTTCTACTACTTTCCCCGTACTTTTTTCCCTACTTTTCACAGGTGACGTGGCCCTCTTCCTCCCAGAGTGAGCTCCACCACGATGTAATTGTGTTTTCCTGCACTTTCTAATAGCGCGGGGAGCTGGGACTTGTGCAGGGAGGTCAACATCATTATTTAACTGCTCACTCTCCTGCACAGTTTGATCTTGTTCAATATCAACTATCTGGGAATCCGAGTCATTAACCTGAGCTGTGTCTTGTCCCTGTGCTATGTGAATACTCAGGTTTGAGGTACCATTATCATGTGTATCAGAATCTAAGATTGCACTTCCTTCAACCTGAGAAGGTATGTCTATCCACGGTGAATCTGGTGATGGACTTAAAGGGGATAGATTAGGGGAAAGACTAAGGCCTAGGGATTATCTCCTTTCGTTATTGATCTTTGACACTACTTGTACCATATAATTTTCTATAGTGTTACCCCCCGCCACTAGGTTCTTTTTAGGCATTCTTATTTAATCTAATATTAAATCCCAAACTTTAACGTTCGTAAACTGTAAGAGGGCACACAGTAAATATGATGCAAATATGTCCGCGATGTAAGTTATAATCAAGGGTAATTAGTCTTACTGCAACCAAGCAGATCAGGTTCAGCAGGGGCAGAGTGGCGTGCCCAGTCCAGTCTCAGCCTGTCTCGGACTGTCTAAGACTGTCCGCCCTTTGTCCGGGCTTCGTCCGGCGTCCCGCACACGCGTCCCGCTGTGCGTCAATAGCACGTTTTTGTAGGAGGAGCAGGGGGCGAGAAGAGACTCCAGGTGCGCTACGTTGATCCTGCGCGGAACCCTGGGCCTCGCAGTCCCGGCCCCTGTTACAGCAGCCTTTCACTCTCCTCAGCGATGGAAAATAATCACCTCTCCACACTTTACTGCAGGCAAACGGGAAGGGTCAGAAGCAGAGACACGGTCTCTGAACACAGCTGCGAGCGGCTCCCGCGGAGCGGGGGCCGCGAGCTGTTTTAAAGCACAAGCCAGGCAATCAGGGAGGAGCAGGGGCGGGAAGAGACTCCAGGTGCGCTACGTCGATCCTGCGCAGAACCCTGGGTCTCGCAGTCCCGGCCCCTGTTACAGCAGCCTTTCACTCTCCTCAGCGATGGAAAATAATCACCTCTCCACACTTAACTGCAGGCGAACGGGAAGGGTCAGAAGCAGAGACACGGTCTCTGAACACAGCTGCGAGCGGCACCCGCGGAGCGGGAGCCGCGAGCTGTTTTAAAGCACAAGCCAGGCAATCAGGGAGGAGCAGGGGCTGGAAGAGACTCCAGGTGCGCTACGTTGATCCTGCGCGGAACCCTGGGTCTCGCAGTCCCGGCCCCTGTTACAGCAGCCTTTCACTCTCCTCAGCGATGGAAAATAATCACCTCTCCACACTTTACTGCAGGCGAACGGGAAGGGTCAGAAGCAGAGACACGGTCTCTGAACACAGCTGCAAGTGTGTTCACCATCCCACAGCTAGAGTATTGGTCAACGGGAATTTATCAGCACCCATAGATACCAAAAGAGGGACAAGGTAGGGATGTCCTCTTTCACCTCTGCTTTTCAACTTATATATTGAGTCCTTGGCAGAGAAGATCAGGCTAGACATGAGTATTGTACCCTTTAAATTTAGGAATTGGGAAAGGAAAGTGTCATTATATGCTGACGATATGCTGATATATACGTCGGATCCAATACAGGCAATTCCGTTAATATATAGTGCCCCAATTCAGTTTGGTCAGCTCTCTGGGTATCAGATCAACCAGCCCAAAACAGAATGTATGCTTTTGAATGTGGAAGCTCAGCTTCCTATGTTAAAACATAAGATAAGATATCTAGGAGTTCAAGTCACCCAGGATACCGCAAAATTAATGGATAGAAATCTAGATAAAGCAAATAAAGAAATTTCTGAGGCATTAAAGGGCTGGTCTTTTCTACCCCTTACACTAATCAGAAGAGTCAATATTATAAAGATGATGCTTCTTCCCAAATTGATCTTTTTGTTCCAGAATATACCCCTAGCGTTTAATGAAGTGAAGCTCAGACAAATGCAAGCTAAATTTAATTCCTTTGTATGGGCCTCAAAGGGTATCAGGATTTTGTGGAGGAAACTGAGCAGGAAAAAAAGTAAAGGCGGTTTGTGTGCCCCGGATATGAAACTGTATGCATGGACCCTACTAATTAAAGCAGGGATTCCGCTTTTTAACTGTCCAGACAGATCAGAAGCAGGCATAATGTTCATGGAAATGTTGACAGGAATCCAAGGGGGTTTAAATGGCTTTCTATACAAATTTGGGGACCCACGCTTCTTCAAAAAGGTGCGTTTGAAGATGTTGAGGGATATGGCCTATACTTGGGCTAGAATAAGGAAGGCGCTGAAACGTACCTACTACACAGCCATGTCTCCCATCTGGGATTCTCCTGGTTCTCCGGAGTGGACTAAAGACATTCTCGCAAAGCCTTTGTTAGATGCAGACATTAAGTATTGGTCTCAACTAATGCCTGAGGGGAAGTTTGTATCCTGGGAGGAGATTTCTGGCATGACTAACAATAACTTATCTAAGTTTAAAAACTTTCAAATAAAGAGCTGGAGCGAGGCGGTAGGATTGCAAGTAGGAACCACCAGCGCTTTAGAAGTTTTGCTCCAAGGGAAGAACAGGAAAATAAAGACAGCAATCCTCTATTGGGCCATTTTAGAAGCGGAAGACGGCGATTTTACCTTGCCAGTTCATCTGTCGGGAGAACATATTTTGGACGTCGATCTGGAGAATTTATGGCAAGTATCTTTTGACATACTACACAGCACAGTCTCTCCCGCCAATTTAAAACGCAACCATTTTTTTCCTCTTCACAGAGTATATTGGTCCCCAGCTAAGCTGGCTACATTTTCAAAGGACAGTATACCTTGCTGTCCAAAATGTAAGATGGAAAAAGCAGACGATCTCCATATGTTTTTAACATGTCCAGTCTTGTATAATTACTGGTGTGCGGTATCTGAAGGTATGGAAAGTATGTTGAAGTTAAATATACAGGTTAGTACGTTATTTATATTTTTTGGTATTTCCTCAAATTTTGAATCACTCTCTCGAGATGTTAATAAGTTGCTGTTTTATTTAGTTATATTAGCTCGAAGAGAAATATGCAAACTATGGATAAAAGATACAGCACCAACTTATTTAGACTGGATTACTTCAATTAAATATACTTTGAAACTAGATAGCATAAATTGAAAGAGGAAAAAACATTTCTGGACTCCGTGCATTTCCTGGTTGGATAAACTTTAAGAACAAGGTCCAATGATTATGCCTTTTTGTAGAGTAATGTACCCTAAGATCAGTTTCATGGTGGTTAGTTAGATGAACTGAATTGATTTTATATCAGCAGGGTACCTACAAAAAGTGCTTCCAATAAGATCTTCGGAGTTCATAAGTATTCCTGGGCACACCTGCTGTCAGTGGATGGTAACGGTTGAAGGAACTTCGAGAATATCTTTTGGCGTATGAGGACTAAAAAGAGAAAAAAAAGAGCATCAGGGCCAGTAAAATCAATAATGTGGACGAGTTGTGTCTACCCTCCCCTTCCTTTCCCTCTCCTCCCCTCAACCCTCCTGTCCACCCCGCACCCTTCTTGTTGTGCCCCCCCCCTCCCCTCCCCCCCCCCATGTCCTGGCTGGAACAGCAGCTGCACTGATTTCATCTGTATCATCCCAAATCGACACTGTAGGGCCAGTTTCAACAGAAATGAACGCACATTGTGGGAGGAAGTCTAAGACGAGTAACTTTAAGCTCTTTCTGGGAATCGAGCTCCCAGTTTTTAGCTTTGTTAGTAATTAGGGCCTTATTGAGAGGTTTTCGGACAGTTTACTCCGCCATAAACGTATTAGATATAAATCATATAATGCACTTGTAAGAAGGCGTACAAGGTACAGGAAATATTTTGCAAATATAATTGATCCATATAACTTTTCAAATACATTCCTTTCTCCACACTGTAAACATAAATACGGTGTGACTGTGTATGTGTGCAAGCACGACCGTATTATTTGCCGCCATGCACACGAGAAAATAATACGCAGTGAAAGTTGCATTGCTTTAAAATGTAGATATTAAATCAAAGGCATATCATGACTCTGGAAGGTGAATAATTCAGACGATACGGCATGCTTCATAGAACTGAAACTCAGCACTGCTGGTTTTATTGAAAGAGAAGTTTCTTTCAGATGCCAAGGGATCATAAAGACGGTGGATAGCTATAATCAGGGCGCCGACTTTAGAAATGCTTTTCCTTTGCTTTATATATCTTTGTGAGCATTAATCACAGACACTGCAGAGCATATTCAATTAAAGAGTGCTTCATGTGGGCAAGGAAATAAAATGATGTTAAATGATGATGTTCACAAATTGTATAGCAGGACTCATTTGTATTCTAAGTATTAAATTCCTCATCTCACTTTGAAAATTCTGACACTTTTGCACATTTCCAACATTATCCACGTTTAGCGAAAATCTATTTATTGAGAACATTAATGACCATAATGAGTGATATGACCGAGGTGAAAAGGTAAAGATTTAGATATTACTTCGTGTAACCTAAGAAGGGTAATGAATATTCTCCCCTGCTCATAGAAGAGAAGAACCAACCACATAAATGTATAAGGCAATGAGGTAGAACAAATGAAATCTTCATGGTTGCAGTAGTTGTGTTTTTGTGTGCTCATATTATTAATTAATATGAAGGTCCTGTTCCTTGCTGTTTTCGTTTTATGACAGGCAGTGAACTCATCGTACTCTGTAAGTTTTTTATTTTAAGTAACATTTCTGTCCTCGAATGGTGTCACGAAAATGAATTGTGAAGAGCTGACGTGGAAAGCCAGCAAATCTTATCATGATTGACTGGCACTTCACCACGATTAATCCCAGTATGGACAAATGTGGGAAAATAAGTGACTAAAGCACGTTCAAGTGGGATAGGCTTCAGAAGTTCCTTCCTGGCCTAAAAAGAATCCAATGGAAACTGTATTGATGAAAATTCATAACCCTAAAACCCCTTCTCCCTGTCACAGTCAATTATTCAATTATCAGGAGTGCCTCCTCCTCAGAACCACCTCACTACTCAAGTCTTTCTTCCTTTTTCATACAAGAGCAATGCACCCTACCCACCACAATGCCCCCTCTCCCTGAAATACTCAGCTTGTGTGTGTGCTTGTCTTCTGACAGAATCATATCAAGTATAGTATGTTTGCTTTGTGCCTTGGGTGAGTATGATGTGGTGGGCTGAGCTATTCCTGTCCCCGTGCCTATGTGCATGCCCTCACTTCCGAGAACTACATTCTACTGGGAGACCTCAACTTCCACCTAGAAAAGACAAACAACAGCAACACCACCACCCTTCTTGACAACCTGGCCAATCTCGGACTCAAACAACTTGTTGACACCCCCACCCACCTTGCTGGTCACACGCTCGACCATATCTTCACCTCCAGCAAAGACATCTCCTTCGATCACACCACAGCTCTCCATTGGACAGACCACAACTGCGTGCACTTCAGCTACAAAAAGACCACGACCCACAACCCCCCACAATCTATTCCTCGAAGGAACTGGAACAAAATCACCACAGACCAACTCCTCACATCGCTCAACCAAAACCCTCCTGCCATACCATCGGACCCAAACCAAGCCACCACCAAACTCACACAATGGATCACCCACAGCGCTGACGTATTAGTAACCCTGAAACACCATCAGATCAAACAAGGTAGCAAAAAGGCCCCCTGGTTCAACGATGACCTCAAGAAATCCAAGAAGTTATGTCGTACCCTCGAGAAAACCCGGAGAAAAAACCCAACCTCCGACAACCTGACCACATTCAAGGACGCCACCCGCAAACACCACCAATTGATCCGTTCCACCAAGAAATCAGCATTCAAGGATCGACTCGACAACTCGACAACAACTATTCAACATCGTCAAAGAATTTACCAACCCCACCGCCGGCACCAACAACATCACTCCCTCCCAAGACCTCTGCGACTTTTTATCCTCTTTCTTCCACAACAAAATCGCCGACATACATAACAGCTTTGAAAACCAGTCCGATGAACAGCCCACGCCACCCACCTCTGAACCTAAACAGCTCCCTCACAACCTTTTCGCCTGGAACCCAATCACCACTGAAGACACCATCCGCCTGATGAACTCCATTCACTCAGGATCGTCAACCGACCCATGTCCCCACCACATCTTCAACAAAGCAGACTCCATCATCGCACCCCATCTCCGAGACATCATTAACCGTTCCTTTAACTCCGCCACCTTCCCGGAAAGCAGGAAACATGCCAAACTCAGCACCCTTCTGAAGAAACCCACAGCAGACCCCTCTGAACTTAAGAACTACCGACCCATCTCACTCCTCCCATTCCCTGCCAAAGTCATTGAGAAAGCCGTCAATAGTCAGCTCGCCACCTTCCTTGAATCCAACAATTCCCTCGACCCTTCTCAGTCCGGCTTCCGAGCCAAACACAGCACCGAAACCGCCCTCATCGCAGCTAGAGACGATATCCGAACGCTACTGGACAACGGAGAAACAGTTGCCCTCATCCTACTTGACCTCTCTGCCGCCTTCGAAACAGTCTGTCACAGCACCCTCATATAATGCCTCAGCAACGTCGGAATACAAGGAAAAGCTCTGGACTGGATCATCTCGTTCCTCGCCGGGAGAACCCAGAGAGTCCGCCTCCCCATTCAAATCAGAGGCCACAGAAGTCATCTGTGGTGTACCACAAGGATCTTCACTCAGCCCCACCCTCTTCAACGTATACACGAGTCCACTCGCATCCATTGCGCGCCAACACAACCTCAACATCATCTCCTACGCAGACGACACCCAGTTGATCCTCGCCCTCACCAAAGACCCCAACACTGCCAAATCCAATCTACACGAAGGAATGAAAGAAGTTGCCGAATGGATGAAGAACAGCCGTTTAAAACTTAATTCGGACAAAACGGAAGTCCTCATCTTAGGATCATCCCCCTCTGCTTGAGACAACTCATGGTGGCCACCGGCCCTGGGTACAGCACCCATACCCACAGATCACGCACGCAACCTGGGCTTCATCCTAGACTCCTCCCTCTCAATGACCAGACAAGTCAACGCTGTCTCATCTTCATGCTTCAACATCCTACGTATGCTCAAAAAAATCTTCCGCTGGATCCCCACTGAAACAAGAAAGACAGTCACCCACGCATTGGTCACCAGCCGACTGGATTATGGAAATACCCTTCACCCCAGGACCACAGCCAAACTACAGAAGAAACTCCAACGCATTCAAAACGCCTCAGCCAGAATCATACTGGACATTCCCCGTCATGCTCACATTTCGGGTCACCTGAAGGATCTCCACTGGCTCCCCGTCAACAAGAGAATAACGTTCCGTCTCCTCACCCACGCACACAAGGCCCTGTATGACCTAGGACCCGAATGCCTCAACACACGACTGTCCTTCTACACACCCACCTGGCAACTACCATCATCCAATCTAGCCCTCGCCGCAATTCTGCGCATCCAAAGATCCACCATGGGAGGACGATCCTTCTCCTACTTAGCGGCCAAAACCTGGAATTCTCTCCCCACTCACCTTCGACTTACACAGAACCACCTCTCCTTCAGAAAGCAACTTAAAACCTGGTTATTCGATAAGTAATGCACCACCCTCCCTCAAGCGCCCTGAGACCCTCTGGGTGAGTAGTGCGCTATACAAATTTCGGAATTTGAACTTGAAGTCCAGGAGGGTTGTTTTCGCCCCTTCAAAGCAGGGGAGTCAGCCACCTCGTGGAACGACGTAGGCATTGAGGCGAAGCACAGAGAGATGGGGGGTCGTGGGGGGAGGTTAGAGTGACAAGAGCTTGCAAGACAAGATCCTGTCAGTACAGAAACCCATCAGAAACATGAAGCCACGGCTGTGGAGAAAATTCAAGACAATGAACAGAATGTTCTGCCCCAGTGCAGCAATGGCACACTGCTTAAAACGTACGAGAGGCACCATACGGAGGAGGAGAGGAAGCCTATCAAGGGAAGATTTACAGACTTTAAACAAGCAGCGATTACCACTGTGTTAAATGGTCCTGCTGCCAAGAAGCACTTACTAGGCTGCACTAATGATGAGGAGCAGAAAGCAGGGCCCAAAGGAAAATATGTGGAAGCAGCCCATTATTAACAGATGCGGATCGACATCAGAGAAGTATTGGAATTTGAACCTTCTGCATAGACATCAGAAGTAGATTTTTTCCCAATATAAGGAGCAGAATGCGAATCTGCTACCGTCCCGTTTTGAAGAAAATGTTTTTCGAGATTGGAAGGACATTGACAGGTCTACTGCTTATCACTTCCTCAACAAAAGATGTACCCTGTAAAAAAACAATAATTATTTTCCTAAAATGCCCATGGTTAATTCCCTGCTCTCAAATATGACTCGTTCTACATCTCTCGCCTCTGCAGTATAACTGTTATCGGATCCCTGCAACAATAAAGCTGAAAGCTCCATGAAGCATGATCACGCAGCATCAAACTTTACGGTTAAAATACATTTATATGCTGCATCTAAAGAACGGACAATACTGAAAGACTTCCAGTCCCTTTTTGATTGTTTGCAAGAAGATGAAGCCACTAATGCAATTTTTTCCGAAGTTACTGTCCAACCCAATGTTTGACCCCTTGGGGTTTGCTTCAATGGTGGCAAGAGAGGCAGTGGCAGGCAGAAGATTGCTGAGGCTACACTTATAGAAAGTAGTCCCTTTCCAGTGGTCACTGATTCATAAGATGCCGATTATAGGTAAGAAACCTTTGGAATGGAAACTGAAGGACTTACTTTAAAAAACAAAAATAGGATGATGGATGGAATGCTTGAATTAATCTCAGCCACTGGAAATCGCCTGGGGCCACATTCCAAACCATATTTTTTTTTCCTCCATGCCAGTCCGGTTTGGACCCAGCTATATACACATCACTCTTGAACCTGCTCCTGTTGGGAACAGTCCACCCCGAACTGCCAGGCCAGGTCCTCCTTGGACAGGAAACAAGCATCTTGGGACCGGTTTGGGGGTATCACCCCTCATCAGCCAAGCTAGTTTGAATCTAGCAGCACAGTGAGCCCGGGACCCAACTCTCGGCTTACCCAGCGCACTGAGGGCATCAAATAATGAAAAAACAACAAGATGATGGATGGAATGCTTGAATTAATCTCAGCCACTGACAATTGCCTGGGGCTGCATCCCAAACCATCATTTTTTTGCCCGCCATGCCAGCCCAGTTTGGACCCAGCTATATACAAATCATTCTTGAACCTGCTCCCCATGGAAACAGTCAAGCCCGAACTGCCAGGCCAGGCCCTCCCTGTATCATAAACAAGCATCCTGGAACTTGTTTCAAGGTATCACCCCATATCAGCCTGGCTAGCTTGAATCCATTGGCACAGTGTGCCCAGGACCCATGTCTGGACATACCAGGGAGGCAAATACAAGAACAACAAGGTGATGGATGGAATGCTTAAATTCATCTCAACCACTGGCAATTGCTTGGGCTGCATCTCAAAATATCGGTTTTTTTGCCCACCATACCACCCCAGTTTGGACCCAGTGATGGCGCGAGATTACAAGTCCAATTAATCATACTCACCTGGGCCCATGAACATTCACACTTGAACCAGTAATCCAACTTGACTTCATGCCTATCAGAGTTTTATTCACCTTAGAACTTATAGCTGTACACCATGACTTACCAATCCTTGTCACTTGTGCGCTAAGTTCTAAACCTAAGGATCAAGGGAGTTAGAATAATAGGTAATAATATCACATTTATTTCCATAAAATAACCACAGACTCGGGAAAAGTTGTAAACACTTTATCTATGCAATATTTAGTGAGTTAGTGTCCAATACAGACTATTTAACTGTTTATCAAGGATAAGAATAATAATCAAAACAAAAATCTTTGGAGACTTATTCAGGACTTTAGACATTGGTACCTGGGAAGGGTGAGAAAGTTAAACGGTACAAGTACATACCACATAGATTATATTTACCTAGAATGGTGCGAGAAACAACCCTGGCCATGGGCTGGGACAAGAGAAAAGCTCCAGACTAATCAGGTGCCAACAGGACAGGTGAAGAATAGGACAGGTAGCCTCCGCTAAGTGCAACGCCAGCGTTACAGCCCTCTCTACAGCTACTCTCGGACTCAGCTTCTCCCTCAGCAAACTCTTGATTCTTCTGTCAAAGTGCTCGACCAGAACTCTGCTCTCGATTCTCCTTCAGCATAAGTTGGGTCAGTGACTGGTCTGTGACAAGTCGGACAGACTAACTGACTAAGCCTACCTTAGTTAGACCATTTCAGTTCGTGTACCATCCCCTTAATGTTGCAATTTCTATGTGTTCCCTTCATTTGATTGGTCAGGAAGACGAGGAGAGGTCATCACACCATACTAAAATGAGTTCATTTCAATTCGATATAGTTGATCAATGTTCTGGCCCATAAATTACTTTCCCATGATTTTATTCCACCCAGCAATAATATTTCATTTTAATATACAATGTTTAACAAATTTGCAAGTCGTCTTCCTTTTTCAAAGTCATGGGGTGAGTATCCCAGGTGTATCGCGGGTAAGACAGTCTTTGGCAAGGTTTCAATGCCACTGCTCGAGGTCTCTGAGTGCTCCTGGCACATGCGCAGAGGGATTTCAATATGGCGATTCAAGTCACCCTTCAGGCCCAAATACGAGCTATTAAAGAAGACAAAGAGAGACACATTAGAATACAAAAAGAAAATGAATGTTCTGTATACCACTTATTTCTACTCTAACCCCATTACTTTATTTAAACTATAGCTTTAATAGTTAGGCAGAACACACAAGTTTTAGTTCAGGCAGGAGCATGTGCATTAGTATGTAAAGCATGAAACGGCCAGCTTTGGTACTTGTGCGCAGCTACAAGAAATTCCCACCAAAAGCATGGATATGTCATACTACGTAGATGTAGTAGACGCATGCGTGGAAAGATTCCCGCGTTTTGGGCGGCTATATTAGGACACTCGGGTAACTGTTAGTAAAACACATACGCAAGCTTCCCTTATATACTAGAAATGTCGTGCTGTGCTGTTTTATTACTCACAAAACATGTTGGTTAATTTGTTACATGGTATTTTGAGAGGATTGAATACAAGCAAGTTTCTGTACTTATGAATCCGTGCTCCATCACCAGTGATATGCAAATAAGTCTTGACCTTGCTCTCCATGGGAACAGTCCATCTCAAACTGCCAGGGCAGTTCCTATCTGGATGGGAAACAAGCATTATGGGACCGGTTTTGGTGTATCACCCCTCGTCAGCCAGGCTACCTTTAATCCAGTGGCACAGTGTGTCTGGGACCCAACGTCTGGTCAAACCTGGTGTAGTTAGGGCAGCAAATGCAAAAACAAGAAGGTGAGGGATGGAATGCCTGAATTAATCTCACACACTGGCAATTGCTTGGGCCAGTCCAGAGAGAACCTTGCCAGGCAGTTCGGGATGGACTGTTACAATCAGGAGCAGGATCAAAATTGATTTGCATATGGCTTGGTCCAAACTGTAATGGCATGTTAAGCATAACATTATGGGACTGGGGGTGAATGTTTGATTTGTTCAAATAAAATTTAACAATAGGAGAGACAGGGCACTAAGAGGCACTCCTCATCCCCTTATAAAAATTAAACAATAAAGGAGTGACTTACGGCGCAAATCAAAAGAAGAGGGCTAATGATTGCAACCCCAAAAAATCCAGAAAAAATCAAAAAAGTGTGTGACATGGGAACAACCTGTTAAGTGTTTGAAAGAACCCTCACTCACCAACCTAGTTGGTGACATGCTTCATCATAGGGTTCCCACGGGGAAGACCGAATGCCTCCCCGGTGTATTACGACACCTGTAATTACAGTGGAGCTGTTTTTTAAAATTTTTGAAGTGATATAGTGATTGTGAAAGTGAAGTTAAAAAGAAGCAAAGTAGATCCCAAAATTAATTTTAATACGGGAACTACAAGCAAATGTTAAAATCATGTGAGGAGGACACAGGATGGTTATAAATTTGAACAAATGTATCCTTAGAAAAAAGAAAGGGTCGACATGTTTCTGCTCGCGTTTATCAAGCTTTTGTCATTGGTTAGTGGAGCCTGGCTTTGCTTCCTGTTCCAAGAAAAGGAGAGTAGGAGCAGAGATGCAGGACCCAGCAGTAACACAAGTTTTTTTAATTTATTGAGCACCCTAATTCCCGCGTGACTCCTCCCCCACAACACCCCTCCCCCTGCCCAACACCCACAAGCCATGCTAGCTGCCACTGACTCTGTTCCCACACTGGCTCTTGTTTAAAAATGTTTAACTCCAAAATGTACTAGTGTCCAAATGTCTTGAAACCTCACTTTAACCTAGACATGGTTGAAAACTAGCATCACCTTTCAGGGATCATTCTATGGATAAAAATCAATGAAAATGCTTAACTGCACATATGAATGGCCACATACATAACTATAACTAATTGGGGCCAGACCAATCTGCCTGATTTTCGAGGACAGTTCAGAGCAGCATCCCTCATGATATTTGATTGAGGCCACATCTGTTTTACTATTATATTATATAACCACAGCCTTTGTCACTTCAGCCCACAATATCCTTGTGCTCCCTTGTGTGGTGCAAGGACGATGCAAAGCCTTGATACATATGGACATAATGTCTTGACATACCTTCTCATCTGTATGCTGGCAATATGCATTTGCATCTAAAACTTAACTCCCCTGTTTCAATTAAAAATCCAAAATGCAGCTCAGCTACAAGCCAACAAAGGATGTACCTAACACATAAAATTCAAAATAGCAAATAATGAATTTTCCCTTTTGATCCTTGGCAAAAACAATAACATTGTGCAATCTTGGGAAAAATACAAAATGATCCAACATCAAGACATAAATATCCATGTTAGTAAAACATCTTAGCGTCTCTGTTGGTGAAAAACATAAATTAAAAAATACGGACCATGGTAAATAAAACTCTTCAAACACTCCCTCTTGCACCAAAAGTTTAAATACTTCTGTAGAAGCCCTAGCCATTTCTCATTTAGTATTCTTCCAAAAAATCACCATGCCACAATAAATTTGTTTGCCATTTCATAGCTTGCTTCCCATCTATCTAAAAAAACATGGTACATCGCGGTTCTCTTATCAAGCCAAACATCTTCTGCCTTTGGAAGCAAAATACATAGTCAAAACAACATTACATTTTACCAGAACACCATGAAATATCTAATAAATAAACTTGATGTCCCAGGAAGTTCGATCATACTTTAAAAAAATATATTTTTATTGAGTTTTGAAACAATGCAGAAGGTACTGCAGACAGTGATCATCAACTACAAAAATTACAGCAGTACATTTTCTCAATACAGTAAAGGATATACTGACCGCAGTAGTCCATTGCATAGAAAGAACAGGGGGAGGGGAAACAGGAAACAAACAAGAAAACTGATCCACTCAGCATGTCACATCTGCGTTCCCAATGAAGGTGGGGCTATCAGTAATGTCCACATCATTCAGTGACTCACAAAGGCCTAAGTACGTTGAACTGTTACAGGGCAGGTGTTATTTACACACTCACTAGTTGGCCTGATGTTCCAGCCTCTACTGTAGCCACTCCACCCCGGTCTCCGCTGAAGCCACTCGGACACGCGGGAACACCTCTTGGTGAAGCCATTTGTCTTTAGGACAGGAGCATGTAAGCAAGAGTTCTCAGAAACAGTACACTGTTCCTGGCAGTAGGCAGCATCCCTAAGCCAGTCAATAGCAAGTGGTAGAGAATACAACCCCCACCACATCTCAACACTGCACTTGGTGAGCAGAAGGAAGAGCACCACAAGTTTACGTCTCTTGGGCGGCATGTCCTGGATATATTCCAACAATGGGACAGCACTCAAGGAGATGCTCTTGAATATAAGAAAGCATAGTAAAGATATCATTCCAATAATCAGGAATTCCTGGGGAGTACCAGGCAAGGTGTAATAAACCAGCAATTGGGAAGGAACAACGTGCAGAGCGTGTGTCTGTGCACAGGCCCATTTTAAACAATTTCTCAGGGGGTTTGATACAGGCGGTGAACAAATTAATGAAACTGTGGCAATAGTTGAAAGAACCATGGGCTGACATATGCCTAGGTATATCCAGCTGGATGAGGGAGCACAGTCTCAAGGAGAAGATATGTAGAAGTCATAACAAGCACCTGCTTATCGTCTTACATGGAGGGTGCATTGTATTCCACCATTTTGCTCCCAACCTCACTCACTAGCAATAGCTCAGGTGGAGCGCAGTGCATACTGTACCTCACCCAGTTAGTCTCTATTTTCTGCAGGGGCAGTTTCACATTCTGAGTCAAAATCACTTCCAAGGTAGTGGCAACCAATCTCGTTAACAAAGAGCCAAGTGAAGGAAGGTAAGTTTGGCCCCTTACAATGGCACCAGAAAAAGTTAGTTTAGTCTCTAGGAGCATCCGCCACCAGACCCTTTCATCCCTAGGTGAATTGGTCAAGATGAGCGGCGTTTGCCACCAGTTCGCATGAGTAGGGGAATCCATACTCCTGCGCAATCCTGCACCATGATCTGTGGAGCATATATCTAGTCTTAGCCACTCAGGTGATCCTAGTCTTTCCTATAAGCCTTTGACAACGCTTCTCCCGTCTTCACTGTTGGTGAATTTTGCTGCGAGTTTAGGATCAGTGAAGTAATGCATCTTCACATGGTGTAGTATGCTTAACTTTGCAGGATTTAATAGGGAATATTTTGCCTCTGTGGGCTGGAGCATGTGCTTCACTGGAAGGAATTTTTTCTTAGTGGCCTGTACCATCAGTGTAAAATCTGAGTAAATTGAAATTTCATTGCCCTTATAGTGTAACAGTTGTCTTTCACTGGACTGGTGCAGTACCATATACCAATACCTATCATTCAACAGACAGGCTACAATAGGTCGGGGAAAAGTGTCTGAGGGGGTGTGTCAGATATGATCAAGCACTCTTACCTGAGTTGAAAACCAACCTTACCTGTAAGGTGCTTGATCGGTTTTGCAGAGACGCTATGGACCAATCCCCCAGAACCCTACCTTACAGCCTGTGATTCTTGTACATACACTAGGGTGATGGGTAGCAGTCAGGGAGAGAGGCCGGATCTGACGCTACTTGTTGTCTTGTAGTCGACCTGCGAATATACAAGAAGTTCCTTTTAGCAAATGTTCTTATCTTGTCCCTTACTTCCAGTTCTAACTCCTCTCACACTTTTCTTTGATCTTTGTAAGCAGTCTCCTACCTGCGAACTACCTGTCTGGTCTTCGCGTCCTGGATGTCGTCGTTTTGATGTGTCAATGAAGGGTTGTGGCTTTTCTGTCGAAGGTGGTTGATTTGTCCGCCCCCAGACTTGGTTACCAAATTCTAGAAAAGTAAACAACACTTATTTGCACTTTCCTTAAGCCTTTTTCTTTTCCCTGCAAACAAACTTTGAGTTAATCTTACTCACTTCTTCTCCATCTCTCGTAGATCTAGACGACTTCTCCGTGAAGATTCTAGAGTTCTAAGCACTTCAAAACCTTTTTGCTATTGCTGCTGAAACTTCTTAAGTTACAAAATTATATACTACACATCACCTTTATCATACACAACCTGCATTTAAAACATTACATTGACTCATGTACATGCTAGGCTGTTACTCTGAATACTGAAAACAATCTAAGATTTGTCCATGGATTATAGATAAGCAAAATGTCCAAAAAAGTGTCCCATAAATGCTAGCGTTGGGCGCCTTGACGAAGAAAGTACTTAGCTCTTCTTTTCCAGGCTGTCAGAAGAGTCCCAGCGGATGGCTTGCAAAGTCCGACACCTTCAGTGGTACCCGGGAGAACTCCGACGCTGATGTTGTCTCCAAGATGCTCCGAAGACTAAGCGCCTTCTGGAACCCTGGGTGTGGCTTTTATAGCCCAGCCACACCCCGGGACGTTGTAGAACAGCTGCGCGCCACGCCCTGAGCCGTCGTAAGCTCCGCGAGCAGAGCGATGAGTCAGGCTTTCTTTGCGCACCAAAAAGATGCGTGTCGTGTTTTAAACGCGCGTCTTTTTTCCTTTTCAACTGCAGTTGCAGTACAAATTACACAAACATTAAAAGGCCTTCTATTTCCATACATGACAGTGGCTATTTACTAATGAAGTACCAATAAATGACCAAAACCCAACGTGAACCAATTCTCTGCATATGTTAACCCTTTTGCATCTTTCTAGGTACATGGAGTGCTGGTTGCACGGGACAGGGGTGGGTTTCCATGAGTGATATTCCAAGCTTAGATAAAGCTTGGGAAGATGGTTTCATGACAGTACCCTCCCCGTAGAATCCCCCCTAATACTGTTGGAATTGGCTTAGGTTTTTCTGGAAATCGATTATGAAAGGTTTTTAGGACCTTGGGAGAGTTTCTTAAGTTTTCCAGAGGTTCCCAAGAACGGTCTTCCGGACCATAGCCCTTCCAATCCACCAAGTAATATAACTTGCCTTTCTTCCTTTTGGAGTCTAGAACTGCCTTTACCTCATATTCTAAATCACCTTCAATCTCAATTTCGGGAGGATGAATAATTTTCCGAGTGTCAGGATCACAAGGTTTCAGTAGTGAGACATGAAAAACTGGGTGGATTCGATACGAGCTTGGTCATTTCAGCTTCATACTGACTGGATTGACAACTTTTTCTATAGGAAAAGGTCCTATGAATCGAGGACGAAAAGCTTTATGACTTTTCAATCTTAAGTTTTTTGTGGCCAACCAAACATCATCACCCACAGAATAGTTGGGCTGTTTAGACCGATGTTTGTCAGCAAATTTCTTCTGAATTTCTTTTGCATGAATTAAATGCTGTTGAGCCTCTTGTTGAATAGAAAACAGATTGTCTATGAAATCAGTGACCGCTGGCGTATCTGAAACCTTTCTATCTATACCCAACATATCTTTTGGATGAAAACCATGAACACAGAAAAAAGGTGACATACCAGTTGAAGAATGATCTGTATTGTTGTAAGCGAACTCAGCAGCCCATATAATATCTGACCATTCATGCTCATAGGTGGTTAACAAACATCGCAGAAATTGTTCTACTGTCTGATTCGTGCATTCTGTTAGTCCGTCAGTTTGTGGATGATAGCTGGATGACATGCGCACTTCCATTTTTAAAGATTTCCCTAGATTTTGCCAAAAATGTGACACAAACTGTGAACCTCTATCCGATAGCACAACAGACGGAATGCCATGTAGTTTCACAATGTGTGTGACAAAAATGTGTGCCAAATCTAAAGCTGAAGGAAGTTTTTTTAAAGGAATGAAATGAGCATATCTAGAAAAGTGATCTACTATTGTAAGAATGGTGGTGAAGCCTAAAGTTGTACGAGGCAACTCTACAATGAAATCTAAAGACACAGTATGCCAAGGCTGAGGAGGAACTGGCAAAGGCATGAGTAATCCAGATGGGGACTTATGAACTGCTTTGTTTCTGCTACAAATCGTGCATGTTTGTACATATCTTTGGATGTCCGTTAACATGTTCTGCCACCAAAAGCGTCTTTTAATGAGCTGATACATTTTTGTAACCCCTGGGTGGATTGACAACATGGAATCATGATAATTTTGCAATACCTTTTCCTGTAATATTTCATTGGGAACGAAAACTTGGTCATTCATAAACATCATATTGCCTTTCCATTGCAACAAAGGATAAAGCTTGTTCCATTCTTCCCTTGTATGCTCTTGCAGGGCTTTCTCTATATCAATCAAAACATCTGAGTTGATAAGACCAATCTGAAAACGTTCCTCTGAAATTATAGGATGTAACACTTCTTTTCGTAGATTCAAATCATCACTTAAACCTATTCTAGACAAGGCATCAGCTTTGTTATTTTCTTTTCCTGGGCGATAGGTTATGATGAAATCATAATCATTAAAAAACAAAGTCCAACGCAGTTAGCGAGGAGTCATAGCTTTAGCGGATCTAAGTGTCTGTAAATTCCTATGATCCGTGTAAATAGTTACCGGATGTCGAGCCCCTAGCAAGTAGTGTCGCCATTCTTTGAACACAGCTTTAATTGCCAATAGTTCTCGGTCTGCAATTGCATAATTCTGTTCTGGAGGGGATAATTTCCTGGAATAATATGCAATGGGGTGCAATTGTCCAGTTTTTGTACTTCTCTGAGATAAGATTCCCCCTATGGCAAATTGTGAGGCATCAGCTTCTACCATAAAAGGCTGAGAAGGATCGGGATGTTTTAGAACTGGGGCTGTCACAAATTGGTTTTTTAGATCCTGAAAAGCTAATTCAGTTTCTGAGGTCCATTCAAATTTTGTATTTTTGCGTAGTAATTTAGTGATAGGCGTAACCTTATGTGAAAAGTCTTTAATGAAACGCCTATAGAAATTTGCAAATCCCAGAAAACTCTGGATTTGCTTCACAGAGGAGGGACTGGGCCATTCAATTATTGCCTTAACCTTCTTTGGGTCCATTTCAATTCCAGCCGGACTAAGGATATATCCCGAAAAATCTACTGTGGTTACATGGAACAAACTTTTTTCGAGTTTCACGAATAAGGAATTTTGTAAAAGCTGTTGAAGAATGGCTCGTACTTGCTTTACATGCTCTGATTTGTCCTTTGAATAAATGAGGATATCATCGATGTAGACTATACAGCAAATATCCAAAAAGTCTCTTAATACTTCATTTATAAAAAACTGGAATGCTGCTGGAGCATTGCATAGTCCGAAAGGCATTACTTGGTATTCATATAATCCGAATTTGGTTCTGAATGCTGTTTTCCATTCGTCACCCTCTCGGACTCGCACCAAATGATAAGCCCCTCGCAGATCCAGTTTTGTATAAATGGTAGCATCTTTGATTTGATCAAGTAAAGTCGGAATTAAAGGTAAGGGATATTGATTCTTGACTGTCACATTATTGATGGCACGATAGTCAATACAAGGGCGCAATTCTCCTCCCTTCTTCGGGATAAAAAAAGAGGAGAAGAGACTGGGGACTTGGAATGTCGAATAAACCCATTGGCCAAGTATTCATCCAGATAATTACGTAGATGTTCATTTTCCTTCTCAGTCAGAGCGTAAATTCGGCTACAAGGCAACGATGCCCCGGGAACCAAATCTATCTGACAATCAAAATCTCTGTGAGGAGGTAAGGTATTAGCCTTTTTTTTTGTCAAAAACATCTACCAAATCCTGATACTCTTCTGGTACCCCTGCAACTACTAAAACACTCTTGGAATCTTTTGGGAAATCATAACCTTGGATTAACAACTCAGAACCCGGGAATTGATGAAAACATTTAGCATGACAATAATCAGATTTAAATAAAATACTCCTGTTAGTCCAATCAATATAAGGATTGTGTAAAACTAACCAAGGGATCCCCAAAATCAAACCGAATTGAGGAGCATCAATTATGTCAAATGTTATATTTTCCACGTGTTTTTCAGCACAAGTCATCTTTAGGATTTCTGTGTGGTACTGTATGAGACCAGAAGTGAGTTCCTTTCCGTCCACTGCCCTGACTACTTCTGGGGAGTCTTTGACTATTTGTTGTATACCTAACTTCTGGAATAATTTAGTATCAATAAAATTTCCAGTTGCCCCGGAATCTATTAAAGCATCGATGGACCAAGACCAATCCTTATTCACTTGGGACTGAAGAAGAATACGCATGCTGAGGTGACAATGAGAGGCAGTTGGAGTTAAGGAGGCCAAAGTGATAGGTGAACTCGATAGATCGACCTCTTTATCTACCGAGAGAGCTAGTTTTGCGACTGTTGCATTGTTGCTACTTCTGAAGTTTTGATTTTAGGTCTGACAGGACGTGTTGGACAATCTTTTATAAAATGTCCGGTTTTTCCACAGTACATACACTGGTTCAATTTTCGGCGCTTTTCTCTCTCATCTTTAGTGAGGGGTCCTCTAACTGTGCCTATTTGCATTGGCTCTACTGGATCAAGCTTAGCAGGAGAAGACTCTGTTCTTGAATTCCCCGTCTCTTTGAAGACCATCATCCTAAAGTCTGACTTACCCCTTTCTACTTTTCTCTCCGAAATCCTGTGATTTAGTTTAACTACTAGATCTATGAACTCCTCACAATCTGTAGGTGGATCTAAAATCTGTGTTACCATGTCTTTTAAATCGTCGCGTAAACCACGATAAAATAGTGACACGCGTTTCTCCTCAGGCCATTCTGCTTCAATGACCAACCTATTAAAGATTGAAATATAATGCAAAAGATCTGAGGACCCTTGCCTTAAATTTAGTAACTCATGATCTGCTGATTGCACGAACACATGTTTAGCAAACAATTTCTTCATAGCTCTTTTAAATCGCCTTAAGTCATTCAACATTGGATCATTTCTTTCCACGTAGGGTACTGACCATACAGCAGCGTCTCCGCCTAAATAGGACAGGATAAAAGCCACCTTAGATGAGTCATCGGGAAATGCTGTAGGTTTTGCCACAAAATGTAATTGACACTGGTTCAGAAAGATCGTGAATTTGTTACTATCCCCATAAAATCTCTCGGGAGGTGCTAAAGGTACCACTACTGGAGTAACCACTTGAATTTGAGTGCTAGCTGATGTATTTGAGGCAGCTTCACCACTATACAAAGTGTGCATAGTCGGTTGAAAGACTGGTGGTTTTACATAGGATTTTTTATCAGAAGTAAAAGTCCAGGTTTGAGGACTAGGTGCTTGTAATCTATTTTGGATTGCAGTTAAATCCTTTCTTAAGTCTGCATTTTCTGCCCTCATTTCTAATAATACTGCAGCTAAATCCTGCAAAGTGAACTGCTGAGATTCTTCCATAGCGCCTGGGCAAAGCCTTTTGTAGTGGGCTTAGTCTTCTGTCAGATATGATCAAGCACTCTTACCTGAGTTGAAAACCAACCTTACCTGTAAGGTGCTTGATCGGTTTTGCAGAGACGCTATGGACCAATCCCCCAGAACCCTACCTTACAGCCTGTGATTCTTGTACATACACTAGGGTGATGGGTAGCAGTCAGGGAGAGAGGCCGGATCTGACGCTACTTGTTGTCTTGTAGTCGACCTGCGAATATACAAGAAGTTCCTTTTAGCAAATGTTCTTATCTTGTCCCTTACTTCCAGTTCTAACTCCTCTCACACTTTTCTTTGATCTTTGTAAGCAGTCTCCTACCTGCGAACTACCTGTCTGGTCTTCGCGTCCTGGATGTCGTCGTTTTGATGTGTCAATGAAGGGTTGTGGCTTTTCTGTCGAAGGTGGTTGATTTGTCCGCCCCCAGACTTGGTTACCGAATTCTAGAAAAGTAAACAACACTTATTTGCACTTTCCTTAAGCATTTTTCTTTTCCCTGCAAACAAACTTTGAGTTAATCTTACTCACTTCTTCTCCATCTCTCGTAGATCTACACGACTTCTCCGTGAAGATTCTAGAGTTCTAAGCACTTCAAAACCTTTTTGCTATTGCTGCTGAAACTTCTTAAGTTACAAAATTATATACTACACATCACCTTTATCATACACAACCTGCATTTAAAACATTACATTGAGTCATGTACATGCTAGGCTGTTACTCTGAATACTGAAAACAATCTAAGATTTGTCCATGAATTATAGATAAGCAAAATGTCCAAAAAAGTGTCCCATAAATGCTAGCGTTGGGCGCCTCGACGAAGAAAGTACTTAGCTCTTCTTTTCCAGGCTGTCAGAAGAGTCCCAGCGGATGGCTTGCAAAGTCCGACACCTTCAGTGGTAACCGGGAGAACTCCGACGCTGATGTTGTCTCCAAGATGCTCCTAAGACTAAGCGCCTTCTGGAACCCTGGGTGTGGCTTTTATAGCCCAGCCACACCCCGGGACGTTGTAGAACAGCTGCGTGCCACGCCCTGAGCCGCCGTAAGCTCCGCGAGCAGAGCGATGAGTCAGGCTTTCTTTGCGCACCAAAAAGATGCGTGTCGTTTTTTAAACGCGCGTCTTTTTTCCTTTTCAACTGCAGTTGCAGTACAAATTACACAAACGTTAAAAGGCCTTCTATTTCCATACATGACAGTGGCTATTTACTAATGAAGTACCAATAAATGACCAAAACCCAACGTGAACCCATTCTCTGCATATGTTAACCCTTTTGCATCTTTCTAGGTACATGGAGTGCTGGTTGCACGGGACAGGGGTGGGTTTCCATGAGGGATATTCCAAGCTTAGATAAAGCTTGGGAAGATGGTTTCATGACAGGGTGGCTTGGTCCCATAGATCAGTGTGCATGTTCCATTGAAAAAATAGTGGACAGTATCTCTCTGAGGCAAGAGCGGAGCATCTCTTCTATGTGATCTTCCATCCTGCCCATTTCAGTGGACTCAGGCATGCCCAGTATCCAAATGCTGTTCCTTTTGGAGTGTGCCTCTAAGTCTTTGTTTTTGTTGTGGATTACTGCTAGTACTTTTTCCATTCAGAGGAGTTTTTCTCTATCACTGATTGTCCATCTACTTACGAGGTGCGGTGCTCCAGCTGTTCTATTCAATTGTCATGTTTCTCAACTTTTTCTTTTAGGTGGTCAAACCTGTTTGCTAAGAGGTACATTTTAGTATCAATTGTGGTGAGACTTTGGTTTAGGTCCAGAAACATAGCTCTGATTTCAGGTTCGAGGCCTTGGGCAGTTCCGCCGTCTCAAATCTGAGAAGGCTCCACAACGGGGGGATCCATGGTGCGTGTCTGACATCTGTTTTCAAATATGAGCTTCGCCTATTTAGCGTCAGTTTTGCCCATCTTCTGCGAAATAAGAACCTCCATCCGCCAACTGGTTGTACAGGAGTTGAGCTATGCAGTACCTCATTGTTTCCAGGTTTCCACTGACCTCACTCAGCCAATCCGTAGGGGGCATGAGCAGACCACAAGTGCCAGCTCAGTGCACAGGCTCAAATTGGTAGAAACAATGCATCTCCTTCTCTGGCCCCAGGGAGCAGTTGACCATGGGAATTCACTATACCTGGCACCTGGCCCCTCCTCGTTCTGACTCCCCCAGGCAGGCACAAGCAAGCCAGAGACCCACACAGCAGGGACACGCAATCACCCAAAGACAATCATAGTACTTCAGGCAATCCACGTCGTTATCTCTGGTCCCATCTCAGGCTTTCAACACAGTGAGCTCAATGCCTACTTTAATCAGTAGAGAAAGGCACTAAGATCCAGGAAGGACAGCCACCCCTGCTGCAATATCCCAGGGCAGTTCAGACTAAGCCTCCGAGCAGCTAATAAGAGTGGGTCTCCTTATCTTTGTAATCGAGTATATTCATGGAATCTCTACTTTTCAGGAGGCCTTTCAATCCTCAGGCTTCACAAAGGTTAGCCACCACCCTAGCAAACAGCGACATCTTTCTCGCAGGGGCTTAGACAGCTGGTCTGCCAGTTAAACCTTTCCGACGCCACACACGTAGCTCACTCATCAGAGCAATCTGAGCCACATCATTTGCATGACAACATTTGTTGTTTATATAATTGAATGCAGAGGCATGAAAAGATATGTAGGCAGCACAATCAGGACACTGCGGGAGAGAATGAGTGAACATATGAGAGCAGTGAAGCAGGGAGATGTGAGATGTCCTATTGTTGCTCATGTAACAGTGTCAGGCGCAGGCCTCACATAGACAATTAGATTTATTTGGCATAGAACAGGTCCAGCGACACCCAAGGGGGGGGGGGTGATAGAGAATTGGCCCTGCGCAGATAAGAAGCACTATGGACCCTCAGAGTTCGTAGCACAGAGATCGGGCTGAACATTGATCTAGAATTGGATTACTTCCTAGGAAGATGAGTACATGGAGCTGCCACAGTTTATGTATAATGATTAACACACAGGCTTTTGGCTCTTTTTATGACCTTGAATCAATAAGAATCTGTTCATTAACAGCTCACACAGCACTATGGTTACATACTGAAAGAATAGTGTGAATGATTTACATTAACAGCATACATGGTTGTTGTGTTGTTTTTCTTATAATGATTTGTCACTACACTGTTCTCCCCATGAGCATTGAATGTTTCAATATGTTTTTGAATATTAATTTCCTTGTGTCCCTTACAATGATTTGACAATGGGGATCTTAGGAGATGAATAATATACACTCTTTTGAATTGAAAACTTTTGCTCTGCATGTATGCACAAGACTTAAATGTCCCGGAATCTGGGTAATGCATGTTTTAGGGACCATTGGGCACTACACACTTCATAATTGGAACACGATATTGCCATAGCATACATTTTTCTAACACCATTTGGGATGCCCTAGTCATAACGGACTAACGTCAATAATGCGCTAGATATAGCGTTTATTTTAATAATTTTCTAACGATCATACTACCACTCACCTCACACGACAGAAAATGGCCACACAACTTTCAACTGGTTAAATGTTAATTGATTATAAGCATTATCAGTGTGTGACAACTGTGTTGGGTTCAAAACAACATGAATACCCATTACCAATTGCTATTTCAGGTATCATTACAAAATGGCCGCCAACATAACACAGGGCTTTACACACAGGTCCGTCCATTTTCTCTTTTGCGGAGGAAGAATGGGCGATTGGCCTTCCTCAGTTTTCATCACACTTCCTTTGGAACCGGTACAAAGGTATGGAGAACGGGAGCCTCATTCGTGCACCATACTCGGTTACACGAGGAGCGGCGTCCCTGTTTGGTCACCTTTGTAACAACTAAAGGTAAGGAGCTTAGCGACCAGGGAAATTTTGCACATAGACCAGCTGAATATGGTAGTTTGGCAAATTTTACCATGCAGCCTAACTTATTTGTTAAAAACGAGATAACCCTCAAAAAACCATAATGTGTAGGATAGCTTATAACGCTCAAAACTCAGGTAGAAAATAATATTGGCACCAACAGTGCATCTTTTGATTTGTACCGATCTTGGTTATGGCATTTAAATATAGAGCATTTGATCTCACTGTGAATTTGGAATAAGCATGCAAAAACGTACATGGTGGTATCAAGCAGTGTGTCCATTAGCTAACTAGATTGGAAGCTGTGTTGCATAAGTAGTGACTACACACTATTATGCTTCACTGCTGAGGTCTAATAACACTTTAATGCACTCACTTGGGATAAAATTTGAAGACAGTGACTGATATAAGGAGATTAAATAGTTACTTGGGGTAATTTTAATAATGATTGATACATCATTGGTTATATATGTCTTTTAGATTTTGAGTGTTTCGGACTTACGGGGATCTCTTGGTCACAAGGTCGAGTATTTGGGACGTCGCAGAGAGAGAGAACCCTTTGTGGGTTGGAAGTATCACCACAAATAAAGTAGGTGATCAACTGGTTCATTGTATTCACATAACGACATGCTCATATTATTTTGCCTTGACAGATTTATTTATGTTGAGGACATTTGTATGTTTCTAACAGGGATTCCTAAAAAGAAGAAAATAGGTATTTCATATACTCCCCAACCACTACATGGGTTTGCCTGTAGGTTTGAACATTGACACTCTCAGAGATGTGATCCAACTTCACTCTAGAAATTCCCCCACTTTGATTATCATGCACAATTCAAATAGACTGGTCTTTTTAATTATTCCTGATTGGCACTATATATATTCCTTTTTATGCACGTTTTTTACCTAGACTCCACCTGTATAAAATATTTTTTCACTTCATCTGCACTTTGGGAATCTGGATCCTTTGATCCTGAGATTGACGGGGCACTTCAGTAGGTGTTTGGTTTACTGGTGAATTACGTCTTGTGCATGTGGGCACACAACCACTGCGGCATCACATTGTTGTGATTTGTTTGCACTGGCCACTGAAAGCGACACATTTTTTTGTATACACCAAATGTTTAAGAGGTGATACCATGAGTATTTATTTTGTTTCTTGTGCAGCCTTGATAAAGTCGCGGGCCGAACTCCCATGTATGCGACGAAACACGTGTTGGCTATCTGAACACCCAGAAATAAAAGGAAAAGAACTGAACACACCTACTTACATTTAATCTGTGCTTACATTATGTATGTCCACGTTATTGCTATATAACATACGTGTGCTGAGGATTTCTGTTGTATATTTTTTAGTGAAGATTGTTTTCAAATTGTGTGTTTGAAAATGCCACTTTTAGAAAGTACTATAATAATAACAGTGGTACAAGCACAAAATTACATAAAAAGAAACAACATTTGTTATGAATACGAATGAAAACAGTATTGAAAACAGTATAAATAGGACAAAAGTCGTAGCAAATCAAAAAAAGATTATGAAAAGGTACCCATAATAATCAAACAATATCTATTGCAGAAACATCTTTTACTAAAAAATTATATAAAATGACAATAAGCCACTGTTCAAAAGGTGCTCATACAGTTACTATTTAAATATTAGAAAAGACACAATCAACAGTGTAAACAATGATTGATTGATTGAAGCTTTATTTCGAGAAAAAAATATCTTAAAAGCATTGACAGCACAATAAAAGACCACAATCTATACATCATTCATATTGCTAATTATTAAAACTTGCTTATAAACAGAGAAAAACTACATAAAAAGATACCGGTGAAAACACTCATTAGATATGTACAGAAAGCCTTTTTGATCGGATGGACCAAGTCCATCTTAAAAATTTGGACACACCACATATAAAAGGAGTATGGGTATCTGACATCAAAATGCGAAGTGCCACAATATGATGCTGGGTGCCTAATTCCCTGCAAATTGGGCGTAACCAGCATTTTCTCGGTGCTTCATAAGCCGGACATTCAAACAACATGTGAGCAACGGACTCTTCTCTAGTCAGACAGAATGGGCAAAAAGGTGAAGTCTGATGCAGAGGGTTCCAACGCGCAGTCAGTTCACCTACTGGAAGGATACCCACCCTAAATCTGAAATACAAGGCCCGGTCAGATGGCGTCAAAATTGTATCAAGGTACGGTTCATAAACCGCCACATCCTTGATCCTTAAAAACTCTACAGTTGTTCTGCCATGCAACGAGTTAGAACTATTTTTGCTGGATATCCAGCTCCAATATAACTTTTTGAGAACAGCTTTGGGGGGGCAGATCTAGTTCCCCAAGCATCCCCGAGTCCCAGTTCACCAAGCAGAAATTTAACGTCTTTCAGCCACTTGATTTTTGACCAGCCATGCAACGACATTACATCCCGCAAGCCGTCTGCATAGGAGGCTAGATCCGGCACTCGCCACAACGGAGCCCATAATAACAATGGACGAATTTGAGCCTGGTCTTTAATCGAACGGCATCCCATATCTAGCAACAAGGGTAAAGTCGGGGTACTCTGTGGGAGAGCCATCAAATCCTTCAAGAAATTACTCTCGGATCTGGCTAACACATCTACATTACTAGTACCCCACAAATCAGCCCCATATAGGGCCGCGCTAACTCCTCTAGCCTTAGAGATGTCAAAAACAGGGGCAATGGGTTTAGATGAGGAGGAGCGCTGCTCCTTCAGGAGTGTCCCCACTACCCTTTTATGACTAAGTAACATCTTCTGGATATGGGAATTCCACTGCATAGTGTCTGTGAGACGGATGCCTAAATAATCAAATTCCGCTACCCTCTCCAATGGCACAAGGTTTAACGCCGGTGGACGGCCAAGTTTCTTCGGGGGGTTCAGCACCAAATACTTGGTTTTGCCCGTATTATTATAAGCCCTCTGGTCTTGCAGAAGGACTCAAAACTATCCAAAATACTCTGTAAGCCCACAGGAGACTTCGAGATGAGAGGGTGTTGTCAGCGAAAAGGAGAGTTGGTATACGCTTCCCCGCCAGGGACGGTGCATCTGATGGAATTTTCGTTAAATGTTCAACCACTCCATTCACATAAAGAGAGAATAGAGTGGGAGCAAGCACACATCCCGGGTGGACACCCCTATTCACTGGCACCCTTTCGGTTTTCTGGCCCTGCGTACCTCACCTCACCTGGGCGAAGTTACCAGTATGTAACTTCAACAGCAAGGACAAAATGTACGAGGGCATTCCCATTTCGGACAGGACCCCCCAAAGCTGGTCCCGGGGCACTAGGTCAAAGGCAGTCTTTAAGTCTATAAACGCAAGGTAAAGACTGCCTTTGGCCAGAAGGACCAACCTCCAATGGATGAGCACTAGCCAAAAGGCCTGCTCAATGGACCCTGTACCCGTCCTGAAGCCAGCTTGGTAATCGGAAAGAATATTATTGTCTTCCACCCACTGGAGGACCATCCCAAGAACCATTGTTGATGGCGTTAAGTAAGGACGAAATTATCCTCCCCCACTCGATATAATTGAAGCGTAGCAGGTCTCCCGGGATCCCATCTGGGCCAGCTGCTTTAAGGTAGACCAAGGTTTTAATCGCATTCTCCACTTCCTTAGGTGTAAAGGGTAGCCCTGAGGGGTCAGTTGAAATAAAAAAGGGTATAAACGACCCCTGGCTAACCTCCCGATCGATGGTATACAGGGACGAGAAGTGGTGAAACCAGCTTTCACCCGAGATTTTGCACGTCATAAGTGTGTTATCTGGCCTATTCTTGGCCCTCACTATATTCCAGAACCCTCTGGAGTCCCTCCACACACTGGCTTCCTTTAACTCACACCAGTACCGGTCCTCCCATTCTTCCTTAGCTACACTGATGGTCAATTTGTATTCTTTTCTGGCCGACTGGATCTTAGCCCGGGATTTGCTTTTAACTGCTATAATCAGTGCAGTCTTCATCTCCCTGCATTTTTCGTTGTACCAGCCCAAATTATTTTTGAGTCTCTTGCAGTCTGCTGGAGTAGTATCCCTACTTACTACCAAAAATAGATCCCCCAATGCCTTAAAAGTCTCGCAGAAAAGAACAGACACGCCACTGTTGTCCACAGCAGGACAGTCCAACTTATTCTGAGCTGCTGGTACTAGCTCCTCTTTTGCTTGAACTTTCCCCTCATCCATAGCGACCTTGCACCATTTGAGACGCCTCCCGCAATTGGTGTGGCAAACTTCCAAGGTTGGGAGCATTTTGGTAGGCTTAACCGTGCCTACCGTGCTCGGCCACAAAGGGTGCAAGGCCAAAGAGAGCAGGTTATGATCACTGTCCACTGTTGGCAGAACTGCCATGTAGTGCATTAAACTCCAGAGCTTAAAATCAAGCAAGATATAATCTATCCTTGAGGTGTGATCTACCCTATTAAAGGTGTGAGCTCCAGATGGGTACGACATGGTTCTGCCATTTACTGCCCTCAATCCCAATTCTACGGTCAGAGTATTCAACTGGATGGCCCGTTGGGACCACCTCCTTATAGATTGGGTGGATAATGAGGGTATACCCCTCCTAGAGTCCTCAGAAGCAATGTCCAGAATGTCATCGGACGCGAGGGGCTCAAAAGTACAATTGAAATCGCCCGTGACCAGGACATGCGTGGAAACCGGACACTGCCTAAGTTGAGCCTCCAGGCTCGCAACTGTAGGCGACGGCGAGCCCCCTTTAGTGCCTCTAGCATAAATATTGAAGATTTCTAGGGTACACCCTCTCCGTGAACCCCTGACCAAAATTCTAAGTATGTCAGGGCAGTTGGACTCTCTCTGGACGATTTGACAGCCCAGCGAGATATCAACCCATATAAGAAGACCTCCGGAGAGGCGGCCTTTACCTGAAGGTGAAGAAACCGCTGGAACATGGTATGTGGTGTAACCAACCCTGTGGCTGGGCTCCCTCCTCCAGGTCTCTTGAAAGATGCAGATCGAAAAAGCCTCAACGAGGGTATTCCATTCAGGGAGATCTAATTTCCAGGATATACCCGCTATGTTCCAGCTGAGGATCCTAAGGACTGGGTCCGTCGCAGTTGGCTCCATAGGTGGCTTAGCTGCGAGCATACTGGACCTCCGAGGGGAAGTTATTAGCGTTCCCTCGCTAGTGTCAGACCTAAAACTACTCTGGACGGGGAAGTAACAGGAACTACCATCAGCCTGGGACAGGGAGCATTTATGATAGAGGTACTAACACTGGAGGGGAGGGACTAGACGGTGCACTACCCTCCCTCAGCTGGCTACACTTGGGTAAGAGCACTGACCTTTGCAGAGTATTATTATCAAGAGTAGAAATCCAAGGTCAGTAACCTCGGCCCATCCCATAAGGTTCAAGCCCAACTCCCTGGGGGCAAGCCATATGGGTCTGGTGGTTGGGAGAAAAAGAACCATATTGCCTTCCTTCCCAATGCAAGTTGCAAGCGTTGGGTGGGCCTGCTGATTTGCTATAAAAATATCTTAGGTCAAAAGTCCCGATTCCTATACTGCCATACCCATACTGTTAGTTGCAGATAAACCGCACAACCCTAACATCCTTAAAATTGGCCAAAATACAGTCCCCGAACAATCTTTGAACCTATTGCCGATCCACCCAACCCTTCTAACATGGAGGACCTGTCCATCTAGATGTCTTGGGAGGGGTCTGTTCTCCTTGAGCCAGTACATGGTTTTATTTTGGAGCTCCTGATAGGTTTTGTGTTTGTCTGCTTTAGGTTGAGGGACACCAATGAGCACAACAACGTACGGCAAACATTCTGGCAAAAGGTGAACATAAGGAGATCTAATAGCATCCTTTACACCCGGGACGGGCTGTTGGGCCACTGGCGGAGGATTGGTGGTAGAACTCACTCTTTTGTTTGTGGACGGAATTGGGACCTGTCACTGCTTAGGTCCCTTCGAAGGGGCACCTTTTTGACCTAGCTGGTTTGAAAGATTGGCGGTTGAGCTGGCTGACTGCACACAATTGGATGGTCCAACTGATACTGCGTCAGAAGACCCAGTTGTGGGCACAAGGGCCGCTTCAGGGGTTATTGGAGCCCGAGCCTCTGCGGGTGCAGCAACCACAGCTTTATTCTTCTCCTGTTCTGACACAATCAGGTTGTTTTTAGATTGTAGCTTGATTAGTGATTTAAGGTAGAAAAAGCTGTCAAGAGTGGCCTGCTCAAATCTGTCCAGCCTCTCCGTCATAAGTCTTACCCTTTCCAGAACAGAGAGGATCAATTACTTCACTAACTTCTCTATCTGAGCAATAGAGGGTATGGATCCTAGGGCAGAAGTGGGCTCTGAGTTAACTTTCCCAAGCTCTATTAGCGGGATCTGGCTACTGTTCAACACCCCTCCTCCTGCTGACTTGGATACCTCAGCCCTCCCTAACCGTGAGAAATTCTCACCACCCTTAGGGATTTTGGCCTTAAACTTCTTAGCAGGTTTGAGTGCCCACCCTTCGTACAATCTGTGGCTCTTTTCCTTTTAAGGGGGCAATGACTGAGTCCTGCTACACCTGCTAACTGCAAGTGCCCAGGGGTGCCCTTTGCGATATTGGGATTACTAGGCAGGGCAGCTTCCTTAGTAGTAACAGCAGTCCTCTCTATAGGCAAAGTGGACAGTTGCCTAGGGGAAACAGCCCCGTTAAGCCTCTCCAAACTTGCCCTTATGGGGCCTATGTTGTTAAGGGCTAAAACCGGGGTCTCGCCATCAGTATGCACAATGATATTAGCAGGCAAAACTGCCCGTGCAAGGGGCCCTAAGGAGGAACGCTTATAGCTAAGGGGTTCAAGTGAGAGGCGGCGTTCCGTGAGGGCTATTTCCTTTTCTAGCACAGAATAGGCCCGTGTTATGAACTGATTCAAAGTTCCGCTTACACAGCCTCCCCCCACCCCCCACCCTCTTACCCTTCCCAGACCGCGTTGACATTGGCATGGACTAATTGCTTTCCTAGACGCGGCTATACCCCACTGGCTACCAAGCAATACAGTGATAAGAACAAAACTAGTAAACCAAATTCCAGCAAGTTAAGGTCCATGGGTTAGGCAGGAAGGTAGAGGGGTGGCCCAGCCCGGCCTCCTCTGGCCTTGGACAGCCGCAGACGGCCCCGCCCTTGTTCCGGGCTTACCCCGGGCACGCTCCCACGCGCTCCCTCGTGCTCCCGCGCAGCGGGCGTTTAAGTCACTTTTATATCTAGCGTTCACTGGTGGGTGGGCGTGGCTTACAGCCTGAAGCCGGGTCAGGTGTTGAAGAAGTAGGGACTCCTGGTACTGTGAGTCCCTGCTGGCAGGCTGTGCAGTTCAACTCGTGGCCAAATCGCCCCAGGACACCAACTGCGGGAAAAGCAAAGGTAGGGAGACTCCCGTGACGAAGGGGCACCCGCGGAGCGGGTGCGCTGAGGTGTGGGGTTCTTAACGGCTTCTCCTGCCCCGGTCACCACTGCAGGCAAAACAAGCAGCAAAGGCTCCTTCCTCAGTACAAAGCGACATGAAACAATGGCAGAGGCAACTGAATTAACATAGAAACTGGTCCGACGAATCACAAGAACGTAAGTGACAATAAATGCTTCCTCTTCAATCTTTGCCAAAACAAGTGTCAAATGAATTTCAACCAGTCTAATTTGCTATAGTCATCATCAGGACAAACAACACAAATATCTGAGCATCCAATAGAAAAAATGTGCACATTCTGAATCCAAAACTTTCAAAATCAGGAACGTATTCAGTTGTGGCCAAAGTGAGGAAGTAGGAGGTAGGGGGTATAAAGCTAGGTCCACCCTCCTTTCAGTCATAGACACAGTAACACTAGAATACCAGACTTGGAACCTAGTGGTGTAAGACCCAACTCAAGTCGAGTTAGACAGTCTTGTTTCAGACAAGAAAGAAAAACGTCTTTCTTGAGTCCCCTCACCCACCAGGGTTTCCCACGGGTGACATGCTTCATCATTGGGGTCCTCTCAATCCGCTGCGTATTGAGGCATGCTTCGACTTGCAAAATTACGTAGGAGCACTTACGTCAAAATGTGTGTTGTGCAGTGTTGTGGCGTGGATGGAAAAATATGTTAAAATTACCTGGATAGTGGGTGAAATAATTTTATTCTAGCTCCTAGTCGGTATATTAGAAGCAGGGGTACTAGAGAACAATGTAACCATGATGAGTTAAACGCCTCTAGTATTGGTCATTATGTTTCGAGCCTCCCCAGGACTCTTCCTCAGGACCACACAAGAGCCAGTCCTGTGAGTTCCAATCCTAAGTGACCTTAATGTGAGGTAAATAAATAGTTAGAGATAATTGATATGCCACACCTACTGTGTGTGCTCCATAATACATACGATTTGACTCAATGGATCATAGTATCTGTAGGAAATAAAAAAGAGCAATGCTAGAAATACACTTACCTGCCACAACACTGGCAGGTATTACACTGCATGCCACACAATGCATCTGGTTCACACTCAAACTTTTCCTTTTTGCGTGAAAAAGCATCGCTATTGTCTATTCCATCGTGCCTTGTGAGTAGAATCAACGTGTGGATATCGTCTCCTATGGAGATCTTAATTAAGGCATAGGTTAAACAAACGAACATAGACACCACGTGACAAACCACTTATAAAAACATGATATGAGCGGTAAGATTACATACTTAATGTGAGGTTCAGAATTGCCCCATGGTCTGGAGGGTTGAGGGGCTCGTGGTCACACTCTGAAAGGATGGTAACACAATATGGTTAAATATTAGGCCAGTAGCCACTCTATGAACAAGAGAAAAACAGGAGCCGGGCTTGCCTGGTGTTGCCGTATTGCTGCCAGAAAAAGTCTGTTGTGGCCGTGCTGTTGAGAAGAAAACATTGCAGCACTTACTTGAGCTGAGCACGCCTCACCGGTGATTCACCTATTCATACCCCTGTGGACCGCATATTAACGCATCTCTCCTCGGGTACCTGGTTATGTAGTCGACCTTGAGATAAAAAGTATTACGGGCCTCATTTATGAGGCTGTGCGTCACTTTTACGCCACCGGTGCGTCACTTTTTGTGAGGCACCAGTGGCGTAAAAAATGCGCCTTGTTGCCCCATATTTACAAAGTGACGCATCTAGGTAGATGGGTAACTTTGTAAAACCCTGGGCCACATTATACCTGCGCCAGGTATAATGTATGCAAGGGGGGCGTATTGACGCAAGGAAGGGTCGTAGAAGTGATGCAGTGAAATCTATGAGATTTCACTGCGTCACTTTTAGGACGCCGTTGAGTCAAAGTCTTGCGCCTGCCTTACAGCAGGCGTAAGACTGACGCAGGCCCTTTCACATGGGGCTTGCCCCATGTGAAAGGAAGCATTGCTGGAGTTATGTCACTTTTTTTTTCAACAACGAACCATCAAATGTTATGAAACAAAGGACGTGTCAAAAGCAAAGCATAAGTTACCTTGGTAAGTTTCTATCTGAAAGAAAAGGAAGAGGGAGAAGGGCATCAGCCTCTGACGAACAGCAGGATAATCGTGCATACACCCCGCATGTTAAGAGCATGGTGTATACTGTCACTCCTTATGTTCAGGTATGCGTCACAGAGTACAATAAGAACGACCAGTCTTCAAAGCAAGAGCCCAGTAAGACTCACCTGTATTCGACGTACGATTCTCTGATGTGCATAACTGTCGGATCGTCAGCCAACGTCCCGTATATGACTTCTAATGCAAGAGTCCCGAAACAGAGAAAGAACTAACCGTATGGTATGTTACTACAATTCCCTGGATAGTGGCCATATTTGATTTATGTATGGAGCTAGTGAGAAACAAAAATGTTTAACAGCTAAATCAACATTGTAAAGTGGAGATTAAGTTTCATTACAAATTGTAAAATCCAAGTAAGGTACAATTGTAACAAGAACCAGTGACTAATGATCAGATCATCAGACAACATCCTGTGTATAGCATCTAGTGACCAGGTGCAAAAAGCGGCAGCCACATTGTAAATGTGGAAGGAATTAGTGAGAGAGAGGCATGTTAGTAGAGAAGGTGTTTGAGTAGATAGACATTAAAGTTTATTTAAGTCTTAGAGTTGAAATAGAGCGCAAGTGATGAACAAGTGATCGATATAACACCTTGACCAAATACTTTAATGTGTAAACATGAAGAGCATTAATTAATAAATGTAGCATTTACATGAAGCCTTGTTCTACATAGTACATATAAGGGAATAAAGTTGTCATACTGAATGTCGCATATGTTGGTAAAATCTGTTGCTATCATTTGAACATAAAAATACATGTTTTGGGCAGATCATAGTGGCCAGCATGCGCAGCCCAGGAGAAGACAGCACATATCGAGTATGCAAAATGTCAACTGATACTCTCAATCAGTACACAAATTGAAAGAGTGATAAACTGCATGACAATTTCCAGCAAATTAGCATATTACAAACATTGACAATCTAGGGCCTCATTTATGAGGCTGTGCGTCACTTTTACGCCGCTGGTGCGTCACTTTTTGTGACGCACCAGTGACGTAGAAAATGCGCCTTGTTGCACCATATTTACAAAGTGACGCATCTAGGTAGATGCGTCACTTTGTAAACCCCTGCGCCACATTATACCTGCGCCAGGTATAATGTATGCAAGGGGGAGTATTGACGCAAGGAAGGTTCGTAGAAGTGATGCAGTGAAATCTATGAGATTTCACTGCGTCACTTTTAGGATGCCGTTGCGTCAAAATCTTGCGCCTGCCTCACAGCAGGCGTAAGACTGACACAGGCCCTTTCACATGGGGCTTGCACCATGTGAAAGGACACATTGCTGGAGTTGCGTCACCTTTGTGACACACTCCAGCAATGCGTCACTTTTGCGCTTACCGATACGTCAGAAATACTGACGTATCTGTAACTCCTTGCGACATGATGCATCATACATTAAATATGACGCATCAGGAATGTCGCAAGGAGTGCGCACTGAGAAGTGACGCATCGCTGCTTTCACGCAGCGATGCGTCATTTCTTATAAATGAGGCCCCAAGTCTCTGACTATGAGAAATGGAGGCATTGATCACATAGTTGATAATATAGAGTTCTAAATGCCAACAAGTTATTCAGATAGGAAAGCATGCAACTCTGTCAGTGTTCAGACCCCTTTTAACTGCACGTAATTTAAAAACCCATTTAGTTTCAATTCTTTTCAGTGCTAGAACTCTATCACCTTCCTCCTCTTGGGTTTATATTTGTTTGTGATATACCACGAAACATGATATTAATGGTTTTCAAATAGGGGTGTACGGTATTGTAATGTATAGCCAATAGATAGTTGTGATTATTTTTTTTATAGTCCTGATGTGCTCTTTAATTCTTTCTTTCAGAGGTCTGAGTGTACTTCCTACATATATAAGACCATACTGACATATAATACAATAGACAAAAACCTCGTATTACAGTTCATCAGCTGCTGTATGTGATGTCTAATAGGTGTGTTGTATTGAAACCAAGTCATGTTCTTTAGAGCAAATTTACAAACATTACATTGTGTACTATTGTAAAAACCTTTAGGTTTCTCCGGCAGCCAGGACATACCAGCTGGAGTGTATTCGTGTTAGGTAACTGTGACATAGTGTGTTCCTTAACGTAGTCCGCCTACTATGTACCATCCTAGGATTGTTGGAAATATATTTGTTCACTTTTGAGCCTAGTTTCAGTAGATACCAATGTTTATTGAAGATTTTGGAAAGATATTGACTCTGTGTTTAATATTTGGTTAAATGCAAGTCCCTTGTCCTTGTGCATGTTTTTCATATTGTTTCTGTGTACAAGTAATGATTGAAGTGGATGTGGCGAGTACATTTTCTTCGCTTGGTTAAGTATCTTGGTCGAGTAGCTCCTATTGCTAAAACGGTCTTCAAGTAACTTAAGTTCTGTAAAAAAAACAGAATCCTCACTACAGTTTTGTCTAATTCGTGCCATTTCCACTAAGGGGATAGAGTTAATCTGAACATGTGGATGGGCACTAGTCGTGTGTAAAATGGAGCTGCATGCTGTTGGTTTCCTGAAAAGTCTTGACGCTATAATTTTGTCTTTAACATAGACTACTTCATCAAGAAAGTCTATTTCTTTCTTATTTGTCTGATACGTGAACTGTAGATTGAAAGTGTTGTTGTTCAAATGCTTTAGTAATGTGGCTAACTGTATCATTGCCAGCCAAGATGACAAGAATGTCATCTATGTAGCGACCCCAATGTATGATGTGTTCAGTGACTTCTGGTGGGATGGCTGCCCACAAATGTTGTTATTCAAATACACCCATGTACAGGTTTGCATATGAAGGGGAACATTTCGAACCCATAGCAACACCCTTAGCTTGTCTGAACCAGTTACCATTGTGTAAAAAAAGATTGCTCTCCAAAATCAGACGTGTCAAAGGTAGTATCATCCCTGTGTGTTCGAAGAGTGTGGCATCTCTCTGAAACAATGTGGATGCAAAGGATTTCAAGCCTTTCTCCAAAGGTATACTGGTGTAAAGAGAACAAACATCTAGTGTAACAAATTTTAAGGCCTCCACCTACTCGATATCCTCAAGTTTGTTAAAAAGATCAGTAGTATGCCTCAAATAAGAGAGAAGATTTCGAACCAAGGGTTGTAAGAAAGCGTCAATATATTCTGAGACATGCTCCATAGGGGAGCTGTTGCCTGAGACTATGGGCCTGCCTGGAAGGAATATGCCCTGTTTGTGTATTTTAGGTGATATATAAATATATGCACACTGCCCTCACTGAGGGAATGAACATATATTTAAATTCCATACCAGTAATAAGACACTTGTCATGCCAAAATTCGAGTTTACTTTCAATCAAACAGGTAATGTCATTAAGTGGTTAGTTATATATGCTTGACTATTCAGAAGCTGCCTATCTATTTCTTGAATATAGTCCTTGTCTTGTATGACAACAATGTTGTCTCCCTTGTCTGCTTCTTTGATAATAATGTTAGGTGTTTTGGCAAGTGACTTTAGAGCAGAATATTGTTCCTTGTTAAGACTGTCTCTAAAATGTTTGTGTTTACCAGATGATTTGTCCTCTAGTAAATGTAAGTCATTCATCACAGCCTTCTAAAAAGAGTCTATCAAGTTGTCCTGGGCTAGCGTGGTTACGAAAATTGACTTTTTAGATCACTGTTAAAGAATAAATTAGGTATTATATCCAAGTCGGATAATACATCTAAAATGGTCAGTGTTAGACCTGTACTGTCATCTAACGATGGCAGTAGATGTAGATCTTGTACCACTTTGGTTGTTCTATTGCATGCTGGTATTGTAGATATGATACATAGAGAGTACAAAGGTTTCTCATAATTTTCTTATTTTTATTTCATACGATGAACGGATTTGAACAGATCTATGTGTATTTGTGTAAAGTCCGGACTGGTAGTGGGGCAAAAGCTCAGACCTTAACTCAGCACATCTATCTCAGAGCTAGCAAGTTCATGTTTGGACAAATTAACAATTGCAACATTCTCAGTGGTTACAACACCTTCAGTGCCTGTGTCACAGGATAAATTCAAAGCAACGCTCAGTTTTTCTGATTGTGGGTTGCCGCTCTTGTAATTATTCCCTCTCTTTTGTTTGTGTTGGCCAGTGTGCCTCCCCCTCCTTGTTGTCTTGTGTTTGACCGGTTGAAATGTATCCTCATCCCCTTCCCGAAGCCTTCTAGTTCCTCTAAAAAAGAGGACGCAATCATTGTGGGGCCGGTTGTTACTAGATTAGTGTCACCTGGTTCACTCCTATCACTATGAATGCTGAATACATCTGATTCCCTTGCTGAAGTAGCAATCATTGTGCTTTAGTTGCACCACCTGCAGTATCACCACGTAATTTAACATCTTCAAAGTATACGAGCTAATGTAAAGACTCTGCCAGTTTCTCCAGTTTTCAGTATGTGGAAGACAGCCTACACTTAGTTCGTCATCCAAGTGACTTTTTCAAGGCAGCAGAACAGCGATAATTCAATGATATGGAACATTAAACCAATCGTAAAATTGCTGTTCCTGGATGACTCAGAGGTAAGCTGAATAGACCTTGGCTGCATTTACAGTAGTGGGAGAAGTTTTCCCTGCACCTGAATTGGGCTATTTTCCTTGCACAATGCTTGATCCAACTCCTGTGATAAGACTGCACCAGTGAGGACAGAACTGGTTGGACTGAGCTCAAAGACCCATACACAAAGAAGAACAAAGACAGAATGGGGTATAAATAGTGGACCATAGATTCCAACATTTTAGACCACTTCTGGAGTCAAGAGGAATCTTTGCCAAGGAGAAGAGCTGGAGAGTTGTGAGGAGGAGTACTGCTCCTTTCATGTGTGCTGGGTGTGGTTGGCCTGCAGTTGCTGCTTCTGCCAAGGAAAGGACGAAGACTGGAACTTTGCTGAGAAAACTGCTTGAAGGAGAATCTCCATGGGCATGTCTGTATTGGTATCCTCTTCTGAAGTCTTTGGGACACAAAGATGTCACCTCCAGCTCCCCTGAACTCTATTACTGAGAGTTCTGGCTTGCCAGGAGGTGCCCGTTCCAGGTTTGGGCCTCTGGAGGTCGTTCCTGCTGTTTGGAGCTGGAAGAAACCTAAGAGAAGCAAGAAAAGCCATCTCATATGCCGACAGCACTGCCAATGTGATGCCGCAACCTGCACTGAGGGCACGGGAACAGCACACAACCAGGTCTGCACAGCAGCTCCGACACCCTTCAGTGCCCTGTGATTCCTGCAGTTATTGGCATTCCTGACACAGCGCTCGCACCGACTCCGTTATCACAAGTGCCGGCATCCTGGTATTGCAGCACCAATAACCGCATATGGTGACTGCACAAACTTGCCGACTTCACAACGACTCCACAGAACCAACGCCTCACCAACGTCGCAACTGACTTCACCTGTCCTGGATTCGACACGTTGTCTCCTCATGGACACAATGCCTCACCTCCCCCATGGCAACCAAGGAGCCGGCCTCAACCTTGTCACTGACGCCTGACGTCCATGACAAAGTGGATCATCATAGACTTCGTTTTCCAAGGTACTGTTTGTTTGGGGTCCGGTCCATGTGACTCTGTGCCCCATGCCGTGTACATTGCAATCGAACTTTGGATTTATTGCTGTCTCAAAGTGCTTTTCTTCAAGCTTTATATTGGAAATAGATGTTCTTAAGTGCTATTTTACTATCTATGTTGACTTTTTTGTCATTTTGGTCTTATTAAGTTTAGATCAGAATACTTTATTTTTCTAAGCTGGTGTGGTGTCCATTTGTGATGTCGTCACTGTATTACTATGTGTTTTGAACACAAATACTTTACACATTGCCTTTGGGATAAGCCTGTCTGCTTGTGCCTAGCTACCTAGGGGGGAGCAGGGGTTATCTACAGTGTGCATCCCCCTTACACTGACTCAAAGCAATGGTCCCTACTTGGACAAAGGGGCATACCTCTGCCAATTAGAGACCCCAGTTCTAACAGTGAGCTACGAATTGAAGGATAATCATACTTGTGGTCGGTACAGCGGGTGATGCCGAAGACAGGAACGGGATATTTCTTGTCAAAAGAAGGCAGTAGAGAGCATGATGGAAGAAATGATGTAGTTATGCATGCATAGTCATATAAATAGTCTTAAGCTTGAATTGTTAATTTGTGGACACCTGCAGGCTAGGTAGAGATTGTTACCAAGGTATAACTTGTTTGTGTTATCTGGGCATGACAGGATCAATACATTGGTTGCCCATTCAGTGTGAGAGAACCCTGGCTGTGGATGGGTGCGGAACAGCATTGGCATGGCGTACAAGGCACTTGTGGTTACTTCATTTATATTCAGTACAATGGAGAGGTTGGAGTCCATAACCACTGTCTGGATCCTTATTTTCTTTGAGAGATAAATTGAAATTCTGAGGCCAGCGGGTGCCTGCTGACATACATGGGAATTTAGTGTGTGACAGAACAGGAGCAGTTTTAGAGGGCCTCTCTGCCAAACCCCAGTATTATCTCCTTATTAAGAGGTACATAAAGTGTCAATTTGCTGACAGCAGAGCCTGAACTATTTGTTGTCAGAAACTATGATTGGCAGCCAGGCTGCCACAGGGCTGTAAGGCTACTGGTTTATGGATGCTAATCTTATTCTTACGTACATGTTTAAGCGGGTGTCAGTTGTGCCTTTTAATCAGACCCAATTTTTCATATTTACCCCAATGTTATAAAATTATCCTTTCATATAACTAACAAAATGGAGCTCTCTTTTTTGCTCGTGTTTACACAGATACAAGCTTTAATGATGGCCTAATTTTTACACTAATTTATTTTACCGTTTCAGATTATGTATGCCGCTTGACTGCAGGAGCAGATCTTTGTGGCTGACAGCATTTATAAAGCACCCAGCATAATCCTGGCCCCCCTGATATACCTCCGTAGAACAATTGTTGTCCAGAGATTTTCGGTTATGTTTTGTGTTTTTGAATCATTAGAGAAGTAATTTAGCGTGGGTTGACATTGTTGATACTGGCCAAATTTTTTGGGGACGACATTTAAAAAAATGGCTGATGTGTTGCAGTGATGATAAAATATTTCAAGAACTATGAGACCTGTATACTTCATTTTGGTGCCAAAACATATTTTTCGGGGGTGAAGCAGTCTTATTGAGACAGAAAATAACTCCTCAGAGCAAATGCATCTGTTTCATAATGTATCCATCACTCTGACAATCCATGACTTATGAACATTGCAACAAATCTAAGTAGCACAATGTTGGAAATCAGGACCTATTTCAGTGTCCCCCTACCTTTTTTCCCATTTGAAGCCCCTAGATTCGGGCTTTCCGACGCTGAAAGTGCACTGGGCTCTGCAAGGCAGGCCAAAGACCAGTGCTATGCTGAAAACACACTTAGAATACAGTGAAAATACCTACATCCACAAACTATGGGTTGGGTTACGCCTCTGATTTGCACAAACTCCCCTATAAGGCCCTAGTACATAACAGGGCACTGGGTTCAAAACCACCTTTAAGTCCCAAGTAAATAATAGGGCATGGCAGTTTAGAGAGGCCAGCAGCCCTTTCTACACTTGCATGTGCGCACTGCTGAGGCATGAGGTCAGTTTAAAAGCAGCCTGTGCTGCAGGACTGATTTTAAAATGTAAATTGTGCCCAATCTCGACTTTGGTGATTGGGGCACTTAAAAATGTATAGGCTACAATATTGTGACATAGTGAGTACCCTCTGGGTCTCCCCTGGGTGTCTCAGTAGTGGATGGTCATGTATTTATAAGGAGGACCCATATAAAATTGGTTTTATATTCCCTGGGTTTAGTGAAAATGCACATTTCACTGCCCACATTGTAGTAAAGTGCTTCCTAAAATTGTCTTTTGTGTTAGGTGCACTGTGTTGGGAGGGTCAAAAGCAAAGCATAAGTTACCTTGGTAAGTTTCTATCTGAAAGAAAAGGAAGAGGGAGAAGGGCATCAGCCTCTGACGAACAGCAGGATAATCGTGCATACACCCCGCATGTTAAGAGCATGGTGTATACTGTCACTCCTTATGTTCAGGTATGCGTCACAGAGTACAATAAGAACGACCAGTCTTCAAAGCAAGAGCCCAGTAAGACTCACCTGTATTCGACGTACGATTCTCTGATGTGCATAACTGTCGGATCGTCAGCCAACGTCCCGTATATGACTTCTAATGCAAGAGTCCCGAAACAGAGAAAGAACTAACCGTATGGTATGTTACTACAATTCCCTGGATAGTGGCCATATTTGATTTATGTATGGAGCTAGTGAGAAACAAAAATGTTTAACAGCTAAATCAACATTGTAAAGTGGAGATTAAGTTTCATTACAAATTGTAAAATCCAAGTAAGGTACAATTGTAACAAGAACCAGTGACTAATGATCAGATCATCAGACAACATCCTGTGTATAGCATCTAGTGACCAGGTGCAAAAAGCGGCAGCCACATTGTAAATGTGGAAGGAATTAGTGAGAGAGAGGCATGTTAGTAGAGAAGGTGTTTGAGTAGATAGACATTAAAGTTTATTTAAGTCTTAGAGTTGAAATAGAGCGCAAGTGATGAACAAGTGATCGATATAACACCTTGACCAAATACTTTAATGTGTAAACATGAAGAGCATTAATTAATAAATGTAGCATTTACATGAAGCCTTGTTCTACATAGTACATATAAGGGAATAAAGTTGTCATACTGAATGTCGCATATGTTGGTAAAATCTGTTGCTATCATTTGAACATAAAAATACATGTTTTGGGCAGATCATAGTGGCCAGCATGCGCAGCCCAGGAGAAGACAGCACATATCGAGTATGCAAAATGTCAACTGATACTCTCAATCAGTACACAAATTGAAAGAGTGATAAACTGCATGACAATTTCCAGCAAATTAGCATATTACAAACATTGACAATCTAGGGCCTCATTTATGAGGCTGTGCGTCACTTTTACGCCGCTGGTGCGTCACTTTTTGTGACGCACCAGTGACGTAGAAAATGCGCCTTGTTGCACCATATTTACAAAGTGACGCATCTAGGTAGATGCGTCACTTTGTAAACCCCTGCGCCACATTATACCTGCGCCAGGTATAATGTATGCAAGGGGGAGTATTGACGCAAGGAAGGTTCGTAGAAGTGATGCAGTGAAATCTATGAGATTTCACTGCGTCACTTTTAGGATGCCGTTGCGTCAAAATCTTGCGCCTGCCTCACAGCAGGCGTAAGACTGACACAGGCCCTTTCACATGGGGCTTGCACCATGTGAAAGGACACATTGCTGGAGTTGCGTCACCTTTGTGACACACTCCAGCAATGCGTCACTTTTGCGCTTACCGATACGTCAGAAATACTGACGTATCTGTAACTCCTTGCGACATGATGCATCATACATTAAATATGACGCATCAGGAATGTCGCAAGGAGTGCGCACTGAGAAGTGACGCATCGCTGCTTTCACGCAGCGATGCGTCATTTCTTATAAATGAGGCCCCAAGTCTCTGACTATGAGAAATGGAGGCATTGATCACATAGTTGATAATATAGAGTTCTAAATGCCAACAAGTTATTCAGATAGGAAAGCATGCAACTCTGTCAGTGTTCAGACCCCTTTTAACTGCACGTAATTTAAAAACCCATTTAGTTTCAATTCTTTTCAGTGCTAGAACTCTATCACCTTCCTCCTCTTGGGTTTATATTTGTTTGTGATATACCACGAAACATGATATTAATGGTTTTCAAATAGGGGTGTACGGTATTGTAATGTATAGCCAATAGATAGTTGTGATTATTTTTTTTATAGTCCTGATGTGCTCTTTAATTCTTTCTTTCAGAGGTCTGAGTGTACTTCCTACATATATAAGACCATACTGACATATAATACAATAGACAAAAACCTCGTATTACAGTTCATCAGCTGCTGTATGTGATGTCTAATAGGTGTGTTGTATTGAAACCAAGTCATGTTCTTTAGAGCAAATTTACAAACATTACATTGTGTACTATTGTAAAAACCTTTAGGTTTCTCCGGCAGCCAGGACATACCAGCTGGAGTGTATTCGTGTTAGGTAACTGTGACATAGTGTGTTCCTTAACGTAGTCCGCCTACTATGTACCATCCTAGGATTGTTGGAAATATATTTGTTCACTTTTGAGCCTAGTTTCAGTAGATACCAATGTTTATTGAAGATTTTGGAAAGATATTGACTCTGTGTTTAATATTTGGTTAAATGCAAGTCCCTTGTCCTTGTGCATGTTTTTCATATTGTTTCTGTGTACAAGTAATGATTGAAGTGGATGTGGCGAGTACATTTTCTTCGCTTGGTTAAGTATCTTGGTCGAGTAGCTCCTATTGCTAAAACGGTCTTCAAGTAACTTAAGTTCTGTAAAAAAAACAGAATCCTCACTACAGTTTTGTCTAATTCGTGCCATTTCCACTAAGGGGATAGAGTTAATCTGAACATGTGGATGGGCACTAGTCGTGTGTAAAATGGAGCTGCATGCTGTTGGTTTCCTGAAAAGTCTTGACGCTATAATTTTGTCTTTAACATAGACTACTTCATCAAGAAAGTCTATTTCTTTCTTATTTGTCTGATACGTGAACTGTAGATTGAAAGTGTTGTTGTTCAAATGCTTTAGTAATGTGGCTAACTGTATCATTGCCAGCCAAGATGACAAGAATGTCATCTATGTAGCGACCCCAATGTATGATGTGTTCAGTGACTTCTGGTGGGATGGCTGCCCACAAATGTTGTTATTCAAATACACCCATGTACAGGTTTGCATATGAAGGGGAACATTTCGAACCCATAGCAACACCCTTAGCTTGTATGAACCAGTTACCATTGTGTAAAAAAAGATTGCTCTCCAAAATCAGACGTGTCAAAGGTAGTATCATCCCTGTGTGTTCGAAGAGTGTGGCATCTCTCTGAAACAATGTGGATGCAAAGGATTTCAAGCCTTTCTCCAAAGGTATACTGGTGTAAAGAGAACAAACATCTAGTGTAACAAATTTTAAGGCCTCCACCTACTCGATATCCTCAAGTTTGTTAAAAAGATCAGTAGTATGCCTCGAATAAGAGAGAAGATTTCGAACCAAGGGTTGTAAGAAAGCGTCAATATATTCTGAGACATGCTCCATAGGGGAGCTGTTGCCTGAGACTATGGGCCTGCCTGGAAGGAATATGCCCTGTTTGTGTATTTTAGGTGATATATAAATATATGCACACTGCCCTCACTGAGGGAATGAACATATATTTAAATTCCATACCAGTAATAAGACACTTGTCATGCCAAAATTCGAGTTTACTTTCAATCAAACAGGTAATGTCATTAAGTGGTTAGTTATATATGCTTGACTATTCAGAAGCTGCCTATCTATTTCTTGAATATAGTCCTTGTCTTGTATGACAACAATGTTGTCTCCCTTGTCTGCTTCTTTGATAATAATGTTAGGTGTTTTGGCAAGTGACTTTAGAGCAGAATATTGTTCCTTGTTAAGACTGTCTCTAAAATGTTTGTGTTTACCAGATGATTTGTCCTCTAGTAAATGTAAGTCATTCATCACAGCCTTCTAAAAAGAGTCTATCAAGTTGTCCTGGGCTAGCGTGGTTACGAAAATTGACTTTTTAGATCACTGTTAAAGAATAAATTAGGTATTATATCCAAGTCGGATAATACATCTAAAATGGTCAGTGTTAGACCTGTACTGTCATCTAACGATGGCAGTAGATGTAGATCTTGTACCACTTTGGTTGTTCTATTGCATGCTGGTATTGTAGATATGATACATAGAGAGTACAAAGGTTTCTCATAATTTTCTTATTTTTATTTCATACGATGAACGGATTTGAACAGATCTATGTGTATTTGTGTAAAGTCCGGACTGGTAGTGGGGCAAAAGCTCAGACCTTAACTCAGCACATCTATCTCAGAGCTAGCAAGTTCATGTTTGGACAAATTAACAATTGCAACATTCTCAGTGGTTACAACACCTTCAGTGCCTGTGTCACAGGATAAATTCAAAGCAACGCTCAGTTTTTCTGATTGTGGGTTGCCGCTCTTGTAATTATTCCCTCTCTTTTGTTTGTGTTGGCCAGTGTGCCTCCCCCTCCTTGTTGTCTTGTGTTTGACCGGTTGAAATGTATCCTCATCCCCTTCCCGAAGCCTTCTAGTTCCTCTAAAAAAGAGGACGCAATCATTGTGGGGCCGGTTGTTACTAGATTAGTGTCACCTGGTTCACTCCTATCACTATGAATGCTGAATACATCTGATTCCCTTGCTGAAGTAGCAATCATTGTGCTTTAGTTGCACCACCTGCAGTATCACCACGTAATTTAACATCTTCAAAGTATACGAGCTAATGTAAAGACTCTGCCAGTTTCTCCAGTTTTCAGTATGTGGAAGACAGCCTACACTTAGTTCGTCATCCAAGTGACTTTTTCAAGGCAGCAGAACAGCGATAATTCAATGATATGGAACATTAAACCAATCGTAAAATTGCTGTTCCTGGATGACTCAGAGGTAAGCTGAATAGACCTTGGCTGCATTTACAGTAGTGGGAGAAGTTTTCCCTGCACCTGAATTGGGCTATTTTCCTTGCACAATGCTTGATCCAACTCCTGTGATAAGACTGCACCAGTGAGGACAGAACTGGTTGGACTGAGCTCAAAGACCCATACACAAAGAAGAACAAAGACAGAATGGGGTATAAATAGTGGACCATAGATTCCAACATTTTAGACCACTTCTGGAGTCAAGAGGAATCTTTGCCAAGGAGAAGAGCTGGAGAGTTGTGAGGAGGAGTACTGCTCCTTTCATGTGTGCTGGGTGTGGTTGGCCTGCAGTTGCTGCTTCTGCCAAGGAAAGGACGAAGACTGGAACTTTGCTGAGAAAACTGCTTGAAGGAGAATCTCCATGGGCATGTCTGTATTGGTATCCTCTTCTGAAGTCTTTGGGACACAAAGATGTCACCTCCAGCTCCCCTGAACTCTATTACTGAGAGTTCTGGCTTGCCAGGAGGTGCCCGTTCCAGGTTTGGGCCTCTGGAGGTCGTTCCTGCTGTTTGGAGCTGGAAGAAACCTAAGAGAAGCAAGAAAAGCCATCTCATATGCCGACAGCACTGCCAATGTGATGCCGCAACCTGCACTGAGGGCACGGGAACAGCACACAACCAGGTCTGCACAGCAGCTCCGACACCCTTCAGTGCCCTGTGATTCCTGCAGTTATTGGCATTCCTGACACAGCGCTCGCACCGACTCCGTTATCACAAGTGCCGGCATCCTGGTATTGCAGCACCAATAACCGCATATGGTGACTGCACAAACTTGCCGACTTCACAACGACTCCACAGAACCAACGCCTCACCAACGTCGCAACTGACTTCACCTGTCCTGGATTCGACACGTTGTCTCCTCATGGACACAATGCCTCACCTCCCCCATGGCAACCAAGGAGCCGGCCTCAACCTTGTCACTGACGCCTGACGTCCATGACAAAGTGGATCATCATAGACTTCGTTTTCCAAGGTACTGTTTGTTTGGGGTCCGGTCCATGTGACTCTGTGCCCCATGCCGTGTACATTGCAATCGAACTTTGGATTTATTGCTGTCTCAAAGTGCTTTTCTTCAAGCTTTATATTGGAAATAGATGTTCTTAAGTGCTATTTTACTATCTATGTTGACTTTTTTGTCATTTTGGTCTTATTAAGTTTAGATCAGAATACTTTATTTTTCTAAGCTGGTGTGGTGTCCATTTGTGATGTCGTCACTGTATTACTATGTGTTTTGAACACAAATACTTTACACATTGCCTTTGGGATAAGCCTGTCTGCTTGTGCCTAGCTACCTAGGGGGGAGCAGGGGTTATCTACAGTGTGCATCCCCCTTACACTGACTCAAAGCAATGGTCCCTACTTGGACAAAGGGGCATACCTCTGCCAATTAGAGACCCCAGTTCTAACAGTGAGCTACGAATTGAAGGATAATCATACTTGTGGTCGGTACAGCGGGTGATGCCGAAGACAGGAACGGGATATTTCTTGTCAAAAGAAGGCAGTAGAGAGCATGATGGAAGAAATGATGTAGTTATGCATGCATAGTCATATAAATAGTCTTAAGCTTGAATTGTTAATTTGTGGACACCTGCAGGCTAGGTAGAGATTGTTACCAAGGTATAACTTGTTTGTGTTATCTGGGCATGACAGGATCAATACATTGGTTGCCCATTCAGTGTGAGAGAACCCTGGCTGTGGATGGGTGCGGAACAGCATTGGCATGGCGTACAAGGCACTTGTGGTTACTTCATTTATATTCAGTACAATGGAGAGGTTGGAGTCCATAACCACTGTCTGGATCCTTATTTTCTTTGAGAGATAAATTGAAATTCTGAGGCCAGCGGGTGCCTGCTGACATACATGGGAATTTAGTGTGTGACAGAACAGGAGCAGTTTTAGAGGGCCTCTCTGCCAAACCCCAGTATTATCTCCTTATTAAGAGGTACATAAAGTGTCAATTTGCTGACAGCAGAGCCTGAACTATTTGTTGTCAGAAACTATGATTGGCAGCCAGGCTGCCACAGGGCTGTAAGGCTACTGGTTTATGGATGCTAATCTTATTCTTACGTACATGTTTAAGCGGGTGTCAGTTGTGCCTTTTAATCAGACCCAATTTTTCATATTTACCCCAATGTTATAAAATTATCCTTTCATATAACTAACAAAATGGAGCTCTCTTTTTTGCTCGTGTTTACACAGATACAAGCTTTAATGATGGCCTAATTTTTACACTAATTTATTTTACCGTTTCAGATTATGTATGCCGCTTGACTGCAGGAGCAGATCTTTGTGGCTGACAGCATTTATAAAGCACCCAGCATAATCCTGGCCCCCCTGATATACCTCCGTAGAACAATTGTTGTCCAGAGATTTTCGGTTATGTTTTGTGTTTTTGAATCATTAGAGAAGTAATTTAGCGTGGGTTGACATTGTTGATACTGGCCAAATTTTTTGGGGACGACATTTAAAAAAATGGCTGATGTGTTGCAGTGATGATAAAATATTTCAAGAACTATGAGACCTGTATACTTCATTTTGGTGCCAAAACATATTTTTCGGGGGTGAAGCAGTCTTATTGAGACAGAAAATAACTCCTCAGAGCAAATGCATCTGTTTCATAATGTATCCATCACTCTGACAATCCATGACTTATGAACATTGCAACAAATCTAAGTAGCACAATGTTGGAAATCAGGACCTATTTCAGTGTCCCCCTACCTTTTTTCCCATTTGAAGCCCCTAGATTCGGGCTTTCCGACGCTGAAAGTGCACTGGGCTCTGCAAGGCAGGCCAAAGACCAGTGCTATGCTGAAAACACACTTAGAATACAGTGAAAATACCTACATCCACAAACTATGGGTTGGGTTACGCCTCTGATTTGCACAAACTCCCCTATAAGGCCCTAGTACATAACAGGGCACTGGGTTCAAAACCACCTTTAAGTCCCAAGTAAATAATAGGGCATGGCAGTTTAGAGAGGCCAGCAGCCCTTTCTACACTTGCATGTGCGCACTGCTGAGGCATGAGGTCAGTTTAAAAGCAGCCTGTGCTGCAGGACTGATTTTAAAATGTAAATTGTGCCCAATCTCGACTTTGGTGATTGGGGCACTTAAAAATGTATAGGCTACAATATTGTGACATAGTGAGTACCCTCTGGGTCTCCCCTGGGTGTCTCAGTAGTGGATGGTCATGTATTTATAAGGAGGACCCATATAAAATTGGTTTTATATTCCCTGGGTTTAGTGAAAATGCACATTTCACTGCCCACATTGTAGTAAAGTGCTTCCTAAAATTGTCTTTTGTGTTAGGTGCACTGTGTTGGGAGGATCTGCAATATTTGTACAAATTCAGAACCCCTAAAGTCTCACCTAGGTATTTCAGGGGTGAGGTCCTGTAGATATAGGCAGGGTCCTTATAAAAGATGTTTTATAAGCCCTGGGGTTGGAAACGTTGCCTATGTAATGTTTCCCATTAAAAAATTCCCAGCCACATAGGTTAACATGGCAAGAAGTAATGTAATAATTATTCCTTCTAGGAGAATCAGCAACATGTCATTCAAGGACTTCCTAGAATGGGATTGATAAATCCAACCATATATATTGCCTAAATGTACATACAAGCCATTATTAGAGTTTCTTGTCTGTACATACAGGATAGAGTTGAAAGGGCGTTGTCCACTCCCCCTCCTCAAACCTACAGCTCCAGGCTGTAAGCACTGAGATGCCCCTCCCAGACAATCCAACCAGAGGTCAGCACCTTATTCAGAAACCAATGGCAGTGGGAACTATAAGCAATAAAACTGATTGCCTGAATGTCCCCTCCCAATGGTTTAACCGCCAAGTTGGATGTAAGCAAAAAGACTTCATCGGACAGCATTCCCTCCCACACACTCTTGAAGCATTAAACAAATATATTAGACCATTCGTGGTAAATGAATATTAAAATTCTTGAACCAGCAGTGGAACTCCCAGTTCCTATCATCAGCCCTGGCTTACCAGTAATTGATCGCCATACAGCTTTTTGTCCCTACACGTTGATCCTGCTAGGGGTTCCTGGACTCAGGAAACACTAGATCAATTAATTGATAAAGTTTCCCACTGGTTAGGTAAACATACTATATTTAACGTGGCAGACCACAGGTAAATTCTGATGGATCGGAGGTTCTCTTGGAAAGGGCAGTCCAGGAAAGGTTTTGAGGGAGACACCATGATTGTCACATTTAGACACTCAGAACTGGCACGAAACATCCTGAGGTACTGATCTCAGTCTTTTCTTCATGATTCCAGTATTAAACCATTATCACTGTGCTTTATAGACCCACTAATAACACCATAAAAAGTAGTCATCTTTTAGTCCACGATGGCGGTGTTTGTGCTTCGGGTGGGTTGCAGACAATTTTCATCCCAAATGTCCCTTGTGTGGATCTTAGTTGTCTAGATTGACTGTCAGAGCGTCACCAAAAGCAAAGTTATAGACCTGCCCTTAGAACCTCAGATACAGGTATTGGCGAACATTGAGTCACTGCCTTATGTAAATTTAGAATATCATCCTAGTAGGCCAACCATTAATGGAACCACAGACCAGCTTGAGAGTTCCATAGTTGCTAATGTAAACCATAAATAGGGTACCAGGGAAAATCTAAGTTGTATCTCTTGGAATGTGGCTGGCCTAGCTGCAAAATTTGCAGACTATGGATTCAGTTCATTAGATCTTTGAAAATTATTTGCATTCAGGAAACCCAGGAGGTTGAATTTTGTTTTATTATTGATGGTTACAAGTCCTCTTTCCTCCCAGCAGAGGGTTCCAGAGCAGGAAGAGTGAGTGGTGGTTTAATCATCTTTGTAGCCCTTAGGTTCTGTAGGTCTGTGAAGCCTTTGAAATGGGACTCTAAAGTACCACAGGGCCTCAAATTAGTAGTGGGAAGTTCATTTTGTCTGACACAAATTAATGTTTATAATGAAAACAGGAAGAAGCAAGTGGCCTCAAGCCTATCAGACCTAGGTGGCTTCCTTGAATCATTACAGGGGGAAGGCCTCCCCCAGGAAAAACTATTTTGACAGGAGATTTAACTGTCATGTATGCCCAGACTCCTCACGCAACTCACAAAGTCTGCCTCCATGTACGATCATGGGGGGATTACAAATGGAGCACTCTTCTAAACACCTTGAGTTTAACAGTCTCTTACAGTTTCATATCCACCTTAGATAAGATGTTTTACTCAAGCAACTCTCACTTTCCCCCAACCTATTAAGGCAGGGAATGTGTAATGATCATTGATTAAATCTTTGTTTTGGTTTCTTTGGGCTGGTCCACATTTTTATTAACTGATATGAGGAGGTGAATATGTTGATCACAGTTAGATACTAAGGGGCATATTATCAAGGGGGTTTATCTCCGCTTTTTTGGCTTTAAAAGCCAAGAAAGCGGAGATAAAATTATCTCCCTATTACCTAGCTGTCGCTAACACCAGTTAGCGACAGCTAGTAGGAGATAGCGACCATCTTGGGCCCCACTTTGCATGTCAGTGATATTTATCACTAATGACATGCAAAGTGGGCGTGCCAAGATGTTAGTGACTGAAAACAGTTGCTAACATCGCTATCTCCTATTACCAACTTTTGGAGATATTCGCGCTAAGCACGAATATCTCCAAAAGCTAACCCCTGCCCTGAGCAGTTCTTAGCCATGTTATCCAATGGGAGGTGGATAACATGGCTAAGAGCATTAGCTCGGTAATGCATGAATGTCGCTGACTTTTCAGCGATATTCATTCATTGCGGCGATTTTTATCGCATTTGCGATAAACCTTGGTAATACCTAGGTTTATTTGCGGTAAAAATCACCGCAGCTCAGCAGTAAATTTTTGTCTCTAACCAAGCAATAGCGATAATTATCGCTATTGCTTGGTAATATGCCCCTAAGATTCTTAATCATTCCCTTTTTAAAATGCGACAACAGGAGATTTTAACATGCTTAGATCCCTCAGCCCCTAGAGAGGGAACCATAGTCTCATGTATCATCATTGCCCAGTCAGTTGCTGTAACTGTTCCGGTAGTTACTTCTCCCTCTGAATACCCAAAATGCCTTGATGTGGAGTTCTCTCGGGCTCTCAGGCTTCTTACAAAGGCCCTGAAACATACCCCTGTGATAGAATCTGGGTGACAGACTATTGCAGTAACTACAAGGGGGTCCTTAAGGAATGGAGGCGCATGCTACAAAGACAAGCATGGGAAGAGCTAATAGAAGCAAATGAACAGAGGGACTGCACTCTTTTCTGGCATGTTAGAAATAGCCCTTGCTTCTCAGAACCATTAATACCAGCCTTATGTCACCACATTACCCTGGATCAATGGACTACCCATTTTGAGGCAGTTTCCAACTTCGGGCAAAGTGAGAGATCTACTAAAGATTTAGAATGCAGCCCTAGTGATGCTCTCATCACCTTTCTCCTGGATGAAGTAAGGTTGGGCATTGAGGGATTATCCTGGGACAAGGCCCCAGGACCTGATGGGATTCATTGACTTTTTTCAGGGCAACATTGATATTTGGGATCCTGTTTTGACCAGGTTGCTAAACGCCTAAGTAAGGATTGGGATGCCACCCTCATTGTCTATCGCTATTATCGTCCCGATTTTTAAGAAGGGGGACCGAGACAACCCTCACTTGTATCATCTTGGAGGTGCAATATGAATTTCGCACAGGAAAATCAACCAACGAACCGTGCCTAAATCTTTATCTTTTAATCTCCAAATACACGATTGTCCAACCCAGACCTCTCTTTTTGGGCTTTACGGATCTCACCTCAGTATTCGACCGGGTGAATCGCAATGTTTTAATGACACTCCATGACCACGCCACTGCTGCAGTCCGATTTTCTCAAGAAGGGTGTCTTACTGATTACTATATTTGCACCGGGGAGTTCACCAAGGGTGTATTTTAGCCCCTTTTTTATTTACGAAATATATTATCGGTCTAGAAACCACCCTGATATCATTACAAACTGATACTCCCAGGTTAGGCAGGAAAGCAGTACCAGTTTTGTTATATGCGGACAACACTGTACTGATGGGGTACACACCAAGGGGCCTACAGGTCTTGATGGAAGGGTTTGTTTCTTTCATGAATGGGTTGGACTTGTTGGCCAAAGTTACTAAATTGTATGATATGGAAGTAGGATCAAAGACCTTCAAGGGAGGAACCCATAGTTTAGCCAAGGTCACAGCGTTTTCATATCTTGGAATTTTATTTGAAAGAAAATTAAATTGGAAACACTTGCAGGAGGGGAAACCTTTTGACATGCATAAATCAATGGAAACTATTGCCAATTACGCCGGTAGATTGGGCACCTGGTCGCCGGGGGTTATCCTAAAGCTATACCAGTCTTTCTGCATTTGCTAAGGTCCTGTACGGCAGCGAGGTCTGGGGGTATACGGCAGTCAACAAAATACAGACTGCAGAAAATAAATATTTGAGACAAATTTTGAAAGCCCCCCAGTGTACCACCTCATTCTTCGCAATCAAGGTCACAGTTCATGCGAAAAATAAACAGGCTTCCTAAAGAACAAAACGCCCGACTGCCAGGAAATAATGCAAGTATTCTTATCTGCGTTTCTTCTAATGCGGCCAGCTGGACAGAATGCACAGAATTCACTCTCTGCAACAACCGTGGAGAGAGCAGGAAGAACGGAACCACTCTTACGCGAGCCTTGAATAATCTGCACCGGGCGGATGGGTGTGGTACTATTTAAAGGCCTGGGACACGCCCTACGGAAGCCGCTGTAGCACATAATTCTAGTGTGTGCTTCTACCGCGGTAGTATGAACAAAGCTATGGGACAACACAATACAATTAATAAGTGTTCATGACATAAACAACAGTATAATAACATTGTTTACTCAATAATACTGGTTTGACACAGAATTAAGCATATATAGCTTTTCATAGGAGAACGATGATCATAAAGCATTGCAACTGTACCTTCCAATACAACATGGTTTTACTCTATACTGATGAACAATGATTAAATATGACATAAGACCTTGAAGCATTGTAACGTAGAGGCATAACAGTACCTGCTTGTATAATGAAAACTTGACAGCCCAAAACTTAGAGTACTGACAGCTTCCTCCAATTTGCTACCAAGTACTTGAACAATATGGCTGTATCTTTTGAATATATGTCAGCAGGCACCAACTCCTCATTGAAGATCATTCCACTTGCAATAATTGGAAATTCTGTTTTCACTGAAGCATCAGCATACTTTTGGCGAATCAACATCTCCAAGTTCATCTTGTTCAATCTTGATGACAAGAATTTATCATGTTGCACAGGCATAGGTGTCAAATTGTTGATGTTGAAAGTTCAATTGTTCCACTTTGTAGACATTTCTCTGATTCTCTCACATTCTCTCACAGATAGTTCAAGACAACTGTCAAAGACAATGAGCAGCTCTTTCAAAGTGCACACTGACTCTAAGATCTGTAGAACAGTCTGAAAAAACTCTACAAAGTTTTGCTTTCTAATTGAAATTCTTCAGGTGAAAGGTGTATTTTGAGCTCTTGCGCAGGTTTGTGTTTCACTAGTTTGGTTGCAGCGAATAATGTGTTTGTTGGAAGAAGATAATGCAACAGAATGTGAATGTCCTTGATAATTCCACCCCTTTCTTTTGCTACATCCATCTCTCTAAGTGCTTGCGAAAGTTGTTTTCTGGTAACATATTTTGTAGTGGCTAGTTGGACAAAACTCTTACTATGGCAATTAAAGAATGGAAGTTTAGCTTTAGTGAATATGTCAAACAGATTTTTCTCATTCAATACAAATCCCTCCTGCTTAAGTTCTGTGCATAGTTTTGATTCAGGTTCCAGGACATCTAGTCGGCATATCCCTATATTGCTATCCACATATTGTTTGGTCACAAAGTTGTGTGGTCAAAGAGGTTCAGTCATTTCAAAGAGGTTACCTTCCTGCTGCATTAAATGAAGAAGGCTTTCAACATGTTTATTAAAATGTTTCCCTCTCTTTCCCACAAGTTCATGGTGAGGAACAGTTTCATGGCGGTCGATTAATTTAGAATTTGTCACTTCTCTGAAAACATTGCAAATAGAAAGGACTTTATATTAAACTAGCTGGCACTGAGCAACATATTCACTTTTACCGATCTGACCAACCATTCCCCTGAAGCTTTTCTGTGCTCTATGAATCGTCTTTTCTAGTTTTATATCTGGAGCCAACGCATTGAACCTTCCCGCTCTGTCTTTCACCACAAAATGTCTTTGAATTCATTTTCTGTAGAGGTATGGTTTTTCCACCTGTAGCTTCTTCACTCTTTTTAAATACCAGGACCCATGTCTCAGGTAGTTTATGCAATCCAATTCACAATACACAGTAATCAGTGACTTAACAGTCTTCATGTGCAGCTCCCAATCAGCGTCCCAATCAGCATGCACCAAATTTTTTCTTAGAGCTATCATGTGGAAAACATTTTCTCATTACTTGCAAAGTTCTGATTTGTCTTCACATTCTTTGACAAATTCTAAAAATAACGGGTTTCAGGTTTTCTGATTTTGAACTCAATGCATTGAACAACGCCCGACTTTGCATTATGTCTTTTTAATGAAGTGCACTCTGTGCCTTCTTCACTTCTGAGATAAGATATGCAAAAACTAATTCATCATGTTTGTTCCAGAAAGCATTCCAACGCAATGTTTCTGTAGCCTCAGATATGATGAACATACCTTGTGATGAGTGTACATAATTTGTTCTGCTCAATACTGACTGGACAGTTTTGCTTCCAAAGATTTCAGCCTGAATAAGTACATTGTCTATGCCACATCCACTGAGATAACTTCCTGCACACCGCAGCACAACTTTTTGATAAAGATCATCAACTTTTATTGTATTTTTCATAAAAATGTCAGCTACAATACAGAAAACATCTTCATCATAGAACATTAGCAGGATAGGCTGGTCTTCAAGCTGAGCATGTACATTTTTTCAAATTCTTTAGAGCTGTGTATACAGTTGCTTAGTTTGTGACTAATGATGGTACTACTGTTAAAAACCCAACCTTCTTCAGTGGGATGGTATGCTGAGAGATCAGAGCAAGGCTTCCAGCCCATGGAGGAACTGGCTTTTCTTCTTTCTTCAGTCCACACAGAATAAGCAATATTATAAAGTCAGTTAAATCAGCTTGGCGGACCACAGCATCAGGTAGAAGAAGACCCATGTCCTTAGCCACTTTGAAACTTCCTGGTAAATTGGGAGGTGTTGATGGCTTGTAGTGATTTTGCACACATTGGCCAGGCAGTTGGGTTAGAAGTTTTCAGCTTTGTTTGTTTGACACAGCGTGTTTTCCAGCAGCTGCTCTATTGGTACCAGCTCAAAAAAGCTCCATGTCAGTATCAGGTGTCCTGGATGTTCCAGACAAATTAGAGCTGTGTATAAAATCAAAACTATCAAGAGCAGCAATTGTACATCCTGTCCCAGTAAAGTGACTTGGATGTAGTGTGCTGTTGGAGTCACAAGATTTTGCAGCATGAGCTGCTATCAAGTTCCTGCTCCATCCTATGTCATAATCACTTGTTGTTAAACCAATCCTATTAACCCCTTCCAGGCTCATGACGAGCTGGGCTCGTCATGAAGTAGCCTCCTACCAGGCTGATGACGAGCCCAGCTCGTCATGTTCAATGGACTTTTGAAAATTTCAGCACAGGAGGAAAATATCACTAGCAGCGATGGTGTTAATTGAAGTGATTAGCATGCTACTTTTGAACTTGCCATAGATTGTGTGGGCAGTCATCATGTCTACCGAAGTTTTCTTGTGGCCTTGATGTAATTCATAAATATGATTTTGAAAAGACAGTACAATTTGCACAGCATAAGCCTGTCGGTTCATGGGATTGCCTTCCATTTCTTCACTTACATCTTCAAAGCCATCATTAATGTTGTTTGTTTCTGTCCTGAACTCAAGAATTTTAGTTTATAATAATGCTTTGCTGATAATAAACAATGATGTAAAAAATATAAAATAACATCAGACATTCTTGGTGACTTCCCTGATTTCCGGAGCTCTAGGGCATCACAAAATTTGTCATTCAGTCCAAAAAATCTAAATCTTTCAAGATATTTCTTAAAATGGTTCCTGCTGATTTTACTGCATCCTGTCATCTTATTTTGGCAGCAAAAACTTCAGAGGTCAAATCAGCTGAGAACAACATAAGTGTCTCATTCTTTTTGTAACACTGACAAAAATGAATTCTACCATTGTACATTCTCATCAGAAAAATCGTAATTTCACTATTATGTGCCACTGCAGTTTCATTAATGTTGCCCATTATTACTCTGATCTTACTGATTGTGAACCCTTAGCCAGCACTCGAGTGACTTTAAAATGTAATTTGCTTTTTCAAGGAGGGCAAACTTAACTGAAGGTTGGCAGTTACTTTGCTGCTGGGAGCTCATTGTACATTCTTATTTTTGAATGTATGCATTCATGCAGTTTGGGTGGGCATACAAATCTGCTTCAACTATAATTCACCTCACTGGTTAGATCAGCTATTCGGCTAAAAACTTAATCTTGGAAGAAACTAGCTAAAGATTAAAACATGTTTGCCCTTTGAGACTCACATGCTCTGTACTTTGTTCCTTCAGCAATCCCTTTGGCCTTGTTCTGCCTTCTAGCACATTGAAGATCCTCAGCTTTCTGATCAGTTGTTGGAGGTGGACAAGGGGTAGCAATCAATCTTCTAAGTGGACAGCCATGGGTTTGGTTGCCATCACTTTATCAGAAGACTCAGATTCCACTCGTTATTCAATAGTTTCTGCTATTTTTTTACACATTTTTTCAAGGCATTTTTCCATTGTATACAACTTGTAAAACTTGTGGTTACAATGATAAAATGCTTGATCCTCTTCACCCATCAGTTTCAATATTTAGTGAACTTCATCATGTCGTATTTCTGCAGCATCTCGAACTATCACCTGTCCAGCCACAGCTGATGCTAGCTTTTCTTTTGGATTAGTCTGTGTAGTAAACTCAATAATTACTGGAAGCAGGTGAAACTTGAGTTTGGTTTATTATGACGATTGATCTCTACACAGCTCATCATCTGCTGGTCATGTCCACTTCAGTACAGTTAACTCTCCAGCATTGAACAATAACATTCCAGGTGCAATGACATCATAAACCCAGTGACAGCAGTGATAAATGTCTAATTAAACTAAGCTAGCAAACATAGAGCATTTACTATCAATAAACATAGTACATAGAATATAACAGTCTGGCATATGACATATTTTTATTTGTTGAAGGACTCCTTCGATTTTGTAGTTAGCAAGACTCTGTCAGGCGGTCATGGTACTCTGCTATCACATGCTTTCCTCACATTTACGAAATTTACTCAACAGAAAATCTGAAACAAAACAAAAATCAAATAAATTACCAGTATGATGGCTAAAACTATGATTATAGAGCTGCCATTTTAGGAAATAGTAGAAGGGTTGCTCTGAGGAGTTATTTTCTGTCTCTATAAGACGATTACAGCCCCCCAAAAAATGTTTTGACACCAAAATGAAGTATATAAGGTTCATGGTTCCTGAAATACTACATGATCGCTGCAACAAATCAGCCATTTTTAAATATGTCATCTAGAAAAAGTTAGCCCTGATTGTTATAAGCAAACCTCAGCTAGGCCTACTTTGTGCAAGGGGTTCGCCCTTCTCTGCACAATGTCCTCAGACCTTAGGAAGAAGTTGGCAATGAAACTGGAAAATACAAAAGCAAAGTTTATTAAACCTTTAAAGGTGGTACTACAGTCCACACAACACCCTTCAGTATTGTATCGAGTAGCACACCGAACCTAAGCACATGGCCCCTTTTATACACAATGAGGGGGCTCAAAAGAAGGCGGTACAGAAGACAAGAGCAGTTTCATGACCATAAAGGACATATTGGAAGGCACAATCAATAGATGGAGTGGTGTGGCTCACTGGTTAGAGGTGGCAGACCCGTAAGCAGAGAACGGCCCGGGACCAGGGTTCAATTCCCGACACGGCAGGTTCGTGGACCAGGGTCAAAACAGACTCGATAATTCTCGCCTCAGTGTCTACTCCAACCAGGGAACACACTCGGCAACTTTGGGCATTAAGCTTGCCTCATCTCTACAACGGCCCCCCACAGACGCCGGGGATGCCTGGTTTCACCTTGGAGATACCCAGAAAGGGACCATTTCACAGGGAAAACCAGGACGGGTTCCCCAGCGGTCTTCAGCGCCAGGATACTCCATGGAGTCCAGTGCGCTTTACAAGTACACCCACATTTACATAGATGAGCGGAGTTAACAGTCTTCGTTAACTGGTAAACACATTCCTATCTGGAACCAGTTAGTAACGGTCATTGACCCTACTGCGCATGTCTGGACATGCTGAAAGCGGGGAATGCTAAATATAGCCTGTTGCTGGGCAGACTTCAGGCGCAGTTAATAAAGAGGTAGGACAAAGCACATGACGAGCCCATGGCAATGTATGGCATACAAAATGGCCGTCGCAAATACAAAATGGAGTCAGCACATTTGTTACGATAATGGTCAAACAAAGCATGTCTTCTGCTAATGCTTAACCTAATCGCCGTTGATTTACAGCATGATTAGCAATGTCTTCTCAAGCTAAATTATTTCCCTAATGATGCAAAATCACAAATCAAAGATGAAAATCTCTGGACAGCAATGTTTTCAGGGAGGTATATCAAGGGGCCAGGGCTACCACTCCCCAGATGTTTCTTTGTGTCATCAATGGTTTTTAAAGAATAATGAAAGTCAAGCTCTAACATTTTTTTAAGAAAGTGTTGAATCTGCATGAAAAAACACTCTTTTTCATCGTCCAAACAGCTTTTATTATTGACATTTTGCAGGAAAATATTCTGGCAATCTTATGTTTGTATTTGAATACTGGACCACATTTATTCCCTTCCTTCCATAAGCCAGCATAATATCTTTCATGCCTAGAAAGCATTTTTTTTTTACATTATTTTAGTTTACAAAATGGATTATGCATAAACTATAGCACAGTTTCTTGTCAACATACAGTTCAGTGTGGCAGAACCAAAAGCACATTATAATGACAAATCAAGCAAGTATATCGAGAAATATGTTAAAATATGTAAAAATAAGTGTCTCGTTTTCATGCAATTTTTGCTGAACATTTTCTGCGGTATGTCAAACTGCATGTGCAAAGCCTGGAGAAAAACACGATGTGTTCAATACTAATGCATCCTGTGTCCATATATGCATACAGATATAAATAATATTTAATGTTTTTAAAAGTTCAGAGTCATGATCGGAGATTTTTATTACAGACAAATCTTCAAAGTATTTGTAGGGGTTACGGGTTGTAAAAAGATGATCCAGTGATTTTATGTTCCCTATGAAGGACAAATATAACATTTGCGCATCTATACGTATTTTATTATGATATATAAATAATAACTGGGCGCCCAAGAGTACTATCCAACCAGGTACCCTGTGTGATCATGACCCGGACGCACTTCTTCCCCTACAGACGTTGGGGAAGATTCTTTACTCTTTTACTGAGAGGCAAGGAAAAAGACAGGAAGATCAGGGTGGAGAGGGGGGAGAGAGAGAGAGAGTGCACCATTCACTCTCTCTCCTGTTACTGTACAGACACTTCATCCGAACCAAGCTGAATAGTGTGTTACTTGATTGCCAGGCTGTAGCAAATCATTAGCACAAATAGGGCATTTTCACCAATTTTGCTATTAATGTTGCCTCTTACATAAGAGGTCTGGGTTACTGGGTCATATTAAATGGATGGAACGAATTTCATCATTTTGAAAATTAAACAACTTTAACTGTAAAGTGCTAGTTTCACTGTTGAATAACATGCACACATGTAATGCAACATTTGTCGTAGGGAATCATATTTAGACATTGCAACCAAACACTCGAATTAAAAAATTGTGATACGTTAAGTTAGCCTAAATGCAGGTGCCATTTTGATGTGTCGCCGTCACACATTAGGTCAAAGAGGCCTGTTTTTACTTTTAAACTATGGTTTTACACGAGATGTTTTTCTTTTTCTTCCCATTGAAGATGCTATAATTTTTCAGAAGGCTTCTGTTATCTAGTAAATAGGCATTTGTTGTGTATTAAACAACTGATAGTGAGGTTCTCCCCTGAGGAGGGGCGATGACATGAAGCAGGACTCGTGGAATGGTCTGTCTTAGCCAAAAGGTTTGTTCAAAGTAACAAAGGAAGTACATGGTTGTGCATTACCCATTGGGAATACGTGAGAAACATAGGGGCATATTAACAAGGGCTTTATCTCCGCTTTTTTGCCTTTAAAAACCAAAAAAGCAGAGATAAAACTATTGCCCTATTTACAAGAGGGTGCTAACATGCATAATCGCATGTTAGCACCCTTTTTCCCTACGCCTCCCTTTGCATCTATAATGAGTTGTGAAGTGGGCATCACTGGGCAGTACAGCCTTGCAAATATCGCTAATGTGCACATTGCGATATTTACAAGGCTGCCCCAGCATTTTAGCGGATGTTCGTTTTTGGAGAAAACTACTGTTTTCCCCCAAAACTAACGTCTGCTAAAATTCTGACTTACCCATCCCTAACATAGGGGGTGGATTATGCTGCTACGACCACAGGGTCGTATCAGCAAGGTTATCGCCCTTTTGCAGGGAACATTGCTGGAAAACCAGCGATGTTCCCTGCAAAACGGCAATTTCCCCCACTATCTCTGGAATTTTTATCGCCCTGGAGCAACGCCTTGTTAATCACGAGCTACCAGGGCGATAAATTCCAGAGATAGACGGCGATGAATAACAAAGCGCTAAGCACACTTTGTGTTATTCATCGCAGTTCCTTGCTGATATGTCCCTGAGTTGTTTATCTGCTCTCAGCCTTTGCAGAAGAATGATTGGTTGCTGAAGTTAGGGATGAGATAAAATGTTGAAAATGATGTTTTGTTAAGTTATATTAGTGTGTGTTCTTTAGACTAGAGAGGAGTCCTTGCTTCAGAATTAGGAGGAAGATCTTAGAGATGCTTGCTGGTTTTGAACTGAGAAGTCCCTCCCAGCATCTGCTACCCTCTACTGTTTGAGTGCAAGGTCTTCATGCCTGTGCATTCCTATTCTCTCATCAGAAACCTTTATTTTGTTTTCTGAAGCTGACACCTTATCTTGCTTTGCGTACAATAAATGTAATTTACGCCCAACTCTCATTAAATTAGATTAGGGATTTTTACTTTTATGGCACACACATGGTGAATATTCTGTATTCTATTTGTAATTCTGTTTTGTATTTCAAATTTTGTAATTTGTAATTTGAAATGTTTTCTTTTATCCTACTTTGAAATATCGACTTTTAGATTACTTGAATCTGTAATAATGATGACAAAGTTTTAACATTTACTCAACTAATGATTGATTTGAATTAATGTGTTAAATCCTTTTTAAACTTACTCTAAATCTCTTTGTCCATTTCTGTGAAGCCCCAATTGGCCTTAACGATTCATGGTAACTGACATAAATGATAACTCCTTCTCTATTTTTCTTGTTGAGTAACAACGGGGCATATTACCAAGGCGGCGCTATAAAATCATTGCTGCTTTTGCGGACGTTTTCGGCTGAAAAGCTGCGATAATTTGATAACCTTATCAGCAAAGACACGCTATTGGGTGTTTTGCTGATTTAGATCCCCCTTACAACAACGCCCAGTCTTGCATCTCTAATGAGATGCAAAGTGGGCGTTTCGTGCCAAAATAACTGGAGAAATGTCGCTAACTGACATTTCTCCAATTATCAAGCTGCACACAAACAAGCAGAGCGTTAAGAAAAGTAGTGCTAACCACAGTTAACGCTACTGTCCTAACGCCTGCTTGTAACCTGACTTAGCCATGTAATCCAATGGGAGGTGGATTACATGGCTAAGATCACCCTGCCCTATCAGCAAGATTTCGCTGGTTGCAATGTGATTCTCACTGGATTTCTAAGATAATCACACTGTTTTCCAGCTAACGCATGGATTCCTATCGCTTGGGAAATAAGCGTTGCTGATAGCACGCTATCTCTGTGATCGAATCCAGCGTTAGCCTGCGATAATTATCCTTGTGCTAAAATCGCTGAGCGATAATTATCGCAGGACCTTGCTAATATGCCCCAACGTTCCATAGAACCAAAGCCAGGGGTTATACATAATGTTTGAGACATAAAAACCCCTTTTCTGAAAGAGTAAAACGGTCCTTGGTGCAGTTATACTTGCTGTAAAGAATAGTATTGCCGGTCAACTGATTTAGGTCCTGTAAGACCCGGACTAGTGGGACACAGGGAAAGCAATGGCTTCTGAATCTCAGCATAGGAGGCTGGGGTCATTTGACTCTGGTGTATCACGTCCAGTCCTACTATGGCTCTGCAAACTAGTCCAAGTACAACCCCTTTAGCACTTAACTCCCAGTGGTTGTGGTGGTGATCAGACACAGGCCGCTCAGGGAGGGAGTGTGGGGATGTGCAAAGTCAGTACTCAACAGTCACCCAACAACACAATGGTTGAATGGCCACCCTGATTGCTTCAATTTGAGAAACGAATAGCACTTTAATCCACATGTAAAATGTAACACTAAGCAGCATATAAAATAGGCACAATTCTTGAACTAGCACTTGGGCTACTGATGCACATATTCTGCTCCACCTTGCCTTTCTCTTTGATGCACTTTTGCGAGTCTAGGTAGTTCTACCCCTGAGTTAACTGTCTCTCATGCAAATATCAAAACTTAGATGCAGATCACCCTCAAGTTCTGTTCTTATCATTCAGCACATTTAGTCCCACAGTTTACAATCTTACCACAGTTCAGGCCTCTGAGTTTGATTCTGCTCGGGTCCTGCAGCACACATCATGTTTCACTCATGCTTCTGGGAGAGATGTGCCAGTTGGAAATGTGATCCTGGGCGGACCACAGCTGAAAGACAGTGGAAGCTAATGTCTTCACTGTCGGGCATTGAGGGCATCCATCACTGGGCCATGGGTACAGAGATGAATGGTGGTGGAAGGATCTACACCTGCACTCATTTCTGAATGGAAACAGACTCCGTCTTGGGCACAAAACACCTCGGTGAGTGTGTATTGAGACTCAGCACAAACCTCCTTGACAGCGGCATGTTCTGCCTTGGGCACAAACTTCTTGGGGCAGTGGTAATGACCACTGTCCGCAATTCATTTAGGCATTGTCCACACGGACAGACCGCAATCACAAGCCTCAAGACATGCATCCTTCAGCCGGCGGACACGCACAGCACTGGAGGTCAAGCGGTCATGGTGCTTCATGTCCGTCACAATTCTGCAGGATTGACATTGTCCTTCTGTTTTTAGCAATAGGTTGGCTTAAAGGCACTTCTGGTCAAATATGCAGTTTCTGTAGGCAAGGCCAGACTCCAGGTAATGCATTTCAGCTTTGTGAAACTCACTGTCAGACAACAGCTTTGATTGAACAATAGTTCTCTGAGTACTGTGCAGAGAACTCCCTTCTTTAGTTGAAGTGTACTTAAAATTAAATAACAAGTGGAGATATGGATTCTCTGCCTGCAATTTTAGAACCAGTTTGGTTATTCTTTCATCTGTCATCTGATTCTGTTCTCTGAATGTAGTCTTTGTGCAAAGTGATTATACTTACAGAAGGGTAGGCTGCTGCTTGGTGTACTCACAACAGAGGCAAAGGAAGTGTCACCTTACTATGCCTTATTCGGCAGCCGCACTAACAGTGATCAAGATCAGGCATGCTGCTGGCCAAATCTAAAGGATCCTCCTTAATTGAACAACAGAGACTGCATTCCTAACTTACCCCCAACCATCCACTAGCACTCAGAAAGACTAATCAGTAGCTCCTGTCAGAAAAACAACATTATTGAATTTCTAACAAATCCCTGTCTCCTCATTACACTCTTCAGTTGTCTAGGTCTCCCCCCTGCACTTTCAGGAATGTCAACAATACACTTCTACTGTCTAGGAAAGCAATCCCACCTCCATCTTATGCACACACCTGCTGCCCACTATTACTTTGGATCACTAATATGTAGAATGTATGCCTCACATATGCCACATACATACACATACATTGCGATACAAGCATAGGATCTGGATTAGTGCATAGAAGCGGAACTGTACACAGGTGGGTAAATAGACCTTTACTCAAGTGAGACAGATTAAAAAGGTCTGGTAGAAACTTCATATTCACAAATCATTGTATGCTGCCACCACTACTCTACATGCTAAAGAAATTATGGGTCAGGAAGTCTTCAGAAAGATACAAGAAGACATGCTTGGTGCACCCCCTGCAGATCATCAGTTGAAGTTTTCAAAATGTGCGTAATTAGCTTTTCTGTAGTTACACAGAATTACATGAAATTACACGTAATTGCACAAAATACAAATCTGTCGTTTTGCGCTATATTTTAGTGCAACATCTGTCCTTGATGCGAGGACCCATTTACATAAAAGCACCGCGAACAACAGCCGCTTGCATTCTGTGCTTATGCCTGTGTAGTAAATGTTTACAGCGAATAGCGCTATTCATGATAACACGTTTACCTCAACTGCTGCTTAATTACGCAAACTCACACAATGGCATAATTTCAGGGATTTTGCATAACAAGCATAACAAAAGATTGCTAAAATTACGCAAACAACTCTAGCATAAGCTTAATCATGAGACAGGACCAGACCGTCACTCTTGTACACTCACTACACTAGAGCGAGCCTGGGACCAAACTGTAAGACCAGGATACCACATATTGGCAGTCAGGCACTGAGGAAGGGGAACAAGACCATGCCTCATTCAAGGGACATTCTACTACCAGCAGATGCTTTGTCATAGTATTAATGGGCTGGAAGCTGAATTACCATTAATCAAAGGGAAATTGTTAAAGGTTCAGAGCCCTACCAATTTCACTGAAATTGTTTTTCCATGATCAGCTACCGTTGCCCTGAAGGCCACCATCTCCTCTTGCATGGTGACCATAACGTTAAATACAATATCCGTGGCTGCCATTTTTTTGGCATTGTACTGCCCAGGAGAACTAAAGATTTTAGACTCAATATCCTTCTAGGCGCACAAGTCCTTAGGAGAAGCGTGGTCCCAGTGAGCCCATCTCCAAGGAACCTTGAGTTCCTAGGGTCCAAATTTTATAAATGTAAACGGCTCGGCCAAGAAAGTATGTGTAATGGCAAGTATGGCCAAATGACAGGATATAATTAGTAATAGGGATGCTGAGAAGGCAGCTAAAACGACAGAGCAGGCATGAATAATGTTGAGCAGTGTATCAACGTAACACAATCAATCAAATCCTTAAAGAAAATGAGAGGTAAAATGAGCATCAAATATCTTTTAGTGTATGAAAAAGAGCAAATTAAACTGAGTTTCTCTCATTTGAGTTACTGTAAATTCAGCAAAAGTCCGTCCAGGCCAATTAAGCACATTCATGGGAATAGTTACCATTCTAAGATTTCCTTTGTTATGGTGCTGGTTGGGAAGCACCAGACTAAATACAACTTCAAGGATTGAAGAAACTAATCCTTTATAGAAAGTATCAAGTGCTTATTCATAATCCAAAGATGGCTTCACTGCCTGTGAAGTGAGGCTGATAGGATCCATGCACCTATCACGTAATTGCTTTCATTGCAGAGATCTCCCTACAGAACTTGTAGCAAGTGTGTTGGACTACTGTAGCACTACTTTAAGTACTATGAAATATATTTTGTGAATTGGCCCTAAGTTTTCAGTGTAATTCATTAATTGCCCTAGCTTCAACAAAATGGTGCCAAGTTCCTCTCATTGCTGTGTTTCAAGAACGGGGTTTGGTGACAAAATCTATGAGTTACTTAAAGATCTTCTGTTGGTTTACTCCTTGGACCACTAGGGTTGAGCTTGAGGTTGTTTTCTTCCCTTGTGACTTAGAGTAACTGTGGTTATTGACTTTCAGCAGGCACAAGAGATCAACAACTACAAGACAACATAAGTGTATGTTTTCTTGCAGTTCTTAGGTCAGGGAACAAACATCCCTAATTACATCTTGGGCACAGTTTTCAATCAGGGGGAACTGTTGGAAGGTAGAGGCTATTCGACTGACTATGGGGCTTGACCCTAAAGAAAGTTTAGTGAAGTGGCTGTACGGTCATCACTACAGAGACACATTCCTTATGTTGATTGTTGAGATTTCAAGTATCTAAAGAAATGAATGGGACTGCACCTGCACAAGGAATACCTTCATCATTTATCACAGAATTTACCTTCCTTCTTTATGCAGCCCAAGTCCCATTTCCTTTGGTGAAATAGCCTTGTTTGAAAAGGATGTTAAAAAAATGCTGCCCAAATGTAAGTCTTTCCTGACAAAAACACATACATGTGATACCAGGATACTTACCCTGAGTTGGCACCTCTCTCTGCATCTAAACTGGCTCCAAGATAATTCACAGATACTTTTCTGTCACTTGCTCTAATATTACTCCTGGATTATTCATTTTTGAGGAGTATTCCTGACTACTTTTCTTGAAGTCTTGAGTACTTTTCACGAATTCAGCGTGACGCAGCCCTGTACAAACAGTATTATTTTTCCTTTTCAAGAAACAAATCCCCAAAAGGGATTTTCTTTTTGAAAAAAAAAAAAGTAATGCTTGCCTTGCCATTAGAGTAATCTCCCAAAGTGGGGGGAGCATTATTTGGTTTGTATTGTCTCTCAAGCCAGGGTTCGCCTGGCGGTGATGGACAGTAAAAAAAAATGGCCACATGTCTGCCTATCCTGGATGGGCGGGCAGACGTGAAGCTATTTCTCTGAAATCCCTAACTTCGTCAGGGCACCATCGGGCTGAAGCTCCGCCCGCATTTAAATTGGGACCTTCATGTTGGCGGTATGTATTCTCTGTCTCCGTTGCCATAGTATTAACACCAAAAACAGGGTCTGGGCTCTCTGGCAATAAGGACAAGCCTCACCAGAATAATGATAAACCAAGAACAGGTTCCAATATTGCCACGTTATTTTACACTGGATCCCGGGTGATCACTCGAATGACTGAATGAAGCAGTAATTCTCAATGAACCAGATTTCAGAATAAATCATTTCTATTTTATTTTTTGATTTAAATGCATGTGTCTATTTCGTATGCAATTTTTTGTATTTTATAATCAAGGAACATTTCGTTAGTTCCACTCTATTAAACTGAACACAAATTCTAAACAAATAACATTAGGCAAAAACGGTAATTGGACAGACAAATATCAACTCACACTCGTCAGTCATACCACACAAGACAATCAAGATATATTTACAGTTATTTACAAACAATATAGTATCACAGTGGAAAAATAAAGCATTGGAAAACAGCAGATCAACAAACTAATTATTTTCTGAAATGATCAGGGGTTCCTAATGCTGAGTAGAAGAGGTCTACGCGTTTCGATCACCCCTGGTTTCGGGGAAATCTCATCAGGACCAAGTGCCTCTCAATGGACGACTTTACTTTTGTGGATGTCAATCTTGTTACGCCTAATGCGGCTGTTAATGCAAATGTTGAGCAGCTTGGGTAGTTGCGGGTTGTGTTTTGTAGGTAGCGCAGGGAGTTCACGTTTATCTATGTCGGGGTTGAGCGAATCTGTAACGTGCTCCAGAAGCCTGGAAGCGTCGTGTCCGCTGTCTGCTACAGGGGGTCTGCGCTCCTCGGTCTCTGTGCGATTGTGTCCAGTGACCGGCACCTTCCAGTCGGTAGGCTTCTGGAGCACGTTACAGATTCGCTCAACCCCGACATAGATAAACGTGAACTCCCTGCGCTACCTACAAAACACAACCCGCAACTACCCAAGCTGCTCAACATTTGCATTAACAGCCGCATTAGGCGTAACAAGATTGACATCCACAAAAGTAAAGTCGTCCATTGAGAGGCACTTGGTCCTGATGAGATTTCCCCGAAACCAGGGGTGATCGAAACGCGTAGACCTCTTCTACTCAGCATTAGGAACCCCTGATCATTTCAGAAAATAATTAGTTTGTTGATCTGCTGTTTTCCAATGCTTTATTTTTCCACTGTGATACTATATTGTTTGTAAATAACTGTAAATATATCTTGATTGTCTTGTGTGGTATGACTGACGAGTGTGAGTTGATATTTGTCTGTCCAATTACCGTTTTTGCCTAATGTTATTTGTTTAGAATTTGTGTTCAGTTTAATAGAGTGGAACTAACGAAATGTTCCTTGATTATAAAATACAAAAAATTGCATACGAAATAGACACATGCATTTAAATCAAAAAATAAAATAGAAATGATTTATTCTGAAATCTGGTTCATTGAGAATTACTGCTTCATTCAGTCATTCGAGTGATCACCCGGGATCCAGTGTAAAATAACGTGGCAATATTGGAACCTGTTCTTGGTTTATCATTATTCCGTTGCCATAGAGCATACATCCTGCCAACTTTCAAATTGGGTCCTCAGTTCACCAAACTACACTCAGGGGCATATTACCAAGCAATAGCGATAATTATCGCTATTGCTTGGTTAGCGATAAAAAATTATCGCCGAGCCGCGGCGATTTTTATCGCAGATAAACCTTGGTATTAGCCATGTTATCCACCTCCCATTGGATAACATGGCTAAGAACTGCTCCTGGGCAGGTGTTAGTTTTTTGAGATATTCGCGCTTAGCGCGAATATCTCCAAAAGTTGGTAATAGGAGCTAGCGATGTTAGCGACTGCTCCCAGTCGCTAACATCTTGGCACGCCCACTTTGCATGTCATTAGTGATACTTTTTTCTGACAGGCAAACCGGGGCCCAAGATGGTCGCTATCTCCTACTAGCTGTCGCTAACTGGTGCTAGGGACAGCTAGGTAATAGGGAGATAATTTTATCTCCGCTTTCTTGGCTTTTAAAGCCAAAAAAGCGGAGATAAATCCCTTGATAATATGCCCCTTAGTTCCTTACTGTGAAAGTTCCTATTGCAAGAACAAAATCAGGTTTCCCTTATATTTTATGAAGATAATGCGATATCCTCTCAATCTATTTCCCAGAGAGCCCAGGCTACAAACAGGGCTTTTTAAGTTGATGATTCTTTATTAACGTTTTTTAGACTTAAATCAAAGTCTCGTCCCATTGAAAACATCTGTGTGATTTTTAAAATCAAGCCAGTATTCATGAGCCATTCTGTAACGCAAACAGGGTAAATAATTAAAAAGGTGAATCCTCGCTCATTTAATATACTGGCAAAGACTGAACTATGTTCATCGGAGTAAGCGAAAGGCTCCTGATTTATAAATGAGCTACTCCGTGTCTCAATTTCTGTACAACTCCTGCGGTGAGAATGCAGCTTGCTATGTATTACCTGGTCCTCCTCACATCATTTAAATCTCCCCAAAGACAGGACTGATTAACAGGGCAGCTTGCACGCAAGCAGCAGATACACCGTGTTGACTCAACAGTAAAAGTGTACTTGGGTGATGTCCAGGTGTTGTTGCTTTGACTGCAATTTAAATCTTATTTTTATTTGCCAAAGAGCCAAGGACGAATCACACAGTATTCCAAACATATGTATTTCGAATTTATACCTGAAAGCGACTTTAAGATTGAATTAGTCTGACATAGTTGCACCTAACATATGGAAGCCATGTGTGAATTATTTACAAGTAAAATTCGATTGGGTCTGATAAAGTATGTGTGAGTGTCAAGGAGGAGGCTAGGGAAATGCAATGGCATGCACAATCATTTCAGCCTGAACGTCCCACATCTATGTGAGCATGTAATGTATACTTGAGAGGGTCTTTCGTAAGTCATGGAGACATTGGGTCAGATTTACAAGCCCCTAGCGACAATTTTGCGCCTCCATTGCGTCACTTTTGGGATGCAGTTGAAGGCGTGAACAATGCAGCCTATTTACAACACAACGCATCTAGGGAGATGCGTCACATTGTAAAGCCCTGCGTCACTTTATATCTGTGTCAGGTATAATGTGTGGAGGGTGGGCGTTCCCACACAGGAAAGCCACATAAAAGTGACGCAGTGAAATCTACAAGATTTCACTGCGCCACCCCTAGGACACCACTGCGTCAAAACTTATGCCTACTTGAACAGTTGTAAGGAGTGACGCAGTACAATAAGTATAGACCTCAACATGCATGGTGCTTGTGACAGGACTCCAGTAATGTGTGACTTTTGGGCCAACAAATGCGCAGAATTTCGGACACTTCTGTCAATCCTTGCACCATGCTGCATTGTTTTGTAAATACGGCACATCCATGGTGGTGCAAGGGTATTGCGGGCTGGTGCAGGGAAACTAATGCATTTCTACAGATGCGTTAGTTTCTTGTAAATATGCCCCATTGTGCGGAAGTGCTGGTGCCACTTTTTCCACAATGTTTGTGGGAAGGAATACCTTTTAATGCTTAAAATATTCTTTGTTAAAAAACATTTCTTGCTAAAAAAATCCAATTCTGTATTTATTCTGACCTGTATTGTGTGTATTGCAGGCCTACTGTGCGTTACAGACACCTAGGGATGAGAAATTAGCATAGTTCACCATTGTACGGACAAAGCCTTATATGCACCCTGTCCTCTCTCTTTGGTGCATGTTGATATTCCTATTTCAAGATATTGTTTTCCAGCCAGTATTGCTTTTTTCTGTTTTTTTCTATCAGATGTATTTGGTCTGGTCTGGATTAAACTTGAGTTGGAATGACGACACCCAAATTTGCAGGCCTGTTATAACATTGCAATGCATTTTAAATAATCTGAAAACTAGATGAAACTTGCATTTCCACCTTCTAATTGAGGTGCAAAACCCTTCTATGACTATGCAGATGATAGATGGGTCATTTTTAAGTTGGAAGCAAGGGACAGATATCCCAGGGATATCAAGGGATATCTTGTCCTGTGCTAAGTGCTCCTAGATAACCAGGTGGCTAATGGCTGTAGTAACCCCTTTTGAAGGGCCACAGGGCAAACCGGGCTTACTGGGCCCAGCCATGGGGATTCAGGCCTTTTACTCCTGATATCCCAGACCTGACCTACTATGGATTCTGAGCAACTAGGCCAAGTACCACTTCTGTACTTGACTCTCAGGGTAAACATGGTCCGTGCATGTCCATGGTTACCTTGACGGGGAAGTGAGGATACAGTGGAGTGAACACAGGCTCCTAACTCAAAATTCATGTAGCAGCAGCAACAAATCACTGTCCACCTAAATACTCACTTTTATGAAAAAAGAGAAGTATTTAATTTTCCACCGTTACAAACACATGGAAAATTATGACATTCACAAACAACTACACCATCCTCATGAGGTCAGGGCTCTAGTTTTTTCTTGGTGGTTCCCTTTCCCTCTTCCTCCTCACTTTAGCAATAGTGGTTATTCCCCAATCACTACTGGCAACATCCAGGGTGTGTGCCACTAGTAGTTCAAGTCCCAAGAGTTCAATGTTGCTTTATTTTTAAAGTCAACAGTGTTCCAGAGCTGCAGCCCTATTTTTAAGAGCAAGTTCCTCAAAACGGACTGACCTGTAATCAGTCGTACCTGCACCCTCAAGATCAGAGCAATCAGAGTTCCTTATCACATCCCATTGGCAGTTGATTGAGGTGGGTTTGCTGTATGCAGCCAAAGCAATTTGCACTCAGTGGTTGGAGAGTCTTCACACACTTTATCACCTTCACAGAAAATGAAGGTTCTAGCCAGTTCTTCTGAACAGGTTAAGTTTCTGGTTCCTCCTGCAATGGGTGGTGGGAAGGGTTGATACATAGCTCCTGGGGTGAGACCTTTGTCCCAGGTTCGTGCACGGGGTTCACACTGGCCACACTCCTCTTAGTGATGGCTCCAACAAGGTCACATGACCTGCTGGTCCTAGGGACCCATCTGGCATAACGGTCACCGTATCCTCACAGTACACAAGTTCCTACCTGAAAGGAACAGTGAAATGCTCAACGGTGGATCCTGCTGGTGTATGAGGTTGCAGCCCAGTACGACACACTTGCTATGGTCCTTGCTGCATGGCACACTTTTCTTGGTGGCCCCTTCTGGTGCACAGGGTTCCTACTCTCCCACTACACATGGGCTCCCACCGGATTGGTGCAGCCATGCACACAGCTCAATTCACAGCGGCCCTTCTCTGCCATACAAGGGTCATCGACTTCTGGCTGCACAGGGGCAATGTCCCAATCTTTGTAGCAGCCGTCTGCTCCCATCTTGCAAAGCAAGTCCACTCTACATGGCTTCCCACTCGACCTTGCTCTCTCCAACACTCTCCTTTTCCTCACCAGGCAAACCGGTATTAGCAACCAGGCATGTGCTGGGGCTCCAGGGCAGGTGGTCTTGGATTCCCTGGGTTATGTCCCCTCATCGAGCAAGGAGACTAGCAGGCCTTGGCCATCAGCCCTGGTAATAGGAACAAGTCTTACAGAGTTTCCCCTCCTCACACTGTTTGGCTGCTTGGGGTCTCAAGCTCTCCTGTTTATAGTCAATTTCGGGACACCAAATGTAATTTAGAGTCCGAGTATTTAAAATGTATTGTGGGTGGTTTGTTTCTTTTGAAGTGTCTCCTACGCTCTCTCCTCCCTCTTGAAAGCAGTCTACCACAGAAGGAGAGTCTTCAAAGCTGATAGCTCCACAACACAGGCCATGGGAGTGACTAGACACCTGAATGTCAGTCACAATAATATGTGTATCAAAAGATTAGCTGAGGGCCACACTGTTGGGCATTGCCTGCTCTGCAGGGCCACTTCAAACTATTTTTCTGGATTTGTTTTTCTTGGCATTAGGACTCTGTGTACTTTACCACTGCTAACCAGCGCTAAAGTGCTCGTGCTCATTCCCTAAAGCATTGTAAAATTGGCTTAAACTTGATTGGCTCATTTCATTTACTTATACGTCTATAGTAAAGTGGTTTAATATATACCCAGAGCCTGCAAATTGTATGCTACTAGTGGGTCTGCAGCACTTATTGTGCCACCCACTTAAGTAGCCTGTAAAACATGTCTCAGACTTGCCATTGCAGCCTCATGGTACTTTTGAACTGCCACTTAGACTCTGCAAAACAGCTCTTTTGCCACACCTCCAACTCCCTATTCAATGCATATGAGCTTACTCCTAAGGTAGACCCTAAACAGCCCATAGGGCAGGGAGCAATGTAAATAAAAAGTTGAACATGTACTTTTAAGTTTTACATGTCTTGATAGTGAAAAATTCAGCAATTTGCTTTTGACTACTATAAGGCCTACCTCTCCCTCAGGATAACATTGGATTACCTTATTATATTTAATGCGTGCTAACCTTTGATTGGGAGCAGGTGAGAAAGTCAAGATTGGTGTCTGAGAAATTGTACTTGAAACTCCTCCTTAATGGTAAAATCGAAACTAAGTCACAATTCTGAAAATGACACTTTTAGGAAGTTGACATTTCCTTGTCCTGACCGTTTGGTGCCTACAGCCTGTTCCTGAGTCACATGAATAGGTATATTTAGCAGCTGGCCTTTGTGTATTCCTCCCAGACAGCATCACATTAGAGGGTCTGGATATTAGCAGGATGGGCCACCTCTGACTTGATAGGGAGGGTGGAGCTGTCACCGAACACATTTGCAGTTCAAAGATGCTTGCTCAGCTCATACACAAAGGACTTTGCCCTAGCCTATTGTGTTCACAGACGTACTGGGACCAGGGCAAGGAGGCAGGAAATTCCAGACGCCTCTGTAGGGGGAAAACTCCAGAACCTTCTCCCACTTCAAAGTGGGCACCAGGTATAAATATTGGATAGTCAAACCCACTCTTCAGATTATTTTTGGAGCTGTGGAAGACTCACAAAAAGGTATACTCTGCTGCAAGAAGGGCTGCCCTCCTGCATTGATGCCCTGCTGCTCTGCCTGCAAGAAGGACTGCTCTGCTGCCTTGCTACCTGAGAAAAATGAACTGGACCTGCACGTTACACTCAGGACCACCAGAATGACTCCAAGGGCTCCAATGCCCTTGAACCCTGCACCTGGACTCTGCCTACTGTAAGTCCTAACCCCTCGAGTGGTACTCACCCAGTGTGGTACACTTGGAAGTAGGGATGTAAATGCTCTGCCAGTCCAGCTGCTTCCTCCATTAGAACCTACATAGGACCGTACATTGCTCCTTGGAACTGCCGCTGAGTGGTGCAACACCGTGCATTCTGGACATAAGGTACAATTCTCTGCAGGCTAACCAGCTGCCTGTATCGGGCACATGGACCATCACAGTCAGTCTGAATTAATGACTTTGTCCCTGTACATTGTGACCAGATAACCACAATTGGCCTTCTGTACTTTTAAACACTGTATTTACCTACATATTTCTGGTTCAATGTATTCTATTTTTGTCATTATGGTATCAAATAGTATATAAAAATGTACTGTATTTTTCTAAATTGTTTGGAGACTTTTCTTGTGTTGTGTTTTCACTTTATTACTGTTTGTGTGATGTATAAATACTTCACACTTTGCTTCTAAGTTAATTCTGACTGCTTTTGGGCCAAACTACTAGAGGCTTAATCACAGGTTAATTTGGTGACTTTAGTGCTTCTCTCTAACAGAGAAGGTGGCTGTTACTTGAGAAGGGTCCACTCCATCCGCAAACAATGACCCTTTTTCTTACAACTGCTCACTGTGATTCTCTTATCAGTCCCGTATCCATTTTGAGATGTGCCCAGCACTCTTCTTTGGGACCTCTCACTGAATCACCCTTTGAGGTGTAAAAGGGAAGCCTGGCTCTCCCCTCTCCAGTATGTGTCCCACCAAGCTTATAGGAATGTAGCAAAATATAAATCTGTCTGGGGGATTTCTCTACCTTCTCTCTTTGTTTCACCATGCAGGCCTTAGTCTACCAAAATTGAACCCAGGGCCCTTGATGTATTGTACAATCCCCAGGTACACACACCCAGTGCATGTACCCAACCCAGACACACTACACAGCACTGTATCTTCATTTACTGTACCACTATTAGGCAAACATACACCCAGCACATGCACTTCATATGAGGCAATGTACAGCACTGCATTCTTCATGTACTGTACCATTCACAGGCCCATATACCTCTAGCGTATGCATTTATCATACACACACTGCACAGCACTACATCCTTTATGTACTGTACCACTTCTAGGCACACATACACCTAGAACCTGCACTCTTTATGCACTCACCGCTCAATACTGCATTATCCCTGTATTTTACCCTTCCCAGGCACACATACACCAAGTGCAAATACATCAGTCCTGCACTGCACAGCCCTTAAGAACAAACTGATGAAGGCAAAGGGTGAGTTAAGTACACACAAATGGAACTTTAAAAATTAGGGAGCCTGTAGGCCTCAATCTAGTTACACAACCTGTTCACTCCTACTGATCATTGCACGGTATGCTGCCACCACCACATTCATGCTGCGTAACCCCTGGTGAATGTAGTAGCCTCTTACCACTATGAAGGTAATGCCTAGGGTAACCCTCCTGGTCTAACAACACCGCAATCTGTGAGCCAGGCCTATGTGATAGTGCACACAAATGATCCATGTGTACCTATGACATCAAAAATCAGAGTTAGGGATCCAGATATCAGTAGAGTTGGGGACTCGGAGCAGGGTGCTTGTCCATTACCATGCAGAGAATTTTTCTGTGAAGAAAATGTCCATAAGATAAACCCCTTGCAAAACCAGAGATCATATGGGGAAATGGCCTAGCGATCCAACATGGTGGCGCGTGTTAGGCAAGCTCCACTCAGTCCATATTAAAAATCCTGAATATATCCTGTTTCATCAGAAGTATCCGACCCCAAAATTTCCCGTAGCTGTCGGGAATTGAGTGGAGAATAATTGGACCCGGGGACGAGCCGAGACTGAGGCCATCTCAACGGCAGCGGCAACATACCGCTCCAGGGTCTTTGTGAGCAGATTGGAGGTGGAGATCCTTGGGCGCTGTCAGGAACTGATGAAGAGGGGTTGTGGTGGCACCGGAACACTCTGAGGATTACAAAGCCTGACTGGGTGGAGAACTAGCCCCTGGGGCCTGGCTTGGAGGCTGATTTTCGGGAGAAGAGGCATCCGTACAGCAGAGAGGCCCCCAGTGGAGATCCAGTGAGTGTCCGTGCATGTCCCCCATCTCCCTACTCCTGCGTTGGGTTGGGCGGATGGATCGGGCCAGATAGGGGGGCGTGCTGCGGGCTCGCCAGGGGCTGGTATTGAGTGTGGTGCTGGCAGAAATCAAGATGGCCAGTGGTGGGCCCCTGGAGCTGCGCAGAGGCTGAGCCTGAGACCCAAGAGTTCGCTCGTGCAGCCCTGATTCCTGGCTGCTGCGGGGCTGAGACCTGCAGTGTGGGGGCTGCTCTGGAGGCTGCTGGGTCCCATGTGCCTTGAAGGGCAGCTGTGTGGAGGGGTGCTAGGATCATACTAATGCATGATGATGCTGTGGCATAGACCTGGTGCTTGCTTGCTCCAGACTGTGGGGGAGGTGTGCTGTGGGGGTCACTGAAGAACAGCGCTGAACGTAGGCCCTTGGATGTAGCAGGCCCTAAGAGGTTCATAGAGCTCTGTGTAGCGGTTAGCAGATCTGCACGGCCACATGTGGCTCTATTGCAGGTGGTGCAAGGTGACCTCTTGGGGTGGGACCAGGCTTGGAACTATTGGACTTCATTGAAAGCATTGTCCTTTATCCTGTGAGGAGTCTGGCCTCTGCACCCTATACAACGTGGATCCCTGTGTGGCTGGTGAAGTTAGCTGCCCTGATGGGATAGAGGGGGTGACTGTGAGGCCTAGGGGACACCCACTAGGGGGGGAGGTGGCGCAACTGACCAAGGAGGCGGCCAAGTGAGCACTCGGTGCGGCTTGTGGGCCAGAGGGTCCCACCAGAATCCCATATCTCAAAAGTTACAGACAGAGGAAGATATTGATATCTGAGATGGCAGGGGTGAAGAGCAATATGCCATAGGCCAAGTGAGCGAGGAGCGTACTGGAGGCCCGCTTAGGGGGCTACAGACCTACCATTTTGATGAACAGGCGACCATAGTACATAATGATGAAAGATAAACTGGCCGGAGGATCTGCCAAGCAGAGCACATTAGATTGCTTTACTGGAGCAGGGTCCCCAACAGATGACCAGGGAGGTGCGCAAGGAGGCCTACAAGATAATGCCGTACTGAAAGCAGCCATCACACAGTCCATGGCCATCCTGGATGCTAAGATTAGTGAGGTGGGATCCGTTGTGTGCTCCTACGGCAGGGCCTTAGGAATGTGGTGCAGCGAATTACCAAGGCTGAAACCAGGGTCTCAGTAGTAGAGGACTCGCATCCTTGGAAACAATCACCAGGGGTATGGTTTCGCAGGTGGAAGATGCGGAGGGCAGGGCCAGGAGGAACAACATCCGCTTTGTTTTATTCCCTAAAGGATGTGAAGGAGGAGACATGGAACGGTTTCTAACTGGGTGGCTGGTGAGCTTGCTCCCCCCGGAGTTGATGTCCAGCTGCTTTGTTGTGGAAAGGGTGCACAGGGCCCTGATACAGAAGCTGCCCCCAGGAGCCAGACTGAGGCCTGTCATTGCAAATATATTAGTCTACCATGACAGGGGTGCAATATTAAAGCAGGCCAGACTCAAGGAGCCCCTGATGTTTGAGAGCACTCGCATCCTCATATTCCCGGATTACACAAGACTGGTCCAGCAGAAGAGACAGTCATTTGTGGCAGCCAAAGCCCGCCTGCGTGAGTTGAAACTTCCCTACGCATTGCTGTATCCTGCCAGCCTGAGAGTGGTTTACCAATCCCAAACTCTATTCTTCTAATTGCCAGAAGATGTCTTTAAATGGTCAGATGAAACTGCAAAGATTCTGCCACATATGCCGCCCAGTCTGAAATCAAACTCCTCATGGAGTGAGGCCATCCTCAGGCCACCCAAGATCAAAATCAACGGAACCAGGAGGGTGAGATCCCGATGCTGCTCTAAATCCTGCAGTGGTCCTAACAGGTCTACCCCGGTACTCCAACAGGGGGCTCATAGTTACACCAAGACTCTCCAGAATAGGGGACTATTGACAGCATTAGTTTGAACCAACGAAACATGAGCAGGGGCTGTACCTATGTTTGACTCTTAACAATTCAGTGGCATGCCTATTGAACATGGGCACGTTGTCGGGGAACCATTGGGGGGGCAGGCGGGGGCTCCCGTTGGAGTCTGCAAGCCATCCTTGCCGCAACAGATACTTCAGCCGTTTTGGGTCATAGTGGAAGTTGGAATACACACATTGTATGTTTGCACTGCATCACTGCCACACACTGTGACGGTTTGTATACTGGTCCTTAGCTGCCCCGCATATTGCTACCCAGGGCCCGTTAGATGGCAGTCCCCAAAGATAGGGCTCAATCCCAGGCCGGGGAACTTTGGATAGTGAGCTGGAATGTCAGGGGAGCATTAGATAAAATTAAACGAGGGGCTCTACTCCACCAGGCCAAACGGTACTGAGCAGACGTCCTGATGCTTCAGGAGACTCATTTAATGGGTACTAAAACCTTGTGTCTTCCCTGCTATGGGTATATTCAAGTGTACTACTCAGGCTTTACTAGGGGATCCAGCAGAGTTGTGATTCTACTTCATCGCAGGGTCCCGTACAAACATATCAAGACATGGACGAAGATCCAGGGGAGATATATCTTTGTTAGAGGCACCATATATGAGGAACAGGTGTTTTTTGGGGGGGGGGGTGTATGCTCCCCGGCCACTGCAATGGGCATTAGTAGAGGGCCTTATGTCCTTGTGGGCTGACATACAAGAAGGAATGGCAATCGTAGGGGGTGATTGGAATGATGTGATGGACGTGGCCATTGATAGGTGGAGAGCAGGAGGACATCCCGCAGTTTTGCACAGCACTAGACTGAATGCCTTGGTTATGGGATTGGGATGGGTGGATACATGGAGGCGACTGCATCGTAAGGAACTAGGATACACGGATCTCTCGACAACTCATGATTCCTATTGACTATATATTTGTACTGGCGCGCGTTGCCGGACGGGTGAGGGCAGCAGAGATTTTTCCAAGGGGTTTGTCCGACCACTCCCCAGTGCTTTTGATAGTGCAATTAGGTCCAGAGAAACAGCCTTTTCGTTGGTGTCTATCTCCCTGGCATCTGCAGGATGAAAAGTATCAAGAGCATATGGGACAGCACTATTTGGACTCAAATGTGAGTGCCGTAGCTGAGGCGCAACCTTATGGGAAGCCTTTGGGGGGTGGACATTTCATTTTGCGCAGCGGCACGTCGAGCCCGACAGGACTCGCTCCTGAGATCAGGGGCCCGCTTATTAGAATTAGAGCAGAGCAGTAGAGGGAGGAAGGAAGTTTGGTGCGTCGTCAGCTGGCGTTTGCGCAACAATCCATTCTGATACCTTGATGGAGGAGGCCCGACTCGCGTGGCTAGCATCCCGGAAAAGAATCTATCAATGGGGCGACAAGTCCGGTAAATTACTAAATAGACTGTGTCAAGGGGCTTTGCAGCTGCAGGTTCTCCCAAATATACCCGATCCGGATTGACAGATCATTAGCGACCCATCCCTTATTGCAGAAAGTTTTGTACATTACTTTGCAGAGCTGTACACCCCTAGGGAGCTCCTGTAGGAGGATGTGGTACATTGCTTTCTAGCCGACTTACTGCCACACGCTCTCTGAGACGAGACACAAGCAGATCTTGAACTTCCATTCACCAACAAAGAGATAAGTGCTGCAGTGGGAGACCTGAATTCTGGAAAGGCGCCGGGTCCAAATGGGTTCTCATGTGAATTTTTCAATAAATACTCTTCCAAGTTAGGACCTCATTATCTTCAAGTAGTCGAGGAAGCTAGAGACCGGGGTGCCTACCCTGGGACGTGGGGCATGCCGAAGTGGTGGTATTTCACAAAGCTGGCAGGCCCCTGACCAGCATGCCTTGTATAATGTTGAGGCAAAAATTCTGGCTAAGGTGTTGGCCAGTCGCCTCCAATCTCACATTACTAACTTGATCCATCCTGATCAGGCTGGATTCATGCCCCAGTGGGCTACGTGCCATAATATCTGACGAGCGCATACTGCCATAGCCGCCGTTCAAGGTAGGGTAGTGTCGGCCGCTTTTATGCTAGCGGATACGGATAAGGGTACGAATAACTTAGTTGGATCTAACTGTTTGCACTATTGGATCGACTAAATATCGTTCCACACTTTTTGTCATATCTAAAACTGCTCTATACAGATCTTACAGCGTCTGTGCGGGTTGCCGGATCCACTTCCTTTATATTCTCCATTGGCAGGGGTACCCCCCAAGGGTGTCCCTTCTCATCATATCTATTTGCTCTAGCCATGGAGCCCTTAGCGGCGTTGATGAGGATAGATGCATAAATGGCAGGCTTTGAGTGGGACATGGGGCTCTCAGACCGCATTGCTTTATCTGTGGACTATGTCCTATTCTTTTTAACAGACATTATTAAGACGGGACCAAGGCTGTTGCATATTATGCAGATTTTCGGTTAATCATCGGGCATGTTCATGAACCCGCGTAAATCCATGCTGTGGGGGCTGGGGGGCATTGCGGGGTTGGGAACTTGGGTCTTGGCAGTCCAGGTGACAACAGAGGGCGTGGAATTCCTAGTAGTCTTCCTATTGGACTCACCAAGAGTGGCATGGGACCGAAATGTGTTACCAGTCTGGCTTTGGGTTCGCGAGGAGATGAAAACGTAGTCACACATGCCTCTCTCCATATATGCAAAAACAACAGTTGCAGAACAATGTCATACATTCACCCCAGTCCAGAGATCTGGGCCTAAATCCATTGTTTTTTTGCACTCCACACCACCCCAGTTCAGACATGGCCAGTGGCAAATCAGCCTTGACCCTGTGCCTCATGAGAACAGTCCAGCCCGAACTGCCAAGCCATGTCTTCCCTGGACCGGAATCAAGCATCCTAGGACCGGTTTCTGGCTATCAGCTGTCATCAGCCAGGATAGCTATACATGGTAGATCGACTATCTTTAAAATGGTATTGCTGCTGCACTTGCTCTATCAATTGCGGAACCATCCCTAGCCAGTATCTCCCATGTGGTTTTGCCAGGTTAATACAGCGCTAGGGCAACTCCTGTGGGCAGGGGGGGCATTCAGGTTGGTGCTGCGGACTTGCTTCCAGTCAACGTACTGCGGGGGCTGGCCACGTCGGATTTATAATCGTGCTACATGACATTGCATCTCCTGGTGCTGAATGAATGGTGGTATGGGGATAGGAAGGACCCCACGTGTGCAGTGGAACAACGTTTCATACTATTTTATATTTGCTACATTGCGCAATTCTCTTCCGCTGGCTACAAGAGTGGTCTTTCAAGTATGGAAACAATATCTCCGTAGAATGGGGTGGTGGAATAAGTTGACTAGGGAAACCCCTCTATGGCATAATGGTCACCTTCCGCAGCTGGCTTCGTTATCTGGATTTCGAGGGTGGGATAATATCGGAATATCAATGTTAGGAGACGTAATGTGAGGCTCACCATTGAAATGGTTTCAAGATCTGCAACAAGAGTACCAAATGCCAAGAAATCAGTTCTATAAATACCTTCAATTTCGGCACACCCTTTACCCTAGTGTCTCGGGGTTAGAGGCGCTTCCTGACTTCAGCCTGATCGAAGCCTAGGTTTTTACAAGCTTTGACTTTGGATAAACTCAGAGAGGCATTAGCCGGGGACATTGGCCAAATAGTTGGAGAGGACTGGACAGACGCACTGGCTTTTCCTAGGGAAGAAGCAACAGCAATGTGACTGCTCCTCATTCAATTTAAATACCTTCACTGGGTTTATTATACCTGGCTCAGGCTATGGAGGGCGGGCCTTGTTACATCTCTGATATGCTTGCTTTGTGGCCGGGAGGAGGGGTCCCTGATACATACCATATGGCACTGTACGGCACTCACGAAATTTTGGAGCGGGGTAATGACCTGTCTAGTGGAAGTGTTGGGGTGGGAGCTCCCCATCACACCCGGATTGGTAATCCTGCACATTACGGAGGATATAGGAGGCAATGTATGCAAGAGCCGCTTGTTAATGCTGGGGCTGAGATTAGCAAAAAGGGATATAGAGAGGATGTGGAAAGCGACAACCCCACCTTCTCTATCGACCTGGAAGAATGGGTTAGACTTCTGCATTGGACTAGAAATTCCAATATTCAAGGTAAGGGGATGCCCACAAAAGCATCCCAAAGTTAAGCCTGGGCGTAGTTTGCGAAGTAGCGCTATGCGTAGCTATGCGAAGTGCATGTCGCACTACGCGACCTACGCGTAGCTACATGAACTGTGTAGTGCACTGTGCAAAATGCTGTTGGCACTGATTGCACAGTGCCGGATGCTTGTCCGCACTGTGCAATCAGTGCAAACTGCATCTTGCACAGTGCAAGAAGTCATTTTCTGCCGCTCTAGTAGATTTCTACTCCAGTGGCAGCTTTCTCAACGCGGACTGGTAGTTTCTCATCGCGAGCGGTCGCGAGCATACACGACCACTCGCAATGAGAAACCTGACCTCCCTGCATTGAGAATCTCGCCAGGGGTTTTATTTTTCACGCTCGCGATCGGCAACTTGATGTTGCTGATCACCAACGAGGAAAAAGTCTTGCCAGGATGTCATTTTTGCTTGCTCGCGGTAGCCAACTTGATGTTGAGGACCGTGAGCAAGCAAAAAATGACCGCTGCACTACGCTACGTGTGTTTACACTGTGCTACATGCAATTTGCTTAGTGCGAAGTAGCGCAAACATGGCAAACTATGCAAGCGCAGCGTAGTGCTTTGCCCAGAGTTACCCAAAATCTGGAAGAGATGTGCGGAGTATTGGGGACTAGATCTGGACCTTGTGCCCCTGGAGGATTCTTCGGTATCTACAGTCTTATGCGGGCCCTTGGGATAGGAGTTCTGAAGGGTGGTGAGGGAATTGATTGGTGGGGATGGATGAAGCAGTGGCAAACGAGACGCAGTAGTGAGTTAAGGCAACGGGGTGTTCATTGTGTTTATGTTATATTGTTTTTTACTGGTGATGTTAAGTAAAATGTCTATCTCAATCGTCAATGATAATGATCTGCAATGTCTATTGTGGCAGATGCTTCCTGGGTCAAGGAGCTCTGCAATGTATATGACTTTTGACACAAAAAAATCAGTTTCCAAAAAAATAGAACACCAGGAACAACATTATTCAATGAGATTTGGCCATTGTTCTTTTATTTATTATTATTTTATTTATTTATTTGATTTGTAAAGCGCTACAGCTACCCAAAAAGGGTTTCCCAGCGCTGTGCTTGATACTGCCCAGATGAAGAACTTTGGCTTCAATATGGGCAAAGATTTATCTGTTGTGCTCCATGTACTTAAAACACCACAGTTTTTGTTTTACATGCAGGTGGCAAGGGAAAATCGTTTTTTTTTCCAGAGCAACAATTATGATTCAGGCAATCTTAGTGTTGCTCTTCTCATGATTTGTTTACACAAAAAGGCCATACATGGATTGCCCAAATTACCAAAGAGAAGAGAATTATGTTTAAGATCCTTCATTTCACTTATAAAGCATATGCTGCAATATCCTTCCTAGATGTGTCCTGTCAATGGCGGTGGAGCACTCCACATGCACATCTTGGCCTCGTGCCGTTGGATCATCTCTTCAACAGAGTCAAACCAACAATTTCCTGTTTAGCATGCTTCATCAGGATGCATCATGCACGCCGTTCACAAAACATAACCACCATTTTCAAGTCAAGTTTCAAGTTTCAAAGCTTTATTCAACAGCATTGTCATAAAAGCATTTTCACCCTAATCTAAACATGAATAAATACTATACTAAATTACAACAATTTAAAATACACATTAAATACAAAATGCTGGCGAATTCATGTTTTAAAAGAGAATTTTACGACTAAAAATACAGAATCATTGTGCCTATATCACAGATAATAAGACCAGCTAAAAACATAATACTGTTCATTAATCCCTTTTCATTAAAGTTAAAGTGCGGGTGCGAATGATCCATACCCAGCCCAAATATTTAGCTAGGGGAATTGCAAAAAAAGGGGAGCAATTTGATCTTAAGATTCTAAGTGCTTCTTGATATCTTCTTATCCCCAGATTCTTGCACACTGGTTTTAAGCATCTACTTCTTGGTGCGGCATAAAGGGGGCAAGCAAACAAAAAGTGTGGGATGTCCTCAGCATGGACCTTGCAATGGCAACACGTATTAACATTATCAGGTGACCATTTTGAAGTGAAAGCATTTAGAGGTAAGCAACCAACTCTGAACTGAAAGTACAGCTTTCTGTCCAAGGGTTTTGTGATCGAATCCCAGTATTGTTCGCAAGTTGGGGCTAATTTAGTCTCCAGATACTGGGATGTCAACATAGAGGGCTGATTGGAAGTCAAAGCAGAGTGGTGTACCATGTCCCAATACATTTTCTTTAACAACATCCTAGATGGAAAGGCTGTAGGGTCAGTGATAGACCATAGGTGGTCTAGATGCAGTTTTTGCAACAAGTTCCTGATTTCATTGAGCCAAGTTATTTTGTGGAACCGGTCTGAACTGATAATGTCCATGAGTGCGGATGCATAATGGCTCAGTTCCGGTGTTGTCTTTTTGCGCCTCCAAAATAGCAGTGGTCGCAACCGAGCCAGATCCTCAATCTTTTTCCTCCCTAGGTCATATAGGAGTGGGATCAATGGAGTGCTCTGCGGGACTCCTATCAACCGACGTAAGAATTTATTCTCCGCAGTTGACAACACACTAACATTGGCGAAACCCCACAGTTCTGCTCCGTAAAGGCATGCACCCAGCACTTTCATACCATAAATCTCCAGAACAGGATGGATAGGTTTAGTTAGAGAAGATTTATGTTTCAGTGCTATGGCCCCAGAGAGCTGATGTAACTTTAAGACCACAGAATCAATATGAGATTTCTACTTCATGTTGCCCTGTAAGGAAATACCAAGGTACGTGAAGTCATCCACCTCTTCTAGCGCTGCCCCATTAAAATTTATTGTGCCCTTAAATTGTTTAGCAGGATTCATATTCATGAACTTGGTCTTTGTCGTGTTTAGTTCTAAGCCCCGAGTCCGACAGAAATCCCCAAATGCATCGATTGTCTTTTGTAGGCCACTAGGGGTTCGCGAGACCAGAAGCGTGTCATCAGCAAACATTAATACTGGGACCCGCACCCCACCAAGTATTGGGGCATCAGTTGGAGATTTCTTGAGATAGTCCACTACTCCGTTAATATAGAGGGAGAATAAGGTGGGAGCCAGGACACATCCCTGTCTCACCCCACGCTCTACGGGGAAAGAATCAGTGACCGCGCCCTGGGTCCCCCACCGAATCCTGGCATAGTTGCTTTCGTGCATACGGACTAGCAATGTCAATAATTCGGGGCTGATACCAAGCTCACTAAGGACAGTCCATAGTTTTTGTCGAGGTACTAGGTCAAATGCTGACCTCAGGTCCACAAAAACGGCATACAATGGGCCATTTGCCAAGGTCACATTTTTCCAGTAAAGAGTTAGAAAGTGAAATACTTGGTCAATAGAGCTGGTTAGGGGGCGGAAACCAGCTTGGTACGGGGAAAGAACATCCTTATCATCTATCCAGGCTTGTAATTTATTTTGTATCATTCTACCCATCAGTTTTTGTGCCGAATCGATAAGGCTGATGGGTCTATAATTACTTGGTAAAGCCTTATCCCCTTTTTTGAAAACTGGGATGATCTCCGCTCCCTTCCACGAGACAGGTATTATGGCTCCTTATGCTATGGAATTTGCAAGCCAGACAAAATATTGGCACCAGTTTTCCCGGGCACCTAGAAATACATCGGCCGGTATTCCATCAATACCTGGGGCCCTCCCTCTTGTCAACCCATCCAATGCTACGTTTACATCCCCTAGTGTAAATACTTCATCTTTATAAAATACCATAGGGGGGGGAGGGTGAAACCCGAGGGAAAGGCTGCAAGAATATTGCGGCTTGAAAAAATCAATCCAAGATTCCTTTGCCACGTGTTTTTTTGGGCATTCTGCTATTCCACCCTATCCCATTTTATAATTGCCCAAAACTCTTTTTGCTGCTTGGCTGCACAGGCATTCTTTAGATCCAGCCACTGATTTTCATCCCACAACCTTTTTGCCCTAGCTTGTACTTTTCTATAATCATCCCTGGCCTTCAGGACTTCTTCTCTGTTTTTACTCCTCAGCACCAGGCTTAGTTTCTGTTGTGCTCTTCTACAGGATTGATCATACCATCCTTTCATTGTTAGGGGATGTGCACCCTTTTTTTGGTTACCTTGCTTTAGGAAAAACCCCTGTAGTTTTGAGAAAAACTTGGGGTGTGACTCTTCAATTAGTTTGTTAAAATTGGGCTCATTACAATGATCCTGCAAACTACTAACCTCACTTGCCACAGCCACCATTAGATCTTGCATTTTCTCTGGCTTATCTAGCAGTGTTGCCCACTTAACATGGCGTTGGTTATTAGAAGAGATAATGTCCAGGGGCGTGATACCCTTTCCCGAATTTGGCACTGTTACTCCTTGGTTTAATTGGAAGAGCAAGCACAACGGGTTGTGATCACTCTCCAATCTAGATGTAACCCTCATGTCTACTAGCATATGCCAGTCTCTGACATCTACAAGGATATAATCTATCCGACTACTTGCCCTTATATTGTCAAAAGTATGGGCCCCCCGTTGGTCAGACGGGGTATGTCCATTTGCTGCCCTCAGACCCCTAGCCAGACACATGCTCTTTAACTGTACTGCCACCTCGGTCCATTTCTTTACCGGGGGCAAATCTAGCTGAGGAACTCCCCATTTTGCATCCTCCTCTTGGGACATTTCACTATCCTCCTGGCCCAATGGTTCGAATGTGGTGTTCATGTCTCCCCCCACCAAAATTGTAATGTGCGGTGAGAGGAGTTCCAGATCATTGTCTAATGCAGCTACCACCTCTGAAGCTTTACCCCCGCTACTCCCCTGGCATATATTTTGAAGAGGGCCATCTCGTGGCCATCAACCCAAGTGATCACAATTGGCAATATATCACAGCTATTAACGGATCTCGCTCTTATAGTACATTGCAATGATTGCCGTACCCATATAATTAGCCCCCCTGAAGGCCGCCCTTTGGGATTCTTTTTTGCAGGGGTAAAGAAATTTAAGAACCCTTACCGATAGACAGGGAGCACTGCCCAAGTTTCCTGCAGCATGATTACATCATGGAGCTCAATAAATTCGCTCCATTCTGGGGACTCTAATTTGTTCAAAATTCCAGCGAGATTCCATGATAGGAGTTTAAGGCCCTCCTTAACTGGACCCACCCTCTCTTGTGATAGCAATACATTTTGACTGTAGGGAGGTTGGGCCAGATTAGGTGAGGGGCTGGTTGCCCAACTATTATCAAGGTAACAAGTAGTAGGAGCCGGATACCCTGCAGTGCTAAGCTCAATCCTATTCCGAGAATATATACTCCCATCGTGGGATTTGATGACAGCAAGCAAACTATGTTTAGTAACTCTCTTCTCAGCAATGTCAATCTCGCCAAATAGCGTACCGCCTATTCGATCCTGGGCAGCACCCTCCATCCCATTCAGTCAGTCACACTCATTTAGGTCCGATAGGGCAGAGAATCTATTTTCCAAGGGCATGCCCCAGTTACTTTTAATACCAAAGGACTTTCCCCTCCTTACCACAGTATTCCATTTTGTTCTCAATACTGTGGGATTTAGAGTATTACCTTTCTTAGCATAAAAGAAGTCTAATGTTAAAGGAACTATCTCAGTGGATCTACGCTGGGGAGGATATATGTTAGCCAAAATATTTGGCAACACTTCGGGGTCTGAGAGGTGTAACACCACACAGTCCCCTCTGAATTTTTTATTACCACCCCCGATCCATTCTACTCTTCTTGCCTTTACTACCTCTTGTGCCAGCTGATCCATGCCCCCTGGAGAAAAGGCCCTATTGCGTGAAAGCCACTGCAGTGATTTGTTTATCAGGGAAGATGAATTCTCTCCTTGCCCAGATTCCAAGTGAGGGACATTAGCGAGAACCAATACTAGAGGAGAAGCCTCTACAATTAATTCTACTGGTCCCTTCTCAATGTTGCAGTCTATGAGCCTGTCCCTTTGCCCCAGCCCTTCATAAGCCCCACTGTTTACACCCAGTCCCCCAGTAGCCCCCCCTTCCAGATCATTGCTCAACGTGGAAGTAGGGGGGTATTAACCATGGGTTCTAACCTGCGCGCTGTCTGAGTTTCTTTTGTCTCAACTCTGAGCGTCTCTTGTTTGGGGATATTTACCACTTCCTGTAATGTTTTTTGCAGGAGACCGCCTAACTTATTCACCTCTTCAGTGAGATGGTCAATTTTAGTCAGAAGAGGTTTAGTTATGTTCTTAATTTTAGTGTCTAGGGCATTTACTAATCTCTTAAATTGATCTTCGTCCAGTAATAACTTCCCTCCAGAAATACCCCTCTCATCTTCTCCACCCCTTTTAGGTGGAGAGGTGTCAGGGCGTTTTTTACCTGAACGGAGCCCACCCCGTTTTGGGAGACTCTTATCCCCCCCCTTAGCAGCTCTAGGGGCTGGTACTGGTGCTGGGAGCTCATCTTCTAGTAATACTATTTCTTCGTCGGGTATATTATCAGCATCTGACTCAGCTAAGGCTACTATTAGCTGGGTTAATGAATTACTCTCATGAATGGACTGCTGAAAAACCTCATTGCTAGTATCAAGAACAGGTATGTCAGAAGGCACATTTTCAATTAATGGCAATGGAGGGGAGAGGCTCAAGCCCAAGGAGGATCTCCTATCATTATTTATTTTCGCAACAACCTGCACTAGGTAATTATCAAGAGTGTTAACAGCTTGGGGTGTTTTAGATTTAGACATTTTGAGTGATTATAAAACTAGTTTTCCACAGGTGGTACCATACAATATAACAGGAAAGTAGCGTGTTATAAGTAAGGTTAGACAGAAATAAATATCAATAATTGCAGCGGAGGGTGTGATCAAAGATGGGAACTCACAAATAATGTATTGGGCAGCGTTCCTGGCCCAGTCCAGTGCCGGCCAGTCCCGGACTGTCACAGACTGTCCGCCCTTTGTCCGGGCTTCGTCCGGGCGTCCCGCGGTACGCGGCGCTGGTGCCGAATTTCACCCAGCTGAGGGGGGCGTGGCGGGGAGGTGCTCCTGGCCCAGGTGTCCTGTGGGCGTTGTAGTTTCCTGCCTCCTGTATTGCAGCCTGGCCCCCTGCTACAAGCATTTCCCGCGAAGCGGGAAACGCGAGAGGTGGTGTGAAGCGCTACCAGCTAGCGCTACGGGGCTCCAGGCTCTCAGTTACACAATGCGCTTCTCCTCTTCAGAATGGCAGCAAAACGGCAAGACGAGCCTCTCCTCAAGGCAGGTAGTTGTTGGAAGTGTTCCGCAGTCCCCCGCGCTGGTGCCGAATTTCACCCAGCTGAGGGGGGCGTGGCGGGGAGGTGCTCCTGGCCCAGGTGTCCTGTGGGCACTGTAGTTTCCTGCCTCCTGTATTGCAGCCTTGCCCCCTGCTATGAGCGTTTCCCGCGAAGCGGGAAACGCGAGAGGTGGTGTGAAGCGCTACCAGCAAGCGCTACGGGGCTCCAGGCTCTCAGTGACACAAAGCGCTTCGCCTCTTCAGATTGGCAGCAAAACGGCAAGACGAGCCTCTCCTCAAGGCAGGTAGTTGTTGGAAGTGTCGGATGCTTGTCCGCACTGTGCAATCAGTGCAAACTGCATCTTGCACAGTGCAAGAAGTCATTTTCTGCCGCTCTAGTAGATTTCTACTCCAGTGGCAGCTTTCTCAACGCGGACTGGTAGTTTCTCATCGCGAGCGGGCGCGAGCATACACGACCACTCGCAATGAGAAACCTGACCTCCCTGCATTGAGAATCTCGCCAGGGGTTTTATTTTCCACTCTCGCGATCGGCAACTTGATGTTGCTGATCACCAATGAGGAAAAAGTCTTGCCAGGATGTCATTTTGCTTGCTCGCGGTAGCCAACTTGACGTTGAGGACCGTGAGCAAGCAAAAAATGACCGCTGCACTACGCTACGCGTGTTTACACTGTGCTACATGCAATTTGCTTAGTGCGAAGTAGCGCAAACATGACAAACTATGCAAGCGTAGCGTAGTGCTTTGCCCAGAGTTACCCAAAATCTGGAAGAGATGTGCGGAGTATTGGGGACTAGATCTGGACCCGGTGCCCCTGGTGGATTCTTCGGTATCTACAGTCTTATGCGGGCACTTGGGATAGGAGTTCTGAAGGGTGGAGAGGGAATTGATTTGTGGGGATGGATGAAGCAGTGGCAAACGAGATGCAGTAGTGAGTTAGGGTAACGGGGGGTTCATTGTGTTTATGTTACATTGTTTTTTAATGGTGATGATAAGTAACATTTCTATCTCAATTGTCAATGATAATGATCTGCAATGTCTATTGTGGCAGATGCTTCCTGGGTCAAGGAGCTCTGCAACGTATATGACTTTTGACACAAAAACATCTGTTTCCAAAAAAATAGAACAGAGATCCTAATGTTACGGACACCAGCAACAACATTATTCAATGAGGTTTGGCAATTATTCTTTTATGCTTGATACTGCCAAGGTGAAGAACCTTGGCTTCAATATGGGCAAATATTTAACTGGTGTGCTCCATGTACTTCAAACACCACAGTTATTGTTTTACATTCAAGTGGCTAGGGAAAATCTTTTTTTATTTTTCAGAGCAACAATTATGATTCAGGCAATCTTAGCGTTGCTCTTCTCATAATTTGATTACACAAAAAGGCGATACATGGATTGCCCAAATTACCAAAGAGAAGAGAATTATGTTTAAGATCCTGCATTTCACTTATAAAGCATATGCTGAAATATCCTTCCTAGATGTGTCCTGACAATGGCGGTGGAGCACTGCACGTGCACATCTCTGCCTCGCGCCATTGGATCATCTCTTCAACAAGTTCTCGACTCACGAGTCACACCAACACTTTCCTGTTTAGCATGCTTCATCAGGATGCATCATGCACGCCGTTCACAAAACATAACCCCCATTTTAGATTGGACAATGGTTAAGCACGCCACACAGTGTGTATTTAACAATAGCAATGAATACAATGATCCAAAAGGAACACTTCAGTAGGACTCAAAGTTCTTTCCTTGCTTTTATTGACAATCTTCAAGTAAAAAAACGTAGCCAATGCGTTTCGTCCGTAGGACTTCTTCAGGGCGAAAGGTATTCATACGTTTTTTTCAAAATCTTTCTGACAGAACCTTTCTATATGGTCCGTGGTTATCCGTTCAAAGGTAAGCAGTAAGTGGTATTACCGGCCTTATTATATGTAGCAGTGGTCATAATTTAGGTAGGATTTTGCAAATTTACAAACCTGTGTGCATTTTAGATTACAATAAGCACATGGGTAGTGTATATAGAGTAGATCAGAGGCTGGACCCTTACACTGCTGTTTGTAAGGTGTATGTTTGGCATAAGAAGTTGGATATTCATTTTTTCCATTTAGCAACCTTCAATGCTTTTGTTGTATTCAAGGATTATTCTCCAGAGTCACAGATACAATTTCTTCAGTTTCAGCAGTGGCTGATTGGAGCCTTGTTGTAGTGGAAATAGGCAAGAGTTCCAAGAGAAGCAAGGGTGGAGGATGTGCCTAGATCAAAAGATCACCACTTACCTGATCACATTCCTCTCAAGGTCAAACAAAACTTTCCAGCTAAGAAATGTAAAGTCTGTGCCCCAAGAGGTATCCGCAAGGAAAGTCGAATGTACTGCCCCGATTGTCCTTCTAAGCTTGGGATGTTGGTGCCCACACGTTTGGCATTTTTAAATTGTACCACACGCAACAGAATTTTTGGGTGCAACTGTGAGCTTAAAAGAAATATTACTGGTCTGTATCATTTTATATTTTTTGTCCAGATTTCACGTTGGCATTATTGTGATGTATTTAGTTAGAGCTGTTATGTTTGTAGTTATAGACTTGTATCTAATTCCAATTGGTTTGGTTTTTTTTAATAAAAAATATTGATAATGGTTGTGTGGAATGGTGCTTGGCTGGAGGTATGCATGGACTGGTGCTTGGCTGGTGGTGTGCATGGACTGGTGCTTGGTTGGCAGTGTTCATGGACTAATGTTTGGCTTTTGGTGTGCATAGACTGGCACCTGGCTGACGATGTGCGTGGACTGGCACTTGGCTGGCAGTGTGCATGGACTGGTGCTTGGCTGGTGGTGTGTGTGTACTGATATTTAACAGGTGATGTGTGAGTAGTAACTTGCTTCTGTCTAGTAGACACACTGTTAGTCAAATGCCACTGCACACACTCGCTCAACTCCCAGCTGGTGTGATTGCTGTGTCAGTTATGTGGGCATATGAAAATGATAACCTTCACTCACCCTCGTGCCAAATCCAACCAGTATGTGCGTGTATTTGAGATATAGATGTATTGGAAGTAATGTGCCTTTTCTATCTTTCTCTATCAAGGTGTACATTGTATTTAGGGAAAATATGACAATTCTAGATTTTTCTGCAAACTAAAAACCCAGGGGAGTACAGGGTGATGTGCCTCTTGTGGATTGTAAAAAGGTGTCTTACCCAAAATACCCTGCTAATCTCAAAATGTGACTAAAGTTGCAATTTTTCCTTGCATTACTGTGCCATATTCTTCCACAATCAGTAAGAAACTACACATTTCATACCACCCAGTGTTCCCTGAGGTCCTGATAAAAATGCTACCTCACTTGTTTTGGTGGGCCAAGTGCCCAGGAAGTCTGGGTAACAGAACCTGATGAGAGCCACACAAGTCACCCCATCCTGAATTTCCCTGGGTGTCTAGCTTTAAAAAAAATTACAGGTTTTCCAGGTTTCCCATGGTGCCGGCTGTGCTAGGGTCCAAAATCCACAGCTAGGCAAAGTGCAAAAAAGGTCAGGTTTCAAGGGAAAAATGTGATATGACATGTTCCATTTTGGGACGTTTCCTGTCACGGACACACACAAGTGAGGTATCATTTTTATTGGGAGAATTAGGAGAACACAGAATAGTAGAGCAAATGCTATTACCAATTGTCTTTCTCTGCATTTGTGCCTTCCAAATGTAAGACAATGTGCAACAAATAAGTCCTTTTGAAAAATGCCCTCTAATTCACATGCTAGTACGGGCACCCACAAATTCCGAGATGTGCAAATAACCCCTGCTTCTAAACTCCATGCCTCTTTTCCATTTCGATAATACATAGATTTCTTTGATACCTATTTTTCAATCTTTATATTTGTTATCAAATGAATTGCTGTATACCCAGTACACACTGAAAAACCATTGCAAGGTGCAGCTCAGTTATTGACCTTGGGTTCATCTGGTTCTTGGTGAACCTACAAACCCTATTTATCTCCATAGCTATAAGGGTTTAGCAGGCATAACGGCATATTTCTTTAAAAAATTTGCCATAGTCAGAAAAAGTTACAGGTGAAAATGTAGACACACATGGCTGGTTTTTTCCAACTCAATTTCAAATTCATTTTTATTTCAACTGTTACCTACTATAAAAAACCCTTGATGGATCTACACAAATGACCCATTGCTGAATGCAGAATTTTGTCAAATGTTTAGAAATATATATAGGTTTTCAGGATCCATTATTGAATACCGTAATCCTACTCACATGGCTGATCCCAAGTGTGTGTTTTCTCTTGTAGACCTGAAGAAGTCGGTTGGGATATCACCCACGACGAAACATGTCTAAACTGGGCAATCCAACTCGTAATAAAGAACAAAAGAACACTCAACAACTTTAATTATTCACAGAAACTATATTTTCATCAATGTGTATCTAATATGTAATAACAACATAGTGGAATAACATTATCATGACATGTTAATGAATATAACGTGTGCATAGGATTACGATATTTGCTTACAGTGGACCTTGTTAAGGGTCCCGGTTGAGGGTTTAGGGTGTTAGTTTTTCTCCCCTCTGCACAGATAGCTAACACAAGAATTACGTATACTTAGGAGGCACCAGTTTCACACTAGGAAAACACCCCATAGGTTTCGCTCTTCATCGAGCAGACCAATTGCCCCCGCCCTTATGATATATTCAGCCAGAGCAGTTAGCTCGGCCCTCTATGGTGCCGAACTGTAGGGCTTTAGTAATGTAGAGAAAATTTCAAGGTCAGAAAATAAGTTCCTGAAAGATCTGATGAAGCTTCCCCAAAGAACGCCTACCAAGCCCCTATTGTATGATCTAGGTCGCCACCAGTTCAGAGACATTGCCAGACTCCGCCCCCTTCTGCTGTGGGCCCACCTGTGGCGGACACTAGAGCTATCAAAATACGCAGCAGGGCTAAGTGAAATAATTGATCCTCAGATTTGGCACAGGATCGGCTGGTTCAAAGATGCCAAAAAAACTTTTGTTTGATCTTGATTTTAGAGAGGGATGGGAAAATAGAACCTCCCTGCCCAAGGCAGTACTCAAGAAGGTGTACTGGTTGTGGGTTAGTAAGAATGACTTTCATAATCCTAAAATAGGCAGATTGACAGAGTAGTTTATGCAGCACAAGCATTCCACTTGTCTAGAACCCTATTTAGTTATCATACAGAAAACATACGATAGGGCTCTTTATTTTCAGTTCAGGGTAGGTTCACTGCCCACACGAGAACAAACTGCGAAATGGAGGCCTCCTTATCAGACACCTGCTTCCTGTCCAAGATGTGAGGCTATTCTTGAGACAATTCCACATATCATGTTTGTATGCCCAGCTTACAAAGTACAGAGAGAACGATGGTTAAAACCAATTTGTAACCAACTGGGCACTCGTAGCCATCATGCTGCGTTGCGCATCTTGAGAACTCATGCACAGGAACTTTATGTTTGTGGATTGGCTAAATTTTTTAGATGGCCATGGATTATTAGACTAAGAAATTTCAATGTTAATTCGTAATCCGTAATCTGCACTGCCGTTATGTGTCTGCTGATTTTAAAGTTTGTAAGGTTTTTATAAAAAATAGCCACTTTTATCCTTCTATTTTTAAATTAATTTTTGAGATCCATGATTATGGCATCCCGTTTTATGATAATTTGCATTTTATTCTATTTATATAATTGTATGTGACATTTGCAGCTTTTAAGATATGTATTATCGAAATAAAGCTATTTTGACTGACTGACCCCATAGGTTTGTCTTTTACTAGGATCCATTAGTGGTTTAAAACCTATTTCTACCACTACCTAGGAAAAATAGGCTAGGTCCCTGTATAATGCTATAACTGGGCAGAAAATGTTGGTGTACTGACAAAAGTCTACCTATTCCTGAAATCTGGGAAGAATGTGATTTTAGCACCACAAACCTTCTGTGATACCATTTGCAGGGAAACAAAACACTTTCTTTTACACCACGTTGTCAAATGTTTTCACAAAAATCGAAATTTAGCTGTATTTTGGCTAATTTCTCGGTCCCCTCCAGGAAAATCCACAAACCCTAGGTATCGTTAAAATCCACAGGATGTTGGAAAGTACACAAATTTGATGTGTATACATTATGTGGACAAAAGGTTATGGGGCCTAAGCGCAAACTACCCCAAATAGCCAGACAAAGGTTTGGCATGGGGGGAAGAGGAATGGCAGCAAGGGGTAAAATCCCTCTATTCTAACTAGGGGGGCTTGGGGGAGGGCAGCCGACCCCTGGGAGGTCTCCTCCCCCGGGCTGTTTGGGAGGTTTGGGCGGGTGCCATTTTCGAGCAGTTTCCAACTTTGGGCTTCTTTGGGCTTCTTTTGGTTGTTTTTGGAGCCCAGCCTATAAAAGTGTTGGGCTCCTTCCCTCGGCCACCATTTTAGGCTTAGGTGACCTGGTGGCCGGTTGGTTTTGCAGCTAGTTTTTGTCAGTTAGATTTTGTAGGACTTTTCAGTCGCGAATTTGTAGGTGATTGTTTCTTCAGATTTCGTGGTGGCTTGCGAAGATTATCGAGTGCTTGAAGCGATACGTCTGCTTAGCGAGGCGGGCCACTTAGATTTGGTCATAGGTGACCGAGAACAGGTCGGGCCCCAGCGACCCCAGTGTTTGGCGTCAGCAGGGGTGTCGGCGGTTGTGGCGGCATGTTATTCTCCTAAACGACGGCGTCAGGAGGCGGTAAGTGAAAGGGGCCGCTCCAGAAGTAGGAGAGCGGTCCCGGGTGTGAGGGCGCGCCGGGGGAGTGGTTCGGGGCCCTCAGAGCCGGCGGGTGCGGTGGGGCTTGCTGTTGGCGGGCCAGGGATGGTTGGTGAGATTCAGACGGCACCGGTTGATATATCAGTGGCAACATTGCGTGACAGAGCTGCTTCAGCTCCAGTATTACGAGGTCGTCGTGCCTCTAGACAGCGCGGTTACACGCGCCGCTCTGCCTCGGCCTCCGCGGTGACGGTTGGTGACGTCATTAGCGGGGGAAGGGCGGAGACCATCTTGGAGCGCGAGGCAGTGGCATTTCGACCGTTACAAAGCGGTCAGGTCTGAGGGGTTTTCCCATCAGAGTGGTCTCAGGCAGGCTGATTTTTCGGCACCTGTGGACGTACAGGGTGACAGTTTACTTACGCCTAGTCGCATACAGAGAGTTTCTTTTCCTACAGGTCATGAGACTGCTGATTTGTCTGGGGATTTTGGGGGTGCTGTTGCAGATATGGGTCAATTTAGCCCCTTATTGTTTTCTCCTTCGGTCTCAGTTAGGGGTGAGGTGGTTTCTGTGTGCAGTGGTTCTGTGGGGGAGGGTGAGTGGGCGCAGATGGGGGGTCTTGAGGGTTCTTCTCTTTTGCACTCGGGTATTGGTCATAAGGCTTTGGTATTTCCCCAGGTTTCCTCTTTGTCTGAGTCGGGAGACGGGCGTGTGGTCGGGTCTTTTCCTGTGGCGGAACATTTGAGTGAGCCTCAATCGGGGGTCAGGGTTCGGTCCTGGGGCGGTTTGGATGTCTTTCCATCCTAGGGAGGAGGGGCTCAGGGACGCCTCGGTCCGACAGAGGAGTGGGGATCTTGGGGGTATGCCTGCTATGTCTGGTGTGGTGAATTTTCCAGGTTTACAAGTGGGTGGGAGGGATAGGGTTTTGGGTGCTTTGGGGGGGTTGGTGGTTCAGGGTTCTCAGGTACAAGGTCCGGCTTCTGAGTTTATTCAAGCTTTGTTGGATTGTAGTACTGATGAAGAGGTATGCGCCCCTTCCCCCTCTCCCCCTCAGTTGAGCGCTGTTCTTAAAAGGAAAGGCCCGGTTGGTTCCGTCGTTTTTCAGGAGAGCGGTCAGGGTTTTAGTAGGGCGGCAGGTGAAGTGTCTTCTGCTTCTAGTGCTTTATGTAGTAAGGGACCCGGCACATCAGTCCGGCCTTTTTCTTTGCAGGTTAGAGAGCGGTCTGAAGCAGCGGCTTGGTAGGGCGGCAGGCAGCCCAGTCACGCCAAGGTGAAGGGAGGGTGGAGCCTTGCGCGGCACGTCCCATACCATCGAGGGATCCCGTCGTGGCCACCACAAGCAGGTTCAGTGCGACCTCAATGGCCCCAACGAGGGAAGTCACCACAGGCAGTGTAAGTAGGTTGAGCGCGACCTCACTGGCCTCATCGAGGGACTACAATGCTGTTCATAGGAGCAGGTCCGGCACGACTTCTCTTGTGCCTCAAGTTCTTCAAGCTCATAAATTGGTTATGCCGGTTGAAAAAGCTGTTGTGAGTGGTAATGGTGGAGGAGGGTACCGGCGAGTACAGTCGGCCTCCCCGCCACGGTCACAGTTGAGGGTTGGTAAGGCCCGTGGACGTTCACAAACATTTGAAAATGTTCAGAAGAATGTGGTGTTACCTGCTCCTCCCCAGTTAGAGGAGTCGTTAATTCTGGATTATGATGAGGATAGCCCTGAGGAGGGCGAAGTGCGGGAAGTTGTGTCTGGGGGGGGGCATTCTCATGTCTCTTGTAGTTCGTTTCAGGCACCGGTGGTGCAGAGTCATGCGGAGTTGTCCAGACCACGAGTGCTCGGCCCCTCGGTGAGGGCTCCTCGGAGGGCGGATGACGGTTCGCGTGTGGCATGGAGAACGGAGCCAAGTCAGCCTCCTTTGTTGCGTCCAGGTGAGAATGTGGAACATCATGTGCAACCTAAAATGGTGTCTGTTGGGATTGGGGTGGATTTGGTTTCTGGTGGGGCTGATGGTAAGTTGTATAAGGGTGGCATTGTGAAGGACCAAAGTGTAGGTACGGCTGATGAGGATAAAGGTGTAGGTGCCAAGGTGGACAGTGGCACTTCCACAGTTGGTTTGGACATGCCCAAAAATGTCTTACATAGTAAGGAGTTGAAGATCAAAAAATTGCCCTATATGGGTGTTACTAAGCCCTTGGGGGCTCATTTAATGCTCAGTACCAAAGAAAGGATATGGAATGGTGAGTACGTGGAGGTGCTGAACTTGTTACACAGGGAGGTCCAGGCCAAAGAAGGTTCTAAAGAAGAGGAATACGAATTGGCTAAGCGCCCCAAGGCCCCTTTGAATATTGAGAACTGGACGGCAGCCTTTTTAATCTATGCCAGCGTCTATGGCGAAAAGTTCCCTGAGCGCTGTGTTTCATTGTTTAAATATATGGATGTTATTAGGAAAGCACAAATAACAAGGAATGATTTTGCATGGGCGCAGTATGATGAGGAGTTCAGGGCGCGCATTGCCTGGGACCCGGAGGCTAAATGGGGGGAACTAGACACAGATCTTTGGCAGCATACTATGGGTTCCTCTGCCAGTGGTAAGACTATTTTTAATGCTAGTGGTTTTCCTTTGGTTTATCGCCCCTTTCAGGCGCGACCCACCCGGGGAGGGGTGGGGGCCAGTTCGCCAGCGCAGTCCAGTTCAGGCACATGTTGGGATTTCAATAAAGGGGCGTGTAATAGAGAATTTTGCAAGTTCTGTCATGAATGTTCCCAGTGTGGAAGGAAAAATCACCCCTTGTCGAGATGCTGGGGAACTAGGCCTTCCGGTGGTCACCAGCGGCCACAGCAGGGGTCAGGATCTTATGTTGCACCACAGCCACCTCCAGCTCCCAGGGGAGGGAAATTGTCATCTGGCGTTGGGCCCAAAGGCTCATACACCGGTTAATGTCCTTCATTTGGCTGCCGCTTTGCAGTATTATGAGCCTGCGGAGCTGCGGACGTTTTTATTATCAGGTTTTAAGGATGGTTTTCATCTGGGTTACAAGGGTCCTCGTTTGAGGCGTTGGTCTAAGAACTTGAAGTCAGCAAGTGAACATACTGCTGTGGTCCAAGAGAAGTTAAATAAAAAAGTGTGTGAGGGCAGAATGGCAGGTCCTTTTGATGATTGGCCTTTAGAGAATCTAATTGTTTCCCCCATTGGAGTGGTCCCCAAAAAGGAACCTGGGCAGTTCCGGCTCATCCAACATTTGTCTTGGCCAGAGGGTGGGTCGGTGAATGATTTTATCGACAATAAAGCTGCTTCTGTGTCCTATTCTTCTGTTGACGTGGCTATGGCATTGGTAGTAACAGCAGGCCCTTCTGCTTTAATGGCAAAATGCGATATTAAATCGGCATTTAGACTGCTTCCAGTCCATCCTGAGGACTGGAGTCTTCTTGGTATCCATTTCCTTGGAAAATGGTACGTGGACAAGGCATTGCCAATGGGTTGCTCCATGTCAAGTGCATTGTTTGAAACATTCAGTACGTTTTTACAATGGTTTTTCACTCAACAATGTGGGCATACGTTGGTCACACATTACTTGGATGATTTCTTTTTTGTGGGTGCGGCAGATTCTTTGGACTGCAAGAATGCTCTGTTTACGTTTCAAACACTTATGGCTCATTTGGGTGTGCCACTGGCTCCTGAAAAGACCATGGGTCCTTGTGCGACCATGTCTTTTTTGGGAATCGAACTTGATTCACAGTCTATGCAGGCGCGTTTACCACTGGACAAGAAGTAAAAATTGTTGGAATTGGTGGAGGTGATGTTATCTACGGAGAAAGTTTTGGTGAGGGAGGTTCAAGTTTTGCTGGGTCACCTTAATTTTGCATGTAGGGTGGTCAGGGCGGGCAGAACTTTCTGTAGGCGCTTGGGGAGGGCTCTCTCTGGCCATTACTTGCCACATCACCGAGTTCGCTAGTCAGCAGGGGTCAAAGAGGATTTGCGTATGTGGGTCACTTTTTTGCATTCCTTCAATGGTGTACCTTTATGTCGGGAGATTGACTGGTTGTGGGATGTTCAGATTTTCTCTGTTGCGGCTGGCAGCGATGGTTTCGGTTTGTACTGGCAGGGAAAGTGGTGTGCACAACAGTGGCCGGAGAGTTGGAAGAATGGGGGCAGGAGCATTGCCTTTTTGGAATTGTTTCCGGTCGTGGTGGCAGTTACTTTGTGGGGCCAGGATTTCGCTCACAAGAAGGTTCTTTTCAGAATTGATAATATGGCTGTGGTGCAAGTGATCAACAGACAATCTGCTAAGGACATGCAGATCCTCAAACTCCTCAGAGTCTTTGTGCTAGGTTGCCTTAAATTTGACATTTGCTTTAGGGCCCTGCATGTTCCTGGTGTGGACAAGGACATTGCGGATGCTTTGTCTCGTTCACAGTGGGAGAGATTCCGTGGGCTCGCTTTGGAGGCAGATGAGGAGCCGACTCCCATGCCGGAGCATCTGTGGACGGTAGGCAACACAGGGTCGTTCAGCTGGTTTTAGGTTCTTTGGCGCCCTCTACTAGAATGGCATATGAGTTGGCTTGGAATGAGTTTTTGTCTTCAGGAGCCTGTAAGAGGGAGATTCTTTGGCAGAGGTCAGAAGATGTGGTTCCGTTCATTTTGTGGTTAATGGACAAAGGTTTATCCAGAGTTACAATTGCTGGGAAGTTAGCAGGTGTTTCTCTTATGGGTAAGTTGTTCTAGGGCTATGCTCCGTCGGCTGGGGAGCTGGGTAGGCGAATGTTGGAAGGGTGGTCCCGGGAGCGGGGCAGTGTTCAGGCGCTGAGGTCCCCTTTGTCTTGGCAGAAGCTGTTCAATATCATATCAGTGTTGCCTGTGGTGTGTACTGATAGGACGGAAGCTTGTCTTTTTGCCACTTTGATGGTCTGGATGTTTTCTGGAGTGTTTAGGGTGTCTGAGTTGTTGGGAAATAAAGTTACGAACGGTATTTTGTGGGGGGATGTTCAGTTGTCAGTTAGGGGAGTTCATATTTGGCTGTCTCATTCTAAAACGGATCAGAGGAATAAAGGCAAAGGTATTTTGTTGGAGGCGGTTTCCCCCCGGAGACTTGCCCTTTGCGGTGGGCCCTATGCTGGTGGGAACTTTCGGGTGGTGCTGTTGAGCATCCTGTTTTTTTCCACACCTGGATGGTTCTATGGTGACCAATTATCAATTGCGCATGGTACTGCGTAAAGTGCTGCGTCATCTTGGCATTGATGAGTTTTGATATGGCACACACTCTTTCAGAATTGGGGTAGCAACTGAGGCTTTTAACAGGGGTTGGTCGAGGGAAGACATTATGGGCTTGGGGCGCTGGACTTCAAACTGCTTTCAGCGCTATGTAAGACGGTAATCTGGGGGGGGGCGCTGGCGTCTGCTTCTGTTTTGCCTCTCTGATATTTCTTTCTTTTTCAGGTTCCGTGGCTGGTCCTCGCGCTGAGTTCTTGACTGTTTGGATCGTGGGGCATTCATTCATAAAGAGAGCGCAACTTCAAGCTCGTCTGAGTTATTTTGGCTCGATGTTGGGGTTTAATGATCGTTTATTTAATGTTGTTTGGAAGGGAAAGGGGGGTATGTTGTGGAAAGACTTGATTTCAGCCCTTAATTCCTGGTTGGTAGGTGGGGTTTGTCCGGATGTTTTAGTTATTCATCTTGGAGAAAATGATTTGGGCTTGGTTAAGGGTGTTGTTCTTCTTCGTGCTATGAAAAAAGATCTTTCTTTGTTGCATCAGCATTGGTCTGGGTGTCACGTCCTGTGGACTGAATTGATTCCTAGGAGGGTTTGGAGGAATGCTTTGAAACCCAAGGCCATTGATAAATCTCGTAGGAAACTCAATCTTGAAGTTTCTCGGTTTTGTAGGGATCTAGGCTTCGGTCGCATTGTGCATAGTGACATTCTTTACGATGCTGTTGAATTTTTTAGAAGTGATGGAGTCCATTTGTCTAGAATGGGGATGGATTTATATCTCTTGGAACTGCGAGAAGTACTGTCTCGCTGTTTGACGATTCAAAGTTTCTTGGGTGAGTATTGTTTCTGGTTTGGTGTTCTTCTGCTTCGTTTCAACCCCCCAGTTGTTTAGCTTCTTTGCGGGGGCAGAAAGGTGGGGGTTTTCCTTCGGCCTCTTCCCCCACTGCTTTCTGGGTGGCGGATTATTTTGGTTTGCTAGTTTTGGCCCATGATGGGAGCTGATAGTTTTCGAAGTTGGATTTGTTGGGGCAAGTTGTACAGGTTGAGTTTGTGTTCGGAGACATGGGTTGGGGGATCTGGATTGGCTTGGTATGTAATTGGGGTTTTTGAGTTATAGCTTTGGAAAATGTTGAAGTTATAATGTTGTTGTGGGATTGTTGTATGGTTTATTATGTGATTGGGTATGTACGGGTGGGGGCGGGTTCGATGAAGGGTGAGGGGCGGGGGCGGGTTTTGGGGGTTTGAAAAATATACAATCAAATTGGTAGGGTTTAGATTGTTAGGCATTTGCCGAGGTTATTGTTATGTAAATGTGCACCTGTTCCATTAAAGCGGCCTTTTTCACACTCTATTGGTTTCTTGGTCTGCTCACTCTCCCCCACCCCGCCCTCCCAAAAAACTCTGGTTTAAACATAATTAAACTGTCGTTTGAGTCTTTAAAACCTTCAATAGTTATTGGACTACAGATGACACAAAGTAATCACTGTTGTCACTCTCTATCCGAAGGTATGTTCCAAATTCAGGAATAAAATCTCCGAGCAGTTTGTATAGTGATTGAAAACCTGGAGCACATGGCAGCCTTCTGTCATTTCAGAAAACATGCACACTACAACTAGAAAATAAACATAAGAACATGATTGAGGCATTTGGATAAAATAGATTTCAATGTGGAGGAAGTGACCCCATGGAGGTGGGTGAGTAATGGGGATGATTTTGCCACAGCACCCTTTCCGATGTTGAGGGCTTGGCAGTTGTCACATGAAAGGCAGTCCTTTTGGGCAATGGAAGGGAAGAAAGGAGTGAACCATTAAGTTCGTATTGCTTATGTGGGTAACACCGCAGTGCAGTTGGGCACGGTGCAAATCATGGCATTTTATGGGCAACCACTCCCCTTGTTTTCACCTCTACACTCCACTTCAGTCCCTTTCACAGTTCTGGTTAACCAAACGCTCTTTCCAATGTAAGAGACACATTCTTGTAATTATGCAAGACACTTTAATGAGGGCATATTGGACCCAGTAACCTAGGACACATACAAAGTGAGTTTAGAATTGGGAGAAAAAAAAGCCTTTTTAGCTGTTTGATCAGGCATGACATTCCATCTAGACGCTCCATTTTTTTTAGACTAATAAATAGTATATTTAACAGTAGCAATTAAAGAAGATATTTGAAGAGGATTGATCATACTTTTACATTGAGCCCAATTTTGAGAGGGACTCTATCAGACGTAAGGAATTCCTAATGTACCTAAAGAAACCCAAAATTGTGGTGACTCCAAAGGCATATTTCAAGTCAATGAACATTATGAATTTTTTTGAAAAGATTAAATGAATTAATGCTAGATTAAGAGCAATTAGTTCAGCTAATTGAGCTGGATTCACATGTGATAGACATCAGCTCTTAACAAAATCATATGGAGAAAACAAACGGCATAGCTTGCAACAAGAGTTTTCCAATCATTTTTGAGACATTAATCATCAATATATTGCTCAAGGTCACAATCTAGGGAAGGCGCTTCAGTGAAACCAAAACAAGGTTCGGTTAGATGGGTGGTTACCAGAACACAGTCATGTGGCTCATAGGCGAAAGTGGTTGGCAAAAGGGAAGCATGTTTTAACAAAATACATCCTACCAATGCCACATAAAATTCAGACAGTAACAGTATTTTGTGTCTTGATAATCTTGAAATGGAAAGGTGCTGAATTTTGGTTGTCAGTCAGTCAGTCAATACAAGCTTTATTCGATTAATTAAAATCATAATAGCAATTCCATCACATATGTAAAAACGACAATTCATGTGGTAAAAACAATTCATGTATAAAAACAATTTTGGTTGTCAATAACTGTGCAACTGCAGCCTAAGGTACAGCAAAAATGAGAGAGATCCTATTACGAAATACTCTGAACCTTCAATTTGATGGGCAGATTTGCCCACCTCGTGCAGGTATGGAAGCATCTCTGTTGCAAAGGCATTAAAAGTGAAGGACTTAGAAGCTATTGTTTTTTGGACACTAAATTCTTCAGAGAAGGGGCATATCCAAGATGGTGACCGCAGTGGAGCTCTTCTGACACAGTCTACGGTGTTAGCCCACCAAACGTAACACTCGGCTGTCCAAAATTGCCTAAAACCTTGTAGGCGGGTGGAGGAGCCTGCAGAGATTCACATGATCTGCAGCAGCTCTCTGAGAAGCTATTGATGGCCAGCGGCAGGCGCCACGACTGCTAACGCCAAAACTCCACTGTGAAGATGGTGACTGCCATGCTGGACAGGGCACTGCTTCGGATGCAATATCGGGGCTGAGCCTGAGGAGGATTAGCCTGATGGGGCAGCATCCTAGCAGTCCAGAACTCAACTGCCTATTCCACTTACAGGGAATAGCTGGGACTGCCTCAAGCACAGCAAGACCTTCACAGATGGTGGCATGGGCCTGGTAGTGACTGTGTCTCTTCTGGGGCCCTGGGCCTGGCACCCGCGGCGACCTTACCAAAGAACATCACTGAACACTGGCAGCCCTACCCAGATTTGTGGTTATTGTGCATCCTGCCCGCTGATGACCACTGTGGCAAGCCTAATCAACCACCCCCGGAGGGCCGCCACGATAGTGTGCTCTAACCAGCAGAGTGCAGACAAATCATGGCAGGGGGCCTTGCACCAGACTTGGAGAAGCCTGGGCCCTTTCAATTTGCCACTTGCAAGTGAGTGGGGCTACTGTTGGAGGGGGAACGGACAGGAAGCACTACATGTTCTATCACAATATTCTGTGGCTCTCCTTCAGGACACTCCCCGCATCACTTTCCACAATTGCATACACATTCTTCTGTATGTGCTGAGGTGCAAGATATAGCAATGACAGCCAATAAACCGAAAAAAGATGCCATCCTGAAAGTATACTGGCTAAGGCTGCCACCAGGAACCCAGATCTGCCAACTGATATGCAGCCGGCGTATATGATATGATATAGACATTTAAATAGCACACAAATCGCTCCACCTGACAGCTAAAGCATACACTTTATTGTCTGGTGTTACCAGATGTATGCCAGATTAGACTACTTTCTGCCCTCCCCCTCAGCGACCAATCAAGTTGGCATGCATCTGGCTGCGCTCTTGAACCATGCCCCTATCTGGCTCACATTCAAGGCCACCTCACTCCCCGTTTGCAGCCTACTATGGCGACTGAAGGACAAGCCACAAAGAAATAGCAACCGTGCTCCACCCTTGTCTCAAACTCAGTGACATTCCAGAAACTTCGATACCCTTCTTGTGGGAGACTTTGAAGGCAGTTGATAGAGGTAGCTTCCATGCAATTTCAGCTACTCTCAAGAAAGCTAGAAGGGATAAAAGAGCTGCGCTGGAAGGGATGGTGCACACCTTAGAAGAGGAAAACAAACGCACAGAAGCCCATAAACTTAAACAGAAGTTAACCCTTCTTAGAAAGGACATGCTGTAACATCTGATGAAGGGATTGCACGAGCCTTCGAACAATTCTCCTCAACTCTCTATGCCTCTGAAGTGGCTGACGAAACTGACATCACAGATTATGTAGCAGCCGCCAACACAGCTACCATACCACCCCTAGAGGCTGCCTTGCTTGATACGGACATACAGGCTCAGGAAGTCCTTGCAACAATAGCCACGCTGCATCAAGGTAAGCCCCCAGGGTCCAATGGCTTCACTTGATCCTTTTACAAGTTTGTGGGCCCCAACTGGCCCCATCCTTGCAGGGCCATATCATTTCTCTGGGGCACATTTACGTACACTATAAGTGAGGCAATGCTCACAGTAGCCCTAAACTGGGGAAGGACCCAACACAATGCTCGGGATACTGGCCCACCTTTCTCCTTAATGTTGACGCCAAGCTCTTTAGCAGCATCCTAGCAGCTAAACCTAGCCTGTATATGCAAGGCCTCATTGAACCATATCAAACAGGGTTTATTCCAGAGTGTAATTATTTTTACAACACCAAACGCCTACTATATTTGATAGACCAAATTTCAAGGGCCCATAACCTGACAGTATTAGTCTCCATCAATGCTGAAAATGCATTTAATCGTGTTCACTGGCTGTTTTTTCATAGTGTGTTGACATGGGCATAGGGACATTGTTTAAAACATAGATGAGAAGCATCCACCAACATCCTACTGCCTTGGTCAATGGCACCATCCCACTGCCTTTCACAATACTAGAAGAACAAAGCAAGGTTGCCCCCTGCCCACGTTTCTTTTACTTTGCACATTGAGCAGCTAGCAGAACGCATTAGACAATTTGGCAGAGGGCGGGCATAACAATGGGAGGCCAGGCTCACAAACTGGCCTTATATGCAGATGGAGTTCTGGTGATTCTTACTGATACGCATGGTTCAAATTCCACACCCTTTACAGAACTGGCAGTCTTTGGCTTTAAAGTTAACTTACAAAAATCCCACATTCTGAATTTTAACTGCCTCAAGATAGACCACAGCTGGAGAGCTACCATCCCCTTTCCTGGTCTGCCCCTTCATAAACAGGATGGTGCAGCGTAATTATGTAGACTTACTGAACACTGCACGCTCAGAACTGCCCGCCTGGAGCAGTGGGGGGCTTTATTGTATAGGGAGGCTAGTAGTGCAAAGAAATTACACTTCTATCCAAAATCCTTTATATCATGCCAGCCATCTCCCTGCTTGCTTCTACGCATCAACAACTTACTGAAAACTTCATATGGGAAGCTAAATGGGCACAAATTGCAGGGAAAAAGACATACTCAATAATCTCTGATGGAAGCTGTAAAGTGGATGGGCACTAGGCCCATATACTTTGGGAAGGAGCACACGGACACCAGATTGAGGGTAGATCACTGGCCCCGGGCACGTGCGCCCGGCCCCTTTTATTAGCAGGGTCACCTGACTGGTGACACCTGTGGTGGGTGGGTGTCTAGTGTGGATGACATCAGCACTGGAACACTAGACTACTACTAGATGCTCCATCCCTCCCAAAATTTAAATAAAAAAGCAAACAAAAGTCCAACCTGTAAGAAAAACAATTAAGCACAAATCACTACCAAATGATTCTCTTCAGGCCGTCTGCTGGGCAGGGTTGGAGTCCTTGACAGCATGGTCAGGATGCCTTCTTCTCCTAGGCGACGTTTTGTAGACCAGCCTGTTCTTGCTGTGGTTAAGTTAATATATACAAATTTTGTGCCGATGCATCTAGAGCTGTGGTGAAAACCACTTTGGTGTCGGAGACGATGTTGGTGAGTGAGGCCTTCCTGCGTGATGTTGCGCTTGGTGACTCTCCTGCTCCTGACAGCTGAGCGACATTCGACTGGCCTCTCTCGCCTGGACTCTACTGCCACTGGGGCGTGCAGGGCTTTGCAGGAGCCGTGCAAAGGCGTCGCTGAGGAACTGCCAACAGACTCACAGCAAAGTCGCTCATGTAGCCTCCTAGGATGGTGTAATGGTCTGGACGTCCTCGGCGTCTGGACTCGGGTGCTGCGTCTTCCTCTGCAGATCTTGTGGGTGACCAGTCTTCAGCCGTAACCTTCATGCTTCCTGCGCCTGACGTGGTGTGGCAGCCGACACATCTCTCCCACTCGGACCCCTTTTGCACAGGGACTCCGTGGAGGCCCTTGTCCCCTGCACTGCCACATGACTGCATGGGCTGTGCATGATGTTGCGCAGGCTACGCTTAGGGTTGCTGCGGAACTCTCAACAGGGCTATGGTCAAGTCTTGTGTAGTCCCCAAGGGCGGATCTCCCAATGACCAGGTGTGCTCGACTTTGGCAGGTTTTGGATGAACTGGGGTGTACAGACTGTTCCTGGGTGATTCGCATCGCTGGGCTCCGGTTGTTCTGGGTGTGTGGATTCACTCGGTTGGTATGATCTCCTTCACTTGAGGGAGTGAGAAGGAATCAAGGGACTTCGTGGCACTGCTCTGTTGTCTGCAGGCAGGGTGCACTACGAGATGTGAAGCTATCAATAACAAGCAGCCGGTGACAGGTGAGAGGACGGTCGAACTGCGAAGCGTGGAGCTGGGACGCAGACTGAGCTGCTAGCGGCTTACAGTAGGTCCTCCTGCGGAGCTGTCTCCAGTGATGTCTCTACACCCGGTGGCTGGCTTGTGAGGATAAACACCTTCCTCAGTGCTGATGCGAGTCCTTGGTCGTGTCGCTCTTCTCTGTTCCATCTTGTGCACCTGTGTTGGTTATCTGACCTGTGGCATCATGCCACTATTATTTCCTCCTTCTTCCGACCAGGCTCTTCTTTGGATGTGGCGTCCTGCCACCAGTCTCATGTTGCTCCACATGGACATTTCACTGGTCGCGTCTCTCTTGTGACGGTCTTCCTTTTTGCTGTTGAGGTCCACTGCAGGCCTGTCCTGTCAGTGCGACTTGCCTGTAACTCTTGGGGACTTCCCCTGTCACCATCCCCTCCTCAGGGATTTCGCAGGGTCCCTCCTCTCTTCGCTCGAGGAGCTTCGTGCTTGCTCCGTCCTGGCGGCTGCTCCTTTCTGTCCTTCGGTGCGCTCGTCCAGACTGTTCACTTGGCATGAAGGGCTCCTTGCTTGCTGTGCGCTGTGACGTCCAGTCACGTGTCGCTGTGCTGTTGGAGTGTCTGTTGCTGTGTCGGCCTGCCACGTGTGGTGTGCGACTCCTCTCTTGCTGTCTTGGGTCTCGGCGGACTCCGTCTTGAGGCAGTGTGAGGGAGTACACTCTGTGATTCCTTCAGCCCACTGCAGGGCTTTGCTGATGCAGTGGAGATGTACGGGTCTCCTTTCAGCAGTGCTTTTCGTGAAGATGCCTGGTCATATTACGAGGTGCCTGCCTGTGCTGTCGGGTTCAATGATGCAGCTTTCTGCGCGCACCTGGCGTGGTGCGCTTCATTTCCTTCTCGGGTACTCTCTTCTGGCACATGGGGTGCCTGTGGTGCAGCTTGCTGTGGTGCCTGTCTTCTGGCCATGGCGCTAGGCAGCTGCTTGTGGTGCGCGCTCTGCACCGGTCTCTTCTTGCGGTGTCAGTGGGGACAGTTCCTTGGAGATGTTACTGTTCTGGCTGCTCGTCCACTCTTGCTCGTGGGGCTTGTGTCGCAGTGCCTCTGCTTGAGTTATAGTCAGGCAGCCACTGGTGGTGCGTGCTTGGCCCAAGCGCCAGTGTGGATACCCTTGCTTGGGGCCCGAGCACTTCTCCTCACTGAGCCTATCACGCCCTGCAGGGTAGTGTTGTGTCAGGGTGTTTCCTCCGGTGCTGCTAGGGTTGACAGTCGCGGGGTGCGCCAGCTGTCCTCTTGGGCCAGGCGGCACATCTATCACTCCGTGCGTTGCATCTTGAGAACTGGCAGCTGGTGCTGTGGTCCTCGCAGTGGCTTGCTGTGACGGAGCTGGGAAGACTGTGCGAGGATCCTAGGCATTGCAGTGCAGCTTAACCTTAATCAGCCTTGTGTGTTGCCTCTGGGAGGTGGCGAGTGAGACGGTGTGCACCTGTCACATGCAGGCTTGGGCTGGTGGCAGCCTTTGTGGCCTCTGGGTGGAACTTCAGGTGTGTGTGTGTGTGTGGTCACACTGTGTCCCCAGTCTTTTCTTGCTGCTATCTTGGGATGTGCTTCCTTTTTCGAGTTATTCTAGTCAGTAGCGCAGCACATTCATCCTAGGGGTTACTACCGCCTCTGTGTCTCATGGCGGGCACTTCCTTGTGATGTGTTCGATTGGGGTGCAACACATCCGATGGCCACTAGATGGCAGGGGAGCAGTTTTCAGGCACCGGCAGTCTTCACGTCCCTTTGGGCCTTTCCTCATTACTGCGGGTGCTGGGAACCGGTGCAGCTTTGGAGCTGGGTGCAGGGCCTCCCTCGATGGATGCGGGACATCGCTCTGGATGCACACGCTGAAGGCCCTCTCCCTGGACTGCTAAACAGCTTTCCATCTCCTGGTAAGCCTTCTCTTGTCAGTTTTACTTGCGGAGATTCGGATGTGCAGAGTGTCTGACTCGCGCCTGATCGTCGCAGGGGGGGGAGGGCACAGACGCTAGAGGCTGCCTTTCAACATTTGTCACTCGCGATGGCAGCGCCTCCGCAACTCCTCTTGCCTCTTCGCTCCCGCGCTGCGTTGAGGCACGGGTAGCCGCAGGGGGCGGCTCACTCTGTTAGGCGACAGGCCGGTTGCCATTTTTCATGCTCTTACACCCCGCTGCCTCACCTTTACACACGATGCGCGGTGGGGGAGGGGTGGCGCTGTGTCCCGGGCTGCTCGCAGCCTTCGACCGCACCCGACGAGTGGTCGCTTCTATTGCTCGCTGTGCTGGGGCATGGGTAAGCACCCAGTCACCACTGGTGGGCCCGGCATCCCAGGGTACGTCACTGTGGCTTGTCCTTTTCTCTGAAGCGGCTGCAGGCTTATCCCTCCATGCGTTCCCCGCCCGCCGCAGCCTCCTGTTTGACGTGCAGCGCGGGGTGGGGAAAAGCCAGTGCTGTGACCGGAGCTTGCGTGCTCCGTCAGGGGTCATCTTCATGTCTTGGGCGATGGGAGAGTGACCAGCCACTCACTCTTTGCTCTCCCTTCCTTTGCAATAGGCTGTCCTCTTTCACGGGTGGCCTCTGGGTGCTCTATAGCCGCGGGCAGGACGCACTCTCCTGGCTGTTCCCCTTCTTACCCACAGCAGCGTTGCTCAGTCTGGACATTGCAGCGTGGTGGGCTCTCACGGGCCGCATCGCGCTTGGGTCAGGTGGCGTTGTTGCTTGACCGTCACCTCCCACTGGCGGGTCTTGTCTTTCACGCCGGTGGGCTCCGCGTGGATCTCCTCACTTCGCAATTCTCCAGCCTCCGATGCGGGTCGGCACCACTCAGCTTGCATGGTGTGTCCACGCTGGAGGGAGGGGTGTCTCACAATGGGCCCATAAGGTGGGGGTGGGAACAAGATCACTTCCTTCAGCGGTTCACACTTCCCCCACGAGGATCCAGGGAAGCGAAACCACCGCACACTTGGGGTAAGACCCACTCGTTGCCATTGTAAAGTGGCTGGGCACTAGACCCACATACTTTGGGAAGGAGAACACCGGCACCAGATTGAGGTTAGATCACTGGCCCCAGGCATGAGCCCCTGTCCCCTTTTGTAAACAGGGTCACCTGACTGGTGATGCCTGTGGTGGGTGGGTGTCTAGTGTGGGTTACATCAGCATTGGAACACTAGACTGTAACCAGCCGGCTACTACAGAAGCCTCAGAATCCCAAACCTGAACAGTGTTGGGATTTAGGGTTAGTGGGTGAGATTGGGATTCCTTTGTATCATTCCTCTTACCTCTGTGAGTTTTCCACATACAAGATCGGGTGCACTTGCGGGGGAAATTAGCATATTGGTGGTAGGTATTTAAAACCCTGCCTGACTGCACGTCTTTGCTTGGTTTCGCTTCCAGTTCTTGTCACCAGAAGGTCTTTGCCGACAGCGTTCCTGGCGTGCAACTTGCCTTCTAGAACTTCACTCTGCAGAGGATCTTCTTACAGGATCTGGACCCTGTTTTTCATGGACCATTGATGGGACATTCTTGCATATCCCTCTTCGTTTTTCTGGATTTTGTCCTTTTCAGGGTTTTTATTTGCGCTAGGGAGAGTCCAGGTTAAGAACGCTATTGTGCTCCGGTCTCCCCAAGGTTCTTTTTCCAGCATTTTGTATACTCATCCTTGCCGTTATGGGTTTCTTGGGTGATTCCACAGAGTAAATCCCAAGATCGTAACAAAGGAGATCACCTCTTCCTTGTTATAGTTACTGTTTTTTTTGGCTAAGTATCATCTTTTTCCCCTTGTTATTTGGTTTGGAGAAGGTGGTAACTTGACATCATTGGGAATTGGACTATTTTTTGTATTCTGCCTTCCTTATGTGGAGTTACCGCACAAATCCCCGCTACTGGTTGGAAATAGCCTTACTCAAGTATTCTTCCTTATAGGCCACAAGCCTTTTTCTCTTCTAAAGGCTGACTGTTCCTCCTTTACATTCCTTCACCGGTCGAAGAGAGACAGAGAGAAGCTCTGTCCTGATTGCTTTACTTCTTTTCCCAGTTTTTCCCCACCTTCTTCCTATGCCTTTCTCTGCTGTCTCGATGATATATACATATGGGTAACAGTGACTGTGATGTGGGTAGCGGATTGGGATATTCTTTGCTCCTGCAGGGTTGGGCACTATCAGAGTGGTGGAGGAACAAACAGCGACTTTTTTACTACACTACTTTGCTACATGGTAGAATAAGCCAGACCCCTTGCAGTAAAGCAGCGTTGGCTTCTGGACCAGGCAGTGGCGGGTGTTCATATACCCTGGTTTCTCAATAAACACGGGCCACCTGGGGTATATATCTCCCCGTAGTGTGAGCAATCTTGGCAGCCTGGGATAAAATACACATCAGGAATGGGCTCTCCTCACCCAAGTCTCCATTCATACCAGTTATTCGCAATCCTGATTTCCCACCAGTCCACTCAGTAAAAAGACTACCAGGATTGGAAAAAGGCAGGCTGCAAGAGAATTAGTGATAAGTTTGACCATACCGGCATCTGGACCTTTGCCCAATTGTGAGATTCTTATGGCCTCCCAGCTCAAGAAGAATGGAGATAAACCTCAGCTGTACACTTGGCCACCCTAACCCGGGTTCACCCCACCCAAGCCACAGACTAACAGCATTTAAAAAATGGACAGCCACCCACACTATTGACAAGTGACAGCTATGCAACACTTATGGCTTAGTGATGAAACCTTTAAAACCATCTAAATCCTCAGCACAAGCCAGGTGAGCTTGAGTGCACCGTCACACCTAAAGAATGGAAGGACATCTTTTGCTCTTCCACTCACTAATTGGCTGGGCTGGAAACCATGTTCAAGACAACCCATTACTGGTACTACATTCCAGCCAGATCTGCAGCATGGAGGCATGAGCCAACTGAAAAATCGTGGTCCTCCTGCAGAGAGACTGGCAGGTTCGCCTATCTCCTGTAGCATTGCCCCAAGCTACATCATAATGGGAAGAAGTTCTATATGACATTGATGAGTGTTGTAATTAAAGGAAGTCCATAAGCCAGGTATAAGTATCATGTAGGTTTAATTAGGCTTAGTTACAAGTTCAGGTTTAAGCACATAAGTTAAGATGAATAGAAATAAACCCCACCAGATTCTACTATGACATCAGGCATTCCAAGAGCCACACCGGCTGAGTAGCAGTGAAAGCACCAAAGCTAAGTATAACAATGACATCTTTGGAACAGAGCTTCCCCATTTCCCAAGTTACATTTTGTTTGGCCTGCCAAATGTTCGGACCTATTCCCCTCAATCTTGAAAAGGGAAGGCTATACCATTTGCTCTCTGCACAGCATAACAGGTAGTTCTGGCTAACTAGGGCACAGATAACAAGATGACCCATGCAGACTGACTACACAAACTGTGGGATCTCTTGGGGATCGAGGAACTCACAGTGGCCATAGAGTGCACCCTGCTACAGTTTCACAAAATGTGGACACCCTGTGTGCGCTTCTTGTCACAGTAAATCAGAGACATTTCTTGCCCTTGCTATCTATGGGTCCTTCGACTCAAATCACCTGAATCCTCCTCCCAACCAAGAAAATGAAGTGGAATTCTGTCTGGCCTGTGGGTGAATAACTCTTGCCCTTTTCAGGACTCATTCCTACCGGAGTTGTTTGCACATTGGCCATTTCCCCCCCTCCTCACCTTCTACTCATTCTCTACCTCCCACCCTGGGAACCAACCACTTACCTGAGTTGATTCTCCCCTCACAAATCCTCTCCCTCACCAGGTTATTGGATGTAGGTGAGGGCATAAGTTCATTATGAAACTTCAATAAAAAGATTGGATCTATGGTATAGTGATGGCATAACACATCACTTCCTAGCTATATTTGAAGACACCTTAAATAAAAAGTTACTGTCCCACAACAAATTTGCGAGTCATCTTAAGCCTGTCGAACCTAGGCTGAGCGGAGTTCATTCTTTATTTACAGAGATCTACCACTGTAAACCTCAATTGTAACATACACCCAACGTGTTTGAGAATAGAAAAAAATAATTTAATGGCGGGCCTTGTCCTTCCTGATATGGCTGGTGTTGTCCCAATTAGGGCCTCATGATACCATTTCACAAACTCTATTTGCCACACTAGACCAGGCTGACCCTAGTGTGCAAGCTGAGGTGGCTTACTGGATACTGAGAAAACCTTGGACTCTCTTGAGTGAGCCTTGTTTTAGAGCTTTTACAGAGGACTGGTTTCAGCAAATACTTGCTTAAAGTGATCCCCCTTGTGTACTCCAGTTCCTCATTGATGTTCAGGGTCAATGGTGACGTTTCCATACTCATATCTGTCTCTCACGGCACTTGATAGTAGTGCTTTGTTATTTGCCTTTGCTATGCTGCTGATTTTTGCATTGAAGGTGTTTTGCTCGCATAGAGATATATGGTTCACCTGTTTTAGATGACTGATATTGCTACATGCTGATGATATCTGCTTTTTGCCAAAGATCCTGCTTAAAACATGGCTCCATATTTCTTAGGGGTCATTACATTTAGCAGTATGTATGGGCTTTGTATAAATTGGCCTATTCCCTTACAGACTCTACTAGGTGGGCTGCGTTAGAAAATTGGTGTGATGCATATGTTCCACTTAGTAAGGAGGCATTATGATAAGTACTGAAAATGACACAGTAATTACGGACAACTATGGCCATTCTATAATTAATCTCACTGACTAGATAGACCATTGCATCAAGCAAAAGCTCCCTAATTAAAATCATGGGGCCTCATTTATGCAGCCTTGCGTCAGTTTTGCGCTGCTGATGCGTCACTTTTTGTGACGCATCAGCGGCGTAAAACATGCCTCCTGTTGCGCACTATTTACAAAGTGACGCATCTAAGCATATGCGTCACTTTGTAAACCCTTGCGCTACGTTAAACCTGCGTCAGGTATAATGTATGCAGGGGGGGCGTTCCCCCGCAAAAAGCCTCGTAGAAGTGATGCAGTGAAATCTGTGAGATTTCACAGCGTTACTTCTAGGACGCCGTTGCGTCAAAATCTTGCGCCTGCCTCACAGCAGGCGTCAGACTGACACAGGCCCTTTCACATGGGGCTTTCCCCATATGAATGGGCGCATTGCAGGAGTTGCGTCACTTTTGTGACACACTCCAGCAATGCGTCACTTTTCCTCTTACAGATACGTCAGAAATACTGACGTATCTGTAACTCCTTGCGACATGATGCGTCATACATTAAATATGACGCATCATGTATGTCGCAAGGAGTGCACCCTGAGAAGTGACGCATTGCTGCTTTCACGCAGCGATGCGTCATTTCTCATAAATGAGGCCCATAGTGTTTTCTGAGTTAATTTGCTTGGTAATTAATATTCTCTTGCTTCTTATTGCTATGTTTTTCGTGCACTTACATATAAGGTAATAGGGGCGTATTTGGGCTGGAGGTTGTACCCAGAGAGTGCTGGGAGATGATGGCACTTCCTTATGGCAAGAAGAGCCTTTATGTACCATGATTACCCTTTTAGGCTACCCAAACTCAGTTTGTGTTACTTAATTATCATCCTTATCCTTACCTTCCACGTATCATTGTTAAGAAGGACTAGATTATGACAAAATCGTAGTAAACAGTATATTGACTACAATATTGGTTAGAACCCCGAGGGAAATACACAGAGTAATCTGCCTAAACTTTGACTGGTATATTTTGACTAAATGATAGGGCATGCAAACCTCTACTCACCCGCAATAACACTGCTACATAAATTGATCATTGCCCTAAATCCTAATTCAAAAGTGAAGGATATACCCATGCAGCAGCTTCAGGTGCATGTGAGCCTTTTTTTTTAAAGAGCGACAATCTCTCACATTTGAAATTCTTAAAACACTGGGTAGGCACTCACCCTGCGACTTTTATACATGCTTTAAATTGCGATGATCAGTATGAACAGCAAATGATATATTCCATAACTTTTCTAATTTATGTGGTACTCTGCAGACATCTTCCCAGTGACACCTCATTCTTAGGTAGTTGCCTTTTATGACAAAGATAGTGACCTGGGGAGAAACAGTGGAAAAGAGGAGTAGGCTCTTGGGACACCAATCATGAATGTACACTAACAATAGTGTTTCAATCAAATCTAAATGAGTAGCAGACATATAATGCTGCATATTAGATTTTTGCACAAGACTTATTGCAGTTCTCTCTGGACTGTTCTAGAAGTACTAGAAAGAGGGTGCCTTTTCTAATTTGACCTGCGTCAGCCCTGCAATTATAATAGTCTTTAAGGCTAACTTTGAAACTGTGTCTCTGATGGTGGGCCTACCACTGAAGGCTGAACCCATGCATGCCTTTCTAAGGTATGTTGAAGAAATCCCTAAGTTGCACAGAAGACTAATCACTTTTGCTCTCCTTCCTCCAAACAAACGAATCGCTATGGGGAGGTTGCTTGGTCTAGTGTCAGCTCCTTCTGAGTGGATTCAGCATATTTCTTTGTATTGTGATATGGTAAAGATTTATACCACACTCCTTCGAGAGATATGGGCTTCACTCCATAGCTTTTAGAATCTGAATTCCATCTTTCAGTACTTTTTCTTTAGAAAAAGGATAAGTACTTTTCAGACACATACTATTAAATATTACACAGTAAATTGCAAATATATACATTGTTAGATGGGAAATATCATGCATAACATTGCATAATCACATTTGACCCCCTGAAGTGGTCCTGCAAACATATATGGTAAGTCTTTTTAAGTAGTCAAAGCTTCAAGAGCATCAAAACACATTAAAGGCATAATTTTGTATGTAAATAAATCATGAATAATAAAAATCATGTGTAAATGCACCTATTAATGTTATTCAATTATATGCACTGTAATCAGTATGCAGCGTCATCATTTCTTAACAAAAACTTTTAAAATCAGCAACACATGTTTGCTTATTTTTTTAATAAACGTTTTCAAGAGCATCAAATTTTAAAAACATTACAGCCAACCAGACACTTAGCACCTAGGGGGTATTTCTATGCATGTACCAGTTTTGAATATTGCTAGCCCACAATGGAAGCAACCATGGAATAAGACCCTAGCTCCATCCTGGGGAGTCTTTTGAAACTTCAGGGCAATTCCAGGAGAGGCCTACTTTCATGGTCCCACGAAGATAGTGTCATTCCAATTTTAGAAATGGTTCAAGGAGGAGCTGCTGTACTCTGTACTCTGGCAGCCCCCCAAACTTTCTTTACTTCATGCTGGGGTCACCACAAGTAGAGAAAAGTGTGCAAATGAAACACCCCTGCAGCTCATTGTGGTGCCCTCCTTCAGGATCAGTGCATATTATACGAGCATGCCAGAGAGAGCCACTGCCTTTTCCATGCAGTGCAGCTTCATGCTGCATGGCTTTTTAAAAAAAGTTAGGCATCTGGTACCACCTGCGCACCCCCATGCTCCCAATGTTGCCACGGGAGCTGGTGGCTCCTTTCACGCTACCCACTTATGCCACTGTTGTTTTGTTGGCCTTCAGGGAATTGGGGACCTCAGGGGCAAAAGAAAAAACATGGAAGGGAATTCATGCATGCCCCTTTCCTGGTGACATGAAATAAAGTCATGAACTGATCCCCGGGCCCTGGTCCACCCCGGGGGCATTTTTAGAAGAGGCAGCAGAATACCATGTGCTCCATTGATGGAAAAAGGTCAACGTTCAAAATTCCATACTTTGGCCCTGTTGTGCCCATTTGGAATATCTTGGGCTCATTTTACTCCTGGTGGTAAGCTTCAGACACCAGGAGCAGTTGCAGCAGGCCTCTTCACTTCCAAAGTAGTGCAGCCCTCCTAAAGCTGGTTCTCCTGGCTCTCTGTGCCAGCATGCCTCCTGTTTTTGTTTTTTGGGAGCAGAGGTCCGGGGCTTTCTTTTGACTGGTCCTCAGGGGGTCTCAGGGCCCAGCCTCACTGGCCTTAGGGGAGACCAACTGATCCTGGGGTCAACTGGGCAAAATCCTTGAATTATTTCTGGGCATCACAGTGTTCCTCCTCCCAGTTCACCATAGCGGTCCTAGGGACCTTCAGCAAAGTATTGAGAAATCACCAGGCAAGAGAGATTCACCCCCAGAATTACAGAGACGCTGTTAAGGTTAATCCTGGGGAGAAGAAATACCAGGGTTTATGATAGGCCACGCCACTCTGAGATACAGTAGGAGTGCGTTATAATCAGGCATAGCCAGAACTCAAATATATTCAGTGTGATTGTTACTAGAAGAAATTGAGGTATTGCATATTCAGAGTACTCCATGTGCAAACGATTGACATTTATAAATAATGTGCCTTTAAACATGGTTAATAGAAATTTCTGCAACACTTACATATTAATATTTTCATGAGGAACACTTACAAATCTGTCTCCTGTGCAACTAATAAAATGATGTGTTTATGCAGATAATATTTGGATATTTAAAAAAAGAGAATATAGTTATAATAATGTGTTATGACATGAATCAATATCTTTGTAAGTGTATAGTTGCCATTTATTCTGTCATTAAGAAACTGCATTCATTATGTGTTTAGAGATGTAAAAGCATTTTTAACCATGTGCACTTTTAATCTGACATGATTTAAGACCTTAAGCACAGTTTCTAGCACAAGCTCAAGCTTCAAATCCAACACTGATTTTATCTTTAACCCTCAATGTAGAATGTTTTTTTCTTGCACTTTTGTTTCCTCTGCAGTTAGGGACAAGTCATCATTAGTTAGAAAAGCAGGGTTTTGTTTAATAGGATAGTAAGGTATGAGATGATAGATCCTGGCAATAAGAAACTCAGTCATGAGCAGGAAGACGAGTTCCCATGGAGGAGGAGAGAATTGCCAAGGACGAGTGAAGTTGCAACGTATGGATGTGGGAAACATTGTGCCAGTAATCCATTTGTGCAAGGATTGTGGAAAGTTACTGAGGATAATCACGTGACTTACCTTGAATGTGGACTCATATCTTAGGCTGTAATGTAGTGAGGGTCAGAGAGACATCTTAGACTTCATGAGGTCAGACCTCTTCTGTCTTGCATGGCTTCATGTAACATGATTCTTTGATCGAGTACCTTCTACTGAAGGCTCTGACAGCTGACTCCTTTTTAGTCTTTATTCTTATTTCATGCGTTAAGTTTAGGGTTGCCCCTTTTTAGGTTCTGTAGAGAAAGATAGTTTGCTCATGCGTACTTTTGATAATCAGTCTATAAACTTTAACATTCACATTCCTTGTTATTTGTATCATCATAAACAAATTGACTGTGTGCTTTATGTTACATTGTGGAACTCTCTTTAGATTTGGTCTCATTATCTTTGTTCTATATTTCTATATTGTACTGCTGAGAATGATTAACATTTTATTTTTGAGTTATTTTTGAGTTTATATTTATAATTTACTAATCTTAGTCTAATTGTTGACTAGTTATTTTGTAACCAAATGGATTATACTGTATTGAAATATTAACCATGAATGTGTCTCCCACTTACCTCCCAAGCAGCTAAAAAGACCATCTGGTTGAGTAGGGGTGCATAAGTGGGTCCACGCTTTCCCAATAGTGAAGACCAAGGTGTCTTCTGAACTTGTGTTTGCCATAACGACTTGTTTGTTAACGTCCATTTTCAGAATTTATTTATTCGGGGAGGATTCTTTTCTCACCCATAATGATCTTTACCAACATTTTGGAATGAAAATGGGTCACTATTTTTAGAGCTAATCAGGGACACTAATCTTGTAGCTTTCAGAAAAGTTATTGGATATTTAAAGCGGTGGAACAGTCTATTTTAGGGGGATTCATCAGAGTGCACCTGCTTCACTATAATCTTTGCAACAGAAGGCAGTTATCCAGCATCAATTGACCTGCAGAATGAGAACAGCCATCTTTTACTCAGCACTGTAAACATCCTAAAATATGTTTGTTCTCTAGGGAGTTTCATTGAGATTTTCTTCCCCCCAGAAAGCAATGTGTAATGTTATATTTCGAGGATGCTGGAACCAGTTTCATCTGCGTGCAGCCTGCAAATTTTAGGAGTAATGTGTCTTTCCATACTTCTGGTTCAACAATATTTCTTCTTTTAGCAGTTTGGTTTCTGACCACATGCTCCTTAACAACCACTTTCAAAATGTTTGCAGTATTAATAGGTCAAGCCTGGGTGCGCATGTTCTGCTCTGCTTAATTGGAGTACGAAATAGAAGCCCTGCCCACTCTCCGCCCATATTTGTCTTTGGCTTGTGTAATTGCCCTTCGTAAATGCTGGCTTCTGATTCTTTAATAGGCTTGTTAGTCCCTCCTTTGCATCGCCTTTTCGTCATCCCTTACCTCCCATTAAAACTGGCCCTTTTTCATTGGTTGTTACACAGTAAGTCTTTAAGGGGCAGATTTACAAGCCACTTGCGCCACTTTTGCGTCACTTTTCCCATGTTAAAAATGACGCAAAAGTGGCACAAGGGGCTTATAAATCTGCCCCAAAGTCTTTAAGTTTTAGTCTGTAAGCACTATTTTCTTTAATGCATTTCTCCTACTGCAGGCACAGCATGTTTTCCAGCAAAATTCAGCATGCAATGTGCACTTTAATGTAATGTATAGGCATTTATATAGCGCACTACTTACCCGGAGGGTCCCAAGGCGCTTCGACCGCTGCGAAACCCTTCCTGGCTTCCCTGAGAGATGGTCCCTTAATGGGTATCTCCAGGGTGAGACCAGGCATCCCCGGCGGTCTGGTGGGGCCGTTAGTGAAGATGAGGCAAGCTAATGCCCAGAGTTGCCGAGTGTGATCGCTGATCAGAGTGGGCACCGAGGCGAGAGAATTATCGAGTCCGCTGACCCTGGTCCAGAAACCTGCCGCGCCGGGAATCGAACCCTGGTCCCGGGCCGTCCTCTGCTCTCGGGTCTGCCGCCTCTAACCAGTGAGCCACACTACTCACTTTCTTAGCAGCCAGGGACAATGACGGCCGCTTCTTTGAATAGGTCTCGCATTTACAAGAGTTTGAGCTATCGTCATTGTACATGACAATGCCTTTTATTTATGTGTTAATTATCAAAACATATAAATAAAAGGCATTGTCATTTACAATGCCAATAGCAAATGTTATGTTTGGGGGTCATCATTCTACTTATAATACATAAGTTACTCATCGTGTTAGTTTTCTGAATTAAATACTTGTTTTATTTGTCTTCTTTCCTGGTTAGTTCTACTTCTATTCTTGAAAATTCTCACGGGTATTTCTAATTCATCTGTTTAGGATTTTCATCTGGATATTCACCTCCATATCGAACTTGCAATTGTGCCAAACATTTTTCTTTCAGTGGCCTAGCTGATGGTTGATCCTGAACTATCGTAAATGGGGAAACACTTGGATCATGACCAACGCATTCTCTTTTATTTTTTTTCAAAGTGATTTTTTTCCCCAGATCAACACTTGTGGTTTCAAAATGTGTGAGAATATCCCTAAATTTATGTTGTACTTATGACGACTACTTCTGTCTATGTCCCCTGTGAAATACCTAGCGGCAGCTTATCACCCCTCAAAATCGGCAGGAAAGGAGATGAAAAGGCACTTGTTTTATTTCTCCACTCCTGCCAAGTCTTAATGGTGGGGCCTGGTAGGTGACAGCAGACAGGGGAGTGGTAGTGCCTCCTTTGATTGCCCATGACAGTTTGGCCAGCTGTCTCAGGCCGGCCAAACCATCATGCGCAGTGAACCTCTTTCCAACACCAGCTGCATTGCATTTTTGTTCTTGGCAAAAATGCCTTAAGGTGCCCTACCACACCGCATCCTAACTGGCATGGCTGCACATACTCAAACACGAGAAAAGCCAATGCAGTGTTCACCTAGTATTAGTATAAATCACATATGCGCTCCTTCATCTCCCTAAAGGGATAATTGAGCTTAAAAAAGCTCAATGAAAACAATTTAGAAAAAACATCAAATTACTGTTGTTAGACCATTAAAAGCATGCACTTTTCCTTCTCACAGGATAAATAACATGCTGCTTGTAGTTTTTTGCAAGCATCTCATTTTGTTTACTCAGCGACAGCACCTCAAGCTTTTGAGACATATACGTGCATTTCAAAATGAGCCTTTGGTGTACTGATTCTTTTTTACATATTCTGTGAGAAAACAACATGCTGGCATTATGGCAGTCAAGCTATGGTGGAATGGTTTCCCTGAATGAAAGGATTTTGTTGCCATATATGCTTTGCCACCCCATTCCCAACAACTGTCTGGGTGAGTCAAGTTAAGGGACGGGCCTGGCTATATCTATTAATTCTTTTTAAGTAGATGTTAGTAATTACTAAATAAAAACACCACAGAGCACATTACTCCATAACTGTGGATCCTTTGGTGGCATATTCCCCTGATGTATTTTAGTGACGTCACCCCGATATATATATATATATAACTGCAGGGTGTAGCCATGGGGGCTTGCTTCTCCCTCAGCTATGCGTGTTTGCACTTCGGCTGGTGGGAGGAGCAAATTTGTTACATGTAAATTCTATTATCCAGGTCCAATTATGACGCTAATAGTGGCCTTGTAGAAGTTGTAAAACCCTTTCTGTTTTTTTGTAACATTTTTGCACTCACACTTTTCGGTATATTTCACTACATCGGCCTGTTTTTCCCACCATTTGTATTACAGAATACTATGTTTTTTGATCTGGGATAATTCATCTATTAATGGATTTATACTGCAGTGTATTCGTTTAGGCTGTGCAAATCATTTGAGTATACAGCACTATGTATTTTTATACTTTTTAAGTTAGTCTTTCTTTGCTAATAATTGTATTACTCCCGATCTATGTGTTATGTTGTTTAGTTCTATGGTGTGCTGTAATAGGCTGATAGGGAACTTGGTTAATTGACGTCAATATATAAGTTGTAAATGGGCCTAGCATGTCATATGATCAAGGGCGTGGAAACAAGGCTGAAACACGTCATGCTAGTCTTCACGCAATAAAAAGCACTTTACAAACTTGCAAGCACGGTGTGGTCTGTACCTGGTTATCCAAGGAGTTGGAGTGACGGGATTGAGGTAATAACAAATTTCAACGCATATATATATATATATAAAACCTACTGGCGGTCGCCAGTAGGTATATATAGTTAGGATTTTTTCTTTATGGGACTTTTGAAAATTCTATGTCTAATAACTTTGGCGTTTGTGGACGGAATCGGCTGAAATTTTCAGGAAAATGGCACATTTTATTTCTGAGCAGCCCCTGAAAATTATGGGGGGTTTCGTCAAGGGGGGGCCGAGAAAAAAGGGGGGTCTCAAAACACGTTTTTCCCATTCATTTTTCCATAGGGCGTTTGGCCTCACTTTTAGCTCGAACGGCTGAATGGATTTGCACGAAACTTGGCAAAATTGTAGGGACTGTTAGCCCGATGTGCCTTTGCTGGGTCTCAATATATGTGCTCCAGTGGAATTTGAGAAATTAACGCTTTAAAAAACAGATATATCTGTGACAGCGTCCCGGGTAGCGATCCGGTTCGCGTACTTTTCGCGTTACGGAACTTTGCGAAGAGAACCTGATTGGCTCTCCGATGTCTGTCAACATTCTAAACAGTCCGGAACGGCCGCCATCCTGTCTCTCGGTAGGATCGAGAGACAAGAGGAGGAGAAAAACGAAGGGGGAATTTAATGAAAGGGGGCAAGGTAGACCCCTCTTGACCCCCTAGGAATGATGTTGGAGTTATTAAAGGGTCCCGTGGGGCAAATAAAAAATCTTGATTTTTCGCGGTAGAAGCGCTTTCCAGTTCGCGAACCGGTAGCAAAACGGGAATTCGCAATTTTGTGTTTCGTTTTAATTAAATTACAAGATGGAAGAAAAACAATGTGAGAAATGGGTATACGGGGGTACGGGAGATGTATCCTGAACCCCTATGTTTTCTGAGGGTGGCTGAGGATGCTCATATATGTTGATACATGTCTTCCAGCGGCTGCGCGTGAGAGGAATTTTTTGTTGTTGCTGCGTGACGTCTGTTAACGTTCGATTCAAAGGAAATCAGGAAGTGTTGACCGCCATTTTGTCACTGCTAGTAAATATATTGTTAAAAATAATTGTTATAAATTAATCCGTATTGATAAACATTGTTTGCGCCATTTTGCCTTTTTTCCAATGCCACACTTTTGTCGTGCATGGCAGCCATTTTAGATGCTTTGACCCGACCCACTCTCTGCACGCCGCCGATCCTCAGCATGGCTCCCCACCCTCGCAAGCATCTCCTCCACGCACTGGTCACCCCCGCTCTCTCTCTCATGCATGGACCATAAACCTCCCCCCATCTGCGCTGCTCATCCCTGAGAATCACACCCCGTGCCCGCCCGACACCTCCCTTTCACCCTATTCACTACCGCACCCTTTGGGGGTACGGGAGACGTATCCTGACCCCCTATGTTTTCTGAGGGTGGCTGAGGATGCTCATAAATGTTGATACATGTCTTCCAGAGGCTGCGCGTGAGCGGATTTTTATTTTTTTGCTGCGTGACGTCTATTAACGTTCGATTCGAAGGAAATCAGGAAGTGTTGACCGCCATTTTGTCACTGCGAGTAAATATATTGTTAAAAATAATTGTTATAAATTAATCCGTATTGATAAACATTGTCTGCGCCATCTTGCCTTTTTTCCAATGCCACACTTTTGTCGTGCACGGCAGTCATTTTAGATGCCTTGACCAGACCCACTCTCTGCACGCCGCCGATCCTCAGTATGGCTCCCCACCCTCGCAAGCATCTCCCCCACGCACTGGTCACCCCCGCTCTCTCTCTCATGCATGGGCCATAAACCTCCCTCCATCTGCGCTGCTATTCCCTGAGAATCACACCCTGTGCCCGCCCGACACCTCCCTTTCACCCTATTCACTACCGCACCATCTGACACTCCTCTTCCTCTGTGTCTGATTGTCCAGGCCGGTCCCAGGCTATCACCTAGCCCTGCGGATGTAGTTTATGACCCCAACTGTAAAGAATCACCCCTCTTCAAAAGAGTTACAGTAGATCAAGGACCCCATCCCATGAGATCCGTCACACCACACGCGTTCCTACTATCTGATACCGATCCTGTATTGTGATTGGGGAGGGGATACTCACTGTGAGGGTGTGTGGGATCGAGCTTGAAGCAGAAGATTCATGGGATGCCTTTCTGTACATTAAAGTCTTCACAATTATGTGTCACAATAAAAATATATAGCACTCCAACAAAGTAGTAGGATTATAACACTTTAATAACTTATAAATATATACAACGCTCCAACAAAGTAAACACGTTAAAAAAAACATTTTAAACAAAGCAACAATGGGCTGCTGTGAGGTGGCGTCAGTAGCGGTCCTTTGGTCGAATAGGCCGAAGGCAGCACAACGCGCCGAGATTCGGACGGCACCCAGGTGATGTCCAGTAAGTTGTCGCACTGGTCTTGGCATCCTACAATGCTGCGCCGAAAAACGGCGTGGGGCGCCCCGGGGGGGGAGGCGGAACAAACGGGCCTCCCCCGCCTCCCCAGCTGGAGGCTCCTCTGCTGCAGTGGGGCGCCCCTTTACCGTTTCAGTCGCCATTCAGCTGTTTACCTCCCGCTTTTGCTGCACTGTGCCTCATACGCCATTCAGCTGAGTTGCGCCCGCTCTTGCGGCTCCAGCGTCTCGCCCACCATCCAGTTGCGTTGCGCCCGCTCTTGCGGCTACAGCGTCTCGCCCACCATCCAGTTGAATTGCACCCACTTTTGCGGTGCAGCGATAGGCGGCTGCCACAGGACTCTTAAAAAGGCGGCCGGCTCTTCGGATTTGGGCCTGGTCCACTAAAATGGCCCTGGGACACATTTGAACTCGGACATTTGCCTGCTAGGGCTTGGGCCCCATTCTCGAAAGCGTCCCCTCAGCCTTGAAGATTCTACAAAAGTCATCGGGGCTCCCGACTCCCACAGGCTTCCGGTGGGGAGCGGCTGCTATGATTGCTTGCGGAATGGCCACAACGGAGCCACGAGATGGTGGTGCTCTCATGCTGACTCCAGCTTCAGTCTGAAACATCCAGAAACACTGTAGACTACCAATTCGATGACTTCCGGTGGTGCCCCAACGTGACCCGGTAGGGAAGAACTTGCCCTCCCCTCTTTTGACTGATGGTTCTTGTTGCCTGTCCCCTCTGTTGTTATCTAACGGAACCTTTTTGGATTGCCGAGTGAGAAAAAAAAAGGTGGGGCTTTCATCATTTGGGAAAAAAAATGTTTCAATCCAATGAAAAGTGTTATTTTTAGGTCATATGATCAAGCCTTCCATCATTAGGAAACCAAAGGTAAAATGAACCAATGAAAAGTTTTATAAACAAGTCACATGACCTGTTATGCGGCTTTGGGCTATAAAAAGCCTACAAAATCCGTTGGCCTGTGAGGCGGCGTCAGATGTGCGAATAGGCTGAAGGCAGCACAACGCGCCGAGATCCGGATGGCACCGAGGTGGTGTCCAGCAAGTTTCACTGGTGTGGCCATCCTACGGTGCGAACCGGCCTCTCCCGCCTCCCCAGGTGGAGGCACCTCATCTGCAGTGCGGCGCCTCTTACCGTTTCACTCGCCGTCCAGTTGAGTTGCGCCCGAACTTGCTGCTACAGTAGTCCGAAGGTAGCACAACGCGCCGAGATCCGGATGGCACCGAGGTGGTGTCCAGCAAGTTTCACTGGTGTGGCCATCCTACAATACTGCGCCGAATGACGGCGTGGGGTGCCCGGGGGGGGGGAGGCAACGCAAACGGGCCTCTCCCACCTCCCCAGGTGGAGGCACCTCACCTGCAGTGGGGCGCCTCTTAGCGTTTCACCCGCCGTCCAGCTGAGTTGCGGTCACTCTTGCTGCTACAGTACGCCGAAGGCAGCACAACGCGCCGAGATCCGGATGGCACCGAGGTGGTGTCCAGCAAGTTTCACTGGTGTGGCCATCCTACAATGCTGCGCCGAAAGACGGCGTGGGGTGCCCGGGGGGGGGAGGCGGCGCAAACGGGAGTCTCCCTCCTCCCCAGGTGGAGGCACCTCATCTGCAGTGGGGCGCCTCTTAGCATTTCACTCGCCTTCCAGCTGAGTTCCACCCGCTCTTGCGGCACAGTGCCTCACCCTCCATCCAGCTGAGTTTCTCCCGCTCTTGCGGTACAGTGCCTCACCCCCCATCCAGCTGAGTTGCGCCCGCTCTTGCGGCTACAGCGTCTCGCCCACCATCCAGCTGAATTGCGCTTACTCTTGCGGTGCAGCGAAAGGCGGCTGCAACAAGACTCTCAAAATGGCGGCCGGCTCCTTGGATTTGGGCCTGGTCCACTAAAATGGCCCTGGGACACCTTGGAACTCGGACGCTTGCCTGCTAGGGCATGGGCCCCATTCACGAAAGCGTCCCCTCTTTTGACTGATTGTTCTTGTTGCCTATCTCTTCTGTTGTCATTTAACGGAACCTTTTTGGACTGCCAAAAGGGGTTCTGGTCCGACCGCTGGTTGGTGGAGACATTTTGACTATATCCTGGACCTGCCCGGCCTTGCCCAAAATGGCGCCGGTATAAATGGGACTCATAACTCCTTGTTGTGTACTGGTTGCCCAACCTTGATATCACGAGATACGTATGCAGTTTTGAAGCACATGGCGGGCGGGGACGAGTACTGATTGAACATTTGGACATCCCTATTGATATTAAGTTCTGATGTGTTATTGATTACTGTACTATTGAAAGTTCGAATTAACGTCATCCATGGTACTTGCCCGCAAATGTATATCTAGATAATTTTATTGTAACTGGCCCTGTCGTACTTTAATTATAAAATGTACGTCCACCGATTCCGCAACTGTTAGACACCTTAGTTCTTGCAACCTAATGGGTCGCCCGTTACGTTCTTCTACAGTGTAAATGTCCCCATATCATATATGATTCCAGTTTGCTCCATGGCCGGCCCACGTGGTTATAGGCCCGTATTTGTATACTGACATTTTCACAATAAAGGTTTTTAAAACAAAACATGGTAGTAGTACCTAGATTGGTAAAGTTTTGAATAATAGCCACTGTTTTCGAATCAGTAAAAGGCAAGTGAAATAAAGCAGCCCAATTACATGAAGGTTAAAAGGTATAATACTCAGGAACGCAGTAAAGATAAATGGTCAAGGGCTGTTGTGTTTTCCACTCCTGCAACATAAAGTGATCGATAAGAATCCGATATTCATGCCTATCAGCGAATAAGACAGAAGGCCTAGCCTCTTTTGTTCAACGGCTCCCTCATGGGACGAAGAAACGCCCTTTTTCTCGAAATAGGAATATTTTGTTTGCAGGACAGTTGTAAATTTCCCGGGAAAATACATTAGCCTGGAACATTATTAGTGATAAACTGGAAATGCATCTGGGTCCTTTGCTTTACAAGTCAGAGTGAGAAAAAAAAAGGTGGAGCTTTCATCATTTGGGAAAAAAAAATGTTCGAAAGCAATGAAAAGTGTTATTTTTAGGTCATATGACCAAGCCTTTCATCATTAGAATAACAAAAGTAAAATGAACCAATGAAAAGTTTTATTAACAAGTCACATGACCTGTTATGCTTACGTTACGCGCTGCGCACAGCGCTCTGGATCATTTCCGGGAAGCTGCGCCTCGCGCACCGGAGCACTTCCGGGTGCGCTAACGCGGCGCGTCATATGAGGCATTATGTGACAACGCAGGTCCAGAATATAGTCAAAATGTCTCCACCAACCAGCGGTCGGAACACAACCCCTTTCAGCAGTCCAAAAAGTTCTGTTAAATGACAAGAGAAGGGACAGGCAACAAGAACCATCAGTCAAAGAGGGGAGGGCAAGTTCTTCTTTACCGGGTCACGTTGGGGCTCCACCGGAACTGATCGAATTGGTAGTCTACAGTGTTTCTGGATGTTTTAGACTGAAGCTGGCGTCAGCATGACATGAGAGCACCACCATCTCGTGGCTACGTCGTGGCCATTCCGCGAGCAATCATGGCAGTCGCTCCCCACCGGAAGTCTACGGGAGTCGGGGGTCCCGGTGACTGTTGTAGAATCTTCAAGGCTGAGGGGACTCTTTTGGGAATGGGGCCCATGCCCTAGCAGTCAAGCGTCCGAGTTCCACGGTTGCCCAGAGCCATCTTTGCAGGCCACGCCCAAGTCTGTGGAGCCGACCGCCATTTCGTGAGCTCCGTAGCAGCCGCCTGTCACTGTACCGCAAGATTGGGTGCAATTCCGTTGGATGGCGGGTGAGACGTTGTAATAGCAAGAGCAGGCACAATTTAGCTGGCCGAGCGAGGCACTGTGTCGCAAGAGCGGGCACAAGTCAGCTGGTCGAGTGAAGCACTGGGGTGTAGCTGAGAAACCTCCACCTGGGGAGGTGGGGGAGGCTCGTTCGCGCCGCCTCTCCCTTCTACTGCACCCCACGCCGTCTCCTGGCGCAGGTATATGTGATGGTCAGACCAGGGATTGTGGGACAAGGTGTGCAGCAGGCGCAATTATCTCGGGGGCCTCCGTCAAGTGGTTCAGGGAGGCACCGCATCACATTGTTTTCCAATGCAGTCAGGTCCACAAACAGCCCCCATTTACTTTGAGAATAGTGAAGCTGCAGCAGGTGCAAATAAGCTTCAGACAGTGTTACAAGCGCTGCTCGGAACCCTTAACTATGGCACCCAACATCCAGGACTTATGCCATTTGTGCAAGGCAGTGACATCGAAGCATCTCAGGGACCAAGTAACATACCATATCCAGAGTCCTTCCCACAACCTCTGCCTTCCTTCTTACCTAGTTATTGTTCTTTCACTCCCACTCCAGGCTTTTAGTCTGTGGATGGAAAACCATGAACCTACACTCACCTATGAAAATCTTACTATTGATGGTTTATTTTGAGCCCAAAATACAAAGGCTTGTTTGGATCGATGTTGCAGCAGGCTGCCATGTAAATAGTTATTTAATAAAACGTTTTATTATATATATATATTATATATAACGTGTGTTGTATATATTTATAATATTTGCATAGTGTTTGTCGTTATTTTGGGTGGGGTGGGCGGCGGAGCTGAGCTGTCTTGCAGCTATCATGGTGTCGAGCTCAGTTCCTCTCACTAGTTTCGTATTTGTCATGAGGGGTTGTTCATAATGTTTCTATTTTAGCGAGGTTAAAAAGAGATCCCATTAGTGGCCTACTGATTTTGCTTGATTCCTTTTGTTTTTTAACGATTTTTCACTATTTGCAAAGACTAAACAGAGTATTGCGACTCCGTGCTTGTTTGTAAATAGAGAATGAACCAAAGAGAGCCAATTCCAAAACAATAAATGGTAGGATAACAATCAATCAAATGGAGAGGGAAGCAGGCACGACGGATTACAACGGGGGCAAAGGCCTGTGTTACCTACCCATCACTATCTGCAAAGAGAGAATACTCCTAAAAGAAAAGAGGAGGGGGGGGGCAGCGTTCAAAGCACATCAGCGTGCATAAATATGAAAATGTTTTTACCTACCACGTACTTGACATTTTACAGCTTTTGATATTTGCTATTAAAAAACCATTGAAATTCACTGAAAAAAACATAGGTTATAGACCATTTATAGTTAGGAATTAGCATTTACAAAACCTTGAAAATTCACTGAAAAAACCATAGGTTTTAGACCATATATAGTTAGGGAATAGCATTTACAAAACCTTAATTTACTCGCACAAAACCATTGAAATTCGCATATATAGTTAGTTGCACTAACTATATATCGCGCACCCGCAATCCACTGCTGATGATGTCACATATTACATCATTCATGACATGGTCAAAGACATCACTGATGACATCACTGATGACATCTCAAATGACATCACTGATGACAACACCCAGTGACTGTATGTTTCTGTAAAGTTAAAATATGTCTTACATATTGAAGAATGAGTGGACGTATAAGTGTCTGGATGAAGGATTTAGTAGGTGCATGACTGACTGTATGAGTGAGTGATTTAATGTGTCTCACTGAGTGCATGGGTTAGTGACTAAACTGTCTTAATTTGTGCATCATTATGTCTGTTGTTCTGTAAACTGCTGCATGTGTTGATCAGTAGCTATATGAGTAACTATATGGGTTATTGATTGGTTGCCCAAGTATTTGTATGGGAGACTGAGTGTGTGTGTGGGTGGCTGGGAGGTGTGTGACTCTGTGCATAGAGGTGTGAGTAGTTGATTCACTATATGTATGGCTTCAAAATTGCATGTGGAAACCGCTGTATGGGCGGTTGACTGCCTGCATGAGTGTATTGGTGATTGAATGGATTTCTCAGTGCTACATGTCAAAGTAAGTACATATGTAAAACACAGTACATGTGAGAGTTGACATATATAAATAACTGTGCATAAGAGCCAGTGAATGTGTGAGTGGCTGTATGGATCATTGTGAACATGCATCAGGGATTGTATAAGAGAGTAAATATGTGTTAGTATATGTTTGAATAAGTAAGGTGTGTATAACTGTATAGTTGAGAAAATGGAGGTGTGGTTGATTCTTTGCATGACTGACTAGGTGTGTGAGTAACTCCATGGATAAGTGACAGTCTGTGAGTGTCTGTTTACACTGATTGTATCTAAGGTTATATTAGAGTCTGAAGATGTTCATTGTATTATCACATAAATGATATCATCAGTGATGTGATCAGTAATGTCAAATGAGATGTCATCAGTGATGTCATCAGTGATATCATTTGAGATGTCATCAGTGATGTCATCAGTGATGTCATTTGAGATGTCATCAGTGATGTCATCAGTGATGTCACTGACCATGTCATGAATGATGTAATATGTGACATCATCAGCAGTGGATTGCGGGTGAGCGATATATAGTTAGTGCAACTAACTATATATGCGAATTTCAATGGTTTTGTGCGAGTAAATTAAGGTTTTGTAAATGCTAATCCCTAACTATATATGGTCTAAAACCTATGGTTTTTTCAGTGAATATATATATATATATATATAAACGCGTCATGCCTACCTTTTTAATAAAGATGAACTTTGAAGTACTGCCGGTGTGGTCTGGATTGCGTGACGGATTGTGCACGTATCTTTGCAGCATTTAATGGGGGTGTCTGACACACCTCGAGACCAGACTCCGACCCGCTGGATGTGGCACTCTCCTTGTCAGGTTTTGTAACAGAAGCGAGCAGCTTGTTGAAAGGGTGCCCGCCGGCTGCGAAAGGCACTGAAACTAAGTCTGTGATGGAAGGGCTACCACGCTAGGCGGCCCGCCCCAAACGAAGTGAATGGAGTTCAGCAGCAGCCAGGGTATGCAGAGGGATTTCCCGAAGCACGGCATACTGAAGGCTATGCCTCAAAGGAATTGAAGCTGCAACTGTGGTCGTGAAACTATTACCTGCGCATCATGTCTGTGATATGGAACTACTCCTGTAAAACGTCAATGGCACGCAGTACACGATGTAAAAGTAAAGTTTTACTGCCATCTACATTGGAAACCAGTTGGAAAAGATCCGGGACAGTTGTGGAGCACTATGGGACATGAAGTCCAAGAAGTGAAAGAAGCAAACAAAACGGGGAACTGAGCAAAGCAAACCTGCATTGTTTCACCACTTGGGGGTTACTAAAGAACTCAAAGTAAGAAATGGTACTCTCCTTTGCTTTTAAAATTGCAAAAAACAGCGCAATATTCACAAAAGACTAAACAAATAACTGTCCCTTTAAATCTGGATGTAATGGACTTGGTCCTTTTTCAATGTCTAAAAGTCCAGTTATTTAAACCTAACGAACCCACAGTTGTACAGCATATGGCATTTGAGAAAAGGTTTTTACTCGAAACGCGTCATGCCTACCTTTTTAATAAAGATGAACTTTGAAGTACTGCCGGTGTGGTCTGGATTGCGTGACGGATTGTGCACGTATCTTTGCAGCATATATATATATATATATATATATATCTGTTTCCCCCTGCACTTCCAGTCAGCCACTGAAGAAGAGAGACACTCGAAACGCGTCTGGCTATGAATTGGGTATGATGTTTGGCCCTTCAAAGAATTTTTTTGCTGGCATGCTGTTCTTCGATTAAAGTACCTGTTGCACAAGATGGTGGTCTCATCTGGCACTTTCCCGAAGTTGGGACTGCTATTTTTGGATTTTTTAACCGGCCTGCCCGGGTCGGGGGAGAGAGCCGACTGCTGTTCTCAAGCGGGTCCGCGGCAGCGTCATGGGATGCTGCACCACGCGGATGAGAATGATCGCGCACTGATGCAGTAAGGTGTGCGCTCACCGCAGGAAGCACAGCAAAGAAGCAGGGCAAAAGACTGTTTGAAGCTGCACCGATATTGCTGGACATTTGGTGCATGGGGTAACGTACCTACAAAGGTTTTCAAGTTGGTGTGGACTATGTCTCCCAGAAGGCCGTGGAGCCACGCCCAACCGGGCGGGAGACGTTTTGATAAGAAACACCATTTAATCTGTTTCCCCCTGCACTTCCAGTCAGCCACTGAAGAAGAGAGACACTCGAAACGCGTCTGGCTATGAATTGGGTATGATGTTTGGCCCTTCAAAGAATTTTTTTGCTGGCATGCTGTTCTTCGATTAAAGTACCTGTTGCACAAGATGGTGGTCTCATCTGGCTCTTTCCCGAAGTTGGGACTGCTATTTTTGGATTTTTTAACCGGCCTGCCCGGGTCGGGGGAGAGAGCCGACTGCTGTTCTCAAGCGGGTCCGCGGCAGCGTCATGGGATGCTGCACCACACGGATGAGAATGATCGCGCACTGATGCAGTAAGGTGTGCGCTCACCGCAGGAAGCACAGCAAAGAAGCAGGGCAAAAGACTGTTTGAAGCTGCACCGATATTGTTGGACATTTGGTGCATGGGGTAACGTACCTACAAAGGTTTTCAAGTTGGTGCGGACTACGTCTCCCAGAAGGCCGTGGAGCCACGCCCAACCGGGCGGGAGACGTTTTGATAAGAAACACCATTTAATCTGTTTCCCCCTGCACTTCCAGTCAGCCACTGAAGAAGAGAGACACTCGAAACGCGTCTGGCTATGAATTGGGTATGATGTTTGGCCCTTCAAAGAATTTTTTTGCTGGCATGCTGTTCTTCGATTAAAGTACCTGTTGCACAAGATGGTGGTCTCATCTGGCTCTTTCCCGAAGTTGGGACTGCTATTTTTGGATTTTTTAACCGGCCTGCCCGGGTCGGGGGAGAGAGCCGACTGCTGTTCTCAAGCGGGTCCGCGGCAGCGTCATGGGATGCTGCACCACGCGGATGAGAATGATCGCGCACTGATGCAGTAAGGTGTGGGCTCACCGCAGGAAGCACAGCAAAGAAGCAGGGCAAAAGACTGTTTGAAGCTGCACCGATATTGTTGGACATTTGGTGCATGGGGTAACGTACCTACAAAGGTTTTCAAGTTGGTGTGGACTACGTCTCCCAGAAGGCCGTGGAGCCACGCCCAACCGGGCGGGAGACGTTTTGATAAGAAACACCATTTAATCTGTTTCCCCCTGCACTTCCAGTCAGCCACTGAAGAAGAGAGACACTCGAAACGCGTCTGGCTATGAATTGGGTATGATGTTTGGCCCTTCAAAGAATTTTTTTGCTGGCATGCTGTTCTTCGATTAAAGTACCTGTTGCACAAGATGGTGGTCTCATCTGGCTCTTTCCCGAAGTTGGGACTGCTATTTTTGGATTTTTTAACCGGCCTGCCCGGGTCGGGGGAGAGAGCCGACTGCTGTTCTCAAGCGGGTCCGCGGCAGCGTCATGGGATGCTGCACCACGCGGATGAGAATGATCGCGCACTGATGCAGTAAGGTGTGCGCTCACCGCAGGAAGCACAGCAAAGAAGCAGGGCAAAAGACTGTTTGAAGCTGCACCGATATTGTTGGACATTTGGTGCATGGGGTAACGTACATACAAAGGTTTTCAAGTTGGTGTGGACTACGTCTCCCAGAAGGCCGTGGAGCCACGCCCAACCGGGCGGGAGACGTTTTGATAAGAAACACCATTTAATCTGTTTCCCCCTGCACTTCCAGTCAGCCACTGAAGAAGAGAGACACTCGAAACGCGTCTGGCTATGAATTGGGTATGATGTTTGGCCCTTCAAAGAATTTTTTTGCTGGCATGCTGTTCTTCGATTAAAGTACCTGTTGCACAAGATGGTGGTCTCATCTGGCTCTTTCCCGAAGTTGGGACTGCTATTTTTGGATATATATATATATATATATATATATATATATATATATATATATATATATATATATATATATATATATATATATATATATATATATATATATTCACTGAAAAAACCATAGGTTTTACACACGTTATAGTTAGGAAGTAGCATTTGAAAAACCTATGAAATTCACTGAAAAAACCATAGGTTTGACACCAGTTATAGTTAGCTGGAAATTTTACTGACATAAAACCAATGAAATTCCACGTTATAGTTAGTTGGACTCACTATAACTTGCGCGTGTAATGCACTGCTGATGACATCACATATTACATCACTCATGAGATCACTGATAACACCATCTAGTGAATGTCTGTCTTTTTAAAAAATAAATATGTTTTATATATGTATATGTAGAGGTCGATGTAAAAATAAATGTTTAAATAAGTGTCTTAATGGATGTGGAGGACTGTATGGATGGCTGAGTGTGTATATGTGTGTGTTAGTGAGTGAATGCCTGCCTCACTAGTGTGTTTATCAGTAACGATATATGTTTTAATCTAGTTTATGTAAGTATTGATATATATAAGTGAGTATATGTGACAGTGAGAGATTGAAAGAGTTCCTCTTTAAATAAGTATGTGTTTCTATAAGTGATTGTTTAAAAGAGTAAGTAAGTGTAAGTTTACTTAGAAGTAAGGTGCTACTGTGTGTATATCTGTCTATGTAAATAAATGGATGTTTATTACTTTATTTGCAAGTGTGAATATGTGTGTGATTTACTTTTGGATGTCTGTCGGTATATAACAGGATGTATAGCTGTATCACTATATATAATCAGTGAGTATATATACGAGTGACTATATAGAACTGTTATTGAATTATTGGATGTGTATATAAATGTTGGAATTACTGAATTGGTTGTTGTAACTGGTATAGGTATGTCCACTTTTTTTTATATGTTAGTTTTTTTTTTCAAAATGTGTTTTAAGGGTTACTTTAGAGTGCAAGTAGGTTAGTCTCTCTGTCACAAGGATGGTATCATCAGTGATCTCATTAGTGACGTCACTGACCATGTCATAAGTAATGTAATATGTGATGTCATCAGCAGTGCATTACACGCGCAAGTTATAGTGAGTCCAACTAACTATAACGTGGAATTTCATTGGTTTTATGTCAGTAAAATTTCCAGCTAACTATAACTGGTGTCAAACCTATGGTTTTTTCAGTGAATTTCATAGGTTTTTCAAATGCTACTTCCTAACTATAACGTGTGTAAAACCTATGGTTTTTTCAGTGAATTTTATAGTTTTTTTGAATGCTAGTTCCTAAGTATGTAATCACGTTCGTAACTAGATAGTGTCACCGCCTACACGTCCTGAGAAGCGCATGTAAAGTCATGTGACTTGAAAACAAGACTTCCAATTGGTTCTTAGTAGTTTCTGTTCTGAAATTTACACGAAGCACTCCACCCACTTTCCTCACAATCTTTTCTACTCTCAAGAGACAACAACGTCGAGCATCTTCCGGAAAAGTTTGCTGAAATGGCTGCCGTTCTGCATTCATCTTCCGAATCAGAAGGAAATGAGCGACCACCGTTAAGAAGAAAAAAGGAATCTTTCATTTGGCAATTTTTTACTTATCCTGAAGATCAAAAGAAAGTGAATGCGCCAAAAGTAACCTGCACGATATGCAATTCGGAGCTCTCAAGGGGAAATCCAAATAAAAAATATTCCTTTTCTATACATACCATGCAGCGGCATGTTAAACAAAGGCACCCTGAGCATTATGCAAAAGCATCGACAAGAGCCCTGGCCACGCTATTACCATCAGAGGTGGCCAGCACATCTTCTGGTGGAGGACCTGTATCTCCATCGAGTGCTGAAATGGACTTCAGACCATATCTTGCGAACGTGCACATGAAATGCACGAACTGTGGAGAAATTCTTGTATACGGAGAGCAAAGCTTTACTCTAATTAAACACACAATTGAGAGTCATAAATGCTCCAAGAAAAGTTAAATTTCTTCACTTTATTTGGATAGTATGACATACTGAAAAATGTCGTAGCAACTTTAAGAAATCAAAAGCATCATAACACTTGTTTCCAAAAAAAAAAAAAAAAGTTCTTATCAGAACTAACTCTTTCCACCAAAACATGCTCCAAGAGCATATTATAAGATGTTTTTTCGCCGCTTTATTTTAGTGCGAGACCGGGTGCGCGCACTCTTCTATCGCGTACAGGACCTGACACTTGCATGTGAAGTCATGTGACTTCAAAACAACACTTCTAATTGGTTCTTGGTAGTTTCTATTCTGGAATTTACACGCAGCACTCCACCCACTTCCATCACTTTCTTTTCTGCTCTCAAGAGAAAACAACGTCGAACATCTTCCCGAAGACTTCCCTGCAATGGCTACCGTTCCTCATTCATCTTCCGAATCTGAAGGAGATGAGCAACCACCTTTCACAAGAAAAACGGAGGCTACGCTATTACCATCAGAAGTAATCAGCATATCTTCCGGTAGACGACCTGTATCTCCATCGAGTGCTGAAATGGACTTGAAACCATGTCTGGCGAACGTGCACATAAAATGCAACAACTGTGGAGAACTTCTTGTATACGGAGAGCAAAGCTATACTCTAATTAAACACAAAATTGAGAGTCATAAATGCTCCAAGAAAAGTTAAATTTCTTCACTTTATTTGGATTGTATAACATACTGAAAGATGTTGTAGCAACTTTAAGAAATCAAAAGCATCATAACACTTGTTTCCAAAAAAAAAAAAAAAAAAAAAGTTCTTATCAGAACTAACTCTTTCCACCAAAACATGCTCCAAGAGCATATTATAAGATGTTTTTTCGCCGCTTTATTTTAGTGCGAGACCGGGTGCGCGCACCCTTCTATCGCGTACAGGACCTGACACTTGCATGTGAAGTCATGTGACTTCAAAACAACACTTCTAATTGGTTCTTGGTAGTTTCTATTCTGGAATTTACACGCAGCACTCCACCCACTTCCATCACTTTCTTTTCTACTCTCAAGAGAAAACAACGTCGAACATCTTCCCGAAGACTTCCCTGCAATGGCTACCGTTCCTCATTCATCTTCCGAATCTGAAGGAGATGAGCGACCACCTTTCACAAGAAAAACGGAGGCTACGCTATTACCATCAGAAGTAATCAGCATATCTTCCGGTGGACGACCTGTATCTCCATCGAGTGCTGAAATGGACTTGAAACCATGTCTGGCGAACGTGCACATAAAATGCAACAACTGTGGAGAACTTCTTGTATACGGAGAGCAAAGCTATACTCTAATTAAACACAAAATTGAGAGTCATAAATGCTCCAAGAAAAGTTAAATTTCTTCACTTTATTTGGATTGTATAACATACTGAAAAATGTTGTAGCAACTTTAAGAAATCAAAAGCATCATAACACTTGTTTCCAAAAAAAAAAAAAAAAAAAAGTTCTTTTCAGAACTAACTCTTTCTACCAAAACGTGCTCCAAGAACATATTATGAGATGTTTTTTCGCCGCTTTCTTATAGTGGGCGACCGGGTGCGCGCACCCACCTATCGCGTACAGGCGTCGAGACACGCATGTGCAGTCATGTGCCTTTAAAACAACACTTCCAATTGGTTCTTACTAGTTTCTATTCTGCAATTTACACGGAACACTCCACCCACTTCCCTAGAAAACCAGTTTATCGAAAAACTTTTAAAGCCTCCTCTTATGAAATATTCGACATCAATCACATAGCAGAGTACTAAATAGCACTATATACACTCCGTCCCTTAATTATAAGAGACTTATTGCTATGTAAAAGCAACTTTTGTTTTCACGCGATAATGTGAAATGCTGAGCCTATTACATAATTTTATTTCACATATATGTTACTATTCTCCTTCGAGTACTAACACCGTAGAAAATACCACCAATAGCGGTGATATTTTTTACACCGAGAACGGGCGATTTCTATCGCTTAGAGACCTTACAATTATAAAGTTTTATTTCCTAAGTCTCTGATCTCCAACTGTGCAACGTAGCTCCCCTGTGTGTCGTAATAAGGTCCATAAACAAAAACTACAGGGCCAGCATTATAAACATGCACAGAACCACAAAACAACAAGAGCCACCATGTTGATATATATCCTTAATATAATAAACCTCTGAGAATAAATACATATTTCCGTGGCACCCCATAACACAAATGTGGCGTCCTCTGACTCTGCTCCATTACCAAACACCGTAACTCCCCGCCCCCCTCACTTTTCACTAAACTCCGCACTCCACCCCACCCGAACCCCCTATTACAAACCCCCAACCTACCCTCCCTGCCCAAACCCACCATGAACCTCAAACCGCCCCTAGAAAACTTATAAGACACAGGATTACTAAAACTCAAAGAATACGCAACAGGCAGATAATGTAAATAGTACATAAAGGCACATATATTTTCCAAAATACTATTTAAAAACATGTTCTATTTTTCATAAATCTATCATGCATCTGACCCTCTAGAACTGCTTTCAAAACGTGAACTATAAACCTCTACTTTTCATTTTCAAACCATACACTTTCATCTGACCCTCTAGAACTGCTTTCAAAACATGAACTAAAAACCTCTACTTTTCATTTTCAAACCATACACTTTCAATTACATTATTTTTTTTTCCACAATTCATGTAATGTTACACACCTTTTTTAAAATACACCAGTCCCTATCATTTATAAGGATTTATTTTCAGTCTTCATCAGTGACACTTTCTTCACATATAATAGAAATCACTATAACTTTTTAAACGACAATGCTAACGCGGTAAAAATAACCCTTCATTTGCTTTCCTTTAAGAATGCACACTATGTACCCCACGCATGCGTTTCTTAATCTTTGTATTTGGCAGCGAATACCGACCTTGAATCGGAAGACATGAACAAGACCGCCATTGTCACATTTAAAACTGAACGTTGCATCTGCTCACACACATATCTTTCACTAAGCTAACATTCACAGAAAACAGCATTGATGTAAAAAAAAATTGACCTTGCTTTACAACTCCCTCAAATCACTCCCTTATTTTTTAACGCATCCTCCAGTTCAAAAAAAGCTACTTTTTTGATAACCACTAAGCAACATATAAGTGACTAGACTCCTAGAAAATGTATCAAGTCATTCTGCTCCTCTCCACTGCATAGCCGGCGACCTAATTCTGTGGAGTTGCTATACAACCGGCAGTGCTGCGCCGTTTCCTGTACCATCTTGGGAAATTCAAAATGGATGTCCCTCCTGCCTTCGCAAACGAACCGGACTACTTAGAACTATTTCGACAGAGAATGCTTCTGTACTACGGCACCTTACCACTCTCAACTTTGAATACTTCATATCGATTATCATTTCGATATTCGTATTTCACCTGTGTGCAGCCTGTATTTCATTGACTGAGCTGTGATTTCACGTGGGCCCTGGATTTATGTCTCTGCAATTTGGTACCTCCTGAACCAAATTACAATCACCTCATGAATCCGTTACTTGATCATGATCAGCTTTGTTACAACGGAGGGTTTATGGCCTTTGCAGCGATACAAGGAGTTCTGGGTCATTGGAATATATTCGCAGCGGCGCAAGATTTCCTAACAGAGAGCTACATCGAAAACCCACCGAGCTGCCCTATGATGGTAAAAGACGCCCCAATAATGACAGATCATGAATGCTCCTTTCATCTTCTCAATTGGATGGCTGACATGTTTTCAGATGATAACAATGATTTCATATTAGAGGCACTTGCTGCATACTTTGCCTACACAATGGACGGTTAACTCTTTCCTAACAGCGAGCTACATCGAAAACCCACCGAGCTGCCCTCTGATAATAAAAGAGGCTCCGATTTTAACAGATCATGAGTACTGCTTTACTCTTTTCCATTGGATAGCTGACATACTTTCAAATGATAAAACTGATTTCCTGTTACAAGCAGAAGCTACCTATTTTGCCTAAACAATGCTTCAATAACTCTCAAACAAGCCATTGACGTCCTCATTTCCTTTTGGTTTTCTATATTCTTCACGTTCTTTTCCATATTTTCTTTTGAAGAACAGACCTATTTGCTTTACTAACAGTGGACATTATGATTTCGTGTTGTTTGACAGCTGATTCATAAAGTAATGATGTATAACCACTTGCATTTTCATATATCGTTCCTAAACTGAAAGGCCAGAGACCTTCTTCCATTTATTAAAATATAATATACTTCCTTATAAGAGTGTACAATGTTTTTTTCCAACTATATTCATTTTTCTTCAACTATAGCGTTTGTATTCCATGCACTACTGACAATACCAATTACTGTGTTTTTTGCAATTTCTGTACTCATATTACATAATGATTTGCCTTTAAAACAGTACATTTCTAAATAAACATTTCAAATATTCACGGTTTCTCTTTTAATCCATAATCTCAACTGAAATGATTTCATATTGAAAAACTATTCATGGGTTCCACATAACCTTAACTGTAGTCACGGAGGACCTTATTTATGAAGACCTTCCGCCGCCAGTGCCTCATTTTTTAAAATGGGAAAAAGTAACGCACCGGTGGCGCAAGGCCTTCATAAATAAAGTCCTGAATGTTTTCTTTTCTCGACCTCACTTACTGATACTAGAACCTGCAAGCCAATTACGGCCTGTGAACTCTTTCTTAGTAGGTCGCGCACCGTAAAGACAGTTATACCACTGTTAACATTTTTTTTTTACTGTTACTAAGCACCGACACAGTTCCGCTTCACTCAGAGTTAATCACTGCTCCCACGCTTCTACAGGCCAGACGCTATGTCGTATTTCTCTCCTTATCACCCTTTCATCTCCACAATAACAAACAGTTGTCCGCCTGCCACCAGAGAACAGACTCAGATGCAGAGGCACCAAAGAGTGAACCCATCACCAACTGCCATCTCCGGCTGTTTCCATGGTTACACCTCATTCTGCACCTTGCTGAAGGCACAGGTCAAAAGTTCATGTCTTAACGTTCCACAACAAACTAAGAACACTATTTTCCCTCCAGAAACACCTGCCAATACACAGCTCTGTTACATATCTTGTTTTTTCACACCCAATAGTACTTTTCGTTTAACATAAACATTAACCTGTTCAATGTCCACTTGTTACAATCAACCAATCATTTTTATTTTTTAAACCACACCCAGCCTCTTCCTTTTTCTTTATTTAGAATTTCAACTTCTAACTACCATTCCACTTCCAGAACCGATCGGAGGACGACTACAAATCCCTTGAAAATGAAGGTCTGGCTAATAGGACACAGTTATATTCACTGGAGTGAAAAATATGCAGTAAGCAGACGAATTTGCAACCTCAGCTTACCAAATGTACACATAACATGGATTTCCAAAAGAGGATTGAAATGTCACCAATTGATTCCATTGGTGAAAACTTTTATGCATCTCCCAGAACAAGACCTTATAATTGTGCACTGTGGTGGGAACGATCTAGGCACAATCACTGGGGTAGGTCTGGAAATGCTTCTAAAAGACACCTTTTGACAATTGATGACACTTTTTCCTCGATCTGCCTTGGTATATTCCAATATATGCCAAAGACAGAAATGGAATTGGTCCAATCAACATTGTGCACAATTTGAGAAAGCAAGGAGACATGTAAATAAATCTGTTTCTGTGTTCCTCAGAGATTAAAGCATGGGTTCTATTTACCACAACAACTTGCGATACCACATGCAAGATGTCTATAGGAGAGACGGTGTTCATTTCACGAATGAGGGAAACAGAATCTTCCTCTGCAACATCAGGCTCTGCATCGGTACTTACTTATAAATGCAGAAAACACTCAAATAACACAAGGGCTCTTTTCAGAGCCACCTTATATCTAAGCACTCAAACTTCTGATTTATCTCCATTTTCACACTCTTGTAAATAGGTGTGCGCGACCGGGTGCGCGCACCCCGTATTTTTTTTCGGGAAAAAAATATATCTTTTCGCGTTTAAGGGCATTACTGCACACCCCGAGAAAAGCTACACAGCAAAACAATCTCTAACTTCTCCCTTTTCCATGTTTCAACGCTTTGAAATGAACAATATATTTACTCGCAGTGACAAAATGGCGGACAAAACTTCCTGATTTCCTTCGAATCGAACATTAACAGACGTCACGCAGCCAAAAAAAATTCCGCTCACGCGCAGCCGCTTGGGTGCGCGTCCGTGTGCGCGCCTATAGATATATAATTGACTTTAACTTTAATTTTCTCAACAACTACTGAACGGATTTACACCATTCCAAAAAAAGCGTAATCTGCGAACAAGACTCTACAGTTTTGGCAAATTTCTTATAAATCCATTCAGCCGTTTGACCTGTAGCCGAGTCTAAAGGTCCTATGGAAAATAACATGGAGAAAACACGTTTTGGGACCCCCTTTATATCTCAGCCCCCACTTGACCAATCCCCCCCAAACTTTCAGGGAAGGAGCGCAGCAGACCGAGCCATCTTCTTTGAGAAATTCGCAAAGACTCATGCACCAGGGCCAAAGTTATTCCAAATAGAATGTTGAGGATTTCCTATGGAAACTAGGTCCTAACTATAACTACCTACTGGCGACCGCCAGTAGGTAATATATATATATATACATATATATATATATATATATATATATATATATATATATATATATATATATATATATATATATATATATATATATATATATATATATATATATATATATATATATATATATATATATATATATTCACTGAAAAAACTATAGGTTATAGACCATATATAGTTAGGAATTAGCATTTACAAAACCTTGAAAATTCACTGAAAAAACCATAGGTTATAGACCATATATAGTTAGGAATTCGCATTTACAAAACCTTATTTTACTCACACAAAACCATTGAAATTCCATATATAGTTAGTTGCACTAACTATATATCGCGCACCCGCAATCCACTGCTGATGATGTCACATATTACATCATTCATGACATGGTCAGTGACATCACTGATGACATCACTGATGACATCTCAAATGACATCACTGATGACATCTCAAATGACATCACTGATGACATCACTGATGACATCTCATTTGACATTACTGATCACATCACTGATGATATCATTCATGTGATAATACGATGAACCTCTTCAGACTCTAATATAACCTTAGATACAATCAGTGTAAACAGACACTCACAGACTGTCACTCATCCATGGAGTTACTCACACACCTAGTCAGTCATGCAAAGAATCAATCACACCTCCATTTCCTCAACTATACAGTTATACAAACTTTACTTATTCAAACATATACTAACACATATTTACTCTCTTATACAATCCCTGATACAAGTTCACAATGATCCATACAGCTACTCACACATTCACTGGCTCTTATGCACAGTTATTTATATATGTCAACTCTCACATGTACTGTGTTTTACATATGTACTTACTTTGACATGTAGCACTGAGATATCCATTCACTCACCAATACACTCATGCACACAGTCAACCGCCCATACAGCTGTTTCCACATGCACTTTTGAAACCATACATCTAGTGAATCAACTGCTCACACATCTATGCACAGAGTCATACACCTCCCAGCCACCCACACACACACTCAGTCTCCCATACAAATACTTGGGCAACCAATCAATAACCCATATAGTTACTCATATAGCTACTTATCAACACATGCAACAGTTTACAGAACAACAGACATAATGATGCACAAATTAAGACAGTTTAGTCACTAACCCATGCACTCAGTGAGACACATTTAATCACTCACTCATACAGTCAGTCATGCACCTACTAAATCCTTCATCCAGACACTTATACATCCACTCATTCTTCAATATGTAAGACATATTGTAACTTTACAGAAACATACAGTCACTGGATGTTGTCATCAGTGATGTCATCAGTGATGTCATTTGAGATGTCATCAGTGATGTCATCAGTGATGTCACTGACCATGTCATGAATGATGTAATATGTGACATCATCAGCAGTGGATTGCGGGTGCGCGATATATAGTTAGTGCAACTAACTATATATGGAATTTCAATGGTTTTGTGTGAGTAAAATAAGGTTTTGTAAATGCGAATTCCTAACTATATATGGTCTATAACCTATGGTTTTTTCAGTGAATTTTCAAGGTTTTGTAAATGCTAATTCCTAACTATATATGGTCTATAACCTATGGTTTTTTCAGTGAATTTTCAAGGTTTTGTAAATGCTAATTCCTAACTATATATGGTCTATAACCTATGGTTTTTTCAGTGAATATATATATATACATACATATATAAACATATATCATCTGTATATCTATATAAATACAAACATAAATGCATGCATACATATACTTATATGCATACAGATGCATGTTATTTACATGAAAGTTGAAAAAACACTAATAAAAGCAAAGCTAAAAAGCCACCTCATTACAAACAGAATGGCTTTAACTTAAACGAGGGCGAGATCTATTGCATTTTCAATGCTTGTTTACTTTGGTTCCATCAAGAAGGCATTCAGATGTGTCACACATTTGCCATAAATTCTGAATGTTAGCACTCTAGTTGCACATTAGATCACTGTAGTAAAGCTACTGCTCACCAGGGACATCTGCTGCTGGTATTCAAAGTGCATGTTTCAGTCTGCATGTCAGAATTTTTTTAATGAAATAGAAGAGGATTTGAGAAGTCACTCAAAATGATCCCTAATTTTTCTTTCTGAAGCACTAATCATACTTTCTATGGCAAAATTAACCCCCTCATGTTGTTCCTTTTTAAATTGAGTGTTTTCAGACTTACCACTTCATTCCAATCAAGATGGCTTCTGGTGTGCCATACTTTTGTCATAAGTAAGACTGTTAGCGCTCTAGTTGTTCTTTAGAACACTCTGGGACATTCTGTCATTGGGCTATACTTGGGGTACATCTGGGTGATATTTGGGCTACATTTAGGCTCTTTTGTCTCTGGTGGCCATCTTGGGAGACTGTATGTCAGAATTTTTTAATGAAATTGAAGAGGGTTTGAGAAGTCACTCAAAATGTGCCCTAATTTTTCTTTCTGCAGCACTAATCATAATTCATATGGCAAAATATACCCCCTCATTTTGTTCCTATTTAAATTAAATGTTTTAAGAGTTACCACTTTATTCCAATCAAGATGGCTTCAGGTGTGCCATACCTTTGTATTAAGTAGGACTGTTAGCGCTCTAGTTGTTCTTTAGAACACTCTGGGACATTCTGTCATTGGGCTATACTTGGGCTACATCTGGGTGATATTTGGGCTACATTTGGGCTCTTTTGTCTCTGGTGGCCATTTTGGGAGACTGCATGTCAGAATTTTTTAATGAAATAGAAGAGGATTTGAAAAGTCACTCAAAATGTGCCCTAATTTTTCTTTCTGCAGCACTAATAATACCTTCTATTGCATAATATACCCCCTCATTTTGTTCCTTTTTAAATTAAATGTTTTAAGAGTTACCACTTTATTCCCATCACGATGGCTCCAGGTGTGCTATACCTTTGTAATAAGTAGGACTGTTAGCGCTCTAGTTGTTCTTTAGAACACTCTGGGACATTCTGTCATTGGGCTATACTTGGGCTACATCTGGGTGATATTTGGGCTACATTTGGGCTCTTTTGTCTCTGGTGGCCATTTTGGGAGACTGCATGTCAGAATGTTTTAATGAAATAGAAAAGGATTTGAGAAGTCACTCAAAATGTGCCCTAATTTTTCATTCTGCAGCACTAATCATACTTTCTATGGCAAAATATACCCCCTCGTGTTGTTTCTTTTTAAATTAAATGTTTTAAGAGTTACCACTTTATTCCAATCAAGATGGCTTCAGGTGTGCCATACCTTTGTAATAAGTAGGACTGTTAGCGCTCTAGTTGTTCTTTAGAACACTCTGGGACATTCTGTCATTGGGCTATACTTGGGCTACATCTGGGTGATATTTGGGCTACATTTGGGCTCTTTTGTCTCTGGTGGCCATTTTGGGAGACTGCATGTCAGAATGTTTTAATGAAATAGAAAAGGATTTGAGAAGTCACTCAAAATGTGCCCTAATTTTTCATTCTGCAGCACTAATCATACTTTCTATGGCAAAATATACCCCCTCATGTTGTTTCTTTTTAAATTAAATGTTTTAAGAGTTACCACTTTATTCCAATCAAGATGGCTTCAGGTGTGCCATACCTTTGTAATAAGTAGGACTGTTAGCGCTCTAGTTGTTCTTTAGAACACTCTAGGAGGCTGCAGTAGAACACAAAGGAATCAACTGACAGTCTCTGTCCTTGTTGGATGTACATGTTTTACTGAGAATGTCAGACTTCATTTTCACATGACTGAGAAAGATAATGTGAATTTACAGAAAATATGCTTTCAGTTTAGCTTATAGATCCCCTTCCAAACCACTGTGGGAAAATCATGAGATATTAGTTTTCTTTCAAACAATATTCATGATATCACAGCAGAAGGTTTTTTCACATGGTAAAATCACCTTAGAACCCACCACAATTCCTAAAACGAGTATGGTACCATCAACAAATGATTTATAATGTAACTAAAGTCCTAAAACCCTCTATTAACTACAATGCTTTTTAATGAGGTGCTATCATGTATATTGGTCCCAAGATGGCTGCCAACACTTCTTGGATGAAGTGCTGACAGCCAATCAGATCAGATGTGTGGTTAGGCTCCGCCCAGATATATATCTTTTTTTGAACCTAAATTACTCAAAATCCACTGGAGCACATATATTGAGACCTAGCAAAGGCACATCGGGCTAACAGTCCCTACAATTTTGCCAAGTTTCATGCAAATCCATTCAGCCGTTCGAGCTAAAAGTGAGGCCAACCGCCCTATGGAAATTAACATGGGAAAAACGCGTTTTGGGACCCCCCTTTTTTCTCGGCCCCCCCTTGATGAAACCCCCCCAAATTGTCAGGGGCTGCTCAGAAACAAAATGTTCCATTTTCCTGAAAATTTCAGCCAATTCCGTCCACAAACGCCAAAAGTATTAGACATAGAATTTTCAAAAATCCCATAGAGAAAAAATCCTAACTATATATACCTACTGGCGACCGCCAGTAGGTAATATACATATACATATATATATATATATATATATATATATATATATATATATATATATATATATATATAGATATATAGATATATATATATATATATATATATATATATATATATATATATATATATATATATATTCACTGAAAAAACCATAGGTTTTGCACCAGTTATAGTTACCTGGAAATTTTACTGACATAAAACCATTGAAATTCCCACATTATAGTTAGTTGGACTCACTATAACCTGCGCTCCTGCAATGCACTGCTGAAGATGTCACATATTACATCACTCATGACATGGTCAGTGACATCACTCATGACATCACTGATGACACCATCCAGTGAATGTGTTTCTTTCTGAAAAATAAATATGTTTTATATATGTATATGTAAAGGTCGATGGTCGAATAAATGTTTAAATAAGTGTCTAAAAGGATGTTAAAAAAAAAAAATGATTTGTTAACTGGCTTATTAAGTGTATTGAGTAGCTACATGTGTGTGTATATGGGTTATTAGATGTTTTTTTAGTATCAGTATGAGTGTCTGTATGGTTTGGTGGGGGTATTACTTACCACATAGATGCATCAATGACTGACTCACTGTTTGTATGTGTTTTGAAGACAGCATATGTGCATGACTGTATGGGTATATGTGTGTGTTAGTGAGTGAATGACTGTCTCACTAGTGTCTTTATCAGTAACTACATATGTTTTAATCTAGTATATGGAGTATTGATGTATATAAGTGAGTAAATGTGAGAGTGAGAGATTGTAAGCGTTCCTATTTAAATAAGTATGTCTTTCTACAAGTAATTGTTTAAGAGAGTAAGTATGTGTAAGTTTCCTTAGAAGTAAGGTGGTAGTGTGCGTATAGCTGTATACGCAAATAAATGGATGTTCAATAGTTTATTTGCATGTGTGAGTATGTGTGTGTGTAACTTTTGGATGACTGTCGGTGTGTAACAGGATGTATAGGTGTATCACTACATATGATGAGTGAGTATATGTATGAGTGACTATATAGAACTGTTGGTGAATGAGTGGATGTGTATATAGATGGTGGAATTACTGAATTGGTTGTTGTAACTAGTATGGGTATCTCAATGTTTTTGAAAATGTTAGTTTCTATTTTTGAATATGTGTTTCAAGGGTTACATTACACTGAAAGGAGGTCTGTCACTCTGTCACAAGGATGATGTCATCAGTGATGTCATGAGTGATGTCACTGACCATGTCATGAGTGATGTAATATGTGACATCATCAGCAGTGCATTTCAGGCGCGCAAGTTATAGTGAGTCAAACTAACTATAACGTGGGAATTTCATTGGTTTTATGTCAGTAAAATTTCCAGGTAACTATAACTGGTGTGAAACCTATGTTTTTTTTAGTGAATTTAATAGGTTTTTTAAATGCTAATTCCTAACTATAACTGGTGTGAAACCTATGGTTTTTTCTGTGAATTTCAGAGGTTTTTTAAATGCTAATTCCTTTCTATATCGAGTTCGTAAAATACGATTTTTTTTAATTTGCTGTTTTGTGTGAGTATTAATTAGTATTATTTTTTTTATAATAATATTTTTTAATTTATTTATTTTTTTATCATTTTTTCTTGGGGCACTCTGGGTCCGCGCACCAGTAAGCTCTCCGGAAAGCGCACCCAGAGCGCTACTTGCGTTCGTGTAAAAAAAATATGAATGAAAAGTAAATAATAACGCAAGACATTTAGTACCATACATATAAAAGCAGTTTTTTTGAATAAGGAAATGAAAATAATTTAGCATTTCCGTGAAACTATCAAAACGTCACTTTGGCGCGCCGCGTAAGGGCCCCCGGAAGCGAATACGTTCGCACCGCGTATGCGCCCCCGAAGCGCTCTGGTGCGCGCAGCGTCAGCGCGTCAAGTTATGTGACCTTAAAATAACACTTTTCATTGGTTGCTAACAGTTTTTTTTACAAAGAATGAAATCCCCACCCATTCCTTCACTTCTTCTTTCACTTTTGTGACTGAAAGACCTGCCTTTTTTCTCTTCAATCTTTCTTGGATTATCATGGCTGCCAGACCATCCAGCAGTGAAGATGAGCCTGAATTCATTGACGAAGAGCCTCCTCAGCCGAAGGTGAAAGAGCATTTCATCTGGAATTTTTTTTCCATACCAGATGACCAGAAGAAGGTCAATGCTCCAAAAGTGGAGTGCAGGATCTGCCACACAGTCCTGTCATGGGGTGACCCCACTAAGAAATATTCTTTTGGGAACTCCACAATGCTTCGCCATGTGGAGAGGAGGCACCCCCAGAATTTTGCCAGGGAAAGTGTCAGGGCTCTGGCACAAGAGATTCCCAGTGATGGGGCCTCTACATCCACCGGAGGAGCAACTACTTCAGTGAGGGGGCGATCGCAGGAGCTGGTTCCAAACATTCAGCCTACATTCAACAAAGGCGTCCTGAAATGCAGATACTGCGATCAGCTACTTACCTTTGGGGAGCAAAGTGTCCTGCTCATGGTTCGAGCATTGGAGAACCATTGCTGCCATTCCCAGCCCTAATTTTATTTGTTTTTTTGCTCCTGTTAAGCAGTTTCCATTCCCTGTTTTTGTTTTTGTTCTAAAAAAAGAAAAAATAAGAAAAAAAAAGTTATTTTCAGAACTACCTCCAATTCTCATCAAAGAGCTATATTCTTAAAAAAATGAAAAAGAGTAAGTGAAGTGGAGTGCATTGGTAATGGAAAGGAAAATGAGTAAGAAAGCACAGAAAGGTATGAGAAGAGAAAATAAGTGAAGTAGGGGGACTGAAAGAAGGTGAGTGTTGGGAAGGAAAGTATGGAGAAGGAGAGTGAACATGGGGAATGTGGATATTTAAAGAAAATGTTGAAAAGGAACGGGGGTGTGGAAGGGTAAGAAAAGATGCATTGCTGGAGTTGCATCCTTTTTGTGACACATTCCAGCAATGCATCACTTTTGCGCTTACAGATACGTCTGAAATACTGAGGTATCTGTAAGTACTTCCGACATAATACGTCATATATTTAATATGACGCATGACTAGAACACTGAAGGCCTCATTTATGAGGCCATGCGTCACTTTAACGCCACCGGTGCGTCACTTTTTGTGACGCACCAGTGCTGTAAAAAATGCACCTTATTCAGTCATATTTACAAAGTAACGCATCTAGGTAGTAAGTCCCTGCGCCACATTATACCTACGTCAGGTGTAATGTATGCAAACAGGACGTATTGACGCAAGAAAGGGTCGTAGAGGTGACGCAGTGAAATCTATGAGATATCACTGAGTCACTTTTATGACGCTGTTGTGTCCAAATCTTGAGCCTGTATCACAGCAGGCGTAAGACTGATGCAGGCCCTTTCACATGAGGCCTGGCCTCATGTGAAAGGATGCATTGCTGGAGTTGCATCATTTTTTGACACACTCCAGCAATGCATCAGTTTTGCGCTTACAGGTACGTCTGAAATACTGACGTATCTGTAAGTACTTCTGACATAATACGTCATATATTTAATATGACACATGACTAGAAGACTGAAGGCCTCATTTATGAGGCCATGCGTCACTTTAACGCCACCGATGCGTCACTTTTGGTGACGCACTAGTGCTGTAAAAAATGCACCTTATTCAGTCATATCTACAAAGTGACGCATCTAGGTAGATGCGTCACTTTGTAAGCCCCTGCGCCACATTATACCTACGTCAGGTGTAATGTATGCAAAAGGGACGTATTGACGCAAGAAAGGGTCGTAGAGGTGACGCAGTGAAATATATGAGATATCACTGCGTCACTTTTATGACGCTGCTGCGTCCAAATCTTACGCCTGTTTCACAGCAGGCGTGCAGGCCCTTTCACATGGGGCCTGGCCCCATGTGAAAGGATGCAATGCTGGAGTTGCATCATTTTTGTGACACTCCAGCAATGCATCACTTTTGCGCTTACTGATACATCTGAAATACTGACGTATCTGTAAGTACTTCCGACATAATACGTCATATATTTAATATGACGCATGACTAGAAGACTGAAGCCCTCATTTATGAGGCCATGCGTCACTTTAACGCCACCGGTGCGTCACTTTTGGTGACGCACCAGTGCTGTAAAAAATGCACCTTATTCAGTCATATTTACAAAGTAACGCATCTAGCTAGATGCGTCACTTTGTAAGCCCCTGCGCCACATTATACCTACGTCAGGTGTAATGTATGCAAAAGGGACGTATTGAAGCAAGAAAGGGTCATAGAGGTGACTGTTATGGCTGGATTTTCTGGTTAGATGGGATCAGCCCCTAGGGGCCCCTCCAACCCAGCCAGAACGTAATCACATCCCTCCTCAGGACCAACTATCCAGGCACCTGGGTACCTACCTGAGGATGGGGAACTCGCAATATACAAGCTCATATTATTAAAAACACCACTAAATCTATAGGGATACTAAGAATACTCACTGATTACTAGGGATATCCATACCCTACACCACACTTATATTCACATCAGTTGGTCTCGCGGCCACTCAGACCCAGACCGGTCTACCCTAGGGCAGATATGACACACAATCCGGTGCGTCTACACATGGGCCTGCAGAACCCAATGCTCCCTTTTCCAAACTGTTCGCAATCCTGCAAAACTACACGCCAGTCTCCTTCCTGGCGCTCTCACTTATTCAAGCCACAATCCTGTGGGTATCCGCGCTGGTAATCCTCCCCAGCGTTCTCACTAACGCCGTATATCAACGACGACCACATTCCTATGAACACCTATATATATATATAGTGGGAAGTCTCTTCACTAAGGGTCTGCTACTACAATATTAGGAGTTAGCCAATTAATATCATGCATCTCCTATTCTTGGCATCATAGGTCCACTCACTCCCTATTTATGTGATCACCACTTACCTGATTGGGATTACTCATCCATTCATGTACTTAGTAAATACCTAGGAGCTTTATTTACCTAGATTGAACAAAAGTAGGAGACACGTGCCAGTTTTCTACAAACTGGGGGTTATTTTATTAGTACAATATAAACCTTTACACAGAACTGACAAAGACTATAGGTAGAACACACCGCTGAAAGAGAAAAGATTAAACATAACAGGAACACTCCGCTGAAAGAGAAAAGATTTAAACATACAATGGCTTAGGGAATAAGGGCAAATTATGGTTAGAATTCACCTGATTAGTGTGTAGTCTTGTTCTAGCTGTCATCTGGGTTCCTCTCTCGTCTGTGCCTTGGCTCATCTCAGACTCCCTCTCTCTCCTGCACTCTTGGGTACACCTCTGCGCTGATCACTTTGCACTGGACTCCTCTCCCCCACGAACTGTCTCCACCTTCCAGCTTCAATCTTAATGGTTCCTGCCGCTCTGATCACTGTTCATTCCACTAGCTTATTCACTCTGTCTCTGCGCCAATGTCCAATTAACTCCATCTGCTCCCATAGGTTAGTCCACAATCTCTCCTCCGTCTCTTCTAAAAGGCATTACTTCAGACTCCAGCTATTCACACCTCCTCCTGATAAGTAACTGCTTCTGACTGCTTCCTTCAGTTCCAGCTCACTTTTCAACTCAGCTCTCTCTCCAGCTTGAACCCTCTCTCTCTGCCAACTCCACTCCACTGCTTTCCACTCCTCCACCTTAACACGACTGACTGGCTCCGCCACCTTCACTCGACTGCAACTCTACTCGACTCACTGACTCCGCCTCTGCACTTCACTGATATAGAATGCTGTTTCCTCATGGAAAGTTCCAGCCATCAGCCTGCCGCCCACCAGGTCTCTGCATCACCTCGCATCAAGGACACACACCCAGCCGGCCGGCCTTTTGTTGTGTCTTCTACACAGAGAATAATACAGCCTACCGATAAGGGCTGGCCCAGACCGGTTCTCTCCAAGTGAAAAACAGCCTTAACTATAAACTTTGCCTTTACCCTGAAAAGCCTCTCAGCTTCATCAAGATGGAGTCGCTCTAGTTCTAGGCCTGTAGGCCTGAAAGGGATGAAATGCCCCTTAGCTCTGTCAGAATACCTACATAAACCATACCAATGTGTCTAATATGTCAAAGCCAATAGGCAATAGACAGGTTAAAGTCAAGAATAAAGGATCTATTATGATATTAAGCAGCTATCCTCTTCTAGGTCTGGAAAAAAGGGCTTAAAAGGGCCAACACAGGCTAAGAATACCTATACTAGATGTGAGCAAGATTAAGGTCTATATCACTGCTAAATAAAGCCAAAAACTCTGCCATTACACTCCACCCTTAGATCCTTATCTTGCGAACATCAATAAACAACAACATCCATATAAACAAACATCAACATAATCTATCCAACACAGGCTAAGAATACCTATTCTAGATGTGAGCAAGACTAAGATCTATATCACTGCTAAATAGAGCCCAAAAACTCTGCCATTCACCCTTAGATCCTTATCTTGCGAACATCTTATAAACAATAACATCCAAATAAACAAACATCAACACAATCTATCAACAAATCAAAAACTAAAAAACTCCCTAAAAAGAATGACAACTTAAGGAAATTCCACCTGAAACTCAATTGTAGGGAATACAAACCTAACAACCAACTGAAAACAAATCAAAGCACCCTTGACTTGAATGCTGAAACATATCTGAGATTGGATCTGATAACAACAGAAACTAACCAAAGCATCCTCAAACTAAATGTGCCTCAACTTCTAGTGATAACTGGTGAAATCTAGTGATGTAGGGACTTATGTGTTGAATGAAAACAGCAAGGGGCCTACCTACTTCGGACAACTTAAGCCTAAATGAGGCCTACCTACTATAGTCAACTTAAGAACTAAATGTGTTTCAACTTCTAATGAGAAAACAACAAAGGGCCTAAATGAGCCCTACCTACTATAGGCAACTTAAGCTAATGGTGACTCATGAAATCTATTGGTGTAGGGGCTTGTTTGTGGGATGAAAATAACAATGGGCCTAAATGAGGCCTATTGAAATTGTTCTCAAGGTCTGGGCAAACATTAATACATAATCATACTAAAAGACACACCTCCCAGGACAATCCAAAGTCTAAGGTAACCACCCTTTGATCAATCAAGGTGAAAAAGTAAGAACAGTAAAAAACAACCCCATTTCTACAAGATAGCTGGTGTAACACCAAGCCTAAAACAGCCATTTTACATCACACTGTGGAACACATGTGTGCACCACCATTCAAAAAAAAGTCCTTCATTGGCAAAAACTGTTTTGAAGAAAACAGAAAAACTATAATAGGTGACATGTTTTTGCTTTTAAAAGTGGGGCCTGCTTGTAATGATTGAAAACATGGGAATAATGCAGGCCAAGGGATTACGTAACCAAATCCTTGTGTGATTCTGTCACAAATAAAACATGTTTGTGTTTTTTCTTAAAAGTGGGGCCTGCTCGTAGTGATTGCAAACATGGGAATAATGCAGGCCAAGGAATTATGGAAGAAAATCCATGTTTGAGAAATTCATGATGATGGGGTTTGTCACAAATTAATTGTGTTCTTTAAAAAAAAGTTCAAAGTCAATTTTGTTGATCAGTGTAGGCCACCACCCTGCATCTTCGGTATCCGGACACTTCCTCCGATGCGGCCATCCATCACCCTTCCGGTCTGGTCTGGTCTGGTTCCATCATCCAAAAATAATAAACTAACATAAAAACATGAAAGTAAAAAACTAAAACAATAAAGGAAGTGGGAGGGGGAGGGGCCCACGCACAACCACAACCCAGCAATCCTAGGGACAAGAAAACAAGTATCATTATTCTTGCAAAATAAAATTTTAATTTAAAAAGCACCCCGGGTGCCTTTCATTATTGAAAAGAAAATATCCTAATTAATTAAAAACATTCAAAATTTAACTTTTAATGAAATATAGCAGGGCCTAACATACCCTAATCCTCTCTAAGCCAGCCTTCTCCCTTCAGAGTAGGAGCCAGGCTACAGTATGAAGTAATTTGAATCACTGCCAAATGATGATCTCACAGCAGGAGCAGGGCACTGCAAGCCTCCCATTTCCCTGATCAGAGAAGCCCGCCCAGGCCCACTGCAACTAACTAACTCCAAGGGCAAGAGTCTGCAAGAGTCCCTTATCAGCAGGCAATGAAGCTGCCTGCGTCAACAGCCAGAAAGAGCCAGTTCCCCCGCCCTTACATAAACAAGCCGTCCGCGGAAGAAAATTGGATTATAGCCAATCATAACGAGACAGGGCCGTGTTCGGAGCCTGCAGAGGGAAGAGAAAAAAACTCGTCTGCACAAACCAGCTGGTCTGCCAAGGTCGACAAACAAATTCCTTGCAAGTTTGTTCCCACGCCTGATTGTACTAACTAACGAAAAGCTAGCATTTAAAAAAAAAACAATTCTATTACAATGTACTGTTACTTAAAAGCTCCAGTTTCTAAAAAGACTTTTGTCTAACCAATTCAGCTAAAGGCAAGACATTTAAAATATGGGCACTTATTTAGAAAGGGGTAACTAAGTTTTGCACACAAGATTATACAGTCTGTATTTAAAAAACGAATTATCATGGACCATTGTCAGCTGTTGAAAGAGAAATAATTTTAAAACAACATAAAATGCAGATACATTTCAACATTGTGTTTAATTCAACCAGGGGCAACATGTCATTATGCGTTACAGTGTATTTATAGCGCAAACTTTTCATATAGACACATTTATAAAAAAGTATCATTTTGCATTTGGGAAAATAATAATGTTACATTTTATATTTTTTCAAAGGCACACGGTTGCCTTTCACTAATTAAAAGCACATGTTCCCATGCACTGTCGGGCAAGATTGATTATTCTCAACCTGTGATCATTGCAACCAGCACATTCCTTTCTAGATGGAAAACCCTCAAAGAAATAATTAATGAAAACAGCCCGTAGCATGCATTCTAACGGGCCACCTCCTTAACATTTCACTCATTTTAAATCATGCATTCAAAAATAATACTCCACACGTCTATGGATGCATATTAAGAAGCGTATTTAAAAGAACACAGCTCTCTCCGTGCAAACCCTTATCAATCCGACTGGGTGATTTATAACTTACAGTTCCAAGGCAAACCCACACAAATTCGTAGACGCATTCCAAAAAGAATGTGAAATGAACAGAACCCTTCGCAAAGCACAAGATGTTACCTTTCCGTCAAGAAGCTGACAAAGCACGTAGGCAGACCAAGGAATCAAAAAAAAAAGTCAAAATCAAACCATCAAATAATCCACTGACTTTTATAGTCAGGTCAGATAACCATGCGTGTTGACAGCATGTTAAAAATAAAGACTGCCATCTCAACTCAAGATATTAACCCTTTGGCAGCTCAAGCACAATCATTCCCCAACGTCTGCAGATACATGGGAAAATCATGAGCACATTTCTTCACGTTTACAGATAACACGTACACATATTTTCAAAACGTTATCCCCAAGCACCCGAGAGAGATCCAGCTCTCTCCTGCCTAACGTAATGATAACATGCCCTGTCCAAGCCATGACCACATGGCGCAATTCACAAGCCATATTTACAAGACAAACTCTTCACAAACAACATATCCAAGGCGCAATGCACAAGGAACACAGCAGATCAACATGAGAACATGCACCTCACAAGCCACATTAATATGGCGCTATTCACAAGCCATATTTACAAGACAAGCTTTTCACAAACAATATATCCAAGGCGCAATGCACAAGGAACACAGTAGATCAACATGAGAACCTGCATCTCACAAGCCACATTAACATGGCGCTATTCACAAGCCATATTTACAAGGAGCTATATTCAAAGAACTCCACAGAACATATTACAATGAACACATTTCATATTGCACAGCATAAGCAGATGCAGCAAGCAATTTAATGGGCAATTTAAAAGCATTTTTTACACACATTTATACAATTGGACCATCACAAAGATGTAACTGGCTCCCTCATGTAATGCCATCCTTCAACCCAGACAGTTTAAACACCAAGATGAAAACCATTCCTTCCACCCTGAATAAACCAAATGCCATGATGTAATGCAATCTCCTCACGCTGCAACTGTTCAAGCCCATAGGTCTAACAGGCTACATAAACTGCAACATTACGCCAGATGGAACCGGCGTTCAGGGCACTCCCTCAGAACACATGGGAAACAATCTAAGCACATGGCAAGGTCACACAGGTTTCGTAAACTGTTCGTAGACGCCAGATGTTATGGCTGGATTTTCTGGTTAGATGGGATCAGCCCCTAGGGGCCCCTCCAACCCAGCCAGAACGTAATCACATCCCTCCTCAGGACCAACTATCCAGGCACCTGGGTACCTACCTGAGGATGGGGAACTCGCAATATACAAGCTCATTTTATTAAAAACACCACTAAATCTATAGGGATACTAAGAATACTCACTGATTACTAGGGATATCCATACCCTACACCACACTTATATTCACATCAGTTGGTCTCGCGGCCACTCAGACCCAGACCGGTCTACCCTAGGGCAGATATGACACACAATCCGGTGCGTCTACACATGGGCCTGCAGAACCCAATGCTCCCTTTTCCAAACTGTTCGCAATCCTGCAAAACTACACGCCAGTCTCCTTCCTGGCGCTCTCACTTATTCAAGCCACAATCCTGTGGGTATCCGCGCTGGTAATCCTCCCCAGCGTTCTCACTAACGCCGTATATCAACGACGACCACATTCCTATGAACACCTATATATATATATAGTGGGAAGTCTCTTCACTAAGGGTCTGCTACTACAATATTAGGAGTTAGCCAATTAATATCATGCATCTCCTATTCTTGGCATCATAGGTCCACTCACTCCCTATTTATGTGATCACCACTTACCTGATTGGGATTACTCATCCATTCATGTACCTAGTAAATACCTAGGAGCTTTATTTACCTAGATTGAACAAAAGTAGGAGACACGTGCCAGTTTTCTACAAACTGGGGGTTATTTTATTAGTACAATATAAACCTTTACACAGAACTGACAAAGACTATAGGTAGAACACACCGCTGAAAGAGAAAAGATTAAACATAACAGGAACACTCCGCTGAAAGAGAAAAGATTTAAACATACAATGGCTTAGGGAATAAGGGCAAATTATGGTTAGAATTCACCTGATTAGTGTGTAGTCTTGTTCTAGCTGTCATCTGGGTTCCTCTCTCGTCTGTGCCTTGGCTCATCTCAGACTCCCTCTCTCTCCTGCACTCTTGGGTACACCTCTGCGCTGATCACTTTGCACTGGACTCCTCTCCCCCACGAACTGTCTCCACCTTCCAGCTTCAATCTTAATGGTTCCTGCCGCTCTGATCACTGTTCATTCCACTAGCTTATTCACTCTGTCTCTGTGCCAATGTCCAATTAACTCCATCTGCTCCCATAGGTTAGTCCACGATCTCTCCTCCGTCTCTTCTAAAAGGCATTACTTCAGACTCCAGCTATTCACACCTCCTCCTGATAAGTAACTGCTTCTGACTGCTTCCTTCAGTTCCAGCTCACTTTTCAACTCAGCTCTCTCTCCAGCTTGAACCCTCTCTCTCTGCCAACTCCACTCCACTGCTTTCCACTCCTCCACCTTAACACGACTGACTGGCACCGCCACCTTCACTCGACTGCAACTCTACTCGACTCACTGACTCCGCCTCTGCACTTCACTGATATAGAATGCTGTTTCCTCATGGAAAGTTCCAGCCATCAGCCTGCCGCCCACCAGGTCTCTGCATCACCTCGCATCAAGGACACACACCCAGCCGGCCGGCCTTTTGTTGTGTCTTCTACACAGAGAATAATACAGCCTACCGATAAGGGCTGGCCCAGACCGGTTCTCTCCAAGTGAAAAACAGCCTTAACTATAAACTTTGCCTTTACCCTGAAAAGCCTCTCAGCTTCATCAAGATGGAGTCGCTCTAGTTCTAGGCCTGTAGGCCTGAAAGGGATGAAATGCCCCTTAGCTCTGTCAGAATACCTACATAAACCATACCAATGTGTCTAATATGTCAAAGCCAATAGGCAATAGACAGGTTAAAGTCAAGAATAAAGGATCTATTATGATATTAAGCAGCTATCCTCTTCTAGGTCTGGAAAAAAGGGCTTAAAAGGGCCAACACAGGCTAAGAATACCTATACTAGATGTGAGCAAGATTAAGGTCTATATCACTGCTAAATAAAGCCAAAAACTCTGCCATTACAGTGACGCAGTGAAATCTATGAGATATCATTCCGTCACTTTTATGACGCTGTTGCGTCCAAATCTTATGCCTGTTTCACAGCAGGCGTGCAGGCCCTATCACATGGGGCCTGGCCCCATGTGAAAGGATGCATTGCTGGAGTTGCATCATTTTTGTGACACACTCCAGCAATGCATCCCTTTTGCGCTTCCAGATACGTCTGAAATACTGACGTATCTGTAAGTACTTCCGACATAATACGTCATATATTTAATATGATGCATGACTAGAAGACTGAAGGCCTCATTTATGAGGCCATGAGTCACTTTAACGCCACCGGTGCGTCACTTTTGGTGACGCACCAGTGCTGTAAAAAATGCACCTTATTCAGTCATATTTACAAAGTGACGCATCTAGGTAGATGCGTCACTTTGTAAGCCCCTGCGCCACAGTATACCTACGTCAGGTGTAATGTATGCAAAAGGGACGTATTGACGCAAAAAAGGGTCGTAGAGGTGACGCAGTGAAATATATGAGATATCGCTGCGTCACTTTTATGACGCTGTTGCGTCCAAATCTTACGCCTGTTTCACAGCAGGCATGCAGGCCCTTTTACATGGGGCCTGGCCCCATGTGAAAGGATGCATTGCTGGAGTTGCATCATTGTTGTGACACACTCCAGCAGTGCATCACTTTTGCGCTTACAGATACGTCTGAAATACTGACGAATCTGTAAGTACTTCCGACATAATACGTCATATATTTAATATGACGCATGACTAGAAGACTGAAGGCCTCATTTATGAGGCCATGCGTCACTTTAACGCCACCGGTGCGTCACTTTTTGTGACGCACCCGTGCTGTAAAAAATGCACCTTATTCAGTCATATTTACAAAGTAACGCATCTAGCAAGATGCGTCACTTTGTAAGCCCCTGCGCCACATTATACCTACGTCAGGTGTAATGTATGCAAAAGGGACGTATTGACGGAAGAAAGGGTCATAGAGGTGACGCAGTGAAATCAATGAGATATCACTGCGTCACTTTTATGACGCTGTTGCGTCCAAATCTTACACCTGTTTCACAGCAGGCGTGCAGGCCCTTTCACATGGGGCCTGGCCCCATGTGAAAGGATGCATTGCTGGAGTTGCATCATTTTTGTGACACACTCAAGCAATGCATTCCTTTTGCGCTTACAGATACGTCTGAAATACTGACGTATCTGTAAGTACTTCCGACATAATACGTCATATATTTAATATGACGCATGACTAGAAGACTGAAGGCCTCATTTATGAGGCCATGCGTCACTTTAACGCCACCGGTGCGTCACTTTTTGTGACGCACCAGTGCTGTAAAAAATGCACCTTATTCAGTCATATTTACAAAGTGACGCATCTAGGTAGATGCGTCACTTTGTAAGCCCCTGCGCCACATTATACCTACGTCAGGTGTAATGTATGCAAAAGGGACGTATTGATGCAAGAAAGGGTCCTAGAGGTGACGCAGTGAAATCGATGAGATATCACTGCGTCACTTTTATGACGCTGTTGTGTCCAAATCTTGCGCCTGCATCACAGCAGGCGTAAGACTGATGCAGGCCCTTTCACATGGGGCCTGGCCCCATGTGAAAGGATGCATTGCTGTAGTTGCATCATTTTTGTGACACACTCCAGCAATGCATCACTTTTGCGCTTACAGTTACGTCTGAAATACTGACGTATCTGTAAGTACTTCTGACATAATACGTCATATATTTAATATGACACATGACTAGAAGACTGAAGGCCTCATTTTTGAGGCCATGCGTCACTTTAACACCACCGGTGTGTCACTTTTTTGTGACGCACCAGTGCTGTAAAAAATGCGCCTTATTCAGTCATATTTACAAAGTGACGAATCTAGGTAGATGCGTCACTTTGTAAGCCCCTGCGCCACATTATACCTACGTCAGGTGTAATGTATGCAAAAGGGACGTATTGACGCAAGAAAGGGTCGTAGAGGTGACGCAGTGAAATATATGAGATATCACTGCGTTACTTTTATGACGCTGTTGCGTCCAAATCTTACGCCTGTTTCACATCAGGCATGCAGGCTCTTTTACATGGGGCCTGGCCCCATGTGAAAGGATGCATTGCTGGAGATGCATCATTTTTGTGACACACTCCAGCAATGCATCACTTTTGCGCTTACAGATACGTCTGAAATACTGACGTATCTGTAAGTACTTCCGACATAATACGTCATATATTTAATATGACGCATGACTAGAAGACTGAAGGCCTCATTTATGAGGCCATGCGTCACTTTAACGCCACCGGTGCGTCACTTTTTGTGCTGTAAAAAATGCACCTTATTCAGTCATATTTACAAAGTAACGCATCTAGCAAGATGCGTCACTTTGTAAGCCCCTGCGCCACATTATACCTACGTCAGGTGTAATGTATGCAAAAGGGACGTATTGACGCAAGAAAGGGTCATAGAGGTGACGCAGTGAAATCAATGAGATATCACTGCGTCACTTTTATGACGCTGTTGCGTCCAAATCTTACACCTGTTTCACAGCAGGCGTGCAGGCCCTTTCACATGGGGCCTGGCCCCATGTGAAAGGATGCATTGCTGGAGTTGCATCATTTTTGTGACATACTCAAGCAATGCATTCCTTTTGCGCTTACAGATACGTCTGAAATACTGACTTATCTGTAAGTACTTCCGACATAATACGTCATATATTTAATATGACGCATGACTAGAAGACTGAAGGCCTCATTTATGAGGCCATGCGTCACTTTAACGCCACCGGTGCGTCACTTTTTGTGACGCACCAGTGCGGTAAAAAATGCACCTTATTCAGTCATATTTACAAAGTGACGCATCTAGGTAGATGCGTCATTTTGTAAGCCCCTGCGCCACATTATACCTACGTCAGGTGTAATGTATGCAAAAGGGACGTATTGACGCAAGAAAGGGTCATAGAGGTGATGCAGTGAAATCTATGAGATATCACTGCGTCACTTTAATGACGCTGTTGTGTCCAAATCTTGCGCCTGTATCACAGCAGGCGTAAGACTGATGCAGGCCCTTTCACATGGGGCTTGGCCCCATTTGAAAGGATGCATTGCTGGAGTTGCATCATTTTTGTGACACACTCCAGCAATGCATCACTTTTGCGCTTACAGTTACGTCTGAAATACTGACATATCTGTAAGTACTTCTGACATAATACGTCATATATTTAATATGACACATGACTAGAAGACTGAAGGCCTCATTTTTGAGGCCATGCGTCACTTTAACACCACCGGTGCGTCACTTTTCGTGACGCACCAGTGCTGTAAAAAATGCACCTTATTCAGTCATATTTACAAAGTGACGCATCTAGGTAGATGCGTCACTTTGTAAGCCCCTGCGCCACATTATACCTACGTCAGGTGTAATGTATGCAAAAGGGACGAATTGACGCAAGAAAGGGTCATAGAGGTGACGCAGTGAATAAATTGGGTTTTCCCCATGCTACGCTCCCCGGTCCACTCCCCGGAGCGCGTACCGGGCGCTCCCCCCACGCAAATCGAATTTTATTTTTTTTTTTGCCCCGCGGGGCCCTTTTATAGCCCCCACATCAAACCTAGGGGGTCAGGGGGGGTCTACTCTGCCCCCTTATGGTCATTTCCCCCCTTTTTTTTGCCACCTCTTGTGTCTCGATCCTACCGAGACACAAGATGGCGGCCGCTCCGAACTGTTTCGAATGTTTACAGACACCCGTGAGCCAATCAGCTTTCCGTGCGCAAGTCGCGTAGCACGCCCGGTGCGCTCCCCGGTGCGCGTACCGGGGCGCGCTTATAGATATATATATTTTTTTGAACCTAAATTACTTCAAATCCACTGGAGCACATATCTTGAGACATAGCAAAGGCACATCTGGCTACCAGTCCCTACAATTTTGCCAAGTTTGGTGCAAATCCATTCAGCCGTTCGGGCTAAAAGTGAGTTTGACCGCCCTATGGAAATTAACATAGGGAAAACACGTTTTGGGGGACCCCTCTTTTATCTTGGCCCCCGCTTCACGAATCCCCCCCAAACTTTCAGGGAAGGACCGGAGCTCCACGAGGCAAATTTGTGGACATTTTCAGGCAGATTCGTCAACCGACGCCAAAGTTATTCACAATAGAATGTTGAGATTTTGCATTGAAAAAAATCCTAACTATAACTACCCACCGGCGACCGCCAGTAGGTAATATATATATATATATTACCTACTGGCGGTAGCCAGTAGGTATATATAGTTAGGACCTAGTTTCCATAGGAAATCCCCAACATTCTATTGGGAATAACTTTGGCGCTGGTTGATGAATCTTCGCAAATTTCTCAAAGAAGATGGCTCGCTCCGCTCCGCTCCTTCCCTGAAAGTTTGGGGGGGATTCGTCAAGTGGGGGCTGAGAAAAAAGGGGGGTCCCAAAACGTGTTTTCCCCATGTTAATTTCCATAGGACCTTTAGACTCAGCTACAGCTTGAACCGCTGAAGGGAATGACACCAAACTTGTCAAAATGGTAGTGTCTGGTACGCAGATCACGCTTTTTGTTAAATAGTGTAAATCACTCCAGTAGTTCCTGGGAAAATTAGAAGAGAAATCAATTATATATCTATAAGCGCGCAGGGGAGCGCGCACCCCGCGATTTTTCGCGATTTATTTTTGGGGGGGGGCTTGGGGGGCTTCTCTCTTTCATTTTAATGTTTTTATTTTAATTTCGAGGGTGCCCACCCCTCGTTTTGGCCCCCGAGATCACCGCCGCAGCCCGAGCTGCCTTAAGATGGCCGCCGCCTGGTTGTGGGGGGGGCCGGGAGGACGTGGTTTCCTGAGACTGCCCTAGAAATCGCCGCCCGCATCTCCAGAGCCACGGAGACCAAACCGAAGGGGCAGCTAGCTGATTGGTGGCTGGCACGCAGGAGCTGTGCTCTGATAGGCTGCTGGCACGAAGGAGCCGCGCTCCGATTGGTCAAGGAGCTCTGATGTCATCGGGGGCTCGCCTCAGGGTCGCACTGGGATTGGCCCATCGCTCGGCACCTTACATCACAGCCTCCTCGGAAACATTCGGAGGTTAACTCCTTGTTGGCATGCTTTCGGACGAGTTTTCGCCTTCGTTTTCCCCAAAGTTGCGTGCAGTTGCAAATGTATAGTACCAAAGGGAGAACAACATTTCCGAAAGCTTTGTAAACGATATATGCTAAAGCGCGCAAAAGTCATATGTTCTTTCCAAAACGTGCAATCGCGCCTAGCAGGCTCGGCACTCTCGCCTCTTTCCTGCACTCTCATTCTGATGCTGAGCTTTAGGAGGCGTTTGTTTTTCCCAACACCGCCGGAAGTACGTCAGGTGGCGTCCGGAAACGGAGCGCGCGCGGCTGATTCGCTCTTCCTGCTGGCTCTGGTTTAGTTGCTACCAAGGCGCTCAAATGACGGATAAGTTCCTGTTGTGGGAAACAGAAGGCACCGTTCTCGCGGCAACCTTGATCCTTTAAAAGACTGGTCGCTTTCGGATAGCGGTGTTTGCAGCTGTAGGGCTGGCTTGGAGGGCGTGGAACAAGAAGGCGCTGCAGAGCTCCCTCCATCTGACAGCACCTAACCCGGCTGCGCGGGAAAATAGCCCCCCTTCAGCCTCCCTCTACTCCCCACGCTGACTCAACCAGACCGCGTGTACAATCTATATATCTCCCTCTGTAGCTGCTTCTCAGTCTGCGGTGTGTACTTAGAGATGCGCCACTCGTCTCCATGCATAGCATAGGGCAGCACAAACTGTTACAGCAGGACGAAAAGTGACGGAGCAGTTGTTCCTAGCCACGGTTGAACCCTCACCCATATCGATGTTGTGACTTCATGTCACTAGTCATAACTTCAGTTGGTGCCTATGTAGATGTGTGCAATACATGAACCATTTCCATGTATCTTTCTATATTGCTTACTGCATTTCTCAGTGTCTGCAGTTTCGTTCTTCATACCTCACAGCGAGGGGTTGGAAGCATAGTTACCCCATGGCAAGTTGTGATGTATATTCAATCCTCAACGATCAGTTTATTGAGCCGATCGTAAAAGTTAATTATAATTACAGCTGCATATGGAATCGGCTGTACTATGCCAAGTGTTAATTTTTACATTCAAACATCTGCACTGCAAATTTTAAATTCATATGATGACACATTTTAGTACCATTCTGACCCGTTGTAGATGATTCGTTCTATGATTTGGCAATGAGTGGTGTATGTTGTCGTTTGATACTCCATGCATGTTGGCTGATGCATCTTATTTTTGTGTTGATATTGCTGCATCTCCACAACTTTTGTAGTGTGAATGATGTTGCAGGCGAGTCTCATGTTTATGAGCTCTTGTTGAAGGCAAGTTTGAAATTACACTGACTTTGTGGAGAATCCATTAGTGTTCCTTCAGCATATTTAAGTGCTTGAGACAGGGTCGATGCATTCACTGTTTCAAGTACCTAGGATTATATGTAATATATATTTCGTGCGGTTGTCTTAAGCATTGTCCTTATAAGGAAACCATCACCATATATCTGTTTGGCATTTTAAAGAACCCAACTGCCACCTTCCCTGTGTGTCCTGTCCTTGTTTGGAACCATGGAGAAATCAAAGCCCACAAAATATTTATTTGTAAAAGCTGTCCAAGTAATTTCTCCAGTGTCAAAATACATAGTTAATGGCGATTGGCTGCAAACATTTTCCATTGTATGTTTATTTGGTTCATTTTCCTTTATTTTAACACCTGTGAGACAAGACCACCTCGTTTTCGAGCCATGAGTGGTATTTTCCAATACTTGATTAAGATGAGTTGTAACACCCACTAATAGTTTTAACTCACCGGCTTTACTGTGATGTTTATTTGACCATCTTTCACTTGTCCTCCATAAGAAGCCATGTTCCGTCTATATTCGCTTCCTAGCCGGTATCGTGGTAAGTCTGGCTACATATAATACATTCTAACTAGGGATGAGTGATATTTTTAACGGTGCCTTTTCAATAGGGGACATCTGTGTTTAGATTAAACATCTAAAAACTTTCTCTACATTACCCAGTCAATTTGGTCCCGTTAACATTTTTTTTAAGACATTAACATCTTTATAAAACACTCTTAAACCACTAGGCCTAGATTTAATTGATTTTGGATTGTTCATTTTGCATTTAAAATGTTTGCCTGCTTACCACTACAGTTATTTGTAAAATAGTATGCACAGACTCTATTCATTAAACCTCGCACATTTACTACCATTCATGCACCCCATTCATCCACCCACCCATCCATCCATCCTGCATCCATCCATCATTCATGCATCCATTCACCCATCTATCATGCATGCATCCATCCATGCATCCAACCAACAATCATTCATCCATCATGGATCCATCCATCGTTCAAGCATCAAAAATCGGATCCCTAGGGCTGCTCAGGTGGTGCCACAAGGATATTAACATATTTAAACGTTATCCGCTAATAGAACTAGCATTTTCAAAACCTTGCAAATTCACTGAAAAAAACATAGGTTTCTGGCCTTATATATATATATATATATATATATATATATATATATATATATATATTAGCTTTTAAAAAACCAATGAAATTCACTGAAAAAACCATAGGTTATACAGTATATATAGTTAGGAATTAGCCTTTAAAAAACCAATGAAATTCACTAAAAAAAACATAGGTTTTAGGCCTTATATAGTTAGGAATTAACATATAAAAAACCATTGAAATTCCTCCTATATAGTTAGCTGGACATTTTATTGATATAAAACCAATGAAATTCGACATATAGTTAGTTGCACTAACTATATATTTCGCGCATCCGCAATCCAATGCTGATGATGTCACATATTACATCATTCATGACATGGTCAGTGACATCACTGATGACATCACTGATGACAGCTCATTTAACATCAATAATCACACCACTGATGATATACTTCATGTGATAATACAATGCACCTCCTTACACGCTAATACACCTAGTGTAAAATACAGAGTATCATTTTTGAAACTATTGACACACCAATACCCTTTACTACATACCCACTCACTGATTCCTACGTCTACATGCACATTCATTCATTCACCCATAAGGTCATTCGTACATACTGTCACTCATCATTGCAACACTATCATATGCACTCATACACCTATGCAGACACTCACGCACTGCCACTCATCCATGGAGTTACTCACACACCTACTCAGTCCTGTAAAGAATCAATCACACTTTGATTTCTTTATCTATACAGTTAAACACAGAACAGCTTACATTTTCACAGATATACTAACACATACTTACTCACTTATACAATCAAATCCTTCATCCATACTCTTATACATCCTCTCATTCTTCAATATGTAAAACATATTTAAACTTTACAAAAAAACCATAGGTTATACAGTATATATAGTTAGGAATTAGCCTTTAAAAAACCAATGAAATTCACTAAAAAAACGATAGGTTTTAGGCCTTATATAGTTAGGAATTAACATATAAAAAACCATTGAAATTCCTCCTATATAGTTAGCTGGACATTTTATTGATATAAAACCAATGAAATTTGACATATAGTTAGTTGCACTAACTATATATTTCGCGCATCCGCAATCCAATGCTGATGATGTCACATATTACATCATTCATGACATGGTCAGTGACATCACTGATGACATCACTGATGACATCATCCAGTGTCTGTGTGTTTTTGTAAATGATGAGTGGCAGTGTGTGAGTGTCTGCATAGGTGTATGAGTGCATATGATAGTGTTGCAATGATGAGTGACAGTATGTACGAATGACCTTATGGGTGAATGAATGAATGTGCATGTAGACGTAGGAATCAGTGAGTGGGTATGTAGTAAATGGTATTGGTGTGTCAATAGTTTCAAAAATGATACTCTGTATTTTACACTAGGTGTATTAGCGTGTAAGGAGGTGCATTGTATTATCACATGAAGTATATCATCAGTGGTGTGATTATTGATGTTAAATGAGCTGTCATCAGTGATGTCATCAGTGATGTCACTGACCATGTCATGAATGATGTAATATGTGACATCATCAGCATTGGATTGCGGATGCGCGAAATATATAGTTAGTGCAACTAACTATATGTCGAATTTCATTGGTTTTATATCAATAAAATGTCCAGCTAACTATATAGGAGGAATTTCAATGGTTTTTTATATGTTAATTCCTAACTATATAAGGCCTAAAACCTATGTTTTTTTTTGTGAATTTCATTGGTTTTTTAAAGGCTAATTCCTAACTATATATACTGTATAACCTATGGTTTTTTCAGTGAATTTCATTGGTTTTTTAAAAGCTAATATATATATATATATATATATATAAGGCCAGAAAGCAATGGTTTTTTCAGTGAATTTGCAAGGTTTTGAAAATGCTAATTCTATTAGCGGATAACGTTTAAATATGTTAATATCCTTGTGGGACCACCTGAGCAGCCCTAGGGATCCGATTTTTGATGCTTGAACGATGGATGGATCCATGATGGATGAATGATTGTTGGTTGGATGCATGGATGGATGCATGCATGATAGATGGGTGAATGGATGCATGAATGATGGATGGATGCAGGATGGATGGATGGGTGGGTGGATGAATGGGGTGCATGAATGGTAGTAAATGTGCGAGGTTTAATGAATAGAGTCTGTGCATACTATTTTACAAATAACTGTAGTGGTAAGCAGGCAAACATTTTAAATGCAAAATGGACAATCCAAAATCAATTAAAACTAGGCCTAGTGGTTTAAGAGTGTTTTATAAAGATGTTAATGTCTTAAAAAAAACGTTAACGGGACCAAATTGACTGGGTATTGTAGAGAAAGTTTTTAGATGTTTAATCTAAACACAGAAGTCCCCTATTGAAAAGGCTCCGTTAAAAATATCACTCATCCCTAGTTAGAATGTATTATATGTTGCCAGACTTACCACGATACCGGCTAGGAAGCGAATATAGACGGAACATGGCTTCTTATGGAGGACAAGTGAAAGATGGTCAAATAAACATCACAGTAAAGCCGGTGAGTTAAAACTATTAGTGGGTGTTACAACTCATCTTAATCAAGTATTGGAAAATACCACTCGTGGCTCGAAAATGAGGTGGTCTTGTCTCACAGGTGTTAAAATAAAGGAAAATGAACCAAATAAACATACAATGGAAAATGTTTGCAGCCAATCGCCATTAACTATGTATTTTGACACTGGAGAAATTACTTGGACAGCTTTTACAAATAAATATTTTGTGGGTTTTGATTTCTCCATGGTTCCAAACAAGGACAGGACACACAGGGAAGGTGGCAGTTGGGTTCTTTAAAATGCCAAACAGATATATGGTGATGGTTTCCTTATAAGGACAATGCTTAAGACAACCGCACAAAATATATATTACATATAATCGTAGGTACTTGAAACAGTGAATGCATCGACCCTGTCTCAAGCATTTAAATATGCTGAAGGAACACTAATGGATTCTCCACAAAGTCAGTGTAATTTCAAACTTGCCTTCAACAAGAGCTCATAAACATGAGACTCGCCTGCAACATCATTCACACTACAAAAGTTGTGGAGATGCAGCAATATCAACACAAAAATAAGATGCATCAGCCAACATGCATGGAGTATCAAATGACAACATACACCACTCATTGCCAAATCATAGAACGAATCATCTACAACGGGTCAGAATGGTACTAAAATGTGTCATCATATGAATTTAAAATTTGCAGTGCAGATGTTTGAATGTAAAAATTAACACTTGGCATAGTACAGCCGATTCCATATGCAGCTGTAATTATAATTAACTTGTACGATCGGCTCAATAAACTGATCGTTGAGGAATGAATATACATCACAACTTGCCATGGGGTAACTATGCTTCCAACCCCTCGCTGTGAGGTATGAAGAACGAAACTGCAGACACTGAGAAATGCAGTAAGCAATATAGAAAGATACATGGAAATGGTTCATGTATTGCACACATCTACATAGGCACCAACTGAAGTTATGACTAGTGACATGAAGTCACAACATCGATATGGGTGAGGGTTCAACCGTGGCTAGGAACAACTGCTCCGCCACTTTTCGTCCTGCTGTAACAGTTTGTGCTGCCCTATGCTATGCATGGAGACAAGTGGCGCATCTCTAAGTACACACCGCAGACTGAGAAGCAGCTACAGAGGGAGATATATAGATTGTACACGCGGTCTGGTTGAGTCAGCGTGGGGAGTAGAGGGAGGCTGAAGGGGGACTGTTTTCCCGCGCAGCCGGGTTAGGTGCTGTCAGATGGAGGGAGCTCTGCAGCACCTTCTTGTTCCACGCCCTCCAAGCCAGCCCTACAGCTGCAAACACCGCTATCCGAAAGCGACCAGTCTTTTAAAGGATCAAGGTTGCCGCGAGAACGGTGCCTTCTGTTTCCCACAACAGGAACTTACCCGTCATTTGAGCGCCTTGGTAGCAACTAAACCAGAGCCAGCAGGAAGAGCGAATCAGCCGCGCGCGCTCCGTTTCCGGACGCCACCTGGCGTACTTCCGGCGGTGTTGGGAAAAACAAACGCCTCCTAAAGCTCAGCATCAGAATGAGAGTGCAGGAAAGAGGCGAGAGAGCCGAGCCTGCTAGGCGCGATTGCACGTTTTGGAAAGAACATATGACTTTTGCGCGCTTTGGCATAGATCGTTTACAAAGCTTTCGGAAATGTTGTTCTCCCTTTGGTACTATACATTTGCAACTGCACGCAACTTTGGGGAAAACAAAGGTGAAAACTCGTCCGAAAGCATGCTAACAAGGAGTTAACCTCCGAATGTTTCCGAGGAGGCTGTGATGTAAGGTGCTGAGCGATGGGCCAATCCCAGCGCGGCCCTGAGGCGAGCCCCCAATGACGTCAGAGCTCCTTGACCAATCGGACCGCGGCTCCTTCGTGCCAGCAGCCTATCAGAGCACGGCTCCTGCGTGCCAGCCACCAATCAGCTAGCTGCCCCTTCGGTTTGGTCTCCGTGGCTCTGGAGATGCGGGCGGCGATTTCTAGGGCAGTCTCAGGAAACCACGTCCTACCGGCCCCGCCCACAACCAGGCGGTGGCCATCTTAAGGCAGCTCGGGCGGCGGCTGTGATCTCGGGGGCCAAAACGAGGGGTGGGCACCCTCGAAATTAAAATAAAAACATTAAAATGAAAGAGAGAAGCCCCCCAAGCCCCCCCCCCCCAAAAAACGCGAAAAATCGCGGGGTGCGCGCACCCGTGCGCGCTTATAGATATATAATTGATTTCTCCTCTAATTTTCTCAGGAACTACTGGAGGGATTTACACTATTTAACAAAAAGCGTGATCTGCGTACCAGACACTACCATTTTGACAAGTTTGGTGTAATTCCCTTCAGGGGTTCAAGCTGTAGCTGAGTCTAAAGGTCCTATGGAAATTAACATGGGGAAAACACGTTTTGGGACCCCCCTTTTTTCTCAGCCCCCACTTGACGAATCCCCCCTAAACTTTTAGGGAAGGAGCGGAGCGGAGCGAGCCACATTCTTTGAGAAATTTGCGAAGATTCATCAACCAGCGCCAAAGTTATTCCCAATAGAATGTTGGGAATTTCCTATGGAAACTAGGTCCTAACTATATATACCTACTGGCTACCGCCAGTAGGTAATATATATATATATATATATATATATATATATATATATATATATATATATATATATATATATATATATATATATATATATTCACTGAAAAAAACCATAGGTTTCACACCAGTTATAGTTAGGAATTAGCATTTAAAAAACCTATTAAATTCACTGAAAAAAACATAGGTTTCACACCAGTTATAGTTAGCTGGAAATTTTACTGATATAAAACCATTGAAATTCCCACGTTATAGTTAGTCGGACTCACTATAACTTGCGCGTGCAATGCACTGCTGATGACATCACATATTACATCACTCATGACATGGTCAGTGACATCACTCATGACACCATCCTTGTGACATAGTGACAGACCTCCTTTCACTATATTGTAACCCTTGAGACTCATATTCAAAAATAGATACTGAAATTTTTAAAAAAATGGAGATACCTATATCAGTTACAACAAGCAATTCAGTAATTCCACTATCTATATACACATCCACTCATTCACCAACAGTTCTATATAGTCACTCATACATATACTCACTCATCATATGAAGTGATACACCTATACATCCTGTTACACACCGACATTCATCCAAAAGTTACTCACACACATATTCACACGTGCAAATAAACTATTGGACATCCATTTATTTGAATATAGAGTTATACACACACTTCCACCTTACTTCTATTTAAAATTACACATATTTATTCTCTTAAACAATCACTTATAGAAACACATACTTATTTAAACAGGAACTCTTACAATCTCTTACTCTCACATATACTCACTTATATACATCAATATTCATATATACTAGATTAAAACATATGTAGTTACTGATAAAGACACTAGTGAGACAGTCATTCACTCACTAACAAACACATATAGACACTCATCCACCCATACACTCCTGTACATATGTTGTCTTCAAAACACATACAAACAAAGAGTCAGTCACTCATGCATCTATGTGCTAAGTAATACCCCCACCAAACCATATAGACACTCATACTGATACTAATAAAAATATCTAATAACCCATATACATACACATGAGTGGATGTGTATTAGATGGTGGTATTACTGAATTGGTTGTTGTAACTGGTATGGGTATATCCACTTTTTTGAAAATATTAGTTTCTATTTTTGAATATGTGTTTCATGGGTTACATTACACTGAAAGGAGGTCTGTCACTGTGTCACAAGGATGGTGTCATCAGTGATGTCATGAGTGATGTCACTGACCATGTCATGAGTGATGTAATATGTGATGTCATCAGCAGTGCATTGCACGCGCAAGTTATAGTGAGTCCGACTAACTATAACGTGGGAATTTCAATGGTTTTATATCAGTAAAATTTCCAGCTAACTATAACTGGTGTGAAACCTATGTTTTTTTCAGTGAATTTAATAGGTTTTTTAAATGCTAATTCCTAACTATAACTGGTGTGAAACCTATGGTTTTTTTCAGTGAATTTCATAGGTTTTTTAAATGCTAATTCCTTACTATAAGTTTCACTTTATAAATAAGACTGTTAGCACTCTAGTTGTTCTTTTTAACACTCTGGTACATTCTGTCATTGGGCTACAGTTGTGCTACATCTAGTTGAATTTTGGGCTACATTTACAATTTTTGATCTCTGGTGGCCATCTTTGGGCTTCATTGGGCTACTTTGGGCTACATTTGGGCTACATTTTGGCTCTAACATATATTAAGCCCAATGTAGCACAATACATATTTTTATAAAGTTAATTTTTTTACAAACCACTTCAGAATAGGGCTACCTGTCTCTACAATTATCCCATTTTTTTTTTTTAATTTTTGGGGGGAGCGCTCCCAGAGCGCGCCCCGGAGTGCGCCCCGAAAAGCGTATTTCTGAAAAGCGCCCCCGGGCGCGCTCCGGGGAGCGTCTCGTGAGCGCCAATATCGCAAACGAAAACATGATTGTGACGTATCGCGTAGCCGCGACCGCGTGATACGCACGGCGTAAGCGCACCCGGAAGTACTCGAACGAATACGATCGCAAAACGTAAACTTCCGACGCGCTTACGCTGCGCGCCCCCGTGCGCGTAGCGTAAGCGCGTCGGGTCATGTGAGCAGAAAATAACACTTTTCATTGGTTCATAACAGTTTTAGTTTCATAATGATGAAGCCCCTGGTCTTGTGACCTGAAAATAACACTTCTCATTGGTTCAGGACAGTTTTGTTTTCCAAATGATGAAAGCCCCCACCTTTTTTCCTTATTCTGACTTTGTCCTTTGACTGAGGAAGATCTGTTTGGAACTCTCTGTACCTTTTTGTACTTTAAAATGGCTTCAGTAGCAGCAGCAGCAGGTGCATCTCAGCCACCACCACCACCACCACCACCAAGAGGACCAGCTCCAAATTATATTGGTGGTCAAGAACAGGAGGAGGAGGAAGAGGAAGAGGAGGAGGGGAGAAGAAGATGGCTGCCTGAAGAAAACACACCTTATAAACCCAAACCACACTTCATTTGGCAGTTTTTTTCAATCCCAGAGGGGCAAAAAAAGGTGAATGCGCCCAAAGTCACTTGCCTCATCTGCAATGATGAACTTTCACGGGGCAACCCAAATAAGAAATATTCTTTTGGTAACTATACCATGATTCGGCACATGACAAGAAAGCATCCAAACAACTACTCTCGCGCAGAGTTCCGGGAACTGGCCAGTAACCTCCCCCAGTCATCAAGGACCCCCTCCCAAAGAAAACAACCCTCTTCCTCGCAACCAGAAACATCTGAGGTGATGCCTTCCATTCAGCCAAGATTTGCTGATTTTAAAATTACTTGTAAGGCTTGTGGCAAGCTTATCTCCTATGGGGAACAAAGTGTTAAGCTCATCGTCCTTGCAGGTGATAATCACAAGTGCCCCAAAAAGAAATAATTTTTTGGGTTTTTTGTTTTTTTGCTCCAGTTGAGCCAGTTTCAATTCCCTTTTTTTGTTTCTCCCCCTAAAAAATACAAAAAAAATATAAAACTGTTTTGAAAAGCCAAAAAAAGTTTAAAAAGTTCCAAAAACACAAAAAAAATATAAAACAACAAAAAGAAGAAAAAAAAAAGTTCTTTTAAGAACTACCTCCAATTTCTAAATGAAAACTTCATTTTTTTAAAACTCTGTCATCTTTTTCCCTCATTTTACGCTCCCCGGTGCGCTACCTGGTGCGCGCACCGAGCGCTTCCCCCGCGCAAAACGAAAAAAAAAAAAATATTTTAAATGCCCCGCGGGGCCCTTTTATAGCCCCCACATCAAACCTAGGGGGTCAAAGGGGTCTATCCCTGACGCCTTATGGTCAGTTCCCACTTTGTTTTAGCCACCTCTTATGTCTCGATTTTACCGAGACACAAGATGGCGACCGCTCTGGACTGTTTGGAATGTTTACAGACACCCGAGAGCCAATCAGCTTTCCATGCGCACCTCGCGTGTCGCGCCTGGAGCGCACTCCGGTGCGCGCACCTGTGCGCTGCTATAGATATATATATTTTTTTGGACCTAAATTACTCAAAATCCACTGGAGCACATATCTTGAGACATAGCAAAGGCACATCGGGCTACCAGTCCCTACAATTTTGCCAAGTTTGGTGTAAATCCATTCAGCCGTTCGGGCTAAAAGTGAAATCGACCGCCCTATGGAAATTAACATGGGGAAAACGCGTTTTGGGACCCCCCTTTTATCTCGGCCCCCGCTTATTGTATCCCCGCCAAACTTTCAGGGAAGGACCGGAGCTCGACGAGGCCATTTTCCTGAAATTTTCAGGCAGATTCGTCAACCGGTGCCAAAGTTATTCCAAATAGAATTTTGAGATTTAACATTGAAAAAAATCCTAACTATAACTACCTACTGGCGACCGCCAGTAGGTAATATATATATATATATATATATATATATATATATATATATACATATATATATATATGTATATATATATATATATATATATATATATATATATATATATATATATATATATATATATATATATATATATATATATATATATATATATATATATATATATTACCTACTGGCGGTCGCCAGTAGGTAGTTATAGTTAGGATTTTTTTCAATGTTAAATCTGAAAATTCTATTTGGAATAACTTTGGCGCCGGTTGACGAATCTGCCTGAAAATTTCCTCGAAATGGCCTCGCAGCGTTCCGGTCCTTCCCTGAAAGTTTGAGGGGGATTCGTCAAGCGGGGGCCGAGATAAAAGGGGGTCCCAAAACGCATTTTCCCCATGTTAATTTCCATAGGGCGGTCGATTTCACTTTTAGCCCGAACGGCTGAATGGATTTCCACCAAATTTGGCAAAATTGTAGGGACTGGTAGCCCGATGTGCCTTTGCTATGTCTCAAGATATGTGCTCCAGTGGATTTTGAGTAATTAAGGTTCAAAAAAATATATATATCTATAGCAGCGCTCCGGTAAGCGCACCGGTACGCGCACCGGGCGCGCCACGCGACTTGCGCGCAGAAAGCTGATTGGCTCTCAGTTGTCTGTAAACATTCTAAACAGTCCGGAGCGGCCGCCATCTTGTCTATCGGTAAAATCTAGTCATAAGAGGTGGCAAAAACAAAGGGGGGAATTGACCATAAGGGGTCAGGGTAGACCCCCCCTGACCCCCTAGGTTTGATATGGGGGCCATCAAAGGGCGTTTGAATGGCCTGTCTTTATGAGTAACTACATATGTTTTAAACTTGCATATATGAGCATTAATGTATATAAGTAAGTATATCTTAGAGTGAGAGATTGAAAGAATTCCTGTTTAAATAAGTATGTGTTTTTATAAGTGATTGTTTAAGAGGGTAAATATGTGTAAGTTTCCTTAGAAGTAAGGTGGTAGTGTGTGTAAATCTGTATATGCAAATAAATGGATTTTCAATAGTTTATTTGCATGTGTGAGTATGTGTGTGAGTAACTATTTGATGACTGTCGGTGTGTAACAGGATGAATAGGGGTATCACTATATATGAATAGTGAGTATATGTACGAGTGACTACATAAAATTGTTGGTGAATGTGTGAATTTCTATATAGATAGTAAAATTTCTGAATTGGTTGTTGTAACTGGTATGGGTATATCCACTTTTTTGAAAATATTAGTTTCTATTTTTGAATATGTGTTTTATGGGTTACATTACACTGAAAGGAGGTCTGTCACTGTGTCACAAGGATGGTGTCATCAGTGATGTCATGAGTGATGTCACTGACCATGTCATGAGTGATGTAATATGTGATGTCATCAGCAGTGCATTGTACGCGCAAGTTATAGTGAGTCCGACTAACTATAACGTGGGAATTTCAATGGTTTTATGCCAGTAAAATTTCCAGCTAACTATAACTGGTGTGAAACCTATGGTTTTTTCAGTGAATATATATATATATATATATATATATATATATATATATATATATATATATATATATATATTCAGGTTCACAGCGCGTAGTCAGCACGGCTACGCAAATGCACTCTCCCCGACAGAGAAAAGATCACTTCCAATCCTTTGTGTGCAGTTTCAAATTTTCCTTTAATCCATCATGTGCAGCGTCGTGAACATAAACAACGAAAACAACCCCAACGCGTTTCGGCGACCCTTCGCCTTGGTCACGGGTAATTACATTGTCAGTATTCCAAACATTAAATAAAGTTGACACGTGGTGTGTGCTCAAAATAAACAAAGGACTTGGTACCCATATTGTGTCGGCCATCTTTAAGTGGAGTATTTTATAAATAACAAATGGGTCCGCTACATTATTTACATCTATATAAGATGACAATCCTGTCACAAACCTCAGGCATATGTTATTGCACAAAGAAATATATTAGCATTCATAGTGCAGCATGGTTATAACTTCAAGGCATAACACCCACGCATATCTCAAATTAGCCCCAGCCGAGGCGAGAAAGGAAGTCTTAAGAAATAATATCTTAGCGTGCTACATTGCAAGAGTCAAACTTCTAAATTATAAGTGCATAATCCCAAGTGAGGTTGTCATATATGCAGTAGCATAGCAGTTCTGATCAGACTAAGTAATAATAGCAGAATCAGTTTTAAAGTCCCAAGTGAGAGATTCTATTTGTTCGTCAGCATAGGTATCACCATTCAACACCCAAGTGAGGTATCTTTCTGAGCTTCACTGTGCTTCCAGTGCCTAGAGGTAAAATAAAAAACAATGGACCAGTCAGAAATTGTATATCATACGTCTCAACTTTTAGGCCCTATCTGGGTTAAAGAGTCCTTACATATTCAGTGAAAATAAGTGAGTGACGTGAAACAAAAAAGTAAAATTGGTTAAAATAGCAGAAGACACATAATCAATTGCAGGCATTTACAAATATACATGTTAAAAACTAGCTGATGTACTGACGTACTGCATATGTTCATAAACAGACCATAAGACCATCATGTTTGTACATAACTCAAAAGAAGCTCTTATTCCCCCAAATGCCATTTCATTTCCTCTTCAGAGTTCAGCCCATTTGGCATAAGGGTATCTAATTCAAGAATATATCTGCTCTCCAATTGTCTTAGTTTGCGGATTTTGTCGCCTCCTCTCTTCATAACTGGACGTTTGTCAATCACAAAGAATTTTAACAAATTCCTGTTACTCTTATGCTGTTCCTCAAAGTGGCGAGCTATTGGAGAGGTTTGGTCTTTGTTTTCAATGGATCTCATGTGCTCGAGGACTCGTTTTTTAGCAGGGAACATTGTGCTCCCCACGTATTTCCTGGAGCAAGGACATATCAGTACATACACACAATACTCTGATAGACACGTTAGATGTTTGTTAATGGTTCTTTCTGAAGCTTCTATAGGGAAGAAGACTTTCTTTATGTTGTTACTGTATCTACAAGCCTTACACTTCATGCAGGTGTAGAATCCTTGGACATCTGAACCTTTACTAGTACTGGAGCTTACATCATTTTTACTCAATTTATCTTTCAGGGAATGAGCTTTCCTGTAAGTCATGTTGGGATTGTCACCAAGGACATCAGTTAAAGTAGGTTCAGTTCTTAGGACATTCCAATGACGTTTGAGACTCTTTTGTACTTCCCAAGACCTAGCATTATAAGTGGATATAAACCTTACCACATCTTTGTTACCCTCAGGTCTCGGATCATCTTTGGAGGTGAGTAAGGAAGAGTGACTGATTGCACTAGCTTTGTTCAGTGCTGCCTCTATGACCGAGGAATGATATCCTCTTTCAGAGAAGCATTCCTTCATTCATTCACTTTCGGTGAAAAAGTCCTGATCTGTGCTGCAGTTTCTCCGAGCCCGGAGAAACTCACCAAAAGGAATGCTATTTATTAAGGCTTTAGGGTGTCCACTCTCTGCGTGCAATAGGGTATTACCTGCAGTTTCTTTGCGGAAAAGGTTAGTTGAAAGTTTCCCATCACCCCCCTTGACACGCAAGTCGAGGAACACCATCAACTCAGTACTCATCTGTCCCTCTAATCTGATATTCAGATCATTTTTGTTCAAATCATCAATGAAACTCACTGCCTCTTGTTGTGAACCGTCCCAGATAATGAACAAGTCATCGATGTACCGCAGCCATAATTTCACATGGCCACGATACATCTGGTGGGTCCTCTCAACTTGTTGCTCCCAGCTTGCCATGAATAGATTCGCAAAGCTGGGAGCAAAACTAGTTCCCATCGCCGTACCTTGTCTTTGTCTGTAATGCTTCTCATTAAAGACAAAGAAGTTATTTTCCAAACAAAATCTCATCATCTGGATAATCATTTCCGTATGACTGATATACGAAATTGATCTGGAGTTCAGGAACTTTTGACATGCCTTAATACCATCCTCATGCCTGATCGACGTGTACAGGCTGCATACGTCAAGAGAGATGAGCATGTAGTTGTCCTGCCATGTAAAGTCAGACAATTTCTTTATAAAATCTCCGCTGTCTTTGAAATACGATGGAACTTCCTCAACAAAGGGTCTTAGAAAGAAATCAATATATCTCGACGTGTTCTCTAAAAGAGAACCAATCGAGGAAACTATTGGTCTGCCCGGAGGGTTACTAGAATTCTTGTGGAGCTTAGGCAGTAAGTACAGTACTGCTATTTTGGGATGACGGTTCAACAAGAATGAGTATTCATCCCATTCAATGATGCCACTCGAACGCCACTCATTAAGCATCTCATAATAGGTACTGTTACTTTTTTCTATTGCCTGTAGGGAAGAAACCTCATAACAATCTCTCATGTTCAGTTGTCTCATGCCTTCATTAACATAGTCAGCTACAATGTTACAATGTTAATGAAGGCATGAGACAACTGAACATGAGAGATTGTTATGAGGTTTCTTCCTGTTTAATGACCAGCTATATACACAGGTCTCTGGGACCGCGATGGGCACCTGCTTTGCCCCCAGCTATGCGAACTTGTTCGTTGGCTGGTGGGAGGAGCGGGTGCCCATGGTCCTTCAGACTGAGGGACAGGAAACAGAGACAGTGATACGGTGGTTCAGGTATATTGATGACCTCTTCATCGTGTGGCAAGGGACGATGGAGGGGGCACAACAATATATAGGAATTCTGAATGATAACAACTGTAACCTACACTTCTCAGGAACAATAAGTCCCACAACAGCTGACTACCTGGACCTCAGGGTAGAAGTACATAACAACAGGTTACATACCTCACTGTATCGCAAGCCGACGGCAGGCAATTCCATTCTGAGAGCCGACAGCAACCATCCTAAGAGGCTGATACAAAGCATCCCGTATGGCGAACTGCTCAGGATGAAAAGAAACAGCAGTAGAGAGCAGGACTTTGAAACAGCGGCTGCGGGTTGCATAGAAAGATTCTGCAGAAGAGGATATGATCCAGTGTCTCTGGATAAAACCTTGAAAAAAGTGAGGAAAATCAAAAGGGAAGACCTCTTAAAACTGAAACCACCCAATGAACAAACCAATAACGAAGGGAAATTCCGCCTAATTACACCATACACCAGTGACTCTATGGGATTAAGGAAAATCTTGCAAAAAAACTGGCATATTCTGAGAACTGATCCCATACTGAAAGACGACATCCCAACCAAGCTCCTGATCACGTACCGGAAGGCAAGGTCATTGAAAGACTCTTTGGTGAGAAGCCATTTCAAAAATGTAACACAGAAAACAGGCAAAATTGCAGAGTTGGGAGTGCGAAAATATGACATCCCTGGGGCAGGAATCTCCAAATCAATCAAGAAATTTCTAACTTGCAGCACTAGCTTTGCAGTCTATTGCCTAATCTGCCCTTGTGGGTTAAAATATATCGGAAGTACGATCCACCAACTTAAAATCAGGGTACTTGAACATCAAAGGGCAATAGAGAAAGCTGACCCAGCATACCCTGTCGCGAGACATTTTGACCAGGTGCACCAACGGGACAGGAACAAACTGCAGTACTTTGGCTTAGACTTTGTACCTGAAAGTCCGAGAGGAGGCGACAGGTTAAAAACATTGAGACGCCTGGAATCAAGGTACATAATAGACCTTATGACCAAAGCACCAATGGGATTGAACTATGGGGAAGAACTGGCGGTACATTTGGGAAAATAAGAAAACAGCTGAATGAGAGAGTCACTACCAAGCCTGGTAGATTTTCTTCCTTGATTTAAATATTTGGTGATGAGAGATACCAAGATCATCGAGACTGAAATTTGTGTTAGGTTTAATTTCATTCATTTTACTTCATTTTGACTCTTAGGATTGATCCTATGAGGGGGGTGGGTGAGCTGGGGCACTGTATATAACTTGCACTGTAGTAAACTGAAATATAGTACTTGCTAATACATGGCTTGATGGACTTTGGAAACTCTGGCCAGCGGGGCTTTATTTTGAAGCTCCCGACATCTTCCCCGGATGTGCAAAACACGGGGAACCATGCCGATCCACGGCAATATGTAACCTGTTTCCATTAAGGGGTAATACGCACCTAAACGTGAAGTGTATTGACATGTTCCAAGATGGCACGACCCTAATACCACTGTAGTCCGTCAACCATGTCTATGATTGCTTGCCGCTATATCCCAGGCCAATCTCCACAATGTAATTGACACTGACGAAGGCGTAATGCTGAAACGCGTCTGTTAACATCTGTGAATAAACTTATGGTGTGAGCACTGCAAAACATTGGTTCCACGAGTGCGGTTCTTTGGAAGATACAAGTTCTGAAGCCGAGCAGAGTGTTATTGCGGGTACCCATTACCGCAAACCGCACCCGCCCGCGAGTGCCCTGACTTTCCAGTGGGACAGGGAGCATGATATATAATATATATATATATATATATATATATATATATATATATATATATATATATATATATATATATATATATATATATACATATACATATCCAGTCTTGCCAAACTTGTACATTTTGAAGAAGGCGCTGACACCATGAATCTGAATCCAAACTCGATTTATTCGATCAGTATCTGCTTAGACGCGTTTCGGCGTTGCCGCCTTGTTCACTACATCTGCATTTACATTTCGTTTCTACATATATACAAGAAGAGAGTCATGGGCGTGTCTATCCATTAACATACAGGTTCAAACCAGATGTTGCCATGGTTACATTGAGGCTCACCTGTGTGTTGAAAAGGTCTTTTTTCAGTATTACACATTTGACACGTTTTACATCAGAAATATTTTTCAAACATGATCTAAATTCTTAAAATCACCAAAACATGTGTTCAAAATAATATTAGCAACCTTTTTGTAATGTAGCATGTTAATATTCACAGCTAACATTTAAGGTAAATAGCAATGCATGGGATTCTCGTGAGAGAAAGAAAAAAGAAAAAAATATATATACTGATTAGCACACTTTGCTACTGGTTCCCCGTGTACTTGCCATGGATGTTCCTAATAAAAGGTCCTGTTTTGGTAGGCCCTATGGTTTGCCTGTGTTAACATTGTACGGTTCCCCCAAATGTGACAGCATGTTTGTTTGGGCGTGCTCGCCAACCCGGTTAGCTGCGTCGTGTCACAGACTGAAAATACCGCTGTAAGTAGTGCGCGCGCTTAGGCTGCTTTTGTGTTTACATGTATTTACATGCCCATTGATGTCGCTCGTGGTTATGCGTCCGAGTTCTATGTAGTGTTGCCCGAGTGGGCATAACTACTTGTTCGATATTATGTGGCAATAACAGTGAATGACAATTGTTACTGGCTTGTATGTTAATCACTGTTGCTGGTTTATAGTCAGTAGCGTTTTTGGTATTGTGAAACGTACCAAGTCTGGAGTTAGGCTTTGTGTTTTACTAGCGCGTGTGTCTTTTAAGAAAATGATCCAAAAGGTGTCTCTCTAAGTAGAGTGAGTGGACGGGGGGTACATGAAGCAAAGTGGCTAAATGTGAATCGTGAGGTGTAGAATATGGTGATAAGTGCTATGTACTCGGACATATTATATGTCTCAAATGTGCTCAAATTGTGCCCATAGGTGACCCGTGAATTGTGTCGTAGATGAACTGCAGATGTTTCACGAATGGTACTGGGGGAAAGGGGAATATTACATAGATGTGTCCAAGTATCCTGGTTATAAGTGGACACTTAAGGCTTCGTCCGCATTCAGGCCGAATGGGATCTTGGAGTTAAGGAGTATAATATACCTGGACTCCAAGCGGCGCAAAGCTAGGGGGCGGTTGCCTCCTCTCATGTTTTTCGGAATGCTATCAATTACAAAGTACTGGATGTTTTTAGCATTACCGTTATGACTCTCATGTATATGTCTGGCTACGGGGTACGTAGGATCATTATTGGCGATTGCTCGCAGATGCTGTAAGATCCGTACGTGTGCTGGGTGAATCGTGGAACCTACATATTTTTTACCGCATGAACATGATAGCACATAAACTGCGAAGTCTGTTTTGCATGTAAATGCGTCTCTTAGAACATATGGTTTAATCCTGAAAGGGACTTGTACTTTGGTAGTGTTCACACCATGGGTGCAGGCTTTGCATTTTGAGCACTTTTTAAAGCCCCTTTGTGAATCTAACCAATTTTTGGTCTTTTTGAGAGCTGGCGCATTACATACCAGTTCTTCTCTCATAGATTTAGCTTTCCTGAATGTTATTAATGGGCTAGTGCCCACTGATTCACCTATGTTAGGGTCTCCCCGAACTAGCGGCCAGTGTCTGGTTAGGATTTTGCGTAGGTTACTATGGTATCTATTGTAACCCGTTATTAGTCTAGGAGGATCTTTACTGTTGGGCTCAGTTGTGGTTTTTGTTGTGGTCACAGGGAAAATTAGATCTTTCCTGTTTTTTCCACTACATTTGTCTTCGGCCCTTTGGCAAGTGCTGTTGGTGTACCCTCTTTTTCTTAGCCTGTTAAACAGCTCTAGTTTGGCATTGGAGAGTCCCTCATTGGTGCTACAGTTTCGTGTCATTCTCAAGCACTCTGCATAGGGAATCGACTGTTTTAATGGTGTTGGATGGAAGCTATGCGCATGTAACAGGGCATTTCCTGCAGTAGGTTTTCTATATGTGCGTGTCTGTATTTTGTTGTCTTGCACATACAGTTCTAAGTCAAGGAATTGGATATTGTCAGCATTTGTGTTGCATGTGAACTTTAGGTTCAGTACATTTTCATTTAAAGCCAGTGCAAATCTTTCTGCTTCTTCAACACTCCCTTGCCATAAAATGAAAATATCGTCAATATATCTTTTATACATCACAACATTGTTTACCATAGTGTCTCTGTGTTGGACTCTCAGGACCTGCTCCTCCCACCAGCCCATGTGTAAATTCGCATAGCTGGGGGAGAAGCAAGTACCCATGGCTGATCCCTGGAGCTGTTTATAATGAAGTCTGTCAAAAATAAAGATGTTGTTTGTCAGACACCACTCAGCCATTTCCAATACCATTTGTGTGTGCTGATAAAGTTCAATGGGTCTGTTTCCAAGGTAGAATTTCATGGCATTGAGGCCGTCTCGATGTCTAATACTGGTATAGAGTGACTGGACATCCAGTGTCATGAACCTGTAATTGTCATGCCAGTCAACATCAAAGATCTTTGCCAGAAAGTCACTTGTGTCTCTGATGTAGGCAGGGAGTTTTTTGACCTCTGGTTGAAGGAAAGAATCAATGAAAATGCTCGTTTTCTCAAAGAGGCTGCCAATTGCTGATATTATCGGCCTTCCAGGTGGTGTTTGTTCATTTTTGTGAACCTTAGGTATTAAATAAAGTTGAGGTGTCATTGGATAGTCGTTCTTTAGATAATTAAATTCATCTTTACTGATGAGTCCCATTCCTTTCCATCTATACAACTCATTGTGATACTTTTCTTGCACGCCTACGTTGTGAGTAGGGCTTACCCTCATGTAGCAGTCCTTGTCTTGGAGTTGTGTTAGGGCTTCATGGTTGTACATTTGGAGGGGCCACAATACCACATTGCCCCCCTTGTCTGACCATCTGACTACCACATCTGATCTAGATTTGCTCTTTGTCATTAGGTTGTTGTATTTCCTTCTGTGGTCTTGGTTTTCTTGCCAATATTCTTTTGTACTTTGTAGGGACAGATTTTTTAGATCTTTAATAACATTGTCTGAGAATAGGTCCAGGTTATCTTTGCCCATTATTGGCATGAATTGGGATTTGGGTTTGAAATTAGTTTTGACTGATGCGCAGATGTCAATTTCCGATGTGGATGCTGCTCCACTAGGTGTTATGCCTTCACCTATATTCTCTTGTTCCAGGTCTATTAAGTCTTGCAGAGCTTCCATATTTGCCACTGACAATTGTTGGGCATGCTCGCCCAGCCCGGTTGTTGGGGTCGGTCGTTTTTTGGCGTTAATGAAGTATTTTTGCAATTTCAGTTTTCGAACATATTGAAACAGATCGATTCGGGTTTGGGCATAATCAAAGTTAGTGTTAGAACAGTAAGACAATCCCAGAGATAAAATTTCAAGTTCTTGTGAGCTAAATTCCATGTTAGTTAAATTGATAACTGTGTTGTCTATTTCATTTTGTTCTTCCATTAGCGGCGTCTGTATCGTCTGTTTTGTGTTTTGTTCTGTTTTTGATTTTGGCCTTGTTTTTCTCCACCGTCTGTTTTTTCTTCTCCTACTTTTGGTTGTTGTTTTTGCTTTTTGTTGTTCGATTTCCCTTTGTCTGCTCCCAAATCCTGTTTTGATGGGAAACGTGGCCTCAGTGTTCTGAGGCGCTGCACTCTTAAAAAAGCCAATTCTTGTGCGGGTGTGGGTGGAGGGCCAGTGCCTGCCTCCCCATCTGTTTCATATTCTGAACTTAATTCATTCTCGCTCTGTTCCACTGTTGTGTTTGCCCCATTTGTTTGTGGTTTAGGGGGGGATTGCCTTCTTATTTGATCATATTTCTTAGCAAAAGTGTATATTCTCCCACTTAAATAATCATTGCGATCCCGCTGGAATTTAATTGCTTTGCGTTCTTTTATTTCTGTTTCCAGTTTCAAAACTCTTTCTTTGATTTCATTTAGACTCTTGGTGATCTCATCTTGATTTGGTTTTTGTTCAAGTTGTTGCATTATTTCCTTAATACGGATTAACATTTTCTGTCTGTCACTGTCAGCGAACTGGACTAGAATTCTCAGCATGTTTTCTGAAGACTTTGCGCTATTTTCCGCCCACATTTGTAGCATTTCTGGGTCTGGGCCCTCATAAGTTGGGGCTACTAGGATTCTGAGCCCTCTTGGGATTCTTCCAACCTCTAGATATCTTGTTAGTGATTTTACTTCCCACCATTTGCTAGTCTCTTTTTTGCGCAATTTCTCCAATTCCATGAGTAGTTTCCGTGTTTCATCCAGTACACTGGGTTGTGCTTGAGCGCTGGGATTTTTTTTGCCGCTTATGCCTTTGTCAGTGTCCGTGAATACAGCCACAGCAGCTTCCTCTCTCTCCCTTTCCCATTCGGCAGACATACTGATTGTGTTTAGGTCAATATCTTTAGTTTGCATAGATTCACTGCCCGTATGTATATTTGCTCACACACCGGGTCTACCTCTCCCATGAACCGAAATCTTATTCTCACCCGCTTCCCGTTACTTCCAGCTAACAGCCGTCTTACCTGGAAATCTCCGACTACTCTCCAGCCGTCGTGGATCTCCAGTCAGATGGCGTTCCGCTGTTTTGGCAGGTTACTCGGGTTTCCAGGCTTTTGCAGGTTCCGGAGGGCTCTGTGTGTCTTTTTACGAAGAAATACCAGCCGGTGTCCTCTATTCCACAGAGCAGCCAAAACGAGGAGGGTCAGCGTTGGGTTTCAAGGACTACCACCCTATATATCCAGTCTTGCCAAACTTGTACATTTTGAAGAAGGCGCTGACACCATGAATCTGAATCCAAACTCGATTTATTCGATCAGTATCTGCTTAGACGCGTTTCGGCGTTGCCGCCTTGTTCACTACATCTGCATTTACATTTCGTTTCTACATATATACAAGAAGAGAGTCATGGGCGTGTCTATCCATTAACATACAGGTTCAAACCAGATGTTGCCATGGTTACATTGAGGCTCACCTGTGTGTTGAAAAGGTCTTTTTTCAGTATTACACATTTGACACGTTTTACATCAGAAATATTTTTCAAACATGATCTAAAGTCTTAAAATCACCAAAACATGTGTTCAAAATAATATTAGCAACCTTTTTGTAATGTAGCATGTTAATATTCACAGCTAACATTTAAGGTAAATAGCAATGCATGGGATTCTCGTGAGAAAGAAAAAAGAAAAAAATATATATACTGATTAGCACACTTTGCTACTGGTTCCCCGTGTACTTGCCATGGATGTTCCTAATAAAAGGTCCTGTTTTGGTAGGCCCTATGGTTTGCCTGTGTTAACATATACATATATATATATATATTCACTGAAAAAACCATAGTTTTAACACCAGTTATAGTTAGCTGGAAATTTTACTGACATAAAACCATTGAAATTCTACGTTATAGTTAGTTGGACTCACTATAACTTGCGCGCCTGCAATGCACTGCTGATGATGTCACATATTACATCACTCATGACATGGTCAGTGACATCACTGATGACATCACTGATGACACCATCCAGTGAATGTGTGTCTTTCTGAAAAATAAATATGTTTTCTATATGTATATTTAAAAGTCGATGGAAGAATAAATGTTTAAATAAGTGTCTAAATGGATGTTTTTTTTAAAAATGGATTGGTTAACTGGCTTATTAAGTGTATCTTAGTGAATACATATATTAGTGAGTAATGTTTAAATATTTAAATATATGTATTAGTGTTTCACTTTGTGTATAAGTGGCTGCATGGGTTGGTGAGTAGCTACATGTGTGTGTATATGGGTTATTAGATGTTGTTTTTAGTATCAGTATGAGTGTCTGTATGGTTTGGTGGGGGTATTACTTAGCACATAGATGCACCAATGACTGACTCACTGTTTGTATGTGTTTTGAAGACAGCATATGTGCAGGACTGTATGGGTGGATGAGTGTGTATATGTGTGTGTTAGTGAATGAATGACTGCCTCACTAGTGTCTTTATCAGTAACTACATCTGTTTTAATTTAGTATATGTGAGTATTGATATTTATAAGTGAGTATTTGTGAGAGTGAGAGATTGAAAGAGTTCCTGTTTAAATAAGTATGTGTTTCTATAAGTGATTGTTTAAAGAGAGTAAGTATGTGTAAGTTTCCTTAGAAGTAAGGTGGTAGTGTGTTTATAGTTGTATATGAAAATAAATGGATATTCAATAGTTTTTTTGCATGTGTGAGTATGTGTGTGAGTAACTTTTGGATGACTGTCGGTGTGTAACAGGATGTATATGTGTATCACTACATATGATGAGTGAGTATATGTAAGAGTGACTATTTAGAACTGTTGCTGAATGAGAGGATGTGTATATAGAAGGTAGAATTACTGAATTGGCTGTTGTAACTGGTATGGGTATCTCTATTTTTAAGAAAATGTTTGTTTCTATTTTTGAATATATGTTTCAAGGGTTACTTTACAGTGAAAGGAGGTCTGTCACTCTGTCATAAGGATGGTGTCATCAGTGATGTCATGAGTGATGTTACAGACCATGTCATGAGTGATGTAATATGTGACGTCATCAGCAGTGCATTACACGCGCATGTTATAGTGAGTCCAACTAACTATAACATGGAATTTCAATGGTTTTATGTCAGTAAAATTTCCAGCTAACTATAACTGGTGTGAAACCTATGGTTTTTTCAGTGAATTTAATAGGTTTTTTAAATGCTAATTCCTAACTATAACTGGTGTGAAACCTATGGTTTTTTCAGTGAATATATATATATATATATATATATATATATATATGCAGCTGGAAGCCTGGCTGCGGTACGGAGTGGAAGGCTCAGACAGAGTGACTTTCATATGCAGCAAGTACAGCGCTGGTCTTTCTTTACCATCCCACTGGGGACATTAATTTCACTGTTTTAGGAGATGGACAAACACCAACTGGGGTATATATCACATGTAAGAACTGCAAATACCAGAGTGCTTCACTCTTGTGGGTGGGACACACGCCCAGCAGGGCGCGTCTAATAAATGCTGCAGAAGTCCTACATGTTGTTTGCTGTCTTTCCTGAAACAAGGCTCGTCATCAAGGATGCAAGTGTGAAACGCGTAGAGCCGTTTCAGGTAGTGAAGGGGCAGTGCTGTGCTTTCTACGGTCATCAGTTTCAAGAGAGTTAACCTTCTGAGAGGACGTCCCCACTGAGGCTGTCCGCAGCCGAAACATGTTGTTAGGTGAATAAACACCCTTGGAGTTGCAGTTGGAGTCGCGTTGTTTGTGGTCTGAGAGCACCGTCATTTCTTGAAACTTTGGAATCACTATTACCGGCGTGCTCGGCCGGCATTGGTGCCACCTCCCTCGGGGCCGCAGGTAGCACATCAGAGCGGACTTGGAAAACATATATATATATATATATATATATTTGCGTTGAAATTTGTTATTACTTTTTACAGAAAATACATGAGTAGGCCAATAATAAATATCTGCAGAATCTTATTAAATAGATGAGTACTACTGTTACAATAAATAAGCATTAAATAGATGGCCTTGTGCTAATAGAGAAAACAAGATAAATACAGAAGGCATAAATATTCATATGTTACATGTGTATAGAAATTACATACCTAACCAATTATCCATAAATTTAAATAATTGAGTATTATCAAAACTGATATACTATGTATTGTTTTTGTAGTTAAAACTTTATTTCGGCCACTCAGGCCATTAAAGTGCATAGGAAAATCTTCAAACATTTACACAGATTATTCAGTAATTACACTCCCATGATTCATGTATAGTTAACACCACTGACAGCCACACACCAAATTCCATTTATAAAAATGGTCATTACAATGCACTAAAAGAGTTAGCAATGGATTTTTCCAATTGATCCTCCCCTATGATTACTTTAAAAACCCTCTCCTAATGTGCCACATAGCATTTAAAAAAACGAGATACCGCAAATACAATTAGAGGATCAGTATCATATTTTAAAACTCTAAAAGCCTCTGCACAGCGGGCATACCCTAAGTTTTTACATTTTTGGATTATCCAGCGTTTGCAAGGCGAAACCTAAGCAGGGCAAGAAAACAACACATGAATTTCAGATTCAACCATTAAGTTACATGTGGGGCACACACTTGAGTTCTCGGGAGCCGATGAACTGGTGTGCGCTACCAATGGTAAATTCCCCAATCTAAATTGAAAATACAGTTTCCTAGCCATAGGAGGGTAGATTACATCCAAAAAGGGTTCCTTCATATACACCTCTTTTATTTGTAAAAACTCCATTGTCAGCCTGCCTTCTTTGGCACTTTCCTGGAGAGACACCAGGTTGGATTACCTGTAATGTTTTACAAGGCCCGTCCGGGATATCATAGTACAGGATAGCTCTGGAGATAACCATAGCTCTGGCCTGCCAAGCCTGGTTGAAAGGTTCCTAATGTGGGCCCCACCCAAATTGCTCAGACAGTGTAATACCCAGATAATCGAATATCCTCACTTTATCAAAGAGGGTACAGTTAAGAGAGGGGTTTGGGCGCGTGCTCTTTGGAGGGTTGAAGACCATAAATTTGATTTTAGATAAATTATTCTCCAAACCTCTCATATTGCAAAACTGTGCAAACCCATCCAGGATGTGTTGAATACCTAGAGGTGACTTGGACAATAGCAAGGTATCATCCGCGAACATCAATGTGGGTATCTTCCCTGTAGCAAGCTTTGGGGCATCAGTGTCTTTTACGTTGTTCAAAAAAGTAATGAGCCCATTGATATACAGACAAAATAATGTGGGTGCTAAAACGCAACCCTGCCTCACCCCCTTTTTGACAGGAAAGTGTGAAGAAAGTTCCCCATATTTTCCACATCTGACTTGTGCGTAATTGTCAGTGTGTAACCTCACTAACACATTAAAGAGATAAGGAGGAACCCCAAGATCGCTAAGCACCTCCCAAAGCTTTTTCCTGGGTACAAGATCGAAGGCTGACTTCAGATTAACAAATATAAGATAGAGACTGCCAACCCCCACCTTCACCGTTTTCCAGAAAAGTAGCTGTAATCTAAATATCTGGTCCACAGTTGACATGTTTGAGCTGAAGCCGGCCTGATAGAGACTCAAGATTTCCTGCTCCTCCATCCACTCCTGTATACGGGCCAATAAAACCCTGCCAATACGTTTTTGAGTGTTATCGATTAAGCTGATGGGTCTTTAGTTAGAGGGTAGTAGAGGGCAGCCCTTTTTAAATATGGGTACTATGTCTGTGCCATTCCATGTGTCTGGGGGATTCATGCCTTCAAAAATCATTGAATAGGGCACACAAGTAAGGGGCCCAAATATTGGTTTCCTCCTGAAAGAAGTCCCCCGGGAATTTGTCAAGACCAGGGGCTTTGTTGGGGAGTAGGCTTTTAATAGCATTTCGAACCTCCATCAACGAGATATCCCAGCCCCCCTCCTGGTAATACTACAAGGTTTTACTCAGGATATCTGGGCTTGTGGGACCTTCAACCTCACAATCATACAGGGACCCGAAGTGAGACTCCCAAACTTCAGGCGCTATGTTTGGCTCTATAGCCGCATGTCCCTCCCCCTCACCTGAGCTCACTATCCTCCAAAACAATTTCAAGTCTTGGTCCTTCAGGGCAGTCTTGAGGGCATCCCACCTATCTGTTTCCCATCCTTTCTTTTCCTGCTGCATGATCTTCCTATACTTGGTTCTGTCTAGTTTGATAATTGGCCTGTCTTTATCCTTCACCGCTTGCACCAGCTCCTGTTTTGCTTTACATCACTTGTTGTTATACCAGGAGCATTTAGGTCGATTTATTTCCCTCCTCAGAGTTTCTGGATAGAATACATCGGTCAATTTTACAATTATTTCCTTGTGGATTTTTTGGGCCTTATCTCTATCTCCTGCAAGTACCTCCACCTGTACCACATCCCACATTCTGGCTATCAAGGGTGTTGCAAGCTGGTAAACTACAGCTAATTTGGGGGGAGAGTGATAAATATGGCTCCATTTAACCTTCCTTCTATTGTTGGTGGTTTTTAAAGCACTAGAACTGGATGCTGGGTAAGAACGAGTGGTACGTGCACCCAAATTCTCCAGCTTCAGGAATACAATCAAAGCGTTGTGATCGCTATCCTGCTTCTGTTGTACATAGAAATCAAGAACTTTTTCCCAAGTTCTAGTTTCCACCATGATGTAATCAATTAATGAGGACTGGCCATCCCTATTGAATGTATATTTACCAGGAAGGTCAGACTTGGTCCTCCTGTTGCATGCCCTCAGGGAGTGGGACAACGTGAGTGAGTGGAGTTGCATGGCCAGGGTGGGCCATACTTCAATTGTGGTGATCTGTGGGTCAGGAATTGACCAGTATAGGTCTTCTTCTGAGGGAGCCTCGTGGGAATTATCAGTTAGTGGCTCAAATTGGCAATTAAAATCGCCTCCTATAATCAACAAAGTCGAAGTGTCCAGGCTTGAATTGTAACGTTAAACATGGTCAATGGTGGCGGATTCTAATCTATTAGTCACAGGTCTTGAATAGACATTAATTAGGGCAATTTTCATCTTGGCAGGAAATGACAGCAGAACACATTGAATGTCGATGGTGGGAGTTATCAACTGCTCTGCTTTGCACCCAAGACGTGTGCCTACCCAAATCGTAAGTCCACCAAATAGGCGCCCCCTCCCCCCCTTGGCAACCAAGATGTTAAATGACGCAAAGCCTTCCCTTTGGTGTTCTTTGCACGCCTAGGTCTCTTGAAATAGCCAAATATCCTGATTGTCCACAAAAGACCCCCAGTCTGGACATACTAGTTTGTTTTTGAGTCCAGCTCGATTCCATGACAGAATTCGTAGTTCATTGCTCACTGATCTCACCCCTGTTACTGCTTCCAGAGAGATGGTGTGGAGAGAAGGGTGCGCAACCTGGTGGACCCTACCTGATCTGGCAGGAACTACACTGGATACTCCCACGTCATTACAGCCCAACTGCGTGTCAGGGGGGATAGGAGCTGCCTTTTCACACAGTTGGCTGCCCTCTGTTTGTGTACTAAGCCAGTGGTTGAAACCACACCACTAACTCTGTTTGCTCCCCTCCCACTACACTCTTCCTTCATAATTTGGACAGAACACTGGTTATCACAAATGTCGCCAGTGAAAATACCCACCCCTAGTCAGTCAACCTCCTCCAAATTTTCATATCTATTGCTCACTGCAATGTTATACAGAGGGCGCCTACTAGGGTGGCCCCACCTACCTTCCATAAGGAGACCGGGGCCCACAGGGTGGATTAACGGAAATGCACTACCTCTGGAGTTGGAGTGTTGTTGGGGGTAGAAACAATCAACCGAATGAAGGCTTATTCCTGTGGGTGCGTGGTGACCTGAATTAGGTGTGTTTAGCAATCTTCTAGCAGTATTAGGGTTATCAAAATTGATAACAACGCACTCCCCCACTTCAGTTTTTCAATCACTGCTCAACCAACCCACTCTGAGGACCATAATTATCTCCCCCGCTCTGGCATACTCGAAACGCTTATACCTTGCAAGCCTGAATAAACATTTATTCCTAAGGTCAAGCTGAGATTCCTTAGCATTGTGTGCAATTGGGGGGATACCTGTCATTATGGCAACATAGGGGACACAAGCAGAGGGAAGATTTATGCTAGGGAGGGGGGACGTGTTGCTCTCACTATTGAAAACCTGTGCTGGTGGCACACTTTGTTTACTGGTTGCCTCCCAGGTTGGAGGCTTGGCCTTATCATCTCCATTTACTTAAGGTGTACTCCTCCTCTGACAAAGCTCTTGGCTTACTGTTCTCATTCTAGAGCTTCCCTTTGTGTACCACTGGTTGAGGGGTCCTCAGTTGTGTGCTCCCCCCCCACGTGTGTGTGAATTGAACCTTGGGAGGCCTCTTGACAACCAATATCTGTCCCTCCCCTTGCTTTCCTGGTTACAAGGTCATGTCATACTGTAGCTCCTGTGCCCGCCAATGCTCTCTCCAAACTATCTGGACAGCTGACTAAGGGAGCTATTTCTTCTTTAATGATAGCTCTCAATTTAGTTAAAAGATCACCCATCAGATTGGCTACCCACAATGGTTGTTCTGCAACTGTGTAGTCTGTTACAGATTTGCCCTTTGTCGAGTCCTGCTCGTCACCTTCCACAGGGTCAACCTGGTTGCTCACACATGGTTTTTTGTTTTTAGGCCCTGCACCAAGTGGTAATTTGCGTTTCCCTTTGTTTGAGATATTAATATGTGTACTATCCTTGTGTGGTTGTTTCTTGGATAGAACAACCCGCGGGGTGTCATAATTTGTGTTTGCATTTCTTGAGCCCCAGTTGGCTGTGTGGGCGAGTGACCAGAGGGGTATATTGGTGATGGATTTTTCTGCGGTGTTTGAGTAGTAATTAATAAGGGGGCCGTCTCAGGCTCTAGAAGAGGTATGGCTGGTGTGAGAGATAACCTTCTTTCCGTGCGCTCTATTTCCGTGGATACCACCCATATAGCCCTCTGAAGCATTTTATCTATCAATATGGTGGGCAGCTCCCATATTGTTTTGTTTCTACTGGCGATTACCCTTTTTCCCATTCTCCTAACAACTATGGATACAAATCTCCTTGGAAATGTACCTTGTCCCACAGCCTACCCAATGTGGTTAACCCCACAGCCTCCCCGATGCGGTTAATATCACTTGGGCCTCAGAAAGGGGCCAAGAGCAGAGGACAGGCCACCTAGCAAACACACCACTCCCTCCAGGGCAATATTCGGGCTAGAACACAGCAATAGTCCAGGTAGAAGACAGACATATGAATGATATTGAATTTTGCGGCAGAATCACCAAGTTTCTGTAGGCAAGAGAATTGTTGAAAGTTTTACCCCTTAGGTTAACAGCGAGGTGGGGGGCCAATTCAACAGCTCTCAGGGGTGGCCCTGCCCTGCCGTTTCCTGTCACTGACGGGTGCAGGATGGGCCCGCCCTTGGCCCGGGCTTCGCCTGTGCGCCGGCTGACCTGCGTAGGTCGGGCGCGGCTTTTGAGCCTCTGCTGTCGCGATGTCAGCGTCACCCAGCGCCCGATGTACAGGGGCTGCTGGGTGTCGTTTGTCCGTTGACAGTTACCCTCATGGCTTGGTGGAAAGATACAGGAAGCTGGGCGCTCCCCTCACGGCTCCGTGGAAAAGTAGTGAGTGCTGGCCGTTCCCCCTCACGGCACCTGAATGCAATTATTAGTGCGTCCCACACTGCGTAGGTCCGGCACAGCTTTTGAGCAATCACTGTCACAATGTCAGCGTCACCCGGCACCCGATGGACAGGGGCCGCTGGATGCTGTAGTTTGTCCTTTGGCCGTCCCCTCACAGCTTGGTGAAAAGATACAGGAAGCTGGTGATTCCCCTCACGGCTCTGTGGAAAAGTGGTGAGTGCTGGCCGTTTCTCTCACGGCACCTGAATGCCATTATTAGCACGTCGCGCACTGCGTAGGTCCGGCGCGGCTTTTGAGCCTCTGCTGTCGCGATATCAGCGTCACCCGGTGCCCGACGGACAGTGGCCGTAGGGTGTTGTAGTTTGTCCGTTGGCTGTTCCCCTTACGGCTTGGTGGAAAGATACAGGAAGCTGGCCGTTCCCCTCACGGCTCCATGGAAAAGTGGTGAGTGCCGGCTGTTCCCCTCACGGCACCTGCTGAAAGATCAAGCCTGCTGGCACACTCATGGCTTGCCCTCTCTCGCCTTAGCTTCCTATAAATTAAACACATATAATAAAAATCAATTATTACATTATTACATTAGAATTTCTTATTAGCCTTGAAAAACTGTGTTATCATGTAAAATGATCATATTATAAAATGTGTTAAATAAAAAGAATTGAAAATAAGGATATGGGAAATAGCATAAGGCATAAAAGAGTGATGTGGAAAGATGAATCTAGCGTATGTAGATATGGAGGGGAAGGAAAGGAAAAGGAGGATAGTGTAATAAAATACAGGATCAATTCCACTAAGTTGTTGCAACAATAGTGACGGAAGTACTGTTAATAATATCAACATTGCTTGTGTTAATCAACGGTGTCAAAGTCTGAAGAAATATATCAGTTTGGTCAAGAAGATTCTAAATTACACGTTCATGTGATGCCGTTTGTATCATGGCTATCAACCATTCCTCCTGTGACGGTGGGGATGTTGATTTTCAAAGATGTAATATACATATTTTGGCTGTAGCTAGTGCAGTGTGATAAAGGCAGCCTTGAGGCTTGGAAAGCTTTGGGGAGTTTCGTAAGTCATGTAAAATGATATTGACAGGTGTAAGTGGAAGACATAAAGGCATTGTGAAGTGTAAAACATTGCCTACATAGTTCCAGAATGATACATTTGAACATCACAACCAGAATTGGAGCATCTCTAACAATTAGAATGGGGAGAAGGCCAGCTTTGTGTAAATTCGCTGGTGACCAATACCAATCATGGAGAAGCTTAAATAAACAAAATGTAAGTCTTGCTTCATGAGTGCCTTTGTGTAAATTCTCCAAAACCTGTTCCCTTCCATCATCTGTGTATGTATTTGATAAACAGGTCTGCCATTGAAAGTGAAGATGTTGGGAGAGAGTTTGTGAAAAAAAGATGTAACGTGAGAGTTTTGTTAAGACCAGATGTAACTCCTTTATGTTTTCCCCATATGTTGAGATACAATTATATTGGTGAATTTTGGAGGGTCCTTGGTGACGGTCTTAGTTGTTTCTTCAAACATTGTTGAAGTTGAGTGTATTTCAAAGATTGTTGTGCGGGGATATTACATTTCTCGTTTAGTTGTGTAAATGATTTAAAGTCACCATTTTGAATTTGATCTATAGTATGGATGCCTGCTTTTTCCCATAAGGCCAGGATAGAGTATGACCACTAATGCATATGCCTGTATTATTCCAGTGGGGTGCTTTGCTATGGGTACGTGGGTTTTAATCTAGTAAACGATGTGCTCATTGCCAAAATCGTATTTTTGGGATCAAGATGACTAAATTTGCTCACAAATAAAAGTGAGAGACCTGAATCTATGGATAGGTGTCTTTTTATATGAACCCATTGTGGGGCATCAATAATCCCTGGCAGTAAACAAGATATTTGAGACAAATGTAACGCAAGGGCATAATGTTCAATGGAAGGGAGGCTAATTCCTCCATATGATTGATGAGCTTTTAGTTTTGCCACAGCAAGACAGGGCTTGGTGGAGCCCCATATGAAGGTTTTTATCTTAGAGTCTATTAATCTAAGCGTGGATGGGGATATCTGAAGTGAAGGCATAACTAGAATGCACATGAAACTTGGAAGGGTAACCATTTTAACAGCTTGGACCCTACCCCTAAGAGAAAGTCCCAAGATTTTCCATTTTTCAAAATCTTGCTGCATTTGAGAAATCAGAGGGTTTAGATTATCTGTAACCATGCCTTCCAGACGTTTGTTCATTAAAATTCCTACGTATTTAAGGCGTGAAGATTGCCAATAAAAGGGAAAACCATGTATAGCTGCTTTTTTCATGCCATCAGAAATGGGCAGTGCCTCACTCTTATCCCAATACATTTTATAACCTGAGAAAGACGAGAAGTCATTTATAATTTAGAGGAGAGACGGTATTGAACGAGGAAGATTTGTGAGGGTGAGTAGGATGTCATCTGCATATAAATAAAGTTTTGAGTTTCCTATTGGAAGGTGTACACCTGTGATTTCATCTGATTGACATATTATGGCTCCTAGGGGTTCTATAACTAAGAGAAAAAGAAGTGGTCATAAGTGGCATCCCTGACGTGTTCCCTTACATTATCATATAATAAACCTACTTTAGCTATGAATTAATCTCCTAATCCAAAACGGTCAATTACTTAAAAAAGTTATTCCCATTCAAAGTAATCAAATGCCTTTTCTGCATCGAATGAAAGTGCCAGTGCATCATTTCGAAGGGATTTGGCAGACCATAGAGTATGGGCTAAGGTAAGATGATTTCGAGAAGATCTCCCTGGATCAAATCCCATTTGTGTTTGATGTATCAAAGAAGGTAAAACTTTACAAAGACGGGACGCTATGATACTGGGCAATATTTTATTATCATAATTTAATAAATAAATGGGAGGATAAATACTACATAACAATGGATCTTTACCGGGTTTAGGTAGTACAGCAATTAGTGCTTTATTAGAAAGAGTTCCTAATGAGGATACATTATCCACTTCTTGAAATGAGGTATGTAATGTGTCAATCATATTGTGTAAGGTCCATTGATAAAATTCAGCTGGAAATACATCCACCCCAGGACCCTTATGACAAGGTAGGTTAGCTATTGCACAAGAGATCTCCTGTTTGCTGATTTCACCTTCAAGAAGAACTCTACCTTCATCTGAGAGATGGGCAAGATCCATTTTGGAAAGAAAGGTAGACATCTTATCTAAATCTACTTGGGTATCTGGAGTATAGAGATATTGATAGTATCTCTGTATCAATATCTCTGTTTGAATGGTTGCAATGGCCATGGCTGCTTCTCTTTGACGTAACTGCGCAGCTAACAATCTACCTGCCTTTTCCCCTTGTTCGTAATGTCTTCCTTTCATTTTCTGCAAAGCATATTCGGCTTTGGACGTAAATAGACTATTTAATGCCATACGTGCTTGTTCAAGAAACTTGCTATTTTGCAAAGTTGGATTTGCTGAATAAAGACAAGAATAGGATTGAATGTCATCTTCTAACTCTTTTTGCTGTACAGCATTCTGTTTATTAACAAGTGCTGCTTCTCTCATTAATTGGCTCCTGATAGTGGTATTGGCTGTGGCCCATATACCCTGCTAGAAGATACAGATCCCTGATTAGAGGACAGGTAGATCTGAACGTGTGATTGTAACTGAGATTTACCCTTGGGGCTATATGACGTTGAATGTTCATATGCCAGGGCTTGCGCCCTGGCCTTGAAGGTCCTAGTTCCAAGGACAAAAGAACCGGAGATTGATCAGATAATGCGGTCTCCAAAATGAGAGACTCGCTAACTAGTTGAAGCACTTTTTGTGATGTCAAAAAAGGATCCAAGTGACAAAAGGTACCACTGGTGGGAGAAAAGAATGTGCCTTCCGCATCTGTTGGATGACTAAGACTCCAGTGGTCGTCTAGCCCTTTATCTATCATTATGTCATCCATCAGAGCTCTGTCTGCAGCATTTCCCTTGTCTAATGTACCAGTTATATTCAAAATCAGATCTCTTGCTAGATTCCAATCACCACCAATGATGTACTGCGATGCATTAATTTCTGTTATTAAGCGGTTCAGCTGTAGAAGGAATGATTTCTTTGTTTCTGTTGGAGCATAGACTGACCCCACACAAAGGTAAGCATCCCCTATGCGTAACTTAGCAAATACATAACGTCCATCCGGGTCTGCCCATGTTTTGGACACCATGACTGGGAGGTATTTGCAGATAAGGATTGCAACTCTGCATTTGCAAGTAGGACATGTGCCTGTAAATTCACATTTGTGAACACTGCTGTGAATCACCTTCCACACCCATTGTCTACATAGTTTATCGTATTCTAGTGTATCTAAATGAGTTTCTTGCGGTACTGCCACACTATATGTTTTGACTGGAGATAGGTAAGTACTTTTTTCCTCTTAATATAATGTGTAAGACCGTGAACATTTCACGTTACTGCATAGAGAGGGTGGGTGTGCGTCATACTGAAAAGTCTCTGGAAGCAAAATAGTATAATTAGAAGTGCATAATTCAAAATTAAAGGGTATAGAAGAGTGGGAAAAGATACAAATAAAAAGAGATAGAGGTACCCTGGATCACCACAAAGTCGTCAAATCGAGTTTAATAAGTACTGTCAAAAATGTTATATTAGAAAATCTAAATCAATAATATATTGGAAGCAATGTGGTGTGTTGTTTTATAAGAAAAGAGACTCAAAGGAAGGAAGTAGATGGGAACATAAAAAAAATTAAAAAATACAACTAAAAGTGTGAATTGTTTATGTAGCAATATTAAAATTCCTAAACTGTTGACCGTGGGTCTGGGCTCACTGGAGCACAGCTGCGAGGAAGGGCCCTATCAGAAATAATGAGGTAATAAGTATGGTGAACATGAGAGTAATGTTAAATAGGTGTGTCTAAGAAATTGATATTGAAAACTTATGTTGCGATCTAAATAAAACATAATATGAAGAGAAATTAATTAAGATGATACCTTATACCTTATGCCACATCAATCATATTCAGAAGTACAAAATAAGGTATCACATATATTATATATGATAGAAAGAATGGCGAAAAAGAGATTTCATTAAAAGTGGTAAATATGGGACACATGAGATGAAATATGATAGATATTAAATAGGATAGGACAATATACTATAGTATATCCTAACCTAAACCTGAAATACTATAATATAGTAGAACGTAAAGAGAATGATGCTCAGCTGAATAAAATTTGAGCAACATTTTTTGTGATAATATATAGGCTGTTGAAAGTACTTATATTGAAAATGATAGAACATAAACCTATTTTAGGCCTTCTTTAACAATAACATTTATAATAACTATAATAATCAACAGCCGAATTGGTTATTAACATTTTCAGTCCACATATGAGGAGGACTTGAGAGGCGATGGAGACTTGTCCCTCTTTGGTTCTTGTGCAGAGATAGAAAAAGTCTGTAGGGTTGAGTTTTTGTCTACTTGGAAATGATTTAGAGCAATTCCACCGTGGTGTTAACCAGCTGTGCACCGATCTTAGAGCATTGTGCCTAGAATCCACAACTGGGTGCCAATGGCGGCTGCAATCCGGAGGGCACCGGTGAAGCTCAGCACGGCGACCAGGCAAACAAAACACTCTTCTGTCGGGTTGGCATTTCCTGAAAGTGTTGGGTTGCATGGCTCCTCTTGTTTGGGCAGCTAACTGCTAGTTAACTTTACAATCAGGTTATGCTGCCCATTGCAGTCCACCTGGCCCAATCATGCCAGCCTGCTGTGTGGTGCCCGAACGCAACAGAAATATTAGATGTTGCTGTGCATTCACGATAGGTTGGGCGCAGGACAGCAGTAAAGAAAAAACACATTTAGAACCTGGGGAAGAAAGGAGCATACTGCATGGCAGCAGTTACAGTAAACGGAGGCAGTGCATGGAGGAGTGGGCGAGTAGAGAAGCTGCGCCCACCCAGGGAGTCCGGCACAGGGCAGGCATGGTTGAACACCAGCACTTCCAGAGACCGGGAGGAAGTAACGACGGCACTCATTGAAAACAAATCAATTCTATGGAGGCCATTACAGCTGTGCATGACTTCATTAACACGTGTAGTGCGGTGTCCTTCTGGTCTGCAGGCTATTGCCTGACTTCCTCCACCGTAACTCTTTCTGCAAACGGTGACAGAGTGCGACCCTCTAAAAACAAGCATTGGAAAGGTCAGAAAGTAAAGCGGTGCCTGCTGAAATATTAGGCATGGCTCCTGTATTGTTGCTAAAGCTGAGCGTTTTGCACGCATCCCACCCCGGCAACAAGGAGCAAGATGCAACACAGACTAATAAAAACCACAGTGCAGAAAAATGTGTTGCCACGTTTCTAGTAATTTTTTCAGCTATCAACCAATAAAGTTTATTTTGGGTTTACCATACCATACAAATTGAAATAAAGCACCGAGCATCATACCTGACTGTGGTGAAAACAGGCATGCCCACTGTCAATAATATAAAAATGAGTGCGTTCTGGCGCACAAAAACTGTAATTAGTGGCTTTTGCTTCCGAACCACACAGAAGTCAGTTTGACCTCAACAGTCAGTGAAAAGCCAGCTAACAGGAGCTGTGCCAACATTCAGCAAATGGCAAGCGGCAGGAGAAACTACAGGCTGCTTGCCAACACATAGAGATTACTTGATGCCACATAGAGGTAACGCATGCGCTGCCTATGCAAGGCCTAAAAAGAGCCTTGTGAACGCGCTGCAGCCAATAGTAGTCTTGCCTGTTTATGTCTGAGGAAGCAAGCAATAAACGGTCTTGGATGTGCAGAAGGATCTTTACGTGGAGGACCAAATTGATGAGCTTGTTGAATTTCTAAGGTGGATTGAAAGAGCAACCAATTTTGTGAGAATATCAAAAATGAAAGCATTAAAATTTTGGCCTTCAATATTCTCCGGGAAACCAAAGAAGCAGACGTTATCTCTTCTACTTCCGTCTTCTAAATCAACTATTTTGCTATGAAGGAATGGAAGATCTTAGTCTCTACCTTGGAAGGATTCAAGATGACTTTCCATCACTGTTATTCATGAGTCTAGTCCTTCAAGTCTAGCGTGATAACCTGCTTTATCTGCCCTAATTGATTTGGTTTCTATAGCCAAAGATGTTATTGTGATGTTCATATCTTCTAATTGACGACTGACTCTTGGATTTTCATGCAATATGCGTTCCATGTTGTCCATTGGTATTGAGTCAGTAGGAGTAGGTAAGACCTGAGGCAAACTAGTTGCAGGAGGAGTACTCCCCTTCACAGGCATATTGTTGGATTGTTTAAGAACTTCTGTAAAGAGAGGTTTTTTTAGGGGGTTTGCTTCTGTGTTTATTAGTAGACATTCGCCCTGGATTCTTGACCAATGCGCTGAAGTAACACAAAAGGTCATCTTCCTCATCTTAAAGTGGCAATAAGCAGAGGATTAAGGAACCTTTACAGGATTGGTAGACTTGGTAAAATATTCAATGTGGCGATATATATGCACAAAATGAAAGAAATCTCTATAGTAGATATTGTTCGTTGGTTGCTTAGTTTGTGTAATTTAAAATGATATTTCTTTTGTTAATCTTTATATTAAATGCTGATGCACACCTCTGCCAATATGCCAGCTTGATGAGTAACTGTGTAACCGGTATATGCAAAAGTCTGTCATTAATATCCTGATTTCAGTTCATCCAGGCATTCAATCACATATATGAAGAGGAAAGTCTCATAAGAAAGACCATTAGGCTTAACTTTTCACCTCCGATTTTTTTTTCAGGAAAGCTGCATGCATATTGAACGATGAATAAACTGCCATTTAAATCATTGCTTGCCTCCTCTAGCAGCCCCAGGTATTATACTTAGCCATATTTTGTAGGGAAAACACAGGACTTTGCAAGGTATGTGAGGTAAATTAAAAAGCTTAGTGCCAGGTAAGGCAATTCCTGTCATTTTATTATGTATCTCTGTACTTGCTGCTGTGAAGATGCTGTCGTGGGGACACGTGGTACTGTAGCGGAAGATATAAAACTTGAATTCCCATGCGAAGTGTTGTTGCGCGTCGGCAGATGTGAGAGGTGCAGCCTCGATAGGAGCAAGAGGCGTGGCTTCAGCAGAAGCAGGCAGCTAGGATCGTGAGGTGAGCTGAGGCCTATGGGTGCTGCACTCCGTCACAATCTAAGGTGAGGTGAGCCCTAGTTTTCCGTCGGAAGGATGACCAGACTTGTCTACATGCCCTTAGGTTGCATAAAATAATAGTAATTGGACCCTTTGCTTGTGGGTCAGAGTGCTGCTTCCTTCAGGGGTAAGTTATTTAGTGTTATTCTTTGCAGTAGTATTTCTATTAATTTATTTTATTTTACTGTTGGCTCGTTATTTGCTATTTTAAACATTCCAATATCTAGTGTAATTATAGTTTGTAATTACTCTTTTTTACTTTTTAAAAATATATATTTTTTTTAAGTTATGTCAATAATTTTGTGTGTTATTTTTTAATAAGCATATATTTTTATTTTATGTTTGTAAGTAATGATTTTTTAAATATATTTTAAATGTGGTATCTATTCTTTTTAAATGTTAACATTTGTTTTAAAGTTAATATAGTCTATATTAGTTAACAGTTTAAATATTTGCCTCTGTTCTAACAATGCTCTGATCTCCTATATTTTTGTTCTTGATGTTTTTCACTTTATATGCAAGGTATGTAAAGTCAATATTTGTGTCCTCAATATTATTTTGGTTATATGTTTGTGATTAATATTTTTGTTGATAATATTTTTTATATAAACGGTTATAGATTTCCTTGGGCTGTGCAAGTGGGGTTCCTTCAATTTCATTTTGTAAGACTCATGGGCCAGATTAACTATTCTTTCAAGCAAAGCAACACATCAAGGTAACATGCTGCTGTGTGCTGTGTGAAAGGGAGAGAACAGAAATGCACCATATCTGCTAGGATATGATGCACTTCTGTTCTGTCCCAGCTTCAGTGCAATGTGTGCTGCATAGTGCCAACACAAGCACCCATGCACCACGGTGCAAGGTTGCCTGCGTGATGGGCAGAGTTTGTTGGAAGGCAGATCACTTCCAACAAAATAATAACAAGATCTATAGCTCATTCAGTAATAAGGAGGGACCAATCTCAGTTGCCATCAATGCAGACGCCCTAAACTCAGTCCCTTATTCACTGGAAGCTTTTACAGCAATTACTCCTGAGCAAGTTCAGGTTTAATAAATAAAATTAAATCAGGCTCTCTTGTAGACCTGACCCCTCCACATATTATTGCATCTTTGGCCCGGCCCAAGCAGCAACCAGAACAGATATTTCTAACCTATCATTAACTACAGCCACTTTCCCTAGGAATTGGAAGACTTACTGAATTAGACCTATACTGAAAAAACCCTCAGCTGACACACAGGACTTGCAGAACTACCAACATATATCATTACTTCCTTTCTTCTCCAAAATTATGGAAGCACTAGTCAATAATAAACTAACATATCTAGAACTGAATAACTTACTAGACCCTTCTCAGTCAGGTTTCATGCATCACACAGCATGGAATCAGCATTAACAGAAGTAACTGATACTATAAAGCAAGCTTTAGATAAGGGGACCCCAATCATGCCTATCCTTTTAGACTTGTCATGCAGCGTTTGACACCATTCCCCATTTCTCATTGATCCTTGATTAAAGGCTGAGATAGTTTAATGTCAGCCGAATGGCGCTAAAATGGTTTGAAAATGTTCCCTCTGGAAGAACACATGTAGTGCAGCTGGACTAGTGTACATCACATTCCATGATCCTTGAAAAAGGGGTGCCTCAGAGGTTTATTTTTTGCCACACTCTTTTTAACATATATGTGTCCTCCCTGGCTAAGATTATTAGATCATGTGGCTTTGAAACCATCTCATATGCGGATGACACTCAATTGATAATCACGATTGATCCTGACCCTCTCTATCACTAAGGAAAAATGTTAAAACTGCATCTTAAAAACAGCAGCATGGATGAATGCAAACTCTCTGCAGCTCAACATAAATAAAATAGAGATTCTCCTATTCCGAAAGCTAGGCGAGATATGGTCTGCAGACTGGTGGCCTCCAGAACTGGGAATATCTTCAACTATGAAAAAATGGGTCAAAATCTAGGAGTCATACAGGACGATAATTTATCCATGGATGAACACGTGAAATGCATCTCGGGCACATTTTGGCCTAATGCGAATGCTCAAGAAGGTGTTCCCATGGATACCTCTCTCAGCCAGAAAGTCTCTAATTCAGGCACTATTAGTGAGCAGATTAGACTATGGCAATTCCCTACTGGTTGGGATAAGGGAAGGACTTCTCTCAAGGCTACAGGGAGTGCAAAATGCAGCAGCTCGCCTTGCTCTAAATCTGCCCCCCGGTCACCATCTGAAACCCTCCTGCACCTGCTCCACAGGATGCCCATAAAAACGGGCAGTGTTTAAGCTCCTTTGTATGGTCTTTAAAAAACTGCAGGGGAAGGTACCAGTTTATCTAAAAAATAAGCTACAACCTTATATCCCCACCTGACAACTCAGATCTATCAACCAATTCTTACTACGCCCCAAAAGGATAAATAAAACCAGAGTGAGTGGTCGCTCTTTTTCCTACCTGGCTCCCCATCACTGGAACAAATTGCTGCTTCACATCCGCTCTTGTTCTAATCTCACTCAGCTCAAAAAACTCGTCAAGGCTTGGTTATTCAATCTCTAACTGGACATAGTTCTGCTACTGATGCCTGTTACTGTGGCACTGAGAGATCCCCCTGTGGATGATTCATTGCGGTAAAAAATAATAATATAAATAATATTATTAATAATAATAATTGTTTTTGTGAAGGACCAGATACCTTACTGTACAAAAACAATCCTTAGAGGCATATTCATGTTCCCATGTGTGTTACAGAATGCAGAACACATTAAAAGAGTAAGTGTGAGAAGTTAGCCTGGCATATGATGTCCACTAGTTCTAGTGGGCACCTTGCACCAGTCTAATCAACCCTTATTGATGGGGGTTGTAAAGTCAACCTTATAGAAAGATATCCTAGTGGTAGCATGAACCAGCAGTCTTCAGGCTAAGACTTCAGTAGGCTAGTTAAGCAAGTTGTTTTACCATATATAATCCCTTTAATACCAAATGAAAGGACACCACACAAGGTATATATCACATATATATGTATTTCATCTAAACACAACCCCTCTGCACTCTTTATGAGGTCAGAGGTAAAAATAAAATACAAGTCACACAGTTAATATACGATAAATTGCACATTATACGTTATGCCTTAGGGGCCTCACAAACCATATACTAAGAAAGTGGTATAAGTACCATGTGAGAGTTAGAAAGCAGGCCTAGGGCCTGTAGAATCTCTGGGGCTACACTAAGCAACCAAAGGTTAGGAAGTAGGAGACCCACGGGAGCCGCGTGCAGTGTCTAAACACAGGCGCGGGTCACCATTGACTTTCTATGGAGTTCGTAAAAGTTACAAAGTTACAGTTTAAGAACACTTCCGGATGGACTACAATGGAACCCTTTTAAAATAGGACACTTCGAGAGTTAAGACCTGCGGGAGCACCAGAGTACTCGTGTTACCTCACCCAGGGAAGCCGGGTGCATAGGTGTCTTTTCGTGTCGGGTTTCGTCATTTTCTATGGAGAGCTGCAAAGAAGTGCTGCAGGCGACCAGAGGAAAAGTGTCCGGGTGGATCCAGGGATGGATCGGAGATGTGAAGAACCTGAAAGCAGAGGGGACAGAATATGGGTCACTAGCCAGTGACCAGGAAGATACCGGGAAGGAACCAGGTGATGTGGGGTACTTGAAGGTGAAGAAGGTGAGATTTCTCTTCAGCCACGAGGTACAGGAGGCATCAACGATGACCAGGAGCTGGATTCGGGCTGTCCCACAATGTATCTAGATGACTGCAGTGTCGGTATCCGGATTGGACCCAACAAGCCTTGGCAACCGCAACCCTTGCAGGATGTCGAGATTGGCTCTGTTGCAGACCAGCAAGGCCTGTGGTGTTTCTCATTTTTAGGAAAGCTGGAGCAAGCCTGGAGCAACCAGGATCGCAAGTTAGATTTAAGATGGCATCTTCAGGGGTCTCACTAGCCAATGGGCAAGGAGCCAGGAAGACACATTGAGCACAAATGTAAAGGCAGGGCCCACTGGACACTCGCAGAGTGTGGGGGCCTGAGCTTCGATTCAAATGGTGCTCGGGGCTGGGGCTTCTTGTACCCCAATGCACAACTTACTGAGGCTTCAGGAAAGGAGTGCAGGTAGCAAAATGCAGGATGTCCAAGATGTCCGGTCCCACGTCTCTCGTGTCCGCCACAGGTCTCAGCTTTGCTATGATGTGGGTCGGAGTCAGAGAAGTCTGGAAGTTCAGTTCTTGAGTCGCAGAGTCTTCAGGTTCAAGCAGGAGCCTTGAAACTTCAGACTGACAAAGTTGCTGTTGGTGCCTGTTTGTACAGGATGGTCACTCCAGTCAGAATAGAATGTTGAAGGTCCAAGATATGTCTTTCAAAGATTCGTCCAGGATAATCTAAAGTCCCCGGGACACAGCTCCTATACTTATAATAAGAATGGGGGCTGGATTACCTGGCTAGGTCCCTCCTATGGGTGGACCTGAGAAGGGGGTGGTTACACCCCATTCTCTTTGTCCAGTTTTGCGCCAGATCTGGGGCTGGAGGTCCCCAGCAACTGGTTTGAACCGAGCTATGCATGGAGCACCTTGTGTGCCCCAGGCAGTGTCAAGATGCATTCACTGAATGCGGCCCTCCCTGCCTCAAAACACGCACCCCTGTCTGGGGAGGTGCTGGCACCTCCCTAGACAGGAAACCTACTGTCCAGGCCGCCCTTGCTGGAATTCCCCCAGCAACAGGAGGTCAGACTCATGTCTGTGGCAGCAGCATCCATTTTGTGATGCTGAGGCTCTGTTTAACTTTAACCGGGTAAAGCAGTAACTTACATGTCTTTTCCCTCTAGAAGGGTGGAATGCTACCCCCACCGCCAGAATTGGCGGGGGTAGTATTCCAAAGTGTTTGATACCTTACACAACATGTTTTGATAAAGCCAAACCAAAGTTAGCATTAACCGCGAGGATTATAATGCACTTAAGAGTATATGGTATGGCTATATCATAGAACATCTATAAGGAGATGGTTCCGAAAGCTGCAGAGGGGCTCAGCTCATGCTAGGGCACCCTCAAACATAAAACCAAGCACTCCAGTATTGTCGAGGCCTACCATAGGAGTGGCTTATAGGTGTATATGTGTCTATATGTAAAGGTAGATATAGGTATACAATATCTAAGTAAGGGGTAATTACACCACCTTACTCAGGCTGTGTGAACAGAACTGTGGTGTCAGTTTGGGGGTGGCACAATAAATGCTGCAGCCCCTGGTAGGCCTAGGGTGCACCTATGCCCTGGGTACCTATGGTACAATATACAGGGGCTCACAAGGGTGACCCAGTAACCAATCTGGTAAGTACCTAAAGTACATGGAGTCCATTTTATAGAGAAAGCAGATATTCTGGGGCCCTGATTAGCAGGGTCCCAGGCCAACTAAGTCGAAAACCTGCAAAACACCAGGAAAAAAGTTGGGGTGGCCATATAGTTAGATTCCACCTTCCTACAGTAAGTAACTAGGAAAAATAAAGATATTTATCTTTGTTATGCCTCGGTCGGACGGGTACACCATTTTGGCACACACCCAGGATTTTTAGTCTTTGTAATCTGGAAATGCTTTAAAGTACATGGGTGGATCCATGCTCCATCTTTGTTCCACCCATGTAATGCACTCCAGATGCATGGTAATGCAAGGCAGCCCTATGCACTGCTTTGTGCTCCTTTGTATTTACTAGACCATGCAAATCAACTTTGTGTGGCATAGTAAATGTCAAACTTACTTTGTGACAAGGCTGCCCTACAAATCCTAGTAAATCTGGGACCCCAAGATTTTTAAGTATTTGGTTCTCCAAAGCTAGATGGCTTCAGCCATACAACATTTATTTATAACAGATTTCTAGACAATGTTTTGGTTGTGTTTAGTTCTATACCTTTGCCAATAGAGTGTAACTTTTTCCCAGATTTAGAAAATGTATCTTACCCACTTGGATTGTAAATGAAATTGGGTTTCTGGTTGAGGGTAGTGAAGCCCTTCCCAAGCAGCAACCACAATTTTTCTCAGTGTGAAGTCACAGGCAAATCCTAAATTAACCTGTGCTCAACCATCAGGTAGCTTGGCACAGACAGTGAGCATTATCTCAGCGGTAATGTGGAAAGAATCTATGCAGCACTTCCAACAGTAAACTAGTGAAAGCACACCACAAAAGTATTCCAAGTTAGTTTAGAAAAATAGAGTAATTTGTAATATATAAAACAAGACCAACACAACAAAATTCCAATCAGTAGAACCAGAGATGTTGGAAGTTGAAGATGTTGTCAAAAAGAGGACCAAAAGATGTAAAGTGACAACTGTGGATATCTGGTCATGCCAGACCAGGACAAAGCCAGAAGTTCACACTGACTTCAATGGAGTGCAGGCCAGCTACAGGGACCCAGTTAGGCCCGCTGAACAAAGAATCTTAAGTCCTGGTTTGTGGAGCACTGCAAGGATCTACGTTGAATGTGCAGTGCACAGCGGAAGTGACGCAGCAGTTCCAAGATATTGCAAGGCTGGGAAGGGAGGGCCAGCATCATTGTCTAGGATCCCGTCAATAATGGCTTGCGATGCGAAGTCCACCATCAAGGATGCATCGTACAGTTGGGGCAATTCACCAGTTTCAAGGAGCTGAAATTTGCAATGCGAATTCCGATGTCATCATCTAGGCTACCATTGATGAGGGGTGCAAGGGTCTGCACTGCGGATGCATCATGTAGTGGCGGTATCAAAATGATAGCGTGCTGTGAAGCGATGCAAGTCTTTGCAATGTTTTCGATCCATGCAGCAGTGACGATGCATCAGTTCTGCTCGAGGTTGCGCCATGCAGCAAAGGAGATGCATTGGTTCCTCTGGATTCACAGAGGCTGGCAGAGCACCATAGACCATTACCAATGGTCCATAACTGGGGTGGCACCACTTGGCAGAGTAGACTCAAAGATGAAAGAATTCAGGTGCGGGGTTCAAGGTTGTTGGAGCCTTCTATCCCTGGGGCTCTAGTAAAGAGGACAGCCAACTAGCCCTGGGAATCACTCTGGGGTCATGGGTTCAACAGATGCACCTCATCCCACTCACCCAAGCAAGAGGAAATCAGGCAGCAGGTCAGCACAAAAAGACAGCAGTCCAGCAGAGTCGCTGTCCTTCAGCAGCAAAACAGCCCTTATTCCTGGTAGAGTATCCACATGACCAGAGCGTTCTGAAGAGTTGTTGTCTAAGGTACAGTATTTATACCCAGTCGTGCCTTTGAAGTGGGGGAGAGGATTCTAGAGGTTTCCATTTAAAGTCCCCAGGCATCATGTCCTCCCTGTCGTGGCTCCAGTCTAAATACAGGGGGTATACAGCCCTTTGTGTAGAGGCAGGACACAGCCTATACAAGTGTAAGCCGGGCTGTGCTCAGCTTCACCCTTTCATCATGCCAGTGATGGCCCACCCAAACACACCTACATTCTCCATTGTGTGTGGCTGTCTAGGAGGAATACACAAATCCAAACTGCAGCAAGCTACACCCAGTCAAGCGACTCAGATACAGGCTACAGGTTCTAAAGGCCAGATGTACAACCAACCAATTTGCGACTCGCAAATTGTGTCACATTTGCGACTCGCAATTTGAGACTCGCAAATTGGGATGTGTAACAGTGTCTCAAACACTGTAAGCGATTTCTAATGGGCTTGCAAATTGCATGCCTCATGCCTAATAATGAGGCTGTTGGAATTTACGATCCCATTAGGAATGGCTAGCACTCCCAGGAAAGGTGGTCTGTTGGGGTCAGCAGTCCACCATGTCTGGGACTGCTTTTAAACAAACCAGTCTTTTTAAAAATGCAGCCCATTTTCCTTAAAGGAAAACAGGATGCATTTATAAAAGATAAATACAACTTTTCAGTTTCATTTTTTAAGGGTAGGCAGTGGTCCCTGGGACCACTTCCTGCTCTTAAAATATTTTCTCACATACTCACAAAAGGCAAGGGCCCCCCTTTGGGAGTGGTTTACCACCTACTTGGAGTAGATGGTAAACTGCAAGTGTTTTGCTGCTGCAAATGCGGTTGCAAAACAATTGTATTGTACATAGCATGATGACTCCCTATTAGGAAGGGACATCCCTTCCTAATAGCGGGTATCGCAAATGCTATTTTGTGAGTCAGTGACTAGCAAAATAGCATTTGTACATACCATTATCCTTTTTTGCGGTTGCAAAAAGGAAAATCTCCAGTTTGAGGCCGCAAAAAAGGGTTGTACATCTGGCCCCATATGTCTAAAGCAGAAAAATGTCAACTTTCCCAAAGTAGGGAAATCACCAGATAGCTATCTGGAAAACCCAGTGCACTGCTCTGGTCACTCAGTGACCAGAGCAGTGCACTGGGTTTTCCAGATAGCTATCTGGTGATTTCCCTATTGTATGTACAAAGGCTTGCAGGGGCTTTCACTTGGTGCACGCTAATAGTTTACTAGGAGAATCTCCATAGTGTAATTGTATAGTTTGTTAAGTCTGTTTACTGAGTACATCACAGCTGCTTTTCTTCTATAATTTTCTCAAAGTATCATTTACAAAATTGCAACTTAAATCTGACTGTTTTATGAAAGAGGATATTTCAGTAGTGTTAGAAATTAGATTGTTGCTTGACTAGGGTATGATACCAGGTCAGACATCAACCACAATCCTAGTCAGAGTAAGTGTAAGGAAAACCCTTTATTAACCTTTTCTCACCCTGTGGTAGCTTGCCACAGAGAAGTCAAGCGTTACTTAGAGGTAATGTGTAAAGTATTTATGCAACACTTCAAACAGTAAAACAGTGACAACACCAAACAAAATGAATTCACACCAGATTAGAAAAATAAAACTTAATTTAATAAATAAAACAAGATTAAAACATAAAAAACTAATCTGTAGAACTTGAGAAATTATTTTTGAAAGAATAAACTGTAAAAGAGTGCTTAGAAGCAAGAAGTGCCAATGTGGGCAATCTGGTCGTACTGGAGCGGGGCAAATCCAAAAGTACAGACTGACCGCGATGGAGCATGGGCAGGATACAAAGATCAGAGCTGCAGCCATGGAATGTGTCATGTTCCCCCTGCCGATGCTGTGATGCGACGATTTTCTCCATGCTACGGTGGTGATGCACCAGTTCTGTGGGTGATGCCCCAGTTCCAAGATGCAGCAGATCCAAAGGCAATGCGCCAAGTTTTTCCACGTAGTAGAAACAATGGGTTTCACTTCTCCATGCAGTGGCACGATACATTGGTTACGAAGCGGTGGTTCCGAAGGTGATGCACTAGTTCAGAGTGCAAGGTACTGGTCCTGTTCCCACAACAGCTGTGATGCACATTCCTGTTTACGCAGCAGAAGGTGCATCAGTTCTGCTGGAGCAAACACCTTGGACACACTTGCAAGAGGCCAGGACTAGGGTTGGCCTCACTTGGCAGGGCAGACTCACAGATTCCGGAGCCCAGGTGTAGGAATCAGGATGGATGCAAGCATTTTATGTCTATGAGACTTCAAATCAGTAGGCAAGCCAGCAAGCCCTTTGAATTAGTCTATTTTATTCTATTCTATATAGATTTCTAAAGTGCCTGGCTACCAAAAGGCTTCCCGGTAAAAGCAGAACCACAGCTTAACACCTGCGTTGAGCCAAAATCAGTATTAGTGAGATGCCAATTGTGAATAAGCCATGTTTTTAGCTGTTTCCTTAACATAACCTCATTGTCTCCCATCCTTAGGGCAATAGTAAATGAGTTCCATAGTTTTGGGACTAGACAGAAGAAGGGCCGTCCACATCATGGAGTCCTTCATGTTCGGAGCACCTTCAAAAACTGGGCAGTGGGTGACGTCAGAGCACTGCTCTGGTGATAGGGTATCAGTATGGCTCTTAGCAGCTAGGGTCCTTTTGTGTGGCTTCCTCTATGTGGTATGTTCAGGTGATGCAAGTCTAGTCCTTCTCACTCAGACAAGGGAACAGCAGGCTGCAGGGCAGCACAGCAAAGCAGAAGTTCAGTAATACAGCAGTCCAGCAGAGTTGCAGTCCTTCAGCAGCACAACAGTTTTTCCTCCTGGTCGAGTCTTCACGGGTCAAGGAGTGTACTGAAATGGTGGTGTCAGAGTTCCTGTACTTACACCCAGTTGAGCCTTTGTAGTGGCTGAGACTTCAAAGAAAGGTCTTTGGAGTGTACAGAGGTCCTCCTTTCCAGCCCTGACTCCAGATTCATACAGGGGGTACGCAGCCCTTTGTGTGGGGGCAGGATACAGCCTATTCTGGTGTAAGTTGGAGACTGTGTCCTGCTCCTTCCTCCCAGCCTACCCAGGATGGCCCACCAGGATGAGGATGGCCCATCAAGTCACATTTAAGCTCACTTTGTGTGTGGCTATCTGGAGGGAATTCACAAAGCCCAGCTGTCACCCACCCCAGAAATTTTTTTCATAGACCGGCATCAGGCACAGAATGGCTAAAGTAAGAAAATGCCAACTTTTTAAAAATGGCATTTTCAGAACTGCAATATAAAATATGACTTCACCATAAATTTTGATTTAAAATTGTGAGTCCAGAAACATCAAACTTAAAAAGTCTATTTCTTCACAATTGAGAATTACACTTCGAAAAAATGCAATAAGGTAATCCTGATGTTCTCCAAAGGGAGAGATTGGCCTTGCAGTATTGGACAACAAATATGAGAGTTTTTCAATGCCAGGTCATGTGAAACTTAAAAGTATCAGACTTGTCTTTTAAATGCAATGCACATTGCCCTCTGGGTTACCCAGGGCCTACCTTAGGGGTGACATATGTATAAAAAGGGAAGGTTGAGACCTTGCTAGAGGTTTATCTTGACAGGTCAAAATGTCAGTGTAAACTGCAGACAGGCTCTGCAATGGCAGGCTTGAGTTATGGCTAGAGGACCGCTGAAGTGAGAGCGTCAATGAGTGCTCCAGGCCCGCTAGTAGCATTTAATTTACAGGCCCTGGTCATATCGAGTATACTTTGCTCTGGAACTATAAATTAATTGAATATGCCAATTGGGAATTAGTCAATATTACCATGTTTAGGGGAGAGAGCACAATCACTTTAGAAATTGTACAGAGCACAGAGTCCTAAATATAGCAAAAACAAGGGTGGAAATATGGAGGAGGTAGATAAAAAGTTTCAGGAAAGACCACCAAAAGGCCATCAGGTCTAACAAGTATGAGGAGGGCGTGGCCAGCCAGGCAATATGGCGGACGCAACTTGCTAGTGCCCCGTCCATCGATCCCCTAATTTTCGAGATATTTCGCCTGGAGGTGCCATCTGCGACACCGATGCCCAAGTCTGGCTACCGGAGGGCGTGCTGTGTCTGCGGAGAGCTGTATTGAGTGGTTTGGCCGGCTGGTTGGGAAGTGCTGCGGATGACAAGTGTGCAATCCTGATAATGGTCGGGCCGCGCATGGACATTTTGTGTACGGAAATGGCCCCCTGCTGCCAGATGTTTGTCCTGTATTGGCAGCAGAGCCACCAACTTCGATGTGCCTTGGCGGCGGCAGCGCTTCCTTGCCTTTGGAGTGCTAGTGCCCTGCTGCGGAGTCCCTCGTGATCACAGCGACAAGTGAGGAGGTGCAGGTGTGTGAAAGAGGGTGCCCACGTCGGCAGCAGGGACAGGCCCCCTGTGTTGGTGCTTGGGGCTTTCGGGCATTTGAGTACCGTGGAGATGGCAGTGGGCTCTTGCCCTTGTCCACCCGCCATAAACGTTAATAAGGGCTGCCTGCGCGCCACCTGGGAATCCAGGCACTGCTGGCTGTGTGGAGCCAGCGGCTGAGTCGCTCGGACATTGTGCAGTACTGAAGCGTTGCCGAGGGAAGGGACCTGGTATCTCCCGAGGCCCTGTGAGGCGAGCCGTAGCGAGGCCCGCATCAAAGTGAAGACCTTCGTGGCTCAGGGGACATATAAAGACACGGGGGAGCTCCCTGACAATAGGAGATCTGATGCCCTGCTGTGGTGTCCCCTGTGCCTGCCGCTGGTGTGCTGGGACGGGCAAAGAACAAAAGACGAGAGATTGATGGCGCCGGGGCTGAAGGCAGCGTGAAGGCCCCGGTGCTGGAGTTTGAAGCGCCCAAGGGTACGGCAGCTGTAGCTGCTGTATTATACCTTTGTTTGCGCCCATATCCTGCACGGGACAGCAAGCGCTACAGGCCCCGGTACTGTGGCTACTACGGAGCTGGTGACGGTGCAGCAAGAAGATTGCCCAGGACTGCGGCGGCCACCAAGAGGGGGGTTGGGAATTGCCAGGGGCCCCACAGGGCAGTGAGGAACATGAAAAGTAATACTGCACGACCCTTCATGGGAGCTCTGACCCTGTGGGCTGCATGACATGAGGATTACCCCAAAGGCAGCCATCTGAAGAGGTACAGGCGAACTAGCTGGAGCCTGTGGGGAGCACTGAAGAGTGAAGACATGTGGCGGGCAGAGCGGTCGGTCCTGGTGGGACTACCTGAAGAGACGCTGATCTTGAAGTGGTGTGGCAGCGTGACAAGAGACGTGGTTGAGACTCCTGTGGCCTGGACAGTGAGATCAGGAGTCCCCCAGAGTCGGACAACTATGATGACCGGGTGAGAACTCTGGCATGGATGCGCGGGCGGTGCTCCCGGTAGACAGTCTGTGGGATTCTTGGCTGGTGCTGGTGGGAGTCAGTGGAACTGGGTTTGGGAAACGAGATGCCGGCGCACAACCAAAGGGGCATAAGTAAGAGACATTACTCCTAAGAGACTGTTGTAGCGCCTCGCTCTTCCACTACTAAGACGCTGCCGTGATTGTACCACTGCCTGCTAGAGACCTGATGTTGGCTAAGTTACCCTGATTTGCAGTGCACACGCCACTGGGACCTGGTGCGTCACCACTTCTGGTAGGTGGGATCTATTCTCCTGCTGGTGGGCCGATCTGACAAAGGTGATACACGTGTCCCAAGGACTGGTGCTTTAGCTACAGCGCAAAAGAGGCGTAGAGAGTAGCCGGCGAATGCCCACAGCGCAGCAACTGTTGATGGACTAGATACAGGCCAAGTCACAACAAGGACACCTGCGGGGCGCCAGCCTTGACCCTGTGCAGGGAACTGCGGGAGAGATGTCGGAGCCAACGACCACAGATCTAGCGGCAAATATGGACTCTGTCCTTGCAGCGGTGTAGTGGATTGGTGCAGCACTGGGCCACACCCGGACCTCCCTGGAACCAGAATCGACAAAGTTACCCCGGACTTCACCTTGCTTCACGCAGATCACCGGAAGCTAGTTGATAGAGTCACTACACATGACAAAACCCTGAAGGAGCTTTAGCCTGTGACACAAAATCATGCAGCCGCACTGCAGGACTTGATAGACCATGTCCACATACTGGAAGACTGGGCAGGAGATGCAGGAGGGCGCTCACGCCATAACAATATCTGCGTAGTGGGCCAGCCGGAAGGTGAGGAAGGTAGGAGCCCGGAACAATTCACCGAACGATGGCTGCAAGATCTGCTACCCCAGGGAACCTTGTCTGTACAGTTTGTGGTGGAACGGGCTCACTGTATCCTGGCCCAGAAACCGCAGCCAGGTGCCAGACTGCGTCCGTTCAAATTTAAACTGCTCAACTACAGGGATAGAGACGTGGTGCTCTCGTGAAACACGGAAAATGGACCCTCTTCAGGTGAGCGGCAGTGCAGTTATGTTTTTCCCAGACTACACCGCTCTCGTACAGAGGCGTGGGAGCAATTACACAGCTGTGAATCGTAAGCTCCGAGCCCTGGAGCTCCTTACTCGCTGCTGTTCCCTGCCCGGATACGAGTGGTCACAAAAGATGGGGCCCACTTCTTTGACTCTCCTGAGAAGACATGGGACTGGCTAGAGGAGTCGGGATTGTGGTCAGGTGTGCGGCCCTCGGGCCCAGATGGCAACAATATATTGAGCAGGAGAAGGGGGCAACTGAAGGCAGCCAGCCCAGGGGCTTGGGCTCCCACCCTTGACAATATGAAGAAGGAATGGCGAGACGTGCTGGAGGCAGTTGCGACCCTTGGATCCCCACATCTTTGTGAACGGTCCGACTGTTACAGACAAGTTATGTTGGTGACCAGCGGCTCCTCGTCACCATCCACAGAAATCTTGGAAGAGCTTGGTTTGCCAGTGATCACCCCACAAACTGCTGACAGCATTATAGGATGGAGTGACGGAATGATGTTCTTTAATACGCGCTGCTCATGCAAGCAGAATGCTATTCACTGTACTGCATAATCTGGCTGGCTAGTACGTTGGAGGGTGGTGACTCATTTGGGTTACACATCCCTCACCTTGAGACAATATCTTGGTGGGATGCCTGTCACCAGGCAAACATGGCTCCACCAGAGGTTACATACATGACTGTCTGGGTTAACAGACTCATGAGCTGCTGGCCCAGTGGGAAATTTCTGAAGCTTAGATAGTTAGCACACTAAACACACTGGCAATAAAGGGGAAGGCTATAACATGACATCACTAACACACAACCCCCATAGGTAACACATTGCCTTAGTTCAGGACTTGTCCGTGTTTCAGAAGTTTGGATGGCCATCACAACATGACTGCCCCAGATGTTCAGATGTTCATGGTTTGTTTTATGTTGTTGTATCCAATGCAGCAGTCCAACACACTCATGCAGTTCTGCAGATTTTGCTCTGTTGTGCCGTATTGCCGCTGTGAGCCGTGACCCCGTGACCCGACGCGACGCGTGACGTGAAGTGTGTTTCAGAGCGCGAGGAGCGCGAAGGGAGCCAGCCGATGTTGTAGCTGCTGGAGCCGAGTAAAGGACATAAAGAACTCGCAAATAGCAGCGTGAGTAATATAAAAACTTTTAACTTCACGAACACAATATTACTCCCCAAAGAGGTGCGAGGAGTAAGTGGAGTGGGGGAGCGAGGCATCCAGTGCCTGTGGGACCCGTGTGTCCAGGCTGTGCTCCAGCCCTCGCCCCCACCCTCGGAGGACCGATCCCAGAGCCCCGGGCCAAAACCGGGTGGCCAGGAGTGGAAAATTAAGCCCCACAAACCCAATCTTGCTACCTCCTCCGTAGGTGAGGAATTGATAGAAAACTTGGACTACTTGGCAGAATAATCTGCTTAGCCCAGATATATATTATTTTATAGAAAAAGTGGAGAAAGCCACGGGTTACGAGCGCAAGGGCAAGGCACAACAGAGGTAAGTGGAAAGAATTTTCATTTATTTCAATTAAATTGTTTTTTAAATCGAAGCACGAAAGGGAAGTGATTAAGGATTAAAATGGCCCCACGAAGAAATAAGAGCACACTAGGAACATCTAGGAAAGCAAAGCCTAGCAGCGAAAATAGACAAGAAGACCAAGAGAGTCCGACATCACCTGTGGTCAAGGAAAAAACAAAACGTCCCCAAAAGAACAAAGAGAAAACTCCCAATAATGTCCAACAGGGGGGAAGTAAGGGAAATGTAGCAACCCATACAATTAAAGAATTTGTGGGAAAACACTTCAAAATGGTTTTTTCACCGGCTAAGACTAATGCTACTGAAGAGGAGGAGGAACCATGAAAAGGGGGCACGTCACTAATCTTTGATGACCGATTGGCAGATTCAATAAATCTAGTTGACCAATCAGTACAGTCCCTGCCAGGCCAAAAGGGGACAATAATGTCACCGCAACTTTCTTCCTCACCGCGACTTTCTTCCTCTCCGCTATTCGTACGACAGACGCTGGAGGATGTAGTTAGCCTGAGTTCGAGGCACAGTGATGAAAAAACCCCAAACATAGATGGAAGTTTTAATGGCTCAGGAAAAATGGCCTTTTCAAGCAGCAATGACCATGTGGGCATGGTTAAAAATGTTGATACAAATGGGGAAAACCAGCATCCTGAGATAAACTTGGAGTCGTCGGAATCCCCAGCAGCCTCAATCTTGGAATTGATGTTAATGGTGCAAAAATCGTTACAAGGTCTGCTAGAAGTAACAATGTTAAATCATGACATTTTGAAAAGTCAAAAAATGCACCTGTCTAAAATTGAGGGAGAATTACACGGGATTAGGGTACAAATGCCCTCAATGTTAAGACCCGTCGCAGACTCGGTGATGATGAGTCAAGAAGGGGAAGAGGAAGGTGGAACAACTAAACCCCGATCAGCAAGCCAGACTGACATAGCCCCTTCCGGGGGAAACCAAGTTTATGTGTCAAGATGGCCAATGCTGGTAAAAAGAAGAAGTAAATTTATGAGTCACGGTATACTAAAGAGAGTCAGAGTGGCAAGAAGGAGGGTGAAAGCGAAGCTAAGTAAAAGAGCGATAAAAACCCACAAAGAAAGGCGTGAGTCAATAGAAGCAGTAGTGCATGACCCTAAGCCCCAGCCGCACAAGATGGCGAGTGTATCTAGATCAATGAGATTAAGACCTGAGAATCGGGACAGGGGCCTAGTGGATGAGGAAAGCAGCTGTAGAAAGCAAACCCTCCAGGAAAAGGTGATAAAACATAAGAGACAGGTGGCTTTAGAGCAAGTGACTACACCCGCCCGGAAGGCCACAGCGAAAAAGAAGGTATACTGGGAGCCTAGAGGAAGGTTGTAGAATTAATACAAAACTACACCAGGGCAAGGGTAAATTTGGAGAGGAGATGAATAAAGGGAATAAGCAACTCTATTTCGAACGAGTGAAACTGGGAAGGGGCGGAAAAAAAGCAAAAAAGTGCGCTCCTTTAAATAGGTCCTACCTTCTTAATATGTTCGCACTTTGCCCAAACCTAAAAAGTATAGGTACAGAAGACTTGAAACAGGTGGGTTTTCAAGCAAATGGCGATGGCAAGGAGGTTACTAAGGTACAGTTCTATTCCGCTCTGGCTGTCACAGCAATAATAAACGCAGAACAGGAGATTCAAAAAGAGGGGGTTAGACTAGTGCCTAAAGAAGAGCTAGGACTAGGCCGGATGGTGTCCCAACAGAGAACCTTACTAAAGTACCATGCAGGGCTAGGAAAGAGACAAGTGAAATTACCTGGAAGAGAAATGGAACAAGGGCGGGAAAATATCAATATAGTGATAAATAATTCGGACCTAGTAGAGTCCTGGAAAAATTGGAGTAATATTGAAAGCCCGGCAGGCCCCTCACAAAGCTATAGGGAAGAATCAGAAATAAATGACCCCCTAAGCGATGTAGAATAGGAAAGGGGGCAACCACGGAGCACAAATATGGTCTCTTGGAATATAAATGGGATGGGTACCCAAGTAAAACAGGAAACTCTGAAGGAACTCGCAAAAAAGTGTGAAATCATTTGTATTCAAGAGACCTGGCTCAGTGGGGAACCCCCAATAGTGGAAGGGTTTAAACAAGTTTACCGCCCAGCAGAAAAATCTACCTCTGGCCGCCCGGCCGGGGGCTTGCTGACTCTGATCTTAACATGTATACTAATAACGACTTTACAGATACCTGTGACATCTAAGTGGCTTTTGGCTTGCAGAATACAAACATCATTTGCTGATAAAAAATATGAATGTATGTTAATCCTAAATGTGTATATGCAGTGGAGCTCAAGGAAGGAATATGGGGATGAACTGTTACATTTTAAAAATGACATGGATATGCTGTGTGATAAGTATGGAAATGATTTAATGCTGTTAATGGGAGATTTTAATCATAAATTAAACCCAAAACTGATTGATCAGTTGTATATTGAAATTCTAGATGCTTGTGATGTGAAAAAAGCAGAATTCCTGGAAACTAAAATAACAACTGATGCGGCCAACTTGGGCAACTTCTTGGCGACAAAAAGTTTATTCTGTCTAAATGGGAGGACAACGCAGGATTGTCCCGCAAAGAAAACTTTTAATTATGGGACGCAAATATGCCCAATAGATTATATTTTATGTTGGCTTGGAATTTTGAATTGATAAAAGATTTCAGGATTGCCCCTGCGGAATGTAGTGATCATAAAATGTTAAAACTAGAGCTTGTAATCGCCCAACATTTAGCACGTGATATAGTTATTCCCCAAGAGATGGATTATCCAAAACGGATAACCACTCGTTTAACTGAAAAATATATCGCCAGGTTGACTAAGCTGCAACAAAAGGTGCAATTAGGGCACTTATGTGGCCAAAATTTACCTTGGTATGTTGAGAAAATAACTCAAGTAGTGGAAAGCATAAGCGTAGAATTAAAGTATGACATAAGCGCCAATAAGAATAACGGAAGGTCACAAGCAAAGCGAGAAACTTGGTTCAATCAGGAATGTTTACTAAAGAAAAGAGAAGTTAGGCGAGAAGAACGTAGCCTACGGAAAAAATTTGTGCAAACCAGGGCAGAAAATCTGTTAAAAATAAAGAAGGAATATACTACTCTAATCCGTAATGCTAAAAGGACCTATAAAGAAAAGCGTTGGGGCAAACTATTAGAAGCAATCGAAGCCAAAAATATACGGCAGTTCTGGGAGTTAATCCAGACAACAATGGTACCTGCGGTTGCCCAGATGAGTTGCGTAGTGGAAGAGGGGGCGTGGATACAGTATATTCAGCAATTATATGCCCCAAGGAGAGGGACTGGAAATGAGGTAGCTGGGGACTGGCATGGCCAAGTAGAGGATCTAAAACAAGAATGTTTAACAACAAATGTTCTTAGAACAATAAAGACCCTGAACCTAACTAGGGCAGCGGGCCCAGATAACCTACCAGCCCTGATACTAAATTCAAATCAGACTTGGTGGGCGGAATTCTACGCAAAAATGTTTACTTTAATTTTAGAACAAGGGATTATGCCCCCAAATTGGAAGGGAGCTATAATAAGACCGCTACACAAGAAAGAGGATGCATATGCCCCAAAGAATTATAGGTTAATCAACCTATTAGATATAGGAGAAAAAAAATTCTCTAAAATAGTCCTTAGTAAGTTAAAAGTCTGGGCGGAACATAGATCTATCATCCCGGTTGAGCAAGGGGGCTTCAAAGAAGGCCACTCTACGATAGATCATTGTTTTGCATTGTGGGCCCTGGCCAGGAAATCGATGGAACAAAATGGCAAATTATTTTGCTGTTTCGTCGATTTCCGAGCGGCGTTTGATACAGTAGACCGAAATAGCCTTTGGGAGGTACTCGAAAACTATGGAATGCCACAGGGATTATTGAACATCTTGAAAGAACTACATAGTGGTAATTGGGCACAGGTTATTAGAGATATAAAGGGTTCCCTAACCCAAAAAATTCCAATAAAAAATGGCTTGAGACAAGGGTGCGTTTTGGCACCCTTGCTTTTCTCAATCTTTTTGGCAGACCTCCCAGCGACTTTGGAAATTGAAAAAAGTGCGAGCCCTCGTATGAATAATAATAAAGTGTCATGTCTCTTGTACGCCGATGATCTTGTGATTTTGGATCAAACAGAAATGGGCCTACAAAGGAAACTAAATGTGTTCAATAAGTACTGTGATAAAAAGCTCTTAACAGTGAATATGGAAAAAACTAAGATCCTATGTTTTGGAAAGAGGGTAAACAATTTTAATTGGTTTTTAGGACAGGATAAATTAGACATAGTAAATGAATATAAATATTTAGGCCTCTGGTTTAATGGCGCATTAAAGTGGAATACCCACTTGGAGGCACAGAAGGCAAAGGCCTATTCGTCTGTCTGTGGGCTGAAAAAATTTAACAAAGATTATGGCGATGTGTCACACAGACCGCTTTTGAAGGCTTTTGAAGCTATGATCCCCCCACAAGTGCTTTATGGAGCTGAGGTGCTTTTTCTGAGTGGTAAAAATGGGTGGGATCGGGAAGAAGGAAAAATTGTGAAGATGTTGTTGTCCTTACCAAATAGCTCCATGATTCAAGCAATTAGAATGGAGGTGGGTTTAACATCATGGGAGGTAAAGTCCCAATTGTCTCTAATAAGATTTTGGAACCGATTGGAGACTGGTGGCGATGAGAAGGTTTCAATCTGGTGTAGAGAGGAAATTCGAGTAAGCAGCTTACGCTGGGCGCGAGATGTGAAGAAAACCCTCCAGACGGTAGCTGCGAACTTGAAATTGAGCCTTTCCCAACCACTGTTAAATATAGTGTGTACGAAAAAGATGCTTAGAGACCAAGGGCTTGATTACTCTAGATCAAAAGATATGGACTATCTAAGGCTAAAAAAATCGGTGAATTGGGTAAAAAATGAGTGGGAAAAGAAGGTTCGGTACCCATACCTGGATTTATTGCGTAGTAGATGGCTAAGATATGAAATTTTGAAGATTCGGGTGGGACTAAATCCATGGAAGACTGAAAGAAAAATAAGTGTGGCCCTGATCCATCCGGATGGAATTTGCAAATGTGGTCTAGGTGTAAGGAATAATATTTTACATATATTGTGTGATTGTACATGTATTTTAGCAATTCGGAAAAACATTTTACGTCCAATTTTTTTAAAAAATCTGGTGTCCTCACGGGCTGAGGCTATTGATCTCCTTACAGAAATGTCTTCTTTGGATATTACAATTGCGTTGGGGAAATTTCTGAAAGTAATACGAGAATATGTAATGGAGACAACAAAGGAGAATGGGAGAGTTTGAAATTATAGAGTATCCCAATTTTATGTATATGGCTCTCATAAGTGTTGTAATTATATAAAATGAACTGTGGTTTTAAATAATGTATGCTTATGGTTTTACAAGTGCTGTAAATATGTAAAATGAATTGTGGTTTTAAATGTCTTATCACGATACGCGATCCATTGTTCTATGTATGGTTTATAGACTATGGTCTAAATAAACTTATGTGTTAACAAACAACAAAAACACTCATGCAGTCCCCTAGCTCCGCATCCCACGAGATGCCCCGCCCAATACCTCGCCCCTGGTATCCCTTTTGATCACTTCAAGCAGTAATGGTGCAAACTGATATAATCACATGGAACATACATGGCATGTACAAACCTGGGCATCATTACTCCATATTTACAGCGACACTCATCTGCAATCGCCCTACTGCAAGAAACACACATGTCTAAGCCGGAGCTCGATAGGCGGCATAGGCACTGGAGAGGGCACATTTACTGCAAAACATATTCGGCAAACGCGAGGGGCACACTATTTTGGGTGAGGGCAGTACCCCATTCGTTTGCGAGGACACCGTGATAGACCCTGATGGCCGATACACCTTAGTGAAGGGGACACTTAATGGGCAGCGGGTGCTTTTAGGCTCCATATATGTCCCAAAACACAGATCAATCCTCGCTCCTGGCGCGACTATCTGTAATACTGTCTCCTTACATTGAGTTGCCCTGGTTGTTGGGAGGTGTAATGGCTGCCCTTTTCTGGCTCTTTTAAGAGGGAGAATGATGGAGAGTGACTCCAGCCTATCACCCCCATAGGATAGGGATTAGGACTATAGACAGGGCCCCTGCCTTCCATATATTAGAGCATTTTCGTGTCACTTTCCTTAGTGTAGGGCTTATGAATTTAAGTTAGGGGTTAGATATATAAGTATTAGTCATGATTTGCCCATTTGCTAACATGTTAGGATATTTTCCATGGAGTTACGCATATTGTGGGCCCTGTAGGCCTTAAACGAGACAGACTCCATTTTGCTTTCTGCCCGGTAGCTCGAGAAGGCTTTCTAGGTGAAGTGTAATGTTTTAGTTTCAAGCTGTTGTTTGCTTGGAGAGAACCGGCTCAGGCTGGCCCTTATCGAAGGAATGTATTTTTCTCCACACCGAAGACAAAACTTCAGGCCGGCCGGCTGGGAACGTGTCCTTGGTACGGGGAGGTACAAGAATTTGGTGGGCGGCAGGTTACTGGCCGTAGCTTTCCATGAAGGAACGGGCTTTGATATTAGCGAAGGTGTTAGTCAGTTTGTCAGTTAGTCCGTAGGCGGCATCTAGCCGTTAGCATCTCTGCGATTAATTATTTCATGGCGGACAGTTGCCATTTTTGAAGTCCGAGAAAGATTTAAGACCGAAACTCTCTGAGAAAGACTGAAGGAGAATTAGCGCGGAGCGCACTGGCACAGAGAGAGAGAGAGACGGTAGCTAACAACCAGCAAGGTTCCGGTGCCCTGGAGGGAAGCAGACGAGGTTGAGCCTAGCGGTGCAGACGTGTACTTGTGACGGCTGGGGTGTGACTGCGAGGCGAGCCAGGACACAGAGACGAGAAGGGAACCTAGATGACTGCCGAGCCCAGACTTCATATTAACCAGGTGATCTCCGCCCTTTTCCCAATTAGCGTGCACTCTAATCTTTACCTTTTCTTTGCAGAAATTATGTTGCATAGTAATGTGATATGTGTTTATTGCCAATAAATATCCTAGTTCTTATAGAACTACCGTGTGCCTTGTGTTCCTGTTCAATCTTGGTAAATGCATCTTCTAGTCGAGAGTTGTTTATGCGAACGGATGTAAAATCCCGATCAGGTAAATAGTGATCGAACAAAGAGGGAGTGAGTGGACCTTTGATGCCAAGAATAGGAGGTACATCATATAATTTGGGAACCGTATTAAAAGTCATTATTATAGTTTTATCCCGAGTAGATAACTGAGACATTGTCCTGATGACTGTGCATAGGAATGTGGTCGTCGTTGATATGCAGCGTTAGTGAGAACGCTGGGGAGGATTACCAGAGTGTATACCCACAAGATTGTGGCTTGCATAAGTGAGAGCGCCAGGGGGGATACTAGCGTGGAGATCTACCGGATTGTGGATCGTTTGGAAAAGGGAGCATTGGGTTCTGCAGGCCCATGTGTAGACACACCGGATTGTGTGTCATATCTGCCCTAGGGTAGACCGGTCTGGGTCGGGGTGGCCGCGAGACCAACTGATGTGAATAAGATATTGTAGAAAAATCTATGCATGTGTATTGCTATTCCCCATCCTTAGGTGCGACCTGTATATATATATACCTGCATATCTATTCATTGTGAATACGTTCTAAGGAGGGAAGGTGAGTACGTTTTGGCTGGGTCATAGGGGCCCCTGGGGGCTGATCCCATCTAAGCGGAAAATCCGGCCATTACATCTGGCGTCACAAACTGTTTACGAAGCCTGTGTGCATTGTGTTGTTTTAATCCTGTTGGTTTGCGCTCGGCTCGTACGTATAAAATTTTGTTTATAATTGTGTATATAACTTTTTTGTGTCAATATGTTTGCGAAAAAATCTCCGTCGGTTTTCAAGTTACCGATTCAGATTCCCGGCTGGGAGTGAACGCCTTACGAGGCTTTGGCCCGCGAGTGGGCTGATTCTACTGGTTGGAGTGAAAATTGGTCTTCTTGCTTGGAGCAGGCGGAGCCTGCCGATGTGGTATCATGCTTACAGAAAGCGCCGGTAGTGAAGGGTGATGAGCTTCCTATTTTAGGACGCAGAGGTTGGATTGTTCTTAATGCCTACAGAATTCTGCATGAAAAGTTTGTTCAGCTACAGAAGCAGTTTAAGGACATGGAAGGACAGTGTGTTGAGTTGCAAAATGCGCATACTCTTTTGCGCTGTCAAAATAAATTGCTTGCCGACAAACTTGAAACATATCAGACCATTGCCGAAAGGGCTGCGGTCCGCATTGCACGATATAAGTATAAACATCGTCGTGGTCGGGTATCTACACGTAAAGTGCGTCTGGTTGTAGCAAAAGCCGGTATGGATTGGAACCCCGATGAGTGGGACGGTAATATCTGGGATTCACATACTTCTGACTCCTCGGCGGAGGAGGGTGACAAGCGCGAGTCTTCTCGCTCCGGACGTGATTGTAAATCTGCTTTGTGTACTGATATAGGTCCTCACAGCGACCGTGCTCGTTCTTCCCGTTCGGATGACGTAGCTTGCCCTGATTGTTCTACTAAATCTAAGACGCGGGCTTCCTCGGAGGCTCTTCCTGAAGTTTCTGCTCACCCTGTTTTTCGACGTAAATTACAACAAGCCCCTGGTAATCCGGCTGGTATAGCTTTAGACTGTATTGAAGATTTTACTCAGCAGGAGGTTAGTGACATTTTACAACGATTTCGACAACGGCCTGGTGAGGCCTTGCTTACCTGGATGGTGCGCCTTTATGAACTCGGCGCTGCCGGTATTTTTCTTGATGCTGTTGATTGCTTGCGGTTTTGCTCTTTGAGTTCTGATTCTACAATTCAAGATCATTTTCGAAATTATAATGGTGCTGGTCAAATTACTTTGCTCCAGCGTGCGTCTGACGGCTGTAATCATAAATATCCGACTGAGTCTGATTGGCCCACTGATGAAAAACCATGGTACACTTTGCGCGATGCGTCGCAACGTTTAAAGGAGGAAGTCATGAAAACGGCTATCTTTCTTAGTACTGCTGATAGGTTATTGGATGGTCTTTTAACATCTTCTGTGCGCAATCGCATTATCCATTCTTCTCCTGTTGCTTACAAGCAGGTCATGATGACATTATTGATTAATCAAACTGGCAATCCTTTGTCTGCTGTGCTTGAGTCTGTTCGTCAGCTTGGTGAGCTGGGTGAGTGGTTTAAACCTGAAAGACAATCTCGACCTGAGGGTCGTACTGGTGGGGACTATAAGTTCTCTAGACGTGACATGTTTCTTGCTCTCATTGCTGATGGTGTCAAAAGGGAGGACATTGACGGTGAGCCTAATAATCGCTTATGGGACATGTTTCGTAAGCGTGGTTTGGATCGAAAGGAGGGTGCCCGTCGTGTGCGAAAGAATGAGTATGACCGTGGTTCGGATGACAGTGGTGATGAGAGGCGACGTGTGAATTCTGATCGCCGTGATGATCGGCGTTATGAACGTGATGGATCCCCTCATCGTAATGACGGGAGGGGGAGAGAGGATGATCGTGAGCGGGGGAGAGATGATCGTGTTTCCAACCGACGAAGAGATGAAAGGAGTTATTCCCCTGACATGAGAAAAAGAGAGGATCGTAATAGACTTTCTGACCGTAATTCACAACTTTTTGAACATGACAATAATCCGTTTCGTACTGGAGACGGATATGAACAAGATATTTTGATACCAAAGAAAACTGAGAGCATTTACCCTGATTTGTCTTGGTTGACGGAACGCAGGAAAAATGACTAGGAAATAGGTCAAGCTCCGGTACACAAGTGGGCTCACAGAGACAACAGACCCTATGTAGATATTGAGATTTTTTGGAAACATCGTAATATCCAAAGGGCCCGAGCATTAGTTGATACTGGGGCGGAGGCCACTTTAATTCATGGTAAATCAAAGAAATTTCATGGCCAGTCTTTTACAATTACTGGTTTGGGTGGTAAAGAAACACCCGCGGTTCAAACTGCACTTGAAATTAAAATTGGTAGGATTCCTCGTAGAGAATACTCTGTGTTGGTTGTACCACTTTTGGAATATATAATTGGAATTGACATTTTGAAAGGAATGACTTTGCATTTGGATGATGGTTGTTATCAATTTGGAACTAGACAGTACATTTCGACCAGACCCGTACGGGTTGGCCGTTTGCGGATGCCACCTATTAAAATTCCTTTAGCCACGAAGGTGATTTCTCAGAAGCAATATCGTATCCCAGGTGGTCATGAAGAAATTTCTGCTACAATTCAGGATTTGGTTGACGCGGGAGTCATAACTCCGGTCACATCTGCTTGGAATAATCCCGTTTGGCCCGTGCGCAAAAGTGACAATTCTTGGCGCATGACTGTTGATTATCGAGAATTGAATAAAAACACACCTAAATTGACTGTTGCAGTGCCTGACATTGTCACGCTAATTTAGAGAATTCAAAAGCATCCAGGTACGTGGTATGCTTCTATTGATATTGCTAATGCTTTCTTTTCAATCCTGATTGCCCCTGAATGTCAGGAACAGTTCAGTTTTACATGGAATGGACGTCAAATGACGTTCCGGAGTCTTCCTCAAGGCTATGTACACAGTCCTACGATCTGTCATCGGCTGGTGGCAGAGCATTTGTCTGAAGTGCCCACGAATCCACGAGTTCAGGTCTGTCATTATATTGACGACATTTTGATTCAAGGTGAAACGCAAGACCAGGTACAGTCCCATTTAGATCAGATCCTTGACTGTTTGCGAGCAAAAGGTTGGGAAATTAATCCTGACAAATTACAAACTCCATCCCAGAATGTGAAATTTTTAGGAATTAATTGGCATGAAGGTCACAGAGAAGTGATCCCACAGGTAAAGCGAAAAATACTTGATTTTGCAGTTCCTAGGAACAGGAAAGAGGCTCAATGCTTCATTGGTTTGTTTGGATTCTGGCGTCAGCATATTCCCCATCTAAGTCAGATTCTGGCTCCATTGTATCGAGTCACTCGTAAAAAGAATGCGTTTGAATGGGGTGAGTCTCAACAGACTGCTTTTAATTTGGCTAAAGAAGCTATTCAGTATGCCTTGGATTTGTGGCCTGTGAGTGAAGGTGATGTGGATTTGAATGTGTCCGTGGAAGGTCTGTATGCCAATTGGAGCCTGTGGCAAAAGCAGGGCAGACAAAAAGTGCCATTAGGTTTTTGGACCAAAAAGTTACCTGAGGCTGGTGAGCGTTACTCGCCCTTTGAGAAACAATTGCTTGCTTGTTATTGGGCTCTGGTGGATACCGAGCAACTGACCCTAGGCCATGCTGTAATTTTGAGGCCCGAAATTCCCATTATGCAGTGGGTTTTGAGTTCACCGAAGTCCCATCGAATTGGACATGCTCAGGAGGCGAGTGTGATTAAATGGAAATGGTACATTCAGGACAGGGCACGTGTGGGTCCGAAAGGTGTGGCGGTTTTACATGAGCGAGTGGCGCAGGCGCCCTCCAATGAGACTGAAAGTGAGTGTTCGGTTCCCGTCGTGCAGGAGTCTCCCGTTAAGTGGGGTAAATCATTTGATGATCTGTCCGTGGAGGATAGAAAACATGTGTGGTTTACGGATGGTTCAGCGAAGTTCATCGGTGACAAAAGACATTGGAAAGCTGTTTCGTATAACCCGATCACGCAGAAATTATTGAGTACGACTGGAGATGGTAAGAGTAGTCAGTATGCTGAACTCTATGCAGTTTACCAAGTTTTGAAACAGGAATTGCCTGGCACATGTCATATTTTCACTGATTCCTGGTCCACTGCGAATGGACTGGCGGTATGGTTACCAACATGGCATTCTCATAATTGGGAATTGCATTCAAAAGAATTGTGGGGAAAGGAATTATGGCAAGAAATTTGGGAACTGCTCCCGCAGAGTACTGTAACAATCTTTCACGTGGATGCTCACACTCCAATTGACTCCCTTGATAAATTTTTCCATAACATTGCAGATGAAAAATCTAAAATTGCTGAGGCAGTGGTGGACATGCAAGATTCTGATTTGGCGGGATTGGCGAAGTGGGCCCACCAGAAAGCAGGACATTTTGGAGAGAAAGCCACTAGCAGGTGGGCTGCCGATAGAGGAATTCATATTCCTTTTTCTTTAATAAAAGATGTCATTCTACATTGTCCCATTTGTCAGCATTCTAGAAAAAAGGAGGTGCCTCAAATTGTTCGAGGCCACTTGCATCGAGGTAAATTGCCCGCTCAAATTTGGCAGATTGACTATATCGGTCCGCTCCCTATGAGCAGAAATTGTCAATATATTTGTACAGTTGTTGACACTTATAGTGGCCTTTTGGTCGCTTTCCCTTGCAAGAACGCTACCCAAGTGAATACCATTAAAACCCTGGAGCTGCTTATTTTGTACTATGGTGTCCCATTCCAAGTTCAATCAGACAATGCATCCCACTTTCGTGGAAGATTGGTGCAGGAATTCTGTGCGGAAAATAATATTGATTGGGTGTTCCACATTCCGTATTACCCACAAGCTTCAGGACTGATTGAGAGAATGAATGGTTTGTTGAAAGAACAGTTGCGTAAATTAACTGATGACCGATACAGCAAATGGAGGGATGTGTTGTTTCAAGCTTTATTGATTTTGAATAATCGCCCTTTGTTACATGCTGAATCCCCTTTGATGCGTTTGTTTCCTCCAAATGTTGATGTAAAGCCTAATTCTTTGTCAAACACTATCATGTATTGGGAAATTACCCCCGGTGCTTTGGCTCCATGTAGAGCGACCCCAGGTTCCGCAGGCCTCGACCTGCATGCTTTAAATGATGCAAAATTACCAGGAAAAGATCGAATCATTGTTGAAACTGGCATTGGTGTCTGTATACCTGCCGGTAGTTTTGGATTAATTGCCCCTAGATCTGGCCTGGCCCTGAAAGGCGTACAAGTGCTCGGAGGAGTAATTGACAGTGATTATCAGGGAGAGATTAAGGTTCTCCTGCTTAATAGCAGTGAGACTGATTTGTTCATTAAAAAGTCTGACCGTGTTGCTCAGTTACTGATTATGCCTGTCTTCAGTGGTGAAATCAAAAAAGGCTCTGCCCCAACGTTGCTAACTGTGCGAGGACAAAAAGGCTTCGGATCATCTGATCTTCCTGGAGCTAAGATATGGGTGCAATCGCCTAAAAATCCTCCTGAACAGGCTGATATTATTGCGACCGGTCATGACAACACCGTTTTGGTGATGAAGCCAGGGAAAGATGGCTGGGAAGCTGTCCCAGCTGATAAATGTTACCTACGAGAATGATTAAGGCCTGTGTTTGTATTCTTTCAGATCATTCTCTGGACTGCTGCTGCAGGATGTGTCGGCGCTGGACTCCTTTTGGCCTGCTACGCCGGGAGAGGAGAGGATCCACCGACGCCGGTTGATGGGATAATCCGAGCTCCGCGGTCTGCGTGGAGTTCTTCATCTAACTTTTGGATTACACTCGCAAAGTGAGTGACAAACTCTCCGCATTTCTGTCTTACTCCAATGAAGTCTGTCACTGACATATTAGCGACCTGTCTGGTTGCCGTCCCTGCATCTACCGAGACTTTGCGACATATCTTTAATATCTCGAATGCCCGACCAAATGTTATTCTGGGCGATTTTGCGGCCCACGAATTTTGTCCCTCATGTACTGCTCTTCCAGACCTCGATATCCCTATTCATTCCCGAATTACTACTTTTAATATTACCCCTGGAGACCTATGTTTTATAATGACATGTGATCCTAAGGCTATCACCGAATGCATAAAGCTTAAAATACAGGCTGCAACTTCTTTTTCAGCTCATCAACGATTGCTGTGTTTAAAGAGACTTCCAAATTCATGTCTTTCTGTGAAAAATAATATGACATGTCAACGTTTATTAGTTGCCCCTAGTTATTATCGTTCAATGTTATTGCCAGCTGGATGGCTCTTCTCGTGCGGAAATTCATCTTGGCCCTATATTCCTGCAAATATTTCGGGTGGCCCATGTGCCATCACTAGATTGAGTTTATTAATGTTTTCCTCACATCCTAATTCACATTCCCGTATTGTACGTGATTCAATGTCATTGCATGAGGATTGCGATTCCTCTGTCCACCTTTATTCTAAATCAGAATACCTTGGTTTAGCTTTTTCTATTATTGGAGTGCCTGCATTGGCCGTTTATAATGCCAAAACGATCGGCAAGATGGCCTGTTGGATGGTTAAGTCCATCAACCAAACATCTACTGTTTTATCTGACCTTTTATTAGACGCCCAAGGCGAACGTAGAGCTATTTTACAGAATCGCGCTGCTATTGATTATCTTTTGTTAAAACATGGACATGAATGTTCTGATTTTGAGGGCCTATGCTGTTTTAATTTGTCTGACCATTCTAAATCAATCCAATCCCATATTGAAAAACTCCACGACTTGACTGCAGAAATTAGACAACACATAGATCAGGGTTTCTTTGACTGGCTCTTTAATTGGCTACCTGACTTGCATTCTTTACGACAGATTTTTGGGGGAGTTATTGTTGCTATTTGTGTCCTGATAGCTATTTGTTGCTTTATTCAGTGCATCCCTTCCCTGCTCCAATTTTTTAGACTTAGTAAGAGACATAGATCAGTTAATTTTGTTTCCTATTATTCTTCTACTGATGTTAGTTCTATTTAGTCTGTGGATAATAGACTGGAGTCAAGGGGTGTAATGTAATGGCTGCCCTTTTCTGGCTCTTTTAAGAGGGAGAATGATGGAGAGTGACTCCAGCCTATCACCCCCATAGGATAGGGATTAGGACTATAGACAGGGCCCCTGCCTTCCATATATTAGAGCATTTTCGTGTCACTTTCCTTAGTGTAGGGCTTATGAATTTAAGTTAGGGGTTAGATATATAAGTATTAGTCATGATTTGCCCATTTGCTAACATGTTAGGATATTTTCCATGGAGTTACGCATATTGTGGGCCCTGTAGGCCTTAAACGAGACAGACTCCATTTTGCTTTCTGCCCGGTAGCTCGAGAAGGCTTTCTAGGTGAAGTGTAATGTTTTAGTTTCAAGCTGTTGTTCGCTTGGAGAGAACCGGCTCAGGCTGGCCCTTATCGAAGGAATGTATTTTTCTCCACACCGAAGACACAACTTCAGGCCGGCCGGCTGGGAACGTGTCCTTGGTACGGGGAGGTACAAGAATTTGGTGGGCGGCAGATTACTGGCCGTAGCTTTCCATGAAGGAACGGGCTTTGATATTAGCGAAGGTGTTAGTCAGTTTGTCAGTTAGTCCGTAGGCGGCATCTAGCCGTTAGCATCTCTGCCATTAATTATTTCATGGCGGACAGTCGCCATTTTTGAAGTCCGAGAAAGATTTAAGACCGAAACTCTCTGAGAAAGACTGAAGGAGAATTAGCGCGGAGCGCACTGGCACAGAGAGAGAGAGAGACGGTAGCTAATAACCAGCAAGGTTCCGGTGCCCTGGAGGGAAGCAGACGAGGTTGAGCCTAGCGGTGCAGACGTGTACTTGTGACGGCTGGGGTGTGACTGCGAGGCGAGCCAGGACACAGAGACGAGAAGGGAACCTAGATGACTGCCGAGCCCAGACTTCATATTAACCAGGTGATCTCCGCCCTTTTCCCAATTAGCGTGCACTCTAATCTTTACCTTTTCTTTGCAGAAATTATGTTGCATAGTAATGTGATATGTGTTTATTGCCAATAAATATCCTAGTTCTTATAGAACTACCGTGTGCCTTGTGTTCCTGTTCAATCTTGGTAAATGCATCTTCTAGTCGAGAGTTGTTTATGCGAACGGATGTAAAATCCCGATCAGGTAAATAGTGATCGAACAAAGAGGGAGTGAGTGGACCTTTGATGCCAAGAATAGGAGGTACATCATATAATTTGGGAACCGTATTAAAAGTCATTATTATAGTTTTATCCCGAGTAGATAACTGAGACATTGTCCTGATGACTGTTCATAGGAATGTGGTCGTCGTTGATATGCGGCGTCAGTGAGAACGCTGGGGAGGATTACCAGCGTGTATACCCACAAGATTGTGGCTTGCATAAGTGAGAGCGCCAGGGGGGATACTGGCGTGGAGATCTACCGGATTGTGGATCATTTGGAAAAGGGAGCATTGGGTTCTGCAGGCCCATGTGTAGACACACCGGATTGTGTGTCATATCTGCCCTAGGGTAGACCGGTCTGGGTCGGGGTGGCCGCGAGACCAAATGATGTGAATAAGATATTGTAGAAAAATCTATGCATGTGTATTGCTATTCCCCATCCTTAGGTGCGACCTGTATATATATATACCTGCATATCTATTCATTGTGAATACATTCTAAGGAGGGAAGGTGAGTACGTTTTGGCTGGGTCATAGGGGCCCCTGGGGGCTGATCCCATCTAAGCGGAAAATCCGGCCATTACAGGAGGGGATTTCAATGCGGTCCTTGATGTGCACATGGACAGATCCTTCCCGCCGCTTCGGGCAACGACTGCAACCTCCAATGCACAGGAGCTTGCGGACTGGTTGACACACCGAGCAATACTAGATGTATGGCGTATCTTGCACCCTACAGACCGCATTTACTCCTATTATTCAGCAGCTCACGGTTTACATGTGAGGTTGGATCGGATGGTGGGCTCGCAGTCTCTGGTCCCCTTTGTTGAGGTAGCGGAATACCTAAGTAGGACACATTCCGACCACAATCCTTTACGGCTCCGACTGAACTGGGATCTTGGTTGCACCCCATACCCACCTGGCGCCTCCAGCCTGCTGCACTGGAGGACCCAGAATTCCGTGCATCACTGGGATTAGCTGCCCCAGAATTCTTTGAGAATAACGAGGGGGCGGCGAGCTCTGCACTAGTGGACGCCCACAAAATAGCTTTTAGGCGACACTGTCTTGGGGCCACCTGGGACGTAGCTAGAAACACAACTGCTCCAATATGAAAGAGAAGGAGAGGGTGGACAGTCAGGACAATTATAAGACCTCAGGGCACAGCATGCAGACCTTATGGAGAGATTGCGCTGCCATAATTACCCTGCCCACACAGCTCGCAAACATGCCAAAGCTGACAGAACGGGCCGACTTCTGGCCTGGCTGCTGAAGGAAGAGAGTAAACATGCGCCAATCGAGGCAATACGCACGCCATAGGGCTCTCTGGTATACACACAAAGGGAGATACACAGGTGATGACAGACCATCACACACGACTGTACCAATCCAGGGGGCGTTGCTTCGAACCTGACCTAGAGAGACTTTTCACATCGATTCAGCTACCGACAGCCTGCCGGGCACACCAGGAGGCCCTTAATGGCCCCCTGGAGGAAATCAGAGAGGCAATTGGGTCCATGGCGTCCGGGAAGATGCCAGGTCCGGATGGACTGCCTGCTGAGTATTACAAAGCTCATCTGGACATTCTGACGCAGCATCTCCACACTATCTACTCCATGGCCATGATTGACAACGGGTTGCCGCTGTCAATGCGAGAGGCTTACCTGATGTCCCATCTCAAGGCAGGGACCCCGAAAACCTAGGGTCATATAGGCTTTTGGCGCTCCTGAATGCGGATTACAAAATAGTTGCTAAGCTGTTGACGGAACGCCTGGCGCCGGTGGTCCCCGAGTTGGTCTATACCGACCAAAATGGGTTTGTACCCAAGCGCAGTACGTCGTTGAACCTGCAGGGGTTCTTCAGCCTGGTGTTAGATCTTGAGAAGGCATTTGACTGCTTGGAGTGGAGCTATCTTGCGGAGGTGTTGTCATGTTATGATTTAGGCTGAGAGATTCTAAAAATTGTGGGCCTGTTATACCAAAACCTCACAGTCCGGGTGCGGTTAGGGCCATACGTCTTCGATAGCATCCGGATATGCAGGGGAAGCAGGCAGGGATGCCCGCTATCACCCCTCCTGTTCGCGCTGGCAATCAAGCCTCTGGCAGCAGCCTTGCGAACAACATTGGGAGTGGGAATACCTCTAGGAGATGAAACGCATCAGGTCTTGCTGTACGCAGATGACCTTTTAGTCTTCGTGAGGGATGTAGGAGCTATTCCGGTTCACCTAGAATATATCTTATGTGACTTTGCCGCTCTCTCTGGACTCCGGGTGAATGCCAATAAATCTTGTTTATATGCATTCTGAGGGGACATTCAGGACCCGGGCTATTTTCTGGCTGGCACGCAGGTGCAGTGGAAGGCCGACACGTTCCGCTATCTGGGAATCCAGATATACCGTCAGCCGGCTGACCACTTTAATGGCAATCTGAGTAGCCATAAAGTCCCAAATGAATTTCTAGAAGACTCTCCCGCTCACAGCCACAGGCAGGGTGGCGTTATCTAAGATGGTGATCCTTCCATGCCTCCTATATTACTTCGCCAACCTATCATTGTATGTCCTGGTGGCCTTTTTTAACAAACTCGCTACACTCCTTGGAGACTTTCTTTGGGATAATGCGCACCATAGGATAGCGCTAGCGAAGTTATACTTGCCCACGGATCAGGGGGGCCTAGCTTCACCCTGCTTTGAGCACTAATATTTAGCTGCACAACTGCTGTGGATAGCCCGATGGCTCGCGGACAGAGGCCGAAAGGATATTACGAATACAGCACCCCCTCTTTTTGGACTGCATTACTGGGCTTTTTCACCCCTCTACTAAGGTGCCAACACCGGCGCCCCTCCTCTTAGCAGTGGCTTACAAATGCTTCCGCCGCTGCCTGCACGTTACTAAAGACCTATTTCCTTATGCGCCTGCCATACCGCTAGTGGGCTCCCCCAGCGGGCCTGGGGTGCTCACATCCCTGGAGCTCCTGGAGTGGCACGAAGCCGACATACAGAACTTGAGAGATCTGTATAGGGATGGCATGCTTCTGTCATTTGAATCCCTTACTGAAGAACTGGGGCTCCCGCAGGGACTTTGTTTAAGACACAGCTCTTCGATCACTACACTGACCTCTACATGGGGGGCCATGAAGTAAGAGCTGAGTCAGCATCTTACCATACAGTATCTCCACGTAATGGGTCAAGGGCGACACTTAATCCAGTGGTTTGCGGCATCCCTCCGCACGCATGCAGCGATAAAATTAGACTCACTACCAATCGGGTGGGAAGAAGACTTGGGGAGGCAGCTGGAAGATAGGGAGTGGGAAAAGATATTGAAGAGTCCTAAGCGAATTCCCAGAAATCTGCGGTTCCGTTCAATTCAATTATTCATAGTTCACAGGGCATACCTCACTCCGGAAAAGATCAATAGGTATTTTCATTGTGTGGATGCAGCCAGTCCCCAGTGTGCAGAGGTGGGAGCTGGCCTAGTGCAAATGTTGTGGGGTTTTCACACACTACATACCTACTGGTGGCTATTAGTGAGACATTGTGCACGTGCACGAGCCGCAACATACCTTTTGAGTGGCCTACTTTCTTATTACATCAATTTAGTAGGATCTTGGCTACAAAAGTCACTTCTCGCTTCCTCAATCTTGGGCTAGTAGTTGCCAAGCGCTTCTTAACAAAGAGATGTAAGGTGCAATCCCCACCACACATGAGGGCATGGAGGTATTCCCTCATAGCATGGGCTAAAGCAGAAGGAATTGGCATCATACGGGAGGAAACACTGGGCCTGCGTAAGACGCTGATAGCAACGCAATGGGAGGGTCTGCTTCAGGTCCTTATGCGCATGGAGGGGGCAGCCTAGAACAGCGGCCGGACATTGAGAGAGACATTCCTGCAACCTGAGAGGGGCGACATGTCAGGTGCACCCTCATCCCACCACGCAGGCACATTTATACTAACCATCAATTAGACAGAGATGCAACTATGTCTGTTGGTTGGCGTAGCAGCTTTGTGGAGAGTTGTGGGATGGGGCAAGGGACGGGTGGGAGACAGATGTAGTTACAATGGGGGGGAGGGTGTGGGGACTAAGGCCTAGATGTAGGTAATAGCAAATTACCGAATGGTAAATACCGAATTTTACCGATTCGGTATTTACTATTCGGTAATTGCTATGTAGGTAAAAAATTCAGTAAAAATACCGAATCGGTAAGATTCGGTATTTACCGATTCGGTAATTACCGAATCGGCATTTGCCATTGATGCCTATGGGCCTTGAAGCCCATAGGATTCAATAGCAAATACCGATTCGGTTATTACCGAATCGGTAAAATTACCGATTTCACAAGGGAGACAGGGTGTCACTTTGACAGCCTGTTGCACCCCTGTTACTGGCTTGTGTGCCATGTGACACACATACATGCCCTTAGGGCATGTCTGTGTGCCACATGGCACAGGTTTACATGCACAGATATGCATGTACACTGGAATTCGTTATTTACCATGTAATAGTATTACATTGTCAATAACGAATCGGTAATGGCCTGTGGCACTGTTTCCAGTGCCACCTACATCTGTATTTACCGATTCGGTAAATTTACCGATTCGGTATTTTACAGAATCGGTAAATTTACCGAATAGGTAAATATACAGATTCTGTATGTTTTAAGGCCCCTAGATCTCCATTAGCAAATACCGGTGGGTAACTGCCAAAATCGTCTGTTACCGACCGGTATTTGCCGACCTACATCTGGCCCTACGTGAAGAATGTGTAATCAGAAGTCAGACTCAGCTGCTGTGGTTGGGTTTTTTCAGTTACTGTTTGATTACTTGATAACATCTGTGCGTTCACACAAGATGTATGATCTGTAACACTCTGCATAACATGTCTCCAGGACCACATTATGACCGCATTGTGGACTTTACCTCTGCTGACGCGCACATATGTTGTAGTTCCAGCTGGAACTGTGGCTATAGGGTCACCAGGATACACGGTGGGCATCCCAAGCTTGTATGTGAGCACTGAGGGTCACTGTCAGAAGACTCTAATTGTGGTTGTAATTAAATGTTGGGTATTGTCTTGCATACACATGTAAACTCTGTGAAAATACTAAAACAGATTTAGACAAAAATCAGGTCTCTGGGAAGAAAATCATGATTTTCTGCCGAGTAGACTGTGAAAAATCTAAATTTTATGGCACAACACAGAGGCCATTTTATGCAAGTTTAAAGTGCATTAAGAACATTATCAGTCACATTAGAGTTTGGTCTGAAATAACAGGCCTTAAACATACTATCACTCAACTAGTCTGCTGCCCTAAGGATATATTGCAGTCCCCCTCCAAGAAAAAAGGCCTTTGAAGCTGAAGCACCTGTGAGGGAAGAGCTCCAAAAATAGATAAGTCTACACCGCTTTCATGCATGACATCCTTTATCCATCTTGCCAAGGTTGGAGAAGGGTATACAACGTTTAGCACGCATTTTTTACAACGCACTACCATTACAACGCAGGCATTACCACGCATACCATTACAACGCATTGCGCTGGGGGGCGCTCTAGGATAGGGAATAAGTTTAATTTTATATCCAACACCTTCCCTAGTGTCCACGGGGACTGGAGTAGGAACATAAAATTATACTTACCACTATCCAGCACCTCAAAGCGCTATGCGTTGTAACAGTATTCGTTGTAAATACCGCGTTGTAAAGGTATGCGTGGTAATAGTATGCGTGCTAACGTCATACATCCTTGGAGAAGAGACTCCTTTATGAGGAGATCTGTAGGAAATCAGTAATTGACATTCATTCAGTCTTAAATTTTTAGTCCTTTTCTGGTACGAGGAAAAAGGGGTAAAAGATATAGGAAGACATGGTCTTGGTTCTTTTCTTGAGATAAAAGCAAACACCCTTGGGTTAGAAGCCCTGCTAGAAATATCCAATACTTTGACATTTGAAGTTCTTCTGAAAGCCACTAGACATAATAAAATGGTAAGTTTGTATGAGATGCTTTTAAGAGAAAGAGAAGCATTTTCTTCCCTTGAAGATAGAGTCCAAAGTATGAGAGTAACATCCCAGAGTGCGGTATATTTAGCAGAAGGAGGGTTCAGAACTCTCATGCTCCTCATTACCTTTTTGGTTAATAGATTCTGACCAACGGAGATGCCGTTAATTAAGGAAAGGCCAGCTGAAATAGCAGACCTATAAACATTAACGGTTCTATAAGATACGTCTGGTGTAAACAGTTCTGAAAGATAGTTAACAATGTGAACTAAATCAGTGGAAATGGGATCATAATGTCATTGAAGACACCAGCGAACCCATTTGTTCCATGCCAATCAATGAGCCTTTCTTGTACCAGATGCCCATGACTCGAAAATGAGTCTAAAAGAATTAGACAAAAGCCCTAGGATTCGCCATTGTCTCCTGAAATCTTCCATGCTGTCAGCACCAAAAGACCCTGCTCTACAAGGGGATGGATATCTCCCTCAGGACTCAGGAGTATTTCCCTGAAGGAAGGAATCAGAATAGAAAAGTCTAAGCTCATTTCCAGAATGATTGGGAAGCCGGCCTGAAATCTCCAAAGAGGCGTTATCACGACCATACTCTCTATCGGTAACGTTGAGCATGAAGACACAGGCGGGGAAGCATTGCAAATGGTGGGAAAGCATAAGGGGCTAAACCTCTCCAATCTTGGAGGAAGGCATCTACCTTCTGAGCTTGAGGGTCAGGTCTCCAATGGAAGAAATTCTTGAGTTGAGTATTCAGTTGGTCTACAAACAGGTCTCTCTTGAAGGGACCTCATTTGGATTGGATGGTTAAGAACGCCTGTCTGTTCAGTCTCCAGTTGCTGGCGTCCTTGAAATTCCTCGAGAACCAATCTGCTACACCATTGTTCAACCCAGGAATGTGTTCCACTATAACTGATATTCCTTTGTTCAAAAAATATCCCAGAAGCCTTTCGCTCGGTCAGTTAGGCCCTTGGAATAAGGACCCCCGAGTTTGCCGACATATCGTACTGTGGACACATTGTCCATGCGTAACATTACACAGCATTTTATACATTTCTGGGTGAAACACCGAATCACAAATGAACCTGCTAGTAATTCTAAGCAGTTGATATGAAATTTCTTCTCTTGAGAAGTCCAACGACCCCCTGTTGATGAGTTCCAACATTTGGTTCCCCAACCTTCCAAACTTGTGTCTGGCTCTATTATTAGATCCGGTTCCTCCCCAAAAATGACTCTACCATTCCATGCTTCTACATTCTTTAACCACCAAAGGAGTTCGCTTCTTGAATCCTGGATTAGAGAGATCAGTTGGGAGTATGATTGAGTTCATCCTAGAGATTCGGCCTTTAATCTCTGAAGTGCTCAATAGTGTAATGGACCTGGGAAGATTGCTTGAATTGTGGAGGAAAGGAGGCCCAGGATCCTTGCTAGGATTCTTAAGGGAAAGGGCTTTAGGGCAAGTATCTTTCTGAGTTATTTCCTTACGTTGTCGCCCGGTAGTCTCAGTTCTGCCTTCACAGTGTCTACCAAGAAGCCCAGAAACTGAGTTTGTTGACTTGGAATTACGCGGGATTTTTTTATGTGTATAATGAATACTAGGTGTTCTAGCAGATATATTGGAAGGTCCGTGTGAAGTGAAATGGTCTGTTTTGATTGGGCCATTATGAGGATATCGTTTAGATATATGATTAGCCTCACTCCCTTCTGTCTGAGCCAAGCATTGACGGGTCGGAGTACCTTGGTGAAGCACCAAAGGGCGGACGATAGACCGGAATGGAGGCTGCAAAACTAGTATCATTTTACCTCCCAGGTGAATTGGAGAAACCTCTGGTGGGGTTCCCAGATAGGGATTGTCAGATAAGCGTCTTTTAAGTACAGTCTCATTAACAAGTCCTTTTTCTTAAAATGCCCCTAAGAGGTGTATCCCCTCCATTTTGAAGTGTTGGCAGACTACCCATTGATTTAAGTCTTTTAAGTTTATGACTGGTCTCTGTTCCTTGCTTTTCTTTTCTTCCAGAAAGATAATGCTGAGTCAAGTCAAGTCAAGTCAATAAATTTGTATAGCGCGCTACATACCCAGAGGGTCTCAAGGTGCTTGAGGAAGAGTGGGGAATTGTTTATCAAATATCCACGTTTTAAGTTGCTTCCTGAATGCTAGGTGGTTCTGAGTTAGGCGAAGATGAGTGGGAAGTGAGTTCCATGTTTTAGCTGCCAGGTAGGAGAAGGATCTACCTCCCATGGTCGTTTTGTTGATGCGAGGTACAGTGGCAAGGGATTGGTTGGAGGATCGTAGCTGGCGGGGGGGGTGTAGAAGGAGAGTCGTGTGTTGAGGCATTCGGGTCCGATTTCGTAGAGTGCTTTGTGTGCGTGGGTTAGGAGCCGGAAAGTAATCCTCTTATTGACGGGGAGCCAGTGGAGGTTTTTCAGGTGGCCAGAGATGTGTTCGTTACGTGGTATGTCTAATATGAGCCTGGCAGAAGCGTTCTGGATGCGTTGGAGTTTTTTCTGGGTTTTTGCTGTAGTACCGGCGTAGAGGGTGTTTCCGTAGTCCAGTCGGCTCGTGACCAGAGCGTGAGTGACTGTTTTTCTAGTTTCGGTGGGGATCCAGCGAAATGTTTTTTTGAGCATGCAAAGAATGTTGAAGCAAGATGAAGAGACGGCGTTGACTTGTCTGTTCATCGAGAGTGAGGAATCCAGGATGACGCCCAGGTTGCGTGCGTGGTCGGTCGGGATAGGAGCTTTTCCGAGGGCCTCTGGCCACCAAGAGTCATCCCAGGCGGAGGGGGAGGTGCCTAGGATGAGGACTTCTGTTTTGTCTGAGTTCAGTTTCAGACGGCTGTGCTTCATCCATTCGGCTACTTCTTTCATTCCTTCATGCAGGTTGGTTTTGGCCGTGTTCGGGTCTTTGGTGAGTGATAGGATCAGTTGAGTGTCGTCGGCGTAGGAGATGATGTTGAGGTTGTGTTGGCGTGCGATGGCCGCGAGGGGGCTCATGTATACGTTGAAGAGGGTGGGGCTGAGTGAGGACCCTTGGGGTACGCCGCAGATGACTTCAGTGGCCTCTGACTTAAAAGGTGGGAGGCGGACTCTCTGGGTTCTTCCGGTGAGGAACGAGGTGATCCAATCTAGTGCTTTCCCGTGGATTCCGACATTTCTGAGGCGTTGTAAAAGGGTGCTATGACAGACCGTGTCGAAGGCTGCGGAGAGGTCGAGGAGGATGAGGGCGACTGTGTCTGCCCTCATCAATCACACCTTTTTTTAATTAGTCTCATACCTCCTGAGAGACCAGAAGTTTGTCTTTGGTAGAGAAGGTAATTACTAGAGGACGTCTTGTTTGGAAGGGGATATCAATAAACTCTATTTTGTAGCCTTTCACTGTATTCAAAACCCAAATATCTTTGGTTACTAAATTCCAATTCCCTTTGAATTGATGTAGCCTCCCTCCCACCTTTGGAGGGGTCTCTGAAAGGTCTCTCCAGGTTCCTACCTGATGAAAAGGAACGTTGTCTCCGCTCGCCTCTGAAGGAACGTCCGCAATTCCTCTGCCTCTGTGGGGAAAATTGTTGAAAGCCGTAATTGCTGTTAAATCTGCCTCTGCGGGCCATGAAGGGTCTTGAAGTGGAGTTTCCCCGGCCGGGGAAACAACCCCGTATTCTCCCGGCCCGGGTAAAAACCCGATCTTGAAATACTTTTGTGATCTCTTTTTGGGACTTTTGTATTGAACTAAAAGCACCAACATACTTAGCCATGTCCTTAATAAAATCCTCGCCAAAGAAAAAACCCTGTGAATTAGGGCCCCCATCATTCTTTGCTAGTTCAATTAGTTAGGGGTTGATCTCCAATAACACCCTCTTTCTTCTCTCCATAGAGATAACAGTGTTTGCATTGCGAATAAGGCATAATACCCTCTGGACCCACTCCCTGAGTTCTTTAGGGTCAACTCAGCAGTCCCCCAGATAGGCTGATTCGGCCATTTCAAAAATGTTAGTAAGGGGGCCTATGGTGTCAAGAAGGCAGTCCTGGCAGGATTTTAAGCCTTTTCCATGCCCTGTCTGGGATCTCTGGCGGTTTTAGCTATGAAAGCTACTACCTTGGGATCCAATTCTGGAGTTACAGATACTTTATTGGGAAGGGAGGGTCTTGGGCATTCAGAACGAAGTCTGGATCTAACCTTCTTTTGGGATCTTTTTCCTCAAGCAAAAGGAGAGGTAGCCCGCCACATGCTGGGAAAGGATCCATTCTGGGGATAAGGGGTGTTTTATTAACAATGGGAAAAACATATGATCCCCAAATGGGTCCAAGAGTCCCATGATAGGTTCTGAGGCCTTAGAAGCCTCTTCAGAGCTTCCCGTTCCCCTTGGTTGTGCCTCTTCCACATCTGTATTAAAGCCAGAAGAGCCGGACAGGTCAATTTCTGGGTCAGAGCTGTCATCACCATTAACATCAATATGGAGCTCAGGGCCTTGTTCTTGCCCATATGGGGTGCCCGAGGCACCTGTCTTGTCACCGCCTTGAGAGCATGAAAGAGGGGCAGAGGTTTTAGCTTTCTTTTTGTCCCTTCGCTCTTTACCTCCAGGAGCCCTTTTCTTAGGAGCCTTAGCTGCTCACGCTTGTTGATTACTAGTGGAAGGGCATGGGGATGTTTAAGAGAAGGATTCTAACTTTTTATTTATTGTATTGTTAATTGACCCGAGGACATTCTCCAGAGCCTTGTTTACTAGCTCCTCCAGTTTAACTTCAAAATTATTTTGAGGTGCAAACATGTTAATTAAATTATCAATTGTAGGGTACTAGATCACGAAGTTATCAATTTTAGGGCAATAGGTCACAAAATTAGCAATTGTATGGTAATAGATCACAATTAATGACAATTGGTAAGGTAATAGGTCACTATAAACTTGTTTTCTAAATTTCTCAACAGAAAGGTCCTACTGAAGAGAGGAGCGTCTTAACAGCTGATCGAGGGTACAGACAGTTGATTCAAACTGTCAAAATTGCACAAGGGATAGCTGTTTTGTCCCAATTAATTAAAATGGTGGTTGCATCAAAAAGGATAACCGATGCCCAAAGTGTTAAAATGGCTGCAACGCATGTAATAGCGTGCATGGCTTCCTGCTCAGGTATTTTCCTCTGCTGCCTAATCCGGCTCACCTCGGACACGAGTAAACACGCTGAGGGGGCCAGGACAGGATTGCCGGTAACGGGGGATACTTTGAGAGAAGCGTCTCCGCTGTTGATGTCTGAGTAAGCTGAGAGATGCAGGAGTCGGTGGAAAAGGAGGCGTGGTGTTCAAGAGAGCGGTATGTGCGCGCGTGGGCAGGGATTTAAAAATACACACGGCAAGGAAGGGAAGCCTAATCCGGTTCAAAGTGAAAACCCGAGGAGAGAAAGAGCACCTAAGGTCTGAATAAATATACAAGGCCATAAAAAATACACCTTAATAGAAGGGATTTGAAAAAAGGAAGGACACGTGAAAGCGGCACACAGAGAAATGTGGATTAAAAAAATTAGCTCTGTAACTGGCAGTTGTGAGAAAAATAGACAATTAAGCATAAACCCTCAGTATATAAAAAGGATATCAAGTAGCCAACAAGTATGACAAATAATAAGGGCTATAAAGCATCAAGCTGGGAGTAGTACTTATCTTTCCGAGCAGCAGAAACAAATAAGGAAGATGGCTGGTCACGAAAGGACTTTATACTTCTTTAGAATGTTCATTGAAGTTCTATTTTCTTTCAATTGTTGCTGCTGAGCTGTGGCAATAAAGGAGATTTGCATAATATGGCCTCCGTGTGTGCCATAAAATCCCAAAGACAGCAAACATGAACTGGTTAACTGCTCCTATGTGGAAATTACAATTTATTAAACGTCATAAGGTAACTCCAATGTTATCCTACAGAAGAGGTATGCCTTTCAGTAGTGAAAAACGAATTTAGGAGTTTTTCACTACCAAGACTTATAAAACTTAAACATACATGTCCTACTATTTACAAAGAAATAAATTGCACCCTTGCCTGAGGGCTGTCTAGGGCCTAGCCTAGGGGTGGCATATGTGTATTAAAAGGAGGGTTTGGGTCTAGCAAACATTTTATTTTGCCAGGTCAAAAGTGGCACTTTAAAAACTGCACACACTGGCTGCAATGGTACGTCTAAGACATGTTTAAAGAACTTCTTGAGTGGGTGGCACAATCAGTGCTGCAGGTCCACTAGTAGCAATTACTCTACAGGCCCAAGGCACATGTAGTGCCAATTACTAGGGACTTACAAGTTCATTAAAAATGCCATTTAGGTATAAGCCAATGTTACCATCTTTTAGGGAAAGAGCATTTTAGTACTTGTTAGCAGTGGTAAAGTGCACATAATCCTAAGGCTAGCAAAAATCAGATCAGTTGAAAATGGAGGAAGGAAGGCAAAATGTTTGGGGGAAGACAACAATGGAGGTGCAGGTACAGTATGCAATGGTAGGCATATTCGAAACAATTCTTATACAGGGCCAGGCATATAAAGATAAGTAGATGCAGGAAAAGACACAGTCACAGACCGAGACAGGGATACACATCAGGGGAAACAGGAAAGCAGGCACAGGTAGGAATAAACAATAGCATACAGAGAAAGGTACACACAGCAGCAGGCATACATAGGAATAGAAAATGGACTGTGTTCACCCATCTTTGCTTGTGCGGGGTTAGCCCTCACACCCTGCTGGTGCCTCATATGTGCTTCTCTTGTGATCCTGCTGGAAGTGCCACCATTTTGGATCCTTCGTCGGTGTGGGTCAGCACTCATCAGCAGCGAACGGAGCGGCGTCTCCCGGGGTATAGCAGAGAGGCCCGTGAGGTGATGGCAGTGGGGGTGGAAGGGGTTACAAGACTCTCGGGTTGATTATGTTAGAGGCTCAAGGGGCAGGCAGGGCTTGCTGTGAACCCAGATCAATGCTCTCCCTGACTATTGGTCTGGGGCAGGGCTGGGAGCCTGGGGCGGTGGAGGATCTGCTGCCGGCCACCTTGGGTGTATTTCCTTCTGCGCTCTCCATCACCCATGGTTCTGTTAGTTGTGAGGTGCCCCCTCCATCCATCGCCCCCACCGATCAGCCCCCATCGATCGCACCAGACTTCTGGATTGGACTGGACACCACTCCTGGGACGGCTAACCCTCAGAGCTCCTGGCCTCAAGACCGAGGCTATTAAAGTATAACTAGCTAGTTAGTTAGGTACCTGATATGTACAGATCCTGTAAGATCGATGACTAAGTGCCGTAAGCAGGATTTGTTTGGAGTGCAGCATAACAATATATGCAATCTGAGCTTTTTATTTTGATTTCATTTAATTCAACTCCAAACTCTTCCAGGTCACGGAACCCCTGAAATTTTGTGGAGGTTTTCGAGAAATCAGTGGAATTCCGTAGAGCGAAACTCTGTGAGCTCCGACCAGCCCTAATTATTACCAGAGTAAGTTATCAAATGTTGGGCCCCTTAATTAATCAATGTAGTTTGCTAATATCTAAAAGAGAAATGTCATGGTAGGGAATACATTGCATAAAAAGCCACACAATAAACCTTCAATACACTTGTTTGGGCATAATATGTACCTTAAATGAGACATTGTCTGCACAAACTAGCACACACTAGTCTTCTGCAGCCAAGAATGACTTCAAATTGTGAAATGCAGCATTCAATTTTGTGAATTTCACATTCTGAAATGATTATGTTTTTGAGTCGCAATGAAAACTTTACTCAGGTTTAATATTAATAATAATAATTACCTTTTAATGTTTGCCAGCTTACACCCTTGATTATAAAGATTCGACTTCGCTTGGTTTCTTGTGTCGAGTGTATCTATTCATCCCAAAGCTCTAGAGACATATCTGCCTTGCACTTTCGTAAACGGGAGAGAAGAGGCAGTTGACCAGTCGTAGACTTAATGTTGGACAGCATTTTACGTTCTAGATAGAGATTTCACCTGAAATACTGATCGTAGCCCTTATTTCTTATCATCTACTATTACCATCGATTGAAGAAATTTGCATGATACGTTTTTAAAAATGATCCTACAAATGGTCTGATATTACTGACCTCCACCTTAATGTTCTACTATCCTACCCCAAGTATTTTCTTTTTCTTCAGAAAAGGTATAAACTACCATCTAATAATTTATTTCGGCAACTTTTTGTTTTCTTTAGTTTCAATTTATACTGTGCGCTTTACGCATCATTTTGAGGGCCACAAAACCGCTGGAGAGCAAATATGTTCTTCGACCCTGAATGTCAATGATGTCACTTTACTAAAATCATACTCATGGGAGAGTGATCATATATACTCATTTGAACAGAAAAAAATGTCAGGATGAAACCTCACATGACTTTTGATCTTGATCATTGACGAATAAATGTTCCTATTTTAAACAAACGGTATTGAAATTTCAAGACTACAAAATGGTAGTGAGCAGTCACTGAAATTAGGCATACCTAGCCAGCTACTAAAATTAACCAACCTAAACGCATACTTACCTGATCAATAAGTAGGCTGGTTAAATCACAGGTTTTGCAAAGTGTCCCACAGATGTTAGAAACAGAAGCAAAGTGTGATGAATAGCTGCCATTAGCTACGACTTAACTATTCCCATGCTCGTTCTACTAAAATGACATTTAACGACTAATAGCTTTCGTTTGCTTCCAACAATCACCAGAGCGAGAGAAACGCGGTCGGTGGCAGCCAGAGTGGGCAAGGCTGCAACTGAGAATCAGAAGGCATTCATCTACAACTGAGAAATCAACGTCGCAAAATCAGCCATTTTTCGAATAACAAAAATAATTTCAAGCTTTGCATCCGAAATAGCATTTACTTCTTAATATTGTGACTCGCCCAGGTGCCCAGCTGTTCAGAATTGGCCACGTTAAAAATGTTTGTGCGATCGTGTTAAGAAATGGCCTCCTTTATTTTTTTAAGTGGCACCTAACCCAGGAGGCCCATTTACGAAGCTTGCCTTAGCTATGGGAAAGTAATTATGATCCCCGTGGGGCACTCCGCAGAAGAAATGCTCGACTGTGAGATGGTTGAGTTTTTTTTTCGATTTTAAATTACAAAAGTGAAAGAATTTTTCTATGAACTGTTACCTTAGAAATAAAGCTGTGCCATGCTGCTCTCTCCATTAATTCCCTGTTGTTGCGCCAGCATCAATTATGGATTGATGTATTGTAGAGATGTAAGTCTCCTGTGGTTTTATTGCTGTACACTTCAGAGGCTCTCGAATTCACAGGGAAAGAAAAATGAACTTTCTCGCGAACTGGGCTTGCAAGCTTATGTTTTCCTAACATGACATTTATGCTAGGCCAAGATGAATATGCAATTCACACCATAAATACTTGGTTGGCCAAATTTATCAGAATGCAATACATTTAAAAAAATGATTGTGTCATCCCGTTGAGCAGAACAAAACATGCAGAGGCAAAGCCAAAAGCTGGTGTTTTGCTGCAAGTTCAGACATGCAGAGATTCGGTTTGCAGCACATTAAAGCCAGACCTTTTGGCTTTGCTAATGTTTGTTTGATATTGTCCGCAATGCTCACACCGTCTTCTCCTCTATACCCACAAGTGGGGCTTTGCCTTGCGTCAACCCTATCTCATGGTGCATCTTATGCTGCCGCTCTGTCACCCTCAGTCTGACATGTCTTGGTTATATGGTCCCCACTCTCTTCTCAGCCAGCCTGCTCACAACCCCAATCAGCCTGAATGCTTTCCTCCAGTCTGCTACTCTCTCCTAGGGTATCACTTCTTCTTACATCACGTCCTCTCTTCTCTCAGCATACCTTCTTTTCTCTGGGTATATGATCTCTGATTTCCCTGGTTTCCCTTCAGCTTACTGAATGAATGAATAAAAATTTATAACGCGCAAACAATAACCCAAAGGCATCAAGGCGCCTAACAAAACAGATCAAAAAATAGAATTCGCTACATCGCTACAGGTACGCTTGCGCAAAAAGGTGAGTTTTCAAAGCCCTTTTGAATGCCTGAAAGGTGGGCAGTGATCTTATTTCCAGGGGAAGAGCATTCCACCACTTAGGGGCCAGGGTGGAGAAGGCCCTGCCACCCCATTTCGCTCTCCTGAAACGGGGGGTCGATAACAGGAGTTTGCCGGAAGACCGTAGACTCCTAGTGGGAGAATAGCGGGACAGGATAGATCCTAGACCAGAGGGGCTATTTCTGGCCAGAGCCCTGTATGTCAGGCATACGGTCTTAAAGTGGATCCGCGCCTCAACAGGGAGCCAGTGTAGCAGCTTTCTAGCCGCTGTGGCTGAGGTGCGCCTGGGAAGATCCAGGACGAACCTGGCAGCGGCATTCTGGACTACCTGCAAGCGCTGCAGTAGGCTCTTTTTCAAGCCCGCATACAGCACATTGCAGTAGTCTATTCTGGAGCCAATAAGGGCAACAGCTAGCTGTTTCCTTGCCTGAGGGGAGAGGTAGTTCCTAATCCTTCTCAGGATATGGATAATGCCAAACTCACTTACCCTTTCAGCCTCTCCACTCTCCCCTCAACCTGCATGCTCTCTCAGTTCTTCTAACTCTCTGCACACACTTGTCCTGTCTGCCAAGTCTTTCCCAGCCTGCCTGTGTTGCATATACATGTATGTATTTTGGTTTGAATGTCTTAATTCACGGCTCGATCATGATGTTGTAGAATAGAACATTTGATCGAGGCTGTGATTCAAGACAAACAGTTGTGCGGAGCCTACCGTAGCTGTCCGGTGGTGCTAACAATTCATGGAATAAACCGCATTTCATTAATCCCACTGGCTACTCTCCTACTTAACAGCCTGCCCTTCTCCCAGTATCCAACTCGCCTCCTTGTATTTTTATTCTTCTCCCAGTATGATTGTCCTCCATGCTCTCCCCAAATACTGTCCTCCCATCCTCAGCATATCCACTCTGTATCTCTCAGCCTTCTTGTGATCCACTTGACATGCCTGCACTCCCAGAACCTTCCTGTCTACAACTTTAGTCTACCCACTCTTCCAGGTTTTCCTATGCCCCACTCATTTTCCCCATCCCACTGGCCCTCCACTATGGCCTCTAAACATTCCTACACCATGTGGCAGGTAGGCCTGTGCAGTGAACTCCGCTCCGCTCGCGGAGTTTGCAGAGTTTTATCCACACTACGTGCTCCCCAAAACTCCGCTACACCCAGTGGATTTGTTTTCCTCGCTTGTGTTCACCAACGCCAAGTTGGCAAACGTGAGAGAGGAATTTCAACTTCCCGGCAACATTTTCCTCGTTCGCGATCGTCAACATCAAGTTAGCGAATGCAAGTGTGGAAAATAAACCTCCTGGTGAGATTTCTCAACGCGGGGGTCAGGTTTCTCATTGAGAGTGGTTGGGCATGCTGAGGTTCCGTGACGATTTGAACCCGTGTTTTCAACATTGTCGTAAACTCTCAATTTTGGTACCAGTGAACCGCAAATGATCCATTTAGCATATCCTGGTGTTTTCGCTATGCTACAAGCAAGAGCACTCTTGTTATAACCACATTTCTGATTCACCCATGGCATCCATTTTAGATTATGGCAGCCATTTTATATTCTTGCCCTCACATAGTCAATGGACACCCAGTGACCTCTAATCAATACATTTCACTTAAGGACACGTAAGCTTTAGCCGGCGATTCATCTTGCTAGTGACACGTGCACCTTAGGACAGAAACGCTGTGGCTGCATGACTCGGCAAAAGCTGCCTCCCCGGCCTGAGGCCAGTCCTGCTATACTGGTTCTCGTGTTGGTTGGCCTGATCATGATTAGGCGGCCGAAGCTGGTAGCCTTGCCCATTTACGACCCACAAACATCTCTTATCCTGTTTTTCTATCTTCTGCACCTGGCTCTGCTCCTTTCCTTCTGGGCCTTTATTAGGGGGAGGTAACGAAATTTACTATGAGGCGGTCCAGCTCTTGAATGAAAAGATGACATGGGATTATGATGGAACAGTGGGAACCCCTCGTTCGTAATGTTTTGACATCAGATATTGTTGACGATTCCTGTGTAACGCCAAATATTTATTGTTTAGGACATAAAGGTTAAGAAACGTACTAGTATGTGGAGAATGTTGCCCCCAGCTAAATAATTTGTATTTAAGGAGCAACCCACTTTGTGCAATTCGAACAGGCTCCTAGAATCTGCCCGTGTGTAGTTTCTGTGACTTCTGTGTCCCTGCAGTAATAAACCTTTGGTCTTTGACGCCACCATCGAGAAGCCCGTGTTTCTGTTTATTTGTGCACCGAGACAGGTAGAACTCAGGGGTCTTCGGGTGTTGTCCCTGACACCTCTGGACCTTAATAAAAGTCCAGAACTCCAATTGGCGCCCAACGTGGGGCGACGTCATTCGGTACCGGTCCAAAAGCCTGAAGAGTTCGAGAAGCTTCGTGTGAAGATTCCAGAGGGAGGCGCCCCACTTCATCGATCCCGGCATATCGCAAAAGTTGCCCGACGTTCTCTTCCACGAGGGTTCCCGTTCGGACGGCTGCAGTGGTCCGCTGCCTTGACTGTCGCCCTGTCTTGGACCCGAGGTGCAGACCTTAGTACGGCGAGACGAGACGGGTTTCTCCTTGGTGACGTCTTCAGTGCCTCAGTTAAGTATTAAGTGGTTGATAGTTGTTTGGTTACTTCGTAAGGGTTTGCTCCTGTTTGGATAATCCTTTTAGTTCCTTGGTTTGGTTTCGTAAGATTATCACTGGTTGTTCTAGTTACGATAATCTTTTGGTTTAGTTTGGGTATCGATACATTTGTTCACTTTGGTAGGCCTAAGTTCTTAGTTCGAGTGCGCACCTTTGTTTGTGTTTGTTCTGTGTTCCGGTTTATAAAATGGTAAGTCGGAAAAATTTTATGTTGTCATGTTTTGGTTGCAACAGGGATTCCCGGTTGGAGGACTCATGTCTGGTTCCTCCGATTGGAACTCCTCTTTATTATCTGTACTGCAAGCACGGTGTGGGTCCTATATCTTATAATGAGGTGTGGATCCGATACACGGAGAAAGATGGTGTCCATAGTTGGCCACTACATGGTAGTTTTGAACCCGAAATTCTTGATAATTTAGAAATGAAATTGTTTAAGAAGAAAGCCCGGCCGGCAATGTTTGATTCTTTCTGTTATTGGCGAAAAGAATCCGAACAGAGAGAAACTAAAAAGTTAAAGAAAGAGCAAAAAGAGCAAGAGTTGACTTTAGAACAGTCTGCCAAGCAGCTGCAACTCAATGAATCTGAGAAAGCGATAGAGGTGGCCAATAGAGAGCGTAATTTAGCGATAGACAAGTGCTATCCTGCCTTGCCCTCGAGTACAGCTAAGATAGTAGAGGACCCTGAAAAGGATCCCCTGTTTTCTTACTTGTTGAGGTCACCTCCACCGTATGCACAGGGTGCTACGGCTCCACCTTTACCGAATGCTTTGTTACCGGTTGCTGGACAGCCTGGTATACCTGCTCCTGCTCCCCTGAATCAAGCTCCTGTACTCCCTGTGGTTAACAATATTCCTCCGGCACCCCCTCTTCCAGGATTGCCAGCTCCTCTGCCTGCGCCTGTACCACTAATACCTGTTGTTTCACAAGCTACCTTGCCTGCTACCCCTACTATTGCTGTTTCCTCTGTTCCGACTACTACTCTACTTCAAACTTCTGCAAGCTATGTGACTCCGCTTTCTGTTCGTCGGAGAATCACTGATTCTGTCACTAATATTCTATCTCCCTTTTACAAAACTCTGATGAGGAGTCCTGCCTCTGAATCTGTTCAGAGACATAGTCAGCTTCCTAGTAGTGAAGAACGAGGATTATTAGATTCTACTGCCCTTAGGTGGATTTCGAAAGTTGGAAGGTATAATGTACGAGATGTATTAGATACATTCATGCAATGGAATGAACCGACACAGCGCTATGTGTTTGATGTCATGTGTTCCCTTTTACGTGAAGAGTGGGAGGAGAGCAAATCTGAACAAGTACCGGATGAATTAATCCATGTCCAACAAAAATTTGCTGCAGGTATGATAGTTGGTCAAGAAGTAAAAGAAGCAATGGAATTAATTTTAGATTTTAGATTCGATCCTTCCCTTTGTTCACCAAGAGATCTAGAGAAACGTAGTACGAAACAAGGTCGTCAATATCCTATGAGAGAAGTTCCTCCAATTTGGCGCGAAGCTGTGCAAGCTGATGCGGTCCGTGGTATTGCAGCCGCTCCGGCCCAATTCCAGAGAGTGTGGATACACATTCCGTGGAAACGAGCTGAAGTATTAGCAGTAAAACAGGCCTTGCCAGATCCGCGTAAAAATCCCGCTGGATATTACAAAAAGTTGGCCCAAACGGTTGAAGCTTGCATAATGAATTTAGCGGACATTGACATGTTATTTGGTAATGTAGTACCGCAACCAATTTGGGCTAAAATTCGTAAAGAAAATCATCCAGTTGCACTGGGTGGTGATTGGGCAGCAATAATAGCGGCAGATGGTCAACAAATAGGTGGTTCTAAACCCGAACCTCTAATTCCTGATTTGCCTGGTAGAATAATCGATTTAATGAAAACTCTGATGCCAGCATTGCGTGTTAACTGGGACAAGTTGTCCGCATGCAGGCAGAAGAAGGACGAAAGTGTCTCCGACTTTTTCACCAGGTTTGAAGAAACTTTCGTAGATCACAGTGGTCAGGATATGAGCACGGAAGGAGGACAGAGATTATTTGTTGCCTGTACTGCCAATTCTAAAACGCACTGATCCTTCAAAGCCTCCAGTCTATAGATTTGTAATCGACCTTAGAGAGGTTAACAAAATTGTGATCCCACAGTTTCCTGTGGTTCCAGACATTACTGCATTGTTAACATTGATTCCTGCTACAGCCACATGGTTCTCAGTTATCGACTTGAAAAATGCCTTTTTCAGCATTCCGATAGCCGAAGAAAGCAGAGATATTTTCGGCTTCTCTTTAGGAGGCCGAAGCTTCAGGTTTAAACGTGCTCCACAAGGCTATTGTGAAAGCCCATCCATTTACAGCCAGGCTTTAAAAAGTCAGTTAGATTCTTTTGTACTTCCTCCTGGTTCTGCTTTAGTGCAATATGTAGATGATCTTCTAGTGGCTGCCGATGACAAGGAAACTTGCAAAGCAGCTACAATTTCCCTACTGCATCATTTGTCTAATTTAAATCACAAGGTGTCACCGTCCAAAATGCAATATTGTTGTCAAGAAGTGACCTACCTAGGTCATCTCTTGTCAAAGGAGGGAAGAAAGTTGACCCCAGAGAGAATAAAAGCAATTACGCAGATGAATGTTCCTAGCACACAGAGAGAAGTGCGTGCCTTTTTAGGTATTACCTCATACTGTAGGCAATGGATCCCAAATTTTTCTCTTTTGGCAAAACCATTGGTGGCCTTGACTGGAAAAGGTGTTCCGAGTCCGGTGCCATGGTCTGCCGAATGTCAGCAAAGTTTTTCTGAGTTACGAAATGCTCTGTGTTCGGCTCCTGTATTGGGTACACCCGACTACAGTAAGCCATTTACACTCTATGTCCACGAGAGAGAAGGTTGCGCGTTGAGTGTTCTGACGCAACGATTTGGTGATAAACAACGCCCTTGTGCGTATTTTTCATCAACATTAGATCCGGTAGCCAGAGCGTTGCCTAGTTGCTTGAGAGCGACAGCAGCAGCTGCAGCGTCCATTCGACAATCTGCTGGTTTGGTCATGAACAACATGCTAGTGGTCATGGTTCCACACGCCGTGGACACACTCATGAACCGAACCAAGACACAGCACCTTACCAGTGCTAGATTATCAGGCTATGAGCTGACACTGCTAGCAAGTCATATTCAGATTAAAAGATGCAATGTATTGAATCCAGCAACATTGTTGCCGACTAGTCAGGAGTCGAGTGATTCTGAACCACATGACTGTTGTTTCAGAACCGAGGAGGAGACAAAAGGACGGATTGATCTTAAAGACACTCCATTATCAGATCCAGATGGCACGTTGTACGTTGACGGGTCTTGTTTTAAATTGGAGAATGGTGATGTAACAGCTGCTTACGCAGTAACGACTTTGAGCACCATTGTGGAGACTGCAAGAGTGAGTCAGAATTCTGCCCAAGCTGCAGAATTAATTGCATTGACTAGAACGTGTGTTTTAGCTAAGGGAAAGAGAGTGAATGTGTTCACAGATAGTCAGTACGCGTTCGGTGTAGCGCATAGTTTTGGCCGTTTGTGGAAGGAAAGAGGTTTCATTACGTCCCATGGGACTAAGATCCAGCATGGTCAGCTAGTCAATGACTTGTTGGAATCTCTAACCTTACCGACTGAAGTTGCGATTGTGAAGTGCAGTGCTCATCGAGCAATCACGGATGATGTTGGTCGCGGAAACGCCTTTGCTGATGAGACCGCTAAACAGACAGCTAGGAATACGATGAGTAGAATGTATGTTGCAATGTCTGCAAGATGGATTACTGACTCAGGAATGTGTGAGGACACAGTGGAAAGTGTGAAAGCAATTCAGGAAGAAGCGACTGAAGAGGAAAAGCTTGCATGGAAAGAGAATACGGGTAAATTGGACTCGAATGGATGTTGGAGTGATTTGTCGGAACAGCAGCGTTGGATGTTGCCTGATGCGTATGTGCTTGCGGTGGTAACGATGGCGCATGGAGCAGCGCACATCAGTTCTAAAGGGATTTGTAAGATGTTGGCTCCAGTCTGGAAGAACGATGGAATTAGTAAGTGTGCAGAAAGAGTGGTGAAAAATTGCATGATATGCCTGATGCATAATCCTGGCAAGGGAATCCCCACGCCCGCTGGTCACTTCGCTCCTCCTTCTTGCCCCTTCGAAGTGATTCAGTTGGATTTCATTCACATGGATCGTTGTAACAACCTAAGTACGTTCTAGTGGTAGTCTGTGCTTTTTCAAGGTGGATCGAAGCATATCCACTAAAAGATAATACTGCCTTGTCCACTGCCAAAATCCTTCTAAAAGAATACTTCCCCAGGTATGGCATGCCACGGATTGTATGGTCAGATAACGGAAGTGAATTTGTAGGGAAAGTTATGCAGAGTGTGTGTGCGGGTTTGAGTATTAAACAAAAATTTCACAGTGCGAATCACCCCCAGTCAGCAGGTTTAGTTGAAGGCTACAATGGCACCCTCAAGCTGAAACTGGCCAAGATACAAGCCTCCACGGGCTTGTCCTGGCCAGATGCACTACCTTTGGCCCTGTTATCCACAAGAGCGACTGTGCATTCTCGAGTAGGGCTTAGCCCCTATGAGATTGTGTTCGGTCGCCCTGCTAATGTTTGGGGGGTACCTAGACAGAGGGAGTTCAAACAACTGGAATACCCAATGCTAATTGATTACCTTTTTGACTTGACTGCTAAATTGAGTCTCATTCACCAACAGGTTTTCGATGCATTGCCAAAGCCTCCGGAAAGTCCAGGTCATCAGCTGAAACCCGGCGACTACGTCATCATTAGGAACTTTGGACAGACCAGAAATCTCCAACCCAAGTTCGTCGGACCGTTTCAAGTACTTTTGGCAACAAGGACTGCTGTACTTGTGGCTGGTAGAAAAAACTGGGTCCACGCGACACATACTAAGCGTGTACCCCTTCCACTCCCTTATGATAACTGGGTGAGAAAAGGAATTGGTGCCTCTGAAACCGAACCAGTTCCTAGATACGTTCCTTTCAGCGATGCAAAACTGATATCTGATTCACCGAACTCTGACTCCCCTTCTGAAACTGCTCCTTTGAACACTGAACATTTGTCCTCTGCATCAAACAAACATTTGCCATCTGCAAACTCGAACATTGTAACTCCTGCTGAAAATAGACTATTTCCGGATCAAACAACTCCAGGGAAATTGAGATACAACCTACGTTCTCATTCTAAAGACTAATAAAGCAGGAAACTGCCTATTTTACATATTTTGATTTGATACATTGCCTCCAGCCAGGAAGTTTGCTAATATTTTGTTTTTTTCTATGTATATTATGTTGTTTTAATTACCTTGCCGTCTGGGTAGCCGTAGGGTCGTGGCTTTGTGCCTAGTTGAATCTGCGGGGGCCAGACACAAGGTCGGTCTTTCTGTTAGTTCTGGGAATTCCCAGGGCTGATAGAGGCATTTTCAACTACGTACATATCATCAGTGGTCGCGAGCGGTTGTAGAAGATGGAGCTTCCTGGGCTGCACCGAGAGAATGTAATTTATGTTCGCAGAAATAGACTCTACAAGATTCTTCATAACAAATGTTTTCTGATGCAATGTGCAATTACGTTTTTGATTGTTTTAATAACGTTGGTGGGTGGAATCGTCTTTGGTATACATTTAATTTTTGCACCGATAACAACTACAGTACCTCCCCTTGATCTTGTTTCTTCTACTGTTGCTTCTTTTCATTCCTTTCACCTGTTCCCTGAACATGAGCAAGCTCGACGCTCAGAATTTATAAATAACACTTTTGTACAACTCTTGCATCAACACCAACTGGTAGTTAACACAACAGACTGCTGGGTATTTGGGTTGATACCACACACTATGGATAAAGGCATTCCCTATCTGGTCTTGCCTTTTAGCTATAATGGATCATGTCGAGCCTTCCAAACTGTATTTGTCTATGCTCTCGAGACCTATCCCCCGCGTCCTCCACGTTCCGCTAAGTATACATCCGTTAATAAAGCCTTGATAAAGGGAATAACTGACATGATTAAAGACGTCAATAACTCCCCATCTGTCCCTAGAGATGAACTACGGGTTTATCTAAGTTGGAATTCTACGGAGTATAGTATTAGTTTGGGTGAAAGCAAGCGTAAAAGCTCCACTCCAGTCTGGGTCGTACCTCACCGAGGTCAATTCTGCTTGCAAGGTAATGGGAGAAATCCAAGAGCTCGGCTAGGGAAGAGTGACTGTGTTGAGACTTATGTGTATCCGTCAAACTCTTCCCCTGCCTTCCTAACTGCTAAGGGTACCTACTTCATCTGTCAGGATAGGGCATATACATGGCTGCCTGCTGACTTTTCAGGTTCATGCTATATTGCTCGACTGTTGCCTCCGACATACACTGCTTCCCCAGATTATCACAAGACCAGAGTAGCAAGAGGTGTTTTCAGCAAAGAAGATACCGCTGGTCAGGAAGCCGGAGACTTTTTCAAAGGTTTCCTTCCGTTCTGGGGGCCTATGGCCAATAGTAGAAATCTACGTCAACTAACACGGGTAGTTGAATCTACTATTACAGAAACTGCTGGTGCCCTTAGTAATTTAACAGCTGAGCTCCAGGCCGATCGTCTCATGACGTTGCAGAACCGTATGGTTCTTGACGTAATACTTGCAGATCGAGGTGGGGTATGCAGAATGATCCAATCGAGCTGCTGTGTTTTCATCCCCAATAATGCTCCGACCGTGTACGAAGCGATCTCTAAGCTACACAAGATTTCCGACTCTATTCACGTAGACAAGGGAAATTGGTCCTTAATGGAGTGGCTTTGGACTCTACTATCAGCGTGGGGATGGAAGGTTCTGATGGTTGTTGGTATTATCCTAGTATTCCTGTTCTCGTGCTGCCTTATTATCCAATGTGGTCCCGCTTTGTGTAGCCTCTGTGCTGCAACCTGTTTCAGAAAACCGCCTGTATTTGGAGACAAGGTACGAGAAAGGATGATGATGCAACAACATATCACTGACCTAATGAACATCGAGATAGACTCTGACATAGACTGAGTAATTGCCTATGTAAGGGCAAAAGGAGGGTCTGAGGTTCCGTGACGATTTGAACCCGTGTTTTCAACATTGTCGTAAACTCTCAATTTTGGTACCAGTGAACCGCAAATGATCCATTTAGCATATCCTGGTGTTTTCGCTATGCTACAAGCAAGAGCACTCTTGTTATAACCACAATTCTGATTCACCCATGGCATCCATTTTAGATTATGGCAGCCAATTTGTATTCTTGCCCTCACATAGTCAATGGACACCCAGTGACCTCTAATCAATACATTTCACTTAAGGACACGTAAGCTTTAGCCGGCGATTCATCTTGCTAGTGACACGTGCACCTTAGGACAGAAACGCTGTGGCCGCATGACTCGGCAAAAGCTGCCTCCCCGGCCTGAGGCCAGTCCTGCTATACTGGTTCTCGTGTTCGTTGGCCTGATCATGATTAAGCGGCCGAAGCTGGTAGCCTTGCCCATTTACGACCCACAAACATCTCTTATCCTGTTTTTCTATCTTCTGCACCTGGCTCTGCTCCTTTCCTTCTGGGCCTTTATTAGGGGGAGGTAACGAAATTTACGATGAGGCGGTCCGGCTCTTGAATGAAAAGATGACATTGGATTATGATGGAACAGTGGGAACCCCTCGTTCGTAATGTTTTGACATCAGATATTGTTGAAGATTCCTGTGTAACGCCAAATATTTATTGTTTAGGACATAAAGGTTAAGAAACGTAATAGTATGTGGAGAATGTTGCCCCCAGCTAAATAATTTGTATTTAAGGAGCAATCCACTTTGTGCAATTCGAACAGGCTCCTAGAATCTGCCCGTGTGTAGTTTCTGTGACTTCTGTGTCCCTGCAGTAATAAACCTTTGGTCTTTGACGCCACCATCGAGAAGCCCGTGTTTCTGTTTATTTGTGCACCGAGACAGGTAGAACTCAGGGGTCTTCGGGTGTTGTCCCTGACACCTCTGGACCTTAATAAAAGTCCAGAACTCCAATGCTCGCGACTGCTCCCATTGAGAAACTGCCCGTTTGCATTGAGAAAGCTGCCGCTCGAGTAAAAATCTACTCCAGCGGCAGAAAAGGAAAGCCTGCGCTGTGCATGGTGCCATTTGTGATGATCGCACAGTGCGGACAAGCATCCAGCACTGTGCAATCACTGTGAACAGCATTTTTCTATCAAACTCCGCCACTCGCGGAGATCCAGGTTGTGTGGCAGAGTTTTTTTACCACTTCGAAGAGTTTTGCATAGCGCAACTCTACGAGCTCCGCCCAGGGTTAGTGGCAGGCACAACATGGTGCCTGCCAGATAGTGCCGAGATGTTCACAAACATGCCTTGTAGCATTGAGTCTTGTGTTGCAGCCCTTTTGTGGGCTGCAACACAGGCCTCAATGCTACAGCATGTTCCCAACCGCCTTCATGGCTGTCGGATCATAATCTGTTTGGGGGTACCGCCGACTCCCTGTCGGCCGGACCTGTTCCAGACAGGACGGCGGTCAGATGCTCGTCCGACCACCATCATAATGAGGCCCCTAATGTGGGCAAATACATTTTTTTACAGAGGAGTAGCAAATGCAAATAACTAAGATTTTTACTTTGTCTAAATTCCTTGCAGACAAGGCTTGAGAGTACCCTGGTTATCAAAGATACTTACTAAATAGGTATAGTTTGCAACAGTTTCCTGCTTTTCTTCCAGATAACAGATAGGTGGCTTTTTAAAGCAACTTGCAGAAGTCAAAACTGTGGACTTTTCTCATAATAATGTCCATTTTATTTGTTTTCAGTGGTCAAAGGGGGCAGGATGGGAGGGGCACAACTTGCCCATACTTTTTTAATTTAAGGAAAACAGTTCCCCAACTTTCTGTGAAAGATAACCATCCTGAATGGTTAATTCCTAAAGCTGAAATTCTTCAGCTGCAGTGTAAAGCAGGGAGTCTTCTGTGCTGTGAAACTAATGGAGGTATTGCAAACAAAACAGGTGATGGACAGAATGTGGATCAATGTCACACATTCACCCCAGTCCAAAGATCTGGGCCCAAATCCATCGTTTTTTTGCACTCCACACCACCCTGGGTTAGACAATGGCGATATGCAAATCAGCTCTGACCCTGTGCCCCATGGGAACAGTCCAGTCCGAACTACAAAAGCCATGTCCTTCCCAGAACGGAATCAAGCATCCGAGGACCGGACCGGTCTCGAGGTAACACCTCTCATCAGCCCGGCTAGCTTGACTCCGGTTTATGTAGGAGAGGAGGGTACGGTAAGGGGTGCTGGTAACTAGACGAGCTGCCGTGTTCTGTACCACTTGTAGGGTCTGCAGGGTAGAATCTTTGGCGGAGATGAGGAGGGCATTGCTGAAATCTAGGCGACGAAGTACCAGAGCGTGTATAAGAGTCTTCCGGGTGGAGGAGGGGAGAAAATGGAAGACTTTCCGCAGTAGGCTGAGGGCGTGGAAGCAAGCGCGTTTGGTGGATGTTATGTGCTCGTCCAAATTCAGTTTGTTATCAACCAGGACCTCTAAGTTCTTTATCACTGGTTTGGGGGAAGGTGCCGTACCTAGTTTTTCCGGCCACCAACTCGGGGACCAATTGGTGACTGCCTCGGTGAACAGCATGATTTCAGTTTTACCTGTGTTGAGCTGGAGAAAGTTCTGACTCATCCAAGAGGTAATCCTAAGCATGCGCTTAAAAAAGATTTATTGGATATTAGGCGAGTCAGTGTCATAGGCCAGAAGAAATTGTGTATTGTACGCATAGGAGATCGGGGTGAACCCAATCTTCCTAAGCAGAACAGCCAGGGGGGCGTTCTAAACATTAAAAAGGGTGGGACTGAGGCAGGAGCCCTGTGGGACTCCTTTAGTAACAGAGGTAGTTTTGGCTTTAAAAGGGCCCAGATTAACAGTCTGGGTTCTATCCTGAAGGAATTCTATCAGCCAATCCAAGGCAGTGTCCTGAATGCCTATAGTATGTAATCTGTTTAGGAGGATCAGATGTGAAATGGTGTCGAATGCGGCAGATAGGTCAAGCAGTATGAGAATTACTGCTCGTCCCGCATCCGCCAGCATTCTAATATCATCCAGGACATTGACCAAGGCAGACTCCGTACTATGACGGGGGCAAAAGCCCGACTGGGAATGATCCAGACAGTTGGAGGTTTCAACAAACGCTGAAAGTTGTTTGTTTATATGTTTTTCCAGGAGTTTACTGTATAAAGGGAGCAATGAGATGGGCCGATAGTTAGTGACAATATCAGGTGAGAGTTTGGGGTTTTTCCTGATAGGCATTACTTGTGCATCTTTCCACTCTTTTGGGAGTTTTCCCTCTGATATCAATATTGCTCTTTGGTGCGGCTCCCGATGCGTTCCAGTACCTTGCATTTACTTTTCTCTGCTTTCAGTTCTGGTGAATACCAAGGTACCTGGGGACGTCGTGCTAAGGTAGAAGCTATTTTTATTGGAATAGTGGCGTCTAAGGTAAGACTGATGGAATCTTGAAAAGAATTGAGGAGATTTTTAACAGTGTTATCAGGGGGCTGGGGGGGATATGGAATGCTTCTTGAAAGAGCGATGGCGTAAGTTTGTGCCATTGTCTAAACCTACGTGTAGCTGTTTTTTTGTTAGGAGCATTCTCACTAGGTCCCACTAAATCAAAAGTGGTTAGATGATGGTCAGACCAAGTCAGAGGAAGAGTTTGTTTATAAATCAAGTCCTGGAAGTTGGAGAGCACTTGGTCCAAAGTGTGGCCGGCTCTATGTGAAGGGGCATCATTTTTCTTTATCAAACCAAGCGTAGAAATTTCTCTAAGGAAATGCAGAGTCTCGGGATCAAGGAGTTTTTCAATATGAATATTAAAATCACCCAAAAGGATGAATTTGTTAGAAGAGATAACGTGAGGGGCAATTATCTCCAGAAGAAGTGAGATAGAATTGGCAATAGGGCCCAGAGGGCGGTAAACAAGAGCGCCTTTCCAACTTAATTGTGAATGGAGGTCTATTCTGAATATAATCACTTCTAAATTAGATCTAATGCTGTGGCTTTTATGGGATCTTTGTAAATAATGGCCGCCCCTCCTCCTACTTTCCTTGGTCTATCTAGTTTTAAAATCCGATAGCCATCAGGGAGGGCTGTTGCAATAGAAGGGGAGGAGGTGGTCTTTAGCCAAGTTTCCGTAAGAAAGCCTAGATCTGGGCGGGAGGAGGATAGAAGGTCCCATATATGTGTCGCGTTTTTAGGAAGAGAGCATACATTAGCTAGGAAGGATTTCCAGATGTAATCGGTACGAGTATTCTCTGCTATTGGGGCGCTCTGATGGTATGTGCCGGTGTTCGGAGGGATACTTTGAAATCTGCAGCTCTGGCAGGATTTTGGGCCTTCCAGGCTGAGAGGGAACAGATATGTGCAGGGGTTAATCAAAGGGTCAGGAACGTCCTGTGGATCAGGGTGGCTAGATAGATGTAATAGCTCCTGCCTGGAGTAGGTAACCCTTCTAACAGGATCAGAATCCTTACCCAGATTAGGACTGGCAGAATGCATGGCTCCTGGCGGCGGTCTGGCACGGACGGGCGCAGACGGGCTTCCCTTTGTGGGTAAAAGGCTAGAGTGCTAACCCTGGACCACCTACAAATGGCGTCTGTCCGGGTGGCTGCTCGGTTCCAAGCCCTCCCTTTGGTGTCTAATCACACCAGGGAGCCTCATAGCTCTTGACAGTAGGTAGATATAGCAGGTAATAATGTCCCAGTAATAGTGCCTTTATACCCCCCTTTCAAGTGAAGTTTAAAAAACGGCGATTTTTAGAAGATTTATTCATCTGGTGGGTGCTATGGCAGGATAGGTAAATACAAGCAGGCAGAGTCACTACCTAATCTATCTCTCCCGGCTCACGCCTCAGGAGTTTTCAGGGTTGCGCGATCGCGTCAGCCCTGTTTTTATCTGTCAGCGTGGGAAAAAGGCTAGAGCGCTAACCTGGACCACCTACAAATGGCATCCGTCCGGGTGGCTGCGCGGTTCCAAGCCCTTCCTTTGGTGTCTAATCACACCAGGCAGCCCTCAAGCTCTTGACAGTAGGTATATATAGCAGGTAATAATGTCCCAGTAATAGTGCCTTTATATCCCCCCTGAAAACAAGTTACCAGGGAGCGGTGTGCTTATTAAAGGGATGCATCACAGGCCCCTGCGGAGCAGGGGCTGCAGGGGCCTGTGTTAGCCTCTAACTATTCTCAGCTGCTCCAATCAGGATTCAATTCCCTGGTTCTCTAGTTACAGACACAGACCTCTGCAGTGAATTAGCTAATAGAGGTTTCATAAGACCGAGATTGTAATCCTGGGTAAAGACAAAGATCTCTGGGGCCCACAACATTGGCCCGAGAGTATGGGTCCTTCTCCCAAGCTGGAGGCCCAGGCTCGCAATCTCGGATTTTTAATCGATGAGAAACTTACGATGCGACAACAGGCTGTCAAAGTGGCTGCCATTTGTTTTGCCACCCTCAAATGGCTCCAAAAAATCTTGTGGATGCTTCCGACCACCACCCAAAGGACTGTGGTCCAGGCTTTGATAACATCCCGCCTGGACTACGGGAATGTCCTGTACCTTGGTGCTGATCTGGCTACGTTGAGAAAACTCCAGGTGGCTCAAAACGCGGCCGCATGGCTGCTACGCAATGTTCCCAGGAAAGCATCCCCACTCCCAGCCCTTCGCGATTTGCATTGGCTAGAGATTAAAAATAGAACCAAGTTTAAGGCTTTATGCTATATTTTTAAGATTAAACAGGGCTCTGCCCCCAAATACCTTCAAAGTCTTATTCATGCCTATACTCCTAGCCGTACCCTTAGATCTGCAGGTAAGGGAGACTTTGTCGTTCCTAGATTCAGGCTGGCGAAGATGGGCGGCCGCTCCTTTTCGCATCTGGCCACCAAAATGTGGAATACCTTGCCTGTGAGGCTGAAGTTGGAAACTGATTTGGTTAAGTTCCGCAAGGGATTAAAAACTTGGCTTTTTCAGCAATAGTTCTTCTCAGCAACATTGATTCTCTGAACAGCAGTCCCTTTTCTTAGGTCTTGTAGTTTTCTTCTCCAGTCTTTCCCTTGGCGCCGGGAAACCCATTGCGGGTAGCTGTGCGCCTTACAAGTTCAAATAAGTAAATAAATAAATAATAATAAATAACAACAGTGCATTCCCCAATGATTAACTTAGCTTGCATTTATTTAACATTTAAGCTGTGTGTTAATGTATATCTACATACCTAAAAATGAAAGACCCAAAAAGTTAAAGCATATTTCTTTTTTTAACCATGCCTTTGACCCGACCCCATGATTACTCCTCGTCCTGCCCCCTTTTTGCACAGCATCACAACTGATTTACGATTTTTTAATGCATTTTGACTGCTGTTTATAGGCAGTAAAAGAGGCTTTTATTCTCTGAAGAGCCACCAAAGCCTTACTTAAAAATACAGTGTTGTCTGCGTATTGAAGACTTGATTGGCAATTTAGTTGCGATAGATTAAAAGAGGGTTAGGTGAGCCATTCATTTAGATCAGCAATGTACATATTGAATAATAAGGGAGCTAATACGCATCACTGTTTAAAACCAATATCTTTCTTAATTTGCTTTGTTACATTAGTACCATCACCCAATTTCACAACAACCCATGCCTCTATATATAACATCTCAATTGCCCTTAACAGTGGAGGCAAGATGTTCCTATTTCCAAGCTTGGCCCACAAACTTCATCTTGGGACCCAATTGAAGGGCATTTTTAAGTCTATATATTAATCATGAAGAGGATGTTTTTGGTCACAAAACATTTTGATCAAATGCCTGAATAAATCAAATTAGAAGTTTTTGAAAGCTTATCTGATTCATTGGGATGAGATTTAGGCATTCTAGCCCTAACTTTAACTCCTTCAATAAGATAGATATAAACATATTTGCCTCTATATCTATCAAGATGATTAACCTATTGTTCTGAGAATTTTCTGGATGACGGTCTTTGGAATTGGATGTAATGCAGTCCCTCTCCTAGAGTCAGATATAGCATTTGAGGAAAGGCAATGATTGTATAATAGAGTCAAAGCTTCTGCCCAAAATATTAAGTCTTCCTTGAAGGGGGTAGTGGGCAGACCATTTGAACCAGGAGCCACATATTGTTTTCAATTTCTTAATGTCCATAGAGACCTGGTTGTCATTAAAGGAGATAGTGGGGTCTTTGTTCCTGGTGTCACTATGGCCCTGATCCTTCTCTATTAGTCTGGCGCTACCATTCTTTTTTTTAACATGATTGATCCAAACTTCCTCAGGATTGTTTGAGTTATTTGCTCACTTGCTCACTATTGCTATGTTGTTCACAAAACTCCAAAATCTTTAAGTATTCTGTGAGGTACAATAGAAATGCAGCATATGCCACTTTTTGTTAAGTGCAGCATATTATGCTTCTCATATTGCTTTTATATTAGAGATTGTTAACTCTTGAAGCCATTGAAGTTGGAGAAGCCTTGACTCAAAAGATAGTTTTTTAAATTTTCCCCTCCTAGCATTAAATGTCCTCTTTTGAAGGATCAATGATTTAGAAAACCACTAACTATTGTCTGGGCAGGGAATCAAATTAAGATCTCTGGGCTTATGTAGGTAGTCAAAGTTCACCACCAAGAGATTTGTTAAATAAGACCAGATTGTAGGACTTACTTGGTCTATTTGTGATCCATTGCAGTCATTTTTTAAGATACTGCCAGCGGAGAAAAACTCTGAAAAGCTTTGATAACAACCTGGTTGCTCTACAATAGACCCTTGCCACCTTAACCTTTTAAAATTAAAGGCATATGATTCACCAATCTTCAGTGAGTTCTCTCGAACTAAAAGGGGTTTATTGAAATTGTGATCAAATGAGGATAGTGATCACTCTACATCCTAGGATCTATTCTAAAAGATGTGATGGCCCTAAATAAGTTAAGACTTGTTAGGGTATAATGTGTAACAGATACAGGGCTACAATTTAATCAAGTAGGAGCTGCAGGTTAATCTTCTGCAAATTGGCCATTTAGTACTCTCATTGCTGATGCATGAGTCAGGTCAAGGAGTAGCTTGACATTAAAGTCTTTTTTCTTGGTTTGTGAAGATCAGTCGGGTGAGGTTTACTCCACAGCTGGTTTTGCATTGTTACATATTCAGGCTCCTCGGAGTCATACATTATGTTTGAATTAAAGTCACTAGTTAGAAGCGAGAAGACTTCTGGATGTAAAAATTCTAATTCAGTTATGATTTCTTTAAGCACATCAAGAAACATGTTTTTTGCTGCTTTTTGAGGATTGATGTAAATGTTCAAGAGTATTAGTGGAGAGCCTATGTGCTCAATTGATCAGTTCACGACCATAATCCCCAACAACCATGTCTCATTTATATTCAAGCTAACAATTTCAAATTCCAGAGTAGACGTCATATGAATAGCAAGACCACTCCTTGGCAAGTCTTTAGAATATATTCTAGTTTCAGATACAGAGTATTTGATGTAACCTATTAAAGGACATGGAGTTTGAGCACATATTATTTGGAAAACTGGAAGGTCAAAATTCTGTCATAACTTTGCAACTCCTTCATCTATCAACAAACGAGTTGGATCTCCTAGATTCCATGAACATATTTTTAATGATTTTTTGAAGCTTGAAACTGAGTTTTGTCAATGATTCCCCTATTGCCTGGGACAAAGTGGACATTATACAGAAAAGTCCTTATTGCGAATTACACATCATGTAAATATTTCATGGGTCCGACTGCTTCTATTCTAGTGGGGAAGAGTCTAATTTCTATTTATGAACCCTCCCATATGGGTATATAAATCATATGCATGTCCTATGCTCAAGAGGTGTGTCTCACATGTGTTGAAAGATAAGTAAAAAATGTGATTAGGAAGTGCCTCACGTAGGCAGCCACCAAGGAACGATTGACAGGTTTTCGCCAACTTGCTCACTCTCTCATCATCAGCACTTTCTTAAAAAGGAACGAAAACCAGCGCTCATAAGTGAAAAAGAATTGTGTGTATGTGTGTCCCATAAAAATTTTTAAGAGCACATCTAAACATATATGTTCCTTATAGTTCTCTCTCTGAAGAGGGAAGAAATCTTCCTCATCAACATATTAAAAATGAGTTACGGAAAAGCACACTGCACTCGTCTTTAATTTATAGTGCCCGTACTCATGTTAAAAATGCCATACCATGTTTAGACCATTTTAAACTGAACGGCTGACGTGTTTCATTGCCGCTTCACTTTTGGCAAATTTATCAGGTTACTGGGACCTCTTTCCACCTGTGAGATGCAACAGAACTGTAGATTAAAAAAGAAGAACTAAAAGGGGGCAGCACATAGCATAGAGAATGCAACGCATCAAGCCAGCAGTGAGGTTGCATTTGCAGAGCTTGTTGTCATATCACCCAGCAAATAGATTTATTTAGTATATAGAGTAGTTACTATGTGGCTACCAAGTGGACTCCTACCAGCAGACCACATGCAGAAGCATATGGAGAGGTTACTACTCAATCTCCTATAAAAATGAAAGCAAAGGTGATGTTTAATGGTCACATTTGTGGTGGCCGGAGGAGTTGAGACCTTCTCCCTTAATTTTTTATTTTCTCGTTTTGTTTTGGAAAGGTCAATGTTATTGCAATTGCAGTTTCCTGTCAAAAAACCTTTTTGGCGCGATTATTTAATATTTATTTAACACCAATAATTTTTTGTCTCCTAATTTATGTCTTACATGATCATCATCATCCAGGGGCAAGAAAAGGTCGTCCGAGGCGGGTGCGGAGCTAGAGGTGCCTCACAAAAATGCTCCTCTTCTGATGACTCTGCAGGCACCTGTAAGTCCTCCTGTTGTTAATAGTGATATAGTCAGTCAAATAATCTTTATTTCGGTTGTAGACCATAAAAGGTACATGCTTACAATCAATATCATTACTAATGTTTACAATGGTTAAAAATGGGACACAGACCAGTTAACAAAGAATATATAAAAAATGTAAAAGTATAAAACATTAAAAAGGCACAGGTTTACAGTTCATGTTTAGTGTCTGGAAGGTACACATATTTAAAAAGATGTTTTATAAAAAGGATCTTCTCTTGCGCCACATAGCATTGATGAAGCGCAAAACTGAGAATACAAGAGGAGTAGAGGTGTTACACTTGATTATTCTAAGGGCCTCTTTATAGTATCTAAACCCGAAGTTTCTACAAAGTTGGACAAGCCAACATTGTTGAAGGGATTTATAGTTTGGGCAAAAGAAAAAACTTGAAACTCAGTCTGTTCCTTTGCCCCACAAGCCGGACATTCTACTGTCTTGTTGGGCGACCATTTATAGGAGAAGACTCTAAGCGGGTGTGTGCCCTATCTAAATTGCAGATAGAGTTTTCTTGCTGCAATAGGTAGGATCTCATCTAGAAACGGCTCAACTTTATATTCATCTTTTATATTAAAAAATTAGACAGTAAGTGAACCCAAGCAGGAATTACTAAGAGTATCCGTAATTCTATTCATGGGATACAGATTGACCAAATCAACGTGTGACAGCTGGGCGCAAACTACAGCAGGATTTGACCAAAGACCTGGTAAACCCAGTCTCTTACTTTCCTTTTTTATGAAAGCAAACCAGGACAATTTTTCTGACCCTGGAAGGCCCAAACGACAATAGGTTAAGGGCCGTAAAGCAACTTCCTCTTCTATTGGTCTAATACCCATATCCATTCTCATAGGGTTGAGGGTAGTACTAATTGGAAGAGCCAGCAGTGATCTTAAAAATAGATTCTCAGTCTTACTGATACCTTCTACCGGACAATGGCCCCACAGTTCCGCCCCCGTATAAAATAGCTCCCCAAGCTTGTGCTTGATATATTTCTAAAATGGAAGCAACTGGCTTTGAGGTGGATTCCCTGTGGAGTTTTAAAATGCCACCAGTAGTCTGAGCAAGTTTAAGTTTAACCTTAGCAAGCTGTGGGGCCCAGTCCATTCTGTCGGTAAGGGTGATACCCAAGTATTCAAATACAGTTACCCTGTCCAAAGCTATGCCGTTCAGGGAGGGATGGGGACATCTGGTCTTTGGTGGATTACAGACCATACATTTAGTCTTTTGTGTGTTTATCTCCAACCCACTTTCATAACAGAAATTGGCAAAGCAAACATTAATGCTACCACCTGGTCATTTTTTAGTTTTGGGGCATTGATGTCTTTGACCCTCTTAAGGTGGGCAATCAGTGCACTGACAAAAAGACAGAATAGGGTGGGAGCCAACATACACCCCTGTCTTACTCCTCTATTGACTGGGAATTAAAATGTTAAGCTACCCCATTTGCCACTCCTAACTTGGGCAAAATTATCTGAATGGAGTCTCCTAATGATATTAAGAAGATAAGCTGGCACCCCCATATCCTCTAATACTGCCCATAGTGTTTGACGGGGTACCAAGTCAAAGGCTGTTTTAAGGTCAACAAAAATTAAATAGCGGCTGCCACCCTCTACTCTCACAGTTTTCCAGTACAAAAGTTGTAGCCTTAGTAACTGGTCGATCGTGAATGTCTATTCCCTAAAACGGGCCTGATAGGGGCTCAGGAGCAGTCGTTGCTCCATCCAATTCTGAAGCTGATCGAGAATAATACGTCTAAATAGTTTTTGACTAACATCGATCAGGCTGATCGGACGGTAATTTGCCGGGAGTAATAGGGATCCTTTCTTGAACACTGGTATAATCTCTGCACCCACCCAGGTAACAGGTAATTCAGACCCCTGAAGTATGGCGTTGAACAGTATACAGAGATATGGGACCCAAATCTCTGTTTGGTCCTTGTAGAGATCACCGGGGATTTTGTCAAGGCCAGGCGCCTTACCTGCTGGGAGCCTTTTTACAGGAAGTTTGACCTCCTTCATTGTAACTTTAGTATCTAATATTTTGTTGTTAGTATAGATTAAGGGAGAAACGTCAGGGAAGCAGTTTGACACCTCAGCGGTATACTGTGAAAATGGCTGATCAGAGGGATCAAAAAAGGGATTAACTTCTACCGGAGGGTCATATAGCATCTGATAGTGTCCCACCCATCTCTCTAGTGTAATATTTGGGTCATCCACCTTTAGACCAACCCTACTGTCAGATCGGACTAATGTCCAGAATTCCCTCATATCCCTGCTCCCGAGGGCGTTTTTTATGGTGTCCCATTTGCTATTCTCCCAGTTCTGCTTGGCCTCAGATAGCACTTTCTTGTAGACAAGCCTCTTGCATTTTATTAAGGGCCTGTTCAGGATTTTAATTGCGTCCAGAAGTGCCCCCTTGGCTTTCTTGCAGTTGGTATCAAACCAAGTAGAGGCCTTCCTATTCTTCCTGGATTCAACCATTGGCGGATTTAGTAATATAGCGAGGGCCGTCACTAAACCTGTGTGTATATTGAAAATTTGTTTAAAAAACACTTCCTGCCGTGGTCTATATAACCACTTTGTTCGAAGAACGCCTGATGGACAACTTGATAGAGAGAACTCATTATTTCTGGTGACTTTTTTACTGTTGGCCATTTAGGCCTTCTTCTGTCGTTTCAAAGAAGGATTGTCCCTTGGTTATCCACTCTATCTCCCATATTTAAACCCCTTTCAGGAAGCCTATATGTACTACCAGAGCATTATGGTCTCTGTCGTTGAAGAACCACAAATTCAATGACCTTAGTCCAGGTCCTGACCTTTACCACAATGTCATCTATGCAGGAGGACTGACCTGGGCGATTGAAAGTATTATTACCCTCTAGGTCAGATTGGGCACGGCCATTACAGGCTCTCAGAGAGTGGGCCATAGTGATGGAATTCATTTGAAGGGCTAATGGTGTCCATACCTTAAATGGAGGAATTTGAAGGTCTGGAATGGACCATAGCGAGTCCTCGACACTAGTAATAGATTCAATAATACCCAGGAGTGTTCATATTGGCAGTTGAAATCCCCTGCAACAATCAAAATACTCTTCCCCTGAACTGTAGAGATAAGATTATCTAAGGTATCCAATGTTGGCGATTCTTTACTCAGCCTAGTGGGACGGGAATAGACATTATTAAGAATCACACTAAATTTGAACACAAAAGAAAGTCTAATACATTGTATATCTAGGGATGAGGTGTTTAGTTGCGTCACTGTATAACCTAGGTGGGAGCCAATTAGGATTTTCAAGCCCCCAAACGTCTCCCCCTCTCACCAATCAAGGCCAGATTATTGACTGACAAAAATCCCAGCCTAAAGAAATGTTCCCTGGACCATGTCTCCTGGAACAGGTAGACATAAAACTTATCTATAAAAAGTCCCCAGTTGGGGCAGGACACTTTCTTAGAGAGCTCTGCCACATACCAGGACAAAATGGAAAGTTTATTACCACATGTCATCCACCCTCCACCAATTTCAGTTGGAACCTATGTACCCGTAACTGGTCCAATAGGAGGACTAAAAATATTTTCACTAGCAAAGTTAATAGTATCATTGACCTTGAGTGGCCATGTTGGCAAGAAAAAGGATGGTTGTTGAAATCCTTTAATAACACCAAGCACTATATCATTCAAATTTATTGAAGAGTCCCTATTGTGTAGGTTGATTCCAGTCCCTGAGATGCTAGCAAACTGACCATTGGCAGAGAATGGATCAGGTGACCTTAGTAGATAGCTACCTGTATTTAAGGCATCCAGCCCTCCTAGTCAGTCTATTTCTACCAGTTGGGCATATCTATTAGATACAGGGATGCTAAAAAGAGAAACTTTTGATGGGAAGTAGTAGGTGTAATATAAGAATTCTTAGCCCGTCTTTCATAGTCATTTAAGGGCTTAGGGACGCCCACCTTCCGGGAACAAGGATAGAAGAAATCTAGGGTAAGGTCTCTGATAGTCGTGGGATGATCCATAGGGAACGAGGATTGAAGCACTAGTCTTTGGGTAATTTCTGGGTGTCTGAAATTAATAATCACACAATCCTCACAGATGGACTTATGTGTGGGGCCCACCCAAGCAACCCTCCTAACCAACAAGATCTCACCTGCCTTATCATATGGGAACTGCTTATTTTTAGCCAGCCAGAACAGAATCTTGTTGCGTAGTTCTAACTGAGATTCTTTGCGCCCATTCTTAAGTTACGGTATTCCTGCCAAGATAATTACATAGGGGACAGCCTCAGGGGGGAGATTGATTGTAGGGAGAGGATTGTTGAGTCACACAACCACCTCCCCCTGGGTTCCCCACAGCAGATGGCAAGACATTTGTATCACTAGTGTTTACTTTTCTGCCTAATGGTGGATTGAGAGTAAAGGGTGTCTTCGCCAGGTTGGAATTATTCCCCTGCAAACTATGGGATGGTAATCAGGCAGGCCCTTGACCACAGGCTGGAGTCCCTCCACTAACATTTACACTGCTAGCCTCAGAGTTTAAGAGAGCTTGATCATGGGGCAATTTACCAGCTTTGGGTGTCTGCAATGCCCGACTAGGAAGTGATTCCTGTGATATAGGAAGCCCATTGTTATGTAGACGAACTGTAGTATTAGTAGTGAATTCCTGGTTAGGGTGGGCTTGCTCTGGATTCCTCACGGGTGCAAGGTTCGGGAGGTGTTGGAGAACGGGGGCAATCTCTTCCCTCACGATCACTCTACACTGAGCTAAAAAATCAGCCATCAAGTCTTGGGTCCAGGGGGGATAGGTCTGGTGTAACGGGGACTTGGAGGAATTAGTAAGAGGAGTTCCACTGTTGGTTGGCTTCACAATACCTCTAGTGGACCCTCCCCTTGCCTTTTTCCCTTTAAGGCCCCCGTTATTACCCTGATTTCTTTTCCTTGGTTTACGGGTGATAGGAGAAGTACCCTCTGTTCTAGACTCAATGCTTGGTATGGAAATATGTTGATTATTAGATGGGACCATATTTTGGGAATCAATCTGTTCTGAGAAGTTCGTTAAATCAGTTAAAACAGGTGACATCAATGGAAAGCAATCGGGCGTAATTGAAAGACGTCTTTCAGTCAGTTCTATTTCAGATGTAACAACTCCAATCACCTTCTGAAGCATTAAGTCAATTGCTGTGGGCACTGATGGTGAGGGTGGGTTTGCCTTTGGACCAGACCGCTTAGCTGCACAGGCACGTTTTCCCTGGGAACGTAAGGGGGATTAGGTGGAGCCATCACAAAAAGGAGTAAGAAATAGTTACACAGACAGTCAGGCAAACAAAGTGGCTTAGTATAACTCACAGTACCTTGTATCCAACGAATAGATATAGAGCCCAAAAATCCAGAAGTTAGAGGGGTGGCCCAGCCCAGCCTCTTCCGGGCGATGACGGGCAAGGACGGGCCCACCCTTAGCCCGGGCTTCACCCACGCATGTCCTGTGTTGCGTGAAACATCCCGGCGCAGAAAGATGATGCGGCTAGTTGGCGCCCCCGGGGACTCTGGGATATGGAGTCCCGGGCGCTTAGGGCAGAGTGGCAGTCCGCCAGGGACTGTTGTGATGTGGAGCGTCGGGCTGGCATGGCAGTCGGAGTTAACAGCGTCCGGCGCTGCGTGAAACCTGCAGGAGTTTTCAAGCACCTCCCGGCGCAGCAAGATGATGCGGCTAGTTGGGACTCTGGGATATGGAGTCCCAGGCGCTTAGGGCAGCGGGGCAGACCCCCATGGACTGTTGTGATGTGGAGCGTCGGGCTGGCATGGCACTCAGTTGATATATATTTCCCTAACTTTTACTGCTCTTTATTTTGAACTATTATTTCGGTTTCCTAATTTTATTTTTTCCCAGATTCTCTTCGATCCATCTGTTCCAAAATTCTTGTTATTCCTGCGTTATCCAATTAACTAACTTAGGTATTTTATATTTCTAGTGTCTGTATTTTTACCTCAAACTGCCTCTGTTTGAACGAGTCTGTCTGTAGCTTGCTTTCTCCTGGTTTTTCACTCAGCTTTCCCTCTCCCCTTACATATTTTGTGGACTGTCTAGTGGTGGTGCTGCAATACTCATTGAACCCATTTGTCCTTACTACTACTACTACTATTACTTCTAGTACTACTACTCTGCTATGCAGATTGCATGCCCATGTAAGGTATTCTATGCATGTTTGTTGAGATGAGAAGGTTTACTTTGACTTTCTCATGCTCAATCAGTAAATGATGGCCATGTTGGACAACCCAAAGTTGTGTCTTCTTCTCATCTAGGCCTACTATTATTATTAGCAGCAGTGGATGGTGAACTAATTACCGTGCACCATGGCTGGAATGAAGTTTGAGGAGGAGGAGGGTGGTACCATTGTATTTTACAACCAAGAAGAACTTATGTTATGTCCGACTGTCCGCCCGGTTGGTCACTCTTATTTCTTTTCAAAACTCAGAATCACTAATAGCTTTAGCCGCTGAGTCTGGTGCTTTACAGGTTGTCTTCCTGAGACACTTTTCAAAAATTGCCACCAACAAAATGCCCAATCGAATATGTTATTATTATTGATAGGACATACTGTCTATTAAACACTGTGGTCAGTAGAGCCTTGACAGAATGCGTCTGCTCAAAGTCCCTCGGTTTACAAAGTTTTGGCCGTCATTATATACAGTTCATGAGGTATAATAAAAAAATATACATATCAAAAAACATCTCATTCATAAATTAACAAGAGCGGGCATCTGATGACTCAAATTCTGAATTTTGGTGATATGTGTGGTGTATGTATTTTCAATATTGCTACATAAAAAAATGAATAGGGGGAGGAACATATATAGCATCTAAAAAATGTGTAGTTTTTCCAGCCGTACCTACCACCAGTGCCGGGGCCAGCAAGGACGGTGAACCAGCCAGCAGGGAGCAAATGTGGAAGCTGCAGGGGGTGAGCCAGCAGCAGTTGCAGGCGGTGGTAAGTCATATTGCTTGCCTATTGACAATTTATACACTCGCTGAAAAAGTGTACAGTGTACTGTTGGGACTAAGTTGTGAACAGTTGAAGACACTCTTTACTTAGCATTAGCATATATAGCGGAAGTTGAGTAACTAATGGCCTCTTCGATCTTTATCTCAGCAGAGAAAGTTTTATGAAGAAGAGTCAAACATTGATTGGTTGATGGAAAAGGGAAAGGAGGATGGAAGGAGAAAGGACGAGTGAAATATAATTTGACTGGCAGAGAAGGATGCGTGGGTGAAAGGATGAATATATAGGTGGCTGATAGGATGCCTGGGTGGTTGAAGGATGGGTGAACGGTAATAGAAAGGATGCCTGCCTGAGTGGGCGAAAGTGTATGGGTGAAAGGAATCCTACGGGAGGTTTGATTGGTCAAAGCAAAGAAGGACACATGGGTGGTTAAATAACAAATGTATGATGGTGAAAGGTTTGCTTAGAATGATAGCCTTGTTTTGATGAATAGATGGTATTCAATCATAGGTGAAGACTGGATGAGGAGAATGTAAAAGAAACTTTACCCATGCCTGAGTAGCAAACCCAAGGGTGAAGAATAAAAATAATACTAGGAGAGCAATGCAATTATAAATTGAAAAATAACTGGGAAGAATAAACAAGGAATGTTTTTTTTATCAAGGTTTTTGATTCAAAGGTTCCAGATTGTTTTTAAGACTACTCCCTTGACTCACAGTAGTTTTCAAGCACATTTTACAAATTATGTAGCCACCCATCATCAATCTCCTCCCTCCAAGGCCCACTCCCTACCCATGGCATTTTGACAGTGTCTGCCATGTAGTCAGGGTGAGAGGGAAATTGAGCATTTGCCATTTAACAGAGCATAGCCATAATTGAAAAGAAGATAATTTTATAGTACAGCTGTCCCACCTGCAGACAGTAGTAAAGTAGGGCAAGTCTGTGACACAAGTATGTCTGTCTAGGACGCAAGCTGTGCTGGCATGCCTACATGATTAATTTAGCTAAAGAGAAAGGAGAAGAATAAAATGACTTGTCTATTCCAGTGTGCCTAATGCCTGAAACTCTAATCACATCCAAATCTTAAAGGCTGAGTAATCAAGGATACATCAAATGTTATGTGCTGCAAGTGCTACCGTGCCACTATATAATGTTATGTGTTACTGTTTTGCTAAGAGTATTGGTTACAATTGTCTTTTTTCTTTCTTGCTATAGCTACCACTTCTTAACCCACCAGGCAGGAGATAGCAGCCAAGACCTGGCAACCAAAGCTGGATGCCATCAGGGCTGAATATCGGCAGCTGGTTGTCTTGGAGGAGGAGGAGGAGGCGTCAGCAGCTGCACTCTCCAATGCTCCGGGTCCCAGCCAGGCCCCCGTGCCTCCAGTGAGTCCTGGGAATGTGGGAGTTGGGGAAAACTTGGGTGTATTTTTTTTTAATGGACATTTCATTTATATGAACAATTTGAATTTTGGACTTGCTTTACTGGACATTGGTTGGGGTTAGGGAGAAAGGAGGTTCAGGTGCTGTGTGTTTCCTTCAAGTATATATTTGGTAGAAGAATACATTTATAGTTTCACATATGATGTGAATCTTTTTTGTGGGTTAATCTTTTACTTCCCACTGTTTCCTTTGCCGCAGGGCCACAGCCAGTTTTTGAATTCTGCCAATAGTGTATCACACCAACAGATAAATGCAATTCCTTCACTTGTCCTACTACTTCTAATCTCTCCTCCTAGTCTATGCAGTCTGCAACTATATTAACTCCTATGAACTCGGAGGTGGTGTTGGTGTGTGAATTAATTTCCATAGTACATAGACTAGTGCCTCTTGAATGAATTCCCTGACGATTTTCTCTTTCCATGCATTTCTCACCATGCAGCGATGGCTGCATGGTGATGGTTTCCCAAGGTGCCATGGTGGTGGTAGTAGTAGACAGTAGCAGCATGCTAGCAGACTAGTCAAATACTAGCACCAGATACTGCAGCGTGGTTCCACACCCTTCTCAGCTTAACTCAAACTGTAGGATATGGAATATTCATTACATGACACATAAACAACTGATTTCATGTAATTTTATATGCAAGCTTTGCAAAGAAAATGAGGCAGTCACCTCAGGGAGATTAGAGTACGACTAGTAGTAGTACACAAGAAGAAGACTACCAAATGAGAAAAAATTATAAGCAATGCTAAAGTAACATAAAAAGATTATGTTACATTAGAATGGTAGGCTAACCTAACATTATGTTATCAGAATAGTAGGCTAGTACAAGTTACAAACTAAAATTGACTCTAGCAATAAAGAGAAGTGTACAAGCGTAACCTTTAGTGCTGGAAGGATGATGATGCTGGCAATTATGATGGATTATGTTCCTTTGAAAACAATTTAATATTTAATACTGTGCATGGGTGGGCAATCTAACATATATAATATTGCTAGTTTGGGCTATACTTAGAGCAGAAGAAGAAGATCCTCACCCTGCCTTGAGTTGGAGGTGCTTTCACCAGATCTGCCCAACCAAGTGTGTGATCAATCAGTGGTGTAACGTTAATTTAGTCAGACCTCAATAAATCATACAGCCCAGGGGAAGAAGGTTAGGGTTTCGACGAATGGATAAGAAGGGGTATTTGAAGAAAAGGTTTGACAAAGTCAAACACTACTACACAAGGACAACACATTCCTCTTAGCAGCCAACCATCATAAATCTTTTATGGGAGGAAAAGGAAATGTATGCATGATAATGAGCACTAGACTAGTACAGTTAAATCAAATTGTTTGTCTGTCCCCAGAGAACCCCAAGTTACATTATGTTCTGTTGTACTGGGCTTTGAAAGATAGCAAATATAATTAAATAATCTGTAGGAGTCAAGTTAGCAAACATAAACTACACACACAAGTGTAATGACTGAAGAGAAGAAATGATATTGTATTGCCACATTGGGAGTTGCATCTCTGCATTACTCTTGGATTGTCCGTTAATATTGGGTGCCTGGCGAATGCGGTTTGGTATGGTAAGAGAGAGTTGTTTTTCCAGTATGGCGCAGCGTAAAGGGCCTGTAGATGGAAAAACAAAAATTATATTGAAGAATCAAGGAGAAACGTTAAACTGCATGAGAAGTGCAACAAGAAGACTTTCAGAGGCAGCAAGGCTAAATGTCTGTTTCCGGCAGTTACCTTTAACAAAAGGCCCCCTACCCAGCCTCCACTTAGCTTTGAATTTGAGCCAGACAGGACTGAGCACACACAGCAACATAGCATTTTCCCGCTATCAGTCAGTCACACCACACTCACCACCACCACTACACAGACATGTAATTTGATATATTTATATCTCGGGTTGATTTACTCTTCCCATAGCTAGCCGTTCGTGTATTCTTAAGAAAAGGGTCTGATTATTCCTGCATCTTTTTGTATTCTTTTCAAGTGGGCCTAGTGTATATCTTTTAAGTGGATTTTCGTTTTCGGCTAACCTACGTCTGGAAATTACATCATAGTCTGACTTTGTAGAAAGTTTTGCTCGAACATCTTTCACATTATCATGATATGACTGAGATATATATGACTGAGATATATAGTGTTAAGTATAAAGAGTGCACAATAAAGGATTTGTGCAAGATCTCCTGGTGTGCCGTCTCTGTGTACTTCTATATGGTGGGATCCAGTACCTGTGAAAAAAAAAATAAAATATATATATATATATATATATATATATATATATATATATATATATATATATATATATATATATATATATATATATATATATATATATATATATATATATATATATATATATATATATATATATACACATTACCTACTGGCAGTCGCCAGTAGGTAGTTATAGTTAGGACCTAGTTTCCATAGGAAATCCTCAACATTCTATTTGGAATAACTTTGGCCCTGGTGGATGAGTCTTTGCGAATTTCTCAGAGAAGATGGCTCGGTCCGCTGCGCTCCTTCCCTGAAAGTTTGGGGGGGATTGGTCAAGTGGGGGCTGAGATATAAGGGGGGTCCCAAAACGTGTTTTCTCCATGTTATTTTCCATAGGACCTTTAGACTCGGCTACAGGTTGAACGGCTGAATGGATTTATAAGAAATTTGCCAAAACTGTAGAGTCTTGTTTGCAGATTACGCTTTTTTTGGAATGGTGTAAATTAGCTAATAGAGGTTTCATAAGACCGAGATTGTAATCCTGGGTAAAGACAAAGATCTCTGGGGCCCACAACATTGGCCCGAGAGTATGGGTCTTTCTCCCAAGCCGGAGGCCCAGGCTCGCAATCTCGGATTTTTAATCGATGAGAAACTTACGATGCGACAACAGGCTGTCAAAGTGGCTGCCATTTGTTTTGCCACCCTCAAATGGCTCCAAAAAATCTTGTGGATGCTTCCGACCACCACCCAAAGGACTGTGGTCCAGGCTTTGATAACATCCCGCCTGGACTACGGGAATGTCCTGTACCTTGGTGCTGATCTGGCTACGTTGAGAAAACTCCAGGTGGCTCAAAACGCGGCCGCATGGCTGCTACGCAATGTTCCCAAGAAAGCATCCCCACTCCCAGCCCTTCGCGATTTGCATTGGCTAGAGATTAAAAATAGAACCAAGTTTAAGGATTTATGCTATATTTTTAATATTAAACAGGGCTCTGCCCCCAAATACCTTGAAAGTCTTAATCATGCCTATACTCCTAGCTGTACCCTTAGATCTGCAGGAAGTTCGACCTCCTTCATTGTAACTTTAGTATCTAATATTTTGTTGTTAGTATAGATTAAGGGAGAAACGTCAGGGAAGCAGTTTGACACCTCAGCGGTATACTGTGAAAATGGCTGATCAGAGGGATCAAAAAAGGGATTAACTTCTACCGGAGGGTCATATAGCATCTGATAGTGTCCCACCCATCTCTCTAGTGTAATATTTGGGTCATCCACCTTTAGACCAACCCTACTGTCAGATCGGACTAATGTCCAGAATTCCCTCATATCCCTGCTCCCGAGGGCGTTTTTTATGGTGTCCCATTTGCTATTCTCCCAGTTCTGCTTGGCCTCAGATAGCACTTTCTTGTAGACAAGCCTCTTGCATTTTATTAATGGCCTGTTCAGGATTTTAATTGCGTCCAGAAGTGCCCCCTTGGCTTTCTTGCAGTTGGTATCAAACCAAGTAGAGGCCTTCCTATTCTTCCTGGATTCAACCATTGGCGGATTTAGTAATATAGCGAGGGCCGTCACTAAACCTGTGTGTATATTGAAAATTTGTTTAAAAAACACTTCCTGCCGTGGTCTATATAACCACTTTGTTCGAAGAACGCCTGATGGACAACTTGATAGAGAGAACTCATTATTTCTGGTGACTTTTTTACTGTTGGCCATTTAGGCCTTCTTCTGTCGTTTCAAAGAAGGATTGTCCCTTGGTTATCCACTCTATCTCCCATATTTAAACCCCTTTCAGGAAGCCTATATGTACTACCAGAGCATTATGGTCTCTGTCGTTGAAGAACCACAAATTCAATGACCTTAGTCCAGGTCCTGACCTTTACCACAATGTCATCTATGCAGGAAGACTGACCTGGGCGATTGAAAGTATTATTACCCTCTAGGTCAGATTGGGCACGGCCATTACAGGCTCTCAGAGAATAGGGCCATAGTGATGGAATTCATTTGAAGGGCTAATGGTGTCCATACCTTAAATGGAGGAATTTGAAGGTCTGGAATGGACCATAGCGAGTCCTCGACACTAGTAATAGATTCAATAATACCCAGGAGTGTTCATATTGGCAGTTGAAATCCCCTGCAACAATCAAAATACTCTTCCCCTGAACTGTAGAGATAAGATTATCTAAGGTATCCAATGTTGGCGATTCTTTACTCAGCCTAGTGGGACGGGAATAGACATTATTAAGAATCACACTAAATTTGAACACAAAAGAAAGTCTAATACATTGTATATCTAGGGATGAGGTGTTTAGTTGCGTCACTGTATAACCTAGGTGGGAGCCAATTAGGATTTTCAAGCCCCCAAACGTCTCCCCCTCTCACCAATCAAGGCCAGATTATTGACTGACAAAAATCCCAGCCTAAAGAAATGTTCCCTGGACCATGTCTCCTGGAACAGGTAGACATAAAACTTATCTATAAAAAGTCCCCAGTTGGGGCAGGACACTTTCTTAGAGAGCTCTGCCACGTACCAGGACAAAATGGAAAGTTTATTACCACATGTCATCCACCCTCCACCAATTTCAGTTGGAACCTATGTACCCGTAACTGGTCCAATAGGAGGACTAAAAATATTTTCACTAGCAAAGTTAATAGTATCATTGACCTTGAGTGGCCATGTTGGCAAGAAAAAGGATGGTTGTTGAAATCCTTTAATAACACCAAGCACTATATCATTCAAATTTATTGAAGAGTCCCTATTGTGTAGGTTGATTCCAGTCCCTGAGATGCTAGCAAACTGACCATTGGCAGAGAATGGATCAGGTGACCTTAGTAGATAGCTACCTGTATTTAAGGCATCCAGCCCTCCTAGTCAGTCTATTTCTACCAGTTGGGCATATCTATTAGATACAGGGATGCTAAAAAGAGAAACTTTTGATGGGAAGTAGTAGGTGTAATATAAGAATTCTTAGCCCGTCTTTCATAGTCATTTAAGGGCTTAGGGACGCCCACCTTCCGGGAACAAGGATAGAAGAAATCTAGGGTAAGGTCTCTGATAGTCGTGGGATGATCCATAGGGAACGAGGATTGAAGCACTAGTCTTTGGGTAATTTCTGGGTGTCTGAAATTAATAATCACACAATCCTCACAGATGGACTTATGTGTGGGGCCCACCCAAGCAACCCTCCTAACCAACAAGATCTCACCTGCCTTATCATATGGGAACTGCTTATTTTTAGCCAGCCAGAACAGAATCTTGTTGCGTAGTTCTAACTGAGATTCTTTGCGCCCATTCTTAAGTTACGGTATTCCTGCCAAGATAATTACATAGGGGACAGCCTCAGGGGGGAGATTGATTGTAGGGAGAGGATTGTTGAGTCACACAACCACCTCCCCCTGGGTTCCCCACAGCAGATGGCAGGACATTTGTATCACTAGTGTTTACTTTTCTGCCTAATGGTGGATTGAGAGTAAAGGGCGTCTTCGCCAGGTTGGAATTGCTCCCCTGCAAACTATGGGATGGTAATCAGGCAGGCCCTTGACCACAGGCTGGAGTCCCTCCACTAACATTTACACTGCTAGCCTCAGAGTTTAAGAGAGCTTGATCATGGGGCAATTTACCAGCTTTGGGTGTCTGCAATGCCCGACTAGGAAGTGATTCCTGTGATATAGGAAGCCCATTGTTATGTAGACGAACTGTAGTATTAGTAGTGAATTTCTGGTTAGGGTGGGCTTGCTCTGGATTCCTCACGGGTGCAAGGTTCGGGAGGTGTTGGAGAACGGGGGCAATCTCTTCCCTCACGATCACTCTACACTGAGCTAAAAAATCAGCCATCAAGTCTTGGGTCCAGGGGGGATAGGTCTGGTGTAACGGGGACTTGGAGGAATTAGTAAGAGGAGTTCCACTGTTGGTTGGCTTCACAATACCTCTAGTGGACCCTCCCCTTGCCTTTTTCCCTTTAAGGCCCCCGTTATTACCCTGATTTCTTTTCCTTGGTTTACGGGTGATAGGAGAAGTACCCTCTGTTCTAGACTCAATGCTTGGTATGGAAATATGTTGATTATTAGATGGGACCATATTTTGGGAATCAATCTGTTCTGAGAAGTTCGTTAAATCAGTTAAAACAGGTGACATCAATGGAAAGCAATCGGGCGTAATTGAAAGACGTCTTTCAGTCAGTTCTATTTCAGATGTAACAACTCCAATCACCTTCTGAAGCATTAAGTCAATTGCTGTGGGCACTGATGGTGAGGGTGGGTTTGCCTTTGGACCAGACCGCTTAGCTGCACAGGCACGTTTTCCCTGGGAACGTAAGGGGGATTAGGTGGAGCCATCACAAAAAGGAGTAAGAAATAGTTACACAGACAGTCAGGCAAACAAAGTGGCTTAGTATAACTCACAGTACCTTGTATCCAACGAATAGATATAGAGCCCAAAAATCCAGAAGTTAGAGGGGTGGCCCAGCCCAGCCTCTTCCGGGCGATGACGGGCAAGGACGGGCCCACCCTTAGCCCGGGCTTCACCCACGCATGTCCTGTGTTGCGTGAAACATCCCGGCGCAGAAAGATGATGCGGCTAGTTGGCGCCCCCGGGGACTCTGGGATATGGAGTCCCGGGCGCTTAGGGCAGAGTGGCAGTCCGCCAGGGACTGTTGTGATGTGGAGCGTCGGGCTGGCATGGCAGTCGGAGTTAACAGCGTCCGGCGCTGCGTGAAACCTGCAGGAGTTTTCAAGCACCTCCCGGCGCAGCAAGATGATGCGGCTAGTTGGGACTCTGGGATATGGAGTCCCAGGCGCTTAGGGCAGCGGGGCAGACCCCCATGGACTGTTGTGATGTGGAGCGTCGGGCTGGCATGGCAGTCAGTTGATATATATTTCCCTAACTTTTACTGCTCTTTATTTTGAACTATTATTTCGGTTTCCTAATTTTATTTTTTCCCAGATTCTCTTCGATCCATCTGTTCCAAAATTCTTGTTATTCCTGCGTTATCCAATTAACTAACTTAGGTATTTTATATTTCTAGTGTCTGTATTTTTACCTCAAACTGCCTCTGTTTGAACGAGTCTGTCTGTAGCTTGCTTTCTCCTGGTTTTTCACTCAGCTTTCCCTCTCCCCTTACATATTTTGTGGACTGTCTAGTGGTGGTGCTGCAATACTCATTGAACCCATTTGTCCTTACTACTACTACTACTATTACTTCTAGTACTACTACTCTGCTATGCAGATTGCATGCCCATGTAAGGTATTCTATGCATGTTTGTTGAGATGAGAAGGTTTACTTTGACTTTCTCATGCTCAATCAGTAAATGATGGCCATGTTGGACAACCCAAAGTTGTGTCTTCTTCTCATCTAGGCCTACTATTATTATTAGCAGCAGTGGATGGTGAACTAATTACCGTGCACCATGGCTGGAATGAAGTTTGAGGAGGAGGAGGGTGGTACCATTGTATTTTACAACCAAGAAGAACTTATGTTATGTCCGACTGTCCGCCCGGTTGGTCACTCTTATTTCTTTTCAAAACTCAGAATCACTAATAGCTTTAGCCGCTGAGTCTGGTGCTTTACAGGTTGTCTTCCTGAGACACTTTTCAAAAATTGCCACCAACAAAATGCCCAATCGAATATGTTATTATTATTGATAGGACATACTGTCTATTAAACACTGTGGTCAGTAGAGCCTTGACAGAATGCGTCTGCTCAAAGTCCCTCGGTTTACAAAGTTTTGGCCGTCATTATATACAGTTCATGAGGTATAATAAAAAAATATACATATCAAAAAACATCTCATTCATAAATTAACAAGAGCGGGCATCTGATGACTCAAATTCTGAATTTTGGTGATATGTGTGGTGTATGTATTTTCAATATTGCTACATAAAAAAATGAATAGGGGGAGGAACATATATAGCATCTAAAAAATGTGTAGTTTTTCCAGCCGTACCTACCACCAGTGCCGGGGCCAGCAAGGACGGTGAACCAGCCAGCATGGAGCAAATGTGGAAGCTGCAGGGGGTGAGCCAGCAGCAGTTGCAGGCGGTGGTAAGTCATATTGCTTGCCTATTGACAATTTATACACTCGCTGAAAAAGTGTACAGTGTACTGTTGGGACTAAGTTGTGAACAGTTGAAGACACTCTTTACTTAGCATTAGCATATATAGCGGAAGTTGAGTAACTAATGGCCTCTTCGATCTTTATCTCAGCAGAGAAAGTTTTATGAAGAAGAGTCAAACATTGATTGGTTGATGGAAAAGGGAAAGGAGGATGGAAGGAGAAAGGACGAGTGAAATATAATTTGACTGGCAGAGAAGGATGCGTGGGTGAAAGGATGAATATATAGGTGGCTGATAGGATGCCTGGGTGGTTGAAGGATGGGTGAACGGTAATAGAAAGGATGCCTGCCTGAGTGGGCGAAAGTGTATGGGTGAAAGGAATCCTACGGGAGGTTTGATTGGTCAAAGCAAAGAAGGACACATGGGTGATTAAATAACAAATGTATGATGGTGAAAGGTTTGCTTAGAATGATAGCCTTGTTTTGATGAATAGATGGTATTCAATCATAGGTGAAGACTGGATGAGGAGAATGTAAAAGAAACTTTACCCATGCCTGAGTAGCAAACCCAAGGGTGAAGAATAAAAATAATACTAGGAGAGCAATGCAATTATAAATTGAAAAATAACTGGGAAGAATAAACAAGGAATGTTTTTTTTATCAAGGTTTTTGATTCAAAGGTTCCAGATTGTTTTTAAGACTACTCCCTTGACTCACAGTAGTTTTCAAGCACATTTTACAAATTATGTAGCCACCCATCATCAATCTCCTCCCTCCAAGGCCCACTCCCTACCCATGGCATTTTGACAGTGTCTGCCATGTAGTCAGGGTGAGAGGGAAATTGAGCATTTGCCATTTAACAGAGCATAGCCATAATTGAAAAGAAGATAATTTTATAGTACAGCTGTCCCACCTGCAGACAGTAGTAAAGTAGGGCAAGTCTGTGACACAAGTATGTCTGTCTAGGACGCAAGCTGTGCTGGCATGCCTACATGATTAATTTAGCTAAAGAGAAAGGAGAAGAATAAAATGACTTGTCTATTCCAGTGTGCCTAATGCCTGAAACTCTAATCACATCCAAATCTTAAAGGCTGAGTAATCAAGGATACATCAAATGTTATGTGCTGCAAGTGCTACCGTGCCACTATATAATGTTATGTGTTACTGTTTTGCTAAGAGTATTGGTTACAATTGTCTTTTTTCTTTCTTGCTATAGCTACCACTTCTTAACCCACCAGGCAGGAGATAGCAGCCAAGACCTGGCAACCAAAGCTGGATGCCATCAGGGCTGAATATCGGCAGCTGGTTGTCTTGGAGGAGGAGGAGGAGGCGTCAGCAGCTGCACTCTCCAATGCTCCGGGTCCCAGCCAGGCCCCCGTGCCTCCAGTGAGTCCTGGGAATGTGGGAGTTGGGGAAAACTTGGGTGTATTTTTTTTTTATGGACATTTCATTTATATGAACAATTTGAATTTTGGACTTGCTTTACTGGACATTGGTTGGGGTTAGGGAGAAAGGAGGTTCAGGTGCTGTGTGTTTCCTTCAAGTATATATTTGGTAGAAGAATACATTTATAGTTTCACATATGATGTGAATCTTTTTTGTGGGTTAATCTTTTACTTCCCACTGTTTCCTTTGCCGCAGGGCCACAGCCAGTTTTTGAATTCTGCCAATAGTGTATCACACCAACAGATAAATGCAATTCCTTCACTTGTCCTACTACTTCTAATCTCTCCTCCTAGTCTATGCAGTCTGCAACTATATTAACTCCTATGAACTCGGAGGTGGTGTTGGTGTGTGAATTAATTTCCATAGTACATAGACTAGTGCCTCTTGAATGAATTCCCTGACGATTTTCTCTTTCCATGCATTTCTCACCATGCAGCGATGGCTGCATGGTGATGGTTTCCCAAGGTGCCATGGTGGTGGTAGTAGTAGACAGTAGCAGCATGCTAGCAGACTAGTCAAATACTAGCACCAGATACTGCAGCGTGGTTCCACACCCTTCTCAGCTTAACTCAAACTGTAGGATACGGAATATTCATTACATGACACATAAACAACTGATTTCATGTAATTTTATATGCAAGCTTTGCAAAGAAAATGAGGCAGTCACCTCAGGGAGATTAGAGTACGACTAGTAGTAGTACACAAGAAGAAGACTACCAAATGAGAAAAAATGATAAGCAATGCTAAAGTAACATAAAAAGATTATGTTACATTAGAATGGTAGGCTAGCCTAACATTATGTTATCAGAATAGTAGGCTAGTACAAGTTACAAACTAAAATTGACTCTAGCAATAAAGAGAAGTGTACAAGCGTAACCTTTAGTGCTGGAAGGATGATGATGCTGGCAATTATGATGGATTATGTTCCTTTGAAAACAATTTAATATTTAATACTGTGCATGGGTGGGCAATCTAACATATATAATATTGCTAGTTTGGGCTATACTTAGAGCAGAAGAAGAAGATCCTCACCCTGCCTTGAGTTGGAGGTGCTTTCACCAGATCTGCCCAACCAAGTGTGTGATCAATCAGTGGTGTAACGTTAATTTAGTCAGACCTCAATAAATCATACAGCCCAGGGGAAGAAGGTTAGGGTTTCGACGAATGGATAAGAAGGGGTATTTGAAGAAAAGGTTTGACAAAGTCAAACACTACTACACAAGGACAACACATTCCTCTTAGCAGCCAACCATCATAAATCTTTTATGGGAGGAAAAGGAAATGTATGCATGATAATGAGCACTAGACTAGTACAGTTAAATCAAATTGTTTGTCTGTCCCCAGAGAACCCCAAGTTACATTATGTTCTGTTGTACTGGGCTTTGAAAGATAGCAAATATAATTAAATAATCGTAGGAGTCAAGTTAGCAAACATAAACTACACACACAAGTGTAATGACTGAAGAGAAGAAATGATACTGTATTGCCACATTGGGAGTTGCATCTCTGCATTACTCTTGGATTGTCCGTTAATATTGGGTGCCTGGCGAATGCGGTTTGGTATGGTAAGAGAGAGTTGTTTTTCCAGTATGGCGCAGCGTAAAGGGCCTGTAGATGGAAAAACAAAAATTATATTGAAGAATCAAGGAGAAACGTTAAACTGCATGAGAAGTGCAACAAGAAGACTTTCAGAGGCAGCAAGGCTAAATGTCTGTTTCCGGCAGTTACCTTTAACAAAAGGCCCCCTACCCAGCCTCCACTTAGCTTTGAATTTGAGCCAGACAGGACTGAGCACACACAGCAACATAGCATTTTCCCGCTATCAGTCAGTCACACCACACTCACCACCACCACTACACAGACATGTAATTTGATATATTTATATCTCGGGTTGATTTACTCTTCCCATAGCTAGCCGTTCGTGTATTCTTAAGAAAAGGGTCTGATTATTCCTGCATCTTTTTGTATTCTTTTCAAGTGGGCCTAGTGTATATCTTTTAAGTGGGTTTTCGTTTTCGGCTAACCTACGTCTGGAAATTACATCATAGTCTGACTTTGTAGAAAGTTTTGCTCGAACATCTTTCACATTATCATGATATGACTGAGATATATATGACTGAGATATATAGTGTTAAGTATAAAGAGTGCACAATAAAGGATTTGTGCAAGATCTCCTGGTGTGCCGTCTCTGTGTACTTCTATATGGTGGGATCCAGTACCTGTGAAAAAAAATAAAATATATATATATATATATATATATATATATATATATATATATATATATATATATATATATATATATATATATATACACATTACCTACTGGCGGTCGCCAGTAGGTAGTTATAGTTAGGACCTAGTTTCCATAGGAAATCCTCAACATTCTATTTGGAATAACTTTGGCCCTGGTGGATGAGTCTTTGCGAATTTCTCAGAGAAGATGGCTCGGTCCGCTGCGCTCCTTCCCTGAAAGTTTGGGGGGGATTGGTCAAGTGGGGGCTGAGATATAAGGGGGGTCCCAAAACGTGTTTTCTCCATGTTATTTTCCATAGGACCTTTAGACTCGGCTACAGGTTGAACGGCTGAATGGATTTATAAGAAATTTGCCAAAACTGTAGAGTCTTGTTTGCAGATTACGCTTTTTTTGGAATGGTGTAAATTAGCTAATAGAGGTTTCATAAGACCGAGATTGTAATCCTGGGTAAAGACAAAGATCTCTGGGGCCCACAACATTGGCCCGAGAGTATGGGTCTTTCTCCCAAGCCGGAGGCCCAGGCTCGCAATCTCGGATTTTTAATCGATGAGAAACTTACGATGCGACAACAGGCTGTCAAAGTGGCTGCCATTTGTTTTGCCACCCTCAAATGGCTCCAAAAAATCTTGTGGATGCTTCCGACCACCACCCAAAGGACTGTGGTCCAGGCTTTGATAACATCCCGCCTGGACTACGGGAATGTCCTGTACCTTGGTGCTGATCTGGCTACGTTGAGAAAACTCCAGGTGGCTCAAAACGCGGCCGCATGGCTGCTACGCAATGTTCCCAAGAAAGCATCCCCACTCCCAGCCCTTCGCGATTTGCATTGGCTAGAGATTAAAAATAGAACCAAGTTTAAGGATTTATGCTATATTTTTAATATTAAACAGGGCTCTGCCCCCAAATACCTTGAAAGTCTTAATCATGCCTATACTCCTAGCTGTACCCTTAGATCTGCAGGAAGTTCGACCTCCTTCATTGTAACTTTAGTATCTAATATTTTGTTGTTAGTATAGATTAAGGGAGAAACGTCAGGGAAGCAGTTTGACACCTCAGCGGTATACTGTGAAAATGGCTGATCAGAGGGATCAAAAAAGGGATTAACTTCTACCGGAGGGTCATATAGCATCTGATAGTGTCCCACCCATCTCTCTAGTGTAATATTTGGGTCATCCACCTTTAGACCAACCCTACTGTCAGATCGGACTAATGTCCAGAATTCCCTCATATCCCTGCTCCCGAGGGCGTTTTTTATGGTGTCCCATTTGCTATTCTCCCAGTTCTGCTTGGCCTCAGATAGCACTTTCTTGTAGACAAGCCTCTTGCATTTTATTAATGGCCTGTTCAGGATTTTAATTGCGTCCAGAAGTGCCCCCTTGGCTTTCTTGCAGTTGGTATCAAACCAAGTAGAGGCCTTCCTATTCTTCCTGGATTCAACCATTGGCGGATTTAGTAATATAGCGAGGGCCGTCACTAAACCTGTGTGTATATTGAAAATTTGTTTAAAAAACACTTCCTGCCGTGGTCTATATAACCACTTTGTTCGAAGAACGCCTGATGGACAACTTGATAGAGAGAACTCATTATTTCTGGTGACTTTTTTACTGTTGGCCATTTAGGCCTTCTTCTGTCGTTTCAAAGAAGGATTGTCCCTTGGTTATCCACTCTATCTCCCATATTTAAACCCCTTTCAGGAAGCCTATATGTACTACCAGAGCATTATGGTCTCTGTCGTTGAAGAACCACAAATTCAATGACCTTAGTCCAGGTCCTGACCTTTACCACAATGTCATCTATGCAGGAAGACTGACCTGGGCGATTGAAAGTATTATTACCCTCTAGGTCAGATTGGGCACGGCCATTACAGGCTCTCAGAGAATAGGGCCATAGTGATGGAATTCATTTGAAGGGCTAATGGTGTCCATACCTTAAATGGAGGAATTTGAAGGTCTGGAATGGACCATAGCGAGTCCTCGACACTAGTAATAGATTCAATAATACCCAGGAGTGTTCATATTGGCAGTTGAAATCCCCTGCAACAATCAAAATACTCTTCCCCTGAACTGTAGAGATAAGATTATCTAAGGTATCCAATGTTGGCGATTCTTTACTCAGCCTAGTGGGACGGGAATAGACATTATTAAGAATCACACTAAATTTGAACACAAAAGAAAGTCTAATACATTGTATATCTAGGGATGAGGTGTTTAGTTGCGTCACTGTATAACCTAGGTGGGAGCCAATTAGGATTTTCAAGCCCCCAAACGTCTCCCCCTCTCACCAATCAAGGCCAGATTATTGACTGACAAAAATCCCAGCCTAAAGAAATGTTCCCTGGACCATGTCTCCTGGAACAGGTAGACATAAAACTTATCTATAAAAAGTCCCCAGTTGGGGCAGGACACTTTCTTAGAGAGCTCTGCCACGTACCAGGACAAAATGGAAAGTTTATTACCACATGTCATCCACCCTCCACCAATTTCAGTTGGAACCTATGTACCCGTAACTGGTCCAATAGGAGGACTAAAAATATTTTCACTAGCAAAGTTAATAGTATCATTGACCTTGAGTGGCCATGTTGGCAAGAAAAAGGATGGTTGTTGAAATCCTTTAATAACACCAAGCACTATATCATTCAAATTTATTGAAGAGTCCCTATTGTGTAGGTTGATTCCAGTCCCTGAGATGCTAGCAAACTGACCATTGGCAGAGAATGGATCAGGTGACCTTGGTAGATAGCTACCTGTATTTAAGGCATCCAGCCCTCCTAGTCAGTCTATTTCTACCAGTTGGGCATATCTATTAGATACAGGGATGCTAAAAAGAGAAACTTTTGATGGGAAGTAGTAGGTGTAATATAAGAATTCTTAGCCCGTCTTTCATAGTCATTTAAGGGCTTAGGGACGCCCACCTTCCGGGAACAAGGATAGAAGAAATCTAGGGTGGGATGATCCATAGGGAACGAGGATTGAAGCACTAGTCTTTGGGTAATTTCTGGGTGTCTGAAATTAATAATCACACAATCCTCACAGATGGACTTATGTGTGGGGCCCACCCAAGCAACCCTCCTAACCAACAAGATCTCACCTGCCTTATCATATGGGAACTGCTTATTTTTAGCCAGCCAGAACAGAATCTTGTTGCGTAGTTCTAACTGAGATTCTTTGCGCCCATTCTTAAGTTACGGTATTCCTGCCAAGATAATTACATAGGGGACAGCCTCAGGGGGGAGATTGATTGTAGGGAGAGGATTGTTGAGTCACACAACCACCTCCCCCTGGGTTCCCCACAGCAGATGGCAGGACATTTGTATCACTAGTGTTTACTTTTCTGCCTAATGGTGGATTGAGAGTAAAGGGCGTCTTCGCCAGGTTGGAATTGCTCCCCTGCAAACTATGGGATGGTAATCAGGCAGGCCCTTGACCACAGGCTGGAGTCCCTCCACTAACATTTACACTGCTAGCCTCAGAGTTTAAGAGAGCTTGATCATGGGGCAATTTACCAGCTTTGGGTGTCTGCAATGCCCGACTAGGAAGTGATTCCTGTGATATAGGAAGCCCATTGTTATGTAGACGAACTGTAGTATTAGTAGTGAATTTCTGGTTAGGGTGGGCTTGCTCTGGATTCCTCACGGGTGCAAGGTTCGGGAGGTGTTGGAGAACGGGGGCAATCTCTTCCCTCACGATCACTCTACACTGAGCTAAAAAATCAGCCATCAAGTCTTGGGTCCAGGGGGGATAGGTCTGGTGTAACGGGGACTTGGAGGAATTAGTAAGAGGAGTTCCACTGTTGGTTGGCTTCACAATACCTCTAGTGGACCCTCCCCTTGCCTTTTTCCCTTTAAGGCCCCCGTTATTACCCTGATTTCTTTTCCTTGGTTTACGGGTGATAGGAGAAGTACCCTCTGTTCTAGACTCAATGCTTGGTATGGAAATATGTTGATTATTAGATGGGACCATATTTTGGGAATCAATCTGTTCTGAGAAGTTCGTTAAATCAGTTAAAACAGGTGACATCAATGGAAAGCAATCGGGCGTAATTGAAAGACGTCTTTCAGTCAGTTCTATTTCAGATGTAACAACTCCAATCACCTTCTGAAGCATTAAGTCAATTGCTGTGGGCACTGATGGTGAGGGTGGGTTTGCCTTTGGACCAGACCGCTTAGCTGCACAGGCACGTTTTCCCTGGGAACGTAAGGGGGATTAGGTGGAGCCATCACAAAAAGGAGTAAGAAATAGTTACACAGACAGTCAGGCAAACAAAGTGGCTTAGTATAACTCACAGTACCTTGTATCCAACGAATAGATATAGAGCCCAAAAATCCAGAAGTTAGAGGGGTGGCCCAGCCCAGCCTCTTCCGGGCGATGACGGGCAAGGACGGGCCCACCCTTAGCCCGGGCTTCACCCACGCATGTCCTGTGTTGCGTGAAACATCCCGGCGCAGAAAGATGATGCGGCTAGTTGGCGCCCCCGGGGACTCTGGGATATGGAGTCCCGGGCGCTTAGGGCAGAGTGGCAGTCCGCCAGGGACTGTTGTGATGTGGAGCGTCGGGCTGGCATGGCAGTCGGAGTTAACAGCGTCCGGCGCTGCGTGAAACCTGCAGGAGTTTTCAAGCACCTCCCGGCGCAGCAAGATGATGCGGCTAGTTGGGACTCTGGGATATGGAGTCCCAGGCGCTTAGGGCAGCGGGGCAGACCCCCATGGACTGTTGTGATGTGGAGCGTCGGGCTGGCATGGCAGTCAGTTGATATATATTTCCCTAACTTTTACTGCTCTTTATTTTGAACTATTATTTCGGTTTCCTAATTTTATTTTTTCCCAGATTCTCTTCGATCCATCTGTTCCAAAATTCTTGTTATTCCTGCGTTATCCAATTAACTAACTTAGGTATTTTATATTTCTAGTGTCTGTATTTTTACCTCAAACTGCCTCTGTTTGAACGAGTCTGTCTGTAGCTTGCTTTCTCCTGGTTTTTCACTCAGCTTTCCCTCTCCCCTTACATATTTTGTGGACTGTCTAGTGGTGGTGCTGCAATACTCATTGAACCCATTTGTCCTTACTACTACTACTACTATTACTTCTAGTACTACTACTCTGCTATGCAGATTGCATGCCCATGTAAGGTATTCTATGCATGTTTGTTGAGATGAGAAGGTTTACTTTGACTTTCTCATGCTCAATCAGTAAATGATGGCCATGTTGGACAACCCAAAGTTGTGTCTTCTTCTCATCTAGGCCTACTATTATTATTAGCAGCAGTGGATGGTGAACTAATTACCGTGCACCATGGCTGGAATGAAGTTTGAGGAGGAGGAGGGTGGTACCATTGTATTTTACAACCAAGAAGAACTTATGTTATGTCCGACTGTCCGCCCGGTTGGTCACTCTTATTTCTTTTCAAAACTCAGAATCACTAATAGCTTTAGCCGCTGAGTCTGGTGCTTTACAGGTTGTCTTCCTGAGACACTTTTCAAAAATTGCCACCAACAAAATGCCCAATCGAATATGTTATTATTATTGATAGGACATACTGTCTATTAAACACTGTGGTCAGTAGAGCCTTGACAGAATGCGTCTGCTCAAAGTCCCTCGGTTTACAAAGTTTTGGCCGTCATTATATACAGTTCATGAGGTATAATAAAAAAATATACATATCAAAAAACATCTCATTCATAAATTAACAAGAGCGGGCATCTGATGACTCAAATTCTGAATTTTGGTGATATGTGTGGTGTATGTATTTTCAATATTGCTACATAAAAAAATGAATAGGGGGAGGAACATATATAGCATCTAAAAAATGTGTAGTTTTTCCAGCCGTACCTACCACCAGTGCCGGGGCCAGCAAGGACGGTGAACCAGCCAGCAGGGAGCAAATGTGGAAGCTGCAGGGGGTGAGCCAGCAGCAGTTGCAGGCGGTGGTAAGTCATATTGCTTGCCTATTGACAATTTATACACTCGCTGAAAAAGTGTACAGTGTACTGTTGGGACTAAGTTGTGAACAGTTGAAGACACTCTTTACTTAGCATTAGCATATATAGCGGAAGTTGAGTAACTAATGGCCTCTTCGATCTTTATCTCAGCAGAGAAAGTTTTATGAAGAAGAGTCAAACATTGATTGGTTGATGGAAAAGGGAAAGGAGGATGGAAGGAGAAAGGACGAGTGAAATATAATTTGACTGGCAGAGAAGGATGCGTGGGTGAAAGGATGAATATATAGGTGGCTGATAGGATGCCTGGGTGGTTGAAGGATGGGTGAACGGTAATAGAAAGGATGCCTGCCTGAGTGGGCGAAAGTGTATGGGTGAAAGGAATCCTACGGGAGGTTTGATTGGTCAAAGCAAAGAAGGACACATGGGTGATTAAATAACAAATGTATGATGGTGAAAGGTTTGCTTAGAATGATAGCCTTGTTTTGATGAATAGATGGTATTCAATCATAGGTGAAGACTGGATGAGGAGAATGTAAAAGAAACTTTACCCATGCCTGAGTAGCAAACCCAAGGGTGAAGAATAAAAATAATACTAGGAGAGCAATGCAATTATAAATTGAAAAATAACTGGGAAGAATAAACAAGGAATGTTTTTTTTATCAAGGTTTTTGATTCAAAGGTTCCAGATTGTTTTTAAGACTACTCCCTTGACTCACAGTAGTTTTCAAGCACATTTTACAAATTATGTAGCCACCCATCATCAATCTCCTCCCTCCAAGGCCCACTCCCTACCCATGGCATTTTGACAGTGTCTGCCATGTAGTCAGGGTGAGAGGGAAATTGAGCATTTGCCATTTAACAGAGCATAGCCATAATTGAAAAGAAGATAATTTTATAGTACAGCTGTCCCACCTGCAGACAGTAGTAAAGTAGGGCAAGTCTGTGACACAAGTATGTCTGTCTAGGACGCAAGCTGTGCTGGCATGCCTACATGATTAATTTAGCTAAAGAGAAAGGAGAAGAATAAAATGACTTGTCTATTCCAGTGTGCCTAATGCCTGAAACTCTAATCACATCCAAATCTTAAAGGCTGAGTAATCAAGGATACATCAAATGTTATGTGCTGCAAGTGCTACCGTGCCACTATATAATGTTATGTGTTACTGTTTTGCTAAGAGTATTGGTTACAATTGTCTTTTTTCTTTCTTGCTATAGCTACCACTTCTTAACCCACCAGGCAGGAGATAGCAGCCAAGACCTGGCAACCAAAGCTGGATGCCATCAGGGCTGAATATCGGCAGCTGGTTGTCTTGGAGGAGGAGGAGGAGGCGTCAGCAGCTGCACTCTCCAATGCTCCGGGTCCCAGCCAGGCCCCCGTGCCTCCAGTGAGTCCTGGGAATGTGGGAGTTGGGGAAAACTTGGGTGTATTTTTTTTTTATGGACATTTCATTTATATGAACAATTTGAATTTTGGACTTGCTTTACTGGACATTGGTTGGGGTTAGGGAGAAAGGAGGTTCAGGTGCTGTGTGTTTCCTTCAAGTATATATTTGGTAGAAGAATACATTTATAGTTTCACATATGATGTGAATCTTTTTTGTGGGTTAATCTTTTACTTCCCACTGTTTCCTTTGCCGCAGGGCCACAGCCAGTTTTTGAATTCTGCCAATAGTGTATCACACCAACAGATAAATGCAATTCCTTCACTTGTCCTACTACTTCTAATCTCTCCTCCTAGTCTATGCAGTCTGCAACTATATTAACTCCTATGAACTCGGAGGTGGTGTTGGTGTGTGAATTAATTTCCATAGTACATAGACTAGTGCCTCTTGAATGAATTCCCTGACGATTTTCTCTTTCCATGCATTTCTCACCATGCAGCGATGGCTGCATGGTGATGGTTTCCCAAGGTGCCATGGTGGTGGTAGTAGTAGACAGTAGCAGCATGCTAGCAGACTAGTCAAATACTAGCACCAGATACTGCAGCGTGGTTCCACACCCTTCTCAGCTTAACTCAAACTGTAGGATACGGAATATTCATTACATGACACATAAACAACTGATTTCATGTAATTTTATATGCAAGCTTTGCAAAGAAAATGAGGCAGTCACCTCAGGGAGATTAGAGTACGACTAGTAGTAGTACACAAGAAGAAGACTACCAAATGAGAAAAAATGATAAGCAATGCTAAAGTAACATAAAAAGATTATGTTACATTAGAATGGTAGGCTAGCCTAACATTATGTTATCAGAATAGTAGGCTAGTACAAGTTACAAACTAAAATTGACTCTAGCAATAAAGAGAAGTGTACAAGCGTAACCTTTAGTGCTGGAAGGATGATGATGCTGGCAATTATGATGGATTATGTTCCTTTGAAAACAATTTAATATTTAATACTGTGCATGGGTGGGCAATCTAACATATATAATATTGCTAGTTTGGGCTATACTTAGAGCAGAAGAAGAAGATCCTCACCCTGCCTTGAGTTGGAGGTGCTTTCACCAGATCTGCCCAACCAAGTGTGTGATCAATCAGTGGTGTAACGTTAATTTAGTCAGACCTCAATAAATCATACAGCCCAGGGGAAGAAGGTTAGGGTTTCGACGAATGGATAAGAAGGGGTATTTGAAGAAAAGGTTTGACAAAGTCAAACACTACTACACAAGGACAACACATTCCTCTTAGCAGCCAACCATCATAAATCTTTTATGGGAGGAAAAGGAAATGTATGCATGATAATGAGCACTAGACTAGTACAGTTAAATCAAATTGTTTGTCTGTCCCCAGAGAACCCCAAGTTACATTATGTTCTGTTGTACTGGGCTTTGAAAGATAGCAAATATAATTAAATAATCGTAGGAGTCAAGTTAGCAAACATAAACTACACACACAAGTGTAATGACTGAAGAGAAGAAATGATACTGTATTGCCACATTGGGAGTTGCATCTCTGCATTACTCTTGGATTGTCCGTTAATATTGGGTGCCTGGCGAATGCGGTTTGGTATGGTAAGAGAGAGTTGTTTTTCCAGTATGGCGCAGCGTAAAGGGCCTGTAGATGGAAAAACAAAAATTATATTGAAGAATCAAGGAGAAACGTTAAACTGCATGAGAAGTGCAACAAGAAGACTTTCAGAGGCAGCAAGGCTAAATGTCTGTTTCCGGCAGTTACCTTTAACAAAAGGCCCCCTACCCAGCCTCCACTTAGCTTTGAATTTGAGCCAGACAGGACTGAGCACACACAGCAACATAGCATTTTCCCGCTATCAGTCAGTCACACCACACTCACCACCACCACTACACAGACATGTAATTTGATATATTTATATCTCGGGTTGATTTACTCTTCCCATAGCTAGCCGTTCGTGTATTCTTAAGAAAAGGGTCTGATTATTCCTGCATCTTTTTGTATTCTTTTCAAGTGGGCCTAGTGTATATCTTTTAAGTGGATTTTCGTTTTCGGCTAACCTACGTCTGGAAATTACATCATAGTCTGACTTTGTAGAAAGTTTTGCTCGAACATCTTTCACATTATCATGATATGACTGAGATATATATGACTGAGATATATAGTGTTAAGTATAAAGAGTGCACAATAAAGGATTTGTGCAAGATCTCCTGGTGTGCCGTCTCTGTGTACTTCTATATGGTGGGATCCAGTACCTGTGAAAAAAAAAAATATATATATATATATATATATATATATATATATATATATATATATATATATATATATATATATATATATATATACACATTACCTACTGGCGGTCGCCAGTAGGTAGTTATAGTTAGGACCTAGTTTCCATAGGAAATCCTCAACATTCTATTTGGAATAACTTTGGCCCTGGTGGATGAGTCTTTGCGAATTTCTCAGAGAAGATGGCTCGGTCCGCTGCGCTCCTTCCCTGAAAGTTTGGGGGGGATTGGTCAAGTGGGGGCTGAGATATAAGGGGGGTCCCAAAACGTGTTTTCTCCATGTTATTTTCCATAGGACCTTTAGACTCGGCTACAGGTTGAACGGCTGAATGGATTTATAAGAAATTTGCCAAAACTGTAGAGTCTTGTTTGCAGATTACGCTTTTTTTGGAATGGTGTAAATCCGTTCAGTAGTTGTTGAGAAAATTAAAGTTAAAGTCAATTATATATCTATAGGCGCGCACACGTGCGCGCACCCAAGCGGCTGCGCGTGAGCGGAATTTTTTTTGGCTGCGTGACGTCTGTTAACGTTCGATTCGAAGGAAATCAGGAAGTTTTGTCCGCCATTTTGTCACTGCGAGTAAATATATTGTTCATTTCAAAGCGTTGAAACATGGAAAGGGGAGAAGTTAGAGATTGTTTTGCTGCGTAGCTTTTCTTGGGGTGTGCAGTAATGCCCTTAAACGCGAAAAGATATAATTTTTTCCCGAAAAAAAAATACGGGGTGCGCGCACCCGGTCGCGCACATCTATTTACAAGAGTGTGAAAATGGAGATAAATCAGAAGTTTGAGTGCTTAGATATAAGGTGGCTCTGAAAAGAGCCCTTGTGTTAATTGAGTGTTTTCTGCATTTATAAGTAAGTACCGATGCAGAGCCTGATGTTGCAGAGGAAGATTCTGTTTCCCTCATTCGTGAAATGAACACCGTCTCTCCTATAGACGTCTTGCATGTGGTATCGCAAGTTGTTGTGGTAAATAGAACCCATGCTATAATCTCTGAGGAACGCAGAAACAGATTTATTTACATGTCTCCTTGCTTTCTCAAATTGTGCACAATGTTGATTGGACCAATTCCATTTCTGTCTTTGGCATATATTGGAATATACCATGGCAGATCGAGGAAAAAGTGTAATCAATTGTCGAAAGGTGTCTTTTAGAAGCATTTCCAGACCTACCCCAGTGATTGTGCCTAGATCGTTCCCACCACAGTGCACAATTATAAGGTCTGGTTCTGGGAGATGCATAAAAGTTTTCACCAATGGAATCAATTGGTGACATTTCAATCCTCTTTTGGAAATCCATGTTATGTGTACATTTGGTAAGCTGAGGTTGCAAATTCGTCTGCTTACTGCATATTTTTCACTTCAGTGAATATAACTGTGTCCTATTAGCCAGACCTTCATTTTCAAGGGATTTGTAGTCGTCCTCCGATCGGTTCTGGAAGTGGAATGGTAGTTAGAAGTTGAAATTCTAAATAAAGAAAAAGGAAGAGGCTGGGTGTGGTTTAAAAAATAAAAATGATTGGTTGATTGTAACAAGTGGAGATTGAACAGGTTAATGTTTATGTTAAACGAAAAGTACTATTGGGTGTGAAAAAACAAGATATGTAACAGAGCTGTGTATTGGCAGGTGTTTCTGGAGGGAAAATAGTGTTCTTAGTTTGTTGTAGAACGTTAAGACATGAACTTTTGACCTATGCCTTCAGCAAGGTGCAGAATGAGGTGTAACCATGGAAACAGCCGGAGATGGCAGTTGGTGATGGGTTCACTCTTTGGTGCCTCTGCATCTGAGTCTGTTCTCTGGTGGCAGGCGGACAACTGTTTGTTATTGTGGAGATGAAAGGGTGATAAGGAGAGAAATACGACATAGCGTCTGGCCTGTAGAAGCGTGGGAGCAGTGATTAACTCTGAGTGAAGTGGAACTGTGTCGGTGCTTAGTAACAGTAAAAAAAAAATGTTAACAGTGGTATAACTGTCTTTACGGTGCGCGACCTACTAAGAAAGAGTTCACGGGCCGTAATTGGCTTGCAGGTTCTAGTATCAGTAAGTGAGGTCGAGAAAAGAAAACATTCAGGACTTTATTTATGAAGGCCTTGCGCCACCGGTGCGTTACTTTTTCCCATTTTAAAAAATGAGGCACTGGCGGCGGAAGGTCTTCATAAATAAGGTCCTCAGTGACTACAGTTAAGGTTATGTGGAACCCATGAATAGTTTTTCAATATGAAATCATTTCAGTTGAGATTATGGATTAAAAGAGAAACCGTGAATATTTGAAATGTTTATTTAGAAATGTACTGTTTAAAGGCAAATCATTATGTAATATGAGTACAGAAATTGCAAAAAACACAGTAATTGGTATTGTCAGTAGTACATGGAATACAAACGCTATAGTTGAAGAAAAATGAATATAGTTGGAAAAAAACATTGTACAGTCTTATAAGGAAGTATATTATATTTTAATAAATGGAAGAAGGTCTCTGGCCTTTCAGTTTAGGAACGATATATGAAAATGCAAGTGGTTATACATCATTACTTTATGAATCAGCTGTCAAACAACACGAAATCATAATGTCCACTGTTAGTAAAGCAAATAGGTCTGTTCTTCAAAAGAAAATATGGAAAAGAACGTGAAGAATATAGAAAACCAAAAGGAAATGAGGACATCAATGGCTTGTTTGAGAGTTATTGAAGCATTGTTTAGGCAAAATAGGTAGCTTCTGCTTGTAACAGGAAATCAGTTTTATCATTTGAAAGTATGTCAGCTATCCAATGGAAAAGAGTAAAGCAGTACTCATGATCTGTTAAAATCGGAGCCTCTTTTATTATCAGAGGGCAGCTCGGTGGGTTTTCGATGTAGCTCGCTGTTAGGAAAGAGTTAACCGTCCATTGTGTAGGCAAAGTATGCAGCAAGTGCCTCTAACATGAAATCATTGTTATCATCTGAAAACATGTCAGCCATCCAATTGAGAAGATGAAAGGAGCATTCATGATCTGTCATTATTGGGGCGTCTTTTACCATCATAGGGCAGCTCGGTGGGTTTTCGATGTAGCTCTCTGTTAGGAAATCTTGCGCCGCTGCGAATATATTCCAATGACCCAGAACTCCTTGTATCGCTGCAAAGGCCATAAACCCTCCGTTGTAACAAAGCTGTTCATGATCAAGTAACGGATTCATGAGGTGATTGTAATTCGGTTCAGGAGGTACCAAATTGCAGAGACATAAATCCAGGGCCCACGTGAAATCACAGCTCAGGCAATGAAATACAGGCTGCACACAGGTGAAATACGAATATCGAAATGATAATCGATATGAAGTATTCAAAGTTGAGAGTGGTAAGGTGCCGTAGTACAGAAGCATTCTCTGTCGAAATAGTTCCAAGTAGTCCGGTTCGTTTGCGAAGGCAGGAGGGACATCCATTTTGAATTTCCCAAGATGGTACAGGAAACGGCACAGCACTGCCGGTTGTATAGCAACTCCACAGAATTAGGTCGCCGGCTATGCAGTGGAGAGGAGCAAAATGACTTGATACATTTTCTAGGAGTCTAGTCACTTATATATTGCTTAGTGGTTATCAAAAAAGTAGCTTTTTTTGAACTGGAGGATGCGTTAAAAAATAAGGGAGTGATTTGAGGGAGTTGTAAAGCAAGGTTAATTTTTTTTTACATCAATGCTCTTTTCTGTGAATGTTAGCTTAGTGAAAGATATGTGTGTGAGCAGATGCAACGTTCAGTTTTAAATGTGACAACGGCGGTCTTGTTCATGTCTTCCGATTCAAGGTCGGTATTCGCTGCCAAATACAAAGATTAAGAAACGCATGCGTGGGGTACATAGTGTGCATTCTTAAAGGAAAGCAAATGAAGGGTTATTTTTACCGCGTTAGCATTGTCGTTTAAAAAGTTATAGTGATTTCTATTATATGTGAAGAAAGTGTCACTGATGAAGACTGAAAATAAATCCTTATAAATGATAGTGACTGGTGTATTTTAGAAAAGGTGTGTAACATTACATGAATTGTGGAAAAAAAAATAATGTAATTGAAAGTGTATGGTTTGAAAATGAAAAGTAGAGGTTTATAGTTCATGTTTTGAAAGCAGTTCTAGAGGGTCAGATGAAAGTGTATGGTTTGAAAATGAAAAGTAGAGGTTTATAGTTCACGTTTTGAAAGCAGTTCTAGAGGGTCAGATGCATGATAGATTTATAAAAAATAGAACATGTTTTTAAATAGTATTTTGGAAAAATATGTGCCTTTATGTACTATTTACATTATCTGCCTGTTGCGTATTCTTGAGTTTTAGTAATCCTGTGTCTTATAAGTTTTCTAGGGGCGGTTTGAGGTTCATGGTGGGTTTGGGCAGGGAGGGTAGGTTGGGGGTTTGTAATAGGGGGTTCGGGTGGGGTGGAGTGCGGAGTTTAGTGAAAAGTGAGGGGGGCGGGGAGTTACGGTGTTTGGTAATGGAGCAGAGTCAGAGGACGCCACATTTGTGTTATGGGGTGCCACGGAAATATGTATTTATTCTCAGAGGTTTATTATATTAAGGATATATATCAACATGGTGGCTCTTGTCGTTTTGTGGTTCTGTGCATGTTTATAATGCTGGCCCTGTAGTTTTTGTTTATGGACCTTATTACGACACACAGGGGAGCTACGTTGCACAGTTGGAGATCAGAGACTTAGGAAATAAAACTTTATAATTGTAAGGGCTCTAAGCGATAGAAATCGCCCGTTCTCGGTGTAAAAAATATCACCGCTATTGGTGGTATTTTCTACGGTGTTAGTGCTCGAAGGAGAAAGGTAACATATATGTGAAATAAAATTATGTAATAGGCTCAGCATTTCACATTATCGCGTGAAAACAAAAGTTGCTTGTACATAGCAATAAGTCTCTTATAATTAAGGGACGGAGTGTATATAGTGCTATTTAGTACTCTGCTATGTGATTGATGTTGAATATTTCATAGGAGGAGGCTTTAAAAGTTTTTCGATAAACTGGTTTTCTAGGGAAGTGGGTGGAGTGTTCCGTGTAAATTGCAGAATAGAAACTAGTAAGAACCAATTGGAAGTGTTGTTTTAAAGTCACATGACTGCACATGCGTGTCTCGACGCCTGTACGCGATAGGTGGGTGCGCGCACCCGGTCGCGCACTATAAGAAAGCGGCGAAAAAACATCTCATAATATGTTCTTGGAGCACGTTTTGGTAGAAGGAGCATTTATGACTCTCAATTTTGTGTTTAATTAGAGTAAAGCTTTGCTCTCCGTATACAAGAAGTTCTCCACAGTTGTTGCATTTTATGTGCACGTTCGCCAGACATGGTTTCAAGTCCATTTCAGCACTCGATGGAGATACAGGTCGTCCACCGGAAGATGTGCTGATTACTTCTGATGGTAATAGCGTAGCCTCCGTTTTTCTTGTGAAAGGTGGTCGCTCATCTCCTTCAGATTCGGAAGATGAATGAGGAACGGTAGCCATTGCAGGGAAGTCTTCGGGAAGATGTTCGACGTTGTTTTCTCTTGAGAGTAGAAAAGAAACTGATGGAAGTGGGTGGAGTGCTGCGTGTAAATTCCAGAATAGAAACTACCAAGAACCAATTAGAAGTGTTGTTTTGAAGTCACATGACTTCCCATGCAAGTGTCAGGTCCTGTACGCGATAGAAGGGTGCGCGCACCCGGTCTCGCACTAAAATAAAGCGGCGAAAAAACATCTTATAATATGCTCTTGGAGCATGTTTTGGTGGAAAGAGTTAGTTCTGAAAAGAACTTTTTTTTTTTCTTTTTTTTTTTGGAAACAAGTGTTATGATGCTTTCGATTTCTTAAAGTTTGTACTACATTTTTCAGTATGTAATACTATGAAAATGAAGTGAAGAAATTTATTTTTTCTTGGGGCATTTATGACTTTCAATTTTGAGTTTAATAAGAACAAGGCTCTGCTCTCCATACAAAAGAATTTCTGCACACTGGTTGCATTTCATGTGTACCTTCGCAAGATATGGTCTCAAGTCCATCTCAGCACTCGATGGAGATACAGGTCCTCCACCAGAAGATGTGCTGGCCACCTCTGATGGTAATAGCGTGGCCAGGGCTCTTGTCGATGCTTTTGCATAATGCTCAGGGTGCCTTTGTTTAACATGCCGCTGCATGGTATGTATAGAAAAGGAATATTTTTTATTTGGATTTCCCCTTGAGAGCTCCGAATTGCATATCGTGCAGGTTACTTTTGGCGCATTCACTTTCTTTTGATCTTCAGGATAAGTAAAAAATTGCCAAATGAAAGATTCCTTTTTTCTTCTTAACGGTGGTCGCTCATTTCCTTCTTATTCGGAAGATGAATGCAGAACGGCAGCCATTTCAGCAAACTTTTCCGGAAGATGCTCGACGTTGTTGTCTCTTGAGAGTAGAAGAGATTGTGAGGAAAGTGGGTGGAGTGCTTCGTGTAAATTTCAGAACAGAAACTACTAAGAACCAATTGGAAGTCTTGTTTTCAAGTCACATGACTTTACATGCGCTTCTCAGGACGTGTAGGCAGTGACACTATCTAGTTACGAACGTGATTACATACTTAGGAACTAGCATTCAAAAAAACTATGAAATTCACTGAAAAAAACATAGGTTTTACACACGTTATAGTTAGGAAGTAGCATTTGAAAAACCTATGAAATTCACTGAAAAAACCATAGGTTTGACACCAGTTATAGTTAGCTGGAAATGTTACTGACATAAAACCAATGAAATTCCACGTTATAGTTAGTTGGACTCACTATAACTTGCGCGTGTAATGCACTGCTGATGACATCACATATTACATCACTCATGAGATCACTGATAACACCATCTAGTGAATGTCTGTCTTTTTAAAAAATAAATATGTTTTATATATGTATATGTAGAGGTCGATGTAAAAATAAATGTTTAAATAAGTGTCTTAATGGATGTGGAGGACTGTATGGATGGCTGAGTGTGTATATGTGTGTGTTAGTGAGTGAATGCCTGCCTCACTAGTGTGTTTATCAGTAACGATATATGTTTTAATCTAGTTTATGTAAGTATTGATATATATAAGTGAGTATATGTGACAGTGAGAGATTGAAAGAGTTCCTCTTTAAATAAGTATGTGTTTCTATAAGTGATTGTTTAAAAGAGTAAGTAAGTGTACGTTTACTTAGAAGTAAGGTGCTACTGTGTGTATATCTGTCTATGTAAATAAATGGATGTTTATTACTTTATTTGCAAGTGTGAATATGTGTGTGATTTACTTTTGGATGTCTGTCGGTATATAACAGGATGTATAGCTGTATCACTATATATAATCAGTGAGTATATATACGAGTGACTATATAGAACTGTTATTGAAATATTGGATGTGTATATAAATGTTGGAATTACTGAATTGGTTGTTGTAACTGGTATAGGTATGTCCACTTTTTTTATATGTTAGTTTTTTTTTTCAAAATGTGTTTTAAGGGTTACTTTAGAGTGCAAGTAGGTTAGTCTCTCTGTCACAAGGATGGTATCATCAGTGATCTCATTAGTGACGTCACTGACCATGTCATAAGTAATGTAATATGTGATGTCATCAGCAGTGCATTACACGCGCAAGTTATAGTGAGTCCAACTAACTATAACGTGGAATTTCATTGGTTTTATGTCAGTAAAATTTCCAGCTAACTATAACTGGTGTCAAACCTATGGTTTTTTCAGTGAATATATATATATATATGTTTGCCTAACAGGTATCGTTCTCAATATGGAGAGTTTAAAATGGTAACAGCTCCTGCACAAGCTCCTAGCAACATATCTTTTTATGTGTAGTTTCTACTTATGAGGTTAATAGTAGTATTACATCCTGTAATGCTCCATTAAGGAATTTTGAATGCACATAGATATGTGAAACCAAACCCTTCCCCCCCCTTTTTTTTCTGGCATTTCATTCATCCTGTCCTTCCCCCAGATATATCGTATTCATCTTAAAGAACTGCTCCATTACCTTTGACGACCAGGGACTGATTTTACCTTAACATCATTTAGATTCGTTTTCACAGGTAATCTGCTTATAATTCGCTATATTGTTATGTGAATATGAGTCAATATAACTCGTGCCTGCTAATATTATCCCCATTCGAATATACCCTTGTTTTTACTTGGGAATACCTTTCCCTTGCATCCATAGGATCTATTTTTTTTCCCTAAATTGTTCCTATATCTAGTATAGTTATCTACTTTTTTGCATTCATGTGACATCACATATTCATTGGACTCTTTGAAACTCCCTGGTTCATGATTAGTAACAACCATGACAACATTTTTGTCTTTATTGCTCAGGAACATCAATTGCCTGTTGTTGTTGTTTTTTATCGTGAATGAAGATATCATCTGCTTGTCATCAGTATCCAAAATGTAAGTCATTACCATTATATGCCTTTATTTTGGAGATTTCAGTGTATCATGGTAACGATTATCTCTATGCTATTAGTGCAACTTCTACTCACTTGCTGCATGTTGCTTTGTATATTAGAAATTCTTCACAGTTGAGTATGTTACAATCGAATGAAAAGACATGTCCATCTTGTGACATATAGGAAACAAATTAGTAAGTCTGAACCGAATAGCATTAGGATATTCTTGTTAGAGATGTACAATGTTATGCTCTGGTTACTTACGTCTTAGTAGTGAATGTATTCTCGATTTTGTATGTTTATAATAGATAAGAATTGTAACTTATATATGTTTTTTTATATATACTTCCAGACAACCACTGTTTTTCCTGAGGAAGGCGTTTTCCGCCGAAACGCCCGTCGAGTTCTTATTCGCCATTGCACTTTAGGCACCACTTAGAATTTGGGTGTCTTTTTAATTAATTGTCAAAATCCTTTTTTAAACATTTTTTTAATGTATATGGTCTGATTAATATATGTATATGTTTTGATTATTGTGCGATTTCATCATATAGTCTGATAATTGTCCAGGTCTCTATATGATTTTTACTATGTCAATTAAAAGTATGTTTGTTTTATAATTTTATTTCTTGAATGTTCCTTGTGTTATTGGGTCAGACAAATTGTTTGCCTACAGGTTAGATTGCCTAGGAATTTTCTCACAAACTTGATTTACCCTGCCCTAGGAGTCTGTTTGCATTACTACCCAGGGGGTCCTTGTTTTTCTCATTTTTCTTTTTTTTCTGAGCACACACAGCAACATAGCATTTTCCCGCTATCAGTCAGTCACACCACACTCACTACCACCACTACACAGACATGTGTGGGTCTGGTGTTGTTGTTTACTTTTAGGCCGCTTCAAAGTCATCATCATCCAACCTAGAAAAGCCTAGTAGTCAGGGAAGTAGAGCTCGTCCTCAAACTCAGGTGGTTCAACCAGAAGTAGGTAATCTAGCCCACAACTTCCATGAACTGAGTCGCCATCATCTTCCTCCTGTGGTACTTCAGGTATGGTATAATCCGGTGGTATAAAGTGCTGATTCATTTTGATCATGGATAAACTCTCCACGTTTTGGGGCAAGAAACTGATCCTTCTCACTGTCAGAACCCAGCAGCACTGAAAACATGCTCAGCTGAGACACTGACTATGGGGAAAGCCAGATGGTTTATCGCCAGCATGCTGAGCACTGGCCATTGACACCTTTTCCCATACCAATACAGCAATGGATTTTGATCACAGTAGATCCCTGTTTGGTCATCCAGATAGGCCTGGACCATCCGCTCAATGGTCATGGGTGTTCCGTCTTACCCAGCCTCTTTTGCCTTTACCTCAGGACTAGACTTAAGCCCTGCCAGTAGAAACCATTCCTTTGCCGATTTTGGGGCTGATGCTACTGTTCTTGTTGTTGATATTGTTTTTGCTCTTGGTGGTTTTGGCTGATGTGAGCCAACCGTACTGCCCTCAGGTTCTGAACTTGAAGGTTGCCCTGCAGTACTTGGGCACTGGAGAAGCGGGCCTCAAATTTCTGGCCATTTTTATTCCAGCTGACTGGCTTGCACAACTATCCAAGTTTAGTAGTTGGCAACATCCCCATCTGAAAAAGGAATGAAAGTGGCCAGTAATGGTTTATACCATGGATCAAGAATTGTGGCACAAATGTAATGGTTAGATGACACAATGTCTCTTTGCACCCTTGTATTTGCAGATAAGCAAAGAATGAAGCTCTCCAACAAATCATATGCTTCTTTTTTCTTCCACACCTGTGCACATTGCAGACACCTTCTTTAACTATTCAAGTAGCATGTGAAACCGGGTAATAGCTTGGCCCAGTGTACTTCCCTCCTTGCAGACTTCACATGTGAATACCTCAAAAGGAAGTAGCATCTCTGTCAGGCATTTGAAAAGGCCCCATTGTTCCATCTCAATGGTCATGCCTTTCACAGTTGCATGCCCTCTTTGCATGACATATTCATTGGTTGGTCTGTACTTCTCAAACAGACGTTCAAGCATGTAATAAGTTGAGTTCCAATGTGTTGGCACCTACTGTATGAGTGCCTTAACTGGCATTCTATTATCACATTGAATGATCCTCAGTTGCTTCCGGGCTTTAAAAGAATAGCTGAAATGTGTACATATTCTTCCGCAGGTGGACAGTAAGTTGCTGATGAGGTCTTCTTTTTTGAGAAAGTCTTGAACAATGATGTTAATGCAGTGTGCGAAACACAGGAGCCTGACGTAGCCTCCATTAGCCATGGTCTTAACTATATTACTGCCATTGTCCATGGCAACAAAACCATTGTTAAGCCCTCTTGGTTGCAGCCATTCAAAGACCTTAGTGTTAAAGTCTTCCAAAATATTTGCAGCAGTATGGGATTTCTCTATGGCGAACATGGCTACTGTTGCATACTTCCAAGCGCCATTCAAAATTTCAGCAGTGTCAACACCTTCAGATATCTTTTCTCTAACCCCCACAAAAGAGATCCAGTTTGCAGTGATGCACATGTAATCTGTGGCTTTGCAACTGCTCCACATGTCAGGTGGATAGTGTGCACGGAACTCTGCTGCAAAGTTTGTCCAAGCAAATACAGCACATCGTGATGTAGCGCTGGAACAGCAACTCTGGAGAAATAGGACCGGCTGAGAAAATTCCATTTCAGGCAGATGGCTGCCACAAATTCAAGAAAACCCACCTTTCCACAAAAGAAAAAGGGATCAGGTTCAGGGCTAACATTTTAGCCAGCTTTGTGGTATTGTACAAGTGTGCCATTCGGTGGTTGTGTTCGTACTGCCCCTCCGGCCTAAACATGCAAGGAATAGTAGGTTGGATTTTTTCTTTTCTGGGTCCACTGAAGCAGGTGACTTCTTGAGAGCCGACATTGGTAGGCTGAATGCATGTTTTGGTGCAGCAGTCACTGTATTCTCTTGCCTTGAACCCTTTGGTGTCTTGACCTGACTCTTGTGCCATTGCGATGTTGCTGATGATGATGTGGGCGATATCACTGCACTGCTAGGTACAGGGCTGCTTTGAGTACTGGAGAAAATATCTTCCTCTTCTTTACCTTCCACCATGATCAGATCTGATTTCCTGCTCAGTCCTTCACCCCTTCCATCCACAACACTTCCAGTTTTTTGGCCACTCAGGTGCGCCTTCCACAGGATCAAGTGGTGTTTTCTCAGAGGATTGTTTGACCTCTAGTACCATAGTTTGTACCAAGTCTACCCCGACTAACACCTGTTCCACAAATGGAGCTTATAGCAATCTTCACTTCCTTCTTGCTAACATAAAAGAAGTCCCAAACTGGAGAGGTAAACTTTCTGATGCTCCTGGTGCCACTTGTAATGTCGGATGAACTGGTAGGTGGGTGTGAAGTTTGACTTTACACAGTACCTAGTTCTACTGAGGTGGTTGTGGTGGAAGTAGGCCGCTGCCAGGACTTTGTAAAGATGTTAGCTGGAGGTGGTGTTGGTTGTATCTGTGTTGGTGGTATCTGTGGTGCCACATCCCTCACAGCAATCTGGGAAGGGGTAATGTCAGCCTCCACTGGGGCTGGGCTAATCATCACCCTCCTCTACATCTACCTCCATAAATATAAGGCTTTCAGGAACATTCATTTTCCCTAGCCTTGTCTCGTGGCATGTCTCACTCCAAGACTGAGGCTGTTTCCAAGTGGTGTCTAGATCATCAGACGGGGCACAGAGAAGAAGTTGAAGGACTAACCCTTCATTTTTCTTGCTGGGGATCTGGAAGACAATGGATCTTCTGAAAGAGTGACTTGCTCTTCTTACTCAGCAGGAAGCTCGATCTCCTGAACTTCACCTTCTTTGGGAAGAGCTACTATTGGTGGTTGCTGCTGTTGATGTCCACTTATCTGAGTTTCCTGCATTGATTGGGTACTACTTTGTGATAACGATAAGTCAATTTCAACGTCACTGCTCGGTGGTGTTGCAGTGGTTAGACTGGCTACCTCTGAGACAGACATGGCCTTGGGCCTAGGTTAATGGGGGGGGTCCGCTGATGCGGGGTTGCTGCTCACAGCTTGATCCATGGATACCACTGCCTCAGGTGCAATTTGTGGTTTCTCAAGAAAGGTCTTGGGGGACATACCGGTGGTTGTAAGTGCCTTCTTCTTCTCACTGGCAACTTTCTTGGTACTGGTACCTTCCTTCTTTGGGGCCATTGAAGCTGTTAGTTGGCAGTGGCACCTAGCTTCATAAGTTGAAGAGATGTCTGTGGTCACATGTCACGTGGTCTGCAGGCGTTCTGTCTGAAAGTACATCTGGGTGCTTTTGTCTCCTCCTACTCTTGTGCACCTAAAAACAAAGAAGCAAGATGAACATCAGTGAAACCTGGCATTGTTGTAGTTCAATTACTAGTACAAACAAATATAATATCATTTGGCGTGTGGTCACACTTGTTACCTCAGTCATTAAAAAAAAATAACAATACAGTGTAACCATTTGTGAGACTTTGACCACAACATAAGCTTTCATGGTGTACTGTACAGTACTCTCAGGAAGGATAAGAAGGAAGAACAACAAAATGGTTTGCTTTATGTACATTGTGCAATGTATCATGTGGGATGCAGCACTCAGGGAGCTTCAGCTGACAAATGACAATGTAACAATCCCTATAATGTTGTGCACGTCATATTGCAGACATGGGGTTAATGGCTATTTGGTACCAATTCATGTTACTTATGAAACTGATTAAAACAAAATGTGATTTTTATTTTCAATATAAAAAACTTTTAACGAAATTGAAACTAAAATTGGGAAAAATTTGAAAATATAAAAAACTAAACAAATTGGAAAAATGTAAAAAGAAATTAAAAATAAACAAAATTAAAATAAATAAATAATTATAAATAAGTAAACAATACAAATTACCCTCAAGCATCTAATTATTCATTTATTAAGCTGCTATTATTTCATTGATCAGTCATCCATGATAGCTTTTGGCAAAGGTGCTCACTGGTTGAATGCACAAAATGGCTGCCAGCCAGTGCCACATGGTATCATTATCAACAACAAGCAAGAAGAAGGCATTTGAGAACAAAGAGAAGACATGAAGGCCTATTGCAAAATCATACTGGCTGCCTTCACAAAATGGCCGCCAGCCACATGGTCAGAACAACAAGCAGGAAGCCTGGAAATCAATGAACACAAGCAGGCCTAAGGACACCAACTTTACAAAATGGCCCTCGCCACATCGGGAGCCAAGGCAAATGTATTGCTGGACAACTATTGCAAAGCACACACACACACTAATCAGACAAAGGAGGCATGCTAAACAACACATATGTAATGCAGCAATGCCAACAACACAAATCCAATCCACAGGGCTAAAAAGGTTTGCAAGTTACAACCACACATATCCAACAAAGGCATTCACACACATGAAAAAAAAATAGTGAAATACCCAAAATCAAATGCCATCCATGGCCTAAATTATGTTAAATTCAACATACACCACATAACAGTTGTTGCATGCACCCATGAGTAGCTCTGGGCCTATTGGCTGGAAAACCCATTGGCAGAATAGGCCACATAGTGAATCAATTCAAATCAATATTGCAAATGTATTAAAAAAACATTGTGAGAATGTAGTGAACTGTGCTACATTTTTGTTGAATAAAAGAACAAAAAATTGCATGCAAAACAACAACCACCAAGAAGACATGATTGAATCAATGAGGTAAACCAACAAAAGTCAAAGGACTTGGGTATCAATTAATAAAGAAAACAAGGTGGTCCCATTTGTGAAGGACCACCTTGTTTTCTTTATTAATCAAGAAGACATGGCCACAACAAAGAAGGCATGCATGCCTATGGCAATAAAAACACAGACTGCCTTCACAAAATGGCTGCCAGCCACATAGCCAGGCCATAACAAGAAGCAAGAAGCCAAGGGGAACAAAGGGAAGACATGCAGGCGTGTGGCAAAAGCACACTGACTGCCTTCACAGAATGACTGCCAGCCACATGGTCACAATAGCAACCAGGTGGCTTGGAAAGCAATGACACAAGAAGCCCTATGGACAATGACTTTACAAAATGGCCCCTGGCCACATGGGGAACCAAGGCAAATGCTGGCCTACTATTGCAATTCAAACACACTCACACACTGGCCAGACAAAGGAGGCATGATAAACAGCAACACATCTGTAATGCAACAATGCCAAAAGCGAAAATCCACAGGGCTAAAATGGTTTGCAAGTTACAATCACACACATCCAACAAAGGCATTAACACACATGAAAACAAAAATGAAATACCACAAAAAAAAAATTTGTATTTCAATCCAATGCCATCCAAGGCCTAAACGATGTTTAAATTCAACAGACACCACAGAAACAGTTATTGTATTTACCCATGAGTAGCTCTGGGCCTACTGGCTGAAAGGCCTATTGGCACACTACTGAGCTACATAGTGAATTAAATCAATATTGCAAATTGATTTTAAAACATGAAGCAAATATAGTGAACTGCGCAACAAGTTTCCTTTATAAAAGAAGAAAAATTACTTACAAAGAAACAACTAGGCCCGAACTAAAACTACACGCCACCGACCACAACCCACCACAAAAAATTTTAAAAAATCAACGAAAAGTACCAATAAATCTAGGTGCATGGCCCAATTAAACAAACAACACCAGTTTTCCAACTTACTTGTGAAATCTCAAATTCAAAGTCCTCAAATCCAGTGATATATTATATATAGGCTCCCGGTTTCATGGTATTTATTTTCTGGCCATTTCTGTTTGTATTTATCCATATATTTTTTTGGGCCATTTTATCTGTATTTATCCATATTTATTGTGTTTTTTGCATATAAATTAAGTTGGAAAACTGAACATTTCCATATCTGTTTACCCATACTTTGGTGTCTCTCATGTTTTAGCTATTTAAGCTGCCAAATATTACATAGCAATACATCCACTGGTAAATATTAGCATTATACCATAAATGTATGTTGACATATGCAGTTATTTAAAGATATTTCATCCTGTTATTTTAATTTCCCATGCTGTCCATCTGCTCAGCTGCAGGCCTATAATTCAGGAAAGACAGCACGGAAAGTCACCTAAAAGAAGCATAATAATCTGTATTTATTCACTTTTAAAAATAAATGCCGACATAAAACACATTGTTTTCTGTCTGTATTTATCTGTAGAAAATCCGTAAAAAAGGAAAACAGAGAGACCTAATTATATAGCAGAAACAAAGAGTGATCCATCCAGCTCCAGATCCAAATGAAAAGTGACCAGGAGCTGACAAAGCACTGGGAGTAGCCTGCTGGATAGGAACAGGAAGTTGGAGACTCTGGGGTACTTCCTTCATCTTGAATAAAAAAAGTAACAAAGTTAAAGGACTCCTTGCACAAAAGAACTATAGCCAAATGTCAATTTGAGGAGTTTTTTTTACTCCAAATCATCATTTCAACAAGGTTTTGATGCTGCCGGGGAGTAAACCTTCTCCAGATAGCAGTTGTGGTAGATCCTGCGCGTTCGGGATCGCATTCATCACAAACCCCCCCTCTGGAGCTCTGCTGGCGCATGTGAATTATGTGCTGGCAACTGCAAACTCTCGCTGGACCATGCAGTTGCCTAACAAAACTCATGGCACTCGTCAACTGCTCAGAAATCTTGCCGGCAATCTTGAGCACCCGGTAAGACGCTTCCTCTCTCGCAAAGACGCATTTCGGGTGCGCCAACATAAAAAAAATCAGCTCCGTTGCAGAGTACGGAGTATATTGGCAACTCCGCATTCTATTCGGAACACGGAGTTACCAAAACTCCAAAAGCAGAGCGTAATTATACGCCCAGGCTTAACCTTGATCCTGTTTGCATTGATGAAGATGCTGGGTGCAGTCGAGCTATGCGTCAGGGTTCCCCATGCAGAAGGGGTCAGAATCCATTTTCTTCACGGGGCAATGGCGATGGGTTGGTTCCAAAGGTGATGTGCTGGTTCAAAGATGTGGTGGTTCTGAAGGTGATACACCAGATTTCTCCACACAGTAGCGTGGATGCGCTGAGCTTCTCCACACAGTGGTGGCAATGTACTAGTTCGACAGTGGCGGTTTTGAAGGCTATGCACTTGTTCTGAGGGCAATGCGCTGTTGCTGTTCCCGCAACATTTGGATGAGTCGGTTCTCCTCAGCAGCAGAGGATGCATCAGTTCTGCTGGAGTAAACACCTTAGGCCCACTTCCAGGCTAGGACTAGGGTGGCACCACTGCACAAGGTAGTCTCACAGGTTGGAGAGTCCAGGTGTACGGGTAGGTTGACTGGAAGTCATTTATGTCCCTGAGCCTTCAGATCAGGAGGCAACCAAGCCCTTGGAGTCATTCTGGGTTCAAGTGATGCAGGTCCAGTCTTTCTCACCCAGGCAGGGGAACAGATGGCAGCATGGCAGAGCAAGTTAGGAGTGTAGCAAAGCAGCAATCCTGCAGAGTGGTTACCCTTCAGCAGCACAGCGCTCCTTTTTCCTGGCAGAGCCTTCACAGGTCCAGAAGTGTACTGAAGTAGTGTTGTCAGAGGTCCAGTACTTATACCTAGTTGTGCCTTTGAAGTCGGGGCGACTTCAAAGAAAGGTTTTTGAAGTGCACACAGGTCCTCCCTTCCTGTCCTGGCTCCAGACTCACTACAGCCCTTTGTGTGTGGACAGGACACAGCTTATTCAGGTGCAAGTTTGAGGCTGTGCAAACTCCTCCCTCCCAACTCCCAGGATGTCTTATAATATCACACCGAGGCTCTCTTTGTGTTTGACTGTCTGGTAGAAATACACAAATCCCAGCTGTCACCCACCCAAGACTGAACAGAAACAGACAGCAGGCACTAGATAACTAAAGTAAAAAAATGCCAACTTTCTAAAACCGCCATGTCGAGTGGAGATCCGGCGGAGTGACTGGGTGACCCGTGGCATATTTTGGTGACTTTTTGACCCTGGGATAAATAGGCTCGTTCTGGTGTTCAAATGCGTTATGTAAGTGCTCATTCAGGTGCATGAATGTAAATGTACAGGAATTTATATAGCGCAAATCACCGAGCGGTTTCTAAGCTCTTGCTTAGGGAACCCGTCCTGGTATTCCCCTATGAGATAACCCCGGCAGGGTATCCGCAAGGTGAAAGCCAGGCATCCCGCCACGAGGGGCCGATGTGGAGATTAAGCAAGCTATTGCCCAGAGTCGCAGAGTGTGAACCCGTGAATCAAGTAGGCACCGGAGCGAGAATTGTCGAGTCCATGGACATTTTAGGACTCAAGACCCCGCCGAGCCAGGAATTGAACCCTAGTCCCGGGCTGACCTCTGCTTCCAGGTCTGCCTCCTCTAACCAGTGAGCCACACTTCTCCACATGAATGAGTTATGTAAGTGTACGTTCTGGTGTGTGAATGAGTTATGTAAGGGCTTGTTCTGGTGTATGAATGAGTTATGTAAGTGCTCGTTCTGGTGTATGGATGAGTTATGTAAGTGCTCATTCTGGTGTATGATTGAGTTATGTAAGGGGTGGTTCGGTTGTCTGTAGCGCACACGTTAATTCCTGATATATTTGGTGTTATGGTTTGTTCCTGTGGGTGCTGCTTGTTGTTCTGGTCTGGCCAACTGGTATGAATTGTGGAATTTGGGTTTGATAGTGTATGATGAAGGATAGTGCTTTATTTCCGGAACCATATGTGACGTTCTGCTCAGACTGTGGTGTGTGAGATGAGGCATTATATAGCGTCTCGGGTTGTATTCTTTTGTTGTTGGGTGAATCGTGGTATAGCGATTCAGGATGTATCTTCTTTGTAAGTTCATTGGTAGAATGGTATTGCATATATTGCATATTCATTGTTTTAAGTTTGTGACTATGTGTACTTTTCATGTGGTCATTATCTTAATTAATTCATCTGTTATATTTTGCAATTGTTTCCATGACGATAGGAGATATGTTGTTTTTCCATTATCTTAATTAATTCATCTGTTATATTTCACAACGTAATTGTTCCTATAACGAAGGGAGATATGTTGTATCTTGAGTCTCCCTGCTGCTCAGCTAGAATGCTTGTGATGTAGAATGTTGGATGAGTGGAATGCTTGTGCTTTGTGAATGTCAGTTGGGTGAGGGCTGAGCAGCAGGACAGCTGCTCCTGATGGGGTTAACATTATAACGTATTATCTATCATCCTAATTCAATAAAGTAACTTGCTTAATCAACAAGGGAGATCCAGCTTCTTATTGATTACATCAAATCCCTTGCATCTTGCTTCACACCGGACCAACACAATACATCCTGCATTTTCACTGTTTGCCAATTATTTAATGTAGAATTATCCACCCAGACCTAGATAGTGTCCCACATTTTGTAAACTCTGAGATCTAGTTAGGGTTCTATACATCTCTACTTTAGACTGGTGTCTTTTTCCATCTGTGAGTGAGCTGCTGCATTAATTGCCTGCACAATGTTTCTTTCTTTTGTTGATGTGGAAGACACTTTACCCAAAATTGTTGTAAGTACTTGCATAGCAGTACATAATAACATTAGCAGTGTGATGATAACATAGAGATATGGTGATGAAGCATTATTGTGTGGTGTGACCTTTTAGTCAAGGCGGCAGTCAGATATGTAACAAGTTCATAGGTGTGCGGCCAAAGGGGGTGCTAAGGGTTGGCAGGCAGAGATAATGCCAGCCTATTTTCTCTAGGCATAGAAGATGCTGGTGCATTGGCGGCCGCCACTAAAAAAAGGTGGCGGTGTGGGTGGGGGGGAGCGCGGGGGAAAGAGCGAGTGCAGAATGGGGGATGGGGGACGACGGGTTATTAATAATTTTAAAAACGTACCTGCCGCAGGCGGCCACCTCCCGAGTCGCTCCTGCTGGCCTCTTCTTCCTGGGCCCCAGTAGCCCCTGAGACAGACTCCTAGGCAATCCATGTGCTGCTGAGCAGCAGAGGGATTGGTCTGAGCAGGCAGGAAAGCCGCCCTGCTCAGACCAGGGAGTCTGTGGAGGTTTCTCCAGCCCGGCTGTTCAATTGAGCCAAGCTGGAGAAACCGAAGTGCGCATGTGTGTTTTGGTCGGCCTGAGACAGCCGGCTAAACACACATGTGCACTTAAGAAGTGCACATGCACTGCTCCTCCATCCTCCCATGCCTTGCCCTTCCATGCATAAGCTGGCAAATGAAAAATTAAACTGGGGCGGCCTTAGGCATGTGCAAGCTGTGCACCTGCACAGGGCCACCAAACCCCAGGGGCCACCTCGACAATATATATCCTTAATATAATAATCCTCTGAGGATGGATACATATTTGCGTGGCGGCCCCTGGCAGGGATTTGGCGGCTTCCGGCTCTGTTCCACTTTCAAACACCCTGGCCCCCCCCTCTTTATTGGCCTCCGCGCTCCACCCCTCACAGACCCACTCTTCTGGGGCCCCCTACCTACGCTTCCTGCCCAGGGCCGCCATGAGCCTAGAGCCGCCCCTGATGCTAGCGCATCTTTTTATTTTTCGTTTGCTGGCAAGGCAGTGGGCGACGCTCTTCCGCCATTGCAGAGGAGCCGCCACTTTGCTATTGCCCCAAGTAGGACTAAAACATTTAGAAGTAAATCTTAGCGGAAAAAGAATGATTCAACACTAATTAAGGCCTGGTTACAGCTGACCCCTTAAATAGATCACAAGTGGTTTGATGTTTATCGCACCCCCTAATTACCAGGTGCATTAAAAGTTACACCCTTTATTAAATTGTATCAAGTCAAACCTACTGTAATTTAACAAAGGCAAAGGCTGGAATTTACCGGAACATGTTGATTTCAGCAGCAAAACCCGCATGTTATTCATATTAATTGAACCAGATAAATTCCGAACACCTGCGTGTCTGATTTTTAATGGATTCGATGGGATAATTAAGGGCCTCTTCCTCCTAATCAGGCCCGTGTGGAGAAAGTCTCGACAAGCTCTATCAATGGGAACATTCTGCTGACTCACCGACCATGATATATGCCAAACAATGAATTGTGAACTAATAAAAGAACATATTACATGCAGATACCTTAGCCAGTTGTTTGATTCTGAAGTGAAAACTCACAATAAAGACCAAAAGTGGAGATGAGTGACGCCTGAATACAGAATGTTTCTTTTCCACTGTAAAATGCAAACTCGTATTGTGCTGGAAGAATATACATATATCAGATTGGTGAATGGGGCTGCACAGAGCAGCCAGTCTCACTCTGTCAAAGGGGGTTTATTCCTTTTGTGTACGAAAAAGTAGCACTAGGATGAGCTTACCCATTTGCAAACAAAACCGAAGCATATTTTCAAACGAGTTTGCTGAGCCTTTTGATAATTCAGAAGATACAATTCAGCTGCTGTTTCCTCATGTAAATAGTGCGCTGCTCCATTATACGCCAGGGGAAACTGATATCCTCTTTCTTTGATATTCATGCCTCCGTTTCACTCTTTAAATCCTTAGAATATTTCTGCCTGCTTGTTGCTGGCACGCGCCGATGCATAATTCATGGTCAGGCTGCTGGTGCAGTGGCAGATTGTTATTCAGAAACCGCGGGAACTGTGCTCACGCGTCTGAGGAAACCCCGACAGACTTCAGAAATTATTTCCCAGAGCAGAAGCTCACAAATAAACATGAGAAGTAGCCAAGGTATGATCGGGCACCGGCGTGACTGACATTAATAGCCTTGTCTTAATGCATGCTGTGTGGAGCAAGTGCGGAATAATGAAAGGCGAGCTCATGAAATGCGTAGTGATTAAAGCACAGGGCTGACCCTGTGACCACAACGTCCTTTGGATAAACAGACGTTCCCAAATGCCTACAAAGTATGTGGGGCATATTATCAAGGGGGTTTATCTCCGCTTTTTTGGCTTTAAAAGCCAAGAAAGCGGAGATAAAATTATCTCCCTATTACCAAGCTGTTGCTAACACCAGTTAGCGACAGCTAGTAGGAGATAGCGACCATCTTGGGCCCCACTTTGCATGTCAGTGATATTTATCACTAATGAGATGCAAAGTGGGCGTGCCAAGATGTTAGAGACTGAAAACAGTCACTAACATCGCTATCTCCTATTACCAACTTTTGGAGATATTCGCGCTAAGCGGGAATATCTCCAAAAGCTAACACCTGCCCTGAGCAGTTCTTAGCCATGTTATCCAATGGGAGGTGGATAACATGGCTAAGAGCATTTGCTCGATAATGCATGAATATCGCTGACTTTTCAGCGATATTCATGCATTTCGGCCGTTTTTTATCGCATTTGCGATAAACCTTGTTAATAGCAAGGTTTATCTGCGATAAAAATCGCCGATGTGCGGCGATAATTTTTGTCTCTAAACAAGTTAGAGACAAAAATTATCGCTAGTTGTTGGTAATATGCCCCTGTATTTTTTCATTTCTCAATACTTTCTTGAGACTTATACCCTCAATAAAAGACTGTCGGAGTAGGGCTTGGAATTTACCATACAAGATTAAACACCATTACTTCAGGATGAAGTATTACCCACATGTGGTAAATATCTCCTATTGCGAGTTTTGAGCTGGAAAGTGAGGCATAACATGCGGATTCAAGGGCACGTTTACAAGCCCCTTGCGCCACTTTTGCGTCACTGTGAACATGGGAAAAGTGACGCAAAAGTGGTGCAAGGGGCTTGTAAATCTGCCCCTCAGTTTTTAACACTCCAATGTTTTACCTTGTTTCAGGACCTTTTCTCCCCCTAGTACATTTATCAGTGGAAAAACTGCAAGGTGCAAACGCTTGTTTACACAGGGATCGGAATGTAACTTTAAACTCCTAATAAGGGTGTCCTCGAAGCATTAGGAAAACTGCTATTTATGCTTCTTTCGTCGATGACTACCATTCAGTGTGGGCCACTTTAGGGTTGTATCACAACACTGCTAGAGCTAATTTAAGACTGGGGGCTGGATCACAAAACTTTTTTGACTGGCGCTATTTTTATGGCCTAGGTGGGAAGCTAAGGGGGCGCATGCTCCAAACACCTTTTACCATCCTGGGGCCTTATTTATGAAGGCCTTGCGCCACCGGTGCGTGTCTTTTTCCCATTTTAAAAGTCACGTAAAAGTGGCGCAAGACCTTCATAAATAAGGCCCCTAATATGCTAACATATTTAGGGTGGTGTTAATGTGTGACAAGAACATTTTTGGATTTGTTATGTGGTATTTTATTGTGCTGGTGATATGTTCTCGTGTTTTTCGTGCTGTTGTGTTCATGTGCAATACTAACAAAGGGGATTGATTCTGTTAAGGAATATTCAGAGGCTGGAATCCAAATACATATATGCAACAAACATGTTACCTCTGACACCATATACTAGACAAACGTGTCTTTTCCCATACGATTTTTTAATTAACGTTGGGATATATGCATCTATATTTTTAACATTTTTCTTATTTAATTTGCAAAACAACTGTACCCATCATCAGGCAAGTTAGACCCAAATCTTCTCAATATATACAATTAAACACTGAAAACACTTTTTGTTTCCAAAAGACAATGTGTCCGACAATAATGTACAGTGAAAAACTTAAAAATATAGTGCTTTGTACATTCAAAAAAGTGCATCAAACACATACATATTATTCGGAGGTACATACACAAAAAAGACCTTTGCGTCCAGGAAGACAGTCCTATTAATTTGTAGACAAAGGCAAGGGCAGGTTGCTATATTCTGCTGTCTTCAAGCTTTTGACTGCTTTTATCGCCAAAAGAGAGGTCAGAAAAATTTCTCAGAACACGAGAAAAAGACCCTAGGCTAGGGGCTGGTTTAGTCCAATTTTGGGCTGATTGTCTACACGTTTGTCTAATTTATGGTGTCAGAGGTAATTTGTTTGTTGCATATATGTTGTGTTCATGTGCACTGCGGTTTTGTTGTTTGTATTGCAGTTGTATTCCCACTGCTTTGTTGTGATGTGCCTATTATATTTTCAATGTGTTTCTATGTTGCTTTGTGTATGCTATTGCGTTTTTTCTGTTGTTTACTTTCGATACATCAACACATGCTGTTACATTTCCAGCTAAAAGCAGCAGATGTTTTTAATGTTCCTGCGACAACCAATCATTTACTACTGTCTAAGGTAGTAAAATAGAACTGCTCTCACCAGTAACATAACTCAGAATGATAGGGCCCCTATGCAAAGGCAATGAGGCCTCCCTGCAGGCTCCCTTATCTCAGAGATATTTGCAGCAGTTGGGCCGAAGGGGGGCCCCCTGAAGGGTGGATCGCAGGTGCTGCAGGGGTTTGTTAGGGCCCTAGTCTCTGCACTTCCATTGCTTAAACCACTAAGGCCCAAACTGGGGCATATACTGTCTTACCCTCTTCTATGCTCATGACAAGCTTAGCTCCTCATGAGGCACAGTGCAGCTGCACTCATGACGAGCTGAGCTCGTCACGGCCGTTGGAACGTTGAACGCTGGGATAATTACCCAGTTGTGCTGAACGTTCGAAAAACGGGTGCGGTTGTGACGAGCTCGTCACAAGCACAGCGGCACCACGTGCGGCCCCCCTACCCCCGCACAGCGGGGGGGGGGTGAGGGGGGGAAACACCCCGCAGCGAAGGGGTTAACTTAGCACTCCCAGCGCTCACTTCACATGATACAGTCCTTGCTCTCTGCTACAGTGTTCAGCTGACAATTGTTGCAGAGCTGGAGCAGTGATATGTTTCCAACTTGCACTGTAGTTGATTCTCACTGGAACTTTAAAGGAATGTGCTTATCACAGAGCACAACGAAACCCCGTGATGTAACAAAGAGAAAAATAATGACACACGAAAAACGTAACAGGGCGCAGTACAACAAAACACTTGAAACGAAATGCAAACTGCAACCATGCTACAATGCAACAATAACACAATAACATAGTACAGCACAAAAATAAAACAGCTGAAAAAATCAATACAACACATCACTACCACAACAAAGTGCAACACAACAAGTAGAATAATTTTTTCCCCACAAATTATAATTTTCACTAACCTGCATCTATAACATACTAGTTAAAGGAGTGTCAAGTCTAAAATTACATGTAAAAGTGCCAGCCAAAAAGTTTTGTCATACAATCCGAGATCGGCATTGGCTGCAAAAGCACAATGCAAGGATCGTGAAACCCTTCATGTATCTGTAAAGCTAGTATGCAAATGTATCCTCTTGCTATTTACATTTCTTTGCTATGAATTATTTTGTATTGGTATTTTAGAAAACTAGTGGTATCAGGTGGTTTGCAGCCATTATCCCGCATTTTTATCGCGCGGACTTTCAGGCCGCATACCATTATCCCGCAAGGCCATTGACCTCGCATACCATCATCACGCATTTTTTCAAAACGCATGTGCATTTATTACGTATGCCTTTACAACGAATTAGGTTTTAAAGGCATGTATGGTAAATGCATTTGCGTTGTGAAAACCACGATGACGAGAGAGGTAAGGGGGTTTGGGTTAATTTTTTAGGGGTGGGGGTTGTGCTGGGGTAGTGATTGTGTAGTGTAGAGTTGTGGTGGTTGTTTAGTGTAGGGTCGTGCTGGGGTAAGTGTTATAGGGGTTAGGGTAGTATTGTAGTGTTTGTGTAGTGTAGGGTCATGCTGGGGGTAGTGTTTTAGGGTTTAGGGTAGTGTTGTTGTGTTTATGTAGTGTAGGGTCATGCTGGGGGTAGTGTTTTAGGGTTTAGGGTAGTGTTGTAGTGTTTGTGTAGTGTAGGGTCATGCTGGGGGTAGTGTTTTAGGGTTTAGGGTAGTGTTTTAGTGTTTGTGTAGTGTAGGGTTATGTTGGGGGTAGTGTTTTAGGGTTTAGGGTAGTGTTGTAGTGTTTGTGATGTGTAGTGTAGGGTTATGCTGGGGGTAGTGTTTTAGGGTTTAGGGTAGTGTTGTAGTGTTTGTGTAGTGTAGGGTCATGCTGGGGGTAGTGTTTTAGGGTTTAGGGTAGTGTTGTAGTGTTTGTGTAGTGTAGGGTCATGCTGGGGTGTAGTGTTTTAGGGTTTAGGGTAGTGTTGTAGTGTTGGTGTAGTGTAGGGTCATGCTGGGGTGTAGTGGTTTAGGGTTTGGGTAGTGTTGTAGTGTAGGGTCATGCTGGGGGTAGTGTTTTAGGGTTTAGGGTAATGTTGTAGTGTTTGTGTAGTGTAGGGTCATGCTGGGGTTAGTGCTTTAGGGTTTAGGATAGTGTTGTAGTGTTTGTGTAGTGTAGGGTCATGCTGGGGGTAGTGGTTTAGGGTAGTGTTGTAGTGTTTGTGTAGTGTAGGGTCAGGCTGGGGGTAGTGATTTAGGGTTTAGGGTAGTGTTGTAGTGTTTGTGAGGTGTAGGGTCATGCTGGGGTGTAGTGGTTTAGTGTAGTATTGTAGTGTTTGTGTAGGGTCATGCTGGGGGTAGTGTATTAAGGTACTGTTGTAGTGTTTGTGTTGGGAAGTAAAGTGCTTTATGGTAGTGTTGGGGGTCGTGCTGGGTAGTGTAAATGTAGTAAAAGGACTGTGTGTCAAGGGTGGGTGGTACAGGGGTACTACATTAGAGTGTAGGGAAGGGTAGTGTACTTTTACTTACCTTTACAACTTTTGCAACGAGTAAACCTTTAACATGCATGCCTTTACGTTGTAAAGGCATGCGTGCTAAAGACATATTCGTTCTAAAAGTTTTCGTTCTTTTAATTTGCGGCCTAATAGTACATGCTGGATTATTTTTGCGGACTGATGGTATGCGGGCTGTTTGTCTGCGGGATAACGTCATATATTCGTATCAGGTACATCATTATATGTTAACTAGCTTTCCATTATATTTGAACTGAAACCAAGAAGCTCAACCATCCTGATATTTGAAAGATGTATTTAAATAGTAGGTTTTCATCTATAGCATAAACCACCACTCTCCCTATAATCTTAAGGGTGTTGGTGGACATCCTAGCAATCGTTATGTAGGGATCACTAAAGCATTACAATGATCCAATCATTTTCTTTCACAATTCCAAATCACGAGGTTCTGCATCATGCTACTTTCAAGAAGGGTCCCCTTTAACTGTAAGCAAGTCGAACCACAAAAGCTCAATGTTGTATCTTTTTGTGTCCAGATCTATTGTTATGTGAAAAATGGCCGTTTTAGGTCGTCTTAAAATGTCCAATCCAGGACCTATCCTATGGCGTCATTAACCCTCCACCAAAAGGCTCTTATTTTGCAGCACTACTATGTATTGTGCATAACCTGTCCTGTCTAGCTCACACACTAGGGACATTCGGGGATCCTATTTGGCAATAACACAGCATTACGCTGGTGAGACATGTTGTAGGTATTTTAATTGAATAAATCATAATTGGGATAGAATAGCTGATATGCTCGAAGCTGTACTGGCTTCATGCCACTCTTCATCCGTCATTTCCATTTGTTCGACATTTTCCATGCTTTTGGCTGAGTTTATCAAATGAGTTGATAGTGTGGGTCACTAAAAAGAAGTATATTTGGGAGATTTTGTGCTTCTACATTTCTCCCATGAGTAACCTGACTTTTACAGGGTTGAAGTTAGGGAGCTAGGGTTAGATGAATGAATGAAGGAATGAAAGAATGAATATATGAATGTCTTTTAGATGGTGCCCAGCTACCCAGAGAGTGTCCCGACACTCAGCATAGAAGAACAGGTGTTGAGGAGCAGAGCCCCCAAAAGTTACCCAAGTACAAATATGAAAAAATGTGTCTTCAGGGCCTTTTTGATAGGTGCTTCCTTGGTTATTAATCTCACATAATCAGGCAGCTGGTTCCACATACTTGCTGCTCAGACCATAAAGGAGGACCACCCCCTCTGAAATTTTTGGAAATGGCTGATCTTCAATGGACCATCAACTGGAGGATGGGGGGCCAGAGCTGAGCAGAGCCCCACTTGTATCTGAATAGGCTGTGACCGGACTCTTCCTAATAGGCCTAATAACACTATATTGTCACTGGAGCCAGCCTGCAGCCGTGGCAGGAGAGTCATGGAATTCCACGTACTTCAAAGTACTTTTTCAAAAAACGTATTTCACTACCCAGAAGAAGGGTACCGGGATATAAAAATAGGACCTGCAGACCCACTCTTTAATTCATTACTGGAGCTGTGGAAGTTCTCTCCGAGGACTGCTTTCTACTGTGACCTACTGTACACTCTGCTAGACTGCTGCTGTACCTGGAAGGACAACTTTGCTGCCTGGAGTCTGTCTTGAACCCTCAAAGCCCAGCTTTGCTGTTCAGCCCTGCCTTCCACCTGCACTCAGGACTACCAGAAGTCACTCCAAGGGTGCACTCCTTGTTTGTAAGGCACTACATGGAGAGTTCTTGGGTGAAGCCTTCCAAGGCAGCTGCCTTGGGTGAATTTCCTTGTGCATATAGATATGTATAATATAACACTAAGGCCAACCTTTAAGTATAGACATGATTAGCATTGCTTGATTTGTAAAAAGAAATAATAATAAATGAGTTTGTGGTCCCAAAGTATCTTTAGAAATATACTCTGACTGTGTGGGATGCCTGGGTTGCTGAATACCATATTTGCTAGACTTGATTTCACCTCATACTTTACCTTACACTGCACACACTCCCTACTCTAACTCTTATAGACTTGATTTTGGCCATGTTTTCTCCATTTGCACTTGTTTTATTTTTCTCTTTCGTCTTTCCTTTGTTACAGCCTTTTCCCCTCTTACTCTGTGTTAAAGACCGATGATGAAATATTAGTCATAGTCTCCAAAAATGTGTGGCATGCCCACCTGCACAACCACGGGCACATATTAAACACTGCTGAGTAGAAAGGGAGGGTGCATATTTGGAGGAACTGTGAATTATCAATCATTAAAGTCTGGTTGCATTTGGTCAATAAGACAATTAGAACTTGTCTCCATAGTTATTCTAGCCCACATGCAGACACACATCCTAACTGCCCCCAATCTGCTTCATATATTTCTGCATTCAAAAGCCATCTAGTTGTCTGGGACAGCCTCATCATTCCATTGAGGGAGCTAATTGTTCTTAGCAGTACATTCCCTGCATGTAAACAGCAAGACATTCTTTCAAGAAAAGACCACTAACCCACAAGTAGTGTCACACTGGTAGTAGTAAAATACTTTATTGAATTAATCATTTGATTACAATAATAGAGAAAAAGCAGGCATTAAATTAGAATCAAAGGTTACATAATTTCTATGTGTGGTATCCTATTAAAACATAGATAGATCATGATACCTGTTTTTGCATCTAGATACACATCCATATATTAAAAGCCATCTAACATTTGATGTCTTATAGGCATGTTCTAAAAACCACACTCCCCCTGTGAGCCTGAAACAATAGCGTACAGCCTCTGTAGTAGTTCTTATTTTGGAATTATTAAACACAGGGCGTAAACATGTCCTCCGTATAGGCAACAGCCCTCGACAGTAGCATATTAAGTGTTCAAGAGTTTCCTTGCCGATTCCACAAAGCCGACATTCCTGTGTATCTTTGAGAGCCTGATTCCAAGTCCCTTCAAACTCCCCTATAAGAATATAAAATTGTCTAAACCTTAGGTATTTCCATTTAATATAACTGGTCAGATTCCATCCTAAGTATTCTTGAGCATGCAAGGTATATGTATCAATTATTAGGCCCGTATGTTTATATTTCCCGGTATGTAGAAGATCTAAATTCCACTGTTTTAACTTTAGTGTTTTATATATTTAATTTTTCCGCACATCCCTCGTCCTTCACCCCATCTCCTGTATAATAGGCAGATTAAAGGAGCCTATTCTATCTTTATACTAGATAGTTGCAGATCTCTTACTTTTTTACTTCGGAGTTCTTCCATTATTAGATGTTTCAATGTGCATGAATCGGCCTTAACACAGTCAATAATATAGTTAACACAACTATTCTTATGCAACATTTTCAGATATTTTAGACCAAATTCCAGCCGTATCATTAAATGTGGAGCAGCATGTCGTAGATGGAGTATGGTGCGTACACATGTCATAAAACATTTTTCAAGCTTGCAGATGTCTTTCTTGTTCATAGCAGGATATGGGTATAATAAAAATTGAATCATTTCCATTTGTAATGCTCTAAGTGATAGAATAATTGCATTCCCACCAAACATTTTCATGAATATCGTGATTGATTTTGTAATAGTTGTTGATTTTACACTTTTCCTAACCTTATGGTTTAACCATTATAACTTTTTGTCAAATGTTACACCAAGGTAGGTATATTGGTCCACTACCTCATTTGGGTTTTCTCCTAATTTTCACCTTTTTGTTTGTGTAGACTGTCCAAACATCACAATTTTTGTTTTAGACGAATAAGCTATCAAACAATTCACTTTGTTATATGTGTATAGTTAATTCAGTTGGTGCTGGAGTCCATTTGGAGTTAGGGATAACATTACTAAATCATCAGCAAATGCTAGGTATAGTATTTTTTGTCACCTAATTTAGGTGCCACACCCATATCTGGACTTAACACAGAATCTATATTTGCAATATACAAAGAAAATAGCAGCCGAGCAAGGACACAGTTTTGCATGAGACCGTTTCCATTTCTGGCGATAATGTATTATCATGAGCCAACTTCACCCTGACCCATGTGTCCGAAAGCTGGCAGATAATACCATTTAGAAGGTTCGGATCAATCTCCCATGCTGTTAATTTTCTCCACAGCCATTGCTGGTTAACCTCGTCAAAGGCTGTGGAATAATCAGCAAAGCAGGCGTATAGCGTTGTCTTCTGCAAGCTTACCTTTTTTCCTATCAGGGCCAATATAGCAATATTATCAAGTGGTGAGCACCGTAAAGGAAATCCGGTTTGGGTTATTGGTATTAATGATTTTTCCTCCACCCATGCCCTTAATTTATTTTGGAGGTGCTTAGCAAATAATGTCCCTTCAAAATCCAACAATGCTAATAATCTGTAGCTGGACGGATCATCTTTTGGACCTCACTTGTAAATTGGATGGACAATCGCTCCTTTCCAGGAAGATGGTATCATTCCACATTTAATTACATGTGAAAACAACTGTTTTAACATCACACTCCAAATGTCATGTTTAACTTTATCAAGCCTATAGGGATACCATTGGGTCCTGCTGCCTTGGATGAGCGAGAACTCTTTATTAGTATGACAATTTCATCTTCTGTTATTTCTGCAAATGAATCATCCACATTAGATGTCGTATATTTACATACAACAGATGATTTATTTCAAGCTTTGATGTGATTTTCCCATTTGTTGCTTGGGATAAAAAAGTCACCTGGCTGTTTATATGAATTTGTGCTGTGTCCCACCAGTGACCAGAGTGCTTGCTCGTTCCTAGCCGCCGATATAGCATGATATAATTTTGCATAGGCAGTGTCCACACTATCCCGCTTTATAATTAAATTCCTATTCTTGAATTCTTTCTTTATGTCTTGTAATTTCATATTGCGCTCATTTGAGAATGGAGGTTTTATGATATGTCGCATCGTATTACGATAGATTCTCTTTGATTCAGTTAATTTTGAAGTCTTCGTTACGTTAACGTTTGATCGTGGCTCCTGTATACTTGCCACAAGACTAGATAATATATTTTTTACAATAGATTGCCAGGAATCCGACCAGCTGTCTCCAGTCTTTCATATAATCATGACTTTTACAGTACTGGCTGTCATGGTTGCTTCAAGGTTCGATGCCTTCACTTTTAATGTATTGTTCCAGATAAGTCTTTTCCCATTCACAGCAGTCAATCTGCAACTGTTGGCCGTTGCATGGGTTTCCCAATCATTGTGCTTAATGCTGATGACTAACCTTGGAGGATCATGGTCACTCTCGGCTCTTGGTATAATGGCATGCTTTTTACGCAAGTAAAAATAGGCGTAATGGACACATGTAAAGTCTATAGTTGAAGACCCCATCGGTCCACTCAATGTTAAGGAAGCTGGTTGGTCATCTCTTAGTCTTCCGTTGAGAGTTGCATATCCTAGATTAGTCAGTAAGTCATATGTACATTTTAGAGCAGTACCAATCTTTTTTGCCTTGTTTTGTAAAGGAAATACTACTCGCAGAATATTACAAGCTTTGTCTGGTTCATTGTTGGTTATAGCATTGACCACAGAGGGCAAAAAGTTTGGTTAAAATCTCCTGTTATTATGACTACCATGTGTTCGTTCGCTGCCATTAATTTTTCCAGTTCATTCAATGTTGCCTGATAAGTGCACTTGTTTTTCACCAATTGTGGAGGGAAATAAATGTTGATTATCAAACATTTGGTAGAGTTTTGATGTTTTAGGATAACTGGCAATATATTTTTTGATGGTGTTTTAAGTTTTTTGCTTATCACACATAATTTAGTACTTGATGTTGACAATCCTCGGCTTGATCTTCCAAAGGCATTTTGTTTTGTCTGGATTTCATTTGTTGTAAAATGTTGTATTTATAAATTCACTGAATGCCAAGATTCCTGTAGACATATTACACATTGATCTTGTAGAAAGCTCATCCTTTTATCCCTGGCCATTTTTAATTGTCGCTCAAAACCCGCTATGTTCCATGACAATATGGCAAACTCACTTTGTTGGACTTTCCTTACGTTAGTCCTATCAGGAATATTTCTTAGCCCCATATTAATACCGTCTCTTCCCTAAACGTGGAACATCAACATATGGTTGATTTTCATCCTGTATTCTCCTTGTGCTGTTTTGACAATTCTCAAATCTGATATTATCTTCAGCACCCATTTACGGAATTCTGGTGCTTAATGGCAGTTTTTCATATTCTGTTCATCTGTCTTTAATATTTAGAATCTTTAGAACCACGCTCTGGGAGGCCCATGTTTTTCTAGTGATTTCATAATCAGAGTTGGCTTTGTTATCTAAGGCAAAGCAGACAGTAACAAGTGATTTTGAATTAAGTTCTTTCAGATTTTCAAAACAGTTTAATAGCTTTAATATATTTTGCCAATTTAATATGTCGTGGAAGCCTTCAGACTTATATACAGGTATAAAGTCAATTATACAATTTTCATCACTACATGAGGATTCATTATCTAGTGACTGTATCTCTTGGCAAAATTTCCCTTTATTTGATCTGTGGGGTTCCCCCCTCTTTATCAGTTAAATTCCCACAAAACATTCCTTTTGTACATTTTCCGAATCCGTACATTTTTCCACTCTCTCAGTTTTCCCTATATTCAAAGTTTTTACTGGACGTCTTAGATCCCTGTATTCCAATTTTCAGTTTTCCCTAGTATCCCATTCATCATCTCTTTCAGTACATTTTTGTCGTTACTTGGTAATGGCATATTTCTATCCTCATTCTGTGTAAATGATTTAACCGAGGAAGTACTAGTGTTTTGTATTCCCTGTTGTACTATTTTACTGCACCTTAGCTGTGGTACTGTTGTTACAAGATGAGTATTTGTTGGTGTCTTAATATTAGATAGAATAGGTGAAGTCGTTATGGCTCTAATTACCACTCTTGGTACGGTTTCATGCTCTGATGTTTTGTCTATTGATGTTCTAACTTTAACTCGGTTTGCAGAAACACAAAATTCTTCTTAACTTGGCCTGTTTCCATCAGACTTATGAGCCCCATTCAGAGTCTCTTGTTCCTTTGTCTTTTTTGCTGATTTGTTAATTATTGGGAAGATCACACTCTCCTTTGGCACCGGAGTATCAGGCGATGTTAGTTTGATCTCATTTTTTCTCTTGGGCTTTCTTAATTTTTTTTAATGTCCTTTTGCTTAAATAAGGAGTGAAGCCCTCTTGATATCCATCGACTTGTAATCCACTACAGGCGTTTATCTTATTTAATTTTGGCTCTGACAATATGTTGACAGCGTATTTTTTTTGATGTTGCTTATTTCGTCTTTTGTTTCTGTAAGCCTCTCTCCAGTACCCGGAAGCGCATTTTTATTGCTGCAGTTCGCTCCACACTTCCCGATTTTATTTGGTAATAGTTGTAATAGATGAACAATATCGTCCATACGCTCTAGCTGTTTTACAGCTTTGATTAGATCTCCCATGTTAATAACTTCGATTGTGTTGTTAAAATTTCCGACAGTTGAGTCAATGTACTACTTATTGCTCCCATTGCAGATATTACTGGGAATTTAGGCAGCGTGTCTGCCACCCCTATGAATTTGCCTTTATTTTTTTCCAGTTTCCGGGATTTTTCTTCCCAGAACCTGATCTTGTTTACTACATCGTTTTATGTTTGTGCCATTTTGTGTGGTATTATACTGTATCCTCAGTGTAATTGAGTATATACTCGATTTTGAAAATGAGTTTAATGAATTGGCTAAGTAGTCCAGCTCCCTCATTTGACCAGATGAGATTGAAGCATTAAATGACACATACAAGCTTTCGACTTGATCGAGATCCGAGTCGACGATATTAACCACTTTTCCTGATATATTCAGATGTTCATGTCCATAGATTGAGTCTGTTTACGAATTTGTTAAATCTTTACTCCTTACATTATTTGCTGGTTCTGATTTACAAGTAGTGTCACACTAGTAGGCAGTGGCGGCTGGTCCATTAGGGGCTAAGGGGCACCACCACACACTTTCACAATCAACAACTAGACAAACTTTAACATTGACAGGTAGGCAGGCAGGCAGGCAGCAAGAAATGTAAATAGAGACAATTCATTTGTCTGTTTACATTTCCGGCCTGTGCTGGCAGCTGCTTCACAGCCTCAAGTGCGCATGCGTCATTCAGTGCTTGCACGCAGGCAAGAGCAGCACGAGTCCAGAGAAGTGGACTCCTACTGCTCATCTGTGAGGGGCGCTTTTTATTTAGCACGGCCACTCCATTGGCATTACATTAAGCATGCTGCGCATGCCTAGTGTAGTGCAGGAGTCTGCAGATAGACTCCTGCTTGGGCGGTGCCGTATAGTCACCCCATGACCTGTCAAGAGCAGGATACCACCGAGTAGCCGCCCCCAGTCCTATGATTTGTCACTTGGACTCGGAGTAGTGCATTTAGCCAACTTACTTTGTAATGTTCTAGTGACTGAAATTTTTGGAACACTTTCTTTAAATACACCGAAGAATTGTGTAAGATTTTATTGCCTCATTTTAAAGATCTGTAAATGTCTATCTCTTAACTTGAAACTAGTACGAATTCACACAGACTCTGCCCTGCTCTGAGAGGTGCTGCACGCAAGCCCTTGCGCTTGGCCCTGGAGCTACATCCAGCGCCCTTGGGCCAGTTACCTTCCTTTCTCATGAGGGCCTGCCCTCCGCACACACGGTGTAAGGGTCAGCGGCACAACACCTCCCGGGAGTGCAGCTCTATGAGCTCCTGGTGTGAGGGACACTCTGCAGAGCTCACCGCCGCCTACTTGAGGAGTGGTGCCGACGCTCGTGGCCTGGAGTCACCCCCCTCATAAAACAATTAAAATGTTAAAATATGAGGACAGCGGAACAGAAGTGGGGCGGACCCAGTCATGTAAGTTTTCTTTTTTTCAGTTCAAAACCTGACCCCACCTCCCGCGCAACACCCTCCATGCGCAACACCCCTGTGCACCCCCATCACTACAATTGCACATTTGTCTAGCTTTTGCCTCTGTGCTGTAAACATAGCTGAGCTGTTCAGAGGACGGGCACAAACTACGATCGTTATGAAAGGCCTAACAATGAAACCTTCCCCGTTAAGGAAAAACACAACTCCTGACTGGAGAAAATCATGAAAGGCAGCAAATACGTTGTAAATTGGCAGTGAGGCTAATAAAAAGGAGGCACTGTGTGTGGAGTGGGCCCTGTACATTCCTCTCTCTCACGACCTGCCCTTTGGCTCCATTCCTGCCTTGCACAATGGTTTCTTGTGTTCACTAGCTACAAACTTGAGGCTCTGAACATTTCACAATGCAGAATAGTTTGTGTCCATCAGCCTATAGCTCTCGCAACATATTGCGGGCTCAATGCAAATATGAGGGGATGTTTCTACTGCAGACAGTAAACGGACAAGACAGCCATGTGTGCAGGTGAGATAAGTACAAAAGGTGCTTATACTGTAAAATGTGCACACTACAGTGACTAAACAATTTTAGTCTGTAAAATATATGATTTTTTTAAATGCATGATTTTCCCACTGTTTTTTAAAAACAATTCTCAGTGGGAGAACCCCTCCGCCGATTCACAACATGCATCTGCAATGTTTACGCCTCACCACTTTCAAATATCACCAGCCACCACAGCTAGTAGGTACCATACCATCAGTTGCAAATATCTTTATCAGATTGCTATTTATTGCATTTAAGACCTGGCTTTATGGTAAATGATCTAGTCATGTGAAGAGTTTCTTCATGTCTTGTGTGGTAAATGTCTTTGTGAAAAGATTGCTCAGTGAGCCAAGTGCTTGCTTCTGATATGCGAAATGATCTCCTGATTACAAGTTCAAATTCCAGCCTGCGTGACTCAGCCTTCCATCCTTCCCATGTCAGTGAACAAACTACTATTACATTTGACAATATTAGCATATTTAACTTACAGCACCTATAAATTGTAGTAGTGGCGCATGAAACACTATATAAATCATTCTTAATATTCTGAATTGCCTTATTACCATGGTTTGACCCGACAGCCTTGACATGATATTCCCCCAAACCTTTTTCTTTCACCCCTCCTGTTTTGCTAGATTTGTTTTGTTGGGTTTAGTACTCTGTGCACCTTACCAATGCTAATCAGTGCTTAAGAGCTTATGGTCTCTCCCTAAAGCATGGTAAAATTGGCCTACACCTGAATGGCACGTATAATTATCTTGTAAGCCCTTAATATATGGTACTACATGTACTCAGACTATGTACATTGAATGCTACTAATGGTCCTGCAGAACTCATTGTGTCACCCACTAAATTAGCACAATAAAACTTGTCTCAGGCCTGCCACTGCAGCGTTAGTGCAGTTTTAAAGTGTTTATTTGACTGGCAAAATAAACTTATTGCAAGGCTTAAACCTTATTTTTTAATACACATAATCACTCTAACGTAGGCACTAAAGACTTGCACAGTGCATGTAATTTAAAGGTAGGAGGTATGGGTTTAAGTTTTACATGTCCTAGTTGTGAAAAACTACATTTCTTTTTGACTACTGGAAGGCCTATCACTCCAACACTGGGTTCACTTACTACATTTAATATTTGCTAACCTTAGATTGGGAGCAGGTAGTGATGTTATGTTTAGACACATTCATTTTAATTTTAAATCTTCGTTAGTGATGATGTTGGATGTTAACTTTCCCACTAACCAGTCATTCTTAATATTCCTTAATGAACTTTAGTCTGCTGAGTTGCAGTTAGAAGAGGACATAACTACTCAACTCCCACGTTATCTGCTAAAGCGGGGTGTTGTGCACGAGTCAGTCAACCCCCTCCAGTGAGCATATTACTATTTGGCAATAAGTAAGCAATGTGACTTACCACTGCTCGCCCCTGCTGCTGCAGGTTCTCCCCCCTCACTGGTGATCACTGCAACTGTGTACCCTCCCCTGGCACAGCCGTGCCCGGTGATCTGTGTGGTTAGTGGAGTAGTGTGGCTCACTGGTTAGAGGCGGCAGACCCGGAAGCAGAGGGTGGCCCGGGACCAGGGTTCAATCCCTGACGCGGCAGGGTCGTGAACCAGGGTCAGCGGACTCAATAATTCTCGCCTCTGTGCCTACTCTAACCAGGGATCACACTCGGCAACTCTGGGCATTAGCTTGCCTCATCTCCACAAAGGCCCCCCACAAACGCCGGGGATGCCTGGTTTCACCTTGGAGATACCCAGGAGGGAACATCTCACAGGGAAAGCCAGGACGGGTTCCCCAGCGGACTATAGCGCCAGGACGCCTCCGGGTAGCAGTGTGCTTTACAAGACACACACACTTTAGAAAAAACATTTCACATTCATAATTTCAGATGCCGGATCCACTTCCCCATGAGTTTTTCAAAATAACATACAACCACAAAACAAAACATCACTAAAGTTCAGTTACAATATCTTAATCTTCTATCAAAATTCAAAACATCAAGTTGGACACTTTGGGGATAATTACAATGGCAGAGGGACTCCCAATACCTACTGTGCGGTGGTGGGCCCTCCACCATCTGGCAGAATATTCCCCATGCCAGATTCTGATGGCTGAGGGAATCCACAGGCTAGCTTGACGGCCGTAAAGACCGTCTACCACTGTTCCGCAAGACGTTCCTTTTCCGCCCTTGCAGAACTAAACTATGGCCCAACATTGCAGCAATGCCTTGCAGGCCCCACCGTAGGGATTATGACATCCCTTTCCCCCTGTCTTTTCACGGCGGTCATCCCACTGCGAAAAGAGATGCGGAAACAGATTTGAGGGCCTGTAGCGGGCCCCTCTTGTTTTGGGGTAGGTAGCTGTGCACGGAGGGGGTATCCATGGTACCCCCATATTTCCCTGCACTGCGTTCCAGACACCACATGGTGCCTGCCACATAATGCTGGGAAATGCACAGCATGACATTTTCACATTGCGTACAGTGCTGCAGCCATCAGCACCGTCCGCAATGTTAAATGTCCTGGATGCACACAAGAGTATGGCGGGTGCATCCTAAGTGCAGTGGTGGGACTGCCACATATCTGGCGGGTGGTCCCACACACCGCAACAATGGCGGGCAGACCCAGGTCGGTCTGCCATCGCAATGACCCCTTTTATTGGGTATGCAGACAGAAAATCGAGTTGGAAATGTCGATTTACACAAATATCGAGTTGGAAATATCATGACACAGAAATATGTCAAGGAAGGCACCCACCTGATTCTCCTCGCTGTTGGATGGCGACGAGCAAACCACAGTCTCCCCAGACATCCCGAGTACCATTGCTTTGATAAATACACTGGCACCCAGAGAGGTCTCAAGGGAAAAGGGGAATGGGAGTGAGAGAGAGATAAATATGATGAGTCTTCCTGTAGTGCGCACTACCTCTATCTTCAGAATTAACCTTGGGACCTTTGTGTGAGTTGGTGTGATGTGTTCTGGCAATGTGCTCTGGAATTTAGGATGACTTCTTGTGGTGTTCTGCGTTGAAAGCAAGACGTATAACAATGTCAAAAAGGCATATGAATTAAGTACAATGTATGTAATCTCACATGACCAGGTAATAATTGGTACCTAAAATAACACGTAATATCTCCTGAATACTCTCTCTGGTTTGCTTTTGACTTTATGTGACTGCGTAATGCTTTTCGTGAGTTTTGACACTGTAATAGGAAATAAACATTCATCAAATAATCTCAATAGTTTTACATGAGGCCCATAATTTAAAATTAACCTTTGTGTCACAGAGATGACTCTCTATACCTTTTATCAAGTGTTCAAAAATATCAAATGTCTCAAACCAATGTTAATTTCACAAAGGTCCTTATTTCAATTGTCTTAATTAGAAGATTAGTCTTTTTTTAGAGTCCTTCATTCTTGGCTCTTGGTTCTTAATAGCGCTTTTTTAACAAGCTGTCTGTAATCTTGAATTCTTTCTTCAAGATCAATTATACCAGTGCTTTTATCAATGTTTATCTTAAGTGTCAAAAAGCAAAAATAAATAACTCACCGATCGTCGCTTTCAATTGGTACAGGGTTAAATAACTTAGCTGTTGTCTTTCTTCGCGCAATAAGAACACTCCACACATCTCTCTCAAGTAGCATAAAAGGTAACTTTATTTAAAGACAGACAAAGACAGACTCCAACCAGTGCATTTTATTAAATAATTACACCTTCTGATATTTTCCCCAACCTTTTTATATACTGGTTTTTGCATCACAAATTCCCCAACGATTTCATCATTTGTCAAAACTCCAAAAGTGTTTAATTCCAAACCAATGTTTTCTTTAAAACTTTCCTTACCCTTTTCCACCTCCCCCCCACCCCCAGAGGGAAAGGATACGTCCGCACTAGACTATCGTATCCCCAAAAAACACGCCTAAAAGAAAATATCACAATTGAAGAACTGTCAGGACTGCCCTAGAAATACATCTTTTTTTAAACATTTTTTTATTAGGGGACAAGAAGAGTTTACACAAAATACCCCCACCAATCCTGAAATGGGATGGGTGGGTGGGGCAAAAACAATGACGCCACTGCTCCCTCACTCTAGCGAGTGAAGTCGCATCTCCTGCTCCCACCCTGAGCCCAACAAGCCCCTCCCTCTTCCCCGGCTTACCCAATCCCGACGCGCGGACTGCTCCATTGCGCGACCTATCCCAGGGGGACACCGGCTCTCGCCAAGTCCCCCCGGGACCCATCGTGCAATAAGAACACTCCACACATCTCTCTCAAGTAGCATAAAAGGTCACTTTATTTTAGGACAGTCAAAGAAAGACTCCAACCATTGCATTTTATTAAATAATTACACCTTCTGATATTTTCCCCAACCTTTTTATATACTGTTGTTTGCATCACAAATTCCCCAACTATTTCATCATTTGTCAAAACTCCAAAACTGTTTAATTCAAAACCGTTTTCCTTAAAAATTTCCTTACCCTTTTCCTCCACCTACCCCCCCCCCACACACCCAGAGGGAAAGGATACATCCGCACTAGACTATCCTATCCCCAAAAAACACGCCACCCAGGAAAACCAATGTGTTTTCCTGCCCCACCCACCCCCACCTCCCTCACCAACTGATGACATAAATCAAAATCCCTTGCTAAAACACCATAAATCAACTCCCCAAAACTTCGCCAACAGATCCCGTAATTCTATTGGGTAATACGCCTGCCCCATATGAGAAAGATGCACCCCATCCCATCTGAACAAATGAAGGTCCTTTCCTGAAAAATGTTCATGAGCCAATACAGTAATACCCATTGCCGTGCAATAGATTTTCATGGCTCTATTCAACTTCCGACGAGCTTTCTCCACCGCCGAATGCGCCCGAGCCCCCCTCCATTGGTGCCGATACACAAATTCAGTCCAAACTACTGCTGTGCCCACCCAATTATTTTTGAGGACCGCTAAGTCCAATTTCATTTGTTGAATTAATGATAGGCCCGACATTTCAACTAGGTCATTCTCACCTAGATGGATGATTAAAAGATCTGGAAAGCCCCATTCCTTAGCCAATTTGGACAATAAAGGGAAAAGGTCTCTCCACTTCAAACCTCCCACCCCTTTCCATAATACCTCATGGTCTTTCCCATGCAAACCCAAAGCCCTTCCACATATCTGCTGTTCCTCAAACACTGATGACCACTTCATCAAAGAGTGGCCCACAATCCATGTCCTCTTTTTCCGTGGAAAAGCCAAAACTTGACCTATAATAAGAAACAAAATTGAACTAGTGTAACAGAAAAAACATACTGTACTCATTGACGCACATATCTATAGCAACAGTCAGATTTCCACCGCCCAATGTGCTGAATTTCTTCCCTCCCCCAACCCAATCTGGCAGCCTCTGAAGCAGCACCTATTCGAAATGAATGCGTCCCATAGGACAGTGGATTTTTTCCCACCAACGATAAACCTTTCTCAGTACTGCTAACAATTGAAAACAAGATACTTGACCCACATCAGCATGACAAAATATGACCCCAGCCCGGAAAACAGGTGACTTTATGGACAACATCCCAAAACCCCACTCCCTCCCAGCCGTATCCACCTATGCATCTACTCACAGACCCACTCAGACACTCATGCACCCACTCACAGACCTACTCAGAGAGTCACAGACTAACTCAGGGAGACCCACTCAGATACTCACAGACAACTCAGAGACCCACTCAGACACTCGCAGATCCACTCATATAATTACACACTCACAGACACACTGACATACTCACATATATACTCACAGACCCAATCAGACAGACACTCACACAATCACTCACAGAACTACTGGGAGATTTATACGCCTACACAGAGACCCACTCAGACACATACCCACCCACTTAAGGGCACACTCAGAGACTCACACACTCACTCATAGATCCAATCAAACACCCACATACCCACTCAAAGACCCACTCAGACACTCACCCACCCACCCACTCACAGATCTACTCAGAGAGCCTCAGATCCCCTCAGAGACCAACTCAGAGATCCACTCAGAAATTCACATACCCACTCACTGACCCAGTCAGACTCTCACACACCTACTCAGATGCCCACTCAGACACTTACTCACCTACTCACAATCCCACTTGGAGACTTATACACCCATTCAGAGACCCAGTCAGACCATCACACACCTACTCACAGACCCACTCAGAGACACTCATCACCCACTAATAGACTCACTCAGAAAAGTAGGCTCTACTCACAGACCTACTCAGAGGATCATTCAACCAGTTACAGATACACTCAGACATATACACTTCCACTTACAGATCCGCACAGAGACTCATACAGCGACACACACAAACTCCCACTCACAGATCTACACATACACCCATTAAGAGATGCACATACCCAGTCACATAGCCACTCAGAGACTCATGCTCTCACTCACAGACCGACTCACAGACTCATGTACTCACTATCAGACCTACTCAGACAGTCATGCACCGATTCACAGACCCACTGAGAGACTTATGTACTCAGTCACCAACCCACTCAGAGACTCAAGCACTCACTCACCGATCTACTCAGAGACTCATGCACACACTCACATTTATACATTCATAGACCCACTGAGAGACTCATATACATACTCATAGACACACTGAGAGACTCATGCATTCACTCACAGACTCAGTCAGAGACTCATGCACTTACTCACAGACCCACTCAGACACACATTTACCCACTCACACACCCACTCAAACTTATGCTTCCACTCACAGATCTAATCAGAGACAGATGCATCCACTCACATTTTCATTCAGATGATCCCAGGCAGAAGCAGAGTCACTAATACAATTGTAAATTTAAATGTACTGTGTGTTTTGAATGTATGCTTTTATTTTGTGAATCTGTGACAGATTTACACATTTGAGCAAGAATTTAAAAATAAACTGAAGCAGTTTTTGGGTAACAGGGTGGCTCTGAGAAGAGCCTTTGTGTTTCTTATGTGTAGATGATAACTACACAGCAAACAAGATGCAACGTTTCAAGTTGTTGAGGAACACCCCCTGCCTTTGCCCTTGAAATTAACTCCATCACTTCTATAGATACCATCCAAGTTAAAGCACAAGTTGTTGTTGTAGATAGAGCCCATGTTGTGGTATCTGAGAAATGCAGAAACAGTTTTTTTGACATGTATCCTAGCTTTGTCTATCTGTGGAGAGAATGCATTTCACCACTTCCATTTCTGCCTTTGACATATTTTGGAGTATCAGACTTTTAATAGGAGCTAAGAGCAAAAAAGGACAGGGTCGCCCTCCACTCAAAACCTGTAACACAACAACAAAACCAGTCCAAAGGCGTCAAGGCATATCAGTGACTCTAAAAAAGGAGGCAGTCAAAATATACTGCTACCTATCACTCTCTTATACAATTTACAAAGAGATGATGCACTTTACTCTGCCCACGTTAAAAGACAAACCTGTTCTCCCCGACAGTACCACAGAACAACAAATATTGTGACCCGATGAAACTGCTTAAGTTGTTATAGCAGTGAAACATGTTGGCACTGGCATAAGGTAATGGTATGCATGAATAGCTACCAGCCTTTTTAACACAAACAGCATATAATCACCTCCCTATAAATAAATATGGTTAAGGGAACTGTGTGCTGTGTTTTTAGGCACTTGTTTATGTTTGTGTTTGTCACTAGCAGAGATTTCTGCTTTCCACTGTTTGTCACAATTTTTGTTGTTTGTTTTGGCCACTTCTTTCCTTTCTTCTTATTTTCTTTGAGAAGCAAGTGACTACCGATGATGAGACAGGGGCTTGTCTGGAAATTACATACCAGTTACCCCGTTGGTGGTGTTTCCGTGAGGCGTCACTTGTTTCTCACACATTTTTTCTATTAAGAATGTAGTCCAACACTAGTGTGTGGACTCCTGCGACCAACTCTTTTGGGTCACAATATTTGTTGTTCTGTGGTACTGTCGGGGAGAACAGGTTTGTCTTTTAACGTGGGCGGAGTACAGTGCATCATCTCCTTGTAAATTGTATAAGAGAGTGATAGGTAGCAGTATATTTTGACTGCCCCTTTTTTAGAGTCGCTGACATGCCTTGACGCCTTTGGACTGGGTCTGTTGTTGTATTACATATTTTGGAGTATACCAAGGCAGTGTGAGACAAAATTATAATTTATTGAGCAAAGCTATCCTTGATTGGGATTTCCAAGCCTACCGCAGTAAGTGTGTCTAGGATATTGCCACCACAGTGCACAATCATTAGGTCAGGGTGTTAGTAATCGACAATGCTTTCAACCAAAGGCAGCAATTAGTGCCACTTTAACCCTCTCTGGCTAATCCAAGTAATGTCTGTGAGAAGCTAGCCTGGCATATGATGTCCACTAGTTCTAGTGGGCATCTTGCACCAGTCTAATTGATCCTTATTGATGGTGGTTGTAAAGTCAACCTTATAGAAAGCTATCGTAGAGGTAGCATGTACCAGCAGTCATCAGGCTAAGACTTCAGAGAGCATATTAAGCAAGTTGTTTTACCAATTATAATCCCTTGAGTACCAAAGGAAAGGACACCACACAAGGTTTATATCAAATATATATGTATTTATCCTAAACAGAACCACTCTGCACTCTTTATGAGGTCAGAGTTAAAAATACAATACAAGTCACTGAGTTAATATACAATAAGGTGCACAGTATACATCATGCCCTAGGGGCCTCACAAACCATTTACTAAAATAGTGGTATAAGAACCACAAGAGAATTAGAAAGCAGGCCTGGGGCCTGTGGAATCGTTGTGGCTACTCTAAACAACCAAAGGTTAGGAAGTAGGAGGCCCACGGGAGACGCGTGCAGTGTCCAAACACAGGCGCGGGTTGCCATTGACTTTCTATGGGAAGCGTAAAAGTTACAAATATACATTTTAAGGACACTTCCGGATGGACTAGGATTGAACCCTTTTAAACTAGAACACTGAGTCAAGACCCACGGGAGCACCAGAGTACTCGTGTTACCTCACCCAGGGAAGCCGGGTGCATAGGTGTCTTTTCATGTTGGGTTTCGTCCTCATTTTCAATGGAGAGCTGCAAAGAAGCGCTGCAGGCACCAGAGGAACAGTATCTGGGTGGATCCAAGGGTGGATCAAAGATATGAAGAACCTGAAAGCAGAAGGGACAGAGTCTGGGTTACTAGCCAATGACTAGGAAGGAACCAGGCGATGTTGGGTGTTTTCAGGTGAAGAAGTCAAGTTTATCTCTTCAGCCATTAGGTCCAGGAGGCATCGATGATGATCAGGAGCTGGATTTGAGCTGTTCCACAAAGGATCTAGTTGACTGCAGTGTTGGTAGCCAGATTGGACCCAACAAACCTTGGCAAATGCAACCCACACAGGATGCCAAGATTGGCTCTGTTGCAGATCAGCAAGGTCTGTGGCGCTTCTCCTTTGCAGGGAAGCTGGAGCAAGCATGGAGCAACCAGGAAACAAAGTTAAGTTCAAAGAAAAGTCTTCAGAGGGCTCACTATCTAACGGGCAAGGAACCGGGAAGACGCATCAAGCTCAAATGCAAAAGCGGGGCCCGCGGGACACTCGCGGAGTGTCGGAGCCTGGGCTTCAATGCAAATAGTGCTCGGGCTATGGCTTCAAGCACCCCATGTACAGCTTTGAGATACCTCGTAGAAGGAGTGCAGCTTTGCAAAATGCAGGATGTCCAGGAGTTCCGGTCCCACATCTCTCGTGTCCGCCACATGTCTCAGCTTTGCTGTGGGTGTGGGTCGGGGTCAGAGATGTCTGGTAGTCCATGCCCTGTGTCACAGATTCTTCGGGATCCAGTGGGAGCCTTGAAAATGCAGACTGGCAAAGTTACTGTTGGTGCCTGTTTGAACAGGATGGTCACTCCTTGACCACAAGGGAGATGTCTTCCATCTTCCAGTCGAAATGGAATGTCGAAGGGCCAGGATTTCTGTATCAAAGTTTCGTCCAGGGTAATATAAAGTCCTAGGGACACAGCTCCCATACTTATACTAAGGTTGTGGGCTAGACTACCTGGAAAGGCTCCTTCAATGGGTAGACCTGGGCAGGGGGTCGTTACACCCCTTCACTTTGTCCAGTTTCGCACCAGAGCTGGGGCTGAGTGCCCCAGCAACTGGTTTGAACTGGGCTATGCATGGAGCACCTTGTGTGCCCCAGGCAGTGTCTGAAAAGCATTCACTGAATGCAGTCCTCCCTGCCCCAGTACACTACAAGCCTGTCTGGGGAGGTGCTGGCACCTCCCTGGACAGGAAACCTATTGTCCAAGCCTCCCCTGCCAGAGTTTTGTCCAGCAGCAGGAGGTCAGACTTGTGTCTGTGGCAGTAGCATCCATTTTGTGATGCTGGGGCTCTGTTTAACTTTAACCGGGTTTAACAGTAACTACATGTCTTCTCCCTCTAGAAGGGTGGAATGCTACCCAAGCCACCAGGACTGGCCGGGGGGTTACTATTCCAAAGTGTTTGACACCTTACACGACATGTTTTGATAAAGCCAAACCAAAGTTAGCATTAACCGCAAGGATTATAATGCATTTGAGAGTATATGGTATGGCTATATCATATAGCAGCTATAAGGAGATGGTTCTGAAAGCTGCAGAGGGGCTCAGCTCATGCTAGGGCACCCTCTCACATAAAACCAAGCATTCTGCCTCCAGGATTTTCAAGGCCTGCCATAGGAGTGACTTATAGGTGTATATGTGTCTATATGTATATATAGATATAGATATACTATATCTAAGTTAGGGGTGATTACACCACCTTACCCAGGCTGTGTGAACAGACCTGTGGTGTCCGTTTGGAAGGCAAAATAGGGGTGGCACAATGCATGCTGCAGCCCCTGGTAGGCCTAAGGTGCACCTATCCCCTGGGTATTTAGGGTACACTATACAGGGGCTCACAAGGGTGACCCAGTAACCAATCTCGTATGTACCTAAAGTACATGGTTTCACTTTAGAGAGCGAACTGCTGGGATGTGGGTCTGATTGTCAGGCCCACAGCAACACTACAGTTGAAAAACCAGAGAATCACAGCAAAAAGTGGGGGTAACCATAGGAAGCAGACCCTACTCTCCAACTAAGTCCACATTAGGCAAACCAAAGTCCCTGTCAATGCCTCTTTTTCTAGCACACTCTCTAGACCAAAACCCAAAGCTGTGACCCACAATCTACACTCTAACCATTTTGAAGGCAAGGATGAGTAGCACACAGGAGAAGGCTGGAGCAGAAGGAGACAGTTTTCAAACTGAAAGGCAGTTAAAATGGAAAACATAACCTGTTTTAAAAAAAGGACTTGCTGGGTTGAAATATTAAGGTCGTTTAAATTAGGTAGTGGTTTTTAAGAAAAAGTCATTAGATCTGTGAATGACTCTGGTCAACCATACCTGCTGCAGTTGCGTTAGAGAGTAATATGCTGATTTTAGAATGTGTTGTGAACTTGTGACCTACAGGTTCAAGAGGGGGCTCTAAAGGTGGTTGCTATGGAAAATCTGCTAAGAGAGTATGGGGGAAGGGCATTAAGCAGACTGAAGTCAGTTGTTTAACATTAGAGTGGATTAGACTCATTATGTAGTAAGGAGAGTTTATTTTTTTAGCCACATCTATGTAATAAAAATTGGATCAGTTGTAAAGTACTAAGAGTACAATGCTAAATACTTTTGTGGACTCCCATAGGTATTCGCAAATTCGTAGCAAAGTTACACGGGACGTGCTGAGGGTCATGACACATTCTTGATTACACCTAAAAGCACTACTAGATTGGGCTTCTTTACTGAAGTGGAGAAAGGGTTAAGAAATACTGACCATTCAGAAGTATAATAAGAAATGTCAAATCTGAAAGAGATGTTTGATTTGCTACGTTCGATATTATCACTGAGTGCAAAGTTGGAAAGGTTGCCATTAATACTTGCTTTGTAGAAGAGTGCTATGTCATTCTTATGCATCGTTTTCCCATTTTTTCTGGGAACAAGGAGCAAATGCAATGCGTTGATAGAGAGCAAAGTAAGGACCATCATAGGGAGCAAAGAGCAATACATGTATTAATCTGGACAAACAAGTGCCGATTCTCCAGTGCTTTAATGTTCCTAAGCTTCTATTAGCTTCTATCCTAGCTTTATGAAAACACAATTTCACCACCTGCTTACTACTGCCAAACTCACTCACCTCTACTTGTCCATGCCCTCTGAGAATCCTAGCACTACCCTGGTCGGCTATACCCAGCTGAAAAAATGTATGGAGGAGCCAGGAATGGAAGACATTTGCCAGTGTGATTTGGATCATGGCTATAAGACACACTGAACACCGTCTTTTACTGCAATAGTTTGTAGCCTCAAATCATTGATGCATGACATCCATTTCTCCACATGGCACCCTCTCCACCCCACTCCCTGAGAGAGCAGTGAGCAGCTAACTGGATCAGAGCTTTGTGAACACACAGCAGAAAGGCACAAACCAATCCACCCACATCCGCAGCCAAGGTGATGGATGGAGGATGGAGATGGATGGAGATGAGGAGCAGTCCTACTGGTCAGTTATGTACATCAGGTACACCCAGTCAATTCCCAAGAGTAAACCATGATATCACAGCCTTCTCCATACTTTCATGAGTTTGCTCATTTCAAAATTCTTAAATCAAAAATATATCATGTTTATTAAAGGCTTTGCCTCCTTACTGTTAGATCTGCAACAGAAAAAGCAGTATCCGGGGCCATCCTGTCCTTTCTTTGGCTCTTGTAAACTGTATAAACAAAATTCCTCTAATCAATGTTAACTTGACATCATTCTTAGTCTGCCTTGGATCACAATAGCACTGAACATCATTGAGAAGAAATGTTGCAAGTGAATATAGTTGCTAAGTACGTATTCTGTCACTTGATACTGTGACATGGCATCATCCTCCTCATATGTGTGCAAACATGTTTTAGTGTAACCTGTGAACGCATCCCTTGTGGACTTTAGTAGCAGCTTATGCCCAGGTCTACTTAAGAAAACACTTGCAAATAAAAAGTGTTCAGAACCAAACTACTTTCCTCACAATTTCGATATGGTGATACAATGCTATCATGCCTGCCCAAGTTGTTGGACTTGGCCCATTTTCCCAGAATTTTTCGCCTTTCACCCCCTTATTTTATGATGTCTCCCCCATGGTAGAAAGTTATATAGGCCAGGTGTGGTGTGAGAAGCCCTATTAAATGTACTGCAATGGCGTGCGCACTTGTTAACCCCCTTTGTAAAAATGCACCCCGGTGAAATGCTGCATTTAAAGTGGATGCCATGGCTGTGTGTGTTGTGCCATCTGACTGTGGTGGGTTAACGGTCTAGATGTTTGGTTCCCAGCCATCCCAGCTTTTGGAGGGAAAGCCTGGCACCCAGGTTGCTCTACTCATCCCCCTGAGCCAGTTAGAACCAGTTCCCCAGAGGCTTCTAGAAGCTTCTGGCACTGTCTGGGAGGTGGAGTAAGGGGCGCATAAATAAGGGGGCTGTGCCACCATGTGCTCAGACAGAGCAGGGACGTGAACGTGAGAGGACCTGCAGCCAGGGGGTACCGCCACTTGGGTGTGTGTGCTGGACCCTGCACCTAACTAAAACCCCTCTGCTGTCCACAGGGCTAGTAGAAGCCCCACTGCAGGAGTACAGGCTGTTGCACAGGAGGAGTGAGGATTGATAGTGGGCAACCCAGTTTAGTGGGCAACCCAGTTTACCCAGTTGAGGGTTTGGGCAAATAGTATGATATGGTGAAGGTACTTTCAAGGGATTTTAGTAAACAAAAGAATTTTAAAATAACTTAGAGAATGAAACCGTGTGGGCTTAGTCATTTCAACCCACTAGTGCTGGTTATGCAACAACAGAAATTCCATGTATTCAAAAACTGTCACCTGTTAGTAATCAGTGGAAGGAGAGAGCAAAGAGTGGGTTTATATAGACAAAAATTATTTAATCTTTTTTGAATCAAGTTAAAATATTGGGTGCAAGATGAGCAGCAATAACGCAGAAGGGTAAATACATTAATTTACACAGTCCTTACTACATCAATTGCTAAAGCTTTTCTACCTATCACAAAATTAATTGAGCATTCAATGGTAGATAAAGCCACAGTCGACGTTTCGGTCTCTATTCTTTCATGTAGGAGACCATCCTCAGGACATGGATTTCATATCTTGAGTACCCTAAAAACGATAACAGATGAATAATTAAAAATACTGTTTCAACCCAGTATGTGGATGATCTACTTGATATATATAACACCCAAAAAGCTCTCAACTACTAAAAGAAAAAGTTTTTTAAAAAAATACCTATTGGCAGACATAAAAACATAACAGTTGTGAAATAACTAATTCAATTCATACTGTAAGCTTTTGAATTTCAGCTTTTGTTTGCACCATAAATGACATTTAAAAGATACATTTTGTGAATAAAGTCGAACAAAAAAATCATATTGTTTAAAAAGTACTTGAATCTGATACAATGTATATCCTAGACAGTATCATTGCTGTCATCATCTGTATTGACATAAAGATGTAAGTTTTCACCCAAAAAAATTCGGGCTAACACCCAATGTTATCGTTCTGTACTTATTTGAAGTATTGTCCTGTAGAGATTCGCCAACCTTTTACAGGGATAATATTTCTCAAGTTGTTTATGAATAATCCATGAATGAAGGGAAAGCTGGCATCAAAATTACCCTTGTTTATAACATATTTTTATACCTTATTCATCTAAACGCCCGGATCAAAGACTCGGTTGCCTAGCGCTGCAGTCGGTTGAGTGATTAACGTTTTTCAGTGAAGTACTCTGTGATAGGACAGTCAAAACAAAACAAGTTTCAGTTATATTATATATCCATATATTAAATTTGGTGTTTTCTTTTGAAACACTGGATCCTTGTTTTTTACCTTATGGGAGCCAGCAGGTGCCCCGGGTAGGTAGAATAATTTGCACCGCAGAGACTCGAGGTTACCGTGGGGAAGCCTGTATTTGTAAATGATACAAAGGCGATACACGTTGTGGTGAGCTGATAGTGTCAGAAATTCGCCCATGTGATTTTAAACTACAGGCATGAGATTTGCCATTGGTTTGCTCATAAGCCCATATATTTCGAATTCTGGTCTTGAAAATTAACGTTTTGACTGAACATTCATTTTTGTTTGTATTGCTAACCAACAAACTGACTGGTCAAGGCCAGAGAACGGATACTGTGTACTGATACATATGGAGCCGATATTGTATTATCAAATTCACCTGTGCATTCTGAATGACAAAACTCTAGTTAACTAAGGTTGTCAGATTTTTTAAGACATTGTGACGCTAAGGGTAAATGATAGCTGAATAGTCACTGAATACCTGTCTATTCATTCGCTTCCAGAGGCCACGGATTTAGAAACGGTCCCTGTTGTTTGTTAGAGGGTTACCTAATTGCGGTAAATCAAAAGAGAGAAGATCCATTTAAACCCTTATACCGTCTAAAGTGGTTTACACTCGGTTAGATGCATTGATGTATAGATTGACTCATAGCTTTTGGTGACAATACATATTGGTTCTAGTTCGACTATCTATTCTATATAGCAAAGTTCTAGCTAGCAAAGCCTGTCAGATTTTTAAAAACATTTTCAAATTAAGAAAGAATTGAATAATCACTAACAGGCACATGCATCAAGCGATTTAGGAATCGCAAACGGTGCGAATCGCCAAATTCGGCCGTTTGCGATTCCCAAATCACTATTTGGTATGCATCATCCTAAAAGTGAAGAAATTGCTATTTTAGCGATTTTTGAAAGTGCGATTGCTTTTAAGGAATCGCAATTTTGCGATTCCTTAAAAGCAATGCATGAAACTGAAAAAAAATGTGAATTCGCAATTAGAGAGGAAAAATTTCCATGAGGTTGGACCTCATGGTAATTTTGCGAAATGTTAAAAATATGCAGTTTTGTGCATTTTTGTAACTTTCATGTTGTGCACACACATGCCCTTAGGGCATGTGTGTACACAACATATGTGCATTGTTTGATTTCAGGGGTGCAACAGGGTGTCCTTTGGACACCCCTGCACCCTTGAAATCGCAATCTCAATTTGCGAATAGCTAATTGCGAATCGCAAATTGAGATTTGCATGAAATTCCCAGGAAAGCTCATGCCTCCCCCCTATTACATACACTTCACTGGCTTCCGGTGAAGCAGAGGGTGGATTTCAAGAGCCGGTGCGTTGCACATAAGGCAATATACGGACAAGCACCGGTCTACATCAAGGATCGTCTGACGCGTTACAATCCGAAACGATCACTTAGATCCTCGGATGCTCAACTATTGGTTTGCCCTCGTTTCAAATTGGCAACAAAGGGTGGAAGATCCTTTTCCACACAAATCCCACAGCTGTGGAATAAGTTGCCAGACATGCTTCGTAAGGAGGCCAATCTTCTACAGTTCAGAAAGCAACTGAAAACAACATTATTCAGGGAAGCTTTTGGCCTTTTTTAATTATAAGATACTTTATTTCTTCGCTAGCCTGGAAAATTTTGTTGTGTTTCTTGGTCTGAAAGCGTCTTGAGACTGGTGGATGAGCTGGCGCTATACAAACTAAAGTAACAATAACAATAACAATTGTCTTCCCATTCATTCCTATGGGCCTCTAGGCCCATAGGAATGAATGGGAAGGGATTCCTTAATTGCGATCCGCAAAATGCTGATGATCGCAATTAAGGAATTCTAAGGAATCGCAATTTATTTAGCGATTTCTTGATGCATAGGCATTTGCAATTCCTTAATTGCGATTCCTTAAAAACTGCAATTAATGAATCGCAAATGCCGAGATTGATGCATGTACCTGTTTGTACCTTGCTAGTTGTTCACTTCCAGAGGCTGCGGGTTTTAAAGAGAAGGGTCCTCCTTAATATTAAAAGGTTCCCTAATTACGGTATAAACAAAAAGGAGAAATTGAACTATACACTTGCAAGGTCTATCGCGGTAGACATTTAGTTCAAATGCATTGGTATGTGATTTAACGCTGGGGGTCAATACATACCTTACACATTAGAAGGTATAGCGACGCCTTCTTGCCAATATTTCTCGGTGAGGTAGTCTGCTCTAAAAATATATAAGAGGCCACCATCTGATTTATTATTAAACATATGCAATTTGTTTTTGGCAACAAAATATACAGAACGTCCTAGCTCTCAGTGTGTAAATACCTGAATTCAGTGCGTCAAAGTCCGTCCTCACGTTATGGATGCTTCAGCAGTAGATGCAAGAAATGTGACCTAAGTTTGCACAAATTTATACTACTGTCGTTTGGAGATCGACAGAGGACTGAAGGACTTATGTCTTGGGATGTATTAGGCAAACAGGCGGCCATCTTGTAGTGATACATTATTGAGTGAAAAGCATATGACCACACCGGTATGATGTTAGTTGACCATATATCGTGGTCATTTTATACAGTGATCCTGATTTACTGGATTTGCAGAATATAACATCGATGTTTACTCATTGATGATTATTTATTATATATGTGTATCTCTGACACCAACAAAGTTAGATCTGTGATCATTCTTTGCGCACTCAATACGTTCATGAATTAAATGGAAAAAAAAGAGGCCTTCAATATATCTATTATTTGTGCATGGCTACTAGTATATATGCTCACGTTAGCAAAAGAGATGTTTTATAATCTGATTAGTGACCACGTATGTGTTCTTATTTACCAATATTTGGTTGAATATCCATTTGAAATCCATTTGAGCGACAGATTATATACTCAGAAACATACATTATGGGAACATAACAGTCCACAAATTTGTAAAAATAGTGTTGAGAGTACCAACAACATGTTGCATTATAGTATCATAAACATTAAATCAACATCTAAAGAAGGATAAGTATAACAAATTTAACAGAAATATACTATTATTTCGATGTATTGAATCTATAATTTCTTCAATTTCAGATCTATCAATTATTGTATATACAGTACATACTGTTATGGAACCCTCCTAGTTGTGTACCAGTTTACAGCTAGCCTATATGCCTAAAGGATGTCCCTCATAGTACACAACCAGTTTACATCTAAATTGTTGGACAGGATACAGGTTGTACATGGGGATTTTTACAAACAAGCAAGTGAATGCCATTCAGTGGCGCTGTTAAGTCCTTTCTCAATGGTATTGGCATTACAAATGTGTTTTCCTTCCCTCAGTGTCAGAATACGGTCAACGTCTTGTTGCCGTTTCGTTGGTTTAACTGCCTCAATAACTCACCAGGTCATTTGGTCAAAAGTATGGCCTGATCTGAGATAGTGCTCAACAGGTGGGGCAGATTCTTCCTTACATCGGATGCGGGACTGATGTTAAAGTATCCACTTCTTAACAGGTTGAATGGTCTTACCGATATAATGTAGTCCACAAGGGCATTTAATGCAATATACCACGTTAGCAGTATTGCAGTTAGAGAAGGACTTCATGATCAAATTAATGCCATTGATGTTACAGGTTTTTACTCTTAGTGTTTGTGGCAGGCTTGACAACTGCAACACTTAAAATGACCAATAACAGGTGCCAATTGTCTCATATTATCAACCACATGTTGCTCTTTGACATTGTCATAAGCATGGATTAACTGATCCTGAAGGTTGGTGCCTCTCTTGAAAGCAAAAAGAGGCTGTTGGATCAGCTCTGGAATTGACGATAACAAATTCTAATGTTTTAGTATGATTTTCTTAATAGCATTGGCATGAGGGCCAAAGGTGGATACACATACTAAATTCTCTTTCTTTGGGCGGTCTTTCACTTTCAGAAGCTCTTCTCTTGGGTTATTCCAAGCTATTTTGAGAGATCTTTTTAAGAGTTTAGAGGGATAACCCCTCGCCTTCAATTTCTCCTTCAGGATTTTCGCCTCAGTAAAGTAGTCTGATCTTAGGTTCCAATTTCTGCGCAACTGCAGAAATTGCCCAAAGGGGAGCCCATCTTTAAGGGCATGGGGATGGTGACTTTGATATTTCAGGAGCGTATTGCGAGATGTTGGCTTAGTGTACAAACTTGTATACAAATGATTGGTCATATCACTCTTTATGTATATATCCAAGAAGTTCATTTGAAGTGGATTATATACCAAAGTGAATTTCAAATTGGGCTTTTGGTTATTCAACCGAACATGAAAATTTTGTAGTTCTGTGTCAGAGCCATGCCAGACCAGGAATACATCATCGATGTATCGTAACCACTTTCGGATGTTAATCAAGAAAGGGTTAGATACATCGTGAACAAATAGATTTTCAAAATGGGAGACATATATATTTTAGCTATATCTGGGGCAAACACTGCCCCCATAGTAACTCCATTGAGTTGTTGGTAGAAGTTGTACCCATACAGAAAGAAATTTTCACATAAAGATATGCGCACACACTCAATTATAAATTCAGTAGGAACCTCGTGCAGTCTAGGTCTGTCATTTAATAGATCTTTAAGGATGGAAATTACTTCCAATTGCAGGATGTTCGTATATAAACTTTCAATGTCCATGGTGACAAGTATGTCTTCCATGGGATTGAATTCAAAGTTCTCCACTGCATTTATTAAAGCCATTGTGTCCCTAATATAAGATGGTGACTCAGTGGCGAATGGTCTAATGAAATTGTCGGCATATTGTGCCAGTGGTTTGAGTATGGAGTTACAACCGGACACTATAGGTCGTCCGGGGGGATCTGATAGGCTCTTATGGACTGTAGGCAATAGGTATATTGCTGGCACTGTTGGTGTTTTATTGATAAGGAAAGCTGCTTCCTTATCAGTGAGCCACCCTCCATCCAGACCCTCTTTGCTTAAGGCACAAATTCCTTTAGTCAATCGTGGAGTGGGGTTAGTTGTCAACTCCCTATAATTGGTATTATTAGATAATTGTTTAAGCATTTCCATATTGTACTTATTACGTTCCCAGAGCACTATTCCTCCACCTTTATCTGCAGGTTTAATTAGGGTGTTATCCAATGTTTGGAGATTTCGTAACGCTTTTTGCTGGTCAATAGGGAAGTTCTACTTGTATTGTAGTCTCTTCTTGAAAAGGTTGTCTATTTCAATCAAGACAGTATTCTCAAAAGTGACAACCTCTTTCCTCACCATGAGGTTTAAGGGGTAAAAAGTTGAAGGGCAACGAAGGCCCGTTATACCCTGGTTTCGGATACTGTTATTATTAGCAAAAAATTATTTAAGTCTCACAGATCTGAAAAATCTGTAAATTTCAAGTTTGGTTTCAAATAAGTCATTTTTATAAGTTGGAACGAAACTGAGACCAGCCGATAGAACCTCAATTTCTTTTTCTGACAGCACATGACTTGATAAGTTGAAGATGGGGATGGATTGGTTCGGTGTTACCACTCGTAATACTGATTGCGAGTTTTGCGAAACCCCGGTGTGTATGAGTTTCGGTTCCATCCTCTCCTCTGTGGTTGTGTTTGGGGTTTGTGCTGCTGACCGTTGTAACGCCGTTCCTGTGCTAAAAAAGTGGTCTGGCGAAAGGTAGATGGCTGTTGGTCTTGTAGATTTTGATTGTTATCAGCAGATTTGTCACTGCCTGATTCAGACACGGTATCGGAAAAGTGAATTCGTTTTCTCCCCCTAGGTTGTTGGTTGATGTTCTGTGGGGCATAGAAGTCCTTACTTAGATAAGGATATGTACGTTCTTTGTTATATTTCCTTATGTCGTTCTAGAGTTTATCTGTTTTCTTATGGGCGTTAAAGATCTCAAAGTCCTTGATTGTCTGTTGAACTTTCTCCAATAAAGACTTGCTATTGGTAATGGTAGAGTCACCCAGAATGTTCTTTTCTAGGGCTTCTATCTCTGCAGTGAGAAGTTTGATTTGACTGCCAGCTGTTTCAATGCTTACACCATCCAGGTGCGAGAGCACCTGTTTGCTGAATAGCTGAAGCCCACCTTAAATTCCTCGTCGTCAGTAAAGATAATCGGTATATTTCGTATTTGCAGCCCTGTTGGAATTATATTTGCACTCAGGCAATCAGTAAGGAATTTAGCATGCAGCTCTGTTCGCACAAGTTTCTTTTTTAGTCTTTCCAGCTGATTCAGATCTGATTCATGAGCTGGCTGGACAAATGATGTTTTATTGCCCAATAGCGAGGGTCCGCTAGCAATTTTCAGAATATATTCTTCTGAGTAAGCTAAATTCTCTGCCTCAGACATATAGCTGGAGTTTTTTCAGTCACAAAAAAACACTTAAAAAAGTGGCCCACACCAGACAACAGTCTGTTCTTGATATGAGGATTGATAGTGGGCAACCCAGTTTACCCTTGAGGGTTTGGGCAAATAGTATGATATGGTGAAGGTACCTTCAAGGGATTTTAGTAAACAAAAGAATTTTAAAATAACTTAGAGAAAGAAATCGTGTGGGCTTAGTAATTTCAACCCACTAGTGCTGGTTATGCAACAACAGAAATTCCATGTATTCAAAAACTGTCACCTGTTAGTAATCAGTGGAAGGAGAGAGCAAAGAGAGGGTGTATATAGACAAAAAGTATTTAATCTTTTTTCAATCAAGTTAAAATATTGGGTACAAGATGAGCAGCAATAACGCAGAAGGGTAAATACATTAATTGCTAAAGATTTCCTACCTATCACAAAATTAATTGAGCATTCAATGGTAGATAAAGCCACAGTCGACGTTTCGGTCTCTATTCTTTCGTGTAGGAAACCATCCTCAGGACATGGATTTCATATCTTGAGTACCCTAAAAATGATAACAGATTATTAATTAAAAATACTGTTTCAACCCAGTAAGTGGATGATCTACTTGATATATATAACACCCAAAAAGCTCTCAACTACTAAAAGAAAAAGTTATTTTTCAAAATACCTATTGGCAGAAATAAAAACATAACCGTTGTGAAATAACAAATTCAATTCATACTGTAAGCTTTTGAATTTCAGCTTTCGTTTGCACCATGAATGACATTTAAAAGAAACATTCTGTGAATAAAGTCGAACTAAAAAATCATATTGTTTAAAAAGTACTTGAATCTGATACAATGCATATCCTAGACAGTATCATTGCTGTCATCATCTGTATTGACATAAAGATGTAAGTTTTCACCAAAAGAAATTCGGGCTAACACCCAATGTTATCGTTCTGTACTTATTTGAAGTATTGTCCTATAGAGATTTGCCAACCTTTTACCGGGATAATATTTCTCAAGTTGTTTATGAATAATCCATGAATGAAGGGAAAGCTGGCATCAAAATTACCCTTGTTTATAACATATTTTTATACCTTATTCATCTAAACGCCTGGATCAAAGACTTGGTTGCCTAGCGCTGCTGTCGGTTGAGTGATTAACGTTTTTCAGTGAAGTACTCTGTGATAGGACAGTCAAAACAAAACAAGTTTGGGTTATATTATATATCCATATATTAAATTTGTTGTTTTCTTTTGAAACACTGGATCCTTGTTTTTTACCTTATGGAAGCCAACAGGTGTCCCGGATAGGTAGAATAATTTGCACCGCAGAGCCTCGAGGTTACCGGTGGGAAGCCTGTATTTGTAAATGATACAAAGGCGATACACGTTGTGGTGAGCTGATAGTGTCAGAAATTCGCCCATGTGATTTTAAACTACAGGCATGAGATTTGCCATTAGTTTGCTCATAAGCCCATATATTTCGAATTCTGGTCTTGAAAATTAACGTTTTGACTGAACATTCATTTTTGTTTGTATTGCTAACCAACAAACTGACTGGTCAAGGCCAGAGAACGGATACTGTGTACTGATACATATGGAGCCAATATTGTATTATCAAATTCACCCGTGCATTCTGAATGACAAAACTCTAGTTAACTAAGGTTGTCAGATTTTTTAAGACATTGTGACGCTAAGGGTAAATGATAGCTGAATAGTCACTGAATACCTGTCTATTCATTCGCTTCCAGAGGCCACAGATTTGAAAACAGTCCCCGTTGTTTGTTAGAGGGTTACCTAGTTGCGGTACAAAAAAAGAGAGAAGATCAATTTAAACCCTTATACCATCTAACGCGGTTTACACTCGGTTAGATGCATTGATGTATAGATTGACTCATAGCTTTTGGTTACCATACATATTGGGTCTAGTTCGACTATCTATTCTATATAGCAAAGTTCTAGCTAGCAAAGCCTGTCAGATTTTTAAAAACATTATCAAATTAAGAAAGAATTGAATAATCACTAAGTACCCTGCTAGTTGTTCACTTCTCGAGGCTGCGGGTTTTAAAGAGAAGGGTCCTCCTTAATATTAAAAGGTTCCCTAATTACGGTATAAACAAAAAGGAGAAATTGAATTATACACTTGCAAGGTCTATCGCGGTAGACATTTAGTTCAAATGCATTGGTATGTGATTTAACGCTGGGGGTCAATACATACCTTACACATTAGAAGGTATAGCGACACCTTCTTGCCAATATTTTTCAAAGAGGTAGTCTGCTCTAAAAATATATAAGATGCCACCATTCGAATTAGTATTAAATATATGCAATGTGTTTTTGGCAACAAAATATATGGAACGTCCTAGCTCTCAGAGTGTAAATACCTGAATTCCGTGCGTCAAAGTCCGTCCTCACGTTATGTATGCTTCAGCAGTAGATGCAAGAAGTGTGACCTAAGTTTGCACAAATTTATACTACTGTCGTTTGGAGATCGACAGAGGACTGAAGGACTTATGTCTTGGGATGTATTAGGCAAAAGGGCAGCCATCTTGTAGTGATACATTATTGAGTGAAAAGCATATCACCACTCCGTTATGATGTTTGTTGACCATATATCGTTGTCATTTTATTCAGTGATCCTGATTTACTGGATTTGCAGTATATAACATCGATGTTTACTCATTGATGATTATTTATTATATATGTGTATCTCTGACACCAACAAAGTTAGATCTGTGATCATTCTGTGATCATCTTCTCAATACGTTCATGAATTAAATAGAATAAAACCGAGGCCTTTGATATATCTATTATTTGTGCATGGCTACTAGTATATATGCCCACGTTAGTAAAAGAGATGTTTTATAATCTGATTAGTGACCACGTATGTGTTCTTATTTACCAATATTTGGTTGAATATCCATTTGAAATCCAGTTGAGCCACAGATTATATACTTAGAAACATACATTATGGGAACACATTAGTCCACAAAGTTCTAAAAATAGTGTTGAGAGTACCAACAACAAGTTGCATTATAGTATCATAAACATTAATCAACATCTAAATAAGGATAAGTATAACTAATTTAACAGAAATATACTATTATTTCGATTTATTGAATCTTTAATTTCTTCAATTTAAGATCTATCAATTATTGTATATACAGTACATACTGTTAAGGAACCCTCCTAGTTGTGTACCAGTTTACAGCTAGCCTATATGCCTAAAGGAAGTCCCTCCTAGTACACAACCAGTTTACATCTAAAATGTTGGACAGGATACAGGTTGAACATGGGGATTTTTACAAACACGCAAGTGAATGCCATTCAGTGGCGCTGTTAAGTCCTTTCTCAATGGTATTGGCATTACAAATGTGTTTTACTTCCCTCAGTGTCAGAATACGGTCAACGTTTTGTTGCCGTTTCGTTGGTTTAACTGCCTCAATAACCCACCAGGTCATTTGGTCAAAAGTATGGCCTGATCTGAGATAGTGCTCAACAAGTGGGGCAGATTCTACCTTACATCGGATGCGTGACTGATGTTGAAGTACCCGCTTATTAACAGGTTGAATGGTCTTACCGATATAATGTAGTCCACAAGGGCATTTAATGCAATATACCACATTAGCAGTATTGCAGTTAGAGAAGGACTTCATGATCAAATAATGCCATTGATGTTGCAGGTTTTTACTGTTAGTGTGGTGTAGCAGGCTTGACAACTGCAACACTTAAAGTGACCTATAATACGTGCCAATTGTCTCATATTATCAACCACATGTTGCTCTTTGACATTGTCATAAGCATGGACTAACCGATCCTGAAGGTTGGTGCCTCTCTTGAAAGCAAAAAGAGGCTGTTGGATCAGCTCGGGAATTGACAATAACAAATTCCAATGTTTTAGTATGATTTTCTTAATAGCATTGGCATGAGTGCCAAAGGTGGATACGCATACTAAATTCTCTTTCTTTGGGCGGTCTTTGACTTTAAGAAGCTCTTCTCTTGGGTTATACCAAGCTCTTTTGAGAGATCTTTTTAAGAGCTTAGAGGGATAACCCTTCGCCTTCAATTTCTCCTTCAGGATTTTCGCCTCAGTGAAGTAGTCTGATCTTAGGGTACAATTTCTGCGCAACCGCAGAAATTGCTCAAAGGGTAGCCCATCTTTAAGGGCTTGGGGATAGTGACTTTCATATTTCAGGAGCGTATTGCGAGATGTTGGCTTAGTCTACAAACTTGTATACAAATGATAGGTCATATCGCTCTTTATGTATATATCCAAGAAGTTCATTTGAAGTGGATTATATTCCAAAGTGAATTTCAAATTGGGCTTTTGGTTATTCAACCAAACATGAAAATGTTGTAGTTCTGTGTCAGAGCCATGCCAGACCAGGAATACATCATCGATGTATCGTAACCACTTTCCGATGTTACTCAAGAAAGGGTTAGATACATCGCGAACAAATAGATTTTCAAAATGGGAGACATATATATAGCTATCTGGAGCATACACTGCCCCCATAGCAACTCCAATGAGTTGTTGGTAGAAGTTGTTCTCATACAGAAATAAATTTTCACATAAAGATATGCGTACAAACTCAATTATAAATTCAGTAGGAACCTCGTGCGGTCTAGATCTGTCATTTAATAGATCTTTAAGGATGGAATTTACTTCCAATTGCAGGATGTTTGTATATAAAATTTCAATGTCCAAGGTGACAAGTATGTCTTCCATTGGATTGAATTCAAAGTTCTCCACTGCATTTATTACAGCCATTTTGTCCCTAATATAAGGTGGTGACTCAGTGGCGAATGGTCTGATGAAATGGTCGGCACATTGTACCAGTGGTTTGAGTATTGAGTTACAACGGGACACTATAGGTCGTCCGGGGGGACTGTTAGGCTCTTCTGGACCTTAGGCAATAGGTATATTGCTGGCACTGTTGGTGTTTTATTGATGAGGAAAGCTGCTTTCTTATCATTGAGCCACCCTCCATCCAGACCCTCTTTGCTTAAGGCACAAATTTCTTTAGTCAATCGTGGCGTGGGGTTAGTTGTCAACTCCCTATAATTGGTTTTATTAGATAATTGTTTAAGCATTTCCATATTGTCCTTATTACATTCCCAGAGCACTATTCCTCCACCTTTATCTGCAGGGTTAATTAGGATGTTATCCAATGTTTGTCAGAGCCTATCAGACCCCCCCGGACTACCTATAGTGTCCGGTTGTAACTCCATACTCAAACCACCGGCACAATATGCCGACCATTTCATTAGACCATTCGCCACTGAGTCACCATCTTATATTAGGGACACAATGGCTGTAATAAATGCAGTGGAGAACTTTGAATTCAATCCTATGGAAGACATACTTGTCACCATGGACATTGAAAGTTTATATACGAACATCCCGCAATTGGAAGTAATTTCCATCCTTAAAGATCTATTAAATGACAGACCTAAACCGCACGAGGTTCCTACTGAATTTATAATTGAGTGTGTACGCATATCTTTATGTGAAAATTTCTTTCTGTACTACCAACAACTCAATGGAGTTGCTATGGGGGCAGTGTATGCCCCAGATATAGCTAATATATATGTCTCCCATTTCGAAAATCTATTTGTTCACGATGTATCTAACACTTTCTTGAGTAACATCCGAAAGTGGTTACGATACATCGATGATGTATTCCTGGTCTGGCATGGCTCTGACACAGAACTCGAAAATGTTCGTGGTTGGTTGAATAACCAAAAGCCCAATTTGAAATTCACTTTGGACTATAATCCACTTCAAATGAACTTCTTGGATATATACATAAAAAGCGATATGACCAATCATTTGTAGACAAGTTTGTACACTAGGCCAACATCTCACAATACGCTCCTGAAATATCAAAGTCACCATCCCCAAGCCCTTAAAGATGGGCTACCCTTTGGGCAATTTCTGCGGTTGCGCAGAAATTGTACCCTAAGATCAGACTACTTTACTGAGGCGAAAAACCTTCAAGGAGAAATTGAAGGTGAAGGGTTATCCCTCTAAGCTCTTAAAAAGATCTCTCAAAAGAGCTTGGTATAACCCAAGAGAAGAGCTTCTGAAAGTCAAAGATCACCCAAAGAAAGAGAATTTAGTATGTGTATCCACCTTTGGCACTCATGCCAATGCTATTAAGAAAATCATACTAAAACATTGGAATTTGTTATCGTCAATATCCGAGCTGATCCAACAGCCTCTTTTTGCTTTCAAGAGAGGCACCAACCTTCAGGATCGGTTAGTCCATGCTTATGACAATGTCAAAGAGCAACATGTGGTTGATAATATGAGACAAATGGCACCTATTATTGGTCACTTTAAGTGTTGCAGTTGTCAAGCCTGCCACACCACACTAACAGTAAAAACCAGTAACATCAATGGCATTAATTTGATCATGAAGTCCTTCTCTAACTGCAACACTGCTAACGTGGTATATTGCATTAAAGGCCCTTGTGGACTACATTATATCGGTAAGACCATTCAACCTGTTAAGAAGCGGATACTTCAACATCAGTTCCGCATCCGATGTAAGGTAGAATCTGCCCCACTTGTTGAGCACTATCTCAGATCAGGCCATACTTTTGACCAAATGACCTGGTGGGTTTTTGAGGCAGTTAAACCAACTAAAAGGCAACAAAACGTTGACCGTATTCTGACACTGAGGGAAGGAAAACACATTTGTAATGCCAATACCATTGAGAAAGGACTTAACAGCGCCACTGAATGGCATTCACTTGCGTGTTTGTAAAAATCCCCATGTTCAACCTGTATCCTGTCCAACAATTTAGATGTAAACTGGTTGTGTACTAGGAGGGACTTCCTTTAGGCATATAGGCTAGCTGTCAACTGGTACACAACTAGGAGGGTTCCATAACAGTATGTACTGTAAACACAATAATTGATAGATCTGAAATTGAAGAAATTATAGATGCAATAAATCGAAATAATAGTATATTTCTGTTAAATTTGTTATACATATCCTTCATTAGATGTTGATTTAATGTTTATGATACTATAATGCAACTTGTTGTTGGTACTCTCAACACAATTTTTAGAAATTTGTGAACTGATATGTTCCCATAATGTATGTTTCTAAGTATATAATCTGTGGATCAAATGGATTTCAAATGGATTTTCAATCAAATATTGGTAATTAGAAACACATACGCGGTCACTAATCAGATTATAAAACATCTCTTTTGACGAGATAGCTTTTAGCTGCAGCAGCGGGTTGCGCTTTTAACGCTGAGATCTGCTTTTTAAAATATTTTCCTAGTATCTATTTGCTTTGTATTTCTGTTGGTATTCCCTGATTTTAATGCCTCTTACCTGCATTTAAACTGTGTCCTGCATCGCTACTTCAGCGGGTCCGGTTCCTGGGGTGGGATCCCATTTCCGGCGCCATCTTAGAGTGGTGTGGGGTCAGGTCAGGCGCCAGTAGTCACGTGCGCTCTACTGCGCATGAGCCAGCTGGGTTCACCTACTTAAGGCGAGTCCTTTAGAGGCTCGGTCTTGACGAGGTAGCTTTTAGCTGCAGCAGCGCGTTGCGCTTTTAACGCTGAGATCTGCTTTTTAAAATATTTTCCTAGTATCTATTTGCTTTGTATTTCTGTTGGTATTCCCTGATTTTAATGCCTCTTACCAGCATTTAAACTGTCCTGCACCGCTACTTCAGCGGGTCCGGTTCCTGGGGTGGGAGCCCATTTCCGGCGCCATCTTAGAGTGGTGTGGGGTCAGGTCAGGCGCCAGTAGTCACGTGCGCTCTACTGCGCAGGAGCCAGCTGGGTTCACCTACTGAAGGCGAGTCCTTTAGAGGCTCGGTCTTGACGAGGTAGCTTTTAGCTACAGCAGCGCGTTGCGCTTTTAACGCTGAGATCTGCTTTTTAAAATATTTTCCTAGTATCTATTTGCTTTGTATTTCTGTTGGTATTCCCTGATTTAATGCCTCTTACCTGCATTTAAACTGTGTCCTGCACCGCTACTTCAGCGGGTCCGGTTCCTGGGGTGGGAGCCCATTTCCGGCGCCATCTTAGAGTGGTGTGGGGTCAGGTCAGGCGCCAGTAGTCACGTGCGCTCTACTGCGCAGGAGCCAGCTGGGTTCACCTACTTAAAGCTCCTCCCCAAGCGCAGCGGGATCGCGTAGCGGGGTCGCCTTTCGCTTAGCCTGAGTCGTGCCAGAGTCCTGCCCGTCTGCCCCTGTCCGCGCTACGGCTGTGCGGGGCGCTGCGGGTAGGAGGACTGCATCAGGCAACGCATTTTTTGTAAGTTGCGATGCTTACCTACACCAGAGATAGTTTATGGTCTATCGGTCTGGCCGTTCATAGATGTGTGTTACCATCTGTCCATCCTCTCTGTGGTCCCTATCATTGTCCCTGTAATAGGTGGACGCTCGACCCCCCGGTGTCTATCCTCCAGAAGGACACTACATTCCCCCCTCCGGCTAGTGGCTCAGTCCCGACTTTGCGGGTGCTGAATTTGAATGCCTGATCGGTAGCTAAACATCATCAGGCCATTTATGACCTTATTGAGGATGAGTCTCCTTACGTCTTTGCTATCACAGAAACCTGGCTCCAGGATGTGGACGCGGCTATTATCAACTTAGCCTGTCCCCCTGAGTACTCTATGTACACGTTAATTCGACCTACGAGAGGTGGTGGCATAGCCCTCATAGTTAGGTCCTGTTTTAACTGTATGTGGAGTGGCCTGAACATCGCAGGCTGTGAAAGCGCCTCTTTTAAGATCTTAATCAGCCCTCAGTTTACGCTCTTGGGGATGATTGTCTACCGTCCTCCTGGTAGTGATGTAGTGTTCAGAAACTCATTTCCTGATGCTGTTAGCACGCTAGCCGTGGGATGTGCTAACTTTTCCATCTTGGGTGACCTGAACCTGCATTTTGATACTCTGACCAACCCGACGGTGAGCAGTATTCTAGCTGATTTAGAGGCTCTCCAGCTTTCCCAACAAGTATCTCAACCCACCCATGTAGGAGGCCACATTTTGGACCCCTTCTTTACCAACATGGATGGGGCTAGGGTAACGTCTATCTCTCCTTTAGGGTAGACGGATCATTTTCTGGTGACCATTCGGTACCCTTTACCTGAGACCCTTCCCATCCCATCGGTCAGTAGGGTTCCCGGGCGGCACTGGAATAAATTGAGGCTGGATGACCTGCATCGTCTCCTAGCGGAAGAGCCGCTGGGCCCTCTGAACAATGTGGAAACAGGCTATGACCAGTTTTGCACTTGGATTTCCAAGGCACTGGACTCCCTGATCCCCATTGTCTCTAGTAAAGCAAGCGCTAGAGAGTCAAGCCCCTGGTATGACAGTGCGCTACGTGCCCTCAAGGGTACTTGTAGACGGGCGGAAAGAGCGTGGCGGAAGACTTATGGGGCTGATTTGAAAGCCGCATATATTGCCTCCGTCAAAACTTACCATCGTGCTATCTGTAGAGCTCGCGCAGCATTTTATGCCTTGGAATTCCGTAACAGCTCGAACCCGTCCAAGACCATATTCAAGGCCGTTAAGGATCTCTTGACAAAAAGGACTTCCTCTGCTGCAGTGGGGTCCATTTCCCACTGCGAGTCCTTGGCTTCCTTTTTCTTGGAGAAGGTCCAGGCTATTTACCGGGCCTTCCCCAGTACGGTGACCGTTGTGGAAGTCCTGGATGTGGTTCATTGTCACTCTATTTTGCACTCTTTTCCCCCACTAACCCTGGAGGGATTTGACAAACTGGCTTCACAGATTAAATCTGGTTCGCCGTCGGATCCAGTAAGACCCGCTCTTTTTAGAGAACAGTCTTTTCTGGGGCGCTGTGCAGTGTGATCGCTAGTTAATCTTTCACTGGACTCAGGTGTGGTTCCAGCCAAATGGAAGCAAGCGGTGGTTTCCCCAATCATCAAGAAGCCCACTTTGGACCCCTCGAAACCAGAAAGATATCGCCCCATATCACTTCTTCCCTGGCCGGTGAAGATTGTGGAGGCTCATGTCAACCTGGCCTTGTCAGAACATCTTGGCCGGACCAACGCCTTAGATCCCTCGCAGAACGGCTTTCGTGCTGGGCACAGCATGGAAACGGCCCTTCTTGCAATGGTAGAACACCTACGAGCAGTACTGGATGCTGGTCAGACGGCGGCGCTGATATTATTAGACCTCAGCGCCGCCTTTGACACGGTCTCCCATAGCATCCTGTTACACCGGCTAGAGGAGATTGGGGTTGGGGGACAGGCTTTACAGTGGTTCCGTTCCTTCCTTGACAATCGTTCTTTCTGTGTGGCTATCCCTCCCTTCAAGTCCAAATTCCAGCCTCAGGCCATGGGGGTGCCGCAGGGATCCTCGCTGAGTCCCACGTTATTCAACCTGTACGTGAGACCGCTGGCTGAGGTCGCTAGGCAGTGGGGCCTGACTTTGGTCTCATATGCCGATGACACTCCGCTGGCGGTTACTCTCAGCGGGGATGCGGAGCAAGACGCCCCCAGGTTTCAGAATGGACTGAAGGCGGTGGCCAACTGGCTGACGGCAAACTGTCTTCAGCTTAATGCCACCAAGACAGAGATCATGATTGTCGGGAAGAGAGTGGAGCTTTGGGGTGACAGGTGGTGGCCTTCAGAACTGGGTCCTACTCCGACTCCGGTTTCGGAACTAAGAAACCTGGGAGTCTGGCTGGACGCTGACCTCACCTTTGTCGGCCATACCAAGAAAACAGCAGCTTGCTGTTTTGGCGTTCTGCGAGGTCTAAGACCTGTGCTTAAGTTTTTTAATTCCCCAACTAGGCAGCTGGTAATTCAGGCTACAGTCATTTCTCGCCTGGATTACGCCAGCTCGCTTTTGGTAGGGGCCAATCAGGCAGAAATTACCCGCCTACAACGGGTACAGAATGCCGCTGCCAGAGCGATAGTTGGCTTGCCTAGATCCTGTCCTGTTTCCAACGTCCTTCGCTCCTTACATTGGCTTCCAGTGAGGAAGAGAATTCATTTTAAGGTTCTCTGTCTGACTTTTAAAATTCTGAAGGGCATAGGTCCCCAGATTTTGTCTAATCTTCTGTCTTTTTATGTTCCGTCACGCGCTCTGCGTTCCTCGGGCCAGGCTCTCGCCGTGGTCCCGCCTTTCAGGCTCTGTCGTGCCGGTGGCCGCTTTTTCTGTGTCAAAGCTGCAACCATTTGGAACTCCCTCCCAGTGGAAATTCGTCTGCTGGAGGATCTTATGCTTTTCCGAAAAGCTATCAAAACATTTTTGTTTTAGATTCTTTTTAGCTGTCCTATGCTGTTTTGGGCCTCTAGTTGTGCTATGTTCTACCTTGTTGAGGCGCCAGGACGCTCCTTTGCTGGAGCAGTTGTGCGCATAATAAATACCAATAACATAACATAACATTTTGCTAATGTTGGCATATATAGTAGTAGCCATGCACAAATAATAGATATATCGAAGGCCTCAGTTTTATTCCACTTAATTCATGAACGTATTGAGTTGAGAGCGCAAAGAATGATCACAGATCTAACTTTGTTGGTGTCAGAGATACTCATATATAATGAATATTCATCAATGAGTAAACATCGATGTTATATACTGCAAATCCAGTAAATCAGGATCACTGTAGAAAATGACCACGATATATGGTCAACAAACATCATACCGGCGTGGTGATATGCTTTTCACTCAATAATGTATCACTACAAGATGGCTGCCCATTTGCCTAATACATCCCAAGACATAAGTCCTTCAGTCCTCTGTCGATCTCCAAACGACAGTAGTATAAATTCATGCAAACTTAGGTCACACTTCTTGCATCTACTGCTGAAGCATCCATAACGTGAGGACGGACTTTGACGCACTGAATTCAGGTATTTACACTCTGAGAGCTAGGACGTTCCGTATATTTTGTTGCCAAAAACAAATTGCATATATTTAATACTAAATCAGATGGTGGCCTCCTATATATTTTTAGAGCAGACTACCTCACCGAGAAAAATTGGCAAGAAGGCGTCGCTATACCTTCTAATGTATAAGGTATGTATTGACCCCCAGCGTTAAATCACATACCAATGCATTTGAACTAAATGTCTACCGCGATAGACCTTGCAAGTGTATAATTCAATTTCTCCTTTTTGTTTATACCATAATTAGGGAACCTTTTAATATTAAGGAGGACCCTTGTCTTTAAAACCCACAGCCTCCGGAAGTGAACAACTAGCAAGGTACTTAGTGATTATTCAATTCTTTCTTAATTTGACGATTTTTTAAAAATCTGACAGGCTTTGCTAGCTAGAACTTTTCTATATAGAATAGATAGTCGAACTAGACCCAATATGTATTGTCACCAAAAGCTATGAGTCAATCTATACATCAATGCATCTAACTGAGTGTAAACCACGTTAGACGGTATAAGGATTTAAATTGATCTTCTCTCTTTTTCTGTACCGCAATTAGGTAACGCTCTAACAAAGAACAGGGACCGTTTCTAAATCCGTGGCCTCTGGAAGCAAATGAATAGACAGGTATTCAGTGACTATTCAGCTATCATTTACCCTTAGCGTCACAATGTCTTAAAAAATCGAACAACCTTAGTTAACTAGAGTTTTGTCATTCAGAATGCACGGGTGAATATGATAATACAATATCGTCTCCATATGTATCAATACACAGTATCCGCTCTCTGCAATACAAACAAAAATTAATATTCAGTCAAAACGTTAATTTTTAAGACCAGAATTCGAAATATATGGGCTTATGAGCAAACCAATGGCAAATCTCATGCCTGTAGTTTAAAATCACATGGGCGAATTTCTGACACTATCAGCTCACCACAACGTGTATCGCCTTTGTATCATTTACAAATACAGGCTTCCCCACGGTAACCTCGAGTCTCTGCGATGCAAATTATTCTACCTACTTGGGACACCTGCTTGCTCCCATAAGGTAAAAAACAAGGATTCAGTGTTTCAAAAGAAAACACTAAATTTAATATATGGATATATATTATAACCCAAACTTGTTTTGTTTTGACTGTCCTATCACAGAGTACTTCACTGAAAAACGTTAATCACTCAACCGACAGCAGCGCTAGGCAACCGAGTCTTTGATCCGGGCGTTTAGATGAATAAGGTATAAAAATATGTTATAAACAAGGGTAATTTTGATGCCAGCTTTCCCTTCATTCATGGATTATTCATAAACAACTTGAGAAATATATCCCTGTAAAAGGTTGGCGAATCTCTATAGGACAATACTTCAAATAAGTACAGAACGATAACATTGGGTTTTAGAACGAATTTTTTGGGGTGAAAACTTACATCTTTATGTCAATACAGATGATGACAGCAATGATACTGTCTAGGATATACATTGCATCAGATTCAAGTACTTTTTAAACAATATGATTTTTTAGTTCGACTTTATTCACAGAATGTATCTTTTAAATGTCATTCATGGTGCAAACAAAAGCTGAAATTCAAAAGCTTACAGTATGAATTGAATTTGTTATTTCACAGCTGTTATGTTTTTATGTCTGCCAATAGGTATTTTTGAAAATAACTTTTTCTTTTAGTAGTTGAGAGCTTTTTGGGTGTTATATATATCAAGTAGATCATCCACTTACTGGGTTGAAACAGTATTTTTAATTATTAATCTGTTATCGTTTTTAGGGTACTCAAAATATGAAATCCGTGTCCTGAGGATGGTCTCCTACATGAAAGAATAGAGACCGAAACGTCAACTGTGGCTTTATCTACCATTGAATGCTCCATTAATTTTGTGATAGGTAGAAAAGCTTTAGCAATTGATGTAGTAAGGACTGTGTAAATTAATGTATTTACCCTTCTGCGTTATTGCTGCTCATCTTGTACCCAATATTTTAACTTGATTCAAAAAAGATTAAATACTTTTTGTCTATATACACCCGCTCTTTGCTCTCTCCTTCCACTGATTACTAACAGGTGACAGTTTTTGAATACATGGAATTTCTGTTGTTGCATAACCAGCACTAGTGGGTTGAAATTACTAAGCCCAGACAATTTCATTCTCTAAGTTATTTTAAAATTCTTTTGTTTACTAAAATCCCTTGAAGGTACCTTCACCATATCGCACAGGAGTGCCACGCTATGGTGGAGAATGGTGAAAGCCTACCGCCCTGTCCTGATGCCTACCCACTGACTGCTGACCTTGCCCAGTAGTGCCTGCTGCTCTGCTACCTGGCCCCAGAAGAAGGAGCCCCATCCTTGGTCCCTGAGGCTGGTGGGACCTTGCGCCACGCGAGAGCTACACCTAAAAGCACCTGGAGAAGAAGAGCGCTTACCTGACTGCCAAGGCGCACCTTGGACTGCAGCCAGAAGGAGGTGAGGAGCGCTATGATCAGAGTGCCAGTGCCGAAGGGCACTATATCGTGTCCCAAGCTGGCCTGTTGACTAGGGCTTGGTGAGTGCAGCGCTATATTCCCAGCACCAGAGGTGAGGAGCTGATTTCTGCAGCGCGCTACATTGAGTCTGTCTAAGAAGAAGCGTGGACCCAACAGAACTGTGTGGCCCTGAAGTACTGTGTTAGTTAAAAGCGCTGTTGCCATATTACCAGCTGCAAGAGGCTGCCTCTGTGTCCCACAACCTGTGCTACAGAAGCCCTGCCTGGCCTAGGAGAACTGGTTATTCTAAAGCGCCGAGGGTACCCACCCCGAGTAGCGACGGCGCTTTACATGCCTTGGACGTAAACGGGTGCCCATCCCGTGTATGGCCGCCTGGCTGTGCCTATCGAGGACTCAGCGGGAGGCTACCCCGGGTGCGTGCTGCCCAGAGGAGCGAGTGCCGAAAAAAGAAGGCCGGAGGCCACCCTGCACTTCTAGAATGCCTGAGTGTACGCGCTGCTGAGGTACTCACCCCCGCGGCCCCGGGGCTGCCTGAAGAAGCTTACACCTGTTGGATCATAGCGGCGGGCCCGGTCCGATCGCTGAGGGAGCGCTGCCCGGAGTGTGTCTGAGGTCTGTCATCACTGCCGCGGCCTGGCGCCAAGTGCGAGTCCCCGCTGTGGCCCCTGAAGCCTAGGGAGGACCGCCGCGGTATTAGGAAGGCCCGATCTGGGCCTCCAAAGTCAGCACAATTCACCGTCATGTGACGGGGCGTCGGCCACATCACAGGCCTTGCCCCCGCCAGCCATTGGATCAGGCTGCCCTGCTCCCGCAGGCCACGCTGTCATTGGCGGCTGCGGGCGCGCCCCCGCCGAGACGCTCCCTGATTGGTCCCCAGCCAGACAGGACGCCCGGAGGCCGGGGCTGCCTGGGAACCCTGCCGAGAGCCCCCCGATGGTGAATCAACCGCAAGGGCCCCTCGAAGGGCCGAAGAATAAGGTAACCGCCGCTGGGGGAGGGCGGTGGTTCCAGGAGCAAGCGGGGCTGCTGTGGAGCCTCGACTCCCCACGGGGAACTGCCATTGGGCCTGGTTGGCCCAGATCAGCCTACCAAGACCCAGAGTAAGTGCGGAACTGCGCTGGATAGCACTGGGCCGTCTCGACTTGTGAACATCCTGCAGTCTGAATTAGCCCTATGTACTGCTTTGGAGTGCCCTAGGCATAGGAACTGCACTCAAGGTTACTCCAGATAGGGATTACCCTACCTCAAGAGGGAACCTGCAGAGGAGTGGTTATGGTGACATGTTGGTACTCTATGTATGCTGTTAAAATGTTACCCTGAATAATGGCAGTATTGCCGTATCTTGATCCAACCCATCTGATGCCTTTATTATTTGGATATGCTGTTGCCTAGCTTGCTCATACAGGACAGCGAGGTATTTACAGTCCTATTGCCTGATGCTTGAGAAATGCTCCCTACTCGCAGTAAAGCCTAGCGTGTATGTACTGCTAAGAGGCTTTATGGCAGGTGTTCCTGCCTGATGTTAATGCTGACGCCTAATGAGTTTTCATGCCAAATGATAGTGCTTTATGTTTTTCTGTTACAGCATTGAAACTGATGGACTTATCTTTTTCATTCATCCATTATCCATTCCCAATGGTTCTGACAGCGGCCTGACTGGCCCTGCCCTGTAAATAATCCCCATTGTAAATATTGCCCTGGCGCCAGTTGGCGCAGTATAGTGATAATTGTGATTATCTGTGTAGGTTTGGTACAAAACAAAAGTTATTCTTTTTCACCAAAACTGGTGTTGTGTCTCTGTTTGTGGGGTTCCTTGTGTGTCATCTGTATGTAGTGCGTGGATGCTTCAAACATGTCCTCAGGAGTTTGGCCTGCCCGCTCTACACCACGCTACCCCATTTCTAACACGGGTCCAAAAAGAAATCAAGTTTAAAGAATCTTTGTATTGTAATGTATTGTATTGTGTTGTATTGTATTGTATTAGCATTTATTTTATTTATATGCTTTAACACACTACTATACAAACCTGAGGTTAGTGGTAAATCCAATGATTATTGGTGTTACCTGGGATTATTCTTGTGCTCTCAGGGAAACTATTGTGTGCAGTTACTCCATTTTCATTGTGATCACCAGTGTGAGTTCATGCAAATAGTTTGTGGGATGAGTACAAAGGCTTGAAGAGGTTAGGTATAGTTAGAGTACAAAGATATGCTATCAAAGAAAGAGGTTGCAACCTAAGGGATGAGGTGTGGGGAGTTTGCAGAAATACAATAATGGAGAGAAAGACAGACATGCATTCAACAAAGTAGGCTACGCTCAGGAGATTAGGGCATGTAGTGGACAGAGGATGGGTAAGAAGAGGGTTATTTGATAGAAAATAGGAAGGGGAGCAATCAATACCTATAAATCAAGGTCACTGTTTCATTCATACATTTTGAATATAGTGAGATGAGGTTACTTGGGATAGCATGCAATTCAAGGATGTACAAACTGTACTAGACAGATTGATTGTTGTCATATGTGGGTAGGGGCTCTGTATGATAGCATCTTTGGTGTTCCATTTGGCTGTTGATGGTGTTGACAGTTTGTCCTTTGAAATAAACATTAATTGCAAAGATTCTTCTCATTCCTTTTGCCTTTGTACTCTGCTAGTTGTAGTGTGAGGTGTTGTTTTAGATGATGAGTCTGTATAGGTGATACCTTAGGTTTGAGAAGAATGATTTTGAGGAATGAGTTATCTCTGTGTTTTGTAGTGATTATTCAATTACGTACAGGTTGTCATCTGATCTTAGTATGGGGCTATTTGTGATTATGTGTTTCTCCCTTGATTTTATGGGACACTGCGGGGGCTTCTATCTGTAGCCAAAGAGACCAGAATTTGTGTTGACCATTGGATGTCAGCAATCCAGAATTTCCTCCAATCTCTGTAGACATCATAAGTGAAAATCCATCAATATGATGACATTTTAGATCAGTCTCCATGACAATACTGGCCAGCCACTCACAAGGATCAAAATATTCAGTGACAGATCTTTTAAAATATATGGATCTACCTCCTGGAGAGGTAATACAATCCACTCAAGGGATAAGGAGGGTTTCCTAATGCCACGCAGCATCCTGAAAGAACATTTGTACTTCTACTTCCGCTTCTGCACTTTGAACCCATCTATTCAAAGTAGACAACGAACTCTCTATAAGTGTGGCATCAGGGTAGACTTCAATAGAGTCCACAACCAAGTGCTTAAGACTGGTTGTTGGCATGTTGTATTCCTGTACTAAAATATATGAACATCGAAGCAGCCATTTAAAGATCAAAGCTTGTCCTGGATGATCCTTTTCATCTTACCTATACTTTAACTTCAAAGTGATCACAGGTGGTAGAAATACGGCACTGAACGTTTCACAAAAGAAAAAATATTATTAAAAATATTACAAGTAAATCTGTACTCCTAAAACTGCAGCACTGCTTCACTGTAAATGTCTCAGAACGACTTTGAAAACACAAAATCACGGTACTCTGAAACCGAGAGTGTAAATGTATTCACATTGTTTAACAGATTGTTGGTACTTTTCTTGGGAGTGTTTTTTCGCATTGTCGCGTCATTCTTCTCGTCATTTGATTCACAGGTGAGAAACCACTGCAAAATTCTTGAACCCCAAATCCTATTATAACCCAAGTACGATAGAATTCACAGCTGCCAGCATTGTGTTTCTCAAGCAATTTACATGCAAAACATCCAGCATAAATTCCTATGTTTTGAAAAATTTGCATTCAAATAACTTCCCTCTGTGAAGAATGGTGGCACTTTTGAAGAGGAAGTTTCTCCTGTAATTGAAGACAATATTACAGTCCTATAAATAACTGCAGACTCGAGGGCTTTGTCGCATTGGCTTCACATTCTGCCAATCATTAACGTTTACCATGTACAAATATACTTACTATCCGCTTTTATTCAGTGTTATTTCTTTGAAAGAAGAAACTTGTGCTTGTTATGCCTCCGATGAAGGTCTTTGATAGAATAGCAGTAATGAAAAAATGTGTATATTTTTGAAAAGCATGTTTGCCTTTGCCAGGTAATCGTTTCAGTTTTTTATTTGTTCCTGATAGTAAAACTTGCATAATAGTGGAGGCGTACTTTATCACAAGCGCTTTCTAGATTCGCTACTAAAAGAGAGCTATGCAGCACCATAGAGCACTGGCATCCCCTAAAATACATATTGTACGCATATGAGTGAAAGTTGGTGTGTAAATGTGTGTGTTGCCGGGTACATTGTATAAGCCCAAAATGAATGAAAGAGCAAGAAGATGAAAGGTATGAAGGCATTCTTATGCAAAAATGATAAGTCATAGACAGGCCTTGAATAGAAACAATACTCCAACAGAGGAAACCTGATCCTAACAATATTTGTGAATTGAAAAAAATGCTAAATGAATGTATTCAGGTTATTTCTCTCAGAAGATGCATCTCTGTAAGATAAGGACATGTTCTAGGACAAGATACATCCTAGGAGCTACAGTTCTTAAAATGGCTGTGATGCAGTGTAAAAACTGTTCATCCTTTACACGACTTTTAAATACACTATGAGAATGACAACAGACATGTAAGCTGAATGTGCACCTTGCACACTGTTTTAGAAATATCACTGATTGAGAAAACGAAATACAGGCACTCTGAAAGAGTGCTTAGACTTTATAATTTGTCTGAAAATGTAATGCGTTTCTAAACATGTGTGAGTTGATTTTCCTGAAGGTCTTGATCATGCTAAACATTTACTTAAGTGGAATCTTTCGAAATTAAATAATTAACAAAAATTAATGTATATGAAGCCTTACTGAGATTACTCACAAATATAATGATTTATATGATGAATTCAATTGTGAAATGCTTAACACTATTTATCTAGTCACTTTGAATCACACTTTTAAACTTTGAAAAGATGGTGCAATTCCACCATGCTTTAAGTTAAAAGTTTGAAACTTTCCAAAAATGCTCCTTATGTAAGAGTGGTCCTAAAAAAAACAATAATTAATAAAAGTATTCATATATGTTACATGTAACTGTTCATTAAATAATATAGCAGTAGAATGAATTTCCTATTTAACAAGCCTTTTATGAAAAGCTATGACATTTAAGCTGAATGGACGATTACACTAAAGAAAAGATTAACTTCTATCTAATGAAATGTATATTAATTACTGTTAGACTGCTTTTAATATGAAATTAACTTGACGTCGTTTTCAGTCCTACCACTTTCTCATGAGGTCTCTGAGAAGTGTATTGTTCTAAGTTGCAACTCATGTAATTATTTTTGTTATTTCCCATGAATCATAAAGAGACCTGATACATCATGTAATACATTTATTGTTACTCCCATGAGAACCAGACATTTACGACGAGCACATGAAAAAGATCGAGCAATGAATAACCGTTTGTGTTTTAACCTTGTGCCTGAGATGGACAGTAATTTCCCTTGACCAGTTTGGGATAATACCTATGTGTTGCCACTTTTGCACCTTGTAAGCTGAAATTTACCATATGGATGTTCCAGTGTAATAGTGTAATACAGTGGATGTTACATCCGGACTGATGAACTATAATATTGAAATGCAGAGAGGAGTCGGGGAATATGTATGTTAGCCTTTCTATTGCCATTGCCGGGGCTTCTTTGCCCCATGCCTTTAACTTCTCTCTCTCTGGTCCGCTTGCTCCCTGGCTCTCCTGTCTTATTTACTTTTGCTGATTTTAAGCTGGTTGACTTGCTGGCTGACTTGCTTGAAACTGATGAGAACGTACGGACTCTTTCTGCCCCTGAAAAGGCAGGAACCACCTGCCTACTGGACTTTCGTTGGACTCCTGGCTGACCCATATCCCAAAAAATATCCTTTCCATGCTATCTTTTTGAACTTGCCAAGGTAGAGTTTACTGCTTGATTTATATATTACTAGGGACTTTGAGAACTTTATCTTTACGTCCTGTATTAATGTGTAGTGTCACTCTACAGTTGCAATTGACTTTTTTGAATTCATCAACTAATTTCCTAATGATTGTTTCATGCATTGATGATATTCACTAAAATTATACATTTCAATTGAAATCTTTAATTGACTTAGGGGTATATTCACAAGAACATGTGCTAAACATCACAAAAAAATGCTAACACAACTTTACACATCGCAGCCTATTGCAGGAAAATAACCCTGTGTCAATGTGGAATTCACAACAAGGTGGTACCATGCGATAGTCTGCCGAAACCGCGGCCAATGTCCGCGATACACCAGCTCGACGGAGATAAAGACACAAATCTCAACACGAAAAAACATGCGATGGGCCAAAGCACGATGAGGAAATCAGCGATAAGCAGCCAGAGGCCAGCAATACCCATGCGTAATGCTGGAAAAAGCACAAGAACAGCATACAGAAAATGCCACTAAAAACAACTTCAACTCAGGAGTACCACGGATGCACCCTGACCGACGGCAGAGGACAACCTGAACCCCACAATCTGCACCGAGGAACACCCTGGAATACAGGGCCTGTGGAAGGCCAATGAGAAGAGGAAGAGGAAGACGGAGTACAGTTGCCAGGAAAACACGATGATCGGCACTGATGAGCCAGAAAACCCCACCAACTGTACGTCACCTCCAACGTGTCATTGGCAACAAAGAGGCAAAGATGGCCCACCACCTCGGACCATGTGAATGCAGTCACATGGCAGAGGAGGACAATGGAAGAGCCCTGACTTCAATGACACATCAGTGGACAAACCATGCCCAAGAGTCACAACTCGACAAAGAGTACAAGTTACCCACGTCTGCAACATATCAGCACTGTGGAAGCACAGAACTGACAGGCACACCGCATGAAAGGGACCAGTGGCAGATAAATCAGAGCCACAGGAGCCTATCACCCACAGTGCAGAATACGCACATAAGTATAAGTGCACCTAGACATTAACAATATCCCGGTACAAACAGCAACACCTCCACAACAGAACACAGGACACAACTCTTACCGCAAATGTGCACAACATGGTGGCATGTCACTTCCTACAATGTCAAAAGTGATGCTCTGGCTAAGCAATAGCCTTGTGAAGGAGCCCAATAGTGATGTGCTAAGGATCCTCCTTGGCATACCACCCCTGAGTTGTCAAGCATTAATGAGGCCTGCTATAGGATACACTGCTTAGCTCACCTCTGAATGTGGCAACACACATCGCACTGGCCTTGAACAGCATTTCCTATGTACTAGGAATTGTTCCTTGACTCCCACTATGGCTATGCTGTGCTTTGGAAACATAACGTAGAGAGCTATCATTTTGATTGGCGCACATTTTCTATTTAGGAAAGAGAACCAGCCACACAGAGTTTCACGACTTTCACAAGACCAATGGATCATAATAGGTGCAGATCTTGATATCTAGAATCTTAGCTGCCTGGGAAATAAGGGTAAGAGTAATCCTCAATTAGACCCCCCTAGATTTGGCACTTAGTCATATAAGAAATGTGAGTAATCAAAAATCTCCCGTGTTTGGTTAAGACTAGTTATGTATTGAGATCATGCATATTTAAACCAACTTTTCAAAGTAGGGGCCCATGATTATAACTCCCCTTTATTTGGTATTATATAGCAAAAACATTTTTGTACATTTTGGAAAATTTGTGGCCACCAAGCTGGGACAGTGGGCAACAGTATACTTTGCTGTTGTTTTTCTGTTGTCTTCTCTCTAAAAGTATGAAGTTAGTATACTACATGTATAAACTTCTAGTAATAGAGGAGTGGGAAAACGTAACAGACTGTGAACCCAAGAAAAATGTCGCTATTTCGTTTTTTTGCTTTTTTGTCTTTATAGCTAGAACATTACTGGCCTTATAATGGGGCTAGCCTTATTAGCTTGTGTTTACATAGATCTAACTATAAGTACTCATAATAGACCTCACGTATTTATCTAATTGTATATATATTTATTATAGGGAGATCTCACTGACGCCCTTATGGTGACAGACAAACAGCAAGTCTTGATGAAGGTGGTTATTACCCTTAGAACCCACCGAAATGTGTCAACGCCATTCCTGGTATAATTCAAGACTCTGACATCGATGTTGACGTACAGATGCTGTAGTAGCAAAATATTGATGGAAACATAATGGATTCCGAATGTACAACCTGTATTTAACAATTTTCATGTTTTACTTTTTCTGTCCTTAACTTCAATTGTGCAGGTCATAATTGATTGTCTTGTTTTGTTTTATGCATTTTAGATTAGGGCACTAGATTAGTTAGCCCAACTATATTGTTTTTATTCACAATGTACTCATAATAAATGATTTTTAAACTGTCAATTTTGGTGTTATATATGATTGTACTGCTTGCATTTGGAGGTATGTTTATGTGAACCTGTTCTTAATTTGACTCAAGGGAATCTTTGAAATTCTGGCTGGAAAGACTACATGCTGCATTTGCATGGCCTCATAGAGGTGTTTTTTAGGGCATGACCACTAGAGCTGTCTTTACATATGAAACTCATATAGTACATGATTCCAGTATGAGAGGCCAAATGTATGTCAGATGGGAGCCCACTCACATGCCACTGTATCCAAGGAAATGCTAGCTTGAATGAGATACATTTCAACCGATACCATACGTGTTAATGTTCAAATATGTTATTTTAAACTTTGGGATGCATGGTACACATATGTTCAATATCATGCATTCAGCAGCACTGACAGGTACAGTACTTACCTTACTTAAGGAACAATTACGCATGAAGGGAGTTGTACGCAGTGTACTCATTTACTGGTGTCAGCATTCAAGAGGGCCTCCTTAAAGTGTCACCTTACTAAGTATGGTATACAAATTATGTGGGTGCTGGGCATCATCCAAGTCAGCTACCATAGTACAATTTGATAGTGATGGGGTTAATGAACTGGTCCTGCAAAAGGGCCAAGAGTTGATTGTTTATGTCATTCATATGTTTGTTCTCCTCAGCCAGCCTTACCAAGGTGTATGATTCAGGCATGTCAACTACATCAATTAAACACTTACAACCTAAAGGGTTGCATAGGCAATAGCCTTGCACACATACTGTGCTTTTGTTGCATATCAAATTTGTGTTGTAATTTTACTGATGTGATTTATATGTTATGTCTTGTAGATGGACCCCCCTTCATACACAAAACCTGTGGTGGAGAACTAATAATAATAATCTTTATTGCGTGATTTAAAAATAAGCCATTGCAAGTACAAAACATTTAAAAGGTTCAAGATTGCATTTAGAATGTTAAATTCATTAAAAGTCAGTATGTATAGATGATAACAAATGACACTTCCATTTAAAAAGTCATATTCATGAAATAAAAAGCCAGCAACAGCAAGTAAAATTTGACAGCATTATTCCAATGGGGGGTCGCAACTCAGTAAGTTTTTTTGCAGCGCGCTCCATGAATCTTACTAGGGCACAATTTAATTTAGTTTTCCTAGGGTCGAAACAGGCCAGAACTGCTGCTCTACAGCTTCTAATCATGTTTCTATTCCAATGATGCTTGAGTAGGGCCCGTCTCTCTGTCAGTAGTAGAGGGCACAGGCATATGATGTGTATGATATCTTTTTTGTGGGTCCCACAAAGTCGGCATTGAACTTTTCAATGTTCTCTTCTCCATTTTGGCCAATGAGTCAACAGGTTAATAACTCCCAGTCTCAGTTTTAAAAAACTTAGTTTCGTCCGAGCACTAAACGATATAGTAAGGTACGGCTGTGGAATTGGCAAGGCATAGGATTGAAGAGTCATCCACCCATGACTTCTTTTTGCAAGGCTGGCTTTGTCTTCCACTATTGATAATTGTTTGGTGCTGATTTTTGCTAGCCTTTTAAATTCCATCTGGCTAGCGTGCAAGTTCCAGAGGTCATTTAGGCACAGGGTTTTTAAGCCTTTTCACCAGTATTCATGGCCTGCTCGCCATGAGTTGTTATCAATGCTGGCCCACAAATGGTATCCTAAACTTCCCTCCTTTGATAACCTCAATTTGTGACAGCACACGAGGAAAGACATGGCTCTGGCCAATTGTTGTTTGCAGATGCCAAGTTCCAACCTAATTTGTGCCGGTGATGTATGGTTTGGTAATTTGAACACAGACCTGTAGATCTTAGTAATTATTTTATCCAGATGGTCACTGTCCAATCCTTTTAAAGCTTTGCTGCCGTAAGTTAAGGTAGGAATGATTTTTGCCTGAGCCACCTGTAGTGTGGGTGCAAGAGTAGGGCCTTGTAGTTTCTTTTGAATTAGTCCGATTGCAAAAGCGAGTGCCGTATCCTTCCTTTTTTGCTCTTCTAGGTGGGATTTGTATTTTCCATTGTTGTTGAAAGTGACTCCAAGGTACCTTTGGCAATTTGATTCGACAATGCTTTCATTGTTCAAAGCCCAAGACAGTTTCTTAACTTTCCTTGAGTGCACCGCTAAAATTTTCGTCTTCCTGTTGTTGATGCGAAGCTCATTGTCGTTTGAATAGTCGGAAGTAGCATCCAGAAGTCTTTGCATTCCGATCTTTGTTTTACTTAACAGTACCACGTCATCAGCATATAATAGATTTGTCAGCGGCAAGCCAGATAGTTTGTGAGCGTGGGAGTTGACCTTATTAAGAGCTTCAGGGAGGTCAGCTAAGAATAGGTTAAAAAGTGTCGGGGCCAAGACACAACCCTCTTTGAGGCCTTTTTCCATCGGAATTGGGCGAGACAGTCTTGAGCCGTCCCCGATCTTAAATCTAACCCATGTGCCGTGGTGTAGGATTTGTATCGCTCTTAGGAGGGCCTCTGGAATGTTAAGTATGGACAACTTCTGCCAGAGTTTACTTCTATTGACATTGTCAAAAGCTGCTTGGTAGTCAATAACCCATATAAAGTGAACAAGAGCAGAATTTCGCTTGGTCAATCAAGCATGAAAGGGTCATGAGATTGACTGAGGTACCGGTGTTTATTGTGAAACCTGTTTGATTCGGAGGAATTATAGAGTTTTCATCAGCCCATGCCCTGAGTGAGTTGAGCAGCACTCCCGCAAAATACTTTGCTTTGTTGTCAATGAGTGCGATGAGACGGTAATTCCCTGGGGATTTTTTGTCCCCGCCTTTGAAGATTGGTGCAAGAATGGATCCACGCCAGCAGGGCGATATGGTGTTGTTTTGCAGACATGTGTTAAAAAGGGGGCTTAGTTTCGCAGCCCAGAAAGATGCATCTTCCTTGAACAGAGCTTGAGGAATTCCACCTGGACCAGGCGCGCCATCCTTGCGTCCCTTTTTTATTATTTTTTCAATTTCGACCTTCTGGACTGTCGCAAAGTTGACGCAGCTTTGGGTCGAGTGACGTTCTTTTGTTGGTGTCATTTTGTGACCTAGCTTGTTTAGGGAGTTTGAAGTGTTCAGGAGAGGTTCCGGGACAATCTCTGTTTGTGTTAATGTATCCATGGGAGGGGGATTTGCATGGTTGATGAGCAGTTCCTGGTCATTAAAGTGGGAAAAGAGAAATTCAACCCACTCTATTTCAAGAATGCTTGAAGAAGCAACTTTGGATGTGCGTCCAGAAGCACTATTGATTGTGCGCCAAAACCTGGCAGAGTTGTTTGTTTTAATGTCATGCTGCAGTTTTACCCAAAACAGGTTCCATTGGCTTGTGCGTAGTTCACGTTTTGCTTTCTTGAGGTGATTGCGGGCCTCTCTCAATTTTATTATTTTAATGGGATCCATTGGTGGAGAACTACAAGAACCCAACTTCACTGGTGAGTGACTTAATCAGTGCTAATTGCATAGTGCAAAGAGAGAGTGTGATGTCAGCTGCTGTGGGAATTGTCAGATTCAATGAGCATCCTTATCACTAATGAACTTTTGGAAGGAGATAAATAAGTCATGAAAAGTTGAAGTGAAGTGTTGCATGTCTATCAGACTCTGAATACTATTAAGGAGAACACTTTGACAATCTGGGATGGATCACATGATAGCTGCTCAACAGGGGAGCCAATATCCCAGTGGCAGACAAGGCAAATTTATGTGGTAGTGGGTACACATCTGAAATAGAATGTGGCTGTGAATAATACAGAATGCATGCCAGTTGCACATTCTATGTTATTGGGAGCATGTACTGAGAGGTGGCATGGTCCACCATTAACTTCCTACAGGTCAAATATGAGATCTTTCATCTATCTCTGTACAATGTGAGGTATTAATCCTGTGTCCATTGTTACATGTCGTATCTGCCAAGTTTTCTGTATAGGTAGCAATGTGCCCACATTTGGCTCCTTGCCTTATCAATTTTAAAACGTTGTGAGACAATACATGTACTGTTAAGAGATAGCACTTCTTACTGTGGCAAATGCCTATGGCAGAAATGCCATTGCAAGAATCAGAAGGCTCACTAATAAACAGTGAAGGTGAACATGCGTACCATTACATGGGTGCCACAAATATCTGTTACCATGCATACTCAGTACTGGCATGGTCATACCTAGATGTCCCAATGGTGTTGCAAGTGCCTTGTGTAATAGCTGGCCTGCCTTTGCAATTAGGGTTGAGGATATCAGATACAATAGATAATAGGTATATATATGGTCAATCTAAGCTGCAAGATGATTTTAGCCTGTAGGGGCTGCTCTCGTAGATGTAATGTAAATGAGGATATTTTTTGATGTTGATACCTGTTCCTAGTCACTCTTTGACTGATATTTATCCTCATTGCTTCAACAGACAACATGACCCCAGATGAGCTGAGGCAATACAATAAGCTAAAGGAGCGCTTCCACCACATCCGACGACTCCGCAAGGCACACATGGCAATGAAGAGGACGTATGAGGAGCAGAAGGTCCTGGGAAAGTGGTCATGCTTTCCAATGGGACCACCAACCACTGCTAAGAGAAGCTCTTCCAGGCATGCACAATCTGCTACAGGTGTCTCCCCACAGTCGTACCAAGTACCTCCACCAGCGACCCATCTATTAAACCTGGATCCACACCTCAGGCAACAGGAGGGTCCACAAGTTTTGAGATGGACATGATAAAGAATTTATCGGACCTCAAACTACTTGTGGTAGTCCTGGAAAATAAAATGGACCAGGCTTTATCCCTGCTGCAAGAAATAAAGCAGGCAGTTGGGCAACCCAAATCGAAATAGCTATAGGAACCCTTTCTGCCCTTCCCCCTGCATTGAATGTAGATATTTTGAACATAAGGTTTTAGTGATAGTCTAGGGATAGTGGTTTTCGGAGATCTTTAGGGGTGGGTTACATTGTTTGTGGGTAGGGATACTTTGAGTTATTTGGGTGGTGGTGTGTTTATATGTAATAAAAAATAGAAAAATAAAAAGTTACAAACTTTTATAAAAAATGTACAAAAAGTATATGATTCCTTAGGTTTCTATGTGTAGGTAGTAGATATTTAGGTATAGTTTCTGAGGTCCTTGTGAAAAGATGTGACTTAAGGGGGGTATATTTTTATCATGTTGGGCTAAATGTGTAGATTAAGCTAAGCAAACTTAAGGTAGTTTTATATAGTAATTAGGCTAAGATAGTGTGCAGTAGGTTAAGATAGGTAGTTAGTATAGGATAGATCGATTTTTCTAATTTAACTTTTCTATTGTCATTAGATTTAATTGTTTGCTACATACAGGTGTACGTCATGATTTACTGTGTGGGAATTAGCATGTGTGCTCAGGTGAAATTGTGTACATGCATGTGTCTTTTCCTAGCAGTTTCTGGCGACATGTGTGGGTAAGTCTCTTATCTATGGACAGGGATCTCTCTGGCTACCCATGACTTTACGTAATCCTACAATCATACAATGTTGAGCAGTGGACCTTGTATACAAGATATGTTTGTGGGTTGCTAATGCAACATTCCTTGGAGGTGAATTGTGGAAAAAAAACATTTGCATATATAGTAGGTTTTTGGACTCATACACTGGTGGCTGTCTCATACCCAGTCACACTTGCAGTGTTTACTTGTCAGCCCAATGTTGTATGCTTACTAGTAACCATGGATGGACCCGATACTTGTGGGGTGACTTCATTCACCATTCACATTGACTGCATGACACCAGTTGAACTTAATGCTTGCAACCTTGAGTAAGCACTTACTGGTCATCACACAAATAGTGTTTACAAAATATGTTACACTCTCACTGCCTAGCATTGTCCCGGACTCTACAAAACACTTGTCCCATTGGCAAGTAGCTGTTGTAGTTGCCTCCTCGAATGGCCAATGATCAACCTGACCCTGACTCTTAGAGACAAACAACGCACAGGTAGTTTTAAGTGCATTTATTTGCAAATGTTGAAGGGTCTCACAGGTAAAGTTCATTGCACAACAACCCCAAAGGATATTTCAATTCAGTGGATATTCAGAGTCCAAGTGAAGAAAGTGCCATGAGACGAGGAGAGGAGTGCTTCAGTCTGGAAGATGACCACAATGTCATTATGGAGAATAGGCACATTGACAGTCCATAACTGTTCAAGGTGAACAGGGTGAAGTCAAAATGAGAACAGTGACAGCAGATGTTTCCTGGTATGTTTTAGGGCTAATGAGAAATTGATATGTGGCACAGATACATGTTACAGCAAACATCTAATTTGGAATCCTTTGGAAAGAGGCAATGTTCACCTCTTCCTCCTCTGATGGGTGCGGTGTCTCCAGTGAGGGTAGTGTTGTAGATATGGTAGCCAAGGGAGGCACACACATCTGTGGCAATACATGAGGCAGCACAGCAGCGAGGAGGGTCTGCTGGTTTGGCAACACAGCAGCAATGTTTCAGTGATACGCAGCTATGGCAGAAAAGTGGGAGTCCTGCTTCTGCTCCATGGACTCCAAGATGGTCCTGATTGCCTCTTTGGTTGGACACCTTGCTGGTGCCACTTTGGCAGGGAAGATGTTGATGCCTTTCCCTCATGACACCAGCTATGCCAGCCAGGGACTGCTGGAGGCCACGGAGTGGAGAGTAGCTGCCTCTGATGGCAGCAGTGTTGTCCCTATCAGGACTGAGGAACCCACAGATTCCCTCTAGGGTGGCAGTCGCGGTCTCTATCCCCACCAACACCTGCTCTGACAACTCCACTGGACTCCTACCACAGTGTATTGGAAGGTAATCTGTGGGTCCTTGGAGTCCAGGAGTCTGGGTGGGGTGACAGGTGGTGCCTGTTGGTTTTTAGGCAGGGTATGGGGAGATGCCACAATGCTGCTGACTCTCCCCATATCCAGAGATGGTTCCCATTGGAGTCCAGGAGTTCTAGTAGGGTGGCCTTGTAAATGGTTGATGGGTTGCCGTCATCCCCATCATCACTGAAGTCTGGGACAGGGTGCTGGCCACGATGTGAGGGTTCATCCTCTGTAATGAAATGAGGGAATGCTATTAGTGATATATTCGACATGTTGACATGTGTAAAGCAGTTGACAAACAAAATGCAATACAAAACACTTTTAGTACCTTACTGATGTGTAGGACAGCTGTTATGCAAGGGTATGTATTGCCAATAGCACTGTATTTCCCTTTCTGAGTACAGTATCTCACCATTGTTGTCACTACCACTGAGTGCCTACTTTGAGTGGATGGGCCCTGTCATAGTAGTCAGATTCCAATCACTGACGTTCAAGCCATTTCATCATGACCAGAGTTGGTTATCAGCAGGGTGTCACACATTGGTTGGATCACACCCATGCACTTGTATTAGTACAGGGCTCCTGTAGCTGTCTGAAATTCAGCCCTGACAGACAACTTACTGCCACACAGTGATGCACCCTGATCATACATTGACGTTGATGAGCCTACGACACCTACATTATGCGTAACTATCTCCAATTGACCGAGATGGCAGGCTGTTATAGAGACATGTTTCAGGCAGCACCCCAGATGGTACTAGTGCTTGGAATTGTGCCACGCACCTAACGTGGGGCATGTTCACATGCAAATGGCACAACACTGTGTGCAAGCACTTTAGCTGAGCCACACCACGTCATTCCACAAACACAGCGAAACACTGCATTTACAAGGGAACCGCACACCCAATGTATTTTCCAATGTGCTGGCATGGATGAAATCAGTCCAGCACCAACACATACACCCTTGCGCCATGGTGCAAGGGTGCCTGAGTAGGTGCATGGCTGTTCTTTCTGCAGCTTCACAGGGGTGAGCATAAGGGTGGTACATATTCCAGCAGATACAACCCTTAGATGCATTTGTGACATTATGCAGCTCGGCACTGCAGATTTATTTGCACCTACACCCTGCACCTTTTCAATTTAAATATAGCCCATGGTCCACTGGTGTACATAACTTGCATTCACTCCTAAATCCAATCATATATATGTTCATGAGATGAGTTCAGGTGGTGCCTACCATGGCAGTTGACACCTGTTGGAACTGGCCCTTTTTGCAGGGTTATCCCCAAACGTTTTGCTTCTTCCTCCCTTATTTTTCCCGACCTGTGGCTGTTGGCCACAGAACTCTGAGCACTTTACAACTGGTGATCAGTGCTAAAGTGCATATGCTCTCTGTATAAATTGTTATTGTGATTGGTTATCCATGATTGGCATATTTGTATTACCAGGAGGTCCCTAGTAAAGTGCACTGAGTGTGCCAGGGCTGGTGATTCAAATGCTACTAGTGGGCCTGCAGCACTGATTGTGCCACTCACATGAGTAACTCTAAAGTGGTGTCTCAGGCCTGCCACCCCAGTGCCTCTGTGCAGTCTGTGAACTGCCATGTCCTCCTGGTCAGTGTCCCCCCTGATCAGGCCCAACCTTTACCTTTCTGTGCACATTGGTCACCCCTATAGAAGGCCCAAGATAGGGTGGTTGGTGTCCTGTGCTCACTCCTGGGTGCTTCATAGCTGCTTTCAGGTAAGTGTAACGTTTTTCTCTTCACCTAGCAGCATTTTTTAAAATCTTTTTTCCCGCTAGGCACACAAAAGTGATGCTAGGAGGGCTACCGTCTATTTTTCTGCCAGCTAATAGGCCGAACCTCACTTTTTGTACGCTAGTGTGTTTTTTTTCGCGACTCGCCACTGAGATCAGGATCAGTTTTTTCGACGCCGGCCACTTCCTAACAGCTTGGAGTGCTGTATTGTAAATACAATACTAAAATGGCATCAGAAACTGTTGTACTGTGTCTTAAATTTCTTACGCTCTGCTATGGCAAAACAGCGGGCGCCATTTCTTGAAAATACACTCTCTGTGCCCTACCCACGCACTGCCAAGCATTCAATTAACGTTAGCACCATTAAAGGGGTTAGTCTTTACTCTTAATTAGGGGTACAATACTACATTTTTCCACATCTGGAAGAGTTTTGGAAAGAGATTGTGACTACGAACATACTTGTGACTTTGTGGGTGTGTGCAAACTCACAGGCAATTCCAGGCCTGCATCCACTCTTTACCAATGGAAGTAGGTTTACTCACCCGAAAATCTTCGTTTGAGTAAATAAATTGACGAGCACCAGCCTATGTTTGTTAATGCAAAAAAGGCAACAAAGGATATTTTCTTCTATGTGCCAAATCCAAAAGTGAAAATAGGTTTGAGAATCTGCTCCTATGTCTTCTTACTGGCCTCCAGAAGTGTTGTTATTAAAGAGCGCCAAGATCCTGCACTAAAGCAATTTCTGAATCCAGAATCCTAAGTTATTAATGGCCCATTTACGACTCTCTTTCCTCTGTTTGCACAATGTGCTTTTTTATTTTTAGTGTTCAAAAGGAGTCACTGTAATGGCGGTCGTAAATGAGACTTTTTGTTCTGTAATTCCACACAAATACTGCTCGATGCTGACTGTGTGACTTCACTGTGACAGCCTTCGGTCCATCTGCATTCATGCAGGCCCGTCACTTACCTGACAGACGGCAAGTCGGATCTAAGACGCGACAGAGCACACTGCGTGCGAAATGCGGTCACCCTACGGAACAGCGTACGCGCCAAGCACTCCTGGGATCTGTCCTCAGAGCAGTGACGTTCCACATTAAACGAAACCTTTTACCAGTCAGCACTGGTTGAAAGGTTATTGGCGCCCTTGCACATCACTTGTCAGCCGCTGACAGGTCACACAGCGATCAAACCCGCAGCCCTCTGTGAGCAGCAGGCGGGCCTGCCTGTCACTAGCAGTACACGCCAGGTACGGCTAAATATTTTATACAGTTTGTGTTACAGGATGAACCGAACAATTATAGGTCAGCTGCACATACCAGAGGGCACGCGCACTCAAAATTCACGTAGTGGTCCGCCACCTACAAAAACCGTTTGAACAGACATAAAATATTTAATGGGCAAAAACAATCAATAATTGTAAAGCACTCTGTCAGGAATTGGAAAGCAGATTAATTACCTGTGGTATTTGCTTGGGGTGAACAACGAAAGACCAACGAGCAAAGTTCAGGCAATTAATAAAAGAGCCAGCTGTAGGATTTACATTAGTGCTTGAAGGCCAATCTATTAGGATGAAGTAGTGTATTCATTAGGATAAAGGAACTGCTGGGTAAACTTACAGCTGTCCCTGCGCGGTATAATTATAGAAACTGTCCCAGTCGCTAAATCTTCGGAATAAAGAACGGGTTTTAAGAGGGTAATGGCTATGTACTGTCTATTTTCATATGCTGAGCACTATTTATGTGCATGTTAAAAGCGAGAACGAGGGCGATGATTGGCAAGCGAGTTCCTCTGGCCCCTATATGTTTCAAAGGCAGTTATACACACTGCCTCAGAGTCCGCCAGTAAAGCCACGCGGTGATTCCAGCAAATATTTCGTTGAAATCAAACCAAAGACATGTCTCTGTAGTGTATATTGATCCTTGTCCATTTATTGACGGGTATATGTCGTCTAAAATGGATATTTGCCACTTACATTACTTCACAAAATGTAAATGTGAACATCCTGGGAGTGACTGAAAAAGCAGGTCGTTTAGGGCCTAATCAGTCATCTCGAAGAGAGGTAGTGGGGATAGCATCAGTTGATAGCCTCTTGATGCCCATATGATACCAGCCATCAGTTACTTTGCCACAGAGTGGCTGCACATCAGTGGCTTGCTGCTTTTTTTCAGTGCACGATGCTCTAAAAAACACACCAAGTGCAGCTCCTCAGGAGACTTCAGACTAGAGAATGCCTCACCTGAAAACTGAGACTCTCTGATAAGTGTACAGGATGCTGGAGAGGTCATACGGGGCACAAGTGGCCCCTCTAGAGGGCATTCAGTGTTGCCTCTTTCTTGGCTCTCAATCCACCAAAACATGAAGCATATTCTTATTAGCATTTGTGAAAAACCTTATATCTAGCTTGGACAATCCCAGGGATGTTTCCAACATAAGGACCAATTACCTGTCACCATGTGGAATTATTGTACAGTGGTATCAGAAACTCCTACTACAGGAAACAGAGGGCAAAGTTGTGCCCATATTCTTGGTAGTTCGGGCTGGACTGTTCCCATGAGGCACAGGGTCAAGGCTGATTTGCTTATAGCCAGTGTCTGACCTAGGGTGGTGTGGAGTGCAAAAAAAGATGGATTTAGGCCCAGATCCTTGTACTGGGGTGAATGTAAGACATTGTTCTGCATTCTGTCCATCAACTGTGTTTTTTGCAATTTTCACCCCGAGTGGGCTGGGTATGCTCAGACTGAGTCCCAGGCTCTCCACATCACTGGAGTCAAGCTATCCAGGCTGAAGAAGGCTGATAGCCAGAAACCGGTCCTTGGATGCTTGATTCCGGTCTATGAAAGACATGGCTTGGTAGTTCCGGCTGGACTGTTCCCATGAGGCACAGGGTCAAGGCTGATTTGCATATAGCCAGTGTCTGACCTAGGGTGGTGTGGAGTGCAAAAAAACAATGGATTTAGGCCCAGATCTTTGTTCCTTTGGGGAATGTAAGACATTTTTCTGAATTCTGTCCATCAACTGTGTTTTTTGCAATTTTCACCCTGAGTGGGCTGGGTATGCTCAGACGTGAGTCCCAGGCTCTCCACATCACTGGAGTCAAGCTATCCCGGCTGAAGAAGGCTGATAGCCTGAAACCGGTCCTTGGATGCTTGATTCCGGTCTAGGAAAGACATGGCTTGGTAGTTCGGGCTGGACTGTTCCCATGAGGCACAGGCTCAAGGCTGATTTGCTTATAGCCAGTGTCTGACCTAGGGTGGTGTGGAGTGCAAAAAAACGATGGATTTAGGCCCAGATCTTTGTACTGGGGTGAATGTAAGACATTGTTCTGCATTCTGTCCATCAACTGTGTTTTTAGCAATTTTCACCCCGAGTGGGCTGGGTATGCTCAGACGTGAGTCCCAGGCTCTCCACATCACTGGAGTCAAGCTATCCAGGCTGAAGAAGGCTGATAGCCAGAAACCGGTCCTTGGATGCTTGATTCCGGTCTAGGAAAGACATGGCTTGGTAGTTCGGGCTGGACTGTTCCCATGAGGCACAGGGTCAAGGCTGATTTGCATATAGCCAGTGTCTGACCTAGGGTGGTGTGGAGTGCAAAAAAACGATGGATTTAAGCCCAGACCTTTGTACTGGGGTGAATGTAAGACATTGCTCTGCATTCTGTCCATCAACTGTGTTTTTTGCAATATTCTTTATTGGGCATAATTGGTAGTTGACCTCATTCTTTTTGCAATCTGGTGGGATGTTGCAGAGTTTCCTTGCTCAGGTTTTTAATTTATGGAGCCTTTTCACCATATCCCCACGTTTTTGTAATATGAAACGTGGACTTGTCAATTGCAGTTTGGAAAAACATACCAATAAATAAGATATGACAAAAGGTGGACGACCATGTAATATACTAAAAGACAGAAAAAGTGCTGCCACTACAATGAATGAGAATTTGATTAAAATCTGATATTCTCTGAACCATCAAACATCTTAGAATTCAGAGAAGACAAATGTAATGAATTTAAACCTGAATACAAAGATATCTGGTGGAAAATCAACTCTATGTTCCTGTGTACGTACAAGTAAAATACACCACATACACAAATCCAAATTTAGTAATCTAATATCTAGAGAATAAAGTTGAATGATTCCAATGCTAAACTCTGCCTTCAGTTGCTCTTACTCTACACCATCCAATACATTTTTCTGTAGTGCTTTTTCTCATTCATCGGTCAAAAAGAAGATAGGCAAAATTGTGTAATAGTCTTATTCCTGAACTCAAACCAGTTGTTAAAGATCAATACGCAGTAGGTTTAGTGGTACTGGGGCCCCAGGACTGTATTGGGCTACTACATCTCAGCTTGTTATTGAAAACAAGCAATTGTGGCTTATTTATCTTGCTTGCACTAGGACCCATGGAGCCTACCAAACGTAAGACTTTGAAAGATATGTTCAAAGAGAGACCTACACCTTCTTATAAATACCATTACATTTTTAGTAGAACTAGTTGGAATAATCTCATGCCACTAATAGCTTCAGATAGACTGAATCCACGGACAGATAAGCCTATGACAGACCTTAATGCCACATTAGGTTTACCTAGTCACATACCTATACATAGCCCTGTGCACAGAGGAACTATCAAACTAGCAAAGATGGTTAACAGGGTTACTTTTATTTCGGTGTGAAACCCTTCCTTTTTGCGATTCCTGGGAACTATTTGTAATGTGCTTGATTGGACTGCAAAATATTGAGTACAAGAATGTCGTGGCTACTAATACCATGGACAAAATACTGAGGGACAAAATATTGAAAGGTAAGTGCTAATAAGTGCTAATTTGGAGGTAGATTTGATATTCTTAACTCCAAATCAAATGTGCCTTGAAGACATATATCATATCTACAAATATATACATATATACATATATACGCATAAACACAAGGAGATGCTGGACGTAGCACTGAAACTTTTCAGACACTCACCCCCAGTCACACATCTGGGTTGAAACCATTATTGTTCTTTAGCTCACTTCGCCACTCCTGTTCAGACCCAGCTATATGCCCATCAGTCTTGACCCTGTACCTCATGGGAACAGTCCAGCCCGAACTGCCAAGCAGATCTTCCATGGACCGGAAACAAGAATCCTGGGACTGGTTTTGGGGTCAAACCACTCATCAGCCGGGCTAGCTTGAATCCAGTGGCAAAGTGAGCAAGGGACCCACATCTGGGATTACCGTACCAACCAAGGGCAAACAAAGCAAATACAAGGAGATGATAGATGGAGCACTGGAACTCTCAGACATTCACCCCCAGTCACAGATCTGGGTTGAAACCATCATTGTTCTTTAGCTCACTTTGCCACCCCAGTTCAGACCCAGCTATATGCAAATCAATCTTGACCCTGTGCCTCAGGGGAAAAGTACAGCCTGAACTGCCAAGCCAGGTCTTCCCTGGTCCGGAAACAAGCATCCTGGGACTGGTTTCGGGATTACACCCCTCATCAGCCAGGCTTGCTTGAATCCAGTGGCAAAGTGATCAAGGGACCCACGTCTGGGCATACCGTGCCAAATTAGGGCAAATAAAGCAAACACAAGGAGATGATGGACAGAACGCTGAACCTTTTCCTTTTCAGACAGTCACCCTGAGTCACAGATATGGGTTGAATTAATCATTGTTCTTTAGCACACTTTTCCACCCCAGTTCAGACCCAGCTATATGCAAATCAGTCTTGACTCTGTGACTCATGGGAACAGTTCAGCCCAAACTGCCAAGCCAGGTCTTCCATTGACCGGAAACAAGCATCCTGAGGCCAGTTCCGGAGTAACACCCCTCATCAGCCAGGCTAGCTTGAATCCAGTGGCAAAGTGAGCAAGGTACTCATGTCTGGGCAAGCTGTGCCAAATAAAGACAAACAAAGCAAACACAAGGAGATGATGGACGGAGTGCTAAAACGTTTCAGACACTCACCCCAAGTCACGGATCTGGGTTGAACCTCTCATCGTTCTTTAGCTCACTTCGCCACCCCAGTTCATGCCACTGGAGTCAAGCTAGCCTGGCTGATGAGGGGTGCAAGCCCAAAACAAGTCCTAGGATGCTTGTTTCCAGTCCAGGGAGGACCTCGCCTGGCAGCTAGGTCTGGACTGGTCCCATATGGAGCAGGGTCAAGACTGATTTGCATATGGTTAGTTTCAAACTGGAATGGCATGGGGAGCAAGAAACAATGGATTTAGGCCTAAATCTCTATACTGGGGTGAATGTATGTTAGACTTCGCATCTTTTGGCCTGTTTCCCCTGAGTTTTTGCTTTCTGACCTCCCGGTTTGACTTGTTTTTGCTGGTGTAACATTTCAGCACACTTTTCGCACTGCCGATCAGTGGTAAAATGCAGGCGCTCTCTGTGTCAATTGTGTTATGGATTGGTGTTTCCATGATTGGATATTTGATTTACCTGTTAGCCCCTAGTAAAGTGCACTGCGGGTGCCAGGGACGGTGAATCAAATGCTCCCCGGGGTCCTGCAGCTCTGGTTGTACCACCCCGTGAGTAGCATTGAAAACGGTAAATCAAACTTGCCATTGCAGAGTCTGCGCGCAGTTTGTAACTGTCATGTCGACTAGGCCAGTGCACACACTGGTCGGTCCCTAACCTTCCCTTTCTTACATGTCAGACATCCCTCAGGGAGGCCCAAGGTACCCCTGTGGGCAGGGTGCAATGTATGTGAAAGGTAGGACATGCCCTGGTATGTGTGGCATGTCCTAATAGTGAATTATAGTCAATTTCGTGTTTCACTATTGCAAGGCTACCAGTTCCCAAGAGGATAGAATGGGAGGGTTGTTTATAACATCTTATAACTATAACTGGCCCTGGGAATTCCGTAAGAAATCAAAATTTAGTATGCCTGAATTCAGAATCTAAAGATGCATCTTTTAGTGAATGTGATTTTTACATTCTGCGTTTGAAAATACCACTTTTATAAAGTGGATATTTTCTTACTCTTTCATCCCGTGTGCCTCTGCTGGAATGTGGATTGCCTGTCTGGGTTTTAAATGACAGAAGGCTGGGGTCCAAAGGGGCTTCAGATAGTCTATGTAGGCCAGGAAATGGCTGAATAGACCTGGGCTATGTTGGGGGGAGGGGAGGAGATTTCCTTGCACCTCAAAGGACCTGGTCTTCCTCTAACAAATGCCGTCTCCACCTCCTGCCAGGAATTCACACCAGAGAAGACCCGACTGGGTCTGGCCAGGCACAGACACCCCCTGCCTGAAAGATCAAAGGATTTTTGGACATAAATAATGTGTCCCAGACCCCTGAACTTTAGAACTCATCTGGATCAAGAAGACTGCCATGAAGAAGAGCTGGAGAAGCTGTGAGGAGGAACTACATCTTTGCTGTGTGCTTTGCTGGCTTGACCTGCAGTGGCTGCTTCTGTCTTGGGCAGTGAAAGGCCTGGACTGGACTTTCTGCAACCTAATTTGTGAGTCTCTCCAAAGGCTTGGGGTAGAGCTTGCTCCCTGTTCACGAAGTCTGAGGAACAGTAAAGACTTCAAGCTCTTCTGCCTGCAGCACTGGGGACTGTGTGTTTTGTGCTGCATCAGGTGAACAGCAACTCGATGATGTCTACGACGCCGCTGCCAACTCTGTGTCCTGAAGGCACCACAAACTTGGTCTCACTGGCGATCGCTGTTGATGCTGCCACTGAGCCTCTGCTTGCACCGCGACCTGTGGACACCGCTTTCTGCACCGCCTCACTTCACGCCGAAGCCTTGGCACTGCAGAGAGCACCGCCACAATGCTGCACCACAACCTTGGCCTCACCGACGACACCTGCTGTTGCCACCACAGAGGCACTGCTCACACTGCACTCTGCATTGCCTTGCTTCACGAGGATGCCTGGGCCTCCCCGATGTCGCAGCTCCACGCTGAAATGGACGCCCCTGTTTGCACCGTCGTTCGAGAGCACAGCTCGTAAGTCACATGAAGCTTTGCCCTCATCCCGCACTGCAGCCTTCGCCAGCAACGATGAGGGCGCTGCATGCACCGTGACCTGCCCGCACTGTGACAACACCCCATTTTCTCGGACCGCGTCCCTCGTCTCACTGACGATGTCATCTAACACCGCCACCGAGCCGCTTGTCGCACCACGACCTGGGGGCACCGAACGCTGCACCGCTGCACTTCGCACCGCAGCACCTGATGCCTGCCGACGCCAGTGCTCCCGATGCCATCAGAGAGGAGCTCGACCTGCAACGCTAGTGACTTCAAGGGCCTCATCACCCTGCATTTCTCACAGGTACTGTTTGCGGGTATTTCCCGACACCGTAGTTGGCCCACGATCCCGCGACCAGCCAGAACTGCTCGATTTGTTGTTCACGCTGTGGTAGCCCCGGACGAAGTTAGCAACATCAAGGAACTTGGTTTCAACCCCTTCCATGCTGATGACGGCCCCCAGCCGTCATGCACTACGGTGCTCGTGTGCTGATGATGGCTGGGGGCCGTCATAAACCACAGGCGCAGAATCACGGACGCATGGAAGGGGTTAAACTTATGTTGGTAACTACACACTTTTTTTCAGATATTACTGTGAATTTTTGTAATTTTTGGTTTGTTTAAATTATATGAAAATATTGGATATTTTTCTAAACTGGTGTGATGTCCGTTTGTTGTGCGTACACTATATTACTGTGGGTTCTGTGCTCATGCTTTACGCACTGCCTCTAAGATAAGCCTGACTGCTTGTGCCAAGCTACCAAGTGGGTGAGCAGGGGTTATTTTAGGAGTGTAACTTTTGCCTGTCTTCAGCCCGTGCCCTAGCCTACCTGAGAAATCCTATTTTTAACAAAGTATGACTTTGTTCGGCATTCTATCCATCAACTGTCCTTTTAGCACTTGTCACACTGAGTGGGACGAGTATACCCAGACATGGGTCCGGTGCTCTCCATGCCGCTGGAATCAAGCTAGCCTGGCTGATGAAGGGTGAAACCCCGAAACCAATCCTAAGATGCTTGTTTCCAGTCCAGAGAGGACCTGGCCTGGCAGTTCAGGCCAGACTGTTCCCACAGGGAGCAGGGTTGAGACTGATTTGCATTTGGCTGGGTTCAAACTGAAATGGCATGGGGAGCAAAAACGATGAATTTAGGCCCACATCTCTGTACTGGGGTGAATGTATGACATTGCTCTGCGTTCTGTCCATCAATTGTTCCTTTTACATAGATATTATTAACATATGGCGTATTTTGCACTAATTTAATCAAGGGCAACAAATCGCATTGGGCTGGAGTTATGGAAACTGGTTAAAAATGTATTTATCAAACCAGTTCTCTTACTGAATATGTATCACAGTATTCATGTTCTCTTGTATTATACATCTATTTAGACCATTCACATGAGGGGTATGACGTCATCTCATGCGGCACTCATTTGCGTATTTGCACATAAATATTTGCACTATCGGCATAATTGCTGCTTTACAGGTCTTTGCTGTTATCATGAATTAAGTCATGTTATATAGTGATTTTAGCATTGTATAGTCAGAGAATTTTTAATTAAGTTTACTGTCTTTTATCAGTGTTAAACTCCTCAACTTGTATTGTTGTCCCATATACATAGTCTTTTTTTCATTGCCAACTGTGCCTTGTGTCGTATCAACCAATCATATGCACTTTATTAATTACACTTGCACTTTAAAAGTAGATTCCTCCCCCCATGGCGTCATGTGATCAAGGCCTCTGGGCAGGCCAAAACGTCATGCTGGCAGGATGTGCTTTTTTTAAATAAACATCTAATTGCTCACCTGCATCTCCTGGGTCAACTCCTCAGTTCTGGTCATCGTAACGCTCCTATGACAGGGGGCTCGGCGATTCGGACTGAGACTTCAGCATATATATATATATATATATATATATATATTCACTGGAAAAACCATAGGTTTTAGGCCATATATAGTTAGGGATTAGCATTTACAAAACCTTACTTTACTCGCACAAACCCATTGAAATTTGCATATATAGTTAGATGCAATAACTATATATCACGCACCCGCAATCCACTGCTGATGATGTCACATATTACATCATTCATGACATAGTCAGTGACATCACTGATGACATCAATAATGACAACTCAAATGACATCACTGATGATAACTCAAATGACATCACTGACAACATCACTGATGACATCAATCATGTGATAATACGATCAACCTCTTCAAGAGCTCCAAGAAGAACTGCCGAGCCCTCGAGAGAACCTGGCACAGAGACCCAACACCGGACAACATGACTGCCCTCAAGCTCGCCACCCGAAAACACCACCAACTCATCCGCGCCACCAAGAAAACTGCATTCAAGGAACGACTGGACAACAATGCACACAACAGCAAAGAACTCTTCAACATCGTCAAAGAGCTCTCCAACCCCAACGCCGGAAACAACGACATCACCCCTTCGCAAGACATCTGCAACTCCCTCGCCTCCTACTTCCACAACAAGATCGCGGACATACACAACAGCTTCAGCACCCAACCGACGAACACCACGACCGAACCACCGCCCCCCACCACCACCCTCCGCGCCTGGACTCCGATCAGCACCGAAGACACCGTCCGCACGATGAACTCCATCCACTCCGGATCTCCGACCGACCCCTGCCCTCACCACGTCTTCAACAAGGCCGACGCTGTCATCGCACCCCACCTGCGGGACATCATCAACACCTCCTTCGACACCGCTACCTTCCCGGAGAGCTGGAAGCACGCCGAACTCAGCGCTCTACTCAAGAAGCCATCTGCTGACCCCACAGACCTCAAAAACTACCGCCCCATCTCGCTGCTCCCGTTTCCTGCTAAAGTCATCGAGAAGACCGTCAACAAGCAGCTGGCCAGCTTCCTCGAGACGAACGGATCCCTCGACCCCTCTCAGTCTGGCTTCCGGGCCAACCACAGCACCGAGACCGCCCTGATCGCAGTCACCGATGACATCCGAGCGCTGCTCAACAACGGAGAAACAGCGGCCCTCATCCTCCTCGACCTCTCCGCGGCCTTCGACACTGTCTGCCATCGTACCCTAGTACAACGCCTCAGCAACGTCGGAGTTCAGGAGAAGGCACTGGAGTGGATCATCTCCTTCCTCGCCGGAAGGACACAGAGGGTCCGCCTCCCTCCGTTCAGATATGAAGCAACCGACATCATCTGCGGCATCCCTCAAGGCTCCTCGCTCAGTCCAACCCTCTTCAACATCTACATGAGCCCCCTCGCAGACATCGCACGCCAGCACCACCTCAACATCATCTCCTACGCCGACGACACCCAGCTGATCCTCTCCCTTACCAACGACCCGCCACCGCCAGAGCCAACCTTCACGAAGGGATGAAAGAGGTAGCCGAATGGATGAAGAACAGCCGCCTGAAACTGAACTCAGATAAGACGGAAGTCCTCATCCTGGGATCCTCACCCGCCGCTTGGGACGACTCCTGGTGGCCACCCGCCCTAGGCAGCGCACCCAAGCCAACAGACCACGCACGCAACCTGGGCTTCATCCTGGACTCCTCCCTCTCCATGACCAGACAAGTCAACGCGGTCTCCTCGTCGTGCTTCAACATCCTGCGCATGCTACGTAAGATCTTCCGGTGGATCCCCACCGAGACCAGGAAGACGGTCACCCAGGCCCTCGTCACCAGCCGTCTGGACTACGGCAACACCCTCTATGCCGGAACCACCGCCAAACTCCAGAAGAGACTCCAGCGGATCCAGAACGCCTCAGCACGACTCCTGGACATCCCCCGTCGCAGCCACATCTCCGGACACCTGAGGGATCTGCATTGGCTCCCGGTCAACAAGAGAATCACCTTCCGTCTCCTCACCCACGCACACAAAGCCCTGCACAGCCAAGGCCCAGGATACCTCAACAGCCACCTCAACTTCTACGCCCCCAAACGCCAGCTTCGATCGACCAGCCACGCTCTCTCCGCCGACCCCCGCATCCGAAGAGCCACCACAGGAGGACGGTCCTTCTCCTACCTGGCCGCCAAGACTTGGAACTCCCTCCTGACCCACCTCCGCCTGACCCAGGACCACCTCGCCTTCAGGAAGCAACTCAAGACCTGGTTGTTCGAGTAGTAGCAGATCCCCCCCCCAGCGCCTTGAGACCCTGTGGGTAAGTAGTGCGCTATATAAATGCAATGATTGATTGATTGATTGACTCTAATATAACCGTAGATACACTCAGAGTAAACAGACACTCACAGACTGTCACTCATCCATGGAGTTACTCACACACCTAGTCAGTCATGCACTGAATCAATCACATCTCCATTTCCTCAACTATACAGTTATACACACCTTACTTATTCAAACATATTCTAACACATATTTACTCTCTTATACAATCGCTGATACAAGTTTTCAATGATCCATTCAGCCACTCACACATTCACTGGCTCTTATACACAGTAATTTATATATGTGAACTCTCACATGTACTGTGTTTTACATATGTACTTACTTTGACATGTAGCACTGAGATATCCATTCACTCACCAATACACTCGTACACAGTCAACCACCCATACAGCTGTTTCCACATACAGTTTTGAACCCATAGATCTAGTGAATCAACTGTTCACACATGTGTTAAATCTGATAGACATGTAACGTAAAAAGTACTAAACACTTACCTTATAATTGTCATTACTGTACTGTATTATAATTTTCATACTTTTCATCTCTGTAAGAAAGAACAAAAAAAATTTAATTAATACAAGATGGTAAAAAAAGAGTGAGCATAAGACAAAATGAATGTTAAATGTTAAATGTGGTATACTAGTAAAGCGTACAGCTGACCCAGCAAAGAAGCGTCCCGGCGCTGTATTTTGCTGGGGAAGCCATCCTGGCTTTCCCTGTGAGATGGTCCCTCCTGGGCATCCCCAAGGTGATGCCAGGCATCCCCGGCGCTGATGGGGCTGTTAGATGAGATTAAGCAAGCTATTACCCAAAGTTGCTGAGTGGGACCCATGGTTGGAGTAGGCACCGAAGCAAGAATTATCGAGTCCGCTGACCAAGGCCCAAGATCCTGCCACGTCAGGAATTGAACTCTGGTCCCAGGCCGACCTCTGCTTCTGGGTCTGCCGCCTCTAATCAGTGAGCCACACCAATCCATATACATATTAGAAATCACAATTCAAAGTAGAAAATTAATTAAACATATTTAATGGTATATTTTTGCTGTTATCAGAAAAAATCAAATTTCACTGAAAACAGTGAGTTGAAGGTATTCATCATATAACAGCGGGGAAAAAAAAACACAATCAAAATGATTGTGTTTAAAAAACCCAAATAATATAAATAAGCAGAAATAGGAACTTCTCCAAAGTAACTTACTTTCTATGACGTCAAACGATATCCTATGAACAGCTTATACTCAGTTGTGCTGTTACTATTTTCTGCCCGCCACTTTCTGAAAGATAAACTCAATTGTTTTAGGAAAACTGAGACATACAAAGCAATTTGAAACAGCACACTAAGTTACAGCAACACCTAGAATCATTGTAGTCCAATTACCTACCCTAAATTCTGACTTCAAAAATCAAGTTAAAAGGCAACATTGCTTCATATTCAATTAGTAATGTTTGCTGAAAGAATAGCCATTTTTAAAATTTTAAATAAGCTGTGTAATATCCAGATGTTGTCAAAGGACCAGCATAATATGTAATAACTGCAGTTGCAAATGTTCTTCCTGAAATCGATGACTGTGTAGCAAAAACATTTTTAATTAGACTGGACAACTTATTTTCTTCGAGTTTATGTAGTTGAAATTGTAAAATGACATTTCATCCATAGGTTTTCAAAAATATTGTGGACAGCATTGCAGACTTACATTTCCTCTACTCCTTTTTTTGATCTGCTGCTTGACTTTGCTTACAAAAACAAACAGTTTTCGCTCTGTACTACAATTATCCACAAGGCCATATATAGTAGGAGCCATTAGAACCTCTGTAAATTCCTCTAAACAAATCCCAAGCTTCCTTTCCTAAAATTTTGGTTGTAAGAACACCAGGTAAGAATTTTGAAGGTGGAAAGGCAATCTTTTTTTAAAAGTTAAAACAGAATAATTGCAGAATGACCATCCGTTTCCAGATTTCAAATAAGCTGTGTAATGTCCTGAATTAGTTGAAGGACCGTTATGATATATAATTGCAGTAGTTTTAAAAGTCCTTCCTGATATTGACAACTGCGAAGCCACAAAATTAATAATTAAAGTTGTCAATTTAGTTCCATCAGGCCTACATCGTTGGAACATTAAAATGACATACTGGCCATAACTTCGTAAAATTAACATGGACAGCATTCCAGACTTACATTGGCTGCACTCCATGTTTTGATCGGCTGCCTTTACTAGCTTATTGAAGGATACTGATTTACTGTCAGGCAAAGTTAAATATATAAATCTTTCTGAGTCTACACTAGTAGTTCTTGATAGCCTACAGTTCTCGCAGTCATGCTGCCATTGATAAGAAAGGACAAATAGATAATCTACATCTACACCCTCATCTTGCAATACATCAAGCATATACATTAAAAACTCCTGACAATCCTGCTGAATATTTTCAGAGAATTCTGTTTGACCTGAACATTCGTCTAACAGAAAACGAATTTCAGACACACTTTCTACTCTCGTTTTATCAGCACTACATTTCTCTAACACAGAATTCAACAAACAGCATAAACTTTGTTCCGAATTGATCACAATCTGTTCTTTGAAAGTCTCTAGTGAAAAGAGAACATTAACAACTACATTAGCATAGCAGTTGACACCAGAACTATTTTCAAATTTAAAACCAACAACATTTTTAACAGAATTCATTTTATTCCTGCTTCCACTTTTGTGTTCATCGACTTTTGCTCTTTTTGCTACAACCTCCCTACTATTACTGATATTTATTCATTTCCGGCCTACCACACGTTTCTCAATCAAAGGATATTGAGGCAAATGTGGCGCATACTCTCTTCTTAACCTATTGTATTCCTTAACACAATCTAGATCTGCACAAATGTTTGTGACATCACAGTCAATCAAGTACAAACCCGATAAAGTTTTGACTCGTGACAATGCTACATAAGCCATACCCTCTTTGAATACAGAACTGCCAATATTCACTAAAGCAGTGTCTACACTTAAACCTTGCGATTTATGAATTGTCACCGCATATGCCAAGCAAACAGGAAACTGCTTACGGCGAACATATAAGTCTTTAACAAGCAAAAACCTAGCAGAGCAACGACCAATTAGCTGTACTTCCTCAATGCCATCAAATTTAATTTTTAAAAATTAAATTCCATCTCTATTTCTGTATTTCTCAAAATCAACAACATTACCCATTGATCCATTTACCAGACCTCTTTCAACATGTAAATTCCTTCTCAAAATGATTCGGCAATTTAAGCACACATTCAAAGTCTTTTCAAAACCCGCAGTTTTAGATATAGTCTTCTCTAATGAATCCAATTTAGATTTCAAATTCTCTGACAAAATAATTGTTGCTCCCATATGCTCTACTTTGTCAATAGCTTCAAGTTTCACAATCTCTTGTTTTTCTAAATTCAACATTTTGTTGTTGAAGATGGAACATTCTGCAAGAGTTGGCATCAAACATATTCCAGATTTCTTCACAGTAATTTTCTGAAAAATATCCTCTGGCAAAACGTCTTCTTCTGGATATAAATTTGACAGTAAGTGTGCATGTAAAGCTTCTTTACCACGCTCAATCACTCTCCCGATTCTAATATCTTGTAGAATATTCTTGTAATCTTCGTCCTTCGCCTGACGCATATTTTCACGCAGCTCAGCATAACTGAAGTTTAACCATATGTTAACGTTGCCAATGCTCCCTAGGCACTTCTTGGTATCTTCTTGTGTAAGCAGTTTAAACACTGGTTGTCCTTTCACTGGTATCAGCTGCAGAAGATCACCAAAAACAATGATGTGTTTGCCACCGAATAACACATCATACTCTGTTTTAAGAACTTCCTGCATTCTTAAATGCACAAAAGCAAGCATGAGATTGGAAACCATGCTTACTTCGTCAATGATAAGAAGTTTCATCTTCTTCAAAACTCAAGATACTTCACAACAAGCATCTCCAGATAACTTGTGGTATTGTAATTTGTTATCATGCTCCACTGGCAGCATCAGTAACCGATGCAAAGTAATCCCTTTAATGTTATGAGCTGCCAGTCCAGTTGGAGCGGTCACAACACAAGACAGCGATGAATCAGTCCTTTTCTGCATATAACATGAAATTGCTTTAATAAGGAAACTTTTTCCAGTTCCTGCTTCTCCACTCACGTACAGTCGGACAGGCTTCAACGACGTACATGAGCACTCTTCCTTCTCATGACTTAATCCATGCTCAATTTGGTTTGTAACTTCAACATATATTTTCCTCTGCTCAACGTTAAGTTGTCTTTCCAATTCTTCTAACTTAACCGCATCCTTCTGAGCATGTGCCATGGCTCTTTCCACTTCAATCATGGCAGTGGCAGCTTCATTTTCAATAACTGGTTCTCCTAGTGGATCCTGACTCAATGAAACAGAACTCTGACTGTCCTGAGAACTGTCTCTAGCAATCTCGGCTGCAATTGTTGCTTCCTGCTCAATTTCTGCATTCAACATTTGTAGATATTTTGGAAAAACAGGACATTCTATGGACTCCTTGGCTGCATTGAAAGAGTCTTCGTAACAGAGGAAATCCCCAAGCAGTTCCTCTTCTGCACGCCAAGGCTTGAGAAGTTGCAAAAGAGCTAAATAGAAAAACTCTTTTCTTTCGGGAGATTCGCAATCCAATTTTCGATGATTTATCAATTGACATTTTTTTTGCTTGACCAGACATCCCTCACTTCCAATTACAGCATACACACCTTTATCAATATCTTCTTTGATGTTCCTCTTGAAAACGTAATTTTGAAGAACTTCATACAGACAAGCATTCTCCAGGTGACTGCTTCTATTTGGAAAATATGTATCCAACATGTTGCTCTTCAAAATATCTGTACTGTTTGGCTCCTTCTCCGCCAAATACTCAATTTCCCGTACAGGTTTCAGAACTCGATTACGTGTTGCAGCAAGACCAAGACTCGCCCAAATGATACTCCTAGATTTGGCATAGAGACTTGCTGAAGATAACCGGTCAGAACATTCGTAAGCTCCAATTTCTCGATGCGACAACATCTTCAGACTGAAACTGTACAACTTCTTACTGAGGCTCTTTTCATGGGAAATATCCTCCCACATATCCTTCAGTTCTGTCTTTTCTTTTTTAGTGATATAAGACGTCACATACCGAGCCACAGCCATACAGTTGTCAGCCACAAACTGTATATCCATGTTAGCATTCCACATGGACAAAATCACTGGGTTGTAGTCGTTGATGTACTTGGACTCTTCGTTTCTTTTCAAATTGTATGTGTTTTTGGGGGATTTCCTCGTCACATTATGTCGCAGCGATGACATCAAATTGTTAACTCTTCCTTTTGATAACACCGATCGTGGAAATGCAAAACGACATTTGGTGTAGTATTTGTCCTTGTTTCTGAATTTACGACGACAGTACTTTCCACAACGATGGCTTTGAAACCGTAAAACTTGTTCTCTTAGACTTTTGTCTTCGTTTGTCTTTGGAACAGCACATGTAGCATACTGTTCCATGAAACTCATCACTAAGTCATCCGGATCTGTTCCAAATTTGGGTGCATCTTTGATCCATAGTAGCATATGTATATGAGAAGCACCTCTTGCTTGATACTCCTTTCTCCAGAAGAAATCCAACACCTCTCCAAAAGGTGGATTTTTCTTGTTCATGATGAAAGACATCATAGCTTCAAATCTATGATTGAAGTACCTGCAAACATTCACAGGATCCAAAGAGCACAGTTCTCCGGGTGTCTTAAATTCAATATTTTCAATATTTCCATTTACCTCTCGTAGAAATTCAAGTAAGTCTTCCCAGCCATACTCAGCACAGCTGAGAGTGAGGAACCATGTGGGAGTTCCTAAGTTCCTCAGCATACATTTTAAGTCACCATGACGGCGGTACCAATACTCATTAGTACCACGCTGACAAGCCATGAGATTAATCAGGTGAGAATCCAAAATACTGTCTTGCACATTGACTTTATCCATAAAGTCCCTTGCCGAGATATTTCGCAGTTGTATACCACTTTTCAAGATGTGGTTCACTGCATAAGACAATCCAGAGAGATCACTTTCAAACAATAGATGAAATAAATAGGGAATGCATTGTCGAAACCTAGGATCTTCTGTATACAATCGTAAAGTCCGATATTCTGAAGCAGGAATTTGAACAGGTCGCTCATCATAACGTCCTCCTCGACCTGTGGGAAATAACTGTGGGAAACACCGAGCTTCCAAACTTTCCTCCCAAACACTATTAGGACTCTCTTTGGCTTGTTTCATTTGAAACAACTCAATAGCATTCCCCATGACTTCCTTGGAATGCAAAGGATGAACACTATAATGTTCATATATTTCTTCCTTTTTAGAGGCTTCTACTTTCTTAATTTGACCAGGACACAAATCACTGTCCTCTTCTTCACTTACTTCCTCTTCTGCAACACATACATTCTTGTAGTACTTATTATTTTTTATCAAATACAATGTTGCCTTTTTAACTTTCCTAACATCCACTAAATCTTGCCAGATGTTCTTACTCTTTGTCGGAACACCATTAACTATGATAACCAGAGGTTCCTCTTCCACTTTCTCTACTCCAATTGTATTAATGTTTTTCTTCAAATCCAAAGGCAAATAAACAACCCTTCCCTTTAATCCTCTCTGTAAATCTGATGGAGGCAACTTCCCTGTCTTTGGCTTCATTCGTACAATAGCCTGGAAGGGATGGACACTTTCAATCAAAATAGATTCATAAGTATTTAAATCCTTCAATTCATAAGGAATGTCATCTAATTCCAGATTATTATAAACCGCTCTAGCAGGCATCTGGTTTTGGTTTAATTTGTTATAGCAATAAGTACACATACGTTGGTCTGCTCCCAAATCAAAACAATTTTCTACCATCAAGTATGTGGCAAAATCCTTCCATTCACTATTGTTTTCCATATCACTCTTTGCATATATATCCACTAACTTAGTCTGATTCTTATAATAAGTCCGTCGACAACACACACAAGTGAAATTAGGCCTCTCACTTCATTTCACCATAAACGTGGAAATTTCCTTGTGAAACTTATCTGTACTGAAAATCTGTTCACTGTCTTCCACATTACCATCTTCTAGTGGTTCAATATCAACATTGTTCTCTTTACCACCAAAATAACAGAACTCAATTTCTTGACAAATATTCTTCACATCTACTTCAGAACCATGCAAAAGAGCTTTGCTTACTTTTTTAAGCATAATTGCTGGACTCTTAGCATAATACAACATTCTAACTAATTCCCTCACTTTATTATGATGCACTGCAAGCATCCTGAAATGATGAAATACACTCTGGCATACTCTCCTAGAAAGACAAGCCAGTGAATGACCACGCAAACCTGTCACTTGTCTCACTCTGCAAGGATCTAATTCTTGCAACAACTTTATTTTTTGCTTTACACTTTTCTTATGAAATGTCCGTATAAAATCACAAAGCAAATTGATGGAATCCTGTCGCACACTGCAAATAGAACTACACTTCCAGGTGTACACTGGTCCCTTAGGACGTCTCCCTAAAACCTCATCACTTAGCGCCTCTTCTGCATCTGCAGATACAAGTATTTCTTTTTCAACCGGATGACCATCTTTTACCTCATATGCTCGACCACTGCTGTCAACTGCATGCAGCAAAACATTGTCCTGAAAATAACTCTCCTCATTAAAAAATGCCTCACTATTTGAACTATGCATCCATTCTCCTAAGAAAACTTCACAAAAATTACTCCGATTAACGTCTCTCTTCCATCTACTATTAGATTTGAAAACATAGATTACCTTGTTTAGTTTCCTAATTCTATTAATTACCAAAATAAATAACTTTCGCTTGATTTCGAAAGCCTGATCAATAATTTGCTCTACATTTTTCTTTTTCTTATAAAATGACACTTTCTGTTGACCTTTTTTAAATTGTTTTACCAAATTGACAATTACCCTGTTACGGAACATTCGCTTACGAATGTCCCTGAAAATATTTGCCCTTCTACTGCCATGCACAGAGTTATCTCCTGCTATAGCACAAACTTTTTTCACGGGCCTTTCCTTTCCATTTAAATTGGCTCTCTTTTTCTGGACTAAAACTTGTTCTGTAGTTATACTTTTGTTTCTACAAATGTTTTTAAGGAATGATTTCGTTCTCTTACCCGGTGTTCTCTTCGTCCGTTGAGGTAATATTAATGAAGAGGACTGCTGCAAAATATTAGGTAACTGCTGTCTTTAACGTTTTGTAGCCTTTCGAATTCTATCCTTAGACGGCATTGTCTAATTCCCAAATAATCTGCAGTTGAATCTGTGGTGAAATATAATAAAAAAATTTATTAACCACTATTACCAAACAGTAAATCAATAACAGTAAGAACTAGATTCGACAATGCTATAAAAAAAAAAGTATGCACAAGGGTGCAGGGGGTATCACTTTGACACCCTCTGACACCCTCAATCAATGAATCAATCAATGACATTTATAGAGCGTACTACTTACCCGTAGGGTCTCAAGGTGCTTGGGGGGGGGGGGTGCCGTTACTGCTCGAACAGCCAGGTCTTGAGCTTCTTCCTGAAGGAGAGGTGGTCTTGGGTCAGGCGCAGGTCGGTCGGGAGGGTGTTCTAGGTCTTGGCGGCCAGGTAGGAGAAGGACCTTCCTCCTGTTGTCGCTCTTCGGATGCGGGGGCGGCAGCGAGGGCGTGGCTGGCTGATCGGAGGTGGCGTTTGGGAGCGTAGAAGTTGATTCGGTTGTTGAGGTAGCTCGGGCCTTGATCGTGTAGGGCTTTGTGTGCGTGGGTGAGGAGACGGAAGGTGATTCTTTTGTTGACGGGGAGCCAATGCAGGTCTCTCAGATGTCCGGAGATGTGGCTGTTTCGTGGGATGTCGAGGATGAGTCTGGCTGAGGCGTTCTGGATCCGCTGGAGTCTCTTCTGGAGCTTGGCGGTGGTTCCGGCGTAGAGGGCGTTGCCGTAGTCCAGTCGGCTGGTGACGAGGGCCTGGGTGACAGTCTTCCTGGTCTCGGTGGGGATCCACCAGAAGATCTTCCGTAGCATGCGCAGGATGTTGAAGCACGACGAGGAGACGGCGTTGACTTGTCTGGTCATGGAGAGGGAGGAGTCCAGGATGAAGCCCAGGTTGCGTGCGTGGTTCGTCGGTTTTGGTGCGGTGCCCAGGGCGGGGGGCCACCAGGAGTCGTCCCACATGGCACCTGTGCCTCAAAACAGGCACAGGTGCCATGTGTCAAGCAAACCAGCCCTATCTGTATTTCAAAATCGTAAAATGGGATGTAGGTACCAACATCTGATTTATTACAGATTCCTTAAAAATTCGGTATTTACTGATTCGGTAAATACCGAATCGGTATTTGCTATTGAATCCTATGGGCCTTGAAGCCCATAGGATTCAATTCAAATACCGATTCGGTATTTACCGAATCGGTAAATACCGAATTTGTCAAGGGTGCAGGGGGTATCACTTTGACACCATCTAGCACCCCCAAAATGGGCATGTGTGCAATGTGGCACACAGACATGCCCTAAGGACACGTCTGTCTGTCACATGGCATATGTGTACATGCACAGATGTGCATGTACACAGGAATCGGTATTTTACCATGGATTTGTATTCCATGGTAAAATACCGATTCTGAAAGCCATGTGCCAATGGAAAATTGGCTACCCACATTTCAATCTTGCATTTTCGGTAAAATGACAGAATCTGTAAAATTACCGAATCGGTAAAATTACCGAATCGGTAAAATTAACAATTCGGTAAAATTACCGAAAACGCAACATTTAAGGGCCCCTACATGTCAATGCCCATTTACCGGTTGGTAACGGCCGAATTCGGCTGTTACCGATCGGTAAATGGCTATTTTCGGCCACCTACATCTGGCCCCTACATTCATGGGGAACAGACTTAAAATGCCCTAACACACATGGAAACGTTTTTTTAAGGAACTTGCACCTTTTTTTTATATAACTTTTAACATGGCTATGTAACTCAAACAATCAAAATGAAAATTTGCCAGGCACACATGGGGGCGTATTTACAAGGGCCTTGCACTACGAGGAAAGTGATTCAAATGACCAGACACACATGGGACGTATTTACAAGGCCCTTGAACCCGGGGGAAGTGACTTGAAATTGCTAAGCACACATAGGAGAGTATCTACAATGCCCGTGCAACACTTATGCATCATTTTTTACACGTACACCGTAACATTAACAACACAATTACATCATATATCTGTTCCGCAAAAGCGACGCATTGCAGGAGTCACATCATTTTACCATCAAAAACAATTTCTCCGATTCTGTAAATGTAAATTTACCTACATGTGACCCTGGATTTAGGCGCCTACATACCTTTTCGCCATTTACAGGTCGGAAACGTCCGAAATCGGCCGTAACCGGTCGGTAAATGGCCTAAACGACCACCTACATCGGGCCCTAAGTGTGCATGCATTTGATTTCAAACAAAATTTTAAAACCTTTTATGTAAAACAATAATACACCTACATTCATGTAAGGACAGGCCTGCCTTTCACATAACATACGTGTGCATGCACAAATGGGCATGCACACCGGAATCAGTATTTTACCATGAAGTTTGATTTCATGCTAAAATACCGATTCGTTAAGTCATTTGAGACTCAGAAGACTCCCCCCTACATAGCAAATTTACAGAATCGGTAAAATTACCGATTCGGTATTTTACCGAACCAATAATTTTTCCGATTCTATAAATGAAGAATGCAAAATCGCCTTTGAAAGCAGAATGCAAACACTTGACAGAAAACATCATTTTAAATACACAGCTGACTTTCTTATTTACGTAAAAAAGCAGACTACTCTTTAACTAAAATATATAAACGATAACTCACCTTTACAAATTCTTTTTGAAATTGAAAACAGTCTCAGAAACACACCAATTATTCTGTACCAGAATTAAAGGTATGCACTCCAGAGGCTGGAACCAACAAAGGCACCGAAACGCTGATATTCAACACACATATCTCTCATGTCAACCAATAAAAGCTCTTCCCTCACTTTTTTCAAATCAACACCCTTCCCCCCTCTGCCCTTTCTACCTCTTTTCCATAGCAACTACCACCTGCCTGACCTGTCATGGCCACAAGTTCACACAACAATGTTTCAAATGAACTCTGAACTCTCAGTACACCTGCTAATCCACTGCAATCTTTCATAACAACATTTTTAAATAACCATTCAAAATACATCTTTCAAAGAACACATCCATGCACCCTAACTTTCTGTTTTCAGCAATGAAAATACACCAATCACTGCTAATGAATCATTTGCACTTAAACTCCACAGTTTTTTACATTACAAACATCACTATTTCAACTGCCATTTCATTCCCACACTTCATCTGACTGCAGCAAAAACTCCTCCAGCCATGTTTTCAGTCTGGATTCTGGGACATAGCTACATCCACTGGGCTCACAGGTATGCTGATAACAGAAATTTACACAACCTCAATTTACAAAATGTGGAAATCAAATGGATTGGTCGAAGAGGATTGAAATGTCACCAATTGATACCATTGGTGAAAACCTTTTTACATTTGCCAACCCCTGACCTCATAATAGTGCACTGTGGAGGAAACGATTTGGGCACTTTGACTGGGGTAGGTCTGGAAATGCTTTTAAAGGACACCTTTGAGCAATTGATGACACTTTTTCCTCAAACTGCCTTGGTATATTCTAATATATGCCAAAGACAAAAATGGAGGTGGTCCAATCAATTTTGTCCACAAATTGAGAAATCGAGGAAGCATGTAAATAAGTCTGTTTCAGCTTACATGAGGGACCATGGAATGGGCTGCATCTACAACAATAACTTGCGTTACTACATGCAAGATATCTACAGAGGAGATGGCGTGCATTTCTCAGATGAGGGAAACAGAGTTTTCATACTAAATTTAAGAATGTGTATTGGTTCCTACTTATAACTTTCTAGAACATACACAAAACCCAAAAGCTCTTTTCAGAGCTACCTTAACTTAGTGTACTCTTTTAAAATTTCGAATGAACCTTTTTTTTCACTTAATTTCACCTATATTCGCTTCCCGGTACGCTACCCAGTTCGCGTACCTGCAGCTAACCACGCGAAAAAAAACTTAGGGAAACAGCATGCGTCTAAAGTACCCCAATCTACCCATTCTGAACATTATTTACCCTCCTTCTTGTATCTCAATTCTACCGAAACACAAAATGGAGGACTCCCGTAACACTGCAAGTTCGCGTACCGGGAAACGCACTGACAAGCACTCACTCAAAAAAGGTGGGAAAGTAATTTACAGAAAAACGACTGGAGACACTTTCACCAACTAAACAGTAGCTCATACTACATACCAATCCCTACCATTTTCACAAATTTAGTTGGAATACCATTTAGCCATTTAGCATGTAGAACTCTCTAAAATCCCTGAGGTAAATTACTTCACAAAACATATCGAAAGTGTTGGAAATGACAACCAATTAAAATATTACTTTCAATTTCTACTATTATATAATGACATTTGATTGGTTATGTACCTGAATATATATAAAGAAAGAGAGAGAAACACAGCCATTTTGACTACTACTTCGTGAAGTGCAGAACAACAAAAAATCAACTGATAACTTCAAGTTATTTTTAAAAGGTAAGATATTATTTTTAAAACTGGAGTATGTTCTGTACTGAAAGCTAATTAGAAAAACATTTTCAAACAGTTTTATTCTTTCACTCTGTAATACTTATAGAATAAAATAGACTTCTCTGTTTTAGTTATGGCAGGGCCAGTCCAAGGATTTGCGAGGCCCTGAGCTAAAAGGGAACGTGCGCAAGGCCCCCTCCAAATTACATAACTGGCCACTTACAAGGAGAACATGCACAGACACTGTGGGGGCCCCATTGTCCATCATTTTGATGCCCCCAGTTTTAACTGTTAATCCTCACGCATTTCTCACACCTTCATAGGTGTGAGAATTGATTGTGGTCTAAAAGTTAAAACTGAGGGTGTGCCAAAATGCTGGACAATGGGCCCCCCACAGTGTCTGTGAATGGTCTCCTTGCAATTGAAGGAGCGTCTCCTTCTTCCTCCCCTATACCTCCTGACACCATCCATGAGAGGCCCAAGGAGGGGCCCCCGCCAATGGACCTTAATTGCAGGCGACACCTTTCTTTGTGATAGATCTCTAGGAAAACAAAAGGACACATCACCAGTGCGTGGCCCCATGCTGGTGGGCTGAGTGCGAGGCCCTGAGCAGCAGCCCACGCTGCCCATGCCTAGCGCCGGCCCTGAGTTAAGGATAGAGTTCGACTTCTCTAGTATAATTCAGAATTAACTAAGAGTTTATTTGATAATTTTCTTCATATTTCTACTTCCAATTTGATACCATACACTGCCCAAAGAAAAAAACACTGTTTAAATAACCAAACTGCCTGTCTGTACTGAAACCCAACAGTGCCCTTTCTGTACTGATATATTTTTAAAAAATTCATTTTTCAGAATTCAAAATGGAAGGACAAGAAAACAACTTGAAAACTGAAACAGAAAAAAAAATGGAGACAGAAGTTGACATGGATTTCTACGACGACACAATAAACAATGAACTTGTGCAATGTGTAGATGCAGTAGATTTTGTACTGAAAAATGAAGAAAAAAATGATCACGATTTTTTAGATATTCTTTTAAATTTTGAAAAACAATCTGAAAAATAAATTTTAATTTCTTAATTCAAAAATTGTTTGACACATTATTTATTTTTATATGTATATTGAAAACTAGTAGCAAATTGATTATAACGTGAAGTCAGACTTTAAATATACTGTGCTACTTTTTGGTGTTACATACTAACTTTGTTCATAGTTACTTCCTTTCTCCCACTATATTATCTCCAATGTGTATTTAACATCTCTTTATCATCTCCTGCCTCCATGTTGTTTCGGCTTTCCAGACAGACTATGGTATGAATTCCATATACCACAATAACTTCTTTAACAACAAGCAAGATATCTACAAAGGAGACAGCGTTTATTAAATTATAGACTCTACATTGATACCTACATGTAGCTACGTAAATAAAAATAAACAAAAAAAAACAACAAAACGAACAATCAATAAACATACAATAAGTTAAAAGTCAATCATTCTTGTTTCCTTATAGTACGCTCCCCAGACCGCTTTCCGGTACGCGAACCGGGCGCACCCCACGAAAAAAACAACTTTTTTTTTTTTGGCCCCGCGGGGCACTTTAATATCCACCTCATCAATCCTAGGGGGTCAGAAGGGGTCTACCTTGCCCCCTTTCCTTCATTTTCACCTTCGTTTTGGCCTCCTCTTGTCTCTCGATCCTACCGAGAGACAAGATGGCGGCCGCTACGGACTGTTTAGAATGTTGACAGACACCGGAGAGCCAATCAGCTTCGCTTCGCAAAGCTCCGTTACGCGAAAAGTACGCGATCTGGAGCGCTATCTAGGACGCTGTCACAGATATATCTGTTTTTTTAAACGTTAATTTCTCAAAATCCACTGGAGCACATATATTGAGACCCAGCAAAGGCACATCGGGCAAACAGTCCCTACAATTTTGCCAAGTTTCGTGTAAATCCATTCAGCCGTTCGAGCTAAAAGTGAGGCCAAAGGCCCTATGGAAAAATGAATGGGAAAAACGCGTTTTGGGACCCCCCTTTTTTCTCGGCCCCCCCTTGACGGAACCCCCCCCCAAAGTTTGAGGGGCTGCTCAGAAACAAAATGTGCCATTTTCCTGAAAATTTCAGCCGATTCCGTCCACAAACGCCAAAGTTATTAGACATAGAATTTTCAAAAGTTCCATAGAGAAAAAATCCTAACTATATATACCTACTGGCGACCGTACCAGTAGGTAGCCCCTGAAAATTTGGGGGGGGTTCGTCAAGGGGGGGCCGAGAAAAAAGGGGGGTCCCAAAACGCGTTTTTCCCATGTTAATTTCCATAGGGCGGTTGGCCTCACTTTTAGCCCGAACGGCTGAATGGATTTGCACGAAACTTGGCAAAATTGTAGGGACTGTTAGCCCGATGTGCCTTTGCTAGGTCTCAATATATGTGCTCCAGTGGATTTTGAGAAATTAACCTTCAAAAAAAGATATATGTCTGTGACAGCGCTCCGGTTAGCGCTCCGGTTCGCGTACTTGACGCGAAACGCAACTTCACGAAGCGAAGCTGATTGGCTGTTCGGTGTCTGTCAACATTCTAAACAGTCCGGAGCGGCCGCCATCTTGTCTCTCGGTAGGATCGAGAGACAAGAGGAGGCCAAAACAAAGGGGGAAATTACCATAAGGGGGCATAGTAGATCCTCCTTGACCCCCTAGGTTTTATGTGGAGGTTTTAAAAGGGCCCCGCAGGGCAAAAAAAAAAAAAAATATTTTTTTTTTTGCGTGGGAAGCTCCCGGTTCGCGAACCGGGAAGCGTTCTGGGGAGCGTACTATAAGGAAAAAAGAATGATAGACTTTTCAAATACTGTATGTTAATTGATTGTTGGTTTTGTTGAATATTTTTTTAATTTCTTTATTTTTTAAGCAATTATTTATTATTGTGATTGTGTTTCATAATGTAATAAACTTTCTGAAATGTCATTATTTTCATTGAACATAGTTTGTAGTCTCTGAGGGTGTAAAATGTCCTCATTTTGAAGGAGGTCATCTACTGCTTGCACACATTGCAGTAGTTCTTGGTCCCAAGTTTCATCCATAAATTCAATGTCATTTGGATCAATTATTTCTTGGCTGCTCTCTTGCAGGACAATTTGGAATTCAACTTTGTGTTCGCCTTCCATTTTGCCTGAAATTCGGATAAAAAAATATATATTAGTAGAGATAGGGCACTGTTGGGATTAATTTTAGATAGGCAGTTTTTATCAGTGAATTTATCTTTGGGCAGTGTATAGTATCAGAGTGGAAGTAGGAATATAAAAAAGTGTATGTGATTTAACGTAAGTAAATAAATAATTATACAAGAGAAGCCTAACTCCATCCATAACTATAACAGAGAAGTCTATCTAAATCTATAACTACTACAGAGGGATAGTATATAACTATCAGAAAAAGTTTACCATATTAATTTATAGTGCACAATATACTTCAGTTTTAAAAATAACAACTTACCTTTACAAAGAAGTTGAAGTGTTTAGTGAAAATTCCATTGAAATGTACAACAAGAAGTAGTAGTCAAAATGGCTGTGTTTCCTTCTCTTCCTTTATATATATTCACGTATATAACCAATCAAATGTCAGGTAATAAAAGTAGAAAATGAAAGTAACATTTTCATTGGTTGTCATTTCCAACACTTCAGATGTGTTTTGTGAAATAATTTACCTCACGGTATTTAGAGAGGTCTACAGGCTAAATGGCTAAATGGAATTTCAATCAAATTTGTGAAAATGAAAGGGATTGTTATGTAGTATGAGCTAATCTATATTTGGTGAGAGTGTCTCTAGTCGTTTTTCTGTAAATTACTTTCCCACCTTTTTTTTTGGACCGCTTCCCGGGAAGCGGCCCGGTTCGCGAACCAGCAGCGTTACGGGAGTCCACCATTTTGTGTTTCGGTCAAATTAAGATACAAGATGGAGGGCAAATAATGTTCAGAATGGGTAGAAGGGGGCACAGTACAAGTATCTTGACCCCCTAGGTTTTCTGAGGGTGGCTGAGGAGGCCCATATGTGCGGGGGAAAAAACATTTTTTTTAGAAATTTTGCGCAGTTAGCTTCTGGTTCGCGTACCGGGTAGTGCTCCGGGGAGCGTAGTTTGTTGAAATTTAGAGAAAAAAGTTAGAGTAAAATAATAATTGTGAGTGATCAGATGTAGGGTAGCTCTGAGAAGAGCTTTTGGGTTTATGGTACATTTTGGTACTTATAAGTAGGTACCAATGCACAGTCTTAAATTCAAAATGAAAATTCTGTTGCCCTCATCTGAGAAGTGAACTCCATCTCCTCTGTAGATATCTTGCATGCAGTAACGCAAGTTATTGTTGTACATGGAGCCCATTCCATGGCCTCTCATGTAAGCTGAAACAGATTTGTTTACATGCTTCCTCGACTTCTCAATTTGTGGACAAAATTGGTTGGACCACCTCCATTTCTGTCTTTGGCATATATTTGAGGCAGTTTGAGGAAAAAGTGCCATTAATTGCTCAAAGGTGTCCTTTAAAAGCATTTCCAGACCTACCCCAGTCAAAGTGCCCAAATCATTACCTCCACAGTGCACAATTAACAGGTCAAGTTTTGGCAAATGCATAAAGGTTTTCACCAATGGTATCAATTGGTGACATTTTAATCCTCTTTGGCCCAACCACTTAATTTCCACATCTTGTAAATTGAGGTTAGAAAGATTATTTAAATGTGCAAATTTGGAGCTGTGCCCGTGGGTTTTGGTTCAATACACAAGTGCATTGACCTAAAATGCGTGTGCACATTACCAAATCGCCGTCTGTTTCCTCAGGCGTACTCCTCCCACACCTTTGAAGTGAAGTTTAGCTTCACTATAAACGCCCCGGCTGCTTTACCTTCTCATTCTACTGTCCCCGCTTCGTCCCCTCCCCTGTCTGCCGTGTGCATTTCTCCTCTCCCCCCCTCACAGTAACGTCACTCACACACGCAACGCCCTTCACACACGCAACACCATTCACACACGCAACGCCACTCACACACACAACGCCACTCACACACACAACGTCACTCACACACACTACGCCATTCACACACGCAATTCATCCACACAATCCCACTAATCCACGCAATACCACTCATCCACGCAACACCAATAATCCACACAACGCCAATTATCCACGCAATGCCTCTCATCCACACAATGCCACTCATCCATTTGCAAAACCAAAAGAACAAACTCTTCTATTGTGAAACCTATTGCATTTTCAATGCTTGATTCTTTCACTTCCTTATGTATTTTGTTTTCCACAATTATATCCTCTTCCTTCTTTTCTTAGGTAAATAAATCTATTAAACACCATTTCTGGTTTAGTCCCTATAGCTGTCTTTCTTTTAACATTACTCTCTGTTTTCTTCCCTTGTACTTACTCCTTTATTTTTTTTAAAAAAAAATTGGGGTTAGCTCCCGGTTCGCGAACCGGCGAGCGAACCAGAAAGCGAACTAAAAAAAAAACAGCTTGCCAGAGTGTTACACTTTCTAGCAATTTTTGTAAAAAGGGGAGGTAGTTCTGAAAAGAACTTTTTTTTATGTTTTTGTTGTTTTATATTTTTTTTTCTTTTTTGAACATTATTTGTTTTTTTGTATTTTTTGAACACTTTTTTGTTTTTTTTGTTTTTTTTCAAAGGGAAAGAACAAAAAGAGGCATTGAAAAGGGCTCAACAGGAGCAAAAATAAAATTTAAAACTTGGGGCGTTTAGAGCATCGGTGTTTCTCAAATGCTAAATTAATTAATTTCACACTCATATTTGCGCATGAAATTAAAGTGCCACAATATAAGCAAGTAAGCTTCATATGGACACATTTTTTTGGAATATTTGGCACTGTTTCGCTTGCCTCTGCAACTGTGAGAGAAATATCAGTAGATGTTCTGGCCACCGAAGTTGGGGGGTTCTCTTGTAGTTCACGCATCTCTGCCCGACTATAATTTATTGGATGCCACCTCTGCATATGTCGGTGCATCGTGTAGTTTCCATAGCTGTACTTTTTATCAGTGCCCCTGGATAATTTATCTTGGCATATAAGGCACGTAGCATAGCGTGCATTGACTTTTTTCTCTCCTGGTGGAATGGAAAAAAATTGCCAGATAAAACTATTTTTGTGATGAGATACCCGGGGTAACTCTTTGACAAATCGTGGTGCCTCTTCTTCCTCTCCCTCTTCTGGATCCTCTTCCTCCTCTGGGTTTCCAAGAAACTGTGCAGGTGGTCCTCTCTTCCTATGAGGAGATGGTGGTGGTGGGGGTGCACCAGCTGAAGCTACTATTGAAGCCATTTTTTAATCAGAGCAAATGATCAGGTCTTCCTTTCTCAAAGTTGAAAGTCAGAGTGAGAAAAAAGGTGGGGGCTTTCATCATTTGGGAAAAAAATAGTTCTAAACCAATGAAAAGTGTTATTTTTAGGTCACATGACCTAGTCTTACATCATTAGGAAACCAAAAGTGAAATGAACCAATGAAAACTTTTATAAACAAGTCACATGACCTGTTCCGCTCACGTTACGCGGAGCGCGCCGCGCCCCGGATCGCTTCCGGTTCGCGGTCCGGAGCACTTCCGGGAGCGCTAACGCGGCGCGTCATAAGACGCATTACGCGACAACGTGATATGTCGCGTTTCCGCGACGCCTCACGATGTTGATTTCTGATGCGGTAGTTGCGCAAACGGAACGTTTACCGGTTAGCGGACCGGGTCGCGGCATCAAATTGAGCTAACGGAAAGCTTCCCGGTTCGCGAACCAAAAAAATATTTTTCACAAAATTAATCATAAACATAAAAAATATAATTTGGGATATAAAGAAAAAGACATTTTACAGCTACAGATATTAGCTTTTAAAAAACCATTGAAATTCACTGAAAAAACCATAGGTTATAGACCATATATAGTTAGGAATTAGCATTTACAAAACCATATTTTACTCACACAAAACCATTGAAATGTCATATATAGTTAGTTGCCCTAACTATATATCGCGCACCCGCAATCCACTGCTGATGATGTCACATATTACATCATTCATGACATGGTCAGTGACATCACTGATGACATCACTGATGACATCTCAAATGACATCACTGATGACAACATCCAGTGACTGTGTGTTTCTGTAAAGTTAAAATATGTCTTACATATTGAAGAATGAGTGGATGTATAAGTGTCTGGATGAAGGATTTAGTATGTGCATGACTGACTGTATGAGTGAGTGATTAAATGTGTCTCACTGAGGGCATGAGTTAGTGACTAAACTGTCTTAATTTGTACATCATTATGTCTGTTGTTCTGTAAACTGCTGCATGTGTTGATCAGGAGCTATTCATGTAACTATATGGGTTATTGGTTGGTTGCCCAAGTATTTGTATGGGAGACTGGATGTGTGTGTGGGTGGCTGGGAGGAGTATGACTCTGTGCATAGATGTGTGAGCAGTTGATTCACTAGATGTATGGGTTCAAAAGTGCATGTGGAAACAGCTGTATGGGCGGTTGACTGTGTGCATGAGTGTATTGGTGAGTGAATGGATATCTCAGTGCTACATGTCAAAGTAAGTACATATGTAAAACACAGTACATGTGAGAGTTGACATATATAAATAACTGTGCATAATGTATATATCATTGTGAGCTCTTATCAGGGATTGTATAAGAGAGTAAATATGTGTTAGTATATGTTTGAATAAGTAAGGTGTGTATAACTGTATAGTTGAGGAAATGGAGGTGTGATTGATTCTTTGCATGATTGACTAGGCGTGTGAATAACTCCATGGATGAGTGACAGTCTGTGAGTGTCTGTTTACACTGAGTGTATCTAAGGTTATATTAGAGTCTGAAGAGGTTCATCGTATTATCACATGAATGATGTCATCAGTGATGTGATCAGTAATGTCAAATGAGATGTCATCAGTGATGTCATCAGTGATGTCATTTGAGATGTCATCAGTGATGTCACTGACCATGTCATGAATGATGTAATATGTGACATCATCAGCAGTGGATTACGGGTGCGCGATATATAGTTAGGGCAACTAACTATATATGAAATTTCAATGGTTTTGTGTGAGTAAAATATGGTTTTGTAAATGCTAATTCCTAACTATATATGGTCTATAACCTATGGTTTTTTCAGTGAATATATATATATATATATATATATATATATATATATATATATATATATATATATATATATATATATATATATATATATATATATTACCTACTGGCGGTCGCCAGTAGGTATATATAGTTAGGATTTTTTCTCTATGGGATTTTTGAAAATTCTACGTCTAATAACTTTGGCGTTTGTGGACGGAATTGGCTGAAATTTTCAGGAAAATGGAACATTTTGTTTCTGAGCAGCCCCTGAAAATTTGGGGGGGTTCCATCAAGGGGGGCCGAGAAAAAAGGGGGGTCCCAAAACGCGTTTTTCCCATGTTAATTTCCATAGGGCGGTTGGCCTCACTTTTAGCTCGAACGGCTGAATGGATTTGCACGAAACTTGGCAAAATTGTAGGGACTGTTAGCCCGATGTGCCTTTGCTAGGTCTCAATATATGTGCTTCAGTGGATTTTGAGTAATTTAGGTTCAAAAAAAGATATATATCTGGGCGGAGCCTAACCACACATCTGATCTGATTGGCTGTCAGCACTTCATCCAAGAAGTGTTGGCAGCCATCTTGGGACCAATATACATGATAGCACCTCATTAAAAAGCATTGTAGTTAATAGAGGGTTTTAGGACTTTAGTTACATTATAAATCATTTGTTGATGGTACCATACTCGTTTTAGGAATTGTGGTGGGTTCTAAGGTGATTTTACCATGTGAAAAAACCTTCTGCTGTGACATCATGAATATTGTTTGAAAGAAAACTAATATCTCATGATTTTCCCACAGTGGTTTGGAAGGGGATCTATAAGCTAAACTGAAGGCATATTTTCTGTAAATTCACATTATCTTTCTCAGTCATGTGAAAATGAAGTCTGACATTCTCAGTAAAACATGTACATCCAACAAGGACAGAGACTGTCAGTTGATTCCTTTGTGTTCTACTGCAGCCTCCTAGAGTGTTCTAAAGAACAACTAAAGCGCTAACAGTCCTACTTATTACAAAGGTATGGCACACCTGAAGCCATCTTGATTGGAATAAAGTGGTAACTCTTAAAACATTTAATTTAAAAAGAAACAACATGAGGGGGTATATTTTGCCATAGAAAGTATGATTAGTGCTGCAGAATGAAAAATTAGGGCACATTTTGAGTGACTTCTCAAATCCTTTTCTATTTCATTAAAACATTCTGACATGCAGTCTCCCAAAATGGCCACCAGAGACAAAGGAGCCCAAATGTAGCCCAAATATCACCCAGATGTAGCCCAAGTATAGCCCAATGACAGAATGTCCCAGAGTGTTCTAAAAAACAACTAGAGCGCTAACAGTCCTACTTATTACAAAGGTATGGCACACCTGAAGCCATCTTGATTGGAATAAAGTGGTAACTCTTAAAACATTTAATTTAAAAAGAAACAACATGAGGGGGTATATTTTGCCATAGAAAGTATGATTAGTGCTGCAGAATGAAAAATTAGGGCACATTTTGAGTGACTTCTCAAATCCTTTTCTATTTCATTAAAACATTCTGACATGCAGTCTCCCAAAATGGCCACCAGAGACAAAAGAGCCCAAATGTAGCCCAAATATCACCCAGATGTAGCCCAAGTATAGCCCAATGACAGAATGTCCCAGAGTGTTCTAAAGAACAACTAGAGCGCTAACAGTCCTACTTATTACAAAGGTATAGCACACCTGGAGCCATCGTGATGGGAATAAAGTGGTAACTCTTAAAACATTTAATTTAAAAAGGAACAAAATGAGGGGGTATATTATGCAATAGAAGGTATTATTAGTGCTGCAGAAAGAAAAATTAGGGCACATTTTGAGTGACTTTTCAAATCCTCTTCTATTTCATTAAAAAATTCTGACATGCAGTCTCCCAAAATGGCCACCAGAGACAAAAGAGCCCAAATGTAGCCCAAATATCACCCAGATGTAGCCCAAGTATAGCCCAATGACAGAATGTCCCAGAGTGTTCTAAAGAACAACTAGAGCGCTAACAGTCCTACTTATTAGAAAGGTATGGCACACCTGAAGCCATCTTGATTGGAATAAAGTGGTGACTCTTAAAACATTTAATTTAAAAAGGAACACAATGAGGGGGTATATTTTGCCATATGAAGTATGATTAGTGCTGCAGAAAGAAAAATTAGGGCACATTTTGAGTGACTTCTCAAACCCTCTTCAATTTCATTAAAAAATTCTGACATACAGTCTCCCAAGATGGCCACCAGAGACAAAAGAGCCTAAATGTAGCCCAAATATCACCCAGATGTACCCCAAGTATAGCCCAATGACAGAATGTCCCAGAGTGTTCTAAAGAACAACTAGAGCGCTAACAGTCTTACTTATGACAAAAGTATGGCACACCAGAAGCCATCTTGATTGGAATGAAGTGGTAAGTCTGAAAACACTCAATTTAAAAAGGAACAACATGAGGGGGGTAATTTTGCCATAGAAAGTATGATTAGTGCTTCAGAAAGAAAAATTAGGGATCATTTTGAGTGACTTCTCAAATCCTCTTCTATTTCATTAAAAAAAATTCTGACATGCACACTGAAACATGCACTTTGAATACCAGCAGCAGACGTCCCTGGTGAGCAGTAGCTTTACTACAGTGATCTAATGTGCAACTAGAGTGCTAACATTCAGAATTTATGGCAAATGTGTGACACATCTGAATGCCTTCTTGATGGAACCAAAGTAAACAAGCATTGAAAATGCAATAGATCTCGCCCTCATTTAAGTTGAAGCCATTCTGTTTGTAATGAGGTGGCTTTTTAGCTTTGCTTTTATTAGTGTTTTTTCAACTTTCATGTAAATAACATGCATCTGTATGCATATAAGTATATGTATGCATGCATTTATGTTTGTATTTATATAGATATACAGATGATATATGTTTATATATGTATGTATATCTATATATTCACTGAAAAAACCATAGGTTATAGACCATATATAGTTAGGAATTAGCATTTACAAAACCTTGAAAATTCACTGAAAAAACCATAGGTTATAGACCATATATAGTTAGGAATTAGCATTTACAAAACCTTGAAAATTCACTGAAAAAACCATAGGTTATAGACCATATATAGTTAGGAATTAGCATTTACAAAACCTTATTTTACTCACACAAAACCATTGAAATTCCATATATAGTTAGTTGCACTAACTATATATCGCGCACCCGCAATCCACTGCTGATGATGTCACATATTACATCATTCATGACATGGTCAGTAACATCACTGATGACATCACTGATGACATCTCAAATGACATCACTGATGACATCACTGATGACAACATCCAGTGACTGTATGTTTCTGTAAAGTTAAAATATGTCTTACATATTGAAGAATGAGTGGATGTATAAGTGTCTGGATGAAGGATTTAGTAGTTGCATGACTGACTGTATGAGTGAGTGATTAAATGTGTCTCACTGAGTGCATGGGTTAGTGACTAAACTGTCTTAATTTGTGCATCATTATGTCTGTTGTTCTGTAAACTGTTGCATGTGTTGATAAGTAGCTATATGAGTAACTATATGGGTTATTGATTGGTTGCCCAAGTATTTGTATGGGAGACTGAGTGTGTGTGTGGGTGGCTGGGAGGTGTATGACTCTGTGCATAGATGTGTGAGCAGTTGATTCACTAGATGTATGGTTTCAAAAGTGCGTGTGGAAACAGCTGTATGGGCGGTTGACTGTGTGCATGAGTGTATTGGTGAGTGAATGGATATCTCAGTGCTACATGTCAAAGTAAGTACATATGTAAAACACAGTACATGTGAGAGTTGACATATATAAATAACTGTGCATAAGAGCCAGTGAATGTGTGAGTGGCTGTATGGATCATTGTGAACTTGTATCAGGGATTGTATAAGAGAGTAAATATGTGTTAGTATATGTTTGAATAAGTAAAGTTTGTATAACTGTATAGTTGAGGAAATAGAGGTGTGATTGATTCTTTGCATGACTGACCAGGTGTGTGAGTAACTCCATGGATGAGTGACAGTCTGTGAGTGTATGTTTACACTGATTGTATCTAAGGTTATATTAGAGTCTGAAGAGGTTCATCGTATTATCACATGAATGATATCATCAGTGATGTGATCAGTAATGTCAAATGAGATGTCATCAGTGATGTCATCAGTGATGTCATTTGAGATGTCATCAGTGATGTCATTTGAGATGTCATCAGTGATGTCATCAGTGATGTCACTGACCATGTTATGAATGATGTAATATGTGATATCATCAGCAGTGGATTGCGGGTGCGCGATATATAGTTAGTGCAACTAACTATATATGGAATTTCAATGGTTTTGTGTGAGTAAAATAAGGTTTTGTAAATGCTAATTCCTAACTATATATGGTCTATAACCTATGGTTTTTTCAGTGAATTTTCAAGGTTTTGTAAATGCTAATTCCTAACTATATATGGTCTATAACCTATGGTTTTTTCAGTGAATATATATATATATATCTGAAAAAAACATAGGGTATAGCCCATATAGTTAGAGATTAGCATTTACAAAACCTTATTTTACTCGCACAAAACTATTGAAATTCGCATATATAGTTAGTTCCACTAACTATATATCGCGCACCCGCAATCCACTGCTAATGATGTCACATATTACATCATTCATGACATGGTCAGTGACATCACTGATGACATCACTGATGACATCTCAAATGACATCACTGATGACATCTCATTTGACAATACTGATTACATCACTGATGATATCATTCATGTGATAATACGTTGAACCTCTTCAGACTCTAATATAACCTTACATACACTCAGTGTAAACAGACACTCACAGACTGTCACTCATCCATGGAGTTACTCACACACCTAGTCAGTCATGCAAAGAATCAATCACACCTCCATTTCCTCAACTATACAGTTATACACACCTTACTTATTCAAACATATACTAACACATATTTACTCTTTTATACAATCCTTGATTGAAGTTCACAATGATCCATACAGCCACTCACACATTCACTGGCTCTTATGCACAGTTATTTATATATGTCAACTCTCACATGTACTGTGTTTTACATATGTACTTACTTTGACATGTAGCACTGAGATATCCATTCACTCACCAATACACTCCTGCACACAGTCAACTGCCCATACAGCTGTTTCCACATGCACTTTTGAACTCATACATCTAGTGAATCAACTGCTCACACATCTATGCACAGAGTCATACCTCTCCCAGCCACCCACACACATACTCAGTCTCCCATACACATACTTGGACAACCAATCAATAACCCATATAGTTACTCATATAGCTACTGATGAACACATGCAGCAGTTTACAGAACAACAGACATAATGATGCACAAATGAAGACAGTTTAGTCACTAACCCATGCACTCAGTGAGACACATTTAATCACTCACTCATACAGTCAGTCATGCACCTACTAAATCCTTCATCCAGACACTTATACATCCACTCATTCTTCAATATGTAAGACATATTTTAACTTTACAGAAACATACAGTCACTGGATGTTGTCATCAGTGATGTCATCAGGTTTTGTAAATGCTAATCCCTAACTATATATGGTCTATAACCTATGGTTTTTTCAGTGAATTTCAATGGTTTTTTAATAGTAATATCAAAAGCTGTAAAATGTATTCTTATTTTAATGCAAAAATATATTTTATATGTTTTAAATAAAAAAAATGTATGCATCTGCCAAACCCTGACCTCTTAATAGTGCACTGTGGTGGAAATGATTTGGGCACTATGACTGGGGTTGGTCTGGAAATGCTTTTAAAGAACACCTTTCTTCAATTGATGACACTTTTTCCCCAAACTGCCTTGGTATATTCCAATATATGTCAAAGACAGAAATGTAAGTGGTCCAACCAATTTTTTCCACAATTTGAGAAAGCACGGAAACATGTGAATAAATCTGTTTCTGCTTACATGAGAGACTATGGAATGGGTTTAATATACAACAATAACTTGCGTTACAACATTCAAGACATCTACAGAAGAGTTCATGTGTGCACTTCTCCGATGAAGGGAATAGAATATTCGTCCTTTATTTAAAAGTGTGCATTGGAACCTACTTGTAGGTACCTAAATTATCCACAGAACCCAATAGCCTAATCATTGCATTTTATTAGGTGACTTAAATATCCATATGGATAATAGTTCGGATCTGGACACTCTAAAACTGCTAGATATTACTTCCGTGTTTGGCCTATCTCCTTATGTGGCAGGACCGTCTCATAATAAAGGCCACACGCTTGACCAGATTCTTTCTACCATTCCTATCTGTGTCGACCCTCCCATGCCAGTTTTGTGGTCAGATCATTTTCTCATCACTTTCTCCATCTCTGCCATGGCTCCATCACGGTCCCAACCAGCAGGGTCGCTAAAGCATCTCTCTAAATCTTTCCATCTTCTTACTAGAGAGATGCTATCTAATGTTCTAATTAGCTTCCCGTGTCCCACCTCTAACAATATAGAGGAGTACATCGATCTCTTCCATAATTGGCTCACAGACCGTCTAGAGAGCTTGGTTCCAGCCAAAAAACATACTTCTGCAGACAAGAGAACATCTGCTCCTTGGTTTACCCCTCACCTAAAAAAAAGCACGACAAGATCTTAAGAAAGCAGAAAGAGCATGGAGGCGATCCTATGATCTTTCTGAGAGGTTAAATTTTAAGACGCAGACTCGAGCCTACCATAAATTAATTTGGGAAGGTAAAAAATCCTATCTGGAATCCAGAATCAATGAAGCGGAGCATTCTAGCAAGGAAATTTTTAGGGTGGTTAAAGACTTCACCTCTCCCGCTGCTTATACTCCGACCCATGTTCACTCCGAAAATTGGTTGAAGGAATTAGCTGTCTATTTTGTACAGAAAATTACCTCTATTCAATCTTCCCTCCAGGCCACTTTCCAGCAGCATACGACAAGTCTGGGGTGTCCCTTGCCAGAGCATGGCCCCTTTCTGTCCAATTTTCCCCCATTAGACCTAGAGAGTTCTCTTGCTATTCTGACAAGTCTCAAATCCGGATCTCCACAGGATCCTTGCCCTGCCAAGTGTCTAGCAAATATGGCACCTGTTCTTAATGACTTGATAAATCCCATCTTGAATCTGTCACTCTCTTCCGGGGTAGTTCCCAAAGCTTGGAAGAGTGCCATGATCTTACCACTTATAAAAAAAACGGCGCTCGACCCTGCAGTTTATGCAAACTACAGACCCATCTCCTTACTCCCTGCTCTGGCGAAAGTGACTGAAAGGTTTGCTCACAGATCTATTTCTAATTTTATCGAAGAAAGGGGTCTATTGCATGGTACTCAATCCGGCTTCCGTGCAAATTTCAGCACGGAGACCGCGCTCCTTGAAGTCACAGATGCCATCAGGGAGGAGTTGGATGCTGGTAAAAAAGTGGTACTGATTATGCTGGATCTGTCGGCGGCGTTTGACACCGTTCCCCACTCACTTCTTCTCTCCAGACTCTGGGACTTTGGTTTGCGGGGAACGGTGTGGAACTGGCTTAAGTCCTTCTTAGCCGACCGCCGACAGACAATCTGGGCGCCGCCTTTCTCTGCTGAAATGTCACCACTTGAAGTGGGGGTCCCTCAAGGTTCCATCTTAAGCCCCCTCCTGTTTAACATCTTTATGGCCCCCCTGGCGGTGACAGCGGAGTCTTTTGGCGCCCGGATTGTCAGCTATGCTGATGACACCCAGCTCCTCTTTGTAAGTAACAGGGATGGTCAGTTTGATGGTGTCCAGGTCAACGGATGTTTGAGTGCTATTTTTGAGTGGTTTGGACGCCATGGGCTGAAGTGCAACGCCGACAAGTCGGAGTTGCTCTTCTTTGGCTGTACATCTGAACCCGATTGGAAAACCTGGTGGCCGAAAGACATGTCTCCTCCCACTAGCTCGTCTGTGAAAGCCAAAAATCTGGGAGTGGTGATTGACAACAAGCTATCTTTCGGACCACATATTTCATCTCTCACTGGGAAATGTTTCGGCATCCTGCGAATGCTTCGCAAATTTCTCCCCCTAGTCTCTATCCAGCACAGAAAAATTATTGTCCAGGCACTGATCTGTTCCAGGCTGGATTATGCAAACATTCTGTTTCTGGGACTTCCTAAATATCTGGTCAGGCGTCTGCAAATCGCCCAGAATTCTGCAGCCCGAGCCATTTTTGGCCTTCCAAGGAAAGCCAGAGCCACGGATCTTCTCGCCACATTGCATTGGCTCCCAGTTGCAAAAAGGATTTTATTTAAAACACTGACCACGAATTTCAAGGCCTTGCATGGCATAGGCCCCAAATATATCTCCAAACGACTGTCTTGGTATACCCCTCTCAGATCTCTTAGATCCTCGTCCTTATCAAAAATGAGTGTTCCCACTATCAAACGGGCAAGAGTAGGAGGACGGTCTTTTCGGCACTTAGCCCCTCATGCCTGGAATGATCTTCCAATCTCTTTAAGACAGACTTCCAGTCTTCTGTCTTTCCGCAAGGCCCTTAAGACTTGGCTCTTCCCGTAATCCTTTAATGCTGTTTTTATGTTTGTATGCCCTTTTGGTGTTATGTTTTTTTCCCCATCTTCGGTTGGGAGTCTTCGTTAAAGCGCCGGGATACTCCAGTGGAGTGGCCGTGCGCTATAGAAGTGTACAAATAACATAACATAACATAACATAACATAACATAACATAGCTCTTTTCAGAGCTACCCTACCTCTGATCATTTAAAACGTTTATCTTTTTCTAATTTTTTTTTTTTACCAAAGTACGCTCCCCGGTTCGCTTACCGGTGCGCGTACTGGGCGCTCCCCCCGCAAAATTTTCAAAAATGTTATTTTTTTATTTTTGCATATATCAGCGTCCTAATCCCCCCTCAGAAAACCTAGAGGGTCACAAAGTGTCTACTGTGCCCCCTTCTACCCATTCTGAACATTGTTTGTCCTCCATCTTATGTCTCAATTCTACCGATACACAAAATGGAGGACTCCCGTAACGCTGCCGGTTCGCGTACCGGGGAGCGCACCGGTAAGCGCTCGATAAAAAAAGGTGGGAAAGTAATTTACAGAAAAACCACTACAGACACTTTCATCAAATATAGAATAGGCCCTACTACATAGCAGTCCCTACCATTTACCCAAATTTGATGGAATTCCATTGAGAAAATTATGCTGTAAGCCTGACTAAATATCCTGAGGTAAATTACCTAACAAAAACACTTATGAAGTGTTAGAATTGACAACCAATCAAAATGCTACGTTCAATATCTTCTATTATTTCATGACATTTGATTGGTTATGTACCTGAATATATATAAAGAAAGAGAGAGAAACACAGCTATTTTAACTACTACTTCCTGAAGTACATATCAAGTGCATTTCAACTGAGAACTTAAACGTCTTTTTGAAAGGTAAGATGTTATTTTAAAAACTGAAGTATGTTCTGCACTTTAAGTTAATTAGGAAAACATTTTCTGATAGTTATATACTATACCTCTGTAATAGTTATAGAATAAGATAGACTTTTCTGTTTTAGTTATGGATGGTGTTAGGCTTGTCTTGTATAATTAAGAATTAACTTAGGCTTTATCACATACATTTTTATATATTTCTACTTCCAGTCTGATACCATACACTGCCCAAAGATAAAATCACTGTTTAAAAAACAAAACTACATGTCTGTACTTAAACCCAACAGTGCCCTATCTGTACTGATACATTTTTTTAAAATTCATTTTACAGCACAAAAATGGAGGGAGAGAAAAAAAATAACTTCGAAATTGTTGCAGAAAGCAACAAAGATACAGAAATTGACTCTGAATTCTTTCATGAATCACAGGACTTTGAACTTCTGCAATGTGTAGAATCAGTAGATTACCTAATTGAAAATGAGAACAATCCTGACAATGAATTATTAGAAGTTCTTTTTAATTTTGAAAACGAATCAGAAAAATAAATTCATATTTAATAGTTCAAAAATTGTTTGAGACATTATTCATTTTTATATGTATTTTTTAAACTAGTAGCAAATTGATTATAATGTAAAATCAGACTTTAAATATACTGTGCAACTTTTTTGTGTTACATAGTAAGTTTGCTCATAGTTACTTCCTTTCTTCCACTATATTATCTCCAATGAGTATTTAACATCTCTTTATCATCTCCTGCCTCCATGGTGTTTCTGCTTTCCTGACAGACTACGCTATGAATTCCATATACCACAATACCTTCTGAAACAACATGCAAGATATCTACAAAGAAAACAGTGTATTTTTATTTTTAGACTCTGCATTGGTACCTACATGTTGGTACTTAAAAAAAAAAAAAAAAAAAAAAAAGAACAATCAATAAACATACAATATTTGAACATTCTTTCATCCTATTTTCCCAATATTACGCTCCCCGGACCGCTTCCCGGTGCGCGTACCGAGCGCTCCCCCCGCAAAAAAATGATAATAAAAGTTAATATTTTTTCCCCGCAGGGCCCTTTTAAAGCCCCCTCATCATACCTTGGGGGTCAGGGAGGATGTACTCTGCCCCCTTATGCTCATTTCCCCCTTTGTTTTTGCCCCATCTTGTGTCTCGATCCTACCGAGACACAAGATGGTGGCCGCTCCGGTCTGTTTAGAATGTTCACAGTCACCGGGGAGCCAATCTGCTTCTCCTAGCGAAGTTCCTTTACGCGTCAGGTACGCGGACCCGAGCGCTAACCGGAGCGCTGTTACAGATATATCTGTTTTTTAAAACGTTAATTTCTCAAAATCCACTAGAGCACATATATTGAGACATAGCAAAGGCACGTCGGGCAAACCATATCTACAATTTTGCCAAGTTTTGTGTAAATCCATTCAGCCGTTCGAGCTAAAAGTGATTCCAACCGCCCTATGGAAAAATGAATGGGAAAAACACGTTTTGGGACCCCCCTTTTTTCTTGGCCCCTCCTTGACAAACCCCCCCAAATTTTCTGGGGCTGCTCAGAAACAAAATGTGCCATTTTCCTGAAAATATCAGCCAATTCCGTCCACAAATACCAAAGTTATTCGACATAGAATTTTCAGAAATCCCATAGGAAAAAAATCCTAACTATATATACCTACTGGCGAAAGTTTTGGGGGATTCGTCAAGTGGGGGATGAGAAAAAAGGGGGTCCCAAAACGTGTTTTCCCCATGTTATTTTCCATAGGACGATTAGACACGGCTACAGCCCGAACCGCTGAACGGAATTACACCAAACCTGGCAAAATGGTAGGGACTGGTACGCGGTACGCCCTTTTGTTTAAATGGTGTAAATCCCTCCAGTAGTTGTTGAGAAAATTGAATTTGAAAAAAATGTATATATCTATAGGCACGTACCGTGAGCGCATAGAGCGCATAGTGCGCACACCTTCCCGTGCGCAAGTGGAATTCTGATTTGCTGTTGGACGTCTGTCAACATTCGAATCGGTCGAAATCAGGAAGTGTTGGCCGCCATCTTGTCTTCGAGGCAGAAGTGAGACCAAACATGGGGAAACATGAAAAGGGGCCAGGGTGGAGCCCCCCTGACCCTCTAGGCCTTCTCAGGGGGTCCTGAAAGGACCCCGAAGGCGCCCCAATTATTATTTTTTTTAAAAAAAAATCGCGAGGTGCGAGCATGGTGCACGCACCCCACGAGATAGAAGAGTGATGAAAACTTTAGTGGAGAACATGAAAAGGGGGGAGGGTAGAGTTTTCCTGACCCCCTAGGCCTTGTCAGGGGTAAAAAATACTTTTTTTTTGTTCTTTTTAAAAATCGCGAGGTGCGTGCACAGTGCGCGCACGAATTAAACAATTGATAAAAAAATACAATTAAAAATCAAGTTTGAGTGTTTAGATGAAATCTTTTTTTTCTTCTTCTTTTTGTTTTGTTTTTTTGGTCATTTTTGGAACAGTTTTATATTTTTGGTAAATTTTTAGGGGGAGAAAAAATTAACAGGGAATCAAAAATTGTTCAACAGGAGCAAAGAAATGGGGAAAAATTACTGCTGGGTAAAGCAGCAGTGTGCCTGCTTCCTCCGCACGACGAGTTCAATGCTCTGCTTCAAATTAACAGGGAATCAAAAATTGCTCCACAGGAGCAAAAAAATGGGGAAAAATTACGGCTGGGTCGAGCAGCAGTGTGCCTGCTTCCTCCGCACGATGAGTTCAATGCTCTGCTCCAAATTAACAGGGAATCAAAAATTTCTCCACAGGAGCAAAAAAATGGGGAAAAATGACTGCTGGGTCGAGCAGCAGTGTGCCTGCTTCCTCCACACGATGAGTTCAATGTTCTGCTCCCCATAGCAAAGGAGCTCATTACATTTTTTATATACAATTTTCACGTCGGCAAACTCTGGCTGGATATTGGGCACCAGAGATGAGGATGTACCAGAAGATGTACCCGGTGTTGCCGTTGATGTGCTGGGGCCAGCAAATCCACGATTTCCTGCAAGATCCCTTGTGCACGCCTGTGCATAGTTGTTGGGGTGCAGTTTTTCCATGTGGCGGGCAATTCCAAAGCTATAATGCTTTGAGGGATTCCCTCTGCTCAATGTGGTGTCGCAAATCCTGCATGTGCCTTTCGCCGCATTTACTTTTTTTGGTCCTTGTGGATAGGAAAAAATTGCCAAACAACACTCTCCTTTTCTTTCTTCTGAGGTGGCTGCTCAGACAAAAGGTCAATGTCTGAGTCAGACGAAGAAGGAGGAGCAGCTGCAGACATTTCCACCAGGAAACAGGGTCCAAAAGCAAGCTGGATGTCAGTGGAGGTGTTGCTCCCAACAAAGGCAAAGTGAAAGTGAGAGAAATGGGTCGGGTCTTTAAATAGTTGCAAAAGAAACTATTGTAAACCAATTAAAAGTGTTGTTTTAGAGTCACATGACTTTGTGTTCAAGTCACTCACATGTCTTGACGTGCGTGCACCTTGCGCGCACCCTCGAGGCAGAAGTGACTTGAAAACAAAAGTGGATAACGTGAAAAGGGGGTAAGGTGGAGACTCCCTGACCCCCTGGTTCTTCTCATGGGGGTCCTCGTAGGACCCTGAAGGGCAAATTTTTTTTATTGTCTTTTTGCGCGGTGTGCCCATGGTGCACGCACCCTTATTCGCCATTTTGTATTTCTGAGGTAGAAGAGAGCTAAAAACAAAAGTTGATATTGTGACAAGGGAGCGGGGTAGAGTCTTCCTGACCCCCTAGGGTTTCTCAGGGGGTCCCTGAAGGACCCCTGAAGGACAAAATAATATATATATTTTTTTTTAATCGCGAGGTGCGCGCACGGTGCTCGCACTCTTTAGCCGCCATTTTGTGTAGTTTCAGAAGAGAGTGAAAAACGAAAGCGAAGAATGTGGTAGAGGAGGCAGTGTAGAGTCTTCCTGACCCCCTAGGCCTTCTCAGGGATTGCCGGCTGTTGTTGGCTCAATGCTACTGGCTGATGTGTGTGGCACGTGTATTGTTTTCCACTTACCTCATGTCTATTTTGATTCTTGAGTCTTGTACGGTGTTGACTAGCGGTGTGTTTTTGCTGTAATTGCATCCCCTGAAAGCTAAATGTCACCCTCTTGTGTCTTTCTAGGTTCCTTCACCCCATCAATGTCTCGTCACAATCAGAGTTTGTGGTACATTGGAATCAGGGTTGACATTGTACATACTGTGATAAACATGGAACTGACACAAAGGCATGGGTGTGTAAATAGTGTTTATTTTCTAATAAATTGGGGAAAAATTATAGTGGATGTAAGGACATTTTTGCATAGTGAGTGTATGAGTTGTCAGTGATGGTAAATAAGACGAATAGAGTAGTCCCCACATTAACGAAACTACACAATCCAACAAACTCCTGCCATCAATATGGCAATCTGAGATATGATAATTAACAAAGTCAATGTACAGGGCAACACATGTACCATCATGGCTGGCTCAGCGACTTTGCTTTGGTTGGTGCTTTGCCACATGATCCTCCCGTTGTATTTCTCGGACGGCCACTCTTGCTTTTGGCAGGGGGAGCCTCTGCTGCAGGATCAGAGGTGTCTGAGGCGTCATTGTCTTGCAACTCACCCATCTCTGTGGCCACAGCTGAGGTGGTGTGTGTTTCAGCAGGCTGGCCACTGAAGGCGGGGTTGAGCCATCAGTTGAGCAGCATTTCTGTCCCTCAGAACACCCATAAGCTGGCCCATGAGATCCACCAGTTGTCCCATTTGTCTGTCCATGGACCTCTGCAGCAGGTGGAGCTCCTGTAGTTCTTCTACAACCTATCCCATCTGTTCCTGATTCTGTTGATATGCACCAAGGACTCTTGCAACAATGGCCAGGGCTTCTGTCCAAGTATCCTCATGTGATTGTGCGCCAGTTGCCCTCCCACCTGCCCTGCTGACACGGACCTGTGGCATTGGCTGTTGACGCACCTGCACACTCTCTCTGGCATCCTCGGCTTGTGTGGTGGTGTTGGTAACCACTGAGCCAGGGACATTGTTGCAGGCAGCAGTGGTGATGGTGGAGGTGGCTGCAACACAGGCTATTGTAGCAGGGGTCTGCACAGTGGTTGTCACTGGTGTGTTGATTGTGATGGTGGCGGTGGGGACAATGAGGCCCTGAGACGGAGTGGAATCTGGGTATTTTCTCTGATTCCTCACTTTCTTTTGACCTCCATGTAAGAAATATGGCAGGCTGCTGCTTCAATATCATAAAATCCTTGAAGAAATGTTTTGATTTTCTTCCTATCGAAGCTAGAAAGTCTGTCGCAGTCTCTGTTATACTCTCTTGCCTCGATTATTATAACGGGCTGATGGCAGGGGTAAAGAAACAAACGCTAAAGAAGTTACAGAGCGCCCAGCATGCAGCAGCGCGACTGGTGCTTAAACTTCCTAGAAAATCTTCAGCGACTGCAGCTCTTAGAACTCTGCATTGGTTGCCGATCCACAAAAGAATTCTTTTTAAGATTCTACTGACCATTTTGAGATCTCTAAATGATATCGGACCAAGGTATCTAATAAATAGGTTTACCCACTATGATCCCACCAGAGCTTTGAGGTCGGCAGGGCATAATCTTGCTAACATCCCGAAATTTCTTCGAAAAACGAAAGGAGGCAAAACACTAGGTGTTTTGGCCTCCAAGGCCTGGAATTTGATGCCAAATGATCTTAGAATGCAACCTACAGAGGCCGCTTTCAGGAAAAGGCTTAAAACTTGGCTATACAATCTAACAGACACCTATGTGCTGAACATCATCTAGTGCCTCCTCACAGTTCTTTTCTACCTTTCCATAGCGCCTGGATGCTCCTTTTGGAGCGACAGTTTCGCGCTTTACAAATACCACATAACATTAACATTAACATACAGGAATTGCCTGGTTCCCATTTATTACAAGCATATTATCAATATTTTTACTTCCACATAGTCTACTAAACCCTATAAAGTATTGTTTTCATCAGTTATACTTATTTCTACTTGTAATGTACTTGTATGACGATGTTGTGGGTGTGATATAATTGTCATACAATATAAAGCATGCAGTATACCGGGGGTACACCTGGTGTATAACTTCCTTTTTGTCCACTCATTTCTGCATGTTAAGTACAAAGCCCTGCCATATCCCGCCAACATACACACTGAGCATGGTATGTAGGAGCTGGTGCTTGTCCACCAGTCCTTGCCCACTGAAGCATTATGTGGAAGTCTCAACCAGTTGGATAAACAAGGGTTCTGGATACAGTGGCCATCTGACAGTGGTGAGACAGACATGGTAAGATGTGCTTAGAATCCCATGTAGGATAATATAGGCATATTTTCATTATTGCATTATATATGTATGTATGTATGTATACTGTATTAAACAGTATAGAGAGAAACAAGGGTACCCAAATAAGTGAACCTGGGGTGGAGAAGTGTTTTAGAAAAACAATGGTTCTGGTGTGGCCAAAAAGTCCATACAAAAAGTCACCCTGTGACCCTGTGGGGGGCAATGTATTTGAGATTAGGAAGTGAATTTCTCTAGGGAGTGATGAACAATGTACACAGGGAAATATAGGTCAGTTTATGAGAGATATCTATTTCCAAAACAATAGTATTCAGGTGCTTACACAGTAAGTGAACATTAGCGTGACATGAAAGGTGATGGTGATATTAAAATAAAGACATTGCATTGACAACAATGATAGAGACTCCTCCCGAACTGTATTTTACAGAGTGAGAGGAGTTCATGTTGGAGGGGGTCGACGGTGTTTCGATCTCAATTATTAAAGATCATCTTCAGGATATGTAACAGGTGAGCAGGCTGAACTCGGGTGTTGTTGCGGTTTGAATGGGCAACACTGGAAATTATAGTAAACTTATAGTAAACTTCAGAATTTTGGAACACGGCGACCCAGGAAACATATTTACGGCTTACTTCCCCACTCTACAAATACCTGACTGCGAGTGATCCCCTCCGGTGTATGGTTCACTGTAACTACTCCCGGGCTTTATTACACTGTTCGTCACCACACGAGTACGACAGTTACCCAAGTCGCCTAGAGCTTTTAGAGAACCACCCACTTACCTCATATCCACCATCTTACTTTTGACACTGACTCTTCACTGCCCAATATATAACTATTTCCGGTCAAGAGCCCCGCCGGCGCTGAAATATCACTGGTGGGGCACCCTGATGAGTCGATTGAAAATTGTACCAATGCGATGAAACACGCGTCGGCTGGCTATAGAATGATTAAGCATTCGGAAATCACAACAACGATTGTTTTTTATATCTGATTACTCAAGCTGTCTTGATTACTGCATCATCATCTATATAATGTGTTCATTACTGTACATTGCACTCCTGGTGTGTGCATAGGTACCTCTTCGATAAACTTCACGTTTGTGCATGGTAAAGATGAGAAGGCTTAATAAATTAGCCAGTGTCTCTAGGAACATCTGTGGTTTGTTCGGCTGTGAAAATCAGGGCCGGTAAATTATTTTGGTCAAACCCAAGTCACTGAATGAATTCCAAAGAGCGGAGAGCTGAGCTTGTCCAGCTTCTACCGCTGCCTGCGCTGAGTGTGAGCGCTGAAGTTTACTATGATTTCCTGTGTGCCGATTCAAATCCGAATTCAACTATTGTTTTGGAAATAAATATCTGTCATAAACTGACCTATATGTTCCTGTGTACATTGTTCATCACTCCCTAGAGAAATTCACTTCCTATTCTCAAACACAGTGTCCCCAACAGGGTCACGTTTTGCAGGGAGCTTTTGACCACACCTGAACCATTGTTGTTCTTATATAATAAACAAGCACTGAGGCCAGTTGTTTTGTATGTAGGGCACACTTTGCTATAACAGTCTTTATTATTCTGTCATGGCAATGTCATGGCAACTGACATACTGGCAAGCACCTATGGGTATGGTATGAATGAATGCTTTTCATACATGGTGATAAGAAAAATACAATTGATAAATTGGGGAAACTAGGCACTTTCGTACTTTGCACACAATATGTTGTATGTACCAGCCATGGTCGGTGCAGGTAAGAGTGGTGGGGCGATGTCGGGATGGGGGGGTTGTGAGTCAACAAATGACGTTGATAGAAAACAAAATAAAGAAAAAAAGAAAAACATTTACCTTGCGCTCGCTGCATTGCCGGCTCAGCAATGCGGTGAGTGCAAAGTAAGTGTTTTTCTTTTTTGCAATTTTTTTTCCCTTGTCGGTGTCTGTCGACTCACCACCCCACGACGCGTCCCATCACACTTACCTGCACCGGCCGCGACTGGTTTGTACCATGAGCACACTGTTCTTCTAGACATAAGCATATTTTGCTGCTATTGAACAATATTGCTTCTATGGATGGTGTAAAACTCTGAAGTTTTGAAATTTTACACAGGTTCCCAATTCATAAATTCCAGAACAAACTATGAACAAACTATGACGTTTTGTTCAATGTGTATTACACAAACAGTGACAAACCGCATGAGTCTGACTTACTTTATGTGTGTTGTTTGTTTTAAGTCTGGCATTAATAGATATTGTAATAACCCAGTCTAAAGCAATATTGCATGATTCAATAGGTTTGATAATATACATCAGTAGCCCCACAACATGCATATATCAATAGGTCTAGTGAGGAGCATCATCAGCCATACACTGCATATGGTTCTAATAATGAGAAGTAGCAGCACCACATAGTTGAGGTATAACATAAGGAAAATCAGTAAAGTAAGTCATGCCACTATAATGTAACAAGAATCAGTGAATCTCAACTGCTAGAACTTTGCACAGTCTACCTTGACAGGCACGTAATAAATACCCACAACAGGTGTTATTTTCTATTTATTTTGCAACTTATACCGCGCAAACTAAAACCCGAAGGTGTCAAGGCGCCTAGCAAAAACAAGATCAAAAAGCGGGCAGTAATGCACTTACATGTACGCTTGAACAAAGAGGCGAGTTTTAAGGGCTGCTCTGAAAGTTTGGAGGGAGGGGAGGGACCTAAGTTCTAATGGAAGATCGTTCCACCATTTAGGGGCCAGGAGGGAGAAAGCCTTACCACCCCATCTGGCTTTCCGAGTACGGGGGATGTGGAGGAAGGAGTGATTGGAGGAGCGGAGGCTCCTGCCAGGATTGTAGTATGTCAGGATGGCTCTGATCCCTGTGGGGCTGCTTTTGGCCAAGGCTTTATAGACCATACACATGGACTTGAAGACAATCCGCTCCTTAATCGGAAGCCAATGCAACTGCTTCCTGGCCAGCGTAGCCGAAGAGCGACGGGGAAGATCAAGGACAAATCTAGCTGCTGCATTCTGTACTACCTGCAAGCGCTGCATCTGACTCTTATTCAGTCCAGCATACAGCGCATTGCAGTAGTCCAGGCGCGATCCCAATAGGGCAACAGCAAGTTGTCTTCTTGCCGGCTGGGAAAGATAGTTCCTTATTTTCCTGAGAACATGAATTATGCCCCAACAGGTCGATACCGTCCTGTTGACTTGCTGGCGCATGTCCAGGGTAGGGTCAATCATCACCCCAAGGTTTTTGGCTGAAGAAGTAGGTTTGGGGCACAGACCAAGCGAGTCGGGCCACCACTCCATGGACCAGATATCTTCCCTTCCACCGAACACCATCACCTCGGTCTTCTCCCCATTCAATTTGAGTGAATTGTATATCATCCACTGGCCGACGGCCTCCATACAGGATCTAAATCTGGAGGCGGTCAGCTCAATTGACTGGGAGAGAGACACGAGGATCTGTGTGTCGTCCGCGTAGGAGACTACCTCCATCCCAAAAGATCTAATGAGTCTGGCAAGGGGGGTCACATAGATGTTAAAAAGGGTGGGACTAAGCGCCGACCCTTGAGGGACCCCGCATTGCACAGACAGGGATGGAGATAGAAATGTTCCCAACATTACCCTCTGCTCCCTATGATCGAGAAAGGAAGAGAGCAGACTCAGGGCTGCCCCCCGAACCCCAATCTCGCCCAGTCGAGATGTTAAGACCTGGGGAGATAGGGTATCGAAGGCAGCTGTGAGGTCCAGAAGGATCAGGAGGGATGTCCGACCCTCATCCACACTCATGCGGATGGAATCAAGAACCAGGGTGAGGGCGGACTCGGTGCTATGTTCCCTCCTGAAGCCATGCTGGGAAGGGTCAAGGCAGCCTGAGTTCTTCACAAAGGCCGCTAGATGCTCGTTAAGATGGGACTCGAGCATCTTTGCAGGGGCCGGAAGCAGTGAGATGGGGCGGAAGTTTTTTAAGACCCCAGGATCGAGGGAGGGTTTCTTAAGAAGGGGTTTAACCGCAGCATTTTTCCACTGCTGCGGAAAGACACCCTCCCTCATGGCCCCATTCATGATCTCAAGTAGAGGGGGTAGAAGAGATCCCCTACACTGCTTCAAGATCTTAAGAGGGCAAGCATCTAGTGGAGACCCTGACTTGGTTTTATCAAGCCGCTTGTCGAGATCTTGTAGGGAGAGCGGGGGGAAGGATTCCAGATAACCGGCCACGGGAGACTCTGCCGATGGGACATCAGGGACTACGGTAGCTGATGGCTCTGCCGTAGAAAGCCTCTGAGACTCCAGGGCAGTGTAAATGTCCGCTATTTTGGACTGGAAGAAGCGAGCGATGTCATTACAGAGCTCCTGAGATGGAACAACAGGATCGGGGACCTGAAGAGATGTGATAGAGTCCACGATCCTGAAGAGCTCTTTGGGAGATGAAAGGGAGGAAGTCAGGGCCACAAAATAATCTTGCTTGGTCCTGATAACTTCCGATTTATATCTCTTGAGCAGGGTTTTGTGAGCTTCCCTGTCTTTGAGATCCCAACTGGCATGCCATCGACGCTCCTGTTTCCTTACTTCCTGCCTAAGGAGTCTGAGTTGTTCAGAGAACCAAGGAGCTGATGGTCTTTTCCTTGCTGAATAGCAGGACCGAGCCGGCGCCAGTTCGTCCAAGGCCTCTTTCAGAATGTTATCATAATGTGGCACCGCTGAGGAAGGATCCATCTCCCGAATAGAAGACAGACTAGAAATCCAAGGGTCAAAAGAGTGTTCAACGATCTTTTTGAAGTTCCTACGTACTTCAAAAGTACTTGGGACTTTCCTGACACTTTCCTGACTAGGGAGGGCCACTTTGAAAGGCACAGCCAAGTGGTCTGACCAAGAGAGGGAGAAAGGAACCATAACTGAAAGTCTCAGGTCATTAGAGAAAATGCCATCGAGCGTATGACCAGCTCGATGGGTGGGTCCTTTCACCAGTTGAGTGAATCCACATGCTGTGAGAGCTTCCAGCAGCACGGAGGTGTCATGTGATTCTAATAGTTCCAAATGAAAATTAAAATCACCCAAAATAGTCAGATTCTCCCGACCAAAGTAGGGTTCCAGGAGTTGAAGCAATTTTAGACTAAAGTCCGCTCTAGAACCGGGCGGACGATAGACCAAAATCCCGTTAAATGGGGAGACATGGGACTCATGTAATGAGAAGTAGACCACCTGAGTAGCATCCTTGGGGTCGGATAACAGTGTGGTATGACAATGAAAGTTGTCCCTATGCAGGATGGCTAGGCCGCCACCGACCCGGCCGACTCTATCCTGCCGAGTCAGACAGTACCCATCAGGGACTGCTTCAATGAGGTCCGGACCAGAGGAGTCCTTAGCCCATGTTTCCGTAATAAAAGCCCAGATCGGATTCTTCTCCAAGATCAACTCCTTAAAAATGATATTGTTTTTAATAAGTGAGCGCGCATTAAGGAGCAGGCATTCTATACCCAGTTCACTAGGAGAGACCGGTGTGCAGGACTTCCGAGGAATGACGGACAGAGCGGGAATCATATCGACCGAGTCTGTCAAGAAGCACCCGCATCCCTTGGACACGATGAGGTCTTCTGGAGTGAGGCAGTAAAAGCAAGGAGCCGTTTTGGGTCGCAGACGTAGCATATCCCATAAGGAATATTTCAATATTCCATGGCCCACAGTATTCGACCTATAGGTCCCCCCGTCCAGCCCGTCCTTAGCGCGGACGGGCGCAGACGGGCTTGCCTCTGGCGCGCCTCTGGCGCGCCGCCGGCGCGCCCGCCCGCTGCGCGGACGGGCAATGTTGTTGTTTTTATACATACTTTAGGCGGGGCGGGAGGAGGGTGGGAGGTGCGCCGAGCTCTCCGGCGAGCCTGCCCAATCTAAAATGGCTGCCAAAGAGGAGTTCAAAGCTTCCCTGCTCCTCGCTAGAGCGACGCTGTGGAAAGGGGGTGCCTCAATGGAGTAGTCTCGCTGCAGGGGGTGTCAGGGATATTTAAAAACGCTCCCAATAAAATATGGTACAGTGTTTAAAAGTATTGTGAAACAATTAGAAAATCACTCGTTTTTAGCGCAGAAATGTAAATATACATTCCAAATTTAAGAACAATAACTTTCGATACTCATCAGAGTTTACATTTAAGGGCATATTATGAACAGTTGTGATCCATGGCAAGATGGAAATAAAGAAACAAAATATGGATCGTTAACATTTTGGGATAGGAAAAAGTGACACTCTGAGCATCTTTATTGTAATCGCGTAAAATCGCAAGAAATGTTTCATTGCAATGAATACCAAAAACCATTGAGCATCATCTATGGATGACCCCATGTTCTATGAATGTGATTGGACAAAGCAGTCACAATTTGAGTACCAACTTTTTGTGACCACTAAATTATTTGGCATTCCGACCTATTTACGAATATGTTGGTTCACAGTTTAAGGAATCAGAGTGGGTTCCAGCCTGAACCACCTAATGAGTACTAATGAGGTAGTTTGCAAATTACGACTCACTCCGATTGTAGGTCATCATAGAGATGGTAGCTTGCTTGGGTCAGCAGTCCATGTCTGGGGTCACTTTTAAAAAAGCAAACTTAGTTTTTGACCCCCAACAAACTTTTTTTCTAACATTTCCAAAGGGGAAGTGGTCCTAGAGAACTTCTTCCTTTTGCGAACAGACTACCCCGCTCTTTTAATGTGTTGGTAACTTTCAGTGTTTTGTGACCAAATGTCAGTCACACCCCTTCTAGATATTGCATTGTCATCCATATTTAAACACATTTAATGATTCTGAAAGGCTTTCACAAAGCATATATTTGTTTAGAATATAGGAAAATGGGTTTCCACTTTAACAAACTCTCTGATTTGTGATTCCAAGGTTTTTGCAAATGCTAAAACCTTTCACACATGCAGGCCCTTAAAGCTCATTTGCAAGTATTTCATAAGGAACCAAGGTAAAATAAAGATGGGTGACCTAAACAAATCATTCCAGAAATCTCACAAATGTTCCACCAATTTATCTTAAAAACAAAACTTCAGATGGATTGTGGTAAGGATCCAAAGTCACTCTCCAATCCCCTTTATGGAACAGTCCCACAATGTCCACAAGGTTGGGTAAAGAATACATTAAGACATCCTGGGAATTACCGTACACACACAGATGTTGGAGTGGGGGGTGAGAAGTGTTTCTTAGTGGTAAAATCTGTGAAAATGCACTAAGCGGTTCTCTCCTTTGTCGGTGTATTAATTTACACAGGGCATGCGATGGTTCCTCTACCAACTTATCCTGCCACCTGCAAGGTTCACCAGCTGCGGTGATGATCCAACTTTTGGACAACTTTCTAATGGAAGTTACCTCGTGTTGAACAATCACAGCTGCTGTGGCATGTTGCCAGGTTTACCCTATCTAGTAACTGTGTCAGCAAGCGTCACTTGCTGTATGCAAGTATTGTTTCCAAAAACCAAGAGAGACCGGGAGTCGCGGTTATGGCCTTCACTGAACATCTCTTCTATACGAATTGATACTTTAAGCGGAATGAAAGCCATTCTTTTACAAAAAACTGTGCCACTGACCTCGTCTAAAGAGACCTATGATCTGCAAGTCGCACGGACTTCTGCAGAGATACATGCCCTCTTAACTACAAATTGCCCTATACATTTCTCGGAAATGTTAAGTCGTATCTTAAACATATCTGAAACAAGCGGTATGGTACATGTATTTAAGACACTATTTTCAGGACTGTTAGCACCTTTTGAAGCAGTCCTAGGAATATTTCCAAACTTCGTGCACTCGGTGTTTGGCGGATTGCCTCTTATTTTGGGCAGGTATACTATTTTTGCTCCTACTGCTGCGATATGGCAAGTCAATCCACAAGCGACACTCAGTTCACCATGGAGACAACTCTAAAGGCGATGTAGTGTCGTGAGCGCATCGTCCACATTTTGGGACTACCTCGTCTAAGAGAATTGAATACCACATGGTTTCTATCATTCAGACCAATTTGGCAAGATTACATCTTACCTGGTCTGCGCTGTCTGCTATGCGAGAAGAATCCATGCTACACACATGTCTGACACTCCCATCATGATTGAAGTGGGTGGGAAGCGCACTCAGTTAAAGCAATGATTGCTGCTTTTTTGTAGATATGTGTGCTGTGTTAGAAGTATGTCTACTGGACATATGTACGTAAATGAATGTGAGTGGCCTAGACCCTGAGCAGGCAGCTAGGAGTCTAACACGCAACAACAGCAATACTTTTTGAAAACTTAACATTCAAATTAAAGACCCTGTACACATACAGTTAAACCATAAGCTTTTTCTTTGAGATCTGGTTTCTAATCATACATCTGATTACTGTGATGAAATCCCTAATAATACATTGAAAATGTAACAAACAATACCGAACATTTTCGACAATCCAACCCTATGCATTTCGGGACCTTCGTCCCTTAATCAGGGGTTATCTGTAACAAAAGAGAATAAAAAAAAACAAAGTCATTTTCAGCACAAGATAACTATGTTATGTGTGTTAGTAGGAACAAACATACACTGCCCATAAACTACTCCACACAGTGTTTAAATAAAACATCTTCAAGGAGTGTAAAAGTGACTGCAATGATGCCAGAACTTTCTGGAAATGTCAGAGTAGTTGCAGCTTGCAACTGTAGAAACAAAAAACGACAAGAATGAATGATGGGCATCCTCATGTGAACAGAAAAGAATCGTTCACAAGGTGGAATCTAAGAAGAACATACCTTTATATCAAAAATCTGTGGGACAATCGTCGTAAGGTAGTTACTCTGAGTGACGATCTGAGGGAAAAAATCACAATACATATACACGGACGTCATGAGCGTCTCTATGTCTACTCTTAGACTCTTACAGGATTCTTAAAGAGTGCTCACTGTAGAAGATACGCAATCCTACTTCCAAACTGTACTGTAAAGTGGCGGTATACTGCTGAATAAAAAAAGCGGCTTCAGAATCCTGTGGCTAAAAGAACGGCATATTATGCAGAAGTGCTGCCATGTAGGTGCAGGCTTACCTCTTAGCGAGTTACGTGAATACCAGCAAGGGTTTTGGGTCAATGTCGAAACTCCACGCAAGTGAACCATTGAATGCTGCAAGATAATGTCATAGCCGTCAAAAACGAAACAATCTAAATAAAGAGTCCAGTGTAATATCAAATGGTCATGGTCTTTCCAGGAAAGACGCGATGTTCGACGAGCTGTGTCAAAGACTAGCGGTCGCCATGTTGTTTACAGAAATCCGATCGGGTAAAAATACCTGACACGCGTAATAACGTCATCCAGAGATAATAACATGGAAAACAGACTAGGAAGTTACATTCTGTAGCAAAAATGAGGAAAATATTGTTGAATCAGTATCGGTAAAGAAATACTATGGATTCTGAGAAGTCGAATCCCAAAGTAAACAATTAACTGTCCAAATATAACGGTGTTCAGAGTGGTGCGAGACAGTGACAAGCGAATAAAAACAACGGACTCAGTAAGGTCACAGGACATATGTGTACACCCAAAGATGGTGCCCAAGTTGACGGACCATTCAAATAAGAAAACCTTATACCTATTGTGAAAAGTGTGTACAGGAACTAAGTTTGAACAGATATTAGTGACAGATTAGACAAAGTCACGTATTGTGCCCTGAATTACAATCACAAACAAACGCAACAATAGTGTGGGTAATCAACTAAATCACATATAAACATTATCAAAAGCGTATGTAAGAAAACTTTATGAACAATATGATGACAATCTCTGAATCAATGAAACCCTTGCTGATGTGTTTCAAGAATTGTGATGTGTGTCTATGGCATACTGTATGAGAGCCTAAGTCGAATATGTTTAGGAAAGGCAGTAGAATATTAGAGGAGTGTTAGAGAAAGCACAACATTTCCAATTTGTCATTTAATCCGAACGGAATCATAGTTTGTAAGTTTTGTATCCAAAAGATTTCTCTCTGGAGAAGTTTCTTTGAGTTGTCCGCTCCTGGTAATTTGGTGACCTGTTCTATAATCTGGAATTTCAATTGGGCTATTGTGTGCCGTTGTTCAGCCCAATGAGTAGCCAGTGGAGAAGTTAAGTTACCGGTGCGTATCCTGCTTTTGTGTTCTGAGAGTCGTGTTTTCATTCTTCTTTCAGTTTTCCCCACGTTCAATGGACCACATGTGAATTTGATTCTGTATACCACGTGTTCCAAATCACAAGTGGTGTGATTTTGTAGTTTGATATTGCTCCCCGTACGTGGGTGTAATAGAATGTCACCTAAGATTCCGTTGTTGCAGTATATGCAATTCCAACATTTATGGGTACCAAGTTTTGAGGATACTTTATCAGATACTGTTTTGCTTTCCTTAGAAAGAATTTCTTTGAGGTTTTGAGCTCTGATGTACGTGAAAATGGGTTTCTCCATGAATAGTTTCTGGAAGTCTACTTCAGTTTCCAGGAGGTCCCAGCGTTTCATGATGATTTGCTTGATGTCTCTAGATGCAGTGGAATATTTAGAAACAAACACAACCCGTTTATTTGGTTTTCTTTTGGTCTTTTCGAGTAATTGTGCCCTTGGCATCCGTTTTGCTTTCTCCATTTTGTTTCTGTTGTGAGAAAGTACCTTCACAATCTTTGGAATCCGATGAGATACGTCGGATGCATAAAAATTGAGATACCTGTAAATTGTTCAGAAGAGATTTAGGATGGAAGCTACTGAAAAGAAGAGCATTATTTTTGTCTTTTGGTTTCTTGAATACTCTTGTTTGTATGGTACCAGTTTCAAGTTCGATCAACACATCCAGGAAGGGTAGTGATTTCTTGCTGATGTTGTATGTGAATTGGATTCTAGGATCCACCAAATTCAAAGTACGTATGTTGTTCAGTAGTGTGGATTCAGAACCATTCCAAATTAAAAACATATCAAGTATTTATCTCCGGAAGAAAATTAGATCTTCCTTCAAAGTGGTGTCTGATAAGATTAAGTCATTTTCAAACTTGGCCATGAACGTGTTAGGGTAGGCAGGTGCTCCCGGATACCCCATAGAGGTCCTGTTCAATTGGATGAAAAACAGTTTTTTCCAGGTAAAGTAACTATTTTGTAAGCAAAATTCAAGAAGTTGCAAAATGAAGCATTTTGGTTTTGTCATAGTTTTCTTTGCTAAGTAGAGCCCATTTGACTGCTTCTAGTCCACTGGCATGAGGGATTGAAGTATAAAAAGCAACCATGTCAATGGTACAGAGGATCCAGTCTTCTGATACAAGTTCTTGGATATTATTTAAACTCCGCAAAAAGTCTGTGGTATCCTCAATATATGAAATGAAATGAAAAATTGCATTTGTATAGCGCATAACCGGCCTGGGGCCTCGCAGCGCTTATATATCCAACGTATTTCTTTACCAATACTGATTTAACTATATTTTCCTCATTTTCGCTACAGAATGTAGCTCCTTAGTCAGTTTTCCATGTTGTTATCTCTGGATGACGTTATTTTGCGTGTCAGGTATTTTTAACTGATCGGGTTTCCTTAAACAACCTGGCGACCGCTAGTCTTTGACACAGCTCGTCAAACATCGCGTCCTTCCTGGTAAGACCATGACCATTTGATATTACACTGGACTCTTTATTTAGATTGTTTCGTTTTTGACGGCTATGATATTATCTTACAGTATTCAATCGTTCACTTGCGTAGAGTTTGCATTCAATTGTTCACTTGCGTAGAGTTTTGACATTGACCCAAAACCCTTGCTGGTATTCACGCAACTCTCTAAGAGTTAAGCCTGCGCCTACGTGGCAGCGCTTCTGCATCTTATGCCGTTCTTTTAGCCACATGATTTTGAAGCAGCTTTTTTTGTTCAACAGGATACCCCCACTTTACAGTACAGTTTGGAAGTAGGATCGCGCATCTTCTACGGTGAGCACTCTTTCAGAATCCTGTACGAGTCTAAGAGTAGACATAGAGATGGTCATGACGCCCGTGTATACGTATTGTGATTTTTTTCCCCTCAGATCGTCACTGAGAGTAAGTACCTTACGACGATTGTCCCACAGATTTTTGGATATAAAGGTATGTTCTGCTTAGATTCCACCTTGTGAACGATTCTTTTCGATTCGAATGAGGATGCCCATCATTCATTCTTGTCGTTTTTTGTTTCTACAGTTGCAAGCTGCAACTACTCTGACATTTCCAGTAAGTTCTGGCATCACTGTTGTCACTTTTACACTCCTTGGTGATGGTTTATTTAAACACTGTGAGAAGTACTTTATGGGCAGTATTTGTTTGTTCCTACTAACACACATAACATAGTTATCTTGTGCTGAAAATTCATTTGTTTTTCTTTTATTCTCTTTGTTGTTACAGATAACCCCTGATGAAGGGATGAAGGTCCCGAAATGCATAGGTTTGGATTGTCTAAAATGTTCTTTATTGTTTGTTACATTTTTAATGTATTATTAAGGGGTTCATCACAGTAATCAGATGTATGATTAGAAACCAGATCTCAAAGAAAAAGCTTATGGTTTAACTTTATGTATACAGAGTCTTTAATATGCATGTATTGTTTTTAAAAATTATTGCTGTCGTTGCATGTTAGAGTCCTAGCTGCCTGCTCATGGGCTAGGCCACTCACATTCATTGACACTCTCATCAGTCATGCCAACGGATGTTGATACTTTGCTTGAAACAGTAACTACCCATGCTTCACATCTATGTGCGGTTGATCTTCTTAACAAGGTAATCCAACTTTCACCTACAATGGTAGACAACTTTTTACAGACTTAGAGAAGATTTGATGTTTTCCCCAAACAATAATACTGACTTTTGATTTGCACACAGTGTTCTGAGAGACTCGGTATTCGAGGTATTCGACCTTCATTTTTCAAAACAAAGTTTTAACTTTGGAACTCTTTTTCCTATGATTAATTTTTTTTCTCCAAATTTGTATTTTTCATTTTTGGGCACAAAGTAATCTGCTTAAAGTAGAACTATTCATAGAGAACTAGAATTCTTTGAAAAACTTCCAGAGACAATATTTGACCTCATCCTCATACCAACAGTTATATATAATATGACATGAAATGGTTTCAGCACCTTTTTTTCTATATTTACGAGCCATTTCACAAATGTATTTTCATGACTCATTCAGATAGCATTTTTTCAAATGTCTACATATATGCTTAGAATAAAACATTGCTTTAAATGCGTACAACACCAATGCGCTTTTGTGTACAACCAGTAACATTGCATTTTGTATGTATTTTGGGTGGGTTTTAAACACTTGTTGTATAGATAGTATTTAGATACGTTTATTCATGTTTAGAACATAGTATTTTAGTAGAAGTCAATCATAAGAAACTGGAGTGAGTGTTGTATGGCATTTTAGATTCTGAATGGATTTTCCCGATTCATGCCCTTATATAGGTACAATTCATGTTGCCCTTATATAGGCATAGAAATCCAGTCCTTATTTAGGCATAGCCCATGCAACCCAAATGCAAGCATTGCTACTTCCATCCGTTCACCAAACATCACAACAATTTCTTAGAAAACCAGCTTAAGAGGTAAGGGACTTCCCCTTGCTTGAATATTGATTTCTCCAAGAACTCAGTTAGTTTTACAATAAACAACTATTCCCAAGGGGTTCATTCTTGGCGTTCATATGCCCGAATTTACGTCAAACATGGCATTCCTAAACACCTTCAAGGTATAAATATACCTTCACTTGCTATGGCAAAGCACAGTGGTTCAGAGCAGTTCGACGACCTACTTGCCTGACGCAGCTCGCTACAGCAAGTGCTGAAGGAAGCCGACTCTCCAGCCGACGCACTAATCAGGAAGCGGCCCTCCTCTGCTGAGAAATCCAGCTCCAGTGTTTCTGACTCCCCTTGCGGGGTGTTGGGAAATCGAGTCCCGAGGCAGAGATACCAGACCTCCTTCATTCCAAGGTATAGAGCTGATTGGAACCTAGAGAAACCTTTGGTAGATTCTTTGCAAAAAGTAAACCTATGCAAAAGACCATACTTACTTCTTCCCTCATCTAGACCTAGGTTAGGTACATTGGGATAGGCGTATTTTAGAAGCACCAGTTGAGTATTTTAGTCTATCTTATTTATATCTGTATTTTTATATGGCTTAGAAACCATACAATGCTAATACAGTATTATTTTCTACTACTATTCTCACTGTATGCATTATACTTTGCATTTTGTCTAATGATTGTAGCAGTTCACCTCTCTTGCATGAGAAAGAAGACTGTTCAATAAACCTTTTATTGAAAACGACCGTCTCACTATTTCTCTGCAACTTGGTAGAAACGAAGCATGCACGATTGACTGAGTGAAATACTTATCTATTGTTTCTACGTCTCTGAAGATAGTTATTCCAGTCCTAGGGAAACAAAGTTGTTATGCAGTTGTCAGAAACTAATCCGTTCTTGTGATTCCAAGAAAGTTTATAGTGATCTCTGAGCTAGATGGCACTCACAATTGTTTGGTATATTCGAAAGAGAAAAGAATTGAAAACCTGGCTCTCCTCCTAGATCTATTCTTGGCTCATCTCCTATTTAAGGACTGTCTGCATGCGCCATGAGACTCCCTTGGACGTGATATGTGCGCAATACAAATGTCCAGACTAGAATAGACTAGACTAGACCTACTGACCTAAGTCCCACGTCATATCTATAGGATATATTATTCCAATGCTCAGAGCCTATTGGGAATATAGGAACTACACTACAGTAAAGGCTCATTCATTGTAAAAAAAAATGTGAAGGAAAGATATGCATGGTCAAGGCATGTGTTGCAATGAAATGCCTTGCATCATCATACATCCACTTTTAACACCAGGGAGACGGAGAACATAAGAATTTCCTAAACATGGAGAGAGATTGCTCAAAATGAGCAAAGACAAGCCACTGCACAATCTGCCAAAGGGAACACAATATTTTCTCAAGAGATCCTAAATTTAACCAATACTGAATCCAAGGCTTTCGACTTACCACACCCTAAATGCCATGTGGTCATCTATAGCTAAAGGGTAATAGACATGGCGCTGAATATGACAAGCAGCATCCCACCAAATTCAGTATGAATGGCAGAGGACCAGTGGGATCAAGTGCAATCATTCAACGTTTGGTGTAATCAAAGTCCCTGTAACTCCTTTACACAAACTTATACACACATTTTCGACCTACGGGAGCCATTTGTAATAAAAACGCCTCTCTTTTTATGCCAAAATTAGGGTACACCAGAGTCTGCACCAGAAAATTACATAGTAGGGGCTTATTTGAATGAAAAACTTGTCCTAAGCCTTATACAAGATATAAAGTCACTTGGATCCTGTTCAGTAGCACAATAAGTGCAAGAAGTGCTACTCATCAAGGGCTGGGCAGCAGGACACTTTGTGAAAGACGAGCAAGTCTTCAAGGCCATGTGATGCTTGATAAGGCCAACAGCTCTCTCAGTATTAGATCACCTACAAAAAAGGCATGTCATACGGGTCATGTGCAGTTGAAATGTTGAAAAGCAAGTCACCGGGACCATGTGCAGTAAGAGATTAGGTGTGACCAGAGATTGTACCAGGTTCATGTGCAGCTAATGATGATCACTATTATTATGTCAACCACCATCAGCTCACTAGTGCCCAAAGTGACCATCTTGCACTGTGCCACTATGAAAACTATTTCCAGTCCTATGATTTTATGTGACAACTTAATACATTTAGTATGCTGTATTCTGGATTTTCTTCCATGACCTATTTAGACAAACTCACCAAACAGGACTGGACCGTATTGCAAGTACCATTCACACTAAAAGTCTTCAAAGGCCCAAGTGTAAGTATTGCAGGAGGGTACTAGGAGTCTGGTAACTCTAACTAATTCCTTGAAGCCTTTATATATGGATGATATGTATAAATGACAATGGAGGGGTCCAGGGGTTGAATTACACATAATACTCTGAGGGTGCAACAGACGTTTTTGCTTGCTATTTGCACCCCTGGAGCTCTATGATATTACAGAAGAGGTTCCAGACGTTTGTGTGGCCCCCTTCTGTAATACTGATAATGCAGGTGCACATGTAGCACCTCATAAACTATAATGGGGTTACCCAGTGACCCTCAGAACCTGGGTATCTGAAATGTATGATAAAGGAACCTCGGGGTTCTCATTGACAGGGATCTGTCGATGAAAGACCAAGTTAATAAAGTCTCAGCCACCTGTTTTACTATTCTTAGATGGCTGAGAAAGATCTTCTGGATTCTGCCATCTGACACCCGGAGATCTGTTGTGACGGCCTTGGTGACCTCTAGATTGGATTACAGTAATGTGCTCTATCTGGGGGTTACCAAGGCGGTCTTGCGTCGTCTCCAATTGGTCCAGAATGCTGCTGCCCGACTCCTGTGTGGATGTCGGAAATATGATCCTATCACGAAACGAATTAAGCAACTTCATTGGCTTAATATCGAAAATCGTGTAAAATTTAAGGCACTATGCTTTATGCATAAGATCAAAATTGATGTTGCTCCTACTTATCTTCGAGCACTCGTCAAGCCTTATTTACCCATCCGCTCACTCCGTTCTTCTTCCCAACATTTGTTCTGTGTACCTAGATTCAGACTTTCTAGAATGGGAGGCCTTTCCTTTGCTGTACTGGGACCCAAATTGTGGAACTCTCTTCCCATGGATTTACGAATGGAGCAGTGCCATCTCCGTTTTCGAAGAGCCTTAAAGACCTGGCTATTTGCCCAATAATTCTTCTCTTCAGGATCAACTATGTGCTGACTGTTAATTAGCGCCGGGAAACCCTTATGGGTAGCTGTCGCGCTCTATAAGATTAATTAATAAATAAATAAATAAATAAATAAATGTCGGGAGTAGAATAATTACTTTAAATTTATCATAAACATTTATACATCAAGAAAGAACGCACTAGTTTGACTTAATCAAGAGGAATTGTATTACCAACTTAATTAATTTTTCTTTTTACAATTTTATCTGATTGTAACATAGTCAGGCTGTCACAGAAAAGAAAACATTTTTGATAAATAATGCAAGGTAAACAAATCTGTGATAAGGTGAATAAAATATATACATTGCTGTACAAGAAGTATCTAAAATGTTAATTCAGTAGACATAAATCCCTATGCACTTAAATCTCCAATCAATATGCAGTTTTGCTTTTCACGTAGAGTGGAGAGAGTAGGGAATAGATTGTGTAGGCACATCAACATTTTGCATGATTCAAGTGGAGTCACAGCGGGTTTCTTCAGGACAAGGGGGGGGCAGCCAGTGAGGCTTTCAACCAAGAGCCTGATGAGTGCTTCAGTTAGTGATCCACCAGGGGTTGGATTCTTGTCAAGCATGAAGACATGCATCAATTTTAATCCACTGAAGGTTGGATTTCAGGAGTATGAGTCAGATTCTTAGAGCACTGATGTTGATGACTCACATCAGCTGTGGCATGAGTCAAAGTGCTCTGGCAGGCCGGCGAAGAAGTGAACAATATGTAGCACCAGCGCTATCTTTAGAGGGTGTTCCCTCATCTTCATCGGGGAGTGACCCCTTGCAAATGAGGGAATCACTTTACCTCAGTGCCCGCTCTGTATTTTGTAAGTATGCTCAGAGGCAATCATGCACTTAGGAGGTGCACTAACAGTGTACTTAAAAAAAAAATTGAACGCCAGCAGTGAGCCTCCGTTAGGCAGTCCTCATTAGAAGGGGAATGAGCCCATGGACCTTTGAGACACCACCTGCTGGCTGGCAGGTACAGTCATGCACTGCACTCACCTGAAGGGAATCTCTGATCTCTCTTCACAGTGCAGGCAGGTTACCGAGTACGCAGAGAAATAGGGAGCTGATTGCAAACATCTGTTCCATATTTCAATGTATCCACATTTTCGGCCTAAAAGAGCCATTTTTTATTCAAAATGCCTCTCTTTTTATGCCAAAATTAGGGCTCACCAGAGTCTGCACCAGAAAAGTTCATAGTAGGGGCTCATTTGGATGAAAAAATTGTCCTGTGCACTATACAAGATGTGCAAGTTCGAGGCTGCCCTGGGAGCAGCATGATGGCGCAGGATTACCAGCTCAGTTTACCATACTCACCTGGGCCCATAAACATTCACACTTTGAAACGGTAATCAGAAATTCTTCCTGCCTATCAGACCTTTAGGACTTATACCTGTACACCATGACTTACCAAATCCTTGTCACTTGTGCTCTAAGTCCTAAATCTAATGAATCAACGGAGTTAGAATAATAGGTAGAGAAAAACTTTTACCTTTATGAAAATAATCACAGACTCGGGAAAGTTTTAAACACTTTATCTATGCAATAATTTGTGATTCAGGTGCCAGAACAGTGAGATTGCAAATAAGAAAACAAACTTTTTTTCTTTCATTTTTTTATTTTCTAGTCCTCATTTCACCATGAATACTGAATTCTGGACTGTTTCCTTACCCTCGTTCCATCTGTGGTCCATGCAGATTGAGATTCCAAGCCACCCTGGCCCGAATCTTGGAGGAGAGGAGCAAGAAACTGGGTCAAACCTCCACTGAGCTCATGGCATGATGTATTCATTGGACCTTATATCCAAAATGATATCCAGCCCCACCTACCTTAAGGTTTTACATCCTATTTTGACCATGTGACATAATCTTTCCACAGACCAGGGTTGCCTTTAGTATCTAGTTTGCATGTCCATTTTATCGAGTTCAACCATGCTGTTGGATGTGGGGCTCCGAGTCTAACCATCTTTTACAGATTTCTCTTCTTGCCAGGAGCAACAAGTAAAAAAGTGATCCCCTTTGTGTGTTTTTTAAAATCTGTCGGGCAGCTTTGTTTACCACTAACAACACCAGGGTTTCTGTCAGAGCAATATCCTTAATGAAAATGGCCCTTAAGATGTTTTGAACATTCTTCCAGGAATCTTGGATTCTAGGACAGGTAAAGAAAACATGAACATCACTGACTCTCAAAAGTTTACATCTCTTACAACTGGGAACAGGTTGCATTACAAACTTAGCTAATCACTCAGGGGTCCTATAAATCCTGTGAATAACAAAAAAGTGATGACGTTTAAGGTTAGCGGGTGAGACAAAGTCATATAGAGTTTTTAAGGATTCAGTCCACAAATATTGTAAACAGTCTTCTTGCCGAATACCTAACCAAACCTCTGATAAAGCCTTCATTCCATCCTCCTCGGCCTCTAGAAATTGACCGTACCATTTTGCTACCTCTTTGGCACCTGAATTTATATCCTGTATAGCAGCTTCAAAGTCCCAGTTCCCCCCCCACCTCCGCCGTAATGGTTGAAAATCAAGAGGTGGGCTGGAGATAATTAAACTTAGATAGCTTATTCCCAGACCTGTTATTCAAAACCTCCCACGGGGTCGAAGCTTCCCCGGACAGGGGATCCCCCCCAATAATGTATTCCAGCCTGCTTCAAAGGTAAGCTCAATGCATCTTCCAAACATTCCGGTGTTCTCTGGGATTCTCCGATGGGGGCCAAGTCTGAAAAATAACCCATCTTTAAAAGTCTTTTCACTGTTGATCATAATTTTAATGCAGATCTTAAAACTTTCAACCTGACTTTCCCCCCAAAAAAAATTGGGCTCCAATTTTATACAAAACATCCTTTGAACATAAGTCCTTAACCATGCCCCCAATCTAGACCCCTAGGTGTTGGTCAGAGGTTCCCCCAGCAGCATACGAATATTTGTAAATTGGAATGCCATGCAATACAGTTTAAAATCTGGCAAGGCTAGCCCCCCTTTTTTGAGGCTACACCGTAATTTTCTCAATGATAGACAGACACTCCTGGAAGCCCAGATAAAACTCATAATTTTTCCCTCAATTTTATTCATTTCTCCTGTTGGGAAAGTGAGAGGTATTCCATTAAAAAGGTAGGTCAGCTTTGGCAAGATGGACATTTTTACCTGATTTACTCTCCCGTATATGGAAAGCGGCAGTTTCTTCCATCTGGTTAATTGTTTCTTAACCTCTCTCATAACTCGCTTCAAATGGTAAGAAGGAATCTCCTCAATTTTTGCAATGATATCTATCCCCAGGCACCTCATTTCCTTGCATCTTATGCCTCCCCACCCCTCCATATACCAACACATCACTCCTGTCTTAGATGGATTAATAGCATACCATTATAGCAACCCATATTCACTTGTCAGTTGTTCTATTCTTGTTAATATAAGGGTTGGATCTGAAGTTTATATTATTAATTCGTCTGCATACAGCGCAATTTTACTATGGGACAGGAGTTGGTGTATAGGAATGATTTGTTCATCTGCTCTCAACAGTTGTGCAAGCGGCTCTATATAGTGATCGAAGAGGAGCGGGGATAAAGGACAACCCTGCCTTGTCCCTTTGTGTATCTCAAAACTTTTGGACAGTTTGCCATTGATGAGAATCTTGAAGGTTGGGTGTCCATACAGTTTTTGCAAAGCCCTTATAAAATCATGTCTAAAGCCCAGGTATACAAAACCTCCCACAGGAACCCCCAGCTAACTCGATCAAATGCCTTGGCAGCATCTTTTGTTATGACTGCCAACGGAATTATTCGTGCGACAGCCTTGCCTATTGTTCCAATCAAGGATAATGTGAGGTCCTGTATTTGTCGCTTTAGGACAAAGCCTTTCTGGTCCATAGGAATTAATTGGGGGGCTACTTGGCCAGGCGGCAGGCCGAAATGGTCCGTATTGAGTAAAGAGATCGGACAATAAGAATCTGGTCTCTTTGGATCTTTTGAGGGTTTTAAAATGAAGGTTATTATGGCCTCGCTCCAGGACCTCATGATGGCGCTCGCCTCTCAATAGGCCGAATTGAAGAGCGCCTTCATCTCTGGCGCCAGTTCACCTAATAAAAATGTATACATTTCTACTGGTATGGAATCTGGACCTGCAGCCGTACCATTTTCCATATGTTTAAGGTGCTCAATGATTTCCCTTTCAGTGATCGGGGCATCCAATTTATCCCTACCATCATCTGTAAGGGCTGGAAGGCCAAGGTTTTTCATCCAACTTTTTAATGCTGCCTCATCCGGTCGCCCGGCTTCTGAATATAACTCAGAAAAGAGGGAAACAAAGATCTCCTGAATATCCTCTTTTTATTGGTAATCGTTCCCCCTTGAATAATTGACAGCTCATTAATGTGATTTCTAGTTCTCTCAGCGTTAGATTTCCAAGTAAGAAGTGTGCCAGCTTATTCCCCATACTTGTAGTGTTTCATACTAGCATTGTACCATCTTGCCCTACACTTCCAGTCTAATGGTATCCTATAGTTATCCTGGCCACCTCAAGGTTCTTCAGAGTTCTTCTTTTGATTGTATATCGTCTGTGTCTTGCTGTGCTCTTCCTTCTAACTTTCCAATCTCCTCCTCCAATGTTTTCAATTCAGCCTTTTCTATCTTGTTCTTATAAAGAGCAGCTCTTTGTTACTCCCCCCTCAGAAACAGTTTAAAAGCATCCCATGTGACACCTATAGGGGCTGATTGGTTACATATCTTTAATAATTGCAGAGTAGCTTCTTTCAAGCAAGCAGAGACATCTAAATATATTAATATGGGCCTTTTAAGTGTCCATCTTGGATTATTCGATTTCTTAAGTACCTTCGGTATAATACTCACCATTGCATGATCGAAAATATGTCCCGGGAGCATACATACTTAAGAACAATATTATTAAAGCAAAAATCTTGTAAGACTTAAAGTAAGTACTTTGAGACATTGGTACCTAGGAAGGGTGAGAAATGGAAACGGTACAAGGAAATACCACACAGATTTATATTTATCCAGAATGGTGCGAGGACCAACCCTGGCCATGGGCTGGGACAAGAAAGGACTCCCAACTACTCAGGTGCCAACAGGACAGGTACAGGACAGGCAACCTCCGCTAAGTGCAATGCCAGCATCACAACCCTCTCTGCAGCTAATCACAAAATCCCTTCTGGGTGACAGAGTCTTCTCCCTCAGCAATTTCCCGATTCTTGTTTCAGAGTGCTCGACCAGCCCTCTTAGGTCTGCGGCATCCACGATTCATCTCCAGCATACGTTGGGTCAATGACAGGTCTGTGACAAGTCAAACATCTAACTAACTGAACCTACCTTAGTTATACCATTTCCAGGGTATGTACTGCCCTCCATTGTTGCAAATTTGTGTATTTCCTTCATTTGATTGGTCGGAAAGGTGAGGAGACGTCATCACACCATACCAGTATGAGATCATTTCCATTCAATAAAGTTGATCAATGTTCCCACCCATAATTTTCTTTCCCATGCTTTTATTCCACCCAGCAATATTTGCTTCAAAAACATATACAATGTATTACATACAATCCATATTTCTTCCTCTTCTGGGGTCACACGGTCAGGTTCCCAGGAAATTGTGGGTAAGTCAGGATTTTAGCTGCAATTCAATGACAGTGCTTCAAGGTTTTCTGTGATCATCTGCGCAACCTCAGCCTTTTCAAAATAGAGTTTGCGACACCCTTCAGGCCCAAATACGAGCTAATAATAAAGTCAAAGAGAGACATGTTAGAATACAAAAATAAATGAAGGCACAGTATACCACTTATTTCTGCTCTAACCCCATTACTTTATTTTAACTATAGCATTAGTAGTTAAGCAGGACATACAACGTTTAGTTTGAGCAGGAGCATGTGCATTAGTATGTGAAGCATGAAGCGGCCATCTTTGGCACTAGCACCCAGCTGCAAAGAATTCCCACCAAAAGCATAGATATGTCACACTACATAGATGTGGCTACACTGGCTAGCGCTCAAACACAAAGAAGAGGACCTACGCTGGACTATCATTTGTAAGATCGAACAAGACCCCAGACCGAGCTGAGACTTGGTCAGTGTGAGGCCCTTTTAATAATGAAATTCAGCACGGCTATTAGTGGATTAAACGAGATTTCAGAAATCTTCAGAAACACCCCGTGATTCCTGTGAGTTTTGTTGACTCCAGATTACATTGTTGACCACTTCCTGCGCTAAGTGATCCTGTCAAACGCAATATATCTCGGGTAAGTCCCATGCCATACACCTTAATCTTCGTGAATAATATGACATCCATATGAGGACTATGGCCTCTGTCCATTTGTCACCCGTGCCGTGTCTCAATTAAGTTTTCGTGTTTTGCCAAAATATTGCCGACTCCTTTAAGGATTATGCAATCACGTGATCGTGACTAAACGTAGAAAGTGAGGAAGGCGGCAGACCGAGCATACTCGCGGCTGTATGCGGTTGCTCGTTCAATCTATAAACCAACGTAAGAAAGCGTGACAACAGAAGGTTCAGCCAGTTGACCCGCTTAACTCAGCGAGGACTGCTTCTAAAACTCCGTCTTTTTGATTACAGGCTTCCGCGCGATCAAAAAATCACGGACAGGGTTTGGACACGAAGAACGCTTACAGAGGAATCCAGCCCGGGCGGGCAACTCAAGAATGAAATACGGGTAAGCAACCCATAGGCAGTGCTCCCAGTGTGCGCCAGCAGGAAGTTCACAACATTGGACCAACTCCCCCTTTCTCTTACGTTTTTCAGGCACTTTTGGCCCTTACAGAACGGTGACCAGGTCAGTCCTTTTCATGTTTATTCACATCTCTCATCAGTTATAAGACCAGGCAGTGTTAATGGGCAGAGTGTAATGAGTTTGCTCGATTATGTCTTCATGTGCAGAAATAGTGGGATCACATCAGGACACCACTTCCCCACCAGACACCATTTACAGAATTTAGAAGGTAGGCGGATGATAGCCGGCTGGTGGCTATGTTTGATGACACATGCGTTCTGAGTGACTAGGATTTCTAATTTGAGACACGTATTTTTGTCTTTTGTAGAATTCTTGTTGGTCCTGAGGAGAACCCCGCAATAGGGGGGTTCGAAACGCGTCGACCTTTACTGGCCCATTGTCAATACCAAAGATTAGAAGGACTGTGTTAGGAAATTGTATGAGTTACTCCATTTGACTCTGTTGTAGCACACAAGGTCTATGAAAAAGTAAAGAAGAGTATTGTACTATGCACAATGAAGCTATTTTTGTTGACAAAAGGCCATATCTCAGAGGTTTTTGTTGTACGGTTGTGAATGTGAGTGGTATGTAAGGAGTGAACAAGATATGGTGTGGATGTGTTGTTAATTTGTAATAATTCTGTTCGACATTGTTAATATTGTATACATTTGTATATATTCTGTTTATGCACCAAAAAACTCTCTTAAAAAGAAAAAAATGAAATTCGGACTAGTTAGTAAAAATGATTTAATAAACTAGTGACGTAAGTAAAGACAGACCGGTATGTTTTATTCATAAAAGGTCATTGCAAAAAAAGTAAGAAATCGTGTCCAGTACTGGCAGCTGTGTTGTTATTTTGACACTACATAGATGTAGCAGACGCATGCGCAGAAAGGTTCCCGCGTTTTCGGCGGCCATATTAGGACACTCGAGTTACTGTTAGTAAAAGCACATAGTCAAGCTTCCCTAGATCCTAAAATGTTGTGGAATGCAGTATTTAGTAATACCAAAACATGTTGATTACTAAGTTACATGTTATTTCAAAAGGATTGAATACAAGCAAGTTTCTTCACGTATGAAACCTTCATCATAATCGTTTTTTAACTGTGGTTATTGGGTTTTTCAAAAAAACATAGGGTTATTGCATTACAGGAGATTTCAACAAGGCACTTTAACACTGTTTTACCCCTTTGAAATACATTGGCAACTTCATATTGTTCTAGAGTGTGTTAGTGCATATCTGTCATACTTTACGGAAATTACCCTTTTTCTGTGGTGTTACACCGAGCTGGGAAGAACAAGAGGAGGGGTGGGTGATAGGGCCAGGTGTGTGGGCAGGAGTGTCTGTGGCAGGAGAACAGTGTCAGCCAAGCTCTGAGGCGGAGTTCCAACTGAATCTCTGTTGCTGGAGTGGGGGCCGTTACAGCCAATTTCATGCGGAGGTGTCACTGTGGTAGGAAGTTGGAGGATCTGCTGCGGATGGGGGTAACTCTGAGAAGCCGAAGGTGAAGCAGGACTGTGGTCAGGTCAAAACAGCAGAAGTCTGTCCGGGACCAAATGGGCCCCATTCATGTTCATGGAGATGGCTTAGCAGTTTGCTTATCCTGTATAAAATGGTTGAGGAGAGAATTCCATGCTGTGATAATTTGAAGTTTATGAAGGTGGCAGGCCTCCTTGCATTGGAGAACTTCGCCCTCAGCACACCCCCATTTGCACATTACCCCATGTCACACCGGCACTGCCAATGCTGCCCTCCAGTCCATGGTTAGGGTTCTCTTTGCCAGTTAGTGGCCCATGCCTGCCAAGCGTGTTCTCACCCAATGGCATTTTCTGCATTTAAGCATGCCCAGGGCACAGGCCTAACATAAGTATAAATATCAGACAGGTCTGTAACTTCTTGCAATACCTCGTGTACTGAAAGCCAATATGTGGAGAGGGCTGAGCACAACAGTGCTGAACCAGAATATTGAGTTGGAAATGTCAACTTAGACAAATATCGACTTGGAAATATTGTGATTCAGAAATATCGAAAGCAATAATATTGTGGTCAAAAATATAAAATTTAAAGTAAGAAATATCGTTTAAAAAAATGCAGTAGTCATTATTATTGTTTGCAAAAATATAGATGTTTAAAATATCGATTTTTTAATTAGTGTTATGTATTTTAGTTTATATTTTAAATGTATATGATGTATGTTTTTTGTATAAGTATTGTTTTTGTTTTTTAATCTATGTTTTGCCTTTTTAGTAGTTATGAATTTTATTTTAATTTAATTTTGCATTTTTTAGTTCAGTAGTGGGTTGTGGGTTTTACAGGGAAATAAGGTTGGAAGTAATTAAATTATAATAAAATAATGATTATTTTTTATTTATTTAATTGAGAGTTTAGACGTTAATTGTGGGAAGTAATTTATATGTAATTAACTATTAATTGGTTGTTAATTATTAATATTTAATTTAATTGATAATTATGGTAATTGTGTAATTTGTTTCAGGTGCAGGTTGTGGGGTTTATAGGGGTAAAGGGTGGGAAGTAATTTATTTCTGATTAATTAATATTTAGGGGTCGATTCCAATTCAGGAAACTAATCCGTACGACGATTCAAATTCGTAGCCGTTTACGTACGAATCGTGCAAATCCATCTGAATTGCGTCGTACGATCCGTAGGTAAAAAATACTTCTGAATCTTTGTGAACTGTACGAAAAGCAAGAGAAAATCCGTACAAAACAGACCCTGAAAGTGAACCGTATGAATGGTAAACATGCCGTACTACCCGACAATTATGATCCAGACCCGGGAATCAGAATGCGATTTGTACGAAAAACGTTGCGTACGAGCAGCGATTCGTATGGAAAACTTTGCATGAGAGTGACCCACAAAATCCAATACGATACGAACTCCCCCTGAACAAAGCGCACGAGAACCCCGTAAAAACGCAGCGTATGAGCGAGCCACAAAATCAAATACGAGACGAACCCCCCTGAACAAAGCGCACGCGAACCCCGTAAAAGCGTTGTGTATGAGCCAGCCACAAAATCAAATACGAGACGGACCCCCCCTGAACGAAGAGCACGCGAACCCCTAAAAACAGCATAAGGATGTAGAAAACTACTCGTACTGCGTACAACGTCGCGTTGCACACACAAATAAACAAAAGCAAATACAAGTAAACAAGCCATACCGCGCCACGCGGACACTGTAAAACAGCACAAGGGCTGAAAACGACTCACACAACACCACAAAACACGTATCCAGTGTACAAACCATGGAAATGTATGTCCTGGCCAGATCCAAACAGGCAAACAGAGGGGATAACTCAGAAACACGCTTTATAACACACCCACCAAATATTCAAACTAAGCCCCACCCACAAATGGACCAATAAAAAGGGTCCACACACACAAACGATGATCCTTTGCAACAGACACACCACCAACTGCACACATCCACCTTCACAACTATCCACAATCACATTCTGATCCAAACCCCCTTCACATTCAGACCCACACACCCATATCCATACACACCGTCACCCCACACCATGGCCGCACAGAAGAATCCAAAGTTCACAAAGGAGGAGATGGAGATCCTTGTAGTTGAAGTCATCTGAGCCGAGCCACAGCTGTTTGGCACATTGAACAGACGGACCAGCATAGCTGAGAAAACACAGCTCTGAGAGAGGATAGTCAATAGGGTGAATGCTGTTGCACCCATCAGACGCACGAGGAAGGAGTGCCAGGCCAGGTGGTACGATCTGCGGAGGATGATCAAGCGGAAGATGGACAAGGAGTCCCAACAGAGCCAGCACACTGGAGGTGGTGGTACCCGCAGACCAGTACGGTACCAGCCATGGGAGGAGAATGTGATGGCCCTGCTACGGCCGGTGGGAGTACATGGAATTGAAGGAGTCGTAGAGCCTGGTGAGTACACAAACAACACATGTAACATGGGGGTAATGGCATCCACACCCCAAGTACAAAAAATGCCCGCACCACCCCCAAACGCCCACCGCCCATAACTACATCCAAAAACAACGCTAATGCCACTAACATGTGTATGCCCCATTGAGAAAGCAAGGCCATGCTATGTCCCATGCTAAAGGAAGCACAGACCCAAAAATGGACATCCAGTGTGCTGGGAGGGTGGGTGTCACAAAATGCATTGTGGGACTCCAAATCAGACCCAATTGCATGGGCGTCTGCAGGGGGGCAAGGGGGGCTCTTGCCCCCCCTGGATCACCAGTGTGTCTGGTGTGGGCCCAGTCAGGGCCGGACCTAGTCCATGATGCTTTTAAAATGGCGACATTGTTCCAGGTGGCAGCCCCCTCCATTGGGTGGGAAGGGTGCAAGGGGTGTCCGAGAAGGGTGCAAGGCAGAGGGCGAGAAGGGTGCAAGGGGGGGGTGAGAAGTGTGCAAGGCAGAGGGGAGAAGGGTGCAAAGTAGAAAAGGGTGCAAGGCGGAGATCGAGCAGGGTACAAGGGGGAGGGGGAGAAGGGTGCAAGGGGGAGGGGGAGAAGGGTGCAAGGAGAAGGGGAGAAGGGTGCAAGGTAGAAAAGGGTTCAAAGCAGAGGTGGAGCAGGGTACAAGGGGGAGGGGGAGAAGGGTGCAAGGGGGGGGAAGCGTGCAAGGGGGAGGGTGAGAAGGGTGCAAGGGGGAGGCGGAACAGGGTACAAGGGGGAGGGGGAGAAGGGTGCAAGGGGGAGGTGGAGAAGGATGCAAGGGGGAGGGTGAGAAGGGTGCAAGGTAGAAAAGGGTACAAGGCAGAGGTGGAGCAGGGTACAAGGGGGAGAATGGTACAAGGGGGAGGAGGAGAAGGGTGTAGGGGGGAAGAAAGGTGCAAGGAGGAGGGTGACAAGGGTGCAAGGCAGAGGGGAGAAGGGTGCAAGGTGGAAAAGGGTTCAAGATGGAGGTGGAGCAGGGTACAAGGGGGAGGGGGGAGAAGGGTGCAAGGGTGCAAGGGGGGGAGAAGCATGCGAGGGGGAGGGTGAGAAGGGTGCAAGGGGGAGGTGGAACAGGGTTAAAGGGGGAGGGGGAGAAGGGTGCAAGGGGGAGGTGGAGAAGGGTGCAAGGGGGAGGGTGAGAAGGGTGCAAGGTAGAAAAGGGTACAAGGCAGAGGTGGAGCAGGGTACAAGGGGGGAGAATGGTACAAGGGGGAGGGGGAGGGGGAGAAGGGTGTAGGGGGGGAGAAAGGTGCAAGGAGGAACGCGACAAGGGTGCAAGGCAGAGGGGAGAAGGGTGCAAGGTGGAAAAGGGTTCAAGACGGAGGTGGAGCAGGGTACAAGGGGGAGGGGGGAGAAGGGTGCAAGGGGGAGGGCGAGAAAGGTGCAAGGGGGAGGGCGAGAAGGGTGCAAGGCAGATGGGCGAAGGGTGCAAGCCAGTGGTGAGAAGGGTGCAAGGGGGATGGTGAAGAAGTTAAAAAATTGCCCACCACTAGAAACATTTCTGCGGATGCCCATGCCCAATCGCTCTCATCCCATGTGGCCCAGGTACACACCCATGCACCATGCTCAATGCACAGGGAGTGGGAAAGTACGGACAAGATAGCTGACACTGGGCCCTGGTGTAGGCAGCACAAGGCCCCCTGGGACCAGTGCAAACATAAACACCAGGACAACAAGCATGGGCGAATTTTGCGAATCTGGCGTTCGCGAATTTTGCGAATTTGCGAACTCGCAATCCGCAAAATCCGCGAATTCTCGCGAATTTGCGGATTTTTTTTTGTTTTGTGTTTGCAAGGATTTCTGCCAGTTCGCAAGGATTTCTGACAGTTCGCGAGGGTTTTGTACCAGTTCGCAATTGCGAACTTACATGTCGGCTCGCAACGGTCACGATTATGTTATTTCTACGTCTGGTTCATCATCAAAGGTTCCCAGCACCCTCTGTTTCACCCCTGCCACCCTCTGTTCCACCCATGCCACCCTCTGGTACATCAATGCCACCCTCTGGTTCATCATCACTGTAGATTTGGGGGGAAAAGCAAGCACACCTGCCTGCTACAACTGACATGAATTAATTTGGGGTTGATTTATTAATGTGTCACTGTTTTAAAATTCCAGTCTGGCACCTGCTTCCTTATCTGTAATTTGCTTTCTGTTGCAGTGCAATTTTTTTTTCCAGGACCTTTGTGGCCTACTTGTAGCTATTCTATGAGCCTGCTGTGAGGGTCAGAGTAGGGTCATACAATTGTTGCAACTAGCAACTGAACTCTGGAGGGGCCCTTGTCAGGAAGCACTACAGGGAATGGTTACTAATGATGAGTTTGAACTTTTGAACCTGCTTTCACTTTTGCAAAACTCGTTTTTCTGCAGAACAGCATTACAGCAACTGTAATGCCCCAAACAAGCTTATATGAGAAAGTTGATTTCTAATCCAAAAGTTATCCAAAGAAAATCAAAAGGCCTCAAATCCAAAAAAGTGCAGGCAAATGTCAACCTAAGGAGTTATTCTGATAAAAATCATCATTTTCAGAAGGTCTATGCTGCTTGCTAGTAGATTTCTTGTGCAGAATTGCAATTTTTGTAATTTCGCGAGTGCGAGATTGTTGCTGCCCGCCGCACCTACATGTTCACAATTACGAACTTACACCGCACGCCGCAAAATTGTATCACCAAGAAAAAAAAATCCGCTGCGTGCGAATTTGCGGATTTTCGGTAAATTCGCGAGCGTTCGCGGATTGCGAATTTACCAAAAATCCGCAAAATCCGCGAGCGGAACGGATTTTCCGCCCATGCTTAGGTCAGATATCTTTGACAGGAACTCAAAACCACTGTCATGGCAGCATGCTCCATGGGGGGCCAGCCACACCATGAAGGAGGCCCAGTTCCAAATAAGACTGCAACTACCAGCACGGCCTGTCAAACACCCCTTACACAAACATACCCTCCTGGAACAGGCAATGGAGTGCCCCACTGTCACAATGGTCAGTTAACACAACAAAACCAATACAGATCTCCTGAGGCATCCAAGCAAAAAAGGCAAGGTGCAGATTCACAAGCCCCTTGTGCTTCTTTCAGGCCGCCCTTGCATCACCTTTGTGACGCAGCGGCCGCACAGAAGTGGCGCCATGGTGCTGTGTATTTACAAGGTGACGCTTCTGGGAGATGTTCCGGCACAGGGGTGGTGGGTTGGCGTTCTGGCGCAGCAACGCCTCCCAAAAGTGGCTGAGTGAAATCTACAAGATTTTTTAAGCACATGCTGCGTCAAAACCCAGTGCATGCTTGAAGCAGGCATAAGGATTGATGCAGCATTGTGCATATAGAGCATTGCTGGAGCTGTGTTGGGCTGGTGACGCAACTCCAGCAATGCGCCACTTCTACGGCACAGATGTGTGACACAGCTGTGCCGTTATTCCCCCACGGTGCTCCGCATTGTAAATGTGTCACATCCATGCTGGCATAGCTGTGGTGCACAATGACTGGCCAGTCCCTGCTGATATGCAGGTCTGTGCCAGTTATTGTAAATATGCTCCCACATGTCAATGACTCCTGAGCACAGATCAATCTGACCCCACAACATACCCATCCACAAGTGAACATTGAGGACAATCCAAAGCATAGACAACTACCAGGTGGAACAGTGCCAACTACAATGTGTATGAAAAATGGATGTTGCATTAAATGACATTAACATTGTCTGTCTCTCACACCCACTGGGCAATGTGCAGAATCTACCCCCAACAATGGGTGATATGAATCTCAGTCCCAGGCTCCGCAGGACCCTGATCTCACTGACAGCAACGCCTCTCACCACTCCACAGATGATCCCGACCAACCTGGCACCTCTGGTGCCCAAACCTGTGCAGCACCTGGATCAGGAACATCTGCGCCAACCACCACCACCATTCCTGCCACATCCCAGCAGACATCTCGAAGCCCTGCCCACAGTCAACAACTGAGCCAGTCTGACAATGAGAGACAAGGTTTGCCGGGCACCCAGGAGGTGGCAGACTACACCACCACTGCCATCCCTCAGGGGTCCCGTCGACCCGATGTGCCCACAACGGCAGGCGAGGCTCGTGTGGGCAGGGGTGGTAGGAGTGGCGGCAGAAACTGACCAGCCAACTATAGGGCCCGGTATGTCTCAACTACGCAACATCATGGAGGCATACCGGTGGGACACCAGGGAGTTCAGCCAGGTAGTGGGGACACTCACAGAGATCAAAAACCTGCAGGCCGAGCAACACGGCAGTCAACAAGAACACCAAGGACGGATGGAGGCAAGACTGGCTGAGCTCCTGGCAGTGCAAAGGGACATAAGCCATTCACTGAGTCGGATTGCAGACAACATGGAGTACCCTCCCTGTGTCACCAGACAAGAAACATCTAGACGAAGACCGCCACCAGGCGCAGGGAGGGAGGAAGAGGAGGATTCGTCCGATGGAGCATCCCATGCATCGCCAAGGCCTGCATATGAGGGTCCCCTAAGGAATGTGGGTTGTCCACAGAAAAGACAGTGAGAGGCAGCGGGCCATGCGCATCTCCCAGGTCACCTTGTCTGGCACCTTGACTTTGTGTGCAACAGGATCACCTCATTGACTGTCCTACTCTCCCACATGGACTTGCAGGTTGCAGTCTGAACAATGATGCCAAGCACTTTGGTGTGGATTCTGTTGACTTAAACTGCAAGGCATCACATCTCCCTCTGTGAACTTTGGATTCCCGGCATTTTTGTACAGCACCTATCACTTACTCACGTTTCACGCACAAGACAGATAAATAAACAACACAATCACTAGTAAAATTGGTGTTGCAGTCATTTCGCATGAGTCAACCACATATACGTGTGGGGAGATGTCAAAGTATGCCAGAGTGTGGAACAAACCCAAGCCATCCATACACTGGGATCTGAGTCTGGTCGAGGACACACATAGGTCACAATGTATCATCAAATACATACATGGAGTGCAATACTCACCTGTGATTGTTTCAAGCTGCTGAGGGGGGTGGGCTTGCCATACTGCTCGGACAGACAGTTTTGGAAGAGTTTTTTAAAGGCGTAGAGGTCATGGGTCATGTGGAGCGGACCAGGGAGGGAGTACCAGGTCTGTTTGGTGAGGTGGGAGAACTATCTCCCGCATGCAGTTGTACTGTGGATGTGATGAATGGTGCCCAGGGCAAGGTTGGCTGGACGGAGTTGGGGCAATGGGGTATTGGATGGGAGACCTCCATGTTTGTCTTTGGGGCTGGGGTTGTAGAGTGCCTCCTGAGTGTGGCTGAGGAGTCTGAAGGTGATCCTGCAGTTGACAGTGAGCCTATTGTAGGTATCTCAGGTGGACGGTCATGTGGCTGTGGCAGGGGATGTTGAGGATGAGGTGTGTGGATACACCCTGGATGGTCACAAATCCTCCTGGAGTCTGGCTGTTGTTCGTGCGTAGGGGGCGTTGCCGTAGTTGAGTCGGCTGTTGTTGTGGACCTGGGTGACTGTCTGTCTTGCCTAGGAATGGATATATCTGAAGGTCATTTGCAACATGTGGAGGGAGTTGCAGCATGAGGTAGAGATTGTGTTGAGTTGCATGGTTTTTGTGAGCGAGGAGTGTACGATGAAAACCTGCTTGCATGCGTGGGCACTGTGTGCTGGTGCACTGCCCAGGCCGGTGTGACACAAGGAGTTGTCCCAGCTGTAAGGGGACAATCCTCAGAGGATGACCTCAGTCTTGTCCAAGTCCAGCCCCAAGTGGCTGACGTTCATCCATTCATCACTGCACCTCATGCCCTCTTCAAGGTTGGATCTGGGAGTGGCTGAGTCTCTGGTGAGTGTGAGGAGCAACTGGGTGTCAATGGCATAGGACATGATGATGAGGTTGTGTGTGCATATGTTGGTGGAGAGTGGGGTCATGGAGACATTGAAGATTGTGACGCTGAGAGATGAGCCCTGGGGCATGGGCCCGATGACCCCAGTGTACTACGTGCTGAAGGGGGAGGCGGACTGCCTGGGTCTTGCTGGTGAGGTACTTGGCGGTTTCATGCTTGGCCCTCCTCTGGATCCCAGTGTTGGAGATGTGTGATCTGACAGTGTGGTAGCACATGGTATAGAATGCCGTTGAGAGGTCGAGGGGGTGAGGGTGGTGCTCTCACCATTGTTGAGCAGGGTCCAAGATGTCGTTGGTGGTGGCAATGAGGGCTGTTGCAGTGGGGTGATGACTGTGGAACATGGACTTGGGCGGGTTGCCTGGAGGTGTTTGCTTGGAGGGAGATGGTCAGTTGCTCATTGACTGTCTTCTTGATGACATTAGCCGGGTAGGGTAGCAGGGTGATGTTCCTGGCAATCCTGCGGTACTGCCGTCCATTGTTAAAGAAGGGCCTGGGTCTCTGCATGCCTCCAGCTCCTATGGAACATTCATGACGTGCCGGAGGTGGGCTCCAAGGATAGGGTATGCTGTGATTGAGATTTTGTGTGGGAAGGGTCCTAAAGGAGAGCCGGAGTGGTTTGTGTACATGAGCCAGGTGGTGTCTTTGCTGCTGACGGGAGTCCAGGAACTGAGGGGGGTATGTTCTGTGGATAATAGCACTGTCTACCTCTGTGTGGCGAGGCTGTCGTGTACGTCCATGAGCTTGCAGTGCTAGAATTTTGCGAGGGATCAACATGGCCTTGCAAGGGTGGGATGTCTTTTGGATGGAGAGCTGGGGTTAGATAGTTCACACATGATGCTGATGAGCTCCTTGATGTTGTGTGTGTTGGTGCCTATGCCCTACCTGAAGGAAGTCCTCTTGTCCGTGCTGATGATATGGTGATGTCTGCGTGTGGTGGGTTTCAGGGCTGAAAGGTAACTGATGTTTGTTTGTTTCGCAAAGTTTACACAAGAGTCCGTCTAGACCTGTTTGAGTCCAGTAGGTCTGCCTTGTCCCAGGTAGCTTAACTGTTGTTGTACTTCACAGGATAGTCCGCCAATGTGGGAAGAGTGTTGGATCAGTCGCTGATCCAGTGTGTGAGGTTGCATGGTGTGGCGGTGGCGTTGATTGAAGTGTCCTAGGCGAGGATGCCACACATCTCGTCTGTGGTGACTTAAGTCAAGCATCTCTGGGGGATCTGTAGTGGAGTGTGGGGCCGTGCGTTGCTTGTCAGAGAACTGGATGCAAATGTTGATGTACCAATGAAGGATGGTGGTGTGGTTGTCCTCCAGCCTGAAGTAGCTGTCCCCCTGCCACATGTAGTCTGTGTAGGTGAGGGCCTGCATGCTGATGTCGTTGTTGATGGCTTAGCGGAATTGTGGGTTTAGGCCTGGAGATCTGTAGATGAGTGTTAGACTGAGGGTGGTCAGGGGGTTGGTGTGAAACCTGAAGTGCAGGTGCTTCCCAATGCTGAGTGTGTCCTTGTTGTTGTATGTGACTCTGAGGGTGTACCTCTGAATGAATTGCAATTCATCCTCCTGGATTGTTGGTGCAGTCGCCGCGGGTGATTTTGTATCACTCTGTGATGGCAATATTGAAGTTGTGTGCTGAGGATGCGTTCAACCATGTTACTGTAATGAAGATGATGTGTGGGGCTGTTGTGTTGAGGAGGTAACAGAGACCAATGGCGTGCTGGTGGATGGAGCGGGTGTGCAGTCGGAGGCACATGACCTGGTTGTACGGACATGGTCTGTGAGGCGGGCAGCGCGGTGTAGGCAGTAGGAGTTGCACACACAGCATGTGAAGCTGTTGTGTGTGCGCTTAGGGGTTGCCTGATAGCAGGTGGTTGATTGTCTGGTGTTCATTGTTTGGATGGTGGCTGGAGCATGAGTCTGATGTGTTACGTGGGTCATGCAAGGACCAGAGGGTCTTGCACTGTGCACGTTGCAGGTGCTGACGGCCGCTGACGGTCCTGCCTTTGGCACGGAGGTGGTGCAACAGTGGCATAGACAAGCTGCTGCCTGCATTAAGAATGGGTGGAGGGAGGTGCATCTGGGAGGCGTGTGGGTTGCAGAATCAGGGCACTTGGTGGTACGGTGCCGCATGGGAGGCAGCAGCAGGAATGAGTGAACACCTGACGGCAGAAAGGGTGAGACGCCAGGCAAAAAGTAGCACACAAAGACAAGGAGGTTAGAAAGGAACAGTGTAACAGGTATATGGAAAGGAAGAAGTGTCTGGTTACTCATGGGTAACTCAAAGAAAAAGGATGAAAAATCACCCAAAATTACGGGCACAGGATCAGGCACCAAAAGGCCAAACTGCGCCCAGGACACACAGGGTCAGCAGGTGTTGCCTGCCCGTTGTGGGTAGCAACCTGCACAAATACATACACAACCAAGTACTTCATGCACAATAGGGATCATTAGTCATGAAGAACTGCATGCATGTTGGCAAAATACACAGCCATATTCATCAACCTGAATTGCGCTCGCAAATGGCCAGATTCTGAGAATCTGACCGTTTGCGAGTGCGATTTTTGCATTTGGGATTCATCATCCCAAATGCAAAAATCGCTATTTGCGAAATCGCATATTTGCGAGGAATTGGATTTAAGGAATCTCTAATAGAGATTCCTTAAATGCAATTCATCACCCTATTTGAAATTGCGAATTCGCAATATTTGGTCGCAATTTACCACAAAATCTGACTTCTTGGTAAATTGCGAAAAACGAGTAAAAAGCACTTTTGTGCATTTTTTACTTTTGCATGTTACACACACACATGTCCTCTGGACATGTGTGTGCGCAACACCTGTTCAAATGTGCATTTGAGGGGTGCTACAGGGTGTCCTTTGGACACCCCTGGCACCCTTCAAATTGCAATCTTATTTGCGATCAGCAAATTGCTAATCGCAAATAAGGAATACTCCCCATTCATTCCTATGGGCCTTTTGGCCCATAGGAATGAATGGGGAGTTTTTATTTATTTGCGATTAGCAATTTGCTAATCGCAAATAAGGAATCAGTAGGAATTGCAATAAATTTTGCTAATCCTACATGAATCCCGTTTGCGAGTCCTTAATAGCGAATCGCTATAATTCGCTATTAGGGCCTCGCAAAACGGGAGATTGATGAATCTGGCTGTATGTCCCATATGCACAATCTTTGTCAATTACTCCATAGATGATGCATGCAGAGTGGCAAGAGATCTGCGGTGACAGTGATGAGGCACATTGTACTGTGGTGAACACATTTACTACACAAACAGATCAAATATGTGTTGAGGCCATGCTGCATGAGCCAATGGCCATGGCCAGTGCCATTGCTCCGAATAAATTAACAGTCATGTAATGAGTTTACCTGTACTGCTGGTGAAACAATGTGCACAGGACTGCCTGTGACGCACCATGTGAAATACACCGTAACCCTGCATTCGCATCACCGTGTGAAATGCACCGTACCGCTGCATCTGAAACGCACCATGTGAAACGCACAGTACCGCTGCGTGTGCAAAGCACCGTGTGAAACGCACCGTACCCCTGCATTTGCATCACCATGTGAAATGCACCTTACCCCTGCGTATGCAAAGCACCATGTAAAACGCAACGTACCCCTGCAATCGCATCACAATGTGAAACGCACCATACCATTGCGTCTGAAACGCAACATGTGAAACGCACCGTACCCCTGCATTCACATCACCATGTGAAAAGCACTGTACCCCTGCATTCGCATCACCATGTGAAACACACTGTACCCCTGCGTGTGAAACGCACCATGTGAAATGCACCGTACCCCAGTAGCTATGTGTCCAACAGGTGTCCTGCAAAAGTCAGTTGGCCCAAAAAATACAATGTTGCAAATTGATTGTTGAGCTGAAGTTCAAATTTTAAACAATGCGAATGCATGTCAGAGCGGTATGTTTCAAGGGATTGGAGGAAACGTACGATGTGAACGAATCTGGCTTATCACACCTCGAACTGAAAGCCCCTCAGCAGCACTGATTTAAGGCAGCAAGAACCCCTGAGAGGGCACTTGCCTGCAAAACATTGGAGTGGACCACACTGCTGCTGTCTCTGCATCCTCTGGCATATCATGGTTCGTACTATGGAGAGGGCCCCCACCTTCACTGAGGAGGAGAACCAGGCCCTCCTGGACAGCCTCCTACCACAGTACAGCAAGCTGGATGGGAGACGAGAGGAGCAGGTGAGTGCTGACTCCACTACCTTTGACTGTGCACCTGTTGTGTGAGTGTCACAACAAGAATTGTGTATTGATGGGACAGACATGCAATGTGGTTTGGAGTGAGTCCCAGTGGGTGTACATGGTGTCTCCCATGCAGAGCATGATGTAGTTCATGTGTGTTCACTCATCCTTGCATTGTGCTTACTGTGACATTCACTGCATAGTAAATGACACATTAAGCCGTGCCAGACCGTGGTGGCTTTAATTCCAATTGTCCTGAGGTGGAACAGTGGTCCCCCCGGAGTGACAGGTGACTGTACTCACAGATGTTCATGACTTGAGTGGACCTGTGGTGAGATTGTCTAAATTATGTGTACAACCTCATGGACATTGATGTGTGTGAATGTGCCTTGTCATGTGGGTGAGTGTGTATGTGATGTGTTGCACTACTGCTGCATGGCGTATGCAGCAGCTCTAACCATCTGATGTGACAAGTAAGCAGTGCTGTGTGCCTGACATTCAAGGCTAGCACAACACCTGCGACACCCCAGTGGCAAGTGGCACATGTGCAAAGTGAGGGTTGTATCAGTGACAGGCGAGTGATCTGTGCCAGGGTGTGTCTGTCTGGTCTGCTGAGGGTTCTTCAGTGGAGTGGGATATGTGACTTCTTGGCACTTGCTGTCCCACACCCTGCAGTTGCATGTGTTGTCGTGTGTGTGCCATGATCAGTGAGTATGTTGCACCCATTACGCCATCTGTTGGCTTTCAATGCCATGTAGTGCATTGTGGCTTACACACAGGCCAAATTCACATGGACAATGATGCAAGTCCTGTCAGCATCCTACACCCTGTTCACGTTATCAAAGGTGTGCAAGTGTGTGTCTCTGGGACATGGAGCAGGTGTAATGATGTTGTTTCACTGTGTTAGGTAACTGCCTACGAGAAGGGGGAAATCTGGTGGGACATCGTCAGGGCCGTCAGGTCTGCGGGGGGCCATCGCCAGCAGCTGCGCAATGTGCAGAAGAGGTGGCAGGACATCCAGTGCTGGATAAAGTAAATTGCCCAGGTCCAGCTGAAGCTGTCACCTCCACGCCGGCATGGATGCCGTCACCTGACCCCCCACATGCTCCGTGTCTTGGCGGTGGTGTTCCCAGACCTCGATGGGCAGTTGCACGAGAGACAGCAGCAAGAAGGGGGCAGGTACAAGGCTGTTTGTTGTGTTGTGTGTCACCTGCTTTTTGAAGTGCTCTGAAGCTTGGCTACACTCCCACAGTTGGGGTGTCTGGTCAGACAGGTTATATGTGCAGTGTCTATTTGGTTCCCCATAATCACCTGGTGCTCATTTTCATCCCTTCCCCTCCTTAACATGTGTCTCCTGGTCTGTGTGTAATCACATTTGCACATCTTCATCTAGCGTGCAAGAAAATAAGACTGTACATTGATTTCCTTATCATGTGGGAGGGTGGTCTGTGACATGTGTTGGGACCTTGCCTGTGCCATGACCTGTGCACTGTTTTTGGGCTTCATATTTGTTTGCACTGATGATGAGTCTCAACATAGGAGTGTGAGGTTTCAACTGCACACCCTTGCAGCATGCATGACCTATGTTGTGTCCTCAGACATGATGTACATTAGTGGGAGATATGCATAGTGCCATCACCGTTACTCATGGTACAGTCAGCTCATTCCAGACCCACGGATCAGTGTGCCCACTACAGTCCCCTGAGACATCCTTGCCTCCTAATCATGTGTGTCATCCGACACTCTGCCCATTCTATGTGGGTTCAGCATGGATCTGCCTCTGTTGCATTGATCCCTGGCATAGTTTGTATTTTTCCTGTGTCTGCTACATGTGTCCACTGGACAGGGATACAACATTTGGCTTGTGCATACTCACACTGGGCAGTGCCTGTGTGCCTATTCACAACTATCTGTTGATGGTTGTGTGTCACAAATATGGATCGCCAGCCCCACAGGGTGAGCTTGGGTTACTTTTGGAATTGTTGCTGGACAGTTTTTGTTACCCTCATTCAGAGGTCTCACTTCTTGAGCTGTATCAATCACATAGACTGAGGGATGGGGGTGTTGTGCAGAAGAGGTCTACATGGGCCTGCCTGATTTAGCCTTGCCAAGTCTGACCTTTTGGTGAGAATTGGCTGAACAATGATTCACCATGCACTGCCCCTGTAATGGTGGCCAGTGATTTCAGTTGGGGCTTGGCAGCCTATGTCATTTTGTTCCAGACATGATTCAGGCTCATACCTTTTTTCCACATATATGTAGTTCAGATGCAACATTGTTTTGTCTTAGTCTGCACACTTCTGTGCTGACATTTTGCCTGGGGATAACGGTGTGTCCGCAATGCAGCAATTCTTTTGTTCATAAAAATTGCTGGCCCAATAGCTCAAGCATTGTCCAGAGTTGGGACATGTGTGCCACTCCACATGACAGCCAGTAGGTTTTATGTGCAAGCAACTGTGTCATCGGGGAATGGATGCCCATGTGAGGACTGACATATTTCAAGTTGTGTCACATAAATGATTGGACCTTGGGACTCACAACACTTGTTAAAGTTGTTCATGTTTAGAATGTGTTAATATGACGATTTGTGTAAATGACACTTATGTGCCTGCATGATAGATGTCTCAGAAGGTAGTGCACACAAAACAACATTTCCACTTTCTTGAAAGAAGCTGGCACCTTTTCAAAGAGGCCAGTGTTAGCGATTAATGGTGTACCTTGATCTCCATATACATATCCCCACAGTGGTCTTGAGGTCTTGAAACTCCTTTGTTGTCAATTATACAAACTAATGAGTGTCAGGACATCAAGACCTCCATTGCACCATGTATATGGACAATCTACAACACCATTTGTTTCTAACAGTATTTTATCTTAAAGGGTGCCAGCTTTTCCAATGAATGTGTAAATGTTTAGTAGTGTGCATTTCATTGTGAGACATGCAGGCACATACGTGTTCTCTTCACAAGATAGCGAATTACCACATTCAATACATGTCGATTGTGTAATGTATGGTGAGTCCCAAGATACCAACATTTATTTACATTATTGTTTGCCCAATGTACTTACAGGGCTCTGAGTGTGGTGTCACCTTGGGGAGTGAGGTGGGTTAGTTTGCCCTGAGGGGCACCACTACTGTTTATTTCTTTGTGAACTTCAGGTGGCATCACTTCATCAATCAATCAATCATCAATCAATAAGCTTTATTCGGTTGAAACAAAGCAACCATAAAAGCACAGTACAGTTATTAAAATACATTCATATCTATACATTAAAAAGGAAATACCATGCCAAAGAGTAAATATGTACATACATACAATAAGTTTACAAAAATATAACAAACAGTTTTTAGATTATACGAAAAAAGTGCAGAGTGCGTTAACAAGAAATATCATTCATATAAAAAAGGGGGATACAACCCTCACTCAATCAGCATGTAACCGGTCTAGACGTAACATCTTTCCCCACTTAGTGCCGCCTCCTCTGCAATTCTAAGCAGCCCCAGGCATCAGAGTTTTGTTATCAGACCTTTCAAGAATCGAATTATCAGATCAATACGAAAAGTGATTCCTAGTGGGTAGCTTATAGTTGCTGAGTGTATTGTTGCCCCTACAGCGATTATTTCCTGTCTTAAATCTTACATGGGGCATATATGCGGCTCTGGGGTAAAAATCTCTCAGTTCCCTTACAACTATTGGGCCGTCCCCCCTTTGAGGCTGCCAGCCCAGAAGATAATGGACAACCCGAGGATCCCTAAAGTTTACAAGAATCAGATCTCCCGCTATATCTTTGGTTAGAGGGCCCAACCATTTCACCCTTCTGACATTCAGTATTTTCCCGTCTATGTTTGGTTGAAGGGGCCTATTCTTTGATAACCAGAAAGATACCTTGTTTGCCAGCTCGGTTTGTCCCTCGATTTTTTCATTGTTTAATTCAGGCACGCCTGATAGAATGCATACAAATGGAGCTGCCTCCGGCGGTAGGTCAATTTGATTAGTTTTTCTTTGCCTATAACCATTTTTTGAGAGAGTCCCCACTAAGGGCGTTGGATCTTTGGATGACCCTACTCCTTTATCAGAGTTCAATGGTATTACCATTTTTGGTGTAGTCTGCCAGGTATTAGGTGGTAATGACTTTTTAGATTTATTAGGTGCAGATGGCTGGGTTGGAGGAGTACTGCTTTGTGTCATAGTTATTGGTAGATCGGTAGTGGCTGTAAGTTCAGCTTTGTTAGCTCTTACCAGACTTTCTAAAAGGATAGCGTTCGCCTTCGTTGTTTCTTCTATATAGGTAACTTTTTCCCCGATAACCATGATTTTTTTAACCAAAGGGGATATTAAAGATTTAATGATGTGTTCAAACAGGGTCAAAGGGTCAGTTGGTGTGGAAGGTAGGGGAGAATCAGAGGTAGAGCATGCCCTGAATGATTGCGGGTAAATAGTACAGACCGAAGGGGGACTTGCATGCCGCTTTCTTTTGGTGGGGGGTGTCTGAGGGTTTGTTATAAGAGTGCTATCTTTATCTGTAATTGAGGAGTGGTTTCCCTGGTGGGTTACTTGGGGGTTAGGTAGTTTGTTAAGACTAGGACTTATATTTAGTGGGGCACCAGTTGATTCGTTACCCTCTTGAAACAGGATGTAATTAGTTTTACAAAGCGCATTAAGTTCTTCCAATAGGGATAGTGATTGACAGTAGTTAGTTGTTACTAAAGGGGATTGACGGCAGAAATTTACGTTATCCAAACTCCCGTTTCCAAGCCCCCCGCGGGAGTTAGTATTATTTATGACCCCTTTGTCAGCCATAATGTTGGTAGTTTTTGTATATAGCAGCAATATAGTAACAACGACAAACACCAGTACTGGACCAGTGTACAATGTCATAAATCCAATTCTGTTAGGCGGAAAGGGTATCAAGGCAGTCACGGTTATGAGTCAATATGATTTACCTCCTTTATCTAGTGGAAGGTAGGACAATATAACAACTCGGTACCTCCTCCTTCGTAGTAGCCAAGAGGGGTGGCCCGTCCCGGCCTCCTTGTGCCTCTGAGGGCCACAGAGGGCCCGCCCTTTGCCCGGGCTTAGCCCCGGGCGCTAACCCGCGCGCGTTCCCGCGACGCGGGGATTCGCGCTGTCCTTTAGCGCACCTCCGGGGGCGGGACAGGAAGCGCGCCTTCCCAAGCGCAAGAGGTGTTGGGGGATGTAGTCCCCGGTCTGCCGCCTCGCCGCGTCCGTCCAAAGCGGCAGGCTGCAGGCAGCAGGGAGCCCAGAAAATGGTGCAGCAGGGCAGCGCTGGGGCTGCGAGGGTCCGGTGCCCTGCTGTGTTGGCCCTTCCAGGTAGGTGTGTTGTCTGGCCGAAGTCCCCCGCTCCCCCGGGGCTCGCGCTGTCCTTTAGGGCACCTCCGGGGGCGGGACAGGAAGCGCGCCTTCCCAAGCGCAAGAGGTGTTGGGGAATGTAGTCCCCGGTCTGCCGCCTCGCCGCGTCCGTCCAAAGCGGCAGGCTGCAGGCAGCAGGGAGCCCAGAAAATGGTGCAGCAGGGCAGCGCTGGGGCTGCGAGGGTCCGGTGCCCTGCTGTGTTGGCCCTTCCAGGTAGGTGTGTTGTCTGGCCGAAGTCCCCCGCTCCCCCGGGGCTCGCGCTGTCCTTTAGCGCACCTCCGGGGGTGGGACAGGAAGCGCGCCTTCCCAAGCGCAAGAGGTGTTGGGGGATGTAGTCCCCGGTCTGCCGCCTCGCCGCGTCCGTCCAAAGCGGCAGGCTGCAGGCAGCAGGGAGCCCAGAAAATGGTGCAGCAGGGCAGCGCTGGGGCTGCGAGGGTCCGGTGCCCTGCTGTGTTGGCCCTTCCAGGTAGGTGTGTTGTCTGGCCGAAGTCCCCCCCCCCGGCATCACTTCATTGTATTGATCTGCTTTCCTGTAACAAACAGTAGATTCTCTGTGTATTTCTCATTCAAGTTGGGGCCTGGTGTGTTCTTTGGATCATTGTGTCCAAGTAGCATTGTGTCTATACCAACTGGGCAGTGCAAGGCTCAAATATGCGCAGAGTCATCTGGCTGTCACTCATGAGGCATGGCATGATTTGCAGTGTGACCTACTAATTTTGTGCTCATGTGCCAGATGTGTACAGGTGACTGAGGCATTTCTGTTTCTTCTCCTTGCCCACAGCATCATCACCAGAAACAGGAGGAGACAGCTGCGTGGATCAAGAGGAGGGACCCAGCCACAGTGCCACCAGTGTGTAGGAGTCAGAGGGAGCCAGTGGCACGGAGGGTGAGGGGAGTCAGTCTGCAGACCTGTTGGAAGACGAAACATCTTACCATGCCAACAGATCCGATTCTGGCTCCCTGGAGGAGGGGGAATATGCAGCAACTCCGGGCAGCTGCACAGGGTCTGTAACCGCCCCCTCCAGCACCATATCTACCCTCCCAGTTACTCCTGTCCTTTCTGTCCGTGCAGCCCCCCATGTCTCCTTCAGCCACAGCACCGCAGCCCCTGCCCCTGTCAGCCCTGCTGCCCTCAGTGCAGAGTCTGTGGACTTACTCCGCCAATTGCAGGTTGGTCAGACATCGATGCTGAGTGTCCTCCATGGCCACACTCAAATACTGACCCAGTTGTTGTCTTTCATGGAGGGCATATCAGAAACAATGTCTGACCAACATCGGATTATGCAGTCCATGGACTCATCACTGACGGCAGCAGTCTCCCTCCTGCAGCGGTCCGTCCCCCCATCCTTCGGACCCATCCACACTCACCTCGCCCATACCTGTCCAACATACATGCAGGAAGACACCATCACGCACCCCAACAGACACAGGCAGCACACCCTCACATATGGCGACTTGTACACCTCCTGGCACGCACACTCAGGGGGCTGCAGGCACACCCACAGGGACTGGGCTTAGACCGCATACACACAGCCAGAATGACAGTGCGCAACCCTCACTCCACTCCAATTGTGTCCTTGGGTGTAGGGGTTGGGCTGGCCGAACTGGCTGCAGTGTTCAGCGCAGAGTATGAGTCCACCTTCGGCGCTGCACACACCACTGAGGAGGATACATCCACCTCTTTACCCACCACACCTACCCTTACTACTCCTGTCCCTGCGGTGCCTGGTCCTGCCCCCGATCATGGCCCCCAAGGGTCCACATCCCATTAAACTACTCCATGTGCAGGCAAGTTGGGGTAGACGGCCTACCCAACATCCCCCTGCAAGGACATTTATCTGGACTGGCCATTGGCCTTATTTGGGCAGAGACTCATTTTTGCACATCTTTTTTGTTCCTGCTGAATAAAGCCTTTTATTTTACGTTCAACACTATTGCATTTCAGGTACTTGATGTTGGTGATGAGGGACCTGGAGTTGGTGTCATGGTAATGTTTTGGGATTCTGAAAGCTGTTTTTTGTTTTTTTGTTAATGGTCATGATGTTGACGATGGTATCTGTGTGCCATCAGATTCAGATTCAGATTAGCTTTATTCAATTTTCATAGCATAAAATCATAAAAGCAGAAATACATATATATACATCTTAACATTTCATGTGTTAACAAATAAATAACATTTACCACATGTGGTGTGTCACGCAGTGTGTGAAAGTAATCCATCCCCCAGGGAGTGAACACTGCTGTAAGTGATATGTTGCTATGGCACTATCATTATAGTCACAAGTTAGGGATGTGCACATACCCCCATGTAGTTGTGGTATGCTGATGATGATGTACCCCCTATATCTGAGCACTGCTGGGAGTCATATCCACCCACCCCTCATATGTCTGGCCACTGCTGTGAGTCATATCCACCCACCCTCATATGTCTGGGCACTGCTGGGAGTCCTCTGCACCCACCCCCATACTGTTGGCCTCTGCTGGGAGTCATATCCACCCACCCCTCATATGTCTGGGCACTGCCAGGAGTCCTCTGTACCCACCTCCACACTGTTGGCCTCTGCTGGGAGTCATATCCACACACCCCTCATATGTTTGACCTAGGCTGGGTGTCCTCTGCACCCACCCCCATACTGTTGGCCTCTGCTGGGAGTCATATCCACCCACCCCTCATATGTCTGGCCACTGCTGGGAGTCATATCCACCCACCCCTCATATGTATGAGCACTGCTGGGAGTCCTCTGCACCCACCCCATACTGTTGGCTTCTGCTGGGAGTCCTCTGCACCCACCCCCATACTGCTGGCCTCTGCTGGGAGTCATATCCACCCACCCCTCATATGTCTGGCCACTGCTGGGAGTCCTCTGCACCCACCCCTCATATGTCTGGCCAGTGCTGGGAGTCCTCTGCACCCACCCCTCATATGTGTGACCTCTGCTGGGAGTCTTATCCACCCACTTTTCTACTGTTGGCCACATGGGGTTGATGGCATGTGTGTGCTTCGTATAAGTATTGTGAGGGTGCCGTATGCGAGCGCGTTAAATGCACCATACCCCAACATTCATAGCGTTTGCGCATCGTATCACTATTGCAATGGTGCCATACGTGAACGCGTGAAACGCACCATACCCCAACATTCATGGCGTGTGGGTGCATCACCTGAAACGCACCATACCCCAACCCTCATGGCGTGTGTGCACATTGTATCACTATTGCAATGGTGCCATACGCGAGCGCATGAAACGCACCGTACCCCAACATTGATGGCGTGTGTGTGCAGCTCGTATTACTATTGCAATGGTGCTATACGCCAGCGTGTAAGATCTACCGTACAAGCACACTTCCGTTGTTGCGGTACGTTGTTCTCACCGTATGCGCCGTCGTCGGTTTCTTTGCACCAGGTCGCAGGTGTAAAGGACTGGGATGATACGGACGATGCAGTTCATGGCGTGTACGTCCCGTACCGAGAATGCAGTTCGGGTTGGACTCTGCTTTTACGGACATTTTGAGCTCTCGTAGAAATAGGGTCGTACGGAGTGTCGCAGAGATGAATTGTACTTGCTGGGCCGGAAACTGCTGCTTGTTTATGTATGGATGACGTGTAATGTGTATTCCGGATACAATTCAAACGTATTTTCTTGTCATACGTTGTTTAGTACGGTTCGTACAGAGATCTACTTTGGATATGAATCGTACTTCATTGTACGTTTACGGGTACGATTTGTACGGGAAATATGCTCCGTAAGGCTATTTGTATGGGATTTTACCGAATCAGAATCGGCCCCTTAGTCGTTAATTTATATTATTAGGTTGATTGGAAATTAATTATGGAAATTGTGTTTCTAATTTTAGATGCAGGTTGTGGGGTATAGAGAGGTAAAGGATGGGAATTAGTTATGGTAATTGTGTGATTTTCTTTATGTGTGGGTTGTGAGGTTTATAGAGTAAAGGGTGGGGAGTTATTTTTTAAAATTAATTAATTATTAGTTCCTAATTAGGGGTCGAATCCGATTCGGGCAAACAAATCTGTATGACGATTCGTATTCGTAGCCATTTCCGTACGAATCGTAAAAATCCATCCGAATCGCGTAGTATGATACGTAGGAAAAGAATACGTACAAATGTATGCAAACCATATGAAAAGCAAGGGAAAATCCATACAATACAGAACCCTCACGGTGAACCGTACGAATCGTAAACATGCTGTACGACCCGACCGGGTAATGAGAACGCGATTCGTATGGAAAATGTTGTATGAGCAATACGTACAGAGAACCACACATTCACATATGCACCATACCCCTGCAATCATGGGGGTATGCACCATACCCCTATGCTCTGCACCTCTACGTACCGTACACTTATGCACGTACACCTACGCACCGTACATCCATGCACTGTACTCCCATTCACCGTACCCTGATGCATCATACCCCTATGTAATGTAGCCCTACGCACTGTACCCTTACTCACTGTACCCCTGCAATCATGGGGTGCACTCGCGTACCTGGGGGGTCCGTTTTGCACGCAGTTCGAGTCGAAATATGCTTTTACGGACGTTTTAAACTCCCGTAGAAAAAGAGTCGTACGGAGTGTTGTCGTAACAAATCGTTCTTGCAAAGCTACTTCAATCCCTACGGACGTCGCATACTACGTGTTCTGAATGTGATTTGTACGTACTTTAAAGTCGCATGGTCTTTCGTATGATTTTTACGGAGATCTGTTTTGTGTTCGGATCGTACGTCATTGTACGTACGGGGACGTTGAAGGTGTACGATTCGTAGATTTTGTTTAGGTGTGGGTTGTGGGGTTTATGGGGTAAAGAGTGGGTAGTAATTTATGTTTAATTCATTAATAATTAGTTGTAATTCATATTAATGAATTAATTGAAAATTAAATATGGAATTTGTGTAATTAATTTTAGCTGTGGGTTGGGAGGTTTATAGGTGTAAAGGGTGGGAAGTAAATTTTGTTTAATTAATAAACAAATACATGATCATTAAATTAATTGTTTGATTTATATTTAATTAGGGTATTTGTTTATATTTTGTGTGTGGGTTTTATTGTTATAGGGGTACAGTGTGGGAAGTTCATTAATTTTACTTACTTTACAATTAGTTGTTAAATACTATTAGTTTTTTTTGAAAATACACTTTAATTGTGTATTTATGTTTTATAGTTTAATTTTACCTCTGGTTGGTGGGGAATATAGGGGTAAAGTGTGAGAAGTTAGATACTTTTTATGATTTTTTAAAAATAATAATATTTGTTTAATTCATAATTAATTATGCTAGTTGAGGAAGAAGATTTCTTTTCAATTTAGATGTGTTTTATGAATTGTGAAGTGTTATATGGTACGAAATAACAAAAGTAAATTTATGTAGTAATTCATGTTTTTGTTTTCTTAATTTTTAATTAGAATCTTTTTTTGCTTAGTAATGTTTTTTTTTATTTAGTATAATATTTGTAGGTAATTGCTATATGTTTTTAACATTATAATATTTTTAACATTTGTAATAAATATATTTGCATTTCAATTTTTCTTATATTTATACATTTTTTAATTTCATTGTTTTTAAAATATTTTTATTGTTGTTAGAATTTAGTTTGTTTTTAATTTTGAACTGACTGGAGTGAGAATATATATTTTTTTTTTTTAGTAGTAATAGCTTTATTCGATAAAATCATATCATAAAAGCATTTCATACATATTAAAAAACATTTTTAAAACAGCAATCATCAGCATAAAAACATTTTATAGACATAGCAGCATATTGGGTGTGGAAGCTCGGTCACTGGATTAACAGTTTTCTTGCAGCTCTAAGACGCCAGGCCCAGCCCAGGAATTTTGCCATGCAGGTGGAAAAGAAGGGCCTAGCATCTGTACGTAAAATACGCAGCGCTTCTAAATGAGAACGAGTTCCCAGACACCTGCAAAGGGGCTTCAACCACCTACGTCTCGGGGCTGCATAGACACTACACTCAAACAACATATGGGGCACAGACTCTACCCTTAGGTCACAAAAAGGGCAGTAAGGTACAGTTTGGGCGGGCGGTCTCCAGGTGGACGTGAACTCACATAATGGAAGCACCCCCACCCTAAACTTGATGTACAGTGATCTGTCCCATGAGCTCTGGATAGTGTCCAGATAAGATTCCCTTAACGGTAACGCTTTGACCGAAAAAAACAGGATTACAGATTTGCAATGGTTTGTACTTCGAACCCTCTCACTGTCTACCCATGCCCAATAAGCCTTCTTTAGCTGTTGTTTCGGGGGTGCAGATTTGTTGGCCCAAGCCTCTCCTAGTCCTAGTTTGTGCAGCAGCTTTTTGACTTCCCTGAGCCAGATGATTTTATGTGAGCCCGGTAGTGACATAATGTCATTCAAGGCTTCTGCATAACTTCTAAGTTCCTGCACATTCCAGATTCTGGACCATAACAGGAGTGAGCGTAATTTCGCTTGATCGCAAATAGCCCGGGTACCTGCGTCTAACAGCAGTGGGATTGTTGGCGTGCTGTGGGGCAAACCCATTAGATCTTTATGGAAGTTATTCTCAAGATGAGCCAGAGTATCAACTCTATGAGTGCCCCACAGCTCGGCACCGTAAAGTGCCGCGCTCACAACCCTTGCCCTATAAATATCTAGGGGAGCCCCAATAGGTTTTAGTGATGAGGCTCGCTGTTCCTTGAGCAAGGCACCTGCCACCCTTTTGTGAGTCAGGAACACTTTTTGGTGGTGTGCCTTTCAGCAAATGGTGTCACTGATGCGTATACCCAGGTAGTCAAATTCTTTGACGCGATCAAGTGGGACAGAATCAAGGACCGGGGGAAAGACAGACTTTTTGGGCGGGTTGAGAACCAAAAACTTAGTTTTCCCTATGTTTATGGCCAAACCCCTTTCATCGCAGAAGGCCTTGAAGCTGGAGAGCAGCGATTGGATGCCCATTGGTGATTTCGAGATTAGGAGGGTATCGTCCGCGAACAGGAGCGTTGGGATTTTCCTTCCAGCCAGGGTGGGTGCATCTGATGGTTGCTGGAGTAGATACTCCACCACTCCGTTAATGTAAAGAGAAAACAGAGTGGGGGCAAGCACACACCCTTGGCGGACGCCCCTGTCCACGGGGATACGAGGTGTTTTCTCTCCCTGTGCACCCCATCTAATTTGGGCAAAATTCCTATCGTGAAATTTTACAAGGAGCGAGAGCAGGTAGGGAGGGAGGCCTAACCCATCGAGGACGTTCCATAAGAGTGCGCGTGGTACTAGGTCGAACGCAGTCCGCAAGTCAATAAAGACTAGATACAGACTGCCCCCTCCCAGCACCACCACTTTCCAATAGATCATTAGGAGGCGGAACGTCTGCTCGATTGTGCCTGTTCCTGTTCTAAAACCTGCTTGAAGATCTGACAGGATATGGTTTTCATCGGCCCACTGGATGATCCTGCCCAATACCACCTTTCCTGCTACCTTTTGGGAAGAGTCCAATAAACTAATTGGCCGGTAGTTCGCTGGGTCGTCCCTAGAACCTTTTTTAAAAATAGGTACGACTTCAGCGCCCCTCCAAGAGTCAGGAAAGACTCCCCCCAATAATACTTCATTCAAAAGGGAGGCAATTAGTCTACTCCAGGAAGATGGGTAATTCTTGATTAGGTCTCCTGGAATTCCGTCAGGACCTGCCGCTTTGTTCGGGACAATACATTGAATTGCTCTCTCTACTTCCAAGCTGGTAAATAGACCATCATGGCACCGGGGATCAGTAATAGAATTAGGCAATAAACCCGTGGGCGGGCAAGCTAGCTGGGATGGCCCTGGAGGAGCAGAGTATAATTTCAAAAAGTGGTTAAACCATACGCCCCCTGTGATGTTACAAGTTAGCTGCTGGTCAATGGGCTTTTCCCTAGATCTTAATAGGTCCCAGAACCTCTTGGCATCCTTCCTAATGCTTGCCTCTACAAGATCTCCCCAGAAATTAGAATCGTAATCCTGCTTGGCTTCGAATAGGGTTTTTTTATAAGTTTTCCTAGCAGCCCTAATATCAACTGCATCTTTGGACTTTAATGTGGCAACAAGTTCCCTCTTAGCTGCGCGACATTTAGCAGTATACCACTTATCTGTTTGTTTCGAGGGACCCCTACGAGTAGATTGGGGGACAATGAATAAATCACTCAGTGCCAATATAGTCTCAGTGAATAGGGGTAGGATCTTAATACCAGTTGGCCTTGAGGTGTCCATCCGAAACTCCACTCCTTCCAAAATAGATCCTTGTTTCGTCGGATGAGACTTTCACCCATTTCAAACGCCTGCTACAGTTTGTGGGGGCTAATTCATGGGAGGATTTCCACTTATGGCCGGGAGGGCCTTGGTTTCCAGCCTGCCAAGGAGATGAAATAGTTAGCGATAAAGGGTTGTGATCGCTATCACCCGACACTATAACTTCCATGTCTTGGTGGTGTTGCCAGAGGTTATAGTTAAGCATGACGAAATCAATCCTTGATGTATGGCCTGGTCTGTTATAGGTGTGAGCACCCATATGGTCAGATTTAGATCGCCCGTTTGTCGATCGCAAATTATGCTCCATACAAAGCGCATTGATCTCTATTACGTTTTGCGACCATTTGGGGATCGGGTCAAGGCTCAGAATAGGGATGCCTCTCCTGGTGTCCTCCTCGAAAGTGTCCAAGATATCTTCTCTGGCCAGAGGTTCAAAACAGCAATTAAAGTCGCCTGCAAGCATTACATATGAGTCCGCACTGCAGGCAGCCAAATTGCGGTTTAGGCCTGTAGAAGGTAGATGGGATGCACCGCCTTTAGCACCCCTCAGGTAAATATTGAAAACTTCCAAGCTTCTTCCCCCTTTGTGGGTTATCGTTAGCCACTGAAGATTAAGGGACTGGGTATTTCTTTCTATTACTCTAAAGCCCAGTGCAATATTAATCCAAATAATAAGGCCGCCTGAAGGGCGACCTTTAGATCCTTGTTCCTGGGCAGCGGGGATAAAAAAGGTAGAGAAACCCACTCGGTGTCTTGGCTCCAAACACCAGGTTTCCTGGAAAAGACAGATGTGATAGGGTTCCAGAAAATCATTCCATTCGGGGATATCAAAGTTACGACCGAGACCAGCCACATTCCAACTTAGAATTTTTAGAACAAAGGCACCGGGTGAAGAAGCCTTGTTAGAGACAGTAGGCATAGGAGAAACAGTCGTAACCTCAAGTTTAGGAGACCTCACAAGTGGCTCAATTTGCTGGTGATTAGGGGTCACATAGCAGCCAGAACAGGTAGGGCCAGATGGTTCGATAGAAGTAGCTGCAGGGTGGGACATGCAGGGTAGGTGCGGCCAATCTTCCCTTCCGGGATTTTTTGTTGTGTCAAATGTGGATGGCTCCCCTTCGAACCATGGGCTGTTTGGTCGTCCCACTTCATTTATTACGAACTCAGGACCAGTGCAATCATTGGGATGGTGCCCCTGCGATGGTAAGATTTCCCTTCGGGGTTGCTTGGCTGGTTGCGCAGGGAGTCAATCCACCTCCTCTAAGCTCCCGAATCTGTTATAAGTAGAGAGACCGTTCCAGTGTAGGAGGGTCTCCTTCTGGCCCCGGGACTTATTCAGCCATGGATGTTGTTGAACCAATGTCCAATTATCCCCCTGGTTTCGGCTTGGTCGAGGAGGATAAAAAAAGGATAGTGGTTTAGGTATAACTAGGGAGTCATCGTTACTGGGCCAAGAGGAAATGTGATGCGCCGTGTGGGGATCTTCGAAGGTCACTACTACGCAGTCCCCCGGACTGGATTTCAGCGTTGGACCTACCCAGGGAGTTCTGCGAACCATCAGTACGCGACTTCTTCGACCATTGGGGATTGGTCTGTTTACATTTAACCAGTGCATTATTTTATTTTTCAGCGACCAGTGGTTTTCAAATTGGCCATTACCTATCGTGGGAACACCCGTCAGAACAACCACATAGTCATTTGCCTCTGGGGGGAGGTCAATATAGCCACCTCTAAAGTTGTCTTTAGCTGGGGGGACTTGGGTTTCACTAGGAATCGACCTGTTGGGTATTACGTGTTTGGTGTTTTGCTGGTGTCGCAAGGAGCCCCGTGGAGGAGCCTTTGGTTTATCACGAGCTTGCTCCACCGTAACGGTCCTTGGTTTAGGGACGGGCTTTATTGTGGGTGATACTGAAGAGGGAGTTTGATTGGTTTGGGGTGCAGTAGGTTGTGGCGTTGGGTCAGCAACAATGACACCCTGGTTTTCAAGACTTTTCAACCCAAGAGTGGCCAGAGCAATGATGCTCTTCTCTATTTCTAACAAGTTATTTTCTATCCTTGATAGTCTTAAATCTAGGGGTGACAAAAGTTTTTTAAGTGTCTCCCAAACAACCTCTATAAATTCTTTGTTATTTTTAGTTAACCCATCTACTTCAGGGTCCTCACCTGCTGGGGTATTAAGGAAGGGAATAGATGGATCCTTTTCCTGTCCCTCACTAGATGGCTGTGCATTTAGAGTATGCTCTGCGCCAGCATTAGGTGCTGTGATGTTAGTCAGTGGCAGATCTTTGGGAACAGCAATTTTCGCTTTTTTGCGGAAATAAGCAGAGCGAGAGTTGCGTTTCCTCTTTGGTTGCTAGCCACTAGAAGTAGTGTTAGGTAGATTTATCGGAAAGGGTACAATAGGGACTGGGTTGGGCACACTAAATGGTGTCGGTGGAATTACCTCATCTTTACTTCCTAAGGCAGATTGGGGAGTAGCCGGGGTCGGTGAATGATGAACATCGACCTGAGTGATTATACAATGTGGGCGGGCTGGGCGCTCAGGGGTGACAGAAGTGGCTATATGGCCTAAGGAAGATTTCTTAGAAAGTGCAATTACTTGGGACACTCTTCTGGCAGCTTCTAATTCTAACGAGACCCGGTTTTGGAGTTTGGATATCTCTTCGTCAATGGCTATGTTGGTGCGGGTAATAAAGTCATCCATGGGGCCACTGATCTGTGACCCACCTTTAGAAGTCTTACTACGAGTTACCCTTGAATTCATAGCGCTAAGAGCACAGTGACGAAGGTAGATCTTTTTCCCCTCAGTAATTGTATTGGATCCCGAAAATAACGAGCGAAAAGGGGTGGGCCAGTCCAGTCCTCTCAGTCCTCGAACGGCCTCAAACGGCCCGCTCTTTGCCCGGTCTTAGCCCCGGACGCTCCCGCGCGCTCCCGCGCAGCGTCACTCTCCGATATTTATGGGCCAGTGACCAATGGCCGTGTTGTAGGAAGGTGGGGGCGGGGCCTTCAGGGAGAGCGGGGCCAGGTGACTCAGCCTCCGGGACCGGGACTCCTGGGAAGGTGAGTCCCGGTTCACGCTCGCAGCCCTGCAGCCTCACACGCCCCCACAGAAGCAGCCAGGCAGGAGTGAAGGTGATGCAAATCCGAAGCGGGACCCGCGGAGCGGGTTCCGCGAGTCGTGGATGCAGGCAGCCCTTAAGTACAAACAGCACCGGCCAGGTCAGTGAAACAGCGTCCCACGAAGGAAGGGTCCAGGCGCCTTTTAGGTTGCAGGAAGGTGGGGGCGGGGCCTTCAGGGAGAGCGGGGCCAGGTGACTCAGCCTCCGGGACCGGGACTCCTGGGAAGGTGAGTCCCGGTTCACGCTCGCAGCCCTGCAGCCTCACACGCCCCCACAGAAGCAGCCAGGCAGGAGTGAAGGTGATGCAAATCCGAAGCGGGACCCGTGGAGCGGGTTCCGCGAGTCGTGGATGCAGGCAGCCCTTAAGTACAAACAGCACCGGCCAGGTCAGTGAGAATATTAATTTCTATTCCTCTGAAAATCCAACACGTTCCCGACTGTTGCACTCGCTGTGATGTTATTTGAGATGTCATCAGTGATGTCATCAGTGATGTCACTGATCATGTCATGAGTGATGTAATTTGTGACATCATCAGCAGTGGATTGCGGGCACTAACCATAACAGGGGAATTTCAATGGTTTTGTACGATTGAAATGTCCTGCTAACTATAACACCCCTGAAACCTATAGTTTTTTCAGTGAATTTCTAAGTTATTATTTTTTTTTAACTCTTTTTATTGAAAATAGAACAAAAAACAAACAAGGCATTAAGAGGCATACAGCTGGGTACGTGTTCAAGTAGGGGAGCAGGGGGGAAACAAAGCCACATTACGTTAGAACTTAATAGCATTAGGAATGTGCGGTCAGGGGGAAAGAGGAGCATCCAGAAATTCGGTGAGGGGAGGTGTACATATATCGCCCCGGTACGCATTCCACTGACCTCAAATTTTACACAACTTCCTTGGTCTACCGCGTGCCACATACACCTTTTTACTTCCGAAACATACACCAGTCCATGTTCTCCTTCCATGCCGAAACCGTGGGCGGCCTCTGGGAGCCCCACAACTGTGCTGTATCCCTCTTGGCAACCATATTCCCTAGGGTCGCCCACTGAGTCTGCGCCACATTATAATCAGTCGGTTCCCATACATTCAGCAAGCAACGCCTGGCTTCGGGTAGCAGTGTAACACCCGTGACCTCCGTCATCACTGCATGTACTTGATTCCAAAACACTGCTATCTCCGGGCATTCCAAAATTATGTTGAGGAATGTATCAGTTGAGCCCCACCCACGCTTGCACAATCCATCAACAGAGTAACCCATACGAATCAAGCAAGGGCCAGTCACGTAGATCCGGTGCAAGATCTTGAGCTGCACGAGGCGGAGACGGGCTGGAATCGCGACGTCCTTGGGCGAGGATATCGCAGATTGCCAGTCCTCATCATCTAATTCTAGACCGTCCTTGGTCCAGACCTCTCTAAGGTGTCCCAACAGGTCAGCACGGTCGTTAACCAATTTTTTATATAATAATAGTGCTGTCTGGAGCGTATCCGTCAAGCGCATTAGCATAGCAGTTGATACCTGAACTATTTTCAAACTGATAACCAACAATCTCTTCAACAGTGTCCTTTTTCTTTTTGCTTGCAATCTCAACATTATCTTGATAATTTTTCCTTCCCTATAACTTCACTAGAGATATTCTCATGTCTTCTTTTTTGACCTACCAAGCGCTTTTCAAATACAGGATATTGGCCTAAATTGGGAGTATACGCTCTTCTTAACCTATTATACTCTTTTACACAGTTTGCATCTGCAGTAATCTTTGTCTCATCAAAATCAATCAATCAATTTCTGGCAGCAGAGCTTCCTGAGGCGGAAAGCCGGGAAGTCTGCGGCGCTTCATTGAAATAATTGCAGAATTTTAAAATTTTAACATTTTGTCTGTGGTGTTGATAAATATATTTTTAACTGCAAACCTTCTTGGAGGGACACTTTGGAGGGCCGCACTTGCACTCTGGACACCGCACAGCCAATTAGGCGCTGTTGCGGAGGTCCGGAATTGTCGAGCCACCATCTTGGGGGAATTGGAGAGTTGGCGTTTCAGTAGCTTGGCCCCTCCTGCCCTCACTGGTATTTAAATTGCGCTTTTGACATCGCACATTTGATTTCGGGCAGCAGAGCTTCCTGAGGCGGAAAGCCGGAAGTCTGCGGCCCTTCATTGAAATAATTGCCGAATTTTAAAGTTTTTAACATTTTGTCTGTGGTGTTGATAAATATATTTTTAACTACAAACCTTCTTGGAGGGATACATTGGAGGGCCGCACTTGCACTCTGGACACCACGCAGCCGATTAGGCGCTGTCGCGGAGGTCCGGAATTCTCGAGCCGTCATCTTGAGGGAATTGGAGGGTTGGCGTTTCAGTAGCCTGGCCCCTCCTAACCTCCCCTCCCGCCTTTTTCTTCCTCGAATGGCCAACCTTGCTCGCCCGCGCAGTGGGCGGGCGCGCCGGCGACGTGCCGAAGGCGCGCCAAAGGCAAGCCTGTCTGCGCCCGTCCGCGCCGGGACCGGGCCCAGGGCCACAACCCCTGTGCAAGTACTACAAAGTCAGGGGCAGTATAGGTACTCTAGCCACGAACTTCTGTCAATGAGACCTAGAGTCAGCTGTCCTCTCATAGAGTTACACCAGGAACCCAAACTCTGTGCTTGCTGTTTGAAGACCTTTGACTTTTCACATATTAAGGGGTTTAATATGCCTCATTCACAATCTATTAAATCTGATTGTAAATGTACTAAATTTACTATTATCAAAGCTGGTCTGATAAACGCAAGGTCACTGGTCGGCAGAAATAATTGATAGCCAAAACCTGGATCTACTGTTTATTACAGAGACCTGGGCTGATGTAGCCTCTGACTCTGATCTGGCCCTGGCTGTCCCAGAGGGTTTCTCTCTATATAGAGCGGACAGAGAGGGGAAACGCGGGGGTGGTCTAGCAATTGTAGCCAGAGACAGGTTTAGGGTTAAGAGTTCGGACAAAGGCAGCAATTCGAACTGTGAAACATTAATGTTTTAAATTAAGACCACTAATAACTTTACTTTTAATGGCCTACTAATTTATAGGCCTCCTAGTGCCAAAATACCATTAATTGAGTCACTTAGCCCTTTCCTAGAATCAAGTCTGACAGGTCCCGATTACACCATCTTGGGGGACTTTAATTTACATCTGGAGAAAAATGCTGACTCCAAGGTAGCCTCCTTTAAGGAGGCTCTAGCTGATTTCTCTTTGGAACAAAAGGTTTTTCTAGACACGCATTCCGCTGGCCACTCCTTGGACGGTATTTTCACTTCTTGTCAGGGCTTAAATAAAGTTGCCACCCTCCAGGTCCCATGGTCTGACCATAAGTTGATTACTTTCTCATTAGAAATTAAGGAAAATACCGGAAGACCCATTGAAATGCTGAGGAATGCTACCTATCCTGATTGGTCAAATATTAACCTCCAGACTCTCCTACATAATCTTCATGCATCTTACCCAGATCTTGCTTTAGATAGTAATAGAGCCTGTGAACAATTAAATGAGTGGATAGACAGTGCCGTTTAGGTGGCTGTCCCCTCAAAGAAAGTTACTTTCAAAATAAAAACCCCCTCATAGCCATGGTTTTCGGAAGCACTAAGGCTCAAAAACAGAGCTGCAGAAGAATTAAGAAACAATGGAGATCAAATTATGACTCTAGGCTTAAAGAAGAGTATAAAGTGGCATTAGGTATCTACAAAACATTAATTATTATGGAAAAAAGCAATTATTTTGTGCAAAAAAATAATGATTCAAAGGGATCTAGCAAGACACTGTTTTCCACCGTAAAGAAACTAGTAAAAATTGATAATAATAGTTCAGAGACAATCACATCTGATTTTTGGATCAGATTGGGTGAATTCTTTGTTAATAAAGTATCCTCGGTTTTTAACTCCTTTAAGAGTCACCACTCGGGTAACTCAGATCAGGCTTTTTCTGACCCAATAAAAGCAGACGAGTGGTCAACGCAGATCCCACTGTTCCAATTCACTCCACCTACAATAGAACAGATTGTGCAGGAAGTGAATACCATTCGCTCAGGTAGCCCAATGGATCCCTGTCCACCCAAAGTAAGGCAGCTATTTCCTGAGCTGCTGAGCTCTCTATTGGAGAAACTTTTTTCACAAATCGTTAAATCTGGGATCTTTCCTGATGTTTGGAAATTATATCGGTAAGACCGCTCTTAAAAAAAACGAATTTGGATAGTGAGGAGCCTGGCAGCTATAGACCTATAGCCAGGATTCCTTTTGCAGCAAAAATATTAGAGAAACTAATAAATAAACTGTTGTCCAGATAGCTGATGGAGGGTAACTGGCTAGATCACTCTAAAATTGCATTCCGGGAAGGTCACGGGATGGAAACAGCTCTGCTGATTGCGGTGGAAGAACTCAGGAGTGTGTTGGATGATGGTGGGAATGCCGCCTTGGTTCTACTAGACCTATCGGCGGCCTTCGATACGGTCAGTCATGATACACTCCTGATCAGTCTGACAGAGGCTAGGGTCCATGACTCAGCTTCAGCCCTCCTTGCCTCCTATCTGCATAATAGAACCTTCTCAGTTGAGCTGGGAGAGGCGAAGTCCAATTCCTTTAGTTCACCTTGTGGGGTACCCCAGGGCTCCTCCTTGAGCCCTACCCTTTTTAATTTATATGTGGTCCTTTTGCCTGAAATTATAAGGGAATGTGGTTTCACTCCAGTGTCGTATGCTGACAACACCCAGATAGTGGTTTCCATCAGTAAGGAAGTGAACAAGACAGCAGAAAAATTTAAATACTGTATGTCACAGGTCAGCCAGTGGATGCTGGACAAGTGCTTGAAGCTAAACTGGGATAAGAGCGAAGTGCTGCTGCTGGGAGGTGATTCTAACATCTGGTCCCCAGCCTGGTGGCCCGACAGCTTGGGCAGTTGTCCAGAGCCAGCAGAAAAAGTGAAAAATTTGGGAATGACCCTGGATACCAAACTCTCATTTGATGCCCAAGCTAGCAAATTGGCATCTTCAGTCTGGTTTATCTTGAAGATGATAAAAAAAATACTACCTTATATACCAGATGATACTCGAAAGACGGTAGTAACCGCATTAGCATTATCTAGATTAGATTATGGGAATGCTTTATATGCCGGGGCTAGAGTACAGATTTTATCTAAATTATAACGCCTGCAAAATGCTGCTGCAAGGTTGATACTTGGTATTCCCAAATATGAGCCAATTGCACATAAACTACAAATTTTACATTGGCTTCCAATTGCAAAAAGAGTGCAATTTAAATCACTGTGCTTGGCATACAAGGCTGTTCAGGGATCAGGTTCAAAGTTCTTGAGAACCAATTTGAAATTATATGAACCTTCCAGATTGCTCAGATCAAGCCAATTGAAACTAATTAGAGTCCCGAAAGTCAGACGGGCCAATTGGGGTGGAAGGAGCTTTTTTGTACACACAGCACGGACCTGGAACCTGCTGCCACTCATTATAAAAAATAGCCCATCTCTAGACTCTTTAAGAAAAGCAGTGAAAACTTGGCTCTTTACTGCTACTTGTTAGTTGACCCGTTCGAAAGGCCTGCTGTCAGTCATAAGCGCAAAGACGCGTTCGGGCATTCGCGCTCTTTACAAGTTGATAAATCAAATTAAATCAAATCAAATCATTAAATCAAATACAATCCAGATAAAGTTCTGACTTGGGACAAAGCAACATATGCCATACCCTCTTTAAACACGGTACCTCCAATGTTCACCAAAGCACTGTCTACACTTAATCCTTGAGATTTACTAATAGTGTCTGTATATGCCACAGAAAGTGGAAACTGTTTTCTACGGACATATAAATCTTTAACGAGCAAAAAATGAACTGAACAACAACCAATTTGTTTTATTTTTTTAATTTGATCAAATTTGATTTTTAAAAATTCAATTCCATCTCTATTTTGATCATTAACAAAGTCAAGAACTTTACCCATTGCTCCATTTACTAAACCTTTTTCCACATCCAAGTTACGGCTTAAAATTACCCGACAGTTTATACATACATATAGATTCTTTTCTAAACCAGCAGTTTTAGATATCGATTTTTCTAAAGAATCCAATTTTGTTTTCAATTTATCTGTCAAAATAATAGTGATTCCTTCATGCTCTATTTTATCAATGGCTTCCATTTTTAGTATTTCTTCATTTTCTAGTTTCAAAGTTGTTCATTGAATATAGAACACTCGCGCAGTGTTGGCATTAAGCAGATTATAGATTTAGTTTCTGCAATTTTCATATACATTTTTTCAGGAACTATGGGCCCGATTCACAAAATGAACTTAAGACTCAATCCTAAACTTACTACTGTTTTGGTATTCACAGATTGCACTTACTACTTTTGGTATTCACAGAATGAACTTACTACTTTTGGCATTCACAGAATGCACTTACTACTTTTGGTATTCACAGAATGAACTTACTCATTTCGGTATTCACAGAAGTTAGGACTCCTAACTTTAGGACTCCTAAATGCCTTCTGTGAATACCGAAAGTCTTAAAATTAGGATTTTTCTCAATTTAGTAGTAGCAAAGTTAGGACTCCTAACTTTAGGACTCCTAAATGCCTTCTGTGAATACCGAAAGTCCTAAAATTACGATTTTTCTCAATTTAGTAGTAGTAAAGTAAGGCTACTAACTTTAGAACTCCTAAATGCCTTCTGTGAATACCAAAAGTCTTAAAATTAGGATTTTTCTCAATGTAGTGGTAGTAAAGTTAGGACTCCTAACTTTAGGACTCCTAAATGCCTTCTGTGAATACCGAAAGTCCTAAAATTACGATTTTTCTCAATTTAGTAGTAGTAAAGTTAGGACTACTAACTTTAGGACTCCTAAATGCCTTCTGTGAATACCGAACGTCTTAAAATTAGGATTTTTCTCAATGTAGTAGTAGTAAAGTTAGGACTCCTAACTTTAGGACTCCTAAATGCCTTCTGTGAATACCGAAAGTCCTAAAATTACGATTTTTCTCAATTTAGTAGTAGTAAAGTTAGGACTACTAACTTTAGGACACCTAAATTCCTTCTGTGAATACCGAAAGTCCTAACATTATGATTTTTCTCAATTTAGTAGTAGTAAAGTTAGGACTCTTAACTGTACTACTACTAAATTGAGAAAAATCCTAATTTTAAGACTTTTGGTATTCACAGAAGGCATTTAGGCGTCCTAAAGTTAGTAGTCCTAACTTTACTACTACTAAATTGAGAAAAATCGTATTTTTAGGACTTTCGGTATTCACAGAAGGCATTTAGGAGTCCTAAAGTTAGGAGTCCTAACTTTACTACTACTAAATTGAGAAAAATCCTAATTTTAAGACTGTTGGTATTCACAGAAGGCATTTAGGAGTCCTGAAGTTAGGAGTCCTAACTTCTGTGAATACCGAAATGAGTAAGTTCATTCTGTGAATAAAGTAGTAAGTGCATTCTGTGAATGTCAAAAGTAGTAAGTTCATTCTGTGAATACAAAAAGTAGTAAGTGCAATCTGTGAATACCAAAACAGTAGTAAGTTTAGGATTGAGTCTTAAATTCATTCTGTGAATCGGGCCCTATATTTTCATTTGGAAACAAATTCGTAAGTAGTCGACTTTGCAAAGCTTGTTTGCCTTGTTCAGTCAGAACTCCAATTCATATATCTTGAAGAATAGTTCTATAATCAAGATCATTTGCCTGTCACATATTTGTAATGAGTTCTTTGTATTCAAAATATGACCAAATATTAACGTTTCCAACACTTCCCAAAGACTTTCTGGGTCTTCATGCACAAGTGTTTTAAATACAGGTTGTCCTTTTACAGGAGTAAGTTGCAGTAGATCTCCAAAAACTATGAGATGTTTTTCTCCAAATAAGACATTGTACTCTGTTTTAAGAATTTGCTGCATTCTTAAATGCACAAAAGCAAGCATTTAGTTTGATACCATGCTTACCTCATCAATAATCAGAAGTTTCATTTTCCTCAGCACTCTCGAAACTTCATAACAAGCTATTCCAGATAGCTTGAGATATTCAAATGTGTTGTCATGCCTTACAGGTAGCATTAATAAACGATGTAATGTGATTCCTTTAATGTTGTGTGCGGCCAACCCTCTTTGAGAAGTTACCACACAAGACACATGTGAATCAGTTGTTTTCTGCAGATAACTGGTCAATACTTCAATTAAGAAACTTTTTCCTGTTCCAGCTTGACCACTAGCATACATTCGGATAGGTTGAAATGATGTGCATGTGCATTATTTCTTTTCATGAAGAAATCCATGGTCAATCTTCTGTCTCACTTGCTGATATATTTCTAAGCATGGGCGGAAAATCCGTTCCGCTCGCGGATTTTGCGGATTTGCGGTAAATTTGCCATCCGCGAACGCTCGCGAATTTACAGAAAATCCGCAAATTCGCACGCAGCGGATTTTTTTTTCTTGGTGATACGATTTTGCGGCGTGCGGCGTTCACTAACCGTCATTCAGCTTTTGCCCAGTTGTTTTTCTCGATATTTTGCGAGTGCTGCGCCATTTTGGATCTTGCTGCGGGATCCCGCGGGGGTTTGGCGACCGCGATTACGTAATCGCGGCTTGCCACCTTGAACAGAACGCATCGCGAGAGTTCGAACACGTAGATGCAGCGAGCAGCAACAATCTCGCACACGCGAAATTACAAAATTTCGAAATTCTGCACAAGAAATCCACCAGCAAGCAGCATAAACCTTCTGAAAATGATGATTTTTATCAGAATAACTCCTCAGGATGACATTTGCCTGCACTTTTTTTTGCAAAGAGTCCACTTTTGGGGGGGGTGGGAGGAAGTCTCCAACTTCCTGTTCCCGTCCAGCAGGCTCCTCCCAGTGCTTTCTTCATGTGCTGGTCACTTTAATTCGGATTCTTGACCTGGAAGGATTCTTTTTGTGGATGCTGCTGGATATTTGGATTTGAGGCCTTTTTGACTTTCTTTGGATCACTTTTGGATTAGAGATTTCAAAAGTAAGTTTATTTGGGGCATTACAGTTGCTGCAACTACAATTTTGGAATTTTCGATTTTTGGGCTGTTGTTGTGGCCTTTTGACCAGGGGTAGTGAGTGGTGCATGGGCCTAGTCTTTCTGCGGGGTGTCTTGAATTTAAACATCATGGAGGGCATGGATGACATGGGATTGTGCTGGTTTTTCTGTGTTTTTCGTTTTTTTGGGCTGTTGTTGTGGCCTTTTGACCAGGGGTAGTGAGTGGTGCATGGACCTAGTCTTTCTGTGGGGTGTCTTGAATTTAAATATCATGGAGGGCATGGATGGCATGGGATTGTGCGGATTTTTCTGTGTTTTTCGATATTTTGGGGTGTTCATGGGGACAGGCCATGTGGGTGGGGGCCATTTTGAGTGCTGGTACAGGCTGGCCATGTGCTGGGAGGCAGGGGGCCATTTTGAATGCAGGCAGTGTTCTTAGGTCTGCAACCATTTTGCCTAGGTTTCAACCATTATGCCCAGGGGTAGTGAGTGGTGCATGGGCCTAGTCTTTCTGTGGGGTGTCTTGAATTTAAACATCATGGAGGGCATGGATGGCATGGGATTGTGCTGATTTTTCTGTTTTTCGATTTTTTGGGGTGTTCATGGGGACAGGCCATGTGGGTGGGGGCCATTTTGTGTGCTGGTACAGGCAGGCCATGTGCTGGGAGGCAGGGGGGCATTTTGAATGCAGGCAGTGTTCTTAGGTCTGCAACCATTTTGCCTAGGTTTCAGCCATTATGCCCAGGGGTAGTGAGTGGTGCATGGGCCTAGTCTTTCTGTGGGGTGTCTTGAATTTAAACATCATGGAGGGCATGGATGACATGGGATTGTGCTGATTTTTCTGTGTTTTCGTTTTTTTGGGCTGTTGTTGTGGCCTTTTGACCAGGGGTAGTGAGTGGTGCATGGGCCTAGTCTTTCTGTGGGGTGTCTTGAATTTAAACATCATGGAGGGCTTGGATGGCATGGGATTGTGCAGATTTTTCTGTGTTTTTCGATTTTTTGGGGTGTTCATGAGAATAGGCCATGTGGGTGGGGCCATTTTGAGTGCTGGTACAGGCAGGCCATGTGCTGGGAGGCAGGGGGCAATTTTGAATGCAGGCAGTGTTCCTAGGTCTGCAAACGTTTACCTAGGTTTCAACCATTATGCCCAGGGGTAGTGAGTGGTGCATGGTCCTAGTCTTTCTGTGCGGTGTCTTGAATTTAAACATCATGGAGGGCATGGATGTCATGGGATTGTGCTGATTTTTCTGTGTTTTTAGATTGTTTGGGCTGTTGTTGTGGCCTTTTGACCAGGGGTAGTGAGTGGTGCATGGGCCTAGTCTTTCTGTGGGGTGTCTTGAATTCAAACATCATGGAGGGCATGGATGGCATGGGATTGTGCTGATTTTTCTGTGTTTTTCGATTTTTTGGGGTGTTCATGGGGACAGGCCATGTGGGTGGGGGCCATTTTGAGTCCTGGTACAGGCAGGCCATGTGCTGGGAGGCAGGGGGCCATTTTGAATGCAGGCAGTGTTCTTAGGTCTGCAACCATTTTGCCTAGGTTTCAACCATTATGCCCAGGGGTAGTGAGTGGTGCATGGGCCTAGTCTTTCTGTGGGGTGTCTTGAATTTAAACATCATGGAGGGCATGTATGGCATGGGATTGTGCTGATTTTTCTGTGTTTTTCCTTTTTTTGGGCTGTTGTGGCCTTTTGACCAAGGGTAGTGAGTGGTGCATGGGCCTAGTCTTTCTGTGGGGGGTCTTGAATTTAAACATCATGGAGGGCATGGATGGCATCGGATTGTGCTGATTTGTATGTGGTTTTCGAGTTTTTGGGGTGTATAACTGAATGATGTTCCTCTGTCTTCCATTTCTTTTAGGTGCACAAGACTCAAGAGAACCACCAGTGCCAGGAAGAAGTCCTGCAGCGGTGTGAGTGTGCAGCATAAGGTCACGCAACGTCACGTCTGGCCACAGACAACTGTGCAACTCGTGCAACTGCGGCCTGCTGTTCTGACCTCTGAAGATGGCGCCAAAAAAAGTTACCCGTAGCTCCTCTAGCAAGAAAGTTGCCAGTAAGGAGCAGAAAAAGCAAGTTACCAAGGAGACCGGTGTGCCCCCGCCACATTTTTTGGGAGTAAAAAAAAAAGTACACCTGCAGCAGCAGCGGGATCTTCTGGGGACCAAGCTGGGAGCAGCACCCCCGCTCCAGTGGGCTCAGTGCCACCACCACCACCATACAAACTTAAGTCCAAGCCCTTGAGTGCTGCAGAGGCACTTAGTCTAGTTGTTCAATCACCATCGACCAGTGATTTTGGCTCATCGCAAGAAAGTAGCAGCAATGTCCCTCAAGCAACACAGGTTGTTGTAACTCATCTGACGAGTGTTGAACAACCACAGCCGCAACAACCACATGTGCAAGTACAAGCCCAAGTACAAGTGGAAGGAGAGGCAGCGCAAGGAGATGCGCAAACAGAGGTGCATGGAGGGTCACAAGTGCCCACAATAGTTGTTCCTCCCGAAGTATGGGCACATCAGGAAATCGACAATCAAGCCAAAGTATCATTTGAGGAAGCCACTCCTCCTGATGATCATTTATTGTTTTCCTTATCCCTAGCAAGGAAGAGATCAAGGGTGGTGTCTACATCCTCTTCAAGCACACCTCCTTCTGATGATACGGATCAAAATTGGGAACCAGCGCCACTGCCGTCTGAGAGTGAGGCACACCATGATCTGACAAAGGTAGTTAAGCGTAAAAGGAAGCTCGTCCAAAGTCTCATAGTTATGGAGTGTGATGAGGCTCAACAAGAAGTGGCGGATACTGCTGCTGATGAAGACTCTCACGACGACGACCCTGTCATCATAAAGGTCACTGCAGCCCCAGCGGGCATGCAGCAAACAGACATTTTGACCCTAGCCCGAGAAGCTGCTAAGCGTGATGATGTTGTCGACGAGGAGGCAATGGAAATACCACAATCATTGGAGTTAACTAGTACACCAACACCTACCCTTCCATATTTCTTCTTCGCCAGAAGGGACCTCCATCCACCTCGACCTCAATTAGTGGTGGTGAAAGTGCCCAACGTAGTAAAGTTCGGCAATCCACATCCTCCACTGCATCTGGCATTAGAAGCATGACCGCCGCCTCCTCCGGCCCCCACAGACATTTCAAGTCCGCAGTTTGGGACTTCTTTAGTGTTTGCCCAAAAAAGGAAAACTTCGCCATTTGAGGCATTTGTAAGTTTGCAGTTAGTCGTGGTAAGTTTGGTACCAACTATGTTACCGGAGGCCAGAGAGGTCATCTTAAGAGACAGCACGCTGTCCAATGGTTTGCGCACCTAAAGGAGATCAAGGAAGCCCGAATTGCAAGTCAAGAAAACGTTGATGTTTCATCTGATGATGACGAGGAGGAAGAAGACGTGTCAAACACTTCACTTACACCCAGTACCCTTGTCAGCAGCACACCCCATGTGAGCCACACTAAGAGTGTGGGAGAGAGTGAGACACCATTGCGAAAAAGTTCATCAGCGAGCGTAACTGGGTCGAAGAAGTCATCATCATCATCCCATAAATGCATGGTCAAGGGTAACATTAGAACCATGTTGTTTTCAGAGGCGCCATATGATCGCAACCACCCACTGACGCGTCTGTATAACACTAAGCTGGCTAAAATGCTAGCTCTGGACCTTCTCCCTTTTTCTTTTGTAAAAGGGGTTGGTTTTCTAGAATTAGTGGCAGCGCTCTGCCCTAAATGGAAGGATCCTAGTCGGTTCTATTTTGCCAGAGTTGCGGTTCCAGCACTACATGAATATGTGCTGGAGGTGATTGGGGCAGCTTTGCGGAAGAGGGCTGTTCACACTATACATCTGACAACAGACATGTGGACCAGTGGCGCAGGTGCTGATTACATGTGCATCACTGCACACTGGGTCTCTTCTTCAGGGGTTAAAGCAAAGCTAAACGCAGGTGTTGACCCGGACCAAGTTTTTAAAGCTGCTCGGAAACATGCAACACTAGCCATGTTTGGCTTGGAGAAACGTCATACAGCAGAAAACATTTTGAATGAGTTTAACACAAATGTCTTTCACTGGCTGTCCCCAAAAAAACGCCAGATTGGTTATGTTTCCACGGATAATGGCGCCAATATAGTTAAGGCCATGGAGCTGGGTAACTATTTCAGAGTGCCATGTTTGGTGCACTGTATAAACCTGGTAGTTAAAAAATTCTTGAGTGAAGACAGTCCAGCGTGCGAGTTAGTGGCCACCTGCCGAAGAATGTGCAACCATTTCAGCCATTCTTTTAAGGCCCGGAAGCATCTGAGGAGCCTGCTACATGAACGTCAAATGCCAGTGAAAGCACTCATTCAGGAGGTGGCAACACGTTGAACCTCAACCTTCTACATGCTTGAGCGTCTGTATGAGCAGTATACGGTACTCAATCACTATTTCTTAACACTGGGTACAGCTCAGAAGGACCTGAGGCTAGATGCGGCGCAATGGTAGCTAGTTAAAAGCCTGACAGACATGCTTCGTCCTTTTAAGGTCTTCACGCGTGCAGTCAGCAGGGAGGACTGTAATTTGGGAAAAGCTATCCAATTGTTGAGCATGCTGGAGCACCAACTGAAGGCGGTGTCTTCTATGTTTCAAAAAGATGAAGAAAAGAAAGACGCTTTTGTTTTGGCGGAGAAATTATTAGAGCGCCTACTTGGCGATGAACGTCTTAAAATGATTCACTCAGAACAGCATTACATTTGTGCTACTATTCTGGATCCACGCTACAAAAAGGCTCTGGCAGGCCGAGTATTCTTTGCTTTTGATGATGAAGATGTTACAAAGTACAAACGTTGGCTAGCCTTATCAGCCATGAGGTTTGAAAGAGAACGGCAGCAAATTGAAGGAAAAGGTAGTACATCAGCATCAACAGGCCATCCCCAGTCAAAAGAATCCACTTCTGCACCTGTGGCTGTGGCACAAGTGACCTCTCAGCCATTAAAGACACCGGCAACCGGATCACCTGCACCAGACACAACAGTAAAATTGGGTGAAGAAGAGGATTGGCTAACTTTCCTTGGGTTTGGTTCTCAAAAGGTCCCACCAAAAAGTAAGCAAAGTGGAGGAACCTTGGAGAACCTTGAGTCGATGGTGCAGGACTATCTGAATGACTCAACAGAGGTCTATGTTAATGCTGACCCATTGGCTTATTGGCATGGGAAAAAAGAATTGTGGGCACAGCTCTCCAACCTGGCTATAAACTACTTGTCTTGCCCACTCGCAAGTGTGTCTTCTGAACGTGTTTTCAGTGCTGCTGGTGGCATTGTAACTTCCAAACGGAGCCGCCTCTCACCCAAAAATGTGGAGAGGTTAACAATGATCAAGATGAATCAGCACCTCATACCACCAGATTACAAAGTACGAGAACACATGCAGGATGAAGACGAGGAGGACAGCAACGTAGATGAGGGAATTTCTTCTCTGTTAGGTGACACTGACCTACTCCTGCCTGAATTCGCAGAGTATGAGGACGAACTCTTATTCTTATTCCCTGACACCGAGCCCTGAAAATGAGCCAATGAATCAATAACTTTATTTTTCGTCCTTTTTCACTTTTATTCCTGTGTGTCTGTCTTTTTTTTGTTTTGCACAGTTAATATAATTAAAACTTTAATCACCTAATCACAAAAACAAGCCCATCAGCAGAACTGTCTTCACTTGTTTGCTTATTGATTTGAAGGTGCCGCAGTCTGCATTCCTCAGGTTCACAAGTTCACAAGAACATGCTCCTCTATCCTCCTCCTCCAGACTCCTATTTCCCTCAAAGCAGAGGGCTGGATTACGCCCAATGAAGAAAGACTCTGCACTTGTGAGGGTGTTCTACTTCTTTGCAGGTGAGTTGGCGGGTCTTGGGGCCATTGCTGGGAAGCTCTAATACCGGATAAAAGTGGTTTGGACCAAATCGGAGGCGAAATTTGTTTTGCGTTTTTGCTGACTTGCTTGCCTTTGAAGTGCTCTTTGGGGGGGTTCCGGGTGTTTGTGGGTGAGCTTTGGGGTCTGGGAGCACTGCTGGGACAGTCTAATTTTGATTGCATTTGCTTTTCAGGAAATCCGTGGTGGAAAACGGGAGTTATGACCTAGCTGCACAGCGCATTTGGACCAAAGGCCGATAAATATTGTAAGTATGATATTTTCCTTTTTGGCTGTTTGGGGGTGTTGTGCTTTTTGTTCAAGTACGAGTGCGAGCTGCATGCTGATTGGCTGTGAACTGTCTGTTAACACTCAAAACCAGGAAGTGTTGGTGGCCATGTTGTGCCTTGCTAGAACCGAGTCAGAAGAAAACAGTGTAACAAAGTTGAGCAATAAGGGAAAGGAGTAGGGTAGAGATAATCTGACACTCTAGGCTTGCTTGGGGGGTCGTATATGGATGTTTAGGCTCTATTTTTTTATTAAAGACGAATCGCAGTTTACCCGTATGTAAATACCTACAATTACGAGCAGGAGCTGCATGCTGATTGGCTGTCAATACTCCAAACCAGGAAGTATTGGCAGCCATGTTGTTTGTCGGAAGAGCAGAGTCACAAGAAAACAGTAAAACAAAGTTGAGAAATAAGGAAAGGGGGCAGGATAGAAACATTCTGAGCCTATAGTCTTGGTCAGGGGGTGGTACATGAATAAAAAAAAAAAATAAATAGCGGGGTACTCGTGCAGTACTTGTACGCGGTGGACAAGGTGGAAAAAAAGTAGAAGTCCGTTTTATTCATTAGGTCCCGGGGGGGGTAAATTATGGGGACAATTTTTCTGCATAATGGGTGCTTGTAAGGTGCCCCGAGCACTGGGGAATGGCACTCCTCTGGTTTTATTTTGAAGTATGTGGGGGTTACGGTCCTACTCTCCGCAGTCTCAGGGAGCGGCACCCCTCGGGTCTTTTTAAAAAAAAAGATATTTTTCGAGCTCTCTCTCTCTGTCCCGGTACATGTCGTGGGAAACGCCACATTTCTGGGGCAGTGATATGTAAAATGACCTTCTAGCTCCGGGTATCTGCATTGTCTGGAGTTTTTTATTAATGTTGGGAGGGTGGGCTTGATAATACGTCCTTGTTAAGTGCCATAAAAACCTATGATCTGGTGCTATCATGGGGTTCTATGGGAAATAACAAGGCCGTATTATGAAGCTCATTATCGCTGTTTTATCAGCAGTTTCTTGCCAATAAAACGGCGATAATTTTAACACCGGTCCTTGATAATATGCACCTAAGTTTACTGGTAAAAAAAAAGCAATGGTCCATATTATCAACAAAAGGCGATACATTATCGTTGCATTTATTGGCAGGAAACTGCCGAGGTTAGGATCAGAACCTGGGCTGCTATGGGAAGTTACAGGGGCCTATTATCAAGCACATTATCGCTGCTTTATCAGCAGTTTCCTGTCGATAAAAGCGGCGATAATGTATCGCCTTTTGTATGTGAATCTTTCCTTTTTTGTGGTGTAGCAGTTGTACTCTCTTTGCATGCTCAGCGTCGTTTCGAAGCCCCCGTTCTTTCTTCCCTCTTCAAGTTCAACAAGGAAACCTTTCTTTATATCAGTTAGTAAATCTGTCGCTTTCTTTTCCTGCTTCGTTTTATTCATCTGGTGCTGAATTTTAACACCGGTCCTTGATAATTTACACCTACGTTTACTGGTAAAAAAAAAGAGCAATGGTCCATATTATCAACAAAAGGCGATACATTATCGTTGCATTTATAGGCAGGAAACTGCAGATAAAGCGGAGATAATGGGCTTGATAATATGTACTTGAGAATTACTATAGCAGCCTAGGTTAGGATCAGAGCCTGGGCTGCTATGGGAAGTTACAAGGGCCTATTATCAAGCATATTATCGCCGCTTTATCAGCAGTTTTCTGCCGATAAAAGCGGCAATAATGTATCGCTTTTTGTATGTAAACCTTTCCTTTTTTTGGGTGTAGCAGTTGTACTCTCTTCGTATGATCAGCGTTTTTTCGAAGTTCACGTTTATTTCTTCAAGTTCAACGAGCAAACCTTTCTTTATATCAGTTAGTAAATCTATCACTTTCTTTTCCCGGTTCGTGTGATTCATCCGGTGCTGTACTTTTGTACAGTATTAATAGTCATATTTTTTATATATTTATTTGAAAGGTAGTGCTGAGGCGCCAAATGTTGATTACGTACTCCGTCCACCGCAATTTTTGTAGTTTCTCACTGTTGTATTTATTATATCAGTTAGTTAGAACTCAGCAGTTTTCAATCCTAGTCTTGAATATCTTACTATATTATTTCAACATAATTTTTATTGTGGACCGTCATACCCCTCCCCCACAAAATAAAAGAAGTATGTAGTTTTTTTAATTAACTTTTATTAAACAATAGATATAAACAAAACTTAATTATAACTATATTAGAACTGGCAAAATAAGTTAAACAATGTTATAAAGAAATTGTGAAATGGATTCCAAAAAGTGTCTGATTGGTAATCTGCAAAAGAAAAAAGAAAATTAGAGTTTAGAATTATGTAGATGTGAGTAAATGAGCTGAAACATTACAAGTTGTGGTAACTCTACAGTATTACGTGTGCAGTGTGACTCGTACATTCCAGTTCTGTTATAGTGCTGCGTTCAAGTGGTGTCTATATGGAAGTGCCTACTGTGTTACTGACGCCCTTATGGTGACTTATTTCTAATGCACTCCTATGAAGGATTTGTAGATCTAGGCCTGTGTGCTTACCGTTGTATAAAGCTTGCGGCCAAACACTGCAGGCACTGGGATGGACAACTTCAGGTGGGCTGATCTTCAAGACGTCCAAACAGACAGCAGTGTCTAAGTTTAAGAGAGATAGAGAAATGATGTTACAGAGAGTGAGAGAGAGAAAAAAACAACATCAAAACTGTGTCGCAGAGTCGGCAGTTGAGATTTTTTGTTGAACCAGACGTAGATTTACTAGCTCTTTGCATTACTTTACCTATGTTAAAAGTGACTCAAAAGTGGCTTAATAAGGTTGATGATCTGTTTGTCAGACTTTTGTAATCTATCTGTTGTCACTGCTTGGAGGTAATTATACATTTTACAGAGAAGCTGCTGTACACTAAGCACTCTGGGCCATAATATCAAGCTTGGACGACAAAAATGATTGCCACTTTATCGGCAGGAAAGTGTCGCTAAAGTGGCGATAATGGGTTTGATAATATGCTCTATGGAACTCCAATCGAGGCTCATGTCAGATGTCCATCACATCTAACATGAGCTTCGATTGGAATTCAATAGAGTATATTATCAAACCCATTATCGCCACTTTCCTGACGATAAAGTGGCGATAATTCTGTTGCCAAGGTTTGAAAATATGGCCCTCTCTCCTTTCATAAATAAAAGTTACACTACAGTTTTACGAGTGCAGTGTACCTGGTACATTTTACTTGTTATAGTGCCGTGTTCAAGTGGTGTCTATATGGAAGTGCCTACTGCGTTACTGACGCCCATTATGGCAACTTATTTCGAATGCATTGCTATGCAGGCTTTGTAGATCTAGGCTGCTGTGCTTACCTTGTATAAAGAGTGCGGCCACCGGAGTTCACAACTCCACTTAAACTCTGCTTCTATACGTCAAAGTATATTCAATAAGTTGCAGAGAATTCCATTGCTGTTGCTCGATAGGCCGTAGTTGCTTCTGAATGATGTTTGGTGAAGGAAACAAAAGGAGATTTTGATTAGTCATTGAAACTGAGTTGCGTAACTACTATCAAAAGTGAATTTTAATGTGGGTTCTTAATATTCCGTAGTTAAGACTGTTGCAGCTCCAGCAAACAAAGGAATATCAATAAGTTAATAAAGGCCTGGGACAGCGTTGTGACGAAGAAAATAAAATGCTATCATGGATGCACAAGTAATAATAATAGAGGCCTAAGCACATGGCACAGTACAGAAATATGACACAGAAATGTATGTACCCACAATTTTTAAGATTAGAGGTGTATAGGACCTCGTGACTTATAAAGAAATATTTCAATTATGTAAGTACAATTTAAAACCATTGAGGGATAGGAAAGCCATATGAAGGATAAAAAAATGGTATTATGCAAATACAATTTACAGTGGAGGCTGATGTTGTGGCGTTTTCTCTTACCTTTGTTTCTGTCGTCTTTTGTTGTGTCTTGAAAGGCTGTGGTTTCGCTGAGTCTGGGGTGTTTTCTGACAGTCTGTGTCTCATCGCAGCAGAGGCAGGCAAGAGAGAGCGTGCTCACGTCAGTGCCCGCATTATATGGGAACCGCGGGGATGACCAAACCAAGCCCAGGGCTGTCATTGGTAGCGTTTTCGCGGTCTACAAGAATGATGGCCCTGGGGGAGATCACATTGGCTAATGTATTGGTTTCTAGGCTAAATGATAGCAAGCATGCTTGGTGGTGGCATGTGGGTAGCGTGAGAGGGCGTGCACCGCACATGTGCAAGTATGAGTGTGTGCACTAACAATTAACAACAGAGAGAGATGGGGGCGGTGTTATAGTGTACGCAGAGGCAGGCCCAGAAACGGATCTGCAATGAGTCAGCACTTCTGATCATTCTCATTAGTGCGCCCTGAGTTCTGATTTGTCACTGAGAGGGTGATCGCACCATAGTTTGTAATGCTTATCATACTCAGCGTGTACCCGCATATACAGTACAAATATGCTTTGACGTTACGTGTCGCATTAAAGCTACGGTGTGACGTCATGTCCGGAGTTCTGTACGCGAAAGGGGGCAATGTTTCTACTTGGTTTAAAACATTTATTTATGTGTTTAATGTATATACTAAGGGTAGACATTTGGGATAACTATGACTTTTTAAAATACTTTTAATAATCCTATATTGTTTTTAAAAAGAATTACACAAATCGCGGTAGAAGATCATGCGTACTCGTATTGAAAGAGCTGAGCAAGCGCATCATAAGCGTACGCAAAGCCATGTGACTTTAAAAGTAGAGATTTGATTGGTTTGTAACTTTTCCTATTGCGAGTTTTGAAAGTTCCGTCTCATTATAATTATTCGACTTTGACTTTCTCAGAAGAAGCATTTATTGTGAGAATCTTCTCAAATAGAATGTAGATCACCATAATAAGAGCAATGGAGTCATCTTCTAGCAGTTCTTCAGAGGGAGATTTCATTTGTGAAGATCATCCAAAGAAGAGGAAAGAAGCTCTAATTTAGAAGTTTTTCACTTTTCCACAAGGTCAAAAAAAGGTTAATGCTGCAAAAGTAACCTGTAAAATTTGCCAAACAACTCTTTCAATGGGTGATCCATGTAAAAAATACTCCTTTGGCACAGCAAATATGGTGAGACACGTGAAGAACTTGCACCCAAGAACTTTGCTCGAGCTGAAAGACGGCGGTTGCACGAGACCCCACCTGCTGCTACACCAAGCACATCAACTGCAGCAGCATTTTCAGCAAACAGTCCACACCCACATATTGATTCTGACTTTGCTAAAGCTAAATTTCTTTGCATTTATTGCAATGAACTTTTGTGTTATGAGGAACAGTCCATCGACCTGATAAAACGCAGGATACAGGATCATTTTTGTCCTCGATATTAGTTGTCTTTTTTTCATTCTTTTGCTCGCTTGGAATTTGTTGAGAAAACACAAAAAAGATACAAAACAAAAAAAACAGTTCTTTTTAGAACTACCTTCACTGGTCAAAGAAAGAACTATATTTCTATGTTAGTGTGTAAAAGTTTGTCAGAATGAATGTGTAGTTCATAAATGAATGAATGAATATATTACTAGTGTATGGAGAATGTGAAAGTGCAGAACTATAAGGAAGTGCTACAGCATAAACCTATAAGGTGTTTACCTATAGTATACTGTAGTATGTGCGAAGCACTTGAATGTAACATATGTACATAAATATGTTAGAAGTCTAAGCTTCAATTTGCGCTGCTGGTAAAACTGCCTGGGTGAATTTGTATGTGTTAGGGGTGGATTTACAATCCCTTGTGTCTCTTTTACACAGCCGTTGTGTCACTTTTGTGACACAGTGGTGGTGCAAAAGATGTGCCATGGTGTGTGCTATTAACAATGTGACGCATCTGGAGGGTGCATTACGTTGTAAAGCTGTGCGCCAGAAGAGGCTTTCCTGTGCAGAAGGGGGTGCAGCAACGCCTCCTAAAAGTGACTGAGTGAAATGTATAACATTTCATTTAGTCACTTATGAGGTTATGCTGCATCAAAACTTTGCACATGCTTAAAGCAGGTGTAAGGATTGATACAGCTTTGTGAGCATAGGGCCCTAGAGCATTGCTGGAGTTGTGTTATACTTGCAACCGAAGTGAAGCAATAATTAATCCAAAAATTACTTTGCAATTTAGTTTTGGTATTATTTTATAATAAGAATATGAAATATAATCTAAAAAATTAAATACATATAAATATTTATATTAAAAATATAAGAAATTAGTGTAAAAAGAGAGACATAATAATTAATACATTTATAACTTATCATTTACAAAACATTTGAAATTCACTGAAAAAGCCATAGGTTTCACAAACGCTATAGTTAGGAATTAGCATTTAAAAAAACTTGCAAATTCATTGAAAATACCCTAGTTTTCACACGTTATAGTTATCTGAACATTTCTCTCATACAAAACCTTTGAAATTCCTCCGTTATAGTTAGCTCAGCTAACTATAACTTGCGCGCCCGCAAAGCACTGCTGATGACGTCACATATAACATCACTCATGACATGGTCAGTGACATCACTGATGACATCACTGATGACATCTCAAATGACATCACTGATGATATCATCCTTGTGAAAGAATGCCATACCTCTTTTTGGCGTAATATAACCTTTGATAGACATCTTCAGAAATAGAAAGTAAAAATTAAAAAGAAAATGGAGTTAACAATACCACTTACCAACAACCTATTCAGTAATTCCGCCATTTATTTATTTTATTTATTTATTTGTATACTTGTAGAGCGCAAGCCTGTCACCCAGAGGGCATCCTGGCGCTTTGAACTTCAGGACGATTACACTTCTCGCTGCTCAGGCAATTTTCGGAAACAGATGCGTTTTCAACGCTTTCCTAAACGGCAGGTAGTCCTTGTGGCTTCTCAGAGAGAGAGGCAGGGAGTTCCAGAGTCTGGCCGCTGCAACACTAAATGAGCGGCCACCCATCCTAACTCTCTGGAACCTCAGGACCACCAACAGGTTAGCCGAAGAGGAGCGAAGGGGCCGCGAGGCAGAGTACCAAGCAAACATGTCACGAAGTGGTACTGGGCCCTGTTGGTGTACTGCCTTAAACACCAGACACGCGGCCTTATACACCACTCGCAGATGCACCTGGAGCCAATGCAGGTCTCTTAAAGCAAGAGTGGAAGAGCTAGACCTGGAGCGCGAGAGAGCCAACTTGGCGGCCATGTTCTGCACCCGTTGTAGCTTCCCCACCAGATTTTTTGGGGCCTCCAGAAGTAGCGCATTGCAGTAATCTAAACGACTTAGAATAGTGCTGCGGACTACCTCTGGCCTGGCCTGGGTGGGGAGAAGGGGCAGAACTTTATGCAACATGCGTAACAGCATCATGCACGTAGAGATGGTTTTGTTTACATGCAAGTCAAGCTGTAGATTTGGGCCGAAGATTACCCCCAAGTTGCGAGCTGATTCTGCCGCCGCTACTGGTTCAGGAAAGGTGGTGGGCCAAAAGTTCTCGAGGAGAACCCCGGAATTCGGTCACTGGAGCAGTGGAGCACCTCCGTCTTAGAGCTGTTGAATTGGAGGGAGTTGGCCCATAGCCAATCCGCTGTGGCTACCATACAGCGATGAAATGTCTCCAGCGAGACCGCGTTGTTTCCTTCCAGAGAAAAGACCAGCTGAGTGTCGTCGGCATAATTAAAAGCCGAGACACCAAAAGATTTTATAAGCTGGACCAGGGGGCGAAGATACAGATTAAAAAGTATAGGGCTGATGGCCGAGCCCTGTGGAACCCCCTGTCCAACTTTCCTTGGCTCAGAGCGGAATGGAGGAAGCGAAACCAGCTGTTGCCGGCTACCCAGATAAGAAGCCAGCCAATCTCTTGCACTCTCTGTGACCCCGCACTCCTCCAGTCTTCTGATAAGGGTTTGATGGCAGACCGTATCGAACGCGGCCGACATGTCGAGCAGCACTAAAAAGGCTGCCCGACCACTGTCGACACGCGTACGAAGATTGTCCAGTACGGTTACCAGTGCTGACTCCGTCCCGTGCCGGGGGCGGAAGCCAAACTGTGCCTCATCAAACCAACCGATGTTCTCCAGAAAGCCTGAGAGCGAGCGGGTCACCCATTTTTCCATGATCTTAATAGGAAATGGGAGCAGGGAGATTGGCCTGTAGTTGGAGAGACAGGCAGGGTCTAACGTTGGCTTCTTAAGCAGAGGTGACACTACTGCTAACTTCCAGCAATCAGGAACCCAGGCCAGCTCCAGGGACTGGAGACAGATGGCATGCAGAGGCGGAAAGAGTTCTGCGTGGAAAACCTTCCAAAATTTGGGAGGTAATGGGTCGAGCGGGGAGCCCGAGGCGACCGTGTGTGCCAAGCTGCAAAATTCCTCATAAGAGGGACAGGGAAACCGTCTTAGTTGGGGTCGACTGGATGAGATCTCCGGAGCTCCCAAGCAAAGACCTGGGTCACTCGGCTGGGGTCGACTGGGTGTTCCGTCTGGAGCTCCTAGATTGGGGCTAGATGAGCCCGTCTGGGGTCGACTGGGCGGACCACCCGGAGCTCCCACTCCAAGAGTACCCTGTATAAGAGCTGCACCAATCGGCTGGGGTCGACTGGGTGACCCGTTCGGAGCTCCCGCGCCAGGACGAAGCCCGACTGACCGGGGTCGACTGAGTGGGCTAACTGGAGCTCCCAGACCGAGGGCCGCGGGCAGAGGGTTTTTTAAGCCCTCCAGGATCTTTGCAGTCTTCTCCTCAAAGGCACCCGCCAGTGCGTTGCACAGGGCCTGCGACGCCACGACCGTGTTGGCCACACACACTGGGTGAGACAAGTCCCTGACAATTTTGAACAGGGCTTGAGATTTATTAGGCACCTTGTTCAAGGTGGATTCCAGAAAGGCCGCCTTTGCCAACTTGATCTGCGCCTTATAGCCCTGCAGTGCGAGCCTAAACGAGGCCTTTGCCGATGGCTAGTACTGCTTCCTCCACGCACGCTCAGCACGTTTGCAGCTCAACCTAAGCAGTCGTAGCTCTTCCGTGTACCAGAGGAAGGCACGGTTCACTCTCCCTCGAGACCTACGAAGAGGCACCAGCTTATCCAACGAGTCAGTGATAGACTGACATAAGGAAAGATAACTTTCCTCCACCGAGTTGCTCAGACAAAAGTTGGCTGGTAACAATGCAGGTGGTGAAGATGACTTGGAGAGTCGAGACCAAGGTCTACCCAGTTTCGAAACTCCTACCCCGCCATCTACATACCCATGCATTCATTCACCAACAGTTCTATATAGTCACTTATACATGTACTCACTCATCATATGTACTCATATACTTATAAATACTCTTACATACTGACACTCATACATACAGTTACTCACACACATACTCACACATGCAAATAAACTATCACACATCCATTTGTTTGCATATACAGCTATACACACACCACTACACTTACAAGGGGACACCTTCCTTCACAAAAACAACCCTGAGAGGCATTTCCCTCTTTCTATGTGTGCTGCAAAATGTGTCACATGTAAAAAGAGGAAAAAAAAAATTTTTTTCCTCGATATGCCTCACCTGCGGAGGCATCTTATTTTGGCGCTTTCCCAAGTCTGCTACTAATGGTAAATTTGGGAATGTGCTAAAATCCATGGGCAGATTCATGGGTATACTCACGCTCCACCTATGCAATGCCTTCCTGCAGCAGAGTAACGCAAGGCAGTGATTTGCACTACCTTCCATTACCCTAAAAGTCATTTTAGGGCTACGCAAGCTGGCCTTGTGTGGCTTAATAAACGTACTTAGGCTTTGCCTTATGCCCCCTTGCATGGCAAAACTTTGATAAATCTGGCCCTTTGTCTGTACAATTTTGCAAACATTAAGAATGAAAACACATTTCCTAGTGCAAAATCAAACACATCAATCTGGTTACACATTTGCTGCAAAAAGATATTGGAATTGGCTAGCACAAGTCAGTTTTTTTATTAAGAAAGGTACTTTAGCTCGAAAAATATAGAAGCATGCAGAAAGATTCAAATTTTTCTACAACAATCTAAGAGGCACACAAATAAAAATCTCCTTTCTGCTTGCCACTGTACAGCTTCAAAAACAGAGCAGAAGTAGGAAAAGCAAGTTTTCCTTTTCCTTCTTTAAACTGTTGCTTTAATTATGCTCTGTGACCTGACCTTCCTTTCCCCTCAGCTACCTGCTCAGCCAGGAGGCATCGTGATGTGGAATTCAACTGTAGTAACCTATTACTGAGTTCTGTCATCATTTCTTCGTCACTTCTTTATGATACATAACTAGGTGCCTCAGAAGTCGCCGGTTATAAAGAATTTAGACATAGGTGTGAAATAGAGGGATTACGGAATTCCATGTATAATGTATATACATAAAAAGATCAAAAGCTAGGGTTGTCCTGTTTTCAAACCACAAACAATTTACAGGAGCAAAGCACACTAAAGAACTAGGCCAGTTGACAATAAAAACGAACCATTATTCCTCAAATAAGAAGGCAAAACCCGACCTTAACACCCACTGCGATTAATTAAAATGGAATTAAACTTTGAAGATGTGTTTAAATTTTTAAGTAATCTTAAATCCCTTTAGACTTGTTTGAAGGCAGGTGATTCAAAACCATTAGAGAGTCTCAAAAGTCTGCATTAAACTATGTACGAACAGGCTTTTTTCATATAAATAATTTGAGAATATTCAGCATTTATAGCTTAGCATCATTTTGCTTTGTCAGCCTTTCTGTATTCAGCGTTAATGCTCCTTGCGAGTCTTGTCTGGAACGGGCTGAAAAGTCAATAAAAAATAAGCCATGCAGTCCATTTACCACATCTCACTCAAGCGCTTAACTAAAAATAAAACCCTACAAAATAAAAAAACCTCTGAGCCATAAAAGTTTATTATTGAAAAACATAGATTTATGAAGTCATTAAATTGATATAAATTGAGGTTAAACGTTACTTTCAGTAAATTAATTGAATTGAATTTCCTGTGGTCTTTTGTGCATACTATATAAATACGGCATTAAATGAGGTTTCAAGATATCCTCCAGATTAAACTGCCTTATCTAATTAGCCTCATCCTGTTTACACTATTATGTTCACCAGTTCAGTCGGAGTGCTTGCTCTTGCTTCAAATCAAAATTCTAATGCACAAATAGTTTTTTAGTCCATGGCCTGTGATTATTAAAAACGCCCTGTTTTGCAACCACAAAACACGGAACGTACTGAAGGTACTTTTTTAGTCGAGGGGAGGTGATATGAAAAGCTTGTTCCCCTTCTCCTAATGATTCACAATAGAATGTATAGATGACCATTGATGAGAGACTGAATCCCAAAGGGAGGTGATAACAGTAAGAAATCGATCAATCAATCAATCAGAATTTGTAAAGCGTAGCACTGTCACCCGGGGGTATCTGGGGGGTTTGAGGTCTCCGTTTGAGTTTCTTTCTGAAGTCTGCAAGGAAGGGTGCTGTTCGAAGGTTGAGGGACAGGTCGTTCCAGGTCATTGCAGCAATGTAGGAGAAGGAACTGCGATGGCCGCTTCTGCGACACATGCTAGTGGTTGATGGAAGTTTAGTAAGTTGCTGATGTAAGCCGGTCCTTGAATGTGCAGGGCTTTGAAGGCGTGCATGAAGATCTTGAACTGACATCTCTTCTCGATGAGGAGCACGTTTAGGTTTCTGAGGTGGAGGGTGATGTGGGTATGTTTGGGGAGGTCCAGGATGAGTCTGACTCCAACATTCTGTATGGTCTGGAGTCTTTTGAGGAGGTAGATGGAGTTTCTTGATTAGAGTGCAGTGTTGTAGTCAGGGTGGCTGGTGATGAGGGCCTGGGTGACTGTCTATCTGTTGTTGACTGGGATCCATTAAAAGATTCTGAGTGCCATGCGGTGGCTGTGGAAGCAGGAGGAGGTGACTGCATTGATTTGTCACTTTATGGTTAGTTCGCTCTCAAGGATGATGCTTAGGTTGTGTACATGGTCTATTGGTGCAGGTGTGGGTCTGAGATCAGCTGGCCACCAGCCATAATCCCATATGAATGTGTTTCTCCCGCAGATCAGTACTTCTGTGTAGTTGGAGTTGAGTTTAAAGCAATTGGTTCTCACCCAGTTAGCTTCACAAATAGAAACAAATCCCTTTTCTTGGCACTCATTCACTGTGAAATAACAAAGAAAATCGTATTCTAATGACGACTCAGACAAGAAAAGTCTAGAAAGAGGGCAACCCCCCCAATGTTGGATAAGCTCATGTTTTTACAATAATTGTTTGTCCTGAACAAGGTGGAGAGAACAAATCAAAAGCCTACCGAAATGCAGCATTCACAATTTAAGTTACAGATTAGAATTTTATGTGATTTGCTACTGAATACTTTAACTATTTGTGGATGTGAAGAACGTATTGCTATTGTTAACCAGAACAATCAGAAGAAGTAAATTAGACTGAGATGGAATTGATGCATTCTGATAGGTAAAGTTCCATTAGCGATTTTAACAACGTAAAACATAATGTTTTAATCCAGTGTAATATACCATTGTACATATTAAACTGTAATTTTAAACATAACACATTTGTAATACATTATACACCTTGACATGATACAGTGGTCAGGGTTTAGAGATTATTGATACATGCTAGTTGGTAAGAAAAGTTTAATTTTACCAGTATAAGATATATGGAATGGATGGTATGAGTCAGTTAAAGAATGCCAAGAAAAGGGACTTTTATCTATTTGTGAATTCAGTTTGAGACCCTGTCCCTTTTACCTAACAGGACATCTCTCCCAATTTTGCGGGTTCATCCAGTTTGCTACATTGGTCATGGCGTTGCAGAAGTTAGTTCTTGTGGTGGTGGGTCTTCGGTGAGCCAGAGGATAAGTTGTGTGTCATCTGCGTAGGATATGATGTTGAGACAGTGAGGTCTGATGATGTCCACAAGGGGGTTTATGAAGGTGTTGAACAATGAGGGGCTGAAGGGATGATCCATACAATGCACTTGGGTTCTGAGGTGGAAGGAGGCAGCTGTATGCTCTGTGTATGTCCTGTAAGGAAGGAGGCAATCCACTTGTTATGTTATGTTATGTTAACTGCTCTTGTATAGCGCTCAAATCACCCTGGGGTATCTCGGCGCTGTCTTAAGATACAGCATGAAGGGCATATTCGGGAAGCTAGATGGGCATTTAGAACAGGAAAGCTTTTAGATGCTGTCTGAAAGAGGTGCACAATGAAAGTTCCCTAGGAGATTTAGGAAGTCTGTTCCAATATTACGGGGCCAGGAAAGAAAAGGCCATTCCTCCTGCTCGCTTAAGTCGGATACGTGGAATCTGGAGCAGCCCATCCGTAGTCGATCTTAACAGGCGACCTGGGGTGTATATTTTTTGCTTCCTTTGTAGATACTTTGGGCCTTGTCTGTTTAACGCTTTAAACGAAAGACAAAAGATTTTATAAAAGCAGCCTTTTTTAATTGGTAGCTGATGTAGAGAGTTTAACAGAGGCAAGGACGGTGAACCAGCCGGCATGTTAAGAATCATTCTGGCCGCTGTGTTTTGAATAACTTGGAGCTTATTTAAAAAGAGGTCCCCACCTCCGCAAGCAGGGCGTTTCCATAGTCCAAGCGACTTGTCACCATTGCTTGAATCAATGTTCTTCGGTGGTCTGTGGGGATGTATGGGAAGATTTTCCTAAGAAGGCGGAGGTTATGATAACAGGATCCAGCAGTAGCTGCTATATGATCTTGCATGGTAAGTGAGTGATCTAGCATTATTTCCAGATTCTTTACATGCTGCTTTGGGATAGGGGGGAACCCAGTTGTGATGGCCACCATTCGTTGTTCCAGATGTTTGCGGCTTTCCCCATCAGCATTACCTCGGTCTTACCAGGGTTTGTTTGGAGAAAGTTGTCAGACATCCAATTCGATATTGTAAGTATTCCTTTGGTAAAGTGGAGCCTATCTGCTTCTGTGTTCGGGCCTAAGGTGAACAACAACTGGGTGTCATCCGCATAGGAGACTGTTTTGAAACCCAATGCTCTACTACCTCAGCTAGAGGGGCAAAACAAATATTAAAGAGGGTAGGGCTGAGGCAGGAGCCCTGAGGGACACCTTTGTCCAAGGCAGTTTTCTCATAGTTGTAAGGGCCAAGGATGACTGTCTGGGCTCTGTTAGATAGAAAGTTTATTAGCCATTTTAAGGCTAGGCCTTGGATCCCGTAGGCTCTTAACCTCTCCGCGAGCCGAGAATGGGACACAGTATCAAAAGCCGCGGAGAGGTCAAGAAGGATCAGGATAGCCGAGCCCCCCGCATTCACGTTCAGTCTCAAGGAGTCAGTGACAGCCAGGAGGGCGGTTTCTGTACTAAAACCCGAGCGAAACCCCGACTGCGAAGGGGCTAAGATGTCGTCTGCCTCCAAATAGCTACTTAGTTGTTTGTTAATGATACTTTCAAGTATCTTAGCTAGCAGGGGGAGCAATGAGATGGGACGATAATTACTAAGCTCCTGCGGGTCAGCTGAAGGTTTTTTTAAAATAGGTCTGACTAACGCTTCCTTCCGGGGGGCGGTGGGGGGGGGATAACTCCTGATTGGATGGAGAGGGTAAAAAATTTTCAAATGCCCGAGGCACAACATTGTGATAATAGTGTCATGATTTTTGGGGGCATAGATCAGCAGGGGAGCCAGATTTTGCCGTGTTTAAAGCTAAAGTAACTTCTTCCAGTGTCGCTGGGGCAAAGTTGTCCAGGTGACAGGGTGATCTGATAATGGGGGCTTTGGGGGTGGACAGTACAGAGGTAGCAAAATTGTCGAACTGAGGCAAATTCTAGTGGATTATTGACATTTTTTCCTGAAAAAAAGTGGATAAGGAATCACAGAGTTCCTGGGATTCTACCGGAGATTGTTTGCTGACTTCAGGCGATATGAAATCTCTGACAATAGTGAAAAGGGTTTTTACGGTGTTATCGGCATTCTCAATTTGGTTCAAGATATACTGGTGCCTGGCCGTTTTCAGACTACGATGGTAGTTGGTTAGGGCTAATTTAAAAGTTTGCCTGCTTTGGATGCACTTTGATACTCGCCAGGATCTTTCTAGTTGCTTACAGGAAGTTTTTTTCCTGTTGCAGCTCAAGTGAGTACCAAGGGGGAGAGGCTCGATTAGGGAAAAGCCTAGGATTTTTTCTTGACAGAATGGTTTTGTCAAAGGCATTTGCAAGACTTTTATTAAAGGATGACATCATCTCAGACACCTCTAGATCTTGAGGTTGCGTCAATAACTCCGTCTGGAATATGGAGTTGAAGGTGTGTGGGGGAGAGCTTGTGTCAGGGTCTACAATATTCTGGTCTTTTATTTAACTCTTTTTTTGGGAGTTGCAGGGGGGCATTGGCCATTTCAAACTTGACCATGTAATGGTCAGACCAGGTGAGAGGCCAAGGTGAATCACATTTTAGCTGTTCCATGTTTGAGAGAATGAGGTCAAGAGTATGGCCTGCCTGATGTGTGGGGCCTATAACACTTTGTGTAAGTCCAAGCTATTCTAGGTCATTTAGAAAATTTGTGAACTCTTTATTTGTGTTGGCCTCACAATGGAGATTAAAGTCCCCCAGCATCAAGAAATTCTTTGATGCAAGAACATGAATGGCTATATAATCAATTAGTGTGTCCACAAAGTCCATTTTTGCGCCCGGGGGGGGGCGGTAGACTAATGCTCCCAGACAGCTTTCTGTAGGAGATTTAACAACCTTGAAAATGCCTATTTCTAGGTTCTCATGTGTCATGGAAGAGACCCAGGATATGTTAAGGTGGTTTTTGAAGGCGATGGCAATTCTGCCGCCAAGTTTCCCAGTACGGTCGAGGTGAATGAATTTGTAATTTTCTGAAATGGCCGTATTTATAGTGGGGTGGTTCCCTGGATTCAACCAAGTTTCCGTGAAAAAACAGATCTCAGGTGAGTGCGAGGTGATCATATCCCAAATTTCGTAGGGATGTTTAGCCAGGGAGCGCACATTACATAAAATGAATGTGGTCTCCCCCGGGGAGAAATATTTTTGGAGTCTAGCAAGCGAGAGGGAAGATAGGTTTACATTTTTTGGGAGGGAGCAGTGTCTACAGGCAACTGGGCCCTCCATGGAATCGGGGAATAAATGTAAACACCTAGTCATAGGGTTTTGAATGAGGTGCTGGGTAGTTCTAATAGAAAATAGGTTTTCCGAAGTGTATGTTATCCTTGGGGGAGGAAGTAAGGTTACCTTATTTCGGGCAGGGATCTGGGCTTCTGGGCTCGTGCGGGTGTGGACGGGCGCTGACGGGCTTTCCTTTGGCACGCCTTTGGCGCGCCTGCTGCTCACGTCCGCTGTGCGAAGGCATGCCCGTATGTTTTTATATCTGTAGCAGAGTGTGATTCCAACAACTAGACCGCCACCCAGTGTTCCTGCCCCAAGATGGCCACTGTGTTTGTCCGGCAGCCTCAGGGTACGAGTGGCAAGCTCAGCGCCTAATCAGCTGAGGGATGATTGCGGAGAGAGACATGATTTTAAAAAGAACGCAAATTGCTAAATTACAATTTTTAAAAAGTAAGTTAGGGTGTTTTGCTGTATGCTGATGATGTAGAGTCATTTGATGAGTGTGTAGTGGGGTACAGTGTCGAATGCAGCTTAGAGATCGAGGAGGATCAGGGATGCAGTCTTGCCGAGGACAGTTCTGAAGTCATCTGTGGCAGCGATCAGTGTGGTCTTCATGCTATGGTTGGCTTGGCATCTAATACAATTAGGTTATTGTTTGAGAGAGTGGAAGCCCTACTCAGGCAACAACCACAATCATTGTCAGGGTGAACCACAGCAGTCACAAAATTCACCTTTGCTTAACCCTTTCCTTTTGATACTGCCAGATGGGGCAACTTGAAAGGGTTGTTTAAACTCCCCATGCCCATAAGGGGTGTTATTTACTTGAGTTTTATATAGCGCTGGCTAGACCCAGAGGTATCAGAGAGCTTTACATGAGGAAAGTTACATAGGTTACAAGTTACACATTGCTACAGAAGGTTTGTCAATCACAAGTTACATCAGTTGGTTAAAGGCATGTAGAGGGTAAGGGGGTAATGTAAAAGGGCGACGAGGAGGGAGATTAAGAAGAGAATTGGCACAAGGAAAAACAGAGCAAGTAGGGGGAGAGAGATTCAGGGGAGAGAGGAAAAGAAAGGGGGAGGCATTTAAAGGATGAAGGAGGGAAGGGGTGGGATGGGGGGTAGGAGCCACAGCGAGGAGATGAGGAAGTAACTGTGTCTGATGTCTGGCCGGGTGGGAGACGGCTCCCAGCGGTAAAGGGATCATTTCTAGTATTCCATTTTGTGTGAATCCCTTGTCATGGTGGACTCTCTCAGCGGGGTTGCTGAGACTCCAAGGCATGGATGATGGATCCCTCCCCAACAAGGGGAGAGGAGTGCTTTGGTCAAGGACACACTTAGAAGAATGAAGGAGTGAGGAGGAGGGGGATGGGGTAGAAAACCCAGTGTGAACACTGTGTCCCACTTCTGGCAAGGTGGGGAACGGTTTCCATTGGTGAGGGGATCAATCCTAGACCTCCAAAAATTCTGGATCCATCCCCAACTAGGGGAGTAGGAGTGCTTTGGACAAGGGCATACTAGAGGGGGCAATATTGGGGAGTCGGGCTGGTAAGGTTGCATAGGTTACAAATTACACATTACAACAGAAGGTACGTCAATTACGAGTTTCATCCATTTGTTCAGGGCGTGTAGAAGGGTAAGGGGATAATTTGAAAGGGCGATGGGGAGAGAGATTGAGCGGAGCATAGGCACGAGGATAAACAAAGCAGGAAGGGAAAAAGAGATTCAGGGAGAGAGGGAAGGAATAAGGGAGGCAGGCAAAGAATAAAGGAGGGGAGCTGTGGGGGAGGGAGTAGGAGACACAGCAAGGAGACAAGGAAATCCAGGCTAGACCAGGAGGTATCAGAGCAATTTACATGAGGATTAAGACGAGTTACAGCATTAAATCAATTGCAGTTACATTACAGTTAGATCCGTTGCTAGTGCATTCAATAAACATAGAAAAACAAGGCACCCACTAGTATTTCTTCTCATATGCCTCCCAAGTGCTAAAGGTTCTGTTCCCCAAATGAAATTGTGCTACGTATACATAATTCTTTTATACAAAAACAGATTTATTCTATTTATCAAAATTAACTCATATTTGTCCATCTTAAATGGCACATATCTTTACAGAGTCTTTAAAGAGTCTACATGTACATTTTAACAATTCTTTACATGCACTGTGACATTTCATTTCATTGTACCACAAATAGAGATATGTTATACCAAATCCATTCACTCCTGCATACATTCAGGATCAAACACTACCATACTCAACATTCATACCACATCCCAGCATACTGCACATATATTAGACAAACAACAAAGGAAAAACTGATTGAATTATTGTCTGTTGAGGTGTTGTGGGCTGGTATCACTGTTCCATAAACAGTCAACACACATTTCGGTGTGGGAATAAAGTTGGACCAACCACCTTCTTCAGGACCACACAACAATGAAATAGCTTCAAAAAGGTGGTAATATTGGGGAAATCTTGTGCCAGAAGGGAACAAGCTGACTGTTTTATCCAATGAAGAAAGCAGAGCAGGGCACAGGTCCGGAGGCTAAGAGGAGGGCCCTAGCCTGGCCTCCGATGGGCGCAGACAAGATGGGGGCCCCGGTCCGGCCTCCGATGGGTATGGAAGGGCCTGCCTTGGGAGGCTAATAGTGCTTTAAAAAGCGTGACACAGTGCGGGTGGGCTGGGTTTCTCCTCCACTTCAATCCAGGCAAAGCAGGTTGGGACACAGAGTCCTGAAAAACAGAAACAAGGTCTGGTTGGCTTCACATTTATTTTTAGTAGGCCCGGGGAGATTAAGCAATTTACCCAGAATGTCAGGATGTATTGATCCGACACCTTGAGACTCAAACCTGGTTCCCCAAGTACAAAGTCAGCAGCTCTGGCCGTAACACCACATCCTCTCCCTCTCCCTCACTTCTAATTCTCTTTCTCTCACTTTCTCTCTCTTTCATGTACATGCACACACATAGGTGAACCATTTGTCTTTAACCCTGATAATAATGACCTGACAGCCTTGGTGTGGTCTTTTACCAAACTTTTTGCCTTCTCCCCTCCTCTTTTCTGAAATTCGTTTTTGTTAGCCTTAGGACACTGTGCACTTTACCACTGCTAACCAATGCTAAAGTGCATGTACTGCCTCCTTTAACCCATTCAATGCGTCGGGGGCTGTCCGATCCACGCCCACTCATTATTTCACCCGCATCGCAGCAGAATTCGTGCCGCGGTCAACGGGTTAAACATGGTAAACTTGGCTTACACCTAAGATGGCACATTTCATTTATTTATAGGTCCCTACTACATTGGTAATACATGTACCAGGGCCAGCAAGCTAAATACTACTAGTGGGACTGCAGTGCTTTCTCTGCCACCCAGTAAGTAGCCCTTTGAAACATGCCATTGCAGCCTGTATGCAGTTTTGAACTGCCAATTTGCCTTGCTAAAATAAACCTTTTGCCAAGTCTAAACCTTCCTTTTTAATACAAATAAGTCACACCTAAGGCAGGCCATACACAGCCCATTGAGGAGGGAGCAGTGTATTTAAAAGGTTTGTCTTGTACCATTAAGTTTTACATGTCCTGGTAGAGAAAAACTCTTAAATTAACGTTTCACTACTCTAATGCCTGACTCACCCATAGGATAGCATTGGGTTACCTTATTACATTTAGTAAATGCTCACTTCTGTTTGGGAACATGTAGAATGGTCAAGTGTGGTCTCAAATGAATTGCAATTTAAAATTCTCTTTAAAGGTGAAGTTGGATTTTAATTCACAATTCTGAAAATGCCACTTTTACAAAGTTGGTGTTTTCTTGTCCTAAACATTTGGTGCCTGCAGCCTGCATCCTGGATCACATGCCTTTGATAAGAGTTTCATTTGGGCTTTGTGTAATGTTCCCAGACATTTAGACAAAGGGGGGCTAGGTGTTGGTAGGATGGGCAATCCTTCCAGGATGGGAGGGGCAGTGCTGTTCCCTACCCAACTTACATTTCAAAGGACTGCCTCTAGCACGCTCACAAAGATCTTGACACCAGCCTTTTATCACATAGGATCTCTTGGACCTGGTCAGGGGAGAAAGATAATCTCCAGAACCAGAAATAGGAAGGCCTAGAGGTTTCTCCCACTTCAAAGGCTGGCACCAGGTATAAATGTTGTACTCTCACACCAACTTTTTATTATACTCCTGGGCCTGCCGAGGACACTCAGAAGGACTGCCTTATATTTCAGAGGACTACCATGCTCCTTGAGGCCTGCTTTGTACTTCAGAAGATTGCTCTGCTCCTGCCAGAGGACTACCCTGCTAGTTGAAGCCTGGCCTATACCCTCAGATGACTGCCCTGCTGCTGGAGGCTTGCCTTGCTTCTTGAACACAGGACTACCAGAGTGACTCCATGGGCTAGTTCGCTGGCCTCCTGTTCTGAGCTACAGGGACACAACAAGCTCCAACAACCTTCAACTCACACCTGGACCCTGCCTAAAGTGAGTCCTACCCTCCAAGTGGTGCCTAACCAGTCCTTGTACCTTGCAATGATGCTGTACATCCCCAAACAGCCTAAAACTGTGACAAAGTCCTAATGTAGAAATCTTCACTGCAAATTTATCCAGTGACTCCCTGATGACAATGCCTCCACTCCGGATACGGCCATATGCTTTACCTCTCCCAGCTTTGCCTTCTCAGCAACTGTTTCTTCACATTTCTGAACTGTGCTCCATCTCGTTCAGCTATAACTTGTGGCTGTGCTGTAGACTGTGTGACTAGATGCATGTGGTTGGCATTATCTTTAGGTGCTAGTTTTTACTTACAAATTCTAAAACTTTAAAAATCATAACTCTGGTTCTACTGATTGAAATTTTGTTGTTCTGGTGTCAAATTATTTGTTACACTTTTCACTATTTTTCTAAAATGATGTGGGATTTGTCTTGAGTACTGTTTTGACTTTGTTACTGTTTGAGTGCTGCATAAGTGCATAACACAGTGCCTCTAAGTTATGCCTGACTGCTTTTGTGCCAAGCTACCAGAGGTAGCACAGATTAATCAAGTGACATTTGTGGTTTACCCTGACAGAGATTTTAGTTTTTGCTTCAGAAGACCCTTCAGTCTCCTCAACCAAAAACCCAATTTCCTACAAGAGGTACACTCAAATAGATTTCCTTAGCCCCTAAGAGGCATTTGTTTATTGCTTAAATAATCTAACTTTTATATACATTTTACTGTCAGCCTCACAGTTAAGTTATTGCCTGAAGATGAAGCACTTTCTCTCAGTGTTTTAAGCCAAGCGACATAGTACCCTTGCATAACTCCAAGAAGCTATCAGATTTGCAGTTGAATTTCAGCTCTTCACCATTGTCTCCAAGTCACCATTCCTCGTGTCTGCCTCTCCTATATTCTTAGGCCTCTATATATCTTTTCCTCCATTGATTACCTATGGAGAGGGGTGTGAGAGTGAACTGCTGTGCAACTTCTTGCATCTGCAGCAGCCTGTAAACAATGCCTCATATCTGAAAGCATGCAACTGTATCAAAAACACACTTTCTTCAACATTTGCTCTGTGCTTGGCCTTTGACTTTGTAATGTTGCACATTACAAGAAACATCAGCATGGAAAATGTTTCACTTTGCCACACTTCTGTTATGTTTGTTACTATTTGTTATATATAATCAATCCTAGCCCACCACTTGTATGATGAGACAAACAAGGTACGGCCCACCAGACTCTGAATGTTAAAGTTTAAAAAGTGCTTTAATATATTCACTGCACATAGTCTAGTTCAAGATAGTGCCTGCCATGACGCATTTCGACCAGCAGAGCGCGGTCTTTATCACATGACATGCTGCTATATTACTATTATACCTACAAAATGGCAGTCATCTGGTAACGGCTCCCAACAAAGTAGCAACCATCTTGTAATGTCTCCCAACCCAATGTTAAACTGTTGTTCTCCTCCCAGAACAAGGAATATTACATAACGGCTGGAAAAATATTCCCTACGGAATGAGGATTACAACGACACCCGCACAAAACCTCAGAGCCACCCTGAATATAACTTCCTACAAAAATGGCACTGTTCTTATTCGAATAGCTAATAAGGACCTAGAACTTTTCCATAAATATTTTCACACTAAAAACCCACACCAACACTTTACCCAGTGTCCGCCAGGAACTAACTATTCCCTCTATCCCTATATCTCCTGAATCTCAGGAACCCTCACCCCTACCTAGAACATTTGAAAGAAGCATTAACTACTCACCTCCCTCAGAGCTCATATCACTGACACCCTTAACTATAACTAGCAATAGAAGCAACAACATCGCCCCTCCCTCAATACCCAATTCCGACCCTCCTCATTTCCACATTCAACCACCACCCCAATCTCTATTATCCTCTGCCCCTCTACAACCCTTTCCCGTCCGCCAGAGAAATTCACCATGACAAGGCAACTCTAGCGAATTGGAAAAAAGCCCCCAACCCGTGCATACCTCTCTCATCGTTGACTACCTCCCTCCCAGCCACTCAAACCTACCACACTGCCATCACAGTCATCGAACCTCCCAGCAATACTATCCCAGCCCTCTCTGTTCGCTGATCCTGCTTCCCCCTTCTCACCAATCTGAACTAGACTCACTCAAACCCATACTAACCTCACTTCCCGGAACCTACAAAACGTTATCCTATAAATCAGAAACATCTCACAACTCGCAGAAAGCTCTCTCTCTAAACTCAATTTTTTTCAAAAATCCCTAGCTGCAGCCAACAACATGATAAACACGTGTGGGGGAAGTGACGACAGACGCCAGAAGCTACCACTGTTGCTGCTGGTGCTAGAGTGCTCACCTGTGACCCGGTTTTTCCAACGCAGCAGGTCTTCGGAGCCGCAAATCACTCTTGCTATGCTATGCTATGCTATGCTATAGTGATTTATATAGCGCACGGCTGCCTCAGCAAAGGGGCGTCCCGGCGCTGCGGAAGGACAGAGTACAGAGAGGTGGAGACGCTAAGGAGGGAACTATTGTTGAAAAAGGTGTGTTTTGATAGCCTTTCTGAAGACTAGGAGATCCTGAATCCCGCGGATAGCTTCAGGGAGACTGTTCCATAGCTTGGCCGCTAGGAAACTGAAAGAGCGGCCGCCCACTCTAGCCAGTCTGGTGCGGGGGACGATCGCGAGATGCTGCCCCTCTGACCGGAGTAATCTCCTAGGGATGTACTTTGACAGAAGTGGGCGAAGCATTGGGGGGGAGGAGGTTTTAAGAATTTTAAAGGCGAAGCACAATGCTTTGAACTGGACCCTTTTGCCCACCGGGAGCCAATGCAGTTTCTTCAAGGTTCCCGATATAGAGGAATGGCGTGGGAGACCAACCAGAGCCCTGGCGGCCGCATTCTGAACTCTTTGCAATCTAGTGATTTCAGCTAGGTTAGCTCCCAATAAAAGGGAACTCGCATAGTCCAGTCTGGAGAGAATGGTCGCCTGGATGATAAGTTGACGAGTGCGGCAATCAAAGAACTTCAGAATGGGCCTGATGTTACGCAAAACGCCAAAGCATGTGGCGGCAACTTTTTTGGTGTGGTGCGTGAATTTTAAAGCAGAGTCCACCCAAACTCCCAGGTTTTTGACACACTCCTTCGGCATAGGGGGAGGGCCTAGCACATCCGGCCACCAGTTGTCACCCCAGGACGAGGTGTTTTTGCCCAGGAGGAGAATCTCCGTTTTCCCGGCGTTTAGTTGAAGAAAATTCGCCGTCATCCAGTTGGTGATGTCGGTGAGTGTCTGTTTGAAGTGTTGAGCCTCCAGACCACTGTTGTCATTAAGTGACACCACCAACTGGGTGTCGTCGGCGTAGGAAACCAGGGCAAGTCCATTTCTTCTAGCTACCTCTGCCAGGGGGCGGACATATACATTGAACAGGGTGGGGCTCAGAGAAGAGCCTTGCGGCACTCCCTGTCCAATGTTATGTTCCTCCGAGATGTAAGGAGGAGTAGAGACTCTAAAAGACCTGTTGGAAAGGAAGTCTCTAAACCATTCCAACGCTGGCCCTGTGATCCCAATCTCCTCCAATCTCGACAAGAGGACCTCGTGTGACACCGTGTCAAAGGCAGCACTGAGGTCCAACAGGACCAGTGCTGCCGTGCCTCCGGTGTCTAGGATGGTACGAAGGTCCTCTGAAACACTGAGCAAGGCGGTCTCGGTGCTATGACCAGCTCTAAACCCGTGTTGAGAGTCATCCAAGATGTTATTGGTAAGGAGGAAATCTGTCAGAATATTATTGACATGTGCCTCGATGATTTTGGCAGGCCAGGGGAGCAGGGAGATAGGTCTAAAGTTCTCAGGAAGCGAGGGGTCTAGAGTGGGTTTTTTCAGAATGGGAGAAACCCAGGCCTGCTTCCACTTGGAGGGAACTTTAGCAGTCAGAAGGGACCGATTGATGATTTCTCGGATGTGCTCAGTGATTGATTCATGGGCATCGCGGAAGGTATCCGGTTTAAGGGGATCTGCCGGAGAGCCTGATTTGATCTTTTTGCAGATTATTTGGAAACTCTCTCGCTCAAGCGTGGGAAAAGAGGAGAGAGAGGGCCTAGTAGGATCAAAGATAGCAACTGGCTGCGGGCCTTTGGGAAAGGAGTCGTAGATTTTCAGGATCTTGTTGGTGAAGAAATTGGCCATGTTGTTACAGAGGTCAGGGGAAGTGATAGTGGTGTTAACAGTTTTCTTTGCGGTGAGATCTTTCAAGATTTTAAATACAGCTTTCGAGGTGTTAAGGCTGTTATTAATTTCCTTGGCATAATATGCCGCCCTTATTCTGCAGATCTTACGATGGTAGGTTTTTTGGAGCATGCCATAGTCTAGTTTTAAATTGACATCGTAGTTCTTCCTCCATGCCCTCTCTGCCTTCTTGCATTCCTTTTTCAGGCTAGCTAATTCGAGGTTATACCAAGGGCTAGCAGTATGGGTGCGAGCTTTACAGCATCTGGCCGGGATCAAGGTATCAAGAGCCTGAGTGATCCATAAGCAGAACTGGTCATAGCTTACATCTAAATCTTCGGTAAGGGGTGGAGGATTTAGTACCAGAAGATTGTGTAGATCTTCAAGATGAAGCTTTCTCCATGGCCGTTTCAGGACTGAGGGAGTAGGTGCCGCAACAGATCTCGAATTGCACGGGATGGATAGAGTTACTAAACAGTGATCGGACCAGGTCATGGGGATCGGCGTGCCTGCAGAGCAGCTCGTGATATTGGAGAAAATGGGGTCAAGAAGATGACCCGCTGTGTGTGTGGGGCCCTTCACGAATTGAGTGAGTTGGAAGGCCGCGAGATCAGCAAGAAAGGTGGACATTTTGGATTCGGAGTCCTTATCAAGATGTAAATTAAGGTCACCCATAATTGTAAAGTTAGCAGACTTAAGGATGTTGATGTCTAGAAACTGTAGGAGTGAGCTAATGAAAGGGGTGTCTGCACCAGGGGGTCTATAGATTAGAAGCCCCGTTGCGCAGAACTGAGGGTTAGCCTTGATTGAAAAACGCGCACTTTCGCAGCCCTTAATATCAGTTTTGCTGAACACGCAGTTGAGATGAGATTTGATTATTAGAGCCAAGCCACCCCCTCTCGTGCCTCTATTCACAGTGTGAATGGTATAGCCTGAGGGCGTCGCCAAGTTGCAGACCGAGTCCATTTCATCGAGAAGCCACGTCTCCGTCATGAACAAGGCATCGAGCGAGTGGTCAGTCAGGAGGTCAGAAATTTCAGAGTGGTGTTTATGCACAGATCTCACATTAAGATGACCTATCCTGAGAGTGTGGATCTTGGCGGGATTGGGTGTGGTATTCCTAGAGGTGCAAAGTAGAGAGGGGTGTAATACAGGATGTCGCAAGTGGGCTGGGTTGCGTCTGGCACAAGTGCAGGTGGAGTGCTGTAGATCAAGCAGTTCCGTTTTAGAATAACACATCGTACCGATAAATTATAGACCGATAGAAAGAACAAACCAGGGGGACTGGCGCCTGGCGCTGCCTTAGCGCGGACGGGCAGCTCTTTGGCGGGTCTTCGGCGGGGCTGCGCGCGATCGCTGCGCGCCCGAGCTCTTGCGAGGGCTAAGTAGCCTTCAGGAAGTAGAGCACTAGAGCGCTAACCGCTCTTCCAGCAGGGCGACCGGAAGTGCCCCCACGAAGAAAAGCAGGGAGGCGACTTCTGCCAGAATCAGTGAGGCGTGTGGTGCAGGGGGGGGAGTGAATTTTACAAAAATCACAGCTATAAACCAGGCGCTAATACAAAGCACTATTTACAGATTTTCAATTTTTAATAGAACACACAGTTTTAAAATAGACGAGCGCTGTCTCTATCTTACTGCCAGGTCCAAACGCTAAACGGGTTGGAGACACTGCCACTGCCTCCTTCCTCATCGCGGTTAACACCCGCTGGACATTTCTGAGTGCGGCGGAGAGGAGTTGCGAGTTACCTCACAGTGCCCCACAGTGCGTCGGAAGCCGCAAAGTGCCTTTTAGAGCGGCAGGAGCCGCGAGTCGCCTTCCAGTGAGGCAGGAGCCGCAAGTCGCTGCACGTCGCCGCAGAGTGCGGTGGGAGTAGAAAAATGCCTTCATTTGCCTTCTTGTGTGGCAGGAGCCGCAAGTCGCCGCAAATTACTTTATATTAAAAAAAAGCAGTGATTTGTCCCCAACGTGGCAGGACCCACAGGGCATTGTTTAGTGCTTCACAGTGCAGTGTGAGCCGAATGATGCCTTCCTGCTAGCTGTGGATTTCTTCCACGGCAGAGTCCGTGTGAGCCGTGTGGATTTCTCATCACGGAAGGGGCCGCAAAAAATATTGCCAGGTGTGGCAGAAAGCCTCAAGTTGCCTCCATCCTGTCAGGAACTGCATTTCATTTTGAGAGAAGCAGAGGAGATCAAGGACCGTGTGAAGACACGGTGAGGAGCTGCGAGGGACTCAAGGAGAGTCTGTGAGTACAGGAGACGGTGGACAACGGGGTGGTGGTGGATGAAACCTATAACTGGTATCTTCCTATAATCTCATCCAAGTGGCCATCCAATTTTTAAGTGTCATTCACCATACATTTAAAAAAAATAGAGAAGACAGGCACGGATCACACTGGAGGTTCCTGCTTGAGTACAGTTTTTTCAGTACTGCTTACGGAGAATTTATTGTCACTTAAATCCAAGATTGAAGGTCCAGAGGAGCTATCGAACAAAACAGCAAAGGGGTAAAATCGAAACAAAAAGTCAGGGGTCATTAAACATTCAGCAAGGGGAAAGGTAATGGCAAGAAGTGCAGCAAAGACGCAGTAAGGGAATCAGAAATGCGCCCAGGAAAAAATAGAGCCGCCCGGGTCCAGGATCAGAATCAGGACCAGGACCAGGTGCAGGACTAGGGGAATGCCCCTCACAAGGGAATCAGAGATACCCAAAGAGGCTAAGGAAAGATTCCGCCAGACAGGAACAACAACAGGATTCAAAAATACCCCAGAAGGACATAAATGAAAAGAACTTAAATGAAAAGAACAAAAATGAAAAGGAATCTCCCAGTAAGGCTTCTGATATGAAGAAAGCAAGGATGGCCCATAGCAAAAGGAAAGAGGGATACAAGATAACAGACTTCCTAATCGCAAAAGGGTCAACAGAAAAGGGAAGTTCGAACAGTGCAACACCATTGACGAAAAACAAAACCAAAGGTGCATCTTTAATAAAACAGCTGTCTGATCATGAAAATGGAATGGATTTACATTTTATAAGCAATGAAGTAGTCACAAATGACGTACAAAGCCAAGAAATTGTTGCGGATGTCTTAATTCAGAAGTGCTCAATTCAGAAGTGTTCGATAAGCACGCACACAGCAATAAACTCAGCCAGGAAAATTACAACAAATGCAGTAATTCACAATCATAACTCAAGTGAAACACTCTTTTCTTTCAATCTCAGTAATTGGGAAGAGCAGGGGGAGGGACTCAGTCATATTCAGCAACAGGAGCCATTAAATTCACATGCCCAAGAAAAAGAGTTTGACCCAAATCATTGGAACTGTTGGAAACAGCCTTTCCTTTATGCATAAGGAGGACACTAAACTTCAACAATCAACAGACCCCATCAGTTATAGTAGAGGGCGTGTCACCTCCACCTCTCCAAGTAGAAGGGATAGTCGTGTGCAAGGCTGAAAGTCCTCTAGCTTTAGACATAGGGTCACAATGAGGCTCGCTTACGTTGATAACAGAAAAATTAAAGGTCTCAGACATCTTACAACAGGTGGGGGCCCAACATCTTGAACCAAGCAATCATTCCTTCCCAATCAAATGTATTCATCCAACAAATACTGAAGATCAAGCCCCTTCCAGAACTTGGGGCGTCCTATTGTCAACATTGGAGACAAACTCCACAGCAATTTCTCAATAAGCGGACAAACACGATATCCAAGTAGATCTATTAAACATAATGGCAATATACATAGTAGGTATTGACAAGAAGTTACAGACACTCAATGATCTGACATGAGAGCGCAACAGTTTAACTACACGCAGCAAGTCAATTGCAAGTACTCATCGACATGCGGAAATCCACCAGCAGTAACAACTATTTTGACGGACATATTGACAGAAGTGAGAGCCCAAGCTACGAGCTCATCCAAGAAAGACAGGGCAGTTGAGGTTTCGCCAAAGAAAACAACAGGACTATCACAAAAATATTCAAACAACACACAAACTACATAAACGTCTATTTCAGAAATATCCGTCTTAACAGAAACAAGTGAAATCAACACTAAGGTTAAAGACATCAGCCCCGACTCAAGTGGAACAAAGGATAACAAAAATATAGAAATAGTGGAGGTTAAGCCCGGGCTCTCAAAGAACGAAAAAAAAGCAAAGAAAAGCTCAGAACAAAGGGAAAGCAGCCCAACAAAACAAAAAATGGCCGTTATTCTTGCACCATAAGAATGGCGGGTCACGTACCTTAAATAACGACATAAAATCAGGTTCGGAATCTATAACCCAACAAACAATCACCCAAGAACTCAACCCTATAGGAAACAAGAAAACAACTTGCTTACCTGCGACAAATGATTCTGAAAATGGATCATCATCAGCAGCAATCGAAAAAGAGTCATCACCTAACAGGCAAAGCTCTATGGCCCATAATTGTTTGGAATCCTCTACCATCAGAAAGGAAGGGAATACTAAGGCAGAGGGACAGGACCAAAGGAGATCAGGGTTCAGGGCAATTACCAAAGAAGCAGTTAGAACAAGACGTCCTCGCAGGTCGGAAGGTGAGGACATGTCACTGCTGCAGCCGCAAAGTCCCAAGATGCCAAGGAAAAATTTATTAAACAAAATAGTGTTACTTCCAAACTATATTTCAAGAGGTAGCTTTGACACCTTAAACAGAGGTACAATCATAAAACTGGAAAGGAAGTACGGGAAAAAGCCGATATTAATTCTTCCAACTTACTATCGATTGAATTTAAACCGCATCCATCCATGGATAAGAAAGAGGTAACAGTAACAACATGGTCTTCACCGGAAATTGCAGAGCATATAATGACTCAACAGCAAAAGTTTAAGGCTTGGGGCACTGAACTACAAAGGATAGAGGCCCCATGCTACCCAGGTCCGCTTCTCCCCAAAAAGAAAAGTGAGGGATCTCTACTGAGAGAATGCAAAAGGAGCAGTAATAAAGCACAAATCCTTCGAGAACTCAATAATTACCAGGCCTCGAGCAACAGCCCAACTTGAAAGAAGTATAGATAAATGTAACACAATCAAACAAGTGATTAAAGACAATAGGATGGGGCGTCAAAAACTTCGTCTTAACTAGCAATCCTGACGAATCAAAGTACCACAAGAAATTCAAGAAGTTATCAACATTTGCTCTTGGAATACCCACGGTCTAGAAAATCTTATAGGAAACCCCGGTGCAGTGGAATTCCTGCAAGCACACAATATCATCTTAGCCCAAGAAACGTGGTGCACAACTCCGAACAATATCATAGGCTTTGCCGGCCATCATGAGCCAGCAATAAAATCAGCAAAATTTGAACACCCAAAGGGCGGTTTGTCCTCCTATTTCTGGACCAAATTGGTTTAGACTCTAGAAAAACTAACTATAGGGACTAGTATCAAAACTGGAACAGCACAAAAGCAACGGGTCTGTAACAATATTGGTACAACTTAATGTTTACATCCATCTAAGTGAGGAGTCAAAAGACTATTGTGTTTTTATCTAGGAACCTGAATCAATATTACTATTTCATGCCCTTGTACGGCTATAATCGATAATATCCCTATAATGGCATAAGAATCAGATCCATATTTCAGTAAATCGCCCTTGCAGTCTAAGGCACGGAAAAAGCCACTTCCTTAGATTCCTAGAAAGCACAATGAGTTCTTTCAGCACACCAAACCTCCAGCAACCTGGGAAATCCCCACTTGCTTTGTTTTAATTTGTAATAGAACTCCTGCGAGCACTGTAAGAACGGCCAGTTCTTAGTGACATCTTATTGACGTCTTATGTCCAAACCTTACGTCAAACTCTGCACCTTTCAGGTATAAATATACCAACGTTGCCTTACGCAAACACACGGTGGTGGTTTTGGAGCAGAGCAGCTATTTACTTGCCGAGAGCCCAGCTGATGCGAAAAGCCCACGGACGCTGCCCCTCCTCTTTGACGCGCTGAGAAAGAGGATGTCTTTTCTCTTGCCGAGAAAATCCAGCTCCGGCGTTTCCAGCCTACCCTTGCGGGTGACTGGGATATCGAGTCCTGAAAGAGAGATACCAGACCTCCTACATTCTATTCCCAATGTACAGTGCTGACTAAACCCTTAGAGAGAATTCTTGAATCAAATTCTTGGCAAAACCAACTTAACTTAAACTGCTACTTACTTACTCCTTCCCACGTATTAGGCTTAGGTCAGGTACACCGGGGTAGGCGTATTTTAGAAGCACCAGTTGAGCACGTTAGCCAATGTATATATGTATGTATATATTTTATCCATTTTAAAGTGTCTTATGGCTAAGAAACCATATCAATGCTTTTACAGTATTATTTCATAATACTCCTTTTACTGTACGTACGTTACTTTATATTAAGTATTGCAATTGTGGCAATTCATTTCTCTTGCATGAGAAGGAAGTCTGCTCAATAAATAATACCTTTTATTGAAAACGCCTGTCTCTCTATTCTCTGAACTCTGGTGAAACTAAGAACGCACAGGTGACTGAGTGAAATAGCTGTCTATTGTTTTCACACGACTCTAGAGATTTACTCTTATTCTGAGGGAGCAAAGTTGTCATGTTATATGGTTGTCGGAAGCTGAATCCCTTCTTGTCTGAGCCAGGGAAGCTGATCTCTCCTTTTTCATTCAAGAAAGTTTCCAGTGACCTCTGAGCTAGCTGGCGCAAACCTAAATTAAGTCTAACATAGTCAGTAGAGACCTAGATGACCTCAGTCCTACGGCTACACTGCTGTTTATGTTATTCCAATGCGCAGAGCCTATTGGGAAATAGGAGCTACACTACATGGTGCCCAACGTTTGGTAAGGCGATAAAACTAACGCAAGACGTTAGAGTAACTCAGTAGTGCTTTTTCACACAGACCCTTTTTTCCCGTAAATACTCAAATAGACGTCTGGAGTGGGTGAAAGGTTAAAATCCGCCGGAACTTAGTAGGAAGAGATTCCTATGTAGAGTTTTGGCTTAGTCAACGTTGAAGGATACAGTGTTCCAAAATATTGTACACCTAATCTTTTGTCTCCTTGAAAGTAATTCTGCAACAAAAAAACCTTTCTGCCAGTAAAAATGGTGGATAGTAATGACGATAGGGAGGCAGCTAGAATGGCAACTCGACTCCTAGAGGATGACACAAGTCTCCTACAGAATGACCCGAATGCTATACTCATTCCGGTAAACATATGAAGAACTATAACTCTAAAACTAATAGAAAACGGACTGACATCACAAGGTGGTACAGTCATTTTCGTGATAGAGGCACACGAATATCGGCAGACAGAGATATTCTATTCAAGAATAAACTTTCCAGCGGCAAACGCTACACACACGATTTCCACTATTACAAAATAGAGGAACCTCTGGATGAATACACTCCTTTCGAGGATGTGGAAATCCCACTCAATTACCAAGAGCACCTGCTCTGGTTTAAAGGCGCCCTAAAACATAATGATCACATCACAAGGCTCGGTCCACCAGGAGCAACGTGGCCGGTTCTAGCCAGCTGCATACCACATCCAGACATCGAAAAAATGTAAGACAAAGAACTTTTAGCCCAGCTAAAAGTACTAATTAAAATTCATAGACAATTAGTCCAATATGTAATGCGGACTGCAACAGTCCAACCAGCTATTAACATTCCACAGCTGACCCCTCATCAGGGAAACACAAATAAAATTACACCACAGAACATACAATCATGTCTTGGTAAAACAACCGCAAAACGGGAACAAATTCCATTCTGGCTAGCACAAAAGATAATTCAAATATAGGCAGTATTCCCGAATACTACCCCTATTGAGAAACACAGAATTCTGACTATCTGCCTTCCAATGGGGGTCGCACCACATGTGGAGGATTGTGACACTTGGGGCACAGTCTTTGCTTCCATTTACACAAAAACACATGGTGTTCCGTCTCTGGCGGTGATACCAGATGTACTAAGACAGATTCAAAATGAATACGGTCCAGAACCTGCTTTAACTCTTGGTATGAAATTACTGAAAGACTTCAAGCAGGTCTCGGCTATATTATTAGCCAACATAAAAGGAGAAGCAGCATCTGTGGCGATCCGCCAAAAATTCAAAGAAACAGATATAGCAGACCAACCAATTGAACTTGCCAGAATCATAGAAAAAACCTATGAAGAACTAGGTAGAGATAGTTTGGGTGGGAAACCGGTAAAACCCCAACTACTTGAAAATCCTGAAAAGATATTTATTAAAAATAATCTAAACACTCACAAACAAGAGCTGGGATGGAAATAAACAATCCACTCCCAAAGAGAAAAGATTCCAGTCCAGAGGAAGGTCTCCTCGGCGGAGAGAAAGAACTCCGAACCGAGAACACAAGTCTCCCCAAAGGGAGCCCTCTGAAAAAAGATATAACCTTAGAAATAGGGATAATTTGAAAAAGCCTGATAGATATCAAGATATTGATACACGTCACTATTGATCTTTTCAGACTTCCTCGCAGAAATCGGAAAGAAGAGGACGATCAGAACACAGGGAAGAGCACCTCAAGTCCAAAGACAAGGAACCTGCTCAAAGTAAAAAATTACAATTTCCAAGAAAGAAGGTAGCAAGTGTTAAAATAATCAAACATGCCGAGGATACTGAGGACACAGCTGAAAAATGGAGGGTGGGCACAGACAATGCTAGACAGCGCAGCAGAAGTGACCATAGCTTGCAAGATCCTGATGAATCATCTGGAGACAGTGGACACGAATGAATACATTCAAGTGGAAACTGCAGATACCAGAGTTAGCAAACCTCATAAAATCTTCGAAATAACATTGCGTATAGAGGGAGATAAGACTAGGAAAGTAAGGGGTCTGTTTTTGGGATAACCTCTCAAAAGGCTATGACATCCTATTAGCTGAGAAAGAATGTCCACCAGAGTTTGTCAGGGAGTGCCCTCATGGCGAAGAAATGATTATTATCACAAAAGACCTCCTGGAGCGTTTGCCAGGGGTCGGGGGTTCAGAGAGGAAGAAGACCGGAGTATGTCCTCCCTAGAAATATATTTACACAAAAGATACTCCAATCACACTATGATATAGCATGTTGCCAAATAGTGTGTACTCTAAAGTAAAAGATGTCTGTAGTGGTATGGATTATGCACTTTCTTACCTAGGGTATGAGGATCATACTAGTTATGACCGTGTTTGTTAAGGGGGGAAAAAACTAGTTCTTATTAGTTACCCTCACACACCCTAGTGGTGTCATGCTTCATCATCGGGTCACCACGGCCCCTAAAAGTCGAGGTGGGCTCAACCACAGTGTTGGGTAGCTCTTTAGATAAATGAAGGGCGGGGGACTTAAAGATAAAATACCTGGAGCTGACCCCTGGTTTCCCTTTATTCTTGGGTCAGATCTGGTTGTTTAAAATAGATAAAACGGGTCTCTTCTGGATTTTAATGGTCCTAAGACCCTAGTGCCGACATGTTTCAGTCCACGGGGGCCGTAAAGGTCCAGGACTTTCTTCAGGGCAGTTGAAAAAATCCCCCTTTATGTGTGGGAAATTACAGGATGGAAGTCCCTATCCTATTCGTGTTAAGAGGGAAGAGTAGCTTCTCCTCATGAGTGTTAAAATGTCTTGGTATTGCCAGGCTCCATCTGTAGGGCAAAAAATAAACAAAGGAACAAATTATGTATCCACATGGTGATAGTGAATAGGTGCGTAACCCATGTATGAGCATGCTACATTCTGTGTGCATACCATAAAAGTGGAGTGCTTGACCCCACTCAGTGCAAGTCATTCATACGTGATTGTGACAGGCTCCAAATAAAACAATGTTTTCATTGATTTATATTCTGTGTTCTATTGTAACATCGTATCTATCAGATAGAGATTCGTGAATAAACCTCTCTATGAATTAATAAAACCTGATTTTAAACCAATCAATTGGACTCAGAAACACACAGAAATTTTGAGATCATTGCAAACAGACATGTTAGCTGGAGTAGTGTGGCTCACTGGTTAGAGCGGCAGACTCTGAAGCAGAGATCAGGCCCAGGACCAGGGTTCAAGTCCCGACGCGGCAGGGTCTTGGGCTCAATGTCCGCAGACTCGATAATTCTCGCCTCGGTGCCTACTCTAATCATGGGTCCCATGCTGCAACTCTGGGCAATAGCTTGCTTAATCTCCACAATGGCCCCATCAACAACACTGGGATGCCTGGCTTCACCTTGGGGGTGCCCAGGAGGGGCATCTCACAGGGAGAGCTAGGAAGGGTTCCACAGCATTATACAGCGCCGGGACGCCCCGTTGGGGCAGCTGTGCGCTTTACAAAATACACTACATTTACATTTAGCTAAAACAAAATTAGAAACTCGTGACAATACACGCAACCTTGGCATCCCAGGAAGATGCGGATTCACGTACCTGACCTCTAATGAGGGAGAAACGGTACCAATAGCTTACAAATCACATTTGTACACACAAGCAGAAAAAACATTCAGTCTTACAGAAAATACTGTAAAGGCGGTTCAGACTGCTGTAACAAAAGAAAGAGCCCAAGCCCAAGGCAAAAGAATAACTGTTTTTACAGCAGAATCAGCCTTTGAGGCGTTATCCACCCCAGTTAATCTAAAAACGGTGGCACTAGATCCAAAATGGATACAGTGGGAAAATTCTCTTGCTGCAGAAGACGTGACATACTATTTTGACCCGAACATGAAAAAACTGAATGATTTGAAATATGAAGAAGAATATCCTCTGCCAATCGAAACTCTGTCTCTCCAACAATACTCTTGTATAATCTATACGGACAGATTTACACAACATTACAATGTAGATGACCTACAATGCAGCCTGCGCGATTGTTAAAGGTCGCTGGCTCTGCGGTAAATTCAGACCAAAAATAACAAAAACTGAATCACTGAGAAACTGTTCGGCTCATCGAGCTGAAATCAGATCTTTAAAGATGGCGCTTGAAAAGGCCGATTGTGAATTCCCAACACTAATATTGTGCGATTCGCATTTCTGCGTCAAATCTTACAATAATGACTTGCAGAATTGGGTTCAAAATGATTACAAAGATGACACAGGTGCCACAATAAAGCATAAAAAGCTTTGGGAACAAGTAGTTCTTTTACAGAAAGAACTACAGAAGACTCACATGATACACACACTGAGTCATCAACATGATGGCGTTCACGTTGCATGGAATTCATTGGCTAATACAGCCACAGCGGAAGCAACTCAACCGGCTTCCGTAGCCACAAAAAAGTGTTCAGATAAATACATAGACGGGGAAACCATGCTGGCGCTAAAAACGTCTTCAAAAGGCAACTGTGCAGCACTACCCGTGAACTATCCACTCAATTATACATACATAATTGACGCAAACTCCGTTCCTTTTGCTCGAATCCCTGGAGTGGGGGATAGGGTAATTTCAAACACAAACAGGAGAGTCTTATTAATAGCAGACGCACACATGGGTGAAGGTACGAGGCACAAACAGATCAAGGAATCTCTGACAGAATTACAATCAGAATACTGGTGGCCAGGGATGAGCCTGCAACATTATAAATTTGCAAAGAGCTGTCCAAACTGCAACAGAGATCGCAGTAGCGAGCCAACCGGAGTATTGCCATGGCCATTTCTGTAGTTAGCATAAGGCTATCTATACGTAAAATCCAGCGTCTCATTAATTCCTTTTAAGACTAGATTCACTTAAAAATGTGGCCCCAGCGCTCGGCTGACGCCAGAACTGTTATAAAAGATTTTCGAGTCTTTATCAGCACATAAGTAATTGGCATGCTACATTCTGACCTGGGTCCTGCTTTTAGCTCTCGAGCTTATAAGGAGGCCATGACCAGCATGGGCATCGCATTGCGGTACTCTTGTCCCTTCCATCCTGAGGGAAATGGGATTGTGGAAAGAAAAAAGAGAGACATAAAGCAATCTATAACGGCTAAGGTATTAGATTCGGGTGATGGGTGGGTCCAACATTTAACAAGTGTCCAACGTAGTCTTAACAATCTGCCAAGAAATTCTCTGAAAGGTTTCAGCCCGTACAAACTATTGTTCGGAACTAGAATGTATATTCAGGATTTAGATAGTCAAACTTCAGTGGTAGAAGATAAGAAAAAATGCTTTGACATCAAAGATCGTTTGGCTGTTTTACAGGACTTAAATGAAACAAGAAAAGCCCTGAGTAACATAAAGTTAAAACAGCAGCCAACAACCACTGAAGATACACCACCTTTCCCAGCAAGACCTGTCTGGATTCCAAAGATTGGGGATCTGGTCAGAGAGAAGATCGCGGTGAAGAAGGAATTTGGGCCTCCTTACAGAAAAGCAGTACCTGTCTTAGCAGTCAGCGGAACATGATCAGTTGTACTACCGCCCCTTGCTGGTAAAAAGGAGAACCGAGTTGTATCCATCGACCTGGTAAAACCACAATCATGTGGCCAATAATAAGTAGTAGGCCCAGTGGACTCCCAAGAAATAGCAGAATACCAAAATTTGCTACAATCCAAGAGGTTCAAACTGAAAGACTAATCACATTTGATAAACCTGCAGTGAATAAAAAAGGACTATGCAACAATGCCATGGAACTTGTGCCTCTTGAAACCCAAATTGAAACAGTTCATCAAGAAACACCAGTCTACAACGATGTAGCCACAGACTATGCTAAGGAAAGAAAACTTGAAAAAGCAATTCCAACAATTGACAGAACAGCATCTGGCTACTTCATCAATTTTGATAACTTTTCTGAAGATCCAAGCAAACCTGAAGTAACGCCAGTAACAAAAACATTTAAAGACAAAGCAGCAGAACTCTTTCATCAACTCAAAGAAACCTATCTGATTTCTCCATGGATTTAATTTTGGATTGTGTTAGGTGTACTTTTCCTCCTGCTTTGGCTCATCATGGTACTTTGTTTGGGAAAATTCATTGAGGGAAAATGCAGTACAATGGACACAGCAAGTCAGAACATCAACTTGGTCCTAAAGCCACACAAGTCATCTCACATCGAGAAAAGAGAACTATCATCAGTGAATGTCACAGTCATTCCAATACCCGGTGGGGTAGTTTGGGACAAAACAGATTACGAAAATCTATGGCCCGGTCGAACTCATGAAATATCCACACCAGTTCAAGGTTTCATTAAGTGACTTTGTAAAACCAAGTACATTCTCTGATGATTGGGACTTTGAAAGCATAAATAATATGATGTCAGATTTAGTAATGTCAGCAAAATTTACAGAACATGATTATTTACAGGGTTCATCGAACTATGAACAAATGTATTGCTATAACCACTATGCACATCACTATTTGCATAAATCTGCTCAACCTAGAAATGTTTTTAAGTATAATCAATGGGAACATTGTGCAACTCCACCTAAAAGCAGATCGAAAACATTTTATGAGAAATTCCCATACTTCCCAGGGTTTAACACAAGTGATGCAGAAACATTTTATTACAAACTGTTAGATAAAACAGGGATAAAAACTATGTTGCAAATACTAAATTGATTTATTCGGAAACATTTTATGAAAAAATTATTACATTTGGTTTTGATTTCTGGAAAAACAACATTGAAACAAAAACCATCTGGGGTACAAAAGAATGGCAGGTCCAAGGTTTAGAAGCATTATTTCACGCCTGCATGATCCCAAAACAAATAATGTTCTTGAATGACACCATTCAACAGACTACTTGTCTTGGCCTAGCCAAGATTAAAGACTTAAACAGACCGTCTATTCCAAAGCCAATACCTCATAATACGACCACAGATATTGATATAGACGTATCCCAAATTTTACATCAAAACAGAACACATCCTGATTGGAAAAAGTGGTTAATCTGGCCAACAGACACAAATAACTGCCAAGATAGATTCCTGAACAAAATACAGGGGTTCAAAATTACCAGACCAGACCCTAGATACTCCCAGAGACAACATCCAGGGATAGTAACAACATACAGTGTAGGGAAACTATGCCTTGAATGGCTACAGACATCCACACTGGCAGAAATTAAGCAACACTTGACTTTACTTAAAGAAGGTGCTGACTTGCGCGATTTCATAATGGGACCACGTAAACAGTGTCAAAAACGTTTCATGGCGGCCAGTATATACGCTGCGTACAACGAAGCTTGGAAAGTGACTCAAATTGAGACAGCAGAGAAAATACGAGAAATTGATCGTATTAATTTGGAAAAATCACTTTCTGTTGTGGACAATGGGTTAATGACTCTGTCCTCCAGAATATATTCACTGGACAGTATTGTATCATCTGCTATCCATATAATAGATCAGGACTTGCTAATGTTACAACATGGTCAGTCCCAATTACGTTCTATTGTACAGCTAGGCTGGACGTTGCAAAACCTGCGTTCAGGCTACGTGCCATGGCGTTTAATCAAACACAACGTCATTAATCTCTATCTTTACCCTTACTGATAAACAAACCAGTTTGGCACAAAAAGGAGCAGACTATACGATTCTGAACATTGAAAAACTTGAGAGATTACTATTGACAATGTCAGAAAGACCTGTTATTGAATGGATAATACATGGAATAATCACAATTCCGATAACTACTTTCCAATTTAAAAATTGCCAAGAGTATATACCAGCAGGCCAGTATGAAAGGTTGGGTAAAGGGTACATTAAGTCATCATGGAAATTACCTTATACACACATATGTTATAGTGACAAGAACCAGAATGTATTTCTTAGTGGTAATAATTGTAAACGATCACTAAGCGGTATACTTCTGTGCCAAGGTATTAACGGTATACTTCTGTGCCAAGGTATTAATTTGCATGGGGCCTGTGAGGGGACTCCAACTAACCTTTCATGCCACCAGCACGGCACACCTGCAACACAGATAGAGCCATTCTTTAGACAACTTTCTAACGGGAGTTACGTGCTAATAACGGACCACAGCTGTTGTGGCATGGTGCCAGGGAAAGCATATCTCGTAAGCGTTAGTTCCATGGTCACTTGCTGTATGCAAGTATTGTATACAAACGGCCCTACGGATACAAAGGCAACGATTTGGCCTTCCTTGAATATCTCTTCTATACGAATTGATACTTTAAGCAGAATGAAGTCTGTTCTTTTACAGACAACCGTGCCTTTAACGTCATCAAAAGAAACGTATGATCTTCAAGTTGCAAGGACAACAGCAGAGATACATACACTTTTATCAACTAATTGCCCCGTGCATTTCATAGAAATGCTAAGCCAAATCCTAAATATGTCTGATGCCAGTGGCATTGCACATGTATTTAAGACAATTTTTTCGGGACTGTTAACACCCTTCGAAGCAATTTTGTCCACTCGGTCTTTGGCGGCCTACCACTACTTTTGGGACTCGTAGCAGGAATTTTATTTTTGACTCTTCTGCTCCGATATGGCAAGCCAAAACGCAGACAAGACTCCAGCAACAATGGAAGAAACGATCCTAGCTATACGCTATCGGGACCGCATAACTAAAGTCCTTGGGTTAGCCCGGCTAAGAGATCTAAATATGACCTAGTTTCTTTCATTCAGACCTATATGGCAGAACTGCATCTTACCTGTGCTTCGATGTATGCTATGCGGAGAAGAACGCGTGTTGGACACCTGTCTTACACTACAATCAGCAGTACCAATGGATATCGATACTTTGCTAAGTCCTGTAACGGCTCATGCATTGTGTTGTCCCCAGCGGTTACCAATCCTGATGACGGCATTCGTTGAAACTTCACCACTACGACTAGGTGGGAGTGAAGCAAGAAATGAGAGCAACATCACCCAGGTACGACCTTCTGTGAGCATTGCTGATCCTGACATTGATGATAGCAATCATTCTCATGACTGCCTGGTTACAGCATTTTCAACCATGGTCGAACTTTCACCTGAAGCTGTAGACTGTTTTTTTGCACATCTGTCTGAAGTCATGTTCTCCCCTGAACAGAAAGAATAACTTTTAAGCAAACCGGCACACAGCGTTCCCCTGAACTCTGAATTCGGCCTTGAGCTTTGATAATCAAAAAATACTAAAAATTTTCGGAACTATTTTCTCCCCTGAAAACGAAATTATTTTTTTTCTTTTTCAAAATTTCAAAATATTTACCTTTATTTGGCACGTGTACTTGGCTTAAAGTAGAACTATTCTTAAAGAACAGAGCTTCTATTTTTAGTAATTCTAGAGACAAAATATTACCTCAGCCTCTAGCACACTTACAAGCAATTGCATTTATATGTGATGAAATAGTCTCGACCTTCTTTTCTGTATTAAGAGAAATTTCATGTGTAATTTTCGCAAATCGTTCAGCTAAATATATATGCATCCTTTTTTTACTGAATGATTACACTGCTTGAAAAACGTACAGTACCAATAATCTTTCGTGTATTTCGCATACACCATTTCAAATGCAAAAATGTATTTTGAGGTGGGTTGGAATACACATGCACCTTTACATGTTTACTATTGCTTAGTTTTAGTAATGATGGACATTAGATCGTAGAGTGGGTATTGTGTTTTTATCTAGGAACCTGAATCAATATTACTATTTTATGCCCCTGTACGGCTATAATCAATAATATCCCTATAATGGCATAAGAATCGGATCCATATTTCAGTAAATCGCCCTTGCAGTCCAAGGTACAGCAAAAGCCACTTCCTTAGATCCCTAGAAAGCACAACGAGTTCTTTCAACACACCAAACCTCCAGCAACCTGGGAAATCCCCACTTGCTTTGTTTTGATTTGTAATAGAACTCCTGCAAGCACTGTAAGAACGGCCAGTTTTTAGTGACATCTTTATTGACGTCTTATATCCAAACCTTACGTCAAACTCTGCACCTTTCAGGTATAAATATACCAACGTTGCCTTAAGCAAACACACAGTGGTGGTTTTGGAGCAGAGCAGCTATCTACTTGCCGAGAGCCAGCTGATGCGAAAAGCCCAAGGACGTTGCCCCTCCTCTTTGACGCACTGAGAAAGACGCTGTCTTTTCTCTTGCCGAGAAAATCCAGCTCCGGCTTTTCCAGCCTACCCTTGCGGGTGACTGGGATATCGAGTCCTGAAAGAGAGATATCAGACCTCCTACATTCTATTCCCAAGGTACAGTGCTGACTAAACCCTTAGAGAGAATTCTTGAATCAGATTCTTGGCAAAACCAACTTAACTTAAACTGCTACTTACTTACTCCTTCCCACATATAACGCGTAGGTCAGGTACACCGGGGTAGGCGTAATTTAGAAGCACCAGGTGAGCACGTTAGCCAAATTATATATGTATGTATATATTTTATCCATTTTAAATGTCTTATGGCTAAGAAACCATATCAATGCTTTTACAGTATTATTTCATAATACTCCTTTTACTGGAAGTACTTTACTTTATATTAAGTATTGCAATTGTGGCAATTCATTTCTCTTGCATGAGAAGGAAGACTGCTCAATAAACAATACCTTTTATTGAAAACGCCCGTCTCTCTATTCTCTGCACTCTGGTGAAACTAAGAACGCACAGGTGACTGAGTGAAATAGCTGTCTATTGTTTTCACACGACTCTAGAGATTTACTCTTATTCTGAGGGAGCAAAGTTGTCATGTTATATGGTTGTCGGAAGCTGAATCCCTTCTGTCTGAGCCAGGGAAGCTGATCTCTCCCTATTCATTCAAGAAAGTTTCCAGTGACCTCTGAGCAAGCTGGCGCAAACCTAAATTAAGTCTAACATAGTCAGTAGAGACCTAGATGACATCAGTCCTACGTCTACACAGCTGTTTATGTTATTCCAATGCGCAGAGCCTATTGGGAAAATAGGAACTACACTACAAGACAAGCACATGAATTTGTTGCTAGGAATAATAAAATAACTTCAGAGGCTGTATTGCCAGGCACAGTTCATAATTTCCGGTGACTTTAATACTAACTTATGTATTTCCCCAGGGAATATGAATAAAAAGGGAAACAACTTCAGACGACAACTTGACTCATTAGGACTGATTCACCTCATTGGAAATACAAAAGAAGATTCACCAGCAGCGGGGGCGTGGCTTCGCGGGCACCGATGGTGGACGCAGCTTGCTAGAGCTCCCACTGGCCCGATTATTATCCGGCAATTTATCCTGGCTCCTGGACCAACCTTGCAGCCTACACCTGCGGCGATTGTGGCGGAGAGCAGGACGTTTTGCCCGGTGCGGTATTCGGCACTCCCGGGCCCTTTGCAGCGGAGACAGCAGCAGCAGCGGCTTGCGGCCTAGTCCCGGGGAGTGACGCCGGGACCTCGATTTTGGCGCCTCCCGGTCGGGAGGTCTCCGCGCCGGCCGGCTGTGCTTGCATTCATCCTGGGCCTGGGGCCCCCATTGGTGGTGGAGCTGTGGGCGAGTCCTCGGGCCTGTTCGGTGCAGAGGAGGTGAAGACCTGTGCTGAGAGAGCGGCCGGAGGGAGCTGTGGCCTACCTTTGGGCTGCGAGACCGGGACCTCGAGATTCGCGCTGGAGACTTGCGGTGGCCAAGAAACCGACTTGGGCGACTGAAGGTGCGGTGCCCCCGAGGTGAGACCCTGCCCAACGAGACTGGTGTGGGGCGATTGTGCTTCCTTGGCCCATAAGCTGGTGGGCGGCCCGAGACTCAGGCGAGTGTTGTGATCGGGGCCTGAGGGGGCCGGTGGCGGCGCCAGGAGAGACGGCGTGATCGACATGGGTGACTCTGTGTGGCCCCATCTGAGTATAGCCACGAGGCGGCGAGGGTTAGTGGCCGGCACACGCAGCACCGGTGAGTGCCCGGAGCAGTTGGTCTGTGTGGCGGAGGGGCTCCACCCGGGACTGGTGGCTAGTTGCTGAGAGGCCTGGTGTGGGGACACGGGCACCCCTCTTGTGGTGTAGAGATCAGACCAGGGGCCTCTCGGTGCGGGGGCTGGGCCCGGCCGGGACACCATTGTGCACATTGCTTTGGGGAGCAGCCTTGTGGAACCCGGTATACCCCCTGGCGGCAGACGGCGATAGCGTGGGGGAGCTGTGTGCCTGGAGACATTCGTGTGGTGTACCCTTGGCTGCGACTGGTGGTGTGGGGTGTTGGCACCGAGGCAATCTATGAACACTCCGAAGACAGTAGCCTCCAGGTGTGCCGCGACCATGACCAGAGGCGGAGGAGGCAGTGGGTCCGTCAAACAGGGCCTATCGATAAATTCACAGGGCCAAGTGGGGCGCCCGGTGTGTCAGGTGGAAGTCAAGGGACGGGCCCTGATAATGCGTCGCTCATGGCAGCGATTACCCAGTCCAGGGACATGCTTGACGCCAAGATAGGGGCAGTTGGAGCAGATGTGACCCTATTGCGTCAAGACCTACGAAACGCAGTGGCGCGTATCACTGAGGCGGAATCCAGGATATCGGTGGTGGAGGACAACGTTGGGACCCTGAAGCGGAAAATGGCGGCAATGGAAAACGTCGAGTGGGGCCTTGCGCTCCGTGTGGAGGATGCCGAAGGGCGGGCACACAGGAACAACCTTCGCTTTGTGGGGTTTCCGGAAGGCTGTGAGAAAGGGAATATGGAACTCTTCTTGTCCCAGTGGTTGGAGAATTGGCTTCCTCGGGACGCTCTGTCGCGTTGTTTTGTGATTGAACGCGCACATAGAGCCCTGACGCAGAAGCCGCCGGCGGGGGAGCGGCCCAGACCGGTGATTGCTAAAATCCTGAATTTCCATTACAGGGACACTATCCTACGGGAGGCAAGGGCCAAAGACTCTCTTCTATTTGAAAACCAGAAGATCATGATCTTTCCGGACTATACCAGAATCGTGCAACAACAACAGCATTCGTTCATCGCCGCCAAGGCGAAACTACGAGGTTTGAAGATCCAATGCTTCTTACTTTATCCGGCCCGCCTGCGGGTAGTCTTCCAGTCGCGAACCCATTTCTTTGATACACCGGAAGACGTCTTTAAATGGACTGATGAGACAGTGAGGGTCAGGCCGCATGCCCAACCGGGACTGAACCCGGGCCACTCGAGGGGCCCATCGCACGAACGGGAGGATCAAAGTGCCAGGAGCAAGAGGAATAGTAGGTCGAGATCGCGGAAACGCTCATCTTTGCGGGGTGGGCGTCGGGATGGCGCGCCCACTGACTCTGACCACTCTGGCAAAGATCATGGAGGGGCCTCGGGGACTGAACTTGCACGCAGATATCACAGGCTCCCACTGGTAGGAAGTGCTTTAATGTGTCCTCTTGGACTGCCGCTTGCTAACTGAATGTATAGTCACTGCTCGCTTTTTTGTCTTTTTCATCGTTGAGACTGTGTGGGGCGGCGGAGGGGGGTTCGGGTAGCTCTTTTACAGGGGCTTTGCCTCCTACACAAGTGGGAGATGCTGGGGGGGGTTTGTTGGTTGAGTGGGTAGTTGGGATCCATAAGGGAGGAGTTACTGGGGATCCATTGGAGTGGGTGGCCGCTGACCTCCCGTTGGGGGTTAGAGCACTCCTGCATCGCAACAGATACTTCAATGTTGTTGAGGTATAGGGGAGAGGGGAGGTCAGTTTTCCGGGAGTTGGGTTGGGGATGGGTCTGGGGGTGGAGGGTGGGGGGTTGCGCAATGTTTAGGTCCACAGGGGTAACTTGTTCACACGTGATGGTCCACCAGGTTCGGCTCATGTCCTATAGACAATTACACTCACCTACACCCTGGCGATTGCAGATTTTTCCAATTGATGGCGGCTAGGGATTCTGCCTCGGAGATCCCCAGAGCTGCGCTGAGAATTGTGAGTTGAAACGTGCGGGTATGCTAGACAAAATCAAAAGGGGCGCTGTGCTGCGACAGGGGAAAAAGGAGAAGGCTGATGTCCTATTGTTACAAGAGACTCATCTCCTAGGTACCAAGACTCTGAGTTTACAGTGCTATGGGTACCATCAGGTGTTCCATGCTGGGTTTGTTCGGGGGTCCCGGGGTGTAGCGGTGTCCTATGTTCATTCTACACACTGGATAGATGCCCAGGGCAGATATGTCTTTATCAAGGGAATGATTGGCGAGGAACAGGTGGTCTTTGGTAGTGTGTATGCTCCCCCCCCCCTTGCAATGGTCCCTGGTGGAGAAGCTGTTCGCAGTTTGGGCTGAGATACCAGACGTGCTGTCGGTTATAGGAGGCGATTGGAACAATGTTATGGATGGATCGGTGGATCGCTGCAGGCCCAATGGCGGACAGTTGGCGGCTGCCCCTACGAGACTGAATGATATGGTGAGAGGTATGGGATGGATGGATGCCTGGTGCTATCAACACTCCCACAGTCGGGAATTTACCTATGTTTCGGCGTTTCATCGGTCCTTCTCACGGCTGGACTACTTGTTCGTCTCGTGCGCCAAAACTGGTAGGGTGGCATCGACGGCTATACTACCGCGTGGGCTTTCTGACCATTCCCCCGTTACGATTGATATCCTCCTTGACAGAAGGCGGCAGCCATTTCGGTGGCGCCTCTCTACTTGGCACCTGCAACATGACGATTACCAGTCCCATATGCAGGAGGCCATTGCTCACTACTGGGAGGAGAACGAGAGGCCTGATTCAGACGTGGTGACCCTTTGGGAGGCCATGAAACCTACACTCAGAGGAGTAGATATAGCCTGGTGTGCGCGGGCCCACAGGGCACGAGGGGAGGATCTGGAGAGGGCGGCAAATCGCGTCCGCACTCTAGAGGCATGGGCTACTGAGACCGGGGCGGAAGACGACACGCGACGGCTCCTACAGGCACAGAGCGATGCTGCTTCCCTGCATCTTGAGGAGTCACGCCATATATGGCTTGCAACGCAGAGTAGAATATACCAATGGGGGGGACAAATCCAGCTCGCTGTTGTATAGGCTGTGCCAGGGCACGTTCCAGGCTCAGACGCTGCCGGCACTGAGAGATGAGGCCGGGAATTCTATAACCGATCCAGGAGTTATAGCCGACAGTTTCGCGTGCTACTATGAAGCACAATACGCCCCCAGAGATTCTCTCCCAGCGGAGGCTGTGGACAAATTTCTTGCGGACCTTCCGCCGCGGGGGGTCTCCGACGAGGAGCATGACAGTCTCGACCTTCCTTTGTCCGCGGAGGAATTGGGCAAGGCACTTGGTGAACTGAACGCCAGGAAGGCCCCAGGGCCGAACGCCTCCCCGTGCGAGTTTTTTCGAAAATACCATCTCCAGTTAGTGCCCCATTTCAAGAAGGCATTGGATGCTGCTAGAGAGTTGGGCCAGCTGCCGCCGGATTGGAGACATGCCGAGATCGTGGTGTTTGGCAAACCGGGTAGACCGCTGGATCGCCATGAATCGTACCGCCCTATCTCACTTCTGAATATCGAGGTGAAGATACTGGCGAAGGCGCTCGCCAACTGCCCCCTGCCTTTGATTGCCGCTCTGGTCCACCCGGACCAGGCTGGTTTTATGCCACACAGGGCCACTAGACACAACATTAGGCAGCCCAGGTGGCCTTGGAGATGATGCGGGCCACCGGCTCCCAGGTGGCACTTTTATTAGCTGATATTGATAGAGCCTTCGATTCGCTGAGCTGGGCGTATTTGCATGCACTCCTACCCCGTCTGAATCTCGGTCCTCATTTTCTCTCGTATATAAGGCTGCTGTATACCGATTTGACGGAGTCTGTGTGGGTGGCCGGTGCGATTTCAGACGTCTTCCCCATCGGGCGAGGTCCCCGGCAGGGATGCCCGCTCTCGCCGTACTTGTTCGCTCTCGCGATGGAACCTCTTGCCACATGGGTGCGAATAGATGCACAAATGAAGGGGTTCGAATGGGAGGCAGGGCCGTCGGACCGAATCGCGCTTTACGCGGACGACGCCCTGTTCTTTCTTACAGATCTCAATAGGTCAGGCCCAAGAGTTCTTGACATTATGAGAGTGTTTGGCGAGGTTTCAGGGCTTAATCTCACTGTAACGAAGTCTGTCTTGTGGACCCTAGGCGGCGGTGTAACTCTCGGTACTTGGGCATCCGCCCTACAGAAGGCGACAGGAGGTTTTAAATATCTTGGGGTATTTATGACAGACATCCCTGGAGTCTTGTGGGAACATAATGTTGTCCCGGTCTGGGACAGAGTCAGGTCGGACATGAAAACATGGTCCCATATGCCCTTGAACCTATATGGCCGGTCGCTCTCCCTCATCTGCTATATCAACTGCAGAATCACCCGTATCCTATCTCGCCACAATGGTTTCGCCAAGTCAACTCGGCACTGGGCCGCTTTCTCTGGGCGGGGGGGCGGTTCGTGTGCCCCTTCGCACCTGTTTCCTCTCTACATACTGCGGTGGCCTGGCATCTTCGGACATCCTCTCCTACTACCAAGCGTCCCATCTATTGATACTCAACGAATGGTGGTATGGGGATCGGGGCGATCCGGCGGATGCTCTGGAGCGGTACTTAATGGAACCCGATACTTTGCATACGTTGCTGTACTCGGCGGGGAAGAGGAAGAGACTCCCGGTGGTTAGTCAGGTTGTCTTCCAGGTTTGGCGTCGGGCACTTAGCCGTATGGAATGGTGGAATAGGCTGACTGGGGAGACCCCGCTGTGGCAGAATGGCTGCCTGCTGGCCTTGTCGGCCCTGCCAGGGTTTCGCGTCTGGGACTCGATAGGGATCTCGGCACTGGGGCATGTCATGAGGGGCACAACCCTTAAATCCTTTCAGGAACTGAGGGAAGAATACGATATGCCAAGTGCCGAGTTCTTCAAATACCTGCAGTTCCGCCACGCTATCTCCCCCGCCTTGGAGGGGCTGGACTCCCTGCCGGAATTTAGTCCGCTCGAAACTAAACTGTTTATGGGAGACTTGACGGAAAAGAAAATATCCTGCATCTACCAATCACTTGTTACTCATTGTTCATCCTCCCTAGATAGCCTGTGGTCCAAATGGGAGGGGGATGTCGGTGAAATTGACGAAGAAGGGTGGAGGGAGGTGCTTGCGGCTCCGAGGGAGGCGGCTGTGGCCGTACGGCTGCGCTTTATCCAATTTAAGTACCTACATAGGGCATATTACACAAGAGAGAGGCTGTGGCAGGCCGGACTGATAGCCTCACCCGATTGTCTGAGGTGTGGCAGAGAGGTGGGCACGTTCCTTCATACTGTGTGGACCTGTGGGGCAATGGAGAGATATTGAAGGCGTATATGGGACTGTTTGGATGAGGTCCTGGGTTGGCAACTCCCGCGTACGTCGCAGCTGGGCCTCCTGCACGTCTTGGAGCAAGTGGGCGGCAACATATATAAAAGACACCTGTTGCTCCTAGGCCTTACAGTGGCCAAGAGGGATGTGGCCCGCACCTGGAAAGATCCTAGGGCTCCTCCGATTGAAGTATGGAAACGGGGCATGGATTATTGTATGGGACTGGAACGTCCAGTGTTTGAGGCCCGTGGCTGTCCCAGGAAACACTATACAATTTGGAAGAGGTGGGCGGAATACAGGGGGCTGTGGCTGGAGCCGCCGCCGCGGCAGGATGCGACAGTAGATCAGCTGTCCTGTGTACCGGGGTGAGGGTGAGAGTGTAGTATCTTTATTGTATAGACTGCTTTGCTTAGTTCCGAGTGACCATCGTGAACGGGGCTAGGGTGGGACCCGGGAGGGGGCGGTGTTACGGGGTTGGGGGGGCCTGGTAGTTTAATATCACTGTCTTATCCTGATTATTGTACTGATTGCTGTACTGTGCCACCTGGTTATATGCTCACAGCCCCTCCGGTGTTCGGAGTGCTGTGGAAGTTTTGCAATCATATCTGAAATGTTAATAAAATCTAGTTCTGAAAAAAAGATTCACCAGCAGCAATAACCTTTTTAAGTGGGTCTAAAAGCTCAACCATCCATCATACCTTAGTGAGTGAATCTGTAGCATGCCAAACACGTAAATTGTACCACGCATAGAGAGCGATCATATGCCACAATTATTACAATTGGAGCAATTCACAGCCTGGCTGACAGCAGCAACAAATCTTTTCTCCAAGCCACAGGTCTACATTTTAAAAAGACTGAAATGGCGTGGAATAGGGATTGAAAAGGTGATGGCAGAAGTATACTGCCAAGCAGGTACTAGTGAAGAAACTTCAGTGGAATCCGCAAGTCCAGATCCACTGCAAATCAGGGAGGGTGAAAGAGTAATAGCTTGTGACACCCTATCAGGATCTCTAATGGAATGCTTTTTGGATAAGAGGAGTCAACTAGGCACCAGAGGAAGCTTGCGCGGTCAAGCAGTCACCATCTCTGGTTCAACCATGAACTTCGCAAGCAAAAAAGCCTAATAGTGGGCAGAATAAGAGCAATCTCAAACCAGCTAAGAACAGTGGGAAAACCTGACGGAAGCGTGCTTAAAAATGTAAGAAAACATTATAAGAAAAACTGTCAAGTAGCTAAATCTAGTTATCAGGTCGCATTATGGAACAAACTTCTTTTGGCTAATAAACAACGGAATGGAAAACACTTCTGGTCTCAGATAAATTCACTGACACTCGGAAAAAACAGACATCAAAATGCAGGAATAAACAAGGAAGCATGGGCAGCTCACATAATGAGTTTGTACAAAGAACCAAAGTTTAAATTACCCCAGGTAGTCCATCATCAAAAAAGGACAATAGGAGGCACATAGAACAAAATACACAGAGTCTACATGGGGGCATAAATGTGAATAACAAACCAATCTCCTCAAAATGTAAAAGCTCCAACAAATTAACAGATGTAAGCAAACTAATAAAAATCATAAAAAATCTAAACTCAGAGGACGCACCAGGACCAAATGGCATCCCTAATGCCCTTTTCAAGGGAGAAGCTTCATATTGGGACCATTATTTTGGCCCACTCTTTAATGAATTGTTTGAAACAAACTGAACCCCTAAATCCTGGAGGGGAAGTATTATCCAGCCAATTTTTAAAGGGGGAAATTCAACAATGCCGACCAACTACAGATTAATTGCTTTTATGGATGTTGAAGCAAAGTTCGCAAACAGGGTTTTGGGCGGGAGCAGGAACCTTAACAAACCTAACAGCATTAACATTGTTAGCCGAAAAAGCTAAATTTAAGAACACCTGCCTGTTCGCCTGCTTTGTGGACCTTAAGCAAACTTTTGACAGTGTGCCCCGTGAACGTCTATGGGAAAAACTGGCAAGCTGGGGCATCCCATAAATCTGTTAAAGGCCATCAGAGAATTATATTTACGTACATGGAGCCGGGTAAGGTTAGGAGATGGCCGGTGGGTAACAAAGAAATTAAACACCCAAAATGGCCTGAAACAAGGGTGCGTACTAGTTCCTACTCTTTGCAATCTGTACATATCTGATCTTGAAGATGCCCTTGTGGAAGTCAATAGTCACCCCCCATCGATAGTTAATGAGGAAATTAGGTGCCTTTAGTACGTCGACGATTTAGTACTCCTAAGTCAAACGCAAATTGGCTTACAAAGAGGAATGAATGCCGTAGCCTAATATTTGACAGCACAAGGGCTAGAATTGAATTTTTCAAAAACAAAGGTCGTACAGCTAGTAGATGCCAAAAACAAAAACAAGAAATATACATGGCATATAGAGGGGAAAAAAGTCGAAACAGTTGCTTCCTACAAATACCTTGGATTTATGGTAGAACGAAAATTAACCCACAAATTATAGCTCATTTTAATGAAGTCAAAATCTCAAAACCTGACATATGGCTACAATGTATTAAAAAAGAAATTAAGCTGTCCATCATATGGCAACTTATTAACAGTTATGCAGGCACAGTTAATGCCAACAGTAACCTATGGCACCAAAATAATGAAAGGGTGTGAAATCCTGGCCTCGAACAAAATACAAACAAAAGTATATAAAAAAGTCTTCCATATCCAGCAAAGCGCATCGCCTGCTCAGGTGCGACTAGAGTTTGGCTCATTAAACCAGGAATTTCGCAGCAAAGGTGCATTCATAAAACTGTGCTGGAGGCTGCGTGCTTCTGCAATCGGAACCATAGATCACCTATGCTGGAAAGACAAAAAGAAAAGAAAATGCAAGGATCCTGGGGTAGTTACTTAAACCAGGTGATAAAGGGCCTCTCCGCCCTAGATATTTGGAATCTTAGCATAGGAAAAAAGGCATTCAACAAACTAATCAACATCACAATAAAATGTTTGTCTCACTCAATGGATGAGAACACCCTACTGCAAAGACGGCATGCCTGGACAGTTATTAATTCATATGGGAAAAGGAAGCCTCAGGAATATTTATCAGCCTATTTCTCACTTACCCTAAAACATCAATTTATGAGGTTGCATCTGGGCATGTGGGAATCAAAAGACTTAATCCCAGCATGGAAGGATAAAAGGGAAAATCGAGGCTGCAGACTATGTGGATATAAAGACAAATCTATTCAACACATTTTTTGTGTATGCTCTATGATACTAAATGAACGGAAGGCACTATTAAAATAACTACTGAATAGTTTGAATATACTCTCATGCAGAGAAGCTGTAACCACCTGGCTCTGCGGGACCTCAATTCTATTAGTATGTAGAGGGGTGAAACTTTCAAATGTGTATTTAAAGGAAATCGGTTTAAACTCTATAAAGAGAGAAAAAGATTCTCTATACAAAACTAACGGTCAACCAGAAAATTAAGAAGACTCAAAGACTGTTTTTAAAAATAATGATGTTAGAACGACATGATTTTTTACACCGTTGTTTAAAAATGAAATTTTGAATATTTGACACATAAAAGTACTGTATACATTAATTTTGTAAGATTCTGCAAACGATTTTATGTGTTTATATGTAGTAGTACTATTGAAGAATTGTTATTTAATGTCATGGTTTTTGTTTTTAAAAAGACAGATCACCCAAAATAAAAAAATCTTGAAAAAAAAAATCAACGTGATAAACACTATCCCACTGCCTCTGACTAATGGACATTCATGTACACACAAACTCCCCAGCTACTTAATGGATTTGGAAATCCAAACTTTACTACTTCTCTACGAAACTCCTACTTGCCCCATCACAAATAAGGAAGAATTCTCTATTCTCCCAATCCCCATCAACCCAAACAGAACATTCCAACCAAATCACAGAACGATAAACCCGAACAACCTTCGAACAATAAACCCTACCTCTGAAAATCTCGAGCATTCTTTAGAGAATGCCTCAAACCAAATCTCCTGCCCCCTTCTAAAATGAAGCTCAGCCCTAAAATTGCCGACCTCATTGTAAACCTGAAAATGGACATAACCATCCCCACAGAAACTTGGCTCACTGAATCATCCTTGCCATGCCGAGACCTTCTAGTCCCTCCAAAGTACGACATCATAAGACTAGACAGACCTCACAAAAAGGGGGAGGCATCACCTGCATACATCGATCCGACATCTCCATCTTGAAGTTTTACTCCGAACCCCTGGATTCTTGTGAATACCTAGGGATTTCCATAAAATCCTCAGATAACCAATCCCACAAACTACATATACTCTACCATCCCCCAAGCAAGAATGCAGAATTCACTGACCAATTTATGGAAATCATTACAACGAGCTCGACCCCTCGTTCCAATTACATATTCATTGGCGACTTCAATCTCCATTAGGAAAACCCCCTAGACACGCAGGTCAATGCCCTAAAAAACTTCCTAGCATGCCATTCCCTGATCCAAGCCATCTCAAAGCACACTCACGCCAAAAGTGCTACACTTGACTGGATCATCTTTAAAGAAAAAATGATTGAATTTATCTTGATCAGTCCTTGTGATTGGTCAGACCATCAAATTATTATCTGGGAACATACCGCTACCCGAAGGGTGTTTTTTTTAAAAATTGCACTGAAAATTGGTTTTAAAATTGTATGAATTTGATGTATTAGAAGGAAAAGATACCTAATACCTACGTGCTGTTCTCGCAGTGCAGGGCTCCCTAGCTGTCTCGACACACCCCTCTGCTTCAGCCATCCACCAAGGGCAGGGAAGGAGCCACAGGCTGGGTACCTGATTAAAAGGCAGCTCAGACGTGGGAGCGGGCACTTGGAAACATATCGCTACCTGAAGGTCGCTTTTTTAAAAATTGCACTGAAAATTGTATGAATTTGATGTATTAGAAGGAAAAGATACCTAATACCTACGTGTTCTTCTCGCGGTGCAACGCTCCTTAGCGGTCTCTACACACCCCTCTGCTTCAGCTAACCATGGAGGGTGGGGGAGGAGCCACAGGTGGGGAACCTGATTAAATGGCCTGCTTGTCGCGGGAGCACAGCGGACGCGTGCAGCTGGCGCGCCAAGGGCACGCCAAAGGCAAGCCCGTCTGCGCCTGTCTGCGCCCGGACGGTTCCAGGGGCCAGAAATTATGCCCAATTTATTAGGTACTCTGCGGAGGAACTCAGGGACATGTCCCAAATATTTACCCCTCTTGGCAACGTCACGATTGCGTGATTGAGGTCACTCGGGATCTTTAAATCACAGATAGGCCACCCCGAGCTACCTAAGCACACCTCACATATGCATAGGCAACCAATTACTCCTAAAATCAAAATCAATAACCGAATGTTAAGTATATAATATCTAAATAGACGATCATTAGTAAAACATCAATTAGACATTTTCTCGCTACTATCAGCGGATAAAACAGACATTCAGTTCCTAACAGAAACATGGCTGAAATCTGACTCCACACCGGATATTCTGGCCACACTACCCAATGATTGCAAAACGGGTGGGGGAGTTGCAGAAATCATTCAGCATGACTAGAATTTCACGACAATAACCCCCCTTGGTCTTCCTGATCTGGACAACTTGGTCATCCAGCTAGAATCTAAATTTTGCCCATTAATCTGTGTTCTGATTAATAGGCCCCCACAGTATATGCTGCAGTTTCCTTCCACAGCTGAGCAAGCAAATGGCCAATATTGCAACTAACTACACCAAAATTCTGTTAGTGGGTGACTTAAACTACTGGTCCAATGACCCACAAGGAGGGCCCCATTCCACGGAAATAACTGAACTTTTAACAAACTTGAACTTCTTTCAACATGTGACCACAGCTCGCATAATAAAGGTCATATTTTGGACCAGGTCTGGTCAACCAATATTACAGTATCTTCCCCTACGATCCTACTTTTTTTGTGGTCGGACCATCACTTACTTATCTGTCAGTAACTATGCCCATTGATAAAAAGTCCCCTGCGGCTGAAGGTGGCATGATCAGGGCATGGGGTTTCCTAAATAAACAAGAATTTCTGAATACCCTTACCAACCAATCTGTCCTCTTAAACTCAGATCTGGACCTCCTAGAAGCCAATATCCCGACGTGGATATCGGCAGCTAGCGATTTACATGTTCCACAAAAAAAACTTAAACACCACTCGGAGGCACACAAATTGTTCTCTACAGAACTAAGAGAGCAAAAATTAGCACTCTGCCAAAAAGAACGCAGGTGGCGACGACACTAATCCAGTGAAGACAGGCATACTTACTCCCTAGCGCAGAAGGAATATAAAAAAGCTATAAAAATAGCAAAGGTCTCACACTACTCGTCTAGAATTCTCAACTCATCTAACGGGTCAAGGGAAATCTTTGCTATTGTCAATGAATTATCTAACACAGACAGAATTTCACCTTCTCCCACTCCCACCCAAGATCTTTGTAATTCTTTAAATAACTTCTTTCTGGATAAAATAGCCACTATCAAAGCTGGCATTCCTAAATCAAATGCTAAGGAGACCTCCCATGACCTACTTACTAACTCTCTTACCTTGGATGCCTAATAGCTGTGAGCTCAGCAGCTTGAGCTGACTGATAGGGGACCTGTGATGTCTCTACCACCGTGCGCAACGTAGTGTTAGCATAAGCTGCTGTTGTGGTGCCATCTGGTAATTTAAAACCAGAGCCATCAACATATAGTTCTCATAGGGGGTCAAATAAGGGAACATCAGTCAAATCTACCCGTCCGTTCGTCTCTTCTTTCGTCCGGTAGATACAATCAGGCTTATCAAGTGCATCATTCTCAGAAGGGACGAGTAGTAACATGGTTGGATTTAGAGTAGCACATCTTTTAATTGTAATGTGTTTAGCAAACAATGTCAATTCATAGCCGGTAAGACGTGCACTGGTGAGGCGCTGTGTCTTTGTCTTATTCAAAAGTGTATCCATAGCATGGGGTACCATAACTGTGAGGTCAGTATCAAGCACAAGTCCAGTTAATTGCCAGCCAGATTGAAGTGGCCACAGCCGCGACTGCACTCAGACATCTCGGGAGGTCTCTCAAGAAGGGATCATGCACAACAGAAAAATATGCACACTGCTGTTGCTTTTTCCCAAATTTTTATGTTAGGACAGAAAGCATTCAACCAGTCATCTCATGGACATAGACCACTAATGGCTTGCCGTAGTTAGCGGTGCCTTATAGGAAACAAAGGTGCTTAGCTTATTCAACATAAATACAATACAGTATAGGAACACAATGGAATACTATACGATTTTAGGTTTCCAAACCCAGCCGGGAAAAGAATTTATTTTCAAGAAACAATGTCCAATATTCAATACATTTAGAATAACATGACACAAGCCTGTGCCGTACCAAAAGAGGGAAAAGAAAAATAGGAGTAGGGTGAAAGGGTGTTTTTCAGGCAAGGGAAGAGAGCAGGAACAGGGCACTGTAAGTAAATTGCGATTCTCCTATTATCATGCCTAGAGAATCTAGATTTCATTAAAGACACGGAGGCTCACATTATGCAATGACTTTTAATTGCAGATCCAAGCCAGTCGCATCACAATATAAAGGTTCCAATAAGAACACTGAGATAAAGTAAGACATTACACATAGCAATCATCAGCCTCTTTTAAATTTGGCGAAAGTAGATCCAGTAGATTCCAGAAGATTTGAAGTGAATGGAAGCATAATTGAAGAAGAAGAAGACAGTCAATCGACCTCCTGATGATGACACGTCAAAAGTAGATTAAGTAGAAGGGTTATCTGAAGTAGGCGTCCTTCAAATCTAGTTTTACTAACCAGTCTTCTTTTTGAAGAAGGTCTCTTAGGAGATGTATTCCTTCCATTTTGAAGCGCCTGTAAAACGAGAAATTTGTTCAGGCCCTTTAAATTTATAACCGGTCTCCAACCCTTTCCTTTTTTCTCCACAAGGAACAAAGAGCTTACGAAGGTTAGAGAATCCAAAGGAACTTCTATTATCGCTCCTTTCTCGAGCATAGAGGATATCTCTTCTTCTACTATTTTCTCCTTCTCTACTGAGATGGGAATATCCCTCGGGAATGAGGTTTGAAACGGAGTTTGAACAAAATCTATCATAAAGCCTATTACTGTGGACAGTACCCACGGATCTTGAGTTATTTCCTCCCATTTTTTTGAAAACAGTTTCAGTCTGCCTCCCACTTTTGAAGGGGTAGAAGGAGAAAGTAAATGAAGGGAACTTACTTGGAAGGTTTGATGAGAAAGATGATCGAGATCATAGCAGCCGGAAGGAAGGCCCCTTCTTCCAGCCCTTCCAAAAACATTATTGCTGAATACTCTTCATATTCTTTTGGGCCTTATCAAGAGCAGTAAAAGTTGAGACGTACTTTCCTAAAGATCTTATAAGCTCTTCACCAAAGAGCAGGTCTTTTGGATTCGAGGAAGGTTCCTTCTCAGCCATATCTGTGAGTTTAGGGTCTAGTTTAAAAAGGATGAGCCTACGCATTTCTTTTTTTTTTTTTTTTTTTTTATGCGAGTTTAAAAGAAAGAAATTTAAAAAAAAAAAAAAAAAAGTAAGTAAGTAAGTTCCCTTCATTTACTTTCTACGAGTTTAAAAGAAAGAAATTTTCTGCTTAAAAATGAATTATCTGGCCAGGAAGTGAAGAGATCCAGAATCAAATTCACATCCCAGAGAGTATCATATTTCGGCCTTGGGGGTCTCTTTAGACGAATGCTCTTCATTACCCTACAAACAATCACATTTTTAACGATTGACTTGCCGTTAATGAGGACATGACCAGCAGAGATCGCCGATCTATAACAGTTGATTGATCTATAACTCAATCCCTTGTTGAAGAGTTCAGCGAGGAAATTCACTATAACAACGATAGGTGCTTAAGTGGGATCCAAATCCCTCTCCATGCACCAACGAAGCCAGCATTTCCAGATATTGTTGTATCTGCAGTGAGTTCCCGGTGCCCATGACTCTCTGAGGAGAGTAGAAGCTGATGACGAAAGTCCTGAGACTTCATTAGATCGTATTAGAGAATGTAGGTTTAGAGAAGATAATGAGCTACTTATCTGCTTGGAGCCGCATTTAAAAGAGGCTGATGATTGCTATGTGTAATGTCTTACTTTATCTCAGTGTTCTTATTGGAACCTTTATATTGTGATGCGACTGGCTTGGATCTGCAATTAAAAGTCATTGCATAATGTAGCCTCCGTTCTTGTAATGAAATCAAAGATCAATAGCAGTGTCGCCTGGAGTGGAGTGTACACAATCTCATTTGACAATGTTGTGAGTGTGAACCCACTCATGGGTGTCGACGTTTCGATCCCTAATGCTCAACTAGATACATGGGATCATCATCAGGACTTTAACAATAAACAAAGCATGCCTGAATGAAATAAAGCCTGTTAGGAGAAACGAGAGAAGAGAATTTTTAAAAAAACTTAAGGAGTAGTTTTCACATGTCTGCCAACTTTGTATCACACTCGAATTCGCAGTGTGTGAACAGGTGCAGGGTGTTTGTGCCAGGTATTAGAGCATAACTAGGCTGTGGGGTTTTAGGTTTAAACCTATAATAACTGATAAAACCCCACTGAAAGAAAAATAGGCCTCACCGGTGAAAACATATAAACACTGAAAAAACACCTGGACAACCACAAACTAAATGCCATTCAAAGAAAGGAAAAAGAGAATGAAAGTCATTTTTTTCTTCCTGAAGGGGTCAATACAATGTAACTTTGTTATACAAGTAGAAGTAAGAAAGACTGGCTAACATTATTCTGCTTGAGTTTTGTTCTTTAGGGATGCCACTAAAATATTGTTTCTTCTTCCTTTTACTTTTTCAGTTTTGTGGCCTTTGGTCTAAAGAAGCAGGGTTCAGTTTCATGTTTTAGGTCTAGTTGAATTATTTTATAAACTATAGAGAATCAGGAAATATCAAACTCTTATTTGATATTTTGGCTCTATTTGATTCTTTCACAGATAGGTAAAATGGCAGGTTTCATAAAAATCTTTCCTAATATGTGTCATCACATTTACCCACAGAGAATGGGTAAAATCCCTTAATACATCAGACCATAGTTTCTAGTGGGTCAGTATTGATAGTAGGTGAATTGCCAACACCTCAGGCTTTAAACATTCAATGCAAGGTAAAGTGACAAGTATATATATCACCAAGCATCTGGGATAGTGGTGAAAACATGACACCTGACTTTTGGAAAACCTGGAACGCAGCGTCACTTGTAATGCTCTGCAAAAAAGGTTCCTTCCAAGTTCAACAAAGATTGAAGTGATATTGTTTGTATTTGCAGCTACGTATATAGAAAAGTTGTGTGATGACCTGTCAAAATTGATACCCGAGCTGAAGTGATTCCCTGTAGTAGATCCTTGCCACTTGTTAGATGGTATGCTGAAAGCATCTTTACAATCTTAAGAGTTAATGAGGGATGCTATTGACGTTTTAGTCCATTCTGGTGCACTGGTTTCTAATGCACAGGAACTAAAACACAACTATTTATCATTTTGTGCTTTATGTGGCATCAAAGAAAGAGTCATCCCAACTGTGTCCTTTAGCTGATGGTTCTCAGCCCAATGGGCTAAGAATGCTGAGAGGGCATTTCCACAGAAGTTTACATGGGAAGGAAAGAGCGAGCGCACATGACCCAAAAACTCACTGAAGAAGTATTGTATGGTGTACTACAATAAGATTAATTTTCAAAAATCTATTTGGACCTCTTATACACTATAAGTACACTGTCTATATACCATGTTCTTTCAGTGCAAAAAGCAAGCAATAATAAAAGCAAAACGTTCCATAAACACCGGAAAAACACTTTTCCTGTTGTTTTTAGTGGCGTGAAAATGTGTACCCACTGATAACAACTGTTTTTTAAGATATTGAAAACACTGAAAAAACCCCACCAGAATTTACCAAAAATAGAAACTGAAAACAGGAAAGCCTAAGCATAACAAAGCAGTTTTCACAATACTCGGAATCGCAGTGGCATGCGTGAACTACTGCGTCAACGGACTGTGCAGTGATAGTGATTGTTCCAATGGGGGGATGGAATTCACATTGTGCAGTGATAGTGCAAGCCTTGAGTCGTTTTCATTATTTAAGTGACTAAGGGTGGATGTGTGGATGGGGGTGACTCTGTGAGCCCATTATTAAAATAATACGTTCATACCTCTGTTATTCGAGGTGAGGAGCCTCACATGGGAGGTTTCCTACACTTCCCAGGTTGTTGCGGTAATTATCACACAGGGCTGGGGGCAAAATTTCAAATTGGAATTTAGTTGCGAGTCCGCCTGTTTACACAAGCAATGAAAAGTAAGTTAATCCTATTCAAAACATACCACGGGGTTCTATGTCGTAGTGGTCCTTGATAAGGTCCAGTCGGATTGGTAGTTTTTAGGAATTGCAACTCGTTACCCGTTTTGGTTGCATCTGATGGTGATACTGAAAAAAAGTTAAGCGGGAGTTCCTTGTAATTGTTTGGGGGTAGAGTTTTGAAAACGGGGCCAGGAGGCTCCGGGCTATAGTGGTGAGGTGCGGGGGGACCTACCTTTTTAACTCTTCGTGAGAGCGGGATACGGGCTTTACAGTGTAGGCAACATTGGCCATACACGCGGGGCACCAGCGATTTGACGTTCAGGCGCTAGAATAGAGAAGGGAGGTCATATCAGAGCGCGGCTCCAGAGCGGGCCACGGTTGGAAGGGGGGGCAAAGCATACTGGTTTACTTACTCAGTCTGGATGAAGACTCGCCTCTGCCCGGGATACTCGGTCAATGCCGGTTTCCATGCCGCGGCAAGTGTCAGGGAGCGGGTTTTGCTCCCCATCTGGCAATTCTGTACATGGATGCATTAGAGACGGGCACAATCCTAGCTGACACCAACCCATTCAGAACCAGCATTGGGATCTGGCGCCGCTATATAGATGACATTTTTCTAATTTGGAATTCTGACAAGGAAATTCTGAATTCGTTTCTACACTGGCTGAACAATAACTGTGACAATCTACAGTTCACTCTCTCACATCACAACACTGAGATACCATTTTTGGATCTCACGATTTATCATGAGGAAGGCGAGTTACTAACTCGCCTTTACAGGAAACCAACAGAACGCAATACCTTACTTAGATACGACAGTAACCACCCCAAAGCTCTCAAAGACTCACTCCCCTATTCGCAATTCCTCCGGATCAGACGAAACTGTTCGTCAAAAACTGATTACTTCAGGGAGGCAGGTGTCCTGTGTTCGAAACTTAAAACAAGAGGTTATCCTAGCAGAATAGTAAGAAATGCCTCAAAACGAGCATGGTACTGTCCTAGAGAGGCCCTGCTCCAACCAAAAACTAGGCCAAGTTCTGAGAGAATAGCCTGTGTCACAACCTTCTCTCCAATCTCAAATAAAATCCGTAAAACCATTCTGCGACACTGGCCAACCCTAAACTCAGGTCAACTAACGTTTGACAAACCCTTGTTTGCATTCAAAAAAAGTAAAAACATAAAAGACCATCTTGTTCGGGCAGCCCTACCTGCACCACCTCCAAACAATACAATTGAGTCAAACTGGGGTCTGCCACCGTTGAGAGGTCATGCTAAATGTGGACAATGTATTGTGTGTGATTTGACACTGGAGGGGCGCACTTTTAGTCACAATAACATCACAATCCACATGAAAGATTTCACGAACCGCAATAGTTGCAATGTAATTTATGCGATTCTATGCCCTTGCCCTCGTATGTATGTAGGGCAAACAACTCAAAAAATAAAAACAAGGATAAGCCAGCATCGGAGTCGTATAAGGTGTTAGTTTCAGAAAAACTGTACTGTTCAAAGATGAAATCCACAAGTGGATACAACATGTTATAGAAATGCATGACATGATATGTACAAAAAAAGAACGGATTTGGGCATTTGGAAGCAGATTATTTTAATGTTGTTCTATTTTTGTCACCCATCACTCTTAAATGTCACATTATCACTATCACCTTTGATATGCCTGCGCACTCCCACACTCCCATGTTCGGCCCACCCAGCCATCCACTCCAAGATGGCGGCCACCAATGCCATTCCCCTCTCCAAAATGGCAACCGCCGCATTAACCACGTGATCGTTGAGGGAGTCACAACCCGCTCCCTGACACTTGCCGCGGCATGGAAACCGGCATTGACCGAGTATCCCGGGCAGAGGCGAGTCTTCATCCAGACTGAGTAAGTAAACCAGTATGCTTTGCCCCCCCTTCCAACCGTGGCCCGCTCTGGAGACGCGCTCTGATATGACCTCCCTTCTCTATTCCAGCTCCTGAACGCCAAATCGCTGGTGCCCCGCGTGTATGGCCAATGTTGCCTACACTGTAAAGCCCGTATCCCGCTCTCACGAAGAGTTAAAAAGGTAGGTCCCCCCGCACCTCACCACTATAGCCCGGAGCCTCCTGGCCCCGTTTTCGAAACTCTACCCGCAAACAATTACAAGGAACTCCCGCTTAACTTTTTTTCAGTATCACCATCAGACGCAACCAAAACGGGTAACGAGTTGCAATTCCTAAAAACTACCAATCCGACTGGACCTTATCAAGGACCACTACGACATAGAACCCCGTGGTATGTTTTGAATAGGATTAACTTACTTTTCATTGCTTGTGTAAACAGGCGGACTCGCAACTAAATTCCAATTTGTAATTTTGCCCCCAGCCCTGTGTGATAATTACCGCAACAACCTGGGAAGTGTAGGAAACCTCCCATGTGAGGCTCCTCACCTCGAATAACAGAGGTATGAACGTATTATTTTAATAATGGGCTCACAGAGTCACCCCCATCCACACATCCACCCTTAGTCACTTAAATAATGAAAACGACTCAAGGCTTGCACTATCACTGCACAATGTAAATTCCATCCCCCCATTGTAACAATCACTATCACTGCACAGTCCGTTGACGCAGTAGTTCACGCATGCCACTGCGATTCCGAGTATTGCGAAAACTGCTTTGTTATGCTCTAATACCTGGCACAAACACCCTGCACCGGTTCACACACTGCGAATTCGAGTGTGATACAAAGTTGGCAGACATGTGAAAACTACTCCTTAAGTTTTTTTAAAAATTCTCTTCTCTCGGTTCTCCTAACAGGCTTTATTTCATTCAGGCATGCTTTGTTTATTGTTAAAGTCCTGATGATGATCCCATGTATCTAGTTGAGCATTAGGGATCGAAACGTCGACACCCATGAGTGGGTTCACACTCACAACATTGTCAAATGAGATTGTGTACACTCCACTCCAGGCGACACTGCTATTGATCTTTGATTTACTTACAGTGCCCTGTTCCTGCTCTCTTCCCTTGCCTGAAAAACACCCTTTCACCCTTTCACCCTACTCCTATTTTTCTTTTCCCTCTTTTGGTACGGCACAGGCTTGTGTCATGTTATTCTAAATGTATTGAATATTGGACATTGTTTCTTGAAAATAAATTCCTTTCCCGGCTGGGTTTGGAAACCTAAAATCGTATAGTATTCCATTGTGTTCCTATACTGTATTGTATTTATGTTGAATAAGCTAAGCACCTTTGTTTCCTATAACGCAGTTATACCCATGGTACTTAGCTATCCGTTGGGTCCCCCTTGTTTCTAAAAAACGCTTGAGCGCAATCACCAGGATTGCAGGGTTGTTCTAAACTTTTGATACCTCACCATTGAGGTTGACCTACCTAGTGCCCCTTGTACATACACCTCTATATTTTCCTAAAAATACTCTCTTTTTCTTCTCATAAGCCTTAGGAGATGTCAGACCATGCCCCTTTGTACACCGTAGATCACATCAAACATTTATGCACATTACCGTCACTACTATCAGAAACCCCAGATGCCCCAGTAACTGTAGTGTCCAGCTTACCAGAGCAATTAGAAAAGCTAAAGAAAAAACAGGTTAGACTACAATTGATGGTACTTATGCTAACGGATTATCTTAAATCCGGAGTGATCCCACTTGGCTTACAGGTGCGTAACATCCCTGGCATATTTACAGATAATCCCAAGTATATCACAAACTTCAGTCATATCGGGACCACATGTTCAAGACAGTGGCTAGCACTCGGCATTGATATTGCTACTGAGACATTAAAAGCACTCGAGACAGAAATTGCTGACCTACTTAAACAAATTAACGACTCCGACCCTACAGCTGAATGCAAAAAATTGCTAGAACAAGTAGACAAAACAGTAGCTGACTATTATCGCATTGAACAGAATAAGAAGTCGAATAAAATTAAAAAGGATATTAAAAATTATAGTGCCGAGTCCACTTACCCATATCTGAACAAAGATTTCTACACCAACAGACCCCACTTCAATCCCCAGAACAGACCCTGGGGTCGTTTTAATAAACGACAAAATATAGTGGGGTTCTCAGACACCTCGGAGGACTCATCTGATAACTCAGACCCAGGTGAGGGAGGGAGTAACCCGAGAAGAGGGCGCGGAGGAGCACAAGGCAATAATTTTTTATCCAGAGGTCAGCCAGGCACCCCACAGAGAGGGAAGGCCAAGAAACCCAGGAAGTGGTTCAACGCTCCTGGAGAGCGGAGGACCCGCAACAACTTTTACCAGTGGTAGCATCCACACCACAAAATATGACTGAAACACTACCAATTTTCAATCTATCTAACCACATCTTACAGCATTCAGAATTAGAACTTTTGAAGAAAGGGCTCTCTTTTGTCCCTACGGTGTGCCCAAACTATATGGAATTGCAAACGGAGCTTCTTCGTTTCTTTAGACTGGTTCGGCTGAAAGCATTTTTTCAATTGCATCCTACGCCTGAACCAAATCGCAACACCCCCTTCTGTCCCCCCTCCACCTTTCTACCAACGGCGAGTATGATTCCGCCAGAGATCATCACGTTCGAGAAACTTATCCTCAAAGAGCTCGAGATATTGGAAAAGAAGAAATTGTTCATTCCATTCAATATTCCCAAAATTGAAAAGGAGGCAATAGACTCACTTAAATCTAATACTGACTTAATCATCAAAAGCGCGGACAAGGGTGGGGGCATCGTCTTGCAAAATATTGACACATATAAAGATGAGATCAACCGCCAGTTAAGTAACAGGGAACATTACCTGAGACTGGGCCGCAATCCAACGTTTGAAATCCAAACTCTGATTAAGAAAATCACCACAGATGCCAGAGATGAGGGCTTCCTCAGCAAAAAGGAATATAACTTCCTTAATGTCAAATGTCCACGGCTCCCTGTTATCTACACCCTCCCGAAAGTTCATAAGAGCCTTGAGAACCCACCGGGCCGACCAATAGTATCGGCCTGTGGCTCAATTTTGGAACCATTAGGGTCCTATGTGGATTTTTTCATTAAGGACTTTGTGCCTTCCACGTGTTGTTACGTCCGTGACAGCATGGAAATGATTAATCTTGTCGAACATCAGCCCTTTGACCCCAACAATCAAACACTCTGTACCCTTGATGTAGAGTCGCTCTACACTAATATACCCCAGGGAGCGGCTCTACGGGTCATTGAGAGAACACTGGACTCCAGACCACGTCCACACAGAGTACCGACAATGTTCATACTTCAACTACTAGAAATATGTCTCACAAAAGTTTTTTTTGTTTTTGACGGGGCGTTTTTCCAGCAGATAAAAGGCACCTCGATGGGAGCGATTTTTGCTCCCCATCTGGCAATTCTGTACATGGATGCATTAGAGACGGGCACAATCCTAGCTGACACCAACCCATTCAGAACCAGCATTGGGATCTGGCGCCGCTATATAGATGACATTTTTCTAATTTGGAATTCTGACAAGGAAATTCTGAATTCGTTTCTACACTGGCTGAACAATAACTGTGACAATCTACAGTTCACTCTCTCACATCACAACACTGAGATACCATTTTTGGATCTCACGATTTATCATGAGGAAGGCGAGTTACTAACTCGCCTTTACAGGAAACCAACAGAACGCAATACCTTACTTAGATACGACAGTAACCACCCCAAAGCTCTCAAAGACTCACTCCCCTATTCGCAATTCCTCCGGATCAGACGAAACTGTTCGTCAAAAACTGATTACTTCAGGGAGGCAGGTGTCCTGTGTTCGAAACTTAAAACAAGAGGTTATCCTAGCAGAATAGTAGGAAATGCCTCAAAACGAGCATGGTACTGTCCTAGAGAGACCCTGCTCCAACCAAAAACTAGGCCAAGTTCTGAGAGAATAGCCTGTGTCACAACCTTCTCTCCAATCTCAAATAAAATCCGTAAAACCATTCTGCGACACTGGCCAACCCTAAACTCAGGTCAACTAACGTTTGGCAAACCCTTGTTTGCATTCAAAAAAAGTAAAAACATAAAAGACCATCTTGTTCGGGCAGCCCTACCTGCACCACCTCCAAACAATACAATTGAGTCAAACTGGGGTCTGCCACCGTTGAGAGGTCATGCTAAATGTGGACAATGTATTGTGTGTGATTTGACACTGGAGGGGCGCACTTTTAGTCACAATAACATCACAATCCACATGAAAGATTTCACGAACTGCAATAGTTGCAATGTAATTTATGCGATTCTATGCCCTTGCCCTCGTATGTATGTAGGGCAAACAACTCAAAAAATAAAAACAAGGATAAGCCAGCATCGGAGTCGTATAAGGTGTGGAACCCTAAACGCCCCCTTGGATGAACACTTTGCCAGCATGAATCATACAGCAGATGACCTAAAGTGGACCATCCTGAAGTCCGTCAAATTACCACAGAGAGGTGGTAATTTGCAGCAACTACTCAACCGGGAGGAATTGAAATCCATCATACAATTCAACACCATTCATACAGGTCTCAATCGGAGTGAGGACCTGACTTCACTACTGTGATTGGACTAATGATCTGTGGAAACATTATCACGAAACTAAAAGGGAGTTAGTTTCAGAAAAACTGTACTGTTCAAAGATGAAATCCACAAGTGGATACAACATGTTATAGAAATGCATGACATGATATGTATAAAAAAAGAACGGATTTGGGCATTTGGAAGCAGATTATTTTAATGTTGTTCTATTTTTGTCACCCATCACTCTTAAATGTCACATTATCACTATCACCTTTGATATGCCCGCGCACTCCCACACTCCCATGTTCGGCCCGCCCAGCCATCCACTCCAAGATGGCGGCCACCAATGCCATTCCCCTCTCCAAAATGGCAACCGCCGCATTAACCACGTGATCGTTGAGGGAGTCACAACCCGCTCCCTGACACTTGCCGCGGCATGGAAACCGGCATTGACCGAGTATCCCGGGCAGAGGCGAGTCTTCATCCAGACTGAGTAAGTAAACCAGTATGCTTTGCCCCCCCTTCCAACCGTGGCCCGCTCTGGAGCCGCGCTCTGATATGACCTCCCTTCTCTATTCCAGGGCCTGAACGCCAAATCGCTGGTGCCCCGCGTGTATGGCCAATGTTGCCTACACTGTAAAGCCCGTATCCCGCTCTCACGAAGAGTTAAAAAGGTAGGTCCCCCCGCACCTCACCACTATAGCCCGGAGCCTCCTGGCCCCGTTTTCGAAACTCTACCCCCAAACAATTACAAGGAACTCCCGCTTAACTTTTTTTCAGTATCACCATCAGACGCAACCAAAACGGGTAACGAGTTGCAATTCCTAAAAACTACCAATCCGACTGGACCTAATCAAGGACCACTACGACATAGAACCCCGTGGTATGTTTTGAATAGGATTAACTTACTTTTCATTGCTTGTGTAAACAGGCGGACTCGCAACTAAATTCCAATTTGTAATTTTGCCCCCAGCCCTGTGTGATAATTACCGCAACAACCTGGGAAGTGTAGGAAACCTCCCATGTGAGGCTCCTCACCTCAAATAACAGAGGTATGAACGTATTATTTTAATAATGGGCTCACAGAGTCACCCCCATCCACACATCCACCCTTAGTCACTTAAATAATGAAAACGACTCAAGGCTTGCACTATCACTGCACAATGTAAATTCCATCCCCCCATTGGAACAATCACTATCACTGCACAGTCCGTTGACGCAGTAGTTCACGCATGCCACTGCGATTCCGAGTATTGCGAAAACTGCTTTGTTATGCTCTAATACCTGGCACAAACACCCTGCACTGGTTCACACACTGCGAATTCGAGTGTGATACAAAGTTGGCAGACATGTGAAAACTACTCCTTAAGTTTTTTTAAAAATTCTCTTCTCTCGTTTCTCCTAACAGGCTTTATTTCATTCAGGCATGCTTTGTTTATTGTTAAAGTCCTGATGATGATCCCATGTATCTAGTTGGGCATTAGGGATCGAAACATCGACACCCATGAGTGGGTTCACACTCACAACATTGTCAAATGAGATTGTGTACACTCCACTCCAGGCGACACTGCTATTGATCTTTGATTTACTTACAGTGCCCTGTTCCTGCTCTCTTCCCTTGCCTGAAAAACACCCTTTCACCCTACTCCTATTTTTCTTTTCCCTCTTTTGGTACGGCACAGGCTTGTGTCATGTTATTCTAAATGTATTGAATATTGGACATTGTTTCTTGAAAATAAATTCCTTTCCCGGCTGGGTTTGGAAACCTAAAATCGTATAGTATTCCATTGTGTTCCTATACTGTATTGTATTTATGTTGAATAAGCTAAGCACCTTTGTTTCCTATAACGCAGTTATACCCATGGTACTTAGCTATCCGTTGGGTCCCCCTTGTTTCTAAAAAAGTAGTTAGCGGTGCCAGCACTGGAGGCAAACAAAGCGCAGTTTTCAAATGCTCAAAAGACTGTTGACATTCGGACGCCCAAGGCAAAGGCTCATGCCCTTCTTTCGTTGTTATTGCAAGCAAAGGCTTAATTAGTATTCAACAGTAGGTGGCCTAAATAGATGACCTCCTGGCGACAATACTGAAATTTAGGAAGGGAAACCTTATGTCCATGATGGGCCAAATGCAACAACAATTTAACTGCACTATCTCTACAACCCTGTTCCGTATCAGCAGCTATGAGTAGAACATCAACATAATGTATCAATACATTACCTGAGGGAAGGGAAAAGGAATCCAACTGACCTTTTAATGCTTGACTATAAATGCAAGGACTTTCCGTATAGCCCCGAGGAGCACAACAGCATCTAAAACTCCTATCAGCCAATATATACTGTCTAGATGGATAGGAATGCTAAAGAAAGCATTTTTCAAATAAATAACAGAGAAGAATTTAGCAGTAGAAGGAATCATCGTCAAAAGTGAATAATGTCAGAGACCACAGGAAACTGTGGAACCACTATTTTATTAACCTTGCGCAGATCAAACACAAAACGATAAACATCATCAGCGTCCTCAGAGGAGCCTGAGGGTGCCCTTTTAAGAATCTTAAGAATAGGTCTATTGCAAATATTCCCAGATTTTTCTTCAACTACTCCCTTTTGTATCAAATCCTGAATAATCTGAAGAGCCCGTTCTCTGCGGTATCTTATACTGAGGAATACAAGGCAAAACAACATTCTCCTTAACTTGTATAGAAACTGGTGGTATATGCAACAGCCCTACATCAATGTCACCTGTGGCCCATAGAGTGGGTGGGACAGCAGCAAATTCAGCCGGATGGGGTACATCCCGGGACAAACACTGTTTAGTACTCGCATCCGGACCCATCGTGATGTAGACACCCGCAGGAGATCAATAGATTGTAGCATACAACTTCTTCAACAAATCCAAAACCATCAGATTCTCACCACTGTTGAATGTCAACAAAAACAGAGAATCCACAGTAAAGGTACCAACAGTCAAAGCAAGGGTGCATGAAATGGGGATTATAACTGATACACCTGACAAACCTACCGAAGCATTATTGTGGCCAGACAGGGCTGCCCCATGGACCATATTTCGAGAAACAGAACTCTTTGTCGCACCTGTGTCCACCAAAAATTCCTTAGTCGAGCCTTGCAAATTTGCTGTGACATAAGGACCATGCTAATCTACAGGTATCTGAACTGATCGCTCTCCCTGTCTCTGGCTGTTCCAGCTATAAGACATACCTTTTGCCTCATCCATATCATGATCTTCATGATAATACTGGTCATCACGGGGGTCATCAAAGTAGTTTATTTTATTTATTTATTTTCAAGGTTTTATATAGTGCGAACAAGATCCTTACAGATATCAGAGCGCTTTACATGGATATGAGAAGACAAAAACAATGTAATACAGGGGAAAGAGAAACAGTTAAATAGTATTTTCAAAGTTTTATGATCAAGTGAATTTAGCCAGGAGGATCGATTTCACTTCCTTTTTGAAGGATGCAGTGGATGAGATAAGGCTTATTTCTGGAGGGCATTCCAAATCCTGGGAGCCATCCCTGAGAAGGAGCATTTGTATGTTTTTGTCTTGTGGAATTTTTGTGGTTTCCGAAGGAGAGTTTGTGCGCTTGTTGTTGTTTTTGAACCTCCTGAGATTGTCAATTTCTGAGCAATGTAACTGGGCAAATTGTGGTGTAAGGCCTTATGAGTAATGCACACGATTTTCAGGTGTATTCTGGCTTCATAGGGTAACCAGTTCAGAGATTTTAGGACGGGAGAGATGTGTGAGCGTTTTTTTGATCCAGTGATGAATCTTGCTGCAGCATTGGTAGAGGCTCTTAGTGGTGAGGTTGTGGATAGGGGGAGGCCGCAGAGTGTGGTGCTTTCATAATCAATCCGAGGGATAACTAGCGCTTTTACCGCAGTTCGGAAGTTGTTGGCTGGAAGGAAGGGTTTCAGCTTCCTCAAGGTGTTGATTTGGAAATTAGCTCCCTTCGTTGCATTGCTGATATGTCGTTGCATATTGAGATTGGAGTCGAGGGTTATACCTAAAGATTTTGCTGAGTCTACAATGATGGGTTGGACGTTGAATGCATTGAGGTGTTTAAGCCAATCCTGAGCGATGTGGATTTTGGCGGGGGAGCTATTAGTAAGAACTCAGTTTTTAGAGCATTAAGTTTGAGATAGTTCTCTGCCAGCCATGTCTATGTGTCCTTAAGCGTTGAGTTGAGAAGTTTGATGTATCCGGGGATTGTAGTTTGAGGTAGAGTTGGGTGTCGACAGCATAAGTGTGGAATTGCACATTAGAGGCATGAAGCAGTACGGTGAGTGGCTCCATGACTAGATTGAACAGTGTAGGGGATAAGGCTGATCCTTGCGGGACACCTAGTGTTACTGGGGCAGGGCTGGAAAAAGTGTTGTTGATTTGGAACTTCTGAGTCTGGTTGTGGAGGAAGGAGGTGAACCATTTGAGTACTGTTCCCGAAGGACCCTTTCTGGTGTTCAGCAGATCGAGTAAGTTCTTATATTTGACCGTGTCGAATGCTGAAGAAAGGTCGAGAAGGATGAGGCGGCAGGTACCATTTTGGTCAAGAATTTGAAGTGCGTCATCAATTATGAGATTCATGCTGTTTTTTGTGCTGTGGCCTGCGCGGAAGCCCGATTGGTGTCGGTTGAGGAGATCAAAGTGGTTGATGTGTTTTGTCAGTTGGAGGTGAACACATTTTTCTAACAGTTTGGCTAAGGGCGGGATGTTGGAGATAGGGCGATAGTAATTAAGGTCAGTAGGGTCAGCTGTGGGTTTCTTGAGTATGGGCGATACTTGTCCCACTTTGATGGAGTCTGGGATGCATCCTTGTTGGAGAGAGCTGTTAATGATTTTGGTCCAGAGCGGTAGAAGCCATGGGATAAGATCCTTTACAGCGTTTGCAGGTAGAGGGTCTGTGAGGTGATTGGAGGGCTTCTGGGTGCCCAGGATCTTGCCTATGGAATCTTCTGTGTAGGTGTCAAAGGATGACCAGGACGCATTGGTGTTTTGCTGAGGGGGCTAGAGCATAGGTTTAGATCAAGGAGAAAATCATTCTTGATGTTGGTTGTTTTTTAGATTGAAGAAGGTAGAGAACTCTTCACAGGACGGTGGTGTGCTGGATGTGTTCAGTAATCGTTGTGGTTCGTCCTTGGATTGCGATTTGATTCGTTCAAATAGTTTTTTCGGTTGTTTTTTTGCTTGGTCAAGTTGAAGGCTAAAGAAGTTGGCTTTCGATCGTTTGATTTTCCTGAAGTAAGCATTTCTCTTTTTCTTTAGTTCATTGAGGTGAAAAACTGACGGGGTAGATCTCCAATTACGTTCAGCTAGTCTCATAGCTCATCTGTCATCGTTAAGCAGACCGTCGTACCATGGTTTAGATATTTTGGAGGAGACTCTCTTTAACTGAAGGGGTGCAACTTTGTTGACTATCGTGGTCATTGATTTGAGGTAATGATCGGTGAGCGCCTGAACATCGTTGTTTCCGGTGGGGGGGTAGGAGAAGGTTGTAGCTGGCAGATGGTAAGTAGTTGGGATTGAGTTTCTTCATGTCTCTTTTCCAGGTCTTGGGTTTGGTGGATTGGGCTGGACAACGTTTCACATATTCATTGATGAAGAATGTGATAATGTGGTGGTCAGACCAGTCACAGGGTTGGATTGAGTCTAGTTCGGTGGCATCACCTTTGGAGATGATGAGGTCCAGGATAGATCCATTGTGTGAGTGGGGCTGTTGCAGATTTGGGTGAGGTCTAGGGTGTTGAGGAAGTTTTTGAGACTGTTAACCACCGAGTCATTGTGATCATTCCAGTGAAGATTGAAATCACCAAGGGATATTTGTGTATTTTGTCGACCCGAGTTCGTTGTGATCATTTCCATGAGGTGTTCAGTGAAGGTGAGGTTGTCTCCTGGTGGGTGGTAAATGATATGTAGAGAGCATACTGGATTGCCCTCACTGTTGACGTCGAGGCATATGTGTTCACAGGAGGAAAATGTACTCCTGTGAAACATGCAATACCACCTCCTGCCCTGCAGGCCCTGTCTAATCTGATGATGTGATAGTTAGGGGGAACTAAAATGTCAATGGGGGGAGGAGGATTCTGTTAACCAGGTTTCGGTGAGTATGATAAGGTCAAGATCAAGTGCGATAATGAGGTCGGCTATGTCCGATGCGTGTCTGGGGGCAGATCTACAGTTAAGTAGTGTGCATTTGAGCCGTGGGGTGATGATGGAGGCGGAGGGGTCCAGAGTGAGGGTGACTTTTGTGAGATTGTTAGAGATGGTGCCTCTATTATTTTGAGTAGGGGGCCTGTGAGGGTTGGAATGGATAGTAGGGATGGGGAGGTGTGTGGTGGCTGTGCAGGCCATGGAGGCGGAATCATAGGTGTGTAGGAGGGCACATATGTCATAACGTGTCAGTGTATTTATGGATCGGATAGGTCGGGTGGAAGAGTGGCAGGGACAGAGGTCCAGAGAGGAGGGTTGTGTATGTGTGAGCCTGTAGATGGGGTGGGGGGCTGGCGGGGTAGGTGGGTACCGGGTAGAGAAGGGTGTCTAATTTGATTAGCAAATAGCTCTTTGAAGGTTTGTAGCTTGTTTTTAATTTGGAAGAGGGTGGACATAATCTTGTCCAGAGTGGAGTTAGGAACGGTAGTGGTGGGGATGGTAGAACGAAGTATAAGTTGAGGAGATAGGACTCGGTTTGGTGGTATAGGAGGGGGGCATATTGGTGGTATGGGAGGAGGGGGGAGTAGAGGTGAGGGAAGTTGGAGTGGTAATGAGGAGAGGGTTAGGTGTGAGAGGAGGGGGGTGGTGATGTGCTAAGAGAAGGGGGACTAGGTGTGAGAGGTTGGGAGGAGAAGATGTGAGAGGAGGAGGGGGGACTGGGTGTGAGAAGAGGGGGTGGTGATGGGGGAGTGGGGACTAGTTGTGAGAGGGGGAGGGGTGGTGATGATGTGAGAGGAGGAGGGGGGACTATGTGTGAGAGGAGGGGAAGTGGTGAAGGCGGTGGGGGGAAAAGGTATGGAAGGAGGAGGGGTGGCAACGGGTGAGGGGGCTAGATAAGAGAGGGGGCGGGAGGTGATGTGAGAGTAGGGGGGAGGCCTAGGTGTGGGAGGTGGCGGGGTGGAAATGTAGCAGGAGTAGGGTGGGCTAGATGTAAGAGGATGGGGAGCTAATAGAGGAGGGGGCTACATGTGAGAGTCGGCGGGGACGTGTTAGGGGAGGGGGGCTGGATGTAGGAGGCAGAGGGGTGGTGCAAGAGGAGGGGGGATGGGAGAAAGGAGAGGCATATTGTAGAGTGGGGTAGAGTGGTTGAGAGAAGCGTGTGGTTTTGGACGTCTAGGAGTCAAGGGGGTAGGGGGTAGGAGGGTGAGGGTCTGAATAGAAGAAGAATTGGATTGGGTGTTGGGAGTGGGGGCAGGTTGGGAAGGAGACATAGGATTGGAAACCTGCTCTTTAATAATGGGAAATATGTTATCAAATAGGTTAAGGCTATGATCCGTGGACCGAATGAGGATAGTGCCGTTATTGTAGATAGTGATGGTTGCTGTCCCTTGGAAGAGTTGTGATGATGTAATAGACATCCGGAGACCATGTGCGGACTTCTTCATGGAGGAAGTCATGAGTAAGGATAGGAAGGCTTTCCTCCATTGTGCTCTGCGTTTGGTGTAGAAGATGATGTTGGTAGTCGTGGGTCCAAATTGAGGTGAGAAATAGGGATCTGCAAAGGGGGTGGAATTTCAAACAGTTGTGTTTGAAGGTTTTGGCTGTTTTTTTGTGAGCTAGGGGGGGGTAAATGATTTTGTATGTGTGGGTGCCTGTGAGTTCCATAGTGAGAAAAGAGGTGTATGTGGGGTGAATGTGTGATATTGTAGCAGGGAGGTAGTGGCTGTAGAGAATGTGAGTAAGATGCCTGAGGAAGGACTAGCCTAGGACTAGTCAAGACTAGTCTAAGATGGCCGACACCTTAGGGAAGAAAGAGAGTGGCTATATAGGGAAGTAATAGCTGAAGGGAATGTATATAGGGCAGTAACAGCCGAAGAGCGTGTGATTCGGAAGCCTGCGGTGGGACTAGTCTATTACTAATCTAAGACTAGTCAAAGATGGCCGACACCTTAGGGAGGAAAGAGAGTGGTAGTGTAGACCTTTGTCTGTTTCCATGACAGGAGAGGGGCGGAGTTGTCCTATCTCTATTTCTCTAACTTTCGTGGGATGAGGAGAAAAGTCCTGTTTCCATCCTGATGAGAAGGATAGAGGTTGTGAGAGGGGCGGAGGGTCCTATTTCGGTTTCTTAGTCCCTTTTCACTTGCAGTGGATTTGGGGAATCAAGTCCTATAATAGTTTTGATGATCCAGTAGGGCAATGTTTTAAACAGGGCTGCAAGATGGTCAGTGGATGGGAGAGGTGAGCTAGAACATGTTTATGGCCACAGCCATTTTGAGAGACAAAGCACAAAAGTCATGATACTACTGGGGATGATTAAAAACACTGCCATTTTGGGATGCTGCAAGGGAAATATTTCTTCTGTGAGTGTTAAGCAAAAAGAGGGGGGAGGAGCAAAAAACAGGAGAGGCAGCAGGATAGCAACAAAAGTAAAAATAAAATAAAAAAATAATATAAAGATAAAAACGTCAATGTAGATAGTACCTTTGTGATAAGAGTTCTGCAGTTCCAATGGTCGCTGCAATGATGGACAGGCAAAGCTGGTGCCAGCCCTGCAGACAGGCTCAGTTGTTGAGCTCCAAAAGTGCACGGCTATGAAAACGCGGTACTTCACCTGGAGGGCGGAGTCGCACAGTGAGAGCGCTGTTTTTCCGTCTCCTTTACGCTGTAAATAGGCTCTGCGTCATGATCGCAGAATGTGGCCCCGGGCATTATCAGAACAACCCTGTGAAGCCAGAGCATTCTGAGCTCTCTCTGTCCCTCAAACTCTACAAGAGGAACCCCACCCTCTAAGAGCTACAACTTTCTGTAAAAGCACAGGGCACTGGCTATGCCAATTATCCTCCTCCTCAGAATACGCACACTGATTTGGCCCTAAAGCAGTTGTTGAAGGCTGCCTACTGGTACATGGAAGCTGTCTAGAAGGACCACCTCATCCCCTCCGATTTCCTCTAAACTTTTGAAGCAACACCACCTTCGTCTTTGAATCATTATGTCTCCTAAAATTCCTATCCTTCTCCTCCTGATCTCAGTACTGAGCCATATTCAAAATAACAGAGGGGGAAGAGGTAGACCAAGTACTCTCAGACACCTGTAAATGAGTCGTAATTTTAAGAAGTAGATTAGAGACAAATCTATCAACAAACAATCTAACTTCTCCCTCAATAGACATAACCTGCCAACTATAGTCCAAAAGCATATTTTCAAGTCAGGTAAAGAAATCAGACACACTCTCATCCTTCTTCTGTTGACAAGCCGTCAATTTGTTGCAGCTTACCTTCTTAGGCGGAATAAGGGAATGGATATATGGAATAATGCGACCTGGCAAAGCAAATAGCTCTGCTCCGGTTTATCACCTTGTTTCCTTCCCTGATCCCATTCTCTAATAATATCCAGTGGCGTAACACAGGCCCCCGCAGCCCACGCATTGCGGGGGGGGGCACGCTCCAGGGGCCCCCACAATCCAGGGGCCCCTCACTTTATCATTGATTGAATGGTGCGCAGTGCGCACAGCACTCCCCCGGCATTTTAATAAATTAGATCATGGTGCGCATGGCATGCACCAAGGGGCCCCCGGCCCGTCGCCCGGGCCTCAGAGGCTCATGAATCATTAATTAAAAGGTGCGTGCCATACGCACGCTCGGACGGGCCACAGAGGCTCACCCACTCTTCATTTAATAAAATGGGGCACAACAACTTTTGCGCACGCACGGGCCCCAGCCGAGCCTCTTATAACTGGAGTGCGGGCCCGGCCGGGGCCTCTGACGCTCGTCGTTTGAGTGTTCTCCGGGGTGGGGCAGAGCTGGTGACCAATGCCTGCCCTGGCCTGATTGAATTTGCCATGACGTGCGCACGCAATTAAAAGTGTGCTGCGTCACAGCGTGAGACTGAGGTGCGCCTTCCCAGGACCCAGCCACGCTCCTACGCAGGACTGTCAGAAGGCCGTCACCGGCCATAATTTAAATTAATGTATTACTAGCCCTCCAGCCCCTGCCTGGCTAGCCTTGCCCAACCCTGCCCCTGCCTTCTGCTTCTGCTAGCTGCCCGGCTCGCCTCACGTATACCTCTGAAACAGGTATGTTTTAGACAGATGATGACAGCCATCACACGTTTTCAGGCTTATAAACCATTGCCTTTCCCAATAACCAATGTCACGCAGGTAGCCCACTCTGCTGGGTGCATGGTCGTATTCGTAACACCGTACTATTAGTAGAAAAATGCGAATTAAGTTCTTAACATAAATTATTTTCATGCATATTTATGTTTACGAAGGACAACAGGCTGAAGCAGGAAGGTAGAGGCACCACTTTGAAAAGGCTCGAGACTTTCCCCACCCACCCTTTACCCCCAGAATCTCAGTATCTACACTGTCCATGTATATAAAGTCTGCGCTTCTATAGATCCTGCAGTTCTCCGAATGTAAACAGGACAGGCTCAAGAGTTTCTGGGGCACTTAAAGGAAAACATTCCCGCTAATTGACAAGTAGATCAGCTGCTTAAGCAGCAAGTGAATGTGAAGAACAACAAGTTGTATATTTGAGGCCAGGCTTCTTCTGGGATTAAGAAATGGCTGCACCAGATAATTTGGCCGAGCCCAAGGACACCGTAGTATACAGAAGAAGGCATAATTAAAACCGCAGTGATGATTTGTGACTTCTAGAAATAACCCTTCAATCTCCACAGGCACAGCCCTTTGCAACAACACTAACATTAATGTATTGGGTATTCAATTCCAGTAGAACCGCCAGTAGGGGAAAACTCTATGAATTTGTCCTTGTTTTTATGTAAGGGGCTGTCCACGTGCATTACTGTGCACAGCGTTTCAGAAACACCTTCGCAGAAGTGCAGCCGCGTGTGTTTCTTTTGTGAGGAAAAACATGTACTCCTGTGTAGAAACTCCTTCTCCTCCTCCCCCCTCCCAATCTTAGAGTTGATCCCTGTCCATTCCTACCATGTAGATTGATTTACTATGACCCCTTACAAGAGTAAACCGCCGACCATAGCCAGGATGTGTAGCAGTCAGAGGAAATTTGTGACTAACCACAGACACTGTGGAGGGGGGGAGCATGTGTGTTTGTGTGTGTGTTCGTGTGTGTTTGTCTGCATGTTTGTGTGTGTTTGTGTGCGTGTTCGTGTGTGTTCGTGTGTGTGTGTGTTCAGGCCACAGGTACTTTCCACCCCAGAACAAACTGAATCCGTAAGGCCCATACACCCTCTACCGCGAGCAGATGTACTCACAGGAGTATCTTCTTGTGAGTAAATCTTTTACCTAAAGTTAGATCAAACTTGTCAATGTCAAAAGTGGCCTGAGACTTGTATACCAGGCTGGTAGTAAATGCAAACCAAACGCGTCCTGCAGCTATCTTTGATTATGCAGTCCATTGTGTTCACTAGTGAGAAGGCCTATGTAAATATTCATATCCATAGGTTAGCTAACAGAGTTTTAAATACAAAGATGGGCATTATTGTGCAACACTCGGGTGAGTCATGCATTCAGAGTTCACACCTTTCCAAGAGAAAATTTCTGGCCATCAATTGTTATTTTAAGACTCTGCAAAGACCTGGATCCTGGACATGCCTTATACTAACTGGAAACAAAAGCGTATTTAGTCATTTGTAATGTGCAATTTCGGTGTTTGTTTACTTTAGGTATCAGTTGGTCAGATCACATTTAAGCATGCTTTCTTTTTATGTGTGTGATGTATTGGGATAAACGGTAAAAGTATGTAGCAGGATTGATTTTACTTTTTCTTTTACTGGTTGGAACATCAACATATCAACCCTGTGTTTTTTCGATCTCAGCAACACGTACTTCACTGTACTAATAGGACGCAATAAAATTCAATAGCATCTGGGTGTAAGACATTTTATGGTGATGATTGCTTTACTTTTCTATGTTCTTGGTAAACAAATAGTTTTGTATCAGTATTTTAACCTTCCATTTTGTGGTTTTAAAGCAGTTGAAAGATGTTTTAGGGCTTTTCATTGATCAAAGGGGTATCATTTCTAATATTTATTATTTCCTTGCACTTTATTGCTTGGTCTTGCTTGCAGGAAAATGTCACACTAAGTGTTACACATTTGGCTGTTGAGGGTCATTCATAAGTGCACTGAATCCATGGTGATGTCACAGAATCTGAAAACTTGGCAACTATGTGTAGCCTTCTCACACGCCTCTGCTTCCCTCAAAACCCCTGACTCTGGGGCCTGGCTGCAGCAAAGCACAGCCTCCATGTAGCACTCCTATGTAAGGGCAATAGGTTAGTGGCCTTACATTTCTGGTGCTTTGTAGCAGTTTTAAGATCTTCTTAGAGTTTCTTGTCGCTTCAATGGGTGTTTTTTCTGAAATTTCTATGTTTCCCTTGTCTTCATTGCTTGATTTGGCACACTAGAAAGTGTCACTCCTAGTCGTTGAAATGTCACTAATAATTACACTGAAATTATGAAAATGTCACACATAAGCAATCTGAAACCTTGGCAGCTATGCCCCCAGCAGCCCCTGTTTTCCAGCCTCCAGGGACCCCATCAGCACTGTAGCACACACAGCCAGCACTACACTCTCTCGTCGGCGTTGGTTGCACCAGTGAGTTGCCTCATAACAATCCTTCCTCATAAAATTAAATGGTGCATGCCATGTGCGGTGGGTACAGGTAACTTCAGCTTCCAGGCCCAGAAGCAAGGGGGTTGAAGGCAACTGCCTTGAGGCCAGAGACCTTTTGCATATTTACATACCTTTGTGTAAACTGGTTACCAAGGTTTCGTTTTTTTTCTGGTTCCAGTACCCCCTGGGCCCACACTCTGCCTATTCCTTACATTTTTTTAATTTTACATTTAATGCCGTAGTGTGAGAATGCATTTCATGAAAAGGAATATAAAGTAAGGTTGCCATAAGAAAAATGACAGCAATGTGTTGTTTAAAGAGCTTGGAAAAACCTTATCTTGGCATTAAATAGCTTTATAAATAAAGTTTGTATTGATCTGTAATGTGACTTTCCTGTCTTTGCTCACTTTAATGATCAGTCATGGATCATTCAGGCAGCCCAAGAACACAATTAAAAGTGCTTTCTATTTATATTTGTTGTTCGAAGTATTAACAGATAGGTGCTGAAAATACGGCTTTAGGTTAGTGCTTATTTTTGTCCCGTCTGGGACATCAAAATAATGAGCTAGCAACCCTAATCATAAGACAGGAAGTTTGTTGGAGGATCAGCACATGATTTATTTCCTCAACCATCGATCCCTGATTAACGCCATAATAGCAATATTTTAACGTACATCTGAAAACCCTACGCCGGCGTCAATAACATGCTAAGTTTCTTCAAGTGTCTGGGAATGCACCCTGCATTCAGACAACTCACTCCTCATTCTCGCCAGTCACTTTTACGCTCAACCTGCACTCACAGCAATCACAATGTGCTCACACTGATCACCATGCACTCACACCATTCACCCGCTCACCCTGCACTTACAGTGATCACTCTTCACTCACAATGCACTTGCGTTGTTCACCCTGCTGTACCTAACCCTGCAGTCACACAAGCACACTACTGGCCCTGCACTCATGTCACACTTCACTCAGCTGTCCCACTCACTGCTTAATCTGCAAACTCACTTAAACAAGCCCAACACTAACCTTGCATTCATATGTCCCACTCTGCACTTACATCCACACCCAAATTCATATGGTCACCTCACTCACCCTGCAGCCACTCCTCTTACCCATTTCTCACACTGTTGCATCACTCACCATGGACTCACGTGGGCACTCCAACCACCCACAAGGCGCATAGGGTTAATATGCATGCTACAAAAAACGTGTACCATGCAGATCACAGAACTGAGTGTGAGTAAACTATGAGTAGAGCTATAAAAAATTAAATGTTTGTCAGAAAGGTGTTATAGAGAGATGAGGTGCATTGTCGGTGAGTGGTGGTAGTGAGGGAATTCATGGAAAAGGAGGAGGAAGGGTGCAGCAAAAAAGACTGTCAGATGCCAACCAGAGACTTTTTGAGCATGGGCAAAGTGGGCTCCGGCCCAGGGTCCCAGACTTTCAGGGGGCCCCCTGATAAAACCAGCTCTGTTCTGTAGCGTCTTGCCCTGATGACATTAAATGATTCTTGAACAGATTGTTTTAAATAAAACTTTCCTTCGCTTTTTTTAAATATTTGTGGTGTGTGGTTCGATCAGGTCGGTGTGGCGTCGTTGGCTCAACATTCTGTGATACTGGGGATTGGGGAAAAATCATTAATCTCCCAGTGCCTAACAAGAAAGTATGTAGTTCTTTCCACTGAGTCCCTGTGTATTTTATTACATCGTGGACTTTGCAAACTCACTATTAACCCTGTTAGTGAGTTCGCAAAGTCCATGATGAAATGAACTAAATACTTTTTTGTGAACACTCTTTGAAGTGCTTCAAAAAGTGTTAATGTTTTCTATAGCGGGAACGCGACCCAGAAGTATTATCGCAGCTGGCTTTAAATGAGCGCGCCAGCCAGTTCTTGACTTTGTTTGTAATAGGCTCGGAGGGAGGACACTGAGTGATACTGATTGCGTCCTCCATGTGTACTGACTGGCGCACTCATGTAAAGCCAGCTGTGCTAATACTTTTGGGTTGCGTTCCCGCTATATAAAGATGAACACTTTTTGAAGTGCAGAGTGACTACTTCTCTAGATTTTGTGGACAGAAAGTGAATACGTCAATCACAATATTTCTTCTTGAATGTTTCTGTTCAGTTGTTTGTTTAGTTGTTTGCAGTTTAAATTAAAAAAATATGTGAGGTTCTCTGCATTGTGTATTGAAGTCTGTTTGAAGCTCTGTGGTTATACTGAATAAGCAGCTATCATGTTGTTGGTATGTGATATGTCTTTAATAATGTAATAACTACACTTTCACAATTGCTTTATTAACCTTCTTGCTTCTCAAATTTGCTTGAAAACGCACCATTTACCCACTCTTTTTTCAAAATTTTCTCAGAGGAGAACCCCGAACCCTCTTTTAATGGCATGGTGCTCTCCCACACAACTTTTACGCCTCACCATTTACAAACATCACCATCACCACTGGTTGTCAGTCGAGTTTTTATTGAATTCCAGGTTTGGGTTAGGCTTTCAAAGTTTCATGTTGTTGTCCATTAATGTCAATTCTAATTCTGACCCTTCATAGTTACTCTTCAGCCCTAGGCAGTTCCTGAGATAATAGGACCACTCTTTGGCATTGTTTGGATTGCTGCCATTCCTGAGACAATAGGATCGCTCCTTGGCATTGTTCTTATTGCTGCAGTTCCTGAGAAAATAGGATTGCTCCTTGACATCGTTCTGATTGCTGCCTCAATTAAATATTCTGCGTTTGACATTATTGTTAGAAATGGCATAGCTTATATGTTGAGAGGGTTTCCCACTTTCTCATTAGAACTTTGAGAAAGAACATATAGAGGTATTTCATTTAAATGTTGGAGGTTTCAAATTGAAATATGCTAGATTTTTGGGGGGTGAGGCAAAGTGCCAGGTGGTGGGCCGGGTCACCGGGGGGGGGGGCCTCCATTTGTTTTGCAGGGGGCCCCCTCAAGTTTCGTTACGCCACTGATAATATCCCATTTATCACCCAACTCCACAGTATGGTCTTGAGTAGGAACCTGTCTCTAAACATCAGCCGGAACAAGGAGACCAAATAACATTTCTATATCAGCAAAAGTCATTACAGTAGAAGAGGCAGCCTCTGTCAATTCTTTAAATTAAGCTATAGGATTCTTCCTAGGATCCGGCAAATGAGCCTTCTGGGCTGCAACCACCCTCCTTTTCTATGGAGTATAAACCCATTATTCTTGAAAATGGGCCTCTACAGCCGGTTTAGTAACATTACCACGTTGATCCATTATCTCAGGTATTTCTGGGTAATACACGGGAGGGACCTCTAGCATTGGAAAAGGAGTTTCCAGAGTAACATTACCAAATAATTGACCTGGTCCAAGTCAGCAGCATACACATGATCTCTAATATCAAATACAATTTGAGGCGCTTCTTCCCAATGTGTTGTTGTCAAAGACTAATCAATGTAGCAGACATATGCTTAAGGGCTTTACTTTTTATTCTGCTCCACATGCTATTTGGACATAGTTAGATTACTGGTTCCTTTCTGCTAATGCCCGCTCTGGGCTACAGAGCTAACAATATTGCCACAGACCCCACCTGACCCAAATCCCTTATGGGTGTGGCTCTGATTGGACCTGAAGGTTCGACAGCGAAGCTCTTCACAACTCAGTGTTCTGTTTTGAGATACTTGACTCCATAATTGAACACTTCACATTGAATACAGGAAAGGTTTTGACACAAGCCACACTGTGGGAAGCGCTTAAAGCATACATTTACAGGGTATGCATTTCTAAGCAAATCAGCATGTTCTGCGACATCCGCTCATAATTTGCAGGATATAGACCATGCAACTACCGCTGGTGGGGACCATCAGATGCAATTCCAATCCGTCTTACTGACTGAATTCTGAAACCTTGTCAACAGAGAAATCACATATTTTGGAAAGCATGCTAAGGCCTGACGTTATGGCAAGTGGTAATGCCTCAGCCACACTTGCGCATTGCTACTGCACCCAAATCGGTTGAATAGCTACATTACTGAATTATGGGTAGACTCTAGTTCACCGAAACTCAGCATTGAGAATGTTTTGGCAGAGTTTCAACATCCTCGCTATCAGATTGTCTCTTTTAATAGAACAGATTATATCCCCTGTTCACTCCGGCTTTGTTCGCCACAGATCTACCTCTTTTGAATTACATCCCATTTTCACAGTTCCTTATAACCCTGGGCAAAGCACTACGCTACGCTTGCGTAGTTTGCGAAGTTTGAGCAACTTCGCACTACGCGAACTGCACATGGCACAGTGCAAACATGCGTAGCGTAGCAGTCATTTTTTGCTTGCTCGCGGTCCTCAATGTCAAGTTGGCGACCGCGAGCAAGCAATATTTCATCCTCGCGAGACCTTTCCCTTGCTCGCGATCAGCAACAACAAGTTGCCAATCGCGAGCATGGAAAATAAACCTCCCGGCGGGATTCTCAACGCGGGGAGGTCTCATTGCGAGTGGTCGCGCATGCTCGCGACCGCTCGCAATGAGAAACTACCAGTCCGCGTTGAGAAAGCTGCAGCTCAAGTAAACATCTACAAAAGTACAGCTCGCACTTTGCAAGATGCCACTTTCAATGATTGCACAGTGCCGGATGTTATTCCGCACTGTGCAATCATTGAAAACGACATCTTGCACAGTGCAAACATGCTACTACGTAGCTCGCGTAGTGCGAAGTGCACTTTCCGTATGTACGCGAAGCGCTACTTCGCGAACTACGCCCACCCCTAGTTTTTAATAAGATCTCCCCATCAACCGCCTGCGATAATTGCTCTGTTGTGTGCTGGAAAGGTTTTCTACTCCCTGGAGAGGACCTTTCTAATGGTATTTCTGATCAAACTGGTCATCCCGCTTCTTTTTCCTTCCTGATCATGCTTGGAGACTCCAAACCAGTGGCTCGTCTGCAAGTCAGTGGCTCATTACCAGATGTATTCCCTATCACAAGAGGGACCAGGCAGGTGTTCCCCTGTCCCCTCTCCTCTTTACCATCGCTATGGACCTCCTAGCCCATTATATGCAGGAGCTCCATTCCCATTGAGGCCTTAAACGTACGCATGGTCCCCTCCTGCTTTCCTTATATGCAGAGGGCCTTTTAATATTTATCCACCACCCATCAGATAACCTCCCCCCACTTATACAGGAAATCGTCCATTTCAAAAATGTATCTGGCCTTCAGATCAATTGGACCAAATCTGAGATCTTTTTCCATAACGGATGCAGCCCAACCCGCCCCGGCGGACTATCCTTTAACATGGGCAGCACCAAATATTTGGGCATCTGACTCCACAGAGACAAAGCCCAAGTAATACAGCTCAACTACTGCCCTGCACTCTCTGATCTCATTTTGAGCACTGTATTAAATTGCCACTCTCCCTAGCTGGACGTGTGGCCATTATCAAAATTATTGTACTCCCCCGCTTCCTGTCCTCATTAAAATATTCCTATTCCGACACACTAAACATCTTTAGCCCTCTGAGCATCCTTGATATGCCTCACCTGGGCTCGGGGCCACCCCTGCATTCACTGGGATACTCTCATCCTCCCCTATGGCAGTGGTAGATTTGGGGTCCAGGATCTCCATATCTATTACCTTGCAGCCCAGTGTCAACATGCGAATTGGTAGTATCATCCAGACGCCCGTATTCCACATCTGAAGACCGAGCGGGACCAGCTGTGAGGCCTCCTGCACTCTTCGACCCTACTGAAAGGTTTCCCAGTGGACACCAGTGAAACTTTCATGCATTACTCATCCATGGAACATGACATATTCCTATATTTACAAGGTTTTGTACAGCTGGGAATGCATCCGAATCCTACGCTTCCCCAGGGAAGGCGTAGGAGTGGCACAACGAGGAGAAATACTTTTATTTCTGCTTTTTTTTCCCTCTTTCTACGTGTGCTGCATTATGCGCATGCATAGAAAGAGGAAATGCCATTGCTGATTGGATTTGTGCAGGAAGATGTCCCTTCCTGCAGACCATCAATCATCCCTGCAATGCAGGCACCCTTGCAACATGGCGCAAGGGTACCCTTAATGGCACATGGCAGTCAATTGTGTGCAGGCTCAGGGGAAAGCACACAGATACATCGGGCCTAATTTATGAGGCCCCTTGTGTGGCCAGACTGTCACCTTTTGTGACGTTCTATGGCGCAGGAGCCTGCACCATATTTACGAGGCAGCACTAAGCCGCTTTTTTTGGCCTAATGCTGCCTCTTAAATATGGTTCCCTTTAATTCCGTTTTCTGCATTAAAGGGGCGTGCAATGGGTGTTGCTGGGGGTGTTCCCAGCAACATCAATGGCTTTTTGGCACTGCTACAGATTTACGAGAAATCGTAAATGTGAGACAACGGCAAAAACGTACTCCTCCCCAGGGGAGAAGTTAGGGAGGCACAACGAGGAGAAAGAACTTTATTTCTCCTTGTTTTACATTTTTTCTATGTGTGCTGCATTCTGTCCGGGGCATTCCTGCCCTTTTCTTTTACCGTAGGGAAGCACAGCAGGAAAGCCTGCTGCGTTACCCTACGGTAAAACGGTACCTCATAAATGAGGCCCATCGTATTGTTGAATGACGCATCCCTGTGCTTTTAAAATGACGCAGATCTGCACACCAAAATGTAAATGACGCCTAATTGCAGGAGGATAAACGTAAAAATGTAATTTCATAGCCAGAGAACAATGTTCTAACACCAAACTGCCCGCACTAGTGCAGAACTTCCCGACACCAGTGCAGAACAATCAGGTATCTCACTTAAACGTTCTGATCGATAGGTTTGCAACAGCACTCCTGTATTTCAGTATGAATTAGAGTAAACCGTGCACCATGTCTCCTGCTGCAATGAAATGGCGAATGTCTTACGTATCTCCTTGAACTGTTAATGTATTGGACAGCTCGTTCGTCACTGTGTCTCAACACGAACAATCGAGCCTCGAAATGCCATAAGCAGTTATATGCGTCTTCACTCGATTGTCAAGAGCTTTCAATTTGGCATCAATCTCGCGTTATCCGATCCGTGCTTACTGGCAAGACTAGCAACAGAGGCACTGCATAGCAAACGCAAGAGACAAGAGAAAGAGCCATTGATATAGTCACAATCAGTTTCCATGGCTACATCCACGTGCGTACCTTTCATGTGAAATAAATGTTCCAGTTGGAGGCAGAATGCAAAGTGTGAAGAAATGCATTCCCTTTAATCCACGAAGCCATTCTTAGCAATCATAGGCAAAGCAAAAAAAAAATATTCGCCGTCTATTTTTTGTTTCACCTTGAAAATCGAATCTGCTGTCAAGGTGTTTGTTGCGCTGTGGTACCTACCGATGACGCAGAATCTCATTGTATTAGAGAGAGGGCACGCGACAACGCGCAGGCCCTAATTTTAACACCTTGTGTGCTTTTTGCTCACAACAGCGTGAGTTATAGCGAACCTTTTGGCTTCATTCATAACCATAAATAACTAATTGATGAAATGCTCGGTGGAGTAACAAAGCGGCCTTGTCAGCACCAGCGATGCCTAATTTCTCATTAGCTACCCTTCCAAATGCAATGTATAGAAAGCCTGATGAAGCAGAATGTCTATTAGCCATTACAATCGCAGTCTAGACCAGTATCTGGAAACCACCTACCAAGTAATTAACCCTCAATTTACTTTCCATCATGTTTAGTATGGAAGGCAAGATAATGAAAACTGTGTGGCGTGTTTCCAGGTGCCCGTAGGTCTGCCTGTGAATACTGAGTCATTCAGGCTCGGGATGAGGGCTGAGCTGATGTGATCCAGCCTTTTGATGGAGATGTTGTGAGGAGGGCGGGGTTTGAGGGTGCTCTGGAGTATATGGACTGCATGGTTGTTGGGATTTCTTGAGTGGTGATGGTGGGTCGAGTGGTCAGGGTGGTCCTCTGGGTGCTGTTTGAGTTGACAAACACAACAAGATAATGGACTGATTGCGTAAACCTTTCAACCACTGACCCCCAGTCACAGATCTGGGTTTAATCCATGGTTCTTTTGTTCACTATGCCACCCCGGTTTGGACAAAGCCATATGCAAATCAGTCTTGACCGTGTTCAACATGGGAACAGTCCAGCCCCAACTGCCAGGCCAGGTTCTCCCTGGAACAGAAACAAGCACCATGGGACTGGCTTCGGGTTATTACCCCTCATCAGCCAGGCTAGCTTGATCCTAGTGCCACAGAGAGCAAGAGATCCACGTCTGGGCATACCCTTGGCCACTTAGGGTGAACATAGCAAACACAGCAAGATGATGGATGGAGTGCTGAAACTTTTCAACCACTCACCCCCCAGTCACAGATCTGGGTTATATCCATCATTCTTTTGCTCACTATGCCACCCCAGTTTGGACCCAGCCATGTGCAAATCAGTCTTGACCCTCATCAGCCAGGCTAGCTTGAATCCAGTGCACAGCGAGCGAGGGACCCACGTCTGGGTATACCCATGGCCACTTAGGGTGAACATAGCAAACACAACAAAATGATAGGCTATTTCACCCTAAGTGGGAAGGGTATGCCCAGACGTGGGTCCCGTGCTCGCTATGCCACTGGTTTCAAGCTAGCCTGGCTAATGAGGGGTGATGCCTCGATACCGGTCCTAGGATGCTTATTTTCTGGTCCAGGCAGGACCTGACCCTGCAGTTCAGGCTGGATCTTCCCATTGGGAACAGGGTCAAGGCTGATTTGCCTATGGCTGGGTCCAAACTGGAAGGGCCTGGCAAGCAAAATAATGATGGACTAAACCCAGATCTGTGACTGGGGGTGAATGTTTGCAATGTTCAACATTCTGTCTATAATCTTTTTGTGTTGTGGTTGTTTGAGATGGCCAGGAAGGCTGCATAAGTGCAATTGGAGCTTAGAGTTGTCATAGACCGGGTGATCTTGTGAAAGAATTGGGACAGATGATTGCAGAGGTCCCGAGACAAGGTTTCACTGCTGTAGCACGCTGCCGGAGAGATGAGTTCTTTCACTATGGAGAAGATTACATTGGTGCTGGTGGTACTCCTTTCAATGCAGCGAGTCTGCGCAGACCGTTTGGTGCCTCTGATTCGCTGATGGCAGTGTCTGAGGGCACTCTCGTCTGTATTGTCCTGACTTTGTCTCGATCTGCATTCAAGTTCCTTGCAGTTGATGAAATAAAAATGTTTTGCCATTTTTTTGTGCTTGGTTCTCGTGTTGTTAGCATTCGTGGCACCATTTTATGTTCAGCCGCCATTTTGAATCATGTCGTCAGCTACGTATTCCATGACTCAAGAAGCAGGCTGTGGAAATGTTAATTTCTCCAAGGTTAGGCCTTGCTCTGCTAATGAATACACCGTTCTTATTAACACATTTCTTTTCCATTGATAGAGGCTTTCTCGCACCAGCCTAGCGATAGACATGAATAGAACGACATTGGTATAAAGATAATGTGTGCCCGGTCAAAGAGTCGAGACTCGTCTTACTGTACTTCTTTGTTTTAGCTGCACCTGTTTGTAGATTTCCAGTATGGGCAGGACATTCTTGGTTCAGAAACATACAAAATGTATCTCTATGCTTGCTGAAGTCAGTCCCTCTGCAGCAATCCTAGGAGGCTGGTCAGACTGGACTCCGCTTGAGTGTACCTGAATAAAAAAAACTTTATTTGTATTCTCTACTGTCTGACTGACTCTTCATTTGTATGGAAGGCTGAGAGGTGGTCACGAGTGACCTGGGTGGCCCTAATCGGGTCACTCCCTTCACAGTGATGTTCGGTGAGTGTGTACTAGCTTGCCTGTGGTCTGGTTCTTGTGGCTTTGTTGGCTTTGAGAGGCTCTTGGGTGTCTGCACAGATTATAATCCAGTCATTGAAGTTTAAGAAACATTCCTGGATATTTTTGTTGTGTCAAGGCGGATTGTGTAGGAGATCTGAGGACCAGGATGCATTTGATATCTTCTTCCAGTCTTGTCATGAAGATTTGGCAACAGTGTTTCTACAGCAGTTTGTGATGGGTGCTCTGAAGTTGATGTGATTGAGGTCAGACCAGAGGATTGGTGTGTACTTTTCTACTCTCATGTTGCTGAAATACATGACGATGTGGTGCAGTAGATGACTGGCGGTGTATGTGGGGGTCTTCCTTTCACCGAGGGAGTCAAATGTTAGACAAGTCCTCAAGGAGGTTTGTCATATTGGGATTGGTGAGGTTATCCAGGTGGTAGTTGAGGTCACCAAGGACAATGAAGGTGCTGGATCAGGGAGTCAACGAAGTCCGCATTTGTGCTGCCAAAAATAGTGCTTGGTCCAGGAGGGTGGTAGATGAGGATGCTGTGTAGGTTGTGGTTGGCGGTGCTGAGGTGTTTGAAGGTCAATTATTCTATGCGGCTGGTGGTGATTTTCGAGGTAGTGGATGGATCCTCCATGAATTCTTAAAGGTTATAGAGATTTCCCCCTTAGAGTCTGTTGTCCTGCCCTGTCTTGCAAACTTGTCTTCCGGAGAGATTGCTGTGGTGATGGGGGGAGCCAACAAGGGAGGCCGCTAGGTTTTGCTCAGGAAGAGCTGGTTTGGTGAGCGTTCATGCAGCAGATCCTAGTGGTGTGTTTTAGTGGAGTAGCATGTGTAGAGCAACATGCAGGACAGGGAGGAGTGTTGTTTAATGGAGGATTGGTGTATGTGGTTATGTGTGTTGAGAGTATTATATATGTGAGTTGCAGGGGGAGTGAGGTAGGTGCAGGATGGTGCATGTAAAATTAAAGGTGGGACAGGATAACATACTTTCAGTGTTGGGAAGCAAAGCAGCAGTGCTGAGAGGTGCAACAGGTTCAGGGTTTAGGGCATGGTGTCACAGTGGGGTAGCCACAAGGGAATTGTTGGTGGGAGGAGGAGGAGGGGTCCTGCGCTAGGCTAGGGTGCAGATGGGCACAGACATGCTCTCTTTTGGTACACTTTTGGCATTCCAGCAATGGCCCACTGCGCCTGGGTGCCGTTAAGTGGAGTATATCACTTTGTGTGCAGATGGATGATAAGAAATTAGTGTTATCAAGTATACTTTTCCTACTTTGCATGTGTGAATGTACTGTAGAGTGCAGTGCACATGCAAAGTTGGAAAAGGTAAAAGTAAAGAAAACTGTTCTCAAACCTTACTCCTGGATCAAGGAAGCGTAAATTGTTTGTGCAAAGTTACTCTTTAGTAGACAGGGCCTTACATCAAATCCCATGAGTGGTTGTAAGGGGATGTCCATGTACCATCCATGGCATATATACTTCAGGAAGCTTCTCAGCACAAATTAGGATTTGCATTGAAAAGTACATTTTGGCACCACAGTTTGTGCCAGGTTTGCATAACTTTTGTGATGAAAACCCAGCACAAATTCCACACCATGTCAAAGTATGTGGTGTTGGCTGTTCATTTACGTATTTTGTTTGAGATACCTACTCCTCAGATTCTATAATTCAATTAGGAACACCTAATAACTGCTTACTAAAAGAGCTTCTTTTTAAGAGATTGTTTTTCAAAGAAGATTTGGTAATGTACTATTTTTGCTTCTACAGGTGTGTAGTTTAGTAACCACTATTTTCTTGACAACATTAATTTCCTAACCAGCTGTTCTGTGCCTCGTAATAGAAAAGTAGTTAAGTGGACTAGTGTGTGTGGCATTTTACCCATAATTCCTTAAATACAAACATCAATTACCACAGATAGAAATATGTTGCAATAATGCAGCATTATATTACATATTGTAGCATGTCATAGTATAGTGTAAAAAAGTATTATCAAGTTGAAGCATTATCTAATATACTGTTAAAAAAATGTGTAAGTTTCAAGAAATAAATAGTATAAATACAACATGTAGAGACATGTAGAATATTAATTGTTTGACAGCAACAAGAGACTTAGGGCCAGATGCATCAAAAATCCATATTGCGTGTTCCTAATTGCGAATTATTGCGAAACGCTATTAGAAAATCCCCAAATAGAATGCATGAAAGTGTATTTAACACTTTCTGCGATTCCTAGGGGATCGCAAATTAACTTCCTCATGAATATTAATGACGTAGATCGCAATTTGCAACCCCTAGGAATTGCAAAAATCATGCGGATGGTCGCCTGCTGAGATCAGCAGACCACCATGTCCATGATTGCTTTTCGATAAAGCAATCTTTTTTTTTTGTAAAACAGCCCGTTTTGCTAAAGGAAAATGGGATGCTTTATAAAAGAGAAAATGAAAAGTTTTCCTTTCATTTTCTAAGAGCAGGCAGTGGTCCGTGGGACCACTGCCTGCTCTTAGAAAATACATTTACAGACATTCACAAAGGGGAAGGGGTTTCCTTAGGGATCCTTTCCCGTTTGTAAATTAGTTACCAGGGGATTGGTGTGTACTTGTCTACTCTCATGTTGTTGAAGCACATGATGATGTGGTCCAGTAGGTGACTGGTGGTGAATGTGGGGTCTTTCTTTCACTGAGGGAGTCCAATGTTAGACAAGTCCTCAAGGAGGTTTGTCATATTGGGATTGGTGAGGTTATCCAGGTGGTAGTTGAGGTCACCAAGGACAATGAAGGTGTTGGATCAGGGAGTCAACGAAGTCCGCATTTGTGCTGCCAAAAATAGTGCTTGGTCCAGGAGGGTGGTAGATGAGGATGCTGCTTAAGATGTGGTTGGCGGTGCTGAGGTGTTTGAAGGTCAATTATTCCATGTGGCTGGTGGTGATTTCCGAGGTAGTGGATGGATCCTCCATGAGTTCTTGAAGGTTAGAGTCTATTTGTCCTGCCCTGTCTTGCAAATTCACAATGTCAAATCCCAACTTATGGTGGAGTTAGATTTTAAATTGCAATTCTGAAATTGGCACTGATAGGAAGTTGGCATGTTCTTACTTTAGCCATTTAGTGCCCTCTGCTTGTCTCTGAATATATATTTGGGGTGGGTTACAGCTGGGCGTTGTGAATTCCTTCTAGACAGCCACACATAAAGAGAGCTTTGGGTTATGTGATGGCACATCCAAGTTTTGATGGGCTATCCTGGGCAGAATGGGAGGGTGGGATTGACACTTACACCTAAACAGGCTGTGTCCTGACGCCACACAAAGGAATGCTTTACCCCCTGTAGTATGTCTGTAGCCAGTGTAGAAATTGCAAGGATGCTGTGAACTTCAAGCCCTCTCTTTTAAGTATCCCCCACTTCAAAGGCACAACTGAATATAAGCACAACTGGGTATCAGTACTGGACCCTGACAACACCACCAACTCAGTACACTTCTGGGCCTGTGGATACTCCACAGGGAAGAAGGACTGCAGAGCTGCTACAAGGACTGCCACTCTGCTGGACTGCTACTCTGCTGGACTCCTGCTCTGCTCTCCTGACCTCCTGCCTGCTGCCCTCTTGCCTGGGAGTGTTTCAAGTTTCGAGTTTCTTTATTTCCTGCATAGTTACTTAAAACCATTGCAATATTACTGCATAAAATACAAAAATATATATAACATTTTCAACAGTGTATGTATGATTTCCTCCATTTTCGCAGTCTTTTTGTTTTTTAAATTATGAAAGGCAATCTTTAGATTAAAACCAAACTAAGACACATTATTGGATAAGTCTTTACAAATATAAAATCAGAATTAATTGTAGACATAGTATGTGTCGTTATGTAACTGGATTCTATAAATTGCAGTCTCGTGTTCCTTTGGACCAGCCATACATTTCTTTTTTCAGGTCATCATGTTTGTATTGGTCAAATTTTGTCCACTTGCTGCCAGGATTATCTCTTTCTCTTTACTGCTGGCAAATATGTCCTTATTGTGGTCTGGTTTGGGACACGTTCCTGTGAGCGGTGTACTGCAGTACCAAGGCCTCGTTCCTTTTTTGTTGTTTTGGGCATTTTTTGTTCAGCCAGCATAAGGAATTTTACCAGTCTGCAGTTTAGTTGTGTATTTTCTGGGTTTAGGCAGGCTAGCACCGCTTGCCTCGTGGTGTGGATGCCTTTTTGTTTGAAGGGTTCTTTAAGAAACTGTTGCCATTCTTGGTTCAGTTCCTTGCATAAGCAGATTAGGTGTAGTGTGTTGCCTTGTATGGTTTTGCACAACCTGCACGGCTCTTGTGCTAGTGTCCTTAGCCATGGTGGAAAATGCTGAGCGCACGGAAAGATGCCCATCGTAAGGCTCACAAAGTTTAATTTTATGGACTTCGGGTAACCCTGGTTGAAAAATGGTTGTGGAGCCAGTAATGTATAAGAGTTAAGGGTCATCCAGGCATGCGATCTGTTTGAGAAGCTTGCTTTGTCCTCCACCAAAGAAATTTGTTTTAAGGTTTTCCAGACCAGTTTTTTGAAGTTGGGATAGCCAATTTGTGCATCCCAGAGTTCTGTGAGTTAAGTAGATTCTAAGGCTAGCTGGAGGTAGCTTCTGGTTTGGAAGTGCTCCCTCTGGTGTATATCCTGCCACAGCAGATAGTTTAATGTGTTTGTGGTGGCACGTCTAATCCTATACAAGCAGATGATATAAGCACAATATCTAGCTAGATCTTGTCATAGTATGCCATACTCCAGCCTTATTTGAGCAGGTGATGTATAGGATGGAAGGCTGAACATGGTTCTATAAGCTTTGACCTGGTGTTGTCCAGTTCCTTTGCATCTCTTTCCCGCATTGCCTCACTACCATAAACGATTGAGAGTAGTTTAACCTGAACTACCTTCAAAAGTGGAGTCAGGGTAGGCCCCATCAGTTTATTTGGAGATTTTTCATTGTTAGGGCAATCAACAGACCTTTCCTTCTAACTTCCTCTTTCTGGCGCAGAACGATTCTTCCTTGTCGAATATAACTCCAAGGTACTTGTATCCCCGAACTGGGTCATGTTTTGTGCCACCAAGGAACCAACTTCTATGGAGATTCTTTTTATTATTTATTGACATTGTCCGTGTCTTGCTCAAGTTTATTTTTAAGTTATTTTCTGTGGAGAAGTTCTGCATTTCCGTCAGTAGATGCCGGAGACCAACATGAGTGTGACTGAGCAGAACTATGTCATCTGCGTACAGGAGGTTGGACAGTGTTTTCCATCCCATCCTCGGCGAGTGTGAGTTACAGGCGTCAAGCGTCTTTGGAAGGTCAGCCATATATAAATTAAACAGGGTCGGTACAAGTATGCAACCCTGTTTCAGTCCCTTTGTTGTGGGAACTTTCGAAGAGATGTGGGTACCGCCGCCTAATTTCACCTGCACCCAGGTATCTGCATGTAGAAGTTTCAGCATGATTAAAGTAATTTGTGGCATGACCCATTGTGCCAATTTTTCCCACAGTCTGCCCCTCTCTACATTTTCGAAAGCAGCGCTAAAGTCGATGTAGCATAAATGTAAAGGTAGTTTTGAGGCTTTAGCTGCATTGATTATTAGTTAGATTGTAAGGATGTTTGTGGATGTGCTGGCCATTTTGCGGAAGCCGGTCTGGTTCAGCGGTATTATCAAGTTTGCCTCTGCCCTGTTTGTCAGCTCCTCTAGAATAGTGCTGCAAAGTATTTTCCTTCATTGTCTATTAGAGCTACTAGGCGATAAATATTGGTCTCAGCCATGTCACCCTTTTTATGGATTGGCACTATTGTTGAGCTCTTCCATGATTCTGGTATTCTGTTTAGCCGTCTGACTTCTAGAAATAGAAATTGCAAGATATCAGCCCAGTCTTCACTCTTTGCTTAAAACAGGGCAGGTGAAATTTCGTTTGGTCCCGGAGCCCCTTCCTTCCTCCCTGTGGCAATCTGCTTTTTAATTAAGAGAGTCAGAGAGCGATTAACAGTGCCTGATGTTCTGTTTTCTTTGTGTGGCTGCTCCTGCTCCCTCGTCTCTGTTTTGCTTGCTACAACTTGTTCTTCAGATGTCCAATTATTGGCTGTTTGAGTTCCAGCACTGTCTGGGTGATTATTGAAGTGGGTAGTAAGGAATTTTACCCAGTTTGCTTCTGAAATATGTGACCCAATATCCTTATGGTGTGGGTGGATAATCCCTTTCACAGTCTTCCAGAAGCGGACACTCTTGGTGCTGTTTGTATCATATAGAAGTTTTGCCCAAAGTACCTTTTCACGTTTTCTGTTGATGTTCCATTTCAGAGCTTTTAATTTTGCCCTTTGAACATTCAAGGAGGCTCAGGCAGTGGCATTCTCTGGGAGTCTTCTCAGCCTGCGCAGAGTTGGGTTTATGTTTTTTGGATTGTTTCAACAGTAGTCTTTGATGCTTCAAGATTGTGTTTTTTTTCCCATGCTTCCTGGGAGTTATTTTTTGTAGCAAAGGTTTTTGCATGTCGATCTAGGAGCTTGGCAGTGAACTGTTCCCAGTGATCTATTTTGTCTTCTGGGCTGAGCGCTGGCGAATTGAAGAATTGGATTGCTGCTTCGGCCTTATTGTTTGTATTGTTTATTGTACATTTGATCCTTCTTAAGTTGCCTGAGAGTGAGAAGAACTGGACCTGCATCTCTTCAACCCACAACTAGGGGTGGGCGAATAATTCCAGTCCACCGGCAGAATGCACAGAGTTCTGGCAAAACTCCACCAACTGCTATGTGGTGGAGTTTTTTCTTGCATGCGGCTCACCAACATTAAATTGGGGAGTGTGCAAGAGAATTTGCATCCCCTAGCGCAATGTTTGGGTACTAGAACACCTTCCAGCAAGATTTCTCAACGTTGGGGGTCATGGCAGGTTGTGATCATTTGCTTTGAAAAACCTGCTGCTGGAGTTGAAAATGTGCTCGAGCAGCAGAAAGAAGCTGCACCCTTTGACATGCCACATAGTGCAGTAAGTGTTTATTTTACAACAGTGAACAAGCTCCAGGAGCTAAAAATCTGTGCGAGGAGAGCAATGTGCAAAATTCCTCCCACTCGCAGAACTATGTGGAATATTGCACAGTTTTTAAGTAGCTCTTCAGAATTCCATGAAGTGAAACTCTGTTAGTTCAATCCACCACTACCCAGAACCAGAGTGACTCAAAGACCTTATCTGCTTGCCTCCTATTAGAAGTCTCAGGGACATCAAAGACTTAATTCGACTCATCACCTGCACCTGGACTCTGCCATTTGAGAGCCATACCCTGTCAAGGGGTGCCATTCCAGTCCTGGCCCTTGGAAGTGAGTCTAAAGTGCTGCAATTTCCACAATCCATGCATTGCTGCTGTGGTGTGGCCTGGAAGTAGTGCATTGCCCTCGACAAGGATGCATTGCCACTGCTGCATGGTCCGAAGGGATCACCAACTTCACAGTGCTACAATTCCAGTTTCCAATGCATTGTGACCTTCGCAGCTCAATGGCGATGTATCGCCTTCATCTTGGGGGTCACTGACAACGCATCTCCAACTTGCTTGACTCAGAACTAATGCTTCGCCTGCATACCAAGGGAGCAACGCTGGTGTATCACCTCCTCGGCTTCATGCATTGGGTCTTTGTCGCTGGCGCAACAAGGTACTTTTCAGTGGGACAAGGTAAGTACCTGTATCCGACCCACGCTCCATCGCATTCAGCCTGAACTTTTGAATTTGGCCTGTTTTAGTCCTACCAGATAGTCCCTGTTGGTGCTTTATGCTTTTAAACACTACATCTCAGTTTATTCTGTAAAAATTCATAAATCTGGTTCTACTCATTATATCTTTGCTGTTTTGGTCTTGTGTTGTTCGTTAAACAAAGCTCTATGTTTTTAACCAGGGGTGGTATCATTCTGTGTGGTGTTTTCAAACTGTTTTACGTTTGAAGTGTTGCACAAATACTTTATAAATGACCTCCTAAATTAAGCCTCGCTGCTCTATGTCAAGTGACTAAAGCGTAAGCACAGTTTTATTTAGGCTGTGTATCAGACTTACCCTGACTAGGATTGTGGTTCATGCCTGGACAGCGTGCATACCTCTGCCAATCAGAAACCCAACTTCTAACATTGGTGGCAGCAGTGGGATATGACTTGTGTTTGTGCAGTGCCACACAGTAATTTGGGGTACACTACCATCCCATACCAAAGAGCAGTTTGGGTTATTTCCCCCTAATTGGATTAAAAAAAAATATTATTCATGAGTGGCATTTTTTATTTTTGCCTGAAATCTTGTCTCAGACTGGAGGTTCTACAGCTGCACCTACTGCAACTGCATAAATGAACTTTGAGCTGGCCAGCCTGGAAAGTTAGACTTTGGATCAGTTCAAGGATTCCTGCGAGGAAGTTGGGCTTCCTGCAAAGAGATGCACTAGAGAGCTGGAGCTGCAATAGGTGCTGAGGGCCTGAGCAGAAGCTTGTGCTGCTTTGAATGCAACCCCAAAGGAAGAGAAGGAGCTGGATGACGAGGAAGAACTGGACCAGGACCCAGAGAATGGACTGCTATCTGTGGAGGAGGGGGCAACATCCTGCCAGGATTGGAGATTCTATCTGGGCAGGGACCAGTGGGTCACCCAGAGGCCTGTCCCCAGAAGAGCTGAAAGACAAGAGGGAGGAGAAAAAGCTAAAACTGGAGCTTGCCAAATTAAAAAAAGACGTTGGTTCTGGAAACAGAGTAGAATAATTTGGCTATGGAGGAAAGAATTGCTTTGGAACGTTTGGCTCATGAGACGAACCTTAAGGAGCTGGAGCTCAAGGACAGGCAGGCAGATGCTATCATTGATGGGGGGAGCATTCTTGAGTGCCCTCTGGAGACAAGAGGGTCCACATACCTAAGGGACTGGTGTCTGACTTTGTAGTGGGAGACAACATTGATAAGTGGTTTGAAGCATATGAGATTGCCCTGCAGATTCACAACATGCCTGAGAGGGATTAGGGGGATAGTTTGTGGTGGCTTATCCCTCGTGAGGGGTGGGATACCCTACAAGCACTATTGAAGGAGGACAGGATAAGGCATCACCTATGAAAGAACCCCTTATCAGAAAGTCTTGTCTGACCGCAGCGAAGTATAGGCTCAAGCTCAGGGACAGACAGAAACTGCCCCAACAGTCCTGGGTGAATTTTGTGGATTCCTTTTGCAAGGCACTGGATGTCTCTTTGACGGGCAATGAGGTAAATGAGCTTTTTGCTAGAGTGCACATGTTCAGTAATTTTATTCCAAATATGCGCCTGCACTTGATTGATAGTAAGCTTGCTTATCTCAGGAAGTTTAGTGAGGAGGTGGACCTCTGGATCAGCACTGGTGTCCAAAAGTAGGTACCTGGCAGTGACCCCAAGAAGGGTGTCAGGCTCCCCCCAGCAGAGTGAGGGGGAAGTCAAGAGAGACATAGACAGGTCCCTGGGTAAGGGGGAAAGAAAGGGTTACCATGCCACTTCTGATCAACAGGGAGTAGGTTCTGGTAGGCGGTGGCCCAAGGCGCCCCATTTCCAGCCCCGCGGCTTTGGTTGCTCCCAGCTAGGACACAAGGAGGGTGATTGTGTCTGTCCTAAGAAATCACCCACTGTTGGTAACTCCAGAGGTGTAGCCAATGTGGCCTTAGGCGTATGTAGTGGTTTGGAACCGGCGCATTGCCTTAGCCAATGGCGCATCACCACAGCTGTAAGGACCGAAGAGATGCCGTCTACGCAGCACCTCGCCTCCAGTTCCTGACACATTCTCGACCTGCACGGCTCAATGATGATGCGTTTCCAACTGCTCTCCATCCATACTTCTAATCCTGGGCCCGTAACAAGTAAGTGTGGCATTATGTGAAACATTAAGAGATAAAAAGGAGACACACTGGAAAAATATTTATGCAATGAAGTAGTACAGCAACTGCAACACAATATGTTATTCTTGAGGAGCAAAGGGAGGACTACTAGAGTTGTTACTGACCTTTATGTCAGCTGGTCACAATGACCCCTGCCACTTCTACCTCTTTGGCGCGCCATTAATCTGGGTGAAAAGATAACTATAGGAAACCTTTAACGTTTAATCCAGCTTTCTCCCTTCAGCCATACCCAAGTAAGGCAAATTTAAAGAAAGATTTGCACACACGAGTTCCAGCCCCCACCCCCGCGTAATTTGCTTATATGTGTCAGACATTTCACTGTTAGAACACAAAAACAATGTTTCAACAAATACACTTCGAAAGAATTCAGTATGCCCCTTCCTCCAATTTTTTTGTATTTGCTGCAGCACCCCATGTGATGATGCCGCTGGTTTCATATGCCAGTGCCACTGATTTCAACGTGGTTTATTAAAGATTTAAGGTTGGCAAGTTTGTTATGGCAGGATAAGAACGAGGATTCTTTACAAGCACTACAGAGTTACAAAAATAAACGAAATCTAACGCAGTTTGAAAATAAAATGATGCAAGGTAAACTTAAGCACATTCCTATACCCATGAATGTGTTCACTGCAGCTCGTAAAGAGCAAAAACATATTAACATTATTTATTCCCATTGTTCATGATAAGCTCAGCTCGTCATGAGTGTATGGAGGTGTACATCATGACGAGCTGAGGTCGTCATGAGCGTCCAAGGAGTTAACAAGCTTTGACTAAACTAGTCAGACCCAATTAGGAAAATAATAATGAATGTGATTCAGGCATATGTAAAATGACTAAAGCGTTGCTTTCGAAACTAAAATTTTGGAAGAACGGAAATAATCGGCTGAACCAAAATTAAAGATTGGAAAACCAGAATGTGAGTCCTCAATACACTTTCTTTCTCATTAAGCTATGGTAGCGCACTTCTGAGGGACATTCCCCTTATTGAGACCTGACCAGTTAAACACTACTGCTTTTTCTTGTTTAACCCACTAAGGTGATGCTTAGGGCATCTTTTAGAAGTAAGCGGTAAGGAGAATCTGACAAAAATTGCCAGAAGTACCATGTGCCTAGTACTTTCATCCCCTTCCTCAAGCAGAGGTCCTGGTGAAGCATAGGGACACCCTAAGTAGGACGGGCTATCCATTGCCATGTCTGATGGCTTTTTTCTGTCTGACATTCCGGAACAAGAAACTAGCTGTAGTCCGACCAGGTAAAAGCATGGAGCGGTGGGAAGGGGGTGGATTTCAACAGACAATGCGGGAAAATTAAATAAATAATACATTGTCCCTCGTCGTCATCTGTAGATCCCCTCTCACCCGGCACCACCGCCCCACCACTCTTACCTGCAGCGGCTGCGGCTGAAGAAACACACTTCTTGTGAGCTCAAAGAAAACTCCCAGTCAATCAAAGAAATTAATCTTATTTTACGAAGATAAGCCCTTGGGGCGTCTGTCATCAGAACGCAAGAGTATCAGCAGGTATACCATGCCACCACTGCATGCCGGACCTGACAACACTATAATTTTTCTCAAACCAGTTCCCTCCATAGAGGCTGAAATCCCTTCAGGAAATATAACAAGCATTTGGAATGCAATAGGTCTCGCATTTACGCGAGTATAAGCTATTGGCATTGTAAATGACAATGCCAATAACTTAAACTTGTGCAAATGAGAGACCCGTTGCATTGCAAATGCTTGTTTCACTTTAAAACTGAGCACAGCACCACTTCAAGGACTCTGCGCTCATTTTTGTTATTTTTTAATTTTTTTAACTTTATCACTGAGCGCTGTGTCCCTGAAGCGGGCACCGAGCGATGTGAGTTTAAGTTACAAAAAAAAAAGGAAACCGAGTGAGGTGTCCTTGAAGCGGGGCCACACTCAGTTTTAAAGTTAACAAAAATAAGCAAACAGAGGACGGTGTCCCTGAAGCAGGCACCGCACTCACTATAAAAAAAAGAGCGTGGTGTCCCAGAAGTGGATACTGCGCTCAACATGTAAGATACATAAAATTAAAATTGAAAATGATCGCAGTGTCCCTAAAGCGGGCGCCAAGCTCATAATGCAAATTCCCAAAAATGCAACCGCCATTGTCCACATCAGTGCCAATAACAAAAATAATGCTCACCCCCTACATAAAGCAGGCTGTGTAACGAGCCAAGTAAAAGGTCCAGTCGTTATGGACTGTAACAAATGGAGACAAGGCGGTACCAAGGTGGGACTAACAAGCCCATTTATTAATCAGAAGCCACCATTTAAGGAGGACAATGACACAGAGCAATGACAAATGGGAGCGTAGAGTGTGCGGGGCTGCCAGTGCATACTTTAATACAGCATGCCTCGCAGAGTGAGCTACGCATGTGCGCTGCTGCTAGGCTCGACCTAAAAGCGCAGACCTGGCAGCAGTCTTAGATCTGTTTGTTTCTCTACAGCCATGCTCCCATGATGGACAACAAGTTATACCATAAATAACCCTCTAGATCTAATTCTCAAACACAGCACTTGGAAGACGCGAGTAATTGATCAGGAGCACCTCAAATTCACATTTCCCATCTTAAAACATATTTGCAAAGCTGTACTTTAGCATTTCCTGAGATATCAAGAGCATTTTCGAGTTTAACTGACCAATTTACAAAAAAAGCTGTTGTTCATTTAATACCACTGTAAGGAATTGGGCTACTGGTTGAGTGGGGTGAAACCCTACTCAAGCTTCACCCACAATCCTTGTTAAGGTGAAGTCACAAGCAACCCTAAATAAACCTGTGCTCAGCCCTCTGGTAGCTTGGCACAGAATAGTCAGACTTAACTTAGAGGCAATGTGTAAAGTATTTATGCAGTATTCCAAAGAGTAATAATGTAAAAACAAAACGCAAGAAAAATACCACACCACTTTAGAAAAATAGGGTAACAATTAATAAATAATTTAAGACTAAAACAACAAAGTTCCAATAGGTAGAACCAGATATATGCTATGTTAAATATGTAAGTGAAAATAGCACCAAACAAAACCCATAGCACCAACCTTGGTTATGTGGTTGCTCCAGACCAGGGCAGAGTCGCAGGCTCATGTCAACTGCTATGGAGCGTGGGCCGGCTATAGGGTCCCATTTAGGCATGCTGAACAACAGTAACAGTAACTTAAATCCTGCATGCGTAGTGATGCAGCATCCTGAGTTGAAGATGCGTTGCACTGCAGTAATTCATAGAAGCTGCAAAGTAGTGGTCCGAGGTACTGCATAATTGGCGGGGGTGCCGTAAACAAGGGACTTATGCTTCAAAGACCTGCATTGAAATGCATCGTGCACCGGCTGGTTCCTAGAAGATTAGCAGCTTACAATGCAGAATCCTGCTTTATCGAGAATGCCATCCATGATAGAATTGAGATGTGAAAGCCTATGTCGAGGATGTGTCATGCAGCAGCCGTTCCTGGATGTCTCCAGGGGGCAATTCAAACCCTGCTCTGGAGATGGAGCAGGCATCAGTCCTGATACTGAGTTTGGAGAGGCGATGTGACATGTAGCAGATCTGATGCTGAGCTTCAGGTCGGTGTTGCACTGCGCTTTGGTTCTACTCGGACAACACTTTAGTAGGCAGAACACATTTGTGTCTACAACTGGGATGGCAGCACTTGGGATGGTAGGGCTCACAACAGACCAGGCCAGCCAACTAGCCCTTGGAGTCAGTATGGTGGTTCTGTGTTCAATATGCAGGTCCTGTCTTTCACACAGGCAGCAGATGAGCAGGCAGCAGGGCATCAGGGAGGCAGAGTGGCATTCCTTATTACAGAGCAGCACAGCAGTCCTTCTCCTGAGTCTTCCTTAGGTCCAGATGTGTACTGAAGAGTTGGGTCTGAGTTCTAATATTTTTGCCCGGAACCCACTTTCAAAATGGAGAAGCTTTCAGAGATGTCCACCCCAAGAGGTGCCTCGATTGTCTGGCTAGTGTCAAACCCCAATGTGAGGGTACACAGGCAGCGCCTTTGTGATGTACAAGTGTGGTCATCGACAGCCCCTTCCCCTTGTTAACTCAGAGTGGCCCATCCTGCCAACACCTAACTTCCATTTGTCACACTGTCTGGCAGCAATACACAAAGTCCAGCTGCCAATTACACCTTAACCGTGCTCGTGGACGCTGAAAAGCAGGGAAAATACCCTCTATACCACTGTTTTATAGACTATTCAGCAGTGTTTGATCATGTAGACTGCAGAAGGCTCCGGCAAAAGCTAGACAAATGGGGGATACCACCACCTTGATTGGATCAACTCATTAAAATGTACACCAACACGTTTATTAAAATCAAACTAGGTGCCGGGAAATACCTTTCATCCAGGATTACTACTACAAACGGTCTAAAGCAAGGATCGGTCCTAGCCCCCATGCTTTTTAGCCTTTTTCTGGTGGATTTACTGGGGGAACTGGATAGCTGTCTTTCATATTCTCCAAAGCTAGGGGGCAGGACATTAACAAGTTTGATATATGCTGACGATTTAGTTTTAATTAGTAGGACTCCCATTGGCCTTCAGCACCTTCTTGACGCAACCTATAAATTCTCGCAACTGAACGCTCTGGAAATTAACTTTAATAAATCGAAAATCTTGGCTGTAAACCACCCCAAGAAGGCAAATCCAAAGTGGTACTTGGCCAGCAATCGGCTTGACCTAGTAGAAAACTATAAATATCTGAGTGTTTTGCTAGACCACAAGAACTCTTTCAAGCCTTAGTTAGAATCTCTGCGAAGAAAGGTAGTCATGACTTACTTAGCACTAAAATCCTTAAAGAAGCAGCTGCCGGACCTTATTCTCGAACCTTTTTTAAAAGTCTTGTGAGCAAAGCTGCAGCCCACACTGAACTATGGCAGCGAATCGCTGATGGGCAGAGACGCAGTAACTCTCGACAGCACAATAGTAACTGCCTATCGAGCGATCTACCAGCTTTCCAAATATGTTTCACCGGCTCAAAACAGGCTGGAATTTGGCCTCCAAAACCAGGTGACAGAAAGAAAGGGAGGTTTTGTAAAAGCTGGCATAAAATCAGAGTGGCCGAAGTGAGGACTCCGAATAACCATCTTTGGGTAGAGTTTCACGATCTGAAAAACTGACCACCAACGTGTACCTTCAAGAGTCCATCAACACACTAGGCTTGACAGATGCCTGGAACACTCCAATGGCCAACTCAGCCTTTAAGAAATTATTAACCAAGACAACAAGACTAATATCATCAATAGAGGACAGGAATGCGCTATCTAAACAAGCTCATGGTTGGGCTGTGTTAAACAACTATGATGTCCTCAAACCCCAACCCTATCTCAAGGCAGGTATAAAAATTGCGACCATTGAAAGATTCTTAAGGCTCCGCCTGGGAGTCGGAGTAATCAATTCGCTTCTACCACCTTGGGAAAGAAGGGTTGGAGACAAGCCCTGTCGCGTGTGGGCTAGTGGCATGTAGACCCTTATTCATATCATATGCATCTGTGAGAAGGTAAAATACCTACGTAAAATGTTACTAAAGCCATTCTTCAATCAGTATGGTGTCAGGTCTTGTAGGCAGGCAGTAATGCTGTGCTTCAACCCATCCTTAGTAAAGCTAAACTGCTGCGTCAAAAAATTCTCTGCATTGACTGAGATGAAGCTAAAAATCCAACCTGCAAAAGTAACATCCTTGGGAACTGTTTGAGCCACCTTATAATACCGGCCTCCTGCAACGGAATCTGGATGCATAAAATAGCTGCCACAGGTTGCCTACTTGCCGCAAGGGATCATTTTGCCAGTTTAAAAAAAGAAATTTCTGATTGAGCGGCCTTCTAACAGACTTAGGGCTGGTTGTGCAAGGGACATACGCAGCTTTGACATTTTCCTAAAAGTTTCACGCATACATAAAAGCATTTATTTTAAACGTGTTCCTAGTTTTTTACTGTATTTACGTAATGTGACTGATTTTATTGTAAAATGCTTTTATGCAACGGTTTTAATTAATCATGCATATTAATAATAAACTTTAAACCTTTAAACTAGTCATGTGACCCAGGGACAGGATGTAGGAACCAAATGGTATGACAAGAAAATGCCAACATTCTAAAAAACAGCATTTTCAGAATTGTGACAAGAAATACGACTTTAGCATTAAAGAGGGCTTTTAATTACAATTACTTAGACACCAAACTCAAACTGACTATCTGCTCCCAATTGAAAGTTATCACTTATTAAATGTAATAACGTAATCCAATGTTATCCTTTGGTAGAGGTAGGCCTTGCAGTAGGAAAAATGAATTTAGAGTGTTTTACTACCAGGACATGTAAAAGTTTAAATTACATATCCAACATTTAAATACACTGCACTCTGCCTTCTGGGCTGTTCAGGGCCTACCCCAGGGGAGACATATGTATTTAAAGGACGGTTTGGGCCAGGCAAAAGGTTTATTTTTTCAGGTCCATATGGCAGTTAAAAAATATACCTACTGCATGCAGTGCAGGCCGGAGACAGGTTTAAAGGGCTGCTTGAGTGGGTGGCACAATGAGTGCTGCAAGCCCACTAGTAGCGATTAAATTACAGGTCCTGGGTAGATGGAGTACCACTTTACTGGGGTCTTACAAGTAATTTTAGGAGGCCAATTGGGCATAAGCATGTTTTACCAAGTGCAAAGATGATGGCAAAATCACTTTAGCATTGGTTAGTAGTGGTAAAGTGTACAGAGTCCTAAAGCCAGCAAAAACAAAGTCTGCAAAGACAGGCGGCTGGAAGGCAATCATTTGGGGGGAAACCACACCAAGGTTGTCAGATCCAACAACCACACATCCTTGTGTTTTTCTTAAAATTGGTGCAATTCTAAAAGTGTTCAGCTGCAAGGAACACCGTTGCTTACACCACAGATTAATATGTTCAATATGAATATGAATGCACTCAGAAAGGTCCAATGATTTATTCTCCTTCAAATTATTTGAGAGTCAAAAGTGATTGAGACTTCACAGATGGCCCAAACAAATCCTGATCAAATTCAATAACTTTGTTATTCCAAATCTGGATATAAAAGCCAGACAGAGTGTTACGCTCCTCAAAATGAACTTCTTTAAAGCAACGAGTGGAATCAAGATTACCCAAAATATAGGCTTCCATTAACATCCATGGTCTTCCAAATTTAAATACCACTGTTGCTAATTCATCTCGAATCAAGGGAAAGTAACGTTGTTTCCATTGGTGTATTCACACTAAAAGGGAATATAGGTTTGAGCAGCATTACCATGGATGTTAGCTAACTAAAAACTAGATCCCCAGTTTTAGAATTCACATCTCCAGCAGTAAAATTGAAATTAGAGGGAATACACATAGTTGTAGGTGGTTTAGAACTTGCCACCAATTCCCCAGCTAGAACAAGGCTAGCAGAATAATTCACATCAGTTAAGGTTAGGGAGGACACACACGCCTTAACAGGTGAGGAGACCAAGAAAGAAGCTTTCATAGACGTGAGTCCATGCTTGGTTGCTACATACAAAACACCACTGCTTTTTTTCATTGTAGCTACGGAGTTTTTCTTCATCTATGTAGCCTCATGAGGAGACAGAGATGTGTTTCTTTGTTTCTGCAAAGTAATAAACAAATAGAGATCTTAAAAAAATAACAAGTCTTTGCCTGGGCAGAGCCTGCAGCTCATCCTTGTGAGCTGGACAAAATCTTTGCAAGTGTAACAGTGGCAGGATGAATCCTGTGATAAAATGCCTTGCTGTCCAGGGCTATCATCTGCCAAGCCTTGTTGAATGAATGATTAAAAGATATCATCCAACGCGTTGTCTGAGATCCGCAAGCCAGAACCTACTTACTCCCCCTCATTTCAAGCTGGCCACAAAGGGTGGCAAATCCCTTTTTGTACTGGGTACTAAAGCCTGGAACAAGCTTCCTCTTTTTTTGCGGTCATTTTCTGAAGAAGCCCCTTTCAGGAAGGCATTAAAAACTTGGATTTTCTCTTTGCCTGACGCCACTTGTAAGACCTTGGTGTAATGTTTGTGTAGAATTTAGGACTCCCCTTTTCCTTCCAACTCTTCCATCTGAGTTGTGTGAGCGCCAAGATACTCCTTGGAGTGAAAGCCGCGCGGTAGAAATGTCCTTTACATTACATTACATCCTTTACATGATCCCGAAGAACCTTTTTCAACTGTAAATTGCCATTACTGTTATTCAGTTGAAGTGATTATCATACTTTGGTGATCATTTGAATTGAATCCCACCCTTGCTTGGGCAAGCTGCTCCTGCATGGACTCGAGTTTCCCTAGGGACATTCCCTTTCTTTTTTCAGTGTCACGAGAGGCCACAATGTGTCTGTGCATGTAAGTAGAGCAGTGAGTCAATGCACAATGGAGCTTCATGGAGTTTAAGATTGTAGTATTTTTGCAAGTTTTTGACTTCTTGTCGGTGGAGGCTTTACTTATCTGTTGTGGATGCTATTTGGCCGTCATTTTAAGGTTTATCTTAGAAAATGCTCTCTGATTGGATAACTAGGGAGGGATATCAGTTTGGCTACAGGCAAGGCAGCCTGTTATAGGATGTTAACTTCACTGGCGACCGTAGAGGGAGAGCCAACCCTCACACTTTTTCAATAAGGGCCATTTTCACAATTAAACATCTTCTGTTGAAAATGCAAGCTTTGATGTAGGATAAAGTAACTTGCCCTTTCAGTCTGTCACATGCTGAAATAATACATCAAAAAAGCTGTATTTGGGGAGAGAATCCAAATAATGTGGGGATGGTGACAGCACTTGTACGTTGAGAGATTGTGGTCTTTAATGAAGCCGAGTTTCACATACCAGTCACTCCTCTATGAAGTGTATTAACAATGTGGAGTTATTAGGCATTGCATCAATTGTGTAATGCTCATCATTCTTTTTAGGTGCTTCAGCGATCCTTCTATCTGACAATACTTTCCATGTCGTTCGTACATTAATAATCTGTTTTTTCACTGAATAACTAGCTTGTTTGCCCAATTTCTAATTGCATGTGTTCTACCTGTGAAACATGGCAACTAGCTAGCAAATTTTATTTTAGGCAAGCTCCAAGTAAAATATTGCAAAAACTGTGCACATGGCATGAAAGTCAAATGCCTGATATGGATTTCAGTGTGACATTATCCCATCCACATGCATGGCACGACAGCTAAGTATGGTATCAGAACATAGTGAGCTAAATATCGTCCAACAAAAATATTGTTTGAAAAATAGCAGTCATAAAAATATCTTCCCTTGTGGGCTATTAGCAGAACATCTGCATCCAGCAGCTAACATCTACATCCAGTGGGCAATAGTTTTGTGAACAATTTGTAAACCACAATATTTAGGTAATGCAATATTTCTGTTATCAAAATTCTGACATATAATCAACAACCATGCGGCACTGCAGTGCTACTTCTACTTCGGTCTGTGACAGCTGTGCATTGGTAGAGTTTGCCCAGTGTTTAAAAGTAAATTGTTTTGATCCTTGGACTAGGAATTAACCATCATTTTCATTTTTCTTACCTTTTGCTAAGTGTTGGTATATTCTTTCTTTCATCTGCTGGAGCCCAAAACCAATGTTTCCTTTCTTCAATTACTGCAATTTTTTTTTATCTGAGGCCAAGAACTCTACCAAAAAGTAGAATTATTGTGCAATTGATTCTCTGCCTTGCGGCAGCAATGCACCTGTTTGGTTCAATGGCCCCTGTTGTGGTCTCGCCGTCTGTAAGGCAGGGACATATAATTGTGGTAGATTACCCTCCCATGCACCACCAATACCGTGCTGAGCAGACACAAGTAAAAAGGAAAAGAGCAGGAAGTTTCTAAACCTCCTTGATACCCTTCCTCTTTCCTCACGTTCTACTAAACTGTTTAATTGCATAGTTATATCTGCATTTGTTTTCATTGTATATTTATTGCACACTTTCTTTTTATTTCCTGATACCCATGTTTAGTTTATTATATTTCGAATTGTTTATTTTACTTTGCATTGTTCTCTGTTTACCATTTTTCTGATTCCCCTTCCCTTCCCATCTCCTTTTTATTTTCCCTCATAATACTTCACTTGCATTTGTATTATTACCTTGTAATACGTTTAATAAACTTGTTTCTGAACTAAAAAAAAAGGAAAAGAGAAGGGCAAATCTGAGACAAACAAGAAAAGACATGGCATCTGGTTACCTCATTCCTCTTTCAAAAAAAGAGAGTCAATGGCAGGAACTTTGACGTAGGCTTTCTCGCAGACATTCTGATACCTCGACGCAAGAGGGTAAACGATAGGTAGGTGAAGGGTTTGAAAGTGTTCTCTATGAGGAGGAAAAATCTGAACTTATTTGAATAGGCAGACAGAGTTTGCCTGAGTGAGGCCCAAGGGGTAGGCTTCTCTTTGCTTCCCTAATACTTCTCTTCTGAGATATGAGCAGGATGTGACGACAAAGAAAACTAGACTCTTCCCTAGAGATTAATTCTCAGCCCTACTCTTCAAGCTCAGTTACATACAGTGTCTTTTTGGTAATCCCAGCGTCAGGATACCCGTTGGGTGACAGCCGCGCTATAGAAGTCTCCCTTACATTACATTACAAAGAGAGGTGAGGAGAGCATGGTAAGATTAAATTGATAAGCTTGAAGAACGCCACGAGTCACATCTGAGTAATTTTAAAAGATAAGGCAGACCAACACCTGGGAATTAGAATGAAGCTAGACTTTGGTAAACACAAAAAGAGAGAGAATCTTTAGATACTACTGTCTGCCTGAGTAAGAACTGTGGATTGAATCTTTCTCTTGAACCTTGGATGATCTTTTGCCAACCTATATAAAGAAAAGGTTTTAAGGACTGATCCAAGAGAAGGCACTGATAACTCTGTGAGGCAGAAGAGTGTATTATGCTGCCATTGAGAACATCAGTAGGCTTCGGTGCACCTGAACATTTGGCTGTGTGCCTAGTGAAATTTGTTCAACACTTTACTTTCTAATCCGTGGCACATGTTTGCCTAAAGACTTACAGAAAGTTTGAGAAAAACAGCATCATCTAGGATGAAGTTGTTTAAATGTAGATAAAGTTGGGACGTGAACCTTGTGAAAAAGTCCATTGGAAAAAGATGCAACCATAGCAGGCACTTTTTTTCCAGGATTTACAGGGATGGTTCTTATGCTTTTAAAGTTTAAAGCAACATGAGAGCACAAAAGAAGGTATCTGACATCATGGAGCCCTGTGTGGTAAAAGCATCCAGCTGTGCCCTGGTAGAGGGTTTTGGGTTTTGAAAAAGTTTCTAAGCCTAAAGGTCAAACTGCAAGGTTTTACCCAACTCATACATGATTACGTTCAATCTGAATAGGTGCCCGAGACCCAGTCACCGGCACCAAATCTCACATTGAGCTTTAGGTTCCCCAATGTTTAATATGAACATTTTTATAGGTTTCTTGAAATATTCATGCATTCTGACCCTATTGGTTTGGTTCTTGTCTTTAATCGGGTGATGCTGTGGTAGTACACATTTATTTATTTATTTATGGTATTTGTGAAGGGCTCTGCAACTCTACGGGCATCCTGGCGCTGTGTACATGTGGCTGAAAAACGCTGTGCACCAGGGGTAGGGGGATAGCATTAGAATCTCGGTAATTAGCTTTTAGGGAAGAGCCATGTTTTCACCTTTTTCCGAAAGGCCATCAGTTCATTTGTTTTTCTGATGTCAATAGGTTAACTGTTCCACACATACACATTTTACTCTGAAAAAATCATATTTCTTTTGCCAACCTACCAATAGTGACCTTTGGATTCCTCACTGAAAGCTGCCTTTATGTTACAGTGGCTGATAAAAAGTGCCCTGTGTGCAATGTGCTAATTCCACACCCTCACAGTTTACAATACAGAGAATTGCTATCTTCAAGTGTGCGCAATTCATGGGGATTACAGATCGACTCTTGAGAACACCTGACTAGTGATGAACTAATGGGGAATTAGTCATTACAGATCTCATAGTTTTAGTAATTCCTCATTTTCTAAAGCAGCCCCTCCTCCCCAGGAGATTATAGCTAGTCTCCTCAACCAGACTCTCTAAGACAAGCATTACAAGTCAGTGGTGTTACTCCAGTATTCGTAATTCCTGACTGGGCTGGTAACACTGTTAATGGTATCAATGTGTTTTTGAGACTCTTGCAAAGATGCTCTAGGTGCTGGAATGTATCATTTTGTGGGATATCTGTCACAGCTCACATCAGCACTGTGGCTTTGATAGCCACTCGTTATCCATCCTGTTTTCTATGCTCTCATACAATAATGCAGGAGTAGTTGCATTTCAGCAAACTGTACACATCCATGGTATTGGACACTGTATAATTGCGATTCTACTGTATTTTATGTTTTGGTTGGATTATTGTTAAATATGGGATCTCACACTTACTTTGCACGTAAAATAAGGTTATATATAAATATACTTTATTGCGTGATTTAAAAAAAAACCATTGCAAGTACAGAATTTAGAAAATATCAAAAAGTTTCATTTAAAATACATTGAAAGTCATTTAAAAGAGGGGATAAGTAATGTCCGATATGGGTGGGAATGACAGGTGGAGCCTGCCAAGACATTATGCCAATGGCTGATCACAGACTATGGGCCCCTTATAAAGTTTTTTTACTGCATGATCCATAAATCTTACAAGGGCACCTTTTAGTTTACTGTTCCTAGGATCGAAACAAGCTAGGACTGCTGCTCTACATGTTTTGATCATTTTTGTATTCCAGAGGTGCTTGAGGAGGGCCAGTCTTTCAGTCAGCAGCTTTGGGCAAAGACGAAATAATGTGTATTATGTCTTCTTTATGATTCCAACAGAGTCGACATGAGTCTCGTCCTTGCTCTCTTTTCCATTTTGGCAAATGAACCAGCAAGTTAAGAACTCCCAGTCTCAATTTAAAAAAACGTTATTTCTTTTGTGCAGTAAAGGATACGGTTAAGTACTGCTGTGGGATCAACAAGGAATAGGATTGCAGGGTCAGCCACCCGTGACTTCTGTTAGCTAGGCGTGCCTTGTCTTCAACTACTGAGGATTGTTTGGTGCTTATTTTTGCCAGCCTTTTGAATTCCTTCTGACTTACATGCATGCTCCAAAGATCCTTTAGACATAAGGTTGTTAGCCCTTTTAGCCAGTAATCGTGGCCTGCTCGTCATATGTTCGTGTCGAGGCTTGCCAACAATTGATGTCCAAGGCTGCCTTCCTTCAATGACCTCAGTTTGTGACAGTACACAAGAAAGGACATGGGCCTGGCAAGTGATTGATGGCAAATACCCAGTTCCAACCTGATTTGTGCCAGTGACGTTTGGGTTGGTAGCATAAAAGCTGATCTATATATTTTTGTGATGATTTTGTCCAATTGGCCGCTGTCCAGACCTTTTAGGACTTCGCTACCATAGGTTAGGGTGGGGATTATTTTTGCCTGTGCGACCTGTATTGTTGGTGTGAAGGTTGGGCCTTGTAGTTTCTTCTGAATTGAACCAATTGCAAAAGCAAGTGCAGCACCCTTCCTTTTTTGCTCTTCTAAATGGGATTTGTATTTATCGTTGTTATTGAAAATAACTCCCAGGTACTTATGGCTGTTAGATTCCTCAATGCTTTCCATGTTCAAATTCCAAGACAGTTTTTTAGCTTTGCCTTGATGGACTGCCAACATTTTGGTCTTCTTGTTGTTGATTTGGAGCTTGTTCTTAATTGAATATTCAGAGGGTGCATCCAGGAGCCTTTGCATTCCAATCTTTGTTTTGCTGAGGAGGACCACATCATCATCCTATAGAAGGTTTGACAGCAACAACTCGGTCACTTTGGGAGCATGAGAATTAACTTTATTTAGGGCATCAGGAAGGTCGGATAAAAATAGGTTAAAAAGTATCGGGGTCAGAACACAGCCCTGCTTTAAGCCTTTTGTCGTTGGAATTGGGCGTGATAATCTCCCCTATCTTAATCCTGACCCATGTATCTTGGTGTAGGAGTTGTATGGTTCTTAGGAGGTCAGGTGGAATGTTGAGTCTGTACAGCTTCTTCCATAGCTTTGCTCTATTCACATTATCAAAGGCCGCTTTCAAATCGATGAACCTCATGTAGAGTGGGCAGGAGCTGAACTTTGCTTGGTCAATCAGGCAGGAGAGGGTCATGAGGTTGACTGAAGTGCTGGTGTTGATTGTAAAGCCAGTCTGATTTGGAGGAATGACAGAGTTGTCGTCCGCCCATGCCCTAAGTGAGTTGAGCAACAGTCCGTGAAGTACTTAGCTTCATTGTCAATAATAAGCCAATGAGGCGGAAGTTCCCAGGGGAATTTTTATCTCCGCCTTTGAAAATTGGTGCCAGGATTGATCCCCGCCAAGCGGGCGGTACGGTGTTGTTGTGCAGGAGTGAGTTAAATAAGGTGCATAACTTCTCAGCCCAGAACGTAACATATTCCTTGTACAAGGCTTGGGGGATTTCTCCTGGACCTGGTGCCCCGTCGTTCCGACCCTTTTTAATCAGTTTTTCAATTTCTGCCTTGTGGATAGTTGTTAGATCCTTGCTATTGTGAGTCAAAGGGCACTCTTTTGATAGTTCCTTTTTTTGGTCTCCCTTGAGGCGTTCCTTCATTAGGGGGTTTATTGTGTTCGGGTCTGGTACCCGATCAGCATCTTTTTGTGCCGCTTTGTCATAGGAGGGGGACCTCTGGTGTTCATTGAAGTGAAGATAGAGGAAATCAACACACTCTGACTCCTGTATGCATGAAGAAGCGACATTAGATGCGCGCCCGGAAACACTGTTGATTGTGCACCAAAACCTAGCGGAGTTGTTTGTTTTGATGTCTTGCTGTAATCTGGCCCAGAACGAGTTCCATTGGTTTCTGCACAGCTCACTTTTAACTTTCTTAAGGTGGTTGCGGGCCTCTCTCAATTTTGTTATTGTTGTGGGATCTGTTGGATCAGTTTTTAACGCCCGCCATGTACGATTCATGGATCTAGTTGCGGATTGTATCACCGGATTCGAGCAAGTCCTGTACTTTTGCCCGGTCTGGGCTATATGCCTTATCGGTTTCCTGTGTTTGTCGATTAATTCAGTTACAAATACTGACCAGTTGGCGATTATGTCCTCCGGGCACCTACTTTGACGCTCGATAGATTGTTTTGCCTCTGTTGCTATTTGTTGAAAATTACTGAAGGAGCATTTGATTCGTGTTAAGTTGATTGTAAAACTCTCAGATGGCAATGCCCTTTCTTCTTCAAGTTGCATGAGACTGGTCCTCAGTGATATCTCTTGGGGATAGTGGTCGCTTTCTGTTCTGCTGCCAAGGCGGTAGCATGTTATTTGGTGAAGTAGTGAAAGGCTGACAAAGGTATAATCGATTAACGAAGTACCATTTTTCGATAAATAGGAGAAGCGGGGAGGCTTATCTAGGGGAAAACGCCCATTTAGAGCTCTGAGACCCAAGTTTTCGAGATTACCTTGTAGGGAACGTCCCTTTGAGTCGTCCTTGTGCCATCCTGGCCGGTCCTGCGATGTGATTTAGTGACCTCAATTTTTTGTAGGTCTGACATTAACCACATGTTAAAGTCACCTGTAAGTAAAATATCTGGATCGTGAGGTCCCGATTTCACTCTCACTACTGTTGCTATAACTTCTTCTACAAAGGATTTCTTTGTAGCTGTGTTTGGACGGACGTAGGCGTTCATTAAGATCAAGGACCCACGTTGGCCTTTGTTAGAAGTGTAGGAAATTCCCACGCACTGGACACAATGTGATGAACCCAACATATACCAAGAGGAGACTGCGTTTTCTGTTGATATAGATTGCTAGACCACCACTCTCTCTGCCTAAGCGATTCTGTTTGTAAGCTGGAATGTGGTGAGTTTTTAATGCCTTCTATATGCTGCAGTTCAATAAGCCTTGTATATTGTAGTACAAGTATCCAGAACTCCAGAAAATAGGATATTGTGACGTTGTCTTCAAGTTTTCTTGTTAGGCCGTTGATGTTCCATGAACAGATCTTTAGAGGAGGCGATTCGTGTCGATGTTCCCTGTTGGACTGTCATCGTAAGAGTCGGGTTGAATTCAGAGTGCCAGCCACCCATGACCATTTGCCAACATCTTCCTGATCCCTAGTTGGTATAGTCCCGTATTCTCTTGGTTTCCTCTTATTGTACTCAAGGCTGGGGGTTTTATTGCGTGCACCCCTAAGAACTGAGTACACAGCTCCCCTCTCTGCTCGTCTGTGTTCGTCGGCTCGACTTGCCTGCAGGACATGGGGGTAACCCGCTTCCCTGCCTGGTTGTATCTGTATGCCCCATTGCTTAAAGATGTCGGTTTCCCCTAAGATTTTATTCATTGCTTCTACGGAGCTCCAGGTGACCTTGGTAGTTTCATTAGTTTGGCCTTGGCACGGTCCGATGAATTCAATCGATATAATGTCTTGTGAGGTTATTACTTTTGACAGTCCTGTTGCTTGTATCAGTTTTATGATGTTTCCCCGATTTAGGACGTCATGGCTGCCTTTTGACTTACATTCCGGGTAGAAGAGGGTGAAGAGAGCATCCCCACTCAACGATGTACTAGGCAGCCTTTGAGTTACCTCTGTTTTTTCCGCACTAAACGTGTGAACTGCTTTTGTGATAGGGCCCATGGAGTGGGCCTCGTTCAGCACCCTATCGGGCCGTTCATATTTTTCTTGTCCTTCGGCCCCCTTAACATTTGCTGGGATTACAGCCTGTTGCTTATTATCACAGCTTATTTTGTATAACTGGTTTGTGGTTGTAGTGCCTCCAAATTGGATTGTCATGTGACAGGGGGTTTGGCTCTGGGACATTATGTTCTGCGTAATAGGTGTATTTGGGGGATTCATGTGGGTGATTGTGTTATGCTCTTTTGTCCTTCTGTGCACCCTTTTTTCTAGGGGTGCCATTATGGATGGAGAAGGGGAAGTGCCACTCATCATTTTTCCGCTATCATGCATGATTGTTTTTTCTTCCCTTGTGGTTGTTGGTTTTTCTTCCCTTAAAGTTGTTGGTTCAGGGGAGTTTTTTTGATCATTGTCCTCTGTGGCTACTGGACGTCTAAGGGTGTTAAACATCGGGTAGAGGCTTAGATCTTGGTTGCCCCTTCTCGTTTTGTTACGTCCTTTCCGCTTCCTCTGTCTTTTCATGTTTCCCACGGGATCTTCCAGGTCTTGTTCGGTTGCGGAGGGACGGGTGATTTTTTCCTTGCTGATGGCCGGAGAGGGATTCTCTTCACTCATAGGGTGAGCTTGCCCAGATGGATCTTTGGGTTGGGGGAAGTTTGTTCCTACGGCCCCCATTGGCCTTGGGTTTATAACTGTATTTGTTTGCAGATTTTCACTTAGGTCTCCCAAGTTTGCGGCACTGCCATTCCCAATAGTGGGTTTAACTTTTGCTATTTCTTTTAGGTTTACCACAAGCTTTTCCATTATCCCTGGGAGTGAGCTGAGTTTCTCCACTATTGGTGTACAGTCGCAGCCTTGTTTCAGGTGGTCAGCCGCTTCTTGGGCCCGTCTGATCAAGCTGTTTAAATTTGAGATCCTGTCGTCAATTTTGACGACGTACACGGCAAGTGTGTTTAGAAGGCTGATTTGGATGTCCATTTTGTCCGCTTGATAAGTCATTGCATTGGCTGACTTTTGAAGAATGTCGAGGGCGGTTGTCCATGCCTCCTCTTGTGAGTGGCCATCGCGTTTGTCCTGCCTTGATGACGCTGGTGGCTGAGGGTGCTCAAAGATAATGTTCCCGTTTGAGTGTGGCATTTTCTCCCACCTCTTGGATTCAAAGTCAGAGAATTCTACCATGCCGCCATCTGCTTCCTCTGTAGTTTCCTCTATAAATTCAGGAAGCTCTCGTTCTCTCACTCTGTGTTGCTTCTGTTCCTGTGTGGCAGTGTCTGTGTCACCGCCCCCAAGAGGGGTAACAAAATCTTCCATCCTCAAAGCCACTCTAGCACTGTCCATTCCCGGATGGTTTGGGAAATCCCCATTTTGACGGGATGCTGAAGCTAGCTTCGTGTAACATTCGATTTAGATCTTCTGAGTTACTGATTTCCTCTCCAATTGATTCTATTTGGAGATCCCAAAAACTATTTTCAGCATTGGTTTTGACGTAAGGGGATGGAGCAGGGTTAACCTGACACACTTGCTGGACTGAGATGTACTTAGTTACTTGACTACCTCTAGCCTCAGCCGAATCTACCACTGGCCAAGGGTTGCCAGTGACGGAGGCTGACGCGTGGCTGCTTTGTGGAGTCCACGTCGGCCCTTTTACAGCAGAGCTGCCATTGATGATGGTCACTAAGGGACTGAGAGGGCTGGGAAGGCCCATGATGTTCCTGTTGCTTGGGAAAACCGCAGATCCGGCATCTTTGAGAAAACAAAATTTTGATGTTATCTTTGGTTGATTACCGCAGGATTTATGGGCTGTCCTATCAAGGCCCTTCCCGACCGATTGAGTCGTACTATCTGCTGTGTTTTCAGAGACATTCAACAAGAGGTTTGATGTCTTCTCAGAGTCCATAGTTGACTTCGCAGTTTTCGCTTTACTTTTCTTCTTCTTTTGTGGGCTTGATATCCTTCCCTGCCAGATCTCATCCCAAGTGGACAGGGTTATAGGTACAGGGAATGCCAGAACGGTGGAACAGCACAGAGCCCCTGCCTCGGTCCTCCGCCACCCCCACTTTGGCCGGTGCTTCAGCCGCTTGTCTCTGGCCGCTTATTGCAGAGCGCAGTGCGCAGGTCCGTGCTGCTATGGTCCACCGGGCTGACACGTTGCCACACAGGAGGATTCGCAACACCTCTCGTCACCTCGCCCCTACTCGCCTCTCCGCAACAGCCCGTGATGCACAGGATAGACTGCTGAGGCTGCTGGGACGGTGTGAATGATGTGGCTGTGTCAGTAGTGCGGGCAGCAACTTAGTGAGCTGTGAGGTCTGAGTGCAGCTTGCGACGGAACGCGGCAGAACACCACTGCAACCGCTGGCAAGTCGCTGCGATCCTACCTCCTCCTCCTTTGGCGTGGGCGTGTGGACAGGAGCTCAGAGCCCAGAGCCCAAATTCTGATGTACCAGGCTCCCCTACACCGGGGCGCTTCGGCACCGCTCTCCTCCCAAGCTCGCAGCCTGCTCCTCACCCTCCCCTGCTCCACAGCCTCTCACAGGGCTCCAGTTACTTGCAGCGGCAGCAGGGCCAGCAGTGCCAGCAGAGATGTGAGTGCGGAGGAGCTCAATGCACTGATAATCCGGTAATGAGGGCGACGCGGCAGATCGCGGCAGCACTGCAGCACAGGGGAGCTCAGAAGTCCGAAACCCGGAGTCCGGCCATCCAGCAATCCAAACAAATCCAGGCAACGCTGCAGCTCACAACGGCTCCCCAGCTCCTGCTCTACTCTCCAGGATGGGGCGGCAGACCAGATGATACTGCTGCCATCGCAGGCTCCTCTGTCAACTGCTTAAAGCTCCCGGCACCGCTGCTGCCGCCGGTTGCAGCAAAGCGTGACAAAATTTGTGGCAGGTTCAGCCGGTTTAACACCGACTGAGGACCGAGAACCGGGACGAAGCTGGGAGGCTCTGCTCTGCTTTGCTCTACGCACCTGCTACGAAGCTCTGGTAAAATAAGGTTAACCTGATCATACTTATTTTTTATTATTTTGTCATCATTTTTCTGTATTGAAAGGAGGGCATCTTTTGAGTAGTCACTCAAATCTCTGTCCTTTTATCTTCTTGTAAGTTTTTTTATCCTATATTTGTAGTTCTGTTTGTTAATTCAATGCAGATTTAAAAGTGCAGAATATTATGCTGACTGAGATTTATATCTATGGCCCTGGAGTTTCCAGATCACCCCAACTTGGATCAGGGAGAATAAACATATTAAAGTATGAAAGAGAGAGATGAGGACTATGTGGAACCTTTTTGTACTCCACATCTATTTCCACATAGTATACCATCAAAGCGGTCTAAACCAATGCCTACTGTATGTATGCTGTAGTGGACAAAGCCACAATTTGAAAGAATTCCATTTGACTAATGACTGATGAACGATTTCCCAAAGCCCATTTCAGTATGCAGTAATATTATAATATGAGGTATTCGTTTTTTTGATTGCCTGAGGCTGGCAGTGCAGCTCAAGGTCAATTGGAAGCAATATTGTATTATATAACATTAACAGCACAGTCAGAAGTCACCAAAATATGAATGTGTGCATAATAATATATATAGGGGAAACACATTTCCTTTACCCACTCCTAAACCCTAAAAAAATACCCTTACCACCCAATTCCCTTACCCACCTGCAACCCTAAAAACCCTAACCCACCCCAAGAGACAAAAACACCTTTACCACCCTATACCCTTACCCACCCCTAATCCCTAAAAACACCCTTACCAGCCAATTCCCTTACCCACCCCAAACCCTGAAAAAACACATACCACCCTATACCATTACCCAGCCCTAAACCTTAAAAAAGCCTTATGACTCAATCACCTTATTCTTCCCTAAACCTGAAAAACACCAATAAGACTAAATTCCCTTATCCATCCTTAAACACTAAAAACACCCTTACCACCCAATTCCCAGTACTAAATTCCCTTATCAACCCCAACCCCGAAAAATCTCCACCACCACCCTATTCCCTTACCCACCCTCAAACACCAAACACTCCCTTAGCACTCAATTCCCTTATCCACCAAACCCTCAAATTACCATTGCTACCTTATTCCTTTCCCCATCCCTAAACCCAAAAAACACATTTACTACCCTGTACCCTAACCCCTAAACCCTAAAATACCCTTACTTTAATCTATCAATCTATCTATCTATCTATCTATCTATCTATCTATCTATCTATCTATCTATCTATCTATCTATCTATCTATCTATCTATCTATCTATCTATCTATCTATCTATCTATCTATCTATCCATCTATCCATCAATCGATCCATGCTTTCATCCACTTTTTGGGGGGAGAGGGCATGTGTACCCCACCCTGGTCCAATTATGGCCCCAGGGACACCATCACCTGGGACCTTGTGCATTATTTAGGAGAGAGGGTATATACCCCCCTTCCCTGGGCCGTTTTTGGTCCCTGGAATCCCATTTCCTGGGGCCCAGCTACATTCCAAAGGTTGAGGGGGCATTCAGCCCACCTCCACAGGCCGATTTTGAGACCTATCTTCCAGGGCCCGGCCAATGTCCAAAGCAGGAGGAGGGCCACATTACCCCCCTCCCATGCTGTTTTCATCCCCGGGAACCCCTTTCCTCAGGGCCCGTCCAACAACCACAGAATGGTTTGGGCACAAGGGGGAAACCAGAGACTCCCCAGGACCTAGCTGGCCCCCCAACTCTAGCAAGAGCCTGCGTTCCTACCACTTACAGGGAGCACCAAAAAATGATGTTCCCTATTCAGGAGCAATCTATTCATCTGTTCACCTGGGAAACAGATGGAAATAGATGGAAAGTCTGCTCCTAGTTATGTTATGTTATTAAGTCTTTGGTATCGCGCTCTGTTACTACAAAGTATCCTGGCGCGGTGAGTTTTAGAAAAAGAGAGTGTCAGAACATAGCATAACCAACCCAACTAGAGAGGGGCATTAAACAGATGGGTTTTTAACCCCTTCTTAAAAACAGAGATGGTCGGAGAGGCTCTAAGGTACAGAGGAAGTGCATTCCAGGCTCTGGCGGCTTTAACTGCAATGGACTGGCCTCCCAGTCTGGCATATTTGTATCTAGGCAGGGCCATTTGACATTGGTTGGCAGAGCGCAGTGCACGGTTTGGGGTGTAAAATGAGAACCGTTTCTGCAGATAAACCGGTCCAAGACGATGGACCGCTCGAAATGCCAGAACCAGAACCTTAAAAAGAATTCGATGCGGCACTGGAAGCCAGTGAAGGCTTCGTATGTGGCTCCGCACACTGGATCTCCTAGGTAGCGAGAATAGCAGACGTACCGCCGCATTTTGGATCACCTGCAAGCGGTGTACCATGTAGTCAGCCAAGCCACTAAATAGTGCGTTTGCATAGTCAAGCCGAGACAGAATCAGGGCTCGTAATACAGTCTCTTTGGCTACTCTAGGGAGAAGAGGGAAAAATCTTCTCAGAAGTTTTAAGAGTGGCGAAGCAAATGCCAGTCAGTTTTTTGATGTGGTCCGAAAATTTAATAAAAATTGGCGGAAGCATTTTCCTTGCTCTCGTTCACTACGAGCAGACTTGGTGTTTTCTCCCACTTTGCAGGAGGTTTGAAATTGCTCCCGCCTAGTAAGACCAAACACTGATTTTCCTGCCCACAGCCATGCGGGCAGGGACTCCCCTATATCCCCTGGGTGTACTCCCCTGTGAATAGCCTGTGTCGTCTCTAGGGAAAGAGATACCCAGGGTCAACAATGGCTCCGGAAGGGGCGCCACCTGGTACTCCTCTCCATTTAATGCACTGCTGGGCCCCAGGGGATGGGATTCCTGGGGCTGAATGCCACCTGGGGAGGGGGTCATATCCCTCTGTCCCACTTTATTTAGAAGCTGGGAACCCGAGGATAGGGTCCTCAGGGCCAAAATCGGACCATAAATAGAGCTGAATGACCCCTTCCCTCCTTGTTATTACAGCCAGACCCCATGGGATGGGTCCCTGTGGCCAAAAGCGACCCAGGGATGAGGGTCTTGGCCCCTCCTCCTCCTTTATTTAGCAACCTTGGCACAGGAAGGAGTGGCGTCCTCGGGCTGAAATCGGCCAGACGAGGTGGGCAACATGCCCCATTCGCCTAATGTGTTTAGCGGCCTGGTTCTGGGTTATGCGGGCCCCAGAACACAAAGTGGCTCTGTGAGGTGGGCCTGCCTGTGACCCCACCCCCATATTATAATCAAGTATTTCCTCCAGGACCTGGCCTATCCAGGGTGGCTCTAAACAACATGCATCGGAGACCGCACTAAAAATTCTTTTTTTATTTGGCGGCAGATCCATGGATCCCCTGCAAGTTTGTAGCACAATTTAAGGAAAAAAACGTTTTTGGCCCCAGGCTTAGGGGCTTAGGGTGTTCCTACCATGCCCCCTTGTGAGTCAAAGTCCCAAGATGGCTGCCACCACTTTCTTGTTCCTGGCAGCCGGTCATTGCATTGTTGCAGGCGTGTGAATCCGCGAATCCACCGCAGTAGATCAGTGTCACTGGATTTACATAAATCTGTTTTCTTTAACTCTAAAACTACTGAATAGATTAACACCAAATTACAAAAAGCGTTCTTTCTGGACCAAGGTGTAACTTCCTGCCACAATTAGGGGCCGATTCCGATCGTGGAAAGTTTTCCGTATGGCAATTCGTATTTGGAGCCGTTTGCGTATGAATCGTACGATTTCATCCAATCGTGTAGTACGATTCGTACGCAAGAAGTCCTTACGATGTCTGCGAACTGTACGAATCACGAGGCTAAATCCGTACGACACGGACCCTCACAGTGATCCGTACGATTCGTGAACATGCTGTCCGATCCAACAAGTACGATCCGGACCGGGGTGTTAGATCACGATTCGTACGGAAAACGTTTTTTGCGCGATTTGTATGGAGTGCCACTCACCCACCTACATGCCGTACCCCTACACACCATACCCCGCAATCTCTGGGGTACAGTGCACACCCCTGCGGTAATGGGGAGTACGCGCCGTACCCCTGCAATCACAGGGGTACGCAATGTACACATACAGTAATAGGGTGTACGAAGCGTACCCCTGTGATCCTGGGGTGTACGCACCATACTCCCAAGGATCGTAGGGGTACGCTTCGTACATCCCATTACTGCTGGTGTACGTTGCGTACCCCTGTGATCGCAGGGGTACGGCGCGTACTCCCCATTACCACAGGGGTGTGCACTGTACCCCAGAGATCGCGGGGAGTACGCACTGTACCCCTGCAGTATTGGGGTGTACGCACCGTACCCGGGGGGGCTGTCACATACGCAGTTCATGTCGAGATGTGTGTTTACGGGTGTTGAATAGTGCCGTACGAAAAGAGTCGTACGGAGTGCTGAAAACCCGATTCGTACTTACCTGGTCGGGAAATGCTGCTTCGATCTGAACGCACGTCGCCTACTGCGTCATCTGTGTGCGATTCGTACGGATTATTGATTCGTATGGACCTTGTAAGATTCGGACGGAGATCTGCTGTGTGTTTGAATCGTACTAGCTCGCACGTACAGTGATGTCGAGGGTGTACAATTCGTACGGGAAAATCGCTCCGTACGACGAATCGGAGCGATTTTTCCAGGATCAGAATCGGCCTCTTAGTGTAATTCCATTCAGCGGTTTGGGCTGTAGTCGTGTATAAAATCCCCATGGGAGATTGCAGTTGGGACCCACCCTATTTCTCAGCCACCGCTTGACGAATCACCCCAAAACTTTCAAAACAGCACCTCAAGTGAGTGCAGAATTAGTTTAGAAAATTGTGAGAAGATTTGCCAAATAACAATAAAGTTATTAGCTAAAAAAAACACTTTTCCTATGGAAACTAGGTCCTGATTATAACTACCTACTGTCAATCACCAGTAGATAATATATATAACAACATATACATACCGACACATTTGCCTTATTATACTTACCATTTTATTGTAAAGGCATGCGTGGTAAAGGCATATGTGTGGCAAAAATGTGTGGTAAAGGCAATAAATGCATGGTAAAAGCATTGCGTTGCAATTGATGCATGGTAAAGGCATTATATTGTAATGGCTGTGTGATAAAGGCTGTTTATCCTCACTGACCAAAATGTAAGAAAGAGGGAAATTCTATTGATGTACCTTTCAGTAGTTATCATAAAGGTTGCGGTAGGTGTGGGTTGATGTGACCAATGTATCAATGAAGTGTGTCTGCAGCAGTGGTAAAAAGTGTACCTTAAGGGAGTTTAAAATGGTGCCTAATATTAGGAAGGTATGACTCTAAAATCCATCAGCACCAAGTGTTTGCCCACATCCTGGATTTATTCTTTTCTAATTTGGAATACATTGTTGAAGTGATATTAGTGTAGTATACTTGTAATGGAGTGGTTAATGAGACAATTGAATTTTATAGCACATGCAGTTTACCGCTTTACATCCAGAAACCAGGAATTCATAATTACATTTTACGAAGACACATGAAATAATTCTGGCAGCCTCTTCAAAGTCTAAAACAACATTTTTTTTTGTATATCACACCTATTCACTGCAAAAAGTATGAACTCAGAGAAATTACTGCCCATATTGCTTCGTATTCTCCACTTCATGGAATCTGTGAGGGCCTATTAGTTGGACTACTTATACCTCATAGACCACCAGACTCTACCTGAGGGATGATTATACAGACGTTTGTTTGTGATTCCTCTTAACACAAGTCCACTTAATATTGCCAAAAGGCAAGATTGTGAGTACAAAGACTTCCTTCTGCATCTCTTTAATGCCACTAGAACATTAAGTACAACCAGAAGGTGAAGTGCTTTAGTGGTCACAAACACACATTCAGGCTTTATTCTCTGTAGACAAAGATCACAGCAGCCATTTTATTTAAACCATTTACCTCAATTAGTTTACTAGGCATTGCCAGGCCTGCACTCCCCCACAGAGCGCATTCATGAATAATGAGGTCTAAAGGATCAGACTGTTTTCAGGATCTACCCACTGAAGAGGTGGTATGGTGGGTAGAATGGGAACTTGCAATAGGAGTTGGAAGTGGATATCTGGATGGGTGCCCTAATAATAATGCTTATTCCACACACAGCGAAATGTAAGGTTCATTTAGCAATTTAATACTTGAAAACTAAGTAGTTGGCAAAGGGAAGTGTCAAAGAGTATTACTTAACAGACTGTGGACATTATTGAGAACCCAGGGACTTCAAGGGCATTCACTGAGGCCAATGGAGAAGACAGTATCTTGGAGTACAGAGAAAATTAATTTTAGGAGATTGTGCATGGGCCTTATGCTATAGACAAATGTATAAGTAGAACATATAAGAGCGGATAGATAATAGAAAGTGAAAAGAGGGCGAGAGAAGGTGGTGTAGTAGTTTTGAAAGAGAGCATCTAAGGGAGAGGAATCAGCTTGAGGTGGGTTGGGCCATAAACACAATATGACTGTCATAAACTTTCAAAGAACTACATAAGCATTTCAGTTCACATCTTATCATGGTTCAAAATATTTACAGGATCCTATTTTTCAGGTAAATTCTGTTCCCATGCTGTTTTTTTCAAGTCATATGTAAGTTATGTGTTGGAATCTAGTTTGAAACAGGTGATTGGAGTAAAATGGGAGCCTTATTTAGAGTTTGATGGATCAATCTGCCAGCCCTCCAGGTCAGCAAATTGTATGGCCTCTGTTGCACTGGCAAAAATGCACGTGCATATATTTAGTAATCCCTGCCATAAGGACGGGAACCTCTGTGCCTTCAGCAGAGGAGAGGGTTCTTCTGGAGTCACTGAATCTTAACGAAGTGGATATCATATTTAATATGGACTCTTTGCAAAACTTGTTTTTCAGTGACAAATTCGCAAAACGAAGAATAGTTACTAAACAACAGCAAAATAATGGCCTTAATTTGGTGTGAGTGGGCTTCCGGCATGTGGGGGTGGTTTCTATTGCTACCTTTTTGGGACCAACATGCTTTCTCTGGTGGTCAAAAAAAGGAAAAATGTATGTCAGAATGACAGCCCTAATTAGGGGGGATGTTTGAGTTATGTTGATAGAGTGTCCTGTGATGAATAGGCAGTTAGTGAAAGTTTTCCACTCTTACTACCTTAGGTATAGAGCAGGGAAACAGTACATCTGGGAGGAGCACTGCGGATGTATGGCTGTGCTCCAGCTTCACCAACCTCTAAATGAGGCTTAAGGCTGTCCTACAACACTCGTGGTTAAACTATCTCAAATGTTATTCACACCCTTTTTAACGCTAACGACAACAGTTCAGTTCACATAAATCTCGCTCATTTTTTTTTGCACGAGCTCATACCATTTCCTTTCAGAGAGTGAAACTAGAAAATTTGATAATTGCACATGGGTACCAAAAAAAGTGCACGCGTTAATCCTCATTTTTGCCTTGACCACTAACTTTGATGCAAAACCGAAGCTGAAATAAAAAAAACACGTTGCATCTAGTTTCCACTACTTGTTTAACACAAACCTGATGCAAAGGATAGTGGTGGGATTTACAATCCATCACAACACTAAGCTGTACAATGTGAAGCCTTTCATTTTCTTTGTGACAAAGGGGTATTTCATGGGTGGTGCATGGGGTTTCTGGTGCATCCACCCATGTGTTTCGATGCAAATCAATTTCTACAAAGAACCGTGGACAGGGATTTGCACTAAAATCCTCGAGGCAGGGGTAACGAGGAGAAATGTTTTAATTTTTCATGTACTTTTCATGTTTTTATTCTACAGCACATACAGAGTGGTAAACACGTTAAAGCAAAGCTCTTGGACTAGATGGGAAACCTTCAAGTACAAAAACTATGCTTACCACAAGCAGGCACCCTCACACTATGGCACAAGGTTGTTTTCATTGGAGCATTGCAGTCAAAACTGCTCCGGTGCATGGAGAAACCAAAACAGCACCACATCTTTGTAGCTATGGAGCTGTTCTGTTCTCCCATTCATGCAATGCAGCGCAACACGTTTACCTCCTGCGCTTCGTGATTTTGAGTTAATCTGGGGAGAAAGTGTCTAAACAGAGAAAATGCAATTTGCGTCAGGGAGTTTATATGCCTCTTCTGGCCTTTTAATCCATGACATTTTCAATAGTAAACTTTTAAAAAGGGATGGTACAAAATGCATGCTTACTTGTTATCAAGGCAAAGCAATATGGATCAGAGCTGATCTTCATCCATAACCTCAGTTTCCAAGTGAAAGCCCTACTGATTATACTTTTATGAAGAATATGTTTGAAATGGATATTTTTGTGCTCCAACAATGCATTAAGCGGTCCTAGAACCAATCCCATTTAAACCGATGATGCGAGTGTTTTTAGTTCATTACTTTTACTATAATGGTCTTAAAATCATCCTCGCCTAAGCCGAATAACTCATTTCATCCTCAATATAACCAGGCTTGATGGTGCTAGTCACTGCATGCTCATTCCATAAACTATAAAATTGTGATCAGTGCTCCTCCAACAAACAGACATTCTCTCTAGTCTCTTATCCAGCAGACGTTGGCATATAAACTGACTACGATGAATATTTGAACTAAGAAAGTAAATTTGGGCAAGAAGAACTCCTCAAGCGAGTTTGTATTGCAGAACCATTTTGATTTTATTCTGGCACGGTAAACATTTTAGAGCAGCAATTTTATGAAATAGGTGCGTATCTAATTAGAGTTTTCAGGCCGGATCACAAAACATTATTGACTGCCCATTTCATGTCTTCAGTGGTATGTGCCTGCTTCACGCCCCTATTACTTCAGTATTATGAAACCCATTTCGGGAGATGTTTACTTGTGATAAGAATGTGTGTGCACATTTGTTGTGTAGCATTGTGTTGTGGCAGTGATGTGTGATTTTATTTTGTGCTGCATTATTGTAGTCTTGTGTTTTACTGTGGTTGCTGTGTTCTGTTTTAACTGGTCAGTTGTGTTGTGCCTTGTTATGTTTCAATTATATTCCCGTGTTGCTTTATGTATGTTATTGCGTTATGCCCTGTTATTTATTTTTAGATGTGTTAGCAAATGCTGCCACATTTCCAGCCAAAAGCAGCACTTCTTTAAAGTTCCTGTAACAAATAACCATATGCCACTATAGTTATAGCTCCAGTTCTTCAGCAAATTTAAGACACCAAGGCTCAGGTCACAAAATATTTTTGACTCGTGTTATTTCATGTCCTTGATAGCAACTTAAGTTTGTGCTTGGTGAATGAAAGCATCTTGTACCACCATATTATGAAAGTTGTTTTCTAGCGAAGGTAATTTGTTACAGGGATGTTTGTGCATATTTTGTGTATGGCATTTCGGTGTGGGTGTGAGGAGTTCTGCTGTTTTTTGTGCTGCTGTATTTTTGTGCACAATTATTACAATTTGATGATGTGTTTTACTGTGGTTGTTGTGCTCCATTCTGCTTTGACTGCTGTGTTGTGTTTGAATGGTGTTGTTAAATTTCTATGCATATGTTATGGTGTTCTGTTATAGATACCATGGCAAGCAACCATTTTTACCGTCTAAGGTTGGAAAATAATGCTGCTCTAGCGCTTCAACTTCTAAGACCCAATAGGCCGCACTAATGGCAGAGATGGTGTTTGGACCAAATATTGAGGTAAAAATGTCAGAAGACAGAAATATCGGAAATTGAATATCATGACACACAAATATCGTGATGCACATTTATCATTGAAAAGAATATCGTTTTCTAAGGTAAGTAATATCATTGAAATATTATCAATGTTTTGAATATCTTTTTCATGAATATAGTGGTTAAAAATATGTTTTTTTTAATTATTGTATTCACTTGATATATATTAATTTTATGTTTACCTTTTGTTTATATAAATGTTATTATTTTTTTGTAATATAGCATGTAATTTTTTGTGATGTTTTTTTTAAATTCATTTTTAATAGTCATTTATAGTGTGGTAACGGGTTGTTGAGTTTATAAGTGGATATGATGGGAAGTTAATTAAGTAATAATTAGTTTGGAATTATAGTTTTCATAATATTGGTTTAATACTTTTTATGTAATTGATTGTTTTATGTTTCTATATTTTATAATATTTGTGTTTTTTCAAATGTATTTTAATGTTTATAATACTTTGGTGAATGTGTATTTTGGAGTTTTAATATTTATAGTTAGATCAGCTGTTCCATAGGTAAAGTGTTTTTTGTGTTGCTTATATCTTTGGCCCTCTTTGACGATTCTCCATGAAACTTCCCAAAAAGGTGTTACTTTTCAACTAGTTTGTGCATGGAAAGTTTTGAGGTGATCTTTCAAACAAGGGTTGGGAACCAAAACGCAAAATCAATAACTGTTTTTATATGATATTTTGCTACATATATGTTGGATTTTTGTTGTTGTGGACTTGTTGAGTTTAGATAAAGATACTTTATTTTCTAAACTGGTGTGGTGTCCTTTTGTGGTACTATCACTGCGTTACTGTGTGTGCTGAGTACAAATACTTTACACATTACCTTTGGGATAAGCCTGTGTGCTCATGCAAAGCCACCAAGGGGGTAAACAAGGGTTATCTAAAGTGTGTATCCCCAGTGCTAACGGGAAAACTGAGGCAATGCTTGGAGGTGGGAAGTAGATGAAAACGTAGACAAAAAATGCCTGGTTTTTTCAACTCAGTTACAATATTTTATTATTTCAACTGTTACTTTGTATAGGAAAACCTTGAAGGATCTACATAAATGACCTCTTGCTTAATTCAAAAGTTTGTCCAGTTTTCTGAAATGTATACCTTTTAGGGATCCACCATAGGCTTCAAATCCATTTCCATCACAAACTGGAATGAGGTTGAAAGCACAAAAATATAGGGAAAATTGACTATCTCCCAGTAAAATACTAAAGCTGTGTTAAGAAATGTGGTTTCCTAATCAAGTCTGCCTGTTCATGATAGCTGGGATGATGGTGATTTTAGCAATGCAAACCATTCATTGATGCCATTTGCAGGGAAAAAACAGGCACGTTTTTCCTAAAACCCTCAAAATGTTGCTATATTTTGATAATTACTCAGTCCCCTCGAGGGGAGTACACAAACCTTTGGAATCCCCAGGATGATGGGAAAGAGGACCCAAATTGGGATCGGAATGGCTTACATGGACAAAACGTTATGGCAGCCTAAGCCTTTCAGTGCTCATTTGAAGTGACAAGGCCCCATTCAGCCATCAACTATTCCTGAGAACTCAGGATGACTCACTAAACATTTTCGGCTGGTGGTATTTTATGTCTCAGTGGTAAGTTAAAGCTCTCACTCCATGTTATAATAACAGGATTCTGGAAGCAGTAATGTGCGACAAGAACGTTTGTGCATATTTGTTGAGAAACATTTTATTGTGGTGGTTATGTTATGTTATTTATACAGCGCATGGTTACCAAAAGGTGTCTTGGCGCTAGAAAACCAGGAAGCATGCATAAGGGATTAATCAGTGAACAGTCAGGTTTTATTGGCTTTCCTGAACAGTGACAGAGAGGGAAGATTTCTGATGCTAAACGGGAGGAAGTTCCAAAGAATGAATCTTCTGCCGCCCCAGTAGGACTTAAAATCTCTCTGGGAAACTATCACTTTTGCTCCGTGTGATCTCAAGCATTTGTTTGGGGAGTACCAGTACAGTGAACGTCTTAGGAACTGAGGGCCGGCCCCTTGAAGTGCCTTGTACATAATGCAGAGGGTTTTAAACTTGATCTGTTTTATGATTGGCAGCCAATGCAATCTTTGGAGATGACTACCCACAAACTAGAATTTGGGAATCCCAAAAAGAAGTCTGGCAGTCGCATTTTGGATCATTTGGAGCCTTTGAAGTTGATTAATAGGTATGCTGAGATATAGCCCGTTATAGTAATCTAATCTAGAGAGGATTAGAGATGTGACCACCGTAGTCCTGCTTTATGTGGGAATCAGTGGTAGGATTTTTTTATGGCTTTAAGGATGACAAAATTGGAAGATGACACGGATTTGACTTGAGCTTCAAAGTCAAGTTTCTGATCTATAATCACACTCAAATCAAATCAAAAATCACTTTATTCGGTTTTTCAAAGAAGACCATAAAAGTTCATAGAAATACATTTCATACATTAGTTCAATTTAAAAAAGACTGTTAAAAAATCATGAATTTAAAATACATTTTGTAAAATCATTAAAAAAAGAGAATAGACTCTTACTACCAGCCCTTATAGTCTTTTCATACATTTGTTTTTGATTTTCAGAGATTAGACCTATGGCGTATGCAAAATTTCAGAAAACGTACAGTTGCTTTTGCTATCAGTTAATTTTCCAGATATTGTAACGCCAGGTAGGCTGGGCGACATTGGCGTAGGCCCCAATATTTAAATATGGGCAATAGCCATTGTCTGCGGGGTGCCTCAAAGAATTTACAAAATAGGACTGTATGTATCGTCGACTGCTTTGATTGGGAGTCACAAGGGCACAATGACAGTTTTGATGACCAATCATTTTGTGTGGGAAAGCAGACCATTAAGTGGAACATGTTGAACCTGAAGCGTGTCAGAAGTAGTTTTTCAAATTGGGTCATGTTATACAGCAAATAAGGTTCGATGGATGTTACTGTTTGGACTAATAGACTTTGTTGTACAGAGGATTTATGGATTTCTTTTAGCAGACGTGTTTGGTGCAGATGTGATAGACATGCTTTCCTCAGTTCTAGTTTGGAAATACTGTTTAGAGATGATGGATCTGTAAAGTAATGACTATGTCCCATATCTGTAAGAAAGGCTTTTACGTAGGCTGTCCATTTCATCCGCCCATAGTGCTCAAGCGTCTGAATGTCTTGAATAATGAGTCTGGTTAAATTGCATTGTTCAGTGACCCAAATTCTTCTCCAGAGCATTATAGGTTGTGTTCTTATAATGTCCTCTAGGTGGTCTATGCCCAGCTCTTCATGACAGGCGTATGTTGAAGAATTTTTCGGCAGCCCCAATAGGGATCTTAAGAAGGCGTTTTCTATTTTTTGTAGTTCAGTCACGTTTGCGTAGCCCCATATCCCTGCCCCATAGATAGCGGTACTGACACATTTTGCCTTGTAGATTTTTAAGGTTTCTAAAGGTGGCTTGTGACCCAGTTTTTGAACAAATGATCTCAAGGCCGCTGTTGCTTTTAAAAATGATAGTTTTCTCGCCGAAATTGCCGCTTTCCACTTAAATTTGTCATCGATGACAATTCCCAGGTATTGGTTAGTGGGTGTTCTTTCCAGAGCTTCCCCTTTCCCAAATAGTCTTTTAGGTTTCATGTTTTTCCTCCCCGCATGCATAGTAAAAGTTTTTTTGACGTTTAAAAACAAGTTCAAACTTAACATGAATTCACAGTATCTATCCAATTCTCGCTGCAGTTCCACAGATGTTCTCGCTAAAATGACCGCGTCGTCGGCATATAGCAATGCGGGTATATGCCGACGACCGACCGAGGGGAGGTCTCTACTTCCCTCAAGTAATGCTGTCTCAAGGCCATTTGTGTAGAGGGTGAATAGAAAGGGGGCCAGTACGCATCCCTGTCTGACCCCCTTTTCTACACAGAAGCTATCTGACAGTTGACCCTTTGTCCCGAATCGCACTCTGCCTGTTGTTCCAGTATAGAGTTCTCGTAGGAAATCTACGATAGGGGGATCTACTCCCATATTCAGCAGGATCATCCACAGCCTTGAATGTATGACACAATCGAAGGCTGCGGATAGGTCCACATACACCATGTGAAAGACACTCCCCTTAGCCTCTAAGTATTTTCCTGCCAATAGGGTCAAGTTTAGCGCTTGATCCACAGTGCCTAGACCTTCGCGGAATCCATATTGTATATCTGATATGACATTATTGGTAACAGCCCACTCCTGGAGTCTCTCGAGAATTATCCGACCAGCGACCTTCCCGAGAGAGTCCAGGAGGGAGATAGGCCTATAACAAGTTGGTGAGTTTCGGTCTCCCTTTTTAAAGATCGGGACGAGTACAGAGGTCTTCCATGATTTTATCAGGCCTTCTTCTAGGGATGCGTTTAAAACATTTGTCAAGAGCGGGGACCAGAGTTCTTCCTCGTATTTATAAATGTCAACGGGAACCCCGTCGGGCCCCGGGGCTTTGCCTAATTTTGTGGATCTTAATGCTTTCTGTACCTCGTCGTGCGTAAACTGCAGGTTTAGCGGATAGATAGCTTGCTTCAGCAAGTCCGTTGTTTCCATATTATCTGATGGACTCAAACCAAAAACATTTGAGTAATGTTTTACCCATTCAGTGTTGGTGATCGCGACGTCGATAGAGGGTATGTCCTCCTTCCCTGTGAGGTATGGTGACCTTACTATTTTCCAGAACTCAACACTATCTTTGAGTTCTGTACTTTTTTTTAGACGCTCCCAGAGCTCAGTTTTTATCTCGTGTTTTCTGTTTTTAATTGCTAAAGCATATTCTCTCCTTAGAGCGGTAATTTTCACCCTGTCTCTATACTTACTGGCCAATGCTTTTTTTTGTTTTACATGTGCTTTAGTACAAGCTGAATTGAACCAGCCTTTCTTATCACAGTTAATCTGTTTGCAAGATCTAGTTAAAGCCTTTTTTATCTTTTCTGTGATAGTATTGAAGCTAGCTATTGTCTTGGAGCTTTCTGCCTCATGGTCTAGACAAAGTGCTATCTCTTTTTTACATGCTGTAACAATTGTTGAGGTGGTCGCTTTTTTATCAACATTTCCCCATTTTAGGGTGTAGCCATTAAGAGACCCCATCTCTAGATTTTGCTGATGCAGTAGGGAAAAAGTATCAAAATCTTTTTGTCTTCTTTGTTCTCTTAAGCTGATTACAATCGGAAAGTGGTCACTTAAAGGGTTTTTGGCTACTTCGAATAATTCTATATTTGGACCTTTATGTGCTGAGATCATAACATAGTCTATCAGACTCGTCAGTCCCCTGCCATTAAAGGTTGGGGTAAAAGGTACTTGGGAGGTTTTTAGTTCGTTTGCAAAACCCAGTTCTAATTCAGTTACAGCCTCATTCATTTTTTCACCTTCATGTGAATGAGTAAAGTGAGTGATCATATTACCATCATCTTCTACTATCCCACATTTATCTGTATTATTGTTGTCACATAGGTGGATGTTAAAGTCACCGCCCCATAGTATGGTGCATGTTTTATTAATAAATTTCTCTTTTAGATTTTGTAAAGTACCAGAGATTTCTTGCAGAAGGTTAGTTAGATCATCTAGTTTTTTGTTATTGTAAAAGTTTACAATAATGTATAACGTCTGTTTAGTTGTCTTTAGAATAACTATTTGGTAATTCTCATGTAGTTTAACTGGAACTATCTCTTCATAGTGTAGGGTGTTGGCTATATAGATAATTAAACCGCCACTGTTTCTTCCAGATGGTGATTTTTTTGCTGAAGAAAGGAAAGTCTTGTATCCCATTATATGTAGTGGGTCGATAGCCCAAGTTTCCTGAAGACAGATAATACTGCTCGCAGTCACTTGGTTTAAAAAGTTAGGATTTGTTACTTTAGCCAGCAAACCTGCTATGTTCCAGAAAATGATATGTATTAAGGAAGTACTTTTGTTATTGCTGTGCGAAATTTTCTTAATTAATGAGTTTCCATGAGGTAGGTGGCTAATTTTTGATTGAGCTAAGTTAGTTTCGTCATTTGGTCCTACTTGATTTTGAGTATTTAAGGTATTCTCTGGTATTATGTTCTGCATGTCTAATCCATAAGTATTAGAGGGGCTATCTGACATCTGGCCTTCTGGGTTTAATGTATGGTCTGGCCTTCTGGGTTTAATGTATCACACTCAGATTTTTCACTTTGGGACCCGGGGTAGGGGCTGACCCTAAATCATTTGGTCACCAGACTTGTGACCATGAGTGGGAGAATTTACCAAATAAAATCCCCTCCGATTTCCCGGAGTTTAATTTAAGACAGTGGGAGCTCATCCAGGAGCTAACTGCTGTCATATAGTCCCTAAACCTGTTTACTGATGGTGAAGTGTTTTTAGTAATGGTAACCACAATTTGGATATCATCTGCATATGACGTTAGTGCCATCCCAAAAGATCTTATAAGGAATGCCAGTTCCAAGACATAAACATTAAAAAGAGTGGGACTTAATGAAGAACACTGAGGAACTCCACAAGGAAGTGTGAACGATGAAGAGGTCAATTTCCACAGGGCCACTGATTGTATCCTATCCTCAAGAAAGGAAGATAACAATATCAAAGCCTTTCTGGAGATGCCCAGAGAATTCAAAGTTTTTAGCAGGGTTTTATGATCCACTGTATCGAAGGCCGCCGACAAGTCAAGCAGCACCTGGGCGGCAGCACCCACCATGGCTGTTCTAATTTCGTCAGTGGGCTTAATCAGCTCCATTTCAGTGCTGTGCTCTGATCTGAACTCAAACTGCGCCTCATCCAGTAGGTCATGCTCTAGCAGATACATGGCCAGTTGGTTAATCATAACTTTCTCGACCACTCTAGCTGGTACTGGGAGACGCAAGATCGGTCTGTAATTCCCTGGATTCAGAGCATCAAGGATAGATTTTTTTTAGAAGGGGCAGAATTGAGGCTCTCTTCCATATCAAAGAGAAAGTGCCTTCTATAAACATGGAGTTAAAAATGGAAGTTAACCTTAACCCAAGTACCTCCAGGGCTTTTTAAAATATCAAGGGTAGAAGCGGATCATAAGGGAGCCTAATCTTATTTTAGAGATAAGAATCATCATCTCAGCTACTGTTACTTCTCTAAATTCAGCAAAAATAGGGTCATTAGGACATGATACCTTTAACGTATTATATTTATTCAAATTTGAATGCACCCCATTATCGAAGGTGGTGAAAATGTGTTCAACTTTATTTTGAAAATACTGGGCTAGATGGTCTCAAAAAGCCTGTGAGGGGTTGCTCTTTTCTCTAACTGGGGGCATAAACAGTTTGATCACCACTCAAAAGAATTCTTTGGAGGAGTTTTCTGCCTCCTTAATTTCCTTTGAGAAGTAAATAGCTTAGGATCAATTTTTTATAGCCTGTTATTAGTAGCTTGTATTTCCCTAATTCTTGCTCACTATAATTACTTCTCCAATAACGCTCCTGTCTTCTACACTCCTGTTTTTTTTGTCTAAGAGTGTCGGTAAACCAGGGAGCGGATGGAGTATTCCTATTACCTGTGGAATTTTTAAGGGGAGCTACCAGATTAGCTGTATCTGTGAGTCATTCATTAAAATGAACTGAGGCTAGTTCAGGTTCTTGTGGCCCCCTTGTAAATGTTTGGGTAAGCTGATTGTTAAGCTGGTTGCTATCAACCTGCTTCCAGTTCTGATATGATCCAGTTGATTTGTTAGGTTGGCAGGGTTGGTCTTTGACTGGGTTCGCAAGCTCATATATGATAGCACTATGATCAGTCCAGTACTGTGGTTGAATTTGCTTAATCCCAAGAGCCTTATGGTTAGAAAAAATCCCATCCAGCGTATGGCCAGCCTGATGAGTAGGGCCTTTGACCCTTTGATTTAGCCCTGCAAGTGTCATAGTATCAATTAGTGCAGTGGTATTTACATCTGTATCTGCTTCAAGATTTGACTTTAATTTGGATTTTAAAATACAGGCTTGTAAAGTTGCAGCAAATTGCTATGGACTTCTTAAGATGTGAAGGAAGATCGTCCCCCTTCTTCCTTTTGATGCCAGAAGTATATTAGTCCAAGCACTTATATTGATCCCGCCTCGAATATGCGAATGCAGTCTATTTGGGTGCTCCACTAGGAACCACCAAGATACTTCAAATTGTTCAGAATTGTGCAGCCCGCCTTCTTATGAATATCCCAAAACGTTTTTCAGCCAGACCTGCCCTTGGTTTGCTGCACTGGCTCCCTATCCAGGAAAGAACTAGGTTTAAGGCTATGTATTGTTCATAAATCTATTTCTAGAAAGGGTTCTCTGCTGTTTAAGTCAATGCTGCAATTATACTGCCCCAACAGACCTCTGAGATCCAATAACAAACGACTACTCCAAGTATAGTGAAGTTATTTTCCAATGCACAGGTTTCCAGCAGTGTATTAAAAAAGGCAAGGAGCAAATTTTTCTTTTCCCCTCGAGGACAATAGATTAGAATTCCTTTAAAAGAGATACAATTGGCAATTTTAAAACTAAAAGACAATAGCTCACAGTTTGTCGAGGAAATAGTCTCAAGTGCCACTGAGTAGGTGTCTTGATATATAACAGCAAGACCTCCACCCTTTTTATGCTTCCTGTCATGTCTGGAGACTGAATAGCCTGGAGGAACCGCCGAGCAAAAAGTCTGGCCCTGATGCCTGATCAGCCCATCTTTCAGTGATAAAGAGCATATCCAGGCACTGAGCATCAATTAGCTCAGTAATGTCTAATTTATGTTTATGAACTGATCTGACATTTAAAAGTGCACCTCAGGGTATTTGTTTGTACGTAGGGTTATTGCTGCTACGCAGCCCATTATTCCAATGCATATTTTCTATAGGTAGGCTGTGGTTTAATTTAAAAACACAATTATTACATTTCATTGGCCTTTTTGTATATAAACCTTCAACAAGAATGTGTGTGCAGCTTCCATCAGTATTCAGTAGAGATTGATTTAGTCTTTTTAGTTCATGACTTATATTTATAATAAATTGAGCAGCATTTCTGGTGCACATCGCGGACTCAGCCCGGATGGGCACAGACGGGCTTGCCTTTGGTGCGTCTTCGGCGCACCCGCTGCGCACGTCTGCTGCCCGCCCGGTAAATCATGTGAGTTAAATAGAGAAGGAAGAGCACTTGACCGATAACCCACCCAGCCGGAAGTGAGTACAGCCTTTAGGGGAGGGGTTATGTCTCTCCACATGAATGGTACGAAAAGCCGCGGCGGACCGTAGACGTACCCAGGAGGGATCGTGGTCAAGAAGAGATTGAAAATGCGGCGAATTGAAAGGCAAGTAAAAACGTAAGGTTCAGCTTTGTTACTTGAATAAAATCACTGTAAAAAACTGTACCATATATCAGCAATGTCCCCCGCATTGTGAAGGAGCTTGCCCTCACCTTTCTTAGCCTGCTTTAGGTATGGTGGTGATGTGTTCTGTTATTTTTGTGAGCTGCTGTTTTCTTGTGCTTGCATTACTGTTATGCAATGTTTTTGCGTTGTTCTGCATTTGTTGTGTTAAGTTCTATTTTTAATGTTTTGTGGTGATGCTCCATGTTATATTTTACTTGTGTCATTGTGTTGCATTGTAAATGTTATTGCCCTATGGTCAGTTGCTTAGTTTAGATATGTCAAAAAATGGTGCTACGTCTCCAGCCAAAAGAAGTATGTGCCTATGGCCATGTCTGAACTGGGGTGGCTTGGTGAGCAAAATAACAATGGATTAAACCCAGATCTGTGACTGGGGGTGAATGTTTTGCCATTGTGCAACATTCCGTCCATCATCTTGTGTGTTTTGCTGTTCACCCTATGTGGGAAGGATATGCCCAGACGTGGGTCCCGTGCTCACTAGGCCACTGGAGTCAAGCTATCCTGGCTGAAGACCGCTGATAGCCAAAAACCGGTCCTAGGATGCTTGATTCCGGTCCAGGAAAGACATGGCTTGGCAGTTCGGGCTGGACTGTTCCCATGAGGCACAGGGTCAAGACTGATTTGCATATGGCCATGTCTGAACTGGGGTGGATTGGTGAGCAAAATACTGATGGATTAAACCCAGATCTGTGACTGGGGGTGAATGTTTTGCCATTGTGCAACATTCCGTCCATCATCTTGTGTGTTTTGCTGTTCACCGTATGTGGGAAGGGTATGCCCAGACGTGGGTCCCGTGCTCACTAGGCCACTGGAGTCAAGCTATCCTGGCTGAAGACGGCTGATAGCCAGAAACTGGTCCAAGGATGCTTGATTCCGGTCCAGGAAAGACATGGCTTGGCAGTTTGGGCTGGACTGTTCCCATGAGGTACAGGTTCAAGGCTGATTTGCATATGGCCATGTCTGAACTGGGGTGACTTGGTGAGCAAAATAAACATGGATTAAAAGCAGATCTGTGACTGGGGGTGAATGTTTTGCCATTGTGCAACATACCGTCCATCATCTTGTGTGTTTTGCTGTTCACCCTATGTGGGAAGGGTATGCCCAGACGTGGATCCCGTGCTCATTAAGCCACTGGACTCAAGCTATCCTGGCTGAAGACGGCTGATAGCCAGAAACCGGTCCTAGGATGCTTGATTTCGGTCCAGGAAAGATATGGCTTGGCAGTTCAGGCTGGACTGTTCCCATGAGGCACTGGGTCAAGACTGATTTGCATATGGCCATGTCTGAAATGAGGTGGCTGAGCAAAATAACAATGGATTAAACCCAGATCTGTGACTGGGGGTGAATATTTTGCCATTGTGCAACATTCTGTCCATCATCTTGTGTGTTTTTCTGTTTACCCTATGTGGGAAGGGTATGCCCAGAAGTGGTCCCCGTGCTCACTAGGCCACTGGAGTCAAGCTATCCTGGCGGAAGACGGCTGATAGCCAGAAACCGGTCCTAGGATGCTTGATTCCGGTCCAGGAAAGACATAGCTTGACAGTTCGGACTGGACTGTTCCCATGAGGCACAGGGTCAAGACGGATTTGCATATGCCCATGTCTGAGCTGGGGTGGCTTGGTGAGCAAAATAACGATGGATTAAACCCAGATCTGTGACTGGGGGTGAATGTTTTACCATTTTGCAACATTCCCTCCATCATCTTGTGTGTTTTGCTGTTCACCCTATGTGGGAAGGGTATGCCCAGATGTGGGTCCTGTGCTCACTAGGCCACTGGAGTCAAGCTATCCTGGCTGAAGACGGCTGATAGCCAGAAACCAGTCCTAGGATGCTTGTTTCTGGTCCAGGAAAGACATGGCTTGGCAGCTGGACTGTTACCATGAGGCACAGGGTCAAGACTGATTTTCATATGCCCATGTCTGAACTGGGGTGTCTTGGTGAGCAAAATAACGATGGATTAAACCCAGATCTGTGACTGGGGTGAATGTTTTGCCATTGTGCAACATTCCGTCCATCATCTTGTGTGTTTTGCTTGAATATTCCTATGTCAAGAAAGCATTTCCCACTGTCTAATAATGTAAAATGGCACTGCTGGAGTTCTTCAACTATTTAACACAGCATTCAGACAAATACCATGGCACAGACTGTACCGTAAATTAGCACTGCAGTCACCAATTTGATAGAAGAATGTTCTGAAAAGACAAGTATAAGCTGCCCAATCTCGCCCTGTTTCGCCTTTTGACCTGCTGCCATTTTGTTGATTGTTGTTGTGCCTTGATCCCAGCCTGGCTCCCCCCACGCATCCGCCTCCCAGCTGCCCCTCCCTCGCCCCTCCCCCCCACCATCCTCATATGACAGATGCATATGCGTGCAGCGTTCACGCGCAGCGATCGCGCCCCATGCGCACCGAAGGTGCGCCAAAGGTAAGCCCGTCTGCGCCCGTCTGCGCCTGGACCGTGCCCAGCGCCAGACCCCCTGGCCCCGCAAACCACACTCCTCCTGCATGACGCCTACACCCTCTTAGCCCTCAACCCCGGACGCACACCACAATGCTACGAAGCTGCCCCAGGACGTACCCATGGTACCTTCGCCTACCACTCCTGCAAGTTTGCCTGCATCAAGACCCACACCAACTCCACTACCTCCAAACACAGCTCCGACCCTAACCACCTGAAGTGCATCCTGCTAAACACCCGCTCGGTCCACAGACACACCACTGAACTCTGGGACCTACTATACACTGCGACACCGGACATCGCCTTCCTTACAGAAACCTGGATGAACGCATCATCAGCACCCGACGTAGCCATTGCCATCCTGGACGCATACAAAAACATCCATAAGGACCGCACAAACCAAACAGGAGGAGGCATAGCCATCGTCCATAAGAACACCATCAGAATCACGACCAGCTTTGACGACAACCTTGCAACCACCGAACACCTCCACTTCCAGATCCACACCGACCCCAGGACCACACTTAGAGGAACCCTCATCTACAGGCCACCAGGACCCCGCACACAATTCAGCGAAGACATCACTGACTTCATCAGCCCACATGCCCTCCCCTCCAAGAACTACATTCTTCTGGGAGACTTCAACTTCCACCTGGAAAAGAAAAACGACAGCAACACCTCCTCCCTTCTGGACAACCTGGCAAATCTCGGACTCAAACAACTTGTTGACACACCCACTATACAGCAGGTCACACGCTCGACTCTATCTTCACCTCCTGCAAACACATCTCCTTCGACCTCACCTCAGCTCTCCACTGGACGGACCACGAATGTGTTCACTTCAGCTGCAAAACCACCACGACCCACAACCCTCCACAACGTCTTCCTCGAAGAAACTGGAACAAAATCACCACCGACCAACTCCTCACATCGCTCAAACTAAACACTCCCACAGTCTCATCTGACCCAAACGAAGCTGCCACCAAACTCAAAGAATGGATTACTCACAGCGCTGACGAATTAGCACCCCTGAAAAACCACCAGATCAAATAAGGTAACAAAAAGGCCCCCTGGTTCAACGATGACCTTAAGAAATCTAAGAAACTATGCCGCACTCTCGAAGAAACATGGAAAAAATACCCAACCACTGACAACCTGACCACCTTCAAGGCAGCCACCCGCAAACACCGCCAATTGATCCGAGCCACCAAGAAATCAGCATTCAAGGATCGACTCGACAACAACGCCCACAACAGCAAGGAACTATTCAACATCGTCAAAGAATTTACCAACCCAACCGCAGCCTCTAACGACATCACCCCCTCCCAAAAACTTTGCGACTTGCTATCCTCTTTCTCCTACAGCAAAATCGCCGACATACATAACAGCTTTAAGAACATCTCCATAGAACAGTCCACTCCACCCACCTCCAAAAAGAACCGCTCGCTAACAACCTTAGCGCCTGGAACCCAATCACCACTGAAGACACCATCCGCATAATGAACTCCATCCATTCAGGTTCGCCCACTGACCCATGTCCCCACCACATCTTTAACAAAGCAGACTCCATCATCGCACCCCATCTCCGTGATATCATCAACTGCTCCTTCAACTCCGCTACCTTCCCAGGAAGCTGGAAACACGCCGAACTCAGCGCCCTTCTGAAGAAACCCACAGCAGACCCCTCTGAACTTAAGAACTACCGCCCCATTTCCCTCCTCCCATTCCCTGCCAAAGTAATTGAAAAAGCGGTCAATAGCCAGCTCGCCGCCTTCCTAGAATCCAACAACTCCCTCGACTCTTCACAATCCGGCTTCCGAGCCAAACACAGCACTGAAACCGCCCTCATTGCAGCGACAGACGACATCCGAACGCTGCTGGACAACGGAGAAACAGTTGCCCTCATCCTACTCGACCTCTCTGCCGCCTTCGACCCAATCTGCCATAGCACCCTCATACAACACCTTAGCAACATCGAAAGACAAGGAAAAGCCTTGGACTGGATCATCTCGTTCCTCGCCGGAAGAACCCAGAGAGTCCGCCTCCCCCTTTCAAATCAGAGGCCACCGAAGTCATCTGCGGAGTACCACAAGGATCATCACTTAGTCCCACCCTCTTCAACGTCTACATGAGTCCCCTTGCATCCATCGCGCGACAACACAACCTTAACATCATCTCCTACGCTGACGACACCCAACTGATCCTTTCCCTCACCAAGGACCCTAACATCGCCAAAACCAATCTTCATGAAGGCATGAAAGAAGTAGCCGAATGGATGAAAAACAGCTGCCTAAAACTCAACTCAGACAAAACGGAAGTTCTCATCCTCGGATCTTCCCCCTCTGCCTGGGACGACTCTTGGTGGCCACCGGCACTGGGCACAGCTCCCATACCCACGGACCACGCACGCAACCTAGGCGTCATCCTCGACTCCTCCCTCTCGATGACCAAACAAGTTAACGCCGTCTCATCTTCCTGCTTCAACGTACTTCGTATGCTTAAAAAAATCTTCTGTTGGATCCCCACCGAAACAAGAAAGACGGTCACCCACGCACTAGTCACCAGCCAACTGGACTATGGAAACACTCTCTACGCCGGAACCACAGCCACATTACAGAAAAAACTCCAACGCATCCAAAATGCATCAGCCAGACTCATACTGGACATCCCTCGCCAAGCACACATTACTGGCCACCTGAAAGACCTCCACTGGCTCCCCGTAAACAAGAGAATAACGTTCCGTCTCCTCACCCACGCACACAAGGCCCTCTACAAACTAGGACCCGACTGCCTCAACACACGACTGTCCTTCTACACACCCACCCGCCAACTAATATCTTCCAACCTAGCACTCGCCACAGTTCCGCGCATCCACAGATCCACCATGGGAGGAAGATCTTTCTCCTACCTGGAATTCCCTCCCCACCCACCTCCGCCTCACACAAAACCACTTTTCTATCAGAAAGGAACTTAAAACCTGGCTATTCGATAAATAACGATCCCCCTCCCAAAAGCGCCTTGAGACCCTCTGGGTGAGTAGTGCGCTATATAAATTCCTGAACTTGAACTTGAACTACTTTAACTTGCACGAAATTGTCTAGTCCCCTGCAGGATTTTGCTGGCCAACACACATTAACATTGTGTGGCAAGTGAGTAACAAGAAGTACTTTTTATACACTTTTTTGTGTAATGAAGTGGAGTAGCAAAAAGCTCATTACTTTTCCAATAAAAATCTTGCACATTTCTGCAAGAGGTAAGAATGAGTTTGGAGTAAACACACAAAATCAAGTGGGTCAGATTCCATACTCCGGACAAGATTTACTACACATTTGTACAACGCTTTTGTCAAGGGTATAACTAACAATAGTGCAGCAGGTGCAGTGACACCAGTGTCCAAATGGATGAGGGACCTACTGCACTGAACCTATGAATGTTTATTCTACCAAACAAGGAATAGGGGTCCATCTTCCTTGCTTGCCTTAGGTCACATGGCCATCTTGCCATGTAAATGGCTTGTGTGATGCATGTAGCCAGTTCCAGGCCCAAATAGGTGTTCTAATCAACTTTCGCGCACAATTTCTTTTTTTCTATAAGTCAACTCGGGCACTGTGCCAGAATTCTTTTGGGTCTAGGTTCACAAGCCACTTGGGAGCTATGTGAAGAGTACCAACAAGACCTGATCAGTACAAACACCCAAGTGTTTTCATGTATATCCAGATCCAGTAAAATTGTGTGCCCTGCCTTTGCAAGAAACTAGGCACAAACAATGGGGAAGAGTAATATTACATAATATTCCTATCAGTAAAATGTGCAACTGCCATGAATGTATGTGTCATACAAGGCTTACACTTGGGTGTTTGTTATCATAATAAAAAATGATACTGTAGAGCATTAGTACTCACAAACATTTTTCCGGGAACCAAAAGGTTTGGTCTTAGGTGTGACCGGTGGCCGCACTAATGCAACCAGGGTGGTGGAAGGACGGGGTAAAAATGGGTATAAAGGAAGCGAAGCATGTGCATCTAGTGGCTGAACTAAATTGCACAATGTGGAACTAGGAAACCTGGGGTGCAGTACACTCTTGATACTTCCTTTCTTTAACTGAAATGAACCTTTAAATGAATGCTTGCTGTTTCTTTAATTTTTTTTATGTTAGTGCTGAGATCTGTAAACAGCAGCCCAGTGCAGATTTTGCCCAGGGTGGGGGCTCATGGAAAGGCCGGGAAGGCCGCATGCCGCCCGGAGCATACTTTAAGTATCTATGTTGGAGATTGTACCTGAAGTACAAATCTCATACAGGTCACCACTGGCACATGTTTGCTAAGATGGGTTCCTCAGCACAGGTGCGGCTGATAACATCATTGGCATATGACCTCTTTCTAACATTGGTGCCCTGCCTTTTTTACCATTCCTACTGATTTTAATGCTGCTCTATGCTTCATGGATGTTAGTAAATCTGTGGCTCAGCATTTGACAGTTTCAAATATAGAGAGTAGTGTTTCCTTTTGCGAGTTTGTCCATTAAAGAAGATGATTATTCATTCAATTTAAAGCAATGCTTTTGCTTCCATATACTTTGATGTTTTTGAACACCAAGAACCCATATTGTAAAAAGGGGCAGGTGGGCAGAGTGTAGCTTTCCTTCTGCAAAACTACCAATGGCTCATTTATGTCCACTCTGTAACCATAGGTGATGAAGGGCAGAGGACTACACTGGTGTGAAAATCACACTAGCTGGATATTTAAGCAAACACTGTCCATTGTTGGAGTGGGCTCTCTTTCCAAGAGAACATTCTCATTTACAAATGCAGCCCTCCCCTCACAATCAGCTGCTTAGGCCAATTCAACATGTCACAGCCAGTGGTCCTGGTGCAAACCACCCAGCAGTAGACTAGTCTGGAAGCTGTTTCTGTGGGACACAAGCCGACAATAACAAGACCCACTTCAGGGGAGGGTGAAAGGACACCCCCTTACCAGGAAGGACATGCCCAAGAGCCCCCAAATATGTGTTTGGCCTGCCATCAGATTTGTGATTTTTTAACAATAAAGGTCTCTATCTTTAAGTAGAAATCTGCAATATTTGTTCTTGTTTTTATAAGTTATCTGTTGTGTGACTGTCTACATACTACATTGAGAATATTCTGAGATTCTCAAATGATGTGGTGATTCTCTCTCCTTAAATGTACATCTTCTGAAAAGTGATGTGCAGGTATTATAAACAATGTGTGTTTGTGCAAAAAGTATTTGTAAGCTTATGCATGGACAAGTGATTGCACATTTCTGTGATGTGTGTGTCTAATCACCAGCTCTCTTTTGTGTTTAAGATAGCTGTGCAGCTTCCATTTTCATCTGTTAATGCACATCTTAACTGTGAATGTGGTAAAAAAGTGTAAGGAGTGAATTGTTGGCATATTCCCAACTAGGAACAACTTCATACAATGTGCACCAATTATTGAGATTGAGACACTTTGGGCTGCTTCTTCCAATTCAATCTGGTTAACAAAAATTCAAATCTTAAATTACAGTGTGATCATTAATACCACACAATAAAAGTCTGAGGGCCTGGTTTGTATATTGGCGAAGAGGTTACTCCATCACAACAGGGATAGATGGTCCATCCGTTGAAATCGTAATCTCATAATATCCTATGGAATATACATTTTGGCGGATGGGATATCCATCCCCGTTGTGATGGAGAAACTCGTCAGCCGATATCTAAATCAGGCCCTGAGACTCTCAAATGATGTGGTGATTTGGTAAGTCTCTCTCATTCCAAAACCTAACCCCAATCAGGATGTATGGCATGCAAATGTCACCAAGATGCTCAAATTGTGGAAGCATGGCAGGCTTAAGGGCATCTTCTTAGAAATGAGGGAATCAATAAAAACAATACAATTCAAACCTTGGGCATAAAATGATTTGAAAGTAGACTTGTACTTTTTAGAAGACAAATATCTCAAACAGACCATTTTAAAAGAAGAATAGCTACAGCAGGAGGATAGTACATGTGATAAAACCACAACCAGGAAAGATGGTAAAAGAGATCCTCCACAGTTACTGGCAAAGGGCATACTCTCAAAACAGAGTTTATGTGCCCTATTTATCAAGTAGTTACATTGCACTGGTACCACATAAAAAAGGTACATGTACGACACGACTACTAAATGCAATTTATCAAGCGAAGCAAGTCCACCTTGCCTGTCCCTATGTGGCTAAATACATCTGCAGTAATGTAGCACAATTCACTGAGTTGCATTACTCTACCCCAGGGATTTGTTTCATGGATTTTGAGGCATTCCCAGATTTACCATAAGTGATAGACCTGGAAATGTGCCAAACCTGCTACACATCCCCAGGTGAGGTGTAACGAGAGAATAATGCTTATTTCTCCCTATTTTATTTCATTCTATAAAGAGGAACATTTCTCAGGCGATTGTTTTAATGCAGGAAGGTGTCCCTTTCTGCACAAAAACAATCCTGCTTACAACACAGGCACCCTGGCACCATGGTGCCTGCATTGGCAGTAAGCACCGCATCAAGCGCCAGTGCTGGGAAATGACAGGAATGTGCTGTGTAGTGTCGAGTTAGGAGCATTCCTGCCCTTACCCTATTCCCATAGTACAGCACAGCAATGTAACTTGTTGAGCTGTGTTGCTTTTTGTTATATATGTTCCTATGTACTTAGAGAACTTTTACTGTCTGAGATAAAATGGCAAATAAAAAACTGTAGAGCATGCTGCACTAAGAACCTTCCTATTGGCGCCCTTTGTGGAAGTTAAGAGCAAAATGTGATTCTGCAGATTGCGTTTAAGCCTCTAATTAAATGTACCTCTGCTGAAAAGTGATGTCCACATATCATAACCAATGTGTGTTTGTGCAAAAAGTGTTTGTACGCTTATGCTTACACAAGCGTAGGCACATTTCTTTGATGTGTGTATCTAATCACCAGCCCACTTTTGTGCTTAAGATCGCTGTGCAGCTTTCATTTTTCATATGTTAATGCACATCTTAACTGCGTATGTAGTAAAAAAGAGGAAGGAGTTAATTGTAGGCATATTCCTAACTAGGAACAACTTCATACAATGTGCACCAATTATTGAGGGTGAGACACTTTGAGCCGCTTCTTTCAATTAAATTCTGGTCAATAGACCTTTCTAATATCCTGGAAGAAAGAGGGGTTAACGAAAATGTAAATCTTAAAGTACAGTGTGATCATTAAGACCACAAAATAAAAGACTGAGGGCCTGATTTATATATTGGTGGACGGGTTACTCTGTCACAACGGGGATGGATATTCCATCCATTGAAATCTTCATCCCATAATATCCTATGGGATTTAGATTTCTGTGGATGGGATATCCATTCCCGTTGTGATGGAGAAACCTGTCCGCTGATATTTAAATCAGGCCCTGAGTCAGTAACATTTTGTTTAAAGGATGATTCCAGACCAATATAAATCAATCTCAAAAACATGGTATAGAAATAGAAAACCAAAGGGATACCAAAGTGTCTTACAATACTGGTCATCAACAGTAAAGAACATACAAGTATCTCCGTAGCTGCGATAGAAAAATAATTTGGTTACCCTTCGAATGGTTTTGATATTACTCCCCATACACGGAAAAGATTTGCAGCATCTATTAAACCCTAAACTAACATAAGGATAGGTAGAGCCATATTTAAGCATGGTATCAAGAAAGGTGTCAGCATCAGAACCTCTGTAGAAGTTCTATAAATAAAGAATTATGTACAGCACAAAGCCACATAACATGACATGTCAAGAGAGGTCTGGTTTTCTCTAAGTCTCAAGGAAATCTAACTAAACCTACGGTGGGTTCACTATTTTAAATGCACAAAGAACATTCAAGAAAACATGACCTCATACTCCAGTTCCCAGAAAAGAACTTGGCTCCTTGAACACTACTCCCATATTCCAGTTTCCGCTTCCAAAGTTTCCTTTGTTCCTCCCTTTGTCTGATAGTACCAACTGGTAACACTCCCTTTGTTCTTCATTAAAATCATTTGACCATGCCATATGTTCCTCGGCTCCCGGACCCTGAACAGTTGAAAATGTACTTACCCTGGATGCACTCGAATTCTCATTAGACTGCTGACGGCTATCTATTTTATTTCCTGGTATTTGGCACACTGCGTTGCCAGTTTGGAGGTGCCTGGCTCCATTGCTATTGCTCCATCTCTGGGTGGACTGCCCAGTTTTATTCTTTTTATTCTTTTCATTTTCTCCCGTTTACTTTAGTTAACGTTTGTTTTACCAGTGTATCCTGCTGACAGTGAAGCCTGTCATGCAGGTTAGGTCTTGCCGGACCCCAGTCTGAATTTTGGTTTATTCTGCAGTTTGTCTTCGTTGAATCAAGGCTTTCCCTCTGTCGTGGACTATGACCCCTGACGATGGGCCATGGAGTGCATCCGCACAGTGGACCCATACCATTTGAAATTGTACTTACTCTGGATGAGCTCAAATCCTCATTAGAGCACTCACAGTTATCTATTTTGTTTCCTTTTACTTGGTATACTGCGCTGCCTTCTTGGAGGTGCCTGGCTAATTTGCTATTGCGCTGTCTCTGGGTGGACTGCCTAGTTTAAATGTTATTATGCTTTTAATTTTCTCCTGTTTACTTTAGTTAATGTTTACTTTACCAGTATATCCTGCCGACGGGTGCCTTTCAATCAGGTTAGGGGTTGCTGGACCCCAGTTTGAATTTTGATTTATGCTTCAGTTTTTCTTTGTCAACTTCAGGATTTACCTCGGTAGTCAATCACCCCCTCGGCCACTCCGCAAGATGATGGGCCATTCACAGGATCGTGGAGCATGTCAAAGGCATGTGGAGAAGTGTGGCTCAATGATTAGAGCGGCAGACCCTGATGTAGAGGTCTAGCCCGGGACCAGGGTTCAATTCCCCGCCTTGGCGGTTCTTGGGCTCAAAATTCCACGGACCTGATAATTCTCACCTCGGTGCCTATTCCAATCATGGAGTCCCACTCTGCAACTCTGGGCAATAGCTTGCTTGCTTAATCTCCACAACGGCCCCCACAACGCTAAGGATGCCTTGCCTCCAGCTTGGGGGTGCCCAGGAGTGGACGCCTCACAGGGAAAGCCAGGATGGGTTCCACAGCGGTATTTGTACAAGTGCCTTGAGACCCTTGTGGGTGAGTAGTGCCCTATACAAGTATCAATTTACATGTATCAATTTACAAAGGCAAGCCCGGCCGGACTGTGCAGCGAGCCAGGAGCCCTGGCTGTTTAAATTCCGTACGCTATTCCAAAAACAGTTTCTGTCCTTGTATAACTCAGGTAAGAAAACAAATAGTGACTCTAAGCAATTTCTAATGCTTTCTCATGTGCCAGCTGCAATGATGCCATACCGCAACACATGGCTAGTAGTTTGAAAGAAATTCAACAAAATACTTTCCATCTTTACTCTAGCAGTAATACAGATAAGGGGTTCTTTAAATGTGCGTTATTGTATACTAGATCTTTGGCACAGCATTGTTTAGAGTTTGCTGAGCTTGTAGATAACTCCAGACCTGATCTTCCTTACAGAAAAATGACTGGATGAGGAGTCTGACCCCGGGGGGCGTGGCTTGGCGCCCGGCGAGGACGGTGGCTCTCATGTGAGCGCTCCGGGTCTGGGGGGGATTTCGCCTCGCTTGCCATCTTATCCTTGCCTGCTGAGCGGCTCTACGCAAACCGGAGGCAACAGACACCAGCGGGCTCCCGAAGACAGCCATAAAACGAAGCGGAATGCTTGTTTCAGCTACTTTGTAGCGGACGCGGCTGAGAGAAAGTCGTGTCCGCCATCTTGGTCTGAGTCGCCGCGTACTGCGGCGCTTCTGTCAGTCAGCATGCGAACAAGCCACGGAGCCCTTCAAGCCCACAACCACATCTGGTGAGACAATTTCTGCATCCTGATATCACCGCTATCGAACTCTACCTCATGATACCTTTTTTTTTTCTCTCTTCATGAGTTCTACGCAAGTCTCAATCACTTTTGCTTAACCTGGGCGGCCATTTTACACGACGGGTGCTTCTTTCACCTCAGGCAACCTGCATGGATATATTTTTGCACTCCACTTTCTATTGAGAGCGTTTTCCTTCTTCACGCTCTCATTCCCACAGATGATTATAACTTTGAGCTGTTTTACCAATGGTTTCTACACGCTTTTCTACATGCTCCTCTTACTTATGGTGTGCCTTTCCTGATTAATTTCTTTCACACCTCCAGATACCATTCTTCTCCACCTACACGCTGTGGTGCTTTTTTGCTTCAGCCATTAATGGACTAGTTTTTTCAGCGACCCGACTGTTATTATATTCAGCTGCCTAAACCCTGGACGTTTTTGAATTCTGCGCAGGTAGCCTTCTCTTCCTTCAGAACCTGCTTGCCTTCTTCCTGTCAAAAGCTCCTGCGTACTCTCACAGTTGCCTGTAGGCTCACAGTGTCTAATACTGAACTCCATTTCTCTTCGCCAATACCTCCTTCTTATGGAAAAAAAGACAATCTCTCGCACTCCTAAAACTCCACGGCGTGTATTTATTAAAAATTCAAAAGTTTTTTCTGCTTTGGCGCACCTTGAAGCTGCTCAAACGCTCGCAGATCAGATGTCGCAGTCTAGCACAGAGCGGCCTGTCCAACCTTCAGGGAAAGCCATGACGAAACGCCTTAAAAAAGATCCTCCATCACCAACAGGATCCACCTCGACTGTCTCCATGGAGCTCTTGTTAGAGGAAATTCGTGCCCTCAAACCTTTCATGGAAGACACCAACTCAAAGCTGCAGATTCTTACCGATAACTGGTCTCAGATGGATGCCAGGGTGACAACAGTGGAACATTCTTTGACCTCTCTCCAAGAGTCGTCCTCCAAAGTCTCACACATGCAGTCTCAGATTTCCTCTCTCCAAAAGCAAGTCGAAGAGTTGGAGAACCGAAATAGACGCAACAATCTTCGTCTCTACGGCCTGGCAGAGAATTGCGAGGGGTCTGATCCCATCGCCTTCTTCAAATCATTTTTACCCAAGCTTCTTCATCTGCCTGAGGGTACAACGCTCAACATCAAGCGTGCACATAGGTTGGGTCACCTCCCCTCTACTCCTTCTCCCTCTTCAAGGCCGAGAGGTATCATCATGTACTTCCTAGAATACACCGACCTCCTCAAAGTCATTTCAGCGGCCCGTGCTTCACCTCGTCTCCAATGGTCAGGTTCCAATCTCTTCTTTGCACAGGATTATGCCAAAGCTACAGCCAGCCGTCGCAAAGCCTTCTTAGACATGCGTCCAGAGCTACGCGCTATTGGAGCCAGATACGGCCTTTTTCATCCTTGCTTGTTCAGAGTGACTCAAAACAACAAGACCACGACCTATGAGGATCCTGTTCGTCTCCGAAGTTTTTTGAATGCTGCACAATCGTCTGATATGGATTTCTCTAGCTCCTCATCAGCTTTTCCTCCGTGAATCCTGTTTTACATGACTTCATTGTCTCACTTAAATTACACGTTTCATGTTTGATGTTTGCTGTTTTACTGTTTGCCTTCCTTGGGCATCCCACTACCTTTAATTTCTATGTTTTCCTTTGACTCCCTCCTACCTCCTTTGCATCCCTGTTGGATGGACAAGTAATTCTCTTTTTGTGTCTTTCATAAGTTACTTCGTTCCGCACCATTGTCTTGTTTTTTTTCTTCTCTTCTTCACATTATTCCTATATTCCTCTTTTCTCTTTTAACGTTGTTCTGTTTTCTTCTTCCTTCATTCGTCTCACTCATTTATGTTTTCCCTCCCTTTTTCTTGCAGGTTTATAATATGTATGGCGTTTTCCCCTCGACTTGTCGGTTCGCTTGCATTGGGTGCTTGCTTCCTCTGCCTGGCGCTCCCCTCTCACTCATTTTTCCTCGTCTCCTCTCCCTGGTGATCATTCCTCCCCGCCTCTACCCTCCGTAAGTATGTTTTCCCTTTCCTCCCGAATGTTCACTTTCCTCATTGCGATTTTCTCCCTTTCAAGTTCACTAGTTTCCTTTATTCCTCAGGTGTCTTCCTCTCTTATTTCTCGACAACTCTTCTACTATCAATTCCTTCTTATCATTCTTGCTACTTCACGGTCTACCTTCTCATATTTCTTATATCAATTGATTCTATTTCTCTCTCCTCCGCTCTATTTTCTATTTCGTCACCCCTCTTTTTCTCATTTTAATACACTGCCTTTTATTGCCTTTCCTATTTTCTTTGACTTTCTTCTTCCTCTGGGTTCCTCCTGCATCTTTTTTCTATCTCATGACATTTTCATCCTGTCTCCTTTGATATGTCTCTGAAAGTAATTACATGGAATGTTAAGGGCGTTAATTCCCCCATCAAACGATAGAGAATCCTATCTCACCTTGCACGTTTGAATGTGGATATTGCTTTTTTGCAAGAAACTCATTTATCTGCTGAGGAATCTGCTAAATTGAAAAGAAGTTGGGTGGGCGATGTTTACTACTCTCCTGGGGATGGTAAACGTAATGGTGTTGCTATTTTATGTCACAAAGCTCTTTCTCATTCCCTGCTTGTTCAAGAATCAGATGCTGAGGGCCGATGGATATATGCCAAACTCTCTATTAAGAATGTTCCAATTTCTCTCCTAAATGTTTATGCCCCTACCACTGGTGATCCCACTTTTTGGCACTCATTCTCCCAACACATCACCAGATTCATTGATGACAATTTTATACTGGCAGGAGATTGCAACCAGCCTCTAGACCCCTTCCTAGATAGGAACTCCAAAGCACACTTCATCCCTAACAAATCTCATAAATCCTTCTCTCAAGCTATTTCCCAACATAAACTCACAGACGCTTGGCGACTTTGTAATCCAGAACTTCAGGAATTTACTTTTTACTCTCCATGCCACCACTCCCAATCCCGAATTGATTACGTTTTTGTTACCCACAACATCGTCCAAACTCTCACTCATGCGGAAATTGGTCCAATTTTACTTTCTGACCATGCCCCCACATTAGTTCAATTGGACATTTTACCCAAATCAATAGGCCCTAAACGCTGGCGTTTCAACAATTCTCTCCTGTTGGACCCTAAATTCACCACCTCCTTCACTTCCTTCTCCAATGAATTTTTCTCCCTAAACGATAACTCCCCTGTCCCTAAACACACCATTTGGGATGCCTTTAAAGCGGCGGCAAGAGATTTCATCATTGGCTTTGTTGCTAAAAAACGTAGAGCTGCACGCGATTTTACCAAAGCTACTCTTTTGGATATTAAGAAATTGGAGCATTCTTATTTTACCTCCCGTTCACAGCAAACTCTAACCGCCCTGGCCAATGCTAAGATGAAATTTAACAAAAAATCCACGGATGACGCATCTCTGTACTTATTAAAATCTAGTGCCAAGTTTTATGGAGGCAAAAACAAGGCAGGCAAGATCTTAGCCAACTATCTCAAGGTGAAACACAACAAATTAAACATTGAATCAGTCTACGACGCCAACTCAAATCTCAAACACACAGACGCAGACATCCTCACTGAATTCTCTACCTTCTACAAGACCTTGTACTCTTCTGAAACTCAGCCTTCTTCTCACTCTCTAGACACATTTTTCTCCTCCATTCAAAAGCCATCTCACTTTCCACTTGACCTCTCTCACTTAGAACTTGACATATCTCAACAAGAGCTACTCAAAGCGCTTCACACCCTCCAGAAAGACAAGGCCCCTGGGCCGGACGGCTTTACAGTAGAATTTTTTCTCCACTTTTCAAAACTCCTTATCCCTAGACTCCATTCCCTTATTGGCACCTTCCTTTCCTTGGGTTCCTCCTCAGGCTCCTTTTCTGACGCCCATATCTGCCTCATACCCAAGGAGGGGAAGGATCCTCAACACTGCAAAAACTACAGGCCAATCTCCTTGGTCAATATTGACTATAACATTTTTGCAAAGTCCCTTGCGGCACGTCTCGACCTTCTTCTTCCAGACCTCTTGGGTGAGGAACAGTCGGGCTTTGTCAAAGGTCGTTTTATTACTGATAACACCAGACTCCTCTTTAATATTCTTTCTAAATCTCGCCTCTTACCCCATCCCCTTGCGGCCATTGCCCTGGATGCTGAAAAGGCATTTGATAGGGTCGAATGGACTTACCTATTTCACACCCTCCGTTGGTTTGGTTTCGGTCCTGTTTTTATATCGTTAATTTCACTACTTTATTCTAACCCACGTGCAGCGGTTTGTGCCAACGGTCAAATATCTTCCTTTTTTGATTTGAAAAGAGGTGTTCGCCAAGGTTGTCCCTTATTCCCTGCTGATGAGGGGTAAATACCCCGAAACACGTGTCCAGGGATGGCGAAGAAGGATACATCGCGGAATACTTAACTACACTGACCATAGTCCTTAGGGGCGATCCCGCTGGTGAGTGAGTGGTGTGCGACCCCACCCCCTTTTGAAATGTTTAAAGCTCCCTCGAGCTGTCGGGCTGACGAGCCTGGGACCCCGCACCTGCGCGCCTGTGTGGTACTAGACCTGGCAATATTTGGCAGCCACCGGCAACCCCAGAAGATAAGAAGATGGCCTATTCCCTGCTGATGAGGGGTAAATACCCCGAAACACGTGTCCAGGGATGGCGAAGAAGGATACATCGCGGAATACTTAACTACACTGACCATAGTCCTTAGGGGCGATCCCGCTGGTGAGTGAGTGGTGTGCGACCCCACCCCCTTTTGAAATGTTTAAAGCTCCCTCGAGCTGTCGGGCTGACGAGCCTGGGACCCCGCACCTGCGCGCCTGTGTGGTACTAGACCTGGCAATATTTGGCAGCCACCGGCAACCCCAGAAGATAAGAAGATGGCCTATTCCCTGCTGATGAGGGGTAAATACCCCGAAACACGTGTCCAGGGATGGCGAAGAAGGATACATCGCGGAATACTTAACTACACTGACCATAGTCCTTAGGGGCGATCCCGCTGGTGAGTGAGTGGTGTGCGACCCCACCCCCTTTTGAAATGTTTAAAGCTCCCTCGAGCTGTCGGGCTGACGAGCCTGGGACCCCGCACCTGCGCGCCTGTGTGGTACTAGACCTGGCAATATTTGGCAGCCACCGGCAACCCCAGAAGATAAGAAGATGGCCTATTCCCTGCTGATGAGGGGTAAATACCCCGAAACACGTGTCCAGGGATGGCGAAGAAGGATACATCGCGGAATACTTAACTACACTGACCATAGTCCTTAGGGGCGATCCCGCTGGTGAGTGAGTGGTGTGCGACCCCACCCCCTTTTGAAATGTTTAAAGCTCCCTCGAGCTGTCGGGCTGACGAGCCTGGGACCCCGCACCTGCGCGCCTGTGTGGTACTAGACCTGGCAATATTTGGCAGCCACCGGCAACCCCAGAAGATAAGAAGATGGCCTATTCCCTGCTGATGAGGGGTAAATACCCCGAAACACGTGTCCAGGGATGGCGAAGAAGGATACATCGCGGAATACTTAACTACACTGACCATAGTCCTTAGGGGCGATCCCGCTGGTGAGTGAGTGGTGTGCGACCCCACCCCCTTTTGAAATGTTTAAAGCTCCCTCGAGCTGTCGGGCTGACGAGCCTGGGACCCCGCACCTGCGCGCCTGTGTGGTACTAGACCTGGCAATATTTGGCAGCCACCGGCAACCCCAGAAGATAAGAAGATGGCCTATTCCCTGCTGATGAGGGGTAAATACCCCGAAACACGTGTCCAGGGATGGAGAAGAAGGATACATCGCGGAATACTTAACTACACTGACCATAGTCCTTAGGGGCGATCCCGCTGGTGAGTGAGTGGTGTGCGACCCCACCCCCTTTTGAAATGTTTAAAGCTCCCTCGAGCTGTCGGGCTGACGAGCCTGGGACCCCGCACCTGCGCGCCTGTGTGGTACTAGACCTGGCAATATTTGGCAGCCACCGGCAACCCCAGAAGATAAGAAGATGGCCTATTCCCTGCTGATGAGGGGTAAATACCCCGAAACACGTGTCCAGGGATGGCGAAGAAGGATACATCGCGGAATACTTAACTACACTGACCATAGTCCTTAGGGGCGATCCCGCTGGTGAGTGAGTGGTGTGCGACCCCACCCCCTTTTGAAATGTTTAAAGCTCCCTCGAGCTGTCGGGCTGACGAGCCTGGGACCCCGCACCTGCGCGCCTGTGTGGTACTAGACCTGGCAATATTTGGCAGCCACCGGCAACCCCAGAAGATAAGAAGATGGCCTATTCCCTGCTGATGAGGGGTAAATACCCCGAAACACGTGTCCAGGGATGGCGAAGAAGGATACATCGCGGAATACTTAACTACACTGACCATAGTCCTTAGGGGCGATCCCGCTGGTGAGTGAGTGGTGTGCGACCCCACCCCCTTTTGAAATGTTTAAAGCTCCCTCGAGCTGTCGGGCTGACGAGCCTGGGACCCCGCACCTGCGCGCCTGTGTGGTACTAGACCTGGCAATATTTGGCAGCCACCGGCAACCCCAGAAGATAAGAAGATGGCCTATTCCCTGCTGATGAGGGGTAAATACCCCGAAACACGTGTCCAGGGATGGCGAAGAAGGATACATCGCGGAATACTTAACTACACTGACCATAGTCCTTAGGGGCGATCCCGCTGGTGAGTGAGTGGTGTGCGACCCCACCCCCTTTTGAAATGTTTAAAGCTCCCTCGAGCTGTCGGGCTGACGAGCCTGGGACCCCGCACCTGCGCGCCTGTGTGGTACTAGACCTGGCAATATTTGGCAGCCACCGGCAACCCCAGAAGATAAGAAGATGGCCTATTCCCTGCTGATGAGGGGTAAATACCCCGAAACACGTGTCCAGGGATGGCGAAGAAGGATACATCGCGGAATACTTAACTACACTGACCATAGTCCTTAGGGGCGATCCCGCTGGTGAGTGAGTGATGTGCGACCCCTCCCCCTTTTGAAATGTTTAAAGCTCCCTCGAGCTGTCGGGCTGACGAGCCTGGGACCCCGCACCTGCGCGCCTGTGTGGTACTAGACCTGGCAATATTTGGCAGCCACCGGCAACCCCAGAAGATAAGAAGATGGCCTATTCCCTGCTGATGAGGGGTAAATACCCCGAAACACGTGTCCAGGGATGGCGAAGAAGGATACATCGCGGAATACTTAACTACACTGACCATAGTCCTTAGGGGCGATCCCGCTGGTGAGTGAGTGGTGTGCGACCCCACCCCCTTTTGAATTGTCCCCTATCTCCCTTTCTCTTTAATCTGGCCTTAGAACCCTTCCTCTCCAAACTCCGTCAAAATCCCTCCATCCATGGTTTCCAATTGTCAGATTCCCACATCAAACTAGCTGCCTATGCAGATGACATTTTGCTATTTGTCTCCAACCCCTCCGTTTCCATTCCTGCCTTTCTCAGTGAAGTCCATGCTTATTCCCAAATGTCTGGCTATAAACTCAATAACGACAAATGCGAGATCCTTCCCTTGACTAAATTCACATTCAAACCCGATTTTGCCGCCTCTAATTTCACGTGGAAATCTTCCAATATTAAGTACCTTGGAATGCATATTACCCCTACCATCCCAGACACTGTTTCCCTGTGTATGTCTAAATGTATTCAAAAACTGACTGACCTCACATCCAAGTGGCATCCCCTCTACCTATCCTGGTGGGGTCGCCTTGACACTATTAAAATGATGTTGTCCCCCATTATTCTCTATACCCTTTCCAATATTCCGGTCCCTGTCCCCTCCAAATTTTTCAAAAAGGTCAACTCTATTCTGGTGTCCTTTCTTTGGAATAAAAAGAAGCCACAAATGTCTCTACAACGTCTGATCCGTCCTAAGTCAGAAGGTGGGGTTAACTTTCCTGACTTCCCAGCCTACCACAAGGCGTTCCAATTGAGGCAAGCCTCTTTTTGGCTACAAGACCCTGACACCCCATGTCCTCCATGGGCCAAATTTGAGCGCCTCCTTCTTTCTCCCTTCTCCTTTGCTGAATACCTCTCCTTCTCTCGCAAACCCACTTCTATCTTTACTCCGATTCATAAGTTCACCACTAAATTGCTCCTCTCTTTCACTCACTCACCTCCTACCACCATTGCTGATTTCCTCTCTTCCCCCATATGGCATAACACGTCCCTACTTATACGTGATAGACCCTTTTTTTGGAAAACTTGGCATACTCGAGGTCTTCAGTGGATCTCCCAACTCTTTTCTCAATCCTCTTTCTTATCTTTTGACACCCTTCGCTCCCTCTATGACCTACCCACTTCCTTTGCGCACAAATATCAATTACTTAAAGACGCAGTCCTAACGAAATACAATGACCTCTCCCAGCCTGGTCCTCCTCCGGCTTCATCCACTCCCACTTCCACACTCCATTCCTTCTTACGCACTACACCAAAAGCTGCTGCCATTTACAAATACCTTCACGCTGGTGAGATTCCTAGACCTAAATCTAAAGTGGAAGAGTCCTGGGAGCATGATTTGTCTATCTCTTGGTCGGTTTCCTTCTGGGACAAAATCTGGACCAAACTTCGCAAATCTTCCAGAGCTGCAACCCTCACTCAGACTTTGTTTTTTATTTACAATAGACTCCTCTTTACACCCTCTGACCTTCACAAACGCTTTCCTAATACTCCCCACACATGCTGGTCTTGTTCGGCACCACAAGCTAATCTATTTCATATGTTATTTTTATGCACTCATGTTTGTAATTTTTGGCTACAGGTCTGGGCTCAAATTAACTTAATTTTCCACACTTCTATCCCTTTTTCCCACACACATGTTTTTATGGGTAGCCTCTCCCCTTGCTGGGATGACACTGATCTAAAACCTCAGATTGTTGACCTATTACTTGCCGCTGCCTTCCAACAAATAACGGCCAACTGGAAAGACTTCTCCAAAATTTCCTTCAAGGCATGGTGGTTTAATGTGTGCCATAACCATAGACTCGATACTGCTCATGTTTTCCCGGCATGTATGGCTACTAAACGCTTGGACTTATGGACTCCCGTTACACTCTATTTGGACTTATGTAGTAAACGTTTGTTTCACCCCCCACCTCCACAACAGGAAGTTCCTAAACCTCCTTAATTGCTCGATACATTCCTCTTATTCTCCATTGTACCATTTTGTTTTATGCTTTCCAATGTTCTCCTGCTTTCCATATTTTATGCTTAACATGCTTTCTCTTTACCCTCTCCCTCTCTCTCGTATTGTACCCAGATTTCTTTCTTTTATCATAATGCTTGCATTTGTATGATTGTATTATTCTGCTCAAAGTCTTTAATTTGATATCACATTGTACTTTGTTTTGACACCTGGTTATCTTTCTTATCAGTATTAAATAAAATTTTCTTGAACTTAAAGGAGTCTGACCCCGACCTCCGCATACCAGTCCCTGAAGGTTGTAAGATCCACAGATTGGATAGAATAGGCAGCGAAGTGGGGGATTAGCAATCATCTTTTGAAACGCATTTAAAACCAAGTATCCTCTAGATCATGCAGATAACCGTGACATGGTTAATCTTCTTGATTGCTGCAGGAGCTTTGGCCTTTCACAACAGTTAATGAGCCCACCCATATTGCCAATCACATTTTTGATGGGATGTTCACTAACAATTTGAGTCTTAAATTTGATACAACGTTATTCCTGCTGTGGACGATTATAAGGCAGTCTTTATTAAGTTAGCAACTCCTGCACTAGCCCAAAGGCTGCGTAACACTGGGATTCCGAAAATCTTCTACTCATGGCGCAAGGTGAATAAACTTGAGTTAGAGAGATCACTGAGTATTACCGATCCATCATTTGGCTCTGACATTGATACTGTCACTTCTAACTATATGCATTCGATTGATGCGGCAATGACCCAGCTTGTTCATGAGAAAAGCATAAACAATCACAAGAAACACCCTTCAGCACCTTGGTACACCCCTGAACTGAGGTTTCTCAAGCAAAAAATGCAGGGCTCTAGAACGAAAATGGAGGAGGGAATACAATCTAGAAGAGAAAGCATAAAATACTGTAGTCTGCAGGGGAAAAAAAGAGCTCAAAGTCTTTGCCAAATGCCAATATTTTTTCAGACAAAAAAAAGCTGCTGAAAATTCTGTATCTGATCTGTTTAAATCAGTCACCTTTCTCTCTAACCTTGACCAGGGCATCCCCAGTGGTCTGGATTAAGCTTTCTGGAACAAACTGGCTGTTTTTGTTTTAAAGCAAAATAAATAGTGTGTATAAAGAATTTGTGGAAAATAACATTTCTGGTTACTCGGGAGTGACAGCTGACTCAATATTTAGAGACTCACATAATATTTCTCAGCTTACCTCAGAAACCTTGATTTTGTAAGGTGGTTTGCGCAACTTCTCCCATCTTACAGAAGATACAGTTATCAACTTGATTGTAACCACCAAATCTGGGTCAAAATTGGACCCTTGTCCACCTTCCGTCCTTCATCTGCTCTCTGATTTGATCTCAGTGCAGCTGACAAAATTACTAAATTGTATTCTAGAGGCAGGTCACTTTCCGTTGGCTTGGAAGGTGGCCTCAGTTCTCCCCATCTTAAAAAAAACCCACATTAGATCCGATGGTTACTAATAACTACAGTCCCATCTCCAGTTTGCCTTCTCTGCCAAAATCTTGTAAAAGGTATTAAACAAAACTCTTACAGCTTTTTTGGACTCCAATATGATATTGAACTCCTTGCAACATGGTTTTAGACCTGAACATTGCATAGAATCGGCCCTTGTGGCAGCAACAGAAGAGATCTGGGGGTTGGTGGAGGAGGGTGGGGGCACAGCGCTTGTTTTTCTGGCCCTCTCAGCTGCATGCAATACAGTGAATCATAGGGGTCTTGTCAACCGGCTTGAGAGGATCAGGGTTAGGGGCACAGTGCTCTCACTTCTCAGTTCTTTTCTAGCTAATAGAGTTAAAAAATGCTGAGACTGACAGCTTTAAATCCAACTCCTTCTCTCTTCCCCATTGGGTACCACAGGGTTCCTCCTTGTTTCCCACGATTTTTAACATTTATATTAACCCTCTGGTGGAACTTATTCGGTCATTTGGCCTCTTTGTTACTTCTTACGCTGATGATAGAGAAATTATTATATCAAAGAGGACTGTATAGCTGCTGCCAATTTTAATCAATGCTTAAACTAGACCACGATCTGGATGCAGGATCATTTTCTAAAATTGAACACTGAGAAAACAGAGGTGATGGTGTTTGGGAAGAATATAGCACCTTGGAACAACACTTGGTGGTCTGGTGATTTTGTCCGACTACCGGTCCCTGTCCAAAATGTTAACAACCTAGGAATAATTTTGGATTAACGTTGAACTTCACGGAGCAGATTAAACCTATAAGTTCTTCCTGCTTTTATCCAATAAAGTTGCTCAAAATCTTTTTTCCTTTTATTCCAACTGAACTGCAAAAGATGGTTGTGGTTGCACTTACCCTAGCGAGGATCAACTATTGTAATGCCCTCTGTGTGTGACTTTGCCTACCTGCCGGGGGAACCGAGGATTGGACATTCGGCTGCTGACTCCTGTCTTTGCCCGCTAGCCAGCTGCTCGCCAGACCCGCTCCGCGGGTCCCCCTTCATGGCTCCGTTTGTGGGAGTTGCTCATAGCAATGGGCTGAGACTCGGGAGACTGTTGGGGTTAGCGTTGTAATGCAGCAGGGCTGCGAGCGGTGAAAGCACGGACTCCAACTCCCAGGAGTCCCTGCAGCCTGACCCGAAACACCTGGGCCGCTCTCCCTGCTTGCCCCAACCCCCAACTACCGCTCCCTCTACTTTACCAGGCCCTCTCGACCGCATCGCGGGAGCTTCCCGGGAGAAGCCCGGGACAAGGGCGGGACCGTCTGTGGCCGTTCTCGGTCTGGCGAGGTTGGGTTGGGCCACCCCCCCGGTCCTCCTCTCTTACAAAGTGAAGTATTGTGGAATCACTAAATATCTGTTCCCCTTCTTGCTACTCGTTCGTTACTATCATGCCTTTGCGCTCTGGAAAGGAACAAACTGTTCTGCTACAGACTACTAAGCGGGTGGTTACTGGTCCCCTGGATGATTTTATTATTAAGGTGACAGGAATTTTGGAGAAGGAGATAGCTTTGCCGAAAAAAGGCTCTCACTTGACCTCATTAGTGGGAAACGTTCCTCGTTAGGCCCCCTTGCCCCAGTGCCTAGTCCCGAAGCTTCGGCATCAGGCACTATCCCATCTTTGGTTCTTGTATTGGTGGATGTACACTGCGAGGAGGAGGGTTTGTCTTTGATTCTCTCCGACAGTGATTCGAATTCTGGTGAGTCACCTAGGAGTATGGCGAGGGGAGTGTACTTTTGGCAAGTCAATCTCAATTAGACTCATCATTAAACGGGGACTCGCCCAGGAACTTACCCTGTAAAAGAAAACGAAGTAAGGGCCGCAAGAGGGGAGGTGTTTCAAAAATATCTAAAACAACTAGCATACCTCAGCCAATAACTATTCCTGAAGCTTCCACCTGCTCACAGTCTCCCTTGCCTGTAAGGGACCCCTTACCCTCCCCCCAAGTCCCACCCGGGTCTTCGGATTCTTATCCAGCGAGCCATAGTGGTGAATAGGGCCTATTGGGCAAAATGGAAGTATTATTCAAAACACTTATGCTGCCCCTAATGGAAAGAACTAGACTCATGAATTCAAAATTGTACGCTCTCGAGAATCTTGTCAATACCAATACTGGTTTGTTAAAAAAGTTAGTTAATGTCCAAGTAGCATCGTCTAACTCTATCTGCTCTAGTAATTCTAAACCCCAGGGAGCAGTTGTTACCAGTAAGCAGCCCTTTTTAGCATCTGCCAAGCCAACCACTATCCGGCCAGCCCCAAATAATCCTGCCTGCTCGGGCCTCGGGGGCAGGAATCCACATAATACTACTACTCCCGCACTGGCCTCAAGTATACAGGTTTTGAAACCTAAGAAGGCCAGTTCTAAATCTAATCCCCCCGCCCCAGCCAAGTACCTCTATGCCTACACCTAGTACTCGGCCTCAGGACCATATGAGGGGCGGCTCCATACCATCTACGCATTCTAAAATAAGCTCTAGAGCAGTGGGGAGTGCAACTACTGATTCTATCATTCCCCCTCTGAAGGCTAACAAACGGGGACCCCCTTGCACAGACTTACCTATTGAAGCTACCCATATATGATTGTCCTAACAGGTGTCTCACCCATTAGGGTGGGCCAAAGTAAACCCTATGGGGATCTTAAAAACAAAGTTGTTTTTTGGTTAAATAAAAACCGTCCCCTTCCACCCTCCTCCACTACAGATATATTGAATGTGAGAAGAGTTGACGGGGTGGGACATTGTGCGAAGGATTTAGAAGGGGATTGTATTATTATAAATTTCAGGGATCCTTGGGTGGTGGACTTCATACGTAGGGAAGCAAGGTTTGGGAGGGTGGGTGATGTGCAGTCTTTGGGTCTTGGCTATTTTTACCCCAAAAGATATAGTGTGCTCTTCTCCAACTCCCTAATGCCGAATAGACTTGCTGGGAAACCCCAAGCTGTTGGGTTCCCATATTCCCCTTTTTATCCTCGTTTGTTTAACCGTTTTGAACCTCTTTCTGGCCTGGAGGGCATTGATTGACTCTATTCTGCACCTGATAGAGGGAGTGGTTTTGAAAATTATGTTAGTAGGGGTGATGGAGTATGTAATGTGGCAATGAGTAAGGAGGGAGAAAACCTAGAGAAGGGGATGGAGATAGCCCCTGTGAGTTACAAAGATGGTAACCGGCTGGCTGATTGTCAATCCAGTATTGATAGGAATTTAAGCCTGGAGCAGTGTGTTTCGGATCGCGTTGCTCCCGCCAGTCAGGTTGTGCAGCTTAAAATGGCTTCATGGAACATTGCAGGGCTAAATGGGCGTATAGGTTCAGAGGATCGGGTAGGGTTTCTAAATTTTTACAAACCAGCGATTCAGGGTCCCAAAGGTAGAGCTTCAGGGGATCAGTAATCTAGGTTAGGCAACCCATTGGCTATAATCCAAAAGAAATTGTAGTGGATAACCCGGATATCCTGGGAATCAAGTTACGTAAGAAAAATCATCAGGACATAGTAGTTATTAATATCTATGCCCGAGGCTGCCCCAGTGGGCGTTGTCCGGTTATTGTAGACGAACTGGACTCCTACCTCGATCTGATTGGGAGAGACAAGTTAATTCTCGTAGCAGGGGATCTAAATTGCACCTTCGAACCCTTGTTTAGCGAGGGTGAGGACCTAGGGTCCGAGGAAGATGCAGTGTGGAATATTCCGACGTTGACCTTGAATAATATTAAGAAGGGTACTGAGGCCGCTCTTCACTGGTCATGTCTGTGTTTGGAGTGGGGTCTGAGAGCGGCTAATGGTCGTTCGGCTTCCGACAAGGCTGGTCATCCCACCTTTGACAATGGGGTTAGTAAAAGCAGAATAGATTACATTCTGGTTAGAATGGAATACTGGTCCCTCCTGGTTGACATGGAAGTTGTGGTTCGCCCAGAAAGTGACCACAACCCATTGTTTTTAAGTTTGAAGCTCTCAGGCATCCCCATTAGGCCCCTATCAGCTCCGTGCATAACGGCTGAGCCGTCCTGACTAATGATAGAAGAAGGGTCAAATGGTGTAGGGTTGTGGAGGATGTTACCTTGTTAGATGGCATATCGAAGGAAGTTTCGACGACTTTGAGTGCTATTCTGAATCTATCGCCCACTTTGGATGCTGTTCATCAGATCAGTGATCTTCATGAACAGTGTTTCATTAAACTCAAGGCCCTCCTGACTCTACCGCCAAAACGTGGGAAAGAGATGGTAACGGGTTGCCGGAAAAAATGGTATAATAAGAACTGTAGGGCTGCACATAGTAACCTAATTAAAGCCATTAAAAATTTAGGGTCACCTGTGATATTAAAACGGCACGTTAAATGTATAAAATGCCCAGTGGGAGACGAAGAGAGAGTGGGGTGAGTGCCATTAGTCCGATCTTTTTGAGGCCTGCATATCCTCGAACCAGGTAAAATTCTGGGAAATTGTGAAATGGGGTAGGAACCCCGATTCTCAAACCCCAGTAAACTATGTGCCTGCGGAAGTATGGGTGGACTTTTTCTCCTGTCAGTTTAAGGATCCTGATCTAAAACCTCTTAATGGTCAAGAGAAGCAGGTATCTCTGCACCCTGTCCATAGCCACTCGCTAGTCTTCACGACTTCTGATACAGAGTCTGCTCTCCGTCTGGTCCAATCGGGGAAAGCTCCAGGGATGGATTCTATTCCGGCAGACTTATTTAAAATAAACCTCCAACTATGGGTTCCCTATATAACCTTGATCGCCAATGCTATCGCTAAGGGGGCAAGGATCCCAGAGTCCTGGAAAGGGGCGAAAATTCTTCCCATTTTTAAAAAAGGGGACCGTTTGGTACCGGACAACTACCGCCCCATAAGTTTAATCGACTCCCTACAAAAAATTAATGCCAGGATGGTCCTTGCCAGAGTCCAAGGGTGGATGGAGATGGAAAGTATTCTCTCCCCATTGCAGGCGGGCTTTAGATCAGGCACCAGCACCATCAACCAGGTTTTCAGATTTACTCTGATATACTGGAAGGTGGTGCTGTTGGGCGGTGAATACATCTAGGCCGCCTTTGTAGACCTAAAGTCGGCCTTCGATCTTGTGCCTAGGGCTAAACTGTGGGCGGTCTTGAGAAACTTGGGATTACCGCTAGATCTCCTAGATATTGTGGTTAGATTACACAAGGGCAATTTTGCCAGGGTGAGGTGGGAGGCCAAGGGCAGGTGACGGATAGCTTCCCCGTAACACGAGGTGTCCGTCAGGGGTGTGTCTTGGCACCTACCCTTTTTTTATTGTTCATTGATCAGGTGGTGAAGTTTTTTGCTGACACCTCCACTGATGCTCCTTCCCTAGGTGGGTCTAAGTTTCCAATGCTCATCTTCGCAGATGACACTTTACTCCTCTCAAAGACACGTAGGGGGCTGCAAACTGCACTTAACAGGTTTGAGCAGTTCTGCAAATTAAACGATCTGCAAATAAACGTGAGCAAGACCAAATTCATGGTCTTAACCAAAAATCGTTCCATTAAAAGTTTTGTTAGCATGAATGGTGTCAGTCTCGAACAAGTGGAGGTTATGACATACCTTGGAGTGACCCTAGACTATCGCCTATGCAGGAAACCCCAGATTGATGCACTCCACCTAAAATTTGCACGCCTTACGGGCTACTTAATTCAGGAGCAAAAAATGTCGCTAACTAAACGGGTTACACCAGCACTTAGGATCTACGAAGCCAAAATCAGTTCAACCATTATGTACTCAGCTGACCTATGGAGCTACAAGGACCTATCGCCATTGGTAAAAGTCCAAAATAAATTCATGCGGAATTTGGTAGGTCTTCCCCAATCTACACCAATCAAACCACTCTTGTTGAATATGGGTTGTAAACCCATCAACGAGATAGCTCGATATCGGCTAGTAGCATTGTGGAGACGGATCTGGACGTCACCGGATCTATGTCTCTTTGCCAGCGAATTGGTGGAAGTGAGATCAGCACTGGGTTCTAGTAATATTCCCTGGCTACGTGAGGTGAAACTAATTTTGGAAGACATGGGTCTTAACCAACTGTGGGTTTCTCCGGGGTACACCACCTTCCTTTCGAAGCACGTTTTTAAAGCACTTTATTGGGCATCTGTTAAACTTCCATCTGTTGTGCAATCTGAAGCTACCTGCTTGTCAGGTAGATTTGTGGCCCACAAATTGGATCCTTTTCTGGAGAACTATTGGGACGTCATCATAAAAACTCTAGACAAAAAACAATACCATCAGTTTCGAGTCGGGTCCCTGCCCGTAAGGTCCTTTACCAAAAATTGGTCTGCTCATTCTAATGATATTTGCCCCTGGTGTGCTGACCATAAGGAGAGTGTGGGTCATTTCCTTTTTGCATGTCCTGCCTATCATGCCCCTAGAATTAAATGGATTAGGCCTATCTGTCGTCGAATGAAAATTAGAGGGAGTGCTGAGGCTTTGTGGGCGCTACGTACCAAACACCTCAGAGATGGAGGTAATAGGTGTGGCTAAGTACGTGGGGTGGGCGTGGATCATCAGAGCCAGACACTTGCAGCCACTTTGATCCTTAATTTTAGTTGGGTATTTCATACATTGGGTCTTTAATATACTGTTTAATCTTTTTTTTTAATGATGAAATGTTTTAAGTATGTATGGTGTTTTTAATTCGTTTAATGTATCTTTTAACCCTTTTTGTACAATTGTCTTTTATGATGCAAAAATCGAAATAAAGACGTATGAAACCTGAAACCTGTAATGCCCTCTATTTAAGGATGGCTTACACCTTTGTACACATAGGGACCCTTCTTCCTCGTCAGGATAAGGGAATTACACTCCTAAAATTACCCCTGCTCACCCCCATGTAAATGTGTGTGTCTTGTAAAGCGCACTGCTACCCGGAGGCGTCCTGGCGCTATAGACCGCTGGGGAACCCGTCCTGGCTATCCCTGTTGTGCAATCTGAAGCTACCTGCTTGTCAGGTAGATTTGTGGCCCACAAATTGGATCCTTTTCTGGAGAACTATTGGGACGTCATCATAAAAACTCTAGACAAAAAACAATACCATCAGTTTCGAGTCGGGTCCCTGCCCGTAAGGTCCTTTACCAAAAATTGGTCTGCTCATTCTAATGATCTTTGCCCCTGGTGTGCTGACCATAAGGAGAGTGTGGGTCATTTCCTTTTTGCATGTCCTGCCTATCATGCCCCTAGAATTAAATGGATTAGGCCTATCTGTCGTCGAATGAAAATTAGAGGGAGTGCTGAGGCTTTGTGGGCGCTACGTACCAAACACCTCAGAGATGGAGGTAATAGGTGTGGCTAAGTACGTGGGGTGGGCGTGGATCATCAGAGCCAGACACTTGCAGCCACTTTGATCCTTAATTTTAGTTGGGTATTTCATACATTGGGTCTTTAATATACTGTTTAATCTTTTTTTTTAATGATGAAATGTTTTAAGTATGTATGGTGTTTTTAATTCGTTTAATGTATCTTTTAACCCTTTTTGTACAATTGTCTTTTATGATGCAAAAATCGAAATAAAGACGTATGAAACCTGAAACCTGTAATGCCCTCTATTTAAGGATGGCTTACACCTTTGTACACATAGGGACCCTTCTTCCTCGTCAGGATAAGGGAATTACACTCCTAAAATTACCCCTGCTCACCCCCATGTAAATGTGTGTGTCTTGTAAAGCGCACTGCTACCCGGAGGCGTCCTGGCACTATAGACCGCTGGGGAACCCGTCCTGGCTATCCCTGTGAGATGGTCCCTACTGGGTATCTCCAAGGTGAAACCAGGCATCCCCAGCGTTTGTGGGGGGCTGTTGTGGAGATGAAGCAAGCTAATGCCCAGAGTTGCCGAGTGTGATCCCTGGTTAGAGTTGGCACCGAGGCGAGAATTATCGAGTCCGCTGACCCTGGTTCTTGACCCTGCCGCGTCGGGGATTGAACCCTGGTCCCGGGCCGTCCTCTGCTTCCGGGTCTGCCGCCTCTAACCAGTGAGCCACACCACTCCACTCCCATGGTAGCTTGGGACGAGCAGTCAGGCTTATCTTAGAGGCAGTGTGTAAAGTATTTGCAATCTTTAGTTACCAAAAATCTTTAGTTACCAAAATACCCTTGCAAAACAGTTCCTTGATGTCGACAGCTCCATCTAGAGCTATCCCGGCATCGTAAGCAAACAAATCCAAACCGTTCTGGATGACCGCGGCATTGCTGGCCAGCTACGGTGTCGGGAAGACCCGCAAACAGTACTTTTTAGAAATGCAGGGTGTCTGCGACCTCTTATTGAGCTTCCGAAAGCAAGGCGTCCGCAGGCGTTGGTACCGGAGGTCGTTGTAGGAGTTGTCAAGCCCTCGAAGTCACACACATTGCAGATCAAACTCCTCTCTGTTGAAGTCTGGAGCGCTGGCATTGGCAGGCATCGGGTGCAGAGGTGCGAAGTGCAGCAGTGCGGCATGCGATGCCCTCAGGTCACGGTGCGAGCAGCCGCTCAGTGGCAGCGTCAGATGGCATCGTCCGTGAAACCAGGGTCACGGTGTGAAGTGAAAGAGGTGCTCGTCATGGTGCTGGTAGGTCACGGTGTAAGCAGCGGCATCATCGTTGTTGTAGCACTGTCGTCTGGAGCCGATGGCACCGGCGTCGATAGGCCAAGGCTGGGGTGCAGGATGAGGGTGGAGCGTCATGTAAATTTACGAGCGGTGCCCTCGAACCACGGTGCAAGCAGCAGCGTGGTTGGGAATACCAAGGTGTCAACGTGTAGCGAGGTGGTGGGGAGTGTAGTGCCCACGCTCGGTGGCGGCATCAGTTGGCATCGTCAGTGAGACCAGGGTCACGCTGCGGCAGTGCTCTAGGCGGTGCTGGCAGGACACGGAGTTTGCAGTGGCATTGTTGATGTTGTAAGGTTGCCTTTTCTTCCGTTGTAGCATAAAACATACAGTTCCCAGTGCTGAGGGCAGAAGAGCTTGAAGTCTGTGCTTTTCCTGAGACTTCTTGACAGGGGGCAAGCTCTACCTCAAGCCATTGGAGAAACTCACAAAAGTAGATTGCAGAAAGTCCAGTCCAGTCCTTTCACAGCCCAAGACAGAAGCAGCCACTGCAGGCCAACACAGCAAAGCACACAGCAAAGTGGGAGTTCCTCCTTACAGCTTCTCAAGCTCTTCTTCTTGGCAGTCTTTTTGTTCCAAAAGAGTTCTAAAGTTCTGGAGTTTGGGGCCCAATATTTATACCACCAAATCTTTTGATCTCTGCAGGCAGAGAGTGTCTGTACCCAGCCCAAACCAGTTCTTTCCTCCCTGGTGTAGCTTCCTGGCAGGAGGTGGAGACAACATTGTTGAAAGCAGACCTGGCACAGGTAGCTGAAATTAGAATTTCTCCCCCTACTCTCTGTTCTTTGTAGGTTCCGGCAAGTGAAAGGAAATCTACTCCCCCTACTCTCTATTCAATACAGGGCCTATTCATCCCCAGCCCTGACCCATCAGACTGCTTGAGCAAAGGCCCTCTCCAGCCCCCTGTCACTCACAAACCAGACATGGAATACACAAACCTAGCAGAGGCATGCTGGGTGATTAGGCAAGAACATACCTACTTTCTAAAAGTGGTATTTTCAAACACAGAATGTAAAAATCACCCTCACTAAAAGATGTATTTTAACATTCTGAGTTCAGGAATACTAAACTCGTTTTTCTACCTTGTTCCCCGGGTCAGTTAGGATTATAAGATGTTATAATTAGGGGTGGGCGGACAACTCTGTTCCGCCCACAGAATGTGTGGAGATTTGACCCTTCCACGATGTAGGCGGAGAAACAAGGCAAATCTCTGCACACTCGGGCGGAAACACACCAAAATATGCCAAGTCTAACAGCGAGTATTATGGTTCTCTCATTCTTATTTGGTGGCGACCCCCCAAAAAAAACCCTAGATGGGGTGTTGTTAGGATTTACTCCTATCTCAGTTAGCTGTATTTCTACGGCCTACAGAGTTTTTGCTTAACTTTAAGACACTACTGTATGTGTGGCTTCAGAAGATTTGTAATTACTTACTTTATCTCTGTAATACATTATGCTTTTCACTAACTAATGAATGCCTTTGATCTGAACCTGCAAAGGAGAAAAACATGAAGAAGAACAACTTTTACATTAGTATTAACCGTCTTGACTGTAAGCTTTAGGCCCACAATCATGTTAACTAAACAATTCTCTTTAAAACTTTTTAGTTCTACGACTTACATATAATCCAATAAGCTAGAGCATACTGTACTCTTATATGTGGCACAAGAACTAATACTGTTTATTGAGCAAAAATAACAACTGCTCACAATTTATAAGGAAAGCATTAACACACATATAATTCATTTGCACTAATTCCTGGTGAATACACTTCATTAAATGCATTTTAGTGCCCCACCTTACAATCTAAACCTATAGAAGATTATTATCCAGATGTTTCTGTAAAGGAAAACTTTAACATGCATACATATATATCAAAACACACAATAGATACACTTCTATCACTTCAGTTTTATTCTTTTTTTTTTCATTTTCTCCCGTTTACTTTAGTAAACGTTTGTTTTACCAGTGTATCCTGCTGACAGTGAAGCTTGTCATGCAGGCTAGGTCTTACTGGACCCAATTCTGAATTTTGATTTATTCTGCAGTTTGTCTTAGTTGAATCAAGGCTTTCCCTCTGTAGTCGACTATGGCCCCTGACGATGGGCCATGAAGTGCGTCCGCACAGTGAACCCAGACCATTTGAAATTGTACTTACTCTGGATGTGCTCAAATCTTCATTAGAGCACTCACAGTTATCTATTTTGTTTCCTTTTACTTGGTATACTGCGCTGCCATCTTGGAGGTGCCTGGCTACTTTTCTATTGTGCTGTCTCTGGGTGGACTGCATAGTTTAAATGTTGTTATGCTTTTAATTTTCTCCCATTTACTTTAGTTAATGTTTACGTTAACAGTATATCTTGCCGACAGGTGCCTTTCAATCAGGTTAGGGGTTGATGGACCCCTGTTTGAATTTTGATTTATGCCTCAGTTTTTCTTTGTTGACTTGAGGATTTACCTCAGTAGTCAATCACCCCCTCGGCCACTCCCCATGATGATGGGCTATTTACAGGACCGTGGAGCATGTCAAAGGCAAGCCCGGCCGGACTGTGCAGCGAGCCAGGAGCCCTGGCTGTTTAAATTCTGTACGCTATTCCAAAAACAGTTACTGTCCTTGTATAACTCAGGTAAGAAAACAAATAGTGACACTAAGCACTTACTAATGCTTTCTCATGTGCCAGCTGCAATGATGCCATCCCACAACACATGGCTAGTAGTTTGAAAGAAATTCAACAAAATACTTTCCATCTTTACTCTAGCAGTAATACAGATAAGGTGTTCTTTAAATGTGCGTTATTGTATACCAGATCTTTGGTAAAGCATTGTTTAGAGTTTGCTGAGTTTGTAGATAACTACAGTCCAGACCTGATCTTCCTTACAGAAAAATGACTGAATGAGGAGTCTGACCACGACCTCAGCATAGCAGTCCCTGAAGGTTGTAAGATCCACAGACTGGATAGAATAGGCAGCGAGGTGAAGAAGAACAACTTTTACATTAGTATTAACCGTCTTGACTGTAAGCTTGAGGCCCACAATCATGTTAACTAAACAATTCTCTTTAAAACTTTTTAGTTCTTCGACTTACATATAATTCAATAAGCTAGAGCATGCTGTACTCTTATATGTGGCACAAGAACTAATACAGTTTATTGAGCAAAAATGACAACTGCTCACAATTGATAAGGAAAGCATTAACACACATATAATTCATTTGCACTAATTCCTGGTGAATGCACTTCATTAAATGCATTTTAGTGCCCCACCTTACAATCTAAACCTATAGAAGATTATTATCCAGATGTTTCTGTAAAGGAAAACATTAACATGCGCACATTTATATCAAAACACACAATAGATACACTTCTATCACTTCGGTGCACCATATCGTTTGTGTTAGTGTGTCACACAACTACTTAAGGATAAGTGTAAATACATGTATATGTGGCCTAACCAAAGGTAGAATAATAGAGCTAACATTATGCTACTCCAAGGGCATGAGTGCAAACTGAGGATTAGCCACATAAATCCCAGAAACATATTGGCAAACAGAGGTGTGCAAACCAATGTTTGCACAGAAAGCACATTGTTGATGATATGGTCCTATCACTGCCGTGTTTTTTCTACATAAAATTCTCTTTAACAACATTTATGGCCATGATTATGAGTCCTACATAATTGAATAGTTATTTACTGCATCCCTATAATTAACTAAACCTTGAGGATTGCAACAAACACAAAATTACAATATTTGCCTGGAAAATAGAGCATTACATGGAGATTTGGGAGCTTATCGCACCAAAATCTGCACGCCTCAGTACTTACCAAGCATTTTTTATCTAGTAAATTCCAGAAAGGTAAAAAACTCAATGGACAGATCTTACCAACAAAATTTCATTTCCAGTACCGGTTCAAGCATTGGTTTGTGCAGGTGTGGAATTTAAGGTGGAATGTTCTCATCTACCCTGATTGGATATGTATTTTCCTGTCATCTGACTGGCGTTCTGTACTCCAGTTACCCTAGCTTGGGAAGTACCTAGGCCAGCCCAATTCAATTCAATGTATTTATTATGATTTAGAATTCCGAAGAATTCCACATAAAATACTAAATAAAACATAATTTCATACATGAAGAGATGCAAAACATAAAATTACAAGTTCAATTTTATACTAAAATAGATCCAGTTAAATGTAAACAATTTCTTTTCTTCACTAGTCTAAGCACTACAGTGGTCGACATAATTTCAAGGCAGATACGCTTTCAACTGAAACAGGCTTCTTTCGATTAGAACACACTATGGACTATCACAAAAACCTACTTAAGTAAGGCACACAGAAGAAATGATATGCGGTTGTAATCCAATATACAAATATCAAACAACTCAAGCAGTAAAAAAGCTTAGGGAAATAATCACAGTATATTACTAGCAGCGGGAAATTTTTATAAAGTGCTTGAAAAAGTGCTAATGCATTAAATATCCTCTCCAGGACATGTTTTACCAATAACTAACAAGCAGCAATGTATCTCAGGAGATACACATGGTAAATCATATGTCATAAAAAAGTGCTCTGTGTGATTTTTTAGGAGAATATTTTCCAACCTCCCCTAGCAGCAATATAAATGATCTAACAGGCAAATGTTGTCTACGTAAGGCAACTAACATGTCATACGCAAGTGCAGGTGCTCTTTACGATTTTTTAGCAGCAGTATAGATGATTTAACATAATACTATAAAAAACACGCAGATCACCTTAACGTATTACTTTCTTAAAAAACATTTAAAAATTCTTTTAAAAAATGAAAAATTTTAAAACACATCAGTTCGGATGGAGGGGACAGAAGAAAATTGCGGGCCTGTTCTGCTGTTGAGATGTTATATTAAAAAAAAACATTCCTTAGGAATCTGCATCGCATTGAGTGAACTGCAGGGCACACAATCAAAACTTGATTCAAATATTGTAATCCGCAATTACATAGGTGACAATATCTTTCATTTTTGGGAATACCCTCCCAGAAACCTGGTACAATTCTCAAAGCTAGGCCAGCCCCTATATTCAGTCCCCAGATGTTGTTTATGATCCCAGGTTGCAGCAGACAGTCACAGGAACCTACTCGGAGTCAAAGCAGAAGGACAAAAGGACAAAGACCATGGACCATACACCAAAGAGGAAAAATCCAAAACCTTAAGTTTACTTTCAACTCTGTAGATATGACCCAACCCCTTCAAGTCAGTTGATATATTGAATTAGGGAAGTGTTTGACTACTGTGAGCAGTATCGTTTCATGAATAATTTAAAAACAATTGTGGACATTCACCTCTATGAATGCATTCCACTGAAGGAAAACATTCAGGATACCTTTACAACAGCAGATTAGGCGTTTAAAGTCTAGATTTCTTTCCCAAACATTTTGCCTTAAGACGACAAAACGCAGGCAACATCACAAACAAGATAACTGAATGGAGTACTGTTACTGACAGAATTTTTAAGCTCTATTTTCAGGAAATATTATTTTCACAAACAATAAGTCCTAAAATTAATTTTTCATCCTCCATTGACATCATAGGCCAGATGTAGAAACACACAAAATGTATTCATTAATATAGTCTTCAAAACGTACCCCAAACATTCTTCACTTAATGTATTAAATAGTGCAGATTAACAGAGGCATACCTACCTCACGAGGAATTGCAAAGCACTAGGAGGCCTATTTATAGGAATATTGGCACAGGACAGCGCAGCAAGATACCTTGCTGTGCTGTCCTGCATCACAGAGAAAGTGCAGGAATGCACAGTATTTATCCAATACATCACTGCATTCCTGTGTTTTCTCCATTCTATGGTGCTGTTTTGGTTGCCTAGCACCAACACAGGTGCCAGGGTGCCAGTGTTTTAGGCAGGATTGTTTTTGTGCAGCAAGGGGCACCTTCTTGCACAAAAACAATCCTAAGAGGGATGATCCTCCTTCTATAGGTGCTGCAGAGTGCACATAGAGAGGGGAAAAACCGAAGAGAAATAAAGATCTTTCTCCTTGTTACACCTCACCTGAGGATGCTTAGCTGTTTGTTCCATTACAAGGTTTAACAGCTTTGGCAAACCTAGGAATACGTCAAAAACCATAAGATTTGTATGGGCACACCTACTGCAATGCCCATGGAATGCCTCTCTTGTGCAGAGTAATGCAATGCAGTGGTTTGCACTGCATTGCTTTACTTCATATTTATGAAGTCATTCAAAGCAATGCAAATTTGCTTTGCGTAGCTTCATGAATAGCTCTTAGAGCTTCGCGTTGTGCATGTACCACATTGTGTGGTGCAAGAATGATGCAAAGCCCTCGTTAATATACCCCTAGGGATTTTCCAGTGACCCAGATGAGAGTTGTGGTTCATACAAATAATGCAACTGCTATGCTGTAAATCAATTCTAAATTGATAAATCCATGAATCAGTAATAATTACAATTTCACTTATGTGAGTAATACAAGTCAATCATTTCTATATATGTGATATATATAAATAAATTCTACTTGATATATTGCAAACCTATGTCTTAGCCTTGGGATTCGGATTCCATTTTGATCTTCAAGTAGCAACATAGATAGAATGTGATTGATTTCTTACACCTGGACCTCTGTTGGACAGGAAACATCCTGAACAACAAAGTTTTAATAACGAATGACCTGAACTACAACTCCCGAACAACGACCAATCAGTTAACCACGACATCCTTAACTACCGACAACCCCCCACAAAATCCAAAATTAGGCATGCCCAGCATTGCTCCAAGACCCCCACCCCACCAAACACCAGGAACCCCCCAAACAACCCCCCAAAAACACTCAAGTGAGCAAAAAGTCTGAAAATAAAAAAACTTTTTCAGCATGGATTTTGTCCAAACCACTTGCGTCCCATATTAGACCTTACCAGCTATGCCCCCAGACCTGTGAACTCACCCGCAAAAAAGCAGAACACCCCCAAACATGCAAAAATGCAAAAACTGACACTTAGAAAAATGTAGGCCTAGTTCCCAGATCACTCCATGCACGCTCTGCAGCTAGGCCCTAACTCCCCTTTCCAACCATGGATTTTCTTCAAACCACTTGCAACCAAAGTTAGGCATGCCCAGCATTGCTCCAAGACCCCCCCAAACACCAGGAACCCCCCAAACAGCCCCCCGAAAACACAAAAGTGAGCGAAAAGTCTGAAAAGCGAAAATCTTTTTCAACATGGATTTTGTCCAAACCACTTGCGCCCGATATTAGACCCTCCCAGCTATGCCCCCAGACCCCGGAACCCACCTGCAAAAAAGCAGAACATCCCAAAACAGCCAAGAAGCAAAAATGAAAAAACTGACACTTAGAAAAATGTAGGCCTAGTTCCCAGATCATTCCATGCGCGTTCTGCAGCTAGGCACTAACTCCCCTTTCCAACCATGGATTTTCTTCAAACCACTTGCAACCAAAGTTAGGCATGCCCAGCATTGCTCCAAGATCCCCCACGCCCCCAAACACAAGGAACCCCCAAACAGCCCCCCAAAAACACGAAAGTGAGCGAAAAGCCTGAAAAGCGAAAAACCTTTTCAGCATGGATTTTGTCCAAACCACTTGCGCCCGATATTAGACCTTCCCAGCTATCCCCCAGACCCCTGAACCCACCTGCAAAAAAGCAGAACACCCCCAAACAGTCAAAAAGCAAAAATGCAAAAACTGACACTTAGAAAATTGTAGGCCTAGTTCCAAGATCACCCCATGCGCGCTCTGCGGCTAGGCACTAACTCCCCTTTCCAACCATGGATTTTCTTCAAACCACTTGCAACCAAAATTAGGCATGCCCAGCATTGCTCCAAGACCCCCCAACCCTCCCAAACACCAGGAACCCCCAAACAGCTCCCCCAAAACACGAAAGTGAGCGAAAAGTCTGAAAAGTGAAAAACTTTTTCCGCATGGATTTTGTCCAAACTACTTGCGCCCGATATGAGACCTTCCCAGCTATGCCCCCAGGCCCCTGAACCCACCCGCAAAAAAGCAGAACACCCCCAAACAGGCAAAAAACAGAAATGCAAAAATTGACACTTAGAAAAATGTAGGCTTAGTATCCAGATCACTCCATGCGCGCTCTGCAGCTAGGCACTAACTCCCCTTTCCAACCATGGATTTTCTTCAAACCACTTGCAACCAAAATTATGCATGCCCAGCATTGCTCCAAGACCCGCAAACCCCCCAAACACCAGGAACCCCCCAAACAGACCCCGAAAACACAAAAGTGAGCGAAAAGTCTGAAAAGTGAAAAACTTTTTCAGCATGGATTGTGTCCAAACCACTTGCGCCTGATATTAGACCTTCCCAGCTATGCCCCCAGACCCCTGAACCCACCCGCAAAAAAGCAGAACACCCCCAAACAGGCAAAAAGCAAAAATGCAAAAACTGACACTTAGAAAATTGTAGGCCTAGTTCCCAGATCACTCCATGCGCGCTCTGTAGCTAGGCCCTAACTCCCCTTTCCAACCATGGATTTTCTTCAAACCACTTGCAACCAAAAGTTAGGCATGCCCAACATTGCTCCAAAACCCCAACCTCCCCAAACATCAGGAACCCCCCCAAACAGCCCCCCAAAAACACGAAAGTGAGCGAACAGTCTGGAAAGCGAAAAACGTTTTCAGCATGGATTTTGTCCAAACCACTTGCGCCCGATATTAGACCTTCCCAGCTATGCCCCAGACCCCTGAACCCACCCGCAAAAAAGCAGAACACACCCAAACAGGCAAAAAACAGAAATGCAAAAATTGACACTTAGAAAAATGTAGGCTTAGTTCCCAGATCACTCCATGCGTGCTCTGCAGCTAGGCCCTAACTCCCCTTTCCAACCATGGATTTTCTTCAAACCACTTGCAACCAAAATTAGGCATGCCCTGCATTGCTCCAAGACCCCCCAAACCCCCCCAAATGCCAGGAACCCCCCCAAACAGCTCCCCGAAAACACGAAAGTGTGCAAAAAGTCTGAAAAGTGAAAAACTTTTTCTGCATGGATTTTGTCCAAACCATTTGCGCCTGTTATTAGACCTTCCCAGCTATGCACCCAGACCCCTGAACCCACCCGTAAAAAAGCAGAACACCCCCAAACAGGCAAAAAACAGAAATGCAAAAATTGACACTTAGAAAAATGTAGGCTTAGTTCCCAGATCACTCCATGCGTGCTCTGCAGCTAGGCCCTAACTCCCCTTTCCAACCATGGATTTTCTTCAAACCACTTGCAACCAAAATTAGGCATGCCCAGCATTGCTCCAAGACTCCCCAACCCCCCCCCCAAACACCAGGAACCCCCAAACAGCCCCCCGAAAACATGAAGGTGAGCGAAAAGTCTGAAAAGTGAAAAACTTTTTCAGCATGGATTTTTGTCCAAATCACTTGCGCCCGATATTAGACCTTCCCAGCTATGCCCCCAGACCCCTGAACCCACCCGCAAAAAAGCAGAACACCCCCAAACAGGCAAAAAGCAAAAATGCAAAAACTGACACGGACAAATGTAGGCCTAGTTCCCAGATCACTCCATGCGTGCTCTGCAGCTAGGCACGAACTCCTCTTTCCAACCATGGATTTTCTTCAAACCACTTGCAACCAAAATTAGGCATGCCCAGCATCGCTCCAGGACCCCCCAACCCCCCCAAACACCAGGAACCCCCCCAAACAGCCCTCCGAAAACACGAAAGTGAGAGAAAAGTCTCAAAAGTGAAAAACGTTTTCAGCATGGATTTTGTCCAAACCACTTGCGCCCGATATTAGACCTTCCCAGCTATGCCCCCAGACCTCTGAACCCACCCGCAAAAAAGCAGAACACCCCCAAACAGGCAAAAAGCTAAAATGCAAAAACTCACACTTAGAAAATTTTCAGCCAACCAGTCAACATCGGCCCAAACGTGCTCTGCAGCTAGTCCCTAACTCCCCTTTCCCACCATGGATTTTCTTCAAATCACTTGCAATCAAAATTATGCTATCCCAGCAGTGCTCCTAGACCCCCAGACCCCCCCACAAATCTAAAACACTCCTTAACAGCCCCCCAAAAACACGCAATACTGCTAGGCCTCAGTTTAAATTGTGCCAAAATGCTGTCTGCACGAGGCCCAAACCCCCCTTTTCCACCATGGATTTTCTTCAAACCACTCGCAACCAAAATTAGACTATCCCAGCAGTGCTCCCAGACCCGCCGACCCACCCCCACAAATCTAGAACAGCCCCAAACAGCCCCCCAAAAACATGCAATACTGGTATATTCAAAACATGGCAAATTGCGCTGTTCACAAAATATTTCTGTTTTCAGCACTTCCACTACTTCTATCCTCTTGAAACTTACCTGGACACTTGTTCCAGCGATTCCCAAGAATTTCAGCAAGGCAGAACAAAATCGAACCACTACGCTCTTTGAAGAAGAAGAAGAAGAAGGTCTACCACTAGTTTTCATTTAGTTTTCACCCAAACACACATGCCCGCAAAACACCAAAAAAGGTCAAAATTTTGCCAATTCTGGACCAAAGAACACCAAACCCCAATAAAACCTTGCCAACATCATTATGAAAACGCCTGCATCGGGCCCTGAGCCCTAGACTCAGCAGGAACCCTACCAACTTAAACCCAAAAACCCTAGTAAATCGCGCTGAACCCTAAACCCTAGATATGATTTGTCTGTCTGTGTCAAAGAGCCTAGGTATGCTACATCAGGAGGATGCTTCACTCAGTGGTGCCTCCCTTGACCGTCTGCATGGCCCTGCCACAAGCATGGGCCAAAAATCAGTTCCGCTCAAGAATTTGCGATTTTTCGGTAATTTCGCGAGATTTGCGAAATATTGAAAAACAGCAAATTTCGCAAACATAACGGATGTTTGGCCCAAGCTTGTGGCAGTGCCATGAAGATGGTCAAGGCAGGCACCACTGAGTGAAGCAACATGATGTAGCATACCTAGGCTATTTGCCAGACAGACAAAGCATATCTAATTGTATGCAGCAAGCCACATAGCCCCAATTTTACATGAACTGCTGTCTGGAGTGGACTCTGCCTGGCATAACAACAACAGTACACTGCCTCATCCTCGACCACTACATACCACGAATAGAGACACATGTAGTTCTGCTCCAATAGTTGTTGTAGACTGGTTTACCTGTTTGCCACTCACGAATTGGCCATAGTTCTTCCGTAAACCGACGCTGATGATCCATCCATCCCAGTGAGTGACTGTAAAGAAAAAATATATATTATTTAATCAATCATCATGGTATATTGGCAAGTGAGTCCACTCCAAGGACATTTTGCATACTGTAAGATGCAACATAGTGGCCCCTGAATTTGAAGTACAATTTGAATTAAACAAGGTAAAAGAAAATAGAGAAGTTGACATGAGTTACAATTACTGTGTAAAAGATTAAATAATAACTAAGACAAGACATATGATTCATCATTTTATGCACAAAAAAAACAGCAATTGGTTTCATCAGAGCCAGACAGCCATTGCTGTCCACTGCATGCCATCTTCTCAATTATTCATTACCTGTTCTACTTTTTGTCTGCATCTTCTTCGGAAAGTGAGTGCCATCAGGGCAGCCTCTCCTGTGAATATTAGAAGTAACTCTGTCAACAATCAGCAAGCATGTAGTCAGTCAGTAATGTCAGTCCCACTTGAGGGGACTCATCGTAATCCATCCATCTGCCTTGAGGGAAATGGATAGGGGGAGTCTGGAGGAGGAGTGTAGAGGAGCATGATTGAGTTGTGAACCTCAGGAATGCAGACTGCGGCACCGTCAAATCAATAAGGAAAATAAGATGAAGACAGTGCTGCTGATGGACTTGTTGTGATTAGGAGATTAGAGTTTTGTATAGTCACCTTGCTGCATGGCCTTAACTATATTACTGCCATTATCCGTGGAAACATAACCAACTATGCGATTTCTTGGATGCAGCCATTCAGAGACCTTCCTATCAAACTCCTCCAAAAGGTTAGGTGCAGTATGAGTTTTCTCCATGGCAAACATGGCTAATGTTGCATGTTTCCGAGTGGCTTGAAAAAGTGTGTCCGGGTCAACACCTGCACTTGACTTGTCTCTAACCCCTGGAAAAGAGACCCAGTGTACAGTGATGCACATGTAATCAAGGGTTTGACAACTGGTCCACATGTCTGTTGTCAAGTGGATAGTGTGAACAGCACTCTTCTGCAAAGCTGCCCCAATCACCTCCAGCACATCTTGATGTAGTGCTGGAATCGCAACTCTGGCAAAATAGGACCGGCTAGGAACCTTCCATTTAGGGCACACTGTTGCCACAAATTCTAGAAACCCCACCCCTTCCACGAAAGAAAAAGGCAGAAGGTCCAGCGCTAGCATTTTAGCCAGCTTTGCGATATACAGACATACCGTTGGGTGGTTGCGTTCAAATGGCGGCTCCGACCACAACATTCCGCTAATGATGGGCTCGACCATTTTACATGATGATGATGATGATGACTTATTCAAACCAGTTATGCCCAGTGATGTAGTTTTTCGCATTGGTGTCTCTCCCAGACTCTTAGTGTGCCTCATACATGTTGAAGGAGTAGAGGGTGTGGGCGATACCACTGCAGTGCTGTTGCCAGGGGTACTGGGTTTACCAGAAAAAATGTCTGTTGCTTCTTCACTTCTCCGCTGCACGATCAGCCTCTCATCATCATCAGATGCAATATCAAGGGATACATTTGGATTTGTTTTTCTTTTGGCTTCCTCGATCTTACTTAGGTGCGACTCCCACTGGATAATGTGGTGTTTTTTTAGATGACCTCTATGGCCTCCGGTACCATAGTTGGTACCAAACTTACCCCGACTAACTAATGTTTTACAAAAAGAACAAACAACCATGTTTTCCGCACTTTATCTAACAGTAAAGAAGTCGCAAACTGGGGACTGGAGGTGTCTGCTGGTGGTGGAGGTGCTACTTTGAGTTTCAATGCCGGATGAAGTGGAGGATGGGCGTCGCTGAATTTGTTTCTGTTGTTCACTTACAGCACCACTACTTAAGGTCGAGCTGGATGGAGGTCCCTGCAGGCCCTTCTGACTAAAAAATATGGAAGCTGTAGGTCTTGTTGGTGTTGTAGTTAACTGCGTTGGTGGTGGTACCAGTGCCACGCCGCCCACATCCTGCTCAGCAGCCATTCGGGATAGGGTGAAAATGTCTGTCTGCTGCATGCCCGCTGGGGCTGGAGTGACGACTGTGATGACTGGGTCATCGTCAGACTGTTCATCAGCAGCAGTAGACACCACTTCTTGTTCATCGTCATCACGCATAAGTCGAAGCCTTGCGGGAACCTTTCATTTAGGCTTTGCTACCTTTGTCGGCTCATGGCGTGCCTCACTCTCAGACTGCATTTGTGGGCTCCAATCAAGATCAAGGTCATCAGAATGAAGAGGGCTTGAAGAAGAACTTGTAGTAGTAGTAGCCCTCCATGACCTTTTTCTTGCTGGGGATCTGGAAGACAATGGATCATCATCAGGAGGAGTACCTTCCTCGGATGATACCTCCTCTTGAATATCAATTTCCTGATGTGCCCCTACTTCTGGAGGAACAAGCGTTGTAGGCAGTTGTACCGCTCCATGAACCTCTAGTTGCACCTCTCAATGCACCAGTCCATGCGCCTCTCCTTGCGCCTCTCCTTGAGGCTCTACTTGCGCCTCTCTTTGCGCCTCTCCTTGCGCATGAACTTGCGCTTGTGTTGCACCTGTGGTTGTCATTGCGGCTGTGGTTGTTGAACACTCGTCAGCTGAGTTACACCCGGCGTTGATTGGATGGTACTTTCTTGTGATGAGCCAACATCACTGGTCGATAGTGATTGAACAACCAAAGTGGCTGCCGCAGCAGCACTCATGGTCTTGGACCTAACTTGGAGTGGTGGCACTGAGCCCAATGAAGTGGAGGAGCTGCTTCCAGCTTGGTCCCCGGTGGACATCGCTGCTGCTGCAGGCTTAGTTTTTTGTCCCCAAAAAAGGTGTCAGTGGGCACACCAGTCTCCTTGGTAGGTAGTGCCACTTGCTTCTTCTGCTCTTTCTTACTGGCAGTGGCACTGGCAACTTTTTTCGCTGAGGCGCTACAGCCACCTTCCTTTGGGGCCATCTTCTTCAGATGTCAAAACAGCAGGCCGCAGTTGCACGAGTTGCAGAGTTGTCTTGTCTGTGGCCACACGTGAGGTCACGTGACGTTATGCTGCACACACCGCAGCAGGAATTCTTACTGGCACTGGTGGTTCTTTTATGCACCTAAAAGCAATGGAAGCCAGAGGAACATCAGTTAAACACCCTAAAAAGTCAAAAAACACACAAAAATCACTACAATCCAATGCCATCCATGCCCTCAATGATGTTTAAATTCAAGACACCCCACAGAAAGAATAGGTTCATGCACCACTGAGTATCCCTGGGCATAATGGTTGAAAGCAAGGCAAACTGGGTGCAGGCCTGAGCACACTGCCTGGCTTCAAAATGCCCCCTTGACCCCCACCACACGGCCAGGCCCTGCCTGTACCAGGCCTCAAAATGGTCCCCACCCACATGGCCAGGCCCCAACAACACCCCAAAATGTCGAAAAACACACAACAATCACCACAATCCAATGCAATCCATGCCCTCAATGATGTTTAAGTTCAAGACACCCCACAGAAAGACTAGGCCCATTCACCACTCACTACACCTGGGCATAATGGTTGAAAGCAAGGAAAACTGGGTGCAGGCCTGAGCACATTGCCTGTCTTCAAAATGGCCCCATGACCCCCACCACATGGCCAGGCCCGCCCTGTACCAGGCCTCAAAATGGCCCCCACCCACATTGCCAGGCCCCAACAACACCCCAAAAAGTCAAAAAACACACACAAATCACCACAATCCAATGCCATCCATGCCCTCAATGATGTTTAAATTCAAGACACCCCACAGAAAGACTAGGCCCATTCACCACTCACTACACCTGGGCATAATGGTTGAAAGCAAGGAAAACTGGGTGCAGGCCTGAGCACATTGCCTGTCTTCAAAATGGCCCCATGACCCCCACCACATGGCCAGGCCCGCCCTGTACCAGGCCTCAAAATGGCCCCCACCCACATTGCCAGGCCCCAACAACACCCCAAAAAGTCAAAAAACACACACAAATCACCACAATCCAATGCCATCCATGCCCTCAATGATGTTTAAATTCAAGACACCCCACAGAAAGACTAGGTCCATGCACCACTCACTACACCTGGGCATAATAGTTGAAAGCAAGGCAAACTGGGTGCAGGCCTGAGCAAACTGCCTGGCTTCAAAATGGCCCCTTGACCCCCACCACATGGCCAGACCCTGCCTGTACCAGGCCTCAAAATGGCCCCCACCCACATGGCCAGGCCCCAACAACACCCCAAAAAGTCAACAAACACACACAAATCACCACAATCCAATGCCATACATGCCCTCAATGATGTTTTAAATTCAAGACACCCCACAGAAAGAATAGGTCCATGCACCACTGATTACCCCTGGGCATGATGGTTGAAAGCAAGGCAAACTGGGTGCAAGCCTAAGCACACTGCCTGGCTTCAAAATGGCCCCTTGACCCCCACCACATGGCCAGGCCCTGCCTGTGCCAGGCCTCAAAATGGCCCCCACCCACATGGCCAGGCCCCAACAACACCCCAGAAAGTCGAAAAACACACAAAAATCACCACAATCCAATGCGATCTATGCCCTCAATGATGTTTAAATTCAAGACACCCCACAGAAAGACTAGGTCCATGCACGACTCACTACACCGGGGCATAATGGTTGAAAGCAAGGTAAAGTGGGTGCAGGCCTGAGCACACTGCCTGGCTTCAAAATGATCCCTTGACCCCCACCCCATGGCCAGGCCCTGCCTGTACCAGGCCTCAAAATGGCCCCCACCCACATGACCAGGCCCCAACAACACCCCAAAAAGTCAAAAAACACACAAAAATCACCACAATCCAATGCCATCCATGCCCTCAATTATGTTTAAATTCAAGACACCCCACAGAAAGAATAGGTCCATGCACCACTCACTACACCTGGGCCTACTGGCTAGTGAGGCTTTACAGGCACCCCAAAATAAAAATAAAAAATCAACATATAACAGTGAGCTAAAATTCCATGACATAAATGAGAATTAAGTTAAAAAAACAATTACAGAAACAGTTGTATCATGCACCCATGACTAACTCTGGGCCTACTGGATACTGTGGCTACCCACAATATATATTTTTTTTAAGTTGTGAAAAAAGTTTTAAAACTGTAGTTGCCTCAGCTGCAATTCCCCAAACAAACACCAACTTACTTGTAAAATCTCAAGTCCAAAAGTGATCCAAACTCCAAAGTCCAAAAAGTCCACAAATACAAATATCCAGCAGCAGCCACAAAAAGTAATCCTTCCAGCTCCAGATCCAAATCAAAAGTGACCAGGACATGGACAAAGCACTGGGAGGAGCCTACTGGACAGGAACAGGAAGTTGGAGACTCTGGGGCACTTCCTTCCTCCCACCCCCCCTAAAATGGACTCCAAGCAACCAAAAAGTGTAGCCAAATGTCAATCTGAGGAGTTATTCTGATCAAAATCATCATTTTCAGAAGGTTTATGCTTCCAGTGGTGGATTTCTTGTGCAGAATTGCATTTTTTGCAATTTCGGGAATGCGAGCTGTTCGAATCTCCCGCCGGAAGTCAGCTGCGCGCTGCATCTACGTGTTAGGCATTGTTTACTCCCGCAATGCGTGATCGCCGGCCCTTATGACGTACTCGCATTGTCAAACTTTAGTTGTGCAAGATGGCGAGCCGCGATGACATAAATGCGTTTGAAAAACTCTCGCGCGATCACGCAGCAAGATCGAAAATGTTGCAGCACACGCAAACCGGGAGAAAAACAACTCGGCGGACTCAGATTCACGATAAATCAACGCCGCGTGTGCGATATTGTATTTTTAAAGTGGGACCAAGCAAAAAAATTTGCATCTTGCGAATTCGCAGATTTTTGGGCAAATTTGCGCGATTCGCGGACCGCGAAATTGCCAAAAATCAGCAAATTTGCACGCAAAATGGATTTTATGCCCCACGCTTACTCTGTATTTTGAGCATTTATTTCTCAAATTAGGTGTGTTTCAGAGAGCATTTGTGTTAGATTGCATTAATAAGCATTGCTCAAATAACCTGTCTTACCCAACAGAACCACCTTTTTGCTTAACTATGATGTTTTACTCAGCAGATCGCAAATAGTAGCTGTAAGTTATCTGACCTGGTCAGCGTTTTGCAGTGTAACTGCTGTAGTAATCAGTTGCATCAAAAAATGTATACATTTTTAGAGGCATGCTCCACCTACTCCTTCATGAATCTCTATAATTGGCTGTGAATACAGACATGAAGTCATGTGAAGGAAAACAGGCCACCTTTCCTGCATTTGCGTTTCCAGCATTTAATTTTTTTTTAAAGATGCCTGTGTTTCTTAACCTTATTTCTGCTTCAATCAAGAAGGTACTTGTTGCTCTTTCCTCTAGCTTGATTCTCTCAATTGTATATTCCATGTTGAATGAAAATGATTTCCTCAGTTTCATAAATCCATCCAAAATCATCATTATTTAAAAAAGATATCTGGATTGTTCTAACCTTCATAATATTTGCCTCATTACCACTATCCCTCATTCCGGTGAAATTCTGATAGCCAGCCATCATGTTTTGATGTTGCTTTGAGATATTGCATGTGATGGCTCCTTGTTTTTCTGAACATCTGGACAGATCCACCACAATCATCTCCATGTAGATAGTAGAGAGGTTAAGTTTACCTATCTTAAATTCTACTGTTCCTTTCCCATCTGATTACTATATTGTGTCCTCCATGATTTTATTCTGATTCTGACCCATTTTTGTATTTCTGAAGAGCCTTTGAGATATCCATGAACTATTGGTTGGTGTGCTGAATGAAGGAGGCATCTCCAGATAGTAGTATGCTGATGATTTTGGCACGTATCTTCAAGTGTTAAATATTATGGATATCTTGTTTATACTAATCAGTTTTGGTCACTTTCAGAGCTAAAAACATCCAGGAGCAAAACCCTGATCTAAAAGAGGGCAGACAAGAGGATCTTCAAAAAAAATGTGGATTCCCTGTTGGCACTTCTGCAGTTAACTGTTATATTCAGTCTTCTCAATGTGATGAATTCATTAATGAAAGAGAATGTTCTGCTCCACCAAATATTCAGTGGACCTTGTCTGTAGGAGATAACTCGGTGAAAGACTCCAAAGGGAATAGTAGCAGACTGTCACATAGTGCTCCTAATATGATGGGAACACCGCTCTCCATCATTTTACACCAAACAAATATGTGTGCACTCACTGTTAATGCACACTAACACTGGGATGACATTTAAAGCATTCATAATTATTGTAGGAAGTTCTAGCAGAAATTATGTGCACTAGATGGTTTCCAACATATATACATTTCCATTACAAATAGTCAGCTAAAGGCCAAAACATCTGCCACCATGTGAAAACACTCTTCAACTGGGACAATTTCTACTAGTTTTAGCAGAACGAGGAACTCAGACACATTAAATGATAGAAAGACTTTTAGCCAAACTCTTGATTAGCCCATTTATTTCTTCTTTATTTTGCTCCTAGGAAATCCGTTCTGGCGCTGCCCTGTTGGCCTTCACTCAGATGTATTGTAAAGATTCCTGGGAAAAAATCTCAAGGATTTATTCTTGAAACAAACTTTTCTTACTTGCTAGATGTTTCCAAGCAAGTCCGCTTATTATCATTCGAAAACGATTATGACAGTCAAGATTAATATTCATACAGATGACTTTCATACCTATGGTAGGACTTTGTCCATCTTGCTATTATTGAAGGGAATGCTATCTTTGATCTGCCACCTACATCTTTCTTGTGCCTACTGATAGCGATATTCTTTCTGATGATGGGGACATTTCCCTCTTGTTTGCCTCAACTTTACAACAGTCTCCCATTTAATCGTTAGTGGGCGTCTTCCGAACATTTAAGATTAAAGGAGCTGAAAACATAGTTTAATAAATATCCTGCACCTTAACTGTCCGTTTTATTTAAAAATCTGGATAGGGTGGAACAATTCTGTTCTATGTTTTGTGCTGGTGTGCTGTCACTTGAGAGCTGTGATGTGTGAATTAATATTACATCCTTCCTCTATATATCTGTGTATTATTGAATATTTGTTAATATTTGTGTGTTTTCACTATGAAATTTGTACTGTCCAGGAAGGTTAGTTCAAACTTTATTACTTTTTAATTAATAGATAAACAATATTAAGGGCACATCTGCACTTAAATTGGTGCGGTAACACCCTATTCTTATTTGCTGTATTCCTTGCCTTTGAATTTGGAATCCTCATTATTATAGCAGCAAAATGGTTAGAACTCATAATTCATTTTTTATCTTATGCAGTATAGGGGAAATTAAAATGTTTTATTAAACTTGAAAATATATTAAAAATAAATGTTATTGTAGATTATTGAGTCTGTTAATTTTAATATAGAACTACAAAAAAGCATGGTAAAACATGCATGTAAAACTAAATACAAACATGCTAGAGCACTATTAACTTCGTTTGTAATTAAATATTTAATCAATTAATATCATAAATTAAATGAAAACTATTTTTCTGGAGTATAAATTAAAAAAATAATTTCCACATATAATAAAAAAATTTATGTTTAAATAAATCAAATGTATTGTTCTATTACTTTGTAAATTCACAAAGGTTATTTAAATATTGTAGGAATAAATACAAAATATATTCTATTTGTATAAATTATTGTGAATATTAAATTATATTTATTTATACTTTTAACTCTTCTAAATATTTGCTATGGAGGTTTACTTTAAGTTCCTACCTCAATCTATGGAAGGGTGTTGCAATACCAGTGATTGGTCATTTGTGGTGCAAGATTTTTTTTATAATAATTTTTATTGAGAGAATGAACACAAAATGAGAACATTACAAAAGAACTTTTGGCACAAGATTACTACATAATAACATTAGCAAGTAGTATAATGAGCACAAAAAAAGAAATATGTAAGGAAAGAATACATTATCGTAATTGTCAGATCCGTCAAAAGGATACACTGGTTCGGCCCCCTCAGGAACAGATGCTCTTTCCCCAGACCCCCTCAAGCCAAGGCCAGAAACTGCCTTTTATAATTCAGTCCCTAGTCCTAACCCGCGGGGGAAAGGGGAAGTGGACAGACAAAACAAGAGAGACTTCTTCCTCAATGGGTCTGCCTCGGGAGTCTTTTGGATGAACTCTCTGAAAAGGAAAAGACACATTTTTAACCTTCTCTACTTTACTTTTAATATTACTCTATCTTATTTTATTCCCTGAACTCTGAGCCTTTTCGATACAGACTAGGAAGCTAGCTACTCTCCTTAGTGTTTTGTCTGAAGTGTTACATCTGATTAACTGGAAGAACCCTTTTGATTTCTTTGGAAACCTTTAACAGAATAAATTGCTCCTGACGCTCTCTGGGCTGTGAAACTCAAAGTCTTGAACTCAGAACTGTGAACTCTCTCTCACACTCGAATTTTCCTGGAAATCCTCGAAGATAAGGTTTCAAAAGCTATAGTCTTTTACAAGTCTTTGCATACTCAGAAGCTTCAAAGTCTTTACAACTTATTTCTTTTCAACATAGTCTCTGATAAAGGCTCTAGGCGCAATATGCTCTTCAGCCTCCTTGCTAGGAAGAGTCCTTAGCGCCCTTGGTTCATTGCCTTGGGACTTCTCTTGAAAACCAAACTACCACGCTTACTTGAAAGTCTTTGAGGGAACTTCTCTTGACTGAAGTCTTCCCAACTCTGACTCCTCCTCACCGCAACTTCTCCAGACTCCGCCGTTGTCGTGCTTCTGGTCACGAAGTTTACTGAGGGAAAAAATGTTCGTTAAGAAACGCTATCATAATCCTGAAATAACATTTCACAGTTACTTTCCTTTAGGTTTCAGTTCAGAAGCCTTGTCTACGAAAATCTTGTCAAAATGAGAACTTTATCTGAAGAGAGCGTGAGGAAGCTCTCTTCTCCGGTGAATTCTTCAGTTGAAGTGCGCAGCACGAATTGTGCGCATGCGCGAAGTACAGACGCTCTAAAAACAACTGCAAGGCTAACCGCCGATCGGGAAACAGAATTATTTCCGCATTCCCAAGATGGCGAACCGCCGCAATGCTGCCACTAAAACTCGCAGTGAAGTCTTCCAGCAAGGGTGTCTTAGTTTGGATATTCTTTTTGAACAACCTTTTTGACGAGAAGGTGAGCGGATCCTGACAGTACCTCCCACCAAGGAGGCTCTCCCCAACCTGGGTTTTGAGGGATGAAGCCTATGAAATTCTCTGAGCAATTTTGGAGCATGTACATTTTCATAAGGCTCCCATGATCTTTCCTCAGGACCAAAATTCTTCCAGTCAATCAGATAATATAGTGTGCCTTTTCTGAATTTAGAATCTAAAATTTTATGTACCTCAAACTCTTCCTCCCCATCTACCTGAACTGGCTTAGGAGTCAAACCTACTCTCAGATTCACTGGACTTTTCTTAATCAAAGAAACATGAAAGGTAGGATGAATTTTCAGATATGAGGGTAAATGGAGCCTGACCGTTACTGGACCTAACATTTTCTCTACTGTGAAAGGCCCTAAAAATCGGGGTTGAAATTTCCGATTAGTTTTTAATTTCAGGTTTTTGTGGACAACCACACCTTTTCTCCAGGACAAAAAACTGGGTCTTCTCTCCTTTTTTGTCTGCATATTTTTTATAAGATTCCTTGGCTCTGATCAGATTTTCTTTAACTTGAGCAAGGGATCTCTGAACCTCTGAAACTATTTTGTTTACTGCAGGGACTGAACTCTCTTCTCTCTCCACAATTAGGGTAGAATGTCTACCATATTTACATAGAAGGGTGAATAACCAGTGGAAGAGTGAACCGAATTATTATAAGCAAACTCCGCAGCCCACACCATCTCAGACCATTCCATTTTTTGATCCAATAGGTAAAGCCAAAGGTACTGCTCTAGTTCCTGGTTCACTCTCTCCGTTTGGCCATCCGTTTCTGGATGGTAGCTAGTGGAGAAACGAGTGTCAATTCTTAACTTGTGGGTGAAAGCCTTCCAAAAATGTGAGACAAACTCGGTTCCCCTATCTGAAACCAGAATTTTGGGAATCCCATGCAATCGCACAACATGCTGAGAAAAAAGTTGTGCTAATGATGGGGCATCAGGAACCTTTTTTAGAGGGTTGAAGTGTGCCATTTTAGAAAATACATCTACAAACACTAAAACAGTAGTGAATCCAAGACTAGAAGGTAACTCCACAATGAAATCCATTGACACTGTGTGCCAGGGGCAAGGCGGCACAGGTAAAGGCTTTAACTTGCCCTGAGGAGATCTCCTATCCGCTTTTCCCCGCAAACACCTCTCACAAGTAGTCACATATTGTCGAATCTGCGGTTTCATGTCTGGCCACCAAAAGTCCTTTGCACTAATTCTGTAGTCTTGAGAATTCCTTTGTGCCCTGCCAACAAGTGATCGTGGCAAGATTCCAATGCCTTTTCTTGAAGCTCTGATGTCGGAAGGAATAAACGTTGATCTTGATATGGCAACCCATTCTTAATTTCTCGACCTTTCTCCTCCTGAGACCAATCTTCCATTTCTTGAAGGGACATAGCTTTCTGCACCTTGTCCGCCAGATCACTCGCATCCGTTACCATGATGATTTTTTCTTTTGGGATGATACTCTGCTCTTCTCTTTCTGTCTTTTCTGAAATGGTGGAATCAATTCTTGATAGGGCATCCGCTTTGGCATTACTCTTTCCGGGGCGGAAGGTAATGACGAAGTCAAAGTCCGCAAAAAACAATGACCATCGCAACTGCCTAGCAGTTAAGGTACGAGAAGACTTGAGGAATTGCAGATTCCTGTGGTCTGTAAAGACTGTAATCTTGTGTCTTGCTCCCATCAAATAGTGGCGCCATTCCACAAAAGCACTCTTCACAGCCAGAAGCTCTTTATCCGCAATAGAATAATTATACTCAGGAGGATTTAGCTTCCTAGAGTAATACGCCACAGGATGAAGCTGACCTGAAACTGGATGTCGCTGAGACAAAATTCCTCCAATTGCCACATCAGAAGCATCAGCTTCTACATAAAATGGGTCTTCAGTTCGAGGATGCAGCAATATCGGAGCTCGGGTGAAAGAATTCTTTAGAAATCGAAAAGCCTCCTCAGCTTCTTCTTTCCATTCAAACTTGATTCCCTTCTTAAGGAGTCGAGTAATGGGGGTTACTTTCTGAGAAAAGTCTGAAATGAACCTTCTGTAGAAGTTCAAAACCCCCCAAAAACTCTGAACTTCTTTCACAGACCTTGGAGAGGGCCAATCCTGAACTGCCTTTATCTTTGTGACATTCATGCTCACTCCATCAGGGGATAGCACAAAACCCAAAAACTCAACTCTGGTGACATGGAAGGCGCACTTTTCTAACTTGACATAGAGATGATTCTCCATCAACTTACTCAAAATTGCTCTCACATGAGGAATGTGTTCTTCCAAACTGTTGGAGAAAATCAAAATATCATCGATATAAACCACAGCCACTCGATCCAAAAACTCTTCCAACACATCGTTCACAAAGTGTTGAAAGGCTGCAGGGCCATTACAAAGGCCATATGGCATCACCTGGTATTCGAATAGCCCATATCGAGTTCGAAACGCCGTTTTCCACTCATCTCCAGTGGCCCCTCTTATCAGATGATAAGCCCCCCCTAAGGTCTAGCTTCGTATAGACCTTAGCATTCTTTACTTGATCCAACAATACTGAGATCAATGGTAGTGGGTACCTATTCTTGACAGTCACCTGATTTAGTGCTCTGTAGTCGATGCAGGCGCGAAGATCTCCATCGCGTTTTGGGATAAAAAAAGAGGCGGGGAAACAGGAGACTGTGAGGGACGAATAAATCCATTGGCCAAGTATTTGTCTAAGTACTCTTTCAAAAATCGATTTTCAGTTTCAGTGGGAGCATAAATTTGACTGCAAGGCAAAATAGCTCCAGGCTCAATGTCTATCTTACAGTCGTAAGGACGATGTGGAGAAAGCGTTTCTGCCTTTTTTTTATCAAACACAGTTGCTAAATCCTGATACTCTGCTGGGATTGATTTCGCTTCCACCATACAAATTTGGGCCGGATGAACAGAGGCTAAGATCTTGACCTGTGACTCATCTTCTGGGATCTTCACTAAACCAAAGCAATTTTCAGCACAATAAGGAGAGTCCATTTCAATTGTTCTTCGACTCCAGTCTATTCTTGGATTGTGCTCAGTTAACCAGGGAAGTCCCAAAATCAACTGGAACTGCGGAGCATCAATTAAATTAAAAGTGATATACTCCGAATGTCCTTTTAGCCCTGTCAATTGAACCAGCTCAGTTTCATGAGTAATGGGGCCAGAGGACAAGTTGGTGCCATCAACAGCACGTACAGGTTCAGGAATTATCTTCTTCACAAATTGGATTCCATGTCGCCGTGCATATTTCAGATCACAAAAGTTGCCTGTTGCTCCAGAGTCAATCATGACAGATACTTCCTTGATCTCTTGATCTCGAAATTTAACCGCAAAAATCGCAATCAAATGCGGTGCAGCAGACTGTAGGGTATTCATAATGTGCTGTGATTCAAGAGTTGACTTTGCTGTCGCTTCTACCCGTGCAACTCTCTCTATGGGCGAAGCCGATCTTTTACTGGCAGAGAAGTTTTCAATCGCTTGGGACATTCTCTTACAAAATGTCCAGACACACCAGAATATAAACACAATTGCGAGTTTCTCCGTCTCTCCTTCTCCTCCTTAGAAAAAGGCCCTCTAACTGATCCAATTTGCATGGGTTCTTCAGCAGATGGTGCATCTGAACTCTTTTGAGATTCACTTCGCATTCGATCAAATCGAGGAGGTATGGGACGAAAAATCCTTTCTTTTTTCATGTTTACGCTCATTTAGTCTATGATCCAACTGCAAGACCAAATCTATGAGAGCTGAGACTTCTGTGGGTCGTTGCGGTATTTGGGCAAGAGCATCTTTTAATTCGTCTCGAAGACCTCTGTAAAAATTGCCGCTCTTTTCTCCTCTGGCCAATTGGTTTCTACCACTAACTTATTAAAATTAGCCAAATATCCAACCAAATCTCGACTTCCTTGTTTAAGGTCCAACAATTCATTATCTGTAGATTGTGCGGCGGATCGTCGGTCAAAGATTCGGGCAAACTCCACTTTGAAATTCTCATAGTTTGTTAGGATCGGATCCTTTTTGGTGAACAATGACATAGACCAAGCAGCCACATCTCCCGTCAGATAGGACAATATGAAGGCCACCTTAGCCTGATCATCAGTAAAAATTACAGGACGACACAGAAAGTGTAACGAACACTGTGTCAGAAAAATCTGAGCCTTCATCGGATCCCCCCCATATCTCTCTGGGGGCGCTAATGGAATGATTGGGGAGATGGAATGAATAATTTGAGTTAAAATCCCAGACGAGGATGACTGCTGTGGTGCCGAAGTTCTATCTCGATGTAAAGATCCTGCTGTCACCAAACTTTCTAACCTCTGACGAGTCTGCATTGACTCCTGACTAGATCTCTTAACTTCCTCCCTTAAGGCCTTGTTTTCCTCTAAAGCAATATTTAACTGCACCTGCATATTACCTAAAACTTCATTTAAAGCCTTCAAGTCAAAGCCTTCCGCCATTCTGTCCAGGAGGGGACCTGATTCCTCAATAAAGAGGCAGGCACTTCAATCTGTCAGATCCGTCAAAAGGATACACTGGTTCGGCCCCCTCAGGAACAGATGCTCTTTCCCCAGACCCCCTCAAGCCAAGGCCAGAAACTGCCTTTTATAATGCAGTCCCTAGTCCTAACCCGCGGGGGAAAGGGGAAGTGGACAGACAAAACAAGAGAGACTTCTTCCTCAATGGGTCTGCCTCGGGAGTCTTTTGGATGAACTCTCTGAAAAGGAAAAGACAAATTTGTAACCTTCTCTACTTTACTTTTAATATTACTCTATCTTATTTTATTCCCTGAACTCTGAGCCTTACCGATACAGACTAGGAAGCTAGCCACTCTCCTTAGTGTTTTGTCTGAAGTGTTACATCTGATTAACTGGAAGAACCCTTTTGAGTTCTTTGGAAACCTTTAACAGAATAAATTGCTCCTGAAGCTCTCTGGGCTGTGAAACTCAAAGTCTTGAACTCAGAACTGTGAACTCTCTCTCACAACTTATTTCTTTTCAACATAGTCTCTGATAAAGGCTCTAGGCGCAATATGCTCTTCAGCCTCCTTGCTAGGAAGAGTCCTTAGCGCCCTTGGTTCATTGCCTTGAGACTTCTCTTGAAAACCAAACTACTACGCTTACTTGAAAGTCTTTGAGGGAACTTCTCTTGACTGAAGTCTTCCCAACTCTGACTCCTCCTCACCGCAACTTCTCCAGACTCCGGCGTTGTCGTGCTTCTGGTCACGAAGTTTACTGAGGGAAAAAATGTTCGTTCAGAAACGCTATCATAATCCTGAAATAACATTTCACAGTTACTTTCCTTTAGGTTTCTGTTCGGAAGCCTTGTCTACGAAAATCTTGTCAAAATGAGAACTTTATCTGAAGAGAGCGTGAGGAAGCTCTCTTCTCCGGTGAATTCTTCAGTTGAAGTGCGCAGCACGAATTGCGCGCATGCGCGAAGTACAGACGCTCTAAAAACAACTGCAAGGCTAACCGCCGATCGGGAAACGGAATTACTTCCGCATTCCCAAGATGGCGAACCGCCGCAATGCTGCCACTAAAACTCGCAGTGAAGTCTTCCAGCAAGGGTGTCTTAGTTTGGATATTCTTTTTGAACAACCTTTTTGACGAGAAGGTGAGCGGATCCTGACAGTAATAAAGGAGTGTGTTCCAGTAGAGAATATGTTATATTTGAATGATGTGATATATAAAAGGGATAGAGGAAAGAGAAGAGAAAAGAGAGAGAAGAAAGGAAAGAGGGGAAATAAGGAAAGAAGAAGGGAGGGTTAAAAGATTAGAGTAGAGATGGGTGTTATAAGAAAGATAGGTGTGAGGATAAAAAAGGTGGTAATAGTAAGTCAGATTTAATTTTTAACTAAATAGAAAAGTGGGAGACAGAAGCAATTCTATGTTCATCACAAATCAAATTCCACCATAAGAAAAAAGGATATGCTAGAATTATCTTTCAAACATGTTAATATACCTTTAAAGGCAATAGCAATAAAGAGGTCAAATAAAATAGTTTTAGAAGGGAGGTGATCGAAATCTGTAGATTTGGTACCTAAAAAGATATTGTGCATAGCAAATGGTACATCACAAGTAAAAAACAATAAACATTTCGACCATATAGGTTTCCAAAAGTCATAAACTTTGGGACAATAATAAAGTAAATGTATCAACGAGCCTTCAGAAGATAGACATGACCAATATAATGGAGAAATAGAATGGTCAATTTTTTCTCTGCCACATATACTCCCATTGATGAACAGAGAGTGATTGAGATGTCTTGCTCCCAAAGTAATTCAATTGGGGATTTACTCTGACTGTTGGTAAGTGAAGAGAAAGTTTTATATATGAAGGAAGCACTTGAAGTTGGGTCAAGGGGAGTTTGAAATAGGGGTGTAATAGGGGTAAAAGAAATCAGAGTAATTTTGAAATTAAAGTTTTGCAGAAAGGTTTGCAGAACAGAAAAAAATGTAATATATTGGTGAATACAAGAATCAGGAAGTTACATTTCTCTTGTAATTGGACAAAAGATAGAAGCAAATTATTAACCATCAACTAATACACATAAAATATATCCTTTTCCTTCCAGTGCTTATAGTAGACAGATTTGTTTTGGAATTAAATATGTTTGTTAAATTATATGATAGATGCTAAAAAGGATTAGTAGGCATTACAACTTTGGAAAAAAGGGTATGTAGAAGATGGTGAGAGTGTTTTAAGACAGGATATTTGGAAATAAAAGTATAATTAGTCATAAATGTAATATCGTGAAAGTAAAAGTCATCTAACAGTGATTGTTCAGCAGTAATCTATGTTGACATAGGGTAGTCTTGATAATATTTAGACGTAGCATGAAAAAAGCAGTGTGATACAATTTAACATCAGACACCACCCTCAGATTTTGAACGAGTTAATTTAGATAAAGCAATACAAATTTGTTTGTTGTTCCATAAGAATTTGGCACAAATAGAATTACCCTGAGAAAAATAATAATTGGGAATTTTAAAAGGTAAAATTGAGAGTATGAAAAGCACTTGGGGAACAATCATCATTTTAATCGTATCAAGCCTGCCCCACCAGGATAAAAATAATGGGGACCAAGAGGATAATAAATTGGTAAGTTTTGTTTTTAAGGCAGAAAAATTATAGTTTAAAGTATCAGGAATATTTGATGAAAACCAAGTTCCTAAGTATTTAATCTTTTGGGGGCACCAACTGAAATTGGTTGTATCAAACATATAACAATAACATGATGAATTTAAAGGTAAAATCTCAGTTTTGGAAAAATTAAGTTTGTAACCAGAGACAGTGAAAAACAAAGCAATCTCTTGTAAAAAAAAAAAAGGTGGAAGAGTATTGCAGGGATTAGACATATAAACAAGGATATCATCTGCATATGCAGAAAGTTTAATTTGATGGGAATTAAGATTAAAACCAGTGATATTAGGGTTATGTTTAATGTGTTCAAGAAAGGGTTCTGAGCACAGGAGAAAAAGTAATGGAGAAAGAGGCCAGCCCTGACGGGTGCCTCTTTGCAGTTGAAAGTATGAGGAAAAAAGACAGTTGACAAAAACACAGGCACGTGGGGCAGTATATAGTAATCTGATATAAGAAATAAACATTTGACCAAAACCAAACCATTTAAGAGTATAGAGAATATTTTGCCAACTTTTTCAATCAAAAGCCTTTTCGGCATCTAGGGAGAGGGCAGCTAAAGGAGAAGAATAGTTTTTTCCAAGGGCAAGAATATTTGAAAACATTCTAGCATTTTCAGAGGGAAGTCGGCCCTTAACAAAGCCAGTTTGATCTGATTTGATGAGATAAGGAATAATCTTTTATAATCATGAAGCCAAAATCTTTGAAAAATTGTTACAGTCATAATTAATAAATGAAATGGGTTGGAAATATTTACAGAAGGAAGAGTCTTTGTCCGGCTTGGGAATAACAACAATAAGGGCTTCTAAAAAAGAGCCACATGCTTTAGATTTTGATAGGAATTAATTAAAAACGTCCAATAATTTTGGGGCAAACATTGTGGAAAAAGTTAAGAAAAATTCAACTGAGAAGTCATTTGGTCCTGGGGCTTTGGCCTTTTTTAAAGATTTAAGGGCATTGAGGATCTCCTGAAGGGAGATATCATCTTAAAGAAATAAAAAGGTATCAGGGAGGGAAGGGATTTAGGAATACCTTGGAAAAAAGTTTCAAAATCCCTTTCAGAAGGAGTTGTATCTTCTGTATATAGAAGTTCATAATTGGATTGAAATGTATCCACTAAATCGGAATTGAAGGAAAGAAGTTTATTTGTTATTTCTGAATAGATAGGTCCAATAATTTTACACTCCGATTCAATTTTTAAATAATTGGCTAGCATTTTCCCCACCTTATTTTGGCGTCCATGAAATTTAGATGTAATCTTAAGGAGAACGTTACAATCATCAACAGTGGCAATCTAATTCAAAGGTAGATTTGGCTATAATCAATTCTTGCAAAGTGGAAGAGGATTTAGAAGAGAAATAATTGTGTTCCAGCGTTTTAATCTTTTTAAGAGTTTCCTTATATTGAGCATTAAGTAATGTATTTTTCTTTGCAGAGTAAGCAATGGTAAAGGATCTAAATGAGGCTTTAAAGGCATCCCAATTGTTATGAGTTGAGGTGTCAGAAGATTTGTTGAGTTGGAAAAATTCATTAATAAAAGAAGTCCTTCAGAAACGAAGGTTTGGTCTGAGAAAAGGTGATTATTAAAACGCCATCGGCCTTGTTTGCAAGTATTAAGGGACATATCAAAAGAGGCAGACTTAGGTGCATGGTCAGAAATAAAAACAGAACCAATTTCAGATGAATGTATACAAGGTAATAATGATTTAGTAACTAGCATATAATCAATTCGAGACAGAGTATAGTGCACAGGCGAAAAAAAAAGTACATTCGTAGCTTTCTGCTTTACATGTTTTCCATACATCATACAACGGACGAGAGGCGATTGCAGATTAGAATGATTTATGGGTCTTATAAGGTTTACATTTGCATTTAGATTTTCTATCAGAAAAAGGATCTAGCCAATTTTTAAAACCGCTAAGCATGGGCGAATTTTGCGAATCTGGCATTCGCGTATTTGCGTATTTGCGAACTCGCAATCCGCAAAATCCGCGAATTGTCGCAAATTTGCAGATTTTTTTTTTGTGTTCGCAAGGGTTTCTGCCAGGTTGCGAGGGTTTGGTACCAGTTCACAATTGCAAACTTACTTGTCGGCTCGCAACGGTCGCGACTATGTTGTTTCTATGTCTGGTTCATCATCACAGGTTCCCAGCACCCTCTGTTTCACCACTGCCACCCTCTGTTTCACCCATGCCACCCTCTGGTACATCAATGCCACCCTCTGGTTCATCATCACTGTAGATTATGGGGGGGAAAAGCAAGCACACCTGCCCTGCTTCAACTGACATGAATTAATTTGGGGTTGGTTTATTAATGTGTCACTGTTTTAAAATTCCAGTCTGGCACCTGCTTCCTTATCAGTAATTTGCTTTCTGTTGCAGTGCATTTTATTTTTCCAGGACCTTTGTGGCCTACTTGTAGCTATTCTATGAGCCTGCTGTGAGGGTCAGAGCAGGGTCATACAATTGTTGCAACTAGCAACTAAACTCTGGAGGGGCCCCAGTCAGGAAGCACTACAGGGAATGGTTACTAATGATGAGTTTGAACTTTTGCACTTGCTGAGTGCTTTCACTTTTGCAAAACTCGTTTTTCTGCAATTTCGCGGGATTCGCAGGGCGCGAACTTGCGCGAGATCGAATTCTGAAGCTGCGAATTCGTGCGAATATGCGATTTGTTTTTTTGCGATGTGTTAGTTCACAAGGTTTTGTGCGTTTTAGCGAGCCGCTTGTAGCGCAACGGCGCGAAGTTACCCTCGCGGTCGTTCACGGGCGCGGACATCTTGTTTGCATGACGTATTTCCGTTTCCGGGCGCTATGTGTAATCTCGCAAAGTGTGCGGCTCGCTAGTACAATCTCGCGCAAACTTACCCACGTGGTCGTGAACGGGCGCGGCCATCTTGTTTCTCATTCATTGCTATGGTTCTGGGCATGCTTCTTCTATCCTCTCTGAATCTCTGCCATCCTTTGCTTGTTTGAAGTTTTTTTGATCTATTTTACTTATTATCTATCCCTCTATTTTTCTAGCTCTATATTTTTGTGTTTTCTGCTACTTTTGGTTAATTTTAAACTACTTTTTTAAACTCTTTTCTTTTCTTCTCTTCCCTATTCTATTTTCTTTATTATTTAGCTTCCTTTCTGCCCAGACCATGGTAAAGGGAGCCGGGAAGCATCCCGAGAAGGGGAAGGGTCCCGCACCCCGTGCCCGGCTCCCGTGCGGGCATTTGAGGGGGGAGCAGGTCGCACCCCGGGAGATCTTCAGCCCGGAGGAGGTGGCCGCACTAATTTTTTATGTTCGGCGCCGCCTCCCCAGGACCATCATGGCAGGCGGCAAGATCGGTAGCGGGTACGGGATCCGGGAGCGCCGGAAGCGGTGGGAGAAGGTGTGCCGGGACATGTACCACCACTCTCGGGTCCGGCACACCTACAACCAGGCCACCCACCGCTGGACGGATGTCCTGGACCGGGAACGCGATCTGCTCGACCTGCTCGGCCTTGAGATCCCTGGGATTAGTGAGTAGTAGTAGCTATTTCTTTACTATGTTTTCTCCTACTCTGTGTGTTATTATCTTGCAAATTTTTGTTTTTTACCAAGAGCAATAATGCTGCTGATTACATTGTAGGTAAATTATATTTCAAAATCTTCTGTGCATTTCAGGTGCACTGCTCTCCTTCTCAGTAGCGCTGCTACTATGCTTATTTGTTTTTGATTTTGTGCTCATTTCATTGGCCTGTGAAATTATGCATGAGTGTAGTTTAAAGAACTGCCTGATGCTAGACACTAAGGGTCAGATTTTTAATTACCGGCGCATCCCTGCAAAGTAGCAGGGATGCGCCAGTAATTGTGCCCCACGTCACCACCACCCATGGTGCGCCGTATTGACAATGCGGCCCACCATGGGCCCAAAACGTCACCAAAGCGCTACGCATCTGTGCCGTAAAGGCGGCGCATTGCTGGAGTTGCGTCGCAACGATGGCACAGCTCCAGCAATGCTCTGGGGTGCCTTTTCTCCCCAATGCTGCGTCAAGCCGTATGTCTGCTTCAAGCAGGCGCAGGGTTTAAGTCACGCATCATTGTCCTCAAAGTGACTGATTGAAATCTTGTAGATTTCCCTCAGCCACTTTTAGGATGCTTTCCTGCGCAGGAACACCCTCCCTTGCGCCGGAACGCCCCCTGATGGCGCAGGGCTTTACAACGTGATGCATCTCCCATATGCGTCACATTGTTAATATATGCCGCACCATGGCGCCTCTTTTGTTCTGCCGCTGCGTTACAAAAGTCACGCAACAATGGAGCAAAAGAGCCGCAAGGGGCTTCTAAATCAGCCCCTACAGACTCAAGTCCAGGCCTTTCTTTGTATACATGGCGATAAGAAGAAATAGTGGTGGTGGATTGATAGTTTGAGTATTTTAATGACTGGTTAATGTAGTAGGAAACTTTAGTGTTGTCGCTGATCTGCAATCACGATGGACTTTGTCTGTCACTCTGTGTGCTGCGGACTGCTGCCTGCCAGTCCTAGGCAAACCTTTTTAGTACTTTGTTTAGTGAGTTACATAAGAACTTTCCAAGTCGACGGTCCGCAAATCAAGCAATACTAATAGCGTAGTAGACCACATGAGATCGGTCAATATATCCCTTGGAATAGTTGTCTATTTGCTATTTCGCCAAAATATTTTGTTATTGTTCTTTTGAAATGTTTGATTTGGTTGACAAATCTCATCCATGTTTTCTGGTCTTTCTTTCTTTCATGTTGTACATCAGCTCCCCCCAGGGGCAAGAGGACACAGGAGGAGGAGGCACAGACACACAGGAATAAAAGTGAATAAGGACGAAAAAGAAAGTTATTGATTCATTGTCTCATTTTCAGGGCTCGGTGTCAGGGAATAAGGATAAGAGTTCGTCATCATACTCTGCGAATTCAGGCAGGGTGAGGTCAGTGTCACCGAACAGAGAACAAATTCCCTCATCTACGTTGCTGTCCTCCTTGTCTTCATGCGGCTTGCTTTCTCGTACTTTGTAATCTGGTGGTATGAGGTGCTGATTTATCTTGATCATTGTTAACCTCTCCACATTTTTGGGCGAGAGGCGGCTCCGTTTGGGAGTTACAATGCCACCAGCAGCACTGAAAACACGTTCAGAAGACACGCTTGCGAGTGGGCAAGACAAGTAGTTTCTAGCCAGGTTGGAGAGCTGTGGCCACAATTCTTTTTTCCCATGCCAATACGCCAATGGGTCAGCATTAACAGAGACCTCTGTTGAGTCATTCAGATAGTCCTGTACCATCGACTCAAGGTCCTCCAAGGATCCTCCACTTTGCTTACTTTTTGCTGTGACCTTTTGAGAACCAAACCCAAGCCGAGTTAGCCAATCCTCTTCTGCATCCAATGTTACTGTTGTGTCTGGTGCAGATGATCCGGTTGCCGGTGTCTTTAATGGCTGAGAGGTCACTTGTGCCACAGCCACAGGTGCAGAAGTGGATTGTTTTGACTGGGGATGGCCTGCTGATGCTGATGTATTGCCTTTTCCTTCAATGTGCTGCCGTTCTCTTTCAAACATCTTGGCTGACAAGGCTAGCCAACGTTTGTACTTTGTAACATCTTCATCAGCAAAAGGAAAGAATGCTCGGCCAGCCACCGCCTTTTTTTAGCGTGGATCCAGAATAGTAGCACAAATGTAATGCTGTTCTGAGTGGAGCATTTTAAGACGTTCATCACCACGTAGGCGCTCCAATAATTTATCAGCCAAAACAAAAGGGTCTTGGTTTTTTTCATCTTTTTGAAACACAAAAGACACTGCCTTCAGTTGGTGCTCCAGCATGCACAACAATGGGATAGCTTTTCCCAAATTACAGTCCTCCTTGCTGACTGCACGCGTGAAGACCTCAAAAGGACGAAGCATGTCTGTCAGGCTTTTAACTAGGTCCCATTGCGCCGCATCTATCCTCAGGTCCTTCTGAGCTGTACCCAGTATTAAGAAATAGTGATCGAGTACCGTATACTGCTCATACAGACGCTCAAGCATCTAGAAGGTTGAGTTCCAACGTGTTGGCACCTCCTGGATGAGTGCTTTCACTGGCATTCAACGTTCATGTAGCAGGCTCCTCAGATGCTTCCGGGCCTTAAAAGAATGGCTGAAATGGTTGCACATTCTTCGGCAGGTGGCCACTAACTCGCACGCTGGACTGTCTTCATCACTCAAGAATTTTTTAACAACCAGGTTTATACAGTGCGCCAAACACGGCACTCTGAAATAGTCACCCAGCTCCATGGCCTTAACTACATTGGCGCAATTATCTGTGGAAACATAACCAATCTGGCGTTTTTTTGGGGACAGCCAGTGAAAGACCTTTGTGTTAAACTCATCCAAAATGTTTTGTGCTGTGTGACGTTTCTCCAAGCCAAACATGGCTAGTGTTGCATGTTTCCGAGCAGCTTTAAAAACTTGGTCCGGGTCAACACCTGCGTTTAGCTTTGCTTTAACCCCTGAAAAAGAGACCCAGTGTGCAGTGATGCACATATAATCAGCGCCTGCACCACTGGTCCACATGTCTGTTGTCAGATGTATAGTGTGAACAGCACTCTTCTGCAAAGCTGCCCCAATAACCTCCAGCACATCTTCATGTAGTGCTGGAACCGCAACTCTGGCAAAATAGAACCGGCTAGGAACCTTCCATTTAGGGCAGAGCGCTGCCACTAATTCTAGAAAACCAAAAGGGAGAAGGTCCAGAGCTAGCATTTTAGCCAGCTTAGTGTTATACAGACGCGTCAGTGGGTGGTTGCGTTCATATGGCGCTTCTGTAAACAATATTGTTCTAATGTTACCCTGGACCAAGCATTTACGGGATGATGATGATGACTTCTTCGACCCAGTTACGTTCGCTGATGAACTTTTTCGCATTGGTGTCTCACTCTCTCTCACACTCTTAGTGTGGCTCACATGGGGTGTGCTGCAGACAGGGGTACTGGGTGTAAGTGAAGTGTTTGACACGTCTTCTTCCTCCTCATCATCATCAGATGAAACACCAACGTTTTCTTGATGTGCAATTCGGGCTTCCTTGATCGCCTTTAGGTGCGCAAACCATTGGACAGCGTGCTGTCTCTTAAGATGACCTCTCTGGCCTCCGGTACCATAGTTGGTACCAAACTTACCACGACTAACTGCAAGCTTACAAATGCTACAAATGGCGAAGTTTTCCCTTTTTGGGCAAACACTAAAGAAGTCCCAAGCTGGGGACTTGAATTGTCTGTGGGGGCCGGAGGAGGCGGCGATACTGGTGGTGGTGGTCATGCTGCTAATGCCAGATGAAGTGGAGGATGTGGATTGCCGAACTTTAGTACGTTGTGCACTTTCACCACCACTAATTGAGGTCGAGGTGGATGGAGGTCCCTTCTGGCGAGGAAGAAATATGGAAGCGGTACATGTTGGTGTACTAGTTAACTTCAATGATTGTTGTGTTTCCATTGCCTCCTCGTCGACAACATCATCATCACGCTCAGCAGCTTCTCGGGCTAGGGTCAAAATGTCTGTTTGCTGCATGCCCGCTGGGGCTGCAGTGACCTTTATGATGACTGGTCGTCGTCGTGAGAGCCTTCATCAGCAGCAGTATCCGCCACTTCTTGTTGAGCCTCATCACACCATAACTATGAGACTTTGGATGAGCTTCCTTTTACGCTTAAGTACCTTTGTCAGATCATGGTGTGCCTCACTCTCAGACGGCAGTGGTGCTGGTTCCCAATTTTGATCCATATCATCAGAAGGAGGTGTGCTTGAAGAAGATGTAGACACCACCCTTGATCTCTTCCTTGCTAGGGGTGTGGAAGACAATGAATGATCATCATGAGGAGTGGCTTCCTCAAATGATACCTCGCCTTGATTGTCGATTTCCTGATGTGCCCCTACTTCGGGAGGAACAACTATTTTGGGCACTTGTGACCCTCCATGTACTTCTACTTGCGCATCTCCTTGCGCTGCCTCTCCTTCCACTTGTACTTGGGCTTGTACTTGCACATGTGGATGTTGTTGCTGCTGTGGTTGTTCAACACTCGTCAGATGAGTTACAACAACCTGTGTTGATTGAGGGACATTGCTGCTACTTTCTTGCGATGAGCCAACATCACTGGTCGATGGTGATTGAACAAGTACACTGACTGCCTCTGCAGCCCTCAAGGGCTTGGACTTAAGTCGGCGTGGTGGTGGTGGTGGCACTGAGCCCAATGGAGTGGGGATGCTGCTCCCAGCTTGGTCCCCAGCAGATCCCGCTGCTGCTGCAGGCGAACTTTTTTTTTTACTCCCCAAAAATGTGGCGGGCGGCACACCAGTCTCCTTGGTAACTTGCTTCTTCTGCTCCTTACTGGCAACTTTCTTGCTAGAGGAGCTACGGGGAACTTTTTTTGGGGCCATCTTCTTCAGAGCAGGTCAGAACAGCAGGCCGCAGTTGCACGAGTTGCACAGTTGTCTGTGGCCAGACGTGACGCCGCGTGACGTTATGCTGCACGCACACACCGCTGCAGGACTTCTTCCTGGCACTGGTGGTTCTCTTGAATCTTGTGCACCTAAAAGCAATGGAAGACAGAGGAACATCAGTTCAGTTATACACCCCAAGAAACGAAAATCACAGAAAAATCAGCACAATCCCAAGCCATCTAGGCCCTCCATGATGTTTAAATTCAAGACACCACACAGAAAGACTTGGCCAATGCACCACTCACTACCCCTGGGCATAAAGGTTGAAAGCTAGGCAAAACAGTTGCAGACCTAAGAACACTGCCTGCATTCAAAATGGCCCCCTGCCTCCCAGCACATGGCCAGGGCCTGCCTGTAGCAGCACTCAAAACGGCCCCCACCCACATGGCCTGTCCCCATGAACACCCAAAAAAATCGAAAAACACAGAAAAATCAGCATAATCCCATGCCATCCATACCTTCCATGATGTTTAAATTCAAGACACCCCACAGAAAGACTAGGCCCATGCACCACTCACTAACCCTGGTGAAAAGGCCACAACAGCCCAAAAAAACGAAAATCACAGAAAAATCAGCACAATCCCAAGCCATCCAGGCCCTCCATGATGATTAAATTCAAGACACCCCACAGAAAGACTAGGCCCATGCACCACTCACTACCCCAGATGAAAAGGCCACAACAACAGCCCAAAAAAACGAAAATCACAGAAAAATCAGCACAATCCCAAGCCATCCAGGCCCTCCATGATGTTTAAATTCAAGACACCCCACAGAAAGACTAGGCCCATGCATCACTCACTACCCCTGAGCATAAAGGTTGAAAGCTAGGCAAAATGGTTGCAGACCTAAGAACACTGCCTGCATTCAAAATGGCCCCCTGCCTCCCAGCAAATGGCCAGGGCCTGCCTGTAGCAGCACTCAAAATGGACCCCACCCACATGGTCTGTCCCCATGAACACCCCAAAAAATCGAAAAACACAGAAAATTCAGAACAATCCCATGCCATCCATGCCCTCCATGATGTTTAAATTCAAGACACCCCACAGAAAGACTAGGCTCATGCACCACTCACTACCCCTGGTGAAAAGGCCACAACAACAGCCCAAAATAACGAAAATCACAGAAAAATCAGCACAATCCCAAGCCATCCAGGCCCTCCATATTGTTTAAATTCAAGACACCCCACAGAAAGACTAGGCCCATGCATCACTCACTACCCCTGGGCATAAAGGTTGAAAGCTAGGCAAAATGGTTGCAGACCTAAGAACACTGCCTGCATTCAAAATGGCCCCCTGCCTCCCAGCACATGGCCAGGGCCTGCCTGTAGCAGCACTCAAAATTGCCCCCACCCACATGGCCTGTCCCTATGAACACCCCAAAAAATCGAAAAACACAGAACAATCAGCACAATTCCATGCCATCCATGCCCTCCATGATGTATAAATTCAAGACACCCCATAGAAAGACTAGCTCATGCACCACTCACTACCCCTGGTGAAAAGGCCACAACAACAGCCCAAAAAAACGAAAATCACAGAAAAATCAGCAGAATCCCAAGCCATCCAGGCCCTCCATGATGTTTAAATTCAAGACACCCCACAGAAAGACTAGGCCCATGCATCACTCACTACCCCTGGGCATAAAGGTTGAAAGCTAGGCAAAATGGTTGCAGACCTAAGAACACTGCCTGCATTCAAAATGGCCCCCTGCCTTCCAAGCACATCGCCAGGGCCTGCCTGTAGCAGCACTTAAAATGGCCCCCACCCACATGGCCTGTCCCCATGAACACCCCAAAAAATCGAAAAACACCGAAAATTCAGCACAATCCCATGCCATCCATGTGCTTCATGATGTTTACATTCAAGACACCCCACAGAAAGACTAGGCTCATGCACCATTCACTACCCCTGGTGAAAAGGCCACAACAACAGCCCAAAAAAAAAAAATCACAGAAAAATCAGCACAATCCCAAGCCATCCAGGCCCTCCATGATGTTTAAATTCAAGACATCCCACAGAAAGATTAGGCCCATGCATCACTCACTACCCCTGGGCATAAAGGTTGAAAGCTAGGCAAAATGGTTGCAGACCTAAGAACACTGACTGCATTCAAAATGGCCCCCTGCCTCCCAGCACATGGCCAGGGCCTGCCTGTAGCAGCACTCAAAATGGCCCCCACCCACATGGCCTGTCCCCATGAACACCCCGAAAAATCGAAAAACACAGAAAATTCAGCACAATCCCATGCCATCCATGCCCTCCATGATGTTTAAATTCAAGACACCCCACAGAAAGACTAGGCTCATGCACCACTCACTACCCCTGGTGAAAAGGCCACAACAACAGCCCAAAAAAACGAAAATCACAGAAGAATCAGCACAATCCCAAGCCATCCAGGCCCTCCATGATGTTTAAATTCAAGACACCCGACAGAAAGACTAGGCCCATGCATCACTCACTACCCCTGGGCATAAAGGTTGAAAGCTAGGCAAAATGGTTGCAGACAACACTGCCTGCATTCAAAATGGCCCCCTGCCTCCCAGCACATGGCCAGGGCCTGCCTGTAGAAGCACTCAAAATGGCCCCCACCCACATGGCCTGTCCCCATGAACACCCCAAAAAATCGAAAAACAGAGAAAATTCAGCACAATCCCATGCCATCTATGCCCTCCTTGATGTTTAAATTCAAGACACCCCACAGAAAGACTAGGCTCATGCACCACTCACTACCCCTGGTGAAAAGGCCACAACAACAGCCCAAAAAAACGAAAATCACAGAAAAATCAGCACAATCCCAAGCCATCCAGGCCCTCCATGATGTTTAAATTCAAGACACCCCACAGAAAGACTATGCCCATGCATCACTCACTACCCCTGGGCATAAAGGTTGAAAGCTAGGCAAAATGGTTGCAGACCTAAGAACACTGCCTGCATTCAAAATGGCCCCCTGCCTCCCAGCACATGGCCAGGGCCTGCCTGTAGCAGCACTCAAAATGGCCCCCACCCACATGGCCTGTCCCTATGAACACCCCAAAAAGTCGAAAAACACAGAACAATCAGCACAATTCCATGCCATCCATGCCCTCCATGATGTATAAATTCAAGACACACCATAGAAAGACTAGCTCATGCACCACTCACTACCCCTGGTGAAAAGGCCACAACAACAGCCCAAAAAAACGAAAATCACAGAAAAATCAGCAGAATCCCAAGCCATCCAGGCCCTCCATGATGTTTAAATTCAAGACACCCCACAGAAAGACTAGGCCCATGCATCACTCACTACCCCTGGGCATAAAGGTTGAAAGCTAGGCAAAATGGTTGCAGACCTAAGAACACTGCTTGCATTCAAAATGGCCCCCTGCCTTCCAAGCACATGGCCAGGGCCTGCCTGTAGTAGCACTCAAAATGGCCCCCACCCACATGGCCTGTCCCCATGAACACCCCAAAAAATCAAAAAACACAGAAAATTCCGCACAATCCCATGCCATCCATGCCCTCCATGATGTTTAAATTCAAGACACCCCACAGAAAGACTAGGCTCATGCACCACACACTACCCCTGGTGAAAAGGCCACAACAACAGCCCAAAAAACCAAAAATCACAGAAAAATCAGCACAATCCCAAGCCATCCAGGCCCTCCATGATGTTTAAATTCAAGACACCCCACAGAAAGACTAGGCCCATGCATCACTCACTACCCCTGGGCATAAAGGTTGAAAGCTAGGCAAAATGGTTGCAGACCTAAGAACACTGCCTGCATTCAAAATGGCCCTCTGCCTCCCAACACATGGCCAGGGCCTGCCTGTAGCAGCACTCAAAATGGCCCCCACCCACATGGCCTGTCCCTATGAACACCCCAAAAAATCGAAAAACACAGAAAAATCAGCACAATCCCATGCCATCCATGCCCTCCATGATGTATAAATTCAAGACACCCCACAGAAAGACTAGGCTCATGCACCACTCACTACCCCTGGTGAAAAGGCCACAACAACAGCCCAAAAAAACAAAAATCACAGAAAAATCAGCACAATCCCAAGCCATCCAGGCCCTCCATGATGTTTAAATGCAAGACACCCCACAGAAAGACTCAGTCCACCCACCATTCAGTACCCCTGGGCAAAAGGCCCCAAAACAGCCCAAAATTCCAAAATTGTAGTTGCAGCAACTGTAATGCCCCAAACAAACTTACTTGTGAAATTTCTAATCCAAAAGTGATCCAAAGAAAGTCAAAAAGGCCTCAAATCCAAATATCCAGCAGCATCCACAAAAAGTAATCCTTCCAGGTGAAGAATCCGAATGAAAGTGACCAGCACATGAAGAAAGCACTGGGAGGAGCCTGCTGGACAGGAACAGGAAGTTGGAGACTGTGGGGTACTTCCTTTCTCCCCCCCCCCCAAAATGGACTCCTTGCAAAAAAAAGTGCAGGCAAATGTCAACCTGAGAAGTTATTCTGATAAAAATCATCATTTCCAGAAGGTTTATGCTGCTTGCTGGTGGATTTCTTGTGCAGAATTGCAAATTTTGTATTTTCGCGAGTGCGAGATTGTTGCTGCCCGCCGCATCTACCTGTTCGCAATTGAGAACTCCCGCGATACATGATCACGGCGTACTCGTGTTGACAAACTCTCGCTGTGCAAGGTGGCAAGCCGCGATGACGTAATCGCGGTCGCCAAACTCCCGCGGTATCCCGCAGCAAGATCCAAAATGGCGCAGCACTCGCAAAATATCGAGAAAAACAACTCGGCAATCGCTGAATGACGGTAAGTGAACGCCGCGCACCGCAAAATTGTATCACCAAGAAAAAAAAATCCGCTGCGTGCGAATTTGCGGATTTTCGGTAAATTCGCGAGCGTTCGCGGATTGCAAATTTACCGAAAATCCGCAAAATCCGCGAGCGGAACGGATTGTCCGCCCATGCTTAAAAATCGCCACTAACAAGTATATTGGTATTAGGGATAGAGGATAGTTTCAATTAATATAATGTCAAAAGTGTAGGTCGGGTTTGACCAGGCCATAAATGTTAAAGAAAGTGATCTGTTTTTTAAAAATGATGATGACAACCAAGGCCTATTGCCCATTGGAACCACATTCAGTGGATAATATTTGTGCATTAATGGATTTATTAAATATAATAGCAACAAAACCATGGGGATCAACAGCAGGAGAAAAAACAATTTGGTTAACCCATTGCGGTTTAAGTTTAAGAGATTCCACATTGTTGCAATGAGCTTCCTGTAAAAAGGCAACATGGGCATTAAGTTTGAATAAAAGAGACAATATCCTTTGATGCTTGACAGGATGACTTAGACCAGGTACATTCCACAAGACAACATTAAACATGTTGAGGGTTGAGGGGAGACATATGGAAACAGGAACAATACACTGCAAGGCCAATACAAAAGAAAAAAGACAACATTTATGACATGTTAAGCGATTAAACCAGAAAATTACGGAATTGAAAAAGAAACAATGGTGATAAAGCAAGACACTCATTGAGGTAATAAAATATTATTAAGTAAAAACCATAAAGGAACATAGCCAAGGAATCACAAGAAAAGGGCGATAGAAGAAGAAAAAGAAAGATAAGTAGAATACCTAAACAGATAAAGGAAAGTAATCCAGACCTGAAGAGAGTTAAGCAACCAATATGAGGTAAGCATGGTGATGCCGGATACAAGGGAAGGCAGTAAAAATAAAGAGGCACGAAGAGGCCTCTTAAGAAATAAAGAAATAAAACATATAATAGGAGACAAGAAATGAAAGAATAAAGTAAGAGAATAGAAGTAATTAAGTAATATAAGACATAAAAAGAGTAAATGTATTACAAGATATAGAGAAAAATAAGGAGAAAGAAGGACATAGCTATAATATAGAAGAACAATATCAACCAGCTAACTAAAAGAAAAGTTAAGTATTAGTGTCCATATTTCGAGAGGAAATATTGCTTAGAAAAGGTTTCAGTTTCTCAGGACCGTCAAAGGAGCGTGAATTTCCTTCGTGAGTGACTTTGCATAGACAAGGATGAAGGATGCCATATTGAATATTCCACTGTCTCATTTGAGGTCGAAGAGCTAGAAATTTTTTACGTTGAGCATTTTTTACATTAGAAACATCTTGTGAAATGAAGATATTATGCTCCGACCAAGTGAGACGTTGTTTGAGTTTCACTGCTTTCAAAACATGCATAAATTCAGTAAATTCTAGGAAGAGCATTATACTACCACGTGGCATGCTTCACTTTTGATGAAGACGACCCAAACGATGCGCGGTGCGGAAGATTGGAGGTCTAAGAGATCTGGGATAAACTTCTTCAAGAAGGATAGCATATCAGGGCCTTCAATATTTTCCGGAAGACCATAAAGGCAAAGGTTGTTCCTTCGATTTCGATATTCAATGTCTTCAGTTTTTTAGTTTCAACTTATGGATCTCTTGCTCCAGTAGAGGAATTTTTGTAGTAATATCTTGAAGGTCTCCCACACATTGTTCCAATTCCGACACCTTTCCCTCCATAACAATCCATTGGGTCTCTATTTGTTTCAACTTTTCATTGGTAGTAGCCATAAAAGGTTAAAGCCCACATATCTCGTCTAAACTAGAGTCAAGTACCAGATTTTTTGAGGAGAGAATAGGGGAAGGTGGTTGATATTTGTGTCTTTTGGGTTTTGAACCTGAAGAAGATGGTTTAGAGGTTGTGTGAGGATCGCTGGACTCTTGGCTTGCTGAGAGGAGTGATGAGTAGTATATAGAATAAGGTGGAGCTGTCCCATACACCAATGGAAAAGCAGGTAAAGTCAATGAACCTCCAAAAATCGATAGGCAAACTGGTAAGAAATGGAGGGGTAGAAGTAACGAATATTAGTCACTGAAAAATGCCCTAAAAAATCACCCCAATGAGGAGAGGAACCGCTACCACAGCAAAATATCTAGTACCTGCAGAAGTGCAATAGATTACACTGTCAAAACATAGAGACGAAGAAAAAAAAAGCTCTCTTAGTGTGCAAAGTTGAGGTAAAAGCACCCTGAAATATAAACCAGGTTGATTGAAGAGCCCCCAATGGTTAATTGCTGAGGGGTTGCCAGTAAAATCATTTTTTAGCGTATGGTGTCATAATTAGCAGCCACAAACAGAGGACCATATACAAAGCATGGTCCTGAAGTCAGCCCAAGACTGTATGGCATCAGAAATTATGTACGGAGCCCAGCTGTGAGGAGAAAACGAAGTGCGAGTGCCGCAATTCAAAATGGCGGGCACTTGCGTTTCCAGAGGGGGAAAAGAACGCCGGGGCTCCTGGGCTCAATATTAACGCATGGAAAGCCAAAAAGGTTTTAATAACTCACTGCCAGATAAGGCAGGCAGAAGCGGCGTCGGAGACCGAAGGATTCCGCAATGAGAGGCAGTTTGAAGATCAGAAGATTCCCGTTCAAGCGGAGCTTGCGACGGGACCGCCATGATGCTTCATCGTCCAAGCCATGCCCCCTTGTGGTGCAAGACTTAATACTAATTTTTTTTAGCAATAACATTCACTTGTAAGAGTTACTCCCTATTCCCTTTTTGTGGAGTGGGGTATGTGCAAGTCTATATCTTTGAGTAACTTTACACTTCATGTTTGTGAATAACCAAAAAGTAACAGTAAATTTATAGATGGAGTTTACTCACAAGTGTAACTTACCTTTGTGAATATCCTTTTTATGCACTTTTTAAGGAAATGAGGAAGTCTGTTTGATCTCATAAGCTGAAAACATGCCGTTTTAGCACCATTAATTCTAAGGTCTATGGAATGTTTTGCGATTTTAAAATATGTTTTTGATGCTATGGTTTGAAATATTCTGTTAAATGTAAATAGAGTTTTATTTAATGTCAATTTTTTTAATCAATCTGTCTCAATATATTTTGGGTTGAGATTTTATGATGTGTAAAAACATCCCCTACATCTATTTTAAGATGACGTCCATGATAATGATGGTAAAGCACAACCCTTATAGTGTTACTGCACCTATGCTTTTACCATTTTACTATTAATGGCTTTCCCTATTATTAGAACTGGCCTTTCCATAGTACTAAAGTTCCCACTTGAATACATCATTCTAGCGTTAATTAGATACAGTTCACTTTCTTTTCTTCATTTCTGACAGAAATTGTAAGAATTCATTCACATTGTAAATGTAAATGTAAATGTATTGCGACTTATATAGCGCACGTATCACCCGAAGGCATCAAGGCGCTTGCCTTGGGAACCCGTCCTGGATTTTTCCCTGTGAGATAACCCCTACTGGGCATCCCCAAGGTGAAAGCCAGGCATCTTGCAGCGGGTGGGCCGCCGTAGTGGAGATTAAGCAAGCTATTGCCCAGAGTTGCAGCATGGGAACCCATGATTAGAGTAGGCACCGAGGCGAGATTAAGCAAGCTATTGTCTTCAGTTGCGTACACTGGTCCCACAAAAATGGGAATTATTACAATGGTTGGTGCAGCTCACCAGCAGTCACAGTTTGAATGTATTAACTGGATTATTAGCAGATAAAGTAGAGTAGCCTAGCTTAAGTAGGCTGGAGATGAACGTACCAGTTGGTCAAAAGTAGATCCCAGCAATAAGAACCCATCCAAATTGTGGCATCAAAAGGGGTGCCATATGTCTCTGAGCTGTGTACAGGTAGTCAAGACCAGCATCTAGAAAGCCACACTGATGACACCTGTATGGACTGATTCATTTACCACTAGTCTATTTCTCAGTAAATCACTCCATCCGCATTTCCTCACTTCCTGTAGTATCGGGTTCCCAAGGCCTACATGCTCCGAAGATAACCCACTTACATTCAAGAACTGTTGGCACGGAAACTGAAAAATTCAAAGAACAAGTTTATTAAGACCCCATGGGGTGGTGGTACATTCCTACAGCACCCTTCGGTAATGCAAGAAGTATCACACCGAACATTGGTGTGACCCGTTCTTTTATACAGTATGCAGGTAATAAAAAGATAGGCGGTACAAAGTTACAAAGCAGTATGTACATATATGGTCATTTTTGGAACACAGCCAGCTCATTGGAGGGGTTACAACTCCGCTGGTCAGTTTGGCGGCACATTCCTGAGGGGTGACTGGTCAGTGGGGACTGCGCATGTACAGGCTTGACCAGTACTAAAAATAGCCTGTTGCTGGGCAAACTCGAGTGGTCAGTGGCACGGACAACGGACTGAAGGGCACGCTGGCCACGAGGCCGCTTATGACCTAAGATGGCCGCCGTAACACACAAAATGGCGTTTCCAAGTATAGCCAATTTAAGCGGGAAAACGTGTAGCACAGCTAAGCGCTAACTCGGCCATTGTCAAATTACGACAGACGACCCTTTTAGCGTTTAGCTGAAGCTACCTCATAGTGAACATAATCAGGGTGTTCATCTTCTATATCAATTAGCATTATTTGAGTTACTTCCTTATGAAGCATCATTTTGTCGTGAGCAAGAGCTCGTCTTGATGGTATGCGAGCCGATAAGCACATAGAACACAAAGTTGGGCCACATTGAATACATAAGCATACAAAGAACAGCATCCCCACAATGATGCATAAAATCGTGAGCAGTTTCCAACCCCAAGTGGTAAGCATGGACCAAAACCACCCTGAAAGAGTCCAAGTTCCATTGTCCGGGTGTATTTCAGCAGCTATCTTATGCAATTTAGAAATGGCATCATAAACAGATGGAGAATTGTCAGGTACGTATACACAGCAGCTGCTTCCGATAATTCTACACGCCCCCCCACGGTCAGCCAAAACTACATCTAAAACCATTCTATTTTGGAGTGTAACAATCCTAGAAATCTGGAGTTCTTCCGTAATATTCCCAAGTGCAATAGCAGTATCATTGGCTACAGCCTCAACAACACGGGTCAATCGTCGTATTTTCCGACTATTCAGAGCGGCCCCAACAAAGGAAAATAGTCCCAAATTAAAGTCTACATATTGCTGTAAGGCAGTATCGATCTGGTCGATATCGTCCAAAACAACAGACCGTTTAACACGATTCAAAACAAAGTCATGATACAAAATATAATCATTATGGTACATTGGCGGGGCGATGAATACAGGGGGTAATACAAAAGATACATAACAAGTGCCTAACCATCCCAACGGAAGCTGATGATAACCCTTCGTTCCACAAATGAAATAAGTGTTGCGAGATGCTACAAACGATATGCCATTCGGGCTGTCAAAGGTAAGTGTGGTGTTGCATTCACTTTTCCCCACCGGAATTGTACCTTTATTGCATATACACAAATCGGCTTTAGTAGCAATGACATTAATAACATGTGAGGTAGATACATTGATGTTCCGTTGATTGCTGTAAACACGTGGGGCAGATGCGTTATCGGGGCGGTACTCCTCCCACTCAAATCGAGTACCCTCAGCTCGTGGATACCCATCCCTGTCGTGATAACAAATTTTATTCAAACGGAAAAGCACCCCCCTTTTGTTGGCCATCTCAAAGTGAAGAGAAGAGTGTACCAGGCATTACAGGATCCATTATGTGAAAACGGGAGAGGAATGAGCGGAGTGCCCCCTTTCTTCTGGTGCCCAGGCAACATCCCACACACCCAACAATTAGACGTGTTTGTCATGTTATGCGTATGATGCAGAATCTGAATATAGCTATTGTTCAAATAAGTCTGTCGGTGCCGTTCTTCATGATAGGGCAATGTAAAGTGGAAATGTTCAGATGGAGCCGGGGTAGTCAGCAGCAAATGTTCACGGGCAGGCACCACAAGTTCAACTACCCAAGCTATCACAGCTATTACCACAATTGTCAAAACAAAAAGGATGGCACCGAGTATTCTTTTGTCTCGTGATGCGGAAGACGCCATAGTTCAAAAAGTTCTTAATGTCTCAAATAGTTCAAATTGTTCACAAAGTCTCAAATATACATATGTATATACCTAAAAAGGAAAAATACGGTGCTGAGCTCCGAGGTAGCCGTTGTTTTCTTCTCCGGGGTCAAGACGGGTGTCGCTACTCTTGGCAGAACTGATCCCCCCCCCTTGAGATTCCCGGTCTCCGTTTCACAAACCCCAGAGCGGTAACCAACCAGTCTCGAAAAACCAAAAATTCTTCTTTATCGTGGCCGCAGATTATAGCGCTCTTGTCCAGAAACAGTGTGGTCCGGGAAGGCTCCCTCAACTTCGGCCGATGTCACAGCTGGGCTCTTTTCTTTCTCCAAAATTTCCTTGTAGTCGGTCAACACAGCAGGATTCACCAGATCAGGAGAGACACGACGGCAGTGGGTTGAGTGCACCCACCGCTTTCTATTGGTGACTCGTACAGCTGTTCGAGTCGCCAGGAGGAGCTGCTCGGGGCCACGCCACCTCGGTTCCAAGCTGTTCGCCCTCTCAAACGACTTTATCATCACAAAGTCGCCAGGATGAAGATCGTGGGCCTCTCCAGTAGAGTTGTCAGGGAGCGCTTCTCGAACCTGTTGATGAATAGAAAGTAAATCATTTGTTAATCGTGCCAAATAATCGTTCATCAATATGCAAGGCACATCATGTATCAATCGCGGCTTGGGCACCCCCCAAATATTCATAGGCCGTCCAAACACCACCTCATACGGTGTGAGGCCAGTTCTCGAGTGGGGCACTGATCTAAGCGAGAGCAATGCTAGCGGTAAGGCGTCCGGTCACTTCAATGTCGTGGACGCCACAATTTTAGCCAGTTTAAGTTTCAACGTTGCATTATACCGCTCAACCAGACCTGCCGACTGAGGGTGGAATACAGCATGAAACTTCTGCTGAATTCCCAAACCCTTCAACACATACTCCACAATTTTCCCAACGAAATGAGGCCCATTATCGCTCCACAAAAATTTACAAACTCCAAATCGAGGGAAAAACTCCTTAAGCAACACCTTAGCTGTTGTCAGAGCTGTATTGTCTTTCGTGGGGAAAGCCTCAACCCATTTGCTAAAAGCACATACCACCACTAAGACATACTTCAGGTTGTTGCAACGCTCAAGCTGGATATAATCCATTTGGAGTACCTCGAATGGTGCAGAAGGTGGAACGAACCCTCCTTTCGGAGTATGGGTCCCCTTTGCAGGATTATGCTGCAAACATATCAGGCAGGTCTGCACTACTCTCTTGGCAGTATTTCCAATCTCGGGATGCTCCCAAACTTGTGTTAACAGTCGAGTGATTGCCAGAGCCCCCACGTGCGCCAACCCATGTGTCATCTGAACCATCGCTTGCAAGTAAGCTGCAGGTAGTTTCCATCTCTCCATGTCCTTGCTTCTCCAACAACCTTCATCATCTAGCACCCCATCCGCTGCCCACGCCGCAAGTTCTGATTCCGTAGCTGATTTCTGAATGTCTAGTATCTCTGCTCTAGCATCATACCATCGCTCAGCCTGTGATTGTGTCACGTACATGGGGGAGTCAGTTCGGGACATAGCCGTTTGTCTCGCTATGCTGTCCGCAAAGGCATTTCCCTGACCCACTTTATCGGTAATCTTTTTATGGGCACTGCATTTTATTATCGCTACTTTCTTTGGACAAAGCAACGCATTTAGGAGATCACGCACTAGTTCTCCGTGCATAATGTGTACTCCGTGAGAGGTCAAAAACCCACGCTCTCTCCATAGTAGCCCGAAGTCATGTGCTACTCCGAAGGCGTACCGGCTGTCTGTGTATATATTCACACATAGGCCAGCACTCAATTCGCAGGCTCTTGTCAAGGCTATCAGCTCTGCTGCCTGAGCCAATTTCTGTGGTATTCTAGCTGTTTCCACCACTGTCTTAAGTGTCGTGATCGCATAGGCTGCGGAAGTCGTGCCATATGGCAGCCTCAAACACGATCCATCAACCCACAGTTCCCCATCCACATCTGGAAGTGGCATATCCTGTAAGTCGACACGACCCTTTGTCTGTTCCTCGGTCAGGAAAACACAATCATGATGTTTTTCTTCCTGACCCTCCTCGACCGGATAGGGCAATAAAGTGGTAGGGTTCAGGGTAGCGCATCTTTTCAGTGTGATATGTGGCGCCAAAAGTGTAAGCTCATATCCTGTTAACCGTGCACTCGTGAGATACTGGGTTTTCGTCTGATTCAACAGGGCATCAACTGCATGGGGAACTAACACCAACAATTTGTGCGATAACACTATTCCCTCACTCTGTCGTATAGCTACCGCTGTTGCTGCAACTGCTCGGAAACACCCAGGTAACCCTCGTGCTACAGGATCAAGAATGGCTGAGAAGTACGCACATGGCCTCTGCTTGTCCCCGTGTACTTGCACTAACACTGATAACGCGCACCCATCTTTCTCGTGCACGTACAATGTGAAAATCTTCGTGTAATCTGGTGTGCCTAATACGGGAGCAGAGCAGAGGGCCTGTCTCAATTGTTCAAAAGCATTTTGACATTCATCTGTCCATTCAAGGGGCATTGGTGTAGCTTTGGACAGTAACGCTAGCAAGGGTTTTATTATGTGCGAAAACCCCATGATCCACTGCCTACAAAAGGACGTTAACCCTATGAAGGCGCGTACATCTCTCTGTGTGCGGGGGACTGGTGTGTCTAAAATCGCCTGAATTCGATCTGATGTTAATGCACGCCCCTCCTTAGACAAAAGATGACTGAGGTAGGTCACCTTGGGTCTACAGTATTGAAGCTTTTTCTTAGAAACCTTGTGATTATTCTGTGCCAGAAAAGAAAGCAACGCAATCGTACTCTCCTCACATTGTGCATAAGAATCTGCAGCAAGCAGAAGGTCATCCACGTATTGGATAAGGACAACCCCAGACTGTAACTCAAAGGAATCAAGCTGTCTTTTCAAAGCCTGGCTGTAGATACTCGGGCTCTCAGTGTAACCTTGAGGAACACGACAAAATCTATACGATTTATTATTTAACGTAAAGCCAAACAAATATCTGCTATCAGGATGGACAGGGATAGAAAAGAACGCATTTTTCAGGTCAATTACACTAAAGGTCGTTGCCGTTGGTGGCACCAGTGTAAGCAAGGTCGTAATGTCGGACACCACTGGGTATTGGGGAATGACAATTTTGTTAATTTCTCTCAAGTCAATAATAAACCGATAGACTTTGTCGTCAGTATCTCTCTTAAGGATCGGAAGAATAGGGCTGTTACAAACATTATAGGGAACCTCCTCCACCACTCCTGCAGTTATCAAATCTTGAACAATATGTGTCAGGGCAATTTCACCTTCCCTCGAAATCTTATACTGTGGTACCCGTGGCAGAGAGGCCCCCTCCTTAACAGTAATATGAATAGGTGGAATACGCATCTCTCCCACATCCGTGTCTGAGGTCGCCCATAACGTGTGCGGGAGAGAGGCTAAAGCTGGAATGTCTAGTATAGTACAAAACCTATCCGAATCAGGATAATTGTCATTCAGGATAACCCGCACTCCCTCAGGAGCGCACCGTATCGTTGCTCGAAAATATTTAAGCAAATCAATGCCCAGGATATTATCTGGTGTATGGGGCGATAGCAAAAATTGACCAAAACTGAAAAATTTGTCAAGGCAAAGTGCAAGGGGTTTTGACAATGGGCTAGGGGAGGGTGTGCCATCAAACCCTACACATGTTATCATTTCGCCAGACAGGGGAGCCCTCGGAACCAAGTTTTTTGACAAAGCGCTACGAGTAGCTCCTGTGTCGACTAGAAATTGATCAGTAGAACCCAAAATGCCCGCTGTTACATATGGACCCTTCTGATCTACCGGCACTTCAATTGATTCCGTACCCCATCCTACGCAGTCCTATGCATGCACATAATCCTGGTGCTTAACGTTCTCACCCTCCGATATCTGATATTGGTTTCGTCTATCAAAAGTATTTTGTTCATCCTGGCCACGGCCCCTCTCCTCAGCCCTTCCACGATCACCTCCACCACCTCTTGCTCCCGTATAACTTCCTCTCGACCTACCACCTCCACGACCATACTGACTACGTTGTTCACGAAGTACCGGACAATCGTCAGCCCAATGCCCAAACTCTTTACAATACGCACATTGATCCTCCGCTATATCCGTACGACCATACGACGTATTGCCTCCACCTCGTCTACCTCTATCATTCCCTCTACCCTGTGTTCCACGAACCTGTGCCAACATCACCTTCGTTTTTAATTCTTTCGCTTTTTTATCAACACTTTCTTTAGCCTCCAACTCCTGCCGCTCATAATACTGAGCCATAGTTAACAAAGACGCAGGGGTCGCCGTGGCCCAGGAACTCTCACTCGATTTCAATCGCTTTGCAATCTCCGGTAAGAGATTAGCCACATACTTATCTACAAACAAATGCCGACCCGTATCGTCTGTTAACGATTGACCACTGTAATCATGAAACGCCTCTTCGAAGCGTGTAAAGAAATCTGAAACCGTTTCATCTGGCTTTTGTTTGCACGAAGCTAACATAGTCCAATCGATCTTTTTAGAAGGTACGAGCGTTTTTAATTTATTCAAAATAGCCGCCGGGAGGTCTAAAATCAACTGGCAGGGCTTACATGCCGGTTCCCTATCTAAATCAGCTGCATTTATTTCTTTCCTTGTTCCCCCAAGTATTGTTTCATCATTATTTTTACGAATTTGTCTCCACATATCAGGCGGAAGAATTAACCCAAAAAACAGATCTATATCGACAAGAGTCATCACACAAGACGAAATAGCCCCTTCCACCCCTTCATAGAATGCTGCCGGATTTTTGCGAAGATCAGGTAAAGAATTTTTCAACGCCATAACATCTGCTCTATTCCAAGGCGTATACACCCAGTTATATATAAAATACCCCTTCGCATCCTTTGACAGTTTATCATCATCTGTACCGTCCCCTTTTGGTGGAACATACAAAGGTGCGGCTTCACGCATAGGCATAACATGCATTGCAGAACTCTTATCTGAACCCCGGAGAGAACATTCCTTAGACTGCCCATTAGACTCCGGCCCGGACTCCTTATTCTTTTTCCGCTCGTCCCGCAATCTGGTAGTCTCATCTCGCAGCTGGATCAGTTGCTTGTAAAGGGCATCGACATCTGCAAGATCAAATATACCTTTATCCAAATTCTCACGGTGAACTGACACAACCTTAGGTTCTAGCGTATCTGAAAGTTGACGATATGCGATAACAACTTCATCTGCCAAAGTAGCCAAAAAATACAATAATTCTTGTTCTGTCCAATTACCCCTCTCAGTAACAACTTCAGACTGAGAAACAAAATTCGTATTCACTTTACGAGCCCAACTACGTAAATGTGCGGATCTCTCTGCAGAAAACCTGACACCAGATGTACCCTTCTTTCCCGGCTTATCCTGTCCTTCATCATCCAAATCTGCAGTTGGAGCCGTAGGCGAAACATACGGAGGCGGTGATCGATCTAGCAATGAAAAATCATCAATTTCATTATTAAGGACAGGATAAAGCGGTCGGCAAATAGGGAATTGACCAGTCGTTTGCAATTTACGTTCCCGTTCCTCCCTTTCTTTTTTCTCCTGAGCCTCCTTCTCCTCAAGCTGTAAAGCCTTATCACGAGCAGCCTTGCGCTGCTCTTTGTCCGCCAAGGCAACTTCACGTTTCATTCTCTCACGCACCGCTTTCTCCCACATTCGTACACAATCAAACATATTTTGTCTAGACCTTCGTTGAAACAAACATTGCTCCACAAACTGAACTTTACGCAAATCGAACAACCCATGTAGAGGCCATTGCAATTCAGGATCCGATTTAGTATACTTATTCCATAATTTACTGTACATTATAAGGGGAAGGCCAAATTTGATATACATTTCACGATTTGGTGTTCCTTCTGGGGGAGCCGGCTGTGCTTCCGCTAACCTAATTGTGGTACCAGTTCCAAGACAGCACATCCCTCGGAGTGTGCTTAAAACAGGCATGTTCAAAAGGTATCACGAAAGCTCGATACCGTATAAAATGGCACTTACAGTACTTCACACAAACGTGCCGCTCAGAGGAAAAAAACAAAATTAGAGAAACATCTCTACATGCCTGCCTATGTGAAGTGCACTACACATATAGATTCAAAGTTCACAAATTCACAAATGTTAGCTAACTCAAATCAAAGTCATAGGTCATAGAACTTCGGCAAGCGTCCGAGGACTACCGTACCGATCACAAATCATAGAACTTCAGTAAGCGTCCGCAGACTACCTTACCGATCACAAATCTTACCCAAAGCCCCAAAGGTCCAGATTCCAACTGCCAAGGTCTTTTAATCGAATCAGCCAAACGGCACTTTATCCAGCAACGCAGACGATCGAGAACTCAGTCGGAGACCGGCGCCACCTGGAAGGTCAGATCAGAAGGAAAGGAAGAAACACAGCGGGTGCCAAGACTCGGGTCACTCAGTGGCAGCGTACGCGTCCATGGCGAGTTTCCAAACCTTCGTCACGACCTCTCCTTCCGGCATCCGAGTCGCCGATGAGTCCCTTCGTGGTCGCCAATTTGTAGTATCGGGTTCCCAAGGCCTACATGCTCCGAAGATAACCCACTTACATTCAAGAACTGTTGGCACGGAAACTGAAAAATTCAAAGAACAAGTTTATTAAGACCCCATGGGGTGGTGGTACATTCCTACAGCACCCTTCGGTAATGCAAGAAGTATCACACCGAACATTGGTGTGACCCGTTCTTTTATACAGTATGCAGGTAATAAAAAGATAGGCGGTACAAAGTTACAAAGCAGTATGTACATATATGGTCATTTTTGGAACACAGCCAGCTCATTGGAGGGGTTACAACTCCGCTGGTCAGTTTGGCGGCACATTCCTGAGGGGTGACTGGTCAGTGGGGACTGCGCATGTACAGGCTTGACCAGTACTAAAAATAGCCTGTTGCTGGGCAAACTCGAGTGGTCAGTGGCACGGACAACGGACTAAAGGGCACGCTGGCCACGAGGCCGCTTATGACCTAAGATGGCCGCCGTAACACACAAAATGGCGTTTCCAAGTATAGCCAATTTAAGCGGGAAAACGTGTAGCACAGCTAAGCGCTAACTCGGCCATTGTCAAATTACGACATTCCAACTGGCAAAACTAGAATTGTATATAGCAGTAACACCCTTCCGTCTCTCTTCAGAGTCCAATTGCCCTGCCAACTCTCTAGCTAGCAGAAGGAAGGATGAGCTTCAGTGTCCACAATGCAATTGGACGGTGCTGCCCTCAGGTGAGAGGACTCTCCCATTAGCACCATAATACTACCCCCAAAGCTGGAAAGTTCTTTGCTGCTCTGTTGAACGTCCGCTCGTTGAAGAAGCATGATATGCAGGATCTGCTTTTCTTAACAGAGACAGGGATCACTGGCTCTCTAACCCCAACATAGCCACTGCCATCCCACAGGTCTATCAAATCCTTAGGAAAGACTGATCAATAGGCAGGGGAATTATCTATAAAACTAAGTTTGACTGTTTCCAAATTAATCATGGGGACTTAAAGGGAGCAGAGTATTTGGAATTCTGCTGCTCTCTGGCGTCTCATCAGTGGGCAGCTGGAGTTCTGATATATCGCCCCACTGTAACACAGAACTCCTTCTTGCGATCATTAAATGACAATTTATCATCCTGGTCCCTCAAATTTGCTCACTTTCTAGTATTGGGACATTTTAATCTCTATATGGAGAAGCCATTGTAATCGGAGTTTAAATCTCTCCTGGACACTTTATCCGCCCTGGGTCTGGAAAATTGAGGAATCTGATAAAAAAATCCAAAGTCATTTTTAAAATAGTAAATAGTAAAATAGTAAAGACATTAGTAAATCCAGAAGCCACCATGCAACACCAACAAAACACAGCCGAATGTACCAACCGGATAGCAGTTTTCTTTCATGAGAAAGTTGCATCGATTCAAACCACTCTAACTCACTTGTCACAGGATGATTCCTATGCCTTCAAATGGCCTGTTCCTGGGCTAGCCATAGAAAAATACCTCATCTCTTCCATTTTCTACCTATAACCATAGATAATTCCCTGTCAGCCATTAGGTGTTTAAAGTCGGGTTCTCCAGCTGATCATGTCCACCCCGGCTTTTGGCCAAGGTGGCTCAAGCCATCAGTCCAGCCCAGTGCCTAATAAAGTCCTAAACACATCTAGGAATAATGCCTCATAAACATAAACATGCAAAAAATCTCCCTCTACTTAAAAAGCCATCCGCCAATCTCAATGTTCCGGACAACTATAGACCTATCTATCTCCTTCCTGCTTTGTCAAAGGTGTTCGAAAAATATGTCAATTTAATGATTTCATGCCACCTTGAAAGAAACAGCATATTGCACCCCAGTCAATATGGCTTGAGATCAAACTATAGTACAGAAACAGCCTTGCTAGAGGTAACTGATTACATATCAAGGACAAGCTGTATTGTAGGGGCAAGGCCGTCTTGCTCATGTTAGATATTTCAGTGGCTTTCAACACCGTCCCTCATGACAGACTTTTAGATTTATTTATTTGTTTATATAGCACCAGAATCGACTCCCAAAGGAGTATCTAGGTGTAGCGCTATTGCGGCTAAATCAGAGACAAAAAAAGTGGTTTTGAGCAGTTTCCTAAAGTGTAGGTGGTCAAGACACTGTGCCAGGTGCAGGGGGAGCTTGTTCCAGTAGGGCCTTTCCCCCTAGTCTTGCCCTCCGAACTCGGAGAACCTCCAGGAGATGTTTGGAGCCCGAGTGGAGAGACCTAGAGGGAAGGTAGGGTATGAATTTCTCTGAGAGATAAGTAGGACCAAGATTGACTAGCGCCTTATAGATGTTACAATAAACTTTAAATTGATGACAAGAGGCAGTCCTAGGGGGCACATTAAGGACTAGTTGTACCGCCGTACTCTGGACCACCTGCAGTCTGCTGATTGAGGTCTCACTAGCAGAGATCAGCAGACCTTTACAGTAATCCAGACAGCTTAATATGAGTGCCTAAGTCAGAGTCTTCCGAGTAGATTGTCTCTAAAACATTGGAATTGGAGTGATGGTGTTAAAATAGCTAACCTCCTTCTTTGACTATAGAAGCCTTGTGGTAGGGATTCCTCCTTTTGCCTCTCCTATACAGAATACTAAGGCCGGTGTTCCCCAGGATTCAGCACTGAGCAATACGCGTTTTAATGTCTACAGTGCCCCTCTGGCCGCTTTCGTTGAATCACTTGGTGCCAAAGTGAAATTGTATGCTGACAACACGTTGCTACTTTTCTCTTGCGAAAGAAAGGGGCAGAATTTGATGGGGAAATCATTAAAACCTGTCTAGTTAAAGCATTCAACTGGTTAGCACTTACCCAATTAAAATGCAACCCAGACAAATCAGAGATTGTCTTCTTTGGAACACCACAGTCAGATATCTGGAGATCATGGTTGCCCCAAGATGTCCCTCACCAGCCACTCTTGTGAACACAGTAAGAAACTTGGGACTCAAGATTGATAGCGCTCTGTCCCTACAACCCAAATTTCAAACCCTGGTGGGCACCTGCTTCGGACTTCTACTGCTGATAACATTTCTGCTACTACTCTTGATTGAGTCCAGGAAAACAGAGGTTTAGGCGATGATCACCTCCAGACTGGGTTATGGAAACGTCTTGTATATGGGGCTGCCAGAATATCTTTTAAATAAGCTGCAAGTGGTACAGAATGCGGCCGCCAGATTGATACTCAATCTTGCCACAAGGACCAGCCTGGCTCCACATCTGAGATCACATCACTGGCACCCCGTGAGAAAGAAGATTCAGTTTAAGACACTGGTCCTGGCCCATACAGCACTACATGGTAATGGTGCAGTATATCGTAGAAAGAGGCCCTCTATATATTTGCCCGCTAGGGCACTTAGTACGCCTTTTGGCCATTTGGCAACCATCCCCAAGATCCACTGCTCTAGAATCAGGGCTGGATCTTTCTCTTATCTTGGGCCCAAGGCCTGGAATCAACTTCCACTGGCACTTCGGGCCAATCCGGAACTCTCCATTTTTAGAAAGAACCGAAAAATGGGGTTGTTCAGCATTTGAGGATGTTCTTCATCCAATAGTTTGGTATTTAGAGAAACATGTTATCTAGCACCGGGACACTCCTTGGAGTAGGCGTGCGCTCTACAAATGACGTTTGATTCATTTATTCATTTCAATGGATGCTGATGAAACCCCATAACAGAATAATAGGCACAAGTGACAATTGCCAGAACATATCTGAAGGTTCTCACACTTTCCAGTGTCGAGGTAAGACCCAAAACATTATAACAACACTGCAACGGGTGCGTGCTGATCCTGCTATCTTGTATAAACTTTTAATTATTTATTTTTAGACTATCTTGCATTGTCCTTATTGACTCTAGCATTCCACTGCACCTCCTGGAGTGTTAACCTTTTGAAGTTGTCAAAGGGAGAGTCAAAGAGTACTTTTCCAGGCCACTTCAGTTTGTGATTAGCTCAAGATGGGTGCGTGAAACCTCAGTTAGAGCACGTGAAGCTCTACAATTTCCCTTCCACACTGACCTTTTATTCACTTCCTGAATAAAACATTCGCTCAAAGAATGACGTTGACCAGTATTACTGTGCATTGAAATAGTTTCTTTAATTCTTGTTAAAACTGAAGGATTATGAGATTTTGAGGAATACCGGGGCTTATTATCAAGGACCGGTGTTAAAACTATCGCAGTTTTATCGACAGGAAACTGCTGATAAAACAGCGATAATGGGCTTGATAATATGCCCTTGTTAATTCCCATAGAAGCCCATGCTAACATCAGAACATGGGCTTCTAAGGGAAATAACAAGGGCGTATTATCAAGCTCATTATCGCCATTTTATCTGAAGTTTCCTGCCGATAAAACGGCGATAACTTTAACACCGGTCCTTGATAATATGCCCCACCATGTGGGAAGTGGATTTATCGTCCCAGTTGCAGCTTGACATTCCCTGCCATTTTGCACAGGCAACATCCCCGCATGAAATATCCCCGACAATGTGGTGTCCCAGCATAATTTTGATGTGATCAGCACGCCCTGTTAGATGCTCGATCTAATTAAAGACCACTCGTAATGAGAGCATTAATGGCACTCTATTTAATGACATCTAAATACTTAAGTGATGCCTAGACCTTAGCAGAAATTAAGCTTGTGAAGTGCAGGTTGGATTCAGAAGTTAGTCGCCTTTAGCTTCCTTGCCATGTGATATAGAATACCATTAAACAGAAAGTAAAAGTACATTTGTTCCATTGGAATACTTCATTACATTTTTATTATGAGAACAACATTTGCGATAAACCATCCCTGATGTTGGGTAGGGGCAACAATATTGAAAACAAAATATTACCTTGCAAGGTTATTGACTCCTCAACGTCGACAAACGCTATATATCGCCTAGCTCAGTATATGTGAAGTTAGGAACAGTAGATCTATTTTTCTAAATACCTACCTTGATACTATTGTTATAGTTGGCATTTTGGACTTGTTACTGTTGCAGGTCGATATTTTTGTGGTTGATATTTCGACATGCAACCAGTCACCACCAGAAAAACCATAAAGCAAACTGCTGATTTGAAGCATACTGTGTCTAACAACAAGCCAGCCATGCGTGTACCAATTAAAGAACTAACTCCCGGATGGAAATCCCTTGATCTTATACCCAACTGTAGAATTTTCAATTTTAAAACACAATCCCAGCTGCACTTGATGTGCGGTTGCCCTGGACTCTCACAGTGTCCTCAGAAGCTTATAAAGCCAATGTGGCTATGTAAAAGAGTTCGGACAGGGGGAGCGCGCGTCAGCAGCTGCAAGATGGCCGCGTCCTGAGGAGGCTCTGCAGAGTCGGCGCTTTTCTAACCACGAAGGAAACACTTTCTGCCCCTGTTCCTGCCTTTCTCCAGAAATATCGACGTCGGAAACAACCTGGAACATGGTGGAGTGAGTTCCGACTTCTGACACGTTCTACGAGGTGCATTTTGCAGCTCTGGGTGCTTGTTCTTCATTCACGCGGCCGCCATTTTGAGTGATCTACCGGAGGTGAGTGCACTCGGTCATATGGCAATACCGCGCTCAACTTTCTCCCTCAATGCGCATTGACTGACTTTGCTTTCAAGCTTCTGCTACGTTTTGTTCCCTAACTTATGTAATTTTTACAAAGCACACATTTTCTTCTCTTTAATACGGCTAACATTACGGCGGTCGGAGTTGCATTCTGCCTTTCTGTGCATCAGGAGCAGCGCAACAACTGTTTTCCTCACGAAATGGAGCTTATTTGAATATGGCTCCTACTATTGAGAAACAGCAACACTATTCTACTTTACTTTTCGCCTCAATGTTGTCGACTGTTTTTTTGGTTTAACTAGTGCAAGCAGGTTCCTTTTTTTTCCAGCTCTGTCAGAATGTGTGCTAATTGACTTTCCTGCATTTTTTCTATTTTTAGAGGCCACTACATTCATATGTCAGGCTGGTACTTGCTATAATGTTAAGCCTTACCCTTGGACGGATGCTAATTCTTTTTATGTCCATGAGGGTCTCCTCTGTTATTTACTTGGTGACCCTTTCACCGTCCTTCTGCTAGAATGCCTCTTTGTACCAGCTATTTCACTTTTGGCCTCTATCTCATGTGTCTGGATCTGTTTTCTGTTCAGCTTTTTCTCTAATTTTTCCAATATGGAGCTCGCACATTCCACTAAATCACTTATTGCCTCTGGATCTGCTTCTGGGGGCTGTAATGATTCTTCAAGAAATAACAGTAAACGTCTAAAGAAAGACCCTTTTTCACCAACTAATTCTCCTCTTCCTATTACGCTAGAAGACATTATGGATGAACTGCGACTTATTCGTCCATTTATGGCAGATGCTACTACCACTCTTCAAAGGATAGAGGAGAAATGGTCTGGCCTGGACATAAGATTATCTGATGTTGAGCAGTAGATAAGTGATGCTCAGGACGTCATGGCAAAATATAAGACTCTTACTTAGGAAGTTAAGTGAGGATTTGCAAAATTGTAATCGGCGCAATAATTTATGAATTTATGGAATACCAGAAGGTTCGGAAGGATCTGACATGATTCTCTTCTTGAAAACTGAAGTCTTGCAAATTGCTGGTCTCCCAAATCCTGTTGACTTTAATATTCAAAGAGCTCACAGATTAGGTCCTCGAAATGCATCTACTAAACCAAGAGGTATCATTGCCTACTTTCTGCTATACTCTGACCTAATGTCTGTTCTTACTGCAGCCAAACAACACAAACAGATGTTCTGGTCAGGTCATAAAATCTTCTTCAGTCAAGATGTGTCCAAGTCCACTGCTAATAGACACAAGGAATTTTTAGACCTTCGGCCGGCCTTGAAGTCAATGAACGCTCACTATGGTCTCATACATCCTTGTTTCTTTAAAGTGATTTATAAAGACAGAACTTTTTCTTTTGATGATCCAGCTGACCTTCGGAAGTTCACCCATACTCACCGAGAGGAGCAGATAGAACTCAGCAAGCATCAACTGTTTTAGTTCTGATCGTATAAGTTTAATTCCTGTTTTCCCTTTCAGACCAATGTAATCTTCTTATACTTCAGCTAATTGTTATATGTTTCTTTTGTCTTTTTCAGGTTACCTTGTGTTATGATCATGGATTTCCGCGTGTTTCATTTGTTTGTTTACTAGTCTGGTGTATTCCATTGCTATGTTCCCCAACACCCTGGTAAGCTCCCTTTTACATTGTTTTATATTGTCTCATAGTCTCCTTGTCTAATATGTCTCGTTTGGCTTCTTTATCCCTTCATGCCCATCTAATTCAATATTGTTGATTCTGGCCTTGTTTCTCTCCCAGTGATACGGTCGTCTTGGTTCTTGTTTCCCACCCCCCTTCCCTCTATATTGCTTGTTCTTCTTGCATAGAATATTATGGCTAAAGCCCCTTGGCTTCTTGTCATCTTCTCTTTCTTCATCCTTTTGGGAGATGCTGCTCCGGACTATCCTTTTCTCCCATTGCTCTCTTTTTCTTCCCTTCCTTTTCTCCTCTTCTCCCATCAGTGAATTTTTTTCCTTCTCCTTTTACCTCATTTATTTCTTTAAGCTTTCTCTCCCTTTTCAACTTAATCAGTCTAATGTATTCTTATGATTGTTGTACCTTTTCTTATTTCTTTCTCCTTGGCAACAGTTTTCTTCCTTACATTTTATTACACTTTCCGTTTTCCCCTTCACTCTGCCCTATTAACTTCTACTGCTTTACTGCTTTGTTTTGGGTCTTGCAGTTGTGGTGGCTGCAGATATTATCTCTTTATCCCTTTCATCTTTTATGTGTTCTTCACTTATTAATCATCTATTCACACTTTTTCTATTTTCTTTTTTTCTCTCTTAATTGTTTTCAGCTTGTTTTCCTATTCTCTTTTCACTTTCTATTATGAGTGGTCTTCGCATCAGTCAGTCAGTCAAAAGTACTTTATTCGGTTCATTTCAAAAACCATAAAAGTATACAAACATCAAGAATCAGGCCCATTATATTCATTAATTAAGAAATACAATTTACAAACCTCACATTAACAGTTTTTTAAAATGTATATATACAAACTTCATCACAATTGATTTGGGTCGAAGACTTTTGACCGAACATTAAAAAATACTAAGCACCCTACCTCCAAGTGAGTTTTTTACCCAAACGCATGATCGTCAAAAAGGTAGAAACATTAAAAAATTCCCAAATGTTTGACAACAACTGAAGGTATAAAAGGGCTGGTTTAACCTGCCTGAATCCTTTGTCTTTGATCAATGGGAGAATTAATTTTTTCCTTATTGTGGTGAAATAAGTCCAAAATAGAGAGGCCGTCACAAGGACAAATCTCCAAATCTATAGCCTTGGTCCAGCCTTGGCGTCCTGTGAGAAGGAGATGGAATTTATTTAACCTGAACTTCGTTAACAGAAATCTGTGGTTAGGGTTCTTTACCACTCTGAGGTATAATTCCATCTTACCGTAATTTACGAGCAGCTGATGCGCTCTAACAGTTGGTTTAATCAGTTCTTTGTTTTCTCTTTCTCTTTCTAGACCCTTGATGAGCTTATAGGTTTCCTTTGCCCACTTTACATCCCCCATAACTAGTTTGTTGGGCTGGCTGAACAGTTCAGGACGCCCTAAAATGCCAGCCAACCTTTTGATATAGTGCAACCATGGGATGAAATCAAAGTGGTCAAGGGCTAAACAATCCTTCAACACCTCATGATTAAGCTCAAGGTCAGGATTCAACCACACTCCAATCCATTTCAACAATGGGGCCAAAGCTATTCGGTCTGCCAAATATTCCAGCTCACATTCTTGATGGGCAATATAGCCAGGTGTAGATTGGGGAACCGATAAAATACTCTTTAAGAATTTGTCCTCTATGGCTTTTAGCAGCCTAACATCCTTAAAACACCATAAATCAGCACCATACATGGCTATGGAAATACATTTGGCGTCATAAACTTTTAAAACAGCCTCCAGAGGTTTCACGCCAAGTTTTCTCGCAAAACTACATGGAATGTTAAGGGTATTTGAAATCCTGTTAAAAAGCAACGTGTTTTGTCTCACCTGGCTCGATTGAAATGTCAGGTAGCTTTCTTGCAGGAAACACATGTAACTTTGCAAGATGTATCTTCACTGCGTAAACAATGGGTAGGAGAAGCTTTTTGCTCACCCGCAGTTAAATAACAAAAATGGTGTTGTCATTTTATTTCATAAATCGTTGTCTGTTCAAGTACAAAATGAAATTCATGATTCTAACGGTAGATGGTTGTTTCTAGATAGTATTTTTAACAATGTTCATCTTTCCTTATGTAATTTATATGGCCCTAATGGCATTGCTTTAACCTTTTGGAATGACTTTTCTTCACTTCTCTCCTCTCATGTGTCTGAGGACTTGATAGTAGGTGGTGACTGTAATCAACTCATGGATCCCTTTCTGGATCGAAAATCACAAGCACGATATGTTCCCAATTAAGCAAGGACAAATTTTGCGATTTTTGTTTTTTTGCGCGTTCGCGGGGTTTTTTGCGTGTTCGCGGGGCTTTTTGCGTCTTCGCGAGCCGCTTGCATAGCGAAGTTACCCATGCAGTCGTTTATGGGAGAGGGAGAGAGAGATAGATAGATAGATAGATAGATAGATAGAGAGAGAGAAAGAGAGGGAAAGAGAGAGGGAGAGAGAGAACGAGAGAAAGAAAGAGAGGCCGGATCTCTGAAGGGCCAGATTCCTGAGTTGCCCCTACAGAACATACAGCTTTTTATTTTTAGCAAAATGCATATGAAAATTGTGCTGTAAAGGTCTCTTTTAGTTTAACCCCTCCTGACAACTCAAAATTGGTGTATTTGCCATCCTCTCCCTTCTTCCTGTTTTTTATGTCTGTAAGTGCTTCCTGATGAGGTTTAATTCCTTGGACAGGTGCCTCGTTGCCTACTTGTAACTTTTCTCTGACCCTGCTTCAAGGGTCAGAGCAGGGTCAGAGAATAGTTGCAAGAAGATAACGAGGTGCCAGGAAGCAATTAGCAGCAGGTGTCCAAGTTGAAGTTAATTTGTTTGTAACCCTTTTGTAAAAGGTTACAAAGAAATTAAGTTCAACTTTTGCACCTGCTGCTGTAACCCTTGCTTGGCTGAAAATTCGTCCCCGCTGATTCGTGGATTTTACCGCGATTTCGCGAGATTCGCGGATCGCGAAATCGTGGAAAATCCGCAAATTCGCCCGCGAAACGGATTTTACGCCCACCTTATTCCCAATAAGATGCAAAAATCGTTCAATAGATCCATCTCTTCCAGAGGCCTTATAGACTCATGGAGAATATCCCATCCCGACTCCCTTGAGTTTTCCTTTTTTTTCTCCAGCTCATGCATCACACTCCCGTATTGATCATATTTTTCTCTAACACCATGCCTTTCAATTTATGACTAATTCTGAAATAGGGTCTATTCTTATCTCAAACCACGCCCCTGTCATATTAGATATGGACTATCCCTTCCCCTATTTCCTCTTTCTCGCCGCTGGCGTTTCAATAATTCACTACTTCTTGATCCCCAGTTCACTGTCCACTTCACACTCTTTATGGATGAATTTTTTCGTAACAATCTTAACACTGCCTCAGACTTTAACTTTATTTGGGATGCCTTTAAGGCTCCTGCTAGAGGCTGCGTTATAGACTTTGTTTCCCGAAAGAAAAAAAAGGCCTTCAGCCAATCATCTCAAATCCTGAAACAAATTAAGGAATTTGAACACCTTTATTTTACCACTAACTCCCCCGACACATAATCTTCTCTCATCACAGCGAAAATGCAATATAATAAACACCCTGGGACTCTGCTTCTAATCAACTTCTTAAATTTAACGCTAAACTGTATGGTGGAAGTAATAAAGCAGGCAAATCACTTGCAAACTATCTTAAAATTAAAAAGCAAAAATCTAAGACTGTTACCATCAAAGATTCTCAGGGAGTCTCTCAGTCCATAGATGATAAAATCCTTGATTGCTTTGTTCAATATTACTCTTCCCTTTATACTCCAGAATCTAATCCTTTTCCTGAGAAAATTGATTCTTTTTTTCAATCTATTCCTAAATCTCCTGACAAATCTGCAGATCTTACCTCCCTTAATGTTCCCATTTCAGAGAAGGAAATAGTTACTGCTATCACTCTTCTCCCTAAGGATAAAACACCCGGATGGTTTTACAGTGCGCCTTTATCTTCATTTTAAGTCTGTCTTAGAACCACATCTACTTACTTTAATCAATCACTTCCTTGCCACAGGCGAATCTAGAGGTTCCTTTACGCAGGCAATGCTTTGCCTACTTCCTAAAAAGGATAAAGATCCTTCCCTCTGTAAAAATTATCGGCCCATTTCTCTTATAAATACAGATTGTAAAATATATGCAAAAATTTTAGCTATTCGTATCAAAACAGTAATCCCTGATCCAATTAACATATATCAATCTGGATTTGTCAAAGGTTGGTCTATTACTGATAACTCAAGAACTCTTCTTAATATCATACATCTTGCTTAAAAAATGGACTCCGCCGTTGCTGTTATCACACTAGATGATGAAAAAGCTTTGGATCGGGTCAATTGGGATTTTATGTTCGCAGCGCTCAGATGGCATGGTTTCAAGCCCCCCATTATTAAGTATATTTAACTATTACATTCTGCTCCTCTGACTTCTATTTGGGTTAATGGATCACAATCAATATACTTTTCTTTTCAAAGAGGAACCAGGCAAGGTTGTCCCCTTTCTCCCCTTCTCTTTATTCTTGCACTAGAACCTTTTCTGAAAAAAATGTAAATGTAAATGTATAGGCATTTATATAGCGCACTACTTACCCGGAGGGTCCCAAGGCGCTTCGACCGCTGCGAAACCCTTCCTGGCTTCCCTGAGAGATGGTCCCTTAATGGGTATCTCCAGGGTGAGACCAGGCATCCCCGGCGGTCTGGTGGGGTCGTTAGTGAAGATGAGGCAAGCTAATGCCCTGAGTTGCCGAGTGTAATCGCTGATCAGAGTGGGCACCGAGGCGAGAGAATTATCGAGTCCGCTGACCCTGGTCCAGAAACCTGCCGCGCCGGGATTCGAACCCTGGTCCCGGGCCGTCCTCTGCTCTCGGGTCTGCCGCCTCTAACCAGTGAGCCACACTACTACTACTAACAATAAAAAGTTCAACTTCATACTCTGGATTCCTTTACCACAATCTTGAAATCAAGTTTACTGCTTATGCCGATGATATTTTACTTTACATTTCTAATCCAGCCACTTCCTTACCTGCACTTTTTTCTTTTCTTCATGACTATTCCTTGGTTTCTGGTTATAAGCTCAACATTGATAAATCTGAAGTACTTCCTCTCAATGAGTTTTGTCTTTCTCACATGTTTGAGGGATCTGGTTTTGAATGGAATCCTAGGCATGTCAAATGTTTAGGTATTCTGTATGCCAATACTATTAGAGAAATCGTCAAAATTAATCATAAGGAAATACTTAAAAAATCTCTTCACTTATCGATAGTTGGTCCCCCCTTTTTCTATCTTGGTGGGGAAGACTAGCAACTGCTAAAATGATGCCACTTCCTATTGTTAATTTTTTATCTTTCTATGCTTCCTATTTTCCTTCCGCGTTATTTTTTCAAAACCATCAATCGCCTCTTAACAAAATTTTTATGGAACAATCGCAAAGCCAGGGTTTCTCTCCTTCGCCTCCAACAACCCAAGAATTTGGATGGGGTCAACTTTCCCAATATTTCTCGTTTTCATTCGGCCTTTACACTAAAACAAATCTGGCCCTTTCCTACAGATTCATCTTCCCTCCTTTAACAGTTTGGAGCTCTATAGAACTTGCACAGCTTGCTCCCTTCTCTTTCCTCTCCGCTACTCGCTTATCTCAACGCCCAAAAAGATTCATTACCCCTATATTTAAGCACTCTAAGGCACTAGTGCTTTCACTTTTTCGCTCCTTCCTCTCATCCACTAATCTTCACTTGTTAACCCCGATTTGGTACAACAAATTTCTCAAGATCAATAATAGAGCGCTCTTTTGGAAAGAATGGATTGATAAAGGTATCATTACTTACGACCACTTGCTCAAAGACAACTCTTTAAGATCTTTTCAGGACTTACGTGTCTCCTTTAACCTCTCAAACAAACATTTAGCCCATTTTATCTCACTTACACCCTATCTTCTCTTATTCTTCAGAACAATCCCCCCCACATGGCTGCATCCCCTCTCATTCTTCTGCCTGATTTTATTACTCCTTTTAGAGCTTCGGCAATTTACAAACTGCTTTCTCTTCCCACTACTGAGAGGCTCAAATCTAAACTTGAGCTTTTATGGGAGGCAGACTTATCTCAAGAAAATTCTGTACAGGTTTGGGACTCCATTTGGTCTAAACTACACACAGTTTCCCGTTTGGCCAGCACCACACAGACTTTTTTTTTTTTTACAATAGGCTTTTTTTTTACGCCTTCTGATTTACATAAATTCAAATTACTTGACTCAAAAAAGTGTTGGTCATGCTCATGTGACAATAGTGATCTCCTTCATATGTTTTTTCAGTGCCCTTTGGTTAATTCACTTTGGTCTCACATTTGGTTTACACTCAATGACATTTTATCTACTGATGTTCCCTTTGAGATTGTACATATTTTCTTGGGTGGGTCTTCCCCCGTATGGAATGTTAATTGCAATGTATGTAAATTTATTGATCTATTCATAGCAATTTTGTTTCAAATAATCACTACCAATTGGAAAGATACTTCAAAGATTTTGCTATAATGCCTGGTGGAATTTGTTATGTCATCACCACAGACTTGATCGTGCTTTTGCCACCACTGTACCCTTATTAATCAAAAAAGATTGATTATGGTTACCTCTAACTGATTTCCTTTCCAGACATGCTTCCTGATTGGTTTTATTATCCTCCCTTCTCTCTTACTGTTGTATGGTAACTATAAGTATTGATATTGCCTTTCTAGGTTTTCCTTTCCCTTTTCCTTTTTCTCCCCCCCCCCCCCCCCTTATGATAAAATACCCTTAAAAGCTCTGTTTCTTGGTATAGTACATTTACCCCTTTGGGGTTTGCGTTTCTATTGCTTTTATTTTATCTGCTGCATTATTTCCTTTTGCAGTATTTTCTTCTGTAATGATGTTTTACCTTGTATATTTCTAGTCAATAAAGGTTTCTAAACTTAAAAAAAGAGTTCCGACAGTGGAAAAATCAGTTTTGGTTCTATTTACTTGTGAGGTACCGACAGACTTGGCCAGATTTCGGAGATATACGGATGATCTGGGCACCTGACTTATTGAAGAAGAAGGTTCTGACAACACCTCAGGAGTCTTGAGTAGCAGAAAGCCATTAACCCCTTCGAGGCTAATGACGAGCTGGGCTCGTCATGGCGCTTACCTGCCGTGCGCGGATGACAAGGCCAGCTCGTCATAAAACAATGAAAAATAATAAAACCCAGCGCAGGACGGGAAAACGCCTAGCAGCCATGGGGTTAAATAGAAAACAGTCTTGCTGTTAATTTGAATAAGGTACATACTCACATGATACATTGAAGTATGTCGCAATGTTGTTTATATAACATTTTTTAATACAAATAGTATTTTTCTTACAACTGCAACCAGTTAGAATTTTATGTGAACTTTTTTGGATCTAAGATATATTGTGAAGGATTTTAAGGAATCGTGTCTTTTTTGTTTTCATTCTTATTGATGTAAGATATATTGTGAATGGTTTTAAGTAACTGTGCAATAAACGTTTTCATTCATGCTTGTTCCGTGATTTACAGAGCTGCTCGTCGGCCAGAGCTGCAACTCATATGCATAAACATTCAGATAGCTAATACACATCTTAATCTTCACAGCACGCACTGCTTTTTTGAACGCCAGCAGCTCATCCACATGATGTTCCGTAGGGAGACTGCCATTCTCCTCTACTACACAACAAGGACTTTCTGCCAGGATGCACTATTTATTATCAAGCATTACTGAGGGAATCAGGGCTTGTAGTGCATTCTGTCAGATGCAAGCCCTTTTCTTTTAAAGTGGGAACTGCTTAATTTTCAGCAGAAACTTGACAACCTAAAAAAACACACTGGCTCATTTCCAACAATGGACTCGCTGCCAAGATCCTTTAAGCATTTGTTCAAAAGATTGGAAGGTCAAAAGTACAATTGTAAGGGATGTGCTCAATGAGAGGCAGGCAGCTGGGGAGTCTGTAATTGTACAACCTGCTCTTTGCAGAAGAAAGTCGGTGTAAAATGAATACAATACAACATTCGATATAAAATACAGGAGAGGAATTCTCCACAGAGACCTCACTCAAATGCCCTCTTTCACCTTCATTTGACTGGCTTACTTAACACTTAGACTGACATTTTCGTATTAACATTTTCCAACAATGAAATCACAAATAGTTTAGGCAGGAAGTTCTGAGGGGCCCTGTCACAAAATAAGGTATGAGTTTGGTGAGTAGTAAGAGTGGAGTATACTTTTTATGTACTCTTGCATGTCTCTCTGAATCAGCTCTGAAACATCCAAATCCCCATAAGTGAAAGTGTGAAGAGCAATGCTTTATTTGAGCCGGTGAATGCAGAATGCAGCACTCACTTTTGTGGACCAGCACTAATGTGTCCTCATCAGACTTGCATCATAAGGCCCCACACCTAAAAAAAAAAGAAATAAAAGAAAAAATGTTCACATAATTTTAGACATTACATACACCTATGTAAATCACATTGTAAAAGTGCTGAAAATATTTCAAAAAATGAAATACATTTTACAGACCCAGACATCCCCATACAAATGACATTCTAAAAATATCAAAAGAGTTGCAAATAATTAGACAATTAAAAGTCTGTAATTTAATATTGAATTCCAACTGACTCTCCTTACATCTAACTCTTTTCCGCATGCTCAGATACAAATCATAAAATAATGCATAACTACAAAACCCACACTCACAACAGTTGCTGATGCCTAACTATGCAGGGCCTCATTACGATGTGACTTGGAAAGCCTCTGACCGCAGAGCAGAGGCTTTCTGAATCACATAGTGGGTTTCACTTTCGACTGCCTCATTACAATGCAGGCGGCCAACAGTGAAACCGGCCCGTCATTCCAGCTGGATTCCGACAGGTCTTGAGACCATCGGCCAGTCGGAGGCCTCACCGTAATCCTCATGGATGGCGTTTCCACCGTCGGGATTATGATGTAGGTATTTGACAGGCTTTCCATGTCAGGCTTTCCAACATGGAAAGCCTGTCAGAAAGCGACCTTGGGGGCCCCTAGTAGGGCCCCCTTCTTCCTGCAGCCTCTGGCTGGAGGCAGAGGGGATACGTATGGTTCCTCCCTGTTAATCCCTGTGCCATGTGGTAAGCACCTTGAGGTGCCTCCCACGCGGTGCAGGGACGATCAGATGCTCCCATTTCTCTATGGGAGTATGCGACCGCACTATGGGGGTCATTAGGATCGCGGACGGACTCAAGTCCGTCCGCGACACCAGAGTAGGAGGGAACATCCGCATGGGCTGCGGCGTTCCCTCCGTGCAGATTAGGATGTGACCGCCAGGGTGGCGGTCACATCCTCTATCTTTAACATTGCGGCGGGTGCAGCTTCAAGCAACGCATTTACGTGCACAAAGCGGCAGGCACCACGCGGTGCCTGCTGCTTTGTTTACGCAAATGCAGGGGGGTACCATAGGTACCCCCCATGTGCACCACCCATCCCCACTTCACCCAGGGGGCCCGCAACGGGGCCCCGAAGAGAAGGTCCGTATGTTTTTTCAGGGCGGAAAAGCAGCCGCGGAAAAGCATACATTTTACACCATCCTAATATGGCTGGCGGTGTCTGATAGACACCGCCAGCCATGTTAAAGCTTTTCCGCCGCGGTCGGAAGGCGACCGCGGCGGAAAGGCTGCGGACGGATTTCAAGACCCACCGCCATCCTAATATGGCGGTGGGTCTTTCGAGGCTCCGCATCCTCCGGGCCGGTGGTGGCTTCTGCCGGCCCGGAGGATGTGGGAAAACCGCTATCATAATGTGCGGTCGCAATGTAATACTGGGGCCAAGCCCGCCAACTGGAGTTCGGTCAGTTCCGATTCCCCAATGGTGCCACATCTGCCCGACAATATAAAAAGGTCTGCAGTGTCTTGCCACTTAAAGGGAAGAGGGCAGATGCAGAGTGTGGGCTACATTTATGTGCTTCTACTTGCAGTGATTGTCAGATGTGGTGAGCAGTCAAAATATCCCAAAATTTAATATTGACCTACACTAATATCGAAGGGACGGAAAATCGATGTTAAGAATATCGATGGACAGAATATCGACCCCAAGGTCAGTAATATTTTTTATATAGATGTAAGTAATATCGAAGTTAGTAATATCGATATCAAATATATTGATGTTACTAATATCGATATTTATTTTATTGTTATGTATTTTAATATGTATTTAATATGTATGTTATATGTGTTTTTTTAAGTGTTCTACTTGTTTTAAAATATATGTATACAATTTTTATATGTTAATAATGTTTTTTTTAATTATTTTTCTTTTTTAGTACCGTAGCGGGTTGTGGGTTTATAGGGGAATAGGGTGGGAAGTAATTCCATTATACTAAATTAATTATTAATTTCTAGGAATTATAAATTAGTTTTAATTATTTTTTGCATTTAAGTTCTGTAGCAGGTTGTGGGTTTATAGAGGAATAGGGTGGGAAGTAATTTAATTGTAATTGAGTAATATTGTATTTTCATTAATTGGTATTGATAATTATATTATTGTTAATTAATTTTCAATTGGTAATTAATTTGTATTAATTGGAAATTAATTGATAATTATATTAAGTATATTATTTTTGTATTGGAGTGTCTTGTGTGTTTATAGAGGAATGGTGTTGGAAGTAATTGAAATCTAATTAAGTAATTATTACATTTATTGTTGGGTATTGATAAATAATTTATTGGTCATTAATTAATAATTGGTAAATAGTTTAAATTTTAATTTTTTGTTATGAAACTTAATTCATTGTTGTTTTATCATTAATTGCTAATTAAATATTATTAAATATTATTTATTGATGCAGCTAATTAATATATTATTAAGTAATTATTAATGTGTAATTAATGTTTAATAATTAATATTTTTGGTATAGAAAAAATGTAATTGTTCAATATTTGTTAATTGATAATTAGGTTTTAATAATGAATATGTTTTTGGTACAAAACATATTTTTTTGTTCAAAATGTATTATTTGGTAATTAATATTTATTAATAAATATTTATTGATATTTATTATTAATTTATTGTTAACTAAATATTCATTAGTAATTATGTTTTAAAAAATTATATATTTGTATTTGTAAATAGTTTAGAATTATTTTATAATTAATTCATTAGTTATTTTTAAAAATGTATTTATTTATAAGTATGTTATTTTTAACTTCTACGCTATCCAACGCTTTCCCTACTGTTGCACTCTCTGTAGTTGGAATAGTAATTTTTACCCCTACGCTATCCAACACTTTCCCTACTGTTGCACTCACTGGAGTGGGAATAGTAATTTTTACCCCTACGCATATTCAAAGAATTATTAAAACTTATTTTAAGTATATATATTATATATTATTGTCAACAGTCAAAAAGGATTTCAATGCGCACTCGGAGGAGTATAAGAAATCACCAGTTTTATTTCATAGTTTATCGCTATGCGTTTCGACACCCGGCGGTTTCTTGATCACACGATACAATTCATGAATTACCAATGTGCATAAATAAAGTTTCAAAATACTTTGTGTAGACATAAACAAGGTACCAAATACCACTACAATGAGTCTGTAAATCAAAGCGCCATATTGGAAGGGGAAACATAACAGGGGATTTGTTAACAATTCCTTTCTACAGTAATACAACACTCGATTTAACAGTTCATTTACGGTCAAGGTGATGTAATACCCATACAGTTAATACGATAATACTCGTTATTAATTTCTTGCATCCCTGCACCGACAGGCTAAATTGTGCAGCCATATCACACCCAGCGGGTTACACTGTGCCCGAATGGTGTCCTGCAAAATAACATAACGGGAGAGGTTCTCTGCATACCCAATGGCTTAAAAAATGATGCCGCTTTACAATAACTTGGCTACCACAATTTTTGTCTATATTTAATTAAGCCTTCATGGGTTGAGCAAAAATGTATCATATCCGCATTACAAAGCGGATATTACCAAATATTATACATTATATGTATATGTATATTTAATGTTTTATTAAATTATATATATTACTTATTAATTTTAAACATTATAATATATTTTTACTATGTTTATTTTATTTATACATATTATTTAGTTTTGTTTTACATATTTGTTTCACAAAAAAAACATATTTTTACAAAAAATATTTTTGATGTTAATATCTTTTTTCTCAATATTTTTGTACTTACCATGTTGTAGATAGGATATCGATATTTTTGACATCGATATTCTTGCTCCGATATTCTTGTAGGTTGATTTTTTGACCTTCGATTTTTTGTCAGTGATCTATCAGGTGTGTATAATTTTCCTGAGGAAATCTCTGTTTTCCTAATATTTTAATGTGTTACTCTACGTGGTGTAAACAGAGATCTCAGTATGTGCTATGTAGATCTACATTTGACAGATGTATGGCTAAAACATGCCTGTAAAGGTATTAGTACAAACTTCATGGGTATATTTCGAGTTGCACGTATTCACATCAGCTTCTAAAAGTGGTGGTGACAAAAACTACTACCACTAGGCAGAAATCTCTACCTGGAGTTGCTCAATTCCACCTATTCTGGAGATTTCCAGACAGGCATACAGGTAAATGTACATGCATGAGATTTTCAACGGTAAATTTAACTTTCCGAACATTTTCAAATATATATATCCAATGCAGCAAATGTCCCTTTTGAATGTTTTAGGATAATATATCAGCTAGTATCTCTCTACCACAATACAGAATATTTTATTCACTCAGACCCTGGTTGACACCATCTCAGAATTCTTCTGTGGTAAAGTAAGGTTTACGGAATAAAAATGCAGAGTTTATTCTGAAGTTTCTGAAACTGTTACCAGGTCAGATTGCTCTTGTTTGACCCTTACATAATCCTGTTCTCTTTCTTTCCTCTTATACCTTAAAGTTTTCAAGGCTCCCCTCCAACGGGGAACCTAAAGGTTCACCCCTTGGTTTACACCCTCGGCTTAATGTTTAAGATAATTAGTGCTGGTTCCCAAACTTTTTCTCAGAAACACCCATCCAGTCAGCCAAATGGAGGAGTAGCAAAATCCCAGGATGTTTAGTATTGATTTCACCTCACGGTGCTTGAGGCTGTCTCATGGAGTATGAGTTTACATTGTCTTAGATTAAACCGGTCAAAGACAGAATAGTTCTTTGGCAACTCCCCAAATCTTTGAGATGCATTTCCCAGCCCAAATTGACTGAGATTTTCTTTCTGTGAGTCATAAGTTACGGCAACTTCTGATTCTACTGTGAAAAGAACCCACAATTAATCCATGCCTGGGGAATTCAACAGAAAATCTATGGAGAATAAAACTAAATAGGGGAAGTGTTAATGAAGAAGCTCATGCGGTCACGGCAACATCACTCCAAGAGCCTTTTTTCCATCTCTTTGGTGAATGGGACGTCCATTGTGTAGGAGAAAATTTTTAACCAGGATACTCACTGTCAATAGTAGGATTAGCGGAAGTCCACCAAAAACGCTTCTCAATACGGAGTGTATGTAAGCTGGAATCACTCCGAAGATTGTCTGAAAGGTGCTTTACAGTCCAGAACCTATGGTCTTAAATAGGTGTAATATACACATCGTATCAGACATGTTAAGGATACGTTGTACCATTTCTCGGAAATGGAAAGGGCAATTAGTTCGGACTAGTGACTATATCTCAGCTGAGGACCTTGCATCCTGAATATCAAAAAAACATATAAAGGAAACATTCAACGCAGGCCATTACAGTGCCTCCCTGACTGTGTGGGCCAGTGGAAACAATACTTGCATACAACAAGTAACCCTGGCACTTACTGTGACTAGATATGCGATGCCTGTAAGCATCCCACAACACCCTTGATCATTCAGCATCAAGAAAAATCCCATTTGAAAGCAACTTGAACACTGGATTAACCACTGCAGCTGGGAATCCCTTTAAATGACAGGATTACTTGCAACTGAATCATTGCCGGCTCCGTGAAGCATAATATCCTGGAAAATTAGAGACCCACTCAACGAAGTCTGGCAGTCTGTACTGGTGAGCAACACTCCAGTGTCCCCATTCCTGCATCTAAATCTATACGGTAATTCCCAAGACTTCTAGGCAATATTGAACTTGGAAAGTTGTTACTGGCAATGGTATGTGGCCATAAATTAACCATTCTGTGGACGGTGTCTCTGCCACGGTAAAAGGTAGTTGGTCCAATTTTTCAATGTGCAGCATTGTATATTTTGAATCTCTTTGTGCCATTTTTATCTGCCTTTCTGTTAGGTTATATGCAGAGAACAGAGACGTACTGTTAATATATATCCAGGGCCCATAACCAGAGCGCAATGATTGTAGCGTCCAGCTTAGTAATAGAATGGATCGTAACTGCGATTGCCCATGTTCAAGAGTGGACAGGTCCTGTTTTATTATATATATATCAGGAGACACAATGTTGCCCATTGAATAAATCCTGGATGTTAGTGTGGTCAACCACTGCCACAGCCTTTTCTAAGTTAACTCTGTCAATTTCACACAATCCCTCTGCAGCATCCTGAGATTTTCCATACTTCATTTGGAGACTGATGTTATAACTGTAGTGTTTTTCCATACGCCGAAACCCTGTTCAGAAGGTGCGAGAAAAAAGAAGCAGAGTATGTCTGTTTCATGTTGGTAAGCATATTTTTCTTCGCTGGTGTAGGTGCAAGCTTATAATAATATTAGCATGGATCTGAGGTGTTAAACCCAGAAATTAGCAAACATTTGTGCAAACGTTTGTGAACTACCTTTTGCTGGTGTTGGGCAATGTACCCAATTGGTGGTATGTGAACACATTACGTGGGAAACTTGCTTTATGCAGAAAATGATGTACATAATGTTGTTAATAATACATGGTGTCAAAATCAGATGTATCATACATTTCAGATTGTTCTAAATCAGACAGCAAACTATTTACAGTTTCAAAATAAATTCTAATGTACTGGAGGTGATGATATCCTTCAAAGAAATTTTACATACATGTTGTATTTTCAATAGTTCAGTGGTACCAAATACGTCATATGAAACCCTATCCCAAACTAATCCTTCAGGAACAGGAACTGCTGTTATGTCCACCCAGATCAGTTGACTGGGAGTGAGTGCTTGCAATGTTTAACACTCCGTCCATCATCCCCTTTGGTTTTGCTTTGTTCGCCCTATGTTGGCAGGGTATGCCCAGGCGTGGGTCCCTTGCTCACTTTGCCACTGGATTCAAGCTAGCCTGGCTGATGACTGCTGATTAGCCCGAAACCGGTCCCAGGATGCTTGTTTCCGGTCCAGGGAAGACATGGCTTTGCATTTCGGGCTGGACTGTTCCCATGAGGCACAGGGTCAGTCTGATTTACATATGGCCATGTCTGAACAGAGGTGGCGGTGTGAGCTAAAGAATGATGATGGATTAAACCCAGATCAGTTAATTGGGTGATGAGTGCTTGCAATGTTCAACCCTCCGTCCATCATCCCCTTTGGTTTTGTAATGTTCACAAAGGACAGGTCTCTTTGTTCACGATGAGATGATGTATGTGATTTCAGGACCAAGTTCACATGTGATAGTACGTAACATTCTGGTAGATGATGTCCATTCACAAGCAAGAAAAAGACAGCCACTAACCTTATTCAGAGGACTAGGAACAGTATGCCAGTTGCTATCCAGAGCTGTAGCCATGGTGAGGTTTTTTTCAGTCAAAGGTAGAAATCATGAAGTTGTTTTTTCCGGGGAACTGGAGCTGATGGTGACTCAAGTTCACTTGGATCCGGAAAGAAGGTGTCAAAATCAATGAAATAGCCGGATGCAGTTTTTTCTATCTTAGGTCGTTCAGCAGGTTTTGTTGATCTGGCAGATGACTCTTTTTGAGACATATTCAATAGATATTGGTGTTTGGCCAAATTTAGATCTGTGTTTCATTTCCACTTTGTTGATATTCAATTTCAACAGGTACGAGCTCCATGTCGTTGTTGGTAACTCCACTATTTGGTATAGAAGACTCTTTGAAAGTCATTAGTCTTTCTGTCTGAACTCCCTGTATGGTAGCGAGAGAAGAGCAGCAGCTACCCAGGAGCCCACGCGGTCTGCTATTCAATATCGGCCACACAGTGTGGTTTGATCAGATCTATTGAGATGAATCTCTTTTCTTTTTTCCGGCAAGAGGCAGAATAAGTGCTGTTGTTGTTCTTTTGACAGCCAGGACAGGTACAGGCATTCTGTAATTCAAATTCTTTCTTGTCCACAACCTTTTCTCTGACCAGATCCCCGACTTTTGAGACCCAGGCAGGTCTTGCCGGAACAGCTTTAACTTCCCCAGTGGACGTTGCTTGATAGTGCCCGGAATTCATTGAGTTCATGTAAAACAGCCAAATGATTATGGAGGTCAAATGTTTTTTCATCCACCACTGTGCTGCCACAATCGAGGTCGGGTATCCTCATTCTCATCCCAATAGGACCTCATATGGAAATGCAGCCTCCTAGAGAACTTCCTGGCATGTTATTAAGTGCCCTATGGACCCCATATAGGTGATTGACCCAACTACTACTTGAGACTAATATCCTTGCTGTTAAGGATTGCTTTATGTCCCGGTTTTTCCTCTCCACAATCAAATTTCCCTTGGGATGATATGGAGATGAGTACCGCACTGCAATATCCAAACTTCCCATGGCTTCCTTGTAAGCCTGAGAGCTAAACGCGGGGCCACGGTCAGAATGTGATGTCCCAACTGTGAATGTCCCTATAAAGACTAGCAAATCCTTTATAACAGTTCGGGTGTCAGCTGAGCGCCGAGACCAAACCCATGGGAATCTATAGCATGAATCCACTGCAAACTAGATATATTTGTAAGCCCCATCAGATTATAATGGGCCCCAGTGGTCCAAATAGTCACAAGCTAGAGGTCTGTCTGATATCAGTAGTGATGTTTGTGGTGGGTTTGCTATGGTGGAACCCTTCATTTGCTGACAGATGTCACACTTGAGGACAAATGCTTTTGTCTGTTTCATCAAATCTGGCTACCAATGGCGGTGTTTCAATAGTAAAACTGTATGCTTTTAGATTTGGCAGAGTTAATCCTCCTCTTTCTTTTGGTAGGGTCAGAAATGTATATGCTCGCCGGTGTTGCGAGTATGCCCAAATGAAACTTGAGAAGGTACTCTCCATAAATTTGAACCATTGATCTGAAAATTCGAAACATATTGCTCTAAAAAGATATAAAATGTTAGGGAAAAAGACCATTTTCAATGCATTCGCCCTACCAATTAAGGATAGATGTAGATTGTCCAGGCGACGGAGATGTTTCTGCATTGTGCTCAGCATTGGCTTCATGTTTAGGTCCACCATGTTTTCAAGTTTAGATGTAATGCAAATACCCAAGTATGTAGCCTTATCTACCACTCGGGGTTGTGCATCTCGCTTTTGTTGTCCAGCACAACCTGCGGTTTCCCCTGATTGAGTACATACCCGGAAACTACCCCAAATGTATTAACCTTGCTTCCAATAACAGACATAGCTGTGTTAGGATCAGCTGTCATGACGGCTATGTCATGGGCGTACGCCAAGGTCTTGGTCAGATATTCCTGTGACAAAATCGGTGCTATTTAGTTTGAAAAAGGCCTATAAATAGACATACAAGTCAATTGGGTATAAATATTTAGAGGCCTACTATACATAGAATATCACTGACTACACAAATATATATTTGTTCAAAATTCATTTTTTTGTTTTTGTGAAAAATATATTTTTGATTATTATAGATAAATATTTTTAGAATACATTTCAATACATTTCAAGATAAATTAGAGTTTTTCATTCAAATATATAAAGACAGACATATAACTGGACATAAAACATGAAAGAGAGGCATGATGCAGGCAAAGCAGTAGATGCACTACGCGTGTTTCGGCTTGGGAGCCTTCATCAGGTGACCCGTCTTTGACTTGAGGCAGCTCAAGATGTGTAGAGGAGCTGATTAAAAATTATACATATATAGTTCTTCAGTCTTGTGTACCAAACGTCGTTGTAGGTAATGAATCGATTCAAATATTTGATAGAAATAAGGTGACCTTCAACATCGATGATAGTGCCATAAAATTCCTTTTTTATACTCAGGTTGGATATATATCTGATAGTAGTAGTCGGATGGCCACAGGGGTATCAGCGATGTAAACCCTGGTTCTGAGGTTGTGGGCGTCTAATATTCCTTTTGGATACTCGGGTTGAATATATATCTGATAGTGCTAGTCGGATGGCCATAAGGATATCAGAAATGTAAACCTTGGCTCTGAGGTTGTGAGCGTCTAATAATGAATGGGGGCCAGATCGATGTTCACAATGATATTTTGCGATAGTACTGATGGAGATTAGCCTCTGTAAACGTCTGACCCTCACGGCGTCTGGTGCTTGATGAAGACCTTGTTAATTCCTGATGATGAGTCACTGAAGGGAGAGAAACTTATTTCCCCCTTTTTAGATTGTCTAGGCAGATATCCGGTGGGTGAGCCTAGATGGAGACTTTTTGTGAGAATATGCTCTATAGTTAAGACAGTTATAAGGGACTCATTAGTGAGAGAAAGGAGCAGTTCTTTTTCTTTTCTTTCCTCCTAATGTGAGCAGCGCTTATTTTCTTACCTTTTTAGAGCCTGGCCTCCCTTACCCTGAGCTTGGTCCAGGCGAGGTGAGGTAATATCCCCTGTCATTATGGGTGAGTAAGGTATTCTGGTTGCCCTTTACACATTTTTATATAGAAGTATACCCAATGTACTGATACCATTTTGCATCTTTTTATAGGTGATTGATAAACCAGATGACATGGAGGAATAGAAACTCATATCCTTTATGGTGTTACTTTATTCACAGTTTATATGGTTTTTTCTGTGTAGTTCACACTAGCAGTTGCAAAAAGAATTTTTGAGAACAGAGGCCCTGAAGAAAGCCTTAGGAGGTAGTCCCATGTATGGCAGAAACATGTCGGCCCACAAGCAGTTATTTGTTTATATTGCTTTTTTGCGCTGTTCTGGTTTTTATTCAGAAAGAGGCTTACAGCAATTAAAGTTGTCTTACTGTTTGCTCTCTATTCTACTTTTATTTATCACTTTTGTTTATACACTCACGCTTTGCACTGCACTTGGTCCCATTTAGTGATCACACGCATGGTCTACAAGTAACAGGTGGGTTTGACCCCAGTCCTATTGGGTGGGTCTGTAAGCAGTCTCAAAGATCTAGAGACATATCAGCCCAACCTTTGGATGACCAGATGAGAAATTTAGATCGCTAACAAGATTTTGATGGGAATCCATCTCTGGATCTTGGGTCTCACCTACTTTTGCTGGTGGTTATATGCGTTGGGTTATTAATTCTGTATAATACTTATTGGCTATTTGTGTTGTATATTGGTGACCTCTTAGCCTCATAAGTTGAGAGTATATGATTGACTCTTAGTTTCCTTTTTCAGACCCCCTGGTTTCTTTGTGTTTGCAGTACCATTTACCATTACCATGACCCTGGGGTTAATATATAGTTTTTGCACTGCCTGGATAAACCCTTTATTAATTTCAACCCTGGACATAGCAGCCCACAAAAATTGCCCGGAGACCCTATCAAAGACCTTCTTGGAATCAAGAAGAACAAATGCCACAGAGTCTCCTGCAACTTCTGTGCTATAGAATAAGGTAATCATTCTTTGAATATTATTATTAGTCGATCTCCCTGGTAAAAAACTGTGCTGGTACTTAGCAATAACTTTATGGATGATAGGGGTGATTCGATTTGCCATAACTTTTGAATATATTTTGAAATCTGCGTTTATGAGGGTGATAGGGCGGTATGAACCTAACTGATCTGGAGGTTTATTTTTTTGGGGGAAGATGACTATCTTCGCCCTAGACCAAGAATTTGGGGGCTGCCCCCCTTTGACCATGTGTACAATTAAGTCAAGTAAAGTACCTTTGTTCTGATTTGGAAATAATAATTAAAATTCAGAAGGTAATTTTATCCAGTCCGGTTGCTTTCCCGTTCGATAAATTTTTAACAGTAGTTAAAATTTCTTCTATCTTAGGGATTTCATCTAAGGTAGACTGATCTTCCTCGTTAAACCTGTCAAAGCCTCCTCTATCTTAGTAGCTTTCGATTCTTTCTGGGTCCCCCCCCCCCCTCCTCAGTATTCAAAGTACTATAAAATCGCCAGAATGCCTCTCTGATCAGTTCTGGGTTAGATATTTGGCCTTCCACTGGGTCCTGTATTTCATGTATCAGATTTACTGAAGACTGTTGCTTCATACGCATAGCCATCTGATGGCCAACGTGCTCAATGACCTCATATAACATCTCTTTATGGGCTGCTGCTTTTTTTACGGCTTTGGGAGTAAAAATATTAGTGATTGCGGCCTTTGCGATTGCCACCTGACTCTGTGTTCTGGTGGTGTTGGCACTAGTCACTATCATGTGATGTTGCGAATGTGGATAAACAGTGGATGTGCTGTTTGTCAATTGAAAGGTACATTACATCACTTCACTTTGGATGCAGGCTAGCTCAGCTATTTCGCGTCCATTGATGCCCAGTGGCTACAAATGCTACATGATGTTCTGATGTGCAATCAATTGTGTCAAGGACCCTAACAAATGTAATAACTTGTAAAATGAGGCTACCAAACACATTGTTGAAGCAAGGCAATCCCTTTCTCTAGTCTATGTCTCACATGTAAATAGCATGGTCATTAGGCATAAAGATGTATCCCAGGCCTGTGAAACTGATACATATGGGCATATATGAACCTTGTATGCTCACATCAACTACACTAAATTATATCACACATCATATACAGACATCACATCCTATGTGCACAAAATGTATATTTGTGGTTTGGAAACCACTGCAGCAGTCATCCATGGTGCCAGGCTGTGTAGCAAGATGCCCACACATGCACAAACTACATCCCCTATGAAAGCCAAAAATACAGTTCTCAGGGAAATAATGTGACTGTCTTGAAGGTATGCTGCAATGGTTCAGCCAGCGTAGACATACAACCATGGACACAGAGTCATGTGGAAGATATAGCTTAAACCGTCAACAAGACGTGTGGCACTGTAGCGTGCACAGTCTACCTGTTGCTCTGTACAGTGCAACATCAAAACATATCTAAAACCCTTTTTATATTGTCACCATATTATATTATGTGTACTGCCATGTTTATACTACCAAATCCCATATTAATATCCACCTGCTATCCTTCCCACGGCGGAACACATAGAAAAATGTTGACTAAAATTATCAATACAAAATATGTGTGACAGAAGTAAGACACATCACCAGCTACTGTTACATGTTCTCAAATCAGGCAGGTATAATTTCAGGAAATATATTGAAAGGTAATGCAATAGTAAATGGAGGCAAGATGGCGTCCGGTTAACTTCACCGCTGTGATGCTCCGCTGAGCATCCCCCAACAATCTGACCTAGAAAGCGGAAAAAACCTTCTTGACAAAGCTGAAGTTTGGGAAAAACTCCAAAATAGAAACCCACCCAGGGAATACAGCAGAAAAAGCGTTTTTTCATCTCCCTTACCTGCTTACTGTGGCTCGACTGCACGCACCCTCTTTGTCTCGAGGACGTCTGCCGGGCTCTGATCTCTTGGATTCACTCTGGCCTGCGTGAGCCTCTGGCGGAACGGCGGCACTGCAGACGGAATTGCAGGAGCACGGCGAAGGGTTGCTTCCTTTCCAGAGGAGATACTGTCAGCTTTCACAGCCACGCTGTGGCATTCACAAAATTTCTGCACAGTTTCACATCGGCACCCAGGAGAGACAAGTAAGAATGTCTAGTAAAGGGGCACGCGTAGTGAAAGGCAAAAATGCCATAGTTACCGCGCACCCCAGCACAACTCTGGCAGCCTCATGACAGAAGAAACAGGACACCCTGGTGATGAAAGGCGAAAGTGGGGAAGAGAAAGGAGAAAAAAGGAATGCGCTAATAAGAGCCCTGGGGAAAACGACACAGCAAACAGCACTATTACAGAAAAAGTCCCTGCTCGCTTGAATAAAGAGATTGACTGTTGTCAGCCATTTATTACTTCTAGCTTCCATGCTGTGAGTGGTGGGGGGGCGCTTCTATGCAGATTGCTGGACCTCCTGGAGTAATAAATAAATGCGCCTGTACAGATGGGAGGAGAACAAATAAGTCATTCCTCACCAGTTGCATCTAGTATTCTGCAGCTCTCTGACTTCCACTTCCCCGCAGTTCATGACAAAAAAACAGCTGGCCTGGTACTTTGTGCTGGGCTAGAAAGCGTTCCTGTGGGCAGTATTGACAATCACAATAATAAAAGGACTGTCCCAAGGGGTAGCCCAAATGTTCCAGAGGTGGATTTGGTCAAATGCTGCACAATCATCACAAGCCATATGTAGCGCACAGCAAGATGACATGCCGAAAACGCCTGACAATCAGGACCAATACTACTCTCTTACAGATAATTCCGCGATGTGAGATGTGATTATTTCTTTGTCAAGCGGAGAGGAGGAAGGTAAGTGGTATAGTAGCTCCAACTCGGACCTACAGAAACATCAACATCTCTCTAAAAAACTACAAAAGAAGAAGAGCAGGGACCACCATAAAAAGAAATATGACCTATCAGACAAAGAGGACACCGCAGAGCTGAATTGGAATTACAATGATACATCACTCACGATCTGCTCTAACACCATGGGCACCTCTGGGAGCAACCAAACAATCATTGCACTGGCGCTGATCAAAGGGGATCACTAGGCGATCAAAGAAGCGAACCTGCTTTAACAGACATTTTGCAGTGTATCAAAAGTTTTCAGGCTGAAACGAAAGCCGATAGTTGCAGATCCCGCCTGGCATCTAAGAAGCTGCAAGGGTCAGTCAGGAAAGTGGGAAAAACACGCGCTGAGATTATAGATCGAATTGCTTCAGTGGAAGAAAGAACAGAACAACTAGAGAAGGATGTTATCTCACTCAAAACTAAAACTGATGAGCATGAGGGGGCGGTTAAGGACATCATGTGGAAACTAGAGGAACAAGAAAACCACCAGAGACACCACAACCTCCGCTTCCTAGGGAGTCCAGAAGGTGCTGAAAAGGATGATCCCAGTAAATTCATGATCACACTTCTTAAGGGCTCATTCCCCGAACTGCAATCCTGATTTTGGGACAAGGAAATTCAAAGAGCTCATAGGTTGTGTGTCATGTGGAATGTTAGCCACATAATAACTGGACAAGAGAATGAGATATGTGATTATGTATTCTCTTTTCACCTCCCCTTGGGAGGCACACTTGTTGCACTCTGTCCCAGGGTCCCTGTACATAGGATGTATGTAAACATGTGTGATCTTTGTTGGTGTTGGAGGGGAAAGGTCCCCGCAAGGCCCATGGTAGACATCCTTAATGTAAGGTGAGTGACAGATGCACTTTAATGTGCCTTGCTGTACTGCATACATGAGGCCTTTCAATGTCATGCAGACATATTTACCATTGCCAAATTTTCATGATTTGGGTACCTGTCCCAACAGAGCATCATGATTAGTGATACTCTGTCAGCTCAGTTCACCTGTACATGTGGGCCACAGTGGCATAGGAGGTGTTTATATGTGTGGCTTGTGGGAGATGTGTCGCGTATATGCCATACGTAAATAGTCCCACACTAACTACGTATGCACTGTCTCATTCAACCCAAGACTGATATGTCAACATATTCCTATATAATTGACTGCCATGTGCTTGAGATGTACTTACCAACCAGCAGGCCGCTCCGATAGGTCCCATTCTGAAAGCGCTCATTGATGGCAGAATGGCGGAAGATGAATGAGTCATGAGCACTGTCAGGTTACTTTGCTAGTACGTTGATGGACAGGCCCAGATGGTCCACTATTGCCTGCATGTTCATGGAATAGATGTGCTTCCTGTTGTGGTAGATGTGTGATATAGCCACTGGAGGCACACGTTGCACATTTGAGCAGTCAAGTGCCCACAACACATATAGGAATCCTGCAATAGGCATAAATACCTTGCTTGTTCTTCTGTTATTGCTGTGCTGTTTGGGGCGTAAGGCTTATGATGCATTCTAGGACAGTGGGGAGGAACCTTGAGAGGAATGACTGGGATACTCATGCCACTCTGGCTGTGGTGGGTTGAAAGGTTCCAGGTACCAGCATGTGGAGCACAGCCAGTAACTTGGCCTGCGGAGAGATATTGGTGCAGCGCTTTAATGTTGGCTGCAGCCTTCGCGCAATCTGGTGCAGGAGGCGGACAATGGACTCCCTCCTGACCCTGAAATGGGGAATGTCCTCTTCCTCCATGAGGTCAATGAGGTGAATCCTCTGGCTGTATGTCCGCTCCCTTCTCCTGTGCTACCTCTGTGGTGGTGGTCTAATTGGTGCTTCTAGCTGCAATATCAGTAGACTCATGGCGCAGTTGAGCTTGCCGAATTGCTTTGCGTCTGTTCTGCTTTTCTACAATTGTACTAGCATCATTTTTAAAACCAGCCTATTCTAAGAGGTTAAAAAATGCAGCTATTGGGACCTAGTTGCATTTTTGGAAAAGTAGCGGCGTTTTTGAAAATCCTTGCACATATAGCAGCTTCAGTTTTGCAATGGTTTTCTGAGGGAATGCCTACCTTGCATATCATTTTCAGAAAATGGCGCTAGCAGAACTGGTGTTGAAAAACATTGGCGCTAGCAGTGTAAAAGTGACTTCGAGGGGCACTAGCGTCACTTTGTAAATAAGATGCTAAAAACAACACTGCAGTGTCCAAAAAGTGACCCTGCAGGGGCGTTAACTCCTCGTAAATATGCCCCCAGGCCTTATACGATTTTGTTATCTTACCAGACAAAATTAATCAGTGAGCGCAAGGCTCATGGCTGGAATACAGCAGCGCACTGGAAGTCATGCATTCAAATGCCAGCAATACAAACTTAGAATGCCATCATTCGGGACCTGTAAAAAGAGTACAGTACATTGGGTAACAGTAATATATGTACTAATGTTTTATCTTTTTTTAGTTTGATTCCATTTGTACAGTTAGCAGAACAGGATTGACTTTAGCGGCAGGAACTTGAAATTCGGATCCCTTAGCAATAAAAGCACACAGTTAATTTGAATTTGTGCTCACCTTCCTGCTAGTATATTCATGTCCTTTTGAAGTATAGGCTGTTGAAATATATCTAATACATCACGGCCGTAGTCTGTCAGCCTACTCGCTGAAACAGAATATGTTTGGCATTTTTCTGCAGCAGTGCGGATCATATTGGGTCACAAAGGAAGAAAACAAATTTTACATTTCTTGATATCTGTGCCTTGAGATGAAACACACTCAGAAGTATCTCATTTAAATGCAAAGTAGTTCTGGGTGTGTGCACTTGTTTGTGGGTCATGGGGAAGCGGATATCTTTCTATGCCCTTGCGAAGCGCATACGAAGAGTAACGCACCTTGCGGTGAAACAGAGCTACATGGGAACTTGATGTATTTGAATAGTGGAATTGTAAATAAATTGCCTACTAGGTAATGTTAATGTTAATAAAATGGTAATTTCTGCAAGTGGACAACAGACATGGCCCAGTTACAAGGCCCTGTCGACACAGGAACATCTCTTTTTTTGGTGGTCAAGTGGCTTTCACCATTGTCAATATTTACAAGGCGGAGCGAACACACTTAGTGTGTCTTACCACCACCCTGTAAATATGCCCCTTTCCGCCGCAGTCCACTGTGGCAAAGGAGAGTGCAATGAGTGTTGTTCTGGGCGTTCCACTGCAACACTCAGTGCTTTTTATGCTGACCCAGATTTACAAGCCTGTGGCAGCACCGAAAACGATCTGCATGGAATACCAGGTGTTAGAATGGCAATACTATTGGAAATTATTAATTTCTCCTCATTTTTACTCTTTCCATATGTACTGCATTCTGAAGCACACATAGAAAGAGCGAAACACTATTAATTATGGTTTATGTGCAGGAAGGGACTCCCTTCCTGCACATAAACAATCATCCCTGCCGCACAGGCACCCTTGCAACATGGTGGCAGGGTGTATGTGCTGGTGATAGGCAGCTTGTTTTGCACCAGCAGTAGGGGAAACACAGGGGTGCGCCGTATTCTTGTGAATGTGATGCATCCCTGCATTTTCAAAATGTAGGAGCGCAGCACTGCCAAATTTGGCCAGCTCTACGCTCAGAATTTGTTTTGCAAATATGCCTCATCGTTACATAAAAAGAGAACATGCTTCAAGGATGCATATGATCAAAACTTTTTTTCCCCTTAAACAATTTACAATGTGAATAGGGGAGGGTGGGGGGCAAGAAGCCAATTTTTGCAAGTGTGTAAATTAGGTGGAAAAAAAGGCAAATAGAAGGACTTTCTTGTTTGGGATTGGATGTTTTGTATCCGCTTCCCCTGTACTCAGGTACGACCTCTCTGAGCTGCTGTCCATGCGCCCCTCCTTACCTAGTCCTTCTTGCTGTGTGCATTCCTTTTCTGTCCACCTGCGTGGCCCTTACACCTGTCGATCGTGTGGTTGGTCCTCTTCCAGTCTCGCCAGCCCCATCACTTCCCCTCCCCCTCGTCCTCAGCATAAGATAACCTCCTTTAATGGCGGCCTAATCAATGCCAGATCCTTAGCTCGACATGGACAAGACATCCATGATCTTATTATTACAGCCAATCTTGACGCCTTGTTCATTACCGAATCTTGGTTGCACGATGCTTCTAATCCCGACCTTGCCACCGCTCTCCCCCCGGATTACACCATCCTCAGACGAGACAGACCCATTGGTCGGGGAGGCGGATTGGCCATTATTCTAAAAAATGCACTCAAGTGCCACACATTTGATCTGGCTTCCCTTAAGGACTGTGAATCCCTGGGATTTGTAATCCAAACTAGTCCCTCCTCCGCCTTTTCTGGAGCACTCGTCTATCGCCCTCCCGGAAATGCCACTACTTTCCTGGACTCCCTTGATGAAACTCTGGCAGCTTTCCTCACCCATTACCCTACCTTCACTCTTCTTGGAGACTTTAATCTTCATTTGGAATCCGATACTGATCCCCACACTCTCAAGTTCCGCCACTCTCTTGAGATTTTTGGTCTTTCCCAATTAGTCTCCCTCCCTACCCATTGTGCCGGACACATCCTGGACGGCATTTGCACAAACTTGACCCCCCTAGTTGCTTCCACCGCCTTGCCTCAAATTTGGACAGACCACTGTCTCATTCCCTTCTCCATCAATAACAAAACCTCGCCCCCCCCTCTTATTAAACTCCCTCACACCCCCTTTCCTATTAATTGGAAAAAGGTAGCTGAGTACACCAAACTCAACCCACAACCAGGGATACCACCCCCTTCCATCACGGGTGACGTGTCTCTAGACTCCACAAATTTCCACCTGTGGATGGAGAGAGTAATCTCTGCCAATGTAAAACCCATAAACCAAAAACCTGTCCGAGGAAAAAAGAAACCTAATGCCCCATGGTATACTCCGGCCCTCGCAGACTGCCACCTTAAGTGTAGGCTTTTGGAGAGAGAATGGAGAAAAACCTACGATCCAACGTCTAGATCCATCTACATCCTCCAGAGAAAACAATATCTCTCAAATATAAAAAAAAAAGGCATTCTTCGCTCAAGCAATAGACTCTGCAAAACAGAAACAACAAACAATCTTCAATATCGTAAAGTCTTTCACCCATCCCAAAGCACTGGCACTTGAAATCCCCCCCTCGCAGGCCCTCTGTGATCAAATTGCTGATTTCTTCGAGGAGAAAATTAACAATATCCACAAGGACTTCCCCCCTGCACCCATTTCTACCCAAGAGCTTGACACAATTATTCCCTCATTAAACCAATTCAAACCAGTTTCCCTAATGCAAACGCACAAAGCCATATTAGCCTGCAAATCAGGTGCACCCACGGATTCTTGCCCCCCAGTCATCTTGCACCATCTTGTAGAGGCCGTCAACCCTCTAATTAATGCAATTGTGAACGAATCCCTCGAATCCGGTATTGTTCCTTCTGAGTGGAAGAAGGCCACAGTCAAGCCCCTCATGAAAAAGCAAAATAAATCTCCTACCGATTTGTCTAATATGCGCCCAATTTCACTCCTCCCTGCGCTAGGCAAAATCACTGAGCAACTAGTTCATGAGGAATTAAAGAATTTTGTGGAAAATCACTGCATCCTGCACCCACAGCAATCTGGCTTCCGCTCTGGACACTCCACAGAGACTGCTTTGATTGAGTTGTCAGACACCATCAAGTTCTTGCAGGATGAGGGCAGGCAGGCCGTCCTCATCCTGCTCGACCTAACTGCGGCTTTCGACACCATCTCACACGTTGTTCTAATTAATAGGATGCGTGAGATTGGTGTCTCGGGCTCCGCACTTGCCTGGATAACCTCATTCTTGTCCAATCGCTCACAAACAGTCTCCTTGGGCCCCTTTCTCTCCGATGAACGATCCATCATCTCGGGGGTACCCCAGGGTTCCATCCTGAGCCCCCTCTTTTTCAATGTATATATGGCCCCCCTCCTCACGCTGATCGAGTCACATGGGATTCTCGTGACATCCTACGCTGACGACACCCAGCTTGTCGTCACTATCGATAAAAAACTCCCGGATGCTGCCACCAGATTCCAAAACTGTCTGTCAGAAGTCTTTTCTTGGCTCAACCTGCATCATTTAAAATGCAACAGCGCCAAAACAGAAATAATTCCCCTAGGTAAAGGCACATTCTTTTCCCCCAAAGACTGGTGGCCTCATAACTCCGAAACACCTCCAAGCGCGGTTGCTTCAGCCCGCAACTTGGGCGTTCAATTTGACGCTTCCCTCAGCTTCGATGAACATGTGCGCATTACCGCTGGGCGCTGTTTCAGTCTGATCAGGCAATTAAAGAAGTTTTTTAATTTTCTGCCTATCACAGCCAGGAAATCAGTCGCGGTAGCACTTATCCTCTCCCGGCTGGATTATTGTAATGGCCTCCTAGCAGGCATCAAGAAGTCCTCTCTGAAAAAGTTGCAGGTTGTCCAACATGCAGCAGCCAGGCTTGTTTTGAAACTCCCCCGTAGGTCCTCAGCCTCCACAGCTCTAAACACTCTTCATTGGCTGCCCCTCCATAAGAGAATCTTATTCAAGCTCCTAGTCACTGCATTTAAAGCAAACAGGGGCTTGGGTCCATCCTACCTGACCAAGCGCTTCCAGCATTACACTCCTATCCGTTGCTTGAGGTCTTCTGGTGCCAATTTCATTTCAGAACCTCGCATAAAACTAAAATCCAAGGGTGGAAAGACCTTCTCCCTTCTGGCGGCTAAGGCATGGAATCGTCTCCCTCCTAACCTTAGGCACGCTCCTTCAGAAAGCCTTTTCAGGAAACTTCTGAAAACCTGGATTTATTCTCAGTCTGACTCCTCAGTCCTCGCAGCTATTTGATCCATGTCCCCCTAGACGACCTTCTACGTGCTCAGCGCCAAGATGCTCCCTCCGGAGCGAAAGTTAGCGCTTTACAAATGTCAATAAATATCAAATATCAAATATCATGTGATGCAAATGTGTGACTGGTGGGGACAGGCGCATATTCACATGCAATCGGTATTACTATCAATTTGATTCATAATTAAATGTTAACAGAATATCTAATTATCGTTATAAAACCGGGACTACAAGACCCAGATGCAAAGAAACAACTTGGGCTGTTGGAGCCAGTTTTACTTGGAATTAGGTACCTTGGCAAATATGATGCATCTCTCATTCAATAAACTTCTGTTTATGTGGGTAGGTATGTCCTGTACATCATTGATATTATGGGTCGCTGCTTGGCACGCCATTGAGTGTGACAAGATCCATACCATGGTACTGTGCCCAATTGAGGGAGGTGGGTGGGGGCTAAAAAATTTGCTCACCCCACCACAGGCGTGAACTTTGGCAGACCGCACCTCATTGCGTGTGAGCACAACAGTGAAAGGCAGAGTTCCATTCTGAAACTGCAGCAGTGTCTAGGGGGCTGTCATCATTTTAGGAGCAGACAGGGATCCCCCCAAAGACTGACGGGCACCACCTCTCTTAGGGGGCGTGGTGCCTTTAATGGCATCAAAGGGCGGGAAGAAGGGTAGACAAATCCCTTCCGGGTCAAGAGACCCGGAAGAGGAAGCCGAGTGCAAGGTGTCAAGCATAGGAAAAACAGAAAACCACCCCGCAACCAGAAACGCGTCACGCGGGGTCCCCGGAAGCAGGGAACTGGTGGGGGTTTTAAAAGGCAGAGGGGCAATAACGCCGCCCTCTGTGTCTACTTGCCTGCGGGGAGATTGGATCATCGCGGAGAAATCACCCACTCACCCATCCCAATGTTTGGTGTTGGTTCGGCGGGGTCCTGGGCAAGAGAATTTACAGGGACTCAGTTTGGCGGCGGCTGCTTGGCCCCGGAATAGGGCATGTAGTCTATTAGGGGCTCCGGGCTGGCGGGAGAGGGGGCTGACCTGCTGGTGGCTCTGGACTCTCTGGCCCTACCCAGGAAGCCGGCGCTTGTCACAAGCAGTGGCAAATTATCTACCTGCGGCTCTGTTGGCCGGGGGGCGGTCAACACAAAGAGAGCAGGGTATCTTGGTTGTGGCCTGCTGGCACAACCCGAAGGCAAAGCAAAAGGACCTGCGGAATGACGATTGTAAATACAATGGAAATGTATAACCCTGATATCTATTTGCGTGTTGTAGTGTTTTAATAAAGCAATGATAAAAGTTGGTCAAGCGAGTAGCTGAAGTAACGCCAATGCTGAAATTGGCAGTGTATAAAGTTAATAAAGACTACGGGGCAGATTTATGTTACCTGGCGCATCCCAAGGGATGCGCCAGTTAACATGCGCCACATTGCGCCACAGCTACGCCACCCATGGTGCGCCGCATTTATGATGCGGCGCACCATGGGGCAAAAACGGCACAGATGCGTGACGCATCTGTGCCGGAAATGTGGCGCATTGCTGAAGTTGCGTCGCAAGCGCGACGCAGCTCCAGCAATGCTCTGGGGGGGGCCTATTCTTTCAATGCTGCCTCAAGCCTTACGACTGCTTCAAGCAGGCGCAGGGTTTTGACGCAGCATTGCCCTGAAAGTGACTGAGTGAAATCTCATAGATTTCACTCAGCCACTTTCAAGAGGCGTTCCTGCGCAGGAACGCCCCCCCCCTGCGCAGGAACGCCTCCTCATGGCGCAGTGCTGTACAACGTGACGCATCTCCTAGATGCGTCACGTTGTAAATAGGGCGCAGGGATGCGCCACGTTTCCGCGCCGTTGCGTCACGCAACGGCGGCGTAAACGTGGCGCAAGCCCTTCATAAATCTGCCCCTACGTTGTGAAGTCCAACTACTGACTCAGGTGTTTATGGGGGAAATGGGAATGAGGGGAAAGTGAAGTGCGCATTGTATGCCAACTAAGATACGAGCCCCCCTATGCCCTTTCCTCAAGGGGTACTCCAGGGTTCCCTTGACTATGCACCACTTCGTAAGTCTTTGGGACAGAGAGTAGGCCATGAGTATAGAACGGCTATACAATGTCGACAGCTTTCCATGCGTTGCGATTCATGGCAGGATGGCACCGCGGCAGCGTAGCTATTGAACAGAATGATCCAGGGAGAAGTGTGATAAGCCTCACCCCATTGGCTTGCGTCAATGGAGATTCTGATATTAAAAAGTGCTAACTCCGCTCCATAAAAAGAAATTGGCAAGGGTCTTCCGTTAGCAGTATTTAATAGAACCTTTAACGCGGTGCATGGCGACTGCGACAGCAGCTGGCGTCCCACGGCTCTATCGAATGATCGGAGCATGTCAATCTAATCTGTGGCGCTGCTCGACAGGTAGAAACACAACATACCCCAGCCTGTAACGCAATAATCCATAGAACGCATTATCTGTGAAAGCAGTAAATATACGCCTGCGTTTTCTCTCGACAGCTGTATGACTGCATACCTTTTGTGACAACAAAAAAGCTTATTATCCGTGAGCTTTTTCTTACATCTATTGTACTCCTGTTATACAAAATTAGCAAACATGCGTTCCACTCAATTTAATAACACTATCACAAAGTGTGTGTTAAGTGGCGCAGGAAGAACCACGAGGCAAACACCGAATCCTAGCTGGGACAAGCTGAGAACAACGGACAGGGTTACACTAACAAGGACAATAAAAATGGGTCACAATTGGCAACATCTCAGAGTCTGCCAGTTTCTATATAATTTTGCAGTCCAAATAGGCTATCGAAACCGATAAGTGCGTGCGGTCTTTCACCGCGCGGCACGGTTTAGAGACGGCTGAGGTTGTCACTAGGGGGCGCTACGGCTCCACGCCGGTTTGTAAACCTGCCTTTACCATCGTCATAAAATATATCAGGGTGAAACTATAAATCTTTACTGACAAAAGAAACTCCAGAATACTCGGGATAAAGATCATTACTTTATTATAACAAGCCAGCACCCTTTAGCATGCAATCCTGAAGGAGCCAACGGGTCAGAAGAAATTATAATACATATTGTTCGGGGGCAGAGGAACCTCTAATGGGCTTTATGAAAAATGAGTGCTGCTCTCCGGGATTGTGATCTCTGAAATCGAGCGTGTTTTATCCAGAAGAGCACAGTATGAAGAATGACAGAGTAACTATTAAGATAAGAAAACAAAGCTATTTTTTACTATCTAAAATGCCTCCTTGTCTCCTTCCGAGGTTTTTTTTTCCTGCTTTTGCAGCGGAAGCTCTATCAAATAAACAGAGGCTACGTGCTTTATTTTGCTGTTTCTACACGCTAGGTGGCAGTGTAAGATGGTCTTCGGGTTTCAGTGAGTATTAACTTTCAAGTGGTTCACCTGATGATGCAAAACAAAGCTGTGAGTCTGATGTAAATGCAAATCCTCCCGACCACAACGACGGGGCAGTGGACCCGCTGCAGGTCTGCTAATGTCGCATTTCGTCTCATGCATGTCGTCGCTTGAGATTCGTAAAAAAAAATAATAACCATAGATTTTTCCTGTGGAACTTAAGTGCTTGCTCACTATTCTGTAATTTATAGACGGGTCTGGATGCGGGATAATCAACAAGCCTTTTTAAGCAAACGCTTTTCATCCGAGGACAAAAAAAATCAAATCATAAATCAGCATACTACAGCGACCGCCGTCAAGATACAGGCGCGCCCAGGCACGCGCTCTACAATTTCTGATTTAAATAGTCACGTTGTTATTTGAGAACAGGCGTTAATATAAACAACCCACTTCCACAGCAGTGACCTGCGTTCATGGTTGGTTGGTTAACCAGTAAAATGTATCTCAGGTCACGAGATTATATCATTACAGAGAACACGGGGGCATATTATCAAGCCTGTGCGCTAAAATTATCGCCGCTTTATCGGCCGAAAACGGCCGATAAAGCGGCGATAATGGGCTTGATAATATGCTCTATGGAATTCCAATCGAAGCACATGTTAGATGTAAAGACATCTAACATGGGCTTCGATTGGAATTCCATAGAGCATATTATCAAGCCCATTATCGCCGCTTTATCGGCCGTTTTCGGCCGATAAAGCGGCGATAATTTTAGCGCACATGCTTGATAATATGCCCCCTGGAGCGCTGGGATTTGACAACATAAGTAACATTTTGCTGAAAGGAAAGATGATTCAATGTATTAGTATAGGTTTTGCAATGGCGATCATTTGAGAGGTGCGTAATAACGTGTCTCTAGGAAAAATAGCACATGGTTGGCACGAGGGGATTGGGACAGCCTGTCAGGTTGTAAAAAATTACAGGGGCAGATTTACAAGAAACGGACTCATCTGTAGAGATACCCTTGCGTCACCATGGATGTGCTGTATTAACAATACAGCACCATGGCGCAAGGATTGACAGATGCATTAGTAATTCTGATGCAACCGTTGGGACAAAAGTCACTCATTGCTAGAGTTGTGTCGCAAAACATGACGCAACTCCAGCAATGCATGGAGAGGCCTATTCCCAATACACTGAGTCACTCCTTACGCCTGCAGGCGTAGGGTTTTGATGCAGTGGCATCCTAGAAGTAGCACAGTGAAATCTTGTAGATTTCACAGCTCATTTCTGCGAGGTTTTCCTGCGTCGGAACGCCCACCCTGCATACATTATATCAGACACAGGTATAATGTGATGCAGGGTTTTACAACGTGACGCATCTCCTTAGATGCATCACGTTGTAAATGGGCTGCGATGTGGCACATTGTTTACGCTGCTGCTGCGTCACAAAAAGTGATGCAACCGCAGCGTAAAAGTGTTGCAAGGGACTTGTAAATCTGCCTCACAGTTTGCAACAATTGGTATTGGTACAGGCCCTCAGTTAAATCTCTCATACAGTGCAAAACCGATTAGATAGACACAGGACTACTGGAACATGAATTTCATGTTGAAAATACGGACATTGGGGCTGGCCAATAATTCTAATTAATATCCCTAAACCTCAATGCGGCCCATTGCCTCTGTCCTCTATATTAGTTGAAGGCTAACAAGACACTTCATTGATGGTTTTTAGGTAGAGGTGCTATATCAGTGCGTTATCAACCTTGAAGTTGGTCATTCACAGTTACTGATCCCTAGTATCCATCTATATCTTGCTTATGGCTCTAGCCCAGAGCTTTCCAAACAGTACTGTGTCGCCTGCGAATGGTGGGTGTGTCACGGGATGCCGCTGGTACTGCGCAGTTCGTACACCAGACATACAAGAAGAAAGGAGAGGAAGACCATTTGGCGAGCGTGTGAGCACACGGCACATGCGCAGTTCGGTCCGCAGAGCCATTCCCGGCAGGAGTGTTAGCCCATCATGAGGAGGAAGGAGCAGACCCGGAAAACAATCCAAACTCCGCTGTCTGTCTTAGCCCCTGCACCAAGAGCATTGAGCCACCAGCTGGCCTGACCAACCTGCTGCACTCTTCATTTTGACACTGTAAGTAAGGCCTTGACAGTCGGGACTTTCTCACAAGTTTGGGTGTTCAAGTAGGTAGGGTAGGGCCATAGTCCTAGCCTTCTGCCTGATGTGTTTGAATATTCGCTGGTCCTGGTTTGCCCCTGTCTGGAGGCTGAATGTAACGTGTGAATAACTGGACCGCTGAGGGGCCCGCACGAGTATGCCGCTTTCTGTTAGCATAAAGGTGCTTGCCATTCAAACAGTGCAACTGTTGCACATTGCATTTGTTCCCACAACGCCACATCGCCGTTTAAGTTTGCCAGCAGCTGTCAACAGCTTTAAACGTGGCTGAGTTCCCCTTTCTCTAGCCCTGCCCAGGATTCATAGGACTTCTCATGATGCCGACGGTATATTAATTGCTAGCCTTAGCCATAAAACATTTTTTCAGGATTTTTCTTTTAAATCTGAGTGCTCGTCAAACATGGAAATGTTTGATAGGTCATAAATTATTTAGCTCGGTACCTATACCAGCGTTGGCACGTCCAGTATGGGTTATAAATATTTAATACACCAGAAAGAAAATGCACAGAGCTGTCCGAGAAGTTTAGGCGAGGGTTTCTGAATGTGGCCATCAGGCTGCATTATCTTTCATGTGTACTTTGCGCCATGGCTAAATACACAGTAGGACTCCTGCTGCTTGCAAATATGGAAGCTTAGACTCTGTATTTACCAAGACTGTGGATGGACCAACGGACATCCATCTGTCAATCAGGTAGTTCCAAAGCACCTTGAACCCCACTTAGGGCAAGCATGGGGCTGTGTCAGCTGGGAGAAGTTACTTAAACAGTGAGTGTCTTCTAGTGCGTTCATGAAAGGACCGAGTTGGTGTGCCTGTCACAAGTCACCCTTCTTAATCTATGTGAATTCGCCCTTCTCTTAAGGCGGTTGCTTGTTTTTGGTGTGCACTCTTAGTTTAAAATAATCTATATGAGAAAATATGTAAACTGGTTTAGAGGTAAAGAAAATAGAGAGAAAAGTGATAAGATGAGAAAAAAAATGAAGAATAGAAAAGGAAAGTAAGAGAAAAATATTAAATCATTGAGCAGTGCTCCAGCACAGAAGTGAAGAAGGATAGAAAATGTCATCCAATGAAAAAGGCAGGCATTTATTGCTTTCCTAACAATATACTGACAATCCCACATTTATAGTGTCTGGTGGTGAACGACTATTTGGAATTGTTGTGCTACTTCCAATTCCAATAACACATGAGTGTCTTCCTTGTCAGTTCTGTATATCGTCGCACCAGAGTTTTGCATTCTAAGTTCTTTTCCATGGATGTTTTGCAAGAATCTTGTTTTTAAAAAGCTTTTAAAGCCACAATTTTGAGATGTGTATTGAGTGTTCTGGTCAAAGGATGCAACGGAGGAAAATAAAGGAATGTAGTGCTACCAAATATGGTTACAGAAGTGTCATTCAAATGTTGACATTTGTTGCTCTGATGTCAGTTATGATCAGGAACACTAGAATTATGTGATTCTGCATAGTTGTCCGTATAATAATGGAGTTGACACATTTGCCCCATTATCCATCATCTCCTGCATAATTTGAAGATTTTAACAAAAAAATGTTCCTAGCTCAAATAGATAAAAAGTTACGGAAAATCTCACTATTCATGTTACCGCACACTGGAAAACCTCTCGCAACGATTGACTGGTAATCGTTCAGTCGCTTATCGTTGTATTTGGGTGTTAAACTGGTGCACCCATGTGTATCTACAGAGCGTGTCTTAACATGGGTGAAAATGACAAAATATTGAAGTAATACTGCCACAAAAGTATGCCTTTTCTTGCTGTATAATTTATTCAGCCTTGCCACATAATTTGGTCCTTCCCTGTCACTTAATTCCAGTAGCCCTGACTATAATATGTTTGTCTAAACAAAAAGGAACTCGCACTGGCAGTGAACACATGGAGTCTTTGGCAATGAACACACGAGAAGGCAGTGTACTTCAGTTAAAGGTCTGTCTGTGCGGAATGGTTGTTCGTTCTCAGTCATTCCAGCCAACACCATTGACAGCAGGTGTCACCAGTCAAGAGGGTCTTCGAGAACTATGTGAAACTAGAAAGAGTGACATCAAGAGTCATTATACACCGAACAGTCTTTATGACGGATGGGTATTGCTCACCTTACTTCTCTTTTCTCGACTTTTCCTGCTAGTGTGCACCCTACAAGGGCCAGCTTCTCCTGAGTAGCCCTTGTTCCTCCCTGCTGCCTATGCTGGCTCTGCCCCTTCTGCCTTGTCCACCCTGGGTCTCCATCTCTTCCCCTTCAATGGGTAATGCCATAAAGCGGGCTTTTCAAGTATTTACATGAGCTCTGTTGTATTGCCCCAATGTACTTCTTATATGTATCAATAAAGTAAGTAAAGATATGCTTAAATTAAAAATGACCATACATGAGTACTTAAAAATGTTTTTAGTCAGAAGCTGATCGCTAGTTCGAACAGTGTGTGTGAATGTGCACAGTTGCTGTTTGCATTCAGGCATGATCTGACCTGTATCAGCTTCTTAAACACTTTTAAACTACTTCTGATTTTTTTTTTTTAAAGGAACACGCATAACTACACACTTAGCCAGTGTTCTAAGGCAAAGCTCCATGTACACTGCATGTACACACAGGCAGACTGCCACATAGTCCCTCTCAGGCTCCACACTCTCTCATACACTCTTTTGTATGAGCAGGCACTTAAACTTTAAGTGCCTGCTCATATAAAAAACTCTCAAACACCTACACTTTCATTGAAAAAGGTGTGTGCCTGTATTTTTTAGCACAGCTTAAATACTTCCACAGTCAGAGTACCACTTCCCATCAGTAGGCAGTATATATTCTGCCATTTTGAGCACCTGGTCTTCTAGCTTTTATTATGCAAACACTGTCTTTTCACCTTTTGACACAAAGACTGATCAATAGCTTTGTCCATACCAAGGTCAATTGCTACCCTGAGTCTGTCCGAGCCAGTGTCAATGCAGTTATTACTTCTGTCCCACCTTATGTTTCTTGTTTCAGGCACAAACCTAACCTTACACCCAGTTTTGCCAGTCACTGTCTTTGTTAGAACAGATTCACAAGTGCTTTATTAACCTTCCTGCTTTCTCAAATTTGCTTGAAAATGCACCATTTGCCCACTCTTCTTTCAAAATAATCTTGGACGGGAGTACCCCCCGAACCCCCTTTAGGTGGTTCAGGCTCTTTCGCTACGCTCGCTCGCTACACTGCATTACCATGTCGCATGTCTAAACAGTGTGTCACCAACATGAAAAGTTTGGAAAGCTGTGCTCTAGCCCATAAGTCAGAAGAAAACCAATAACTAGTATAAGGCTGTCTAGTAAATAATGTTGCATCAAGTGCATGTGTCAACCGAACATTGTTCACAATTCAAGAGAATGACTGTAAAGCGAACATAATCTTGGGAACGTACATTTTCAAACACTTGTGATCATTTTTATGTCTGGCTTTTACTGTCTGCCACAGTTTTTGTCACCACTAATCTAAGCATTCCCATCAGACAGTGAGCGTGAGAGAATTACATTTTCATCATGTGCTATTGACTCTTTGGTGTATCATTCCCACCTCATAGAGTCTTTCCATTGCATTGCATGAGGGATTATTTTAAATTTCAAAAGTGCAATCAATCAACATTTTTATCAGATTCAATAATGTTTTATCAGTCGTGGATTCTCTGAATAAAGCAATTCTGTTTCTCTGCAGCCCGGGAAGCAAAAGCATTTTGAGTGTGAGTCTGACACTAACATGGCCTTCTAATGTTATGCTTTTACCGTTTGCACATCAGGATGGCCTGATACTATGATGGCCATCTCACAGTCTAGCAAGATTACAGCTTTTCTTCCTTTTAGGCCACCAGTGGCGGCTCCTCCACTAGTGCGGGGGAGCGTCGCCCCTCTGCTTTTTTGCAGTTACACAAAGGGAAAATAAAATAATAATAACTTGTGTTATTATCATTTTGTTTTCACCTACATCTGCCCACTTTGCATTAGGGAGCGGGGCAGGGGAGTAGTGGTAGCACCCTCCTAAAGTGTGCAGAGACTGCTTGGCCAGCCCTCTAGGGCCACACAAGACAGTGTTGCGCATCTCCCATGTTCTCCATGCAGTCTGCATTACAGCCTACGTGGAGAACATGTCCAGGTCCCCAGTCAACATCTGAACACCGAAACAGGTGCTCAGACCAATCACAAAGCTGCTAAGGCAGCATTGTGATTGGCTGACTGGTCGCCTGGGTGTGCTTGCAGTAAGGCAGAGCAAGCGTTGAGTGCGGATGCGATGAAGCAGTGAGAAGGTACGTTTCTTTTTTATTTTTTATTCCTGCTTCCACCGCGTCCTCCCCAACTCCTTCCCCCACCCCCTACATCCCGCATCCTCCCATCTCTGCCCCCCTACCTGAGATCAGTGCCGGCCACCGCTGCTTCAAATATTGTTCATTTGAACTGTCCTTCACATCTCAACTCAGCCCACATTGTATTGCTTATGTTTACATTTTGTATTGTTGATTAGTGGAAGGAGTTTGTCTTGGGCTTCACAGCTGTGATGCCAAGTTGTTCAAAACTGCCATCTTATCCTGCTGGGTCATTGTTTAAATCACAGCACCAATGGCTTACCTGCTTCTCCCATCTGGCTGCTCATTTCTCGTTGAGAGTGCCCAGTGGCCACCCACCTTTCCCCAGTAGGGCCCTCTTTTAATTCTCAGAACATTGGCGGATTCCCTGCTTTTCCCACTGTACTTCTTGACATTCAGAGTGCCCTACGACTTGTCTACTGCACTCCCTGAGCTGGTCTATTACTATTCTGAGCAGCCTGTGACATACCTGTTCTCTTTCCAGCACAGTCAGCCAATTTATTTAGGGCCTCATTTATGAGGTGTTGCCGTAGGGAAGCACAGCAGGCCTTCCTGCTGCGCTTCCCTATGGCAAACAAAAAAGGCAGGAATGCGCCGTATCTATAAGATAGGGCGCATTCTTGTCCTTTTCCCCTGCGCCAGCGCACAATGGGCTGCCGTGCGCCAACGCAGGCACCTTTGCACAATGGTGCAAGGGTGCCTGCATGGCGGGGATGATTATTTTTGAACATGAAGGGAAACCTTTCGGTACAAAAATAATCAGAACATGCTTTTCCTCTTTCTACGTGTGCTGTAGAATGCAGCACACATAGAAAAAAGGAAAAACCAGGACAAATAAAGATATTTCTCCCCGTTGCGCCTCCCTTACACCTCCCCTGGGGAGGCGTAAGCTTTTGGCACTGCTTCAGATTTACGATTTCTCGTAAATCTTGGGCAATGTCAAAAGGCCATGGATGTTGCTGGAAACACCCCCAGCAACACCCATTGCACGCCCCTTTAACACAGAACATTGCGTTAAAGGGACTCACATATATCAGGCAGCATTAAGCCCAAAAAAGTGGCTTAGTGCTGCCTAATAAATATCACGCAGGCTTCTCCGCCACGGAGCGTAAAAAAAATTGATGTTCCAATGGCGCAAGGGGCCTCATAAATGAGGCCCTTAGTGTTTTATAGAGCGTAAATGTGACATCTTGGGGTATTAGAGCGCTTTAGAGTGATAATAAGCTAAAATCAAAGATTAGGAGCAGACGATCATGAATACACTTGAGGGAGAAAATGCAGACAGGAGCAAGGGGGGCACAACATCAGCCTCTGCCCAGTAAAGTTACTGAGATGTACAAGTATGCCATATGCTAAACATTGTCCCTGCTACTAGAATCGCGTAAGTTACTTCTACAAAGTCTAGTGAGGCTTAAAATGGGTGGTAAACATATTGAGAGCTATACAGTGTTGCAGATTTACAGATTCCAAAAGGGCTCTGAAAGAGATTATTGTAAGGAGAGAGTGCCTGACTGTCAGTCAGTCAGTCATATATCTTTTATTCAGTTTCCATAATTTTTTAGGAACCATAAAAAGTAGAGTATTGTAGGAATTTGCCAATTAGAAAAGTCTTAGCTTACTTCTTGAATTTAGTCAGAGATGGTATTCTTCTGATGATTGGCGAGTAGCAGATTTTAGGTGCAGCCCCAGAGAAAGCTCTGTTGTAAGTTTTCTTCTTACGGAAGGAGGGTTGTTTCAGCATAATATTCCTGGCACTCCATCAGTGCCTACCTTCACGGATACCTTAATTTTATGAGCAAAATAAGAAGGCGACTTAGAGTGTAGCGCTTTGTGTGTGATACAAGCCAGTTGGAGTTGTATTCTGCCTTCGTATGGAAGCCAATTCAGGGCCTTCAGGTGGGGTGAGATGTGGTGAATTTTTTTGGGCCTGTTAAGAGTCTTGCGGATGCGTGAGACAGGCTTTTAGGGGAGACGTTGAGATCTTGGGCAGACCCGAGAGGGTTGTGCATCCCTATTCGATCCTAGATATAACTAATGCCTGTACTGCCATTTTGAGGTCAGACGTATCTAGGAATGGTTTTCTCTTTCTAAGGTGAGTCAGGTGAAACCTGTTGTTTTTGGCCAGTGTGTTGATGTGGGCTCAGGTTCTTGCCCAGTGTGATTCCTAGTGGTTTGGCTCAGTCCACTGTGATCGGGGAGGAGTTCAGCATGGAGATCTATTTGGCCCATTCCAGTGTGTTAGTTAAGCTTTTGGGAGGGGAATTTAGTAAGAATTCTGTTTTTTGCACATTAAGTTTGAGGTGGTTGCTACTTGACCAATGCACAGGCAGCTTTAGAACCTCGTTCATTGTTTTGATCTCTTCTGGGGATAAAACTTTGATGTAGATCTGTGTGTCATCTGCATACATACGGAAAGAGATGTTGATGTTACGCAAAATTTCAGTTAAAGGTTCCAGATTCAGGTTAAAAAGACTTGGCGAGAGAGTTGAGCCTTGCAGGACTCCAATAGTAATCGGGGAGGGAGAGGATATATTACAATTAACTAAGAATCTTTGAGAGCGGTTCAGTAAAAAGGATTTGAACCAATCGAGAACGGTTCCCCTGAAACCCATCCTGTTTTCGAACCGGTTAAGTATCTACTCATCGTTAACTGTGTCGATCGAAGATAAAAGGTCCAGAAAAATTAAGAGGCACATTTTCGCCTGGTGTAAGGCTTGAAGGGCATCATCCACTATATGGAGAATATTAGTTTCAGTACTGAGGATAAGAGCCTATAAAATAATCTTTAGGCTCCCCAAGTCGGCTTCTCCGGCACAAATCCGGGTAGAACTTCTGCTCACAAAACAAACACTCACTAGGCTGGTGCCGTTTGTAAAACCTTGTTATAATTTGCGAGCAGCAGCGGAAACACTCTGGCAAATCTAGTCTGGATTGAAATTATTTTCCAAAGGGGCAATTGTGCTTACAAGTCATTTTTTGAAAACAGTATTACAACGCTTGAACTGGGTGACCTTTGGAATTCTAAAATCTCAGGGCAAACCTTTAGGAAGTTTGTAAATAAATCTACAAAACTGCAAAGTTAGATGGCTGACTTAGAAATCCTGTCAAAACGTCGCCACAGGTGGCTGGTGCTGAAATTGTATTCCACTCTAAGAGAATCAGCCTTGCCAGCTGTACCTTACCACTGCAAGAACACTGGAAGATCAAACAGTCATTTTTTGCCCTAAGATTTGGAGAAATACCCACGCTAGACCTTATGCCAAAATGGAGGATGTCCAGTAAAAGTGAAGACCAGTCCTGCCGTCTTTGCGACCAGGGTCCTGAATCTCTGCTTCACATTGAGTGTGTTTGTCCCTCTTTGATGGTTCAACAAAGAGCTTTATTAAGGCAGGAGTTTCTTGAACGGGGAATTAGGTCATGCAGGCATGCATTGGTGGAGTCCATGAACCCAATCAACACCATGCTGAACATTAGACTGACTCAGTTATTGATCTGGTTTAAGAAAATGATCAGTTAACAGGATATGTGATGTGTAATGTGGAGACGGTTCCTGTATGTAATTTTAAATTGTAATAACTCAGAAACCTTTATTCTTAACCGTGCATGCCTAGTAACTGTGAAGAACGGGCTGCTAGGGACTGAAATTAGTAGTTCCCTATCCCGTTAGACTCAGATAACTACTTTACCTATTTCTGTATTTTTAATTATGTGAATTCTTGCAAAATTGTTTTTGATAGTGGGTCTCACAGTCCATTTGGCACTGAATTCATACTTCTCTTAGTCCTGCTTATAGGCATTTTTAAATACAGATATTAACTTCCTTAAGGGACTTCTTTATCCGTGCGGAAAGCTTGCTTTTTTAGACATCAAGGGAGCGAATGATTCCTGTTTAGTCACTTTTTATCTAACATAGATTAATGTTTGGTATCCCGATTAAAAACTCTAAGAAAGCAAGTTAAGAAAGCAAAGGGTATGTAGCGTGAAGAGTCACGGTTGTATTAGTTGTATGACATACCCACTTTTTATCTATTTACCTTTTTATTCGTTATGTACTGTTAACCGTGGGATTTTGTTTATGGTTTTAATTGACTAATAAACTAAATTTACTACTACTAGTACTGTGGTCTGGCCTGAAACCAGATTTACAATTGTCTAGCAGGTTGAACTTGGCGATGTGTTAGCTAAGTTGTTGTTGCACACATTTCTCAAGCACATTTACTTGAAAGGCAATATTAGAAATGGGTCGGAAATTGTCAGGTTCAGCAGGGTTCAATGTGGGTTTTTTTAGGATGGGGATGACTTGACCAATTTTTAGAGAGTCGGGTATGAAAACTTGCATTAGGGAGGCTTTGATTATTGTAGTCCAGATGGGTAGGATAAATTGGTAGGTTGCGGATGGACAATTGGTGGGGAGCGGGTCATTGAAGTGGGGTTTGGGTTTTATGGATGATAGCATTTTTGAGATGTTGTGATCATCATATAGATGGAAGGTGGTCCAGTGGGCTTGGTTTTTATGTGCTGTCTGATGGGTGTGTGTAGATACATTGATTTGTGCCGCCGATGGATGAAACTGGACAATAGCAGCATACTTCAGCTCGTCCAATGACTCGGACTGCACATCTGTAATTGTTGGCTTGCTATAAAGATGCAAGACATTGATTGCAGAAACTGCAGAGACCAGGGGGCATTGCAATAAGCCCCCTGCCTCTGCAATATTAGGCTTCCATCCGCAGTGGCCATTTTGGAACAGGATCATCTTCTACATCAGTAATGCGGAGGGCTTTTCTGTAAATTCACATTTTCAGTTAATTTCAGCAGTCAGATTGGGAGTTTGTTCAACTTTTTATGTTGATAGTGGCTGCGTTCTTCCATCTTTAGAGTGTGTTTCTGGGTGTTGTGCGTGCATTCAGGGGAGTGTAGCATGAGAGTTTTAAGGAGCAATGTGAGTGCATTTGCAGAGAAGGGTAAAGTCTATTGGGGTTGTAATGCAATGCCAGTGATTTGGGGAGCAATGTAAGTGGTTTGGGGAGCAGCAAAAGTGTTTTTGGAAGAATTGTGAGTGCATTAGGTTCACAATAGGTAGAGTGAATGCAGTAGGTGGTAGTGTAATTGCGGATGAGGTTGTAGGGTGTAGTTCAAATGCTATAACTTAATAGGTCTGTCTTTAATGTGCAAATGAATGTAAACAGTTTGCACATTCTTGTGTTTGCATATGTTAGCACATTAAAGCTAGATTTATTAGCTGTGCCAATGGTTATTGTTTATAGAATGGGTAAACAATCTGCTATTATTGTTCCTGTTCCTGAACTCTGAAAAAAGGTAATTGCTTTGGTGACTAATTTAAATTGATTTCTGGTAAATTCGGCTGAACACTGAGCTATTAATTACAGCAACCAATGAATCTAGGCTTAAGCATCGATATTAAGATCATTTATTAGCTTGTATACATTTCATACTTGGCATTTGGCAGTGCAAGAGAGAGTTGGACATCATCTTTGTTTATCAGCAAGCAACACCGCATGCACATTTGCTGATCCTCCTCTCCTCTCCTCTCCTCTCCTCTCCTCTCCTCTCCCCTCCTCTCCTCTCCTTTGAACTTGGCTAGTGGCATTTGGTCGCAATGCTCTTCAACACCCCAAAAGGAATTCAGGAAAATGAGTCTTTGACTGCCATTCTCAAGTTACATATCTTCGGCTATTATTAGCCATTTACAAATAAGGTCAATCAAATATTGTCTTGAGGCCTCGGATTGCCTCACCAGTAACCTTTCTTCAGCATTTACTGCTAAATGTGGTGTTCTGGAAGTTACGATTCATAACCTACTGTACAAATAAAGTGACAGTTGTTGAATGTTATCACTATAAAACGATGATGTCAGTGTGCATTAAAGAAGAATTTAAAGTGTTTCCCCGTGACAACCAATCGCAAGGAGACACCCCGGAAAGAGGAGACGGTCCCATTAGTTGGGGGGCCGCGTTGTACTCTTACTGGACTTGGAGAAATTCAGGATCAAATAAGCGATTCTGAGTAAGCCTTGATCACTGTGATGGACTCACGAGAACATTATTTAAATATACCTTCATTTTTTTTTCAGAGTACATTTTTTATAAGTTGCATGGCATTTTAGAAGACGACAACCAAATAAACTGTTTCTTTTAACAGGCACTGAAGCAAGAATACATCTGAGTTTGAAGATGAGATAGAGATTGACCCCAACAGCAGCATCTAACTGGGGCAGGGGTGAAAAGGAGGTCGCAAGGAGCAAGGATCATCGAAGAACCTGCAAGTCACCAGGGGCGGCTATAGGCTCATGGTGGCCCTGGGCAGGGAGCGTAGGTAGGGGGCCCCGTAAGAGGGGGTCCGGGTGGGGCGGAGCGCAGAGGCTAGTGAAGAGGGGGGGGGGTCAAGGTGTTTGGAAGTGGAACAGAGCTGGAGGCTCCCAAATCCCTGCCAGGGGCTGCCACGCAAATATGTATCCATCCTCAGAGGATTAATATATTAAGGATATATATTGGCGTGGTGGCCCCTGGGGTTTGGTGGCCCTGTGCAGGTGCCTGTGCTTACACATGCCTAAGGCCGCCCCTGAAGTCACCATTGAAGATTAAAATGCAAGGTCGTCACAATGCAAATCTTTCAGACCGGAGAGATTGCCTGCCATTGTCAAGGGCTGATAAAAGCTGCCAAGGAAAGAATAAGAATAGTACAAGAAATGAAGGTAGAACATATTTTGTACTTGTTTTCTTTAATAATTCTACAAGGAAAAAAGGAGGAGTGGATGTATGACCTTGGCGAGTTCCTGTTACCCAGGAATGGAATCTTTTGAATGGTTATTCCATCACACAGAGTGCAGCCTTCCTGTTTGCTGCGTTGAGAGACACTGAAGTGACAGTGGTGTTATTATTTGATTTCAGGGTCTAGTCTAAGTACTTTCAGTCAGGGGACTGGTTCCTGGACGTGGCTGTACTTCTCCTGATACCAGCTAATCTTGCTCTTCACATTCAACTCCTTGTTTACAAAGAAAGAAGTGGTTTGAGTTTCCTTTCCTTTCCTTTCCATTTCATTTCATTTCCTTGCCAGTTGTTGTATTATTTACATTTAGGAAGTTTTGTATAAGCGCACACAAGGCTTCAGAGCACATCCATGTTTTGTTTAACCATTTTATCCAAAACGTTAAACAATCATTGACACCGGGGCTACCATGACAACCCCCCCTCCCAAGAGCATTGTTCCAGCTCTTCTTTGAGAAATATGTCCACGCCTTTCATAGATTTAATAAACTGTTTATGGATGGACAGACTTTGATATATATATTAGAATTTTTTTTTTGTAAGCTTTACACAATGCAGATAATCTGCCTGGTAAATTTCTGGGTGTATGTCTTTTACTCGTAGAATCTGCTCTAATAGTGGTACCATTATTAATGAAAGACACCAGAGAAACTTTACCTTTTGGTTCACTTGTGCAATGGAGCACTTCTGCTTGTAACTTTTAATGACCCTCAGCGCTTACTTCTTTTTCATTTCATTTTCAATCTTTATTTCGACCATTTGGTCATAAAAGATACACATAGATTAAGATCACATAAATTCTGTCACATTTGGTAAAACATCAGTGCATGATTTAAAGATCCACATCAAACATTATTAACAATGTTAAAAAATAAAGCAATTCTACAGACTACCCAGCATTTTTTAAAAGACGATTACGCGTATACCACACATTTGTAAAAAATTTGGCAATCGCAAAAACAATTGGGCCGGAAACATCGCATTTTAAAATCCTGTACATAGGTATATATTCCCTGCCACCCAAGTTCTTAATCAAAGGCAGCAGCCAGTACTTTCTGGCTGCCTTATATGCTGGGCAGAAAAAGATCACATGCAAGTCATTTTCCTCTTTGTCAGCGCAAAGGGGGCAGTACTTGGTGGAAGGGACTTGCGACCAGGTGCTAGAAAAGGAGCGAAAAGGCAATGTACCGTATCTCCACTGAAAAAATAACTTTCTAGTGAGTACGGGATATATGGGATCAAAAGCCTTTTCAAGTGCGTAAAGGTCCTTATTTTGCAGGAATTTGGAAGAAAGGGACCCCTCTGTCTGGGTAGCTAAAGCCCTTACCCTTTTGTGTTCATGATACAGATTCGCCAGAGATCTCTTAGAGATTCTAGGTGCTGTATCTGCTGGTTTAGTCCACAATTCGGGGAGCCCCAGATCTGTGCAAATTGACTGGATATTTTGGACCCAGGGAATACTGAGCGCCTTGGGGTGTTTTAATAGTTCGACCAGTTCCGCCCTATAGTCGGCGAGATCGTCGCTGCTCCAAAGCCTGCGCCAGAAGGCAATGGGTCTTAGACTTATCTCGTCGGCGAGAGGCCGTAGCCCTAGATCAAGCCTCAAAGGGAGAAGTGGGGTGCTAGGAGGAAGTGCGGTAATTTGTCTTATGAATCTGTTTTCCGTGGATGACAGATTCCGACATGGAGTATGGCCCCACAGTTCAGCCCCATATAGGATCGCCCCCCTGGCCTGTGCCTTATATATCTGAATTAGGGCCCCCAATGGGCGATAGGTCGAGCTGGTCATCATCCGGGAGATACCCCCGGTGATTTGTACTAGTTTAAGGTTAGCCCTGGTTTGATGGGTCCCCCAGGTCATATTTTCGTTGAGTGTCACGCCGAGATATTCAAACGTGGCTACTCTTTCCAGCCGTGCTGCTCCCAGCAGGGGATTCGGGCGCTGTTTGGGGCTTGGATTCAATACCATATATTTGGTTTTTGTGGCATTGATTTCCAGTCCTCTGTCCTGACAGAAGGCCACAAAGGCATCAAGTATCCTTTGGATGCCCATGGGAGTTTTAGATACCAACAGCGTGTCGTCCGCAAACATTATTGCGGGCACACTGTTGCCATTTAGTTTGGGGGCATCTGTGTAGTCGGTGGCGTTCAGATGAGCGATTACCCCGTTGACAAAGAGGCAAAACAGGGTCGGCGCCAGCACACAGCCCTGTCTTACCCCTCTGCCCACGGGGAATCTATCAGTCAGCTCCCCCGACCTCCCACACCTCACCTGGGCATAATTGTTATGGTGCAGCCTCTGCAAGGTCAATAAGATGTCTGGTGGTACGCCCATCCCTGCCAGAATAACCCAGAGTTTTCCCCTGGGCACGAGGTCGAAGGCGGCTCGTAGGTCCACGAAAATCGTGTACAAACTGCCACCCTCGAACCTCACTGTCTTCCAGTAGACCAGATTCAATCTAAAGACCTGGTCCACAGTCGATACCCCTTTCCTAAAGCCTGCCTGGTATGGACTGAGGGCGCCTGCCTCCTCGATCCATTCCTGAAGCCTATTCAGGAGAACCCTGCCGAACAACTTCTGCGCTACATCTATCAGGCTAATCGGTCTGTAGTTGGCTGGGAGGAGGGGGGATCCCTTTTTGAATATCGGGACCACCTCAGCCCCCAGCCAAGTACTAGGGATTTCCATCCCACCGAGGATACCATTAAAAAGAGCAGCGAGGTAGGGCGCCCAGACGGTGGGCTCCTGCTTGTACAGGTCTCCCGGTAGCCCATCCAGCCCAGGGGCCTTCCCCGAAGCCAGGCCTGAAATGGCAGCAGTGACCTCGCTCAGTGTTATTTGATCCACCTGAGAGCCCTGCCTCTCTGGTTCAATTGACACAGGAAGTTCTCCGGACTCAGCGCTGTATAAGGACTGGAAGTGGGCCTGCCACACTCCAGGAGCTATGTTAGGCTCCACTGCCGAATGTAAACTCCCTGATCCCCCGTTCACCATTCTCCAGAACAGGCGTTGATCTTGCACTGCTAGGGCCTTAGTGAGTTCTTCCCACTGGTATTCCTCCCATTCTATTTTAGCCTGGGCAAGAAGTTTCTTGTAGGCTTGCCTACATTGCTTAAGGCTTTCCCCTCCTTTGCCCTCCTTTATTACTCCGAGGAGTTCTGTTTTGGCCCGTCTACAGGCCACATTGTACCATTGAGTTTTGCCTTGGCACCTATCTCTTGACTTTCGTACCTTACATGTGAAGAGGGGTGCCGCAACTTTTATAAGCTCCTTGTGGGCATCAGACAATTTGCTCCTTATATCTATTTTACTTGCCACACTATTGAGGTCCCCAACAATTTCCAGGATAGGGGTAATCTCTGCATAGAGCAGTGGGAGTTTATCCTTTTTTGTGACCAGATGCTCCCACCTAATTCTTCTCCTACTGTTATCTATGAGGAGCGTGGGGTGGTTCCCTTCTTCCTGGGTCACTGAGCCCTGAGGTGCTGGATGAACAAGGTCTAACTCAAGGGCATTGTGGTCACTATCTAGCCTGTCTATTACCCTAAAATCCTGTATAGTTGACCACCTCGCTAGTTGGACCAGAACATAGTCCAAGTGTGACTCTCTTCCCCGGCGGTTAAAGGTATTTTTACCTGGTATGTCCGAGTTAACTCTCCCATTACACGCTCTAAGTCCATACCTTAAGGTGAGGGCAGTGATTTGCAACGCTAATGGGGTCCAAGCCTTCGGAGATGGGACATCAACCCCTGGTACTGCCCACCTAGCTTCTTCATCTGATAAGAACCCTTCCTGGAGGCCGGGGAGTGGCTCAAAGTGAGAATTAAAATCCCCACCCACCACATAGTATGAATCAGTCGACAGTTCAGATAAAAGGTCCGAGAGTTCATTGAAAGTCGGTGATTCTTTTGCCTTTCCCATCGGCCTAGAATAGATGTTAACCAACAAGAGGTTTGCTTTGTTTGGCCATGTTAATGAGACCACCAGGATGTCATCAGAGTTGCATGGGAGCCGTGTTGCCACACAGCCCCGGTGAGCAGCAACCCATGTCACAAGGCCCCCTGAAGGGCGGCCTTTACCTTCCCACCTAGCTGGAATAAAGAATGATGTGTAGCCTTGGTGTCCATGGTCCTCTCTAGCCCAGGTTTCCTGGAACATGCATATGTCGCCAGTTTCTATGTAGTTTTCCCAGGTCGGCTCTCCCAATTTGTTTGCTAGTCCCGCGATGTTCCAGGAGATTATCCTCAGATGTTTAGAAGTGGGAGATGTCAAAGCGCAAGGGTTGGAAGAGGTAGGTCCTGGCTCCTCCTGTGTTGCAAGGCCTGGAGCGAGGGCAGCATTGGTTACATGTGGCACCATAGATCCCCTCTCCCCCTCGCCCGCAGGGAGGGGAACCAAAGTTATCCCCTCGGCAGCAACTGCTCCATCAGTGTCTAGGTGAGAGAATTCGATTCTGCCGTGATCTATGGCAGGTGGATCATTCAATGGGCCGGAACTTGGGCCGGAGGACAAAGTGAAATGCTCCAACGACCCACGGGAACCCAAAACCCCTGGCGCTGTCTTACAGGCAGTAAGTCAGTCGACCCCATCCAAGCCATCCAGGCAGTTGAAGCGATTGAAATCACAAAAAGGTGTATCCGGTGGTTGAAAATACGGGCGTTGTACAGAGCCTTTGTGATTGCGTCTATGTTCCACCCTTGTCCAATCATCGTACATTGGGGCCTGGCGCTTAGGAATCGGGGGAAAGAAAAAAGATACTGGGAGGGTCTGTATGGTGGAATCTAGGGATCGGTTCATTCCTCTGCAAATGTGTCGAACCGTGCCTGGATCCTTAAAGGTTACCATGATACAGTCCCCCACTATAGTTTTCCTGGTCTTCCCTAGCCATGGAACCCTTCTCACCATGATGATTTCATTATTATATTGGGGAGGCAAGGGTCGGTTCCAGTTGAGCCATTTGATTACCTTTTTCTTGAGGGACTGGTAATCCTCATTTTCCCCTGAACTTAAGTGCGGGGCACCCGCTAGAACCACCATTAATCTATTGGCCTCAGGTGGAAGGTCTGGCCTCCGTGGTCTGGGAGTTGGACAAGCGGCCGTGAGTGGGGGAACATTGACCTGGCCTTGAGTGGGTCTGGGGCTTTGATTGTTGTGCCGTGCCTGGATTTGAATGGCCATAAGGGGTTGCAGAGGGAGAGCAGATGGCATGCTTCTGGGGGGGGCTCTATTGGCATTAGTTGCGACATCTTCTTTCGAAGGTTCCTCAGCCGGGGGAGGGATTTCCACTAGCTTTGTCCGCTTACTTACTAGAGTGCTCAGGGTGGTGAGAGAAGTTTCTAGTAAGGTGAGCCTAATCTCGACTTTTTTTAAGCTGTCGGTGATGGGCTGTAGAAGGGAGCGGAGTAGGAATTCAATGTTCCCCTTAGCAGAGAGTGGATTATTTGGATTTGGTGTAGTATCCTCTTGTTCTTTGGTGGTGGCAGTGGTACCGGTATTTGAGAGCTTAGAAGGAGGCACTACCTCCGTATGCTTCCCCGGTAGAACAATATTTGGCCGTTTCTTGCCAAAATCCAGATGGGATATTTTGGGTTTCCCCCGCCCCCCCGTTGTTTTCCGAGCACGTTTGCTGGGTGGGGGCCTGTGTAACTCCGCCACTACATTTATTTTGGGCTTGCTCTTATTGGCCAATTGGATAGGTGGAATTTGGGTTACCAAGTTGACATGAGAATGACAAGTCTCTTGGGGGACTGGCTCTATGTTTTGTACAAGCGCTATCCCTGGAATGGGGGGGATTTCCCTTAATAGGGCAGGGAAATCCTCTAGAGTCGAAGTATTTAGACTGCTGGATAGCACGCCTCCCTCTTGAGTGGTGGGGAAGGGGCTGATGTCAATCAAGGGCCTGTTTTTCATAGATTCAATGGAGCGCCTGCGCTCCGCCCTGCGTTTCTCAAGTGAACCGTCCATGTCCGCCTCACCTTTATTGGGTTTGAAATAGTTATCCAAAGTCCCGGAGCTGGAGGCTCCATCCCTTGAGGGGGTTTCCCGGTGTGTAGGCGAGGGCATTACCTTGGTTATGGCACAGGAAGGAATCAAGAGAGAGGGCCCAGCCCGGCCTCCTTCGGCCCCGGACGGCCTAAGACGGTCCCGCCCTTGTCCCGGGCTTCTCCCGGGACGCTCCCGCGCGCTCCCGCGCAGCGGGCGTGCTAAGGTCTTAAAGTACTAGTGCACGTTATGGGCGGGGTCGCGGCCGGCAGGGAGAGCAGCCCAGCTGATGGTGATGGGGCTCGCAGGGGCTCCTGGTCCACGGAGTCCCTGCTTTGCTCGCAGCCCTGCCGGTCCGGAGAACAGCCCAAAACAGCAGCCCCTCGGGAGATACCACGCTGCGGGACCCGCGTAGCGGGTCCGGCGAGGTTGGAAGCAGGTCCGGTGGCAAAAATGCAAAGCGCCTTCAGCAGCACAAGTGCAGCTCCTCAGAGTGTCCCGTTTGAGCGCGGGAGATCCCGCCTGTTTAAACTCCGTGGGCGGGGGCGCGGCCGGCAGGGAGAGCAGCCCAGCTGATGGTGATGGGGCTCGCAGGGGCTCCTGGTCCACGGAGTCCCTGCTTTGCTCGCAGCCCTGCCGGTCCGGAGAACAGCCCAAAACAGCAGCCCCTCGGGAGATACCACGCTGCGGGACCCGCGTAGCGGGTCCGGTGAGGTTGGAAGCAGGTCCGGTGGCAAAAATGCAAAGCGCCTTCAGCAACACAAGTGCAGCTCCTCAGAGTGTCCCGTTTGAGCGCGGGAGATCCCGCCTGTTTAAACTTCGTGGGCGGGGGCGCGGCCGGCAGGGAGAGCAGCCCAGCTGATAGTGATGGGGCTCGCAGGGGCTCCTGGTCCACGGAGTCCCTGCTTTGCTCGCAGCCCTGCCGGTCCGGAGAACAGCCCAAAACAGCAGCCCCTCGGGAGATACCACGCTGCGGGACCCGCGTAGCGGGTCCGGCGAGGTTGGAAGCAGGTCCGGTGGCAAAAATGCAAAGCGCCTTCAGCAACACAAGTGCAGCTCCTCAGAGCACATCCATGTTTTGTTTAACCATTTTATCCAAAACGTTAAACAATCATTGACACCGGGGCTACCATGACAACCCCCCCTCCCAAGAGCATTGTTCCAGCTCTTCTTTGAGAAATATGTCCACGCCTTTCATAGATTTAATAAACTGTTTATGGATGGACAGACTTTGATATATATATTAGAATTTTTTTTTTGTAAGCTTTACACGATGCAGATAATCTGCCTGGTAAATTTCTGGGTGTATGTCTTTTACTCGTAGAATCTGCTCTAATAGTGGTACCATTATTAATGAAAGACACCAGAGAAACTTTACCTTTTGGTTCACTTGTGCAATGGAGCACTTCTGCTTGTAACTTTTAATGACCCTCAGCGCTTACTTCTTTTTTGTTTCATGAGTTCAGAGGTAAATGAGGGAGAAAAGAGAATGACGACGTCTTTGTGAGTCAATAAATACATCCGTTTCCTTGTATGCTGAGTCACCACTTAAACTGCTTTGCTTGACGACTCACTATAGCAGTGTTTGATGTAGAATGGGGGTTTCAAATTACCCTATAGAGAAAGCTAAGGGTTAGACTTGCAGTACAAGCTTTGAAGGTTTTTCTAAATGTAAATTTGTTTTAGATTTTCTTGTCGGTTGCATCAGTACTGCAGAATGTTTTGCACAGATCTGAATCCCTTTGATCGAGTAGCTTAAGTGTTGAAGTGCTATCAGCAGTCTTCACACTTAATTGCAGGGCTTAGATGAACTGCGGACTGGTGAGTACATGGGCACGGGGACACGTCCAGTACATGGAATGTACACTCGCCTCTCCTCAGCGAAGTCATTATATTCAATCAATCAATCAGGGGTTTATGTAGCGCGCTACTCACCCGTGAGGGTCTCAAGGCGCTGGGGGAGGGGGGGCAGCGGCTCCGGTTGAGTTGAAGAGCCAGGTCTTGAGGTCCTTCCTGAAGACAGCTACCATGGAGAGTGAGGATCAGCTGAAGGGACCTGACTGATGCCACAGGGACTAGGGTGACCTTGTCATGACCAGATCATCTCACAGTAAAAATAATACCCAGGCTCTAGAGAATCTACTTATCAGTCGCCTTTAACCAAAGATGTGCACCCCAGCCTTGGGCTCTCTGGAACTGGAACTATGCAAGGCAAGGAGTGTGGGGAAAAACATAAGGCCATGCCCTATTTTTGCCCACTTCAGAGGTGTCCTAGTTCTTCCAGTTCAGCGTTTTTCCAGAGACAAAAAATCTCAGCTCGACCACACGAATGTGGACTCTGAGGGGTAGTGCAGGCCTTTGGGTTCAAACTGCAGAGGCAATGATCTTTACCTGGGCCAACACCATCCCAATCTATTCTTGTGTCCGAGATTCTCCCAGACAGTTAGGATCACGTGATAAGGATGATTGGATTGGTCCTGGAAATGCTTACTTTCTAAGTAAGTTCCTTTGCAATGGGTGCAACAGGCACAGCCAAGTGCCCTAGCTCTGTGCCCATGTCACACAGATATCAGTGTCCTCTAATCCTGCACCAAAGTAATATGGGATTGTATATTGGCACACATTATCTAAGAGCCATGGAAGGCAAGTGGTTTGATGGATTGTGGTAATAGATCCAGATGGCCCTCTGCCATTAAGGCGCATTCAGATGGAGCCTTTCTCTGCTCGTGTGACAAGGTTCTATTAGTAGAGGCGAACATTGGATCTTGTCTTGTGCACGTTCCCTGGAATGGGGAGAACTAGAAGGCAAGCACAATGTGTGGTTAAAGTAGTAAGGGCATGGTGTGAAAGGTGCATAGTGCTGAAGGGGAGACAAGTGTTTGAATTTACTGATGAAGTTAATATCAAATAAGATTGGATCCAGGAAGACAAATACATTAGAAAACGAGACAAATATTTGAAGTAAAATAATAACCATAGCATACACTGTAAACAAAAGCAGATAATAAAATATGTCCAAACACATAAATAATGATCTGACCACGTCTTTTAAAGTGCATAAAAACAATAATTATCAATTTTTTGTACACTTATAGTGAGGCTGCTTCTAGTATCTTCCCAAAGCAAACTATTACTGAAATAATTTCTGCACAAATTATTTTAATGGTTTAAAAAAAATACAAAATCATATATTAATTCAAGCATTTTCATTAGTATACATATTTACACACATAGGTGTTATATAAAAAGAAGTGAAGTGGCTCAGTGGTCGTGAAGAGTGGGTGAATTGTGAGATAATAAAGTACAACGCCCTAGATTAACAAACATTTTGGCTAGGTTTGCGTCGACCTGCACAAAATGGGTTTTCTGGATTTACTTTCCAGCACAAACTTGTTTTGCACCTAAAAGTCGCCTGAAAGTGAGGAAATGCTTTGCGTTACTTTGCATCAAGGGGGCATTCTGTTTATGGTACATAGGCGTTCCCATGCAACCATCCACAGTTTCTTATGCCAAACCCTATCTACTAACAATTGTAGATAGGGCTTTGTTCCCAAAAATAACTTGAAGGCAGGCGTTATGAAGAAGAAATGCTATTATTTCCCCTAACTCTTCCCACTTCGCATGTGTGCTACACTGTAGAGTACACATCCGAAGTGGTAGAAGTTTTAAAGTTTGTCTAGAGCACCCTTCCAAAACAAAACCTATATTGGACTCAAACAAACACCTTTGCATAATGGGGCAAATGCGTTTGCTTGGTGCTCGATAGCCTAATTGTGTACCAGCGCTAGGTACAGAACAGGCTACTGCCATATCGTTGTAGATATGGTGCTTTCCTGCTCTCTCCCTCTCATGCAATGCAGCACAGTGCGGGAACTTTGGTTGCTTCGCCGTGTTCTGTGAAACATTTATTCATGTGGGACAAGCATACTACCATATACATATGAACAGCATTAAATGGGCCTCTGCCACAGTCAGAGAGTCGGACTGCCAATCACAATGAACAATGCTGAGGAGGACATCAACTTTGTGTGTGTGTGTGTTTGTGCATGTGTGAAGAATGGCATGTTTGATCATGCCTGTGTGTGCATGTCTATGCATCAGTGTTTCTTTGTGTGCAGATTAGTGCCAACATTTTTCATACAAGAGAGAAGATTTGACTGTTATGCCCTCAAGTATTCAATTAAAAAGATAAAAGGATACCAAAAATAGCAGTGTGAATCGCAAGAAACCATATTCATCATTTGTAATGCTGAGTTATTTTCATGGTCGAGGCAAATTAAAGAAAGGCGATGAAATTGATGCTTACAGTGACATAATGAATTCTCCACAGCACACTGTGAAATCATAATTGCCATTTAAACTACGTTATAGTGTCGGCTGGGCCTAATAAATAGGTTTGAACAGACCACTTTTGTCACTGCTCATCTCTGCAGTCCTCCTGAGTACAAATCAGTATGCAAGAAATAATTTTTCTAATCAGAATGTCACTATGGGTGTTTATGACCATTCTTTAAAATCCACATGATGTGGTGTAAAATGTAGCCTTTGATATGGTAACAAATGACCCTTACATACCATATGATGGAATAATCATAAAAGGAAACCTTTTCTAAAATACAGTCTTTTATAATCTATGAAAGCATTACATGAGGGATAAAGTACCCCTGTGTAATACATTATTAGGATATTGCAATTCACTGAGGAGTTCCATACCCATATAGAGCAGGGTTTTCCAATATCGGTCTTAGAGGGTCGGATCCATGATAGATTTTTAGCATATTCACATTTAGCTACATGTAGTTATCTTGAAAATTTGCCATGGATCCAGCCCGCCAAGACGACATTGAAGAACCCTGATATAGAGGAATGAGACCGAAGACTAAGTTCCTTTATACGTTACTGTGACTCCAAGGTGACTTGCAATAGCGTTATCATGTATGCCAGGGGGTAGTTTAGCTCATACAATACATGGTCACACCATCACCTTTCCCTGAAACCACTTAAAAGCTTGGGGGCATATTATCAAGAACGGCGTTAAAATTTATCACCGGTTTAGCCGCAGAAAACTGCAGCTAAAGCGGTGATAATGGGCTTGATAATATGCCCTTGAGAATTCCAATAGAAGTCCATGTTCTGGTGTGAACATGGGCTTCTATTGGAATTCTCCCGGGCATATTATCATGCCCATTATCGCCGCTTTAGTGGCAGCTTTCTGCCTCTAAACCGGCGGTAATTTTAAAGCGGTTCTTGATAATATGCCCCTTGGTTTGTAGTTCTTTCATATGAAAGAGTGAGAATGATTGCAAACATGAATATTAAAAATAAAACCCTCTAGTGCAAAATTAAACACATCAAAATCCTTTTTGATATTTGTTGATAACAGAAATTAGAAACAGTTCAATATAAGTCAGTTTAAAAAAAAGTTACAGTAGCTCATACATGTGGAAACATTCAGAACGATTCTAGCTATTTGTTATGATCTGGTGATGCCCCACCAGGACTTTACATCTTCCAGTAACTTATCTGAAGCTGTCATCTTATCAATAAATCTACAAAATACCAATATACCACTTGGCTACAGAGGATCTTTTATTTACAACACTATTCTCTTTCTAAAGACTGCAAAAAATAAACATATTCACTCTGCTTCTCGTTGTACGCTATTAAAATAGAGCAGAAGACGGAAAAGCAACCTTCTATTTGCAGCTTTAAATAGTTGCTTTCATTGTGCCCCATGACCTGACCTGTCTTTCACCTCAGCAGCTGGCTTTGTTAGCAAGCATTGTGATGTCATAACTCAACTTGTAATAACCTTATAGCTTACGGATGCAGGGTGGTGTTGTCTTGTCAAAAAGTTTGACGTTATTTGTTTAAAGGAGACATGGGCTATCGAAAATGTACTGTTCTTGGAGGGTTATAAGTCTTTTTTAGGTTGCGCATTCAAGACCTCTTGTATATACTTTAGTATATACTTTAGTATATATACTATAGTATATACTTATATGTGTATGTACTTTGTGGGCTTTGGAGATCAGCCCAAGGACTTGTCTGCTTCCGCTAAGGGACTTTTTCTTCTGTTCAACTGCCTCTATTTAACTGTCTTGAAAGAAAACGACCAGCAGAGGTCAGTAAAATACCAAAATTGTTTTCTGCTGAGGGACTTTCTTTTTTAAATTTTTCTGGCAACTGCCTCTATTTAACTTTCTTGATAGAAAATGACCAACAGGGGTCAGTAAAATACCAGAATCACATTAGCATTCTCTAGATTCCAGTCCATAGAAATTGTCTTCCACGATCACCAGGAGACAATTATATATTTTTTCAAATCTTGTATTTTCAGTGATAGGACCACTGAAGGCCCTGCTTTTATATTAAAAACAGAGCTTTGGCCTATACCCTTTACCACTGAAAGGCAATATTTGTCTCCATGTGTTCCCATACCTGGCGTGTCACGCAGTTTTGTTCTTACTTTCCCTCCATGTTAAAGAACAGTAGATGTTTCAGCACCCAGGCTAACGTGCTGCATAGCTAAATACATATAAGGCCTAAAAGCGAGACCGATTGCATTGCAAATGCTTGTTTATGCATGCCTCCCACTCAAGTGCTGCTCGATCTAAGGGAGGCCTGGCTGTTTATGTTTCCCTTAGGTTAAAATGTAGTATTGTTGAATTGATCACAGTAAATCCATGTCTGTAGGCCTTGTTATTTTCGGGTAGGCCGTGTAAACTATTGCTCCTGCTTTTTTATACTGCCACTTCTTCCTTCCGAGTCTGTAACATATATCGGTCCCTGGGATCTGTAACATACATTGGTTGGGCACCTTACTGACTAACTTTAATGGTTCCACTTGCAACATGACTCAACTCGTATTGGTGGGAGACTTTACTATTCATATATGTGGAGACCCAAGCCCTCGTCTTCCAGGGATGCATTTAGAACATAGTGGTCAGGGTAAAAACTTAAATGCCCTAATGTACGAATTCAACCTTTTATCAGCAATGAGCAAACTGGATCCGGACCTGACCGATATTAACCCCACCTTCAAAGTGAACAGTGGTGATTCTTTTATTGATTTCATCCTTGTTTCCTACCCCCCTTTTCTATGCAATATCTATGTAGTATATTCAACAAAGGAGGCAGGTTTCTTTAGTGTAGTTAAGCTTTATTCCACAAGTAAGAACGTAGAGAAAAACTCAACAGCAGTGCTAGGCTCTCTTTTTGTTGAATACCATTTCCAGTAACATGGTACCCTAGATAGTCAACTTCTTTAGCTGCAAAGACACATTTGCCTTTGCGCAATGTCAGTCCAACCTGTGTTAGGCATGACAATACTTTCTCCAAAATGCAATTGTGGTCATTCAAGTCTAGACCATATATTAATATGTTGTCTTGAAAAAAAACAACTCTTTCCATATTCTTGAGGATGTCAGTGATAATCCTTGAAAAGCACTCGCAGCTGAACAAAGTCCAAAAGGTAACCTCTTGAACTGATATGTGCCCTCTGGGGTGATGAACGAAGTGTACTCTTTAGAATCTTGATGGAGTTTTATATGGTGGTAGGCACTTCGTAGATCAAGTTTGGAGAACACCTTACCACCACCTAAGCTTAATACAATGTCATTGATGTTGGGCAGAGGAAAATTATCATCACTACTGCTTTGTTCAAGCTTCTCATATTGACACAGAAGCGCAATGAGCCATCCTGTTTTTGAGTGATGACGTCCGGACTTAACCATTGTGTTGCTTCTACTGGCTCAATGATGTCCTCTTCCAACATTTGACTAATGATCTCCCTCACCTCATCTCTGGCAGACAAGGGTATCTTTCGCGCAACATGTTTGACTGGTACAGCATTCTTTTTTATTTTAATAACATGTTGGTATCCTATTGCCTCTCCCAACACGGTGTTAAAGACCTTCTCATACTTATTTAAAATAACATATATATAATTTTTTATCATCATCAACTGGTGGATCAGCCCTAGGGTCTATTCTTATATTTATGTTATGTTATGTTATGTTATAAACCGTTTTGTAACGCGCTCTGTTACTGGTGAGTATCCTGGCGCGGGGAAAGGGACAAATCGGCAGAGAACAAGACATCGGGGGATCCTCCTAGCCTACACTCGTGAATAGGTGAGTTTTCAGGTGTTTTTTGAAAACAGTCACTGTCGGCGTGACAGTTAAAGCATATTGATGTAACCAGCCTAAAATAGAGGGACCATGAGGCGAAACATAGATTCTACCGTGAGTGGATCTTCCTTTGAAGGTGATGGATGCTTCAAAATACCCTAAAACACCAATGCTCACCCCTCGATAACCTTTTAAAACAACATCAGTTACAATTAACTTTTCTGTAGAACAAAAAGTGTCATACAATTTCTTTGGGACGATCGTGTACAGTGAACCAGTATCTACTAAAAGACTCAACGTCTTCCCATTCACATCAAAATCTGCTTTTGGGCGGGACAAGAGAAAGTGCCCTGTTTCCCCTGGATCATGGTTAGAAACCATCATCATGACTTCTGCCTCGTCATCCGTTGTGTCACATTCAACCATCGCTATCTTTTTAGTGTTTCCTGTCTTACACATACGTGCAAAATGTCCCTTCCTTCTGCATTTCAAGCAGTCTCTCGTTAAAGCACTACAATTCCTTGAGTCAGCTAAATGAAATGGACTTCCACATCTAGTGCAAGAACGTACATTCTGTTTATATCTACTTTGTGGAGGTGATTTAGGAAATGAAGTAGCACCGTTATTGCTTGTTTTATTAGGGACATGTTTTGTGCATATGGGATTTATAGTTTCACTACTCTCATCTTGTACCGCTGCAATCTCTGTGGTATTACCTTGCTGACTAGTTTTAAATTCTCTCACACACCTGTCACTTTCTTCTTCCACTTTCGCTATGGTAATGGCTTCATTTAGTGTGGGGTTCTTAACAGAACATAATTTTTCTTGAGTTTTCTTACTGTGACACTGCACTTAACTGATCCCTGATCATTTCGTCCTGTATGCCACCAAATTGACACTTAATGGACAACTCCCTTAGCCTGGAAACAAAATCATCAATTGATTCGTTTTGTTTCTGCGGCTGGGTGTAGAACTTATGTCTTCTCATTACAACATTTTCTTGCTTTGCAAATCTAGTGTATAATCTGAACAATGCATCCTTATAAACATCATCAATTTCAACAGGTGGAGCTGGTAAGTATTTAAAGATCCTTTGAACCTCCTTGCCTAATGCTCCTCACAACAACGATTTCTTCCTGACAGCTGAAAATGTTGTACCATCTAGCGCCATGATATAATTTTCAAATGCCTCACACCAGTCATCCCACTCCATAGCACTCCATAGCAGGTTCACCAGGAACAACCAAAAATTGTACAGGTGGTTGAATTGAACTTTCGAACAGTTAAACAGGTGTAATCCTATTTCAATAAACACTATACCAGAAGTCAAATTAATTTGATGAATGTGTGTGTATCACAGAAGTTGTACAATCGTAATTCAAATGATACACGTTTCTTTTATGTGTGTGTATCACAGATGTTGTTTTTGAAACTTATACAATCGTAATTCAAATGATACACGTTTTTTTAATGTGTGTGTATCACAGATGCTGATTTTGAAAGTATTTCCACCCAAAAACAATTCACTGCCACGCAATGCCGCCTCCTTTACTTGCCCTTGTATCAATAAGTTTCACTTGGTGGAGTTTACTATGTGATTTACAGCTCATTAGCTTTTATTTTCACAAAATTGTCTTTTTTTTTTATTTGGTGGGGCCCACTGTACAATTCTCTCTGACTTTCTTCCCGTTTAAGCAGGTATAGCTGCTACCTCATGCTTGTTGCGGTACACTATGTCACCTTTGCTGGCCAAACTCGCATTACAAATTACAGTTAGTTAGTGGGGCCCGCAGCTTCTTACATCGCCGCTTTAAAAGGTATTTCCCTTTGAACTCCCTGTTTCAACATTAATCGTCGCTTTAAACACTGGCGTAGGGGTAGGAAGTAACAGGTCTTTCGAGTCTGCACCTTGAATCTTGTTCTACAGTCGCCGCTACTGCTGTGGTAAATCTTTAAATTTCCATTTTAAAATGAAATGCGCGACATACCTTCTGCTCACAAGAGTCACGAAGTACCTTGCGAGTTGCACACTGTCGGGTTTTCCTGGATTCTTTTTCTGTTGTATTCCGCTCGTTTGCCTCTCCTTTGGGCTGCCCTTCGAGTTACTGCTGCGTGGACCAAGTCTCCAGAAAATGTAGTATATTCAACAAAGGAGGCAGGTTTCTTTAGTGTAGTTAAGCTTTATTCCACAAGTAAGAGCGCAGAGAAAAACCCAACCGCAGTGCTAGGCTCTCTCCCCTGCCAACGGCTGTCACCAGAACGCTCGGCTCGCAGGCACGAGAGGAAGCTGTCACGAGCTCAGAACGAGACAAGGAATAAGACATAGAGAATGAATATAACAATCTAATTTTTCATTGAAACCGAGTATCTATAGTGACCATAACCCACTGTGCTTTAAAGCCAGCTGGCCCTTACTAGGTATGAAGAACTGGGGAGGCAGGAGGGTTCTTTGCAGGTTACAGATAGGGACAGAAGGCTCAAATGGGCCCAGATAATCCCGATTCCTTTTACACGACCCTCTTAGCTAAATGTCAATATGAGATACAGATATGTCTGACTGCACAGTCAGAGTCTGAAGAGATCAGTGACAGTCCATCTCACACTGTATCGCTGCCCTATCAACGGTCCCTGCTTCTAAAGGACGCTCAGATAGGTCCCCAAGATGGTTCAATACTGTCTGTTCAGGTGCTGCTAGGACGCTCAAGGAAGCATTACGTGCCATCCCTAGAGATAGCTCTCAAGTAAGAACCTGTAGAAAGCAGTATAAAATAGCTCTGGCCAGGAGTAAGGAGGAAGCCTGGAGTAAGCTCATGGAAGCCAGTACAGTTGAGAGTAGTACCAAGTTCTGGAGCATTCTTGATAGTCTCTTCATGGCAGTGGATACAGCTAATGCTCTTGATGCCCATATCACAGAGACTGAATGGGTTAGCCACTTTGCGGAAATGTTTGGGGGGTCTTCCGGCCCAGTGGGCATCTTGTGGATTGGGCGCAGACAAATAAGCTGCGACAGTCTCTGAGGGAGAAGTTAGGTTGGGAATAGCTGAGCTGTCACGTAACAAGGTTCTGGGACCGGATGGAATCCCTCCTGATTGTTACATCTCCAATCTGGAATTTTGGCCCCCGGTGCTTACTTCTGTTATCAATGCGGCTGTTACGGCTGGTCCCCGGTCTCATGGGCCACTTCCACCAGTGTACCAGTTTTTAAAAAAGGAAACAGAGATAGCACACATTGTTATAGGCATATCTCTATGTTGAACTCTGTGGTCAAAGTGATTGGATGGATTTTACTGGATAGACTATAGGGTCTAGAGAACAATATCTGGTCAGAAGTCCAATACGGCTTCCGCCAAGGTCGCTCAAGGATAGACCAGTATCCAAATGTTTTCATGGTCTTGAATAAGTACACACTTGTCCACCCTGGTGCCACCTACCTGGCCTTTATGGAACTCTCCTCCGCTTTTGACAGTGTGAACAGATGCAAGATGTGGCAGACCTTGCTATTCCTGGGGTCGGACAGGGACATAGTCCTCTTTTTACAAGATCTCCATCGAGACACGAAGGCAGCTTGTTCCCTAACCTGAGAAGGGTCCGTCAGGGTTGTATTTTGGGCCCCCTTATATTTAACATATATATAAACAACCTAGAGAAGGTACTTCTGGAGACCAAGGTGGATTACCCTAAGGTGGGATGCCGTGGCCTTCCGTTCCTGCTATACCTACACAATGCTGTCTTGATGGCTAGGACTGAGTGGGACCTACAAACACTGTTAAATTCTTTTGTACAATTTATGGGAGATCAGGACCTGTTGGTCAACAATTCAAAGTCCTATGTCATGCAAGTAGGTGCACACTCTAGTAGGCCTTATATATTCAAGGTAGGGTCTACTCCGGTCCCAAGGACGAGCATTTTTTCATACCTGGTGTTAGACCTGGCACCATTGGCGTGGGTCGCTCTTCCATTTTCACTGTTGTCACATGTGTTTTTGCTGGTGTTAGATGCTTTGGGCACTGTGCCACTGCTGTTCAGTGCCACAGTGCGAGTGCTCCCTACTGTAAATGTATGTATTAATTGGTGATTCCAAGATTGACTATTTGGTTTACTTGTCAGACCCTAGTACAGTGCACTGAGTGTGCCCAGGGTATGTAATTCCAAATGCTGCTAGTGGGCTTGCAGCACTGGTTGTGCCACCCACAGAAGCGGCCTTGTAAAACGTGTCTAAGGTCTGCCATTGCAGAGCCTGCGTGCAGTCTGGTACTGTCATGCCAACTGGGCAAGTGCACCCACTTGCCATCCCTAAACCTTTCCTTTTCTTCATATTAGTCACCCCTATGCTATGCCCATGGGCAGGGTGCATTGTAAGTATAAGGTAGGACCAGCCATGATGTGTGTGGCATGTCCTAATAGTGAATTACAGCCATTTTCGTTTTTCACTATTGCAAGGCTACCTGTTCTCCATAGGCCACAATGGGCTGTTAGAATTAGTACATTTTATAACCCTAACCGACTCGTAGTGGTCTGACCGGCGAGGTCACTGCTGCCGACTTCGAGTCCTGTGAACGCGCCAGAGTTGGGCACCGCCTCGCACGCTCCGTGACGCACTGCCCGACTCGCACCGCTGTCCGGAATGATCAATGCCAGCTCCCGAATTCCAGCTCTGTTGCCACACCGCAAGCTGCAAGCCCCGCATCGAAGCACCGTCTCTCCCTGCACCGCACGCCTTGGATCCATCAACTCAGTCAACGGGCTGCTGCCTGCACCGCATCAAGGGGCAATGCGTCCTGCAACGCTTCCTTTTCTGCACCGCGACAAACACCGGAACTGGACGCCTCAAGTAAAAGGTACTGCTACTGAGTCTGTCGACATTTGAGTGGGCCTGGACCGACGCGGTCCTCTGGATTTGTTAGACTCTGTGTTATTTCAACAACGCTGTAGCCGGACCGGACTACCGACCTTGATTTCAGCCTTTTCAACCAGAACTCTTGAATTCTAATAGTACTGTGGATTATTTTCGTCGTTATTGGTCTTGTGGTAACTCTATATAAAATATACTTATTTTTTATATAAAACCTTGCGTGGTGTCCCTTTGTAGTGTTGTCACTGGGTTACTTTGTGTGGTCACAAATGCTTAACTTATAACGCCTCTGAGATAAGGTCTTGCTGCTCGTGCCAAGCTACCAAGGGGTTGAGCAGGGGTTATTTTAGGAGTGTAATCCCCTTATCCTGACTAGAGGAGAGGGTCCCTATTTGTCACAAGTACCTACCTGTGTCAACTAGAGACCCCCAATTCTAACACCTGGGGGTTCTGTTGGATGCTAAAAGGAAATGGGGGCCCCTAATAATTTGCAAGAAGAATGATCTTACCCGGGAGATTGCAGCTTATTTGAACTTCGCCTCCAAACGGGAAAAAGACTGGTGGGGCCATATTATAGCTTTATAAGGCCAAGTGTATCTAAAAAATGCAGGATGGTAGTGAGATCTAGGGTTATTCTATCCCGGCGATCTCCAAATTGCTGAACATAATTTCTTGAGCTGGCTTTTATTCATTCCCCAGGGCACCCCCCCCTTCACCGTCCACGAGGAACTTCGTTTGACCTATATCACTAACCCAATAGCTTACTGCCCGGTATCACTATAGCTAAAAATCTGGGTGGGCAAGGGCACATCATTAAACAAAATGATTTTAAGGGACTGTATGACCCTCGATCTGTCTCCCGAGTCCTTTGTCTCAAATACATCAAGGAGAGTCTTATGAGCATGGGCAGAGCTGAACTTTTTATTAATTCTGATTTGAGTAATAAGAAGGACTTGATTAACATTAAGGTGGCCTTTTTTAAACAGCAGTCAATCAATCAAAATAAGCTTTATTTGCATTCACTCATGAATTATAAAAGCTACAAAATTACATCCATAGCGGAATTATTTAAAAACCAGTATAAAAATTAAAACAGATGAAAAATCTTTAAAAACTGTGGTATGTAGACATGAATACAATCATCAAATGCATAATCAATTTCAGTTTCCATTACAAACTATAGCTGCTTCCTGCGATTAATGCCGGCCCACAGGAATCGGAACATTACAGCACATATATAAATTTTTTGGTAGCATTTGCAGGTACAAAAATGCTGGACGGCATTGTACAGAGCCAGCTGCAGTAACAAGGGTTTTACATGTTTCTTCCTCGTCACAGAAAAGTGTTTACAAATCATGACAGTGTGCATAGTGCTCTGCAGAGGGATGTCATTACATGTGCATTTCCCCAGGTCAGATGATCAATTATTAGTGCTGGGGAAACTGATTAGATTATGGAAAATATCCAAGCAAATCCGGGTCAGCACAAACCTATGGCACGTGTTATACACATTGGCTAAGTAAAATTGCACATTAAAGCTAGTCAACATCATCTGATTCCTCAAGACAGAAGGTTTCAACATTTCAGATGCTAGCCTTGTTTCCTCTCTTAGTGATAAACATTAATTTTGAGTACTTTTCTTGAAACAGAAACCAAGGTCTCCGGATGGTCGAAGTACTCTGGATGACCAATATCTGCCAGAAAATTTGAGCCATGGGAATTTGAGGGTCGACATGGATCTAGGACAATCAGTTATGATAGATTGGTTAAGCGTGGCATGTTCTGATGACCAAATCTTATGCCATAATAGCACTGGCTGTATCCTGATCAGGTCAGCAATGTAAGGGGCTCCTAATTCTGTGTGACAGACATAAGTTGCACTACTTATCGGAACAGCGAGAAGGTTCCTTAAGAATGCATTTTATTCCAATTGAAGGCTATCAATCTGCCCATGTCCCCATAGTTCAGACTCATACATGCCAGTGGGTCAGCATTTAGCCTTGTAAATGGTCAACATTTCCCTTGGATGTTTAATTCCTTGAGTACTAGCAAACTGCAGCAGGGCCATAGTAGTTTTAACAAAATGAAGTTGCCTTGATTTTATTTTCCCGTTGCCACTTTCCAGTATGACTAAATACTATCCCAAGGTAAGAGAAGGTAGTTGTGTGATACATTTTTATGCATAAAATTGTCAAGGGATTGAGAATCCGTGTGCCCAATTTTCATTGGAAAGGTTTTACCGATGTTGATTTTCAGGCCATGATTCTGCATAAAGTTAACAAATGTGTCGACTAGGAGCTGAAGTCCAAGAGGAGTGAGAGCCATTAAAACAGTATTGTCAGCATAAAAAAAGTGCTGGGATAGGACGCTGACCTACTTGAGGTAAGTCAGTGCTCTTGCTTGCCAAGGTGTCACCTACACTTTTAAGATTGAGATTAAACAAGAAAGGGTTAAGTAGGCAACCTTGTCGTACCCCTCTTCTTATGTTAAATGGCTGGGTACAGATGCCGGGCCGTAGCGTGCTCTGCCGCCACCTATAACATACAGATCTCTAAAGAAATTTACAATGGTGCACTCAACTCTCAGACTGCTCAAAATGAACCATAATTTTTCATGAACCACAAAGTCAAAAGGAGAAGATAAATCCACAATGGCTAAAAACAGATTTCCTTCCTTAATGTGTGTATATTTACCAATGGGAAGGTTCAGGTTAGTGGCCAGTCCTGCAGTCGATCTAAAAGAATGTACCCAGCCACCTTCAACAGGGAATCTAAGAGGGAAATTGGCCTATATTGAGATGGGCTATTATGGTCCCCCTTCTTGTATATGGGAACAATAAGAGAATCAGGCCAGGTTTGCAAGAAACCGTTTTCCAGGCAGGCACTAAAGGGCAGAGTAAAAATGGGACCCCAAAGATCAGTGTTGGACTTAAACAAGTCAATGGGGATCCCGTCCGGGCCAGAAGCTTTGACACCCTTGCTTGAATTCCTTTTGTTTGAGGGTAAGTTAGTGGTAGACTTACTTATGAAGGACGCAGTAGGCAGGAGAGTCACAATGTCATTCATAAACAGCAGTCAATTGGCAGGGAAGACAAGGAGTTACTCAAGTCCAGTGTACGTTGTTTCATCATGTTAAGAACTACGTAGATGGCGGAAACGTACCTATTAGGGTTTGTAAATTCCTATAACCATTGTTTACTGACCAGGTTTCGGTTCGACCTCTTCTATCTCCTCTTTGCCAATCCAAGGGGGCAGTGCAAGGGCCAGACTTTACCTCTCCGTGGTTGTGATGGAAAATCCCCACAGGACATGCTTCATTTTTTGATGTTCCGCAGCTTTCATGACTTACCTAGAAAGACCTTTTTAGTCCTGATCTTGAAAAAGCCTAAATTTAAGCAAGTGTGCCCCGCTTTTATCTTTTTACAAAAGCTAATGGGCAGCATTGGTTTTTTATGTACCTGGTGTTGTTTGTGTGAATTTGATATCATTTGTATTGTGTTTTTTTATGCCCAGATTAGGCCTTTATTCCAACTGACATGTTCTGAGGATCGCTTTAATATATTTAATGTGTGCTTTTATGGTTTAATAACATGAAACCTAATAAAGAATATTTTGATTTGATTTGACATCTTTTCTTTATAAGTGGCAACTTAGTGCATCACAATTAGCCAAATACAAAGAAGATATACAAGGATTACTGAATACTATGCATTATATAGGGTTAACACTGGGACCAAATAAATAGGTGACCATCACTGTCCATTTTATATTCTCACCAGCTTTAATTTGCAGTGGAGGGCTTTTATTTGATGAATTCAATGGTGAATATCTGCTCCATCTTTAGAAAAACAAGAATGGTGGCCTTTAACAAATGGATAATTGAGAACTAGTACTCCATTTGAAATACGTTTAAGATTCCAAATAATCCATGTTTTAAACCTTTGTTGCATCACGTACAGCCGTGTTATTTAAGATGGTATGATCAGTAAGCTTTGAGTGCGTGGCCAAGAGTCCCACCAAGATGACTTCTTGATCACAGAGCTCTGTGCCAGATGACCTGCATTGTACTAAAATGATTCTTCAGTTTACTTTTGAGAGTATTACCTTGATGGGATCATGTGGCAGTTCCCCTAATGATCCTTCTGTCCTGCTTTGGAGGTAAGAATTGCACTGCCCTACCCACTGGGGAACTACATTACAAGGGGCCATTGATCCGCCTGAGACCACCCCCACACTCCTACACTTGCTCTGCTGTGCTTGGCAGGTCAGAAGCGCTTCTGTTAACCAACTTAAGTGATAGGCATCTATGCGAAGTGGCCCAGTGGAGGCATAGGCAGGCATGAGGGTATAATGGACGATAGCTAATTCAGAGGAGAGAGGGTGCCAAATTGACTTGTATTGTAGCCATGATTACACCTTTAGGAAAACTGGATTTTGAAGGAGAAAGCACAAATATACTGCGGTGGATCAATCAACGTTTTTAATACCCGCAGACTTGGATTTGATGGCTGACTACCTGACTGTCCCCTGGTGTGGATACATATGAAGACTGAGAGGAGCACTATCTCTACGGAATGGACCTGCAGAATATTGGGATGTGACATGCACCAAGATAATTAAAACTAATGGGGATCATCTGTGGGGATCTGTACTGCACTATTGTAAAAAACATAGCTAGAAAAGTGTTAGAACCTATTGCCTGGCTTGTCTAAGGAGGAGGGGCATTCTCACTTGTTGCAAGATTGGATTGCTATTGGAAACAGAAGTGCTAAAGTCTTCGATAATGAGTGGGTCGACACTAGCAACAGGATTCATGCAACCTGATCTGTTAGGGCCTAGACAACACAAGAGAATGTAGTCTGTCACAATTTGGTGACATGATGGGAGGCCATGACTCAAGACAAACAAAAATATGTTATGAGCAGAAGACACCACAGCCAACAGTGAGCCAGAAAGAGTAACAGGAGCACCACATGACCACGGAAGAAGACGCTGCATCAGGAAAGGACAACATGTGCTCCATAGTGCTAGACATAAAAATAAATGTCTAAAAATGATATAGAGTAAGCTAGTCACCCTGACTTAGTAGACGGAACAGTTGAAGGAGCATCCAAAAAAACACTCCTCTATTATATACATGAGCCCCATATATCATACATGTAAGATGATGCAAAATCCTGCAGAGAAAAGTTACTTCAAAAAGAGAAAGTCCTATCCAATATTAAGGTACAAAATGAAAGTTTGAACCTTGATCAAAATAACACTCGGATTGTGGGATTAGTGGAGAGTACAGACATTAGTAAATCTGAAAAGTTTGCAGAGGAGCTACTGGCTGAACTGCTTGACACTCCGCACTTCTCTATTTGTGATAGAGCTTGCCTTCCTATCGCTGCTCCCCATGCAATCTGTGGTGTGCCTAAAACTGCCCCTGATTGCTTACTTTCTCAATGAACACAACCGAAATGCAGCCCTTTGAGTGACTAGTGAAAAGATGGAGTTGAGGTATCTAGAAACCACAATATTCCTACATCTGATGTTACAAAATCTTCACAGAAAGCTAGTTTACCAATGTAAAAACTAGCTCTACTCTATTGTGGTCAATATAGCATGATTTAGCTGGCAGACATTAAGATAAGAATGGATAGCAAGTCCAGACACTTCACTCACTCCAAGGAAGTCATGCAGTTCCTGAACAGACAGAAAATTAGATCAGGTGAAGGTGAACCATCATCTCCATGTATTGCATTAGATGGGTAATTGATAATGGAAATCATGAAGGACCTAATTATGATGCCGTTTTGATAGCAACCGACGGCCTGTCAGTTGCGGTCTGAACTGCATCTACTGCTGCGTTACGACTGACGCATTACGATGAGTGCAGTCGGTCGGCTCCTCCATCGAAATGGTGTTGGTTGGAGGCAACTCTGAACAACATTGTAATTATGCCCTATGAGTCTTGAAGTACATAGTGGGGGTTGTGGAAGTTATTGCTTGTTACCATTACAATGCTATCAATTATTTGCTTAGTGCCTACATGCAAAGATAAGAAATTTGCACACATAGTCAAGAAACTACCCTGTATATTAATTTAGCATGCTAATGACAGTGAAAAGGTCAATTGTGCAGACTAAAGGGCATATTTAATATTATTTCAAGCAATAAAGCACAGTAGGGAAACTTGCTGTGTTGCATTGAGTGAAAGACAGAGAGCACTAATGATCCATATTTACCAAGATATTGAACATTTCTGCTCTTTTTTTGCGTGGAGGCAGTTTGTGTTCTCAAGCACCAATACAAGCACCCTTGCACCCTAGTGCAAGGGCGCCTGTGATACAGTGATAAGGGCAGGATTGTGTTTGGGCCGGAAGGTACACCATCCTGCACAAGAACAATCCTTAAAGGCATGTCCTTTCTATGTATACTGCAGAATGCAGGACACATGAAAAGGGAAAAAGAAAGTAAAGAGAAATAAAGATATTTATCCTTATTATGGCTCTTCGGGTTGGTGCACCATTTAGGTGCAAACTCAGTTTTACAAGCCTTTGCAAATCTGGTTTTGTGTCAAAATATGTGGGTGGATGTATGGGAACTCCCATGCTCTACCCATGTAACACCTACAGACACAAAATAAAACATTGCAGTGCAATGTGCTGTCTTGTGTTATTTTGAATTTACTAAACCACATAAAGCCACACAAAGTGGCTTTGCATGGCTTAGTAAATGCCCAAAATAATTTTGTAATGCATCATAAAAGTGATGCACCCCTGATGCCAAATCATAGTAAATCTGTGCCTAACATGCTAACATGGAATGTATAGGGTCTTAATAATTCCACAAATATGAGGCACTACTAACATAGATGCATAGACACTGCATAGACACTTGTAAGAATGCAACAATATCAACACTTATTGTGGAACGATGCATACTGATTTCTCTGGGGCAGCTTCTGCCCACATCTCCTTTCATAAATCCTTAGTTACTTCACTACAATGACCTTGCATATTTCTTGTGATAAGAGACACGTCCCAGTCTTCAGGGAGTGAATCTTGGCATAGCTAGATAGAGTGACCAGATAATATGTCTTAGTCAGGGTCGGATTGGTAAGGCTGGCAACCGGAAAATGGCAGAGGGGCTGGTATCGAAGTTCCAGCTGTTGGCTGCTTTTAGGGAAGCCCAAGAGGCCGATTTGGGTTGTGTCAGGTGTGTTCAGATGTCACCAGTGGCCCATGGGGCTCTGAGTGGCCTTTCTAGAGGCAGAGGGGCATCCATTACCTCCCTGTTATCAACAGTCAGAGGTGTCACTCCCTTTCTCTCGCTGGACCGGCCAATTAATGTGTGCATACTGAGTGGGGCAGGGGGCCTGAGCAGAAGTGGCCTCACTTGTTTTCAGGTGTTTATAAAACTTCAGTGGAACACTGTTTTGAGGAAAGGCAAAATGCAAATGTGGGCTTCTCCACTGTGACTGCACGAGACCTGAGGCATATAGATTCTTTCTTGACATCTACCCTTGATGAATTAGGCATTATGTTCATGTTTTATTTTTCTGAGTATGTGACTATAGGGAGATGTCTACTTCTGACCCTCATGCAGCTTGTTTATTCTTATTATAGCATCAACAAGGGGTTTTGCTCTGACATATATCTCTAGAGTGCATTAAATTCACACACAGTTTGCTGTGAAACACTATGGTGCAAGCATATTGTTTGGGGCACTTGTGAATTTGAATGGCCATTGTGTAAGAGCATGGTAATGATCATTTTTTAAATGCACATTTTGCTTTTGTTTTTTAAGAAATAGTTTACAGTTGCATCCTGTGAGTATATGAATTTATTTGAATGCTTTTTTATGTATTTTCATGCTTCTTAGCTTAGGGAAGGAGACCTTATTTAGAGATCTGGTAGTCCTGAGGAAGGCCACTGAAGCCACACAGCTTAATTGACTTTCTCAAACATTAATTTAGGATGAGATAAAACCCTATGATATAAGATACCACAGTCTGTGGTTGAGGGTCCATTATCCAAGAAAAGAGGTATCCTTAGAGGAGAAGTTCCCAGAGAATACGGGTACAGATTTATCTCGATCTGGTACGCTTTAGAGGTTGTATAACTTACTACATGGAAATAACCAGGTTGTAAGTGATACACCTTGACGTACTCTCTCAACCCCAGTTTGAAACCAAATATGGAATCCACAGATAGTTTAATTCATAAAGCAGTTATCCAGGGGTGTTGCAATATTGATATGTTTAACTATTGACTTTAAAACAAGGCTTACAGTACACTGACCAGCACAAGGCTTTTTTTAGTCCAGCAAAGTTCTCTCTTTGATTCTTCTCTCACTCATATCCGTGGACCTCCCATTAAGACATCTGAATTTTCTGTATCTGTGGTGTATTAGATTGAGGACATTAGGACAATGTCCATAAAAAAGAATGACAACCCGCTCTGATATTGGATACAGTAATAGATCAATAGAGCTGAGCAAAAATATCCATGGTGCCTAATGAGGAAACCAGTGCAGCAGATTCTGGATATGCTTCATTTAGTGTATGCCTGGTGAATTATAAGGCGGGTGGAGAAGAGTACCGTTTTCTGTTTGGCAGTACAAGATTGATGAATTGATTGCTTGATCCTTCTGAAAGTTTTGACCTTGTAGACGACAGCTATTCAATATCTTGCCAGGCCCAGTCCTTACACTCTGGTTTGGTTGAACCTATGAGTCCCACTTATCAAGTCTCTGAGTTACATTTTGGCAATTCCCACTAGGAATATAGGTGCATTTTATCAGTATTATAAATCACAGTTTTTTTTAAGGTAAACATAAGGATAGTGCAACATCAAGCCACTGTGTCGGGGATTTTAAAGCATACAATTAGTTGTTTTTATTTCTAAATAAACTGACATTACGAACTCCAATCAAAGTCAGCTGGACTGTTTGAAGAATTCTATATGCATTTTTGAAACAAATTATTTGGCTTGTAATGGTGCAAAGAGCCTAGAGGAAATTAAGATAGCTCCAGTTATGAATAGAGAACTCAATTATAGTGAGGCATGGTTTTTAGGAAAATATTTTTCAGAAGAATACGGGAAAAACAAAACCCTGCCCAGATGCTGTCAAGTCTTATTATGACACGCAATGCCTTAACTACAATAACAGCAATATGAGATGGTATTGGCAGATTTGTATCTATCTTGCTCAGATCATATTGACCTGGGTGGATGAGGCAAATAGGGAAACCTTTATTGAGCAAATGTCTGCATTGGAGATTAAGTTCCCTATAACACCTCTGGCAAATGGGAAGGCACCAGAAGTGGCTATCCTGACAGCCAAATGTTATAAAAACTTTCAAAATATTCTAGCTCCTCATCTCCTGGTCTTATATGAAGAGTCACTGGAGAACATCACCCTTTACCACTCCTTGAGGGAGGCAGTCTTTTTGGCTCTCCTAAAGCCAGGTAAGGATAAGCAGAGAAGTCAGTTATTAAGACCAATGTTCTTAATTAATGCATTAGCCAGATTATTGCCCAAATTGTTGCCAATCGGTTTATGGCACTGATGTGACGCTTTACACTTTCTGAACAATCAGGTTTTATTACAAGTTGAGTAACAATTATGCCTGGCTGAAATTAGTGAAAAATTTGTGTAATCTAGCATAATTTCAGAAAAATGTGTTTTGCAATTGTTATGCAAGATTCCCGATATGATACTGTTATGCCATGTCATGCAGTGTATTTATATGTTATCTGCTGAAAACATTTATGGCGAAAGCATGAAAACATTGTGAACAGCATAATATGAGCAGCTTTTGTTCCCAATTTTTTGTAGCTGAAATGAATCCTTGCATGATGCATCCAAACTGGAAGCGAGTAAACTCATCTTTTATTCTTTTGTCCTGCATATCTTAGACCAAGGAAATACTGGCTGGTCCCCCTTTGCAGGAACTTGGGTTTCAGGAGCCAATATGCATGCGTACAGAGTACTAAAAACCAGTACTCTGCCCCATATAGTTTTTGCAGTGGCGAAATTCATTCTGGCTATGTGGCAGATTAGAAAAAAACTGTTAATTGCACAAAAGCCGAAAATATGAAACCATCACTTCTTAGCCATGAACTATCTTTCTGAATTCTCCTCAAATTATTAATTGTTTTCTAATCCTTATCATGCATGGTATTTCTTGCTAACCAATTTTATATAATGTGGTTTATAACATGTTCTGTTTCTTTTAATATGAACGTGTAATTGTATATGCTATGCATCTTTTATGGTCTAAAAGACCGAAATAAAGATTTTTTGGATTGGATTGGATTGGAAGCGAGTAAAATACAGCACTAAGTGTCAGTTTTACATTTTGTACAATTATCTGTAATTTCACCTTTTTCTGAAATTTCTCACACGCCTAGAAAAAAGCAAGAATGTGAAAACTCTTTTTGCAATCATTTACCAGCTGAATCCAGAACCGCTAAACCATGTGATGCCTTTACATGTTCAAAGGGCATTTGACTTGATTGAATGGCCATTCTTGGTCAGTGCTAAGCAGAATGGGTTTGTGGGACAATCTATTTGAACATATTGATATATGCAAACCCAGTGACACATTTACACATAAATGGTTACCAGCATTTTAATTGGTAAAGATACATGACAGGGATGTCCTCAGTAGTCTCTTTTTTGCTGCAGCAGTTGAGCCACTGGCTGCATGCCATGAGAACATCATGTAAGCTTGGGCATGCATATTGATATTGATGTATGCAGATGATGGGCTACTGTGCATAGAGGAGCAGATTTACAACTTCTGGCGCATCTCTGCAAATCAGCAGGGATGCGCCAGAATAGATGTGTCACGAAATCCCCCCTTGTGCGACCACTAATGCGTTGCATTTACAATGCGGTGCACCATGGTGCAAGGAGGGGCAGATGCATAATGCATCTTGTGGCGTACAGATGGCGCATTGCTGGAGTCGCGTCGCAAGCACTACGCAACTCCTGCAATGCACAGGGGCCACCCATACTTAACGTGGTGCATCACTCTTCACACTTCAAACAGGTGTAAGGATTTGACGCAGCAGCGTCGTAAAACTGACTCAGTGAATCCTTGTAGATTTCACTGCATCAGTTTTGCAGGGCTTTCCTGCGAGGGAACGCTCACCCTGTGACAGAACGCCCACATGAAACCTGATGCAGGTTTCATGTGGCGCAGGGCTTTAAAATGTGACGCATCTGCTTAGATGCGTCACATTGTAAATAAGTCACAACATGGCACATGGTTTACGCCGCTGCTGCACAAAAGTGACGCAACAGTGGCGTAAAAGTGTTGCAAGGGGCTTGTAAATCTGCCTCTGAGTGCCCAAACTTAATCTGATGACGGTACTAGGTATATCATTCAATTTGGATGATTGTCAGGACTGCAGATACACTAGGAGAATCCTAAGCACTACTACTATATCACAGCCATAGCTAGCATATCCTTCAAGGTGCTGCTCAGGCTCTTTAAAATACCTATGTTGTGTTTCTGATATTTATGACCCAATGCTTTACTGATTGTGAAGGATACTGCTGTGATAAAGGTGATACGACCACCTGAATTATTATACTTATTTATGAATATACCTATCTCATTTTTAGAATATTTATTTAAGACTTTACATCAATTATTTATTAAGCTCATCTAGTCAGGGAAGTAGGCTCTTGTTAAATGGGACCTATTGATATTGACATATTCTTCTTCACTCCTTGAACAATGCTTCCTAGCTTCACAAGCACAAATCATGTCCTACTGGTATCACCTGCAACTACATACTTCTTAATACCACAGAGAGAAAACATTGTGATTGAAACCACGTAGACGGTTAAAATAGTTAGGTCAGTGGTGTAATTTACAGAAATTAATCCAGTGGCATACTCAATTCTAGCGTGGCACAGTCTGATAGACTATGAGGAACCTTCACAGCTCTGTTACCCAAAGATATATTTATTAGCTAACCCCAAGAAACCAATAAAATGTGTAGCTCTGTCTAAGAGGGCGCTGAACTGGGCCATATTGGAAATGGCTCACTTTATACAATTTTAGGAGAAGGGCTGCACTTACATATTTATGTAACATCTTTTGTAATATACAATGCATACATAAAATCCAGCATTTCCAGATGAACAGCATGAGTTCACACATTCAACATAGATTATACTGTGTGTGGACACCTGCATGTGTGTGGTCTTTTTTTATGTAATTTGACAACCGCTTAGAGGAAAAATTGAAAAAAGGTGTGACTAGAAGACACTGTGAGAGTGATCTGGGACAACCACTATCAGGTGCATGTTACGAGTAATGTTGAAGTAGACTGAACATGTAAACAACAACGGTATACACAAGCTTCTTTAGCTTACGCTCCTCTATTTTTTCATGCACACTCCACAGTTCCTATGCACACTCGATCCAGATGGGCTTTCTACCTGTCTCTAGTATCATGGGCCTCCGGCTAACTTTTTCTTTGGTGTGGATATGCCCAGATATGCAATCTGAGTGGAAGCAGGTGTCCCACACCTTGTCTAGCTTTTTAGATTAAACATTTACAAACCCCGAAGTGTAGCCAAACTAGGCTCTTGCAGAAGTACCTATACATGTAAGGAAGTTGGCATCATTGGCATTCCTTTAGGCTAAGAGGCAGATTCCCTATACCTGTAAGAAAGTTGACACAATTGAGATTCCTTTAGGCTAAGAGGCAGTGGCTATAAAAAGGATATGGGTTCCTGCATGAAAAAGAGACTGGGTTAAAAATTTAGCACAGCACATTGATACAGCTCAAACAGGTGCAACATTTTTTCGTTGTTCGTCCCATCAGAGTGACATCTTGAGCCCTTTCAGAAACTATCTGAAAGAAAAGTTGAAGAATTATAACAGGGGCAGGGAAGGTCTCCCTGGTGGTGGTTTAGGTGATTTGGTGGACTTCGGGCTGGTCCTGCAGCCCTGAATTGATACGCTTTGGTTGACTAGTGTACTATTTCGGACCTGTGTCTGTAAATACTGATTTGAAGCATTGTGTTGCTACTGTATCTTTGAATCTTTGAATAATGTTTGTGGCCTCTCCAGGCGTTTACGCTTCAGTTGTTTAGTACTTTAGATTAGTGCATGTGCCTATAACAATTTTTTTGACAAATGTATACTCGTTGTTGGTGTATGAAGAAAAAAAAAAAAAAAAAAAAAAATGAGGCTTTAACTTTCACTGGTCAACAGATTTCATTTTCAGATGGCCTCGCTAGATCATGACATGCTTAAGTAGATACGAGTTGTCTTAGCATTTCGTATGGGCGCCTTGTTTCCTAGTATTGAACCGAAATTAATTAAAGGAACACCATATTGGCACCTTCGCCTTGAAAAGATTTGAATGTGCTTGAGTGATTGGCAAACGCATGAAACGTGCATCAGGAGATTTCTGTTATTTGCTAAGCAGAGCTTTACTGAAAATTATTTGCAGAATTAACCGTGATTGCATTGCAGCATGACCCCTCCTCATCACTTTGCTTTAACATTATTAGATTGATAAAATTGAGCATCATAAGAACGAGAATGTTTGAGAAGGATATCAAATGTTTTAAAGAAAGGGCACTAAATTTGCTAAAAAAAAAAAGTGCTGCTAGAACTTTCTGCTGCCTTTGTCAGAAAAGAGTGACAACTTGGTACTATAGAAATGTGGGCTTGTAATCCTAATAAAAAAATTCTTGTCTCAACCATAATAAGTCTACATGTTTATTTAACTCATTGTCTGTTGGTACCTCTGGGTAGCACAGAGGAATACAAATGCTTCTATGACTGAATCATCTTCTCAAGCTTACATATTACAAAAGAAATAGCCCATTCTTAAAACAACCCTACATTATGTTTGCAAACGTTTTATTTAATTTGTTTATTTGCCGAGCACCAGCATCACTTGGCATTCACTTCACAACAGGGTAATTAACGTAAGGTTGTCAAGTCCATGCGTAGTTCAAACATAACACGCTTTAGTAGCTTTTGGCACTACAGTGGGTGTGTGTCCAGGTGGAGATGGGGAGAGAGAAAATCCAAAGGGAAGAAGACTTGGATGTGCAATAATGTCTCTGCAAAATACTTGTACTAAGGTGAATGGAATGGGATTAGCTTTGGGCAAGCGATTTTAGATGTTTAATCCACTCGTAGCTTTGGAAGTTACCCACAATAACCTTAGAAGTCTAATGAGCTTGTAGCATTGGGAGGTACCTGCAGGCCCTGCTGCATGGTACAGAGTCCAGTGATAACAGGTCTAGAGTGTGTGGACCTAATCAATTCAATCATTTCAGGCCTGAAAACAATCAGAATTGTGGGTGGCAGAATTCAGTCCAGATTTGTTGCTTCAAGTCAAATTCCACTACTTCTAATAAGGCTCTTCATGCTTGAAACTAAAGAAGAAAGAAATAGATATGGGGCATTTGTGTTTGATGGTAAATATGCAGTCATTGCTGAATCAACCAATAGCGAATTGATGATAAATAAAAGTTCTTCCTGCCATTCGCTTCACAAGTGAGCTGGTCCAGAGAAACTTGCATAGCATAGTTTCTAACTTACATGGAACCTAGGTCACATAGGTTCAGTGACAGATGAAATTACATTTTTGGAAAGATTCACACGACCCAATGCAGCTCTTTTTCAGTAGGTGGACCTTACCTTTTCTTCAACAGGGCCTTGAGCTATTATGGTTCAGAGGAAGTAGATGTGGGACTGACTAAACCTAATACAAAAAAATGCAGGCGGCAGCCCATCTGTCACATGGTGATCTTCCCTATTCCATAAGAACATAAATTCAAGATTAAACACTTTCACTGGACTGTGGACCCACACACACAACAAAAGCACCAACCCTATGGCTTATAAACACCAATCACTATTTCAAATCCAAAAGTTTGCGTTCTGCGTGCCAATTCCAAAAGTGCCCTCTGTCCAAGAGCACCACCCTTTCAGCAGGGTAAATAAAGATTATTCTTGAATTCGGAATAGCACCACTTAAAGAATGAGTCCAAACAAACAATAATATCAAATTTTAAAGTCCTTATTAGGACGCTGAGTCTTGATGTGTATTTCAATGCTATTTAATGTTCCTTAGAAATATGAACCACAGCCAGCCGACGCGTTTCGTTCTGTATAACAGAACTTCTTCAGGGCGATGTCATGTCAAAGTTGGTAATATCAAAAAATCCTTTATCCAAAGCCAGCAAATAATATTCAACTCTTGTAATGCAATGCCGGTCAAATAAGAACAATCATGAATCAGAGTTACTAGATATCCAGTTACTTCCTATGTTTTTATCCATTAGGTAGGTGTGAGCTTGAGTTCTATTATGTCGTTCTCAAGGTACGTTTATCCAAGTATGTTTCCATATATTTATGCAAAAAATATATTCCAAATCCAAAAGTATTACGAAGGCAATCACCTCGTTTGTCGGAAATATTGACCAACACAGCAACGCTCCACTATTTCGAAAAGACCCATGGTGGGTCTTTTCGAAATAGTGGAGCATTGCTGTGTTGGTTAATAAGGCATGCGTGGTAAATGACCATGCATTCTAAAAAAATGCGTAGTAATGACTTTGTGATGTACAACGCATGCGTAGTAATGCATGCGTTGTAATGGTATCGCAAAGTAAAAAGTTGTTGTAACTGCTGTTTACCGATTGAAGCTGGCCCCTGTTCTTCAGTGGGATGTTTAGTTGATTAATTAGGAGGAAGGAATGTGGTGTTTTTTACTGAAATGTGCATTAGCGGCTGCTGTATTGTGAAAGTTTCTGCGTGGCCTGGTTTCACTTCCGGTGAGAGAGTGGAAGAGTCTTTTTGGATCTAAAGGAGTTCTGTTGTTGGATTGGGCCGGCGTGACACATCATCAGAAAACATAGCTAATGGAAAGCGTCCTCCCTGAAGTGTGGAGCAGTGTCATGAGAGGTCAACGAGGGTGCGTCCCACCGCAGTATGACCGTACTGCGTGACCCATGTGCCGCCCCAGGGTATGGGAGGCAGAAGCAGCATCGCAGGTCCTCCTGAAGACCGTTGTAGCACTAATTCTAGATTTTGGCACTTGGGCATTTTAATTCCGGTGTTCCTGCCAGATACAAAGAGAAGATCCTGTGTTATTCTGCCCTCGGATCACGGGTTTCGGTTTCTGGAGTGTCAACATAAACAGTTGCTCCCAAAGGACTAGCCTGAACACTTAGGTGAATATCCCCTGCACGAGCTTTCCATGGAAATTCTTTCCTAGCTCTCCCACGTCAACGAGGACGTCATAATAGCACAGCTTCGCTCGCGACACCGTATGACGTCATCTGAGCCATAAGAGGACCTCGTCGGCGTGCTGACGTCAGTTCCACCCATTTTTTCCCTGTCACCGAGGCAAACAGGCGGACCAAGACATTTTCACATGTATACACAGTATAATGAATATATAAATATATATTCACTGAAAAAACCATAGGTTTCAGGCAAGTTATAGTTAGAAATTAGCATTTAAAAAAACCTTAGAAATTCACTTTAAAAAAACCATAAGGTTCAGGCATGTTATAGTTAGAAATTCGCATTTGAAAAACCTTAGAAATTCACTGAAAAAACCATAGGTTTCCGGGGAGTTATAGTTAGTTGGAGATTTCACTCGTACAAAACCATAGAAATTCCCCCGTTATAGTTAGTTCCGCTAACTATAACGTGCGCGCCCGCAATGCACTGCTAATGATATCACATATTACATCGCTCATGACATGGCCAGCGACATCACTCATGACATCACTGATGACATCTCAAATGACATCACTGATGACATCACTGAAGACATCATACAGTGAATGTGTTTTTTTTTCAATTAAATATGCTTTATATATGTATATCTCAAGGTTGATTGAAGAATAAATGGGTATATAAGTGTGTAAATGGATGATTTTTTGTAAAATTGATTTTATATCTGACTGTTTAAGTGTATCTTAGTGAATACATGGATTAGTGAGTAATGTTTAAATATGAAAATATCTGTATCAGTCTCTCACTTTGTGTATAAAGTGGCTGCATGGGTTGGTGAGTAGCTACATGAGTGTCTATATGGGTTATTAGTTGGTTTTTTGAGTATCAGTATGAGTGTCTGAGTGTCTGTATGGTTCGGTGGGAGTATTACTTAGTGCATAGATGCATGAATGAGTGACTCACTGTTTGTATGTGTTGAAGACAGCATGTGTGCAGGACAGTATAGGTGGATGAGTGTGTGTATGGGTGTGTTAGTGAGTGAATGACCGTCTCAATTTTGTGTTTATGAGTAACTACATATGTTTTAAACTAGTATATGTGAATAATGGTGTATATAAGTGAGTACATGAGAGAGTGAGAGATTGGAAGAGTTCCTGACAAATAGGTAGGTGTTGCTAAGGGATTGTTTAAGAGAGTAAGTATGTGTACGTTTCTGTAGAAGTAAGTGTGGTAGTGTGTGCATAACTGTATATGCAAGTAAATGGATGTTTGATACTTTGTTTGCATGTGTGCCTATCTCTATGGATGAGTGGCGGTGTGTAACAGGATGTATAGGTGTATGAGTACATATGATGAGTGAGTACATGTATGAGTGACTGGATAGGGACTGCTGGTGAATGAGTGGATGTGTGTGTAGATCTTAGAATTACTGAATAGGTGTGTTGTAACTGGTATTAGTATGTCCATTGTTTTGAAAATGTTCGTTTTTATTTTTGAGTGTGCGTCTCAAAGGTTATATTAGGGTGAGAGGATGCCTGCCACTCTATCACAAGCATGATGTCATCAGTGGTGTCATCAGTGATGTCATTTGAGATGTCATCAGTGATGTCATGAGTGATGTCACTGACCATGTCATGTGTGATGTAATATGTAACGTCATCAGCAGTGTTTTGTGGGCGCGCAAGTTATAGTTAGCTGAACTAACTTTAACGAGGGAATCTCTATGGTTTTGTATGAGTGAAATGTACAACTATATTTAACACCCCTGAAACCTATGGTTTTTCAGTAAATATATATATATATATTTTTTTTTCACTGAAAAAACACAGGTTTCAGGGATATTATAGTTAGGAATTAGCATTTAAAAAACCCTTAGAAATTCACTGAAAAATCTACAGGTTTCAGGGAAGTCATTGTTAGATTATTACAATGCTCTCCCGGTCTCAGCTAATGAGTCCTCGTTGTGCAGGTTGCAAGTAGTTCAGAATACCGTGTGCACCTTGTGTTGAATGCCCCCCTAGAACTGCCTCCCTTCCTCTCCTCCAACAGCTTCACTGGCTCCCGGTACGCAAGTATATTAAGTTTAAAACCAGCTGCACTGTTCACAAGGCCTTGTTTAACAATAGCCCCTTCTACCTTGCTGAGAAATTTAATCACTAGTCAGCAACGCAGTGAATTCGAGATTTAGTTGTGGCTTTCATCTGTATTTTCTACTTATTTTTACCACCTGTCACATCTTATTGTTCATGGGCAATAATATTGTTGTTCAATGATGTTTTCAAAGTGACTGAAACTTTCTGTCCTACACCATTTCTTTGTGAAGTTAAGACTGGTATTTACAATCTTTTAGTACTTTTAGTGGCTCTTCTTCTGATTTGTACATTTCTGCTGTTTTTATAATCCACCAAGTTATATTTATTGATTGGACTGTGTCGCTAGATTGTGCACTTTATTGTTTTCCAAGTTATTTTTTGCATAGTGCTGATTACGATTATTTCTAACTGGTATGTCAGTTTTATGTATCTATGGGTTTAAAATAAACTAATTAATGACATTCAAATAAGTTGATCAATTAGAATAACTTTGTCAAGATTCACCTTCAGAGATAAAAACATTTTGGTGTAGATAGACAACCTAGAGTGGCAGGAACAACACTTTAATGCCATTAAGAGCAGATGGAACAAATTACTTTTTATTACTAACATCACCCTAACAAGAGATTGCATATCTACTATCATTGGCCTGTCATAGAGCTTCTGGACCTGGGCCTCAAACTGAAATAATTTGGCACATGAATCACCGGTCATGAAGCAAAAAGATCCAACTGAAGGAACCGCAGAGATCCCAAATCTTTCATTAAAAAAAACACAATTTAAAATCCAATCACTGAAGTTCTACTAATACCGAGAGTTACATTCTGACAATGTCTCTGCTAAACTCATTAGATTCTCAACTTTGATGTTGATTTTCTTATCCAGTGAAAGGTGGTTCAGGTTTTACCCCGCATTTTAGTTCTTATTGTGACTTTTCTATAAGAATTCTATGAAGCTCACTTGGTGGAGGAGGAACAAACCCCATTGTAAATCAATACGATCTCAGTAAAAATGTCTGCCTTTCCAGGTATAATATATTTTGAAAAGGACTTGGGAACCCTTACAACTTTCAAGTTAATCTGATTGGTTATGCTATAAAGTTCACTTTCTGACAGTTTTTCTCCATTTTGGACTGTGAACAATTGGTTCAATACATTACAAAGAGCTTACAGATCTATTGAATATGCTCTGTTTTCAGAGGTTAGAATGTTCACTGAAATCAGAGTCAAAACAGTCTTAGAACATTAGGCTCACAGGCCATTTAAAAGTTGGTGGTCAAACTGTCCTCCGGGGAGACAGGGTAAATTACTCCATCGACCAAGTTGAGGTCCTGGCGGCCAATTTCTGACATGCCAGTCAGGATGGCAGATATTTAGAGCACTGACATTGTACAGCTCTGCCAAGCATGACTGAGCCGTGCAGCAAAGTTATTTAGAAAAAGATGAAAACCCAAAGAGGGATTTTGTTTTTGCAAATAAAAAAAAATTATGCCCCCTCCCCCTAGGAGCTATCTCCCATGATGAAGGGGGTATTTTGCAATTTTCACTGCCACTGATCAGTATGTCCACCGTTCTAAATTTGGTGGGTAGACAGACCGATAAACTTCTAGCTGCCCTTACTCTATCAGGCCATCAGAGGGGTGTAATCACAGCAGTGAAGGAGTAGTCTTTGCTGTTTTTACACCATAGGTCCTCTGTATTTAAATCGGACGAGAGGACCATTATGCAGGAGTAAAAGGTACTTTGTCACCATTGCGACTTAGTACCTTCTCCACCAAAATATAAATCAGCCCCCATATCTTAAGAACATTTGAATTGGGCCTTATAACTTTGCCTAGCCCGTAAGGATACACCATCTTTGTTCTGGGACTAGACAGCTTGGAAAGGAGCTTCGGGTCAATTAGGCATACGGATATCTGTTTGTCTTAACAGCGATAAATATACCCAACCTACTTCCTTTAAAGCCTTTTGTGCCATCTGACATATTCCCCTTGCCTGACAGCTTGCCAATATAGAGACAATCTAACTAAATATATACACACATGCTCATTTCCATCTTATTATTAGTGCATGACAGGGCAGAGAATATGTGTGCGTATTTTTGCAATACCGCGAACAAGAACCTGAGTATACATTTTTCTTGTTTCCATTTTGGGCTCCTTATTATCATCAGTTTTTGCTGGGGGTAGCTATGAATGTAAAAAATTCTAAATGATGTAATTATGGGCCCAAATTAAGTAAAACATGTTTGCATGCATGAAACCCCATTGTTAGTGATGATCTTTAAATAAGACACACACACTGCTTCCTTTAATTCCATTGGGACTACATGTGGCCAATACAGAGCTGTGCTTATCTTAGCACCAATGAGTTTGCCCTGAATTTCCCTAACAGCTTCAATCCACCAATCAGGTGAGTCAAAATACTTAATTTGCCCATACCGACTTTGAGAGAAGGCTTAGAGACAAAAGGTGAAGGACGCGTGCAGGTTATCAATGAAAAGGAAAGCTCATAAACGAGGTAAAATAGGAAAACACGCGTATAATAGAGAATAGGATTTCCGGTTTATTAGCTGGGTGCCCAGGTTGGTCTGTGATTTTTCCTGCCATTTTAAGATGTATACAACTCTATGAGTCGATGTATTTTTATGTATGTTCATTCATTTGTATTTATCCTTTTAAAACTGACACTGAACAACAGCTCAATTATGATTTTGCTCAGCTCTAGAGATTTAAAACATCAGCAATGTCAAGTCAAACAATTATATTTTGACAATGTACCCGATGCTGCTAAAACATGCAACAATAGAATACGCATACGCGAAGCCATCACATTCAAAGGAATCAACATTTCTTGACGAACAATGAACTCTTGTCACAATAATTTCAGAAGTGCTGAATTACCGTTAGAATCTGCACGCAAGCAGTTTTGTGAAACCCCACCATGACAGCACAACAGGGTAAAGTAATTCTTTTTACGCTCACAATGTGTTGCTCTGAGAGATAATAATATTTTACCCACCTTCACCAAACAATACATGTTTAAAAAACTATAACTGATCAACACAAGTGAAAAGTTGTTGGATTCACAGAGACATGCGGATAATACAATTTTGGGAAAATGATAGTAGACACAAGGCTTTGGTAGGGCCTGCATCTCCTGCGGTGCGGGGAGTGGGGCAATCCTTCTGGGAAAACCCATTCAGCTGAAGGTTCATGAATATCTGTTAGATATATGGGGCCGTCATCACATTTTGCAGGTAGGGTGGCATCATATTGCCTTATGGCACTCAGTAGGCACCTCTATCGAACTGCCTCCCTGTAATCCATGAACTCTAGCGTCCAGGCACTGAAACGTGAAAGGCTTGCATTCTAGATGTGCATGGCCTTAGATTCCAAATGCATCTTTCCAAATATTCTTCAAGGTTTACGAAGGCTGTTTGATCCAATCATATTATCTAGTTACTTTTCTTAGAAATGGTCGGAAGACTGAAATCACACCAGTCCTCAAAAAAGAGATGTTCTCCACATAAGTATGTACTAGGGTCCTCTTTCGACGGAGATGGAGTACCTCAATGCAGTAATTAAACACATAGAAATAGTTAACGCAAGGTTACAAACATTGCCAACCAGTTTCCAGATTTCACCTTTAGAATGGGAAATTACCTCAGAAATCAGTGTTTTCAAAGGTGTTTTCACTGGTATTTCCTAATAGCCAGGTGTTTTGTGTGGGCAGAGGAAACCAAGATTGACCAGTCAAATGTGTCGCAAGAAGCGGTTGTATGTGAGTTCATAGAAAAACTATATCATTGAGCCATTACTGGGAAACCATTTCAGCTAAACTGTTTAATGGAAGCAAGATGAATGGTTTTTATGATTTCATAGTAACCAATTCACAGAAAGTCTTTCGTTATGTGAAATTGACTTTTGCATGTTAATTCTTTTAGGTGTAATAGTAATGGTGGCAGGTTTTACTTTTAGAAACATTTTTGTCAGAGGCATTTATTTTGATGTTTTACTTCAGGGGATATTATTTTGGATTTATATCTTTTACATAGTCAAACAGTCACTTTGAATGTGTTTAATTTTCTGATCCCTTACCAGCCCTAAACACCATCCATCCATGAGCCTCTCACAACCCGAAACACCATCAATTCATGCCCTCTAAAAATTCTTTCGCACGCCTATCTATACCCATCCTTGAGCCCAAACTACACCCACCCCTAAACCCTAAAAGCCCTTTCTATCCCCAACTTTCACCAATCCCTGAACCCTAACCACACTTAAGCTACACCCATGATCCCTAAAGACCTATTCTACAGCTACACTCCACACATCCTTGAATCCTTAAAACCACTTACCACATTAACCCCACCCATTCCTAAATCCTAAAACGTTCTGCCCATAAACTCCACCCGTTACCAGCCCCCTAAAACTTCTTACCACCCTTAATCTCAACTAGTTTCTGAGCCCTAAATCCCTTCACAACACATAACTCTGCCCATCACTGAACCTTAAAAACCGTAAAAACTCTCACCTCCCCTAAACTCAACCCAACCTAGAACTCTAAAAACACCTCAACACGCCGACACTCCACCCAATCATAAACCCGTATAACCCCTCACCACCCTAAACTCCTCTTATCTATGATACTGAAAAACCCCTCACTACTCCAACCTCCACCTATTACTGATCCCTAAAAACCCTCACCTTCTCTAAACCCCATGCACCCTTGAACTCTTGAACCTAAAAACCCTTTCTACACCTGAACTCTACCCATCCTTGATCTCTAAATAGCCCTTGTCAACCCAAACCATCACCAATCCTTGTACCCTACAACCCCTCAATACCCCTAAATTCCACCCAAGCGTAATACATGTTATGATTTTTCCAGTAACAATAATTTGTGCCCCCACCATGCACAGTGTTGTCATTGAAGATTTAATTTCAGATGTTCCAGGGATGTTATTAGTCCTGTCATCAACATGACATGAGTGATGTAATATGTGAGGTAATTAATGGTGCATGCGAGGGCGTGAGTCAAAGTTACTTTAGGGCGCAGTTATAGTTACTTGAGATATCTATATTGGTGAATTTCAATGGTATATTTTAACTGACATTTTCACCTAACTATTAAGGCTCTTATTACTAGTTCAGCAATCCAATGGACAGCTGAACCATTCTGGCGGTCTGCCTGCAGCATTAGGACTGTGGTGGTTGGACAACCATGAGACAGCTGCTGCCACCAGGGATCCCTGGTGGTGGCACATTGGTCTGAGGCCCCTAAAATGCTAGTGGTGCTACTGAGGAACCACCAAGCATATTAGGAGTTTCCTCACCACCATACTTTTTATGGCGGTGTGACCCCCATGAAAAGTGTGGCAGTGAGGTAATACTGCCCCCTTTTGCCTCTGCACCATGGGGTGCATGCAGGGGGGAACATGTTGTGCCCCCAGTGTCCATGCACCCCCAGTTTCTGAAGGGCATGAACTTGAAAGTCCATGCCCTGCAGGAACTACCTTTGATGCTCATGTTGTGTTGCCTTTTTCAAAAGCATTGCAGTGGGACCGCCAAAGAACCACCCGCCAGAGTAAAAATAAGTTGTACTCTGGCAGGTGGTCTTTAATGGATTTGGCAGTCTCAAAGGTGGGGTGGCAGCGTGACGGCCCCACTCCGAGACTGCCAAAGTCGTAATAAAACCCAAAGTCCCTTTAACCTTTGGCTTTTTCAGTGAATTTCAAAGGTTTTTTAAATGTAAAGTAAGATATTATTACGATTCATAACTATAACGTCACTTTAGCCATTGGGTTTTTTCCTTGAACCTCTATGTTTTTTTATGTAAAGTAAGTTGTCCATTGTCGTGCATGGCATCGGGTTGGCCTGGTTAAAGTTCTGTGCCAACCCCCACACCCTCTGCACACAACTGACTATGTCATGTAAGCATATAAAGAGTGTAATTTTAACTGAGGCATACCCACTGGCATTTTGTCAAAAGTTCAGAATACCAAACTATAAAAAGCGGGCCTAAAGGCTTTATCAGAGGGTCAGCACATTAACATATATAAGGTAGACTTATTGGCATTGTCAAAAAGTCATCAATAACTATAATCAAATGTATGTCTTATAAATGCACACATTACAATGTTTACTAATAGTAATTGTCCAATATATTTTGAATGAAGCATTAAAAAAAAACTTGTCTTTGAGTATTTTTGTAAACATTTTTCAGGCCTCAAAGGGCAGCCATAGAACCAACCATAAGAAGTTCCAGCACTCCAGCTGAAGAGCATGAGGCTCCAGCTCGGAATGCTTTAAAAATAATTGTACGCTTTCATGAAGTCATGGATTCAATGACTGAGGAGACTTACTGCAATTTGTTTTTTTAATGTTGATTGGGGGGCTTCTCTGCTCCCTCAAGCCCCTCACAACATAAAAAAAAGATTGACTGCACTGGCCCTTCTATGCGCATCACTAGCATCAAAAAATATTTTTAAAAAGCCCTTGCAGGGCATCATGGCACGCTTCCCAGCTGGAGTAGTGAATGTATATTGAGCAGGTATTACACTCCTTTCACATTCCTGATTTATTTATTGTTTTATTTTGGGAAGGAGGGTGCGGCCCCCTGGAGCCATTTCATGGGGCACAATATCTTTTTAGAGGAGAGGGCGGCATGCAACCCTCCTCCCCATGCAATTCAAAACCCTGAGGACCCCATCCCCGGGCAATCACTAGTTAATAATCCGAAGATTTGTGTGCAGCCTCCCACTCCTTGAACCTTTAGAGGCCCTGGAAAACCCATCGATAGGGCTGACTACTTTTTTGATGGGGAGAGGGGCATGCAGCTCCCTTCTCCAAGCTTTGTCAAGGGCCCAGGGACCGCATTCCTGGGGCCAATTGTTTTCTGAATGGGGAGAGGTTGTGCAGTGCCCCCCACCCAAGACCTTTCAAGGCCCTGGGTAGCCTATCCTCTGTGGCCGAAGTATTTTTCATTTGGAGTGGAAGGCAAAGGCCACCCTCCCTGAAAGCCCTGTGGACCCTATGCCCCTTGGCCCAATGTTAGCAGTGTCCTGGGTATCCCATCACCTGGGACACTGTTCTCTTCCTTACCAGCCAGAGCACTCAAACAACAAACACATTCATTGAAAGGGTGTACCACGGAAAGTCACTAAATCAACCTGTGCTTACTTAAAGGCAATGTGTAAATTGTTTATGCAGCACACAAATAGTTAAAAAGTGAAAACACATCACAAGAAAAATGCCACATTAATTTAGAACAATAAAGCAATTTTTAATAAATGAAACGACACCAAAACAAACTAAATACATTCCGAAGTTATGAATTTCTAAAGTTTTTAGTGCCTAAAAATATATAAAAAACACCAAGCGTGGGAATCTGGTTGCACTAGACTGGGGCAAAGTCAAATGTTAGGGCTGATTGCGATGAAGCGCTGGTCGGATACACAGGATGGACTGGGCCTGGTCTTGGCTTACCTTCGGACTTAAAAGAAATTTCTGGAAAGGTTTTGGAGAAGGTAGAGTCTAACAATATATATATCTTACTTGCGCTACGTGGTCGTAATGGAGGAGCCTGTTAAGAAATTAATATGCATGCTATTAACTACAGATCTTCTGCTGAAAGCAAACTGAGCTTCTGTTGTTAAGGTGGTTAAGAAACCTAATGGACTGCAGCGGGCTTTGGATCATTTGCCTGTGCAGTTCACACCATGAATTATTTCTGTTTTACATTGTTTGGGCTGTATTTAATAGAATTTTTTGCTTATTAAAAATCCAGCATGACGACCACTAAGCATTGACTTTTACGAAGCTTGTGGTATTTTCTTTATTTGAAAGTAGTGTGGGAATTATGCACCTGCTGGGCATTTGAGAGAATTGCACAAGGCACTTTGGGGCATATTATCAAGGAAGGAGTTAAAATTATCGCTGCTTTAGCGCCAGAAAACTGCAGATAAAGCGGCGATAATGGGCTTGATAATATACCCTTGAGAACACCAGAACATGGGCTTCTACTGGGATTTTTAAGGGCATATTATCAAGCCCATTATCGCCGCTTTAGCTAAAGCGGCAATAATTTTAACTCAGTTTCTTGAAAATATGCCCCTTTATCTTTATGTTATGTGCGTCATGCACTGTTCTAATGCATTATCTGTCTCGGGGGAAAATGAACATACATCAATATATACTGATAGAGTGCGCAGGTCACCCTACTATACATTTTACCAAATAATCACCTGGGCCCAAAATTCAAATATACATTTATTCAATCAGGTAACCTTCGCTCTACTACCAGTCTATTTTATTCCACTAGGTCCTATACCATTGACTTACCAATCCTTGTCACTGGTACCTGTAACCTCTTGGATCAGGGAGTTAGATAAAATTAAGTAACCAATAACATTCGCACTCATATAATAACCACAGGCTCTGGAAAGTTTTAAACTCTTTATCTAATCATCATCAAAGGCCATGATCCACAGATTAAAAGCAATAAGACTATCAATAATCAAAATCAGAAATAGAGTATAACTATGCAAAATATATATTATGCCAATCATTTAGTAAAAGAATAACGGGAAGGTAAGAACAAGGAACAAGCTAATATTTTTATAACCAACTTGCACAATTTTCTAAGGGTGGGTAAAGGATAAGGAACATACTAATGATAAATACAGCTTTCGCAATTATCAATGGTTGGAAAAAAGGAACACGAGATGTAACCACAAAACCAAATTTTAAGCACATAACTATAGGGAAGGTAAAAATTGGAACACGCTATAAAATTAGATGATCAGATTTAACTACTTAAAGGGAGGGTGAAGAGAAGGAACATTTATGCAATCATGGAAACACATTTAGCATTCAACTAAAAGGTGGATAAGAAAAGTGGAACACGCTAATAGACAGCAAAATATGAATTTTCTTTTACCAAGGGAAGGGTAAGAAAAGGAACATATGTCAATCAAAGCTTTAGCAATTTAGGGAGGGTAAAGAAAAGGACACAAATTATACTGACTATTACCCACACAGACTTATATTTAACTAGAATGGTGTGAAGACCAACCCTGGCCACGGGTCAGTTGAAAAGGACAGAAGAACCCCAAAGGTTGCAGTGCCAGTAGGCCAGCAGGTGCAGTTCAGAAATCAAAACAGGAAAACCCAGATTTGGATCAGGACCGGACCACCAAAGGTTAAGACCAGCACCCGCAGTTCAGTTGCAAAGCCTGCGCTACTCCCTCTCTGCAAGTTATCAGCCAAAACCCCGATTGGCTTACAGCATTCACCAACAAAGTGCTTCACCAGCACTTCAGCTTCCCAGAACCCCGATTGGGTCAGCGAACCTCCCGACAGAGTGCTCCGCAGCCCTCTGCTTTAGTCACCTATTGAGTGCGTTGGGTCTAACTCTAGTTATACTGTTTTCCAGGTCAGTGTACCATCCCCCAATGTTGCAAGTGTAAGGATCCCCAATTTCGATTTGACAAAGGAGGACAGGTCATCACACCACCTAAATTTTGCTACTTCAGCTTTGAATATTAATTTTCTGTTCCCGCCCATCAATTTATTTTTCACATGACATATTCATATTACCTAACAATGGGTTCTCTATCGACAAATACATTGTAATATTTTATGTACAATTTAGCTTCTTCTAGCTGGGTCAGAGATTGATTTCCCAGGCGCATCTTGGCTGTGACTTTCTTTTGGCCTCTGTTCAATGACAAATGGGTTCTGTTTCTGGCTAGGCGGGGACATGCACAAAAGGACTTTCAAGATGGAGTAACAGCATCTCCCATGCCCAAAGATTACAATACATTAAAAGTAAAAGGAAACAGTTTTAGAACACAAAAATAAATGAATACACTGAATACCATGAACTTCAATTCTATACCCATTATCTTATAATAAACTGTAGCATTAGGATTAAGCAGAACGAACAGCTTAGCAAAAGCAGCAGTGCAAGCTTCTTGCATGTGAGAACACTGAGCAGCCATATTAGCACTAGTGGACAGATGCAGCAGTTTTCCCCCAAAGCTGCGAGTACGTCATGTCACGTGAGTATGACAGACGCATGCGCAGTAGAAAATCCTGCGTAGCAACAGCCATTTTAAATGGAGGCGTATTAGGATTAGTAAACACATAGGCAAGCTTCATTCGGACACCCGATATCGATGAAAAAGGGGTAAATTAGTAAGACAAACATGTTGATTACATAGTTAGGGTTATTCGAGGTTCGTGAGTTCAAGCAAGTCGCTTCTCGTGCGAATCCTTGCTCCATCAATCCCGTCTTTGATGATATTTTATATCATCACCAATTAATGGAACAGATGCCAACTTTTCACATTTCACCCATTTCAATTTCTTCAAACTTTCTATTCTGCTTCTTATCATTATTATGATGAGAATTGTTTATCTTTTTATATATTTGACTATTTATTTCGTCTAATTTGAGTTCATCAATATTTCTTTTTACTCCTTGCCTATCCATGGAATATTTCTTTTTATGTTTTCGACATTTGCAACAAATTATTATTCCTAAAACTAATAAACGTAGTCCCGCCATTGGCATCAGTATTCTACTCACAAGACTTTTACCTAGATTAGAAAACCAACTACCAACTGCGGAGAGACCATCAGTGAGCCTCTTCCATGCACTATCAACCTCTAGTGGTTTGAGCTCTCTTTTCAAATTTGTTATATTCCTCACATACCTTTTAATTTCAACACTTTTGTCTGGTATGTAAGTGCAACAATGTTGCGCTTTCAACATTCTACAGACTCCGCCCTCCTTTGCCAATAATGTGTCAAGAGCAAGTCGATTTTGTAAAACCATAGATCTGATCGCAACCAATTCGGTATTGACCATCAAGAAACTGACAGCAGTGTCAGTTGATAACAGATCCACTACTGTTGACAATTTGCATATTCTGTGCGTATTCAGAGCCACTCCCACTGTTGGTATCAATGCACTAAATATATCACCTACTACTTCACCAAAACTAGCTCTCTTATTACGCACTAATCCAATAGTTTCTTCATTGCTTCCAGTAATTTTATTCACATGATATATCTTTGGGAAAACTATTCCAAAATAACAGCTCCCATACCAATGATCTGGTAATTTGTAATAAGCCTTGTTCCCACATATATAATAGACTCCGGGAAACACAGGTTCAGTTCCATCTTTGAAACCCGACCCCCAATTACCTTAAAATTGTGTTCACATTCACTGGAACCAATGAATACATTGTTATAATAACTAGTTCTTTCTCTGTGGAGACAGAGTTTCCCCTTCTTTTCGAAATCCAGCAACATAGCAGCATTAGCTCCACCACTTGAGGTGGTCCCTATGTTTTCAGCCCATTTAGGAATTTTGGGATTCTTGTCATTCGCCTTTCTTTGGAAACTCTCTCCTCTTTTCTCAACCATTTTCAAAAATATCTTTTCTTTTTCTTGTAATAAACATGTTAGATTATTCTTGTGTGCGTCAACTATATCTATTGTACCTATAGTTAGGAAATATTCACTCATGTAACGTGCTATATTTCTAGTAGTATGTACAGGATTCAGGTCTCTACGTATAGGAAGTTCAGGAAATATCACGTCTAGATTAGAATATTAATACTGTAAAGGTCCTTTCTTATAGAATAAACTAGCTAAAATACTACATGAAATTCCATATGTTAGAGGTAAATGGTGGTACGTCACATCCTCAGCTACCGAAGTAGGCAGCCTCATACAAACATAGCAGTCTTCTATCTCCATTTCTTTTACATAGTGTACTAACACATTTGCAAATACATTTAAGTGAGTCCTTTTCTTGATTCTATTATAGTGCAATCCTTCCTCATCTGGTGCTTCTAATTCTACCTTTCGTTGTTTAATGGTAAGTGCTTTCTCTTGTGTATCCACTCTTTTTGGTGTACCTTTTGTCTGTAATTCTTCTGTATCTATTGGCAACTGTCCATTTATGTTATTCTTTGTCTCTTTACTCATCATGTAAGGAATAGCTATTGTTAATCCTATCCAAACTATAATTACTATTGCTATACTACATAAACATACTCTGCAGCATGTTTTAAAACAACTTCTTTTCGGTCTTCCACTAACAGTATGATCAGCCATTTTTTTGACTAAGGAGTTTCAACCCCTCTTGGTAACTTTTACACATCCTTTACCCTGTGCAATTTCAGGTAGGTCTCACTTCTCCGTCAGTTTGAACAGTAATCAATTCTTCATCGCTTTTGTCACTTATTTCCAGATTTTCAAAATCTTCTAAAACAATGTAGGTCCACTCAGGGCCTTTGTATTTATTATTCAGGCTCTTTTATCGGGGACCTCTCTTTCTTAGTTGTATCACAGGTTGATCAGTATGACTTGTAACTTCATTCACTTGTTCAGGTTCTTCATTAATTGTCTTTAGATGCAGTTTCAGTCTTTTGACAAATCTAGGCCACTTGTCTCCTTTTCTGAGTCTTTTAGCTGGCACTGTGCTTTGGCCCAATTCGAATGCTCTTTTATTTTCATTCAGTTGTGGCACATCGATTTCAATGCTGTCGTCCGTTTCCCTCTCTATCTGACTAAGTCCAGGTCTATTTCTGTTTCTTCTGCCTGGTCACTAAGCTGGCCTTGTTCAGGTGTCTGCTGAATTTGACTTTCATTTGATTTTCTTTCTTCTACCTGAACACTATTGTCTATTCCTGTCTGCTCCTGCTCAAGCTCTTTGAACCCTTGATTTTCTTCTGCTTGAGCCTCTGCCCTAATTTCAATCTGTCCCTTTTCAGACTCTGGGGTTCTTGGTGGAGTGTCGACTACTGGATCTTTCCCTATCTGGTCCTCCTAAGAATCACTTTTGACTTGTATTTCTTTGATCTGAGTACCTTCTTCTACACCTGTCTCGTCCTCACTATCACTTTGTCTATCTTGATAAGTTTGACTTCTAGTTCTCACATATTCTGCAGGTATGTTGATTACTGGAATCCAATCATCTTGACTGGTGCTCGGTTGTTCTTCTTCAGCTACTTCGGGATTGATATCTTGAGACCCCTCAGCTGCGCAACCTTCAGCCTCAGTTTCATCAGGTTCAGTCACCTTTTTCGTATGACTGGCATGGATCCAGTGTGGAACTCCTGCACATTTTACAGCTGTGGTGGTAACCAAAATCACTTGTCGTGGTTTTCCCCACCTTGGTGCAAGGCAAGTTTTTCGAGTATGTTTATTAAGCACTACCCAATCACCTGGGTTCAGGTCATGTGCTGGTGTTGCTGGTCTGGCGACAGCGTCTTCCCCAACCTGGTGAGAGATAGAACGCACTTGGTCAACCAGTTCTTTGCAGTACTCCAGTACTAAATCATCAGAAATACTTAGCATCTTGTGTCCTGGCACCCATGCCTGCCTCATTGCTCTTCCCATCAGTATTTCAAGGGGACTTAAGCCTGTGTTCCGGTCTGGAATACTTCTAAGTCCCATCAGAACAAGTGGCAAAGCATCTGGCCACTCCAATCGAGTAGACTCATACATTTTTCCCAGTCTTGATTTGATTGTGCCATTCAATTGTTCTACAACTCCAGAAGCCTCTGGGCGATATGCACAGTGTACTTTTTGTTTAATCTTGAATGCTTCACAAATTAAGCCCATTATTTCACTATTAAAATGTTTTCCTCTATCTGATTCAATTGTTACTGGAAAACCGAAACGAGGTATCAGCTCTCTAAGTAGGAGTTTTGCTACTGTGATGCTATCATTCCTACGTGTGTGGTAAGCCTCCACCCATTTCGAAAATAGGCAGACAATGACAAGTACGTATTTTAGTCCTCGACAAGGGGGTAACTGAATGAAATCAATCTGAAAACGTATAAAGGGCCCTTCTGCCTTCCCAATATTTCCTGGTAACACCACTGTTTTCATCCCTGGATTCATTTGTTGACAAACCAAACACCTCTGGCAGAGTGACTCTGCTATGTTCCTGAATTTCGTATTAAACCATGACTGTCTGAACAGACGTATCATAGCATCTCTTCCCAAATGAGAATCTCCGTGAATCAGCCTAGCCATAGGAGCAAGCAGACAGTTGGGTAACACTGGCATTTCATCAATGTGAACAATGATACCATCCTTATCCCTTCTCCAACAACCTAGCTTCCTCCATTCTTCCATTTCATTGGATCTGCTGCATTCTGCTAATCTCTCACTTCTTCCCATGTATCCACACCATCTAATAACATAAGTTGGCAGCTGTTTCCACCCACCTCAACTTTCTTGTTAACAGCCATATTATATTTTGCACAATGTTGGGCTAACTGGTCAGCATATCGATTACCAGCTGTCACTTTGTCGTTGCCAGATTTGTGAGCAGCACATTTGACCACAGCCACTTCTTTTGGCAACTGGATTGCTTCCAGTAAATATTTCACACATTGACCATTTCTGATTGGAGTACCTGAAGAAGCCAGAAACTCTTGTTGCATCCATAATAGGCCATAGTCATGCACAGCCCAGTAACCATACTGGCTGTCAGTGTATATCGTTACTTTCCAGTTTTTCCCAAATTTGCAGGCCTTTGCCAGAGCAACCAATATGGCTATTTGTCCAGACTTGACTCCAGGCAAATGGGATGCTTCTACTGGGCCTCCCAGACTACACACTCCATAAGCAGCGCTCAGGCCTCCTTCCTCATGTCTCATACATGAGCCATCCACTAATAGCTCACAGTCTTAATCAGTTAATGGCTATTCTCTTATGTCAGGTCGTGGCTTTGTACTATACTCAGTTAGATCAATACAGTCATGCTCAACTTCTACCTTCACTTCTGCAACAGTGTGTGAATTAGGTAGCAGTGTTGCTGGATTCAAAATGTTACATCTGGCAATGGTTACATTTTCTACACCTATAAGGATTCTCTCGTACTTAGTCAGCCGACAAGGTGTGAGATACTGAGTTTTAGTTCTAGTTAGCAAAACTACAACTGCATGTGGAACATACACAGTTACAGGATGTTCCATAATAATCGATTCACTCTGCTCAAGGCTCATGCAAGTTGCAGCTACTGCTCTCAGACATCCAGGCAATGCAGCTGCCACTGGGTCTAATGTGGAAGAAAAATATGCCACAGGACGTCTTACCAGACCATGAATTTGAGTCAGAACTGAAAGTGCACAATTATCTCAGGTGTCACAGAAAAGTGCAGATCCTTTGTATAGTCAGGCATCCCTAGTGCTGAAGCTGTACACAGGCATTCTCGCAATTTTACAAAAGCAGTCATGCTTTCGTCATCCCATTCTACTGGGTATTTTGCTCTTTTCTTTGTCATTTGTATCAATGGCTTTGATAGGACTGCAAATCCCACAATCCATTGCCTGCAGTATCCTACAACTCCAAGAAACATTCTAATCTCCTTGTGAGTATTAGGCAAATTCATGTTTCTAATTATTCTGATTCTTTCTTAAGTAACTCTTCTGACACCCTTTTCTATCTGGTGCCCCAGATATTTCACTGACGTGGCACAGATTTGAAATTTTTCTGGAGACACTTTATTTCCCCCTTCAACTAAATGATTCAGTAAGGCGATGGTGTCGACAACACAGTCATTTCGAGTTTTAGACGCCACCAATAGGTCATCGATACACTGGACCAATACTGATTGTCCAGGCAGTACCAACGACTCAAGGCACTTTTTCAAAATCTGATAAAAAATCGAGGGACCTTCTGTGTACCCCTGAGGGACATGATTCCAAACGTAAACATGACTGTTGAATTCAAATAAGAAAAGAAATTTGTTATCTGGGAGCAATGGAATCGAGAAAAATGTGTGACATAGGTCAATGACAGTAAACCATACAGCCTCCCACGGTATCTCATACAGGATCACTGCAGGATTTGGCACGACTGGACAGAAAGGTATTATAATCTTGTTAATTTTGAGAAGGTCTTGTACGACCCGGTACTTACCACTCGGTTTCTTTATACCAATTATGGGTGAATTGCATGGACTGCTCATTATTTCTTGTACAATGCCTGTTTCAACCAAATGCTTTATTTCTACTGCAACACCTGCTTTTATTTCTAGACTCATTTTATACTGTTGAGTATTTGGGTAAACTGCATCTTCTTTTATGGTCACTTTTATTGGGTCAACATTGGCCATTAATCCCACATCTTTTCCAGTGAAATCCCATACCTCTGGTTTTACCATCTGTTGCAGTACTTCTGGTAAGTCCTTTATTGTCAGTCTTTCAACTTCTGTCTCTGGTCTCGCTAACATTAATTTGCAAATTCCGTCTTCGTCTGGGGTTTGAATTTCAACACCGTTTGGAGTGCAAAAGATGGTGCAATTCATTTTGCACAACAAATCTCGATCTAGCAGGTTTACAGGACTTGAATCACAGACAACAAATCTATGCATTTCTTTAAAATTACCTATTCTGACTTCCATAGGTTCTGTAACTGGGGTACTAATTTGTTTATTAGAAACGACCACTACTTGGATTGCTTCTTCCGAGAGGGGTAGGTTTGGAACGTCTGCTGTTCTCACAGTAGAACGGGTAGCACTAGTGTCCAACAGAAAGGTGACATCATTTTCTTCAACCTTTCTTTCAATGTATGGCCCTGACTGGTCTAAGGCAAGGAGGCGTCAAGCACGCACTCCTCATTCTCCCCCTCATGCACCCTCATTATGGTTCTTCACAAAAGAATGTGTCACTCCCAAAAAATTGTGAAGTTACTGCATCTCTTTTTTCCCTTCCTTCCCAATTTGTGGTATCTACGCTCTGTTGTGCTTTGCTCCTGTAATTTGGTATACATGCTGGGGGTAACTGATTTTGTATTACCTGCTGCTGGGTCTTCCGTGACACCTCATTCTGCGTCTGTGGATTCAAATCATTATTTTGCACATTACCATTCTGCACAGCTTCACACTCGTCCTTCCAGTGCCCCAACTTGCCACACCCGTGACAGGGAAACTTCTTTTTTGCATCCTCTCTATTGAATTTTCCCCTTGGCTTTCTTCCACTTTCGTCACTCTTATTTTGGTTGCTAGTCATCTGATTTAAATGTTGCTCTTGTTGCTCTGCTAATTTTACCTGTGCCCACATGACCTTTTCCTTTAATTCTTTTCGTTTATTTTCTAGCTCATCTTTACAATATTTAGCATATTTAAGGACTTTGTCTATGGGCTTAGCCAGCCAACAAATTTTATTGTCTTTGATCCATTGTGAAATTTCTGGTCTTAATCCTAACACAAATCGATAAATAAAATGCGTCATATCCTTCATGTCAATGTTATCCAGTCCACTGTATTGTTTGAATGTTTTAATAAACGTTCATAATATGAATGCACTGACTCGTATTCTGAGTGGTTCTATCTATTTTCATGCAGTCTGTTTCTTTTGCTCTGATAACAAATGCAACGTAGGTTGCAGTAACGTTGGTTTTTATTCTAGTTTGTTAGAGGGATGAAAGAAGAATGTTTCAGAGGTCACGGGGGTTGAGTATTTAATTGTTTTGTTTACTTTGTAATGATGATTTTTCACTTAGAAATGATGGCTTAAGCGCATAAGGCTATATATGTAGGATGTAACAATGATTTTAGTGATTATAGTCGAAAATGGAACACTTTAGTAATGCTGTAATTGTTAACTTGCAGTTACCCCTGACGAAGGGCTGAAAAGTAGCCCCAAATGCATTGGGTTTTTAATAAAGACATGCTGCTTTGAATCATCTTGTGTACTTGGATCGTATTTGCGAAGAAGTCTGGATGGGCGCACGCGAATATGGGAAGCATTCCTTATACACTACGTCATATATGTGGATTAAATGGAACAACACGAAGAAAATGTGGAAAATAATGTGTATTAAACTGGACAATTTGTGAATATGGTTAAACTGAGAAATAGTGGCTGGATTTGATATCCATTAATGCAGTGCGTCTGGGAGTGAAGCGTGATTTTCGCGCTCCCCACATGCATTGTTTTATTATGGTGCACGAAGGGCGAAGCACGGCCCAGTTTCGCATGCAATTTGTATAGTTTGCTTAAAAATATAAATGAGTACATCACGATAAACACGGTGTGCATACCTCCTTCTTTCAATATTTTACATAAATGCCCTCGTTGGTTTTGCACCCAAGATGAAAAGTTAAATTTGAATAATTAATCTTATATAATTCACACATGGCGAGACAGCAAGTTTTTAGTAGTTAAAAAAAGTGGACATTCGAAGATATTGAAAAGAGAAATAAAATTGTTATGCTTGTAGAATATGCAGAAATCAATTTGGCGCGCACACATTGACTTCAGTACAGATTATCATTTGCGCCACTAAGTGCATTATGGGCATTATAGTTCTTAAAACATAAGCTTGCATATGAGGTCATCAAGTATTAGTCACTTAAAGGGGGAAACACCTGGGTTTAAAAGTGGGCTGCAACGGAAGGGTGGTTACACGTGATCAAAAATAGCCTGAGGCGCATGCCGAGCGGTTAGAAGATTACATTATGAGCAGGTACGCGTAGAGTCAGGCTTTTAATAATTAAGGAGTGCGTGTAATGTAAAAAAGTTTTGCAGAGTGTCGGAGCATGTGTAAAATCTGTCCCGTCGGGAGAGAAGTTAACATGATGTGTTGAAAGAGAGAATTAGAACCTATCTGTTACTATGATTGAGTAGGTGTAGTTTAAGGAGAAGGCGAGTCAAAAATGAAATTTGGCAGATTGGTGGAAAAGGTAATTAGAGAGAACGCAGAGTAAGGGAAAGCTCTGATAACAAATGCAACGTAGGTTGCAGTAACGTTGGTTTTTATTCTAGTTTGTTAGAGGGATGAAAGAAGAGTGTTTCGAGGGTCACGGGGGTTGAGTATTTAATTGTTTTGTTTACTTTGAAATGATGATTTTTCACTTAGAAATGAAGGCTTAAGCACATAAGGCTATGTATGTAAGATGTAACAATGATTTTAGTGATTATAGTCGAAAATGGAACACTTTAGTAATGCTGTAACAGGGGGGCGTGGCTTGCGCCCGACGAGGACGGCGGCTCTCATGTGAGCGCTCCGGGTCGTCGTGGGACTCCGCCACTTTCTTTTGACTCCCGACGCCTGCAAACGCCACATTCCCGCATCGGAAGCCAAGGACAGCACCAGACTTCTAAATGCGGCAACTTTTGAGCGGCGGAACGTCCGCTATCTTCATTCTCTCGGCGGACGCGGCTCCCTGATTGCCGCGACCGCCATCTTGAATTTCTACAGCTCCCGCTACGCAGCATCCGCTGACAGGACATGCATGCTGAACGAGGAGCCTCCTTTAACGCCGACTACTCCTGCTGAGCTTTCATCCTCAGGTTAGCAACTCTGCTGAAAATCTTTGAGGAGCGCTGCTTTTCTATGACTTTCAATCGCATTTTTGCTATAATTTCACATCGGCGGCCATTTTGCGCAAGTCAGCTTTCCTCACAGAACCTACATGCAAACGCAGCTTCTGCATACTCCCCAATGTCAGTGCTGTAATTTATTATGCTTCTGTGCATACATTCTCTTACAATTGGTGACGCACCTCTACAATAAGCTGGTGCATTTCCCTCTGCGTGTGCAGCTTTATTACACATTACTCCTCGCCTGAAGAGTTTATTATGCTATCTACTGTGCCAACTATCAACATTTCACTGCCATGCTGACTTCTTGTGTGCCTCACTCGTTTATGGGTCACTCCCACCAGTTAAATGCATGAAGGCTGCTCTAAATATCATTTAACTCTTAGGCACTCCTGATTTTAAACAGGCAGCTTCTTCTCTTCTCCGTTTCCGTCCTCTGAAGCTTGTGTACCTTGCCTCACTCAAGTGCTCCTGACCAGACTCTGAGACATTCACGGGTGTGCACTGATTATTACTGGACCCCCTTCCTCTCAAACATTATCTCTCTTGTATGGAACAGAGGGCAACTCCACGAACTCTCAAAACTCTGCGTCGTGTTTTCATCAAAAACTCGAAAGTCTTCTCAGCATTGGCGCACCTTGAGGCCTCCAAAGCGCTCGCCACCCAGATGTCACAGTCTAGCACAGAACGACCTACCCAACCTACAGGGAAAGGGACCACGAAACGCCTCAAAAAAGACCCTCCGTCACCGACTGGGTCCACGTCGGCTGTCTCCATGGAGCTGTTATTAGAAGAGATCCGTGCCCTCAAGCCATTCATGGAAGAGACTAATTCTAAATTGCAAGTTCTCACTGATAATTGGTCTCAAATGGATGCTAGGGTGACCAACGTAGAACATTCTATCACGTCTCTTCAGGAGTCATCCTCCAAGGTGACACACATGCAGTCTCAGATTTCCTCTCGAACCGAAATAGGCGCAACAACCTTCGCCTCTACGGCCTGGCGGAGAATTGCGAAGGGACTGACCCCATTGCCTTCTTCAAATCATTTTTACCCAAACTTCTCCATCTACCTGAAGGCACAATGCTTAACATTCAGCGTGCACATAGGCTGGGTCGCCTACCTTCTACTCCTTCCCCCTCGTCACGGCCAAAAGGTGTCATCATGTACTTTTTAGAATACACTGATCTACTCAAAGTCATCTCAGCGGCCCGTGCCTCACCTCGTCTTCAATGGTCAGGTTCCAATCTCTTCTTCGCGCAGGACTACGCCAAGGCCACAGCCAGCCGCCGTAAGGCCTTCCTGGATATGCGACCAGAACTTCGGGCCCTTGGAGCTAGATACGGCCTTTTTCATCCTTGTTTGTTTCGAGTAACTTACAACAACAAGACTACAACCTACGAGGATCCTGTTCGTCTCCGAAGCTTCCTGAATGCAACACAAGCATCTGACATGGACTTTTCCAGTTCTTCATCAGCTTTCCCTCCATGATTTCTGCATGGCGTAGCTTAGATGCTTCACCTAACCTATATGTTTTATACTTATTGCAGATTGTGCTGTTGTTTTCCCTTTGCTAGGTCTCCTAGCGACTTCAATTTCTATGTTCCTTTTTTCGCTTTTCCTCTATTTCTCATGTATCCTGGTTGAATGTTTATAACATGATTTCTGCATGGCGCAGCAATGTAGTTTTAATTATTACGCGCGCTTATCGCGCACTGTTGCATGCATTACTGTTTGTTCATCTCATGTTTCCAACGACTCTAATTTTCCAGCTTTTCCTCTCACTCTCCGTCACTTTTCCTGTACTCCTGTTAGTTAGTTAATATTGCTTCCGACTATTTCCTCTCGTACCTTTTTGTTTACTCATCATTGTTTTGTTCTCCTTCTCTCTCACTCCTCTCATGCATCATTGTTTTCCCCCTTTTTCCTTGCAGGTTTTACGATACGTATGGCGTTTTCCCCCCGACCTGTTGGTTTGCTTGCATTGGACGCTTGCTTCCTCTGCCTGGCGCTCCCCCCTCATCCATTTCCTCGTGCATCCTCCCCCTGGTGATCAACCCTCCCCGTCTCTACCCTTCGTAAGTATGTTTTCCCTCTCTTCCCGGTTGTTCACTTTCCTTTTTGTATCTCTATCACTTTTAAGTTCCCAAATTTCCCTTGTTACACAGGTGTCTCTCTCTTTTACCTTTTGAATACTCTTCTATTATTATCTTCTTTCTATTACTCTAACTATTTCTTGGACTACCTTTCCACTCTTTCTACATCGTTCGCCTCTATCTTCCTTTTCCTCATCCTATTTTCTCTTTCCTCTTATTACTCCACTTATTTCAACTTTTCTCCTCCCGGATTTTCTACATCTACCGCTTCTATCTTTTTCTTCCTCACGTTTTCCCCCCCTTCCTCATCTTCTTGCTCATTATTATCATGTACTGACGTTCATTGACCTTTTCGCTCTCCTTGCTTTTCTTACTCCTCTGGGTCCCTCTCGAATTTTCTTATCTTCTTCTGCTTTTCTTTTTTTCCTCTTCTTTGATATGATATGTCTCTTAAAATAATCACTTGGAATGTTAAGGGCATCAACTCACCTATCAAACGACAAAGAATCTTGTCTCATCTTTCGCGTTTAAATGTGGACATTGCTTTTTTGCAAGAAACCTATTTGTCTGCTGAAGAATCTGTTAAGTTGAAAAGAAGCTGGGTGGGTGATGTTTATTTTTCCCCTGGGGATGGTAAACGCAATGGAGTTGCTATTCTATGTCACAAAGCTCTTTCTCCTTCTATGATTGCTCAAGAGTCAGATACTGAGGGCCGATGGACTTATGTTAAACTTTCTATTGAGAATGTTCCAATTTCTCTTCTAAATGTTTATGCCCCTACCACTGGTGATCCCACTTTCTGGCATTCATTTTCCCAGCACGTCACCAGATTCATTGATGATAATTTCATTTTAGCGGGAGATTGCAATCAGCCCTTAGATCCCTTTTTAGACAGGAACTCCAAAGCACATTTCATTCCTAACAAACCTCACAAATCCTTCTCCCAAACCATCTCCCAACATAAACTCACTGATGCTTGGCGTCTTTGTAATCCAAATCTCCAAGAATTTACTTTCTACTCCCCATGTCATCATTCCCAATCTCGAATCGATTACATTTTTGTTACCCACAATATTGCCCAAACTCTCTCTTATGCAGAAATAGGTCCAATCTTACTTTCTGACCATGCCCCTACATTAGTTCAATTGGATCTCTTACCCAAATCAACAGGCCCTAAACGTTGGCGTTTCAACAATTCTCTTCTCCTAGACCCCAAATTTACTACCGCCTTCACCTCTTTCTCCCATGAATTCTTTGCCCTAAACGATAACTCCCCTGTTCCTAAACATACTATTTGGGATGCTTTTAAAGCGGCAGCGAGGGACTTTATCCTTGGCTTTGTTGCTAAAAAACGCAGAGCTGCTCGAGAAGCTACTAAAACCATCCTTCTAGATATTAAGAAATTGGAGCATTCTTATTTTACCTCCCGCTCACAGCTAACTCTATCCGCCCTTATCAGCGCTAAGATGAAATTTAACAAAAAATCTACAGATGATGCATCATTATATTTATTAAAGTCTAGTGCCAAGTTCTATGGGGGCAAAAATAAGGCTGGCAAGATCTTGGCTAATTATCTGAAGGTGAAACACAACAAACTAAACATTGAATCTATCTACGACACTCACCTTAAACACACAGACGCAGACATTCTCACTACATTCTCTACTTTCTATAAGACCTTATACTCTTCAGAAACTCAACCATCTTCCCACTCACTGGACACATTTTTCTCCACCATACAAAAACCATCCCATTTTCCACTTGACCTTTCTCAATTAGAACACGATATATCCCAACAAGAATTACTCAAAGCACTTCAAATCCTCCAAAAAGACAAAGCCCCTGGGCCCGACGGCTTCACGGTAGAATTCTTTCTCCACTTTTCAAAGCTTCTTATACCCAGACTCCATTCTCTTATCGGCACCTTCCTTTCCATGGGTTCTTCCTCTGGCTCCTTTTCAGACGCTCATATCTGCCTCATACCCAAGGAGGGGAAGGATCCTCAATATTGCAAAAATTACAGGCCGATTTCTCTGGTCAATATTGATTACAAAATGTTCGCAAAATCTCTTGCAGCTCGACTCGACCTTCTCCTTCCAGACTTATTGGGTGAAGAACAGTCCGGCTTTGTCAAAGGCCGATTTATCACTGACAACACCAGACTCCTATTTAACATTCTCTCTAAATCCCGCCCTTTACCTCACCCTCTTGCGGCCATTGCTTTGGACACTGAAAAAGCGTTTGATAGGGTTGAGTGGACTTATTTGTTTCATACCCTCCAATGGTTCGGTTTTGGTCCTGTTTTTACGTCTTTAATTTCACTGCTTTATTCTAACCCACGCGCAGCGGTTTGCGCCAATGGTCAAATTTCTTCATTTTTTGATTTAAAAAGAGGTGTTCGTCAAGGATGTCCCCTATCCCCCTTTCTTTTTAACTTGGCTTTAGAACCCTTCCTCTCCAAGCTTCGTCAAAACCCCTCCATCCATGGTTACCAACTATCAGATTCCCACATCAAACTAGCTGCTTATGCGGATGACAGTCTGTTATTTGTCTCCAACCCCTCTCTCTCCATTCTGCTTTTCTTACCGAAGTCCATGCTTACTCCCAAATCTCTGGTTATAAACTTAATAATGACAAATGCGAGATCCTTCCTTTAACCAAATTTACATTCAAACCAGATTTTGCCGCCTCCAACTTCACATGGAAACCTTCCCATATCAAGTACCTTGGAATGCATGTTGCCCCCGCCATCCCGGATACCGTTTCCCTGTGTATGTCCAAATGTATTCAAAAATTGACAGATCTCACGTCCAAATGGCATCCTCTTTACCTCTCCTGGTGGGGCCGCCTAGACACTATAAAAATGATGCTATCTCCCATTGTTTTATACACGCTCTCTAATATTCCGGTCCCTATCCCATCCAAATTTTTCAAACAGATCAACTCCATTCTAATCTCCTTTCTCTGGAACAAAAAGAAACCACGAATGTCCTTGGCGCGTTTGATTCGTCCTAAATCAGAGGGTGGGGTTAACTTCCCTGATTTCCCAGCCTATCACAAGGCGTTCCAATTGAGACAAGCCTCTTTTTGGCTCCAAGATCCTGACACCCCATGTCCATTATGGGCCAAACTCGAACGCCTTCTTCTATCTCCCTTCTCTTTTTCCGAATACCTCTCCTTCTCTCGCAAACCCGCATCTGTTTCTACTCCGATTCATAAGTTTACCACAAAAATACTCCTCTCTTCCTCTCATCCACCCCCTACCACTATTGCCGATTTCCTATCCTCCCCCATATGGCATAACACCTCCTTACTTATCCGGGACAGACCCTTTTTCTGGAAATCATGGCATACTCGAGGTCTGCAATGGATTTCCCAACTTTTTTTCAACTCCTCTTTTTTATCTTTTCATGAACTTCGCATCCTTTATGACTTACCCACCTCCTTTGCACGTAAATGTCAATCCCTTAAAAACGCAGTTTTATTGAAATACGATCTCCTCACTCAACCCAACCCTCCTTCCCCCCCATCCACTCTCACTTCCTCACTCCACTCCTTCTTACGCACTGCACTGAAGGCTACTGCTATTTATAAATACCTTCACGCTAGTGAGACTCCAAGACCTAAATCCAAAGTCGAGGAGTCCTGGGAGCATGACTTGTCTGTCTCTTGGTCAGTTCCCTTCTGGGACAAAATCTGGACCAAACTCCGCAAATCTTCAAGAGCAGCAACACTCACTCAGACTTTATTTTTTATTTATAATAGACTCCTCTTCACACCTTCTGACCTGCACAAACGCTTTCCTAATACTCCTCACACATGCTGGTCTTGCTCATCTCCACAAGCTGATTTATTCCACATGTCATTTTTATGTACTCATGTTCGTAGTTTTTAGTTGCAGGTTTGGGCTCAAGTTAATGTGATTTTCCACACTTCTATCCCTTTCTCCCACACACATATTTTTATGGGTAGCCTTTCCCCTTGCTGGGATGATGTTGACTTGAAACCCCAAATTGTTGACCTTTTACTTGCTGCTGCTTTCCAACAATTAACAGTTAACTGGAAGGATTTCTCCAAAATCTCTTTCAAAGCATGGTGGTTTAATGTCTGCCATAACCACAGGCTCGATACCACTCATGTTTTCCTGGCATGTTTGGCTGTCAAACGCATGGACTTATGGACTCCAGTTACACTTTATTTGGACTCTTGCAGTAAACGTTTGTTTCATCCTCTGCCTCCACAACAAGAAGTTCCCAAACCCCCTTAATCGCCCGATACGTTCCATTTATCCTTCACTGTATCACTCTCTCAAATTTTCTCAATGTTTTTATGATTGCCATATTTTATGCTCATGTATTTTTCCTATATCTCTTCCTTATTTTTCAATCTGTACCCAGATTTCTTTTCTTATTGCAAATGCATTCGTATACTTATGTTCTTTTTTTTTTTATTGCTTAAGAGTCTTTAACTTTGTATTCCATTGTATTCTGTTTGACACCTGATTTTCTCTTTTTATTACTATCAAATAAAATTCTTTTGAACTTAAAAAAAGTAATGCTGTAACTGTTAACTTGCAGTCACCCCTGACGAAGGGCTGGAAAGTAGCCCGAAATGCATTGGGTTTTTAATAAAGACATGCTGCTTCGAATCATCTTGTGCACTTGGATCGTATTCGCGAAGAAGTCTGGATGGGCGCACGTGAATATGGGAAGCATTCCTTATACACTACGTCATATATGTGGATTAAATGGAACAACACAGAGAAAATGTGGAAAATAATGTGGATTAAACTGGACAATTTGTGAACATGGTTAAACGGAGAAATACTGGCTGGATTTGATATCCAATAATGCAGTGCGTCTGGGAGTGGAGCGAGATTTTCGCGCTCCCCACATGCATTGACTTATTTAAAATCCAGCATGACAACCACTAAGCATTGACTTTTACCAAGCTAGTGGTATTTTCTTTATTTGAAAGTAGTGTGGGAATTATGCACCTGCTGGGCATTTGAGAGAATTGCACAAGGCACATTGGGGCATATTATCAAGCAAGGAGTTAAAATTATCGCCGCTTTAGCGCCAGAAAACTGCAGATAAAGCGGCGATAATGGGCTTGATAATATACCCTTGAGAACTCCAATAGAAGCCCATGTTGACCCCAGAACATGGGCTTTTCCTGGGATTCTCAAGGGCATATTATCAAGCCCATTATTTCCGCTTTAGCTAAAACAGCAATAATTTTAACTCAGTTTCTTGATAATATGCCCCTTTATCTTTATGTTATATGCGTCATGCACTGTTCTAATGCATTATCTGTCTCGGGGGAAAATGAACATACATCAATATATACTGATGGAGTGCGCAGGTCACCCGACTATACATTTTACCAAATACTCACCTGGGCCCATAATTCAAATATACATTTATTCAATCAGGTAACCTTCGCTCTACTACCAGTCTATTTTATTCCACTAGGTCCTATACCATTGACTTACCAATCCTTTTCACTGGTACCTGTAACCTCTTGGATCAGGGAGCTAGATAAAATTAGGTAACCAATAACATTTGCACTCATATAATAACTACAGACTCGGGAAAGTTTTAAACTCTTGATCTAATCATCATCAAAGGTCATGATCCACAGATTAAAAGCAATAAGACTATCAATAATCAAAATCAGAAATAGAGTATAACTATGCAAAATATATATTATGCCAATCATTTAGTAAAAGAATAACGGGAAGGTAAGAACAAGGAGCAAGCTATTATTTTTATAACCAACTTGCACATTTTTCTAAGGGTGGGTAAAGATTAAGGAACATACTAATATTAAACACAACTTTCGCATTTATCAACGGTGAAAAAAGGAACACGATATGTAACAACGAAACCACATTTTTAGCACATAACTATAGGGAAGGTAAAAATTGGAACACGCTTTAAAATTAGATGATCAGATTTAACTACTTAAAGGGATGGTGAAGAGAAGGAACATTTATGCAATCATGGAAACACGTTTAGCATTCAACTAAAAGGTGGGTAAGAAAAGTGGAACACGCTAATAGACAGCAAAATACCAATTTTCTTTTACCAAAGGAAGGGTAAGAAAAGGAACATATGTCAATCAAAGCTTTAGCAATTATGGGAGGGTAAAGAAAAGTACACAAAATATACTGACAATTACCCAAACAGACTTTTATTTACCTAGAATTGTGTAAAGACCAACAATGGCCACAGGTCAGTTGAAAAGGACAGAAGAACCCCAAAGGTTGCAGTACCAGTAGGCCAGCAACTGCAGTTCAGAAATCAAGACAGGAAAACGCAGATTTGGATCAGGTCCGGACCACCAAAGGTTAAGACCAGCACCCACAGTTTTGTTGCAAAGCCTGCGCTACTCCCTTCCTGCAAGGAATTAGCCAAAACCCCGATTGAGTTACAGCATTCACCAGCAAAGTGTTTCGCCAGCACTTCAGCTTCCCAGAACCCCGATTAGGTCAGCGAACCTCCCAGCAGAGTGCTCCGCAGCCCTCTGCTTTAGTCACCTATTGAGTGGGTTGGGTCAGTGACAGGTCAGCTATTCGGACAAGTCGGACAAATTAACTAGCTAAGACCACTCTAGTCATACTGTTTTCCAGGTCAGTGTACCACCCCCAATGTTGCAAGTGTAAGGATCCCCAATTTTGATTGGACAAAGGAGGAGGACAGGTCATCACACCACGAAAATGTTGCTACTTCAGCGTTGAATTTAATTTTCCGTTCCCGCCCATCAATTTATTTTTCACATGACATATTCATTTCACCTAACAATGGGTTTTCTATCGTCAAATACATTGTAGTATTTTGTGTACAATTTAGCTTCTTCTAGCTGGGTCAGAGGTTGACTTCCCAGGCGCATCTTGGCTGTGACTTTCTTTTGGCCTCTGTTCAATGGCAAACAGGTTCAGTTCCTGGCTAGGCGGGGACATACGCAAAAGGACTTTAAAGATGGAGTAACAGCATCTCCCAGGCCCAAAGATTACGATACATGAAAAGTAAAAGCGACCACTGTGCCTTACCTAGGCCTGGTCTCACCCACACTCCTCCTGCTACCTGTTCTTCACTGCCCGCACCTGATTTTTCCGCCGCTGCCTTCACTTCACTGCAGGCGACCCAGCCGCCGCAGAGCCGCCCGCCCGTCCGCACCCGATTTTCCCACCGCTGCCTCCCTGCGGCCCCGCCCCCGCCAGCCGATTGGATCCCCTGCTCCTGCCACCCAGCGGACCCTCCCTCCCGGCTCCCTTCTTAAGGGGACCACTGCCTCCTACTTGGGAGTGACCACTGTGCCTTACCGAGGCCTGGTCACCCCCACGCTCCTCCTGCTACCTGTTCTTCACCGCCCGCACCTGATTTTTCCGCCGCTGCCTTCACTTCACTGCAGGCGACCCAACCGCCGCTGAGCCGCCCGCACCCGATTTTTCCGCCGCTGCCTCCCTGTGGCTCCGCCCCCGCCAGCCGACTGGATCCCCCGCTCCCGCCACCCAGCGGACCCTCCCTCCCTGCTCCCTTCCTATGACGCTCCCGCACACGCGCAGCGTCCACGCGCAGCGGGCGTGCCAATTGTGCGCCGAAGGCGCGCCAAAGGGGAGCCCGTCTGCGCCCGTCCACGCCTGGACCGCGCCCAGCGCCAGAACCCCTGGCCCCCGCAGAAGCCAGCCCACCCGCCGGACTTACGACGCTGCCACCCTCAATGCACTCAACACCAGCCGGATCCCCGGATGCTACCGAGCCACCCCGCGACGCACCCACGGACCCTTCTGCTGCTGATCCTGCGACATCTCCTGCATCCGGACCTGCACCGCACCTGCCAAGCCGAGCACTAGCAGCAACCACCTCAAGTGCATCCTGCTCATCACCCGCTCCGTCCACAGGCACGCCGTCGAACTCTGGATCCAGCTCGACACCGCATCTCCAGACGTCGCCTTCCTCACGGAAACATGGATGAACGCCTCCTGAGCGCCCGACATCGCCATCGCCATCCCGGACGGATACAAGATCACCCGGAGGGACCGCGTCAACCACACAGGAGGAGGCATCGCCATCGTCCACAAGAACACCATCCGCATCACGATCAACTCCGACGACACCCTCACAGCCGCCGAACATTTTTTTTTAAAATATATTTTTATTGCAGAGTTACAAACCACAGGATACAATTAAACAGCCAGTGCACTTGTGGGCTCCCCCCGTCCAATGATAGTTCACAGTTGTACACAGCCATTCAGCCCGCATCCCGGAGGCCGGGCGGCATATCACATCGCTCAAAAGGAACACATCACAGTGCACGTCCCATTGGGACCCTGGCGGAAAGTCGTTTTGTGTATCTGCTTTTACCCCCCCACCCACAACAACAGTCCCATCAGCCATCTCCGTGGTAATCAACGATATCGCCCTTACAGGGCCTGCCCTAAACTATATGGGCCTGCGCACCTGGCCGTTCCACCCAATCAGTCTGCCCTCCACTCAGTGCCACCGTCCCAGTAGGTCCAGGGCCCTAACAAGCAACCCTCCCATGGCTTCCGGCCCTCCCCAAACCCCCTATAACCAACCCCCCCAACACCCCCCCTCCCCTGGCAACTGCTAAGGTGTGTGCTTCGCCCTATCGAATTGGATGGGTCCACTACAGTGCGTAGTACCATACTTCTGTGTTCGCCCCGCGGCGTCCAGCGGCTTAGTCCTCGCCTTCCTCATCCTCAACCAAAGAATCACGCAAAGCCTGTACCACTAACTCCCATGCTCGCGCCGCATCCAGTACCTTCTCATTCCCCAACTTTACTGCTTGCTTCATCCGGAGCACACTCTCGCAGTCAGACCACCGCAGCAACTCATTCTTCCATCTACGCAGTGAGGGACCTCCCCTGGACTTCCAGTGCCACGATATTTCCCTCTGTGCCAATATCAGACCCAGGTCTATGAATTTACTTGCCACCTTGGTGTGCTTAGTATGCGGGAACCAGAGCAATAGGCACGCTGCCATGTCAAATTCTACCTCCCTGTCAGTCACTTCATTCAGGAGCTCCCCCACCTCCGCCCAATAGGTCCCCAGTTGCGGGCACCCCCAAAACAAATGGTCCATGTCTGCCCCTAGGGACGAACACCGGGGGCAACAGGCATCCGGCACCCGAAAGTACCGCTGTAGTTTCTCAGGAGTTAAATAGGCCCTATGGAGCACATAGAAGTGGACCTGCTGAAAGCGCGCGTTCCTAGTGCCCTTCCACGTGCGTCGCAGGATATGGCCCCATGCCGTATCCGGTATGGGCCGGCCAACGCTCACCTCCCATTTAGCTTTGAGTCCGTGGAGTGGTTCCAGCCCTTCATTCAGCATCCTATTATGTAGGCACGTCACAGCTTTGAATGTACCAGCTGCCATTACCACATATTGGCACGCCATAGCCGTCGCGGGTTCCGAGAGCCCCTCATAGCCGTCGCGGGTTCCGAGAGCCCCTCTCTCCAGTGCTTTTGTACGGCAGCCACAACTGCCGCATGTAGGAGAAAGCCCCCCTCAGGCAGTCCGAACTGGTCCCGGAGCACTTCGAACGGCGCCAGAGCCCCATCTATGTACAAGTCGCCCACCACCTGCAACCCCGCCTCCTCCCAATCCAACAACGGGGACCAATCTCCTCCGTGCGGCAATGCCGTCAACATCCCGATCGGTATCTCCGGGGCATAAGGCCGCGATGCCCTCACTCTCCGGAGGCTCCTCTGCCAGCACAGCCGGAGCGTCCGCTCTTCCATGGTGAGGGCCCGTAGCTCGAGCCGCTGCTGCATTACGATGTATGACAGCACGTGGCGCTGTATCCCCCGATCCCGGTCCTCCTCCGGTCCCCGGAACACCCTGGCTACGTTCTGCGTAAGGACCTGCAACTGCGCCGCCAGATAATACAGCTCCAGGTCGGGCACGGCCATGCCCCCTTCCAGCTTGGGGCGAAGTAGCGTGCTCAGGGCTATTCTGCGGCGGCCATGCCCCCATAGAAAGCCAATTATCATTGACCGCAGTTCCCTAAACACCCCCTGGGGAATCCAGACAGGCAGCGTTCGGAAATAATAGAGGAAGCGGGGGAGCGCCACCATTTTCAACAGTGCTATCCTGCCCAGGACTGTCAGCGGGAGGGTTGACCAGAAAGACAAGCTGCCCCGCAGCGCCCGGACACAGCGGCCAATGTTACCCTCCAAAAGGTCAGCAGCCGAGTGGTAAATGCGGACACCCAAGTAGGTGATGCAAGAGGGCTCCCATACCACACCCAAATCGCTGCTAGGGGCTGGCGATCCCGCTCTCAGCGGGAACACGCAAGTCTTCGCCCAATTGACCTTAAGGCCCGACAGCCGGCCGAACTCGGACAACAGATCCATCGCTCCAACCAACGCGCCCGAGGTGTCAGCTAGGTACAGGAGCAAGTCATCCGCATAGAGCGATATATAATGCCATTGCCCATCACTCACTATCCCCGCGTATCGGTCGCCTGACCTCGCATGGACCGCCAAGGGTTCCATCGCCAGGGCAAACAACAGAGGGGAGAGAGAGCATCCCTGTCGTGTTCCCCTGCCCACCGGGTACGCTGCGGACACCATGCCGCCCAATCGTACCCTCGCCGTCGCCGAGGTATATAAGACCCTCGTCCACCTTCGAAACCCGTCGCCCATGCCAAACCTCTCTAACACTCCATCCAGGAAAGACCATTCCAAACTATCAAAGGCCTTCTCGATGTCCACGGACAGGACCGCCAGAGCTCCCTCCCCGTCCAAGATGGCGTCCATTATTCCCACCAGGCGGCGGATATTCATCGCCGTGCTCCTCGTGGGTATAAACCCGGCCTGGTCCCTGTGCACCAGGCCCGTCATATGCGGGGCCAGTCTGGTGGCTAGGATGCGACTCAGAATCTTATAGTCCACCGTCAGCATGGACAGCGGGCGATAAGACCTCACGTCCGCGGCATCCCGGCCAGGCTTGAGGAGCGGTACTATCAAGGCCTCCCGCATGGAGCCAGGCAATGCCCCCTTCTCGAAGGCTTCCGTATACACCACCAGCAGCCTGGGCGCCAGAATGTCCGCATAGTGTTGATAGAACTCGATTGGCAGTCCGTCCACCCCGGGCGTCTTGTTACGGGCCATATGTTTAATGGCCACCCGAATTTCCGTAAGCGTGATCGGGCTACCCAGTTCCTTCGCGTCCTCCTCGTCCAGGACCGGAAGCGGCCTCTCCCCCAGGTACTCCGCGATGTCCTGAACCCCCACCCCCAGCTGACTCCGGTACAGTTCCTCATAATATCCCCTGAAGCGGTCCAATATAGCTGCCTGGGAGTACACCATCTCTCCCTGCGCATTATTAATGCTGAGGATCGGGCAGCCCCTAAGTTCCGGGTTAGCTAGTCTGGCCAAGAGGGTGCCCACCTTGTCCCTTTCCGCGTGTGCCCTGATAATGTACTGCCTATAGTCGTAACATCTCAAACGTTCCGTCTCCGCGGCTACCACTTCCTTCGCCTCCAACAACTGGGCCTGTAGACCTGGCCTATTTGGCCTGCGGCGCTCCAAGTCCCTCAAAGCTTCCTCCGCTTTCATTAGGTCATTCAGCACAGTCGTACGAGCATTCGAGAACCTGCCCAAACACACCCCTCTCACCACCACTTTCATTGCATCCCATTCAGTAGATCTACTCGCAGCCGTGCCTTCATTCAGACCGAAAAAACCATCAATGCCTTGCCGGACCGCCTCGTCAAACACAGAATCCTCCAGCGTCTCCGGCCGAAGCCGCCATGTTGGTATTACTGAGCGCTCCCTCTGCCACTGAATATGCACCAATAAGGGGTTATGATCGGATATAGTCCTAGCCAGGTACTCCGCATGGGTAATCAACGGGGCTAGGGATCCCCCGCAAAGCACCGAATCGATCCTGACATGTAGATCATGGAGAGCGGAATAAAAGGAATAATCCCTGGTTCCCCTGTGCCTCTCCCGCCAGACATCCAGCAACCCCCATCGTTCTTGCCAGTCCTTCCTGTGCGCGGCCAGCCTGCGCACAGGAGAGTCTACTAGGGGGGGATGGGACCTATCCAGAGCAACATCAGTAATCGAGTTGAAGTCCCCCCCTAGCACTATCGGACCCGCCAGGAAAGAGGCCAAGGACCCCGAGAGGCCATCAAAGTATCGGCCTTGGTCAGTGTTCGGTGCATAAACACAACAGAAAACCACATCCCGTCCATATAACCTCCCCTCCACCGCCACAAACCTGCCATCCGGATCTATTGCCTGATTCAGCACCTGGAAGGGTACCCCCGCCCTCACCCAGATCAAGACCCCCCTGGCATACGCTGAGTAAGTGGTGCCAAAGACCTGGCCCCGCCATCTTTTCTGCAAGGCAGCGCACTCTTTTTTGGTGAGATGAGTCTCCTGGAGCATAGCAATCTGAACCCCCCTGCGTACTAGGTATGCATGTACTTTGTGACGTTTCACCATAGTCCGCAGCCCCCGGACATTCCACGTTAGGCATTTCAAGTTAGGTAATGTCCCCATTCCAACTCCGTACAGTCCGAATCAAATAACTACGGTCCATGGCCCCCCCAATGCAGTTGCCCCCCCCCAAACAGTCCCAAAACTGAAACATTCCCCAAACCCCACTCCCCAGGACAGAGCACACGAACCCAATGGCCGCCCCCATCCAAACCTTGATCCAACTCCTCACACACTTACCCTGTGGTCTCCACCACAGTCGACCTTAAGGGCCTAAGGGGGGTGAGTCGCCGCCGACCCCAGCTAGCGGGGCCCGCGTCCCGCACTTCATCCCCTCCAAAACACACAGCTCCCCCTCCCGGCAACCCGCCCCCCAGCAACAGGATAACACCCTACCATGAAGTCCCGATCTAGTCCCAGTTCTCTCTCAGCCGCAAAAAATAACCTCCGAAGTCTGTGGGGTTACTATCGGCCCTTTCTGGCTCTCCGCCTCCGAAAGTTCCTCTCCTGTTCGGCTGCCTTCCCCTCCCGAGTCCGTTTCGGCCCGTTCACTGTTCTGTTGCGACCCTGTAATGGCCGCCGTCGCTGCGAGTGCATCCCTCTTCTCCGCCGCCATTTGAGCCTCCCGTTTCTCCCGCTGGCGCCTGTTGCGGGATCTGATGCGTTGTGACTGCCGCACCCGGGGCTGCTTGGGTTGGTCTCGCCGACTTTGGTGTGATCTGTCCGTCCCCGCTCTGTACGACTCAAGCCATTGCCAAACTTCGTCCAGAGTCTGGAAAAAGTGCGTGGTGCCATCCATGATAATCCGCAGCTTGGCCGGGTAGAGCAAGGAGTACTGGATGCCTTCCTCCCTGAGCTCCTTCTTCACAGCAAGGAACGATGCCCTGTCCTTCTGGACCGCCTGCGTATAGTCCGGGAAGATCGTTACCTTGCTGTTCTCCACCTCATAAGGGCCCGACATCCTGGCCCGCTGGATGAGGAGATCTCGGTCCTTGTAGTGGAGGAGCCGCACCACCATCGGTCGGGGGGGGCGGCCAAGCCCCGGCGGGCGAGCGGGCACCCGGTGAGCTCGCTCCAGGGTGAAAAATGGAGTAAGCCCCTCCGGCGCCACCACAGTGCGAAACCAGTTCTCCATGTAGGCCACCGCATCCTCCCCCTCAATCCGTTCCGGCAGGCCTACGACCCGCACATTGTTCCGCCTATTGCGGCCTTCGGCATCCTCCGCCCTCCGCTCCAGTGTGCCCAGTCGGGCCAAAATGTCCGTGATCCTGTGCTCCGCTGTCACCACCGATGGCTTCAGGTCCAGCAACAGTTGGTCATGATCCTTGACCCGATCCGCCAGCTTCGCGTGATCCGCGCGTAGCAGCCCCAGGCCCGTGGCCACTTGGGCAATGTCATTGTGCAATGCCTCCTTAGTGGAGGTGATCGCCTCAAGGATGGCATCCAAACGCCGGTTCAGCCGCTGTTCCTGGTCAAGCTCCGTGGAGGGACTCTCACTCAGCCGAGTCGATGTCGCCGAGTCCCCCTCGCGGCTCCCGGGCATCGGCCCTCCGATAGCCGCCATGTCAGGGCGCTGCGTCACAAGTCCGGTCACCCGTTCTGCGAGTACGCCCGTGGGTCCGTGCCGGCCACCGGGCAGTGCTATGTCCCCGACGACGTTCACAGGAACAATGGCCAGGCGGACGAGCTCCGTTCCGTCACCCCCTTGGCCTGCGGGGGGAAGTATGAGTCTTAGGGCGGTGGCCGACGAGGGCCCCCGATCTTCTGGGTGAATCGGGTCAGCGTCCCCTGGTCTCAGGGCATCGCCCCGCCAATCCTAGTGCGTCGGGCAGCCGGGTGCAGGGTCCCTTGCTACTTGGCGACAACCGGGCTCAGGGCTGAAGTTCGGGACCGTCCGACCTCCTCGCCGCCATTTTCTTCACACCCTGGGCTACACCTCGGCCGCCTCCTCTCTCGATCTCCTCGGGGCCAGCAGTCCCCCAGCGACTCTCCGATTACGCCCAGCTGTCCCCTTACACTTCAGAGGGCAGGAGCGTCGTCTCCGGGTCGCCTAGGGTCCCGAAAAACAGGAGAATTAGCGGGATTCCGCGCGGAGCTGCGAGCTCACGCCGCCATCCCGATCGGCGTCCAAGCCACGCCCCCCAGCCGCCGAACATCTCCACTTCCAGATACACACCGACCCCAAGACCACACTCAGAGGCACCCTCATCTACAGACCCCCGGGACCCCGCAGACAATTCAGCAAAGACATCGCAGACTTCATCAGCCCACACGCCCTCTCCTCCGCTGACTACATCCTACTAGGGGACCTCAACTTCCACCTGGAGAACAACAAGGACAGCAACACCACCACCCTGCTGGACAACCTCGCCAACCTCGGACTCAAGCAACTGGTGAACACCCCCACCCACTACGCCGGACACACGCTTGACCCCATCTTCTCCTCCAGCAAGGACGTATCCTTCAGCCACTCCACCAGACTCCACTGGACAGACCACAGCTGCGTACACTTCAGCTTCAGAAGGACCACGACCCACCACCACCCGCAACAGGTTCCCCGTAGGAGCTGGAACAAGATCACCTCCGACCAGCTCTCCAGATCCATGAACTGGAATCCTCCCGCCAGCTCAACGGACCCCAACCAGGCAGCCAACAACCTCATACAGTGGATCTCCAACTGCACTGACGACCTCGCACCCCTGAAAAACCATCCCAGCAGACCCGGCAGCAAGAAGGCCTCCTGGTTCAACGATGATCTCATGAACTCCAAGAAGAACTGCCGCACCCTCGAGAAAGCCCGGCGCAAAGACCCGACTAGAGACAACATGACGTCCTTCAAGTACGCCACCCGCAAACACTACCAGCTGATCCACGCCACCAAGAAAACAGCATTCAAGAAACGACTAGACAACAACGCACACAACAGCAAAGAACTCTTCAACATCGTCAAAGAGCTCTCGAACCCCAGCGCCGGAACCAATGACATCACCCCCTTGCAAGAACTCTGAGACTCACTCGCCTCGTTCTTCCACAACAAGATCGCCGACATACACAACAGCTTCGGCACACAGCCAACGCACCCAACCACCGAACCAACGCCCCCTACCACCACCCTCCGAGCCTGGACCCCGCTCAGCACCGAAGACACCATCCAAACTATGAACACCATCCACACCGGATCACCAACTGACCCATGTCCCCACCACGTCTTCAACAAGGCTGCCTCCGTCATCGCACCCCAACTCCGAGAGGTCATCAACTGCTCCTTCAACACCGCCGAACTCAGCGCCCTCCTGAAGAAACCATCAGCAGACCCCACCGACCTAAAGAACTACCGCCCCATCTCGCTCCTCCCGTTTCCTGCCAAAGTCATCGAGAAGACCGTCAACCGACAGCTTGCCGCCTTTCTCGAGACGAACAGATCCCTTAACCCCTCGCAGTCCGGCTTCCGAGCCAACCACAGCACCGAGACCGCCCTCATTGCAGCCACTGACGACATCTGAGCCCTGCTCGACAACGGGGAAACAGCTGCCCTCATCCTCCTGGACCTCTCCGCAGTGTTCGACACGGTCTGCTACCGCACCCTAGTACAATGCCTCAGCAACATCGGAATCCAAGAGAGGACTCTGGAGTGGATCATCTCGTTCCTCGACCAGAAGAACCCAGAGTGTCTGCCTCCCCCCGTTCAGATCCGAGGCCACCGAAGTCATCTGCGGCGTACCACAAGGATCATCACTCAGCCCCACCCTCTTCAACATCTACATGAGCCCCCTCGCGGCCATCGCACGCCAACACAACCTCAACATCATCTCCTACGCCGACGACACTTTGCTGATCCTCTCCCTCACCAACGACCCAGCCACCGCCAGAACCAACCTACACGAAGGGATGAAAGAAGTAGCCGAGTGGATGAAGAACAGCCGGTTGAAACTCAACTCAGACAAGACGGAAGTCCTCATCCTGGGAACATCTTCCTCCGCCTGGGACAACTCCTGGTGGCCCCCGGCCTTGGGAAGCGCACCCAAACCAATGGACCACGCTCGCAACCTGGGCTTCATCCTGCACTCCTCCCTCTCGATGACCAGACAAGTCAACGCCGTCTCGTCCTCATGCTTCAACATCCTACGCATGCTCCGGAAGATCTTCCAATGGATTTCCACCGAAACCAGGAAGACGGTCACCCAGGCACTCGTCACCAGCCGACTGGACTACGGAAACACCCTCTACACCGGAACCACAGCCAAACTACAGAAGAGACTCCAACGCATCCAGAACACCTCCGCACGACTCATCCTGGACATCTTCCGTCACAGCCACCTCTCCGGACACCTGAGAGACCTGCACTGGCTCCCCGTCAACAAGAGAATCACATTTCGACTCCTCACCCACGCACACAAGGCCCTCCACGACATGGGCCCAGGTACCTCAACAACCGCCTGACCTTCTACACTCCCACCCGCCAGCTTCGTTCGACCAGCCACGCCCTCGCAGCCGTTCCACGCATCCGAAGGACGACCATGGGGGGAAGATCCTTCTCCTACCTGGCAGCCAAGACGTGGAACTCTCTCCCCATCCACCTCCGTCAGACCCAAGACCACCTCTCCTTCAGGAAGCAACTCAAGACCTGGCTGTTCGAGCAGTAGCAGACCCCCCCTCCCCTAAGCGCCTTGAGACCCTCCGGGTGAGTAGCGCGCTATATAAATTTCTTGATTGATTGATTGAAACAGTTTAGAACACAAAAATAAATGAATACACTGTATACCATGAAATTCTATTCTATACCCATTATCTTATAATAAACTATAGCATTAGGATTAAGCAGAACAAACAGCTTAGCAAAAGCAGCAGTGCAAGCTTCTTGCATGTGAGAACACAGAGCAGCCATATTAGCACTAGTGCACAGATGCGATAGTTTTTCCTCCAAAGCAAGCATATTATGATTAGTAAACACATAAGCAAGCTTCACTCGGACACCCGATATCGATGTAAATGGGGTAAATTAGTAAGACAAACATGTTGATTACATAGTTAGGGTTATTCGAGGTTCATGAGTTCAAGCAAGTCGCTTCTCGTGTGAATCCTTGCTCCATCAATATGTTGCTATTGAATGCGGCCACAATGGGTTATACATGTGATGTTAACAAATGTCAGCCATTATTTCTGCACTATACATTCCAAGTTCCATTTTGAATGGATGTTGCACTTGTTGATGATATGGCTGAATCATTAACTTGTCAGTGTGAAAGCTTAGAAAGGTCAATGCACTTTCTTGTTGAAATTGAACTGTCTGAAGCAGGTATTCGAACCGTTGAGCTGTAGTGGTGTCTTTATGTTTCGGATCTTTATTATATACATCTTATAACTAAATCAACAATTTTTTGAGGTATTATATGCAATGCAGGAAGCACAATTTCAGCAAAACCAGTGCATTGACCTTTTCTAGTCCTATGGATGGTACTTAAGATGTGGCCCGATCATTTTGTAAGAGGGAAATTGGCTCCTATAGACAAGATTTTCAGAACATCGTGATGTAATGTTGGACAAAATGCTTTATGTAAGGATGCAGATTTAGAAGGTATCTATATGCACAGTGATATTTGTTGCCACACTCCTGATCACCAAGCTTTCAAAAAGAAAGTCTCTATTCCTCTCTCACAGAAGGAAGAAAACATCACTGTAGTACGAATTACCCTGGACCGAAATCTTACTCTGAATTCAGCTTTGAGCCTGGTTTGCACTGCACAGAAATGTACAGCAAACAGTAAGCCAAAGCCAGATGAGGTGTCCTATGCTCCCAAAACGGGAGTGTATGAAGCATTGTTTTATGTTTTTGTCACAAATGCATGTTAAGTTGCATACTATGGTTGATATGAGTAATAGTGGGAGCATCCGTCACGAACATTGCTTGGAGCTAGTTCCTCCACTTCTACTGCTTTGACATAAGAAGGCATCAAATGAGGAAAGGAGCAGCAAAATATGTTTTTCATATTTCTGCTGAATAATAAATACTCACTTTAATCATGTTTCATTAAGTTATGATTAGGGATGGGCATAACATGCCTAATTTGCTGTAGCACAACTACATGAAATTATTGCAACATTATACAAGATAAAACAGAATTATAAGAGGAGCATAACCCAGCATATAGCACTATTTTCATAGTGCAAAATGAACCCTCATGTTCAAAAGGGATCAGAGGATGCATTTTGCACTAAGAAAATAGCATTAAATGGAACAGAACATAAACAGGAGCAGCCGCTAGTCTCTTGTGCTCTCATTCCGTATTCTTGCGGAAGCCATTTTTTTACCATATTACTCCAAATTATAGGAGTGGGCATAATCACATATTTTTCGGAGATTTCCCAAAACCCCAAAATAAAGTCGCAGGTAATGATGGTTATAATGCACTCTGGGATATTCAAGAGTGTTGGTCAAGTCTGTAAATTAACACAGCCCATACACACCAGCCAACAGAGTATCAGTTAATAAATGAGGGCATGCAGCATCCCCTGGAGCAGAAGTGAGAAATCCCACTTCAACCTTAATATTGACTCCGAAATATTGTACAACCATAATATTGTGATCCAAATATAGTGACCACAAAACATTTGTGGACAAAAGTAAATATATATCTATTTTGATTTATCACAATAATATTCAAGTTTAAAATATCATGTACAATATCATTATTTTCTGTGATAATGTTTTAGTGTATTGTATTATCCTTTATTTGAAAATTATTTAATATCGATCATAAGTTTTAATACTTTATATTAAAATTATACTAATAGTTACTTATTTTAGGTTATTGAGGTTATGGAGGAATTGGGTATGTTAATGAATGCTAATTAAATAGTATGTTAGTTATGCAATTTTTAAATTTTTCTTTATTTAATTGTTTATTTTTTTCTTCAGGTTGTGGGGATTGTTTGGGATTTGGATTGCAGTGTTGCAATTAATATATATTAAATTACATTCAGCTGCTCATTGCAATGTCAGGCAGACTCACGTCCACCCAACACCATTGCAGATATGGACTCGCCCAACCTTAGGTCAGCGGTTCTGACCGCTGTATTTGGATGCGACCACCCATAGGGACGTTAGGAACGTCTATTTTTCAATGGAAGCTTGTGTGGCTGGCTGAAAAGGCTCACAGCATAAGCTTCCACTGAAAAATGTATGTTTCCAAACATCCCTGCAGAGATGTTTAGGGGGGCACCTGCAGAGCAGAGGGCCAGGAGGGAAGGGGGACCTGCTAGGGGCACCCAAAGTTGCTTTCCGACAGCCTTTCCCTGTCAGAAAGGTTAGACATGGAATGGCTGGCAGAAATCAACATTGTAATCCTGACAGCAGATCCGCCGTCATTAAGGGATTATGAAGGGGTTCCGAGGGACCAACGGGCTCCTTGAGCTCTTAGTTAAGCATTGAATGGTCCCTCTGCCTCCTGCCTCCGACCACACGCATTGTAATGCATTGGTCGGACCACAGCAGCAGATGACGGTCGGATCACAACTGTCATTGAATTACTTTTTGTTTTGGGTTGTTAGGCATATTGAAGAATTTCATGACTAGTGTCTTTTAGAAATAAATATTAAATACTGTTAATTGATTCATATTTTAATTATGTATTTTTTAAATTCTTCATTCTTTCACTTTATTTTTATATTGTACGGTTTAGTGGGGTACTAGAGGGAATTAAATGGGTATTATCCTAATTAAAATATAAATTCATTAGTATGAATTGGCAACTCTATATATTATATAAATTGTTACATTTTTAGTTATTTATTTCCATGTTAATATATTTTGAAGTTATTTGATTTTTTTAAGTTGTGGGTTTGTTGCAGTATTTAGTGGTTAGGGTTTTACACACACACACATATATACAGATATAAATATATATATATATATATATATTCACTGAAAAAAACATAGGTTACACATACGTTATAGTTAGCTGGACATTTCTCTCATACAAAACCATTGAAATTCCCCCGTTATAGTAAGTTCAGCTAACTATAACTCGCGCGCCCGCAATGCACTGCCGATGATGTCACATATTACATCACTCATGACATGGTCAGTGACATCACTCATGACATCACTGATGACATCTCAAATGATATCACTGATGACATCATCCAGTGAATGTGTCTCTTTCTGATAAATAAATATTTTTTATATATGTATATCTAAAGGTCGATGCAAGAATAAATCGGTATATAAGTGTGTAAATGGATGATTCTGTTTGTGTAAAATTGATTGGATAACCAATTAAGTGTACCTTAGCGAATACATGTATTAGCGAGTAATGTTTAAATATGTAAATATCTGTATCAGTGTCCCACTTTGTGTATAAGTGGCTGCATGGGTTGGTGACTAACTACATGAGTGTCGATATGGGTTATTAGTTGGTTTTTAGAGTATCAGTATGAGTGTCTGTATGGTTTGGTGGGGGGTATTACCGCATACATGCATGAATGGGCGACTCACTGGTTGCATGTGTTTTGACGACAGCATGTGTGCAGGACTTTTTGGGTGGATGAGTGTGTATATGGGTGTGTTAGTAAGTGATTGACTGTCTCAATAGTATATTTATGATTAACACATATGTTTTAATCTAGTATATATGAGTATTAAATTAGGCTGGGCGTAGTAGGCGTAGTGGGGCTACGTGAAGCTACGCGGAGTGGGACAGAAACTACGTCCACCACGCACTTCGCGTAGCTCCACTACACGCCACTCACGCCCTCACTAAATACTACCCGCCCTCCCTTTCGCCCTCCCTAAATACTTGAATAATGGTTTTAAAGGAATAAATACCACTTACCTTGTCAGCTGCATCTCCAGGGCTCCCTCTGGTAACCGCGCCGCCATGTTGGGTACTAATGCACATGCGCGGCCGCCCACGCATGCGCATTTCTGGTGAGAAATGCGCATGCAAGGTTTTTTAAATGCTAATTCCTAACTATGATGTATATGAAACCTATGGTTTTTTCATTGAATTTCAAAGTTTTTTAAAATGCTAATTCGTAACTATGACGTATGTGAAATCTATGGTTTTTTCATTGAATTTCAAAGTTTTTTAAAATGCTAATTTTTGTTTCAAATAATATATATATATATTTATTTCAACAAACTGCCTATCTATATTGAAATACATTGATTGTATCCTAAAATATGCAATGGGTCACCTTTTTTTAATGATTTGGATAAAGTTGAACAGTATAGTCGACATCTTCAATCAAAATATGAACAGTCAAATTTGTTAATTATTTTTTTTGTTTTGTTTCAGACGTGCATGCCATGTGCGCGCACCTCGTGATTTTTTTACTTTTTTAAAATTTGTTTTACCCTTTGGGGTCCTTCGGGGACCCCCTGAGAAGGCCTAGGGGGTCAAGGAGTCTCTACCCTGCCCCCTTTTCACGTTCTCCACTTTTGTTTTTCACTCTCTTGAGCCTCGAGGGTGCGTGCACCGTGCCCGCACCTTGCGATTTAAAAAAAAAAATGTAATAAAAATTCTTTTGGCCTTCGGGGTCCTTCAGGGACCCCCTGAGAAAGCCTAGAGGGTCAGGGACTCTCTACCCTGCCCACATTTCATGTTCTTCACTTTAATTTTGCCCTCTTTTCAGCCTCACACTGACAAAATGGCGGCCAACACTTCCTGGTTACCACCGAATCGAATGTTCACAAACGTCTAACAGCAAATCAGAATTCCGCTCGCACACATCCGATGCACGCACGGTGGGCGAACAGGTGCCCGCACGGTGCACGCTTATATATGTATACATTTTTTTAAATTCGATTTTCTCAACAACTACTGGAGGGATTTACACCATTTAAACAAAAGGGCGATCTGCGAATCAGACTCTACCATTTTGCCAAATTTCTTGTAATTCCATTCAGCCGCCTAATCATCCTATGGAAAATAACATGGGGAAAACATGTTTTGGGACCCCCCTTTTTTCTCAGCCCCCGCTTGACAAATCCCCCCAAAACTTTCAGGGAAGGAGCGGAGCGGGCCATCCTCTTTGAGAAACTCACGAAGACTCATCAACCAGCGCCAAAGTTATTTCCAATAGAATGTTGAGGATTTCCTATGGAAATTAGGTCCTAACTATAACTACTTAATATATATGTATATATATATATATATATATGCATGTGTGTATATATACATGCATGTATACATTTATATATACATACATGTATGTATGCAATTATATATAAATACATGTATGCATATATACATATAAATACATATATCCAGCACGAACTGCAGCACATCCAAGTATGAATCACACAGGAAAATGAAACAGAGCTGCCTCTCGATTTTCCAGCTGAGCATATGTTTTATTTCACCCACGGACAACAAAGAAAAAAGACAACGCGTTTCGGAGTTTAACCCACTCCTTGCTCACGTGAGATAGTACTCCCTTGGAGTTTCAGAAATTGATCTTGCTCTACATTGACTCAAGATAACAAACTTCACAGCTTCAGCCGTTTTCATTATCCTGTAAAATCAATGTTTGCTGAGTGAGGCCCTAGCAACATGGAGTCCACTCTGCGAATGTTTCTGCCTTTTGCGTAACAGCCTCACCAGCAGATGTAAGGACTGTGGAGAGCAGAACCTTTAGGCTGGCTGGGCTGGGCTTGAACCTAAATGATCTTCGTAGACATGCAATTTGAATTTAGAGTAGACAGTGAGTAGATACCTGCAATAGAAGGAATGATGGATTCCAAAGCATGTGCAATCTGGGCTGAAGATGACATGGCTGTAGTCCAACAAAGTCATAAAATGGAGCTTCTAGTACATATTTCGGATACTGAATGTGTTTAAAAATTAAAATGCTCATAGCGTGTGTAAAAGTAAACAAAGTGACAACATTGCAAGTAACCTGAAAGAAAGGCTGGTAGTCAGGAATTAAAAAGGTGATGCGAAGGCCAGGGATTTGTGACTGCATATCTTAACAGTGAATGTTCTCTTGATTTTCACTCTCACAGGTCGTGACTATTTTGATATGTTTGTATTGTGGAATGCTTGCAGTGACTAGTTCAAAACAAACCATATTCTTGTGTAAATCCCATTTAAAGGGCTTTGCATATTTTTGTGTTCTTCTACTTATACATGTTTCAGTCATTTTTGCTAATGGGAGACTTTTTTTTAGCATACGTGTCTTGTGGGAACTGTGACCTTGGACTCGTGATGTGGCAGCATGTATCGTCTGAATAGCATTGTCTAGAAACAGTCATGGCAATGCATTAAGGAGTACGTTTGTGTGCAAGGGCATACCTCGTACCATTTTCTAACATGGACAATAGGGCCAACGGATTTTGCATAAAATGTATTTAGTGCTGCGTTTTCATGTGCTGCACACATCAGCTTGTACTGTATGGTGTGGAGTGCTGTGTGACTTGTACATTGTATTGTAGTACAGTTTAAGGTGGTAGCGTACATTGTGATCTACAATGTGTTCTGAGGTCAGATGTGATGTGGCATAATGCTTTAAGTGTAACACTGTATAGTGTGGTATATGCATGAGTGTATGTAGTGATATATAGTGTAAACTGTGAAGTATTTTGTGTGTCCCATCAGGTAGAAGACATTTTTTATTTGGTGGACCACGAGAAGCGTGCACTAAAGCAGGGACCTCCAGGGGCCATATTACAGATAGTGCCCTGGGGGTGCAATGGGCAGGTGCATCAGTTTTATGTCTCCCTGGGGTACTATGGTATTACAGAAGGGGCCACAAATGCTTGTGCGGCCCCTTATGTAATAATGATAGCGCTGGTGTAAATATAGCAATGTGGTGCCAGCACTACCAACAGAGGCTATTCCCTCATTTGCTTGGGGGTGTAGCCCCATGAAAATGAGAGAATCACTTTTAATCTGCGCCCGTTCTGTATTATGGATACAGGTGCAGAGACAAACATACCCTTAGAAGGCCACTGATAGACTCCCACAAAAAGGTGGTGAACGGTCACTTTACCCCCTAAAGGAAGCCCTCTACAGGGGTGAAAGGGGGTCCCATGGAACTTTTAGACATCCCCTGTAGGAGGGTACATTCACTTATTGCACCAGCCTGCACAGAGATAACCAACCTCTCTCTAAAGTGCAGGCAGGTGTGCCTGCACTATAAAACGCAGAGTGGCCTTGAAGCAGTCACTTCATGATTCACTGATTATGCAGCCCCCAGCGTGACATGAGATTATAGCCGCCCTTGGGGGCAGTGTGTTCATTGTAAAAGGGTGCAATGTCCCTGTTTGTGCAAACAAAGGCAGGGCATCCTAGCACTAAATTGGGCCCAGATGTTGTAAATACAGTGATGTGGGTACTGATAAGAGTAACACAACTCATTGATTAGCTCTGTGTTGAGCTACTCTGGATGTATCAAGATATGCAGGGCCACAAAAGATGACCTTGCGTGGATTGATAAACCTGACTTAGGTTTTGTGTCGCTCTTGCGTCCCCTAGTGTGGTTCAAGGGCAACGCAAAGCCTTCATAAATATGCCTCTTAAAGTGCAACAAAAAAGAGCAGCGGGGCTTGAGTGCACCATTTCTGCTTCAGAAAATCAGCATATAATCATTGGAGAACCTGTTTCCTATTGTTAAAAGAAATTGTAGACCAGAAATATCTTCTGTGACTGAATCCTCATAGAGCAGAACTGCACAACCCATATTTGATATCTTTGCAAATCAAAACATTTCCCTTTTTGCACATGGTTCAGATCTTTGCTTTTTGAAAGCTTTCATAGATCTATCTGCTTTTGTACAGTAAATGTACACAACCACTGTCATCCAATGACAAACAAGCTGTTATGATCTCAAACTGACAGAAGGAAGTGTAAAAAAAAGTCCTTGGAGAACGGAGATTTTTCTGTATTGATTTTTAGTTCATTCTTAGATCTCGTGCCTGGAAAACGTTTTCAAGGAATACAGAAATGAGGCTCTGACTGGCTTTAAAACACACTGCAAATTCTGAATATAAATATGTATTTCACATACATGCAGGTTGTAGACAGCATTATAAACTGTGCACAGTGCATAACATTTGAGTTTCAGAAGCTTGAGTTTGAAGTCACCGGCGGCGAAGTACGCTTCCTTTTGTAATAGCAAGTGTGGTAGTTTTTCCATCAGCCGCATGTATAGAATAGGGTATAACTTCCTTTGCATGGGCGTTGTTGCACAATACAAATCACTGCTATTCCACTTGGCCAAAGAGATATACCTACAAAGTGTCTACAGCTAATACCCTTCATCTCACCCCTCCAGGTGGGTCAGATACTCCTTGGAGATCTAAGGATGCAAATTACTGCATTTAACAGAAACTGTTTGTGAAATATTTCACATGCCGGGGCATATGGCTGAGATACCCGCCACCCCCTCTCAACACAATCCCCAAGGATGGGAAACCGGAAACAGTTCTGAACTTTTGGAAGACGGGAGGGAGTGACCCTCCCGGCCGTATTTATTAAAATATGAAACAAAATTAAAACATTAAAATAACAGTTTCATATTATGTACAATTTCATTACCACATTGCGATGTTTGGCTAACCTTAACATATTCTCTAATACAAAGGTTCTCCTAGCCGAACTAACATCCTACAAAACATCTAACTTGAAATTTTGAAATTGTACATCCTAACGTTTAAGGGCCAACGGCAAGGTCATAACCGGTGTCAAGATCCCTAACCAGAAATATCCCCCTCACTTGTAAGGGGCGACCGCACAGAGGTGTACCTCGAGTGCAACTACCAATTTCCCTTGACTTGACGGGGGCCCCAATAAACTCAACGCCACTTAAAGGTCGTCCGAGGACTCGTGTGAGGAATCTAGAAGGTAGCGTAGACCCCCCCCCAAACCCCACACAACTTACCACATCTGCCGTCGCAGATGTCCTGGCCCCGGGAAATTCTCCGGGAGGGGGCTGTAGCCCCCCCTACCCAGGAAGGGGCCTTGACCGCCTTTCCTTTCCTTTCGGCGTCCCATCCTTAGAAGGGACCGCCTTCCCCGTTGAGGGGCCAATGGCCACCTCCTTCGAGCGCTCCCATCCGTAATGGGTGACGCCCACTCATAGGGATCTTCCAATTAGTGCTCACCGATCATGACCTTACCGCCCGACCAAAATAAATACGACAGTTCTAAACTAAATGAGTTCTAAACTAAATGACTAAATTACTTAAAAGACAGTTAAAAGCAACAATTTATTAAAAACATGCTACTGATCAACACTAGAGCAAGATTACTTTATTTGCAAAACATACCACAAATTGACCATTTCTTTATTGCATATTCAAGGTTATCATGATAATAATCCAACCTGTACATAAAAGAGTTACCACATCAAACTTTATTCAAAACTACTTGCTGTCTTCAGGGGCTGGTGGGTGGGTCAAAATTGGCTCTTCATTCCGTCTCGAGCTCACGTGCAGCGAGGTGGTGCAGCTTCAGAGCACAGGAACAAGAGGATGCTTCCTTGGCTTGTTGCTCCTTTTATCCGTCTTCAGGGCGGGCGTAAACCCGCCCCGGCCTGCCCCAAGGGCGTGGCCCGGCCGCGTCAGTGTCTAGGCCAGCCCACTCCAGGGCGGGAAAAGGCGCGCCCCGGCTACGCCGCTTCGGGCATACCAGCCGAGACTCGCCTCCCGCCCAAGATGGCTTCCCGGGGGGATCGTGGTACTCCGCCATACGTTCGGGGGGACCGAATGGTCGCCCCTTTCCATATGGCTGAGATACCCGCCACCCCCTCTCAACACAATCCCCAAGGATGGGAAACCGGAAACAGTTCTGAACTTTTGGAAGACGGGAGGGAGTGACCCTCCCGGCCGTATTTATTAAAATATGAAACAAAATTAAAACATTAAAATAACAGTTTCATATTATGTACAATTTCATTACCACATTGCGATGTTTGGCTAACCTTAACATATTCTCTAATACAAAGGTTCTCCTAGCCGAACTAACATCCTACAAAACATCTAACTTGAAATTTTGAAATTGTACATCCTAACGTTTAAGGGCCAACGGCAAGGTCGTAACCGGTGTCAAGATCCCTAACCAGAAATATCCCCCTCACTTGTGAGGGGCGACCGCACAGAGGTGTACCTCGAGTGCAACTACCAATTTCCCTTGACTTGACGGGGGCCCCAATAAACTCGACGCCACTTAAAGGTCGTCCGAGGACTCGTGTGAGGAATCTAGAAGGTAGCGTAGACCCCCCCCAAACCCCACACAACTTACCACATCTGCCGTCGCAGATGTCCTGGCCCCGGGAAATTCTCCGGGAGGGGGCTGTAGCCCCCCCTACCCAGGAAGGGGCCTTGACCGCCTTTCCTTTCCTTTCGGCGTCCCATCCTTAGAAGGGACCGCCTTCCCCGTTGAGGGGCCAATGGCCACCTCCTTCGAGCGCTCCCATCCGTAATGGGTGACGCCCACTCATAGGGATCTTCCAATTAGTGCTCACCGATCATGACCTTACCGCCACAGGCCGGATAGTTGACCGGCTATCCGGACCCCCCACAACACTCCTACCTAAAGGTCATGTCTTAAAGTTTTTAGCCAAGCTATACAGTCTCCTATGAGTAACTCGTTCCCCACCCGGGACAAATGAACACCATCCCCCAAATACATACTGTCACCAGTAATACAACCATGCGAAATAGAATGCAGTGTATTGGAACGGAATAATCTACTCACTTTGTTATCAATTTTCCTTACTGAATGGTTTAAAGCAGAAACAGATACAGCCCCCCGCCATACTTTACGTGGGATCATATGTGACCACGCAATCGTGCACCCTGGAACTCTCCTCGCCAACCAACTTACAGTGGAAAGCATCGCCTCAAGAAGAAGTCGTCTACCAGTGGTGACCAAATCATTGCCCCCAAGATGTACTATGACTATAGACGGCGGTGACCTCGTCCGCCCTAGCAAACCCTCAAAAAATGATTGAAACTGGTCAATACAGAGTCCGCCCTTTCCGTAGAAGGACACACTGTACCCGTATTCCCCAGCCACGTGATTCATGTCACCTGCTTTGAATACGTCCGCAGCTCGCCTCACGTATGAGTGGCCCACGACCCACACCTCCTTTTTCACAGCCGGTGAAGTATGACCGCTGGCCCGGTGTTGGGTCGACTGCATAGTCCGCCCCGCCTCGTAAGCTTGCGCAACTGAAACCAAACAAAAACAAGAAGCGTGAGTACATCGTTACAGCTTCACAACATGTGCAACCGCACATACCTCTTATAACAATTAGAGGACCAACGCCCCACACGTTTAATTTGTTCAACATTCAGACCCCTGGCCGTAGCCTCTGTAGCAGCCCCTATCCGAAAGGAATGGGTCCCAAACTCGCTCGGGTTCAAGCCCGCAGCCGTAATCGACATCGCAAGCACCCGCTGAAACTGGAACCTCGTCAGTGGGGTGGCGTTAGCGTGTCTCAACAAGGTCCCCCCCCATGATGCCACCCTCTGTGCTAAATACTCCTCTACACAACTCACCGGGCACATGGAGGACCCGGGGATCCTTCGTATCATTATGCAGTCCCCCATTGAACCCTGATCAGTCTTGGACTTGACAAATGAGACAGTCATTGTCTCCCCCCTGACTTGGACGTGCTCTTGACACAGTCCCCCCCTGGTATCCTGCTTGTTCCTTGCCACTAATTCGCTCACTCGCATAGCCCCATGAAATGCTAGCACAAAAGCGGCTCGGAATAACACTGCTTCATACTGGGATGAACATGTTGCAGGAAGTACAGATAACAACAAAGCCAACCTATCCAGACCTATCGGGCGCCTATCATCTACTCTGCGACCCTCAAGGCGTTGCCACCCACGTAGCGCTTTTTGCACAACGAAAGACGCTGTCGGGTCCTGGATCCCATGAGCCCTAGCCACAAAGGAAATGGCGGCCCGATGCCTCTGGGCCGTAGCCACTGATTTGCCTGCATGACGTAAAGATAGCAGGAATTTCACTACCAACTCCTCCTGGCCCCAAAGCTCCCCTCTAGCTGCCCCCAAAAAGGCCCAATAGGAACGGAACGCCCCTTCATATGCCTTCCTCGTCCTGGGTGCTAAACTCTCTCCCACGAGGTTCTGTAGTTCGGGGCACCGAGAGACCAGAGAGCTTCGGGAAAGGGTGCTGCCACCGGGTCCGCTGTGGGCAGAAAACCCCAGAAGGCCTGCATACGAAAACGAGAAAGCGCATCAGCCGCCTGGTTCATCACCCCCGGGACATGTCTTGCCTTAAATACTACATTCAATTGCATACATAATAACACAATTTCCTTGAGCAATCTCAGAATCCACTTGCATCGTGCTGCCTGGCTATTGATACACTCAACAACGGTCATGTTATCAGACCAGAATACCACAGAGTGATCTCTGAACCCCTCGGGCCAAGTTCTCAGGGCCACCAGAATGGGAAAAAGTTCAAGGAAAGCAATGTTACTTGTCAGACCACTCTCATGCCACCATGACGGCCATTTTTGTGCCGACCACTGAGTGCCGAATATGGCACCAAAACCAATGCTCCCTGCCGAATCCGTCCACAGCCCCAGCTCCTCGGAGGACACGGCCGGTTTGTTCCATACAATTCGGCCATTGAAATCCGCCAGAAATGCCAACCAAATGCGCATGTCCTGGCGAACCTCTGCCGATAGCCTTGTGTGATGATGACCCTCCTTCAGGCCGACCATGGCTTGAGCGATCGAGCGAGAAAAGGGGCGGGCCATCGGTATAACTCTTAGGGCAAAATTCAACTGTCCCACCAATTGCTGTAATTGATGTAGCCTAACCTTAGACTCACTTATACACATTTGCAGGGATGCCCTGAATCTTAACACTTTGTCCCCTGGTAGACGAAAACAACCTTCCTCGGAATCAAGCTCGATCCCCAGAAACTCGAGGCAAGTCGAGGGACCCACAGTCTTACCTGGTGCCAATGGCACGCCAAACTGATTCATCAAAACACAAAATGCAGTCAAAGCCTGTCCACATTCGGGATCCCCGGCTGCCCCCAGAAACAAGAAGTCATCGAGATAATGCATCACATGTTGAAACCCCGTTTTCCTCGTGAAGACCCATTGCAGGAAACAACTGAACTTTTCAAAATAGGCACAAGATATAGAGCACCCCATCGGCATACACCTATCCATGTAATAATGACCCTGAAACATGAAACCAAGGAGACGCTGATCGTCTGGGTGTACCGGGAGCAACCGGAACGCTGACTCGATATCAGATTTTGCCATCAGCGCACCGGGCCCCAGGCGATTCAAAATGGCTACGGCCTCGTCGAAGGATGCGTACCGCACCGAACACACTTCCGGGTCTATCGCATCGTTTACTGAAAGACCACGTGGGGCTGATAAATTATGTATCAGCCGAAACTCCCCCGGGTCCTTCTTGGGGACCACCCCTAAAGGGGAACAAACAAAGTTAGCAACTGGTGGCACATTAAATGGACCGGCGACTCGACCTCGAGCCACCTCCTTCCCGATCTTTTCTTGTACCACGGTCGTATGCTGTAAGACCGAAATCTGGTTTTTACATTGTGGCATACCCTGAAACTCTCCCACTGGGATGTGGAAACCATATGAAAATCCGTTGCGCAACACCCCAGCGGAAGCGTGATCCGGGTATTCGCTGAGCCAGGGAATCATTGCCATGGTATCAATAGGGGTAGGTAAAGGCGCCCCTCGGGCTATGTCAGACCTGTTTGGCGCCTCCTCTACCCCCGTTATCACCCGTTTTGGCTCTGCACATGGACTCAGGATGGGATGATTGCCCACACACCCCACATTCGTGCCTAAATGTGCATGACCCCTGGGGCCTAGTACATTTCCCCCTGTTAAAGTTCCAACAAACCCCCCTTTTATTTGCGTTGCCGGCTGGCCTCGAGTGATTGTCGTTACTCGTACCTGATCGAAAGGGCGTCCCCGCATATTGGCGGGAGGATTCCCCAACGTTACTTCCCACCAATGGCACCTTCAACATACCAGAGTCCTCCATTTTGGACCAGGACACAGAATCATAACAATCCCAAGTTAAGTTTTTATCATGCTCTTTCGCTTTTTCTGAAAATATTGTCGTAACAAAACCAATGATTGCCCTCGTGAGATACAGAGTACCCCATGATCCGTGACTGATAAATCGGCAATTCGGGCAGCAATTCGGGCCTACGTTCACCCAAAATGGATGTAAAAACCCCCCATGCCTTGCCCCAATTACCAATGTTTTCATTTACCTTAAAGGCGGCCATCTTTGCGCGCCAAACACTTGGATGCATGAGCTCTTTCTGGCTCTTAACATGCTCCATTTCATAATGGTCGGTAAGCAACGAGAAGATGTTTATATATTCCCCTGCCCATATCTTCTCTTTAATAGCCAGAGGGACATGCTGACCCAATTTTTCCCTCCGAGAGGGTGCCGACTCATCCCTCGCAATCGGCAATGGCCGCTTACCTGAACCGGAAGCTGTATCTGCGACTGAAACTGATGGCGATGGTGCCGTCGTCGCTTCCCTTGTTTCCCGCAGCTGCCTCATCAACACCTGCGCGTCGTCAGCCGTGGCGCCCTTGCTACCTTTACCCAACCACGCTGCTAATTGAGCTGCCAGCTCGGGCGGCATATCCTCCCCGGACACGGGGGTGACCACTACGGGAATCGGATTCCCTTCCTCCGGCAAAGGAGTGGGTGCTTCGAGTGGGGTACAGGGAACTGGGTTGTCTCCCCCAGCTGCTCCCCTTCTGGGCCTCTTGCCTTTTCCTCCTGGAGCTGCTCCTGCCAGAGGACGTTTCGGCCCCCCTTCCTCGTCTTTCTCCGCCATTCGCTTCTTTAAGTCGGTCACCTCCTTCATGAGAACACGCAGCATCTGGTCGGTAGTCATTCGCTTTCCCGCCTTCTTAGGCATTCTCACGACAGAGTATCTGAAAAACAAACAAGAAAGATTAAAACGCTCAAAATTGGCTCTTCGTTCCGTCTCGAGCTCACGTGCAGCGAGGTGGTGCAGCTTCAGAGCACAGGAACAAGAGGATGCTTCCTTGGCTTGTTACTCCTTTTATCCGTCTTCAGGGCGGGCGTAAACCCGCCCCGGCCTGCCCCGAGGGCGTGGCCCGGCCGCGTCAGTGTCTAGGCCAGCCCACTCCAGGGCGGGAAAAGGCGCGCCCCGGCTACGCCGCTTCGGGCATACCAGCCGAGACTCGCCTCCCGCCCAAGATGGCTTCCCGGGGGGATCGTGGTACTCCGCCATTCGTTCGGGGGGACCGAATGGTCGCCCCTTTCCATGTGTTGACCTTCCCATAATGGGAACTTTTACAACTTCAGGCAGAGGAAGTCTATGGTTGTAGTAAAGACAAGCATATGGGTACAATATGCAAATCCCTTTATTACTGTGATTCCCAGACTCCAGAAAGAAAAATCAAGAACATTGCGACTTCAATTAACCACAGCATTGTTACATTGTTACATCTGAGCAAGAGTTTGCCAGAGATTGCAGTTGTTTATGCGATGGACAACCAATAAAGAGTATGTATCCACAAACACATGCAAAGCAGAAAAAAGATCACAAGAGCCAAAAAAAGATCTTGATGAACCTGCAACAAAAGATGCAAAAGCAGGTATGTAGGGAAAGTTACTGACAGGCACAAAGTAAGAAACACAAGGCATGGCCTATGTTTCAGGCAGCTGTAACCAACAACTCTGAGAACTAAGTATTAGAAACCTCCAAAAGTTCTGTAAGGTGGAGGCCAAGGAAGAGTAAATGAATATTGGGCATAAACATGAATGAAAGAAAAACGTAACATTGAAAAATCCGACAAATGCTTGCTAGGCATGAATTATTGATGTGAGGTAAATGAAACTCATGATGAGGTGCACATGTGTTTGCTGAGCATTATAGGAGTAAAAGGCCCATATATATCCTTGGTTAGTAGGAAACCTGAGTATGGGTGCATTCATATTGCACAAAATTAGCTGTGGATGGAGCAACAAAGTACTGTATATTAATTGGGATTTTCATATTCCTGAATTTTATCAATAACATCACATTTCACAACTGCACAACTGGTCATATATTCACAATTGTTGGCACAGGGTCATTGAGGAGACCATTTAGAGTTTGATGGAGTGGGAGCTATGTCATAAATTGGCAGAGCTACCACCTCGTCTAAGTGGCAGTTCCCTCAACTCTTCTAGAGGTAGTGGCACAGGTAGGTTTCCAAACGCAGAACCTCTGCTGGCTCTGTTGTTAAATACCCCTGACCCATACACGTGGGAGGGTCACTCATACATTATAGCCCCCCACCTCCCTCTCCAATCACATACACCCACACGCAATGCAACACCCACTTTGCACAACCCCTTCATCGCACTGCTTATACAGTGGTGTCTACAACAGCAGGACTTTGATAGCTTACACTCTGCATAGCCGACATATGCAGCGGGACCATACTTGTAATACTTAAAAGACAGACACATTAAGACAATGGTATTAAGTTTAATAGTTTATTTCCGTTATGTTATGTTTGGTCATTGCTTTGTATAGTATCATAAGCTGTTAATCTCTGAAGTGAATTATTGTTGTCATTGCCATATAGTAATGTCATACATGGCGTTTGCTCCCTCCACCTAGTCGACACAATAATGCGAATAGGGATGTACAATAAATTTACACTTAGTTTGTCATAATCACAGCTGTATGATGTGCTGAGTATAAAATTAATACAAATTATTCACACAAAAAAAATACCCTTGACCCGGCAATCAGTACACCACTGGAAGACAGGGCATGCATGCATATGAACATTATTACAATTTTTTAGAACATTTTTAAAACATATTCATTTTAATCATATACTCAAATGCACCAATGTACATGCATACAGGCCCGGGCCGTGCAGGAGGTTATACCGGGGCGGTGACGTCAGGCGGGGGAGGGGCAGGATGGGGGGTTTTAAAATGCGGGATATGGACCATTACAGGTAAGTAACGAAAAAAATAAATAAAACAAATTTCGTTGCCTATGCTGCATCTCATTTGGCGATGCAGCGCGGGCAACGAAATTCGTTTTATTCATTTTTTTCGTTACTTACCTGTAATGGTCCATATCCCGCATTTTAAAAAACCCCACTCTGCCCCTCCCCCGCCTGACATCACCGCCCCGGTATAACGCCCTGCACAGGCCAGGCCTGATGGCATACAGTAAGACAATCGCTTGTCCATCTCTATGGTAACTAACATTAGATTTTTATCAATTTCCTGATTATAAGTCCTGATAATATCAAATATAAATATGCTTACAACATTTTTATTTTTTTTTTGCTTCACTTAGGATGACGACATCTGGTACCTCACAGGACGCAGATATATTTTGTGGACTATCTACATTCTACTTTATGTAACCATTTGTGCTTTATTTTTCCATAAAGGATGTCATTACATTACAGTGGGAAACACTGTGTGCAGAGAAACGTGGAATGGATGTGTCACTGTACTTATATTTCTCTTGCACTTTATTTAAATACTGTGAGATATCTGGTAATTAATCTAATATATTCTGGGTAATATACAAAAAGTGTCTTCCACTCGTGTTAGGGAATATTTGAAATGCTTATAAAGTAAAGAGTCAAATGCACTTCACTTTATGTATTTCTTGCACAATCCAGATGAAAGTATCTGGTACTTCATTTTGTGAACTCTTGAGGTGCTATGAGTTGTTTGACATTTTAATCATATCATCCTGTTCATGTTCAATCTTTGGACTAGATGATTAAAATAATTTGCATGAGACATCAATGCTACAAAAATTTAACAAAACTTCCATAGTGAATTTATCATCTAAAGTCTTGCAAACGATGAAAAATCAGTACTTGAATTCGAGTCCACTTTTGTACCTGGCAAACATACAGATTTTGTCAAACTAAAAATTGAAGCGTTGAATTTTAATTTTTTTGAAAAATAAGACTCAAAGCATTTTTTTGCTCATAAAAAGACCATTCAATTGAGGAATCCTCAGGTTTATGGAAAAAGTCAACATTCTACCCACATCCACAAACCATTCAAAAAGAAGTCATTGCATTCCAGCAAGCAGTGTTTTAAGTGCTCAGTCAACAGGAAAGTAAAAAAAAAGGCTTCTGCAAAATCAACATTACAAAAAATCAAGCAAAAGCCATTCAATAACTCAAAAAAGGCAACTTAGTTGTGATAAAATAGCTGATAAGGAATGAGCAGTAGTCCTATGGGCTCAATACCAATATCAAAAAGAAGGCAAAAGTAATGTCTCTAATAAAATTTGGTATTGTTTAATATTGAATGATACAACAAAATAAATTCAAGACGAAATTATAAAAAGGATTTGATGATGACATTCACTGTTCAGAAGATTTGGGGTATTTGAATAAAATTAATCTCAGGATCCCAGTGATCTATTCTTTGTCCAAAATTCAAAAGTTTAAAAAAATCATCCAGGACCACCAATTGTCTCGACTGTGATTCTATTTTTGAGCCCATTTAACAACATGCTGACATATTTTTTTAACCTTTTCTTAAAGAGGTTCCTCCTTCTTAAGAGATGCAATGGATTTTAATAATAAAGTAGAAGGACATCAATTCATATCCCAAAAACAGTGGATGGTGTAATTTGGTGTTGTCTCACTTTACACTCCCTCAAGAGGAGGCACTAGAGGCCATTGAATATTATCTGGAAACAAGGCACAAACACACCGAGTCCCTACACAATTCATAGTATAGTTGGTATCCATAGCTCTCAAAAGGAGCTATTTTAAATTCGAAGTTGAATACTTATTCAGGGGACTGCCATAGGCTGTTCTTTTGTGCTGGAAATGGCGGTACTTTTCATAGTACTGTTTGAAGAAAAATTCATTTACAGCAACAATGCATTTCCTATCCTTATCACACAATGGGCACAATACACTGGAGATATATGCTGTCTATGGAGTGGAGATGAGGAAAATCTGATTGCTTTCTATGATTGGATTACCAACAACAGCCAAGATATTAAATTCAGCATGACTAGTTTGAAATTCCTGGATGTTGAAGTCAGGTCAATAGATAAATAATTAGTTACAACATTACACAGAAAGCCAACTGACACAAATGATGCACTCCACTACAGAAGCTTTTATCCCTGGAACTTATGAGACAATTTGCCCTACGGTAAATTTCTAAGAATCCAAAGAAATTGCACCAGAAAAGAGAATTATTTTCTTCATGCTGCCATACTAATGGATAGATTGAATGAGAGGGGCTATCCGCATAAACCTTTGAAACACTCAATGAGAAGAGCGTGGTAAAGGCCACATGAGTGTCTGCTAGTTAAAAACATAAGAATACATTAGAAAAATTGATTTGTGTTTGTACCTATTGCCAAAGACTAACAACTTCAAAAAGATTATCTGCAACAACTACCACTTGATAAAAAGTTCAGAAGGGGGGTTTGAACTTCCCCTGTTTGCAAATAAGAAGAATGCAAGTTTAAGTTAACAACTTGTAAGAGCCTTCAGCACACAGATAACTAAGAAAGCTGATTTGCACACCCAATGGAACTGGGAACCTATAGAGGGTCTCCATAGATGTAGGACATGCACAGTTTGCAGAAAGACAATTGAAGGTTCTGTTTTTCTAAGAAGTTGGAACCAATGGAAACATGTTTATTTCTCAAATTATGAAAGGAAAAATGTTGTATATGCAATAACTTGTCCTTTGACAAAATGTATATCAGAAAAATGAATCAAGAAGTCAAGCAGTGAATAATACAATAAAGGTGCCGTATTAGGACTAAAACAGTCTCAGCCCCCTCAGTAAATCATTTAATCAGGAAATGGCACACAGAGAAAGACATCAAATGGACAGTACTATGTGTAGTTCAGCCTAATCCAAGAGGAGGTGACTTGGAAGTAATTCTTATTAAAAAAGAAGCAAACTTAGGGCCCGATCTACGACGTGCAATATAGCGCCTCGCAAATTGCGATTTGTTTGCGACTTGCAATTTACGAGGCGCTATTAGGTATGTACAGGAGTCTGCTTAACACTGTTTGTGATTCCCAATGGGGTCGCGAATTGCAAGGCTCATGAATATTAATGAGCCTCTGGCAATATGCCAGCCCATTTGGAATGACAGGCACTCCCAGGGATGGTGGCCTGCTGGGCTCAGCAGACCACCATGTCTTGGAATGCTTTTAAATAAAGCAGTTTTTTTTGTTTTAATTTTAAAAGAAAATGAAACGTTTTTGTTTAATTTTTAAGGGCAGCTAGTGGTCCCTGGGACCACTGCCTGCCTTTAAAAAATATTTTTAGAGACAGCCAGAAAGTGGAAGTGGTCCCCTGGGGACCCCTTCCAAATTGCGACTGCATTACCATCCTCTTGAAGAGGGTGTTAATTTGCGAGTGTTTGTGGTTGCAAAACATTCATACATGGGGTTGTGGTCACTATTGCGAAGGAAACACCCCTTCCTAATAGCAAGTCGCAATTCCTAAATTGCGAGTCGCAAATAAATTGCGACTTCCTATTTAGGAATTGCGCATAGGCCTTTCACATTTTGCATGCGCAAACGGGTCACAACCCTGTCTGCACATGCAAAATAGGATCGTACATCTGGCCCTTAATCTCATAATTCAACACTCTCAATCATGGGCTCAATGAAGTGCCCAAAGTTAATAGACTTCAAATGAACATGACATTATTTAAACGTAACTTTTAAATTGTCATCATCTTGTGATATCTGAATTTTCAATATAATTAAAACTTATGGATGTTTAGTATACTTATTAAAGGCTTAATATGTTCAATTAATTGATCACAGGAACCGCTATCCCAACTCAAAGTTGCCCTATTTGACTACAGTTACCAGCGTTCAATAAGAGACTGTAGTAGCACTCCATTACTCAGGTCTGAATAAATTATACAAACGAACAGTGACAATTCTAGCCTGAATTAGGGAGACACCAAGAACCACTGTTACTTGACCTTCCAACCCACGGAGAACAAGTAATTTTGTTATCAACAAATGCAATCAAGTACGGGGCTATAAGACCGTTTTCACGAAAATACATTTTAACTTGCAGAAACCCAAATGAAAAGTCTCAATATTATCTTTAACTTGAATAGATGGCAGCACATGCCAACACTAAGGACTGAATGAAGCTACATAATACATGCCTTTTCCAAACCGCGACAATGTTTCATTTCATCGAAGTTATAGCGATCCTAGGGGAATAATATCAAGGGCTTAATCGCCGCTTTAGCAGGACTTTTTCCGCGAAAGCGGCAATAATTTTATCGCCCTATTAGCAAGCTGTCGCTAACAACAGTTAGCGACAGCTTGTAGGCGATAGCGACCGGTTTGGGGCCCTCTTTGCATGTCAGCGATATTTATCGCTAATGACATGCAAAGTGGGCATACCCAAACTGTTAGCGACTGAAAGCAGTCGCTAACATCGATATCGCCTATTATCAACGCAGGCGAAGCGATAAAAAATTTGCGCTAAGCGCGAATATTGCCAAAACCTAACGCCTGCTCAGACCACTTCTTAACCTGTATATCCAATGGGAGGTGGATATTCAGGTTAAGACCCTATTGGCGATGATGCCTGAATATCGCTGGATTTCCAGAGATATTCACGCATTGAGCCGCTATTGTCGGATATTTTATCGCATTTCAGATAAACATTGCTAATAGCAGGTTATCTCTGCGATAAAATCCGGCGATGCGCTGCGAAAAAAAATATATTACTAAGCTCATTTAGCGATAAATATTGCTAGTTGTTGGTAATATGCCCCCTGATTCGGATATTCGAGTTTAGAAGGAGAAGCCTTCTTATTAAATATAAATCACAAAAATGTTTCACTTTATTTAAAGTGCACCCAACTTGGATGCACGAGTTTGGAATGAGAAGCTTTAGCTGAGTCAAACAGAGATTGCATATGATGGACAGTGCTTGTAAATCAAGATGGAAGGTGAAACACACATAAAAAACTGGCACATACAACTTAGATAGTTTTGGGGAAGATACTAAAAGATACAACACACAACTATGTCATTTTTGCTAAAAACAACTCAACATTTATGCTCTAGCCTAAAACTTATGAGCAAGCTCAATTAACCATAACTCTTATCAAAGAAGCTGAATGACGGTGGATGTTCAATCACAAGAGATACAAAGTACCTAATACAGTCTAAATACTGAAAATAATAAATCAAAGAATTAAGAGCAAGGAGGTTATCAACTAATATACTCCATGTATTTTTATTCCAAAGAACTCAGCCAGTCAGAGTCATGAGGAGAACCCCAAATTATTAAGAGATGCGCAACTAGTTGACAGACACTCTTGAGGAGTGCCGTACCAGATCTGTTTTGTGGGCAATTACAATTAACTGCAACTCCACTCCAACTAAATAACTTTGAAACCCCCAAGAGACACTATTAGCAATAGGCTCACAGCAAAGAGAATGATAGTAATCATAACCTCAGCACTATGTCAAAACCAGTTGACTTGTTTTAAGAGCCTTATTTAGGTTTATGTTGAGATTGTTGACTGGGTTTGAAAGCAACATTACGTTTTTTTGGTGTTTTTATGCACAATTTACAGTCAATTATAAATGTGTGTTAATGAGGCTTAGCAGTTTTTAATATCCGTTTCCAGTTCTGCTGGGCGTGTTTGTGGTTATGGCAAATGTTGAAATGTGGCGCCCTTTTTTGATATGTTTAATGTATACAATATGTATTGAAATGTTAATAAAATATTTGTGAATAAATAGATGGGCCAAGACAAGTAGTTTACTTGGCTTTGATTTTAAAAAAATGTGTTTGACCTTGGTTATTTATAAATTAATTTTAGAAAATATTGCAATGGTACATTATCATATGTTTGTAGAATGCTGAAATCAAGAGTGACACAAACTGGTGTGGAATATGAAAGTATAATCATTCTTGCCATGAGCAGTTCAGTGTTGTTTTCCCTTTAAGGTGGGGGATGGGCTTTATGCTCTTTAAAATACATTCTGCACTCTATGTACTATATGGCCAGTCGAAGTCTCCTGTGTAAACATGTTGCAAAATTTTTGCTTGTCACCGCATCCACATACATTTGCACTTTATAAAGAAGAAAATAAGACAGGGTGGATATCGGAAATCTGATCTAGCTGTGCTGCCCTCTTTTTCCTCAAACCGCATAAGATATGGATCATGTATTTGGAATGATGGTGTGGAGGCAAAAGCCTTACCTCAAATATATATATATATATATATATATATATATATATATATATATATATATATATATATATATATATATATATATATATATATATATATATATATATATATATATATATATATATATATTACCTACTGGCGATAGCCAGTAGGTATATATAGTTAGAATTTTTTCTCTATGGGACTTTTGAAAATTCTATGTCTAATAACTTTGGCGTTTGTGGACGGAATCATTTTGTTTCTGAGCAGCCCCTGAAAATTTGGGGGGGTTTCGTCAAGGGGGGGCCGAGAAAAAAGGGGGGTCCCAAAACGCGTTTTTCCCATGTTAATTTCCATAGGGCGGTTGGACTCACTTTTAGCTCGAACGGCTGAATGGATTTGCACGAAACTTGGCAAAATTGTAGGGACTGTTAGCCCGATGTGCCTTTGCTAGGTCTCAATATATGTGCTCCAGTAGTTTTTGAGAAATTAACGTTCAAACCAAGATATATATCTGTAACAGCGCTCTGGGCAGCGATCCGGTCCGCTTACTTTTCGCTTATCGGAACTTTGCGCGCAGAAAGCTGATTGGCTCTCCGGTGTCTGTCAACATTCTAAACAGTCCGGAGCGGCCGCCATCTTGTCTCTCGGTAGGATCGAGAGAGAAGAAGAGGTGGAAAACGAAAGGGGAATTTAATGAAAGGGGGCAAGGTATCCCCCTCTTGACCCCCTAGGAATGTTGTTGGGGTTATTAAAGGGTCTCGTGGGGGAAAAAAAAAAAAAAAATGATTTTTCACGGTAGAAGCGCTTCACGGGCCGCGAACTGGGCCGCAAACTGGTAGCGAAACGGGAATTCGCCATTTTGTGCTTCGTTAATTAAATTACTAGGTATAAGTGGGTGCGGGAGACGTATCCTAATCCCCTATGTTTCCTGAGGGTGGCTGAGGAGGCTGATATATGTTGATACATCTCTTCCAGCGGCTGTGCGTGAGCTTTTTTTTTTTTTTGCTGCGTGACAGTCCGGAGCGGCCGCCATCTTGTCTCTCGGTAGGATCGAGAGAGAAGAAAAGGTGAAAAACTAAGGGGGAATTTAATGAAAGGGGGCAAGGTATCCCCCTCTTGACCCCCTAGGAATGTTGTTGGGGTTATTAAAGGGTCCCGTGGGGAAAATAAAAAAAAATGATTTTTCACGGTAGAAGCGCTTCACGGGCCGCGAACTGGGCCGCAAACTGGTAGCGAAACGGGAATTCGCCATTTTGTGCTTCGTTAATTAAAGTACTAGGTATAAGGGGGTGCGGGAGACGTATCCTAATCCCCTATGTTTCCTGAGGGTGGCTGAGGAGGCTGATATATGTTGATACATCTCTTCCAGCGGCTGCGCCATCTTGCCTTTTTTCCAATGCCACAATTTTGTCGTGCACGGCAGCCATTTTAGATGCCAGGCTGGTCCCAGGCTATCACCTAACCCTGCGGATGTAGTTTATGGCCCCAGCTGTAGAGAATTCAGACATGCCAATCCTCCCGATTCAGGCGTGTGACTACTGATTTCAGTGCTAGTCTCCCGCCTCCCGATTTCTGCAAGCAAAAACCCGGGGGCATATTACGAACAACTAGCGTTAATTTTTGTCTCTAACTTGTTTAGAGACAAAAATTATCGCCGTACATCGGCGATTTTTATCGCAGATAAACCTTGCTATTATCGCAGAAAAGTCAGCGATATTCATGTATTATCGAGCAAATGCTCTTAGCCATGTTATCCACCTCCCATTGGATAACATGGCTAAGAACTGCTCAGGGCAGGTGTTAGATTTTGGAGATATTCGCGCTTAGCGCGAATATCTCCAAAAGTTGGTAATAGAAGGTAGCGATGTTAGGGACTGTTTCCAGTCGCTAACATCTTGGCACGCCACTTTGCATGTCATTAGTGATAAGTATCACTGACATGCAAAGCGGGGCCCAAGATGGTCGCTATCTCCTTTTAGCTGTCACTAACTGGTGTTAGCGACAGCTTGGTAATAGGGAAATAATTTTATCTCCGCTTTCATGGCTTTTAAAGCCAAAAAAGCGGAGATAGACCCCCTTGATAATATGCCCCACGATTCCTTGGGGTTTCAGTTGACAGGGCTTGGTATTGTGTTACATGGTAATTTTTCCATGAAACGTCAGAGGGTCGATGTAGGGGTTCTAGAAGAGGTGATAAACCATTTAAGCCTCATGAACAAGCGCATGGTCTTTTAAAGATTTGTGAAGTACTCGGGGCGGCGGTGTGTGTGTGCCCTCTTTCAGGAGCGGGCGGGGGGGACTGCCAGCAACTTGCCAGGCCAGGCAGTGTTCAACACGTGCATCACCCTTTCTCTGCTTGCTATTGCGCTCCATGCTTCGGAAAGGTAAGAAAAAGAACGTGCATTTGAGTTTGAAATGTCCGATCCTGCAGCAGCACACTTCCAAAGCCCACACATGACAATAACACGATTCAAGGCCCCATTCACCCGTTTTTAAAAAAATAGATAACACTCCAACAAAGTAAGGTTATAAAACTTTATTAACTATTAACTTTAACGAACGGAACAAAAACTAAAAACATTTAAACATTTCTCAACACAAAAAGCAACAATGGTTAGAAGCTGTCTTTTGTGCGAATAGTCCCAAGGCAGCACAACGTGCAGAGTTCTGGACGGCACCCAGGTGATGTCGCCTGGGTGCCGCACTGGTTTAGGGATCCTACAGCGTGGGGCGTCCCGGGTGGTGCGGGGGGAGGCCTCGTCAGTAGCGGTCTGTGTCCAGTGTCACATGGCTGACACAACATGTACGACAGGCACCCAGGTGATGTCCAGTAAACTGCCGCACTGGTTTTGGTATCCTACAATGCTACTCCGAAAATTGGCGTGCGGCGGCCCGGGGGGGGGCGTGGGGGAGGCGGCGTGAACGGGCCTCCCCAGGTGGCGGCCATCTAGCTGAGTTGCGCCCGCTCTTGCGGCTACAGCGTCTCGCTCACCATGTTGTTGAGTTGCTCCCACTCTTGCAGTGCAGCGATAGGCGGCTGCCACATGGCTCTTAAAATGGCGGACGGCTCCTCGGTTTTGGGCCTGGTCCACTGAAATGGCCCTGGGACACTTTGGAACTCGGACGCTTGCCTGCTAGGGCTTGGGCTCCATTCTCGAAAAGCGTCCCCTCAGCCGTGAAGATTGTACAAAAGTCTTGGGGGCCCCCGACTCCCGCAGGCTTCCGGTGGGGAGCGGCTGCCATGATTGCTCGCGGAATGACCACGACGGAGCCACGAGATGGTGGTGCTCTCATGCTGACGCCAGCTTCAGTCTGAATGATGCAGAAACAAGGTGGGGCTTTCATCGTTTGGGAAAAAAAAATGTTCTAAACCAATGAAAAGTGTTATTTTTAGGTCATATGACCAAGCCTTCCATCTTTAGGAAACCAAAAGTAAAATGAACCAATGAAAAGTTTTATAAAGAAGTCACATGACCTGTTATGCGGCATAGGGCTACAAAAACCGTAGAAAATCCGTTGGCACGTGAGGCGGCGTCAGTAGCGGACCGATGTGCGAATAGGCCGAAGGCAGCACAACGCGCTGAGATCCGGATGGCACCGAGGTGGTGTCAAGCAAATTGCCGTACTGGTGTGGCCATCCTACAATGCTGCGCCGAAAGACGGCGTGTCCAGCTGAGTTCCGGTCACTCTTGCGGTACAGTGAGTCGAACGCGCCGAGATCCGGATGGCACCGAGGTTGTGTCCAGCAAGTTGCTGCACTGGTGTGGCCATCCTACAATGCTGTGCCGAAAGTCGGCGTGGGGTGCCCCGTTGGCTTATGAGGTGATGTCAGTAGTGGACCGATGTGTGAATAGGTCGGAACCAGCACAAGGCGCCAAGATCCGAATGGCAAGTCCTGGATATTGAGTGCCATAGTTGAGAGTTCTGAGCTGTGCTTGTAATCTATCTGAAGCTTATTTGCACCTGCTGCAGTTTCACTGTTGCCCAAGGTGGTGTCCAGCAAATTGCTGCAGTGGTGTGGCCATCCTACAATGCTGCGCCGAAAGACGGCGTGTCCAGCTGAGTTCCGGTCACTCTTGCGGTACAGTGACTCGAACGCTCCGAGATCCGGATGGCACCGAGGTTGTGTCCAGCAAGTTGCCGCACTGGTGTGGCCATCCTACAATGCTGCGCCGAAAGACGGTGTGACCAGCTGAGTTCCGGTCACTCTTGCGGTACAGTGACTCGAACGCTCCGAGATCCGGATGGCACCGAGGTGGTGTCCAGCAAGTTGCCGCACTGGTGTGGCCATCCTACAATGCTGCGCCGAAAGTCAGTGTGGGGTGCCCCGTTGGCCTATGAGGTGATGTCAGTAGTGGACCGATGTGTGAATAGGTCGGAAGCAGCACAAGGCGCCCTGCACTGTTGAGCTTTTTTCAATGCCTGTTTTTTGTTGTTTCCCCTCCATCAAAAACAAAAAAAAATATATAAAACTGTGCAAAAATACAAAAAAATGTTTAGAAAAGCAGTGCTTGTAAGACTGTCTGAAGCTCCTTTGCACCTGCTGCAGCTTCACTAGTGCCCTGGTGTGGACAAAGATCGCCCATGACTTAGGCTGATTGAGAGTTTGTAGAAAAATGGCTTCAGATTTTCCACATATTACTCTTCAACATTCTTCCTAAATGTAACAATGTGAGACTCACTAGGAGAACGGCTGTTTATCTTTCCTTTCAAAATGCTGCCAACAATATTTTCTGAATGGAAGACACCATCTTGTAGCATAAAGGGCCGAAAGGGGTTCTGGTCTGGCCGATTGTTGGTGAAGACATTTTGACTATATCTTGGACCTGCCCGGCCTCGCCCAAAATGGCGCCGGTATAAATGGGACTCGTAACTCCTTGCCCGCAAATGTATATCTAGAAAATGTTATTGTAAGTGGCCCTGTCTTATTTTAATTACAAAATGTACGTCCACCGATTCCGCAACTGTTAGACACCTTAGTTCTTGCAACCTAATGGCCCGCTCGTTACGTTCCTCTACAGTGTAAATGTCTCCTCATCATATACGATTTCAGTTTGCTCCGTGGCCGGCCCACGTGGTTATAGGCCCGTATTTGTATACTGATATTTTCACAATAAAGGTTTTTAAAACAAAACACGGTAGTAGTATTTACATTGGTAAAGTTTTTACTTTTAGTCACTGTTTTCGAATCAGTAAAAGGCAAGTGAAATAAAGCAGTCCAATTACATGACGGATAAAAGGTATAATATGTAGGAACGCAGTGAAGATAAATGGTCAAGGGCAGTTGTGTTTTTCATTTCTGCAACATAAAGTGATCGATAAGAATCTGATAATCAGGCGTATCGGCGACTAAGACAGCAGGCCGAGTCTCTCTTACTCAACGGCTCCGTCATGGAACGAAGAAACGCCCTTTTTGTCGAAAAAGGAATATATTTTACTTGCAGGACAGTTGTAAATTTTCCGGGAAAGTACATTAGCCTGGAATATTATAACATATGTTCGAAAAAAATAAAAAGCGTAATTTTTAGGTCATATGACCAAGCTTTTCATCATTAAATTAACAAAAGTAAAATGAACCAATGAAAAGTTTTATTAACAAGTCACATGACCTGTTATGCTTACGTTACGCGCTGCACGCCGCGCCTCGGATCACTTCCGGGTGCGCTAACGCGGCGTGTCATAAAACGCATTACGCGACAACGTAGGTCAAGAATATAGTCTAAATGTCTCCACCAACCAGCGTTCAGAACACAACCCCTTTCAGCAGTCCAAAAAGTTCTGTTAAATGACAACAGAGGGGACAGGCAACAAGAACCATCAGTCAAAGAGGGGAGGGCAAGTTCTTCTCTTCCGGTTCATGTTGGGGCGCTACCGGAACTGATCGAATTGGTAGTCTATAGTGTTTCTGGATGTTTCAGACTAAAGCTGGCGTCAGCATGAGACCACTACCATCTCGTAGCTCCGTCGTGGCCATTCCACGAGCAATCATGGCAGCCGCTCCCCACCAGAAGCCTGCGGGAGTCGGAGGCCCCCAAGACTTTTGTAGAATCTTCACGGCTGAGGGGACGCTTTTCGAGAATGGGACCCAAGCCCTAGCAGACAAGCGTCCGAGTTCCAAGGTGTCCCAGGGCCATTTTAGTGGACCAGGCCCAAAACCGAAGAGCCGGCCGCCATTTTGAGAGTCCTGTGGCAGCCGTCTATCGCTGCACCGCAAGAGCGGGCGCATCTCAACTACATGGTGAGCGAGACGCTGTAGTCGCAAGAGCGGGCGGTAAACAGCTGAATGGCGGAAGAGGCACAGTGTAGCAAAAGCGGGCGGTAGGGCAACTAAAACGATAAAGGGGCGCCCCACTACAGCTTGTCTTCAGGTCAAACGGATTGTGGGACAAGGTCCAGAATTGAAGAGTCATCAAAAGGCAAAAAGTTCCGCCGGACCCCGGGAGCCGGCCGCCTATGTCGGGGGCGATCTCAGGCTACACCAGTGCTATAAGACTTGGGGAGGGTGTCGGAGCCAAGCGTCTTCTCCGAGTCCATGGCCATCACACCGCCCCTCGGGGGCCTCCGTCAAGCGGTTTAGGGAGGTACCATATAACATTGTTTTCAAATGCAGTCAGGTCCACAAACGACCCTCACTTACTTTGGAATAGTGAAGCTGCAGTAGGTGGAAATAAGCTTCAGACAGTCTTACAAGCACTGCTTTTGTAAACATTTTTTTTTTTTGTATTTTTGCACAGTTTTATATATTTTTTTTTGTTTTTGATGGAGGGGAAACAACAAAGCACAGGCATTGAAAAAGGCTCAAACTCAGAACTCTGAACTATGGCACCCAATATCCAGGACTTTCCATCCGGATCTTGGCGCCTTGTGCTGCTTCCGACCTATTCACACATCGGTCCACTACTGACATCATCTTATAAACCAACGTTATGTAAATAGTTATTTAATAAAATGTTTTACCCTGTTTCTTTGCTGGTGTGTTGTCTATATTTTTAATATTTGCATAGGGTTTGTCGTTATTTTGGGCGGGGTGGGTGACGGAGCCGAGCTGTCTTGCAGCCCTCATGGTGTGGAGCTCAGTTCATCTCACTATTTTCGTATTTCTCATGAAGGGTTGTTTATAATATTTCTATTTTAGCGAGGTCAAAAAGAGATCCAATTAGTGGCCTACTGATTTTGCTCGATTACTTTTATTTTTTTACACGATTTTTCACGATCTGCAAAGACTAAACAGAGTATTGCGACTTTGTGCTTGTTTGTAAATAGAGAATGAACCAAAGAGAATCAATTGAAAAACAGTAAATGCTTGGATAATAATCAATCAAATGGAGAGACAAGCAGGCAGGACGGATTACAACGGGGGTAAAGGCCTGCGTTAACTACTCTTCACTATCTGCAAAGAGAGAGTACTACTAAGAGAAAAGAGGGGAGAGGGGCAGCGTACAAAGCACATCAGCGTGCATAAATACGAAAATGTTTTTATCTATCACGTACTTTACATTTTAATGCTTTTCATATTTGCTATTAAAAAACCAATGAAATTCACAGAAAAAACCATAGGTTATAGTGGATATATAGTTAGGAATTTGCATTTACAAAACCTTGAAAATTCAATGAAAAAACCATTGGTTTTAGGCCATATATAGTTAGAAATTAGCATTTACAAAACCTTATTTTACTCGCATAAAACCATTGAAATTCCATATATAGTTAGAAGCGCTAACTATATATCGCGCACCCGCAATCCACTGCTGATGATGTCACATATTACATCATTCATGACATGGTCAGTGACATCACTGATGACATCACTGATGACATCTCAAATGACATCACTGATGACATCACTGATGATAACTCAAATGACATCACTGATGACATCTCAAATGACATCACTGATGACATCACTGATGACAACTCAAATGACATCACTGATGACATCTCATTTGTCATCACTGATCACATCACTCATGTGATAATACAATGAACCTCTTCAGACTCTAATATAACCTTACATACACTCAGTATAAACAGACACTCACAGACTGTCACTCATCCATGGAGTTACTCACACACCTAGTCAGTCATGCAAAGAATCAATCACACCTCCATTTCCTCAACTATACAGTTATACACATCTTACTTATTCAAACATATAATGACACATATTTACTCTCTTATATAATCCCTGATACAAGCTCACAGTGATCGATACAGCCACTCACACATTCACTGGCTCTTATGTTCAGTTATTTATATATGTCAACTCTCACATGTATTGTGTTTTACATACGTACTTACTTGCACATGTAGCAATGAGAAATCCATTCACTCACCAACACACCCATGCACAGTCAACCGCCCATATAGCTGTTTCCACATGCACTCTTGAACTCATACTCCTAGTGAATCAACTGCTTACACATCTATGCACAGAGTCACGCACCTCCCAGCCACCCACACACACACTCAGCCTCCCATTCAAATACTTGGGCAACCAATCAATAACCCATATGGCCACTCTTATAGCTACTGATCAACACATGCAGCAGCTTACACAACAACAAACATACTGATGCACAAATTAAGACAGTTTAGTCACTAACCCATGCACTCAGTGAGACACATTTAATCACTCTTTCATACAGTCAGTCATGCACCTACTAAATTCTTCATCCAGACACTTATACATCCACTCATTCTTCAATATGTAAAACATATTTAAACTTTACAGACACATACAATCACTGGATGTTGTGATCAGTGATGTCATCAGTGATGTCATTTGAGATGTCATCAGTGATGTCATCAGTGATGTCACTGACCATGTCATGAATGATGTAATATGTGACATCATCAGCAGTGGATTGCGGGTGCGCGATATATAGTTAGCGCTTCTAACTATATATGGAATTTCAATGGTTTTATGCGAGTAAAATAAGGTTTTGTAAATGCTAATTTCTAACTATATATGGCCTAAAACCAATGGTTTTTTCATTGAATATATATATATATATATATATTCACTGAAAAAAACAGAGGTTTCAGTCACTTTATAGTTAAGAATTAGCATTTAACAAATCTTAGGAATTCACTGAAAAAAACCATAGGTTTCACACATGTTATAGTTACCTGGACATTTCACTCATACAAAACCATTGAAATTCCCCCGTTATAGTTAGTTCAGCTAACTATAACTCGCGCGCCCGCAAAGCACTGCTGATGACATCACATATTACATCACTCATGACATGGTCAGTGACATCACTCATGACATCACTGATGACATCTAAAATTACATCACTGGCCCTCTCCGTTGGGGACTGTGGGGGGGTCCCCAAGCCCCCCACAGTCCCTGCCGGCTCCCCGCATCCTGCGGGAGCTGGCATTGCTTTTCTACATCGGGAGCAGTTAACATGCTGCTCCCCATGCAGAAAAGCAATCGGCTTTGGTTTTTGAAAGAGAGAGCAGGTTTCCTGCTCTCTCTTTCAAAAACCAAAGCAGTTTGCTATGGTGCAGCTCCCGCCCAACAATAGCAAACTACAGTGTCCCGGGGGTAGGCACTCCGGAACACTGCAGGAGCCGGCCCTGGGGGGTGGCGGTCCCTAGGGCCACCACAAGACTCCGGGAGGGGGGCCGCGTGGCCAGTTCCCAACATTGAAAAGCCCTGTGGGGTGGTGATCCCCGGGGCTGGGGCATCCGTCACGGACCCTCCTATTTTGAATATTAGAGCCCCCGGGAGGTGGAGGTCCCCGGAGCGTGTGGGGGGGCTTGAGCCCACAACACAGGTTTTGTTTTTTTTATTAAAAAAAAATAAGCCCCCAGGGTGGCGGTCCCTGGGTCTGCGGGGGGCCGTGAGCCCCCGCATACATAATATTAAACCCCGGGGGTGGCGGTGCCCGGGGCTGGGGGGGGGGGCTGTGAGCCCCCCGCATACATAACAATAAAGCCCCAGGGGTGGCAGTCCCCGGGGCTGGGGGGCCCCTCTCAGCCCCCCATTATGATTAAGAAAATTGCCACCGGGATTTTGCGCCCCCGGGGGCTAATTACCAATAAAGCGGCTTCAGGCTGTTTTTTTTCGTTGGATACGCGTACCATACGTGTATCCCACGATTTAAAAAAAGAAAAATGGGGGCATTGTGGGTCCTTTTGGGACCCCCTGAGAAGGGCTAGGGGGTCAGGGTGTTTCTACCCTGCCCCCTTTTCTTGTTTTTTGTGTTTCTTTTTCAGTTTTCTTGTGCCTCGGTTCTACCGAGGCACAAGATGGCTGCCAACACTTTCTGGTTTGGAGGGTTGACAGGCAATTAGCATAAAGCTCATGCTCAGGAGGGTACGTGTACCATACGCGTACTGTACTTCATCTATAGATATATCTATGATTTTCTCAGGAACTACTGCATGGATTTACACCATTTAACAAGAAGCGTAATCTGCGAACCAAACTCTACCTTTTTGCCAAATTTGGTGTAATTCCGTTCAGCAGTTCGGGCTGTAGCCGTGTCTAAAGGTCCCTATGGAAAATTGCATAGGGAAAACACGTTTTGCGACCCCCCTTTTTTCTCAGCCCCCGCTAGATGAATCACCCCAAAACTTTCAGGGAACAAGCGGAGCACCCCATCTTCTTGGAGAATTTCGCGAAGATTTGTCAACCGGCGCCAAAGTTATTCAAAATAGAATGTTGCGGATTTCCTATGGAAACTAGGCCTTAACTAAAACTACCTACTGGGGACCGCCAGTAGGTAATATATATATATATTACCTAATGGCAGTCAGCAGTAGGTAGTTATAGTTAGGGCCTAGTTTCCATAGAAAAAGCACTTTTTGACTTGCCTTTGGAACCATTTGGCAAATCTTTACAAACTGTTAACAAAAAAAAAAATAACGCTCACTTCAGCTGGTGTCTGGGAAGTTTCAAGGTGACCTGTGAAGTGGAGGCTGAGAAAAAGGGGGATTCTTAAACAAGGATTCCCCATGGTAATTTCAATAGAGATTTTGAACATGACCACAGCTAGAACTGCTGGATGGAATTACACTAAATTTGGCAGAAAGCTACCTCTTGTTCTCAAAAGCACGCTTTTCTTGATTTAATGTAAATCTGCTCATTTGTTTTAGAGATAATAACTGACATCCAAATTTGTATATCTAGGAGCAGTGTTCCTCTGTTGAGGACCGACATACCCCATGCTGAAATCTGATTGTCTGCAAACACTTCAACCGGAAAGTGGTGGCAGCCATCTTTGGACTCGGCTTTGGCTGAGTCCCACAAAAAAATATAAAAATAAAGAAAGAAATAAAAATAAAGAAATAGGGGCAGAGTAGGAATACCCTAACCCCAAAGGTGTGGAGGAGGGTCCCACAGCGGCCCTGCTAAGGGTTTAAAAAATTGTTTTTTTTTCAATTTTTCAGCAAATTTACTCTACAGCCCCGGGTGGGCTAAGTCCCGGGGGCATAAGGTCATTAAAAGAAGAAAATGAGGGGTGTTCACAGGGCCCCATCCAATTAGGGTCTTATTAACACAGATGACCAGCACCTCCCCAGGGGTTTATCATTATAATGGAGGGGGGCTGCACAACCCTCCTTCATGTACTCAAGCGAGCCCCGGGGACCACCATCTCCCTGGGGCTTTATTTTTCAAAAAGGAGGAGGGGCACATGGACCCCCCTCCTGGGGCAGTTTGATGCCCCATAGGCTACATGGGCTACAACCTCCCAGGGGAAAATAAAAACATTTAGAGAGGGCATAGCGGACCGCACGGGCCCTGGGGACCAACACCTCCCCAGGCCCTATGACAGAAATAGAACTGAGAGGTGGGTCACACCCCCCCTACTGAACCATGTACGGCCCCAGGACCCCCACCTCTCCGGGGCCAGCCATGCAGATTAAAGTAGGGGAACACCCAGTCCCCCTTCTGGAGCCAATAGTAGCCCTGGCATTCACCCCCCCCCACCCCAGCTCCTGCTATGTCCCAGCATGCCCATCCCAGGTACATAGCTGTTTGCTTTCACTTGCCGGGGGCCTTGAGCGGAAAGAGGCATAATCAGGAATAAGCAGTAAGAGGAATAATAACATTAAAAAATGAGCAGTAAGAGGCAGAATAAAGGTCAGCAACTAGCAGAAAGAGGCAAAACAAAGGTGAGAAACGAGCGGAGGGAGGTAATATAAAAGTGAAAAATGAGAAGAAAGAGGCAGAAGAAAGGTCAGCAAGAAGCAGAAAGAGACAGAATAAAGGTGAGAAGTTAGCAGAAAGAGGCAGAATGAAGGTCAGAAATGAGCAGAACGAGTCAAAATAAAGGTCAGGAGCGAGAAGATAGAAATAAAACAACGGATATAATGAGCAGATAGAGACATATTAGAGGTCAGAAACGAGAAGCAAGAGGCAAAAAAGAGTTCAGAAATGAGCAGCAAGAGGCAACATAAAGATCAGGAGCAAGTAGAAAGAGGCAAAATAACAGGAAGAACGAGCAGAAAGAGGCAAAATAGAGAGCAGGAGCGAGCAGAGAAGATGTAGAAAAGCGAGCAGAAAACTAGCAGCAGAGGTACAAAACTGAAGACAGAAGAGGGTAGTGAACTGCAGGCAAGCTGGGCAGGAGGACAGTCACAAATGGAGCAGGCACAATGGCCTGCTCCCGTGTGCCCCTCATCTTGTTTTACCACATACCCACTGAATGACACACTCATACACTTATGTATACAATGACAGAGCCACTAACACACTCACGCACCCACTCAAAGACCAACTGAAAGACTCACAAACCCACATACGGATATACTCAGACATCCATGTATCCACTCAGATATCCATTCAAGCACTAACACACCCACTCACAGTCCCACTCACAGTCCCACTCACAGACCCACTCACAGACACATGCGCCAACTCACATATCCACTCAGAGACTCATGCATCCAGTGACTAACCCACTCAGACACTCACGCAACGAATCACAAACCCCCATAGACAGTCATGCTCCTACTCACTCACTCACCCACTCAGAGACTCATCCATCTACTCACAGTCCTTCAAATACACTCATGCATCCACTCACAGACCCAGACAGAGACTGATGCACTGATTCTCAGACCTACTTCGACACTCATACTCCCACTCAGAGACCCACACAGAGACCCACTGAGAGGCCCACTCAGACACTCATATGAAGTCACAGACTCACTCAGACACTCATGCACACACTCACTAATCCACAAATATACTCGCACACCCACTCAGAGACCCATACTGGCACTCACACTCCCACCCTCAAAGGTTACCATTTACAGATAGGAAATAAAATGTAAAAAACTGTTGAATTTCACTTAATAAGCCAAAGATTACAGGGACATTATAGTTAGGCAATTGAATCTAAAAAATGTCAAAATTCACTGAAAAAAGTTACAGGGACAAAACTTGTGAAATTCAGCAGTTATAGTTACCTGAGCTAACTATAACGTACACCCCAATGCACCCCTTATGATGTCACATATTACTTCACTCATCATGATATGGTCAGTGACAACAGTTATGGCTTCAGTAATGACATCTCAAATTACATCACTGATGACATCATCCACAGTACCACTCATATACCGCTCACACCCCATACAGCTTCTCATACTTCCCCACCCACTCTCATACAACCCCTCAAAGACCCATACCAGTACTCACAAACCCATGAAAACTGCCCCTTCCCCCTATCTTGAGTCCTAAAACCCAGGATCCAGCCCTAAAAACCACCTGACCGCAGCCTGTGCCCTAATACTGCCCCCCCCCACCCTTAGCTCTAAAACCTGGCTCCAGATCACTTACCAAGGTGCATCTCTGTCCTTCCTGTCCCAGTCCCTCCTGTTCCTGTCCCCACCAATCTGCTCTGCAAGTAGAGAGATGGCTGCCTTAAACACCCATATGTGTGGTTAAGGCATATGTGTGGTTAAAGCAAGTGCTGTTCTGCTTGCGTTGTATTGGCATGTGCGATTTAGCCAGCATTGTTAATTATATTTCCCCCTTACAATCAACAAGGAGAAATGTGTCACAATCAGTGTTAGGAAAGGCACAACAAATGTGTCACAATCAGTGTTAGGAAAGGCACAACAAGTACAACTAGCAATATTTCGAAGTCATCAATTCATACAGGTCCAGGGGAAGGAACCAGTTGCAATATTTTGAAAACAAGAACCTTCTCTTTTTTAGAGTTGTAAAGATTTTGGATGAAAAACCAAAAGACGGAGGACAGACCAGCAAGAAGCCAGAAAAGTGGAGAAACAAAAATTGGGAAACAGAAGAACAGCAAGACAAGAGTTCAGTCCAAACAGGGTTCAAAGTATCCCCAAATGACAATGTGGCAGCAAGTGAAATATTTACCTACAAAATTGGAACATCAAGTGATCTTAATCACAAAAGAAATGACTATTGTAAACCTCTCAAATAGAGTTTTGACTGTTGACAAATTCGATATAGTGGATATGGGTCTTGGTTTTTGTGAATTGAGGTATGGAGACATTACAGATGAACATATTGACTTGTTCAAAATTATAGAAGTTTTTCATAAAGACATACAAATGAGGAATCTGCTGAAATTAGTGTAGATGGGATTTTAGAAGATCTGTTATACGTGAAGACAATAGTTTGAATCGTGGCTTAAAAGTAAAAGCAAACTTTTTATCACTTTGTGACATATATGATAACAGAGAGGTATTTTACAAAAATGTCACAACTTCTACACAAACTAGATGATATTGGATGAAAATACAGAGGAAATCTCCCATATTCCCAAACATTAGCCCTAAATAAACTGCAATCTAATAAATTGATTGTTATTATGGAAACCCATGAGGGCGGAAATATTGCTCTCATGATTGCAGATGACTATAATCAGGAAATAATGTGACAATTATCTGGTTCAGCGTGCTATGAGAGTGTATAACAGCTGATTAACTAAAACAAAATTGACTTAAATCAATGAGGCTTCTTGTTTCATGACAAATTTTGATAGTGACACATCCTAAATATCCATACAACATATCCTGTCTAAAATGCATAAATCACCTCACTATGACCAGGCAGGTCCATTATCTCCAGCAATAAATCGCTGACTCAGCATCTCTTTGAATATGTTGTATGATTCTTAAACTGCTTTGTGCAAAATGTGCATATCATCAGGACATAAAAGACATTATGAATACGTTTTAGAGATGTCTAATGGTTATAGGGTGTAATGATATTTGTTACTTGGGATGTAACCAGTCCATATACCTGTATCCAAAATAAGATTGATATGGGGGTATTAAGGTATTTTTTCTCAAGTAGAAAAACTATTTTATGGAGATACAAAAAAGCGGATGGATGTGGTTGAGATTATTTTATCTTCAAAATGGCTCAAGGTAACACCAGCTATTGGCGACTGTGAGTGATGGGGTCCAGGTTTGCTCCCACTGATGCAAACAATTTTGTGGGATATATGAGAGATAACATGTCTGGGGCCATCAGTACACATATTGCTAAGATTGGGAGGCAGTCTTTACCAGAAATCAGGAACCCCTCATGCCTTTACCATTGAAGTTTTAACTACGCAGGTAACACTACCATGCAAGTCTTTCCAACGCAGGATTTTACAATGAATATGCATTTACTACGCATATCAATTCAACAAATTTTGTTGTAAAGGAATGAATGGTAATATATATAAAATCTAAAGGGTACAGGGGCGTTATAGTTTGGAATTAGAATGTTTAAAAAACATAGAAATTCACTTAAAAAACAAAGGTTACAGAGTCGTTATAGTTAGGAAATAATACTTTAGAAATTCACAGAAAAAAACAAGGTTACAGGCACGCAATAGTTAGGCTCACAATTCACTTGTAGAAAACCAATGAAATAGAATAGTTAGAGTTACTTGAGCTAACTTTAACTTACGCCCCCGTAATGCACTGCATATGACCTCACACATTACATCACTCATAACATACGTCAGAGCCACCAAGAGGCACATTTGCAGAGTGGTGGAGAAAGGGGGCATGACCTCTGAAGAACTCTCAGCAATCCTACTGTGTGAGACTTACTGGAGGTAAAAGGAGGGCTTGTTATCCTCAACGACCCTCTGGACCCTAGGGAACTTAGGGCTAGATGTAGGTAAATAGTATTTACCGATTCTAAAATACAGAATTTTACCCATTCAGTATTTTAGAATCGGTAAATGCTATGTAGCAAAAAAATCGGTAACAATTGGAGGCCCATAGGATTGAATGGCAATTACTGAAACGGTAAATACCGATTCGGTAAAATGGGGAAAGAGTCAAGGGTGGCAGGGTGTCACATTGACCCCCTGTTGCACCCCTGAATAGTGCTTGTGTGCACATGTGGCACACATACATACCCTAAGGGCATGTATGTCTGCCACATGGCACTGGTGTAAATGCACAGATTTGCATTTACAGAGGCATTCGTTATTTACCACAAACTAATAGTTGGTGGTAAATAATGAATCCTTAAAGCACAGAAGCACTCTTCAAAGTCATTTACAGATTCAGTAAATACCGAATCTGTAAATTGGCCACCTACATCAGAAAAGCCTTATACCGGTCGGTACCAGATGAAATTTGTTAATTTCAGCTGTTACCGATTGGTAATAGCCTTCCTACATCTGGCCCTTAATCCTCTAACAAGCGGTTTACCAGGAGGCACATTTGCAGAATGGTGGTAAAGCGGGTGTGGCCTACGGTGACTTGCTGGAGGTTTTTTCTTTTTCTTTGAAGGGAGTGGGACTGCATGGCCCCCCTTCCCTGTGCCATTTTTGGCCCTGGGGACCTCATCTCCCAGGGCCAGGCATTTCTTTAATGGGTGAGGGGGGCTGGGCTGCCCCTTCCCTGGGCAGAATTCCCCCCAGGTACCCCATCCCCGGGGTTGCTGCCTTTTCATTTTTTATATTAAAATATATGGGAGGAGGTGTCGCAGCTCCCCTTGCATTTAATGATTTGCAGTGTTTGGGTCTTGATTTGTGATAAAAAAAATACGTTGACTGGCTTTTTCAGGCTTAGTGAAATTTACTTGCAATCTCCACTCCTTTTTCCTGGTTCTTCAGAGACCAGACCAGTCACTTGGGTTAACAATCACAAATCTATGCACAATACTCAAATTCTGTTTCTCTTCTTGTTCTTCAACAGCAGAGCATTACAGGTCTATCTCACTCAGGTCAGGATGGAGTTTGACTGATTTGTTACTTGGAGTCGGGAGGAAGATGGAAGGACTCAAAACAGGACAGCCAGAAGAAGGAAGTTATCAACATCAAAAGGAAACCAAAATAATAATCAGGCTGATACCTACTCAGCTCTATGGACTGGAGAGAGGTACGTTGATGTGGGAGATGCTGCTAAGTGTGTGTGCTGGCTCAAATGTGAATCTTCTCTTATGTGCTTATGGTTGGAATGGCCTGTTGCTTGTAACTGGAGACAGACTTGTGATGCCAAATCATCATCAGATGATGCACAAATAAATTGATGACAATTGTGAGATTGGTCGGCCTGGTATTTGCAGCTACATGTCCATAATTGCTGGTAAATTGCTCTCACTTCTCAGTTAATCAATTGCACATTGGTCATAAAATGAATGATTGCAGCGGCCGATGCTATTGCTCTTCCTATCAGTTTTGGTGCACTCCTAATGATGCTCACCTTCTGTCCTCCTCCTTAACTCTACAATATCGTTTCTGTTTTACAATCGGCAGGCCTTCTCTTCTCCTGCATGAAAGGCTGCTAGCAAAGATGCACCAGCCTGTGCAGGACGCAGCTTTGGAAAAAGTGGTCTGGGTTTGAGGGGGCAGCAGTGGTGGGTTGGGCAGCTGCCAGCTGCCAGCAGCACTGGTGATGTTGTGGTGAAGATGGAGGCTCAGCTGTCTGGCTGAAGGAACTGGGGCCTGGGGGAGTGGCAGATGCTGTCTCAGCCTCCTCCACCTCCAGAGCCACCACCCAACCGTATTGTGCCTCGACGACCTCCACCCTTTGCCACTGCAGCCTAGCTGCTATCTCCTACTGAGTAGGTGGTGGAGATGGACCAGCAGGAGCAGCTATATTTTAAAAGAAGAATTTTTTTTTTAATTATGCCAATTGCAATCACTTGTTAAAGATTACATAATCACACCGTAGCAGTACATTGCAGGTCCCCTATGGCCATTGGAATTTAATGCGATTAGGAGTCACAGGGCAATTTTTTACCAACACATGCCTCACATAAAAGCACTGACTGCAAGGAATTAAGCTACAATACTACCAGATTACAAACAAAAAGTGAGTGTGTTTTTCTTTTAAAAACATTCCTAGGAAACAACTAAACAGCCACTTTTTGTGTGAGAAGAAACATAAATTACCTCTCACTAATGAGGAAGGCATTATGCGCTATCCCAGTACAAGTATTCTTGTGCTAAATGGCCCTGCTCTTCTCCAAATGCCTTTCAATCCTACCCTGACTCCAAAGAGGCAGATGAATAACAATGATAGTATGTCGCACACGTCACATAGAAAATGTGATGTGCCGTAAGTAGACTCTGGGAAAAATGATGAATATGCAGCACAGGTAAAGGAACGGGATTCAGATTTTATTTGACATGTTCTTCACAGAGTATTCCATCTACAAAAGTCAAAATCAGGCACTTAGTCCCACTTTACTCACTGGCCTCGCCCTCCACCACAAATTATTTTCAACAAATTAATTTGCTTCGCAGTAAGAAAAAGAAACTTAGCTTACTCTACTGCAGGGTAAGTTAGAGGGATTAGGCTGGGTAGGTAGAGGTTTTGCTATAGAAAAATGGGGCGTTTCTAATCATCTTGTGCTAAGCTTTGGCTTAGCCAGTTACTGTACTTGATGAATGTCAAAGGGGAAAAATTTGAACAGGGTAAATTAATTATGGAAGCCATGAAATATATGATTATGCACATAAATCACTTGAATAGTAAAAAGTGGTACATGTCAAGAAGATATTTGAATTATTTGGGTAGGCTGGTGAAGAACCTAGGACAGAATAAAGGAGTGAAGTACTAAGAGGCCACTGAGTGCGAACTGGGAAGAAAACACACCTTGTTTTCAGTTTGCAAATGCATTTAAAACCATTAGCAGCTGCTATTGGACAGGGTTGGCGGGGTAGGGGTAGAGGACTAAAATAAAAGAAAAAAAGGACTTATCTTTAATGACCGGCTGCTGCCTCTCCTCCGTCCTCTCCCTTCTCCCTGTCCGGGTGACAGCAGGAAGCACCCGGCACTCAGGATCCCCTGAACCAATCACAAAGCTACAATGCAGCATTGTGATTGGTCTGAGCGCCGTGGTTTGGCGCTCAGACGAGAACAGGAATCCTGTGCATGTTCCTCACCAGGCTGTGTATTGCAGCCTGGTGGGGAACATGCAAAGTGCGCATGAACTGTTTGGTCAGTCTAAGTTAGCCGGCCAAACAGTTTATGCGCACTTAGAGGGTGCACACCACTCCTCCCCCTGCTATGGCCAGCCCGCCATGTCTCACCCCGACTGACTGCAATAGGAAATATAAAATGATAATAACAATATGGTATTATCATTTTATTTTTCCTATTGAGCACTGTGGCGATGCTCCTCCGCCTTAGAGGAGGAGCATTACACTGATGAAACCTTTGCAAATGCCACATCACTTGAAGCAGACACACATTGCCCAGCCAACACTGCAGTGTTGAATGGAACCATGCTGCAGTTAGGTCATGGATGGTGACATTCCATGGGCAGGGAGGTGATAAAGGTGATGGGTGGGATACATATCTGCTTTGCTTAACAATAAGTATACTAATAATTTGTCAATCAACAAGCAATGTGACTTACCACCACCCGTCCCTGCCACCACATGCACTCCTCCTACAATTGCCTCAGCTGCTGTGTCTGGTGCTCTAGAAAAAACATTGCAGATTTTAGCTGTCAGATATGCCTCCTGCTGATTATTATTATTTTTTCAAATACAACTGCAACACATCACTAGGCCTGGGTAGAGTTCGCAGAGTTTTACTCTACAGAACTCCGCGAAGTGGCAGAAACACTCTGCTACGGTCTGCGGAGTTCCACAAGCGGCGGAGTCTGTTAAATCGCTCTGCTCGCACTGATTATTTAGCTCTGGGATTTTGTCCCACACTGTAAAATCAGTACGAACGGCACTATGCTTCATGCCAGAGGTTGCTGCTGCTTTCTGCTGCTTGAGTAGACATTCTATTCGAGCTGCAGCTTCCTCTACACGGTTGGCAGATTTCTCAATGTGAGCGGTCATGACCTGCCGTGACCTGCCGCAACTGCCTAACTGCCGGCACTGAGAAATCTCACTAGAAGGTCAAGCTCGCAAATTTTTCTCACAAGTGATTACCAACTTAACGTTGGAGAGCTTCTCCAGAGAAATAACTCCACTCCCTGGCACTTTGCCTAGTTTTTCAGAACTCCGTGTGGAGCGTGGAGTAGGCAAAACTCAATGAATTCCGCCAGCAGAGCAGAATTTTTTGCCCACCTCTACACATCACTAAAGTTCAGTCAGCAGTATCTTTGATCGAAAATATCACTTTGGCCATTTTTTTAATTGACAATGTTAAAATAAAAACAGGTATTCAAGGTAACCAAAAACATTATGTAATGGAGGGGCAGAAGTATGATGGCTCTGAGTCATTGAGACGCAGTGAAGGGTTGGAATAAATTGATCAATGAAGGCCCGGCAGCCTTACTTGGCAAATGCAATGAGACCTCCTACTACTTTACTGCTATACTGCACTGTCATGGAAACTGCTGGTTTAAAATGAATGATAACACAATGCAACATTGGGGGGGGGGTGCGGGGGGGGGGGTATAACAGGACCATGGCCACTCTCTCATTTTACTGTTTGTGCATGAGCAACAAAAAGAAAGCCTCAACAAACATGCGTAATGAAAAATAGCTTACTTGGGCCTGCAATCTTCACAGTAGAGTAGCTAAAATGTGTTCTCTTAGTCTTATAGTACCAGTCCACAAGATATATATGTGGATAGGGAGAGCTTACTAACAGAGCAGAAGAAAGCTAAGGAGTAGTACAGACAAGAGGCAGTCAGCTACTGAGAATATTGAAAAAAGGGTAATGCAGGGATAACACAACTTCTACAAGTATTAGATAGATGAGTAGTTGAAAAAAGTAGGCAATTAAAAAAATAAACAAAGCAAAGTTATTCGAAATGGGGAGAGTTAAATGTTAGGGAAATAATAAAAATAACCGGAGTTCCTCAGCTAGCAAATCCCTTGGCCACTAGTGTTGCTGGTAACACTTCCACTCACCGCATCACTGGTGATGGCAGCCTCTTTACCTTGATCCGACTTTGATGGTGCCCTCTTCTTGTCCTTGGGTGCTGATATAAGAAATCAGTCATACAGTTAATCTCCCCAAAAATATTTTGTCGGGCAAAGGCAGTAACATGTACTTTTCTAAATCAGATTGCCTATAGTACTAGTATTGACTTGACGTATTCCTAAAGTCCTACCCCTAAGTCATATTCCTAATTTCCTAAACCTGAACTACATTTGGAACTACTAATGCATTGTAACAAATGATATTTGCTTCTCACCCCCTTTGATTGGCCAACTCAGTCTCCCTTTTCAGTGCATCAATGCAGACTATACATCACTGGGAGATTGGGACTGTATGAGCTACATAAAGAAAGGCACAAATAACTCTAACTCATTGATATTACTCCCACAATCTTAATGACAGAACAGAGGAGTTTGCATTACTTCTTAAGTATTAAGCCCAAGCGAGCGCAGACAAGTGTGATTATGTACTGCAGAGAACCTGGCTAGGTCAAGCTGGATCACATAATATTCGTAACGTTACATAAACTTAACTTACCTCAGAGTGTGAACAGTATGCTAATTGAAAAAAATTATTGGCATTTTTAGAAAGCAAACAATTTAATAATTACTGACCGAGCCCGCCAACCTTGACATCCAGCAGGTCAAGCAGTTCCTGGTCACAGTGAATGATGTCTGCCCAGTGATGTATTGGTTGCTGCACTGTGCGCTACACCCCAGTGTTCCGGTTCTCATACTGGCTCACTCTTCCCCACAGTAGCCGACACTCCCACATAGCATACCCACTTCCAGGCCTGCAGACTGCTGTCAGCCTGGAAGGGAGGTGGTGCTGCACAAAAAAAAAACAAGTGCAGCCCCCTCTGCCTCAGAAAAAAGGGAATAGGGCTGCACCCCTTGGTGGCGTCAGTGACTGCAAGGTGTGCTGCTCGTAGCAGCCGCACTGGCACAATCGCTTGCTCTCTTGGTGCTCCTCAGACATGGTGCTGGGGTTGAAGAAAAGAAGTTGAAAGGAAGAACAAAAGGACATAAAAAGAAAAACAAAAAAAGTTTTAAAAAAGACAAAAAAATAATATACACAAAGACACACACTGATAAAAATGGTAAATGAGGGGTAGATGAGTTAGATGCGGAGGATTTAAATGAATCCAAAAATCAGGCCCAGCACCATACAGAGAACAGAAAGCATTAAAACAAAATGGCCATGCCCATGCAGACTGCTTGGTGCTGTTCGCAGTGATGTTTCAGCATAGAAGTGCCCATTGTGCTACTTCATGTAAAAAAGCAGCTCAAACCAGGCGGATGACCTCCTCCGCCTACTCATGGAGTTCCATGGACTCTACTCTATGAAATGCTATTTAACTCTGCGCCACTGCACTCTACTCTACGACAAACCACTCTTCACCGCTACACTCTACTTTACAACACGCTACTCCACTTGCATTGTAGGCTCAGTTACTTACTAAAGGCACCAGCAGATATACTTTTCTAAGATGGCGGAATACTTTTCGGGTACTTGTCACATGCTGTGAATCATGTGACAGATCCAACCATATATAGGTTGTTTACAATATGGCGCATACGCTGAACGCCCCTTCGCGGAATTTCGAATGAAATATGACATATCTTGCAGTAAGGTACTGTTAAGGGAGTAAGAGTGCATGTTGGGTCTTAAAATCATTTTTTTTAAAAAGAGGGATTACCTGGAAGTTATTAGTGACCGAACCTTTAGCCTTAATATAGGCAATTCTTTTTACTGTGGTAGTTTGGTATGATCATGCATTGAATATATTTATGGTCAGGATAGAGGATACTGAGTGGGGGTGAACTCCTGATGCTGGAATATTGCTTCCTTAAGATGAGTGAGCACGTTATAGGCACTCGTCATATAACGTTAACCACAAGATAGGGCTAACGATATATAGGCGGTTGCGAAATGGCGCTTACGCTGAACGCCTCTCCGTGGAACCTTGGACGAATAAATATGTATTTTGCGTGTAGGCACAGATGGTTCTTATGTTGTGACTTGATCCCTTTAGTGATTGAATCTAAGTTTATTTAGTGTTGAAATATAAAATACCTAATGTGGGTAAACTCCATTGTTTTAGTCTTGATGTGAGAATATAGCTACTTCTGTATGGATGGCTGCCCGGTTTTTTCTTTCAGGTCATGAACATGTGACACGTTTATCATCTTTACAAATCACACTAACCTTAAATAATAACAGAAGGTGAACAACCAGAAGACGTAACTCTACATTATAAGGTTAACTCTGATAGTTTATTTATGGGAACTATAGAGATTGTAGCAATTAATATACAATATCTTTTTCCCAAAAAAAATTCTTTTCATACTTTACTCGTATCTTATTTCAGTTCATGTGTAGTGGACAACGAAGCCCGACACGATTCAATAATTCCACACTTGCAGCGTTTAATTAGCAAGTGTGAAGACATTTCTCTACGCTAACAGGTAATTCTAATAGTCCATGATGGGCATCATTCAGAGTAATTAGTATATTCATATTCGGTAACTACATGTTTTTTATCTTATTTCAGTTTTGGAAGTGGATTACGGAATTTGATGCAGTTAGACTAATCTTCACTTGCAAAGAAGGATTTAGCAAGTGTGAAGGTATATTATACAAGTCAATTTTGATTTAGTTCAGGACCTGTCATACAATTATCAGTTTCAGCTATAGGTAATGGGGTATGTTTTACCCCATAGGTATTTGAGAACGTCTCACTCTTTTTCAAGCATTGCCTGTGGAGCGTTACATCATTTTGCTATCAGGTGACGCTAATTACTTTAACCATAGACAGGATAAGGAACATAATATTATTAATTTTGTATATAATATCTCTTGGCTTTTTGCAGCCCTGAAGCAGGGGCCTGTGATCTTGCACGGCTTCCACCGCAGTAGAGCGAAAATAAGAGGCGAGATCTTGCTCCATCTGCACTGTGGGAAGTGAGAACAAGAGCTGTTCTGCAATGCAGGCGCCGGGGATGGGGACAAAGTCACTGTGTTTTCTCTGTCACCGCGTGTCTTGGGGCGAAGGCAGAAAGGCAGCAGCCTGTCCCGGCACTGCACCCGCTGTCATAGAGGAGATCGGATATATTTGGCACTGCATGATTTGGCGTCAAGGGGTAGCAAGGAAGGATGTGTGTGGATTAGAACTGCAGGCATTAGAGCGAAGGGAAATGTAGGGGGGGCGTGTGTGACACTGCTGTTCAGTAGGGTGAGGTGGACACGCCAGGCAATGCGGCATAAGGGGGACAATGCTGATGTGTTCCGTACTGCTGCGTGCCCTGGGTGTAGGGAGAGCAAGATGGATGTGTTCTGACACCCCCTAAAGTGAAGGGCGGGGAGATGTGCTCTCGTGTGGACACGGCATGGATTGGTGTGAAGGGTGTTAAGGGCGATGTTCTCTGCCCGCATCGTGTCATGGAAACATTGGGGAGTGTTCTTATTTGGCATACACCTTTTTATTTTCCATTTCTGTGTTTGATTTCAGGTGCCTTTCTGGTGCGGCTTTGCATCCTGATGGGTGCAGTGGGTTAGGTCACCGCACCTCATGCACACCATGCTGGCCAATAGCGCCTGCGGTGGTCCGTGTTTGTAGTGGGCCTCATTTGGGAGCCCATTACACATCATGTTGCAGGTCCTCCCACGTTTTGTCCCTTCGTACTCTATCAGGGTGTCCAACATAGACCCAGGAGAGCAGGATGCATGTCAGATGACCACTGGCTATGCAAATATTTTCTTTTAGATTACTTGTGGCTAACCTTGTTTTATGGGAACTTTGAGAAAAACGGGCAAGGATCCAACCGTCCTGGACACATTTTGGACACCTCTAAATTCATCGCGCCAGAGTGGCTGTCTTCAAAAATGTAATTTTCCTGCTCCTTGAGCCGAGGGGCGTAGCTTCCGGTAGTGCCTGGGGCCCATAGACCTGAGGAGCCCTCTGCAATATGGTTATGCCTGTATTTTTTCATTAAAACAGCTTGGGAAGGGGGTCATTCCCTTTCTTGCCCCAGGCCCCACACACTGACTATGAGGCAGATTCAGCCCTTTCTTTCTCAAGGGCAATCCTGCACTCCCCACTCCCACCTCCTCCTGAGGCACTCTGGGCAGCATCCTTGGCACAGCGACAACAAGAGCCATACGTCATCATTACATATACGACGACTAGCCGGCCTCAACACTTTGTATAGGTGCAGCTCCGAGAATGGGACTGCACAGAGCCTGATGTGCACAATTCAAAACCTTTCTGAAGAGTTAAAGAGGTTGGCACCTGAGTGTCCATCATACTTAGGCTGTGTCGTGGTGAGGCTGCTGCAAATAATGCTGCCCTGCCAGGTTACTGCAATTTCTTAATACATGGAAAACAAAGGAATTAAAACAGACACTGGGACTCTGAGTGCTGGCAGCAGGATTTTCAGAATGCTGACGTGGACCACCTAAATAAGAATGGCGTGAGAACTTGCACATTCACTCACTCATCCTCCTATATTCCTCTGAGTGAGTTAAGCACTCCATACCTGCCAACTTGCAGACCAATCTCAAGGTGTGTGAATAGGGGGCAGGCCCTTGAAGGGGACTCCTGCCGAGAAATACCTACAAGGCAATTTTTAACCCACCATGCACCCAAGCCCCCCCCCCAAAGAAAAGGTTGTTGACATTGGTTCTGAAGGCCTGGGGTGTTTTCACACTCCTTAATTGAAATCAGCAGTTCAAAGCCACCAAAAATTAGCTGAAAACCACAAATTACAGTGGTTTTCAGCTAGTTTTCCCAGCCAACGTGTGATATCGGCTCCTCCCCGGGAGACAGTGTGATGCTGGCCAATATCGTCTGTCAAACAGTGGCATTGTGTGAGTTGGCAGGTATGGCACTCGTTCTAGAAATCTGTCTTTAAGCTACACACCACTCACACCTTAAGTGTACATGTTCTGTGGGCGATGAAAGTTTGTACAACTCTGCCCTGCTGGATCTGTTCTGCAGGAAATGGAAGACTGCACTTTCGGCCTTCTGTGAAATAGGGAAGCTTGCTTTGCAAATGCCATCCTTTCCCTGTTGTGTGAGGCAGTGAAGCTTGCACTGCAGTTGCTTTATTTGTACTGTCCTGTGATGGGAAAAGCTTGTGCAGATGCTACCACTGGTGTAGCTGGAGGGGGGGGGGGGGCGGTCTGCCCCAGGCGGCACTATTTTGGGGGCAGCGGCCGCGCAGCACTGGTGGCACGTTGTGGCGGTCTTTATAATTTATTTAGGGGTACTCACTGACTCTACTGTCAGCCTTTACAGTAGTGTCAGTGTCCCCAAATAAATGATAAAGACAGCCGCAACGGCCACCAGTGCCGCACACGCGGCCACGTTTGAACTGCAAACGCCCCTGTTTGCAACTGCTTCCTGCAACGCATGCATCACCACCTAGCTTAGTGGTGGTGGTGTGGTGTGCTACCGGACCAAGGTCAGAGGGGAAACACTCCAATGAGCTAATGAGCTCTCTCAGCTCAGAGATCCAGCCAACGAGCCCTCCCCTCTGTAGGGTTCAGGCAATCGAACTGAAGTGGGCAAGGGTCTGTATTGGTACTGCAGGCTTTGAATTTCGCTGTGATTATTGCCACCCCGACGTACCGCGTTTGTTGTGGTTGCTTGTGGGTCCATCCCAGGGTCCAGTGGAGGACAAGAGCCAAGCCGAGAGGAACTTCTACAGTGCATCACATGTACCTCCACAGTTGTTTGTTTGGAATGTCTGAAGACAGGAAAGAAAGGAGAGGAGCAGACAGTTAGGTCCACCGGCAAGCGTGTTGAAAATGATGCAAATGGCAGGTTTACCCCTCAGTACCACACGTGATGGTTGGCGCCTGAAAGGATACAAGCATCCATGAACATAGGTCCCAGTTTGCTATTTTCGAGTTTTCTTTACCATTAAGGCACTTTTGAGCTTTACCATGATATGGATCAGTAATCGCACAAACATCCTTTTATTTATGAGACATGTCACTGCCATGAGTGTAAAATCTGAACATTTTGGGAAAGCAACAGTGTGGAGATTTTAGTATCAAAGCATTTATTGTGGCATTGATAATGCATTGTTTGGGAAAGCTAATGCTTCCTGAAATCCGAAAGCACAGATAAGCCATTAGTGGAGGAAGATCATGCATACCTCAACACTGATGAGGCCCTTCTGTGGTAAGGCCATATTGCTGAGGTCCTGTAGCAATGAGGCGGTGCTGGTAAGACAAGTTGGCGGACCTGGGATTCTCAAGGAATGAGAACACATCAGTTAAGAAGCTGGCACTGTAGATAGGCCTGGATGGTTTGGTGGATGGAGATGCTGTAACCCTGCAGGGTCGTACTTTGTTGTTGCTATAGTGGCTTGCTGCTGTGGTGGGCCACCAGTGCAACTCTCAATTAATGCAGGCTGGTGCTAGTTTGGTGACAAGATAGTCAGATCTTAGAAATCCCCTTGACTTGAATTGAACTTAGCTGTTGCACACACTCCAACTTAGAACGGCACCAAGCAGTAAGCACTAGGAGTTTGGCAGAAACTCTCTGGCTGCAATGGTGTGGGTCTGACTGTTGAGACTGGTGTGACTCTGTTCTAAGGCCAGGCTATATGTGTACCTCCCCACCACCACCTCCCTTCAGTAGTTCATACTGTTCTGAGTTTGTCATTGCGTTATTGTGCCTTAAGTCAGAGCACATCACGTTTCTACATGTCCCCACTGCTTTAATGGGGGGACCATAATGTTTGGTCATTTAATGTCAGCTATAGATGATAGATCCCAGAACAGTGTCATGCATGTGCATGTTTGCATTGTGCCGAGGGGATTACCAGGTAATTGTTCACACAACTCTCTGATGGATGTCACATGTGGTTTTTCTGAGTCCCCAGATAGATTATGCAGTCTGTGTCTTCTCCTTTGTACTGCCATTCACTGGTGTATTCAACTGTGTAGCCTTGGACCGTGTCATATATGTGCATGTAACTTGCATGATTGATCGAGGTAACTATTAGCGGTGATACTACGTTTCTCTCGGGCTACTTTCAAGTGCTCGCCGTCCTTTTTCCCCAGCAGGCCTCCCCGCCCAGGGGCGGCAACCTGAGGGATAGCCCCAGGCGCCACAAGCTCTAGCTACGCCTCTGCCCAATAGATTGTAAGTCCATATTAATACTGGCCGAAACGTCTGTTGTGTGACAGTCTCTCCTTTTCTATACCTAGTTACCAAGTAAGTTTTCTCCTTTCCCCTTGTATCATTGAGGTGAATGGACCTACACTAGAACTCCATGTCTGGGTTCCATTTTTTATTAAAGAATACTGCCCCAGATACGCTAAGGGGCACCCTGGGAGCAAAGACAGAGGCAGAAGCAGAGGTGTTTGTACACTGGTGTAGTGGCCTTTCTACCGCTAAGATCCTCTTGTCTGGTAAATTGTGGGGCCAGGCAGTGTCCTTTCCTATAGTAGAACAATAGAGGTTGGTGGGTGCACAGCTGGGTAAATTAACGTGTTTGGAGAAACAGTTCCAAGGTTCAGGGTGCTCTCAAAGGGTGGTGTTATCCGTCTGAACACCTACAAATATCACTAAAGTTGTGTATGCAGAGAACTGCAAGTACATCCCCTAAGGAGGCACACCAGGATAGATCAAGCAATGTGATTCAATATGATTCAATGTTCAGTTGAAGATATTATTTATTTTTCATAATTTTCTTCAGTTGGTTTTTGCAATGTTAGACTGATATTAGCAACATATCAGAAGACAGCGTACATTCGTGAATGTTAACTTATGAACTCTTTCTCCAATGCATTTCGGGCAAAGGTGCCCTTGGTCACGGAGAGCTGTAGAGGAAGGAAACAAAGACGGGTGTCAGGGAACAGGTAGTCAAAGACCGTGTGGGGGAGATTACTTGTGCTAGCAGTGTGGGAACTGGGAAGTCACGGATTACAAAGTGCTCGATGCTATTGTGAAGGTTTGGGACATGTGAAAGGAATGTTACCGCCAGTGAATGTTAAATGAAAAATAACAGCGAACGCATCAATGGTTACTCGATGCTTGCAGAGAAACTTACTTCATGGTAACACGTAGCGCGCGAAAACGCTATCTGCCGGGTTGTCAGCTCGCTGTCTCGTGTGCTCGTGTGAGGGGCTGGTAGATATGTTAATGGAAAGCAACGGTGGACTCATGCATGGGGTGACTCGTGCATAGGAAAACGGTTTGTGAAGGGAAATGTCGTGGCCATCTTGGAATGGGGGAAGTTAACGGGAGACTAGTGTGAGGTACAGAAAGTTGGGTATAAGAGAAGCTGGGAAAGGTGCAGGAGTACAGTAAAACAGTTATATGGAATATAATGAACACTTTAAAGGTAACAACTGAATTCAATGCGGTCATTGAGCCCATGAGGCTTCAGTGTCTGTAGTAAATAAATCCATTCAAGTTCTCTTTTTAACAGCAATTTGTTGTTATCAATGCCTTCGTTCTTGGGTATAATTTCCAAGACAATAAATTTCAATTGGGCAATGGTATGGCGTGCATCAACGAAGTGCATGGCAACATTAGACTTTTCCATTTTCAACCTTATGTTGGACTTGTGCTCGTTGAGGCGAGTTTTTATTTTGCGTTCTGTTTTGCCAACATATAGCTTGCCACACGGACATTTCAGAGCGTAAATCAAGTTCGTGGAGTCACAGGTAGCGTCAACTTGAAGTTTGATGTTGTGTCCTTTCATAGGATGTTGTATACTGTTGCCTTTGATGACATTGTTGCAATGATTGCAGTTCAAACAAGGTTGGGTTCCACAATGGTGTTTAGATGTGTCAGTAGGCCTAGCAAGGATTTCTTTGATATTTCTGCTCCTGGTGTGAGCGAATATGGGTGTTTTTTTAAAGATGCCCTGAAAATCAGGTTCATTCTGTAATATGGGCCAATGTTTCCATATGATCTTTTTGTATGATGAGCTCGCTGTGGAAAACTAAGACACTAACACCATACGTTGTTCTGTGGTTTTTTGAGTCTTAACAAGGCTGTCTGACCTGGAAATGTTGGCCACACGTGATTGTGCTTGTTGGAGAATATTGTCAGGGTAACCTCGATCACGAAACCTGTTGTGCATTTCCATGATGCGTGTGTCAACTGCAATGTCATCTGATACAATGCGCTTCACGCGCAACATTTGAGAGAACGGAAGGTGTTTCTTCAAGGATCCTTGGTGGAAACTGGCAAAGTGGAGGGAATTATTGCGGTCAGTGCTCTTCCTGTGTAGGTCCGTGACCAGTCCTCCAGGGGTAATTTTAATGAGGACATCCAAAAAGGCGATGTCAGTTTCACTGATTTGCCATGTTAAGTTGATGCGAGGGTCCTTACTGTTAACTTCCATAAGTAGGTTGTGTAGGGATTCTTTGGTGTCAGACCACAGTATAAACAGATCATCAATGTACCGCACGTACAGTTTGGAATGATTTTTAAAACTTGAGTTGGTGTATAAGTGGTGTCTTTCAAAATTTTCCATGTACACATTAGCGTATGACGGGGCGGCGCAGTTTCCCATCGCCATTCCGGAGAGTTGCAGGAACCATTGGTCATCAACTTTAAAGTAACTGTGATACAGGATGAATATCATCAATTCCATAAGGAACGTTTGCATGAGTGGGTCAATGTCACTGTTTAGTAAGATCTGTTCGATGGCTTTGATTCCCCCTTGGTGGGGTATCGAAGTGTATAACGAGCTAACATCAGCTGTACAGAGAACAAGGGGCTCGTTGTTCAGTATTTGGATACTGGATAATTTCATGAGAAAATCCGTAGTGTCTTTCATGTAGCTCGCTGTTTGGATGACTAAAGGTTGTAGATACTTATCGATAAATTTACCGGTAGTTTCATGGATCGATCGCTTGGTGGACACTATAGGTCTAAATGGGGGGTCCATGAGATTTTTGTGGATTTTTGGACACATGTGGATGGTCGGGCTTTTTGGATGATCAAGTAGCAGGTACTTTTTTTGTACGTTCTTCAATGACACCGGTTTGATGTGCTTTATTGACAAGGTCTTTCAGTATACTTTGGTATTCGTTAGTGGGATTGTAATCCAAAGCCATATAGGTCGTGGTGTCTTGGATATGCTCATGGAGTTTACGTGTGTACATCTCAGTGTTGAGAATTACTAAAGCACCGCCTTTGTCAGCTTTAGTGAGTTTGATTTGCGGGTTGTTAGCCAGCGACTTGAGTGTGTCACGATCTTTATTTGTGAGATTCTGTAATTTCCTAGGTACTTTGAAATTAATTTTCGATAGGTCTTTGCGGACCAAAGTCTCAAACAGATCAATGCACTTGTGACTGGTGGGTGCTTGATAAGTACTGGGGGGTCGTAGACCTTTGAGTTCATCATCTTTGGTGGTTGTCGTGGTAGGTAATATATTGTCAAAAAAATGTCGTAATCTCAACTTACGAGTAAACTTAAAAGTACTCACTTCGAGTTCCAGAAGGTTAGTGGGTGTTGTAGGAATGAATGAGGTACCTTTTTCAAGTAAGTTCATTTGATGACTAGAAATGTCTATATCAGAGATGTTAATTACGAGACTGTTTTCTTTGGTTTTAGATCCTTTTTGGCAACCGTGCTCCGTGTGGCGGGTGGACTCTTTTCTTTGTCTTTTGGTCTTGCTCCGCCTGGGTCTTCGAGTTGGTCTGGGCTGACCTCTAAAAAAGGACTGGATGTGGTTTGTTCGTGACTAGTGGTTGACGTGCTGGCTTGTTCACTGTTGGGTGGGTGTCTAGTGGCTGGTGGTCGTCTAGATGAGCGATTGGTTGAATCTGTGTCGGATGATGAGGTATCCATTTGAGTGTTAAATGGCCTGTTACGACGTCTTTGGGCATAGACATCGGCCCAAGAGTAAACTTCATCAAGCTTGTAATCAAGCGTGTCCCGGCGGAACTTTCTAACTTTGCGGTCATTGATTTCTTTATGGTATTTGTCAAGGATAGCTTTGGTGTCATTAAGCGTAGATGTTAATTCCTCCGGTGTCAACAAATTTTTAATTTCGTTATCAATCTCTTTCATTTCCACTTCCAATTCTTTAAGTATACCAGCCAATTCTTCAACGATCAATAATATTAGATCGAGACTGCATTTATTCAGAATTCCGTTCCATTTTTCCAGAAAGGTTTTTGAATTCTTGCAGAGCGACGGCTTTAATGCGATTCGTAGTCCGCGTGGGATTCTGAGTGCCCGGTGATATCGCAGTAGTGTGCTCGCGTGGAGCTTCTGATTGATATGCCGTTTAGACAAGTAGATTAACTGTTTTACACATTGCTCCTTGTTCCTAGTTGTGGTAGAAGGGCTTATGTCTTCCTCAATCAGAGAGTAAATTTGTTCTTTCTCTGATTCATCATAAGCTAACGTGTGAGCTCTGGCTTCTGTGCTCTTGCTTATCTCATCGAATTGCATGGTTGAAGCGTGCTACCCTCCGTGGGCGGAAATCCAATTTGACAAACAATAGAGGTTGGTGGGTGCATAGCTGGGTAAATTAACGTGTTTGGAGAAACAGTTCCAAGGTTCAGGGTGCTCTCAAAGGGTGGTGTTATCCGTCTGAACACCTACAAATATCACTAAAGTTGTGTATGCAGAGAACTGCAAGTACATCCCCTAAGGAGGCACACCAGGATAGATCAAGCAATGTGATTCAATATGATTCAATGTTCAGTTGAAGATATTATTTATTTTTCATAATTTTCTTCAGTTGGTTTTTGCAATTTTAGACTGATATTAGCAACATATCAGAAGACAGCGTACATTCGTGAATGTTAACTTATGAACTCTTTCTCCAATGCATTTCGGGCAAAGGTGCCCTTGGTCACGGAGAGCTGTAGAGGAAGGAAACAAAGACGGGTGTCAGGGAACAGGTAGTCAAAGACCGTGTGGGGGAGATTACTTGTGCTAGCAGTGTGGGAACTGGGAAGTCACGGATTACAAAGTGCTCAATGCTATTGTGAAGGTTTGGGACATGTGAAAGGAATGTTACCGCCAGTGAATGTTAAATGAAAAATAACAGCGAACGCATCAATGGTTACTCGATGCTTGCAGAGAAACTTACTTCATGGTAACACGTAGCGCGCGAAAACGCTATCTGCCGGGTTGTCAGCTTGCTGTCTCGTGTGCTCGTGTGAGGGGCTGGTAGATATGTTAATGGAAAGCGAAGGTGGACTCATGCATGGGGTGACTCGTGCATAGGAAAACGATTCGTGAAGGAAAATGTCATGGCCATCTTGGAATGGGGGAAGTTAACGGGAGACTAGTGTGAGGTACAGAAAGTTGGGTATAAGAGAAGCTGGGAAAGGTGCAGGAGTACAGTAAAACAGTTATATGGAATATAATGAACACTTTAAAGGTAACAACTGAATTCAATGCAGTCATTGAGCCCATGAGGCTTCAGTGTCTGTAGTAAATAAATCCATTCAAGTTCTCTTTTTAACAGCAATTTGTTGTTATCAATGCCTTCGTTCTTGGGTATAATTTCCAAGACAATAAATTTCAATTGGGCAATGGTGTGGCGTGCATTAACGAAGTGCATGGCAACATTAGACTTTTCCATTTTCAACCTTATGTTGGACTTGTGCTCGTTGAGGCGAGTTTTTATTTTGCGTTCTGTTTTGCCAACATATAGCTTGCCACACGGACATTTCAAAGTGTAAATCAAGTTCGTGGAGTCACAGGTAGCGTCAACTTGAAGTTTGATGTTGTGTCCTTTCATAGGATGTTGTATACTGTTGCCTTTGATGACATTGTTGCAATGATTGCAGTTCAAACAAGGTTGGGTTCCACGATGGTGTTTAGATGTGTCAGTAGGCCTAGCAAGGATTTCTTTGATATTTCTGCTCCTGGTGTGAGCGAATATGGGTGCTTTTTCAAAGATGCCCTGAAAATCAGGTTCATTCTGTAATATGGGCCAATGTTTCCATATGATCTTTTTGTATGATGAGCTCGCTGTGGAAAACTTAGACACTAACACCATACGTTGTTCTGTGGTTTTTTGAGTCTTAACAAGGCTGTCTGACCTGGAAATGTTGGCCACACGTGATTGTGCTTGTTGGAGAATATTGTCAGGGTAACCTCGATCACGAAACCTGTGTGCATTTCCATGATGCGTGTGTCAACTGCAATGTCATCTGATACAATGCGCTTCACGCGCAACATTTGAGAGAACGGAAGGTGTTTCTTCAAGGATCCTTGGTGGAAACTGGCAAAGTGGAGGGAATTATTGCGGTCAGTGCTCTTCCTGTGTAGGTCCGTGACCAGTCCTCCAGGGGTAATTTTAATGAGGACATCCAAAAAGGCGATGTCAGTTTCACTGATTTGCCATGTTAAGTTGATGCGAGGGTCCTTACTGTTAACTTCCATAAGTAGGTTGTGTAGGGATTCTTTGGTGTCAGACCACAGTATAAACAGATCATCAATGTACCGCACGTACAGTTTGGAATGATTTTTAAAACTTGAGTTGGTGTATAAGTGGTGTCTTTCAAAATTTTCCATGTACACATTAGCGTATGATGGGGCGGCGCAGTTTCCCATCGCCATTCCGGAGAGTTGCAGGAACCATTGGTCATCAACTTTAAAGTAACTGTGATACAGGATGAATATCATCAATTCCATAAGGAACGTTTGCATGAGTGGGTCAATGTCACTGTTAAGTAAGATCTGTTCGATGGCTTCGATTCCCCCTTGGTGGGGTATCGAAGTGTATAACGAGCTAACATCAGCTGTACAGAGAACAAGGGGCTCGTTGTTCAGTATTTGGATACTGGATAATTTCATGAGAAAATCCGTAGTGTCTTTGATGTAGCTCGCTGTTTGGATGACTAAAGGTTGTAGATACTTATCGATAAATTTACCGGTAGTTTCATGGATCGATCGCTTGGTGGACACTATAGGTCTAAATGGGGGGTCCATGAGATTTTTGTGGATTTTTGGACACATGTGGATGGTCGGGCTTTTTGGATGATCAAGTAGCAGGTACTTTTTTGTACGTTCTTCAATGACACCGGTTTGATGTGCTTTATTGACAAGGTCTTTCAGTATACTTTGGTATTCGTTAGTGGGATTGTAATCCAAAGCCATATAGGTCGTGGTGTCTTCGATATGCTCATGGAGTTTACGTGTGTACATCTCAGTGTTGAGAATTACTAAAGCACCGCCTTTGTCAGCTTTAGTGAGTTTGATTTGCGGGTTGTTAGCCAGCGACTTGAGTGTGTCACGATCTTTATTTGTGAGATTCTGTAATTTCCTAGGTACTTTGAAATTAATTTTCGATAGGTCTTTGCGGACCAAAGTCTCAAACAGATCAATGCACTTGTGACTGGTGGGTGCTTGATAAGTACTGGGGGGTCGTAGACCTTTGAGTTCATCATCTTTGGTGGTTGTCGTGGTAGGTAATATATTGTCAAAAAAATGTCGTAATCTCAACTTACGAGTAAACTTAAAAGTACTCACTTCGAGTTCCAGAAGGTTAGTGGGTGTTGTAGGAATGAATGAGGTACCTTTTTCAAGTAAGTTCATTTGATGACTAGAAATGTCTATATCAGAGATGTTAATTATGAGACTGTTTTCTTTGGTTTTAGATCCTTTTTGGCAACCGTGCTCCGTGTGGCGGGTGGACTCTTTTCTTTGTCTTTTGGTCTTGCTCCGCCTGGGTCTTCGAGTTGGTCTGGGCTGACCTCTAAAAGAGGACTGGATGTGGTTTGTTCGTGACTAGTGGTTGACGTGCTGGCTTGTTCACTGTTGGGTGGGTGTCTAGTGGCTGGTGGTCGTCTAGATGAGCGATTGGTTGAATCTGTGTCGGATGATGAGGTATCCGTTTGAGTGTTAAATGGCCTGTTACGACGTCTTTGGGCATAGACATCGGCCCAAGAGTAAACTTCATCAAGCTTGTAATCAAGCGTGTCCCGGCGGAACTTTCTAACTTTGCGGTCATTGATTTCTTTTTGGTATTTATCAAGGATAGCTTTGGTGTCATTAAGCGTAGATGTTAATTCCTCCGGTGTCAACAAATTTTTAATTTCGTTATCAATCTCTTTCATTTCCACTTCCAATTCTTTAAGTATACCAGCCAATTCTTCAACGATCAATAATATTAGATCGAGACTGCATTTATTCAGAATTCCGTTCCATTTTTCCAGAAAGGTTTTTGAATTCTTGCAGAGCGACGGCTTTAATGCGATTCGTAGTCCGCGTGGGATTCTGAGTGCCCGGTGATATCGCAGTAGTGTGCTCGCGTGGAGCTTCTGATTGATATGCGGTTTAGACAAGTAGATTAACTGTTTTACACATTGCTCCTTGTTCCTAGTTGTGGTAGAAGGGCTTATGTCTTCCTCAATCAGAGAGTAAATTCGTTCTTTCTCTGATTCATCATAAGCTAACGTGTGAGCTCTGGCTTCTGTGCTCTTGCTTATCTCATCGAATTGCATGGTTGAAGCGTGCTACCCTCCGTGGGCGGAAATCCAATTTGACAAACAATAGAGGTTGGTGGGTGCACATCTGGGTAAATTAACGTGTTTGGAAAACAGTTCCAAGGTTCAGGGTGCTCTCAAAGGGTGGTGTTATCCGTCTGAACACCTACAAATATCACTAAAGTTGTGTATGCAGAGAACTGCAAGTACATCCCCTAAGGAGGCACACCAGGATAGATCAAGCAATGTGATTCAATATGATTCAATGTTCAGTTGAAGATATTATTTATTTTTCATAATTTTCTTCAGTTGGTTTTTGCAATTTTAGACTGATATTAGCAACATATCAGAAGACAGCGTACATTCGTGAATGTTAACTTATGAACTCTTTCTCCAATGCATTTCGGGCAAAGGTGCCCTTGGTCACGGAGAGCTGTAGAGGAAGGAAACAAAGACGGGTGTCAGGGAACAGGTAGTCAAAGACCGTGTGGGGGAGATTACTTGTGCTAGCAGTGTGGGAACTGGGAAGTCACGGATTACAAAGTGCTCGATGCTATTGTGAAGGTTTGGGACATGTGAAAGGAATGTTACCGCCAGTGAATGTTAAATGAAAAATAACAGCGAACGCATCAATGGTTACTCGATGCTTGCAGAGAAACTTACTTCATGGTAACACGTAGCGCGCGAAAACGCTATCTGCCGGGTTGTCAGCTTGCTGTCTCGTGTGCTCGTGTGAGGGGCTGGTAGATATGTTAATGGAAAGCGACGGTGGACTCATGCATGGGGTGACTCGTGCATAGGAAAACGGTTCGTGAAGGGAAATGTCGTGGCCATCTTGGAATGGGGGAAGTTAACGGGAGACTAGTGTGAGGTACAGAAAGTTGGGTATAAGAGAAGCTGGGAAAGGTGCAGGAGTACAGTAAAACAGTTATATGGAATATAATGAACACTTTAAAGGTAACAACTGAATTCAATGCGGTCATTGAGCCCATGAGGCTTCAGTGTCTGTAGTAAATAAATCCATTCAAGTTCTCTTTTTAACAGCAATTTGTTGTTATCAATGCCTTCGTTCTTGGGTATAATTTCCAAGACAATAAATTTCAATTGGGCAATGGTGTGGCGTGCATCAACGAAGTGCATGGCAACATTAGACTTTTCCATTTTCAACCTTATGTTGGACTTGTGCTCGTTGAGGCGAGTTTTTATTTTGCGTTCTGTTTTGCCAACATATAGCTTGCCACACAGACATTTCAGAGCGTAAATCAAGTTTGTGGAGTCACAGGTAGCGTCAACTTGAAGTTTGATGTTGTGTCCTTTCATAGGATGTTGTATACTGTTGCCTTTGATGACATTGTTGCAATGATTGCAGTTCAAACAAGGTTGGGTTCCACGATGGTGTTTAGATGTGTCAGTAGGCCTAGCAAGGATTTCTTTGATATTTCTGCTCCTGGTGTGAGCGAATATGGGTGGTTTTTCAAAGATGCCCTGAAAATCAGGTTCATTCTGTAATATGGGCCAATGTTTCCATATGATATTTTTGTATGATGAGCTCGCTGTGGAAAACTTAGACACTAACACCATACGTTGTTCTGTGGTTTTTTGAGTCTTAACAAGGCTGTCTGACCTGGAAATGTTGGCCACACGTGATTGTGCGTGTTGGAGAATATTGTCAGGGTAACCTCGATCACGAAACCTGTTGTGCATTTCCATGATGCGTGTGTCAACTGCAATGTCATCAGATACAATGCGCTTCACGCGCAACATTTGAGAGAACGGAAGGTGTTTCTTCAAGGATCCTTGGTGGAAACTGGCAAAGTGGAGGGAATTATTGCGGTCAGTGCTCTTCCTGTGTAGGTCCGTGACCAGTCCTCCAGGGGTAATTTTAATGAGGACATCCAAAAAGGCGATGTCAGTTTCACTGATTTGCCATGTTAAGTTGATGCGAGGGTCCTTACTGTTAACTTACATAAGTAGGTTGTGTAGAGATTCTTTGGTGTCAGACCACAGTATAAACAGATCATCAATGTACCACACGTACAGTTTGGAATGATTTTGAAAACTTGAGTTGGTGTATAAGTGGTGTCTTTCAAAATTTAGAAAATTATGAAAAATAAATAATATCTTCAACTGAACATTGAATCATATTGAATCACATTGCTTGATCTTTCCTATAGTAGCACATCTGTGCACCCTGTCTAGCTCAGTTTGAATGTTGCTAGGCTCAGAAAAAAGATGTAGTGCTGCAGGGTTGTTTTCATTTCAGGTAAAATATACCACTACTCTATGGTGTTCTACTTTCTTGGTTTCTATCTTGGCCCTAATTCGGCATAGATACAAGTGGATGAGACATTTTGCTTTTTCAGGGGCTATTTCTTGGGATAATTAAAGTTAGTCTGTGCCCATGACCTGAGGTTTTAGCGGGCAGGCAAAGCACAACCTGGCAGACACCTAGCACCCACGGCGGTCATGTGCAGGTATCATGTGTTGTGCAAGAGTGCTATGTATATTGCAGTAGCAATACTGGTATTTGGTTCAGTCTAAACATGTCGAGGTAGGCTCCATGTGACTAGGCAGATTTCTCACTACGGATGGATGCAGCTACACCCATGCTAAGACATTTTTTTTCTTGAACCTTCGGACCTCGCTGGGATTTTGGAGGTTACTACTGAAGAGGTGGCAGGCTGCAGTAGAGGTAGTGCACTTATGGCTCGATTGTCGACCTGTTGGATAAGAGCTGTGGGTTGTAGGCTAGGTTATTAGAGAAACATACATCATTATTCAGTCTCAGAAATTCCTGTGCCTGTCCTTTGTCGGGCTTTACCATGCATCCATTTTCCACAATTTTTTGGGAGGTACGGGATGGGGGCCCCAGTTTGGGTATAATTTTAGGAATCAATGACTTTTGGTCATGGGTTACCCGAGTTTTATTTTGTGGGTCCTTTAGTCCTCACCCCTCGCTGGGTATTTCAGCAGAGTAGGCTCCTTGGATGTGTGGCTGACTCTTTTGACCTAACTATTGGTTTCTAAGCATTGTCAGTCCTCTAATACCCTACTGTTCCTAACATGTTCAAGTTCATGTGTACTTTTATCGATGCAGATGGTACCGTTTGACCTCCACTGCATGATTCCCCATAAAAGGTAGAGGGTGTGTCACAATTTTGGGCGTTGTGGATAATTGTAATATGTCCTGAGGACATGTGTATTCCCCTCTGGTACCTGCACGTGGTGTGTAAGGAGTTGTTCCCTAATGGAGTTGGGTGTTTTGACTACATCGTTTTTCTGAAAGCTTCGTTTTGGGCTACGTTTGGGCTTCTTTTTGCGGGTCATTTGGCACCTCCCTAGATTCTCAGGTAGTGTTGGTTTTATTGTAGCACACCAGTGAATGTTCAAAAGCTGCTCTGTGGCCGCAGTGTGATTCGGATGTGGCAATGACTGGTACCGGGTCTATTGCTCCTTTGGACGATGTTCGTGAGGCCATACATTATTTGATTCAACAAGCTGGGTGCGATGATAAGCACATCTGAGCAACTTGTACAGGGTCTGTGATGTATTCTACAGAATGTATTTTCATCCCGGTGCCCTTCTATCCCTCAGATCCAGGATGCTTTGTGTCTGTTACCTAGGGATCAGTGACTTCTTACCAGGTGACTCACTACTTTCGCTGTTTTGGAGGGGCATGATCTGATGAGTAGACTTTGGATGTTTGGATGCATTAGGGGAGACAAGAAGGCTAGATATCTTGCTTACGATGGGAGTCAGGTGAACAGCTGGGACTTGTCATGTGGCAAGTAATGAGCTGGGATGGCTGATTGCCCTGGTGTATTTCTCTGCTGACGTTGTGCCAAATTGTTGCTTATTCATGTGTGGACTACGGAGTTCGATGGGGCATCTTGGCATCTCGCTTGTGCAGAAAACCTGGTTTCGGTCATTTAGAACATTGCCTCATTTTGGAATTAAAAGGAGGCCTCCATTAGTTGGAGGCCTAAATAGGGTCCTTTCGCTCTAGTCATAGGAACCCACCCAAGTTGACCTCGGCTGAGGGGATCTGGGTGTCTGTTTTTATGCACTGGTCAGGGCGTTGCCCTGCACCCTTGTCAGACTGCCCTCTCCCGAGTTGAGGTCAGCCAACCCCACCCAGGGTACCAGCAGCAGAGTGGGGCCTAGGCCGCTGAAGGTATCTGATTGGGAATTGTGACATGGATTCCCAGTTGACATATCATATGGCAGCCCAAAATCCTACGCTTGAGTTTTTCTTACAGTAGGTGTGTCACTAATTTTTATTACTGGGGTGAGTTTTTTTAAGTGAATATGAAGTGTATGTGTTTTTTAGGCTTACTGCGCATTTGGATTGGGTAATTGTGGAAATGTATTGCCTCCCCAGCCAGTCACCCCTTCCTGCCATGGCGGTGGCCCCAGACCGTGCTGGGCTGGGTTCCCTGCCTGCTGCTGTTGCCCTGTGTTTTGCCAAATATCTGTACCTTGTTGAGTTAGTGTGGTTGCTGGCTGATTTCCTCGTGGCTGAACGTGCTGTGCACTCATGTTGATCTGGGCTTGGTTTTGTAGATTGGGATTTTTCTGGGTCTGGCCTGGGCGTATTGATGAACGCTCATGGTATGCTTTTAGGTGGCATACGTAAGCCAAGTGGCCCATTCTGAGGCAGTAGAAAGATTCTCTAAGGTCTGACTGCCACTAGCCTTCCTTCGGTGCAGCCACCACGACCGACGAGTTTCAGAACCCCACTTATATCACGACGATTGATGCCGATAAGGTTTGTCTACGTATCGGGTCCTCTAACGATCAAGAAACGAAATAAATTATCTGCATTATCTACAGAGACTACGAATAGATTGTATCAGGCATTACAGCCGCCACACGTTCCAACGGACTGACGTTGTGACCCTCCATAAATATAGCATTACACTGTGAAACAGCTACCTAACGCTAAGCGTCTACCATCTACTGATCTACTAAAGTACCCCTGCAAGTCTCTCAAGAATCGTACATAAATAAGAAAAAGAAGAACGATAACAAGGTAACGGGAGCGTGGTCCCTCCGCTGGAAAATTTACCTGAATAAAACCTAGAGTTTCCACCCACCGCTTTGCTAACTCCACTAGCCCAACCTAACAACCTATTCATTTGTGTCCCCTTTTTTCTTTTTCTTTGTTTTTCAATATGTCTCCACTATTTCATTGAATTATAAAATGTATGTCATTGACCTTTGAATTGAAGATATGTATTTTTATAAAAGAAACTTTCAACAAAAATGAAGAAAACAATTTAAATAAACAAAAAAACCTATTTTGTATACAAACAGCATGGTTCGTTTTCATCAATTCTGTCTACATGTCACTATATTTATCTAAATAATTTGATTGTGGTTTCCTTGGGTTTCTGGCTTATTAATTAAGTTCACTACTGTTTGCTTTTCAAAAAATAGTTCAATTTATTCCCTACTAGTAGTGAATGCATTAGGAGTAGGGGTCCCCTTTTTTCTAAATTGGCTTCATTCCCACTGGTGCCATAACTGGGTCGCAACCCTCTGGGGTTCCGCGATTGAGTCCCTTTCTAGACTGGTGTCATCTGCACGCTTGTGGCCAATGTGGTCCACATGGGGGTGGTTTTACTCAGTTTGTGGTGGGCTGACTTAGTGGAGTTTCCCCAGGCTTGCTCTTGGTTTTGGCCTTTCCTAGTAGGCCATTGCGTAGGGAATGCATGTGGTGGCCTACTCCTCTCTGGCACTTTCCCCATGTAGCAAGTGGTGGTACTTCCTTTGGGTACTGTATAATTTGCTTGGTACACTAAGTTTCCTCCAATGGTCACTCACTTGGGCACCATATTTGGCAGCAGGTAGAGGGCGTAGGACACAGGGGATTCACTGCATAGTGCTGGGCAACCTTGCCTGCACCACTTCCTCAGTCAGGGAGGTGCCAGAGTCTTGACAGAGGCTGAGCTTAGTAATACTTGGGGTACACAAGGTCTGTTTTTCACCACCATTGCCCCTATGTGCCTTGGGCCGGTTCCCCACCTAGTGCTGTGGGAATCAGTAGCCATGCACAAGTTGAGGTCCCAGATCTCATTCTCCTTGCATACCTTACTGGCTAATAATTTTTGTTTTCTTTGAGGCAGTTTCCACTAAGAAATGGTGTGGGCAGAATGCCCACCTCCGAGCCAATTCACATAGCTCGATGCTGTATACTCCAGGACTGCCCTCATGAAGGGGTTTTAACTGACAGGGTGACACCAGCTGGTGTCAATGTGGTGTAGGAGTGTTTTGTTGGTTGGTGCACTGGGAGGGGAAATCCAGAGGAGGAGCAAACTCAGCAAACTGGATTTACATTTTCAGTTTGGTCTTTAGGTCTCGTCCCAAGATATTAGTCGGGGAAGAGGGAAAGTACAACAACTGTTCCCTCACCTTTTCCCCCCAATTTCCAGATGGAGGGGTTAGGTGAAGGGAATCCCTGCCATGATGCCCGTGACCCCTTGCATGGTTGCAGTAGTCTTTGATAGGGGGACTGTCCCCTCACATAGGCAAGACCTCATTGCCCTGTGTCAAGCAGAAAGTGGTAAGGTGTCCCGTTTATCTACATCATGACCATGGGGTCCTCCTCAGGGCAGCCTGGGGCAGACAGCAGTGGGTTTATATCTTTGGGTAGCCTGTCTGCCTTTGGCTTGACTATTCTTCCATCCTCACCCTTGCTGTTGGATCCTGGGGGACTGGTGTCCTCTTCCTCGCTATCTCTAGTTGTGTTAATATTTAGAACTGCTACGAGGTTCCTGGCCACACATGGAGTGTATATTTTGTGGGGTAAATGTGGCAGATGGGAAGAAGAACTTTAGGGGATTCTAGCACTGAGCTGGAGTGTGGTTGGATTAGCTGAGGTCTGCTGATCTGGCAACCTTCCAATCATAGATCGGGTGACTTGCTGCCCTGTGGAGGGCCCTCCAACCCCCTCGACTGGCAGGTTGGTGTAACCTAGTGAAGGAACGGCTGGGATTGCCAGCATCAGAGAGAGCACTTTGTTCCAGTGTATGATGGGGGAGGTCCAGATGCCTTGCTCTTGGATTCAGGGCCAGAATTGTAGTTCAGAGCTACCTTGAAGATGGCCCACAATTCTAACAGTGCCTCTCTTCTAGTCCTTTTCTGTCCTACGTATTTGGTCTGAATGTGCGTCCTTGTGTGCTTGATTATGTTGGTGTAGTAGAATCCCCCCCTCTGGCCAGGAGAAAGCGTGGGTCTTAGTATGTGCTTGCCATGTACAACTAAATTTATCTAGCTTTTTAGCATGCTTTGGGAATCTAGTTTGTATGTCGTCTGAAGGTAACTCCTTGATGGGCTGAATTCTTTTAAAGGGATTTAGTGCACTCCTAGACTTCTCTGGTTTTTGCTTTTAATAAACTTAAATCATTGTATGTTTGTGGGGAAAGAGCATGCACACATGGGTATGCCAGCAATAATTACTTTTACTATGTGCTCAGCTTAGGAGGACAAAGAGACATCAAACATTTATTACATACAACAACACATGAAAAACAACAACCTGTAAGAAAGTGCAATTGTTAATCCAAAACATTATGAATTGTTTTCAAGCAAAGGAACGGCAACATTTTTAACAGATGATGACTTTTTCATAAGCACAGTTGCAATAATTTATCAGCTCCAGAACTTAAAAAAATGCATTCATTGAGAAACCACTATCGAAAAAAAAGAGAAAAAGTGAAAAGAAGAACAAATATGACCTTGTCAAAAAATCTTAGCCTTCTCTGAGCACATGTTGCCCGTTGACGAGGGTAGGCTCTGTGCAGTACACAGGACTAAGTGAGCCCAATAATCTGTCACTATTAGCTCTTCGACAAAGATAGCAACAATGTATGCAGATTTAAAGGAATAACTTGACAACTACAGGCACAAGCTACATCCTAACCTCAAGGTCCACATTTTTCACTAACATCTAAACTGCATCCTGTTTCACATTTAGAGGTTTAGCTTACCATCTGTGTCATGCCCAGCGGTCCAAGCAAATAACAACTCTAATTTCTTTTCAGAAACTACTAGTATAATGAAACCAATAGCATTAAGAAAACTCCATTAGATAAAAAAGTAAGATTGAAATGCTGGGTCTATATCACACACCAGAGTCCATGCATACCATCTGTGTCATGCGCATCGGTTCAAGCGTAGAGCCCCCTGCCCCTATATCACAGCCAGGGATAAAGTGTACCATCTGTATCTCTCCCAGAGGTCCAAGTGGTCCCTGAATCACACCCAAAGACAAGGGCACCATCTGTATCACATCCAGAGGTCCAAGCGACTAAACTACATTCACCTTCCCACGACTGCTGACTATCAAATAAAGGTGATCACCACCGCTGGCGCCCTGCCACTAATCAGCTAGAACACATAAATTAGGCAATGTGCCAAGTTTCAACAAGACAAATTACAAGAAATCAAAGACAAAATCAATTGTCTGGGTAAACAAATAAAGTTGTGTTTATCCGAAAAACATTCAGTGTTTAAATTCATTCGTAGAGGCTTAGGTAAAAATTCCCCTGTTTTTTCATCATATTGGCCCTACCTACCCTCTTTCCCATAGGGCCTAACCACCCTTGTTCTTTGATAAGTTTCTGTAAGTGGCAGGGCACTCAAGTTAGGTTTGTGTGCTTCTCCTAGTTTGCAATATACCAAACGCTGGGACTAAGGATCAGATTTAGGACCAGATGTAGGTAGTGAATTAGCAATCGCAAACGCCGAAATTTGCAGAATTTCCAGGTTTGCGATCATTATAACCCCCTGCGTAATGTAGAGGCAGAAACACTGAATCGCAAAATAAAGAATCGCTTAAGCCAATGGAATGAACCTAGTGATTCCTTATTTAACGAATATGCCACACCGACTCACTATTTAGTGTATTGCTAAATAAGGAATTGCTAAAAAAAAGTCGCAGAACAATGTACCTAAAATCGCTAATACCTATTCCATTAAAAACCGCTAAATAAGAGCCGCAAATTACCACTAACTCAAAGCAGATGGTAATCGGTGCACAGCATATAAACAGCCCCAGAATGCATCAGAGTGAACACAATGGCGACCCTCTATGTCATTGCAAGGTGGTTACGGATACATGCTGCAGCTCAAAGGATCTGGAGACAACAGGAATGCGTATACAGACTGAGCATCTCACTATTCCAAATCACAGAGGCAGAAATCCATCAGAGGAACAGGCTTCACCCACCACCATCCTGGACCTGATACGTGACCTGCGCCCACTCCTGGAGCACCAGACACTAAGGGTGCGCGCAATACCTCCACATGTGCAGGTCCTCTGTTGCCTGCACCTACTAGCATCCGGCAGTTACCAGGGGGTAATAGCTGTGGCTGGTGGTATCTCATAGAGTTGCCTGTCGCGCTTTTTCAACAAATTTCTGGATGGCATGATGCAAAGAATGCACCACTACATCAGGTTCCCCAGCACACAGGCGGAACTGTACACAACAAAGATTGACTTTTATCAGAAGGCACATGTAATAGGGTGCATTGACGGGACACACATACCAATATGCCCCCCTCGGCTACTTAGTACATCTACTGTAACCACAAATCAAAACATTTAATCAACATACATGTTATATGTGATGCGTCCCACATCATTACCGACATCGCTGCAAAATTTCCAGGGAGCACGCATGATTCCTACATCTTCAGTGGGATCTATACCCATCTTGCTGGGGGGGAGTTTGGAGAAGGATACCTGCTAGCTAAATAAATGTGACACACCCTGATGTATACCTTTGATTGATCTATTGCTGACTGCAAATAATCTTTCTTCCTTTAACACCTAGGTGATAGCGCATAAGCGGTGCGAGCATTCATCCTGACTCCATAACTCCACCCATCTACCCCAAGTGAAAGGCGATTCATGTTGCACATAAATCAACTCGGAATGTGGTGGAGCGTACATTCGGACTCCTCAAAAGCAGGTTCTATTGCCTCCAAAAAAGTGGAAGTGCACAGCAGTACCGCCCTCTGACCTACTGCAAAATAATAGCAACATGGGCCATGCTGCATAACCTGGCTACAAGGAAAGGAACACCTGTGGAACTTGCTGAATCAGAGGATGAGGGAGAGGATTGTCCACAGCCAAGCACAGTGCAGCAGGTGTCGCAGCAGCACCAGATGGAAGACACAGACGGGCTGAGATCACACACAACTATTTCTGAGTAATTAATGAAACAAAGCGAGTAACTGCAATAGTGTAACACTGTTTAATTGACCTTAAGTCATGTCAGGCAATAGGACAGCACACCGCCACACCATGAGTGCCTCACAGTGACTCAACAACCCCAACATGGCATAGATTATCCCCATGCAATGTTCACAATCCCATCATTATGTCAAATGGGTTACTTCACCCATCTACCAATGATAATTTTCTGTGCTCAATTACAGCACTGCTGCGTTCACTAGGCACACTGTCCTCCCTAGCGGTCTGTCCTGTGGCTGGCCCGTGCCTTCCTCTGCGCCTCCTGGACTCTTGTGATAGGGGGTGATACTGCTGCGGCTTGTTGTCTCCTCACTTTCACCCCATCCCCTGATCCTGTGGCAGCAATTTGCGTGGTCTGCAGCACCTGTCCCAGCGCCTTGCCCCACGGTCGCTTTCCATCTTGCTGCATAACAGCCTCTGACATGTCCCACATGCCCTCAGCCAAGGTGTTGTTGAAGCAGTATATGGCCTCCTTCATGTCGCGCATGTGTTTGTAGTTGGCCACCATCTGGAGTTGCATTGCCCTTATTTTTTTGCCTTGCAGGTGCTGCACTTTCAGTATCTTCCCCTCCAGACCTGCAAAGACACTGGACTCCTCTACCTCAGGACTGTGTGCCCTTGGTTGGCGTCTTCAGGCACCTGTGTTGATAAGCTCCATGGGGTACTGTGTTCCTGCTGTGTGTCCATCCTTATCCTGCTGGGTCTGTTGGCTCCCATGCTCTCCATCTCTGAGCCCTCCATATCCTTGCTCTCGGTGGTGGTGGTGGTGTTGGTGATGGTGGTGGTGGTGATGGTGGTTTGACCTCAGGAGGTGACAGGACATCCTCCTCCAGTGTGTTGTGCTCCCTAGGTGCCTCTTCTGTCTCCCCTCCTGCAGCCTGGCACGATGGCTCACCTGTGAATACAGAATGTCTATTTACTCACTAGTCTAGCAGCATTTGCCTTACAATAAATTTATTGACAGCCAATCTAACTGTCTGTCCTCCGCTTTCTTATCTACTGATGTGTGTGACATGCATTTAGGTTCAGTGGACTGACTGCTATGCTATTAGTTGATAGGGACTACATCTCCCATGATGTATTGCTGATTATTGGCAAAGCATGGACTGGAGTGGGATTCTTGCATGGAAATTGGGGATTAGGGTTAGGGAGGGGGCACAACATGCTATGCATGCATCTTACCTTGTCTGTTGGCTCCTGTGGCTGAACTGTCCACGTCTCCAATGCCACTCACTGTCTCCGGCTGGAGGGTGGACTCCACCATTTGTTCCAAGGCAGTCGGTGCAGGCGCTGTTGATGTCCCCCCACCTGTCTTTCTGGCTTGTTTGAACCTGTCAGCCACCCTCTCCTTGGCACGTTTGCAGAGATCATACCAGCGCTTCTTAAGTTCCTCTATTGAGCGCTGGGTGACGCCGATGGCATTTATTTTCTGCTAGATCACAAGCCATATTTTCCTTTTTTGCAATTCAGGAACGTGCAGCAATTTTATCCCAAACAGCTGGCCGTGATCCTTCACCACCTCCTCAACTAGTACCTCCAACTCCCTCTCACTGAACTTATGTTTTCTCTTCCTCTCTCCGGCATCCTTTCCCTTCTCCTGTGTGTCCAAGGTATTTTTGGTGTGTCAGCAAGGTGGTTGCTGTGCAGCTCCTGGGGTTTAGCTTCTACTGCCTGCCTCTCCCACAGCTTCAGGATCAGTGTGACTGCATTGGTGTGGCCACTTCCTGGTTGTGAGGTCATCAGGAAGCACAGGATTGGCTGATTCACAGATTTGCGATTTTTTTAAATACCAGATTCGCTAAATACCGATCCGGTAATAAGGAATCGCTAATGCTAAATTGGTAATAGGATTCTGTATTTATTTTAGAGGATATTACAGAATCACTATCTTTTAGCTATTTTTTAGCTACATCGGGAATTTAGAGTTCTTAATAGCGATTCAGTAAAAATCGCTATTAAGAACTCGCAATTTGGGTTTTACCTACATCTGACCCTTAGTCTCTTACCCATTGAAGGTGGCTTCAGGACGGACATCTGCCCTGAGGATTCAGCATAACTTCCAATCAATTGTAGAGTATGCTCACCGTTTTTGCTAAACACAGCAGCCAGGAGAGCAGGCAACAGAGTCAGGGTCTGAAGACTGACTCAAAGTACATTGATTTTGGCTGACATTTTATACATTACATGAAGCTTCAGTAAGTATTTTGAACATTCACTTGGAATCAGAAATCTGGGTTTAGTCGTGGGGGCATAAATTTGGTCATTTGATAAGAAGCAAAAGTGGATCTTGACCATGCATGGACATTAATGTAGGGCTAGCTGCCATCAAGGGGAGCATCTGATCACTGTGTGCAGAGTGCATGCTGTGTTCTGTTTGAGTGTTTCTAACTTAGTGTGGAATTTTACTTTATGGTGTTTTGGGAACACACACCCCTCCATGTTTTATTGGGATCAATCTCCTAGGCCCATTGTGGTGTTACTGTCTATCTATGGTATCCGTCTGCATTTTCCTGTTGGCACGTTTGTCTGAGGGTTACGTGTCACCCCATCTGTGATCTGTGAATCAGTCTCTTCAGGCCTATGTTGAAGGGTCTTCCTGACCACGCACTTCTCTTTTCAGATGAATTCAACAACAGTGATGCAAGCTCATTATTATACGTACATATATCATGATGTGCATTGATATAGTATTTTCAAATATTAGCAATGCTACTCCAATCTATGCTACTCAACCGTATGCCACTACACTGTATGCTAATCCACAGTACATCACTCCACTCTGCGCTACTACACTCTACACTACTTCACTGTATGCTGTTGCTGGGGTATGAATTTACTGTAAAAATTTAAAGACAAGAGGCATTTGGCAAAACAATACAAGTTGGTTTATTAAAATGCGGCCGCCGGAGATTTTTAACCGGATAAGGTCTGAAGACAGTCTCTACTTGTTCAGGAGGTACAATAAACTGATCTGGCATTATTGGCCTAGTCATAAACATCAAGTACAACCATTTGATAGGGGGGACAGAGGTGGCTCTCGACTCTGGGGAGAGCTAGTGTTGGCCAGTGTGATTGCATCTAGATGTCCAGCATGGGTAGCACGTGATCACTACTTCTGGTCTGTATGCTGTGTCCTGATTGGCTGGGTTCATAACTGTATGTGGCATTCTCTTTGAAAACATGTGCCTTTGGTCAAACGTGTTTTATTTGGGTCGATTTCCTGGGATTTGTTTGTGGTGTAACTGCCTAATTGTGGGATGGATCAGGGTTTTCCCTGATTGCATATGCGCCTTTGTGCTGAGTGTAACCCCACAGAGACCTGTCAATCGGTAGGCTCGGGTTTGGGTAGCAGGGCCTGTCTGACCATGTATCTCTAACTCAGCAATGAAGAGGAGGTCTTCTTGGGTGAGTCTGACTGCAATTAAATGAGTTTTGTAGAATGTGTACAATTAACATGGTGGTCATTGACATCAATTTTAATGAGATCCTCAGTATTGTGCGTACATTGATATTATGTTTACTGTCATTGATATTGTTATGAGTGCATAGATCATGGCATACATTGACCTAGTTTCTACTGGTATGGACATTGTTATGTGTGCATAGATTTTGGCACACATTGACATTATTTATACTGGTATTGACATTGTTATGCTAGCGCATTTGACGATATGCATCGACATTGCATTTATTGGTATAGCTTTACTCTTGCCTGTATATATTATGGTGTGTAACAACATCATATTCATGGATATTAACATTCCCCTTCCAATTAAATTTTCAACTACTTCATCCCCCTCACATGTCTTTATTCTAGACTGTGTGTTGCTGTATTGTTTGTTATCCTGTCACTATCTATTTGCATTCTACCTAATTAGGGGATTGCATTTTTACAGCAGAAACCCCCATTTGTAGGAAACCACACAACTGTAGTATACCAATGAAAACTGGAAATAGTGACATGAATAATTTGGGCAACCATAGGGGGATCCAAGTAAAAATACTATGAAACCAGTTCTGCTCAGGGGCACCTCCCTCCTTCTTCTTGCCAGCTTGTAGACAACGCAGTGCTTGGAGGGCAAGAGCGAAAATGCTGTGCTTGAGATGATTTCCGGGGATAAAGTACAACAGAAAGCGCAAATCTTGGCACCCCCTGCGTCCATCGCAGTCATCAAGTGCAACACGTATAGATGTTGCATCACCATAAGACGGATGGCTCTCAGTTCTTCCTTGATAGCTTTGAGGACAAGCTCAGTGTTGTTAATAATTTTTTACTTATATCCCACCTGGTTATTTTTAATTAGCAGGCATTCGCCTTCATCTATATGGTGAAGAAGGGTATAAACCCTCCTGCATTTACTTGAGTCTCTGAAAACAGTCTAAGTTCTACTGAAATGTCCTTGTACTGAGCCCAGCCAAAATAATTAGCAGTTCTTCTTTGAGCCTAATGCAACAGAGTTGTTTTCCTCTGTAGCGGATGTTGAGAGAAATTAGACGGATCTTCACTAGGGATAGTCAGGGAGACAGGGCTGTGTTGAAAAGGATTCTTGTGCACTTCAGAGAGTTGCTTTGAAGTCACCCCTACATCAAGAAATGGTTGTAAGACCTTGTAAGAGCTTTGCTGGAGTAAAGACTGCTGTGCTGTAAGGACTGCCACTCTGCCTTGATTGACTAGTCTGAGGAACTGCTTCTCTACTTTGCTGAGCTGCGCTGCTGCCTCTTGAACTCTGCCCTGCTGAAGACAAGGACTGGACCCATCTCACGTGAACCCAGAGTGAACCCAAGGGTTTTATGGCTTTCCTCCTGTTTCTGAAGTCTCAGGTACACAAAAGACTTCCTGCAATCCTGGAGGTGCTCCTGGATTCTGCCTTATGTGAGTCCTACCCTTGCCTGAGGTGCCCCACTAGCCCTGAGAATCAGAAGTGAGTTTTGTAGCTGTTTTGCTACAAAACCAATGTCTCTTCACCACTCCGCCAGTCAGAATCACTGCATCGCTCTTGGATGCAGACAGAGAGGCTGTTTGACAACATTGGTTCCACGGCCTGCGCAGCCCGAAAACATTCTGCATGGCTCAACGACTACGCAGTGCATTCATCTCTACGGAGCTTGATGACGATGTGGGAACCCACTGTATGAATCGGAACTGACGCATCGTGCTCTTGAGGTCAACGATTGCTCCATCCAAGGTATTTTTTCAGCAGAATCTGCATGAGTCTCATAGCTGGCCTGCCCTCCATTGCAGTCAGCCTGAACTTTGTATTTGTACTGGTCCCTCGCAACCTCAAGTAACCTTTTGACCGCTAGTGACTTCTATGCACTATATTTGCATTTATTCTTTAAAAATTCAGATCTGTACTTCTACTGATTGGATTTTTTTCATTTTGGTCATGCTTTACTCAGATCAATATTCTCTAGGTCTATAAATCTGTGCGGAGTCTTTTTATGGTGCATTCATCGTGTTACTCTGTCTGTGTTGCACAAATACTTAGCACATTGCCTCTTAAGTTAATCCTGTCTCCTCTGTGTCAAGTTACCTGAGAGTGAGCACAGGTTAACTTAAAGTGTGTATCTATCTTTCCCTGACTAGGATTGTTGTCTCTATGTGTACAGGTTGCAAACATCTGCCAAATAGAGACCCATCATTTCTGACACAGATGTTATGCAATATAGTACATACAAAAATAATCTTGGAGGCCATAGGTGGTGAAGTCTTCCGTCTGATTTGTCCAAGCAACAGAAACCCAAACATTCGCTCCACAACATTTTGGGGTTTTGCTCAGAGCTGAATTGTAATTTTTCTGCCCAGTCATCTGGGGATTTTGAAATAGGGTCATAAACCATGGCTACACACCATATCTTTGCTCAACTGAAAGGTGGAGCAAGACAGCAGTCAGTGATTTAGCACATTGGTACTTAGACATAACTATGTGTGTTATATATGCAGGAAAAATCCTACACATTTCTTTAACTTTTAATTGTAAATGTAAATGTATTGCGACTTATATAGCGCACGTATCACCCGAAGGCATCAAGGCGCTTGCCTTGGGAACCCGTCCTGGCTTTTTCCCTGTGAGATAACCCCTACTGGGCATCCCCAAGGTGAAAGCCAGGCATCCCGCAGCGGGTGGGCCGCCGTAGTGGAGATTAAGCAAGCTATTGCCCAGAGTTGCAGCGTGGGACCCCATGATTAGAGTAGGCACCGAGGTGAGAATTATCAAGTCCGTGGACATTATTGGGCTCAGGACCCTGCTGCGTCGGGAATTGAACCCTGGTCCCGGGTCAGACCTCTGCATCAGGGTCTGCCGCTCTAATCAGTGAGCAACACTCCTCCACTTAATATGTCTTATGAAATGTTGACCATTGTTTTACACATGTATGTACACCATATATCTCTACTTATATACTGTGATTCTCACATCATTTATTTAGCAGGTGACGGTTAAAAATGTTGTTTGTCCCCACACTATGATACCTTACCTTTGTTTTATTTCTCCTAGGTTATTTCCTAGTGTATTACATATTTCAGAGTCTATTTAGTCATTCTGTCAGTGTTACAGTGATGGACTGAGAATCAGGAAATGTAGCCAACTTGAGACACTAACTTATTCATCTATAACATTGCTGAATTATGTCAATCGGGCTTAATATCGACGTATATATTTGGACCTTGAATGTTGGAATGCCTAGGAATTAGCTGCACTTTGATCTTTAGGTATCACATATGTTGCTAGAGTACATATTTATACAGGATTTGATACTACACTTACAGTGCATGACATACATGGATTTTAGATGTCCTTTGTCAATTTGTGCTCCTGATATTTTGATCAACTTACAGATATACTGCCATGTGGGACTTATATGCTTAGGATCACAAAATTTGTTAATGACCGTTATTTTAGTGGGAAATTTACAACTAATCCAGACTTGAAACACCATTGCATATGCACACATCCAATATTTAACCTTTCTTTTTATATTGATAATAATTGTGGGCCACGTGATTTATCAGTTGATGTGTTCGACATTGCAGAAACTGTGGTTCTGTCCATTGACACAGTGGGATATGACACAATACTTCTCAGTGTGGGATTTTTCATATTTCATTGCAGAATAAGTTAGGGAATCATACACTGGGACATCATTGGCTACATGTTAGAGTAAGATACTACCACTATATGCGCACAATCCAGACATAAACACAAAGATGGCTATTATGTCATACTTGGCAACTTATTTTTTGGTATATTGAATAGTTTTCCTTTCGTTACCAATGAGTAGGCCATTCCCTTATCTGCCATTCTGAAACTGCTCATTAATGGTACTATGATGGAAGCTGCATCTTGTGCATTTACTAAAAAATTTTACAAGGACATTCCATGATGCTCCACTATTGCCCGTACATTTATGGATTAATTCTGTTTGCAGTTTCTGTACAGGTGCGATGTGACTGCAGGGGGCACACATTGCACATGTGTGCTGTCAAAGGCACCCAGCACAGGAGGGCATCCTCAGTGTTGTAGAAGCTTTGCTTGTTGTCCAGTTGGTGTTGTGTAGTTTTGGGGAACAGAAGAGACTAGGGTGTTAGTTTTATGATTGCATCCAACCCAGATAGGAGAAGTGGAGAATATTCTCCCTTTGAAATGCCTGCCAATCTGGCCGATGTGACTTGGAAGGATCCTGAGGCCAACATGTGAAGTAGGGACATCAGTTTTACATGTGGTGGAATGGCATTGGTCTTTCCAGCTGCTGAATGGACAATTGATGTTATCTTCTCCAGAAATTCCATGATGGACTCCCTCTTCAGTCTGTAAAACGGTATGACCTCCTCCTCCCTGAAGTGATCGAGGGATATGCTTTGACGGGAAACAATCTCCTTTCTCATTCACTGCCTACATGGTTGTTCTACCTACTCCCAGATACAGTATAACAACCTCCATGGAGTAGTGGAGCTTCGTAGTGTGTACTATGATGTTGAGATTTTTGTACTAAAGCCACTGCATCATTCCCTATGCCTGGTTTGCCGATGCGCAGAAATTCTGATGCATTGCTGTCACCGTAGGGAACACAGGGGCACATTAACAAGATGTGCGTTGATAAACGCACATCGCATATTTCCATATCGCCGGCTATCGCCGGATTTAATCGCCGGATTTAATCGCCGTGATAGCGCGTAATTATTAACGCGCAACAAGTAGGCGAAATTAAATCTGGCGATAGTCGGCAATAGGGAACATTAGCCCATAAAAACAAGCGTTGTTTTCACGCGCTAATCTGTGCCTTGATACTATGGGGGGTGGATTTAGCTTTATGATCCACACCCCCATGTTATCAATGTCTAACACCTGATCAAAGCAGGCGTTGGGAGACCTGCGATAAACGAGTATATCGCAGGTCTCCTTCTCCCAACGCCTGCCTTGCTAATAGGGTATTACCACCTCCAACCACATTTTACAAACTCGCTAACGCATTTATCGCGGGCTTGGTAATATGCCCCACAGTGATATAATGTTAAATATTACTGTGTTATATTTGTGTTGGATTTTGCATGGGAACGCCTACATTGAATATATTAATTTCAGAGTGAAGCAGCTGGTTTTAGCATAGAATTTCACAATGCAATCGCAAAACACGACACATTTGTGATCTTGCGTTATTTCTCAAATATGACTTATTGCTTGCGTTGCCTTTGTATCACACTACATAACACAAGGCTGATGCAACCCCTTGATAAATATGCACCTATTTTCAATCGAGAGACAAGATTTAGTGCAGACGCTCACACACTCCTACATGACGCTGCATCAGGTAAAGTGCAGCAAACACAAGTGTTGATTAATTATACTTTTTAAAATTCCATATGTGATTAAAAAGCAGGCCCATTTCAGCTATTCACTTGCAGATTCTACATGTGGTAACTGTATGCTAGTATCTTAATTATCATAATGTCCAGCTGCCGAGTTTAGGGCACACAAGGTAGAGTATTGTTATTCAGGTCTGCAATGACTGCAGCTGTTTGGTTCCATGTCGATGGCGCAAATATTGAGACAGCCAGTAAGGTAGTTGATAGGAAAGCTGTTCATTTTTTAAACATGTTTTCTAGTTTGCTAAAGAAAAAGTAGAGGAGATGCGCTAGCTTCAAATAGACCTACCGAGGACAGTATTACAACAAAATAAAATTTCAGTTGTCGTAAAATTTTCAGTTTTGTTTTCATGGCAGATGTAAATTCACGATTATTGCCATTATATTTCTAGAAAAAAGGACCATAGGAACATAAAAATCAACATACAACTGAGTCCTTGACAGTTTCCCGATGGCAGCTGCAAAATATTAATCCACCTAGAAATGGCAGTTATTTTATTCTGAAAATGAAGCCCGTCCCCTACAAACTTTCATGCATGCCAGTAATTTATTTGAAAGTCACATTTTGTTCTCTGATTGATCGTGTTTCCCTAGTATTCTGCCATAGTTACCTTTCAATAAATCACGGTGACATTACCTTTTAAAACAAAACAATTTCTATGGGCTTTATCATTTAATCAACACATTTTTGAGCAATGAATTGGCTACTGTACTGCCCAAAATTTTTAAAAGATGTGTTTTCTTTTCATGTTGGGTGATCTATTATATATGCAGATAGGGTCCTTCATTTTTTTTACTTTGAAATCTTCCAAGATGATTTGGAAAATTGTAGTTAATTTGTAAGACCCAACTAAATGGCGCTTCAATGATTCACAGCTAAATTCAAGTTTAGCAACGAACTTAACCCAAAAAATAATTTCTATATAGAAACCAATTACCACATTTTGGTTGCACAGTCACCCATTTTTTGACCATCTTAAACTTAGATATATACATTTATGAGGAATAAACACGATAATGCACAAGGCTGTATCTTTAAATTTCCCACACGATGTGGCCCCTTGAGAAAGGAGATGGTAAAAGATAATAAACAGCAAAAGTTGGACTCAGAAACATCAAGTGTCACCTTCTCTGATGTTGAATTGGTTTGATTAGTTCGAATGAAAGCAAAGCAGCTTATCCCAGACAAAATTTATTTTTAGATCAATACCTGTTCTAAGCCATAGATGCCATGATTAATATTTGATACTCCATGTTGCTGCTCCGTCACCACAAATGGAGCTCCTGTTTTGGGAATATTGTGATACTTCTCCCCTACAGGTTAATGAAAACGTGTTTCTGAGAAGGCCTCTGAGTGCACCTCAGGTCCAAGCCACATTTCTTTGCCATTCGCTTTGGGAGGGAGGGCGAGGGGTGAGAGAAAAGTAGACCAAAAATTGTTTGTGTGTGTGTAAAAGGCCGCTTTATTAGGAAACAGGTGCACATTACAAAATACAACCTCGGCAAACGCCTTACAAAACTAAACCTCACTAAATAAATAAATAACTAACCAAACGGGCCCCCAACCCCCAACCCCTACATATTTGGGCCCTCCCCACAATACATCAATAACATTATAACATCATTATACATTACGTCATGATAAAACATTACATCATCAATCAACATTACGTCATAAATATAAAACATACGTCATCAATAAACTTTATTCATCAAACCACAACTGAATTAACATTTGTCATGTCCTCCGTAATCATCGATCCTGCCTGACCCTGCACTCCTGCAGAATACCCCTTTTCAAAACTGAACGGTCAAACCATGACCAACCTGCCCCGGCCCCAGTCCCAGAAAATTCTAACGAACTTACAACCAACAATCAACCTAAAACCGAACTGATACACCACGACCCCGCACTGCACCTGCTCCTAGCGACAAATACAAATACAAGAAACAACCCCTGCACACCGGTAACCCATAAAACAGCCTTTTGAAAAAGAAAAATTCTCAAAAAGGTGAGAAAAAACGAGGGAGCGAGGGTAATAAAGTACTACAGAAAACAGGGAGGGAGGGAGGGACAAAAAGTTAAAGCACCTAGCCACCAGGTCACCAAACCTAAAATGGTGGCAGATAGCGGGAAAGGTGGAATTTATACTTGGGCTGGCTGGTCCTACTAGACCAGCCCAAAACTAGAACATTCTGGCAACTTCTGGAAATAACCCCTCGCAGCCCTCCCAAACCGCCCGGGGGAGGAGACCTCCCTTCGGTCGGCTCCCTCCCCCAAGCCCCCCTTGGGAGGGAGGGCGAGGGGTGAGAGAAAAGTAGACCAAAAATTGTTTGTGTGTGTGTAAAAGGCCGCTTTATTAGGAAACAGGTGCACATTACAAAATACAACCTCGGCAAACGCCTTACAAAACTAAACCTCACTAAATAAATAAATAACTAACCAAACGGGCCCCCAACCCCCAACCCCTACATATTTGGGCCCTCCCCACAATACATCAATAACATTATAACATCATTATACATTACGTCATGATAAAACATTACATCATCAATCAACATTACGTCATAAATATAAAACATACGTCATCAATAAACTTTATTCATCAAACCACAACTGAATTAACATTTGTCATGTCCTCCGTAATCATCGATCCTGCCTGACCCTGCACTCCTGCAGAATACCCCTTTTCAAAACTGAACGGTCAAACCATGACCAACCTGCCCCGGCCCCAGTCCCAGAAAATTCTAACGAACTTACAACCAACAATCAACCTAAAACCGAACTGATACACCACGACCCCGCCACCCAGAAAGGTAGGCAAGTGGGGGGGGGGTGAACACACGGAGCCTTCCTTTCTGCCCCCCAACCGCGTAGCGAACGGAAAGATAATGGGAATCAACGCTGCATGGCCAAAGCCCGTGCTAACACCTCACGAAGCTCTAAAAGATAAAGGTCCATACCCACACGTGACAAATGTACTCCGTCATCCCGGAAAAACTCTACCGATTCAAATTTTATGTCCCTGTGCGATATCCTGCTGAAACCGTGGCCCCTGCAGCAACGAGACACCTCCGAATTCACCTTCTTCCTCGCCCGATCCACGGCCCTGGGGTTCACAGCCCCTCTCCATGTCCTACGCGGTATCAACTCTGTCCAAAACACATGGCACCCAGACCAGAGTTCCTTAAGGAGGCCTAAATCCCGTTTCATAGCCCGCAGTAAGACAACCCCTTTTGTGGCACAAAGATCATTTTCACCCAAATGAATGACCAAAATATCCGGGCATAAACCGCCCACCATGTTACTGTTTAAACAAGGGATTAACTCTCTCCAGAGCATCCCACCTTTACCCTTCCATACAATATTGAACATACGATCATTAAAGCCGAGTTGTTCTCCAAAGTAGCTCCGTGCCGCCTGGACTCTGGCCCATTTAACGAAGGAATGCCCCACTATCCAGACCGTGACCACTGGCGATCGAGGCCCAGCAACGGATCCTGAAAGAGAAAACACAATTAGAACACATGTCTAGGCTGAGAACGCCTGCGCGTCTTCTGCCGGGCTCCGCACATAGCGCCTGAAACAATTAGAAGACCAGCGCCCCAACCTCATAATATCCATCTCCGTCCAACCTCTGTGAAAGGCCTCCGTGGCTGCACCTATACGAAAAGAATGAGTACCATATAAACTACTATCAAGCCCAATGTGTTGCAGGGCTTTACGGAGAACCATCCGTAACTGATAAGATGTGACAGGTGAACCATTAATGTGTTGGAATACGAGGGCTTCATCCGTGCCCCCACACAATGAACGCCAGCGCCGCGCCAGCAATAAAGGGCAAGTGAGCTTTGGGTCGCGCGCTTGTAACCAAACCCCTTTACCTTTACCCGTTTGATCAGTTTTGGAACTGGATAACCAAACATGAACACCTTCATCATAACAAAAAACATCTCTCCAGTGTAAACCACCCTTATGCTTGGTCCCCAACAACTCCGAGACCCTAAAAGCTCCAAAAAACATAAACGCCATGAGCATGGAAAAAACACACGCCTCAAAATCATCTGAACATACCAAAGGTAAGACTGTAATTAGCCTAGCCAGCATTTGCCAGGATAATGGAGCCCTAGATCGAACAACATGCCCCTGTTCCCTGGCCCAACCCTCAAGCATCCTCCTGCCTATTTCCCCCGCTGACGGGGTGTAACCCCACAATAACTGTCCCATAAAAGCAATACCTGCTAGTTTCCCCGCTATAGTCACTTTAGTGAGGCCCTTATCCATGAGGTCTAGTATAAAATTAACGACATCCTCTGACCGCTGCGACAGATCCTCCCGTCTGACAGCTCCAGACTCCAAGAATTCCCTCCAGGCCAAGGAATAAGCCGTACGTGTGGACACAGATAAGGAACCTACCACCAATTGTACGACCCTACTTCTCCTACACGCCACAGATGAGTCGGCATCCGAGTCGGGAATCTGTCTGCATCCCTCGCCAGTCCACGGAATCTCCCCCACTGTGAACGAGACAAAGCATCCGCAATGTCATTGTCCACGCCAGGAATGTGTAAAGCACGAAAATGAATGTCGTGTTTCAAACAACCCAGAACGAAAACACTCATCAGTTTCAACACCTGTTCGTCTCTGGCAGATTGTCGGTTCACTATCTCCACAACAGCCATGTTATCCACACGAAACAAAACCTTCTTGTGTGCCAATTCCTCCCCCCACAGTGTCAAGGCCACCAAAAGAGGGAACAATTCCAAGAAAGTGATGCTGCGACCACCATTCAACCATTCATCCGGCCAACGTTCCGCGCACCATCTGCCATTCCAGAAAAGGCCAAAACCATCACTGCCAGCCGCGTCAGAAAACATCTGTACGTCCCACTGGAAATCAACGTCTCTGACCAAGGGGACACCATTGAAAGAGGCCAAAAAGAACTTCCACATTCTCAAATCCTCCTTTACACCAGCAGACAGGCGCACACGATGATGAGGTAAGTGGTGTCCAGCTAACGCCCTACCTAGTCTCCTACAAAAAGTTCTACCTGCTCTCACCACCCTACAAGCAAAATTCAAATGACCCAATAGCACTTGAATCTCCTTCACCAAAACTTTCTTTTTGGCCAACATTGACTCTAGCAGTTGCACCATGTTGCTCCTTTTATCCTCAGGCAAGCGAGCAGACATGAGGACAGAATCAATTTCGATACCCAAGAAGGAAAGGACCGTACTGGGGCCCACTGTCTTTTCCGGAGCTAAAGGAACTCCGAGATCCTCCATGAGCCCATGGAATGTGTCCAGAGCTGTCTGGCACTCCGCGGAGCCCGGGGATCCAACAAAGAAAAAGTCGTCAAGGTAATGTGTCACCAGGGAATGACCAGTCCGATTTGAAAAATACCACTGTAAGAAAGTGCTAAAACATTCAAACAGCGCACATGATATTGAGCAGCCCATAGGTAGAGCTTTGTCCACATACCAGTTACCACCGAACTGTATACCAAGAAGGCACCAATCCTCAGGGTGGACAGGCAACAGGCGGAAGGCAGATTTTATGTCACACTTGGCCATTTCAGCGGCTACACCCGCTGTCACAACTAGTGACATGGCCACATCAACAGAAGAGTAGGAGACCGACACAACCTCCGGGTCAATAAAATCGTTAACTGAGGATCCTTCCGGCCATGATAGATGTTGAATGAGTCTGAACTGGCCTGCCTCTTTCTTAGGGACAACCCCGACTGGAGAAACAATCAAATTGAGTAACGGCCAGTCTGTGAACGGGCCAGCCATCCTACCCTCCTGAACCTCCCTAGCAAGTTTGTCTTGGACAACTGCGGTATGTTCCAAAGCCGATTTCAAATTGGCAGACCATCTCCTTTCCCGGGATCCTAAGTAACCCAGTCGGAAACCAAACTGAAAACCGTCTAATAACTTCGTTTTTGCAGACTCATCTTCATAACCTTGTAAGGCAATCCGTAACCTGTCCAGTTTAACCGGAGTACGAGCCTTTGGCCCCAGAACCCTTAGCACCTCTGGATCCCCGACCCCTTGGGTTGGAATTACCTGATCCTGACTGCTTCCCCTGGTGGCTGCCCGAAGGCTCGTTGTCCCAACATTTGGATAACGGGTGTTTCCTCCCGCAACCTGAACACTCATGCCTGAATTTACAGTACTCCCTAATACAGGATCCCCTATTGAATTCCCAACAGAAACCCGACTCTGCTTGAGTGTTAGAGTTGGATCCCACCCCTCCCCGGGTGGGCTTCCCCTGAAAGGGCCGGTACACTAGAGGTAAACCACTGGCGGTGAAAACAGTCTTCCCCCCAGCCGATGACCCCATTGTGTGTTGCCATAAATCATTATCAAGCTCACCCCATTTCGCCTCAGGGTCCCACGCCATCCTGGCCCTGAATTCCTCGTCGTATTGAGACCAGGCAAAACCACCCCCGGTGATCTGAGCTTTACGAATCACATCCAGGTACTTAAACAGGGAAACGCTGCGCTCAGGGAACTTTTCACAGTACACACTGGCATAAATCAAAAACGCAGCTGTCCAATTTTCAATATTTAAAGGCACTTTCGGGCGTTTAGCCAACTCAAATTCTTCCTCTTTAGAGCCCTCCTTAGACCGGAATTCTCGATGGAGAAGCTTAAGGAGCTCCACGTACTCACCATTCCAAATTCTTTCTTTAGTACTAAGCATCAAGTGAGCACCCAGAGGCTTCGTCACCCCCATGTATGGCAATTTTTTGATTTTCAACTCTTTGCTAGCCACTGGCTCTTTAACAATGCTGAAAGCACCAGCTATAACACCACTGTCCGTCTTGTCTGTAACTTTGCTGGAAGCACCAGCCATAACACCACTGTCCACTGTCACTGTAACGTTGCTGGAAGCACCAGCCATAACTTTGTCTGTAACGTTGCTGGAAGCACCAGCTATAACACCACTGTCCCCTTGTTGAGGAATTGTGCTGGAAGCACCAGCTATAACATCACTGTCCCCATGTTGAGGAACTTTGCTGGAAGCACCAGCTATAACACCACTGTCCCCTTGTTGTGTAACTTTGCTGGAAGCACCAGCTATACCACAGTCCCCTTTATTTTGTAAAAACAGATCGTCAGTACCCACTGCAGTGTCTTTGACATAACGACCTTTAACCAAACGGCCATCCGTAATGACCACATCAAGTTCACCACCGGTACCCACTGACACCATAACAGGTTTGGCCTGTGGGACCGTTTGCTCACCTTGTAACAGAGAGACAGCTCTCGATGGCTCCGCCCGTGGCGCCGAGGACAATGCATCCGGTCTCCGAGGTGCCCTACCCGATGGGCCGCGCTCTCTTCTCCCCTGCAGTTGCCTCTGGACCACTGGAGCCTGTAAAACACTATGAGAGGAATGAGAGGGCACCCCCCCCTCAAAATCCCGCAGTTCACCTTCTTCGGGACTCTCCTCGTCATAGTCCAACACCACTGAGTCCACACTAGTATGCATCATATCACCACGGGTCTTACCTAACCCGGTATCAACCACAGTACATTTTAAAGATTTCGAAACTCCAGGTGGGGGAGCAGACTGTACACGCCTGTACCTCCCTGGGCGCTGACTCTGTTGCTCCATAGCCGCCGGCAAGGCCTGCCACCTATACCTGCTACTCGTTGGGGCCAGCGGGATCACGCCAGACCCTCGTGTGCTGGCCGCGTCGGGTTCCCTCGGTGGAACAGAGAGGGCCGCGCTAGGCACTCCCCTCACTTCCCCTTGGCGAAAATGGACTGGACTGCGCCCTGCCAAGTCTGGAACGCCGCGCCTAACCTCGTCCTGAAAAGAAAAAGTTTGGACTGGTGTGCTAGGGTTCCTACCATCCACAGACCAACCATACACATTCTCCCTTCGAGTCGAATCAACAACCCTCCTCTGACCTCTCTCCAAAGAACGGCCTCGCGCGTCATGCCTCAATAGAACCACCGGAATCGGGGAACCACCTACCACCTCGTCGTTGTCACTATGATCCAAATTATCAGGTGCCGAAAAGGAAGCGCGACTAACAGCTCTAGGGGCTGAGTCCTGGCCTACTAAATCCCTCTGAAAAGTACGATGTGCCAAGCCCGCCGCGCCAAAATGTTCCCAGCCTGGAGAACCACACATGAAAAACGGACCCCCAGAGGCCCCAGATAAGTGCGGAGCTGTACTCCTGGGTCCTTGTATAGGCCCGCCACTCACCTGACCAAAACCTCTATCGGGGCCTAACAAAGTGCCCTGAAAGCTAAACCCCGCTGCATTCATGGCCCCAGGAGCCGGAAAACCACCCATGCCCATTCCGGTCGTGCCAACAACCGCAGGACCCACACCAAAAGCAATCTGACGATTCTGTAATCCCGATTGAAATGGGCCACCCCTCAAACATGGAACACCCCTACCTTCAGCTCGAAAACTTTCACCCTGATCCAAACCAGTCATCGCACCACCAAACGAAACATTGACGCCCATTTGGGCCCATTCGCCCTCACCTCGAGAGCCACCGCCCCCAGAAACCCTCTCGCCAGTCGCCGATCCCGGGGTAGAAAACAATAACGGACTCCCCACATTGCCACCAAAATCAACCGCTCCCGCGACAGCCTCTTGAGCCACAACCTGTACACCAGACGATAAAACAGTACTGGATCCCACCAATCCCCCCTCATGGCCCTCCCCAACTCGAACATTGAGCGGAAAACGACCTAAAGGAGTTAACAATCGTTGACCATCGTCAGGGGCGAACTGAGTCTCACCAACCACCAAACTGTCCTCCTGGGCCCCAAGGGCAACCTGGTCCCGGACGGAGTCCTGCAACACAAATTGCACCGAGCTCCTGCGACCTCCGCGCACGGGAACACCGTCCGCAGACTGTCCCCGCCGCTCAAAAAGCGGATCCGAGGCGGAGCGTTTCTTGCTACCTCCCCGGCCACTCTTGCCCCCTTTCTTCGACCCCTGCCCCCGTCCCGCCTTTAACGGAAAGTCTCCGGTACCAGAAGCAACGAGAAGCTGAAGCGGCGGGACTTGTGAAGGAACACCCGTCCCCCCACTTAACATGCCCGGGGCCTCCGGAGCCTCCGAAGCACCGGGCTCCCCCCGAGTCGACCTTTGCGGGACCGGCTTCCTAGACCGGGAGCGGCCCCTCTCGCTTACCTGACTCGGCCGTCTCCTCTTCGGCGACGAACACGCCATTACTGCGGCCACAACACCGGCAGAGGCCTGGCGGTGAGGCCTATCCTGTCCACCTCCCGCGAGCAAGTCCAAACGACCGGCATCAGCCAATAAACGCATCGCCTCCAGAACTCGTGCGTCTTCCATTACTAAGCTCAAAGTAATATCGCTACAGGCAAAGAATGAAAAAGAAACGCCCACACACAAGATACTCTCACAAAAAGTTAAAGCACCTAGCCACCAGGTCACCAAACCTAAAATGGTGGCAGATAGCGGGAAAGGTGGAATTTATACTTGGGCTGGCTGGTCCTACTAGACCAGCCCAAAACTAGAACATTCTGGCAACTTCTGGAAATAACCCCTCGCAGCCCTCCCAAACCGCCCGGGGGAGGAGACCTCCCTTCGGTCGGCTCCCTCCCCCAAGCCCCCCTTAGGCCAACTGAATCTGGAAGACCGTATTAGGCTAGCACTGCTCATGTGGTGGAATCAAATCTGATCTACACATGAAACTCTCATAATTGAGGAGATTATCAATGATTGTCTACATCTTAATAATGCCCAAAGCATTCAGTGGCTGAGATCTGTAAGCGAACGTGGGGGCATATTATCAAGACAGGCGATAAAATTATCGCCTTCACATCTAACATGGGCTTCGATTGGAATTCCATAGAGCATATTATCAAGCCCATTATCGCCGCTTTATCTGCAGTTTTTTGCTGATAAAGCGGCGATAATTTTATCTCCTGTCTTGATAATGTGCCCGAATATACCTTGTTAGGCAGATCGGATTGTTTCCTCAGCCCACAGGATATCACCATTGTTTCTAAAAATTAATTAAAGCTAGATTTTATAACTATATGGAGACGGGACAGAGAAAGCTTAGTGACTGAAAAGAAAAGGGTGACTGTTACTATTACTTCCATTGGTAACCACTAATTCGATGGATCACTATCTTCTGTTGCCCCCTTTTTTCTAAAAAACGTATATTCCTTGCCAGGGTTAATCCAGTTTAGGCAGCCCCCCCCCCCCCCCTTTCACAGGCAGGCTATTTTAACACTACCAGACATTCTATCGGATAAGGATTAGTTTCAACATAGCTCTCTTCTTGGTGTCTCATCCCAGCCATGTATAACATGAGTCTGACCACGAACAACACTGCTGAGACTCATGAATATAAGAAGGTGCAGGCCTGCCAGCTACTACAAATAGAATACATTTGTGTGATGGTCTATACGTTTATCTCTGCAGCTGTAAGAATGAGGAATTTGGTGGGGAAATTAGTCTTTTAATGATGACCTATTTATGGAGATTTGGAGCATTTCTTTTAATGTTATTCTGTTTACATTCATAGTAGTCACTGTACGATCTAAACCGTTAATCTCTGCCCCTTGAATGACTGAAATACTGAACATTCACACCTTATGGTGTTTTAATCTCTGTATGTATTCGTTTTTAGAAAAAATGCAATTGTAGTGATATACTGTATAGCAATAGTTTTCATGTATGATGTCTTTTATGATTTTATAACCAAATGAAGATTGAGTTGATTATGATGATGATGAGACCAATATCGGTTATTGATAAAAATGCAGGGAACAAAGACAAGAGGAACAGGATGCCCAAGTGGCATAACCAGAAAATGGAGAGGACACAAGTTGATCAACACAAAGGAATATGAGCAGAAAAGACAAGTTCTGGCAAAGAGTCCAACCAGGGTGCAAAACCTGAGATGCAAAAAAATCCCTCCCAGACTATTGTCAACTTATCTTCACATGCTCTAACTGAAAAAATGAAACACCCAAGAATTGGGTTTCCCATAGTATACATGAAAAGCATTTCACTGTTTTGGAGTACCCATTGACATTTTCGAACCGTGCAGCAAGAAAAAAAGTCAGACATTCTACCAATCTAGACCCACTAGAATACGTTCTTTAAGATTAAGGGGCTCAATACAATGTTGGGCAGAATAACTCCACCCGACACCGTCTCGGTCATGGGACCGACACCTGGTCAGCAGTCCCGACCGACACCCGGTCAACGGTCCTGACCGCCCCCCTATGATGCGACCAGACATTGATCAACAGGGGGTAGGTGCCCCCTTAGCCTCCAAACTGGAGGCTGTGCACCAAAGGTGGGCCTGCTGCTGACCCCTAAAGATGCTTTCAGACAGGCATGGAAACCATGTGAGAAACCGTCATTGTAATCTCAAGGGTGGAATGGCCCACCCTTGAGATTACTTGCGGCGTTCCGACTAGTGGAAAGACTCTCCAAGCCCCTCGGAAGCCAGACGGAATGATCGGTTAGTATCCTTACCGACTGTTTCCATCTAAATGAAGCGGATAGAAAGGAATCTAACAGCCCCTTTAAGAAGCGGCCATAAAGTCTCCGACCGTGGGACGGAGCCTTTTACGGCCACATTGTAATCGGGCCTAGAGTGACCATGTAAGCTTCTGAAAGACATTGAACCATTTTTGCAATCTGGAGCAAGAATTTCGTGTTAAAACTGGGACTTATGGTGAAAGCGAGGTATTATTTGATTTAGACATTGATCCAAGTGTTAATATTGAGAGTGGGTTTAATGTTAAATGTAGCCTTACACCTAATCTGCCTGATATCAACGTTGACATTTTCTAAGTAGCGGTCGTGAAAGACCTTTGAACCTTGAGAGGATATTGTAGAGGTAATATAAATGACAAAATGAAAAAGGAGACTATTAGAGATTAGGTCACTGATGAAGGAATCATTATCAAACCCACCAATAAAGGAGGCAATGAAGTTCTTATGAGCAAATCTATTTTTATTGAGGTGGACTTGCGGCAAGTAAATGATTGAAAATATTATATCAATATCTCGAGACAGGATTGCCTGGACACAATACAACACATTTTCTTCACTTTGACAAACAGCAAGGACTGTGGGTTTTAGTAAACTAATCGACAATACATTTTTAAAGAAAGACAATCCTACTTTACTCACTATATATTTTTTCTCAAAAAAAGAACGCAAAAAAAACTTCCAGGGAGAACTATAGTCTCCTCTAAATATAGTCTTTTGGAAAATACATCCATGTACATTGACCATTACACCAAACCTTTTATCCATGGGTTGCCAATGTATGTGAGGGACACTATGGATTTTCTGTCGAAGATCAGTGGCAGAAAACATATATTGTATGTTTGCAGCTAAAGTGTCTTTTCTTTATGCTTCCACTCAACATTGTCATGAAATAGCTGCATCCAAATAGTTTTGTATATGAGATCTATACAGTATCATGAACATACTTGAATGGTACTGAAAATGAAGATTTGTGTCCTGTGAATATCATCTTTATATTCCAGGAGACAAGTAATGAACAAACAAGGACACAGCAATGGGTAGCTGCTTCACCCCAGCTATACAAATTTGTTTGTGGACTGGTGAAAGTAGAATGTGGTCTGGACCGACAATATGTCTAGGTTTACAGACCTTGTTAATATAATTCTATGTCTGAGATGCATTGATAGTATATTGTAATCTGGTATGGTGATTTTGATATAGCCAAAGAAGTTCTACGATGCCTCAATGATAACATTTTGAATCTTGAATTACAGTATTTGATAGATGAATATCAACTGACTTACATAGATGTGAAAACAAAAGTAAAAGAGGACACGATAGAGACAAGTCTGTATCGTAAACCTATACTTGGCAACAGCTTACTCCATGTAAAAAGTTGTCATCCTGCTAAGTTAAATGGACTATGGCCCATGGGGAGTTGATTAGAGTTTGCAACAAGTGTAGTCATGATGAAGACTATTAGAGGAAACAGGAATTAGTTCCTTCCTGTTTTAGAGAAAGTGGATATCCAGAGTATGTTTCATTAGAAGCAACCAAGATCAAGAAGGAAGTACTCCTAACCACTAGGGTAACATCAGATGGAGACAATGCTACATGTTGTCATACAACCTACAGTTTTCAAGCCCTACAAGTTACAAGGATACTGTATTAACGTCAGGGCTTATCATTCACTCATAGTAGATTTCTGCAAATTATTGGAAGCAACCCTTCAATCACCTACAGGAAGACCATATCAATGAGAAAATAGTTACCTATTTAGAAGTTACTTTCCTCCAGATAGAACACCTACCTACATGTATGAGGTATCAGGGTATCATTGATGGCTTAAAAGTAAAACGTGGTGACGTGACACAGATAGTTGGGGGTTATCCAAATGGAGACAGGACTCCTGTTGGTGGATCACACTAAGCTTATGAAAATAATGGACAATGCAGAATTCTCCCTGTCTACTATGCAACCTTCTCTGATGATTGTGCAAGAACAGGTGACACTCCTGCCAACTGAAGAGTGTGACCTCAAGCCCTGCGCAGAGGATGTGGAGGGGCCCTCGGTGTGCTACAATATTTACCTTTTGGGCTTTCCTGAGAAGGTGGAGGGACCCAATATAGAGTTATTTCTTTAAGAATGGCTGATGTAAACAGTGTTGGCTGGCATCTCTCAAAATTCTTCCCAGAGGAGAGAGCACACCGCATTCCTGGCTGCCCTTCAATCCCAGAAGCCCCTCAGCGCCCAATGATTGCACGCGAGCCCAACTATAGAGACCCATTATTATTGCCCACCCTAACAACCCAGCTGAGGACAAGAGGCATTGCAATACATTCAGAGCTGTAAAGGAGCAACTGCAAAATATGGGACTATCTTACATCATGCATTTTCCCTTGAGGCTCAGGGTGGTGGATGCTGAAGTGACTTACTTCTTCACCCCACCTGACGAGGCCTTGTTTTAGCTACATAATAAGGGAGTTCAGGCCCCAGCGGGGACAGTGGGTGAAGACCAGTGGGATGGTCGGATACAGGTCCCCGGCTTCAACACTGCCAGTGTGTGCCCATGTTGTACCCAGCCAGTGAGCAAGCTGCTAAACAATTGGTGCAAGTGGTAGCAAAGGTTTTGCTGCATGGTGGGAATCGGTTTTAAACCCCGGTGCTAACACCAACCAGGAATCTGTGCTGGAGGTTCCTGTCTCTCTGTCATCAGATGGGGACTCTGTCACTGACTCAGGAAGGTTGTTCCAAAATGTACCTCTGGAATAGGGACTCCTCCATGTGGGTGAGTGAACAAATTGGTGTCCGGTTTGTGAAATGTTTCAAGGTGAAATGTTTACTGCTGGGTACTTGGAGGGTTTATTGTTCTTTGAGACAAATCTGGTGCATGTATGCTCTCCACAAAAGCTCGGGATACTTGAGACCCCATTAGACATTGTAGTGTACATCTCTGGGCCTGACCTCCAAAGACTTTTGCAAGGACTGTTCTTTAATGGAGGCAAATATTAACATCTAAATCTCCAGTTAGGAATGTTCTGGCAAGACGCCCATTGGCGTCGAAGCCAAGAGAGTGGGAGTTATTGTTTTATTTTGTGTTTTGTTGTTATCTGAGGTTTTTCAGGGTGGCTGGGAGGCCGGGGGAGATGTGTTTTTTCCGGATTGGGTATTAATGTCACTGAGGACCAGGGCGGGATGCTTTCCGCCTCCTACGGCTACCAAATAGAATATATTAACGAGGAATGTCAGGGGTATGGCCACTCCAATATTTCTCCACTGAATTCATGCTTACCTCAGACTGAGATATATTAATATAGCAAGTCTACAGGAGATACGCATTACTGCACTGAATTGCCCAAGGTCTCTAGGATTTGGAGCGGACAGGGAATAGTAACTGGGTACCCTGCGTTAGCTAGGGGATTTGTGATATGGATAGCTCCTGGAGAGCTCTTCCTTTAGAGCAGATCAGTGGTGGACACGTATGGCCACTTATTCATACTAGAAGGGGCATTGAGTGGGCATCCATTATCCTTAGTCTCTCTATACACACCTAACACAGTACAGGGTGTCTTACAATGCACACTATCCCCAGCTTTACTTTCTGACCCAAAGGCCTCTAGTCTATGGGGAGAGGACATCAATTGTCTACATTGCACTGAGAAAGATAAATCCGTACCCCCATTACCTGGGACACAGGGTCTACAAGCCACCAAACATTTCCAACAATGAAACGCTATGACACAGTTGCATGACATTTGGCCACTAAGGCACACGAGAGACACCAAATGCTCATGTTATGCCTCCGGTCATCAGGTTTATACCAGACTAGACTATGTTTTATGTAATGTGGAACTCTGGCCTAGTGTGCAACGCTCAGAATATCTGGGCCGAACAATGCCAGACCACAGTCCCCTTAAGGTGACTTTTTGATTGGGGGAGAATAGGATGTCAATCCTAACCTAGGGACTGAGGACCACGGTTTTACTCAACATGGTATATAGCAATGCCATTTGCATACACCTTGTCCACTACATTTAAGTGAATGACTGTTTTGCAGGTTCTAAGGGCCTGGATTCGGATGCAATGAAGATGGCAATGAGAGGGCACTGCATCAACACCTGCTGGGAGTAATAGGCTTCTATCATTTGTGCTGTATTGGCCATGGAGGCATGTTTGCATGCCACCAAGATGAGGTGGTGACAGAGGTGGAGGCTTGTGGGCGACTATGTGTCTTGAGAGGACAATGTAGGAAGGAAATATGTTGCCTCTGTTTCATTTACTATAAGGCGGCCCTTGCTCATCAACATGGAGGCAGAGATAGGCCTGGTGACAGAGATAGGCCTGGCCACACATTGGAGTGGCTCCTACACTCTGAGGTCCCTAGAACTGTTATTGTAGCAATTTGTACTCCCACTGGTGGACTGTAAATTCCAGAGCTGAGATCTGCAAGGTTTTGACACAAAACTACGAGACATTATACTCCTGCCCCAGAACCCCCTCTCTGGAGTGCCTCTAGGCTTATATTGGTGGGGCTGACCTCTCTCGCCTTACATCCCTGCAGTTCCAGGAACTCAAGCAACCTCAGCGAGTAGAGGAGATATAGGCAGCTATACCTCAGATGACTCGTTATAAAGCCTTCAATTGCCACTGTGGATCATGTCTGGGTTGAGAGCCCTAATGGCCGCCCCATACCTCTGCACCTTGGCAGGAGGCGGGGTGACCTGCCTCAGTGATTTCTACTCTGACAGAGGCCTACTCTCATTTCAAGAGCTGCAGGACAGTGCTACGTTGGGAGCTGGCTCATTCCTAACATATAATGCCTTCATACTTGAGATATGGAACAACTGGGTGGTGGGACAGGAGACCCTAACCATTTATAACGGATTACAATGAGTACTGATGCATGGATTGGGTCACAGAGATGTTACAGTATTCTATGCATTGCTACAAGCAGCGGATGGGTGTCTGGCGCTGCTCAGCAAGCCCTGGTGTGATGCCTGTTTTAGTACCGTGCTGACTCCTTAGCAATGGAGGATGGTGCTTGAATTGGTGAAAGCCTGTGTTTCCTATAATGCTTGCTTGAATTTTATCCAGTTCAATTACCTGCATCACTCTTACCTCATCCCACACGATATCCACAGAATATTCCTGGGAGTGACTCCAGTGTGCCCTGGATGTGGTCAACATGATTCAACTTTTTTCTAAATGGTGTGGAAATGCCCCCCATTGCTGCAGTCATGGCCCTTGTCTTGGAGATCATTGATGCGTGATTACCAACTTATCCCCTACATTGCATGTTAGGTATCATGAAACGCATGAACCGCGCTAAACATTTCTTAAAACTAGCTGATTAGGCCATGGGTCTCTTCAATTTCTCATTGGTATGTCATGGAAAGCTGTGCAGCCACCTGTTTTTATACGTTGTTGGCTCCGGGTAGTACTCAAATGGACGTTGGTTGAGGCTGATGTTATGACAAGATAAGCATGCGTGCAGGGTGGGACTTGCGCTACCACCCTGTGGGACACCTATGTATTTAAGCTGCAGGATAAGTTGGATTCCTCCACATGATCATTGTTAGACGCAGGAATTCCTCCAGTTCCCTTCTCTCCACAACCATATTGCCAACTTAGGTTCTTTGGAAAGTCCAGGAGCAGAACTCTATTATCCTCTATACATTCATGACACATGTGATGTGACCCTCTTCCCACCATTTTTTTTCCATGGCTCTGTATCCGGACAGGCAGGAGAGTGCAGTCTCACTCAAGGCCAGTTCATGATGCCCCTGCTATCTCCCCCCTTATCTTCTCACAACCAACTCCTCGGTTTGCCATGATTGCCCCCTGTTGTTTAGAGTACGCTTGTTTGTTTTGGACTATTCACCTTATTGGCCACTATTATTGAATTATCACAAACTATTGAGACATCTACACAGTGTGTAATGTGATATTTTCCCCCTCCCTTCCACAGGAGTTGAAATAAATGTCTTGGTCTTCGGATAGTATTCCTTACAAATATTTCTTGGTGATGGTTCATATTTTCATTTTAATGAAGTGGTAATAGGTAGGGACCTACCATTTACCTATTTGTAAGGCCCTAACACTGAGCACAGCCAAAGTATATTAAAAACCATATGGCTGCCTTTTCATTCTCTAAAACAGCCATTACCCAATCATATGCTGTTTTTATCGCCATGTATCATGGTATACTGCAAAGATATCACTGTATATCATGGTCCAAAATATAACTAATGCATAGCTGTATTACTGGATTGCGTCAGGCATGGTGTCACATGAGCAAAGTACTGCTTAAGTCAGATTTACAGAGCAACACAAGGCCACCATGCATGGCCCTACATTGATTGGTAAATGGGGAAACACAAGGCAGTGCAATTCGATGTTTTGCGTTACTCCGCACACCATAATCCTCACTGCTGCAAAATTTCACATACATCCAGATGGGACGCCACTAAAGCCACTCCACTATACTCTTTTCCACTCTATGCAACTCCTCTCTATGCCTCTCAACTGTACGAGACTCCTCTCAATGCCACTCCACTATACAATATTACATTGTACACAATGTCTCTGTATGCGACTGCACTTTACCCTCTTACACTGTACGTGCCTCCACTCTACTGCACTCCAGTGTATGTGACTCCACTAAATGCTATTCCACTCTATGCCATTCTACATTATGCCACCACACTCTACTCTATTTCACTGTATGTCACTTCACTCTATAATACGCCACTGCACACTATTCCACTGCATGCCAATCTAATCCACGCTACTTCACTCTATGCCACTTAAGTGTATAGTACTCTACTCTATGCCACTTTGTTCTATGCTATTCAATTGACACCACTCCAATGTGCGCCGCTCAACTGGTATCCTATTATACTCTATCCCATGCCACTGTACACCACTCCAGTATACCCCACCCCATTAACCACAACTCCACTGTATGCTACTCCACTATACAATACTACACTCTACAGCACTCCAATCTATTCCATTCCAGTGTATGGTACTCTACTCTATGCAACTATACTGTATGCCACTCCACAGCATGCTACACCATTGTAAGCCCCCCCCACTCTATGTTACTCAACTCTACACCCCTACAGTGTATGCCACTCCACTCTAGCCCACTCCATTCTACACGATTCCATTGGACCCCACTCTACTGTACACCACGTCACTGTATGCTATTACACTTTACCTCTTTTTAGTGTATGTCACTCCAGTCTACACCATTTCACTGTATGCTACTGCACTGTACACTAAACTATTTTGATGATTATTTTTGCTTTTGCAAGTGATGTTATGAAGTGGTTATGAAGCTATATGGGCCAACAACTTATTGATATCTTTTAGCACACTACTACTAAAAAAAGCAAGGATGCCCCCGAAAAGAACTAGACTTCATATGTGAAGTTTCAGATTTACTGCATGAACATGCCTTTTTTTATGGTCACATGCTAATGGAAACCTATAAACAAATCCATTACAAATAGAATACATCTTAATCTACATATGGTTTCTTTGCATGCTCTCTGACTCACAGAATAAAACTGCCCTAACAAGCCTAACCAAAACCATCTTTCATAATCATCCCTGTGCAAATAAATGAACATTTCCCTAGCAGTGAGCCATACAAACTACTATTTGAAGGACATGATAATTGGGCAGCAGGAAAAAAATTATAATCTAGATTTTTATAACAAAAATAATGATTGCCTTTCAGTCACTTTAGCCTTCGCATGCAGTCCAATATAAATAAGTAGCAAGTAAGCCAAAAGAATGAACAAGATGGCATATGTAAGGTTTCAGATTTAGAACATGAACAAATGAAATACCCACTTATGGTTATGTGATAATGGAAACCTATAAACAAATCAAAACCAATAAAATTCATCTCAATCTGCATACATTTTCTTTGCATGCTCTCTGGCGCACAAAATAAAACTGTGTCCAACAGGCCAAACAAAAACCCTCTTCCTTATGGAAAAGTGATCTAGCAGTGAGCCACACAAACTACTATATGGAGGACATGATAATTGGCCATTAGGAGAAAAAAAAGAACCTTAGTTTTAATAAGAACAATGATTGGCTTTCTTTCACTATCAACTTCATATGTCGCACAATCCTACTAAAATTAGCAAGTAAGTCCAAAAAATAAACTGGATTGCATATGTAAGAGGCATTTACCAAAACAGAAACAAGTCAGGGAGGATGTGATGGTTCTGTGTGTGTTGTGATCCAGAGTCCCTGGTTCCCTACATGGTAATGCTTTGGGCATTTTTACCAAGAGGTGGTGTGCGTAACCTGCCCATAGTCATGCTAGGCAGTACAATTCTAAGAGGTGTCCCATATAACCCCTGTACGTTGGCAGTGATTTTTGATATAGGAGCTGCACTTTCCAGTAGGCATGACTAAGCTGTCTCTGTATCCACCAGGAGAAGGTACAGTGTTTTGCTTATGAGTATTGTTAACCCATGCCCTGCTCAGTGCCGTCTGGGGCTGGCAGGGGGTTGAGCGTGCACTTACACGCCTTGGTGATCTTTTATGAGCGTACCCTATCTTTCCCCTGGATGGCAGCTCCCACTCTAGGCTTTCATTATCGCTGTCGAACTGGAGCCTTTCTCCCAGCTGATGCTAGCTCTGTGGTTGTGTATGGTGCGTGTTGGGACCACCCCGCGGTGGCCCCACATTCTTAATAGGGTTATTTGCATGTCTCTCTCTTGGCCCTTATTTGTGGTATGGATGTAAGTTTTGGTGAGTTCTCGGATGTCTGTAATAAATGTTCCCTCCTTCAGGCCAGGGGAATGCAAGTGTCCTAGTATGAACGTGAAACTCATGGCATTGTCTCTCTAGTGTCTAAGTGTGGGTAGGAAACTTCACGTGCATCTGATCTAGTGGAGTCTCCACAATGAATTGTGATGCCTATTTGTTTAAAAGTATTTGCAAAATTTTATAATAATATAATAAAGACATTTATAGAGCGCATGGTTACTCCATCTCGGCGTGTCCCCGCGCTGGGTGAGAGGGAGGCGTAGAACGTCTCAGCAGAGATCTTTACATGTTGCCAGAGAATAAGTAGGTTTTCAGCATCTTTCTGAACTTGATCTCGGAACTTTCCAGCCTGAGTTTTTGTGGGAGCTTTTTCCAATTCTGAGCGCCCCGGAAAGAGCGACCTCCCATCCTGGCCTTCTTTACCTTAGGGATCACCAATAGCCCAGAACCAGCGGATCTCAGACACCTCCTAGGCTCATATCCGGTGATCAAGTCGCTTAGATAGGATGGGCAAGCATTGTTAAGAATTCGATGACAAGTACATAGTGTCTTGAACATAACTCTTTCCTTCACTGGCAACCAGTGCAATGCATTGAGGGCTTTTTTAGAAGCCACCTTCCTAGGCTGATTAAGAACCAGCCACGGCGCGGCATTTAGCAGAACCTGCAGTCGAACAAGACTCTTATCCGTGGCCCCAAGATACAGTATGTAGGCATAATCGAGACGCGACGTTAGGAGGGCATGTACCATGGTCTTTCTTGCCCCTATCCGGAGAAGATCCAGTGTTTTACGCACAGTTTTCAACACACCAAAACACTTGCCAACTACCCTTCTTATGTGCCCTTCATAGGAGAGAGCCGGGTCAACCCAAACCCCCAGCTTTTTCACCTCGGTACACAGTACAGGGGTTGGACCCAAGCTCGAGGGCCACCACTCCGTCGACCAGCTTGCAGTACTGCCCCCACCACAAGCACCTCAGTTTTGCTGCCATTCAGTTTAAGACAGTTCTTATCCATCCAGGAGGCAAGCTCCTGCATGCAAGCCCTAAAGTTGGATGCAGCAATCCCTGGAGCCTGTGATAGGGAGACCAGCAGCTGGGTGTCATCTGCATAGGAGACCACCCCCACTCCAAAGCCCTGCACTATCTCTGCCAGCGGCACCATATATAAATTAAACAGTGTGGGACTCAGGGCGGAGCCCTGAGGCACCCCCTGCTGCCATTCAATATCTCTGGAGTGGTGCGCACCCAGCCTGACCTGAAAGCTACGTCCAGTCAGGAAGGACTTTAGCCATTTTAGGGCGGATCCCGAGACACCGCCTTTATTCAGACACTGCAGCAAGGTGTTATGCGCTTTGATTGACTCAAGTTTTTTAAATTGTTAGTTCAGAGCAGTACAAGTTGATTTGTACCAGTAGACTAGCAATCATGAATCTCTGATTTGAAAAAGGCTTATCATTACCTAAATCATGGACTTACTAACACAAAACAACATTTAAACATGCAGCATGATTTTCAAAATGTCATCAGCACCACAACATCAATAAATGCATCATATGGGAAAAATCTAATAGCGAATGAAAAGGTTGACAGAAGAAATTGTTATTTTGTCCCAAAAAACTGAGCACTCTCCTAGTGCCTTTATGCCATTGAGAGGAGATGCTGTACATAGTACGCAGAGTTAGGTGAGCCTGATAGTCTGTCCCTATCGATTTGACATACACATATTAGTGACGATTAAAGTGGTGAAAAAGGAACAGCCTAATAACTATTGGTCTCCTCTTTGCTCACTTCTGGACTTGCTTTACTGGGATTCGACCTACCTGCCAAGCCACTTCAAGGTACGCGACGCTGCCAGCACCACTTTCACCCTGACGGCCTTCCCGCTGGTCCCCCTGGTCTGGACGCGGGCGGCCAAGGACTACTTCTCCCAGCAACCTTCACTGGCGAGCACCAACCACGTCATTCTGAAGCACCAGGTGCGCTTAGATTCGCGCTGAGCCTCCCGCAGCGCGGGTCTCCTCTTTGCTCACTTCTGGACTTGCTTTACTGGGATTCAACCTACCTGCCAAGCCACTGCAAGGTCAAATTAGCAAATTAAAATATAAAAAACATTCATCAGAAGATGCCAGGAGAACTGTGCTCACTAGACCCTGCAAATGTTTTCAGATATTTTAATCACAGATTTCAAGCAATGATGGCTTTCATATTGAACAAAACAAAACCTCCTCTTGGTGAGGTGACTGATTTCTTTTGGCGCAAAGAGTATCAAGCCGGAGGTGCTTCCCATATTCATATGCTGTTGTGGGTAAAAGATGACCCAAAGTATGGAACAGACAGTTGTGAATGAGTGTTGTCTTTTATCGAGGAGTATGTAACTTGCTCTATCCCAAAGGAGAGTGGTGACAACATATTAAGACAAGTTCTACGATTCCAAAATCATAGATGCAGAAATACTGTTAGCAGAAATACAGAGCAAAAGGGAAATGGTATACAAGATGTCGACCTGTAATCTCACAAGGAAGAGTCAACAGTTTCTTGGATGCAGTTAAACATGCACTTACTAGGAAGTCACTGAAAAATACATACAACCTAATAAGAACAGAGACCTCCAAGTACATTAATGACTGCAACCCTGTGATTCTGAAGATGTGGAATGCAAATATGGATGTACAGTTTGTTGCAGACATCTCAATTGCTGTTGCTTGGTAAATTATGTCTTATATAACAAAGTCAGAGAAAACTGAGACAAAGGAGATGTGGGAGGAGATTTCAGCAGCAAAGAATCTTAAAAAAATAATTGTACAGTTTTAGTCAGAATATGCTTTCTCACAGAGAGAAAGGCTGTCATGAATACATAGACTGGTTAAACACAACTAGTTTGTTTTTTAAATCTTGAGGAGCACTGTGGGTGAGTTTAGGGCTTGCTAATACTAGGAACAGAGGACTAGAGTATTTTCCTGAAATTCAATATGTTGCAGAATTTGAGCAACACAGGACAGATATTCTGAAGAGTAACATGCTGGATACGTACTACCAAAAAAGAAGTTCTCATCCTAACAGGATGTTCCTCTGTGAAATACTTCAACATTATACATTCAGAAATAATGACAGTGAAAACATAGAAGAAGGGAATTTTGCTGTTGATGGATGTGAAGGATGTTTGATGAGACATAACAAAAGGAAATGTAATCAACCATTGAAAGGTAAGATGTCAAACTCCAGAAAAAAGAGAGTTTTTCTATTTAGACTTGTTGCAGTTGTCTAAGTCATGGCGAACTGAAAACGAGCTACTTGGAGAATTTGACTGTTATGGAGAATCATTCAGTGCTGTGAAAGACAGCAGTGAGTTCTCGGTGTTCCCAGTGTATCTTCAAATGTTGAGAGATGAGATTGAACAAGAAGAAACAATTGCTGCTCAGAGAGCAAGAGAGAGTTCTCAGATTAGTCAAAGTTCAGCACCTGAAGTCAAGATCCTCTTTGACAGCCAATCATTCAAAATGAAGCTTCAATCGCCATAAATGAGGTGGAGAATGCAATGGTGCAAGTACAACAGGAAACTGTGGATGTAGAACAACTAATACAGCAATTAAATTCAGATCAGAAATATATTTATGAAGGCGTAAAACGTAAAGTAGAACATGTATTTCTGCGTGAGAAAAAAAAGTGTGTCTGTTCTACATATAAACCAGTTTTTTGTACTTAAGGGTTGAAGCTAAAACTGGAAAAAGTTTCTTAATTAAAGTATTGACAAGTTAAATACAGAAGACAACAAATTCCAATTTGTTGTGTGTGGTTACTGCACCAACAGTCTTAGCTGTACATAAATTCAATTATTAATGCTGCCGGTTGAACATGATAGGGTAAATGTGCCTTCAAGGGATTTGTTTGGCAATCTGTTTGGATTATTTGAAAAAATTGAATTGCAGACCAAAGTAAATAAGGGCCTGTTCTAATTAATAGATTACAATAGTTGGTAACAAAACTTAATTACTTCACACATTGAGCAGATAGTCACAATAGTCAACATTAATTGACAGCATAAAGATGAAGAATTAGCACAGAAACGGGGGTATATAGAAAAAATATTCACTTTATGTATTTTCAAAAGTGTACTAAAAAGTATGTAAACAATGTAGCAAGAAGGTGACAATACAGATTCCAAACGCCTTCACTGTGACAATTGTAACACTTTACTTCTTTGTTACAATTAATACAAAATAATAGAAGAAAAAGCGTAGGTCTGCATTTTGGTCTTTTTTCATTGCCGAGACCATCTTCAGGACTGAACAGTTATACAAAAGTTGACCCCTGTAGTGATGTAGAACAAAAAATAATTACTATTTGTTCTGCCACATATCTAATATATAACATACATAAAATATAACACCCGGAAAGAAAAACTGTGCAAACACGTGTTTTAGATTCAGAGATAACACATGTTAGTAGAACATTTCATTCTGTCCTCATTGTCAATCACCTTATATTTGATGCAAACATTTGATACATTTTAAAAACTTCTCAAACTATATAATTTTAGTCAATCGCAAATGCTTCAATATTGCAGTGTTGTTGTAGTTCTTGTTAAAGAGCTAACCAGTGGTACGTTAACAGTTTTGCTTATTAACAATCCATTGGCCTTTAGGCTCTCTTGCGTTTCTCATCTTTTGACAGACTACATATATTGTTTTAATCCCATACTGCAGTACTATTTGGAAAAACACTGTATTTAAAAAAAAAGAATTAATACCTATGTCAAGTAAATAACTGTTTGTTCAAAGGTATCTGAAAGGGGTGACTCCAATAATCAGATCTGGAATCTGAAAACATTAGAAAAGAGCATGTGCAGAGTAGTTTGGCCAAATATGTGCCGAATCAGGTTATTAACAACTACTTGATATTGAATTTAGGATGGAGCTAAACCCAATTCATTAGAAACTATTTAGCATTCATTGGTCTTATCTATTGCCACATGAATGTATAAAACGATTTTGCATTGACTTCTCAATTAGAGATATCGCATCATTTACTAAAAATTGCATGCATAACTTGTTCTTTTGTTTTTTTTTAATAATTTTTTTTTTTAGTCCTCATACATGCCATCAGACTTGGTAAACTCTAGATGGGGGTCCCTCTGTGCCTTCCACACAGACAAAATCGATGGCCGCCATGGGGATATCTGTGTCTGGCAAATGGAGTTCACCCAGAGGAAGGGCTGCCTCCTGGTCCCACTCTCATTATCTTGACTAAACAAGAGGCAAATTACTAGGGAGGACCGGACAACAAACCTCTGGCATAATCATAGGACTGATGGTATTTTATCCTCCAAGTCTCCAAGGCTGCCCATACCTTATCACAACTAGATTCATCACAGGCCATATCAGACTGACTTGTCATAATAATATTCTTGAGACAGTCCATAAAAGTGGGTGGGGCCTCTGATTTCCATGCCCTGCAGATTTCCTTCCTGGCAATAACTATTACATAGAAAAGCAACTTTGCGGCGGGAGAATTTATATGATAATCCGATGAGAGTCCAAAGAAGACCAAAGTAGTGGTAAGTTCAATTGGTCTTAATAGAACCTCCTCCAGGAAGCCCCACACCCTGGCCCAGTATAGAGCAATCTTTGGACACCCCATGAACATATGTTGATCACCTGGAGCCTGATCTTTACATCTGGGGCAATAGTATAACCTTTTACTAATTTTGGACAATTTTCCCTGTGTCCAATACACTCTGTAGGTGGTATACAAATGATTCCTTCTAAGGTTTGCTGGCTTAATCACTGTCTGGGACAGAGTGTAGGAATCGCACCAGATTTTCTGAATTTCCTCCCTATTTCCTGTGAGAGCAGGGCCCCAAAGATTTTCCAGATCGGAGTCCAAACATGCCCCTGCTTCTGTAAAAGCTTTATACCAGAAGGAAACCTCCTGTTTCCATGAGCCCACTCTAGAGACAGAATCAGAAAGCATAGTGCCTTCTTCGTTACCCCATGATTGTGTAGCCCACCAGCCAGAAAGCTGATAAAACTTAAACCTCGTTAAAGTTCCATTTGTGAGATTAAAGAGGGACTCCCAACTCATACGTTGTGAGCCCTTTCCTAGATCTCCTAATAGGGTAATACCTGCTAGTATGAGTGGCTGGGACAGTTGATCTAGCAAGGAATCCGGGGTCCCAAGGGAACCCCACATTGTGGCCTCTGTGGTGTAATATGGAATCCCCAATATTCTCCTGATATGTCCCCAGTTTTTAAGAGCAGCCAACAATATCTTCAGTCGGACCTTCTTGTAGAATTTGGGGTCCCCAAACGTATAAAGAAAGGATTCCTGTCCCTGTGGTATATCATGTAACAATTCCCTAAATAACCTGCCCTGCTTAGATGAATCTAGTTTATTTGCCAGAAGTCTAAAATTCTTAAAATGGAAATCGTAACAGTAGAAGAGTAAGTCAGGTAAAGCTAAGCCTCCAATCTTCAACCCTCTCCTTGACTTCTTCCACGCTATCCTGGGTGTTTTTGTTGCCCATATAAAAGAACCAATCTTCCCTTGAAGACTGGCAATATCTTTAGCGTTAAAGGATAATGGTATTGTTTTGAACAGAAAGGTTATTTTTGGAAGTATCGTCATTTTTATAAGATTCACCCTCCCATAAATATTAAATGGCAGGCTCCCCCGTTTTAGTAATAACTTACAGACTTCCTTCGATACTTTCTGCCAACTAGTCTGTGGTATATCCCTCGATTTCTGGGTTATATGAATCCCTAAATATCTCATCTGATCTTTAGCTCCCTGTATGGCATTAATATTTTTCCACCCCATTACATCAGTTTTTTTTTTCCTTGCTAATCCTATATCCTGATATTTTACCGAATTCCTCCGCTAATTCAAATAACCATGGGATTGCCGTAATGTGATTTGAGGTGTAAAGAAGGGGATCATCTGCATATAGCGCTGTTTTAAGCTCCAAATCCGCCAGATTAAAAGGTAAAATGCTATGATCCATTCTGAGCGCGCACACAAAGGGTTCAATGTAAACATTGAACAATAGGGGGGACAGAGGGCAGCCCTGCCTGGTACCTCTAGAGATGCTAAACCACCCTGTAAGGGCACCATTAACTAGGACATTTGCCCTGGGATTCAGGTACAGAGATTTAACAGCACCTATGAAGTTTAGTGGGAAGCCAAACTTATTCATAGTTTCTCATAAGTACTCCCAATTAACCTGATCAAATGCCTTAGCACCGTTGATGGCAATGATTGTAAGTGGCAACTTCCTCTCCTCCGCATAATCAATTGCGCCGATCACCTGAAAAGTAAGCTCGTTGAGCTGCCTTCCTGGTATGAACACTCTCTGATCCGGTGGTATGATTATTTTAATGATTTTAGCCAGCCTAGTGGCCCGAATCCCTGAAAAGAACTTCAAATCTGAATTTAAAAGTGAGATTGGCCTATATGATTCTATTTTTTGAGGGTCTTTATTTTGTTTATGAATTAGTGTAACTGTCGCTTTGACCAAGATGGCGGGATACTTTTGCCTTGTGTGAATACTTTATTGAAAGGTTTTTTCAATATTAGGACCACTTTCTCGGAAAGGCTAGAGTAGACTTCAGTTGGTAGACGGTCGGGGCCAGCGGCTTTGCCCCTGTTCATTTCCCTCAACTGATCCCTAATCTCCCCGCCTGCTTTAGGCCAATCTCATTGTTGGACTCTGCCGTTAAAATCTTGGGCAGGGTCATCTTACAGAGATTGGGGGATTGGCTTGCAGATAGGGGGGTCCTCTTCAACCTCCAGTACGGTTTTAAAGCACACAGGGGTACCATGGACCAATGTTTAAACTTATACTTCCTTATAAGTTATACAGTCGTGAAGGAGGGACCTTTATATTTGGGTTTCGTGGACCTATTGTCGGCTTTTGATTTAGTTAACCGTTCAAAACTGTGGCTTATTTTGCGGGAGAAGGGTTTGGATGCGTCTTTGGTCAATTTTTTAAGTGTTCTTCATCAGGACCTGTCCGCCTCTGTCAGGGTTACGATGGAGGGCCGTTGTACTGGGCTATTTAGTTCTAGAAGAGGGGTCAGACAAGGTTGTATTCTGGCCCCTCTTCTTTTTACTATTTACATCAATGCCCTTGAAAAATCATTGGATTTGGCTACACTGGATATTCTGCATATCGGTGAGTCGGGTATCCCGGTCCTCCTGTATGAGGATGATGCCGTCCTACTTGAACGCACGGGCATGGGCCTACAGAGGCTGTTGGATCACTTTGGCAGTTTTATGCAAGCCCTGGATTCAAAGGTTAACACTACAAAATCCCATGTAATGGTTGCCGGAGCACGGAATAAAAACATGAAGGTTAAAACCTTCACGTGCAACGGTACAGAAATGACAAGGGTGCCGTTTTTCTCCTACTTGGGAGTTCTATTTGATGAGAAGGGGAACTGGGGACCTCAGATGAAGCTAAAGAACAACGTAGTAGCAAGATCCACTACAGCTCTTTTGAACTTCCCCAAGAGATTGGTAGCAAGACCCATGGAAGCAATGCTAAAGATATATAAATCGTAGTGTTTGGCAATTGCTCCTATGGTTCAGATATCTGGGGTTACGTAGCATCGCCAAGATACAAACTGCAGAAAATAGGTTCCTCAGATCCCTCCTGTCACTCCCGCAATCATACCCCACATTCTCTTTACACTGTGAAGTGGGACTGGGTTATGTTTCAGACCATCTGAAAATTGCTCCACTGATTTCTTTGGTTTAAAACCTGGCTGAACGAGGAGATCACTCTTAACCACCTGATATTGAAGGATTGTATTGCCCTTGAGAAGGCGGATAGGGACCCATGGCTGTCGTATGTTACAGCGGCATGTGGCAGGTTGGGCTGACCAGAATTGTATTCATCACCACAGGGCATTAAGAAGGAGGATATAGGGTGGATCAAGCATAATTTTCACAACCTGTTGGAGGCGGAAGGGAGGAGGAAGAACTTAGAAAACCTATGGTGAGATCCATTTATGGTTTATTAATCTCCCCAGTGATTGAACCGTATCTGAAATATGTCACCAAGCCTTTCCATCGCTTTCTTTTGGTCAGATTCTGGTTCAACCGTATTCATCTCACGTTAGGTATATATCCTAAATGGGGGAAACCAGAAGACACAGCACCATGTACTTGTGATAGCTTTTCCTCACAGGACACGCTCCACTTGGTAATGTTCTGTGAGCACTACTCGGTGGTGCGTAAAACAAATTTCAATCCAATTTTGCGGGAATCTGGTTTTGTACAAGTAAGGCCTGCCCTCCTATATTTACAAATGCTTAGTTCTGTCCAGGTTACCTACAGTGTAGCCAGTTTTTTGGTGGCAGCAGCCCGGTTAAACAAAAGGAGACTCCTTTAATTGTAATCTTTGTGTAGGGTCTAATGGGGTTATGGCCATTAATTGATATACCAAATGATGCACTTTATACTGGATTCAAATTGCGGTTGGATAAGGAACTTTTTTATATTTTTATATTGCTTACTGTTTTAAAGCATTTTAAATTTTGTTCATATGAATTGTAAGAATCAAATGTGTTCTTAATTATCTACATATTTTGTAACATGCAGAAGATGATTTTGCATTTGTCTTTTATGATTTTAATTAATTGAAATAAAGAACTTTGACTGACTGACTGACATATCCCTAATCTCACCTTCCGATACATCAGAGGTTAGGTAAGCCTTGTCTGATTCCGACAATTGGGGTAGATCTCTACTATCTAGCCAGGTCCTAACTTCACCTTGTCTATGGGTGGTATCGTCTTGGTAAAGATCCTGCATAAAAGTCCTTGCCTCTTCTCTGATTTTATCATCCTCGGATAACAAAACATGCATAACTTTTGGCAGATATGCCATTGTTTATCACAATTCAACTTATTAATCTTCTTAAGGCTTGGAATTGTAGGAAAACTGTTCACCTTTTTCTCGACTAAGATCAAAGCCAAGCGTATTTGTATCGCTCTTCTAAGACAACGCTTTATGCCTAACGATCTGGTGAACATGAAATATACTTTTTAGGATAACATTTTATTTTATGAGATACAGCTTAGCCACAGGTAGTAGCCTCATGATATTTAGAAACAAGGCAAAAGATGTCAAATATGTGCCTTTCATTGTTGAACTCTGGCCGTATGCACAGTATACCTGTTTGTTTAAAACCAGTGCATTTTAGTTTGGAAACAGTGTATGGTACAAAACACCCATAGCTTTGTTTAAAAATGAGAGGTTCGAATCGTTAAATATCAAGAAAATTTAGCTAGCAAGTATTTACTGATTGGTCAGAGGAAAACATGTTATTTTTAGATAGAAAAATCTGGCTGTCATAAATTGACCCAAGTATAATACGAAAATCACCTTGATAGCGGGATGATGGTGAGATTTCCTTTCTCAATAACGCAAGTGAACTGGAAACCTATTTAGACACAAAAACACATAGGAAATGGTCAACTAAAGGGGCATCTTCTTTTTTGCATCTGATGCGTGATTGGTGCTGGAGAATAGGTTTTTTACAGGTTGAATGGTTTTACCTATGTAGTGCAGATTGCACGGACATTTTATGAAATATACCACATTAGTGGTGTTGCAATTGGAAAAAGACTTGATAGTGAAATTCACATCATTGATTTTACATGTCTTCACTGTTTCTGCTGTGTTGCAAGCCCCGCATGTGTTACATTTTAAATGACCAATTACAGGGACTAGTTGTCTCATATTGTCAACTGTGTATTTTGCAATGTTGTTTTTATATGCATGAACCAGTCGATCCTGAAGATTGGTCCCTCTGTTAAACGCGAACATGGGTTTCTGTATGAACTCATGGATCACCTTTAGTAGATTCCAATGCTTGATGAAGATTTTTTTGGATGTATGAGGTTACAACGCATACTTTTACAACGCCTACCTTTACAACGCGGTTTTTACCACGCATACCACTACAACGCATAATGCTTTTAGGCACTGGATAGTGAATAGTTTAATTTACTATTCCAACTCCAGTCCCTGTGGATAGTAGGGAAGGTTATTGGATAGTAAATTAACCTATTCCCTATCCTAGAGCGCCCCCCAGAGCAATGCGTTGTAATAGTTTGCGTGGTAAAAGTTGCGTTGTAATGGTAGGTCGTTGTAAAAGTTTCGTTGTAAAGGTTGTATACCGATTTTTTTTAATTGCATTGGTGTGAATTCCAAAAGTGGAAACGCACACTAGATTGCTCTTCTTAGGTCGATCCTTAATCATCAGAAGTGCATTGCAGTCATTATGCCAGACCCGCTTCATGGACCTCTTGAGGAGTTTAGATGGGTAGCCTCTGGATCTTAACTTGTCTTTCAATGTTTTAGCCTCTGTAAAGTAATCTTCTCTAAAGGTGCAAGTCCTGCACAGGCGCAGGAACTGCCCAAATGGTAAACCATCTTTCAAGGCTTGTGGGTGATGGCTTTCATAATTCAAGAGTGTGTTTCTCGAGGTAGGTTTTGTGTAGAGTGTCGTGTAGAGATGGTTAGTCATATCATTTTTGATGGTAATGTCCAAAAAGTTTATTTCCTGCGTATCATACTCCATGGTAAATTGGAGATCTTGACTCCTGGCATTGAGCCAAATATGGAAGGCATGTAATTCATCGTCAGTTCTATGCCAGACAAGAAAGACATCGTCTATATATCTAAGCCACTTCTGGATGTTATTGGAAAATGGATTAGATATATTAAAAATGAGTTGGTTTTCGAAGGAGGAGACATAGATATTAGCAATCTCAGAAGCATAAATTGCCCCCATTGCCACTCCTTTAAGTTATTGGTAGAGCATATTTTGGAATAAGAAAAAGTTCTCACAGAGATAAATCCATACACAGTCTATAATAACATCGGTGGGAACATCATGGTCCCACCGATCTGGGTCTTGTTTCCAATAGGTCAGTGAGAATGGCTAGCACCTCCTGTTGTGGGATGTTGGTGTATAAACTTTCTATGTCCATAGAGACAGGAAATTCTGTAAGGGGGTCAAACTCATAGTTCTCAACTATAATAATGACTGCCATTGTGTCTCTTATGTAAGACTGTTGGTTTATGGCAAATGGTCTGATGAAGTAATCCGAATATTGGGCTAGTGGCTTTAGGATAGAATTGCAACCCGAAACTATGGGCCGAACAAATTTTCTGGTGATGCGTGTCATGAAGTGGCAAGAATATTAATGAAATTAAAGCTAATAATTATAGATGAAGTCAGCATGGTGTCTAACCTAATGCTAGCTTTAATATATTTAAGAATGCAGCAAATATTAAAAACTGACTATGACATGTTTTTTGGAGGAAAACACTTAATAGTCTTTGGAGACCTGCTACAACTAACTCCAGTAAAAGGACAACCTGTCTCATGAAACTACTACACAATGAAATAAGGAACTCACTAGGAAGTATTGGAAATGTAAACATTTGGGAAAACTTTAATTGCAAAGAGATACTCAAAAATATGTGCCAAGAATCAGATATGCATCATGGAGATATATTAAAGGACATACGAGTGGGAGTCCTCACAAAAGGAAAGAGAGTATTAGAAACTCATCTCATCACAAATCTTTTTCCAAGTAGTGTTTCAGCTGCAGAAGTAATGTATAAATTTGTTAAGGAAGATAAGTCAATTGTTTGTTTATGCCAATTCTTGGGGAGTGTAGTAAAGTCTGAACAAATATTGCAACTAGAAAATGAAGAGATTATCGAAACGAGGACAAATTATAAAATAGAACATCAATGAGGTATAATGCTACTAACAGAAAAACTGCAATCAAAATTGTATAGTTTAGAAAAGTCTGTGCAGAAAACTACAGGATTAGAAAAATAGTTACATATCTGTAAAAAGTGTTGTGTACTTTTCAGGCCATAATTTATTTGTTGAAGAAGGGCTAAAGAATGGCGCAATGGGTAAAGTTATGAAATGTATTGATTATCCAAACAGAAATGAAGTGCAATACATAGCCATAAAATTTGATGATGTTGGTGAAGGTAGCGGAATGACAGATGCCTTTTATGTTTTCTACTCATCAAAAACTGTATGTACAGCGAAGCAGTTCCCAGTGCCTTTAGTGTTAGCAGTAACTATCCACAAATCACAAGGTTTAAGTGTAGATACAGCTCTTGTTAATATTGGTAGTATTGTATTCAAAGAAAGAATGTCAAATGTAGCTTTGTCACAAATTAGAACATTGTCTGGTTTATTTCGGATTGACTTTGATGAGAAGAAAGTAAGTGCTAATGTGAACTGTGTAAGGGAATATCATCTGTTAAGAGGTCAATATGCTCCTCATTTAGGTCCGTTTCCTGTGTTTGGAAAACGGGAATGGTGTCCAAAATAGAAAATGTCAAAGCAGTCTATCAGCTTAACGGAAAAATAAACAAAAATAAAAACGACAAGGACCTAAGAAAAGAAAACTACAGCACAATGAGCAAATGGAAGGCTATCACTTTGATAATAAATGTGGAGTGAACTGTTATGCTAATATAGTTTTAAATGAACTGCACAATTTGCTTCCTTTTACAAATTCTATGAAAGAAAAAGTAGATGAACGAATGTCTTCTCAACTATGTAGTTTACTTGAAGAATTTAAGAAGTGACAAAAGTATTAAACATTTTGCTACTGGAATTAGAGAAGCTACAGATGACTCTACTGGATAAGTAGTGTTTTCTCAAAATCTTCAGCAGGATGCTCAAGTATTTTTAATGGTAATGCTAGGACTAAGAGAGGAAGAAGATGTGAATTTCAATTAATTATTTGCTTTAACTTATAAATGGAATGATATCTTTGAATTTTGTGAACTCACGTCTAGCACTGAAATCAAATCAGAGGCATTCCTCTACTTGACATTACCAGCTTGTAAAGCTATGCTCTTTGAAAATTTAAATAAAAATGCCCATCAAGATATGACTTATTCAAACTGCAGATCAGAAATTAAGTCAATGTTGTTTCAACAAAAGTATGGAAAATATTTCATAGTCATGCTACAACAATGCAAAGAGGATGGTACTAAATTAGGAACTTAAATTACAAACTCTGTAGCTGGACAAATATCCATTTAAAAAAGAACTTTCACAACTTTAGCAATCATATTTCACGAAGTAGTTAATATAACCTCTGGTCACTACACAATATATTTAAGATGTCAAACAGGATGGACAGAGTGCAATGACATACAAATGACATTCAAATCAAGAGTACCTAAAAAGTTACCAAACTCATATCTCCTACTTGTAGAACTGAAGCTCTAAGGAGAATTTAGGATAACAAAATGTGGTATTGTGTTGACATATATATGGATTATGTGTTTCTGAGACATCATTCCGCCTATAAGGGAAATTGCCTACAGTAAGCTATTAGAAATGAAAGACTCTTTTTAACTGCAGAAAAGGAATTTCTAAATTATTTGAGGACTACATTCTGTTACTTCAGATAAAAACTAAATGGAGGTACTATAGTACCAGTAGCCTTAAGTTGATTCTGGAAAGTCTCTTAACCAATAAAAAATGCCCCTTTATTCTGCTACAGCAGCTTGTTTGTAGTACTGCATGTTATGTTTTTCGTACATGGACCAAGACCATTTTAGACATCATGTCGCCTAACAGGGATTATGTTTAAAAAGCATATTGGAAAATAAAACTACTTCATAATTGTTCAACATTTTGTACCAGATATAAAAATACCAGACCCTGTTTTAATATACAACTGCTTTCATTAAGATAGTAACCTGTCAGCAAGCCAGTATCAACAAACTCGTAGTGAGTAGAACGCAAAGTATGACAGATTTGTAATAATCCACTGTGTATATTTGTTTTGATTTTACAATCCATTGATTGATGATGATGCTTCATACAGACCACTGTTGAAAGTGAAGAAGATGAAAGCTGAAAACAGTAAAATATGTGACTATTTTGAATTCAAGTTTTGGAGAAAAAATATTATGTTTTGTGATTGTTGCCTCATGTTCAAAATGAAACCCTAATACATTTTTCCCTGTTTATATTTTTTCACAGTGGTTGGAGAACAGGATATATTACCTATGTCAAATGACTCATCTTGCACTAATTGAATTATCCAGGCACTGCACTTGCACTCATACAATCACCCAAGTACTACTCATGCACCCTCCCATTCACTCATGCACTACCAATGCAGTCATGAATCACCAAGCCACTGGAATTACACTTACTCATTCACCAGGCACTCATCCAGTTACCCAGGAAGTAATCTTGGAGTCACCTATTTACTCAGGCCCTACCCATGCAGTCTTGTAATCACCCAGGCACTGGATCTGCTCTCATTCATTGACCAGGTACTATACTTGCACTCATTCATTCACCCAGGCACTGCACTTGCACTCATGCATTCACCCTGGCACTACACTAGCACTTATTCATTCTCCCAGGCACTGCACTTGCACGCACCCAATCATTTAGGCGCAGCACTTGCACTCATGCAATCACCTAGGCACTACCCATGCACTCATTCATTCACTCAGGCGCTACCCATGCAGTCATGAATCACCCAGGCACTGCACTTGCACTCATCCATTCACCTAGGCATTGCACTTTTACTAATGCTCTTATCCAGGCACTGAACTTGCACTCATACAATCAATCAGGTATTACCCATGCAGTCATGCAATCACCCAGGCACTGCACTTGCACTCATCCATTCACCCATTAAGCATAACTACTAAATTTCCCTGGTTTTGTACGAGGATAACCTGAGCCTAACTAAAACGTCCCTGTAACATTTATTTTTTTCAGTGAATTTCTTAGTTTTTGTAAATTCTATTTCCTAACTATAACGTCCCTGTGACCTCTGTTTTTCAGTGTGTGTATATATGCAAAAAAGAGAAGATGCAAAAATAGAAGCATAGAACTCTGGGTAGAGTTCAAGTTTCCACCTAAACTTGACAACTACCCAGAGTTCTCTGCTTATTTTCTTGCATAATTTATGCATCACGCTATGCCTGAAAGGGATTCGTATTGATATATATATATATATATATATATATATATATATATATATATATATATATATATATATATATATATATTCACTAAAAAAAACATAGGTTTTAGGCCTTATATAGTTAGGAATTAACATATAAAAAAACCATTGAAATTCCTCCTATATAGTTAGCTGGACATTTTATTGACATAAAACCCAATGAAATTCCATATATAGTTAGTTGCAATAACTATATATCGCGCACCCGCAATCCACTGCTGATGATGTCACATATTACATCATTCATGACATGGTCAGTGACATCACTGATGACATCTCAAATGACATCACTGATAACATTATCTGGATGAAGGATTCAGTAGGTGCATGACTGACTGTATGAGTGAGTGATTAAATGTGTCTCACTGAGTGCATGGGTTAGTGACTAAACTGTCTTAATTTGTGCATCATTATATCTGTTGATCAGTAAACTGCTGCATGTGTTGATCAGTACCTATATGAGTAACTATATGGGTTATTGATTGGTTGCCCAAGTATTTGTATGGAAGACTGAGTGTGTGTGTAACTGGCTGGGAGGCGAGTGACTCTGTGCAGATCAATGTGTACTTGTATCAGTAATTGTATAAGAGAGTAAGTATGTGTTAGTATATGTTTGAAAAAGTAAGGTGTTCTGTGTTTAACTGTATAGATAAGGAAATCGAAGTGTGATTGATTCTTTACAGGACTGACTAGGTGTGTGAGTAACTCCATGGATGAGTGGCAGTGTGTGAGTGTCTGCATAGGTGTATGAGTGCATATGACAGTGTTGTAATAATGAGTGACTGTATGTACGAGTGATTGTATGGGTGAATGAGTGAATGTGTGCGTAGACGTAGGAATCAGTGAGTGCGTATGTAGTAACTGGTATTGGTGTGTCATGATGTCATCAGTGATGTCATTCGAGATGTCATCAGTGATGTCATCAGTGATGTCATTTGAGATGTCATCAGAGATGTCATCAGTGATGTCACTGACCATGTCATGAATGATGTAATATGTGACATCATCAGCAGTGGATTGCGGGTGCGCGATATATAGTTATTGCAACTAACTATATATGGAATTTCATTGGGTTTTATGTCAATAAAATGTCCAGCTAACTATATAGGAGGAATTTCAATGGTTTTTTATATGTTAATTCCTAACTATATAAGGCCTAAAACCTATGGTTTTTTTAGTGAATTTCATTGGTTTTTTAAAGGCTAATTCCTAACTATATATAGTGTATAACCTATGGTTTTTTCAGTGAATTTCATTGGTTTTTTAAATGCTAATATATAGATATGTAAGGGCAGAAACCTATGGTTTTTTCAGTGAATTTGCAAGGTTTTGAAAATGCTAATTCTATTAGCGGATAACGTTTAAATATGTTACTATCCTTGTGGGACCACCTGAGCAGCCCTAGGAATCCGATTTTTGATGCATGAACGATGGTTGGATGCATGATGGATGAATGATTGTTGGGTGGATGCATGGATGGATGCATGCATGATAGATGGGTGAATGGATGCATGAATGATGGATGGATGCAGGATGGATGGATGGGTGGGTGGACTGCTCTGATGATGCACCTCACGTACGGGGCTGACGCAGTTATTATTCACACAGCTCTGATGATGCACCTCACGCACGGGCTCACAGCTGTTATTATTCACACAGCTCTGATGGTGCACCTCACGTACGGTCCTGACGCAGTTATTATTCACACAGCTCTGATGATGCACCTCATGTACGGGGCTGACGCAGTTATTATTCACACAGCTCTGATGATGCACCTCACGCACGGGGCTGACGCAGTTATTATTCACACAGCTCTGATGATGCACCTCACGCACCAGAGGAGGATGGAGTGCTCATTGAGGGTACAATTGCACACACTTGAACTAGATATTGCCCCACTTGACAAACCGCCTGAAAGTAGTGGTGAAAGGGCAGGCTGGGTAACCCTTCAGCAGAAACACCCCCCCTCAAAAAAAAACCACAAAAAAAACCAAATCAAGATCCCTCAAACCGCTGTGAAAAGGGTAGCTAAATTTCTGGGTCAAACGGTGGCGGCTGGGAGATCTAGGGAAGGAGAACATCCTGGCAGGATGTTTGCCTCAGAGACAGGGGAGAAGGGACTCTTGAACAAGCACCGAGCCATCTTCTTTGAGAAATTTGCGAAGATTCATCAACCAGGGCCAAAGTTATTCCCAATAGAATGTTGGGGATTTCCTATGGGAAACCGTCCTAACTATATATACCTACTGGCTATCGCCAGTAGGTAATATATATATATATATATATATATATATATATATATATATATATATATATATATATATATATATATATATATATTACCTACTGGCGGTCGCCAGTAGGTAGTTATAGTTAGGATTGTTTTCCATAGGAAATCCTCAACATTCTATTTGGAATAACTTTGGCCCTGGTGGATGAGTCTTTGCGAATTTCTCAAAGAAGATGGCTAGGTTCGCTGCACTCCTTCCCTGAAAGTTTGGGGGGGATTGGTCAAGTGGGGGCTGAGATATAAGGGGGGTCCCAAAACGTGTTTTCTCAATGTTATTTTCCATAGGACCTTTAGACTCGGCTACAGTTCGAACGGGTGAATGAATTTATAAGAAATTTGCCAAAACTGTAGAGTCTTGTTCGCAGATTACGCTTTTTTTGGAATGGTGTAAATCCGTTCAGTAGTTGTTGAGAAAATTAAAGTTAAATTCAATTATATATCTATAGGCGCGCACACGTGCGCGCACCCAAGCGGCTGCGCGCGCGAGCGGAATTTTGCTGCGTGACGTCTGTTAACGTTCGATTCGAAGGAAATCAGGAAGTTTTGTCCGCCATTTTGTCACTGCGAGTAAATATATTGTTCATTTCAAAGCGTTGAAACATGGAAAGGGGAGAAGGTAGAGATTGTCTTCCTGCGTAGGTTTTCTCGGGGTGTGCAGTAAGGCCCTTAAACGCAAAAAGATATAATTTTTCCCCGAAAAAAAAATACGGGGTGCGCGCACCCGGTCGCGCACACCTATTTACAAGAGTCTGGAAAAGGAGGTAAATCAGAAGTTTGAGTGCTTTGATATAAGGTGGCTCTGAAAAGAGCCCTTGTGTTAATTGAGTGTTTTCTGCATTTATAAGTAAGTACCGATGCAGAGCCTGATGTTGCAGAGGAAGATTCTGTTTCCCTCATTCGTGAAATGAACACCGTCTCTCCTATAGACGTCTTGCATGTGGTAGCGCAAGTTGTTGTGGTAAATAGAACCCATGCTATAATCTCTGAGGAACGCAGAGACAGATTTATTTACATGTCTCCTTGCTTTCTCAAATTGTGCACAATGGTGATTGGACCAATTCCATTTCTGTCTTTGGCATATATTGGAATATACCAAGGCAGATTGAGGAAAAAGTGTCATCAATTGTCGAAAGGTGTCCTTTAGAAGCATTTCCAGACCTACCCCAGTGATTGTGCCTAGATCGTTTCCACCACAGTGCACAATTATAAGGTCTGGTTCTGGGAGATGCATAAAAGTTTTCACCAATGGAATCAATTGGTGACATTTCAATCCTCTTTTGGAAATCCATGTTATGTGTACATTTGGTAAGCTGAGGTTGCAAATTCGTCTGCTTACTGCATATTTTTCACTCCAGTGAATATAACTGTGTCCTATTAGCCAGACCTTCATTTTCAAGGGATTTGTAGTCGTCCTCCGATCGGTTCTGGAAGTGGAATGGTAGTTAGAAGTTGAAATTTTAAATAAAGAAAAAGGAAGAGGCTGGGTGTGGTTAAAAAAATAAAAATGATTGGTTGATTGTAACAAGTGGAGAGTGAACAGGTCAATGTTTATGTTAAACGAAAAGTACTATTGGGTGTGAAAAAAACAAGACATGTAACAGAGTTGTGTATTGGCAGGTGTTTCTGGAGGGAAAATAGTGTTCTTAGTTTGTTGTAGAACGTTGAGACATGAACTTTTGACCTGTGCCTTCAGCAAGGTGCAGAATGAGGTGTAACCATGGAAACAGCCGGAGATGGCAGTTGGTGATGGGTTCACTCTTTGGTGCCTCTGCATCTGAGTCTGTTCTCTGGTGGCTGGCGGACAACTGTTTGTTATTGTGGAGATGAAAGGGTGATAAGGAGAGAAATACGACATAGCGTCTGGCCTGTAGAAGCGTGGGAGCAGTGATTAAGTCTGAGTGAAGCGGAACTGTGGCGGTGCTTAGTAACAGTAAAAAAAAAAATGTTAACAGTGGTATAACTGTCTTTACGGTGCGCGACCTACTAAGAAAGAGTTCACGGGCCGTAATTGGTTTGCAGGTTCTAGTATCAGTAAGTGAGGTCGAGAAAAGAAAACATTCAGGACTTTATTTATGAAGGCCTTGCGCCACCGGTGCGTTACTTTTTCCCATTTTAAAAAATGAGGCACTGGCGGCGGAAGGTCTTCATAAATAAGGACCTCAGTGACTACAGTTAAGGTTATGTGGAACCCATGAATAGTTTTTCAATATGAAATCATTTCAGTTGAGATTATGGATTAAAAGAGAAACCGTGAATATTTGAAATGTTTATTTAGAAATGTACTGTTTTAAAGGCAAATCATTATGTAATATGAGTACAGAAATTGCAAAAAACACAGTAATTGGTATTGTCAGTAGTACATGGAATACAAACGCTATAGTTGAAGAAAAATGAATATAGTTGGAAAAAAACATTGTACACTCTTATAAGGAAGTATATTATATTTTAATAAATGGAAGAAGGTCTCTGGCCTTTCAGTTTGGGAACGATATATGAAAATGCAAGTGGTTATACATCATTACTTTATGAATCAGCTGTCAAACAACACGAAATTATAATGTCCACTGTTAGTAAAGCAAATAGGTCTGTTCTTCAAAAGAAAATATGGAAAAGAACGTGAAGAATATAGAAAACCAAAAGGAAATGAGGCCGTCAATGGCTTGTTTGAGAGTTATTGAAGCATTGTTTAGGGAAAATAGGTAGCTTCTGCTTGTAACAGGAAATCAGCTTTATTATTTGAAAACATGTCAGCCATCCAATTGAGAAGATGAAAGGAGCATTCATGATCTGTCATTATTGGAGCGTCTTTTACCATCATAGGGCAGCTCAGTGGGTTTTCGATGTAGCTCTCTGTTAGGAAATCTTGCGCCGCTGCGAATATATTCCAATGACCCAGAACTCCTTGTATCGCTGCAAAGGCCATAAACCCTCCGGAAAGTATGTCAGCTATTCAATGGAAAAGAGTAAAGCAGTACTGATGATCTGTTATAATCGGAGCGTCTTTTACCATCAGAGGGAGCTCGGTGGGTTTTCGACGTAGCTCGCTGTTAGGAAAGAGTTAGGTGTCCATTGTGTAGGCAAAGTATGCAGCAAGTGCCTCTAACATGAAATCATTGTTATCATCTGAAAACATGTCAGCCATCCAATTGAGAAGATGAAAGGAGCATTCATGATCTGTCATTATTGGAGTGTCTTTTACCATCATTGGGCAGCTCGGTGGGTTTTCGATGTAGCTCTCTGTTAGGAAATCTTGCGTCGCTGCGAATATATTCCAATGACCCAGAACTCCTTGTATCGCTGCAAAGGCCATAAACCCTCCGTTGTAACAAAGCTGTTCATGATCAAGTAACGGATTCATGAGGTGATTGTAATTCGGTTCAGGAGGTACCAAATTGCAGAGACATAAATCCAGGGCCCACGTGAAATCACAGCTCAGGCAATGAAATACAGGCTGCACACAGGTGAAATGCGAATATCGAAATGATAATCGATATGAAGTATTCAAAGTCGAGAGTGGTAAGATGCCGTAGTAGTCAATCATCCTCTGGCGAAATAGTTCTAAGTGGCCCGGCTCGTTTGCGAAGGCAGGAGGGACATCCATTTTGAATTTCCCAAGATGGTACAGGAAACGGCGCAGCACCGCTGGTTGTATAGCAACTCCACAGAATTAGGTCGTCGGCTATGCAGTGGAGAGGAGCAGAATGACTTGATACATTTTCTAGGAGTCTAGTCACTTATATATTGCTTAGTGGTTATTAAAAAAGTAGCTTTTTTTGAACTGGAGGATGCGTTAAAAAATAAGGGAGTGATTTGAGGGAGTTGTAAAGCAAGGTCAATTTTTTTTTACATCAATGCTGTTTTCTGTGAATGTTAGCTTAGTGAAAGATATGTGTGTGAGCAGATGCAACGTTCAGTTTTAAATGTGACAATGGCGCTCTTGTTCATGTCTTCCGATTCAAGGTCGGTATTCGCTGCCAAATACAAAGATTAAGAAACGCATGCGTGGGGTACATAGTGTGCATTCTTTAAGGAAAGTAAATGAAGGGTTATTTTTACCGCGTTAGCATTGTCGTTTAAAAAGTTATAGTGATTTCTATTGTATGTGAAGAAAGTGTCACTGATGAAGACTGAAAATAAATCCTTATAAATGATACGGACTGGTGTATTTTAGAAAAGGTTTGTAACATTACATGAATTGTGGAAAAAAAATAATGTAATTGGAAGTGTATGGTTTGAAAATGAAAAGTAGAGGTTTGTAGTTCATGTTTTGAAAGCAGTTCTAGAGGGTCAGAAGAAAGTGTATGGTTTGAAAATGAAAAGTAGAGGTTTATAGTTCACGTTTTGAAAGCAGTTCTAGAGGGTCAGATGCATGATAGATTTATTAAAAATAGAACATGTTTTTAAATAGTATTTTGGAAAAAATATGTGTCTTTATGTACTATTTACATTATGTGCCTGTTGCGTATTCTTTGAGTTTTAGTAATCCTGTGTCTTATAAGTTTTCTAGGGGCGGTTTGAGGTTCATGGTGGGTTTGGGCAGGGAGGGTAGGTTGGGGGTTTGTAATAGGGGGTTTGGCTGGGGTGGAGTGCAGAGTTTAGTGAAAAGTGAGGGGGGCGGGGAGTTACGGTGTTTGGTAATGGAGCAGAGTCAGAGGACGCCACATTTGTGTTATGGGCTGCCACGGAAATATGTATTTATTCTCAGAGGTTTATTATATTAAGGATATATATTAGCATGGTGGCTCTTGTCGTTTTGTTGTTTTGTGTATGTTTATAATGCTGGTTCTGTAGTTTTTGTTTATGGACCTTATTGCGACACACAGGGGATTTACGTTGCACAGTTGGCGATCAGAGACTTAGGAAATAAAACTTTATAATTGTAAGGGCTGTAAGCGATAGAAATCGCCCGTTCTCTGTGTAAAAAATATCACCGCTATTGGTGGTATTTTCTACGGTGTTAGTACTCGAAGGAGACTAGTAACATATATGTGTAATAAAATTATGTAATAGGCTCAGCATTTTACATTATCTTGGAGAGCAAAAGTTGATTTTACATAGCAATAAGTTTCTTATAATTAAGGGACGGAGTGTATATAGTGCTATTTAGTACTCTGCTATGTGATTGATGTCGAATATTTCATAAGAGGAGGCTTTAAAAGATTTACGATAAACTGGTTTTCTAGGGAAGTGGGTGGAGTGTTCCGTGTAAATTGCAGAATAGAAACTAGTAAGAACCAATTGGAAGTGTTGTTTTAAAGTCACATGACTGCACATGCGTGTCTCGACGCCTGTACGCGATAGGTGGGTGCGCGCACCCGGTCGCGCACTATAAGAAAGCGGCGAGAAAATATCAGCTAATATGCTCTTCAAGCTTGTTTTGGTACAAAGAGTTAGTTCTGAAAAGAACTTTTTTTTTTTTTTTTTTTTTTTGGAAACAAGTGTTATGATGCTTTTTATTTCTTAAAGTTGCGACGACATTTTTCAGTATGTCATACTATCCAAATAAAGTGAAGAAATTTAACTTTTCTTGGAGCATTTATGACTCTCAATTATTTGTTTAATTAGAGTAAAGCTTTGCTCTCCGTATACAAGAAGTTCTCCACAGTTCGTGCATTTCATGTGCACGTTCGCCAGATATGGTCTCAAGTCCATCTCAGCACTCGATGGAGATACAGGTCGTCCACCGGAAGATGTGTTGATTACTTCTGATGGTAATAGCGTGGCCTCCGTTTTTCTTGTGAAAAGTGGTCGCTCATTTTCATCAGATTCGGAAGATGAATGCGGAACAGTAGCCATTGTATCGAAGTCTTCGGGAAGATGTTCGACGTTGTTGTCTCTTGAGAGTAGAAAAGAAAGTGATGGTAGTGGGTGGAGTGCTGCGTGTAAATTGCAGAATAGAAACTACCAAGAACCAATTAGAAGTGTTGTTTAGAAGTCACATGACTTCACATGGGAGTGTCAGGTCCTGTACGCGATAGAAGGGTGCGCGCACCCGGTCTCGCACTAAAATAAAGCGGCGAAAAAACATCTTATAAAATGCTCTTCGAGCATGTTTTGGTGGAAAGAGTTAGTTCTGAAAAGAACTTTTTTTTTTTTTTTTTTTTGGGGGGGAAAGAAGTGTTATAATGCTTTCGATTTCTTAAAGTTGCTACTACATTTTTCAGTATGTAATAGTTTGAAAATGAAGTGAAGAAATTTATCTTTTCTTGGGGCATTTGTGACTTTCAATTTTCAGTTTAATAAGAACGAGGCTCTGCTCTCCATACAAAAGAATTTCTCCACACTCGTTGCATTTCATATGCACCTTCGCAAGATATGGTCTCAAGTCCATCTCAGCACTCGATGGAGATACAGGTCGTCCACCAGAAGATGTGCTGGCCACCTCTGATGGTAATAGCGTGGCCAGGGCTCTTGTCGATGCTTTTGCATAATGCTCAGGATGCCTTTGTTTAACATGCCGCTGCATGGTGTGTGCAGAAAAGGAATATTTTTTATTTGGATTTCCCCTTGAGAGCTCCGAATTGCATATCGTGCAGGTTACTTTTGGCGCATTCACTTTCTTTTGATCTTCAGGATAAGTGAAAAATTGCCAAATGAAAGATTCCTTTTTTCTTCTTAACGGTGGTCGCTCATTTCCTTCAGATTCGGAAGATGAATCTGGTAGGGAAGCCATTTCAGCAAAGACTTCCGGAAGATGCTCGACGTTGTTGTCTCTTGAGAGTAGAAAAGATTGTGAGGAAAGTGGGTGGAGTGCTTCGTGTATATTCCAGAACAGAAACTACTAATAACCAATTGGAAGTTTTGTTTTCAAGTCACGTGACTTTACATGCGCTTCTCAGGACGTGTAGGCGGTGACACTATGTAGTTACGAACGTGATTACATACTTAGGAACTAGCATTCAAAAAACCTATGAAATTCACTGAAAAAACCATAGGTTTTACACACGTTATAGTTAGGAAGTAGCATTTGAAAAACCTATGAAATTCACTGAAAAAACCATAGGTTTGACACCAGTTATAGTTAGCTGGAAATTTTACTGACATAAAACCAATGAAATTCCACGTTATAGTTAGTTGGACTCACTATAACTTGCGCGTGTAATGCACTGCTGATGACATTAATCATGAAAAATCGCGGGGTCCGCGAACGCGTTCGCGCTTATAGATATATAATTGATTTCTCTTCTAATTTTCTCAGGAACCACTGGAGGGATTTACACAATTTTACCAAAAGCGTGATCTGCATACCAGACACTACCATTTTGACAAGTTTGGTGTAATTCCCTTCAGCGGTTCAAGCTGTAGCTGAGTCTAAAGGTCCTATGGAAATTAACATGGGGAAAACACGTTTTGGGACCCCCCTTTTTTCTCAGCCCCCACTTGACGAATCCCCCCCAAACTTTCAGGGAAGGAGCGGAGCGGAGCGAGCCATCTTCTTTGAGAAATTTGCGAAGATTCATCAACCAGGGCCAAAGTTATTCCCAATAGAATGTTGGGGATTTCCTATGGGAAACCGTCCTAACTATATATACCTACTGGCTATCTCCAGTAGGTAATATATATATATATATATATATATATATATATATATATATATATATATATATATATATATATACATATATATATATACACACACACACACACACACACACACACACACACACACACACATATATATATATATATATATATATATATATATATATATTCACTGAAAAAACCATAGGTTTCACACCAGTTATAGTTAGCTGGAAATTTTACTGATATAAAACCATTGAAATTCCCACGTTATAGTTAGATGGACTCACTATAACTTGCGCGTGCAATGCACTGCTGATGACATCACATATTACATCACTCATGACATGGTCAGTGACATCACTCATGACATCACTGATGACACCATCCAGTGAATGTGTGTCTTTCTGAAAAATAAATATATTTTATATATGTATATGTAAAAGTTGATGGAAGAATAAATGTTTAAATAAGTGTCTAAATGGATGGTTTTTAAAAATTGATTGGTTAACTGGCTTAATAAGACATCATCAGCAGTGCATTGCACGCGCAAGTTATAGTGAGTCCATCTAACTATAACGTGGGAATTTCAATGGTTTTATATCAGTAAAATTTCCAGCTAACTATAACTGGTGTGAAACCTATGGTTTTTTCAGTGAATTTAATAGGTTTTTTAAATGCTAATTCCTAACTATAACTGGTGTGAAACCTATGGTTTTTTCAGTGAATTTCATAGGTTTTTTAAATGCTAATTCCTTTGTATATCGAGTTTCTAACCTTTTTTTTTTTTACAATTTGCTGTTTTTTTTAAAGTATTCATTTTTTTTATATAATTTTTTTCTTTTGCGCTCTGGGTGCGCGCTCCGGGAAGCTTTCAGCTAAGCTCTCCGGTAAGCTTTTCCGAGAGCTCATCTGAAAGCGCACCCAGAGCGCAACTGTCGTTCGTGAAAAAAAATATGAATGAAAAGTTAATAATAATGCAAAACATTTCGTACCATACAAATAAAATTAGTTTTTTTTAATAAGGAAAATGATTATGCATTTCTATAAAAGATTGATGACGTCACTTCGGCGCGCAACGTAAGTGCCCTCGGAAGCGCCTACGTTCGCGGCGCATAAACGCACGCAAAAGCGCCTACGATCGCGCCACGTTTGCGCCCCGGAAGCGCCTACGATCGCGCTGCGTAAACGCACCGGAAGTGCTCCGGAGCGCGCAGCGTAAACGCGTCGGGTCATGTGACCCTAAAATAACACTTTTCATTGGTTGCTAACAGTTTTTTTTTACAATGAATGAAATCCCCACCCATTTCCTTCACTTCTTTCACTTTTGTGACTGAAACACCTGCCTTTTTTGCTGCTCCATATTCCTTGATTAAGCATGGCTGCCAGACAATCCAGCAGTGAAGATGACTCCAATGATTTCATTGATGAAGAGCCTCCTCAGCCGAAGGTCAAAGAACATTTCATCTGGAAATTTTTTACGTTTCCAGCAGACCAGAAGAAGGTGAATGCACCAAAAGTAGAGTGCAGGATCTGCAAACAGGTCCTGTCACGGGGTAACCCCCAAAAAAAATACTCTTTTGGCAACTTCACCATGATTCGCCATGTGGAGAGGAGGCACCCCCAGAATTTTGCCCGTGAAAGTGTCAGGGCTCTGGCACAAGAGGTTCCCAGAGATGGGGCCTCTACATCAACAGGAGGAGCAACTTCTTCTGGAAGAGAACAATCACAGGAGCAGGTAGCAAACATTCAACCTGCATTTAACCATGGGGTCGTCAGATGCAGATACTGCAATCAACTCCTCACCTATGGGGAGCAAAGTGTCCTGCTCATGGTTCGGGCATTGGAGAACCATCGCTGCCCTTCCCACCCCTAATTTTTTTCTTTTCTTTTTGCTCCTGATGAGCAGTTTCTATTCCCTGTTTTTGTTCCTGTTCAGTTAAAAGAAGAAAACCAAAAGTTCTTTTCAGAACTACCTCCAATTCTCATCAAAGAGCTATATTCTTAAAAAATGAAGAGTAAGTGAAATATAGTGCATTGATAATTGAAAGGAGAATGAGTAAGAAAGAACAGAAAGGTATGAGAGGTGAAAGGAAGTGTAGTAGGAGGAATGAAAGAAGGTGAGTGTTAGAAAAGAAAGTTATGACACAGTGAATAAACTGGAGGCCTCATTTCTGAAAAGTGACGCATCGCTACGTGAAAACAGCGATGCGTCACTTTTCTGCACGCACTCCTTATGACATTCCAGATATGTCATATTTAATATATGACTAATCAATTCGCAAGGAGTTACAGATATGTCAGTATTTCTGACATATCTGTAAACACAAAAGTAACGCATTGCAGGAGTGCGTCACAAAAGTGACGCAACTCCAGTAATGTGTCCTTTCACATGGAAAAAGCACCATGTGAAAGGTTTGCTGTGAAGCAGGCGCAAGATTTTGGCGCAACAGCATCCTAAAAGAGACGCACTGCGTCATTATTACCAAGCTTTTTGCAAGGAACACATTATACCTGACACTATTTTTTAAAAAGTGACGCATCTAGGTACATGGGTCACTTTTTAAAACTCTGCGCCACATTGTATCTGCATCAGGTATAATGTATGCAGAGGGGGCAATCCCTCGCAAAAAGCTTGGTAATAACGACGTACTGAAATCTATGAGATTTCTCTGCGTCACTTTTAGGATGCTGTTGCGTCAAAATCTTGCGCCTGCCTCGCGTCACTTTCATGTTTACAGATATGTGAGAAATACTGACGTATCTGTAACTCCTTGCAACTCCAGTAATGTGTCCTTTCAAATGGGGAAAGCAGCATGTGAAAGGTCTTGCCTCAGTCTAACACCTGCTGTAAAGCAGGCACAAGATTTTGACGCAACAGCATCCTAAAACTGATGCAGTGAAATCTCAAAGATTTCACTGCGTCGCTATTACAAAGCTTTTTGCGGGAGAACACCCCCTCTGCATGCATTATACCTGACGCTATTTTTAAAAAGTGACGCATCTAGGTACATGGGTCACTTTTTAAAACTCTGCGCCACATTATATCTGCGTCAGGTATAATGTATGCAAAGGGGGCATTCCCCCGCAAAAAGCTTGGTAATAACGACGTACTGAAATCTATAAGATTTCTCTGCGTCACTTTTAGGATGCTGTTGCGTCAAAATCTTGCACCTGCCTCGCATCACTTTTATGTTTACAGATATGACAGAAATACTGACGTATCTGTAACTCCTTGCAACATGATTCGTCATACATTAAATATGACACATCTGGAATGTCATAAGGAGTGCGCACAGAAAAGTGACGCATAACACCAGCAGTGTAATAAAATGTGCCTCGTTGCACTATATTTAAAAAGTGACGCATCTAGATAGATGCGTCACTTTTTAAATATTGCATAACAATGCGCATTTTTTTACACCGCTGGTGCGTCACAAAAATTGACGCACAGGAGGCGCAAAACTAACAGCGCAAGGCCTTCATAAATATGGTCCTGGATTTTCCCCGTGCTTCGCCGGTGCGCGTACCATGCGCTTCCCCCGCGCAAAACGAAAAAAAAAAAAAAAATGTAATGCCCCGCAGGACCCTATTTTAGCCCCTACATCAAACCTAGGGGGTCAGAGGGGGTCTACTCTTCCCCCTTATGGTCATTTGCCCCTTTTTTTTTCAAACCCCTTGTGTCTCGATTTTACCGAGACACAAGATGGCGGCCGCTCCAGACTGTTTAGAATGTTTACAGACACCCAAGAGCCAATCAGCTTCCTGCGCGCAAGTCAGCGCCAGGAGCGCACTCCGGTGCGCGCACCGAAGAGCGCATATAAATATATATATTTTTTGGCACCTTAATTACTCAAAATCCACTGCAGCACATATCTTGAGACATAGCAAAGGCACATCGGGCTACCAGTCCCTACAATTTTGCCAAGTTTGGTGTAAATCCATTCAGCCGTTCGGGCTAAAAGTGAAATTGACCGCCCTATGGAAATTAACATGGGGAAAATGCGTTTTGGGACCCCCCTTTTATCTCGGCCCCCGCTTGACGTATCCCCCCCAAACTTTCAGGGAAGGACCGGAGCTCGACGAGGCCATTTTCAGGAAATTTTCAGGCAGATTCGTCAACCAGTGCCAAAGTTATTCCAAATAGAATTTTGAGATTTAACATTGAAAAAAATCCTAACTATAACTACCTACTGGCGACCGCCAGTAGGTAATATATATATATATATATATATATATATATATATATACTGCCTGCGCCAGGACAGGCGAGATACTCTGTGTCCCAGAAGGCCCAATCCAAGCGACGCAAAAGGAACAACAAAAAGCGCCACCAACGCTGCAGAGCAGGTTTCAAACAAAAAACCCAAGAAACTAAATTACCCCAACAAGAGATGGAACCAAAAGAAGTAAGTCCAGCTAATAATAATGAAAGCTATGATCCAAGTGACTCTTCTGTTATCAATCTCACCAATGTTGCTCTAAGTATTGCTGAACTAAGAACTCTTTCGCTGGGACTAACATTTAGTCCTGCTAGTGACTTCAATTATGCAAAGACCAGGATTGATCATTATAAATATACTCGCAAATTGAAGCTAAAGAAAAATTTAATTTGCAATAAATTCCAGCCCAAAGAAAATATGACATCAACCACCGACCCGTTACCTGGCTTAAATGATAATTATTTAGAAGTGATACAGGACTTGGAAGCACTGCGCAATGAAATCCCCAGCTCTGGCTTGTCAGAAGAACATTTGATTTTAAACACTCCAGCCAACAATAAATCTAAACCCAAATCTACCTTCACTCCATTAATATTGCATGATAACATCAATATTTTTCATAAACTGGACATCATGGGGATTAAAAACCTTTATGCAACAACACTGAAAGAAAAGCGCAAATGTATATTGATTCTTTTCTACAGGAGTTTGTCAAGGTTTTGCCACCATCCTATGTACAGGATTCTGGTGACTTTTTGAGGAAACTAGATTGTGTAGCATGGGACTGTTGGCTAATAAATTTGGATGCTTCATCCTTATATACTAGCATCCACCACCTTGACGGTCTGAGGGCTATTCAATATTATTTGGGAAGTAGACCTATCCAAATGTCTGAGCACAATAAGATGTTGCTAGCCATGATCTCCTACTGTTTCATGTTCAGCAACCAGTATTTTCAACTGATCAGGGGTGTAGCTATGGGGGCCTGCTTTTCTCCCAGTTATGCCTGTTTACATATGGGCTACTGGGAGGAGCAGGTCCTCCATGGCACCTATCACGATATTTTTGTTGAACATGTGGTGCATTGGTTCCGTTATATTGACAACATATTTTTAATATGGCGAGGTACAAAACAGCAGGCTTTGGATTTTATTGACTTGATCAACATCAATGCACTGAATCTTGCTTTTACATCCAACATTAGCCAGGAACATGTCTGGTTTTTAGATGTAGAAATTGTTGCTAAAAATAACAAACTAGAGACAGTACTTTACAGGAAACCGACGGCAGCCAACACAGTGCTGCATGTCAAGAGCCATCACCCGCTTCATCTGATACACAGTATCCCTTACGGCGAGATGCTGCCTATCAGACACATTTGCAGCACTGATTCTGAATGCCAGCAAGCTCAGGAGGCTAGCAAAGCAGGGTTTTTAGCTAGAGGGTATACTGCTACAGTAGTAGACACCGCTATCAGGAAGGCCAACCTCATCCCTAGGAAAGAGGCCCTGCTATTTAAAACTTCGGTAGCAGACCCCAACACAACCATCCAGCCAGCTATACTTACCTTGACATATAATAGACAGCATCAAGCTCTCCGTAAGATCATCAATAAAAACTGGAGCTTGGTGCGCAATGACCCTGTCATTGATAAGCTGATGACAGTAAAGCCATAAATATGTTTCAGGAAAGCACGCTCAATGAGCAATGCTAAGGTCAAGTCTAGTCCTGAGGTTGTAGCCAACACAACATGGTTGCAGGTCAGTAAGGGCTTCGGAAAATGCTCTACTTGTAAAGCCTGTAAACACTGGGTTAGCAGAACTGAACACAACATTTCTGTTCTGACACTCCACGTTTCAACCACAAACAGCTGACGTGCAAGACTAAGTACGCGGTGTATGTGCTGGAGTGTCCGTGTGGCCTGCAATATGTTGGTAGTACCAAATTGCAGGTCCACAAACGGGTACTCCAGCACATTAGGGCACTCAACACTAGTGATGCCGCTTATCCGGTTGCACGTCATTTCAAAGAACATCATGAAAATAAAAGTCAGCTGTTAAAGTACTTTGTTATAGATGCTGTTTACCCCCTTAGAAGGGGAGGAAATCGTGAGGCCATCTTACGCGCACTAGAAACTAGGTACATTATGGAATTAGACTGCAAGACCCCTCTAGGCCTGAACTCTAGTGAAGATTTTTATACTTGTCTCTAGTTTGAATCCCTAGCACAGTAGCACCATTGTGAGCTGAAAATAACTGGAAATTTCCCATTGTTTGACAATCATCTGACATTGGGTTGGGCAATGGTGCTCCCTCATCTCTCCCACCGATCACATTGTTTTTAATATACCTGTTTACATGACTTATTTCAAAAGAGTCTTTTTTTAAAAAAAATTTATACATTTTGCAAATCTTTGCACTATTTCACTTTGTTTGCACTAAAATACCAGACGGAAGCAGTCGCCCAAAATAGCGTGGATTTGGGGCACTGGTAGAACAAATTAGCCCACTTAGGTTCTATTCTTGTATTTGCTAAATTTTGCACAGTTGCATTACATTTGCACATATAGGGAATGTTTTTTAAATAATTAATGTATTAATCAATATTTCCAATTATTAAGTGTTTTAAAAAAATGCTTATATGCCTTTTTTAATAATGACTTAGTTTATTGTGCATCTTTTACTTACACTTATTGGGTTTTTAAAGACATATGTGAACCTGTAAGTATTTTTTCAGTGCCCATGCTGCTGGTTTTACAATGATTTTAAGCAGTTGCTTGGGAGGGAAAAGTGTCACCAGAAACAGCGACCATTGCATGATAGACTCAACCGATTCTGCTAGTGCGCAAGTATAAATCAGACTATTTTCGTTTTTCCTGCTATTTGAATACCAACGCAGTATTTGTTCATCTGTGACCTTATGAACTTTTTTAAAAATTGAGAAACAATCTGTTAATGATGGCAGCCAGTGATTGTGGAAGCAAGACATTGTATAAACACAATCCTCTGTTTATGGGGATGCTTTTCCATCGTGCACCTGCTTAAAATCATTGTGTTACCTGGAGTGCAGTCTAGCAGAGCACTGAAGAAGGCAATATGCCGAAATGCATATGCTTGTATAGCTAATTAAACAACAGTGTCCCATGAGTGCTGTCGTGTTGGAGCCTTCATTTATACCATGATTCACCCTTCACGTTTTTGTGGCCACAGCACCCATCCAGAGTTCGGCAGTGTGAACCATGGAGTGTATATATATATATATATATATATATATACATTACCTACTGGCGGTCGCCAGTAGGTATATATAGTTAGGATTTTTTCCCTATGGGATTTCTGAAAATTCTATGCCTAATAACGTTTGCGTTTGTGGACGGAATTGGCTGAAATTTTCAGGAAAATGGCACATTTTGTTTCTGAGCAGCCCTTGAAAATTTGGGGGGGGGTTTGTGGAGGGGGGGCCGAGAAAAAAGGGGGGTCCCAAAACGCCTTTTTCCCATGTTAATTTCCATAGGGCGGTTGGACTCACTTTTAGCCCGAACGGCTGAATGGATTTTCACGAAACTTGGCAAAATTGTAGGGACTGTTAGCCCGATGTGCCTTTGCTAGGTCTCAATATATGTGCTTCAGTGGATTTTGAGAAATTAACGTTTAAATCAAGATATATATCTGTAACAGCGCTCCGGGCAGCGATCCGGTTAGCGAACCTTTCGCGTATCGGAACTTTGCGATGCGAAGCTGATTGGCCCTCCGGTGTCTGTCAACATTCTAAACAGTCCGGAGCGGCCGCCATCTTGTCTCTCGGTAGGATCGAGAGACAAGAGGAGGCCAAAACAAAGGGGGAAATTACCATAAGGGGGCATAGTAGATCCTCGTTGACCCCCTAGGTTTTATGTGGAGGTTTTAAAAGGGCCTAGGAGGGTCCAAAAAAAAATAAATTAAAAATTTTTTTTTTGCGTGGTAAGCGCCAAGTTCGCGAACCGGAAAGCGTTCTGGGCAGCGAACTTTATGGATAAAAGAATGAAAGACTTTTCTAATACTGTATGTTAATTATTTGTTGGTTTTGTTGATTTTTTTTTAATATTATTATTTTTTCAGCAATTTTTTATTGTTGTGATTGTGTTTCAAAATTTAATAACATTTCTTACATTTAACTACTTTATGAATTACATATAAAAATGATTAAAGACTCAAACAATTTTTTAATATTACATATAATTTTATTTTTCGGATTGTTTTTCGAAATTTAATAGAACGTCTAGCATTTCACTGTCTGATATGTGTTCTTGTTCAGTGAACATAAGTTCAAACATTTGACCGTCATCATAATGAAGTAAATGATCCACTGATTCCACACATTGAACTAATTCATGGTCCCGTGATTGATCCATGAAATCAGAGTCTTCATTGTCCTCAATTTCTTTTTGTGTGTTGGTCTCCAGAACAATTTCGAAGGAAACATTCTGCTCACCTTCCATTTTTTTGCTGTAATTTGCATAAAAAATAAATATATAAGTAGAGATAGGGCACTGTTGGGTTTAAGTTCAGACAGGCACTTGTGAGTTTATACCAGAGAAGTAATCTATGGGCACTGTATGGTTTCAGGCGTGAATTAGTACTATTAAAAAGTGCCTGTGAAGAAGCCTAAGTAAATTTATAATTATACCACAGAAACCTAAATCAGTCCATAATTATAATAAAGAAGCTTTTCTCAATGTCTAACTCTTACAGAGGGATAGTATATAACTATCTGAAAAAGTTTACCATATTTACTTATAGTGCACAATATACTTCAGTTTTAAAAATAACAACTTACCTTTAGAAACAAGTTGATGTTATTATTGATATTCTAAATGATATATACAACAACAAGTAGTAGTCAAAATGGCTGTGTTTCCTTCTCTCCCTTTATATATATACAGGTATATAACCAATCAAATGTCAGGTAATAAAAGTAGAAAATGAAAGTAAAATTTTCATTGGTTGTCAATTCCAACACTTTAGATGTGTTTTGTGAAGTAATTTACCTCACGGTACTTGGAGAGGTCTACAGGCTAAATGGCTAAATGAAATTTCAATGAAATTTGTGAGAATGGAAGGGATTGTTATGTAGTATGAGCTAATGTATATTTGGTGAGAGTGTCTCTAGTCGTTTTTCTGTAAATTACTTTCCCACCTTTTTTTTGGACCGCTTTCCGGGAAGCGGCCCGGTTAGCGAACCTTAAGCGTCACGGGAGTCCACCATTTTGTGTATCGGTCGCATTAAGATACAAGATGGAGGGCAAATAATGTTTAGAATGGGTAGAAGGGGTCATGGTAGACTTATCTTGACCCCCTAGGTTTTCTGAGCGTGGCTGAGGAGGCTTATATGTGCGAAAAAAAAACTTTTTTTTAAAAAATTCCGCGAGGTTAGCTTTCGGTTAGCGAACCGGGTAGCGCTCCGGGGAGCGAATTTTGTGGAAAATTAGTGAAAAAAGTTAGAGAAAAATAATAATTGTGAGTGATCAGATGTAGGGTAGCTCTGAGAAGAGCTTTTGGGTTTATGGTACATTTAGGTACTTATAAGTAGGTACCAATGCACAGTCTTAAATTCAGAATGAAAATTCTGTTGCCCTCATCTGAGAAGTGAACTCCATCTCCTCTGTAGATATCTTGCATGTAGTAACGCAAGTTATTGTTGTAAAGAGAGCCCATTCCATGGTCTCTCATGTAAGCTGAAACAGATTTGTTTACATGCTTCCTCGCTTTCTCAATTTGTGGACAAAATTGGTTGGACCACCTCCATTTCTGTCTTTGGCATATATTGGAATATACCAAGGCAGTTTGAGGAAAAAGTGCCATTAATTGCTCCAAGGTGTCCTTTAAAAGCATTTCCAGACCTACCCCTGTCAAAGTGCCCAAATCATTACCTCCACAGTGCACTATTAACAGGTCAGGTTTTGGCAAATGCATAAAGGTTTTCACCAATGGTATCAATTGGTGACATTTTAATCCTCTTTGGCCCAACCACTTAATTTCCACATCTTGTAAATTGAGGTTGTGTAAATTTCTGCTCTCAGCATACCTTTGAGCCCAGTGGATGTAACTATGTCCAACAATCCAGACGTTAAACATGGTGGAAGAAGGTTGTTCTGCAGTCAGATGAAGTGTGGTAATGAAAGGGCAGTTGAAACAGTAGGAGTTTCTAAAGAAAAAAAACTGTGGATTTACAATGCTAATGATTCATTAGCAGTGATTGGTGCATTTCCATTTCTGAAAACAGAAAGTTAGGGTGCATGGATGTGTTCTTTGAAAGATGTAATTTGAATGGTCAAGGAAGAAACATTTAATGAAAGATTGCACTGGATACGCAGGTGCACTGAGAGTTCAGAGTTCAATTGAAACATTGTTGTGTGAATTTGCAAACATGAGAGGTCTTCCAGGAGGTGGTTGCTATGGAAACAAGGCAGACAGGGCAGAGGGGGGAAGGGTTTTGATTTGAAAAAAGTGAGGGAAGAGGTATGATTGGCTAATATGAGAGATATGTGAAAAGAATATCTGTATTTCTGTGCTTTCAATAGCTGCAGCCTTTGGAGTGCATCCTTTTTCTTCTGCTGAAGACAATTTGGTGTATTTCTGAGACTGTTTTCAAAACTCAAAAAATATTTGCTAAGGTGAGAAAAGATTTATTTAATTTAGATAGAGAATAGTATGATTTAAGGAGAAAATGATGAAGAAAGCTGTGTTTTTAAAATGTGGTTTTGTCTCTAGTGATATACTAATAGAATTAGTTTCATAGAGAAATTATAATTGCATATTTGGTGTAACATTCTGGCATGCAGTAACACAAGATATTGTGATACATGGAGCCCATTTCATGGTCTGTTATGTAAGCTGAAACAGATATGTTGCTTTTAAAAACGATTTAAGAAATCAATTACATTTCTGGATATGTACTGCTAGAGCTTCATAGGTTGTTTTGGGCCATATTTATAAGGTATTTGAGTGTCTAAGATGTTATGTTCGCCTTTTAAAATGTAAAGTGTTCCTCATGGGGCAAGTGTCTTGTAAATACGCTCCCACTTGTGCTTGGCAAATTTAGATTTTCATTATGGGAGTTACCTAGCCATGTTAATAGTGTCCCAAAAATGGTGCTAGGGCATTCCAGAAAACACTTTCATGTGTCTCAAGGACATTTTTAGTCATTTCTTCATGAATGCAGGTATACAATTGATTTATATGCTGTGTTTAAAAACGAATTTTGAAATGAATTAAATTTCAGGATATGTACTGTTAGAGCTTCATAGGTTGTTTGGGGTCATATTTAGAAGGCATTTTAGTGTCTTTGAAGTTATTTTTCCCTTTTTAAATGGAAAGCGTTCCTCATGGGGCCCTGAGCAGTTCTTAGCCATGTTATTTAATAGGAAGTGGATAACATGGCTAAGAGCATTTGCTGGAAAATGCACGAATATCGCTGATTTTTCTGCTATATTCATGCATTGTGGCCGTTTTTTTTCACATTGCTTCATAGGTTGTTTGGGTTCATATTTAGAAGGCATTTTAGTGTCTTTGATGTTATTTTTCCCTTTTTAAATGGAAAGCGTTCCTCATGGGGCCCTGAGCAGTTCTTAGCCATGTTATTTAATAGGAAGTGGATAACATGGCTAAGAGCATTTGCTGGAAAATGCATGAATATCGCTGATTTTTTTGCTATATTCATGCATTGTGGCCGTTTTTTTTCACATTGCTTCATAGGTTGTTTGGGTTCATATTTAGAAGGCATTTTAGTGTCTTTGATGTTATTTTTCCCTTTTTAAATGGAAAGCGTTCCTCATGGGGCCCTGAGCAGTTCTTAGCCATGTTATTTAATAGGAAGTGGATAACATGGCTAAGAGCATTTGCTGGAAAATGCATGAATATCGCTGATTTTTCTGCTATATTCATGCATTGTGGCCGTTTTTTTTCACATTGCTTCATAGGTTGTTTGGGTTCATATTTAGAAGGCATTTTAGTGTCTTTGATGTTATTTTTCCCTTTTTAAATGGAAAGCGTTCCTCATGGGGCCCTGAGCAGTTCTTAGCCATGTTATTTAATTGGAAGTGGATAACATGGCTAAGAGCATTTGCTGGAAAATGCATGAATATCGCTGATTTTTCTGCTATATTCATGCATTGCGGCAGTTTTTTCCACATTGCTTCATAGGTTGTTTGGGTTCATATTTAGAAGGCATTTTAGTGTCTTTGATGTTATTTTTCCCTTTTTAAATGGAAAGCGTTCCTCATGGTGCCCTGAGCAGTTCTTAGCCATGTTATTTAATAGGAAGTGGATAACATGGCTAAGAGCATTTGTTGGAAAATGCATGAATATCGCTGATTTTTCTGCGATATTCATGCATTGCAGGCCTTTTTTTATCACATTTGCAAGCACTTCTTAGCCATGTTATCCAATGGGAGGTGGATAACATGGCTAAGAGCATTTGCTTCAAAGGTTGTTTGGGGTTATATACCATTTTTGGGAAATTATTAACATGCCTATCTAACTCCCATAATCAAAATCTAAATTTGCCAACCGCAGGTGGGAGCGTATTTACAATAAATTTGCACCATGAAGAATGTAAAATAGCATACTAGATACTCAAATAACTTATAAATATGACCCAAAACATCTTATGAAGCACTAGTAGTGCATATTTCCAGAAATGTATTGGTTTTCATTTAATGATTTACTTCATTGGTAGGCCTTCACATGTTTTTTTACCTTGGTTTTTTTCAGTGAAAATCTTATCTGCAACCATGTGTTGGCCTCACCTCAAATAAACAAAACAGGTGATGGACTGAATGTGGATCAATGACACACATTCACCCCAGTCCAAAGATCTGGGCCTAAACAAACCTTTAGATAGGCTACATCTTATCGTCATCCTGAATTAATGATTTAAAATATTAGGGAGTGATTTATGAGTGTTGTATGCCTGTTTTGTACCATTGAGTGTCATTTTTGTGATGCAGTGCTGGTGGAAAATATTTGCTATGTTAAATAATTAGTACGGCATTAAGTTTTAGATGACTGTTATTTATTTACTGTTTGGTAATAGTGGTTAATAACATTTTATATTATATTTTTTCACAGATTCAACTGCAGATTCTTTCATAGTTTGGAAAATGCCTTCCAGAAGTCGAATACGAAAGGCTAGAAAACGTCAAAGACAGCAGGATGATGTTTTATTGCAGCAGTCCTCTTCCCCAAATACTTGTCAAAACACCAAGAAAGGTCCGGGTAAGAGCACGAAATCATTCTTAAGAAATATTTGTAGTAAAAAAAATTTTGCTCAAAAAAATGTGTCTGTTCACAAAAAGAAAAGTAATTTAAATGGAAAGGAGAGACCCATCACAAATGTTACTGGTAGAGGAAGAGATAACTCTGTGCATGATAGTAGAAGGAAACAACAGTTTAGGGACATTCGACAACGAATGTTCCGTAATAGGATATTAGTTAATTTATTGAAAAATATTAAAAAGAAAGGCCAACAGAAAGCGGCATTTTATAGGAAGAAGAAAAATGTAGAGAACATTATTGATCATGCTTTTGAAATCAAGCGAAAGTTGTTTATTTTGGTAATCAATAGAATTAGGAAACTAAGCAAGGTAATTTCTGATTTCAAAACAAAAAGTAGATGGAAGAGAGTAGTAAATCGTACTAACTTTTGTGAAGTTTTTTCTGGAGAATGGATGCATAGTTCAAGTTCTGAGGCATTTTTTAATGAGGAGACTTATTTTCAGGATAATGATTTGGTGCATGCAGTTGACATCAGTGGTCGAGCTTATGAAGTGAAGGATGGTTGTCCAGTTGAAAAAGAACAACTTGTGACAACAGAGACAGAAGAGGCGCTAAGTGATGAGGTTTTAGGAAGACGTCCTAAGGGTCCTGTGTACATTTGGAAGTGTAGTTCTATTTGCAGTGTGCGACAGGTTTCCATCAATTTGCTTTGTGATTTTATACGGACATTTAATAAGAAAAGTTTGAAGCAGAAAATGAAGTTGTTGCAAGATTTAGATCCTTGCAGAGTGAGACAAATGACAGGTTTGCGTGGTCATTCACTGGCTTGTCTTTCCAGGAGAGTATGCCAGAGTGTTTTTCATCATTTCAGGATGCTAGCAGTGCATCATAATAAAGTGAGAAAATTAGTGAGAATGTTGTATTATGCTAAGAGTCCAGCAATTATGCTTAAACAGTTATGTGCTGCTCTTTTGCATGGTTCTGAAATAGATGTGAAGAATCTTTGTGAAGAAATTGAGTTTTGTTACTTTGGTAGTAAAGATGAGAATGTTCAAATTGACCCTGAAGTAGAGGGTAATGTGGAAGATAATGTACAGGTTTCCAGTACAGATAATTTTCAGAAGGAAATTGCCACGTTTCAGATGAAATCAAGTGAGAGGCCTAATTTCACTTGTGTATGTTGTCGACGCACTTATTATAAGAATCAGACTAAGGTAGTGGATTTATATGCAAAAAGTGAAAGGGAAAATAATAGTGAATGGAAGGATTTAGCCACATACTTGATGGTAGAAAATTATTTTGATTTGGGATCGGATCAACGTGTGTGTACTTATTGTTGTAATAAATTAAACCAAAACCAGATGCCTGCTAGGGCAGTTCATAATAATCTGGAATTGGTTGAGATTCCTTCTGAATTGAAGGATTTAAATACTTATGAATCTATTTTGATTCAAAGTATCCATCCCTTTCAGGCTATTGTAAGAATGGAGCCAAAGACAGGGAAGTTGCCTCCAGCAGATTTACAGAGAGGATTAAAGGGAAGAGTTGTTTATTTGCCTCTAGATTTGAACAAAAACATTAACACAATTGGAATAGAAAAAGTGGAAGAGGAACCTCTGGTTATCTTGGTTAATGGGGTTCCGACAAAGAATAAGAAAATATGGCAAGATTTAGTGGATGTTAGGAAAGTCAAAAAGGCAACAGTGTATTTGAAGAAAAATAATAAGTACTATAAGAATGTATATGTTGCAGAAGAGGAAGTAAGTGATGAAGAGGATAGCGATTTGTGTGCTGGCCAAATTGAGAAAGTAGAGGCCTCTAAAAGTGAAGAAATATATGAACATTATAGTGTTCATCCTTTGCATTCCAAGGAAGTCATGGGGAATGCTATTGAGTTGTTTCAAATGAAACAAGCCAAAGGGAGTCCCATTAGTGTTTGGGAGGAAAGTTTGGAAGCTCGGTGTTTCCCACAGCTATTTCCCACAGGTCAAGGAGGAAGATATGATGAGCGACCTCGTGAAATTCCTGCGTCTGAATACCGGACTTTACGATTGTATGCAGAAGATCCTAGGTTTCGGCAATGCATTCCCTATTTGTTTCATCTCCTGTTTGAAAGCGATCTGTCTGGACTGTCATATGCAGTGAACCACATCTTAAAAAGTGGTATACAGATGCGAAACATCTCGGCAAGTGACTTTATGCATAAAGTCAATGTCCAAGACAGTATTTTGGATTCTCACTTAATTAATCTCATGGCGTGTCAGCGTGGTACTAATGAGTACTGGTACCGTCGTCATGGTGATTTAAAATGTATGCTGAGGAACTTAGGAACTCCGACATGGTTCCTCACTCTGAGCTGTGCCGAGTATGGCTGGGATGACTTACTTGAATTTCTACGAGAGGCAAATGGAAATATTGAAAACATTGAATTCAAGACACCTGGAGAACTGTGTTCTTTGGATCCTGTGAATGTATGCAGGTACTTCAATCATAGATTTGAAGCTATGATGTCTTTCATCACAAATAAAAAGAATCCACCTCTTGGAGAGGTGTTGGATTTCTTCTGGAGAAAGGAGTATCAAGCAAGAGGTGCCCCTCATATACATATGTTGCTGTGGATCAAGGATGCACCTAAATTTGGAACAGATCCGGATGACTTAGTGATGAATTTCATCGAACAGTATTCTACGTGTGCTGTTCCAAACGCAACGGAGAAGAAAAGTCTAAGAGAACAAGTTCTACGTTTCCAAAGCCATCGTTGTGGAAAGTACTGTCGTCGTAAATTCAGAAACAAGGACAAGTTCTACACCAAATGTCGTTTCAACTTTCCACGACCGGTGATTTCTAAAGGAAGAGTGAACAGTTTGATGTCTTCGCTGCGACATAATGTGACGAGGAAATCACCCAAGAATACATACAATTTGAAAAGGAACGAAGAGTCCAAGTACATCAATGACTACAACCCAGTGATTTTGTCCATGTGGAATGCCAACATGGATATACAGTTTGTGGCTGACAACTGTATGGCTGTGGCTCGGTATGTGACATCTTACATCACCAAAAAAGAAAAGACCGAACTGAAGGATATGTGGGAGGACATTTCCCATGAAAAGAGCCTCAGCAAGAAGTTGTACAGTTTCAGTCTGAAGATGTTGTCGCATCGAGAAATCGGAGCTTACGAATGTTCTGATCGATTGTCTTCAGCAAGTCTCTATGCCAAATCCAGGAGTCTCGTTTGGGCGAGTCTTGGTCTTGCTGCAACGCGAAATCGAGTTCTAAAACCTGTTCGGGAAATTGAGTATTTGGCAGAAAAGGAACCAAACAGTACCGACATTTTGAAGACCAACATGTTGGATACATATTATCCAAATCGAAGCAGTCACCTTGAGAATGTTTGTCTATATGAGGTTCTCCAAAATTATATATTCAAGAGGAACATCAAAGAAGATATTGAGAAAGGAGTGTATGCTGTAATTGGAAGTGAGGGATGCCTGGTCAAGCAAAGAAAATGCCAATTAGTAAACCATCGAAAATTAAGTGGCGAATCTCCAGAAAAAAAGGAGTTTTTCTATTTAGCACTTTTGCAACTTTTCAAGCCTTGGCGTGCAGAAGAGGAACTGCTTGGAGATTTCCTCTGTTACGAAGACTCTTTCAATGCAGCCAAGGAGTCCATAGAATGTCCTGCTTTTTCTAAATATCAAGAAATGCTAACTTTGGAAATTGAGCAGGAAGCAACGATTGCAGCCGAGATTGCCAGAGACAGTTCTCAGGACAGTCAGAGTTCTGTTTCATTGAGTCAAGATCCACTTGGAGGACCTATTATCGAAAATGAAGCTGCCACTGCTATGAATGAAGTAGAAAGAGCCATGGCACATGCTCAGGAGGATTCAGTTAACTTACAAGACTTGGAAAAACAACTCAACGTTGAGCAGAGGAAAATATATGATGAAGTTACCAAGGAAATTGAGCACGGATTAAGTCATGAGAAGAAAGAGTGCTCGTGTACGTCGTTGAAGCCTGTCCGACTGTACGTGAGTGGAGAAGCGGGAACTGGAAAAAGTTTCCTCATTAAAGCAATCTCTTGTTATTTGCAGGAAAGGACTGAGTCATCGCTGTCTTGTGTTGTCACCGCTCCTACTGGACTGGCAGCACATAATATTAAAGGTATTACTTTGCATCGTCTACTGATGCTGCCGGTGGAGCATGACAACAAATTACAATACAACAAGTTATCTGGAGATGCTTGCTGTGAAGTTTCAAGAGTTTTGAGGAAAATGAAACTACTTATCATTGACGAAGTAAGCATGGTTTCCAATGTCATGCTTGCCTTTGTGCATTTGAGAATGCAAGAAGTACTTAAAACTGAATATGATGTCTTATTTGGTGGGAAACACATTATTGTTTTCGGAGATCTTCTACAGCTGACACCAGTAAAAGGTCAACCTGTGTTCAAAATACTCACGCATGAAGATACCAGGAAGTGCCTAGGGAGCATTGGCAACGTCAATATATGGTTAAACTTCAATTATGCAGAACTGCATCAAAATATGCGTCAGGCAAAGGATGAAGATTACAAGAATATTCTTCAAGATATTAGAATTGGAAAAGTGACCGAGCATGGGAAAGAAGCTTTAAATGCACGGTTACTGTCAAATTTGTATCCCAAACAAGAGATTGTGCCTGAGAATATTTTTCAGAAAATTACTGAGAAGAAATCCGGGATATGTCTCATGCCAACTCTTGCAGAATGTGCCATCTTCAACAACAAAATGTTGAATTTAGAAAAGCAAGACATTGTGAAACTGGAAGCTATCGACAAATTAGAGCATATGGGATCAACAATTATTTTGTCAGATAATTTGAAATCAAAATTGGATTCATTAGAGAAGACTATATCTAAGACAGCGGGTTTTGAAAAGACTCTGAATGTGTGTTTAAATTGCCGAATCATTTTGAGACGGAATTTACATGTAGAAAGAGGTCTGGTAAATGGATCAATGGGTAATGTTGTTGATTTTGAGAAATACAGAAATAGAGATGGAATAGAATTTTTAAGAATTAAATTTGATGGCATTGAGGAAGTACAGCAAATTGGTCGTTGTTCTGCTAGGTTTTTGCTTGTTAAAGATTTATATGTTCGCCGTAAAAAGTTTCCTGTTTGCTTGGCATATGCGGTGACAATCCATAAATCGCAAGGTTTAAGTGTAGACTGTGCATTGGTGAATATTGGCAGTTCTGTGTTCAAGGAGGGTATGGCATATGTGGCATTGTCACGAGTTAGAACTTTATCGGGATTGTACTTGATTGACTGTGATGTCACAAACATTTGTGCAGATCTAGATTGTGTTAAGGAATACAATAGGTTAAGAAGAGAGTATGCGCCACATTTGCCTCAATATCCTTTGTTTGAGAAATGTGTGGTAGGCCGGAAACGTAGAAATAGCAGTAATAGTAGGGAGGTTGTTGCAAAAAGACTAAAAGTCAATGAACCGAAAGTTGTTAGCAGAAAGAAAGTGGATACTGTTGAAGAGATTGTTGGTTTTCAATTTGAAAACAGTTCTGGTGTCAACTGCTATGCAAATGTCGTTGTTAATGTTCTCTTTTCACTAGAGAGTTTAAAACAACAGATTGTGTTCAATTCAGAACAAAGTTTATGCTGCTTGTTGAATTCTGTGTTAGAGAAATGTAGCACTGATCGAACAAAAGTAGAAAGTGTGTCTGAAGTTCGTTATCTGTTAGATGAATGTTCAGGTCAAACAGACTTCTCTGAAAATAATCAGCAAGATTGTCAGGAGTTTTTAATGTATATGCTTGATATATTGCAAGATGAGGGTGTAGATGTAGATCACCTGTTTGGGCTTTCTTATCAATGGCAGCATGACTGCGAGAACTGTATGGTATCAAGTACTACTAGTGTAGACTCAGAAAGATTTATATATTTAACTTTGCCAGACAGTAAATCAGTGTCCTTTAATAAGCTAGTAAATGCAGCGGATCACAACATGGAGTGTAGCCAATGTAAATGTGATATGATGTCAACATTATTTATACGTAGATATGGCCAGTATGTCATTTTAATGATGCAACGATGTAGGCCTGATGGATCAAAATTGTCAACTTTAATAAAAAATTTTGTGGCTTCTCAGCTGTCAATATCAGGGAGGACTTTTGTTACTGTAGCAATTATCTATCACGATGGTCCATCAACAACATCAGGACATTATACAGCTTACTTAAAGTCTGGAAACGGCTGGTCATTCTGTAATGATTCTGTTGTAACTTTCAAAAAAAAATTGCCGTTTGACCTTAAAAATTCTTACCTGGTGTTTTTAAAACCAAAATTTTAAGTAGAGGGAATGTAAGTCTGCAATGCTGTCTCGATTAAAAATCCAACTATATAAACCTGATGCAAGTAAGTCTGCTTCATAGTAAGCAGTATCAGTGTCATAGGAAAAGGAGAACATGAGTGACAAAGAAGAGTAAGATATTAGTAGTCCAGGATTGTGAAAATAATCTCAAATATTTTATTTTTGAAAGTTGCGAAAATAGAAAATGTCGGGATTTGATTGGAAGAATTACAAGACTTGCGAATCGCGGCAACATGATTTGGCCTAGTGGAAACATGTGATATAATGAGAGAAGTTTTTTTTCTATGTAACATATTTCACGTATCGATGGAGGTTTTCTTTCAGAAAGTGGCGGGCTGAAAATATTTAAAGCACAACAGAGTGGATGCTGTTTATAGGAGATCGTTTGACGTCATTGAAAGTAAGTTAATTTTAAGAAGTTTTGAAATCAGATTTCTTAGGTTGTATGGGTTTTTTAAACACAGTCATTTTGATTGTGTTTTTTTTTCCCCGCTGTTACATGATGAATACCTTCAAGTCACTGATTTAAGTGAAATTTGATACATTCTGAGAACAGCAAAAATAAACCATTTAACATGTATAATTAATGTTATGCTTTTTGTCCTTATGATATACATTTAGAAATGTGTGGTACATATGGGTAAGCTGAGTTCTGTAAATATCAATTTTAATGCTTAGAGTGCTGTACTTCTGGGTAGTGTTTTTTTTTTAAAAAAAAAAAGAGGCCTCACCTCAAAGAAAGCTCTTGAAAGCACACATCTTATTTGCATCCTAAAACAATCATTTACAATGTTAGACACAATTTTATTATGGCTTTACATCTTTTTTGCGCTGCTATTGCATCACTATTGTGAGACATTAGCAGTGCAAGAAAAACATCATGTTCCAAAATAGGCCTCAGTTCAGCAATATCAAGATACAGTTTCTTTCGAATATATATCTTTAGGATTGTGTAGGGGACGTAGAGAAGCAGAGACTTCTGTAAATGTCAAAGTTGTTGAAAAACTGTTTGTTTTTGAACCTTTTCCCTTGTCTTTTCTAATTTTTAAATAAATGTTTTAATATTTTTTGAAATGTTTGTTCTTTGTTTTACAGATTGAAAGTATGAAAAAATATTTAAAAAAGGTAACAAGAATTATAAGGTAAATGTTTTCCACTCTTTTTACCCGCAATGCACTGCTGATGATGTCATTGACACTATCTCTCATTTACTCTCTCTAGCTGTCTTTCTTTTTACATTATTCTCTGTTTACTTCTCTTATACTAACTCTTCTTTTTTTAAAAAAAATATTTTTTTAGTTCGCTTAAAGTTCGCGAACCGGTCAGCGAACTTGAAGCGAACCAAAAGAAATAGAGCTTGCCAGAGTGATAAACATTCTAGCAATTTTGTTTGAAAGGGGAGGTAGTTCTGAAAAGAACTGTTTTTTTTTGTTTTTGTTGTTTTATATTTTTTTTTTATTTTTTGAACATTTTTTGATTTTTTTGTATTTTTAGAACTGTTTTATGTTTTTTTTGTGTTTTTTATGGAGGGGAGACAACAAAAAACAGGCTTTCAAAACGGCTCAACTGGAGCAAAAAAAAAAATTACTTTTTGGGTGCATTAGGGCATTTATGATTTTCATATGCAATGTTCATGAGGTTGACACTCATGTTGCCATATGACAGCATAGCACCACAGTAAATACAAGATAACTTCATATGCTGGAAGTTGGGTTGGATGTTTGGCACAGTCTCTTGTGCCTCTCTTCCCGTCAAAGACAATGTGGATGTAGATCTTGCCACAGGAGTTGCCGTCGGATTGTCTTCAAGATCCCTTAACTCAGCCCGGCTGTAGTTCAAGGGATGCCACCTGCTCATGTGACGATGCATTGTATAGTTCCCCATATTGTACTTCTTTTCTGTGCCTCTCGACAATCTGTAATCACAGATGAGGCAGGTGGCATATTTTGCATTCACTTTCTTTGTTCCAGGAGGGATGGTGAAAAACTGCCAGATGAAACTGGTTTTTCGTTTAGAAACCCGGGGCAACTCATCGACAAATTGTTGTTCCTCTCTCTCCTCTTCTTCTTCTTCCTCATCTTCCTCCTCTCTGTTAGTCATAATTTGACTAGGTGGTCCTCTCTTCTTATGAGGAGGTGGAGGTGGTGGTGGGGGTGCACCAGCTGCAGCAAGAATGGAAGCCATTGTGGAACTTCAGATAAATGGTCTTTCTCTCACCAAGATGAAAGTCAGAGTGAGGAAATAAGGAGGGGTTTACATGATTTGGGGAAAACAAAAGTTCTGAGCCAATGAAAAGTGTTATTTTTAGGTCACATGACCTAGTCATACATCATTTGGAAACCAAAAGTGAAATGAACCAATGAGAAGTTTGATAAACAAGTCACATGACCTGTTCCGCTTACGTTACACGGCGCGCGCCGCGTCCTAGATCGCTTCCGGTTCGCGGTCCGGAGCACTTCCGGGAGCGCTAACGCGACGCGTCATTAGACGCATTACGCGATAACGTGATACGTCGCGCTTCCGCGACGCGTCACTGTTCCGCTAACGTAACGTTGACCGGTTCGCGGACTAGATCGCGGCATCAAGATGAGCTAACGGAAAGCTTCCCGGTTCGCGAACTAGAAGCGAAGAAAAAAATATTAAAAAAAAATTATCAATAAATATCTATATATATTTTGGGATTTAAAGAATAATACATTTTACAGCTACAGATGTTAGCTTTTAAAAAACCAATGAAATTCACTGAAAAAACCATAGGTTATAGACCATATATAGTTAGAAATTTGCATTTAAAAAACCATTGAAATTCAATGAAAAAACCATAGGTTATAGACCATATATAGTTAGGAATTCGCATTTACAAAACCTTATTTTACTCGCACAAAACCATTGAAATTCCACATATAGTTAGTTGCACTAACTATATATCGCGCACCCGCAATCCACTGCTGATGATGTCACATATTACATCATTCATGACATGGTCAGTGACATCACTGATGACATCACTGATGACATCTCAAATGACATCACTGATGACATCACTGATGACAACATCCAGTGACTGTATGTTTCTGTAAAGTTAAAATATGTCTTACATATTGAAGAATGAGTGGATGTATAAGTGTCTGGATGAAGGATTTAGTAGGTGCATGACTGACTGTATGAGTGAGTGATTAAATGTGTCTCACTGAGTGCATGGGTTAGTGACTAAACTGTCTTAATTTGTGCATCATTATGTCTGTTGTTCTGTAAACTGTTGCATGTGTTGATAAGTAGCTATATGAGTAACTATATGGGTTATTGATTGGTTGCCCAAGTATTTGTATGGGAGACTGAGTGTGTGTGTGGGTGGCTGGGAGGTGTATGACTCTGTGCATAGATGTGTGAGCAGTTGATTCACTAGATGTATGGTTTCAAAAGTGCATGTGGAAACAGCTGTATGGGTGGTTGACTGTGTGCATGAGTGGTTGGTGAGTGAATGGATATCTCAGTGCTACATGTCAAAGTAAGTACATATGTAAAACACAGTACATGTGAGAGTTGACATATATAAATAACTGTGCATAAGAGCCAGTGAATGTGTGAGTGGCTGTATGGATCATTGTGAACTTGTATCAGGGATTGTATAAGAGAGTAAATATGTGTTAGTATATGTTTGAATAAGTAAAGTTTGTATAACTGTATAGTTGAGGAAATGGAGGTGTGATTGATTCTTTGCATGACTGACTAGGTGTGTGAGTAACTCCATGGATGAGTGACAGTCTGTGAGTGTCTGTTTACACTGATTGTATCTAAGGTTATATTAGAGTCTGAAGAGGTTCATCGTATTATCACATGAATGATATCATCAGTGATGTGATCAGTAATGTCAAATGAGATGTCATCAGTGATGTCATCAGTGATGTCATTTGAGATGTCATCAGTGATGTCATTTGAGATGTCATCAGTGATGTCATCAGTGATGTCACTGACCATGTCATGAATGATGTAATATGTGACATCATCAGCAGTGGATTGCGGGTGCGCGATATATAGTTAGTGCAACTAACTATATATGGAATTTCAATGGTTTTGTGCGAGTAAAATAAGGTTTTGTAAATGCGAATTCCTAACTATATATGGTCTATAACCTATGGTTTTTTCATTGAATATATATATATATATATATATATATATATATATATATATATATATATATATATATATATATATATATACATATATATATATATATTCACTGAAAAAACCATAGGTTTTACACACGTTATAGTTAGGAAGTAGCATTTGAAAAACCTATGAAATTCACTGAAAAAACCATAGGTTTGACACCAGTTATAGTTAGCTGGAAATTTTACTGACATAAAACCAATGAAATTCCACGTTATAGTTAGTTGGACTCACTATAACTTGCGCGTGTAATGCACTGCTGATGACATCACATATTACATCACTAATGAGATCACTGATAACACCATCTAGTGAATGTCTGTCTTTTTAAAAAATAAATATGTTTTATATATGTATATGTAGAGGTCGATGTAAAAATAAATGTTTAAATAAGTGTCTTAATCGATGTGGAGGACTGTATGGATGGCTGAGTGTGTATATGTGTGTGTTAGTGAGTGAATGCCTGCCTCACTAGTGTGTTTATCAGTAACGATATATGTTTTAATCTAGTTTATGTAAGTATTGATATTTATAAGTGAGTATATGTGACAGTGAGAGATTGAAAGAGTTCCTCTTTAAATAAGTATGTGCTTCTATAAGTGATTGTTTAAAAGAGTAAGTAAGTGTAAGTTTACTTAGAAGTAAGGTGCTACTGTGTGTATATCTGTCTATGTAAATAAATGGATGTTTATTACTTTATTTGCAAGTGTGAATATGTGTGTGATTTACTTTTGGATGTCTGTCGGTATATAACAGGATGTATAGCTGTATCACTATATATAATCAGTGAGTATATATACGAGTGACTATATAGAACTGTTATTGAATTATTGGATGTGTATATAAATGTTGGAATTACTGAATTGGTTGTTGTAACTGGTATAGGTATGTCCACTTTTTTTTATATGTTAGGTTTTTTTTTCAAAATGTGTTTTAAGGGTTACTTTAGAGTGCAAGTAGGTTAGTCTCTCTGTCACAAAGATGGTATCATCAGTGATCTCATTAGTGACGTCACTGACCATGTCATAAGTAATGTAATATGTGATGTCATCAGCAGTGCATTACACGCGCAAGTTATAGTGAGTCCAACGAACTATAACGTGGAATTTCATTGGTTTTATGTCAGTAACATTTCCAGCTAACTATAACTGGTGTCAAACCTATGGTTTTTTCAGTGAATTTCATAGGTTTTTCAAATGCTACTTCCTAACTATAACGTGTGTAAAACCTATGGTTTTTTCTGTGAATTTCATAGTTTTTTTGAATGCTAGTTCCTAAGTATGTAATCACGTTCGTAACTAGATAGTGTCACCGCCTACACGTCCTGAGAAGCGCATGTAAAGTCATGTGACTTGAAAACAAGACTTCCAATTGGTTCTTAGTAGTTTCTGTTCTGAAATTTACACGAAGCACTCCACCCACTTTCCTCACAATCTTTTCTACTCTCAAGAGACAACAACGTCGAGCATCTTCCGGAAAAGTTTGCTGAAATGGCTGCCGTTCTGCATCCATCTTCCGAATCAGAAGGAAATGAGCGACCACCTTTAAGAAGAAAAAAGGAATCTTTCATTTGGCAATTTTTTACTTATCCTGAAGATCAAAAGAAAGTGAATGCGCCAAAAATAACCTGCACAATATGCAATTCGGAGCTCTCAAGGAGAAATCCAAATAAAAATTATTCCTTTTCTATACATACCATGCAGCGGCATGTTAAACAAAGGCACCATGAGCATTATGCAAAAGCATCGACAAGAGCCCTGGCCACGCTATTACCATCAGAGGTGGCCAGCACATCTTCTGGTGGAGGACCTGTATCTCCATCGAGTGCTGAGATGGACTTGAGACCATATCTTGCGAAGGTACATATGAAATGCAACCAGTGTGCAAAAATTCTTTTGTATGGAGAGCAGAGCCTTGTTCTTATTAAACTCAAAATTGAAAGTCATAAATGCCCCAAGAAAAAAAAAATTTCTTCACTTCACTTTCATAGTATTACATACTGAAAAATGTAGTACAAACTTTAAGAAATCGAAAGCATCATACGACATGTTTCCAAAAAAAAAAAGAAAAAAAAAAAAAAAGTTCTTTTCAGAACTAACTATTTCTACCAAAACATGCTCCAAGAGCATCTTATGACATGTTTTTTCGCCGCTTCATCGTAGTGCGCGACCGGGTGCGCGCACCCTCCTATCGCGTACAGGACCTGACACTTGCATGTGAAGTCATGTGACTTCTAAACAACACTTCTAATTGGTTCTTGGTAGTTTCTATTCTGGAATTTACACGCAGCACTCCACCCACTTCCATCACTTTCTTTTCTACTCTCAAGAGAGAACAACGTCGAACATCTTCCCGAAGACTTCGCTACAATGGCTACCGTTCCGCATTTATCTTCCGAATCTGAAGGAAATGAGCGACCACCTTTGACAAGAAAAACGGAGGCCACGCTATTACCATCAGAAGTAATCAGCACATCTTCCGAAGGACGACCTGTATCTCCATCGAGTGCTGAAATGGACTTCAGACCATATCTTGCGAACGTGCACAAGAAATGCACGAACTGTGGAGAACTTCTTGTATACGGAGAGCAAAGCTTTACTCTAATTAAACACACAATTGAGAGTCATAAATGCTCCAAGAAAAGTTAAATTTCTTCACTTTATTTGGATAGTATGACATACTGAAAAATGTCGTAGCAACTTTAAGAAATCCAAAGCATCAAAACACTTGTTTCCAAAAAAAAAAAAAAGTTCTTTTCAGAACTAACTCTTTCCACTAAAACATGCTCCAAGAGCATATTATAAGATGTTTTTTTGCCGCTTTATTTTAGTGCGAGACCGGGTGCGCGCACCCTTCTATCGCGTACAAGACCTGACACTTGCATGTGAAGTCATGTGACTTCTAAACGAAACTTCTAATTGGTTCTTGGTAGTTTCTATTCTGGAATTTACACGCAGCACTCCACCCACTTCCATCACTTTCTTTTCTACTCTCAAGAGACAACAACGTCGAACATCTTCCCGAAGACTTCGGTACAATGGCTACCGTTCCGCATTCATCTTCCGAATCTGAAGAAAATGAGCGACCACCTTTGACAAGAAAAACGGAGGCCACGCTATTACCATCAGAAGTAATCAGCACATCTTCCGGTGGACGACCTGTATCTCCATCGAGTGCTGAAATGGACTTGAAACCATGTCTGGCGAAGGTGCACATAAAATGCAACAACTGTGGAGAACTTCTTGTATACGGAGAGCAAAGCTTTACTCTAATTAAACACAAAATTGAGAGTCATAAATGCTCCAAGAAAAGTTAAATTTCTTCACTTTATTTGGATAGTATAACATACTGAAAAATGTCGTAGCAACTATAAGAAATCAAAAGCATCATAACACTTGTTTCCAAAAAAAAAAAAAAAAAAAAAAAGTTCTTTTCAGAACTAACTCTTTGTACCAAAACAAGCTTCAAGAGCATATTAGCTGATATTTTCTCGCCGCTTTCTTATAGTGCGCGACCGGGTGCGCGCACCCACCTATCGTGTCGAGACACGCATGTGCAGTCATGTGACTTTAAAACAACACTTCCAATTGGTTCTTACTAGTTTCTATTCTGCAATTTACACGGAACACTCCACCCACTTCCCTAGAAAACCAGTTTATCGAAAAACTTTTAAAGCCTCCTCTTATGAAATATTCGACATCAATCACATAGCAGAGTACTAAATAGCACTATATACACTCCGTCCCTTAATTATAAGAGACTTATTGCTATGTAAAAGCAACTTTTGTTTTCACGCGATAATGTGAAATGCTGAGCCTATTACATAATTTTATTTCACATATATGTTACTATTCTCCTTCGAGTACTAACACCGTAGAAAATACCACCAATAGCGGTGATATTTTTTACACCGAGAACGGGCGATTTCTATCCCTTACAGCCCTTACAATTATAAAGTTTTATTTCTTAAGTCTCTGATCTCCAACTGTGCAACGTAGCTCCCCTGTGTGTCGTAATAAGGTCCATAAACAAAAACTACAGGGCCAGCATTATAAACATACACAGAACCACAAAACGACAAGAGCCACCATACTGATATATATCCTTAATATAATAAACCTCTGAGAATAAATACATATTTCCGTGGCACCTCATAACACAAATGTGGCGTCCTCTGACTCTGCTCCATTACCAAACACCGTAACTCCCCGCCCCCCTCACTTTTCACTAAACTCCGCACTCCACCCCACCCGAACCCCCTATTACAAACCCCCAACCTACCCTCCCTGCCCAAACCCACCATGAACCTCAAACCGCCCCTAGAAAACTTATAAGACACAGGATTACTAAAACTCAAAGAATACGCAACAGGCAGATAATGTAAATAGTACATAAAGGCACATATTTTTTCCAAAATACTATTTAAAAACATGTTCTATTTTTTATAAATCTATCATGCATCTGACCCTCTAGAACTGCTTTCAAAACGTGAACTATAAACCTCTACTTTTCATTTTCAAACCATACACTTTCATCTGACCCTCTAGAACTGCTTTCAAAACATGAACTATAAACCTCTACTTTTCATTTTCAAACCATACACTTTCAATTACATTATTTTTTTTCCACAATTCATGTAATGTTACACACCTTTTCTAAAATACACCAGTCCCTATCATTTATAAGGATTTATTTTCAGTCTTCATCAGTGACACTTTCTTCACATGTAATAGAAATCACTATAACTTTTTAAACGACAATGCTAACGCGGTAAAAATAACCCTTCATTTGCTTTCCTTTAAGAATGCACACTATGTACCCCACGCATGCGTTTCTTAATCTTTGTATTTGACAGCGAATACCGACCTTGAATCAGAAGACATGAACAAGACCGCCATTGTCACATTTAAAACTGAACATTGCATCTGCTTACACACATATCTTTCACTAAGCTAACATTCACAGAAAACAGCATTGATCTAAAAAAAAATTGACCTTGCTTTACAACTCCCTCAAATCACCCCCTTATTTTTTAACGCATCCTCCAGTTCAAAAAAAGCTACTTTTTTAATAACCACTAAGCAATATATAAGTGACTAGACTCCTAGAAAATGTATCAAGTCATTCTGCTCCTCTCCACTGCATAGCCGGCGACCTAATTCTGTGGAGTTGCTATACAACCGGCAGTGCTGCGCCGTTTCCTGTACCATCTTGGGAAATTCAAAATGGATGTCCCTCCTGCCTTCGCAAACGAGCAGGACTACTTAGAACTATTTCGACAGAGAATGCTTCTGTACTACGGCACCTTACCACTCTCAACTTTGAATACTTCATATCGATTATCATTTCGATATTCGTATTTCACCTGTGTGCAGCCTGTATTTCATTGCCTGAGCTGTGATTTCACGTGGGCCCTGGATTTATGTCTCTGCAATTTGGAACCTCCTGAACTGAATTACAATCACCTCATGAATCCGTTACTTGATCATGAACAGCTTTGTTACAACGGAGGGTTTATGGCCTTTGCAGCGATACAAGGAGTTCTGGGTCATTGGAATATATTCGCAGCGGCGCAAGATTTCCTAACAGAGAGCTACATCTAAAACCCACCAAGCTGCCCTATGATGGTAAAAGACGCCCCAATAATGACAGATCATGAATGCTCCTTTCATCTTCTCAATTGGATGGCTGACATGTTTTCAGATGATAACAATGATTTCATGTTAGAGGCACTTGCTACATACTTTGCCTACACAATGGACGGTTAACTCTTTCCTAACAGCGAGCTACATCGAAAACCCACCAAGCTGCCCTCTGATGGTAAAAGAGGCCCCGATTATAACAGATCATCAGTACTGCTTTACTCTTTTCCATTGGATAGCTGACATACTTTCAAATGATAAAACTGATTTCCTGTTACAAGCAGAAGCTACCTATTTTGCCTAAACAATGCTTCAATTACTCTCAAACAAGCCATTGACGTCCTCATTTCCTTTTGGTTTTCTATATTCTTCACGTTCTTTTCCATATTTTCTTTTGAAGAACAGACCTATTTTTTTTTACTAACAGTGGACATTATAATTTCGTGTTGTTTGACAGCTGATTCATAAAGTAATGATGTATAACCACTTGCATTTTCATATATCGTTCCTAAACTGAAAGGACAGAAACCTTCTTCCATTTATTAAAATATAATATACTTCCTTATAAGACTGTACAATGTTTTTTTCCAACTATATTCATTTTTCTTCAACTATAGCGTTTGTATTCCATGTACTACTGACAATACCAATTACTGTGTTTTTTGCAATTTCTGTACTCATATTACATAATGATTTGCCTTTAAAACAGTACATTTCTAAATAAACATTTCAAATATTCACGGTTTCTCTTTTAATCCATAATCTCAACTGAAATGATTTCATATTGAAAAACTATTCATGGGTTCCACATAACCTTAACTGTAGTCACTGAGGACCTTATTTATGAAGACCTTCCGCCGCCAGTGCCTAATTTTTTTAAATGGGAAAAAGTAACGCACCGGTGGCACAAGGCCTTCATAAATAAAGTCCAGAATGTTTTCTTTTCTCGACCTCACTTACTGATACTAGAACCTGCAAGCCAATTACGGCCCGTGAACTCTTTCTTAGTAGGTCGCGCACCGTAAAGACAGTTATACCACTGTTAACATTTTTTTTTTCTGTTACTAAGCACCGACACAGTTCCGCTTCACTCAGAGTTAATCACTGCTCCCACGCTTCTACAGGCCAGACGCTATGTCATATTTCTCTCCTTATCACCCTTTCATCTCCACAATAACAAACAGTTGTCCGCCTGCCACCAGAGAACAGACTCAGATGCAGAGGCCCCAAAGAGTGAACCCATCACCAACTGCCATCTCCGGCTGTTTCCATGGTTACACCTCATTCTGCACCTTGCTGAAGGCACAGGTCAATAGTTCATGTCTTAACGTTCTACAACAAACTAAGAACACTATTTTCCCTCCAGAAACACCTGCCAATACACAGCTCTGTTACATATCTTGTTTTTTCACACCCAATAGTACTTTTCGTTTAACATAAACATTAACCTGTTCAATCTCCACTTGTTACAATCAACCAATCATTTTTATTTTTTAAACCACACCCAGCCTCTTCCTTTTTCTTTATTTAGAATTTCAACTTCTAACTACCATTCCACTTCCAGAACCGATCGGAGGACGACTACAAATCCCTTGAAAATGAAGGTCTGGCTAATAGGACACAGTTATATTCACTGGAGTGAAAAATATGCAGTAAGCAGACAAATTTGCAACCTCAGCTTACCAAATGTACACATAACATGGATTTCCAAAAGAGGATTGAAATGTCACCAATTGATTCCATTGGTGAAAACTTTTATGCATCTCCCAGAACCAGACCTTATAATTGTGCACTGTGGTGGGAACGATCTAGGCACAATCACTGGGGTAGGTCTGGAAATGCTTCTAAAAGACACCTTTCGACAATTGATGACACTTTTTCCTCGATCTGCCTTGGTATATTCCAATATATGCCAAAGACAGAAATGGAATTGGTCCAATCAACATTGTGCACAATTTGAGAAAGCAAGGAGACATGTAAATAAATCTGTTTCTGCGTTCCTCAGAGATTATAGCATGGGTTCTATTTACCACAACAACTTGCGATACCACATGCAAGACGTCTATAGGAGAGACGGTGTTCATTTCACGAATGAGGGAAACAGAATCTTCCTCTGCAACATCAGGCTCTGCATCGGTACTTACTTATAAATGCAGAAAACACTCAAGTAACACAAGGGCTCTTTTCAGAGCCACCTTATATCTAAGCACTCAAACTTCTGATTTATCTCCATTTTCACACTCTTGTAAATAGGTGTGCGCGACCGGGTGCGCGCACCCCGTATTTTTTTTCGAGGAAAAATTATATCTTTTCGTGTTTAAGGGCATTACTGCACACCCCGAGAAAAGCTACGCAGCAAAACAATCTCTAACTTCTCCCCTTTCCATGTTTCAACGCTTTTTTTTTCGAGGAAAAATGATATCTTTTCGCGTTTAAGGGCATTACTGCACACCCCGAGAAAAGCTACGCAGCAAAACAATCTCTAACTTCTCCCCTTTCCATGTTTCAACGCTTTGAAATGAACAATATATTTACTCGCAGTGACAAAATGGCGGACAAAACTTCCTGATTTCCTTCGAATCGAACGTTAACAGACGTCACGCAGCCAAAAAAAATTCCGCTCACGCGCAGCCGTTTGGGTGCGCGCACGTGTGCGCGCCTATAGATATATAATTGACTTTAACTTTAATTTTCTCAACAACTACTGAACGGATTTACACCATTCCAAAAAAAGCGTAATCTGCGAACAAGACTCTACAGTTTTGGCAAATTTCTTATAAATCCATTCAGCCGTTCGACCTGTAGCCGAGTCTAAAGGTCCTATGGAAAATAACATGGAGAAAACACGTTTTGGGACCCCCCTTATATCTCAGCCCCCACTTGACCAATCCCCCCCAAACTTTCAGGGAAGGAGCGCAGCGGACCGAGCCATCTTCTTTGAGAAATTCGCAAAGACTCATCCACCAGGGCCAAAGTTATTCCAAATAGAATGTTGAGGATTTCCTATGGAAACTAGGTCCTAACTATAACTACCTACTGGCGACCGCCAGTAGGTAATATATATATATATATATATAAATATATATATATTACCTACTAGGGGTCGCCAGTAGGTAGTTATAGTTAGGACCTACTTTCCATAGGAAAACCACAACATTCTATTTGGAATAACTTTGGTGCTGGTGGACAAATCTTTGCGAATTTCTCCGCTCCTTCCCTGAAAGTTTGTGGGTGATTAGTCAAGTGGGGGCTGAGAAAAAAGGGGGGTCCCAAAACAGGTTTGCCAGGCCGTGAAGAGAAGCCCACCTCTGGGAGGCGGGTTCATGCAGGCTGAGAACTTTGACTTGCAGCATTGAACAGGAGACGAGCACGGCGCCATACAGGTGGTGCTGCCTCGAGCATTATTTCACAGCCACAAAGCAGGGCAGATGGCATTTCGTGCACAGCTTCTTCCACTGGGAAAAGAATTGTTCTAAGTTGTGGGATCACGAGCTGCCCCACTCGGGGAAGATGATGGACGCACTACAGAACCCAGAAGGCCTTGTGTAAGGCCACGCCCACTACTGGCAGGTGCTGATACTTATCAAGGGTGCGAGTCCACGAACGGCTTTGAAATCCTTTTGAACATGCCTCTGATGAAAGGACACAGTTCCTGAAACGCGTCAGGCGAACTTTTAATCCAGAAGACTGTAAGTGTTTTGGCTGTCTGCTGGCAAGCTGTGGAAACTATGAAATGCAAATACCAAAGAACTTCTTGAGGCTTCTCTTCGTTGGCTTACCTGTGTGTGTGTTTAATTAAGTACGGCCGTTTGCCAGGCCGTGAAGAGAAGCCCACCGCTGGGAGGCGGGTTCATGCAGGCTGAGAACTTTGACTTGCAGCATTGAACAGGAGACGAGCACGGCGCCATACAGGTGGTGCTGCCTCGAGCATTATTTCACAGCCACAAAGCAGGGCAGATGGCATTTCGCACACAGCTTCTTCCACTGGGAAAAGAATTGTTCTAAGTTGTGGGATCACGAGCTGCCCCACTCGGGGAAGATGATGGACGCACTACAGAACCCAGAAGGCCTTGTGTAAGGCCACGCCCACTACTGGCAGGTGCTGATACTTATGAAGGGTGCGAGTCCACGAACGGCTTTGAAATCCTTTTGAACATGCCTCTGATGAAAGGACACAGTTCCTGAAACGCGTCAGGCGAACTTTTAATCCAGAAGACTGTAAGTGTTTTGGCTGTCTGCTGGCAAGCTGTGGAAACTATTAAATGCAAATACCAAAGAACTTCTTGAGGCTTCTCTTCGTTGGCTTACCTGTGTGTGTGTTTAATATATATATATATATATATATATATATATATATATATATATATATATATATATATTACCTACTGGCGATAGCCAGTAGGTATATATAGTTAGGATTTTTTCCCTATGGGATTTCTGAAAATTCTATGTCTAATAACTTTGGCGTTTGTGGACGGAATTGGCTGAAATTTTCAGGAAAATGGCACATTTTGTTTCTGAGCAGCCCCTGAAAATTTGGGGGGGGTTCTTCAAGGGGGGGCCGAGAAAAAAGGGGGGTCCCAAAACACGTTTTTCCCATTCATTTTTCCATAGGGCGGTTGGACTCACTTTTAGCCCAAACGGCTGAATGGATTTGCACGAAACTTGGCAAAATTGTAGGGACTGTTAGCCCGATGTGCCTTTGCTAGGTCTCAATATATGTGCTTCAGTGAATTTTGAGAAATTAACGTTTTAAACAAGATATATATCTGTAACAGCGCTCCGGGCAGCGCTCCGGTTCGCGTACTTTTCGCGTATCGGAACTTTGCGATGCGAAGCTGATTGGCTCTCTGGTGTCTGTCAACATTCTAAACAGTCCGGAGCGGCCGCCATCTTGTCTCTCGGTAGGATCGAGAGACAAGAGGAGGCCAAAACAAAGGGGGAAATAAAGAAAAGGGGGCAAGGTAGACCCCTTCTGACCCCCTAGGATTGATGAGGGGGATATTATAGAGCCACGCGGGGCAAAAAAAAAATTTAAAAAAAATTCCGATTTTTTCGCCGTAGAGACGCGTCCCGGTACGCGAACCGGGCAGCTAACCGGGCAGCTAACCGGCAGCGTAACGGGAGTCTGAGGAGTAGCTGATTGGCTGTCAACATTGTAAACAGTCCGGAGCGGCCGCCATCTTGTCTCTCGGTAGGATCGAGAGACAAGAGGAGGCCAAAACAAAGGGGGAAATGAAGGAAAGGGGGCAAGGTAGACCCCTTCTGACCCCCTAGGATTGATGAGGGGGATATTATAGAGCCACGCGGGGCAAAATTTTTTTTTTAAAAAAATTCAGATTTTTTTCGCCGTAGAGACGCGTCCCGGTACGCGAACCGGGCAGCTAACCGGGCAGCTAACCGGCAGCGTAACGGGAGTCTGAGGAGTAGCTGATTGGCTGTTAACATTGTAAACAGTCTGGAGATCGAGAGACAAGAGGTGGAAAAAAAAAAGGTGTAAATGAAGGAAAGGGGTAAGGTGAACCCCTAGGATTGATGAGGGGGCTATTAAAGTTGCCCGCGGGGCAAAAGAAAAAAATATTGCGATTTTTCGCGGTAGAGGTGCTTTCCGGTTCGTTAACCGGGCAGCTAACTGGCAGCGTAATGGGAGTCTGACATATTGTGTTTTTGGAACGTTTGTGATATGTGCACGTGTGGATTTTGTCTAATTAAGGTAAAAAAAATATATATATATCTTTAAGCGTGCTCTGGCGCGCTTACGTTACGGGTTTGGTTTGCGCTGCAGAGACGATACGTCACGGTTATGCGATGCATAATGAGGCGTCTCATGGGCTACGTGATACGTCACGTAATAAAGAATATATTTTACAGCTATAGATATTAGCTTTTAAAATGAAATTCACTGAAAAAACCATAGGTTATAGACCATATATAGTTAGGAATTTGCATTTACAAAACCTTGAAAATTCACTGAAAAAACCATAGGTTATAGACCATATATAGTTAGGGATTAGCATTTACAAAACCTTATTTTACTCGCACAAAACCATTGAAATTCCATATATAGTTAGTTGCACTAACTATATATCGCGCACCCGCAATCCATTGCTAATGATGTCACATATTACATCATTCATGACATGGTCAGTGACATCACTGATGACATCACTGATGACATCTCAAATGACATCACTGATGACATCACTGATGACATCTCAAATGACTTCACTGATGACATCACTGATGACATCACTGATGACAACACCCAGTGACTGTATGTTTCTGTAAAGTTAAAATATGTCTTACATATTGAAGAATGAGTGGATGTATAAGTGTCTGGATGAAGGATTTAGTAGGTGCATGACTGACTGTATGAGTGAGTGATTAAATGTGTCTCACTGAGTGCATGGGTTAGTGACTAAACTGTCTTAATTTGGCAATCATTATATATGTTGTTCTGTAAACTGCTGCATGTTTAAATCAGTAGCTATATGAGTAACTATATGGGTTATTGAATGGTTGCCCAAGTGTTTGTATGGGAGACTGAGTATGTGTGTGGGTGGCTGGGAGGTGTATGACTCTGTGCATAAATGTGTGAGCAGTTGATTAACTAAATGTATGGGTTCAAAAGTGCATGTGGAAACAGCTGTATGGGCGGTCGACTGACTGCATGAGTGTATTGGTGAGTGAATGGATATCTCAGTGCTACATGTCAAAGTAAGTACATATGTAAAACACAGTCCATGTGAGAGTTGACATATATAAATAACTGAACATAAGAGCTAGTGAATGTGAGAGTGGCTGTATCGATCATTGTGAACTTGTATCAGGGATTGTATAAGAGAGTAAATATGTGTTAGTATATGTTTGAATAAGTAAGGTGTGTATAACTGTATAGTTGAGGAAATGGAGGTGTGATTAATCTTTTGCATGACTGAGTAGGTGTGTGAGTAACTCCATGGATAAGTGACAGTCTGTGAGTGTCTGTTTATACTGATTGTATCTAAGGTTATATTAGAGTCTGAAGATGTTCATTGTATTATCACATAAATGATATCATCAGTGATGTGATCAGTAATGTCAAATGAGATGTCAGTGATGTCATCAGTGATGTCATTTGAGATGTCATCAGTGATGTCATCAGTGATGTCACTGACCATGTCATGAATGATGTAATATGTGACATCATTAGCAATGGATTGCGGGTGCGCGATATATAGTTAGTGCAACTAACTATATATGGAATTTCAATGGTTTTGTGCGAGTAAAATAAGGTTTTGTAAATGCTAATCCCTAACTATATATGGTCTATAACCTATGGTTTTTTCAGTGAATTTTCAAGGTTTTGTAAATGCAAATTCCTAACTATATATGGTCTATAACCTATGGTTTTTTCAGTGAATATATATATATATATATATATATATATATATATATATATATATATATATATATATATATATATATATATATATATATATATATATATATATATATTAACTACTAGGGGTCGCCAGTAGGTAGTTATAGTTAGGACCTACTTTCCATAGGAAAACCACAACATTCTATTTGGAATAACTTTGGTGCTGGTGGACAAATCTTTGCGAATTTCTCCAAGAAAATGGCCAACTTGGCCCCGCTCCTTCCCTGAAAGTTTGTGGGTGATTAGTCAAGTGGGGGCTGAGAAAAAAGGGGGGTCCCAAAACATTTTTAACCCATGCAATTTTCCATAGGGACCTTTAGCCAGGGCTACAGCCCGAACGGCTGAACGGAATTACACCAAGTTTGGCAGAAAGGTAGAGTTCAGTTCGCAGATTGTGCTTTCAGTTAAATGGTGTAAATCCGTTCAGTAGTTCCTGAGAAAATCAAAAGTAAAATCAAAGTGATATCTAGAGACGAAGTACTGTACGCGTACGGAAATCCGTACAATTACGGGCACGAGCTGCATGTTGATTGGATGTCAACTGTCTGTCAACACTCTAAACCAGGAAGTGTTGGCAGCCATATTGTGCCTCGGTGGAACCGAGTCACAAGAAAACAGTAAAACAAAATTTTTTGGCTTTAAGTATATGTATGAGGGGGGCTCATGGCCCCCCCGGAGCCCCGGGGATTCACCAGTCTCTGGGGCCTCTTTGTATTTAAAAAAAACTGTGTGGGGGTGGTTTCAAGCCCCCCACACACGCCCTGGGGTTCGCCACCTCCCCGGGGCTCTAATATAGAAAAAAGTGGGGACGGACCACCCAGACACGGGGACTACCACTCCTCTGGCTTTTGAATGTTGGGAGGGGGCGCGCTGTCCCCTTCCTGGAGCCTTTGATGGCCCTGGGGACCACCACCTTTCAGGGCCGGCTTCTGCAGTGTCCCAGGGTGCCTACAGTGCCATCTTCCACAGTTCCCGGGGTGACGAAAAGCAATGCAGGCTCCCGAAGAACGCGGGGAGCCGGCTGTGACCGTGGGGGCTTTGGGGCTCATAAAAAACAGTTCTTTTCAGAACTAACTTTACTGGTCAAAAAAAGAGCTATATTTCTATGATAGTATGTAAAACTTTCCGGTTTTTTTCTGCACCAGTTGTACTCTACGGATGCGTAGCCTCGTTTCCAAGCCCACGCTTCTTTGTTTTTCTTCAAGTTCGCCAAGCAAACCTCTCCTCATTTTAGGTATTACATTTTCAGCTTTCTTCTGCTGGGGCGTGTGCCTCATCCGCTGCTATACTTTTGTAATATATTAATAATCTATATTTATTCGAAACGTATTGCCGAGGCGGCAAACGTTAATTACATACTCCATCCTCCGCCATTTTAGTAGTTTTTCTCCGTTATTTTTATTATACTTGCTACTTTCAATTTACCCCGCCTATCTTCTCTGTGATCCTTGAGATTTCCTGCCACAGGCACCACGGTGTTTGTCCTTGGCCTCCGATCTTATCAGACTTGGTCACACGCATAGCTAAAAACTAATTTGAAGCACGTAAGGCACAGCCATTACAACGCGTGACCGTCACCTCAAAACCATTACGGTGCTTATTCCTTTATCATGCATGGTAAATGTATAGTAGTTGTAAAAGCATGAGTGGTAAAGCCATATGCGTGCTAATGAATTTGTGGTGACGGTCACGCGTGGATATGACTGCGTTGTAATGGCTTTTTCCCCCCCAGGACACTGCAGGAACCGGGTCTGGGCGGACTTCAGAGCATCAGGCAGCCTCCCTCACACAATATAGAAATCTCCGGGGGGTGGTCGGTTTCGTGGTTTGAGGGGCGTCATTGAGGCTTACACAGTTAAGTTTGCGAGTGAAAATGTCGCAAGAGGTTTGTAAATGTGGTACGTTGTTTTGTTTTACTTTGATTTCCTTTTTATGTTGTAGTCCATCCAGAGAAATTATAATTATTGTACAGCCAGTACTTTTCAACCCTACTGTCAAACATCTTACTATAGTACTTCAAATTATAAATATTATTTTTGTTGTGGACCGTCCCCCCCCCCCCAAAAAAAACAAGTATACCGTTTTTTTATTAACTGTTATCAAAACAACAATAACTGTAAACATAACTTAAAGATAACATAATAAACAGCTAGAAAAATAACTTTAATAAAACTGTATTAGAAACAAATTGTGATGTGGACTCCAAAAGACGTTGGGTAGGTACTCTGCAAAACAAAAAAGAAAAAAAGAGTTTAAAGTTATGTAGATGTGACTAAATAAGGAGAAGCATTACAAGTGAAGGTAACACCACAATTTTACGTGTTTAGTGTGCCTTGTACATTTCACTTCTGTTAGAGTCCCGCGTTCAAGTGGTGTCTATATGGAAGTGCCTACTGCTTTACTGACACAGAAGTGGCACAATGGGATTGTAAATACGCCAATTTATTTCTAATGCATTGCAATGGAGGCATTGTATATCTAGGCCGCTGTGCTTACCTTGTATAAACACTGCTGCCACCGGAGTTCACAAATTCAATTCAACTCTGCTTCTACATGTCAAAGTAGACAGCAGTGTCTATAAGTTTAAAAGAGAAAGAGAAATGATGTCACAGAGAGTGAGAGAGAGAAAGAGAGAGAGAGAGAGAGAGAGAGAAAACAACATTAAAACGGTCTCGCAGAGTCTGGAGTTGAGATTTTTTCTTGAAAAGTCAGACGCAGATTTACAAGCTCCTTGCGCCCCTTTTCCCATGGTAAAAGTGACACAAAAGTGGTGCAATAAGCTTGTAGATCTTTTTCTCAGAGTGTTGTAACCTATCTGTTGTCACTGCTCGGATATAATAATTATACATTTCTACACAGTCAAGCTGCTGCACACTACCCACTCTCTCCTTTCACACATTTTTTGTTGTTGTTTCGGAAAAAAAATTATTTGCTCACCTAGTGCCATTGGCATGATTGAAAGAGGGTGCTCTACGTGTCGAAGAAGACTTCAGTGTAACCAAAAGAGTTCACCACTTCAACTTAGTTAAGGTTCTATACAGCCCAATGTGTGTTTTGCGCACCTGCTGCATACTACACATTTTCTCCTTTCACAGATAACTTGTTGTTATTTCGGAAACAAGCCTCTTTGCTCACCTTGTAACATTGCCGTCGTCCTTGTTACATAATCCATCCTGAAGGTCTACTTCTAAAAGATATTAAAAGAAAGATGTTATGAATGGTAATTGTTACTATATTAATTTGGAGTTAGATAACATCGCGCTTTTATACACGTTCCTTCTCTCATTTCTACGAACTGTTTGTATTGGTAATCTTTGGGACATTTCAGCGATTATAAAAACGTTCCTGCTATTGGGAAAAAAATGTATACATGTAAGTTGATAAACTATATAGAAGTGCGTTCTTCTGAAATACTAAGTCATGTTTTTGTATCTAGTCTGCTACAACCCTTTGACTCCTTCCAATGCGTACTCAATCTTCACTTCTAACCTTTTCATGGAAAAGACACCTTCTTCATGATGTAGTTCCTAACAAAGAAGTCTCATATATGGTGCCGAGTCTTGATATCTCTATGGCTAACAACATACTCCTGCTCCCATCATCATTATCATCGCAGGTTCTTTACCCGCTCAGTGCTTCAGGCACCACTAACTCAGTGACCATAGAGGTCACGCATGTAGTAGTAGGCCCCTTGTTCGGTACTTTGGGAACAACTCTAAAATGGCGTACAACACGTGAGCTCGGTCTTTTTTATACATAGGGTCACGTGTGTAGTGACAAATGCACTGGATAGATGTGGTGTGGTTGTTTACCAGCCATGAGGGAGTGTGTGTGTCGATCTGACAACTAGACCTGCAACTAAGAAATCACTACAATGGAAATCTGGGCCTCGTACTGTTGTTGTGTTTTCCTGGCAGCGTAAGCACAGTAGGCTGTACTGACGTATTCAGTCTCAATTAATTTACCACCTCCTCCAGGGGCGTTTAAATGTTTGGAGAGGGGTCAATAATTGTGCTGACTTTTCTCCTTTAGCGTGCAGTACTATATTGTTTTATAAAATGTATAACTCTTCAAACCATCTTTGCTCCTACGACGTACGGCTGAGATTTCCGTAAATGTTTTTAAAAGTAATATACGCTTATTTAAAGTTTTAAAAAACTATTTTCATGATTAACCCAGATAATGTATTCCCTTAATATGTACATTAAATACATGTTTTTGAACAATTAGAAACTTTTGCGCTGTACGCGTTTGTGGCGCCGTACATGACGTCACACGGATTTATTTTATTTTTTTATTAGAAAAAACACGGGTTGCGCGTTTTGGGCGAAAAAGAAAAAAAAGGCGAAGCCCGCTTTATTGTTAATTAGCCTCCGGGGGGCCAAATCCCGGACGCAATTTTTTTTCATAATGGGGGCCCAGAGGGTCCTCCCTGCGCGGGGATGGCTAACCCCCGGGTCTTTAACTATGTCTGCGGGGGGCTCATGGCCCTCCGGAGTTCCGGGGACCGCCTCCCCCAGGGCCTCTTTTTATTAAAAAAAACTGTGCAAGGGGGTTGTAAATGTGGAATTTTGCTTTCCTTTCTGTCTTGTAGAGGATCCAGGCTAAATATAACGGTTTTTTGTACAGCCAGTACCTTTCTGCCTGTTACCATAGTAACAGTTCATGGATCACTTGCGTGAGTACAGAGGTTAGAACTTCACCACAATATGTTGCTAATTGAAATAGTTACTGTGCTGGAGATTAATATTTATTATTTTTCATAGGAACTGTGGAAGTCAGTGGAAAAGTTTTGTAAGTGATTCCTTCCTGTTCGGGGAGTATTAGGGTAACGTGTTCCAAGCTGGACTTTACAAAGCTTAATGTTCATTGGCTTTGAAGTATTAAAAGTTGAAGTTTTGGCAGTCATTCCTTGCTCGTCTGTGGAACGACATGGACATTTTATTGGCTAAAGTGTTCCGAGCACAAGTTTGCTCCTTCTTAGGTGGGAACGGTTTACTGTTGTCAGTGATATTGTGATGCATTTTCCAAAGGAGTATGGGGAAAGAAAGTAGTAGAGGGCAGGTTAGGAACAGTATTAACTCTGTACAGTGCCCATAAGGTGGTGGAGAGGGATTATGAGGGAAACAATTTTTTTTATATGTTTCAAGGGACATTTATATAATTGCGGCGGAAAAATTACAGTGTCTTGCGCTGTTTTTTTTAATCAAGTTTGTAGGTGACAAACTTCTTAGAAGTACTATTTACTTATAATGTGGTGTTTACTTTTCTGATGGGGAGGTGTGGTTGCGCAGCAAAAAAATCAGTCTAGGTTTGAAACAGTTTTTATTAAGCAAATAAAAATAAACTTTCTTCAGAAACTGTCGCTGTATATATGAAAGGGGTGACAATTAAAAATGAAATTTCATAAAATATTAGTTAAGCATGGCAGTATACTTCTTTTTTGTGCTACAGGTTGTAAAATTCTTGCCCCACATTCTTGATGATGTAAGAGGGCATCAGTTACTTTTAGATAAAGTAGAATAGAAGTGCTACTACAAATACTCCCGCACTACATTATCTCAGATCAAGAGAACAAGTAAAAAACAGTTAAATGCGAATGATTTCATATTACATAGAAATGCATGCATTATTATTTTTCAAATTTGTATTCTGTACAATTCAGGAGCGTGCTGTCGTAGTGCTTAGAGGTTGCAGACTGTTCCGCTAATAAATCGCATACTCACTAAAGAATATATAGGATGGTACTGTTATAATATAAAGTACAGGTCCTATATATTCTTTAGGGAGAAGGTGAATAGGAACCGCAAATAAAAATAGAAATTAGAAAATAACATTCAGAAATGTAGGGCGATATTAAATATTTAAAGTAACAAAGTATGCATGATAGCTATATTTTTAAGAAAAGCAGTTTTGTAAAATATGTTTCTTGAAAAAAAAATCTGATCAAGTACTTTTTAATATTTCAAATTTATATTGTAGATGGTGCTGAAAAATCTCTTATTCCTCTTCTGTAGCAATAGTACAATCTATTATAATATAATGATTGATACCATTGTTACAGTAAAAAGAAAAGCAAAATAAAGTTTTGTATTTAACAGAACATTAATAATGAAATACATTTGAGCGGAAATTATTTACTGAAGTTCTTTTCTCCGGGAGGTGAAAAAGTTTGATCTTCGTGGTGACGGGTCATAAACTTCTCTGAGATCATGACGGTGAGAATAATAATATGTATGTATTCTCACAGCACATGATCACAAGGGGAAAATAGATTGAAAACCGCAAGCCGGGATCGTTGCTTACTTATCGTTACTCTTTGTGACGACGGATCGTGAAGTCCACTAAGATCACCAAGACTGTTAATGTTATAATATACATATTAACAGTATGTGATCTCTAGGGGAAAACACAATACCAAGTGGAAGATGGTGACGTTGATTGTAATTGTTTAGGGTTTGCGTCGACTGGTCACAAACACCTCTCAAGCTAAGTACAATGTCAATATTATAATATAAAAACTCACTATATATAAGGTGAAAGGAGCCAGAAAAGGAGCAATGTTTGTTGTATTCTATCTGTTTCTAAAAACAAGCTACTGAGAAAAAGCGAAAAACATGCAATAACATTTTTTTTACATATAAATGTTTAAATATTGATAAATAGCCACATTTATAACTAAGTACTATACCTATGCCATATTGAAACAACTTACAACTTCGGAATATGTTTGTTGACGCAAAAAGAGAATCCGATGTTAGAAAACGGAACCTGCAACACAGATTTGCGACTCAGGAATAACTCCCGAAAATGAAACTAATTGCACAGTAGGTGTGGCTTATAAAGTTTTTGGTTATGTAGTAGTCTACAGAAGCAAACGGTGAGTCTGCCTATTTAGATGGCACGTTTTGCAGTTTACACGTGCTCACGTTTTAACTGTTTTTCTTTTGCACGTGTTTGGAAAAGTTACAAACTGTGAAGCTGTAAAGGTCTCCATTTTCCATCGTAACATGTATAAGGTATTATTATCTACATACGTTGGAGAGTTTAAAAAGTGTTAATCGGTATCATGTGTTCTTTGCATTTTCATGATTAAAAACATGTAAATAGAAGACATAAAAAAAATATTGTTATCATTAGAAGAAAAAAAAAAAGGATTAATATTTGTTTTTTATTATGCTTCTTCATTTAAAAAATGATAGGATTTGTAAATCGTAAACCTACCCTCGGAAAGATGTGCTAGCGCTTCAGGTGTTGGGAAGATTAATATATAAGAAATGACTTTTTCTATGCACCTGCACACTTGGCTTTTTAACTTTCAATTGCCCAGTCTGTATCTTTACACTTCCTCCAAACATTCTGCTACTGCTATTTTAGTATTGTAGTGAGCCATACAGCAGTATGTGTTTATCTATACACTGTTTTAAAAGTGAAGCAGTTATACATTAAGCTCGACACTCTAGTCATGGAGCAAAGTAGGCCTTAGGCCATGGACTATTTTGAACTCTTATAGACTATGCTTGCAGTCTTCTATGCACCTGCAAACTTGCCTTTTATATGTTCAATTCCCCAGTCTCAATCCTTACACTTCCAGCAAACACTCTGTCACTCCTGTTATAGTTTCGTAGTGACTCATTGATCAGTGTGTACTAATCCATTCACTATATTAAAGCACTAATGGGTAGATGCACAATAACTGCTATATCCCCAGGGTTATGCCAGTTATTGTGCACTGTGACATCATCACTATGTATGTGCCGTATTTAAAATAGGGGTGAAAATTGCAAAAAACACAGTTGATGGACAGAATGCAGAACAATGTCTTACAGTCACCCCAGTACAAAGATCTGGGCCTAAATCCATTGTTTTTTTGCACTCCACACCACCCTAGGTCAGACAATGGCTATATGCAAATCAGCCTTGACCCTGTGCCTCATGGGAACAGTCCAGCCCGAACTACCAAGCCATGTCTTTCCTAGACCGGAATCAACCATCCAAGGACCGGTTTCTGGCTATCAGCCTTCCTCAGCCTGGATAGTTTGACTCCAGTGATGTGGAGAGCCTGGGACTCACGTCTGAGCATATCCAGCCCACTCGGGTGAAAATTGCAAAAAACACAGTTGATGGACAGAATGCATAACAATGTCTTACATTCACCCGAGTACAAACATCTGGGCCTAAATCCATCGTTTGTTTGCACTCCACACCACCCTAGGTCAGACAATGGCTATATGCAAATCAGCCTTGACCCTGTGCCTCATGGGAACAGTCCAGCCCGAACTACCAAGCCATGTCTTTCCTAGACCGGAATCAAGCATCCAAGGACCGGTTTCTGGCTATCAGACTTCTTCAGCCTGGATAGCTTGACTCCAGTGATGTGGAGAGCCTGGGACTCACGTCTGAGCATACCCAGCCCACTCGGGGTGAAAATTGCAAAAAACACAGTTGATGGACAGAATGCAGAACAATGTCTTACATTCACCCCAGTACAAAGATCTGGGCCTAAATCCATCGTTTTTTTGCACTCCACACCACCCTAGGTCAGACAATGGCTATATGCAAATCAGCCTTGACCCTGTGCCTCATGGGAACAGTCCAGCCCGAACTACCAAGCCATGTCTTTCCTAGACCGGAATCAAGCATCCAAGGACCGGTTTCTGGCTATCAGCCTTCTTCAGCCTGGATAGCTTGACTCCAGTGAGGTGGAGAGCCTGGGACTCACGTCTGAGCATACCCAGCCCACTCGGGGTGAAAATTGCAAAAAACACAGTTGATGGACAGAATGCAGAACAATGTCTTACATTCACCCCAGTACAAAGATCTGGGCCTAAATCCATACCACTCCACACCACCCTAGGTCAGACAATGGCTATTTGCAAATCAGCCTTGACCGTATGCCTCACTATGTATGCTCAGACGTGAGACCCTTGCTCACTTTGCCACTGGATTCAAGCAAGCCGGGCCGAAGACGGCTGGAATGCCAGAAACCGGTCCTCGGAAGCTTGTATCCGGTCCAGGGAAGACATGGCTTGGCAGTTCGGGCTGGACTGTTCGCATGAGGCGCAGGGTCAGACTGATTTGCATATAGCCATGTCTGAACTGGGGAGGCAGAGTGGGCTAAAGAACGGTGATGGATTAAACCAAGATCTTTTGACTGGTGTGAGTGTTTGATTGATTCAGATGCTCCGTCTATCACCACCTCTTTTTGTACCGCTTTTGGCCAATGTAAGTGTGGCAGGGTATGCTCAGACGTGGGTCCCTTGCTCACTTTGCGACTGGATTCAAGCAAGCCGGGCTGAAGATGGCTGGAATGCCAGAAACCGGTCCTCGGAAGCTTGCTTCCGGTCCAGGGAAGACATGGCTTGGCAGTTCGGGCTGGACTGTTCCCATGAGGCACCGGGTCAGACTGATTTGCATATAGCCATGTCTGAACTGGGGTGGCAGAGTGGGCTAAAGAACGGTGATGGATTAAACCAAGATCTTTTGACTGGGTGTGAGTGTTTGATTGATTCAGATGCTCCGTCCATCACCACCCCCTTTTGTAGCACTTTTGGCCACCATAAGTGTGGCAGGTTATGCTCAGATGTGAGTCCCTTGCTCACTTTGCCACAGGATTCAAGCAAGCCGGGCTGAAGGCGGCTGGAATGCCAGAAACCGGTCCTCGGAAGCTTGTTTCCGGTCCAGGGAAGACATGGCTTGGCAGTTCGGGCTGGACTGTTCCCATGAGGCACAGCGTCAGGCTGATTTGCATATAGCCATGTCTGAACTGGGGTGGCAGAGTGGACTAAAGAACGGTGATGGATTCAACCCAGATCTTTTGACTGGGTGTGAGTGTTTGATTGATTCAGATGCTCCGTCCATCACCACCCCCTTTTGTACCGCTTTTGGCCACCATAAGTGTGGCAGGGTATTCTCAGACGTGAGTTCCTTGCTCACTTTAACACTGGATTCAAGCAAGCCGGGCTGAAAACGGCTGGAATGCCAGAAACCGTTCCTCTGAAGCTTGTTTCCGGTCCAGGGAAGACATGGCTTGGCAGTTCGGGCTGGACTGTTCCCATGAGGCACAGGTTCAGACTGATTTGCATATAGCCATGTCTGAACTGGGGTGGCAGAGTGGGCTAAAGAACGGTGATGGATTAAACCCAGATCTTTTGACTGGGTGTGAGTGTTTGATTGATTCAGATGCTTTGTCCATCACCACCCCCTTTTGTACCGCTTTTGGCCACAATAAGTGTGGCAGGGTATGCTCAGGTGTGAGTCCCTTGCTCACTTTGCCACTGGATTCAAGCAAGCCGGGCTGAAGACGGCTGGAATGCCAGAAACAGGTCCTCGGAAGCTTGTTTCCGGTCCAGGGAAGACATGGCTTGGCAGTTCGGGCTGGACTGTTCCCATGAGGCACAGGGTCAGACTGATTTGCATATAGCCATGTCTGAACTTGGGTGGCAGAGTGGGCTAAAGAACGGTGATAGATTAAACCCAGATCTTTTGACTGGGTGTGAGTGTTTGATTGATTCAGATGCTCCGTCCATCACCACCCCCTTTTGTACCGTATTTAGAATAGGGTGCACTATGGGGTAAAAACGGTACAGATATGTGATGTATCTGTGCCGTGAAGGCGGCACATTGCTTAAGTTGCGTCACAAGTGCAGCACATTTCTAGCAATGCTCAGGGGCTCTATGCTCACAATGCTGAGTCAATCCTTTCACCTGCTTCGAGCAAGTGCAGGGTTTTGACACAGCATGAGTTTAAAAGTGACAAAGTGAAATCTTGTATATTTCACTCAGCCATTTTTAGGAGGTGTTCTTGCACCGGAACGCCCCTCCATCCTCCCGCTTCAAATCATTTTAGTCTATGCATTCACTGTTATATACAGCAGCAAATTTGCCTTTTATATCTTCAATTATCCAGTGTGTATCGTTACACTTTCACCAAACACTCTTACTTCACTGTTTCAGTATTTTAGTGAACCATACAGCAGTATATTCTTATCTACACACTGTTGTAAAAGTAAAGCTGCTATACATTCAGCCACACTCTTTTCTTGCAGAATTGTAACCATTCAGCTAGTACCCAAGTACTCTTGGTGGAAAGTGTGCCTTAGGGCATGGACTGCTTCAAACACCTATAGACTATGCATGCAGTGTTCTATGCACCAGCAAACGTCTTTTATACCTTCAATTTCCCAGTCTGTATCTTTACACTTTCATCAAACACTCTCACACTACTGTTTCAATATTATAGTGAGCCATTCAGAAGTATGAGTTTATCTATATACTGTGGTAAAACTGAGGCTGTTATAAATTGAATCAGGCTCTTTCCTTGCAGAACTGTAATCATCCACTCACTACCTAAGTACTCATGCATTAAAATAGGCCTTGGGCCATAGACTGCTTCGAACCCCTATAGACTATGCATGTAGTCTTCTATGTACTTGCAGATTTGTCTTTTGTATCTTCAATTCCCCAGTTTGTATCCTTACACTTCCACCAAACACTCTGTCACTGCTGTTTTAGTTTTGTAGTGACTCATTCATCGGTATGTAGTAATCCATTCACTACATTAAAACACTAATGGTCACATATACAATAACTTGCATATCCCCAGGAATATGCCAGTTATTGTGTACCTTGACACGACCACAAAGGATGCGCCGTATTTACAATGCGGTGCACCATGGGACAAAAACGGCACAGATATGTGATGTATCTTTGCTGTAAAGGTGGTGCATTTTTTGAGTTATGTTGCAAGTGCAAATCATCCTTAGCAATGCTCTGGGGGCCCTATGTTCAGAATGCTGTGTCAATTCTTACACCTGCTTCAATCTAGTGCAGGGTTTTGACACAGCATGAGACCGAAAGTGACAAAGTGAAATCTTGTAGATTTCACTCAGCCACTTTTAGGAGGTGTTCCTGCACCGGAACGCCCCACCCCCCCATGTAGGAATGTCTCCTTCTGATACAGGGATTTACAATGTGACGCACCTCTCAGATATGTCACATTCTAAATACCACACACCATGGCGCATCTTTTGCACCACCGCTGCATCAGAAAAGTGACGCAACAGTGGTGTAAAAGAGGCACAAGGGGGTTGTAAATCTGCCCCTAACAAACACTTACAAATTCACCCAGGCAGTTTCACTAGCAGTGCATTCTTTTTGAATTTACTTTTGTTAATATTTTACATTAAAAATATGAAATGTAACTTCAAAAATAAAATAAATGTAAGTATTTATAATAAAAATGTAGGAAATTACTATAAAAAGAAAGAAATATAATAATTAATACATTTTAAAATTATCATTTATAAAACCTTTGAAATTCACTAAAAATACCATTGGTTTCAGCCACATTATAGTTAGGAATCAGCATTTAAAAAACCTTGGAAATTCACTAAAGAAAACATAGGTTTCACACATGTTATAGTTAGCTGGACATTTTACTCATACAAAACCATTGAAATTCCCCCATTATAGTTAGTTCAGCTAACTAAAAACCCCTAACTCGCTAACTATAACTTGCGCGCCCGCAATGCACTGCTGATGACGTCACATATTACATCACTCATGACATGGTCAGTGACATCACTCATGACATCACTCATGACATCTCAAATGACATCACTGATGACATCATCCTTGTGAAAGAGTGGCAGAGCTCTTCTCACCCTAATATAACCTTTGATACACACATTGAAAAATACAAACTAAACTTTTCAAAACAATGGAGATACCAATACCAGTTAGAACAACCTAATCAGTCATTCCAAAATCTACATACACATCCACTCATTAACCAACAGTTCTGTATAGTCACTCATACATATAGTCACTCATCATATGTACTCATACACCTATATATTGTGTTACACATCCTACACTCATACCTAGAGTTACTCACACACATACTCACACATACTTACTCTCTTAAACAATCACTTATACAAACACATACTTATTTATACAGGAACTCTTCCAATCTGTCACTCTCACATATACTCACTTATATACATCAATACTCACATATACTAGTTTAATAAATATGTAGTTACTCATAAAGATACTATTGACACAGTCATTCACTCACTAACACACCCATACACACACTCAGCCAACCATACAGTCCTGCACACATGCTGTCTTGAAAACACATACAAACAGTGAGTCAGTCATTCACCCACCGAACCATACGGACACTCAAAAAAACAACTAATAACCCACATCGACACTCATGTAGGTACTCATCAACCCTTGCAGCCACTTATAGCCAAAGTGAGACATTGATACAGATATTAACATATTTAAACATTTAGACACTTATTTACCCATTTATTCTTCCGTCGACCTTTAGATATACATATATAAAAAATATTTATTTTTCAGAAAGACACCCTTACGAGCACGAGCTGCATGAAAATTGGCTGTCAACTGTTTGTCAACACTCCAAACCAGGAAGTGTTGGTGCCCATCTTGTGTCTCGGTAGAACTGAGGCACAAGAAAACTGAAAAACAAGTGCGCAAAAGACGCAAAGGGGGCAGGTTAGGACCACCCTGACCCCCATGGCCTCCTCAGGGGGTCTCACAAGGACCCCAAGGCCCCAACATTTTTTTTTCTTTTTTAAAAATCACCGGATGCGCGTAGGATACGCGTATTGCATTGGGAAAAAAACGAGAAAACCTGAAGCCTGCTTTAGTGTTATTTAGCCCCCGGGGGGGCAAAGTCTCAGGGGCAATGTAGTTTAATATAATGGGGGGCCCAGAGGGGCCCTCTAGCCCCGGGAATCGTTTCCATTCTTATCCCTTCCCTATGTATATAGAGATAACTCTAATCACTAGTATATGAAGTAGACCTTTGTACTCTCTACCATTCCTATGTGACTCTTAGAGTATTTCCATTCATATCTCTTCTTTCTGTTTGTATCTCTTCCTTGTGTTACTCTACATCTTGTACATTTGCAATTTTTTTCTGTATGATCTTTTATGTAACACATGTAATCCTTAGTCCTTATGTGTCGCAACTGGTTCTTATGTGAAGCGCTCTGACACCTTCGGATTAAGTTTGCGCTACATAAAATCGCATTAAGTAAAAAAAAAAACTCTGGCCTTTTTTTAGATATATGTGCGGGGGTCTCACGGCCTTCTCACAGAAAATGTTAATGTATATGTGTGGGGGGCTCTTAGGCCCCCCCATCCCCCGGATCACCATCTCTAGGGGCTTTAAATCATTTATTGGTGGAGGTCTCTGAGGCCCTTTCAACTATCGGGACCGCTACCCCTCAGGACTTTAAAATATTAATTGAGGGGGGTTCTGAGGCCCCGGAGCCTCGGGGACCACCACCCTTGGGCTTCTTCAAAGTGTTGGAGGAAGGCCGCGTGGTCCTCCTCCTGGAGCCCAAGATGGCCGTGGGGATTGCCACCCCCCAGGGCCAGCTCCTGTAGTGTTGCGGGGTACACACCCCTGGGACACTGCCGTTTGCAATGACAGGGTGGGAGCTTTGCGGCTTCCACCCTGTCATTGGAAACAGCTTTCCTATTATGAAGAAAGAGCTTATACAGGTGTATTCTAGGTTGGCAGTGTGCGTGGACTAGGGTTTGGCTGGCGCTGATAAGGAGCAGATAGTATTTGTGTTCACCGTAGTTTTGTATACCCCCCAAATCAGAAGGGAGCTTATATAGGCCTATTTTTTAAATTTGATTTATTTATAAATATATTTATATTTTATTTATTTGTGTACCCCCTTTGCAGCTCCCTAAACATTCTAATATATAATTTCTGTACAATCTTTTCTGTGTTGGACAACAGAGTGTTGCCCCAGTGTCTTTGTCATCATATATGATTTCTTTTTTCTCTTTTCTGTATTTTAACCTGGCTTTGTTTCACAACATTCTTCTACCTCTTATGTTAATCAGTTCCACAGTTTAGCATCCGTTTGTTGCAGTGTTCTTAGCCTTGTTGTTGTTTTGCTGACTTACCAGTTTGTGTACATGATCCGTTGTCCTATTTGTGCAGCCTTCTGTGTATCGTCTTTTATATCTGACCTTGGTTCTTTAGTTCTTAGTTCAGTGTCCTGCACATACCAGTACATCTGTTGAGATGTACTTTATTCCTTTCCATTTCCCTGCCTCCACCCTAATTGACAACGTACTGGGGGGAGACAAAGTAAGTGTCTGTGGTCGTCAGTGTCTGAAGCTTGCAACACAGTAGGTAGGACACGGATTAAGGAATCCCGCATCCACCACTCATTGACCCTACTGCCCCTTGCTTCCACCTCCTTTGCTATGCCTTATTTATTAAATCTCTGCACTTGACCTGGTCTTCCTCCAGTGTATTCTCCTCATAGTCCAAGCACATACAATCTATCATTTCATTTTTTTTTTCATTTCAATCTTTATTTCGATCTACTTAGATCATAAAAGATATACATACAATTTAAAATCAGCTTACAATCGATAACAAATAAAACAGAGATTATAAAACCTTAGAATAAACATTGTAAAAGAATTGCAGTGCATTATGGTTAAAAATCAACAGTACATTTCATTATTCACGAATCAGTGACTGACTTTATATAACGAGTGCGGGTGTGCCACATCGCTGTTAGAAATTTTGCCACCGCAAACACAATCGGGGGTGATGAATCCGGCTTTTAAATTCTGTATGCTGGAAGATGATGTCTAAAATCTAGGTTTTTTAAAAGTGGGATAAGCCAGTGCTTCCTAGATCTATGGTAAGCTTTGCAGAAAAATATGATGTGCAAATCATTTTCCTGAGGGTGTGTGCATACCGGGCACTGTTCTGTGGGCGAGGGCTGGCCCCAGCATTTGGTAAAAGCCCTAAGGGGGAGTGTGCCGTATCGCCACTGCAGAAACAATTTCCTGGTCAAAACGGGACTAATGCCATCAAGGACGTGCTCTAGATAGTATGAGTCTTTAAGTTTGATGAACAAATTAGTAAGGGACTCCTCCCGTATACTCTCTACTAATGCATGTGAATTTGCTCGTAGAAATCCCTTGAGAGGAGTTTACGTGGGATCCAACAGCATGCATTTCCCGGGTCTAGCCATAATTCAGGTCTTCCTAGGGTCTCACAAGTTTGTTTAATGTATCTCAACCAGGGAATGTGTGTAGCATTTGGTAAAGATAGGATCTCTTGGAGCTCAGTCCTATAATTCCTAAGTTCAGGCGTACTCCAAATTTGACGCCAGAAAGTAATTGGTTTCAGTCCCAACACCTCTGTAATTGGTCTTAGACCCAGATGTAGCCTCAACGGGAGAAGCGGGGTGCTTGAGGGTAGAGCTACAAGCTGCCTAATGAATTTATTTTCAGTGGACAGCAGATTTTGGACTGGTATGTGACCCCACAGTTCCCCCCGTAGGTGACTGCCCCCCTTGCATGCATTTTATACATTTGGAGCACAGGACCAAGGGGTTTAGAGGTTGACCTTTTTACCATCCTGCAAATGCCACCCGTTAACTGTGCTAATTTCATATTCGCCTTGGTCCGGTGCGTGTCCCAGGTCATATTTTGGTTAATATTCACCCCGAGATATTCAATACTAGATACCCTCTCAAGTCTCAGATTGCCTATAGTGGGATTGGGGCGTGTTGAGGAGGGGGGGATTGAGAATCATATATTTAGTTTTAAGGGCATTGATCTCAAGCCCCCGCTCCACACAGAAAATCGAGAACCCATCCAAGACCCGTTGTATTCCCATAGGGGATTTAGACAGCAGCAGGGTATCGTCCGCAAACATAATGGCGGGCACCCTGCTGCCGTTGAGCTTTGGAGCATCGATGTCACCTATCCTAGTCAAATGGGCGATTACCCCGATGACAAAGATGCAGAACAGGGTCGTTGCAAGCACACAACTCTGTCTCACCCCCCTGTCAACGGGGAATCTTCCAGAAAGTGCCCCGTTCCTACCGCACCTGACACGTACAAAATTCCCCTGATGCACTCTTATCAAGATCGAGAGGATATCGTCTGGGATGCCCAACTCCGCCAACACAGTCCATAGTCTAGCTCTTGGCACTAAATCGAAGGCGGCTCGTAAGTCCACAAATACTGTGTACAAACTGCCACCTTCGATTACCGCTGTCTTCCAAAACAGAAGATTTAAACGAAAAATCTGGTCCATGGTTGAGACCCCCTTTCTAAATCCTGCCTGGTAGGGGCTCAAAATTGCAGATTCCTCTATCCAACTTTGAATTCGGTCAAGTATCAGCCTACCAAATATTTTCTGGGGTACGTCTATGAGGTTAATGGGCCTGTAGTTGGCTGGGAGCATTTCATCTGCCCTTGCCCAGTCTGTGTGTGTGGTGGTACCGCCACCAGATATTGCATATTATACACCACCTTGAGTGTATCCGCCCTCAAAATGCCTCCACTGGCCATTGTACATGGAGACCTTGGACCACCCTTTCCATCCATTCTTGCATCTTGAGATGTAAGCTCCTAACTCTGTTCTTTACCTTCTACTTTCCCCCTTTAAATATTCAAATCCTCTTGAAAAGACTGTATCAACCCTTTAAGAGAAGAAGTAAGAAGGTTCGGGAATCAATTTATATGTGATCTCTGTCTACCATCCTAAGACCCAATCATTAAATTACATGCTTTGTACCATTCTATAATGCGCTTGAGTTGTATTGAATGTATTCATAATAATTTCCACTCAAGTTCACTTTGTTCCTTCATTTTCAAAATAAATATTAAATACATTTCTTCGGAAGCATCAGATACTGAAATTACAGTAAAGAAATTGTAGAAATAGTAGGAGTTTATCTCAAAATATTAAACATGAGGACTACAAACAGTGATAGAACAGTAAACAAGTTGTGAAAATAGTTTCAATGTATCGGAATAACTTATTTCACCTCACTGAGAACATGTTTCTTTACTATTGACAGATCTTACATCTTACAGATAGAAAATGTCACTTACACAGTAAGCATTTCTTCTTGGCATGTAGTGGTGTAGATTCATAGGGTTTCCATAGTCCTTCCATATCGTAAGTATTAGGATGTTTGCAAGTTGTTTTTCTTTGAAGAAGTCTATTTAGTCACTTGGTAAGGCTGTCTCCTCCTTTTGATGATATTCTGCATGGGAATCAACTCTATTGTCAGGCAGCTTCCTGACTTAATGTCATACAAACAGCATATCACCCATCCCACTTGTTCTCAATGGGGTTCCCTTATAGACTTTGCAATCATCCCTTATTGCATCTTAGTGTAATTGTTACTACTTCCATCAATTTCCTGCCTTCCTCCCATCTTCCTCACACTTCCTGCTGTCACACCATGAATAAGATAGAGCACATTATATTAGGTTCAGCTTTAGATATGCATGATTTTTGAGAAAGTAGGCCAGGAACGGCCACGTGGCACAGGAATAAATATGAAAGTCACAGGAGGATTAATGGATTGGCCCACCACAGAGCTAGGATTACACATTACACTACGATTAAATGCGAGGAAGCACCGGTCATGTGGCGTAGCAAAAAAAATGCAACACAAAAAGTGAACATTTCTCTATTATTTGTAAATGAGATCTATTAAGGTGAAGGTGTTAATCAATGTGAATAAAGTTCTGCAATGTTGAATGTAAAATCCTCAAAAAATGTAAAACTTATTCAAATATCTGGTTCTGGATGTTGAGTTATGTAAGAATCTGCTAAGTGGGGCATGATCGCATGTCCCCCTGAAGCCGACGATACGTTCAGATGTCGCCACTATCAACTGTCATATTTTTTTTTATTAAAAAAAAAGCTTGAAAAACAACATTTACACAAAAGAAAAAGATTTCCAATCATGGCAGTGAAATACATTTTTACATATAGTACCACAAAGAATTTAAACCATAATAACGAGCAGTATCATGGGACGCACTTGCGACTTCTGAGAAGCCAAGAGTAGAAAGTAAACTATTAATTATCCAACCGCTGCTTGAATGGTGCCCATATTTTCCCACCCCTCTCCTATCTCTTCCTCCCACTTCTCAAAAAATACAGCTGATTCTAAATTATAGGTAGCTAAGATCCTTGCTCTCCAATTCGGGAAGGTGGGGGGGACCAGGTTAATCCATTCAGAGGTGATACATAACCGTCATAATGCCATTGCAATAGTGAGAAAAGCAGCTTCCCAAACCGGTCTAGCACTTTGTGTCTCAGAACCCGTTATTACCAGTTCTGCTGTAATGTCGACTGAAATTTTTAAAGAATTATTAATAAAGAATTGTATATCACGAATTAATTCGTCCAATTTGGTGCATGAAAAAAACACATGTACTTCATTAGCTGCTGGCAAAGAACACCTCGGGCAGCCCTGGGCCACTCCCCCTCCCCATTTAGATATTTTATTGGGAGTGTAATACAAATCGAGTAAAGCCATATAGCTTTGGGAGCGAAGGCTCCCTGAAATTAAAACTGAATTTGCAAGTTCCAAGGCCCGACCAATGTCTGTACCAACTATTCCTAATTTACGATCTGTTTTCATACACTGGGAGGAAAGATCATCTGGAAGCCCCGCCACAAGATTTTGATAGAGGGCACCTATACGTACTTTCTTCAGAATAAGATCCATAAGTGCATTTTTCATGAGTGCAGTCGGAGAAGTATGCAGAAGGCTTGATATATAACTACGCAACTGTAAATATTTAAAAAACTCATGTGTTCCCAAACCAAACTTCTCTTTCAAGTAAGTAAATGAAGCCATATTGCCCTCATGAGCCAGATCCCCCAAAGTAAATATACCATGCGATCTCCACCTTATTGTGACTGCGTCCTGGAAAATAGAGGGCAACAACCTAGCAGCAGCCAGAGGTGTAAAAAAGTTAATGTTGGGGATTAACCACCCCGTCGCACCTTCCTCCAAATTGGATACATTGCTTTGATCACCTTGAACTTGTTTTTTTTTTATAGTAACTGGGCTCAAGGATTAAAGAAAGAATCCCCTTGGCCTCCTCCCCTAACCCAATCTCAAATATAGAAGGACTAAGTGACGTGGGAAGTGGAGATCGCTGACCAAATATTGGCTGACCCAAGTGTTGAAGAAATGCAGCCCAATAGTACAGCAGGAGACTGGGAACTGCCCACCCTCCCCTTTCCAATGGTAAACACATCCATTTAGCAGCCCTTCTGGGCTGACGATAACTCCACAAAAATCCATTACAGCATCTTTCTGCACTGCTAAGACTAGTCTGGGTGAATTCCAGCGGAATAGTTCTAAAGATATATAGAAACTTTGGTAGGATGAGCATTTTAAGTACGTTTCTCCTGCCAAAAAGCGAAAGGTGTAGGTTGTCTAACCTGCGCAGAGTAGTGTTAACAGTACTTATTATAGGTGATATGTTCATTTCCGGTATTTGCTCTACTGCAGCCGTGATTTTGATGCCCAAGTAAGTTGTAGATTGTACAATTGGTGCATCCGAAAGACCCATAGTAGAAGACTGGATTACCTGCGTTTTCTGGACATTAAGTTTGTATCCTGAGATACGGCCGAAACAATCTGCCTGTTCATTAATGTCTGGAAAGGCTGATAGAACACTATCAACTTTCAATGTTACTTTCTGTTCCTACCATGGTGAAATATAAAAGAAGATTTGTTCAAGTTGACAACTTGTTACAAGAAATAAAGTCTGTTTCCTGTAGGGTATTTGGATTTCCAGGCCATTACACAGATGTGTCCAACATGGGATGTATTTGTTGATCTGCGTTGAGGAGTAGATACAAAATACATACGTATATGTACAATCCATACTCGAGATAAGTTTAAACAATTAAAATTGTTTTATTAAAAGCGCAGTCCTATATAGTGTATGAAATTACATGTGTATATTTTTTTCCAATCGCAGGAAAACCTTTATAAGCCCTCAAACGTCCGGAATATAAACTATACAAATACTTATTTCAAATGTGAGAAGGAACATGTGTGAAAGGGCAATGTTATCCAACTCCACATTACGATAGTAACAAATACCAATCATAACATTTTTCTTTTACTATCTTTTAGACGTAGAGCTTCAGGGTGCAATATGTCCCAGCACATGGTGAAAAACACACTGGTGTTTTAGGAAAAGGAAGAACAAAATTGCACCGGGTTTTGTGCCTGTTGTACTGGAGTGAAGAAGACCGCAATGCTAATGACTAAACTCACACTATGTTTTTTTCTTGATATTTTTTATATTTTTATTAATTATTATATCTTCATTTTTTTGTAGAAAAATATTTTTGTCTGGTTATAAATTAATACATACAAATAATCTGATTCATGTGACATAGATGTCATGAATGAAATAGCAACAGTGATAACAGACATATAAATAGTTTACAAAATACAGAAGTGCATTCCCATTTCAACGCGTTTCGGCATCAGCCTTCTTCAGGAAATCTGTATTCATTTACAATTACGTTGACTCTGAAACAAAAGATAAATGTCATTAACAAACTGGCAAGGTCTTCATTATTCACATGATGTAAATTTAATTTCTCTTGATATTTTCTTCAAATCAAATCAATCTCTCTTGACACCCGGTGAAAGTAGTCTAACTAAGCCAAAAATTACATTTATAAACATTAAAAATATAAACATATTAATACATTGCTTTTGCCTATGTACAGTGCAAGGTTATATCTCACCAAAAACCTATTATAATCTATACAATATATACATATTTACATCTAGTTGATATGCTTCTCTGACTAATGGTAGAGACCACAGGAGATAACAATGTATGCCTATAGATGAGACACTAAACCAATATATTAACCCTTGGGGGTTAATGTAACCATATTAATATATTGCTTAGCCTATGTACAGTACAGGGTTAAATCTAACCAAAGGTCTGTTACAATCTATACAATGTATGCATAATTACAGATAGTTGATACGCTTGTCTGACAAATATTAGAGCACACAAGTAATAACAATGCATGCCTATAGATGAGACACTAAACCAATTCATATTTGACCTGGGGGGTTAATATAATCAAGAAGAAAATAGGGGTGGGGGACCCAGGAACTACCAGAGAATAACTCCTGTGAAAGGATAAGGTCTAGAAAAAGAAACTGACTATTAAAAAATTGAATGTCTACTAAGACGCAATGCTTATTTACAGATGGAACTGACTCTAAAGGGGAAATAGGCTAATGTTCCTAGCATGTACAATGGCCTAAAGAAAACCGCTGAGGGTATTATGAATGTGACGATACCTGAATAGTCGAGAATACAGAATAGATGTCTGGAATCTGTAGTTGCAACGGGTAAAGATATCACCAACACTGTAGGGTACGTAGACTTAATCTAACAAGACCGGCAGAAATTTTGTAACAAAACAAGGGTACAGTTAGTATCTGTGTATGCAGAATGTATACTTAGTGGCCAAAGAATATCTCTGAACATGTACCTTGTGAGAAGCATATCCTCATCGTGTAGATAGAACAGAAGTAGTTACAAGGGTCTGATGAAGAAGAGCAACGTAGCCCGTTGAAAGTCACTGAAGGGCAAAATTAATAAAGAGATACAAACATAATGTAAGTGACCAATCTATTATGGTTAGAAATGAATAACAAACCCGAAGGTTACTAGGCTCTTCCTACCTGAAATCGATAGTTGGTCCCAACCTCATGTGGGGTTCTGATTTATTGGGGTTATGTGTTTTCCGTCATAATTCTTGCATTGGCAACATCTGGGGGAGAGGATAGTATATTTACTTACAATTACTAGTTAATATTACAGTACGACAAAAGAGGAAACTATTCCCCTAGATTTACTGCAAGGCCTGGATAAGGGGTGGAGACACCAATTCTGATTATGGCCGTTAGGGGTCTACTGCTCGTATTATTTCCGATAACAGTTTGCAATCACCCTGCGTCACAGCACGATAGGTGCTGCTAACCCACTGATAAAAGGAGGGGAGAAAGTTGTGTGATTTATCAAATTGAGACCCTTCTCACTATAGTGACGAAGATCTGAACGATCTAAACAAATAACGGGAAAGCCCCAACCGGCATGCTGCAACACAGCTTATTAGACCCTTGGACCTGAACAATTGTAAGAGCTCCAATGTGATCTACTTGATCATTTGTCCCTGCAAAAAAGGCTATGTGGGACAGACAGGTCGAGCTCTGAATGTTAGACTGACAGAACATCAGTCTGCAATCAGGACTCGCAAATTAACAGCCCCCATGGTCACCCATTACCTAGAGCAGAACCATGAACCTGATAATATGTCCTGGTATACCCTGGAGAGGATACGCCCGAGGATAGGCCTAGATCTAGATTAGATAAGTGAGGTGTATTGAATCTCTTCATTGGGGACAGCAGTAACAGGATTAAATGCAGGAATACCATGGGAACAGGCCATAACATGAATTCAAAGATGGTAATTGACGATAACTGATGTGTTTCTATAACTTTTGATGTATAGATCTGTTCCATGTGCTGTAATTGAATTGTGCCTACAGATGAAATATCCAAGACATATTCATTTTATATATATAATTATCTGGGTGAACGTCATATTTTTACATTTTATTATATCACTCAGTTACCAACCTTGGTTATATAACAAGTTTACCTTTCCTTTTTGTCTTCTCTTTTAAATATTCACCTCCTTTTCTTTCTCTCCAATCATTGTTTTTAACAAGATTGTTTACTATGCCTTAGACTACCCATCCAGCAGTGCCTGTCCGAATTTTAGATCGGAGCTTCATACTGATATTCCCATATCAAGACAACACCCAGATAACTCCTATATTTTCAGTTGGCATTATTCTATTACTAGTTCCACTACTCATCCCATTACCAAATGGCAGTCCGTCTTCCCATATAGACTCTTGGTCAATTCGTCGTGGCATTGAAACAACCATGAACTTTTATTCTTACCAATTACACGGATTTCAATGCGGTTACAGCCAAATGAACTACCGGTCACTAACCAACAGTTCTGTATAGTCACTCATACATATAGTCACTCATCATATGTACTCATACACCTATATATTGTGTTACACATCCTACACTCATACCTAGAGTTACTCACACACATACTCACACATACTTACTCTCTTAAACAATCACTTATACAAACACATACTTATTTATACAGGAACTCTTCCAATCTGTCACTCTCACATATACTCACTTATATACATCAATACTCACATATACTAGTTTAATAAATATGTAGTTACTCATAAAGATACTATTGACACAGTCATTCACTCACTAACACACCCATACACACACTCAGCCAACCATACAGTCCTGCACACATGCTGTCTTGAAAACACATACAAACAGTGAGTCAGTCATTCACCCACCGAACCATACGGACACTCAAAAAAACAACTAATAACCCACATCGACACTCATGTAGGTACTCATCAACCCTTGCAGCCACTTATAGCCAAAGTGAGACATTGATACAGATATTAACATATTTAAACATTTAGACACTTATTTACCCATTTATTCTTCCGTCGACCTTTAGATATACATATATAAAAAATATTTATTTTTCAGAAAGACACCCTTACGAGCACGAGCTGCATGAAAATTGGCTGTCAACTGTTTGTCAACACTCCAAACCAGGAAGTGTTGGTGCCCATCTTGTGTCTCGGTAGAACTGAGGCACAAGAAAACTGAAAAACAAGTGCGCAAAAGACGCAAAGGGGGCAGGTTAGGACCACCCTGACCCCCATGGCCTCCTCAGGGGGTCTCACAAGGACCCCAAGGCCCCAACATTTTTTTTTCTTTTTTAAAAATCACCGGATGCGCGTAGGATACGCGTATTGCATTGGGAAAAAAACGAGAAAACCTGAAGCCTGCTTTAGTGTTATTTAGCCCCCGGGGGGGCAAAGTCTCGGGGGCAATGTAGTTTAATATAATGGGGGGCCCAGAGGGGCCCTCTAGCCCCGGGAATCGTTTCCATTCTTATCCCTTCCCTATGTATATAGAGATAACTCTAATCACTAGTATATGAAGTAGACCTTTGTACTCTCTACCATTCCTATGTGACTCTTAGAGTATTTCCATTCATATCTCTTCTTTCTGTTTGTATCTCTTCCTTGTGTTACTCTACATCTTGTACATTTGCAATTTTTTTCTGTATGATCTTTTATGTAACACATGTAATCCTTAGTCCTTATGTGTCGCAACTGGTTCTTATGTGAAGCGCTCTGACACCTTCGGATTAAGTTTGCGCTACATAAAATCGCATTAAGTAAAAAAAAAAACTCTGGCCTTTTTTTAGATATATGTGCGGGGGTCTCACGGCCTTCTCACAGAAAATGTTAATGTATATGTGTGGGGGGCTCTTAGGCCCCCCCATCCCCCGGATCACCATCTCTAGGGGCTTTAAATCATTTATTGGTGGAGGTCTCTGAGGCCCTTTCAACTATCGGGACCGCTACCCCTCAGGACTTTAAAATATTAATTGAGGGGGGTTCTGAGGCCCCGGAGCCTCGGGGACCACCACCCTTGGGCTTCTTCAAAGTGTTGGAGGAAGGCCGCGTGGTCCTCCTCCTGGAGCCCAAGATGGCCGTGGGGATTGCCACCCCCCAGGGCCAGCTCCTGTAGTGTTGCGGGGTACACACCCCTGGGACACTGCCACCCTGTCATTGGAAACAGCTTTCCTATTATGAAGAAAGAGCTTATACAGGTGTATTCTAGGTTGGCAGTGTGCGTGGACTAGGGTTTGGCTGGCGCTGATAAGGAGCAGATAGTATTTGTGTTCACCGTAGTTTTGTATACCCCCCAAATCAGAAGGGAGCTTATATAGGCCTATTTTTTAAATTTGATTTATTTATAAATATATTTATATTTTATTTATTTGTGTACCCCCTTTGCAGCTCCCTAAACATTCTAATATATAATTTCTGTACAATCTTTTCTGTGTTGGACAACAGAGTGTTGCCCCAGTGTCTTTGTCATCATATATGATTTCTTTTTTCTCTTTTCTGTATTTTAACCTGGCTTTGTTTCACAACATTCTTCTACCTCTTATGTTAATCAGTTCCACAGTTTAGCATCCGTTTGTTGCAGTGTTCTTAGCCTTGTTGTTGTTTTGCTGACTTACCAGTTTGTGTACATGATCCGTTGTCCTATTTGTGCAGCCTTCTGTGTATCGTCTTTTATATCTGACCTTGGTTCTTTAGTTCTTAGTTCAGTGTCCTGCACATACCAGTACATCTGTTGAGATGTACTTTATTCCTTTCCATTTCCCTGCCTCCACCCTAATTGACAACGTACTGGGGGGAGACAAAGTAAGTGTCTGTGGTCGTCAGTGTCTGAAGCTTGCAACACAGTAGGTAGGACACGGATTAAGGAATCCCGCATCCACCACTCATTGACCCTACTGCCCCTTGCTTCCACCTCCTTTGCTATGCCTTATTTATTAAATCTCTGCACTTGACCTGGTCTTCCTCCAGTGTATTCTCCTCATAGTCCAAGCACATACAATCTATCATTTCATTTTTTTTTTCATTTCAATCTTTATTTCGATCTACTTAGATCATAAAAGATATACATACAATTTAAAATCAGCTTACAATCGATAACAAATAAAACAGAGATTATAAAACCTTAGAATAAACATTGTAAAAGAATTGCAGTGCATTATGGTTAAAAATCAACAGTACATTTCATTATTCACGAATCAGTGACTGACTTTATATAACGAGTGCGGGTGTGCCACATCGCTGTTAGAAATTTTGCCACCGCAAACACAATCGGGGGTGATGAATCCGGCTTTTAAATTCTGTATGCTGGAAGATGATGTCTAAAATCTAGGTTTTTTAAAAGTGGGATAAGCCAGTGCTTCCTAGATCTATGGTAAGCTTTGCAGAAAAATATGATGTGCAAATCATTTTCCTGAGGGTGTGTGCATACCGGGCACTGTTCTGTGGGCGAGGGCTGGCCCCAGCATTTGGTAAAAGCCCTAAGGGGGAGTGTGCCGTATCGCCACTGCAGAAACAATTTCCTGGTCAAAACGGGACTAATGCCATCAAGGACGTGCTCTAGATAGTATGAGTCTTTAAGTTTGATGAACAAATTAGTAAGGGACTCCTCCCGTATACTCTCTACTAATGCATGTGAATTTTGCTCGTAGAAATCCCTTGAGAGGAGTTTACGTGGGATCCAACAGCATGCATTTCCCGGGTCTAGCCATAATTCAGGTCTTCCTAGGGTCTCACAAGTTTGTTTAATGTATCTCAACCAGGGAATGTGTGTAGCATTTGGTAAAGATAGGATCTCTTGGAGCTCAGTCCTATAATTCCTAAGTTCAGGCGTACTCCAAATTTGACGCCAGAAAGTAATTGGTTTCAGTCCCAACACCTCTGTAATTGGTCTTAGACCCAGATGTAGCCTCAACGGGAGAAGCGGGGTGCTTGAGGGTAGAGCTACAAGCTGCCTAATGAATTTATTTTCAGTGGACAGCAGATTTTGGACTGGTATGTGACCCCACAGTTCCCCCCCGTAGGTGACTGCCCCCCTTGCATGCATTTTATACATTTGGAGCACAGGACCAAGGGGTTTATAGGTTGACCTTTTTACCATCCTGCAAATGCCACCCGTTAACTGTGCTAATTTCATATTCGCCTTGGTCCGGTGCGTGTCCCAGGTCATATTTTGGTTAATATTCACCCCGAGATATTCAATACTAGATACCCTCTCAAGTCTCAGATTGCCTATAGTGGGATTGGGGCGTGTTGAGGAGGGGGGGATTGAGAATCATATATTTAGTTTTAAGGGCATTGATCTCAAGCCCCCGCTCCACACAAAAAATCGAGAACCCATCCAAGACCCGTTGTATTCCCATAGGGGATTTAGACAGCAGCAGGGTATCGTCCGCAAACATAATGGCGGGCACCCTGCTGCCGTTGAGCTTTGGAGCATCGATGTCACCTATCCTAGTCAAATGGGCGATTACCCCGATGACAAAGATGCAGAACAGGGTCGTTGCAAGCACACAACTCTGTCTCACCCCCCTGTCAACGGGGAATCTTCCAGAAAGTGCCCCGTTCCTACCGCACCTGACACCTACAAAATTCCCCTGATGCACTCTTATCAAGATCGAGAGGATATCGTCTGGGATGCCCAACTCCGCCAACACAGTCCATAGTCTAGCTCTTGGCACTAAATCGAAGGCGGCTCGTAAGTCCACAAATACTGTGTACAAACTGCCACCTTCGATTACCGCTGTCTTCCAAAACAGAAGATTTAAACGAAAAATCTGGTCCATGGTTGAGACCCCCTTTCTAAATCCTGCCTGGTAGGGGCTCAAAATTGCAGATTCCTCTATCCAACTTTGAATTCGGTCAAGTATCAGCCTACCAAATATTTTCTGGGGTACGTCTATGAGGTTAATGGGCCTGTAGTTGGCTGGGAGCATTTCATCTGCCCTTGCCCAGTCTGTGTGTGTGGTGGTACCGCCACCAGATATTGCATATTATACACCACCTTGAGTGTATCCGCCCTCAAAATGCCTCCACTGGCCATTGTACATGGAGACCTTGGACCACCCTTTCCATCCATTCTTGCATCTTGAGATGTAAGCTCCTAACTCTGTTCTTTACCTTCTACTTTCCCCCTTTAAATATTCAAATCCTCTTGAAAAGACTGTATCAACCCTTTAAGAGAAGAAGTAAGAAGGTTCGGGAATCAATTTATATGTGATCTCTGTCTACCATCCTAAGACCCAATCATTAAATTACATGCTTTGTACCATTCTATAATGCGCTTGAGTTGTATTGAATGTATTCATAATAATTTCCACTCAAGTTCACTTTGTTCCTTCATTTTCAAAATAAATATTAAATACATTTCTTCGGAAGCATCAGATACTGAAATTACAGTAAAGAAATTGTAGAAATAGTAGGAGTTTATCTCAAAATATTAAACATGAGGACTACAAACAGTGATAGAACAGTAAACAAGTTGTGAAAATAGTTTCAATGTATCGGAATAACTTATTTCACCTCACTGAGAACATGTTTCTTTACTATTGACAGATCTTACATCTTACAGATAGAAAATGTCACTTACACAGTAAGCATTTCTTCTTGGCATGTAGTGGTGTAGATTCATAGGGTTTCCATAGTCCTTCCATATCGTAAGTATTAGGATGTTTGCAAGTTGTTTTTCTTTGAAGAAGTCTATTTAGTCACTTGGTAAGGCTGTCTCCTCCTTTTGATGATATTCTGCATGGGAATCAACTCTATTGTCAGGCAGCTTCCTGACTTAATGTCATACAAACAGCATATCACCCATCCCACTTGTTCTCAATGGGGTTCCCTTATAGACTTTGCAATCATCCCTTATTGCATCTTAGTGTAATTGTTACTACTTCCATCAATTTCCTGCCTTCCTCCCATCTTCCTCACACTTCCTGCTGTCACACCATGAATAAGATAGAGCACATTATATTAGGTTCAGCTTTAGATATGCATGATTTTTGAGAAAGTAGGCCAGGAACGGCCACGTGGCACAGGAATAAATATGAAAGTCACAGGAGGATTAATGGATTGGCCCACCACAGAGCTAGGATTACACATTACACTACGATTAAATGCGAGGAAGCACCGGTCATGTGGCGTAGCAAAAAAAATGCAACACAAAAAGTGAACATTTCTCTATTATTTGTAAATGAGATCTATTAAGGTGAAGGTGTTAATCAATGTGAATAAAGTTCTGCAATGTTGAATGTAAAATCCTCAAAAAATGTAAAACTTATTCAAATATCTGGTTCTGGATGTTGAGTTATGTAAGAATCTGCTAAGTGGGGCATGATCGCATGTCCCCCTGAAGCCGACGATACGTTCAGATGTCGCCACTATCAACTTTCATATTTTTTTTTATTAAAAAAAAGCTTGAAAAACAACATTTACACAAAAGAAAAAGATTTCCAATCATGGCAGTGAAATACATTTTTACATATAGTACCACAAAGAATTTAAACCATAATAACGAGCAGTATCATGGGATGCACTTGCGACTTCTGAGAAGCCAAGAGTAGAAAGTAAACTATTAATTATCCAACCGCTGCTTGAATGGTGCCCATATTTTCCCACCCCTCTCCTATCTCTTCCTCCCACTTCTCAAAAAATACAGCTGATTCTAAATTATAGGTAGCTAAGATCCTTGCTCTCCAATTCGGGAAGGTGGGGGGGACCAGGTTAATCCATTCAGAGGTGATACATAACCGTCATAATGCCATTGCAATAGTGAGAAAAGCAGCTTCCCAAACCGGTCTAGCACTTTGTGTCTCAGAACCCGTTATTACCAGTTCTGCTGTAATGTCGACTGAAATTTTTAAAGAATTATTAATAAAGAATTGTATATCACGAATTAATTCGTCCAATTTGGTGCATGAAAAAAACACATGTACTTCATTAGCTGCTGGCAAAGAACACCTCGGGCAGCCCTGGGCCACTCCCCCTCCCCATTTAGATATTTTATTGGGAGTGTAATACAAATCGAGTAAAGCCATATAGCTTTGGGAGCGAAGGCTCCCTGAAATTAAAACTGAATTTGCAAGTTCCAAGGCCCGACCAATGTCTGTACCAACTATTCCTAATTTACGATCTGTTTTCATACACTGGGAGGAAAGATCATCTGGAAGCCCCGCCACAAGATTTTGATAGAGGGCACCTATACGTACTTTCTTCAGAATAAGATCCATAAGTGCATTTTTCATGAGTGCAGTCGGAGAAGTATGCAGAAGGCTTGATATATAACTACGCAACTGTAAATATTTAAAAAACTCATGTGTTCCCAAACCAAACTTCTCTTTCAAGTAAGTAAATGAAGCCATATTGCCCTCATGAGCCAGATCCCCCAAAGTAAATATACCATGCGATCTCCACCTTATTGTGACTGCGTCCTGGAAAATAGAGGGCAACAACCTAGCAGCAGCCAGAGGTGTAAAAAAGTTAATGTTGGGGATTAACCACCCCGTCGCACCTTCCTCCAAATTGGATACATTGCTTTGATCACCTTGAACTTGTTTTTTTTTTATAGTAACTGGGCTCAAGGATTAAAGAAAGAATCCCCTTGGCCTCCTCCCCTAACCCAATCTCAAATATAGAAGGACTAAGTGACGTGGGAAGTGGAGATCGCTGACCAAATATTGGCTGACCCAAGTGTTGAAGAAATGCAGCCCAATAGTACAGCAGGAGACTGGGAACTGCCCACCCTCCCCTTTCCAATGGTAAACACATCCATTTAGCAGCCCTTCTGGGCTGACGATAACTCCACAAAAATCCATTACAGCATCTTTCTGCACTGCTAAGACTAGTCTGGGTGAATTCCAGCGGAATAGTTCTAAAGATATATAGAAACTTTGGTAGGATGAGCATTTTAAGTACGTTTCTCCTGCCAAAAAGCGAAAGGTGTAGGTTGTCTAACCTGCGCAGAGTAGTGTTAACAGTACTTATTATAGGTGATATGTTCATTTCCGGTATTTGCTCTACTGCAGCCGTGATTTTGATGCCCAAGTAAGTTGTAGATTGTACAATTGGTGCATCCGAAAGACCCATAGTAGAAGACTGGATTACCTGCGTTTTCTGGACATTAAGTTTGTATCCTGAGATACGGCCGAAACAATCTGCCTGTTCATTAATGTCTGGAAAGGCTGATAGAACACTATCAACTTTCAATGTTACTTTCTGTTCCTACCATGGTTAAATATAAAAGAAGATTTGTTCAAGTTGACAACTTGTTACAAGAAATAAAGTCTGTTTCCTGTAGGGTATTTGGATTTCCAGGCCATTACACAGATGTGTCCAACATGGGATGTATTTGTTGATCTGCGTTGAGGAGTAGATACAAAATACATACGTATATGTACAATCCATACTCGAGATAAGTTTAAACAATTAAAATTGTTTTATTAAAAGCGCAGTCCTATATAGTGTATGAAATTACATGTGTATATTTTTTTCCAATCGCAGGAAAACCTTTATAAGCCCTCAAACGTCCGGAATATAAACTATACAAATACTTATTTCAAATGTGAGAAGGAACATGTGTGAAAGGGCAATGTTATCCAACTCCACATTACGATAGTAACAAATACCAATCATAACATTTTTCTTTTACTATCTTTTAGACGTAGAGCTTCAGGGTGCAATATGTCCCAGCACATGGTGAAAAACACACTGGTGTTTTAGGAAAAGGAAGAACAAAATTGCACCGGGTTTTGTGCCTGTTGTACTGGAGTGAAGAAGAGCGCAATGCTAATGACTAAACTCACACTATGTTTTTTTCTTGATATTTTTTATATTTTTATTAATTATTATATCTTCATTTTTTTGTAGAAAAATATTTTTGTCTGGTTATAAATTAATACATACAAATAATCTGATTCATGTGACATAGATGTCATGAATGAAATAGCAACAGTGATAACAGACATATAAATAGTTTACAAAATACAGAAGTGCATTCCCATTTCAACGCGTTTCGGCATCAGCCTTCTTCAGGAAGTCTGTATTCATTTACAATTACGTTGACTCTGAAACAAAAGATAAATGTCATTAACAAACTGGCAAGGTCTTCATTATTCACATGATGTAAATTTAATTTCTCTTGATATTTTCTTCAAATCAAATCAATCTCTCTTGACACCCGGTGAAAGTAGTCTAACTAAGCCAAAAATTACATTTATAAACATTAAAAATATAAACATATTAATACATTGCTTTTGCCTATGTACAGTGCAAGGTTATATCTCACCAAAAACCTATTATAATCTATACAATATATACATATTTACATCTAGTTGATATGCTTCTCTGACTAATGGTAGAGACCACAGGAGATAACAATGTATGCCTATAGATGAGACACTAAACCAATATATTAACCCTTGGGGGTTAATGTAACCATAATAATATATTGCTTAGCCTATGTACAGTACAGGGTTAAATCTAACCAAAGGTCTGTTACAATCTATACAATGTATGCATAATTACAGATAGTTGATACGCTTGTCTGACAAATATTAGAGCACACAAGTAATAACAATGCATGCCTATAGATGAGACACTAAACCAATTCATATTTGACCTGGGGGGTTAATATAATCAAGAAGAAAATAGGGGTGGGGGACCCAGGAACTACCAGAGAATAACTCCTGTGAAAGGATAAGGTCTAGAAAAAGAAACTGACTATTAAAAAATTGAATGTCTACTAAGACGCAATGCTTATTTACAGATGGAACTGACTCTAAAGGGGAAATAGGCTAATGTTCCTAGCATGTACAATGGCCTAAAGAAAACCGCTGAGGGTATTATGAATGTGACGATACCTGAATAGTCGAGAATACAGAATAGAGGTCTGGAATCTGTAGTTGCAACGGGTAAAGATATCACCAACACTGTAGGGTACGTAGACTTAATCTAACAAGACCGGCAGAAATTTTGTAACAAAACAAGGGTACAGTTAGTATCTGTGTATGCAGAATGTATACTTAGTGGCCAAAGAATATCTCTGAACATGTACCTTGTGAGAAGCATATCCTCATCGTGTAGATAGAACAGAAGTAGTTACAAGGGTCTGATGAAGAAGAGCAACGTAGCCCGTTGAAAGTCACTGAAGGGCAAAATTAATAAAGAGATACAAACATAATGTAAGTGACCAATCTATTATGGTTAGAAATGAATAACAAACCCGAAGGTTACTAGGCTCTTCCTACCTGAAATCGATAGTTGGTCCCAACCTCATGTGGGGTTCTGATTTATTGGGGTTATGTGTTTTCCGTCATAATTCTTGCATTGGCAACATCTGGGGGAGAGGATAGTATATTTACTTACAATTACTAGTTAATATTACAGTACGACAAAAGAGCAAACTATTCCCCTAGATTTACTGCAAGGCCTGGATAAGGGGTGGAGACACCAATTCTGATTATGGCCGTTAGGGGTCTACTGCTCGTATTATTTCCGATAACAGTTTGCAATCACCCTGCGTCACAGCACGATAGGTGCTGCTAACCCACTGATAAAAGGAGGGGAGAAAGTTGTGTGATTTATCAAATTGAGACCCTTCTCACTATAGTGACGAAGATCTGAACGATCTAAACAAATAACGGGAAAGCCCCAACCGGCATGCTGCAACACAGCTTATTAGACCCTTGGACCTGAACAATTGTAAGAGCTCCAATGTGATCTACTTGATCATTTGTCCCTGCAAAAAAGGCTATGTGGGACAGACAGGTCGAGCTCTGAATGTTAGACTGACAGAACATCAGTCTGCAATCAGGACTCGCAAATTAACAGCCCCCATGGTCACCCATTACCTAGAGCAGAACCATGAACCTGATAATATGTCCTGGTATACCCTGGAGAGGATACGCCCGAGGATAGGCCTAGATCTAGATTAGATAAGTGAGGTGTATTGAATCTCTTCATTGGGGACAGCAGTAACAGGATTAAATGCAGAAATACCATGGGAACAGGCCATAACATGAATTCAAAGATGGTAATTGACGATAACTGATGTGTTTCTATAACTTTTGATGTATAGATCTGTTCCATGTGCTGTAATTGAATTGTGCCTACAGATGAAATATCCAAGACATATTCATTTTATATATATAATTATCTGGGTGAACGTCATATTTTTACATTTTATTATATCACTCAGTTACCAACCTTGGTTATATAACAAGTTTACCTTTCCTTTTTGTCTTCTCTTTTAAATATTCACCTCCTTTTCTTTCTCTCCAATCATTGTTTTTAACAAGATTGTTTACTATGCCTTAGACTACCCATCCAGCAGTGCCTGTCCGAATTTTAGATCGGAGCTTCATACTGATATTCCCATATCAAGACAACACCCAGATAACTACTATATTTTCAGTTGGCATTATTCTATTACTAGTTCCACTACTCATCCCATTACCAAATGGCAGTCCGTCTTCCCATATAGACTCTTGGTCAATTCGTCGTGGCATTGAAACAACCATGAACTTTTATTCTTACCAATTACACGGATTTCAATGCGGTTACAGCCAAATGAACTACCGGTCACATGTTATAGTACCACCGCTACTCAGACACAGTAGAACCCTGCTTTATTCAGACAGGTACAAGAATTTGCAACTCCACAATTTCTTTTAGTTTTACTCTATTACCACCATATGCAGGATCTCCGACACCCACAATAAATGTCTTTTAATAATGTGGCCACCGTTATAGTCATAGATCTAACCATTACAAGATGGCGCCCTATTTTTTGGCATTACCAGCAAGACATTCGAGCACCATAGCCCTTTGCAAGTAGTACGATAGTACACTAATTAGGCATTTGTCAGTTACTACCCATTCAGTCATGCTTTTAGTTTTAATTCATTGCTACCACCATCAGGACCGGTGACATGTATACAAGTATCTGACTACCTCTTTCATCTCTATAGTCATAGAATAAACCATTACAATATGGCGTGTACAATTCCTATACGCGTAGTATTGTTGTCGGTTCAAAATCTAATCGCATGTTTACTTCCGTAACATCGCGAGACTCAATCGTTTTCACGCCAGGTCCCGGCGCTTTAAATGGACCTTTCAATTAAGCCATTTTGTGCAAGGGACCTGATGCAAGACACCCGTTTCATGTATCCAGGCTCATATATCCAAGTAAGTGGTACAACATGCCGGGCGGGGTTTCCCCGTTATTTGTTTAGATAGTTCAGATTCTCGCTACTACAGAGAGAAAGGTTTCTATTTGGTAACTCACATAACTTTCTCCTCTCCTGATATAAGACGCCCATTCCATGTATCCAGCCTCTTATTTCCAAGCAAGTGTTGCAGCATGCCGGTTGGGGCTATCCCGTTTTTTGTTTAGATCGTTCAGATCTTCGTCACTATAGTGAAAAGGGTCTCTATTTGATAAATCACACAACTTTCTCCCCTCCTTTTATCAGCGGGTTAGCAGCACCTATCGTGCAGTGACGCAGGGTGATTGCAAACTGTTATCGGAAATAATATGAGCAGTAGACCCCTAACGGCCATAATCAGAATTGGTGTCTCCATCCCTTATCCAGGACTTGCAGTAAATCTAGGGGAATAGTTTGCTCTTTTGTCGTACTGTAATCTTAACTAGTAATTGTAAGTAAATATACTACCCTCTCCCCCAGATGTTGCCAATGCAAGAATTATGACGGAAAACGTATAACCCCAATAAATCAGAACCCCACATGAGGTTGGGACCAACTATCGATTTCAGGTACAAGGTACCACGCGGCTGCGCTGATCGCTGCTGCGCTCGCGCATATTTTAAATTTCCCTGTTTGCCATTTGCTTTATTTTAATTTAGATATTTCACCCTGCTTTTATTGGGGAGCCCTCTCACTGCACATAATTCTGTCTACTCACCGCCACTTGGGCGGATCCGGTTCCCGGGGCTGGTGTTCTGTGGGCGCCATCTTGGGTCAGGACTCGGACCATCCATCGCCGAGCGCCATTTTGAGCGTTCCAGCGCTCTGGCAACATCGCGGGACGCCTACTTAAGGCGGTCTCAGTTCATCAGGTAGCCTGGACAAGGTACCACGCAGCTGCGCTGATCACTGCTGCGCTCGCGCATATTTTAAATTTCCCTGTTTGCCATTTGTTTTATTTTAATTTAGACCTTTCACCCTGCTTTTATTGGGGAGCCCTCTCACTGCACATAATTCTGTCTACTCACCGCCACTTGGGCGGATCCGGTTCCCGGGGCTGGTGTTCTGTGGGCGCCTTCTTGGGTCAGGACTCGGACCATCCATCGGTGAGCGCCATTTTGAGCGTTCTAGCGCTCTGGCAACATCGCGGGACACTTACTTAAGGCTGTCTCAGTTCATCAGGTAGCCTGGACAAGGTACCACGCGGCTGCGCTGATCGCTGCTGCGCTCGTGCATATTTTAAATTTCCCTGTTTGCCATTTGTTTTATTTTAATTTAGAGCTTTCACCCTGCTTTTATTGGGGAGCCCTCTCACTGCACATAATTCTGTCTACTCACCGCCACTTGGGCGGATCCGGTTCCCGGGGCTGGTGTTCTGTGGGCGCCATCTTGGGTCAGGACTCGGACCATCCATCGGCGAGCGCCATTTTGAGCGTTCTAGCGCTCTGGCAACATCGCGGGGTGCCTACTTAAGGCGGTCTCAGTTCATCAGGTAGCCTGGACAAGGTACCACGCGGCTGCGCTGATCGCTGTTGCGCTTGCACATATTTTAAATTTCCCTGTTTGCCATTTGTTTTATTTTAATTTAGAGCTTTCACCCTGCTTTTATTGGGGAGCCCTCTCACTGCATATAATTCTGTCTACTCACCGCCACTTGGGCGGATCCGGTTCCCGGGGCTGGTGTTCTGTGGGCGCCATCTTGGGTCAGGACTCGGACCATCCATCGGCGAGCGCCATTTTGAGCATTCTAGCGCTCTGGCAACATCGCGGGACGCCTACTTAAAGTCGCCCCCCCCGCGCAGCGGGGATGCGCAATAGGGGCGCCGTCGCGTTGCCGGAGTCGTGCCAGAGTCCTGCCCATCTGAGCCCGTCCACGCTAAGGACGCGCGGGCGCGGTGGCTCTTTTCTTGGGGTAGTGATGATTTCCTATTCAAGAGAGACCCTTTGGTCCATCGGGCTGACAATCCCGAGGTGTGACCTGGCACCATTCCATCCTCTATGCGGCCCTTACCATTGTGCCTGCAATAAATGGTCGCTTGATTCCCCCGCTACCATCCGCCAAAGGGTTATGACATCGGCCCTTTGGAGCAATTGCTCCGCGCATATGCTGCGGGTGTTGAATCTTAATGCCAGGTCCCTGGTGAAACATCACCAAGCCATTCACGACCTATTCACGGACGAGTCTCCTGATTTATTTACCATCACGGAAACCTGGCTTCAGGAGGCGGATGTGGCTATTATTAATCTTGCCTGCCCCCCTGAGTACTCTCTTTACACTCTGAACCGGCCTACTAGAGGTGGTGGCATTGCCCTCGCTGTCAGGTCCTGTTACACTTGTAGCTGGAAGGGACTCAACATTGCTGGGTGCGAAAGTGCTTCCTTTAAGATCTCAATCAGCCCTCAGTTATCGCTTTCTGGTATGGTTGTTTATCGTCCTCCTGGCAGCGATGTAGCATTCAGGGAAGCTTTCCCTGACGCCGTCAGCTCGTTAGCTATTGACTGTGCCAATTTCTCCATCCTGGGAGATTTAAATCTTCACTTTGACAACCAGAACATCCCGGCTGTTAGTAGCATTCTAGCGGACCTGGAGGCCCTTCAGCTAGTCCAACTTGTATCCCAGCCCACCCATGTAGGGGGTCATGTCTTGGATCCCTTTTTTACAAATTTAGCTGAAGCCTATACCTTGACCATTTCCCCATTAGGGTGGACGGATTATTTCCTAGAGTCTTTTAGGTACCCTCTGCCTGAGATTCCTTCTATTCCGCCTGCCAGACTGATTCCTAGACGGCATTGGAATAAACTCAGCTTGGAGGATTTGCACCGTATCCTGGCTGAAGAGCCACTAGGGCTATTAGATAACATGGAAACGGGCTACGATCATTTCTGCCGGTGGATTACCAAGGCGCTCGACTCCCTGAATCCTATTACTTTGAGCAAATTTAGCTCTAAAGAGGCGAGCCCTTGGTACGATAGTGCCTTACGTGCTTTGAAAGGCACCTGCAGACGAGCGGAAAGACAATGGCGCAAGTCCTACGAGGCTGACAAGAAAGCCGCGTATCTTGCTTCTGTTAAGCTTTATCATCGAGCCATTTGTAGAGCCCGCGCAGCGTTCTATTCCTCGGAATTTCGTAATAGCCCTAACCCGTCTAAAACTATCTTCAAAGTCCTTAAAGACCTTTTGGCGAAAAGGATCTCCTCCCCGGAAGCCTGTTCCATCTCCCACTGCGAGGCCTTGGCCTCTTTTCTTTCTAGAGAAAGTCCAGACTATCTATCAGGATTTCCCTGGTATTGGACCATCTCCAGGAGTCCAAGTTTGCACTCAAGGCCATATTATTCTGCATTCTCTTCCCCCGTTACTTCGTGAGGGGTTTAACAAACTGGCCCAGCAAATTAAATCCGGTTCTCCTTCGGATCCGTTAAAACCTGCCCTTTTCAGAGACCAGTCTTTTCTGGGATGCTCCACGATATGCTCCCTGATCAATCTCTCACTGGCCTCGGGCATGGTTCCAGCCAAATGGAAGCAGGCAGTGGTCTCTCCAATTCTGAAGAAGCCTTCGCTGGACCCTTCACAACCGGAGAACTACCCTCCTATTTCATTGCTCCCCTGGCCGGAGAAAGTTGCGGAGGCACACGTCAATTTGGCCCTTTCAGACCATCTTACTCGGGCCAATGTCCTGGACCCCACGCAGAACGGTTTCCGTGCCGGCCACAGCACGGAGACAGCCCTCCTCGCCATGGTGGAGCATTTGCGTGCGGTGTTGGATGCAGGTCAGACGGCGGCGCTTGTATTATTAGATCTTAGCGCGGCCTTTGACACCGTCTCTCACCGTATTCTTCTGCATCGCCTGGAGGAGATTGGCATCGGTGGGCTCGCTCTGCAGTGGTTTCGCTCCTTTCTCGACAATCGTTCTTTTTGCGTGACCACCCCGCCTCACCAGTCCAAATTCCATCCTCTGGCCATGGTGGTTTCGCAGGGATCCTCGCTGAGTCCCACGTTATTCAATCTATACGTGAGACCGCTGGCTGATGTCGTCAAGCAGTGGGGCATGACTATGGTCTCATATGCTGACGACACTCAGCTAGCGGTCACTATCAGCGGGGATGCAGAGCAGGATGCCCCTAGGTTTCAGAGTGGACTGAGGGCGGTGGCTGGTTGGATGAATGCCAACTGTCTCCAACTTAACGCAAAAAAGACTGAAATCATGATTGTCGGTAAGAAAGCGGAACTCTGGGGGGACAGGTGGTGGCCTCCGGAACTTGGGCTGTCCCCGATTCCGGTCACGGAATTAAGAAATCTGGGAGTTTGGCTGGACCCCACCCTCAGTTTCGCTGGCCATACTAAGAGAATTGCGGCTTGCTGCTTTGGCGTTCTTCGGGGCTTAAGACCGGTCCTCAAATTTTTTGATGCCCCGACCAGACAGTTGGTGATTCAGGCGACCGCGATCTCCCGGCTGGATTACGCCAGCTCTCTACTGTTGGGGGCCAATCAGGCAGAAATCACTCGCCTGCAGCGTGTTCAAAACGCTTCTGCCAGAGCGGTAGTTGGCCTTCCTAGGTTTTGCTCCGTCTCTAACACTTTACGCTCCTTGAACTGGCTGCCGGTCAAGACGAGAATTTATTTTAAGGTCTTATGTCTGGCCTTTAAAATCTTGAAAGGTTCTGCTCCCCAGATCCTTACTAATCTCTTGTCCCTCTATATTCCGACCCGCTCTCTCAGATCCTTTGGCCAAGCTCTCGCTGTGGTTCCCCGGTTTAAGCTTAGTCGTGCTGGGGGCCGATCTTTTCGTGTGAGAGCGGCAGCGCTTTGGAATTCTCTCCCTGTAGAAATCCGTCTGATGGAGGATCTCTTGCTGTTCCGAAAGGCTATTAAAACTCTCTTATTTTAATTACTGTCCTGTTGCGATACCGTTTTCTTAATTCTTTGCTTTTAGTGGTGCTGTGTTCTACCTTGTCGTGCGCCGAGACGCTCCTTTGCTGGAGCATCTGTGCGCATTATAAGTATCCATAGCATAGCATAGGTAGGAAGAGCCTAGTAACCTTCGGGTTTGTTATTAATTTCTAATCATAATAGATTGGTCACTTACATTATGTTTGTATCTCTTTATTAATTTTGCCCTTCAGTGACTTTCAACGGGCTACGTTGCTCTTCTTCATCAGACCCATGTAACTACTACTGTTCTATCTACACGATGAGGATATTCTTCAAACAAGGTACATATTCAGAGATATTCTATGGCCACTAAGTATACATTCTGCATATACAGATACTAACTGTACCCTTGTTTTGTTACAAAATTTCTGCTGGTCTTGTTAGATTAAGTCTACGTACCCTACAGTGTTGGTGATATCTTTACCAGTTGCAACTACAGATTCCAGACATCTATTCTGTATTATCGACTATTCAGGTATCGTCACATTCATAATACCCTCAGCGGTTTTCTTTAGGCCATTGTACATGCTAGGAACATTAGCCTATTTCCCCTTTAGAGTCAGTTCCATCTGTAAATAAGCATTGCGTCTTAGTAGACATTCAATGTTTTAATAGTCAGTTTATTTTTCTAGGCCTTATCCCTTCACAGGAGTTATTCTCTGGTAGTTCCTGGGTCCCCCACCCCCTATTTTCTTCTTGATTATATTAACCCCCAGGTCAAATATGAATTGGTTTAGTGTCTCATCTATAGGCATGCATTGTTATTACTTGTGTGCTCTAATATTTGTCAGACAAGCTTATCAACTATCTGTAATTATGCATACATTGTATAGATTGTAACAGACCTTTGGTTAGATTTAACCCTGTACTGTACATAGGCTAAGCAATATATTAATATGGTTACATTAACCCCCAAGGGTTAATATATATTGTTTTAGTGTCTCATCTATAGGCATACATTGTTATCTCCTGTGGTCTCTACCATTAGTCAGATAAGCATATCGACTAGATGTAAATATGTATATATTGTATAGATTATAATAGGTTTTTGGTGAGATATAACCTTGCACTGTACATAGGCAAAAGCAATGTATTAATATGTTTATAGTTTTAATGTTTATAAATGTAATTTTTTGCTTAGTTAGACTACTTTCACCGGGTGTCATGAGAGATTGATTTGATTTAATGAAAATATCAAGAGAAATGAAATTTACATCATATGAATAATGAAGACCTTGCCAGTTTGCTAATGACATTTATCTTTTGTTTCATAGTCAACGTAATTGTAAATGAATACAGACTTCCTGAAGAAGGCTGATGCCGAAACGCGTTGAAATGGAAATGCACTTCTGTATTTTGTAAACTATTTATATGTCTGTTATCACTGTTGCTATTTCATTCACAACATCTATGTCACATGAATCAGATTATTTGTATGTATTAATTTATAACCAGACAAAAATATTTTTCTACAAAAAAATGAAGATATAATAATTAATAAAAATATAAAAAATATCAAGAAAAAAACATAGTGTGAGTTTAGTCATTAGCATTGCGGTCTTCTTCACTCCAGTACAACAGGCACAAAACCGGTGCAATTTTGTTCTTCCTTTTCCTAAAACATTGTTTCCTTGCTAGGGTTCATCCCATTAGGCAGGGGCCCCCTTCTTTCTAAATTGAAAAACACACTGGTGACAAAAAGTTGAGATGCGAATATTCTTTGCAGTCTCTCTCTCACTTCTTCTCTCCTTTCATTACAAATTACACACAAAGTTAACTTCGCTTTTATCTTACAGGTTGTGTTTCACAAATTGGTGTCCCCCCAACACTTCTAAAACTCAAGTATTTTGATAGGTGTTATACTTAGGGGCTCATTAGGATGGCGGACGGACCTGCCTCCGTCCGCCACCCAGGGGAGGAGGGACCGTTTGCAGGGGCAGCGGTGGTCCCTCTGTGCTAATTAGGATGTGACACACCCTGGCGGTCACAGCCTGTATTTTAAACATTGCGGCGGGTGCTGCTTGAAGCAGCACACGCCGCAATGTTAAAAACACCATGTTTTCCTTTGCGTGCACGAAGCTGCAGGCATCGTGTGGTGCCTGCCGCTTCGTGCACACAAAGGCAGGGGGGTACCATGGGTACCCCCCATGTGTACCCCCCACGCCCCCTTCACCCCTGGGGGCCCGCAACGGGCCACCAAAAAAAGTTTGTATGCCTTTCCACGGCGGTGGTCTTATAGACACCGCCAGCCATGTTAGAGCTTTTCCACCACGATCAGAAGGCGACTGCGGCGGAAAAGCGGCAGATGGAAAAAAGATCCCCCAGCCATCCTAATCTGGCGTGGGGTCTTTTTTCAGTCCGCAGTGGATAATCCGCATCCTCCGGGCTGGCGGTGGCTTCCACGGGCCCGAATGATGCGGATTAACCGCAATCCTAATGAGCCCCTATGTTTGGTTTCCACTGAGTTAGTGGTACCTGAAACAATAAGGTTCTGTGGAGTCTGCGATGATACGTGATCAAAGCAGGACGTATTGGTAGCAACGTCTATAAAATCAAGTTTTCTAATAAATATTGGTTGTCCATTCACAGAAGTAAGTTGAAGTATATCTCCAAAAACTATGAAATATTTTTTGTTCTAAATAAGTCATCTCATTCAATGCGGTCACGTGGGGATGCTTTCTGGTGCACTGAGTTAGTAATTCTTTTGGCGCTGAGCTTGAACATACCCTGTGATGATGTGTGGTCGGGTGGAGAGGCACAGTAATTGAAATAATGTCTTTTGTCGATTGAATTCTGCATCAATTCCATTTAAAAGTGATAGTGTGCCTCATTGCTGACATAAAACTGTTCATTTTTCTTTGCGATGATTTATGGTGCACTGAGTTAGTAGTATCTTTGGTGCTGAGCTTGTACGTACACTGTGATCATGAGTGGTAAAAGGGGACACAAACATCGATGAATGCTATTTTGTTACAGTTAACAGAATCTGAGGACACAGTACAATTGTCTCTGCCTAAATAAATGGTGACTGAATTCAATGTTGTTTTTAGTGCTACTGCGCCACTGGTACCAAGTAGTAAACTCTGTTGATCGCAGTGTACATTTGAAGGCAGTACTTAGTACAGACATTGAGGAACGTTTTTTGTGGCATCCATTAACAAAATTGTCTCTGCCATACATAAATCAAGGCTAACTTGAATGCTGTCCGTATTGTAGATGGAAAGCTGAATTCAAGTTGTAAACTCTGCTGTCCACAGTGTAGATTGAGGGCAGTTGTTGACAGACATAGACAAATGCTTTTTGTCACTTATTTAAACAAAATGTGAAGACATATATTAGAACTGTCTCTCCATTAAATAAATGAAGGTTGAATTTCCTACTGTTCAAACTTTAAGAAAATCTGAGGACATTGCGCAATTGTCTCTGTTTTAAATAAATCAAGACTTTATTGAATGTTTTCTGTAGTGCTGGCGCTCTTGGTATCTAGTTGTCAACTCTACTGACCGCAGAATTGATTAAAGGCAGTTCTCAGCACAGATACTGAAGACAAATTTACATCCAAAGCTGAATTGAAGTTGTGAACCCTGCTGTCCGCAATGTAGATCGCAGGTACTACTAAACACAAACATTGATGAATGCTATTTTGTACAGTTAACAGAATCTGAGGACAATGTACAATTGACTCAGCCTTAAATACATCGAGACTATATTCCATGTTGTGTGTAGTGCTGATGCGCTCTTGGTATCAAGTAGTAAACTCTGTTTATCGCAGTGTACATTTTAATGGCAGTACTTAGTATAGACATTGAGTAACATTTTTTGTGGCATCCATTAACAAAGTTGTCTCTGCCTTACAGAAATCAACTCTAACTTGAATGCTGTTCATAGTGTAGATGGATAGCTGAATTCAAGTTGTGAACCCTGCTGTCCGCAGTGTACATTGAAGGCAGTTGTTGACACAGACATGGACGAATGCTTTTTGTCACTTATTTAAACAAAATGTGAAGACATATAGTAGAATTATCCACCGCCTGCAGATCAAATCAATGAACTGTTCGCCATAACATTTTGTCTCTTTCCAAATTTTGCAAAGAATGATAAGGTCTCCAAAATTGGGACGGATGTCTGGATGCGGACTCGATATTGCTGTGGAAGTGGTATCTACAGGTGGTGGAGCGTCTTCCCGCAGCCTGTCGCATGCAGCTCTCGCATAATTGTGGAGATGAGCAGTCTTCACATGTCTCAGCATGCTAGTGGTTCCAAATTAGTATTTTTTATTCGGATTACCTGTAGAAAGCCTGGTCTCACACATCATGCAGGCAATTTTCTCTTTCTCGATAGGACAACCATTTCTAACCTTATAAGCTCGACCACTGGTGTCAACTGCACACTACAAATCATTGCACTGAATATAACTCTCTTCATTAAACAAGGGTCAGAACTTTCTTTGAAGAAGAATTAAAGTGGCTTTGTTAAGCTTTTTATTGAACACGGATGCTAAATAAGGTGAAAATTATTTTTTTTCTCTGCTTTAAATTAATCGAGGCTGAATTTAATTCTGTCTGTAGTATAGATGAAAAGGTAAATTGAAGTTGTGAACCCTACTGTGCACAGTGTATATGGAAGCTAGTAGTCAGAACAGTTATAGAACAATGATTTTTTTCACTTTTTTTAACAAAATCTGAATACATACAGTATAATTGTATCGGCATTAAATAAACCAAGGTTGAATTTCGTACACTCTATAGTGTAGATGTAAAGGTGAATTGAAGTTGTAAACCTTGCTGTCCGCAGTGTACATCTTAGGGTGGAGTGTATCATCAGTAATGATATTACAAGTAGAAGATCGAACATGTATGCAACATGCAATTCATTATTCAACTACATCTATAAGTGATATAAAATATATTTTTGAAGGAAGCCTACTAAAGGGATATTGTGTAGGTTTTGATAGGTGTTATACTTAGTTTGGTTTCCACTGAGTTAGTGGTACCTGAAACAACAAGGTTCTGTGGAGCGTTTGATGATGTGTGGTCCGGGTAGGACGTAGTGATAGTAATGCTTTTTGTCTTGTGAATTCTGGCTTAGTAAGGGCAAGTGGCGATTGTGTGTAGATTTGAGGGGGGTTACTTTATTTGGTACTGTACTTCCTATGTAATGAATTAAGAATCAGTTCAATTCTGCCTGAATACGGTCATGTGGTGATGGCAGGAGGCAGCGGTTAGCAAGATCCCACGACCACGTGACATTGATTACAGCTGCACAATATTGGTAATTTAGTGTGTGTAAGAGCAGCGATGATAAGTGGTGGAAAGAGTTAGTGGCACCTGAAGCAACAAAGTTCTGTGGAGTCTGCGATGATGCATGGTCCAAAGCAGGATGCACTGGTAGCAAAGTCTTTAAAATCAAGTTTTCTAATAAATATTGGTAGTCCATTTACAGAAGTAAGTTGAAGTATATCTCCAAAAAGTATGATACATTTTCTTCTAAATAAGTCATCCAAATCAATATGGTCACGTGGCGATGATTTCTGGTGCACTGAGTTAGTAATACCTTTGGTGCTAAACTTGAATGTACCCTGTGATGACACGTGGTCGGGGGAGGCACAGTAATTGAAGTAATGTCTTTTGTCAATTGAATTCTGCATCAATTCCATTTAAAAGGGACAGTATGTCTCACTGTAACATAAAAATGTTCACTCTTATTTGCAATGATTTATGGTGCACTGAGTAAGAAGTATCTTTGGTGCTGAGCTTGTACGTTCCCTGCGATAATGAGTGGTAAAGAGGGGGCCGCATTCTGACCAATGTCTTTTCTCTATTGAATATTGCCTGCATACCGCTATGTGGTGATGAATGATGGTGCACTGAGTTAGTAGTACCTTTGTGACTGAGCATGTACGTAACCTGCGATGATGCGTAGTCCGGGCAGGCCGCACTGGGAGCCATGTTTTTTGCCTAGTGAAGTCTGCTTTAACAAGGCCACGTGGAGATGATTTGTGGTACAGTGAGTTAGTGGTACCTGAAGAACTCAGCGTGTGCTCATCCTACTATGATTCGTGGTTCGGGCTGGGTGCACTGGTACAATGTCTCTTGGCTATTGGAATGCGTCATGTGCAATCGCCATTCCACCTGAATCATGAGCCCTCACAATGTAGATTGAAGGCAGTTGTCAGAACAGATATTGACACATGCTTTTTTTGTTACAGTTAACAACATCTGAGGACACAGTACAATTGTCTCTGTATTAAATGAATCGAGAATGAGTTTAATGTTGTTTGTAGTGCATTTCCGCTTCTGGTATCAAGTTGTGAACCCTGCTGTCCGCAGTGTAGATCCAAGGCATGACTCGACACAAAAATCGATTAATGCTTTTTTGTCATAGATAATAAAATCTGAGGACACAGTACAATTGTCTCTGCCTTAAATAAATAGATACTGAATTCAATGTAGTTTGTAGTGCTGATGCGCTCCTGGTATCAAGTGGTAATCTCTGTTGATCGCAGTGTACATTTGAAGTCAGTACTTACTACAGACATTGAGGAACCTTTTTTGTGGCATCTATTAACAAAATTGTCTCTGCCTTACATAAATCAAGCCGTGTCCAATTGTCTCTACCTTAAATAAATCGATACTGAATTCAATGTTGTTTGTAGTGCTTCTCCGCTTCTGGTATCAAGTAGTGAACTCTGTTGATAACAGTGTACATTTGAAGGCAGTACTTAGTACAGACATTGAGGAACGTTTTTTGTGGCATCCATTAACAAAATTGTCTCTGCCTTACATAAATCAAGGATAACTTGAATGTTGTCCGTGGTGTAGATGGAAAGGTGAATTCAAGTTGTGAACCCTGCTGTCCGCAGTGTAGATTGAAGGCAGTAGTTGACACAGACATCAAAGAATGCTTTTAATCACATCCTTTAACAAAATCTGAAGACATATAGTACAATTGTCTCTGCATTAAATAAATGAAGGCTGAATTTGCTACTGTTGAAAATCTGAGGACATAATGCAATTGTCTCTGTTTTAAAAAAATCAAGACTAAATTCAAGTTTTTTTCTGGTGCTCCTGGTATCTAGTTGTCAACTCTACTGACCGCAGAATAGATTGAAGGCAGTTCTCAGCACAGATACTGAAGACACATTTAGATCCAAAGTTGAATTCAAGTTGTGAACCCAGCTGTCCGCAGTGGAGATCGAAGGCACTAGTCAATACAGACATAAGTCTGCGGTGGTGTGGCGGTGAGTTCGCAATTGGCCTGTTTTGAGGAAGCACCCAGTTATGGTGGCAGCCACGTGGCAGAGTACTTACCTTCGCTGCGACGCAGTCTCTTCTCTTTGCAGAAGTGAACCACGCCCAAGGCATAGACTAATTATTATAATAGGCTCTATTGAGGGCTTGTAATTGGAATTAGAAAAAGAATTGGCAAGCACATCTATCGAAGGTAGCAGATGTGCAAATTACCCACTGCCTTGTCGGGGAAGTAGTTACCAAAAATTATTATTATTTTCAAAGGAAAAAAAGGGAACTGCGCAAACAAAACAGTCTGCTACTGGAACAAATGAACAACAAAAGATTTACGGCGGGAGCAACGGTGCTCTTGTTTGCGCCTTGCAAATCAAATCAATGGACTGTTCTCCATAACATAATGCTTCTTAGCAAAATTTGCAAAGAATAATAAGGTCTGCAAAATTGGTACGGATGTCCGGATGCGGAGTTGATGGTGCTGTGGAAGTGCTGGCTACTGCTGGTGGAGGGTCTTCCCACAGCCTGTCGCATGCAAATCTTGCATAATTTTAGGGATGAAGAGTCTGCCCATGTTTTACTATGCTGGCAGTTCCAAATAATTAGGAAAAACAGGACATTCTATAGTATTTTTAGTTGCATTGAACAAATCTCCAAGTAATTCCTATTCTGAACGCCACGGCTTGAAGAGTTGCAAATGAGCTAAATAGTATCGCAACTCAGTTTCCGGTGAGTAATCAAATGTCCTTTTCTTTGTTTCACCAAACATGCTTCAGAACCAATCACAGCATATATACCATTATTGATGATTTCTGTAATATTCTGTTTAAAAGTATAGTTTTGCAGCACTTAATAGAGACAAATGTTCTCAAGATGATGACTTCTATTTCAATAATATGTTTCTAACATATTTGCTTTCACAATCTCTGTACTTTCTGGCTCTTTTTCACATAAATATTCAATTTGTTGTACAGATTTAAGTACTCGATTTCGTGTTGCAGCAAGACCTAGACTCACCCAAATGATTGTTCTAGATTTGGAGATCTACGACAACTTACTCCTGTAAAAGGACAATCAGTATTTAAAACAATTGCGCATGAAGATACCAGAAAGTCTTAGGGTAGCATTGGAAATGTTAACAATTGGTCATATTTTTGATATAAGGAACTTATTACAAATATGCGACAAAAAAAATGATGCTGATTATGGAACTATTCTGCAAGATATAAGAATTGGAAAAGTGACTGAACATGGCAAAGAAGCTTTACAGAGACGATTACTTTCCAATTTGTTTCCAATTGAAAATATAGTTCCTGGGAAAATGTATATGAGAATTGCAGAAAACAAATCTGTAATCTGGTTAATGTCAACATTGCATGAATGCTCTATATTCAAAGAAGACATTTTAAAGTTGGAAAATGAAGAAATTATAAAATTGGAAGCTATTGATAAAATCCATGGAAGGCCTGCAATTAGAATTAGAAAAGGAATTGGCAACCACATCAAACGGAGGCAGCAGATGCGCAAATTAACCACTGCCTTGTGTGGATGCTGAATAAGGTGAAAAATGAAAGCTGTTTCTTGCGAAGTCTTCAACAGAATCTAAAGACGACGAAACGTTCAGATGTCTCCACTATCAACTTTCGATGCTACTTTCTGTGTCTACCATGGTATCAAAATACTGGGCTCTATCGAGGGCTTATAATTAGAATTATAATTAGAATTGGCAACAATATCCAACTAAGGCAGCAGACGTGCAAATTAGCCACTCCCTTGTCGGGGAAGTAGTTACCAAAAACAACAATACTGAACTTTATTGAGGGCCTGTAATTGGATTTAGAATTAGAATAATAATTGGCAACCACATCCAACGAAGGCAATAGACGTGAAAATTACCCACTGCCTAGTCGGGGAAGTAGTTACCAAAAAGAACAATACTGGACTCTATCGAGGGCCTATATTTAGGATTAGAATTAGAATTGGCAACCACATCCAACGAAGGCAGGAGATGCAGAAATTACCCACTGCCTTGACAGGGACGTAGTTACCAAAAACAACAATAATTGGCTCTATCGAGGGCCTGTAATTGGAATTAGAATTGACAACCACATCCAACGAATGCAGCGGACACGCAAATTACCCACTGCCTTCTCGGGGATGTAGTTGCCAAAAACAACAATACTGAACTCTATCGAGGGCCTGTAATTAGAATTAGAATTGGCAACCATGTCCAACGAAGGCAGGAGATGCATAAATTACCCACTGCCTTGTTGGTAAGTAATTACCCAAAAATTTATATTGCATGAAATAATAAGGTCTGCAAAATCGAGAATGATGTCTGGATGCGGACTTCATGGTGCTATGGAAGTGCTGGCTACAGCTGGTGGAAGGATATCCTGCAGCCTGTTGCATACAGCTCTCGCATAATTGCGGGTATGAACTTTTTTCACATGCCATACCATGCTGGCAGTTCCAAATGAATATTTTTTATTTGGATCACCTCTAGAAAGCATGGTTTCACACATGTTGCAGGTGACCTTGGCTGCATACACTTTGTTTTCTCCGTCTGGAATTGTAAAAAAATCCTAGATCAGAGCTTTCGATGTATCTTCCTCCTGGCGTGCAGCCATATTAAACATGTCTTCAAAAACACAGAAGCTTCAGAAAAGAGATGGTTGTCAGGGAAGTAGTTACCATAAAGAACAATACTGAGGGCCTGTAATTGGAATAAGAATTAAAATAAGAATTGGCAACCACATCCAACGAAACAAAACAGACACGCAAATTACCCACTGCCTTGTCAGGGAAGTAGTTACCAAAAACAATATTACTGGACTCTATTGAGGGCCTGTAATTCAAGTTATAATTAGAATAAGAATCGGCAACCACATCCAACGAAGGCAGCAAACGTGCAAATTACCCACTGCTTTGTCGGGAAAGTAATTACAAAAAACAAAAATACTGGGGAGTATTGAGGGCCTGTAATTAGAATTAGAATACAAATTGGAAACCACATCCAATGATGGCAGCAGACGCGCAAATTAACCATTGCCTTGTGTGGATGCTGAATACGGTGAAAAATGAAAGCTGTTTCTTGCGAAGTCTTCAACAGAATCTAAAGACCTACAATGATGATGCGTGGCCTTTGTAACAACGACTGAAAAGCCTGCTGCGACACGTAGTGCACCCTCTTTGAATCTGTGAGTCAATGGGGTGCAACAGTCCAGGTACACAATATTGAGAACTTACTGGTATGCAGTGGGAGTGCATGGGATATACTACTTTGGAAGAAAAACAGCACACAGACACCTCATTACAGTGGAACTTGTTAACTTAACTGGAAGAAGAATTAAAGTGGCTCTGTATATGAACGAAAATTTGAGCAAGTTGAATAAGTCTGTGTCACTTGTTTGGATTTCCAGCCTATTACACAGATATGTCCAACATGGGACGTACTAGTCAATTGGTGTTGAGGATTAGAAGTCAACCGCCTTTGTCAGCTCGATGTTCAGCGTTGAAGGCATATATACAAAATACATACTCTACATAACCTCGGGACGATGGCACGTTCCCCTCAAGAGGACGAAACGTTCAGATGTCTTCACTATCAACTTTCAATGCTACTTTCTGTGCCTACCATGGTGAAATATGAAAGAAGATTTGACCAAGTTGACAACTTGGTAGAAGAAATAAAGTCTGTCAGCCACATGCAAGGAAGGCTGCAGAAGCGCAAACTACACACTCCTGACTCGGTGACGTAGTTACAAAAAAAACCAACACAGGCCTCTTACGAGGACCTGTAATTTGAATGAGCGAGTTGACATTTCATGTTGCTTAGCAACTTTGAAGAAGAATTAAAGTGGTTTTGTTAAGCTTTTCATTCTACATGAATACTAAATTAGGTAAAAAGGAATTGTAAATTATGAGTCCGTAGAGGGAATCTGAGAAACGTCAGCCACATGAAGGAAGGCTGCAGAAGCGCAAACTACACACTATCGAGTCGGTGACATAGTTACAAAAAATAACAACACGGGGCTATTACGAGGCCCTATAATTGGAATGAGCAAGTTGACATTTCTTCTTGCTTAACTTGGAAGAAGAATTAAAGTGGCTCTGTATATAAAAGAAGATTTGAGCAAGTTGACAACTTGAAACAAAAAATAAAGTATCCTCTAACATTTGAAAAAGATGGAAGACGCCTTGGCCATCGCCAATAAAACGCCTGATAACTGTGCTGCTTTTTGTAATAAAGTTAGACATTTTTAAATGTAGGTGTGTGGGTGTGTGTGTTACAATGGAAAAGTGTTTGTAATAGTTTCATTAAAATACATACAAAATACATACTATATTTAACCTTGGGACGATCACACGTTCCCCTAAAGACGACGAAACGTTCAGATGTCTCAACTATCACTATTACTTTCTGTGCCTACCATGGTATCAAAAATCAACAATACTGGGCTTTATCGGGGGCCTGTAATTTGAATTAGAATTAGAATAAGAATTGGCAACCACATCCAACAAAGGCAGCATATGCGCAAATTACCCACTGCCAATGTCGGGGAAGTAGTTAGCAAAAAAGTATTATTGCATGAAATTATAAGGTCTTCAAAATCGGGACGGATGTCCAGATGCAAAGTTAATGGTGCTGTGGAAGTGCTACCTACAGCTGGTGGAGGGTCTTTCCACAGCCTGTCGCATGCAGCTCTCACTTAGTTGTGGGGAGGAATAGTTTTCACATGTAAATACAGTTGTCTAATAATGTCTGCTGGTTTGCCATTTTAGAGTTTATAGCTTCGAGTATCTCTACGTCATCCAGTGCTTCCAAAAAATCAGCATCATTGCTTTCATTTTCAAATTCACAGATTACATCTACAGTACTGATGTCCTCTGGATTAGTCTTGCTGCCTGTTATAGATTGATTGTGTAGTTCAATTACACTATTTCTCATTTTTATGTTTCTTCTGTAATATTGGCCTCTTTATCCATAACCAATCTGTTATGTTCTAGGTCCTAGCATAGAAACATAAAAACATCACTTTGTTGTAAATAAAACAGCGATAATGTTAAGCATTCGCTGAAGACATGCTATTGTGTCTTCAGTATAGTTTTCCCGCTCATACTTGTATTTACGGCCAGACTCCATTTTGTTTTCTGGCCTCCATCTTGTAGGCTACATTGTGCCATGTGCTCGCCACGATGCAAGTCCTACCTCACTGACTGTCACCCCTGGAGTTTGCCCAGCAACAAGCTATAAGTAGTTGCAGCCTATCTAGCGCATGCCCAGTACGTGTAACATCTGTTTCTGCTTAGAGGGGATCGGAATGTGCATTCACGGGCTTCATGAACCGTTAACTCCACCCATGTATTGATCATGTTCAAGAAATGTCCTTATATGGCCGTAAATCATACTTTTTGAGCTGTAACCGCCCACTTATGAGCCCCTTCTTTGTGTATAAAAGGGGACCGCATGTTCATGTTCTTTGTGCTACCTTGTACAATACTGTAGAGTGTTGTGTGGGCTGTAGTACCACCTTTATAGGTTTATTAAACTATGTCTTTGTATTTCCAGTTTCCGTGCCAACTTCTCATGTAGTCTGAGGACTTTGCGTACAGAAGGGCGAACCCTTTCGCATTCACAGGCCTGGCTGAGGCCTGAATTCATCAATTGGCGCCCGTCACGTGGGAGTCATCGGCGACTCGGATGCTCGAAGGACTGGTCGTGATGGAGGATTGGAACCTTGCCGGGGACGTGATCTCTGCCAGCGGCGCCTTTAGTCCTGGCATCCCGAGGTATTCTTCCTTCCCTTCCGATCTGACCATCTGGGTGGCGCCGGTCATCGACTGAGACCTCTTCCGTCGGTTTGCCACATAGTGGCCGTTTGGGCGAATTCAGAACTTGGCAGTTGGAATCTAATTAATCTAATCTAATAAGCTGACATTTTAAAAGCTGTATATATTTTAACTGGATAGATTTTAATATCCTGTTGGCCCTACCTTGGTGCAAGAACAACGTTGCCCAGGGCGGCCTCTTACCCCCTCCTCAGCTGACAAGCGACACTAGTTCGGGCGCTCGGCGCTGAACTCATTTTGGGCGCCATCTTGGGTAGGGGTAGGATCGCGGTCTAGATGATCAAAGATCCCGCCCTCCCAGGATACAAAAGGAGTCCCTCTTCGCATATTCGAGGTATTTGTCATACTCCTTTTCACCCCTGAGGCGGAAGCCGGGGGCCCTTCAGCACTTTTGCTCCTTTCTGGACTTTGCTAAACGCTAACAGGAGATTACTGAGTTCTAATAAGCTGACATTTTAAAAGCTGTATATATTTTAACTGGATAGATTTTAATATCCTGTTGGCCCTACCTTGGTGCAAGAACAACGTTGCCCAGGGCGGCCTCTTACCCCCTCCTCAGCTGACAAGCGACGCTAGTTCGGGCGCTCGGCGCTGAACTCATTTTGGGCGCCATCTTGGGTAGGGGTATGATCGACGATCCCACCCTCCTCACGCCCCCTACAGTGGATATAAACATCAAAATCCCCCGTCCGCGCAGGGGGCGCGCCGGCGGCGCGCCGAAGGCGCGCCAAAGGCAAGCCCGTCTGCACCCGTCCGCGACCGGACGGGACCAGGGGCCATACTCCCTGTGCAAGGCGGACCAGATTGTAGCAGATCGATGAGGTATGACTCTACCACTCTAAAAAACCTAATGCCTCCGATTATTTACCCCTGTCGGCACTCTATCCACCCTGACTCTCCCTCTGGCATCTGCTCTCACTGTAAATTCTCACTGACCAGCCATCAAGATAAGTCACACTCTGGCAAAACCTATAAAATGTTTCTCCTAAATTGCCGGTCACTGACTAAACATGCCATGCAAATGTCTCTCTTGTTGGAGGAAAATGAGCCAGATGTAATATTCTTGACAGAGACGTGGTTAAAAGACACCTCTGACTCGGATATTACCTCCATCCTGCAAATGGGATATACTTTGCAGAGATTAGATAGATTAGAAGGTAGAGGAGACGGCCTAGGCATCCTTCTTAAAAATCACTTCCTCTGTAGAACCTCATCGGCTGTTATTTCTAACTGTGAGAGTATGCTATTTACTCTTGAATTTTCACCTACAGACTCATTTTCTGGTGTACTTATCTACCGCCCCCCCAATCAAATAGGAGATTTCATTGAATCACTCCAATCTAAAATAGCTAACTTAGTGGTTAGTAGATCCTATTTCTCAATACTAGGAGATATAAATATCCACTTAGATGACCCTAACAACCCCACGGCTAACGCATTTTTGGATAGTATGGCAGCTCTCCAGATCATACAGAAAGGCTTTGAGCCTACGCATGGAAAGGGCCATCTTCTTGATGGTGTTTTCAGTAATGACAATAGACTGGAAGTAGGGACCCCACTACCTCTCACCTGGACAGACCACTATTTAATACCCATTCAGTGGACTCCAGCCATGCCACTACAGCCCCTCCCTCGCACTACCCTATTTGGGAGAGACTGGTCCAAAGTCTCCCCAGACCAATGGGCTAATTTGCTTTTGGCTGCCCCCCCCCAAAAGGCGACAGACCCAGCACTGCAATACGAGAATTACATCAAATGGCTGTGCACAGCCTTGGACTCCATTGCACCTATTAAGGCCCTTAAAGAAAAAACTAAATCCAAGGACTCACCCTGGTACACTCCCCAACTTAAAGAACTAAAAAGGGTGTGCAGAAGATTTGAAAGAAATTGGAGGATTTCTCATAGTGAGATAGATAAAACTACTCATCTTGAAGCCATCAAAAAATATAAATTAGAAATCAGACAAACTAAAACCTTATACTTCGAGGAAAAATTTTTAACTGCCTCCAACTCTTCCAGAGAAATCTTTCAGATTGCAAAATTCCTGATTGATAGCCACCAGGTTCCTGCTGACCCGAGTAAAGCTCAGGCTCGCTGTGAGAGTCAAGCTGAGTACTTTTATAGCAAAATACAAAAAATTGCCACTGCTTTTAAATCACCTAATCTATCCCAGGATATGGGAACCAGCTCACCTAACGTCATGACTCCAAAATTAGATGAGTTTCCATTGTTGGATGAGAACTCACTTGGGGCTATCATGATGAAAATAAAATCAGGATCTCCCACAGACCCTGCTCCTCCCTGTCAGATAGTAAAAATTGAGAACACTGTCAAACCTGTTATTCTCAACATATTAAACACTTCTATTACCACAGGCTCAGTACCCACCGCGTGGAAATGTGCACAGGTTAAGGCTTTGCTGAAGAAACCCACTCTGGACCCGGAAAATATGGCAAATTATCGGCCTATTTCCCTCTTTCCGTGGATCAGCAAACTCCTAGAAAAACACGTCAACTCGTCTATCACTCAATTTTTAGAGAATCATCATCTCCTCCACCATTCCCAAGCTGGTTTTCGTCCAAAATTGGGAACTGAGGCGGCCCTCCTGGCGGTAACTGAGCTGGCCAGGAAGCAAATGGATCAAGGCGGCACTACAGCAATCATGTTGCTCGACCTTAGTGCCGCCTTCGATACCGTTAACACCAGCATTCTCCTTCACCGCCTCCACCAGATGGGAATTTCTGGGAAGGCCATGCACTGGCTCCAGTCATTCCTGGAGAATCGCTCTTTTAGGGTTGTTGAGGGCACTACCTACTCAAAAGTCTGGCCCTTGGATCAAGGTGTACCTCAGGGCTCTTCATTGAGCCCTACTCTTTTTAATATTTATATGCAGCCGTTAGCTGATATAGTGCATTCTTTCGGCCTTGACATAATAACCTACGCCGATGATACGCAATTAGTCGTATCTATGAATCAGGCAGATTCTCCCCCTTCCAATCTAAGTAACTGTCTGGTAGCGGTGGCTCAGTGGATGGCTACCTCGCATTTAAAATTAAATGGCGAGAAAACTGAGCTCATGGTGTTAGGCAATCCAACCATTTCCAGTCCTCTGTCAGACTGGCCACCGTGTATGGGCCCCACGCCTCAACCAAAGTCCCATATAAAGAGCTTAGGCATTTGGTTGGACTCCAACCTCAGCTTCATGCAGCAAGCCACTACTCTCTCTGCCATATGCTTTGGGCTAATGCGTATGCTGAGAAAGGTGCTGCCTCTTCTCCCTTTTGAAGCTCGCAGAATAATGGTTCAAGCCATTATTTTGTCCCGCCTGGATTATGGGAATTCTTTATACTTAGGCGCCCCCGCATTTACAATTAAAAAGCTACAGGTGACCCAAAACGCCGCAGCTCGCCTCCTGTTAGGCCTCAACAAACGAGAATCAGCTACCATGGCCCTGAGAAAACTGCACTGGCTTCCTGTTAAGGCCAGAGTGTTGTTTAAATCTCTTTGTTTTATGCACAAAGCCATGTGGAAGAATGCCCCCACTATGATCTGTTCCCTGGCAAAACCCTATCTTCCTCACAGACCCCTAAGATCCAGCACTGCCTTCCTGGCTACTGTCTACAAAATCAGACGTACCAGATGGGGCGGACGTTCCTTCTCCTGGAATGCTGCAAAAGAATGGAACTCTCTGCCCACCTCCCTTCGCAGTGAACCTAGCATTTTAAAATTTCAGAAGGATCTGAAAACTTACCTGTTCATTTAACTTTTTTCCCTTTTAGTATGACGGTACTTAGCACTACGAGGCCTCCGGGTTGTTTGCGCTCTACAAAACCCGATTAATAATAATAATAATAATAATAATCTGGACGCTCTTGACTGGTAAGAATCGTTGTACGATACTTGCTCCGAGCCTTTGATAGTCTTGACTGGCAAGGCAGTTTTAGGATACGCTTGCCCCGACTAATTTGTTTTGATTGTTTGATGATGACTAGTCATATTATTGAGCCTATGAGAGTGATATATGAGTTGCAACCCATATAGGCAGGCAATGTGGGGATTTTTCTCCTGATCTATGAATTGGAACGGCGCAACGTTTAAGTGCCATTTAATTGTAATATTGCATATTCTGCATTATTTTTAAGACATGCCTGTTTTTAGCGCACTTCGTAAGTGGTGCTGCTGTTTTGGAAATGACCGGTTGGTACTTGAAGAATCACAGCCGGCTCCCCCAGAGGGGACGCCGAATAGGGATATGTATATAAAATTTTGTCTTTCCCCCATAATGTACAGCACGTTGTGGAGGAAATAATCCAAGAAGGATCCTGAGTTGCGATGACCTATGTATGGATCATTTGATTTGAGGAAGATTGAGTATGTGGAACAGTGTATGTGTAAACGGAGAGTGCGACAAGATATGTTTGAATGTATACGAATGTGGGTGAAAGAGCTGCGAGAGCGTGAGAAGCGTGAGCAAGCACTGATTGAGAAAGAACAGCGAAAGAGTGAGCGTGAGAAAGCACAAGAGTTGAAAAATGAGAAGCTAAGGAATTAGAAGAAAAGCAGGAGAAAGAACGTCGGTTGCAAATCTCTGGCCAGTACCCTGTTCGTCAGCCTCTTTATCCTGTCCTTAATAAATCGGATGATGATTTTTCATTACTAGATCGTTCACCACCGCCGTACGCTGGTCCGTCCGTCCCAAATGGAGGAGATCAAGATTCTAGGCCGTCCGATCAGAAAAGGGATACGCGGTCTATGTTATCGGCCGATCGTATGGCTGATCTTCGTAAGATTGCTTATCGGGTCAACAAAGATACTATGTCCTTAACTGATTTGTTGACAGAGCTTGAGACATGGAAGGATAGGGAAAGATTGTATTTTGCTAGTTTTCTTTCTGATGAAGTGGTGTCCGCCTTTCGAAAATATTCTGATGTTCTTGAACCAGCGGATGTGATAGCTGATGCAAAAGAACTGCGTAAAGGTCTTTTTATTTCTCCCCAGGTGCCCAATGCAATTCGACGGCTATTTGCGTTACGGGATGAAACGTTTCGGCTCCGGAAAGAGGCACGGAAACGGAAGGCTGGCGACGAGTCATCGAATCTGGCTGGCGGCGGGAAGCAGTCATCCATCTTTTATTCAGATAAGATCGATGCAGTGCATGCTAAACCGATGCGGGAGGCGGCGCCTTTGTATGTTCCCCCTAAGGGAGCGGGTACTAGTACGGATAGAGGATCACCTGATGCTCAAGGGTATTTCATTTATAATTGGGTTTATACTCCTTCGAATAGAGCAGATGTAATGGCATTGAAAGCAGCATTACCTGATCCCCAAAAGAATCCCGCAGACTTTTATGAGGAAGTTGAGGGGGCTTTGAATACCTGTACTATGACTTTGACCGATATTGATTTGTTTTTCGGGCTTATATTGCCACCAGATATGTGGAGGTCGATACGTAAGGTTGACGATCTTACGGTATTTAAAGCTCGGTGGGTGGACCTTGAGAATGAGGACAGGGAGAGAAAACTAGAACAGAAGTCGCCCCAATAAATTTTAGATCTCCCCGCTGCCATAGTAACAACATTGAAAACGCTTATCCCCCCTAAAAAGATTGATTGAACTATGTTAGCATCCTGTAAACAGAAAGTAGATGAATCCGTATCGGATTTCTTCACGCGGTTTGAGGAAACCTTCCATGATTTTAGCGGTCAGTCGCTTACGGACGATACGGGCCGATATCTCTTTGTTGATAAATATGTCTCGAATCTATTACCTAGTATAGCAGCTCGATTAAAAGCGAGTGAAAGTTCTTGGACAACTTCGACACCAGCATCCCTCCTGACGATGGCTCAGTATTACGAGCGTCAGGAATTAGAAGCGAAAGGGAGTGGGGAAAAGAAATCTAAAGATTTAAAAACGAAGGTTATGTTAGCGCAAGTATATGGGCCACCTCGTAGAGGTAACGAGCGGGGGTGGCAGAAATGTTTCTAACCTTCCTTCGGCCCGTACTGATGTGGCCCGGGATCAATGTGCCTATTGTAGACAGAAAGGCCATTGGGCGTGTGAGTGCCCGGTGTTACGTGCACAGCGTCAGGAGCGTGGGCAAGGGTCTGTGAGGGGTAGAGGAAATTTTTCAGGCCCTCGATATAACACGAATGACCGAGCTAGGTTTGACTTCAATATGCGATCCCGAGATGGGTCCAATGTTTTTGATCGACGAAACCAGTACCAAATGTCTGAATATGCACCTCCCGAACAGCATGATTCCCAGTATGCATAGGATTGAGAGAGAGGGTCAAGTTTAAGGCTCTCTGTACGGCCCACAAGATTCTTCAAGGGAAAGGACCCCCTTCTTTAGGGAAGCTAGTGGTGCCTTATAAAGCCAACAGAGCTCTTCGCTCTGATCAAAAACTTTTGCTACAGGTCCCCAGAGTCCACATGGCTCGCACTGGAGGCAGAAGATTCTCGGTGCATACAGCCACCCTTTGGAACTCGCTCCCTTTGCAACTGCGTTGTGAGACTTGCATCCTTCGTTTTCGGAAGTCTCTGAAAACGCACCTTTTCCCATCTTAACACGCTGGATAGCTTCACACTGGTCTGACGGACTCCTTGACAAGCGCTGGGATGCCCAAGGGTAACCACGCGCTATATAAGACTCAAATAAATAAAATAAAAAATAAAAATTGCGTAGGATGGGGTAAGGAACCAGTTGAAGTGCAAGTAGATCAGAGGGGTCCTTATGTTACAGCACACGTTTTGGGCTCTACTGATAGGTTCCTGGTTGATACAGGAGCTACTCGTAGCGCTTTGTCCAAAAAATGGTTTCCTAGGGCTCCCCTGTCTGGCTCATCGATTACGTCAATAGGGTTCGATGGAACTCCTTCTGTTAGCCCACTGTCACAACCCCTTGCACTGTATGTAGATCAGTTTGCTGCACCATGCCCATTCCTAATCTCCCCAAACACCCCATATAATATCGAACGCAAGATGGGCGCACACCGCTGGCCTCTCCACCGGATCGCCCCTCAGCATTCTGGGAGTGGTAGTGCGAGTAGCAAAAGAAACCGGAAAGTTCAAAGTGTATCACCTTGGATGGTGCAAATCAGTTCTTGAAAGTTCGGTAATCTCTAGACCCGAGACATGGCCTGGGTTTCGGGATTTGTATCCCTCATCAGTAGAGATAAAGTTCAGGGGTGGTGAAGAAAGCCGCCGTAGATCCGTCAAGGGCTTTGTTGCCTGCTCGGCACGCAGGTGCGTTTCCCAAAAAGCCCGTCGGCTTTGGAGGCTCGCAAAAGCCCTTAAGTAGAACGCAAGATGGGCGCACACCGCTGGCCTCCTCACCGGATCGCCCCTCAGCATTCTGGGAGTGGTAGTGCGAGTAACAAAAGAAACCGGAAAGTTCAAAGTGTATCACCTTGGATGGTGCAAATCAGTTCTTGAAAGTTCGGTAATCTCTAGACCCGAGACATGGCCTGGGTTTCGGGATTTGTATCCCTCATCAGTAGAGATAAAGTTCAGGGGTGGTGAAGAAAGCCGCCGTAGATCCGTCAAGGGCTTTGTTGCCTGCTCGGCACGCAGGTGCGTTTCCCAAAAAGCCCGTCGGCTTTGGAGGCTTGCAAAAGCCCTTAAGTAGAACGCAAGATGGGCGCACACCGCTGGCCTCTCCACCGGATCGCCCCTCAGCATTCTGGGAGTGGTAGTGCGAGTAGCAAAAGAAACCGGAAAGTTCAAAGTGTATCACCTTGGATGGTGCAAATCAGTTCTTGAAAGTTCGGTAATCTCTAGACCCGAGACATGGCCTGGGTTTCGGGATTTGTATCCCTCATCAGTAGAGATAAAGTTCAGGGGTGGTGAAGAAAGCCGCCGTAGATCCGTCAAGGGCTTTGTTGCCTGCTCGGCACGCAGGTGCGTTTCCCATCTTGCGTTCTACTTAAGGGGTTTTGCGAGCCTCCAAGCCGACGGGCTTTTGGGAAACGCACCTGCGTGCTGAGCAGGCAACAAAGCCCTTGACGGATCTACAGCGGCTTTCTTCACCACCCCTGAACTTTATCTCTACTGATGAGGGATACAAATCCCGAAACCCGGGCCATGTCTCGGGTCTAGAGATTACTGAAGCTTCAAGAACTGATTTGCACCATCCAAGGTGATACACTTTGAACTTTCCGGTTTCTTTGCTACTCGCACTACCACTCCCAGAATGCTGAGGGGCGATCCGGTGGAGAGGCTAGCGGTGTGCGCCCATCTTGCGTTCTACTTAAGGGCTTTTGCGAGCCTCCAAGCCGACGGGCTTTTGGGAAACGCACCTGCGTGCTGAGCAGGCAACAAAGCCCTTGACGGATCTACAGCGGCTTTCTTCACCACCCCTGAACTTTATCTCTACTGATGAGGGATACAAATCCCGAAACCCGGGCCATGTCTCGGGTCTAGAGATTACTGAAGCTTCAAGAACTGATTTGCACCATCCAAGGTGATACACTTTGAACTTTCCGGTTTCTTTGCTACTCGCACTACCACTCCCAGAATGCTGAGGGGCGATCCGGTGGAGAGGCTAGCGGTGTGCGCCCATCTTGCGTTCTACCCCATATAATATCGTCGGCCTGGATATGCTCAAATATTTTCGGGCCACGATACGGTGCTCCCCTGAGGGAGTACGTGTTATTTTGAATGATAATTATCCATCAATGGAGAGGGTATACATGATTACTGTGGAAGCTGCATTGGCCTCTTTGCCTGAATCTTTGTGGGCCACGTCCGATACCGACGTGGGACAGATGGTTATTCCTCCGGTGCACATTAGTGTAAAGGAGGGAGCTGTGCTGCCACGCCTGCCTCAGTATCGGATTTCACAGGAAGGGGAGGAGGCGCTCATACAAATAGTACAGGATTTGATTAACGCAGGGGTGGTTGAAGAAGTCCCATACAATGTGTTTAACAGTCCTATCCTACCGATTTTGAAGAAAGACACTGACACCAGGATTTATTGATTTATTATTGATTTGAGGGAGGTTAATAAGATTGTGATACCTCAATATCCTGTGGTTTCTGATATCACGACGCTTCTTACTTTTGTCCCACCAACTGCAACAACGTTTTCTGTTATAGACTTGAAGAACGCTTTCTTTTCGATCCCTATTCATCCTGACAGCCGATACCTTTTCGGATTCACTTTGAATATTAGATCGTACAGATTCTGTAGAGTTCCTCAAGGCTATACTGAGAGTCCCAGCATTTATAGTCAGGCATTGAAACGACAACTAGATTCTTTTGTTTTACCTGACGGTGTGGCGCTTTTACAATATGTCGATGACATTTTGTTGGCCGCCGACACCCCTGAGCAATATGAAAAATGCACTTTGTCTTTACTCACATTTTTGGCATCCCACAATCATAAAGTATCGAAGAAAAAACTGCAATATTGTAGACCAAAGGTAACCTACTTAGGTCACCTTTTGTCTAAGGAGGGGCGTGCACTCACGCCGGATCGTATTCAAGCTATTTTAGACACACCAGTACCCTCCACGCAGAAAGAAGTCCGAGCCTTTTTGGGTCTCACCTCCTTTTGTAGACAATGGATATTAGGATTTTCACACATAGTTAAACCACTGTTAAGTCTGTTGACAAAGGATACCCCAGTTCCCCTTCCATGGACAGATGATTGTGAGAATGCTTTTCGCCAATTACGTCAGGCCCTTTGTTCAGCAGCAGTGTTAGGTACCCCTGATTACACAAAGCCCTTTACATTGTATGTGCATGAGAGAGATGGGTGCGCGTTATCAGTGTTAGTGCAGATGCACGGCGATAAGCAGCGCCCTTGTGCATACTTCTCGGCAGTACTTGATCCTGTTGCCCGAGCGTTGCCTGGGTGTTTTCGCTCAGTTGCGGCGACCGTTGTGTCAATACGCCAGAGTGAAGGGATAGTCTTATCTCATAAGTTGTTGGTGTTGGTTCCCCATGCTGTTGATGCCCTTTTGAATCAGACAAAGACGCAGCATTTAACTAGTGCTCGTCTGACAGGATACAAGCTGACATTGTTGGCTCCTCACATAACTTTAAAGAGATGTGCAACACTGAATCCAACTACATTGTTGCCTTTCCCAGCGACTCAGCCTGAGGCACAAGAGACGCATTACTGTGTCTTTGTGACCGAGGAACAGACAAAGGGTCGTATTGATTTACAGGATACACCCTTTACAGATGTGGAAGGAGAGCTGTGGGTGGATGGGTCCTGTTTAAAATTACCAGATGGAACCACTTCTGCAGCATATGCAATTACCACATTACACACGGTAGTGGACACAGCACGCATACCACAGAAATCAACTCAGGCAGCAGAACTGATAGCATTGATACGAGCTTGCGAGCTTAGTACAGGATTATGTGTGAATGTTTACACCGACAGCCGCTATGCTTTTGGAGTAGGGCACGATTTCGGCCTGCTCTGGAAGGAAAGGGGCTTTTTGACATCACATGAAATTCAGATTATGTATGGAGAATTAGTACACCAGCTTTTGACGGCACTGACGCTCCCTAAGAAAATAGCTATAGTGAAATGTAGTGCGCACAAGAAAGTGACAGATAAAGTGGGACAAGGAAACGCTTTTGTAGATCGAGTGGCACGAGAAACTGCGATGCAGCCTGGCTCCACTTCTATGTATGTTGTGAAGTCACAAGCTGAACGGTGGCATGATGCTAGGGAGAAGGTACTAGAAATACAAAAGACTGCTACTGAGAAGGAACGAGAGCAATGGTCCAAAGATGGAGAACTGGACGATGAGGGTTGTTGGAGGAATAAGCAGATGGATAGATGGAAGTTACCCACAGCCTTCGTACAACCTATGGTTCAGATAACACATGGGCTAGCACATGTTGGAGCTTCGGCAATTGTGAAATTGCTCACACAAGTATGGGAGCATCCAGAGATTGCTAGCGTAGCTAAGAGAGTGGTACAGACGTGCATGATTTGCCTTAAGTACAATCCGGGAAAAGGAACACGAACTCCAGCATTAGGATTTGCAACACCCACTGCACCTTTTGAAGTATTGCAAATGGATTATATTCAGCTGGAACGCTGTAATAATCTGAAGTACGTCTTGGTTGTGGTTTGTGCATTCAGTAAATGGATTGAAGCATACCCTACTAAGGACAATACTGCAATGACTACTGCTAAGGTGCTTTTGAAGGAATTCTTCCCTCGTTTCGGTGTTTGTAGATTGTTGTGGAGTGATAACGGGCCCCATTTTGTGGTGGACGTTATTAAGTATGTCCTGAAGGGACTAGGCATTGTGCAAAAGGTCCACGCCGTATTCCTCCCGCAATCAGCAGGATTGGTGGAAAAATATAACGGCACTCTGAAATTGAAAATCGCATAGATACAGGCTTCTACTTCTCTGACTTGGCCAGATGCTCTGCCTTTGGCGTTGTTGTCTATCAGATCGGTACCACACTCTCGGACAGGCTTAACGCCTTATGAGATCGTCTTTGGGCGCCCCATGAACATATGGGGGGGTGCCCAAACCGAGTTCAGTGTATGATGTACCTTGTGTTGTAATGAATGACTATTTGTCAAAATTAACTGATAGTTTGGTTTCTATCATCAACAGGTTCGAGAGGCACTCCCTGATCGGTCCACAGGAGAAGGTCATAATCTCCAGCCTGGTGACTTCGTCCTCGTGAAATCGTTTGAGAGGTCGAATAGTCTGGAACCAAGATGGTGTGGCCCTGAACAAGTCCTCCTAGCCACGAGAACAGCAGTACGGGTGACAAATCGCAAAAATTGAATCCATTCGATCCATTGCCGGAAGGTGCAACCTGATCTGGTGGAGCCTGCTGTACTGACTGACCATCGAGATATCCTGACTACAGAGAGAGGCTGTGCTGTGGTACCTGACGATTCTGAGGAGTTCTTCCCGGACCAGACAACGCCTGCATCGAGGAGATACAATCTACGACCAAGAAAAGAATCTGCAATCGTATGAGAAGTTGTCAGAACGGTCCCTAGGTTTGTGAAACGGAGAGCCAATGAGGCAAGGGGGGGGGATCAGCCATGCATTAGAGTAGTGACACCCGTCTTGGCCCGATGGTGAAGAAAACAACAGCTACCTCAAGGGTAAGAGTTCTGACAAGACTTTAGTTACGGGAAGATACTGTGTACTTTGTTCAAGATGGATAAAAGAAAGATTTTTGGTTCTATAGGGTTCATTCTCGTTATAGCAGTCATCGCTACAGTCATGTGGTTTGTTGAGGAGAAAGCTCCTGCCCTTGAACTGTATGTTGTTTCTACTCCCGTTCCTGATGAGCACTTTTTCTATACACTCCCTTACCAAGAGTTGAAGCATCGACAGTCCTATTTGAATAACACCTTCATACAGATGTTGCATCATACCCACGTTGCTACAAATGCCACAGACTGTTGGATATGTGGGATGATGCCAGCCATCAAAAGAAAGGGGGAACGCCGTTCATACCACTTCCCTTTTTGCATAATGGCTCTTGTAGAGCATGGTACACTTTGCTTTTTGCTACAAGGAAACCTACTGTAGGACGATTGATTTTCAAACTGAACAAAGAATGCCATCAAGATAAAGACGGCTATCCACAAGCCAACAGAACTATATGGGAGTGGGAAGAATATCGACCGGACAATGCATCGACTCCTTATATCTTCACGAACACCAGTGACACTGTTGGGCAGGAGAAATTTGTGATTTCTGTGGCCCAAGCTCAAGCCGATTTATGTGTACAAAGTGTAGGCCATATCCCTGTAGGTGTTAGCGATTGCATTGTCGTTCTGAACATTGATGGCTTGAACAACAGTACTTTCCTTGCTTCGCATAACACTTATTTTGTATGTGGAAATAAGGGCTATTATCGATTACCAGCCGGATGGTCTGGAGTATGTTATGTATCATTTCTATTGCCACCTGTATTTTGGGCACCTGCATCATATCATAAGGACTTGAAATTGTTGAATAATGTAACTGTGAATAGATTTAAGCGGACCTTATCCATAGATGATGTTGATCAGACAGACACTAGTCTGCAACAATATATAGATTTTAATTTAGGATTGTTTTTCTTTGTGGGACCAGCTCTGAATAGCAGAAAGATACGGCGATTAACAAGAGTAGTGGAAGCTGTTACAAATCAAACTGCATCAGCCCTGGGGAACCTTACTGAAGAGCTAAAGATTACTAGAGTTGTTGCATTGCAGAACCGAATGGTTCTTGACGTCACATTAGCAGATAGAGGTGGAGCTTGCAGAATTATCGGAAGTAGTTGTTGTGTCTTTATACCTGACCATACTCCTTCTGTGTACAAAGCTATTAATAAGTTACACAAAATTGCAGCTGATATACATCAAGAAAATGGGTCTTGGATGTTCTCCGGGTGGTTCTGGACCTTAATTTCCACATGGGGTTGTATGGTTCTTACTGGACTATGCATAATTGTTGCCATATTGTTCACCTGTTGTGTATGCATTCAATGTAGCCCTATGATATGTTCGTTATGTGTTTCATTTTGCGTGCCCAATAAACAAACTGTTGCGGATGCTGCCCATAAGAAAACTATAACTAGAGAGATAGCGGACATGATGAGCATCGATATAAACGATGAGTATCTAGATTACCCAAGGAAACCGAATGTCTTCAGCAAATGCTGAAAGGGTCGTCTGTTGTAAATAAAACAGCGATAATGTTAAGCATTCGCTGAAGACATGCTATTGTGTCTTCAGTATAGTTTTCCCGCTCATACTTGTATTTACGGCCAGACTCCATTTTGTTTTCTGGCCTCCATCTTGTAGGCTACATTGTGCCATGTGCTCGCCACGAGGCAAGTCCTACCTCACTGACTGTCACCCGTGGAGTTTGCCCAGCAACAAGCTATAAATAGTTCCAGCCTATCTAGCGCATGCCCAGTACGTGTAACATCTGTTTCTGCTTAGAGGGGATTGGAATGTGCATTCAGGGGCTTCATGAACCGTTAACTCCACCCATGTATTGATCATGTTCAAGAAATGTCCTTATATGGCCGTAAATCATACTTTTGGAGCTGTAACCGCCCACTTATGAGCCCCTTCTTTGTGTATAAAAGGGGACCGCATGTTCATGTTCTTTGTGCTACCTTGTACAATACTGTAGAGTGTTGTGTGGGCTGTAGTACCACCTTTAAAGGTTTACTAAACTATGTCTTTGTATTTCCAGATTCCGTGCCAACTTCTTATGTAGTCTGAGGACTTTGCGTACAGAAGGGCGAACCCTTTCGCATTCACAGGCCTGACTGAGGCCTGAATTCATCAACTATAACAGCTTTCTTAGTACATAACACAAAAGTAGGTTTACCAACTATTTTGACCCCAAAATAATATGTAAATACAGTTGTCCAATAACATTCCAACAGTAGAGTTTTAGTAATTTATAAGGTTATATAAATATAATTGCTTATAAAGATATCCTGTTCTTTAGTTTTCGTAAAATTCTAAACCAGTCACTGCTTATGACTATGGAAAATGACTAAAATGCAGTACTAAAAATGTTGAATATGTCTATTCCCCTTACCCCATTTAAAATAGTAACTGGGTTGGCAGCACACAATATTAAAGGAATTACTTTACATTGTTTACTGATGCTACCAGTAGAGCATGAAACCAAATTGGAATACTACAAGCTATCTGGAGACACTTGTTGTGAAGTTTCAAGAGGCTTGATGAAAATGAAACTTCTCATTATTGATGAGGTAAGCATGGTATCAAACTTAATGCTTGCCTTTGTTCCTTTAAGAATGCAGCAAATTCTTAAAACAGAGTACGACGTGTTATTTGGAGGAAAACACGTCTTTGGGGATCAACTACAATTTACTCCTGTAAAAGGACAACCAGTAATTTTTGAAAATCAAATTTGATCAAATTAAATAACTATGACAACTTAGTCGTTGTACAGCTCGGTTTTTGCAAACTTCTTAAAATATCTACTTCGGGCTGATGACTTACGTAGGAAACTGCAAACAGGGTCAATAACTGGGACATTATTAGTGTCAGCATCTATTGTTGGAATGCTCAGCCAACTCAGCTCAACATGTGTCTTCCTGCCTACCCTGTCAATACCTGTGGTTGTTTCATGTTATTATTTATTTCACATACACATTAACAACTCTATCTAACACATACTTACTCCATTATCAAACTTGTGTGTGAATAGAAACAATGGAGTCGATGCCCACACAGAATAAAAAAGAAGAGGAGTGACTTTACTCGCAACTTGAAAGACTTCTTCAAATAAATACTAATTATGATAATCCGGATACACAGTAGATGGCTGGAGTATGCAGAACATGTAATTCTACAGCTGTCAGGCGATCACATCTTTACTTTCCTAGTACATAGATTTGTTAAATTTGTAACATGAAAAAGGTAACTAAGATCTTGCATTCATTTTGATACATTCAAGGTGGACCCATCGGCAGCATTCTAAACATTGTGCCTGTTGGGAAGAAAGTGAAAATTAATTTGTAAGTCTATTTGCATTGTATAAAGGTCAATAGCTTTTTATTATGCTAACTTAAAGTTATTTACATAGTAAACATAGTGAACTGTCCTCAGTCAGTGGCAAAGTGGTGTTGAGTCCATTACTAGGAAGGGTGCATAGCCAATGAACCAACATGGCAGACACAACTCAGAAAAGACCCTTACCATAAAGTGTTCTGTATATATTGCTGAAGCTTTTTAGTTGCAGACACCACAATACTTTTCAACAGAGTCTAAATGTAAAAAAAGATGTACATTAGCGTATTATAACAGCAATGCTAACCACTGAAAATGTAATTTGCTATATAATGAACATGTTTCAAAGTGTTTTCAAATGAAGGAAATGAGTCAGTCACACGAACATAATTGAAAATTCACAAATATAATGAAAATGTCTTCCTATACTATTTTAAAATTTTAAGTTATGCCTTTTTCTAAAACGTAATTATATGACAAAACAAAATACCAAGATAATCCAATCTTAATGTCATCACTAGAGTATTACACCTTTTTTATCATTGAAAAGTTAAAGTCAAACCTTATGACTCTATTAGGTCCATTGCAATTTTCAATAGATAATTCTCCAGAAATATTTCATTAATAAAAATCTGGGCAAGTCATATTTTCCAACAATAACTTTCAAAACGGACTGATACATGTTGAAAAACTTGCAGTTACCAGAAGTATCCAATGACAGCCAGTATTTGTCGGGCAAAGAATAATGTCCATTTTCTCAAAAGGTACCAGTAGAGTTAAAAATACAATCATGAATAACTTCACATTACAACTCAAATACATACGTATAGACTTACAACAATTCGAAAACGTGAATATCAATGCAATATATATTCAAAATAAACAAACTTCCCTTGAAAAACATCTTACATTTGTCATAGTCTTCTAATCATTACTCAATACTACTCTCAAACATTAATTAAAAGAATCACTAACTTTCAATATTCCTTTGCACCTGTAACACTGAAAAGTCACATAACAGATATGAATATTTACCTGAAAAGCAGAAGATTAATATTTGGAATATACAGGACAACACTGTTGCTGAGATTGCTGAACACTAACGTTAAAATAAAAGGTTTTCAGTACACACATTGATGAAGAATTATTATTTATGGCTAGGTAACTGGAACATCATTACACCACAGATCTAAATTATGTCCTATTAATTAAAAAAAGGTACCCTTTAATAGATTACCTTTCACACTCGATTTATAAGGCCTCAACATGTCGAGATTATATGTTCTACGTAAAGGCATGTTGCTACCTGTGCTTAAATTTACATGCTTTCTTTGCATTTCGGAAACACAGTAGGATACAGTAAAGTTGTGCTCCAAAATTCCTTCCTTTCGTCGTTGTTCGACTGCAATTTTTTAGAAGCACTAAATCTCCTTCTCTGAAGGTGCACAGCTTATATTTCTTGGAAACTCTTATATTTTTCTATATGCTTTTCTTGGACAACATCAATATTCTGCTTTGTGTGCTTCTGCAAATCTGCTGTTTTAATGTTCTTTTCTGCTATAATGCCTGCATATTCGCTTTCTGTTGGTAGTACAAACTCAAGGTAATAAAGGAAACATAAAACTCAATCACTGATATTTACAATTTGAAAATATAAACTCTATTCAAATTTTTAAAAAGTAAACATTTTATAAATACATTTTATGACAAAAACAGGAAAATTAGCACAGCAAAAAATAGATGTCATGTTTTAACAAGTATTCAACAAGTAAATGTAAGTATAAATACATATCACATAAATTTGCAAAATAAAATACACATTGAAGTACTCTAAATTTCACATTGCAATGATAAACCAATACTCAGAAAATTATACTACCGTCAACGGTGCATTTTTTAGACAGTCTACGCAATCAATGCTTCTAGACTTTACTGAAACCATCAGGATACAGATTACGCTTTACATAATCCAGAAGCTCTTGGTACTTAGTGGCATCCATTTCTATTTCAAATAAAGATAAACGAGAAAAAAAACTAAGAGTATTGCAAGTTAGATGTAAAGAGCAAATTGTACATGCTCACATTCAATTACAAAGACATAAATAACTATGAAGGAGTGTGAATACACAATTACTAAAACAAGTGTCACTCCGTCTTCACAGCTCAATCCGCTCATGAATTTTAAGCGAGGGACAGAGAATACCTAGCATTACATGGAGGTAGCAATTTCCTGAGCGGGAGAAAACTTACATTAACTTTGGTGTTATGGCACGCATGATTTATAAGAATGGAGGTCTGTGAGGGGAACGTGACGCAACAAGTATTGTAATCACGGGAGGATTAAGAGGGAGCATATTACATTAAGTTCAGCATCAGACATGCATGATATTTGAAAAAATAAGCCAGGAACACCCACGCAGCGCAGGAATAAATATGAAAGTCAAGGGAGGATTAAGTGATTGGACCACCACAGAACTAGGATTAAACCTTACACTACCATTACAAACAAGGAAACACAGGGCTTGTGGCGCAGCACAAAAATGCGACCCGGAAATTCACAAGAATCAATTTCCTGAGCGGGAGAAAACTTACATTAACTTCGGGGCATAGCACGCACTATTTATAAGAATAGAGGCCTGGGAGGGCCACTTGACACAGCAAGAAGTATTACAGTCATGCATGCATGATTTATAAGAATAGAGGCCTGGGAGGGCCATGGGACCCAGAAAGAAGTATTACAGTCATGTACGCACGATTTATAAGAATAGAGGCCTGGGAGCGCCATGTGACACAGACACAACTATTACAAACACGGGAGGAATAAGAGAGAGCACATTAAATTAAGGTTAGCGTCAGACATGCATGATATTTGAAAAAACAGGCCCGGAACGGGCACTCGGTGCTGGAAAAATATGAAAGTCAAGGGAGGATTAAGTGATTGACCCACCACAGAACTAGCATTAAACCTTACACTACCATTACATGCAAGGAACCACAGGGCACGTGGTGCAGCACAAAAATGTGACACAGAAATTCACAAGAATCAATTTCCTGAGCGGGAGAAAACTTACATTATCTTCGGGGTATGGCATGCACTATTTGTAAGAATAGAGGCCTGGGAGGGCCAGGTGATGCAGTAAGAAGTATTATAATCATCCATGCACGATTTATAAGAATAGAGGCCTGGGAGGGCCACGTGACGCAGCAACAACTATTATGATCACAGGAGGATTAAGAGGGACCACATTACATAAAGTTCAGCGTCAGACATGCATTATATTTAAAAAACAAACCAGGAAAAGCCACACGGGGCAGGAATAAATATGAAAGCCTAGGGAGTATTAAGTGATTGGCCCACCACAGAACTAAGACTAAACCTTACACTACCATTATATGCGAAGAAGCATAGGGCACGTGGCTCAGCACAAAAATGTGACACAGAAATTCACAAAAATCAATTTCCTGAGCGGGAGAAAACTTACGTTAACTTTGGGGTATGGCACGCACGATTTATAAGAATAGACGTCTGGGGGAACTAAGCGACGCATCAATAACTATTACAAACGTGGGAGGAATAAGAGAGAGCACATTACATTAAGTTCAGCGTCAGACATGCATGATTTTTGAAAAAACAGGCCAGGAACGGCCACGCGGCGCAGGAAAAAATATGAAAGTCAAGGGAGGATTAAGTGATTGGCCCACCACAGAACTAGCATTAAACCTCACACTACCATTACATGCGAGGAACCACAGGGCATGCAGAGCAGCACAAAAATGCGACACAGAAATTCACAAGAATCAATTTCCTGAACCGGAGAAAACTTACATTATCTTTGGGGTATGGCACGCACTATTTAAAAGAATAGAGGCCTGGGAGAGCCATGTGACGCACCAAGAAGTATTAGAATAATGCATGCACGATTTAATAGAATAGAGGCCTAAGGGGCCACATGACGCTGGAACAACTATTACAATCACGGAAGGATTAAGAAGGACCACATTACATAAAGTTGTAAATTGTAAATTGTAAAAATTGTAAAATTGTAAAATTGTAAATTGATACTTGTATAGCGCACTACTCACCCGCAAGGGTCTCAAGGCGCCTGTATGAATACTGCTGTGGAAACCATCCTGGCTTTCCCTGTGAGGCGTCCACTGCTGGGCACCCCCAAGGTGGAAGCCAGGCATCCTTAGTGTTGTGGGGGCCGTTGTGGAGATTAAGCAAGCTATTGCCCAGAGTTGCAGAGTGGGACTCCATGATTGGAATAGGCACCGAGGCAAGAATGATCAGGTCCGTGGAATTTTTTAGCCCAAGACACGCCGAGTTCAGCGTCAGACATGCATTATATTTGAAAAAACAGGCCAGGAAGGGCCACGAGGGGCAGAAATAAATATGAATATGTGAAGAAGCATAGGGCACATGGTGCACGACAAAAATGCGACACAGAAATTTACAAGAATCAATTTCCTTAGCAGGAGAAAGCTTTATAAGAATAGAGGCCTGGGAGGACTACGTGACGCAGCAACAACTATTACAATCATGGGAGGATTAAGAGGGAGCACATTACAATAAGTTCAGCATCAGACATGCATGATATTTGAAAAAACAAGCCAGGAACGGCCATGCGGCGCAAGAAAAAAATATGAAAGTCAAGGGAGGATTTAGTGATTTGCCCACACAGAACAAGCATTAAACCTTACACTACCATTACATGTGAGGAAGCATAGGGCTCGTGGCGCAGCACAAAAATGCGACACAGAAATTCACAAGATTCAATTTCCTGAGCAGGAGAAATCTTACATTAACTTCGGGGTATGGCACACACTATTTGTAAGAATATAGGCCTAGGAGGGCCACGTGACACAGCAAGAGGTATTCCAGTCATGCACGCACAATTTATAAGAATAGAGGCCTGGGAGCGCCATGTGACGCAGCAACAACAATTACAATCATGGGAGGATTAAGAGGGAGCACATTACAATAAGTTCAGCATCAGACATGCATGATATTTGAAAAAACAAGCCAGGAACGGCCATGCGGCGCAAGAAAAAAATATGAAAGTCAAGGGAGGATTTAGTGATTTGCCCACACAGAACTAGCATTATACCTTGCACTACCATTACATGCGAGGAACCACAGGGCACGTAGCGCAGCACAAAAATGCAACCACAAAAATGCAACACCGAAATCCACAAGAATCAATTTCCAGAGCGGGAGAAAACTTACATTATTTTGGGGGTATGGCACGCACAATTTATAAGATTAGAGGCCAGGGAGGTCCACGTCACACAGCAAGAAGTATTACAATCATGCATGCACGATTTATAGGATTAGAGGCCTGGGAGGGCCACGTGACGCAGAAACAACTACTACAATCATGGGAGGATTAAGAGGGAGCACATTACAATAAGTTCAGCATCAGACATGCATGATATTTGAAAAAACAAGCCAGGAACGGCCATGCGGCGCAAGAAAAAAATATGAAAGTCAAGGGAGGATTTAGTGATTTGCCCACACAGAACAAGCATTAAACCTTACACTACCATTACATGTGAGGAAGCATAGGGCTCGTGGCGCAGCACAAAAATGCGACACAGAAATTCACAAGAATCAATTTCCTGAGCGGGAGAAAACTTACATTATCTTCGGGGTATGGCATGCACTATTTGTAAGAATAGAGGCCTGGGAGGGCCAGGTGATGCAGTAAGAAGTATTATAATCATCCATGCACGATTTATAAGAATAGAGGCCTGGGAGGGCTACGTGACGCAGCAACAACTATTATGATCACAGGAGGATTAAGAGGGACCACATTACATAAAGTTCAGCGTCAGACATGCATTATATTTAAAAAACAAACCAGGAAAAGCCACACGGGGCAGGAATAAATATGAAAGCCTAGGGAGTATTAAGTGATTGGCCCACCACAGAACTAAGACTAAACCTTACACTACCATTATATGCGAAGAAGCATAGGGCACGTGGCTCAGCACAAAAATGTGACACAGAAATTCACAAAAATCAATTTCCTGAGCGGGAGAAAACTTACGTTAACTTTGGGGTATGGCACGCACGATTTATAAGAATAGACGTCTGGGGGAACTAAGCGACGCATCAATAACTATTACAAACGTGGGAGGAATAAGAGAGAGCACATTACATTAAGTTCAGCGTCAGACATGCATGATTTTTGAAAAAACAGGCCAGGAACGGCCACGCGGCGCAGGAAAAAATATGAAAGTCAAGGGAGGATTAAGTGATTGGCCCACCACAGAACTAGCATTAAACCTCACACTACCATTACATGCGAGGAACCACAGGGCATGCAGAGCAGCACAAAAATGCGACACAGAAATTCACAAGAATCAATTTCCTGAACGGGAGAAAACTTACATTATCTTTGTGGTATGGCACGCACTATTTAAAAGAATAGAGGCCTGGGAGAGCCATGTGACGCACCAAGAAGTATTAGAATAATGCATGCACGATTTAATAGAATAGAGGCCTAAGGGGCCACATGACGCTGGAACAACTATTACAATCACGGAAGGATTAAGAAGGACCACATTACATAAAGTTGTAAATTGTAAATTGTAAAAATTGTAAAATTGTAAAATTGTAAATTGATACTTGTATAGCGCACTACTCACCCGCAAGGGTCTCAAGGCGCCTGTATGAATACTGCTGTGGAAACCATCCTGGCTTTCCCTGTGAGGCGTCCACTGCTGGGCACCCCCAAGGTGGAGGCCAGGCATCCTTAGTGTTGTGGGGGCCGTTGTGGAGATTAAGCAAGCTATTGCCCAGAGTTGCAGAGTGGGACTCCATGATTGGAATAGGCACCGAGGCAAGAATGATCAGGTCCGTGGAATTTTTTAGCCCAAGACACGCCGAGTTCAGCGTCAGACATGCATTATATTTGAAAAAACAGGCCAGGAAGGGCCACGAGGGGCAGAAATAAATATGAATATGTGAAGAAGCATAGGGCACATGGTGCACGACAAAAATGCGACACAGAAATTTACAAGAATCAATTTCCTTAGCAGGAGAAAGCTTTATAAGAATAGAGGCCTGGGAGGACTACGTGACGCAGCAACAACTATTACAATCATGGGAGGATTAAGAGGGAGCACATTACAATAAGTTCAGCATCAGACATGCATGATATTTGAAAAAACAAGCCAGGAACGGCCATGCGGCGCAAGAAAAAAATATGAAAGTCAAGGGAGGATTTAATGATTTGCCCACACAGAACAAGCATTAAACCTTACACTACCATTACATGTGAGGAAGCATAGGGCTCGTGGCGCAGCACAAAAATGCGACACAGAAATTCACAAGATTCAATTTCCTGAGCAGGAGAAATCTTACATTAACTTCGGGGTATGGCACACACTATTTGTAAGAATATAGGCCTAGGAGGGCCACGTGACACAGCAAGAGGTATTCCAGTCATGCACGCACAATTTATAAGAATAGAGGCCTGGGAGCGCCATGTGACGCAGCAACAACAATTACAATCATGGGAGGATTAAGAGGGAGCACATTACAATAAGTTCAGCATCAGACATGCATGATATTTGAAAAAACAAGCCAGGAACGGCCATGCGGCGCAAGAAAAAAATATGAAAGTCAAGGGAGGATTTAGTGATTTGCCCACACAGAACTAGCATTATACCTTGCACTACCATTACATGCGAGGAACCACAGGGCACGTAGCGCAGCACAAAAATGCAACCACAAAAATGCAACACCGAAATCCACAAGAATCAATTTCCAGAGCGGGAGAAAACTTACATTATTTTGGGGGTATGGCACGCACAATTTATAAGATTAGAGGCCAGGGAGGTCCACGTCACACAGCAAGAAGTATTACAATCATGCATGCACGATTTATAGGATTAGAGGCCTGGGAGGGCCACGTGACGCAGCAACAACTATTACAATCATGGGAGGATTAAGAGGGAGCACATTACAATAAGTTCAGCATCAGACATGCATGATATTTGAAAAAACAAGCCAGGAACGGCCATGCGGCGCAAGAAAAAAATATGAAAGTCAAGGGAGGATTTAGTGATTTGCCCACACAGAACAAGCATTAAACCTTACACTACCATTACATGTGAGGAAGCATAGGGCTCGTGGCGCAGCACAAAAATGCGACACAGAAATTCACAAGATTCAATTTCCTGAGCAGGAGAAATCTTACATTAACTTCGGGGTATGGCACCCACTATTTGTAAGAATATAGGCCTAGGAGGGCCACGTGACACAGCAAGAGGTATTCCAGTCATGCACGCACAATTTATAAGAATAGAGGCCTGGGAGCGCCATGTGACGCAGCAACAGCAATTACAAACAAGGGAGGAATATGAGAGAACACATTACATTAAGTTCAGCGTCAGACATGCATGATTTTTGAAAAAACAGGCCAGGAACGGCCACGCGGCGCAGGAAAAAATATGAAAGTTAAGGGAGGATTAAGTGATTAGCCCACCACAGAACTAGCATTATACCTTGCACTGCCATTACATGCGAGGAACCACAGGGCACGTAGCGCAGCACAAAAATGCAACCACAAAAATGCAACACCGAAATCCACAAGAATCAATTTCCAGAGCGGGAGAAAACTTACATTATTTTGGGGGTATGGCACGCACAATTTATAAGATTAGAGGCCAGGGAGGTCCACGTCACACAGCAAGAAGTATTACAATCATGCATGCACGATTTATAGGATTAGAGGCCTGGGAGGGCCACGTGACGCAGCAACAACTATTACAATCACAGGAGGATTAAGAGGGAGCACATCACATTAAGTTCAGAATCAGACATGCATGATATTTGAAAACACAAGCCAGGAACGACCACGTGGGGCAGGAATAAATATGAAAGTCACGAGAGGATTAAGTGATTGCCACACCAAAGAACTAGGATTAAACCTTACACTACCATTATATGCGAAGAAGCATCGTCAGAAATTCACAAGAATCAATTTCCTGAGCGGGAGAAAACTTACATTAACTTCGGGTTATGGCACGCACTATTTGTAAGAATAGAGGCCTAGGAGGGCCACGTGACATAGCAAGAAGTATTTTAGTCATGCATGCACAATTTATAATAATAGAGGCCTGGGAGGGCCACGTTACGCAGCAAGAAGTATTACAGTAATGTATGCACGATTTAAAAGAATAGAGGCCTGGGAGCGCCATGTGACGCAGCAACAACTATTACAAACATGGGAGGAATAAGAGAGAGTACATTAAATTAAGTTTAGCGTCAGTCATATTTTAAAAAACAGGCCAGGAACGGCCACACTGCACAGGAAAAAATATGAAAGTCAAGGGAGGATTAAGTGATTGGACCACCACAGAACTAGGATTAAACTTTACACTCCTATTACAAACAAGGAAGCACAGGGCATGTGGCGCACCACAAAAATGCGAAACAGAAATACACAACGATGTACGGGAAGCAATACAGTACTCAGTTACAGTATAGACAATTACAAAAATAAGGCAAATTTCTCATTTTGCAAGGATAGGAAAAAGATGAGGTATGAACTCGACGAATGAGGTATGCACATGATGAACTGGAAGAATGGGTCTCCTTGTTCGGTAGTTTGTGCCTACATGAAGCTTTCAAACCAGTAGGACGGACCATCACAGCGGTTGGGATGGGAGCAACTCTAAAATGGCATAGAGCACGTGTGCCCCGTCTTTTTTATATGTAGGGTCACGTGTGTTGTGACGCATGTGCTGGATGCGTGTGGTGTAGGTATACACCAGCCATGAGGGAATGTGAGTGCCGTTCTGACAACTAGACCTGGAACCAACAAATCACGACTGGAAATCTGGTCCATGTAATGTTGTTGTGTTTTCCTGGTAGCGTAAGCGGAGTAGGCTGGCCTCTCGTACACTAGTGCTGCGCAAGGCTATGAAGCATGATTCCCGAGCTATGGGCATGATTCCGTTGTGAGCTATATGAAAAATCACGTGATTCGGATGTCCGTTTTGTAGTGCTGACGTCACCCGGATCTTAAAAGTAAATGTGTCATTATATCTGTAAAGTTCCATAACTTGGCCAACATGGAAGGTATGGGGTATCACTGACTGTATATTTGCTGTAGAAACATACATGACGTCACGCGGAACACCAATGCGACGTGTAACATCAAAACGTATCTGGGACGTATGCACGGGTACACGTACAGTACGAGTATACTTGCGCAGCGAGGACGGTACGCGTACCCTACATTTACTTTAAAAAAATGCACATTAAAAAAAAGAAATTAATTTTAATAAATTGAAAAAAATATAAAATAAAAAAAATCATTTTTGATTTTTTTATAATTTTACATTAAAAATATGTAATGTCATGAGTGATGTAATATGTGACGTAATCAGGAGTGGATTGTGGGCGCGCGAGTTATAGTAAGCTGAACTAACTATAGCGGGGGAATTTCAATGGTTTTGTATGAGTCAAATGTCCAGCTAACTATAACGTGTGAATCCTATGGTTATTTCAGTGAATTTCTAAGGTTTTTCAAATGCCAATTTCTAACTATAATGTGGCTGAAACCTATGTTTTTTTCAGTGAATTATATATATATATATATATATATATATATATACACTGACGAAAGCTACGGCTGAAACGCGTCTGTTTTGTGAAATCTTTGTGCAATAAATCTCGATCGAGATTAAACTAACGTGAGTGCTGGTCCTTACTATTTGAGTAGAAGCGGAGCATTATATATACTCTGAGGAAATGGAGAAGTGTATAGCAGAAACTGTCAACACATTTAAGGCCAGAGGATATAATGACCAAACCCTCAAAAGAGCTGTCACTAAAATGCAGCAAAGAACTAGAGAGTCCCTATTGGTACAAACCAATGGAAATATGAAGAACAAGGAAGATCTTGGGAACTCTGAAATAAGGTTCCTAACATCCTTTAGCTGCCAGGACAGAAAAATCAGGTCTATCATGACAAAGAGTTGGCCAATTCTGCAGACAGATGGGGTTTTGGCAGGGGATCTTCCTGCCAATCCGATCATTACGTTTAGGAAGGGACCCTCCTTACGTAGTCACGTCTCCAATCCCTTTCCAGAACTCCTTACACAGAAAACCTGGTTGCCACCGAAAAACGGGTTTTTCAAATACAACAGTTGTCGGGCGTGTAAATTTGGTATCAATACCTGCTCCTACATGACCCCATTTAGCCCAGCTCCACTGCAGATAAAAGGAAAATACAACTGCAGGACTGAATACGCAGTGTATGTCCTGACGTGTACTTGCGGCCTGAGGTACGTCCGGAGCACTCGGCCTGCGGTACACGCCAGGATATTACAGCACTTACGTGCTATTGTCAACAATGACAACACGTATCCAGTCGCCAGGCACTTCAGAAGGGTCCACAATAACAATTTGGAGTGCCTGAATTATTTTGTGTTGACAGCTGGTACTCAACCACGCAGAGGAGGGGACAGGGACAACATATTACGCCAAATGGAGTCGAAAATGATATTAGAGTTAGATACTAAGATACCAAATGGGCTTAACACCGCGGAAGATTTATATCACTTCTTATAGGATGGTACATGTAATCAGGATCAGAGATGCATCTATACCCTAGCCCATCCACCCATTTGGTTGCTTTATTGTTCTTTGAGGCCTCCTGTTGAGTTTCTTGCCATCCCTCATTGTTTATTCCAGTCATTTTTTCCTTTTAATTTTTCTTTGCCCTGGGGGTTATTTTGATTAAGAGTGGATTATACTACTTTCCATTTTGAGTTTAACACATAGTATTATGGTGTTATTAGCACATTTAAGTTACACCATAGAGATTTACCAGACGGGGTGTGGACTTATGAGAACTACTGGGTTGCCATCATTAGTAGATGTCCCTAAATATTTGTTTTGGATATACAGGGTTGCCATTATTTAGAGATGTCCCTGCAGGAATGTAAATAGTGTTTGCTTGGTCTTAACAGTAGAAGTATTTATTTGCGTGATTTGCACCGAGTGTGGAAGTTTACATTTTGTATATTTTAAACATCAGCATAAGGCAGTTTTTTATAATAACAATTAATTTTGTATTGAGAAGATTTTAAGTATTTATACTTCTATAACTGAATTGCCTTTTTTGCACAGAGTGATATGTTTACATTTTGCTTTAATTTGCACATCAACTTTGCACTAATGGTATTATACTGTTTTGACCTTATCTATGCATTTATGCAGATACAATCTTGCTCTAATCCAATGAATTTATTCAGTCATATTAACTTTTGCATTTCCATGTGAATTAAACATTAGGAGTATGTATTTGCAACCCATATACTCAGTGACGCACAAATATACCGTAATAGTATTTTCTCTATGTTTATTGAAGTCACATGGTGTGCACTGGCATTTTAAAAAAACAGGCATTGTGGGTAATGTTTGACTGTGAACAAGGGCAACTGCCCGAAACACGTCAGTTTCGTTTGCTGCTTTTTACCTGAATAAATAGCATCTTGCCTTATATTTGGATTCGTGCTGGCTTTCTGTTCCTGGGAGACCGGAGTTGCAGTTTGCATTTTGCGTGTATATATATATATATATATATATATATATATATATATATATATATATATATATATATATATATATAGCCATACACTCCAAACAATCTCGTCGGAAAAAACGGCAAGCAATCCGGTGTCAAGATTTAAAGACCATTTATTTCCAAACCCCCTTCACCCCCGACAGACGCGTTTCGCTAAAAAGCTTCGTCAGTGTCAAAAAAAAATATATATATCTATATATATATATATATATATATATAGATATATATATATAGATATATATATATATTACGTACTGGCGTTCGCCAGTGGGTAGTTATAGTTAGGACCTAGTTTCCATAGGAAATCCACAACATTCTATTTGGAATAACTTTTGCGCCGGTGGACAAATCTTCGTGAATTTCTCCAAGAAAATGGCCTGCTCGGTTCCGCTCCTTCCCTGAGAGTTTGGGGCTGATTCATCAAGTGGGGGCCGAGAAAAAAGGGGGTCCCAAAACGTGTTTTTCCCATGCAATTTTTCATAGGGAAATTTAGCCAGGGCTACAGCCCGAACGGCTGAACGGAATTACACGAAATTTGGCAGAGAGGTAGAGTTTGGTTCACAGATTGTGCTTTTTGTTAAATGGTGTAAATCCGTTCAGTAGTTTCTGAGAAAATTGCAAGTAAATTCATAGCTGCATGCTGATTGGCTGTTAACTGTCTGTCAACGCTCAAAACCAGGAAGTATTGGCGGCCATCTTGTTCCTCGGTAGAACCGAGTAACCAAAAAACAGTATAGAAAGTTGAGAAATAAGGGAAGGGGGTAGGCTACAGACATTTTGATCCTTTTACTCTTGCTCAGGGGTTGTACATGGATGTTTAGGCTCTATTTTTTTTCTTTAAAAAAAATAAATCGCGGAGTATGCCTACGGAAATACGTAGAATTACGATCAGGAGCTGCATGCTGATTGGTTGTGAACTGTCTGTGAACACTTGATACCAGGAAGTTTTGCCAGCCATCTTGTTCGTCGCTTGAAGCATTCTGACCCTCTAGGCTTGCTCAGGGGGTCGTACATGGATGTTTAGGCTATTTTATTTATTTTTATTTTTTTAAAGAAAAATCGTGGCGTATGCGTACGGAAATCTGTGGAATTACGAGCACGAGCTGCATGCTGATTGGCTGTCAACTGTCTGTCAGCACTCTAAACCAGGAAGTGTTAGCAGCATTGTTTATTTTGAAGTATGCGGGGGGTCACGGGTCTCCTACATTCTTCAGGGACTGCCACCTTCCTGGGGCAGTAATATTCAAAATAGGGGGGTCTGTGATAGCACGGATTTCCCAGCTCCAGGGACTTCCACTTCTCGGAACTTTTAAATGTCGGGAGGGGGTCACGCGGCCTCCTTACTGGAACCCTTGATGGCCCTGGGGACCATCATTTCCCAGGGTTGGCTATTGCAGTGTCTCGGGGTGCCTATCACCAGGACACTGCTGTTTGCTATGGTAGGGTGGGAGCGCCGCGGCTCCTACTTTAGCACAGCAAACCGGTTTCCTATTTGAAAGAGAGAGCAAGTTAATCTGCTGTGTCTTTCAAGTAGGAAAGCAGATTGCTTTTCGTTAGAGAGAGCAGCATGTAAGCTGTTCTCTCTGAGAAAGCAATGCCGGCTCTCGAAGGATGCGGGGAGCCGGCTGGGACAGTAGGGGCATTGGCGTTCTCTCCACGGTCCCCAATGTTATTTTTTGAGTCCCGGGGGATGGGGTCCCTTTGCAGCTCCTTAAACATTTGTTGAAACCTTTTTTTGGGTTGGGGAACAGAGTATTACTCCAGTGACTTTGTCATCCATGTATCTTTTTTACTTTTTCTTTATTTGAATTGCGCTTTATTTACAGTATGTTTCTGCCTTTCTTCACAATGAATTCCACAGCGTAGCGTCCGTTGCAGTGTTCTTAGCCTTTGTGTTCTTTTGGTGACTTACCAGTTTGTGTTTAAGATTCGGTGATCTATTTGTGTTGCTTTCCTTTGTGTATCTTTTATGCAGCCTTTTTTGTGTTTGTTGTTTTGTATCTAACTTTATTTATTCAGTGCTTCATCCAGTGTTCTAAATGTAAGAGTACATCTGAAGACATGTAGTGTACTCCTTTCCTTTGCCTCTCTCAACCCTAATTGAGAACGTAATGGGGTGAGTCAAACTAAGGCCGTGCTGTCGTTAAGTTTGCAAAACAGTAGGTAGTATAAATAAATAAATAATGCACTTGACACAATGCAGATTGACACTGTATTTATTGTATTTAATTTTAGAATATTTTGAAAATAATATACACTCATGTACAAAATATTGGTTTATTTGTAAGATATTTCACATAAATCATCATATATGCTGATATTACAGTGAAGATAAAATTAAGTGTTTATTTTTTTGTACAAGGACCTACAACATAAGAAATTCAGTATGGAAAATCAACAAAATTTGAAAGACGGTTTCGACATTAGTAACAGTGTCATAGAAGAGCTAAACATAATTTTTATAAGTAGGGAGAATAAAGAGGAAGATATAAATGCTGTAGATATCAGGTGTGATTTTCTAAACTAAACTTTAGATGCTGATATTGTGGAAGCATTAGATGAGATCGAGTATGATCTTATGAATTTGTGTAATCAAGAAATTAAAGTAAATCATCCCAAGCATAGTCAGAAGAGCTTAGCATAAGGAACTATGTTGGAGTTTCTAAGTTCCTTATTCCATTTTAGTTGTCCATGACAATGGTACCGGTACTCATTACTACAACGCTGACATGCCATGAGATTAATGAGATGAGATTCCAAAATATTATCTTTTTGCTGTACTTTATGCATACATTTGTTTGCTGAAACATTTTGATGATGTACACGTGTTTTCAATACATTGTTTTGTACATAAGAAGTCCAGACAAATCACTCTCAAACAAAAGATGGAACAAATATGGAATACATTGTTGAAATCTTGGATTTTCTGCATATAACATTGATGTATGGTATTCAGATGCAGAAATCTGCACAGGTCGGTCATCATATCGTTTTCTTTTTCGTGTGGGAAGGAACTGAGGGAAAGAAAGATCTTCCAAGCTTTTTTCGCTTTTTTCGCATACAGTAATGGGACTTCCCTTTGCTTCTTTCATTTGGAATAATTTCAATTTCATTAGTATTCCCCATCACTTCTTTAGAATGAAGTGGATGAATACTGTAATGTTCATAGATTTCTTCAGTTATGGAAACATCCAGTTTTTCAATTTGTCCAGATGGGAAGTCAGTGTCTTCTAATGTTATTTATTCTTTTCCCACATACACATTTTTGTGATCTCATTTTTTTTATAGCAGATAGAACAGAATGTTGCCTTTTTCACTTTTCTAATATCTGCTCATGTTTGCCCTATTTTCTTACTCTTAGTAGGAACGCCATTGGCAAGAATAACTAAATGTTCACACTGTACATTTTCTCTTAGTGTCTAGTTGTGAACTGTACTGAGCAGAGAATTGATTGAAGGCACTTCTAAGCACACATAGTGAAGAGAAATTTACATTGAAAGCTGAATTAAATCGGAGGCAAGATGGCGACTGTGGTGTGGGCTGTGTGAGCAGCTCCGTCCACTCTCCCGGTTTCTGCTGGTCAAAACATCGTTGGAAGGTCGGAGCGGACCACAGCGTCTTATCGCAACAAGCAAGCGAAGAAGTAAAGGATTCTTCAGCGTTGTGGGAAGGCTTCGTACTGAAAGGAGCGGAAAGAGAAGGAAAGCGGCAACGGCATATTTACCTCCGTTCGGCGGTTTGACCCCTGGTGGGAGTGGAGGACAGAGTACCGCGCTGCACCTGAATGAGGGCGTGAGCTGAACTGATCTGAGCTGTGTCTTGCCGACTGAGCCGAGTGAGTAATGCTCGGCTGCAGCGTTTGAGCCGCTGGTTACGTGAACATTAGGCGGAATGGTCTAAAATTCTCTTTGATAGCACAGATATTGGAGAAAAACCGAATGGAGCTTGTGTTTCCGATTTGAGTGCAAAAACGGGCAAGCAAGTGATTGAAGCAAAGGTGGAACTAAAGTTAGCGAACACCGTACTTTGAGGGCGTCCCCTTAAGCTCCCTTTAGTTCACGGTCTCAGAGTCCTGCCTGGCTGTTGGTGGTTCGGCGTACAGTGTTCGGCATTTTGGAGGAATTCGGAGGATTTGGCCGTAATTACTGTGCACCAATGTTTGGACTGCTGTTTTTATTGCACGATAAGAAAAGTCTCCAGTGGCTGCCCGCATTTCATTTCTGTTATAGCCTACCGGTGGTTCGTGGTGGTGGGGGCCCTGTGCGACGAGGGAAAATGCCGCCGAAGGGTCCGACTAAGCTGACTGAGACACCAAAAGGACCACACGGAGTGGGAAGAGCAGAGAAAAATTGACTACTGAAGGTTCTGAGAGCCCTGCCTCACCTAAGGACTCCACACTGACTGGTGAGACTTTTGTGAATACTGATAATATTGACAACAATGAAATTAATAATCCCGCAATAGTAAAAGCAAAGAAAGGTGGAGACGGCAGGGGTAAAATGGAACCTGTAGCACGAGTGGCTAAGCAAGGAGGTATGGCCGGGTCGGGGACACAGACTCTCCCTGCTATGTTGGAGCAGCAGAACGCCCGCAACATTGTATCTGTTCCACTGACTGAGTTAAATGAGGGAGAGAAAGAAAGTACGGTGCCCACAGTAGCGACCTCCCCAGATGACTTAATAATTGCAGAGGAGCCTACCACTGAAGCATTAAGACATACGGCCCCATTGAATGATATGAATATAGACTTGGTGCAAAGTTGTGCTGACTGGTCTGAGTTAACACAAGAGAATCAAATTATAGAAACTGGGGTTTTATTGGCCGCAGATGAAAACATTATAGCATGTCCTGACAACTTAATTGCTGAGAAAGATTTTTCAGATTTGTTTGACAGATGTGTTCAGATGCAGGATGGGGATGGGGTAGTCTCAAATGATATGAGTGAACACTTTTACTCACTGTCTGAGGCCTCGCAGGAAGAGGAGTCGAATGCCACTTATGACTCTGATAAAGGAAGTACAGTGAGTAGTTCCGAAGGTGACTCAAGAACAAGTTTGAACTCTCCAAATATGACGGCTACCACTGTCAAACGTCGTAGGAAGAAGAAAAGACCCTCGCGAGAGAATCTTACCCCTTTGGGGGAAAGTCTTAATCTGGTAGAAGCTGCAATGGGGTGTGAGAATGCGGCTAATGGTGTCCATCCACAGGTTACAGAGACGCAGTTAACAAATGAATCACCACAGGAAATTACTTTAGCGACAATAAATGAGACTATGATGAACCATAGAAGTGAGAGTAAGGCAGAGAACGCACGCATGCAGGCAACATGCAGCAAAGTAGAGAATGCTGTGAGACGTGCAATCAAAACAGGGACTGAAACTGCCGAAAGGGTTATGGAAGCAAAAGCTCGTATATCCGCCCTTGAAGATCAAGTGACTATACAAAAAAACGGAGCTAGAAGCAATTAAGGCACACAGGGATGATCTGTCTCATAAGCTGTCAGAAATGGAAAATCAGGCCCGTAGGAACAACTTACACTTTTTGGGGATTGCAGAAAAGAAAGAAGGGACTGATGCTCGCAAGTTTATTGTCGAATTATTGGAAGAAGCATTCCCTGATCTGACGGGCTGGGATTGGTCCAAAGAGGTCCAACGGGCCCATCGATTCCCATTCAGAACTAAAACCCCCAGTCAAGGGGAACAGATCCTCCCGAGGGCTATACTGGTCTGCTTTAACAATTTCCGAGCTCGTGAGGTTATCTTTGTACGTGCACGACCAGATAAGAAAGTCTCCGCTAAAGATTGTAGTTTCTTCACTAGACCTGATTTCTGCCAGGCCACAGTCTCCAAGCGATAGCATCTTCGTCAACTGCTCCCAGAATTTCAGAAAAAGGGAGCTGTGGCTTTCTTACAGACTCCGGCTAAACTAAAGGTCGTTTTTAAGGGCCAGACAAAATTCTTCTTGTCTGAAATACAGGCTAAGGAGTTTTTGGACACATTGGGATGATCTAGTGCTGATTTGTTAGTATCCTGTGAACTTAATTATATACTCTAAGAGACTATTTTGACGTTGATATTGCCCTAGGGGAGAGGACTCAACAAACTCAATGAACTTTCTAATCTTTTTTCCCAGGTTTCATCAGAGTTGTTTTTCTTTGTATATCTCTATCCGCTGTTTGTAAAATTGTATAGAAATAAGTTTGCGTGTTTTGGCCCTTGGAACTGGGTGAGTGGAGCCCGGTAAACCATTATATACAGGGACTGATGGTCCCTGGGCCTCATAGGATGGAGCGGGTGGGGGGGGGAGGGGGGGTAGCAGTGTATCTGGGTGGGAGGGTCACGGGGGTGTGGAGATGTGGGGGTGGGGAAAAAACCAGCAGATAGGAGGTTGTTAATGAAGAAATAAAAAAACAGCAAGAAAGTGCGCTAGCTATAGCAATACATTTGGAACAAACTGTAAGCAATGTTTTGGGTGATTGTAATATGAATCAACAGCAGAGACAATCAAAGTTTGAAGCAATCATTAGCTATGCCACCATATATGAAAATTAAAATTTGTTCTTTAAATATTTGTGGCCTCAATGACCCTAAAAAGCGACAGGTCCTGGGGAAGCTTATGCAGATTTTACAGGTAGACATATTATGTCTTCAAGAAATGCATATCCCATGGCAAAATCGAGGGTATCTAAAAACAATGGGTATGGATTTGATAGTGTGTTCCAAACAAACAGGGATGAAAAGAGGAGTTGCGATTTTGAAAAGATGAGGGTTTGGAAGTATTTTTAAAGTAGCAGCTTGGGCTATTTCAGGAATCGCAGTAGGCCAAATGAGGTTTACACTTTGTAGTATATATGGACCAAACTTAGACAATGCTGAGTTTTTTAACTGTCTAAATATAGAGCTAGCTCAATGGCCGGTGCCTATGGTATTATGTGGGGATATGAATATCAATTTGGAGGCAGCTGTAGATGTTAGATATAATTATGTATATAAGGGAAGAAAGAGGCTGGTGTTTAAATCACTTCAAGCTCTGATTATGGATCATGGCGTATATGATGTCTGGAATTCTAAATTCCCAGAGGATGATGGCTTTACATTTTATTTGGCTCCTCATGAGAAATTTGTAAGACTCGATTATTTTTTTATCTCAACTCTATTCCTGACAAGGGCCAATGTTGAGATTCAAACTAAGCTAGTTTCGGACCATAACCCGATCATTCTTGTGTTAGATCTTGATCAGGGAGAAAGGGAAGAACCTCAACATTGGTCATTTGATAGGAAATTTTTGCTGGATGGTGAATATCGTCAGTTCATGGCTACTAAGATACGGGAATTTTTCGAGATAAGGTGGTACTGCTCCCAAACCGATTGTTTGGGACACATTTATATCTGTGGCTCGTGGGGAAACTGTAAGCTTTTTTCTAGATTTAAACGGAAGCAGACACTGCTAAAACATCGACAGGATTTTGATAAAGTGTTCATGGCAGAGAAGAAGTTGGCTGAGGCGATAAGGGTTGGGGTGGAACCTGCTGTTATCAATTTAATCCTGAGGGAGCTCTCTATTCTTAGGTCTGGGGCTTATGCAACCTTAGCCGATACAATAGCAGCTCAATTTGTTTTACATAAGGAGGAAGCTTATGAATTTGGAGATAAAACGGGCCGCATTTTAGCTAAAAGGGTAAGGGAAAAAGCTTCCTACACAGACATTTCTAAAGTAAAAGACCTTCAGGGAGTGCTTCAGGAGATTAAGGAGGGTGTGTTGACTGCCTTTCAAGGTTATTATCAGAACCTCTATACAGACGATGTAGGAGAGGCTTCATCCGAGGAATACTTAAATGAAGTGATCCTAACCACATTGAATGAAACACAAAAGAATAGCTTACAAGAGCCACCAGGATGGGGGGAAATAGAGAATGCCATATTAGCACTAGCCCAGGGGAAAGCAATGGGCCCGACAATATACCCTTAGAGTTTTATCGGTTTTTCAGGAATAGTATGAGATTAGAGCTGGTTGAAATATGTCAAGAGGCCTTTAAAGGGAATCCTCCCCAGTCCTGGTCTAATGCTATTATAGTAGTATTCAAAAAAAGGGAAAAAAGATACAGAGATGGGGTCATATAGACCAATATCTCTTTTGAATTTGGACAACAAAATCTATTCAAAAGTGATTGCTAATAGGTTGAATGCTAGGATCCCGGGCCTGGTGTCTTTGAGACAACATGGTTTTATACAAAAAAGGGAAACCACGGACCATGTTAGAAGAATTGTCTCTTTGCTGGATTGGGCACAGGGAGAAAATTCTCCTGTGGGAGTGGCCCTGTTGGACACTGAAAAAGCGTTCAACAGTGTCTCTTGGAACTTTTTGTGGCAGGTTCTGGTGAAGAAGGGGTTTCCAGATGCTTTAATTAAAGCAATAAAGGCATTATGTAAAGATCCAGTGGCCTTTATTAGGATAGCTGGGAAATTATCAGGGAAGGTATCGATAGAAAGAGGGACGAGACAGGGCTGTCCCTGCTCCCCCCTTCTTTTTGGTTTATATATAGATCCTTTTATTTTCACATTAGATAAAAACATTGCAATCAAACCTGTTCAAATTCAAAATTTTGAAATTAAAATCTGCGCTTATGCAGATGATATTGCGGTTGTGTCCAATGATATTGCAAGTTCCCTTCCTATTATTATAGAAGCTGTAGCATCGTTTGGCCGGATTTCTGGTTATAAACTAAATGTAGCCAATACCCAAATTATACACTCATTAGCAGGCCAACCAGAAAATATTAATTGTGATCAAGAGGCCACATATCTTGGTGTTAAAATCAAGGCTAACGTTGATAATATTATTGCAGCCAATCTGGACCCAATAATTCACTCTTCAAATAAAACATTAGAGAGATTAGATCATTTAAAATTCTCGCTGGTTGGACGTACCAATATACTGAAAATGCTTATTTTCCCAAAATGTTTATACATATTTCGTGCTATTCCCTTTTTAATACCCTCTCATTATTTTGTTCGCATACATAGAATGTGCTCAAGATTTCTATGGGTATATCACCGAGGTAGACGATCTCTCAAAAAATGCACGCTACCAAGGGAGAGAGGAGGCTGGGGTATTCTTAATTTCCAATTCTATCATTGGATAGCATTATTTCAACATATGGGGGTGTTGCTTTTACCAGATGATGCTACTGAAGAATTCTAATCCCCTTCCATCTACGAGATGCTTTTGGGTCAGCAGGCTAAGCAATGTCTGAATAGAATTGTGGAACCAAGCTACTGCAAAAAAACACATTTAAAATATTTCATACGGCTTGCTTTGTCTGGAGGGCAATTAAGAAGAAATTTGGAATTATAACTAAGTTAACATCGTATATACCATTCTATAATTGCCCTATTTCCCCTGAAATTTTTAAAGATCAGGTGATGGTAAGATTGGAAGAGCAGGGTGTGCGGGGTTTGGGCGATTGGTTTCAGGGGAAAATGTTGTCTCCTTTGATTTTTTTATGGACAAGTTTAAATTACAACGTGCAGACTTTTTTAAATATCTTCAGCTTCGAAGTTTTTGCGAACAGAAGCTGTCAAGTAATATGCTTTTTTTGGACAAAATAGAGATTATTGAAGCAATCAAAAGAAGGTCTAAAATGGGTCCTCTATATCAACTGCTTTTGGCAACGGAGGAAGATGATCTTTTGGCTATAGAGAGGAAATGGCAAGACAAGCTGGGTGTAGAGGAAATTATGCTGGAAAGAAGTCTGGAGATAGCCAATAGTGTATTACTAAATGGTTCTCTTCAATCCCAACATTATATGTTGGTGTTTGATCTGTATTACACGCCAGCTAAATTAACAAAATGGAAGTCCGGATGGGGGACCAACTGCAGCCGTTGTAACTCAGTGGCTGCAGATACGATTCATGTTTTTTTTCTTTGTCCAAAACTTTCTAGATTTATTTCAGAAGTTTAGAGATTTTTTAAGGGCAGTCTGGGCATTGGGGTAAAATTAACTGCACAACTGGTCATATTCGGTGTAGAAGAGAGTCCAGCATATAAATGGTCGATAGCAGAAGAGGCTTTTGTTTTTTTAAGCATGTCTGTATATAGATTTTGTATTACATCGCAATGGATAGACCCGGAACCACCAGACTTTGTAAAATGGCAAGCTAAATTGTTAGCTATATATCATCTTGAATCTTCTTTGTACAAACTAAAGGGTATTAGATGGAAAATGTTTGGGTGTAAAATATGGTCACCAATTGAGAAATGGTTAGGGCAGTAATGATTCTTTTGCTTATACTGGTGTATGTATTACTGTGTACTTTGCTGTGGATGTGTTATAATTTATGACGCTGTAGAGTATTTTCGTGTTTAGTTTTCATTGTCTGTCTGCTGGTATAAAAAAATTCAATAAAAAAAAAAAAGAAAGCTGAATTAAAGTTGTGAACTCCGCTGTGTGTAATGTAGATCGAAGGTACTAATTGATACAAATATTACTGAATGCTATTTTGTACAGTTAACAGAATCTGAGGACAGAGTACAATTGTCTCTACGTTAAGAGAGCAAGGGCAGATCCAATGGTGTACTTAATGTACAAGGAAAGCTGAATTGAAGTTGTGAATCCGGCTGTCTGCAGTGTACATTTAATGGTGGACTGTATCATCTGTAATCACGATTGAAATGAAAGATAAAACATGTATGGAATACATTGTCAAAATATGTATGTTTCAGGGGCATAATAGTTCAAATTGTGACCTGTGTTTCTTGTAGTGTAGACTGTCATTCAGTGTTCTTTTGGACTTGGAAGACAAATGTTGTGATTGTACTAAACCTATAACTGATATAATTCAAGTTCATGAAATTCAAGAATAATTGATAACCTTAGCCAAGTAAGGTAGCAAGTGTGCAAATTTTTAACTGTGTTTGTTTGGGGTAGTAGCTACATCAAAAAGGTTTGATAAAGGGCCTCGAGTTTGAATCCGAATATGAAATTGAAGATTAGTTGATAACCACAGTGAAGAAAGGCATCAAGTAGGTTTGTGTATGTGTGGATGATATGTTGATTGAGTGGAAGATAAATAAGGTGAAAAATAAGAATTGCTGAAGATGTGCAAGCTATCCATTTCCTTGTAAGGGAAGTGGGTGTTTTAGTTTTCCAGTTCATTACACCGACGGGGTGTTGGATTCTGCAGTGGTAGCCTGAGAAATGGGTACCATATATAAGGAGGCAAGCTAGTGCAGAAAGTACACACACTGTGCGATAGAAAGGACGCAAGAAAGGACGCAAGTGTGCAAATTACCCACTGCTATTCATGGGTAGTAGTTAACAAGAAGGGTCAATGAAGGGCCTGTAGTTTGAATTTCAATTTCAAGAAGAATAATTGATAACTCTAGTGAAGAAAGGGTGCAAATGTGGAAACTTCCACAACAAAAAGGTTTAATAAAGGGCCTTGACTTTGAATCAGAATATGAAATTGAGGAATAATTGATAATCCCAGCCAAGAAAGGAAGCAAATGTGCATCTATAGCAACAAAGTTCTGTGGAGTGTGTGATGATGTGTGGTGCAAGCAGCACAGATTGGTAGGAAAATCTTTAAAATCCAGTTTTCTAATAAATATTGGTTGTCCATTCACAGAAGTAAGTTGAAGTGTATTTTCAAAAAGTATGATGTATTTTTTTCTAAATAAGTCATCTCATTCCATATGGTGACATGGTGATGATTTGTGGTGCACTGAGTTGTTAATACCTTTGCGCTGAGCTTGAATGTACCCTGTGATGATATGTGGTCGGGGTGAGGTACGGTAATTGAAGTAATGTCTTTTGTTGATTAAATTCTGCATCAATTCTATTTAAAAGGGACAGTGTGTCTCACTGTGACATAAAAGTGTTCACTCTTGTTTGTGATTATTTATGGTGCGCTGAGTAAGTAGTATCTTTGGCAGTGAGCTTGTAGGTCCCTGTGCAGTGTGGATTGAAAGTTGAAAGTTGTTAACTCACATAGACAAACAAACAGAGACATAGACAGACAAACTTTTTTTGTCACTTATTTAAACAAAATGTGAAACACATATAGTAGAATTTTGTCTGCATTAAATGAATGAAGGCTAAATTTCCTAGTGTTCAAAGTTTAAGAAAATGTGGGAATATTGTGCAATGGTCTGTGTTTTAAGTAAATCAAGATTGTATTGAATGTTTTCTGTAGTGCTGGCACTATTGGTATCTAGTTGTGAACTTTACTGAGCGCAGAATTGATGGAAGGCAGTTCTCAGCGCACATTGTGAAGAGAAATTTACTTGGAAAAGTTGTGAACCCTGCTGACTTTAATGTAGATCGAAGGTACTAATCGATAGAAACATTGATGAATGGTATTTTGTACAGTTAACAGAATCTTAGGACAGAGTAGAATTGTATCTGCATTAAGAAAAACAATGTAACAATGTTGAATATAATGCTGTTCTTAATGTAGAAGGAGAGCTACATTGAAGGTCTGAATGCAGCTGTCCGCAGTGTAGATTGAAGGCAGTTGTTGACACAAAGATCTATGAATGCTATTTTGTACATTTAACAAAATGTGAGGACACAGTATAATTGTCTCTGCATTAAGGAAAAGAAGGCCGAATGCAATGTTGTCCTTTATGTAGAAGGAAAGCTGATTTGAAGTTGTGAACCCAGCTGTCTGGAGTGTAGATTGAAGGTAGTTGTTGACAGAAAGATCTGTCAATGCAAGTTGTACAATTTAAGAGTATCTGTGGACGCAATATTATTGTGTCTGTGTTAAGGAAAGTAAAGCTCAATACAATGGTGTCTTTAATGTAGAAGGAAAGCTGAATTGAAGTTGTGAACCCAGCTGTCCGCCGTATATATTGTAGGCAGTTGTTGAGACAAAGATCGAAGAATGCTATTTAGTCACAGATAACAGAATCTAAGGACACAGTATAATTGTCTCTGCCTTAAGGAAAGCAAGGAAGAATACAATGATGTCCTCAATGTAGAAGGAAAGCTGAATTCAAGTTGTGAACCCAGCTGTCCGCAGTGTAGATTGAAGGTAGTTGTTGACAGAAAGATCTATCAAGGTAAGTTGTACGAGTTTACAGTATCTGTGGATGCAGTATAATTGTGTCTGTCTTAAGGAAAGTAAAGCTCAATACAATGGTGTCCTTAATGTAGAAGGAAAGCTGAATTCAAGTTGTGAACCCAGCTGTCTGCAGTGTAGATTGAAGGCAGTTGTTGACACAAAGATCGATGAAAGCTATTTTGTCAGTTTGCATAACCTGAGGACACAGTATAATTGTCTCTGCCTTAAGGAAAGCAAGGCTGAATACAATGCTGTCCTTAATGTAGAAGGAAAGCTGAATTGAAGTGGTGAACCCAACTGTTCGCAGTGTAGATTGAAGGTAGTTGTTGACAGAAAGATCTGTCACTGCAAGTTGTACAAGATAACAGTATCTGTGGACGCAGTATAATTGTGTCTGTCTTAAGGAAAGTAAAGCTCAATACAACGGTGTGCTTAATGTAGAAGGAAAGCTGAATTCAAGTTGTGAACCCAGCTGTCTGCAGCGTAGATTGAAGTCAGTTGTTGAGACAAAGATCGATGAAAGCTATTTTGTCACTGTTTGCATAACCTGAGGACACAGTATAATTGTCTCTGCCTTAAGGAAAGCAAGGCTTAATACAATGATGTCCTTAATGTAGAATGAAAGCTGAATTGAAATTGTGAAACCAGCTGTCCGCAGTGTAGACTGAAGGTAGTTGTTGACAGAAAGATCTGTCAAGGGAAGTTCTGAAAGTTAACAGTATCTGTGGATGCAGTATAATTGTGTCTGTCTTAAGGAAAGTAAAGCTCAATATAATGGTGTCCTTAATGTAGAAGGAAAGCTGAATTCGAGTTGTGAACCCAGCTGTCTGCAGTGTAGATTGAAGGCAGTTGTTGACACAAAGATCGATGAAAGCTATTTTGTCACTGTTTGCATAACCTGACGACACAGTATAATTGTCTCTGCCTTAAGGAAAGCAAGGCTGAATACAGTGCTGTCCTTAATGTAGAAGGAAAGCTGAATTGAAGTTGTGAAACCAGCTATCCACAGTGTAGATTGAAGGTAGTTGTTGACAGAAAGATCTGTCAATGCAAGTTGTACAAGTTTACAGGATCTGTGGACGCAGTATAATTGTGTCTGTCTTATGAAAAGTAAAGCTCAATACAATGGTGTCCTTAATGTAGAAGGAAAGCTGAATTGAAGTTGTGAACCCAGCTGGCTGCAGTGTAGATTGAAGGCAGTTGTTGACACAAAGATCGATGAAAGCTTTTTTGTCACTGTTTGCATAACCTGAGGACACAGTATAATTGTCTCTGCCTTAAGGAAAGCAAGGCTAAATACAATGCTGTCCGTAATGTAGAAGGAAAGCTGAATTGAAGTTGTGAAACCAGCTGTCCGCAGTGTAGATTGAAGGTAGCTGTTGACAGAAAGACCTGTCAAGGCACGTTCTGAAAGTTAACAGTATCTGTGGACGCAGTATAATTGTGTCTGTCTTAAGGAAAGTAAAGCTGAATACAATGGTGTCTTTAATGTAGAAGGAAAGCTGAATTGAAGTTGTGTACCCAGCTGTCCGCAGTGTAGATTGAAGGTAGTTGTTGACAGGAAGATCTGTCACGGCAAGTTCTGAAAGTTAACAGTATCTGTGGACACAGTATAATTGTGTCTGTCTTAAGGAAAGTAAAGCTGAATACAATGGTGTCTTTAATATAGAACGAAAGCTGAATTGAAGTTGTGAACCCGGCTGTCCGCAGTGTAGATTGAAGGCAGTTGTTGAGACAAAGACCGAAGAATGCAATTTAGTCACAGATAACAGAATCTAAGGACACAGTATAATTGTCTCTGCCTTAAGAAAAAAGCAAGCAAGACTACAATGCTGTTTTCAATGTAGAAGGAAAGCTGAATTGAAGTTGTGAACCCAGCTTTCCGCAGTGTAGACTGAAGGTAGTTGTTGACAGAAAGATCGGTCAATGCAAGTTGTGAAAGTTAACAGTATCTGTGGATGCAGTATAATTGTGTCTGTCTTAAGGAACGTAAAGCTCAATACAATGGTGTCTTTAATGCAGAAGGAAAGCTGAATTGAAGTTGTGAACTGAGCTGTCCGTAGTGTTGATTGAAAGCTCTTGTAAGCAGTTATAGATGAATACTATTTGTGACAATCTTTTACAAAATCGGAAGACATAAAATCCATTAGTCTCTACCTTAAATAAAGCTAGGCTGAATTCAACTTTTTCTGTAGTAGTGGAACTCTTGATATGGGGTTATAATTTTTACTGACCGCAGAATATATTGAAGGTTGTTGTAAGGACAGATATTGAAGATAATTTTAGTTCTAAAGCTGAGTTAAAGTTGTGAACCCTTCTGTCCGCAGTGTAGATTGAAGGCAGTTGTTGACACAAAGGTCGATGAATGCCATTTCATCACAGATAATAGGATCTCAGGATACAGTACAATTGTCTCTGCCTTAAGGAAAGGAAGCAAGAATACAATGCTGTCCTCAATGTAGAAGGAAAGCTGAAGTGAAGTTGTGAACCCTGATGTCTGCAATGTATATTGAAGGTGCTACTCGACACAAACATTGATGAATGGTATTTTGTACAGGTAACAGAATCTGAGGACATAGTACAATTGTCTGTCCCTAAATAAATTGAGACTAATATGTCCCACTCTTTTTTAAGACTTTGCAGCATTCTTAAATGCACAAAGGCAAGCATTAAGTTTGATACCATGCTTATGTCATCAATAATGAGAAGTTTCATTTTCTTCAAGAGTCTTCACAACAAGCTTCTCCAGATATCTTGTGGTATGGTAATTTGTTGTTATGCTCCATAGGTAGTATAAGTAAATGATGTAATGTAGCATTGGTAATGTTAACATTTAGTTATATTTTTAATATAAGGAAGTTATTACAAATATGCAATAAGGAAATTATGCTAAATATGGAACTATTCTACTAGAAATAAGAATTGGAGAAATGACTGAACATGTCAATGAAGTTTTACAGAGACGATTAGTTTGAAATTTGTTTCCGAAAGAAAATATTGTTGCTAAGCTTGTAGGTACTTTTAAAATAATTGACAACCACAATGAAGAAAAGCAGCAAGTGTGAAAATATCCTACTTTGTTCGGCTGGGGTATTAGCTACAATAAAAAGATTCGATAAAGGTCCTTGACTTTGAATCAGAAAATGAAATTGAACAATATTTGATAACCCCTTGCCAAGAAAGGTAGTTAGTGTGCAAATTTTCACTGCCTTCGGCTGGAGTTGTAGGTACAACAAAAAGTGTTAAAGGGCATGAGTTTGTATCAGAATATGAAATTCACGAACAATTGATAACCCCTAACCAAAAAAGGCAGTTAGTGTGTACATTTTCACTCCCTTTGGCCGAAGTCGTAGGTACAACAAAAAGCCTCAATAAAGGGCCACAAGTTTGTATCAGAATATGAAATTCACAAACAATTCACAACCCCAGCCAAGAAAGGCAGCAAGTGTGCACTTTTTTACTGACTTTGGCTGGGGTACTTGTTACAACAAAAGGGCTCGATGAAGGGCTTGTAGTTTGAATACGAATATGAAATAGAATAGTTGATAACCATAGTCAAGAAAGGCAGCAAGTAGGTGTGTGTACGTGTAGATAATGTGTTGATTGAGTGGAACATGAATAATGTAAAATCGAAGAAAGGCTGTAAGTGTGCAAATTAGCCACTGCTATTCATGCGTAGTAGTTTGCAAGAAGGTTCAGTAAAGGGCCTGCACTTTGAACTAGAATAACAAAGAGAAGATTTGATAACCATAGACTATACTAGCTCTTTTTTTAATATTGGAAGACTTTTGTTAAGCTCTTTTTCATACATGAACAGCAGGAAGTGTGAAAATTACCCATTGCCATTCATGAGTAATAGTTACCAAGAAGGCTTAATAAAGGGCCTGCACTTTGAATTTGTATTACAAGAAGGATAATTGATAACCCCAGCCAAGAAAGGCAGCAAGAGTTCAAATTTCCTACTGCCTTCGGCCGGGTTAGTTGATAGAATAAAAAGGGCTTGATAAAGGGACTGCAGTTTGAATAGGAATATGAAATTGAACAATAGTTCATAGCCCCTGCGAAGAAATGTAGTAAGTGCGCAAATTTCCCACTTCCTTCTGGCAGTGCAGTATCTACATGAAAAAGGCTTGATAAAGGGCCTTGACTTTGAATCAGAATATGAAATTGAACAATAATTGATAATCCCAGTCAAGAAAAGCAGTAAGGGGCACATTAGGATGGCGGGTGGAAAACGTCCACGACCGCCATGGTGGCGGAAATCTACCGCCCGCCATGACCGCGGAAATACCGGCATGCGAATTAGTAACAACCGCCAAAAAAATCCGACCGCGGCGGTAGCTGCCGAAATGAAACCGCCCGACACGTGCGGTGATGGCAAAACTCCGACCGCGGTGGGCGGAAATGCAGCGGATAATACAAAACCGTCCACAGGTCCATCGGAGATACCGCACGAGCAATTAGGACAATGCCGAGGGTGTCCCGGTCGGGACCGCTGTTACCGACCGCCACGGACGCACCCAGGAGTGAATCGAAGAAATGGCGGCCAGGCAGCAGCGAAGCCACCGCACCGGACAAACATAATAAACATGGCGGACGATGTGAAAAGACCGCAGTGATGCCCAAAACTGCATAAACAAAGTAGCCCTGCACCCAAAACATACAACACATACACAGAAACACAAAATAATATAATAATACACTGAACCACTCCCACAACACTAATGACCACCTAAATCCGTTTGGACACACCCACACAGCAGAGTATAAAGCCACCCCCTGCACTGACCACAATCCATTGCTACACTCCAGAAGACAAGGCATACACCACATCTGACAGGAGAGGCAAAACAGCACAGCACACCCATCCATCCATCCACCAACCACCACCACAACAACCACCATCACTAACAAACACCACCACACAACACCCCACACACATCATCACCACACCCGTGCAACCAGACACCACTGCACACACACACACCTCAACCCCCCACACCATGACTGCACAAAAAATGCCAAAATTCACTGAGAGTGAGTTGACAGTCATGGTCGATGAGATTGTAAGAGTAGAGCCGCAAATATTTGGTAGCCTGGTCCAACAGACACCATTAGCCACCAGGACACAAATGTGGCAAAGGATAGTCCAAAGGGTGAATGCGGTAGGGGCCACCCCAATATCAAAGAAGGAGATCCAGAAGCGGTGGAATGATCTCAAGAGGGTGGTCAAGGAGAAGAGGAGCAAGAACTGGACGCTGGCAAACGTGACTGGCAGTGGCCCTCCCCTCCCACTAAAGACATTCACACCATGGGAGGAGAAGGTGCTTGCCATCCTGCTACCGGAGAGTTTCACAGGAGTAGCCGGGGGAGTGGAGGCTGGTAAGTACAGACAAATGTCCCACACCACAATGACAAGTACCTCCTTGCAATACCCAAACACCATTGTAATGTCCATCCCCACCCAACATGTAGCCAGCCACCCTGCATAGGAGGCCTACATGGCCGAGTGAGGTCTGTACAACAACTCACACCATACCCCCTGTATGAAAGCTGAACATCATGGAGGACTCCCCCACCCAAGCAGCATGTGTCAGCCATTGCACTGTTTAACAAACAGACTTACAGCTTGCCAGCCATCTTCACTCAAAGGGTGTTGGAGGGAGGGAGGCCTGCACTACAACTCCCACCATTCCCCCTGGCCCACACCCCAGCATCATGGAGGACTCCCCCACCCAAGCAGCATGTGTCAGCCATTGCACTGTTTGACAAACAGACTTACAGGTTGGTAGCCATCCTCACTCAAAGGGTGTTGGAGGGAGGGAGGCCTGCACTACAACTCCCACCATTCCCCCTGGCCCACACCCCAGCATCATGGAGGACTCCCCCACCCAAGCAGCATGTGTCAGCCATTGCACTGTTTGACAAACAGACTTACAGGTTGGTAGCCATCTTCACTCAAAGGGTGTTGGAGGGAGGGAGGCCTGCACTACTACTCCCACCATTCCCCCTGGCCCACACCCCAGCATCATGGAGGACTCCCCCACCCAGCAGCATGTGTCAGCCATTACACTGTTTGACAAACAGACTTACAGGTTGGTAGCCATCTTCACTCAAAGGGTGTTGGAGGGAGGGAGGCCTGCACTACAACTCCCACCATTCCCACTGGCCCACACCCCAGCATCATGGACTCCCCCACCCAATCAGCATGTGTCAGCCATTGCACTGTTTAACAAACAGACTTACAGGTTGCCAGCCATCTTCACTCAAAGGGTGTTGGAGGGAGGGAGGGAGGGAGGCCTGCACTACTACTCCCACCATTCCCCCTGGCCCACACCCCAGCATCATGGAGGACTCCCCCACCCAAGCAGCATGTGTCAGCCATTGCACTGTTTAACAAACAGACTTACAGGTTGCCAGCCATCTTCACTCAAAGGGTGTTGGAGGGAGGGAGGGAGGGAGGCCTGCACTACTACTCCCACCATTCCCCCTGGCCCACACCCCAGCATCATGGCGGACTCCCCCACCCAGCAGCATGTTTCAGCTATTACACTGTTTGACAAACAGACTTACAGGTTGGTAGCCATCTTCACTCAAACGGTGTTGGAGGGAGGGAGGCCTGCACTACAACTCCCACCATTCCCCGTGGCCCACACCCCAGCATCATGGACTCCCCCACCCAATCAGCATGTGTCAGCCATTGCACTGTTTGACAAACAGACTTACAGGTTGGTAGCCATCCTCACTCAAAGGGTGTTGGAGGGAGGGAGGCCTGCACTACAACTCCCACCATTCCCCCTGGCCCACACCCCAGCATCATGGAGGACTCCCCCACCCAAGCAGCATGTGTCAGCCATTGCACTGTTTGACAAACAGACTTACAGGTTGGTAGCCATCTTCACTTAAAGGGTGTTGGAGGGAGGGAGGCCTGCACTACTACTCCCACCATTCCCCCTGGCCCACACCCCAGCATCATGGAGGACTCCCCCACCCAGCAGCATGTGTCAGCCATTGCCTCCTGCACAGCGACTTAACAGGTACGTTTCTACAGTAAATCCGCACGAAGTGTGTGTGTGTGACCTGCATCCAGTTAAGCTACAACAATCCAAATTAAAGCATTGACAATCAATATGTATGACTCCATGACGTCCCCCAGCACTATTAAATGTTACACAATGTTGCCATCATAACTACAACTGATGACTGCACATGTAAGTAGTGTACAGACAGATGAAGATACGCAGATGACACAAACACTAACCACTCCCCATCTACTCCACAGGCGACGAACATCTCACTGCTGAGGACAACACCAACGACCAGCAGAGCCAGTCTCCACCCCTGGCCCATGGACTCTCTGAAGCAGACTCCCAGGACAGTATGGATGATGAGCTCCGGGCCGGCCCATCAGGTGTTCCACAGACCCAGAGGTCCCATGACCCCATCCTCCCCACCTCCACCTCTGCTGCCACTACAACGCAGCAGACCCCTGCAGCCACGGCCTCTACCACCACAGCCACCACCGCCACAGCCACCAACACCACCAGGTCCACCGGTACCACCTGCAGCAACCTCCCTGTCCCCAGGGACGACCGACCCACACCAACAGCTGTGGAGGGCAGGGAGAGAGTGCGTGGTCCCCAAGTGGTGAGGGAAGAGGTCCGTGGCGGCAGAACAAGTGGGAGGCCCAGGGTCAACACCAGACCTCGGGAGGAGTGGACACCATCCCTGGACCACTTCAACAGAGTTGTGGAGGCCTACCAATAGGTCCAGGGACAAAGTGGCCGGTCGGAAGATTTCATGAGGGAGCTCGTCCTGCTGATGAGGTCCATCGATAACCATCTGGGACAGGTGGTGGACCTCATGGGCCAGCAAGTGGCGTCGCAGAGGGAAAGGCCTGTGTCCCAACCACCACCTCCGTCCTCTCTTGTTGTGCCGCAGGATGACAGTGATCCATCCTCCCCTGCGCCAACAGAGAGGGACGAGTCCACTGACGTCGCTGGCCAATCAGCAGGCCCCCCACCCAAAAGATCTAGGGGGCATCCTAAGAAGAGCCTGGGAGTCTCAGGAGGCAATGCACCTACCACAAGCCAGTCACGGAGCCAGCCGTGAAGACCACCCTCTTCCCAACTGCATTCACACTTTGGACTATCCTTGCCCACATTGCCCTGGCAATGGCATCTCACTGTTGGACTGGGTCACCACATCCCTGTGGACTCTACTCTTACAACTCATTGAACTGGACTGTGAACTCACTGCTCATTCCACACCTTCCTGTAAATATCACTGCACCAATCACATGTTCACTCCATAAATTAAATACTTGATGCACAATATTTTGTGTTGTGATTTTTATAGTGCAGTATGTAGATATTCCAGATGTCCATGATGTGTATCAATGATGTACAGTATGCAGGACAGGGACCCTCTGTAGCACCTAGGGAGACACAACAGAACAACAGTCACTGGTGTCAATGTGGCAACACACAGATTACAGCACACAAAATAACCTAAACCACACAGCCAAATTACACAATGTCTAGCAAATGTGCAGAAATACAGTCCCATACACATCTCGGCACAGAACTTCCATTTCTCTAACTGCACACATGGGTGACAGTACATGTAGCCATTGGTCACTGCCACGCATAGCCATTCAGAACAAGAACAACATCAGACAATGTTCACATAGTACCTAGTCACCCACCTTCAAGTGAAGTAGCAGTCGATGAGCTGTTGGCGCTGATCAACTCCTTCCTCCTCTCCACTGTCCTCATCACTGGATTCTGGTCCCTGAGCAGGTTGTGGCCTTGGGTCATCACCATCATCCAGGAGCAGGGGGACCCTCCTATGGATGGCCAGGTTGTGCAGCATACAGCATGCCACAAAGATCTGGCACACCTTCACAGTGCGCCTCCGGTCTTGTCAAGGCACCGGAACCTTGACTTAAGCAGTCCGAAAGTCCGCTCAATCACCCGTCGGGTCCTGCCATGGGCATCATTGTAGCGGATGTCTGCGGGTGTCTGGGGATTCCGTAGTGGGCTCAACAGCCATGGGCGACTGGGATATGCTGAGTCACCTGTGAAAGGAAAACACACATTGCAATGTTGTACAGCCAGAGTGCAGCAAGTGACACACAGCACGCCATTGCAGTAGTGTAACTCACCCACAATCCATGCACGTTCGGGATGCAGATTCTCCATCATCCGTGGCACCATGCTGTTCCTCATGATGTACAAATCATGGGCTGAACCGGGAAACTTAGCACACACATGTGAAATTGTCATGTCTGCAAGGCACACCACCTGCACATTCATGGAGTGGTAGTGTTTCCGATTACGATAAATGTGCTCCGTCGCATGCGGTGGCAACAGAGCTACATGTGTGCCATCGATGGCACCGACCACATGTGGGATGCCCCCAAGGGCATAGAAGTCACCCTTCACAGCAGCCAATTCACGTCCCCTGGGGAAATGTATGTATTGATTGCGAAATAGCATCATAGCCGCAAGAACGTCTCTCAGCACCATGCTGAACATTGGCTGCGACATCCCCCCAGCGTTGGCCACGGTCTCCTGGGAGGAACCAGTCGCAAAAAAGTGGAGTGCCGCCATCACCTTGTAGGTGGGTGTGAATGCCGTAGGATAATGACGGCGAGGCTGCAGGTGGGGCTCCAATAGATCACACACGATCTTCAGTGTATCTCTGTCAAGCCTGAATTTTCGGATGATTGCCTCATCCTCCATGTCCTGCAGCACTGTCAGGTGACGGAGTAGATTTGACCTCCTCCTAGTCAAGGAGTGAAAATAAATTGTTAATGACAAGCAACATGTGATGAGCATGGCACAGAGCATAAATGATGTAATGTGAAACTAAGGAGTACCAGAGAGATGCATGGCACTTCAGGTGACTTGGCTGGCCAATAGCTACACACAGAGGGCATGCCTCTCCAGTGACAATACTCAAGTGCCACAAACACATCTGGGACAGTGGAAGTTGAAACAATGGGAGAACGAATCACATGTGCATACAAGGTGCAGCAAGAGCCACCATTTTATGTTGAATCGCCATGTCTATCATACCCATCTGGTGTACCTGCCACACCTCAAAGCATCATGTGACGTCGGTACACATTCATCAACACAATGATCACAGTAGCAGGGCCACATCCGGTTGTGTGCATGAGCAGTTGTGAAAGCAGAAGCCTTGTCCGATACAATCATGGGCGTCCGCAGAAATGTTTCTAGGGGGGGCAACATTTTACTTCATCACCATCCTCAGACATGATTAAGCACAACTATTAAATAAAGTAGCATCACAAACACACAATGCACCTCCTCTCAAGTTTTGCATACCCAACTGAAACCCTGACCCACAACACATACCATTGCATTACATTACTCTATGTACCTATGTACCTATATTACACAGAGCCCAAGATGTACTTTCTCACAATTCGGCATCTTCCCCAATTATATAAACAATTTATCATACCAACACTGAGCAGCGCCGATTGTGACAGTAAGGTGACTCGTTTTTTACTTTTGTTGTGAGCCCTGCAGGATGCTCGGCCTGGTCAGGCCTGGTCAGAAACGGTCGCTCCATTCGCAGCTCACCCCTCCCTGCCTTGCTGCCTGGTATCGCTGTTACCCTGCCTTGCTGCCTGGTAATGTTATTATCTCCTGCTTTGCTTTGCTTGTGGATTGTGCTAGCTATTTGCGCCATTGGTGTGGTGTGTGCCGAAGACCTGCATTGTGTACCATTGTTTTGCTCTTGTGACCGCGAGCTCCTCTGTGCCTGATATCGCCCAGCATTATTTTGCCAGCTTGTTGTGCCCTTAGCCCGTCCCTGCCGCTGCTCCCCCACGGCCCCACCCCCGTTCCCTCCAGCTTCAACAGAACCTCCGCCCTTGACACCCCGCTCCCACCTCCCAGCTGCTCCTCCCTCGCTCCACCCCCCACCACTTAAGACTGAGTCACCTACGCGCAGCGGGCACGCCCTATGCGCGCCCAAGGTGCGCCAAAGGTAAGCCCCTCTATGCACGTCCCCACCCAGACCGCGCCCAGCGCCAGAGCCCCTGGCCCCCGCAAAATCCACTCCACCCGCCGAACATACGTCGCCGCATCCCTCTTTGCACTCAACACCGGCCGTCTCCCCAACTGCCACCAAGCCGCCCCAGGACGCACCCATGGACCCTTCACCTGCCAATCCTGCAACTTCACCTGCATCAGGACCCACACTACATCCATAAATGCCAAACTGATCTCCGACAATAACCACCTGAAGTGACTCCTGCACAACACCCGCTTGGTCCACGCACACGCCATTGAACTATGGAACCCACTAGACACCACAACGCTGGACGTTGCTTTACTAACAGAAACCTGGATGAACGCCTCATCAGCGCCCAACATCGCCATAGCCATCCCGGACGGTGACAAGATCATCCGAAATGACCGCATCAACAAATCTGGAGGAGGCATCGCCATCGTCCACAAGAACGCCATCCACGTCACAACCAGCTCCGACGACACCCTCACAGCCTCCAAACACCTTCACTTCCAGATACACACCGACCCCAAGACCACACTTAGAGGCACCATCATCTACAGACCACCAGGACCCCGCACACAATCCAGCAAAGACATCACTGACTTTATCAGCCCACACGCCCTCCCCTCCGATAACTACATTCTCATAGGGGACCTCAACCACCACCTGGAAAAGAAAACGACACCAACACCACTACCCTTCTGGACAACCTCGCCAATCTCGGACTCAAACAACTGGTAAACACCCCCACCCACTACGCTGGACACACGCTTGACCCGATCTTCTCCTCCAGCAAGCACGTCTCCTTCAATCATGCCACAGGACTCCACTGGACGGACCACAGCTGCGTCCTCTTCAACTTCAAGAACACCCCGAGCCACCACCACCCACAACAAGTCCCCCGCAGATACTGGACCAAAATTACCACCGACCAGCTCACCACATCGCTAAACCAAAAGCCTCCCGCCAAATCATTGGACCCAAAACAAGGAGCCATCAATTTAGCACAATGGATCACCCACTGTGCTGACGAAGTAGCACCCTTGAAAAACCATCACAACAAACCAGGTAGCAAAAAAGCCACCTGGTTCAATGACGACCTCAAGAACTATAAAAAGAACTGCCGCACCCTCGAGAAAGCCTGGCTAAAAAAAAAATTCACAGACAACATGACCGCCCTCAAGGACGCCACCCGCAAACACCACCAGCTGATCTTATCCAACAAGAAATCAGCATTCAAGGATCGACTGGACAACAACGCCCGCAACAGCAAGGAACTCTTCAACATCGTCAAATAGCTTACCAACCCCAGCGCCGGCACCAACGACATCACTCCCTCTCAAGACCTCTGCGACTCTCTAGCCTCGTTCTTCCACAGCAAAATTGCTGACATACATAATAGCTTCGGTGAACAGTCCACCCCCCGTTACCACCGAACTGAAGCCCCCCACCACCACCCTTTGCACCTGGAACCCGATCAGCACTGAAGACACCATCCGCTTCATGAACTCCATTCACTCTGGATCACCAACCGACCCATGCCCCCACCAGATCTTCTACGAGGCCGACTCCATCATCGCACCCCATCTCACGGATATCATGAACTGCTCCCTCAACTCCGCTACCTTCCCGGTAAGCTGGAAACATGCCGAACTCAGTGCCCTCCTGCAGAAACGTACAGCAGACCCCACCAAACTGAAGAACTACCGCCCCATCTGGCTCCTCCCTTTTCCTGCAATAGTCATAGTAAAGACCGACAACAGTCAGCTTGCCGCCGTCCTCGAGTCTAACGGCTCCCTCGACCCCTCACACTCCGGATTCTGAGCCAAACACAGCACAGAGACCTCCCTCATCGCAGCCACAGACGGCATCCGAACAGTACTCGACAACGGGGAAACAGCTGACCTCATCGTCCTGGACCTCTCCACAGCGTTTGGCACGGTCTGTCATGGCACCCTTGTACAACGCCTCAGCAACGTTGGGATACAAGGAAAAGCATTGGATTGAATTATCTCGTTCCTCGCCGGAAGAACCCAGAGAGTCCGCCGCCCCCTTTTCAGTTCAGAGGCCACCAAAGTCATCTGCGGTGTAACACAAGGATCATTGCTCAGCCCCACCCTCTTCAACGTCTACATGAGCTCCCTCGCATCCATCGCACGCCACCACAACCTCAACATCATCTCCTACGCTGACGACACACAGCTGATCCTCTCCCTCACCAAAGACCCAAACACCGCCAATACCAACCTACACGAAGGGATGAAAGACGTAGCCGAGTGGATGAAGGACAGTCGCGTAAAACTGAATTCAGACAAGACGGAAGTCCTCATCCTAGGATCATCCCCCTCTGCATGGGACGACTCAAGGTGTCCACCGGCCCTGGCCAGCGCACCCTTACCAACGGACCATGCTTGCAACCTGGTATTCATTCTAGACTCCTCCCTCTCGATGACCAGACAAGTCAACCCCATCTCATCATCATGCTGAAACATCATAGGTATGCTCAATAAAAACTTCTGATGGATCCCCACTGAAACAAGAAAGACGGTCACCCAAGCACTTGTCACAAGCCGACTGGACAATGGGAACACCCTCTACGCGGGAACCACAGCCAGATTACAGTAAAACTACAACACATTCTGAACGCCTCCGCCCGACTCATCCTAGACATACCCCGCCACAATCACATCTCCGGTCACCTGAGAGACCTTCACTGGCTCCCCGTCAACAATAGAATAACGTTCCGCCTCCTCACCCACGCACACAAAGCCCTTTGCGACCTAGGACCCAAATACCTCAACACGCGCTTGACCTTTTACACCCCCACCCGCCAACTACGATCATCTAATCAATCCCTCGCCGCAATTCCACGCATCTGAAGAGCCACCATGGGCGGAAGATCATTCTCCTACTTAGCGGCAAATACCTGGAATTCTCTCCCCACCCACCTCCACCTCACACAGAACCACCTCTCCTTCAGGAAACAACTCTAAACCTGCCTATTTGATAAGTAGCGACCCCCCCCTCCCCTCAAACGCCTTGCGACCCTCTTGTTGAGTAGTGCAGCATACATATTTTGACTTGACTTGACTTTCATTAACGCAGGGGCAGGGCTCACTTCACACCTAAGGCCACTTCAAGCATCTGCAATTATCATGCAGATGCAGCGATTAGGATAAGAGAGTTGCTGATCACGGCCACAAAACCAGCCCTGGCCAGTCTGCCAGCCCTGCAAGGAATCCGGAGGGTCATATTTCACTTTCAGCCAATGGCAGCATGGCCCAGGAGAGGGAGGCCCACCTCGGGCCTTGTAGCTGCACCTCGACTGAACACCCCAAGGGAGGGTGCTGCCCACAGGACGGACTTGTGATCCAGGGGGGGGGGGGCAAGTGCCCCTCCTTGCCCCCCCCTGCGGACGCACATGGATACAATGCAGTGACAACATCCAGGTGAAGGTCTGAAATGAGCCACAACACATTACCTGTCACTACACCATTTACACCAGCTGGAGTCTGTCAATCATCAACATCCATGAAATTCCACTATAATATGGATAAACAATAGGGCAAAGTGTCTGACACTGAACGTGAGTCCACCTGTGGATGACCTGGCTGTGTGGCATCGTGTGTACAATGATGTGCCCTTCACCATGTTGATGCTGGGTGCTGATACAGTGACCCTGATTGTGATACACAGCAATGTGTACGACCATGGCGGAACCTACCGCTGGCGGGGTGACCTCAGCACCACCCCCTTCAGGTGTGTGTCAGCCATTGGCATATGGACGTGTGCATATGGCGCCGGTATGCTCCGCCGCATAAATCGCGGAACCTACCGCAGGTGGCCGGCGGGGTGACCCCAGCACCACCCCCTTCAGGTGTGTGTCAGCCATTGGCATATGGACGTGTGCATATGGCGCCGGTATGCTCCGCCGCATGAATCGCGGAACCTACCGCCGGTGACCGGCGGGGTGACCCCAGCACCACCCCCTTCAGGTGTGTGTCAGCCATTGGCATATGGACTTGTGCATATGGCGCCGGTATGCTCCGCCGCATGAATCGCGGAACCTACCGCCGGTGGCCGGCGGGGTGACCCCAGCACCACCCCCTTCAGGTGTGTGTCAGCCATTGGCATATGGACGTGTGCATATGGCGCCGGTATGCTCCGCCGCATGAATCGCGGAACCTACCGCCGGTGGCCCGCGGGGTGACCCCAGCACCACCCCCTTCAGGTGTGTGTCAGCCATTGGCATATGGACGTGTGCATATGGCGCCGGTATGCTCCGCCGCATGAATTGCGGAACCTACCGCCGGTGGCCGGCGGGGTGACCCCAGCACCACCCCCTTCAGGTGTGTGTCAGCCATTGGCATATGGACGTGTGCATATGGCGCCGGTATGCTCCGCCGCATGAATCGCGGAACCTACCGCCGGTGGCCAGCGGGGTGACCCCAGCACCACCCCCTTCAGGTGTGTGTCAGCCATTGGCATATGGACGTGTACATATGGCGCCGGTATGCTCCGCCGCATGAATCGCGGACCCTACCGCCGGTGCCGTGGAGCATTGCATCCAGCCAATGGCATCGATGATGGCGTTGCCATGATGCAGATTTGAAAGTCGCGGGAGGGGTGCTCCACTACCACGGAGGCGGTCATTGGATACTTCTAAATGATGCACCATCGCAGAAGCGCACTCCGGGCCCCGGCGGTGCATCACCGCCGTGGAGCATTGCATCCAGCCAATGGCATCGATGATGGCGTTGCCATGATGCAGATTTGAAAGTCGCGGGAGGGGTGCTCCGCTACCGCGGAGGCGGTCATTGGATACTTCTAAATGATGCACCATCGCGGAAGCGCACTCCGGGCCCCGGCGGTGCATCACCGCCGTGGAGCATTGCATCCAGCCAATGGCATCGATGATGGCGTTGCCATGATGCAGATTTGAAAGTCGCGGGAGGGGTGCTCCGCTACCGCGGAGGCGGTCATTGGATACTTTTGAATGAGGCAGACCCGGACAACAAATTGAAGCAGCTTTCGGCCTTCCTAACGACCACAGGGGGCTATAAATCTGTGGGAGTGAGGCTCACATTTCCACTGCTCCAAGAGCCTGCTGCCTGCGACTATCTCCTGCTGCCTGCGACTATCTCCTGCTGCCTGAGACTATCTCCTGCTGCCTGAGACCCTGTCCTGCTGCCTGAGACCATGTCCTGCTGCCTGAGACCCCTGTCCTGCTGCCTGGGACCCTGTCCTGCTGCCTGAGACCCTGTCCTGCTGCCTGACCCTGTCCTGCTGCCTGGGACCCTGTCCTGCTGCCTGAGACCCTGTCCTGCTGCCTGAGACCCTGTCCTGCTGCCTGAGACCCTGTCCTGCTGCCTGGGACCCTGTCCTGCTGCCTGGAACCCCTCACAACTCACTTCCACCACAGGTCTGCCATATCCACAGTGATGTCAAGAACAGAGAAGGTCCGTGCCACTCCATTCACGAGTGAGGAGCTGGATGTCCTTGTGGACGGGGTGCTGGCACAGTACCCACGGCTGTTTGGTGGTCCCAATGTTGTGGTAAGTCACCATGAAGGGAGCTGCAGGGCAGGGTGGTGTCAGACGTGTAGTCGTGATGCTGCAGTACATGCTTGGGGATGTGGTGTGATGGCTTACACTGACAGACAGGCTGTTTCCTGCTCGCAGTAGTGTGTGTGTTGCACTGAGAGTCTCACCTGGGCCTGTACTCGTATGTGTGAGTGGGGGGTGTTACATTGCCGCCCATACAGAACCAAGGGTTGTTAGCCTTTTAGATGCGAGGACAGTGAACGCTTGTGAGGGAATTTAAGGGTGCCCCTGTAGTCAGAGTCGGTGTGAGCCACAGAGTGGGTTCAGTGGCAGCATACCCAAAAGTAGAACATCAGCAAACTTACCTGCTACAGTTGCTTCACACTCATTAGTGGATATACCCCATGGTGGCCTGTGCAATTTCTGCTTTACACACTGCTGTAGATGCATTTGTGTTGAGGCATTATGCCTTTGTGTGCATATCATGGAGACTAGGGACCACAATGTGTGCATGCATACACCAATATTTATGCCATGCAGAGGGTACGCACTGTTCTGGAGGGAGGGAGGTCACTGTGAGTCAGAGCTGTAATGATAGATGCTGGCATCTTACATTGTGTCATTTTTGTATTGCCCTTCTTTACTCTCATGCCTGCAGCTCAAGGTGCACCAACGTAAGGCCGTGTGGAGGGCCATTGCAGCAAAGGTGCGAGCCCTGGGGGTATCAAACAGACGACACACACACTGTCACAAGAGGTGGGACGACATCAGCCGACTGGCAAAGCAAGTGGCAGAGATGACCTTGGGTATGCTACCACGCACAGGACGTTTGGCACGTCGCACCATGACTCCGCTGATGGCACGCATACTGGCAGTGACCAATCCAGACCTGGATGCACGTCTGAAGGGGCACCAGCAGCAAGACAGAGAAGGTGAGTATCTGGGGAGGGAGAGTTTGTCTGGGAGTGGATGCATATGTACAGGGCCTGTGCCAGCGGTGACACATGTGATGTGCGTGTGTTGGCATGCTGTGTCATCTGATGTGAGTGGCGACTGTGATGTGTGCCTGTATGAGGCATAGAGCCACCATGGCCTTACTGTTCTGCCCATGCATTCAGTTCTCAGTCCTTGACAGATTTTATGTGTCCACATGGTCTCTCTAGTCTGTGATGGTGTGGGGAGTCTATAATGTGCCGAACTGCAGTGTCCATTTGATGAGTCTCACACCATGTCTGTGTACTTTGCATGCATCCATGATGTTTGAGTCCCACTCATCCGACGATTATGTGTAGCCTGATTGCCACATGGTGTTTGATATGGGCTAGTTGGCATTGTGGCATGTGTAGTCAATACGTGTGTGTGTGGTCCCCTCTGATTCCCTGTAGGGGTGTGAGTGGTGATGTGTGTTGTGGCTGCATCATGTCCATGGGGATGGTCAATGTGGGCTGGGGGAAGACCATCAATGGGCAGGGTGTGGTGCTGTGTGGCATCGACATGCCGCACTCAAGGAAGATTGTCTGCATGACAGGCACTGTTGTGGTCTATATCTTGTGAAGATGCACAGTGTTTGCAGGGTGTGTTGGTTCTCTTGTAGCTGTAGGCCTCTACTACGCATGATTGATCTGCTATGGTGTGCACAGATGATGACACTCACACACACCTGTTTGTCTCACTAATGCAGATTTGCAAGACAACACAGCAGTACATGATCCTGAGACAAGTGTTTGCGAGACCAGCACGACAGCGACAGCGGAGGCAAGTGAGACTGAGCCAAGTGACACTGACAACACCAGCGCTCCTGAGGGTGACCGGAGTATGCATGAGGAATCTGTCGCTGAGACCCAAAGTACCACTTCATCCGATGCCGGCGGGGATGCATCCCTGTCTGCAAGCACAGGGGATGTGGAGTGTGCCACGACATCTGACACCCAGCGGCCAGTGCCCAGCCTCCCATCCACTTCCTCTGGTGCTGCCCGTATCCGTGTAACTAAGAGGGGACATGTGACATTCACACATGGCACCGCTACCCCTGCACCTGTTCCCCCTGCTGCCCTCAGTGCAGAGTGCGTAGAGCTCCTGCGCCAAATTTGCGTGGGCCAGTCCGCCCTGCTCAATGCCTTCAGTGCCCACGATAACAAATTAGCACAGGTTCTGGCTTTCATGGAGGGCATACACTCTGACGTGGGTGGGCTACACCGCACAGTCCAGTCATTGTCAGCCACAGTCACAAAAGGCCTCCAACAGGCACATGGTCCCATTGCAGCTCAGGTGCCAGTGACGTACACACATTCAGGGGACACATCAGATGACATTGTCCACTTGGGACCTACATCTACTAAATGGTACAACACTAGGAGCACAGGTCACACACTGAGCAAACAATCCCATCTACAGTCTCCATCTCCGAATAAGAACAGGGCCCCCCCAAAGTGCACGGACAAGGGGAAGTCACAGAAAAGTAAGGCCACAGGATCATTGACCAAACAATCTGGCTCACATGCTGCAGAGGCATCACCAGATAATGACTCAGCGATGACCACAGAGGATGTGTGGCACGTCATGGCTACACCTGGGGAGAGCACAGGGACACAACCACCCACCACATCAACACCAAAAAAAAGGACATTGAGGCAGGTTGAGGAGGGCCCTGTTGGGACCAGGCCAATGGTTGAGGCAGGGAAGCCCAGTGTTGTGACCAGCCCTGGCAATGAGGGACAAGAGGGCACTGTGGACACCACCCCTGGGGTTAGTGGTAAGGAGATCACTGTGAGGGGTACACCTTCCGGAGAGGTTAGGGTGGTCCGGAGGCGTAGTCAGCCAAAGCGTGATGCAGGATCAGGCACATCACCTGAGGGAGTGCCAGTGTCTGCCCCTGATGTGGGACAGTTGGTGTGTGTGCCTATTCTGCCATCTCCACTTCCCATCAACCCCAAGACAGGCAAGCCATTTCATGTACCAAAAAAGTGGAAGGGCACCCCTCCAACCTCTCCCACCCACACTGTGTCAAGGGTGTGCATGACTCCACCTCCATGTGCCACGGTGCCACCTGGTCCACACAGCCCTCCGCCTTGCAGGCCCTCTGTTATTGCCACATCACATGGCCCTCTGTCACACCAGTCAAGCAGTCCTGCTGTCCATGACACGCAGCCAGATCACAGTCCGCATGACAGCCTGGAGTGAGTCCACAACACCCTCATACACTTGTTCCACACACAGGTGTGCTAGTCAGGACCATTGTTTGCAACCTGGGTGTGTTGCCAACCCTGTTGCTCTGCTGTGCTGTACTGTCCCCTGTGCAGCCTCTCATGTACTTGCTGTCTCCCCTGCCAAGGACTCTGGGCCTGTTGCTCTGCTGTGCTGTACTCTCCCCTGTGCAGCCTCTCATGTACTTGCTGTCTCCCCTGCCAAGGACTCTGGGCCTGTTGCTCTGATGTGCTGTACTGTCCCCTGTGCAGCCTCTCATGTACTTGCTGTCTCCCCTGCCAAGGACTCTGGGCCTGTTGCTCTGATGTGCTGTACTCTCCCCTGCCAAGGACTCTGAGCCTGTTGCTTTGATGTGCTGTACTCTCCCCTGCCAAGGACTCTGGGCCTGTTGCTCTGATGTGCTGTACTGTCCCCTGTGCAGACTCTCATGTACTTGCTGTCTCCCCTGCCAAGGACTCTGGGCCTGTTGCTCTGATGTGCTGTACTCTCCCCAGCCAAGGACTCTGGGCCTGTTGCTCTGATGTGCTGTACCATCCCCTGCCAAGGACTCTGGGCCTGTTGCTCTGATGTGCTGTACTCTCCCCTGCCAAGGACTCTGGGCCTGTTGCTCTGATGTGCTGTACTCTCCCCTGCCAAGGACTCTGGGCCTGTTGCTCTGATGTGCTGTACTGTCCCCTGTGCAGCCTCTCATGTACTTGCTGTCTCCCCTGCCAAGGACTCTGGGCCTGTTGCTCTGATGTGCTGTACTCTCCCCTGTGCAGCCTCACATGTACTTGCTGTCTCCCCTGCCAAGGACTCTGGGCCTGTTGCTCTGATGTGCTGTACTGTCCCCTGTGCAGCCTCTCATGTACTTGCTGTCTCCCCTGCCAAGGACTCTGGGCCTGTTGCTCTGATGTGCTGTACTCTCCCCTGCCAAGGACTCTGGGCCTGTTGCTCTGATGTGCTGTACTCTCCCCTGCCAAGGACTCAGGCCTGTTGCTCTGATGTGCTGTACTCTCCCCTGCCAAGGACTCTGGGCCTGTTGCTCTGATGTGCTGTACTCTCCCCTGCCAAGGACTCTGGGCCTGCTGCTCTGATGTGCTGTACTGTCCCCTGTGCAGCCTCTCATGTACTTGCTGTCTCCCCTGCCAAGGACTCTGGGCCTGTTGCTCTGATGTGCTGTACTCTCCCCTGTGCAGCCTCTCATGTACTTGCTGTCTCCCCTGCCAAGGACTCTGGGCCTGTTGCTCTGATGTGCTGTACTGTCCCCTGTGCAGCCTCTCATGTACTTGCTGTCTCCCCTGCCAAGGGCTCTGGGCCTGTTGCTCTGATGTGCTGTACTCTCCCCTGCCAAGGACTCTGGGCCTGTTGCTCTGATGTGCTGTACTCTCCCCTGCCAAGGACTCTTGGCCTGTTGCTCTGATGTGCTGTACTGTCCCCTGTGCAGCCTCTCATGTACTTGCTGTCTCCCCTGCCAAGGACTCTGGGCCTGTTGCTCTGATGTGCTGTACTCTCCCCTACCAAGGACTCTGGGCCTGTTGCTCTGATGTGCTGTACTCTCCCCTGCCAAGGACTCTGGGCCTGTTGCTCTGATGTGCTGTACTCTCCCCTGTGCAGCCTCTCATGTACTTGCTGTCTCCCCTGTCAGGGACTCTGGGCCTGTTGCTCTGATGTGCTGTACTGTCCCCTGTGCAGCCTCTCATGTACTTGCTATCTCCCCTGCCAAGGACTCTGGGCCTGTTGCTCTGATGTGCTGTACTCTCCCCTGTGCAGCCTCTCATGTACTTGCTGTCTCCCCTGCCAAGGACTCTGGGCCTGTTGCTCTGATGTGCTGTACTCTCCCCTGCCAAGGACTCTGGGCCTGTTGCTCTGATGTGCTGTACTCTCCCCTGCCAAGGACTCTGGGCCTGTTGCTTTGATGTGCTGTACTGTCCCCTGTGCAGCCTCTCATGTACTTGCTGTCTCCCCTGCCAAGGACTCTGGGCCTGTTGCTCTGATGTGCTGTACTCTCCCCTGTGCAGCCTCTCATGTACTTGCTGTCTCCCCTGCCAAGGAGTCTGGGCCTGTTGCTCTGATGTGCTGTACTGTCCCCTGTGCAGCCTCTCATGTACTTGCTGTCTCCCCTGCCAAGGACTCTGGGCCTGTTGCTCTGATGTGCTGTACTCTCCCCTGCCAAGGACTCTGGGCCTGTTGCTCTGATGTGCTGTACTCTCCCCTGCCAAGGACTCTGGGCCTGTTGCTCTGATGTGCTGTACTGTCCCCTGTGCAGCCTCTCAGGTACTTGCTGTCTCCCCTGCCAGGGACTCTGGGCCTGTTGCTCTGATGTGCTGTACTCTCCCCTGCCAAGGACTCTGGGCCTGTTGCTCTGATGTGCTGTACTCTCCCCTGCCAAGGACTCTGGGCCTGTTGCTCTGATATGCTGTACTCTCCCCTGCCAAGGACTCTGGGCCTGTTGCTCTGATGTGCTGTACTCTCCCCTGTGCAGCCTCTCATGTACTTGCTGTCTCCCCTGCCAAGGACTCTGGGCCTGTTGCTCTGATGTGCTGTACTGTCCCCTGTGCAGCCTCTCATGTACTTGCTGTCTCCCCTGCCAAGGACTCTGGGCCTGTTGCTCTGATGTGCTGTACTCTCCCCTGTGCAGCCTGTCATGTACTTGCTGTCTCCCCTGCCAAGGACTCTGGGCCTGTTGCTCTGATGTGCTGTACTGTCCCCTGTGCAGCCTCTCATGTACTTGCTGTCTCCCCTGCCAAGGACTCTGGGCCTGTTGCTCTGATGTGCTGTGCTGTCCCCTGTGCAGCCTCTCATGTACTTGCTGTCTCCCCTGCCAAGGACTCTGGGCCTGTTGCACTGATGTGCTGTACTCTCCCCTGCCAAGGACTCTGGGCCTGTTGCTCTGATGTGCTGTACTGTCCCCTGTGCAGCCTCTCATGTACTTGCTGTCTCCCCTGCCAAGGACTCTGGGCCTGTTGCTCTGATGTGCTGTACTTTCCCCTGCCAAGGACTCTGGGCCTGTTGCTCTGATGTGCTGTACTCTCCCCTGCCAAGGACTCTGGGCCTGTTGCTCTGATGTGCTGTACTCTCCCCTGCCAAGGACTCTGGGCCTGTTGCTCTGATGTGCTGTACTGTCCCCTGTGCAGCCTCTCATGTACTTGCTGTCTCCCCTGCCAAGGACTCTGGGCCTGTTGCTCTGATGTGCTGTACTCTCCCCTGTGCAGCCTCTCATGTACTTGCTGTCTCCCCTGCCAAGGACTCTGGGCCTGTTGCTCTGATGTGCTGTACTGTCCCCTGTGCAGCCTCTCATGTACGTGCTGTCTCCCCTGCCAAGGACTCTGGGCCTGTTGCTCTGATGTGCTGTACTCTCCCCTGCCAAGGACTCTGGGCCTGTTGCTCTGATGTGCTGTACTCTCCCCTGCCAAGGACTCTGGGCCTGTTGCTCTGATGTGCTGTACTCTCCCCTGCCAAGGACTCTGGGCCTGTTGCTCTGATGTGCTGTACTGTCCCCTGTGCAGCCTCTCATGTACTTGCTGTCTCCCCTGCCAAGGACTCTGGGCCTGTTGCTCTGATGTGCTGTACTCTCCCCTGCCAAGGACTCTGGGCCTGTTGCTCTGATGTGCTGTACTCTCCCCTGCCAAGGACTCTGGGCCTGTTGCTCTGATGTGCTGTACTGTCCCCTGTGCAGCCTCTCATGCACTTGCTGTCTCCCCTGCCAAGGACTCTGGGCCTGTTGCTCTGATGTGCTGTACTCTCCCCTGCCAAGGACTCTGGGCCTGCTGCTCTGATGTGCTGTACTGTCCCCTGTGCAGCCTCTCATGTACTTGCTGTCTCCCCTGCCAAGGACTCTGGGCCTGTTGCTCTGATGTGCTGTACTCTCCCCTGTGCAGCCTCTCATGTACTTGCTGTCTCCCCTGCCAAGGACTCTGGGCCTGTTGCTCTGATGTGCTGTACTGTCCCCTGTGCAGCCTCTCATGTACTTGCTGTCTCCCCTGCCAAGGACTCTGGGCCTGTTGCTCTGATGTGCTGTACTCTGCCCTGCCAAGGACTCTGGGCCTGTTGCTCTGATGTGCTGTACTCTCCCCTGCCAAGGACTCTTGGCCTGTTGCTCTGATGTGCTGTACTGTCCCCTGTGCAGCCTCTCATGTACTTGCTGTCTCCCCTGCCAAGGACTCTGGGCCTGTTGCTCTGATGTGCTGTACTCTCCCCTGCCAAGGACTCTGGGCCTGTTGCTCTGATGTGCTGTACTCTCCCCTGCCAGGGACTCTGGGCCTGTTGCTCTGATGTGCTGTACTCTCCCCTGTGCAGCCACTCATGTACTTGCTGTCTCCCCTGCCAAGGACTCCGGGCCTGTTGCTCTGATGTGCTGTACTCTCCCCTGCCAAGGACTCTGGGCCTGTTGCTCTGATGTGCTGTACTCTCCCCTGCCAAGGACTCTGGGCCTGTTGCTCTGATATGCTGTACTCTCCCCTGCCAAGGACTCTGGGCCTGTTGCTCTGATGTGCTGTACTCTCCCCTGTGCAGCCTCTCATGTACTTGCTGTCTCCCCTGCCAAGGACTCTGGGCCTGTTGCTCTGATGTGCTGTACTGTCCCCTGTGCAGCCTCTCATGTACTTGCTGTCTCCCCTGCCAAGGACTCTGGGCCTGTTGCTCTGATGTGCTGTACTCTCCCCTGTGCAGCCTCTCATGTACTTGCTGTCTCCCCTGCCAAGGACTCTGGGCCTGTTGCTCTGATGTGCTGTACTGTCCCCTGTGCAGCCTCTCATGTACTTGCTGTCTCCCCTGTCAAGGACTCTGGGCCTGTTGCTCTGATGTGCTGTGCTGTCCCCTGTGCAGCCTCTCATGTACTTGCTGTCTCCCCTGCCAAGGACTCTGGGCCTGTTGCTCTGATGTGCTGTACTCTCCCCTGCCAAGGACTCTGGGCCTGTTGCTCTGATGTGCTGTACTGTCCCCTGTGCATCCTCTCATGTTCTTGCTGTCTCCCCTGCCAAGGACTCTGGGCCTGTTGCTCTGATGTGCTGTACTCTCCCCTGCCAAGGACTCTGGGCCTGTTGCTCTGATGTGCTGTACTCTCCCCTGCCAAGGACTCTGGGCCTGTTGCTCTGATGTGCTGTACTCTCCCCTGCCAAGGACTCTGGGCCTGTTGCTCCGATGTGCTGTACTCTCCCCTGCCAAGGACTCTGGGCCTGTTGCTCTGATGCGCTGTACTGTCCCCTGTGCAGCCTCTCATGTACTTGCTGTCTCCCCTGCCAAGGACTCTGGGCCTGTTGCTCTGATGTGCTGTACTCTCCCCTGTGCAGCCTCTCATGTACTTGCTGTCTCCCCTGCCAAGGACTCTGGGCCTGTTGCTCTGATGTGCTGTACTCTCCCCTGCCAAGGACTCTGGGCCTGTTGCTCTGATGTGCTGTACTCTCCCCTGCCAAGGACTCTGGGCCTGTTGCTTTGATGTGCTGTACTGTCCCCTGTGCAGCCTCTCATGTACTTGCTGTCTCCCCTGCCAAGGACTCTGGGCCTGTTGCTCTGGTGTGCTGTACTCTCCCCTGTGCAGCCTCTCATGTACTTGCTGTCTCCCCTGCCAAGGACTCTGGGCCTGTTGCTCTGATGTGCTGTACTGTCCCCTGTGCAGCCTCTCATGTACTTGCTGTCTCCCCTGCCAAGGACTCTGGGCCTGTTGCTCTGATGTGCTGTACTCTCCCCTGCCAAGGACTCTGGGCCTGTTGCTCTGATGTGCTGTACTGTCCCCTGTGCAGCCTCTCATGTACTTGCTGTCTCCCCTGCCAGGGACTCTGGGCCTGTTGCTCTGATGTGCTGTACTCTCCCCTGCCAAGGACTCTGGGCCTGTTTCTCTGATGTGCTGTACTCTCCCCTGCCAAGGACTCTGGGCCTGTTGCTCTGATGTGCTGTACTGTCCCCTGTGCAGCCTCTCATGTACTTGCTGTCTCCCCTGCCAAGGACTCTGGGCCTGTTGCTCTGATGTGCTCTACTCTCCCCTGTGCAGCCTCTCATGTACTTGCTGTCTCCCCTGCCAAGGACTCTGGGCCTGTTGCTCTGATGTGCTGTACTGTCCCCTGTGCAGCCTCTCATGTACGTGCTGTCTCCCCTGCCAAGGACTGTGGGCCTGTTGCTCTGATGTGCTGTACTCTCCCCTGCCAAGGACTCTGGGCCTGTTGCTCTGATGTGCTGTACTCTCCCCTGCCAAGGACTCTGGGCCTGTTGCTCTGATGTGCTGTACTGTCCCCTGTGCAGCCTCTCATGTACTTGCTGTCTCCCCTGCCAAGGACTCTGGGCCTGTTGCTCTGATTTGCTGTACTCTCCCCTGCCAAGGACTCTGGGCCTGTTGCTCTGATGTGCTGTACTCTCCCCTGCCAAGGACTCTGGGCCTGTTGCTCTGATGTGCTGTACTGTCCCCTGTGCAGCCTCTCATGTACTTGCTGTCTCCCCTGCCAAGGACTCTGGGCCTGTTGCTCTGATGTGCTGTACTCTCCCCTGCCAAGGACTCTGGGCCTGCTGCTCTGATGTGCTGTACTGTCCCCTGTGCAGCCTCTCATGTACTTGCTGTCTCCCCTGCCAAGGACTCTGGGCCTGTTGCTCTGATGTGCTGTACTCTCCCCTGTGCAGCCTCTCATGTACTTGCTGTCTCCCCTGCCAAGGACTCTGGGCCTGTTGCTCTGATGTGCTGTACTGTCCCCTGTGCAGCCTCTCATGTACTTGCTGTCTCCCCTGCCAAGGACTCTGGGCCTGTTGCTCTGATGTGCTGTACTCTCCCCTGCCAAGGACTCTGGGCCTGTTGCTCTGATGTGCTGTACTCTCCCCTGCCAAGGACTCTTGGCCTGTTGCTCTGATGTGCTGTACTGTCCCCTGTGCAGCCTCTCATGTACTTGCTGTCTCCCCTGCCAAGGACTCTGGGCCTGTTGCTCTGATGTGCAGTACTCTCCCCTGCCAAGGACTCTGGGCCTGTTCCTCTGATGTGCTGTACTCTCCCCTGCCAAGGACTCTGGGCCTGTTGCTCTGATGTGCTGTACTCTCCCCTGTGCAGCCACTCATGTACTTGCTGTCTCCCCTGCCAAGGACTCTGGGCCTGTTGCTCTGATGTGCTGTACTGTCCCCTGTGGAGCCTCTCATGTACTTGCTGTCTCCCCTGCCAAGGACTCTGGGCCTGTTGCTCTGATGTGCTGTACTGTCCCCTGTGCAGCCTCTCATGTACTTGCTGTCTCCCCTGCCAAGGACTCTGGGCCTGTTGCTCTGATGTGCTGTACTCTCCCCTGCCAAGGACTCTGGGCCTGTTGCTCTGATGTGCTGTACTGTCCCCTGTGCAGCCTCTCATGCACTTGCTGTCTCCCCTGCCAAGGACTCTGGGCCTGTTGCTCTGATGTGCTGTACTCTCCCCTGCCAAGGACTCTGGGCCTGCTGCTCTGATGTGCTGTACTGTCCCCTGTGCAGCCTCTCATGTACTTGCTGTCTCCCCTGCCAAGGACTCTGGGCCTGTTGCTCTGATGTGCTGTACTCTCCCCTGTGCAGCCTCTCATGTACTTGCTGTCTCCCCTGCCAAGGACTCTGGGCCTGTTGCTCTGATGTGCTGTACTGTCCCCTGTGCAGCCTCTCATGTACTTGCTGTCTCCCCTGCCAAGGACTCTGGGCCTGTTGCTCTGATGTGCTGTACTCTGCCCTGCCAAGGACTCTGGGCCTGTTGCTCTGATATGCTGTACTCTCCCCTGCCAAGGACTCTGGGCCTGTTGCTCTGATGTGCTGTACTCTCCCCTGTGCAGCCTCTCATGTACTTGCTGTCTCCCCTGCCAAGGACTCTGGGCCTGTTGCTCTGATGTGCTGTACTGTCCCCTGTGCAGCCTCTCATGTACTTGCTGTCTCCCCTGCCAAGGACTCTGGGCCTGTTGCTCTGATGTGCTGTACTCTCCCCTGTGCAGCCTCTCATGTACTTGCTGTCTCCCCTGCCAAGGACTCTGGGCCTGTTGCTCTGATGTGCTGTACTGTCCCCTGTGCAGCCTCTCATGTACTTGCTGTCTCCCCTGTCAAGGACTCTGGGCCTGTTGCTCTGATGTGCTGTGCTGTCCCCTGTGCAGCCTCTCATGTACTTGCTGTCTCCCCTGCCAAGGACTCTGGGCCTGTTGCTCTGATGTGCTGTACTCTCCCCTGCCAAGGACTCTGGGCCTGTTGCTCTGATGTGCTGTACTGTCCCCTGTGCATCCTCTCATGTTCTTGCTGTCTCCCCTGCCAAGGACTCTGGGCCTGTTGCTCTGATGTGCTGTACTCTCCCCTGCCAAGGACTCTGGGCCTGTTGCTCTGATGTGCTGTACTCTCCCCTGCCAAGGACTCTGGGCCTGTTGCTCTGATGTGCTGTACTCTCCACTGCCAAGGACTCTGGGCCTGTTGCTCCGATGTGCTGTACTCTCCCCTGCCAAGGACTCTGGGCCTGTTGCTCTGATGCGCTGTACTGTCCCCTGTGCAGCCTCTCATGTACTTGCTGTCTCCCCTGCCAAGGACTCTGGGCCTGTTGCTCTGATGTGCTGTACTCTCCCCTGTGCAGCCTCTCATGTACTTGCTGTCTCCCCTGCCAAGGACTCTGGGCCTGTTGCTCTGATGTGCTGTACTCTCCCCTGCCAAGGACTCTGGGCCTGTTGCTCTGATGTGCTGTACTCTCCCCTGCCAAGGACTCTGGGCCTGTTGCTTTGATGTGCTGTACTGTCCCCTGTGCAGCCTCTCATGTACTTGCTGTCTCCCCTGCCAAGGACTCTGGGCCTGTTGCTCTGGTGTGCTGTACTCTCCCCTGTGCAGCCTCTCATGTACTTGCTGTCTCCCCTGCCAAGGACTCTGGGCCTGTTGCTCTGATGTGCTGTACTGTCCCCTGTGCAGCCTCTCATGTACTTGCTGTCTCCCCTGCCAAGGACTCTGGGCCTGTTGCTCTGATGTGCTGTACTCTCCCCTGCCAAGGACTCTGGGCCTGTTGCTCTGATGTGCTGTACTGTCCCCTGTGCAGCCTCTCATGTACTTGCTGTCTCCCCTGCCAGGGACTCTGGGCCTGTTGCTCTGATGTGCTGTACTCTCCCCTGCCAAGGACTCTGGGCCTGTTGCTCTGATGTGCTCTACTCTCCCCTGTGCAGCCTCTCATGTACTTGCTGTCTCCCCTGCCAAGGACTCTGGGCCTGTTGCTCTGATGTGCTGTACTGTCCCCTGTGCAGCCTCTCATGTACGTGCTGTCTCCCCTGCCAAGGACTGTGGGCCTGTTGCTCTGATGTGCTGTACTCTCCCCTGCCAAGGACTCTGGGCCTGTTGCTCTGATGTGCTGTACTCTCCCCTGCCAAGGACTCTGGGCCTGTTGCTCTGATGTGCTGTACTGTCCCCTGTGCAGCCTCTCATGTACTTGCTGTCTCCCCTGCCAAGGACTCTGGGCCTGTTGCTCTGATTTGCTGTACTCTCCCCTGCCAAGGACTCTGGGCCTGTTGCTCTGATGTGCTGTACTCTCCCCTGCCAAGGACTCTGGGCCTGTTGCTCTGATGTGCTGTACTGTCCCCTGTGCAGCCTCTCATGTACTTGCTGTCTCCCCTGCCAAGGACTCTGGGCCTGTTGCTCTGATGTGCTGTACTCTCCCCTGCCAAGGACTCTGGGCCTGCTGCTCTGATGTGCTGTACTGTCCCCTGTGCAGCCTCTCATGTACTTGCTGTCTCCCCTGCCAAGGACTCTGGGCCTGTTGCTCTGATGTGCTGTACTCTCCCCTGTGCAGCCTCTCATGTACTTGCTGTCTCCCCTGCCAAGGACTCTGGGCCTGTTGCTCTGATGTGCTGTACTGTCCCCTGTGCAGCCTCTCATGTACTTGCTGTCTCCCCTGCCAAGGACTCTGGGCCTGTTGCTCTGATGTGCTGTACTCTCCCCTGCCAAGGACTCTGGGCCTGTTGCTCTGATGTGCTGTACTCTCCCCTGCCAAGGACTCTTGGCCTGTTGCTCTGATGTGCTGTACTGTCCCCTGTGCAGCCTCTCATGTACTTGCTGTCTCCCCTGCCAAGGACTCTGGGCCTGTTGCTCTGATGTGCTGTACTGTCCCCTGTGGAGCCTCTCATGTACTTGCTGTCTCCCCTGCCAAGGACTCTGGGCCTGTTGCTCTGATGTGCTGTACTGTCCCCTGTGCAGCCTCTCATGTACTTGCTGTCTCCCCTGCCAAGGACTCTGGGCCTGTTGCTCTGATGTGCTGTACTCTCCCCTGCCAAGGACTCTGGGCCTGTTGCTCTGATGTGCTGTACTCTCCCCTGCCAAGGACTCTGGGCCTGTTGCTCTGATGTGCTGTACTGTCCCCTGTGCAGCCTCTCATGTACTTGCTGTTTCCCCTGCCAGGGACTCTGGGCCTGTTGCTCTGATGTGCTGTACTCTCCCCTGCCAAGGACTCTGGGCCTGTTGCTCTGATGTGCTGTACTCTCCCCTGCCAAGGACTCTGGGCCTGTTGCTCTGATATGCTGTACTCTCCCCTGCCAAGGACTCTGGGCCTGTTGCTCTGATGTGCTGTACTCTCCCCTGTGCAGCCTCTCATGTACTTGCTGTCTCCCCTGCCAAGGACTATGGGCCTGTTGCTCTGATGTGCTGTACTGTCCCCTGTGCAGCCTCTCATGTACTTGCTGTCTCCCCTGCCAAGGACTCTGGGCCTGTTGCTCTGATGTGCTGTACTCTCCCCTGTGCAGCCTCTCATGTACTTGCTGTCTCCCCTGCCAAGGACTCTGGGCCTGTTGCTCTGATGTGCTGTACTGTCCCCTGTGCAGCCTCTCATGTACTTGCTGTCTCCCCTGCCAAGGACTCTGGGCCTGTTGCTCTGATGTGCTGTGCTGTCCCCTGTGCAGCCTCTCATGTACTTGCTGTCTCCCCTGCCAAGGACTCTGGGCCTGTTGCTCTGATGTGCTGTACTCTCCCCTGCCAAGGACTCTGGGCCTGTTGCTCTGATGTGCTGTACTGTCCCCTGTGCAGCCTCTCATGTACTTGCTGTCTACCCTGCCAAGGACTCTGGGCCTGTTGCTCTGATGTGCTGTACTCTCCCCTGCCAAGGACTCTGGGCCTGTTGCTCTGATGTGCTGTACTCTCCCCTGCCAAGGACTCTGGGCCTGTTGCTCTGATGTGCTGTACTCTCCCCTGCCAAGGACTCTGGGCCTGTTGCTCTGATGTGCTGTACTGTCCCCTGTGCAGCCTCTCATGTACTTGCTGTCTCCCCTGCCAAGGACTCTGGGCCTGTTGCTCTGATGTGCTGTACTCTCCCCTGTGCAGCCTCTCATGTACTTGCTGTCTCCCCTGCCAAGGACTCTGGGCCTGTTGCTCTGATGTGCTGTACTGTCCCCTGTGCAGCCTCTCATGTACGTGCTGTCTCCCCTGCCAAGGACTCTGGGCCTGTTGCTCTGATGTGCTGTACTCTCCCCTGCCAAGGACTCTGGGCCTGTTGCTCTGATGTGCTGTACTCTCCCCTGCCAAGGACTCTGGGCCTGTTGCTCTGATGTGCTGTACTCTCCCCTGCCAAGGACTCTGGGCCTGTTGCTCTGATGTGCTGTACTGTCCCCTGTGCAGCCTCTCATGTACTTGCTGTCTCCCCTGCCAAGGACTCTGGGCCTGTTGCTCTGATGTGCTGTACTCTCCCCTGCCAAGGACTCTGGGCCTGTTGCTCTGATGTGCTGTACTCTCCCCTGCCAAGGACTCTGGGCCTGTTGCTCTGATGTGCTGTACTGTCCCCTGTGCAGCCTCTCATGTACTTGCTGTCTCCCCTGCCAAGGACTCTGGGCCTGTTGCTCTGATGTGCTGTACTCTCCCCTGCCAAGGACTCTGGGCCTGTTGCTCTGATGTGCTGTACTGTCCCTTGTGCAGCCTCTCATGTACTTGCTGTCTCCCCTGCCAAGGACTCTGGGGCTGTTGCTCTGATGTGCTGTACTCTCCCCTGTGCAGCCTCTCATGGACTTGCTGTCTCCCCTGCCAAGGACTCTGGGCCTGTTGCTCTGATGTGCTGTACTGTCCCCTGTGCAGCCTCTCATGTACTTGCTGTCTCCCCTGCCAAGGACTCTGGGCCTGTTGCTCTGATGTGCTGTACTCTCCCCTGCCAAGGACTCTGGGCCTGTTGCTCTGATGTGCTGTACTCTCCCCTGCCAAGGACTCTGGGCCTGTTGCTCTGATGTGCTGTACTGTCCCCTGTGTAGCCTCTCATGTACTTGCTGTCTCCCCTGCCAAGGACTCTGGGCCTGTTGCTCTGATGTGCTGTACTCTCCCCTGCCAAGGACTCTGGGCCTGTTGCTCTGATGTGCTGTACTCTCCCCTGCCAAGGACTCTGGGCCTGTTGCTCTGATGTGCTGTACTCTCCCCTGTGCAGCCTCTCATGTACTTGCTGTCTCCCCTGCCAAGGACTCTGGGCCTGTTGCTCTGATGTGCTGTACTCTCCCGTGTGCAGCCTCTCATGTACTTGCTGTCTCCCCTGCCAAGGACTCTGGGCCTGTTGCTCTGATGTGCTGTACTCTCCCCTGTGCAGCCTCTCATGTACTTGCTGTCTCCCCTGCCAAGGACTCTGGGCCTGTTGCTCTGATGTGCTGTACTGTCCCCTGTGCAGCCTCTCATGTACTTGCTGTCTCCCCTGCCAAGGACTCTGGGCCTGTTGCTCTGATGTGCTGTACTGTCCCCTGTGCAGCCTCTCATGTACTTGCTGTCTCCCCTGCCAAGGACTCTGGGCCTGTTGCTCTGATGTGCTGTACTCTCCCCTGCCAAGGACTCTGGGCCTGTTGCTCTGATGTGCTGTACTCTCCCCTGCCAAGGACTCTGGGCCTGTTGCTCTGATGTGCTGTACTGTCCCTTGTGCAGCCTCTCATGTACTTGCTGTCTCCCCTGCCAAGGACTCTGGGCCTGTTGCTCTGATGTGCTGTACTCTCCCCTGCCAAGGACTCTGGGCCTGTTGCTCTGATGTGCTGTACTCTCCCCTGCCAAGGACTCTGGGCCTGTTGCTCTGATGTGCTGTACTCTCCCCTGTGCAGCCTCTCATGTACTTGCTGTCTCCCCTTCCAAGGACTCTGGGCCTGTTGCTCTGATGTGCTGTACTGTCCCCTGTGCAGCCTCTCATGTACTTGCTGTCTCCCCTGCCAAGGACTCTGGGCCTGTTGCTCTGATGTGCTGTACTCTCCCCTGTGCAGCCTCTCATGTACTTGCTGTCTCCCCTGCCAAGGACTCTGGGCCTGTTGCTCTGATGTGCTGTACTGTCCCCTGTGCAGCCTCTCATGTACTTGCTGTCTCCCCTGCCAAGGACTCTGGGCCTGTTGCTCTGATGTGCTGTGCTGTCCCCTGTGCAGCCTCTCATGTACTTGCTGTCTCCCCTGCCAAGGACTCTGGGCCTGTTGCTCTGATGTGCTGTACTCTCCCCTGTGCAGCCTCTCATGTACTTGCTGTCTCCCCTGCCAAGGACTCTGGGCCTGTTGCTCTGATGTGCTGTACTGTCCCCTGTGCAGCCTCTCATGTACTTGCTGTCTCCCCTGCCAAGGACTCTGGGCCTGTTGCTCTGATGTGCTATACTGTCCCCTGTGCAGCCTCTTATGTACTTGCTGTCTCCCCTGCCAAGGACTCTGGGCCTGTTGCTCTGATGTGCTGTACTCTCCCCTGCCAAGGACTCTGGGCCTGTTGCTCTGATGTGCTGTACTGTCCCCTGTGCAGCCTCTCATGTACTTGCTCTCTCCCCTGCCAAGGACTCTGGGCCTGTTGCTCTGATGTGCTGTACTGTCCCCTGTGCAGCCTCTCATGTACTTGCTGTCTCCCCTGCCAAGGACTCTGGGCCTATTGCTCTGATGTGCTGTACTGTCCCCTGTGCAGCCTCTCGTGTACCTGCTGTCTCCCCTGCCAAGGACTCTGGGCCTGTTGCTCTGCTGTGCTGTACTGTCCCCTGTGCAGCCTCTCGTGTACTTGCTGTCTCCCCTGCCAAGGACTCTGGGCCTGTTGCTCTGATGTGCTGTACTGTCCCCTGTGCAGCCTCTCATGTACTTGCTGTCTCCCCTGCCAAGGACTCTGGGCCTGTTGATCTGCTGTGCTGTACTGTTCCCTGTGCAGCCTCTCATGTACTTGCTGTCTCCCCTGCCAAGGACTCTGGGCCTGTTGCTCTGATGTGCTGTACTGTCCCCTGTGCAGCCTCTCATGTACTTGCTGTCTCCCCTGCCAAGGACTCTGGGCCTGTTGCTCTGATGTGCTGTACTCTCCCCTGTGCAGCCTCTCATGTACTTGCTGTCTCCCCTGCCAAGGACTCTGGGCCTGTTGCTCTGATGTGCTGTACTCTCCCCTGCCAAGGACTCTGGGCCTGTTGCTCTGATGTGCTGTACTCTCCCCTGCCAAGGACTCCGGGCCTGTTGCTCTGATGTGCTGTACTGTCCCCTGTGCAGCCTCTCATGTACTTGCTGTCTCCCCTGCCAAGGACTCTGGGCCTGTTGCTCTGATGTGCTGTACTCTCCCCTGCCAAGGACTCTGGGCCTGTTGCTCTGATGTGCTGTACTCTCCCCTGCCAAGGACTCTGGGCCTGTTGCTCTGATGTGCTGTACTGTCCCCTGTGCAGCCTCTCATGTACTTGCTGTCTCCCCTGCCAAGGACTCTGGGCCTGTTGCTCTGATGTGCTGTACTCTCCCCTGCCAAGGACTCTGGGCCTGTTGCTCTGATGTGCTGTACTCTCCCCTGCCATGGACTGTGCCATTCCTGTTAATGTATGTCCTGTGCATGGTCTCTGCCATTTGTACATGGTTGTGTGGATTGCTGTTGTCTATTTCTGTTGTATTGCTACATCTGTGCAATATATGAATAAAATCTGAAACTTCTGGTGTGTGTTTTCTCATTCTCGTTGCTGTTTGACTTCCTTTTCTTGTTTGCATTTGCTTGAGTGTTTAACATGCTATATGTTTCTGCTCAACATTGCTAGGCTGTTTGTGGGCATCTTATTTTTGGACAGGGGTGACGGGATCTTCAGTCCATTCTGGGCCAGCTGATGTTGTAGTCTGTAATGGCTATTTCACAGGCAATGCTATTTTCTATTTTGGGATTAGCTATTGCTGCATACACTGTTCACAGGTCACCTTGGGAGGGCACTGTCAGCACAGGGTGTGCAGCTGTTGATTGGTTTTGTATCTGTGTGTGTTGCTATGGGGTATGTGTCTGTTTTCCTTTCTGTGTGCCAGGCTTGTATGTGTATGGTCATCTTGTGTTGGCCCTTAGTCCAGGTGGCATGGCTTACTTGGCATGTGTGGTGTTGGGTGTGGCAGAGGTGGGCAGTGTGAAGGGTCTTGGTTTGTGGAGTATGTATGTGTACCCCTGTATGATGTGTGGCTGCCTACCAGCCTGTGGATTTATTCCGGTGCCGGCACGCTGATCTCAGGACACGTGCAATTTCGGCAGATTTACTCCGGTATCGGCACGACTAATTTAAGGACTCGTACTGGTTCGGCGGATCACAGACGACCGCCCAGCTCCTCTATACCTAGCCCCCGCGCAGGTCACGATTCATTCACTGACGATCATCCTAGATCACCCCATTCTTCAGCACGCCCCAAACAAGACAACCAAGTCCTGATGATGATCCGCATTAGTATGGATCGGAACGCCGTCGACTACACAGCGTATTAATAGGCGCATTTCTCGATTGTGGTTCCTAAAATTCTAAAAATGAAAATATAACTTAGTATCTGTGATTCCACCTTGTCACATGATCCGAACCACTCACTGTAGATAATTTGCACCTCCTCACAGTGCGCCGTTTTTGCTGTTTCATCTTTTCACTTGCGTCTCCACCTGCACCACAGTCACTTTTTGTAGAGCACCAAGTTTTTATGGTTGTCATCTAAATTGATATATGCAGTGCTGCTTACAACTGTATAATTCCGACCATGAATTTAAACTATTAACCCCTTCCATGCTCATGACGAGCTCAGCTCGTCATGAGGCACAGTTGAGCTGTGCTGATGACGAGCTGAGCTCGTCATGAATAAAGGGAAATACCAGTTTCCAGCACAGGGTAAAAATAACCACAGCAGCGATGTGGTTAAACAAGATGATTCACTACCTTGTCTGAAAGTTTATAGAGAGTCTCCTTTTTCCCTTGGCAGCAATGCAATGTGCATGCATATATAACTGACTGTTCATTACTTCCTATTGGGACATTTTTTTTTATTTATACCTGTATGGTGTGTGACACACATGTGTGAGCCAGGAGTTGTATGTCTGTTTTTGGTTTTCTCTTGCCCTGTGTGGATGTATGTTTGCACTTGTGTTTATATGTGGAGTGCAGTGGTGTTGTGCGTTGATTCTCAGCCACTCCTGCATTGCCTGTGTCCCTGGTTGTGTGTTGTGTGTTGCAGTGTGTGTGTATTGTGCATCATGTTGCTGTGCTTGTTGGTGAGCATGGGGGTGTACAGGATTAGCATCTGGCCTGTGGCTAGCTCGAGTGGTGTGCAGTGTGGTTTGGGGTGGTGTGTTTCTGTGATGTGGGTGCCCTGGCCATGCCTTTGTGTGGCCCTGCCTTTTGCATTATGCGCATGTGTCGACCTCGGCGGTGACGTGACCAGGACCGGGACGTTCCTGCTGGTTGGCGGACGTGCAGTGTTCCGGATGGTGTGGATTGCATTGTACTGGGGTAGGTGATGTGTGGGTGCCCATGTGGATGTGTAGTGTCCCCTAGCAGGATGCCAGTGTGTTGCTGGGGCCCGAGTCTGCATGTGTGTTGTGTGGTGCATATGTGTAGTGGCGTACCTGCGGCGGCGTCCGCGGCGGCCCATCTGGCGATAGTGTTGCAGCAGGTACATGACCGGATGCATGTGGAGGGCTGGGTCCATGGGGTTCATGTCGGCTGTCGGCGTTCGTGCTCCGCTGTCGACTTTCCGCCTGCTTCAGCTGTGCGGTGTCTCCGCTGCGGTGCGTCGGCTTGTTTGGCCCATCCTAGTTTATCGGACGGGGCGGACCCCATCGCGCGCGGCTGAGGGATTCGATAGGCTCCCTCCGCCGCGGTGGCGGGCGCACTTTGATGGCCGCGCGCCGCGGCATACGGGAAATGACCTGTGTTTACCTATCCTAATGTTGCGGACATGAGTTCCGCAGCTCGCTGGCGGTAAAAGCTGTTTTTCCGCCCCGCCACCACCGCGGTGGTGCCACCGCCCGCTATCCTAATGGAGCCCTAAGTGTCTAAATTTTCCACTGCCTTGGACTGGGGTAATAGCTACAACAAAAAGGGTGAATAAAGGGCCACGCGTTTGAATCAGAATATGAAATTGAAAAAGAATTGATAACTGCAGCCAAAAAAAGTTGCAAGTTGGTGTGTTTTATGTGTAGATGATGTGTTGATTGAGTGGAAGATAAAAAAGGTGAAAAATTAGAAAGGCTGCAGACGCGCAAACTATCCACTGCGTTTTCAGAGAAGTGGATCTTTGAATTTCCAAGTCATTATATGGATAGGGCATCGAATTTTGCAGTGGGAGCATAAGAAATGGCTACGACATCGAAGGAAGCAATGTAAGTGCATTAAGTTACCATTGTGAGGGGTAGGGCAGAAAAATTACAACACCGGCCCAATTTCAGGGACTCTACTTTGAATTAGAATAATACTTGGCAAAGGCTGCAAGACCGTTTGGAGATATGTGTGTTTTAGACAGTGGATGCAGAATAAGGTGAAAAGGAAGAAAGGTAGCAGATGTGGAAACAACCTCCTGCCTTGTAAAGGAAATGGGTGTCTGGTTTTTCAGTCCATTGCAGACTGTGAGTTGGATTCTGCAGTGGGAGCCTGAGAAACGGGTATCTCATCTAAGGAGTTATGCAAGTGCACAAAGTACACGCACTGTGCGGTAGAAAGGACGTAAGAAAGGATGCAAGAAAGGACGCAAGTGTGCAAATTACCCACTGCCATTGTCGAGTAATAGTTACCAAGAAGGCTGAATAAAGGGCCTGCGCTTTGAATTTGTATTAGAAAAAGGATAATTGATAACCGCAGCCAAGAAAGGCAGGAAGTAGGTGGGTGTACGTGTAGATGATTTGTTGATTGAGTGTTAGATGAATAAAGTGAAAAATAAGAAAGGCTGCAAGTGTGCAAATTACCTAGTGCCATTCACTGATAGTAGTTACCAAGAAGGCTCAATAAAGGGTCTGTACTTCGAATTACAATAACAAACAGATGATTTGATAACCATAGACTATACTGGCTGTTTTTTAATATTGTTAGACTTTTAAGCTTTTGTTTATAAATGAACGGCAGGAAGTGCGCAAATTACCCACTGCCATTCACGAGTAATAGTTACCAAGAATGCTCAATAAAGGGCTTGCACTTTGAATTTGTATTACAAGAAGGACAATTGACAACCCCAGCAAAGAAAGGGAGCAAGTATGCAAATTTCCCACTGCTTTCGGCCGGGGTAGTAGGTAGAACAAAAAGGCTCGATAAAGGGTCATGAGTTTGAATCAGAATATGAAATTCAAGAGTAATTGATAACGCCAGGCAAGAACGGCAGCAAGTATGCACATTTTCAACTGCCTTCGGACGGGGTAGTTTTCAGTTCAAAAAAGCTTGATAAATGTTGTCTAATAACTAATGTTAAGGACAGCGCTGCTGCTGTTTCTTGTTTTTGACGAGGTTGATATAGTGTTTGCATAACACAAAAGGTCATCACAATAAATGCATAGAAATTTAAATTTACGAAACTCAAGATCAATATGCGAGTATGGACTGTTTGCTAAAGATGGTGTTGCAGCTGTTGATGTGCTTGGTGTAGCAGCAAGTGGTTGTCCTGCAATCTCTGTGTTGCAGCTCAAGCAAAGTTGTTGGGTTGCAAGTAGTTTATGTGTTTTGTACTATATTTGATGTGCCAAAGGAGTATTTTTTGGATTGATCACACCTTCAAAGAGTTGTTTGGCAAATGTTATAGGTTACTATTGGTTGGTGTGTTTCAGTTAGTATGGGTTTGGACTTCACTTGAATGTTTAAGGGACACATTAGGGATTCCACAATAGAGAAATACGTTGTACTTAGTGACATCCAATTCTATTTTATGAAGAACGGTTGAATTCTACATCCACCTCTAGGACTAGTGGAAGGGTGGTATTTTAAAGTGTTTGACAGGTTACACTACATGTTTCTATGTAGCAAAAGAAAAGTTAGCTTGGTTATGTATGGGCATGCTCTCACACAAAACTCAGCACTCAGCATTCAGGATTGTAAAGGCTTACCATAGGAGTGACTGATGAGTTTACATATGTCAGCTAACAAAAGAGAAAACAAGTACGATTGTTTTACATTAGAGATATACAGACCTGAAAGACTATGCAGCTATGCTGCAAAAATGGCACTGTAACAAAATCGGCCCCCAGGGGCCCAAAACCGGCCTCCACTCTTGCAGCGTATCGGGGGATAGCCTGTCGCCACAACGGCCAGTGTGGGCCTGCCTCGGACGGCCTCGTGATGCAGAAAAAAAAATATCATGATGGATGCACAATTAATACCAATAGAGGACTAAGCAGGTGGCATTGTACAGAAATACGAATTTATGGAAGCATAATTTATAAAATTAGAGATGTATAGGACCTTGTGACGCAGATAGAAACTGTTATATATGTGCATACAATTTTAAACCATTAAGGGGTAGGAGAGCCATATGATTGAGAAATAAAAAGCATCAGGCATATACAATTTACAGCGGAGTCTGATGTTTTGACGGTTTCTTTTACGTTTGCTTCTGTCGTCTTTTGTCATGTCTTCAAAGGCTGCGGTTTCGCTGGTTCTGGGGTTTTTTGGCTGCGGGCGTAGCCGCCTCCCCGCCTATGGTATTGTGGCTGGGCCGCAGCAGTAGTGATGCCATATCGAGTGTCAGGAGTCCTCCTCCGCTCTAGCTGTGAGTTCGTAGTGAAATCGATGACGACACTCTGTCTGTCACCGCAGCACAAGCAGGCAAAAGAGAGTGTGCTCACATCAGTGTTTGGATTATATGGAAATTGTGGGGGCGGAGAAAACCAAGCCCAGGAGCATCATTGGTAGCATTTTCGCGGTCTATAAGAATGATGGCCTTGGGGGACATCACATTGGGTATGGTTTCCAGGCTTAGTGATATCAAGCATGCTAGGTGGTGGCATGTGGGGAGTGTGGGCGGGCATGCACCGCACATGTGCAAGTGTGAGTGTGTGCACCAACAATTAACAGAGAGAGATGGGGGCGGTGTTATTATGTGCACAGTCCCAGGCTCTACACACCACTGGAGTCAAGCTATCCAGGCTGATGAAGGCTGATAGCCAGAAACCGGTCCTTGGATGCTTGATTCCGGTCTGGGAAAGACATGGCTTGGTAGTTCAGACTGGACTGTTCCCATGAGGCACAGGGTCAGAGCTGATTTGCATATAGCCAGTGTCTAACCCAGGGTGGTGTGGAGTGCACAAAAAACGATGGATTTAGGCCCAGATCCTTGTACTGGGGTGAATGTATGACATTGTTCTACATTCTGTCCATCAACTGTGTTTTTTGCAATTATGTGCACAGAGGCAGGCCCAGAATCGGATCTCCAATGAGTGAATACTTCTAATCATTCTCGTTAACTCACCCTGTGCTCCGATTTGTCACTAAGAGGGTGATCGCCACACTTCAACCAGGAAGTGTTGGCTGCCATCTTGGGACTTGGCTTCACTGAGTACCCCCAAAAGAAGGTCAAAATAAAGAAAAGGGGGCAGGGTAGGAATACCCTGACCACTAATGCATGGTGGACCCCCTACCCTGGGGACAATCAACTCCCCAGGGCACACATTTTAAAAAAGAATTGCAGGGGGAATAATGTGGGGGAGGCTGCAGGGCCCCCCTGCTGACCCAGGGACCACCACCTCTCTGGGACTAAAATAAATAATAAAGCGTGGGGGACTCTGGCCTCCCCACGTAGCCCTGGACACCACCACCTCCCTGGGGCACACATACAATAATTAACGGGGTCTGCTGCGGACCCCTGGCCCCAGGGACCACCACCCTTGGATCACATTTTTATTTTGCCCCGGGCAGCCCCCCTACAGGAGCCCTGCATGGCCTTGGGGACTGCCATCCCCCGGGGCCGGCTTCAGCAAAGTCCTGGGACATTGGAGTTTGCTATGGCTTGGCGAGAGCACCACTTCCGCTTAGCTATAGCAAACACTGCTCCGCTTAGTTGAATCAAGAGCATTCCATGAAGCAGATGCAGTATTTCTTTTGGACAGATGGGGGCTGCATGTTAGCAGCTCCTTCTGTCCAAAAGCAATGCCGGCTCTCACAGGAGGCAGGGAGCCAGCAGGGACTGTGGGGACCTTGCGTCTCCCCGCGGTCCCCAACAGAGGGTTGGTGTCCCAGGGAGGGGGCCACATGGGCTCCGCTCCCAATTTAATTTTTTTTAATTCATTAATGATTTTGAAGGCCTGGCCCTGGGAAATAGGGTCCTGGGGAGGGGGGCCATATGGCCCTACCACCTACAGGAGAAGACCACCATTTTAAGAAGTAACGCCGGTATTGGGGTATAGATGATACAGGAGAAATTATTGAAGGGGTCAGGATAGGAGGACCCTGGCCTCAGGATAATGTTGTAGAGTTGAAAAGAGTCTTTATAATAAGTTCAGAAAGTCACGTGGGCGGATTCGCGACCCCGTCATGATGCTCAGCATGACCTCCGTGTAGTTACAGTGAAGTCTCAGACCTACCCAAAATAAATCAATAAACATTTTCAAATATTAATTCACTCAATAAGGTATTGACTCACACATGTTAGAGCTTGGCAGACAAAACTGTGTTTTTCTAATGCAACTGATATCAACATGTAAGGTGTAAAACATGTTCGCAGGAGTATCAAGCACTATCCTTACACATATAACTTACCTCAATGGTACACTGCAAGTAGTGGGCACAGTTAGTGATGTATGTACTTAAAACTGAAAATGTGCAGCCTAGTTTGAATGTAGAACCTCTACAATTTGTCAGTCTTGTCTGTACTTCAACATGTACCCGGACAGCTGATGCACCTATCTCTAAAACTATACAGCTTCTCACACCCTAAGGCAAATATTGACTGAGCTATTTCAACATTCAGTCCCAGGTACACAGAGCTCTTTTGTAAGTAGGCCTAATTGAAGCACTTACACACTGTTTTATATACAGTGTTCTGTAGGATACCCAGATAGTAACCCATGCAGCTTCTTCTACACACATCCACAGAGCCATACAATCTGTAACAGAGGTACTATAATGCCTACATGCCATTTTACATATGTCATCACACTGACAAAAGGCACTGACCCACTCATTTAGATATCTGGAAAGGTGCTGAATCTAACACGGGTGGAATGCACAGGAGACAGTATTTCATCTTAGGTCAGTAGTGGCACTGGAAACTCATTGTCTCTAATGAAACTGGTACAGAAATGTAGGTGTAAAGCATGTTCCCAAGTGTATTGAATACTATCCTACGACATATAACTCATTTGAAAGGTACACTGCATGTGGGTCATAGATAGTGATGTATGTACTTAAAACTTAAAATGGATTCTATATGTGTGAATGTCTGAGCTCTACAATTTCTCAATCATGTTTGTACTTCTACAAGTAGTGCGACACCTAAGGTGCAACTGATGTGCCTATCTCTAAACCTATACAAACTCTGACACACCCAGGCAAATATTGACTGTTCTACATCACCATTCAGTCCCAAACACACAGACCTCTTTTGTAAGTAATCCTAATCAAAACACTTGCACACATAGCGTCATATATCAGTAATCTATGGGACAGTCGCAAAGTAATGCATGCAGCTTCTTCTTCACACATTTACAGAGCCATACAGTCAGTAAGAGAGGTACTCTGATCACTACATGCTACTTTAAATGTGTCATCACACTGCCAAAAGGCGCTGACCCACTCATTTAGGTATCTGGAAAGCCACTGACACTAACAAGGCAGGCATGTACAGGAGTCAGACCTTTATCTTGGTTCAGGTCTGGCACTGGAAAGTCTGTGTCTCTAACGAAATTGGAAAAGAAATGTGAGGTTTAAAACATGTTCCAGAGTGTATTAAACACGATCCTACTACACATAACTCTCGGAAAGGTATACTGCAAGTAGGGCATAGATACTTATCTATGTATTTAAAACTGACAACGTATTCTGCAAGTTTGAATGTCAGAGCTCTACAATTTCTTGCCCATGTCTGTACTTCTGCATGTACTCCAGCAGCTGAGGTGAAACTGATGTGCCTATCTCTGAAACAATATGACCTCTCACACCTCCATGAAATATTTACAGAGCTATTTCACCATTCAGTCCCAGGAAGAAAGAGCTCCTTTGTAAATAAGCCAAATGTAAGCACTCGCTCACACAGCTTAATATCCCAGTATTCTATTTGATACCCAGAAATAAATCTATGCAGCTTCTTCGATACACATTTACAGAGCCATATAGTCTGTTACAGATGTACTCTAGTAGCTACAGGCTACTTTACATGTGTCATACCACCCCCAAAAGGCACTAACACATTGATTGATGTATCAGGAAAGATGCTGACACTAACAAAGGTGCCATGCACAGGAGTCAGCATTTCATCTTGGGCCGGGCCTGGCCCTGGAATCTCTGTGTCTCTAATGGAACTGGTAGATAAATATGAGTTTTCAAACATGTTCCCAAGTGTAGTAAGCACTAACCTACTACACATAACTCCCCTAAAAGGTACTCTGCCAGTAGGCTGTAAACAGTGTTGTATGACCTCAAAACTGAAAACATATTATATCATGTTTAAATGTCTGACCTCTTCAATTTCTCGCCCATGTCCGTACTTCTACATGTAGCCGGTAATCTACGGAGCAACTGATGTCCCTATCTATAAAATTATAAAGGCGTTCACATCCCCCAGGCAAATATATACTGAGCTACTTCAGCATTCAGTCCCAGACACACTGAGCTCCTTTGTAAGTCGGCCCAGTGGATGCACTCGCACACACAGCTTCATACCCAAGTGTTCTGTATGATACCCAGTAATCAAACATCCAACTTCTTCTACATACATTGACATAGCCATGAAGTCAGTAACAGAGGTACTCGAATACCTACATGCTACTTTACATATGTCATCACACTGTCAAAAAGCACATATACACTCATTTAGGGATCTGAAAAGGCAGTAACACTAACAAGGCACAGGAGTCTGCCTTTTCTCTTGGTTCAAGTCTGGCACAAGAAACTCTTTGTCTCTAGTGAAACTGGTAGAGAAATGTGAGGCTTAAAACATGTTCCCAAGTGTATTAATCACGATCCTACTACGTATAACTCACCTCAAAGGTACACTGCATGAAGGCCGTGGATAGTGATGTAGTTACTTAAAAATGAAAACTTATTCTGTCAAGTTTGAATGTTTGACATCTACATTTTCTGGCCAATGTCTCTACTTCTACAAGTAGTCTGATACCTGAAGGGCATCTGATGACCTTAACCATAAAACTACACAGACTCTCACACCCCCATAAAAATATTGATTGAGTTACTTCGCCATTGAGTCCCAGATACAAAGAACTCTTTTGTAAGTATTCCTGATGGAAGCACTCGCAGACACAGCTTCATACCTCACTGTTCTGTAGAAAACTCAGAAAGTAACCCATGCAGCTTCTTCTACACACAATCAATTGATCAATCAGGGGGTGTAAAGTGGTCTACTCACCTGTGAGGGTTTAAAGGCACTGGTGGGGAGCGGTTCTGGATCAGTCAAAAAGCCAGACCTTGAGGTCCTTCCATAAAGTGTGCAGGGTCGGGGAGCATCTGATGTTCACAGGGAGCTTGTTCCAGGTCTTGGCTGGGATATAGGAGAAAGCTCTCCCGCCTGTTCTGTTTCTGTGGATGTGGGGACCTCTGCCAAGGCGAGGTCAGAGAAATGGAGGTTTTTCTTGGGTACGTGGAAGGATACTCTGTCGTTGAGGTATTTGGGACCGACGTTGTTGAGGGATTTGTTGGCGTGGGTGAGGAGTTTGAAGGTGACCCTCTTCTCAACGGGGAGCCAGTGGAAGCCTCGTAGGTGATGGGTCGTGTGCTTGTGATGCGGTGTACCGAGGACTGGCTGCGGAGTTCTGGATGGTTTGGAGTTTGTGTAGAAAACGTTCTGTTGATTCCGGCATGGAGGGCGTTTCCGTAGTCAAGTCTGCCGGTTATGAGTGTGTGGGTGACAGTCTTTTTGCATTCCAGGGGATCCATTTAGAAGTCTTACGGAGTATGCGAAGGTAGTTGAAGCTGGTGGACGCAATGGTGGTTCATGGAGAGATAGGAGTCGAGGATGATGCTGAGATTCCAAGCGTGGTCTTTCAGGGTTGGTGGGTTCCCGAGGGCGGAGGGCCCCCAGGTGTTGTCCCAGGCAGAGGTGCAGGGTCCGAGGATAAGGACCTCAGTCTTCTCTGAGTTGAGCTTCAAGCAGCAGCCCTTCATCCAAGCTGCCACGTTTTTCATTCCCTCCTGAAAGCAGAGTTTGGTGTCTTCGGGATCCTTAGTGAGTGAGAGGATTAGCTGGGTGTCGTTGGCATAGGAAACAATGCTGAGCACGATGGAGGTGAGGGGGGCCATGTAGATGTTCAAGAGCATCGGACTGAGCAGTGATCCTTGAAGTACTCCGCAGTTGATGTCAGTAGGATCAGAGAGGAAGGGGGGAGGCTGATCCTCTGGGTTCTGCCGGACAGGAAGGATTGGATCCAGTCGAGGGTAGCTCCTTGTATCCCAGCATAGTGAAGAGCCATACAGTCTAAACAGAGGTACTCTAATATCAACATGTAATCATCACACCGCCGAAAGACTCTGATACACTCATTTCGGTATCTCCCCATATATATAAATTCTATTTTTTTTAAAAGCTGACTGGCAAATCACCGAGGCCCTGCCCCCTATTCCAACACTCTGGAAATGCGCCTCCTGGCACACTGATGGTTAGGGATGAAATCCCCTTGTCCCAAGTGGAACCTTGGAGCCAAAAACCCTCCTGTTATATCCAGTAATTCCCACACAGAGGGATTGCTGGGAGGTCTCATGTACGCCACACTCCCTTTCTCCACCACTCTGCAAACGTGCCTCTTGGCACGCTGCTGGTTGGGGATGACATCCCTTTTCCTCCTGAGGGTCCTTGAGGCAGAAATCCCTTATGTTATCTACAGTAAGTCCCACATGGCAGGATTGCTGAGAAGTGGTTAAAGGCTATGCCCCCTTTTCCCACCACTTGGGAAAACATGACCTCTGGTGCACTACTAGTTGGAGGATGAAGTCCCCTGGAATGCTGAGGGTCCTTGAGGTCCAACAAGCCCTCCTGTTACCTTCAGTAAGTCCCAAACAGAAGGATTACTAAGAGGATTTCTGAGGCCATGCCCCCTTTCACCACTACTCTGCTGGTTGGAGGTTGAAGTCCCCTCGTCTCCTGAGGGTCCTTGGGGGTAAACAAACCTCCTGTTACATCCAGAAAGTCCCACACAGTGGGATTTATCAGAGGTCTTCAGAGGCCATGCCCCCTTTCTCCACCACTCTGCAAATGTGCCTCCTGGTGCACTGCTGGTTGGAGGGATGAAGTCACCTTGAATGCTGAGGGTGGGAACCCCTTTTGTTACCTTCAGTAAGTCCCAGAAAGTGGGATTGTTGAGAGCTTATCAGAGGTCCTCCCCTTTTCTCTACTACACAACAAATGTGACTACTAGTTAAAAACCCATAGAAATTCACTGGCAAAAAAACAAAGTTTACAGGGCTGTTATAGTTAGGAATTAGCATTTAAACAACAGTTTAAATGTACTGAAAAAAACAAAGATTGAAGGGATGTTATAGTTCGGAATTAAAATTAAAAAAAACTTAGAAATTCATTGAAAAAAACAAGGGATACAGGAACGCTATAGTTAAGTTCAGGATTCACTTGTACAAAACCAGAGAAATGTATAGATCTAAACATACATCCACTCACTCACCCACACAGCCATCTACTCACTCACTAATACTGCCACTGACATATCTACTCATACACATATACAGCCACTCACACAGTGAGTCAGTCACCCATAGAGCTACTCATACACAAAGTCACTCACCCATGCAGTTAATCATAAAACCACTTCAAGTCACTGACCCATACAACCACTCACATACCCACTCAAACACCCATAGAGCCACTTAGACACCAACTGACAGACTAATACAAAAATTCACACACCCAGTCACTCACCCATACATTCACTGAGACACCTAATCACTCACTTATACAGTCAGTTGTGCACTCACGGAATCATTTATACAGGCACTCACATACCCACTGATTCACCAATACACCTTGGAATATATATTTAACCCATAAATGTTTTTAAACCACTCATAGTCACTGTATGGAGTCATCAGATATGTCATTTGAGATGTCATCAGTAATGTCACTGATCATGTCATGAGTGATGTAATATGTGAGGTTATAAGCAGTGAATTGTAGGGGGCGCGAGTTCTAGTTAGCTCGGCTAATTATAACTGCTGAATTTCACTGATTTTGTATGCGTGAAACCTGAGCCTAACTAAAACGTCCCTGAAACGTTTGATTTTTCAATGTGTTCTTTTAGTTTCATTTGTAATGTTGCAGCTGTTTACAATTATTGGTTACTGGGCACTTTAAATTTGGCTTGGGTCCGTTGTAACGCGTCATGTGATCAAGGTCCAGGTCGGACCGAAACGCGTCATGGCGGCATACGGATGCGTGGCGAAACAATTCTGAATAAACAATGAAGCACGAAAAAATGGGTTCCGCGTTTGTCTATCCGAGTCCTTGCTGGTGATTGGATTCTGTGAGATAGAGCACTGGAATATTGGTGTCAACTTGCTTTCTTTGACACGAGCGGATAACCCCTCCTTGTTTGTGGCGTTGCGGCATTGGAAGCAGCTGGTCCCGTTTCTGCGGGACGTACTCAATTGCTCTGGTGAAGAGCGAGCCGCTTGGAAGCCCCTGGATACCGTGGAGAAGTTCCTGCCTATGGTGCCGGAATCGAGGTGAGCGGAGTGCTTTGAATCCGTGACACCTGAAGATATCTGGTGAGGCAGGAGCGTGTCGGACTATCCAGTTAGGAGAGTGCAAGGCGTGGAGTAACAAGTTTGTTTTAAAACTCCAGCCGCTGGTAATTTAATCGCCCATTATTGCATCATGGCCGCAGAGGCGTTACGAAGCCGAGAGGAGGCGGCGATCGACATTTTTGATGATTCCCCGGCTGGGGGATCAACTGTGATGGTGCAGGAGCAGAGTTCTGCACCCTCAGTGAATAACAGCGCGAGAGACCTTTTCAGGCGCATGGAGAAACTGATGCGTGCCGAGCAGTCCAAGTGGTGGGAGGAAAAATCATTAACTCGCTACTTGGAGGTGGGCAGGGTTCCCAGAGGGCTGCGGATCACTCTAGCGCCCAGTTATGAGAACCCTGACCCTGCCATGCTTGAGGAATGGGCAGATGCAAATTTGGAATCATCAGCGAAGCTGCTTAGAATTCTGGTAAAATACGCAGCTAGTGACAGAGTAAAATTGCAAGCTCAAATCGACACGTTACAAGTGGAAATATCTGCTATTGAGGATACTGAAATCATCAAAAAAATGCGAGAGGACATGCTTACTAGATTGCGCAAGGATGAGGACGCAATTAAAAAGCGTAAAGCATTCAAATTCAACCGAGATAAACTTGATTACCTAAATGGGAACGTTTTTACATTTGCCCGAAAGTTTGGAGCTGCAAAGAAGAAAAGCAATATTGCCACCCAGCGCAAAAAACAGGGAACTGCAAGTGACAGTACACCCTCGCTCACCTCCACTTCAGAGCAAAGTGGTGTTAGTGGGAGCGAAAATGAGGAGGAAGCTGGCCCTTCCAATCAGCTAAAAGACGGAATTTTAATCATGTCTCGGGCAGAAGAAATAAATATGCTCTGCCAGGATTGGAGAGACAAATTAAGACCCCGGAAGAAACAACAGCCGCAAAAAAGCGTTCCAACGCCAAGCGGGGGGCCAGAAGGCAGCGCAACAGGCAGCGCAAGCGAAAGCAATCCTCAGAAGAAGAAAAAAACCACAAAGGGCAGATGGAACCGCAAATGAATTTAGATAATGTTGCCAACACTGTGATCAATTTATCTGAAATTGAATTAAATAAAGCAGAATGTCAAATACTATCCCTTGGCCTCTCTTTTAGCCCTGAAAGCAATTTTAATTATTCAGAAACTCGAATGGATGTGTTCCGCTTCATTCGGAAATTAAAATTGAAAAAATTTCACAAAACGAAGGGCAACAAGGAAGGTGATAAAACTCCTCAATATGCTACTAGTCCACCATTGATTTCAGCTGGTGATGTGAACCTATTCTTTGATTTACAGCAGCTCCAGGAAGAACAAACTGAACCCATTGATGTCTTGGGGTTAGAAGGTATGGATTTTGGTTGTACTGTTAAAACTCCATTCAAACCGAAATCGATTTTTTTGCCTATTATGATGCATGATAACTTAGATAGGTTTCATGAACTTGTGGCCTCAGACTTAAAGGATTTGTACAGAGTCACCAACCAATGTAGCGCCAAAATGAATTGTAAGCAAAGGTGCTACATTGAATTAATGAAAAAATTACAAGCCAAGGAAGAACTTGTTATAAAACATTCTGACAAGGGGGGCAACATTGTCCTTTGGCCTAGACTTATGTACATGGAAAAGGCTTACAGCCAACTTAATGACGTTGCATGTTACAAGCGCAGCAATTTTCAAATTATGAAGTCATCTTGGTTGGACTATTATGGCAAACTATTAGCATGGAAAAGTAGTGGTTTAATCAGCAATGATGAATATTTGTTTTTGCATAATGATTACCCTGCGGTACCTTCTATATATTTCCTTCCCAAGGTGCATAAGGATATGGTAAAGCCGCCTGGTAGGCCCATAATATCGGGCATAGGTAGTCTAACTGAGAACACCTCCAAGTACGTGGACTACTTCCTACAAGAATGGGTGCTCAAACTCCCATCTTATGTCAGGGACACCTCTGATTTCTTGAGGAAAATTGGTGACATCCATTGGTCTGATGATCTAATTCTGATAACCATGGATGTTAAATCCCTTTACACTTCCATTAGTCACAAGGATGGGATCAGGGCGATTGAATATTATCTTAATCGTAGACCTGCATGCTTTTCTCTCCACAACAAAATGTTGGTAGATATGGTGAAAATATGTTTAGAGCATAATTATTTTTCATTCGATAACACCATTTTCCAACAAATAAGGGGGGTAGCTATGGGGGCCTGCTTCTCCCCCAGCTACGCCTGCCTCCATATGGGCTGGTGGGAGGAGCAGGTCCTAAAGAGGGAGCATGAAATTACTTTGACAACACATGTTCCCTTATGGCTGAGGTATATTGACGACCTCTTCATTTTATGGAGAGGGTCAGAAGAAGGAGCTAGGAAGTTTATTGAAAGGCTAAATGATAACTTGCTGAATTTACAGTTTACTGCCCATATGAGTAAAGATTCTGTAATCTTCCTAGATGTGGAGGTATATGTAAACAATAACAAAATATGTTCCCGCCTCCACCGTAAGCCAACGGCTGGAAACTCTATTCTTCATGCCTCTAGCCATCATCCCCAGCATTTGATCAACAGCATCCCCTATGGGGAGATGCTGCGGATCAAACGCATTTGCAGTGACAATGAGGAATGCAAACTGGCACAGAAAAGTTGTAAAGAGCGGTTTCTTCTTAGGGGATACAAACCGGCGATCATTGATAAAGCGATTAAGAAAACCGAATCTTTAAGCCGGGAGAACATATTATCCCCTAAAACCCCTGCCATGGCCAGCGATGAAAATAAAAAGGTACGTTGCATTGTAACTTATAACAAACAACAGGCGGCCATTAGAAAGATCTTTAGAAGGCATTGGGATTTGCTGTTGAAAGACCCTGTCATAGGCAATGATTTGCTTAAAGACAACCCTACCCCTCTTATAACTTTTCAAAAAGCCAGAACCATGGGTAACAGTTTGGATAGATGGAATCCGGAAATCAGACCCCCGTCCAACTGGCTCTCTAAGCAAAAAGGTTTTTTCAAGTGCTCCCACTGTAAGGCCTGCAAAAATGCCAAAAATGTGAAGGAGTATAGTACTCCGTTTTTGCCCCAACCAGCAAAAATTAAGCGACGTATTACGTGTAAAACAGAATACGTCGTTTATGTGTTGGAATGCCCTTGCGCTTTGCGTTATATTGGCAGTACTAAACTACCGGTACATATGAGGATCCTGCAACATCTCAGGGCCATCAACAATAAGGATCAAACCTATCCGGTAGCCCGGCATTTTGAAGCCAAGCACAATAGCGATAATACTCTGCTACAGTACTTTGCCATTGACTGCATACCTCCAACTCGCAAGGGCGGCAATAGAGACAGTGCCCTGAGAGTGTTAGAGACAAAATACATTCTGGAATTAAATTCTAAGGTCCCGAACGGTCTCAACACCACAGAGGATTTATACACCTGCATATGAATGATGTCTCTAGATTTTGGTTAAAAATTGTATAAATTACATTATGTTATGACAGGCCTTACGAGAAGTAATAGATTTTAATTACTGATGCATTGGATTACCTCTTGGCACTATCAAGAATCTCCATCTAGTGTAACAAATAAGGCCTAGATATATGTCTCTCTCATGTACATCAGCGCTACAAGATGATCTCTAGCATTGTCTTTTTTTAATTCACGCAATACACTAAGGGGTTTTTGCTTTTTTAGTGATCAAATGGAGTACCTTGGGTTATAACTTCATTTGTAATTTTTCACTGAATCACAGGTTTTGTTATCACATAATTTCTGGCCTACTTATTTTCAGGCAGCTGATAAATCGATCTATCCAATACAGGATCCTTTTGCCATAATTTTGTGAAAGTGTTTGCCCACTTGGGCTATATTAATGTAAACAGCATATTGCAGACTGTGCATGAACCCTGTACAATATAGGACCTATGAGTTGATTTTATATTGAGGATCATGTGAGGAATGCTTCTTAGGGAGCTGAGTACTCAGGATGTCCTAAATCTATTAATGGATGTATATATATATATATTTTTCTATTTTGATCTATGTATATAACACATTTATATTTTTTTATCAACTAAAATGTACATTTATAAAATTACTTGTAAATACGTGGGGTTTTAACTGTACATATCACTGACCGTTATTGTTTTCTTTATCGGCAGTTTGGTCCATTCACATTGTGTCCATTGCATAGTCTGTCTTTTAGTTTCATTTGTAATGTTGCAGCTGTTTACAATTATTGGTTACTGGGCACTTTAAATTTGGCTTGGGTCCGTTGTAACGCGTCATGTGATCAAGGTCCAGGTCGGACCGAAACGCGTCATGGCGGCATACGGATGCGTGGCGAAACAATTCTGAATAAACAATGAAGCACGAAAAAATGGGTTCCGCGTTTGTCTATCCGAGTCCTTGCTGGTGATTGGATTCTGTGAGATAGAGCACTGGAATATATAGATATATATATATATATATATATCCAATAATCTCTCTTCAGAAAGAAAAGAAGTTGGGTCGCACACCAATAGTCCTTTAAAGTAAATCCAAGATATTTATTTTCAAACGAACTCCAAACACTCCAAACATATATATATATGTATATATATATATATATATATATATATATATATGCCAGGAACTCCGTCTATTCTAGAAGGAACTGGATAAAAACGAATCGGACCCAATTCGGTAAATTTGCTTAATTATTTATTTTCAGTGCATCCTCTAGTCCGCCATGACGCGTTTCGGGCCCTCAAGCCCTTGATCACATGACATGGTCAGTTTCACCTCGTGATTTTAAAGTGCAAACAGGGGTCCTCTGACCCTGGGCCTATAGACATAAACAGCATACTTCCGCCTTATCCACATTTTTATGTATTCGTCAGCAGTCTACTCAGCATCATTGATTTAAAAACTGTATATACTTCATCGTATTTACACTTTCAACCTCCTTACTGTGACCACCCAGAATCAATAAATACTGTGCAATTTCCGCAATAAATAAATAGATAAATACACAATTGTATATATGAACAAACATTAAAAAACATCTGTTACAATATAATTTCATATATATACACACCACCATCAGAAAGTAAACAGTGATATTAATATCATAAAATTCATTATTTTACTCTGATAAAAGCATTTGTGCAAAATCTGCAATTTAATGTGCAAAAAATGCGCCATAAGTAATATTTCCTACTGGGTTTAGCGTTTAATCTAGGAAGGAGGATTGGTCAAATAAAGGCCCCAGTGGGCTTTTTGAATTGTGGATAACTGCATCTAAACTGCCCATAAATCAAGTCACACCCTGTGCACCTATACAAGTGTGGTTACCCATAGTGAGAAATAAAAATAAAATTAAAATGATTTCCAGACAGCAGCTTTCAGTTTGTTTTGAATGTTGTTATACATCACTCTCTCTTGCAACTGGTGCTTTATGTCCCTTTGAATCCTGGGGTCCAACTAGCCAACCAGGTACTTCCAGTAAGCACCACAGAGCTGCGTTGCAGAGAGGTGTAAAAAGAGATATGGCCTGGATCACCTCCATGCAACGCAGGCCCCTGGCACTTACTGGAGGTACCTGGTGGGCTAGTTGGCCCCTAGGGGCCCTCAGGATTGAAGGGGAATTAATTACCCAACTTGAAATGTGCCACAGGGCATGTTTGTACACATGTCACTTCATGCCCAGCCCCCTTCCTTCACCACTGTGCAAATGCGCCAATGGTGCATTTTAAGTTGGGAGATTAAGTCCCCTTGAATCATAAGGGTCCCTGGGGTCCAACTAGCCCACCAGGTAACTCCAGTAAGTGCCACAGAGCTGCGTTGCATAAAGGTGGTCCGAGGCCACGCCGCTTTTTACACCTGCCTTACCATTTAAGTGGCGAGCATTCTACCAGAGTTAAACTGTGCTACTGCTTAGCATGTTGTGAATAATTTCTACATTTGCACAAACTGCATGCAGAAATATCTGTGACAAACATTTGAAAAAGGACTGAGGCACTTTCATAGGTCTGAATGGAGCACTCAATAATGTGACATCGCTCTAGTGGAATACTTTTCCTCAGTCTAGAGGGACGGAAACAAACTATGCTAAAAGCGAAACTGTGAAACTGCAAACAGACATCTTTGTAAAGGAGGATACAAAACGAAGCACTGCATACATTTCTCATCATGTGGGGGTCATGCTGGGGTGATGTTTTAGGGTTTAGAGTAGCGCAGTGGTATTTGGGTAGTGTAGGAGGTCATGCTGGGGGTAGTGTTTTAGGGTTCAGGGTAGTGCAGTGGTGTTTGTGTAGTGTAGGGGGTAGTGTTTTATGGATTAGGGTAGTGCAGTGGTGTTTGTGTGTTGTAGGGGGTAATGCTGGGGTAGATTTAAGGATTAGGGTTGCGCAGTGGTGTTTGGGTAGTGTAGGGGGTCGTGCTGGGGGTAGATTTAGGGTTTAGGGTAGTGCAATGGTGCTTGTGTAGTATAGGGGGTCGTGCTAGGGGTAGTGTTTTAGGGATTAGGGTTGTGCAGTGGTGTTTGTCTAGTGTAGGGAGTAGTGTTTTAGGGTTTAGGGTAGTGCAGTGGTATTTGAGTAGTGTAGGGGATCGTGCTGAGCTAGATTCAGGGTTTAGGGTAGTGCAGTGGTGTTTGGGTAGTGTTTATGGGTTTGTGCTGGGGGTAATGTTTTAGGGTAGTACAGTGGTGTTTGTGTAGTGTAGGGGGTCATGCTGGTATAGTGTTTTAGGGTTTAGGTTAATGCAGAGGTGTTTGTGTAGTGTAGGGTTGTGCTGGGGTAGATTTAGGGTTTAGGGTAGTCCAATTGTGCTTGGTTACTGTAGGAGGTCATGATGATGTAGTCTTTTAGGTTTTAGGGTAGTGCAGATGTGTTTGGATAGTGTAGGGGGTCATGCTGGTGTAGTGGTTTAGGGTTTAGGGTAGTGCTGTCATGTTTGTATAGTGTAGGGGGTCATGCTGGGGTAATGTTTTAGGGTGAAGGGTAGTGCAATGGTGTTTGTGTAGTGTAGGGGGTTGTGTTTTACGGTTTAGGGTAGTGCAGAGGTGTTAGGTTAGTGTAAGGGGTTTTGCTGCGGTAGATTTAGGGTTTAGGCTAGTGCAGTGGTGTTTGGGTACTGTAGGGGGTCGTGCTGGGGTGGTGTTTTAGGGTTTAGGGTAGTGCAATGGTGTTTGTGTTAGGCAGCGGGTTGTGTTTTAAGGTTTAGGGTAGTGCAGTGGTGTTAAGGTAGTTTAGGGAGTCGTGCTGCAGTAGATTTAGGGTTTAGGGTAGTGCAGTGGTGTTTGGGTACTGTAGGGGGTCATGTGGGGGGTAGTGTTTTAGGATTTAGGGTAGGTCAGTGGTGTTCGGGTAGTGTAGGGGGTAATGCCGGGGGTAGTGTTTTAGGGATTCGGGTATTGCAATTGTGTTTAGGTAGTGTAGGGGGTCATACTGGGGGTAGATTTAAGGTTTTGGGTAGTGCAATGGTGTTTGTTTAGTGTAGGAGGTAGTGTTTTAGAGTTTAGGGCAGTGCATTGGTGTTCATGTAGTGGAGGGGGTCATGTTGGGATTAGTGTTTTAGGGTTTAGGGTAGTGCAGTGGTGTTTGGGTAGTGTAGGGAGTTGTGCTGGGGTAGATTTAAGGTTTAGGGTAGTACAATGGTGTTTGTGTAGTGTAGGGGGTAGTGCTGGGGGTAGTGTTTTAGGGTATAGGGTAGTGAAGTGGTGTTTGTGTAGTGTAGGGTGTTGTGCTAGGTGTGGAGTTTTAGGGTTTAGGGTAGCACAGTGATGTTTGTGTAGTGTATGGGGTGGTGTTTAGGGTTTAGGGCAATGCAGTGGTGTTTATGTAGTGTAGAGGATCATGCTGGGGGTAGTGTTTTAGGGTTTAGGGAAGTGCATTGGTGTTTGTGTAGTGTAGGGGCCATGCTGGGGGTAGTGTTTTGGGGTTTAGGGTAGTGTAGTGGTGTTTGTGTAGTGTAGGGAGTTCTGTTGGGAGTAGAGTTAGGGTTTAGGGTAGTGCAGTTGTGTTTGTGTAGAGTAGGGGGTCATGCTGAAAGTAGATGTAGGTTTTAGGATAGTGCAGTGGCGTTTGTGTAGTGTAGGCGGTCATGCTGGGACAGTGTTTTAGGGTTTAGGGTAGTGCAGTGGTGTTTTGGGCAGTGTAGGCGGTTGTGCTGGGGGTAGATTTAGGGTTTAGGGTAGTGCAGTAGTGGTTGTGTAGTGAAGGGTGTCGTGCTGGGGGTAGTGTTTTAAGGTTTAGGGTAGTGCAGTGGTATTTGGGTAGAATAGGGAATCGTGCTGGGGTAGATTTAGGGTTTAGGGTAGTGCAGTGGTGTTTGAGTAGTGTTTGTGGGTTCATGCTGGGGTAGTGTTTTAGGGTTTAGGGTAGTGAAGTGGTGTTTGTGTAGTGTATGGGGTGGTGTTTTAGGGTTTAGCGTAGTGCAGTGGTGTTTGTATAGTGTAGGGAGTCGTGCTGGGGGTAGTGTTTCAGGGTTAAGTGTAGTACAGTGGTGTTTGTGTAGTGTAGGGGGTTGTGTTTTAAGATTTAGGGTAGTGCAGTGGTGTTAGGGTCCTGTAGGGGGTCGTGCTGGGGTAGTCTTTTAGGGTTTAGTGTAGTGCAGGGGTGTTCGGGTAGTATAGGGGGTCGTGCTTGGGTAGTGTTTAGGGTAGCGCAGTGGAGTTTGGGTAGTGTAGGGGACATGCTAGGGGTAGAGTTTTGGGGATTAGGGTAGCGCATTGGTGTTTGGGTAGTGTAGGGTGTCGTGCCAGGGGTAGTGTTTTAGAGTTTAGATTAGCGCAGTGGTGTTTGGGTAGTGTAATGAGTCGTGCCGGGAGTAGTGTTTTAGGGTTTAGGGTAGCACAGTGGTGTTTGGGTAGTGTAGGGGGTTGTGCCAGGGGTAGTGTTTTAGGGTTTAGGGTAGCGCAGTGGTGTTTGTCTAGTGTAGCGGGTCGTGCAGGGGGAAGGGTTTTAGTGTTTAGGGTAGCGCAATGGTGTTTGCGTAGTGTAGTGGGTCGTGCCAAGGGGTAGTGTTTTAGTGTTTAGGGTAGCGCAGTGGTGTTTGGGTAGTGTAGGGGGTCATGCTGGGGGTAGTGGTTTAGGGATTAGGGTAGTGCAGTGGAGTTTAGATAGTGTATGGGGTCGTGTTGGGGGTAGTTTTAAGGTTTAGGGTAGTGCAATGGTGTTTGTGTAGTGTAGGGGGAAGTATTTTAGGGTTTAGGGTAGTGCAGTGGTGTTTATGTAGTGTAGGGGGTCATGCTGGGGGTAGTGTTTTAGGGTTTAGGGAAGTGTAGTGGTGTTTGTGAAGTGTAGGGGGTTGTGCTGGGGATAGATTTAGGGTTTAGGGTAGTGCAGTGGTGTGTGTGTGCAGAGTAGGGGGTCTTGTTGGGGTAGATTTAGGGTTTAGGGTATTGCAGTGGTATTTAGGTATTGTAGGGCGTTGTGCTGGGGTAGATTTAAGGTTTGGGGTAGTTCAATGGTGTTTGTGTAATGTAGGGGGCAGAGTTTTAGGGTTTAGGGCAGTGCAATGGTGTTTGTGTAGTGCAGGGAGTCGTGCTGGGGGTAGAGTTTTGGGGTTTAGGGTAGTTCCGTGGATTTTGGGTAGTAGGGTATCGTGCTAGGATAGTGTTTTAGGGTTTAGGGACATGCAGTGGTGTTTGTGTAGTGTAGGGGTCATGATGGGGGTAGTGTTTTAGGGTTTAGGGAAGTATAGTGGTGTTTGTGTAGTGTAGGGGTTTGTGCTGGGGATACATTCAGGGTTTAGGGTAGTGCAGTGGTGTGTGTATGTAGAGTAGGGAGTCTTGTTGGGGTAGATTTTGGGTTTAGGGTAGTGCAGTGGTGTTTAGGTAGTGTAGGGGGTTGAGCTGGGGGTAGATTTAAGGTTTAAGGTAGTGCAATGGTGTTTGTGTAGTTTAGGGGGTAGGTTTTCAGGGTTTAGGGCAGTGCAATGGTTTTGTGTAGTGCAGGGGGTCGTGCTGGGGTAGTGTTTTAGGGTTTAGGTAGTGCAGTGGTGTTGTGGGTAGTGTAGGGGGTTGTCCTGTGGTCGATTTAGGGTTTAGGATAGTGCAGTGGTGTTTGTGTGGTGTGGGGGTTTGTGAAGTGCAGGGGGTCATGCTGGGGGTAGAGTTTTGGGGTTTAGGGTAGTTCAGTGGTTTTTGGGTAGTGTAGGGTATCATGCTAGGATAGTGTTTTAGGGTTTAGGGAAATGCAGTGGTGTTTGTGTAGTGTAGGGGTCATGCTGGGGGTAGTGTTTTAGGGTTTAGGGTAGTATAGTGGTGTTTGTGGAGTGTAGGGTTTTGTGCTGGGGATACATTTAGGGTTTAGGGTAGTGCAGTGGTGTGTGTGTAGAGTAGGGAGTCTTGTTGGGGTAGATTTAGGGTTCAGGGTTTTGCAGTGGTGTTTAGGTAGTGTAGGGGGTCGAGCTGGGGGTAGATTTAAGGTTTAGGGTAGTGCAATGGTGTTTGTGTAGTTTAGGGGGCAGGTTTTCAGGGTTTAGGGCAGTGCAATGGTGTTTGTGTAGTGCAGGGGTCGTGCTGGGGTAGTGTTTTAGGGTTTAGGTAGTGCAGTGGTGTTGTGGGTAGTGTAGGGGGTTGTCCTGGGGTCGATTTAGGGTTTAGGGTAGTGCAGTGGTGTTTGTGTGGTGTGGAGGTCGTGCTGGGGTAGTATTTTAGGGTTTAGCGTAATGCAGTGGTGTTTTGGTTAGTGTAGGGGGTTGTGCTGGGCTAGTGTTTTAGGGTTAAGGGTATTGCAGTGGTGTTTGTGTATTGTAGGGTGTGTGTTTTAAGGTTTGGGGTAGTGCAGTGGTGTTAAGCTAGTGTAGGGGGCCGTGCTGCTGTAGTTTTAGGGTCTATGGTAGTGCAGTGGTGTTTGGGTACTGTAGGGGGTCATGCTGGGGTAGTGTTTTAGGGTTTAGGGTAGCTTAGTGGTGTTTGTGTGGTGTGTAGGGGGTTGTGCTGTGGGTAGATTTAGGTTTTAGGGTAGAGAAGTGGTGTGTGTGTAGAGTAGGGGGTCGTATTGGGGTAGATTTAGGGTTTAGGGTAGTGCAGTCGTGTTTATGTAGTATAGTGGGTCATGCTGTGGGTAGATTTAGAGTTTAGGGTAGTGCAATGGAGTTTGTGTAGTATATGGGGTCGTCCTGGGGTCATGTTTTAGGATAGTGCAGTGGTGTTTGAGTCGGGTAGGGGGTCGTGCTGGGGTAGATTTAGGGTTTAGGGTAGTCCAATTGTGCTTGGTTACTGTAGGAGGTCATGATGATGTAGTCTTTTAGGTTTTAGGGTAGTGCAGATGTGTTTGGATAGTGTAGGGGGTCATGCTGGTGTAGTGGTTTAGGGTTTAGGGTAGTGCTGTCATGTTTGTATAGTGTAGGGGGTCATGCTGGGGTAATGTTTTAGGGTGAAGGGTAGTGCAATGGTGTTTGTGTAGTGTAGGGGGTTGTGTTTTACGGTTTAGGGTAGTGCAGAGGTGTTAGGTTAGTGTAAGGGGTTTTGCTGCAGTAGATTTAGGGTTTAGGCTAGTGCAGTGGTGTTTGGGTACTGTAGGGGGTCGTGCTGGGGTGGTGTTTTAGGGTTTAGGGTAGTGCAATGGTGTTTGTGTTAGGCAGCGGGTTGTGTTTTAAGGTTTAGGGTAGTGCAGTGGTGTTAAGGTAGTTTAGGGAGTCGTGCTGCAGTAGATTTAGGGTTTAGGGTAGTGCAGTGGTGTTTGGGTACTGTAGGGGGTCGTGTGGGGGGTAGTGTTTTAGGATTTAGGGTAGGTCAGTGGTGTTCGGGTAGTGTAGGGGGTAATGCCGGGGGTAGTGTTTTAGGGATTCGGGTATTGCAATTGTGTTTAGGTAGTGTAGGGGGTCATACTGGGGGTAGATTTAAGGTTTTGGGTAGTGCAATGGTGTTTGTTTAGTGTAGGAGGTAGTGTTTTAGAGTTTAGGGCAGTGCATTGGTGTTCATGTAGTGGAGGGGGTCATGTTGGGATTAGTGTTTTAGGGTTTAGGGTAGTGCAGTGGTGTTTGGGTAGTGTAGGGGGTTGTGCTGGGGTAGATTTAAGGTTTAGGGTAGTACAATGGTGTTTGTGTAGTGTAGGGGGTAGTGATGGGGGTAGTGTTTTAGGGTATAGGGTAGTGAAGTGGTGTTTGTATAGTGTAGGGTGTTGTGCTAGGTGTGGAGTTTTAGGGTTTAGGGTAGCACAGTGATGTTTGTGTAGTGTATGGGGTGGTGTTTAGGGTTTAGGGCAATGCAGTGGTCTTTATGTAGTGTAGAGGATCATGCTGGGGGTAGTGTTTTAGGGTTTAGGGAAGTGCATTGGTGTTTGTGTAGTGTAGGGGCCATGCTGGGGGTAGTGTTTTGGGGTTTAGGGTAGTGTAGTGGTGTTTGTGTAGTGTAGGGAGTTCTGTTGGGAGTAGAGTTAGGGTTTAGGGTAGTGCAGTTGTGTTTGTGTAGAGTAGGGGGTCATGCTGAAAGTAGATGTAGGTTTTAGGATAGTGCAGTGGCGTTTGTGTAGTGTAGGCGGTCATGCTGGGACAGTGTTTTAGGGTTTAGGGTAGTGCAGTGGTGTTTTGGGCAGTGTAGGCGGTTGTGCTGGGGGTAGATTTAGGGTTTAGGGTAGTGCAGTAGTGGTTGTGTAGTGAAGGGTGTCGTGCTGGGGGTAGTGTTTTAAGGTTTAGGGTAGTGCAGTGGTATTTGGGTAGAATAGGGAATCGTGCTGGGGTAGATTTAGGGTTTAGGGTAGTGCAGTGGTGTTTGAGTAGTGTTTGTGGGTTCATGCTGGGGTAGTGTTTTAGGGTTTAGGGTAGTGAAGTGGTGTTTGTGTAGTGTATGGGGTGGTGTTTTAGGGTTTAGCGTAGTGCAGTGGTGTTTGTATAGTGTAGGGAGTCGTGCTGGGGGTAGTGTTTTAGGGTTAAGTGTAGTACAGTGGTGTTTGTGTAGTGTAGGGGGTTGTGTTTTAAGATTTAGGGTAGTGCAGTGGTGTTAGGGTCCTGTAGGGGGTCGTGCTGGGGTAGTCTTTTAGGGTTTAGTGTAGTGCAGGGGTGTTCGGGTAGTATAGGGGGTCGTGCTTGGGTAGTGTTTAGGGTAGCGCAGTGGAGTTTGGGTAGTGTAGGGGACATGCTAGGGGTAGAGTTTTGGGGATTAGGGTAGCGCATTGGTGTTTGGGTAGTGTAGGGTGTCGTGCCAGGGGTAGTGTTTTAGAGTTTAGATTAGCGCAGTGGTGTTTGGGTAGTGTAATGAGTCGTGCCGGGAGTAGTGTTTTAGGGTTTAGGGTAGCACAGTGGTGTTTGGGTAGTGTAGGGGGTTGTGCCAGGGGTAGTGTTTTAGGGTTTAGGGTAGCGCAGTGGTGTTTGTCTAGTGTAGCGGGTCGTGCAGGGGGAAGGGTTTTAGTGTTTAGGGTAGCACAATGGTGTTTGCGTAGTGTAGTGGGTCGTGCCAAGGGGTAGTGTTTTAGTGTTTAGGGTAGCGCAGTGGTGTTTGGGTAGTGTAGGGGGTCATGCTGGGGGTAGTGGTTTAGGGATTAGGGTAGTGCAGTGGAGTTTAGATAGTGTATGGGGTCGTGTTGGGGGTAGTTTTAAGGTTTAGGGTAGTGCAATGGTGTTTGTGTAGTGTAGGGGGAAGTATTTTAGGGTTTAGGGTAGTGCAGTGGTGTTTATGTAGTGTAGGGGGTCATGCTGGGGGTAGTGTTTTAGGGTTTAGGGAAGTGTAGTGGTGTTTGTGAAGTGTAGGGGGTTGTGCTGGGGATAGATTTAGGGTTTAGGGTAGTGCAGTGGTGTGTGTGTGCAGAGTAGGGGGTCTTGTTGGGGTAGATTTAGGGTTTAGGGTATTGCAGTGGTATTTAGGTATTGTAGGGCGTTGTGCTGGGGTAGATTTAAGGTTTGGGGTAGTTCAATGGTGTTTGTGTAATGTAGGGGGCAGAGTTTTAGGGTTTAGGGCAGTGCAATGGTGTTTGTGTAGTGCAGGGAGTCGTGCTGGGGGTAGAGTTTTGGGGTTTACGGTAGTTCCGTGGATTTTGGGTAGTAGGGTATCATGCTAGGATAGTGTTTTAGGGTTTAGGGACATGCAGTGGTGTTTGTGTAGTGTAGGGGTCATGATGGGGGTAGTGTTTTAGGGTTTAGGGAAGTATAGTGGTGTTTGTGTAGTGTAGGGGTTTGTGCTGGGGATACATTCAGGGTTTAGGGTAGTGCAGTGGTGTGTGTATGTAGAGTAGGGAGTCTTGTTGGGGTAGATTTTGGGTTTAGGGTAGTGCAGTGGTGTTTAGGTAGTGTAGGGGGTTGAGCTGGGGGTAGATTTAAGGTTTAAGGTAGTGCAATGGTGTTTGTGTAGTTTAGGGGGTAGGTTTTCAGGGTTTAGGGCAGTGCAATGGTTTTGTGTAGTGCAGGGGGTCGTGCTGGGGTAGTGTTTTAGGGTTTAGGTAGTGCAGTGGTGTTGTGGGTAGTGTAGGGGGTTGTCCTGTGGTCGATTTAGGGTTTAGGATAGTGCAGTGGTGTTTGTGTGGTGTGGGGGTTTGTGTAGTGCAGGGGGTCATGCTGGGGGTAGAGTTTTGGGGTTTAGGGTAGTTCAGTGGTTTTTGGGTAGTGTAGGGTATCATGCTAGGATAGTGTTTTAGGGTTTAGGGAAATGCAGTGGTGTTTGTGTAGTGTAGGGGTCATGCTGGGGGTAGTGTTTTAGGGTTTAGGGTAGTATAGTGGTGTTTGTGGAGTGTAGGGGTTTGTGCTGGGGATACATTTAGGGTTTAGGGTAGTGCAGTGGTGTGTGTGTAGAGTAGGGAGTCTTGTTGGGGTAGATTTAGGGTTCAGGGTTTTGCAGTGGTGTTTAGGTAGTGTAGGGGGTCGAGCTGGGGGTAGATTTAAGGTTTAGGGTAGTGCAATGGTGTTTGTGTAGTTTAGGGGGCAGGTTTTCAGGGTTTAGGGCAGTGCAATGGTGTTTGTGTAGTGCAGGGGTCATGCTGGGGTAGTGTTTTAGGGTTTAGGTAGTGCAGTGGTGTTGTGGGTAGTGTAGGGGGTTGTCCTGGGGTCGATTTAGGGTTTAGGGTAGTGCAGTGGTGTTTGTGTGGTGTGGAGGTCGTGCTGGGGTAGTATTTTAGGGTTTAGCGTAATGCAGTGGTGTTTTGGTTAGTGTAGGGGGTTGTGCTGGGCTAGTGTTTTAGGGTTAAGGGTATTGCAGTGGTGTTTGTGTATTGTAGGGTGTGTGTTTTAAGGTTTGGGGTAGTGCAGTGGTGTTAAGCTAGTGTAGGGGGCCGTGCTGCTGTAGTTTTAGGGTCTAGGGTAGTGCAGTGGTGTTTGGGTACTGTAGGGGGTCATGCTGGGGTAGTGTTTTAGGGTTTAGGGTAGCTTAGTGGTGTTTGTGTGGTGTGTAGGGGGTTGTGCTGTGGGTAGATTTAGGTTTTAGGGTAGAGAAGTGGTGTGTGTGTAGAGTAGGGGGTCGTATTGGGGTAGATTTAGGGTTTAGGGTAGTGCAGTCGTGTTTATGTAGTATAGTGGGTCATGCTGTGGGTAGATTTAGAGTTTAGGGTAGTGCAATGGAGTTTGTGTAGTATATGGGGTCGTGCTGGGGTCATGTTTTAGGATAGTGCAGTGGTGTTTGAGTCGGGTAGGGGGTCGTGCTGGGGTAGATTTAAGGTTTATGGTAGTGTAGTTGTGTTTATGTTGTATAGTGGGCTGTGCTGGGGAAGATTTAGGGTTTAGGGTAGTGCAGTGGTGTTAAGGTAGTGAAGGGGGTTGTGCTGCGGTAGATTTAGGGTTTAGGGTAGTGCAGTGGTGTTTGGGTACTGTAGGGGGTCGTGCCGGGCGTAGTGTTTTAGGCTTTAGGGTAGCACAGCTGTGTTTGGGTAGTGTAGTGTAGCGGGTCGTGCTGGGGTAATGTTGTAGGGTTTAGGGTAGCACAGTGGTGTTTGGGTAGTGTAGGGGGTCATGCAGGGGGTAGTGTTTTAGTGTTTAGGGTAGTGTAGTGGTGTTTGGGTAGTGTAGGGGGTCTTGCCAGTGGTAGTGTTTTAGGGTTTTGGGTAGCACATTGGTGTTTGGGTAGTGTAGGGGTTGTGCCTTGGGTAGTGTTTTAGGGTTTAGGGGACCGCAGGAGTGTTTGGGTAGTGTAGGGTGTCGTGCCAGGGGTAGTGTTTTAGGGGTTAGGGTAGAGCAGTGGTGTTTGGTTAGTGTAGTCGGTCATGCCTGGGGTATTGTTTTAGGGATTAGGGTAGTGCAGTGGTGTTTAGGTAGTGCAGGGGGTCGTGCTGGGGGTAGAATTAAGGTTTAGGGCAGTGCAATGGTGTTTGTGTAGTGTAGATGGTAGTGCTGGGGCTAGTGTTTTAGGGTTCAGGGCAGTGCAGTTGTATTTGTGTAGTGTAGGGGTAGTGTTTTAGGGTTTATGGCAGTGCAGTGGTGTTCATGTAGTGTCGGGGGTTGTGCTGGGGTAGTGTTTTAGGGTTTAGGGTAGTTCAGTGGTGTTTGGGTAGTGTAGGGGGTTGTGCTTGGGGTTGTGTTTTGGGGATTAGGGTAGTGCAATGGTGTTTGTGTAGTGTAGGCGTCATGCTGGAGGTAGAGTTAGGGTTAAGGGTAGGGCTGTGGTGTTTAGGTAGTATAGTGGGTCGTGCTGGGGGTAGGTTTAGAGTTTAGGGTAGTGCAGTGGTGTTTGTGTAGTGTAGGGGGTCGTGCTGGGGTCGTGTTTTATTGTAGTGCAGTGGTGTTTGGGTAGTGTGGGGGGTCGTGCTGGGGTAGTGTTTTAGGGTTTATGTAGTATAGTGGGTCGTTCTGGGGTAGATTTAAGGTTTAGGGTAGTGCAGTGGTATTTGGGTAGTGTAGGGGTCGTGCTGGGGTAGTGTATTAGGGTTTAGGGTAGTGGAATGGTGAATGGGTAAGGTAGTGGGCCGTGCTTGGGGTAGATTTAGGATTTAGGGTAGTGCAGTGGTGTTTGTGTAGTGTAGGGGGTCATGCTGGGGTAGTCTTTTAGGGTTTAGGGTAGTGCAGTGGTGTTTTTGTAGTGTATGGGGTAGTGTTGTAGGGTTTATGGTAGTGCAGTGGTGTTTGGGTAGTGTAAGGAGTGGTGCTGTAGGTTGTGCTTTAGGGATTAGGGTAGTGCAATGGTGTTTGTGTAGTGTAGGGGGTCATGCTGGGGGTAGATTTAAGGATTAGGGTAGTGCAGTGGTGTTTGTGTAGTTTTTCCGGGTTCGTGCTGGGGTAGTGTTTTAGGGTAGTTCAGTGGTGTTTGTGTAGTGTGGGGGGTCATGCTGGGGGTTGTGCTTTAGGGTTTAGGGTAGTGAAGTGGTGTTTGTGTAGTGTCGGAGGTAGTGTTTTAGGGTTTAGTGTAGTGCATTGGTGTTTGTGTAGTGTAGGGGGTCGTGCTGGGGGTATTGTTTTAGGGTTATGGGTAGTGCAGTGTTTTTGTAGTGTAGAGGGTATTGTTTTAGGGTTTACGGTAGCGCAGTGCTGTTTGGGAAGTGTAGGGGTCATGCTGGAGGTAGATTTAGGGTTTATGGTAGTGCAGGGGTGTTTGGGTAGTATAGGGGATCGTGCTGGGGTAGTGTTCTAGGGCTTAGTGTAGTACAGAGGTGTTTGGGTAGTATAGGGGGTCGTGTTTGAGTGTTTAGGGTAGCACAGTGGTGTTTGGGTAGTGTAGGGGTCCTACTGGGGGTAGTTTTTTAGGGTTTAGGGAAGTGCAGCGGTGTTTGTGTAGTATATGGGGTCCTGCTGGGGTCGATTTAGGTTTTAGGGTACTGCAGTGGTGTTTGTGTAGTGTAGGGGGTCGTGCTGAGTGTAGATTTAGAGTTTAGGGTAGCGCAGTGGTGTTTGTGTAGTGTAGGGGGTTGTGCTGGGGTGGTGTTTTAGGGTTTAGGGTAGTGCTGTGGCATTTAGGTAGTGTAGGGGTTCGTGCTGGGAGTAGATTTAGGGTTCAGGGTAGTGCAGTGGTGGTTGTGTAGTGTTTGTGGATTCGTGCCGGGGGTAGTGTTTTAGGGTTTAGGGTAGTACAGTTGTGTTCCTGTACTGTATGGGGTTAGTGTTTTAGGGTGTAGGGCAGTGCAGTGGTGTTTGTGTAGTGTAGGGGTCGTGCTGGGGGTAGTGTTTTAGAGTTAAGGGTAGTGCAGTGGTGTTTTTGTAGAGTAGGGGGTAGTGTTTTTGGTTTAATGTAGCGCAGTGTTGTTTTTTGGTAGCGTAGGGCATCTTGTTGGGGTAGATTTAGGGTTTAGGGCAGTGCAGTGGTGTTTGGGTAGTGTTGGGGGTCGTGCTGGTGTAGTGTATTAGGGTTTAGGGTAGTGCAGATGTGTTTGGGTATTGTAGGGGGTTGTGCTGGGGTAGTGTTTTACTGTTTAGGATAGTGCAGTGGTGTTTGTGTACTGTAGGGGGTAGTGTTTTAGGGTTTATGGTAGTGCAGTTTTGTTTGTGTAGTATAGGGGGTTGCTCTGGGGGTAGTGTTTTAGGGTTTAGGGTAGTGCAGTGATGTTTAGGTAGTGTAGGGGGTAGTGCTCACCAGGGAGTTAACTGGAAGTCTACGGTTTTGTCTTTATACAACACTAACCATAATTTCTATGACAAAATGACCCCTCATTGTGTTCCTTTTTAAATTAAACATTTTAAGTGTTACCAGTTTATTCCAATCAAGATGGCTTCAGGTGTGCCATAATTTTGTCATAAATAAGACTGTTAGCCCTCTAGTTGTTCTTTAGAACACTCTGGGAAGCTGCAGTTGAACACAAAGGAATCAACTGCCAGGCTGCTCCTGTTGAACAATAACAGGAAGATATTTGAGATCTCACTTAAAACATTTCCTAATTTTTCTTTCTACAGCACTAACCATCATTTCTATGACAAAATAAACCCCCTTGTTTTGTTTCTTTCTAAATTAAATGTTTTAAGTGTTACCAGTGTATTCCAATCAAGCTGGCTTCAGGTGTGCCATACTTTTGTCATTAGTAAGACTGTTAGCGCTCTAGTTGTTCTTTAGAACACTCTGGGAAGCTGCAGTAGCACACAAAGGAATAAACTGCCAGGCAGCTCCTGTTGATATATAACACGAAGATATTTGCGATCTCACTTGAAATATGTCCGATTTTTTCTTTCTACAGCACTAACCATAATTTCTATGACAAAATAAACCCCCTTATTTTGTTCCTTTTTAAATTAAATGTTTAAAGTGTTACCACTTTTTTCCAATCGAGATAGCTTCAGGTGTTCCATACTTTTGTCATAAGTAAGTCTGTTAGCGCTCTAGTTGTTCTTTAGTACACTCTGGAACATTATGTCATTGGGCTATACTTGGGCTACATCTAGGTGATATTGAGAAATTTCCTAGTTATCACAAAGGAAAGTTTCAATTCTATTAAGGACGCGGAGGTGCGTAGAAGAAACGCTCGGGCTAAAAGCCTACTGCGTTAAATAAACATCAATAAAACAGCCTACAACAAAGGCAAAGTTAAAAACTAATCAAACAAAACTGATACAAAGCTGTCTACAATCAATTTCTAAACTGCCACGACAAAGATCAAGCTGAGGTAAAAACGGTGACTTATCTTGCCGAGGCAGCACACAAGAAAGAGGAAGGACTACCGGCTGGGAATCCCTATATGCTGCTTGATGGACTCTTATTGGTTGATGTGCTACCATGACTACCGCTGCCATGTTGGTTAGGGTAGTCCATGGTTTTAATGTTTTTTTCTTACTTTTAACTTGCTGTCCAATAAAATGGAGAAAGGACTAGCAAAATCCTCGCCTCCGCTTCCTGACATAAAATTGTGCTACATTTGGGCTGTTTTATCTCTGGCGGCCATCTTGGGAGACCTATTTGTTATGAAGTTTCCTAGTTTCCTCATTTACTACAGTCTCCTCAGTAGGAAATACTTTAATTGTGTTACACTCTAGTTGCTCATTAGTTCACTGAAGTAAAGCTACTGCTCACCAGGGAAGTCTGCTGCTGGTATTGAAAGTACATGTTTCAGTCTGCATGTCAGAATTTTTTTAATGAATAAGAAGAGGATTTGAGAAGTCACTCTTCAGCACTGATCATAATTTCTATGGCAAAATGAACACCCCCATTTTGTTCCTTTGCAAATTAAATGTTTTAAGTGTTAACACTTTATTCCAATCAAGATGACTTAAGGTGTGCCATACTTTGTCATAAGTAAGACTGTTAGCGCTCTAGTTGTTCTTTGGAACACTCTGGGACATTCTGTCATTGGGCTATAGTTGGGCTACATCTGGCTGATATTTGGGCTACATTTGTTTTTTTTTGTCTCTGGTGGCCATCTTTGGGCTACATTGGGCTACATTGGGCTACATTTGGGCTCTAACATATATATAGCCCAATATATATTTTTTCAAAGTTAATTCTCGTAAAAACCACTGGAGCACATATCTTGAGACATAGCAAAGGCAAATCGGGGTACCAGTCCCTACAATTTTGCCAAGTTTAGTGGAAATCCATTCAGCCATTCGGGCTAAAAGTGAGTTCGACCTCCCTATGGAAATTAACATGGAGAAAACACGTTTTGGGACCCCCCTTTTATCTCGGCCCCCGCTTGACGAATCCCCAACCACATTTTCAGGGAAGGAGCGGGCCACGAACTTTGAGAAATTCGCGAAGATTTGTCCCAATAGAAAGTTGCGGATTTCATATGGAAAGTAGATCCTAACTATAACTACCTACTGGCAGTCTCCAGTGGGTAACATATATATATATATATATATATATATATATATATATATATATATATACATATATATATATATTCGCTCCAAAAAACACCCAAAATTTTTGATGAAAACAAGACACCCAGAGCTCCGATTTTGAAGATTTATTTGGCAGATGACATAAACTTCACGACGCGTTTCGCCATTACGGCTTGGTCACGCTCGTCTCGTGTTAGTAGTTGCCATTTTTAAACACAACACCTCAGTGCACTTTAATTTTCATCACGTAAACGGTGGCGGCCATCTTGTAACATACAAGTTCACAATTTATTCAATGACATCACGTATTGACCATCTCGTTGTAGCAGCTAATATGCAGGGAATTACGTTCTTTGTTACTTAAAACAATAAACAGTTCATTCGCCTATATTTGCGTACGTTTTTTTGAAATAACAGAAATTATTGTATCTAATATACTAATAACATTGACATAATTAAATGGCATTTCCATTACGTTTTCAATGATAATTTCGCTACCAACAGTTACAATACACAATGAAATAGTAAGGGCTGAATGTCGCGCGAGTCATCTTAGTGCATGTTATTGTAATTGATTGATTTCCAATCGGCTCGCATATGAAATAGCAACTACTAACACGAGACGAGCGTGACCAAGCCGTAATGGTGAAATGCGTCGTGAAGTTTATGTCATCTGCCAAATAAATCTTCAAAATCCGGCTGGTGGACGCAACAAGACCGGCCGTGACAGCAGCACTCTGCAAACCAGCGGTGGTGGAAGCATATATATATATATATATCAGGTAATCCGCTTTCAAATGCACTGAACCAGAGTCTCGCCAGCCGGCAAGAAAACACGGACACGGACCAGTTAGGCTCTGAATTTTCTTTATTGCAGAGAGTCTGTCAAAGACGTTTCGGCTCTGCATGGATTTAATACTGAGAATGAAAGCACACCCACTTGGGATTATCTAATATGGACTACAAACACCACCAGGCAGTGCGAGTGCCACGCCCACAAGGGCAGGTGTGTGGAATTCAAAATGTGCGTTTGCATCGCGCTTTCATTTCTCTTATCTCGCCACTGAAGAAAGGATCAAGACTCCTAAAACGCGTCTGTCTAAATAGATGGGATGCCTGTTTCCTGGCAAGTTGACTGTGTTACTTTTTGAACGGCACATCCTGTGGCTTTTCTCTGTTGGTGCTACCTGAACTGTGGATATTAAACGGCTTTGCACAGCCGTGAAGGAAAGCCCACTACAGCCTTGCGGGACCGTTCTGGCCCTAGTTAGGAGCTAGAAACATCGGGAGGAAGTCGTGCATGTTCCAGTTACAGGGCTGCAGCCTGCACAAGTGTGTCTCGACTTCAACAAAGCAGGACAGTCCCAGTGCCAAGAAATGAGTGCATAAACCCACATGGGCTTTATTATGTTTTTAATACTGAGAATGAAAGCGCACCCACTTGGGATTATCTAATATGGACTACAAACACCACCAGGCAGTGCGAGTGCCACGCCCACAAGGGCACGTGTTTGGAATTCAAAATGTGCGTTTGCATTGCGCTTTCATTTCTCTTATCTCGCCACTGAAGAAAGGATCAAGACTTCTGAAACGCGTCTGGCTAAATAGACGGGATGCCTGTTTCCTGACAAGTTGACTGTGTTACTATTTGAACGGCACTTCCTGTGGCTTTTCTCTGTTGGTGCTACCTGAACTGCGGATATTAAACGGCTTTGCACAGCCGTGAAGGAAAGCCCACTACAGCCTTGCGGGCACGTTCTGGCCCTAATTAGGAGCTAGAAACATCGGGAGGAAGTCGTGCATGTTCCAGTTACAGGGCTGCAGCCTGCACAAGTGTGTCTCGACTTCAAAAAAGCAGGACAGTCCCAGTGCCAAGAAATGAGTGCATCAACCCACATGGGCTTTATTGTGTTTTTAATACAGAGAATGAAAGCGCACCCACTTGGGATTTTCTAATATGGACTACAAACACCACCAGGCAGTGCGAGTGCCACACCCACAAGGGTAGGTGTTTGGAATTCAAAATGTGCGTTTGCATCGCGCTTTCATTTCTCTTATCTCGCCACTGAAGAAAGGATCAAGATTCCTGAAACGCGTCTGGCTAAATAGATGGGATGCCTGTTTCCTGGCAAGTTGACTGTTGGCAAGTTGTCGGGAATAAAGAATACTATTTGAACGGCACTTCCTCTGGCTTTTCTCCGTTGGTGCTACCTGAAATGTGGATATATATATATATATATATATATATATATATATTTGCCTCCAATTCGATCCAGATCTTAGGCTTCCGGGTGCTCTGAGGCGGTGCACGCGAGGAGCGGCAGGATCAGCCGCGTAAAATCAATTCCAGTTTCCCGTGTGGGGGAGTTAGTTCCTCGTGCACTCTCGAGATTCTCTTTCGGAAATATATCACACGTTTTGTATATCAATCCAGTTTATTTTCTTATTTTCAGCAAGCCAGCAACACCTTACGCGTTTCGGTCTCTACGGAGACCTTGCTCACAGGTAAACTGCATCAACATTTTTCACATTTTTAAATAAAGTGGAAGTGCTTTCGTGTTACATCATTTCCTGTTCACTACACAGGATTTATGGGACATGTAGTTCACTTTAGAAACCTTGATTATTGCTTAAATACATTTGTTGTTTTAAATCACTTTTTTTACGTGCTTTCTCACTTCAGCATAATCATAACCAGGTTATCATTAAACTCATTGCATTATTTCAAATTAAGATCGTAAATTAATTCAACATAAGCGTAGTAAACTCAACTTAAGTCCACAAATAAGGCCCTCCAGTGGGCATTCATGATCATTATTTTATCCAATATCCAATTCATATGATGATCATCTATCAAAATTCCCTTTTGATTATGAGATACAAACGGATGTAATGAGTTGTAAACTAAGAACGACATTGAGTACCTTTGTATATTGAACTGAAAACATTCATGTATGCCCACTGGGGAGCTTTGTTGATAGATGATCATCATATGAATTGGATATTGGATAAAATATTGATCATGAATGCCCACTGGAGGGCCTTATTTGTGGACTTAAGTTGAGTTTACTACGCTTATGTTGAATTAATTTACAATCTTAATTTGGAATAATGCAATGAGTATATATATATATATATATATATATATATATATATATATATATATATATATATATATAGTTATATAGTTATAGATATATATAAAGAACTCTTCTTCCCTTGGTTTACTGTCGGAACAGAAAGAGCACAGACCTAGGATTCTTCTTCAATACCGGTTTGTTTATTTCAGGATTACATTGCAACAAACAAGTAGATGGCAGCCATAACGCATTTCATCCCTCCTTGGGGACTTGATCACATGACGCGGTTTTATCAATGGCATATATATATTATTTTTTTTCACTGAAGAACCAAAAGGTTACCGGAGTTGTTATAGTAGTTAGATTGACATTTTACCCACACCAGACCATAGAAATTCAGAAGTTATATTCATACTTATAGTCATACTTATGTTAAGAAACTATGACTTGTTGCCTTAAGTTATTTAATGGCATGGGTTATAGTTTCTTCAGATAAGTATAACTATAATAACGTGCGATTTGCAAGCATCAGATTTGGACAGTTACAGACAAGGTGGGCCAAAGATTCCTCATATTAGTGACACAGTGGAAAAAAAGAGTTTTAGAATTACCCTAATCTTTGAAACTGGCGTTCCTTAACATTGTGGGGTAATAGTGTGTTTGGTACAAAGGATTTACAAGGTCATCTGTTGAGAAAACCCTTGCGCTCCTAAACAGAGACATTTGCAAGAAGTCAAACTTTCATGCTGAAATGGTTCGGTGAGTGGACCAGGCCACTGTATTTTTAAAAAATATATGCATTTAAGGACAGCAAACAAATGATGGTGGCACATGGTAACACCAAGGATTTCATCACGTTATCTGTGGCCATTATTATTACAAGAAAAGTAACACCAGGACATGTCATGAAGTCTCCTTGCTCTTTCGAAGTTTACCATCTGAAGTGTCTTTTAATCTGTAAGTAAAGTTCCACGTGCAAGAAGCCAGATGCTAATACAGAATATTTACAACCTGAAAAAAAGTGTGCTGCGCCTGATCCCTTGATTAAACTGCAGATTCTTCAATAATTGCCTATGTGAGGTGGATCTGTAATTTGTAAGTATTATTGATATTTTACAATTATGCCTCTCGCCGGCTTTGAATCAGTGCTCATCTGCATACCAGCCAGGTCTATTTCTGGAGAGGACAAAGTATCTTGAAAACAATATTCAGAGTGGAAATGTATGCAAATGCGAAGCTTCAGCTTAATTACTGTACATCGATAGCATTTGGCAGCAGTCTCTACCGAGGCTTAGCTGATTGCTGAGCCTTTTCGAATAATTCTTATTTCTGCAACGATGCTTTGAACAGGCTTTCTGCTTTAACTGCAGCCGAGTCCAGCCATTATTTTTGCTTTAAATTGTGCCAGCCCGCTCATCGGGCTATTTTAACCTTCGATCTTCCAATTCCGAAACCTCTTAAATGTGTAATGTGTCAAGTGAGTTTATTTTTTCTTTAATTTCTTAAAATAGAAGGGCATATTATCAAGGGGGTTTATCTCCGCTTTTTTGGCTTTAAAAGCCAAGAAAGCGGAGATAAAATTATCTCCCTATTACCAAGCTGTCGCTAACACCAGTTAGCGACAGCTAGTAGGAGATAGTGACCATCTTGGGCCCCACTTTGCATGTCAGTGATATTTATCACTAATGAGATGCAAAGTGGGCGTGCCAAGATGTTAGAGACTGAAAACAGTCGCTAACATCGCTATCTCCTATTACCAACTTTTGGAGATATTCGCGCTAAGCGGGAATATCTCCAAAAGCTAACACCTGCCCTGAGCAGTTCTTAGCCATGTTATCCAATGGGAGGTGGATAACATGGCTAAGAGCATTTGCTCGATAATGCATGAATATCGCTGACTTTTCAGCGATATTCATGCATTTCGGCCGTTTTTTATCGCATTTGCGATAAACCTTGTTAATAGCAAGGTTTATCTGCGATAAAAATCGCCGATGTGCGGCGATAATTTTTGTCTCTAAACAAGTTAGAGACAAAAATTATCGCTAGTTGTTGGTAATATGCCCCCTAGTTCCTAAATGTGCAAATATGTTTGGGATTAGAAATGTTTCGGTGTTTATTAAATACGTAGTAGAAAATACTTTTATCCTGTCATGCCCAGATCATAGAAATTGACCTTTTTCAATTTCACTTTTAGGTTTTACCTTTTGCTCTTATTATCATCAGTACACGTGCATTGTGTTAATACATTATTTTCTTTTTTTAAAATATTATTTAGGCACATGAGTACTTGCTGACGTATAAAGCATGTGTAAAGGAGGACTTGGAAGGTTCGTTTTAACTGCCATGTTATTAGAAGCCCACTCTCCTGGCAGAGGACTGCCACTGATGCAATGAAAAACCTGCCTCCCTGCAGCGTATTGCAGGAGTGACAGTCTGCTGGGCAGATGCACTTTCATCGCTCCTGAATGCCCACCAATCAGCGAATTGCAAATGCTGTGTATCAACAGAATATGTGATGTGTATGTGCGAGTAACCACCAAGAGGGGCAGATGGCAACCATGTGCAAATTATAAAGGGCCGAGACTGCGGCGCACTCTTGGAAAAGGACAGGCCGCTAGGGTACAGAGAGGAGAATGAGGCTTTTGATAGGGCAGCAGAGCAGAAGGAGGAGGAAAGAGAGGGTGATCAGACGCCAAATCTCACTGATTAAACAGAAGTGAGGAGGTATATGGGAAGCACCGATAAAGCAGGACGGCATCATCAGACATGGTGAGCTGGATCCTGTTTTGGATTGATTTATCATTGCAACATGCTATGCTTACTTATGTGCAGTCCCATTGCTCTTTATCCCTGTTGCCTAACATGAAGCCCTACCAAGGCAGAGTCGATTTCTCCCTAGCTCTTGTTTGCAGGGTATTCAGGTAATTCATCTATATCCTTTTTAAACCAGATATACTTTAATTTGTTTAATACATCTGTACATATTTTTCCTAAATACACAGGCAGAGCTCAGTTCCAACAAGGAGTGAAGATGGCATTCATATATCGATATTTCTCTAATCAATACCTAAAGAAAAAGAAACATTCCCTAAACATTCAATAACTAAACAACTCTGAGTCTATAATTACAGACCATGTGGCATGCTACACTGGCAGTGCCAACAATACTTGATACTTGCCTGGTTATGAATTGAGCATTTTAACACCTTCTTGTCAGAGGGAACCTCAGGGATGGGTGCCTGTTAGGCAAGTATCAAGTTCCTACCCACTGAGCATGATGTATATCTACATCACATACATGACACTAAATGCAAACACTATTTCTAGGTTACAATTCATATGTAATTTGACCCTGATATCTAATGCCATACTTTCATCTGCAATCAGCAAAAAGAGGAGATAAAACATGAAACAAAGAACAATGTGGTATGTACTGATGTGCACCTTTGGTCTCCTGAAAGGCCGATTTTATTACAGCTTCAAAAATGGGGGAGCAGTGCAGCATGCACCAGAAACCTCACGTAAAATCATACCTTTGTCAAAAGGAGATGGGAAGAATGTTAACTGTTAATCTAACCACTGGCAATAACTCAGGGTAACATTCCATCCCATTGTTCTTTGACCCAACAAGGCACCTCATTTTTGACCAAGCCTTATGCAGATCAGTCTTAAGGAACTGTCACACTCACCCAACCAGGTCAGGTCCTTTCTAAATCTTAACACAAGCAACCCAAGACTGGGTTTGCCCTGATTAAGGCTCATCAGTAGTGTGTGGCGTGGCTCCAGTAGCGCAATGAGCCCCAATAAACATAGAGGATGATGTCTCTGATAATGATGGCACTCCTTTGGCATGCACATATGGGCCAGATACCACAAGGGAAGCTGAAAGAAGGGATTTACGAACAAATGTCACAACTTTTTCTAAGGTAAAGGTGGTATACTCAATGAAGATATATGGATTAAAAATGTGAAAGAAATAAATGTCTAGTTCATTCATAGGTTGTACCACAAAAAGAAAGAAAATATCAGCCAGTTGTGGCTAGTGACAACTGATGACCCTAAACTGAGAGTACCAAAAAAGACTTTAGTTAAATTCCCAGATTATAACAAAATAATTAAACAATAAGAGTGGATATAAATATAAATGAGTCCATAATTGACTCATTTAAGTCTTTAGATTTTTGCAGGAAAAGAGGGAAGGAAAAAGGAAGGAAGTCATATAGAATAATGAAACATCACTTATACATATAATATTAATAAATAATGTCCTCATCAGTTACCTAAATGTATAAAAGATAAGTGCCAACAATGTAGCCCTAACGAATGTTTTAGGATATTAAATTTAAAGTAAGAGGTAACATAGAGTAAATGTATTGATGGAGCTTGAAGATTTTTAGACATTGTACAATTAGTAGATGACACACAATGACCAACTTGATTCCGAAACATAGTCAAAGGTCACCGTAACAGTTAGACATTCTGAGAAGGTGAACATTAGCAGTATACATAGTATCTAACTTATTATGTGAGCAAACACAATCCCACCAAATCTTATGTGATAGTTTAGATGAGGATTTCCAATTAGATGCAATATGCTGAAAGGGTATCACTATCAGGTAATTTCTTAGGACAAGATGGCATAAAATGAGAAATTACAGCACCTAAAAAAAGATTCTGGATATTGAAAGTATGTTGTACGTTAAAAATCTTTTCTATATGGGACCAGACCCTATGACAAAAGAAAAGTGTATTAGGACAACTAAATGACATATGCATACAGTCACCTTTAGGAAAGTCGCATGACCGGTATTTAGAAGAGGTATCTGGTGAAAATTGGGGACATTGTATAGGAGTAAAATATAATATGTGATAAAAAGAAAAGAAGGATTGCTTAATATTGGCGGACCTAAAGATTTTATAAAGATACAACCAATCCTTATTCCAGAAGGATACATTCCGATGTGAAGTAGTGTGTCTCACTGGTTAGAGGCGGCAGACCCGAGAGCAGAGGATGGCCCGGGACCAGGGTTCGATTCCCGACGCGGCAGGTTTCTGGGCCAGGGCCAGCGGACTCGATAATTCTCTTGCCTTGATGCCCACTCTGATCAGCGATCACACTCGGCAACTCTGGGCATTAGCTTGCCTCATCTTCACTAACGGCCCCACCAGACCGCCGGGGATGCCTGGTCTCACCCTGGAGATACCCATTAAGGGACCATCTCTCAGGGAAGCCAGGAAGGGTTTCGCAGCGGTCGAAGCGCCTTGGGACCCTCCGGGTAAGTAGTGCGCTATATAAATGCCTATACTTTTACATACACCAAGATCTTTTTTTCCATAATAGTTCCATTTTGGACTTGATTTGAGAGGAATCCGGAAAGGAAATCGATTTATAATTAGAGGAAGCTCTATGGCCGGTTTTGATGAAATTGATTAAGTCAGATGGGAGACAGACAGAAATAGGAGTATGTTGTATAGAAAAAAGCATCAAGGACTGCATTCATCAGTAGCAAAAAACGAGTATGAAAATATTGAGGACAGTGGTAAACATGACTAAATTGGGGAAAGACATAGGAGCTCCGGTTTTGAATAACTGATCAACCCAAAAAATACCTTTAGCTATCCATGAAGGCCAACATTTCAGTCTATTATTTATCCTAATAAGTGTGTCGTACCATAATGGCATAGCAAGGACAAAGGAAGAGTTAGGATAGTTGGATTGAACATATATTTAATCAATGAAATGGTGTGTGATGAAAAGTGAGAGAATTAGGAAGTGGAGAGAAAGATAAGACTTTTTTAGGAGAAAGGGGATGTAAATGAGCTGTTTCTACAGCCCGCCATGAAGGAGAAAAGGGTGAAAGTGAGCCTAAAGTCCAAAAAGACACTTGAGATAAGCCAATCATTGTATGGTAACAATAAAAATCTGGAAAGTTCACCCCTCCTTCCAGCTTCAATTTTTGTAAGAGAGATAGATATAATCTTGATTTCGTATTATTCCATAGAAATTTAATAAGCATATAATTATTTTTTTAAGGCTTTCTTAGGAATATGAACTGGTAACATGGATATGAGATAGAGTAAAAGAGGGGATATCATCATCTTAATTGAATCTAAGCTTCCCCACCAAAAGAGAAATAAGGGATTCCAAGAGGAGATAGTAGTTTCAATTTTAGTAAAGAGTTCCTTAAAATGAATTTTGATGGAATCTGAAATCGAAGTTGTGAACCAAATACCTAAGTATTTAATTTTAGAGGAAGTAGCTCATTGAAACCCAGTGGAAAAAAAGAACCCCAGTGATCATAAATGGTTGTTTTATGGTATATTTGTTGAGTGGTAGAATTTCCGTATTATTCTTATTGGTCGTTTATCCATAAACATCAGAGAAAAGGGCTATTTCAGGAAATAAGGCAGGAAAAGACGTTTCTGGAGAAGAGTTAAAGTGGAGAACATGATAGGCATAAGCTTCTAATTTTAGATGTTAATCACCATAACAAAAGCAAGATGAAGAAGATTTAAACTCAATATGGGATAGAAAAGTTTCAAGTGCCAAAATAAATAATAAGGGGGAAGAGGACACCATAGCCTAACTCCACACTGAAGAGGAACATTGAAACCTTACAGAACAGATGCATGCTCAGATTGATATAGAAGGGAGATGATAGGTATAAATTCAGGGCCGAATCCATGCCAGGTTAATGATTTTAACATATAATCCCAATCTATCCTATTGGGTGCTTTCTCTGCATCTATTGGGGTTTCTGCGAGGGGAGGTTGAGAAGTATATTAATAAATAATCTGGTGTTGTTTGAAGCTAGTTGACCCTTAAATAAACCTGACTGCTCTTTCCCGATGAGATGTAGAAAGAAAAGATTCCAGACAGGGTGCTAACGGTTTAGCATAAACATTACAGTCTACATTTACCTACTAAATGGGTCTATAATTTTTACTATTGAACGGGGTACTTGCCATCCTTATTGATAAGACATAATGTAGCTTCCCGAAAAGTGCCAGAGATTGAATTAGATGTAATAAAATGTTGAAATATTAGAATTAAGTGAGAAGGGGGATATTAGAGAAGTGCCTGAGAAATGTCCTTAAGTTTCAAATTAACTTCCAATGAATCAAAGTCCAAATTTGAGTGAATAGGGCAATGGATAAGTTGTAAATACTACTCAATGTCAGATTGTTGGACCGGGGTTTCAGGGGTGAAAAAAGTTTCATAAAATTTGACAAACTCCTTCAACATGTCCTGATGATTTGTAATCGAAGTTTCCTGCGTAGTCATTAGTGAATCTATTGTATGTCTTTATTTCCTTACTTTGAAGGAGTCAGCTATGCTTTACCAACCTTGTTCTTGCCTCCATAGTATTGTACACTATTTCTGAGTAAAACAAAAGCTGCCTCATTTTTGGATAAAGTATTAAAATGTAATTTGGCATTAATTAGATTTTGAAGGTCAGATGGGGATTTAGAAGAGAAATGCTGTTGTTCTAAGGATTTAATTGAGGAGACCAGCAAAGCATGCTCTTTGACATAACCTTTCTTTTTTTAGACACATAATCTGTTATAAAGCATTTGTGCGGCTGCTTTGAATCTATCCCGTAGCAACCCAGGAGTTGTGTTAGGAAAGTCATTAAGTGTAAAGAATTCAAAAGTGAATGATAGAAAGGAAGTAGAGAAATGAGTGTCTTGTAGTAGAGATTTGTTAGATCTCCATCTATGCAAATCAGAATGAGGGGGAACCAAGGTATAATCTGTAATGATCATGGAGTGTTTGGAACATATTATGGGGCTTATGTAATAGTGTACAATCAATTATGAAAGGGATTTAGAAACAAAAATATTGTCAAGTTTAGTGGTACCATGTGAGGCTGAATAAAATGTGTAATCTGAGGAAGTGAGATTTGACAATTTTCCGGAATCAACCAACGCACCATGAGAAACAGTGGAATGCAATTGTTTATGCATCTTATAAGAAATGAATTAAACCGGTAATTGCTTATTCAAGAACGGGCTTATCATTTGATTACAATCACCTTCTAAAATAAAATAGGAATCAAGATATTGTGTACATTTTTATGCTATTAGAGGCCGGAATGTATAATTGGGTTGGGTGGGGGGCAAAAACATTCAAAATCGTTAGAGGACTATTACGTTTAAAAAAAAATGATTACAATCAATCTGCCAATGTCATCTTTTTCTTGCGATAACACAAGAGATTTCTTTCATAAAACAATAACTCAATTTTTTTTAAAGATGAAGGAGACACAAATACCGAGTCTACCGAAGTAAGTTTATGTTTTAATGCTTTTAGAGTAGGACTAAATCAGGATTTGACTTGCTCAAATGGGATAGTACTCTGACTTTTTCCTGGATTAATAAGCCGTTTCACATGCAATGTGATTACTATGAATTTTTGACAATTGCAGAATATAAATCCAATTAGGACAATTCAGTATACTACAAAATAAGCCCAAAAACATATATGCAAACAGAAAACAATAGGTGAAAAAATGAAGTATGAAGAGGGGAGAAAGGAAAAAAGGAGAGGGGTCTGAGGTGAGCAGAAGGAGAGAACAAGAGACAAGAAAAGATGGCACATGTCAAAAAATTACAACGGAAGGTACATTTCTGAATATATGAGAAAAGGAAAAATGGGGTGGTGACGACACTGTCGAGGATGGCACAGCCAAAAGGGGAAGACTGTGCACAAAAGGAGAATGATATACAATCAGTAAGGAACCACAAAGGGTAAACAAATATTATAGATCTGTAAGAGTAAAAAAAAAATATCAATGAGTATAGAATATCATCATAAGGAACATTTTATGTATAATAACAATTAACGGAATGCTAGAAAAAACATTGAATGCACAGATTAACCAGCAGTGTCCATGCTGGCTGTCCTATGAGCATTTATAAAATTCGTACTTGCGGATGGGTCTTCATAAAAGATGGCACCCAAACTGGGAGCTCATTGGATATTGAGCATTTTAGAAGAAGGTCCAACAACTTTAGGAGAATGGAAATAATAAAGGAGGGAGGCAAGATGGCCGCTGACAGTCTGTAGGGAGAGGACGCGCTCCCTATCCGCTCCCCTGCTCCTGATCTTACGAACGTAAGAGGAAGAATGACACCATAGAACGGCGGTGTTTTGAAAGCGCAGATTTGTTCTATGCAGCGGTTTTCAGTTTTGAGATAAAAAACGGGGAGAAGAGCGGTCTATGTGGTTGTTTACGCAGGCAATAACGGAGGTATTGACCTTCCCGGCAGTGGAAGCAGTGCTGACGCGGGCATTGACTAATGCACGTCAGCTGATGGTGAAGGCGAGTACCTGGAGACAACAGCATCGGCAGCGGCTGAAGCGATATCGGCAACAGAGCTCAGTGGCGGCGTTGTCCACAACGTGGCGCTCAATGGCGCCGAAGATTTCAAGAGCTCTGAGGGAGGAGAAAGCTGCTTGGAGCGAGTCTGATGCTCCGGCAGCTAACCTCCGTACGAAGAAATTGACGCGGACCCAGGAGGAGGGCGAGGATCCACACGCTGTCGAGCAAGGAAGGAGCACAATACGAAGTAAGGAGGCTGGCAGCGGCGTGGGGGAGAAAACTAAAAAATAAGACAAAAGTAAGGCAGCTTTGCTAAACAAAGGAAATAAAGGAAAAACAGCAGAACAAGGAAATTTGAGACAACCATTAGTTTCAGAGACTTTTCTTCCTGTTTCTACAATTAACTCTCAGGCGTCTGGTACTACTATAGCCCAACCAAACTCCGTGGAAATCGTGGGCTTAGACCTTGACCCTGACCGTGGTTCCCTCGTGAAAGAAGTAGACAGTAACTTGTTGGCATCTAGCTTTTCAACAGAGACTGATAATGTGGGAATTCCAAACAAGAAGGCTTATAGACATGTTGAAACGCTACAAGGAGGTCCGTTACAGGAGAAAGAGGAGAACTCCTCTGGGCAGGACAAACAGAGGCATGGAAAGGACGGCGAAATGACAACTGATAATGGCAATGTTAGAAAAGTGAATAATGTACCAAACAACATAGAGGTTGACTTTGGCATTATAGAGAATGGCTGCATTTTACATCATGCTGAGGAGAGCACTTTACCTCCAAACCCGGGATCAGATAACATTTTGATTCTAACAGAGGCACTAACAGAGGCACTAAGGGAGGAACAAAGCAGTGTTAACGCTCCTAATTTGGTTGTTACTACAGGGGGGGATAACAATGAGACTAATATGAGTAAACACTCTGATAAGGGGGGTGATGGAAAAGGAAATGGTAATGGTAATAACAATATGAATAACATGACTAACAGCGACCCTAAGGCTCTGATATCTCTAACTGGTTCCCCTACTGATGAATGTTTTTTTTCTGTTAATGAGGGCGAGGAGGAAGGAGAAGAGGTGGGGGCGGTCGGGGGAGGTGAGTCAGAGGATTCTTCTAAAGCAGACTTGGGGAGTGACCAGACATTGTCAGGGCTAGTAACAGAGACTATATCTACATCTGGCTCTGGAGAGATCTCTGACCAAAATCCAGCTGCTAAACGCAAATCTAAAGTCCTGACTAAAAAAAGGAGAAGAACAAAAGGATCTATAAGCCCGGCAACTATTAGTGTTGCAAAGAGGCTCGACTGGGACTATGCAGCTACATCTCAGATGTATAAAGAGGGTGCTGGGTCCCTAGATGAAACCATGGGCTCTTTACGGGTGAATGAGGAGAGAGCAAGGCAAGGCCAACCTGAATCTCAGACCCATAGTCAGGGGCAACTTCAACGTCAAAATTCACCTATGGGGTTTGAAATGATGTTTTCAATGCTTAAACAAATTCAAACTGAGGCAAGGGTAGAGAGCCAGAGAGCCAGACAGGAAAGTAAAAAAATACAAAGCTCCCTTCGAAAAGTAAATAAAGTGTACACATATTTGGCAGGAAGAGTTACAGAGGTCGAAGGAAGAACCGGGGCCCTGGAAGATGAAGTGAAGGGCTGGAAGGAATTTAGACAAGATCAAGAGAAGACTAACAGTGATGTATTATGGAAGCTCGAAGATTTCGAGAATAGGCAACGGAGAAATAATGTCAGACTCCTAGGCATTCCGGAAGGAAGAGAGGGACAGGACCTTAGAGCTTACACAATAGAACTTCTTAAGGGAGCACTCCCAGACATAAAAGGCTGGGACTGGGAATCAGAGATTCAACGTGCTCACAGATTCCCATTCACACAGAGGAAGGGGGATGGCTCAAATAAGCCTAGAGCAATCTTAATCTATGTGGGCAACTATTTACTGAGAGAAGAGATAATGGCCAAAGCAAGGCCACAGGCAAAATGTAGATATCAGGAGGTAGAGTTTTTTGCTAGACCAGACTTCTGCCACACAACGGTAGAGCGTAGGTGGAGACTGCGGGAACTAATAGCTCCGTTTCAGAGAATTGGCTGTGAGGCATACCTCATGTTCCCCAGTAGACTGAAGGTGGTAAAAGATGGTCAATTTAAAAATTTTTATTCTGAGATCAGAGCGGCTGAATTTTTGGCATGGCTCAAGGAAAGGAACTCACAGAATCATACACACTCTCAGGCACAGGCCGATAGGGAACTAGCGGTAGACTTGCTAGCTAAAGGCAGCACGATATAAAGTTTGGATTTTGGAACTAGAGTAGAAGCACAAGAACAAGAACAGAGAAATTCTATTTCATTGTACTGTTATGTAATTTCGTAGATAGGTATCAATAAGTGTGCACCTTCTTTTCCAATGGGCAGGAAGACAATAGGAGTGGGGGGGGGGGCGCAGGGCCCAAGCAGACACAGCTGTCACACATAGATCCTTTGGACCTATTTGCCTGTAGGGGGGGTGGGTTAGTCGGGGTGGGGGGCCAGGGTGGGGGACACGGGGGGGGCAAGGAGCACAGAGTAAATTGGAAATCTAGAACACAGGGATCATTATGGAATAAGAGGATTAACAAAATGGCAGAAATATTGGTGTTGTATAAAGCCGTGATTACAAAGTGTATTATGCCTTTTTTTGAGTTGAGCAAAATGATGGTTATATTTGTCAAAAACCCAAGATGAGTACCCGAATAATGACATGGAACGTGTGTGGTCTTAACGATAAAGCAAAAAGACAGAAGGTAGCAGTCTTGATCAAAAATTTAAGATTAGACTTTTTAATACTCCAAGAGACTCACATACAGGTGTCCGAAATTAGGTTGCTAGATCAGTTAGGCCTCACTGTTATAGCACACTCTAGGCAGGGAACTAGGAACAGGGGGGTTGCTGTGATGGCAAAGCAAAGAGATATCACCACTAGAAAAAAATGGGAGGATGCTTGGGGTTGATGGGCCTTAATAGAGTGTAAGGTTGGAGAAACATGGGTTACCCTTGGGTCTATTTACGGATCTACAGGAGATGATCCGGAGATTTTTGAAGAAATCGATATCGAGCTGGCGACCTGGGCTCCATTTATATTGATAGGAGGAGATTTTAATATCAATGGAGCAGGGGGATTGGGGTTGGGGCTAGGACCTCCAGTCACATACAAGGGAAGGAAGAAAAGAGTTTTTAAAGCAATCTATAATTTAGCTAGAAATAATGGATTACTTGATGTATGGGATACCCTTAACCCTGGTCAAGGTGGCTTTACATATTACTCAGCACCCCATAGAATAAGCGTGAGACTAGATTATTTTTTAATTAGTAGTCAAGGTATTGAGGGGGCAGACATTGAAAGAATACCAAGGTTGTTATCGGACCATAACCCTCTTATCACCACTTTAAAGGGCATGACAACGGTAAGGAAGGTCTCGGAGTGGACATTTGAAAAGGCACTGCTAGTGGAGGATGCATACATTCAACATATGAAGAGATGGATAACTGAATTCTTGAATATAAATAGACATACAGCACCTGTAGGGATAGTTTGGGATTGTTTTAAGGCCGGAGTGAGGGGTGAGACCATGAGTTTTGGGGCTAGGAAAAGGAAACAGGAGAAAGAAGAAAGCGAAGGGGTAAGGAGGGAATTATTGTTGGCAGAGGAGGAATTAAACAAAAGGACAGATCAAACTGGTAATGGAGCTCCAACGGATTCTGCATACATGAAACTTGTAAAATTACGAACGGAAGCAGAATATATAGCAGAGAGGGCAGCTAAACAATATACAGTGAATAGAGAGAATTGTTATGAGTTGAATGAAAGAGTTGGCAAAATGTTAGCAGCTAGAACTAGACAGAAGGCATCTATTGGTGAGATAAAAGCAATAAAAGACAACTCAGGGGTGATTGTAACCAATGTACAACAAATAAGGGAAGTCTTCAGGAACTTTTATACGAAGTTATACTCTGAAAATGAAATAAAAGATCCTGAAGACATAATGGAGTATTTGAATTACTATGAGGGGAGGCAGTTGGATGAAACAGAGAAGCAGAGGGTCGACAACTCGTTAGACTTAGAGGAGGTAAAAGCAGCTATGAAGAGTCTATCATCAGGGAAGGCGGCCGGTCCAGATAAAATCCCGTTAGAGTTCTATAAGGTGTTTTGGGAGGAGTTAGGAGGAGATATGCTTTATATTATGAAACAGGCACAGAAGGGATGCTCAATACCAAATACCTGGTCTGAGGCGGAAATTGTGGTCATCCTTAAGAAAGGGAAAACACCAACAGACCCGGGGTCATACAGACCGATTACCCTTATGAATACAGACACAAAGATATACTCAAAGGCACTGGCAACAAGATTCGCCAGTGTAATAACACCTCTAGTTACTACCACCCAACATGGTTTTATACCGGGATGGGGGACTACGCACCACGTAAGGAAGTTAATTACTCTTATGGACAAAACAGAGGCTAGCGGGGACCCATTCGCGGTATTATTACTGGATGCTGAAAAAGCTTTTGACCGTGTATCATGGGTATATCTGTGGAGTGTCTTGGAAAAATTGGGATTTGGTAATGGTTTTTTGACAGCGATAAAGACACTGTATAGAGACCCAATTGCGGCAATTAGAATTAATGCGGGTTTAACGGATAAAGTAAAAATTAATAGGGGCACAAGGCAGGGCTGCCCATGTTCCCCGCTATTGTTTGCAATTTATCTAGACCCGCTAATCCGGAGATTGGAGTCAAATAGGAATATTCCCCCAATCGTTACACTTAGGGGGGAGTGTAAGATTCTGGCCTATGCCGATGACGTGGCGGTTATAACATCATCACCCACAGAGGCTATAAGATATGTGGAACAGGAGGCAAAAGAATTTGGGAAGGTGTCTGGGTATTCCTTGAACACCGGAAAAACACAAATCATAAAAAATAATAAGGCTCTATGCCAGGATCCACGGGTGGCACAGACGGGAACTTATCTGGGAATAACCATAACCTCAGACTTAGAAAAGATAGTAGAACTAAATATTGATCCAATTGTACGGAAAGTAGGGGGAGAACTAGATAGACTGAACAATCTCCACCTTACTTTGGTTGGAAGAGTGAATATTGTAAAAATGTTAATTATGCCGAAATTTCTGTATCTCTTTCGAACAATTCCCTTATGGTTTGATAATGTGTGGTTTAAAAGGATTGAGAATATGATTAACAAATTTATCTGGTCCAAAGGCAAAACTAGGAGGGCGGCGAGATTCCTGGCACTCCCACGGGAAAGAGGAGGATGGGCATTACCAGACTTTAAGCTCTATTACTGGGCTGCTGCTCTGCAGTATATGGTAGGACTAATAGGTGGAGCTGAAGCAGAAGGAGAAGACCATCTGGGGTCATTAGCAATATATGGCATATTGATGGGTGAAGAAACTAAAAATATTTTTTTGAAAAACTTTGACACGGCGTACTTTAAAAGAACACGCTTCAAGACTATTTTGGGCGCATACAATATATGGAAGGCTTTTATGAAAAAGTTTGGTTTGGGGAAATTCAATAGATATACGAGGATATATGAGAATATGTTATTTCCGGGAGATATATTCTCTGACTCAGTATATACAGAGTGGTATCGGAAAGGGATAGCAAAAATGGGGGACGTTATGGGGACACAAGGGGTGAAACAATTTGCAATAATACAGAAAAAATTTAATTTGTCAACAAGTCACTTCTTCAAATATTTACAAGTAAGAAGCTTCCTACAAAATAAAAGAGGGGGGACAAGAGGATTTGAAAAAAATAACATATTAGAGATAATAGAGACTGGAGTAGATTGTACAATTAAAAGGTTTTACGCCGAGCTGAATGAACATAGACCAGACGACATGGTTAAATGGGGGGAAACCTGGTCAACGAAACTGGACATAGAACAAGAATGTTTTAATGTATCATTAGAATTAGGGACGAATATTTTATGCTCTGCGTCATTACAGGCACAGCATTATAAGACCATGTATTGGCTATACTACACCCCGGCTAAATTAGCACAATGGGGGGCGACAACTGGTAGAAACTGTCCTAGGTGTATGAGTGTAGATGCAGATGCTATTCATATGTTCGCAACATGTCCATGTTTAGGTACAATACTTAAGGAGATAGAAATGTTTTTACAAAGGGCATTAAAACTAACTGCTAACTTAACACCTGCGATTATTTTGCTAGGGGTAGATGGAAGTACTGTAGATGAGGCAGGGAACTACTTTATTTTTATTGCCATGGCAGTGTATAGACTATGTGTCGCCTCTGCATGGTTAGAACAAATGGCACCATCATTCCAGCAATGGTTAGCTAGGTTGTTGAGTATATATAATTTAGAAAAAGCGATCTACTCAAGAAGAGGGAAAAAGTCGAGAAAACTAGGTTTGAAAATATGGGAGATAATAACGAAATGGAAGGAAGAAGGATGATTTGTATAGGAAATGTATATAATTTGTATATAATTGGTATATAATGTATAATGTATATAATGTATATAATTGATATCAATATGTAAGTATAAGGAGAGTGACTCCATTCCAATAAGGATTGATGTTATATTTTGGTATGAAGAAGAAGTTTTCTGTCTAGGGCATAATGAACCATATGGCGTAAATATCTTATGATTATGTATTACTGTTTTCTTTATTATTTGCTCCACGCCCCCTCTGGGTTCCAGAGGGTGGAAAATATCTAAAAAATCTGTCAATAAAAAGAATCTAAAAAAAAAAAAAGGAAATAATAAAGGAGACAGGGTCAGCACCTTTAACACCTTCAGGAAGGCCGTAAATGCAAAGATGATTTCACCTGTTTCTGTTTTCCAAGTCACTCGTATGCTTTTTTCGTTGAAGAATCGTGTTTTATAAATGTGCACTTTTGTTTGTTTCATCGTGTATATCAACAACCTGCTTTCTCCACCAAAGACATGTGGTTTTCCATGAGGGTTCACTATGTCATCAAGATTCGAAATACGCTTGTTGGTCTCCTCAATGAAAGGTCGTAATGCTCGAGTTTCCTCTAACAGTATTCTAGAGGAATTGGAGATGGAGACTTTTCTGATGAAAGAGGATCCTTCCTGTTTTTGATGTTTTTTGGTGGAAGAGGGAGGTTGAACTTTGTTTGAAGAATTAGGTATGGATGAAAAACGAGGAAAAGCAGACCTGACAATTTCATCAGTAGCAATTACCTTATCCATCAATAAACTGTAAGAGGTGAAGCACACACTTGTAATGGGGGTATCCCGTGCCCTTTATTTGGTGACAAAATGCTGTTTCTTTAGTCTACTCATGCATCTTCAATGGACCAGAAGATCAAGCAGATCCACATCAAATCAATGAGATGGACACCAATAATAATAGAGGAGACACAAGCAGGTACCATAAGCTTCTCATGTCCATCAGAAGAAAAGGAACACCTTATTATTCAGTGAAATAATAAAGGAGCCAAGAACATAATATATTCGAACAGTACTATAAAGCAAAGTCAGTAAAAAGGAAACATTACTGGTCTCCCAAAGAATGAGAGGAACAGGCAGAAGGATAGGAATCAATAGGCCATATTATTCAATAAGGAAAGACCTGCAGCAAAGTAATATGCAGCGCCTTATTATAAAGGAGAAACTCAACTGCAACCAAGTAGTAGGCAGAAAACTACAAAGGTGCAGTCATCAAAGCCTCCAGTTCCAGTCAACTCCAAAGTTCAGATAAAATAAGGAAAACATAAGTATTCTTTGATATGCAGGAAAAACTCCAACTTAGCTAAGTAGCAGGCAGCAGACTGAGGTGCAATCATCACCCACGCTACACGATACAGAGCAATAAATTGCCATGTGTGGCTCAGGAGAATTCAAAATGGCATTCGCAAGTAAGTCGGTGGTGGCAGTGAGGAAAAAAGAAGCAGGAAATGCTTCAAATGACTAGAAAGCAATGTCCAGACATCCTACTAAGTTCTGCAGCTGTTTGGAGCCTGACATCTCCAAGAAAGACTTATCATAACAGAAGTCTTCAGTCCTTTACTCCCTTTGCCTACTGTGACCCATTCATGCACCTGACCCACTATTAGCTCCATCTTCCTCATAGGTGCTGCTCATATGTTGGCCTACAGGGAGCACAACGACTGAGATACTGCTTTGGCTGGAGGCCTCTTCACTTTCAGGAGCAGGCGTTCACCCCCACTGCTATGCAAACTGTTCATAGCTCCTTATTACCATTGTGGCTTGCACCAGACCTCAGAGCACACATCCATTGAACAGTCATGTTTCAGCATTCAGAATCACAATGCCACACTTTTGAGAATGCTCCATTATGCCTTGTTTTTTTATTGGAAAGCAAAGTCCATAAAAGGGAAAAAAGCATATTATCTGTCCAGCATCCAAAATAAACAGAGACTATGCAGAACAGATATGAGAATAAGCCAACAATACAGTCACAATCCTAATGTCAAATAAGAGGAAGCATTGTGGTAATACATCAAACCTAAACCCCTATGTCCTGGCAGGCAAACGTTTCACCCATCAAGAGCCTCATTGGGTCCAATATCTTGCCCAGCTTCCATCTCGGTGCATCATTCTCTAGCTCAGACAGTGCCAAAAAACATATCTTCAGAAAATCCTGCCATCAACTCCAGGGAAAGGGGGTGATACTCGAGAGCCAGGAATGTGCCAACGCCAATCAAGCCAAAGAGATGGAGAAAAAGTATAAACCAGCCATGTTTTGAAAAATAACCAGTAAATGCCCCAACATAATCATCTTCAAGTCCCACCCTTCCAAAAATTTTCAGATGCTATTCATTTTTTCAAAAACAAAGCCCAATATAAACATAAGCAGTACAAAAGAGGGTAGTGATGGACGGAGGATCTAAATCAATTAAACACTCACATCCAGTCAAAAGATCTGGGTTTAATCCATCACCATTCTTTAGCCCACTCTGCCACCCCAGTTCAGACATGGCTATATGCAAATCAGTCTGACCCTGTGCCTCATGGGAACAGTCCAGCCCGAAATGCCAAGCCATGTCTTCCCTGGACCATAAACAAGCTTCCGAGGACCAGTTTCTGGCATTCCAGCTGTCTTCAGCCCGGCTTGCTTGAATCCAGTGGCAAAGTGAGCAAGGGACTCACGTCTGAGCATACCCTGCCACACTTATGGCGGCCAAAAGCGGTACAAAAGGGGGTGGTGATGGACGGAGCACCTGAATCAATCAAACACTCACACCCAGTCAAAAGATCTGTGTTTAATCCATCACCATTCTTTAGCCCACTCTGCCACCTCAGTTCAGACATGGCTATATGCAAATCAGTCTGACCCTGTATCTCATGGGAACAGTCCAGCCCGAACTGCAAAGCCATGTCTTCCCTGGACCGGAAACAAGCTTCCGAGGACTGGTTGGACCGGGCTGGACTGTTCCCATGAGGCACAGGGTCAGACTGATTTGCATATAGCCATGTCTGAACTGGGGTGGCAGAGTGGGCTAAAGAACGGTGATGGATTAAACCCAGATCTTTTGACTGGGTTTGAGTGTTTGATTGATTCAGATGCTCCCTGCATCACCGCCCCCCTTTTGTACCACTTTTGGCCGCAATAAGTGTGGAAGGGTATGCTCAGACGTGAGTCCCTTGCTCACTTTGCCACTGGATTCAAGCAAGCCGGGCTGATGACGGCTGGAATGCCAGAAACCGGTCCTCTGAAGCTTGTTTCCGGTCCAGGGAAGACATGGCTTGGCAGTTCTGGCTGGACTGTTCCCATGAGACACACGGTCAGACTGATTTGCATATAGCCATGTCTGAACTGGGGTGGCAGAGTGGGCTAAAGAACGGTGAAGGATTAAACCCAGATCTTTTGACTGGGTGTGAGTGTTTGATTGATTCAGATGCTCTGTCCATCACCACCCCCCTTTTGTACCGCTTTTGGCCGCCTTAAGTGTGGCAGGGTATGCTCAGACGGGAGTCCCTTGCTCACTTTGCCACTGGATTCAAGCAAGCCGGGCTGAAGACGGCTGGAATGCCATAAACCAGTCCTCGGAAGCTTGTTTCCAGTCCAGGGAAGACATGGCTTGGCAGTTCGGGCTGGACTGTTCCCATGAGGCACAGGGTCAGACGGATTTTCATATAGTCATGTCTGAACTGGGGTGGCAGAGTGGGCTAAAGAACGGTGATGGGTTAAACCCAGATCTTTTGACTGGGTGTGAGTGTTTGATTGATTCAGATGCTCCGTCCATCACCACCCCTTTTTGTACCGCTTTTGGCCGCCATAAGTAAGGCAGGGTATGCTCAGACGTGAGTCCCTTGCTCACTTTGCCACTGGATTCAAGAAAGCTAGGCTGAAGACGGCTGGAATGCCAGAAACCGTTCCTCGGAAGCTTTTTTCCAGTCCAGGGAAGACATGGCTTGGCAGTTCGGGCTGGACTGTTCCCATGAGGCACATGGTCAGACTGATTTGCATATAGCCATGTCTGAACTGGGGTGGCAGAGTGGGCTAAAGAACGGTGATGGATTAAACCCAGATCTTTTGACTGGGTGTGAGTGTTTGATTGATTCAGATGCTCCGTCCATCACCACCCCCCTTTTGTACCAATATAAACATAAGGCAGGTCAATAAGCAAAGACATAAAACATATTGGCCAGTTTGCCACACATCGAAAGCAGCAGTCATCCCCTCTGAGCTTCGTGACCCAAAACCGGTAAGGAGTATAATAAAGGTCATTAATACATTTAATGTAATGAGCCTTAATTTACAAGACATGTAGAACACTCTGAGTCCGACAATTACTAAGTCTCATATCCTCAACCACTACCTCAGTATTCCGAAGCTTACTCCATTTGGCCTCAACTGAGAAGGATCAACCTTTTGGTCCCATACTACAGAGTACAATACCTTATAAACTAGACTAGTATTTCTCTTCATAGGAGCTTTCATTACCAGGCCTAAAAGGGTATTTTGAGAGCATCTGATCTCGTCTTTATTGAGACTGGAAATAAAATTTCGTACTTGCATATGCCTTTAAAATTCATATGGGGAAGAGAAAACTGTTGCTGCAAATTCCCAAAGGAAAGAAAGACATCCCACTCAAACATTTAACCAAAAATATGAAGTTTAGCTTTCTCCCAGCTCTTTCAAAACCTATCATGAACAAACAGAGGTACATTAGGGTTATAGCCTAACTATGTATATTAATTAATCAAGGTAGTATTGGGTAAAATTGTTTTGAGAGAGTTCCAGGTTTTTAAGTTCTTGAACAAGGTTCTTTTTAAATAAACTGTGTCAAGTATGCCAGCACCGCGAATTATGGATTCCGCTAATGGCAGGCAGTCACCAAACATACAACACTGTTCCACGTTCCCTAGCCCAGAACCAGATAGGGTCAGAGCAAGAACAAAGCAAAATAATAAAGCTGCAGTACAGGGAGAGAAACTTCATGTTACTGAGGCAGCTGAAGGAACTGTTCCTTGCAGCGAGGCTTCCTATAACTCCAGATAAACATCTACCAACAAGACTCTATCTTATTGGAAAAGGCTATAGAAAGAAAAAGAGGAATACAGTGGAAGAGGTAGAAATACCTAGGGTAATTAATCATTTTGATAAGATTACACCTGCCGATTAGACACAGATGCAGATGATTTCCCTTTTTAAAGTCATTATTTGTGCGTTAATATAGTTTCCCATAGTTGTATTTGATAATGTCCTCCATTTGGACTGATATTTCTTCTCTCCAGATAGACAGCCAATGGTACTCATTGCTTTTACTGAGCGGGAGGAATAACATTAGACAAGACCTGTGTTTTATCAGAATTGAGCTTATAACCTGAAAATACGCCAAATGACTGAGCGATCTCTTCAACTCCCCCTAAGACCCACATCTTAACCACCACGTTAGCTGTGTACGCTAAGACTTTCATCTGGAATCGATGTATTGTCAAGGGATGGATATCCTCAGTCATTTTAGGAGATGGAATATAGGGCTCAATGCATCACATGAACAGCTGAGGATAAAGAGGACAGCTCTGCCTGGTGCCACAGGAGATAACAATGGGGCTGGAAAGAGATCCTGAGCAGTATATCCTTTGTTTCCAACCGACATAGAGTTGACAAACTCTAGAAAGAAAGCCAGAGATAAATCCAATGGTCTCCATGAGCACACAGATAAAAGGTTTGAAGACCAGGTCAAAAGACTTCTCTGCATCTATCATAATCATACTCACTGGGATGCCAGCAGCAGAGGCAGCCTCCAGGGTCGTGTTAGCCATATTACCATGTGAATGTATCATGAACAGGGATAAAGCAGTGGTGGTTTGAATCGACTAAGCCCATGTTAAGCATTGATAGCTTATTAGCCAGAATACGCATATAAATCGATCACTGTTCATAGATCGTAGGAGCACCAGTGCAGAGCATGAGCCAACTTTAGCTACTGATCAATTATTGAGTCATGCACATTTTGCTATGGCCACTGTCTTTAGGAGGCTGTGGTGAGAGGGCTGACACATTGCCCTATGCTGTGGTGGACAGAAGCAAAATGTGTATGTCTGAATAACTGAGCAGTGGCTGAAGTAGATTCAGCCAATGACCCATGATGAAGGTCATGCAGGGTAGAATAGCCATATGAATGGCACAATAACTGATAAATGGCTGATGTGTGCTCAATTATTTTTCCAATTATATGTGCTGGGCTGGGTCAAGCTAAAATGTGGATGGCACAAGAACTGATCAGTACCTGATTTGGGCTGACACATTACCATATGCTGTAGTGAGTGGAAGCAGAGGGGCACATGGTGCAAATGGCTATTGTGAGTCAACCACATTCGGTTCTTTCACATGGTGTACCTCTCAAAAGAAGTTTCTCCTGGCATAGGAAACAAATGTAGAAAAATTTGCTTTTATCTCATTGTGTGTGTTGCAACATGATCTATTTTTCTCCTATCTTTTTCTCTTAGCTCTGTTGGAGAAGTTTTAGGCAGTGTTGGATCTTTTGGGAAATTCTTTGTGTCAGATAAATGCAACTTTAAGACTGTTATCGATGATATAGCTGATGTTGAGTTTGCATTTGGCACACAAAGAGTCATGCGAGTCCCCAGTGCTGATTTCAAACTGGACTGAGTGTGCACACTTGTTTCACTTTTTACCACACAAAAGTGATGTTCTGAGATAGTGACTAAATTGGAGTACATATATTAGCAGTTACTGTGTGCCCCAAGTGTCTTTTCATGGATACATAAACTTCCATGGGCCATTACTTGAATAGCTGTATAGCTTTGGAAAATTGTCCATCTAATTTTGAAAGAGGTACTCTAATCAAAGTTTTTGTCTTTTCTAAATCAGGTTTGAGCTTTCATATCTTTCCTGACTCTAGTAAAGATGCACACATTGACATTGGTCTTGCTTTTGGTGTTCCTACTCCATCAAAAATTAGGTGGAAGTTTTGTTCACCATATTGCAAGTGCATTTCAGTCAGTGCACTGCACATAATTGTCAACAGGACATCTGCTATGATTTCACTGAGTTCCCTGTCCACCAAAACCTAAGGCACATAGGAGCATATTAGCAAAGAATAGCGATATTTATTGCAAAATGCACTTAGCGCATTTTTTTTATCGCTGCCTCTCGCTGGATATGTTCGTAGAGAAAACATGCTATTAGCAACGTTTTTCTCCATTGTGCTAAAATATCCACCAATACTTGGTGAAATGCGTGAATATCGCTGGAAATCGAGCGATATTCACGCATTAACACCAATGGGGACTTAACCTGACAATCCACCTCCCATTGGACAAACAGGTAAGTCATGGTTTTATCAGGCTTTAGATTATAGCGATAATCGCGCTTAGCGTAATTTATTTTATCGCTTTGCCTGCCTTGCTAATAGACAATAGCTTTGTTAGCGAATGCTTTCAGTCCGGTTTGGGGCCTGCTTTGCATGTCAGTGATATTTAAATAAATAAATATCGCTGACATGAAAAGCAGGCCCCAAATCGGTCGCTATCACCTAAAAGCTGTTGCTAACTGCTGTTAGCAACAGCTTGCTGATAGGGCGCTAAAAATATTGCCGCTTTAGCCGCGAAAAAATGCCGCTAAAGATGAGATATGGCCTTTGCTAATATGCCCCATAGTCTTTCCAGAAGCTCTTTTTAGGGCATTTAGTAGAGTCTGACCAAGAATGTTTAGCTCTCCTTTCAAAGGTAGATTTGCTGACACTGTCCAAGGAATGGGCCACATATTCATAGTACATTCCAAACTCTGGATAATCATGGCCACGATGGTCATAGATCCCAGGTTGATTATTAGTATAGGACAAATATACTCACATGAGACAACATCAGTCTGCTATAGAAGGAATGGGGAATGTACTCGGCCATTTACGATCATGAGAGGAGTCAGGCAAGGGTGTGTCCTCACACCATGTTTGTTCTCACTATATACAAACAGAGTAGAGGAAGCCCTAAAAAAAGTACACCTAATGTCCCCCAGCTCCCCTCTGGGTGGCTGCCAATTCTGGCCTATACCGGCGATGCTGTTTTGGTAGCCAGGACAAGCCTAGCATTGCAACACCTAATTGACACCTATGTGGCTTTCATTACATTCATGGAACTTAAGGCCAATGAATCTGCAACCTTCATCTTAGTGGCAGGACTAACAGTCACCAAGAACACACTGTCATTCGACATTGGATCTCGTAAATTGGTTGTCGTAGAATACTTTTCATATTTAGGGGTTGTCTTTGACACCAGACAATCCTGATCAAAGATGGTGGCTAGCAGGATGCAAACAATAGATCGCACTATGGTGGCAGTTGTTGGTTTTACCAAGAAATTAGGCTTGAGGCCGGTAACAGCAATAAAAAAAATCTATAATGCCAAAGTGATCTCAGCAGCGATTTATGGGGCAGGGGTTTGGGGTCCAGCACCAATTGATTCATTACAGAAGCTTTAAAATGGGTTTATTAAGACGATTGCTTCACTATCCTCATCTTTTTCAAATCAAATCACTCACCTAGAGCTGGGTATGCCCTATGTGTATGACTTGGTGAGAGTAGCTCCGATTATACTCTGGCATTCTATATGGAATCTGGACACAGTGGATCTCAACCAATCTATCATAACAAATTGCCTTACACTGGACAATGCCCAAAAGATCCCCAAGTTGGCGTATGTCTAAACAACTTTCCAATCACTAGGAGTCCCGGAGCTGTTTCTAAATCCCTTCTCTTGTGCCAGGTTTCCTAAGAAGAGGCTAAAGCCACAAGCATTGGCAAAGCTAGCATTTGAAAGGGACGAGTCCCAGAAGATAGATTCAGTAAGGTACCACAGCATAGATTTATACTCGTAAGGTTCAGTTTAAATCTAATTCCCTTGATGTTGGGCTTTCCTCATAAACAGTATGCTTATTGCGATCTTACAACTTCCCTTGCCATTGCGATAATCTATCACCTCAGTCTGATCTTCGCCTCTTCTTTTTTTGCCGTTTATATAAGGATCAGAAAACCATATATATTAAACCTCTTTTAATACGCCATGGTTTTAAGCAGTGCCGTGTGGCCATTTTTTATTTGCAAAAGCACTGGAGCACGTGGGGGCGGGTTTGCACCCCACTCCGGACGCACAGTGTTAGATGCATAACAACGATTCTGCGGGCAAAACGTCGATCACGGGGTGAACTTTAGTCTTAAGCATTTACTGTTGATATGTTGTGCATAGGATGTTAAATATTATGAATATGAATCATTTCAAGATGTAGCCTAATAATTGTGTTTTTAAATTTGTAGTTTAACCCCTGACGAAGTGCCATGAGAGGCACGAAATGCATTGGGTGAAAAAGATTTAATCAAGGAGAATCTTTGTAGCATTCCATGCTATAGAATAAGGCTCGTCAAGGCATGTCTAAAGCGTTAAGGATTTTATGTTAACATAGTGCGTCCCACATGTGACTGAATAAACCATGATCAAAGTTATACATGGAAAGATTAAATGGAAATAAAACAACACTGATAAATTGGATTAACGTCTGGCATCGTTGTTATGCATCTAACGCTGTGCGTCCGGAGTGGGGTGCAAACCTGCCCCAACGTGCTCCAGTGATTTTATTCATGACGTGGCAGGACAGTCCACGATTCCGGGCCAGCACGCGAAACTTCACTAAACATGAATGCGTTTGTAACATGGAAAATAAGGTGTGCACTCTGTCACCATTGTTTTTTATTTGCAAAAGCTCCATGATACCTTTGTATGTTTCTACGTAGGCTCCTTTTTATGGGCTTGTAAGCACAGAAGACACTTATTAGAATTGGAGATCAATGCTAATGTGTAGCCTAGATTTATCTGTCTTCATGAACACAGGATGATGGGCTCTGTCATATTACTTCCTCATGGGACAACTGGGAATGTGTAGCATAGCATATAGTTCTTTATCATATTTATTGTATAAATAACAGCTATTGAATTGCGGAATTTGCACGTGTCCTTTTTATATTTTACAGCTGTGAGGCTGATATTGTATTGTACTGCGAATAATGCCACTGTTTTAACTACTTTTTAACAATGTATACTTTAATGATCTATGTTTTAAATTAGATTGAATAAAGTTATAAAATTGGGATTGGAGAAGATTCTGTTTTGGAGAAAGTTTTTCTTTGTGGTTTTGATGAGTTGGTGGTTTGCCGTGGTGGATGTTTTGTAGCCGAAGCATGCTGCTGGAGCTTTGCTGTTTCTCCACTTTTTTTTCTGGTCGGCGGCAGGAGCACTTGGATTCTTGGAGTGCTGTTGTGAACCAGTTGGCTTTCTTGTTGTGGTGCCTTGTGGTGTTCTGGCGGGGTGCAAGTGTGTTGGTGCAGTTGGTGATCCATTGGTGGAGGTTTCTTGCTGCGATGTTGGTGTCCATCATAGTTGAGGGTGGAGTGCAGGACCGGGCGAGGTGAGATGTTTTTCGGAGAATTTGTTCCAGATTCTTCGTGGTAGTCGGTGTAGGTGCTTGTGTGCGGTAGGTTTGCTAAAGGAGAAGTGGATGCAGTGGTGATCAATCAAGAGCAAATCCATGGTGTGGGTGAAGAAGATGGTTTCCTCTTAATGAAGACAGGGTTGAGTGTGTGTCCTACTGTGTGAGTGGGGGTTGAGACAAGTTGCTTCAGCCCAATTTTGGTGAGGCTCTCTAGGAGGGAGGTGGTGTTGGGGTAGTTGAGGTTGCCCAGGTGGAAGTTCAGGTTTCTGAGTAGTATGTAGTCTGTGGAGGCGAGGGCATGGGCTGCGATGAGGTTGGCGATGACGTTGGTGAACGGAGCGCAGAGTCCACATTGTCCGTTGACGAGTGTTCTGCAGAGCATCGTTCTGGGGTTGGTCATGATCAAGAAGTGAATGTATTTCATGGGGTCGAGGCATTGTTCGAGTTGGTGGTTGTCAATCAGAGGGAGCTTTTGTGGATGATGGCGAAGCCTCCTCCTGAGCGGGTGGGCCAGTCCTTTCTCCGGATCTTGTATCCATCAGGGATGGCGGATGTGATGTTGGCTTGGAGCTGGCCTTGGTCCAGGTCTCTGTGAGGAAGGCGACATCGGGCATGTGACTCTTGAGGAGGGCCCAGATTACTACGGCATGTCTGTGCAGAGAGCATACATTGAGGAGGAAGCAGTTCAGTAGATTGCGTGCATTGGCATCCAGTGGGTTGGGGGCTGCTGCTGGCCTCTGGAGTTGGGTGAATAGAATGGCGGCAGTGATGGCAGGAGAATGGGCCATGGGTGTTGCTCGTCACCGGGAGCTGTTAGTTGTTGCTGCGCCAGGGTTGAGAGCACGGAGGGTGCTGGGGTCGCAACGCCGGGGCTCAGGGGACCAAGGTCCCTGACCCTGGTCGCAGTTGGGTGCAGCCAGGCTAGCGTTTGGTGCATCTTCAGCACTCCAACGGCGTGGCTGCCATTAGGTAGGGGTCGGGGAGGGCAATCAGCTGAGAAGCGGGAGCACCACGCTGGGGGGTAGGTGCCGTGGGGGCAGCAGTGGTGGGGAGCACTGTAAGAGGGGACGGGCAGTTGAAAAAGAGAAAGCAGCAAAGGGGAAAAGAGGCAAAGTTGAGAGAAATGGGCAAAGAGCAGAATAGCAGAAGAACAGGCTGCTTTTCCACTAGACAACCAGAGATGAGGCGCAGGCAGGAGCCTCGAACATCTACCTGAGAGGAGGTTGGGCTGGAGCTTAAGGACAGACCCTTACCAGTGGAGCTTTGCGGGGGAAATCAGTGTCTCTAACCAGGAGGTCAGAGGTATTGCTCTTCTTGCTGCGCAGCGACCGCCATAAAGTAGGGGTCGGTGGAGGGCGATCAGCTGGAAGGTGGGAGCAGGTGCAACACACTGGTGGGAAGGGACCACAGGGACAGCAGCTGCGCAAGCGCTGAAGGAAGGGGTGGGCAGAGGGAAAAGAGAAAGTGGCAAAGGGGGTAAAGAGGCAAAGTGGAGAAAAATAGACAAAAAGAATAGGAAAATAACTGAGAAAAGAGGCAAGGAATTAGAAAAAAAGAGGCAATAGAGTACAGAGAACAGAGGACACAGAGCGGAATAGCAGAAGAGCAGACTGCTCTTCCGCTAGACCGCCATGGATTAGGCACAGTGCCTCTGACCAGGAGGTCCAAAATACATCATGGCTCATAGAATATCAAATTTGGGCTGTTTGTGCCTGGAATAACATCACCATTCATAAGTTCAATGCAGAATGTTGCCCTACTTAGTACCTCCTTTGAGAATCATGGGTAACCCCTGATATAAGATGTGGCAGAGTATCTTCCTAAAGAAATTAGAAATCCTCAAAAATGGCATAATGAGCACATGCATAACAGGCATCATTCACAAAGTTGAGCATACATTCTACATGCGCATATTACAATCAGTTTCCAAAAGTTTGACTGGCCAGTTACCAACACCTCAAAGGAGGAGGTCACTGATCGGCAAAAGGAAAGAGGTCTTACCCCTTCCCCTTTGAGAATTGTGTGAGGTGACACACAGTGTAGTGCTCCAATGTCTTCCAAAATGGAAAACAATTTTTTGAAGCAGCATCTTCACCTTTTGGGAACATGAGATGCTTCGGAAATAAACGTTTCCCGTTTAGGAATACAAACACACTGATGGTGGTCTACTTTTCTCTGCGGGCCATCAAACATGTGCTTGTAGCCCATCACACAGGGTCACAACAAGCAACCTGCCAATTTAACATTTTTTAGGTAGGTCGTTCTGAAACCCCTGCAACTGAAGATTTTGTGACTCAACATTAAGGGGCAGATTTATGTTGCCTGACGCATCTCTGAAAATCGGCAGAGATGCGCCAGGAAAGATACGGCACGCAGGTTTATCCTTGCGCCACCCATGGTGCGCCGCATTTACAATGCGGTGCACCATGGCGCAGAAATAAACAGATGCATGTCGCATCTAGGGCGTGAAGTTGGCGCAGTGCTGAAGTTGTGTTGCGTGCGGCGCACAACTACAGCACTATTCCAACTTACCCTATCTCTAACGTGGTGCGTCAAGCCTTACGCCTGCTTCAAGCAGGCGTAGGGTTTTGACGCATCAGGTTGGGAAAGTGACTCAGTGAAATCTTATAGATTTCACTGAGTCACTTTTCAGGGGCGTTCCTGCGACGGAACGCCCCCCCTGCGTGGAAACTCCCACATGAAACCTGACGCATGTTTCATGTGGCGCAGGGCCTTACACCGTGACGCATCTCCATAGATGCATCACGATGTAAGTATGTCGCAACATGGCGCAGGGTTTATGCCACCGCTGCGTCACAGAAGTGACGCAACGGCGGCGCAAAAGTGCCGCAAGTCCGACATAAATCTGCCCCTTAGTACATAGGTCGCTTCGCAGAATCAAAGAAAGGTCATAAAAATTGTTGTGCAGTTTGCTGCCACTTTTTGTGATCTGTTGTGTCAGAAAACTGGCCCAACTCTATTCATTCCTCTACCCAAGTTCAAAGTTGGAAAAAAGAATTCACATTTCTGTAGCCAAACATGTCATTGTACAGCACGACAATCATGCCCTTCGCACGAGTGCAATGGCTTGTGCATCAGTACTGAAAACGTAGGAAACCACATGCATGCATAGGCATATTGTGCATTGCATAATTCAGAAGTCTAACTTCATACCTTTGGGAATCGGCTTCAGGAAGTAAATGATCATTATCTTTTATTTCGGACGTACAATGCACAGTTCCTTCTACATGACATTGCTTTCAACATTTCTGTGCAAATCAAAATTATCAAATATTATCTGCCCACTGAATAACTCTGAATTACAAAACAGTGAATGTATGAAAACGTATCTTCAAACTGTTTACCAATAATAGAAAAGAAATAAAACCTCATGTAAAAATAGCTTCAAAACAACAATAAACGTCACCCAAAAACTGAAAATATCTATAATGCTAAATATTAAGCATTCTTAAATCTACTTTTACGGAAGTAAAGAGGTGTGTTCTATTTGTTTCAAGCGATTGTTGGAAACAGGGCACGTTCTCAAAAACCGTACTGCTCTTATTAATCCTAAATTAAATGTAATATTTGTCCTCTCTGTACCAAAATAGTGGCCGCCGATTCACTTCAAGCAGGTGAGAGGGTTCTGCCTCTTGCTGCCTCCATCTTCCGGCCCAAGCTGTTTCTGTCTTTTCCCCGGTGGTTTATAATAAGCGCATTTATTTCCAAAGCGCTGAAAGGCTTTTTAGCCCCGGTTGTTACTTGCAATCAAAATATTGGATATAAAGCTGCCGGGCCGTCTTTGCGTCTGGGGTTAAAGGCGCAGCTTTCGTTCAGCCGCTCTTCGTCGCTTGTGCCACCTCTGCAGCGCGAGGCATTTTGACTTGTAGTGCGAGGCATTTTGACTTGCTGCTCCATGCAGCAGTGAAAAGGAGAACATTTACTCTGTGACATGTAGATATGTCATGCATGGCTGGGGAAATACTAAAACGCGTTCTCGCTCTGGGGTTTTGCAAACGCACTGGAAGGATTTCATTCCAATCACTCTTCAAAAGCTCCCAAGTGTGCCCTAGCAGGATATAAGGCATCTATAATAGGAGTTTTATAGTCAGAGGGCAGGCACTTTTGTATTCTATGCTGTGTGCCTCTGCAGTTATATATACTATGTGGATGGAAAAACAGTAGAAAAGGGAACTTAATTCTGCCAGATAGTGCTCTTCGTTTGAATTTCGTTTACAATGTGAATGTATTTGGTGTCCCTTGTTAGCATGATGTTGCCAGGGGCGGCCTTAGGCATGTGCAAGCTGTGCACCTGCACAGGGCCTCCAAACCCCAGGGGCCGCCACACCAATATATATCCCTAATATAATAATCCTCTGAGGATGGATACATATTTGCCTGGCGGCCCCTGGCAGGGATTTGGCGGCCACCGGCTCTGTTCCACTTCCAAAAACCCTGACCCCCCCTTCTTCACTGGGCTACGCGCCTGCGTTCCTGCTGGTTCCTGATTGGCTTCTTTTTTTCCATACCCGCTGCTGGCCCGCTGGTACAGGCGTATATAGCATTGCAAGCAAAATTAATAGAATTCCAGTACACAAATCAGGTTATTCGAAACGAAAGAGAAAGGCAGCTCAGCAGGCTTTCGTAGCGTCACAGGAAAGAGCAATCCTGAACTTTATCACCCAAGGGAAACCTAAAGATGGAGAATCTTCCGGCCGAGTACTGCTGATGCACTAGGTAAACGGCGGGGCCCCTGTCATGGCCCTGGCACTGCAGCCGTCTGTGCCAGTCCCTTACGTCGTGTCACAATACACTCCTCCTCCTAAATTTTAGGTTTGCCCATTAATTCCCAGTCACTCACAATTATGAGAAGAAGTTGCGTATGAGCTGACTCCGGATATCATCCTCCTCCTCCTCATCACTTGCATCGTGACCAAGCCCTTGATCCTCAACGGGTGGATGTTCCTTCTCCTCAGGATCCAGAATGAGTGGCACTGCCTTCTCAAATGCCATGTTGTGCAGCATGCAGCACACAAAGAAGATCTTACAGACCTTGTCCGCTGCATATGAAAAGGATCTGCCTGTCTTATCGTGGCACCTGAATTGGCTCTTCAGGAGGCCAAACGTCTTTGCAATCACTCGCCTGGTCTGCCCGTGTGCATTATTGTACCGCTGATCTGCAGCTGTTCTTGGGTTGAGGAGAGGTGTCATTAGCCATGGCATTTTGGGATATCCCGAGTCCCCTACATAGATAAATCATGTAAATAAGTGGGTCAAGAGATGCTGTCAGAGCAAAAGATACTGAAACACACAGGACAAACAGAGTTAACCCACCAACAAGACATGCCTGCTCGTTGCGCAGCTGTGGCATCATTTGTGGCACCCTGCTACGCCTCATGATGAATGCATCATGTGCCGATCCTGGAAAACGTGCACAAACGTGGGAAATCAGCATGTTAGCAAGACACACCACAAGGGCATTTATTGAATAATAATGTTTTCGGTTGCAGTATGCCTGCTCCTGTGCCTGTGGTGGCACCAAAGCCACATGTGTCCCATCAATGGACCCAATGACATGTGGCATCCCTCCCAGGGCATAGAAATCACCCTTGACATCTCTCAACTCTTCAGGAGTAGGAAATTTGATGAATTCATCAATGTGCTTCAACATGGCTGCCCAAACATCACGCAGGACACGGCTGAACATCGTCTGTGACATTCCACCTACATCAGCTATGGTTAATTGAAACGTACCTGTAGCAAAAAAATGGAGGGCTGCCATCACCTTTATCTTGGGGTTCAGCGCAGTAGGATACCTGTGTTGTGGTTGGAGATGTGGTGCCAGCTTGTTTGTCAACTCCTGAATCAACTGTTGAGTGAAAATGTAACGTCAGATGGAGGCACGTTCCCTCATGGTAGCCAAGTCTGGGAATGGCCTTAGAAGAGGCGGTGCCCTGCAGGATATTTTTGGGAAAAATGTATATTAACAGTCAGCCAACATCAATGACAATGTACATAGCACAGGCAAAACTGCTACTAGACACCAGGTCACTATGGAGTCTGGCGTGTGCAATACATCCAGGACACATATGCCAACTTGTTGGCACTCCTAGGTAAAGCCAGATACACCTGTTGATTGACAAATCAACATGACATGCCCTGAAATGAGCTGCTGGGCTGGTCTGAATGAACAGCCCGAGATATCACTGGAGTGACACATGTCACAATACCTGCTTGGAAGGATGTCATCCCATCCAGACAGCTGACTGCAAGGCACACGCACAGGTGTCATGGAATGTCAAATGTACATATCAAACACATTGGGATTAAGGTGTACACGTGACAACAAAACAACACAGCCATTGTCATGACGCAGACATGTATGCCTGGGGAAATATGATGTCTGATGCCATCAGATCCAACAGCCGTGGGAATACACATGTGGCATGGTGTGCGTAGATGTGAAACCATTGCCATCACAACACAGACCCATGTAATATGCACCAACAGCAGATGCAGTTTACGGAACACAATCAGCAAGCTCATTGTTACACATGACACAAACCTGACATAGTCACATAGGGTCATGCTGAGCGTGACAAGTCAGTTGACAAAGTGCCCCAGTCCCTGGCATCAGGAGACAGGTGCCGGTAGTGATGACTGTGCCATCCCAGTGTTGCTGTGCATGACAAAATCTGCCTAATGATGCACATGGGACAAGTGTCAAGGTGATGTGTGCCTCATAGTGCCCCATCACACATGACATGTGTCCACAGGTCATCACATATCGTTTGTGCAACAAGATAAGATGCACAGTGCTATATCACTGGCTGCCACACCTAGGGCCTGCACATGAAAATATGCAATGACAAGTCCTGGATAGACATCATTGTGCAAACCATACACCTACATCCCTGCCGTGTGTGCGCCTCATATCACTATGGTAAGCATGTGAAATGCGCCGTACCCCTGCATTCACATCAGCGTTTGAAACGCACCATATCCCTGCATTTACCCTTGCACCGTACCCCTGCATTCCCATCAGCGTTTGAAATGCACCGTACCCTTGCATTCACATCAGCGTGTGAACCGCACCGTACCCCTGCATTCACATCAGCGTTTGAAATGCACCGTACCCCTGTATTCACATCAGCGTGTGAACTGCACCGTATCCCTGCATTTACATCAGCGTGTGACCCGCACCGTACCCCTGCATTCACATCAGCGTGTGAACCGCACCGTACCCCTGCATTCACATCAGCGTTTGAAACGCGCCGTACCCCTCCATTCACGCTCGCACCATACCCCTGCATTCACATCAGTGTTTGAAATGCATCATACCCCTGCATTCACATCAGTGTGTGAAACACACCATACCCCTGCATTCACATCAGCGTTTGAAACGCACCATACCCCTGTATTCACGCTTGCACCGTACCCCTGCATTCACATCCGCGTTTGAAATGCACCCTACCCCTGCATTTACATCAGCGTGTGAACCGCACTGTACCTGTGCATTCACATCAGCGTGTGAACCGCACAGTACCCCTGAATTCACATCAGCGTGTGAACCACACCATACCCCTGCACTCACATCAGCGTGTGAACCGCACCGTACCCCTGCATTCACATGAGCATTTGAAATGCACCATACCCCTGCATTCATATCAGTGGGTGAACCGCACCGTAGCCCTGCATTCACATCAGCATTTGAAACACACCGTACCCCTGCATTCACATCAGTGTGTGAAACGCACTGTACCCCTGCATTCACATCAGCGTTTGAAATGCACCGTACCCCTTCATTAACGCTCGCACCGTACCCCTGCATAAACATCAGCATTTGAAACACACAGTACCCCTGCATTCACATCAGTGTGTGAACTGCACCGTACCCCTGCATTCACATCAGCGTTTGAAACGCACCGTACCCCTGCATTCACATCAGCGTGTGAACCGCACCGTACCCCTGCAATCACATCCGCGTTTGAAATGCACCGTACCCCTGCATTCACATCAGCGTGTGAACCGCAATGTACCCCTGCATTCCCATCAGCGTGTGAACCGCACCATACCCCTGCATTCACATCAGCGTTTGAAACGCACCGTACCCCTCCATTCACATCAGCGTTTGAAACGCACTGTACCCCTGTATTCACACTTCACCGTACCCCTGCATTCACATCAGCATTTGAACCGCACCGTAACCCTGCATTCACATCAGCGTTTGAACTGCACCGTACCCCTGCATTCACATCAGTGTTTGAAACGCACCGTACCCCTGCATTCACGCTCCACCATACCCCTGCATTCACATCAGAATTTGAAACGCACCGTACCCCTGCATTCACTTCAGTGTGTGAAACGCAACATGTGAAACGCACCGTACCCCTACTTTCCGGGCGTGTGTGCGCATCGTATCACTATTGTAATGGTGCTATACGCGAGCGCATGAAATGCACCGCACACGTGTGTGTATTTCAAAATTAATAAGGGGAGTAGTAGTAGGCCCTGAATGCATCCTGGGTGTCATGGATACTGATTTTTGAGTGATTATGTGTCCAACAGGTGACCTGCAAAAGTAAGTTGGCCCAAAAAATACAATGTTGCAAAATGATAGTTGAGCTGAAGTTCAAATTTTCAACGATGCAAATGCTGTCAGAGCAGTTTGTTTAAAGGGATTGGAGGAAACATACAATGCGAACGAGTCTGACCTATCACTATGTACTCCTCGAACTGAATGCCCCTCAGCAGCACTGAAATAAGGCAGCAAGAACCCCTGACAGGGCACTTGCCTGCACAACATTGGAATGGACAACACTGCTGCTGTCTCTGCATCCTCTGGCTACAATGGCACATTCTGTGGAAAGGGCCCCAGCCTTCACAGAGGAGGAGAACCAGGCCCTGCTGGACAGCCTCCTACCACAGTACAGCAAGCTGTATGGGAGACCAGAGGAGCAGGTGAGTGCTGACTAAAATACCTTAGACTGTGCACCTGTTGTGTGAGTGTCACAACAGGCATCGTGTCCATGTGGGACAGACATGCAATGTGGTTTGGAGTGAGTCCCAGGGGGTGTACATGGTGATGTCTCTCATGCAGGGCATGATGTATTTCATGTGTGTTCACTCCTCTCTTGCATTGTGCTTACTGTGATATTCGCTGCATAATGAATGACACATTCAGCCATGCCAGACCTGGGTGTCTCTGTTTCCAAATGTCCTGAGGTGGAGCAGTGGTCCCCCAAGGGTGACAGGTGACTGTACTCACAGATGTTGATGAGTTGAGTGGACCTGTGGTGAGATTGTCCAAATGATGTGTACAACCTAGGTGTGGGCGGAAAATCCGTTTCGCTCGCGGATTTTGCGGATTTTCGGGAAATTCGCAATCCGCGAGATTCGCGAATCTCCCGCAAAATCCGCAAATCCGCGAGCAGCGGATTTTGCTCGCACTGCTCGCACTGTTCGCGTGAGTTCGCGGCTTCCCAGTACAACTTTGCGCCCCGCGAATAAGTGCAAAATTGCAGAAATACGATCTAATCAAAACTGAAACTACTTACCAGGTTCAAAAGTTCAGGCTCATCATTAGTAGCCATTTCCTGTAGTGCTTGCTGAGGGGCCCCTCCAGAGTTCAGTTGCCAGTTGCAACTATTATGTGACCCTGCTCTGAACCTCAGAATAGTTACACATATGCCACAAAGGTCCTGAATTACAGCTAAGGGAGACAAGCAGGAGCCAGGCTGGCAGTTCAAATCCATTAATCAGCCCCTAATTCATTATTGTCAGTTGGGGCAGGGCAGGTGTTGTAACTAATTTTGCAACAATGAAAGCACTTAGCAAGTGCAAAAGTTCACTAATCAGGAAGCACTAAGGAAGCAGGTGCCAGCTAAAAAAATATTCTGTGACACATTAATCAGCCCCAAATTAATTCAGGTCACTTGAGGCAGGGAAGGTGTGCTTGCGTTGCCACAATAATGTACACTGACTGGACAACCAGAGGGTGCTGTGATGAAACAGAGGGTGGCATGGGTGGGCCAGAGGGTGGCATGAGTAGTCAGAGAGTGGCAGTGGTGACAGAGAGTGGCAGTGATGAAGAAGAGTGTCCCAAACAGGCTGGACACGTAGAAACAACAAGTTCGCGAAACTTGCGACCCGACAGGTAAGTTCGCAATTTGCGACATTGTACAAAACCCTCGCGAACTGGCAGAAACCCGCGCAAACACAAAAAAAAAAAATCCGCAAATTCGCGAGAATTCGCGGATTTTGCGGATTGCGAGTTCGCAAATCCGCAAAATTCGCGAACGCGAGATTCGCAAAATTCGCCCATGCTTAGTACAACCTCATGGACATTGTTGTGTGTGGTTGTGCCTTGTCATGCGGGTGAGTGTGTATGTGATGTGTTGCAACACTGCTGCATGGCGTATGCAGCAGCTCTCCCCATCTGATGTGACAAGTAAGCAGTGCTTGTTCCTGACTTGCATAGCTAGCACGACACCTGTGACACCCCACAGGCAAGTGTCACATGTGCAAAGTGAGGGTTATATAAACTGTTGTCAGTGACAGGCGAGTGATCTGTGCTAGGGCGTGTCTGTGTGGTCTGCTGAGGGTTCTTCAGTGGAGTGGGATATGTGACTGATTGGCACGTGCTGTCCGTTGCATGTGCTGCCCACATTTTACCGAATCTATTTTTTCTGTATAATTATCATTACAAGACAGCTCATAAAAATAAGAGGCAGAGTCCGTGGTATCTGAGTTTTACGGGGTTTATTAGAAAAACCTCGAGGTTGGAGATCATGTTCCGTCACCACTAGGGTTCGGGAAGGGATAGTCAACGATTTATTAACATTACACATTATATATAGTAAAATACATCATTGATTCCAATACAGTAGGCGTAACAGGTGAAAAGGAGAAGATAAGAACACATGTGCGTAACAGGAGGCGTGAAAATAGGCGTACACGAAGGCGTGCACTGTACATGTCAGAGGAACGTCACGGGAATCGTCACATATGGGTGGGTGCATAGAGATAGTTGCGGAATCAGCAGAAAAATGTGGATGCGCGCGCAGCTAGTATGACGTGACATAGATGTGCAACTGGGGAGAACTTTAACACTAGTAGAAGAGACAGAAGTCTGGGATGTCAGAACGACCTGGACCTATAACATATCTAGTATCTTATGTTTGGAGAATGTATTATCTGAAGTAAAAGGTCTCTCGGACAGAGGCTAATCTATACTGAATGCTAGTGCGTGCATATGTGTCTACGTGTCTACGTGCAGGACCATGAGCCTACTATGGCAACGGGAACTGTAAATTACTTGAATGGGGGCAGGAAGGCTTGCTCTTTGCTCTGCAGCCGGGGAGGTGTTTACCTAAATCACTAGACAGGAATGTATTTTCGAGGAGACTGAACAGATAACTTGAAGGCAAAATACGGTTTTGGCAGGCAGGCCAGGTTGAGCCAGGCACCGCTTTGCTTGGCAGGAAGTAAGGCAGAGGTCAGGGATACGCGTCCATGCTGCAGCTTTCAGAGGCAGGAGGCAGAAAGGGCTCGAAGACAGAAATCAGGGCCTAGCTCGGCAGAGCCAGGAAAAACGAAAAAGTGTACCATGTAAAGACGTTGGCATGGTATGGTTAGGAACTGAATTATCGATCCATTCATGGTGGATCTGAAAGAGGACATGTTAACGTTGGACGCAAATGTATTTGTGTCGTCATATTCGGTCATGGAGGGAAATTACATGTACTTAAAGCACGTACATGGAGCCGTTGGGGTACACGATAGGGGACACACTTGACCATAAAAATTTCAATTACCTCATTCCCTCCTTGTCCCCTACGGACCCATCAGGAAATATCTATTTTCATGAGTCCATCTATCTGTTCATATAACATCATTTGCTCATCCTTTTTCATTCGGGATTTGGAACGTGGACTTGGATGGGGAATACATGATGTGGCGCACAAGCCGCAAATCGCTGGCCCACATTGTAGACATAAGCAACAACTAAATACTATGAGGAGGGCTATTCCAAGGAAGGATAGGACTTTCCATCCCCAGGCTGATATTACGCTCCAGAGCCAACTGGACCAGGTCCAGGTGCCTGGATTCTGGTGTATCTGACTAGCAATCTTGTGGAGCCGAGTTATGGCTCTATATACTGACGGTGCATTATTTGGAATGAAAACGCAACAACTGGATCCAATGACTCTACAAGCCCCGCCCCTATCTGCCAGGATGACGTCAAGGACGAGACGATTTTGAAGAACGACAAGTCTCATAGCAGACTGCTCCTCTGTTAAGTTACCTAGGGCAAAAGTAGTTTCGTTCACTACAGCTTCAAGGGTTCTGGTCAATCTACGTATCAGTTTACTATTCGAGACAGTGCCTAAATAGGGAAAGAATCCTTTATTGAAATCTGTGTATTGTTCCCACGTTGTTTCAGTATAATCGACAATTAGGAGATCTCTCTTGGGCCTAACATGAATGAGATGGGAATTTCTATGATAATCAGGTGGGGCTAGAAAAATAGGTGGCAATAGAAATGCAATATAACAAGTACCATCCCAGTCTGGAGGTAAACTTATATAAGCTGTATGACCACAAATGAAATAGGAATGTCGGGAAGCTTTGAATGTAGACTTGCCTTTATCACTGAATTCAATAACTGTATTACAATCACTGTGTCCTAAATGTACTGAACCCTTTTTTCTAACACATAGGTCACCTTTCACTGGCAAAACTGTAATTGAAGGTGAGTTCGAACTAGTTTCTGACTGGACATTCAAAATCATGAGGTTAAGTGTAAAATTTCCTAATCCATATACTTCATTTTCTAGATCGGTACCTGTCATTTGGGGAAGACCCTCCTTGTCAGGGAAACATGTCTTATGCATAACTGTGTTCAGGTCTCCCCAAATCCAATTACCTTGGGAAATTTGGGACTTACTATCTAATGAGGACATTAATGTAAACCATGCACCACACGAACCATTATGTGTAAACGGATGAGGGAAAAGAGGCAAGGCTCCCGTCATTTTCTGGTAGGGAGGGAGTCGGCCACATACCCAGCAATTAGTGGCATTGCTGGTCTGATGGGAATGGTGTAACATACGGATGAAGGAATTGTTACGCAGTGCAAGTCGGTAAGAAAGCTCGTGCGGAGGCAGATCACTAAAGGTGTGGTCTGCAGTGTTATTTGAAGAAGAATGTACGTGTATAGGGAAATATACATGTAACATATAGCTTAGGCATATAATCGTAAAACTCAGGATAAACATGACAATTAAAGTAACGATACATCTGCTTCGCAGATTCTTGTAGTATTTCTGTTTCTTGATCTCCTGTCTATCTCTCTCAATATGGGGGTCTAGCTTGTACATGTCAGGAACCCGTCTAACCGCTTCACCCAGGGGGGACTTAAACAATTAAACTGTCTGACTTACTAGACCTCAATTTCGATTTATACTCCTGTGACGGAGTTTTCTCTACCAGGGGGAGTTTAGTATCAGTTTCTGGTAAGCGAAAGTCTTGGGAATCAGTTTTTGGCGGAAGTCCATGGAATCGTTTCACATGACTGTAATGCACCCAGCCTTTCCTCCCTTCTATTTTTACTGCAGTCCTGGTTGTTAACAAAACAATCTTCGGCTCCTTCCAACGGGGCTCCAAAGGGCTTGACCGATCGAAATTACGGACCACGACGACATCTCCTGGAACCAGTTCATGTGGTTTCACCTCGGTGTTGTCTGGGAAGGCTGCTGCAACCTGTGAACGACATGATTGTAGTGCAGACATCAAGGAAGCAAGGTAATCTGTCAACATGTTACTATCAACATCAGTTATTTTTCGTGGCAGAGGCGTCCCCCACATATTCGGTGGCCGGCCAAAAACCACCTCATACGGGGATAGCCCTGTTCTAGAATGGGCTACCATTCGCATATAGAAAAGAGCAACTGGGAGGGCTACCATCCAGTCTACCCCTTTTTCTGCACAGATCTTGGCAAGACGTGTTTTCAGAGTCTGATTGTGTCTCTCGACTAGGCCGGCTGCTTCGGGATGTCGAACACAGTGAAACTTCCACTGATATCCTAACAAAAGGGAAACTTGCTTCATCAATTCGGACGAGAATGGCTGTCCGTTATCTGAGTACACGACACGAGGCAAACCATACCTCGGGAAAAATTCACGAACCAACTGTTTGGCAGTGGTCGGGGCAGTGTAATCTGGGACTGGATATGCTTCTGTCCATAGGGAAAGTGCACATACAACTACGAGGACATACTTGATTCCTCGACAACGCTCCATCTGGATATAATCCATCTGGAGGACTTCAAAAGGGTGATCAGGAGGATGAAATCCACCTTGCTCGACGGGAATGCCTTTGCCTGGGTTGAACTGACAACAGATCATGCAAGTACGCACTTTCTGTTTTGCTGCTGCTCGTAAATGTTTATTGAACCAAAAGTTTTGAATACTGTCTAACATAGCTTTTTCTCCTAAATGTGCAGGACTATGTGCTGTGTTAATGATCACTTGAACCATAGAGTCGGGGAGAAACCAAGTGGATTTTCCCTTCGTCATCCATCCCTGTTCTGTCTGGATCCCTCCTAGTTCTGTCCATTTCTTGATTTCGTCTGGAGTAGCATGTGTCTGTATGTCGATTACATCTAGTGCGGGATCCCTAACTGTCATGCAATGTGTTGGAACTACTGTCTTTGTCATATCAGTCGTATGAGTATGAGTCTGTGCTGTATGTTTGGCTGTTCGATCTGCCAGGTCGTTACCCTGGGTAATGGTATCTGTGACTTTCGTGTGTGCCTTACACTTCATGATGGCTATGGCTGTAGGCAAATGTATTGCTTCTAACAGAGCTTGAATGAGGGGACCGTGCTGTATTTTGGCACCGTGGGAAGTTAAGAAACCTCTTTCTTGCCAAAGGACTCCGAAGTCGTGTACAACTCCGAATGCATAGCGGGAATCTGTGTATATGTTAACTTTCTTGTTCTTGGCTCGAATACAGGCTTGGGTCAGAGCGATGAGCTCTGCTGCTTGAGCAGACAGGGTGTCAATACGATGTGTTTCTATGACTTCGGTTTCAGTGGTCACTGCATATGCGGCCACTAACTCTCCTGTACTTGTTCTCATACATGAACCATCCACATAAAGTGTCAGGTCTGGATCTGGTAATGCGGTGTCTGTCAGATCTTGTCTGGGTTTTGTCATAGTGTTAATGACTTCCACACAGTCATGGGACAAAGGGTCTATGGTGCTAACTGGTAAAAGTGTAGCAGGATTCAATGTGTTGCAACGTCTGATTTCTATGTGTGGCTGGAACAATGTCAATTCATAACCTGTCAGTCGTGCTATAGTCAAGTGCTGAGTCTGTGTACGGTTTAAAAGAACTTCCACGGAATGTGGAACTTGTACTGTCAATTGGTGTCCTAATACTATGGAATCACTTTGTCTGATTGCTAGAGCTGTTGCTGCTACAGATTTCAAGCACACAGGCAGAGCCTGGGCTACTGGGTCTAATGTACTAGAAAAATAAGCACATGGCTTGTGTGAACCAGCTTGGTCTTGGGTGAGTACTGACAACGCAGTACCTTTGCGTTCTGTGACAAAAAGTTTAAAAGGCTTGTTGTAACAAGGTGTTGCTAAAACTGGCGCTTGACATAGGGCTTTCTTCAGATCGTCAAAAGCATGTGTGTGTTCCTGAGTCCAAGGGAGGACAGTCGATAACGCTGCCTCCTGGGTTGTCAACTGTATAAGGGGCTTGGCTAGATATGCGTACTGAGGGATCCATTGTCTACAGTAAGAGGTGAGGCCTATGAAGGCCCGTACCTCCTTTTGTGTCTTTGGTTGTGGCATATGTACAATTAACTGGATGCGATCAGGTGTAAGCTGTCTCCCCCTCTTGGACAGCAAGTGACCAAGGTACACAACTTGCTGAACACAAAATTGCAGCTTCGAAGGAGACACTTTGTGTCCCTTGTCGGCCAGGAAAAACAGGACTGTCAGAGATGCTTGTTCACATTCTTGTTCACTTCGAGCGGTGATCAATAGATCATCGACATACTGAAGTAGGGCAGTGTTAGCAGGCATGTGGATACTGTCAAGTTGTCTTTTCAGTGCTTGGCTATAGATACTCGGACTTTCCGTGAACCCTTGAGGTGCACGTGCGAATTTAAAGCTTCCGCCATTTAAACTGAATCCGAAAAGATACTGGCTACCTGGATCAATGGGAACACTAAAGAAGGCATTCTTCAGATCAATTACAGTGAAGAACACCGCTTCGGAATCAATAGCAGTCAATAGGGATGAAATATCTGGGACTACCGGGAACTGAGGTATGATACATTTGTTAAGCTCTCTAAGATCAATCACTAAACGATATACTGGAGGTTCTTTTGGATCAGTACGTTTGAGAATCGGAATGATTGGAGAATTACAGATATTGGAGTCAGTTTCTACAACTACTCCATGAGCAATGAGCTCGTCAATGATTTTCAATAAGGCTGCTACAGCCTCAGGTGGCAATTTGTATTGTCGAATTCTAGGCAGAACAACTCCTGGCTTGAGTGTGACACGATATGGTGTGATGTGCATACAACCTACATCAGTCGGAGCTTGTGCCCATAAATGCTGTGGTACATTCTGTAATCGGGAATCAAAATCTCTCAACACATAGTGACCCTTAAAGTCACGCAAAAACAATCTCACTCCTTCCGGAGAACAACAAATTACAGCTCCTAGAGCTTTCAGTGTTTTAATACCTAACAAGTTTTCGGGACATGACTTCGTTAGCAATAAATCTGTAGTACGGGACAATGGACCAACTATAAGAGGAACTGGTTTCAATACTTCATTAACAATAGGTTTTCCTGAAAATCCAAGGGAAACATTCTGTGAGCCTGAGAGGGGTGCCCCTGGAACTTCGTCGTGACTAATGGTAGTTCTACTTGCCCCTGTGTCAATCAAAAATTTTCTGTCTTTCCCTAATACCTGACTATGTACATAAGGACCGTCTTGATCTACAGGAATCTCAATAAGAGGCAAACCCACTTCCCTCTCTAGGCTGTTTCATGAATACTGTTGGTAATCTGGATACTCTGACTGTGCATACTGGTACATCTGCTGTGTGACGTGTTGTGTCGCGGCAATGGGCTGGGGCTGTGGTACCGCAACAGTCTGTTGCTGAACACGTGGCGGATTCTGTTGAATATTCGGTTGGACATGTTCTGGCCTAGGCGGGCGTGGTCTTTCTTTCGTTTTGCCTGTAGCTATATTATGTTTCAGAACGGCACAATCACTAATAAAATGACCTGGCTGTTTGCAATAATTGCAATTTCCTTTAACGGAACCTGTAGGTTGACTAATCTGTGTGTTCTGCATATTACCCCTCTTCTGACCGTCTGCTGGAACAGACTGAGCAACTAATACTTTCATTTTAGTGTCTTTCAAGCGTCTTTGTTCATGATCGTGTTCCTCTCTGATTCTATTCTGGTGGTGCTGTAACATTTGTAACATTTGGGAAGGCGTATTTGCTTGCCAAGTACTTTCGACTTTCAATACTCTGTTCTTAACCTGAGGTAAGGAATTCTCAACTAACTTCGTTACGAAAAGATGTGGGAACGACTCGCTACTCGTTTTTAGGCCACTGTTAATAATAAAACATTTCTCGAATCTAGAATAAAAATCACTAGTGTCTTCGTCTGGTTTCTGTTTGCAGGCTGAGATTGCATCCCAATCTTCCTTTTTAACTGTCAATAATCTAGGCAAAACCTGTACTAATAATCCGGGTAATGCTTTTGTTTTCTCCCCAAGACCTAAACCTGGGGTACGTCCTTTATCTTCATCTTCTAATTCGGTCCAAATAATCTTTTTGTCTCCCACCTCCCAATCCTTCTCTTTCAGTTTCTCGTAAATCCCTGCTGGCAACAATACTTTTAACATCTTAAGGATGTCTGAATATGTGTAATCGCCCATTAGTAACATGTCTTTTAATTCACGATGGAATCCTGCAGGGTCTTTATCGTGACAAGGTACTATTTTCTTCATTTCCAATAATTCCATTTTAGTCAAAGGAGTGTATACAAATACACGTTCAAGTGTATTATCTGGCTTACGAATTGGATGTACTTCTCGTAAAGGATTCTGTCTGTCTAGGTGATATGGCTGTCTGACTGGGGGTGGAACGGAAACATGACGTGCAGTCAGGAAGGTACTATATTTGTGGCGTTGTTCTAGAATGACATCAATTAAATCGGTACCTAGGCCTCTCCATCTTCTCAGGAGTAAGTCTTGCAGTAGATTATACAGGGGACCTGGATCGGACTGATGGTTTTCATACTGGATAATGAGATGTTGAATCATGTATATACCAGCTAGTCGCTGTTCTTCTGGAGTAAGACTTAAAAACGTGCGTACTAGTAGTTCATCATTATATATACTGTCATCCTCGGCCCATTGGACTGCTGGCCGGGCTAGTTCCTGGTTACGTAAGGTAGTGAGTTCATGATAACCTATTCTTTCTTTCAGGATGTTGTCAGTAACTTGGAAAATATGTTCAAGAGAACATTGCTCAGGTATCGAGGAAAGGTAACGTTTCTTGCTTTCTAGACGAATGGGTCTGTCAAAAGGATTACCTGAAGGGTACTGTTTAGGGAGTTTCGCTCTACCTACATACGCTATCGTCTCTTGAGTCGCTGCTGGATTCTCTGGTTCTTCCTCCTCTGAGGAGTCTTTATCGTCTGACTCTACTGCCCTATCGGCATTCTGTCGGGTATGTATGGCTATTATTTCTTTACGGATTTTTCTAGACATGGCCACTATACATTTCTCTTTATCATGCTTACAATCTGCAATATTCTGACTCCATCTAGTCAATACATTCATCTCTTCTTGATCAAAACCTGGTCGGTCTCGTTCTCTTATCAAACAATTAATCAAGAAACGTAATATCAAAGCTTGTGTATCAACTTTCTGATATGCCATGGCTTCACGAACACATTCAGGGCCTACTCCTGTCTGAATGAAATGATATATCTTGTCTAATTGTTCGGACATTCCTGGTAGTGTAACCAAAAAGTCTGCAGCACGTCTTAAACGTAACAATGCTAGCATCATGGGTCCTGTTTTGCCAGGTACTGAATCGTATCTACAATCTGTAAGATATTCTTTAAGCTTTTCGGCTGGGGTCGCTTTCGGGGTACGCAGCGTAGCTAATTCTCTCAGTGTCAGGCGCTGTACTTGTGGCGGGGTGTGATAGGGACCTCCTGTGGCCCCTCCTGAAGCGGAAGCATGGGCATAACCTGACTGTAGCGGAATTGTACCTTGGGCCGCGTCAGTCGAAAAAGGATTAATAGGGGGAACAGTAGGGGAAGTGATGACAGGGGCGGGAACATGCTGACGTGGAGGGGTCGTGGCTTGGGCTTGATCAGCAGGAATCTGCCGTGGCAGATTATTATTAGCAGGATGTACGTTGGTATATGCGGGAGCTACATCATCTAAATAGGAAGAAAGGAAAATATCTGCTGCGGTCTTGTGGTGACGTACTTTAGTCGGGACCAATGGTGGTGGCAAGTTATTGGATACTTCCGGGGTCGCCCTGGGCAGGCCCTCGGCAAGAACTGGATACATGCCTGAAATAAGTGCATTTCTTTGACGGTCTAGTTGTTCTGCCCTGACCTGTTCTCCTTCTTCTAGTAACTCTTTTTCTTTCGCTTTTTCGGACTCTTCTCTACCTCTATCTACCTTTCTGAGTGCTTTCTCTGTTCTTCTATGTGATTCTTTACGCCACAATTCTATGGCATCTTTCTGAGATTGCCTGGCTTTCTTTTTCCATAATGCTTCTTCTACTCTCATGATGCATTCAGCATCCCATGTCCCTGAGACAGGCCATCTGAACTTCTCTTCTAAATGCTGGGTGTAATCCACCCATAAATCTAAGTACAACACAGCGTCTAGGCCGTGCTTGTGGTACATAAAATACCCTGGAGTGTCCCTAGGCGGGACAGGCACTGCTTCCTCGAGTATCCCTTTTCTAGTTCCTATCTGGCGTAACTTAGTAAATAACGGCATTGTGAATCTAACTCGAACACGATAAACACAGTTATAAAAATCAAACAGTCATTCATACCACGACATGAAGCACATTAATACATTTCGAATAGATGCTTTCTAGTACATAAAACACAATACTGGGAATCACGAAAAATAATATTTGAAGGCTTGAATCACTGAATCACTGAATTACTAGATGTACTGCTAAACAGTACAGACCGGTCCCATAAAGAGACACGTCATACCGTGCTCACCTGAGTGAACACGTACGGACCAGGACTGTGTACCCAGACCTGTCTTGACTGGACACAAACTAATGCACCCGTCTAGATGCATCCCTAGCAACGGTACTCACCGGGAGCAATACTTGAACTTGAACTTGAAGGCCTCGGACTGGACTGGACTTCTACTGGTACTGCTACTACGCATGCGCCTCGTCACATCGGAACAGGTGGGCCTTTGGATACCTCGGACACTGTTACTCTCGGCTGGGCTCTGGTCGGGATCCTCCGCACTCCTCACCGCCTCGTCTGGATGTCGACCGCAGTTTCAGTCACCTCCGTAGGCCTGAGGGAGATACAGGAAAACCTGCAGATGCGCATGGATGTCCGTCACGGCTGTGGCAGGGGACAAAGCCCGCGACGCATCTCCGGCGCGTGGGGTGGGGGAGGGGTCCCTATTCGGGCGCCAAATTATGTGGTAAATATTTTACCGAATCTATTTTTTCCGTATAATTATCATTACAAGACAGCTCATAAAAATAAGAGGCAGAGTCCGTGGTATCTGAGTTTTACGGGGTTTATTAGAAAAACCTCGAGGTTGGAGATCATGTTCCGTCACCACTAGGGTTCGGGAAGGGATAGTCAATGATTTATTAACATTACACATTATATATAGTAAAATACATAATTGATTCCAATACAGTAGGCGTAACAGGTGAAAAGGAGAAGATAAGAACACATGTGCGTAACAGGAGGCGTGAAAATAGGCGTACACGAAGGCGTGCACTGTACATGTCAGAGGAACGTCACGGGAATCGTCACATATGGGTGGGTGCATAGAGATAGTTGCGGAATCAGCAGAAAAATGTGGATGCGCGCAGCTAGTATGACGTGACATAGATGTGCAACTGGGGAGAACTTTAACACTAGTAGAAGAGACAGAAGTCTGGGATGTCAGAACGACCTGGACCTATAACATATCTAGTATCTTATGTTTGGAGAATGTATTATCTGAAGTAAAAGGTCTCTCGGACAGAGGCTAATCTATACTGAATGCTAGTGCGTGCATATGTGTCTACGTGTCTACGTGCAGGACCATGAGCCTACTATGGCAACGGGAACTGTAAATTACTTGAATGGGGGCAGGAAGGCTTGCTCTTTGCTCTGCAACCGGGGAGGTGTTTACCTAAATCACTAGACAGGAATGTATTTTCGAGGAGACTGAACAGATAACTTGAAGGCAAAATACGGTTTTGGCAGGCAGGCCAGGTGGAGCCAGGCACCGTTTTGCTTGGCAGGAAGTAAGGCAGAGGTCAGGGATACGCGTCCATGCTGCAGCTTTCAGAGGCAGGAGGCAGAAAGGGCTCGAAGACAGAAATCAGGGCCTAGCTCGGCAGAGCCAGGAAAAACGAAAAAGTGTACCATGTAAAGACGTTGGCATGGTATGGTTAGGAACTGAATTATCGATCCATTCATGGTGGATCTGAAAGAGGACATGTTAACGTTGGACGCAAATGTATTTGCGTCGTCATATTCGGTCATGGAGGGAAATTACATGTACTTAAAGCACGTACATGGAGCCGTTGGGGTACACGATAGGGGACACACTTGACCATAAAAATTTCAATTACCTCACAGTGTGTGCCATGATCAGTGAGTGTGGTGCACCCATTACGCCATCTGTTGGCCTTCAATGCCATGTAGTGCATTGGGGCTTTCACACAGGCCCAATTCACATGGACAATGATGCAAGTCCTGTCAGCATTCTATGCCCTGTTCACATTATCAAAGATGTGCAAGTGTGTGTCTCTGGGAAATGGAGCAGGTATACTGATGTTGTCTCACTGTGTCTTCCTGACAGGTAACTGCCTACGAGAAGGGGGAAATCTGGCGGGACATCGTCAGGGCCGTCAGGTCTGCGGGGCCCCCTCGCCGGCACCTGCGAAACGTGCAGAGAGGTGGCAGGACATCCGGTGCTGGACCCAGAGTATCGGCCTAGTCCAGCTGAAGCTGTTATCTCTACGCCGGCATGGTGGACGCTGTCGCCTGACCCCCCACCTGCTCCGTGTCCTGGCGGTGGTGTTCCCAGATCTCGATGGGCAGTTGCAGGAGAGACAGCAGCAAGGAGGGGGTAGGTACATGGCTGTTTGTTGTTTTGTGTGTCACCTGCTTTTTGTAGTGCTCTGAAGCCTAGCTACACTCCCACAGTTGGGTGTTTGCTCAGACTGGTTATATGTGCAGTGCCTTTTTGGTTCCCCATAGTCACCTGGTTCCCATCCTTAACATGTGTCCCTTGGTCTGTATGTAATCACATTTGTAAATGTTCATCTAGGGTGTAAGAAAATAAGACTGCACATTGATTTCCGCATCATATGTAGGAGGGTTTCTCTCTGACATGTGTTGGGACCTTGCCTGTGCCATGACCTGTGCACTGTGTTTGGGCTTCATATTTGTTGACACAGATGACGAGTCTCAACGTAGGAGTGTGAGGTTTCAACTGCACACCATTGCAGCATGCATGACCAATGTTGTGTCCTCAGACATGATGTAAATCTGTGGGAGATATGGATAGTGCCATGACGGTTGCTCATGGCACAGGCAGCTCATTCCGGGCCAACAGATCAGTGTGCCCACTACAGGCCCCTGAGACACCCTGGCCTCCTAATCATGTGTGTCATCCAACACTGTGCCCATTCTATGTGCGTTCAGCATGGGTCTGCCTCTGTGGCATTGGTCCCTGGCAAAGTTTGTATTTTTCCTGTGTCTGCTACATGTGTCCACTGGACAGGGATACAACATTTGGCTTGTGCGCACTCACACTGGGCAGTGCCTTTGTGACTATTCACAACAATCTGTTGATGTTTGTTTATCACAAATATGTATTGCTAGCCCCACGAGGTGAGCTTGAGTTACTTTTGGGATTGTTGCTGCAGTTTTTGTTACCCCGATTCAGAGGTCTCACTTCTTGAGCTGTATCAATCACATTGACTGAGGTATGGGGGTGTTGTGCGAGAGAGGTATACATGGGCCTGCCTGATTTAGCCTTGCCAGGTCTGACCTATGGGTGAGAATTGGCTGAACAATGATTTACCATGCACTGCCCCAGTGATGGTGGCCAGTGATTTCAGTTGGGGCTTGGCAGCCTATGTCATGTTGTTCCAGACATGGTTCAGGCTCATACATTTTTGCCACATGTATGTAGTTCAGATGCAACGCTGTTTTGTCTTAGTGTGCACACTCCTGTGTTGACATTTTGCCTGGGGATAACGGTGTGTCCACAATGCAGCAATGATTTTGTTCATCACAATTGTTGGCCCAATAGCTTAAGCATTGTCCAGAGTTGGGACATGTGTGCCATTCCACATGACAGCCAGTAGGTTTTATGTGCAAGCAACTGTGTCATCAGGGAATGGATGCCCATGTGAGGACTGACATATTTGAAGTTGTGTCACATAAATGATTGTACCTTAGCACTCACAACACTTGTTAAAAGTTGTTCATGTTTAGAATGTGTTAATATGACGAATTGTGTAAATTACACTTATGTGCCTGCATGATAGATGTCTCACAAGGTAGTGCACACAAAACAACATTTCCACTTTCTTGAGAGAAGCTGGCACCTTTTTAAAGAGGCCAGTGTTAGAGATTAATGGTGCGCCTTGATCTCCATATACATGTCCCCACAGTGGTCTTGAGGTCTTGAAACTCCTTTGTTGTCAATTATACCAACTAATGAGTGTCAAGACATCAAGACCTCCGTTAGACCATGTATATGGACAATCTGCAACGCCATTTGTTTCTGACAGTGTTTTATCATAAAGGGTGCCAACTTTTTCAATGAATGTGTAAATGTTTTTTAGTGTCCATTTCCTTGTGAGACATCTTTCATGCAGGCACATACGAGTTCTCTTCACAAGATGGCATATTACCACATTCAATACATGTAGATTTTGTAAAGTATGGTGAGTCCCAAGATACCAACATTTATTTACATTTATTTTTTGCACAATGTACTTACAGGGCTCTGAGTGTGGTGTCACCTTGGGTGGGAGGTGGGTTAGTTTGCCCTGAGGGGCACCACTACTGTTTCTTTCTTTGTGAACTTGAGGTGGCATCACTTCATTGTATTGCTCTGCTCTCCTTTAAACAAACACTAGCTTCTCTGTGTATTTCTCATTCAAGTTGTGGGCTGGTGTGTTCTTTGGATCATTGTGTCCAAGTTGCATTGTGTCTATACCAACTGAGCAGTACAAGGCTGATATATGTACAGAGTTATCTGGCTGTTACTCAAGCTGCATGGCATGATTTGCAGTGCGACCTACTATTTTTGTGCTCATGTGTCAGATGTGTACAGGTGACTGATGCATTTCTGTTTCTTCTCCTTGCCCACAGCATCATCACCAGAAACAGGAGGAGACAGGTGCAAGGACCAAGAGGAGGGACCCAGACACAGTGCCACCAGTGTGGAGGAGTCTGAGGGAGCCAGTGGCACGGAGGGTGAGGGAGTCAGTCTGCAGACCTGTTGGAAGGCAAAACATCATATCACGCCGATGGAACCGATTCTGGCTCCCTGGAGGAGGGGGAATTTGCAGCAACACCGGGCAGCAGCGCCAAGTCTGTAGCCGCCCTCTCCAGCACCATCTCCACCCTCCCAGTTGCTCCTGTCCCTTCTGTCCGTGCAGCCCCCATGTGTCCTTCAGCCCCGGCACTGCAGCCCCTGCCCCTGTCACCCCTGCTGCCCTCAATGCGGAATCTGTGGACTTACTCCGCCAGTTGCAGTATGGTCAGACATCGATGCTGAATGTCCTCGATGCCCACACTCAAATACTGACACAGTTGTTGTCTTTCATGGAGGGCATGTCAGCAACGATGTCTGACCAACGTCGGATCATGCAGTCCATGGACTCATCACTGACGGCAGCAGTTTCCCTCCTGCAGTGGTCCGCACCCCCTCCTTCGGACCCATCCACACTCCCCTCTCCCAAACCTGTCCAACGCACATGCAGGTAGACACCATCATGCACACCAACAGACACAGGCAGCACACACCCACTTATGGCGAAGCGCACACCTCCTGGCATGCACACTCAGGGGGCTGCAGGCACACCCACAGGGACTGGGCTTAGACCGCATACGCGCAGCCAGAGTCACAGTGTGCGACCCTCACAGCCCTCTCCCTCCCCTCCAATATTGTCCTTGGGTGCAGGGGTTGGGCTGGCCGAACTGGCTGCAGTGTGCAGCGCAGAGTATGAGTCCACCTTCGGCGCTACACAAACCACTGAGGAAGATACGTCCACTCCTGCACCCACCACACCTACCCTTACCACTCCTGTCCCTGTGGTGCCTGGTCCTGCCCCTGATGATGCCCCCCAAGGGTCTACATCCCCTTAACTAGTCCATGTGCAGGCAAGATAGATGTAGACGGCCTACCCAACGTCCCCTACAAGGACATTTGTGTGGACTGGCCATTGGCCTTATTTGAGAAAGGACTAATTTTTGCACATCTTTTATTTTCCTGCTTAATAAAGCCTTTTATTTTATGTTCAACACTATTGCATTTCAGGTACTTGATGCCGGTGATAAGGGGCCTGGAGTTGGTGTCATGGTAATGTTTTGGGGTTCTGAAAGATGTTTTTTGTTGATGGTCATGAGGTGGACCATGGTTTCTGTGTGCCATCACCATGTCTCAGCAATTAATCATTGGTTGTGCGTGTTCAGTTTGGCTACAGACATTTTCCCAAGGAGTGTTCCTTCCTCTGTGGCACCTGACATTATCACTGCAGACAGTTGCACAATTGTTGTGCTGACATGTGTGCACATTTCCTTTGTTGGTGACGATTCCCTTCAACAATGGCCATGCCTGCTCACAGATTTCTACTGCTCATTTGTCTGTGCCATGCTTGCAAATCACTGTACTTGTGTTTTGAGTCTGTACAAATGCCTTCATGGACACATTCACCCTTTTCACCACTATGCATGTGTGTAATCACAGCCTACCCCGATGATGGGGATTGTTATGCAGGGTATTTGGGCACATGACTCACAATTTTGTGCATTGTATCTAAGGGGTTTCAGCCCTATTCCTTCCATGGGACACTACATCTTGGTGGTCTGACCACCACCTGGACATTAATATCAGTCCTGGGATGTGCGTGACAGTGTGTGTTCCCTTTCGCTCTCTTTGTTTGGTAGGCTGTTACATCACTATGCACTATTGTTTCATGATGGTAGGGTGTGTATTTCGCCTTCAGCCTCCATGGGTGTGTCTTCATGTGGAATTTGACATCACACCCACATGTGGTGTGTCACGCACTGTGTGAAACTAATCCATCCTCCAGGGAGTGGGACACTACTGTAAGTGATGTGTTGCTATGGCACTATCATTATAGTCACAAGTTAGGGATGTGCACATACCTCCATGTAGTTGTGGTATGCTGATGATGATGCACCCACCCTATATCTGACCACTGCTGAGAGTCCTCTGCACCCACCCTTCATATGTCTGGGCACTGCTGGGAGTCATATCCACACACCTCTCATATGTCTGGGCACTGCTGGGAGTCCTCTGCACCCGCCCCTCATATGTCTGGGCACTGCTGGGAGTCCTCTGCACCCACCCCTCATATATCTGGGCACTGCTGGGATTCCTCCGCACCCACCCCCATACTGTAGGCCACTGCTGGGAGTCCTCTGCACCCACCCATCATATGTCTGAGCACTGCTGGGAGTCCTCTGCACCCACCCCTCATATGTATGGGCACTGCTGGGAGTCCTCTGCACCCACCTGTCATATGTCTGGGCACTGCTGGGAGTCCTCTGCACCCACCCCCATACTGTTGGCCACTGTTGGGAGTCCTCTGCACCCACCCCTCACATGTCTGGGCACTGCTAGGAGTCCTCTGTACCCACCCCTCATATGTCTGGGCACTGCTGGGAGTCATATCCATCCACCCCCATACTGTAGGCCACTGCTGGGAGTCCTCTGCACCCACCCCTCATATGTCTGGGCACTGCTGGGAGTCCTCTGCACCCACCCCTCATATGTCTGGGCACTGCTGGGAGTCCTCTGCACCCACCCCCATACTGTTGGCCACTGCTGGGAGTCCTCAGCACCCACCCCCATACTGTTGGCCACTGATGGGAGTCCTTTTCACCCACCCCTCATATGTCTGGGCACTGCTGGGAGTCCTCTGCACCCACCCCTCATATGTCTGGGCACTGCTGGGAGTTTTCTGCACCCACCCCTCATATGTCTGGGCACTGCTGGGAGTCCTCTGCACCCACCCTTCATATGTCTGGGCACTGCTGAGTCATATCCACCCACCCCCATACTGTTGGCCTCTGCTGGGAGTCCTCTGCATCCACACCCATACTGTTGGCCACATGGTGTTCATGGCATGTGTGTGCCTCGTATCACTATTACAATGGTGCCTTACGCGAGCGCGTGATACGCACCGTACCCCAACATTCATGGCATGTGTGCGCATAGTATCACTATTACAATGGTGCCATACGCGAGCACGTGATATGCACTGTACCCCAACATTCATCACGTGTGTGCGCATAGTATCACTATTACAATGGTGCCATACGCAAGCACGTGATATGCACCGTACCCCAACATTCATGGCGTGTGTGCACATAGTATAACTATTACAATGGTGCCGTACGCGAGCACGTGATACGTACTGTACCCCAACATTCATGGCGTGTGTGCGCATAGTATCACTATTACAATGGTGCCGTACGCGAGCGCGTGATAAGCACTGTAACCCAACATTCATGGCGTGTGTGCGCATAGTATCACTATTACAATGGTGCCGTATGCAAGCACGTGATACGCACCATACCCCTACTGACTGAAGGGAGAACAATGGTCTGGGGAATGTGACAGAAGGAACCTGTGTGAGAGCACGTGCAGTTCACCAGTGGTACAAGACTTGTCCCAACCCAGGCTAGAGTAAGGTTTCCATCAGCCCACCCATTTGGCGGAGCTTTGTCATTTGGAGAACCAAGAGAGAAGGGTCACATATAGCCCAGTAGTACACAGGCTACATGTACAAACGTAATGAACCTCTTACTCTCTAGATGACTCAGCCTCTATGGTTGTCCAAGGTTTGAGGACCGGTGCAGTGCAGTGCAAGTGATATGTGCCCCAACATTCATGGCATTTGTGCGCATAGTATCACTATTACAATGGTGCCGTACGGGAGCACGTGATACGCTTGGTACCCCAACATTCATGGCGTGTGTGTGCACATCGTATTACAATTGCAATGGTGCTATACGCGAGCATGTAAGATGCACCTTACAAGTACACTTCAGTTGTTGCGGTACGTTGTTCTCACCATATGCGCCATCGTTGGTTTCTGTGCACCAGGTCGTAGGCGTACAGGACTGGGATGACACGGACGATGGGGTTCATGGCGTGTATGTTGCGTATCGGGAATGGACACGCGTTGGACTCTGCTTTTTACGGACGTTTTCGGGTCCCGTAGGAAAAGGGTCGTACGGAGTGTCGCAGGGATGAATCGTACTTGCTGGGCCAGAAACTGCTGCTTGATTACGTACGGACGTAGCGTAATGCGTGTTCCGGATACAATTTAGAAAAAGCTTTTTTGGTTGTACGGTGTTTGGTACGATTCGTACGGCGATCTGCTTTGGATACGATTCATACCTCATCGTACGTACAGGAAAGTTTACTGGTATGATTTGTACGGGAAATATGCAAAGTACGGCTATTTGTAAGGGATTTTGAATCGGAATCGGCGACTTAATGTTTTGGTATTTGTGTGTTTGATATTGTTAAATTCAGATATTTGTTACAGCTATTTTTTGTCATCGATATTTTTGCTATTTTGGTTCAATATAGGACAGCAACATTTTTGTAACCTATGTAATTTTGATGATATTTGGGTGAATCAATATTGTTATCTATGATATTGTTTCATGAAAACCTAAAAATTATGGTCAAATTATATTTGAAATAATACCTCAACATGCATTAAAGAATTATCATTTATGTCACAATTAATAAATACACAAAGGAATTGTTTTGCTACCTTACATTTCATATGTAGTAAACCATATACAAATACCTATAACCATATGTATACAATACCAATAGAAGAGTGTCTTCAGTATGTATGCAGTGTTTCAACTGAGGATAAATGATCCTGGACCTGCTATGCATATAGTCTGCCAACTTGCTACTCACTTCTATAGTTAGGATAGTAATCTGAAAAAATAAATGTCCCTATGGGATAGGAGATAGTCTCTTTTGGATGTAGTAATCTCCCAAGTTGAATAGATATTGTTGAGTCTAGATGCTGATGATGAGGAGGGATTATAAACCAATCAGGCCCAGGTTCGTGTTGCTGCAATGAAGTCAGCCAGCAGGTGCTCTCCCATTTCCAGGAGGGTGGCTTTGTTGAAAATCTCCAAGGAATAAGCCAACAGACTTCAGCATGTCCCTTTCTTGAAAAGTTCAACAGACTTGGTAACCTGGATAACACCCTCATTAAATAAGTAGCAAGGTACAACTGTGGATGAAACCCACAGCTGGACAATCTGGGATCAGTGTGGCCACAGTAATATAGAAGTCATCACGACTTATCACTTCTAACATTCATAGAAACAGAGACAGCAATGGTAGAAATTCCTTAGGTTAGGTACAATCTTGGTGAGCAGGAACCTGATCATCTTTATGTTAAGTAACTTTTGCCATAGCAGATTGATTCTATGACCATACAACCTACCTGTGGCACATGAGTGCAATTTTAGGCCCCATTGACATTAGGGAGACCTACAATGGTAAGGTTATTTGCTGTCACATTATTCATTGTGTACGGGTCTGTGGGGCAGACTACAGAGATAGACATGGGTACTGTGTTCTTGATTTATTTCAAGAACTTTTTAAAGGAGAGCTGTGTCACACTTTCCGGTGAAAAGGGTTATAGCGCTCTGCAAGCCATTATTGGGCTCTTGTGCATTGTCAATGGCAGTCTTCAAGTGCTCAGCATGTACATTTATAGCAGTCAGGACGTAGGTGAGATGGTAACATGTGCATAAGGTTGAGCCATGGCCTTGGCCTGACAAACCCAGAGTGGGTATTATTTTATTTAAGCAAACTGCACACACCTCATTCACAGGATCACAGCCTCTACTCCTCTGAAAGTCATACCACTGCAACCTAATAATACCTAACCTGCCCCAGCCCATCTATTAATCCCACCAAACATGTACATATGGAGCATATGCCCCCCACTAATGATCACAAATAAATTCTATTAATTTAACCCACATCAAAGAGACTGGATTAAATGCCTGGAATGGTTAACTTGGGCACACAAGACTAATCCCAATAGCAAACAATAACCAAAAATACTGTACTAACCACTAACAGTGCCTGGCATGAAGTGGTGGTTGAAAAGACCTGTAAATATATGTATTCCTTTTCAAAAGTTGATGGTTGGTTCTCAAGGGGGCTGTCTTTAGAAGATGAATTAATATTTTTAACAAATTACTCAAAAAGAACTTACATTATTGGTGGAAACTGTGTGAGGGGTATGTCAACATTGTATGCAAAGAGGTGTAATTCAACACATTTCTCAAGGTATGTTTTCAGGTTAATTTGTCCTTTAATTATTTCTCATTAAATGTCATTGTCTGCATGTCCTCAATTTTGTTGATTGGCGAGGTGCCTGTCAAATATTGATCAGATCTCATCGAGAAGGGGTTAGATAAGAAGAGGAAACTGAAGATATAAATCAAGTATGGTGTGCTGAACAAAGCTGAAGAAGAATAGTTTAAAGAAGAACAATGAATGGGACAAAGGGAGAAATAAATACGAATTTAGAAAGTGATGGAGGCAGAATATATTGAAAAGAATGAAGAATAATTGAAAGAGAAAGTCTACAGTAGGACAGAGGCCCAGGGAAGAGTATCATTATAGACAAATGTAAAGGTGTGGAGTAAAATGCTTAGTTCTTCAACATATACCACCTTCTAGTAGGCTACTTGTGGCCACAAACCATATTCCATGTATATGCTAGAGAAAGCATTCTATACATATGCATCTCCAACTACCAAAACTAATGAAAACATGCCCATTATCTAGAACGTAATGTGTGTTTTGGAGATAATAGTATAATAATAATAATAATAATAATAATTCCATTTGTAAGGTGCCTGGTTACACCCAACGGTGTGTCTCGGCACTAGGGTCCAGACGCCCCAGAAAGAGAGCAGAGATAGCACCTAATGGAGAAGGAGTAGTACTGGAAGGCAAATGGAGAATCCCGGATTAGGAGTAAAATAACCAGGTTTTAAGGTCTTTACAAAAGATGCTCTCAGTGGGTTCAGCTCTCAGGGTCAGCGGTAAGGTGTTCTACTTTTTAGCTGCCAGATAGCCAAAGGATCACGCACCTGTACTGGCCCTTTGGAATTTGGGCTCTTTGACCAGGTGGGCTTCAACCTCAAATTACGTACAGGAATATAGGGGGTTAACATGGGGTGGAGATATCTTAGACCTCTATTCCACAGAATTCCGTGGCAATAACACTTGGCTTTATAGATGATCCTTTCTGCCACTGGCAACCAGTGGAGGGCTCTGGAGGAGGATGATCTTCTGGAAAGATTCAGCATCAATTGGGAGGCCATTTTTAGCGGCTCCTGGATAAAGTATATTGCTGTAGTCAATCTGAGATGTGACTAGAGCATGTACAAGAGTTTATCTGACAGTGAGAGGTAATAAGTCAAGGATTTTGCCTAGGACTTTAAGAGTCCCAAAGCATTTTCCAGCTACCTTACTGATTTTATTCTCAAAGGAAAGTTTTGGCTCAAACCAGATCCTGATTTTTTTTTGGTTTCTTCTTTGGTGGTAGGGGATGGCCCCAAGGTCTGGAGCCACCAAACAGATGACCAAATTGAGGGGGTTCCCCCACGATCAATACTTCAGTCTTATTGCTGTTCAGTTTAAGGCAATTGTTGGACATCCATGAGGCAAGCTCACCTAAACAGGAGGATAACTGATTGGCAGCTGTCTCTGTGTCCTGAGATAAGGTGACGATCAATTGCATATCATCCGCGTAAGATACAATGGTTGCTTTGTATTTTCCCACAATTTTTGCATGGGGGCCCATATAAAGACTGAGAGCGTGGGGCTAAGTATCAAGCCTTGTATGCAGATGTTGAGTGACTTGAAAGCTGCTGGAAAGGAGAAAGGAGGTCAACCAGTGAAGAGCTGAGCCCCCAACCCCACAAAGCCTTAGTTTATGCAGGAGCAAGTTAAGGGATACAGTATTGAAAACTCCACTTAGGTCCAGCAGGACCAGTGCAGCAGTATGGTCTACATCTGCATTGTTCTGCCGGGTTTAAGTTGCGAGAAGTAAAGCCTTTTCTGTGGAGTGGGAGGCTCTGAAGCCAGTTTCAGAGGAATGAAATACATTGTTTAGATTCATGTGGTTAACCATTCGGTTGTTCACCACTTTTTCCGCAATTTTGGCGAAGAAAGGCAAGAGCGAGATTGGAAGTAAGGTGTTTAGCAGACCAGGGTCGTGGAAGGTTTTTTTTTCAAAAGGAGAACTATTGCTTGCTTCCACTTGACTAGAACTTCGCTGCAGCGAAAATATATAAATATGAGTTTTTGGGCAAAGGGCAGAAAGGATTACATTCCTTGCATCAGGGTTTTAGGCGAGGCTGGATCCAGGGGGGAGCCAGATTTCATTCTCCTGGCCAGGCTCTTAATATCATCCAGCACTGGGGTTTTAAATTCAGAGAGATCAATCCCCTCAAATGAAGTTTCATAGGGGGTGACAAGACTAATACCGTTACGTGATTCTGATGGGAATGTGTCGTAGATCTTCATGACTTTAGATGCAAAGAAGTCAGCGATATTATTGCAGTTCTGCAAATAAGTAGGTCAAGGGGCCATAGTGCGGTCAAGTGAGGACAAGGATTTAAGCATGGAAAAAGGTTATTTAGATGAGTCGTTGGCTTGCTCAATTTGATCTGTGTAAAAAGTGCAGCGTGTTTTTCTAAGGAGCGCATGATAGTGTTTAAGCTCATTCTAATAAATAGTTTTACTCGTGGGGAAGTAGTTTTTTCACTACTTACGCTCAAGGCGTTTACACATTGTTTTGGATACCATCAGAGTTTCATTGCAGAGTTCCGTTACCTCTGAGTATTGTGAGTGGTCCACTGGGCCATTTCGTGTATGGCTCCAAGAATCAATTTTTTGACATCTGAGTTGGCTATATTGATGTCATCTCCTTATTGGAGATTTGTGCTCAGAAGAGTCTGAGTAAAGATTTCAGTATTGACCTTAGTCCATTTCCTACAGGTGATCCTATGGCTTGACCTGAAGGGAGGAGGAGGTCTGGTGAGAAGGGTAGAAAAAGCCACAATTGGGGGTTAAACCAAGGGACTATAGTCGGGGTGTCCATTTCAATCTCCGGAAAGTTGAAAATTATTGGGTCTATTATATGTCCTAGTTGATGTGTGGGGTTATTTGCTTTTTTACTTAAATTTATAGTGTTGAGTTCCTTACATAAGGATTGTGCTTCCAGGTTAGAATTAATGTCGAAGTGCAGATTAAGATCGCCTAGGATTATCAGACTCTTGTGACGCAGTGCTGGTTGGACAGTGTTTTCAGCTAAACTAGATATAAAATTCGCGGCAGGCCCCAGAGGCCGGTAAATCAGGAATCCTACTAGAGCATGGTCCTCTACAGTGGCTAAGGTGAAGATGATGGCCTTGCAATTTGCAATGTTCGCGGCCTTGAGAGTACATTTGAGGGAAAGTTTATAGATAATTGCTATTCCTCTGCCTCTCCTAATAGGGCGATCATGTCTTAATATTCCGTATTCTTGAGGTAAGGCATCTAGAACATAAGGGGATGAGGACTCATTCAGCCAGGTTTCTGTCAGAAACATGGCATCTGGCTGTTTTTTCATGAGCCACTCATAGATTTTGTATTTCTATTTTGTTACTTACCAGCAGTTAATAAGTTGGGACCTTCATTTGTGCTTACTAGTGGGCATTCACTCTATCCAATCCGGGTTAACCTTGCAGTGGGAGCATTTAAACAGGTCGCCCCCTACATCTAGCTTATGCAGGCATGCTTCAGGGATGCCAGGGGCTAAGTTCCTCAGTTGTTCAGCAGAGTATTTTAGAGGATGACCAATAGTGAAACTGGCAGGGGTTCTGACCCCTGGCTCCAGTCAGATGGGGACAGGCATGGACAAGCTTGCCTTTGGTGCGCCTTCGGCCATTCTAATGTAGATTGCCTCCGCCAGATGCTTAATGGATCCAAAGATGAACAACAATTTATAAATGTGAATTGATTCACCAACATCTTAACAATACAAACTCCCCCGTCAATCCTTGGTCACAAGATCAGGTGCTCACTTCCTTATCTGATCTTTTCAGAGCAAGCCCTTTAAGTATGAAATTATTAAAATGAATCACTAATTAACGATCAGAGTTGGTTGTGGTACCTATTGTGGCTATGGCACAAATGTGTTTTGAGCTGCAGAGCCCAGGAAGTTAATGCAAAGTGTGGAAGTAACTATCCCCTTTTAAATGTTTAGATGCAAATCATCTGCCAGGTCCATCTGAATACTTAAATGTTTTAAATAATACTAATAATAGTGGTAAAAGTTGCATTATGAAAGATGCAAAGTTGTGGCTATGCAAAACCTGAAATATAAACAGCATTTTTGACCATACCATAGGTTTCCCTAATTTGTTCTTGATGTTTCTATGTGGCACCTCTGTTTCCTACTATGTACTTACATAATCTTTATAATTTATTTGAAAATCCACACTAAAACATGAACTTTTTATCACATTTAGTTCTGAGTTTAATCAAAGTTTAGTTGATTTTATAACAAAAGAATGGTGTGCTCAGTCATTCCTTAAATATTATTTTCAAAGTGAGAAACCTTTGAAAATAATGCTATTGTAGGTGTAGAACCCCCACATCTGTAATCTTTCTATTTATTTGTTCATGCTTGATCTTCTGCAAAAAAGGTTCAGTAAAGTTCTTAAATGATAATAGGAAATTTAGGGCATTCCTGCATTTTTTCCATTGTTTTGTCAAATGGGTTCAATATTTTCTTACTGATTGCCATTCTGGCAGCTCTTGGTTGTATGTGAAATCTTTCCAGCAAAACTATAACTTTTTCTCACCACCCAAAGTTAAGCATGATAACTCATTAAGAGTACCAGACAGCTATTCAAATGCTATTTTACAGTTGTTGCTTACCCTTCTTAGTGAAATGTTCTGCTCTACAAATACCCAAACAAATAAAAAGAAATTAAAATGTAACTAAAAGTGTGAGATGGAAATAGCCATACCTTGGTCTGGCCTCCTCATTGGGATCACTTTGGTCAAATCTTTTAATCTACAAGTACGTAGTTTGAGTAGACTAGAGGCGTAACCATTATTGGTATCTTTAACTTATTTTGAAGGCACAATGTTTTTGCAATTCACCATGGCTTGTTAACCTCATGCTTTATGGTGAAGATTTGAAAGAAAATGTGTCTTATGAAGTGTGATATATTTAGTTAGATCTCATTTATAATCCCTTAAGCAATATCAGCTTTTCATTTGCTGATATACTAATGAGCCTTCTGCATTATTCTGTAGTTATTCTCAAACTGCCCAGAGTTTCAGTTTGTACCTTACTGAGAGTGAAAGTCCACATTACCAAAGCAAAGGTAGCACTGCTTCAAAACTCCATGGCAACAGTAAAAAAGCATCAGGCCACTAACTCCAAGGATGTATCTTCAGCAATGGAGGTCTATAGATGTAGGGTTTAAACAGCAGCCCTGTATGGGGCAGATCTGTGTGAAGGGGAATGTTAACTCTCTGATGGTAGGAGAGAACAAAATAATATGGATGTTGTTGTGTCTACATAAAAATACACCCCTGATTCCACTGTCTTATGACACTGTCTTATGACAAAAATTGGCACCCTCGCTACTCCAATTCAGAAAATTGGTAAAAACCTGGTTATTTGACCAATAACTGCTCAGGACAACATTTTCCTAAGGTAGACACATGTTTATCAGAGATCGTTAGCTAAGTCACAGCGCCAAGACACCCACGGGTATATGATGCGCTTTATAAATTTTTAAAATAAATAAATAAATAAATAAATAAATTGGCATCAAGGGAGTATAACGTCTAGCTGCCTTGAGACCCTTATTATTTTGGATAAATATGTGGGTCACGGAACAACTTTGTGCTTCAAAGCAAGGACTAGGGGAGCACCTGGAACTCGATAGTCATCTCAAAAGTCAAAACCACTTTGTTCAGTTAATAGAAACCTTAAAAGTACATGAAATACAACATATATCTCAACAATAGTAAAAAATATAAATAGAAATCATCAATAGATTTGGGTGACATAAAACTTTGAAAGACCAAATTTCATAGATGTACAAATAAAACAAATTGCCAACAATTCATTTATAACAACGTTCCTCCAGAATATAACATATTCTGTAGAAACTTCAGATGAGAGGGCAAATGTTAAGACAATATTCATTTGAACATTCAAGGGCAACCAAATTACATTTCATAGAGTACCGTTTTTTCCTATGCCTCACTGTAGCTACTAAGTAGCTTGCGATATTAAAAATCTCCTAGAGACCATTCAGCATCTGTAAATATAATAAAGCAGTCTAACCTGCATAAAACCTTTTCCCTTTAAAATGCGGATTACAAACCTTCTATGGATATTGCTAAAATGATCACAAAACATTATAGAGTGCATAGTATACTGGGTCGAGAAATTATTGCATGTGCATGGTCCTAAATGGTTCACCCTTCTCCATCCCTGAGAATCTCCTAGTAAACAATGGATGAGATTAAAATGAAATCTGGTTAAAAGAAAACAATGGAAAGGCTTAGTAACAAATGTCAAATAGGGTCCTATCTGCGGAGAGTTTTTTAAAAGAAGGTATGCTTTTACAGTAGGTTTAATTAACTTAGTTGCCTCTCTCTCTAAAGACAGCAAGTTTAAAAAATGTGTTTTAACCCACACCACGTCCTCTTTCCTAATTTTTTTACGGGAGTCAAAGAGTTTGGTTCACCCTAATTTATTTAGCATTGACTTAACATATTGAAGTCATGGGATACTGCTAGCTCACTTCATAGAGACACGTTCCCTGGCAATCTCTTGATTCAGTGTTAATTCTGAGTTGATCCAGATCATTAGCCAACATACAACCGGGGCCAGCCTTATCAAGTCAGAAACATAGCCAATACCTAATTCTTTTTTTAAAATTTTTTATTCAGGTTTTTACAACATATTATTTATAGCCCCTGGTTCCCACCCCCCCAACCCCCATGAGGACAGGTATTTCTATTGTTACATACATAGGTATTGCAGTACACAAATACGAATTCCTTAAGGAGGGAATAAAGGAGAACAGAAAGAAAACATATTAGCATCAAAACTCAATACACTCTTAATCATACATTTCCTTCTGTGATGATTTAATGAGACACAATTTAGTATTATCAAAAAGGTTGGATTGCATTATTTGGTGATTAAAGAACTTAGCATTTATCAAAGGCTTTTTCAATTCCTGTGTTCAGTGCGCCTGAATCCAATCTAGCAGAGGTGCCCAAATTTTCATGCCTCTCTTCCGAATATTACACCCCTTTTGTTTATAAATGGCGACCTTGAGACTACATGTCACCTCAAGGCTCCTCGCTCAGTCCAACCCTCTTCAACGTCTACATGTGCCCCCTCGCAGACATCGCACGCCAGCACAACCTCAACATCATCTCCTACGCCGACGACACCCAGCTGATTCTCTCCCTCACCAACAACCCCGCCACCGCCAGAGCCAACCTTCACGAAGGGATGAAAGAGGTAGCCGAATGGATGAAGAACAGCCGCCTGAAACTGAACTCGGACAAGACGGAAGTCCTCATCCTGGGATCCTCACCCTCCGCCTAGGACGACTCCTGGTGGCCCCCCGCCCTAGGCAGCGCACCCAAACCAACAGACCACGCACGCAACCTGGGCTTCATCCTGGACTCCTCGCTCTCCATGACCAGACAAGTCAACACCGTCTCCTCGTCATGCTTCAACATCCTGCGCATGCTACGTAAGATCTTCCGGTGGATCCCCACCGAGACAAGGAAGACGGTCACCCAGGCCCTCGTCACCAGCCGTCTGGACTACGGCAACTCCCTCTACGCCGGAACCACCGCCAAACTCCAGAAGAGACTCCAGCGTATCCAGAACGCCTCAGCACGACTCATCCTGGACATCCCCCGTCGCAGCCACATCTCCGGACACCTGAGAGACCTGCACTGGCTCCCGGTCAACAAGAGAATCACCTTCCGACTCCTCACCCACGCACACAAAGCCCTACACAACCAAGGCCCAGGATACCTCAACAGCCGCCTCAACTTCCACGCTCCCAAATGCCAGCTCCGATCGACCGGTCACGCCCTCGCCGCCGTCCCCCGCATCCGAAGAGCCACCACAGGGGGACGGTCCTTCTCCTACCTCGCCGCCAAGACATGGAACTCCCTCCCGACCCACCTCGGCCTGACCCAGGACCACCTCGCCTTCAGGAAGCAACTCAAGACCTGGCTGTTCGAGCAGTAGCGGACCCCCCTCCCCTAGCGCCTTGAGACCCTCTGGGTGAGTAGTGCGCTAAATAAATGCTTTGATTGATTGATTGATTGATGTCGCGAGTAATCTAGCCTTCCATTGAGAAAAGGATGGTGGGGTGGGATCGAGCCAGGCTGATGCGACACACAGTCGAAAGATAGCCATTGCCACGAAAATCAGCCCTTGAGCCTGTCTAGGACGTTCTTTATTAGAGATGCCCAGCATAATCTCTTCAGTTGTTATGTTAATCCTAGCATGGGTGATGTCCGAAAGAAACCCAGATATTCCATTTATAACGTTTGTTAGGATATTACATGTGGCGAACATATGAACACTGTCTGCAGCGGGAAGCGCACATCGTGGGCAGGTAGTGCCTTTACCCGTCCCCCATTTAGCAATTTTATACGGTGTATAATATAACGAAAAATATGTTTTATAAAACTGCGCCTGTAGTTTTATGGACATTAAGTAAGTAAGTGACAAATCATATGCAATAAGGGGAATGCTGGGTGGAACTTCTAGTTTAATTTGCCATGCCGCCCCATGTTTGTCCATATCATCTGGGAGTAAGGCGTTAAAACTTTCATAGATCTCACCAATTCTTGGGGGCGTGTTGCTGCGTATATTTTCTATGATTTGGCATATTTTAAATTTAATACGACCACTCCCCTTTTTTAGTAGGAAGTCTCTCACCTGAAGATATTTAAAAAAAATCCCTGTTGGGGATGTTATAGTCTTTTTTTAATTCATCAAATGATTTAATTCCCTGAGTAGAAAAAAACAACCGAGTTGCTCTATCCCTAATGCACACCAGCTCCGTACATAGGAGTCATGAAATATTTCTGGGAGATCTGTATTCTGAAACACCGGTGTGTAATGTGAAAATCGGCCAAGACCAAGTAGATTTTTAACCTTTCCCCAGACTTTGACAACACTATTGATGGTTTTGAATTTCACTTTTTTAAGGTGATCATCATTAACGTGTCGCCAGAGACAGCCTGTGCTCCCGTTCCCCAGGATGAGTTCTTGCGGTGTGGGAATACTCAGATCATCTGGGTTAGAGTTTACTAATGTTATGCTGTAATTCATAACCGAAGCCCAGTAATAAAGCATGAAGTTAGGTAGAGCCCACCCCCCACGCTCTCTAGGTAATGTAATCCATTTGAGTGCTCTCTGTGGCTTACTATAACCCCATAAAAACCGTGAAAACATTGAATCTATATTCCTAAATACATGTGGTGGGAATTCTAAACAAATTGCCCTAAAAAAATACAAGAACTTAGGGAAAAAACCATCTTCACTAAATTAGTTCTACCTCCAATAGATAGGTGCAAGTTATCTAAACGTGACAATTCTCTCTTAGTGTGCAACATAAGTGGCTCCAGATTATTATTTACAATGTTCCCAACATCAGCACTAATGCTGACACCCAGGTAAGTCGCTTTATCAGTTATTCTCGGATCTCTCATCACAATCTTAGTATTAAGCACGAGCTGTGTCTTACTGGAGTTTAGCTTGTACCCCGAAACTCTGCCAAAGTTCTGTGCTTCGTTTTCAATCAAATTCATAGCATTTGTAGGATCCCCTGTGACAATGGCGATATCGTCAGCGTACGCTAAGCATTTTGTTTCTAGACCACGCACACATATAGGGGTAATTAACACGTTTTTTTCGAGCCTGTGTATGAACCCATCAATATAAATGGCAAAAAGGAGGGGCGAGCAGGGGCACCCCTGCCGTGTCCCCCTGTTGATTTTAAAATTGTCGGATAACTCCCCATTGATCAGTACCCTGGCACTGGGATTAACATATAGCTGTTGGATCGCTGTAATATATTTCTTACCTATGCCACAGTTTTGCATGGCGGCCCACAGGAACTTCCAGGAGACCCTATCAAACGCCTTCTCTGCGTCAAGCAGTATAAGCGCCATAGGGTCTCCTGTCGTTCCCGTGTAGTCAAAAAGGGATATAACTCTTTGCACATGGTCAGTCGTAGATCTACCTGGTATAAACCTGTGTTGTCTTTCAGAGACTATATTATGGATCCGAGGTGCTAGCAGTGTTGCTAATAATTTAGAATATACTTTGGAATCCCCATTAATCAATGTAATTGGTCGGTACGACCCCATTTCCTGGGGATCTTTGTTTTTCTTGGGGAAAACTATTATTTTGGCAAGTGACCAGGATTTCGGTGGATTCCCACCTTGAAAGATGTTTTGAAATAGTTCAGTCATGATAGACTTGAGCTGTGGTGCAAATTTAATATAGAATTCAGTTGGAATCCCATCCAGGCCTGCAGCTTTTCCAGTGGCTAAGGAGTTCATAGATAGTAGGATTTCCACCCAACATAGTGCGCTATCTAAGATCTCCTGATCTTCTAATCCCAAGCCCTCTGTAACTGATGGATCTATATAACTCATGGGATCCTCGCATTAATTCTCATCCTCATAGTATAACTTCTGATAAAATACTTGGAAGGCTTTTCTAATATCTGCCAGATCCGCCTTCAAGCCAAGCGCAGGATCATTAATTGCTTTAATTAGAGTACTGGATGTCTCTTCCCGGGTTCTAACCGCCAAATGATGACCCACTTTCTCGCTCAATTCATATATAGTCTCCCTACGGGTAGTTGCTCTCACAACTGCTTTCTCAAATAAAATTTCCGATATATAGCTTTTAGCAATTGCCACCTTGTTCACCTCCCTGTATGTCACCTCGCCATCCTGTACTGCCTTGATCAGACCTTCTTCCGCTCTCCACAAATTTTGTTCCAAGGACATAATTTTTTGTCTTTCTATATTGTTACGTCGGAATGAAAATCGCATAGTTTCACCCCTGATACATGCCTTCATAGTATCTCAAACAGTTTCTATTGAGGTGGACCCCAGATTATCCTCCAGAAAGGCCGGAATCCAGTTCCTCATATGCATGCAATATTCTTCGTTATTCAATAACGCTCTTTCGAACGTCCAACTAGTAGCTGTGGGTCTATCAGCCCCCACTGTGATGGTAAGTTCAAGTGGGTTGTGATCCGAGAGAATTCTCGGGAGTTTTTTTATTTGGCAAATTGATTTTAAAGTACAGGACATAAGCATGTAGTCCAGTCTTAGATGCCTGGAGTGAGGGTGAGAATAATAAGTATATCCAGGATCTCCCGGGTATGTCTCTGACCACCCATCTATTAATCCATGGAGTACACACAAATCTTTCAGAGATTGATATACTTTTCGTTTCCTACCATGGTAACCAAAGCCTGGGTCAGATAGCCAATCGCCAGGTAAATGAATGTTAAGATCTCCACAGACAATAACAGGGAGGGGCCAATGTACCAGTTCATTGGAGATCTTGTTCAACACTTCCTGATCATCACTAATATTGCCATAAACAGTGCATAATGTCAATTTGCTTTTCCCTTTATTATAGCAGCACTCGGTTATCACATATCGCCCGAATTTATCCGCGATTGAACGCGAGAACTGGATCCCCCCTATCTGCGGCAGATAGCTTAAACCCTTCTGCCACTTTCTGCCTTTTCTTAATATCATTCAGGCCGCATATATTCAATGAAAGTATTTTTAATTTAGTCATCCATATCTTTCAAAGTTACCAGATAGATCAAATGCGAGCCCTGAACACAGCCTTTCCTCCTTAGCCTCCATTCCCTTCTCCCCTGTATACATCTTGTGCCCCTTGTGAAAGTTCCGGTCCCTGTCCCCACCCTCCCCTCTCCCCCTAACACCCCACTGGACCCCCCCTGTCCCTACACCCCCCGCCCCTCCACCATCTAGTGAGACTACCTGGTTCTCTGTCCGTAGCTCGACTGATGCCATTCTATCTGATATTTCTAGACAAGTTTGCCCCACCTTATTGATTGCTCCTTGAAGTTTCTTGTTATCAAGTTTCACGACTTCTTGGAATTTCATAATTGAATTAAATACATCACCCAGGGAAGGTTCAATTTGGCCTCCCATCTCATGGGATGTTTTATGTTCAGTTATATTTGTATCTCTTAGCGAGTTGTATTTTGGATCGGACGTTGATGTACCTTGTGTAGGTGGATTCCTATGGCGATGATCAATCCGATCGGTGTTACTTCCTTGATCAGTGGTATCTTCATCAATAAATTTATTATTATGTCTCCTTAGTCTTATTTTCTTTTTATCTTGCCTTTTCTTTGCACTATTGTCTTTAGGAGAGTCATCCATCTTTTTGGAGTTGGGGTAGGAATTAGAGTCAGAAGGTTCTAAGTTTTCAGATTGTATCTGTTTGTGGCTCAATCCGTTTAGCTCGCTTGATGTAGACATCCCCGTCTCATATACTTCAGACTCCAAAGGTGACTCTGACTCAATTTCAGATCCAGCCCTGTCAGGGAATAGAGCTATATTGCTGGGGTTTCCATCAAGGCTGCGAGACGGATCAGTCTTTTCCAACTCTGCACAACTCGAGCTAAGAGGCATTGGTAAGAAGGCAGTTGGAGCAGTGAGATTCTTCAGGTGGTGATGCAGTCAAATCTACAGTTGGTCCTTTAGGTTCGGCTGATGTAGCCCTGTACACCTCTGTTGCTAGTCCAGTCGTGGTTCTCCCACTCATGGCCGCCGGGATCTTACTCCAATTACCGGGTATTTTGGACAGTTCGCTTGGGTTGCTGTCAATTTCTGGTAGTTTCTCTTGCGCGGATTGTCCTTTAATTACTGGGATAAAGATGGTTGAGATCCGGGGTTGAGCGTCGTTGACCTGGCCGCTAATTTTGGCCGCTGACTTCAGGTTTTTAATAGCCTGTAGCCGCTTGGCTTTTTTTTCCAATAGTTCCAGCTTAGCTGCTGTCTGCAGATTATCAGGACCCTCTTCTATATTATACTCATTGGTCGTATCCTTTTCTTTGTTTTCTTTGTTTTTATCTTTTGTTTTGTCTTTCTCCTTATCTTTCTGCTCCTTCTGTTCCTTCTGTTCCTTCTGTTCCTTCTGTTCCTTCTGCTTCTCTTTATCTTTGTCTTTATCTTTATCAATGTTTTTGGATTTTTCGTCCTTATTTTTAGCCCCCCTTGTCTCGGGTCGCCGTGTTAAATTAGCCGGGCCTTGTATGCTTGCATCCTCGAGCCGATTTCCTGCCCCCCGTGTGCTTGTCACGGTTAGCTCACTCTGAGCATTCTCCCTGGATTGTTCGGATGGTTCATACCCTTCCATTTCAGCCATGCTGGCCACTTTCTTCACTGTCGGTCTCTGGCACCGCTGCGGCTTCTCTTGGGCCTTCGCACACCAGTTCATGTAAGAGCAGACTGCTCTCCCAGCAGTTCTTGATTTCTGGCTGTATTCTTTTGTGTATTCTTTTGTCTTTGTCTTTGATGAATTCCAGCACAAAGACCAGCAAGAGAGCCGTTTCACAGTGCCACCAATCCCCGGACGGGACACGTACCTCAGGAGTGCTATTTCTTGGCAACCAAACCCACTGGGGGAGTAACCTGCATGGAGACACACTTGGACCGAGCCTAGACCTGCTCGGGAGTTCCGTGTGTGTATGCACTGCATCGAGTGCTGTCAGCGTCTTGTAGTGTTTTCCTGGTGTCTCCCTGGCAACGTAGACCGGGAGAGCAGTGGAGCGCCGAGACTGAAAAAAAAGTCGATCTGCCTCCAGGTTAGTCGGAGTGTAGCCAGGGCAAAGTCAGCGGCTCCCGGACAGTCTTTTCTCTTCCCCCCCGGTAAATCCTGACGGCGGCTTTTTCTTTCGCAGGCTTTTACCCGGAGCTCCTGAATCGAGCCCCCTGCACTTCCAGACCCTGTGGCAGTAGAAGACGATGATGATGAGCCAAACACCATATCACGGTGAGTAGAGAGTTGAGAGCCGCTATAGAGCCGTAGATTAATCCGGCACTCTCGTTCTCACAGACCCTGCTTAGATCCGAACTGCCGCGGCATCTTTTCAATAATAACATATGTCCTTTTCCCTGTCAGCACACAGCACAGCACTTGAGACGCCACGTATATGTCAGTTGCAGGATAGGCAGGATAGGCAAGGTACAGGCAAGCGTACAGGCATGGTGTGGGTATGTGTGTGATAAGGATTCACTTGTCGCGCTCTACTACAGCGGCTGTCTTTTACTCCCCCGTTTGCTGGGGTTATTGCCTGGGGTTACTGCCTGGAGTTCTATTTATCTTGTCGTGCCTTGCATGTCAGTATGCTTGTAAGTTTACTGGCCCATTCAGTTTGTCAGAGCTTACTTGTTCACTTGTTCAAGCTGTCGGTGTCCGTCTCCGGCAGGGCTCCGGCAGGCTCCGGCAGGACCCCTCAACTAAGGCACATCATCGTCATTTTCCAGTGATCTCGAGGTGTACTTTTGTTGTTGGAGATTTTTCACAGGCAGTTCACAGGCAGGATTTGCTGAACTGAGCAGTGTTGAAACCCATTGCATCAGTTATTAACCATGGCGATGAGCGGCAATATCCCATGACTGTGTCCGTATCAGCATCAGAATCACCCAGGGGTCAGGACCTCGCGGAGCACAGCTTGCAGCACCGATCACACCGACGCCATCTTGTCTCTACTTGCCAATACCTAATTCTTGATGTATTACATAAGTGGGGGTAGATTGAGAGACCGACAAGAGGAACCTTAAAAACTTGTTTTCAACTATCTGAAGCCCTTCCACCACTTTGAAACCCCAGATTACAGACCCATACCTCACAATAGCTATGCATTTGGACCTGTAAATGGTAAGGATGGCTTTGAATGGCTTGGCCCCAAGTCTCTTAGCAAAGCCCCTCTCATCGAACAAAACCCCCGGATAGGTAAAACAAGTCACCTCAGACAGCTCTTTACCTTCACAATAAAAAGTTTTTTGTTTTTTTGTTTTTTGGTCTCTGACCCATAATCATCGTGTGTGACTTGGCTATGTGACAATTAAATTCAGGGATTTCATAAAGGCCCCGAATGAGTCGAGGAGTCTATGGAGCTCTACAGTTGTAAGAGCCAACAATACTGTGTTGTCTGCGTATAAGAGGGCAGGGATAGCCCTATCCCCTACACAAGGAATATCTAGACTTGAAGCTAGATTGAACGCTGAAGATAGATCCATAGAGGCCAACTGTAATGTCCCAGCCTTGGCCACTGTGTATTTCCCTGCCAATAAATTCAAGTTTAGACACCGATCTAGTGTGCTCCTACCTTTTCTAAAACCACATTGAAGATCTGTTAAAACACCATTTTCAATCAGCCAATCCATATGTTTACTTAAAATCACTCTCCCTAACACTTTTACCACAGAGTCAATTAGGGATATAGGCCTGTAGCAGCTTGGTTCACCTCTCTGGCCTTTTTTCAAAAACGGAATAATAGTAGAGTACGACCAGGACAACGGGAATCCCTGCTGACTAGCCACGTTAAAAACTTTGGTTAAAGTTTTTGCCCAAATAATTGGATTTTGCTTATACAGATCGGCAGGGATGCCATCCGGGCCTGGGGCCTTATTACTGGTCATTTGCTTTATTTCGAGCTCAACTTCTCCTTCGTTAAAAACCAATACAGAGGAGTTCAAATCGTGGTCTAAAGGAGAGCGAGGTCCCACCACAGACAGGACCTCATATATTGATTTAAAATGGGTTTACCATTGGGCCTCTGAAGTGTTATTGTCTAGTGGAGCATTGTCAGTTCCAGAAAAAAAGGGTTTATTTACTATTACCCAGTATCTGGAACTATCCTTGAGGACCTCAACTTCTAATAAGTCATTCCAAGCTAATCTTTTTTAATATCATTTTTGCTAGTATTCAGAGCACACTTATAAGTCTTTCTTAAGGTGACAATATAGATTTTATGTTGTAAGACCTGTTTCAGGGCAGTAACAAGCTTTTGATGTACTTCTGAACAAGGACTGTCAAACCATCTCTCACAAGTTTATTTGCGTCTTCTACTGGGCAACGTGTGGCCTGTCGCTACCTGAACACAAATGCCTTCAAACGATGTAAGTAACTCTGCTCCCAGTTTTGTTAGATCCAGGCAAATGCCAAAGTTCTCCTCTGCATTCTGCCAAAGTTCCTGGAGGAAAAGGTCCGGAATTATCTTTGTCCATTTTAACCTACGACCTTGGTCAGAGGGTTTTAGGCAGGTGTCAGTAAGCGGTTTTCCATGCTCAACCTTTAAACTGATACCCCCACCTAACACAAGATGGACGGGATTATGGTCACTGAAAGGAGACCACTGTGCGTTATAATATGCCACCTGAGATGACAGTACAGGGGAGATGAATACATAATCTATTATAGAATCCCGACCCGGATGAGGTCTACTGCAGCCAAAAGATCCTCCATACAATCCCCTTGCTGTGTATGCTCAATATGGGAATTAAATGAATTTGTTGGGCCTAAAAAATCTACAGCACGACAATTCATGGTACATAAGTGAATATTAAAATCGGGAAAGATTATAATAGAATAAAAAGTGGTTTGCTTCATTCTTTAATCCTCTAAAAAACATTTCAGGTTACATAGGTGCTCATTTAAAAATGTACTCTCAAAACAATTATAAAAACTAACAATCAACAATTTTATAGTATTGGTAGAAGTGATTTCTATCGCTAAGCAATTGCAAGAACCAATGTCCACCCTACAGTGGGCTTCTAACAATTTAAGCAAAACTAATTATAAAAGACCCCCCCTTTTCTCTACCTGCTGGGGAAGGTTGTGCAGGTTCGCCGTAGAACTTATACCCATCCACCCAGAAATTATTTTCCAGATCCCTTGTGTCTTGTAGTCCCACTATATGATAATTTCTTACAAGATCAAGGCACCTATGATCATATCTTTTACTTCTTAGCCCTGCTATATTCCAGCTAAGGATTTTATAATCTGAGTTTTTGCCCTCACTTGTCCCAGCACCCCTGATAGTATCAATGCTTTGTCTCTGCTGTAGGAGGGGGAAGGGGAGGCTCCAGTCAATCACTTAACATCTAGATGGCTTAATGGGAGAAATCTGTTTGCGCACACTAGGCTGTTCTCTCTATCTACTACCCCTAAAGTGCTTTTTGGCAGTGTGGGTGGAGACAGTGCCCTGATCAGGGCAATGAGCGCACCCCCTATTTACTAATGTAAAAAACCTCCGCTCACTCCTTTCTATGCCCCTCAGATGCTGGATAAAGGTACCCCAGGGTAGGCCCTAATACCCCCGGGACCCCCTGGGCCCTTATTAAAACCCTCCTGAAACAGCTTCCCTGCAATTCCTGCCTCATCAGAATTAATACCAATATAATCTCCCTCTGCCCGGTGGCCAGACTGATTCTTCCTGTTTGATTACACAGGTTTCATTAGTCAATCCACACCCTTTAAAGTGGAGAGACAATCAAACGTGTTATGGGTTTCAATTGGATGTAGGTACTTTAATCGGAACCCCTGGTAAGGTGGCACTGCTGCAAATGGCAGCTGTTCTTGGTGGGCCGGGGGTTGATAGAAGAAACAAAGTGGTAAGACTAATATCTCCTTAGGTGCATGAGAGAGGAGGTTAGTACTCTCAAGAATGAGACTCACCAAGCTGGGGGAAGTGAATGAAAGCACAACACAATCACCCTCTAACGTTTTACTTCCTGTACCCACTCAACTTACCCTCCTAATCATTTTAACATCGGCAAAAAGTGCCCCCCCAAGCCCTACCCTTGTGTTGAGCCAGTTTAGAGATTTATTCATAAGGGATTCCCATAACTCATATGCAGAGTTAGTGAGAACTGGGACATTTGATAGGAATACTACATGAGGGGTGGATGCAGGTGGAAGTTCTACACAGTTCAATTTTGTCACCGGGTAGTTGCGCCTGTCAGCCATAGTAATTAGATCAGTATGGGTTAAAGCATGTGGGGGAACAGATGGAATCGTCGGACCACTGTTCAACCCAGATCGAGAGGATGAGGGTTGAAGGGAAGGAAGGGGACCACCCTGGGTCAAAATGGTGCTTAAATCAGTCTTTGTCAGATCCCTCAAACCGCCACCCGCTGTATGAAAGAGTTGAGTTATAGCTCGGGTGTTAGTGAAGAAGAGGGTTGCACACTGGCGCTATTATCAGTACTTTTTTGAAGGTGCTGATTGTTTGCAGGCATATGCTGGTTAGTTGGACGCAAATGTAATTTGGAGTGGATGTTTTTCTCTATCCCCTTTAGTTGCTCAGTGAGTGAACTAAAAGCAGCCTCTACCGATTCTGTTAGAGATTGGATTAAGGCAAACAGGGCAACATAATTTACATGCTGCTGTACTCCTCCAGATTTCTTAGGCTTTTTTTGCCAGGGGTTGCTTGTGAGTATTCTTAGTTTGTTGACTACTCCCGCCTACTCTTCCTATTCTTTCACTAGATTGAGGTAGCGGGACTAGTGGTGCAATGGACGGGGTTTTAAACCATTTACAAGGGGGTTGATTAGCAGATTGAATATCAGGGGGGACAGTACTAGATGATTTATCAGGTTCCCTCCTTCCTTCCCTCTGCCCAGGCGCCTGCAAACTAGCAACACAGTCAGAAATGGAGCTAGTAGCAGGATATTCACTGGTAATTGTAGCTGTGCCAGAAGCGGTTAGACCTGAAATTTTATTAGAACATGATAAGGACTCCTCCACACTTAGAATTTGTTTTTCCAAAGCCCCCATTGCTCCTGTAATATAATTCAGGATAGAAGAAGGATGTACATTATTCTGGGATTTAGCAGCCCCATTTGGGTGTTTTCTATTACCCATGTTCAAAGGTAAGGACGGAACCAAGTTAGACGATAAAACAATAATTTGCCTGCAACAAAAACTTAAAAACCCAAAGTCAGTGGCAGAAAAAAACACAAAATGAGTCTTAAATAGTTCAGTTGAAGTGGAACAGCTGGGTGGCACTTACTTAGTAGTGAGTTCAACACAAACCACTTCAGCTCCTCATATCGTATTGAAAGAATGGGACCAAGGAGGTGGCCCTGCCCTGCCTCTTCTTGTCGCTGACGGGTGCAGGACGGGCCCGCCCTTGGCCCGGGCTTTGCCCGGGCATGCTCCGAGCTGCATTCCCATTGGCGTTTTTTTAAAGGGCTTGACGAAGTGCAGGCTCCTCCCTCCTGGTTGCGGTCAGGGTTCTGGGTCTTGGAGTCCTCCACCAGGCAACAATGGCAGTGGTCACAGACAAAGTGGAAAAGCAAAGAAAGCTGCGTCTGCACTGTGTTCCCGTTGGCTCTTTTTAAAGTGCTTGATGAAGTGCAGGCTCCTCCCTCCTGATTGCGGTCAGGGTTCTGGGTCTTGGAGTCCCTCACCAGGCAACAATGGCAGCGGTCACAGGCAAAGTAGAAAAGCAAAGAAAGCAGCGCCCCATGCTATGTTCCCGTTAGCGCTTAAATAAAGCGCTTGATGAAGTGCAGGCTCCTCCCTCCTGGTTGCAGTCAGGGTTCTGGATCGTTGGAGTCCCCCACCAGGCAACAATGGCAGCGGTCACAGGCAAAGTAGAAAAGCAAAGAAAGCAGCGTCCTGCGCTGCTTTCCCGTTGGCGCTTTTTAAAACGCTTGATGGAAGGTAGGTTCCTCCCTCCTGGTTGCGGGTCAGGGATCTGGGTCTTGGAGTCCCCCACCAGGCAACAATAGCAGCGGTCACAGGCAAAGTAGAAATGCAAAGAAAGCAGTGTCCCTTGCTGTGTTCCCGTTGGCGCTTCTTAAAGCACTTGATAAAGTGCCGGCTCCTCCCTCCTGGTTGTGGTCAGGGTTCTGGGTCTTGGAGTCCCCCACCAGGAAACAATGGCAGCAGTCACAGGCAAGAAAGCAGCGTCCTTTTGCTTACCATTTATGTTGCACCACATTCCAGCAAGAAAAAAGGCCAAATTCGACCGACTGATTGAAATTACGTCCAACGTGATAAGAGACATGGTGCAACCCAATTCCTAATCTCTGGAGATTTTAATACCAATCTATATTTAAGCACTCCAGAAGTATACAATGAAATACTCCCTGCCGCACCATTGTATCTAGCGCCCCTCTAAAACCAGCAGGCATTAGGCTAAGCAAACTGGCCGAATATTCTGTTTTACAACTTAACAGTCTGAGTTACACCATATTGAATGGGAGATTTTTCTATGGATTCTCCACCAGCCTGGACACAAACTAATGGTCTCTCCTATTCATTTCTTGATTATAGGCTAGGTAACTTCAAAATGCTCCCCATAATAGAGTACTTTCATATTGCATCACCGGGCGTCAGCGATCACCGCCCTCAAATAATAGGACTATCCTTCAACATTATTCATCACTCAGCAATAGCCCACACTACAATCGGCATATGCACAGAGAACCTTAAAAGATTGAAATGGACTGCTCATCAAATCCCTGCAATAATGAACAAATGCTGAACTCTCCTAGGTGAATGGAGCACAGAGGTAGTTGTCCCAATTAAAGTATGGGAGCTCCTTGTTCAACAATTACTGAGCCAATTTCCGTCTTCAGTAGATAGATTTTCAGAGCCTTAACATACACCTATTTCAGCTGAGACAAAAAAAAATCAAAGACCAAACGCAATTCTGCACTACGTCTCGCTAGGAAATGTCAGGGAGATGTTCACGCATTATCCATCTACAAGCAAGCTCAGAAAGCATTTAGAATATCCATTAACAGGGATAAACAAAAAGCAGCCAACCAGTTCTGGTTGAAATGAGTCCATGCCAGTAAAAACTCCAATCCTAAACCTTTTTGGTCACTGGTAAACAGGAGGACATTGGGCATAACTGGCCAATGAAGTGCAAATATAAGTGAAACTGAATGGGCCCTTTTTTTAACAGAGCATTTCAAAGATCACAATAATGGAAGGGATCAATTGAATATCATCTCACCATTGGAAACAGCAAGAAATGGCACATTAACCACACATGATAAATCCAAAGCTCCCACTTTAGTTATTAACACTGTGGAAACTGCGATTCAGCAAGACTCTCTGTTTTTAAAGTCCCAGCTTGTCTATGAAGGCATGAGACAAAATATTGCTCGCTGTATCAGCAACGCTCAGTCGGACGGGGATCCAGGCCCTAACGGCCTCCCGCAGGTGTTGTTTAAAGCTGACCCCAGGCTTTGGTCTGGGCATCTGGCCCCTCTATTTTTGCATTGCTGATAGACTCATAATATACCAGAGTCGTGGAACGGAGCAATAATTTACCCTATTTTTAAAGGAGACCGAAGAGCCAATCCTAAAATCTATAGGATGATAGCACTCCTAGATGTAGACTCCAAATACTATACCAGCCTCCTGTTGGAAGATCTGTCATCCTGGGCGTTAAAAACTCAGCGGCTGCCACCTAATCAGACTGGCTTTGTGGCCAAATCAGGCACCACTAGCAACCTATTGGTCCTATCTGTACTTAAGGAGAAAGTAGTATCCTTAAAAATGTCATTACACTGCTGCTTTATCGACTTTAAAGCGGGCTTCGACAAGAGTGCCTAGGGACCTGTTATGGCACAAATTACAAAAATGGTTAATCCCGAGTGATATGTTAAAATCTATAATTCAACTCCATTCAAACACTTGGATTTGCATCAAGCTGTGTGAGGGGTTACATGTTTCTAGAAAAATGCTGACTTTCTGTGGGGTCAAACAAGGGTGGGGCAAACAAGGGTGTGTATTGGCCCCCCTCCTATTTCAATCTTTTCATTTCTGATTTATCCCGTCTATTGGACAACTTGGTGGATCCCAAATTAGTAATTTGCTTGATGCCAACAATCTTGTTTTATTCAGCTACAAGAGGGTCGGTTTACAGAGACTTTTTGACGAGCTGCTTTCTTTCACATCATGTAAGGCCCTGGAACTAAATGTTTCAAAAACTAAAGCTATCACCTTTGGGAATCGGAAGCAGCAAAATGGTGGGTGGTTCTTCGATGGTAACAAAAATTAAACTGTGACTTAGTACAAATATTTGGGCATTTATATGGATTCCAAGGGTTCTTTTGTAAAACAGGAAGAAGTGTTCAAAGCAAAAGCATTGTCTCTCAAAGCAGCATCAATTAAACGTTCGACACAGCTATTTGGCCCTAGCTTATCCCCTCCTACTGACAGTCATGAAGGCAAAGTTTATAAACTATCTAACCTACGGTCAAGAAATTATGTCGGGGAGCAATTTATTAATGCTGCATAAAATAACTAGAATTTTTTTACGAGCCTGGCACCTCCCAAAATCAGCATCACCAGCCCAGATCAGGCTCGAGTCTGGCCTCTTGAATGAAGAGGGTGTCGGAGCAGGTGCATTCATCAAGTTGTGTCATAGATTGCGAAACTCAAGGGAAGGAAGCCTGTAGGCCAAGTTGTGACAAGAAAAATCAGCCGGGTAATCAAGTCAAACATCAACGTTACCTTGAACACTCCTTGAGACTGCTTGATGTCGTGGATTACTGGGGTACTAATCCACCCGAGCAGGCAATAAAACTGTCTATTGAAAGAAGTGTTTGACACTGGTCTTTCCATCTGGACAGGGCACAATTGTCTAAAAGAAAACACACCTGGTCTATACTTGCGTAGCTCAAGCCCAGATCAGAGGCCCCATATCTTTCAAGGACTTATGCAGCCGTCTGGAAGAAAAGATTTATGGTATTAAGGATGGGCGAACGGCCCTTTTTAAAACATCTGTCAACATGGCGTTGCTTATATGATGACATTAAATGCAGGGGCTGTGGCCATCACTCAATCAATCAATCAAACAATCAATCAATCAGGGGGTTTATATAGCGCTCTACTCACCCGTGAGGGTCTCAAGGCGCTGGGTGAGGGGGGGCAGCTTCGGTTCAGTTGAAGAGCCAGGTCTTGAGGGCCTTCCTGAACATGTGCAGGGTCGGGGAGCATCTGATGTCCACAGGGAGCATGTTCCAGATTTTGGCTGCGATGTGGGAGAAGGCTCTGCCACCTGTCCTGTTTCTGCAGATGCGGAGGACCTCTGCCAGGGCAAGGTCAGCAGAGTGGAGGTCCCTCTTAGGTACGTGAAAGGATACTCTCTCGTTGAGGTATTTAGGTCCGATGTTGTGGAGGGATTTGTAGGCGTGGGTAAGGAGTTTGAAAGTGACTCTCTTCTTGATGGGGAGCCAGTAAAGACCTCGTAGGTGTTGGGTCATGTGCTCCTGGCGCGGTGTTCCCAGGACGAGTCTGGCTGCGGTGTTCTAGATGGTCTGGAGTCTGCGATGAGAGTTTTGTTGATTCCGGCATAGAGGGCATTGCTTTAGTCTAGTCTGCTGGTGATGAGTGCGTGGGTGATAGTCCTTCTGCATTTGGGGGGGGTCCACCTGAAAGTTTTACGAAGGATGCGCAGGAAGTTGAAACTAGCAGAGGCGTTCATGGAGAGGGAGGAGTCCAGGATGATGCTGAGGTTCCGAGCGTGGTCTGTGAGGGTGGGTGCGCTCCCTAGGGCAGAGGGCCACCAGGTGTTGTCCCAGGCATAGGTGCAAGGGCTGAGGATGAGGACCTCAGTATTTTCTGGGTTTAAATTCAGGCAGCCGTTGTTCTTCCAGGCTGTGACGTCGTTCTTCATTCACTCCTGGAAGCAGTGTCTGGTGTGTTCAGGATGCTTCATGAGCGAGAAGATGAGCCGGGTCTAGTCGGCGTCGGATAGGATGCTGATACCATAATGTCTGACGATGACGGCGAGGGGGGCCATGTAGATGTTGAAGAGCATGGGGCTGAGTGAAGATCCCTGGGGGACTCCGCAGTTGATTTCCGTGGGCTCGAAGAGGAAGGGTGGCTGGGTCCTCTGGGTTCTACCAAAGGAAGGATTGAATCCAAACAATCGAGCATTTGGTGTGTGTTTGCCCCACATTTCTCAATGATAAAAGGCAGGTTTTAAAACCTCTGATTATTGTGTCATAATACTTTGTGACTTGTGTGCTCACCTTGAAATTGCACTATCATTTTTCGAGCCGCAGTGCTCGCCGTTCCACCGCAGCAAGTGCTGTTTGTGTGGAAGGAGACATCACGGCAAAGAGGAAGTGAGATCCTCACTTCCTGGGGCTAATTAGACGCGGCCATCTTTGCTGAGGTTGGCGGTCCAGTTGTTGGACAGGACCGAGCTCAGCCCTTATTTAGTGCACGGATGGTAACGACGCGCAGCGGGCGCACCAATGGCGCGCCGGAGGTGCGCCAGAGGTAAGCCCGTCTGCGCCCGTCCGCGCGCAAGCCGGGCGCAGGGCCAGGAACCCTGTTGGTAACATCAAAATCGGGAGTTATAGTTGACAGGAGCTGCTGGCCCTCCAACTGGAGCACAGCTGTGATAAATACAAGCTAGATCCCTCACATTGGACAGGCCCGGTGAGTTGCCAGAAGTGCCACTGCACCTTTTCGTGGTCACAAATTTCGGCACTCACAGCATCTTATAACACCCTAAAGACAGGCCTAATCGATGCCAGATCCTTGCCAAAGCATGCCCAGCATATCCAGGACCTACTGATTGATGATAACTTAGACTGCCTATTCATTACGGAGACATGGCTCAAACCATGGTGCACTCCGGATGTGGTACATGCCCTGCCTCCAGGATATGGTATCCAATGGGTAGATAGAGGAGAAGAACAACGGGGAGGAGGAGTGGCCATTATATATAGGGATACACTTGGTTGCTCGGTGACAGAACTTCATGAGCTAAAAGATGCGGAAGGGATGGGCTTCTGTGTTAAAATTAGTGAGAATTTCTCCTTTGCTGGGGCCCTGATATATCGCCCACCGGGATCATGTATAGGTTTTCTGGGGAGTGTTGGGGAAGCACTTAGTCCACTGATACTTAGGTACTCCAATTTTACAGTGCTGGGGGATATTAACATCCATCTAGAGTCCACAACGGATGCATCTGCTGCCTCCTATAGGGAAATCATGGATGTATTAGGTCTTACCATCTGCAATACTCAAGCCACCCATGAGGCAGGACACACGATAGACTGCATTGCCACCAATCTAAATACACTAACAACAGACCATCCTAGACCCCAAACGTGGACTGATCACGCGTTGGTCCCTTTTATGTTTCCTCTTGAGAGTACCAGAAAGGACAAGCACGTGCAAGAACGCAGTCATGCCAGACGAGATGATTGGAAAGCTGTAATGACCCACCCAGAATTAACTACAATGGCCAGAGAGTGTAGACCCAAGCCAGTAGGACCTCCAAATCCAAATACCTTTAGGGCATGGATGATCGAACTGAAAGGCATGGTTGGACAGGGGAGAAACAAGATGAGGCATGGGAAAAAGAAGATTTCCGCCCCATGGTTCGACCGAGAGCTCAAAAATAAACAGGGGTAGCGACGAAGAGCAGAACGCAGTTGGCGAAAAAACTATTGCAGCACAGAGCGCGGCAAATACAAAAAGCTCAAGAGTGCCTATCATGCGCAAATTAAACAGGCAAAAAATATGTTTTTTAGATCAGCAATAGAAACTGCTAATAATAAACACAAAGCGATTTTTAAAATTGTGAATGACTTCAATAAAACCCAAATGTCTAGTGCAGGATATCCCGCCCTCACAGATGCTCTGTGATACTATTGCAGACTTCTTTGAGGAAAAGGTACAGGGTCTGACGAACGACTTCGAGGTCCCAATACCAGAGTCAAGGAAAGAGAGTGATATAATAGGGCAGGAGGAAACTCAGCTAGCAACCTTCCGACCGATCAGTCTGGAGGAGACTAAGCGAGCAATTTTGGCAACAAAATCAGGATCACCATTTGATCCGTGCCCCATTGGACTCCTGCACCTTATTGTAGAAATTGCCAATCCAGTAATAAATGACATTGTCAATACCTCACTGACCACGGCCAACGTCCCCCCTGAGTGGAAACTGGCAGCAGTGAAACCACTGCAAAAAAACAACTTCCCGACCCCACCACACTATCAAATCTACGACCCATCTCATTACTTCCGGCACTGTGTAAAATCACAGAGTCGATGGTAAATGAACAGCTTACACGTTTTCTGGAAGACAGTGAAGCATGGCACTCCACGGAATTGGCTCTCCTGTTCACTACTGAGACTATCCGCTCAGCTCTGGACCAAGGTAAGAAGGCCGTCCTGATCTTATTAGACACGGTTTCACATGTCATCTTAATAGACCGGCTAGCAACATCTGGCATCACAGGCACAGTCCTGGAGTGGATAAAGAACTTTTTGAATGACAGGAGGCAAGTGGTGACCCTGGGGGAATTCTGCTCCAGTGAGAAACCACTGTCGACGGGAGTACCTCAGGGTTCCAGCCTGAGCCCGACATTGTTTAATGTCTACACCGCACCCCTGATAAAGTTGATATTGTCATTTGGCATGGATGTAATAGCATACGCCGACGACACGCAACTGATCCTAGTAATGGATAAAGAAAACCAGGTATGGGAGGAAAAGCTCAAATGTTGCCTAACGGCCACATTTGACTGGATGCGGAGAAACCATCTGAAATGCAACACAGGCAAAACTGAGATCATGCCAATAGGCCCAAAAAACGAGTTTATTCCCAGATTATGGTGGCCAGAGAAGGCAGAAATACCACCTCACACTACCATCTCGTCCCGTAACCTTGGGGTAAACTTCGACGCTGACCTGTCCTTTAAACAACAGGCGTCAAAAGTCGCAAGCACATGTTTTGGGGTGATAAAGGGGCTGAGGAAGTTCTTTGACTTGTTGCCTATTGAGGTAAGGAAAACGGTCATGGTTGCACTGGTGACATCACATATCGACTATTGTAACACCCTATATGCTGGCACCAATAAAGTGGTCACCCATAAACTCCAGATGGTGCAACATGCAGCAGCAAGGCTGGTTCTAAAATGGCCGAGAAGATCATCAGCAACCAAGGCCCTTAACACACTACACTGGCTACCTACAACAAAAAGGGTTCTGTTCAAAGTGTTGATAATTACTTTTCGAGCTGTCCACAACTTAGGTCCACTATACCTAAGGAAAAAATTTGTCAGATATTGTCCAAAACGAGCCCTACGATCTTCAAATGCAAATCTACTGACCGTTCCAGGGTTTAGACTCAAAACTCGAGGGGGTAAGTCCCTGGCGGTACTAGGTGCAAAAGCGTGGAATACTCTCCCCTCACATCTGAGAGCATTGGACAGTGAAACAGAGTTCCGTAAACAACTAAAAACCTGGATTTTCAAACTTCAAGACACAATTGCCAGAGACCTAGTGTGATTCCTGATCTTGTCAAGTCAAGCAGTAAGGCAACATTACATCGGTTGGCCATACATGGGCGCCTAGATGCTCCTTGGAGCGATTGTTGCGCGATATAAATGGGCAATTACATTACATTACATTACATTACAGTTGCTGCGAGAAGAATGGATCAAACACAGCATTCAATCATGCCGGCAAGCTATCATGTTTAAAACAACAGGAGTAGAAACCCGTCAACCTGGTTGGGATTGGGGTAATAGGCTATATATAAAAAACAATATCCCAACTGGTATGATTAGAGGACACATAGTAAGGATATGAGAACATTATCCATCGAGGTACAAGGGGACTCTATTTACTCATTACATGTGCTAAAAAAGCATCAGTTTAATCAACATTTTTTAGAATAGGGCAGTAAAATTATTTACAGTTAATATCAGCACTGCAATTGTAGATACAAAAATTCTATAATAACCCAAGTGTGTACAATGTGCACCAGTGGAAAGTGAGTGACACTACGGCGACGCAAGTGACAAAAGGATCAGCGTGGACGGCGCAAAGTGCTCTGTGCAAGAATATTTACAGTGACTTCGAACATAGAGGTTTCAATACACTTTCAACAATTGCTTTTGTTTATAATTTTTACAGAGAACCGCTATGCAAGAAGCGCCTAGAGTCTGGCTGAAAAGTCGACGGCGTTTCGATCCATGCAGTTTAGGAACATCATCAGGAATAGATGGGTAGAATACAGTGCTGTGGGGGAAGAAAGGGGGGTTGTCAATGGGGAGCGGAAGAGGGAAGGAAGAAAGGGGGGGGCGGAAAAGGGAGAGTGCTAATGGGTGCGAGGAGAAGAATCTCACCCGGAATGGCGAATAAGAGGTAATGGTAGTCGGGCTCCTGTGCAAGATCCGGAGTTCCGTGGGTGCCACGTGGGGCTGTCCTTCAATATATTGGAGTGGAGGTGGGTTTCAGCTTAGGCGTTGAGTCTGGGGAGAGAAAGGAATACACTAATGGAGGGCGTGACGAAAGGGGGTGGGCGGGCGGCGGGTGTGCGGGGAAGCTGGCCCGTCATTAGGAGATAGCTGGAAAAAGGGGGGGTAAGCCCACTCACCGATCGTGCATCAGCAACAAAACCCCATGTCGGTCTGAAGAGTCACGGTCTCGGGAGGACCCTATGACCAAGCCGGTGGGGAAGAAGTCGGCGGGTCAGGAGCCCGGTCCCCCGTGATCGGTTCAATAGCAGGAATGAATCTAGGAGAGAGGGGAAGGGTCCGTAAGGCAAGGACTTAGAAAGCATGGGCTGACTATGGTCAGGCAACATGGACACATACCTCTATTCGAATGGTGAATCAGGTGAATGAATCACGGTGCCGGCGTTGCTAGGGCAACCACAAGCCTGTGGAGAGCGCTAAGTACTGATAGGGCGGCGCATGGAATGCGCTGATGTGAAGGATTGAAAATGAAAGATGGACGTCTATAGGGCGCTTCTAGAGAAGGGGTGGGGCAAAAGGTGGCGAGGACTCAGGCCGGGCGTCCCGAACAAGGACAGAACATGTCAAGGGGGGCGGGGAAAGGGGGCACTTAATGAAAGGCGAAGAATGCGTTCAGAGAAGGAATCTAAAACGAAAGCATCTTATAATCATTAAAATCAAGGTCAACATTGTATTTGTAACATAATTGGAATGGTATACAACTGACCTGCACCCATATGTATGACCAGGGGGGAAGTAGGAAATGATTACACAAGTGGCAAAATCAATTTACATAGCGTCACAGTAAGTATACATCAAGGAAAAAGTAGGTGGCAATCAGGGACAAAGTCAATTAACGGTAGGGAGGCGGTGGCAGTGTCTCCCCGACCCGATGTTCACCTGATGGTAGAGTGAGATCCTAGACTGTCTGTCTGTCCTGACTGCGAGGGCTGCGAGGAGCTAGGAAGCAATTTGAAACTTTTGGAATCTTTTAACATTGGCGATAGATTTTAAAGTTGTTTTAATATTGAGATTGATTTAATAATCCACACTCATTAATTGCTGTAAATATCCTAACACTCTCCCCCGCACTGCCTGGGCTCGATACTGTAGCCTGCCCACCCCGCTCCGACTCGGCAATTACTGCCATAGAGCGGAGGGCGGACAGGTAAGAGCCAGGCATACGAACATCCACTTCCGCTAGAGCGGAGGTCAGCGCTCTAGTCGTCACCGTCTTCAGGGCTATTTAGACTGGACAGAACATTGTGTGGCTGCGGTAGGGAGGCGGTGGCAGTGTCTCTCCGACCCGCTGTTCACCCGATGGTAGAGTGAGATCCTAGACTGTCTGTCTGTCCTGACTGCGAGGGCTGCGAGGAGCTAGGAAGCAATTTGAAACTTTTGGCATCTTTTAACATTGGCGATAGATTTTAAAGTTGTTTTAATATTGAGATTGATTTAATAATCCACACTCATTAATTGCTGTAAATATCCTAACACTCTCACCCGCACTGCCTGGGCTCGATACTGTAGCCTGCCCGCCCCGGTCCGACTCGGCAATTACTGCCGTAGAGCGGAGGGCGGACAGGTAAGAGCCAGGCATACGAACATCCACTTCCGCTAGAGCGGGGGTCAGCGCTATAGTCGTCACCGTCTTCAGGGCTATTTAGCCACGCCTCCCTATTAAGCGCGCAGCGGTTGCGCGCAGGGGGCGCCTTCGAACGTGCCTAAGAAGCACCTAAGAAAAGCCCGTCTGCGCCCGTCCGCGACTGGACGGGACCAAGGGACATGGCGCTAACACCTGGTATTCCTGATTCACAGGTTAGCGCTATTATATCCTATTCAAGGGAAAATCTTCTTAGTCTGATTCCGATCTCTACTGCTACTTGTATGCGTGAACCTTGGCTTAATTTTGAGGATCCATTTTCTTGTGCAAACTGCCGTTTTCAGGCTGACCATACATGTCTAATAAGGGACAATTCATCTGGCACTGGTACTGCAGCCGTGGCAGGACATTCTCATCAGATACCTTCCTTGCCAGGCGGAGTCAGTACACTCACTGTTAACTATGCTGCCGGAAAGGGATCTCCGGGACTTAAATGTTTTTTATTGAACATACGTTCCCTACCCAAACACTACCAACAATTATGGGATCTTATAAATACAGACAAGCCAGACATCTGTTTCCTTACAGAGACAAGGCTAAAACCCCACACTATCCCCGCAATCATGTTAGGAATCCCTGTTGGATGCAAGATTCTACATCTAGATCGCTTGACTAAAATAGGAGGCGGTGTGGCTGTTGTTCATAAAGAGAGTTTAAAAGTCTCAGTACTTGACCAACGTTGTAACGCTCAGATGGAAATAATGATTTTTAGATTTTCCCTCTCTTCTAAATCACAGTGGAAAGGAGCATTAGTATATCGTCCTCCTGGTTCATGCTCTGATTTTTCCCTAACTCTAATGGAACTACTAGCCCCCTATTTTAGAGCCAATGAAGACTTTATTCTCCTTGGAGATTTTAATGTTCATATAGACCTACCAAATCACCCTGACAGTATGTCTCTGCTTGGTGATCTCTCTAGTTTGGGACTTAAAATTCAGAATAAGGGCCCAACACACTTGGGTGGCCACACACTAGACCTAATTCTAACCAATTGCCCTAAAATAACATGCTGCCCTCCCACTATCATTAGCTGGTCAGACCACTATATGTACACTTTTAATTTACTTGGTCCTCACCCACCACACTTAAAACCCCTTCCTGCAATATGGAAGCGGAAATGGCACAAAATAACCCTAGAAGAACTACAGAAAGTATGGATAGAACCCACTCTCTCTGAAGAGAATGGCATCGAACAAGGTCTAGCCAAGTTTAATAAAGCACTCCTGGAAGCAATTGACTTACTTGCACCGTTAGAATTACATAAGCAATGCTATAAAACTAAGCAAGAAACATGGTATACAGAAGAGCTAAGGGTTGAGAAACAAAAATGTAGGAGTTTGGAGAAAAAGTGGAGGAAAACACATACACCTACCAGTAAAATACACTATCTGGAGGCACAATCTAACTATTTTAAAAACATAAAAAAGCCAGGAGAAATCAACTTGAGTTACAAATAACAGAGGCAGGGAATTCTACTAGAGAACTCTATAAAGTCCTGCAATCATTTGTCAAGCCCATAGCCTGCAAAAGCCCGGATGATGTCAGTCAAACCTTATGTGATGATGTTTCAGCATTCTTTGAGAATAAAATTGATTTAATCTATGAAAAAATCACTAAGGCATCAAACACTAGGGATACAATTGACTCCCCCAGTCCCGAGTTAGTTAAGAGCGAAAATAGCAGGCTCACTATGACCACGATTCCACAGATCAGCCTGACAGAATCTACCACCCTACTTAACCTAATTAAATCAGGTTCTCCCACAGACTTCCTACCTGCTAAGATGATAGCTCCACTAGGCAGCCTATTAGCCCCGAGCTTTAAATCATTGATTAACCTCTCCCTTAAAGAAGGAAAGATTCCTAATGACTGGAAAAAGGCAGTTGTGAACCCCGTCCGTAAAAACACAGCGTTACCATGGTCTGACCTCAACAACCTCCGCCCCATATCCCTCCTACCCCACCTGAGTAAGATGACTGAGAGACATGTCAACTTTCATCTGTCTAAATTCATCGAGGCAGCGGACGGTCTGGACCCTTCTCAATCTGGGTTCAGACCAAATCATAGCACAGAGTCAGCTCTAGTCTCCGTGACCAATACCATCCGGATGGCACAGGATAGAGGAGGATCTATGATTCTGGTGCTATTAGATTTGCCCGCTGCTTTCGACACGGTGTCTCATGACACCCTTATCAGTCGTCTGAAGGGGGTAGGAGTGGATGGAACGGCCCTATCATGGTTAAAAAGCTTTATATCCGTCCGCTCACAAAGTGTTCTTCTGGGCTCCCATTATTCCATCTTTAGGGAGCTCACAAAGGGGGTTCCACAGGGCTCATGCCTAAGCCCCACATTGTTTAATGTGTATGTGGCCCCTCTGGCGAATATTGTGAGAGAACATGGGTTCACACCAATATCCTACGCTGATGACGCCCAGCTAATATTCCCTTTCCAGAACATGACCCCAGCAGTAAAAAGTTCTTTTGCTGCAGGAATGAGAGTGATAGCCGTATGGATGACCTCCAATTGCCTACAGTGTAATGTAGGTAAGACGGAGGTCATGCTCTTTGGAGATGCCCCACTCCTTTGGTCTCCTGAGTGATGGCCTCCTGAATTAGGTATGGCCCCATGCCCAAAAGAAAACGTAAAAAATCTAGGTGTTAAGCTTGATCAACCCTTGGTGCTTAAAGATCATGCCATTCAGGTCACAGGAACTTGTATGAGGGTGATTGGCTTACTTAGGAGAGTCTTCCCCTACTTAGCAGATCACCATAGGAAAACACTGGTGCAGACCTTAGTAATCAGCAGGTTGGATTACTGCAATGGGTTACTCATATCTGCTAACGAGGAACAGCTGGGGAGGCTACAAGTAGCCCAGAATACGGCCGCTAGGTTGATCTTAAATGCCCCTGCCAGATCCTCCTCCCGTCCCCTGCTAAACAAGCTACACTGGCTCCCCATTCGCCAGAGAGTAAAATTTAAGATCTGTTGTATTATTCACAAATGTTTGTTTGGAATTGGCACAGATATCTAACAGAAATTTTTAAACCCTATCAACCAGGTCGAACCCTACGCTCAGAAAACCAAGCCTTGCTCCAGATCCCCAGGATCAAAAGAGAGAGACAAGGAGGCTGAGCCCTATCATATAAAGGCCCCACTCTCTGGAACTCCTTACCTCTCACTCTTAGGCTAAATTACAATCTATCTGCATTTAGGAACTGTCTGAAGACGTACCTATTCTCCATTCAGTAACCCCAGCATTGTCACCCAGATCTTACTGTCTAGTTCTGCTTTCGGAAAGAACAATCTGACATACACAAGTTTGCCCTCTTTCTCAATAAGTTGATAAGTAAGAACCAGATAAACAAATTCATTAAACCTGGTCCGGTATATTTATTTATACCTTTTTTTTCCAAAAATTATTTAAAAGAAGTTGTTTTGAATGGCAGAAAGAGAATACACAATACAAAAAATTAACAACAATCTTACTTAATCCACAATTAACACAAAACACTTACAAATTATACAAAAATGAAACGTCAAGTGTTACATCCAACAAACAATGCACATTGCAGTGCCACAGTTTTGCAATATGTTAAACCATTACATAATAAAGAGGTTATTTACATGAGGAGAGCCAATTCTATACAAGAGAAAACAAGCATGAGGCAATTTTCTTTTAAACCACACTAAAGGGTCGATTAGGATCGCGGACGGACTTGCGTCCGTCCGCGACCCCAGAGCAGGAGGGAACCTCCGCATGGCATGCGGAGTTCCCTCCTGTGCAATTAGGATGTGACCGCAAGGGTTGCGGTCACATCCTCTATTTTTAACATTGCGGTGGGTGGAGCTTCAAGCTGCACCCGCCGCAATGTTAAAAATGCACGCATTGCATTTGCATGCAGTAAGAGGCAGGCACCGCGCGGTGCCTGCCGCTTTCTACATGCAAATGCAGGGGGGTACCATAGGTACCCCCCATGTGCACCCCCCACCCCCCCTTCACCTAGGGGGCCCGCAACGGGCCCCCGCAGTGAAGTTCCGTATGCTTTCCCACGGCGGAAAACCCGCCGCGGAAAAGCATAATTTAAAGGCCATCCTAATATGGTGGACGGTGTCTGGAAGACACCGTCACCATATTAGAGCTTTTCCGCCGCGGTTGTAAGCCGACCGCGGCGGAAAAGCTTGCGGACGGAAACCAGGACCCACCAGCCATCCTAATGTGGCGGTGGGTCTTTGGTCAGTCCGCTGCGGTTTTTCCGCATCCTCGGGGCCGGCGGTGGCTTCCGCCGGCCCCGAGGATGCGGAAAAACCGCAATCATAATGACCCCCATTATGTTATAATTAACTTGTGCTGGATTTGCCGACGCGTTTCAAGATCGGGCCAAAAGTGTCCAAACTATCATCAGGGCTCTTGTTAATATTCTGTTAGGATGTAGAAAAACAACGTTTTAATACAACCAATTGGCCTCTTTATCAGGAATAGTACAGTTTGGATCAAATTAAATGTACCTGTATGTTCATGTGGGGTTGACCTGTAATGGTTTCTATTTGTGGACAAAATCCTTGTTTCAGGTCTCAAACGGGGACACTTTTACACACAGACAATCTGGGGGGTGAACAAAAAAGAATTGTCCACATTTACAATGCGTGATTATATAGCATTGCAAAAAGTGATTGTTGGAAAGTAAGGAATTCATACCTTAATCAGAAAAATCTTGCACTGTGAGGAGGGGCAGAGGAGTTTCTTTTCTTGTCGTTAGTCCTGTTTTGAACAACACATGACCTAACTGTAAAACCTGAGATTACTTAAATAAAGATTTAGGAAACTCATATATAGTGCACATATTGTACCTGTATCGTACACCACTGTGGGATTACTTTATTTCCTCATCAATCAATATGACGTGTACCTGTGTAAACAATGTACTCGTGAGTGCGTGGTTGTTTACAGCATTATCGCAATGTTATACAAATTACTCTGCCAACAGAATACGATATTTCTCATACCTGTATCCTTGCCAAGCAAGGCAACGCCTCTCGCCCCCAGTCTACGGCCCCAGCCGGGGCTGTAGAAGATCCAAATCGCAGAGTAATTTGTATAACATTGCGATAATGCTGTAAACAACCACGCACTCACGAGTACATTGTTTACACAGGTACACGTGATATTGATTGATGAGGAAATAAAGTAATCCCACAGTGGTGTACGATACAGGCACGATATGTGCACTATATATATGAGTTTCCTAAATCTTTATTTAAGTAATCTCAGGTTTTACAATTAGGTCATGTGTTGTTCAAAACAGAACTAAAGACAAGAAAAGAAACTCCTCCGCCCCTCCTCGCAGTGCAAGATTTTTCTGATTAAGGTATGAATTCCTTACTTTCCAACAATCACTTTTTGCAATGCTATATAATCACGCATTGTAAATGTGGACAATTCTTTTTTGTTCACCCCCCAGATTGTCTGTGTGTAAAAGTGTCCCCGTTTGAGACCTGAAACAAGGATTTTGTCCACAAATAGAAACCATTACAGGTCAACCCCACATGAACATACAGGTACATTTAATTTTATCCAAACGATACTATTCCTGATAAAGAGGCCAATTGGTTGTATTAAAACGTTGTTTTTCTACATCCTAACAGAATATTAACAAGAGCCCTGATGATAGTTTAGACACTTTTGGCCCAAACTTGAAACGCGTCGGCAAATCCAGCACGAGTTAATTATCACATTTAGTGTGGTTTAAAAGAAAATTGCCTCATGCTTGTTTTCTCTTGTATAGAATTGGCTCTCTTCATGTAAATAACCTCTTTATTATGAAATGGTTTAACATATTGCAAAACTGTGGCACTGCAATGTGCATTGTTTGTTGGATGTAACACTTGATGTTTCATTTTTGTATAATTTGTAAGTGTTTTGTGTTAATTGTGGATTAAGTAAGATTGTTGTTAATTTTTTGTATTGTGTATTCTCTTTCTGCCATTCAAAACAACTTCTTTTAAATAATTTTTGGAAAAAAAAGGTATAAATAAATATACCGGGCCAGGTTTAATGAATTTGTTTATCTGGTTCTTACTCATTAACTTATTGAGAAAGAGGGTAAACTTGTGTATGTCAGATTTAATATAGGGTCCAGCCCTCCCTCAGCCCCGCTAAGGACCTATCTCCCTTTGTTCGGAAAGAACAAAGCGCGGAGATATCTCTTCGGAGATCGAATTCCAGCGCTATACAAGAACCGAAAATAAATAAAAATAAATAAATAACACTGGAAAAATTGCAAAGATGTTCCTATTGAACTGAAGGGCAGAGTCTCAATTGGTAGTCCCAACAGATTAGTAGCCACTGACCCGCCGACTTCTTCCCCACCGGCTTGGTCATCGGGTCCTCTCGAGACCGTGATTCTTCAGACCGACACGGGGTTTTGTTGCTGATGCACGATTGGTGAGTGGGCTTACCCCCCCTTTTTCCAGCTATCTCCTAATGACAGGCCGGCTTCCCCGCACACCCGCCGCCCGCCCACCCCCTTTCGTCACGCCCTCCATTAGTGTATTCCTTTCTCTCCCCAGACTCGACGCCTAAGCTGAAACCCACCTCCACTCCAATATATTGAAGGACAGCCCCACGTGGCGCCCACGGAACTCCGGATCTTGCACAGGAGCCCGACTACCACTACCTCTTATTCGCCATTCCGGGAGAGATTCTTCTCCTCGCACCCATTAGCACTCTCCCTTTTCCGCCCCCCCTTTCTTTCCTCCCTCTTCCGCTCCCCATTGACAACCCCTCTTTCTTCCCCCACAGCACTGTATTCTATCCATCTAGTCCTGATGATGATCCTAAACTGCATGGATCGAAACGCCGTCGACTTTTCAGCCAGATTCTAGGCGCTTCTTGCATAGCGGTTCTCTGTAAAAATGATAAACAAAAGCAATTGTTGAAAGTGTATTGAAACCTCTATGTTCGAAGTCACTGTAAATATTCTTGCTCAGAGCACTTTGTGCCGTCCACGCTGATCCTTTTGTCACTTGCGTCGCCGTAGTGTCACTCACTTTCCACTCGTGCACCTTGTACACACTTGGGTTATTATAGAATTTTTGTATCTACAATTGCAGTGCTGATATTAACTGTAAATAATTTTTCTGCCCTATTTTAAAAAATGTTGATTAAACTGATGCTTTTTTAACACATGTAATGAGTAAATAGAGTCTCCTTGTACCTTGATGGATAATGTTCTAATGTCCTTACTATTTGTCCTCTAATCATACCAGTTGGGATAATGTTTTTTATGTATAGGCAAGCTATCATAGCAGCAATGAATCCTAACAACATGATGGTCAATGTCTGGTTCATGAAATTTTTCTTCAAAACAGAAAAAAAACTCAGTTCTGTAGGTTTACAAGAACCATTGTCATAATTTGTATATCTACGACCAAACCGGGAGTCCTGTGTTCTCTACCAAACCTCAAGACTCTTATTGGTGGTGCCTTTGCTTGTTTTACTGGAAGTTAGGGCTGGGTCACACACCCATCAACAAGGTTATTATGTTTTAAACATATTTCAGCTGTTTCTTCAAACTGTAAAAAAACAAAAAAATATATATTGGCTACCACTGTATCTTTTCAATACTTTTAACTTTTTTCTGTTATATTTAAGATGAATTATGCTTTCTTGCTTGTTTTATTCTAATTTTCAAGAGTTTAAGTAATCAAACAATAAACAGTACCACAGTAAGTTCAGCTGGTACCGGGCCAGGTTTGGTAACTCTCCTTTTCACCTTTTTTTCCACTGAGGGTAGAGACAATTCCTGCTGTGGGGCTGCATCCTTTCCCGTGATCTCTCCCTCCGCAGTCCGGAGCACCCAATCAGAAAACAATATACCGGCTCTCTGCTCACTAGCGGTGACTAGGGTCCCATTAAGAGTTACCTTCCAGGGGAAAGTAGCTATGGGGATGCTCGGCCCTGATTGATCAGTTTTCAAGCCCAACTGGTCCTCAGCATTTTGGATTACTTGGGTTAGATCCCCCACGGCCTAAGTTAAATAGGAAATTATAGAGGCAGAGTTCCTGGGCACTTTTACATTAGATTTCCCGGTGTTAAGGCCACAGGGGTTGTTTACGCTTACCCATAGTAGTAGCATAAGTGGTAGCAGAAGAGTAGATGTAAGGGGGGTGGCCCAGCCCAGCCTCTTCGGGGCTCTGACGGACCCGAGACTGCTTAAATGCACCCCTGGCACATGAATACTGGAGTGAGCGCCTCCTGGCGCACTGCGTAGCGGGGGATGTAGTTTCCGAGACTTGTAGCTGCCACTGGCGGTGGTGAAATTTGATTATGGACTGCTTATATGCACCACTGGCATGCGAAGACTGGCATGGGTGCCTCCTGGAAAGTTGCATAGCAGGGGATGTAGTCCCCGAGAGCTCCAAGACAGTTGTGTCACTTTCCCATGGTTCCGCCGCATGCAGTCCTGGTTTAGTAAGTTGGGCATGAGCAGTGTCTGGAGCAACCCTAGTTAAATGACACCAAGCACCAAGAATGAGTAGAAATACATCTATTGGGAATATTTATTTAACAGTCCACTTCCTAACCCCAGTTTGGGAAGACTTTCTTCCCAATTTTTATCATTTAAACCACTCCCACGTTTTCAACATTATCTGGTTGCTATACAACCCCAATTGGGAAAGACACTTTTAAAGAAATTCCGTTTCGATATCCTTAAGATCAATTTGATCATAGTCGGATGGTCCCCTGATCTAATAGAATAGGGGGAAACTGATTCAACCTTACGCACTTTAAATGCTGAAGAACATATTGCCAACGTCGTATTTTCCAAGTCGTATTTGTTTGTCCGGCATATGCCTCTATGAGAATGAAATGGATCAAACCAATATGCATAGGCTTGGGGATTAGGAAACATTCAAAGGCTCTACGAATCCTAAAAACAGACACATTGCAGATGACAGTATTTGGTGTTAGTAGATATCTGCTTATTGTCATGTACGAAGTAAGAAAGGTTTGAAAATGTGTTAGAATGGATAAAGATGTTTTCACTTTTTTAATGGTATGTTTTTAACAAGGGAGCTCTATACAAACATCACTAATTTATATATGACTTATTGTATTGAATTTGATTTTATTGTGGTAGACTTATTGTATTTTGTGTCACGTGCTTTTTATGGTTATTTTAACTGAAATAAAAGCTATTTTGATGATGGTTTGGAGAGTGACAGTCAATAACAATGGCTGAATTTGTTGAGAGTGCTTTGCCCATTCTACAGAGCAAGGGTGTTCATAAAAAGAAAGATTTAAATGCAACATCATGGAATAATGTTTTGGGAAGTTAACATATTTGTATCTTTTGACATTGCATGAATTTGGTTAGCTATTCTAGCTATTTGCATTGCCATTCTTTGCATTCAGGATGCTTGGCAAATCTTTCTATGTTCAATTTATACATCCATTAATTGCTGTTTCTTAAAATTCAAAATGTGATGAAACTCTCTCTTTTAAATCCTTAATATTGTTGCTTTATTTGTAGTTGGGAATACATATTTGTTTCCTTCATCATTTTGAGTTAAGAATGATTTCATCATATTTCAGAGGAACCTGGTGTGTCTGGAAAGCAATCTTGTAGGATAGATGGTCGGTTACTGGATCCATATTAAAAGATAGTTCAACTTATTGTTTTTCCCCTTAACATTGCTTGTGGCAGAAATGGCAAAAAAAAACAAATAGCTAAGCAGTCCAATGCTTGGGCAGTGCCCCCTAAACATGGTGATGAATTGGCTTAGCTCAATTGGCTTGTATAATATTTAGGGAAGGCATCAGTACACTGTGCAGAAAAAGAATGAGTGACATGCAGATAAGCTAATTAGCACGTGTTACCACATTACCACCTATGGCTTTTGTTATGAAGCCCTATCTACTAACATTTATAGATAGGGATTTGCACCAAAAATATGCCTCCTTGAGGTGGCCACAAAAAAGAAGAAAGTTCTTTTCTCTCAATTTTCAAACCTTGCTTGTATACTGTACTATTGTGCAAAGGAGCATGTGTGGCTCTAGGCAGCCAGAAACTGTACTAGAACTTGGACATTGAGCATCGGCCCAAAGTCTTTGTAGATATGGTACTATCCTACTTTTTCCTTCCTTCTCATGCAACACAGCATAGAAACTTAGTTTCTGTCTCTGTGTTCTGTGGGATGTCAGTACATCTAGCCCATTGTGTTTTCTAGGAGCCCTGAGAAATAGATTGACCCTTAATTTGAGTGCTACTCTTGTAATTAGGCAACCACCATAATAACAAAGGGAAGGGAGATATATAGCCAAGGTAGGCAGGAAAATCCCAGAAGCCTGCATGCCGTTCACACATTTAACACTTTCTTGATAAGTGGGAAAATCTTCATGTTCTTTCTCTGTTCCTGGCTAACTTTCGAAGTAGATTGTTAGAATTACAAGATATATATGGATGGGTTTATGGTATAAAAATTTCTAAGACATCTTCATAATTGCAGTTCCCACAAATACTTGAGTGGAAAATGATGGCCTTGTTATTGACAGTGATTCCAACTGCACTGAACATTCTTCCTGACAGTACACAGTATGGAAAGCATCTGGAAGTGCTGAGGCTCTTCAACAGCGAACTCATTGAAATGGCCATATTCTTTCATTCTTTATAAAAAGGAAATCATAAAAATAGTCTGCCAAATTGTTCACCTTAAATAGTATTTTTGCCAGGCTTAAATGTAAGGGGCCCACTTTGTTTATGTTGAGTACTACTGATATATGTATTCAGGAGTAAGACCCAAAGTCAGATTTTAATACCACTACAAAGTAGTGTTTGCCTTCAATTGCTGCTTCAATGCTGATCATGTTACACTGTTTCCACTGCAAGTTCACACCTTCTGGAAAATGGTTCTTGTAGTGTACTTAGAAGCCCCAGCAGTGAGTTCTTCTGTAAGGATGCTTCCACTAGCACAACTGAAATATGTCTTGATGTTCAGCCTGACGAAAATACTCAAATGGGCCCTATAATGAATGATAAGGTAATTAAAAAGGGGCTAGTAGCTCTTATTCCCAGTCCCTTTACAATTAGAAGGCTCTGAGCACCTGGCAAGCTATTTTCAGGGGCTCGATCTACTGAAAGCACCTGAAGAATGCAGGTGAAGCCCCAAGGGAGATTAAAGAAAATAAGAACGTATCAGTGAATCAAACCTAGATTCAACAATTCTCCAGGTACTTCCTGCTTTCGTATGGAACCTTCAGAGTTCACCTTGTAATCCCTGTTAATCTCCCTCCCCCAGTTACACTACATTAGAATAAATAGTTTAGGTAAGGGTAGGGTGGCTAACTCCAGGGTTCCATGACGGGACCCAGAGTGGCCATAAATCATGGACTAATGATGTGGTTAAGCAAGTACTTCTCCACAATTAATAGATTATGTTAATTTAACAGCAGACATGTTGGGACTAAAGGGTTTTTACAGATTCAAGCATTGAACTCAGCTATTGTGAACTCTATTCTAATAAACAGTTAGCCATTACTATAAACGTGCCTAACTTATACATGGCATTCTTGTAGCATACAGTCTATGTGCAGTATGTCAGCCCAACTTTCATCATTTATCTTTCTTTGGGTAACTCTAATTAAAAATCCCCAGGTTTTACCATTGCAATGAGTTACTTGAGTGGTAGCGTACTTAACATTTTGTGTGACTGTATAATTAATCGGATAACCATCTTATGTCAGTAAAACTCCATAGATCGTACCATCCTGCCATCTGCATAGTCCAATAACAAAACTATTGTGAATCCCGTTGTGACATCAGAGCACAGGGCGTGGGCAGCGGCAGCAGCGCCTACATATGGCTTTGGATGATCCATGACCATAAGTATTGATTTTCTCCCTGCACTGACACTGTTCAAACTTTGATTTCTTGACCAACACACCTTGTCTTTTCAGTGTCAGCACTTAGTTGACTAATGCTTGACACATGATTTTAATGTATATATATATCTGTTTTGTTTTAGAGCGGGCCCCATTTCCTGAGCTGTTGCCAGGTTGAGGTGCGCTTATCCAAAACTTTCGGTAAGTGTTTTAACTGAATTATAAATTATGAATTATATATGAATATCCACCCCCATGAGTGTGAGGCCGCCACATGGTGGCCTGGGGGCACCTATGGTGCCACTCCGTTGATCCCTACACCCGGTGGCAGGCAATTTGGGGTGCCGGCCACAGGGTGCAGGGATCGACTGCACCCCTGCTTTTTACATTGCAAGCATGCTTTCCAGTGGGAAAGCATGCTTGCAATGTAAGGTATACGAACGTACTAGCAGGTTTTGTAACCGGCGACAGCAGGTCAGTCGGTTACAGCTCCTGCCCGATGTCGGACGGACTTAGGTCCGTCCGACATCGGAATAGGCCCCTTAATAAAAAACTCTTCTGATAACTTTAATACACCTACTTCTAGTTTACCCACCACTTTGACTCCAAGCAGGTAAAAGAGGTATGTCAAAGTAGGCATTCATGGGTGGTATAGAAGAGACAGTAATGGCAGTGAGAGACTAAGAAGGGTAAAGCAACAGTAAATCCCACAGACCAGGGTGACACATTTCACTATACACCATTTTACCATTGTTCTTGTGCCACCTACTGGTTCATCCACTTGGTGAAGCAGTTTAACAAAACCTAAGTCTATCATCATCTTCTACAATCAAAATGAGGGAGTGGGAAGTATTGAAAGGGCCACCTCGACTTTCCAAGTTCATGCAATTATTCAGAAAGAGAGAAGACCCACTATCAATGATTCTCCTGTATTTCTTGGCTCACCTATGAAGGGTAGCTTTTAGTGTTCTTAAAGGGCTCTCAGACACTAGGTTTACTATTGGCATGTTTAAACATAGAATCCTTATCCAGAGACGGGCTCAACCTTGAGAATCAAGGGAGCTCTTTGATATTTTTTTTGTTATGGTCAGAAGAATAACATTATCTGCAGTACCTTGAAAATAATTTATAAGGAGGGCAGCATGACAATATTAGAAACAGATGGAGATGCTGTTTGAGACTGTTAGTATCTTTAGCCTCTATGGGTTAACATGTTTTGGCCAATGTACCTTTCCTCTTGGGGTCACTTAGCTTTCATCTCTACCAGTTTGAGGTTAGGAGGAGCAGAATAGGTGTACAGCCGGATATTGACCTTTGAACAAGGTGTGACAATGAAGTCCGCCCGCCTCCTTAATCATCAAGAGGAAACTGAAATAGCCTACTGAGGAATGAGAACAGCTGGTCAGAATGCATGCCATGTTAGAATGAATGTGTGACAGGGTTAAGTATGAGTATACGCAGAAACAGTGGATGAGTTGAAACAGCTAAAGTAAACTTTTAAAGATCCTCAACTGGTCCTAATGAAACCTTGGGAAGTACACTAAAAATGGAAACAAAAATAGTTGTTTATATGTCTAACAAGGCCCGTTTTCAAGAATGCCTGACATGTAAAAAATCTTCGAAGGAATGTTTATGAATATAAAAGGAACTCTCCACACTACCAAGCTACCTTACTTGGCAGAGGCCACCGAGCCAGTTCAGTATACTAGTAGTTTTCTTTATCAAGAAATATCCTTAATAGTTGTTCTAAAATTACAAAGGCTGCAAGCAATGAGGTTTTGCCATTAGTAGAAATCTCCACCTCCTTCTCCTAATCCTTTTGGTTTTGCAATTAGAACTCCAGTGGCAAGCTCTCCAATAACATGGTGGTATTACCTATTAATTTCTGGAATGACAGTCCTAAAGCAAAAACAGGTATTTATTATATATATTTCATTTATTTATTTTACTTAAAATACATACAAAGCATACTTCCATCTTACAGGTATCCTGGCGCTGAGGCCTATATGCAGACAAGATGTGTGTTGCTAAACTAAGCAGGACATGTGACTATGATCATGGGGTTACAAGGGAAAGAGCCATGCTTTAAGGGCTTCTCTGAAACATAGTACATCCGTTTCAGCTTATTAAACAACTGGGAGCTTATTCCAGAGCTGAGCTGCTCTGACCAAAAAGGCTCAGTAGCCCTGTCTCATTGTACTGAATTTTAACATGCAGATTATGTTGGTGGTTGTTGAACGGAGGCATCTCCTTGGGATGCATCTTTTTAGTTTTCTTTGTGGGGCCATGGGGAGTTTCCCCTGAAGTGTCTTAAAAAATCATATACATATCCTTAAAGGATATACTTCCTTTATCAGGATCCAATAAAGTTCCTTCATGGTACTGGAGACAGAGGATCTCCTAGGCCTATTCAATGCCAATTTTGCGTCTGAGGTCCGAACTCGGAGTAGTCTTTTTAGCCAGTATTAGGTACTCCAAGAAGCAGTTCATTACAGTAGTCGAGTCTACTGAGAAACACACTGTGCATAATCAAGGTTTTAGCCTTTGGTGGCAAAATTGGTAAAAGTTTCCTTAAGCCCTCGAAGAAGCGCAAAACATGTACCTGCTGGTTTGTTTGCTTGGCTTTCTAGTGAGAAATTATTGTCAAAGGTGACTCCGAAGTTACGCACCCTTTCTGGTTGTTTAATGGAATTTCTTTTATCAGTGGCTAGAAATTTAGGGGAAGTTTCTTAGGAATTTTTGTTGCTGCGCAAAACAAAATCTCGTTTTTGTCCCCAATAAATGTTATTGATTTGCTGTCTAGCCAGTTGAGTTTCTCAATTATGCAGTTATGAAAAGAAACTAGTGTGTCTGGCTTGTTACTTTCTATAGACAAGATCAATGTGCATCAGCTGCATAATTCAGCAAGCTGATGTTGTGGGACTTGATGAGAGGTATGAGGTGCCTCATTTAGAAGTTGAAAAGGATCAGACTGAGTGCTGATCCCTGAAGTACTCTGTGCTTGATGGCTTTAAAGTCAGACCAATATGGAGACAGCAGAACTGCCTGGCAGTGTTCTGTTAGGTAGGAGCGCATCCAATTCAATACCAACCCACAGATCATAATCCTAGCTAGTCTTGTCAATATTATCTATTAGTTCACTGCATAAAAAGTGGCTGATACATCGAGCAGTATCAATACTGCTGACTAGCTACTGACCACCCTCATCTGGAGCTCATCTGTAGCCATAATCAGAGCAGATTCAGTACTAAGTCCTGGTCTGAATTCAAACTGCTCCTCCTCCTGGAGCGTTTGATCTTCCAGGTGATGGGAAATTAGTTTGCTCACAGACCGTTCGAGGATTTTAATCAGAAAAGGCAAAAGCGAGACTGGTTTATATTACTAAGAAAAAGAGGGTCCCAGTTGCGGATGGCATGACTCGCGGATGGGAGTGCGGGGGGTCGTGGGGGTAGGGGTTTAATTTTAAAACAAGATTTTTAAAGTTAACTTACCTTCGCTTGCCCGGTCCCTCTTCTTCCCTGCTCCTCTCTTACAGGAAGAAGGCAGCCTCCCTCCCCTCCCCTCGCCTAAGTCAATCACAACACTGCAATGGCAGCATTGTGATTTGTCGGGACGCTGACCAGCCAGGCGCCTACGGGGAGGCCATTTTCTCCATGTAGGCTGCATGCAGCCTACATGGAGAAAAGGCAGAGTGCGCATGACTGGTTTGGTCAGCCCAAGAGGGCCGACTGAACAGTCAGCACCCTCAGGTGTGGGTAAGCCACTCCTCTCCTGCCCTACAGCAGCCCCATCCACCCGCCCGCCGCAACCAAACACTTCTGCTTTCTCGCAGTGTGAGAAGCAGAAATATAAAATAGTAGTTTTACCATTTTATGTTTCTGCTTCTCGCACTGCGAGAAAGCAGTGGTGCGACGATCCTCCCCCTTATGGAGGAGCTGTCCCTCGAGGATCCACAGAAGGTTTCTTCAACCAGGAGGTAACTGTAGCCATTTTTCCAAGCCTGTGGAACCATACAAGTTTCCAAGGATTGGTTGCATAATTTTAGAATTGATGGGAACATTTCATCTCCGAGATCCTTCCATACTCTATGTGGTAGCCGATCTCGAGGTGACCGGAAGTAGTGGACAGTGCTAAGGCTTTAAAGCGATCATCAGTTAGAGGTTCAAAAGAGTCTAGCTTGCTGAAGTGGCTGGCTGGGAGGTCTGCGGGGACAAGACTTGTTGTTTGTTGAGAGGCTCCTATACCTTCAATGACCTTTTCAAATCTATTATCAAAGAAGAGTGAAACAGTGTCACATAGAACTACTACTTGCTTGATGCAGTTTATATTTGTTAATTCGCGCATGCTGATTAACCTTTAAGTGTGCACTATTAGAGAGAGAGAACAAGCAATAAACCACACAATTCTGCCCCACCTAATTTGTTCCTTGAAGCACATTAATAACTCGCAAGAGATACAACATTAAAGAATTTGCACCATGGTATTTTGCCTTATGTAAACCACAGCAATTTAGAATTTGCTTGTTTGCACTAGACTACTCAGTATGCAAACTACGTTTTTTTTTGAAACACTGATACCTAAGGGTCACAAAGTTGCACAATTAAATAAAAAGAACAATAGCACTTCTGTCTGTTTCAAATGGTCATTATTCGTGCAGGATCACACTATAGTTGCAAAATTTGGGGCATTTAGCCTTGTTTGTGTGAATAGAGCTGCATATTAGACAGGTGAGTACGCTGCATTGTGAACTGTATGAGCAAAAGGACTGAAACCGCCAGCTACAATTATGCTAGTATTAGTAACAATGTATTTATAATAGTGAGAGGTGGGATTACTCATACCCAAAATGATTAAATCCACTGTATATTTGGTCACGATTAGAACATAGTGCACTGCAAAGAGCTGAAAGAAAACCAACCTCTTATGCGGCATTTGCCTTAAAAAGAAACAGAATGTGAGAAAAACAAGCCCTTCTTTCTATAGAAACACTTTTGCCAACGGAGCTGAAACAAAACAGACATCATTGCAGTGTATTATCTCATTAAAAAGTGCTCGAGGGTTATATAATAGGCATCCATCTCTCGAAACAATATGGCGCAGCTCTAAAATGCACATAATGGCTTCCAGACATGTTCGCCCTTCTCCTCGTTTTTAAATACACCATCAGCATATGACCTCTATAACTCACCAAACGGTATTTCCATGACCTGCGAGGTGTCATCCTTTCAAGACATCTTCATTAGTGCTATGTAGCAAGAAATTCGCAATGGCGGAATCAGCACTTTTCTCTCCCAGCACAGGGTGAAGTGGAAAATGGTTCTCAGTGTTCTAAATACCATTTTAGTATTTTTCATGAATTATTGATTTTTCATTGGATCAAGGAAGCCTTGATATTATGTTGGTACACAAGAAATACAAGGTATCCGGAGGATTTCCTCATACAATTTTAATTTTTACTGCTCCACTGGGACAACTTTCAACTTTTTATATTGCTGTTCATGAAACTCGGATCTGCTCCTTCCGTATTAATATTAATGTGAGGTCACGGAGATACATCGCAGCAGCTTTCAAGTGCCAGGAACTAGCTATATGTATTTTTCAGCCAGTCTCTCTTACAGAAATTACTTGCCGTTTTAACAAAAACGCTTCAAATGCAAGTCAGTTAAACTTAATTTTTCTAAATGTAACTATAATTAACGCTTTACATCATGGTATTATCATGGCGAATTGTCCCCCTTCCCACCAAACGTATGTAGAAAGAAAGTAAAGGGCAATTATCTCAATGATGTTGCCCTTTAGAAATTCGACTGCTATTAGAACATGCTGGCTGGGAGCAGTAACGGTCAAACTAAGAACATTTTGCTTAAAATCCAAGAAGTTAGCTTTAGAGGTGCCATCCAGCGAAAACTAAAAGCTTGTCATTTACCAAGTCTGTAATCACTAATAATCAGAAACAATAAGTGTTCCAGAATGTCACTTTTGTTTTAGGATGTCTGTTTGCCTTATAAAACCTATTGCGACATCACTTACCAGAGGCATAATTAAAAAAAAAAAACTAAAATATTCACAAGGGCAATGTACTTTAACTTAAAGTGGCCATCCGGTGAATGATTTATAATGTGTCTCAAACCAAAGTACACATTAACAAAGAAAGGACAATTCTGAAAAGGTTAATGGTGGTGATTGTTAATGATGCTGGACTGGAAAAATAGTACTGTTTTTCTCTTGTCATCAGATGGAGATGCCCCTTTGAAGGCACTTTATAAGCAATGCTGGTTGACAGGGATTGTTTTGTGACATCCTACCGAGTACACTAAGAAGAGGTGAACAGTAATAGGAACAAGCATTGGCAAAGCCTATAGGACTGGCCTTTGAGACCTATTGGCTTTGACAATGCCTTTTGGCAAAGCTGAAAAGCATAATCAAGATGCTGTACACAATGGCCTAAAGTAAATAAAGCAGCAATAAAATGCAGGCGCAAATTTGCAGCCGCGACGTCCATGTCATTTTGTACTCACAAACGTGTCATTACAAGTGTGTGCCTACACGAGTGCTATATTTGATTTATCAATTTAAAATGGATCACTATTAACAAAAATGACAAAGTAGTGCAAAAGTGCGTGTTATCAAATCAAATCAAATTTTTATTGTTTTAGCCATGTCAGGCCATAACAATTAGCAGTAGAAGTTAAAACAAAATAGTTACAATAAAATTCACAAAAACTCATGAAAAGACAATTAAAAAGTACAAATAGTCCCTAGATACAATGGGTCACATTTACAATATTTTCACTAATGGCAGGGCAGCAAGCCATCCTGCTGCGCTGCTGTTTATCAAAATAAGGAATGCTCCATATCTACAAGATACGGCGCATTCCTGTCCTTCTCCCCTGAGCCAGCATAAAACAGCAGCCATGCACCAGCGCAGCACCAGCGCAGACACCCTTGCATCTTTTGGCAAGGGTGCCTGCGCTGAGGGGAGGATTGATTTTGTGCAGGAAGGAACAAGGAACACCTTCCTACTGAAAAGCAATCATTAAAGGCATTTTCCATTTGCAGCATGCATAGAAAGAGAAAAAACAAGGAGAAATAAAAGAATTTCTCCTAATTGCGCCTGCCTCACGCCTCCCATGGGGAAGCGTAGGATTCTGACGAATCACCAGGTTTACAAACTGTTGTAAATCTGGGAATACATGAAGTTCCATGGATATTGCGTGGGATCACCCACAGCAACACCCATGGAACACCCCTATCAGGCATAGTTATGCATGAAAGTTATGCAGCGCCTTGAGACCCTTCGGGTGACTAGTTGCACTCTACAAGCCGATTGATTGATTGACTGATTGATTGATTGATTGAAAGGGAAACATATTTAAAAGGCAATGAAAAGTCAGGCCGAGTGACTTTAATTTGCCTTGTAAACATGAGGAAGCCATAATAAAAGTGACGCACCTGTGGCGCAATTGGCTCGTAAATAAGCCCCAATATATATATATTTTGCTTTAAAAAACAAAATGTGTGCAGCACTAGGAGAACCACCTAGCTAGATAAAGTGCAAGTGCAGAGATGCCTCCCTCGGTAAACGCCCTGTAGCCAATCGGCGCAAGATTGCTAAGTGCTAGCAAAAGAAGGGACTTACTTTAAAAATGTAAATCGTAAGGGTCGTGCCTTTCATTTTGAAGCAAAATGATGTGCAAGATCTAGTAAGTTCACAAATAAAATAAAATATTCCTGCGGCGTGAGCACCAGAGGGATCGCTGAATTATTCCACCTATATCTTATGGAAGGGTTGACAATCTGCTGTGGGGCTCATGTACAACGGTGATGCCCTTGCTCTTATTCCTCATGATGGCCGTCCTTGTTATTCTCAGTGGCATGAGTTCATCCCCTTTAGGGGACCTTCGCCGTTTGGTTGTCATAGGGTGTGCTAGCAATGCACAAATAGGCAGCTGGACAAAATTTATCAACTTGGGCGTTAGCTTCTTCCATTAAATTGCTAGGCCATCATTTCTGAGGCCTTGCAGCACTTTTGCACCTCAGTTGTGTCACTTTTTGTGATGCAACAGCAGGTAAAAATGTGCCATGTTGTGCCCTATTTACAAAGTGACGCATCTAGTCAGATGTGTCACTTTGTAAAGCCCTACGCTACATTACGGCCGCATCAGGTATAACGTGTGCAGAATAGGTGTTCCCTCGTAAAAAGCCTCGTAGAAATAGTGCCGGAAAACTATCGGATTTCACTGCACCACTTCTAGGATGCTACTGTGTCAAAATCTTACGCCTGCCTCAAAGCAGACTTATGACTGACGCAGGAGCATTTAACTTGGGTCTTGCCCATGTGTAATGACCCATTGCTGGAGTTATGTCACTTTTACAACACACTCCAGCAATGCATCATTTCTGTGCCTATGTATACATCAGAAATACTGACGTATCTGTAACTCTTTGCAACATGGAGCCCCGCACAATAAATACAGCACATCCATTGTTTGGTAAGGAGGGCACAGTAAAAACGGTTGCATCGCTGTTGAGGCCCGAGTGCTTGGTATTCGCGTAATAGCAAAGGCCCCCCCAAAGGGGGCCTCGAGGGCAGGCACCACAATGGCCGCCAAAGCCCAACAAGGAATGGTTTGGGTTAATGCCCCGGGGAAATGCCATGCGGCAAAACACGCGCCTGAGGTGCCAGTTCGCTGGACCTATGTGGGGAAGCCAGGCGAGGGTTCAGATCCCCCAATCAGCCGCACCCCAACCGGCTTCCCTTCCAAGTACAGTGGGAAAAGAGGAAGGGGCGATAAAAGTTGACGCTCCCCCTGGGGCAGTTCACTTTTACATCATGGAGCTGGGGGAGCGGCGCCAACAATTTAAGTACTGGTAAAAATGCGTCTGTGTATATTGTTTGTCCAGCAGTGCTCCATCCTAACATGTTGGCTCTGTGTTATTCATCCGTGTTCTCAGTTTGTGGTCCGACTTTCTGTAATGACTTAGCCCCAAAAGGTCCAGTCAGCATTTGGCACTCTGCAACCAAGGGTCAAACAAAAAAGTAGAGCAAAGAATCAAGCACAAAATTGAGGCTGATTGTGCTCTGTTTAGAAGCGAGGGATAGGCGCAATAGCCTAAGATAAGTCTCCCCCCCAAAAAAATGGTTAATAAATACACAAAATAGGAGTGCACTCACATCTTTTTCAGAGTGGTTCAGGGCAGGTTGCTTCCTGCGCTGTTTAGAGTTATGAATAAAAAAATAAAATAAAAAAAAGGTGGGATGTAAAGGTACGTTTTTTAAGCGTGCAGAAATCCACCTGGCTGCTTCACAGCTTCAAGCGCGTTGTAGTGCCGTTAATTAAAGAGGGCCCTACCAGCCGCGCTTTTATACCTTACAAGGGGTATGTGGCTGTTGTAAGATCAAAATAGTTCAGGTCGCTAGTTAACAGGGCAGACTCCCTGGTGGACTTGTTGCATAATGACACAAGGTGATATGTAAGATGGCGGGTTGTAGATACACCACGTCCCTGGGGAGGAAAGGAAAAACACACCTAGGCCAGGGGCCTACGAGGGGTGCCCACCCAGCGATTTATGAATGACGTTTTCTGTGACAATTAAGAATACCATAGGACCTTTTAAAGCACATGTGCCTTGGGTCAGCGCATCACTGGCTTAGTGGACCAATACGGCTGCTACTGGGGCCGGTGTTGAACAAATGGTCACAGGTTCGGACCCCAACGGGCCCCCGGGCTTCCTTTAGAAGCCATAAAAAATCAGTACCACGGAGTTGAGTAACAATGAACATCGGTTACTCATTGCCAAGATCCCCTTCGGTGGACCTGCACTGTACAAATATGTAGGTCATGTTCTCTGTGCCAAATCAGGACTTCATCCTTCCAGAGTAAGAAATAAGTACAATGGAGTGGGTAGTAGGTAAAGAAATATGTCCAATATTAAAGTACTACAATGAAAGGCGCAATTAGGTTTGTATACTGTAAATTAAAAGAAGCAAATGCACTTCCAAGAATGTTACAGGGGATATATTTGGAAAACATTACATTTCATTGGTCACTCGTATGAAGTTTAAGCTATCAATTTTTCAATACAAATTTTAATAGAGGAAATGATTTACTGTAACCTAATTGAGAATGTCAAAGGCAAATTTCTGGTAGTACCCTCGTCCACAGGGACAGAAATAAAAGTGCAAAATGTTTTTTTTAAACACAGATTGAGATGCTAACTCATGATTTCATCCCTCCAAATTAGAAAATAAGTACAGTTGAGTGGTGTGGTATGTACAGAAAAACTGTCCAGTTTGAAATGCGCAATTAAGTTGCATACTATAATTTAAAAGAAACCAATGCACTTCCAAAAGTGTAACGGGGACAGTATTCATAAAATATTAGAATTTGTGGGCAATCAACTGGTCTGCCCCCCAGAACAGGCTGATTACAAGTCTCTAACTTACAGATGCCAACAGGAGCTGTATCGGAGTGCCGGACGACTGCTAATATTAAACAATGCCTATTGACGAACTGCTGAGTCTTTCTTCAGTACATGCTGGATTGTGGACTAAAAATCAAAAAATACCCTACAATTTGCAGCTTTCGGAGACGATTTGATTGTTATTCCCTATCGGTTTTATTCCGGTTTAACAACATTCTCACAAATTGGGAAGGGGCTTCCTCTGCAATACAAACTGTCCTGATGATGGTCTTATAGACTAAAGGAAGAAAGACCGAAACGTCGACCTTGTCATCAGCTCCGAAGCAATTGATTTTCTTATGAGTAACCTCTGTTCATTGTTGATCGTAGTTATTCTCTTTATTTTTTGAGGAGTTGATGTCTTGTTTTTTTTTTTTTGTAAAATTTTTTATTTTGCAGACAGAGAAAAAATAACAATAAACAAAAGGTACCACATTGGGCGCGTAGAAGGTCCCACACAGTGGGAAGGCTTAAAAGGAAGATGAGGCAGAGCAGCAAAACAAAAAGTCTTCAGTTGCTGGTAATGTCGGCAGTCCCGGATCAGTCCCCCTCCAAGGGGTAGCTCAAGTAGTGCAGCCAGCAAATAGTCCAGGAGCGCTCCAGTGTTCAATTAAGCCTCATCTCTGCGGTGTAACTGTCCCAATGGAGCAACCCACCCTTCCCCCCAAGAACAACCCCCCCCCCGCCCCGTGACGGCGCCGCTCGCAAACCACATTCATCCAACAAGCATACTCTAAAGCTGAAATAAGTGTAAATTCCTTAACGATGCTGGGCACACAGCCGAGGGCAAGCCCGCAGAAAGAAAGGTCACCAAGGGGCCCCACTCGTGCTTGAAGTTTTTGTATTTGCCTATAAATATATCCGCCATTCTCTCGAGACTCAAGAGTCTCCACAGTCTAGAGTGCCAAAGGGAAACCGCCGGGGCCTCCTTCCGTTTCCAGGCCGAGGCCAACGTAAGCTTGGCCGCGCCGAGACACAGCCATAAGATCTTTTTATCGGCTCGTGATTGGTGTTCCAGGCCGGGGTCTCTCAAACCCAGCAGCACGAATTCAGGGGAGTCATCGACAGGGTACTGCAGAATGTCCTTAATATGGGACAAGATCTCGACCCAGAAGGGCTTAATGATCGGGCAATCCCACCAAATGTGGCGGAAGTCCCCCAGAAGGCCACAACCTCTCCAACACCTGTCCGTGGCCGCTGGGAAAATGCGATGCAGTCGAGCCGGGACCATGTACCATTGCGTAAGAGTTTTGAAATGCGCCTCCCTCAGGAGTATGGAGTGATTAAACTGCGTCATGTCCTTCCAAAGCGCCGACCACTCTCCGTCGGTGATATCTCTCCCCACCATCTCCTCCCATTGCTCCATGTAGCGCGGTCTAGGGGAAAGGGCCGAGCGGAGCAGCAGCTGATATAGAAAGGCCTTCATGGCCGAGGTCTTCAGGAGAAAGGCCTCAAACTCGGATAAAGGTCTAGACCGCGCTACATGGAGCAATGGGAGGAGATGGTGGGGAGAGATATCACCGACGGAGAGTGGTCGGCGCTTTGGAAGGACATGACGCAGTTTAATCACTCCATACTCCTGAGGGAGGCGCATTTCAAAACTCTTACGCAATGGTACATGGTCCCGCCTCCCGCACCGCGGGCGAAGTGGCCCAATGTAGCAGTTGCAAATGCCGATACCTTTCCCCTGGCAGCACTTGGTAGTCCCGCATGCAGTTCTCAAACGTCAGGGGATCGGGGCCATGGAACAAGTGAAGTAACGCCCGGCATCCCCCCTCCCTCCAACCGTCAAAGGGGCCCTCGGCGAGCGCCTGAGGGAACTCTGGATTAAAATGCAATGGAGTGAATGGGGATGGAAAGGTCGTCCACCTCTCATCGCCAGCCAGTGTGTCCCAAACTTTCAGCGTAGTCCCCGTGGGGGTACTAATATACGCGTTAACCGGGCGGTCCCGCTTCGGTTTCCATGCAAGGTCCCAGATGGACCGGCCTACCACACTCCGGTCCATGTGTAGCCAGTGTTTGTCCGAGAACTGCTGTGACCACTCCACCATAACTCTAAGTTGGGCCGCCTTGTAGTAGAGGTTGAAGTCCGGAAGGCCTACCCCCCCTTCATTCCGCAGGCGCCGCAGGAGCGTAAACGAAAGCCGCGCCCGACCACCCTGCCAGACAAAATTCAACATCATCGATTTGAGGTGGCTAAAAAAAGTGGAGGGCAGTGGGATTGGTAAGGCCTGGAATAGGTATAGATACTTGGGGAGAAGGACCATCTTGACAGCGTGTACCCGTCCTAACCAGGAGAGGAATTTAGGCTTCCACTTCTCCAATTCCGCGCGCGATTTGGCCATAAGGGGCGGGAAGTTGGCCGCGAAGAGGCCGCCAACCGTAGGAGTGAGGTGAACCCCTAGGTAAAGCAGGGAGCCCGAGGCCCAGGCCAACGGTGTCGTCGCCTTCACCCGAGCCACCTCGGCCTGAGATAGGGTCAGGTTCAGGACATGCGACTTGCCATAGTTAACCTTGAAGCCGGCCACCGCCTCAAATTCCAGCAATATATCACGCACACACGGGAGAGAGTTAGCGGGGTCGGCCACTGACAAGAGGACATCGTCCGCAAAAAGGGTGATCTTGTGCTGTTCCCCAGTGAACGGGATGCCCTTCACCCCTTCATGCTCCCGGATAGCCAGCGCCAGAGGTTCAATACTGAGTGCAAACAGCAAGGGCGAGAGGGGACACCCCTGCCTAGTGCCCCGTGAGTGCTGGAAGAAGGCCGACAAATGGCCGTTCACCGCCACCCGGGATCGCGGGCTGCAAAAGTTGGCTCTCACCATCCCGATGAAGCGATCGGAAAAACCAAACGCACGTAACGTGTGGAAAAGAAAGCCCCAGTCCACTCGGTCGAAGGCCTTCTCCGCATCCAGCCCCACCAAGACCGCCGGGATGCGGAACCTGTCCGCCTTCTCTATAAGGTGGATTACCCTCCTAGTGTTATCATGCGTCTGGCGGCCTTTGATGAAGCCAGACTGATCCGCATGGATAATCGACGGCAGCAGGTCCTGCAGGCGGCTCGCTAAAATAGCCGAGTAGAGCTTTGCGTCTATGTTGAGCAAGGCTATGGGGCGGTAAGAGGCACACTGCTCTGGGTCCTTCCCTGGCTTCGGCAGGACCGTGATCACCGCCTCCGCAAGGGTCCCAGAATTCACCCCAGATCCAACCATGTCGTTAAAGAGGGCGACCAGGAAGTCACACACCTCAGTCGCATAGGTCTGATAAAAGACAGCGGTGAACCCATCGGGGCCGGGGGCTTTGTGTAATTTCAGGTTTTTGATGGCAGCGAGGACCTCCTCCCTCGTGATCGGAGCATCAAGTAAATCGTTCCAGGCCCCTGAGACCTGCGGAAGCGACAAGCGCTGTAGGAATGCACGCTGTTCAGCAGTGTCCAGCTCTTCCCCCTTGTACAACGTGGCGTAGAAGCGGCCAAAGACCTCAGCCTTCGCCCCGTCACTGTGATGGAGCACTCCCGCCGTGTCCTTAATCCCACCCACGTATTCACGCTCCCTCTTATCTTTCAATTGCCGGGCCAGGTGTCTGCCAATCTTGTTACCCCCAGAGTAGGAGTGCCGACCCAGCCGCAAGAGGGTGAGCTCAGCCCTATTCGTATAGTGCGCCTTCAACTTGCCCCTCACTGCCGTCAGGGGACGCAGGGTCACCCTCGAGGGATTAGCTTTGTGCTCCTTCTCAAGCGTGAGCACCTCTGCCTCCAGCGCCTCCCTCTCCTTCCTACGTAAGGCGTTCAATTGCGAGTTGAGGCCCAGGCACGTCCCCCTGATCGTCGCCTTGAAGGCATCCCAGGTGGTCATTAGGGACGTGTCCGAGGGGGGGTTGCTATCAAAAAAGTCCCGGATGGCCTGACGCAAGGCCTGATGGGACGTCTCATCCCTGACCACCGAGGCCGGGAAGTACCACTTCCGGTTCGCGGTGTCCGGAGGCGACCACCGAAGCGTGAGCACCAGGAGACTGTGGTCCGACACAGAGATCGGGAGAATGGCGGCATCTAATATGTTCCCTCTAAGTGATTGGCTGAGGAAGACGTAATCCAGACGGGAGTAGGAGTGGTGTACATGGGAAAAGAACGTATAGTCCTTTACATCAGGGTGAAAAACCCTCCAACCATCAACCAGACCCATCTCTTCCACCCCCCGCTGCGTAGCCCCCGAGAAGACCCCTGTGTCCGCCCTCCGCCCCCCCGAGCTATCCACCTCCCCATCCCAAACCAAGTTAAAATCACCCATCATGAACACAAGGCCTTCCGCAAAGTCCCCCACCTTCTCCAGCAGCTCCTGCAAATACTTATTCTGGCCCGAATTAGGCAAGTAGAGCACCACAAATGTACACAGCCTGCCCTGGACGTGCCCCTTGACCATCAACCACCGCCCCTCTCTATCGTTGCGGACCCCCACAGGCTGAAAATGCAACGCTGCCTTAAACATTAAAGCCACCCCCCGGTGCTTCGTGACAGCTGAGGACCTGTACACAATGGGGTACGCCCTGTGGCGGAGCCGCAGTTCATCCTTTCGAGCCAAATGGGTTTCCTGCAGCCCCACAACATCAAGATGATGGTCTACAAGATATTTCAGGACCTTCTGTCTCTTCTGAGGGGAGTTCAAGCCCTTGACGTTCCAAGTGCCTATACTAATCGGCATGATAGACACCACACATAGAGCTTGCTATCAGAAATGCAAATGGCGCCCAACCCTCATTCCTCCCCTCCCCCCAGCCACGTGCTCCCAAACGTTTCCAGAACAGTCGTAGGATCAGCCCCTCTACAGCATGGCACGCATTCCACCACTCACACCCAGCATTCAACCCCAAAGGCCTGCCGTCACGGGCCCCCCCCCCCAACCCCACAGTCCCCCAACCAAAACCCCCCTGAACCAACACAGAACATTGTACAGAAATGGAAAAAAAAGTGCAAAAACCATACTCAACAGGATCAGCAGGCGGAAGTCCGTAGGAAGCCCCCAATCAAGTGACAGGCCAGAGGAATGAAACCACTATTCCCCTTGGCCGTAATCGAGGTCGTCTCCCACCAGAGTACTTGCAAAACCCTCGATCAGAAGGCCCGAGCCTCCCCGGCGCCGATCCGCCATTCTTCGGGGATTACGCCGCCCCAGAGTTGAGCTGTGAGTCGGCCAACGTGGCCGAGGCCACCGAAGCGACTGCCGCCCCTCGTTCCTGCATGCTGGTAGAAAGGTCCGGACGCTGTCTAGTAGGGGATCCGGCGGGGGAGCGCCCCACCCTGTGCCATGAGTTCGAACGGCGGCGCCGTCGAGACGGAGAGGCCGCCGTGGCCTGCGAGGACGGCACATCCGCCAATCCCAAGAGCTCTTTTGCCGCCTGAAGTGTGCGTACTTGGGCCAGGCGATTCTGCCATCTGAAAATTATTCTGAAAGGGTGCCCCCAGGAGTAGGCAATCCCCCTCTCTTTCAGGAACGCTGTGATAGGTCGGAAGTCCCTTCGCTTTTGTAGGGTAGAAGCGGCCAAGTCCTGGAAGAGCTGTGGCTGATGGCCCCGAAATTGCAGCGTTTCGACGGCCCTGGCCTTCCGGAGTATCCTCTCCTTAAGTTGAAAATCGTGGACGCACACCAATATGTCAGGGGGAGGGCCCCCCCCTCGCCGTGGCAAGCCCACCCGGTGCACTCTGTCCATCCGTATTTCTGTCGTGTCCGCCTCATCTAGGACCTGGAGAAACAGCTCCTGAACGTACCCCCGGAGATCTCCCGCCTCACCGTCCCAAGGCACCGCCCGTATACGGATGTTGTTTCTACGGGAGCGGTTTTCAAGGTCTTCCGTGTGCAGTTGAAGGTCCAAATTCTGCTCGGTGAGGCGGATTATATCTTGCTGGAGCATATGAACGTCGGTGGCCACGCTCAGGTCCCTGTCCTCCAGGGTCGCCACCCTCTCTCCTATGCCGTCCACGTCCCTCCGCACTTCCCGTAGGTCGGAGGCGAGCTGCGTCCTGAGTTCCGATATGTCCTCCTTGATGGATGCGAACAGCTCCGACATGAAGGCCTTCGTCGCTGGGGCGTCTTCATCAGAGTGCCTCGACGACCCACTTGCTCCAGGGGAGGCCGGTTGTTGGGAGGCCTTGTCCTTCCCCTGGTTTCGTTTGCGCTGCACCGTAGACATGGCGGCTCACCGCGCCCTGTGTCGGCCCCACGTGGCTAAGGGAAGTAGCGGGGCCTGCAGGCGGATCAAGTGCTCGGTCCCCTCCGTCGCCTCCAGGCGTTTCCAGGTCCCCCGCACACAGGCACTCGACCCGGGAGCGTCTCCCGCGACCCAGGCGGGAATCCCAGGGAGCCGGTGACCTTCCGCCTCGGCCCTCCGAGCCTCCGCTCTCCAATAAGCGATAGAATCACTCCTGGGCCCCGCCGCCGTCCGGCTCCGTGCTGCGACCAGGCCCGGGGCTACGAAAGTTCAAGCAGGCCGCTGGCGCCACCCGCGAGGGGAGGGCCGGTCGATGGCGATAGGAAGGCGCCACCGGTCGTGCAAGTGTCACTGCTTGGCCAGGGGACAGTGCCCCACCTCCCCCCCAGGTCTGGTGGGGTATGAGCCGGGTCTCGTCGTCAGGACCTCCCTCGTCCAAGCTCTGGTCCGAACAGCCTTCCGTATGCTCCAGTGCCCGCAGGCGGATCTAAGGCCCCGCCCTTCGACCACGCCGGACCGCGATGGCTGGAAAGCCCGGGGTCTCACAGGCCGCGGGTTGCGGACGCTCTCGCAGGTGCTCCCAAGGTCACACCGCCTCGGTGACCCCACCAACGTCCGCCGCTCTGCTAGGCGAACATTCCCGCCACCGTAGGGGCTCGTGGGCGCCCCCAAAATCGTGCTGTTAGATGCTTTGTTGGATCAGCGCCGGAGCGGCACGAAAAGGCGTCCTACTCCGCCGCCATCTTGGCCACGCCCCCCGATGTCTTGTTTTGAACTGATTTGCTTATTCAATCTTACATCTGTTCATCATTATTCTTGCTTATATTGATTTGTTCATTGTATCCCCTTGAATTGATTCTAATGAAATAATACAAATATATTTTCATATAAACAGGATCTCCTGTGTGCTTTCTCAAATTAATTTGCTTATTTATGTATTACTATGCATATTTACACTGTTTGGAGTTATCCTTTTGGATACATGTGAGGTGGATTGTTGCCAACTAACCTCTAAGATGTATCTGATAAATCATTTGAAATCTTCAACAAACAAAATCCCTTGTAGCAATCTCCCTCCTTTATATATCTTTCATTGCCCAAGCCTACAAGGGTTGATTGGGTTACCAAAAATCTTTTTGATTACAAGCGGAGCTGCATTAGTTAAAAAAAAGTTTGGGAAATGGTTACTGGTTTCGCAGTTGTACTGACTGGGGGGAGCCTGCCAGGGGCATTGGTGAAGTAGATGATGTTTTTTAGTAATGTATGCTGTATCACGCCTCCATAATCAATATCTGACTGTTTCCCAAATTTGATTTCATGTATGACCCATGGTGAGAGGAGACAGTGCTGGAAGGCACTGAACAGGACATGAGCATGCCACTGCATAAGGGCAAGGATGGAGCAGAGTACACCATGGCATTTGTGGGAAGATTACCTTTGGAGCTTACCAGACAGCGGCCTCCCGGAGCAACAGTTAGAGATCGGTATTCTAGAGTTGGGGCAATGTCATTGGAAGACTGCACATAAAGAGCAGCGGAAGGTGCAAATGGATGACACTGGGATAAGGGAGCCGCAGGAAGACGGAAGCCTCCCTGGCGGCGTGGTGGAAACAAAAGATGTATTGGTTTGGTTATGGAAACACACCAACAGAGTTTTCACAAAGTTAAAGCATTATTCCTAAGTGTGGGCTGAAAATCTATTCCACTCGCCGAAATTGCAAATTTTTGGCAATTTTGTGGTCCGCGAATCGTGCAAAATTGTAAAAAATTTCACAATTCGCAAGCTGGCGGATTTGTTTGCTTGGCCGCGCTTCAAAAATACAATCTCGTCCACGCGGCGTTGACTTACCGTGATTCTGAGTTCGCCGAGTTGTTTTTCCTCCCGGTTTGCGTGCGCTGCACCATTTTGGATCTGGCAGCCTGATCGCGCAAGACTTTTCGACCGCGAGTACGTCATAGTGGCCCGCCATCTTGCACTGCGAGAGTTTGAGAACGCGACTACATCATAAGGGCCCGCGATCATGCATCGTGGGAGTAAACAATTGTGAACACGTCGATGCGACGTGCAGCTGATTTCCGGCAGGAGATTTGAACAGCACGCTTTCACGAACTTGCAAAAATAGCAATTCTGCACAAGAAATCTACCGCAGGAAGCATCAACCTTCTGAAAATGATGATTTGGATCAGAATAACTTCTCAGATTTACATTTGGCTGTACTTTTTTGTGCAAGGGCTCCATTTTTGAGGGGGGGGGAAGTGCCCCAGAGTCTCCAACTTCCTGTTCCTGTCCAGCAGGCTCCTCCCAGTGATTTGTCCATGTCCTGGTCACTTTTCATTTGGATCTGGAGCTGGAAGGATTACTTTTTGTGGCTGCTGCTGGATATTTGTATTTGAGGACTTTTTCTTTGGATCACCTTTTGAATTGAGATTTCATAAGTAAGTTGGTGTTGTTTGTTTGGGGCATTGCAGTTGCTGCAACTACAGTTTTTATACTTTTTCACAACTTTAAAATAAATATATTGTGGGTAGGCACAGTATCCAGTAGGCACAAGGTTATTCATGGGTGCATGATACAACTGTTTCTGTGAGTTTTGTTGAACTTAAATATCATTTATGTCATGGAATTGAATAGCTCACTGTTATATGTGGAATTTTTTTATGTTGGGGTGCGTGTAAAGCCACACTAGCCAGTACGCCCAGGGGTAGTCAGTGGTGCATGGACCAAGTCTTTCTGTGGGGTGTCTTGAATTTAAACATCATTTAGGGCATGGATGGCATTGGATTGTGGTGATTTTTGTGAGTATTTTTAATTTTTTTGGGGTGGTGTTGGGGCCCGGCCATGTGGGTGGGGGCCATTTTGAGGCCTGGTCCAGGCAGGGCTTGGCCATGTGGGTTGGGGTCAAGGGGCCATTTTGAAGCCAGGCAGTGTGCTTTGTGCCATAGGCCTGTACCCAGTCTTACCTGCTTTCATCCATTATGCCCAGGGGTACTCAGTGGTGCATGGACCAAGGCTGTCTGTGGGGTGTCTTGAATTTTAACATCATTTAGGGCATGGATGGCATTGGATTGTGTTAATTGTTGTGTGTTTTTTTATTTTTTGGGGTGGTGTTGGGGCCTGGCCATGTGGGTGGGGGCCATATTGAGGCCTGGTCCAGGCCGTGCCTGGCCATGTGGGTGGGTGGGGTCAAGGGGCCATTTTGAAGCCAGGCAGTGTGCTTTGTGCCATAGGCCTGCACCCAGTCTGCCCTGCTTTCATCCATTATGCCCGGGGGTACTCAGTGGTGCATGAACCAAGGCTTTCTGTGGGGTCTCTTGAATTTAAACATCATTTAGGGCATCAATGCAATGGAATGTGGTGATTTTTGTGTGTTTTTTGATTTTTTGGGGTGGTGTTGGGGCCTGGTCATGTGGGTGGGGGCCATTTTGAGGCCTGGTCCAGGCAGGGCCTGGCCATGTGGGTGGGGTCAAGGGGCCATCTTGAAGCCAGGCAGTGTGCTTTGTGCCATAGGCCTGCACCCAGTCTGCCCTTCTTTCATCCATTATGCCCAGGGGTACTCAGTGGTGCATGAAACAACTCTCTCTGTGTGGTCTCTCTTCTATTAATGTAAACATCCGTTTTTGGATGTGTTGTAATAATAATAAATGCCTTGTTGCAAATATTATTTGAAGCACGACATATGCAACATTTATTTAACTGATGTTCCTCTGGCTTCCTTTGCTTTTAGGTGCACAAAGAAAACCACTAATCATCCTCATCTTTCATCATCAGTGCCAGGAAGAAGTCCTGCTGCGGTGTGTGCAGCACAATGTCACGTGACGTCACGTGTGGCCACAGACAACTCTGCAACTCGTGCAACTGCCGCCTGCTTTTCTGACATCTGAAGAAGATGGGCCAAAGAAAGGTGGCTGTAGCTCCTCTACCAAGAAAGTTGATAGTGCCACTGCCAGTAAGAAGGAGCAGAAGAAGCAAGTGGCACCACTTACCAAGGAGACTGGTGTGCCCACAGACACTTTTTTGGGGAAAAGAACTACGCCTGCAGCAGCAGTGTCCGCCGGGGACCAAGCTGGGAGCAGCACCTCAGCTTCATTGGTCTCAGTGCCACCACACCAGGTTAGGCACAAGGCCATGAGTGCCACAGAGGCAGCCACTTTAATTGCTCAATCACCATCGAACAGGGATGTTGGCGTTGACTCATCGCAAGAAATTAACATACAATCAACGCAGGGTGTAACTCCTCTGACGAGTGTTTAACCACAGCCACAACGACAACCACAAGTGCAACAAGGAGAGGCGCAAGGAGAGGCGCAAGGAGAGGCACAAGGAGAGGCGCAAGGAGTGGCGCAAGTAGAGGTGCAAGGAGTGGCGCAAGTAGAGGCACCTGGAGAGGCGCATGTAGAGGCGCAAGTAGAGGCGCATGGAGAGGTGCATGGAGAGGCACAACTACCCACAATGCTTGTTCCTCCAGAAGTAGGGGAACATCAGGAAATTGAGATTCAAGCGGAGGTATGATCCGAGCAAGCCACTCCTCCTGATGATCCATTGTCTTCCAGTTCCCCAGCAAGAAAAAGGTCAAGGAGGGCTAGTACACGTTCTTCTTCAAGCCCCCTTCCTTCTGATGATCTAGATCTTGATTGGAACCCACCAATGCAGTCTGAGAGGGAGGCACGCCATGAGCCGACAAAGGTAGCTAAGCCTAAAAGGAAGGTTACCGCAAGGCTTTCAATTATGGGTGATGATGACGAACAAGAAGTAGAAGAAGTAGTGTATTCTGCTGCTGATAAACAGTCTGACGATGACGACCCAGTCATTAGAGTCATGACTCCAGCCCCAGCGGGCATGCAGCAGACAGACATTTTTATCCTATCCCGAATTGCTGCTGAGCGGGATGTGGGCGGTGTGGCACTGGTACCACCACCAACACAGGTAACTACTACACCAACACAACCTAGAGCTTCCATATTTTCTCTTCAGAAGGGCCGACAGGGACCTCCATCCAGCTCGACCTCCATTACCTCAAGTAGTGGTGCTGTAAGTGCACAACAGAGTCAAATTCAGCCACGCCCATCCTCCACTTCATCTGGCATTGAAAGTAGCACCTCCACCACCACCAGAAATCTCCAGTCCCCTGTTTTGGACTTCTTTAGTATTAGCAAATGGGCAGAAAACCTAGTTGTTTGTTAGATTTGTAGATAAGTAGTTAGTCGGGGTAAGCTTGGTACCAACTATGGTACCGGAGGTCAGAGAGGTCATCTAAAAAACATCACATTATCCAGTGGGAGGCGCACCTAAGTAACATCCGGAAAGCCAAAAGTACAAATCCAAATGTAGACATTGATATTGCATCTGATGACGAAGAGGAGCTGATCGTGCAGTGGGGAGGTGAACAACCGAGAGACATTTTTTCTGGTACACACAGTACCCCTGGCAGCAGCACTGCAGTGGTAGCGCCCACACCCTCTTCTACCCCAACGACATCAAGGAGGCACAGTAGTCTGGTAGAGACACCAATGCAAAAAAGTACATCAATGAGCCTAACTGGGTTGAAGAGGTCTGGATCCTCCTCATCACATATGAAAATAGTCCAGACCACAATTAAAAGCATGTTTTGGTCTGAGGCGCCATTTGAACGCAACCACCCAACAGCACGTCTTTATAATGCAATTCTGGCTAAAATGTTAGCGCTGGACCTACTCCCTTTTTCTTTCATGGAAGGGGTGGGTTTTCGAGAATTTGTGGCAACAGTCTGCCCTAAATGGAAGGTTCCTAGTCGGTCCTATTTTGCCAGAGTTGTGGTTCCAGCACTACATCAAGATGTGCTGGAGGTGATTGGAGCAGCTTTGCAGAAGAGTGCTGTTCACACTATCCACCTGACAACAGACATGTGGACCAGTTGCCAATCCCTTCATTACATGTGCATCACTGCACACTGGGTCTCTTTTGAAGGGGTTAGAGACAAGATGTCTGCAGGTGTTGACAATGCCACAATTTTTCAAGCAACAGTACCCATGTTTGCCATGGAGAAATCTCATACTGCAGTAAACATTTTGGATGAGTTTAACAGTAAGGTCTTTGAATGGCTACATCCAAGAAAGTGCATGATTGGTTATGTTTCCACCGATAATGGCAGTAATATGGTTAGGGCCATGAATGATGGTGCCTATTTCAGAGTGCCGTGTTTGGTGCACAGTACTAACATTGTTGTTCAAGATTTCTTGAAAAAAAAAACAAAGTCAGCAAGTTACTGACCACCTGCCGAAGAATCTGCACACATTTCAGCCATTCTTTTAAGGCCCGGAAGCAGCTGAGGATCATTCAACGTGGCCGTAGATTGCCAGTCAGAGGACTCATCCAAGGGGTGGTAACACGTTGGAACTCAACCGTCTACATACTTGAGAGTCTGTCTGAGCAATGCTTGGTAATCAGTGAGTATGTCTTTGCACTGGGTTATTCTATGAAAGACATGAGGCTAGAGTTGGAGGAATGGGACCTAGTTAAAAGCCTGACAGACATGCTTCGTCCTTTTGAGGTCTTCACGCGTGAAGTCAGCAAGGAGGACTGTACTTTGGGCAAAGCTATCCCATTGTTGCGCATGGAAGAGCACCAACTGAAGGTGGTGTCTTCAACGTTCAAAGATGATACTGACAAGCAAGACGCATATCAGTTGGCGGAGAGCTTACTAACCCATCTACTTGACAATAAAAGGCTTAAAAAATACATACAGAACAACATTACATTTGTGCCACTAATCTGGATCCACGGTACAAAAAGGCACTGGCCAGCAAAGCATTCGTTCGTTTTATTGAAGCAGATGTTTCAAAGTACAAACATTGTCTAGCTCTGTCAGCCACTCGGTTCGAAAAAGAGTGGCAGGAAATTGAAGGAACCGACAGACGTACTACTGAATCAGCAGGCCATCGGCGTCAAGGTCCACTTCTGTGGCCAAAGGCAGTCACTTTCCCTCACAGCCGTTACCGACACCAGCAACCGTATCATCATCCTCACCTGCACCAGGCCCAGCCATAATATGGTCGGAAGCGGATTGGATAACTCATCGAGGGTTTGCTCGTTCCAGTGTTGATGCAAAGGCCTCAGATGGTAAGCAAAGTTCAGCACCCCTGGATGACCTTGAGTGGATGGTGCGGGTCTATCTGGATGACCCAACAGAGGTCTACATCGATCGCAACCCATTGCTGTATTGGTATGGGAAAAGGGGTCAATGGCCACTGATCACCAATCTGGCTCTAAATTATCTGTCTTACCCACTCGCAAGTGTGTCTTCTGAACGTGTTTTCAGTGCTGCTGGTGCCATTGTAACTTCAAAAAGGTCCCGCCTCTTGCCCAAAAATGTGGAGAGGTTAACAATAATCAAGATGAATAAGCACTTCATACCACCAGATTACAAAATACGTGAATCCACGCAGGAAGAAGAGGACACCGACTTAGGTGACAGAAGTTCTTCTCTGTTAGCTGACCTACTCCCGTCTCAATTCACAGAGTCTGAGGATGAGCTCTACTTCCCTGACACCTAGGCCTGAAACTGACTTTCTTTTTTTCGTCCTGACTCCTTATTCACTTTTACTCCTGTGTGTCTTTCTTTGTTTTGCAACTTTTACCACACCAAACCTCTGATCACAACAAATCCATCAGCAGCACTGTCTTCGTCTTATTTCCTTATTGAAGGTGCCGCTGTCTGCAATCCTGAAGTTCACAAGTTCACAACTCAGTCATGCTCCACTATCCTCCTCCTCCAGACTCCCCCTACCCATTTCCCTCAAGGCAGATGGCTGGATTACGCAGAATGAAGAAACTGTCGCTTCGTAGACGAGTCCCCTCAAAAGAAGTGGGACTGGAATTACTGACTATAAGCTGATTGCTGACAGTTACTTCTGAAATTAACATGAGAGGCTGCCCTGTGGACCTTCACTTTAAGAACAAGATGCGGACAAAAAGTGGAATAGGTAATGAATAATGAGATGGTATGCAGTGGACAGCACTGGCTGTCTGGCTCTGATGAAAGCAATTTTTGTTTGTTTGTTGTGCATGAAATGAATCATATGTCTTCTGTTATTATTTAATCGTTTACACACTAAATGTAACTCAAGACTACTCTGTTTTTTAACCTTGTTTAATTCAAATTGTACTTCTACTGCAGGGGGCACTACGTTACATTTTTTAATATGCATAATGTCCTTGGACTCACTGTGTGTGTAGACTGCAACTGCATGAACAATATTGAGTTTGCCAATATACCATGATGATGATGAGTCTTGATGATCAAAGTTACATAATATCTTTTTTCTTTACAGTCACTCACTGGGATGGATGGATCATCATCGTCAGTTTACGGAAGAACTATGGCCTTTTCGTGAGTGGCAAACAGGTAAACCAGTCAACAACAACTGCAGCAGAACCACATGTCTGTCTAATCGTGGTATGGAGTGGTCGAGCCAGTGTAGTGCTGTTATGCCAGAGTCCAGACAGCAGTTCATGTAAAATTGTGGCTATGTGGCTTGCTGCATACAATAAGGCTTGTCTGTCTGTGTCAAAGAGGTATGCTACATTAGTTTGCTTCACTCAGTAGTGCCTGCCTTGACCGTCTGCCTGGCCCTGGCCTGCTCTGTGCTAATTACTATCCTTGAAAAGGAGACTCAGAGTACGCACTTTAGAAATGATGCTTGTATGTAATACTGTCGCCTCTGAAACTGAAAGTGTTATTTTTGCACTACGCACCGTACCTTATATTTTTTTCTTCGTGGTGTTTTTTAATATCACTTCCTGTTTTTCCATCAACAATTACAGGCCGGCTTTTACCCTATGCGATGAGAAAAACGATTAACTCAGGCTTACCATTAGCGATCCGCAATTCCGCATCCACCAGGCCGGCAGTGGACAGTGTGCCTGTCTGGTCAGTAAGATTGATCGATGGAGTGTCAGATGGAATGGAGGAGTACCTCGAATATGAGGAATGGCTGGATGCATGCAACTTCCCAGATTGAACAGGACAACTACAACATACAGTTACAGTATCCTCTTCACTTCTCCTTATCTTTTAAATAATGTTATTGTTGTGAACTTCTATGAGTGTGACTTTGTGCGTTTGTTTACTCTCTGCTTCAAATTCATCCCTCCAGCTATTTGATACGTTTCTTTGCTATTTTTAAAACTAATTTAATGTACTAGTAAGTGTTTATTCTCTCTGAGGGCAGATAGGCAAGTGAAATTGTGTAATTTCTGCAGCCCTGTACTGTCAAATTGTTTCTTCATAGTTAGTAAGTTGTAGTAAGTACTACTTTTCAGTAACCTAACCATCCATTTAGCAAACAACTTCATGCATGCAGAAGTGCACTTCTTTTCTGTCCCTTAAAAGATTTATGGATATCTACGTATCGAAAGATTTTTTTTCTTCATTTGTTGTTTGTCCATGCTGTGGTTTTTTTTCATCTCTCCACAAAACTTTCCCAAAAACCCCATTCCTATCCAATTTTCAAACCCTATCACTCTTGCCCCGGGCTGTGTGGTTTTCATTGAGGTGTGACCAAATGACAACAATAATTCCATACACTTGCTAAGGAGGATAAGGTCAAAGCAACAGAAAATCAATTTCAAGGCTGGTGAAGGAATCCGAGGATATATTCTTATTCTTATTCTGCTTGACACACACCCACCATGAGTATTTGCAAATCAAATCAGAATTTCATGTGCACCATCAAGTGGATTGATCATCAACAACATCCTCCTCCTACATGTGACGAATCGAATGCTTACGCTGCAGTGTCCTTCGCCTTCAGTACTATTTCTTGTAGTAGCCATACTCCACGCAACTAGTACTTATATTTTGGATACTTTAGCATTGCTTAGGCTACAATTTATGGCACTGTTTTTGTGTACTGTACTATCTATCGTACTGTTCTAATGCTACGCTCAGGCCACTCAATTTTCATTTCCTTTTTTTTCATATGCTGCTACTGCCAGTGTGTACCACTACCACTACCACTACTACTACAACCACAACAATGACTTTCATCTGTCCAGGATTCCATAGCCAACCTTAATCGCCATTTGCCATGCACCCAGCCCTGTGCCTAGCCCTATTCTCAAACACGAATCACAGGTAAGATAAGCATTTTGGGGGAGGAAGAATAATAGAGTAGGAGGAGAGGAGAGACTGACGGTAGTACTAGTAAAGCAGTAGGACAATTGAATTCACTAACTCAGTCAGTGGCAATTTTGTACAAAATTGGACGATTAGACAATTTGAATCAACCAGCCAGTTAAGTTTCAGGAAAACAAACGTACAGTTAACCCGTTCGCCTTCCCCTCAAAACAGTTAAAAAAACATGTATTCTATGTTTAAGTAGAGAAATAAATCATTGTTGGAGCCCTAACAAAAATAAACTATCCCTCAAGAAGACCCGGATAAACCCCCCTCCCTAACCACAACCAATGTCCATGAATCAAATCAGTCCCCAAAAGTCCAAAAACCCCAACGCCCAATTCCCACCCCCACAAAAGTCTTTAAAAAAGGGACAAGGTGTCCTTTGGCCAGGTGGTCACACAGCTCTCTCAGAAGGTCCTTGAGCAGGGCTTTCTGCCTCGCCACCTCCTGCTCAAGGTGGGACCCTCTCAGGCTGAAGCTGTGCACATGACTCTTACACTTGCAGGTACTGTGGGGGGCAGCTGTTGTTTTTGCTGCTCGGCGGTGGCGGGTGGCTGCCAGACCGCGGCTCCATATCGCTGGAGGTTTGCGCTGACCGTATGACCCAGGGGCAGCGGAGGAGGATGCAGCTGTCGTGGATGTTGTTGTTGACTGAGACTGCTTGTCCTCCTCCTCCTGGGCCACCAGCCGCCGATATTCATCGACAATTGCCTTCAGCTTCCGTTGCCGGGCCCGTCTAGCCAACTCCTTCCTAGTTAGTTTAGAATAAGTATCTATATGAAGAAAGAAAAACCTATTGTAACCAATGCTCCTTAAGATTAACACAAAATAATTCAGCAGAAAGTTGTGTCACAGTAGCACTAGAAAATTGCAAGCACAGTACATAACATTTGTGGCATGTATCTATCTAACCTCCCACTTTGTCGGCCTCTCCTATAACGTTAGAGGGAGTTTCAGGAATTCTACTAGCACTATATGGACTCACTACATTAGACTCAGACAGTACACAAGTCTTCTTTTTCTCTCGTTTAGCGAAATTGGTACGTAAACTTGTGGAAGCCGGCATAATGCCAGCGCAGTCAACTTGCACCTGAGAAAAACAGACACAAACCATGATGACACAGACTTGCGTTACTGTTATCAGTCCAGTACATGCAGGTGGTGAACCTCTTACTTTTCTATTACCGGTGGCACTGGCCATACTCTGTTACAAGGGCTACTGGTCAATTAATTTAACTTTCACCCTGGCCTGCCCCTGACTACTACAAAACGAAAATGAAGAAGATAATATGATTATCTATCCCTTCACAGGATATTTGCTTACATATGGGATAACTTTAGGTGCTTTGTTTTTGATTGACTGAACACCGATAGGCCACACATCAATGACAATGACAGAGTTGTAAAACATTTTTTAACAGAGGTAGTGAGTGGTCCCCTTAATCGCCGGATATATGCTGTGCTTGCAAACTACTGTTACTAGTCATGGTCGTATTCTGAAAAGAATTACAACTTCTTTCCTCTGCTTTGCTACTCTGGCACGGAGGTAACACTCTTAATCCAATGACCGTCTACTCTGTCTAGATCCACCTATGCTATCTATGAGGAAGATACCATCCCGGAATCCATCCATTTAAAGTAAATGTCAATCACTCTTCATAATGTCTCAACTGGACAAACCTTACTTTTTCTCACCGAAAAACAACCTTTTTATTTTATTTTGTAAACCGCCAGCCATGAATCCGTGCTTGACTTGCATTTGAATTTGGACCAAAGGATATATTGCGCACACATACAGTTTCTGTTTCACCCACCCAGGCAGTCCTCTTTTTTTCTCCTTCCACCCATCCTTGCTTCAGCCTTCAACCGGCCATGCATCAGATTCCCAGCCACCTCGGGCAGCATTCAAAAACATGTATCATTTTGCCAGTCATTAGTTTTAACTCGCTCGTCATTCCTTACACCCTTCTTTCCCTTTTAATTCATCCCATCCATCAAGTTCATCTCTGATCTGATTTGGCTTCTCGATAAAACTTTCACAGCTGAGTTGAAGTCAAATTTAGAAGAGGCCATTGGTTACTGGTCAACTCCTGTCGCTAATGCTATAGCTAATGAGAAGTCAAGGGTGACTGTCTTCTAGCTGGTTGACAAAAACTTAGTTCTAAATTTGTAAGTCGTCTTAACAGTAAATCGTACTTGTACTGTACAACATATACACCCCTGCAGAGAGCCCACTCTGCAATCTCAATAAGTAACGAATATAATAGCTCACCACTGCCCGCCACTGCTGTGGCATCCCCCACAGCAGTTTCTGCTGGCTGTGGCACCGCTTCCACCCCGGAGTGCTCACCCCCGCGCTGGCCACGGTACTGGTGGATGGCTGTGCCAATGGTGTTACACCTAGAAATTACATTTAATATTTTTAGATGCCATATACACCACTCCCTATTTAGTCTAGGAATAAAAAAATGTTACTAGTACTACATAAACAAATTTAATAACTTGTGAATCTCTAGTCTAAACTAAAAATTTCTCTTTCTTCAGGGAAGGGTGTTTTTTATTCATGCTCAGCCATAACATGTGATGCTACACTTTTTGGCACAACTGATGAATGCTTGCTTTTGAACATGCACCATTTTTCTCCTAACAGACAGAAGCTTCCCTTCTACGAACAAGAGCAAGATCATGATTAGTCGGAGTCATCAACGATTCATCCCCACCAAGACTTTAAGTTCCAAACAGGTGAGGGCTCACTCACAATTAATGTGTGAAATCTGCCACTTTTTAGATGTTCACCGTTTATCTTATATAAGTTGATTTTCATGAATGTTTTTATATAATGCACAATTGAAATTTTTACAGAGTACACACAAATCTAGTTGTTTTACTTTTAATAAAGCTTTAAAACGTACATAGACTCTGTGGTTTTTGATCATGAGTGATTGAGGGAAAGGATTTGCAATTTGTAAGCATGAGTCCGTGAGTCTGAGAGGTCGGGACTCTGACTCCCTAGTCTCATGGTATGGGTTGTATAATCATTGGGGATCATCGCTGCATTTGGGAGCTAAATAAGGACTCTGACACTCTAGCTAGTCAGTAAGGAGATTGGGGGTTCAACTTCTGTTATGACCAAGGTATGTGGAAAGTCTAACTGCACCTATTATCACCAATGCCCTATTTCTTTTCCATAGTTCTGTATGTGCAGAATAATCCCTGCAACAGTAGTAGTATGTCCTCCTATCCAATCGAAAAGTAAACCAGTATCTTATTCTTGGTGGCCATTAACATTTTATTGTTGGGAATTGTCAAAGCATAAACATTTAGAAGACTTCAACAGACATTATGGACAACACAGAGGACTGCACTTAGTACCTAGAGCCATTGCTGAATAGAAGTTTTAACACCTTTTGCCAACTGTGCAAGCTTAGCTAGCTACACAGACAGACTAATAATAATCTAGTAGTAGAACAGACAGTCATAGTAGAGGCAGGATAAGAATTTAGAAACAGCCTACAAGAATATCAAAGACGAGGGAGCGTGGCTTGAGCGCCACCGAGTATGGACGCGTGAGCTACGAGCTCCGGGTCGATCTCTGTAATTATCCTGTAAGCGAGATACCCCTGGCGGTGTTCGCGGTCCCCTGTGGCACCCCGGGGCTGAGAGGCACCCGATCATTCCTTTGGTGCAAGCGGAAGGTCCCAGCTGCAACGAGAGGGGCGAAGGGCGAGGCTCCACCCAGAGGGCCCGGCCATTTTGCCCACGGCCTGCGGCGGACATCTCATCCCCGGCCTAAAGTAACGGAGAGGCCATCAGGGAGGAAGAGCATCCGGGGGACGGCGGAGCACAGCACCGGAGCAGAGCGCGGACGCTGCCCACGCCTTGAGCGGGCTCCCCGGGGTACGTGGTCCTAGCGGCAACAGCGGGAGGAACAACTGGTGAGGCTCCGTCTGGAGGGCCCGGCTATTTCCATCGTGGCCTGGGGCGGGCCCCTTACCCCCGGCCTGACGTGACGGTGCGGCCATCGGGGAAGAAGGGTACCCTGGTGACAACCTGGCCCTGCCTTGGACCACGCATAGAGCGAGCTTGCCTGCGGGAACGGGCTGAGCGGAGCGGCCGGCGGCCCCCGGGAGGGGCCCGGACTGGAGTCCCGAGGCGGAGAGGAGCGTGACACAAGTCAGGGGGCGCCATACCAGAGTGCGGCCATTCCGGCAACTGGATGCTGGTGCTCCCGCATTGCGAGACGAGGTTTGGAGCGGGCACCCTGCCCGGGGCCTGGCAGAAGTGGGGGTGGTCCTGGACTTCGCAGGCGACCGCCCCAGATTGTCGGTGGTGATAGGTTGTGGATCAGTGGGACTTGGCGGAGCAGCTGCGGTGCAGCCCGGGCGGCGTGCACATTGTGTTGGCTCTGAATTGCATTCTGTCCTCTCACACCCCTGCTCCCTGTCGACCGGCGAGGAGGGGGGACTGAGGCTTCAGCAGACCTGCCCCGACTGCAGAGGCTACCAATTGCACTAAGGCCTGGCGATTGCGGACTTGGCGCCCAGACGTACTGCAGAGGTGGGAAAGGCCTTGGGGGACAGAGCTGGCCGCACAGCGCAAGGGGCAAGTGTTGTTCTAGCTGCGGCTTCCCCCGCCCAGCTTACTGTGACACCATCTGGGGGACTGGCCTGGCCTCACAGCGCTGAAGTTCCGGGGCCCGTTTGGAGGCGGACACAGGGCCCTGTTGAGTATGGCCACTGTACGCCTGATGTGGGCCTAGCTGAGTGACGGTGACGCTTGCAGGAGGTGCTTCTTCTCCTAACAGAGGGCAATTGTGGTGCCCAGAGGTCGCTACGGCAGGGGGGTGCTGGCCCTTGGAACACCCTGGACAAGTGGCTGGAGAGGTCGCTTTTCTGTCTGCCGGGCCCTGCGGATCTAGCAGGAGGTGAAGGGTGCCAACACCCCTGCCTCTGGAGAGGACAACTGGTGGTACTGGGCCTCTGCTGTCGGTGCTCAGTTCTGGGGCTGGGACATGGGGTAACCGCGTAAGGTGCCGGGGAAGGCACCACCAGACCAGGGTGAGGACTTACCTGAGAGCCAGGAACAGAGCTCGACCGGCAACCCGAACACAGGGCTGCAACAGCAACAGATGGACCAGATTCTCAAGGCTATCTCAGACACGAGAGAAGCGCTACGTCACGATATCGTGCAGGTGTCAACAAGCCTGGGATTGTTGAGGGCGGATCATGACAACCTATCTGATCGCGTCAAGGGCACAGAGCTGGTGCTGGAGAAGCTGGAGCCGGCCCAGAAGGCAACGGACGCCACGATGGTTGACCTTCTGCGCAGAGTGCAGCAGCTGGAGAAGAGGGCTGAGGATGCGGAAGGGCGCAACAGGCGCAATATTATTCGGGTAGTAGGTCTGCCCGAAAAAGTTGAAGGGGGCAATATGGTCTCATACCTGGAAGCCTGGCAGCGTGATGTGGTTGTTCCTGAGGGGCTGACGCACTGTTACACATTAGAAAGGGCGCACCGAGTGCCAGCCCGACCACCGGTGCTGGGGCGCCCCCCTCGTCGTGTGGTTGCGCGCCTGCTGCATTTTAGAGACAGAGATAGCATACTGCGGCAGGCCCGGGCATCTGGCCCGTATAAGGTGGACAATGCCTCCGTCTCTCTTTACCCTGACTACTCCCAGGAGGTTCAACGGAACCGCTTTTCATTCCTAGCGGTCAAGAGGGCCCTCCACAAGGAGGATGTGCAGTACTCCCTTTTATTTCCGGCACGCTTGAAGGTGATGGTGGGTGGGGCAGCGACCTTTTGTGACACGCCGGAAGATGCCTGGCAGTGGCTGGTGCGTTACCGTGCGGGCGCGGACGGCGCTGGCAAATTGCTGATGACCTGATAGACGAATGACTCTGTTGGACTTCGCATGGTATACAGTAAGGGGACATGCTGGTACTGCAGCGTGAGTCACCTGGGGCTGTTGCTGGGGACTTACTGGAGTGGGCGGGAGGCCTGCTTTGCTCCTGAGACGGGGAGGCCTAGGGGGGGCTCCTGAGGAAGGGGGGCATGCAGGGGGCGGGACACTGTCGGGGTGAGAAGGTTTTCATGCACAAGATGTGACCGATACACTGAGGTGGAGTAATTGCTGTCCGGATCGGTTGGTGTAGGGTCACCTCCTCTACCTCACATAACTTGTGAGTCTCTGGTTGTTGCCAGTGTATCCCCGACAGCGGGGTTTGGGTTTGGATGGGTAACTACTATTTGGCGCCTGTTCTGGGTCAGGGTGGGTTAAGGGTTTGTTGGGAATGTTCTGAGTTCTGGGGGTTTGTCAGTGTGCCCGTTAGGATGTGCGGGGTTGAGCGCTGTTGTATACCTGCTTAAGGCGACCCGGATTGAACTAAAATGTATCACCTGGAATGTGAGAGGGCTGAACTCCATGAGGAAGCGATATAAAGTGCATGCCTATTTAGTCCGCAGAGGGATCCAGGTGGCAATTTTACAGGAAACACACATTAATCAGGCTGAAGGGTAGGCGCTGCAGAGGAGATGGAGGGGACAGCTCTTTTATACCACCTATTCTGCATTTGCCAGGGGGACCTTGAGTTGGGTACGCACAGGAGTTCCCTTTCAGCCCATGACCACAATGGTGGATTTGGAAGGGAGATATGTGGCAGTGTTGGGTCGCCTGGACAGCCAAGATGTTATGCTTTGCAGTGTCTATGCCCCGAATTCTGAGCAGGCCGCTTTCTTTTTGAGGCTTTCTGGGAGGTTGGCGTCCTTCTTGGTAGGCACAGTGTTTATGGGGGGATTTTAATTCCGTTGCGGATGTGGAATTGGATCATTCTCATCCGCCACGGGCCCAGTCGGTGGTGCGTAGAACGGCCAAGGCGCAGTGGGAATGACAGGAGGATTGGGGCCTCACGGATGCCTGGCGGACGCATCACCCCACCAACAGGGATTATTTGTTCTATTCTGCTCCCCATGACCTCCACGTATGACTTGATAGCATTTTATGTACGCCAGGGGCCCAGGAACTCACGCACCATAGTGAATATCTGGCGAGAACAATCTCGGATCATAACCCGTGCATGATCACAGTCCTCTGGTCACGCCAACGTCAGGCGGTCCCCACGTGGCGACTGAACCCAATGGCGCTGGAAGACCCTGTGTTTTGTGCGGAGGTCAGGGAGGGCATCGAACATTATTTTAGGGAAAACTCGGGGACGGCGACGACCAGAGCTCATGAGTGGGACGCCTTCTAAGTTGTGGTGCGGGGCATGAGTATCTCGTCCACTGCGGGGGTACGTCGGACTTTGCTACGCGACATAGAATAGGAGGAGGCTCGCCTGCGCCAGGCAGAAAAAAAAAAAGAAGATCAAAGACGATTTAGGAAAAAATAGAATTATGAGGAACATTTGGAATAAATAGGTGCTGTAAAAGATAGGGAAGTATAATTAATAATATTACCAGGAAAACTTACTGGGGCCAGCAGAGGAGCCCTCGGCAGACCTATCCTGACTGACTGACTGAATGTATTTATAAAGCGCACTTATGCTGGGGTGTCTTGGCGCTGGGTGTAAACAATTGGAGTGGCTGCACTAACAATTAAACTTGGGAGAAAAGCCTGGTTTTAATAGCTTTCCTAAAGAAGATACGGGAAGGCTGAAGTCAAAGCGTTGCAGGGAGAGAGTTCCACAGCTTAGCAGCCAAAAAAGAGAAGCGCTTACCACCCCATCTGACCCTGTTCATCTTAGGAAGGAGAACCTATTCTGACCTTCCTGTTGTTCCTGCTCCGCCGCCGCTGCTACCTCCTCCTCCTCTGTCCTCTTGCCCCTGGGGGGAGCTGATGTACAACATGAAAGAAAGACACAAACATGGATGATTATTGTCTACCAAATCAAACATGTAAAAAAACAATAACAAATTATTTCGGGGAAATAGACAACAATTGCACTAAATTTATTGACCTATCTGATGTGGTCTACTAGGATATTAGTATTGCTGGATTCGTGGACCGTCTAGTTGGAAAGTTATATAACTCACTAAACCAACTACAAAGAGGTTCTACTAGGACTGGCAGGCAGCACTCCGCAGCACGCGAAGTGACAGACACAGTCCGTCATGATTGCGGACCACTAAAAAGTTTCCTACTAAACAGTAAATAACCAGTCATAATATACTTAACCTATCAATCCACCACCCCTATCTCTTCTTGGTGGCAGGAGTACAAAGGAAGGGCTGGGCTTGAGTCTCTAGTGTCTAGCATTACGCAGTTCTGTAAAGTACATACATAATCACTCAGGCCAAATGAGCACAAAATTGAAAACAAGTAAGCATAGTAGCACCGCCAGTGAGCAGGCGAGCACCTGCAATCACAGAAGTTTTTGAAACATAATTTACCTGCAATGTAATCTGCAGCATTCTTGCTCTTCGGAAAAAACAAATATTTGCAATATCATATCACAGAGCAGGAGAAAACAAAGTAGTGATTAAATAGCTACTACTACTCACCAAGCCCAGGGCTCACCACGCCAAGCAGGTCGAGCAGGTCGTGGTCCCGGTCCAGGATGTCAGACCACCGTTGCGTCGCCTGGTTGTAGATGCGCCGGACCCCTGACTCCCGATACATGGTCCAGCACACCTTCCCCCATAGCTGGCGACGCTCCCGGAGCCTGTACCCGGTACGGGGCCTGCCGCCTGACCCCACAGTTGTTGACAAAGGCCCCATGGCAACAGTTTACCATCCGGGAACAAATCTTTCCATCTCTGCAGAGCGTTCTCTTTTTTCAACTGAAAGGCCAAAGCATCTTTTGTCCAGAGTGGAGCTCCGGGAGAGTCCCATATTGGGGCCATATAACTAAAATAAGGCAATTTCAATATTCTTCTTATTTTGTACCATACCTCCGCCAAGTCCCGTAAAACCTTAAGCCTCACCTTTTTGAGAAATTTAGGATCTGCAAACTGATATAAAAAAACAAAATCATCATATCCGCAACTTTTCAGCAACACACCAAATACTTCTCCGATCGTTGATTTAGATAGGGTACCAAACAACTCCCTGCAATTTTTTAAACAAAAAGCCCATGCATAAATTTGTAAATCCGGAACAGCCAGACCACCTTTGTTGATTCTCCTCCTTCTCTTTTTCCACAATAGTCGTGAACCTTTTGATGCCCAAATAAATGATACTATCTCGCTTTGTAATTTAGCCAGCCATTCTTTTCTAAAACCGAGTGAGATAGTCTCAAACAAAAACGTGACTTTTGATACAATCACCATCTTCACAAGATTTGTCCGACCATATAATGAAAGGGGAAGATTCATCCATCCTTTTAAAATGGCGACGACTTCTTTCTTAGTCTTGAAGAAGTTAGTTTTAGCAAGAACTTCAATATTTTGTGTTATCCTGACCCCCAGATACCTCATTTCTGATTTACTAATTACCCCTTCCGTATTCAAATTCCAAGCCATTATCTCGGTTTTATCCTGATTTATCTGATAACCTGAAACATTTCCAAATTCCTTCGTTATTTTCACCAAATTTTCCAAAGAATGATGCAAATTAGAAGAATAAATAATAATATCATCCGCATATAAACCCATTTTTTTTGACCAATCACCAACTATGAAAGGGGGTATCTCTTCTGAGGCTCTGATTCTACAAGCCAATGGATCGATGTATAAATTAAAGAGCAAGGGTGATAAAGGACACCCTTGTCTCGTACCGCGCATTACTTTAATAGGGTGAGTGAGAATTCCATTGACTAAAACGCGTGATATCGGAAAGCAATACAGAGAGAAGAGACATTGAGTGAAGTTCTTTCCTAAGTTAATGTATTGCAAAAGTGTTTTAAAATAATTGAAGTTGACTCGATCAAAAGCCTTAGCGGCGTCTAAAGCAATCACCGCCAAGGGATACTCATGGCTGGAAGCCATATCTATTATTCCAATCAAATTAAAAGTTAGTTCTTTCAAGTATCTCCCCTTAACAAAACCTTTTTGGTCCTCGTGAACCAGCTTATGGATAACCTTACTCAGTCTGTCGGCTAAAATTTTTGAAAAAAACTTATAATCACAGTTCAAAAGTGATATAGGTCTGTATGCGTCTAAACTGCTAGGTGATTTTCCTGGTTTAAGTATCAGGGAAATTGTTGCCTTATTCCAAGAGCTAGGTATTGTTACCTCCCCTCTAAAAACTTGATTAAACAATTGACACAGTGTGGGAGCAATTGAGTCCACTAAAACTTTATATACTTCAGCCGGGAGGCCATCCGGGCCAGGTACTTTCCCTCTTTTACTATCTTTAATCACTTTAACCACTTCATCTTGTGAAATTTCCCTATGTAGTGCTCCCCTCCACTCGTCAGAGAGAGGTTTCAAGAAATATAGCCAGTTTTCCATTTCAGTTTTTCTTGGACAAAGATCTTCTGTATAAACATTTACAAAATAACCATAAAAAGCTTCTGCAATTCTTTTGCTATCTGGTATATTTTCTCCTGAATCCACCTTTTTAATTTCTTTCATTTGATTGTGTATTAGATCTTTTTTTGCTTTTCACGCTAGTAGTTTGCCACACCCTTCTCTATATGAAAAATGAGCCAGCTGGCTAGCTTCCGATCTTCCTTTAACTCGTTGTGAGAGTACTGCTGTAAGTTCTATTATTAAGTCCAGAAGCTTATTTTTAACTTCCTCTTCAGTTACATTTCCTCCTAATCTTATTCCATTTCCTTCCCAGACTCGTATTTCTTCCTCCAACTCTGAAATCTTGCTGTAATATAGTCTCCTTTTTTTAGCACCCTGGGCTCCCAATCTCCCTCTCAAAAATGCCTCACATGTATCCCATACTATTTCATCTTTAGCTAATCCTTCTCTCATATCTAGAAAAATTTGTAACTCAGCCTTCAGAGTCTCTAAATAATCTTCATCAAGTAAAATGGTGCGATCTAACCTCCATATTGAACTCGAATTGTCTAATCCTAATTCCAGATATAGTCCAACAGCTGAGTGGTCTGACATATGCGCTCCTAAGTGTGTCACTTTTGTAACCTGATCTTTCAACCTAATATCTACTAAGAAAAAATCTATTCGTGAGCTGTGATTATATTTTTTATTATGAAAAGTAAATCCTGACTGCTGGCCTACTTTCAATCTCCAAATTTCACATAACCCTTGCTGTGCCATAATCATCCTTAGCCTAGATGACATTTTACCATTTACCACAGCCCTACTATTTCCTGTCCTATCTAATTAACAGTCTAAAACTGTATTGAAGTCTCCGGCCATAATTATTTTTCCAGAAAAATCTAATAATTCTGTCGCTAGGTTGTCCAAGATCGATGGGTCATCGACATTCAGTCCATAGTAGCCAACTACTACCAAAACATCCCCTGTCACTCTTATCTTAATAATCGCCCATCTACCTGGTGTAAAAACAGCACAGGCAATCCATTTCTGCGCAGAAAAAATCTCCTTGCTTTCTTTCTCAGTTAAATGGGTCTCTTGTAAGATAATCACATGAGCAAGGGAGTCATCTAGATATTTCAAAATCAATTGCCTCCTAGATTTTACCCGTAGGCCATTAACATTCCATGTTAGGAACCTAAGCTCCTTAGTCTTAACCCCACTCATAAAAGCTAGCCCATAGTTCCCTTTGTTGCAAAGATGCTCCTGAGGATTTTTCTTTTTTTTTGCTCCCACTTAAGTCTGTCTTAAGTCTCTCTTAAGTTTGTCTTAAGACAAACTTAAGACAAAATCCTAACTTCTGTGAATACCAAAAGTAGTAAGTTCATTCTGTGAATGCCAAAAGTAGTAAGTGCATTTTGTGAATACCAAAATAGTAGTAAGTTTAGGATTGAGTCTTAAGTTCATTCTGTGAATCGGGCCCTAGGAAAGGACAGAAATGCGCCAGATAATGGAAAATATAGCAAATTCCTGCCCTTTAACTCAGTGTGATTCAGAAAAGGGGGTGGTGATGAACAGAGTGTCTGAATTAAGCAAACCACTCTTACCCAGTCCAAAGATCAGGGCTTGATTCATCACCGTTTTTTAGCTCACTGCACCATCCCAGCTCAGAACCTGGCTACATGCAAATTAGTCTGTCCCTGGCCCAGTGCATCATGGGAACAGGGCAGACCAGACTACCAAGCCAATTCTTATGCTGGGAAGGAAACAAGCTTCTGGGGACCGGTTTCTGGCATTTCAGCCGTCTTCGGCCCGGCTTGCTTGAATCCTGATGGTGCAATGAGCAAGGGACTCACATCTGAGTATACCCTTCCACGCTTATGGTGGACAAAATGATTCAGAAAAGGGGGTGGTGATGAACAGAGTCTCTGAATTAAGCAGACCACTCTTACCCAGTCCAAAGATCAGGGCTTGATCTATCACCGTTTTTTAGCTCACTGCACCATCCCAGCTCAGAACCTGGCTACATGTAAATTAGTCTGTCCCTGGCCCAGTGCATCATGGGAACAGGGCAGACCAGACTACCAAGCCAATTCTTATGCTGGGAAGGAAACAAGCTTAACTCAGTGTGGCAAGGTGGCTTGCTGCATTGCGCTGCATGAAAGAATGATACATTTACCCCTTAATCTCCGAAAAAATGTGTGAGCTGAGAGTATGGATGTTTAAGTGTCAGTCACAACACAACTTTATGTGATACAATAAATATAATGCCCTACCCTATATTGTTATTATACCTATGTCTACAGTAACCCATTTTAACCACACACCAGCATCAACATCAATTTGTGCTACTGATCCCACCACAAAAGATTGTCATGAACAAAGAAGTAATAGGTTAATATGCTTTTATCTGATTGGGGACATACTAAGTGGAAGTCTCAGCATCCCACCAAGCTCCTTTCTAGAATGTAGGACATGGGATTACATTGCATTGCAACACTTCTATGGCGTTTACTATCCCTATGTGGGGTGCTGAATTGCTTACCTACTATGGTTGCAAGCTACCTATGTAGGATGTGTTCATGGAAGGGTGTTTTTATTCTAATTGAGAAGTGTTTCCATGTTGTGCAGGATGAACACTAAGGTACAGTTATCATGTTATGGAACACAGCACTTAGCTGTGTTGTGGATGAAGAGGTGTGAGACACAGATGAGCAGTTTATGGTGTTCAGTAATCTGGCAGCTTTGAACAGCTCTGCAGGTCCCTTATGTGATTTCCTATTATCATAGTCCACATATCTGGTTACTGCACTGGGTCGCCCAACCTGAGATTTTATTAAAGTTGATGGTCCTAAACCATTTCACAGAATTATTTCTATGAAGTATAATTATTGAAAGTACCAACTCTAATACTGGTTTTAACTCCAAAAACAGGAATGTCATAGTTGGGTGACCTTAGCTAGGGACAGTATTAACAGCAGCCAAAGGCTGCTTCAGACCTGCAGAATCAGAAAAACCAAGATGGGAGGGCGTGCATTTTCTCACCTAGCCCCGGCCCACTGGAATAGGCTGCCAGAGGATCTGCGAGCATGCCTTAAATTGGCTCAATTTAAGAAACTTCTCAAATGTGGCTGTTTTGATGGAGCATTATCCATCCTGTTATTTGCCTCCCAGGCGCCGAGATATCTCCTCGGGGATGATTCCCCGTGCCTTATAAATGCTAAAATCAAATAAAAAATAAAACAGTCCATTAAAGTCCCATGCTTGTTTCTGTATTGTGATTCAATGGAGTCCATCAATGTCTCTATAGACACATTGGTGACTAAACAAAACAGCTGATTCACGGTCCCCAGGAGGTTTCTAAAGTCTATCTCCGACTAGAAAATACAGTTTTTCAGAAACTTCCATCCTTACATGGTCATAAAATGTTAAAAGTGGCGGTTGAAGATGATTCTGTAGTAGGAGGTTGGTTCATGCAATTTCACTGAGCCATGGAAGGTGTGGTCTAAAAATCTCAGAGGCCACCAGTCAGTGGTTAGTAGAACATAAAAACCTAAGTACATAAAGCAATATCTTGCTCGCTCTAACTCACAATATAAATGTAAAATGCATGGCCCAACTTTTAGAATATGCTCTGAACTAATGAAATGGGGTGTTTCCCTCCACCAATTCAAAGAATTACTTATCCCTCAACCTCAGGAGTGCAGATGTTTGACCATATACTACTGTCAAGTCAAGTCAAAACAAGCTTTATTCGATTGTTAAAATCATAAAAGCAGAGTCAGGCAATAAAAAGACAATGTCACATTTCATCAGTTTAAAAAGACATTAAACATTAATGATAATATTGAATACATACAGAGATTATAAAAAATGGGCATGCTAAAAAACAGTTAAATATTTTTATTTAACAAAGGTCCTAGGCTTTAGTAATACTTGGAGGAATAATTTTCACAGGCTTGAAATAAGGACTGTGTGTTTTTCTTCTTCAGTGTCCAGCCGGACATAGAAGTGTTGATTTTGAATATAAATTAACGTTATACGCAGAATAAGGTGAGACAAGTCACACATTGATAACTGGGCACAAGCCTGTACCAAGTCAAAGAAGGACAATACATGGGGGAAAAAATAAGAAAGGAAAGAAATAACAGGCAAAAGAGGAGAAAAGGGTGGCTTATAGTACAATAGAAACTTTAAATAAGCTCAAACCCACAGTAACTGCCATGGAAAATACAAATCATAGAAAGAGCAGTACTGCACAAACAGTCGACAAACGTTTCGATCCCTATCTCCAAAAATATAGTGGGATCATCTTCAGGACTATAATGAAGAGCTTTGCCTGATTGGTCGAGTGAGCCTGTAGAGTTTACACAGGAGGAAATGAAGAAGGGGAAACAAAAAGAAAAGTTTCTCATGGATTATTTACATAGTTAAAAAGCTAAAAAGCTAGTCAGAAGCAACTCTCTACATGCGGAGTGCAGCAAGTGCATATGCAGTTATTTATTCCAAAGGGCACGGGTGGCAGTGTGCTCATATTTGGAGTGTATAAACTTGCCGACTTATATGAAGCATGCCGCGTTGTGCACTAAGGTTTTGTGCTCTGTGACGGAGTGCGCAGTGTTTGAGCAAAAATGGCCTGATGGGGGAGGATATCGTCAAGAATAGAGGCTGTGAACTAACCGTGACGCAAGAATCGCGTTCCGGTTTCAACGGACGGTGCACCGTAGGCAAGACGTGGCTGTCACGCATCAGTTGGCATTCAAGTTCCAAATAGTCGATGCGGATTATATTAATTCCTGTGAGGAAGGAGTCATAATGTGAGAATTGTGAACAACCGATTACTTGGTAAAACGAAAGTGAAAGTGCTGAGTTTACCGTGTTAGCCTAGCAAAATTGCGTAGGCATCTGGAAGGATTATTGGAAAAAACACTTGGTCGGTCCAATTTGACCTGTAAAAAGTTAGGGTGGGAATTAGAACATACGAGATGGAGCGGGAGCAGAGATTAAGGGCGGTGGGAGCAAGCCAATTATTACCATTAAAGCCTAGCGTTTATACAGTAGGCTTGATCGGCGGGTACTGACAAGGAACCATAGTTGATCCTCAATTAAGTTGAACCTGTGCAAAAACAGTGGGAATTAGGTCAAGGGTGGTGGTATGTGAGGGAAAGTGAAGGCGGCGAGTGCAAGCAAGTTATTACCTTAAGATAATACTTATGGTCTGAGCAGGGCGCAAGTTAGCGTGGACCTTTTCCGTGCGAGCCTGCAAAAGGAAAGTGAAGGGCGCACATGAGTCCTTTGGAACTGTAACGGACCCTTGTTATACCAAGGTCGGGTGAGTGCGCTGGATTAAGGCTTACCGCAAGTTGCTCGTAGAGGGGCCGAAATTGGATCCCGTCTGGAGGCGCGATGGCCGAGTACTAGGTGCCGGCATGCAAGGCTGCCTAATGTGGTCCTCGGTTGTGGTAATTGAAAGGGAAAAAGGACTAGTGGCAAGTGGTAGGCGTCACTCGAATATGGGCGCCATCTTAGAAGGGTGTGATCGGGGAAGTGAGTGAAACAAGTGCCAAGGGTGCATTAAATTTGCGGATTTTTGGAGTGTCAAGGTCGCAAGTTATACATGTTAAGATAAAGTGGCATGTTTTGGAAGAGTTAGAGTGAACACAGACATTCATATATGAGCTCATGCTGAAAGGAAAAAACATAGATAACCAGCCTATATTAAGCTAGTCCAGTCCTCGGTTCTGTTGAGGCCATCCTGGATAGAGTTGAACTGTATGATGGACTTCAGCTCTTCTTTGTTGAGTAGCTGTCCCATGTTGTACAATAACCTCTGAGCACACTCAAACAGTCTCTCTATGTACCACAAACAAGTATCCGGCAAGTGTCTCTCTTTTCTTGAGGAGTGAGATTGAGCTTTCAATCTCACAAGGTCAATTCCAATAATCAAAAAGTTCCAAAGTATTTTCGGTTAGTGTTGTTTATTTCTTTGTTTTTCTTTGTGTCTCCCCAGATGTCCAAAGTAAATTACAACAGCCAACACGTGTTTCGTCGTGTACAGTATAATACCTCGACTTCTTCAGGGCTTTAAATTATCCAGTCATTTCAGGCATCAAATGCATACTCCAAACGTAAATAAAATTGCCAATCTGTACTGTTTTCCAAATCTAAAGTCAACAACAGCAGTTCCTGTTCCGTTTTCAAATCCTCAATCCAGTCTTTTTTGCCCGGGTTAATATAAGTTATTCATCCAGAGCTTCTTAATCAAAACGCTTAGCATAGGTGAATACGCGGCCTGCTTTATAATCATTTTCATCTCTCTTAAGTTTCCTGGCTTTTCTGCGCTTAAAATCAGCCTGAAGATCTGTTAGATAGTTATCTAGAATTGTATAATTCTTAATAGTCACCCCAGGCTGATTAAGTTCCTTAATCTCTTCTTCTAATTTATGGATTTCTTCCACCAGTTTCTTAATTTTTCTCTCTGCATTCTCAATAAGTATATTTATGAGATTGCGAGAGGAGTTGGTAAGTTCCTGTTCCCAGTTTGCTAGAAGGTCAGGCTCAAGGTCCTCGTATGTAGGCATGATTTGCGACCTCAATCCCCTAGGTATTCTGTTAACGGAGAGATATTGTTTGAGAGTGGCCGCGTCCCACCACTTGTTAAGCTCTTGTTTCTTCAATTTCTCTAATTTCATAAATTTCTCCCTAAGTCCTTCATTCTTGGCAGGTATAGATGTATTGACCGACTTGCTTGGCTTACCCCCTGTAAGGAGAATTTTAAATAGCTCTTGTGCCTCCTGATCCCTATTCATTGTAAGGATAGTATTATAACAACCCTATGGGTGGCTGCTCCTTGTTGCAAAATTATTTGAACGTTTGGATACCAACAAAAGAACGGGCGCACAACCCTAGTATCAGGGTCCAGTATCCCCAAAATTATATTGCAGTGGTGCTTCTAGAGAAATGATGCGTATCCTACATCACCAACTTCCATGCAGGAGCGACAATATGTACAATAACCTCTGAGCACACTCAAACAGTCTCTCTATGTACCACAAACAAGTATCCGGCAAGTGTCTCTCTTTTCTTGAGGAGTGAGATTGAGCTTTCAATCTCACAAGGTCAATTCCAATAATCAAAAAGTTCCAAAGTATTTTCGGTTAGTGTTGTTTATTTCTTTGTTTTTCTTCGTGTCTCCCCAGATGTCCAAAGTAAATTACAACAGCCAACACGTGTTTCGTCGTGTACAGTATAATACCTCGACTTCTTCAGGGCTTTAAATTATCCAGTCATTTCAGGCATCAAATGCATACTCCAAACGTAAATAAAATTGCCAATCTGTACTGTTTTCCAAATCTAAAGTCAACAACAGCAGTTCCTGTTCCGTTTTCAAATCCTCAATCCAGTCTTTTTTGCCCGGGTTAATATAAGTTATTCATCCAGAGCTTCTTAATCAAAACGCTTAGCATAGGTGAATACGCGGCCTGCTTTATAATCATTTTCATCTCTCTTAAGTTTCCTGGCTTTTCTGCGCTTAATATCAGCCTGAAGATCTGTTAGATAGTTATCTAGAATTGTATAATTCTTAATAGTCACCTCAGGCTGATTAAGTTCCTTAATCTCTTCTTCTAATTTATGGATTTCTTCCAACAGTTTCTTAATTTTTCTCTCTGCATTCTCAATAAGTATATTTATGAGATTGCGAGAGGAGTTGTTAAGTTCCTGTTCCCAGTTTGCTAGAAGGTCAGGCTCAAGGTCCTCGTATGTAGGCATGATTTGCGACCTCAATCCCCTAGGTATTCTGTTAACGGAGAGATATTGTTTGAGAGTGGCCGCGTCCCACCACTTGTTAAGCTCTTGTTTCTTCAATTTCTCTAATTTCTTAAATTTCTCCCTAAGTCCTTCATTCTTGGCAGGTATAGATGTATTGACCGACTTGCTTGGCTTACCCCCTGTAAGGAGATTATTAAATAGCTCTTGTGCCTCCTGATCCCTATTCATTGTAAGGATAGTATTATAACAACCCTATGGGTGGCTCCTCCTTGTTGCAAAATTATTCGAACGTTTGGATACCAACAAAAGAACGGGCGCACAACCCTAGTATCAGGGTCCAGTATCCCCAAAATTATATTGCAGTGGTGCTTCTAGAGAAATGATGCGTATCCTACATCACCAACTCCCATGCAGGAGCGACAATATGTACAATAACCTCTGAGCACACTCAAACAGTCTCTCTATGTACCACATCAATCCCACTAACCCCCTTTCTCTCAGGGATAAAGTTTTGGCGCAGGTATATCGATGATATCTTCATCATTTGGAATGGAGACATTGATTACCTGCGCCAATTCTTACACTGGCTGAATAATAACTGTTCAGGGCTCACCTTCACCATTACCACCAGTAATGACTCCATTTCTTTTTTGGATCTTACAATTTATCACAGCGAAGGCTCCCTACTTAGACACCTATATCGCAAACCCACGGTAAAGAACACCCTCTTGGCCTACAACAGCAACCATCCAAGGTCACTGCGCGATTCCCTCCCCTACTCGCAATTCTTGCGAATCAGACGGAATTGCTCCAGTAAGGATGATTACTTCCAAGAAGCTGCCACCCTAGCATCCAAACTCAAAGAAAGGGGGTACCCAAAGAAATTGGTGAAGAATGCCACCAAACGGGCTTGGTATTGCCCAAGGGAAGCCTTGCTTACACCCAAAGAAAAGACTGACTGAAAACGTATAGCTTGTGTCTCTACCTTCTAACCAATTTCTAACCAATTAAGAAAATCTATTCTTAAGCACTGGCCAATACTAAATACAGGTGTCCTTTCCATTGAAAAACCAGTCTTCGCCTTCAAAAAGAGTAAGAACCTTATAGACCACCTTGTGAGGGCTGCTTTACCCAGTCCCCTACCTTCTGCTACACTTGATACTGTATGGGGTCTGTCCCCCATTGTTGGGCATGCAAAATGTGGTGGATGTAATAACTGTGACAGCACTATAGAAGGAAAAAGTTTCACCTTTAACAATGTAAATGTACAATGTCGCTCCTTTTCAAACTGCAATACCTGCAATGTCATTTATTTAATCTTATGCCCGTGCCAAAAAGTGTACATTGGACAAACCAGCCAGAAAGTAAAAATCCGCATTGGGCAACACCGAAGTCGCATCCGATGCGGGACCACCAATGCACCTTTGGTGGAACATTTTGCTGCCCAAAAACACTCTGAGAACGACATAAAATGGACTGTCTTGAAAGTACTGAGACTTCCACCGAGAGGTGGCAACATGGGACAGCTACTCAACAAAGAAGAGCTGAAGTCCATCATACAGTTCAACTCTATCCAGGATGGCCTCAACAGAACCGAGGACTAGACTAGCTTAATATAAGCTGGTTATCTATGTTTTTTCCTTTCAGCATGAGCTCACATATGATTGTCTGTGTTCACTCTAACTCTTCCAAAACATGCCAGTTTATATTAACATGTATAACTTGCGACCTTGACACTCCAAAAATCCGCGAATTTAATGCACCCTAGGCACTTGTTTCACTCACTTCCCCGATCACACCCTTCTAAGATGGCGCCCATATTCGAGTGACGCCTACCACTTGCCACTAGTCCTTTTTCCCTTTCAATTACCACAACCGAGGACCACATTAGTCAGCCCTGCATGCCGGCACCTAGTACTCGGCCATCGCGCCTCCAGACGGGATCCAATTTCAGCCCCTCTACGAGCAACTTGCGGTAAGCCTTAATCCAGCGCACTCACCCGACCTTGGTATAACAAGGGTCCGTTACAGTTCCAAAGGACTCATGTGCGCCCTTCACTTTCCTTTTGCAGGCTCGCACGGAAAAGGTCCACGCTAACTAGCGCCCTGCTCAGACCATAAGTATTATCTTAAGGTTATAACTTGCTTGCACTCGCCGCCTTCACTTTCCCTCACATACCACCACCCTTGACCTAATTCCCACTGTTTTTCCACAGGTTCACCTTTATTGAGGATCAACTATGGTTCTTTGTCAGTACCCGCCGATCAAGCCTACTGTATAAACGCTAGCCTTTATTGGTAATAATTGGCTTGCTCCCACCGCCCTTAATCTCTGCTCCCGCTCCATCTCGTATGTTCTAATTCCCACCCTAACTTTTTATAGGTCAAATTGGACCGACCAAGTGTTTTTGCCATTAATCCTTCCAGATGCCTACGCAATTTTGCTAGGCTAACACGGTAAACTCAGCACTTTCACTTTCGTTTTACCAAGTAATCGGTTGTTCACAATTCTCACATTATGACTCCTTCCTCACAGGAATTAATATAATCCGCATCGACTATTTGGAACTTGAACGCCAACTGATGCGTGACAGCCACGTCTTGCCTACGGTGCACCGTCCGTTGAAACTGGAACGCGATTCTTGCGTCACGGTTAGTTCACAGCCTCTATTCTTGACGATATCCACCCCCATCACGCCATTTTTGCTCAAACACGGCGCACTCCGTCACTGAGCACAAAACCTTAGTGCACAACGCGGCATGCTTCATATAAGTCGGCAAGTATATACACTCCAAATATGAGCACACTGCCACCCGTGCCCTTTGGAATAAATAACTGCATGTGCACTTGCTGCACTCCGCATGTAGAGAGTTGCTTCTGACTAGCTTTTTAGCTTTTTAACTATGTAAATAATCCATGAGAAACTTTTCTTTTTGTTTCCCCTTCTTCATTTCCTCCTGTGTAAACTCTACAGGCTCACTCGACCAATCAGGCAAAGCTCTTCATTATAGTCCTGAAGATGATCCCACTATATTTTTGGAGATAGGGATCGAAACGTTCGTCGACTGTTTGTGCAGTACTGCTCTTTCTATGATTTGTATTTTCCATGGCAGTTACTGTGGGTTTGAGCTTATTTAAAGTTTCTATTGTACTATAAGCCACCCTTTTCTCCTCTTTTGCCTGTTATTTCTTTCCTTTCTTATTTTTTTCCCCCATGTATTGTCCTTCTTTGACTTGGTACAGGCTTGTGCCCAGTTATCAATGTGTGACTTGTCTCACCTTATTCTGTGTATAACGTTAATTTATATTCAAAATAAACACTTCTATGTCCGGCTGGACACTGAAGAAGAAAAACACACAGTCCTTATTTCAAGCCTGTGAAAATTATTCCTCCAAGTATTACTAAAGCCTAGGACCTTTGTTAAATAAAAATAAGTAGTACTACCCGTGGTCCTTGGCCACCATTACGGGTTCCCTTGTACCTTGATACCTAAAAAACAGTTAAAAGCAGTAAAAAAGAACACAGTATATTCAGTCACCCCGCCAGGTTATTCGGGGATAGCTTCCTGGTCTTAATACGCATGGCAGCTACCAGAAAGCTAGCAACCCCGAAAATTACCTTTGTGGTTCCTAATAGTTGTAAGTAAAAGAGAGCTGGGCGTACTTGTAAAAAACACGCATCTCTTAGAATTGGGGCTAAGAACCGCCTTCTACCCTCCTTGAAGTGGTCATAGAACATTACAAAGTGCATGAGAGACTGCTCTGAGAAGTTATCACAGCTACATGGGCTCAGTATATCAGGTACCCCCCACACTGGAAAGTCACCCAGGGAGTATTGTATAATGTTAAACCTGAACCTAATGAGGAGGTGATGATGGAATGGTTTACTAACAATTTTTGAATAGGGTTCTAGAGAGGGAGTAGTTAAGAGCAGAAAATTTGCTCTAACTTTTGGCTTAATTAATTCCTCCTCTTCCCTAGCCTGATTCACCCTAAACAGGAAATTTTCCTTAATCCATTTTACGTCTCCTTTAACTATGTCGTTCGGGTATTTGTAAAGATCTGGCCTGCCCATTTTATTCAACGTGTTCTTAATGTATACTAGCCAAGGAATTTTAGACACCTTGTCTAACGCCATGCAGTCCTTAAGGATGCAGTGGTTCAAAGGGATATCAATATTTAACCAGGTTTTTGCCCAATAGACCAGAGGGGCCACTTGTAGCTCATCGGTTACATAGCCTATGCCTAACTCAGAATGCAGGGAGAAAACTGGTGTTGATTGTGGGACTACTAGCAATGTTCTGAGGAAAGTATTTTCCGCAATTTGTATTTTACCTTGTGGCGAAAAGCCCCACAAGGGAGCACCATACATAGCTATGGACAAGCATTTTGTCTTATACACTTTCAAGAGAGCGTCCATTGGACGCGAGCCCAATCGCTTTGCAAAGCTCATTAGAGCTGAGGTTGATCTCTTAACTGCAAGGCTTTTTGCATTTAGTTGAGCGGCCCAAGAGCCCCCCTCTTCAAAGATAACACCCAGGTAAGTAAAAACTGGTACCCTGGTCACCCCCTCACCAGTGCAGGTAAACGTCTTTAGCTTTTGAGATTTCGTGCGCTTCCCCGCCACCATTATATGGGATTTTTTGTTGTTGATCGCCAGGTCGAGTGAGACCATGAACTCTCCAAATGCATCGAGAAGTTTCCGCAACCCTACCCGTGTGCGGGCTAAGAGCACCGCGTCATCCGCGTATAGTAATACGGGCACCAGGGAATCCACCAGGCGTGGAATATCAGGTGTTGAGTCCTCCAGATCTTTGCCCAGTGAGTTAATATAAAGGGTGAATAGGAGAGGGGCCAAAATACAGCCCTGCCTAACACCCCTTCTAGAACCGAATGGCCGAGTACAGCTGCCCTCCCGATCGGTTCTGATGGAGGCTGACAAGTCTGTGTGAAGTGACACTAAGAAGTTAACCAGCGATGGATCAATACCCAGGCTGGCCAGTATGGGCCATAACTTGGTTCGGTTGACTAAGTCAAAGGCCAAGGAGAGGTCCATGAAGGCCATGTATAGATTACCCTCCTTGGCCTTGGTGTATTTGCCGACCAGCATAAGGAGGTTTAGGCACTGGTCCATGGTTCCTCTCCTGGCCCTAAAACCATACTGCAGGTCTGAAAGGACCCCCTTCTCCTTTATGAAATCCCCCAGTCTCTGTAATATGACTCTGCCCAGAATTTTGACGGCAGAGTCAATCAATGATATCGGCCTATAACAGGCCGGATCTGTTCGGGAACCTTTCTTGTATATGGGAATGATGGTCGAAGAGGACCATGATTTGGGAAACCCAACTGTGCAGGAGGAATTAAAGACGTTGGTGAGTATTCTAGCTCACATGTCCAGGGATGTCCTATAAAGATCTGCAGGGACACCATCTGGGCCCGGGGCCTTACATTTCGTTATCTCCAAAATGGCCCTAATAACCTCGTGCTCACTGAACTGCAGGGGGACAGCAGGGACCGTGAGCCGGTGAAGACTGTCTGGTGCTAGTGACTCTTCACTGTTATATATTTTACTGAAGTGGGCAACCCAATCTTCCTCAGGGATCACACAATCCATGATAGAGTTTTCATCCTCAGAAAAATAGGAGTGGTTGATCACAGCCCAGAATTTGGAACTGTCTCTCAGGATGTTAATTGATGTGAGATTGTCCCAAGCCTCGTTTTTTATGGACTTTTTTCGGTTATTAATGGTTAATCTATAGAGCTTCCTGCACTGAATCACCCGCTCCCGATTGCTCGGCTGCTGTTTGAGGGCCTCCATAAGCCCCTTATGTGCCTTTGAGCATTCCCTATCAAACCACCTTGGGCGGGTGGTTTCAGCTCGCTTCTTCCTGAGTGTTAGATCATGGCTAACTTGCGTACAGATGTTAGTGAAAGATTTAATAATATCAGTGTCAGCTGCCGAGCTGTCTGTGCATGTTAACAGATCTGCATGAACATTTGCTTTTAGATACTGAATAAATGTGTCCGGGACCACCTTGGACCAATTTAATCTTCTACCCCGGTCCTTGGGAACGATGGGATCGCAGCAACCACCCAGACGCTCAACCTGGGTTGCGTTGTTACTCCCAATGTTTAAAGTCAGAATCAGGGGATTATGGTCACTAAAGGCGGAAACCTTGACTTCCAGGGAGGATATCGCATCAACTAGTCCCGCTGAGATAAAGATGTAATCGATAACAGTGTTTGCATTTATACCTATTAACGTCGGTGCCCTATCCTCCCCCTCGGGCCCAGCTACTTCAAACAGGTTTAGGTCGACAAGTAATTCTTCCAACTCCATTCCCTGTGGTGTGTGTTCAAGATGGGGACTGATAGCGCCCGGAGGTGCCAGTTTTTGTTTAGAAAAACAATCCCATCCACAGGGGTGTATGTTAAAATCTCCCATGAGCAAAATTTTGAATAAAGCTGTTTGATGTGACATGTAGTAAGAAAGAAAAGAGGATAAGGACCTTAAGTGTGTGTTACAAGATACCTTATCCGGTGCATTATAAAAAATTACAATTAAAATTATAGGGAGGTTGGGCCTGACCCATTCTACACACAAAATGCTATCCACTGATGATTCTATTTTCTTCATGGAACCTGCCAAATTGATAGAGGTGATTGTATACAGGCCACCTTTGGGTCTCCCTCCCAGCCCAGCGGTCGCTTTAACTGAGAAGCTACGATATCCATTTAAATAAAAATTTCCATTGGTATCCCACGTCTCCTGGAAACACATAATGTCGTGGTGAGTTACAAAATAAACCCATTTGTCATCCAAGGCTTTCCTCCTTAGCCCCGCTATATTCCAGCTAAGTACCATTGGTTTATGGCATTGATTGACTATAATGGAATTCTCCTGACCAGTCGGGTGAGTGGGTAGTTGTCAATCCACTAGATCCAGGCTAGAGGGTTTTGCAAGTGGTGAGAACCTATTACTTAGCACAACGGGTTCCACCTGAATTTCAGCTGAATGATCAGGGACATTGCGTGCGGTGGTGGCAAGCTTATCCCCCGCCCAAAGACGAGCCTGTTGTGCTTTATAGGAATAGTGTCTCACTTCCCCTACCCTTCCTATGTGTCCTAATGGTGACGGAATATGCCAGGATTGTGGTTTGGCCTGTGGATGGGGTGGAGGTGGATAGAAGTAGCCTAATGGCAGGGGTCTGATACCTGCACCATCTAGCTCAGATCCATCCCAGAGTAGTGTATTAGCCATATTGGGACTGTTAAAGTTAACAATCACACAGTCACCGGTGATACATTTCTCCCTTCGCCCCACCCAGTCCACCCTTCTGGCAGCTATAATATTTTTCCCACATCCAAACTCCCACTACTAAACTGTGTACACCATCTTCTGGTTCTGCTCAGTAGATCCTGTTCTGATTCCCTCTGGTTAATATTAAGGCGTGGGATCCCAGTTAAAATTACAACTAGGGGTGCTGCATCTGGGGGGAGATCCACTATGTTGTTCTGTCTGGCGTGCAACCCACTATTTCTTCGCTCCTTGACTAGTGGTTTGGCTGCCCTGTCCTCAGGCACAGCCCCCGAGACTAAGATCTTATGTGCCTCCCCTTGAGATGTTATGTTCCCTTTGGGTGGATTTGTGCATGTTGTATGGCCTTGGCTATTAGCCTGTGTTGGTGAGCCCATGATCACCTCCTGACTACCAATCGATTCAGGTTTTTCATGGGCCCGCTTCCCCTCAGTGTGGGACTTCAGGTCTTTTAGGCAGTTGTCAATACGTTCACATTTATGCAGGATATTTTCTACACATTGTTTCAAAGTGTCCACTATGTCCTTTGCAATATTTACCAATAATGGTTCCAAACGGGATTCAAACAGTTCTTATACCACGTCTGCCAAGTTAGCATGGAATCCCTGGGTAGCTTTAATGTCTACTTTGGGTGTAGGCAGTTTGCGGGGTTTATTTCCACGGGGTTTTGTGTTTTTTAGCGTGGAAGGTTGCTGTGTCTCCGGTGATACAGCCTTACTGTTGGTTTGGGCAGGTAACTGGCTAACCATGCAAGTGGATAGAGGGGCCACCACAATTATGTAAGGTTCAAGTGGGATGGGACGAGCCGGTTCTGGCTGTGACTGTGATTCAGATTCAACCGGGAGGTCCCTAGTTGCCGCACCAGCCTGGGCAAGTCCCAGTTCTTTCTCCGCATTAGCAATTTCGTTGTTCAAAGCCCCCACCGCAGAGGTAAGAAAGGAAATAATTGTCTCCGATTTTCGTGGGACTTTGGCTTTCTTACCTTCTCCGCCCTTTATTGCAAGTTTGCGTTTCCCCATTGCACTGGACAGAGTGACTGGCCCTGCCCTGCCTCTTCCTGCCCCGGACGGCCACAGACGGCCCGCCCTCTGCCCGGGCTCAGCCCGTCGTCGCCCACGCGCGTCCCGCGACGCGGAGGAAGTTGCTGTCCTTTAAGCGCCTCCGGGCGTGCTCCAACAGGAAGTGCGCGGTTCCAGCCCCTGAGCCCTCTGGGAGCTGTAGTCTTCCCCCGCTCTGGCCGTGCGATGCTGCGAGCACGGTCGCGGGGAAGAGCACACAGCGTCAGGGCCCCAGTGATGTTGCAGCACGATGTAGCAGAGTAGCAGAGTTTTGGCTGGTGAGTTTAGCCCCTTGCGCGTACTACTGATACTGCAGCGTCTATGCTCCTTGTTGATGCATAGTGGACCACATCAATGGAGGTGCTGTGGATCCGGGTCATCTCCAGACCTCCATTGACAACTAGTGGCATAAACACATGATCTGTGCTTGTTGAGCTGGCAGCTTCTTCATATGCAACATTGCATTCCCACTGCTTTGACTTTAAATAAAACTTGTGCCTGAAAGAAAGCTTTGCACCATAAAATGCAAATTACCCTGTAGCAATAGGTATCGAAACATATTGAATTGTAAAGAAGTGTCTGCATCTTGTATGGCATTGTAATAAAATAATGTGTTCAACAAATCGTCATTCTATAATTTTCAAATGCATTATGGACAATTGTTCAATGCTCTTGAGTTAAACCCATGATTACATATACTTTTAGTTTGATATGATTTCACACAAAACCAATTTGCATTTAGCTGTTCAAATCCTATTTTTTTCTTTTAGTTAGGAAATGTGTCTGTCCTCCCCAATGTTTGTACCATGTGGAGCAATGCATCACCCCTTATTGACATCATCAGTATACCAGTATGATCTGATTAGTAACATATTAGCTTCTAGTGATGAGCTTTTTTTCAGGTGCAGCCAGGAGTACCCTTAGCTGACAGTAGTTGTTCAACAATTTCTGTGACCATGGCTCCTCAGTTAGTCTGGCTTGCTGGTAGCACTGGAGACATTCTAATCACATATGGCTGTCACTTAAAGAGTCTAAAATTATATGATGTCCAAAAACAGTCATAAATTACTCCAGTGAACTATAAGGTCTCGAGACCTTAGTCCCTTGCGCGTGCGAACGCTCCCCGCTCCACCGAGGGAGGGGAGCGGCTAAGGTCTCGAAGTAGACTATGATATAGAATTAAATGTTGACTTTTTGCAAGAAAAATGGAGAGATAAATTGTGTTCTTCAACCTCTGTCACAGATTTTGGAAAAGTTGATGATCTGACATTTCTATTTATTTTCGCTCACTGAAGGTGGGCATTTAATCTCAGTTTTCTAATGCTTGGGTAACATATGTGGAAGCTTGTTAAAGGGTTTTTAGTCTCAACAAATATGCAAACAAGCACAGTACAGACGTGATTGGTGAGCAAACAATAGAATAAGACTGAGTTGGGAGCCTACCTCAGTTAGGTACAGATTTCAGCCCTTATTATTAGGTATCTAGTCTCTCCAGCAGTATTTGAGACCAGTGAACAACCATGTGTGGTCAGATGCTGCATGCCCTTAAGAATCATTGATGCATGCTGGACTGCCAAGCCTCCACCCTGGTTGGACACATCAGGACCCCTCAGAGAATATTAACTATATGATGGATTGTTTATCCTGCACCCACACTGATAAGCATGTCAATGGGGATCATGACAAGAACCTTCTCACTCTATGTGATTTTATTGTAAAAATTCAATAAATACACTTTTTTAATGGATTTTGGGTTTCCACTGGTACTAAAAGAGACCTAGTGCAGCACAGCTTGACGCAGACCTCTCTACACCTGCATTGTAAAGTCAAATGTTCTCATGGAATATTATCCTTCTGAGTTTTATCTTGAACCATCCAGAAAGATACCAGCTTTTTCTTCCTAAATCATACAGGAACATATTTACTTAGAACGACGATCCAGGGTTCGTATTTCAAAAACTTTGCATTTTATTTCTTTGCTCCATGGGGCACCTTTCAAAAGGTGTGCCCTGTGCAAACAAGGAAAGTGTGCCATATTCAAATGAATGCTCTGCCCTAGCACTGTTGTGATCTTGTGCTGCCCTCGGGGCAGTACATTCAAGTGAAATGCAGAGAGGCTTTGAAGCAGACCATATTAAGAGGGGAGAGAGATGCTATTGCAGGTGGGTGTAGTGACTGACTGCACCCATCTGCAAGGGGATGGCTGGGGTGCCCATGGGGCCCCCTTAGCCTTCTCCAGAGACCTGCCATCAGGGAGCACACTGACAGTGCGCCACCTTTTTGTGGCACACTGTTAGTGCGCCTCCTGACAGCTTCTTTGCATTTGTGTCTGCATCTATAATACATTACGGATGCAAAGGTAAAGAGATTCCCTTATTTGAATGGGACCATCCCCCCGTTCAAATGAGGTAGCACCCTCTTGAGTTAGTGCTAGTGCTACATGTGTGCCAGCAGTATCTATATTACAGAAGGGGCCACACAAGCATCTGCAGGCTCTTCTCTAATACCAAAGTGCCCCGGGGATGCACAAAGCAGGAGCAAATGCCTGTTGCACTACCCGGGTACTTCGGTAATACAGTCCCAGTTATATGTTCCCTCTGGTGCTCCTGTCACAATGTCATTGGTGTGTAAGACTTCAATTTGTTCATGCCCTCTTTGGATGCAAAAACAGCCACATTGACAGCAAATTAATTTTGTATATTACTTTGTGAAACAACCGTTATTTTATGTTTTGTTATGTTGTACTATGTGTTTTTCCAGACCACACGATCACCAAAGCTTCTTGCCGCAGCTGAAAAGCTTCCGAAAGTTTAAAAGCATTTTCTGGAAAGCAACATTTTGAATTCCTTTATTGATACAAACTAAGGAGGATTGAGTACCTAGTTCTATTCACGGAGAATGAATATTGAATTTTAGAAACAGAAAAGAAGGAAGGCAACCATACAGAATCTTGTGCAGGATGACTCATTTTTAAATAATCACTCAATAAGTTTTCACATGTAAATTTGTTTCATAATTCATTTTTGTCATCAGTTGAGTGCTCTTTTAGTCCCCCTAAATGTTAAAGTATTTCATGTAGTCATCATTCATAATACCATGCATTCCCATATCCCTTTCTTTTTAATTCTTTCTGAAGATGTTTCTGGTTTTAGCGTAAAAATATTTACAACTTAATAACAGAACATAAAGAAATATTAAACCAAGACCCACTATTACCATTGGCATTAATATAGCTTCGAACACACCTTTCCTTGCTGTTGAATACCAGTCCCTAATGGTGCTTAATCCTTTTCCAAAATTTTCATACAGACTTGATGTTTCCAATTCAATTCATGTAATCCGGGTTTTAAACCTGAAATGTTGTTTGCCTAATTTGCTATTTCTTCACTTTTGTCAGGTTTGTATGAACAGCAGTGTGTTAACTTAACTATTAAGCAAACTCCTCCTCTCTCTGCAAGTAGTATGTCTAAAGCAATATGGTCCTGCAAAACCATGGACCTTATAGCAAAGAATTCTGTGTTAATCCCCAGCAATGCTCCGGATGTGCTGGTAGCTATTTTGGCGGCTACTGTGAATAATTTACTACTCTTTTCATCATTTACGATGACACATACAGGTGGAATTATTGCTCCAAATATATCTCCAACAAATCCAGTTCCAGTTTCTACACTATATTTATCTGTCTATTTGCTGTTGTCAAAGTTAGTGCATCTCAGCTTGTAACAGGACACATCTTTGGGATTAACGTTCCTTCCCAATCAGCTGACAATAGTAAATAAGTGTTTTGTCCACAAATGTAGTAAACTCCTGGACTTGGATTTTCATCTTGCTGTAATATCTGCCAAGATCCTCTCATCAATCAGAATGTGTGTTCATAGCTATTTATCCATGCATGTCTTGTTCTTTTTGATGTTCTCTGTTTGTAAACACAAATCTCCCCTTTGTGCAACATGAATGGAATTTTCAACTCCAGCATTCTTAACAGCAATGTTTGTAGTCGAGATCACTTGGAAGGAACCTTTCCATCCGGGTTCAAGACAAGTCTCCCAGACATGCTTCTTGATGACTACCCAATCCCTGGGACTGAAGTTGTGGCACACTTCCTGGTGATAGTCTGGTGTGGCCGCTGATACCTGATTCTCTGCAGTGATCCAAGATTAAGCAGTCTGTAATATTCGCAAGGCATTTGCAGGTATAGCTGGTAATCTCATTCCCCTGCCCATCAGGATTTCATGTGGTAATAGTCCTGTTTTCCTGTCTGGGGTACTTTGGATGCTTATTAACACCAATTGTAAAGTGTCTGGCCACTTTATTGAGGTTGAAGCACACACCTTTGCTAACTTAGACTTGATGGTACCATTCATCAGTCCACTATACCTTATGCTTCTGGCCTGTAACTGCAATGTAATGTTTGCTCAATCTGTAATGGTGTACAAATCATCAGTATCAAATACTTGCTGAATTGTACTCCTCTATCTATGCCATCCCTTGGGGTCAGTTCCCACAACAACTTAACTACAGTCAGATTGTCATTTCTTTTCATTCTGTACGCTTCCATCCATCTTGAGAAAATACAAACAATCACCAGGATATATCTCAACCCAGTATGTACTTTTAAGGAGGCACTCACCTGAAATTTCCAGGTTGTTCCTTTGGGGAGACGTGAAATCCCAACACCCCCAAAATTCTACTCTTGCAACAGCAAGAGAATCAAACACTGTGCCCGAGGAGAATTCTAGTGGAAGGGGAATGGGAGGAAAAAGAGGGAGAGAGAATGCTGCACTCTTTGGGGGGTGATTTACCTCCAAAAACGCTGGATTTGGGACACAATCGAACCAATGCACTTCTGCTAGTCTGAATTTTATAACACACAATGAAGTATTTCATAGTAAACGTATTGGCTGTATATCGTCATCTACCATTGCAATGGTCAGGCATTTAGCATAATAATCATAATAATCAAACAACAATTACTTTGTACTGAACATCTCTAGATAAATATATATATATATATATATATATATATGTGTAAATATGCTTATTCACATATCTATGTATGGATACTTACTATGATCCAATGATCTCTTCACAAAATGCTTATGTCCAATTATCAAGTCTCTTAACAGCATAAAAGATGCTGCTATTGTATAGTCACTTTTCATCAGGAGTTCAATATTCAAGCTTGTTTTTAAATAAATAAATATGGAAAAAAAGGGAAAAAGAAATATACCTTCATTGTTTGAAAATCGAGGTCCACAATGTGCGGGTGCTGAGCAAATACCTTATTTCAATTTGTTTTGTTTTTCTCTCCATTCAAGTAGAGGAAGATTTCAGAGAGCAGCGGCAGGGAAACAGGGAGACGCCCAGAGTGTTGCTAGGAGTGAAGACTGAAGGTCAGAAGCAGCGCCATTAGGTAAAAAGAATGAAGCCGCAGACTGTAACTTGAGAAGTTCCTAAGGGGCGAGATGAAAATTAATTTTCGCTTGCTCTTGAATGTCTAAAAGATGTTGTAACCGATCTGTTACTGCAGGAATTAAGGAAGTGTCAATGGAAATTAGTAGTGCTTTATTATTATATCAAAAAATAAAAAGTAGTACTATGTGTTGCTACAGGAGTGCTATTGTTGTAAATAAATTCAGCTAAGGGTAGAGCGTTATTCCATTCACTAGTTATTGTAGCAAGAAGACAGCAAAGGGTTTGCTCTAATGCTTGATTAGTCCTTTCTTTTTGACCATCTATTTCAGGATGGAAGGCAGATGATAATTCCACTTCCATTCCTTATTTTTTACATAAAGACTTCAAGAATTTTGATGTGAGGGTGGGGGGACGGTAACTTGGAAAGTTCCAAAGGGGCGAGACCGGGATCAGAAGATCGTGAAGCTGGAACCCAGGTAAGCAGAATACATGCAACATTTGTTGTTCTCTTTTATACTGTTTTGGCCTGAAGGAAAACAACAGGTGCTTGGTGTGTCTTTATTGTTCACAGGCCTAAATGTCAACCAGCATGAGTCACATGTGTGATGAGTCATCTTGCTGCAAAAACGTTTTACCGGCAAAATGTACATAACTGAACAAAGATAGAACAGAAACTCTGTTCATCTAATTATGCTTATTCAAGCTATGGTTTATATATAATTATTATGTTTAATAAAGTAGAATAAACCATCTCCTTTTTCGCCAAAAAGATAAATGATCTCATGTCAAAGTACAATTACGTATCCTTGCGCATAGTATTAGCACTCTTTAAGATCTGATTGCTGACATGTACAGGCATTACAATAAAGTTCATCTGCATCCTGCTGAAAGACCACCTAATCTCCTTATGCGTGTCAATATGACGTGTTTTTTCGTGTTGTGTTTCCCTGCATTCAGTTGCTGACATATTGCACACCTGTGACAGATCTCTTCTGCAAACATTTTGAACCTGAGGTTGTGCCAACTCTGTCTGAATAGTCTCACCATGGCATCTCTCCCCCAGTGTGTGTACCCGTGATAATATAGTGTCATTGGAAACAATAAGCTATCGGGCAACACTGGCCTTCTGTCGGCTGACATCCAAATGTCATTGGCATCCTTTTTACATCCTCCTCTTACACATCCATTCAGTTCATCCCACATGTCAGTGACTTTCATCAACATGGCAAAAGAACTCTCTTCCTCTGATTCACATGTGAAAGCTCCATTAAAAGTATAAGACAACACTGTTCAAAATCTTGCTACTGAGTCACCGTATTGGATGCCCATTTTAACATATCTGCTTTTGTTTTGGTGACCGGGACATTTAACTACAGCAATTACTTCTGGCAACTGCAATGCCTCCAATAAGTTCTTGACATGGATTCTATTCATTGTTTGCATTCCCGAGGAAGCAAGAAAAACATGCTGTGACCATAGCTGCCCAAAATTATGGACTACATCCAACCCGTATTGAGTGTCAGTGAATATGGTGAATATGGTAACTCATATTTTGGCAGTTAACCTGCAGGTTCTAGTAAGGGTAATTAATTTAGCAACTTGATGCTTCTATTTTATCTTTTATAGTGCACACAGCCTATTCTGCTCTCAGTATGCCATTGTTTCTCCTAGGCACCAACCATCCACAGACAACACATCGTCCAGCTCAATTAGTAATACAATACAAAAGCACAGGTGCACCACATAGCAGATTCCGCAGCTATATCCAAAACTTGTTAAAATGATCACAGGAAATGGCGTCCAATATTTTTATTCTTTTTTATTCCAATGCGTAAGAAAGAACAGCCGATGCGCTTCGTCCCTCTTGGGACTTCTTCAGGGCAGAATAATGTGTGTACGTATACGTACTGGAGGGAGCGAAGACGTGTGTGAAAGGAGGCTTTTCGGGCCGTGAATTATTTTTTCGCTGACTTGGAGGAAATATACGTGTTTGAAGGTTGTACTCGACCGTTCGGAAATACATCCATTGGGACATACGGGGAACTCTTACACCTGATTTGTTGCTCAGGTCCTATCTCCTTCTCGCTCTGTTTCCCGACCAAGATTGTAATCTTTCAAATCTTATATGCTGACAATTCAATGAAGGATCTTTTTCACTCCAGCATATATACCCATGCTGCATATGGACCTTCGGGTGCAAATCTGCATCTACTTCCACTTCATTGCCCCCACACAATCTGTCGATTTATTTTAGAAGACACACATTATTCTGCCCTGAAGAAGTCCCAAGAGGGACGAAACGCGTCGGCTGTTCTTTCTTACGCATTGGAATAAAAAAGATTAAAAATATTGGATGCCATTTCCTGTGATCATTTTAACAAGTTTTGGATACAGCTGTGGAATCTGCTATGTGGTGCACCTGTGCATTTGTATTGTATTGTATTAAGTTATTTTTTTTGAACTAGCACTGTGATGGTGGGTGCGTATCGGTGTGCACACAAATCCCGTTGTTCAAATTGAAGGGAAAATTACTATTTGGTTATTTGGGTTAGGTGCTTTTCTTATGAAGGATCCACTATCATTTGTGTTCTAAAATTGTCCAGCTCAATTAGTAGTTCATCCTTAATATCGGGACAGGGTTTGATGCATAGTTCCATGACATCTGGGCAAACATGGTCATATTCATCATATTTTTCATTATTTCATTTACACGCGATAATGTTGAAGGGTTTAAAGCTGTACAATGTTTTAATGTGATATTGTCTGTGTATAAAATACTCTGCTCATAATCAGTCAATCTGTTATGAGTCTTGTTTTGTGTTTTAGTTCTTGTTATCAGTAGCTCCACAGAAAGGTGGACCATCGCAGTTAAAGAGTATCCCATCACTATGTTCTTACTCTTTTCCAAATTAGTACTTCCCATGGCTATCGCTTTTAGGCAACCAGGAAGACCGGCCGCTACAGGCTCAAGTGTAGTAGAAAAATAGGCTATAGGCTTTCGAGCTCCTCCATGCATTTGTGTCAAAACTGAGAGGGCATACCCATCTGTCTTGCTACAAAATAAAGTTAATAATTTCACATAATCAGGCCTTCCTAGGACCAGGGCATGACACCATTTTTATTTCAGTTCGAGGAATGCTTTTGTACATTTGTTGTCCCATGAAATTGGATCTGACACATCTGTGTGTTTCAAACTCTGTAGAGGGTTTGTCAATAATGAAACGTTTGGTATCTACTGCCTACAGTAGCCAATCATTCCTAAGAACATTCTGGCTTTGTTTTGAGTTGATTTATCTGTAGGATGGCTTCTACCTTTTCTGGAGACACCTTTCTAGCTCCCTTCACAATAATGCGTCCCAGATATAGTACTTCTTTTTGATAGTATTGCAGTTTACCTGGAGACACTTTGTGTCCATTCTCAGCCAGGTGATTCAAGGTGTCAAGTTTACATGCATCATGTGTCTCTGATGCCACAAGAAGCTCATCTATATACAGAACAAGGGCAGAATTACAGGGCATCTGTAGAGTTTCTAGATTTCCTTTCAGGATCTGGTTAAAAGTGGGCAGACTCTCTTTATACCCTTGTGGGACAAGACACCATGTTAATACCTTCTGTTGGAACACAAAGGAGAACATATACTCTATTTCTTCATGCAAAGAGACTAAGAAAGCTTAGCATAAATCAATGACAGTAAATCATTCTGCAGCACATGGTATTTGAAACAATACAGTGGCTGGATGTAGTACCACGGGACTACATGGCACCACTATCTCACTCACCTTTCCTAAATATTGAACTATCCTGTATTTACCATTGGACTTCTGTAAGCCCATAATAGGGGAATTACATGGACCATCAATTCTTTCCTTCAAAATCCCTTTCTGTAATATATCCTCTATCTCTGTTTTTATTCCTGAAATGCTTTCAGGAGTCAAATAATATGGTCGCATTCTGGGATAGACAGCATTTGGCTTCACATTTATTTGGACCAGTGCTACACCTTTGATGAGCCCAATATGGTTTCCTGTGAAATTCATACTTCTGTATTCAGGGTTTCTCTTATCTCCTCAGGTATTACATCAATGGTTTATAAAAAGTACATTTTATGCATAGCCTAGACTTACAAACAAATGAGACTAAGTCTTTTATTTTAATTGCAGGCCGGAAAGTGAAGAACCTTCCCACCTTTTTTATTTCTGAATGCAAAGTGGTCCAGAAGGAGCTGTTCTCATATTTAGGGGTGACTTTTGATTATAGATCATCATGGACTAAGATGGTGGCGAAAAGAGGGATCATGCTGGAAAAGAGACTAATGCTATCCACTCGTTTTCCAAAAAGCTGGGTACAAAACATCTAGAAATCGCAAAAAGGGTTTATGGGGCTAAATCTAGCATAGTAGCTTCCTATTGAGGTGGATTCGGGGGACGCTAATGTTAAGGTGATACAAACAATAGATGACTCCTTTTGGAAATCAATGATGAGCCTACCTATTAGTTGATCTAATTTTAATTTACATCATGAGTTGAATATTCCCTATATCCCTGATCAGATCAATGTATCACCTATTCTCCTTTGGCACTCAATATCGAGAAGGGATACTGTGATGCTCACCCAACAATTTAACGTGGATTGTTATCACTAGAACATACACAGAGCATACAGTGGTTAGCGTACATTAAAAATACACTTCACTCCTTAGCTTTAGGGAGTCTGTATGAAACCCCAGGAAAATGTGTGCCTAGTTAGAAAAAAGTAAGAAAAGCCTCCTTTTTAAAATTTGTGAATGAGGCGAGAATCACTGACCAGCACAGTTAACCTACATTGCAAGGCGAGGGGGTACCATCCTATTTAGACTTTGTAACAAACCTTTGTCACAGATTCATTTTGTTAAGGTTTTGCCTCAACATTATTACGTGCATGCTGAGCTTTCCTGCTGGCACATATTCCATCAATGATCCCTCACGTTGCCCATGTGATGGTTCCTCACTCAAACCAATTTGCACATTTTCTTTTTTTGTTAACTTTATTGTGATCATTGAGAGACGTTTTTAATTCCAATTATGCATAAGCTTCATTTTAGGCAATGTCTCCTATTCCTATACTTTTTACGAATGTTGCCCGACCCTTTAACCTGCTTTTTTTGCCTCCTTTCTATGTTTTCAATTGAAAACGAAGAAACTGTACGTTTTTTTAGATTAATTGGTTTTTAATTGGTTCTTTTCTTTTTAACTGTTTTTTAACTTTTAACAATTTCTTCATAGCTTATTTTTGTGATATATATATTAACTTTTATGATTAATATTGTATTAATCGAATAAACTAATTGAATTGAATCGGTTAAGAATGGGAACATCCTTACTTCAGCTTGTTGTTCAATTAATTTAAAATCAATATCCTCATCATGAGTGTGGAACACAACACCATCTGGTGTATAATAAATAGTGCAATTTAAACTGCACAGGAGTTCTCTTCCCAACAAATTCACAGGACTGGTGTTGCACACAACAAATTGGTGCTTTTCTCTAAATGTATCTATTGTTGCTGGAACATTCTCTGATATTGGATCCAGTATCTGTTTATTTGTAACCCCAACTACTTGGATAATTTTCCATGAAGAAGTTAAGTCTGGGATTTCCACTGTTCTCACAGTAGAAAGGGAAGCTCATGTATTGATGAAGAACTATACGGGGTGGCTATACCCTCAGAATCTACATATAGGCCACTTTGGTCTACCTGTAAGACTGCACCAAGTACGCAATCTTCCTCCCCTCTCATGCACCATCATTGGGAATTACCAGAACCATAGCCATCGGTTTCAAATAAAGAGAATTGTTGCAGAGAGTTCTGGCTTGGATATTGAAATTGCTGTGCTGCATTCTGAAATTGAGACAAGATATTTTGAAATAGGTTTGTTTTTATGTTTGGCTTTTGGTTTAAATTTAGTCTTGGATTTCCCATCTGTGTAGGCACAGGAGCAATGATTAGGGCCTGTCTCTACCTTGGCATTTGCATCTGTTGCATAGGCAGTTTTGGACCCTGCACCCCTGGCTGTGTTTGCATATTTTCTCCAGCATTTTCAGGATTAAATTGATATTCTCGCTTACAATGTTGAATTCTGTGACAAGTGAGAATCAGTAATATTTTTCATTGCAGCCATGTTTGATCTCGATCCCGTATTTACACCTCTACATCTATCCTTTGACATATTAATTTCACCTTGGTTTCCCTGAAGCCCAGGTGGTGGAGTACTAACTGATTGAATGTTTTCTTGATTTCCTACATAAGGAGGATTTTGAAATCCTTTCTGAGCTAGCTTAGTCTTGGCCAACATGAACTTTTCTCTAATCTTTTACTGCTTCCTGTCCAATTAATCACTACAATGTTTTGCCCCTCGCAGTATCTCGTCAAGAAATTCATTTTACCAACAGATCACACTTTTTTTTATGTATGCACAGGTCTCAGGGTTTAGTCCTAAAACAAACTGGGTTAAAAAAATACCCATGTCCCTTTTCTCAGGATACTTGTGTCTACTGTGCTGCTGAAATACCTGCAATAATATCTCAAAATACTCATTTGTCGAGGCCGGAGTCTCAGTTCCGCACCGCTGCCACCAAATGCGAGGCCCGGAACTCCTCACTCAACGTTAGGCCAAGTAATGACACCGTTTGAGATAGCCCTGTTCACCTTCTTGGTAGCTTGGCACGAGCAGCAAGGTCTATCTCCAAAGGCAGAAGTGTACAGATGGGCAACCACACTCACAGCAACCCACTGGTGACACCAGAAATGGATTACACACAATTTTGATAAAACATGTTTAAACTTCATATAAAAAGAGATACGATCAGACCACATGATACAAAGGCCAACAAATAATAAAGTGTAATATTCGTTCCTGCTGGTTGATAGGTTCAAATCTCAACCACCGCTTTCCAAATGCTATGCTGGTCGTAATGCTAGAATTACAAATATTACAATGGACAAACAATAGTGCACTGCCTAACAATACAATCCTGTGCTTGGCAAAGGAGAAATAATACAATGCGTAACGATTCACCCCTGTACCTTGCAATGGGAGAAATAATGCAATGTGCACTGCTACAAACATGTACTTTCCAATTAAGGAATAATGCAATGCGTAGCTACAATCATGTACTTTGCAATGAAGGAATAATGCAATGCGGGTCACTACAATCCTGTACTTTGCAATGGAGAAATACTGCAATGCGTAGCGCTACAATCGTGTACTTTGTTATGCAGAAATAATGTCAGGCCTCATAAGACAGTCCGGCAGTTTGTTAGCAGCAATATTGGCAATGTGTATCACGACAATCAGCCTCTTTGATAGCAGTTGCCCCCCCACACATATCAACAATGACATAAAGTACAGCTTCTCACTCTGGCCTCCCTAAGGCCACTCCTTTGGTCAGTATGGGCCCGAATCGGAGCCGAAGCAAAGGCTCACATTGCCACAAGGAATGAGAGGCCGAGAGAGTGTCCCTGCTAGCTTGCACCCCGCCCAGGTGGTGATCGACATTACCTCAGTGCGCAACCCCACTCTCCTCTCCTCCTTCAGAGAACTGGGCCTTCCATGCAGAACTTTCACAATGGGCCTTAGCGGTTCAGCCTGGCAGCACAGCTCCTCCGGGCCTGCCGTTCCGGGCCGCGACTTGTAGAAAGGTCTCAGGTGGCCCCAGGGCACAGGTACCCCACGCCTCTGAGATTACTTTACTCCAGGTGCACGGTTACCACAGCACCATCTGGGCCTCCTCTGGCATGAAGGCACACACACAACGCTGATTGGATTTCACATCGCCTCAGAGTGCACGTTCACCTGGCACTCCTTCTTGCGGTCTCAGTTGGCACCAAGACTTGCACACTGCGCTGCAGACTCACTGTCTTCCGGTGCACACTATGATCAACCGATCACCTCCACAGTGCCAGGTTGCACCAAAGCACACACACTGCTTCACTGAGACTTACTCTAACTCTGGTGCCCTGATATCTAGGCACTCTTTACCAATGCCCTCGGCCACACCACGACACACTCACCGTGTCTGAGCCTCACTTCTTCTCCGGTGTACTCAATGACCAGGTGCTCTTCACCAATGCCTCCGGTGCACCCCGACATGCATCCTGCAAGTCTGAGACTCACTCTACTTCCGATGCACACGTTGACCAGGCACTCCTCACCAATGCCTCCTGTGCTATGTATTTTTTCTAAAACATCAGTTACTTTAGATATTTAAGAGCACCTTTAAGGTTGAGCAGCTAGATCGTCATTATGCCAGTTGAGAACTAGTGTTTTCCTCCAAATAGAATCCGACTAAGTGGTGGTGATTATACTTACTGTGTATTTATGAGCTCGTGATATATGGGTGATAACACTACCTCCATCAGTGTGTAAAGACCATGTTTGCTGGATGTTCCACTGGACAAGCGCAATAGGTTTTGTGATGATGAAAAGATGGCTATACATTTGACGATGTTGTTTCTATGGGCGAAAATAAACGGTTGTTTTATTGATCTTTCAGAGCAGTTTTCGGTAGACGACCAATCGATATTAAATACAGACTACTCTTATAGCCTAGATCTAGGATCTCTTGAATACAGGTACTCACTATTCATCAATGATGTACATAGCATGTTATTTTGTATTTGGTCAGTACTATATAATATGAGAATCTATGTGCTATGCATTATGTCACACCTCAGAATTTTAATAATTGACGCAAAGGCAATACATTAATTGCTAACATATAAGCATATTCTTAAGCACAAGGTACGACCTTTAAGTCAAAAAATCATATTGACTGTATCCCCCCCATAGTCTATCTATAATTTGTGAGAATTGTTTATGGCAGACATTTATTGATATTTTTGTATTGTTATAGGATCTTGCCCCTGACGAAGGGAATCTTAATTCCTGAAATGCATTGGGCGGCGCTTCACCACAGTTTGTTGATCTAAGGATTAGATTGAACTACAACAAGTGACGTGTGTTATGATTTATGTATATAGGAACAGGATTATTGTTAATAGTATCTTAATATGATGTTGAATGTACAGAGATACATATATTGCTAAAGGGTAAAACTGTAATGTTAGCATACAGTGCATAACAAAAAGAAGAACATGGATATTGAATAAGGTTTTTTTCTTTTGAAAAGTACTAAAAAATAATATGAATGTATAAATAAGAGTTTGTGTATTCATTTTGAAGTTTTTGAACACTACTATTGAAGATAATTTTTCAGGGAACAGTGCACACTGCGTGTAGACCGCTGTCGACCTCCTTTACTTTGTTTTTATGTTTGGCATTTGGTTTAAATTTAGTCTTGGATTTCCCATCTGTGTAGGCACAGGAGCAATGATTAGGGCCTGTCCCTACCTTGGCATTTGCATCTGTTGCATAGGCAGTTTTGGACCCTGCACCCCTGGCTGTGTTTGCATATTTTCTCCAGCATTTTCAGGATTACATTGTTATTCTCGCTTACAATGTTGAATTCTGTGACAAGTGACAAGCAGTAATCTTTTTCATTGCAGCCATGTCTGATCTCGATCCCGTATTTACACCTCTACCTCTATCCTTTGACATATTCATTTCACCTTGGTTTCCCTGAAGCCCAGGTGGTAGAGTACTAACTGATTGAATGTTTTCTTGATTTCCTACATAAGGAGGATTTTGAAATCCTTTCTGAGCTAGCTTAGTCTTGCCCAACATGAACTTTTCTTTAATCTTTTACTGCTTCCTGTCCAATTCATCAATACAATGTTTTGCCCCTCGCAGTATCTTGTCAAGAAATTCATTTTGCCAACAGATCACACTTTGTTTTATGTATGCACAGGTCTCAGGGTTTAGTCCTAAAACAAACTGGGTTACAAAAATACCCATGTCCCTTTTCTCAGGATACTTGTGTCTACTGTGCTGCAGAAATACCTGCAATAATCTCTCAAAATACGCATTTGTCGAGGCCGGAGTCTTAGTTCCGCACCGCTGTCACCAAATGCGAGGCCCGGAACTCCTCACTCAACGTTAGGACAAGTAAGGACACCGTTTGAGATAGACCTGCTCACCCTCTTGGTAGCTTGGCACGAGCAGCAAGGTCTATCTCCAAATGCACAAGTGTACAGATGGGCAACCACACTCACAGCAACCCACTGGTGACACCAGATATGGACTAGACACAATTTCGATAAAACGAGTATAAACTTCATATAAAAAGAGGTACGATCAGACCACATGACACAAAAGCCAACAAATAATAAAGGGTAATATTCGTTCTCGCTGGTGGATAGGTTCAAATCCCAACCACCGCTTTCCAAATGCTATGCTGGCCGTAATGCTAGAATCACAAACGTTGCAATGGACAAACAATAGTGCACTGCCTAACAATACAATCCTGTGCTTGGAAAAGGAGAAATAATACAATGCGTAACTATACACCCCTGTATCTTGCAATGGGAGAAATAATGCAATGTGCACTGCTACAATCATGTACTTTTCAATTAAGGAATAATGCAATGCGTAGCTACAATCATGTACTTTGCAAAGAAGGAATAATGCAATGAAGGCCACTACAATCCTGTACTTTGCAATGGAGAAATACTGCAATGCGTAGCGCTACAATTGTGTACTTTGTTTTGCAGAAATAATGTCAGGCCTCATAAGACAGTCCGGCTATCGTTCGTTAGCAGCAATATTGGCAATGTGTATTACGACAATCAACCTCTTCGATAGCAGTTGCCCCCACACACATATCAACAATGACATAAAGTACAGCTTCTCACTCTGGCCCCTGTAAGGCCACTTCTTTGGTCAGTACGGGCCCCAATCGGAGCCGAAGCAAAGGCTCATGTTGCCACAAGGAATGAGAGGCCGAGAGAGTGTCCCTCCTAGCCCGCACCCCGCCCAGGCGGTGATCGACATTACCTCGGTGCGCAACCCCATTCTCCTCTCCTCCTTCAGAGAACTGGGCCTTCCATGCAGAACTTTCACAATAGGCCTCAGCGGTTCAGCCTGGCAGCACAGCTCCTCCGGGGCTGCCGGTCCGGGCCGCGACTGTTAGGAAGGTCTCAGGCGGCCGCAGAGCACAGATACCCCACGCCTCTGAGATTACTTTACTCCAGGTGCACGGTCACCACAGCACCCTCTGGGTCTCCTCTGGCCTGAAGGCACACACACAATGCTGATGGGATTTCACATCGCCTCAGAGTGCACGTTCACCTGGCACTCCTTCTTGCGGTCTCAGTTGGCACCAAGACTTGCACACTGCGTGCAGACTCACTGTCTTCCGGTGCACACTGTGATCACATCCACAGTGCCAGGTTGCACCAAAGCACGCACACTGCTTCACTGAGACTTACTCCAACTCTGGTGCCCTGATATCCAGGCATTCTTTACCAACGCCCTCGGCCACACCATGACACACTCACCGTGTCTGAGCCTCACTTCTTCTCAGGTGTACTCAATGACCAGGTGCTCTTCACCAATGCCTCCAGTGCACCCCGACATGCATCCTGCACGTCTGAGACTCACTTTACTTCCGATGCACACGTTGACCAGGCACTCCTCACCAATGCCTCCTCTGCACCATGACATGCACTCTGTGCGTCCGAGACTCCCTTCACCTCCGATGTGGAGGAGTGTGGCTCAATGGTTACAGCCAGAAACCGGTCCCCGGGAGCTTGTTTCCTTCCCAGTGTAAGAATTGGCTTTTGTAGTTTGGTTTGCCCTGTTTGCCCTGTTCCCATCATGCACTGGGACAGGAACAGACTAATTTGCATTCAGCCAGGTTCTGAAACTGGGATGGTGCAGTGAGCTAAAAAACGGTGTTGGATCTAGCCCTGATCTCTTGACTGGGTGAGAGCTTTCTGCTTAATTCAGAGACTCTGTCCCTCACCACCCCTTGTTGTAAATATCAATGGTTACAGCGGCAGAACCTGATGCAGAGTTCTGGCCAGGGCAATGTAAAAATCATGGCATAATATCGAAAAAATTGGTGGGAGAAAGTGCACAAAGGAACCACAAAACCAATTAATTATAAAAAACTATGTTTCATTTAATAGATATATAAATGTTCATATTAAAAACAATCAATAAAAAAAACATAAGTTCAAACCAATTAGAGAAAAAGCAAATATACAATTTTTATACAGTACATAAAAGAATATATATAAAAAAGTTCTTTAACAGTGGCAATCAATATTGTTCGACGCGCTTTTCGGCGTTGTGGGAAACGCCTTCTTCAGAAGACACAAATTCTATCTGTAAAACATAGTTTATTCACAATTAATCAAAACACATAAGTGACCATTTTATTCAAAAGTTGCATTCTAATTTACGCCAATATCTGAAAACCAAAAGATAAAAACAGAGACATTTCCTCCCTACTTGTATAGCCAAATGAATACAGCTAAACAAGGTACAGACTAATATTCCTATATTTGAGCAGTTGTAATTGAAAGAAGGATAATTCCTACAGAGCAAAAGGGTTGATATGAGCTGTAGGATTACTCACTTTTTTCTAAAAAACATGATGAATGAACCCTCACAATTAGTAAAAAAATTACTGTCGTCATTCGTGTCTTGATCTCAGGGTATACCTCTTATGTCAGTCTCTACCCAAAATTTAACGATTATGCACAGTCTACTTGGATAGATAGATATATATGCATAGAATAGCAGGTAGCAAGCCTATCTAGCTGACAACTGTTACTGTTGTTTATTCTTTTATATGATACCTAGTATGTTTTCAGATATGTATACATAGTTATAAGTATCAGGTAATACTTATTACTAACACTCGATTGCGGGAAATTTGGTAATAAAAGGCCTAAGTGGTTATTCGACCTGAACTTTATTGACTATGGGGCACTTACCTAATTACAGATCATTGGGAGGACGGTGTATCAAAGACAGTGCTTTCTTTCTCTTTTTATGTCTATGTTCTTTGGTTTAGGTCTAGAATAGGGTATTGCAATAAGGAAAAAAGAGAATAAGAACTATCAGTAATGATTGCCGTAATGCATGTGAAATTCATAAAAGCATTAACTTCAAATGAATTGCGTTATTAATAAAGGGTCGTAACATAAGATTGCCCTAAATTTGCAAAGCACACATATTATGCTGGACGATCTGGTACTCGCATATAAGCGCTATTAAAGGTTAGGATCCCATGATTCTTTCACTAAGTGGTTGCTGTTCAGTGGGGGGTTCCTAAATGGGGGGCGTATATTCATTACAATATAAAACATTTTATTGGCCTGTGCTTACCGTGGCACATTATCGCTAGTTGCTCGCAATAGGGTAACACCGTCTAGATAGATCGTTGCTATATCCCTTTATCCATTTAACCGACCTTCATATAGATTATCGTCAAAACTTGGATCTAAATATGAAACGCAAATAATAGAGATATTTTAGAAAAAAAGGGGGGGAGGGGCAACATTCTTGATACTATGTCTTAAATCTGTTATTTTTATTAAACGGACTCAGTGATTTCTAGTACAAATGGGTATCTTAATCGATAGGGCAACAGAATATTTTGTTACTTCTCTAACGATACTCTATTTCTTTTATAAGGCGGGCTTAGTGACTATTCGTACAACTAAGTATCCTTACCGATAGGTCAGCTGATTGGTGTATTACTTCTGTACAGGAACGACAAAAATTGTTGACGTCCTGGAACTGCGATCGTTTACGTGTCCACTCAAGGAGGACTTCTAATTTTACGTAGAGATGCTGAATACAAAAAATAAAATAACAAAATGTATAAAAGTCAGTGACATGGACTTCGGTAAGAACATTTATTTATTTCGGTCAGACATTGAATAACGTAACGTCAGCCGAATCACCTTACCAAAGGCAGAGATGTTTGCTGCTAACGTTCTCGTCTGGGCAATGCAGCTGATAGATTGCCGACGTCTCGTAGCCGTGGGAAAGAATATTGCCACGCCGAGCTTCCAATTCTGGTTCAGAGGGTAGAAAAAATAAACCCGTCATAGTTCTGGATAACTTATGGTTATCCGGTACTTTACAGACTAAAGAGAGTGGCCTAGTGAGAGGCAGCGTTCTTACCGAGAAGGGGATTCCCGTCCTGTTTGTATCAACCCGTGGGCACCGCAAAAGATGGCTGCTGGCGTCCCGCAGCCGTTGGAAAAGATATGTAACCTAGCGTGCGAGAGAACGTCTCCTTATATATGAACCACTCGGTTCACCTTGTGGATGACGCATATTCTGTATAGTCCCGCCTATTGTTAAAGGGAAATGCCACTCAGTTAATTTCAAGGGCTAGATAACAGGCGATAGAGCGTACGCGAGGAATATTTAAATGTACCGGTATGTGGTATTAAGGATATCATATATAGATGTAGCACGCAATCCATATTATCATGAGATATGATATGGCATAAATAATCTCAGTCGGAGAAGATCCATAAAAAGGTCCAATAAGTAATATGTAATCTCCATCAGAGGAGGTCTGTGTATACAGAATTGACTGCAATGATATCGATGGATCTGTAGTATATGGATGAGGCTACCCGTGTGTTTATAATAATACTGATAACGAGGAAAAGTAAGGTGTAAAAAGGTACCGATAGCTGTAGAAAAAAACCAATTTATGGAATTAACTTGGCCAAAGAGAAATCAAATTGAGACTAATACGTATATAGTCGTATGTATAGTTAATGAAAAATATAATCTCCTAATTAAGGTTATTTATTTAGGGTGATAGTCGGTCGTGATGACTTTCGCATGGGTAGTCAAAGTTTAATCTCACAACGAATGTATCGTATTCTCGATTATCATAGGTGTTAGTGGAAGATGATCAATCCAATGTCAAGTCGAGAAGGCGACTTACCAATGGAATGCACAAAACAGCCGGAGGTACATTCTTAATAATTCTCATATAGCAACTACTTTCGCCGTTAAGGTAAATAGTTAGAGGCAGTAACTATTTTTAAATATTCCCTGTGAGTCTGTTTAAATGACCTTGTCCTAAATAAAGAACAGATATGTTGTTAAGAATAGTCAAAAGCAGTAACTAGTCCCTGTAAGTCTGACTAATAAATCCTATCCTGGGCAAGGTCCAAATGTATAAACAAATTCTGCGAGTAGCTATTATATAGCATTCTCCCAGGGAATTTCGCTGTTAAGTCCCCTTTTAAATGTATCCAAAACAAAAACCCAGTATACCTCTCTTTTTTTCCTGATGGCGCATCCACCTTTGTTGTTTGATGTCTTTATTTACTCTAGGATGCGCCAATGAAATTCATCTAATTTGTGGTTCTTGTCGAGAAAATGTTTTACTAGGGGTGCAGTTAGTTTCTTTGTCTTTATCGCTGATCTGTGTTCAGTTAGACGTGTTTGAATGGATCTGCAGGTTTCGCCAACGTAGCCTAAGCCACACGGGCAGCTGATAAAATAAACCACATTTGTGGTTTTACAGTTCCATAATTCTTTTGCTTTGGCCGCAAAGCCGTTGTGGCTAAATTCTTCGCCACCTAGGATATTTTTACATGATTTGCAAGAGGAACATGGAACTGTTCCTCGTACAGGGAGGTTGGTAACTAAGTATCATTGCACATGGTTGGCATTAGGATATTTAGCATTAATTAATTAATTAATTATGTGCTTATATAGCGCAGGAATCACTCCCGAAGGGGTACCTCCGCGCTTCGACCGCTGCGAAACCCTTCCTGGCTTCCCTGAGAGATGGTCCCTTAATGGGTATCTCCAGGGTGAGACCAGGCATCCCCGGCGGTCTGGTGGGGCCGTTAGTGAAGATGAGGCAAGCTAGTGCCCAGAGTTGCCGAGTGTGATCGCTGATCAGAGTGGGCACCGAGGCGAGAGAATTATCGAGTCCGCTGACCCTGGTCCAGAAACCCTAGAGTGAACAATCTTGTCTTTTAGATTTCTGTTCCTCCTGTGGGCAAATAGAGGTTTTGGCAATACAGAATTCGAGGTTGGATTGCAGTTAAGAATGTGCCAATTAGCATTGATAATCTGTCTTATACGTTCATTCATTGTGGAATGGGTAGTCACACACACAAGTTGGTCTTTCGCTGGTTGTTCCTTAGGGGCTAGTGGGGCATCGCGATCAAAAAAACGTGCTCGTTTATAAGAGTTTCTTATGAGCCTATGTGGGTACCCACGATCTAGGAACTTCTTGCGCATAATTGCTGCTTGTTTATCGTAGTCCGATAAATTGGTGCAATTCCTGGGGACTCTTAAAATTGAGAGAAGGGGATACTCTCACGCTGGCTTTTAGGGTGGAAACTGCTGAAATGTAATAGTGTGTTGCGTGCTGTTGATTTAACAAATAGATCCACCTCTAATTTTTTGTTATTTACTCGAATTAACAAATCTAGAAACTCTACTTGATTCTCGCTATATTGTGCTGTGAACTTGAGATTATCATCAGTCAAGTTGATCCATTCAAGGAACTCGAGAAGGGAGTCTTTCCCATTGGTCCAGATAAAAAAGATGTCGTCTATATATCTGGACCAATGGGAAATTGATTCGGAAAAGGGTGCTACTTCATTATCTATAAATTTCTCCTCAAAACGGGACATATAGATATTGGCTACTGAAGGGGCAACCTATGCCCCCATACTGACTCCCCTGAGTTGACGGTATAGGTCCTCTCCAAATTCAAAGACGTTCTCAGTTAAAACAATGAATAGTCAGTCGATGAGAAATTTCTTGGGGCACACTATTTTATATTTATCTATAAACCAATCGGTTGCTCTAATAGCTTCATCCAAAGGGATGTTGCTATAAAGGGACTCAATGTACATAGTGACTAGTATATCTCTGGCAGGTATAAATTCAAGATTCTCCACTATGTTAATCATATGGCAAGTATCTTTCACATACGATTTGATCATTCGTATATATGGTCTTAAAAAGTGGTCTACAAATTTCGATAAGGGTTCTGTGGGAGTACCAATGGTAGACCAATGGGGAGGCCATAAATACAAGCAGTCTTACTTTTATTATTGTTCAAAAAATCATGATCTTTTATGTCAATATCGCCATTCAGTAAAGCTTCATTAGTAAGGGTACTAATCTTTTTGGTGATATTGCTGACAGAATTGAAGTTGATTTTCAAATAAGTGGAGCTGTCATTTAGCATCGTGATCATATTATTTTCATAATCGATGGAATTAAGGATCACAATGCCTCCGCCCTTGTCGGGGACCAGGGTTCGATTCCCTACTCGGTGGGGTCTCGGGCTCAATTTCCTCGGACCTGTTAATTCTCGCCTCGGTGCCTATTCTAATCACGGGCCCCACGCTGCAACTCTGGGCAATAGCTTGCTTAGCCTCCACACCGGCCCCAACAGCGCTAAGGATGCCTGGCTTCACCCTGGGGGTGCCCAGGAGTGGACACTTCACAGGGAAAGCCAGGAGGGGTTCCACAGCGGTATGAGTATTAGCGCCAGGAAGCCGTATAGGCGACACCGCAAGTTGACGTCTGGTGACAGTGCGCTCTATAAGTACCATGACATTTAAATTTACATTTACATGCACACGCTGACCAGGCGCTCTTCCCCAGTGCCTGCGGTGCACCACGACACGCACTCAGCTAGTCCGAGACTCCCTTCACCTTCGATGCACACGTTGACTAGGCGCTCTTCACCAACCCCACCTGTGCACCACAACACGCACCCAGTGCGTACGAGTCTCACTTCTCCTCCGTGTGTCCAAGATCACAGGGCACACCTTCCGAGGGTCTCAAGCTGCCACAACACGTGCCCACCGCGTTGCTTGAAACTTCTCCAAGAAACTTTTATGTTCCTGGGTTTCCAAAGAGGAAGCCAGCTCACCTTGGGCCCTTGGGATAACAAGATGCAGCACAAAGCACTGTCTTCTTCAATCGGGGGGACTCAGCACACAAAGCACAGTCCCTACAGCCTCTTCCTTGGCTAAAACATCAAACTGCAGACCAGCCCCTGATCACAAATCAAGGCTCGGTCCTCCCCAGCAGTTTCTTCAGTTGTTCATTCCTTAGCAGAGGTTCCTCTTGACCGCGAAATGGGCCCAAGCCTTTTCAGTCTCAATCCATTTCTATTCCAACGTTCAGGGGTTCAGCTCTCATAGTCATACCCCTAAATGTCTTTGAAATTCATCGTGCTCAGCGATCTCAGACCCCTACCTAAATCAGTTCTGGGTGTCTCCCTCCCAGTGTCACCTTTCTCCCTTTGATACTGGGGGTCTGGATCCTTAATCACTCAGCAGGAGACGGGTCAATTGTTTTAAAGGAGCAACCCAGGCCTCTTCATCTCCCAGGCTTCTCCTCCCCCTACTCTCCAGATGCCGGTCAGCCTGCTGCCATCTCAACCCCTCCCTGGGTCAAGACCTCCCCCTGCTCCTCTCACCTCTCAGATCCAGACAGTCAATCCACATTCAGCAGAGACACACAGAAATTTTTAAAGCACAAAACTCAGCCACTTTCTAAAAGAGTGGTTTCTAAACCCACAGTGACCACCGGCGTAGCTAGGGGGGGGCGAGGGGGGCGGTCCGCCCCGGGCGGCACTGTTTTTAGGGCGGATGCCGCGCGGCACTGGCCCGTTGCGGCGGCCTTTATAATTTATTTGGGGACATTGACTTCTGTCAGTCAGAGTTAGTGTCCTCAAATAAATTATAAAGGCCGCCGCAACGGGCCAGTGCCACGAGGCCGCCGTTTTGCAAGCACTGCTCCCAGCATGCTTGAGGGCTTCTGCTGCAATCATGCTATTCCTCTGCGCAGTAGCAGTGCGCACTGCACCGCACATGACTTCCTGGCTGCTCCATGCGGCGCCAGCGGGTGCGCTGGGCCGGCCGGGGTCGCTGAGCCACGCTGTGACGAAGAGACTGCAAACTGGCCCACCTGCTTGCTCAGCCTCACTAGTTTGTGGGCCCGGTCTCTGGCTCGCACTGCTGTTTGCACATCAGACCTGTCCTGGCCTGCAGGACAGGCCCAGGAGCTAAACTATTGGCCACATCGATTCTGGTCCTTCACGTGCCCACCGCATTGGTGCGAGATGGTTCCCGCTTTAATCATTCCTCTGCTCCTCGTGAAATGTAAGCAGCCCAGCGTTTATGACATTGCTCAGCGCCCCCGCTCATATAAACTCACTGCGTTTTATCAGTTCATACAACGAGGGAGCAGCCATCCAGTAGGTAAGCCACTCCGACATTTCTGGGCATGTCTTGGTTGCCACATGGGGGGTTGATTCACAGTAAAATCCTCCAGCTTCATTCTCACAAAACTAGTCCAATATAAAATGGAGAAAATTCACTCGTGAATTTACCTCTGTGTTCAGCTTTTCGAAAAAAAATAGAGAATTTCAGAAACCACCAAAAAAAGACTGCTCTTTGTATTAATTGAAAATATTCTTGATAAATGTTTATCTTAAGGTATGTGTTCGTACTGTGTATATAAAGGAGTAGGTAAAGAAATATTATACAGGTTTGTAGCAGCAGAAAGAGCACCCAAGCTCCACTCAGCTTCATGCTTCTGCAAGTCATTTACCACAACCTACTGAGCAACTTTAGTAAAACCGATAACTAAATAAGTGGGCAGAGGCCTGAGGATATGCAGGGGTGATGTGAGAAGGAGTGACGTAACGTAAGGAGAAGGAAGTTCGAAAGAAGGCTAATGATTTTATAAAGCTATAGACTTAGGTATGTCACTCGAGTCGGCTCAGCTGAGTCATTCAAAACACCCTTCGGTGGCCAGAGAGGTTCATTCGCAGCCCCAGACCACGGACCTGGCCTGACTGTGAAGTTGAGCTGACCGGGCCTGAGCTTGCCTTATGCAGTCGGCCGGTCACCACAGGGAGAGGGGGCAGGTGACTGGCGTCGCCTTAAATCATTACATGCAGCTGGTAGTCAATGAGGGGCATAAAAGAAGAGTTATAATAAACTTGTGAATTTGTGCTCGGCTTGCCTTCCATCTGCTACAAGTTCCACGCAATCAAGTCACACCTACATTTGCAGCCACTTACACATGCACGGCCAGTCAGTGACACGCACACACAACATTCACAGCACAGCAGTTTTCACGGAGTGGCAGGCTGATGTAACATGATTTTGCTATGCTGGCTTAAACGTTCACTTGACACAGTTTTACAGATGCCACTACACAATAGTTTTCTCTTGAAACTGGCGAAAGTACGTATTCTAAAGGAAACTTTCAAATTATGTTTTCCATGTTAATCATTACAATTTTAAAATACTTATATTGTAACCTGGTACAGTTTAGCAGTGGTGATGGACCAGATGTTGCTTTCTTGAAAGTGGAACAGGGATTCCGAGGTTTTTTGGTGGCGCCCCTTTGAGATTACCACGCATTGTCATTAATTAACTAGTCTGGTTTAACAAACCATTTGTTTTAACCGAAATGTGTACTAGACATAATATTCTATTTCATTAAAATATAGTCATTCTTCCAAAACATGTATGTTATTGGTTATTACGATGCCAAATATATCTGCCAGGTGACCCTGTTGGCAAAGAAAAGTAGGCCAGTGATCTTGTGTAGGCACTTTAGGAGCACTGGGTAGTTTGAGCCAGTTTTCATACCACAGTAGTTCGGACTGGACTGTTCCCATGGGGCACAGGGTCAGAGCTGATTTGCATAAAGCCATTATCTGACCCAGGGTGGCGTGGAGTGCAAAAAACGATGGATTTAGGCCCAGATCCTTGTACTGGGGTGAATGTAAGACATTGATCTACATTCTGTCCATCAAATTGTTTTTTGTAATTTTCTCCCTGAGTGTACTGGGGTAGCTCAGACGTGGGTCCCAGAGCCTCCACACCACTGGAGTCAAGCTAGCCGGGCTGATGAGAGGTGTTACCTCGAAACCGGTCCGGTCCGGTCCTCGGATGCTTGATTCCGGTCTGGGAAAGATATGGTTGTTGTAGTTCGGACTGGACTGTTCCCATGGGGCACAGGGTCAGAGCCGATTTGCATAAAGCCATTATCTGACCCAGGATGGTGTGGAGTGCAAAAAACGATGGATTTAGGCCCAGATCCTTGTACTGGGGTGAATGTAAGACATTGATCTACATTCTGTCCATCAAATTGTTTTTTGTAATTTTCTCCCTGAGTGTACTGGGGTAGCTCAGACGTGGGTCCCAGAGCCTCCACACCACTGGAGTCAAGCTAGCCGGGCTGATGAGAGGTGTTACCTCGAAACCGGTCCGGTCCTCGGATGCTTGATTCCGGTCTGGGAAAGATATGGCTGTTGTAGTTCGGACTGGACTGTTCCCATGGGGCACAGGGTCAGAGCTGATTTGCATAAAGCCATTATCTGACCCAGGGTGGTGTGGAGTGCAAAAAACGATGGATTTAGGCCCAGATCCTTGTACTGGGGTGAATGTAAGACATTGATCTACATTCTGTCCATCAAAATGTTGTTTGTTGTTTTTTGTAATTTTCAACTTGTTTTTTGTAGTTTTCATACCACAACATGGGCTAATTTGTGAAAACGATCTTACTACATAGGTATAACTGTTGATCTCTATTCAGTTTTTGGTTCTCTAACATGCATCACTAAAAGTGCTACACATAAGACATTTATATGTCACACATACGACAACTAAATATATGGCTATGTCACACATAAGCAGTCTCAAACTTTGACAGCTACGTATTAGGTCACCTGAATTACTCCAGTTAGTTTACACAAGAGGCATGTTCTTCTTCCAAAATGCCGGGGTTAATTTGTTTCTCAGTTAGAATGAATATTATGTATGTGTGAGAATGTTGTGTGCTGGTTTCCAGCGGCACCAGAGTCCAAAAGCCAAGCTGTCAGTAGACCATGAAATATGATATTGTGCTGCTCAATTTTAAATGCAATTGCTGAAAACGTTTGTCTAACCAGATAGAAACATAATACAGTACTGGTTGGTGCAATGCAGTGGCGACTGTATTATAATGTTGTGAGGTGCTACAGAAAGCACTGTGAATTTGCTATAAACTTTGCTTTTTAAGCAATTGCACAGTCATGAATGATCAGATCAATAAGATCCTCCTCTGAGCAGCTGCAGTGCCTGCATGCCCTCCGTTACTGAGAACTACAGTCACGCAGCCTATCTCCGGTTATTGGCTCTGGCCTTGGCCTTGGACACAATGACCAACTGGCACAGTATCAGGGGCAGTGTTTTAAATGGGCTTGCACTTCAAAATACTCTTCTCTTCAGTAATGGAACTTTTGTTTAGCAGTTTTGTAGCAGTAGAGAGGTGTTAAAAGTACTACAATGTTCCATGTATATTGAGCAGTTTTCGGACAACACACAGTGTCAAGTAAACTCTGGTGATTAATTTACCTGCTGGAGAGAGATGGGAGTTTCATCTAGTGGCAGGATTCATTTGTGTGAGGTAGCTCAGGTGGTTAATATCATAGCTGCCAAGTATTCGTATTGCTAATGTGACATTTCCATTGATGCAGTGACTTATGAAAGACATTCCGCAGCGAAATGGGACACTTCAAAAACATTTTATACTGTGTTAAAATAATGAGTTGCATATTCATTGTGCTTTAAGTCATAGGCTGGGACATCGTAGCACTTTAAATACAGAAGTCGTTAACCACTCCTTACCCATCACCAGTAATCTATTCCTTTACTGCCTGGTTACACTCATCTCTAGTAACTGAATTAATCAATAAAATATCATAATGCAAACAAATGAATTTCCTACCGATTACTTTAACTTGGATTTATCTTTAAACATACAGTGTGCCTTTATGTTATATGCTGTTACCTGAAGGTGAAGACAATGGAAACTTGGGACAGAATACAAATTATTTGTACTTCCAGCTTTGTTTTTAACTTACTGCCCCTCCCAACCCTCTTACCCCTCATCCGGGCTGGTAATGCCCCAACTGCAGAAATAAAGTTAGTCTAGTGATCAGATGCATTGGACTCACCTGTATTATCCTGAAGGTGCTGCCAAGGGAATTGTGGTCAAACCCAGTGTGGTGGATGGGTCTGCAGACATTGCTGAGGTCATGGAGGGGGCAGATAGGGGACAAGGGTCCTGCACTAGCTGTGATGTTATGAGTGAGATGTCACAAACAGGGTAGGTAGAACTGATGTAAGTTTTGGGTTTCCTTCAACTTTTCCTTCATCGGCGCAGCTAGGTGGGGGCAGTCTGCCCTAAGCAGCACTATTTTGGGGACGGGGGCTGTCTAGCCGTGGGCCGTGTCATGTATGTGTATGTAACTTGATTGATCGCGGTAACCTTTAGCGGCGATACTACGTGTCTCTCGGACCTCTTTCAGGTGCTCGCCGCCCTTTTCCCCCAACAACCCTCCAGGGGGGCGGCAATCTGAAGGATAGCCCCGGGCGCCACAAGCTCTAGCTATGCCTCTGACAGTGACAAAACCACTTTCATAGAAAGAGATGTTATGACTCTGTGAGTTCATACATACTAAGCTTCACCTCTCCATTTTAAACCTATGGGAAACTAGGCTAACAAACACAATACCCAGCCTCCCCTTTTCTGCCCTATGGGCCAGATGGCGTTTCACAGGTGAAAAATGAAATGGAGGATTTTTCACTGTCAGGACATAGCACACACCTCAGTATATCTCCTGCCTTTTACTTACACTGCACCCTGCCCAGGGGTTACCCGGGGCCTACCACAGGGGTGCCCATTGTGTGTACAAAAGGGAAAGTAAGGCCTGACAAGTGGTTGCACTTGTCAGGACAACATGCTAACTTAGCAAACTGCACGCAGGCCCAATACTGCAGGTCTGAGTTCCCTTCTCCACTCACTTTGCATTACTAGTCCTGGCACACACAGTCCACATCACTAGGGAGTTTACTAGTAAGGGAAACATACCTATCATGGCCAACTAATTTCCATTACACTTTACACAGGGAACACTTGTACTTTGACACTGATCAGCAGTGGCAAAGTACCCAAAGCAACTAAATTAGCAACTCTATGTCAAGAAAACAGTCTAGGGAAGAGCAAAGGCCAAGTCCTACACTCACTGCCTCTTTTGGCTTTTGCGTGGTTCTTTTCATCTTGAGCCAATCCACATCTTTTGGAGGTACTCTGCCTTTCAAAAAGGTAACAACTGCTTCATATATTGTCATTGCTACAAGCAATGGTGCATTCATCCCTTTCTCCCTAGATGGTTCCTTGTTTGGCCATTGCACCGTTGTCTTATATTCAGCTCATAAATCATCAGGCAGCACAAGGTCAAAGAATGTAGTTAAATCAGTCTACAATACTTTAGACTTGTTTTTGAATCTCTCTGCTTGTGCATACCATTGCACCGGCTTGTCTCGCAATTTTGGAAAATTGTTTGTAAATGCTGCCAGATCACCTCTGCTCTAAGGAACCTGTACATAAGATCCTCCTTCTATTCCTTCTGAGTAGATATATTGTCACTTCATTCTCATGTTATCAATCCTGTCCTGCTCCACTAGCTGCGTCCTTCTTTTTATTTTCATGCTTCTTTGCCCATTTAACTATTTTCTGTATCCTTCTACCTGCAGATGCATTTGATCCATTCCACAATATGCAGGTCCATTCCTGTAATTCGTATGTTTTCTATGGCTGGATCATCTAAATCTATCCTGTAACTTTGGTGTAAATATATGTTTTTGTTGAGATCTACCTCGTATTTCTTGCCTGTTTCTGTCAATCGATCATGTACCAAAGTAGCTCTTAGTGTATCCTCCATGCATGGGTAAATTAATTATTTTCTCTGGAATTTATTTAAATATTTCAGTTCCAAACATCCCCTCGTCATTTCTTCCAGTTCCACCTTTAAATTCGGTATAGCTAAAGGTCTCTCCTTTTGAGTGAGTGAGTGAGTGAAGTATTTATAAAGCGCTCTTATGCCGAGGCTGTATTCTCTAGTGATTCTAAAGCTTCAGTTTTCTTCTCTGCTATTGCTTCCTCAAACCAAGCTGGGATGTACCAGCCACTAGTAACATTTAAAATCACTAGGAGCCATAGGGTTGTAAAGACCAATGTCCCTCCTTCATCCACTAAAGCTTACAGCATATTTGGGGGCTTCCATACAATTATCTGTGAATTTCGGGCAGTCATAACAAATCCAGACATAGCCGCTGACTGTATTTCTGATTTTACCTCTGCTGAGACAGGTGCAAACTCAATTACTCGAGATGCCATCAGGGCGTTAGCAACAGGTACTGGGACTGTGGTAGGCACATCAGCTGCAGCTGTCCTAGTGGGGACTACAGACGAGGGCTCCAGTCATAAATGGTGGTACAATCTGCAAGACTTGTAAGTTCCTGTCAAGTGGTGCTAAACATATATCGACAGGTGAAGTAGCCATTGTTTGACTACTACTGGTACTACTGATAACCAAATCTCTTTGCTCAGCAAGGGTAGTATGTGATGGCGGGAGTCTGGAATTCAACATTTGTTCTATTATCTCATCCCCTTAATCAGAATCTGAGTCATCCCCTTCTTTCTTGATGACAGACTTATTCGTTACCCTATTAACAGCTTCTGATGTAAGTACTGGATACAACCTAGTTCCCTCTATAATAGCTTTCCCTTGCTTCTCCACCGAGCATGTGCATAATTTTCCACTGCTCACTCAGTTCTCTTCTGGTATCTTTCTGTCTATTTTTAACTTGCAATGTTCTCCCAAACATTAAATACTTCATATTGAATAGATTATGGTGGTGGCTTCATTTCATACAATATTCCCTTCAAATGATCCATGATTCTGGTGTTAAAAGTCCCATATCTAAAAAAACTCAATGCACATTCATTTCCATGTTCAGTAGTCATAATACACACCGGAGCACCCTCGGGAGGTGCCACCTCTCCCTTACGTGCTAGAATAATAACTTCTCGTCTCAATCCCTAAAACTTTTCATGTTAACAATTTAGTTTAGGCAATTCTTTAAAAACAAATGTTATGATTTTGTTCCGTATATATGACAATTTTTCAGCAATCCAATAACATTTCAGCTATTAGTTCTCATGAAACCAATTACCAGCCCAAAGATCCAATTTCAGCTCAACACTGTGATGTTACAAACCAATCCCTGTGCAAAAGACGATGATGTACAATTGCACTCCTCACAAATCTTTTCCTCTGCATTCATACAACTCTGTAAAATAGCTTCTTAAATAACTTCTTTTTCGCTCTGCTAAAAGAATCAAAGTATTACAACCACTCAAGAAATTTCCCACAATCACAAGTGAGTTCATGAAAAGGCAGGTGCAAAGTGATTTGGGGGCCCCTAGTGGGCCACCTTTCCCCTCTGGCCCTCCGCTATAGGTTATGGGGAGCACCTATGGTGCCTTCCTAAACATCCCTGCACCATGTGGCAGGCACCACATGGTTCCTGCAACATAGTGTAGGGATGTTTCAAAAGTGTATGTTTTGGACTGCAGCGTGTGTTGTGACCCTAGCCTTGACAACGGTCACATACTATTAAGGTAGCATGATCTCCAAAAGCTAATCAAGCAGTTCTGCTACTGCCGTTGTTATCGGGCTCTAAATGTTCAGTCAATGATGAGAGGTTTTAAAATTGTATTTCACTTTAAGGGTTTAATATTATTTTTATTTCTATTCTGATTACTCAAATTGTCTGAAATATCGAGAAAAGTTTCATTAGAATCAGCATAATATAGACAGTCTGTTCCTTAAAGGAAATGGTCCCTACCTTAGTCTAGGAAGCCTGACTTAAATAAGAATCCATAAAGACTTCTCTTTGGAAAAAGAGAAAGATTTCAGAGCTTTTAGATAGTTAAAGAATTAACTCGCCATAAAGGGCAGTTCCAGAAACTAAGCCGAATCACCAGCAAGGTGCAGTAGCAACTGTTATTTTAAATGAAGGAAAATCAATCACAGCAGTAGCTATGATCAATTGTAGGAGAAAGTCTTCCCACAAAAAGATCAAAGAGAAAGGAAATCACTGTTAGCATTAGCAAACAGCAATCTGGGCAAGAATAAGAGAAAAAATATTCATAAAGCATCGGGGGTACGGTGGCAGGGAAAGGAAGAATGGCATAGTCTCTCTAATTAGGAACACATATATAAAAAAACATGAAAAACGTTTTTGAAAATTCAGCGAGATTCAATCATCTTTGTCCAATGAAAACAGGTCTTCTGAAGGTTTGTCGTCTAACCTCTCATTTCCCACGGTCAACATTTATGCGGGTGAGCAGTTCTCTATAAATTTTGGATATGTCTTGCACTAGATACATGAAGGGATGTTCTCATGAGAACCTTTGCATTCCTATTCTGTTAGCTGTCGTCAGTATCCCATTGTGTGGACAAAGGACTAACCAAAAGCATTGAAACATTTTTATCAGTAAGGCTTGATGATGTAGTGTAGTTCCTAGTTTCCCACTAGGCCCTGCGCATTGGAATAACATAAACAGTAGTATCGACGTGGAACTGCGGATATTCCAGGCCTCCACTGACTATGCTATACTTAATTGGGTGTGTTACCAACTAGCTCAGAGGTCACTGGAAACTTTCTTCTCTGCATGGGAAGTGATCAGCTTCCCTGGCACAGACAAGAAAGGATTCAGCTTTCCAACAACCGTGCAACATGACAACTTTGCTCCTCAGATCAAGAGTCAATCTCTAGGGTCGTGTGAAACAATAGACATGTATTTCACTCAGTCAGTTTAGTGCAGTTTACTTTCACGAGATGTAGAGAATAGAGAGACGGGCGTTTGTCAATAAAGGGTTAACATTTATTGAACAGTCTTTCTTCTTGTACAAGAGAAATGTATTGCCACAATTGCAAGACTTGTTATTATAAAAAGTACGTACAGTAAGATAAGGATTGCGAAATAATACTGTAAAAGCATTGATATGGTTTGTTAGCCATACAATGGTTTAAAATTAATAAAACATATATACAGTCATATATACATTAGGCTAAAATACTCAACTGGTGCTTCTAACTACGCCTACCCCAGTGTGCCTGACCTAAGCCTAACACGTGGAAGGGGAGTAAGTAAGTAGCTTTAAGTTAAGTTGGTTTTGCCAAGGTTTGCTTCAAGAATTCTCATCTAAGGGTTTAGTCAACACCATACCTCTGAATAGAATGATGGAAGTCTGGTATTTCCTTCAGGGGGCACTCAATATCCCAGTCACCCGCGAGGGCAGACCAGAAACGCTGGAGCTGGATTTCTCTGCAGGAGAAAGGCAGCGGCTCTTCTTCAGCGCGTCGGGAGGAGGAGGGGGGACAGCGTCCGCAGCAGCTGGAATCTGCTGGGCTTCTTCGCAGAGGGACGGCTGTTCAGCTCCTAAGCGAACTGCACCATCGTTCGCGCTTTAGCAGCGATAATGGTATCAGTAGCTTCACCACCAAGGGACAGCAGCAGCGTACTGCCTGCAGCAGCAATGGGATGCACAACAGGGTGCACAACAGCAACACAGCACGACAGCTCTCATTGCTTAAGGCAACGTTGGTAATATTTATACCTGACAGGTGCCGGGTTTGACGCAAGTTTGCTGGACATAAGACGTCAATTAAAGATGTCACTAGGAAGTGATAGTTATCAGTTGCTCATTAGAGTTCCATTACTAATCAAAACACAGCAAGCGGGGATTTCCAGGTTTGCTGAGTTTTTATCTTGTTGAAGAACTTGGAGTGTTAATCTAGGAATATCAGATAGTGACATCTGCTCTGTCATTGCACTAATTGGTTGCAAAGGAAGTGGCAGAGAACTATGCTGGAATGTGGCTCTGTTCGTGTGAGGCCAGAGATGACTTTTCTGAAAATCGCACTTGAACGGTTATGCCAATATAGGGAATAAATGGATTTATAGCTGAATAGGGGCATAAGGTCTCAGTATCGATCAGGAACCTAGATAAACACGCAACACCCACTCCACGTTTTCATGTCCATCAAATTACTAAAACTAGAGCAATTAGATGCATGTGTAACATTGCCCACCCCAAAATACATAAATGCATTCGAAATAGGCGTATATTGTAATACGTGAAAATTTAGGTACTGTACGTTTTTGAAGCATAGAAATCATTCAAAAATCATTGCATATGAAATCAATGAACGATTATGCAAAAAGAATTACACATGAAGTATCTCTGACAGAAGAAGGGCGAGATAAATCATCACATAAAAATGCATTGTAATAACATGTGCTAGAGGCTGATGTAATGTTGTTATGTCTCTAGATGTGATTAGAAATAGAAGTGTGAAGTTTCTGTTCTCTAAGAATAGTTTTTACGTTAAGCAAAGAATTGTTCGTGCCAAAAAAAAGGTGAATATTAAAAATGTCCAATTCAAAAGAATTATTGCTTGAACGGGGAAAAATAGAGTTCCAAAGCTTTTGGCAGTTTTTGTTGATCAAAACTGAAGGCCGAATTCAGAGTTCATGGGAACGCTGTGTGTCGGAAAGCTTCTCCAAAGTTATTGTTTCTGTACGGGTGAGAACATCGTATCAGACAGGCTCTCAAAGAATTGGTCTACAAATTCAGGTGACAGTTCAACCAAATTAGATAGCGCTGTAACTTGGCAGGTGTGAGAATGATTGCTGTCATCATATTCGGGACCAGCAATGCTCACAGATGGTCGTACCTGGGTGATGTTGCTTTTGTCACTCGCTCCACTGTTACCACCTAGTCGTAGTACAGGTGTCTCCACGAATGCCGTCATCAGGATTGGTAGCCGCTGGGGACAACACAATGCGTGAGCCGTTATCGGACTGAGCAAAGTATCGACGTCCATTGGTACTGCTGATGGAAGTGAAAGACAGATGTCCAACACGCATTCATCGCCGCAAAGCATACATCTTAGTACCGGTAAGATACAGTTCTGCCATATAGGTCTGAATGAAAGGAACCAGGTCATGTTTAGATCTCTCAGCCTGGCCAATCCGAGGACGTTAGTTATCCTGTCCCGGTAGCGCATTGCTAGGATTGTCTCTTCCATTCCCATGGGAGCTATGTCTGAGCCGAGGCTTGCCATAACGAAGCAGGAGGGTCAAAAATAAAATCCCTGCTACAAGTCCCAAAAATAATGGTATGCCGCCAAAAACAGAGTGTACAAAATTAGGAACGATTCCCAAAATTGCCTGGAAAGGTGTTAGCAGTCCCGTAAAGACTGTCTTAAATATGCCTGGGATGCTTGTTGCACTACACATGTTAAGGAGTTGGCTCAACATTTCTTCGAAATGCACGGGGCAATTTGTTGATAAAAGGTCATGAACTTCAGTAGCTGTCCTTGCAACTAGAAGATCATACGTCTCTTTTGATGACGTTATAGGCACTGTTGTCTGTAAAAGTACAGATTTCATTTTGCTTAATGTATCAATTCGTATAGAATAGAGATTCAGACGAGGCCAGATGGGAGTCACTGTGTCTGCAGGCCCACTCGGGAACAATGCTTGCATACAGCATTTGACCATGGATGTTACTCTTACTAGATAACTTTTCCCTGGCACAAGGCCACAACATCTGTGATCCGTTCTAAGAATGTAACTCCCGTTTGAAAGTTGCATAAAGAAGGGCTCTATCTGAGTTGCAGGTGTGACTAGCTGGTGGCATGAAAGGTTGTTTGAATTTCCATCACATGCTCCGTGTAAATTAATACCCTGACACAAAAGTATACCGCTTAGTGAATGTTTACAGTTCTCACAACTAAGAAATACATTTTTGTCGCTGTCACTATAGCAAGAATGTGTGTATGGTAATTTCCATTCAGATTTTACATATCCTTTACCCAATTGTTCATACTGGCCAGCAGGTATGTACTCAAGGCACTTTTTAAATCGGAAAGTTGTTATCGGAATTGTGATAATCCCGTGTATTATCCATTCAATGACAGGACTCTCTGACATTGTCAATGGTAATCTCTCAAGTTTTTCGATGCTCAGGATTGTATAGTCTGCTCCTTTCTGTGCCAAACTGATCTGTTTATCAGTAAGGTTAAAAATGGAAAATAATGACGTTGTGTTGATTAAACGCCAAGGCACATAGCCTGAACGAAGATTTTGCAGCGTCCAGCCTAATTCTATAATAGAGCGTAATTGAGACTGGCCATGTTGTAGCATTAGCAAGTCTCTGTCTATCACATCAAAGGCAGAGGATACAATATTGTCCAACGAATATATTCTGGAAGACAGAGTCATTAACCCATTGTCTACCACAGAAAGTGATTTCTCCAAATTAATACGATCAATTTCTCGTATTTTTTCGGCAGTTTCAATTTGTTTGACTTTCCAAGCCTCGTTGTAAGCAGCATAGATACTGGTCGCTATGAAACGCTTTTGACGCTGTTTGCGTGGTCCAAGGATGAAATCGCGCAAATCAGCACCATCTTTTAGTAAAGACAAGTGTTGCTTAATTTCAGCCAGTGTGGATGATGGTAGCCATTCAAGGCAGAGTTTCCCTACACTGTATGTTGTTATTATCCCTGGATGTTGTCTTTGGGAATATCTCGAGTCTAATCTGGTCATTTTTAACCCCTGTGTTTTATTCAGGAATCTATCTTGACAGCTGTTTGTGTCTGTAGGCCAGATTAACCACTTTTCCAATCAGGATGTGTTCTGTTAAAATGTAAAATTTGTGACACGTCTAACTCAATATCTGTAGTTATATTTTCTGGTATTGCTTTGGTATAGACGGTGTTTTAAGGTCTTTGATCTTAGCTAGGCCAAGACAGGATGTTTGGTGTATTGTGTCATTTAAAAACAACATTTGTTCTGGTATCATGCAGGTTCTAAATAGTGCTTCAATTCCCTGTACCTGCCAATCTTTTGTACCCCAAATTGTTTTCGTTTCAATATTATTTTTCCAATAATCAAAACCAAATGTCATAGTTTTGTCATAAAATGCTTCTGAATATATCAATTTAGAATTTGTCAGCATTGTTTTCATTCTTGTTTTATCTAACAGTTTGTAGTAAAACGTTTCTGCATTACTGGTGTTAAACCCTGAGAAGTATTTGAATTTCTCAAAAAATGCTTTAGAACTGCTTTTAGGTGGTGTAGAACAATGTTCCCATTGATTATACATAAAAACATTTCTAGGCTGTGCAGATTTATGCAAGTAGTGATCACCATAGTGTGTGTAACAGAATAACTGCTCATAACTAGATGAACCTTGTAAATAATCATGATCTGTGAATCTAGCTGACATTACTAAATCAGACATCATGTCATTAATACTGTTAAAGTCCCAATCATCAGAGAATGTACTAGGTGTTACAAAGTCACTTAAGGAAACCTTCAGTTGATGAGGATACTTCAGGATTTCGACCGGACCATAGATCTCATAGTCTGTTTTCTCCCATACTACCCCACCAGGTATTGGAATTGCTGTGACATTTACTGTTGACAGTTCTCTTTTCTTCACGTGGGATGATCTGTGTGGTTTCAGGACTAGGTTGATGTTCTGACTTGCTGTGTCCATTGTAATATATTTTCCTTCAATGAATTTTCCCAACCATGATGAGCCAAAGCAGGAGGAAAAATACACCTAGACCGAACCAGAACTCTAGTCAAGGGGAAATAAGGTAGATTTCCTTTAGTTGATGAAAGAGTTCCGTTGCTTTTTCTTTAAAAGTCTTTTTTGTTTCTGGCATCACTTCGTGGTCGTATTGATCTTCAGAGAAGTTGTCGAAGTTGATGAAATAACCAGAGGCAGTTCTGTCAATTGATGGGATTGTTCTTTCAATCTGTCTCTCGGTAGCACTTTCTGATGCCACATCATTGTAGACTGGTGTTGTTTCTTGACGAACTGATTCAATCTGTGTTTCAAGAGGCACGAGTTCCATGGCAATATTACATAGTCCTTCATTGTGCACTGCAGGCTGATCGAATGTGATTAGTCTTTCAGTTTGAACCTCTTGGATTGTTGCAAGTTTGGGTATTCTGTTGTTTCTTGGGAGTCCACTGAGCCTACTGTTGATTATAGGCCACATGCTTGTGGTTTTACCAGGTCGATGGACACGACTCTGTTCTCCTTTTTACCAGCAAGGGGCGGTAGCACAACTGATCTTGTTCCGGTGACTGCCAAGACAGGTACTGCTTTTCTGTAAGAAGGCCCAAGTTCCTTCTTAACTGCAATCTTTTCTCTGACTAGATCCCCAATCTTTGGAATCCAGACAGGCCTTGCTGGGGCTGTTGCTGGTGGTGCCTCGTCAGTGGTACTTGGCTGTTGCTTTAACTTTATGTTGCTTAAGGATTTTCTTGTTTCATTCAGTTCCTGTAAAACAGCCAAACGATCCTTTACATCAAAGTGCGTTGTTTCTTCTTGTACCACTGACATCTGACTATCGAGGTCCTGAATACGCATTCTAATTCCGAACAATAGTTCGTATGGGCTGAAACCTTTTAGAGAATTTCTTGGCATGTTGTTAAGACTAGTTTGGACACTTATTAAATGTTTGACCCACCCAGCGCCTGGACCTAATACCTTCGCTGTTATAGATTGCTTTATGTCACGGTTTTTTCTTTCTACCACACTGTTCCCTTCGGGGTGTGACGGACAAGAATACCGCAACCCAATTCCCATGCTGGCCATGGCCTCCTTATAAGCTCGAGAGCTAAAAGCAGGACCCTGATCAGAATGGAACGTGGTAATTGCGTATGTGCCGATAAAGACTCGCAAATCTTTTATAACCGTTCTAGCGTCAGCCGAGCGCTGGGGCCACATCCATATGAACCTCGTACAGGAATCCACTGCTACCATGATATATCTATAGTTGCCGTCCCTTTGTAGGGGACCACAGTGGTCCAGGTAAACACATGCAAAGGGTTTATCCGAGATAAGAAGGGGTGTCTGCGATGGTCGTTTTACTGTTGATACTTTTATCCTTTGGCATATGTCGCATTCTAATACATACGTTTTAGTTTGTATTCTTAAGCGAGGCCACCAATATCTCTGTTTTAATAGTGATATTGTTGCGGAAACGCCAGCGTGTGCAGAAGCAAGCCCTTCGTGTGCCGCTTTGATTAGTCCTAACCTGTGTTCCCTGTTTGGAATTACTCTATCCCCCACTCTAGGGATTCGAGCAAAAGGAACATTATTCGTATCTGTTAAGTACAAGTACTTTTCAGGAAAGCCTTTTGGGAGTGTTTTCTTATCATTTTTTACTGACACACTGACAGCTTGTAGAATATCGCTGTCTATTTTTGTTTGTGACCGAGTTATCGCGGCTACGGAAGCCGTTTGCACAGCTGCCTTCGCGGCTTCATCAGCCAATGAATTCCCTGCAACGTGAACGCCATCACGTTGATGACTCAGAGTGTGTATCACGTGAGTCTTTTGTAGTTCTTTTTGCAAAAGTACTACCTGTTCCCAAAGCATTTTATGCTTTATTGTGCCACCTTTTGCATCTTTAAAACCGTTTTCCACCCAATTCTGCAAGTATTCATTATAAGATTGTACGCAATAAAAAGAATCGCACACTATTAGTGTGGGGAATTCGCGATCGGTATTTTCTAGTGCCATCTTAAATGCTACTAACTTAGCTCGTTGAGCCGAGCAATCTCCTAGAGATTGTGTTTTGGTGACCATTGGTCTAAATTTACCTTTGTGCCAGCGACCTTTAACAATCGCGCACGCAGCACTGTAAGCTTGCTTACCCCCAACTGCGGGTTGTGCTGATCCGTCAGTATATATAATACTTCCGTATTCTTCGAGAGGCAGGATTTCAATTGGCAGAGGACATTCATATTCATATTGTAAAAATTCCTGTGATTTTAAGTTAGGATCAAATTCATAAACTACGTCTGTTGCAGCAAGAGAATTAACCCACTGGATCCATCTCGGATGCAAAGCTTTAGCATTAGGAATGCTTGCTTTAGTTACCGCTTCTAAAGCCGGTATAGGTGTTACGATTATTATTCGTTCACCTTGTGCTTGGGGCCTTTCTTTCGCTACAGCAGTCTGAACCGCAGTTAGAATTTTCTCAGTTGAACTGAATTTTATCTCAGCCTTTGTGTACAAATGTGATTTGTAAGCTATTGGTACCTTTTCTCCCTCATTAGAGGTTAGGTACGTGAATCCGCATCTTCCTGGGATGACTCGGATTACAAGATCATGTGTGTTGTCACGTGTATCTAATTTTGTTTTTGCTAACATGTCTGTTTGCAGTGATCTCAAAATTTCTGTGTGTTTTTGAGTCCAATTGATTTGTTTAAAATCAGGTTTAATTAGTTCGTAGAGAGGTTTAACCCTCTCTGCGTAATTTAGAATGTATGTTCTTCCGAAATTCAGAAAACCTAGAATGGATTGTAAATTCTTCAGCGTTTTTGGAGCTTGGAGTACAGCGCACTTCTCTAAGAAGTTGTCCGCTAGGCTTTTCCCTTCACTTGATAATTCGTACCCTAAAAATAGTACTGTCAGATGGGCAATTCGGGACTTTTTAAAGTTGAATTTGTAACCCTCTGCTGCGAACCCAAGTATAATGGTGTTCACTCTTTTCAAGTGAGTATCCAAGTCGTCGTCTGTGAGATAGATATCATCTACGTAAGATAATGCCTCATCATCATATATTTGTAGTAACTCTGTTACCCTAGCTGAGAATAGTCCTGGGCTGTTCTTGAACCCCTGTGGGAGTCGACAGAATTTTTTCTGCGACCCAAATGCAGAGAAAGCGGTCAAATATCTGCTTTCCGGTGCAATGTTTTGACAAAAGAAACCATTAGATATGTCTAATGTCGTTTTATATTTTTTCCTAACTATGTTATGTATTAGGGCTGCACTGTGCGAGTTTTGTACTGCAAAAGTTTTGCAACATGTATTAAGATGTCTGTAGTCCAAAACTAGACGATATGAATTGTCTGGCTTTGAGACAGGAAACAAAGGATTGTTCATTTGAGAGGTGCATGTTTCATCACCCCCTGGTATTCAAGTTGATCTAAGATCTCCCTGACTTGTTTTTTAGCTTCTTGCTTTATGGGATACTGCCGTTGGGCAGTTGGTTCACTTTTTAATTTGATTTTGTGAGGAGTTGAGTCCTCATCCCATCCTACATGATTTTTATACAATGCAGGTGCCTGGGCTACTGCCCATTTCCTTGCATATGTATATTTTTTGTGAATCGGAATGTGATTCGAGAAGGCAGGCATAATCACTTCTTCGCCACGAGGGCAATCCCTGGCAAACTCCGGGGGCCAATCTTTTTCAGCTAACAGAATATCATAGCCTTTTGAGTGCTTATCCCAAAATAGACCTCTTATTTTCCTAGTCTTATCACCCTCCATACGCAATGTTATTTCGTATATTTTATGGGGCTCGCTAAGTCTGGTGTCGGCAGTTTCAACCTGAATGTATTCATTCGAGTCCACTGTCTCCAGATGACTCATCAAGATCTTGCGCGCTATACTGATTTCTGCTGCACTGTCCAACATTGTCAATGCCCACTCCCCGTTTTTCAACTGTGTCCTCAGTATCCTCGGCATGGTTGATTACTCTAATACTGGCTACCTTCTTTTTCTGAAATTGAGATTTTTTACTCTGAGCAGGTTCCTTGTCTTTGGACTTGGTGTGCTCTCCTGGGTCTGACCGTCCTCTTCTTTCCGAATTCTGTGGAAAAGATTGAGAGGGACGTGTATCAATACTTTGATATCTATCAGGTTTTTTCAGATTATCCCTATTTCTAAGGTTATATCTTTTCTCAGAGGGCTCCCTCTGGGGAGACTGGCGTTCTCGAGTCGGAGTTCTTTCTTCCTCTGGACTGGAAAACTTTTTCCTTGGGAGTGGATTGTTTATTTCCATCCCAGCTCTTTTTAGGAGTGTTTGAATTATTTTTAAATAATTTTACTAACTCTCTATATGCTTTTGTTAACTCTCCTATGTTAACTAAGAGTTCTTCTTTTGACATTTTTGCAATGTCAGGATGTGGTGTGTAGCTGGCTAGAACCGGCCACGTTGCTCCTGGTCTACCTAGTGGACCGAGCCTGGTAATGTGATCATTGTGTTTTAGGGCGCCATTAAACCAGAGCAGGTGCTCTTGAAATTTAAGTGGAATTTCAATCTCCTCGAAAGGAGCGTACTCTTCCGGGGGTTTCTCTATTTTGTAATAGTGAAACTCTTTTGTTATAGCGTTTACCGCTGGAAAGTTTATCCATGAATAGAATACCTCTGTCTGCCGATACTCGTGACCCTCTATCACGAAAATTACTGTACCACCTTGAGGTGTCAGTCCGTTTTCTATAAGTTTTAACGTTATAGATTTTCTTAAGTGGACCAGGATGATAATTGCACCCGGGTCTGTGTATTCGGGACCCTGCTGAGTCACATCTGCTGCGGCCCCAGTGGTTCCGTTTTCTCCTGGCATTGTAAAAATGCAAGGTTTGCAGAGTAGGTCTCCAAGGAGACAAAGATTAGGTGCACAATATTTTGGAACACTGTATCCTTCAACGTTGAATAAACCAGAGCTTTACATAGGAATCTCTTCCTACTAAGGTCGGGCGGATTTTAACCTTTCACCCACTCCAGACGTCTATTGGAGTATTTACGGGAGAAAGGGGTCTGTGTGAAATATGCACGACTGAGTTACTCTAATGTCTTGCGTTAGTTTATCGCCTTACCAAACGTTGGGCGCCATGTAGTGTAGTTCCTAGTTTCCCACTAGGCCCTGCGCATTGGAATAACATAAACAGTAGTATTGACGTGGAACTGCGGATATTCCAGGCCTCCACTGACTATGCTAAACTTAATTGGGTGTGTTACCAACTAGCTCAGAGGTCACTGGAAACTTTCTTCTCTGCATGGGAAGTGATCAGCTTCCCTGGCACAGACAAGAAGGGATTCAGCTTTCCAACAACCGTGCAACATGACAACTTTGCTCCTCAGATCAAGAGTCAATCTCTAGGGTCGTGTGAAACAATAGACATGTATTTCACTCAGTCAGTTTAGTGCAGTTTACTTTCACGAGATGTAGAGAATAGAGAGACGGGCGTTTGTCAATAAAGGGTTAACATTTATTGAACAGTCTTTCTTCTCGTACAAGAGAAATGTATTGCCACAATTGCAAGACTTGTTATTATAAAAAGTACGTACAGTAAGATAAGGATTGCGAAATAATACTGTAAAAGCATTGATATGGTTTCTTAGCCATACAATGGTTTAAAAGTAATAAAACATATATACAGTCATATATACATTAGGCTAAAATACTCAACTGGTGCTTCTAACTACGCCTACCCCAGTGTGCCTGACCTAAGCCTAACACGAGGAAGGGGAGTAAGTAAGTAGCTTTAAGTTAAGTTGGTTTTGCCAAGGTTTGCTTCAAGAATTCTCATCTAAGGGTTTAGTCAACACCATACCTCTGAATAGAATGATGGAAGTCTGGTATTTCCTTCAGGGGGCACTCAATATCCCAGTCACCCGCGAGGGCAGACCGGAAACGCTGGAGCTGGATTTCTCTGCAGGAGAAAGGCAGCGGCTCTTCTTCAGCGCATCGGGAGGAGGAGGGGGTACAGCGTCCGCGGCAGCTGGAGTCTGCTGGGCTTCTTCGCAGAGGGACGGCTGTTCAGCTCCTAAGCGTACTGCAGCATCGTTCGCGCTTTAGCAGCGATAATGGTATCAGTAGCTTCACCACCAAGGGACAGCAGCAGCGTACTGCCTGCAGCAGCAATGGGATGCACAACAGGGTGCACGACAGCAACACAGCACGACAGCTCTCATTGCTTAAGGCAACGTTGGTAATATTTATACCTGACAGGTGCCGGGTTTGACGCAAGTTTGCTGGACATAAGACGTCAATTAAAAATTTCACTAGGAAGTGATAGTTATCAGTTGCTCATTAGAGTTCCATTACTAATCAAAACACAGCAAGCGGGGATTTCCAGGTTTGCTGAGTTTTTATCTTGTTGAAGAACTCGGAGTGTTAATCTAGGAATATCAGATAGTGACTTCTGCTCTGTCATTGCACTAATTGGTTGCAAAGGAAGTGGCAGAGAACTATGCTGGAATTTGGCTCTGTTCGTGTGAGGCCAGAGATGACTTTTCTGAAAATCGCACTTGAACGGTTATGCCAATATAGGGAATAAATGGATTTATAGCCGAATAGGGGCATAAGGTCGCAGTATCGATCAGGAACCTAGATAAACACGCAACAATGAGACAATGCAAAACAATAACTTCAGTAAGCTCAGCATTGCTAATACTCTTTTCATTATAAAAAATAGCAAAAAACATTGGAGCATATTACCAAGCAATAGCGATAATTATCGCTATTGCTTGGTTAGAGACAAAAATTTACCGCTGAGCTGCGGCCATTTTTATTGCAGATAAACCTTGGTATTACCAAGGTTTATCGCAAATGTGATACAAATCGGCCGCAATGCATGAATATCGCTGAATAGTCAGCGATATTCATGCATTACTGAGCTAATGCTCTTAGCAATGTTATCCACCTCCCATTGGATAACATGGCTAAGAACTGCTCAGGGCAGGTGTTAGCATTTGGAGATATTCGCGCGTAGCGCGAATATCTCGAAAAGTTGGTAATAGGAGAAAGCGATGTTAGTGACTGTTTCCAGTAGCTAACATCTTGGCACGCCCACTTTGCATGTCATTAGTGATAAATATCACTGACATGCAAAGTGGGGCCCAAGATGGTCGCTATCTCCTACTAGCTGTCGCTAACTGGTGTTAGCGACAGCTAGGTAATAGAGAGTTAATTTTATCTACGCTTTCTTGGCTTTTAAAGCCAAAAAAGTGGAGATAACCCCCTTGATAATATGCCCCATTGCTTAGTAAAAAGAGGAAATCATTTGGTGTTAGCAAAAATAAAGAAATGCAGTTCTATTAGAGCAGCACATTTTAAAGTGGTGAACGATTTTTCAGTAAAAGAATTAGATCAGCAGTTCCAAAAGGCATTTTATTTCAATGTCAAGCAGAAGTCAAGAAATAATTTTTTAGGCATTGTCGTAGAGGCACATTAGGTATTAGAGTACTACTTATTTCAGCTGCACTTTTATTTTTACACGTTCAAGAAGGCATCCTATCCTATGGTTTTAAGCTACGTGATTTATTTATTACATTTTAAAGAACCATTTCTATGTTTTCTCTTTCACAGGTTTGCATCCTATTGACTGGCCGGCCAGAGAACTTAGCAAGAATGCAATTGATTGCAATTTCATGATGAATTATATTATGCCATTCACAAATGGCAGTGTTTACTGATATGCACTGGGAACAGCGGATTTCGAAGCATCATTTAGAGTTTGGTACAGCAAGAGCTATGCCACAACCATATTCGGTTCCCCTCTCCCAAGATTGCAGTTCTCCTACTAACATATAGGTGCCAGGCTAACACCAGCAGGGCCTCCGCAGGCCTGCCAGTGAAACCATCTGCACTGCCAATGGACCACCAGTGAGTGTCAGTCCCTCTCCCTATTTAGGGCGGGGAAATTATTGCTAGATTTCCTTGCCTGGAGCCTCCATGTGGGGGTCGGAGAAAACGAGTTGTTCATCAGGGTCATTGTTTTTATTCAAGAAGCACCCCAGTTTTGCAACTTTGTTTCTAGACACCATCAATTCTTTGTCAAGTGTGCACAGCAAGCATGGCCGCCGCTCAGTAAAGTTCAGCGTCATTAAAGGAGCCACCATGACTATGGATCCACTGTAGGCACAGACATTCCATCCTGCCAGGGTGGAATCTCTAAATGTAGCAAGTGGTTGTCTCCTAGCAGAGAGGGGGCAATAGCTATAGCCTCCTTAAACTTGGAGGGTCAGCAGGCCCATGGGACTGGAGGTGAGAGAGGCTTTTGTTTGAAGAGAGTCATAGAGCTGTCTATTATTCACCTGCCCCCAGAGAGTTTTCCAAGTTTCATTGAACTAAGCAGTTACATATAGTTGGTGTTCTGTTAAGAGCATTTTGTATACATGTGCACACCTTGCTTGGGTAATACTTGATTAGATATTCCTTCCTACAATCACATACAAAATATACGCTCAAATCAAGATTTTCATGGGAATGCCTAAATCACCTAGATTTTTACAAACTCAGTACATTTTTGCAAGAAACACCTAAAATCATCAAGTAAAAAAATTAGCAATTTTGCGCACATACACAAACAGGACTTTCTTTATTTCAGCCCTGCCCACTGTGAACATGCGCAGTGCAGATGTTTTTGCTTACAAAGTGATTTGGAGGATTTTTAGAGGAATTTCTGCCCTTGTTGCTAGCCATGCCAGGTTCACGCTGGCACACTTGGCGAATTTTAAAAAGTTTGACTTTACTAATCGTACATCACTATAACACAATTGGATCCCAGTTAACTCCTAAACTAAACATTTGTAGACATTCTGCATTTTTTAAGTTGTAAATGGTACCCAGATATAAAGAGTTTCTATACTGTAAATTCAATCTATTAACTTAAAAAACAACTAAATGGTGAGTGTAGTACTTGAACTCTACACAAAGTTTGCAAATCAGGGAAGAGGGCACAATCTAGGTCTAATAGTTTCACAGTTCATGAACCATGCATGGAGTCTGCGAACTACAGAAGGGGAAAAAATATGCATTCATGAGTCTTGTAGATTGCATAGTCATCTTGGACTTTGAGAACTACAACAGGAGTTTAAAAATGTGTCCACAACTTTCATAATGCTCTAACTTTTCACAGGCCCTACCAACAACAAGATGTGTTTGAGAAAATATGTGTTTGTTGCACATTCTAAACTCTGAGATGTGTTATGTACTCACCAGCCAAACACATTTTCCATCAGTTTTAAAAATGTGGCGGGGGCTTTGTGATCACATGACCAATACATAGGTTCTAGATGAGCACACCCTGCCCAACATTTGTTGTATTTTTCAAGAGACAGACGCTGTGCCCAAAGGCATGTCATGCTGGCTGCAACATAAACTTTTTAATTGCAACTAACCAATCAGAGCCTTCGGGTTTAGGAATTCAAGTCAGAGTTCACAGACCCTAAAAGGCCAGTGGGAGAAAAGGCCAAGGGCCTGATTACAATCTTGGCGCAGGGGATACTCTGTCACAAATGTGACAGATATTTTGTCTGCCATATTACAAGTTCCAAAAAACACAGTGTTATGGACAGAATGTAGAACAATGTCATACATTCACCCCAGTACAAGGATCTGGGCCTAAATCCATCGTTTTTTTGCACTCCACACCACCCTGGGTTAAACACTGGTTATATGCAAATCACCTCTGACCCTGTGCCTCATGGGAACAGTCCAGTCCGAACTACCAAGCCATGTCTTTCCCAGACCGGAATCAAGCATCCAAGGAACGGTTTCTGGCTATCAGCCTTCATCAGCCTGGATAGCTTGACTCCAGTGGTGTGGAGAGCCTGGGACTCACGTCTGAGTATACCCAGCACACTCGGGGTGAAAATTGCAAAAAACACAGTTGATGGACAGAATGTAGAACAATGTCATACATTCACCCCCGTTTAAGGATCTGGGCCTAAATCCATCGTTTTTTTGCACTCCACACCACCCTGGGTTAGACACGGGCTATATGCAAAACAGCTCTGACCCTGTGCCTCATGGGAACAGTCCAGTCCGAACTACCAAGCCATGTCTTTCCCAGACCAGAATCAAGTATCCAAGGACCGGTTTCCGGCTATCAGCCTTTTCTCTAGGGTGCATCCAATGCACTGTTTTTCACAACTTTTCCTGCTGCCCCTCCACTGCATTGGGTATAGTGCATTTGATTATTTTGTAAATGTATTGTTCATTGTTTCTTTCACTTTTGTGTATGACATTTTAGTAAGCATTATTGCAAATCACCTGATATTCAGTCGGTGTGACCAGTGTATAAATGTAGCCCACACAATTATTTCTGCTTGTTTTTCCTGCTCTATCAGGACTTGCATCCCATCTTAAAAAATCATTATTGTCTGCTCCCCACTCCATTTTGTGTACCACACCATTTAAAGAAGTTTGAGTTGAGAAGATTGTTTCTGAAGTTTCTTGAATGTTTCTTGCAACACTTTGCAATTTTGTTCCCTTGTAATGAACAGAAAGTATAGATTGCAGTTGTTTTCTTGGTATGTTTGTAGAATCATTGGGTCAAAATCACGCACAGCTTGCCAAATGTCGTCAGTACCATAAACCGGATTACAAGCCCACTTCATAGCCTGCCTTGCTAATTCTCATCCTCACCTACTCCAGAACACACCAACAGACCCATTTGCTTCCTGAATTTCACCCAATCCCTATCCTCCAACCCTCGTACTGGCATATCAGCATCCAATAATATCGGAGGAGGAATAACCATAGAAGGAGAAGCGACAGAAGTGGTGGGTACAACGGTTGTTAGTTGTTGCACTGGAGGAGAAGGAACAGAGAACACAGGAGTTGAAACAATAGATGTACAAGAGGTGTCATTCATCACAGATGGCGATGACAAAGAAGGAGTGGGGGGCGCCATAGCCAAAGCTGTTGAAGTAACAGCTTTCTATATGAGAACGGCCGAAACAGAAGAAACAGGCTGCTGTGACTGTAAAGGAACAGTGGGCTATATCCTCTGTGGGGCATAAGGAGGCGGGGTTGAGTATCTAACAGCTCCTCTACAAAAGTATCATTTTCCTCTTTGGCAAAATAAGACTTGTCAATATGCACATTCAATTCCTGTCTCCTGTTTTTCCCTGTCATATGCCACAGCTTTCTGTGTCAATGTTTCCATTTTCTCTTTCCTTGCCACTCTCTCCATCTTTAACTGCCTCTGCCTGGCCTCCTTCTGCCAAGTCCAAAGGGAGTCAAACATTAATTGTCTACTTTGTCTTTCAAATAACTGTTCCTGTAGAAAAACAATTTTGCGTTCATCAAAAGTGCCTGTCAAATGTCGCTGCCACTCGGCATTGTCCCACATGTATTTGTGCCATAATGCACTAAACATAATAGGGCCAAGAACATGTTTCACATACATATCAAAATTAGGGCTGCCTTCAGGGGTGCAGGCAGAGCGTCTTCCAATCGAGCATCTGCAGAACAAAAATGTCAAATAAAGTTTGCTTAAGCCAGGCATTTTGAAAGAAAAATGAATCATTAATTATTACCTGGCAAAGTATTTGCAAATACTTTTTATCAAGACAGTCCTTAGACCATGCCAAACTCAACCCCAAATGGTAACATATCCACAAACAAGCAAAACAAACTCACCTGATATCAGTGGTACAAACAAACTGGTTCTCCACTGCCTCCACCCGTCTGCAGAAAGGGGATGGATCAATCACCTGAAGGAGTCCCTGTGCGGGCGCCAAATAAATGAAGTAACCTGTTAGGGCCACTCGGGTCACTAATGACCACCTCTCAGCCTTCCGTACTAAATGGACAGTCTGGTATATAGTAGAGAATACAAACCAAAAACTGGTTATTCACATACACTCAGAGCAGAGCCCCAGCTGCCCAGTCGCTAGGAGTGCTGCAGAGGGGACTGAAAGCAACAAGCATAAAGATACATTATGTACATTTCGTAATCTGGCGAAAACTCGTCCATAGTTGAATTTTCCAAGCAGATGCGGTTAAACAGCAAAATACAGAAAAAACAGTTTCAGTGCTCATATCATAACACAAAGTAACATAGTCCAAGGTCATTCCACTCGAAGTCCACTACAAGACAAGTGGGAGTGGGCCTCTATCTAATGAGAAAGCTATGTGCTAACATGATCAGTGTGCTCTTTACTGAATAAAAACTCAAGGAAACAAATGAAACCCAAAGAGGAGCATTTCTTGGAATTGAACTAGATCAGTTTCGAACAGCCTAAAATGGCGTCCAAATAGAATATGGTGCAGAGAATACTGACTTTCATTAATACTGCATAAGCTTAAACAAATTCTATTCTAACAATAGTGCCTTGTAAAATTTTGCAAATCAGTCTAATATATCAGTTTGAGCCGTCAGTACCTCTCCATTGTCGACCTTAAGAGATACAACAGCAGTCCCACGTTTTCCTCTATTGAGTATCCATGCTAGCAAGTGTCCTGAGTTATCCTCTTCCTCATGTTGGGTTTCAGTATACATTCTGTAGTCATGTTTCCTCAGTGTTTCCAGGGACTCATAGAGGTCAGCCACCAGTTTTTGTCTACTCTCCCAGGTTGCCTCATCATGCAGGCCTGCTTATCTATATCCCCTATCGGCCATTCCAATGCCATAACAGTGCGTCCCAGTGACCTACATACCCCATATGACGTGGCCCTACCTTTCCCTCACATTGTCACCACATTATATCATAATGTGTGTAATGTGTTAAGAGATGAACCACTCTCTCAAGGGAATCTGGTATATCAATGTTAGGTGTGTATGTGTTTAAAAGTAATGTATGTTTGCCACAGATGTCCCCCACCACTCCGATATATCTGCCAACAGCAGCTTTTAGCTCACTATCCACCTAAGTGGTGGCACACTTGCATCCACCCACATTAGTACCTCTTGTGCTCATGATGTGAAGATGGCATATCACAACCAGCCTCCCCAATTATCCTTTATTTTCTCATGTTCCTGAGGAAGTAGATGTGTCTTCTGTAGCATTACTATTCATGCAGAGGTCTAGCCCGGGACCAGGGTTCAATTCCCCGCCTTGGCGGGTCTTGGGCTCAAAATTCCACGGACCTGATAATTCTCGGCTCAGTGCCTATTCCAATCATGGAGTCCCACTCTGCAATTCTGGGCAATTGCTTGCTTAATCTCCACAACGGCCCCCACAACGCTAAGGATGCCTGGCCTCCACCTTGGGGGTGCCCAGGAGTGGACGCCTCACAGGGAAAGCCAGGATGGGTTCCACAGCGGTATTCTTACAAGCGCCTTGAGACCCTTGCGGGTGAGGAGTGCGCTATACAAGTATCAATTTACATTTACATGCCTGATGCTTATGAAAATAGCACTATATCCTTTGTTGTTTGGAAGGATTTTGTATTCCCTTGATATTCCAGGATATTGCTGTCACTCCCATTTTGCCAGCGAATTTATTACTCATGTCTCAAGAAACATTGCTCTACTGACTTATGTTGTGTGTGGACCAAACTTCTCTCTGTCAAACGTAGCAACAGTATCTCCCTATTAACATCAAAATCAGTCAAACTTTGCCCCCTTAGCGTATAGCTCCCATTTACCCCAGGCTTGTGCAGTCCCAGTAGACACACCACTAGTTTTTGCATACATTTTGGAAGTTACACAGTCTGAATATCGATTCCTAATTGTCGGCCTACACAAATATTGAGTTGAAAATATCGAAGGTACAGAATTTCGATGTCAAGAATATCGTTGGACAGAATATCGACCCTAAGGTAAGTAATATCGAATTTATTTATATCGATGTAAGTAATATCGAAGTTAGTAATATCGATTGCATATATATCGATGTAACTAATTTCGATTCTACTAATATTGATATTTGTATTATTTTTATGTATTTAATTATGTATGTGTAATATGTTTTTGTTAAGTATTTTGATTTTTTAAGATTATATGTGTATTATTTGTACATGATAATAATGTTATTTTTAAGTAAATATTATGTTTTAGTACCGGAGCAGGTTGTGGGTTTATAGGGGAATAGGGTGGGAAGTAATTTAAATATAGTAAATTAATTAGTAATTTTTAGGAATTATAAATTAATTTTTATAAATTTTTGTTTTTATTTCTGTAGCGGGTTGTGGGTTTATAGGGGAATTGGGTGGGAAGTAATTCAATTGTAAATAATAATGATTTATAATTTTTTTGTTATGGATAATTATTTTATTTATAATTAATTATTAATTGGCAATTAATTATTTTAATTGATAATTTATTTTGGTAATTGGTAATTAATGTTTTTCATTGTTATTTAATTTTTTTAATTCGTAATATTGTTTTTAATTGTTATTTAATTTTTTTAATTGGTAATTCATTTTTGTAATTGGGAAAAAAAATGTAATTGGTAATTAATTATTTAATTGGTTAATGATTTTGTTAATTGGCAATTCATATTTTTAATTGGTAATTATTTTTAATAATTGGAAAATATTTGTAATTAATTGGTAATCAATGTTTTATAAAAAGTATTATTTGGTATAAAACATAATTTTAGTGTTTATTAATTTTTAAATGTAAATTAATGTTAAATATTATTTTTTTGTAATGAAAAATATTTTATTGTTTAATATTTATTATTTGGTGAGTAATATTTATTAAATAATATATATTGGTAGTTGCTGTTAATTTATTGTTAATTAATTATTCAAATGTAATTGCTTTGAATAATTAATAATTGTTTGTAAATGATGTAGATTTATTTTAAAATGTAATGATACATTATTTTAAATATAAAAATTATTTATAAGTATGTTATATTTAAATTCTACGCTATCCAACGCTTTCCCTACTGTTGCTGTCTCTGGAGGGACCGGGCTGCACAGAACCCAGGACCGCCAGCTCTCCTGCCGCAGTGGAAGATTTGTGTCCTCCTCCCCAAGCCCCAGGAATTTACTTCAAGATACTTATTACGGCCGAGGTTTGGAATTGACAGGGGAGACGCCTACGCCCTGCTGCCGTGGAGAGAGGGAGAGCTTTCTGTTTGACCCTTTGCTTCCTAATTCCTTGGAACCTCGCGGTACCCGTTGTTATCACCAGCACCTGGACCCTCTCCCTGTCTGACCAGCCCCCCGAGCACCGAGTGAAAGGTGCCTGCCTGCCATTGCTGCGTTGGAAGACGCCTACGCCCTGCTGCTGTGGAGAGAGGGAGAGCTTTCTGTTTGCCGCTTTGCTTCCTAATTTTTACCTCTACGCTATCCAACGTTTTCCCTACTGTTTCACTCTAGTGAGTTTGAATAGTAATTTTTACCCACCCGCTATCCAACGCTTTCCCTACTGTTGCACCCTCTGGAGTTGGAATAGTAATTTTTACCCCTATGCTATCCAACTCTTTCCCTACTGTTGCACCCTCTAGAGTTGGAATAGTAATTTTTACCCCTACGCTATCCAACGCTTTCCCTACTGTTGCACCCTCTGGAGTTGGAATAGTAATTTTTACCCCTATGCTATCCAACTCTTTCCCTACTGTTGCACTCTCTGGAGTTGGAATAGTAATTTTTACCCCTACGCTATCCAACACTTTCCCTACTTGCACCCTCTGGAGTTGGAATAGTAATTTTTACCCCTACGCTATCCAACGCTTTCCCTACTGTTGCACTCTCTGGAGTTGGAATAGTAATTTTTACCCCTACGCTATCCACGCTTTCCCTACTGTTGCACTCTCTGGAGTTGGAATAGTAATTTTTACCCCTACGCTATCCAACGCTTTCCCTTTTTGCACCCTCTGGAGTTGGAATAGTAATTTTTACCCCTACGCTATCCAACGCTTTCCCTACTGTTGCACTCTCTAGAGTGGGAATAGTAATTTTTACCCTTACGCTATCCAATGTTTTCCCTACTGTTTCACTCTATGGAGTTGGAATAGTAATTTGTACCCACCCGCTATCCAACGCTTTCCCTACTGTTGCACTCTCTGGAGTGGCAATAGTCATTTTTACCCATACGCTATCCAACTCTTCACCTACTGTTGCACTGTCTGGAGTGGGAATAGTAATTTTTACCCCTACACTATCCAATGCTTTACCTATTGTTGCACTCTCTGGAGTGGGAATAGTAATTTTTATCCTTATGCTATCCAACGCTTTCCCTGCTGTGGCACTCTCTGGAGTGGGAATAGTAATTTTTACCCCTACGCTATCCAACCCTTTCCCTACTGTTGCACCCTCTGGAGTTGGAATGGTAATTTTTACCCCTACGCTATCCAACGCTTTCCCTACTGTCGCACTGTCTGGAGTTGGAATAGTAATTTTTACCCCTACACTATCCAACGCTTTCCCTACTGTTGCACTCTGTGGAGTGGGAATATGAATTTTTACCCCTACGCTATCCAACGCTTTCCCTACTGTTGAACCCTCTTGAGTTGGAATAGAAATTTTTACCCCTACACTATCCAACGCTTTCCCTAATGTTGCACTCTCTGGAGTTGGAATAATAATTTTTACAGCTACGCTATCCAACGCTTTCCCTACTTTTGCACCCTCTCGAATTGGAATAGTAATTTTTACACCTTCGCTATCCAACGCTTTACCTACTGTTGCACTCTCTGGAGTGGGAATAGAAATTTTTACCCCTACGCTATCCAATGTTTTCCGTACTGTTTCACTCCATGGAGTTGGAATAGTAATTTGTACCCACCCGCTATCCAACGCTTTCCCTACTGTTGCACTCTCTGTAGTGGGAATAGTAATTTTTACCCTACGCTATCCAACGCTTTCCCTACTTGCACCCTCTGGAGTTGGAATAGTAATTTTTACCCCTACGCTATCCAACGCTTTCCCTACTGTTGAACTCTCTAGAGTGGGAATAGTAATTTTTACCCCTACGCTATCCAATGTTTTCCCTACTGTTTCACTCTATGGAGTTGGAATAGTAATTTGTACCCACCCGCTATCCAATGCTTTCCCTACTGTTGCACTCTCTGGAGTGGCAATAGTCATTTTTACCCCTACGCTATCCAACTCTTTACCTACTGTTGCACTCTCTGGAGTGGGAATAGTAATTTCAACCCCTACACTATCTAATGCTTTCCCTATTGTTGCACTCTCTGGAGTGGGAATATTAATTTTTACCCTTATGCTATCCAACGCTTTCCCTGCTGTTGCACTCTCTGGAGTGGGAATAGTAATTTTTACCCCTACGCTATCCAACCCTTTCCCTACTGTTACACCCTCTGGAGTTGGAATAGTAATTTTTACCCCTACGCTATCCAACGCTTTCCCTACTGTTGCACTCTCTGGAGTTGGAATAGTAATTTTTACCCCTAAACTATCCAATGCTTTCCCTACTGTTGCACTCTGTGGAGTGGGAATATTAATTTTTACCCATACGCTATCCAACGCTTTCCCTACTGTTGCACCCTCTTGAGTTAGAATAGTAATTTTTAGCACTACACTATCCAACGCTTTCCCTACTGTTGCACTCTCTGGAGTTGGAATAATAATATTTACAGCTAAGCTATCCAACGCTTTCCCTACTTTTGCACCCTCTCGAATTGGAATAGTAATTTTTACACCTTCGCTATCCAACGCTTTACCTACTGTTGCACTCTCTGGAGTGGGAATAGTAATTTTTACCCCTACGCTATCCAATGTTTTCCCTACTGTTTCACTCCATGGAGTTGGAATAGTAATTTGTACCCACCCGCTATCCAACGCTTTCCCTACTGTTGCACTCTCTGTAGTGGGAATAGTAATTTTTACCCTATGCTATCCAAAGCTTTCCCTACTGTTGCACTCTCTGGAGTGGGAATATTAATTTTTACCCCTACGCTATCCAATGCTTTCCCTATTGTTGCACTCTCTGGAGTGGGAATAGTTATTTTTACCCTTATACTATCCAACGCTTTCCCTGCTGTTGTACTCTCTGGAGTGGGAATAGTAATTTTTCCCCCTACGCTATCCAATGCTTTCCCTACTGTTGCACCTTTTGGAGTTGGAATAGTAATTTTTATCTCTACGCTATCCAACGCTTTCCCTACTGTTGCACTCTCTGGAGTTGGAATAGTAATTTTGACCCCTAAGCTATCCAACGCTTTCCCTACTGTTGCACTCTGTGGAGTGGGAATAGTAATTTTACATTCTACGCTATCCAATGTTTCAATTACTGTAGTTTTTTTGGGACTTTAAATAGTAGTTTTATTTATTTATGTATTTAATATTTTTTGTATTATTTTAGATAATGTTGTATTAAATTAAGTTTAAAAATATTGTAAGTATATAATTTTCTTTAATTTAATAAATATCATTGTTTATTTTTATTTATGTTATTATTTTGTGTGAAGCTATTTTTGTAATTTATAGTATATTTTAATAATTTATAAGTAATTAAAATAATTAATAAAATGTATTATTAAGTAAATATGTATTATATGTTATGTTTATTTTTAATTAAAATTTTATTATTCAATATGTATTATTTATTAATTTTAAACATTATTAAATATGTTTAAATATGTTTATTTTATTTATAAGTATTATTTACTTTATTTTACTTTTTTTTATAGAAAAAAAATACGATATTTGTAATTACGATAGTTTTAACATCTATATTTTGGTTTCGATATTTTTGTACTTACCATGTTGTAGATAGGGTGTCGATATACTTGCCTTCGATATTTGAGCGTCAATGTTTTGTAGGTCGATATTATGTCCGTCCATATTCTGTCAGAGATTCATTTTGGAAGTATCATTGTAACTGTATACCTCAGTCACCGATTCTGACTTACATTTTATACTCAATCCAATGATTTGCAACCTCCCCTCTGTCTTACACATTTAAATGTCAGCCTTAACCCCCACCCCAGAACCAAAAACCTCTGTTTCATCTATCAGAGTCTTGCTTCGATCTGCTGGTCAGTTGTTCTCATTGAGCTGAAATGCTTCTGCAACGTGGTCAAAAAAATATCACTTTCCATATAAGTCCACTTAGAGTCATGTAGGGGGTAACTATGTGTATGTCAGACTACTTTCCCTTAGTTTTCTTTTTACCTCTGTAAATGATCTCCTTTTCTTGTGTTTCATTACGCCAGGGTCAGGATTGAAAGAAATCCAGTTTCCGTTGAATTGTACATTCCTGTGTTGCCAAACTATTGCTAAAATGTTCATCTTGTCCTTATATCTTAGTAAACTTGAAATAAGTATGTGTGGTGGGGCTCCCAACTTGGGTTCTCCCGTAGTTCTGTGTGCTCTGTCAAATTGCAATCCCCCATTTCCTCCCAGCCCTGGCAGAATTTTTGGCAACCAAGTCTCTAGAAATAATTCCACTGGTGTGGATTCTGTCCCCTCCGGGAGACCTAATACGTACATTATTGGGCTGCGATCTCTCCTTCAAGTCCGTAAACTGTGGGTGTTTTTTCTGCTCCACCAGCTGGCTGCTATGGGTCCCCAATATTTTCCCTGCACTGTCAGCTCTTGTACCCAGATCCTTAATGCCCTCCCTCATTTTTTCCATGTCTTGGCGTAGCAGGGCTACTGAGATACCTATATTATTTGTTCTGGAATAGCTTTATTACCTTCCAGTATCAGGTTCTTGATGATCATGATTAATGGAGGTGTAGTCTCACCCACCATCAGTACCGCATTCAGATTTGCATTCTGAGCCATCCTAGCTAGGCCCTCCTCTAATAAGTAGTGTCCTTTATGGACAGTGCCCAGGCCTCTCCCTTGGGTTTGGGGAGCATTTGTGTCAATGATATGTTTAGTTCCGTTGCGGGGCTCAAACACTCTGCAGCAGTTCTCTCATCAAGTCACCTTACCACATCCTTCGAAGTGTGCTAAACAGCCTCCTGTACCCGGGCACCCAGGGCAGGAGTAGTACGTACAGTGCACCCTTCCCTAAATGGTCTCCTGCGCTCCTTAAGAATCATGTCATTCCTGTGGTAATAATATCTTAGAGTACAGGAGGAATCTAATGTGCACACTTTTCTCTTCAGTTGGTTGCTTTAAAGATCTGTTATACCTAGGGTATATTTGTAAGTGTAGTCATTTATGGCTTCTGTGTCTGCCCTCGATAACCGTGTAAACTGCTCTCGATGGGACCTGCACTCTCATGGAATGCCAAAGAGACGAGTTATTCTGTGGGCCGGTCACTACCTACACTCATCCCAAGTATGGTTTAGCAATACCATAATGTGCCTTTAAATACTGGCCCTTGCAAGCAGTGCTTGATTTGAGTAGGTGCTCTCAGGTGCTCAGCACCGGCACTTCTTTCACAGGGAAAGGGCTACGCTTTCTGGTCCTGCAGGTGGTGGTCTCAATATAAATTGCCCAACTTAAAATAAAAAGAACCACATACCTTGCATGTTGACGGGCTAGTATGTTTTCATAGGCAGGCATACATCTGTTCAGGCAGGCATAATTGTGAATCATCACTTTAGTGATGATAGAAAATAGGTGTGGGAGCACACTGCTTCACCTCCCAGCAGAGTCGCCCCTAAGCATCATGGTTGATGCAGTCCGACAAGCGAGTACACTTGCAAAGTCTTTAGAGTGTTTCACCAGGTGGGTGCAGATTAGTGCTGGCCATCTCTGGACACGTGTTTCTAGATTATTATCTGTCATCAGCAGAGATTAGGCATTATTTGGGGTTGCTGAGCAGGCTGCCGTATCCTTGGAACGTAGTATCTCTCCAGGCGCGCAGGTGCCTCTGCACGAGCTCGTCAGCCCACAGCGGCTCGAGGGAGCCTTTAAGTAGAAAATAGGTGTGGGAGCACACTGCTTCACCTCCCAGCAGAGTCGCCCCTAAGCATCATGGTTGATGCAGTCCGACAAGCGAGTACACTTGCAAAGTCTTTAGAGTGTTTCACCAGGTGGGTGCAGATTAGTGCTGGCCATCTCTGGACACGTGTTTCTAGATTATTATCTGTCATCAGCAGAGATTAGGCATTATTTGGGGTTGCTGAGCAGGCTGCCGTATCCTTGGAACGTAGTATCTCTCCAGGCGCGCAGGTGCCTCTGCACGAGCTCGTCAGCCCACAGCGGCTCGAGGGAGCCTTTAAGTAGAAAATAGGTGTGGAAGCACACTGCTTCACCTCCCAGCAGAGTCGCCCCTAAGCATCATGGTTGATGCAGTCCGACAAGCGAGTACACTTGCAAAGTCTTTAGAGTGTTTCACCAGGTGGGTGCAGATTAGTGCTGGCCATCTCTGGACACGTGTTTCTAGATTATTATCTGTCATCAGCAGAGATTAGGCATTATCCAGGGATGGCGAAGACAGCGAAGATAGCAGAAGATCGAAAGATGATTCATCGCGAACACTTTCCTACATTGACCAGAGTCCTTAGGGGCGACACCGCCGGTGTGTGAGTAGTGTGCGACCCCACCCCCATTTGTAACTTTAAAGCTCCCTTGAGCAGCGGGCTGACGAGCCTGGGATCCCGCACCTACGCGCCGGAGTGGTACTATACCTGGCAGATATTGGCAGCCATCGGCAACCCCAGAACACTGCCTATCCCTGCTGATGAGGGGTAATACCCCGAAACACGTGTCCAGGGATGGCGAAGACAGCGAAGATAGCAGAAGATCGAAAGATGATGCATCGCGAACACTTTCCTACATTGACCAGAGTCCTTAGGGGCGAAACCGCCGGTGTGTGAGTAGTGTGCGACCCCACCCCTATTTGTAACTTTAAAGCTCCCTTGAGCAGCGGGCTGACGAGCCTGGGATCCCGCACCTACGCGCCGGAGTGGTACTATACCTGGCAGATATTGGCAGCCATCGGCAACCCCAGAACACTGCCTATCCCTGCTGATGAGGGGTAATACCCCGAAACACGTGTCCAGGGATGGCAAAGACAGCGAAGATAGCAGAAGATCGAAAGATGATGCATCGCGAACACTTTCCTACATTGACCAGAGATCTTAGGGGCGACACCGCCGGTGTGTGAGTAGTGTGCGACCCCACCCCCATTTGTAACTTTAAAGCTCCCTTGAGCAGCGGGCTAACGAGCCTGGGATCCCGCACCTACGCGCCGGAGTGGTACTATACCTGGCAGATATTGGCAGCCATCGGCAACCCCAGAACACTGCCTATCCCTGCTGATGATGGGTAATACCCCGAAACACGTGTCCAGGGATGGCAAAGACAGCGAAGATAGCAGAAGATCGAAAGATGATGCATCGCGAACACTTTCCTACATTGACCAAAGTCCTTAGGGGCGACACCGCCGGTGTGTAAGTAGTGTGCGACCCCACCCCCATTTGTAACTTTAAAGCTCCCTTGAGCAGCGGTCTGACGAGCCTGGGATCCCGCACCTACGCGCCGGAGTGGTACTATACCTGGCAGATATTAGCAGCCATCGGCAACCCCAGAACACTGCCTATCCCTGCTGATGAGGGGTAATACCCCGAAACACGTGTCCAGGGATGGCGAAGACAGCGAAGATAGCAGAAGATCGAAAAATGATGCATCGCGAACACTTTCCTACATTGACCAGAGTCCTTAGGGGCGACACCGCCGGTGTGTGAGTAGTGTGCGACCCCACCCCCATTTTTAACTTTAAAGCTCCCTTGAGCAGCGGGCTGACGAGCCTGGGATCCCGCACCTACGCGCCAGAGTGGTACTATACCTGGCAGATATTGGCAGCCATCGGCAACCCCAGAACACTGCCTATCCCTGCTGATGAGCGGTAATACCCCAAAACACGTGTCCAGGGATGGTGAAGACAGCAAAGATAGCAGAAGATCGAAAGATGATGCATCGCGAACACTTTCCTACATTGACCAGAGTCCTTAGGGGCGACACCGCCGGTGTGTGAGTAGTGTGCGACCCCACCCCCATTTGTAACTTTAAAGCTCCCTTGAGCAGCGGGCTGACGAGCCTGGGATCCCGCACCTACGCGCCGGAGTGGTACTATACCTGGCAGATATTGGCAGCCATCGGCAACCCCAGAACACTGCCTATCCCTGCTGATGAGGGGTAATACCCCGAAACACGTGTCCAGGGATGGCGAAGACAGCGAAGATAGCAGAAGATCGAAAGATGATGCATCGCGAACACTTTCCTACATTGACCAGAGTCCTTAGGGGCGACACCGCCGGTGTGTGAGTAGTGTGCGACCCCACCCCTATTTGTAACTTTAAAGCTCCCTTGAGCAGCGGGCTGACGAGCCTGGGATCCCGCACCTACGCGCCGGAGTGGTACTATACCTGGCAGATATTGGCAGCCATCGGCAACCCCAGAACACTGCCTATCCCTGCTGATGAGGAGTAATACCCCGAAACACGTGTCCAGGGATGGCAAAGACAGCGAAGATAGCAGAAGATCGAAAGATGATGCATCGCGAACACTTTCCTACATTGACCAGAGATCTTAGGGGCGACACCGCCGGTGTGTGAGTAGTGTGCGACCCCACCCCCATTTGTAACTTTAAAGCTCCCTTGAGCAGCGGGCTAACGAGCCTGGGATCCCGCACCTACGCGCCGGAGTGGTACTATACCTGGCAGATATTGGCAGCCATCGGCAACCCCAGAACACTGCCTATCCCTGCTGATGAGGGGTAATACCCCGAAACACGTGCCCAGGGATGGCGAAGACAGCGAAGATAGCAGAAGATCGAAAGATGATGCATCGCGAACACTTTCCTACATTGACCAGAGTCCTTAGGGGCGACACCGCCGGTGTGTGAGTAGTGTGCGACCCCACCCCCATTTGTAACTTTAAAGCTCCCTTGAGCAGCGGGCTAACGAGCCTGGGATCCCGCACCTACGCGCCGGAGTGGTACTATACCTGTCAGATATTGGCAGCCATCGCCAACCCCAGAACACTGCCTATCCCTGCTGATGAGGGGTAATACCCCGAAACACATGCCCAGGGATGGCGAAGACAGCGAAGATAGCAGAAGATCGAAAGATGATGCATCGCGAATACTTTCCTACATTGACAAGAGTCCTTAGGGGCGACACCGCCGGTGTGTGAGTAGTGTGCGACCCCACCCCCATTTGTAACTTTAAAGCTCCCTTGAGCAGCGGGCTGACGAGCCTGGGATCCCGCACCTACGCGCCGGAGTGGTACTATACCTGGCAGATATTGGCAGCCATCGGCAACCCCAGAACACTGCCTATCCCTGCTGATGATGGGTAATACCCCGAAACACGTGTCCAGGGATGGCAAAGACAGCGAAGATAGCAGAAGATCGAAAGATGATGCATCGCGAACACTTTCCTACATTGACCAAAGTCCTTAGGGGCGACACCGCCGGTGTGTGAGTAGTGTGCGACCCCACCCCCATTTGTAACTTTAAAGCTCCCTTGAGCAGCGGTCTGACGAGCCTGGGATCCCGCACCTACGCGCCGGAGTGGTACTATATCTGGCAGATATTAGCAGCCATCGGCAACCCCAGAACACTGCCTATCCCTGCTGATGAGGGGTAATACCCCGAAACACGTGTCCAGGGATGGCGAAGACAGCGAAGATAGCAGAAGATCAAAAAATGATGCATCGCGAACACTTTCCTACATTGACCAGAGTCCTTAGGGGCGACACCGCCGGTGTGTGAGTAGTGTGCGACCCCACCCCCATTTTTAACTTTAAAGCTCCCTTGAGCAGCGGGCTGACGAGCCTGGGATCCCGCACCTACGCGCCAGAGTGGTACTATACCTGGCAGATATTGGCAGCCATCGGCAACCCCAGAACACTGCCTATCCCTGCTGATGAGCGGTAATACCCCAAAACACGTGTCCAGGGATGGCGAAGACAGCAAAGATAGCAGAAGATCGAAAGATGATGCATCGCGAACACTTTCCTACATTGACCAGAGTCCTTAGGGGCGACACCGCCGGTGTGTGAGTAGTGTGCGACCCCACCCCCATTTGTAACTTTAAAGCTCCCTTGAGCAGCGGGCTGACGAGCCTGGGATCCCGCACATACGCGCCGGAGTGGTACTATATCTGGCAGATATTGGCAGCCATGGGCAACCCCAGAACACTGCCTATCCCTGCTGATGAGGGGTAATACCCCAAAACACGTGTCCAGGGATGGCGAAGACAGCGAAGATAGCAGAAGATCGAAAGATGATGCATCGCAAACACTTTCCTATATTGACCAGAGTCCTTAGGGGCGACACCGCCGGTGTGTGAGTAGTGTGCGACCCCACCCCCATTTGTAACTTTAAAGCTCCCTTGAGCAGCGGGCTGACGAGCCTGGGATCCCGCACCTACGCGCCGGAGTGGTACTATACCTGGCAGATATTGGCAGCCATCGGCAACCCCAGAACACTGCCTATCCCTGCTGATGAGGGGTAATACCCCGAAACACGTGTCCAGGGATGGCGAAGACAGCGAAGATAGCAGAAGATCGAAAGATGATGCATCGCGAACACTTTCCTACATTGACCAGAGTCCTTAGGGGCGACACCGCCGGTGTGTGAGTAGTGTGCGACCCCACCCCCATTTGTAACTTTAAAGCTCCCTTGAGCAGCGGGCTAACGAGCCTGGGATCCCGCACCTACGCGCCGGAGTGGTACTATACCTGGCAGATATTGGCAGCCATCGGCAACCCCAGAACACTGCCTATCCCTGCTGATGAGGGGTAATACCCCGAAACACGTGTCCAGGGATGGCGAAGACAGCGAAGATAGCAGAAGATCGAAAGATGATGCATCGCCAACACTTTCCTACATTGACCAGAGTCCTTAGGGGCGACACCGCCGGTGTGTGAGTAGTGTGCGACCCCACCCCCATTTGTAACTTTAAAGCTCCCTTGAGCAGCGGGCTAACGAGCCTGGGATCCCGCACCTACGCGCCGGAGTGGTACTATACCTGGCAGATATTGGCAGCCATCGCCAACCCCAGAACACTGCCTATCCCTGCTGATGAGGGGTAATACCCCGAAACACATGCCCAGGGATGGCGAAGACAGCGAAGATAGCAGAAGATCGAAAGATGATGCATCGCGAACACTTTCCTACATTGACAAGAGTCCTTAGGGGCGACACCGCCGGTGTGTGAGTAGTGTGCGACCCCACCCCCATTTGTAACTTTAAAGCTCCCTTGAGCAGCGGGCTGACGAGCCTGGGATCCCGCACCTACGCGCCGGAGTGGTACTATACCTGGCAGATATTGGCAGCCATCGGCAACCCCAGAACACTGCCTATCCCTGCTGATGATGGGTAATACCCCGAAACACGTGTCCAGGGATGGCGAAGACAGCGAAGATAGCAGAAGATCGAAAGATGATGCATCGCAAACACTTTCCTACATTGACCAGAGTCCTTAGGGGCGACACCGCCGGTGTGTGAGTAGTGTGCGACCCCACCCCCATTTGTAACTTTAAAGCTCCCTTGAGCAGCGGTCTGACGAGCCTGGGATCCCGCACCTACGCGCCGGAGTGGTACTATACCTGGCAGATATTGGCAGCCATCGGCAACCCCAGAACACTGCCTATCCCTGCTGATGAGGGGTAATACCCCGAAACACGTGTCCAGGGATGGCGAAGACAGCGAAGATAGCAGAAGATCGAAAAATGATGCATCGCGAACACTTTCCTACATTGACCAGAGTCCTTAGGGGCGACACCGCCGGTGTGTGAGTAGTGTGCGACCCCACCCCCATTTTTTACTTTAAAGCTCCCTTGAGCACGGGCTGACGAGCCTGGGATCCCGCACCTACGCGCCGGAGTGGTACTATACCTGGCAGATATTGGCAGCCATGGGCAACCCCAGAACACTGCCTATCCCTGCTGATGAGCGGTAATACCCCAAAACACGTGTCCAGGGATGGCGAAGACAGCAAAGATAGCAGAAGATCGAAAGATGATGCATCGCGAACACTTTCCTACATTGACCAGAGTCCTTAGGGGCGACACCGCCGGTGTGTGAGTAGTGTGCGACCCCACCCCCATTTGTAACTTTAAAGCTCCCTTGAGCAGCGGGCTGATGAGCCTGGGATCCCGCACCTACGCGCCGGAGTGGTACTATACCTGGCAGATATTGGCAGCCATGGGCAACCCCAGAACACTGCCTATCCCTGCTGATGAGGGGTAATACCCCGAAACACGTGTCCAGGGATGGCGAAGACAGCGAAGATAGCAGAAGATCGAAAGATGATGCATCGCAAACACTTTCCTATATTGACCAGAGTCCTTAGGGGCGACACCGCCGGTGTGTGAGTAGTGTGCGACCCCACCCCCATTTGTAACTTTAAAGCTCCCTTGAGCAGCGGGCTGACGAGCCTGGGATCCCGCACCTACGCGCCGGAGTGGTACTATACCTGGCAGATATTAGCATCCATCGGCAACCCCAGAACACTGCCTATCCCTGCTGATGAGGGGTAATACCCCGAAACACGTGTCCAGGGATGGAGAAGACAGCGAAGATAGCAGAAGATCGAAAGATGATGCATCGCAAACACTTTCCTACATTGACCAGAGTCCTTAGGGGCGACACCGCCGGTGTGTGAGTAGTGTGCGACCCCACCCCCATTTGTAACTTTAGTGATGATGTTGTCACGCCTGTCATGAATCCAAGAAGTCATCATTAACTAATGGCTTGCATCCTATTCCCCGACTCTGCTGCACCCTGCCACTGCAGAGCCTAAGCCTCCCATTGGATAATTGTAGTGGGGGGCCTGCAGCCCTGCATTGCTACTATCCTCAACGTGCTTGATGTGCCAGTGGCCCATCTAAACTTTTCGGCGCTATGGAGTCACCTGCAGTTTCCGTGCGCTGCCTCCAAGCATGCTAATTGCTGAGTGTGCTTGAGCCCAGTAGGTGCAACAGCCATACTCACGTCCCACAGGCACTGCAGCATTGTGGCTGGGGTCAATGCTTGTGCTGTAGCAGACAGGGTAAAAACACGCTGAGCAGTGGATACTGATGCCGTCGTCATAACTGGACCAGACTCATTACAGGCAGCACTAGCCGTGACATGACCTGCTGTGCTCAAGCAGTCTCCTGACCTGCAACAAACCCAGTCAGACCGCACTGATTAATATGTTAAAAAAAGCATTTTCATTTGGTGTTTTTTTTGTTTTTTCGCACTCATTTGTTGGTGTAGGTAAAGACGTAAAACACATGTCTTAGGGGACAGTCAGCAGAGCATTGTTAAAGGATAGAGACTGAGGCAGTGCGGGTGTTTAAAGTTGGGCACAGCGGAGGTAGAAGTGGACTGTAGCCTCCTTGGCAGCATTTTCAGCCCTGGCACTTCATTTTTCACAAATTAAGCACTGCTTGCAAGCCCCGTTGCTTATTAGATGAGCCTACAGTGCTTTCTGCTTCGAGACACAGCTCCCGGCCGGACTGAGAACCCAAAGCAGCCCTGGCAATTTTGTCGGGCCAGCCCCCGGGGAGGGGCCCAAGTGTGCACTGCTGTTTTTGTTAGTGGGGGCCGATATTGCAGCATCACTGCAAAACCAACCCCAGTAGCAAAACCAATCAAACACAGCTGAAATACTGAAATACTGACCCCACCAGTCCAGCCTCCCCCCTGGAAAAAGCCAGATGCCCGGCCCTAAACAGCTACTCCTTTTCACACACAACTCAACTTGTCTCCGCCCCAGTATTAGAATTGTCCTTTTCACAGCAGCTCATATGCATCAGTGAACGCTGCTTGTGTTAACTGCTTTGTTTGCTCACGACCGATTCACATTTCTTCATCCGCGGAAACGTGCTCTCAGTCTCCTCACTCTCCTTGCCTTCAGTCACACACTGAGGACACTTCTACCGAATCCCTGCAGAACCTCTTCTTCAGGCTCCCAGCTGGGCTAATTACTCGTTAGTGCTTAGCATACATTTTATTCAGTGATTAAATTCTTAAATGGGTACAAAACCAGGGGCGCCCGCCTCTGGTTTTTTTTCTGCACTCTAAAAGTTGTTTTTTTTTAAATTACATCACGAGCAAAAATGTATCCCATTGGGCACCACCTGGGAGAGCGGTCTGTAGATCCCCAATTAGATGAGATGGTCATTTTAGCAAAGTGTTTGTTTGTGGTTATTATGGTTATGCATTCAGTATAATGTGTCTTCAGCCTATTTTGTTAGACCATTAAAGAAGAACTTTTTCCCTCACTCTGAAGGTCGGAATCCAAGGACTTTCTACAGGAACAACCTTTCCTGCCCAGGCGTGAACTCTACGTGCAAAGAAGACGAAAACAGCCAATTAAAGTATCCCTGGGTCATGTGCAGCTTTTTGCTGCAGTCTTGCACGATACAATGTAAATACTGACGATGCTGAACATATAGATAAGAAACCTTATTTGAACAAGCAAAATATTTTTCTGTCAAAAGAGAGCGAAGTATCATTCTCACTCCAATGTAAAACTACACTGATATCAGTGTCCCTTACCTATAAAAAAAAAACACGATTCATTCATTGTATTATAGTCCAGGCTCTGCAGAACATGTGACATTGTTTACAACCAGATTTTTTCCACTCAACGATCCACATCGCAGTTTAGTTTCTTCAACTGATGGATTCCCTTTTGTAGACCAGTCTCTACAGTGCATCATTCCCTCTTGCAATTTTGAAGTTCTAGCTCACTAGTCTCCGTTTCGGATCAGTTAATGCAAGTGAGACCACGAGCAGATCAGCTCAGATTGTAGATGCTACAGGCCAAGGCTTTCTGTTGCAGAACTGTTTCCATCACCAGACTCAGTTGAAGTGAAAACACTACATATTCACATGGCCGGGTTCACACTGGAATGGTATGGGGAGCAAAAAAAAATGATGAATTTAGGCCCAGATCTCTGGACTGGGGTGAATGTATGACAATGTTCTGCATTCTGTTCATCAATAGTTCTTTTTGCAGTTATCTAAAGGTGGCATTTTCAGAATTGTGCCGTAAAAATTTGACTTTACCATTACAGAAGGGCTTAAATTACAACTCAACTCATTAGAGACCAAATATGACATTTCCATCTGTTGCCATGCAAATGTTATCATTAAGGTAACCCAATGTTATCCTATGAGAGAGGCAGGCCGTGAAAAATGAATTTAAGTGTTTTCTCATTACCAGTACATGTAAAACTTAAAAATACATGCTCAACTGTTAACATGCATTGCACCCTGACCTGTGGGATGTTTAGGACCTAAAAAATGGGGTAACATATGAATAAAAAAGGTTTGGGTCTAGTAAAAGGTAAGTTTTGCCAGGTCAAAATAGCAGTGTAAGACTGCACACAGGCTGCAATTGCAGGCCCGAGACATGTCAGTCTGTCAGTCTAAAAATAACTTTATTTGGTTTTCACAAACCATAAAGCATATAAAACATAAATCATATACAAAACTTTTTCAGTTCATAAAAATTCTACTTAGTTCCTTTGTGGCACTGAGCCTTCAGTCTTTGCCCATTTTTATAAGTAAGCTTTCTACCGCTATCATAAATTTTATCCCCCTACATATTAAAATGTTTGATGCGGCGCCCATCCAACTTGTCCCCGCCTGTCTGCAGGTGCGGATATTTAAATCGTTAAAAACCCTTCTCAGCAGTTTCCTTCTTTCTGATTTGACAGACTCACAGACACACAGCAGGTGGGTCAAAGTTTCAATGTGATAACCGCATAAACGGCATGCCTTTGTTTGATGCTTATTCTTCCAGGTGGGCGCCAAGTCTAATGAACAATGATCTCCAAATCTGTATGCCATGAATCTCCTTTTCAAAGACAATCGGAAGTGAGCTGCTAGATAGGGTTGCGGTCTTAGCCGTTTGTAAGAATTTGTTATGATCCATGCGTGGTGGCATCTTAGTAATCCCCTTTTATCCTCCACGAAGGATAATGCTTTTGCTTTGTTTTTGCAAGCTTTTTTGAATGTAGACTTTTCCATCTTGCTGTTCCAGAGCCCATTGATCTCTAATTCTTTCAGTGCTATCCGCAGTTGGTCCCCCCACGTGTTTGGGATTCTTTGCTCTAGTTGTTTTATTTCCAACCCGCATAAGTTATTCAAAGTTCCCGACTCTGCTGCTCTGAGTTTCCACCATAGGTTTACCATGGTTGCCTTCCTTTGGAATTCCTGGTTCTGTAATCCGAATTCCAAGCGAATTTGTGCTGGCGAGGAACCTTTACACAGATTGAATACTAATTTATAAACCTTGGTTTGTAATTTGTTTTAGATGTTACTTTCTTGGCCATGCCAGGTTTCCAAACCGTAGGACAGGGTTGGTAGCAATTGGGCTGCCATGATTTTTAAAAGATGCCCATGTGAAGGGCTTTCCAGTTTCTTGGACAATTGTTTGTAGGCAAATATTAAGGATTGAGCTTTTGCTGTGATCTCCTTTTTCTGCTCAACCATTGACAGATTTCTTGCCATTCGGATGCCCAAGTATTTATGAACTCTTGCTTCCTCTCTTTGACAGTTCTTTGCATACCATTTGTAGTTTCCTTGTCTTGGGCCCGCTAATCTTACCACCTTGGTTTTGGATTTATTCCATTCTAAACCTTGGGCATCCAGGTAGTCTATCAGTTTGTTTATTGTCCTTTGCAGCCCTATCGGAGTTTGACTTACCAGGACAATATCATCTGCATACTGTAAGTATTGAACCAATAAGCAACTAAGGGTTGGCTCTAATCAGTATGGCTGAGCCGTCATAGTAAATAACAAAAGGGAATTGCCAGTACTGATAACACAGAAGTAATATGAATTCAGACACAGTACTTGAGAAAACATTCAAGACTGGGGGCTAGTCAATAGCTTTTATTCTTATTTATGATTTTATCATCAAGGAAAATTTACAATTTTTTGGTAACTTTTGTAGCTCTCTTATCTAGTGTACCCCCTTCTCCCCATGAATGGTTGCATGTTGTATGGTTGTGATATGTTTGATACGATGAATGACTCCCTTTTTTGACTTCTTGTCAAATATGTTTTATATGTTTGCTATTTGAATATGAAAAAAAGTTTTCCTTGATGATAAAATCATAAATAAGAATAAAAGCTATTGACTAGCCCCCAGTCTTGAATGTTTTCTCAAGTACTGTGTCTGAATTCATATTACTTCTGTGTTATCAGTACTGGCAATTCCCTTTTGTTATTTAGTAAGTATTGAACCGGCTCCTTTGCCAGATTCGGTGGGTGTCCATTTATTTGTTCTAAGTGACTGTGCAAATCTGCTAAGTATAAATTAAATAAGCATGGCGAAAGGACACAGCCCTGTTTTAGACCATTTGTTATGTTTATTTTTGAAGAGACTCTTTGTCCGTCCCCAAGTTTAACTGTGGCCCATGTTTCGCTGTATAGTGATTGTATTGCATTTATCAGTGGCTGTGACAATCCCCATGCGTTCAGTTTCTTCCACAAACGGTCCAGCGGCACTCTATCGAAAGCCGCTTTTAGGTCGATGTAGCTAGCCACTAAAACTCCCTTTTTCCTTTCAGCTTTTTCCGTAAGAATTGTCAAGGCTGTTAGATTTGTGATGGTGCCCATTCCCCGTCTGAAGCCTGTTTGATGTTTAGGGATAATGTTGTTTTCTTCTGTCCACTCTTGTAGATGTTCCAAAATATATGAAGCATAGAGTTTGGCCTCTACATCGATCAGGGCGATCAACCTATAATTCCCGGGTTCTGTTCTGATGCCGCTCTTATAAATTGGGTGGAACACGTTACCGCTCCAGGACTGTGGGATCTTGTTGTCTCGGAAGACCTGGTTAAAAAGAGGTGTTAGATATTTTGCCCAAACGTCCAGATCTCGTTTGAACAGGGCATTAGGTAGCCCATTTGGGCCTGCTGCTCCTTCCGCTTTCAAATTTGTTATCAGTGTTTTTATGCGTTTAACGGTTGTCAGGGTTTGATCATCTGCTTCCCAGCTAGACTGGATTTTTCCACTTTCTATAGTAGTACTAGTTGACTCGAGGTAAGATTATTTTTCCTTTTTGTTCAGTTTCCTTACTGCATCCGCCTTTTCTAATCCTAGTTTGGGGTTGTACAATTTGTCAATGTATTCTAACCAGGTGTTTTCACTTATTCCGATGTTATTTTGCTTTCCGTAGCCTTTCGTTAATTTATTGATTATACCCCAAGGAGACATGTTTAACAAGGCTACTTAAGGGGGTGGCATAATACGTACAGCAGGCCCACTAGTAGCATTTAATTTACAGGCCCTGGGTACATGTAGTGCTTCTTTAACCCCTTCCATGCTCATGACGAGCTCAGCTCGTCATGCAGTACACTGCTTGTGTGCTCATGACGAGCTGAGCTCATCATGAACAATGGGATTCAGAAATCATCAGCACAGAGGGGGAATTGCTGTAGCAGCGATGGTGTTAATAGGGACTTATAAGTAAATTAAATGTGCTAATTGGGTGTAAGCTAACTTTGCCATGTTTAAAGAGGAGAGCACGCGCATTTTAGCAATGGTTATCAGTGGTAAAGTGCACAGACCCCTAAAACCCAACAAAAATGGTTTCAGAAAACATGAAGAGTGAAGGCAAAATGTGTGGGGATGACCCTGCAGAGAGGGCCATTTCTAACATGATCCCCTCAGCCTAAACCCAGTGTAGACTTTTGAATACCTTGATTGGCTTCCCTGCTTTGGCAATCAAACATGGACAATGGTCCTTTTCTGCAGTGGTACAGGTCAGTTCTATGCCTCTCTGAACTCAGGTGGATCCCTCTGTTAACACTCGGCCAAGGCACTAGACTGACCGAGTGGACCCCTACTCTTCCCCTGAGGACCCCATCGGTGAAGATCATAACCCTAACTTACTAAAAGATGCATACCAGTCATCAGACAGTACTACCTTTGCAAACAAAGTGATGATATCCTATCCACCACTTGGAACAGGCTTTTGTCCCAAGTCTAAGGAAAATTCTGCCCCTAAATACAGCAACCAAAAGAGGTCACTGACATCTGAAGGTGCCAACAGCCAGGCCCCAGGCCATTCACTCCGATGTGAAGGCTCCAAGCAGGGGCCTTGGGCATGCCTCACTTCTAGTCTTGGTGCTGGCAAGGAGCTCCATTACTACTCTTGAGCGTTCTCTGACCTTTGAGGTTTTGCAGAGAGGGGCAACAGCCCTGTGTGTTAGGCACCCTACTTCCACTCTCCCTCCCACCAGTCGAGTGGTGGTATATTGTAACTGGACACTCAGCCCAGGGTTGATACCCTAAAGCTGAACAGGTGGCTGGCAAGACAGGACTTCTAGGGAGGAACCCCCCTCACATCAAGAGTGACACACTCTGTTGGTGTCATGCAGGGGTCTGCCTAGTGCAGGTCTCCCGCCCTCCGTATATGTCATAGGTGGCATCACCAGGGTCAGTCTTTGGGGTGCTCTTTCTCAGACCTGGCAACCATTGATCTACTGGTCCTCCCATTGTGAACTGTCTCCATCGCTTGCCCTTCAACCTGGGCCTCCGTGCTCTCCTGTTAGGAGAAGCACCCCCAGAGACCACAGCATTCAGAGGACCCTGGGCAGTCACCCCTCCCAGCTCTTCTGACACTGTTGGTAGCTCATTACCCCGAATGCAGTCAATGAGGACCTGGGAGCTAACTTTGACCCTCCTCTGGGTCACCTTGCCACCTCATTGCAGGGACACCAGAGAGAAATAGGTTGGAAGAAGTCTTGCACATCGGCCTGAGTTACCCTACACACCTGTCCATTGCATTGCTCCAGGGAAACCAGTCTTTCCACCACCATAGTCTGACTGGTACAGGTATCTCTTAGGGCAGTGACAGGGACCCCACTAATTTTTACCTAATGATAGTGCTGACTCCCACTCTTAGGGATCACAAGTTTACCATTTGAATCCACCTCCCAGCCAGAGAACACCAGAGCATGCTCTACCCTCTACTCTACTCCTGAGGACTATCTACATGTAAAACCATTCTGGCCACTGCTGTAGAGTTTCCTCCAGTGGGTGGTTTCTTGGGACAGATAGAGTCCTCTGCTTGCGTCCTAATTGGGATCACTCAAAGCAATGCAGTCATTAATGGAGTGCCCTGGGCCACCCCCGCCAAAACCTCCTTCCTGTTTCTCAGAAGGGGCGTGGGGACCCTTTCCCTCCACTTTACTCTGGGACGTGTCTGTGTCAGCTTGGATCTCCCCCTCAGTCTGCAGGGGGAGAACCTCAACTATCCTTCTTGGGGTCACTCTAATGTACCTTCTTATGGACACTGGTGCTGAGCCAGTGGTCCGACTCATTGCCAAGCTCCCTAGGGCTAGTGAGCTTGTTGTCTATCAGGTACTGGCATATCCCTAGAAAACTATGACTGAGCATGCGCTTTTTGGAAAACAGTTTAAACTTCCCTCAGCTATCTAGTTCCGTGCCGAAATACTCCACAAAGACTACCCAAGACTGGTGGGGCAGTGTCTGTCTGTCCCTGAACTTTAGCTTATACTTTTCAGGCCTGCGTCCCTACTTTTGGATTAGTGGGGGCTTTTGGGGGAGTATGTCATCCTGTCACCCTTTCCTACGGCCATCAAAGAAGCTTTCCCCTCTGTAGGTATATGCCTCCAAAGACTTTCTCCCGAATCTCCCTCTGGGGCCCTGTGCATTTCTAAGGCTACCTCATATGCCTCAAATCACTTATCTATGTTGTTCCCCCATTGTAAAGGTATGCACCGTGTTGTTATGTGAAGTCTTCTTTCCTCACGAGACACTGTGGTTTTGCTACAACCACTGTTGTTGGACCCTGTGCTTTGTTTGGCCCTGAGGTTCGGCTCTTTACTCTTTTCCTGAGTCAGCAGAATGTATTTTCCCTCCGGGCCAGATTATTTTATTATATGGATCTTTGGGCTTCTGTCTTCTCCCTGGCCAAGGCTCTCTCTGCCTTAGCCTTCTCCCTTGCCAGCCTCTCTGTCTCATCCTTTCTTTCCTCTGCAGCCCTCTGGGCAGCTGCTTCCATTTTAGAAACCTCCCTGTTTGCGGCTTCCTCCTCCATCCTGACTGCGGCTATTTGTAGCCTAAACTCGCTTCCTGCTTTCTGTCTGACAGTTTCTCAGGGGACAAGTTGTGGGCAGAGATGCAGCTGCATTCTCTTGTGGACCCTCCTCTCTCCTCTGCGGCCACCAGCAGGTGGTTGTCATACTCCCCTTTCTTTCCTTACTCTTGTTCCTCCTCAAAGTCCACCTCTTAATACTCCTCCTGTGCTGTAACTTGTAACTGGTTGGCCTCCTCTCAGGATTGCGGTCCTTCTGGAGGTTCTGCTTCTTGGAACTCTTATTTGCCGGAAGCCCCCTCTGCCTGCAAAGCCCATTGAGCTCAGCCACAGTGTAGCACTCCAGGTTGTTGAGCTCAATCTCCATACTTGCAGGTAGTGTCACAGACTTGCAAAGTCAAGTGCAATGGGAGTGAATTTGGAAACAGTAAAAGAATTTGACAAAAGGTTGAATCTTATGTCAGATTATTTAGAGGATTGTTTTGTGTTACACTAATCACTGTATGGTACTGCACAAATACAAGTACTGGATCCCACCACTGAGCACCAATACGAGAAATTGGGTTGCATCTTGAGGGGAGTGTGAGACTTTCTAAGCAGCAACCACAAGGTGAACCACAAAAGCTACTAAAGTACCCTGTGCTTAATCCTCTGGTAGCTAGGCACAAAAGCAATCAGGCTTAAATTGGAGACAATGTATAAAGCATTTATACAGCACATAAACAGCAATTAAGTAAAACCACAACACAAGAAAAATCCCACATAAATTTAGAAAAAGAGTAACATTGAATAAACTAATTGTCACAAAAAATCAACCAGTAGACCCAGAAATATGCACTTTCAAAGATCAAAAGTAATTATAGCACCTAAAACAACAGAACGTCACTTGCGCTTATTTGAGCATGCTAGACTGTGGGAAAGTCACAAGTTCAGTCCAACCACGATGAAGCACGAGACAGATACAGGTGGCAGGTTTGTCCTGCTGAGAAAGTTACCCCTCCAAAGTCTGGTGTGAAGAGTCCAGTTTGCGCTAGGGAGGTCATGAAGAGAGCATCACGGATAGTCGGAGCTGTAGCACGAACATCGCGGACATTGCGGTTGGTTGTTGCTCGACCTTTTAATTGGCATTCACCTTGGGCGGTCATCGCTATACCGCAAATTGTAGATTTCACTTTGCAGGTCGTCATTGGTAGTCGTAGTAGCGTGAGGAGCCGGGTCCATGGTATTTTTGTGGTGGCGGTCATAGTGAGCAGCAACATTTCAGCCCTTTCTCCACTACTTACTTTGCCCAGGTGAGACTGCCACTGCTTCAATTCTCTCAGCACGCTATGAAGGTGCTAGCCCTCTGTCGCAGCCTCCCTTCTGAACTTGCCCATCATGATCACATGATCCCTTATGGTGATAACATGGTCGAAAAGGTCATGTTGATGCTCCAGGACATCTTACATATTGCGTTCCCATGTCCTTGACATGTTAGGCATGAGGATTGTCTAACGTATAGACAGTTTTATTAGTAATACGGTGAAACCTGTGTATATGCTGAAAGGGCATGTGTGTAAAATACGCCCCCGTTTATCCATCATGTTAAATTTGGATGCCATCTAAAAATAAAAAAAGAAATGGTCTTCATTACATATATGACAGCTCCATTCTTATTACTAAGTGAGAAACAGAGCTACTATTTATTTATTTGCATGTTTAAAATTTTTATCATAGCATATCCTCGATATTTGGGTACATTATTAGTGTTTAGAGGGGACCAATTTTTCCTCATTATTGAGCTGATGGCCTGCCCTATGGGTGCACCACTATACAATAAGATGAATAATAGTACAGATGGTCCAATTTTTATGGAACCGTAATAGATTTCCTCTCACAATGCTCACATTCTGTTCTTTAAAGTAAATTCCACTTCTATGGTATGTTTTCAAAAGTCCCTATCTTACTCTGGGGTTGTTCTTCAGTTATTATTCAGTTATCTTTGGGGAGGATATCAGGCCGATTGATCTACCCCTAACCCTCAAATTCCATGCTCCCTTTAGGGAAATGGGGGGAAGGGTTAGTATATGGGATCTTATTAGGGGGTCACAATCTATTCAGTAAATTCCACTGGATGTCACCATTCAGGCCTTTCTCATTGCCACAGAGCCTGTATATCCATTTCTGTTCTCTTAGTAGTAGGTACTTCTTGGTATCTCTTACTGTGCATGGGATATTTTGTGTGTCTAGCACTGCCCAAAAAATGTCATCCATGTGTGCTGTTTCTCCAAGTATTGTGTAGTAAATTTTGTCATACTTTCTGACATCTGATGTTGTTCCTATGTTCCATGATCCATAGTTTAGTATTTTGACTTGTCATCCCTATGTACCCCAATCCACAGGTGTATATAATCAGTTAGATAACATTCTCCATGTTACAGTTTGCATGTTTCTTCTGAACCCAGGGATATTTCAGTCTTACGTTAATGCATTTGGTCTACTTGGTCAGGTTGCGTACATCACATGATCCACACCTAGGGTGGCCTTTCACTGGTGGAAGCTTGTTGTTGGTGTTGTCCTGATTAGATGCCCCTGAGGATTGTTGTACACATAAACTAGGTGACTAGTTAGCCATAACCACAGTATGGTAGCACAAGGAGAAACAATGAGTGTGTGGCATTATCGTGTTTGCGTTCAGTATTTACATCATGTTTTGTTTGATGTAATACACAGAGATTTATATCTCTCATATGTTCAAATAGCGTGTGGTCAATATTATTAATTTTCCATTTGCAGGTACTACTGCAGCGCGTATAGAAGTCCACAGACCAGAATGGATCAGACCTCAACCTACAAGCAAAGGAAGGTAAGAGTAAAGGGGAATTAGGGGAGCTTAGGTCCAAATGGAGGGTGAAAGACTCTTTCAGTGCTAAAAGAAATCTTTTGAAACATGTTGACAGAGATGTAGATAGAAGGGGTGTGAGGCCATTCATTCACCCGGACACCACCATCCTATACACATCTAATTTTGGCACTACAATTCATTTTTTATCTCTAGAACGTTTTGTTCGTATTATCTTCCCCTTTTCCTCTGCTCTTGCCCAGGCATTGGTCTGCGCAGGGGTGTCCACAGCAAGCCCAATGATAAAGCATGCCACAATTTGTGGGTGAGGGCAGTTTTAAAAAACAAAGCATGTGCTATACACTACATATTTTATGTTTCTCTGTTCTCCTACTCCTTATTTGTATGTTTGGATATTTGATGGGGATATTGGTGTACAAGTGAAACCTCTTTCACCTTAGTTGTGTGTGATTTAAATCCGGAGCTCACTTCAGCAGAGGCCAGCAGGGCCCAGGCAGATCCTGTTACACGTCCAGTGCAGCAGGTCAGCTGGGCAGTTGCAGGGAGGCCTCTGGAGCTTGTTATTTCCCTGTATCCTGTACAGGAGGTCAGCTAACTGACTGTTTCTGTCACTTCAGGTAGCCTGGGATGAAGAGAGCAGGTCCAGTCTTCCTTCTCAGACAGCAGAGCAGGCCTCAAGCAACATCAGGGCAGTCCTCAGGCAGCAGGGATGTGCTTCCTCTACAGTATCCACAAAATCAGGAGTATACTGAAGAGTTGGTCTGAAGGTTCAGTTTGTTTACCTGGTGCCAGCTTTTAAGTGAGATAAACTTCTAGACTACCCCCCATATCTGGTTCTGTTAAAATTATGTGTACGCAACCCATCAGTCCATCAAACCAACAGCGGAGGACGATCTTTTTTGCACCTGGCACTCATAACATGGAATCCCCTCCCCCTGTACCTCAGGACTGCCCGTCATTCCAGCAATTCAGGCAAAAAGTCAAGACCTTGATGTTCGAATGAAAATCCACCATGCAGCAGCCAACATCTCCAGGAAGACCTTCACGGGTGAGTTGCCGCACTTTACAAATGTTTGATTGATTCATTTATTGATATTTGCAAGTGTTGAGGCAACTTCTTTGAAGTGGCAGTGTGGTAGGTGACAACTCCTCTCCGTCCATTAACGAAGGATGGCCCACCCTAGCAACACTCAGTCCCCCTTTGTGACACTGTCTGGTAGGAATACATGAAGGCCAACTATTAACCACCCCTGGTCCTGTGATCAAGGATACAGGCTGGAGGCACCACATGGTTAGGACAAGAAAATGCCAAATTTCTAAAGAAACAAAGTTTATCAGTTCTTAAATTTAATAAGGTAAGCCAATGGTATCCGATGGGAAAGTAATGAAAAAAATAATGTAAGAGTTTTTCACTGCCAGGAAATTTTAAATGTAAAAGTACATTTCAAAACATCACTGCACCCTGCCCTAATGGCTATATAGGGCTTACCCTAGAGGTGACACATGTATAAAAGGGAAGGTTTAGGCCTGGTGAAAGATTTATTTTGACAGGTCGAAATAGCAGTTTAAAACTGCACACAGGCTGAAATGGCAGTCCTGTGACATGTTTAATAAGTCGGTGGCACAATATGTGCTGCAGGCCCACAAGTAGAAGTTAATTTAAATGCCTTGGGTATATGCTGTTACACTTTACCAAGGACTTACTAGTAAATTAAATGTGGCAATTAGGTGTAAGCTAATTTGTCACCTTTAATGAAGCGAGCACAAGCACCTTGATGATGAAAGGAATTCATAGTGCACACAGTTACTCTGCACAAAAAGCATAGATCAGAAGGTGAATGACACAAGTTTGTCTTGTACAAAAAGCCACGTTTTAAGCTTTTTAACCCTTTCGCTGCTGATGACGAGCTCAGCTCGTCATCACCCACGGGTGTCGTGTGCTGATGACGAGCTGAGCTCGTCATGATAGCAGCAAAAGAGCAATTTGCAGCACAGGGGAAAAATCCCCGCAGCAGCCATGTGGTTAAAGCTGTTAAAGCTTTTTCTTGAACACTGCAACATCACTCACTGCATACAGCTCAAGAGGTAGCTGATTCCATGCCACTGAGCCCAGAAAGGTGAAAGACTTTCCACCCAATCATGTGCACTGAATTCTGGGAATCGCTGCAAAACGTTTGTTAGCAGGTCTCAACTTTCTGGGAGGCTTATGAGATCCAAATCTGGCTCTTCCCAGTGCCTGGCACTAATTTGAGTAGTGACAATCTTAAGTAGGGATCCCTCAGATCAACTGTGATTCCCCAATAGCAGCACTCTATATATTGGAACAGGAGGATGGTATTCTGATTTCAGGTTAGCACTCTAGCACTTCTGGACCCTGCAATGCAAGGCCTCGGGTGCAATTAATCCCACCTCAGACTATCGAGGGACCCTCCACTTGCAGTCTCAGAATCCGGGAGGGCTCACCGATGTTTCTGGGGAGGAGGGAGGCTTCCGACGTCAGCAGCACTATGTCTCCAAAAACAAGTGCCGATTCTGCTGCCTGTCCTACCCCCTCAAGGATAGAGACCCACTGCACCCACCACGGGGTCCCCACCGGCCTCCCCCAGATTCCGACTTACCACCGAAGAACTGGTTATTCAGTTAACCCTGAAGGGACTCTCACCTTTACTCCAGCCCAAGCCCTTGGATACCCTCACGGGTGATTAGCAGGCTCTACAAAATGACATAACAAAATATAACACTGTGGCAGCAGCAACATGAGGGAATACAGCTGCAATAAGGGGAGGTCTTGAACTACTAGGTCAAAACCTACAAAGCCAAAGGTCCAGCATCTGACTGTCGCAGAAACCTACCTATGCCGATAGCCCCCAGTGACCTAGGTGGGCCTTACAATTATTCGAAGCGGGAGGCTGAGGCCCACAAGGGAGAGGCCAACTTCATCTGCTGCTGGATCCCCAGTTCTCCTCAGATTTCAGGCACCTTTGGGCAGCCGCAGCCCATGCAGGTAAGATCAGTGGGGTGGTGGGGCTGGGTCAAAGGGCATTCTGACAGACAACGATAAGGAAAACTTCATTATTTCATTTCCACGTGTGATCGCCTGATCAATAACCCCCAACCTGGCCCCAACGCCCCACGCTCTTACCTGCACAGGCAGTGGCTGCCTCTGGGGAAGCGGCGCCATCAGAGAATCCAGGATCCATGAGGAAAGGCCGGGCTAATACTGCAGGCCCCTGGCATCCCTTCACTTGGCATGAAAACATATCTTTAGTTATTAGGTATTCTGGCCTCAAGATCAGTGGAATTTGAATCAGAATTGATTTCAGCAGTCCCGCAGTTTGTCAGTATTAAAACTGCTGGATCTCTCAGATTATGGATGGATTTGAGAGCGGTGAGCTGTGAGAGATCGGCTCATAAGTTTACCATGACAATCATCCAAGCCAAGCCCTCACTTCTTCCAAAATGAGGATAATATTGTCTACATGTTCCTGTTCGTGGCTGGGGTAATAGCTGTCTCTGCTAAATGGTATAGCTAAGTGTTAATACACAAGAGGTAAAGAAGATTGCAACCAAGAAAAATGTTACTGCCAAGAAAATGGCCAGTGAGAAATTGAAGCTTGGCACCACTGGGGACAACACTGGCTTCAAACACTCTTCCTTTTTTCACCAAGGTGAGCAGTGTGGCGTACCTGATATGCCCTCTTTCTGCCAAAAGGATTTTGGGCTCACCCTTGCATCAACAGTAACACCATCAAAATCAAAGACTTTGACTCAGTGCAGCATGACTGTAGTCACTGCAAACACCAGTCTGTCAGAAATTGCAACTGTAATTATATTTACATAGAGCTAACTACCGATACTGAGGCAATGCAATGCTTTATGGCATGTAGCACACTACTCTGGAACCCAAGATTAGAGGTTAATCTGGTATTTATTGTTGGTTATTGTGATTAAGCATGTGCTCTCAAGAAAATTGTGCAGGCATTTACTCCAGTTATTTTCTGACATATTATATTAATATCAGTTAGGTGTGATCATTAGTGGGAGTTTTGTGTTGTCAGGTGAATGGTTGATGAGATAGATAGGCTGGGGTATATTAGGTAATGTTAGGTCACAGAGATGGGGTTTCAAAGAGAAGAGTGTGCAATCTATGAAATGAGGTATCAACCAATTGTAGAATTACAGAAGAAGGATTAAGGTAGGCAGGTATGAGACTGAGAGGAGGCTATACTCAGAAATAAAAGGTAAGAAGAGGGTAACTCTGAAGATAGAAATGATGGAAGTCCCATGGAGGCAAGTCAAGGTCAATTTTTCATGTAGGCATTTAAGAGTGTAGTGGGAGAAGGCTTTCTGAGATAGCACGCAACCGGAGGATGTGCGCTGTAGAAAGAAACAACATTATACATTGTGCTCCATATCCGAGGCAGACACCTCAAACATGTGAGTCTGACTGTACACATCATTAAGAGCCCCAAGCCTGCTGTATGCCAAGCCTATGGCAGCACTTTCGAATATGGTCTGTAGTATCCTAACATTGGTACAGGGAGTATATGATGCACAAGGAAAGTTGGCGTAGAAAATAAAAGGTCTAATTTAAAGCTCTCTCCTCACTATTCTGTAATTAAAGCTTTTTTCACTAACTCCGTAAACTTTCGTCATTATTTGGCACTTGGTGAGAGTGTCCCATCCATGTGTATGTTGTGCATGTTTGTGTATATGGCCATTGTTGTATGTGCATTGTACATATAAGTAAAGCAGAGTGATGAAGGCCTGCTGGTTCTATCAAAGGCTCCTATAGAATAGGTCCTTCCTGAAGCACTGCTGCTTGGTAGGTGGAGGATGTGAAGGGATCTTTAGTCTCAGTTTTTCAGTGAGAAAGGGGTCCTTTAGGAAAACTCATTTGTTTGTCTCTTTCCTTATCACTGTGTTTGTGGCTGTTCATAGCCAGGAGCACATAGTTCAGAACTCGTTGTGCCTCTGTTGTGGGGGCTCCATGCTGAAGACTACCCTGCTGTGAGGAGCATCACCAAACACAAAGGATGTGTGCAACTGCAAAGACAGGCACTTAAAAAAGAAAGCTGTCTGTTCTACTTCCTGCGGATTTTTTTTTTAAATTGCACTTCCATGTTTTCAGAAAAGGTTGATGGAAAGCAGAGGAAGGCACACTGTTATGTGTTTCAAGGCAGGCACAGCTAGTAGCTCTTATCAAAAGTAAATCCTGTTCTCTGCACTCCTTTTTCACTGCCATTTGCCATGTTTGCCTATTCATGTTTAACCAAATTTGCTATATTTAAAAAACAACAGCTTGACTTCATTGCTGGCATCTCTTTTGCAAATGGTACAGGCCATTCCCTTATGCTCTCATGGTTGAAATGCGAAACAATAATGGTGATAATAATAACTATAACAAATAAAAAATATGCATTGAAAGACTTCCGAAATTATCCAATATGCTTGTAGATATTCCTTTGTGTGTGGTTTGAGCCACGATTGGAGAAGCAGCATGGGCTGTAAAGGGGTGGGTGCCTGCATCATCACTTGACCCTCCAAAACCACTCAGACAACTTGGCGTGGTGACTAAGGGGAGGGGTGTAGTGACCTGCGGCTCACCGGTCCAGTGTTTCTTGGTACCATTCAATCCACGAGGGCTGGCTTACACCCCAACCCATACCCATCCACCACAGGCGTCACAGGGCATATCACCCTGGAAATAAAAGGGGCCAGACACACTTGGCTTTGGCCATTTCTACCCAGTGATTACCAGTGTCTGTGTGGTCATTCCGAATACATGGTGGCCTAGGGCCCCGCACTATTACATTGGTAATGAGTGGGTGAGCCTGTGTGTGCAGCTGCCTTGTTAGTGGTGGATGGAGGAGGGTGCAGCCTGTATCGAAGGCACCCCCTGCTAGCAGGTGCAGGAAGCACCTGAGTGCCTACAGGGCATGAAAAAGCCTGTGGAGAGAAGGAGGTGATCGGGAGCCCACCCCACACCGGAAGTACCCGAAAGTGCATGGCGGTACCCAACAGAGAGAACGAGGGCCCAACTGAAGAGAGAGCAGAGTAGGAGCCCACCCCGCATCAAAAGAGCCCACTGAGTTGTGCACGCATAGTGAGACCAGGAAGTAGTGAGGTTAAGGGTGCTGGAAAGTGAAAGGCTCTGCGGGCCCATGTGTGACAATCATCCAAGAAGGAGAACTCCATGCACAGTAGGTGGCTGCATCAGGGGGAGTGGCCTGGCGTGTGTAGCTGGCTGGTACAGGCTGATGATTACCTGCCTGTCGGATGTAAGTGCCAGCGCGGGTAAAGTAGCTCATTGAGGCAGGTGCTGCAGCGAAACCGGGATGCCTTGAGGGCAAGCCATGGCAATCATCAGGGACGATAACCCAGCCGGCAAAGGAACCGCATGGCCGCTCTGGTGCCTGGGAGCAGAAGCACCCTGCAGCATGAGTAGCCAGCAGACCAAAAGTAAAAGAAAGCGCCCATGAGATGCCCGTTACAGCATGAGTGAGGCACCAGCAGCAGACGTGAGGAGGCTGCAGCAGAGTGGAACTGGCACACAGCCTGTGATGTAGAGGTTGAGAGGCGGAGCCGTTACACTCCAGCAGCAATGCTGAATCATGTGTGTGGGTTTCACCCCTCCCAGCACTGCCCGTCTTAAAAAAATAAAAAATTGAAAATCGTACTGTGAAGGGGAGGAAGTCCTGCTGCCTTGCAATAGTCCGGTTTAACAAAAAGGGGTAACCCTGTGTCCCTCAGAACCTGGGTATGCGCAATTAAACAAAACGTGGTTCTGTCGGGTGGCTAGACCAAATACTTTGAATGAGGCTGTGTTATGCTCATAAACAATTGAAAAGAATGATAATAAATTACATTCAGATACACCTCTCAAACACCAGATTTTAGTTCAAGGTTTTTATGTATGAAACAATCAACATTGTATTGTACTGGAATTACTTCATCCCAATTTAAATACAATAACATTTAAAAACATGTGAATAAGTGACTGTAGGTGAACATAGTGAATAGTGAAACAAATTGAGTGACACTTATTTACAAATATATACAATATTATACAAAGGTGAGTAGGAGAAGGGAGGGTTGGGGCAAAGTCTTTGTTTATGGTGGTCAGAGTTCTAAATGAGTGCTCCAAGGACACAGATGGTCACTACGCCTGTTCCTGGAGATTTCTTGACCAACGTAGAGCGTCGACGTTTCGACCCTATGGTGCCCCAATTGGTGGTCACGGCGGGTCTTTATCAAGACAGGGAGAGGGGGGAACCTAGAACAAAATGAAGGGGGGGAGGGTTTTAGAGAGGTGTCCAGTCCAAGTGTTGTAACAAAGTGGACAAGGTGAATCCGAAATACTCACAGAAGGTCGGGGAATCGATGGATGGAGTAATCACACCCTGAAGGAGAGCCTGTGGTCAATCTGGGGAGAAGGTAAACTGGATTTAGTACCCTAACAAATAAAACGGAGTGCAGGTGTGCCTTAAATTGCTAGGCATGCATCTAAGAAGTGGCCCCACGAATCAAGCGCATAGTGATTGTTAAATGCGCAGATTAAGGGATGGGGGGTCAGAAAACCAATTATCTTAACGCCTGTGTGAATGGCGTGCAGTTATGTGCTGGATTGCAGTAAAAACACCTCTCTAAAACCCTCCCCCCTTCATTTTATTCTAGGTTCCCCCTTTCCGCCGTAGTGACCATCTGTGTCCTTGGAGCACTCATTTAGAACTCTGACCACCATAAACAAAGACTTTGCCCCAACCCTCCCTTCTCCCACTCACCTTTGTATAATATTGTACATATTTGTAAATAAGTGTCACTCAATTTGTTTCACTATTCACTATGTTCACCTACAGTCACTTATTCACATGTTTTTAAATGTTATTGTATTTAAATTGGGATGAAGTAATTCCAGTACAATACAATGTTGATTGTTTCATACATAAAAACCTTGAACTAAAATCTGGTGTTTGAGAGGTGTATCTAAATGTAATTTATTATCATTCTTTTCAATTGTTTATGAGCATAACACAGCCTCATTCAAAGTAATTGGTCTAGCCACCCGACAGAACCACGTTTTGTTTAATTAAGCCTTGCAATAGTCCGGCAGAGTGGATTCGGGTGGCAGCCATCAGAGAAGGTGCCCTGCCCATGAGAGTGGGGAGTCCATGACTGGCAGGATTCTTGGGGCAGACCTCCCAGTACTCCCAGTCGAGTATGAGTCAGGTACTCGGCCGGTAAGGCAGATGCGTCTGGCGAAGGAAAAGTATGAGTGTGCGTTTGCTGCAATATTTAGGAGCCCTTACCGAAGTGGAATACTACATTTAGTGGTTAACCTGTCTTTTTATAGCATTCGAAGACTATTTATGCCAATTTTAGTATTCAGTAGTATTCTTTTTGGGAAGGCTAGTGCATGAAGACTACTGATATTTGAGTGGTAATTCTTGAATACTAACAGAATACTAAGCACATGCTTATTTGTAATCGCATAGTCTTCATTTACAATGCAGAACATTTAGTGAATACAAACAATGTGAATACTACTGGACTTTATCAAGACTACTATTAACATTCTGTTCAAGCTGCACGCTGAATGGTAGATTAATGGTGCCTTATTTATTATACTATTTGTATGCCTTATTTAGTATACTATTGTGATGTTTGTGTAGTATAGGGTAGTGTTTTAGTGTTTAGATTAGTGCTGGGGGATCGTGTAGGGTAGTGTTTGAGTGTAGGGAACAGACTGGGGGTCTGGGAGGGTCATGCTGGGGGTAGTGTTTTCGGGTTTAAAGTAGTGTTGTGGTGTTTGTGTAGTGTAGGGCAGTGTTTTAGGGTTTAGTGTAGTGCTGGGGGGTCGTGCAGGGAAGTGATTGAGTGTAGGGACTGGACTGGGGGTTGGGGGAGGGTCTTGCTGGGGATAGTGTTTCAGGGTTTAGGGTAGTGTTATGGTGTTTGTGAAGATTAGGGTAGTGTTTTAGGTTTTAGAGTAGTGCTCGGAGTCATGCAGGGTAGTGTTTGAGTGTGGGGACTGGACTGGGGGTTGGGGGAGGGTCATGCTGGGGGTTGTCTTTTAGGGTTTAGGGTAGTGTTGTGGTGTGGTACTCCACTCAATGCCACTCTGATTTACTCCATTTAACACCACTCTGCTTTACTCCACTCCAGTTTGCTTTACTCCACACAACTCCACTCAAAGCCACTTTGCTTTACTCCACTCAACAACGCTCTGCTTTACTCCATGCCACTCTGCTTTATTCCACTCCACTCAACACCACTATGCTTTACTCCACTCACTCTGCTCAATTACATTGTTTTACTCCACTCCACTCTACTCAACGCCACTCTTCTTTACTCCACTCAACGGCAATGTGCTTTACTCCACTCCACTCTGCTTTACGCCACTTACTCCACTTCATACTGCTTTACTCCACACCATTCCATGCCACTCTGCTTTACTCCGCTCTGCTGTACTCCACTCAACCCCATTCTGCCTCACTCAACGCCGCTCTGCTTGTCCACTCCACGCCGCTCTGCTTGACCACTTCACACCAGTCTGCTTTACTCCACTTCAATCAACATCGCTCTGCTTTACTCCACTCTGTTTTACTTTACTCCACTTTGTTTTACTCCACTCCACGCCACTTTGAATGCAAAGCATTGCAGTGTTCACAAGCATTCTGTCTGCTGTACGACAAGAAATCCGAGCACAAACATATAATTACCAACTGGGGGCTCAGGCCAGCAGAATTTCGAATTGAAAGACAGAATGGTTGTGACCACAGCAAAGTAAGCACTTCAGTTTCACCCCACACAATTGCTTGCTTGATGGATGAACCACCTATATTAAATACTTCAGCTGTTGTCAAAGAGTCATCGTGTTGGTGTAATGTGTGCCAGATGTGAAGTGCCCTGACACCCTACATTGGTATGAGCATAACTATTAAGCAAATGAACTGTTGGTGAGAGAGGGACCGAAAGATGTTAGAGTGCTTTAGGAATTAAATAGATGATATAATGCATATAAATGATTGGTACTACACAATGGTGTTGGGCCATATATGATAGACAAAGAACATTACAGTAGAAATTAGAGCAGTCACCAATAGTGAGTAACAGCAAAGCCATAGGTCAAATGCAGCAGTTTTAAGATGTTCTTAGAGTTTCTCGTTGCTCAAATGTGTGTAATTTCTGATATTTATATATGCTTCCCTAGTTTTCATTGCTTAATTTTGCTTGCGCGAAAGTGTCACTCAGTCATTGAAATGTCACTCATAATTACAATGAAATATGAAAATGTCACACTTAGGCAATCTGAAACCTTGGCAGCTATGTGAGTGGAGGGGTCATTTTTTTCATACTGCTGCCGGCTGTCAGCGACAGGTGTGCCTCAGTTACTATAGTGCTTACTTCTTGCCCAATCAATGCCTGTGCCTGTGTGTGGCGATGTCCACGTGCTGTGTTGACTGACTCTTAATTTTAAGTGCAGGCAGCTGATCTCACGTGCTCTCTGTGCCTGCAGCCTGGTTGTCCCCTTAGAAGTGTGAGAGGTACAGTAGGGCAGAGAGAGCGCCATAGAATTAAAGAAGGGCTAGAGGTCCTGATTAGTAGTGGTATTTAAGAAATAGAGCACATTCACACGTATAGCACAACCCTTGCATTAGCCCAACAAGGTGCAACAGCAGGAACAAGTCCCGCACCAGTGGCTCCGTGCAGCTTGTAGTTGTGGAGAAGCAGCAGCCCTACGGAACAGTGTGAGAAGCCGTAGCAGCGCTACCTACAGGACGCAGGAGGCACTGCGACCTGTCCCAAAAAAAATGTGTGTAATGGCCAGTGCAAGGAACACATAGAGCAGCATAGGGACAGCTACTGAGCCCAAAGTTAATGGAAACAGGAGGGGGAATGAGTATAAAAAAAAACTGGAGTGATAGACACCCCCAAAACCGATTAGTACCATGGATGCTAGACACATTGAATGCCAGCCAGCAAGTGAGCCCATAAGGGAACTTTAAGAGGGAAGGCTCGGCAACGGTAAATAAAGTATACAAAAGTGGGCTGCAGCAAAGGAAGGGCTGCTGCAACCACCTCAGTGAAGTTGAGTTTTACACAGGCAAGAAAGAAATTTAAAGAGAAAAGGCTGCTGATATTTGTGAGGAGGAAAGCAATGATACCTAGTGGCTTTGGGTGATCGCTGCTACCGTAAGGACGCAGGTGGCTAATGCACCAGAATGGCATGTGGTGTACCGTGCAAGAGCCCCAGCCAACAAGTCCACACAATACTAAAGAAAGTGTGCAGCAGGTGCATCCAGTAACGTAAGGGCAGCAGCGCAAGAGGAGAGACCGGGTGCGCAAGCAACACAAAGCACGAGTACCATAAGATGAAGGATGGAGCACGCAAGTAGAGAAGGGCGCATAAGATCGTTCCCTAGACACTAACAGTAAGGGCTGGAGCCTGAGATCTACTAATCAGTGAGGATGACCAGCAGGTCATACAGAGAAGATGACCTATGTGAGAAAAGAGATGACCTGCAAGAGGTCAGAGAAGACAACCTGCCAGAGGTCAGCAAAGACAACCTGCCATTGGTCAGCAAAGATGACATGCCAGAGGTCAGCAAAGAATACCTGCCAGAGGTCAGAGAAGAGGTGACCTGAGAGAGGTCAGGAAGATGACCGAGGAGTAGTTTGTGACGAGAACCAAGGAGAAGTCAGTGAAAAGGACCAAGGAGAGGACATTGAAGAGGACCAAGGAGAGGTCTGACAAGATTGACCGGCAGTCAAAGTATGAAAGCCTACGAGAAGTAGTGAAGGGAAGAAGGTCTGGTCACCGAACGAAGGGAGTGCATTGTCCTGGGAGTAGGACAGGGCCAGGGACACCCGTGTAAAGTGCACGTCACATGGAGAGGCCTGGTCAGAGAAGAAGTGCAAAACCTGATGAGACTAGACTGCATCGCAAAGTGAAAGAACCAGAAAGAGGAAAACATGAGGCATGAGGCAACCGCAGAAGAAATTTCAATAAAATAAAAAAGAGAGGAGTGTGTGATCAGACAACTCGCACATCAGAAGATAAAGAAGATGACTGAGTGCAAGAACATCTAGACTGGAGCACAGTACCTTGGAAACATTGGTGGCACCAGGTGAAGCTAGCCACCCAGGACTCTTCATAATGCCAAAAAAACCCGGTGAATGCAAAGGTGAGCAAGCTGAACCATTTGTGACATCAACCTTAGGGGACCCGCGGGAGAGTGGATGGTGAGACTGCTCAGACGTCCTGAAGAAAAGGATCGGACCACTCCACACCACACCGTGGTGACCCAGGGGCAAAGGCTTCAGGGATGCAGGTGAGAGCATATCCCTCTACGAGAGATGAGTCTACAGTCGCTCCCCCGTGCATCCCAGGAAGACAAAGATCTTGTATTAGGTGGAAGGAGTAATCCTATTAGGAAACAACTACCCTCCAAGTGTAGCAAGGGACTTGGAGATGGGACCCGTATCACTTCCTCAATGAACCTAGAGGGTGGCATTCAAGTGACACTGTGAAGTACTCCCAGTCCAGTAGAAGCCGGGTTAAGAGGGCCTCCGGAACATCCCGTGAGAGGGGAACACCCAGGAGAGGATCATCCAGATGAGAGAGGGATGTTTGTAATTACTCCACCATTCTGTAGCTAGAAGCAAGACTGCCTTGGTGAAGATGCAACAACAACCAGGACTGACTAGTGAAAACATGACATCTACCAGGTTACTATCACTCCACCTGCACAGTCACAGAAAACTGGACATAGCGAGACTTTGGTGACAACTTCCACACCTTCAGTTAGAAGAGAACCAGACCCACAGTGAACCACTGAACTGTGCTAAGCCGAACTGGTGATCTTAGCTGCAGTTGTACCATTGTCTTGTTTCTGCAAGAAGCTAAACAGACTCAGTGGAAGTTTCTGTAATTTTTTTATTCTCTCCCACTGGCTGGACTTTGTTGTCCCAGTTTGAATAAAGTTTGGGAGGGATGTAATGACCTGCTTGTCAATGGGCCAGTGTTTCTTGGTACCAGCTGGCTTATACCCCATCCCACACCCATCCACCACAGGCATTACATGGCATGTGACCCTGGCAATAAAAAGGGCAAACCTGCCCTGGGCCCATTCTACCCAGTAATTACCAATGTATGTGTGGTCATTCTGATTACATAGGGCATAGGGCCCTGCACTATTACAGGGGACACCACTTAAGACACAAAACACTTCACTTTGGAACTCACTGAACCACCAAAGAACCTGAAGAGACCAAGCCCAGTCCGAGAACTGACCACAGACTCTGACACACCCATCTCTGCCTTGCCTCTCATCAAGGACTGGCTCTCCACCCAGCACCCCCTGCATGGCCGGCAACATAACACAAGGCTCCGAATTCAGATGGTTAGACAACACATGGCAGACCTCTCTCAGCCCCCTTCAATTGCAGTGTTTCACAAGTACGAACTTCATGGGAAAGTGCATAATTACTAAGTCTGCCATTAAAGATAATCGGGCAACCCAGTAAACCTCAGAACCTGGGTAATTACAATATACAATACCAGTGGTTCTGTTGGTAAATTTAACTGATTTGTAATAGGTATTAGATACTGTTGGGCTTGGCCCTTTTGGCAGGTTCACCCCTGAACTTTTTGCCTTTTAATATTACTTAATTACAGTAATTTCTGGTCTTTGCGCACTTTAGCACTGTGGCCCAGTGTAAAGTGCGTGCGCTCTCTGAGTGTGTGGTGGTGAGATTGGCCTGCCCTCCCATAGGAATGCATGAGGAATTTCTGTGTCAATGGTAGTTCCTGATGTGTGGGGAGTGCAGGGTCGAGTTTGGTATGTGCAAACTTGTGAGATTAAATGCTGCGCGATGATGTGCGCAGATTTAATGTGTCTAGTGAGGAAGTGCCACTTTTAGAAGTTGGCATGTCTGTGCAGTGAATGTGAATTGACTGTCTGGCTTGTGATTGTCTGGAGCTGGCTGGTGTGCCTGGCTCCAGGAGTCAGGATGGGTCTGCCCGGTGGTGAATGGGGAGATCTGCATTCTAATGGCAGGGAGGGGTTGCACCTGGGACCTGAATAGGGCTGGGCCTTCCCTCCACAATGCTGGCTCCAGCCCCTGTGAGCCCCTGTGGTGTGTCTGATGTCCCTGGCCTGTCCTGTGAATAGGGAGAGGGGCTGAGCGACCTGGGTAATTACAATATACAATAACAGTGGTTCTGTCTGTAAATTCAACTGATTTGTAGTAGTTATTAAATACCCTGCGGAAAAAAGTATTGATCATGCAGCCAGGTAACACACCAAAGAAACAATTTCTTCAAGGTATGGGTGCCATCTTTCTTGCATGGTATGCCCCCATCTTTTGCTGAATTGCTGATGTGCTTTGCCTGAGTGTGCCCTGGGCTCCTGCCAATCAGGTGCCCAGGGCCTGTGTCCCTTCCCTAGAACTGTGTTGAAACTAAAACACAATTGGCATCTCTGGCCACATGTCAGCCCCTGGTAAATGGTACCCTAGGTACCCAGGGCATTGTGACCAGAAAAGACCCTGAAGGGCTGCAGCCCTTGTTCTGCCACCTTTAGGGGGCCTGCACCCTGACACACACACACTGCCTTTGCAGGCTGAGTGTCCTGGTGCAGAACTAAGCAAAGAGTTGACATTGCACACATCCCACTGTGCCATGCCCGCAAACCCACTGCCCTGACATACATCAGTCACCCCTCTAGCTGGGTGCCCTACGCCAGTGGTGTGGGTACCGGGGCATGAGCCCTGTGCCCCTACAGTACCCAGGGCCATTCCTGGACACTGTAAGTGCAGTGATGCCATTAAGAGTATATGGTGCTGGGAGTTTGTCATTACGAACTCCACAGCCACATAATTGCTACACTGAAGACTGACAAGTTGGATATCAAACTTCTCTGCACATTAAACCCACACTGATGCCAGTGTGGGATTTCATGTAACCTCAGGTGGGTAAAGCGAGGTGCAGTACAACTCCGGGCTCCGACAATCTTGAGGATGGGGAGCCCAGCCCATTAAACCCACACTGATGCCAGTGTGGGATTTCATGTAACTTTAGGTGGGTAAAGCGAGATGCAGTACAACTCCGGGCTCCGACCATCTTGAGGATGGGGAGCCCAGCCCAATCAGAGATAGGCTCCTGTCCCCCTACCACAGGAGAGGAGCAGGATTGGGGGTGCACTCACCCCAGGACCGGGACCCATTGGTCCCTGCCCTTACCTTACCTTTAATGCCCCTACATTTAGTATTTAGGGGCACCCTGAACCTTCCTTCCTCAGAGCCCAATTCCGAAACAAGAAAGAAGACCAAGAAGAAGAAGAAAAAAACCTGCTGTGCAGCTGCTAACAAGAGGACAACACCAACTGACTTGGCCCCAGCCCTACCGGCCTGTTGATCATTGAACCTGCTGCTGCTAAACCCTGGCGTCTCCTGTGGACAGCAACCTCGAAAACCCCAGAGGACCTGCCTGCCTTGCTCATCTAAAAGACTGGGACTCCCATGAGCAGTGTTTCTTCTCAAACAGCAACACCCTGGTGACGGCCAGGATCCGCAAATCCAGCACACTCTGCACCCGCCAAGCCCAGCCTGTGCCTGAGTGAACATAGGCCCTGAGGACGTCCCCCCAGCGATTGTGATCTGAAATCCAGTACCCAAGGACCCTCCTCAACGACCCAGACGATGCCTGCAGCCTCACAGTAAGGGACCCCTCCAACCGCGACCAGCAGAGGGTAAGATTTGCCGATGTCAAAAGTCACCCCTGCACCCGGCACTCCACCGCCCCCTGTGCCCAACTCCTGGGTGCCTACCTATCCTCCAAGAACCCAACTTAACCCTCGAAGGTTTGGTCGCTCCCGAAGAATCCGTCCCCGAGCCTGCAGCCTTTGTTCAACTTTCAAGTCTCTAATTGAATAACATTGAGCACCCAAAGGCCCAAAAGCACCCTGAACCCAGCCGCCTGAGTGCCCCTAGGAGTGCAATCTTTGTCCTAACACAGCCGTGTGGCCTGCTTGCCAGCCGCCACCAATCAAAGGCCCCCTGCGGACCATAGGCTAACATTGGGCCTAACTACCTTTGCAGCCGTCTGCCCCTGTGCCCCTGAGGGTGTACCAACTGTACCTACCTGACCCTGGGAGAACCCTGAGTCTGTGCCCAGAACCTTAACTCTGCCAGTAGAGTACTTATCCAAAAGCTGATAACTCACTTTCCTTCCATAGGGTAACATTGACTGGGTTCACTTGGAAATTTGTCTAAGTGTGGAGTTTTGAAACTTTAAAATATTCATCTAAAATAAGCCGAACAAGCAATTCTGATTTACTCACCTGGAAAGATCCCAGTGCTAAGTCTTGGTGCCCAGCACTGACCCTGAAAAGTAATTCTAGCTGTACTTACCAGTAACTTGAATTTCCTTCCATAGGATAACATTGCCTGCTTTTTACTGAAAACGTTTTGTGTCGATTTTTGAAACTTACAAATATTAGTTAAAAATCGCCTGTATGACATAAACAAATTCTTTCAATTATTTACAGGAGATGAACCAGTGCTGGATCCAGGATCCCACACTGAGTAGGAAAAAGTAACAATAACACTACTTACCTGCTAAGTGAATTTCCTCGCATAGAATATCATTGGTGATTCTATGTGAAAAAGTTTCTGTGTCAACTTTTAAAATACAATATTATTACTTAAAAATTACTACTGTAACCAAAACGCTTTTACTCAACTGTTTACAGGAGATGTCCCAGGACTGAATCTAGGATCCAGTCCTGTGTTTAGAAAAGTAATCCATAAAATAATTAATTGCATTTAACCAGAAATTCCCATTGAGCTCAATGTTACTTTGTGTTTCAAATTGCGTTGCCTCTTACAACAACTGTAACTACTGTACTTAAAAAGTGTATTGCCTATTTGAAAAGTATTTAACTAAGGTAAATCATTTTGAGAAAGTATATTTTGATACCTATGTTGGTTCTAAAATAAAACAACTATATATTTTGATACAAACCATTGGGCTAGAGTTCAGTTCTTGAGTGTGTGAGACCATTTGCTGACTGAGTGTGTACAACAAATGCTTTACACTGTCCTATGATACTGCCTTATTGTTCGACCAAGATTCCATTTTAGAGAGTAAGGGTATATCTAACTTTAGCCTCTGCCAGACCTCTGGGGACTGTGGTCTCTGTGCACACTGTACCTTACTTTGGTCCAGTATATCCAGAGCCACTTTCTTACAGTATGGAATTGAATTTCTTTACCTAATGTTCATATATAAGCAATCATAGAGGCTGTCCGTGACGTATCACACATGCACCGAAAGAATGTGATCAGTGACTGATCTTGGTAAGTATCACTAAATCAAAAGAGAGAGGGAGGACTAGGTAAGCTAGTCTGAATCCCCGCTTTTATATGTCAAGAAATCAAGAAAGACTAGCTAGGTTTATACAGGTTAGACTCAGTGGAGTACGTATGTCCAGGGAAACCAGTGGGTTTCTTTAAAAAGCCCTCACCCACCAACCTAGTTGGTGGCATGCTTCATCATCGGGCCCACCACAGTGGCACCTAGCGTGCCCCGGGTGTGCTTCGACGCCAGATTACTGCGGAGCTGGTATAATTGCTGAGAGTGCAATGTGGTGAGTGTGAAGGTGAAAGTTAAAAGACCATACAGAAATCCCAGCACCCGAGGGTAAAAATATTTTAATAAAACTGGGTATCTGTTGGTGCGTTAAAAAGGCAAATAGACACGTTGGAGTATGGATTATGACCTCCAGTGTCCTGTGTGGTCTACATGTTTCAGCCTGGCCTTTCTTAATTTAAAACAGGCTTTCCTCAGGACCAAGTGAGTATGTGTGGGGTTATTAAAACTAATTTATAGTGAGTGTGAAAGGATTTTATGTGTAGCACGCGATAAGGTGCTATATGGGGGAGAAGGGGGTTCCCTCTCGCTTTGCTACATATAACATAAAAGGGGGACATACAGACGTACAGGGAAGAGTCATATTAGCATATTGTTGCAAAACCAATCGTCATTCCACCGTCTTGTAAGGTGAGTGAGCGAACTATATATGGCTAAAGTGTGGTCTTGTCAGTGGCAAGACTCATGTGATCGTTATCTAGACGCCGGTTGTAGTGGTGGGCTAGAAAACGGAAATGCCAATGTGAGGATCAGGTAAGTGAAAGAAAATTATTCTTGTTGTTATCCTCACACAGTGTTTTTCTGTTCAAAGCCTCCTTGGGTCGCCTGGCAGAGAAACAGACCCTAAAGGAAGGCAGTATGGTTTTTAGAAAGATATCCGACCTGTAAGGGAAAAACCTCAACACCTTACCCCATTGTAGCTGTAGCGCGCAGCCTCTTTACTCACGCAACTGTCGATCTGGCTCCTCCTTGGACCTCTAATCCTTCTGCCGCGCCCGGTTTGTGAAAGCCAGGTTGGCCGAGCCTCTTATTTAAACCCTCCGTAATTATCTGCACCTGGATCGGAGTAGAAATAGAGGGAGGGGGGCCGCGCTGAAAGCGCCATGTCATGTGCGCTGTGAGCGTGCGGCCGCTAATGCGCATGCGTGCCGGAATAGCGGTCCTTCCTCGGCGCGCTGGTAGGCGCGTGCGTGCTGGAATAGTGGTTCTCCCTCTGGGCGCTGGTTAGCGCATGCGCGGAAGGAACTACCGCGCATGCGTGTAATGGGTTTATAGAAATGAGCATTATATCTCAGGGATGCATGTTAAATTATGAGCACAAGGCCAAATGCCCTTGTGAGAGGTGCTAAATCAAAGATTAGAATAAAGTGAGACCGAATAGGCTATACACAGACTGAAGAAGAGAAGGAAAATCCATACATTAATTGTTAAGAGAATTCCATGGTATGGAATCATTTAGCCCATCAATGTGGGTTGACAGACGATAGATCCAGCGTTGCTCTTTTTGGAGCAGGAATCTTTCATTATTTTCAGTGATGGGAAATTGTTCAATCACAGTCCAGGAAAAATCATTTGGGGTGTGATTGTGGGATAGAAAGTGGTCTGTAAGTCTGCTTATGTTTTTGCCACATCGGATGGTGCTGCGATGTTCCGTCATTCTTGTCCTTACTTTCCGGGTGGTCATACCCACGTATCGAAGGCCACATCTGCAAGTCATGAGGTACACCAGATTTGATGAATTACAGTTGGTAAACTGGCGCTGTGTCCATACCTTACCAGGTTCTAGGGCCAGAGTTTTTGAGGGGGCTGTAAGGTGGCATACACTGCAATTATTGCACGGTTGGTGTCCAGTAATTTTTGGTAAGCCCCAGGCATTGAGGACAGTGTTGTCGGGAGTCGCATTATTTGGTCTGGGTCTGGTGTGTACTAGGGAGTCTTTTAGATTCTTCGCCCTTTTATACGCGAACCTTGGTTTATCCCAATTTCGATTGCCTGAGTTAATGATCTTCCAGTTCCTATTGATTATATTTGAGACCTGGTTTGATACAGTGTTGTAAGTGGTGACGCATGTCAAGGTTGGTTCCTCAGGAGGCCTGGTTGTTACCTCAAGGAGTGCCTCTCTATTCTGGTTGCGCGCCCTCTTACAGGTGGTGTTCAGGATCCTGGTGGGGTATCCCCTGTCTTCCAATTTATGAATCAAAGTGGCTGATTGTTGTTTGAAGTCCTGGATCCGGCTACAATTACGTCTCAGTCGTAAGAACTGTCCGTAAGGGAGATTTTCCCTTAGAGGTCTGGGGTGGAAGCTGTCAAACCTCAAAAGGGAGTTCTTAGATGTAGGTTTGTGGTGGGTTGTAGTTGTCAGGCCATTCATGTCCGCCTTGATGTTAAGATCAAGGAAGGCCAGTTCCGAGGTACTGCTCATACAGGTGAACCTAAGGTAATTGTCACAGGTATTGATCCATGTGAGGAATTGGTCCAGGGAGTCTTGATTTCCTTCCCAGATGACCAGGATGTCGTCGATGTATCGACGCCACATTTTGATGTTACTTATGTACGGGTTGTTCAAGGATTGTATATGTGTTTTTTCAAAATGGGCTACGTAAAGACCAGCTACGCTGGGTGCGAAAACGCTCCCCATGCTTGTCCCATTAGTCTGTAAATACAGCTTGCCCTCGTACTCAAAATAATTGTCTTTCAATGCCAAGGTGGCACATTCCATTACGAAACTGCGAGGAATGTGATGGTTCCAAGTAGTACCCCTTAGGACTGCCTCTAGTACTTCTAGTGTTGCGTCCTGGGGTAAACTGGTGTAAAGGCTCTCAATGTCCAACCCGACAAGGATTTGAGTGGTCGGGTTGTAGTTGATTTCTTTGATTACATTGAGGAGATGTTTAGTGTCCTTGACGTATGATGGTGTGAGTTGTACCAAAGGGTTCAGAAAGAAATCACAGAAACGGGAGAGGGGCTCTAGGACAGATTGGTTCCCAGACACGATAGGTCTTCCCGGTGGAGGAGTTACTCCCTTGTGTACCTTTGGGAGAATGTAGAAATATGGGATCTTGGCATTTTTGCTGCACAGGTAGTCAGCCTCCTGTTTTGAGATGTGTTCTGCGTCCCGGGCATTTTTCACCAGGATCTGTATTCTCATGGTCAGTTCCTCGGTGGGATCCTTCTTGAGTGGTCTGTAATTTCTAGTGTCGCTGAGTAATCTGCGACATTCATTGTCATAATCCTTTTTGTCCATGAGCACAATACCTCCGCCCTTATCGGCAGGTTTGATGACAAGGGCGGGGTTGGCTTGAAGGCGTCTTATTGTCTCACGTTCCCGATGGGACATGTTGTTGAAGGTGTTCTTCTCCTGTATATGCTCCACTTCATTGTAGACTGCCTGTTCAAAAGCGGCAATCTCGACAGGAACACTGGCGGGTGGTGGAATGAACGTGGATTTCAGTCTGAGACCTGTCTCGTTGGGGACTTCCTCTTGAGGGTCGTTGGATTCTGTTCTCTTTTCGAAGAATGCTTTCAATTTAAGTTTTCTAAAGAACTCCGCTAGTTCCATGTGTAGTTTGAAGTGATCCAGTTTGGCTGTAGGGACAAAGGATAGGCCCTTATTCAGAACTGCTAATTCTTCATCTGTCAATTCTGTGCTTGAGATGTTGAACACCAGCTGGTCCTTGGTTCTCACAGCTGTAGCTATTTGCTCGGTCCTGCCTGTTCCTTGGTTTTGTTCCTCGTGTTCGAACTCACTGGTTCCGCTTCTGGTGTCCAGTGGACCTGTGGTGAATTTCTTCTTTTTCCGCGATTCCTGCGGCCCTGCGATAAAAAAGGGTATCTTTGGTTTTGGTTCCCCTGAAAGTAAGGCATCTGTCCTGGTGCGTACATTGGGGGGAAGCCATAGAAGGGAGGCGGTATTGGTCCAAATTGTGGTGGCCCAAAGTTATGGTTCTGTGGTGGACCCTGCCAGGGTTGCTGCCAGTGTTGGCCTCGTCGTCCTCTCCCTCTGGATTGGTTTGATCCGGTGCTGGAATTGCTGGAGACAGAACTATTGTCCCCGGAGCTGTCGGAGTCTTTTCTCGCTGGGGTATAGGTGTCGTCTGAATAAGGGTATGTCTTTGTGAAACTAAATCTTTTCAAATCTTTCTCAAAATTTTTAATTTTTGTCTGAGTTAAATATTCTTTGTAGTCAGCCATCTCTCGGTTTTGATCTTCTAGTTTCTTTTTGAAACCAGTTAGAGTGGTCTTGAAATGATTCTCAGTGGCCTGAATTTCAATCAGGATGGCGTCGGAGAGTCGTTTGGCGGTTTTGATAATGAGGACGAGCCAGTCCCTGGTACAATGCCAAGCGATCTGGGCCCAATCCTTCCTGAAAGTAGCGTCATCTAGGAAGATTCTGGGAGCGTTGGTGACAATGAGGCCTTTGGGAGCAGTGTTGGTGCGTAAGTACTGTGCTAGAATCACGCCATGTAGAATGGTTCGTATTTTGTTCCTTTTCTTCTCAGTCAGTGCGTCCCAATCAGTGGACTGTGCAATGGTGGCGGGGATATTGAAGTCTGCCGCAAGGGACGGGTCGGATAAGATTTCACTGATGTCATCTTCAGTGTACGTAAGACCGGTGTTTTCTGCCATGTTGTTTTGGAAAAAATTAAACTCTCACAGCTGTGCGCTGCCTAAATATCACTAAATCAAAAGAGAGAGGGAGGACTAGGTAAGCTAGTCTGAATCCCCGCTTTTATATGTCAAGAAATCAAGAAAGACTAGCTAGGTTTATACAGGTTAGACTCAGTGGAGTACGTATGTCCAGGGAAACCAGTGGGTTTCTTTAAAAAGCCCTCACCCACCAACCTAGTTGGTGGCATGCTTCATCATCGGGCCCACCACAGTGGCACCTAGCGTGCCCCGGGTGTGCTTCGACGCCAGATTACTGCGGAGCTGGTATAATTGCTGAGAGTGCAATGTGGTGAGTGTGAAGGTGAAAGTTAAAAGACCATACAGAAATCCCAGCACCCGAGGGTAAAAATATTTTAATAAAACTGGGTATCTGTTGGTGCGTTAAAAAGGCAAATAGACACGTTGGAGTATGGATTATGACCTCCAGTGTCCTGTGTGGTCTACATGTTTCAGCCTGGCCTTTCTTAATTTAAAACAGGCTTTCCTCAGGACCAAGTGAGTATGTGTGGGGTTATTAAAACTAATTTATAGTGAGTGTGAAAGGATTTTATGTGTAGCACGCGATAAGGTGCTATATGGGGGAGAAGGGGGTTCCCTCTCGCTTTGCTACATATAACATAAAAGGGGGACATACAGACGTACAGGGAAGAGTCATATTAGCATATTGTTGCAAAACCAATCGTCATTCCACCGTCTTGTAAGGTGAGTGAGCGAACTATATATGGCTAAAGTGTGGTCTTGTCAGTGGCAAGACTCATGTGATCGTTATCTAGACGCCGGTTGTAGTGGTGGGCTAGAAAACGGAAATGCCAATGTGAGGATCAGGTAAGTGAAAGAAAATTATTCTTGTTGTTATCCTCACACAGTGTTTTTCTGTTCAAAGCCTCCTTGGGTCGCCTGGCAGAGAAACAGACCCTAAAGGAAGGCAGTATGGTTTTTAGAAAGATATCCGACCTGTAAGGGAAAAACCTCAACACCTTACCCCATTGTAGCTGTAGCGCGCAGCCTCTTTACTCACGCAACTGTCGATCTGGCTCCTCCTTGGACCTCTAATCCTTCTGCCGCGCCCGGTTTGTGAAAGCCAGGTTGGCCGAGCCTCTTATTTAAACCCTCCGTAATTATCTGCACCTGGATCGGAGTAGAAATAGAGGGAGGGGGGCCGCGCTGAAAGCGCCATGTCATGTGCGCTGTGAGCGTGCGGCCGCTAATGCGCATGCGTGCCGGAATAGCGGTCCTTCCTCGGCGCGCTGGTAGGCGCGTGCGTGCTGGAATAGTGGTTCTCCCTCTGGGCGCTGGTTAGCGCATGCGCGGAAGGAACTACCGCGCATGCGTGTAATGGGTTTATAGAAATGAGCATTATATCTCAGGGATGCATGTTAAATTATGAGCACAAGGCCAAATGCCCTTGTGAGAGGTGCTAAATCAAAGATTAGAATAAAGTGAGACCGAATAGGCTATACACAGACTGAAGAAGAGAAGGAAAATCCATACATTAATTGTTAAGAGAATTCCATGGTATGGAATCATTTAGCCCATCAATGTGGGTTGACAGACGATAGATCCAGCGTTGCTCTTTTTGGAGCAGGAATCTTTCATTATTTTCAGTGATGGGAAATTGTTCAATCACAGTCCAGGAAAAATCATTTGGGGTGTGATTGTGGGATAGAAAGTGGTCTGTAAGTCTGCTTATGTTTTTGCCACATCGGATGGTGCTGCGATGTTCCGTCATTCTTGTCCTTACTTTCCGGGTGGTCATACCCACGTATCGAAGGCCACATCTGCAAGTCATGAGGTACACCAGATTTGATGAATTACAGTTGGTAAACTGGCGCTGTGTCCATACCTTACCAGGTTCTAGGGCCAGAGTTTTTGAGGGGGCTGTAAGGTGGCATACACTGCAATTATTGCACGGTTGGTGTCCAGTAATTTTTGGTAAGCCCCAGGCATTGAGGACAGTGTTGTCGGGAGTCGCATTATTTGGTCTGGGTCTGGTGTGTACTAGGGAGTCTTTTAGATTCTTCGCCCTTTTATACGCGAACCTTGGTTTATCCCAATTTCGATTGCCTGAGTTAATGATCTTCCAGTTCCTATTGATTATATTTGAGACCTGGTTTGATACAGTGTTGTAAGTGGTGACGCATGTCAAGGTTGGTTCCTCAGGAGGCCTGGTTGTTACCTCAAGGAGTGCCTCTCTATTCTGGTTGCGCGCCCTCTTACAGGTGGTGTTCAGGATCCTGGTGGGGTATCCCCTGTCTTCCAATTTATGAATCAAAGTGGCTGATTGTTGTTTGAAGTCCTGGATCCGGCTACAATTACGTCTCAGTCGTAAGAACTGTCCGTAAGGGAGATTTTCCCTTAGAGGTCTGGGGTGGAAGCTGTCAAACCTCAAAAGGGAGTTCTTAGATGTAGGTTTGTGGTGGGTTGTAGTTGTCAGGCCATTCATGTCCGCCTTGATGTTAAGATCAAGGAAGGCCAGTTCCGAGGTACTGCTCATACAGGTGAACCTAAGGTAATTGTCACAGGTATTGATCCATGTGAGGAATTGGTCCAGGGAGTCTTGATTTCCTTCCCAGATGACCAGGATGTCGTCGATGTATCGACGCCACATTTTGATGTTACTTATGTACGGGTTGTTCAAGGATTGTATATGTGTTTTTTCAAAATGGGCTACGTAAAGACCAGCTACGCTGGGTGCGAAAACGCTCCCCATGCTTGTCCCATTAGTCTGTAAATACAGCTTGCCCTCGTACTCAAAATAATTGTCTTTCAATGCCAAGGTGGCACATTCCATTACGAAACTGCGAGGAATGTGATGGTTCCAAGTAGTACCCCTTAGGACTGCCTCTAGTACTTCTAGTGTTGCGTCCTGGGGTAAACTGGTGTAAAGGCTCTCAATGTCCAACCCGACAAGGATTTGAGTGGTCGGGTTGTAGTTGATTTCTTTGATTACATTGAGGAGATGTTTAGTGTCCTTGACGTATGATGGTGTGAGTTGTACCAAAGGGTTCAGAAAGAAATCACAGAAACGGGAGAGGGGCTCTAGGACAGATTGGTTCCCAGACACGATAGGTCTTCCCGGTGGAGGAGTTACTCCCTTGTGTACCTTTGGGAGAATGTAGAAATATGGGATCTTGGCATTTTTGCTGCACAGGTAGTCAGCCTCCTGTTTTGAGATGTGTTCTGCGTCCCGGGCATTTTTCACCAGGATCTGTATTCTCATGGTCAGTTCCTCGGTGGGATCCTTCTTGAGTGGTCTGTAATTTCTAGTGTCGCTGAGTAATCTGCGACATTCATCGGAACATCGCAGCACCATCCGATGTGGCAAAAACATAAGCAGACTTACAGACCACTTTCTATCCCACAATCACACCCCAAATGATTTTTCCTGGACTGTGATTGAACAATTTCCCATCACTGAAAATAATGAAAGATTCCTGCTCCAAAAAGAGCAACGCTGGATCTATCGTCTGTCAACCCACATTGATGGGCTAAATGATTCCATACCATGGAATTCTCTTAACAATTAATGTATGGATTTTCCTTCTCTTCTTCAGTCTGTGTATAGCCTATTCGGTCTCACTTTATTCTAATCTTTGATTTAGCACCTCTCACAAGGGCATTTGGCCTTGTGCTCATAATTTAACATGCATCCCTGAGATATAATGCTCATTTCTATAAACCCATTACACGCATGCGCGGTAGTTCCTTCCGCGCATGCGCTAACCAGCGCCCAGAGGGAGAACCACTATTCCAGCACGCACGCGCCTACCAGCGCGCCGAGGAAGGACCGCTATTCCGGCACGCATGCGCATTAGCGGCCGCACGCTCACAGCGCACATGACATGGCGCTTTCAGCGCGGCCCCCCTCCCTCTATTTCTACTCCGATCCAGGTGCAGATAATTACGGAGGGTTTAAATAAGAGGCTCGGCCAACCTGGCTTTCACAAACCGGGCGCGGCAGAAGGATTAGAGGTCCAAGGAGGAGCCAGATCGACAGTTGCGTGAGTAAAGAGGCTGCGCGCTACAGCTACAATGGGGTAAGGTGTTGAGGTTTTTCCCTTACAGGTCGGATATCTTTCTAAAAACCATACTGCCTTCCTTTAGGGTCTGTTTCTCTGCCAGGCGACCCAAGGAGGCTTTGAACAGAAAAACACTGTGTGAGGATAACAACAAGAATAATTTTCTTTCACTTACCTGATCCTCACATTGGCATTTCCGTTTTCTAGCCCACCACTACAACCGGCGTCTAGATAACGATCACATGAGTCTTGCCACTGACAAGACCACACTTTAGCCATATATAGTTCGCTCACTCACCTTACAAGACGGTGGAATGACGATTGGTTTTGCAACAATATGCTAATATGACTCTTCCCTGTACGTCTGTATGTCCCCCTTTTATGTTATATGTAGCAAAGCGAGAGGGAACCCCCTTCTCCCCCATATAGCACCTTATCGCGTGCTACACATAAAATCCTTTCACACTCACTATAAATTAGTTTTAATAACCCCACACATACTCACTTGGTCCTGAGGAAAGCCTGTTTTAAATTAAGAAAGGCCAGGCTGAAACATGTAGACCACACAGGACACTGGAGGTCATAATCCATACTCCAACGTGTCTATTTGCCTTTTTAACGCACCAACAGATACCCAGTTTTATTAAAATATTTTTACCCTCGGGTGCTGGGATTTCTGTATGGTCTTTTAACTTTCACCTTCACACTCACCACATTGCACTCTCAGCAATTATACCAGCTCCGCAGTAATCTGGCGTCGAAGCACACCCGGGGCACGCTAGGTGCCACTGTGGTGGGCCCGATGATGAAGCATGCCACCAACTAGGTTGGTGGGTGAGGGCTTTTTAAAGAAACCCACTGGTTTCCCTGGACATACGTACTCCACTGAGTCTAACCTGTATAAACCTAGCTAGTCTTTCTTGATTTCTTGACATATAAAAGCGGGGATTCAGACTAGCTTACCTAGTCCTCCCTCTCTCTTTTGATTTAGTGATATTTAGGCAGCGCACAGCTGTGAGAGTTTAATTTTTTCCAAAACAACATGGCAGAAAACACCGGTCTTACGTACACTGAAGATGACATCAGTGAAATCTTATCCGACCCGTCCCTTGCGGCAGACTTCAATATCCCCGCCACCATTGCACAGTCCACTGATTGGGACGCACTGACTGAGAAGAAAAGGAACAAAATACGAACCATTCTACATGGCGTGATTCTAGCACAGTACTTACGCACCAACACTGCTCCCAAAGGCCTCATTGTCACCAACGCTCCCAGAATCTTCCTAGATGACGCTACTTTCAGGAAGGATTGGGCCCAGATCGCTTGGCATTGTACCAGGGACTGGCTCGTCCTCATTATCAAAACCGCCAAACGACTCTCCGACGCCATCCTGATTGAAATTCAGGCCACTGAGAATCATTTCAAGACCACTCTAACTGGTTTCAAAAAGAAACTAGAAGATCAAAACCGAGAGATGGCTGACTACAAAGAATATTTAACTCAGACAAAAATTAAAAATTTTGAGAAAGATTTGAAAAGATTTAGTTTCACAAAGACATACCCTTATTCAGACGACACCTATACCCCAGCGAGAAAAGACTCCGACAGCTCCGGGGACAATAGTTCTGTCTCCAGCAATTCCAGCACCGGATCAAACCAATCCAGAGGGAGAGGACGACGAGGCCAACACTGGCAGCAACCCTGGCAGGGTCCACCACAGAACCATAACTTTGGGCCACCACAATTTGGACCAATACCGCCTCCCTTCTATGGCTTCCCCCCAATGTACGCACCAGGACAGATGCCTTACTTTCAGGGGAACCAAAACCAAAGATACCCTTTTTTATCGCAGGGCCGCAGGAATCGCGGAAAAAGAAGAAATTCACCACAGGTCCACTGGACACCAGAAGCGGAACCAGTGAGTTCGAACACGAGGAACAAAACCAAGGAACAGGCAGGACCGAGCAAATAGCTACAGCTGTGAGAACCAAGGACCAGCTGGTGTTCAACATCTCAAGCACAGAATTGACAGATGAAGAATTAGCAGTTCTGAATAAGGGCCTATCCTTTGTCCCTACAGCCAAACTGGATCACTTCAAACTACACATGGAACTAGCGGAGTTCTTTAGAAAACTTAAATTGAAAGCATTCTTCGAAAAGAGAACAGAATCCAACGACCCTCAAGAGGAAGTCCCCAACGAGACAGGTCTCAGACTGAAATCCACGTTCATTCCACCACCCGCCAGTGTTCCTGTCGAGATTGCCGCTTTTGAACAGGCAGTCTACAATGAAGTGGAGCATATACAGGAGAAGAACACCTTCAACAACATGTCCCATCGGGAACGTGAGACAATAAGACGCCTTCAAGCCAACCCCGCCCTTGTCATCAAACCTGCCGATAAGGGCGGAGGTATTGTGCTCATGGACAAAAAGGATTATGACAATGAATGTCGCAGATTACTCAGCGACACTAGAAATTACAGACCACTCAAGAAGGATCCCACCGAGGAACTGACCATGAGAATACAGATCCTGGTGAAAAATGCCCGGGACGCAGAACACATCTCAAAACAGGAGGCTGACTACCTGTGCAGCAAAAATGCCAAGATCCCATATTTCTACATTCTCCCAAAGGTACACAAGGGAGTAACTCCTCCACCGGGAAGACCTATCGTGTCTGGGAACCAATCTGTCCTAGAGCCCCTCTCCCGTTTCTGTGATTTCTTTCTGAACCCTTTGGTACAACTCACACCATCATACGTCAAGGACACTAAACATCTCCTCAATGTAATCAAAGAAATCAACTACAACCCGACCACTCAAATCCTTGTCGGGTTGGACATTGAGAGCCTTTACACCAGTTTACCCCAGGACGCAACACTAGAAGTACTAGAGGCAGTCCTAAGGGGTACTACTTGGAACCATCACATTCCTCGCAGTTTCGTAATGGAATGTGCCACCTTGGCATTGAAAGACAATTATTTTGAGTACGAGGGCAAGCTGTATTTACAGACTAATGGGACAAGCATGGGGAGCGTTTTCGCACCCAGCGTAGCTGGTCTTTACGTAGCCCATTTTGAAAAAACACATATACAATCCTTGAACAACCCGTACATAAGTAACATCAAAATGTGGCGTCGATACATCGACGACATCCTGGTCATCTGGGAAGGAAATCAAGACTCCCTGGACCAATTCCTCACATGGATCAATACCTGTGACAATTACCTTAGGTTCACCTGTATGAGCAGTACCTCGGAACTGGCCTTCCTTGATCTTAACATCAAGGCGGACATGAATGGCCTGACAACTACAACCCACCACAAACCTACATCTAAGAACTCCCTTTTGAGGTTTGACAGCTTCCACCCCAGACCTCTAAGGGAAAATCTCCCTTACGGACAGTTCTTACGACTGAGACGTAATTGTAGCCGGATCCAGGACTTCAAACAACAATCAGCCACTTTGATTCATAAATTGGAAGACAGGGGATACCCCACCAGGATCCTGAACACCACCTGTAAGAGGGCGCGCAACCAGAATAGAGAGGCACTCCTTGAGGTAACAACCAGGCCTCCTGAGGAACCAACCTTGACATGCGTCACCACTTACAACACTGTATCAAACCAGGTCTCAAATATAATCAATAGGAACTGGAAGATCATTAACTCAGGCAATCGAAATTGGGATAAACCAAGGTTCGCGTATAAAAGGGCGAAGAATCTAAAAGACTCCCTAGTACACACCAGACCCAGACCAAATAATGCGACTCCCGACAACACTGTCCTCAATGCCTGGGGCTTACCAAAAATTACTGGACACCAACCGTGCAATAATTGCAGTGTATGCCACCTTACAGCCCCCTCAAAAACTCTGGCCCTAGAACCTGGTAAGGTATGGACACAGCGCCAGTTTACCAACTGTAATTCATCAAATCTGGTGTACCTCATGACTTGCAGATGTGGCCTTCGATACGTGGGTATGACCACCCGGAAAGTAAGGACAAGAATGACGGAACATCGCAGCACCATCCGATGTGGCAAAAACATAAGCAGACTTACAGACCACTTTCTATCCCACAATCACACCCCAAATGATTTTTCCTGGACTGTGATTGAACAATTTCCCATCACTGAAAATAATGAAAGATTCCTGCTCCAAAAAGAGCAACGCTGGATCTATCGTCTGTCAACCCACATTGATGGGCTAAATGATTCCATACCATGGAATTCTCTTAACAATTAATGTATGGATTTTCCTTCTCTTCTTCAGTCTGTGTATAGCCTATTCGGTCTCACTTTATTCTAATCTTTGATTTAGCACCTCTCACAAGGGCATTTGGCCTTGTGCTCATAATTTAACATGCATCCCTGAGATATAATGCTCATTTCTATAAACCCATTACACGCATGCGCGGTAGTTCCTTCCGCGCATGCGCTAACCAGCGCCCAGAGGGAGAACCACTATTCCAGCACGCACGCGCCTACCAGCGCGCCGAGGAAGGACCGCTATTCCGGCACGCATGCGCATTAGCGGCCGCACGCTCACAGCGCACATGACATGGCGCTTTCAGCGCGGCCCCCCTCCCTCTATTTCTACTCCGATCCAGGTGCAGATAATTACGGAGGGTTTAAATAAGAGGCTCGGCCAACCTGGCTTTCACAAACCGGGCGCGGCAGAAGGATTAGAGGTCCAAGGAGGAGCCAGATCGACAGTTGCGTGAGTAAAGAGGCTGCGCGCTACAGCTACAATGGGGTAAGGTGTTGAGGTTTTTCCCTTACAGGTCGGATATCTTTCTAAAAACCATACTGCCTTCCTTTAGGGTCTGTTTCTCTGCCAGGCGACCCAAGGAGGCTTTGAACAGAAAAACACTGTGTGAGGATAACAACAAGAATAATTTTCTTTTACTTACCTGATCCTCACATTGGCATTTCCGTTTTCTAGCCCACCACTACAACCGGCGTCTAGATAACGATCACATGAGTCTTGCCACTGACAAGACCACACTTTAGCCATATATAGTTCGCTCACTCACCTTACAAGACGGTGGAATGACGATTGGTTTTGCAACAATATGCTAATATGACTCTTCCCTGTACGTCTGTATGTCCCCCTTTTATGTTATATGTAGCAAAGCGAGAGGGAACCCCCTTCTCCCCCATATAGCACCTTATCGCGTGCTACACATAAAATCCTTTCACACTCACTATAAATTAGTTTTAATAACCCCACACATACTCACTTGGTCCTGAGGAAAGCCTGTTTTAAATTAAGAAAGGCCAGGCTGAAACATGTAGACCACACAGGACACTGGAGGTCATAATCCATACTCCAACGTGTCTATTTGCCTTTTTAACGCACCAACAGATACCCAGTTTTATTAAAATATTTTTACCCTCGGGTGCTGGGATTTCTGTATGGTCTTTTAACTTTCACCTTCACACTCACCACATTGCACTCTCAGCAATTATACCAGCTCCGCAGTAATCTGGCGTCGAAGCACACCCGGGGCACGCTAGGTGCCACTGTGGTGGGCCCGATGATGAAGCATGCCACCAACTAGGTTGGTGGGTGAGGGCTTTTTAAAGAAACCCACTGGTTTCCCTGGACATACGTACTCCACTGAGTCTAACCTGTATAAACCTAGCTAGTCTTTCTTGATTTCTTGATCTTGGTAAGTGACATAGTGTTGTGCACAGGTGACATAAATAACATATATAAAACACATATAAACCAAAAGGTTTTTTTGAAAAATCAAGTTCAAAGCATAAATCCCAACAATAGTTATGAATTCCTATTCAAGTCAGGGAAATTGCGAGGATCAGTTGCGACAATAACGTCAACGTTTTGGCCCTAGACTTTTGTGCTCTTAATTCGGCATCAGAGGCGGGTCTTCATCAGAATATGGGGGAAGGTAAGGCAGCCAGAAGTTTGGTTCAGCCAGTTGTAACCAATAGTTCAGGAAGGTGTCAGCCGACACCTCCAACACACATCAGTTGATTGTGGTCCGTTCGACAGTTGAATGCTGGTCTTCACCAGCCAGTGGAAATGGTTTGTTGAGTATACAAGAAACAACAAAGGAGTGTCTCAATAATATAAAGAGAGCAAGCATGTAACCATATTCACAGAAGCGTTAGACTAGTGAATTAAACCACTTTTGGTTCTTCTGAAGGCCCTCACTCATCAACCTGGTTGGTGACATGCTTCATCATCGGGCCCCACCAGGAGTGGCCGAATGCCACCCTAGTGTGCTTCAACGCCAGTTTACTGCGGAGCTTGTTCAGTGAATAGTGAGAAGTGATGAAAGTGAATTTAAAAATGCCCAATTGTGTCAAAAAAGATTCTTTATTAGTTTTGTCAATAGAACATGAGTAGAAACAAAAGTGTAGGATAAAGGACCAAATTATAAGTCAATATTGTATCCCAAAAGTGTTGGTCAACATTTTTCTCCAAACATAACGGTTTATCAGGCTTTCGTCAGGACCAGTGTAGTGTGAAGAGGACCCCGGCGGTATGGGCGCGCTAAGGCCCACCCGAACCTGGGGTTGCTAGTGTAAAAAATTGTCAAAAACACTAGAAAGATTCCCTCGAATTTGGATAGAAACCGAGTTTATTCTAAACAGCGGGGAGACAGAAAAACATATAATAAGACAGAGAGAAAGAAAAAACCACATAGTTATTTCAATATGTTCAGATTGAATGTCTTTTAGAAAGTAACATGCTCAAGTGCTCAGCGAGCGCTCTGGAGGCCATAACAAGAGATACGAGTGTCAAAACTAGTGTACTCCTTCTCCTATTTAGTTTACAAGGATCCCATAACATTTTACAGGATCTCAAAACCTCATCAGTGTAAGTGGTTTGAGTGCTAAAGATAATGAATCCAAATCGTGGGCAAAGTGGTGATTATCAATGCCTCATTTAAAACTATTGACTAATATGTGGTCTACAAAAAATGCTGGTTCAAAATGGTGCTGTACCGGGCAAAATATACGAGAATCAAACAAGGGTAAAGTTTCTTACAAAAGGTGCGAGCACCTTGGGTCTAGGGGGGGGGGGGGGGTGATGGCAACTTGGGTCACCCTAGGAGGCAAATAACACAACAGAAGGAACTATCATTAATAAATATCCCCAAGAGAGTACTTATCTGTTGCGTGTTGCAAGCTCTACTTACGCCCTTTCTGCCAAGCACCCATTCGGAACCTGGATATAACCTCTCTGACTGGACCCAAAAGTGTGTCCCCAGTAAAGAGAGCTGACTTAATAAAGCTTACAGGAAGTGGAAAAACGCCTAAGGCGGTATGCTCGTGGAGCTCGAAGTGGGCGTGGCGAGGCACGCAGTGCAACCAATCTATGCTGCAATCACACGGGATTGGGTGAGAAGGTAAACATAGCAACAGAGGCTGCACATGTCACTAGCCGGGCCGTGTGTGACTACCCTGGAAATAGAGAAGCATAGCCACTACAATTGTATGAAAGCAGGTGATTTGGAATAGTTGATTAATGCTAAATATTTCATGTGGCACGAAGAGGGGCTTAGCAAAACCTGCAAGTCTAGGTAGTGTGTGCTTTTATTTTTATAACAAGTGTACTACATAGAATCTATTTACGGAAGAAACCTCCTGACTTGTATGCAAGTCTATAATGGTCCATAATTTGCAGACAACTTATAAAACATTGTTATGGTTGATATTTGGGCATCTTTTTTATTAAAAGAATATTGAAACAATTTACTAAAGACTTTACACTTCTTAGAAGCATTGTATCTATTGACCCTGGGATCAGTGTAGGATTTGCCACTGCCTCTACTGTTTTCCCTGTGCATGCTTGTTATTTCTTTGGGCAAAACCCCTGCAGCAATAGCTACACACATGTATTGGTGGAATAGACTGCCATCCCAGGTCATTTGAGACAGAGGAGTGTTGCTTGTCTTCAGTGGATGACTGCATAATACAGTGGTATCAAGTCTATGGTGAGTGTATCATCATTTAGTGGTGCCTTCAAAGCGGAGGACAGTATACAGCTTTTATTGGAAGAGGTTCAAGTGGCAAGTCACAAAACAGATTTCTGACGGCAATTGTGACTCATATGATAGTCCATCATAGTGATGGCCTGGAAAAGGAGCATGTGCAGAGAGTTTGAGTGAATGATGGAATTTCTTTGCATTTCTAATAGGGCAGGTTTAAGCCTCTGTCAATAAACTGACATTCTCTTCTGTTACCCTGGTTGCAACTGGTTAGCAAACAATACCTGCAAAGCAAACCACTAAATTAATAAAGAAGGTTAGCATTATGTATAAGGCAACAATACATTTATTTGACAAAAAAATCAACCAACTCGTACCAACCTGCAGAAAAGCCACTCTTTTACCCCTGATCATAAAAAATACACACAAATGATCTAACCCATCCCTAACACATAATTCCACAAATCCTGTAACAGACCTACTCCCTCTATCAACTCTAAAAAGCATATAAACATAATGTAAACCTTTTCCAACACAACACAACTGTGCCACCCACAATACACTCCTTCCAAACCCAACTAAACTACAACGGAGCCTTCCCTAACTCATCGCACCCACTAACTCCTCTCCTTAATCCCTCCCAAACAAGAACAAAAACTCAACAAGGCTAGGAAAATTTACAAAAACATCCCTCTAAGAAATAAAGGGCTTTTAATGTTATCCTGGACCTGAGCCAAGGTCCATCATAGAACTTCCACAGGAGGGCTTCAGTGCATGTGGAGGAGGGAGGTTGTAGCTGATTGCTGTGGGGTGGCAGTGTAAAGCAATGCCTGTCATGTCAGCTGCAACAATGCTGCTTCTCCTCTGCCAGTTGGGAGGTGGTAGGAGTACCTGCTGGTACCTCAGAATTCTCCTCCAAGTCCCTGACCTGGGAGAAAGCAACCATACTGACCTCTACCTTTTTCAGCTGCAGCTGTGATGCTATCCCCTACTGGCCAGTACCAACAGGAGCAGCAGGTTCTTTTGAGAGAAGAAAAAAAAACTGAAATGTACTACTCACTTCAAACATATCTTTTCTTACAAGTCCCACAAAGTTGCATGCTTCTCAACCTGGGACACTGGAAGTATGTTGTTCTATGTGGTTCTGTTTGCAAGACTTTTTGTCAACAATTACTGTACATAGTACTTGCCATAAATTAATTAACACACCAGCACCTGCAAACATTTTTTGATCATAATTAAAACACATTTTAGAAATGGAAAAAAGTTACAAAAATGTCACATGTGGCATAGGCGAATATTGAGTAAGGTTTAACCCCTTGCATGCTGCCGCGTTTACGCGCCTGTGCGGCAAAATCGAGATTGGTGGGTTTATGACGGCCCCCAACCGTCATCAGCACATGAGCGCCTTAGTGCATGACGGATGGGGGCTGTCATCAGCATGCAAGGAGTTAACACAAATCAGTAGGTGATGTTCAAAAAGGAATTGACTTACCACCCACCACAGTACAAATTTACTGTCGTCCCTCGTTACCACTATATTGGTCCACATGGGTTGTTCCTACAAGAAAAACACTAATTTAAGTCAAGTCAAGTCAAGTTCGAATTTGTATAGCGCACTACTCACCCAGAGGGTCTCAAGGTGCTTGCAGGAGGGGGGAGCTTTACTTATCGAATATCCAAGTTTTTAGTTGTTTTCTGAAGGAGAGGTGGTTCAGTGTAAGGCGGAGGTGGGTGGGGAGTGAATTCCAGGTCTTGGCCGCTAAGTAGGAAAAGGATCTTCCCCCCATGGTGGATCTTTGGATGCGTGGGATTGCGGCGAGGGCTTGATTGGACGATCATAGTTGGCGGCTGGGGGTGTAAAAGGACAGGCGCGTGTTGAGGTATTCGGGTCCTAGGTCATAGAGGGCTTTGTGTGCGTGCTTGAGGAGACGGAACGTTATTCTCTTGTTGACGGGGAGCCAGTGGAGGTCTTTCAGGTGACCGGAAATGTGCGCTTGGTGGGGAATGTCTAGAATGAGTCTGGCTGAGGCATTTTAAATGCGTTGAAGTTTTTTCTGTAATTTGCCTGTGGTTTTGGCGTAAAGGGTGTTTCCGTAGTCCAGTCAGCTTGTGACCAGTGCATGGGTGATCGTCTTTCTTGTTTCGGTGGGGATCCAACTGAAGATTTTTTTGAGCATACGTAGGATGTTGAAGCATGATGATGAGACGGCGTTGACTTGTCTGGTCATCGAGAGGGAGGAGTCCAGGATGAAGCCCAGGTTACGTGCGTAGTCCGTAGGTATGGGTGCGGTTTCCAGGGCCGGTGGCCACCATGAGTCGTCCCAGGCAGAGGGGGATGATCCTAAGATGAGGACTTCCGTTTTGTCCGAGTTCAGTTTTAAACGGCTGTTCTTCATCCACTCGGCTACTTCTTTCATTCCTTCGTGTAGGTTGGTTTTGGAGGTATTAGGGTCTTTGGTGAAGGAGAGGATCCGCTGGGTGTCGTCTGCGTAGGAGATAATGTTGAGGTTGTGTTGGCGCTTGATGGATGCGAGGGGACTCATGTATACGTTGAAGAGGGTGGGACTGAGTGAAGATCCTTGTGGTACGCCGCAGATGACTTCGGTGGCCTCTGATCTAAAAGGGGGAGGCGGACTCTCTGGGTTCTTCCGGCGAGGAACGAGATTATCCAGTCCAATGCTTTTCCTTGTATTCTGACGTTGCTGAGGCGTTGTATAAGGGTGCTATGACAGACTGTGTCGAAGGCTGCGGAGAGGTCAAGTAGGATGAGGGCAGCTGTTTCTCCGTTGTCCAGTAGATTTCGAATGTCGTCTGTTGCTGCGATGAGGGCGGTCTCCGTGCTGTGTTTGTCTCTGAAGCCGGAATGTGAAGGGTCGAGGGATTTGTTGGATTTGAGGAAGGCGGCGAGTTGACTGTTGACGGCTTTCTCAATGGCTTTGGCAGGGAAAGGGAGGAGCGAAATGGGGCGGTAGTTCTTGAGTTCAGCGGGGTCTGCTGTGGGTTTCTTCAAGAGGGCGCTGAGTTTGGCATGTTTCCAGCTTTCCGGGAAGGTAGCGGAGTTGAGGGAGCAGTTGATGACGTCTCGGAGATGGGGTGCGATAATGGAGTCTGCTTTGTTGAAAATATGGTGGGGACATGGGTCGGTTGGTGAACCCGAGTGGATGGTAGCTGTTATGTATGTCAGCGATTTTGTTGTAGAAGAATGAGGCTAGAGAGTCGCAGAGGTCTTGGGAGGGAGTGATGTCGTTGGTGCCGGCGGTGGGGTTGGTAAACTCTTTGACGATGTTGAATAGTTCCTTGCTGTTGTGGGCGTTGTTGTCGAGTCGATCCTTGAATGCTGATTTCTTGGTGGATCGGATCAGTTGGTGGTGTTTGCGGGTGGCGTTCTTGAAGGTGGCCAGGTTGTCAGTGGTTGGGTTTTTTCGCCAGGCTTTTTCAAGGGTGCGACAGATCTTCTTGGATTTCCTAAGGTCATCATTGAACCAGGGGGCTTTTTTGCTGCCTTGCTTGATGTGATGGTTTTTCAAGGGTGCTAATTCGTCAGCGCTGTGGGTGATCCATTGTGTGAGGTTGGTGGCTGCTTGGTTTGGGTCCGAAGATTTTGCAGGAGGGTTTTGGTGAAGCGATGTGAAGAGCTGGTCGGTGGTAATTTTGTTCCAGTTTCTCCGGGGAATTGGTTGTGGGTGGTTGTGGGTCGTAGTCTTTTTGTAGTTGAAGTGAACGCAGCTGTGGTCCGTCCAATGGAGAGCTGTGGTGTGATTAAAGGAGATGTGCTTTCTGGAGGTGAAGATTGGGTCGAGCGTGTGCCCAGCATTGTGGGTGGGGGTGTTAACAAGTTGTTCGAGTCCGAGATTGGGGAGGTTGTCCAGGAGGATGGTGGTGTTGCTGTAGTTGTTCTTTTCCAGGTGGAAGTTGAGGTTTCCCAGTAGAATGTAGTCCTCTGAGGGGAGGGCGTGAGGGCTGATGAAGTCAGTGATGTCTTCGCTGATTTGTGTGCGGGGTCCAGGTGGTCTATGGATGAGGGTGCCTCTGAGTGTGGTCTTGGGGTCGGTGTGAATCTGGAAGTGAAGGTGTTCGGCGGATGTGAGGTTGTCATCGGACCTGGTCGTGATGCGGATGGTGTTCTTGTGGACGATGGCGATGCCTCCTCCTGTTTGCTTGATGGGGTCCTTTCGGATGATCTTGTAGCCTTCCGGGATGGCTATGGCGATGTCGGGCGTTGATGAGAGGTTCATCCAGGTTTCAGTAAGAAAGGCGACGTCCGGCGATGTGGTGTCGAGTAGGTTCCAAAGTTCAATGGCGTGTCTGTGGACCGAGTGAGTGTTGAGCAGGATGCACTTCAGGTGGTTAGTGTTGGAGTTCTGTGTGGAGTCTGAGGATTTGGTGTGGATCCTGATGCAGTCGAACTTGCAGGAGTGACAGGTGAAGGGTCCATGGGTTTGTCCTGGGGCGGCTTGGTTGCAGTTTGAGAGTCGGCCGGGGTTAAGTGCTGAGAGGGGTGCGGCGTCATACGATATGCGGGTGGAGTGGATTTTGCGGGGGCCAGGGGGTCTGGCGCTGGGCGCGGTCCGGGCGTAGACGGGCGTAGACGGGCTCACCTTTGGCGCACCTTCTGCACGCATTGGGCGCGTCCGCTACGCGTGAACGCTGCGGGCAAATGCATCTGTCATAAGTGGAGAGTGGAGTGGGGCGGAGCGAGGGAGGAGCAGCTGGGAGTCGGGAGCGGGGTGGAGAGCCGGGCTGGGAGGCACAACAACAAACAACAAAATGGCAGCAAGCCAAAAGCCAAGCAGGACGAGATTGGGGCACAAGTTTGATAATGACAATGAAATGGGCAGTGGTACCGGCACAATCAGGCACAAATAGGTTAAGCAGGCAAAGGCAGCAATGCACAACAGTATATTAATTAATGCAGTCTAACAGTATAGCGCTACGATATAAATCGATTCAGGAATCAGGCACAAATTATTGCAGGAGCGATGCGAGCAATACGATATTGATTTTAAGGCAAAGAGCTGTCTTGCACGATAGCGCTACAATACCAGATTCTGGGCTGGGAGGAGCGTGGGGAGCGACCGCTTCTGAGGAGCTCAGGACTGTCACAGCGCTTACTCCGGAGGGTAGAGCCTAGACTTTCAGTGGGAGGGAGGAGCAGCTGGGAGGCAGGAGTGGGGTGGAGAGCCGGGGTGGGAGGCACAACAACAAACAACAAAATGGCAGCAAGCCAAAGGCCAAGCAGGACAAGATTGGGGCACAAGTTTGATAATGGCAATGAAATGGGCAGTGGTACCGGCACAATCAGGCACAAATAGGTTAAGCAGGCAAAGGCAGCAATGCACAACAGTATATTAATTAATGCAGTCTAACAGTATAGCGCTACGATATAAATCGATTCAGGAATCAGGCACAAATTATTGCAGGAGCGATGCGAGCAATACGATATTGATTTTAAGGCAAAGAGCTGTCTTGCACGATAGCGCTACGATACCAGATTCTGGGCTGGGAGGAGCGTGGGGAGCGACCGCTTCTGAGGAGCTCAGGACTGTCACAGCGCTTACTCCGGAGGGTAGAGCCTAGACTTTCAGTGGGAGGGAGGAGCAGCTGGGAGGCAGGAGTGGGGTGGAGAGCCGGGGTGGGAGGCACAACAACAAACAACAAAATGGCAGCAAGCCAAAGGCCAAGCAGGACAAGATTGGGGCACAAGTTTGATAATGGCAATGAAATGGGCAGTGGTACCGGCACAATCAGGCACAAATAGGTTAAGCAGGCAAAGGCAGCAATGCACAACAGTATCTTACTTCTCCTCATTAATTCCTCTTTCTATGTGTGCTGCATTCTACACTATCAATTGTTTTTTTGCAGGAAGGTACCCATTCTGCATCCTTGTTTTATTATGTAAAGGATGTCAATACAGAATTCAGATCACTGCAGGACTTGAGACCCAGAAAACCTGTCTCAGGAAAGCCATAATCCTGGATTTACACTGCCCAACATGGTTTGGCTCTGCTCTGCATTTTAATGTGTTTACCGACCCAGGGCTTTGAGTCTACAGCATAGGGCTACAAGGGCTAGGAGCGGGGGATCTAGGGCACACAACACTGGAGCATGGCTGCAATGAGGCCTAGTGTGGGGTGGGAGGGGTTGGCATCCATTGTCCAAGCCCACTTCTGGGTCTAACAACACTACTTTATGCAGCAGGGTCCTGGGCAAGTACAAGTAGTCATTAAAAGCCAGGACTATGAAAGGGGACAGAGTTTTCAGTGAGGCTGGTCCCTCTGGGTCTCAGGCCCTGCAGTAATTAAAATCTGAGTTTGAAAGGAGTCCATATTGTGCTCTATTTTGATATCCTTAATAGTGTAAAACACTGATGGATATCTCAACAATGACTGTAGAAAACATTACAGTAATCCATGACAGTCATGTCAGTAAGGTTGAGCATATTTACATTTCACATGTCTTGCCTAATTTACTTCCTTAAGAGCGCTCATTTTTCCTCGATTTTCTTTTTAAGCATTTGTTTCCATGCAACATTTCAACCTATTATTCAACATACTGAGTATTGACACTCCTATAGGTGTTTGTGTGAGTTCAAGTTCAGGTTCTCAGAGTGTCTGCCAAAGGATCTCAAATGTGCTTATAATGCCTGCTCAACCCATCTTGCTTGGCCCCTCTGTGGATGGCAGAGAGCAATGGTGGCATGTGCTAATTATACTTATGTGCAAAAGTGTGTGAAAGAGGTACAAAGCTCCTGTTGAAATATTTACATGGCAAATAAAAATATAGTCTTCACGGGTGAATGACTGTGCTGTGTATATGTTCAGGAGGATGTGTGAGTGAAGCAGATGCAAGACAATTTGAGCAAAAGGAGAAATTAAAAAGAGGGTTCGGAACGGAAAGAGTTGAGGTCTGAAATAAGTAGACAAAAGATTTCAGAAAGATGTGGGTGGAAAAGAGTATAAGTGTCATACTCAGGGAACAACTTTATTGCGTGATTAAAAGAAAAATCATTGCAAATACAGAATCTTAAAATTTGTAAAAGATACATTTAAAATGCATATAAAAAGTGGCGACTGATTGGGATCCAATGTGGATAGGGACAGCCGATGGGGCCTGCCAGAACTTTAAGCCAACGACGGATCACTGGCTTTTGGCCCCTCGCAGAGTTTTTTTTCTGCGAGCTCCATAAATCTTACCAAGGCACAGTTTAATATGATGTTCCTGGGGTCAAAGCAGGCCAGAACTGCTGCTCTGCACGATCTGATCTTGTTTGTGTTCCAAAGGTGCTTCAGAAGGAACCGTCTTTCATTCAGCAGTTTTGGACAAAGACATAAGATGTGCATGATGTCTTCTTTGTGATTCCCACAAAGTCGACAAGGTTCTCGTCCATGATCTCTTTTCCATTTTGGGAAATGGGCCAACAGATTAATAACTCCCTGTCTCAATTTTAGGAATTTTGATTTAGTTTGTGCAGTAAAAGATACGGTTAAATACTGCTGTGGAATCAACAGAGCATAGGAATGCAGAGTCAACCACCCATGACTTCTTTTTGCCAGTTGTGCCTTATCTTCCACAATTGACAACTTTTTTGTGCTTAGTTTCACTAGCCGTTTAAATTCCATTTGGATTACATGCATGCTCCAAAGTTCATTTAAGCATAAGGTTGTTAGGCCTTTTTTCCAATAGTCGTTCCCTGCTCGCCATGAGTTCGTATCGAGACTAACCCAAAGGTGGTCTGCTAGACTGCCTTCCTTAGATGATCTCAGTTTGTGACAGCACACAAGAAAGGTCATGGCTCTGGCATATGGTTGATGGAAGATTCCCAGTTCCAACCTGATTTGTGCCGGAGATGTTTGAATTGGTAGTTTGAACACTGTTCTATAAATCTTTGTAAATATTTTGTCCAATTGGCCACTGTCCAGTCCTTTTATGACTTCGCTACCGTAGGTTAATGTGGGAATGATTTTTGCCTGAGCGGCCTGTAAAGTAGGTGCAAAAGTTGGGCCTTTTAGTTTCTTGTGAACGGATCCAATTGCGAAGGCAAGTGCTGCACCCTCCCTTTTTTGTTCTTCTAACTGAGATTTATATCTGTTGTTGTTGTTAAAGATGACTCCAAGGTACTTATGGCACTTAGATTCGACAATGCTTTCCTTATTAAGGGTCCAAGACAGTTTCTTAGCTTTCCCTGAACGGACCGCCAATATTTTTGTCTTATTATTATTAATCTGTAGGTTATTCTTATTAGAATAATTGGAAGTGGCGTCCAGGAGCCTTTGCATGGCAATCTTAGTTTTACTAAGAAGAACAACATCGTCGGCGTATAGTATGTTTGACAGCAAGAGACCAGTTACATTGGGAGCATGTGAATTGACCTTGTTAAGAGCATCAGGAAGGTTGGATAGAAATAAGTTAAAAAGTGTTGGGGCCAGGACGCAGCCCTGTTTTTAGACCTTTTGTTGTTGGAATTGGGCGTGACAAATGTGAGCCATCCCCGATCTTGATCCTGACCCATGTATCCTGATGTAGAAGTTGTATGGCTCTTAGGAGGTCAATTGGAATGTTGAGACTAGACAGCTTCTGCCAGAGCTTGGCTCTATTCACGTTGTCGAAGGCCGCTTGGAAGTCAATGAATCCCATGTAGAGTGGGCAGGAGCTGTATTCAGCCAGATCAATCAGGCAGGAGAGGGTCCTGAGGTTGACCGAGGTTCCGGTATTGCTTGTAAAGCCAGTTTGATTTGGAGGAATGATAGCGTTGTCCTCCGCCCATGCCCTAAGTGAGTTGAGCAAAACTCCTGCAAAGTACTTTGCTTCATTGTCGATTAGGGCAATGAGACGGTAGTTCCCAGGGGATTTTTTGTCCCCACCTTTAAAGATTGGAGCGAGGACTGATCCACGCCAGGAGGGCGGTATGATGTTTGTCTGCAGAATGGAATTGAAAAAAGTGCATAGTTTCCCAGCCCAGAAGGGTACATCCTCCTTAAACAAAGCTTGAGGGACTCCACTTGGACCTGGCGCCCCGACCTTCTGACCCCTTTTAATCAATTTTCCAATATCTTGCTCCTGCACTGTTACGAGATCTTTGCTGCTCCCAGTTGAAGAGCACTCATTTGGTGATACTATTTTTTGACCGTCATTGAGGGATTCCTTCATAGAGGGATTGATACTGTTCAGGTCTTCATAGTCTTCAAGGGTGAAATTCTGATGTAAGATTTTTGTTTTATGATCATTAAAGTGAAGATTAAGGAAATCAACCCACTCCGACTCCAATATGCAAGAAGAAGCTACTTTGGGTACTTGCCCTGATATGCTGTTTATAGTTCGCCAAAACCTGGCAGTATCAGTGTCATACAGAGAGGTGGCAGATGAAAGTGGTGTGAAGACACAATAGGAGTGGTTAAAGCCCTCTAAAGGCCACTAACCCATCCACAGGCTTCAGTGATGTTTAGCTCAGTCTCATATTTTCAGAATTCAAGCTATTTAATTTCTAATTTTTCTCAACAATGTCAATCTTTTATCCCATTTATCTGACATTGTTAATGAGCGCTAGATGGACTCAGTTCATTTCGAATTTTTGTATTTTATTATGCTACTAATATCCACTGTAGGTCACTTCAGCACTGCCAAAGAAGAAGAATAGTCCTGCATTGTCACTTTCTGTGATATTACATCAAATGAAAATGGGGGGGCCTCCTTCCTTTCCTCTCTCCCGGGGTGCCAAATGTCCTAGGACCAGGACTGCAATAAGGCATCATTTGCGTAGTGATAAAGATGCATTGGGTGATAGTCAATGTGGGTGCACGTGCAGATTAAAATGTTCACCAGCACTGCTGCATTCAATGTGACCTGGAAATGTCAGTGGAAAACTGCACCAGTGCCATTTAGATAACTCAGCTCCTGGGATCTAATGGTCGGGGGCTTGGAAAGCAAAGACGGACCACATAAGGGCCCGCGATGAATGACTACTGATGGCAGGGGTCAGCAGGAGTGGGAGGAAAAGCCCGCAAAAATGCACACCAGTGATTAGGTGTCGTGCTTTGAATCGCCCTATGCAGTAGCAGGGGCTTGGAGGTGGGAAATGTTATAAGTGAGGGCACGGGGACCATCTGCACAATTGACCGCTCCACATGAAAGCCCATCCACCCACACCACAATGCAGATGTCACAGCTGCAAGGGAATTGGGAGAAAGGGCAGTGGAGACAGCACACACAAACAAACACAAAAGAACAGTAGCCCAGTAGAAAGAGTGGCCCAAACAGTGTCCTTGGGATGCCTCGCAGCAGGGGCACTGGGAGCAATTGATTGGTCAGCAAGAGTCAGGTAGCACTTGCAGCCCAGCCACCCTCACACATCACGGTAGTAAGGGGAGCCTAGAATCCACAAACACTAGACACATGCTAAGGGATCATCACACAAAGCTGGGACAAGTCATGCTGTCAAAGTAATAGTAGGGTCATTGACTGTGTAAATGGTTACAATGACCAAGTAATGTGTTTTATGATCAACCATGTGTTACTCGAGATATAATAAACGGTGGCCTATTTGCACCATAAGTCTATTCAATAAAGTAGAAGGGTGCTCAGGTCGGCAGGGAGGGACCACTCGCACGTCTGGAAGGGGTTTACCATTTACGGTTCGTGAAAGATGTTTTAGGAAATATAGGCTTAGTAGCTAGCCTGGGATACACATAGATTCTTTTATGGCAATTCTAACGTTTTCTGTTGCCAATGTGTATATTTGTGCTGTGTATGTAATGTAAATGTATAGGCATTTATATAGCGCACTACTTACCCGTAGGGTCCCAAGGCGCTTCGACCACTGCGAAACCCTTCCTGGCTTCCCTGAGAGATGGTCCCTTAATGGGTATCTCCAGGGTGAGACCAGGCATCCCCGGCAGTCTGGTGGGGCCGTTAGTGAAGATGAGGCAAGCTAATGCCCAGAGTTGCCGAGTGTGATCGCTGATCAGAGTGGGCACCGAGGCGAGAGAATTAACGAGTCCGCTGACCCTGGTCCAGAAACCTGCCGCGCCCGGAATCGAACCCTGGTCCCGGGCCGTCCTCTGCTCTCGTGTCTGCCGCCTCTAACCAGTGAGCCACACTACTTCACTCAGATTTAAAACATGTTAAAGCAAATGGAGTAGGTTAAAATATAGAAATAATCACAAGCAGCCTAGAACGCATAACGTCGCTCTGTTCGCGTGTGTCCAAAATAAAGTGCATTGCTTCACGGTTTGATGCAGGGTTAGTGGCTGCAAACTCTATAGGTTACTGTCTCAGATCTGGCACATGTTGGTTGTGACAGAAAGCCATTACATGAAATGGAAAGTCATTATCTCATGTAAATGAGCTGGTAGTCACAGTCCAGATTCCAGTGATAGGTGCCCAGATCACAAAAATGTCAGCACTAATTGCAAATAAATTGACAGTCTCAGCAGAGACATTAATGATTAGATGGGAATGGAAAGTGAGCGGCACTCTCAATTTTATAAGGCAGCTGAGACGCTTTGACTGGGCGATGTGTGTGAAGACAGTTCTCTCTTTGCCTCCGCAGCATTTAATCAGGGGATAAAAGAGGTGCTTTGCCTGATCGTCAGCTGTGCTATTTTCCATCCGGAAGGCAGATGCCGTAAGATTTTAATGTAATCAGGAGCCCTAATAACAAGGAGAAAATGATGGTCTCCTTAGAGAACAGAGCTACGGCTGTTCATAAATAGCATTATTAAGTGCCAACTGTACCATTTGTACTACGTTCAGAGAAACTGTAACCTTTGCCATCCTCGCCATCTTGAACTGTCTAGGGACTCCCAACGAGCCATGACATAGACCCTATTTGAAGTGTCTGGTTCCTGGGGAGTCGCACAGTTCTGCTTATGTACAATAAACACATATTAGAATAATCCTCCCTGCCTATTGACACAGCGTGTCTTCCAAAATGTTAGACTATTTAGAATGAGATACCAGGAGTCAACACATACTTGGGCCTCATTTATGTTTTTTTGCCGTAGGGCAGCGCCGTGCAAAGGTGCCTGCGTTGGCCCACAGCAGCCTATTATGCACCGGCGCGAGGGGAAAAGACAGGAAAGCGCCCTATCTGATAGATACAGCGCATTCCTATACTTTTCTTTTGCCATAGTGCAGCGCAGAGGGAAGGCCTGCCATGGTGTAAGGGTGCCTGCGTTTGCTGGATGATTGTTTTTGTGCAGGAATGGCAAGCTTCCTGGACAAAAACAACCACAGGAGGCTTTTTCCTCTTTCCATGTGTTCTGCAGAACGCAGCACACATAGAAAAAGGAAAAAAGAGGAGAAATAAAGAAATATCTCAAAGATCGTATGTCAATATCAAGCACAAAAGTATGATTGCCAGAATGTCGACTTACAAAATGTTGTGAAAGGTTCTAGTTATAGGTAGGTATTCATTGCAATTAATAACTGTACATCCATGTACCATGAAGATAAATAGTGCACATTCATATGTGCAGGGTGTAATATGCAATTTAATGCCATTGTTGAGTGTGGGGAGGGGCCATGAGTCACAAGAGATGAAGAGTTGAGTGAGCCATGAGGTAATGGCTGTTTCATTGAGACGAAAAGGAATTGACCCCCTACCCATTGAGAGCCAACACATACTCATTATACAGGGTCCTTTTCCTGTATTTTAATTATGTTTTATTTTTTTTAACGGATGCTGTGCTCTTTTATTTGAGTTGTGGACTCAGAGTGAGGGCAAGGTTGGGGCTTGATTAAGAAAGCAATGAGTATGGATAAGTAGTTCTAAAGTGAAGTGTGCATGTCAGGTTGGTTGGACTGGTGGCTTGCTGTGCCTAGCCCGACATGCACACTTTGCCACTCTCCTACCTGCACAATATTAGGAAGCCAGGGAGAAGCACCGCCTTAGACCCCCAGTCTCCCAATGGGTGATAGGCTTGACTGCCTGAGCCAGTCCTGGCACAGCTCCCAAGCTGTTTACAAATATAAACAGCAATACAGTCTGGATTGACTTAGAAGTTAGGTGTAGGTGGCACACAGGAGACAGTGCAGGGTGGGAGGTTTGCAGATCATGGTATGGATCATGTCACGCCCGTTTTTAAATGACTGCAAGTGGTGCAAAATAACGTGGCCTGAACAATCTTCATGCTACCAAATTGCTCCTCAGCCAAAAATGTCTTGTTATCCCTGTACTGATTCCCAGTGGAGAAGAGAATAACTTTTAAGGCATTATGTTTGGCTCACAGAGCAATTCATTTCAAGGGACACCACATGATCAGAGCTCTTCAGACATCCTACACCATGAACAGGACTTTAGGATCTTCTAATACAGGTCTCTTTGGGGTTCCATGCCAGATGGGGTGGAAGATCTTTCTCCTACCTGTCCCCTAAAGTATGGAATTCAATGCCAATTGGTTTGTGAACTGAGCCCAATGAAAGCAAATTCAGAAAGCTTCTCAAAAGTTACCTCTACTCGAATGAATCCTAGCACAACTTGACTGAATTGAAGGTGCATGTTTTGACTCACACAGCGCCGGGAAGCCTTCGGGAAGCTATATACTCTACAAATCAGCATACGAAAAGATGTCCAATCACTGTATAGCTTTCTTGTGAAGCTATGCAATGGTTGGCCATGTTCACCCCCTTGAGGTGAATGCAATGATCTCTTCTCTTCCCATGCATTAGCAATGATGGCATTGTGCATGAGAGAGAGAGAAGTGGTGTCCTGCAATCACGCTGGCCTGACCCTCAACAGGCCTCCAGATGAAAGTTGAAACACTGATATGGAAGACGTGATGCTCAACAGGACAGGAGCGTTAAATCTGAAAAGTTGTATCCTGGGCTCAGACTGCTGACAGCATCTCTTGCTTAACAAGATTAAAGTAAGTCCCAAAATCCTTCTGCTTGTCTCCTGGTGAATGGCACCTTATCAGACCCTCCGAAAATCACGAGGGGTACACGTCAGGGCTGCCATCTCTCCCCTCTCCTATTTAATTTATACATCAAGCCTTTTGCCCAACTATTGCGAGATGATCTTAATATCAAGCCTTTTGGGTATGGAGAGTGGGAGAGAAAGGTAGCCCTATATGCAGATGACATTTTGATTTTTTCTTCTGATTTATATACTCCCTTTCCCTTGGTGGTTAAGCTTGCCCAGGATTTCGGTGAGGTCTCTGGGTACGAGATCAACGCATCCAAAACAGAAGTTATGGCCTGGAATATGGGGGAGATTCAATCAGAAGTACAGCCGAGCTCTAGGATGAGATATCTCGGAATTAACATCTCACAAAACATATCTAAAATAGTTGGAATCAACCTCTCATCTGTGGCGAAGGAGTGTAGTAAACTTATACGTGCTTGGTCATTATTACCCCTTTCTGTCTTAGGTAGAGTAAAAATGTCAATTCTGCCCAGAATTACGTTTCTTTTTCATACCATTCCCCTCCACTTTGAGTCTGTACCTCTGCTTAAACTACAGAGTGAAATCAATTCATTTATTTGGGCTTACCACACACCTAGGATCGCCTGGAAGAAGCTAAGGCGACGTAGAGAGAAGGAAGGCCTAGCTGCTCCGGATCTCCAGTTGTATGCATGGGCTTTTCAGCTTTCCCACTCACACCTGCTATTGAAAATGCCTACTAATGATGGGGCAGGGTGTATGTTTCGAGCCATGCTCACAGGAACCAGGTTACCACAGGAGGGTCTTTTGTTTAAGTTTGGAGATTCAAAATTCTTTAAAAAAATAAAACTAAAGGTTTTGCAGGGCCTGGCTAGAACTTGGGCTAAGTTGTGATGCACTGTAGCAGTAGGATATTTTTCCAACATGGCTCACTTGTGGGATACACTTGGTGGCCCGGGATGGATTAAAGATAGACTGGCTGTACCGCTGAGGGAAGCCGGTGTGGAAGTTTGGGGGGATCTATTTGTGGAAGGATCCTTAATTCCATGGGAATCCCTTAGGGAGAGGGTGGGTCCTGGCCTCTCTAGGTTTAAATACCTGCAGATGGCAAGCTGGGCTCAGTCGCAGCCAGTTACCCAGAGCAAATTCCCAGTTGGAGGAGGAAATCATCTAGAACTTCTGCTTACTAGTAAACCCCGACAAAGAAGGACGTCTCCTACTGGTACCATGCAATATTGGAAGAGGTAGAGGGTGAATTTCAACTGGCTGGCAAACTCTGGGATGGCCTTTTTCCGGACCAGGATAATGAACAACTGTGGCTAAATTCCTGTAAAACACTTTGGGAAGTAGTTAAACCAGCCTGGCTACATAAAAACCATCTGTTCACCCTGCACAGGGCTTATTATTCACCACAGAGACTCTCAAAATTTTCAAGGGGCCCTCCGCTATCTTGTATGTCGTGTGGGACGATTGCAGCATCTGACACTCACATGTTTTTTGACTGTCCTGCCCTGTTTCCTTCCTGGGACGCTATCGGGCAATCATTACCATCATCTCTCGAATGTCCCGTAAAAATTGATCTCTCGCTGGTAATATTTGGTCTGGTGGAGGGAGTCACAGGCCTTGCTAAGCACTTTCTTTTTTATGTAATCTTGCTGGCGAGAAGAGAGATTTGTAAAAAATGGAAGGACCATTCATCTCCGTTGCTCTCGGATTGGCAATCATCAGTGCTGCAAGTTTCTAGGTTGGACCTTTTGAGATCAGGCAACCAAAGAATGCGGGCTTTCTGGAAATGTTTGCAGAGGGGCTAACTTTGATCTGGCAGATGGGTTTTTTTGTGTGTGTTTTTTTCCCCCCGTCCTATGATTACGCTGCCCTGCTACTCTGTAGTTGTCTCCGGGGAAATCAGGTGGTGCCCTGATACCAACTTGTTGGACGTATCCGGTAAGGTGGCCCCCCATGGGTTCCTAATTTGAGCCTTTACGAGTATCCTGAAACACTGGTAGGCAAGGGCTATAACCTTCAGGTGTCTACATATCCAGTAAACTGAGACGGTGCGTGAATATCTCTAAGGTAAAATGGAACTAGTTGGGTGGAGAATGAGGACAAAAAAAAAAGATTGTGCATGTCTACATTTGTGTGTGTTAATGTTTGCCTCTGTGTCTGAGTGTGCATTGTGTATACAGGCATTCATGTGTTGATCTGTTTTTGGGTGTGCAGGCATGCTTGTGTTTGTGCCTCTCCATTCTTGTGTGTTCATGGGAGTATGTTGTCTCTGTGCCCGACTACCTCATTCTTCCAATAATTCCATCTTTCATTGTTTTTTTCATTTCCATAGTGGTATATGTGTCTGGAGTAACACGCTTATCGCCTCTCCTATTTGAGGTCACAGGCAGGGGAAAGGCTGTCTGCTGTTTTATAAACATGAGTCTTGCCTGAGTGGCAAGGTTAATTCAATTATTTAGTTTGGGCGATTTTGGCCGGTCAGCTATAGCTCTGAATCACTTTTTTGTTTCAAAGAACAGTTATTTTCTAGATGGGCCTTTAATGAACCTTGAAAGATGGACACATTGATTTTAAACTCGTATACTACTGGGTATTTATTCCCATTTAGTGATAACGTTTATTATCAATATTATTAAACACGATTGCTTCATTACATTTATGTAGCATTACATGAAGCACACAGCAGCTTCTTGGCATCTTCATTATAAAAACGAAAAAATGACCACATTTCTTGTCCAATCAATTCATGCTAAGCAAAAACCAGGTGAAAATTAAAACAGCTTTTTGTGGAATGGAAGCTGGAGGAGGGGGTCTTTAAAAGGAGTGAAGCACTTCGAACTAAATACTACTAAGGTCTGTGTAAGTGGTAATGGTCTTAAGAGTGTCTCAATCACTCTAATCCTCTTTTTTCACACCATTTTCCTCTGCAGTCTCTGTTTGAAATGTGCACCCATTTGTCCCCCCACATATTTCTGGAATCTTGCATCTGCATACCTTTCAAGTAATCTATTTCTTCTTCAACTTTATCATTTTCTCCTTTTGGTGCATACTTTCTTACATCTCCTCCACTTTTCTATTTCCTTTGCACACAGAACATTCCTACTCCAGACACCTGAGAGAACTGCATTCTCTTCTCCTTGTTTTGCTGTACATATTTTGACAGCTGTATTACCCCCCTCATGTGTGATTCCATAATTGGCACATCACCATTTTCAAGGTGCTCTGCAGAGAGGCCAAGGATTGAATGTGCCTGTTGTGTGAACACCTTTATGAGACACTGATTGGTGCTCAGCTGCAGAGTTCTCAATACTGCCCCCTCATAAACAAACTGAACGTACCCAGATAGACTTGTTGAGGCAGGTAAGAGCTGGTGAACATATTTTTTTTTGATAATCGATTTTATTGATTTAGCAAGAAGTGAAAAGAAAAGAAAGAGAAAAACAAGAAACAAAAGACACGAAAGCAGACAGTACAGTATATTAGATTGCCTCATGGCATATGTAATGCTGCACATAGTGCAGGTAGAGCAAGGTAGAATATAAATTACCCCCCCTCTGCGGGCGCACTGAGGTTGGCCCCCCAATCAGAGGTAGTGATCAGTCTAGCATTCCAAATCATTTGCCCCAGATCTTCTGATGCCGGGCAGTGCAAACCCTGACTTCATACAGTGAGAGTTCCTGTGTGGCGCACCAACGCACCAATCTACTCCCCGGCACCATTTGGCTATGGTGGGTGGGATGGGATTTTTCCACGCGGCTGCTATGTCGCATTTAGCTACTACTAAAGTAGTTCCCTGGACCCATCCAACCCATCAGTGATGCCTAATAATATGTGTAGGGGATTGCAGGGATTGTCCCAACCTAAAATCTCTGTAAGTTCCGCCTCCATGTCGCACCAGAAGGGGGCAATGTGGAAGCATGTCCATACCATGTGAAATAAATCCGCAGGTCTGTGCCGCACTGCGAACATGTCGGGAGCGGAATCTGACCTGATTTGTGGAGGCGACTGGGGGCGAAGTAGGAGGTGTGTAGGTAATAGAGCTTGACTAGGCGAAGTCTAGCCGAAGCAGAGATGGTTCTAGGCGCCATCAGGACATCCCTCCAGTCTTCATCTTCTAATGGGCCCACCCATGTCTCCCACCTAAGTTTTAAGTGGTCAAGGGATGCTGGGCTGTTGTTTGTCAATGATCGGTACATGTGGGAGACCCGTCCTCTTCCAAAATTGCCCATCATGACCTGAGCCTCAAGGGGACTGTGCCCTTGGGTGAGGTGCCATTGTTATATGGGAGTCTAGGGTATGACAGGCTTGTAGGTATCGATAGAACTGGGATGGATGAAGGGCATACCAGGATTGTAAGTCAGCAAAGGAGCGGATATGGTCGCTGACCCGTTGGTCCCCCAGTTGTGAAATGCCAATAAGGTCTCAGCTTCTAAAGACCGCTAGATTTCCCACTTCTCGTTGCCATGTACCCTGCCAGAGCGTTGTGTGTAGGGACAGTTTGTTCTGCTAGTGAGTGTGTTGTAGGGTAGTGCGCCAGGCCAACAAGACTGTTCGGATTGCTGTGGGGAGGTCCCTAGGAACGGGGGACCCATATAGCATGACTTGACGTGGGGAAGGCCCAGGTCGCTGAGCTCAGCTCTCTAAGCCGGGTCCGATCAACTCCCAGTGAACAAATCGCGGACCATAAGGAGACGAGTTGCTTAGTAGTATAGATAGAGGTTTGTGAGCCCCATACCCCCATCGAAGGGAGGGATCTGGCATTGCCGAATGGCCATATGGGCCCGCCGGCTGGTCCAGAGTAATTTTATGATAAGACTGTTGATGCCACAGAACCAGGCTATGGTGAGGTATATTTTGGAGAATGTAGAGAAACCGGGGAAGGATCATCATTTTAGATAGGGCTATGCACCCTAGCGGGTTGAGTGGTAGGTTGCCCCATTTTAGGAGGTCTTGTTTGGTTTTGGTGATGAGGGGTGTAATGTTAAGGTCCCAGGCCAGGTCCGGTAACAGAGCGACCCATATTGCAAGATATTTAAAGGTTTTCCGATGGATAGGAATGGCGGACTGCAAGTCAAAGCAATCTCTGGAGATGTGCAGGGGGACCAATGTGGATTTGGCAGGGTTGAGACTGAGACCAGAGATCTGCTGAAAGGAGTGTAAGATTTGAAGGTACCAGGGGCCAGAGCGGGTCGGTTCTGTTAGGATCAGTAGGCCGTCCTCTGCTAGCGAGATTTTGTCCTCTGAAGAGCCTCCCCACCACCAGCCCTGAACCCGGGTGTCAGAGCAAACGAGATGGGCGAGGGGCTCTATTGCCAGGGCAAAGAGGAGGGGTGAAAGGGTGCCCCCTTGCCTGGTCCCTCTGCTTATTGGAAAAATGTCATAGAGTTTGCCGTTGACCTGCACCCGTGCAGCTGTTTTGGAGTACAGGATGCATACCATATGACAAAACTTGGGGCCCTGGCCCAAGACTTGCAGGACCTCTCCGAAGTAGCCCCAGTCCACCAAGTCCAAGGCTTGAAATTGACTAGTAGAAGCACTAGGTAGGGGGTAAATTCATGATGGTTAGCCAGAGCCACATGGAGACGCCACAGGCAGGGCTTGGTGCCTGCTGCCGGCATGAATCCACATTGCTCAGGGTGGACCAGTTTGGCAAGATATGGTTTAAATCGCTAAGCGAGAACCAAGGCAAAGATCTTGACCTCTGTGTTGATCAAGGAGATGGGGCGGCAGTCTGTGCATATCGAGGAGGGAGGTTGTGTTTTGGGAATGAGGACTATCGTGGCTGTGTCCATTTTGGGAGGGAAGGAGCCTTTTTCGATGGCTTCCTAATAGAGGGCGGCTAGGTGGGGGGTGAGTATATCCTTGTAAGTAGAATAGTATTCTTGTGGGTAGCCGTCTGGGCCCCGGGGTCTTGCCGGCTGCAACCAATTAATTGGCTCCCCGTTTGTCGTCAGTGGAGATTGGATCCTCTAGCCCAGCCGCCTCAGCTGCAGACAGTGCAGGGAGGTGAAGGTCATCTCGGGCGAGCATCTCCGCCAGGGAGGAATCGGGTTTCCGGGTGGATTAGAGCTCTGAGTAGTTGTTTGCAAAGGTTTGGGCAATCGCTCATGGAGATCGGTGAGTGTGCCCCGTTGAGTCGCGGATCTCCAGAATTATCCGGGCAGCCACGGGGTAGGTTGTAAGCTTGTGCAGCAGTTTCCAATTTTTGTCCCACCATCCGTACATGCAGGCTACCGAGGACCTCCAAAGGAGTGTGACAGAGTCCAGCGAGAGTTGCCTGATCGCGTCCCTCACCAGCGCCAGATGACTCAGGTGAGACTCAGCGGATGAGTCACTGGTGGTGCGCTCCAGCTAGGTTGCCTGTGTTTCAAGGAGAGAGAGTCTGCTGTCCCTAGCGCCCCGCTGAGCTTTAAGGAGGCTCCTGGTGTGTCTATGGATCGTGGCTTTACCTGCTTCCCATAAGGTACCCAGCAAGGAGACTGAAGCCTGGTTCATGAGAAAGTATTGTTCAATGTCGGCCTTGAGGGCCTCCTTGAATTTGTGGTCCTGAAGGAACCAAGCAATTATCCTCCACAGCGGATGACGAGCAGCGGGAGGACTGCCCATAGTGAGAAACAATGGCGAGTGGTCTAAAATGCCCCGGGGAGGATATCTATGTCTTTGATATTAGTGCATTTGGGGGCAGGTGTAAATATCAAATCGATGCAAGAGTAACTGCGGTGTGCTGCTGAGGTATGCGTTTAGTGGGAAGCCCAGGGGTGCCATGTACACCACACGTCACAGAACCCCATGGCTGTGGTCCAAACTGTGAGTATTTTAGGCTCTGCATATGGGTGGTGTTTGGAATATAGGCGGAGAGGATATTGAGGGCGGTTTCCCCTGGGGGCCTGGAGAGGGCGATAAAGGGTACAAAGGAAAGTTACGTTTTAGGAGAATAGCGACCCCAGGAGAGCCCTTTGAGAAGCCAGAGTGCCAGGCTCTGTCAAAGCCATATCTGGCAAGGAAGGGGCAAAGTTTGCCCAGGGGATGGGTTTCCTGGAGTAGGAGAATGTCTGGAGTGTGCCTCAGGGCATGGCGCAGGACTGACGTGCGTTTGATCCTACTCTAGGAGGCCATTAATGTTCAATGACATGAGGCAGAGCGGGCTATTCTGATGTGACATCATGGCAGGAATGGTTTGGGAACCTGCAATGCTGGTGGAGCCTGCCGTGTGATGAGCACCCTGAGGGCAGAGAACTAGGTGTCATGCGGGACAGTTGCAGCTGCATCAAGGTAAAGCTCTGTCCTGCCAGTGTGGAGTTGTGAGGCTGCGTGTCTGGAAGTGTCAAAGAACTAAGAACTCTGGGCTACTGCCCCATCCCCCCTACCTTGGACTTCCTATACTTCAGGAACGGAAGTATCTGTTGCCCGTCAACAGTGGAAGAAAGTTGAGCTAGGACATTTACAGTCAGTGAGACTTGGTGAACCCCTCTCATTGAAGGATCAAGGAACTCATCAGCAGAAAAATCTGATTGGGACAGGTGTGTAGCCGTGCGGAGCCACCTCCATAAAACTGTGGTGAAATTCCTATGGATCCTCAGACAGGGATGTTAGAACTGCAGGAGTGATTGGAGTCTGCAGAGGTGACAGTCTGGAGCCGGGGTGAGGAGCTTCGTGCAGGCGTGAGATCCCGGGAGTGAGCCCCAGGAGAGAGGTGTGGTCTCAGCAGGTGGGCTTGGCGGTCGGATCTTGAGGATCCAGCCCCTGGGGAGTCCGACCATTCTCGTACCATTTTTCAGGTTTCTGCAAGATTGTGTGCACCTAGACCTTGGAGCGGAGTTGTGGGCACCAGATGCCTAGGACCCGAGAGCCCCGGAGTTGGTTCTGAGCTGGAGAGGGCGTTCCTTGTTCAACCAGGTCCAGGACACTTTAGGAGAGTTAAAGAAACAGGGTTTTTCTTGGAAAACCACTCAAAGTTTCGCTGGGAAGAGAAGTATATATTGTAGGTTAAGAGCACAGAGTTTAAGTTTGATGTCTGTGTAGGAGCGTCTTAGGGACTGAACTTCCCTAATAGCCGGAAATAGCATGATCTGTTGATTTTGGAAAGTAACAGTTCATTGGGCGTGTGCTTGTTGCAGGATGACGTCCCAGTCCCTGAAGTTAAGGATCCGTGCAATGATAGGCTGGTGGGGCACACCAGGGGGAGGCTTTGGAGCCAGGGAGTGATGACCACGCGCAACGTTGAACCAGGTGGAGAGAGGGCCAGCTATTATCCACGAGTTAATTCAGTCTTCAATGAAGGATTCCATCGGGCCCCGCTCAACTCCCTCCGGAAATCCCACCAGGCATGGGTTATTATGACGGGATCGATTTTCAGCATCCTATGCCGGTTTGTGAAGTTCATTAGTTTGGGTTTTGAGGTGAGCCACTTGGTCCTTGAGGATGGACACATCGTCTTAGACTGAGGACATCCTGGACTCCACTTCAGTGAGCCTGGTTGTCGCGTTACGGAGGTGTTGCCCGATCAGGGCCATGTCAACCCGGACTTCTCCGACCTTGTTCTCCACTGAGGTCTGTGAGGCAGAGATGGCTTGAAGGATCATGCTGAAGTCCCCATGTGTTGAGGGGTGGTCCTCCGCACCCTCTGTTCAGGACCCCTGCTCAGTGACCGTATATTGCTACATGGTGGTCTGGGTCGCAGGGTTCTTTGGTCCTCAGTAGCGTTCCATCGTGGAGCGGGATCTGGGGAGAACTGACAGTCAGCACCGGTGTGAGCATCCAGCAGAGGATCCCAACAGGGGAAAGTACCAGTTTGTATGGGGAGCGCAGGCCTGAGGGTATGCAGCGGCAGGCAGGCCGGCCTTGACCTCACATGGCTGGACCGGTGTGGAGAGGGCAAGGAGAAGTATCTGCACCTCCCTGTGCGGCTGGGTGAAAGGAGCTTGGGCCTGAGGGGCAGGCAGTGGCAAACAGGCCGGTCTCAGCTCCAGCTGGTTGGCCCAGCGTTGCAAGTTCAGGGTGGTGGATGAGGATACCTGAAGGCCGGCTCTGGAGGACCCCCGGGCCCCACGGGCTGGTTGGGTGGGTCCGTAAGCCCATTGAGATCTACCGGGTATGGAGAGGGCCTTGTTGAGTCGTGGGCCCGATGAAAGCCAGAGGAGCCTGGCTATGTGCGCTGCACAGTGAAGCGGGTTGATGCAGCAGTCCCAGACGTCTGGGGGCAGGGCGGGCCGAGAACCAGCAGGTGGCCGCAGCTGCTGCAGGCGGCTGGGGGCACTTTTGAGTGCAATGGAAAGTAGAGTCTCAGGTCCAGACCGCATTGCCCCAGAGACAGGCCTGCAGACCAGGAGGCGGGGGAGGATGGATGGCACAGAAAATCCACCCCACGCACCCCACCGCAAGAGTCACGCAGGCAACCCACCTCCGCTAAAGCCCGTTGGTCTTTGACGGCAGGCCCATATAGGCCAAAAGGCAGGAGGCCGGCTGCGATCGGGCCCTCTAGGCCCTAGCGTTAGGTCATCTTTTCGGCTCAGCCAAGGGCGCTGCTGCCCTGGGCCCAGCTGCCATGTCTAGGCTGTGGTCACACACTGCGGGGTCACTGGTGGGGAGCCGCAGGATTCACTGTGGCTCTGGTAAGGAGCAGGAGCTTGAACGCCGTGGTTATGGTGGTGGCCCGGCCTGAGACAGGTGGTCATACTCAGGCCGCACGGCAGGATGTGCGGCCGCAGCAAGCTCAGTCCTTCAGGTAGGCTTCAGCAGTTCTTTGTCTTGACGGCCTCAAATGTTATCAGTCATGTCCCTGGCTCGCGGATGTAGGCCAGGCGGGGTCCTCTCGCAGGCTGGTCAGGCCACCGTCGAAAGATCAGGCACAAGTCTGGGCTGGGCCAGGAGGGAAGAAGGAGCTCAAACCCTGAGGTCCCGCAGCCCGTTTTGAGAGCCGATCCTTCTGAAGCCGCATGCCCCAATCGCCGGTCTCCGCTCTTGGTCCTGAAGGTCAGGCCAGTGATGCCAAAGACTCGGCTTAGACCATACCTCAAGGCATGGCATGAGATGCCACAGCTCCCAGTTTCTTTGGTGTCGGGACACCAGCAGGTCTGCAGATGTGAAATGCCGGGGATACTTGGCGACAAGCAGTATGGAGCCATGGCACTAGGAGCGTGTTAGGGGCACTGAACTTCAGGGAACAGGTGCCACCATCTTGGGTGCAGGCATGCCGGAGGCGGGAGCAGAGTTCTTCCTCCTTGGTCAGGATAAAACGGCACTTGCTGCACCGTCGTATAGTGCCGACCAAAGTGGGTGCGGTGGTGACACGGCAGAAGTGCTGATGGCAGTAGATTATGACGCGGATGACGGAGGGGTCGGGAGCAGTCCTAGAGTGCGACCGCCATTTTGATGTGTCAAGCTACGCCCCGCTGTTGAACATATTTAATGCAGTACAATATGAGGTAATCTTTAATGTTTTAAATATTTCAAGACAATACTTTCAGAATAGCATTATACATTTTGCTTTTCACAATTTTTCATATTAATTGCAGCTCTAAAGTATGCCATTCACCCCTCTTTTTTTCAAACTTTTCTCAGTGGGAACAACTCCAGAACCCATCCTCATGTCATTTGGGGTGCCTCCTTTTGCTGGCTTACTACTTAAAACTCATCCACAATTTTTAAGCCCCACTACTTTGAAATGTCACCGGCCACCACTGCTCATGATGCCCCTTCCCTTCTTCAACAATGCTAACAATTAGCACATTATATTCTGCTCCTCCACATGTATGGTTTATGCCTTAGCATTTGTGTACTTGATTTAACTGGCCGTCGCCAGTAGGTAGTTATAGTTAGGACCAATTTCCATAGGAAGAGCATTTTTTTTTGCTTATAACTTTGATGAATCTTCATGAGATTTCCCAAACTAATTCTTTGTTCATATCAACTCCTATGTTGAAAGTTTGGGGGTGATTCATCAAGTGAGGGCGAGAAAAAAGGGGGGTCCCAAAACGTATTTTCTCCATGCAATTTCCATAGGAAACTTTAGACAAGATTACAGGTCGAACGGGTAAACAGAATTACCCCAAATTTGACAGGGAGAAGGGTCTTGGTCTAGAAAGCATGCTTTTGTTTATTTGGTGTAAATCTGTGCAGTAGTTTTGGAGAAATATCAAAATTTACAGATATCGATATTTGGGAATTCTGCCATCTGATTGGCTGAGGCGTTATGATCACGAGCTTGCTGCTTATTGGCTGCGAGCGGGGCGAGCGGTTGCAACTAGGAAGTGTTGGCAGCCATTTTGTGATTCCGTTGAACCAAGTATGGGGAAAAAATGACAAAAACAGTAGGAAAGAGGAGGTTAGGAGCGCTGTGAGCTCTGTGGGGTGGTTACGGTGTGCTGTAGAGGGAGTGTGAAGCAAAGTATTCACCCCTACCAGTGTGAAAGTGATGTTTTGCCCAGAGTGAGATGGTGCTGAGGTGAGGTGCTGGTACACTTGGGGATGAAACCGTGCACTTAAACCTTGAGCTGATTGCTGTAAACTGATGCGCTCTGGGCGCTGTAGCATACTGGCCGCTGTAGCATAGGTGTGCAAGTGGTGTTAGTATGCTTTTAGACTATAGCAGGAGTGGGAAGCAAACTACTCACTCCTACCAGTCTGAAGACTTAGGGATCAAACCGTGAGCATAAGCCGTGAGCTGATTGCTGTAAAGTGATGTGTTGTGGGTGCTGTAGGATACTGGCCACATTAGCATACCTGTGTAAGTAGTGTTAGTATGTGTTTATACTATACAGGGAGTGGGAAGCGAACTACTCACCCCTACCGGTCTGAAGACTCGAATGCAGTGTTTTAGCAGGCAGGAATAAAGAAATAATTGTGAAGAATATAATGCAGAATGTTGCAATGCCATAGAAGACAAATGGTGAAATCAGGTGTGTCTAAGAAAGTGCCTGTGTGTAATAAAGCGATGGAGTCTGCAAGTTATATAAAAGTGTCTTTATTTAAGCGCCATAAATGGACCCACTGGTGCAAGAGCTAAGACATCCAGCTGATGCAAACTCCAATCGCTTCTGCTGTGTTCAAACCAATGCTCCTGCATCAGTGAATTCCACATTACATGTTACAGTTCCATGTGACGTAGACAATACCGATTAGACATGATTGATTGAATTCTATAATGAAAATAAAGGTAGGATACGATTACCACATGTATCCTTTAAGAAAACAAAAAAATATTCCAACATGTAATCATCAAACTTCTTAGGTACCCTGGTACTCCTTTTTTGTAACACCAAATTATCAACAGCAGAAGAGTCAGCAATCTCTTCTACAGTAGATTCAATCTGGTGCGTGTCAGAATTGGTAATAGTTCTACTCACATCAGAACTTTGAGGAGGAATACAAACATTGCGCTTCTCAGTAGCACATTCGGTACCCTTCTCGTCAAACTATACATTATTGTCTTCAGCCCTTTTAAAAAAACATTCTTGTGCAAGAGCTTGTAGTGTAGTTCCTATATTTCCAATAGGCTCTGCACATTGGAATAATATATCCTGTAGTTTAGACGTAGGACTGAGGTCGACTAGGTCTCTACCGAATCTATTAGACTTAATTGTGAGTGCCAGCTAGCTCAGAGGTCACTGGAAAATTTCTCGAATTCACAAGATGGGATTAGTTTCTGACAACTGCATAAACATGACAACTTTGTTTCCCAAGAATAAGAAATCAATCTCTAGAGTCGCAGAAACAATAGATAGCTATTTTACTCAGTCAATCGTGCATGCTTCGTTTCACCAGAGGTGTTTTGAAAATAATAGAGAGATGGGCGTTTTCAATAAAAAGTATTTATTGAACAGTCTTCGTTCTCAAGCATAAGAAGTGTACTGCTTCAATCGTAATACTGGTTATAAATTACAAGGCATATAATACGAAGAGTATTATAAAATATTAATTTAGGAGCATGATATGCTTTCTAAGCCATATATTGCGTATAATATACATACAGTGATAAAATAATGACTAAAAGTACTCAACTGGTGCTTCTAAAATACGCCTACCCCTGTGTACCTAACCTAAGACTAGTACGAGGGAAGAAGTAAGTGAGGTGTAGCTCAAGTTTAGTATTCTTGGCCAAGAATCTATTCCAAGAATTCTCTAAGGGTCTAATCAGCTCCGTACCTTGGTTTTAAAATGAAGGAGGTCTTGTATCTCTCTCTCTCAGGACTCGAATTCCCAGCAACCCGCAAGGGTAGCCTAGAAACACTGGAGCTGGAGTTCTCAGCAGGAGAAAAGACAGCATCTCTCAGTACGTCAGCTGGAGGGTCGGCTTCCTTCGGCACTTGCTGCTGCAGGGCATCGGGCAAGTAGTTAGTCGATCTGCTCCAAACCACCGTGTGTTTGTCTGGACAAATGAAGGCATATTTATACCTTGAAGGTGCCAAGTTTGACGTATAATTGGGCATAATAATGTCATCTAAGACTCAGTTCTTTGAAAAGTCCATGATTTCCTAGATAAATTAGTATTCAGGCAAGGGGAAGTCCCTAGCTGCTGAAGGCAGGTTTTTCTAAGAAATAGTTGTTCATTCTCGGAACTTGGTGGAAGTAGCCATGCCGTATTTGGGCTGCATAGGCTCAGTCTAAATATGGTAATGATTTCTATGCCTATATAAGGATCGGGTAATTTATACCTATATATGGGCATGAATCAGGAAAATTACACTAGGGTCCTAGATTCCTACACAACAAGCTAAGGCATTGAGCTGAGGCAAACTTCAACCGCTTCTGTTGTGTTCAAACCTAAGCTCCTACAAAAGTGAATTCTACAATACATGTTACAGTTCCATGTGACATAAACAATAGCTATTAGACATCAATGACTAAATTCTATAATGAAAATAAAGGTAGGATACGATTACCACACTGTGCTAACCAGTTCCTAAACAATGTCATGTTTTTTTATCTTGATTGCCAGCTCGTGAGCAGAGGCTAAGGATGAGCTAATTTGTATGAAAGGGCTTCATGGCTAACAGGCAGGCAGACATGGTTTCAAAATGGATGTCGGGTTTAGGCTAATTTAGCAAGTAAATAGTGTATTTGCATAGGCCATACATCACCCGTCCCTCGAAAGGCTGGAGACTTAAGGGGCAATATTGAAAACAGGGTTCAAATGCCTGAGCATACTTAGAAAGTTAAGGTTAGGGGTGGGGTTTTTAGTTAGTCAGGAGAGTGGCGCTCGTACTATTGCTTGTACTATCTATGGACCTGTATCGGTACGGTGCTGCCAGGTCGGGGGAGTAACCCGATTACCCCCGGGGATGTGTGAATCACAGGATCCACCCTGTAAAGTAGGCACAGTCCTGGGCACACGTGATGATTATATCTATAGTGTTAAATTGAGTCTTAAAGCATTATATAAATGCAGTGGTCGACACCAGTATAAGTTAAAAAAGTTTATTTCTAATGCAGCAACGACTGTGTTGAACAAAACAAACTAGCCAACACATGTTTTGTCACTAGGAAAGGTCCTGTGACTCATCAGGGCTGGGGAGGATACAAAACATAGGGTGAGTAGAGCATAAGGGGGTAGACAAAGGGCAACCTAGTCGTTGGCACACACAGTAAATGGTGTGGAAGGGATCAACCTAGGTGACTCGGTGGAGAAAATTGAGACATACGTATGGTGAGAGATGACTGTAGTGAATGTGCCACCTTCATGAGTCTGTGCTTATGATGAAGACGCGGGAAAGCATGTTAAAAAAGATGACTGTAGTGAGTGTGCTGCTCTCATGGAATGGTAATTGTGAGAAGTTGGCCCGATATGCAACGTTCGCTATTCTAGCGACCGCTATGTATCGTTCCAACGACCCTTATGGTGTTTGGTTGTAAGTCAACCTATAGACCAGCTATCCTAGTAGCGTGGATACGAGCAGTCTAAGGCTAAAGACTCGAGAGGGCGCGTTAAGCCAGCTGTTTACCACACATGTACCCCTTGAACACCCAGTGAAAGGACACCACACAAGTGTTATGAAAATAAACAGGATATTTATTAAGATTCACAACAGCCCTGGATTCTTTATGAGGACAGGGTACTAAGCACAAACCAAATCTCTTTAGGAAAATACTTCAAGTGCACAATTAAAACAAGTGTCCGAGGACACGGAAAGTTTAAGGTCTCGGGCGGACCCGATAAGGCAAGTCGGAAGCGAGGGACTCGGGGCCCTAGAGTAAAGAGGCTATGCAGGCACCGAAATGCCGAGTTACCTAGCCACGAGGGCTGCGGCTGCACAAGTCTTACAGGCGTCGGGGTCCTCGCTGACGAGCCAGGAGCCGGAAGAGAAGGAGTTGCTGGCCGGCGACCAGTGATGAATAGTTCGTAGAGATCCAAGCCTGGATCAGAGGTCGATGATACCTGAAAGCAGAGGGGACCAAGTTCGTACTACTAGCCAGTAGTCAGAGGGTACCAGGAAGGCACCGGTTGGCCGTCACCTCGACCAGGTGAGTGGGCGACGCTAGGCTCTGCAGTCTCACGGACCAGGAGGCGTTGTCGGCGACCACGGTGGAGGTGCGAGCTGTCCCACGAAGGATGATGCTGTCGGCGTCGCTGGGCCCAGGATGGGGCAACAAGCCTTGGCAGATCTCAGGGCCACGTGGTGGGCCTAAGATGGCGTCTTGAGTGGACCAGGAGGGCCCGGGGTGCTTCTCGCAAAGATGGAAGCAAGGGCCAGTCTGGAGCAACCAGACCAGCAGTGTTGATTGTCGGATGTCGTCACAGAAGGGCACAAGCCAGCGGCTAGTGACCAGACAACGTGCTGAGCAGCGAGCAGAAGGGCCCCACGCAGATCGTGGAGATGCTGGGAGACTGCACTTCGGTGCTGGAGCGGCTCAGGGTCGGGGCTTCTCGGACCCCAGAGCACTCACCAGAGAATTACTTCGATGGTCGTGCTGGTTAAGAGCGTGCAGGTTCTGATGAGGGCCGGTCCCTCGAGGTCTCGTCGCACCCACAGATCACAGCTGAGCTGATGACGCGGGTAGAGGTCGGAGGTGCCAGGGAAGCCGGTTCTCGTCGAGCTGGGCCGTCGGATTCCTTGAGGAAGGACTTACAGTAAACCGCAGAGTTCTTAGATGGTGCCTGCTGATGCAGGGTGACTACTCCTTAGTCACAAGGGAGAAATCTTGAGAAGAGTCTTGAGTGTCCTTTCGTAGAAAGTAGTTCTTGATTCAAAGATGATCTAATTTTGGAAGGGTCCCCGCTCCGGCCTTTATTCTAAAGAAAGGGGTGGGTACATGACTAGGTCCTGCCCTAAGGGTGGGACCAGGAAGGGGGGTAGTTACACCCCTCTCCCCTGCCGGACCTTCCCCAGGCCAGGGCTGGCGCCCCTGGAACTGGTTCTGACCGGCAGATGCGTAGTGAGCACCGGGGTGCCACTCCGCAGTCACCTTCTCGCAAAAGCCCTACCTACCCAGAATACACAAAACCCTGTCTGGGACGGTGCGAACACCACCCTTGACAGGAAACCCTTTGTCCAAGCTCTCCTCGCTGGAAGGACTCCCAGCAGCAGGAGGTCAGACTCGTGTCTGTGGTGGCAGCATCCATTTTGTGGAGCTGAGGCTTTAGTTAACTTTAACCGGGGTTCACAGTTACGTACATGTCGTGTCCCTCTAGAAGGGCGGAATGCTAACCTCGTCGCCAGAATTGGTGAGGGGGCAGCATCCCGATTCGTATGACACCTTACTCGACATGCCTTGATAACGCGACACCGAAGTTACCGATGTGGTACGCGTTATCATGGAACAGCCATTGGGTCTTGAGTCCGCAAGCTGCAACCGGGCTCGGCTCGGGCCAGAACCTAGTTCACACGAGCCCATGCACTCTGCCTTCAGGATTGTCAAGGCCTGCCATAGGAGTGACTGATAGGAACTCGGGTGTCCATTGTATGGTTAGATATAGAGCTACTATACCTAAAGCAAAGGGTGATTACACGACTTTGCCCCAGCTGTCATGCAGCCAGTTGTGTCAAATTTAGGAGGCCAGCCAGGGGTGGCATAATACATGCTGCAGCCCCTGGCGGCCCTGGGTACACCTATGCCCTGAGTTACAGGGTCTGATAAGGTGGCCCAGTACCAATTGGTAAATGCACCTAGGGTACATATCGTAATTTAGAAAGAGAACAGCCAGGCTGTGGGTCTGATTGGCAGGCCCACAGCCAGAGAAAGTCGTAAACCAGTGAAACAAAAGCAAAAAATCTGGGTGATCATAGGATTGCAGACCCTACTCTCCTACATGACCCCCCCCCAAACGTCGGAACACTAAGCTAACCTTGACCAGGTGAGTCTTCTTGTTCTAAGTGGAAATATCTGGAGAGCCCATCGGCATTGCCATGATCAGTACCAGGTCTATGTTCCACTGTAAAGTCCATCCCCTGTAGGGAAATGGACCACCTAAGCAGTTTGGGGTTTTCACCCTTCATCTGATTTAGCCATAAGAGGGGCTTATGGTCGGTCTGAATCTTGAAGTGAGTGCCAAACAAGTATGGCCTCAGCTTCTTCAGGGCCCAAACCACAGCAAAGGCCTCCCTCTCAATAGCTGACCAATTCTTCTCTCTAGGGGTCAGCCTTCTGCTTATAAAAGCAATGGGCTGGTCTTGACCATCAAAATTCAGTTGAGAAAGAACAGCTCCCACACCCAACTCAGAAGCATCTGTTTGGACAATGAATGGTTTGGAGTAGTCCGGACTCTTGAGGATAGGCGCCGTGCACATGGCCTGCTTTAGGTCATCGAATGCTTTTTGACAGCTCGCTGTCCACTGAACCTTTTTTGGCATTTTCTTACTTGTCAGTTCATTTAATGGTGTCACGATGGAACCATAGTTCCTGACAAACTTTCGGTAGTAACCAGTCAGGCCCAAGAAAGCTCGAACCTGAGTCTGGGTGGTTGGAGGAGCCCAGTACCTGATTGACTGTATTTTGCTCTCCAGTGGCTGAACCTGGCCTCCACCTACAAGGTGGCCCAGGTATACAACCTGTGTCTGCCCTATCTGGCACTTGGTGGCCTTGATAGTGAGGCCTGCTGCTTGCAGAGCCTCTAACGCTTTCCGCAGGTGGACCAGGTGATCCTCCCAGGTGGAGCTAAAGACAGCAATATCGTCAAGATACGCCGCACAGAAGTCATCCAGCCCAGTAAGGACTTGATTCACCAACCTTTGGAAGGTGGCAGGTGCATTTTTCAGACCAAAGGGCATCACCACGAACTGATAATGCCCACCAGGGGTTGAAAATGCGGTCTTAGGCTTGGCGTCCTCAGCTAACCTGATTTGCCAATACCCAGCTGTCAGGTCAAACGTACTTAAGTAGTTGGCCGAAGCCAATCTATCGATAAGCTCGTCTGCCCTTGGTATTGGGTGGGCGTCAGTCTTAGTGACTGCATTGAGACCCCTGTAGTCTACGCAGAACCTCATCTCTTTCTTACCGCCCTGGGTGTGAGGTTTCGGCACTAGAACTACGGGACCAACATTTTCTGCACTTCACTCTTGATGCAGTCTCTAACGTGATCAGGCTGCCGGTAGATTTTACTCTTGACGGGTAAGCTGTCACCAGTGTCAACCTCATGGGTGCACCAATCGGTCTGACTGGGTGTTAGAGAAAACATATGTCTGAAAGACTGAAGAACCTGTTTACAGTCTTTCTGTTGATGTTCGGAGAGGCTGCCACAAAAGACAACACCATCTACCGATCCATCGTCAGGATTCTGAGTGAGCAGGTCGGGGAGAGGGTCACTCTCCTCCTCCTGTCCCTCATCTAGGGCCATGAGCAAACTCATGTCCTTCCTGTCGACATATGCCTTGAGCCTGTTGACATGAAGCACCCTGTGGGGGCTCCGGGGAGTTCCCAGGTCGACCAAGTAGGTGACCTCTCCCTTTTTCTCCAGGATGGTGTAGGGCCCGGACCATTGGTCCTTGAGTGCTGCTGGGGCCACTGGCTCCAACACCCACACCTTCTGTCCAGGCTGGTAAACAGTCAAGACAGCCTTTTGGTCATGCCAAGCTTTTTGGAGTTCTTGGCTGGCCTTAAGGTTTTCAGATGCCTTCTCCATGTATTCAGCCATCCGCGAGCGGAGGCCAAGCACATAGTCCACTATGTTGGCTGCAGGCTTTTTGAGAGGTCTCTCCCATCCTTCCTTCACCAAACACAGGGGTCCTCTTACAGGATGCCCATACAAAAGTTCAAAAGGGCTGTAGCCAACCCCCTTCTGTGGGACTTCTCTGTAGGCGAACAAGAGGCAGGGGATCAGGACGTCCCATCTACGCCGAAGCTTTTCCGGTAGTCCATGAATCATCCCTTTCAGGGTCCTGTTGAATCTCTCAACAAGCCCATTGCACTGTGGATGATAGGGTGTAGTGAACTTGTAGTTGACACCACATTCCTTCCACATAGCAGTTAAGTAGCTCGACATAAAGTTTGCACCTCTGTCGGAGACGACCTCCTTAGGGAAGCCCACTCTGGAGAATACTCCAACTAGGGCTCTTGCCACAACAGGTGCTGTAGTGGTCCTAAGGGGAATAGCTTCAGGATACCTGGTGGCATGATCCACTACCACCAGTATAAACTTGTGCCCTGATGCTGTTGGTGGTTCCATGGGACCGACGATGTCGATCCCCACCCGTTCAAAGGGCACCCCCACCACAGGCATTGGTATAAGGGGGGCCTTTGTCGTGCCACCTGACTTACCACTGGCTTGGCAAGTGACACAGGAGCGGCAAAACTCCTTGGTATCTTCGTTCATGTGAGGCCAGTGAAAGTGTGAGACAAGCCTGTCCCACGTTTTCGTCTGACCTAAGTGACCTGCTAAGGGAATCTCGTGGGCCAAGGTAAGTAGGAAACCACGCTGAGACAAGGGTACAACCAGCCTCCTGGTCATGCCAGGCTTGGGGTCTCTTGACTCAGTGTACAGGAGTCCATCTTCCCAGTATACCTTGTGGGTACCTGTGGCGTTCCCAGCAGCCTCAGCAGCAGCCTGCTGTCTGAGGGGTTCAAGAGAAGGGCAGTCTAACTGGTCCTTCCCCAGGTCTTCCCTTGAGGGTCCCCCTGAACCCAAGAATTCAACTTGATCAAGTTCGAACTCCCTAGGCTCAGTTTCCCTCAATTCCTGTAGGTCAGCCTCCTCTGAGACTTGATCCACGACCTGGGGCAAGGGGGAAGGCGCAGCCTTAACCCTACCGCTCTTTTTCTTGGGAGGTGTCTGGTCCGTTGTTCCAGGATCCAGCACCTGTTCAGTGGGGCATTTCCTGACCTGTGACCTGGTCACAGCGAACACATGTGCTGGCAAGCCTAACATTTCCATGTGAGTCCGGTGCTCCACTTCTGACCATTGTGATGACTCCAAATCATTGCCCAACAAACAATCCACTGGGAGGTCTGAACTAACTACAACCTTCTTTTGGCCAGTTACCCCTCCCCAGGAGAAAGCTACAATTGCCATACTGTGATTGGTAGTGACATTGCTTGCATTGGTCACCAGGAACTCCGTACCTGGCATGATCTGTCCAGGGTCCACAAAGTTAGGCGTCACCATGGTGACGCTGGCACAAGTGTCCCTATAGGCCTGAGCCATCTTTCCATTTATGAAAGGCGTCTGTCGGTATTTGCCCAAGGTATTGGGACTTACGTCAGGGGACACGTCCACGTCCCCTGTACTGACAAGGACAGCCTGAGTGAGTGTGCCAACTAAGTTGTCACGTCCCTCAGAACCCAGGGTTAACCCTACTAAACCCTTGGGAGGTGCACTACCACTGCTGGCTGTACTAGGGGGCACAGGTGCCTTAGGGGCTGCAGTGGCAGGAGCCTGCCCTCCTCCTTTCTTGGTGCACTCACTAAACCAGTGAGATTTACTTTTGCAGTACTGGCACCATCTTTTGGATTGGCCTTCTTTCTTCTTTTGGGGAGCCTGACCCCCACCCTCTTTGGGTTGTTGGGGACCTGTCGAAGACTTCTGGTCATTTTGTTCCCCCTTAGAATCTTTACCCTTCTGGTCTGCTTTCTTCTGACCACCTTGATTCTGGCCCTGGTTCTGTTTAACTCTTGTACGAACCCATCTGTCTGCCTTCTTTCCCAATTCTTGGGGAGAGGTCAGATCCGAGTCGACAAGATGCTGATGCAACAACTGGTTCTGACAATTGTTTAAAATTTGTTCTCTCATCATCAAATTATACAATCCTTTGTAATCAGTAACCTTACTGCCCAGCAACCAGCCCTCAAAAGCCTTAGTGGCACAATCGACAAAATCAGACCAATCTTGAGACTGCGTTTTCTGGGTATCCCTGAACAGCACCCTGTACTGCTCAGTGGTTAGGCCGAACCCTTCAACGAGTGTATTTTTCAAGACTTGGTAATCGTTAGCGTCCTCCACCCTTGTGGTGAGGAGCTTGTCTCTTCCTTTTCCTTCAAAGGAGAGCCACAAGATAGCTGCCCACTGACTTTGGGGAACACCCTGCACAGTGCAGGCCCTCTCCAAAGCAGTAATCCATTTGTGGATGTCGTCCCCTTGTTTAAAGGGGGGCACTATCTTACCAAGGTGTTTCGTATCAAAACTCCTTTCCCTATTGCTAGGTACATTGCTGCCACCAGTGGGGACTGCCCCACTTAACTGTTGCTCTCTAGCAAAGGCAAGCCTTTCTTTGGCCAGGGCAAGTTCTTCCCTTTCAATCCTCAGATTAGCTGCCCTTTCCTTAGCTTCGTACACTCTCCTCTGAGGGGACGTCATCCCTCTTTGAGAAGAGTTGTGAGAGCCATTGGTTTGAAGGGATCTGCCAGAGTCTCTTGACAGAGATCGGGCTCGTCCATTCCCAATGTTAAGCTGACCTGATAGTGGCCCCAGGGGTCCCCCAGTACCACTGTCATGCTTGCTTAAGTTGGACCTGCTTAGTCTAACGACTTCTACCTGTCCCTTATCTGCCTCATCCCCAGAGGGATCTTCATCCTCATCATCCTCCACATCTTCGTTCTCAGTTGCGAGGTGGATGAGGTCAGGATCGTCTCTGGTTCCCTCGAGGGGAGGCATGTCTCCTTCTGGATTAGAAGAGCTGGGAAGGATCTCAGCTTTTCTGGCATCATAAGTCTCCAAGAGACCAATCAGAAAGGACGTGGTGGGGTTAGACCCCTGCTTGATCTTCCTGGAGTGACACACTTGTCTTAACTCCTTGAAGCTCAGCACAGTATATCTCGAAGGGATGACCTGTGGAGGGTCAACTGACACAAGGGGAGACTCAGAGTTTCCTCCTTTGTCCGACATACTGTTTCTAGTGTGGTGTAAGTGATGCACCTACCTACACTATGTGTTTACCTACTATTCCCTTGCTAAGAGTTGCAGCCAAGGTGTGCTAAGCCTTGAGGAGCTGCAACAGCTGGTTCAGTAGAACTCAGAGTATTCTAAGCTTTAGTTATATGTACTAACAGTACTTATGTGATCTTTCAACAAGACATTCTTAGGATACGTGTGGTAAAACAACAGCAAGCTCAAATCCCACCCGCTGCTCACCAATGTGAGAAGTTGGCCCGATATGCAACGTTCGCTATTCTAGCGACCGCTATGTATCGTTCCAACGACCCTTATGGTGTTTGGTTGTAAGTCAACCTATAGACCAGCTATCCTAGTAGCGTGGATACGAGCAGTCTAAGGCTAAAGACTCGAGAGGGCGCGTTAAGCCAGCTGTTTACCACACATGTACCCCTTGAACACCCAGTGAAAGGACACCACACAAGTGTTATGAAAATAAACAGGATATTTATTAAGATTCACAACAGCCCTGGATTCTTTATGAGGACAGGGTACTAAGCACAAACCAAATCTCTTTAGGAAAATACTTCAAGTGCACAATTAAAACAAGTGTCCGAGGACACGGAAAGTTTAAGGTCTCGGGCGGACCCGATAAGGCAAGTCGGAAGCGAGGGACTCGGGACCCTAGAGTAAAGAGGCTATGCAGGCACCGAAATGCCGAGTTACCTAGCCACGAGGGCTGCGGCTGCACAAGTCTTACAGGCGTCGGGGTCCTCGCTGACGAGCCAGGAGCCGGAAGAGAAGGAGTTGCTGGCCGGCGACCAGTGATGAATAGTTCGTAGAGATCCAAGCCTGGATCAGAGGTCGATGATACCTGAAAGCAGAGGGGACCAAGTTCGTACTACTAGCCAGTAGTCAGAGGGTACCAGGAAGGCACCGGTTGGCCGTCACCTCGACCAGGTGAGTGGGCGACGCTAGGCTCTGCAGTCTCACGGACCAGGAGGCGTTGTCGGCGACCACGGTGGAGGTGCGAGCTGTCCCACGAAGGATGATGCTGTCGGCGTCGCTGGGCCCAGGATGGGGCAACAAGCCTTGGCAGATCTCAGGGCCACGTGGTGGGCCTAAGATGGCGTCTTGAGTGGACCAGGAGGGCCCGGGGTGCTTCTCGCAAAGATGGAAGCAAGGGCCAGTCTGGAGCAACCAGACCAGCAGTGTTGATTGTCGGATGTCGTCACAGAAGGGCACAAGCCAGCGGCTAGTGACCAGACAACGTGCTGAGCAGCGAGCAGAAGGGCCCCACGCAGATCGTGGAGATGCTGGGAGACTGCACTTCGGTGCTGGAGCGGCTCAGGGTCGGGGCTTCTCGGACCCCAGAGCACTCACCAGAGAATTACTTCGATGGTCGTGCTGGTTAAGAGCGTGCAGGTTCTGATGAGGGCCGGTCCCTCGAGGTCTCGTCGCACCCACAGATCACAGCTGAGCTGATGACGCGGGTAGAGGTCGGAGGTGCCAGGGAAGCCGGTTCTCGTCGAGCTGGGCCGTCGGATTCCTTGAGGAAGGACTTACAGCAAACCGCAGAGTTCTTAGATGGTGCCTGCTGATGCAGGGTGACTACTCCTTAGTCACAAGGGAGAAATCTTGAGAAAAGTCTTGAGTGTCCTTTCGTAGAAAGTAGTTCTTGATTCAAAGATGATCTAATTTTGGAAGGGTCCCCGCTCCGGCCTTTATTCTAAAGAAAGGGGTGGGTACATGACTAGGTCCTGCCCTAAGGGTGGGACCAGGAAGGGGGGTAGTTACACCCCTCTCCCCTGCCGGACCTTCCCCAGGCCAGGGCTGGCGCCCCTGGAACTGGTTCTGACCGGCAGATGCGTAGTGAGCACCGGGGTGCCACTCCGCAGTCACCTTCTCGCAAAAGCCCTACCTACCCAGAATACACAAAACCCTGTCTGGGACGGTGCGAACACCGCCCTTGACAGGAAACCCTTTGTCCAAGCTCTCCTCGCTGGAAGGACTCCCAGCAGCAGGAGGTCAGACTCGTGTCTGTGGTGGCAGCATCCATTTTGTGGAGCTGAGGCTTTAGTTAACTTTAACCGGGGTTCACAGTTACGTACATGTCGTGTCCCTCTAGAAGGGCGGAATGCTAACCTCGTCGCCAGAATTGGTGAGGGGGCAGCATCCCGATTCGTATGACACCTTACTCGACATGCCTTGATAACGCGACACCGAAGTTACCGATGTGGTACGCGTTATCATGGAACAGCCATTGGGTCTTGAGTCCGCAAGCTGCAACCGGGCTCGGCTCGGGCCAGAACCTAGTTCACACGAGCCCACGCACTCTGCCTTCAGGATTGTCAAGGCCTGCCATAGGAGTGACTGATAGGAACTCGGGTGTCCATTGTATGGTTAGATATAGAGCTACTATACCTAAAGCAAAGGGTGATTACACGACTTTGCCCCAGCTGTCATGCAGCCAGTTGTGTCAAATTTAGGAGGCCAGCCAGGGGTGGCATAATACATGCTGCAGCCCCTGGCGGCCCTGGGTACACCTATGCCCTGAGTTACAGGGTCTGATAAGGTGGCCCAGTACCAATTGGTAAATGCACCTAGGGTACATATCGTAATTTAGAAAGAGAACAGCCAGGCTGTGGGTCTGATTGGTAGGCCCACAGCCAGAGAAAGTCGTAAACCAGTGAAACAAAAGCAAAAAATCTGGGTGATCATAGGATTGCAGACCCTACTCTCCTACAGTAATCATGAAACAAAACATGGGAAACATGTTAAATGAAGTGATGTGGCATAAACAACAAGTGCGAGCAGTAGTGGATGATCGGTGCCCGAGAAAATCCCAGTACACAAACGATGAAGGGTACACATTAGCGACAGTGGAAACGTTATCTGACATGGTAGGCAATGTGCACCGACAAACAACAACAACTTTTAAGAAAAAGGGCCTTGGACAAGGAGGAGCGGTGACTCTGTGGGTATCGAGCTGATGATAGAGAGACCCCACGAGGGAGAATATCGGCAACTAAGTGGACCGGGACACAAAGGTTTACTGTGAGCCCTAGGAAAGTCGTAAATGCAAGGTATTGCGCTTTTTACCTTTATAGCGATTGCTTAAGAAGTTGTGCAGGCCCCTGTTGGGAAAAAGAAATGGGAGGACAGGGGTCAGTCCAGTGCACAGGTGCCACATGCTGTGGTACTCCTGATATGAAGTAGATGAGTGAAAAGTACTGCTCACCCTGGAACCGGTGATAGTTCCAACCCGATTGGGGGCAAGCGGAAGACTGAAGGTGATGTGAATTTCGGCGCTGGAAAGCGCGCGGCACTGGTGTAGAACAGCAGATAAATACTAGTGGGCACTATGGGAGAAGAGAAGGAGTAAGGATGTGTATGGCAGCTCCTGAATTGGGAAGGGGGTAAGACCATGAAAACAACAATTTATACCTACTGGGCTAGAATTAAGCTGTGCGGCATGATCTGTACGAAAGACCGGGGTGGGTACGCCAAGGCGGTTGAAAGGAAGATGATGCTGTGGGAAATCAGAATAAAGGTTGGATCTAGAGACAATAGTGAGGCTCAATGACACTATACATGGAACAAAGCAGCGTAGGCTCACCATGGGCTTACAGGCGGTGGAGATCCAGTGTCTGGCAGCATGGCCGATAGCGTGAAGCCAGGTTGGCAGTGGGGGGTGAGCGACGTGGAGCTGAAAAGGGGGGGCAAGGTCGTAAGGTGGCAAAACCAAACAGAGCTAGTGGCTCTAGGGTGTGGATAAAAGAAAGGCAGAAACTTACCCCAGGTGTGGGAAAAGTTTGGAGGTATCGTACAGTACACTCACAGGATGGTTCAGGCGCCTGGAGGGTGACACGGAAAGGAGAGGGGAAAATAGTTAAACAAGGGCCATGAGATGGCAATGATGGAGGGGGGATAAAGCGGCAGAGCCGTGGGGCAGTTACCTGAGGTCTGTAGTTGTTAAAACATCAGGGACACTGGAGCCGTGTGGATAATCAGGGAGGGACGACAGGAAATGGGGCGTATTTCAAGGGACTGGAACGTGCTATGAGGAAGACTAATACTGGCTAGGTCGCCATATTGGAATACTGGGGGTGGCGTTTGCTGGTAGTACGCATGCACGGTAAATGACGAGACCGCCAAGAAAATTGCCATAGATAATGGGCAAACCGACGTGTTGTGGTCAAAAGGAACATGGATGAAAATTAAAAAGAGATAGAAAGTCAGATGAAGAATAGAGGTATTGGTGGTGATAAAAGGAGACCCGCTGTTAAGGAGAATGAAGGGGCAAACACCATCTCGGTCAATGATGAGACATGTGTTCTGTCATTCGCCCGATGTGTAAGTGCCTGAGTCTGGTTTATAAAAGATGTGTGGTGACACAAATATCTTGAGAGAGGAGTGCAGATCGTAACAACCCTGCAGGAAGGCTGCGAGGCTGGCGGGACGGTATTACTATGCAGCCTGGGGATCAACTTTAATGGGTGGAAACGTGGAGTGTGCATGTAAAGCACCAAATAATTGGTGCAGCAGGCTGTTGTATGGTGTTTTAGGATCTGAGTGAATTTTCCTGATTCATGCCCTTATATAGGTACAATTCACATTGCCCTAATATAGGCATAGAAATCATTCCCTTATTTAGACACAGCCCATGCAGTCCAAATACAGGCATGGCTACTTCCACCCGTACCAAAACGTCACAACAATTTCTTGGAAAATTGGCTTAAGCAGTCAGGGACCTCCCCTTGCTTGAATATTGATATGTCCAATAACTCATGTACTTTACAAAGAACTACTATTCCCTTGGGGTTCTTTCCCGACGTTATTATGCCCGACTTTACGTCAAACTAGACACCTTCAAGGTATAAATATACCTTCACTTGCTCTTGCAAGACACAGTGGTTCAGAGCAGTTCGACTATTTACTTGCCCACTGTAGCATGCTACAGCAAGTGCCGAAGGAAGCCGACCCTCCAGCTGACGCACTGATTGAGAAGCTGTCCTTTCTCTTGCTGAAAATCCCGCTCCAGTGTTTCCAAGCTCCCCTTGCGGGGTGCTGGGAAATCGAGTCCCGAGACAGAGATACCAGACCTCCTTCATTCTAAACTAAGGTATGGTGCTGATTAGAACCTAAGAGAAATCTTGGATAGATTCTTGGCAAAGAGAACTAAAACCTATGCTCAACAACACTTACTTCTTCCCTCGTACTAGATTAGGTTAGGTACATTGGGGTAGTCGTATTTTAGATGCACCAGTTGAGTATTTTTAGTCATTGTTATTTCTGTATGTATTTTTATATGGCCTAGAAACCATACAATGCTTTTACAGTATTATTTTATAATATTGTTCTCGCTGTGCGCACTATACTTTGCAGCCTGCATTGCGATTGTAGCAGTTCACTTTACTTGCATGATAAAGAAGACTTTTCAATAAATCCTTTTATTGAAAACGCCCATCTCCATTTCTCTGCACCTCTGTTGAAACGGAGCATGCACGATTGACTGAGTGAAATACTTATCTATTGTTTCCGGGACTCTAGAGATACATTTCTTGTTCTTGGCAAACAAAGTTGTCATTTTTACGCGGTTGTCAGAAACTAATCCATTCTTGTGAATTCGAGAATGTTTCTAGTGACCTCTGAGCTAGCTGGCACTCACTATTAAGTTTAATATATTCGATAGAGACCTAGTTGACCTCAGTCTTGCATCTAATCTATAGGATATATTATTCCAATGCGCAGAGCCAATTGAGTATATAGGAACTACACTACATGGCGCCCAACGTTTGGTAAGGCACTAATTTAACGCTAGATACTAAAGTAACTCAGTCATACTTTTCACAGAGACCCCTTTTTCCCATACAATACTCCAATAGACTTCTGGAGTGGGCGAAAGGATAACATATCCGCCATAACTGAGTAGGACGAAAATCCAATTTATTAGTTTTTGGTTTGTTAAACGTTGAAGGATACAATGTTCCAAAATATTGTGCACCTTATCTTTATTTTCTTGAAAATTGCCCTGCAAACTTTCATTAAACCATGTTGAATAACAACATAAATAATGCAACCGGTCGAACTGCAGCAGCTGCAGCCCTACCAAGCTTAGACGTTACAGGCTTTAATGAAGACGACGCAGATGCTATAATCATCCCGGAAAATTTAAAGAAAACCATCACTATAAAACTTATAACAAATGGCCTATCATCAAAAGATGGTAGGGTGATCTTTGTCATAGAGGCACATGAGTATCTGCAGACCCAGATACTCTATTCATGGATTATCTTCCCTGAAGCAAATCCAGTAACACATTTGTTTGACATCTACAAAGAAGAGAAACCTCCAGCGGAATATACTCCTTTCGAGGATGTTGAAATTCCACTAACATACCAAGAGCATACCCTCTGATTTAAAGGTGCCCTACAACATCAAAATCACATTACCAGGCTCGGTCCACTAGGTAGACCAGGAGCAACATGGTCGGTATTAGCCAGGTATATACCACATCCCGCCATTGAAGAAATGATAGGTGCAGAACTATTAGTTCATCTGAAACAACTAATTAAAATACATAGACAATTGGTTCAATATGTCATGCAGACTCTAACAGTCCAACCTCCTATAAGGATTCCACAACACACCCCTTACCAGGGGAACACAAATAAAATCACACCACAGACTATACAATCAGTCATTGGTAAATTGCCCGCAAAACGGGAATAAATGCCTTTCTGGATAGCTCAAAAAATTACTCAAATTGAGCCAGTATTTCCCGATACAACCCCTCATGAAAAACACAGGATTCTAACAATCTGTTTACCAATTGGGATCGCACCACACCTGGAGGACTGTGACACTTGGGGTACAGTCTTTGCTGCAATCTACACAAAAACACATGGTGTTCCATCTAAGGCGGTAATACCAGATGTCCTGAAACAGATTCAGAATGAATACAGGGCAGAGCCTGCTTTAAATCTGGGTATGAAACTACTGAAAGATTTCAAACTGGTCTCAACAATAATATTAACTAATATTAAAGGTGAGGCAGCATCTGTGGCAATCCGCCAACATTTAAGAGAATTTGATGTAACTGAGCAACCATATGAACTGGCCAGAATAATTGTAAAATCCTATGAAGAACTAGGTAGAGACAGTTTGGGTGGGAAACCAGTTAAACCCCAACTAACTAAAAGTCCTGAAAAGGTCTTTATTAAAAACACACTCACTGTTCCTAAAAAGAAGTGGGAGAACACTAAACAAACTTCTAAAGAGAAGCGTTCTCAATCCTGAGGTAGGTCTCCCCAAAAGGAGCCCTCTGAAAAGAGGTATAACCTCAGGAACAGGGAAAATTTGAGAAAACCTGATAGACATCAAGATACTGATACACGTTCCTCTCGTACCTTTCAGACTTCCTCACAGAAATCGAAAAGAAGAGGATGGTCTGAACAAAAAGAAGAACGTGTGAAGTCCAAAGACGATAAACACATTCTGAAAAATAAGAAAACCCAACTCCCCAAAAAGAAGGTAGCAGTTCTAAAAATCAGACATGCCGAGGATCTTGAGGACACAACTCAAGAACTTGGAGTCGGCTCAGACAATGCTGGACAGCGCAGCAGAAGTAACCATAGCTCGCAAAATCTTGAAGGATCATCTGGAGACAGTGGACTTGAATGAGTACATCTAAGTTGAAACTGCTGATACCAGGGTTAGTGTACCCCAGAGGTTATATGAAGTAACACTCCGGATGGAGGGGGATATAACTAGAAAAATAAGAGCACTCTTTTGGGAGAAGCTCTCTAATGGTTATGACATTCTTCTAGTCTGAAAAAGATTGGCCACCTGAATTTGTCAGAGAGTGCTCTCATGGCGAAGACATCATTATGCCAGCATTCTCATTCATATTCAAATTCATTTAAAATACACCTATGCCAGAAAATGGGCTGTAGCCCAGGCTCCAGCTTTATATAAAACCCATGTAGGATGAGATGAGGATTCTCTTTACCATAAAATCCAGTTAAAAACACAACAAACTGCACAAAGGCTGTACCCAGTTAAGCAAGAAGCTAAAAAACAAGTCAGGGAGATATTAGATTAACTTAAATACCAAAAGGTGATTGAAACACGCACCTCGTCAGTGACCAATCCTTTGTTTCCTGTATCTAAACCAGACAATACATATCGTCTAGTTTTGGATTACAGACATTTAAACTCCTGTTGCAAAACTTTTGCCGTACAAAATGCACACAGTGCAGCACTAATGAATAACATTGTGTGTAAAAAATATAAAACTACATTAGGTATTTCTAACGGTTTCTTCTGTCAAAATATTGTACCAGAAAGCAGGTATTTGACCTCTTTCTCAATCATGGGGACACAGCGTCAATTCTGTTGTCTCCCCCAGGGATTCTAGAATAGTCCAGGGTTATTTTCAGCTAGAGTAACAGAGTTACTACAAACGTATGTTGATGAGGCATTATCTTATGTCGATGACATCTATCTAACAGATGATGACTTGGACAGGCACTTGAACAGAGTGAATACCATAATACTTGGATTCGCCTCTGAATGTTACAAATTCAATTTTAAGAAATCAAGAATTGCCCACCTCAATGTCCTTTTTCTGGGATATGAGTTATCAAGCGAAGGCAAAAGCCTGGCAGCCAACTTTTTAGAAAAGAGTGCGCTGCTCCAACCTCCAAAAAGGCTGAAAAACTTACAGTCGATTCTAGGTTTCCTAAACTTCAGAAGAACATGCATTCTAAATTACGCAGACAGGGTTAAACCTTTCTAAGAATTAATCAAACCTGATTTCAAAACAACTAATTGGACTCAAAAACACACAGAAATTTTGCGTTCAGTGCAAACAGACATGTTAGCAACGACACATTTACAGACTCGCGTAAACGTATGCAACCTTGTAATCCGAATCATTCCAGGACGATGCAGATTCACGTACTTAACCTTTAATGAAGGAGAAAAAGCACCAATAGCTTATAAATGGCACTTGTACACACAAGCGGAAATGAAATTCACCTCTACACAAAAAATTCTGACAGTGGTTCAAACTGCAGTAGCAAAAGAGAGAGCCCTCGCACAGGGAAAACGCATTATGGTCATTACTCCTGTACCTGCCTTGGAGGCAGTGACAAAAGCAAGCTTTCCAAATGCAAAGGCTTTACATTCGAGATGGATACAATGGGTTAATTCTCTTGCTGCAACAGACGTTGAATACGTTTTTGACCCATACTTGAAAACACAAGAATTTCTACAATATGAACAAGAATGTCCTCTGCCTACTGAGATTCTGCCTCTAGAACAATACGAATGTATAATTTGTATAGACGTATCAGCACAGCCCGCAATTGGGGGTAAACAAGCTTATAGTGCTGGGTGCGCGATCGTTAAAGGTTGCTGGCACAATGGTAAATTCCAACCTATGGTCACAAAAACACAATCTCTCGGAGATTGTACAGTCAGTGAGCTGAACTACAAGCATTCAAGATGGTGGTTGAAAATACTGATTGAGAATTCCACACACTCATAGTGTGCGATTCCTATTACTGTGTTCAATCTTACAATGAATTCTTGCAGAACTGGATTAAAAATGGTTTCAAAGATGCAAATGGTGGTAAAATCAAGCATAGGTTGCTTTGGGAACAAGTTGTTCAGTTACGAAAAGAACTTCAAAAGACTTACGTGACCCATACACTAAGTCATCAACATGATGGCATTCACGTTGCAAGAACTTCATTGGCTGATGAAGCTGCGAAGGCAGCTGTGCAAACGGCTTCCGTAACTGCAATCACTCGTTCAAAAATGAAAATAGACAGTGAAATTTTGCAAGCTGTCAATGCTTCAATCAAAGACAATAATAAAGCACTTCCGAAAGGCTTTCCACTCAAATACTCATGTATAACTGATGCAAATAGTGTTCCGTTTGCTCGAATCCCTGGAGTGGGGGATAGAGTAATTCCAAACATGGAACATAGATTAGGACTAAATTTCGCAGCACATGAAGGGCTTGCCTCTGCACATGCAGGTGTTTCTGCCACAATGTCATTATTAAAACAGGGATACTGGTAGCCACGCATGAGGAATCAAACCAGAAACTATGTTTTGGACTGTGAAATCTGCCAAAAGATGAAAGTCTTTACAGTGAAACGTCCTGCGCAGATGCCCCTGTTAATTTCAGATAAACCATTAGCGTGCGTTTACCTGGACCACTGCGGTCCCTTACAGAGGGGTGGAAACTACAAACATATCATGGTCGCAGTAGATTCATGCTCAAGATTCATTTGGATGTGGCCTCAGCGCTCGGCTAACGCCCGAACTGTTATATAAGATTTGCGAGTCTTTATCAGCACATACGCAGTCGGCACGCTATATTCAGACCAGGGTCCTGCGTTTAGTTCAAAGGCTTACAAGGAGGCCATGGCTAATCTGGGCGATGCATTGCAGTATTGTAGTCCATTCCATCATGAGGGAAATTCCGTTGTGGAGAGAAAAAAACGGGACATAAAGCTATAACAGCGAGGGCATTAGGCTCGGGTGACGGGTGGGTCAAACATCTAATATGTGTACAACGTAGTCTTAATAATCTGCCAAGAAGTTCTCTGGGTGGAATCACTCCATATGAAATCCTTTTTGGAACTAGAATGATTGCCCAGGACCTCGATCATCACACTTCAGTGGTAGAACAAAAAACGTTTGATATCAAAGACCATTTGGCTATTTTGCAGGACTTGAATGAAACAAGGAAAAGTCAAAGCAACACATTGCAGTAGCCAACGACCACTGAAGGGGAACCACCCGTCCTAGCAAGACCTGTCTGGATTGCAAAGATTGGGGATCTAGTCAGAGAACAAATCGCGGACAAGAAGGTATTTGGGCCTTCATTCAGACAACCAGTACCTGTGCTACCAATCCACCGATCAAGAAGAGTTTCACTGACGCCCCTTGCTGGAAGAAAGGAGAACTGGTTCCTATCCATCGACCTGGTAAAACCACATCATGTGGCCAATCATAAGTAGTAGGCCAAGTGGACTCCAAAGATGTAGCAGAAGACCAAATCTGGCTACTATCCAAGAGGTTAAAACTGAGAGATTCATCACCTTTGAAGACTCTGCGGTGCAAAAAGAAGGACTAAGCAACAAAGCCATGGAACTTGTACCTCTTAAAACCCAAATAACAGTTTGTCAAGAAACGTCCTTATACAATGATATAGCATCGGACTATACTAATATGACAAGTGATCAAGTAGCTCCAGCGATTTCAAGTAATCCTGATGCAATACCTACAATTGACAGAACTACCTCTGGATATTTCATTAACTTTGATACGTTTTCCAAGGATCCCAGTGAACCTGAAACGACGCCAGCAAGAATAACTTTCAAAGAACAAGCAACAGAACTTTTTCATCAACTGGGAAAAACTTATCTGATGTCCCCATGGGTTGAACTTTGGATTGTATTAGGTATGCTTTTTCTTCTACTTTGGTTGACTCTTGTATCAAGTTTGGGAATGCAGACAAATGGAAGATATAGTAAAAAGGGAAAAAGGACACAGCAAGTAAAAACATCAACACTCCTCACGCCACACTAATCATCTCATCATGAACAAAGAGACTTGTCATCAGTGAACATCACAACCGTTCCTATACCTGGTGGTATAGCTCTGGACAGAACTGATTATGACATATTTGGTCCTGCAGAGCTGCTGAAGATTCTACACCAATTCAAGGTTTCCTTGAGTGACTTTGTTTCATCTAGTACCTTTTCTGGTGATTGGGACTTTGAGACTGTTAATAATATGATGTCAGACTTAGAAATGTCTGTGAAATTTACAAATCATGAATACTTAGAAGGTTCATCAGATTATGAACAAATGTACTGTTATAATCACTATGGTCATAATTTTTTGCATAAATCTGCAAATCCTAGAAATGTTTATACTTATAATCAATGGGAACATTGTCCAACGCCACCAAAGGGTAGCTCAAAAACATTTTATGACAAATTTCCGTACTTGTCTGGTTTTAATGTTTCAAATCCAGATACATTTTACTTTAAAGATTTTAATAAGACAGGTATGAAATGTATGTTGACTAATACAAAGCAAATTTATTCTGCAGTCTTTTATGCTCAACTAACCACATTAGGTTTTGACTTTTGAAGAGACAACATTGAGACAAAAACTGTCTTGGGCACAAAAGACTGGCAGGTGCAGGGATTAGAAGCTTGATTTAGAGCCTGCATCGTCCCTGAACAAATAATGTTTTTAAATGACACCTTTCAACAGACATCTTGTCTTGGTCTGGCTAAGATAAAGGATTTAAATAAACCATCAATACCTACACCTACACCTGATAGTAAGAACTCTACAGAGGGGGTGGTCGACGTAAAAACAATTTTACTTAAAAACAGAACAGATCCTGATTGGAAAAAATTGTTAATCTGGCCCACAGACACAAACAACTTTCAAGATAGATTCCTGAATAAGACACAAGGGTTAACTTTAACTAAGCCAGATCCAAGATATGTCCAGAGACAACATCCAGGGATAATAACAACATACAGTGTATGAAAACTGTGCCTTGAGTGGCTACAAAAGTCCACACTAACAGAGTAAAAACAACACTTATCTTTACCTAAAGATGGCGTTGATTTAAGGGACTTCTTGAAAGGACCTGCAAAACCGCATCATAAACATTTTATATATGCTGGTATATATGCCATTTATAATGAAGCTTGGAAAGTGACTCAAGCAGAGACTGCAGAACGAATACGAGAAATTGACCATTTTAATTTAGGGAAATCTCTCTTTGTAGTTGACAATGGGTTAACAACTCTGTCATCCAGAATTTATTCTTTGGACAGCATAGTATCCTCTTCTATAGTCAGGACTTGGTCATGTTACAGAATGGATAGTCGCAACTGGGTTCTATAATGCTTTTAGGCTGGACGTTGCAAAATCTTCATTCTGGCTATGTGCCATGGCGTCTAATAAACAAGACGTCATTGTTTTCTGAATTTAACCTTACAGATAAACAAATCTCTTTGGCACAGAGAGGAGCAGACTATACAGGGCTGAGCATTGAAAAACTGGAAGGATTACCATTAACTGATTCTGTAAAACCAGCAATAGAATGGATAATACACGGAACAATCACTTTGCCTGTCACAATTTTCCATTTTCAGTATTATTTGAAACATACACCAGCAAGCGTATATGAAAGGTTGGGTAAAGAATACATCAAAACGACCTGGGATTTACCATATAAACACAGATGTTGGAGTGGGCATAAAACAGTGTTTCTTAGTGGTACAAACTGCAAAAACGCACTAAGTGGTACACTTTTATGTCAGGATATTACCTTACACTGGGCCTGCGATTGTTCTTCGACCAACTTATCCTGCCACATGCAAGGTTCTCCAACTGCAGTGATAGGTCCAATTTTTAGGAAGTTTTCTAATGGAAGCTATATTATGTTAAATGATCAGCGCTGCTGTGGTATGTTGCCAGGAATAGCCTATCTTGTAACTGTGTCAGCCAGGGTCGCATGCTGTATGCAAGTATTGTTTCTTAAAACCAAGACAGACGGGGAGTCGCCGTTATGGCCTTCACTGAACATCTCTTTTATACGAATTGATACTTTAAGCAGAATGAAAGCCATTCTTTTACAAAAAACGGTGCCACTGACCTCGTGCTCTATACATTTCTCAGAAATGTTAGGTCGTATTTTAAACATGTCTGATACCCGTGGTATTGTACATGTATTTAAGACAGTTTTTCAGGACTGTTAGCACCTTTTGAAGCAGTCCTCTGCATATTTCCAAACTTCGTGCACTGTGTTTGGCAGCCTGCCTCTCATTTTGGGACTAGTAGCAGGAATGCTATTTGCGTTCCTTCTGATTAGATATGGCAAGTCAAGTCACCATCGACACCCATATAACCTTAGAGAACACTCTCCTGGCAATGAAGTGTCATGAGCGCATGATACAGATTCTGGGTTTGGCTCGTTAAAGAGATCTAAATACCACGTGGTTTCTATCATTCCAACCAGTCTGGCAAGATTGCATTTTACCTGTTTTATGATGCCTGCTATGTGGAGAAGAATGTGTGCTAGAAATCTGTCTGACACTCCCATCAGTCCTGCCAACGGATGTTGATACTTTGCTTGGACCAGTAACGGCTCATGCACTGAGTTGTCCCCAGCGGCTACCAATCCTGTTGACGCCATTCATTGAGATCTCACAGACGCAAACTGCAGACGGTGAGATACTTGGAGCGACAGGCAAGGAGGTACCATCTACTTTGAACATTGCTAGCGTGGCTGACGCTGACGGCGATGCTTCTCATCTTTGTGCAATTGATCTGCTTAACGAGGTAGTCCAACTTTCACCTACAGTAGTGGACACATTCTTTACCAGCTTAGAAGATTTGATGTTTTCTCCAAACAATGAGACTGACTTTTGAAGTTAGCACACAGTGTTCTGTGGGACTCTGTATTCGACCTTCTTTTTCCAAAACAAACTTCTAACTTTGGAACTGTATTTTTCCATGATTTGACTTTTTCCAAAATTGATATTTTTGGCACAAAGTAATCTGCTTAAAGTAGAACTATTCCTGGAGAACAAGAGTTCTTTGAATACTTCCAAGAGACAATATTTGACCTTGTCCACAATCAAACAAATTATAAATTATGTCATGGAATGGTCTCAACCTTTTCTTCTGTAGTTAAGAACCATTTCATAAATGTATTTTCATGATTCATTTGGATAACGTTTTTTAAATGTCATCTATATGCTTTGAATGAAACATTGCTTTTAAATGCGTACAGCACAAATGCTCTTTTCGTGTACAACCATTTTGAATGCATTTTTGTACCGGGGATGGGGGTTTTTACACATCATGTTTTAGATATGTTTTTTGTGTATAGAACTTAGTAACATCGTATATAATAAAGTGGAGTGGGTGTTGTATGGCGTTTTAGGATCCGAGTGAATTTTCCCGATTCATGCCCTTATATAAGTACAATTCAAATTGCCCTAATATAGGCATAGAAATCATTCCCTTATTTAGACATAGCCCATGCAGTCAAATACAGGCATGGCTACTTCCACCCGTACCAAAACGTCACAACGATTTCTTGGAAAATCGGCTTAAGCAGTCAGGGACCTCCCCTTGCTTGAATATTGATTTGTCTAAGAACTCATGTACTTTACAAAGAACTGCTATTCCCTTGGGGTTCTTTCCTGACGTTACTATGGCCGAATTTACGTCAAACTAGACACCTTCAAGGTATAAATATGCCTTCACTTGCTCTAGCAAGACACAGTGGTTTGGAGCAGTTCGACTATCTACTTGCCCGAAGCAGCTCACTACAGCAAGTGCAGAAGGAAGCCGACCCTCCAGCTGATGCACTGATCAAGATGCTGTCCTTTCTCTCGCTGAGAATCCAGCTCCAGCGTTTTCAAGCTCCCCTTGAGGGGTGTTGGGAAATCGAGTTCCGAGACAGAGATACCAGACCTCCTTCATTCTAAACTAAGGTATGGAGCTGATTAGAACCTAAGAGAAATCTTGGATAGATTCTTGGTAAGGATATCTAAAAAGTATGCCAAACAACACTTACTTCTTCCCTCGTACTAGACTTAGGTTAGGTACATTGAGGTAGGCGTATTTTAGAAGCACCAGTTGAGTATTTTTAGTCATTGTTATTTATGTATTTATTTTTATATGGCTTAGAAACCATACAATGATTTTTCAGTATTATTTTATAATATTGTTTTCGCTGTACCCACTGTACTTTGCAGCCTGCATTACGATTATAGCAGTTCACTTTACTTGCATGAGAAAGAAGACTGTTCAATAAATCCTTTTATTGAAAACGTCTGTCTCTCTATTTCTCTGCACCTCTGTTGAAACGAAGCATGCACGGTTGACTGAGTGAAATACTTATCTATTGTTTCTGCAACTCTAGAGATACATTTCTTATTCTTGGGAAACAAAGTTGTCATGTTTATGCGGTTGTCAGAAACAAATTCCTTCTTGTGAATTTGAGAAAGTTTCTAGTAACCTCTGAGCTAGCTGGCACTCACTATTAAGTTTAACATATTCGATAGAGACCTAGTCGACCTCAGTATTACATCTAATCTATAGATTATATTATTCCAATGCGCAGAGCCTAGTGGGAATATAGGAACTACACTGAAAGGCGCCACCCAGATAAGAGAAGTAAATGTATACCACAATGGCAAAGGAAATAGTACATGAAATTGGAGACAGTGACATTTGAGACTGGTATGGTTAAGGAGATGTGCAAGTGTCCCATAGTAAACAGAAAGAGGACACAAACGGTGACACGAGGAATTAGTTCATAAAAAGTCTAAAGCATTGGTGCTATTCAATTGTTCATTCCCCAGGAAGGAATGTATCTCGTGGTCAGTGTTAAATCCATGTTGTACTGTCCGTAGACGCATAATCCACGTTGCTTCCAGGCATTTGAGTCTGAGTTCTCTGTTGCCACCTCTGGCATTGGTGGCTGCAAAGTCGAATCCGAAGAAGGAGATCCGTTTCCTTGAGCCTTGGTAGGGACAAGTAGCAGCATGGACCGCCATGGGATATCTAGTGTCCTGGTGTTGAAGGGCTCTGACGTGCTCGCCAATTCGGTCCTTCAGTGGCCTGATTCTGCTACTGATGTACCAGCGTTTACAGGTGCATTCAAGAATACAGATCACAAATCTGGTGTTGCTGTTAATGTTACGCTTGATATGATATTGCTGTCTGTGAGTAGCTGTGAAGTTTCTGACCCAATGTTGAGCTAGTTTGCAGTCCCCGCAGCACCTGCATTTAAAGAAGCCAAGATTATGGGTTGTGAGCCATGAGGGACTAGTACAAAGGCCTGGGAGACTAGGGCTTAGTCTCTTTCTCAGTGTCCTGCCTCTCCTATATGTGATTTGTAGTTTGGGAGGTATGACCTCTCTGTGTGTTGTCAGCGAGTAATACATTCCAATGTTTGTTGAGGCTTTTCCTCATAGCTAGCCCCATGTCGCTGTAGTCGGTAATCAGTCGGACTGGTTCGTCTTGCTCAGTGGTTGTCTTTTTAGTGTGTAATGTGTCCTTCCTCTTTTTGTTCTTGATTCTCTTTTCTGCAGAGCAGATATTGCGGCCACTGTAGCGCCTGTCCTTGAATCTTTGTTTCATGTTGGTAAGGCACTCCTGAAATTCCGGTTCCTCACTACAATTTCTTCTGGCTCTCATGAATTCCCTGTAGGGAATCGCCTGAATTTGGTGAGCTGGGTGTGAGCTGTCTGCGTGCAGGATGGCATTGCATGATGTCTCTTTCATATATAGGCGACTCCGAATCATGTCAGATTTAATGTAGATTTCCACATCTAGAAATGTGATGTTGGAGGGGCTGGAGTTCTCCATGAATTTCATGTTCATGTCATTGCTATTAAGGTGTGCTCAGAATTCGTCAAGTTCATGTTGTGTCCCAGACCAGAGAAGCAAGCAATCGTCTATGTAGCGTCCCCAGTATATTATGGAATCCGCCCATTGTGCTCCTTTGGTGTCCCAGATCCAGTTGGACTCTAGAACACCCATGTACAGGTTGCCTGCCAATTTGAATTGGCAGGCAATCTGCAATGTTGTCAAAGGTCGCACGTTGCAGGAGATCTTTCGCGGATGCGCAGAAATCCCATTCTGCCAGGATACTTTTTGTGTGGCATCCGCCATCGCTCCACTGCCCGAACAATCAAGTTCATGCTTTTCAAGATACTCCATTACCTGCTGGATATTGGGAGCGATTGTTGGGATGTTGCCAAGGCATAGATCCATTCACCAGTTGAATGGGCAAGTTCTGCAATAAAAAATGGTTGCCCACAGATTGCATATGTGTAAATAAATGTCATGTTGAAGCTGGCTCCGATAATAGATAGAGGCAGGCAGCCAAAAAGTTGTTCCATTTTTTCATGATATTGATGTAGCTTCGCGTAGAGGCGTATTCTGTTGGACATGCTTGTTACCACAGGGAGCACAGCCCTTTTTTACAAGCAAAAATAGTAGTATGGTGGCCGCAAACAGAGTGAGAATTATGGGCACTGTTCCTGTTATTCCAGAGATGATCGAATGAATGAAGTCTGGTATTATACCAAAAATAGTTTGAAATCCTGTAACAAGGCCGGAGGAGACAGTGTTAAGTGTGCCAGACCTTGAGTGTCAAATGTGTTGAAAATTGTGTAACAATTCACAAAGTGTAATGGGAGGTTCGTATTTAAAAGGGACTATATTTTACTTGAAGTTCGTGCTTTCTGCAGTCGATAAATTTCTTTTGCAGAAGTGAGGTACCCTTCTGTTTGAAACAAAAGCCACTTCTGTTTGTAAGAAAAGCGCTTTCAGTTTGCTCAGTTTAATGAAATCTGTTTTCAACGTAGATATTGAAGGCCAAGTGGAACTTTGGGAGTTACTTTGTGTGGGTGGGAATAGACATTGCAGCAGGAAATTACTCGGTTTGAAATAGTAAGGACATACGGTATGCCAGCTCACATACTGTAGCAGTCCATGTTATTAAGAAGCAGAGAACTGCCATTAGAAAGCTGTGTGAATGTTGGTCTGATTGTGGGAGTTGGCGTGCTTTTAAGAAAGCACGCAAGATTGGAAGCTGGAAGCTTAGAAGCGTCATGCAGTTGGACATTTTTGCATAGCCATTGTGGTAGCACTTTTCACCTTTGAGAAAAAACTTCTGTATCCCCTTTAAGACAGCGATATGTAAATGGGAGAAACCACTGCTCATGAATAAACGTGCTACCTTATATAATCACATACAACATTATAAACAACATGTACACCTAGCAGACAAAACAACACTGCGTACTGTGGGAACCGTGGCTAGCCATGTACACAAACCAAACATGGCATGGCACCTCTGCCACACAATGCAGAATGCAGGGAGAGATGAGAGCAAAGTATCTGCGAAGGTGGCATGTGATTCTCGATTATAAAGGTATACAATGCAAAGTATTGAGGGGATGTGCCGGAGAGACTTGAGTATGCCGAGCACAGACCTGTACATGTCAACATACAATGATGGTCTATTGAGTGAAGTGGACAGTGGACGCAACCATGATCGAACAGTCAGTAGGGAAGATTACAAAAACATAGCATATACGTGTCCCCTCCCCCCAAATCTTTAGCGTAGTGGGCTGGCTCGGCGTACGCAAGGCTAGCATAGGGGTATGAATAAAAGGCACGTTTCTCGGGGTGTGGTTCTCTTCAGGAATGGCGAACATGTCTGCCAGGTCTGTGAAGCTTACACCGACAAGAGGCTGACGCCGTGAGCAAAGGTGTCTCCGTGAATGATGCTCTCAGCCTGCTGGTACCCAGAAACCGTCAAGGCCTCTGCGATGCACATATGCCTCACAGTTCACCTTTCAACACCCCCGTATGTGAAAAAGGGCCCACCACGTGCCGGCGGAAGCTCCTGGGCCGAGGTCTGCCAGCTGGGAAGGCTCCTGAGATCAACACTGGCTACTGCAACACAGACAAACAGCGCCCAGCCTGAGGCCCAGCACAGTGGAGTGCTCTGTATACTACTAACACAGTAGTCCAACAGGTAACAACAGTGAAACAGTGCCTTGATCCCACAATGGACGATTTTAGAACTACATCTGAGAGTGTGGATGAAGGTACTCCCTTCGACCAGGTGCAACCAACTCTAGGTCCCAACAGTGGCACTGTGTCTCGATTCCACAATGGACCATGTCCGATATTACCTGCTGCTTGGTTTTCACACAACTCCCTCTGTTGAGGTGCATCACACTCTGTGTTTCCGTAGCTAACTGCTGCACATGATAATTGCGCTTGGCTGACTGTAGTCGCTGGACTACACCTAGGTACAGCAGGTCCAAACAGTGAAATGGGGTCTTGATTCTATGATTTAGGATGTCAGAAGTTAAAGTCTGTGATGATTTCTGTGTACCCCCTCCTATCAGGTGCAACCAACTCTGTGCTTCCGAATCCAACGGCACGTGGGTGTGAGGCGTTAATGACCACTGACTCTGGCCTACACTGCCGTCAGCAGGGCTCACAATTCAGATTGAGTGGTGATTGTTTAATTGCATAATCCAGTAGGGAAGTAACTAAAACGTCTATTGAAATATATACAATATCCTTTTAGTATACTTGCTTGAAGAACTTTTTTTAGATGATGTATTGGTTTACTACAATGACCAAATTCTTCTTGGTAGTGGAAAAGAACACTGAATAACAGTCTACACTGTGGACAGCAGAGATCACAATTCGAATTGCTTTGATTTATTTATTGCTGAGTTTTTTGTAAGTTATGTTGTTGTATCTTGTGAAGAGGAAGTGAGAAAAAGTATTCATGGATGTCTGTGCTGACTACTGCCATCAATTTACACTGCAGACAGCAGTGTTCACAATTCAGATCGAGTGGCTATTGTAGATGACGCAGTCCTGTAGGCAAAAGGCATTGCTCCAGTGCGCTCTGTCCACACCACGCATACGCATCATCGCAGGCTCCACACATGCTTTTTGTTGCTTCGTGTATTACAAACTGGGCAGCTCAAGACAACGCCACGTGGTTGTGGGCCCTTGCTGACCGCTCTCTCTGGCCTACACTGCAGCCAGCAGTATTCACAAATCAGATTGAGTCGCTATTGCAGATGATGAAGTCCTGTAGGCAACAGACATTGCTCCTAGTATGGCCCGCCTGCAGCACGCATCATCGCTGGCTGTGCACATGCTGAATGCTTTTGATGTGGAGAACTGATGGACCCTTTATGAGACAATCTTTTTGAGTATTATTTCAGATTTACTGCCTGTATCTAAGTATACCACAAGTTATGGTTCTTTTACGATAGAATCTTTTGTGTATTATTTCACATCTTCTGTCCCTACCTTACTGCAGCACAGACTATTGACCCTTTTATTATTGAATCTCTGTGTGTGATCCAATGATTACTGTTGTAGTTGATGCTCGCAGCAACCATTCCCTGAGGGCTGCTTTACATTCACCCCACACGCATCCAGCACAGACGTCACTGGATATGTGACCCTGGTAATAAAAAGGAATCAAGCGCATGTGCCCGTACCCACTTCCACTATCTATCTATGTCTGTGTGTTCATTATCTATGCATGATACTGCCCCTGGGCCGTACCACATTACATTGTGCTGTGGGCAGCGTATGCAATCATGTTACCTCTGGCAGTGTGGAAAACCTTGGTTATGTAACTTTTAGGTGCATGGCTATCACAGGTGGAAGGCTACTTTACAGACCATGAATATTGATGAAGATGATGGTTGCATGTTGTGTGTAGTACAAGATATGTGTACATAGCAAAACGTTTTCAAAAAAGTTCTCTAAGCAGTAGAGGTGTGTCTCATCAAACGCTGTAGAGAGAATGACTAAAATGGGTGGTGTTCTCCAAATGCTACAATGGGAAATGTTATGAACTAATCAAATGCTTTTTTTTAAGGTCACATGGAAATCGCGCACCCAGCGCGCAAAGAGACCACACCCGACGCAATTTTGAGAAAATATATTTACCAAAATATAAGTTTATTACAGTTAGAAATATATAAATGTTTAAAATATTTTAGATTATTACTTGCTCTCATATACACTTTTAAGGTATTTAGATCTAATGTTGAGATATAAAGAAAGTAGCACACTGTCAGCGTTTAGGACGTATTTCTTAAAAGAAAGGTAAAACGGATTTCAGCTGCATTAGGAGCGTGTTTACAGCAATAAATAAATGGTTGACCAGCCGTGTTTAAGAGTGCGTCATACTGCGCTATGAAGCCCCACTGGGAGGAGACCTTTCTGCAGAACCCTCTTCACCCCAGAGAGCCTACAACCACAGTCCCCACCCGTATCCCTCTCACCCAAATTCCTGCCATCACTGCCGCTGAACTGACCAAACTATGCAGGAAGGTGAAGTCTGGGTCCCCAGCTGATCCGATGAGCCCCTCTCACTTCCTGGACTCATTGGATCTTTTTCTACCTCCCATGATGGATATCCTTAATCTCTCCTTTACCTCTGGATCTGTACCTATCGCTTGGAAACAAGCGTGGGTATCACCAATAATTAAGAAACCCTCCCTCGACCCTTCCAAACCGGAAAACTACCGACCAATATCCCTTCTGCCCTGGATATCCAAGATAGCAGAGGCCCATGTCAACGGCATTCTCTTGAAACATGTGAACCGTCACGGAATTTTGGATCCATCCCAAAATGGCTTTCGAGCGGGCCACAGTACTGAGTCCGCCTTACTGGCCACCACCGAACATCTCCGGACGATCCTAGACTCCGGGCAAAGTGCTGCGCTGATTCTCTTAGATCTCAGCGCAGCCTTTGACACGGTATCCCATGACATCCTTCTGGAGCGTCTGGAGATGGCCGGTGTAACTGGCCTCGCTCTTTCATGGTTCCAATCCTTTCTTAAAGACAGATCTTTCAAAGTGTCAGCCCCCCCATTTCTTTCTAAATCTCACCCCATAGCCCAAGGAGTCCCCGAGGGTTCAGCGTTGAGTCCCTCCCTCTTTAACTTATATGTCCAGCCGCTTGCGGATGTGGCCAAGGAGTGGGGACTCACGCTGGTCTCATACGCCGACGACACCCAGTTGGTCGTCACCCTCTCGGAAAGCCCGTCCACCGCGGCATCCAAGTTTAGAGAGGGCATGGCATCAGTGGCACAATGGATGACGGACAACTACCTCCAACTTAATGCCGGGAAAACCGAGGTGCTCCTCCTTGGCCGTAACACCTGCCTATGGAACGAGCACTGGTGGCCGTCATCCCTTGGCACCACTCCATCCCCTAAAAACTGTGTAAAAAATCTGGGAGTCTGGATGGATGCCAATCTCAGCTTCCAGTCACATACTAAAAAGGTGGCAGCCACCTGCATAGGGCTCCTAAGGAACCTCCGGCCTATACTTGGACTCTTTGACTCTAAAGCTCGCCAGCTTATTATCCAGGCAACCATCTTGTCCCGCCTGGACTATGCCAATGTTCTTCTACTGGGAGCAAACAAAGCGGAAATAGCTAGGTTCCAGCGTATCCAGAATACGGCGGCCAGATCACTGATCGGTCTCCCACGCAGATGCTCAGCCAGAGCTACCATCCGTAAACTACACTGGCTGCCCGTGGAGCACAGAGTGAAATTCAAAGCTCTTATCACGATCTTTAAGATCGTCAAGCAGGGAAACCCCCCCCTGTTGCGAAATCTGGCCCGACCATACGTCCCCGGCCGCGACCTTCGCTCCTCTAACCAACTCCTCCTGACAGTCCCCAGAATCAGACTCAGCCGCACTGGTGGCCGCTCCTTTAGCGTCCTGGGGCCCAAGATATGGAACGCTCTCCCCCTAAGTATTCGCTCCATAGATTGTCTCCCGGCCTTTCGCAAAGCCATCAAGACCCACCTCTTCCCCGCTCTCTAGGGCCCTCATCCTCCCCTCCCCGTTCTGTAAGAGTTAGTTTGTCTCTTAGCGCCGGGACACCCCATTGCTGGGGTAGCTGATGCGCTCTACCAAACCTAGAAATTAGAAATTAGTCGATGCTACATAAGATAATACATAAATAAATATAAGGGAGCTGTTAACTTTGTTATGTTGTTCAGAGGTGGGGGTCTGTCCTTTAACTTAAGACCCAATAAGAGATGGCAGCTAACACTTGTTTGAAGAGGCGACCCATTTCACTGAACCTATTTACCTCTCTTATCACAAGAGCCGGGCCCGCTGTCCCCAAACTAACCCCTCCAGCCACCTTCGCAGATCTCTTATCCGTTACCAGCTGCCTCCGCCCATGCCAGAGCCATTAAACCTCTGTTTGCACAGTCGGTCCAAGTGTAAGGTGTCAAAGGACGGCTGGGTATACAGGGGCTCGTTCACAGGGCCCTGGCACCTGCTTTCAAGAGAAGTGGTACAAAAGGGGGTGGTGATGGACGGCGCATCTGAACCAATCAAACACTCACACCCAGTCAACAGATCTGGGTTTAATCCATCACCGTTCTTTAGCCCACTCTGCCACCCCAGTTCAGACACGGCCATATGCAAATCAGTCTGACCCTGTGCCTCATGGGAACAGTCCATCCCGAACTGCCAATCCATGCCTTCCCTGGACCGGAAACAAGCTTCTGAGGACCGGTTCTGGCATTTCAGCCGTCTTCAGCCCGGCTTGCTTGAATCCAGTGGCAAAGTGAGCAAGGGGCTCACGTCTGAGCATACCCTGCCAACTTATGGTGAACAAAGCGGTACAAAAGGGGGTGGTGATGGACGGAGCATCTGAACCAATCAAACACTCACACCCAGTCAACAGATCTGGGTTTAATCCATCACCGTTCTTTAGCCCACTCTGCCACCCCAGTTCAGACACGGCCATATGCAAATCAGTCTGACCCTGCGCCTCATGGGAACAGTCCTGCCTGAACTGCCAAGCCATGCCTCCCCTGGACCGGAAGCAAGCTTCCGAGGACCGGTTTCTGGCATTTCAGCCATCTTCAGCCCGGCTTGCTTGAATCAAGTGAGGCAAACATGCCTGCATCCTGCAGGCAGTCAGCTGAGCATGGTTCAAGTCACTGCGTGCCGAGCTGGAAGCAGCCGCTGCACTACAGAGTAACACTTTTGGCGTGCATGCGCACCATGTAAAGCATTGCGCGCATGTGAGAGTCTGGACAGGTCAGACAAAAGAAAGTGCGAATGCAGGCAGCCAATCATATGAAATAAAAGCATTTACAAATGCAATAGGACTCGTATTTACGCGAGTCCTATTGCATTGCGCTGAAGAAGGCAGGAACGGGAGTGGGTGGGGGGGTGGTGGCGGTCAGAGAAGTCACAGACTTTGGGAGGGTACAGGGGGAGGCAGGGGAACAAAAGAGTTGCTGAAGTAAAGGGGATGATAGCCATGGAAGGATAAAAATAATGTCATGGCAGTAAGGAGGGGTGACTAATACGCCGGCAACCAATGAAAATGCAGCATTTCAGATTTGAGCCAATCAAAAGCATGGGCAGAAAGTGGGCCGAGCTTCTCCCACAATACTGTATATAGCATCTCTCACCAAGTCAGCGCATCCGCTGCCTAGGCAAAACCTAAAAATGAGGGAATGGCGTACCCGGTGAGACACCATACGTATATAACATAATGCGCTGCTTGGTACTACGTACCCCTTGCATACCAAAGTAGCAGCTGGCACGACCTCATATGTATATGATGTTATGCGGGACGCAGAGTCACAAACCTGTCGGGCATGAAATGCACATCATTTACGAGTTTAGTAATATAGTGGATAGTATTCGCGTGCTGATGGAGCTTGGTTCACTACCGTACGGGTCTCCAGTTTTCTCAAGAAGATATGAAACATTACATAATTAAAGTTTTAAAAAAGTATAATAGAGTTTCAAAATATTACAAAAAATAGAAAAAATATAGGTTTTATAAATATTAAAATATGAAATTGACATTTAAAAAACCTTCGAAATTCACTGAAAAAACATAGGTTTTACAGACGTTATAGTTAGGAATTAGCAAAGAAAAACCTTTTAAATTCACAAAAAAACATGGGTTTCATGGACGTTATAGTTAGTTGGATATTTGACATATATAAAACCAGAGAAATTCGCCCGTTATAGTTAGTTGAGCTAACTATAACTCAGTGATGTCATTTGAGATGTCATCAGTGATGTCACTGACCATGTCATGAATGATCTAATATGTGACATCATCAGCAGTGGATTGCGGGTGCGTGAAATATAGTTAGTACAACTAACTATATAGGAGCAATTTCAATGGTTTTGTATGAGTGAAATGTCCATAACACCCCTAAAACTTATAGTTTTTTGAGTGAATTTCAAAGGTTTTTTAAAAGCTAATTCCTAACTATATAAAGCCTGTAACCTATGGTTTTTTCAGTGAATATATATATATATATATATATATATATATATATATATATATATATATATATATATATATAGTTGATTTATATATGGACCTGGTTGATTTGAACAGGGAAGGGGGAACTTCATTGGATGTGGACATGGAGGAACATATAAGAACAGATGCCCCGGGGGCTACGAGCTTTAGACCCAAATCAACATTCAACCCCATATCGGTCTATGACAACATAGAAGTATTCAATAATCTGGTTATATCTGATCTCAAAGAGTTGCACCAGGCCTCCAGAACTAAAGACACTAGATCTAACAATAGGTGCAATAATGCCTATGGGAGTCTAATGAAGAAACTGCAGGGGGAGAATACGGTGATTGTAAAACAATCAGATAAGGGGGGCAACATTGTCCTGTGGCCAAAACAATTGTACATGGAGGAGGCTTTACTGCAGTTGAATGACAGGAATTGTTACTGCAGGAGCGATTGGCGTACAGCTAGACAGGCGTGGGATGCTTTCAATACCAGGTTATATGTGTGGAAGGGCATGGGATTACTCAGTGGGGATGAACAAAAATTCCTTAAATCCAATTATCCTGTGATCCCGGTGTTTTATATGATCCCGAAAGTCCACAAAAATCTGACCAAGCCCCCAGGGAGGCCTATAATTTCCGCCAGGCAGGGCCCTTTTGAGAATGCCTCTAAATATATTGATCACTTCCTGCAGGAGCATGTGAGGGCGCTTCCCTCCTATATCAGGGATACGGGTGATTTTTTGGACAAAATCAGGACCATAGAGTGGCAGGAAGATTACCTTTTACTAACACTAGATGTAACTTCCTTATACACCAGTATTAATCATAACGATGGATTAAGGGCAGTAAAACACTATCTGGAGCGTAGACCTGCCTGTATGACACAGCACAACAGCATGATAAGTGAGATGATTGAGATCTGCCTCAAAAGCAACTTCTTCTTGTTTCAAAAACAGGTTTTCCAACAACTAAGGGGAGTTGCGATGGGGGCCTGCTTCTCCCCTAGCTATGCCTGTCTGCATATGGGGCATTGGGAGGAGCAGGTCCTAGCAAGAACATATGAGGGTACCATGGCAAATAACATCGTAGCCTGGTACAGATTTATTGATGACCTTTTCATTATTTGGAAGGGGTCAGAAGAGGAGGTTAACAAGTTCATAACCAACATTAATGAGAATGATCTTAATCTACATTTCACTGGTCAAGCCAGCAGAACACAGGTCACCTTCTTAGATGTGGAAGTGAGCATTGGCGAGGGCAGGATAGTGACTGACCTGCATCGCAAGGCAACAGCTGGAAATACGGTGTTGCACGCCACCAGCCACCACCCGGCGCACCTGATTCGAAGCATTCCCTATGGGGAGATGCTGAGGATCAGGAGGATCTGTAGCACAAAGGAGAGTTGTGAACAGGCACAAAAAGCAAGCGGGAGTAGATTTATTGAAAGAGGCTACTCACGAGAAATGGTGGAGGGTGCCATGAAACGTGCCAATTTAACATCAGGGCACAGTCCAATAACAGATGTTGGGCCTATACGGACCGCAGGAAAGGAGTCAGGTCAACCTAGACTTATAACAGCATACAGCAGACAGCACAAAGAAATATTCAACATCATTCGCAGAAATTGGCAGGTGGTCAAGGGAGACCCGGTCATTGGTGGGACCCTTGCCGAGAGACCAGCTATTACTTACAGCAGAGCGAGGTCTATGAGCGATATGATAGTTAAGAGTAGCCCGGAAGTAGCCGATGACAACTGGCTGGGTAAAAGTAGGGGCTTCCTAAAGTGTGCAGTCTGCAAGGCATGCAGGATAGGAAAGAACAGGACCACCTATATGACAGCTTTCAATAAAGAGGTGGTCTCGATTAAAAAGAAAATTACCTGCAAATCTGACTTCGTGGTCTATGTATTGGAATGTGCTTGTGGCCTGCGCTACGTGGGCAGCACCAAGCTGCAGGTGCACAGGCGCATTCTTCAGCACCTTAGAGCAGTGACCAACAAGGACGAGGCATACCCTGTCGCCAGACATGTAAATATGTGCCATGGGGGGGACATAGGATGCTTGCAGTATTATGCGATTGACATGGTCCCGCCACTTCGTAGAGGTGGCGATAGGGAGGCCCGTTTGAGAGTTCTGGAAACACGATATATTCTAGAACTCAATTCCAAGGCCCCCAATGGTCTAAATCAAACGGAAGACTTACACTCTTGTCTTTATTAGGGATCTAATATTTAGACCAGTTGGATCAAAATTTATCATTAACTGCAGAGTAATTGAGGGGCAATATGTATCATAGTCAAACATGTAAACAGTCTGCCTTCTGTTTTTAACTTCAATTTATGGTGAAGGGAGCGAAAACAATTTTTATCACTTGGTTAGAGAGCCATTTTTATGATGTATCATAATTATGTTTCCGATATTCTTTTTAAAGTGCACAAGCTTTTGTACCCTTGATACAGCAGTGTGGAAGCAGTGGTCATGTGTAGCGGTTAAATGCCCACTTGGGCACAATTTTGAAATGTGGTAAATTTGACACCAAACCATTTGTTCCCATTCAGCTAGTGATGGTGTCCCGTTTAGCGAATTTTGCACAATACATAGCGGATTTGCACAAAAAATAAGAAAATTTATAAAATTAATAATATATTTTTGTACATGATTTTAATGTGCTGTATACAAAATTGTTGGTTACAGATTTTAATCAATATATTTATTGGGAATGAATCACGATGAATTACGTGGAACATCAAATTGAACAGACAAGCCGAGAGGGACATTCTCTTTTAAAATCTGTTTTGTTTGTTATTATATATTGTTTTCAATATGGTGAACTACCATTTAAGTGTGGTTGAGGTGTCAAATGCACAATCATACTGTCAAACGTAAGCGCTACTGAACCAGGCTGAAGTATGTTTTTTATTTCCACAGGCTGTGGGGTCAGCTGACTGTGTATTGGCACTTTAAAGATGATGGGGGTGTAACCGACCATGTCATGTGATCAAGGGGCTGAGGTCCCGAAACGCGTCATGGCGGCGTGTTCCGTGCACTAAGGATGAAATAAACCAACTTGCAAAACATCCACTTGGGTCCGGTTTCGTTATTTCCTTTGGAGTCTGACTTGGGGGATTTGGCGAAGTTCGTGGCATATATATATATATATATATATATATATATCACCTGGTGGTCGTTAAGCCTGCTTTTCTAGTGGTTTGGACTATAACTGTGAACACAGATCCTAAGGAAAGATTAATGGGGAACACACGTTTTGGGACTCTCCCTTGTTCTCAGCCCCAACTTAACGGATCACCCGAAAACTTTCCAGGAAGGAGCTGAGGTGACAAAACATTTTTGGTGAGAGTTTTGTGAAGATTTGCCAAATGGTGCAAAGGATATAATCAAACCAAAAAATGCATTTCCTATGAAATTACGGTACTAGTAAGTACCTACCTTTATTAACATATATTCACCATATATGATATTACAGTATTATAATATTTAAAACACAATATTGTTTTACTATAACATACACAAAATAAAAGAGAAGGGTGTTTTGACAGCTTTCTCTTTTGCTCTTTAGGGATATATTTGTCACTAATAAGATCATTACACAGAGGTTCATAGATTATCTATTACTTTTATTTAATCCAGTTGGTACTAGGCAATAGAGTGAGCTTGTACTGATACCTGATTCCTAATTTTCAATGAACAATGTAATGCTTGTAACAAAAATTGCATAATAATGAGTTACACAGACTCCAAGAAACTGGCATAACAATCTGGTAGCCAGGACACATTATTACATGATATCACTTTTACGTGACCCTGGCACTCATTATAACAAAAATGAGACAATAAAGATTTCTGCATTAATTTTGAACACAAAGTAGGCAAGCCCATATATTATAGCCTTATATCCCACCATAGCGGGCTATACCGGCTATTAAAGGCCCGTTCCAGCGTTAAATGCCTGATCCGAACGCGAGGGCCTTTAACAAGGGAGCAGGACTTTAACGGCCGGTATAGCCCAGCTACGGAGGGCTATAAGGCTATTAGAACATTCTGCTATTAGAGGGCAGAATGTTCTAACAAATTAAACAAAGGCTCCTCAGAGCCCAGGGGAGTTTTAATCCCGTGGGGCTCTGAGAGGCCTTTGTAAAACAACGTTGGAAAGCTGCTTTGTGACCTTTTAGCTGCCAGTAGAAGCCCGGAGCACCCCGTTGTATTCAATGGAGTGCTCCACATTCTAATGTTCAACTATTTGCTAAAGTACCAGTAAGCCTCGATTGCCTTGAGCGTATATTCGGTCTTACAATAGTACAACACTAGCACAATGTAATGCACGTAGAATAATTTAATGCGGAATCTAATGAAAGCTGTGTTGTGACATCGAGGTACAAATACCTACTGCATGTAGCTTAAGCATTTCTGCAAATGATATTTCTGTGTCCGTGTCCATTTTATTACGATTAGATGTGAAAAATTGCCTTGCCGTGTGCTGTGCTTAGAGACGTGCGGCTGAACGTAAAACATTCATCACGCCTTATCAAAGCCTGCACGCTGCTTCCTTGCTCAAGCTGCACTTACGACCTCCGGCTCCATTAATATTATCTCTATATGAAAGAGCTTATTACTGTAGGATGGCTTTCAAACCTGCCACGCGCTCCAGCTTGGAGGCTCGGCTCCTAATGCAGCTTGTTTAAAAGCCATCCCGTAATCAGCTATTCTTCATCTGGAGGACGTGTGGCTGATGTTGTGGTACAGTATTGCTTTTAAAGACTTCATTATGCCTCTGAAATATTGCAAGCGAGCATATATTTGATCTCTAATTCTAATGAAAGTCGAGGCTTTAATTAACACATGATTCACTGTGCTTCTCTTTGCGTTCCTTGCTTTTATTGACACATTGCTTTATGATTTTATTTACGTTACTTGGCACTGGGAAATGATTCATAGCTCTCGGCTCATTTGCACATCAAGGAAGTCAGCTGAGCTGCTGCGGCATGAGGTAGCGAGCTCTGACTGTGTGCGCTGTAATTAAACCTGGCTTAGCTGGGGTAACATTCCCCACCTTAGGCCCGGGCTAGTGTCCGAAGAACCAGAGGAAAAATATAGAAAATCTAACAAAGGCATTTTCGTTTTATTTGACAAAACACAACGAAGGTTTTCCAGAACAAAAAAAACAAAGTAAGAATTTGTGAGGAAGGGAAGACGTGTTATAGCAAAAAATGGGTTGGATGGTAAATTGGCTAACTTTTGACTCGATTAAGACCTTGGTGGAGACACAACAACCACTTGTCTGTTGACGTTTTACACAATCATACACATGTACAATAGGATTGATCAAATAATTTGTCAACTGTCTTATAAATGAAACACCTCACATCACTCTTTCATAAACCGCCCCTGTGAGAAATTGGGTTGATGGTTGACTCAGGTATGAGACCTGGTCAAGCAGCAAGCCCAATGTTTGTCAGGGTGAAGCCCAAGCCAACCCTAATATGAATTTGAATTTGAATTTAAAATACTTGTAAAGCGCTACTTTCACCATGCAGTTTCTTGGCGCTATGGAGGCTAAAATAGCAGAGGAGAGGCAGTAGGTGCTGGTGCAAATAAAGAAAAATATGAGGACAATTTACAGAGGGAAGGCCTGATTGAATAAGAAAGTTTTGAGGTCTTTACCGAAAAGAGGGTAGTGCCTGGCCAACCGTAGGTGGTCGGGGAGGGAGTTCCAAAAAGAGGGTGCCAAGAAAGAGAAGTTGGTCCCTCCCCACTTTTTGCGCTTGTAGCGGGGTACCTGCAGAAGTGATTGAGATGATGAACGAAGCTCTCTAGCGGGAATATACTCCCTTATTAAAGAGGCAATGGAGGCGGGAGCTGAGCCCTGGCGCACCTGGAAGACCATACAACCTGTTTTGAAAAGGGATCGCTCCCTGACAGGCAGCCAGTGGAGCGCCTTCAATAAAGGGGTTGAGTGGTGAGAGCGGGAAAGGCCGTACACTAATCGGGCCGCCTGGTTTTGGACCAGTTGGAGCTTCAGTAGGCTGTACGCCGGAATGCCGTTGTACAGGGCATTAGCGTAATCCAGCCGGGAGATCACCAAGGCGGACATGATCAGTTTAAATGCCAGGGGAGAAAAGAAGCGAGAAACAGCGCGAATAGTGCGAAGAGTAAGAAAGCAGGAAGAAACAACAGAGCTAATTTGTGAGTGGAGGGTAAGATGATTGTTAATTTTGATGCCTAAGGTCTTGACTGAGGGAGAGGGAGTGGGAGGGGGACCAAAGGAAGAAGGCCAAAAAAAAAGAGTTCCAGGGACTGGAAGAACCACCCGTGAGAACCAACTCAGTTTTATGCGGGTTCAACTTCAGATGGTTGTGGTTCATCCAGTCCCTAATAAAAATCGTAGTAGTCTGAAAGTTGGAAATAGAATGGTAAGAAGAAGATAGATTAAAGATGAGCTGGAGGTCATCCACATAGTTATAAACTGTGACCTCCAGCTGCTGGAGCGCAAAAATTAGGGGATAGATATAAAGATTGAACAAAAGAGGTGAGAGAGAAGAACCCTGGGGAACACCACATGTGACCTTAAGTCTTAACATGTGCTTAACCCTCTGGTAGCTTGGCACAGAGCAGTCAGGATTAATTTAGAGGCAATAGGTAAAGTATTTGTGTAACACTTCAAACCACCTAAAAAAGATCTCACACCAAGTTAGTAAATAGTACTCTCTTTAATAAATAAAACAAAACCAAAATGACAACAATCTAATTAGTAGAACTGGAGAGGTTCCAGTTTAAAGATTCTAGTGAAAATAGTGCCAAAAAGCACAAATTGCTGACTGTGGATATCTGCTTGCACCGGACCGGAACAAAGTTACAAGTTCAGGCTGACTGCGATGGAGCATAGGCCAACTACAGGGACCAGGTAAGAACCGTTGAGCAAAAGTAACTTAAATCCTTGTTTGATAGCGCTGCGTGGATCTAGATGCAGTCAGGCTGTGAGGGGAGGGCCTGCGGCATCTCGAGGATCCAGTTGACAGGGCTTACAATGTGAAGTCCAGCGACAGGGATCTGGAGCACAGCCTGGAGGATGCATTGGTACCAAAGATCTGCAGTGCTGCAATGTATAGTCCGTCGTTGAAGCTGCTGTCAACGAGGGATGAGAGAGACAGCACTGAGGATGCATTGCGCAGGGGCAATTCTGAAGATCATGTTGACTATGGAGGCGAAGTGCATCTTTGCGATGAATCCAACTCATGCAGCAGGGGAGATGTGTCAGTTCTGCTTGGGGTTGTGCCGCGCAGCATAGGAGATGTGTAAGTTCCACTGGATCCACAGGGGCTGGCAAGCACTTTTGGCCCATTTCCAAGGGTCCACGAACTGGAGTGGCAACACTTCGCCGGGTAGACTTACTGATGGAGAAGCCAAGGTGCAGCTGCAATGCTGATGGAAGTCTGTTATGTCCCTGAGGCTTCACTCTCAGCAGGGCCCTCTCTTGGAGGGTGTGATGAGCTTGGACGTTGGTGTGCAGCACAACCTCTTCTGACTGGTCAGACTGGTCCGATGCGACGTGTTGGTGGAGTCTCTGGCAGCCAAGGCAAAATTTTGGTCTGCTCTGGAAGGCTTCCCTCAAAACATAGAGATGGCAATCAAGATCAACTCAGAGCATTCATCAGTGTAACCTGAAACTGCAGGCCAAAACTAACTGCTGGATTTTTGAAGAACAAAGCACTTGGTCTGGTTGAAAGTGCAGGTCAAAAGCAAATGCTGGATCTTTGAATAGCGAAGTGCTCTAGCTTTCTGAAGCAAGGTATTTGATGGCCCCAAGACTTCAGGAACAGCGGGCAAGACAGCAGGCCCTTGGAGAATGCTTTAGGTAAGCACACCACAGCACAAAGGTAGCAGGCAGCAGGCCAGCATAACAAGGCAGGTAGCAAAGTGACAGTCCCTCATGAAGCACAGCAAGCAGTAGGCCAACACAGCAGCGCAGTTATCAGAATGGCAGTCCCTCCAGGTAGCACAGCAGTCCTTCTAGCAATGTGCAGATGTAGAGCCAACGGTGTCTAGTTACAAATCCAAAAAGTAATATGAAGGGGTCAGTTGAATGTCCTGTGTTGTGGTTATCTAGAGGGAATGCACAATTGCAGCTTTCACCCAGCCCAGCCCAGATATGTATTGGAGATAGGCTGTTAGGCACATAGAGCAGTATGTGAGGAGAAACGTCCATTTTTCAAAAGTGGCTTTTCTAAACCAGCAAGATCGAATGAACTTCACCAGTGAGGAGGATTTATCATAACCAATCCAAGGATATAAAACATGGAAACCACAATAGTACATGTCCTACCTTTAACTTAACATACTTAGGGCTACGTAGGGCCTACCTTAGCGGTAATTTATATGGCTTGGTAAGTACTTTTAAATGCCAAGTTTAAGTGGCAGTAGGATTGCACATACAGGCACTGAAGTGACAGTCCTGTGACAGGTTTAAAAGGGTATTTCTGTCGGTGGCACAGTCAGTGCTGAAGCCCACTAATAGCATGTAACTTACAGGCCCTGGGTATATGGTATACCACTTTACAAGGAACTTATAAGTAAGTTAAATATGTCAGTCAGGTATATACCAATTACACACATGTTTAGCGAAGAAGCACACAAACTTTAGCACTGATTAGCATTGGTAAAGTGCTCATAGTCCTAAGGCCAAAAAAAGAGACTGCAAAACATGGAAGTAAAAAGTGAGTAAGTGTGCCAGGTCTAACAGGCTGGGTCCAGCTCCTCCATCCCATTCTTCCCAGTGATGGCCCATACAGTCATGCCTAAGCTCCCCATCATGCGGGCAGTCTAGGAGAAATACACAAAGCCCACATGTCACTCACACCCAGTCATGAGAACCAGAGGCAGGCTGCAGGCACCAAATAGCTAAGACAAGAAAATGTAATCTTTCTAAAAGTGGCATTTTCAGAATTTACATTTAAAATCAGACTTCGCTATACAGTAGAATTTTTTATTGTGATTCCAGAGACACCAAACATGAAGGGGTTACCTGATCACATCCGGATATTACACTTTTAAAATGTAATAAGACATTCCCAATGTTATCTTATGGGAGAGGTCGGTCTTGCAGTAGCTAGCTTATGATGGGAACATGATGCAAACAAAAGATGTGTCTATATTTAAAAGACGTGAGAACAGCATTGTATTCCTGCATCATGAGTCAATTAAAAATGTGGAGGCTACCAAATGCGCAGAACCAAATACTTTCATCAAAGGAGCTCTGTTACAGAATGTGTCACGCATAAAAAACATACAATGTGGTATTTGAGTTTGTTTGAGTGATAACAACATTTGATCCACATTAAAAATTGATCACCACTGAATGTACTTTGAATAAATCCAGGTACAAAGCTTTGATTCATAATGTCAACAGAAAGGGTTAAATGTACTAAAAAGGGGTGAACTGGTATTGCACACATTTTCTGGTGTGTATCCTTGCTGGATAATCGGCTTTTTCACTTTCTGTATTAAGATTGCCTGACAGAATAACTGTGGACGATAGTGGAGAAGTGTAATTTAGACTCCATCCTTTATACGTTATCATTAGGTAATTTTGCATTTATTTTTATATTATATTTACTGTGTGCCTTTAATAATAATGTGTGTGAATGTTTAAATGCATTAATGAAATATAACTATTGACAAATCAAAGCTTTATAAACATGTGCACTAATGTTCAGTTTAAACATGAAGATGTATTCTGTCATATTTGCAATTATTCTTTAAGTCAGATATACATATATACTGAAAGCTATGTTTGACAGTGTAATCATGTATGATTTCACTCACGTTTGCATTCCTTTATTGAGTTACATGTGCACAAGTATAACCATGTATCCAAAAGGCACATTAAGGGGCCGATTACGATGTCTGTCATAAAGCCTTTGACCTTAGGTCGGAGGCTTAATGACCGACATCTTTGGTTTTATTTTCGACAGGCCTATTATGATACAGCTGGTCGGAATTGAAACTAGAGAGTCATTCTGACTGGCTTCTGACAGGCTCAAGAAGCCAGTCGGCCTTTGGAACTGGCCCGTAATCCGCATGGACGGCCATTTACGCTGTTCAGATTACAATGCACAGTTTCTGTCAGGGGTTCCATTCCGACCTTAACAACATAGAAACCCTGTCGGAAAGTGTGTTTGGGGGCATAGTGGGCATCTATGGTGCCCCCTGTTAATCTCTGCACCTTGTGACAGGCACCTTGAGGTGCCTGCCATTGGGTGCAGGGATTAACACAATCTCCCATTTCTCTAAGGAAGCTTGTGTTACTGCCGGTTTACGGCCATAACACAAGCTCCCATAGAGAAATGGGAGAGTGTGACCTCACCATCTGCGGTTGCATCATAATTAGGCAGTCGCAACTTACGCTGGAGGTCGGTCGGTCCCATTTTCGCCACAGTGCAGATCGGAAACTCTGACCGACATCGTAATAGGCCCCAGAATGTTTCATTGATGTTGGCCTGACTGCAGACCTTGACTGAAACGTATTTTGCTTTGCAGTGTGTTCTTTTTCTTTGCATGTGCCTTCTCAAGATTCCGTTAGCTAGAGAAAGGAGTGTTGTCTGTACTAATTTCTTGGTAGTAAGGCCTGAGAAGAGAAATCTTGGCAAGAAATGTGAATACCTAATGAGCAGCTGAAGTCTCCTATTCATCTCCTATCTGGAATTTGGAGTGCTTAAGGTTGGAGTGACTGTCCAAGTTCTGTGGGATGAGAAATTATGGAAATGTTGTAAATACATACCATGAGAAGTGAAATGATTGTTTCCTGCTGGAGCTGGATGAGATATGATTGTTGTTCAAGCTCTACTGGGTTTAATTAGTGTTCACACTGTTAGAAGAGAGCAGATTCTCTTAGATATTGCTTCCTTTATTCTGCACGTGTAAAACCTTGTGCTAAACACTTATTCTAAAAGACAGCCACTGGAGTCTTCACTATGCTGACAACTTCTCGCACTTCCGAAGTTCCTTGCAAACCTATTCCCTGAACCACCCTTTTTCTAAACTTAGAGCCTTGATTAGTTGATTTAGAATGCATTCATGTTTAGGAGAGAGAATATGAGTTTCTATAAGGAACACCTATTCCTATTTCTCATTTTTTATATTGATGTGGCTGTTAATTTTTCGTAGTAAACATAACAAAATGATGTGCATAGTACAGAAACTTTTCAAACCCTCAACCTCAGTCAAGGGTTACATCTTTCGTTCTTTTACTCACAATGCCACTCCAGTTTCGACCTAGCCATATGCAAAGCAGTCTTGACCCTGGCCCCATGGGAACAGTCCAGGCCAAACTGCCAGTAAAGGTCCTCCCTGGGCCAGGAATAAGCATCCTGTGTCCGATCTCTGGGTATTACACCTCATCAACCAGGCTAGCTTCAATCCAGTGGCACAGCAAGCAAGGGAACTACATCTGGGCATACCCTTTGACACTTAGGGTGAACATAGCAAACACAACAAGATGATGGACGGATTGCTGAAACTTTTTAAAAACTCACCGAGTCAAGAGACTTGGGTTAAGTCCATCATTCTTTTGCTCACAATGTCACTCCAGTTTGAACCCAGCCATATGCAAATCAGTATTGACCCTGCTCCCCATGGGAACAGTTCAGCCCAAACTGCCAGGTCAGGTCCTACCTGGACAGGAAATAAGCTTTTTAGGGCCCATTTTCAGGGTATCATCCCTCATTAGCCAGTCTAGCTTGACTTCAGTGACCAAATGAGCAAGGGACACTCGTCTGGGTATTGATTATTTCAAATCTTATCTACTTTTAAATATTCTCATGATTTGCACATATATTGATCTGATTATTAATTGGCAATAAAACTACTTAACTTCAATTACTGATTCCTGGTTCTTATTGTTGGGCCAAATGAGCTTCACAAAAGATGAATGGTTTCCTTATTGCTAAGTCCATTGGCCTCTCAATCAACTTAAAAAGGTCAGTCAGATGAGAGATTGTAAAGCAAGCACCTGTGCACTCTCAGATGGTAGATTGTTGGATGGTTTGGTTATTGAGGCAGAAGAAGATACTGTATCCATGTGACAGCCTAGTCTTTCCCAAACCCAGTCCAAGCCCCTTAAGCCCATATCTTAAGTCGGATGATCGGCGGAGTTTCAGCAATTCTGAAGAGAGTTGTAACATCAGAAGAGTGAGTATCAATAGGGTACTGCATTGCAATTGCTTATGTCTAGCTTGTGGCGTTTTGCAGAGATTTTGTGGTGTGATGAGGTGATGTCATAAGTTGCTGTGAGGATATGAAAATACTTAATGCAAAGAAGTTGAAGTGGTTATCAGGCTTGATGTAGTCTAAGATCCTGGGATAGTAACACATTATCAGTGTAGAAAACTATGGGGCATATTACCAAGCAATAGCGATAATTATCGCTATTGCTTGGTTAGAGACAAAAATTTACCGCTGAGCTGCGGCGATTTTTATTGCAGATAAACCTTGGTATTACCAAGGTTTATCGCAAATGCCATAAAAATCGGCCGCAATGCATGAATATCGCTGAAAAGTCAGCGATATTCATGCATTACCTAGCTAATGTTCTTAGCCATGTTATCCACCTCCCATTGGATAACATGGCTAAGAACTGCTCAGGGCAGGTGTTAGCTTTTGGAGATATTCGCGCTTAGCGCGAATATCTCCAAAAGTTGGTAATAGCGATGTTAGCGACTGTTTCCAGTCGCTAACATCTTGGCACACCCACTTTGCATGTCATTAGTGATAAATATCACTGACATGCAAAGTGGGGCCCAAGATGGTCGCTATCTCCTACTAGCTGTCGCTATCTGGTGTTAGCGACAGCTAGGTAATAGGGAGATAATTTTATCTCCGCTTTCTTGGCTTTTAAAGCCAAAAAAGCGGAGATAAACCCACGTGATGATATGCCCCATTGTGTTGTACTTGTCTGCTAAATTTGGTGGTGCTTGTCATGATGTACTGTCAATGGCACAATTGAGATAGGGCCATAAACCTTTGTGTGATAGTAAGGTCGGGTTGGTGTAGTGGATCCTTTTGTGCAGGGATTAAAGCTACACTATTCCGGGTGATTCCCTGCCTGTCAAGGTTTCACTCAAGTGTGAGTCAGAGTAGGACAGAAAGTGTTGCTCTGGACCATTTCTTCTGTGACTGAATACTTTGATTCTTTTGTGGAACAGACAAAGTTTGTTGAATTTGCTTAGCATTGTTGTTGTGCTTGGATTGCAATGTTCGCAGAGGGAAGTGTAAAGGATGGTGAGCCCCTGCAAGAAGTGAGAAGGATGTCACAGTATGCAGTACCGGTATTGGACAGTTGGCCTTAGTGCTGTACTATTATTGGTTGAATATATCATAGGGTGCTGCACAGTTATTAGTTGTTGATGCTGAATTAGAATTGTGGGGAAAGAAATTATTTCCTGGGTTGAAATGAAATTCTACTTGTGATTGCTGACATTAGTGTTGAAAAGTGAAATTCCTTAAGGCTATATGGAATCGGATTAGGGTAAATGTGAGAATTCCTGCTAGAGATGCGGAAGAGGCATCACCTGAATATACACCAGGTCAATAAATGGCCATACATGGGGGCCTTTCCACATGTATTTGGCTGGATCAATGGCATAGGATTACAGCGGAAGAAGGTGCATTGATGTTTCCATGATATGGCACATTTTAATTTGAGTATCATTGAAAACTTTAAAGGGCACTGTACAAAATGAGCCGCCTCCTAGGTCCACACAGTTTGAAGCACTTAATGATTTGGAGCATGCAGCTCATGTTAGGTAAAAGGAAAAATATTAGGAAAAAGTTAGAAAGGTAGTGCTAGATGGTATGCAGAACAGAGGCGGTGGAGAACTGATATAGTAGAGAAACTAGACTGCACCCTGTATTGACGAAAGAAGACCCTGAGAAAGAGAAGACGAAGGAGGAAAAGACATGAAGCACAGAGAGTAAAGGCAAAGACAGTGATAGTAATTCTAGCAATGATTTACAAGATGTGTTGTTATCAACCTGTCCACCTCCATATAATGTGGTCCCTCCTGAGGGAATTAATAGTGCAGTTGCCAGTGGAAACTCGGGAATAGCCACCACACCAGGAAAAAAATCATGAGTGGGACTTGTATCCCTGTTGACTCGGCTGTTCCAAGGCCCTAGGTGAAATTGCTGTTCCGGTAAGTAGTGGTCTCGTAGTTCCTTTCTATACACCTGCGTCATCAGGAAACACAACACATATTTTGTAAGTTCCTACTGGAGTAGATATTTCAACGAATGGTCCTGTTGTCCCAGGAATCGGAAGTACTCCCTTAGTCCCGACTCAGGTGAATACGCCTTATATTTCCGCTGCAGCATCAACCATGAATCAGATAGGATTTACTCCTGTTGGAGAGTCCGCTAAAAGATCATTGAATTTTAATATGTCTATTTGGAATTCACCTCAGAGTGTTTTCAACAGTAATCCCGAAAAAAGGATAGTGCCTTATACCTCTGTAGTACAGAATGGTATTAGTTCCAGAGGACTAGATAATTGGATTACATTATTAGTGGGAGAGAGTAAGTGAATGTTCAGGATTAGGCAAAGAATAATTCAGACCCCGGTGAGGGAAAATACGTGGATGTGGTCAAATTAAAATTAAAACAGAGGAGCTATTACAAGGAAATCTTGATCTTTCCTGATTGAATACCTACTAAGAGAACACACTTGTATTCAAGTATCACCAAATGAACATGACACCCTCATGATAAATTGTCTAAAATGGTCTGCAATTATGATTTATATTTAAGCTGAACCAAGTCATTGCAGAAAAAGTATTGTGTATGTTTTGATGAGATTAACATTTGCAGTATGAGAAGACAAATGAAAATGCAAATTAAGGGATTAATAAATTGCATCAGAAAAAATAGAGTAAAATAGATAAGGGGGAAGGCAGATACGTAAAGAAGAAAGGCAAAAACAAAACAAAAGGAGAGCCGCCTCCATCTAGTATGGATAGAAAGGGCACTTCACATTTTCCAGTGAGGGAAGTGCCTGCTGGAGGTTATATCCTTGAAGTAGGAGTGATCTTGTGTCATTCAGCAATGATTTACCAAAATTGAAAGAAAGCCAGTGGAATGAAATATTTAGGCTGTATAATTTGTGAAGATTTCACAAGTCTTGTGGGTGGATTTGAATACCTTCTTCGACATCGTGCTATTGAGTGATTTGTGTGTACAAAAAAATTGCCGACTTCACCTTACTTGACACCTCCCAAATGAGGAAAACAAACCAGTATTACTATATGGTCTGTTTGGTATATTTACTTAATACCTTTTTGCTTTTCATTTCTTTATATTCAAAAAAGTTTAGGTACAAAAAAGACACTTAAATACATTCAACAATTCCAACATAAATTTTCGAAGCAAATTACATTCCACATTGCATATATAAACACCACATAAATTACATTACATGTATAGACATCATATTCATTTTGATCAACAATTAGACTCACATAAATGATATCTAACTAAACAAAGGACAAAGTGAACATTTAGATACTATTATTCAACAAGTAGCTAATTAGTGTATATTAAATTTGTCAAAGTCATTAAATGTACTGCAAATTAATGCATTCCTGATTCAAAAGCCGACGCGTTTCGAACCCATTCTTGTCACTTTATGGGTTCTCATCAGGGCTCTGTCTCTTTTATTTATCTACAGGATATATGTAAAATAGAATCTAATTTTTTCTTTCTTTACATATATCCTGTAGATAAATAAAAGAGACAGAGCCCTGATGAGAACACATAAAGTAACAGGAATGGGTTTGAAACGCGTTGTTTAGTTAGATATCATTTATGTGAGTCTAATTGTTGATCAAAATGAATATGGTGTCTATATATGTAATGTAATTTATGTGGTGTTTATATATGCAATGTGGAATGTAATTTGCTTCGAAAATATTGATGCTCCAACTTTCCCGCACAAAAATGTGTGAAAAAAGTGATTTTTTCAATTAAAATTGAGGTTTGCAGGGGATTTTGGGTGAGGAAACTTTGGGGGATCCACGCAAGCCATACCTCCCTGTAATCCCCCCAGTATCTAGTTTTCCGAAATGTGTGGGTTTGGTAGGTTTCCCTAGTTGGCTGCCGAGCACGGGGCCAAAAATCCAAGTGACCCCCCTTGCAAAACCAGGTTGTTTGGTGATAGGTAATTTTGATGTCGCCTCAATATGTTTTGGGCCCCTGCCTGTCACGGGTACTTGAGCCTCCCACACAAGTGAGGCACCATTTTTATTGGGAGACCTGGGGGAACTCTGGGTGTTAGGAAATTTGTGCCAGCCCGGTGATGCCACAACTTTCCTCCACAGAAATGTGGGAAAAAAAGTGATTTTTCAGCTAAAATTGAGGTTTGCAGGGGATTCTGGGTAAGGAAACTTTGAGGGATCCACACAAGTCATACCTCCCTGGGATTCCCCGGGTATCTAGTTTTCAGAAATGTGTGGATTTGGTAGGTTTCCCAAGATTGCCACCGAGCACTGGGCCAAAAACCCAGGTGACTGCCCATGCAAAACCAGGTTGTTTGTTGATAGGCAATTTTGATGTTGCCTCAATAAGTTTGGGCCCCTGCCTGTTGTGGGTACTTGGGCCTCCCACACGAGTGAGGCACCATTTTTATCGGGAGACCCATGGGAACGCTTGGATGGTATGAAATTTGTGTCAGCCCGGTGATGCCAAAACATTCCCACACAAATACATGTGAAAAAAGTGATTTTTTCAGCTAAAATTGAGGTTTGCAGGGGATTCTGGGTAAGGAAACATTGGGGGATCCACGCAAGCCATACCTCCTTGGAATCCCCCGGGTGTCTAGTTTTCAGACATTTGTGTGCTTTGGTAGGTTTCCCTAGATGGCTGCCGAGCACGGGGCCAAAAACACAGGTGTTCTCCCTTGCAAAACCAGGTTGTTTGGTGATAGGCAATTTTGATGTTGTCTCAATATGTTTTGGGCCCCTGACTGTTGCGGGTACTTGGGCTTCCCACACGAGTGAGGCACAGTTTTTATAGGAAGGCATTGGGGAACGTGGGGTGGGTAGAATTTTGTGCATCCACGCAGATTCTAGAACTTTCCAAGTCAGAAATGTGAGGAAAATGTGTTTTTTGGACACATTTTAGGTTTGCAAGTGATTCTGGGTAACAGAACCTGGTGAGAGTCAGTTAAGTCACCCCATCCGGGATTCCACCGGGTGTGTAGTTTTCAAATATGTATAGGTTTGCTAGGTTTCCCTAGGTGCCAGCAGAGGTAGGATTCACAATCTACTGCTAGGCACTTTGCAAATGTGGTGTGTCCATGTTGCGTTTTGGGCCTTTTCCTGTCGCGGGCACTAGGCCTACCCATGCAAGTGAGGTACATTTTTATTGGAAGACTTTTTAGAACACGGGGTGGGTGAAGTTTTGTGGATCCACACATATTCCAGAACTTTCTACCACAGAAATGTGAGGAACATTTTTTGAGGGGACACATTTTTAGGTTTGCAAGGGATTATGGGTGACAGAACCTGGTGAGAGCCAGTCAAGTTACCCCATCCTGGATTTTCCAGGTGTCTTGTTTGTAAAAATGTAAAAATGTACAGGTTTGCTAGATTTCCCTATGTGGCGGCTGCGCTAGGGACCAAAATTATGTTATAGGAGTCTGCATGTTATATGTTCACAAATTTTGGATTAACACCTTGGCTGCTAGAGATATTTTCCTCCTGTGCTGCATTCCCTGATTTACCATTGTTCATGACGAGCTCAGCTCGTCTTGAGCACAGCTCAACCGTGCCTCATGACGAGCTGAGCTCGAAAATGAGCATCGAAGGGGTTAATAAATGTGGATGCACTTTATAGCGGAACTGGAACCTTTGAACCTTGCAGACCATGTAAATAAGGGAAGGTGATAGTCTTTTATGAGACATCTCAATGTTATTTCTGTAATTTGCAGTTGTACCATAGATTTTTATGAAATGAATTAAAATCTTTTTCCATTTTAGCAAACCACTGGTGTGAAAACCCTGAGGAAGGCTTTTGCCAAAACGTGTTGGTGATAGTAAAGATCTGTAACTAGTGTCTTGTCAAAATCAGTGCATATGTGGTATCTGAGAATTAACATCTGTGATCAGTCTATTTGAAATTGACATAAGTTTTGTGTCCAATTAAACATCATTCAGATTATACTGTATTTGCTTTTGTTTACTACTTGAAGGCATTTATACCTCATAGGCATATCATACCTTATAACAACTTGTGGTTTCAATGTATATAGAGTAGGATTTAGGATGTGTATTTTTTGGGAGAAAACTATTGATTACATGTATGTATGTTTTTTTATAATATTTGAAATAATTTATCAGAAGAAAAAAAGAAGTGAAATAAAATATATATATTTTTGTATCACATGAGTATTGGTTGTATAATTTGATTATAGATCTATGGTTTAACTGCTACACAGTTTATTGCTAAAAACAAATCTGTACCTAGTCTACTCTCTGCCGCCCTGGAGAAGATGTCGGGGGGGGGTTGGCCTGATATGCTCACAGGGGGATCAAAAACACTGAATACTGCCTCCATCTCCCCCCCAGGGTGGGCAAAAAGGCTGTAATTGTTGTGGGTGGGGGTTGGGGCATTGGCATGCCCATTTTGGGCAGCCCCCACACTGATTAAAATTTGCCCCAAAAAATCCCTGGCTTCTAGTGGGCTTTTAGTCCCCCTGGGGGGCAAATTGGGGGCTACTGCACCATCTGCGCCCCAGGGGGGTCGGTAGGGGAAATTTTTGTGGGGGGGATGGGGGCATGGGCATGCATGTTTTGGGCTGCCGCTCTCTAATTCAAATTTGCCCCCAAAAAACCCTGGTGTCTACAGGGCTTTTTGCCCCCCCCCGGTGGGGCAGAGGGGGGGCTGAAAGTCCCCTAGACGCCAGGGAGTCTTTTGGGCAAATTTTAATTAGGGTGGGGGCTGCCCAAAATGTGCATGGCAGTGCCCCCATCCTAATTAAAATTTCCCCCAAAAATCCCTGGCATCTACTGGGCTTTTTGCCTCCCCGGGGGACAGATTGGGGGCTAATGCCCCCATCTTCCCCCCAGGGGGGCAGCACAGCTGTCATTTTTGCAGGGGAGGGGTTGGGGCAAGGGCATGCCTGTTATGAGCAGCCCCACCCTAATTCAAATTTGCTTAAAAAAAATCGCTGGCAACTAGTGGGCTTTCGCCCCCTAAGGGTGCAGATTGGGGGCAGAAATCCAACTAGACACCAGAGATTTGTTTGAGCATATTTTAATTAGGGTGGAGCTTGCCAAAAACGGGCATGCCAATGCCTCCACCCTTATAAAAGTTTTCCCCCAAAAATTCCTGGGGTCTAGTGGGCTTTTTGCCCCCGGGAGCAGATTGGGGACTAATGACCCAGCTGCCCCCCGGGGGGCAGGAAGGTTGTGATTTTTGGATGGGAGAGGGTGGGGGCATGGGCATGCCCGTTTTGGGCCGCCCCACTCTAATTCAGATTTGCCCCAAAATAACCCTGGGGTCTAGTGGGCTTTTTAGCCCCCCTGGGGGGCAGATTGGGGGCTACTGGCAATGGTAGCAGGGAGGTGGGGGCATTGGCATGCCCATTTTGGGGAGCCCCACCCTAAAAAATGTATGCAAAAAAATCCCTGATGTCTAGTGGGCTTTCTGCCCCCCGGGGGGGCAGATTTGGGGTTACTGCCCATCTGCCCCCCCGGGGGAGGAAAGGCTGTAATGGTGGCAGGGGGTGGGGGCATTGGTGTGCCCGTTTCAGGCCCGTTTCAGGCAGCCCCCACCCTAAAAATAATGGTAAAAAAACAAAATCCTAGTGGGCTTTCTGCCCCCCAGTGGGGGCAGAAAGACTCTAATTTTGTGGCCAGGGGTGAGGGCATCGGCATGCCCATTTTGGGCAGACCCCACCCCTAATAAATATCCCATAAAAAATCCCTGGTGTCTAGTAGGCTTTCTACCCCCAGGAGGCAGATTGGGGCTACTGCCCCCATCTACCGTCCAGGCGGGGCAGAAAGACTAATTATGCCAACGGTTTTATAGGGGGAGCAAAGGCCCTTGCCCAAGGGGCCGCTGCCCCCTCCTGGGTGCCTAGTGGGTGGATCCCTGCTGGGGGATCGCCCTCCTGGATTGATCCACAAGCAGGGATTTTCCCCTTTCCAACGATACCTCTTCTGAGTTTCTACGTGCTCAGGTGGCTGAGATAGCCCCCTGAGCACGTAGAAACTGAAACTGAAATGAGCCTCTTGGCTCATTTCAGTTTCGTTTTCACTGAAATTACGTCAGCGCGGCGTGTATGCTGATCGTCATTTCAGGGAAACCAGGGGGGCCTCAGGAGCTGGGGAAGCTCTTCCCCAGCTCCTAAGTCTGTTTAGGCAGAAAGGGAATCCCTCTGCTGCCCGCACCAGAGGGATTTCCAGGGCGATGTTTCATGACGAGCTGGAATCGTCATGAGCACACGACCACTGTGTGCCATGACGAGTCCAGCTCGTCATGAGCATCGAAGGGTTAAGGATAGGGTGAAGCCTGAGGTCTGGGGCTTTTGAGGAAAAGATATTGGTCTCATAAAGGGAGTTGAGCAAGTTTGCATAAAATATAAATCGAATATTGGGTACCCAAGAACCCAACAGTATAATTTGAAACAACTTCTAGGTTTATCCAGTGATTGATTCCATGATACAAAAAGCATTTCAACTGAGATAATAGGGCGTTCATGCAATTCACCCGTTATGGGCTTGCAGAAGCCTAGTGGTAAATATCATATAGTGCAAGACCTGAGAAAAATCAGTATTGTTATTGCCTGTCATCCTGTAGTTCCAAAACCAGCTATGATTTTGTTTCAAATTCCATGTAAGGCTGAATGGTTCACTGTTATTGATTTGTGTCAGGCATTCTTCTCTATAAGCTTGCACGAGAACAGCCAGTACCTCTTCACCTTCCTGTTCCAAAAATGTGTTTTGGCATGGTGCCGAGTCCCACAAGGGTATACAGAGAGTCCTTAAATGTTTAATTAGATCTTTAAAAAGCAAAGCATCCTGAGGCCTGATTCATGCCCTACAACCCAGTCCTAGTACAGTACATAAATGAAGTACTAGTTGCGTCAGATACACAGAAAGCTTTTAAACAAGATAAAATTGCATTGCTGAACCACTTAACTGAGAACGGGCATAAAGTGTCCCTGAGTAAGTTGCAGTATATTCAGAAAGAAATGTTGTATCTTGAACATTACATTGAGATAGGAGAGAGGAAGGTGTCACAAGAAAGAATCTTAGCCATTCTTAAAGTGAATCAGCCAACCACCCAGAGAGAAATCAGGATGTTTTTGGGAATGGTGGGCTACTGTTACCAGTGGATAATCAACTTTCCCGTAATGGTCAAGCCTTTACAGAGGCTGACACACAAGAATGTGTCTGATCCAATAGCATGGGATAATGACTGCTTGATTGACTGCCTAGAGCTGAGAGAAAGTCTCTGCTATGCCTCAGCACTGGGAATGCCTGATTACAATAAAGGATTTATGGGCACATGCATAAACAGACAATATCAATTCTTTATTTGCAATTATTAAGGAATCGCAATTAAAGAATCGCTGTTGCCTATGCAAGTAGAATCGCAAAGAATGTTGTGATTCCTACAAATTTCTTAATTAGGAATTAATTATCATTCATTCCTATGTGCCCAGAGGCCCATAGGAATTAAAGACAATTGCATGCACAATTTGAGAGTACCTAATAGGTACTCGTAAATTCTGCATGCAATTTCAAGGGTGCAAGGGTGCCAAAAGAATACCCTGCTGCACCCCTGAAATTGTTAAGTGAACACATTTTGAGCACACACATGTCCCAAGGGCATGTTTGTGTGTAACCTGGAACCTTGCAAAATGCACTTTAGTGCATTTTTCAAAGTTTTTGCAAAATACCATCAAATTTCTTTTGACGGTATTTTGTGTACTGTAACAGCAAAAAGACTATTTTTAATGGCATCATGCATTGCATTTGAGGCATCGCAATTTGCAATTCCTTAAATGCAATAGCAATTTAAGTAATCACAAATTTCGCGATTACTTAAATTGCGATTTTTGCATTTTGGATGATGCATCCCAAAAGCTGCCCGTTTGCAACCAGTTTTTCCTTTGATGCATGTGGCCCTTACTCTTTTCTGCAGTGAGTGGGAGGTATGCACCCTCCCAGTGCTAAAGACAGATACACAGAAATGAGAGACAACCTGTGGCTTACTTTTTTGCTGCTCTGGATCCAATAGCGCCTGCACTCCCTTGGTGCCTAAAGGCTGTGGCAGCCGTTGGTGTCAGCATGAAACGGTGTGATAGGACAGCCCCTAACTGTTCCTATGTCACATTTGGTTGAGATCTTGGTGACACGTACCCACCCACAGCACTTGGCAAACAGTCAATTAGCAAAGCACGGACAGATCATACTGGCTGAAGAAAATGTAAGGGATGTGCCAATTTGAAACTTGCCACCATGATAACTTCCCCGAGGATGACAATATTGAGGGGTAGCTTAGCATGATTGTCCCAATGTCACTGAATTATGCACCAAACCAAGACCAGATATACGTGACGACCCACAAGAGGAAAATTATTACATACTGTTTGTGGATAGGTCATGTTGGAGAGACAATGAAGGAAATTTGAGAGCTGCATATGCAGTCTTCACAGTCTCAGGGGAAGTTAAAGACTCCTGGCTTCGACGGTTGCTCTATGCACAAGCGGCTGAACCAATAGCTTTTAGTAGAGCTTGCTGTACCTCTAAACAGCTGAGAGTGAAAATATTTGCAGATAGTCAGTATGGCTTTGGTGTTGTTCATGATTTCGGGCAGTAATGGTCACAAAGAGGATTTATGATATGATCTGGTTCCCTGATCTGCAATGAAAAATGATAGCTGGTTTTCTGTAGATTGCAGATCAGTGTTGCCAGGCAGCATACTATCCCCAAAGGCAAGGCATTTTCATGTACTGGCGCATATTGGGAGGGATGCCATGGTCAGGTTGTTTAGACAGTATTGGTATAACCCACAATTTAGTATTATGACTGAAGAATTGTGCCATAGATGTGTTGTGTGTCAACAGATGAATGTAGGAAGAAAACTCCAGTGGCATTGAGTCATATAGGAATATAATGAGGGCCATTAACTAAGATGCAAATGGACCTTATCAAAATTCCTGTGTCAAATGGGCTGAGATATTCCAAAGTGATTGTGCACATCTTCTTGTGTTGGGTGGAGGCCTACTCGACTAGAAGAAATGAATGTCTCACTGAAACAACGCTGTTGTTGAGTGAGTTGATACCTAGGTTTAGTTTCCTAACTTCGCTGGAGTGAGACAAAGGGGCTCATTTAAAAAATGAGGTTAAATAAATGTGTGTAGCGTTACAAGTGGAACGTGGATTACATTGCAGTTATTAGCCACAGTCTTCTTACATTGTGCAGTAGGTGAATGGAACATTGAAAGGCAGATTGGCCATAATGTGTAAATCAACATCTCTGAAGTGGCCAAACACTACAGTCAACACTGAGAAGAGAGCAAACTGTGGACTGCATGTACCATGATGCAAAGGAGCAAACCTTTCTGAGATGCAATGTAGTATCAGGCCACACTCTTTTCCCTTCTCAAACTGATATTTATGACCTCCTCTACCATTTATCCTACATTCCTAATGTTCCTCTTTGTAAAAATTAAATTCCGGCCCATTGATTAAACTTCATCCAGTGTGAGCCGGAGAGTACGGCCTGAGCTGGAGAGTACGGCTTGAGCCAGAGAATATGGCCTAAGCTGGGGATTCCGGTCCAACCACGGACATATAGATACGACTCATAAATTACCTCAGTGAGTACCAAAAGACTTAAAGTTAGACTTTTGTCTCAGATTAAGTTTGTGAATCGGAACCGGGGAATACAGTTTAAGAACCTAATGGCATGTGAATGTGGGATTAACAAATATTGGTATTGGCATCATGGGGAACTCAAGTGCATGTTGAGGAACCTTGGAGCACATACTTGGTTTCTGACACTCAAATGTGCTGAGTATGCGTGGCATAACCTGCTAAAATTCTTGCAGAAAGCAAATTCAAATATAAAAGACATTCATCTGAAAATGCCAGGAGAACTGTGCTCCCTAGACCCAGCACATTTTTTCAAATATTTTAATTACAGATTTCAAGCAATGATGCCCTTCGTCTTGAACAAAAGAAAACCTCGCCTTGGGGAGGTGACTGATTTCTTTTGGCTCTAAGATTACCAATCCAGAGGTGCTCACCATATTCGCATGCTGTTGTGGGTAAAAGAAGCCCGATTTGGAACAGACAGTGATGAGTCTGTGTTGTATATTATTGAGCAGTATGTAACTTGCTCTATCCCAAAGGGGAGTGGTGACAAAATATAAAGACAACAAGTTCTATAATTCCAATATCATAGCTGGATACAGAGCAAAAGGGACATTTTATACAAAATGTCGTTTTGGATTCCCACAACCTGTAATCTCAAAATGAAGAGTCAACAGTGTCTTGTCTGCAGTCAGACATACCCTTACAAGTAAATCACCAAAAAATACATACAACCTAAGAAGAACAGATGCCATCAAGTACATACGACTACAGCCATGTGATTCTGAAGATGTGGAATGCAAAGATGGATGTACAGTTGGTTGCAGACAACTCAATTGCTGTTGCTCAGTACATTACATCTTATATAACAAACTCGGAGAAAACTGAAATGAATGAGATGTGGGGGGGATTTCAGCAGAAAAGAGTCTTACAAAGAAACTGTACAGTTTTAGTTTGAAAATGATTTCTCACAGAGAGATAGGCTGTTATCAAGGCGTAGACCAGTGAAGCTCAGCTAGTTTGTTTTCTGATTCTAGTGGAGTTCTCTGGGTGAGTTTAGAGCTTTCTAATACTTGTAACAGAGTAGTGAATTATTTTCCTAAAATCCAATATCTTGCAGAATTTGAGCCACACGAACAGATATTCTGAAGAGTAATATGCATGATACGCAGTATACAAGAAGAAGTCCTCATCTGGAAAGGATGCCTCTCTATGAAATACTTCAACATTATACATTCAGAAATAATGTCAATGAAAACATAGAAAAAGGACACTTTGCTGTAGTTGGGTGTAACAAATGATTGGTCAGCCATAACAAAGGAACTTTAATCAACCATTGAAAGCTAAGTTGCCAAACTCCAGACAAAAGATAATGTTTCTATTTAGCCTAGTTTTAGTTGTTTAAGCTATGGCAAACTGAAAGCAATCTACTTGGAGAAGTTGACTGTTATGAAGACACATTGAATGCTGTGTTTCCAGTGTATCTTCAAATGTTGACAGATGAGATTGAACAAGAAGAACCAATTGCTGCTGAGATAGCAAGAGAAAGTTCTCAGAGCACTCAAAGTTCAGCACCTAGAAGTCAAAATCTTCTTGTACAGCCAATCATTCAAAATGAAGCAGCAATAGCTATGAATGAGGTAGAGAATGCAATGCAGCAAGTACAATGGGAAACTGTGGATGTTGGACATTAATTGAGCAATTGAATACAGATCAGAAATAAATTAATGAAGACATAAAAGGTAAAGTAGACCATTGATTTCAGCATGAGAACAAAAGTGTACATGTTCTACATTGTACACAAGTGGGGAAGCTAGAACTGGAATTAGTTTATTGATTAAAGTACTGGAACAGATTCCAATTTGTCATGTGTGGTTACTGCACAAACAGGCTTTGCTGCACAGAATATTAACACATTTGACGCTTATGACGAGCTCAGCTCATCATGAGGCACAGTGGAGCTGTGCTCATGATGATTCCCCTCCTGTACGGGCGTTCTAAAGGAGTGGGCGGAGTGGTGACGAGCCCAGCTCATCATGATCACAGCTCCACTGTGCAGCATGACGAGCTAGGCTCGTCACGAGCCTGGCTGTGCCGCGTAGGGCCACTCCCCCCCGCACCGCGGTGGAATTAGCCCCGTGTGGAAGGGGTTACTGCTGCCTGTTGAACCTGACAATAAATTAGAATACAAATAATTATCTGGTGATGATTGTCATGAAGTGGCAAAAGTAATAAAGAAATAAAGCTACTAATGATTGATTAAGTTAGCATGGTGTCTGGCTTAATGCTAGCTTTTATACATTTAAGAATGTAGGAAATATTCAAAACTGACTAGAGCATACTTTTTGGAGGAAAACACTTGATTGTCTTTGGAGACACTGCTACAACTAACTCCAGTTAAAGGACAACCAGTATTCAAGAAACTACTACATAATGAAACATGGAATTCCCTAGTAAGTATTAAAAAAGGAAACATTTGGGAAAACTTTGAATACATAGAGTTAATCCAAAATATGCGCCAAACATCAGATATGTATTATGGCGATATACGAAAAGGATACCTCACAAAAGAGGGAAAGACAGTATTATAAACCCGTCTCCTCACAAATGTGTTTCCAAGTGATATTTCATGAACAGAAGTAATGTATAATTTTAAGGGAGAAAAGTCCATTGTTTTTTTATGCCAACTCTTGAGGAGTGTAAGAAATTCAATGAACAATTATTGCAACTGGAAAAAGAAGAGATCATCAAAAATAGAGCAAATGAGACAAATAGAGCAAATGGAACATCAAGGAGTTACAGTGCTGCTAACAGAAGAACTGCAATCAAAATTGAATAGTTTAGATGAGTCTGTGTCTAAAACTCCAGGATTAGAAAAACAGTTACTTATCGGTAAAATTTGTTGTGTAATCTTACATCATAATTTAGATATTGAAGAAGGGCTAGTAAATGGTGCAGTGGTGAAGTTATGAAATGTATTTACTATCCAAACAAAAATTATGTGGAATACTTAGCCATAGCATTTGATGATGTTGGTGAAGTTAAGCAGATTGGTAGATGCGTTGTGAGTTTCCTACTCATGAAAGACTTGCATATACAGTGAAAGTGATTCCTAGTGTCTTTAGCGTATGCAGTAACCATCCACTAATCGCAAGATTTAAGTGTAGATACAGCTCGTGTTAATATTGGTAGTAGTGTTTTCAAAGAAATAATGTCATATGTAGCTTTGTCTTGAATTAGAACATTGTCTGGTTTATTTCTGATTGACTTTTATGAGAAGAAAGTCAGTGCTGATGTGAACTGTGTGAGGGACTGTGTAAGGGAATATAATCGGTTAAGATATCTATATGCTCCTCATTTAGGCCAGTATTCTGTGTTTGGAAAACTGATAAGGTGTCCAAAGTGGAAAATATTAGAGCAGGCTATCAGAGATGAACAGAAAGATGTACAAAAAGAAAATCACCCTTGTTCTTTTTTTTAATTCATTTTTTATTACCAGGAGCAGTAAGCACAATAAGCACAGCAACCAAACATCAAGCTCGTAACAACATACAATACATATGCAGGGGAAAAAAAGGAAGAAAGTTTGTTCTTCTTTTCCTTTTACTAGAAAAAAAAGCACTATGCATTAGGTAAATAGATGAACATATGAGGGTGACAAAAAGAAATTAAATGATGAAATGTAGCAATGCACCAACATTCAAGAGCTATAATTTGGTTTAATTTAGCAAAGGTTCCCAGATTTGAAAAAACTTCTTTCTGTATCGAATACCTATGCTCTTAGCAATAGCCATCTCTCTCTCAATAATCTCCCTTAAAATTGCCCACCATTAAAAAACTTTAGGCGGAATTTTAGATATCCAGGCGTGGGCAATGCAAAGTCGTTCCTTTACAAGCATGATCGATATTAGAGGTCTTGATCCTGGGATTACGTCTGCCAAGCATAATCTCTTTCTCTGCTAAGTATAAATTAATTTTTAGACGATCAGCAATAATGCCCTGTACATCTTTCCAGAAAGCCGCCAAGTCTGGACGAGTCACAAACATGTGCACACCATTAGCAGCTATCATTCCGCATTTTTCACATTTACATTTATCATTCGTATTGATATTGCTAGGATCTATCCATTTGACTACACATTCTGGTATATAATAGAGCATAAACACTGTTTTAAACTGTTGCAGCTTGAGATTGATAGAATGAACCGCACTGCCTAAGCTCTCTAGTGACTCTTCTATATCTAGCTAAAGAGCACATAAAAATCACTATTATAGAGACTCATCTGGCGCCTTGGGGCGAATTTTTATTTTTTTCTTTGCTACTTAATAACGTGGAATCCTGGAAGGGGGCCTTAGTCTATAGACCTCCCATCACGAAAACGAACTTCGCCACCCAAATGTTAGACATTCTCACACCACACGTCCTTGCATGTAAAAATTTCCTATTATTAGGAGACATAAACTACCATTTAGAATGTCAAACGGATCACCATACTGCTGAACTGTGCAACAGTATACATGCACTAGACCTGAGAATACTAGAGACAGGCCCGACGCACATTGCAGGACACTGCCTCGATATTGTCTGCTCCAACTCGCAACAACTATCCATCAATGATCTCACCCCTGTATTATGGACCGATCACTCACTTATAAAATTCTCTATTAAGCTAAATTTACAGAACCCCAGACCCCCTAAACAATCGAGTCTGTCCAGATCATGGTCAAAAATACAAACTGATACTTTCCAGAGGCATTTTATTCCTCCCCCTGCCTCCCAATCGGCGACTCAGATGGCAGTAGACTTAGACAAAGCCATTGTAAAAACTCTCGACACAATAGCCCCCAAACGCCCTACCAAACGCCCCATAAAAAGCAGTCCCTGGTTCACCCCTGAACTGAAGAGATTAAAAGTCGCCACAAGAGCTCTAGAAAGACGCTGGAGAAAAACTAAAGACACAGACGACAAAGCCAAATATAAAACTTCCCATCATGAATATATGGCGCATATTGCAACAGCAAAAAAAAACTATCTTGCCGACAAAATAGATCAAGCAGGGAGCTGTCAAAAAACACTATATAAAATAGTGAAAGACTTTACGAATCCCTTACCTTGCCAAGCAAATGCACTGGAATCCCAGGAATGGGCAAACCAGCTATCAGTGTATTTCAAGGATAAAATAAATAATATATATATGACCTTCCCTAATCCCCCCCCCAACACTGATGTTCCACATCCCCTGCACCCTTCAAATATGGAGAACACCACACACACCATGCAACTATTAGAATTCAGCCCCTTTACCACAGATATGGTAATAAAGAACCTAGGGAAGATTAAATCAGGATCCCCAAACGACTCAGCATCCTCACAAATTCTAGCCAAAATAGGACCAGCTATAGCAACTGAACTTACCAATATCTTTAATACGTCCCTTGCACAAAGCACTTTCCCAAGCAGCTGGAAGGAAGCAACAATCAGGCCTATCATCAAAAAAACCAATGCTGACCACACAACTCCTTCAAATTATCGCCCAATAGCCCTCCTCCCCCTGTTTGGCAAAATGATGGAGGCTACTATAAATTCCCAACTAATGAAACACCTAGAAGACAACAAGATATTAGACGCCACCCAATCAGGCTTTAGAGCCCACCACAGTACGGAAACGGCTCTACTCGAAATAGTGGATAATATCCGCCTTGCCATTGATTCAAAGAAATCAGCAATCCTGATTCTGTTGGATCTCTCTGCAGCGTTCGACACCATCTCCCACACAGTACTAATAAAGAGACTGGTGGGGGTTGGTGTCGGGGGCAAGGCGCTGGGCTGGCTGCAAAGCTACCTGACAGACAGGAAATCCAGAGTCAAAACCGGTCCCTTCCTGTCTGAAACCACTGATAACAATATCGGCGTCCCCCAGGGCTCAATTTTGAGCCCAACGTTGTTTAACGTTTATATGTCCCCCCTGGCCAAAATAATCAGAGATCATGGCTTCCAAACAGTCTCATACGCTGACGACACACAGATCCTGGTCACCATGGGTCCTGATCCAGGCGACACCAAAATCAGATTTCAATCCTGCATGGTGGCCATCAAAAAATGGATGACTGAGAACTTTTTGATGCTTAATGCAGAAAAGTCCGAAATTATGCTGTTCGGAAAGGCACATCAAATATGGGAACAGGACTGGTGGCCCATTGAACTTGGTCAATGCCCCCCACCCAAAAACACAGTCCGAAATCTAGGAATTTTAATGGATGACCAACTTACAATGCAACCACACGTTAACAAAGTGGTACACACCTGTATAGGCCTTATGAAAAGCCTTAGAAAAATATTCAAATGGCTTCCTTTAACCAGCAGAAGACCACTAATCCAAAGCTTAATAACCAGCCGGCTGGATTATGGCAATGCATTGTTTGCAGACATAAATGCCTCTAACATAGCCAAACTACAGACCATCCAGAACAGTGCAGCCAGGCTAGCATTGGGTCTCCCACCAAGAACCCCGTCTGCCCCCTGTCTGAATCAATTGCACTGGCTACCAGTCAACAGACGCATAAAATTCAAGGTCTGCTGCTTAGTCCACAAATCCTTAAACGGACATGGACCAGCATACATCAGAGACAAACTGCACCGATACAGCCCAATGAGAAATCTTCGCTCCTCCAACCAACTACTGCTAAAGACGCCTAGAGTCCGCACAGTGAGGAACGGGGACAGATGCTTCTCAAAAATCGGTCCCTCTTTCTGGAACTCACTTCCCTTAGATCTGAGAGCAGAACCCAACCTGATCATTTTTCGTAAGAACCTAAAAACTCTGCTCTTCAAACCTTAGTCATCCACTTCCCATACATACTGGTTCTGTTTTGTCTTTATCCATCTGTCAGCGCTACGAGACCTAACGGGTGAACTATGCGCGATACAAAAACAAATACAAATACAAATACAAATATATCGGCCGAGATAACATCTTGGCCCAGTAGCTCAGCCCATTTTAATGCTATCTTTAGATTGTCATTCTCCCAAGATTGGGAGAATAATTGATAAGCCTCAATGATAATCATTGTTGACTCTAAATGAATATACTGCAATGCATCTAATCCCGTAGGTTGTTTTATACCTCTATGTCCCAATAGACAGTCTTCTTATCTGTAAGTATTATAAAACATGTTTTTAGGGATGCCAAATGTAGTCTGCAGATCTAAGAATGTGCGAAACCCAGCAGCGTTATACAGATGACTAAGCTGCCTAATACCAAATCTATCCTAGGATTTAGCTAGCCTATCATGGAAGATATCAGGGAACAAAGAGTTTCACCATAATGGCATGTTAAGATGTATCAGAGGCAAAGAGCAGTTATCTGTGATTTTGCACCAGATATAGACTATATCCTTAAGAGTCTTGAATCGCACTCTTTTAACCCATTCGCTGCTCATGACGAGCTCAGCTCGTCATGCAGTACACTGGTTGTGTGCTCATGACGAGCTGAGCTCGTCATGAACAATGGGGATCCTGGAGTTACAGCACTGCAGGGGAATTCCCTTAGCACTGCTGTGGTTAAAGTAATTTGGATCAATTATTCAATACAAGAACATGGTACTATCGTTGCCGATGGCAAGGTTGTAGCAGGATTTCACAAGATAGGAAGAATCGTCGACGTTAGGGCCATAAAAGGAGGCACATATTATATCTATATTATTCAATACCATTTTTACTACTATCCATCTTCCAGAGGTATCTGTTTGAACTCCCCTTATCACGCAGGAAATACCATGTTTAACTAGTATAGCCACACCTCTATTATGTCCTGTCTGTTGTGATACCTGAAAATGTTTTATCCATTTGGTCCTAGAAAATACCAAACGACTTTCAATTAGGCTTAAGTGCATCACCTTACATTTTGGGGGGTGATTTTAATGTGTTATTGGATCGCATTAAAGACAGGTCAAATCTGAGTAAGTACATAGGTGCACCAAAAATACGGCGTGCATTGCGAAATATGATCCATGACCTAGACCTGGAGGATGTGTGGAGAGCTAAGCAGGGTATACACCAGGGGTTCACATTCTACAGTAAGAAGTCCAAACACGCTTGTAGGATAGACTATGTCTTTATAGATAGACATTCCATAATAGATATCAAGAAGATAGTGGTCAAGCCTAGCCTCTTGTCGGATCATGCTCCTCTACAGTTTGTATATCAGAAAAGTAAATTGTAGACGCAGTCCAGATGGACGTTAAAGAGGGCCATGCTTTTAAACCCGGATATAATCGGCTCTATTCAGGCTTTCACTTTAGAATTCTTTTTATTTAAGATGGGGTCCACAACCTTAGATTATATCTGGGATGCCTATAAGGCTGGGTTAAGAGGAAGGCTCCACTGTATTATATGCGCTAAGAACAGATTGGAAGCAGGGATACTGAAGGAAATTGAGGACAGAATTGGACAGCTGGAACTTGAGAGGATCAATGCACATAACACAGAACAGGAAAGATTCCTCCAGATTGAACAGCAATTAGATTTAGCAAGACAAACATACAGAGGGAAATTTGATGCGAAATGTAAAGCCCAATGGGACTCTAGTAGGATGTATAACTTTGAATATGGAAAGAAGGCCTTGCTGGCTTGGAAATCAAGAACCGACTGATCTAGGAATGATATCAAAAAAATAATAATAAATAGCAATGGGGAAACATCAAGCAATATAGAAGATATGCAATGATGCCTCCTATCGTTATTTTCTGATCTGTATAGAGCGGACTTTAATCTGCCCTCTGAAGCTATACGTACATGGTTGGAAAGTAATAATCTGCCAAAACTGTCTGAGGAGGGTATGAATAGCCTGGATGAACCTATCACCGAAGAAGAGATAGCTGTACAGATAAGGAAATAAAAAAATAAAAAAACAGCTGGCAAAGATGCACTCCCAAGTGAAGTGTATAAACATCTGATAGATGAAATGTGCCCTGTATTGGGAACTATTTTTAATTCTGTGTATTTACCTACAGGTAGAGTCCCCAATTCATGGAAGGAAGCCATTATTGTTTTGATCTCGAAGCCCGGAAAAGACCCTTTAAAGGCTGATTCATATCGGCCAATCTCCCTGCTAAATGCAGATTACAAAATCTTTATGGGCATTTTGGCGGAGAGATTGGCTAAATTGACACCTAAATTGATACACGCAGATCAGAAGGGGTTCGTGGCTGGGAGACATATCGAAGACCAAATACACCTCTTATTGGGGATCATAGACTTATCGGTAGAAAAAATGGAACCCTTGGCCGTGGTAGCTCTGGACGCGGCCAAGGCATTCGATAAAGTCTGCTGGAAATACCTGTGGGAAGTGCTAGAGATTAAGGGGTTTGGCCCAGTATTTATTCATACTTTAAAAAATTGCTATAAGGGTGCCTCTGCACGGATTCTCCTAAATGGTACATTAACATCGACCTTTAACATACAGCAGGGAAAAAGACAGGGGTGCCCTATCTCTCCATTATTGTTCAATATATATATTGAACCTTTTGCCCAAGCAATTAGGCTTGATACTACTATAATTCCTTTTCAGTCAGGTCTGTATAGCTCTAAGTTGGCCCTATATGCAGATGACCTGATTATATACACAAGAGACCCAGGTACAGCTATCCCTCGCATAGAGGAGCTGTCAGCAGAATTTGGGTCTATATCAGGTTATGAGGCGATTAAATCTAAGACGGAGGTCATGTGTTGGAACGTAGATCAATGGTATGGCACTGAGAGTTTGGAGTTTAGATATTTGGGAATAAATTTCGTGAGGGAATTGGATCGAATACCTAAGTTAAATTTGGATAAAATAACTAGGGAAATGGACCGTTTGTTTGGCAGATGGAAAAATCTCCCATTGACCATCTATGGGAAGGTGAATTTAGTGAAAATGGTCATCCTCCCCAAGTTCACCTATCTGTTTTCAACAATACCGCTAGCATTTCCAAAGAAAGACATAAATAAAATACAGAGTAAAATAGGAAGTTTTGTGTGGGGGGACAAAGGGGCGCGCCTGACCTGGAAGAAAGAAGGTTGTCAAAAGGTGGGTTAGCTCTTCCCGATATCAGTTTTTACGTAGTGGCATTCCAGTTTAAAAGCTTACGTAGGCTACTTACCAAATCAGAGGATTCATCATGGGGTAGATTGCTGGGAGAATTGGTGAGAGTGGAAGGGGGAAATGAGGCATTTATGTATAAATTTGGATCTCCGAGATTCTTCAAGCGGGTTCGGTTAAAGGTATTAAAAACAGCCCTAGAGACATGGTATAGGGTAAGGGTAAGCAGTGGGGTTGGGTATTATTCAGATTCAGCTCTACTGTGGGATTCACCCGGGACCCCGGATTGTCTAAAAGATGCCTTGGCAATACCAATAAAAAGGGCAGGGATTACGATCTGGAAAGAGTTAATGGATGAGAAAGGAATACACCCATGGGAGTACTTGAGGGTAAAGGTGGGGACAGATTTATCAAGATTTAAAACTCTTCAATTGGTCTCATGGCATACAGCAGAACGTGAGGAGATAAGAAGTAATGAGGAATTGGAAAGGTTAAGTTAATCCACCATTCCTTTTTTTTTTATTGAACCAGCATTCAGCAGAGGGTAATACAAATTACAAACTTAATGTGATACATCGATTGTTTACATTTAAATTCAGAAGAAAAAAAAAACAAAAAAAAAACAACACATTTCAGAAATAACATATGAGGGCAGAAAAATTTCCATTAACCAATTCCACTGGGACAAAGCTCTTCTTTCCATAGTGATATAGGGTACCACAATTCTTTACCAAGTAATTTTGCTTTAATTCCTCTAGTTGCATATATTGCAGGTTCAAAAGAATAAACTGCAAGAAGTCGAGCTAGCCACATTTGAAAGGTAGGAGGAAGAGTATCCTTCCAGCGCGCGGACAAAATTAGTCTCAATACAGCTGTACCTATAAATAACAGTCTTTGTTCAGATTTATTTAGCTTTAGCGAGCTATCATATCCCAACACAAATACGGTATCAGACTCTGGAAGTTTGCAATGGAAGACTTTCTCCCAAAATGTAGCAATCATGTTTTTTAATATACGTAGCTCGGGGCAGCTACTGAAGAGGTGAATTAAAGTCGCTGGGCCTTGTGAACAGCGTGGGCAATGATAATTTTCCCCTTTCCCCCTTGCAAAAAGTTTAGCAGGGGTAAAATATAAATCATAAATAGTTTTGTATAGTTGTGCCTGTAAATTACTAGCCATAAATAATTTGCTACTCATTTCCAATGATTTATCTATATCAACGTCGGGATTATTTAATTTTACCATCCATTTAGTTTCTGTTTTCTCGAGATCATCGTTGACATTAGTTAATAAAATATTGTATAATGTTCCAATCTTAGTTTTTGCAAGATGACTTGCTTCTAATAGATCGTTCTTCTGAAGATTAATAACATCTTTTTTAGCTTTTAGTTTTGCCTGTAATTGTGCAAATTTAAGAAAATCACCTTCTGGGAGACCAAATCTTAGTTTAACATCATGAAATGTAGTTTGTGGCCCATTTATCCACACTTCATTAATTGTTTTTATGCCTAGACTATACCATTTCTTAGCTGTATGTTCAAAGTCAAGGTCAGATGTAATGGTAGAATGGAAAATGGGTGTATATCGGTTGAATTTGCCAATCTGTGTATGTTTAAGTATCTTATTCCAGATCAGCCAGGCACTTTTAATAATTTCACTCTTAGTTCGATTATAATAGGCTTTTTCAGTTTTTCTTAATAACAAGCCTTTCGCATCTTGCCCTAGCATTAATTCATAGATTGTTGGTATATTGATGTTAGAAGTGTCAGAGGCTAAGGGTGTTCCTAGAATCATGGGTTTTAGATGTTTTAAAAAGGCTGCCCAATAATATAGAATTAAATTTGGAGCAGTAAGCCCACCTCTGTTAAGAGGAGTGGATAGATAGAGTAAAGATCGTCTGATCTTCCCATTTTGCCAGATAGATTTGGAAGTAAGCTTATTAATTAAATTAATTATGTTAGGATATATAAATAAAGGAATGGAGCGAAAGAGAAACAAACATTTCGGTAATATATTCATCTTTAAATAGTTCACTCTGCCTATGATGGAAAGATGCAAACCGTTTACCCTATCCAAGTCTGTCTTAATTTTATCTATTAATGGATCAAAATTATTTTTGACTAATATCTTTATGTCAGCAGATAATATCACTCCCAGATATGTCGCGTTATTTGCTCTTCTCGAATCTGAGCAGATAGTATTGTCTGTGCACAGCACAATGGTCTTTCCCCTATTCAAAGAATAACCTGAATATTTACCGTATTGTAATGCGAGTAATTCAATTTCGCGTATAGCTTCGATCGGGTGGGATGTTAATACCGCGATGTCATCAGCATATGCTAAAACTTTGGTCTCATGGTGATTATATACTATTGGCCTAATATTGTTACTTTCTAATAGTTTTAAAATAAGAGGATTAATATAAAGGGCGAAAAGTAAAGGAGAACAGGGACATCCTTGCCTTGTGCCTCTTGTTATATTAATAAAATCTGATTCCAATCCTGAAATTAAGACTTTTGCTTTGGGTTGGTGGTACATAGATTTTATAGATTTAAGAAATTTTTGGCCGAAATTAAGACGTGTCATGGCAGCCCACAGAAAATTCCATGAGACACGGTCGAAGGCTTTCTCAGCGTCAAGCAGGATCATAGACATCTGATCCCCCGTGACCGACATGGCATCGAACAGAGCGATGGTGCGGCGAATATGATCCGGTGTCCCCTTACCTGGAACGAAACCATGCTGCCACAGAGAGACCAGATGCCCAATGACCCTGCTGAGTCTGAGAGCCATCACTTTGGCATATAATTTGGAGTCCGAATTTATCAGTGAAATGGGACGGTACGATGTTAGCTGTTCGGGCGATTTTCCCTTCTTGGGAAATACTATAATACTAGCCTCATCCCAAGAAGGTGGGGGAATGCCATTGTACTGTACACCCAAAAATAAATCTAGTAGTAAAGGACTTAGTAGGGGGCTAAGAATCTTATAGATCTCAATTGGCACTTTATCAGGGCCCGCAGCTTTACCCGAGGATAAAAGTAATAAAGCTTCTCTAACTTCATCAATAGTAATCTCAGCTTCAAGTATTTCTCTCATCTCATCATCCAGTAGGTTAGTAGTTGCCGTGTTGTTGAGGAAGCCTGCCAAAAACATATCTATTTCTTGTTCGGAATTAGTCCCTTCTTCAGAATATAATTTTTGATAGTACTGTTGAAACTGGGCAATAATATCTGTAGACTGAACATAAGTATGTCCACCTTCTACAATAGAAGTAATATTATTATGCACTTTTTTTTGACGTGTGCGCAAGGCCAATTGTTTACCAATTTTTTCACCTGTTTCGTAAACCTTCTTCCTATAAGCTCTATAAGTTTGGGCGGCCTTTTGACTCAATACAGAGTTAAGTTCAGTTTTCAGGATCGCCACCTGGAGCCATTGATTATGAGATTCTTTATTCTCTTCTATTAGACGCGTATGTTCTATTTCAGCTTTGGTTAAATCATTTAGCTTTGTTTCGTATAGTTTTCTAGCTTTAAGGCATGCTGCATGTTGGAAGCTAGAGATCTCACCTCTTAAAGCAGATTTATATGAATCCCAAATTATATTTCTGGAGGTACTAAACCGATTAATGTTGAAAAATTCCTCGGTCCAATTTTTAATATGCAAGATGAATTCAGAGTTGGTTAATAACTTCCGGTCAAATGACCAGGACCTAGATTGAGTAGTAAGAGGATTAAATGTAATTACACAGATTAAGGCATTATGATCTGAAATTGTTCTTGGCATTTTTTTTATAATTGATAGTGGGATAAGATCAGTGGTAACAAAAATATAATCAATACGGACCTGTTTTTGATGAGGATGAGAGAAATAGGTAAACCCTTGATCTTTTGAAATGTTATGTATCCACAAGTCTGTTAGCCCCAGATTGTTGATAAGTCTATTGAGAGTTTTATAAACTTTAGGTTTGCGTCCTTGGTATTTTGTTTTGGGGGGGATATTAGACAGTGGTGGTATTAATGAAATGTTAGATTCTCCACAGAGAATTAATGGGCCCTGCCACATAGGCAGCTCAATTTCAAGTTCTTCAAAAATTGTGGGATCATCTAAATTTGAGCCATAAACTGTACAGATGTTTATACCGCAAGCCAGTTTAGCAATAGCCCATCTGCCATGGGGGTCTGATAGATTTCGTACACTTAGCCCCAAATTTTTTTTCCCAAGATTTGCCACCCCCTAATATTTGAAGTCAGTGTGGAGACCGCCAATAAATTATACCCATTAATATTCAACCATGATTTTTTATCCCAAGGCAGATGCGTTTCTTGCAGACAAAGTATGTCTACTGGAGCCAGTTTAAGAAATTTGGTCATTTGTCTTAACTTATCTCCAGTTAATAAACCTCCGACATTCCAAGTCTGAACTTTTAACCTACCCATTATTAAAAGAAAAAAATTGTCTCAGTGCCTCAAGCAAATAAATTTCCAACTCAACTAGTATGCTATTTAAACTCTTTTTACAAATATCCTCTGCAAAAATAACTGGTTCATTTTTTTTATTATATGTTTTCACCCCCCAAAGTGACCCACCCTTGCTTTTACCCACACTTAACCGCCCACCCCCCTCCCTCTTAAGCCCCCCCCAATTTAGTGGGCAACCAGACTCGACCAGAGTCTGAGTGATGTGATAGCAGCATCGTGTATGAGCAACCGCTTCGAAACAAACTTTATATAGGAAGGAAAAAAAAATAGAAAAATAGAAAAGAGATAAAGAGGAGAAAAAACTAAAAGAGAGAGAAAAAAAAAAGAAATGTTGAAAAGGGAAATGTCAGGAAAAGAAAGGAGAAAACCGTTTAGTCTATATCAATACAATACAATACAATATGTAAAACTTGAGATATAGCTTAGAATACTCCCATATTAATAATGATACATATAATGCGTGTCGCTTAAAGATAGATGGGAGCATGAAACAATTAATGCAGTAATTCATTAAACCAAAGAGTTTTTCCCGTTTCATTCACAGTCCAATAAACAAATTATGGCATCTGATATAAGTACGCTTTTGCTTTGATCTCTGACACAAAAAACTTTGTAAGACCACCATATACAATTTTTAGCTTTGCAGGATTATTAAGGTATGCTTGTGCGCCTTTGTCCTGAAATGGTTTAATCAGAGATCTTAGTTGCCAGCGTCTTTCCACCGTAACATGACAGAAGTCCGGTCTTGTGAAATATGCAAAATCATTATATTGAACCTTGTGATCAGGCCTAGCCTTTTCAGCTACAATCTGTCTCACTAGGAAGTTACCAAAATAAACCAATATGGCTCTAGGGTATATGCTGGGTTTTGTCGGAATATTAAAAGGCATCCGATGAGCTCGTTGAACCTCTACATTCAAATTCCAGTCTTTCAGTGCAGGGATAGAATCTTCTAGTAATTTAGCCACAAATGCTCTAGTATCCCCCCCTTCAAGTTTCTCTGGGACACCTAGAATGCGGAGATTATTCCGTCGTTGCCGGTTTTCGAATTCCTCAAGTTTCCATTTTATATCAACTAATTCAGCATCTTGAAGCTTGACACGTTCAGCGTTCAACATAGTTTCTTTTTCATTAGACATAACCCTGGCTTCCATCTCGGTAACTCTTTCACCTATTAGATTACAGGATTTAGATAATTTTCGGATTACTCCTTGCATTTTCCGAAGTGCAGCTCTTGATTTTTTACTGTCTTGTGCAGCCTCTTCTCTATGAGCCGCTATGGCTTGTAAAATAATCTCTACAGCTGGCTGTGAAATCTCTGGATTTACTGGGGGATTAGATGCTGTAGCTGTTTGCTGAGAAAAATCAGGAGCTGTCTGTACATCCTTGGTGTTTTTCCCCTGTATTCTGGTGAGAGTTTTTGATTTGGCTCTAACCGTATTAACATTAGTATCCTGCTCTTCTGAGCTCTCATCATATGAGCTAATCTGAAGTTCAGAATCCTCTAGACCCTCATAAGAGTCAGTGTCGTCTGACCATTCCGCCAATGTATTTGGACCATTTTCATCAGAGAATGAATAAAATTCACAGGACTCCTTTTCCTTCTCTTCAGAAGCCTGACTCTTCGATATATCGTTCCCTGTTGTCTTTTTAGTCATTGTTTGGGTCAATACATGACTTTCCTCTACCAATTCTACCAGTTCTAAACCCCCAGAGACAACTGGTTGAGGTATCAGGGGAATATCTATATTTAAATGCTCTGTTAGAGGTTCACTAGGGGTCGCTTGGCTATTTTGAGCTGTGTCACACAGTGAAGTTGTGTCTAGCTGACTCCCTAAAATATTCCCCCCTATTCCAGAAAAAGACATGCTTTGTCGTGTGGGCGCTAAGTCATGATTTGTACCAAACGGGGCCTCAGAAACACTTGACGCAGGGGTCTGTTCATTGATGTTAATGTTACTTACAGTTTCGTAGCTTACAGCAGGGGGCTGCGGTTCCGGTGTGTTACATGTCTCCGTAGTTGGTTGTCCTGATTCAGCGTCTACATTGAGAGCAGGGGGTAGAGGGAGGGTCTCATTCATTGACGCAGGTTTGCTGGATCCGCTGAGGAGTCCTTTTTTTAGGAATAGGTCGAGAACTGTATCCCCTGTTGAATTTAATTTCCTGCGGGCAGCATGGAGTTCCTGTCTTGCTGTGGAGTCTAATAATGCCTGTTGGCTTCTAGTCTTGGTCTTAGTTTTTTCCACATTAGATAATGAGCGTGATCTTCTATCGGGCTCTTCTAGCTGTTCATGCTGCTCATGTTGTTGTCGTTTAGCTTCTTTGCGCAGAATTCTAGCAGCTTTAGCTACCCTTGCTCTCGTTGCTGCAGCTGACGCTGAAGTTTTAGCTGGCATTGTTTTAACTGAGGGTAAATAATTTTGCTTTGCCGTCTGTGGTTTAAAACAATGCACCGGAGAAAGCCCAACAAGTTTTCCTTGCTCACTTTCACTTTCACCTTCACTGCGTGTAGCAAAGCTTGTTACGGGGCTTAATAGAAGTTCACAGCCCGGGCTGATACTTTGTTGCTGCGCTGTTGACAAGCTTGCTCCGAGAGCGAGAGCCCCGCCCTGCAGCTCCGCGCTCGAGGAGCAGACGGCAGCTGTGAGAGCTGTGAGAGGGAGAGCCAGAAGGAGCGATCGCGGCACTGCAAGGAAGCCAGGTGAAGCTTCCGGCTCAACAGGAGATATATGCCGCTCGAAATCTCCGTATACTTCAAAGGTGAGCATGGGTAGCGGAAAGTAGCAAAAAGTCTAGATTCCTTTTCTGTATGCCGAGCGCTGAGCGTGGTTAAACACGATCCATTAACCAGCAGTAGTTTCCTTCCGTGTGTCGGTCTCAAAAAGCGGAGTTATGCGGAGCGAAGCGGAGCTCCCACACTGTGCTGCTAACCCGGTCTAAGGACAGACCGCCATCTTGCCTGCATCGCTAATCCACCATTCCAATTAAAAAATAAATCTCGGTATGGTATCACCTTCTACTTAACTTCAGAAAAAAACTGAAAACTTGGTTGTTTCAAGCCTAAACTTCCCCTTCTCCGACAGAGAGTCCTGTAACAATAGCGCCGAGACACCCTCGGGTATTTGCGCGCTCTAAAAATCGATATAATAAATAAAATAAAATAAAATAAGGCTGAAGATAATCGGATACCCCGGCAGAGGGTGTTTGGAATAATTCCTCCATGGCATTGCAGGCTGTGGGGAATGCTCGAACCATCTTTGAAGACATTGTACAAATATATAAAGAAGAAAAAAAGAAAAAGAATCATTTCTTCGTGGTCAATAGGCTTTACTATACCCCTTATAAAATCGCAAAATTTGCCCCCTCACCGACACCAAAATGCTTGAGATGTCAGGTGCTGTTGGCAAACGTCCTACAAAAGAAGCCTAAGAATATAATTTAAAATCCGGTAGTTTGAGTCCACCCTTGCTATAGGGAAGTTTTAAGTACTGTACAGCATGTCTTGGCTGTTTATTAAAAAAATAATTTGGAACTCTCAAAGATACTTCCCTAATAAATAAAGAAATTTAGGCAAAACAATACTTTTTGTAATATTGCAGCAATTTATGCCAGTCCCTCATTTTAGAAACGATTAGTAAGGTATCTTAGTTCAATTTTATAACCTGCCGCACATCTAAAGTAATCTGCACGTCTAAATAAGTGATATGTATATGGAGAGCAAGTTGGAAAAGTGCTCGCCCAACAACTCTCTGAAAAACTGGCAGAGCGAATAATAAAGGGCAAAAGAGGTGCTGGTAGGTTGCTCTACACACAACCCAAAGAGACAGCGGAACAATTCTAAGGTTTTTATCATACTTTATATAGTAATCCCAATAAGTTTGATGAAAACAGCTCAATGAGGAAATGGAAGGCTATCACTTTGATAATAAATTTGAAGTAAACTGTTATGCAGATGTAGTGTTAAATGGACTGTATAATTTGCCTCATTTTACAAATTCTATTAAAGAAAAAGTAGATAAAATAATGTTTTGACAACTACGTAGTTTTCTTGAAGAATTAAGAAGTACCAGATATTAGGCTGTACTGTATGGCCTTTCAATGGAAGAACCACTGTACGCTGGTGGGAGAACCTGAGAGCACTACATTTATAAATATGGAGCCCAATTTTTTTTTAAAGTAAGACTAAAAGTGCTGAAAGCAGCTTTAAGTCTCTGGCTGGCAGTGGGACACCGGCATGCCTAAAGGAGGTGAAATAAAATGGGCAACTTAACATCAGAAGGCGCTCTGGCCCCATGGGAAGTTTTGACCATTAAGACGGCAGCAGGTTCTTAAGGTTCAAATACCTATAGCTTATTTCATGGGTTACGACTGTAAGAGATGAAGTTGGCAGTAACTGGGATTTCGAAACCTTAATACAGGACCTATCCCAGAAACCTAAAGAAGTAGCAATATGGTATCCACATTTTTTGAAGGCAGAGGAGGAGAAAATGCAAGATCCATCTGAGGTCTCGACAGGGGTGTTGCAGGAGGGTAGTATGAATGCTTTGTGGATTGAGTCAGTTAAACTCCTATATGCCATTGTTACTCCAGCCAATCTTAAACCTCACCATTTCTTTGTCATTCATAGGCTTTATTGGACACCACATAAATTATTGAAATTTGTGCAACAGCCGGTGTCAAGATTTAATAGGTGCAACTACCCCAAGGCAAACAACCTACATGTCTTTTTTACATGTCCAGTATTAAAGGATTTCTGGAGCTCTGTGGACAACAATATAAAGGACATTCTAGGAGAACAGAAACTTTGGTACTCTTAGGAGTGGGCTATGTATCCCAACAGGCCCTAACTTTTAAACTGCGGGGCTTACTGTTTTATTTAATTCTTCTGGCTAGGAGGGAAATTTGTAAATATTGGTTAGACCCTCAACCGCCCAATGTAATAACTTATTTGAATGTGGTTAAATGGACATGTAGATTACACATTAAAATGAACAAAAGTATCTCGGCTGAGGTGTGGGAGCCTTTTCTGAATTGGTTGGATTGAAAGTTCATTATCAGTAACAAATTCGGAAAACTAGTCCAATGATTACATCAAGCCATGGATTGGGGTGGTAAGGAGGCTATGTTGCTCCAACCCTTGTTCTTTTAAGAAGGACAGATGGGTGCCGTGGAAGGTGCGTATGTAACTGCTCGGACCATAGAAGGATCGAGGCTGTTGTTTTTTTCCAAACCGGCGAAGATTGCTGTAACAATGGTGTAAAGAGGAAAAAAAGAAAAAAAAAGAAATGACAGAAGTATTACACATTCTACTACTGGAATAAGAAAACGTACAGATGACTGAACTGGATCAGTAGTGTTTTCTCAAAATCTTCAGCAGGACACTCAAGTATTTTTGAAGGTAATGCTAGGACTATGAAAGGATGAAGATGTGAATATCAAAGAATTATTTGGTTTAACTTATAAATGGAACCAAGATGAAGATTGTGAATTCACACCCAGCACGAAAATCTATTCAGAACAATTCATCTACTTGATATTACCAGATTGTAAAGCTGTGCCCTTTAAACATTTAACTAAAAACTTCCAAAATATGATGTGTTCGAATGGCAGATCAGAACTTAAGTCAATATTGCTTCTACAAAGGTATGGAAAATATGTCATAGTCATGCTGCAATGATGCAGAGAGGATGGTACTAAATTAGGGACTGAAATTACAAACTGAGTAGCTGGACAAACTTCCATTTCAAAAAGATCATTCACAGATTTAGCAATCATGTGTCATGAAGGAGGCAATATAACCTCTGGACACTACAAAAAATATTTAAGATGTCAAACAGGATGGACAGAGTGCAATGATATACAAATGACATGCAAGACAAGACTACCTAAAACGTTGCCAAAGTCATATCTGCTATTTCTAGAACTGAAGTACTAAGGAGAATTTAGGTTAACAAAATGTGGTATTGAGTTGACATATATATGGATTATGTGTTTCTGAGACATTATTTGGCCTGTTAGGGGTATTGTCTAGAGCAAGCGGCAAGAAATTAAAGACTCTTTTCAACTGCGGAAAATAAATTTCTAAAACATTTGAGAACTACATTCTGTCACTACAGATAAAAACTAAATGAAGTTACCATTATATCAATAGCCTTAAGTTGCATCCAAGAAGACTCTTAACCAATAAACAAAAGCCCCGTTTGTCTCTGCAACTGCAACTGGTACTTAGTAATGTGTGTTATGTTTTTCATACATGGACCAAAAACATTTTAGGCATCATTTGGCCTAACAAGGATGCTGTATACAAAAGCATATCGAAAAATAAGACTGCTTTATAATTGTGAGACATTTTGCACCAGATATAAATATATTAGAAACTGTTTTAATATATAGTTGATTTCATTAAGTAACCTGTCAGCAAGACAGTGTTAACAAACTTGCAGTGAGTGGAATGCACAGTATGACATATTTGTAATATTTTGCAGCCCATTAATAGTTTTTTCCCCACTGTTTGATGAGGATGCTTCATACAGACCACTGTTGAAAGTGAAGAAGTATGAAAGCTAAAAATAGTAAAACATAGTATAACATTTGACCATATTGAATTCAAGTTTGACAAAAAAAATATTGTGTGTTGTTTCGGTTGCCTAATGCTCAAAATGAAATCCTGTTGCATTTTTCTCTGTTTATATTTTTCACAGTGATTCGAGAACAGGATACATTATGTGTGTCAAATGACTAATCTAGCGTTGGATTCATCGAATCACTACTCATATACTCACTCAATCTCCCAGGCACTACAGTTCCACTCATCCAACTACCCAGCCAGTACCCAGGCAGCCATTCAATCACTCAGTTACTGCATTGCATTTATTCAATCTTCCCGCCACTACTCAGGCACTCATCCAATCACTCAGGTGGCACCCGTGGAGTCATGCCTTCACTCAGGCACTAATGATGCAGTTATAGAATAACCTAGGCACTACACTTGCACTAATTCATTCACCCAAGCACTATGCTTGCAGTCATCCAATCACCCAGGTGATACCCATGAAGTGATACATTCACTTAGATACTACCCATGCAGTCATGCAATCACCCAGGCAGTGCACCTGAACTCATTCATTCACCCAGACACTACACTTCACTCATCCTTTCACCCAAACTCTACACTTGCACATATCTATTGACCCAGGCACTGCATTTGTACTGATTAAATCATCCAGGCACTGAACTCATTTAATCACCCACGCACTACTCATGCACTCATCCATTCATTCAGGCACTATCCATTCAGTCATGAATCACCCAGGTACTGACTTGTGCTCATTCATTCACCTAGATAGTGCAATAACACTCATCCAATCATCCAGGTAGTATAATTGTACTAAATCTCTTATTCAGGCACTGCACTTGCATTCAAAGAGTCTCGCAGTCATGCAATTAACCATGCACTGCACTTGCACTCATCCATTCTCCCAGGCATTGCACTCATATAATTACCCATGCACTATACTTCTACTCATCCATTCACCCAGGCACTACATTTGAAGTTATCCATTCACCCGGGCACTGCGCATCTACTCATGCAATCATCCAGGCACTGCATTTGCTCTCATACAGTCAGTCAGGCATAACTCATGTAGTTATGCAATCACTCAGACACTGCCCTTACACTCATGCAATCAGCCAGGCACTGCACTTGCACTCATCCATCCACTCAGGAAGTACACTTGCACCTATGTATTACTCTCCAGGCACCGAATTTGCACACATCCAATGATACAGGAACAGCACTTGTACTCATCCATTCACCAAGGCACTACACTAGCACTCATCCATTAACGCAGTCAGTGCAGTTGTACTTATCCATTCATTCAGGCACTAAACTTAGACTCAATCAATCATCCAGGCACTGCATTTGCATGCATTCACTCATACAGGCAGTGTACTCGAATGAATGAATGAATGAAGGGGAATTTGTCGAGCGCAACTTAGCCAAAGGGCATCAAGGCGCCAGGAAAGATGGTACAGCTGCTTATGATATGAGATAGTGCCAAACTACGAGTAAGCTCCTACAAAGAGCCAGGTTTTAAGTGCCTTACGGAAAAGCGAGAGCGATGTTTGTCCTATTAGCTCAGCAGGAAGCGTGTTCCACAATCTTGGGGCAAGGGAGGAAAACACCCTCCCACCCCATCGGGCTTTAACAACTCGCGGGACGGTCAACAGTTTTTTATTAGAGGAGCGTAAGGCTCTGCTAGGAGCATACAAAGATAGAAGGGACCTAATTTCTTCTGTGCCCAATCCATGAAGGGCGCCATAGATGAGACACAGGATCTTAAAGTTGATCCTGGACTGCATAGGAAGCCACTGCATTTTGCACTATCTGAAGGCGCTAAACCAGCTTTTTGTTTAGGCCTAGATAAAGTGCATTACAGTAGTCTAGCCTTGACGCGACGAGGGCCACCGCAACCTGTTTCCGAGCTTCAGGGGAAAGATAGTAGGTGATCTTTCTCAAAATTCTGATAGCACCAAAGCAAGTAGAGACCGTTCTAGTAACTTGCCTTTAGAAAGAAAGTGTGGTGTCTAGCAGCACACCCAGGTTGCGGGCAGATTGAGAAGGCTGGGGACAGGCTCCAAGAGGAGGAGGCCACCAGTCACTCGACCAAATGTCCTGTTTGGCCCCAAAAATTTGGACCTCAGTTTTCTCACCGTTTAATTTCAGAAAGTTCTGAATCATCCAACCCGAGACTGCTTCCATACAGTTCCTGAAATTAAGAGCGGTGATACTTACCGATTGGGAGAGGGAGACCATAATCTAGGTGTCATCAGCGTATGACAGCACTTCCAACCCGAAAGATCTTACTAACCTGGCAAGGGGGGGCCACATAGATGTAAAAAAGTGTGGGGCTCAAGGATGAGCCTTGAGGAACCCCACACTGTACAGGTTTAACGGGGGAAAGAAAATCACCCAGCTACTCGCACTCAAACTATCAGTCAGGATTTGCCCATACAGTCATGCAGTCACCCAACCAGTGCACTTGCACTCATTCAATCATCAAAGCACTGCAATTTCAGTCATACAATCACTCATCCATTCACTCAGATACTACTAATGCAGTTATGCAATCGCCTACGCACTGCACTTGCACTGATCTATTCACCCAGGCATCACACTTGTACTCCTCCATTCACCCAGGCACTACACTTGCACTCATCCATTCACCCAGTCACTGCATTGGCACTCGTCCGATCATTCTGACACTTCATTTGCAGTTATGCAATCATACAGGCAGTATACTTGCACTCATAGAATCAGTCAGACATTGCCCATGATGATATACAATCACCCAGGCACTGCATTTGCACTCATTCATTCATCCAGACACTGCTCTTGTACTCATCCATTCACCCAGGCATTGCACTTGCACCACTAATCTATTCACCCAGGTACTGTACTTGCACACATGCAATCATCCAGGCACTGCATTTGCACTCATCAATTCACTCAGGCAGTACCTGTGCAGTCATGAAATCACCCAGGCATTGCACTTGCACACATCCAGTCACCCATGCATTACACTTGCACTCATCAATTCACCCAGACACTACAATTTCAGCCACTCAATCTCCCAGACACTACTCAGGCACCTTTCCAGTCACCCACCCAGTAGCCATGGAGTCATCCATACACTCAGGTATTACCCATGTAGTCATGCAATCACCCAGGTACACACTTAGACTTATCCAATGATCCAGGCACTGTACTTGCACTCATACAATCAGTCATGCAGTACCCATGCACTCATACAATCACTCAGGCACTATCCTCAAACGTATCCAATCACCAAGCCACTACCCACACATTCCTCCAATCACCTAGGAACTACTCATGCACTCATTGAATCACCCAGGCACAACACATGCACTCATCGAATCATGCATACACTACCCATGTAGTAATTCAATCACACAGGCCCTATGCATTAGCTCATCCAATCAGATATACACTACCCATGTGCTCATCCAGTCACCCAGGCCCTACACATGCACTCATCCAATCTCCCAGGCACTACATGTGAACTCATCCGATCACCCAGGCACTCAACATGCAGTTATGCAGCAACTCATGCATTTATTTAGTCTTTCATGACCCACTTATACACTCATTCAATCATCCATGCATGATGATGTACTCATTCAATACCGCATGCACCACTCATGCATTCATTCAATCAATCATGCATGTAACACTTGTGCACTCATTCAGTCATCAAGGCACCACTCATACACTCATTCAAACAAACATGGACCACTCACACTCATTTAATCATCAATGCACTACTCATGCACGCATTCAATCACCATATACATGCTCATACATCGATTTATTCAGCGTATCTTTTTTATCTGCAAAGATGTTGATTTTGGAGGTTTTTTGTGAATTGTAAAGTGTACAAAAACTTTTTTTGCTTCAAACAAAAATGACAAATGGGAGTCTAAAAACTTCAACAGGCAGTCAAAAATGTAAAATAATTATGAAGGGCCAAAAATTTTAAAAATCAACGTTTATGAATCTTTGCAGCTTTGCGAAGGGTTGTTATTGACAGCCCTTCGGCACTCACTACAACTCTACAATCCATGCAGCATGATGCCCTCTGGGAATACTCTGGAGCCAAATCTTGAAGTTGAGATTGGACCTCTGAAGGAACTCTCTACCCCTGTGTTGTTGTGGCTGCTATTGAAGTTGATGATCTTTTAGTCTCACACTGCCTTCTTGCTGCTTCTAGATGATTACCATGGTCTGTTTTTAGATGCTAAAGCATGGACATAGCCCAGCATAAATATTTTTTATTTGTACCTCTTGACAATGACTTGTCACTTATTGTGTATTGCACAAATTGTTGACTGTTTTCGATTTTCCCCAAGGAATCCTGAAGAAATCCCAGGCGATATTGATTTCTTCTGCTGAGGCCCCTCATCTTCAGAGTCACGAGAATCCACCTCTTAGACTTCCTGGTCCACCTGCTGTTCCACCTGATCTCCCTCTTTTGTGTTAGTTTCTCTTTTTGCAAAAATATGCAAGAATAACACTACAAAAAATGCTAGTGAGCTGCTCACAATGAACTCCTCTTAAAGAATGTTCAAGATAAATGGGCATGTTCTTCCTATTCTTATAGTTGAAAAGTGTATAATCAAATAATATTCCTTTAATATCTAAACACATGATCTTCACGACGATCGGCGTGTTCGCAAAGGCTGAAAATTGAACAGAATGATATTTTATTTGAAATTTAGTACTCAAACAGATATTAAACCCCAAATGTGGACCATACAATGTAATATGTATAAATATGGGTTATACACTTCACCAAAAACACGGGTTCATCGCGGTTACCAACTTCATCACGACTTCCAGCTTCGCAGTGATCACGCAAAACACCTAGTCTAAGGCTTTTAATTGAAAATTTCTAACAAAAGTAAATTTTAAAGAATATATCAATAAACAACTCGAGTCAAACAATAATTAAAATATGTGTAAAAAAGTTTTCCAAAGTTTTAAAATACATGCACACTTTGCGAATACTGATGACTCTGCAGTCACCACAAATATATAAAACACCACATTAAAGAGGTTTTTTTTACAAAACCATCAAACGAACTCAAATATAACTCTTCATTACTAATCAGCTAGTGTCTGCAAATAAGCCAAATCTATATATATGTTTAAAACTTTCTAAAAAACATGCACTTTTGGCGATGTAACTGTGGGTATCGCAAATTCTTCACGAATATAAAAAATGTAAAGGAAATAGACTACACTTATCAATCCACTGAAGAAAATTCAAGGTTCTAAAAATACATGTTATCGAGCAATTATCAATAGAAAATACAGTTAGGAAATAGAATATGAAAAACCTTAGAAATGTACTGAAACCACAAAGGTTACAGGGATGTTATAGTTAGAAATTAGCATTTAGAAAGCCTTAGATATTCACTGAAAAAAACAAACGTTACAGGGACATTAAAGTTAGGAAATTAAATTTAAAAAACTTAGAAATTCACTGAAAAAAACAAAGGTTACAGAGATGTTATATTTAGGCACAGGTTTCACTCTTACAAAACCAGAAAAATTATTCAGTTATAGTGCTGAGCTAACTATAACTCGCGCCACTGCAATGCACTGCTTATAACCTCACATATTATATCACTCATGAGATGGTCAATAATATCACTCATAATATTACTGATGATATCTCAAATTACATCACTGATGATATCTTCCACATAATCTCTGGCACACCCATTCACACCCCAATATAACCTTTCATACACCCACTCTAACTTCCTCACTACCATTCTAAAAACCATTGACACACTCATACCATTACTTATACACCCACTCACGGATTCATAAGTTTGCACACATCCACTCATTCACCCCTACAGTCACTCATACACCAACTCACTCACTTATATATAGCCACTGATATATCCACTCATACACCCACTCACACACTGTCAATCACCCATAGAGGTACTAAGTATTTTTTTTTGTTTTATTATGCAGCAAATTCGCTTGTGGACCCTTGGCCTATTTTATGAAGCTCCTGGGTGGGCAAGACCCTGGGGGCATGTAGGCTTATATTCAAGAGAAGGGTTCATGGGACCCCCCTCCTAGGCTTTTGAGAAGCCCTAGGGACTGCCACCTCCCAGTGGCATTAAATAATACAAATGTGAGGGGCCCACCCACCCTACCTGCCCCACTCCATCCCCAAGGACCGCCACCTACCCAGGACACTTATTAATACAAATGTTGGGGGGCACCCAGCCCCCTGCAGCACCAGGGACTGCCAGCTCCCTGAGGCAGTCAACAAGATGAATGCAATGGGTTTGCCTGGAGCTTCCACAACCCCAGGGACCACCACCTCCCTGGGGCACTTAACAATTTGAGAGCAGGGACACTGCCAAGCCCCCATGGACCGCCACCACCCCAGGTCACTTAACAATGTGAATGTGGAAGACCTACCTGCCCCCCACAGCCCTGGGGACCACCACCTTCCCAGTGCTTAAATATTATAATGCAGGAGATCCATTGGGGACCCCTGGCCCAGGGGACACCATCTCCCCAGGGTTGTGCAATCAAATGGAAGGAGGTCATGCAGCCTTCCTCCTGGAGTCATATATGGCCCTGAGGACTGCCACCCCCCAAGGCCAGCTCTTGGCTGCATCCTAATTGGAAGATTACCTTTTGAAGTGAAATATTAGTAATTATAAAGAACAAAGTTTTCCACTTCAAATTTATATTATAGATGAATAATTGGTATAGATGTTCAAAAATATATAGGAAAATCTCTAATTGACAATCTGTACAGCAGAACTTAGACAGCTTTTAAATTGCATAATGCATGACAAACAGCACCCAGGGTTCAAGTTCCCACTAAGATGACAGTTTTACTTCTGTATATTTGTATATAAATTCAATAAATTTATATTTTTGGGAAATAATTTTAATTTTAATTAATAGCATGTAAGAAAATGGGTGAATTGAATTCTGTAATTCCCTGAGGTAGTAATTAGGTTGTCATATGACAGTAAGGGTGCTGAAGATAAAGTTCGTTGAATCGTAAGGAGTAGTTTTTCTTTTAAAAATCGTTCTGAGTTGGAAGTTTATACTTTGGAAGTAAAAATAGTAGTTATTATGACAAACGTTTTTATAAAGAACAAAGTTTTTCCTTCTAAACCCATATTATTAATTAATAAGTGAGATAGAGTTCAAAAACAATTTGGAACATCTCACATGCCATGAAACCGGCTGAACTAATGTGACAGTATTAGACATTGTGGTGCACAGATGATTCATGTGAGTACTACAGGTAAGTATGGTAAGTTGTTTTTTTAAGTTGTACGGCTTCTAAACTTACTGATATCTGTTGTTAGGCTATTTATGTGAAATGTTGCAGTATTTAGTGATGACAAGGCATTATATGATTGGCTAATGACTAAGCATGGGCCAAAAATCTGTTCCGCTTGCGAAATTTGCGGATTTTCGGCAATTTTGCGACCCGCAAATCTCGCGAAATTGCCGCAAAATTCGCAAATTCACTCGCGGGCGGATTTCTTTTTTTTTTTTAGGCCAGCTCACTCAAGGGACCAAAGTTACAGGCACACACGGTCACTGGAGTAGAAAGTACTCCAGTTGAGTAGAGGTATTGCACAAAACGGTGGTATCTTCGTGGATAACTATGCAGGGCAGGATTCATTCTGGCACGAGGCTACTGTCACAAAAATTAAACCCCAACAGGAAGCAATTACAGATACAAATGAAGCTCAAATTCAGTAACGTTTTAATCAGCCCAAAACATTAGTGAGCACAGTCGAGGCTGGGCAAGTGTGCTTTAACCCCATATCTGCAGTCGAAAATTAGCTGTAATACTCGAGGGAAGTCTTTGCATCCATGAGTTTCTCGAGCGCAATCCCCGTGTAGTTCCTGTGACCAGGACGCTGCTTTATCCTCACCTGCTGCCCTGCTCGCTTTCTGACCCTTTATACACAAGAGGCATGTTGACACGCATAGATGCCCCGCTCGTTTGGGCCCGCACCACACACTAGCGGTATCAAACGTCTTCCCGCCCTTTCCCAACTATGATGGACAGGTTACTCAAGGGACCTCTGCACCTTTTGGCGCAGTGGCAAAGTTACAGGCACACATGGTCAGTGGAGACAAATCATCTGGCCCTTCACGAAGCTGCAGTGTAGAAAAAGCTGTATACATTTACCCAATGAGGTAGCACTTACTGGATTAGCCAGTAGAAAGTCCTCCAGTGCAAACCGCAAAAAAATCCGCAAGTTTGCAGGAAAATCCATGAATTCGCAGATTTTTTTGCGAATTCGCGGACCTTCAGATCCCCAAAATTCGCACATAGTTACTAATGACTGCTTTTATAAAAGTTAATGTAAGCCATGTTGTTTTTAGGTACACTTTGGCTGTGTTCTTTGTTTCACCCTTAGATATAGGTAAGTATTAAGTTTGATATTTCCCCCTCCCTATTACCACTTTATATAATAGTTGAGAAAGATAGGGTAAAATATAATTTTTTATATATTTAAAAAGAAATGTGTGCAGTAATGCTGTACTGGCCCGGAAGCACCACAGTACATAAAATGGATTTTTATGAAAATATTTAAAAAGTACAAAGAAATACACTGTAAAACCTAACATTTTGTCTGAGTGTTTTTGCTAGGTTTGACATTATTTGCCTTTAAGAGGCATGGAGGGGGGGTCGAACCTCTCTTTGTGAATGGCTTTAGATCGTATTAGACTCTGGCCCTAAACTCTAGAGCAGGTAGAGCAAAAGGTGGAGCGGATAGCCAATACTTGCATGATTAAGATATGAAAACTTGTTAACCTTTCACAATATTTTCAATATTTGGTATGTGCGGGCCCTGACAAGTGAGATTTGTTAATAACAAAGTTTTATAACAATAACTTTATGAGTGACATGTTACAAGTTGCCTGAGAAGAAGAGCAAGCAATCACTGATTCATGTCACCAACGTGCTAACCCTTTGAAATTTATTTGGTAGGGAGATTTAAATGTTAAGAATTGTCTTATATCAGAGAACCCAGTCAGAGGGATAGTGAACTGTGTACGGGAGTCCATCGCCCATTTTCTTCATACTGAGTATGGGAATGCACTACATAGGCTTTTGACTAGCTGGAATCTGGGTTTAATAAATAAGGCCTCATGGAGGGGACCTTCTGGGTCTGGAAAAAGGTCAAGTCTCTGACACCTTACTAGACAAAATATTCCTGTAGTGTAGTTCCTATTTTCCCTATAGGCCCTGCGCATTGGAATAACATAAACAGCAGTGTAGATGTAGGACTGAGGTCTTCTACGTCTCTACTGACTATGTTAGATTTAATTTAGGTTTGCGCCAGCTAGCTCAGAGGTCACTGGAAACTTTCTTGACTGAATAGGAAGTGATCAGCTTCCCTGGCTCAAACAAGAAGGGATTCAGCTTCCGACAACCGCATAAACATGACAACTTTGCTCCCCAGAATAAGAGTCAATCTCTAGAGTTGTGTGAAACAATAGACAGCTATTTCACATAGTCAGTTGTGCAGATTTAATTTCACCAGGGTGCAGAGAATAGAGAGACAGGCGTTTTCAATAAAAGGTATTATTTATTGAGCAGTCTTCTTTCTCATGCAAGAGAAATGAATTGCCACTATTGCAAGACTTGTTATAATGAAAAGTGCGTACAGTAAAAGGAGTATTACGAAATAATACTGTAAAAGCATTGATATGGTTTCTTAGCCATAAGATAGTTAAAATGAATAAAATATATACATTCATATATACATTGGCTAACGACCTCAACTGGTGCTTCTAACTACGCCTACCCTGGTGTACCTGACCTAAGCCTAATACGTGGGAGGGAGTAAGTAAGTAGCAGTTTAAGTTAAGTTAGTTTTGCCAAGAGTTTGATTCAAGAATTCTCTCTAAGGATTTAGTCAGCACCGTACCTCTGGAATACAATGTAGGAGGTCTGGTATCTCCTTCTCAGGACCCGATATCCCAGTTACCAGCAAGGGTAGGCTGGAAACGCTGGAGCTGGATTTTCTCGGCAGGAGAAAAGACAGCGTCTTTCTCAGCGCGTCAAAGAGGAGGGGCAGCATCCGTGGGCTTCTCGCGTCTGCTGGGCTTTCCGCAAGGGGACAGCTGTTCTGCTCCAGTATTCACCACCACCATGTGTTTGCTTAAGGCAACGTTGGTATATTTATACCTGAAAGGTGCCGAGTTTGAAATAAGTTTTGGACATAAGACGTCAATCCGGTCATTCTTACAGTGCTCGCAGGAGTTCTATTACTAATCAAAACAAAGCAAGCAGGGCTTTCCCAGGTCGCTGGGGGTTTGGTATGTCGAAAGACCTCGGTGTGCTCTCTAGGAATCTAAGGAAGTGGCTTCTGCTGTGTCATGGACTGCAGAGGCGAGTTACTGAAATATGGCTCAGATTATTATGCCATTATAGGGATATTTATGGATTATAGCCGTATAAGGGCATAAGGTCACAATATTGATCGGGTTCCTAGATAAAACACATCAATGCAGACAACTTTTACAGAGTTTAGTGATCATGCCCTTCTCACCTGTCTTTTGTTCTGGGAGGAAAAAAAGCGAATCCTGCTCTAAGAAAGTGGCAAAACCAGTCCTTACTAAGAAAAATGGTTATACGTTAAAATGGAATTGGGTTGATGCGGGGAAGCTTTTATCTATTGTTTTAACCCACAGGCATCCAGAGGTCAAGGCTTGTCTAGATCTGTATGTCCCTTCAGAGCAAATAAAAGGGGCCTTCCAGGCGAATCTTGGAAGAAGTTGGTGTACAGTTAAAACACCCATTCCCTAGTAAAGGGCGTCCTCCGAAGCAATAGTTCTATACTAATTGCGCAAAGGCTCTGTCAGATGTTCACAAAGCCCTGAATATGATCCCTAGAGATGATCTTCTTGTCAGGGATCTCCGCTCCGGATATAGGGAAGTGAGAAATACCAGGCTAAAACGTTAAGAGAGGAAGCCTGGACGAAATTTCGTTAAGCATTACCATTAAAGGACATTAGAGGGTCTTGGTGTGTGATAAATACCCAGTTTCTGAAAAAGTTAGGTGAACACTCTTTAGACACACACATAGAAGAATAAAGGTGGGTCACACACTTTCAAAACATTTTTCAAAGTATTGAAATGAGTAAGAATCCTGCCTAGAATGCTGCTACCAATGAGGTGCCTGTTGACTTCTTTCTGGCTTATAAAGCCCTTTAGGTACCCCTACTAACTAATGTTTTAATGCCATAGCTGAGTTGTATCCCCCCAAACCTTAGAATCATCGATCAACTTCAATCAATTATCATTGTTTTTTTTATTATTGATAGCACTGCAATACTGATGGGACATTTGTTATTAAATAGAATGGAAGATTGGGTAGGGGAACAGATAGTATGGCTTTAGAAAGGGCAAAGGAACTACAGACCAATGTCTAAACTTGCCAAAATAATGGCTAAGCACTGTGGCAAAAATAAGAAATTTATATATAGCCTTTATGGCCTCTCTGCCTCACTTGACTATGTGGTCCATAGCAAGTTTTGGTTAATAATGGAGCAAATGGGCATTCCCCCCCCCCCCCCCCATTATCACATTTCTAAGGCAACTTTATATTGGGGCAACCTCATGTGCCCACTATTACAGGGAAGGAGAGTGCACAAAAACCTTTTTATCCAGTAGGGTGGTACATTCTCGCTCCATTCCTGTTTGCTCTATACACCAACAGAATCGCTATGCTTTTGGCAGAGTGTGCTAAAGATGTGCCTTACATTGAAGCTTTTCCCTTTCCCATACCCCTCTATGCAGACGATGCACTTCTCTTAGCTAGATCTTGCAGACTCTATACCAAGTTTTTGTCAAGTTTGTAACTAAGAGTAAATGAACCCAAAGCCCATTTTGCTTATTGCAGGGGTCCACTAAGTCCCCCCCAAGCTTTTATATAGTCAACTAAAAGAAAGAGGCGGTGGAGACCTTCTTATATCTGGTGGTTTTATTGGACGGGAAATCTCAATGGAAGGAAATGGTCCCTAATCGCACTGACTTGTTAGAAAGAAATATTGTTGCAATTTTTAATTTTGTGAAGACGCTGGGGTCTAGGCCTTTTCCAGAAATGTTGAGCATTTATTCTGCCAAGGCCAAGATGGCAGCAATTTGGGGAGCGATGGAAATCACTCAGCTGCAATGTGTGGGGGACGCTTTCCTTAAAAAAGAATTCTATCACTGACCTCAAGCTGTGTTAATTTTGTTTGTCACAAAGAGCATAATTTCTTATATATTGAGGATAATATCTGATTGGCACCTTGTCAATTTAAAACAGACTGTACTAAGGGATTGCTTATAATTCGATTTTACCATTTTGTTTCAGCCTTGGGACTCACATTTTTGTTTGAATACCCTTCTGCATGTGCTAGCTTTCTCAGGATGAAGCTTAAGACGTTGTTTTGAGATAAAGGTGCTAGGGAAAGGTGGGCATGCAAAAACCATAAAAATTCTGTAATTTTATATCATATGATGCTCCCTGTTAAACCTGACACTCAGTCTTATTGGTCATTTGTATTAAATTCTCAACATCGTTTTATCTTGCTACGGTTTGGTTTAAATTAAGCATGGGCGAATTTTGCGAATTAGCGATCTGCAAATTTGCGGATTTGCGAATTCGCGATCCGCAAAATTCGTGAATTTGTGCGAATTTGCGGATTTTTGTTTTTTTGCGTGTTTGCAGGGTTTTTTGCGCGTTCGCGGGGTTTTTTGCGTGTTCGCGGGGATTTTTGCGTCTTCGCGAGCCGCTTGCATAGCGAAGTTACCCATGCAGTCATTTATGGGAGAGGGAGAGAGAGATAGATAGATAGATAGATAGATAGATAGATAGATAGATAGATAGTAGATAGATAGATAGATAGATAGAAAGAGAGAGAAAGAGAGGGAAAGAGAGAGGGAGAGAGAGAACGAGAAAAAGAAAGATAGGCCGGATCTCTGAAGGGCCAGATTCCTGAGTTGCCCCTACAGAACATACAGCATTTTATTTTTAGCAAAATGCATATGAAAATTGTGCTGTAAAGGTCTCTTTTAGTTTAACCCCTCCTGACAACTCAAAATGGGTGTATTTGCCATCCTCTCCCTTCTTCCTGTTTTTTTATATCTGTAAGTGCTTCCTGATGAGGTTTAATTCCTTGGACAGGTGCCTCGGTGCCTACTTGTAACTATTCTCTGACCCTGCTTCAAGGGTCAGAGCAGGGTCAGAGAATAGTTGCAAGTAGGCAACGAGGCGCCAGGAAGCAATTAGCAGCAGGTGTCCAAGTTGAAGTTAATTTGTTTGTAACCCTTTTGTAAAAGGTTACAAAGAAATTAGGTTCAACTTTTGCACCTGCTGCTGTAACCCCTGCTTGGCTGAAAATTCGTCCCCGCTGATTCGCGGATTTTACCACAATTTCGCGAGATTCGCGGATCGCGAAATCGCGGAAAATCTGCAAATTCGCCCGCGAAACGGATTTTACACCCACCCTTAGTTTAAATATGATTCCCCTTCTGCTTGGTTTTCCGGCTAACACCCATAAAATAAGTGTTCCTCCCCCTTGCCCCTGTGACGGGAGTTCTGCACAGCCTACTTTGCATCTTTTATTTTTTTGTACTTTTTATTAGCCACAAAGGTAAACCTATATTGTGCTCATGCTCCAAAAATATATTTTATACAATGTTGCCTCACTCTTTATTATATATTCAACAGTTAGCTGACCATTATGTGCGATTTGCAGTAACATTATTTTTGTGGGCTGCATTAAAACATGCATGATTACTAAAGGATATGTGCTGCGAGGCATTTACAGATATTTTAAACATTCTCTGTTTCTAAATTTAGTTTTATCTTTATGTATTAAGATATATGTATTTTAAGAAGCGTTAATGAGTGTGGAGGCCGTATTTTATTTTATGAATTGAGGAATCTAAATTAATTATAGTGGTTCTTTTCTGATTGATGATGGACTTTGATCATGAAGGGTTGTAGTATGTGGATTCAGATGTGCTTTGTTTTTGTACTGTTTTACATGATATTTTAACAAGATTTGGTAGTTAAATGCATATTTACTTATTTGTTAAAACTTTTATGCATTGAAAAATGCAAAGTCTGGCAAAATTGCATCCGCACAACGGATGGGAGTGTGAGGAGCTCTCAGTTACCTCGTCTTTCCTGTCTGATTTACGGAGTCAGACGCACAGCAACATCGATGAAAGCAGCGGTTTCAGTCGGTGTTCGTTGGGGCTCCTATTTGTGGTAATCTTCGCTGCTTGCAGCTCTCCGAGGAATTATCTACATGAGGAATTGCCGAGCGCTTGACCACACTGACAGGCGCAGTGGCGGCTGAGGTGGAGCGGCAGTGGATTGCAGCCACCTGTGCGAAGTTGCTAACAGCAGCCAGGGAGCCTCTGTGGAACCCGCGGTCCGCTGCCAGATTTGTGGCCAGACTCACAACTGGGTCTGGAGTTTAGCGGGAGCAATTGTTGCTGGTTTGGAGGGGCTGAACATTTAGGTAAAGTCTTTGATACAATGTTACTTCCAGACAGTTCCCTGCAAACAATATAGTCGGTCTCTTTTTTTTGGGGTATGAAGGTATTGGAAGACTGCTTTTTGTAATCCCTATGTGTTTGATTATACAACCAAAGTCGGCTTTCTGTGGATTTTGCTGGTTTGGAGTGGCTGAACTTCCTGGTGAACTCTCTGCTGTTTGGATTGACTATACTTAAAAAAAATATCAATACTATTGGAGGTCTGATTTGGCACCTAAACTTGCTCTAGGTGGGAAAACAAGAGCTACTGGGGAGGCTGCGGTAGGCACATGTGCAGCACTTACAACAAAAAGCTCCAAAGAAATGCTTGGCGGTGAGCATCTGGATAGCTGTTCACAGGCCGAAGGATTTTGTACAAGGAAGACCCAAGATATTGCAGATTTTTCAAGCGGTTGATGGTAAAAAAGCTGTGACTTCTTTGACAGCTTCTCAAAACCCGATATTCTTGACGCCCAACAAAGGGGGGGGGGTGAACCGTCTGGTTTATCTCTTGAGGGGAGCTGTTTATCTTTGGAATATGCTGCACCACCTCAGGTTGTTATTGACACTGTTAATGAACCTGTATTGATGGATGACATTAGCATTATCAGTGATGATTAGAACAAACCTACTAGTGGTAAGGATAGTGAGTTTTATTCACTCTCAGAGCACTCGGAAGAGTCTGATGTGGAAGAAAATGTCCAAGTACACGAGGTGGGGTTTGGAGACATTACCCCTACAACCATGGAAGAAAACCACACTAAGAAGTCTTCTCTGGGGGGGGGGCATCTACAGCAGCTCAAACTGTACGGAAGAAAACTAAGGAAGGAATGGCCGGATTAACAATGACAGAAATGCCTAACTGGGAGCTCTCCAGTGGTGAGCAGTTGTTTGAAGGTTTGGACTTGTCGGATCAAGCTAGCGGGGGCCAGGTAGAGGAAATACAAGGCCACGCATCGGTGGTAGCGATTTATAGATTAATCTCAGGGCATAGGCTGGAAACACTGGCAGAGAATTTAAAAATACATACCGCATGTAGAAAGCTGCGAAACACAGTTAGATGGCTGGCAAAAACATGCAATGATTTTACCGACAGGATGATGGAAGCAGAGACCCGCATTTCGTCTCCAGAGGGTCAATTGGTGGCTCAAAAGGACGCTGTTGCAGATATAAAAGCCAATAAAGGAAAAGCTAGTTGATTTAGAAAATCACCTGCGTTGTAACAACTTGCGCATCTTAGGGGTGCCAGAAGGACTCGAGGGGCAAGATGCCCGAATATTTGTAATTGAGCTGTTTGTGGAAGCGCTGCCTGAGTTGAACAAATGGAACTGGTCGCAGGAAATACAAAGGGAGCACAGATTTCTGTTTCCACAATGGCCTGCAAAGAGTGGACAAGTGGTGCAACAGCTGAGGGCCATTCTGATTTCCCAGAATAAATTCCTGGCTAGACAGGCACAGCAGCTGATCACTCCTTTCCAAGCAAAAGGCGTACAAGTGTTCCTATTACAACGAGCTACCTTAAAGATTGTATACCAAAGGAACTGCGCGCTATGGTAGTAAGCAGCACAGTGCTGAGCAGACTGGACTATTGTAACTCTCTATATTTAGGAGCCCCCAGTACATCTTTCAGGGGCTGCAAAGAGTCCAGTCTGCGGCGGCAAAATTGGTACTGGGGTTGCGACGTGACTCTTGTTCCACCTCCGCACTGAGATAGCTCCATTGGCTACCAATCAGGGAAAGGTGTTCTTTTTAAGTCACTCTGCCAGGTGTTTAGGGCCTCACATGAGATGGGCCCAATCCCATTACAGAAAATATTCTCCTGGTATCTCCCTCAGAGACAGCTCCGGTCCTCGGGTACCGGCTTGTTGGCAGTCAGGAAATTTAAACGTTCCCGGATGTGGGGGAGGGCTTTTAGTGTGGTAGGGGCACAGTTATGGAACAAGATACCAGAAACGATCAGACAGAGTGTCCCATTAATCGAATTTTGGAAAGGCCTGAAAACCTGGCTTTTCCCAAAACTCTGATCTATGTCCCATTCTCTCTCTTCATCAGCCAGCTGACCAAGTGTCTGGATATCTAAAAGCGCCAGGATACCCGTAGGGTGGCAGTAGCGCTATATACGTATAGATATGATACGATACAGACACGTTTTTTCACTTCTGATATTGCAGCCAAATAATACCTTCAATCTTTGGGTTGAGGATATTATATAGGCAAAGGATTTTGTATGCAACAATATGATTGCTTTTTTGATTATTTCCTGTCATCTTGTGTTTGTTTGCTCTTTGTCCCAGAAAAGATTCTCCTGGTATCTCCCTCAGAGACAGCTCCGGCCCTCGGGTACCGGCTTGTTGGCAGTCAGGAAATTCAAACGTTCGCGATATTCACCAAGCATCACAAGGGCGATTGGCCCTAAAGCCTCATTAATGGGGGAGGGTCACAGTCAGGGTGGGTGGGGGTGTTTTGCGGATTGGTGCTGGGGGGATGTAGAGGGTTACTTGGGGTAAAGGGTTGGGTGGGAAGGTGTTAAAAGGCCAAAACTAAGTCATAGCATGTGTTGTAGGAATTCTAGACTCTGTCTTTTGGGTATAGTGTTGGATATGAGATATTCGTATAGTAATGGCAGACAGGAGGCTATGCATATGTTCATTTAATGTTTGTATGTATGTATGTATGTATGTATGTATGTATGTATGTGTGTTCTTATATAGCGCTCAACTTACCCTTGGGCATCTCGGCGCTGGCATTGGGAACCCGTCCTGGCTTTTTCCCTGTGAGATAACCCGTACTGGGCATCCCCAGGGTGAAAGCCATGCATCCCGCCGCGGGGGGCCGAAGTGGAGATTAAGCAAGCTATTGCCCAGAGTTGCAGAGTGTGAACCCGTGATTCGAGTAGGCACCGAAGTGAGAATTATCGAGTCCGTGGACACTTGGGCTCAGACCCTGCCGCATCGGGAATTGAACTCTGGTTCCGGGTCTGACCTCTGCTTCAGGGTATGCCTCCAGTAACCAGTGAGCCACACTTCTTGTGAGCTGAACAATGTCCTCAAGCAGAAACATGTTACTGCTGAGCTGCAGTTGATTAACCCTGATATTCTCTGCCTGCAAGAGACGCATGTGCCCTGGGCTAATCAGAGGATATTATCTGAGTTGGGTTTTAAATTGCTATCAACCTCTAGACAATCTACTATGAATAGGGGAGTGGCGATATTGGTGCGTCATGGTATAATTTGTACGGGTAAAGAGAGGGTGGATAATCTGGGGAGGTGGGCTATCACTGAGTGTTTTCTAGAGGGCATTAAGACTGCTCTTTGCACAGTATAGGGCTTTAATTTGGATAAGGCTGAGACTCTGGAGTTTTTAAATGTTGAGCTGGCACTTTGGGGGACCCAATTGATACTAGTCGGGGACTTTAATATACACGGGGAAACACAGACATGGAATTCTCATTTTGTTAATTATAAGGGACATAAGCCTAAAGAATTTAGAGCTTTGCAGCAGTTTCTACAGAATCATGGATTAGTCGTGGGTTGGACGGTAGCGAATCATGGACATGGTAATCCTGGGTATACATTTTTCTCGTCCCCACACAATAAGTTTGTTCAGCTAGACTATATTTTTTTACCTCATTTGTTGACTGTGGGTGCTAAGATACAGGTGTGGCCCCGCATCTCATTGGATCATGGACCTGTGGTTATGGATCTTGCCAGCTTTAGCTTGCCAAGGGAGCAGCGATACTTTACATTTATTAAAAAACTTCTGCGAGAATATATTAATCATATTCAAACCTGGCTACATTGTTTCTGGAGAGTAATAGGGGATCGGCTACCCAGCCAATGATCTGGGATTCTTTGAAAGTGGGGCTCAGGGGTGAAACACTTAGTTATGGTTGGGCTAAGCAGAAACAACAGAAAGAACAAATGCTGGGTTTACTTGATGAGCTAAAGAAGGCTGAATGTGAACCTATACATGTGGTTAGATCGAATGTGGATAGTAAAGAAGCGCAAGCTAAGACGACCTGTTGTAAGGCTAGAATCAATGGGGTTTGGACTCAAGAAATAGCTGCTCAGTTCAAAATACATAAGGCAGAAAGTTATAAATATGGAGAGGCAACTGGCAGATGTTTAGCTCAAAGACTGCGGGTACACAAGCCTCCCAGCGAGTAGAAATTTTGGAGGATGGTAAAGGGGGCACAGCGGAGACTATGGAAGGCATAATGGAGGTACTTCACTCGTATTATAAAGAATTATCTACTCAAGAGTTTGTGGAGCAGGGTACTATAGACCGGTATCTCCGCAATCTTGATTTAACTGGGATAAGGTTAGGCGAACGGGAAGGGCTTGAGGCTCCTATTACTATGCTAGAAGTACAGACAGCATTAGATGGACTAGCATTAGGGAAAGCGGCAGGGCTGCAAAAACTTCCCCTGGAGGCCTATAGGATAATCTTTTCAATTATTAAGGATGATACGCTGGTCACGTTTTTAGAAGCTCAGTGTGAGAACCCTCCACCATCTTGGGACAATGCCAAATTAGTGATTTTTAAAAAGGACAAGTCTCCCAGGCTCCCGGGGTCGTATAGACCGATATCATTAATGAATACTGATAGTGAGGTGTATGAAAAAATCATCACAACTCAGTTCGCACAAGTTATATCACCGTTGGTATCTCAGCATCAGCATGGCTTCTTGCCTGGCAGGAGCATGGTAAATCATATCACAGGCTAATTGCGCTGCTAGACTACGCTACTACATGTCAAAAACACATAGGTATCATTTTTTAGATGCTGAAAAAGCATTTGACCCTGTATTGTGGTTGTTTTTGTGGGCTGTAATGCGAAAGATGGGGTTTGGTTCCCAATTTTTGCTAGCACTAGAGACTATGTACAAACGCCCGAGGGCTAAAAATTTTACTATTGGGAAGGAGTCATCATTTATATACATAACTAGGGGAACCTGGCAGTATGCCCCTGCTCGCCTTTACTCTTTGCTATTTATATCAACCCACTGTTGCAAATATTGGAGACCACAAATGGTATACAGTCGATGGTAGTGGGGCAACATCAAGTACGTGTTCTTGCTTACGTGGATGATATAGCGGTAGTAACATCTGACCTAGAGCAAGCACTAAGGGAAATTGAGAATCAGACTCAGCAGTATGGGGAAGTTGCCGGGTATAAGTTAAATATCTCTAAAACCCAGGGGCCTCATTTATGAGGCCTTGCGTCAGTTTTGCGCTGCGGATGCGTCACTTTTTGTGACGCATCTGCGGCGTAAAACATGCGCCTTGTTGCGCCATATTTAAAAAGTGACGCATCTTGGTAGATGCGTCACTTTTTAAACCCCTGCGCCACATTATACCTGCGTCAGGTATAATGTATGCAGAGGGTGTTGTTGCAGAATTACCTGGACTGCTTTCTGCTCCGTGAACGCTGCTGTTGGGCTCCGTTTTGTCTACGACTTTGCCCGCCCGCCTCCCGCTTTCAGACACACTCACTGGCGGTGGAGCGCGGCGCTGAGGCAGGAAACTACGTTTCCCAGCAACCCCAGCGGCACCGGCCGCGTCAGTTTCGCGCCAGGAGGCGCAGAAATACGGAGACACCCCCGCCTCGCGGGACGCGAGCGGGACGCCGGGCTAAGCCCGGGCAAAGGGCGGGCCCTCTGTGGCCCTCTGTGGCCGAGGTAGGCTGGGCTGGGCCCCGTCATTTTAAAGTTTCCTCTGTACTCCAATTCTATCTCGTTGTTGGTCCAAGAGAAGTGAATTCCTACGTTTGTACAAGAACGCTGGCCGTATTATTGTAATTTTAAATTCATATCTGTGTGTATCCAAGTTATTTTTCACTCTCATTTTTGGAATATTCATTCCTACATACGTCGTAGGTGTGGGAAGCTTTGATCTAAAAAGATGACTAAAAAGCTCCGTTCTGGCAGAATGGTGGGTGGAAGAACCTGTGCCAAAACAAAATCTAATCCCCTGAGAAATAAATCAGTGAGTAACCCGCTGCTAAAGGGTCAATGTCAGCTCTTTGAACTATGGGAAAAACCGGGGGACAAACTCCTAATGACCGGTGGAAATGATAACATTGCCCAAACAAACCAAGAGGCTTATACTAATGTTGTACATAGCAACGCTCTGCCTATAACTTCTGAACCAGTACAGACGATACCCACTGATTCTCCTAGTATTGTACACTTTGAGGAGGGCGGGGCTATTGATCCTCCTGCAACTTTGCCTAAGGGCGATTTAGTTAATGACCCCGTCCCTCTCTTGGAGCCCTCTTTGAACAGTATGGATGGGCAGGTTTCATTACCACTTTCCATTGACCTTGAACTTTGTGGCCGCTATGTGAAACCTGACAGCCCGGATGTTCCGAAAATTAATAAACTCCCGGGAAGGGCGACTCCATCTGGGCTCCATCTCTACAGTAGTACCCCCTCTGTTGGCAAACATGATATGTCTGACTTATTAAGTACTTCTAGGAGTCCAATTCTTAATCTTTCTGGCAGTTACCCTACAGTTGGGGCAGTAGATAAACCAGTATCAGAATCCCTTATTGCCTTGGAACACCTGTTAGCCTCTATTCTGTTTCTCCTGGGGAAATTTGTTGGTAGCTCGGACTGCATCTTGGATTCCGTTACACAAATTTTGGAACATCTAGTTCAAAAAGCACCGGAGAAGAAGATCACCCCACTCCTCCCGCAAGTCATTATCTTGAAAAAGGGGGAAACTGAGGTGTGTACAGAAAACTCGAAGGTCCCAGCTCCAATACCTTTGGTAGATCCTGATAATAGTGTTAAAGGCCCGCCTGTAACCACCGAAACTACTGCAACTAAGTGCACTATGAAGGGGGATCTAGAGTTGGAAGATGGAAGTATGCCCAAACTTGACTGCCAGGTACCACAAGATCTGTTTCCTATCTTTTGTGCGGAAAATAAAAAATCAACTACCGAGGTTAACCTAGAAGTAAGGGAAAAAAATGGAAAACATAAAAAATACAAAGGAAATAAAAGGAAACCGGTGCGAAAGCATAGGAAGAAAAGACAGAGGCGAATCATTTTTCAAGACTCTTTACATCTGAGTGATGGGGAAAGTAGTGCCATTGAAATTATTTCATCAAATGCAGAGGTGGCCTTGGAAATGAGTCTTAGTTCCCATACTCCTGAGACCCCTGTAATCTCTCTACCTACGATTGGGGAGGTCCCAATACAAGAAGCTGGGGTGGGTTTAAAATCTCCCCTTGAACTGAATCCAGGGAATGTTAATCAACTGAAATCCGGGGGACTTAACCCACTGGCTTCTCCTTTCACTATTATAGTGGGGGGACAGGAGCCGCCAATTGCTCCCCATGAGCAAAAAGAAGCTTTATCTTATGTTGGACTTTTTGCCGCTATTTGATAATGATTTACTTTTAAACAGATCATGGTTACTAAAACGTTTTGGTGAAATAGATAAGTTACAGCTCATCCAATCAAGTGATATTGAGCTAGTCTCTCTGTTGGGGGGGAAAACTGTGTCGAGTATTAGGGTGAAATTTTACTCAAAAATAATTGTAAATTTGGTCTTGCAACAGGCAGAGTGCTTCCAATGTACAGGCATTGATGTCCTTCCTATAATGAATTTTGGTTATAAAGATGTGTCTTATAGGATGACCCAAAAAGATGATAAACAAACTGGGATCGGTTCATCCTTTAAAGACTTAAAGATCTGGGTAGCAAAAGGGAAACGCTTAGTCTCCCAGATAAAACCACTCCCACTGACCAAGAATTCCTCTTTGTTAGAGGATTCTAATCGATGGAACTGGTTGCATAGTGCTCTAGCAGCTAAATCCACAGACAATCCTAAATTATTTCAGCATCTTTAATAACCAATTGAAAATTATCTCATGGAACGCAGCCGGGATACACAATAGCCCAGAGAAACTGGAGTTTTTATTTACGTTGGGTGCAAACGTAATTTGTATCCAAGAAACCTGGTGCACTAGTAAACTTGATGTCAGAAATGACTATTTTGTGTTGGAAGTCCCGGCTGTTGCTTCCAAGAAAGGCCATGCTAAAGGAGGAATCGCTTGCCTGTTATCCAACAAAGTGAATTGGAAATTTGCTCAGTACATCGACCCTAGTAACCTCTTCCAGGCTATATCTATAGCAAATCTTCCCACACTTCCCATGAAGACGTCTGTTGTTATTATAAATGCTTATATTCCTCCCGGAGAGTGTTTTAACCGTGTGTTGAAGCAGGTATTTCAATATATTGGCCTCATTAAAAATAGAACTCCCGCCCCACAAGTCATATTAGTAGGCGACCTAAATTGCAAAATATCTAACTCTAGTATGAATCTTTTCAGAAATAGAGCAAAAGAAGAGGCGTTTTTTATACCACAATCTGTTTTCCCAGATAAAATCACAACTAGCAAAAGAGGGAAGCTTCTCCTTGAGGAATTATCGATAGTCGAGGGGCTTATTCTAAATGGGAGATTCCCCTCCGATGTACCTGCAAAATTTACGCATAATTCCCATGGCAAGCCCTCTATAATTGATTATGCGATATCTGATTATGATATATTCCCACGCATCTTGGATCTTATACTAGTTCCTACGATGCTGAGTGATCATAATATAATTATCCTGGCTATTTCTTTAAAACCACCTAGTACGGCATCATGGTCTCTTAATGGTGAAGTTACGGACTTTCATGCTTCCTCTGGTAGATGCTACTGGAATCCATCTGCAATTGCTAGGGTGCATACCAGTTTGTGTAAAACCATGGCAGACCTGAATGCTTGGCATGGTTTAGAAATATCCAGTTTCGAAAAATTTATGCAGAACATTATTCTAGATATTAAAAAAGCTAGGTGTCCTTTAAAGCGGGTATATATGCCCAGTGCTCTGAGAACATTAAATAAAGAGATAAATAAACTAGTACGCGCCCAGTTTCTAAACAGAAACGGGGAACGGGAAAAAGAAGTATCTAGGTTAAAAAGAAAGAGAGTTAGATTGAAGGCGACAATAAAAAAGGAGAAGGAAGACCTAGTATGGATTAACCTAAGGGAAGCTGTAGTGCATGGCAAGATCCGTGAATTCTGGTCTATAATTGGGAAGGAATGTGGCAATAGAGTAATCCCTTGCTCTATCCCTATTGCCGAAGATGTCTGGTCTTCCTATATTTGGGAGCTCTACGGGGGGAATGGTATTATAGAGGACACTAACTTCCCTGATGTAACCTCTGATGGTGAAATTATCTATCCCACAGAGGAAACAATAGTATCGGCCATAAAAAATATGCGTTCGTCCGGTGCAATGGGACCGGACGAACTCCCCATGACTGTTCTCAAGCAGGAGCCTTTACTTTGGAGTAAAATTCTTTACCCTCTATTCAAATCCTGTTTTGAGACAAAAAGGGTTCCAGCATCTTGGAGGGGTAGTATTCTGATACCCATCTTCAAGAAGGGTGCAAGGGAAGTCCCCAGTAACTACCGCCTGATTGCGCTCCTCGACTCAGTCGGCAAGATTTTTGCAAAATGTCTCTTAAGGCTACTTTCCGACTGGGTCGACGAGAACAATATCTTACCACGCGAACAAACGGGATTCCGTAAGGAACATGGCACGTTAGATAATTTAACCGCCCTGCACGTAATAGCTGACAAGTATACGAAAGTAAGAAGGGGATTTGTTTATGCAGCCTTCATTGATTTCTCCACAGCGTTCGACAGAGTAGATCGTGGAACGCTGTGGAGAAAATTATCTTTTCTTGGAGTACCCCCGTACTTGCTGGAGCTTGTCCGCTCATTACATACGGAAACATGGTGTAGGGTGCTGCAGGGGGGGGAAAGAGGTCTTTCGGATCGTATCTCTTCCCTTAATGGTCTAAAGCAAGGCTGTCTTCTAGCGCCCCTTTTGTTCTCCCTATACACGCAGGATTTGCCTACCGTGGTGGCGGCCTGTGAGGGCATTGCTCCAGTGATAGGGGGGGCTTCTGTTTCTTGCTTGATGTACGCTGATGACATCCTCCTCCTTGATTTGACACCGAAAGGTTTGGCAAATAGGTTGCAAGCCCTTAATGCTTTTGCAGTCTCCCACTCTATGAAAATTAACATCACCAAAAGCAAAATTATGTGTATAGGGGGGAGAAGGAAGTGCCGCTCGGAAAACTTCGGCTGGCACATCGGTGGTCAAAAATTGGAGGTCGTTAAAACTTACACCTTTTTGGGGAAAATCATCGCGGCTAACATGAGCGAGAGGCCTCACATCGAATACTGTGCACGAAAGGCTATAGCACATGGCAATGGCCTTAAAACACTCTACTCAGCAACTGGCAAAAGACACTTTGCCTCTCTGCTTGAAGTATATAAGGCTAAGATTCCCGCTACCCTCATTTACGGCATTGAACTCATAGATATAAAACTATGGGATTTCTGCAATAAAATCGAAGGGAAACTTCTGAGATCCCTCGCATCCCTAAATACTAACTGCTCTTTAGCAGCATGCAGACTTGAGTTTGGGCTAAGGGGTAGCTGGGTACAGGGGCTCTGTGCCCTGGTACGATGGGTGGCCTCTCTAGCCAGAGCGGAACCGGGGACAATGAGGGCTCTGCTGAAGAGTGAATTATTAGGCAACTTTAAAGAGTTTTCATTACTTGTAAAGAACTTCAGAAAAGCGGTGACTATTCTGAGGTTGGAGGAAGGTACTTTGTTCCAGTACTCTCTAGTACAACTAAAAATCCTGCTAAAACAGGCATCATGGGAACTATGCTTTCTAACCGATAAAACATATTACAAGGAAAAGGGGGTTGTGATCTTCTCCTTAACTCATATGTTGCCAAAAAAGCAGTAAATTATGTTTTATGGAACTTACCCCATGGCATCAGAAGATTCTGGTTCCTTCTTCGGTACGATCTATTGCCATTAAATGTACTTCTCTTTAAATGGCACGGTTCATCCAATATGTGCAATTTTTGTAATACTGGTATACAGGACCGTATGCACGTTCTGTTGATCTGCCCAGCACTCCGTACTTTGCGCCTTAAATGGCTAAAACCTATCTGTCTCCGCTTAGGTATATCTACTCTAAATATTTTTATGCAATCTTTATATTGCCCTCCAAATGAAGTGTTCTGCTTCTTCATTTTTAAATTTTTCAAAAGTTTTTTAGATATTTATTAATGTTATTTATTTATTGTGCCAGCTCCTCTTTGTGCCTACTTTAATGAATGATTTTTTCTTTGGACTTGATCGACATATGTACTAGAATTATTGTATATAGATGAAATATAGTGCTTGATGTATTATTACTTGTATTGGTGGTATGTCTTTTATGTGGCCCTCAATGAGAGCCAAAACATAATAAAAAAAAAAAAAAAAAAAAAAAAAATGCAGAGGGGGCGTTCCCCCGCAAAAAGCCTCGTAATAGTGACGCAGTGAAATCTATGAGATTTTACTGCGTCACTTTTAGGATGCGGTTGCGTCAAAATCTTGCGCCTGCCTCACAGCAGGCGTAAGACTGACGCAAGCCCTTTCACATGGGGCTTTCCCCATGTGAAAGGACGCATTGCTGGAGATGCGTCACTTTTGTGACACACTCCAGCAATGCGTCACTTTTGCGCTTACAGATGCGTCAGAAATACTGACGTATCTGTAAGTCCTTGCGACATGATGCTTCATACATTAAATATGACGCATCATTGGTGTCGCAAGGAGTGCGCAGTGAAAAGTGACGCATCGCTGTTTTCACGCAGCGATGCGTCACTTTTCATAAATGAGGCCCCAGGTTGTTTGTACTGGGCCCAATCCACTATAAAAGAGCCGACTTTAGTCCCTCCTTTAGATCGATTGCTACATACTCCTGAGGCGGAAGCCGGGAGGTTTAACTGCTCTATAACAGAATAATTGTTATTTTTATCTTGTAAACGCACTGCACTTTATACCAGCACTAGCGCTTTTAAATTGTTTGCTATCACCGCTTTTACTGTGTATTTTGTGATTTGTGTTACTTTGAGGAATCACCTGTTAAAACTCTCCCAAACGACCGCTTGTAAGCCGCTTTTACTGTACCTAAGAATAAAAAGGCACAAAGCCATTTCGAGGCTACCGGTCTAACAAACAATCCCCTCGAGGCAAGGAATCCACGGCCACCATCTTTAATTGGGGCCTGGACAGCGCTCTAGTGGCTGGGTGATTTGGGCCCAATCCACTATAAAATGGAGCCTCCTCCCCGTCCGCGTAGGGGGCGGGCGCAGCGGGCGCGCCTGAGGCAAGCCCGTCTGGGCCCGTCTGGGCCAGGCCGGGCACAGGGCCATCCACTATGCCCGTTTCACACAGTCCCCGGATCAGACATTCACGTGACTACCTCCTTCAATTCAGCACGGCAGCTCCTTCCCCTGGAGCCCAACCTTCTCCCAAGCCCCATGATGAGTCTGTAGGGACTTCCACCTACCAGTCCTCCAATGGTATTAGCCTAGCATTGCTGAACTGTAGATCAGCCCCTAAACACGCTATAGAGATCAAAATACTGATCCAAGACTTAAAACTGGATATTCTTTTCCTCACGGAAACCTGGCTAACATCTCACTCTGAAGCGGACATTGTCAACATGCTCCCCCAAGACCACCTTATACAATATCAGAACAGAAGGGAGGGAAAAGGAGGTGGACTAGCAATTGTCTACAAAAACTCCTTTGTATGCAGGCTACAAGAAGGAGGAATAGAGGACTGCGAAAGCACCCATTTCTCCCTTCAGATAACTCCTAATAAATCACTCACGGGCACTCTGATATACCGTCCACCCGGCAGCTCAGGAAATTTTGTAAGCTCACTACTACAGTCCACTATCTCCTCCTGCACCTCGACCCCTAACTTCATCGTGCTCGGTGACTTAAACCTACATTTTGAGGACAACACAGACAAAACTGCTGGGGACCTCACCTCAGAATTAAAAGCACTTGATCTTCATTTAATTAATTCAGAGGCTACTCACATCAAAGGTCATCTTTTGGATCCTCTTCTCACTAATCTCCCAAAAATTGAGGTTCGACCTGCGATCCCTCTCCCTTGGACTGATCATTTTCTCATTCCATTTCACCTGGCAAACTCCAGTAAAAAAGGCCCACACACCAATTCCCAGAGAACACGATAGAATATGGTCTAGAATATCATTTGAGCGCTGGACACAGGAGCTAACCCGCTCCGCTCCTCTGCCACTCCCTGACCCGGTTAAAGCAGACGAGAACTTCACCAGCTGGCTCACTTCCACTCTGGATATAATCGCCCCGAAACAAGATCTAAAAAAGAAAAATAACCCCTTTAAATCGCCATGGTACTCACAGGAACTCAGGAACCTACGAAAAATCTGCAAAATCCATGAGAGAAAGTGGAGAAAAGAGTGGGACCCCCTTATCAAGGAAGAGTATAAAACTGCAATGAGGACCTACAAAGCAGCGCGAAAAGCAGCACAAGCCTCCTTCTTTGACAAAAAAATCAAAGCTGCATCTAGCTCATCCCGAGAGACTTACAAAATAGTCAAAGAACTTCTCAAAATACCCAACCCCCCTCTTTTCAACAACCCTCAGTTGCCAGATGCAACCAAATAGCGGGCTTCTTCCAAAACAAGATCACCAACATTTTGCAATCACTTCCGCCCAAAGCAGATAACAACCCCCTGGCTGCCCCCCCCCGCCCCACCCGGAGACCTACCCTGGACCGCTTTAACCAACTGTCCAATGAGGATTTCTTGAAAGCCCTCTCAGACCTGAAAAGTGGATCCCCCAACGACCCTGCCCCCATTCGAATCCTAAAACAAGTCGGACCTACCATCTCTCACCTGGCCACTAACCTTATTAACACCTCGCTGGGCCAAGGAGTTGTCTCCCCCAGCTGGAAGCATGCCATGGTCAAGGCATTACAGAAAAAACCAGGCCATGATCCCTCAGATCTATCCAACCTTCGGCCGATCTCTCTCTTGCCTGGCTTGAGCAAAATCGCAGAGAAGGCAGTCAACCAGCAATTGTCAGCCTTCCTCGAATCCAATAATCTCCTCCGACCCTCACAAACAGGCTTCCGTCCAGGCCAGGGGACCGAGACAGCCCTCCTGAAAGTGGTAGAGGAGGCCAGATGCATCTTGGATTCAGGGGGATCAGTTTTACTGCTCCTCCTGGATCTAAGCGCTGCATTTGATACGGTGGACCACAAGATCCTAATCCAACGACTATCTGAGCTAGGAGTGAGAAGCACGGCACTCTGTTGGCTATCTTCTTTCCTAGAAAACCGTACCTTCCAGGTCTGTGAAGGGAACGCGCGATCAGATATCCTTTCCCTCCAGTATGGGGTTCCCCAGGGCTCTTCATTGAGCCCTACACTGTTTAACACATATATGGCCCTCTTGGAGGATGTGGTCACCCCATTTGGGATAAAAGCCGTCACTTACGCTGATGACACCCAAATGATCGTATCATTCTCACTCGAAGAAGAAAAAATCAAAAACCTCCATGACTGCCTAGAAGGTATACACGTTTGGATGTCCAACTCAAGGCTTAAGCTCAATGGCTCAAAGACCGAGCTTATGCTCCTGGGACACCAACCACCATCCCTCCCCATTGCTATGTGGCCTTCATGCCTAGGACCCATCCCCCAGCCTAAGACTGAAATTAAAAGTCTAGGTTTCTGGCTGGAACAGAACCTCTCCATGGCAACACAGGCAAAAAAAACAGCCGGCACCTGTGTTGGTCTACTCCGATCAACGAGGAAGATTCTCCCACTGCTCCCTGCAACCTCACAAAAAATGCTCATGCAAGGTCTAATACTGTCAAGATTGGACTACTGCAATGCCCTTTTTTTGGCCGCCCCTGAAACTACGCTCAATGTCCTGCAGCGAACACAAAATGCCGCTGCAAGGATACTCACGGGAACCCCCCGCAGAGTTTCAGTCAAACCTGCCTTAAAGGCATTGCACTGGCTGCCGATCCGCGAAAGGGTCAAATTCAAAACCTTATGTACCACTCACAGATCCATGCAAAATCAAGGACCCCCAATGTTGAAATCTATGCTCTGCCCATACATACCTAACAGACCCTTACGATCTGCGCACTGCAACTTGGCTAAGATCCACCGAATTAAAAGAGCTCGAACTGGTGGACGCCGTTTTTTGGTGATCGCCGCAACCCTTTGGAACTCTCTCCCAATTCAACTCCGGTCTGAACCTAATCACATGAGATTCCGAAAACTTCTCAAAACCCACCTCTTCCCGCAATAACCTCTCTCCCTTCCCCCTCTGCCTCTATCCTCAGCTGTCTGTCTGCAATATCAGCGCTGGGACGCTTCCGGGCAGCCATGCGCTATAGAAGTCCCAAATTCATTCATTCATTCATTCGTTCATTCATTCTGAGGGACTTTGTCCTGGTGAAGTCCGTGTCACACCAGAAGCAAGGTATTTGGGAATAAAGATCAGGATGCAACTCCAGGAGATAGTCGAAATTAATTGGGCAGACATATTAGCTTCAGCAAAAAGTCAGTTGGAAAAGGTAGAATGTCTTCATTTATCAATGGTAGGACGATGTAATGTTTTAAAAATGTGTATACTCCCCCGGGTAATGTACTATTTTAGGACGGTACCGCTAGAGTTGACACGGGTACAATAGACACAGCTTCAGTCTATTGCAGATAGGTTTATATGGGGATGGATGAAAAAACGGCGTGCTTCAAAATATATGATGCTTCCATTGGCACGTGGTGGTTGGGGGGTGCTGAACTTTGTTTATTATCATCTAGTTTGTCTTCTGCAGAATATGCAGTATTTGGTGGTTGGGAATGAAGCAAGGCCATTTGAAGCTCTTAATTTATATCAGATGTTGTTGGGGACTCAGGCGAGCGAGGCCTTGCTTAAGTTCTACGAACCAAGCTATTTTAAAAGAAATCGATTTAAAATCTCCTCTGCTGCATATGAGGCGTGGAAGTTGATACGCAAAATCGTATCTATAAATCGGATTGGCTACTATACGCTTTTTAACTCCACGGAAATATTCCCCCTGGTTTTTTGGGACACAAAGATGGCTACTTGGAAGGGCAAGGAGATACGACGTCTAGGGGATATGTATAGGGCTGGGATAGTTATTCAGTTTTCAAATTTAGAGGAACGATACAAAAGTTCGAAGTATTATTTTTTCAAATATTTGCAAATTTGTTATTTTATTAACAAACATTGCAGATATACGTCTATAGCAACCAATGATTTATTGTAGGCATTGTCTTAAAGAGCTAAGATTGAGGCACTGTATGACATATTACGGGCGACACAGCGGGATACCATTGAGATGCATGATGCAAAGTGGATTGATAGATTTGGTAATAATGGCTCATATGTGCAATCATCTATAGGTATGGCTAGTAAAATTATATTGACGACAAATGTATGCACCCAACATTATAAAACTCTGTTTAATTTATACCATACATCGGTCAAGATGATGAAATGGGGTGGGGTACACGACGGGAAATGTTTTAGATGTCAGGCAGAGAAAGCGGATATTGTACATATATTCTATGATTTTACAGTTTTAAAACAATTTCTAGCAGGTATCTCAGAATTTCTATCACAAACCACGTGGTCGATGTTCATATTTCTAGAGAGATTATGTTAGTAGGTGTGGGTAAGGATATTGAACCCACACAGATGTGCTATCCTTTTCAATATTTAATATTTACAGCTATTGGCCGTGGCCCGATTATGCATCCGTTCTATGTGGTTGCAATGAGAGGCACCATCATATGAAATGTGGCGTGCCAAGTTTTCATAATGTGTTTAATCTTGAATTTAGCTTGCATTGCATAAAATCTTTGCGGAAGAAAAAGCTAGGTATTAAAATCTGGCAGCCTATGTTACAATATATGGAGATGTCGATTTGAAATCTAGCCTTTGATTATCTCTGTCTTTTTGGGGTTTTTTTTCGTTTTTTTTTGCTTCAATGTGATTTATGTTTGGTTCTGTTACATATAACTGTGTAATATTTCTACACTTATGATTTAATTGTCTGATTTACAAATGCTATTTGCTATGAACTGAATAACAAAGAAATAAAAAGAAAGAAAAATGCAAAGTCTGATGATGATTTTGATACTGATATGTCTTTATAAACACAACGAATGCCCACGGGCATCTTGGCACTAGCGTCTGTGAGATAGAGTACCGAGGTAGCAATATCTTTGGAAAACTATAGAGGGAGAGAAAAGAGCTGAGATTTAAGATGTTTCTTGAAAATGGTCAAATTTGACTGACGTCTAATTGCCAGAGCAGCCGATACCAAAGTGTTCGGGTGGAGTGGACAATGCCCCGACCACCCCAAGATGCTTTACAAATTTTGGGGACAATAACTGTTTTAGAAACTGCAGATTGCCGACATCTTCTTGCAGTGTAGCATGAAAATGTCTTCTTTAAGTACTCGGGCCCTGTACAGCGGAAAGCTTCCACTATAGACAATGTTTTAAAGGCTATCTCTTTTTCACTGGGAGCCAATTAAGCTTCACTTGTGCACCAGTGACTGATTTGAACTTCAGAATTTTCTTGAAGAGTTGTGCTGCTGCATTTTCCAACCTCTGTATTTTGTTTGAGGAACCTTGCTGAATGCCCAAATAAAGGGCATTACAATAGTCTAGCCTTGACAAAACCAGGGTGATGATAACTGATTTCTGTATGTCAATGGGAATGAAAGGCAGGAACTCTTCAAGATTTTTAATAGGAAAAAAACAGGATGAGGTAAGTTGATTGATCTAATCAATGAGAGAAAGTTTGGAATCTAAGGTTACCCCAAGATTTCTAACTTTATAATCTGGCGTGAGGAGAAGATTCAAAGTCTGTGGCCACTGGAATTGTTTTCAAAATGAGGTGGCCTTACCAAAGAGCAGAACCTCTGTTTTCTCTGAGTCCAGCTTAAGACAATGACTGCTCATCCAGCTGACGACTGATAATATGCAGTTGTCAAAGCAATGCACCACCTCCCCAATTTTAATTGAGATCGACACCAAATTTTGTTGTTTACATTTATTTTTGATGAGCCAATAACTGATAATATAATCAACAAATGGGGGGGAGAGAGAACAAGGGGATGGATTCCTTCTCCCAGGTAATATTATTAAACAACAAGAATCCACCTAACTGGACATTGTGTTCTATACAGTGGTGGGGAGCACAGATGTGGGGAGCACAAAGTGCTTGTAAAATACCCCTCACAAACCAAAAGGAACCATGGTGTCATGCTTCATCATTGGGGTCTTCGCACCCCTCTACGGGATGCGGCGTGCTGTGACCTACGATTACGCAGGAGCACTATCTCGTGTGGACTATGGCCCACATGCATCGAAGTAGATTGCATTCGCAATCGGTGCGAATCGCACAATTCACCCGTTTGCGAATGCAATCTATCTTTTTGAGATGCATGATTGTTTTTGTGGCTTTTCGCATTTTAAGAAATCGCAAGTACATTTGCGATTTCTTAAATATCTCGCAATTAATGCGAATCGCATTTTTTTGCGAAATATTCCAATGCATCAAAATTCGCAGTTTGCAATTTTAAAGAAAATCGCAAATTGCATTTCCAAAAATAAGAAGAAGTCAGAGATGGTGTTAAATTTTCAAAGCCATTGGGAAACTTGTCTTCTGTAGGGAAACAGCTGTAGTGGGCCTTTAGGGAACTTGAAGAAGCCTTTCAAAATTCCTGATTTCTATTACAGTAATTAAAACAGACCTGATATGTAAAAATATGTCAAAGGCTGATGGTGTCTGACCTCACACATGCACACAATGGTGTATTAAAAAGAAGATGTAACAGGAGGGATGTCCTGAACAAAATCTCCCTTCCATACACAACACAATGTTGATTTTTGAAATGTTGGTCGGCAAAGTTGTACATATGTAATTATATATTTATGGTGCTTCTTCAAAAAACATTGTTTTTGGGAAATTGATGATGTTAACAGTTTAAAGGCAGTTGGGTGTGAAAATAAGAGAGTCATATATGTTTTGAATCTCTCATCCATCTCCACTGCCCTTTAGGGCAGAACACATATTACAAGTGCCTTGCTGATTGGCAGCTACAGTATATAAGGCAGGTGTCTTTCAAGTTCCCTCTTTTGTTGGGCTTCACAGAACTTCCAGGAGCATTGCACAATGGCAGCACTTTTCTTTTTGGCTCGCCGCCACAGATTGAGAGTAGCTGCAGGATGGAGGAGAAGGCAGATACAAGAGAGAATTTTTAGAGTACGCATAACCTTGCTTGGGCAAACTTATGATGAGATTTATGATAGGTTCCGGCTTACTGGTAATTTAATTTTAGATATAATTAATGATTTAGACCCTATTTTGCAAAGGGAGACTCGCAGGACAAAAGCAATACCTACTCATGTACAAATCCTGTGTTCTCTACACCTTCTAGCTTCTGGTTCTTTTCAGGGAGTAGTAGCCATTGCTGGCGGTGTCTCCCAGAGCTCCCTTTCTGGATTTTTTAATGCTTTTTTGGATGCTATGTTGCATAGAATAAGGACTTACATAAAGTTTCCTACTTCTCAACAGGATTTGTTGAAAACTAAAGTAGATTTTTATAATATGGCACAATTCCCACATGTAATAGGCTGTGTGGATGGGACACATGTACCTATTTGTCCGCCCTCAGAAAATGAGTATATATTCCGAAACAGGAAATGTTTCCACTCACTTAATATTCAAGTGATATGTAACTCAAAGACCATTATTACTGACATAGTGGCTAGCTACCCAACAGTGCCCATGATTCATACATCTTTAAGCACAGCGCAATACATGCAAGACTTCTTTCTGGACAGTTTGGAGATGGTTATTTGCTAGGTAAATATGGAAAATCAATTTCTATTCAATTAGTAAAATTCAGACACTTTCACTGCTTTAGTAATGTCATTTATATATCTATGTTTTTTGAAAGGTGACAGTGCCTATGGTGTCAGGTCTTACATTTTGACTCCATACCTCAACCCAGCAACTAGAAAGGAGCAACATTTCAAACAAGCTCACAAATCAATTCGCAATGTCATTGAGAGAACCTTTGGTGTTTTAAAATCAAGGTTCTGCATACTGCATAAGACTGGTGGAACTTTGCAGTATAATCCCAAAATTGGCTGTAAAATAGTTGCTGTATGCGCAATGCTACACAACATGGCAACAGAGAGAGGCATACATTTGGAAGAAGAAGATGTCTTACTGCCAAATGACAATCAACCACAGCAACCCCCAGCCAGACAACATGGACCAGAAGCAGCAGAAGGAAGGAGAAGAAGAGCTGAGATTACACTGAATTATTTTTGAGAAAGGTACAAGGCTTTATTTGTGTTTTTGCCATAATAATGTAAATGTCTTTCAACAAACATAAGATGATGTGCTTTCAAAATAGCTTTTTCAGCAATTAACTAAATCAAATAATGACATGTTTGAAAGGAAGAAATTCTTGTAAATATGAAACTTCTGGTAAATGCAACATTCTTCAAATAGTCATGCATGGGAAAAACATTGATATCATGTTACTCTTTACGCCCGCGCACACCTAAAGCCTTCCCAGCATTTTTATCTTTCTCCAAAACCATTAGGCACCCTTCTTTCAGATTTCTATTACTACGTCTTGTCCCAGCAATGGCACACTCAGGTGGGTCTACACTTTGAGGACCCACAACACTGTTAACATTAGAAAAAGTAATCCCTGGTGGGTCACTACTGTTTGAAGCATGTACTAATTTATTCCCTCTCACCATTCCCCTTGAAATTTCAACAAAAACATCATTTAATTTTTCCTTCATGACAACATTTTGTTTGCAAATTTTTGCTGCACAATTATAAATATGTGACAACTGTCTGTTCTGACCATGTAAGCTGGTCATTAGCCTCAGGTGCCTATTCAAACTTTCCTTATGTTGCATTTTCATTACAGTGCACATTGATTCTAATGACTTAGCAATCCTGTCCAGTTTCTCAGCAGTTGCCTCATGGCCATTTTTCAAAGCCTCAACCATCCTATTCATAGTGCTATGAATGCCACCTAGTTGTTTAGACATATGTGCTATTTTGCCTTTAATAATTCTAACATCTTTGCCTTGCAGGCGCTGTATCTTCAATATTTTGTCCTCAACAACACTGCCAGTGCTGGATCCCTCTTCAAATGTGGCCAAGTTTGATGTTCTAGAATGCCGTCTATAAAATTGACTTTGCCTCCTTCGCCTACTTGGCCTTGCATTGGTGACTGTTGGTGTTGGTTCAGGTCTTGTCACTGGATTAGTTTGACTGTTACCCTCCTCTGAATCACTTTGCAGTAACTGGCATACTCTTTGCCTTTCATTCACTGGCAGATTAGCAGTGGAAGTACTTGGATTATTACCCTCTTCATTTACATGGATTTCTAGGGTACTGAAATCCCGCAAATCTTGCTCAATTAATTCTTGAAGCAATTCTGTTTGAAAAAGTGCAAAGATATTTTTACTTTAGAAATTGCTTTGTAAATGTGAAAATAAAAAGAAAGTTACATTATGACTACTTGTTTCCTTGACATGGTTTCATTTACATTAAATTTACTCTGTGTCTTAGTCAAAGTTAAAAATATGACTTTTACCCTACTACATAATGATAAAAACTACATTTCCCAAGATGCATTGCTTAAAGCATGAATAGATTGCTACTCTGGAGCAGGCAACTTCAGATAATGTAATGTAATGAGAAAATGGTGTTTTGAAAAACACGTTTTCCCTATGTTCAGTTTGGCAAAGGCCACAAGTGTTAAGTTTACTTTTCTTACATCTTATATTAAGACTTACCTTCAGAAGGGGTAATGAGATCAGACGTGTCTATGTTCATGACACCCACAACTGCCTCAGTCAAAAGTGTCCCTTCCACAAGGTCTTTCAGAGGGGTTGTGGGTATGTCTTTGGGGGGACCACCTCCTGTTTTATTTGCAGATTTCACTCTTGACGCAATCTTCTCCTTTGCACGACTACGCAAGTCGTACCACCTTTTTTGTAAGTTGCTGATTTCACGGTGGGCAACACCAACAGCATTCACCTTGGTTTGTATGTTAAGCCAAATATTCGTTTTACAGCATCGGGCACCTTATGTGACAACTTGCCAAAAAGTTGATCATGCCTGTCAGTTACCTCTTCAATAAGGATTTCAAGTTCCTTCTCTGAAAACTTTATTTTCCTTTTTCTTGTGGGCCCTTCTTCTTCTTCTTGATTTTCCATCTCAAGTTCTCCTCAAAAGTGAAGCACACAGACTGCAGCAGCAACCTCTCAAAGCAGCCTCAAAGTCCAACTGCCAGAGCTACAGTCAAAACAGATCCCAGGTGCCTGTGATTGCCTTACTGGCTTCCTGGCAATCTGATTGATGCAATTCATCATGTGGTGTTTTTCGCAATTTGCGAATTCGCAATTAAGAATTCGCATTTTTGGTGCGATTCGCAAAAAAATGTGAATTTTTGCAAATCGCAAAAAAAAAGCGAAAATAATCATGAATAGCCAATTGTGATTCCTTATTTGCGATTCCTTAAAAATCGCAAATAAGAAATAGCAATTTCTAACATTGATGCATGTGGGCCTAAGTGTGGTGTGTGTGAGGGTTAGGTGTGATTATGTGGTGAGGTAATATTAGTGAGTGAGTGATTTAAAAAGGTACCTGGCTCGTAGGGTGAATCAGAACTAATTTAATGAGCCCCCGGGCTGGTACTATTAAAAAGGGTGCAGGTTGAGGTAGTTATGTGATATTAAGCACATCACCTCTCGGGTGCGTCGACATGTTCCGGGGCAAGACCCCTTCTTCAGGACAGGGTGCACCACACCCCACCTTACTCACGTTTTTCTAAGTAAAAAATGATTTTTACACAAAAGTGAAAATGTTGTGCTGTAATATGCCTACACAGTTCATCAAGTTTTTTTGCTAATATGCAATAAACTTGGTGTTTAATAGTACAATGCCTCATGAGCCTCTGGACGTTGGGAGAAAGTATGGGTCCACTGGCCCGGGTTACTGCACTGGTAACGTCCTTCTACACCCGAACGCGGCTCCGCTGCGAAATTAAATTAGTTCTGAAACATATGTAGACTGTCGGCCGGATCCATCCCACACCTTGTGCATTTGCCATCATTTAGCGCGCCCCAATGTGCAAATTTAGCACTAGTACTGCATAAGTTAAACATAGTCTTGTTATACTGTGTTTTAAGATTGGAGGATACTAGGAGCTTTTCAGCCAGAATAATAGAATCTTGTAAAATGTGCCCTCCCTGAGATAATCTGGCGTTCCAATTTAGATTCTGTGCCTCCAGAACATCAAGTTGTGTTTTGATGATAGTTTGATATAAGATACCAATCTTTCCCCACCCCCTAACTGTCTCTAACAGATTATTTTTTTGGGGCTAAGCATTCTACATCTACTTTTTTTATTAAATAGTCCAAGATCTGCAAATATTTTTTTTAAATCAGTTGTTGGTAAATCAAATTCAGAAATCAGCAAGGAATCAGACCGTATACCACGTTTATCCACTAAGTCTCCCACAGTGAGAATGCCCTTTTGTCTCCATCTAGCCATTGTGGTGTCCAAGATAATAGATGGTAATAATGCTGAATAAGAGGTAGGCGTATAATAATTTGTTCTGCCGATCTGCTGTTGCCTTGTTACCAGTAGCAATACCTTATGAACAGTATGAACCACAGTGAAGCGTTTTTTTTTGTAATAGTTTGGCTCTACATTTTGAAAATAGCCCCACTCAGATTCTGAGCACAGCAACATTTGAAATATATGGGGGAACTCAGCTGCCTTGACTTCTACTTCCCTAACCACTAAGTCTCCCAAGGTCAGAATACATTTTCGTCTCGATCTAGCTATTGTGGTGTCCAAGAAAACAGATGGTAATAATGCTGAAGAAGAGGTAGGCGTATATAAATGAATCCTGACCATCTGCAGGTGCCACAGAACCTGGAGCCATACCTTATGAACAGCATGACCCACCTTGAAGCAGGTTTTCTTGTAATAGCTGGAGTCTAGATTTTGAAAGAAGCCCCTCTCAGCTTCCGAGCCCAGCAGCATTTGAAAGATATGCGGGAACTCAGCTACATTGACTTCTCCTTCCCCAACCAGTAAGATTCCCATATGCGGAAGTAGGCATGCACAATATTAGAACAAGAAATTAGGTACTGCCCAGCCCCCTTGTGATCATGATAGATTCATAGATGTCATTGCTCTGCAAGGTTTACCTTGAGTCCACATAAAGTGACTGCATATTGATTGCAGTTTCTGGAGTTGCGACCTCATGAGTTCCAGGAGTACAGACCTAAAGTAATACAGGACCTTGGCAAAATATTCATCTTTAAGACATTGCCTCTTCACACCATTGAAAGATGCAGACCTTTTATTCTATCTAGTTCCCGTTTAATTTTCCGCACCATGGGGTACCATTTTATCCAGACATACATTAATACGGACCCCCAGGTATGTTAACTCTTCCGTAACCTTAGAATCAATAAATAGCGCTTGGTTTGTACACACTATTTGAGTCTTGGCTATATTTAATGTGTAGTCAGAGTTTTGCCCAATTAGAATTGCTAGCCATTCCATTTCTATCAGGGCCTTGGCTGGACTACTTTACATGGAGCTTGTTGAACATTAGCAGAGTCCAACAGAGTAACTACCCTGTTAATATGGTTTGACCGTGCCTCTTCCTGGAATAAAGCCATGTTGGCGGACAGAAACTAGGGTAGTAATCGCTCGGGAGAGTCCCGTAGCTAAGATTTTGGCATATATTTTCCTATCGCAATTTAAAAATGAAATGGTTCTATACGACACAGGTAGTGTGGGGATTTATCTTTTTTTTTAACTGATGGTATTAGCTACATTCCACGAGGCCGGGGCATCCCCCATTCCTGTGTTTCCTGAAACATAATAAGCATATCTGATTCCAGCTCCGATAAAAAAGTTCTATAGAATTCGAATGGGAGTTTATCAGGCCCGGCAGCCCTACCTGTTGCTAAAGACCAATAGCCTTCACAAGCTCTTCTGATGTTATTGGCTCCTCCAAAGATCTCCGATCATCCGAGCTCAACATCCTCCTGTATGGATCTTTGTAAAAAGAGTCAGTTCTCTCCCGACTATTTTGATCCTCCGTATACAATTCCTCATAGAAAGCCCTGAAGATCTCCAGGATTTCCGAGGGTGTTTCAGCTAATCTTCCAGCTGAATCTTCAATCGCAATGATTGTGTGTTTGACCTCCTTGCACCTAATTTACTTTTCCAGGCATCTGCCAGTTGCCTCCCCATACTCATAACATTCTCTTCTGTAAAGGCGATATTTGTGAGTTAATATTTAGTAAATGCAGCCATTAGAGAATCACACCCTGCCTTTTCATCCACATGTACCAAAGTGTACTGCACACGTACCACAGTATACTGCAGCACAATACATAACTGTTTTTTAAACCTATAACTTTAGCACTACTTACTCTATACACACATACTACCAAAAATTACCATTTACACATTATGTATATTTCTGCAACATTACATCTACATTAATTCACCCACTTTCACACTATGTATGTTTCAATTAATACACTCTATACCTCTCCACTCTATGCCACTCTATGCTACTCCACTCTACGCCACGCCACTCTATTCCACTCCACTCCATTCCACTCCACTCTACGGTACTCGACTCTACATCATTCCACTGTTCGCTGTTAGAATTTATGACAGTCCGTTCTATGACACTCCAGTCTATGCCACTCCACTGTATACCGCTCCACTCTACGCTACTCCACTGTACGATACTCCACTTTAGAACACTCCACTTTACGCTATTATACTCAGTACCACTCAACTGTTCACCACTTCAGTATACACCACTGCACTATACACTGATCCACTGTAAGCTACTTCACTCTATTACAGTGTAGACTCCTACACTGTACCTCACTCCACTCTTAGCCACTCCACTCTATGATATTCCACTCCATGCCACTTCACACTATCCAACGCCACTCTATGCCACAACACTAATTCTTCACTATTCTACTTTATACCACTTCACTGTATGCCACTTAAGTCTAAGCCACTGGAATGTACACTATTCCACAGTACACCACTCCACTCTATGCCACTTTACTGTGATTAACTCCATTATATGCCACTCCACTCAATGACAATCCACTGTACGCTATTACACTGTACACCACTTCACTGTACGCCTAGCCACTTTACACCACTACGCTGTATGCTAGTACACTCTTTGGGCCCGATGTAGGTCGGTCGGCAACGGCCGAAAATCGTTATTTTCGGCCGTTACCGACCGGTATACCTGAAATGGTATGTAGGGGCTCAATTTTACCGAATCGGTAATTTTACTGAATCGGTAAATTTACAGATTCTGTAAAATACCGAATCGGTATTTTTACCGATTCGGTAATTCTCCGATGTAGGTGGGACTCTTCAGAGTCCCAGGAGCCTTAACGAATCGGTATTTTACCATCAAATCCAATTTGATGGTAAAATACCGATTCAGGTGTGCATGCACATGTGTGCATGCACACCTATGCCATGTGACAGGCAGACCTGCCCTTAGGGCAGGTATGCCTGCCACATGGAATCCGTGCCTGTTTTGGGAGTGCCAGAGGGTGTCAAAGTGACACCCCTTGCACCCTTGTGTGAATCGGTATTTACTGATTCGGTAAATACCGATTCGGTAATGCCCATTCATTCCTATGGGCTTTGAAGCCCATAGGAATGAATGGGCATTACCGGTTCTGTATTTACAGAATCGGTAAATACCGATTGTTAAGGATTCGGTATTTCAACATCTGGATATACCTACATATCCATACTTTAGATTTACCGATTTTTAATTACCGAATCGGTAAAATTCGGTAATTAAAAATCGATAAATCTAATTTACCTACATCTGGCCCTATGTGAGCTCCATTATATAATACTCCACTCTATGCCACTCTAATCCATGTTGTTCTACTATCTGCAACCCTACTCTATGGTATCACACTTTATGCAAGTAAACTCAATGTTATTACACTCTAGACCACTGCCCTCTGCCCTCCTCCATTATATGCCACTCCACTCTACACCATGACACTCAACACCATTCCAATGTACGACACTCTACAATGCACCACTCCACAGTACGCTATTACCCTGTATGTCGCTGCAGTCTAACCCACTACACTCTAGCCAGTTCCGCACTACAACACTCCGCTCTATGGTATTCTACTCTACAACAATCCACTCCATGCTACTTCACTGTTTGCCACTACACTCAATGTTATTACACTGTACGCAACTACACTCTACTTCACTCTACTCAATGCCTCTCCACTGTCTGTAAACTACTCCACTGTATGCCACTCCAGTGTATGTTATTCCACTCCACTGTATACTATTCAACTGTACGCCATTACATAGTACCTCCCTCAACTTTATACCAGTCGACTCTACACCGCTCCACTCTATGCCATTGTCCTTTATGGTATTCCAATCTATGCTAGTCCATGTATCATACTGTACTCTATGCCACTGTAGTGTACACAACTCAGCTCTACGGCACCCCACTTCACTGTATGACACTCTCAAACAGTTAGGGTTTAACCCTGAGCAGCAGCCATTTTGGTATGGGCACAATCTCACCCACCCTCTTACCAAATTGCTGCTAAAGAACTGGATATTCATCCCTTGATCTATTTCATAATCTATAGGAACTATCTTCTAACAGAGGCACACGCTCCAAGACCGAAGCGCCCTAAATCAATTGAAATGCCGACGGAGGACTCTTATAACGATACGGGACTCTGCCCCACTACCAAAGAATGTTGACCTCCCCCAGTGACTAACAATGACTGACAGCGCCTTATACTCCAAAAGTTTGGCACTGAATTTGGACATTGATATACTGATCGGAAACAAGATCAATTTTTACTCCGCCCTTTTATTTTGTTTTGTTTAACTGCCACTTAGCCTCCTTTCCCTACAGGCGTGATTCCTGTGTTCTACATTAACTCGGTCAGTTCTCCCGGCCCCTACCCACTGGTAGCGTTGTTTCTCTCCTGCCTATGTATCGCTCTCTGGAGTTTCTTTACTCTAACCACTTACTCCCCCGCCCTAGTGTGAGCAAATATGACACCCTCCCCCTCCCCCATTACACTGGATGCACCTTTCACTAGACAGGGTCCTAATTCTTGGTCCATCCTCTAACACCCCACCCTTTCCAAAAATGCAAAGAAAAACTTCAAACATAAACAACTAATTCTTCACCAAGAAACACTATTTGTTGATAACTATCACAGTCTCACCTCCATGATTAAAACAAACTACATTTTCTACTCCAAGCGCCCCTCTAAATGGAAAAGCACCTTCTTCCACCACCTTCCTATCACGAAGTCGTGCAAAATTCCATATGGCTTGAAACTATCTACCTCACCACCCTACCTTTCTTGGCGAAATAGACATCTCCATTTTTAAATCAGGAAACATCCTCATACAAGCCTCGGAAAAATATCTCACCATCTTTGAACACCATTTCAGTAGCTTATCCCACTTACTTTCATCCCCATCCTCTGACCCTCCATCCTCACAATCTCAATCTGACCCTATACCTCCTCTATCACCTTCTCTCCCCCTCTCACCTACGGACCAGGACAATGACATGAACATCTCCCAAACACAGACTCCCTAGTTCTCCCCCGCCTCAACTACCCCCCCTCCCAATGATCCACCTACGACCCTTACATTCACCCGCGCCCTCTCTCTGCTGCTGATGGCTCCTAAATATCACAGCCGTTCCCCACTTCCATCCTCCTCCCAAACACACAATAACCTAACACCTCTCCTAACATCTTCTCCAACCACTCACCTTATAAATGTAGAAAACTCCATCGAAATCTCCCTAGGACCGATTACTAATCTTACCCCTCCCTTAACAACTGTCCCTCACAATGACTCACCAACTGCCCACTTAACCACCCTTTCACTCTCACCCACGCTTGAGGCCCCAACACCTCTCAGCCGTCCCCCATACAATCCTCTACCCCCCTGCCCCTTCTACCGGACCACCCTCCGACTCTTCCTCCTGCTCTAACTCCTTCCTACCCAACGGCCATCCCCTTCCTAACCAGGAATACCACCCCCCTCACTCACTTCAAGCTACCTTTCCTGCCCCTGACTCTCCTCATTCACCAGTGACTACCTCACCTCACCTCTCTTCCCTCCACTTCTAAATTGAAGCCCCCTATTCCCCCCCCTCCCGGCCTCCCCCTCCCACTCCCCAGACCCCTTGTCTCAACTAACTCTGAACTACCTCCTAGTACTCTTGAATTCCCTCCCTCCCCCTTCTCCCTCATTCCCCAGACGGTACTTAACATAGAACTCATTCTCGCAAACATGTCGTTGGAATTCACCTCTCTCAGAAAAGACGTCAATTTCCTATCCTCACTCAACCGCCCCAATCCCGCTAGTTCCCTATGCACGGATCAAAGCAACGCCTCAGTCACCCAGCTACAGGATATATCCCACCTCGTTAACGATACTCTTAGAACCCTACAGGCCCCTAACCCCTTCCTGCCTCTAACTTCCCTGACTCATTTAATGCTTATTCCCCATGCTCTTTAAAGACTGACCCTTTGATACCACAAGCTCCTATCCCTGTGATTCTTGGGACTAACAGAATTCCATCTTCTCCGACCTCTCCTAGACTTTCCCCGCAACTTACCTAAATACGACCCTGTCCCACCCCTGCAACCAACCCAATACCCCTGTCTTGCATGCTGGTAAACTGCCGATCGGCGGTCCAACACGCTATTGAAATCTTAGAAACCATACTTAGCGAATCCATTGACATTGCCTTTCTTACCGAAACTTGGATGAAAGATCACTTCTCTTCCATTCTTGACATACTCTCCCCCACTGGCTACTCCATCCTCCGAAAATATAGGCCTATTAAAACTGGTGGCGGGCTAGCTATAATCTATAAAAATGAACTCCAACTCTCCCCTGTGCACACCCTCGATCCTTCTACTATCTCAGAGCTGAACTTAAAATACATGGCTCCCCCCCAATTGGATTACATAACATCTATCACCTGCCCGATGACCCTCTTCCTTTTGTGGAAGAATTATCTGACCTTCTCACACAATCCTCACTTTCCAACTCCAAAAACCTCTTCCTCTGGGATTTTAACCTCCATTGGATCAAAAAAGAAGATCCTATGGTTAACCTCTTTGCTGATCTACTAGACATCAATAACTTAAAACAACTGTGCCACTCCCCCACTCACTCTAAAGGAGCCACTCTTGACGCCATCATAACTAACAATGAGTTAGCCTCGCTTTCCTCCATAGTTCCCACTGACTGGTCTGACCACCACCTCATCCTTTTCAAGATCTCGAACACTGTTCCTCCTCCCCCACCCAAATCCATCAAACAGATGAAACTTACCAGAAATCTTCACCTTATTCCTCCGGGCGAACTGGAGGCCAAAGTCAAAGCTCAACTTCAACTTTCCCCTCCCTCTCAAAATGGCAATGACCTCACTGTACACTTTAATAAATCCATTATTGAGGTCCTTGATCAAATCGCAACGACTGAAAAGCTCCACCAATTCCTGGTTTAACCCAGATCTCAACAATTAGCATCGCAATCTCAGATCTACTGAACGTATTTGGAGGCAAAATCCCTCCCCCTTTAACCTCTCTCTCCCCAGATCCGCCAGATCCAACTATAAAAAACACATCCTCAATGCTAAGACATCATTCTTCCGCTCACAACTTGATCGGGCCAAAAACAGACCTAAGGAACTCTTTACCATTGTGAAAAACCAAACCTCCTCTGCTCCCCAAAAGGTAATCACCTCCACTGAGATATGTGAGGAAATCGCCAACTACTTCCTAGAAAAAATCTCCAAAATAGATCAGTCCTTCACCCTAACTCCCCTCCTTAACCCACCCCCCCATTAGACACTTCCTCTAACTCTCCTACACCCGCTACGCCCCCTCTTGAACCCTTATCACTCCCTCTCATTGTCCCGATTCTCAAACCCGGCCACATCACTCTGGATCTAAAAAGCAATGCTTCTTGGCATGACTCTCACCCTGTCACAGAACTGAATGTCCTTAACGTCATTTCTAAACTGAAACTATCTTCACACACTAATGACCCACTCCCTTCCAACCTCGTCCAAGACCTTAAACATATCATTACCCCCTACTGGACATCCATCATCAACTCCTCCTTCACCTCTGGTTGTGTCCCTGCTTCCCTCCAATTAGGTCAAATCACTCCCATCCTTAAAACTCCTGCGGGTGATCCTAATGACCTAAATAACCTTCGTTTAATCTCTAACCTGCCTATTCTCTCAAAAACCCTTGAAAAATGCTCCCAGTTACAACTAGATAAGCACATTGATTCATTCAGTCTCTTAGATTCGTTCCAATCTGGCTTCAGAAATGGCTGTAGTGCAGAAACAGCAATGCTAAACATAATGGATGATATCCAACACGCCCTCAACAATGGTGATTCCTCCCTACTCATTCTCCTTGATCTCTCTGCTGCCTTCGATATTGTAAATAACTCTACCCTACTTAACACACTTAAAGATCGTTTTGGCTTAAACGGCACTGTCCTTAAATGGTTCACCTCCTTCTTCCAACACAGAACCCAGCAAATTAAAATCCTTAAATGCCTTTCTTAACCGCTACCCATCTCCCTAGGGGTCCCCAAGGTCCATCCTCTCCCACTCCCTATTTAACCTCTTCATGGAACCCCTCACCCTCATCCTTAACACAAGCAGGAATCAACTACCACCCATACGCTGATGACACCCAACTTTACTATAAAATCCAATCCCGCTCTGATGCCCTTCACCTCAATGAACCTTGAGTAAAATTCAATCCTGGTTCCACTGCAACCACCTCAAGCTCAACCCAAAAAAGACCGAAATCATTCTTTTCTCCCCTAAGAACAAATCTCTCCCCATTCCATCCTGGATCTCTGACCTCACTGCACTCAACTGCTCCCTCACCATATCCAACTCTGTCAAATCACTTGGCTTTAACCTCGACCTGAAGCTTTCTCTTATCCCCCAAATTAACAAACTCAGCCAAAAGCGCTCTTTACATACTCCAGTACTTAAAGAAAATAAATCCATTCATTCCTACTGATGACTTCAAATTAGTCGTCCAATCTCTGGTTCTGTCAAAAATTGATTATGGGAATGCCATCCTCACTGGAACTCCTAAAATACACCTGGCCCCAAATCGGTTCTTAACCTAGCCACTAGGCTCATTAACGACCTCAAACGGTTTGACCATATCTCCCCCGTCCTTAAAGCCCTCAATTGGCTGCACATTGAAGGAAGAACCGCATACAAGACAGCGTGCATCACGCACAAAGCTCTGCATCAAAGCTCCCCACAGTACCTCACAGACAAACTCCACATAGCCGGCAGCTTTAGATCACTGAGGAGCTCCAACACCCTCACTCTTATACCTCCGCTATTTAACAAGAAAACCACACAATCTCGCTCCTTCTCCGGAAACGCTCCTTACATCTGGAACACCCTCCTCAAAGATCTTTGTTGCAACTTCTTTCAATTTTTGTACCTGTGCAACTTGACGATGAGAATCACAATGCTGGTTTGACTTTCCTATTTGGGATTCTTTTTTATCCTACCTCTAATCCTGTCTATGTATAGCTATATGATGTTTGCCTTAAGTATTCCCCTCCCTCTCCCCCCACTCCCACACCCTGCTCCCTCCTTTGTTTATTTTGACTGTGCAATATATTTATTAAGCTGTATACCGGTTAGATTGTGTTTTGCGAACAACCTCATTGTTAGATTCCACATATTGCAGTGTCTACTCCTGTAAAGCTCTTTGATACCCCCGGGTCCAGCTAGTGCTATATAAAACATGTTAAATAAATAAATAAAAATAAATATGCTAGTACTCCCCACGCTATTTCACTTAGGCCAGTCCACTAAATTACACTGCACTCTACACCAGTGTAGTGTACACCTTTCCACTGCACACTCTTCCACTGTATGCCACTCCAGTCTATGCCACTCTACTGTACTTACCTACACTGTACAGTAATCTACTCCCGGTGATTCTACTGTACAGATATCCACTGTATGGCACTCCACTTGATGCTATTACACTCTATGCCTCTCCAAATCTACCCCACTGCACTCCACTCCACTGTACTATACACTATTCCTTTGTATATCACTGCTCTCCATGCCACTCCATTCTACACCATTTTACTCGACTCCAGCTACTCTACGCCACTCCACTCTATGCCACTCCAGTCTATGCCACTCCACTCTACAAGACTCCACTCTGCGCTATTTCACTGTATGCAAATACACTCTTGCCACATTCTATGCTATTCCACTCTACACTGCTTTACTCTGCGCCACTCCACTGTTTGCCACTCCATTTTATGGCAGTCCACTAAACACCACTCCACTTGTATTATACACTGGGTCACTCCACTCTGAGCCACGCCACTTTATGCCACTCCACTATAAACTATTCCACTCTATGTCACTCCACTCTACACCACTCCATTGCATGCCATTGTGCTCTCACAAACTCCACTCTACAGCACTCCACTCTTCGCCAATCCACAATATACTGTTCTTCTGTATGGCTCTCCACTCTACATCACTACCCTCAAGAACACTCCACTGTTTGCTACTCCAATCTATGCCACTCCACTCTACAACAGTCCACTCTATGGCATTTCATTATATGCTATTCCACTGTTCACAAATATACTATACGCCATTCGACTCTATGCTATTTGACTCTATGCCACTCCACTCTATCCCACACTATTGTACGTCACTCCACTGCATGCTATTCTCTACACAACTCCACAGTATCCCGCTTTAATCTACACCACTCTACTGTACATCACTGTAGTTTATGCCACTTCCCTGTACTCTATTCCAATCAATGCCACTCCAGTCTACACCAGTCTAGTGTACATCTCTCTACTGTATGCCACTGTACTCTGCGTTACTCCATTGTAAGCGATTTCAATGTTTGCTAGTCTACTATATGCTAGTCCACTATATGCAACTTCACTATACAACACTCCCCTGTATGACACTCCACTGTACGCATGTTTTATTCCACAGCACTCCACTCTATCAATCAATCAATCATTCAATCAATCAATCAATCTGTATTTGTGGAACACAACTAATCTCATTAGAGGGAACCCAGAAGCTATGATTCTGCCACAATCACTTGAAGAGCCAGGTCTTCAGTCCCTCTCTGAATCCCCTGAGGGAGGATGCTGTTCGGAGGTGGTGGGGAAGGCTGTTCCAGAAATTGGCGGTGAGGTAGGAGCGAAGGGTGTCGGCAATGGTGAGGGGTGTTTAGCGTAGGTGTCAGGAGGGTTGGTGATAGTTGAGGTGATGGTTGGTCATGGTTGGCCTCGTAGGCATGTGACAGTATCTTGAATTAAGTATTAAGAAAAAGTGGGAAAACAGGTACACACTTGGAGGCTTGGGCAATTCAAGTATTAGCAGGTAAGTGTGCATACAAGGCTTTTGTTAAACCACATATTCACGTTAATGTTTGCATTCAATGTTGACAAGCTCTATCAAGTAGCTTACCGTTCAATTGATTCGGATTCAATTTTGCTTATTTCCATGTGTACAAATCTACCGAAGAATTTTTAAAACAGGTATATGTATTCAAAAGATAGATTCATATTGGCAAAAAAATGCAAAAGGTACAAAAAGATAGGAGAATTTCCATAAAACGAACACAATGTACCCAGAAGTTACAATATTTTGATGTTACAAACACCTCATTGTTGCACTCCACTCGATGCTTTATTAATGGATAGTTTTATTTTGGTTTGAAGTTAAAGAATAAATAAAGTTAGATTAGGTTATCCTTTGGACACTTCACCCTTAGGGCCATGAAGTTTGCAAAAACCCTAACATGTTCTCTCATCTTAAATCTTTGTTAAAAGCGTCTCAGTCGCTCTCAGACACTTGAATAGAAATTGGTTTCCTGAAACGGTATCAGTACTAGAGCGTGGATTGCTTATATATTACTATCAAATACACCTAAAAATGTAGGACCTTAACTCCACATTATAGGAACACTTTCTGTTGATCTTTCAGTAGAATACCCATAATCCATACAAATTAATCTACGAAGGAAGGAAACACATTTGAAACACGAAAAGAGTAAATAACTGAGGTATCTGATTTTTTAAATTGTTTTTTTATAACATAACATAACATGAGTATTTGTAAAGCGCACGTTCACCACTACGGGCCTCTTGGCGCTGAAATAACAGATGTTTGTTGTAAAGTGTTTGTTTTTCTTCCGAGCTGACTACGCACAGATGGGAAGTTTAACTCAAATCCACAAAATCCCCATAATTCATGCGGCTCCGACTCTTACCAAGGGGGATCAAACTCTGATTTGGGAGAGCCCCCCCTTAGGTGAACCTACACCTTACCAATTAACGGTGGTCTGTAATAAAGCCAAGACAGCTCGCTCAAGGCTTCGAAATTCGCCAAGCGCCTTGTAGATGGAAAGGATCAGTTTAATTGGCGGGCTTTTGTAGGAAAAAAATACATATTTTCATGCAAGGCTTCAAAACCCAGTTCATTCATTGCGCAGTTAGGAATTCTCAGAACGGAGCGCGCAGGGTATTAGCTAAATCTGTAAGCCTAACACTTTGATCCCGCTGTAGCTAAGGTTTCAAAAAAATATAACCTTCCGCTACAATAAAAAGGGCAGGCGGGAATCATTACACTTTCCGGATTTGAAAGTTTTGTGCAGTTGCTATTTAACATAACGTGCTATATATGAGTATCTGCGTGTACCCCAGGAAAAGTAATTAACCTCTGAATGTTGTGGAGCTTCATTAAAATGCGCGAGCTGAGTGTCTCAGGCAGGATCCTGAAGAAAGTGTTCTCTGAGCCAGCGTAACAAGCAAGGCTACTTTGAGATAATTTGTATTGCTACACTCCAGCCTCGTGACCAATGTTATTAAACAACAAAATGAGAAATTAAATATGTATAAGATTCATTATGTCGAACACAGCTCGGGAAAACACACTGTAGCGTGCCATTGCCCTAAGCTCTCCTGGAGGGCACGGCCAAGATAAATACATTCTGTAATGAAAACCAGGAGGCCCACACTTTCTGAAGAGGTGGTGATAGTGATAATTTTCAATAGTTTTAATGCCATTTTACAGGATGGATAACTGAAGTCATGTGCTTTTGTGGCAGAATGCTCGAAAGCATTTTGGCCCACATGCATCATTGTGTCATTTTGCATTTCTTAATTTGCGAAAAATAAGGAATCGCAAATTAAGAAGTGCAAAATGCTATGCATCATTTTTTTCGGTATTTCTTTGTGATTCGGTAAAAATCGCAATTTTTACCGAATCCCAAAGAAATACCGAATTCTTAAGTTAATTTTCGCAATTCCCATTGATTCCTATGGGCCAAAAGGCCCATAGGAGTCAATGCAAATTGCGAGTGGCACTTAGAAAATTTCATGGGTGCAGGGGGGGGTCCAAAGGACCCCCCATGCACCCCTGAAATGTATTTTTCGCATCATGTTGCACACACACATGTCCTAAGGACATGTGTGTCCGTAACATGAATGTTGAAAAAAAAGCATTTTCAACATTTTAAACACTTTTTCCAAATTTACAGAGTGGTTCAACCACTCGGTAAATTTGGCACCCTATTTGCGAATTTTCACTTTTTAAAATAATGATGCATTGCTTTTAAGAAATCGCACATCTGCGACTTCTTAAAAGCACCCGCAATTTTAGAATTCGCAAACATGTTACGAATTCTAAAATTGCTTCATGCATCCCAAAAAGCACTTTTGCATTCGCAAACGGCCGATTTTAAGGAATCGCACCGTTTGCGAATGAAAAAGTGCTTGATGCATGTGGGCCATTGTTTGTTACAAACCTGGATACATGTCACAATTTATTTTAAATAACTTTGAAGTTGCCTTACACTTTTTTCTGCTTATTTTTTTCTCTGTTCAGTTGTTGACTTAGTGGCATTTTAGTGCGGGGGCAATGAGGAACACCCCTGCCAACAAGAGAGCAGGCAGAGAACAGTGAATGTGCTCCCACCCTCACTCAGGGTGGGTGATTGTTGGGGAGCAGGTGGGGCCATGCGCTTCCCCAGTCATAAAAAGCTGTGGGCGCCCCACATGGGAACAGGGCTCTCAGCGAAAAAACTAAAATCATAAAAACTGCAAGGCAGCACAGAAGAGGTCCAACACGCTGCCATACAACAAAAAAATAGGGTACGGGTGCCCTGGTTAGGACCTTGGCATCCAAATAATAAAAAAAACAAGAGGAAACAACACTGGAGTGGGCTCCCTGCGCTGCCAGAAAATTAAAAGAAAAGTAAACAAGCATTTGCAATGCAATAGGTCTCGCATTTACGAGAGTTTGAGCTATTCACATTGCAAATAACAATGCCTTTTATTTTTCTCTTTGTTTTTAAAACATAAATAAAATGCATTGTCATTTACAATGCCAATAGCTTAAAATTGCGTAAATGCAAGACCTATTGCATTGCACATGCTTGTTTTTAAATTTTCTTTGTAAGACTCAAGATCAGTTGTAAGGTTTAGATCACTTCTAATTGCAGTGCTACTTAAGGAGGCTGTCAGTAGCGATAGGCAGTTTATTACTTGTGTCTGATTGCAGATATTAATGCCTATAATTTGTGTGTACATGTCAGCTTCTTTAAATTTACCCTGGTTTGCATTACAGTTCTGCTTCTCGCAGGTATCCATTTCTGTGTCTGTTAGTCGTGGGATTAGTGTTTGTAGTGTTGGTCTGTTATGGGGTCTTTTTGTTTATCACTTCTATTGCCCTAAGGCTGATTCAGAGCAAGGATGATCAACAGAACTGGGATATATGCCATCAACCTTGTGGTTGGGCGTGGCAGAACCATGACGGGTCTCTTTTTGAGCAGAGGTCAGGGATCGCCCCTTTTGTTATGGATGCAGGTAGTTTAATCTGTGTGATTTTGGTGGAATGAAATTCACACCTGAGCGCTGTGTAAATCAAACATGCAGCCAATAATTGTAAATGCCCTGTGTGTGCCCAAAAATAAACTAGGCCTGTCCTGTTGTGGGCTCGGTTTGAGTTGGACGCAATCCAGACTGTGTGCCTCCTCTAAAGGGGGAGGGGACACTAAGTGAGCTGCTTCTCTGATACTCACTCAGTCTCCGACTTTCGTCCCTTCTCCGTCCGTCTCTCTCCTTATTCCTTCTTTCTGCTTTTCACACTTGCTCTCTCTTACCAATGTAACTTTTTTAGGGTCGACATCGCATCCTTTCCCTCCGCCCTTTTGACTAGAGTACTTCTTCAGGAAGGATTCTGGAGTGTTTTACAAAGTTTTCACAAGTGGTGCGCAGTTTTGGGGGTGACTTACCGCCTGAGGGGGGATGGGGAGGGTGGCAGTCTGAGGAACAGTGTTGCCATGCACCACGTCTGTCTGGAGAGTGTAAGAAATGGCACACTCTGGAGATGAGGACTCGTGTACAGCATTCATCAGAGACCCCCACCTGTCCTAATTTTCGAACGGCAGTCCCATATGGGAAGGAGGGTGCACAATTTCACTCCCCCATTTCATAATATGAAGCTATTTACTTTACTTTGCATTTTCAGCACTAGAGTCTCTTTAAAGATGAACGAAAACATATACAAGTTTAAAAGTAAAAATATTGCTATTGCTATGCTTTAAATGGGCAGGCACTGTCAGCTACTCAGTGCCTGCACTTCTTAATTTGAAAAAGAGTGTACTAGCACTTCTTAGCTCTGGAGAAATACATGTAATGTTAGAGAGAACACCAACACTTCTCAGTACCAGAGGGGTGCTCTCGGACAGTGACTGCATGGACTTCTATAGTTCAATTTACAGTACTGGTAATATGACTAGAGGTACATAGCTGCCAAGGTTTCCGATTGCAATGTGTGACATTTTCAGAAATTCAGTGTAATTATGAGTGACATTCAATGACTATGAGTGACACTTTCTCGCAAGCAAAAATCAAGCAGTGAACATGAAGGAAACAAACATCAGAAATGAGACCCATTTGTGCAACCAGAAACTGTAAAGATCTTAAACCGCTGCACTAGTGCAGCTGAGAAATACCATCAGTAACTGGCTCTGTGTGAGACTGCGATTGCACCAAGCAGCGCACCTTCCTGCCCCACCCACTGCTTTAATGGTCTCAAAAAGATAGAATATATGTTAGTGGAGAGCTGTAAAGCTCTGCAGACCAATGGTTTGTCAAATTTCCATGTTTTCCAAATTAGACTAAAAAGTTCCCAGATGCAGTTTAGCTTGCAACACAGCGCTATAAAAAGTTATCAAATAAAATAAATACAGTCAACAAAAGGGTATCAAAATCTTGTTGGGAAATATTAATTCCAAATAAAACATTAATATGAGACAGGGCAATATATGAAGTTTAGGCAAAAAGCAACTGGTAGCGCTGTGCGTTTATGCTCCTTACGCCCGATCCCTTTCCTAGATACAGACAGCCCCTTCAAGAGAAGACAGAATACGCCCACAGCACCTAGAAGAAGCGGAGGATTTAAAACTAACAATAATAACAGACAGACAATAAGTAACATACACAAACGGTTTACGGTGCAGTCAGGAAACTGCAGGGAATAAACATGCCTTGCATGGGCACGCTCCCGCTTCAGCTTAAGTCAGTGCTCCCAGGCCATACACAGCTCTAGATTGCTCATTAAGTGGTTATGCCTATTTCTTGGTGAATTTCCAACCAGCACTTCCGGATATCCCCTCGGCCCCACAGACCTATATAGTGCCCCATTGTGTCTGAGGTTGCTGGCCCGGGCGGCACTGCAAGCAGGAAGCGGGCAATCAGGCTATGGTGGAGTTAGTGTTAGGGTTACGCACCCCAGGAAAGCGGCGAGTCCCTGACGTGAAGTCTTGCTCGTGCTCCTGCTCCTTCCTCATCTTTAATGGCGGATGCCGCTTCTATTGGCTCACCCCACTCCCGCCGCTATTCTCCAGGCTCCCCCGAGCCTCCTCTGAGTGCAGCCCTTCCTGGGCCACCCCTGATGGCATAAAGCTGACTGTTTTTACCACTCGTAGCTCACCGGAGGAGCATGGCGGGCGCGTTGTAGTTAGTATAATAATATTATAACTTACTTGAAGTGGTCAACTTTAGAAAGGTTTCCCGGTCCGTCTGGAGGCCGCGGGACGCACAGAGACCCCCTGCTGTGGCCGCACAGCTCAGCTGCAGCACTGACTGCTCTGGAGCACCATGCACTCTGCCGGACGGGACAGCATCAGTCTTCTCCGACCCTTTGGCTGCTGTGAGTCGTCCCAACTTGGCCGCAGTTTAGTTTGCGCCGCTTGCACCATCCGCAATCATTAATGTATCTTCTTGCGGTGCGGCGGGCGCCGGCGGCGAGTGAGGGAGTCATGGGGGGTAGTATACAAAGGGGGGGGACAATTGTGGACAATATTTATCGGGGTCCAATGTACGTGTCCAGTGAGCAATATACAACAATTGTACAAAGTTCCCCAGGGGAGAAAAGCAGCCACTCTCAAGAGTGTATAACAGGGAATCAAGTAAACCCTTTACGGAATAAGGATGCCTCACACAGTTAGAAGGTTGGACAACAATAGCCGTCCGTCCAAGTAACCGTATCGTGTCATCATTGGCCTCCTGCTCCAACGACAAGCTGGCGGTGCAATGCCTGCCGGGTAACACGTAGTGTTACTCTTTTGGTGGAGATCTTTTATTCCTAGCCAATGGGTGCATGCGTGTGAGGGACCTAGAAAGTGCAATTGTGAGCGTGAGTGAAAGTTAAAAGTAAGTCAGTAGAGTCCATTAGAACATTTTTAATAGGATGGCTCACTGCTTAATTAAAATTGGTAAAGGGAGGGGTAGCGAAGCATAACAATAAGGGTGATGCGACTTCGTTCAACCCTCGCCTATGATGTGGTCGACATGTTTCACGCCAGTTATGGCGATTCTTCAGGACCTAGGGTTGCTCATCAATTAGTGTGAAGTATCCCCCAAATTGAAGAAACTTCAGTATACAACCTGTGTTACAAGGCAGCAAGTGCTACTGCGTTGGTTCTTGCCCTAAACCCTTTGATGGTCGGGCCCCACCGACTGTCCCTGGGAAGCCTGAGCGGCGGGGAGTCCCCTGGATAGCTCTAGGCTGAGGCGGGTCAGAACCTACCCATCCCACGGCGGCGGTAAAGCAGAACAGCCGGTGGTCACTGACAGTTCCCGCCGGGTCTCCTCTGGGCAATGCCGACGGCCAACGCGGTTTTATTTGTGGCCGGTGCTAGCCTGCGCACGAGACAATGCAGCACGCCAGCACTACCGACGCGAGGACTCCCACTCGATTCGAGTGGCCCGCCTTTCTGCCTCACAGTAGTGTGCTACACTACTTCCTCGGGCCTGAAGGCAGGTTAGCGTCACATCAGTATTTGAATCCGCAAGTGATAGTGAATTGTGGCGCTCTCGGTAAACCTGGCTGTGTCAGCCAATTACAGCATCGGTGCTGAGAGGGTGCCGCCTCCCCCTCACTAATAGTAACTGGGCAGATTTATTCAAAGACCAGCGTCTCTATATGACCAGGATGGCAGGGAACCAGTGAATCTCTTACGACTGATTATCCCCGGGGCCGCCAGCCTTGCAGAGGCACTCGTCCGGTTTCCGTGTTAAGAGTTTCTGCATTTCAAATCTGTAACAAAAACGGCATCTTAGTTTAAAGGCTCAAAGGTGTACCACAGGAGGCGAAAGAAGAAGTGGAACCCCTTCTTAGATGTGCGGCCAGCTGTCTTCAGTTCTGGTATCTGGCCCCATCACTGGACCGGACGAACACAAAGCGGCGAATGAGTTCACCTTTTATCAAAGTGTCAAGATGTGACCTATGTCATAGGTTAAACATAACTAAGAGGAACAAGAACATTGCGAAATCACCGCCGCAGCCCTGCTTCATGAAAACCGGAAGTCAGGCACTTTTGGCCGAGACGGGGGCGGGCCTGCAATCCGGCAGGAAGTTCCGCCCGCCGCCGAGGAAGAAGTGAAGCCGGCCGACTGATGGCCTCTCCGGAGCACGGAACACGCCGAAAGAGCCCGGTGAGTGGGAGGGGAGGGGGTGTAGCAGGGTTTCCGTTCTCCCACAGAACTGTGCACAGAGATCTAGAACCTGGGTGAGTTAGGGTGACCCAAAACTCCCCTTAGTTTCAGAAATCCCCTTACCAAGCTAGCTACAGTGTCTCATTGGTAGTAATAACTTCCCAATGACTTAGACAATCCAGAACATGAACTTAGGGTACCTCAGGTATCGTGGAACACATGAACACTCTTTCGTTATATAATCATTACAAACCGAAACTGGGAGGCAAAGAACACACGTGCAAGTTTGAAATGTTTATTTTTCAATGCAAAGTTCTCAAACGCAGTATCTTATATAATATCAACATACATATTATAAAAATCAGAGTTAGCAGCATAGTCACTAGTCCATAGTAAGCGAACGGTGATAGCATATTATAATGCAAAATATATAGAAATCTGTATCACCTATATTTCGCGCACCCTAATTAGCATATTATATTATATCTAAGAAGGTCTCATTTGGGTTTTTAGCAGGGCGGGCCCATACCTCTAATGGTCCGTAGGAGCAGATCACATCAACAGCTACCAGCTCTCTGCATGCGAAGCATCAAGTGTGTTGATTCATTCCCTGTAACTCTATCTTAAACCCGAGTAGAGCCCAATGTTGGCAGCAACATTATTTGTGTTATGTCTAATGTGGTGCGAGGATCAGGCCTTCAGCAACCTTGTGTTAGGTTATTCTTAGAGGGTGCAGTTCTCAGTGTGCAGACATTTGTACCAAGTGTACCAAGCACGACTGATATCAGAGCAATAACATATTATTCTCAAATAAATCACATCTTTCGTCTAGGTTGAAAGCTACAATAACAATTAGGTGTCGTGTGCAAACTGAAGCCGAAGGAAAATATGGTGTTTAAACATTTAATAAACTCATGCTAACTTAACACAATATATAGAAACGCAGTAACCATATGACACCCCCCCCCAATGATCAGAGGACGGTCAAAAAAGGAAAAAATAAGCCAATACTATAAGAAAGGCAAAACATGAAAGCAGAGTTCAACAATATTGAGCCAAGCTAAATGTATGTAAATGTATATAAAAATCAATAATACAAAATATGTATGAATGCCTATAGTGGCCACACAAAAATATAAAAAAACTTGAACTTGAGGCCATTTATAAAATCATAGGCCCAGAACATATCAAAGTCCAATGTTCACAATAGAAAAGGCACCATTCAGAATTACTAAAAAGTCACGTGCCATAACAGTGAAAGTCTCCAAAGCCACTCATGGGTGGATAGAATATGCAAAATAGGTAGCCACAGCTTCCAACATGAAATCACTGTCATCATCCGAAAACAGTTCAGCCATCCAATTAAGCAATGGGAAAGAACATACGTGCTCCTCCAGCACTGAATCCTCTAGCAACATCAGAGCACAACTCAGTGGGTTCTCGAGAACGCTATGTGCCAGAAAGTCATGCGCCGCTGCGAATATGTCCCACTGACCCATTAGTCCATGCATCGCTGCCACGGACATAACCCTTTCGCCAGAACAAACCAACTCGTGAGCAACCATCAGCTGATCAAAATCGACGTCAGGAGAAGTCGGTAAGCAGAGACACAAATCAATGGCCCAGTCGAAATCACAGCTCAGGCAATGAAACACAGGCTGGACACATGTGAAATAGGAAAATCGAAACGATAATCCAAAAGCCGTGCTTAAAGTCGCAAGCGGTAAGGAGCCATAGTAATCAAGCATCCGGTTGCGAAACAGCATCAGTAGGGGCTGAGCGTTTTCTTGCGCAGGAAGGGCATCCATGTTTTATAAAGCAAAATATCACCAGAACGCCTGCAGCCAAAGCCAGCAAAACAGGGAATCCGCCAAACAAGCTTGCGAATATAGAATGAAAAAACGCAGGGATAATACCAAATACTTTTTCAAACGTAGTCACGAGACCACTGCTAACCTATTTAAAAAAATGTGCTAGGCCAGACGTGGAGGAGGCATTAAAGATTTGATGAACCAGCTCGCAGAAATGAAACGGCAAATCAGTATTTAAAAGTGCCTGCACCTCTGTGCGTGTGTTAGCTATGTGAAGGACATAAGTTTCACGGGCCGAGCTCAGGGCCACTTCTTTTTGAGACAATAGGGCTCTTATTCGGCTCAAACCATTGAACTCCGCTCTCAAGGTTGGGATTCGCGGCCAAATGAAACATCTGAATTCCCATGCGTGGGTGGATATAACACGTTCTTGCAACACACCACACGTTCTGATACAGTAACCACATATGCGATACCGACCATTAACCCACAACACATTTCGTTGTTCAAAAGTAAATAACTACCGTTAGACAATAAAGTGAATGTGGGAACTATTGCAGGAACCGGTGTGCCTTTTAAAACACAGGCTAAATTTGGCCTGTCCTGATTACAAGAACCATGCAATTGGATGCGCCTGCATATCAGTGAATGGTCAGGCGACTGTGTGCATTCTTCACCATTCAGATTCACTTCCTTTCCTTCTTTCAGACATCTGTATGTATATGGTAAAGACCATGTTTCATGCAGGAAAGCACTACCTAGTGGTTCATATCGCCCTATAGCAATATATCTCATACAATTTGTAAATTTATACAGAGCAAATGGTAAACTAATAATACCATGGATAAGCCATGTAGCAGCAGCCGCCTCAGCCACAGAGAAGGGCAAAGATTCTAACTTCTCAATGTGTAACATAGAAAATGATGCATCTCGCATGGAAAGCATGCGCTGCTTGTCAGTCAAATTAAATGGGGCAAATAGTGATGAGACGTTCATATAACTCCAAGGCACTCGACCAGCCTTCAGAGTCTGTAGTGTCCAGGCAAACTGCATAACAGAACGCAATTGATTTTGACCATAATATAATACGGACACTTCATGATGCACAATGTCAACAACAGAAGAAACAATATTGTTTAATGTGTAAATTCGGGAAGAAAGCGTGTTAATACTGTTATTGACCACTGCAAGTACTTTTTCCAAATTTGCCTGGTCAATTGCCCTTAGGCGCTTAGCAGCCTCAATTTGAGACACTTTCCAAATTTCATTGTAAACAGCATAAATCCACCGTTTAGATCTACCCTTAGCTGGACCTTTTATAAAATCATTTAAATACACATTTTCAGTTAACTGAGACAGATGTAGTTTAACTGCAGCTAACGTGGAATGTTGTAACCAATTCTGACACAGTTTCCCCACAGAGTAAGTGGTGACAGTATAATCAGTTTCAAAACGGGGATCTGGTCGTACTTGTGTGAACCCTTCAGCCAACCCCAGAATTCGACGTTGGCAAGAATCAGAACTCTTTTGCCACAACAGCCAACCTTTTGGATCCAAGCTGGATACATTAAAGGACGAATTGTGTATTAGAGATTGTATCTCATGAATAGACAATTCAGAAAAATTACCCCAACCTGAATATTCTTCTAATTTGGGGATAATTGGTGTATTTAATTTTTTAGATGTAGCCAATCCAAAGCATGTTGTTTGGGAAATAGTAGAATTTAGAAACAACATGTGATTTGGGATGAGACATGCACGGTGCAAAGCCTCAGTGCCTTGTACCTGCCAATCTTTGGTACCCCAAACCGATTTAAGGTCAATAATTCCCTTCCAGAACTCGTAGCCATCTAAAGCCAATTTGTCTAGAAAGGACTTCGAATACAGCAACTTTGTATCGGTAAGTCTAACTTTGGACATGGACTTTTCTGTCATTCTGAAATAAAAGGACTCAGGATTTGATTGATTGAAATCTGTAAAATAACTGTATTTTTTCAGAAATGTACTGGAGCTTCCAATTAAAGGAGCTGGGCAGTGCTCCCACTGCGTGTAATTCACAGCAACCCTCCTGGAATTCGTCTTATGGAGAAAATGATTACCATAATGTTGGAAGCAAAACAAATCACCATAATTAATAGAATCTAAATATAAGTCTTCAGCATCAAAAGCCGCATAGTATTTCAAATCAGAAAATAATGCTTCTACGGCCTGAATATCCCAATCATCACAACGTATATTTTGTTTAATCACATCTCCCATGTTTACTCTAAGCACATTCGGAACATTAATCACTTCAGTGGGCCCATGTATTTGAAATCTAACCGCATCCCACACAATACCATAAAGGACAGGCCAAGCAGTAATGTTGACTGTATTCAAGTTTCGTTTTAGTCTGTGTGCTGAATGTGAAGAGGAAAGAGGGGCCAATGTTCCATTAAGGTACCGAATTCCTGTTCTTTCTTTAACGTAGTGACCATCAATCAGGCGGAAAAAATAAAACACAAAACCAATTGACATAAAAAGGTAAAATGAAAATAGGATCAACCAAATGTATGTCCAAGGGGGAATTAAAAAATGTTTTTTAAACAACGTGGCATATTTCGCAATAGTTGAGGGTTTCTTTGAAAGTTCCGAAACAGAGTCAAAAGAGAATCTGGACTGGTCGGCCAAACGAGTCTGCAAATCAGGCATCGATAAATCAGCAGGATAGGTGTAGTTCAGCTCATCAATGTTAGTAACAGGAATAGTATTTAATAAAGGACTGGATATGGCAGGCATCTCGAGGGACACCTCCTGTTCTGTACCAGATGTAATAGCCAGCACAGAGTGCCTCACCATGGAAGGACAGGATACTGCCGGTGTCATGCTATGTAGAATCGGCCACCCTGTGTGTCTTGACATTGTCAATAGAAATAAATCTTTTTTCCTTACGACCTGGAAGTGGTGGTAAAATGACTGTTCTTGTGCCCTTCACTCCAAGAACTCGAACCGGTGCACGATATGAAGGACCAAACTCTTTCTTGTTATCGATCTTCTCTCGAACCAGTTCTCCAACTTGGGGTAGCCAGCCAACTACCGGGATCTGCAACGCATCATCCGATGTGGAGGGCAAATGTTCCTTTGCTAGACTGTCTCTGGTCTTTTGTAGATCCTGTAAAACATTGCAATGTTCATCTACGTCAAAGGCCGAGGCCTGGGCCTTGCAGTCTAAACCATCGAGGTCAGGGACGTACATCTTGATACCAAAGAGCATTTCGTACGGGGTCCGCCCACCCAGAGACCTTCTAGGGAGATTATTAAGCCCACGCTGCACGCCATTGAGGTGGGCTAACCAGTTTCTGCCAGTGCCTATAACTCAGGCTGTCAAAGATTGCTTTAAGTCACGGTTCATTCTTTCCACTACACTGTTACCCTCGGGTCTGTACGGACTTGAAAACTTGACTTGGACCCCCAACGAAACCATAGCATCCTTATACGCCTTAGAGGCGAAAGCCGGACCCTGATCCGAATGGAAGGTACCACAGGCAAAAATCCCTATAAAGACTCGCAAATCCTTGATGACAGTCCGTGAATCAGTGGTCCGATGTGGCCACACCCACACAAAGCGTGTGCATGAATCAACTGCTACCAAGATGTACTTGTATGCAGTATCAGAAGAAAATAGACCGCAGTGATCCAAATAAACGCATCCAAGTGGTTTATTAGAGATGTGCAACTGTGTCTGAGGCGGACGCGCAGCAGTCGAAGGTTTAATCTGCTGGCAAATGTCACATTGAAGGACATAATCGCGCATCTGTTTGTACAGTCCCCGCCACCAGAACCTCTGTTGTAGCTGAGTTACATTGGCTGAAACGCCCGCATGCGCAGACGCCACACCTTCATGAGCCGCTGCAATCAACGCAGCCCTGCGATCCGAGTTGGGAACTAGCCGTTCCCCAACATCAGGAATTTTCACATAAGGAACCTTATCGGGACTTAAGTGGTATGTGTACTTAGAAGGGAACCCCGCAGGATATTTACCTCCCTTCTCGGTCGCAGCAACAGCTGCCATGATGTCATCATCTATTTTGCTTTTGGACCTCGTGACTGCTGCAACTAAGTATTTTGATACCGCTGACTTCGCTGCTTCATCAGCAAGCGAATTACCAACAGCGTGGACCCCCACGCGCTGATGGCCGAGAGTATGAATCACAAACACGAGTGGCAACTTTTCTTTAACTTCCGCCACTCGGACCCAGATCATTTTATGTTTTATTGTGCTACCTTTGGAATCACGAAATTCATTCTGAATCCAAAAGAACAAGTTTTCATTGTAAGACTGGACACAGTAGTAAGAGTCACTTACGATCAAAGTCGTCACACTAGGATCTGCGTACTCCAATGCAAGCATCAGTGCACAAAGCTCTGCTAATTGTGCGGTGCAGTCCCCAAGCGTCTGCGTGTGCACGACACTGGACTTGAACTCATCGTTCACCATGGCACCCACCACAATAGCGCAAGCGGAAACGTAGGCATGTTTAGAGCCATGCGCAACCTGCGCCGAACCATCAGTGTAAATGATGCAATGGAAATCCTCCAACGGCCGCATTTCTAAAGGAGCAGGATGAACAAATTCATACTGTAAATACTCCTGCGACCGTAAAGTGGCGTCAAAAATAAACGTGACATCCTGGGACGTCAAGGATGCAGCCCACTGAATCCACCTAGGGTGCAAAGCTTTGGAATTAGGTACACTGGCTTTCGTAACTGCCTCCAAGGCAGGACACGGGGTAACAACCAACATGCGTTTTCCTTGTGACAGGGCACGTTCCTTGAGAATCGCCATCTGCACAGCCGTTAAAACTTTCTCCACAGTGGAAAAACGCAATTCAGCCGAAGTGTACAAGTGTGACTTGTAAGCAATAGGTACTGTATCTCCTTCATTAAAGGTCAGGTACGTGAAAGCCACCGCCCCAGGGATAATTCTTATCACCAGGTTGGTCTGGTTATCACGAGTCTGTAAGTATTCAGAAGCGAGCAAATCAGCCTGCAAAGATTGCAGAATGGCTGAATTCTCAGGCAGCCAGCATGATTTGGAAAAAGATGGTTGTATCAAAGCATACAAAGGCTTGATACGCTGGGCATATTCCGGAATGTAAGTCCTCCCGAAATTCAAGAAGCCCAGTAGAGATTGTAATTTTTTCAGTGTTGTCGGAGAGCGCAACTGTGCGCATTTCTCCAGGAAGTGAGGTGCTAACCCCTTTCCCTCGTTGTTAAGCTCGTAGCCTAGAAACAACACTGTGTACTCTGCAATGTGTGACTTTGCAAAGTTAAACTTGTAACCTATGTCTGCAAAGTTACAAATTATGCTATTCACTCGATACAGATGCTCCCAAAGATCGTCGTCTGTCAGATAAATGTCATCCACATACGAACAAGCAACTGGGTCGATGCCCTCCAAAAGAGAGACAATGCGGGCGGAGAATACTCCAGGACTATTCTTATAGCCCATTGGGAGACGCCGAAACATTTTTTGCACACCGCCGCATGTGAAGCTGGTCCATTGGGAACTTAGACCGTCTAATCTATGGGCATAAAAACCATTGGAAATATCAAGCATGGTTTTGAACCGTTTACGCTCAAGACTATTCACAAACGCAGAGCCATGAGTATTCTGTACTGCGCAGTTACGGCAATGCGAGTTCAAATGCCTATAATCCAAAACCAAACAATATGAGCCGTCCGGCTTGTTTACAGTAAAAAGGGGGTTATTCATCGGTGACACACATGTTTCAATTACACCTTGATATTCCAATTGTTCAAGGATAGCTGCGACTGAAGCTTTGGCTTCTCGCCGTATGGGATAATGAGGTTGAGGCTGCGGCTGAGACCGTAAAGGAATCTCGTGGCTTGGAGACAATTTATCCCAGCCACACTGATTGCGGTACACAGCCGGTGCAAGTGCCAGAGCCCACTCTTCTGCAAAATGCAGCGCTTCCACTCTCGATACAGTGTGCGCGAAACTGGGGAGGATCACCTCCTCCCCTCGCGGAGCTGTGAGAACAAAAGGTGGGGGCCAGTCAGCCTCCGAAAGCAAAATGTCATACATAGACGAAAGATTTTCCCAAAATACCCCTTTTACAGTTCGCTGCATGTCACCTTCTATTAACAGGACAATTTCAAAAAGACGTTCAGGGGGAGCAACATGCGTATCAGCAGTTTCAATTACAACATAAGTTTCAGTCGCTGTCACCTTCAACAGTGGACGGAGGGCCTCTCTCACTATGGTAATCTCTGCCGCGCTGTCCAGCAAGGTCAGAGCCCACGTCAGATTCCGAAGCCGCGTTCTCACTATCTGGGGCATATCGATGCGCTGTCAGGGCGGCGACTTTCTTCGTGGCAAACTGTGATCTCTTGGGCGTAGCGCCTTCCTGCTGCTCTCCACCGTTAAGCGGGCGGGGCTGACCACGTCCTTGCTGGCCACCCCGGCCCCTGCCGCCCCCTCCACCACAGGTTGACGGAGCCGATGAGTCCTGAAAGGAACGAGGAGAGCGTTGGTCAGAAGCCTGAAACCTTTCAGGTGATTTAATCATCGCGCGGTCGCGCAAATCATAAACACGATCCGACTGCGCAGGTAACGGAGACGCAGGAGCAGAAACCTGTGTTTGTTGTTGTTGTTGCTTACCCTGATTCTGCTTTTTAGGCCAATTCTGTTTCTTGGACTTAGGTTGACCACTAGTATCCAAAGACTGACCCTGGGGCTGCTTTTTCTCTTTATCAGGAAAAGCCTTAAGCCCCTTTGCATTGCGGCCAACCGTCTTATAAGCAGCCACAATAATCCTTGCCAACCGACGGGGTCTTTCGGCCTCGGGAACTAACGCCAATGCGTTAGCAACCTGAAAGTTCACTGCATCCCCCTTGACATTCGCAAGGATCAGATCGCAAACTACATCAAAGGTGCCACACAGGCGCATACCCAATTCAACCGCCGACTCCGGTCCGTGTTCGTCCTGAACACGTTTAAGGACCGCACCCAGATTGGTCACAGACGGGGTGCCACAGCACCTCGAATAGACCGCTGCAAAAGTCTTACCCCAGGTCTCACAGTCAACAAGTTCAGGTGCCAAATCTTTCGGTAAACTTAGTGTAAGAATCCTGTGTTTATCACCAGGACTCGTGTTGGGAAACACAGCTTCCAGCTGGCCGAATTTCTCAGCAAGCCAGAACGGAAAATCATCCTTGTCTTGGGGCTTTTTGCCCATCACGGAATTCACCATGACAGGATTGATTTTCAAACCAGCCTGTTCTGCACGAAGCTGTGCACCCCTAGGGGCTACGTCCTGAACATTACGGCTAGTGTAATGAACAAGCGCTCTAATCACTGCCACTGCGACTTCATGAAGCCGCCGCAGATCAGCCACGTTACAAGTGGCGGGATTAGGGTGAGGAGTGAATCCAGCCAAAGCGGGCCAAGGTGTGCCCGGAATGGACAAAGGACCTAACCTCGGAGCGGTTAAAGCGTGTGGTAGGGCGCCACCAAACCAAACTCCATGCTGCCAAGCATCAATAGGAACTTCCAGTGCCCTGTACGGAGCATACGCAACCGGTACAGCTGAAGCAGTGTATGAATGGAACACTCCAGAATTAGCGTCCACCGCCGGAAATGTCACCCACGAATAAAACAGTTCGTACGGGTAAGCATGTTCCGCACTCACCACCAGAACCACAGCCAAGCCGTCCACAGGGACATTATAAGCCCGCAAATGGTCTCGCACCGCAATGCGACTATGCTGCGGGATGTCCACGGCTTGTGCCATGTCAGCACAGGAAAGTTAAAAAACAAAGATTACTTTGTAGCACAACTGGGTGGTAATTCAAGGAAACCGTTTTTAGATAGAATCAAGCTTGAAAAGACCTATTTCAAAAATAGGTAGATTTTTCCGACACTGCCGTTTACCGGAAACGGGAATGAAGGTGTTAAGGTTTGAATGATATACTACTCGAGTGTCATGATATAAGGCCAATAACGTATGGGCGCCATGTAGCAGGGTTTCCGTTCTCCAACAGAACTGTGCACAGAGATCTAGAACCTGGGTGAGTTAAGGTGACCCAAAACTCCCCTTAGTTTCAGAAATCCCCTTACCAAGCTAGCTACAGTGTCTCATTGGTAGTAATAACTTCCCAATGACTTAGACAATCCAGAACATGAACTTAGGGTACCTCAGGTATCGTGGAACACATGAACACTCTTTCGTTATATAATCATTGCAAACCGAAACTGGGAGGCAAAGAACACACGTGCAAGTTTGAAATGTTTATTTTTCAATGCAAAGTTCTCAAACGCAGTATCTTATATAATATCAACATACATATTATAAAAATCAGAGTTAGCAGCATAGTCACTAGTCCATAGTAAGCGAACGGTGATAGCATATTATAATGCAAAATCTATAGAAATCTGTATCACCTATATTTCGCGCACCCTAATTAGCATATTATATTATATCTAAGAAGGTCTCATTTGGGTTTTTAGCAGGGCGGGCCCATACCTCTAATGGTCAGTAGGAGCAGATCACATCAACAGCTACCAGCTCTCTGCATGCGAAGCATCACATGTGTTGATTCATTCCCTGTAACTCTATCTTAAACCCGAGTAGAGCCCAATGTTGGCAGCAACATTATTTGTGTTATGTCTAATGTGGTGCGAGGATCAGGCCTTCAGCAACCTTGTGTTAGGTTATTCTTAGAGGGTGCAGTTCTCAGTGTGCAGACATTTGTACCAAGTGTACCAAGCACGACTGATATCAGAGCAATAACATATTATTCTCAAATAAATCACATCTTTCGTCTAGGTTGAAAGCTACAATAACAATTAGGTGTCGTGTGCAAACTGAAGCCGAAGGAAAATATGGTGTTTAAACATTTAATAAACTCATGCTAACTTAACACAATATATAGAAACGCAGTAACCATATGACAGGGGGTGTACGCGCGTGTGTCTGTGTGCGCTGGTGTGTGTGTGGGGGGGTCTCTGTGTGTGTGTGTGTAGGTGCGCTAGTGTGTGTAGGTGCAGCAGCGACGGGGGGTGTGTGTGCCTGTGTATGCGTGTGGCTGTGTATGCGTGTGTATGTGCGCATGCGTGAGTGGCGGTGTGGCTGTGTATGTGCGCATGCGTGAGTGTGGGTGCGCGTGCATGCAGTGAAATCCAGCTGGAGAGAAGCACGTGGCAGTTTCTTGTCCTTCATTCCCCCGAGTCAGCTAGCTATAGTTCTCCAACTGGACCGCATCCTTCGGATGCGTATTCCAGGCTCGACCTAAAAAGGTTGGCTGTTGGTGCCTCGGGGCATCCACCCTGCAGCCCCTAACAAAGAAAATTTGGTTTTCCTGGGAGGTGCCGGGACACCCACAAAATGAACTAATAATAAAAAGTACAAGATGGATAGAATAAAAGAACACCCAGAGCTAATCCAATCCCCGCTGTGCACTTCCTTCCGCAGTGATAGGTTGGCTGTAGGGCCTGGTCGGCCATCTTGTCACAGACACTTAACCCCCTGCTGCTCAGGCCCTTTGCCTGTGCTCAGTGGGGGATCGGCCACAGGGCAGGCCCTGTAGCCAACACCCCACATTCAGGCGCACCCAGGAGAGGGACATGCAGCCCCCCTCTCCAGGCTGATTATGGCCCCTGGGACCCCATCCTGGGCCCAATTCATATTATAAATTAGAGGAGTGCACACACCCCCCTCCCAGGGCAGAATTTAGCCCCAGGGACCCCATCTCCCACGGTCTGGCCACTAAAAATAAGGGGGAGGACGACATGTGCCCCCTTCACACACCAGATTAGCCTTGGGGACCTCCTCTCCTAGGACCCTGTTCCTTTTTAAATGGGAAAGGGGGCATGCAACCCCCCCTGTCCGAGCCAATATATGCACAGAAACCCTATCCGCCGAGCCTGGCCAATAAAAAATGGTGGCAGGGGCCCAGCCAATTACTGAAACGTTGGGGGCTGCGTGACCCCCCTCTCCAGGCCAATATTAGCCCCAGGGACCCTATGCTCTGGCAGCCCGGCCAGTCAATGGTATACACATATATTCACCGCAAAGGTTAAAGTAACATTATAGTTAGGTAAAATGTTCAGTATAAATGTAGCATATTAAACTCCAAAACCCATAGAAATTCAACAGTTATACCTACAGTTATCTCAAGCAACTATAACTCTTACTCTTAGGTAACTCAACATTGCACCCCTGCAATGCACAGTTTTCTCATCAATAATTTAATTGCAAATGTTGCTTGAATATTATCAATGATGTCACAGAAGATTTCATGAGTGATGTAATATGTGGGGTAATTAGTAGTGCATGGTGAGGGTGTGAGTTATAAAATCCTAAGGGCATGAGTTATAGTAACTGAAGATAACAATAACTATAACTGGTAAATTTCTATGATTTTCCTAGTTTAAACAATACATTAATACTGAACATTTTGCCTAACTATAACATTACCTTTATTTTCTTCAGTGAATTTCCAGAGTTTTGTTTTACGGAAAGTAATATTTTATTACCATATGTAAGGCAAACCCACTGCGGTGCACAGCTCCCTGTAGACAGCCAACCACACGCTGCACACAGCCACATTTCAGGGGGTTGGCCAAAACCCCCTTTCTCCCACCCAACACCCTACAGCTCTATCATCTTTCTCCAGACATTACCAATAATTTTAATCAACTGTATAATTCAATAATACACACAATACAAGGTTTATGTTTATTGATTAGTTAAAACATATTTAATTAGGTTTTACTAAACTACATTTCTGTGTTTCTTTATCTTTACATAGATTTAATTCTAACATTTATGTGGTGCAAAATGTGAAAATGAATAGATAGAGCTATATTATTTTTCTTCTATAATCCACTTTTTAACATTTTACACCCCAAAAAATTCAAGTCATAAAATTATTTACAGAAAGGCCTTATATTTTATGTGATATATTTTCAGGCCACATATAATACAACCTGTCCCTACATGGCATTGCAGTTACAGCTGCAGAGCAAAAGCTCCAGCCTGAGAAATACTTTAAAACAATATATTAAGATCTGTTCGGGTCATGGTTTCAATGACCCAGGAGACCTATGTTTTTTTTTCCTAATGTTGAGAGAGGACTGCAGAACTCCCTGCAGCCCCCCACAGCATTACCAAAAACCATTTTGGGTGATGTATCTGCCCTTTCTATGGAAATCACCAAAAACAAAATATATGGAAATCACCCTTCCAGGGAATTATTGACTGCTCCTTGAAAGAGATGTGAATAATAAATGAGCTTCCTCTCACTTTTTCATGTATTTTTTTCCACTGTGCCCACTCTAGGTGCCCCACAGCTAGTTCCTTGTTGGGGACTGGGGGGAAGGTCTGCAGCCCCTTCGGCTCCCCCGCTTGCACCCATCATGGGTGCAGTGGGAGCCAGCATTGTAAATCTCACAGGAGCAGTTTTCGTTTGCTCCTGTGGGGTGGGAGCAATTACCAGTATTTCTCTGACTGAGAGCATGGGCAGAGAAATGTTTTGTTTTCTCACTGGATGAAATCAGCTTTGTTCGTCTGCCTGGTGGGAGACCTTAGTATTTCCCTACCCATACCCATGGCAGGGAAATAAATGGTGTCCCGGGGTTGGGGACCTGGGACACCATCACTGAGCCAGCCCCGGGGGTGGGGTCTCCATGCCAAATGTATGGCTTAGGGAAGGGGGTATGTGCCCCCCTACCCTTTATTTAAATTACCAGTCCCAGAGGATGAACTCCCTGGGGGCTTTCCCAACTTGGAGAGGGAGGGCTACATGCCGCCGCTTCCTTTTATATTAAAAGATGGGCCCGGGGATGGGATCGCCGATACCTCTTGGAGGCTTTGGGAAGGGGGCTGCATGCCACCTCACCATACCATATACCTCACACATCCCACCCAGACCTGGCCCACCTGCGATAGTTTAAAGGTGCTTTTTTTTAAAGTTGCTGTGGCTTTGAGGATCCTCCATGACTTCACAGCAGAATTAATAAAAAAACATTTTGGTCCAAGGTGGGATCTCTCTGATACCCCACCAGCAGGCCGGAGGGCCAAGGTATCTGTCCCCTGCCACCTTTGTCTCTTTTCGTGTTTTTTGGGGTGGGGACTCGGGACTGAGTCCTGAGTCCTTATATGACTGCCACCCCTTCCAGGTCCAAGTGGTGTCAGCCAATCAGATAACAGGATAAGATCTGTCTGATCCACAGACCCTCTGTGACATGATATATACTATTTTTTAACCTTCCTTTATCCAAAACTATTGAACAGATTTACACGAAAACACAAAAAGTATTCTTTATGGACCAATATCTAGCTTCCTGCCAAATTTGTTGCAAATCCTTTCAGTGATTTAGGTTGTATCTGTGTTTAAATTTCCTTTTAAAAAAGTGATGGGGAAAACATGTTTAGGGGCCTCTCTTTTTTCTCACCGTCCACTTGACGGATCACCCTGAAACTGTCCATGCACAAACTAGTCAAACTGTAGCACTTTTATAGAAAGTTTTGAGATTTGTTAAATTGCACAAACATTATTAGCAACATAAAAAGGGATTTTCCAGTGGATCCTAACTATAACATCCCAGTGGCCACCATAACTAGGTAATATATGTGTATGTGTGTGTATACATTGTTTAAATATATTTTCACTGAAGAAAACAAAGGTTAAAGATTGGTCATAGATAAGAAAATGTCATTTATTATTCCTATACAAAACAAACATTCTACACAAACTTTGGAAATTCAAAACTGATAGTTATTGTTTAAAGTTATAATTTGAACCCCATGCAAACTTAATACAACTCAAAGACCTCTGTACTCGGTGTTATAAACTTACTGACCAGACTATATAAACTATAACTCGTGCCTTTTAAATGCACCGCTGATAAGCTTTCATATAACATAATTTATACTATGTTCGATCGATGATAGCATTCATAGCATCACTTATGTCATCCTAAAACACTTCATTTATGTGAAGACTGTGCATAATAGTGGGCAAGCAAAAATTTAAAAAAAGAGAAGGATAAACATTTTTATTTTGATAAGTAACGAAATGTCTCAAAAGCTAAAGAGCTTCAACAATATTAACCATATTTTTCGTAGGCATCAGAAATAGCACATTGCAAATAATATAGAGATGAATAGTTAGACTAAGTGTTAGAAAGGGGAGTTTTGGTCGGCTAGGGCATGTGCCAACGTCGGGCAGAAACCACCACTCTAGTCAGGATAAGGGAATTACACTCCTAAAATAACCCCTCGCTGTGTAATGCATTTGCACATAACTAACAGTAATACTGTGTAAGCACTACAAAAGGACACCACACCAGTTTAGAAAATATCGAATATTTTTATATATTTAAGACAAGACCAAAAAATGATAACAATCCACAATACAGTACTTAAAAATCTTCGGTTATCAAAATATGGTTGGAAAATAGTTCCTTGATGTCAATAGCTCTGTCCAGGGCTATCACGGTGTTGTGAGCAAACACATCTAAACAGTTCTGGCTGTCCACGGCGTAGGGTGCCAGCTACTATGTTGGAAAGACCAGCAAACAGTACCTTTTAGAAATGCAGGGTGCCGGCAACCTCTTGTTGAGCTTCTGAAAGCATGGCGTCCGTAGGCGTCGGTTCCGGAGATCGGTGTAGGAGTTGTCGGGGCCCTCAAAGTGACATGCATTGCATATCGATCTCCTCTCTGTTGAAGTCAGGAGTGCTGGCGTTGGCAGGTGATGGGTGCTGCGGTGCGAAGTGCAGCGGTGTGGCGTGCGATGCCCTCAGGTCGCGGTGCGAGCAGCAGCTCATGGTGGCAAGAGATAGCGGCGTCAGTGAGACCAGGGTCCCGGTGCAAAGTGATAGCAGTGCTTGTCGCGGTGCTGGGAGGTCGCAGTGCAAGCAGCGCCATAGTCGTTGCTGAAGCGCTGTCATAGGCTGATGAACTGGAATCGATAGCGCCGGCATCGATAGGCCAAGGCTGCGGTGCGGGAGGAGGGTGGTGTGTCGTGTAACTTTACGAGCATTGCCCTTGAACCACGGTACAAGCAGCGGCGTAGATTTCAGCGTGGAGCGGCGGAGTTGGGAATACCACGGTGTCGTCGTGAAGAGAGGCGGTGTGGAGTGCGGTACCCATAGGTCGTGGTGCAAGCAGCGGCTTGGTGGCGGCATCAGCAGGTGTCATCATTGGGACTATGGACGCGGTGCGGCGGTGCGGCAGTGCGGCGTGGCAGTGGTACCCTCTGCGGTGTCTTCAGGACATAGAGTCAGCAGCGGCGTGTAGACGTCATTGGGTCGCTTTTCTTCCGTTGCAGCACATAACACACAGTCTCCAGTGCTGAGTCAGAAGAGCTGGAAGTCTTTGCTGTTCTTGAGACCTCTTGAACAGGGGACAAGCTCTACCTCAAGACCTTGGAGAAACTCACAAAAGTAGATTGCAGAAAGCAGTCACTGAAGGCCAACACAGCAAAGCACCCAGAAAAGTTATAGTTCATCCTCACAGCTCTCCAGCTCTTCTTCTTGGCAGTCTTCTTGATCTAAAAGAGTTCTAAAGTTCAGGGGTCTGGGCCCCAATATTTACATCCCAAAATCCTTTAATCTCTCAGGCAGAGAGTGTCTGTGCTCAGCCAAAACCAGCTCTGCCTTCTCTGGTGTGACTTTCTGGCAGGAGGTGAAGATGGCATTGTCAGAGACAGACCAGGCCCTTTAAGGTACGTGGACATCTCCACCCCCTTTCACAGTTGCAGCCCAGGTCTATCCAGCCCTTTTATGACCCACCTAGACCATCTGGAGACACTGCTGCTCCCCAGCCTTCTGTCATCCAAAACCCAGACAGGCAATCCACATTCCAGCAGAGGCACACGGGAAGATTGAGTAAGAAAATACCTACTTTCTAAAAGTGGTATTTTCAAACACAGAATGTAAAAATCACCTTCATAAAAAGATGTATCTTTAGATTCTGAGTTCAGGCATACTAAACTTTATTTTCCTACATAGTTCCCAGGGCTAGTTATGTTTATAAGATGTTATAAAAAAACTTCCCATTTCATCCTATGGGGTACAGGTAGCCTTGCAATAGTGAAAAACGAAATTGGAAGTAATTCACTATCACGACATGCCACACACACCAGGGCATGTCCTACCTTTCACATACACTGCACACTGCCCACAGGGGTACCTTGGGCCTACCTTAGGTGTGGCTGACATGTAAGAAAAGGGAAGGTTAGGGCCTGGCAAGTGGGTGCACTTGCCAAGTCGACATGGCAGTACCAGACTGCACACATGCAGGCCAGAGCCACATTTACGGGCAGTTTGAGTGGGTGGCACAATCCAGTGCTGCGGCCCACCAACAGCATTTGATCTACAGGCCCTGGCATAAACAGTGCACTTTACTAGGGACTGACACAGAAATCAAATAGGGCAATCATGAAAACACCATTCCATAACACATTGTACCACAGGAGCACTTGCACTTTACCACAGTCAAAACCGAGAGGTCAGAAAGCAAAAACTCAGGGGAAACACGCCAAAAGATGCCAAGTCTAACAGTAAGGTACGTTACACATTTGCTTTATGGTGGCTTCATAGTAGATGGAACATTAATAATACACCACAACAATGATATGTGACTGCATTTAATAAACATAAAACAAAGTCAATCCATCATTGCTTTCCTTTTTATGTGTTTTCAGACAATACTACAATTATTATGGCATTGTTTAGAACATTTATAGTTGAAATGATTATATGGTCATAGCCGTTATGAAACACTGGGGGGAAAAAAAGTCAATAGGATTGTGAAGAAAAACATACATGCTGTGCATGTGCAACTTTTAAAATGTCCGATGAAGTAAATTCATATATGTGAAAGCATAGAAGACAGCAATACTTAGACTGAATTTTTACAAATGTCATCACCGATGGCAAGCCATATAATGACACAGCTCCTGAATTATCTGGCTCCTGAAGTTGTGTAAGTATCAGTTTTATGGTATAGCAATGGTAACATAGTAACTTAGAACTTTTTCTAGACAATAAATAAGTAGCTGTCTTGTATATTTTAGGCAGTCTTAAAAGTCAGAGTAGTATCATTACACTCTGACCAGCCTTTAATATTTAAGTAGATTGCGTTTTGTCCTGACGCTACAGTCTCTCCATGATGTAAATTAGGACATTAGTAGTATAGGTGAATGACGCAATATCCATATCTGGCATGTATGAGACTACCCGCCGATCACACTGAACCGGTACTATATATAAAAAAGAATTTTCTTGAGGAATAGAGGCTTTTGAACTGCTTCATTGTAAATCAAATAATGTTCCATGGGGTTTCATTTGCCGAAGACGCTGAGAGTTATGTCAGCATTTGGTTGAGGAGTGCTTTGCATACCCAGATTTTATATTTAGAGACAAATACAAGTACTAATATAGAAGGTCTCTGCACTTACCTTGCAAGTGTGTAATCTTCCCTTCCCGGGTGGAGTGTCCTTGATTCTGGGCATTATATCTGGCAGGTCCTGAAGAAGCTGGCATTACTACTTGCAGCCACCGAAACACGTCGACCACTGCCTTGAGAACATCCTGCCAATGTGCAGTTTTTTTATTTGGTCATCCCAATTACTTTGTCATTTTGTAATTGTGTTCCCCAGATATGTTATGAATGCAAAGGTTTTCTGGATTTGTGTGAGTTGAGTATGAATGGGTTGTTGTGATGCTGTTGTGTGTCTCTTCCCGGGTTTGTTTGATTTGATTAAATGTACTCTTTATTTGTGCTGCTTTGTTAGTTAATTTTGTTGAAAAATATTTATAGATATGTATTTTTATGAAAACATATTTGATAAAAGAAATGAAAAATAAAAAAATTATTTTTTTAGATTTTCTGTAATCATTGTTTGACTGAGTTAATATTTCAGTTTTCGTGCTCACTGTGCTCGCCTGTATTTATTCTATTGTATAATTATTCTGTTCATGAGGGAGACTCTTTGTGTGGTTTCATAATTATTTCCCTCTTCTCCCTGACCTTTGTCTGTATTTTTAGAGGGGGTCCCCGTCTTTTGCTTTCACATCACATTTTTCCACTTAAAATTAACACTTTTTTGCAATGTGCTAGCTGTGGATTTTGGGCCCTAGCTCAGCGAGCACCTAAGTAAACCCAGTGAACCTATACATTTCTTAAACTATATACCCAGGGAAATCCAGGATTGGGTGACCTGTGTGGCTCCACAAGATTTTGTTACCCAGTATCCTGTGCGAACCACAAACTTTGCAAATCAAAACACATTTTCCTCTTATTTTTGTGATGGAAAATTCTGGAATCTGTGGGAGCCATGAAATTCCACCCCCCCATCATTCCTCCAAGTCTCCCGATAAAAATAGGACCTCTCTTTTGGGGGTAGGCTTAGTGCATGTGACAGGAAAAGGGTAAAAACGCAGCATGGACACATCTTATTTTTCCACTTTTTTTTGCAATGTGCCTAACTCTGAATTTGGGGCTCTAGTTCAACTGACACCTAGGGAAACTTAGCAATTCGGCACATTTTTCAAAACTGTACACCCAGGGGAATCTAGGATGGGGTGATTTATGTGGCTCTCACCAGATTCTGCTACCTAGAATCCCTTGCAAACCTATGATGGGAAGTTCTGGAATCTGTGAGGAGCCACAAATTCCATCCACCCAGCATTCCCCTAAAGCTCCTGATAAAAATGGTACCTCACTTATATGGGCAAGACTAGTGCCCGCAACAGGAAAGGGCTCAAAACATATTGTGGAGATATCAAAATTGTGGTTCACAAAATGACCTGGTTTTGCAAGAGAGGCACCAGCAAAATCGAGACATTTCTGACAAGTAGACACCCAGGGGAGTCCATGGAGGTTTGACTTACCCAGAATCCTCTGCAAACCTCAAATTTAGCTAAAATAAAATCACATTTTCCTCACATTTCTGTCTGGGAAAGTTGTAGGATCACTGGGCCGACATACATTTTCTACCATCCAGCATTTCTCCAGATCTCCCGATTAAAATGGTACCTTACTTGTGTGGTGGGCCAAGTGCCTGCGACAGGGAAAGGTCGAAAACATACTGGTTGGATTTGGCCTGAGGGTGAGTGAAAGGTTCCAAATGTATATATTTTTCAACAAGAGATTTCACAAAAATGAAATACACTGTTAAGAACTGAAAGTTCTAAAAACTGAACCAATGACTTGCAGCACATGAGCTGTAAAGCAATGTCATGGTACCAACCGTTTTACAGGCGATTCACACACCTTTCATACTTGACACACACATAAAACCATTCACACCGCCAGTCACAGGCCCAGTATATTACAACATAAACATCAATAGACAATATACAGACAATGGACACCCTGGCAGAGAAAGACAGAAAAACAAATATTACTTCACACTCATCTACTCCTCAAGTACACACACATACTGGTTGGATTTGGCACAAGGGTGAGTAAAGGTTCAGAGTATAACATGTTATTAACAAGAAAGTTCACAAAAATGAAATGTACTGGTAATTATTGAAAGGTCAAAATCCTGAACCAATAACTCACAGCTGATGAGCTGTAGCTGTAGCTGCAGCAAGGCACCAACCTCTTTACAGAACATTCACAGATTTTTCATATGTGACACACACAAGACCATTCACAGCACCAACTGCAGGCCCAGCACATTACAAAACCCATATCAACAGACTGCACCATTTAAGGGCCCATCACTTTCAGACGCCCACATGACTGGCACAGAAATCACACTGGCTGGCTATTAACAGAGTATGTGCACTGGTGTTTGGCTAACAGTGTTTGTTGTGACCAGCAACAAGTCACTACTCACCCACCGCCAGCCAAGCACCAGTCCATGCACACTGTTAGCCAAGTCCCAGTCCATACATACCGCAAGCCAAGCAGCAGTCCATAATACTGCCAGCCCATGCACACCACCAGCTAAGCACCAGTCCACACACACATCCAGCCAAGCATCAGTCCACGCACACCGCCAGCCATGCACCAGTCCACGCACACCAGAATCACATTTTTTATACAAAAAAGAAAACACAAAACAATTTGCAATAGATTTAAAATTTTAACTACAAACACAACAGCTCTAACTAAATACATCACACTAATGCCAACCCTGAAATATGAACAAAAAGTATAAAACAATACAGTCCAGTCAGTTTACTTTATGCTAATGGTTGCAAACAAAAACTCAGTTCCGTATGGTACAATTTAAAACATGCTTTGAAGAACAATAGGGGAGTAAACAACTACCTCTTTGGGCACAGACTCAATATTTCTTAGCAGGATAGGTTTATTTGAACATGGGAGGAATGTAATTGGGAAAGTGATGATATTTTATTCTACCCACATCCTCCACTTCTGCTTCTCTAGGAACTCTTGCCTGTTCCACTACAACAAGGGTGTCTATCAGAGACTGCTGAAACTGAAATAATTTCACCTTTGACTCTGGAGAACAATCCTTAAATACAACAAATGCATTGAAGCTTGCTAAATGGAATAAATGGATAGACAACTTCTTATACCAAATGTATGCCTAGTGAACAGCAGTGTAAGGTTCCATCCAACTTCTGATCTACTCTATCTACATTACACATGTGCTTATTGTAGTCTAAAATGCACACCGGTTTACACACTTTGCAACCTGAGTCCAAAACAGTCACAGGTGAAGTATATATGGTAGTCAGCATATAGACATTTCTCCTGTCAGAAAATTTCAGAGCTAGAATATCATCACTACACAAGGTACTGCACAGTCCCTTCCCAGGTTTTTTTACAAACAAGCTCTTTTGGGTAACATTTACAGTTAGAGTGGATTGTGCTACAAGCAACAGTGTCACTTTGAACAATTTCCAGAACAATTACACACCAGTGTAAAAGTTATCGACGTATAAATGGTGACCTTTGTTAAAAATTCCTCTACCAAGTTCCCACACGATTTAACATGTAACTCCAAAGGTGGATGGATATCAGGGGAGTCAATACTCAATTACCTACTTGTGTAGACCGTGAAATTATAGACATATCCAGTACTGCTCTCAGACAGCATATACATCTTAATTCTATAATATGCCCTCTCGCTAGGAATGTACTACCCAATAAACAATCAGCCCTTGATCAGGACCAACGACTCATCCACACCTGCATCTTTCCCTGGAACATAGATCTCTAAATATGTATCTAGAAAGTGATCAAGAACAGGTCGAACCTTAAAAAGACGTTCACAATCAGGGTGATTTTGTGGCAATGCAAAAGCAATATCAACAAAATGCAGCATCTGAATAAGAAGCAAATACAGATTATGATTCATGGTTGCAGAAAATATAGTTGTTGCCATAAAGGGACTAGTAAACCAGTATGATGAGAGTGGCAGCTTCCTTATCAGGCCCATCTAAAAAGGTTAAACCCAAGACATTCTTCAACTCATCCAGATTCATGGGAGTCCACCAGGTAACTGTAGAGCAGGGCTTAAGTCTGGCACTGTTGTCCTTTAAATACTGTTCAGAATATAAATTAGTCTGCTCAACAATCTCCTCCATAAATACATTATTCATAAACAACTGAAAAATGTTATAGGCAAACCAATTTCGAAAGTTACTCTTCACCCTGCAACACCACTAAAGGCGGGAAAGACTGGCTGCACCATGTTTGGGTCAACCCAGAGTCCAGCACTTCCAATGGGTAGCCTTTCAGCCCTAGGCTGCAATCCACATGCCTCTTGCTGCACTATTGGCACACCAGCAACTTCCTCTAAAAAAAGCACTTCAACCGCACTGAGAGCGGCTTCATCATCAGATGATTCCTCTCAGACAGAAAATTCACTGCCAAAATCCTGGCTTTCCTCCTCTGCCTCAGATACAGTCAGTCTAATAATCATCATCAAAAGAAGACTTAAAAAGCATGCTAACAACCTGCTGAGCAGTCATCCTGCAGCTAGTCATAATCCTTACCAAGAAAAGTAACTTGACAAACAAGTCAAGAATACCCAACACTGTGTAAAATGAGAAATAAACAAAGTGTGGATTTATAAAACGCAAAGCAAAGCTACTGGCATAAAGCAATTGCAAGGTAAAGTCAATGAAGACCTTTATACTGTAAAGTAATACCACTCGCTTTTCAAAGACAGCAAGACTCACCATCACATACTTCACACAGACACAGCAAGCACCAATAATATTCCACTAGAAAAGAAAAAAAAGAAAATTACACACAAAGAAACACAATGCACATTGTGCACAAATACAAGGAAAATTTCATACACATTCAAACAGAAGCTAAATAGGCTGGTATTATTATAGCATTTCCATTGACCACATTCATTCAGGTCATTGATACTCGTTTGGAGTAAAACGTAAAAAAAAGGTTTTCTTACCAAACACTTGAACCTACACAAACTGCAGATCTATCAGTGCCAAAACTGCAAGCAAAAACTACACCAAAGGAAAACAGAAGCTTTGCACTAGAATACAAGGAGAAATAAAACTTCACGATCATAAATGATGACAAAAAAGAACAGTTAACATTATCAAACACTATGAAGTCTGCCCATCACTATCCAATTGCCAGCCACACATAGGGGCGACCCCAGAGTAGGAGGGAACCTCCGCATGGCCTGCGGAGTTCCCTACTGTGAAATTAGGATGTGACCGCCACCATGGCGGTCACATCCTCTATATTTAACATTGCCGCGGGTGCAGCTTCAAGCTGCACCCGCCGCAATGTTAAAATGCATACATTGCATTTGTATGCAGAAAGCAGCAGGCACCGTGCGGTGCCTGCCGATTACTGCATACAAAAGCAGGGGGGTACCATAGGTACCCCCCATGTGCACCCCCCACCCCCCCTTCACCAGGGGCCCGCAACGGGCCCCTGCAGTGAAGTTCCACATGCTTTTCCACGGCGGAAAACCCGCCGCAGAAAAGCATGTTTTGACACCCATCCTAAAATAGCTGACGGTGTCTGAGAGACACCGCCACCATATTAGAGCTTTTCCGCTGCGGTTGTAAGCCAACCTTGGCGGAAAAGCAACGGACTAAAACCAGGACCCACCAGCCATCCTAATGTGGCGGTGGGTCTTTGGTGGGTCCGCAGCCGATTTTCCCCATCCTCCGGGCCGGCGATGGCTTCCGCTGGCCCAGAGGATGCGGAAAATCCGCTATCCTAATAGGCCCCATAGTGCTAGCCAAGCACCAGTCCACACACTGCCAGCCAAACCCCAGAACACTCAGACCATCAGCTGAACTACATTCCACACATAAACTTTTCCTGGTAGTTTAGTGTCTGAGTCCTGCCCCTCTTGTGGGCAAATAGGCCTACAAATACATGATCTTCTCCCTGGGGGAGAGAAAACAGACAAAACATTCACCCAAAAAAGGAAGTGACCTTCGGACAAGCGGCTGCTCCCCAAAACATGCACCATGCACCAAATATAATAAAATCCTTGGTGGTCAAGGCAGATGGGCCTAAAAATAAGTGGCAGATCTGCTTCCAATGGGGGCAAAAATGGCTAAAATACTCACCCCAAAAATGGGAGCGACTCTTGCCCAAGCGGGCCTGTCTTCAAAACATTTTGTGCCATATACAATAAAATCCCTGTTGGCCTACTGACTTTTGGCCCCTTGAGGGCAGATGGGCCTAAAAATATAAGGCTGATCTGCCCCCAAGGTGGGCAGCAAAAGGCAAAACATTCACCCCCCAAAAGGAGTGCAACCCTTGCCCAAGGGGTCGCTCCCTGTAATCATAATAACCAAAAAATCCCTGGCTTCTAGCGGGTTTCAACACCCCGGGCCTAGATTCCAATATATGGCTGATCTAGCCCGGGGAGGGGGACAAAAAATGGAAAAACAGGCTGCCACCAGGGCAGGGACCCTTGTCCACGGGGTCACCCCCTTATAGAGGTACTTAAAATAAATTCCTGGGATCTAGTAGATTTTGACCAGAAGGGCAGATCAGTCAGAAAAACAACTAACTCGGCTCCCGGAGGGGGGACAAAACATAGATCTAATAATGCCCCCTTGGAAGCGACCCTTGCCTAAGTGATAGCACCCTCAAATAACACCCTCAAACATCCCTGGTATCTAGAAGTGTGGATTTCTGCTCCACGATCGCGGCCCCTCCTGCGATTACGTAACAGAAATCCATTCTCTACAGCTCTACAGATGCACGGGGAAAGCCTTCTCCTGTATCTGTATTTCTAAAAAATAAAAACAGCAAAAGACTCACTAACAACGAGTCCTCGTCCCAGTCGTGCTGGAAGCAAATGGCATCTAGCACGTCTGGGGCTGCACTTGATGACATTGGCATGCCGTGAGCACACCAACATCACTAGATTGCTGGGGGGGGTCAGGGGTGGCAGCTAAAGCGCTTCTGCTGCCATCCCCAGTGAGGCCATGTGGTTGGGTGCCCCATGGGGGGGAACACCAGTGCTTCCCTCACTGGTAGGTATCTAGATGTAATGGTTACATCCTCAGCCAGGAGCGCCACAGCAGAGGAGGTAACCATTATGACGATGGCACAGAAGGGGTTAAGTAGTAGGATGCATTGTTCCCTATTACCACTTTAGTAAAGTAAAAATAGTTGGGAACAACAATAAAACCTACTACTTACTAATATGTATTGATCCTTGACTCAGAATGCAGGGAAATGTAGAACATGGAATGTGGTTTTACTGTGCTGCAAATGTCATGGCTGCCTTTTAAGTTTGGTAAATACAGGAATTTGCTAATCACATACTGCCTTCTTATCCACATGTAACACGGTATACTGCAAACTTACTGTGGTATACTGTGCAACAATAGATAACTAAGCATTTTAACACCTGTAAGTTTCACACTACTCTGTTTCAACAATGTACCAAAAATGGTATTCCTGGCACATTTAGCTACATTCATTTACCTACTTTCATGCTATGCCTGTTTTAAGTACCACATTCCACTCTATACCACTTCACTTAATGACACTCTACCCTGTGACATTCCACTCCACACCCTTCAATGGTACTTCACTCCATTATATGCTAATTCCCTGTTCGCCACTTTGATGTGCTCCCCTCCACGGTACACTACTCTTCTCTACACCACTTCACTGAAGATTACTAAAGTCTATACCACTCCATTGTAAGACAATCCAGTCGATGGCACTCTACCGTATGCCCCTGCGCTCTAGACTACTTCACTGTACGCTATTCCACTGTACTCAACTCCACCAACATCACTACACACTACTCTGTTCCATTTTATTTCATTCCACTATATGCCACTTTATTGTACACTACTGCACTGTAGCTATTTCACTGTTTGTCACTATAGTGTATGCCACTCCACTGTATATTACTCCAATATACACCACTCCACTATACGATAATCCACTGTATGCTATTACACTGTACACCACCCCACTGTATGCCGCTCCACTCTATGCTATTCCACTGTACGACACTCCACTCTGCCCTCAGGAGTAAAGTGGAATTCATTCCCCAACCAGTAGCGCACCAGGAGACGCGTTTGCAGAGTGATGGAGAAATGGGTGTGGACTCCAACAACCTGTTTGCAATCTGGCAGTGTGGGACTTACTAGAGGAAACAGAATGAGTTGCTCGGCACCAAGGACCCTCTGGAGGCAAAAGGACCTCATTCCCCAACCAGCAGCGCACCAGAAAGGCAGTTTGCAGAGTTGTGGGAAAAAGAGGTGGGGCCTCCAGCGAGTTGCTGGGCATTTATTTCTTCTATTTTTAAGAAAGGAGAGCTGCATAACTCCCTCATGGGCTGATTTCGGCCCAGGGACCCCATTCCCCAGGGTACGGCCCATATACTGGGTATCCTGGACTCACTTAAAGCACACACTCATTTTCCCCTGTCGGCTCCTGCCTGCTGACTTTGTCCTGCGGGAGACAGCAGTGCTTTTGGACACAGGGAGCTACTGAACATGCAGCTCCCGAATTTGCGAATATCGGTGAAAACCCTAAAATACATTCAAAGATCCACACAGACAATGATGCATCCAATTACAGATCCACTCAGAGACTCATGCATCTACTCGTAGACCCACTCACAGACTCATGCACCCACTCACAGACCTGATTGGGTCTACAAGTAGATGCAGCCAATCACAGATCCACTCAGAAATTCTTGTACCCACTCATGGACCTACTCAGAGACTAATGTACCTTCTCACCGGCCCACTCAGGGATTCACTCACCTACTCAGAGACTCATGTACCCACTCAGAGATGCACAGAGACACTCAAGCACCCACTTACAGACCCACTCTGAGACTTGTGCACTCTTTCACAGACCCACTCGAAAACTCTTACACCCACTAACAGACCCCCTCAGACGCATGCATCCATTCACAGACCCAGTCACAGACTCATGCACCCACTCACAGACCCACTGATACACTCATGCACCCACTCTCAGACCCACTCAGAGGCTCATGCACCCACTCACAGATCTACTGAGACACGAACACACCCACTCACAATCCCACTCAGAGACACTCAGACTCAATTATAGACCCACACACATTCTCATACACCCACTCACGACCACTTACACACTCGCACATGCACTCACAGAACCACTCAGAGACTCATGCACCTATTTACAGATCTACTCAGACACTCATGCTTCCACTCACAGACCCACTCAGAGACTCATGCACCCACTCACAGTCCCTGTCAGTCATCCATGTACTGACTCACAGACCCACTCACAGACTTATGCACCCACTCACATTCCCACTCAGAGACTGATGCACCCCTTCAGAGACCCACTCAGACAATGATGCACCCACCCACTCGCAGATCCACTAAGAGGTCCATGCACCCACTTACAGACCCTCTCGGATACTGGAGGAAGCTGTCTCTCTATATAGTGTGCTAAAAAAAAGTACACTATGTAGAGAGTCCAGTGAGTCCCATATTGGTTTACAGAGGCAAAAGTAGATAATACTAAAGCTTTATTTGTGGTAGTGTGGATGAACAGTTAAGCTTATCAGAGGTAGTGCTAAGCATTTGCTGAACTCACAGAGGTAATACATGAGACACACACTCAGCAATAAATCCAAGACCAATTTATAAAAATAGTATACATTTTTATATAATTTTTAAGATTAAGAACTTTGATTTACAGTAAGTACCTTTAAAGTTGAGATTTTTCAGCATTCGCAAAATACATCACTTTTGTGTGCAATTATGCACTATTGAAGTCAATGGAGAAAAGCAGAAAAATGCATACCAAATCCGGCAATGTTTCCACGAAGTTCACTTTTTCTTTTTAGGTTGATTGCAGAACCCAGTCCAATGTTCCAGTAGCAGAAGATTGGGAATATCCTGGATTCGACTGGGAGCGGGAGCCTGAGGCTGTTGGTGCATGGTGTACTATGACAAAGGGTACCACTTGAAGCGACACTGCACAGGAGGACTTAAAGGTAAGTCTGGTGAGACCCACTTGGGAGAGAAGGTCGAAGAATCTGAGGACCATGGGAGCAGAGTTGGGTCATAGTTACCAGGGCAGGTTGGGCGCAGAGTAGTTAGGTCTGCTGGGCGCTGTACATCGAGATGGCCTCACGGTCAAGGGCAGACAACTTTGAGAGGCAATTTCGGGACAACTAGGCCACTCATCAGCATGGGTCTCAAGGGTTTCTGTGTAAAACAATGGATGCTTGCTTCTGGACTATTTGGAATCTGAATGTACTATTCGTCTTGCTGTTTGGTGAAGAGGGTCCAGTACCCCGGGTATTAGTATGGTGTGGCTCCTGTAGGTCCTGGTGTCTCCAAACTTGGTGGGAGACATATATTACCCTCCAAAGCTGATGTGCCTTTTCTGGTTTGGAGGATGTGCCCGCATAGCCAGGGAACAGCAATTGGACAGTAGGTCTGGGTGGTGAACTCCGCTCCGTAGTGGAGTTTGGATAGTTTTCTGCACTCTGCCTTATGCGAAGCTTGCGGGTTTCTTAAAAACTCTGCTCCGTGTAGCAGAGCAGAGTTTTCCTCGCTAGCATTTGTCAACATCAAGTTGGCGAGCACAAGTGAGGAAAATCCACCTCCCGGTGAGATTTTTCCTTGTTTGTGATCGTCAAGACCAAGTTGGCGAGCGGAAGCATGGAAAATCAACCTCCCAGCAAGATTTCTCAACGTGGGTGGTCATATTTCCCAATGCGAGTTGTTGTGTATGCTCGCGACCGCTCACGTTGAGAAACCATCCGTTCGCTCTGCCTCTCGAGCGGCAGAAAGGAAGCAGCGTTCACTTGCGCTGTGTATGGTGGCGTTAGTGATTAAACAGTGTGGAGACGCACCTGGCACTGAAAATCACAGTAAATGGCATTTATTTAACGCACTCCACTGCTTGCGGAGCTCCGCGTAGTGCGGCAGAGTTTTTTTGCACTTCACAGAGTTTCACATAGCGGAACTCCGCTAACTCCACCCAGGCTTAGTGGACAGGCCAGACATAGTGGGATCTGTGCCTGTTACTGATACTTTCACTCCAAGGGAGGCTTTTGGTGAAAACTTGAAGGCTAGAGGAGCTCTGGAATTCTTGCTCAACCACAATAGTCGAGAGCTCGAGGCAGCAGCCAGGGGTTGGCACCAATTTTTCTACAGCAGAGCTTCAGTTTTCAGGCAATAGCTCTTCTTTGTCCATGTCTTCTTCTTCTCCATCAACTCTAAGGTTCAAGGTCCAGGGATGCCACCTTAATACTACATGTAGGGGTATTAGAGGAGGAGACAGATAGTAGCCAATGGGCAACCTATGTTTAGGGTGTCTACACCCTCTAAGTGACTACTTCCTGTGGGAAGGGCACCACCCTAGCCCTGATAGATTGTTTCCCCCATCTCAAAATGGTGGATTTCAAGAGATGGGCCCACATTGCCTGACACACCTTAAGGATGGTACTGGCTGAATATAGACACTCCTCCTCATCTAACTCATTTTCCTGCCTGTTCTCCCACTAAATATGGAGTGGGACAGGGTGATTGGTATCCTCACTATCTGGGGAAGCAGGGCTACACATTAAAGGCATCATCAACTTTGAGGCTGACAGCTCTGGAAGAGCATTCCAGCCTGGAGGTGGTGTGAAGCACCTCTACACAGAGCAAGCTTTGTTTCTGGCCTCTGAGAGGGTAAGCTTTCCCCCTGAGGTCAGAAATATGTCTGGTGGTGGTAAGCTGGTCAGAGGCCACACCAGTGCTTGACAGGTTTTCAGGGGACCCTCTAAAGGGTGCAGTTATTAATACATACAACACTGGCATCAGTGAGGAAGTATTAAGCCAAAATGTTTGGTGCTAAACATCTTAGAGTACAGTGAAGCCATCATGGAGCTAGGAAACTCGTAATGATAAACATCCAGCCCATGCACTCTCTATGGCTTCCCTGTGCACTTACAATATCCAAGAATGGACTTGATATTGACCTACAGGGGTGGCTGAAGCCATTCCAATCGTGGTACAGTTTTGAGAGGCTGATATGGCACTGGAAATCTGGTTAGCAAGGACCCAGTGCATTTTGAAATCACATCAGGCATCAAGCAAAAAGTGGGGGCTAATCATGTCAAAAGAGGTACTTTCCTACAGATATTCATGCACCCACTCACAGACCAATTCAGAGACTTGCGCACCCATTCACAGACCTACTCAGAGACCTATGTACCCATTCACAGACCCATTCAGACACTCATTCACCCATTCACAGACCTACTACGACAATTTTGCACCCACTCAGAGACTTGTGCTCACTCACAAACCCAGTCACAGACTCAGGCACCCACTCAGACACTCTTGCACCCATTCACTGATCTACTCATAGACCCATGTACTCACCTACAGATCTACTCAGATACTTATTCACCCACTCACAGACCCACTCAGAGACTTATGCAATTACTCACAGACACAGAGACATGTACCTACTCACACACCCACTGATACACTTATGTATCCAATCACAGACTCATGCACCCACTCACAGACCCAACTAGTCACCCAGGCACCGACTCACAGACCCACTCAGAGACAGGCACCCACTTACAGACCTACTGAAACACTAATGCATCCACTCACAGACCCACTCAAAAACGCACACACTCACTCACAGACCCACTTGTAGACTCATGCACCCACTCTCAGACCCACTCAAAGAATCATGCAACCACTCACAGACCCACTCTCAGACTCATGCACCTACTCACAGACCCACCGATAAACGTATACACGCACTCATAGACCTGCCCAGAGACTCATGTACATATTCACAGACCCACTGAGACAATGATGCACCCACTCACAGACTAACCCAGAAACTCATGTACCCAGTCACAGATCTACTTAGTCACCCCTGGCACCCACTCACATACCCCCTCATTGACTCAAGCACCCACTCACAGACCCACTCACAGACCCACTCAGAGAGACTCACCAACCCACTGAGGAATGTGCACGCCCACTCACTGATCCACTCATACACCCATTCACAGACCCACACAGACACTCATGCACCCGCTCACAGACCCACTCAGAGACTCATGCACTCACTCATAGACACACTCGGGCACTCACACACCCTCTCAGAGACCCAGTCAAACTCTCACATACTCTCTGACTGAGTATCTGAGACAGTTATGCACCCACTGACAGACCTTCTCAAACTCTCATTCAGGCACTCAGAGACATACTCAGAGACTCATACATGTTTTTTTTAGTATTTAGATAGTAATCAGACCCTCCAGGATTTCACGATTGCGCGGTTTGCCGCGAAATCAGCACTTTTGTAAAAATGCCACGATTTGTACAAAATGCCCGCAAAATCAGCACTTTTATAAAAATGCAGCGCTTTTTACATAAGTGCCAGCGAAAATGAAGGAGGTGGGGAGTGATGCTTGGGGCGAGGAGAACTGGAGGGAGGAGGGAACGTCATGTGAGGCTTTCCCAAGCTCATACAAAAAAAAAGTTTTTGCATAAATAATGCAAACCTCCTAATACACTCCAAGGGACAGATTTATTGAGAATGAGACCACATTGCCCAGCACAAGCCAGGACTGCATTACGATTTTGTGTTTCACGCACATTTAACAAGTGCCAGGTACTTTTTTCAAACCAAAGAAATACTTGGCTACGTCGATCAAGGTTAAAAAGTGTCTGGTGTTTCCATATTGTGAAGACTGCAGTAAAGAAATGTACTACAAAAACACAATCTCTGCAGATTTTCTGCTAGGGAAGGATCCTTTTCAGAGTCTTCACAGAGTTCATTTTTTTAGGCAACCACACTTTGAATTAGTGTCTTATGTTTCACTTTTCCTTTAAGAGGACAGGTCGCCGAATTAACATACAGTGATGCGGTCACGGCCCTCCTAGAAATGTGCAAAAGGCAACAGGGCAGATAATGATCACGCTTTGCTGTATGAAGCTAACACAAATCAGTAGATGATGACCCAGATGTAGTATACAAACGAAGATTTAATGGTCAAACTTTGTAGGAAGCACAGGCATAGAGGCACGTGGCGGGCCCTGAGGAGCATTGCTTTTGGGGCCTGCCGCTCACGGGGCAGGCCCCCGCTGCCATATTTAAAAAAAAAAAAATGTTTCTTAGTGGGCCTACCAAGTGCCCAGTGTGCGGTGGGCCCTGGGTGGATGGCTATTGGGGCATTTATTCATTAACATGTTTATGTCCTATATGTAGCCTTGAAGCCAAACAAAGTGTCTGAATTGTAAATAAACCAAATATACATAGCTTCATGTTTTTAAATAACTAAAAAAACTAAGATATCTGTGTTTGTTGTAGGAAAATCGGGCAAATAAATTACCGCAAAATTGCCGCTACATTTCCATATTTGTGCCGCTAAATTTGCTAATCCATGCCTCTATATCCTGGGGGGTCTGAGTAATATAACTAGTGTGATGCACATAATTCCTTATATATAATGATGTGCTGGTGTCTATTGAATGTCTGCTTTTGTTTTGCATATTTGCAATGACATCGCAAATATCGCGACATTGTCACAAATATTTTTAAAACATTTAAAAAAAGATATTTATAAAGAAAATGAACAACATTTTGTGCAATAGAGTGGCTCTGAGAGAAGCCTTTGTGTTCATTGTGAGTATGTGACAGCTACACATAAGACACGATGTAGAGTTTCAAGTTGCTGAGAAACTCCCTATTGCCTTCATCTGTGAAGTGAACTCCATCACTTCTATAGATTTCATGCATGTCAGAATACATGTATTATAGATATAGCCAATGTTATGCCCTCTGAACATTGCAGAAACATTTTTATTAACATGTCTCATGGCTTTATCAATCTGTGGACAAAATTGATTAGACCATTTCCATTTATGCCTTTGGCATATGCTGGAGTGCACCAAAGCAGGTGATGGAAATGTGTCATTATTAGTGCAGAGATATCTTTCATATCTTTCATTAGGATTTACAGTCCTACACCAGACAGTGTGCCTAAGTAATTGCCAGCACAGTACACAATAATGAGGTAAGGGGATTGACAGTCCACCATGCTTTCAACCAAAGGCAGCAATCAATTCCACTTTATGCCTGCATGACCAATCCAAGCAATGTCCACGTTACCCAAAGCAGAGTCTCCGTTAATACCGCTCTTTCTAGCAGACTCTCTTGCCCAAAGCACATAACTGTTGCCCACAATCCACATTCTAACCATTTTGAAGTGAAGGAGCAGCAGCAGGCAGGTGAAAGCTGGAGCCGAATAATATCGTTTTCAAAATGAAAGGCAGTCATGTGCTGACTCATAAAAATCCGATTTTGGTTTAGATTGGTTGCTATAAATACACAGGCTAATAATATGAGGTAGTGTCTTTAGAGGATATGTAAGTAGATCTCATGTTGGCTGTTATAAAAAAGTAAAAATGTAATGTAGACTTGGAAATGTTTTTTATTCTGTATAGTGAACCACATCTGCTGCAGCTCATTTTGTAACTAGTATGGCCCTTCTAGAATCTGCTGCGAACTTGTGACCTACTGGTTCTAATGGGTTCCTGTGGAAACTGTGCCAAGAGTGTATTGGGGGAAGAGTGTTAATGAGAGAGTTGTCTGTTTTTAGAAAATTGAGTGGTTAGACTAATTGTTGTATAACAAGGTTTACAGTTCCTAGTGAAGGCTTGCTAAAAATGTGTACTGTAATATTAAAACGAAAAAACTACCAACCTAAATATGTTTTAGGACCCCAGTTTTTTTCGCAAATTTGTCGCGATGTTTGCGATTAAGTCTTGAATATGCACAAATATCCTACCCTATTGGGCTTTTTATAAAAGTGCTTGAAAGGATTAACACATCCTAAACATTCAGAAGTAGAGTTACAAAACTAAAAAATTAAACATATGGTTTTATTTGCTGCCTTCTACACTATCTGAGAGTCTAAAGTTTAAAAGGGTGCAATTAATGGTTGCTTTGTATGAGAGTGGTATGTCATTTTATGCTTAGTTTCCACATTTCCTAAGAGTATTGAATCTATATAATAAGAGCAAAAACATATTTCACCTACTAACTTAATGTATTTGAATTCACATATATTTTGATTCAAACATTGATTAAAAAGGTATATGTGAATGTGAGGTTGATATAAGAGAGCATTTATTAAGGAGTTTTATATAGTTCTGGCCAGACCTGAGGGTATTGGAGCGCTTTACAACAGTTCTTGTGCGAGAGTCACACAATAAAGCAGTAGTATAAATATTGGTTCGGAAATCCCAGCATGCTGTGCAACATTAAGGTAAGGAAGTCCTAAGATAACCTTGTTGTGTGCACATTGTCTTGGGCTGATCCTACTTCAAGGGGAGGGAACGTAGCAGGGGTTGGGGAGAGGGGAGGAGGTAGATCTTCAAGACACAGTGTCAGGGTGCTGCAGTGTGCATGCTTGTGTGTTTCAGCGGGGGCTATCGGTTTGAGAGGAAACTGTTGAGGAAGAGGTCTTTTAGTTTTTTTTTTTATTCGACAAAGGAAGGGATAGTCCTGATATCGGCTAGGATGGAGTTCCAGATTTTGGGCACGTTTCGAGCGAAGGAACGGGCAGCGTTTTTTTGTTTGCGTGTTTTGAAAGGCATGAGTAGTACGGTGTTGGAGCTCCTGAGGTTCCTTGTCTGACCAGCCTTCTTGAGTTTGGAGGACAGGTATTCAGGTTTCCCTGTGTGGAGGGCTTTATGCGTGAGGCAGGCAGTTCTGAAGCGGGCATGCATTTCGACTGGGAGCCATTTTAGTTTGCTGAGTGCGGATGAGATGTGATCATATTTCTTAACTCCGATGACCATTCTGGTTGCTGCATTGAAAGTTGTTTTGAGGTGGGCTGGGATTTTGGTGTACCAGTGGGGATTGCTTTCCCATAGTCGAGTCTAGACAGCACCAGTGATTGAGTGGCTTGTTTGAGGTCCTTAGGCAGGATGAAGGGTTTTATTTTGTTATGTAGCTTCAAGTTGAGAAAGGCACTTTTTGCGGAGTTCTTAATGTGTTTGGCCATGTCAAGTTTTGGGTCTATGGTGATTCCTATTGATTTTACAGGGTTAGCCAGGGTGAAATTACTGTTTACTGTTGAGAACATCAATTGCTTTTAGCCATTTTATGATTTGAGGGTTCTCTTCTTTGTTGGAAATGAGGAGGATTTCTGTTTTGTCTTGGTTGAGTTTTAGGTGGTTTATTATGAGCAAATGTTGGAATTCTCTTAGAGTGTTGTTGAGTCTCTGAATGTCATCAATGGAGGAGGTTTCCAGATAGATTGGGGTGTCATCTGCATATAGTTGGAAGGGGATGTTGGCTGCTTTGAGTATAGTGTGAGGGGTTCCATGTAGATGTTGAACAGTTGTGGGGAGAATACCGAACCTTGCCGGACACCCCTGCTGATGGGGTGTAGGTAGGACGTAAAGTTTTTTATTTTTATTCTTTGGGAGTGGTTGTGTAAGAAGAAGGAGAACCAGTATAGAACACCTCATCTACACCTACCCTTTCTTGAAGAACATTAATGAGTAGGTTGTGATCAACCGCGTCAAAGGCTGCCGATAGGTCCAGGAGTATGAGTAGGCAACATTGGTCTGTATCAGTGACTTGTGGATATCAACCACAACATTAAGGATAGCGGTCTTGGCGCTGTGGCCTTTTCTAAAGCCTGATTGGTGAGGATCTAGAAGGTTGATGCTGTCCATGTGCTGAGTCAGTTGTAGGAGAACACACCTTTCAAGGATTTTGGATAGGAGGGGGGAGATTGGAGACGGGTCTGAAGTTGTTCAGATCGTTGGTGTCGAGGCCTGTTTTTTTTAATAATGGCATGACTTGGCCAACTTTGAGGCACTCTGGTATGACTCTGGTTCTCAAGGAGCTGTTTATGATCTTGCACCAGAATGGGGCTAGGTAGAGTTTCAGCGTTTTGTTCAATTGGGTGGGTATAGGAACTAGGACGTGAGATGAGGGTTTGGAACTAAAGAGCAATTTGATAATATCGGCTTCCAGAATGGGGTTGAAGGATTTCCAGGACTTCATGGGGTCCGTGCGTGTGCTGTCTTCGGTCTCAGGTGACGGGCTTTTGTAGGTGGGATTGAGGTTGATATCCAGTGAGAGTTCAATCTTGGTGATTTTGTCTTTGAAGAAGTTAGCAAAGTTATTGCACAGGTCTTTGGAGGCCCGAACTGAGGTTGCAGTTCTTTGGGCATGTTTTTTGCGTTGTCCAGAGTGGTGCAGAAAAAAGTGTTTTTTTAGTTGATGTGTTTTTTGTGATTCCTTCAAGCTGCTTTGAGTTTCTCGAGGGGGTTTGTGGAGGGTTGTTCCTCCATAGTCTTTCTGTAGCTCTTAGTTGTCTTCTTTCGGAGTTAATGTCCATGTTGAACCAGGATCTGGATGGAATGTTCCTGGCTTTCTTTTAGTTTCAAGGGGGCTAATTGGTCTAGAATGGACGTCATAGTTGTTTTGTAATGAGAGGTGAGTTCTGTTGTGGAGAGATCATCCGTGGAGATAGGAAGGAGAGAGCTTACCCTCACCTCTAGGCTGATATAGGAGATGACAGAGTAGTGTTTTGTTGTCGCTTGTGTTAATGTTGGCAGTTAAACATTCAAAGGGTTTTGTAGTTAAAGGTGTTGATTCCTGTTACTGAGATGTTGTTCTTGTGAATTATTGCTATACCCCCTCCTCTTTAGTCTTTTCGATCCTTGTTAATGATTGCAAAGCCTGGGGGCACAAGTGTATCCATGATTAGGGAAGAGAAATCATTTAGCCATGACTCGGTGATGAAAGCTATGTCTATGTCATGGATGAGGATGGATTTGGCTAGATCGGTTGCATGATTGGTGGCTGATCTGCAGTTTATGAGCATGCAGTTGGTGGGGAGACGCCTCTTTTTTGGGTTTCTTCATTACGGGGCCTTGGGGATGTTAGTGCGGAGGGGGGGTCTTAGAGATTTAGGAGGGGAGTAGTCTCTTCTGAATCCTGTAATCACCTGAATCTTGGATTGTGGGTTGACGGTAGATGGGGTTCGTACGAGGAGGCAAGATCCGCTGCTTCACTGGAGGGCAATTCATCTCTTGTTATGTTGGGTCTCTGTATCTGATTTGAGAGGGGGGTTAAGATCCATCTAGGGTGGGGCGCCTTGGGAGGCCTTTGGTGTGTGAGGCTAGGGAAGGTAGGAGTCTGGTGGGGGTGTTGGGTAGGCATTGAGAGCTTGGCGAGATGTAGTTAGGATTTCTTTAAAGCCATGGATTATAGTTTCTAGATGGCTTTCCAGCAGGGTGAGACGCTGCACCTTTACTTCAGTATGAAATATGTAAACAAGTTTTGTCAGATAATCTTTGAGTGGTAGTGTGAGTGATTTTATATATTTAGCAATAGGTAAGTAAGACACTTTCTGAGTGTATGAGTACGTAATAGTTTGAGTGAAGTGCAGAGCAGCTGAGTGTGAAGTTAGTTCCAAGTGTTGCCCAGGAACTGAATGGGAAACATCCTTTACAATGCAACCATTACATCGCACTACACTTACAATGCAGTCATTACATCGCAACATCCTTTACAACGCATGTCACTGCAACACAGGCATTACAATGCATGACACTACATCGCATGTCACTACAACGCAGGCATTACAACACATACCATTACAATGAATACCATTACAATGCATACCATTACAACGCATAGTATCCCTACACTATCCGAAACCTACCCTACTGTTGCACCCCCGGGAGTTAGAATAGTAGTTTTTACCCCTAAACTGTTCAACACTTACCCTACAGTTGCACCCCCTGGAGTTAGAATAGTATTTTCTACCCCTACACTATCCAACACTTACCCTACTGTTGCATCCCCTGGAGTTAGAATAGTAATTTTTACCCCTATACTATCCAATACTTACCTGCAATTTAGTGTAATGGTGTGTGTTGTAATAGCATGAGTTGTAAAGGTATAATGCGATGTAATGGAATGCGTTGTAAAGGTAGTTTCTAAAAATGCAATGTAGAGTCATGCGATGTAATGGAGTGCGTTGTAAATGATGTTACGATGTAAAAACTGCGTTGTAAAGGCATGCATCGTAAATGTATACGTTGTAACATCATACATTCAACTGAATACTGTACATGTGCTGTATTACTGCATGCTCTTTACACGATGTGCTTCTCAGAAATAATGGTTTTCATTGAACTCTGTGTAGGTGTATGTTAGAATTGGGGGTCTCTAGTAGGCAATGATTTGCACCCTTGTCAAAGTAGGGACCCTTCTGCCTAGTCAGGGTAAGGAGGATGCATTTCTAAAATAACTCCTGCTCACCCCCTTGTTAGCTTGGCACAAGCAGACAGGCTTATCTCAGAGGCACTGTGTAAAGCATTTGTGCATGCATACAGTAACACAGTTAAAACACTATAAATGGACACCACACCAGTTTAGAAAAATAAGTCAAACTTTATCTAAACCAACAAGACCAAAAACGACAAAAATCCAACATACAATACTGTAAAAATCGTTACTTTGTAAGATAATCTTTAAATTGCAGAAAGAGCTGAAAAACACAGTTCTTCCGAATGGATAGCTTCATGACATGGAGTCCTGTGACAGACTATGTAACTAAGTCGGTTGCCCTTTTCTTCTGCTGCGACTGAAACCAGCAGTTCCAGAAACGGTACCCAGAAAGATGGTGAGGTCTTTTCTGTTCCTGAGACCACTTAAACAGGGGGTAAGCTCCACATCCAAGCCATTGGAGATACTTTCTCAAGCAGGCTACATACACAGTTCCTCTCCTTGGCAGAAACAACTACTGCAGGCCAAACCCAGACAGCATACAGCAAAGTGGAAGCACTCCTCCTCCAGTTTCTTCCAGCTCTTCTCCTTGGCAGAGGTTCTTCTTGAAGTCCAAAAGTGATCTAAAGTTCAGGTGTCTGGGCCGCACTTTTTATGTACAAAATCATTTGTTCTCTGGAGGCATAGAAGCTATTTGCCCAGCCCAACCCATTTCTGTCTTCTCCGATGCAGCTTCCTGGCAGGGAGTGGAGACGGCATTGTCAAAAGCAGACCAGGCCCATTCAGGTGTGAAAAGAATCTCCACCCCCTACTCTAAATGCAGCCCAGGTCTATTCAGCCCAGCATTGACTCACACTGTAAAGGTTCAGACAGCCACTTCACCCCCACCCAAGTGGCTGTCTGAACAGAATGCACATCCCCAGCACCTGTCACTCCACACCCAGACAGACATTACACAAACCTAGCAGAGGCACACTAAATGGCTAAGCAAGAAAATACCTACTTTCTAAAAGTGGTATTTTCAAACACACAATATAAAAATCATCTTTACTAAAAGATGCATTTTTATATTCTGGGTACAGGCATATTAAACTCCATTCTATCCAATGGAGCAGATAGCCTTTCAATAGTGAAAAATAAGTTGGCAGTATTTAACTATCAGGACATGCCACACACACCAGAGCATGTCCTACCTTTCACATACACTGCACCCTGCACACTGGGGTACCTTGAGCCTACCTTAGGGGTGACTCACATGTAAGAAAAGTGAAGGTTAGGGCCTGGCACGTGGGTGAACTTGCCAGGTGGACATGGCAGTACTAGACTGCACACAGACACTGCAGGGGCAGGTCTGAGCTACCTTTGAAAAGCTGCTTGTGTGGGTGCCACAGTCAGTGTTGCAAGCCCACTAGCAGCATTTGGTGTACTGGCCCTGGGCACAAACAGTGCACTATACTAGGGACTTACCAGTAAACCAAATATGCCAATCATGGAATCACTAATCCATAAACACAATTTACCGAGGGAACACTTGCACTTTGGCACTGAACAGCAGTGGCAAAGTGCCCAAAGCATCTAGACCAGAAAAAATGAAGTCCAACAGACAGCAAAACGCAGGAGGAAAAGGCAAAAATACAAGGGAGACCCACGCCTATGATGCCAGGTATAATAGTGTACAAAACATGTGAACCTGGTAAGCTTGACAGTCATGAATTAGTTGCCCTTTAGGGTAGGTGTTAGTAAATTATAGAGCAGGTTAGTATGTTCTTAGATGGTAACACATGCCATATAAAATAATAACGAGTTACATGTGCAGTATAAGAGTGTTAGAAAACAATGGTCCTTGACAAGGAGAATGACACCCAAAATAATTATAGGCCACAGTCTGCACTATGATAAACAAGAAGTCCAGCCGGACTTAAGAATTTATTCAATAGTTGAAAATATTGGTTCTGACAAAAGACATTGGAACAGTGGGACACAGTCCTGTATCCACAGTGCTACACATTAATAAGACAATACATACATATAAGGTATTTCAGGCATATAAGGAACGGGAGCAAGAGAACAATATTTACAGTGTGTTTGCTTCACATATGTGGGAAACACGTGGTTTTTTGGCACATAATAGTGAGCTAGTGTTTAAACCACATATTGTGTCGACGGCGTTTCGATCCAGTTAATAATAATGGATCATCATCAGGACAATCATTGCCTGCCTGAATTTAAAACTTGAGCGCGAAGGACCTCAAAATTAGGCTAGGCGTCTGTGGAAGGCGGAGTAGATCCGGTTGGTGCAGAACCCAATTGGGTCTAGCAACTAGGTCCTGGTTATAGTGGAGGGAGGAGTTGGTCCGGTTAGTGCAGAACCGGATTGGTATGCCACCTTTCAACCTGGTAGGTAATTAAGCAATGGAGTTAACCTACAGTCCGTCGGTGAATAGGGCGGCTGATCTGGCCATGTTGGACCTTAAGGAGAGAATTATGCTCATGTTACGGGCGACTGCAGGAGCTGGAGCGAAGGAGCCTAGGGTGGAGCTTCTTGGCATTGGCTGAGATCAGGTGGAACCTAAAAAGAGGCTGGAAGCTCCAGAATCGGAGTCCCCTAACCATAGATAGGGCTCCTGTTTGTTCACAATGGAACATGGAGATACGTCCCGGTGCACGATCGCGCCGTGACGTATCTCCATGTTCCATTGTGAACAATTGTGACATAATGTGACATACAACGACTGCGAAATCAGACGAAACCTAGGGATCCAGGTGATCTTTATTCATGTCGCAGATTGATAATTGTAGTCACTTTTTCTTTACCTCACTTTTCACATAATAATTTTGCAGTAGCTTTTAATAAGGTCCTGATGAATGCAACAGACTCTGTAGTCCCCATATTTGCAGAAACATGTTGACCATTACATCTGGGTAAATATTTGTTCAATTTACCTTCACTGCTTTTTAACATTGGAGGAGCGAGCAAAACATAGAATAAAGGTATTTTCTGCTCCCTCACCCAATTTTAGTTTCACTTAGCACTTTCTTCACATGCACTGCACACCAGTCACCCTCTTTTTTGTTCAGCTAACGTATAGCCTGTGAGACTCTCACCATATAGGACAGCATTAGGTTTATCAGAGGTGTTCACATCTTACCTCCATTGTGAAACCCTTGCTGTTCCTAACATATGGCAATACAGGAATCCCAAATGATGAAGGGCGGTTACGAGTGGTGACTGATGGGTACCCTGTTAGGGATCACAAGGTGCCCACCTAATCTTACAACTTATTCAGATGTAAGTTCACTCACATATTTTTAGAAGTACCACACTTTTTTGTTGTTTAGACCCAGTGACATTGATTGTGTTTTTCAGTTCTTTAGGGAATATGCCACTGCTAGGTCTCTAAATTCCCTGTGGCCCCCCCAACCCTAGTTTGTTCAGTTTAAAAGAAAGTTAACAATAAAAGATGAAAACGTGGAAAGGGGGCAGGATTGTGTGTCCATGACCCCCTAGGCTTTCTCAGGGGGCCTCTAAAGGACTCCAAAGGTCAAAAATAATGTTTATTTTTTTTAAAATATGAAATATTTCGGAAGGTCCGCGTACGGGGAGTGCTCGGAAAGTGCTCCGTGCGCGGACCTTTTTAAAAATTAATAACAAAAATAAAGGTAAAAAACATATTTGAGTGTTTAGATGTTATTTGGCTCTAAAAAGAGCTGTTGTGTTCATTGTGTTTTTTTTTGTACCTACAAGTAAGTAGCAATGCAGAGTCTGATGTTACAGAGAAAGACTCTGTTTCCATCAGTGAAATGTACACCATCTCTCCTATAGATGCCTTGCATGTTGTAACGCAAGTTGTTGTGGTATATACTACCCATTCCATAGTCTCTCATGTAAGCAAACAGATTTATTTACATGTTTCCTTGCTTTCTCAATCTGTGGACAAAATTGGTTGGACCAATTCCATTTTTGTCTTTGGCATATATTGGAAAAGACAAAGGCAGTTTGAGGAAAAAGTGACATCAATTGTCCAAAGATGTCCTTTAAAAGCATTTCCAGACCTACTCCAGTCAATGTGCCTAAATCATTTCCACCACAGTGCACAATTATGAGGTCAGGGTGAGATGCATAAAGGATTTCAGTAATGGTATCAATTGGTGACATCTCAATCCTCTCTGGCCAATCCACAAAATATCCACATTTGATAAATCAAGGTTGTGAATTCCTCTGTTTACTGCGTACCTTTTAGACCAGAAAATAAAGCTGTGTCCCATAATCCATACTGGCAATGCAGGTCTGGTTGTACTCAGATGAGGGCTGTAAATGAAATGGCAGTTGGAAAGCTTGCAGTTTAGAAAAAAAAGAGGATGACATTCACTGCACTTGATGCTTAAGAAATGATTGGTGCTTTCTGAAAATGCAGCACAGCATATTAGGGTGCATAGTTTTGATTTTTGAAAGAAGCCATTCAAATGGTTGAGAAAAGGTCTTTGAAAGGAACAATGCACATGATTAGCTGGTATATTGAGAGCTCAAACACCCTTGCTGGGTTCATTTGCAACATTGTATTTTTACCTGTGTCCTTAGTTAGGTGGGAGTAAACATGGTAACAGACTGAATGAGCACTAGGGGAAGGGTGAATATAATGTGAGTTTGAAAGTGTGCAAATGTAGAACCAATTAAAATGTTAGTTTAGTTTTGAAATAGTGTGGGAAGATATTTGATTGGTTATGACCACAGATATGTGTGAAGAATTATTGGGAACCTGTGCCATTTCTGGTTCCAGTGTCTGAGCTGAATTTCAGAGATTCTGCTTAAGAAAATCTGCTGTGTGTTTGACACTGTTCTAAATTTTCAAAAGTGATTTTAAAGGTGAGTAATGGTTCATTTAATATAGAGAGAGTGCTGTTTGCAGTATTGGGAAGCATAACACCCATATTGGGCTTCATTATTGTTGTATTTTGAAATTGAGTCAGGTTTCTGCATTGTAATGTAGTGCACATTTAAATGGGCTGTGCTCTGTGCTCTGTGTCTAAAACAATTTAACATACTAAATGTTTATGGCCAATATGTCTGGCTTAAAGATTTTTGACAAGGATCACACTGAGTGTCTGTGTGAATTAAGGAATTATACTTTCACCTTTTTCCATAATGTTACCTGTGTTTTCTCACAGTTTCCATCTCTTAGCTTATAGGGTAGACTTATTTTTAAAGTGTTTCTCATGCTTGGATTCAATGCTGGTATAGAGATAGTGCTAATGGTTTCATTGGGGTAGTAAATATGTCTCTCTTTTTCTATATTGTTTCTTATGCTTTGCTCAAATGCTGGTATATCGTCTTTTTGTTAAATGTGACGCAAGGGGCTTGTAAATATGCTGTTTTTTTTGTTAAAGGTGATGCAAGGGGCTTGTTAATATGCGAAGTAAGTTGTGTACGCATGAAAATGCGTGTACATCCCTAAATGAGGCACTCTGGGGTAGATCAAGAAATTGATTCCAATGTTCTTATAAGGATACTTTTATTTTTTGATGATTATCATGAAAAGTTTCTTGGTGATATTCACTTCATATCAACAAAGTTTGTGGATTGATCAACACATTGATGGTTAAACGAGAACTCCGATGCATTTCGGGCGGGAAGCCCTTTGTCAAGGAGAGCTGAAAAGAAGAGACGAGCCTGTGTCAGGGTGAAGGATTAATGCAAAGAAAAAAAAACGGCATGCTTAGTATTTGGTGTATTAAGTGCCTAACAACGAATGTGAAGGGTTTGGTGCTGAAAAGTAAATATGGGTTATGACAGTGAATCGCGTAGTGAACTGGGTAGGTGAGCAAGAGAGAAAGAAAAATAGCGGGATCAAAGGGTAGTGTGGGGATGTGATAGGAAGCTTGGCCGAGTGAGCGGAGAGTGACGGGGTTTAAAGGTAAAAAAACGCTGAATCGGGCAGTCCCGGGAAGGTGACCTGCTCAGTGAAGGGAGTACTTACTTTGGCGTGAAAGCGCGCGGTGACGCTGGTTCAATCGGCGTGTGTTGATGTTCCGGGTAGGTGAACCCAGTGGCGTGTGGGAAGGTTAAATGCGTGGGCGTAAAAATAGAGAGAGGACCAACGTGGTGTATTCAAAGAAAAAACATAGAAAAGGGGTGATAGAAAAGTGGTGGCCATGTTGGAAAGGTCGGGAAAAATGAAATAAATTCTTAGATGAAGTGAAGAAGTACAAAGAATATATAAAGAGCAATGAGAAAAAAAACATGTCAAAAGATATAATATGTAATGATATCATTATAAATAACAACTGTATTCAACAGGATCGTTGAGTCCATGCGGTTTCAATGTCTGTAGACGGTACACCCATTCAAGTTCTCTTTTGAGGAGTAATTTACGGTTGTCAGTGCCTTCAGTTTTTGTGATCGTTTCCAATACTATGAACTGAAGTTGAGCGATGGTGTGATGGGATTCATGAAAATGCGTAGCAACATTGGATTTCTCGTGTCTTGTTCAAATGTTAGATTTGTGCTCATTAATGCGCACTTTAATTTTTCTCTCGGTCTTACCGACATACAATTTACCGCAGGAGCATTTAAGGGCGTAGATCAGGTTCATAGAATCGCAAGTGACTTTGACAAGAAGTTTGATGGGATGGCCTTTCTTGGGGTGTCTGATGGTATTTCCCTTGATTATGCAATTGCAGTTATTACAATTCATGCACAGTAGTGTTCCTTTGTAATCTTTGGGGATGGGTTGTTTTTTGGTGAGGATTTCCTTCATATTGTTGCTGCGTGTGTAGGCAAACAATGGAGGGGTTTGAAAGATGTCCCGAAAGTCGGGTTCCATTTGTAGAATGGGCCAATGGTTGAGGATGATTTTCTTGAAAGTGGCACTTGCCGTGGAGAATTTGGATACCAATACCATGCGTTGTTCGGTTTGTTTGGGATTTTTGATATGGCTTTCCTTTCTGCTAATGGTTGCAACACGGGTGTAAGCTTCCTTTAGGATGTTTTCAGGATAACCTCTGTCTATGAAGCGATCGTACATTTCCTTCATCCTGGTATCAAGGATGTTTTCGTCGGAGACGATACGTTTAGCACGTAACATTTGTGATGAGTGATCCCTGGTGGAAGCTAGTGTAGTGTAACGTGTTGTTATGATCAGTTGTTTTGCGATGTAGGTCAGTGATTAATCCTTTGTCAGTGATTTTAATGTTGACGTCGAGGAAGGAAATCTCAGTGTCGCTTATGTGCCAGGTGAGTTTGATACGTTCGTCTTTAGTGTTCAATTCAATCAATGCGTTGTTAGGAGAATCTTTGGTGTAAGTCCACATAAAGAACAGATCGTCAATATATCTGACGTACATTTTGATTTTGTCATGGAAGGTCGTGTTGGCATATATGTGTAAAGTTTCAAAGTTTTGCATATAAATGTTGGCGTACGTTGGAGCCGCGCAATTTCCCATCGCCATTCCAGATAGCTTGAGATACCATCTGTTGTCTTCTTGAAAATAGCTATGGTATAATGTGTACACCATAAGTTCCATCAGGAATGTTTGCATGGGCATGTTAATGTCGCAGTGAAGGAGAGCTTGTTCGATGGCTTCAATACCACCTTGGTGGGGTATAGAAGTGTACAGGGAGCTAACGTCAGCTGTACAAAGTATCAATGAATCACTAATGTTAATGTTGGTTTTGTGCCAGTTTTAGTAGGAATTCAGTGGCGTCTTTAATATGGCTTGTCATTTTTGTGACCAAGGGTTGGAGGTATCTATCGATGAACTTGCCCACTGGTTTGTGTATAGATCCTTTGGTGGAGACGATAGGCCTGAAAGGTGGATCATAGAGGTTTTTGTGGATCTTGGGACACATGTGTATTGAAGGGCTCTTGGGATGTTCTTGCAGCAGAAAGTTTTTTGTGCGGTCTTCAATGACTCCTGCATGATGTGCTTTCAATACTATATTTTGCAGAATAGTCTGAAACTCCCTGGTTGGGTTGTTTTCAAGTTGCATGTAAATGGTTGAGTCCTGAATATGTTCAAGTAGGCGCTGGGTGTACATGCTGGTGTTGAGAATCACAAGGCCCCCCCCCTGGTCAGCTTTAACACACTTGATGTATGGATTATTCGCCAGAGTTTTTAGGGTGTCTCGATCCTTTTGTGTGATGTTTTTATGTTTAGATAATCTCTTGAAGTTAACTTTGGACAAGTCATTGCGTACCAGATTTTCAAATAGATCAATACACTTATGGCTGCTCGGAGCTTGATAGGTGCTGGGTGGTCGTAGTCCCTTGAGTTGGTCAACCTTAACTGTGTTGTTGGGCGGTAACGTGTTGTCAAAAAAATTACGTAGTTTAAGTTTCCGGGTGAATTTGAAGGTGCTGACTTCAAGTTCAAGTAAGTTGGTATGAGCAACCGGAATGAATGACGTGCCTTTTTCAAGAAGGTCCATTTGATGGTTAGAAAGAGTGGTGTCAGAGATGTTAATGACTAGGTGGTCTTTTTGGGATTTGGAATCTTTCTTGGTGACTGTACTCCGGGTGTTTGGAGGACTTTTCTCCTTTTCCTTTCTTCTTGCTCCTCCTGGGTCTTCGATTGATTCTTGGCCAGATCCTAAAAAATGAACCGGGGATGGTTCTTGTTGTCCGGTTGTGGATGTGGTTGCCTGATTATTGGTTATGGTTTCTCTCATAGATGTTGTGATGGTTGTTTTGTGTGGTGGACGGTAAGTGGAGTCACTCCCGGATGATGACGTGTCGGTTTGGGTATTATAGGGCTTGTTGCGACGTTGTTGGGCATAAACATCGGCCCACGTATACACTTCGTCTAACTTGTAATCAAGAGTGTCTCTTCGAAACTTTCTAACCTTGCGTTCATTTATGTCTTTGTGATGTTTGTCAAGTATAACTTTAATGTCTTCAAGGGTGGTTGTAAGTTCTTCCGGTGTTAATAGGTCTTTTAATTCACTGTCAATGTCTTTGATTTCTTGCTCTAATTCCTTGAGGATGCCAGAGAGTTCTTCCACTATTAAAAGGATCAGGTCGAGGCTGCATTTGTTCAGGATTCCGTTCCATTTTTCTCTAAATGTTTTTGAGTTCTTACAGAGTGAGAGCTTGAGAGCTATCTGTAACCCGCGAGGGATTCTGAGGGCTCGGTGGTACTTGAGTAATGTGCTCACATGGAGCTTTTGGTTGATGTGGCGTTTGGAGAGGTATAACAATTTTTTCAAGCATTGCTCTTTATTACGAGTGGCTATGGTAGGGCTGATGTCTTCTTCTATCAGCGAGTAGATGCACTGGCGTTCGTCTTCATTGTACGCGAGAGTGTGAGCTCTAGCTTCAGTACTTTTGCTGATTTCATCGAATTGTATGGTGGTGGCGTGCTACCCTCCAATAGGGCGGATATTGGAAATGACTACAAAGAGGAAGTGGGGGGTGCACTGCCTAGTTGTGTAAAGTTCTTATAGTTTATTTAAAGGATGGGTGCACTCATAGGTGGCGTTTCCGTCAAACGTCTATGAAAATGTGAAGTAAGTTGTGTACGCATGAACATGCGTGTACATCCCTAAATTAGGCACTCCGGGGTGGATCAAGAAATTTATTCCAATGTTCTTATAAGGATACTTTTATTTTTTGATGATTATCATGAAAAGTTTCTTGGTGATATTCACTTCATATCAACAAAGTTTGTGGATTGATCAGCACATTGATGGTTAAACGAGAACTCCGATGCATTTCGGGCGGGAAGCCCTTTGTCAAGGAGAGCTGAAAAGAAGAGACGAGCCTGTGTCAGGGTGAAGGATTAATGCAAAGAAAAAAAAATGGCATGCTTAGTATTTGGTGTATTAAGTGCCTAACAACGAATGTGAAGGGTTTGGTGCTTAAAAGTAAATATGGGGTATGACAGTGAATCGCATAGTGAACTGGGTAGGTGAGCGAGAGAGAAAGAAAAATAGCGGGATCAAAGGGTAGTGTGGGGATGTGATAGGAAGCTTGGCCGAGTGAGCGGAGAGTGACGGGGTTTAAAGGTACCTACCCAGTTCACTACACGTCGCAACAAGCCCTATAATACCCAAACCGACACGTCATCATCCGGGAGCGACTTACCGTCCCCCACACAAAACAACCATCACAACATCTATGAGCGAAACCATAACCAATAATCAGGCAACCACATCCACAACCGGACAACAAGAACCATCCCCGGTTCATTTTTTAGGATCAGGCCAACAATCAATCGAAGACCCAGGAGGAGCAAGAAGAAAGGAAAAGGAGAAAAGTCCTCCAAACACCCGGAGTACAGTCACCAAGAAAGATCCCAAACCCAAAAAGACCACCTAGTCATTAACATCTCTGACACCACTCTTTCTAACCATCAAATGGACCTTCTTGAAAAAGGCACGTCATTCATTCCGGTTTCTCATACCAACTTCCTTGAACTTGAAGTCAGCACCTTCAAATTCACCTGGAAACTTAAACTACGTCATTTTTTTGACAACACGTTACCGCCCAACAACACAGTTAAGGTTGACCAACTCAAGGGACTACGACCATCCAGCACCTATCAAGCTCCGAGCAGCCATAAGTGTATTGATCTATTTGAAAATCTGGTACGCAATGACTTGTCCAAAGTTAACTTCAAGAGATTATCTAAACATAAAAACATCACACAAAAGGATCGAGACACCCTAAAAGCTCTGGCGAATAATCCACACATCAAGTGTGTTAAAGCTGACAAGGGGGGGGCCCTTGTGATTCTCAAAACCAGCATGTACACCCAGCGCCTACTTGAACATATTCAGGACTCAACCATTTACATGCAACTTGACAACAACCCAACCAGGGAGTTTCAGACTATTCTGCAAAATATAGTATTGAAAGCACATCAAGCTGGGGTCATTGAAGACCGCACAAATAACTATCTGCTGCAAGAACATCCCAAGAGCCCTTCAATACACATGTGTCCCAAGATCCACAAAAACCTCTATGATCCACCTTTCAGGCCTATGGTCTCCACCAAAGGATCTATACACGAACCAGTGGGAAAGTTCATCGATAGATACCTCCAACCCTTGGTCACAAAAATGACAAGCCATATTAAAGACACCACTGAATTCCTACTAAAACTGGCACAAACCAACATTAACATTAGTGATTCATTGATACTTTGTACAGCTGACGTTAGCTCCCTGTACACTTCTATACCCCACTAAGGTGGTATTGAAGCAATCGAATAAGCTCTCCTTCACAGCGACAATAACATGCCCATGCAAACATTCCTGATGGAACTTATGGTGTACACATTATACCATAGCTATTTTCAAGAAGACAACAGATGGTATCTCCAGATATATGGAATGGCGATGGGAAATCGCACGGCTCCAACGTACGCCAACATTTATATGCAAAACTTTGACAATTTACACATATATGCCAACACGACCTTCCATGACAAAATCAAAATGTACGTCAGATATATTGACGATCTGTTCTTTATGTGGATGGACACCAAAGATTCTCTCAACAAAGCATTGATTGAATTGAACACTAGAGACAAACGTATCAAACTCACCTGGCAAATAAGCGACACTGAGATTTTCTTCCTCGACGTCAACATTAAAATCACTGACAAAGGATTAATCACTGACCTACATTGCAAAACAACTGATTGTAACAACACGTTACACTACACTAGCTTCCACCAGGGATCACTCAAGAAGCATCTCCCATTTTCACAAATATTACGCGTTAAACGTAACGTCTCCGACGAAAACATCCTTGATACCAGGATTAAGGAAATGCACAATCGCTTCATAGACAGAGGTTATCCTGAAAACATCCTAAAGGAAGCTTACACCCGCGTTGTAACCATTAGCAGAAAGGAAAGCCTTATCAAAAAACCCAAACAAACCGAACAACGCATGGTATTGGTATCCAAATTCTCCACGGCAAGTGCCACTTTCAAGAAAATCATCCTCAACCATTGGCCCATCATACAAATGGAACCCGACTTTCGGGACATCTTTCAAACCCCTCCATTGTTTGCCTACACACGCAGCAACAATATGAAGGAAATCCTCACCAAAAAACAACCCATCCCCAAAGATCACAAAGGAACCCTACCGTGCATGAATTGTAATAACTGCAATTGCATAATCAAGGAAAATACCATCAGACACCCCATGAAAGGCCATCTCATCAAACTTCTTGTCAACGCCACTTGGAATTCTATGAACCTGATCTACGCCCTTAAATTCCCCTGCGGTAAATTGTATGTCGGTAAGACCGAGAGAAAAATTAAAGTGCGCATTAATGAGCACAAATCTAACATTCGAACAAGACACGAGAAATCCAATGTTGCTACGCATTTTCATGAATCCCATCACACCATCGCTCAACTTCAGTTCATAGTATTGGAAACGATCACAAAAACTGAAGGCACTGACAACCGTAAATTACTCCTCAAAAGAGAACTTGAATGGATGTACCGTCTACAGACATTGAAACCGCATGGAGTCAACGATCGTGTTGAATACAGTTGGTATTTATAATAATATCATTACATATTATATCTTTTGACAAGTTTTTCTCATTGCTCTTTATATATTCTTTGTACTTCTTCACTTCATCTAAGCCTTTATTTCATTTTTCCCGACCTTTCCAACATGGCCACCACTTTTCTATCACCCCTTTTCTATGTTTTTTCTTTGAATACACCACGTTGGTCCTCTCTCTATTTCTACACCCACGCATTTAACCTTCCCGCATGCCACTGGGTTCACCTACCCGGAACATCAACACACGCCGATTGAACCAGCGTCACCGCGCGCTTTCACGCTGAAGTAAGTTCTTCCTTCACTGAGCAGGTCACCTTCCTGGGACCGCCCGATTCAGCGTTTTTTTACCTTTAAACCCCGTCACTCTCCACTCACTCAGCCAAGCTTCCTATCACATCCCCACACTACCCTTTGATCCTGCTATTTTTCTTTCTCTCTCGCTCACCTACCCAGTTCACTACGCGATTCACGGCCATACCCTATATTTACTTTTAAGCACCAAACCCTTCACATTCATTGTTAGGCACTTAATACACCAAATACTAAGCATGCCGTTTTTTTTTCTTTGCATTAATCCTTCACCCTGACACAGGCTCATCTCTTCTTTTCAGCTCTCCTTGACAAAGGGCTTCCCGCCCGAAATGCATTGGAGTTCTCGTTTATCCATCAATGTGTTGATCAATCCACAAACTTTGTTGATATGAAGTGAATATCACCAAGAAACTTTTCATGATAATCATCAAAAAATAAAAGTATCCTTATAAGAATATTGGAATAAATTTCTTTATCCACCCCGTAGTGCCTCATTTAGGGATGTACACGCATGGTCATGCGTACACAACTTACTTCACATTTTCATAGACGTTTGACGGAAACGCCACCTATGAGTGCACCCATCCTTTAAATAAACTATAAGAACTTTACACAACTAGGCAGTGCACCCCCCCCCCCCCCCACTTCTTCTCCTGCTTGTAAATATGCCCCTGTTTTAGTTATAGGTGACGCAAGGGGCTAGTAAATATGCTCCTCGTTTTGTTAAAAGTGGCGCAAGGGGCTTGTAAATTTGCTCCTCTTTTTGTTAAAGGTGACGCAAGGGCTTGTAAATATGCTCCTCTTTTTGTTAAAGGTGTCGCAAGGGGCTTGTAAATATGCTCCTCTTTTTGTTTAAGGTGACGCATTGGGCTTGTAAATATGCTCCTATTTTTGTTAAAGGTGACGGAAGGGGCTTGTAAATATGCTCCTCTTTTTGTTAAAGGTGACGCAAGGGACTTGTAAGTATGCTCCTGTTTTTGTTAAAGGTGACGCAAGGGGCTTGTAAATATGCTCCTCTTTTTGTTAACAGTAACGCAAGGGGCTTGTAAATATACTCCTCTTTTTGTTAAAGGTGACGCAAGGGGATTGTAAATATCCTCCTATTTTTGTTAAAGGTGACGCAAGGGGCTTGTAAATATGCTCCTAGTTTTGTTAAAGGTGACGCAAGGGGCTTGTAAATATGCTCCTATTTTTGTTAAAGGTGACGCATGGGGCTTGTAAATATGCTCCTTTTTTTGTTAAAGGTGACGCAAGGGGCTTGCAAATATGCTCCTGTTTTTGTTAAAAGTGGCGCAAGGGATTTGTAAAGATGCTCCTTTTTGTTAAAGGTAATGCAAGGGGCTTGTAAATATGCTCCTCTTTTTGATAAAGGTGGCGCATGGGTCTTGCAAATATGATCTTATTTTTGTTAAAGGTAGCCCATGGGGCTTGTAAATATGCTCCTATTTTTGTTAAAGGTGACGCAAGGGGCTTGTAAATATGCTCCTCTTTTTGTTAAAGGTGACGCAAGGGGATTGTAATTAAGAAGAGGATTTCACTAATGACATCAATTGAGAAACAATATAAAAAATTGACATATTTACAAGCCCCTTGTGCAACCTTTAACATGGGTAGAGGCAGTGAATGCATGCACAGAGATACAAATGGGACACACAAAACAATAAGAAATGGTGTGGGGGATGCATAAATGATTTCACTAATGGCATCAATTGAGAAACAATATAAAAAAGAGGGACATATTTACAAGCCCTTTGCACAACCTTTAACAGGGGTGCAGGCAGTGAAAGCATGCATAAGGATAGGAAAAGCAGACAGAAAACAAAATGAAATGGTGTGGGAGAAGCATAAAGGATTTCACTAATAGCATCAATTGAGAAACAGTATAAAAAAATAGAGGCATATTTACTAGCCCCTTACGCAATATTTAACATGGGTGCAAGCGGTAAATGCATGCAGAGGGATAGGAATGGCACACAGACAAGAATATGAAATGGTGTGAGAGATGGGAAAAGGATTTCACTAATGGCATCAATTGAGATAGAATATAAGAAAAAGAGGGGCATATTTATAAGCCCCTTGCGCAACCATTAACATGGGTACAGGCAGTCAATGCATGGAGAGTGATAGGAATAGCACATAGAAAAGAATATGAAATGGATTTCAGTAATGGCATCAATTGAGATACAATATAAAAAAGGGGGCATATTTACAAGCCCCTTGTACAACCTTTATCATGGGTACAAGCAATCAATGCCCATGTTAAAAGTTGCGCAAAGGGCTTGTAAATATGTGTCTCTTTTTTATATTGTTGCTCAATTGATGCCATTAGTGAAATCCATTTTATATTCTTTTCTGTGTGCCACTCCTAATTCCTCTACATGCAATCACTGCCTGCATCTATGTTAAAGGTTTCTCTTCCTGTAAAGAACTCAGCAAGGGGATTTGACTTCTCTGTATACCAGCTTTTCCTGTGAAATGTTCCTTTTAATGATCTTTTCTCAACCATTAGAATTACTTCTTTGAAAAATGAAAAGCATGCATTCTAATATGCTGTGTCTTATTTCAGAGATTCTGCTGAAGAAAATCTGGTGTGTGTCACTGAGACTGTTCTAACTCTTCCGAAGCTGTTTTTCAGGTGAGTAATGATTTATTTTATATAGATAGAGTTTAGTATACACTCTTGGGACCATTACGAAGTATATAGGGCTTCATTATTGTTTCATTGTGAATCATGTTTTTTTGTAATGCTGGTAAAAAAATGATGCATTATGGAAATCGATTTTTATATGACACACAAACACACTCAAACAGGGAGATGGTGCAGGCATAGAGTGAGATGACACACACACACACAAACAGAAAGATGGTGCAGGCAGAGATTGAAATGACACACGTACACAAATAGAGAGATGGTGCAGGCAGAGAGTGAGATGACACACACACACAAACAGAGAGATGGTGTGGGCAGAGAGTGAGATGACACACACATGCAAAGAGAGAGATTGTGGAAGGAGAGCGTGAGATGAGGCATGCAAAGAGGAAGATGGTGCAGGCAGAGAGTGATATGAGACACACAAAGAGAGAGATGGCGTAGGTAGAAAGTGAGAATAATGTTGAAACTGTACTGCACTCACATAAACTGAGAAATAGCAGTCAGAGCATGATTTCCTACTCTGGTGAGAGACACTTGCTGCGCTATTTACTTACTTAAGTTGTGAACTAGTGTTTATATCGTTTAGTTAATGTAATTGCTATGTGCTATTTTAGTAGTGGTCTATAATATGTCACATTTTTCTTTTCAACAGATTGTAAATATTTACAGAGCCATAATAGAATATGCCTTCCAAGGACCGGAAAAGAAAACTTTATAAGCAAGCTTTATTGACCAAGAGGACTCAATTAGAAGAATCATCCAAAAGACAATCTTCAGAGAAAAAGAAAAATGCTCCTGGTAAGCAAACAAAGGTTTTTTTAAGGAAATTGACAAAATGCACAAAATGGCAAGAAAGTTTTCCTACAAAAAAAAACAAATGCAAAAAAAAAGAAAAAGCAGAGCTCCCCAAAAAATGGTATAACGGTACGAGGAGATGATAGTGTGTATGGTAATCGTAGGACAAATCAGTTTATTGACATTCGTAGATGAATGTTTCAAAACAGAGTAGTTTTGAATTTATTAAACAATCTTAAGAACTATAAAAGGAAAACAGCTTTTTACAAGACAAAGAAAATAATAGAAAAGTTTGTTGATCAGGCTTTTGAAGTGAAGAGAAAGCTGTATATTTTAGTAATCAATAGAATTCGTACACTAGACAAGGCAATCAATGATTTGAAATCAAAATGTAAGTGGAAAAGAGTAATTAATCGGACTAATTTTTGTGATTTTTTTTGGGAGAATGGAAGCATAGTTCAAGTTGTGAGCCATTTTTTAATGAAGAGAGTTACTTTCAAGATAATGTTTTGGTGCATGCAGTTGACACCAGTGGTCGAGCATATGAGGTGAAGGACGCTTGTCCGGTTGAAAAAGAAAAAATTGTGCCTAGAAATGCAGATGAGGTGTTAGCTGATGAAGTTTTAGGGAGACGTCCTATGGCTCCGGTGTATACTTGGAATTGTTGTAGTATTTGTAGTGTGCGACAGGATTCTATTAATTTTTTTTGCAATTTCTTATGTACATATAGTAGGAAAAGTCCAAAACAAAAGATGAAGATGTTGCAAGACTTAGATCCTTGCAGAGTGAGGGAAAAAACAGGGTTGCATGGTCATTCACTGGCTTATCTTTCTAGAAAAGTGTGTCAGAGTACTTTTCACCATTTTAGGATGTTAGGAGTGCATCAAACTAAAGTGAGTAAAATAGTGAGAAGGTTGTATTATGCAAATAGTCCAGCACTTAAGCTAAAACAATTAAACACTGCTCTTTTGCATGGAACTTAATTAGATGTGAAGAAGATTTGTGAAGAAGTAGAGTTTTGTTACTTTGGTGAAAAAGAGGACACTGCTGAAACTGATACAGTAATAGAAAGTAACGTGGAAGAGAATGTACAGATTGTAAGTACTGAAAATCATTTAATTACAAAGTTTAAGGTCATTTCAAGTGAAAGGCCAAATTTTTCTTGTGTGTGTTGTAGACAAACTCATTATAATAATCAGACTCGTTTAGTTGACTTATATCTAAAAAGTGAAAAGGAAAATAATAATGAGTGGGAGGATTTTGCAACTTATTTGTTGGTTGAGAATTCTTTTGATTTGGGTTCTGATCTATGTATTTGTAAATATTGTTATAATAAATTACATTAAAACAGAATGCCTGCTAGAGCTATACATAAAAATCTTGAGTTAGTAAGTATTCCGTCTGAATTGATGGATTTAAATATGTATGAGTCTATTCTGATTCAAATTGTGCATCATTTTCAGGCTATTGTTCGCATGGAGCCTAAGACAGGGAAATTGCCTCCTTTAGATTTACAGAGAGGATTAAAGGGAAGAGTTGTTTATTTGCCTTTAGATTTAAAGAAAAATATTAACAACATTGGTGTAGAAAAAGTGGAAGAGGAACCTCTGGGTATTCTAGTTAATGGCGTTTCTACAAAGAGTAAGAAAATCTGGCAAGAATTAGTGGATGTTAGAAAAGTCAAAAAGGCAACGTTGTATTTAGTAAAAAAAACAATCAGTACTACAAAAATGTATATGTAGGAGAAGAGGAAACAACTGTACAAGAGAACAGTGATTCCTCAGCTGGACAGATTGAAAAGTAGATGTGTCTAAAAGTAAACAGATTTATGAGCATTATAGTGTTCATCCTATGTATTGCAAAGAAGTAATGGGGAATGCTATTGAGTTGTTCCAAATGAAAGAAGCCAAGGGAAGTCCCATAAGTGTATGGGAAGAAATCTTGGAAGCTCATTGTTTTCCTCAATTGTTTCCAACAGGTCAAGGTGGAAGATATGAGGAGCGACCTGTTCAAATTCCTGCGTCGGAATACCAGACTTTAAGATTATATGCAGAAGATACAAGATTTCGCCAATGCATTCCATATTTGTTTCATATTCTGTTTGAGAGTGACTTGTCTGGATTATCTTGTGCTGTGAACCATATACTGAAATCTGGAGTACATCTTCAAAATGTTTTGGCAAGGGACTTTATGGATAAAGTCCAAAAGCAGGACAGTATTTTGGAATCTCATCTAATCAATCTCATGGCATATCAGTGTGGTATTAAGGAGTATTGGTACCGTCGTCATGGGGAATTGAAATGTATGCTAAGAAACTTAGGAACTCCTACATGGTTCCTCACTCTTAGCTGTGCTGAGCATGCCTGGGAAGACATACTTGAATTTCTTCGAGAGGCAAATGCAAACATAGAGAATATACAATTCAAGACACCAGGAGAACTGTGCTCTTTGGATCCAGTTAATGTTTGTAGGTTTTTTAATCATAGATTTGAAGCTATGATTTCTTTCATCACAAACAAAAAAAATCCTCCACTTGGAGAGGTTTTGGATTTATTTTGGAGAAAGGAGTATCAAACAAGAGGTGCTCCTCACATACATATGCTGCTATGGATCAAAGATGCTCCCAAATTTGGAACAGATTTGGATGACACAGTGATGAGTTTCATTGAACAGTATTCCACATGTGTTGTTCCGGAAAGTACAGAAGAAGACAATTTACAACATCAAGTCTCACGCTTTCAAACCCATCGCTGTGGAAAATACTGTCGTCAAAAGTTCAAATCCAAGGAGAAGTGCTACACAAAATGTCGTTTTGGATTTCCACGGCCAGTAATATCAAAAGGAAGAGTCAACAATTTTATGTCTTCACTGCGACATACTGTGACAAGAAAATCACCAACAAATACGTACAACTTGAAAAGAAATGAAGAGTACAAATACATAAATGACTACAACCCAGTAATTTTATCCATGTGGAATGCTAACATGGATATTCAATATGTTGCTGACAACTCTATTTCTGTGGCTCAATATGTAACTTCTTACATCACAACATCAGAGAAGACAGAACTAAAGGAAATGTGGGAGGAAATTTCTCACGAAAAGAGCCTAAGTACGAAATTATACAGTTACAGTCTGAAGATGTTGTCGCATTGAGAAAATGGAGCATATGAATGTTCGGTTATCATCAGCAAGTCTGTATGCCAAATCTCGATCTATCATTTGGGTGAGTCTAGGTCTTGCTGCAACACAAAACCGAGTTTTGAAGTCTGTACAAGAAATTTAGTATTTGGCGGAGTTTGAACCAAACAGTACAAATATTTTGAATACAAAAATGTCGGATACATATTATCCAAATAGAAGTAGTCATCTTGAGAACGTTTGTCTCTATGAAGTACTGCAGAGCTATACTTTTAAGAGGAATATGACAGAAGATATCAATCAAGGAGTATATGCTGTAATTGGATGTGAAGGATGTCTGGTGAAACAAAGAAAAGGACATTTGATTAATCATCGAAAATTGAGTTGTGAATCTCCTGACAAAAGGGAATTTTACTATTTAGCTCTTTTGCAACCTTTAAGCCATGGCGTACAGAAGAGGAACTACTTGGAGATTTTCTCAGTTATGAAGATTCTTTCAATGCAACCAAGGATACCATAGAATGTCCTGTTTTTTCAAATTATCTGCAAATGTTGAACGATGAAAGACAGCAGAAGCTACCATTGCAGCAGAGATTGCTAGAGACAGTTCTCAAGACAGTCAGAGTTCTGCTTCGTTGAGTCAGGATCCACTAGGAGGACCAATTATCCAAAATGAAGCTGCCACTGCCATGGATGAGGTGGAAAGAGCAATGGAACAAGCTCAGGAGGATGTAGTTAACTTAGAAGATTTGGAAAAACAACTAAACGTGGAGCAGAAAGAAATATATGATGAAGTTACAGAACAGATTGAGCATGGTTTACGTCATGATAAAAAAGAGTGCTCATGTACGCCATTTGAACCTGTCCAACTGTACGGGATTGGAGAAGCAGGAACTGGGAAACATTTTCTTATTAAAGCAATTGCAACGTATCTGCAGAAAAGAACAGAGTTATCACTGTCTTGTGTTGTTACCGCTCCAACTGGCTTGGCAGCACATAACATTAAAGGAATTACTTTACATCGTTTATTGATGCTGCCAGTAGAGCATGATAATAAATTACAATACCACAAGCTAACTGGTGAAGCTTGCTGTAAATTTTCTAGAGTCCTGAAGAAAATGAAACTTCTTATCATTGATGAGGTAAGCATGGTATCAAATGGCATACTTGGTTTTGTGCATTTAAGAATGCAACAAACTCTTAAAACAGAGTATGATGTGTTATTTGGAGGCAAACACATCATTGTTTTTGGAGATCTACTGCAGCTAACTCCAGTGAAAGGACAACCAGTCTTTCAAATGCGTACGCATGAAGATACAAGAAAGTCCCTAGGAAGCATTGGAAATGTCAATATCTGGTTATATTTCAAATATGCAGAACTGCGTCAAAATATGCGACAGGCAAAGGATGAAGATTACAAAAACATTTTACAAGATGTAAGAATTGGAAAAGTAACTGAACATGGCAAAGAAGCTTTACAGGCATGATTAGTTTCAAATTTGTTTCCAAATGAAAATTTTCTCCCAGAGAATATCTATAAGAATATTGCTGAAAACAAAACTGTAATATGCTTGATGCCAACTCTACGAGAATGTTCAGTCTTCAACAACAAAAAGTTAGAGTTAGAAAATCAAGAGATTGTGAAACTGGAAGCTATTGATAAACTAGAGCACGAAGGAGTTACTATTTTTTTGTCAGAGAAGTTGAAATCAAAGTTTGATTCTTTAGAGAAGACAATATCTAAAACTGCTGGTTTTGAAAAGACTCTATATGCATGTTTAAATTGTCGTATAATTTTACAACAGAATTTACATGTGGAAAGAGGTTTAGTAAATGAAGCAATGGGTCATGTTGTTGATTTTGTGAATTACCGAAATAGAGATGGAATTGAATTTTTAAAAATTAAAATTGATGGAATTGAAGAAGTACAACAGTTTAGTCGTTGTTCTGCTCGATTTTTGCTTATGAAAGATTTATATGTGCACCGAAAACAGTTTCCTGTTTCTTTGGCATATGCAGTAACTATTCATAAATCTCAAGGTTTATGTGTAGATAGTGCTTTGGTGAATATTGGAAGTTCTGTCTTTAAGGAGGGTATGGCATATGTTGCTTTATCTCGAGTCAGAACCTTATCTGGATTATACTTGATTGATTTTGATGAGACAAAGATTAGTGCAGATCTAAATTGTGTAAATGAATATAATAAGTTAAAAAGAGAGTATGCTCCAAATTTACCTCAATATCTTCTATTGAAAAGCGTGTGGTTGGCCAAAAAAAAAAATGAGAAAAATTGTAGCGAGGCTGTAGCAAAAAGAAGAAAAGTAGATGAACCAGTAATTGTAAGCGGAAACAAAGAGGATTCTGTTGAAGATATTGTTGGATTTCAATTTGAGAACAGTTCTGGTGTCAACTGCTATGCAAATGTTTTGGTTAATGAGTTTTATTTAGTGATTTCCTAGTCTCTACTGACAGCCCAGCTGTACCTACAATCTGTCCAATTTTTTTTCAGTTTTTTTCGCTTTTGCGCAGGGCTTATACCATAGGTGATAGCACTTCCAGCAGTTGTTAATTATGGCGCCTACCTACCCGCCGTGGTTCCCTGATAGCGTCTTCCAACATTACCGGCATTAGCCACACTGATATTTTAATGTGAGGTGTTACGCTTGTGGGATACAATTCACACACAGCGCTTTAACATATCAACCTACTGATGAATTTTGCATTTTTTCACCATAACGAGCTGGTCACCAGCACTTTTCCGCTGTACAGTTGTTATTTTCATTGGAGCTTACTAATCAGTTAAGTCGTTAAAACAGTGGGCTAATTACGGGGATCTGCGATATACATAGTGTTGTTAGTGGAGTCTCGTCAGTAAAGCTCAAGTTCTATCATTCTCACCACTCCAACATGGCGGAACTTGTCAGTCCAATTTTTTTGTTTAACATAGCCACGCCGGTTTATATTCCTTTGGCGTGCAGCAGCGATCGAATTTTCACTCTGGGGAAGTTTCACAGATGGCAGTACAGGCTCTTCTATTTCTTGGTAAGTTTCTTCACATCCTCAAGTATTCAGTTTAATTCACGAAGAGACAACGCATGTTACCTCTAAGTGCAAGCAGGCTTAAGTTTGAGGTCATTTTTATTGTGTTACAGACCGCAAACTTGTCGAGATTTTTATCTCACCTGGATGCATAGCTAGGCTGGTTTATAATCCTTCGGCGGTTAGCAGCGATTGAATTTTCACTCTGGGGAAGTTATAGGGACGTCCGTGCAGGCTCTTCTATCAATTGGTGAGTTTCTTCACATCATCGTGTATTCGTTCTGATTCACAAAGATAGAACGCATGTTACATCCCAGTGCGTACAGGCTCATGCTTAAGGTTACTTCTATTGTGTTTCAGCCACGAACTTGTCGAGATTTTTACATCTCCCCTGGTTGCATGTAAACTGACTGGTGTACTCTAGAAATGTTCATTTTAGATCCGGTGCTACCAGATAATTTGACATCATCACTAAGGGGGGTTACACTGTTGTTTTAGGTGTAACGTATAGCTGGAAAGAAGACAGTACCTGGTCATCCAGTAGATTGCTCTGTGGATTCTTGCTTCAGGTCTCTACAACCACACTTGATGTTGTAAGTGTTTACTTCTTGGTCTTCCATGTGCAGATATTGACAGTTGTCATAGGTTTTTGTCATCTCAAGTGCTTAAGAGAATCCATTATCTTTACTCTCCTGCATACACAGAGACACGAGCGACATTCTCTTCGAGGTTCCCCAGAACTTTAGTTTTGACCCACCGATAAATGCAGTAAGTCCTCTCACAATTAGAAGTAGTTGTGGGTACCCTATTGTCTCATTATTTACGGGGGACTTTTAGGATATCCTCATGTACAATTAATCACAGCACTTTTAATGTTTATACACTTGGTGGAAGCTCTTTTGGAAGCACTGATGTTTTTGTTCTTCATTGGCTGCTAGATAACATATAAAGTAACCTCAGTCAATACTGCAAATACCCTGATTAGCGCACTTCATGTCTATATACTTGGTGGAAGCTTTGTTCATAACACATAAGGCATTTTTCAGTGATGTCATGAGTGATGTCACTGACCATGTCATGAGTGATGTAATATGTGATGTCATCAGCAGTGCATTACACGCGCAAGTTATAGTGAGTCCAACTAACTATAACGTGGGAATTTCAATGGTTTTATGTCAGTAAAATTTCTAGGTAACTATAACTGGTGTGAAACCTATGGTTTTTTTCAGTGAATTTAATAGGTTTTTTAAATGCTAATTCCTAACTATAACTGGTGTGAAACCTATGGTTTTTTCAGTGAATTTCATAGGTTTTTTAAATGCTAATTCCTAACTATAACTGGTGTGAAACCTATGGTTTTTTCTGTGAATTTCATAGGTTTTTTTAACTGCTAATTCCTAACTTTTTTTAGGGCCTCATACCTATGTGTTTTTTATTGAATTTCTAAGGTTATTTTTTCGCAAATATCTGTAGCTTAGAAAGGTATGTTTTTCTAAAAATGAATCCTATATTGTATATTAATATAATATTTTTTTTTTTTAAAGTTTATTCATTTTTTTTTATATTTCACTCTGGAGCGCTCCCGGTGCGCGTACCGGTGAGCGCCCCGGTGCGCGTACCGGGGCGCGTCCTGTCAGCGCACAGAATTTTTTTTTAAAAAAAATAATGAAGGAGTGAGCATGAGGAATGGGGACAAAGAGAGTGGTGTATAGAGAAAGAGAGCTAGAGGGAGAAACACAGAGGGACTGTGTAATAAATGGTAAAACAGAGAAAAGGTATAAGAGGAAGTAACTGAGAAAAGGAAAATGAATAAGGGAGCAAAAGAAGAGAAGAAAGAGGCAGAAAACTGAAGCAGAGGTTCTGGGAGAATGTGAATGGGTGATGAAAGTAAAAGGAAGGAGAGTAAAGGATGGGGAATGACAGGTAGTGACGGAACCAGAGAAAAGGAACAGTGGTGACGGAGGGAAAGAAAATAGCAGTGAGTGTAAGTAAAGAGGAGTGAAAGAGGGTGGATAAAAGTAAATAAGGGTAAGACATGGGGAGTGACAGAGAGAAAGAACAGAGAGAGTAAAGGAAGGAGTGTCAGAAAGGGACTAAGTGAACCAGAAAAAAAGGTAAGTGAGGGAGTGTGGATGAGCAGGGGCACTGAAAGAAGTTGAATGTGGTAGGAAAGTAAGGAAACGAGAAGTAAATATAGAGGATAAGAATAAGTGAGGGAAGCAGAGTAAGGAAACAGGGTTGAGGTAGGGTGAGAGAAAAGTAGTGAGGTTAAAGCAAAGGGTGATGACAAACTACATTTTGTAGTCACACTTACCATATAATTAATGAAAACTTACTTGCATCTTTAAACCACACTTTGTATCTGTGAAAGACAAAGGAAAAAACAAGTTATAATTAGTAAAATATATATTTTAAAATACAAGAAACAGGTCAAGAGGTAAAAAATCAAAAAAGTGTACTAAGAAATAAAGCAATAGTGAAGGATATAAAAACAGAACTAAAGTAATGTAGAAAGATAAAAAAGAGGGAAAAAGAAATAGGAGAAAAAATTACTGACGATAAGTAAGATACTAAAAGAATGTGAGATACCAAAACGAAATCAGGAAAGAGAAAAAAGTAAAAGGAAAATGAGTGAAAAGGAAAGGAGTCTAAATGAGGATCCATTAATAAGAAAGAGGAATGGAAGATGACTGAGAGTGAGTGAAGGGGAGTCACAGAGTAAAGGGATGAAAGGAATGAGGTTAATATAGAACGATAGAGGAAAAAGGAGTGAGAAAGTAAGTACACAGAAAGACAAAGGGAAGGACTGAGTGAACTGCAGTACAATGAGTGAGCGCTCCCTAAAAAAAGGTCGGAAAGTAATTTACAGAAAAAACCACTGGAGACACTTTCATCAAATATAGAATAGGCCCTACTACATAGAAGTCCCTACCATTTACCCAAATTTGGTGGAATTCCATTGAGACATTTAGGCTGTAGGCCTGTCTAAATATCCTGAGGTAAATTACATGACAAAAACACATATGAAGTGTTAGAATTTACAACCAATTAAAAAGTTACTTTCATTTACTACGATTATTTCCTGACATTTGATTGGTTATGTACATGAATATATATAAAAAAAGAGAGGGGAACAGCCATTTTGACTACTACTTCCTGAAGTACATTTGAAAAGGAATTACACTGAGAACTTCAACTGCTTTCTCAAAGGTAAGTTGTTATTTTGGAATTTAAGTTAATTTGAGAAAAAATATTCTGATAGTTATATACTATCCCTCAGTAATAGTTATAGATTGAGATAGGCTTCTCTGTTATAGTTATGGATTGAGTTAGGCTTCTCTTGTATAATTATAAATTTACTTAGGCTTTATCACATACACTTTTTTATATTTCTAATTCCAGCCTGATACCATACACTGCCCAAAGATAACTTCACTGTTAAAAAATCCAAACTACCTGTCTGAACTTAAACCCAACAGTGCCCTATCTCTACATATATATTCATTGTTTTGGACAACAACCCTGAAGAAAAAATTGCTGAGACTGATAACTTTGATTTTATGGATGAGTCTCTGGACCATGAATTAGTTCAGTGTGTGGAATCAATGGAATCACAAAATGAAAATGAGGACATTCCAGACAATATATTGTTATATTGTTAGAAGTTTTATTAAATTATGAAAAAGAATCAGAAGAATAAATTTATATTTAATAATCAAAAATTGTTCGAGACATTATTCATTTTTATATGTAATTCATCAAGTGAGACTTATAGTATACTGTGCAACTTTTTTGTGTTACATAGTAAGTTTGGTCATAGTTACTTCCTTTCTCCCACTACATTATCTCCAATGTGTATTTAACATCTCTTTATCATCTTCTGCCTCCATGTTGTTTCTGCTTTCCTGACAGACTATGGTATGAATTCCATATACCACAATAACTTCTATAACAACATGCAAGATATCTACAAAGGAGACGGTGTATATTAATTTTTAGACTCTGCATTGGTATCTACATGTTGGTACTTAATAAAAAAAAAAAACAACAAAAAGAACAAATAATAAACATACAATTTTTGAAAAGTCTGTCATTTTTTTTCCCCATGGTACGCTCCCCGGTACGCTCCCCATTCCGCTCCCCGGTGCGCGTACCGGGCGCTCCCCCCGCGCAAAACGAAAAAAAATAAAAATAAATTTGGCCCACGGGGCCCTTTTATAGCCCCCACATCAAACCTAGGAGGTCAGGCGGGGTCTATCCCTGCCCCCTTATGGTCATTTCCCCCTTTGTTTTGGCCACCTCTTGTGTCTCGATCCTACCGATACTCTGTGACAAGATCGCAGATTTTTTTGAGGGAAATGTACAGGGTCTGACAAAGGACTTTGATGCCCCTATATTAGAGCCAAGAATAGAGGGTGACATAGTGAGACAAGGGACCACTCAGTTGGAAACTTTCCTACCAGGTAGTCTGGAGGATACAAAAAGAGTAATTTTGGCAACAAAATCTGGATCCCCGTTTGACCCATGCGCAGTTAGACTCTTACACCTCATTGTGGATGTTGCTAACCCAATAATAAATGCCATTGTCAACACCTCACTGTCCACGGCCAATGTCCCCCCAGAGTGGAAACTGGCAGCGGTGAAACCACTGCAAAAAAAACAACTCCCCGACCCCACCACATTGTCGAACCTACGACCCATCTCACTACTTCCGGCCCTGTGCAAAGTCACAGAGTCAATTGTAAACAAACAACTGACACGTTTTTTGGAAGATAGTGATGTATGGCACCCCAATCAGGCAGGTTTCAGGACCCAACATTCCACGGAATCGGCCCTCCTGCTCACTACAGAAACTATCCGCTCAGCCCTAGACCAAGGCAAGAAGGCTGTCCTGATTTTATTAGACCTATCGGCGGCCTTCGACACGGTCTCACACGCCATCCTATTAGACCGGCTAATAATATCTGGTGTCACAGGGACAGTGCTTGAGTGGATAAGAAACTTTTTAAGTGACAGGAGACAAGTGGTGACCCTGGGGGAATTCTGCTCCAGTGAAAAAGCGCTGCTGACGGGAGTTCTGCAGGGTTCAAGCTTGAGCCCAGCCCTGTTTGATGTTTATACTGCACCCCTGATAAAACTGATATCGTTATTTGGCATAGACGCTATAGCCTATGCCGACGACACACAACTTATCCTGGTAATGGATAAGGATAACCAAGCCTGGGAGGAAAAGCTCAAAGGTTGCCTTACGGCCACCTTTGAATGGATGCGCCTAAATCACCTGAAATGCAACACAGGTAAAACAGAGATCATGCCAATAGGCCCAAAAAATGAGTTCATCCCACGATTATGGTGGCCAGAAAAAGCTGAAATACCACCTCATACAACCAACTCGGCCCGTAATCTGGGGGTGTATTTCGACTCTGACCTGTCTTTTAGACAACAAGCGGCTAGAGTGGCAGGCATGTGCTTTGGGGTAATAAAGGGACTGAGAAAGTTCTTTGATTTTTTGCCCCTCGAAGCAAGAAAAACAGTTACGGTTGCACTTGTAACATCGCGCATTGATTACTGTAACAGCCTCTACGCTGGTACAAATAAAGCTGTCACACACAAACTTCAGATGGTGCAACATGCAGCAGCGAGGTTGGTTCTAAAATGGCCGAAAAGATCATCTGCAACCAAAGCCCTCAAGGCATTACATTGGCTGCCCATCACAAAAAGCGTCTTGTTCAAAGTACTGCTTATTACTTTTAGAGCTGTTCATAACCTAGGCCCTTCTTGTCTAAGGAAAATATTCAGCAGATACTGTCCAACTAGAGCACTGCGTTCCTCAACTGCCAACCTGCTTACCGTCCCGGGTTTCAGACTTAAAACTCGAGGGGGCAAATCCCTGGCGGTACTGGGAGCAAAAGCATGGAACACTCTCCCCTCCCAGCTGAGATTACTGGACAAAGAAACAGACTTCCGCAAACACCTAAAAACCTGGATCTTTAATCTCCAAGACACAACTGCCAGAAGCCTAGTGTAATCCGGGTCTCGGTCAAGTAAGCTTAGAGACTACCTAACATCTGGTGGTCCTTTTTGGGCGCCTAGATGCTCCTTGGAGCGATTGCCGCGCGATACAAATTGGCATTTACATTACATTACCGAGACACAAGATGGCGGCCGCTCTGGACTGTTTCGAATGTTTACAGACACCCGAGAGCCAATCAGCTTTCCGTGCGCAAGTCGCGTGTCGCGCCCGGTACACGCCCCGGTGCGCGTACCGGGGCGCTGCCATAGATATATATATATTTTTGAACCTAAATTACTCAAAATCCACTGGAGCACATATCTTGAGATATAGCAAAGGCACATCGGGCTACCAGTCCCTACAATTTTGCCAAGTTTGGTGGAAATCCATTCAGCCGTTCGGGCTAAAAGTGAGTTCGACCACCCTAAAGAAATTAAAATGGGGAAAACACATTTTGGGACCCCCCTTTTATCTCGGACCCCGCTTGACGAATCCTCCCCACACTTTCAGGGAAGGACTGGAGCTCGACGAGGCAAATTTGAGGAAATTTTCAGGCAGATTCGTCAACAGGCGCTAAAGTTATTCCAAATAGAATTTTGCGATTTTGCATTGAAAAAAATCCTTACTATAACTACCTACTGGTGACCGCCAGTAGGTAATATATATATATATATATATATATATATATATATATATATATATTACCTACTGGCGGTCGCCAGTAGGTATATATAGTTAGGATTTTCTTCCTATGGGACTTTTGAAAATTCTATGTCTAATAACTTTGGCGTTTGTGGACGGAATCGGCTGAAATTTTCAGGAAAATGGCACATTTTGTTTCTGAGCAGCCTTTGAAAATTTGGGGGGGTTTCATCAAGGGGGGGCCGAGAAAAAAGGGGGGTCCCAAAACGCGTTTTTCCCATGTTAATTTCCATAGGGCGTTTGGCCTCACTTTTAGCTCGAACGGCTGAATGGATTTGCACGAAACTTGGCAAAATTGTAGGGACTGTTAGCCCGATGTGCCTTTGCTGGGTCTCAATATATGTGCTCCAGTGGATTTTGAGAAATTAACATTTTAAAAAATTTATATATCTGTGACAGCGTCCTGGATAGCGCACCAGTTCGCGTACTTTTCGCGTAACGGAGCTTTGCGAAGCGAAGCTGATTGGCTCTCCGGTGTCTGTCAACATTCTAAACTGTCCGTAGCGGCCGCCATTTTGTCTCTCGGTAGGATCGAGAGACAAGAGGAGGCCAAAACGAAGGGGGAAATAAAGGAAAGGGGGCAAGGTAGACCCCTTCTGACCCCCTAGGATTGATGAGGGGGATATTAAAGTGCCCCGCGGGTCCCCAAAAAAAAAAAAAAAAAAATTGTTTTTTTCGTGGGGTGCGCCCGGTTCGCGTACCGGAAAGCGGTCTGGGGAGCGTACTATAAGGAAACAAGAATGATTGACTTTTAACTTATTGTATGTTTATTGATTGTTTGTTTTTTTTTTTTTTTGTTTTTTTTTTATTTACGTAGCTACATGTAGGTACCAATGCAGAGTCTATAATTTAATAAACGCCGTCTCCTTTGTAAATATCTTGCCTGTTGTTATAGAAGTTATTGTGGTATATGGAATTCATACCATAGTCTGTCTGGAAAGCCGAAACAACATGGTGGCAGGAGATGATAAAGAGATGTTAAATACACATTGGGGATTATATAGTGGGAGAAAGGAAGTAACTATGAACAAAGCTAGTATGTAACACCAAAAAGTTGCACAGTATATTTTAAGTCTGACTTCACGTTATAATACATTTGCTACTAGTTTTCAATATACATATAAAAATAAATAATGTGTCAAACAATTTTTGAATTACGAAATTAAAATTTATTTTTCATTTTGTTTTTCTAAATTTAAAAGAAAATCTAAAAAATCGTGATCATTTTTTTCTTCATTTTTTAGTAGAAAATCTACTGCATCTACACATTGCACAAGTTCATTATTTATTGTGTCGTCGTAGAAATCCATGTCAACTTGTGTCTCAATTTATTTTTCTGTTTCAGTTTTCATGTTGTTTTGTTGTTCTTCCATTTTCAATTCTGAAAAATGAATTTTTAAAAAATATATCAGTACAGAAAGGGCATTGTTGGGTTTCAGTACAGATTGGCAGTTTGGTTATTTATATAGTGTTTTTTTCTTTGGGCAGTGTATGGTATCAAATTAGAAGTAGAAATATGAAGAAAATGATCAAATAAACTCTTAGTCAATTCTGAATTATACTATAGAAGTCTAACTCTATCCTTAACTCAGGGCCGGCGCTAGGCATGGGCAGCGTGGGCTGCCGCTCATGGTCTCGCACTCAGCCCACCAGCATGGGGCCATGCACTGGTGATGTGTCCTTTTGTTTTCCTGGAGATCTATCATAAAGAAAGGTGTCGCTTGCAATTAAGGTCCATTGGAGGGGGCCCCCTCCTTGGGCCTCCCATGGATGGTGTCAGGAGGTATAGGGGAGGGAGAAGGAGACGCTCCTTCAATTGCAAGGAGAACATTCACAGACACTGAGGGGGCCCCATTGTCCAGCATTTTTGCGCACCCACAGTTTTAACTTTTAGACCACAATCAATTCTCACACCTATGAAGGTGTGAGAAATGCGTGTGGAGTAAAAGTTAAAACTGTGGGGGCGTCAAAATGCTGGACAATGGGGCCCCCTCAGTGTCTGTGAATGTTCTCCTTGCAAGGGGCCACTTATGTAAATTGGAGGGGGCCTCGCGCACGTTCCCTTTTAGCCCATGGTCTTGCAAATCCTAGGACTGGCCCTGCCATAACTAAAACAGAGAAGTCTATTTTTTTCTATAAGTATTGCAGAGTGATAGAATATAATTGTCAGAAAATGTTTTTCTAATTAGCTTTCAGTACAGAACATACTTCAGTTTTATAAATAATATCTTACCTTTTAAATATAAGTTGAAGTTATCAGTTGATTTTTTGTTGTTATGTACTTCACGAAGTAGTAGTCAAAATGGGTGTGTTTCTCTCTCTTTGTATATATATATTCAGGTACATAACCAATGAAATGTCATGATATAATAGTAGAAATTGAAAGTAATCTTTTAATTGGTTGCCAATTCCAACACTTCCGATATGTTTTGTGAAGTAATTTACCTCAGGGATTTTAGAGAGTTCTACATGCTAAATGGCTAAATGGTATTCCAACAATATTTGTGAAAATGGTAGGGATTGGTATGTAGTATGAGCTAATAATTAATTGGTGAAAGTGTCTCCAGTTGTTTTTCTGTAAATTACTTTCCCACCTTTTTTGAGCGAGTGCTTGTCAGTGTGTTTCCCGGTACGCGAACTTGCAGCGTTACGGGAGTCCTCCATTTTGTGTTTCGGTAGAATTGAGATACAAGATGGAGGGTAAATAATGTTCAGAATGGGTAGATTGGGGTAGTTTAGACGTATCCTGTCTCCCTAAGTTTTCTGAGGGTGGCTCAGGAGGCTCATATTTGTCGTAAAAAAAAAATTGCTTTTTTTCGCGTGGTTAGCTGCCGGTACGCGAACTAGTTAGCGTACCGGGAAGAGAATATAGGTGAAAATAAGTGAAAAAAGGTACATTCGAAATTTCAAAAGAGTACACTAAGTTAAGGTAGCTCTGAAAAGAGCTTTTGGGTTTTGTGTATGTTCTAGAAACTTATAAGTAGGAACCAATACACATTCTTAAATTTAGTATGAAAACTTTGTTCCCCTCATCTGAGAAATGCACGCCATCTCCTCTGTAGATATCTTGCATGTAGTAACGCAAGTTATTGTTGTAGATGCAGCCCATTCCATGGTCCCTCATGTAAGCTGAAACAGACTTATTTACATGCTTCCTCGATTTTTCTATTTGTGGACAAAATTGATTGGACCACCTCCATTTTTGTCTTTGGCATATATTGGAATATACCAAGGCAGTTTGAGGAAAAAGTGTCATCAAATGCTCAAAGGTGTCCTTTAGGAGCATTTCCAGACCTACCCCAGTCAAAGTGCCTAAATCGTTTCCGCCACAGTGCACTATTATGAGGTCAGGGTTTGGCAAATGTAAAAAGGTTTTCACCAATGGTATCAATTGGTGACATTTCAATCCTCTTCGGCCAATCCATTTAATTTCCACATTTTGTAAATTGAGGTTGTGTACATTTCTGTTATCAGCATACCTGTGAGCCCAGTGGATGTAGCTATGTCCAAGAATCCAGACTGAAAACATGGCTAGAGGAGTTTTTGCTGCAGTCAGATGAAGTGTGGGAATGAAATGGCAGTTGAAATAGTGAAGTTTGTAATGAAAAGAAACTGTGGAGTTTAAGTGCAAATGATTCATTAGCAGTGATTGGTGTATTTCTATTGCTGAAAACAGAAAGTTAGGGTGCATGGATGTGTTCTTTGAAAGATGTAATTTGAATGGTTAATAAAAAATGATGTTATGAAAGATTTCAGTGGATTAGCAGGTGTACTGAGAGTTCAGAGTTCATTTGAAACATTGTTGTGTGAACTTGTAAACCTGAGAGGTCTGGCAGGCGGTAGTTGCTATGGAAAAGAGGTAGAAAGGGCAGAGGGGGGAAGGGTGTTGATTTGAAAATAGTGAGGAAAGAGTTTTGATTGGCTGACATGAGAGATATGTGTGATGAATATCAGCGTTTCAGTGCCTTTGTTGGTTCCAGCCTCTGGAGTGCATACCTTTAATTCTGCTAAAGAATAATTGGTGTGTTTCTGAGTCTGTTTTGAATTTCAAAAAGAATTTGTAAAGGTGAGTTATCGTTTATATATTTTAGATAAAGACTAGTATGCTTTTTTGCGTAAATAAGAAAGTCAGCTGTGTATTTAAAATGATGTTTTGCGTCAAGTGTTTTGCATTCTGCTTTCAAATGTGATTTTGGATTCTTTTACCAATTGTAATTGTAGATAATGTAAATTATTAGTACTGACAAGGTGTGTATGTACATAGGAGCTGTGCTGTGTTTTCAAATTATGATCGGAAAATCGTTTTTAAGGAAAAGGCATGCTTTAAAAAATTATGAGAAACTATGTACTTGTGATGTGACTCCTGCAATGCGTCGCTTTTGCGGAACAGATATATGATGCTTTTGTGTTGGTATTGTTACGGTGTATATGTAAAAAATGATGCATAAGTGTTGCACGGGCATTGTAAATACTCTCCTATGTGTGCTTAGCAATTTCAAGTCACTTCCCCTGGGTTCAAGGGCCTTGTGAATACGTCCCCATGTGTGTCTGGTCATTTGAAGTCACTTTCCCCGTAGTGCAAGGCCCTTGTAAATACGCCCCCATGTGTGCCTGAAAAATTTTCATTTTGATTGTTTGAGTTACATAGCCATGTTAAAAGTTATTGAAAAAAAGGTGCAAGTTCCTTAAAAAAACTTTTTGATGTGTATTAGGGCATCTTAAGTCTGTTCCGCATGAATGTAGGTGTATTATTGTTTTACATAAAAGGTTTAAAAACTTTGTTTGAAATCAAATGCATGCACACTTAGGGCCCGATGTAGGTGGTCGTTTCAGGCCATTTACCGACCGGTTACAGCCGATTTCGGCCGTTTCCGACCGGTAAATGGCCAATCGGTATGTAGGGGCCTAAATCCAAGGCCACATGTATATTTTAAATGATGTTTTGCGTCAAGTGTTTGCATTATGCTTTGAAAGGCGATTTTGCATTTTTTTACCAATTGTAATTGTAGTTAATGTAAAGTATTAGTACTGATAAGGTGTGTATGTACATAGGAGCTGTGCTGTGTTTTCAAATTATGACCAGAAGAGTCCTACCTACATATGGGTGGCTTTAAATCGGTATATTTATCGATGTTTTATTTTACCGAATCGGTAAAATTACCGATTCGGTAATATATTGCCCCTTACATGACAAATTTTGTTATCTGGTCGGTAACGGCCGAAAATACCGTTTTTCGGTCCTTACCGACCGACCTACATCTGGCCCTTAAAGTCTTAGAGACAGATTTATGATGGTTGTGCGCCTCTTTTGTGCTGTTGGTGCGTCACTTTTGTAATGCAGGAGAGATTTACAAGAAGCACCATGTTGCAAAACAGCAGCCACGGGTCGTGGAGGGAGTTACGGTGGGGCAGGCATGCGGGGAGGGTGAGGGGCAGGGTGGAGGGACGTAAACACTGGCATATGGATTATTGCAGGTAAGTACACAGTTTAATGTGTGTAAAGTTTCATGTGGGCTTTTTTTTGCAGGGTGGGTAGTCATTTGCATGAAAGCCCTGTAATACTATCACTATCACAGTAAAATTGAAAAAAATTTAATGAATCATCTTTATAGCGTTGCTGAATTAAATTCTTACTGTTGATTTACTGTTTGGTATTAGTGGTTAATAGCATTTTTTATTATATTTTACCACAGATTCAACTGCAGATTATTGAGAAATTAGACAATGCCATCTAAAGATAGAATCCGAAAGTCTACGAAACGTCAAAGACAGCAGATTACTACATTTTTGCAGCAGTACTCTACATTTAAATCATCTCAACGCACGAAGAAAACTTCGGGTAAGCGAACAAAATCATTTCTTAGAAACATTTGTAGAAACAAAAGTATAACTACAGAACAAGTTTTAGTGCCGAAAAAGAGAGCCAATTTAAATGGAAAGGAAAGGCCCGTCAAAAAAGTTTCTGCTACAGCTGGAGATAACTCTGTGCATGGCAGTAGAAGGGAAAATGTATTCAGGGACATTCGTAGGCGAATGTTTCGCAACAGGGTAATTGTCAATTTGCTAAAACAATTCAAGAAAGGCCAACAGAAAGCGGCATTTTATAAGAAAAAGAAAAATTTAGAGAAAATTATTGATCAGGCTTTCGAAATTAAGCGAAAGTTATTTATTTTGGTAATTAACAGTATTAGGAAACTAAACAAGGTAATCTATGTTTTCAAATCTAATAGTAGATGGAAGAGAGAAGTAAATAGAACTAATTTTTGTGATGTTTTCTCAGGAGAATGGATGCATAGTTCAAATAGTGAGGCATTTTTTAATGAGGAGAGTTATTTTCAGGACAATGATTTGGTGCATGCAGTTGACACCAGTGGTCGAGCTTATGAGGTGAAAGACGGTCAACCGGTTGAAAAAGAAATACTTGTGTCTGCAGATGCAGAAGAGGCGTTAAGTGATGAGGTTTTAGGGAGACGTCCTAAGGGACCAGTGTACATCTGGAAGTGTAGTTCTATTTGCAGTGTGCGACAGGATTCCATCAATTTGCTTTGTGATTTTATACGGACATTTCATAAGAAAAGTGTAAAGCAAAAAATAAAGATGTTGCAAGAATTAGATCCTTGCAGAGTGAGACAAGTGACAGGTTTGCGTGGTCATTCACTGGCTTGTCTTTCCAGGAGAGTATGCCAGAGTGTATTTCATCATTTCAGGATGCTAGCAGTGCATCATAATAAAGTGAGGAAATTAGTGAGAATGTTGTATTATGCTAAGAGTCCAGCAATTATGCTTAAACAATTAAGCAGTGCTCTTTTGCATGGTTCTGAAGTAGATGTGAAGAATATTTGTCAAGAAATTGAGTTCTGTTACTTTGCTGGTAAAGAGAACAATGTTGATATTGAATCACTAGAAGAAGGTAATGTGGAAGACAGTGTACAGATTTTCAGTACAGATAAGTTTCATAAGGAAATTTCCACGTTTATGGTGAAATCAAGTGAGAGGCCTAATTTCACTTGTGTGTGTTGTCGACGGACTTATTATAAGAATCAGACTAAGTTAGTGGATATATATGCAAAAAGTGATATGGAAAACAATAGTGAATGGAAGGATTTTGCCACATACTTGATGGTAGAAAATTGTTTTGATTTGGGAGCGGACCAACGTATGTGTACTTATTGTTTTAACAAATTAAACCAAAACCAGATGCCTGCTAGAGCGGTTCATAATAATCTGGAATTAGATGACATTCCTTCTGAATTGAAGGATTTAAATACTTATGAATCTATTTTGATTCAAAGTGTCCATCCCTTCCAGGCTATTGTACGAATGGAGCCAAAGACAGGGAAGTTGCCTCCATCAGATTTACAGAGAGGATTAAAGGGAAGGTTTGTTTATTTGCCTTTGGATTTGAAGAAAAACATTAATACAATAGGAGTAGAGAAAGTGGAAGAGGAACCTCTGGTTATCATAGTCAATGGTGTTCCGACAAAGAGTAAGAAAATCTGGCAAGATTTAGTGGATGTTAGGAAAGTCAAAAAGGCAACATTGTATTTGATAAAAAACAATAAGTACTACAAGAATGTATGTGTTGCAGAAGAGGGAGTAAGTGATGAAGAGGACAGCGATTTGTGTCCTGGACAAATTGAGAAAGTAGAAGCCTCTAAAAAGGAAGAAATATATGAATATTATAGTGTTCATCCTTTGCATTCCAAGGAAGTCATGGGGAATGCTATTGAGTTGTTTCAAATGAAACAAGCCAAAGGGAGTCCCATTAGTGTTTGGGAGGAAAGTTTGGAAGCTCGATGTTTTCCACAGTTATTTCCTAAAGGTCGAGGAGGACGATATGATGAGCGACCTGTTCAAGTTCCTGCTTCAGAATACTGGACTTTACGATTGTATACAGAAGATGCTAGGTTTCGACAATGCATTCCCTATTTGTTTCATCTCCTGTTTGAAAGCGATCTGTCTGGACTGTCATATGCAGTGAACCACATCTTGAAAAGTGGTATACAGATGCGAAACATCTCGGCAAGGGACTTTATGGATAAAGTCAATGTCCAAGACAGTATTTTGGATTCTCACCTAATTAATCTCATGGCGTGTCAGCGTGGTACTAATGAGTACTGGTACCGTCGTCATGGTGATTTAAAATGTATGCTGAGAAACTTAGGAACTCCGACATGGTTCCTCACTCTCAGCTGTGCCGAGTATAGCTGGGAAGACTTACTTGAATTTCTACGAGAGGCAAATGGAAACATTGAAAATATTGAATTCAAGACACCCGGAGAACTGTGCTCTTTAGATCCAGTGAATGTATGCAGGTACTTCAATCATAGATTTGAAGCTATGATGTCTTTCATCATGAATAAGAAGAATCTACCTCTTGGAGAGGTGTTGGATTTTTTCTGGAGAAAGGAGTACCAAGCAAGAGGTGCTCCTCATATACATATGCTGCTATGGATCAAGGATGCACCTAAATTTGGAACAGATCCGGATGTCTTAGTGATGAGTTTCATAGAACAGTATTCTACGTGTGCTGTTCCAAACGCAAAGGAGAAGAAAAGCCTAAGAGAACAAGTTCTACGTTTCCAAAGCCATCGTTGTGGAAAGTACTGTCGTCGTAAATTCAGAAACAAGGACAAGTTCTACACCAAATGTCGTTTCAACTTTCCACGACAGGTGATTTCTAAAGGAAGAGTAAACAGTTTGATGTCTTCACTGCGACATAATGTGATGAGGAAATCACCCAAAAACACATACAATTTGAAAAGAAACGAAGAGTCCAAGTACATCAACGACTACAACCCTGTGATTTTGTCCATGTGGAATGCTAACATGGATATACAGTTTGTGGCTGACAACTGTATGGCTGTGGCTCGGTATGTGACATCTTACATCACCAAAAAAGAAAAGACAGAATTGAAGGATATGTGGGAGGATATTTCCCATGAAAAGAGCCTCAGCAAGAAGTTGTACAGTTTCAGTTTGAAGATGTTGTCGCATCAAGAAATCGGAGCTTAGGAATGTTCTGACCGCTTGTCTTCAGCAAGTCTCTATGCCAAATCCAGGAGTATCGTTTGGGCGAGTCTTGGTCTTGCTGCAACGCGAAATCGAGTTCTAAAACCTGTCCGGGAAATTGAGTATTTGGCGGAAAAGGAGCCAAACAGTACCGACATTTTGAAGACCAACATGTTGGATACATATTATCCAAATCGAAGCAGTCACCTGGAGAATGCTTGTCTGTATGATGTTCTTCAAAATTACGTTTTCAAAAGGAACATCAAAGAAGATATTGATAAAGGAGTGTATGCTGTAATTGGAAGTGAAGGATGTCTGGTCAAGCAAAAAAAATGTCAATTGATAAATCATCGAAAATTGGATTGTGAATCTTCCGAAAGAAAAGAGTTTTTCTATTTAGCTCTTTTGCAACTTTTCAAGCCTTGGCGTGCAGAAGAGGAACTGCTTGGGGATTTTCTCTGTTACGAAGACTCCTTCAATGCAGCCAAGGAGTCCATAGAATGTCCTGTTTTTCCCAAATATCTACAAATGTCGAATGCAGAAATTGAGCAGGAAGCAACAATTGCAGCCGAGATTGCTAGAGACAGTTCTCAGGACAGTCAGAGTTCTGTTTCATTGAGTCAGGATCCACTAGGAGAACCAGTTATCGAAAATGAAGCTGCCACTGCCATGATTGAAGTGGAAAGAGCCATGGCACAAGCTCAGAAGGATGCAGTTAACTTAGAAGAATTGGAAAGACAACTCAACGTTGAGCAGAGGAAAATATATGACGAAGTTACCAGCCAAATTGATCATGGATTAAGTCATGAGAAGGAAGAGTGCTCATGTACGTCGTTGAAGCCTGTCCGACTGTACGTGAGTGGAGAAGCAGGAACTGGAAAAAGTTTCCTCATTAAAGCAATTTCATGTTATCTGCAGAAAAGGACTGAATCATCGCTGTCTTGCGTTGTGACCGCTCCAACTGGACTGGCAGCTCATAACATTAAAGGGATTACTTTGCATCGGTTACTGATGCTGCCAGTGGAGCATGATAACAAATTACAATACCACAAGTTATCTGGAGATGCTTGTTGTGAAGTATCTAGAGTCCTGAAGAAGATGAAACTTCTTATCATTGACGAAGTAAGCATGGTTTCAAATGTCATGCTTGCTTTTGTGCATTTGAGAATGCAGGAAGTTCATAAAACAGAGTATGATGTGTTATTCGGTGGCAAACACATCATTGTTTTTGGTGATCTTCTGCAGCTGACACCAGTGAAAGGACAACCAGTGTTTAAACTGCTTACACATGAAGATACCAAGAAGTGCCTAGGGAGCATTGGCAACGTTAACATATGGTTAAACTTCAGTTATGCTGAGCTGCGTGAAAATATGCGTCAGGCGAAGGACGAAGATTACAAGAATATTCTGCAAGATGTTAGAATCGGGAAAGTGACTGAGCGTGGTAAAGAAGCTTTACATGCACGCTTACTGTCAAATTTATATCCAGAAAAAGACGTTTTGCCAGAGGATATTTTTCAGAAAATTACTGAGAAGAAATCTGGAATATGTTTGATGCCAACTCTTGCAGAATGTTCCATCTTCAACAACAAAATGTTGAATTTAGAAAAACAAGACATTGTAAAACTTGAAGCTATTGACAAAATGGAGCATATGGGAGCAACAATTATTTTGTCAGAGAATTTGAAATCTAAATTGGATTCATTAGAGAAGACTATATCTAAAACTGCGGGTTTTGAAAAGACTTTGAATGTATGCTTAAATTGCCGAATCATTTTGAGAAGGAATTTACATGTTGAAAGAGGTCTGGTAAATGGATCAATGGGTAATGTTTTTGATTTTGAGAGATACAGAAGTAGAGATGGAATTGAATTTTTAAAAATTAAATTTGATGGCATTGAGGAAGTACAGCTAATTGGTCGTTGCTCTGCTAGGTTTTTGCTTGTTAAAGACTTATATGTTCGCCGTAAGCAGTTTCCTGTTTGCTTGGCATATGCGGTGACAATCCATAAATCGCAAGGTTTAAGTGTAGACACTGCTTTGATGAATATTGGCAGTTCTGTGTTCAAGGAGGGTATGGCTTATGTAGCATTGTCACGAGTCAGAACTTTATCGGGATTGTACTTGATTGACTGTGATGTCACAAACATTTGTGCGGATCTAGATTGTGTTAAGGAATACAATAGGTTAAGAAGAGAGTATGCGCCACATTTGCCTCAATATCCTTTGTTTGAGAAATGTGTGGTAGGCTGGAAACGAAGAAATATCAGTAATAGTAGGGAGGTTGATGCAAAAAGACCAAAAGTCGATGAACCCAAAAGTGGAAGCAGCAATAAAATGAATTCTGTTGAAAATGTTGTTGGTTTTAAATTTGAAAATAGTTCTGGTGTCAACTGCTATGCTAATGTAGTTGTTAATGTTCTCTTTTCACTAGAGACTTTCAAAGAACAGATTGTGATCAATTCGGAACAAAGTTTATGCTGTTTGTTGAATTCTGTGTTAGAGAAATGTAGTGCTGATAAAACGAGAGTAGAAAGTGTGTCTGAAATTCGTTTTCTGTTAGACGAATGTTCAGGTCAAACAGAATTCTCTGAAAATATTCAGCAGGATTGTCAGGAGTTTTTAATGTATATGCTTGATGTATTGCAAGATGAAGGTGTAGATGTAGATTATCTATTTGGCCTTTCTTATCAATGGCAACATGACTGCGAGAACTGTAGGCTATCAAGTACTAATAGTGTAGACTCAGAAAGATTTATATATTTAACTTTGCCTGACAGTAAATCAGTATCCTTCAATAAGCTAGTAAAGGCAGCCGATCAAAATATGGAGTGCAGCCAATGTAAGTCTGGAATGCTGTCCACGTTAATTTTACGAAGTTATGGCCAGTATGTCATTTTAATGTTCCAACGATGTAGTTCTGATGGAACTAAATTGACAACTTTAATTAATAATTTTGTGGCTTCGCAGTTGTCAATATCAGGAAGGACTTTTAAAACTACTGCAATTATATATCATAATGGTCCTTCAACTAATTCAGGACATTATACAGCATATTTGAAATCTGGAAATGGCTGGTCATTCTGCAATGATTCTGTTTTAACTTTCCAAAAAAGATTGCCTTTCCACCTTCAAAATTCTTACCTGGTGTTCTTACAACCAAAATTTTAGGAAAAAAAGCTTGGGATTTGTTCAGAGGAATTTCAAGATGTTCTAATGGCTCCTACTCTATATGGCCTTGTGGATAATAGTAGTACAGAGCGAAAACTATTTGTTTTTATAAGCAAAGTCAAGTAGCAGATAAAAATAAGGAGTAGAGGAAATGTAAGTCTGCAATGCTGTCCACATTATTTATGGAAACTTATGGATGAAATGTCATTTTACAATTTCAACTACATAAACTGGAAGAAAATAAGTTGTCCAGTCTAATTAAAAATGTTTTGGCTACATAGTCATCGATTTCAGGAAGAACATTTGCAACTGCAGCTATTATATAATATACTGGTCCTTTGACAACATCTGGATATTACACAGCTTATTTAAAATGTATAAAATGGCTAGTCTTTCAGCAAACATTACTAATTGACTATGAAGCAATGTTGCCTTTTGACTTGTTTTTTGAAGTCAGAATTTAGGGTAGGTAATTGGACTATAATGATTCTAGGTGTTGCTGTAATTTAGTGTGCTGTTTCAAATTGCTTTGTATGTCTCAGTTTTCTTAAAACAATTGAGTTTATCTTTCAGAAAGTGGCGGGCAGAAAATAGTAACAGCACAACAGAGTATAAGCTGTTCATAGGATATCCTTTGACGTCATAGAAAGTAAGTTACTTTGGAGGAGTTCTTATTTCTGCTTAGTTATATTATTTGGGTTTTTTAAACACAATCATTTTGATTGTGTTTTTTTCCCCCGCTGTTATATGATGAATACCTTTAACTCACTGTTTTCAGTGAAATTTGATATTTTCTGATAACAGCAAAAATAAACCATTAAATATGTTTAATTAATTTTCTACTTTGAATTGTGATTTCTAATATATATATGGATTGGTGTGGCTCACTGGTTAGAGGTGGCAGACCCGGAAGCAGAGGTCAACCCGGGACCAGGGTTCGATTCCTGACGAGGCAGGGTCTTGGGCCATGGTCAGCGGTCTCGATAATTCTCGCCTCGGTGCCTACTCCAACCATTGGTCCCACTCAGCAACTCTGGGCAATAGCTTGCTTAATCTCTACTAACGGCCTCATCAACGCCGGGGATGCCTGGCTTCACTTTGGGGATGCCCAGGAGGGATCATCTCTCAGGGAAAGCCAGGATGGGTTCCCCAGCGGTATACAGCGCTGGGACGCCTCTTTGCTGGGGCAGCTGTGCGCTTTACAAGTATACCACATTTAAGATTTAACATTCATTTTCTCTCATGCTCACACTTTTTTTACCACCTTCTATTAATTTAAATTTTTTTGTTCTTTCTTACACAGATTAAAATTATAAAAAAGATAATTTAGTACGGTAATGACAATTAAAAGGTAAGTGTTTAGTACTCTTTACGTTACATGTCTATCAGATTTAACTTTTATTAGTTCCACTGCTTCTTTTCTTTAACCCTTAGTTTCCTGTCTTTGCTACTTCCTTCATTTCTTTTTCTTTTACTTACTTATACTACTCTTTTCACTTCTTCTATCAGTCCCTCTTTCAACAGTAACTGTGTGTTACTCCCTCTATTTGTCTTTCTTTTCACATTACTCTCTGTTTATTTCTTCGTCTTTTTTTAAAAAATATTTTTTTAGTTCGCTCCCGGTTCGCGTACCCGAACGCTAACCGGGAAGCGAATCAAAAGAAATAGAGGATGCTAGAGTGCTAAACATTCTAGCAATTTTTTTAAAAAGGGAAGGTAGTTCTGAAAATAACTTTTTTTTATTCTTTTTGATGTTTTATATTTTTTTTGTGTTTTTTTGGAGGAAGGGGAAACAAAAATGATTCACTTCAAAGGGCTCAACAGGAGCAACAACAAAAAAAAATTACTTTCTTGGACGGTTTGGACATTGATGATTTTCAAATGATGTATTTATTAAAGTAATACTCATCTCTCCACATGAAATTAATTTTCCACATGCTAGACATGTAAATCTCATCTGCCCAAAGTTCTTTTGGAGATTTGGGACCGTTTCTCTTGCCTTTGACTCACTTATTGCTAAGTCATTGGTGGATATTTTAGCCGGTCGGGGGTTATCCATCAGATCTCGAAGTTATGCTTTAGAATAATTAAGAGGGTGCCACCTCTCCATGTGCCGATGCATGGTATGCATATATTTTTTTTCGGTCCCTCTCGAGAGTTTTTTTTGCAGATGAGGCAGGTAACGTATCTGGCATTAACTTTCTTTTCATGAGAAGGATGAGAAAAAAATTGCCAGATAAAATTCACTTTGATATGGGACGTTCTTGGCATTTCTTTCAGAAAGCCACTTGTCCCTTGCTCCTGTTCCTCGTCTTCCTTTTCTTCTTCCTGGTCGAAGATGACCTGGCTAGTCGGTCCTGTCTTCTTTGGTGGTGGTGGAGGTGGTGGAGATCCACCAGCTGCAGCTAATACAAATGCCATGTCTTAGCAAACAAAAACAGGTCTTTCTCTCATAAAAATGAAAGTCGGAGTGAGGAAAAAAGGTGGGACTTTCATCATTTGAGAAAAGAAAATGTTCTAAACCAATGAAAAGTGTTTATTTTATGTCATATGCTCAAGCGTTCCATCATTAGGAAACTAAAAGTAAAATGAACGAATGAAAAGTTTTATAAACAAGTCACATGACCTGTTATGCTTACGTTACGCGCTGCGCGCCGCGCCCCGGATCGATTCCGAGCCTTTACGTTTCGCGCCTTGGTTCGCATTCCAGAACGCTTCCGGGTGCGCTAATGCAGAACGTCTTAAGGGACATTACGTAGTAACGCGATATGTTGCGTTTACGGGACGTATCGCGATGTGCCTTTCTAACGCGGTATTTGCACTAACGGAACGTTTATCGTTTCGCGGATCGGCAGCGAAACAAGAAAAAATAATTTAAACTATAATATAAATTGAATTTAAAAAATATAATACAAATATATATAAAATATATTTATGAATTAGAATAAGAACATATGTTACAGCTATAGATATTTGCTATTAAAAAACCATTGAAATTCACTGAAAAAACCATAGGTTATAGACCATATATAGTTAGGAATTAGCATTTACAAAACCTTGAAAATTCACTGAAAAAACCATAGGTTATAGACCATATATAGTTAGGGATTAGCATTTACAAAACCTTATTTTACTCGCATAAAACCATTGAAATTCGCATATATAGTTAGGTGCGCTAACTATATATCGCGCACCCGCAAACCACTGCTGATGATGTCACATATTACATCATTCATGACATGGTCAGTGACATCACTGATGACATCACTGATGACAACATCCAGTGTCTGTATGTTTCTGTAAAGTTAAAATATGTCTTACATATTAAAGAATGAGTGGATGTATAAGTGTCTGGATGAAGGATTTAGTAGGTGCAAGACTGACTGTTTGAGTGAGTGATTAAATGTGTCTCACTGAGAGCATGAGTTGGTGACTAAACTGTCTTAATTTGTGCATCATTATGTCTGTTGTTCTGTAAACTGCTGCATGTGTTGATCAGTAGCTATATGAGTAACTATATGAGTTATTGATTGGTTGCCCAAGTATTTGTATGGGAGACTGAGTGTGTGTGTGGGTGGCTGGGAGGTCTGTGACTCTGTGCATAGATGTATGAGCAGTTGATTCACTAGATGTATGGGTTCAAAAGTGCATGTGGAAACAGCTGTATGGGCGGTTTACTGTGTGCATGAGTGTATTGGTGAGTGAATGGATATCTCAGTGCTACCATGTCAAAGTAAGTACATATGTAAAACACAGTACATGTGAGAGTTGACATATATAAATAACTGTGCATAAGAGCCAGTGAATGTGTGAGTGGCTGTGTGGATCATTGTGAACTTGTATCAGGGATTGTATAAGAGAGTAAATATGTGTTAGTATATGTTTGAATAAGTAAGGTGTGTATAACTGTATAGTTGAGTAAATAGAGGTGTGATTGGTTCTTTGCATGACTGACTAGGTGTGTGAGTAACTCCATGGATAAGTGACAGTCTGTAAGTGTCTGTTTACACTGATTGTATCTAAGGTTATATTAGAGTCGGAAGAGGTTCATCGTATTATCACATGAATGATATCATCAGTGATGTGATCAGTAATGTCAAATGAGATGTCATCAGTGATGTTGTCAGTGATGTCACTGACCATGTCATGAATGATGTAATATGTGACATCATCTGCAGTGGATTGCGGGTGCGCGATATATAGTTAGCGCAACTAACTATATATGCGAATTTCAATGGTTTTATGCGAGTAAAATAAGGTTTTGTAAATGCTAATCCCTAACTATATATGGTCTATAACCTATGGTTTTTTCAGTGAATTTTCAAGGTTTTGTAAATGCTAATTCCTAACTATATATGGTCTATAACCTATGGTTTTTTCAGTGAATATATATATATATATATATACACATATATATTCACTGAAAAAAACATAGGTTTCACACCAGTTATAGTTAGGAATTAGCATTTAACCCCTTCGCTGCTCATGACGAGCTCAGCTCGTCATGCAGTACATTAGTCGTGTGCTTATGACGAGCTGAACTCGTCATGAACAATGGGGATCATGCAAGTCCAGCACAGGAGAAACATCTCCCTAGCAGCCAAGGTGTTAAAAAGCCTATTAAATTCACTGAACAAACCATAGGTTTCACACCAGTTATAGTTAGCTGGAAATCTTAGTTACATAAAACCATTGAAATTCCCAAGTTATAGTTATTTGGACTCACTATAACTTGCGCGCCTGCAATGCACTGCTGATGACGTCACATATTAGATCACTCATGACATCACTGATGACACCATCCAGTGAATGTGTGTCTTTCTGAAAAATAAATATGTTTTATATTTGTATTTGTAAAGGTCGATGGAAGAATACATGTTTAAATAAGTGTGTAAATGGATGTTTTTGTAATAAAATATTGATTGGTTAACTGGCTTATAAAGTGTGTCTTAGTGAATACATATATTAGCGAGTAATTTTTAAATATTTAAATATATGTATCAGTGTTTCACTTTGTGTATAAGTGGCTGCATGGGTTGGTGACTGACTCACTGTTTGTATGTGTTTTGAAGACAGCATATATGCAGGACTGTATGGGTGGATGAGTGTGTATATGTGTGTGTTAGTGAGTGAATGCCTGCCTCACTAGTGTCTTTATGAGTAAGTACATATGTTTTAATCTAGTATATGTGAGTATTGATGTATATAAGTGAGTATATATGCGAGTGAGAGATTGAAAGAGTTCCTGTTTAAATAAGTATGTGTTTCTATAAGTGATTGTTTAAGAGAGTAAGTATGTGTAAGTTTCCTTAGAAGTAATGTGCTAGTGTGTGTATAGCTGTATATGCAAATAAATCGATGTTCAATAGTTTATTTGCATGTGTGAGTATGTGTGTGAGTAACTTTTGGATGACTATCGGTGTGTAACAGGATGTATATGTGTATCACTACATATGATGAGTGAGTATATGTATGAGTGACTATATAGAACTGTTGGTGAATGAGTGGATGTGTATATAGATGGTGGAATTACTGAATTGGTGGTTGTAACTGGTATGGGTATCTCCATTTTTTTGAAAATGTTAGTTTCTATTTTTGAATATGTGTTTCAAGGGTTACATTACACTGAAAGGAGGTCTGTCAGTCTGTCACAAGGATGGTGTCATCAGTGATGTCATGAGTGATGTCACTGACCATGTCATGAGTGATGTAATATGTGACGTCATCAGCAGTGCATTGCAGGCGCGCAAGTTATAGGTAGTCCATCTAACTATAACGTGGGAATTTCAATGGTTTTATGTCACTAAAATTTCCAGCTAACTATAACTGGTGTGAAACCTATGGTTTTTTCAGTGAATTTAATAGGTTTTTTAAATGCTAATTCCTAACTATAACTGGTGTGAAACCTATGGTTTTTTCAGTGAATTTCATAGGTTTTTTAAATGCTAATTCCTAACTATAACTGGTGTGAAACCTTTGGTTGTTTCAGTGAATATTAAAGGTTTTTTAATAGCAAATTTCTATAGCTATGAAATGTAATATTTTTTATAATGAATCCGATATTGTATATTTATGTAATACTATTTTTTTATGTATATTGTTCATATTTATTAATATTTTTTGCCCTGGAGCGCTCCCGGTGCGCGTCCCGGTGAGCGCACCGGTAAGCGCAGTCTTGCGGCGCGCCCCAGGGTGCGTACCTGTGAGTGTCCCGTTAGCGCTTTTGCCGTGAACGAAAACATCATCGTGACGTATCCCGTAGCCGCGTCCGCGTGATACGCACGGCGTAAACGCACCCGGAAGCACTCGAGCACATACGATCGTGCAACGTAAGCATCCGACGCGCTTAGTCGACGCGCCCCTGGGCGTGCCCCGGGGCGCGCCCGGGGACGCATAGCGTGAGCGCGTCGGGTCATGTGACCTAAAAACAACACTTTTTATTGGTTCAGGACAGTTTTGGTTTCCAAATGATGAAAGCCCTGGTCATGTGACCTGAAAATAACACTTTTCATTGGTTCAGGACAGTTTTGTTTTCCTAATGATGAAAGCCCCCACCTTTTAATCATTCTCACTTTGTTGAAAGACCTCTCTGTAACTTTTTGGACTGAAAAATGCCTTCAGTAGTAGCAGCAGTAGGAGCATCTCAGCCACCACCACCACCACCAAGAGGACCACCACAACACCACAGTGGTGGTGATGAAGAAGAGGAGGAGGAGGAGGAGGAGGGGAGGAGGACATTCCTGCCAGAAGATAATACCCCATATAGGCCAAAGCAGCACATTATATGGGAGTTTTTTTCTATCCCAAAGGACCAAAAAAAAAGTGAATGCGCCAAGGGTTACTTGCCTAATCTGTGGCACTGATTTTTCAAGGGGGAACCCTAACAAGAAAAACTCATTTGGCAATAACACCATGGTTCGCCACATGCAGCGCAGGCATCCTAACAACTATGCTGCGGCAGAGGTCCGAGAACTGGCCAGAAACCCTCCCCAATCTTCACCCAGCACCTCCAAAAGAAAGCAACCCGCTCCATCGGGACCAGAGACAAGGGAGATGGTCCCAAACATACAACCTCAGTTTGGGCAATAGAAGATCACTTGTATATTGTGTGGTAAAACAATCACCTATGGTGAGCAAAGCATAAAGCTCATCAACCGTGCTGGTGACAACCACAATTGCCCCCCAAAAAAATGTTCCTGATTTTTTTTTGCTCCAGTTGAGCCGTTTACAATTCCCTGTTTTTTGTTTCCCCCCATAAAAATAACAAAAAAATATAAAATTGTTCATAAAAGCCAATAAAAGTACAAAATGTTCAAAATAACATAAAAAAAATATAAAACAACAAAAAGAAGAAAAAAACAGTTCTTTTTAGAACTACCTCCAATTTATAAAAAAAGGCTACATTTTTAAAAAACTCTGTCATTCTTTTTTCCCCATGGTACGCTCCCCGGTACGCTCCGCGGTGCGTGTACCGTATGGGCCTGGGATGCCCACCACCCCTTACACCACCAATCCCAATGGGAGGAGACAGACACAGTTGGAACTTTTGGAAGGCGGGGGGCCTCACGACCCCCCCGGCCGTATTTATTAAAATATGAAACAAAATTTAAAACTTTAAATTAAAACGTTTCATGTATCCTGTACAAATTCAACTTCCATTACATTTGATGAAGACAGGTATTCAGGCTAACCTTAACAAATCTCTAATACAAAGATTTCCTAGCCGAGTCTTACATCATGACAAATGCATTGTATACGAATTTGTAGATCCTAACATTAAGGGCCAACGGCAAGGTCTTAACCGGTGTCGGATCCCTATCACCAAATTCCCGCCCTCACATATGAGTGGTGCATGCGCAGAGGACTTTACCCTCGTAGCCAACTGTAACTTCCCTTGTCGTGGGGACCCCCTTTCACTCGACGCCATCTTAAGGTCGTCCGAGTTCCCGTGTGGGGTATCCGTAAGAAGGACAGCGTTGACTCCCCCACTTTCCCCGTACTCTCTTCCGCCGGAGCGGATATCCGGCCCCCGGGAAATTCTGGGGAGGGGCATATAGCAGTCTCCCCCTGGGAGGGGCCTATGGCCGTCTCCCCCTGGGCGACCCATCCATAGTGGGTGCCACCCCCCATGGGAGGGGCCAATGGCCGCCTCCCCCGGGCGCTCCCATCCATAATGGGTGGCGCCCCCCCTAGGGACCTTGAAATCACTGCTCACCGATCATGACCTTACCGACCAACCGAAGACTAAATAAATATGACAGTTAGTTACCTACTAGGGAGAAAAAACCTATGCTTACTCTTGTAGTACAGCTCGATATATCAACCGATTTTAACATTGCTACAAAGGAAAAAAGGTTCTATAGCATCGAACGTTCTTTATTGCATATATTCCTTAACATTTCTACAAAGGAAAAAAGGCCTATAAGCAAATATCCAGTAACATACATACTCTTGTCATTGACTTAAGATGAAAGCAACGATTCCCACAAGACATGTTTTATTACAATCCAATTGCAACATAGAACTTTATTCATCCCCAAATTCTTGCAACAGGCGCTGGTGAGTGGGTCAAAAACTGCAGCTTGTTCCCTTGAGGGCTCACGAGCGACGAGTGGTGCAGCCTTCAGAGCGCAGGAACAAGAGGACGCTTCCCTGGATTCCCGCGCCTTTTATCCAGCAGCGGGAAGGCGGGGTCGCGACCCCATCTCGCCCATCGGTGCTTGGACTTCCGGGCGGGTGTTTAGGACAGCCTTCTTTAGGCAGCGGGGGCGCGCTCCGACCACGCCGCTATGGGCATACCTGCCGGGACACGTCCTCCGCCCGCAACGGCTTCCCGGGGATCGGGGCACCCATCCATACGTTCGGAGTGGTCTCCCCTTTCCATATGGGCCGGGATGCCCGCCAGCCCTTTCACCACCAATCACAATGGGAGGAGACAGACACAGTTGGAACTTTTGGAAGGTGGGGGGGCCTCACGACCCCCCCGGCCGTATTTATTAAAATATGAAACAAAATTTAAAACTTTAAATTAAAACGTTTCATGTATCCTGTACAAATGTAACTTCTATTACATGGCCCCCACATCAAACCTAGGGGTCAGGGGGGGTCTAGTCTGCCCCCTTTTGGTCATTTCCCCCTTTGTTTTTGCCACCTCTTGTGTCTCGATCCTACCGAGACACAAGATGGCGGCCGCTCCGGACTGTTTGGAATGTTGACAGACAGCCGAGAGCCAATCAGCTTTCCGCGTGCGAACTCGCGTAGCGCGCTGGTTCGCGCCCCGGTGCGTGTAACGGGGCGCGCTTATAGATATATATATTTTGTTTTGAACCTAAATTACTCAAAATCCACTGGAGCACATATCTTGAGACATAGCAAAGGCACATCGGGCTACCAGTCCCTACAATTTTGCCAAGTTTGGTGGAAATCCATTCAGCCGTTCGGGCCAAAAGTGAGTTCGACCGCCCTATGGAAATTAACATGGGGAAAACACGTTTTGGGACCCCCTCTTTTATCTCGGCTCCCGCTTGACGAATCCCCCCCAAACCTTCAGGGAAGGAGCGGAGCGCCGCGAGGCAAATTTGAGGAAAATTTCAGGCAGATTCCTCAACCGGCGCCAAAGAAATTCCCAATAAAATGTTGCGACCGCCAGTAGGTAATATATATATATATATATATATATATATATATATATATGTATGAGGTACGTGGCGCTCCCGTAGATGTACCAACACAGCAAAATCAGCCGATCAGCAATGCAGGAACCAGCAAGACCCATAAGTTGGTGCAAAATATTTTTTATTTAATTTTTAGCCCAGCACCAGTCCGCCATTACGCGTTTCGGCTAGAGATAGCCTTGATCACATGACAACGTCACGAGGGCTGATCACCCATTTAAAGTGCAACAGTGCCATCACGTGTAATAGAAACAGACAAAATACTTTCAATGTTTCTAACTTTGCAGGTATTACATTGCGGCATGAATGCCCGTATTGCACAAACTGTCATACAATAATCATAAATCATGGTTAATACCATACATTATGAAAACGAAAAAATTGTATCACTCAGGAAGATTTCATGATAATACATGGAAAATTACATGGCAACGGCTACAAAAAACTTTTAAAATTGTTATAAAAGTTAAAAGCCAAATAAATAGTTATATAAATCTTAAAATATAACCATTAAAAGTGTGGTATTTTTTACAAAATTAATTGAATTATGTTGTTCTGTTAGCAAGGAATCAACACAATATGCAATGAAGCCCAAGTGGGCGAGTGCCATAACCTGAGATGTAAACAACGTATTGTGCAAATATGCTTTTAGTGCAAAATTGACGGATGGCAATAAAGTGCTACCTAGTAAGTGAAGTTTAATAAATCCAAATTTGAAAATTTATAATGGTCATGGAGGGTAAAAGGATCAAGTTGTTTATACAGATTTTAAGATCCACAGTTCAACATACAGGAGTGCAACTCTAAAAGAACATGTCGGGTCATAGGGTCATGAGGGGCTGGCAAAACAAAATTTACTGTGATATTCAGAGATAGGTGTGGCAGTCCTCCCCGATATTGAGACCTTGCGGTGCTTTGGTATCTAAGAGTATTATATAGCGGGTCTCGAGTGTCTGTAACAGAGACTCTCTATCACCGCCTCTCCTTTGGGGAGGAACACAATCTATCGCAAAATATCTTAGCAGGGACGCATCCTTTCCATGTTCGCTCTCGAAGTGCCTGGCTACTGGATATGCTGCATCTGCATGGGTGATAGCTCGCAGATGCTGTAATATTCGCCTATGCACTTGAGGACGGGTGCTGCCTACATATCTCAGGCCGCACGGGCACTCCAAGACGTAAACTACAAACTCTGATTTGCAGTTTAGCTTTTGTTTGATTTTGATTGGAAAGGGCGAAAGAGGAGTAGTAACCTCCGTTTATATATATATATATATATATATATATATATATCCAAGAACTGACACACTCAAGAATTTTATTCAGACAAGTAGTCTTTTAAACATTGGCCAATGCATAGAAACACAGGACTATATATGGTAGCATAACCAGTGAGAGTAATGGATACACTGACACAGAGATGTAAGCGTGAACATTAATAGAGTAATGTCAGCTTTATTATAATAAGACGGTACAAAAGGAGGTGGTGAAGACATGGTTTGGCAGTTCGGGCTGGACTGTTCCCATGAGGCACAGAGTCAGACTGATTTGCATATGACCATGTCTGAACTGGGGTGGCAGTGTGAGCTAAAGAATGGTGATGGATTAAACCCAGATCAATTGAATGGGGGTGAGTGTTTGATTTGCTCAAACGCTCTGTCCATCATCCCCTTTTGTATCACTTTGTTCGCCCTAAGTTGGCAGGGTATGCTCGGACGTGAGTCCCTTGCTCACTTTGCCACTGGATTCAAGATAGCCTGGCTGATGAGGATTATGAATCCGAAACCGGTCCCAGTATGCTTGATTCCGGTCCAGGGAAGACATGGCTTGGCAGTTCGGGCTGGACTGTTCCCATGAGGCACAGAGTCAGACTGATTTGCATATGACCATGTCTGAACTGGGGTGGCAGAGTGAGCTAAAGAATGGTGATGGATTTAGCCCAGATCAGCTAACTGGGGCTGAGTGTTTGATTTGCTCAAACGCTACGTCCATCATCCCCTTTTGTATTGCTTTGTTCGCCCTAAGTTGGCAGGGTATGCTCAGACGTGAATCCCTTGCTCACTTTGCCACTGGATTCAAGATAACCTGGCTGATGAGGATTATGAATCCGAAACCCGTCCCAGGATGCTTGATTCCGGTCCAGGGAAGACATGGCTTGGTAGTTCGGGCTGGACTGTTCCCATGAGGCACAGAGTCAGACTGATTTGCATATGGCCATGTCTGAACTGGGGTGGCAGAGTGAGCTAAAGAATGGTGATGGATTAAACCCAGATCAGTTGACTGGGGGTGAGTGTTTGATGTGCTCAAACGCTCCGTCCATCATCCCCTTTTGTATCACTTTATTATAATAAGACAACTGCTTTTTAGGTCGAGCCTGGCGTATGCAGCGCGAAGTGCTGTCGCCAGCGAGGCTTATTCTTGTGTACTCTCCTCGGAAGTGAGACAGGAGATGGGTACACGCAGAGCTTTTGGCGATTTCAGCAGGTGGACGCGCACGTACATCCACGTGCCGTGCACATCTACAGAGCCGCTTCTGAGGTAAGTCAGCCTCCTGCAATCCTGCAATAGCACGTGCACACACACACACACAGCAGCCGACCCCAGCCAGTGCACGCCTACTCACAAACACACGCACTGTAGTGTAGTTCCTAGTTTCCCACTAGGCCCTGCGCATTGGAATAACATAAACAGTAGTATCGACGTGGAACTGCTTATATTCCAGGCCTCCACTGACTATGCTAAACTTAATTGGGTTGTGTTACCAACTAGCTCAGAGGTCACTGGAAACTTTCTTCTCTGCATAGGAAGTGATCAGCTTCCTTGGCACAGACAAGAAGGGATTCAGCTTTCCAACAACCGTGCAACATGACAACTTTGCTCCTCAGATCAAGAGTCGATCTCTAGGGTCGTGTGAAACAATAGACACAGATTTCACTCAGTCAGTCTAGTGCAGTTTACTTTCACAGTATGTAGAGAATAGAGAGACGGGCGTGTATCAATAAAGGGTTAACATTTATTGAACAGTCTTTCTTCTCATACAAGAGAAATGTATTGCCACAATTGCAATAACTGTTATTATAAAAAGTACGTACAGTAAGATAAGAACAGCAAAATAGAACTGTAAAAGCATTGATATGGTTTCTTAGCCATACAATGGTTTAAAAGTAATAAAACATATATACAGTCATATATACATTAGGCTAACATACTCAACTGGTGCTTCTAACTAAGCCTACCCCAGTGTGCCTGACCTAAGCCTAACACGTGAGAAGGGGGAGTAAGTAAGTAGCTTAAGTTAAGTTGGTTTTGCCAAGGTTTGTTTCAAGAATTCTCATCTAAGGGTTTAGTCAACACCATACCTCTGAATAGAATGATGGAGGATTGGTATCTCCTTCAGGGGTCTCTCTCGATATCCCAGTCACCTGCGAGGGTAAACTGGAAGCGCCGGGACTGGATTTCTCTGCACGAGAAAGGCAGCGGCTTCTCTCAGCGCGTCGAGGAAGGAGGGGTGACAGCGTCTGCGGGCAGCTGGGCTGGATGTCTTCGCAGAGGACGGCTGCACGGCTCCTCAAGCGTACTGCACCATAGGTCGCGCTGTAGCGGCGATAATGGTAATCAGTAGCTTCACCACCACAGGATAGCAGGCTGCAGCGACAGAGTGCTAGTTTTTACCAACACGGGGTCATGCAGGCAGCTGGCATCAGCAACATGTTCGCTCATTGCTTAAGGCAACGTTGGTAATATTTATACCTGACAGGTGCCGGGTTTGACGCAAGTTTGCTGGACATAAGACGTCAATTAAAGATGTCACTAGGAAGTGGCAGCTATCAGTTGCTCATTAGAGTTCCATTACTAATCAAAACATAGCAAGCGGGGATTTCCAGGTTTGCTAAGTTTTTATCTTGTTGAAGAACTCGGAGTGTTATCTAGGAATATCAGATAGTGACTGCTGCTCTGTCATTGCACTAATTGGTCGCAAAGGAAGTAGCAGAGAGTCATGCTGGAATGTGGCTCTGTGGCTCTGCTCGTGTGAGGCCAGAGATGACTTTACAGAAAATCGCACTTGAACGGTTATGCCAATATAGGGAATAAATGGATTTATAGCCGAATAGGGGCATAAGGTCACAGTATCGATCAGGAACCTAGATAAGCACATGACACCCACTCCACGAATTCATGTCCATCAAAATTACTAAAACTAAGCAATTTAGATGTATGTGTAACATAGCCCACCCCAAAATACATAAATGCATTCGAAATAGGCGTACTTGTAATACATGGAATTTAGGTACTGTACGTTTTTTAAAGCATAGTAATCATTCAAAAGGTATTGCATATGAAGTCAATGAACGATTATGCAAAAGAATTACACATGAAGTACCTCTGACAGAAGAAATGCGAGATAAATCATCACATAAAAATGCATTGTAATAATATGTGTGCTAGAGGCTGGTGTTATGTTAATATGTCTCTAGATGTGTTTTTTAGAAATAGAAGTGTGAAGCTTCTGTTCTCTAAGAATAGTTTTTACGTTAAGCAAAGAATTGTTCGTGCCAAAAAGAGAGGGTCAATTTTTAAAAAAATTGTCCAATTCAAAGAAAAATCAGTTTACCAAAGCTCCTGGCAGTTTTATGTTGATCAAAACTGAAGGCCGAATACAGAGTTCATGGGAACGCTGTGTGTCGGAAAGCTTCTCAAAAGTTATTGTTTCTCTGTGGGTGAGAACATCGTATCAGACAGGCTCGCAAAGAATTGGTCTACAAAATCAGGTGATAGTTCAACCAAATTAGATAGCGCTGAAACTTGGCAGGTGTGAGAATGATTGCTGTCATCGAAGGCAGGATCAGCAATGCTCACAGAACGTTGTACCTGGATGATGTTGCTTTTGTCACTCGCTCCACTGTTACCACTTGGCTGTAGTACAGGAGTCTCCACGAATGCCGTCATCAGGATTGGTAGCCGCTGGGGACAACACAATGCGTGAGCCGTTATTGGACTGAGCAAAGTATCGACGTCCATTGGTACTGCTGATGGAAGTGAAAGACAGATGTCCAACACGCATTCATCGCCGCAAAGCATACACCGTAGCACAGGTAAAATGCAATTTTGCCATATCGGTCTGAATGAAAGGAACCAGGTCATATTTAGATCTCTCAGCCTGGCCAATCCGAGGACGTTAGTTATCCTGTCCCTGTAGCGCATTGCTAGGATTGTTTCTTCCATTCCCATGGGAGCTATGTCTGAGCCGAGGCTTGCCATAACGTAGCAGAAGGGTCAAAAATAGAATCCCTGCGATGAGTCCAAAAAATAGTGGAATACCACCAAAGATGGAGTGCACAAAATTAGGAAAGATTCCCAAAATTGCCTGGAAGGGTGTTAGCAGTCCCGTAAAGACTGTCTTAAATATGCCTGGGATGCTTGTAGCACTAGACATGTTAAGGAGTTCGTCGAGCATTTGTACGAAATGCACGGGGCAATTTGTTGATAAAAGGTCATGGACCTCAGTAGCCGTCCTTGCGACTAGAAGATCATACGTCTCTTTAGATGACGTTATAGGCACTGTTGTCTGTAAAAGCACAGATTTCATTTTGCTTAATGTATCAATTCGTATAGAATAGAGATTCAGACGAGGCCAGAGGGGAGTCACTGTGTCTGGAGGCCCGCTCGGGAACAATGCTTGCATACAACATTTGACCATGGACGTTACTTCTACTAGATAACTTAGTCCGGGCGCGAGGCCACAGCACCTGTGATCCGTTCTTAGAATGTAACTCCCGTTTGCGAGTTGCATAAAGAAGGGCTCTATCTGAGTTGCAGGTGTGACTAGCTGGTGGCATGAAAGGTTGTTTGAATTGCCATCACATGCTCCGTGTAAATTAATACCCTGACACAAAAGTATACCGCTTAGTGAGTGTTTACAGTTGTCACCACTAAGAAATACATTTTTGTCGCTGTCACTATAGCAAGAATGAGTGTATGGTAATTTCCATTCGGATTTAACATATCCCTTACCCAATTGTTCATACTGGCCAGCAGGTATGTATTCAAGGCATTTATGAAATCGGAAAGTTGTTATCGGAATTGTGATAATTCCGTGTATTATCCATTCAATGACAGGGCTCTCTGACATTGTCAATGATAATCTCTCGAGTTTCTCGATGCTCAAAATTGTATAGTCTGCTCCTTTCTGTGCCAAACTGATCTGTTTATCAGTAAGGTTAAAAATGGAAAATAATGACGTTGTGTTTATCAGACGCCAAGGCACATAGCCTGAACGAAGATTTTGCAGCGTCCAGCCTAGTTCTATAATAGAGCGTAATTGAGACTGGCCATGTTGTAACATTAGCAAATCTCTGTCTATCACATCAAAGGCAGAGGATACAATATTGTCCAAAGAATATATTCTGGAAGACAGAGTCATTAACCCATTGTCTACCACAGAAAGTGATTTTTCCAAATTAATACGATCAATTTCTCGTATCTTTTCAGCAGTTTCAATTTGCTTTACTTTCCAAGCCTCGTTGTAAGCAGCATAGATGCTGGTCGCTATGAAACGCTTTTGACGCTGTTTGCGTGGTCCAAGAATGAAATCGCGCAAATCAGCACCATCTTTTAACAAAGACAAGTGTTGCTTAATTTCAGCCAGTGTGGATGAAGTTAGCCATTCTAGGCAGAGTTTACCTACACTGTATGTGGTTATAATTCCTGGATGTTGTCTCTGGGAATATCTAGGGTCTAATCTGGTCATTTTTAAACCCTGTGTTTTGTTCAGGAATCTATCTTGACAGCTGTTTGTGTCTGTAGGCCAGATTAACCACTTTTTCCAATCCGGATGTGTTCTGTTGAAATGTAAAATGTGTGACACGTCTAACTCATTATCTGCAGTTGTATTCTCAGCTATTGGCTTTGGTATAGACGGTGTTTTCATTTCTTTGTTCTTAGCTAGGCCAAAACAAGATGTTTGGTGTACAGTGTCATTTAAAAATAACATTTGTTCTGGTATCATGCAGGTTCTAAACAGTGCTTCTATGCCTTGCACCTGCCAATCTTTTGTACCCCAAATTGATTTTGTTTCAATATTATTTTTCCAATAATCAAAACCAAATGTCATCATTTTGTCATAAAATGCTTCTGAATATATCAATTTAGAATTTGTCAGCATTGTTTTCATGCCTGTTTTATCTAACAGTTTATAATAAAACGTTTCTGCATCACTGGTGTTAAACCCTGAAAAATATTTGAATTTCTCAAAAAATGCTTTAGAACTGCTTTTAGGTGGTGTAGAACAATGTTCCCATTGATTATACATAAAAACATTTCTAGGCTGTGCAGATTTATGCAAGTAATGATCCCCATAGTGGGTATAACAGAATAACTGCTCATAACTAGATGAACCTTGTAAATAATCATGATCTGTGAATCTAGCTGACATTACTAAATCAGACATCATGTCATTAATACTGTTAAAGTCCCAATCATCAGAGAATGTACTAGGTGTAACAAAGTCACTTAAGGAAACCTTTAGTTGATGAGGATACTTCAGGATTTCGACCGGACCATAGATCTCATAGTCTGTTTTCTCCCATACTACCCCACCAGGTATTGGAATTGCTGTGACATTTACTGTTGACAGTTCTCTTTTCTTCACGTGGGATGATCTGTGTGGTTTCAGGACTAGGTTGATGTTCTGACTTGCTGTGTCCATTCAATTGTAATAAACTTTCCTAAAATTAAAACTAAAATTAGGCAGAGTAGGAGTATGAATACCCATGAGATAATCCAATGCTCAATCAACGGTGAATCCAGATATAGTTCTTTGATTTGTTGAAGGAGTCCTGTTGTATTTTCTTTAGAATACTTTTTTGTTTCTGGCATCACTTCCGGGTCATTTAAATCTTCAGAGAAGTTGTCGAAGTTGATGAAATAACCAGAGGCAGTTCTGTCAATTGATGGGATTGTTCTTTCAATCTGTCTCTCGGTAGCACTTTCTGATGCCACATCATTGTAGACTGGTGTTGTTTCTTGACGAACTGTTTCAATCTGTGTTTCAAGAGGCACGAGTTCCATGGCATTATTGCATAGTCCTTCATTGTGCACTGCAGGCTGATCGAATGTGATTAGTCTTTCAGTTTGAACCTCTTGGATTGTTGCAAGTTTGGGTATTCTGTTGTTTCTTGGGAGTCCACTGGGCCTACTGTTGATTATAGGCCACATGCTTGTGGTTTTACCAGGTCGATGGACACGACTCTGTTCTCCTTTTTACCAGCAAGGGGCGGTAGCACAACTGATCTTGTTCCGGTGACTGCTAAGACAGGTACTGCTTTTCTGTAAGAAGGCCCAAATTCCTTCTTAACCGCGATCTTTTCTCTGACTAGATCCCCAATCTTTGGAATCCAGACAGGCCTTGCTGGGGCTGTTGCGGGTGGTGCCTCGTCAGTGGTATTTGGCTGTTGCTTTAACTTTATGTTGCTTAATGATTTTCTTGTTTCATTCAGTTCCTGTAAAACAGCCAAACGGTCTTTTACTTCAAACTGCTTTGTTTCTTCTTGTACCACTGACATCTGACTATCGAGGTCCTGAACGTTCATTCTAATTCCGAACAATAGTTCGTATGGGCTGAAACCTTTTAGAGAATTTCTTGGCATGTTGTTAAGACTAGTCTGGACACTTATTAAATGTTTGACCCACCCAGCGCCTGAACCTAATACCTTCGCTGTTATAGATTGCTTTATATCCCGGCTTTTTCTTTCTACCACACTTGTGCGACAGACAAGAATACCGCAACCCAATTCCCATGCTAGCCATGGCCCCCTTATAGGCTCGAGAGCTGAAAGCAGGACCCTGGTCAGAATGGAACGTGGTAATTGCGCATATGCCGATATGGACTCGCAAATCTTTTATAACCGTTCTAGCGTCAGCCGAGCGCTGGAGGCCTCATGTTTTAAGTGCTTTTCGTCTTAATGGTGTACACTGGGACGCGCTTCTCTTCTTTGATTGCGCAGATAGACCGCCTTATGCTGTCTAGAAGGGATCCTGAAACTACACTGGCCTGTTCATTACTGCGATCTCTATTGCAGTCTTCACAATTTTGAGCAAAACATTGAATATCTATACTCATTCCTGGCCACCAGTACTCTGATTGCAATTCTTTCAGAGAGGCTTTGATTGTTTGGTGTCTCAGACCCAACCCCATGTGTGCTTCCAGTAGGAGGAAGCCCCTCCTGCTCCTGTTTGGAATTACTCTATCCCCCACTCCAGGGATTCGAGCAAAAGGAACGGAGTTTGCATCGATTATGTATGCATAATTGAGTGGATAGTTTACGGGTAGTGCTGCACAGTCGCCTTTTACGGTCGTTTTTACTGCCAGCATGGTTTCCCCGTCTATATACTTATCTGTACGCTTTTTTGTGGCTACGGAAGCCGGGTTAGTTGCTTCCGCGGTGGCTGTATTAGCCAATGAATTCCCTGCAACGTGAACGCCATCACGCTGAAGACTCTGTGCGTGAATCACGTGAGTCTTTTGTAGTTCTTTACTTAAAAGAGCTACCTCGTTCCAAAGCAATTTATGCTTTATTGTGGCACCTGTGTCATCTTTGTAGTCGTTTTCGATCCAACTCTGCAGTTTATTGTTGTAAGAATTGACGCAAAAATGAGAATCGCACACTATAAGTGTGGGGAATTCGCGTTCTGCATTTTCGAGCGCCATCTTTAAAGATCTGATTTCAGTTCTCTGAACCGAACAGTTTCTTACAGATTCAGTTTTTGTTACTTTCGGTCTGAATTTACCGCACAGCCAACGACCTTTAATGATCGCACATGCTGCATTGTAGGATTTACTCTCTACATTAAAATGCTGTACAAAGCTATCTGTATAGATTATACAGGCGTATTGTGGGAGAGGCAGAATTTCGATTGGCAGAGGATATTCTTCTTCATATTCTAAATCATTTAGTTCTGTGTATTGCGGGGCGAAATAGTATTTCACGTCTTCCGCTCCAAGAGAATCTATGCACTGTATCCATTTCGGGTCCAGTGACACTGTAGGCAGGTTTACTGGGCTGAATAGCGCCTCGAAGGCGGATTCCGCTGTAAGGATATTAATCCGTTTGCCGTGTGCTAGTTCTCGTTCATTTGCTAATGCGATTTGCACTGCGTTCACAGTTTTTTCTGTGCGACTGAATGTTTTTTCTGCTTGTGTGTACAAGTGAGATTTAATTGAAATTGGTACCTTTTCTCCCTCATTAGAGGTTAGGTACGTGAATCCGCATTTTCCTGGGATGACTCGGATTACAAGATCGATCGTGTTGTCACGTGTATCTAATTTAGTTTTTGCTAACATGTCTGTTTGCAGTGATCTCAAAATTTCTGTGTGTTTTTGAGTCCAATTGATTTGTTTTAAATCAGGTTTAATTAGTTCGTAGAGAGGTTTAACCCTTTCTGCGTAATTTAGAATGTAAGTTCTTCCGAAATTCAGAAAACCTAGTATTGATTGTAAATTCTTCAGCGTTTTTAGAGCTTGGAGTACAGCGCACTTCTCTAAGAAGTTGTCCGCTAGGCTTTTTCCTTCACTTGATAATTCGTACCCTAAAAATAGTACTGTCAGATGGGCAATTCGGGACTTTTTAAAGTTGAATTTGTAACCCTCTGCTGCGAACCCAAGTATAATGGTGTTCACTCTTTTTAAGTGAGTATCCAAGTCGTCGTCTGTGAGATAAATATCATCTACGTAAGATAATGCTTCATCATCATAGATTTGTAGTAACTCTGTTACCCTAGCTGAGAATAGTCCTGGGCTGTTCTTGAACCCCTGTGGGAGTCGACAGAATTTTTTCTGTGACCCAAATGCGGAGAAAGCGGTCAAGTATCTGCTTTCTGGTGCAATGTTTTGACAAAAGAAACCATTAGAAATGTCTAATGTCGTTTTGTATTTTTTCCTAACTATGTTATTCATTAGGGCTGCACTATGCGAGTTTTGTACTGCAAAAGTTTTGCAACATGTATTAAGGTGTCTGTAGTCCAAAACTAGACGATATGAATTGTCTGGCTTGGAGACAGGAAACAAAGGATTGTTCATTTGAGAGGTGCATGTTTCAATCACTCCCTGGTACTCAAGTTGATCTAAGATCTCCCTGACCTGTTTTTTAGCTTCTTGCTTTATGGGATACTGCCGTTGGGCAGTTGGTTCACTTTTTAGTTGGATTTTGTGAGGTGTAGAATCCTCATCCCATCCTACATGATTTTTATACAATGCAGGTGCCTGGGCTACAGCCCATTTCCTTGCATATGTGTATTTTTTGTGAATCGGTATGTGATTCGAGAAGGCAGGCATAATCACTTCTTCGCCACGAGGGCACTCCCTGACAAACTCCGGGGGCCAATCTTTTTCAGCTAACAGAATATCATAGCCTTTTGAGAGCTTATCCCAAAATAGACCCTTAATTTTCCTAGTCTTATCACCCTCTATACGTAATGTTATTTCGTATATTTTATGGGGCTCGCTAAGTCTGGCGTCGGCAGTTTCAACCTGAATGTATTCATTCGTGTCCACTGTCTCCAGATGACTCATCAAGGTCTTGCGCGCTATACTGATCTCTGCTGCACTGTCCAACATTGTCAATGCCCACTCCCCGTTTTTCAACTGTGTCCTCAGTATTCTCGGCATGGTTGATTACTCTAATACTGGCTACCTTCTTTTTCTGAAATTGAGATTTCTTATTTTGAGCAGGTTCCTTGTCTTTGGACTTGGTGTGCTCTCCTGGGTCTGACCGTCCTCTTCTTTCCGAATTCTGTGGAAGAGATCGAGAGGGACGTGTATCAATACTTTGATATCTATCAGGTTTTTTTATATTATCCCTATTTCTAAGGTTATATCTTTTCTCAGAGGGCTCCCGTTGGGGAGACTGGCGTTCTCGAGTCGGAGTTCTCTCCCTCCGTCGAGGAGACCTTCCTCTGGACTGGAAAACTTTTTCCTTGGGACTGGATTGTTTATTTCCATCCCAGCTCTTTTTAGGAGTATTTGAATTATTTTTAATAAATAATTTTTCAGGATTTTCGAGCAGTTGGGGCTTAACTGGTTTCCCACCCAAGCTGTCTCTACCTAATTCTTCATAGCATTTTTCTATGATTTTTGCAAGCTCAACAGGATCTTTTATATCTGTTTCCCTCAACTTCTGGCGAATCGCCACAGATGCTGCTTCTCCCTTTACATTGGCTAATAATATAGCCGTGACCTGCTTGAAGTCTTTCAGTAATTTCATACCTAGATTTAAAGCTGGTTCTGGACCGAATTCATTTTGAATCTGTTTTAGCACGTCTGGTATTACCGCCATAGACGGAACACCGTGTGTTTTTGTGTAAATGGAAGCAAAGACTGTACCCCAAGTGTCACAGTCCTCCACGTGTGGTGCGATTCCCATGGGAAGGCAGATGGTCAAGATTCTGTGTTTCTCAATAGGGGTAGTATCAGGAAATACTGCCTCTATTTGAGTGATTTTCTGGGCTAACCAGAAAGGAATTTGTTCCCGTTTTACGGGTGTTTTACCAAGACATGACTGTATGTTCTGTGGTGTAATTTTATTTGTGTTCCCCTGATGAGGGGTCAGCTGTGGTGTATTAACAGCTGGCTGGACTGTAGCAGTCCGTATTACATATTGGACTAATTGCCTATGTATTTTTATTAATGTGTTTAGCTGTGCTAACAGCTCTTCTCTAGACATTCTTACAATGTCAGGATGTGGTGTGTAGCTGGCTAGAACCGGCCACGTGGCTCCTGGTCTACCTAGTGGACCGAGCCTGGTTATGTGATCATTGTGTTTTAGGGCGCCATTAAACCAGAGCAGGTGCTCTTGAAATTTAAGTGGAATTTCAACCTCCTCGAAGGGGGCGTACTCATCCGGAGGTTCCTCTATTTTGTAATAGTGAAACTCTTGTGTTATAGCGTTTACCGCTGGAAAGTTTATCCATGAATAGAATACCTCTGTCTGCCGATACTCGTGAGCCTCTATCACGAAAATTACTGTACCACCTTGAGGTGGCAGTCCGTGTTCTATAAGTTTTAAAGTTATAGATCTTCTTAACTGGACCGGGATGATAATAGCACCCGGGTCTGTGTATTCGGGACCTTGCTGAGTCGCATCTACTGCGGCCCCAGTGGTGCCGTTGTTTTCTACTGACATTGTATAAATGCAGTTTTTGCAGAGTAGGTCTCCAAGGAGACAAAGATTAGATGCACAATATTTTGGAACACTGTATCCTTCAACGTTGAATAAACCAGAGCTTTACATAGGAATCTCTTCCTACTAAGGTCGGGCGGATTTTAACCTTTCACCCACTCCAGACGTCTATTGGAGTATTTAAGAGAGAAAGGGGTGTGAAATATGCACGACTGAGTTACTCTACAAGTCTTACGTTAGTTTATCGCCTTACCAAACGTTAGGGCGCCATGTAGTGTAGTTCCTAGTTTCCCACTAGGCCCTGCGCATTGGAATAACATAAACAGTAGTATCGACGTGGAACTGCTTATATTCCAGGCCTCCACTGACTATGCTAAACTTAATTGGGTTGTGTTACCAACTAGCTCAGAGGTCACTGGAAACTTTCTTCTCTGCATAGGAAGTGATCAGCTTCCTTGGCACAGACAAGAAGGGATTCAGCTTTCCAACAACCGTGCAACATGACAACTTTGCTCCTCAGATCAAGAGTCGATCTCTAGGGTCGTGTGAAACAATAGACACAGATTTCACTCAGTCAGTCTAGTGCAGTTTACTTTCACAGTATGTAGAGAATAGAGAGACGGGCGTGTATCAATAAAGGGTTAACATTTATTGAACAGTCTTTCTTCTCATACAAGAGAAATGTATTGCCACAATTGCAATAACTGTTATTATAAAAAGTACGTACAGTAAGATAAGAACAGCAAAATAGAACTGTAAAAGCATTGATATGGTTTCTTAGCCATACAATGGTTTAAAAGTAATAAAACATATATACAGTCATATATACATTAGGCTAACATACTCAACTGGTGCTTCTAACTAAGCCTACCCCAGTGTGCCTGACCTAAGCCTAACACGTGAGAAGGGGGAGTAAGTAAGTAGCTTAAGTTAAGTTGGTTTTGCCAAGGTTTGTTTCAAGAATTCTCATCTAAGGGTTTAGTCAACACCATACCTCTGAATAGAATGATGGAGGATTGGTATCTCCTTCAGGGGTCTCTCTCGATATCCCAGTCACCTGCGAGGGTAAACTGGAAGCGCCGGGACTGGATTTCTCTGCACGAGAAAGGCAGCGGCTTCTCTCAGCGCGTCGAGGAAGGAGGGGTGACAGCGTCTGCGGGCAGCTGGGCTGGATGTCTTCGCAGAGGACGGCTGCACGGCTCCTCAAGCGTACTGCACCATAGGTCGCGCTGTAGCGGCGATAATGGTAATCAGTAGCTTCACCACCACAGGATAGCAGGCTGCAGCGACAGAGTGCTAGTTTTTACCAACACGGGGTCATGCAGGCAGCTGGCATCAGCAACATGTTCGCTCATTGCTTAAGGCAACGTTGGTAATATTTATACCTGACAGGTGCCGGGTTTGACGCAAGTTTGCTGGACATAAGACGTCAATTAAAGATGTCACTAGGAAGTGGCAGCTATCAGTTGCTCATTAGAGTTCCATTACTAATCAAAACATAGCAAGCGGGGATTTCCAGGTTTGCTAAGTTTTTATCTTGTTGAAGAACTCGGAGTGTTATCTAGGAATATCAGATAGTGACTGCTGCTCTGTCATTGCACTAATTGGTCGCAAAGGAAGTAGCAGAGAGTCATGCTGGAATGTGGCTCTGTGGCTCTGCTCGTGTGAGGCCAGAGATGACTTTACAGAAAATCGCACTTGAACGGTTATGCCAATATAGGGAATAAATGGATTTATAGCCGAATAGGGGCATAAGGTCACAGTATCGATCAGGAACCTAGATAAGCACATGACAGCACCAGCCCCCACAGTACAACTAAGCCCCACTCACTGGGCTCGCTGCTACAGGTTCCGCCACACTCAGGACTCCCCTGGTGTCATCTCCGCCACATCACCTGGCACACGTGGGGCTTCCCTCACTCATGGGAGCCCTGCAATTGCATCAGCGGCCTCAGCCGCCACTTATGCTCCTCCTGACGTCTGCTGCCACCGCGGGGCTCTCCCTTAGGCATGGGAGCCCCGCATCTGCCAGGCATTCTGTGGGAACGGGCTTCCCGCAGATGGCGGAAGTCCCGTCCCACAACAAGCTTGACGCTCCCGAACTTACGGTTACCTTAACTGCTCTTGTTTTGATATTTGGGGCACATCATGATACCCTGAAGAGGCTCACCTTTCTTCACATATCTCAACTAGTATACTCCATGTTGTTCCTCGTATTCAGATAACTCCCAGTAATTAAATCTCTGCCCCATTCAACTATATACTTTGGCAACTTGCCCTGAGTAGGACCTTCACTGGAGTGCCACACCCATCACGAGTACGTCATTTACTCTCCTAAATGATAATGTTGCCTCCTTCGTGCAGGTGCACTGAATAACAGGCTTGCGCTCTTGGAGCACTGCCCAAAGAATCTTTGTCTTAGTATTAGATCTTTATTTCTAAAATTGAGCCCTTCAAAACTATTGCCTTCTTCGCGCAGCTGTACCGATTTGTAGGCTCACGCTCTAGCTTAATTGTCCGAATCCACATATGCGCATGCGTAGTGGAATCTATATCCGTAAGTCTTCACCAACTATGGCGCCCTCGCCATTCAAGCAAAAACCAAGCCAGCAGACTTTGGTCAACACCACTAACGGTTACTTACAGTAGGCTTTAAGCCACTGGGGTAAGTAAGTATATAAAAGAATCCCACAACCTAGCCAGACCGTCGGGCCGCTGCTCTCATGCTTTCCACCTGTTCGTAGGGACATAGTAATTCTCATCTAAATTTTACTTCCCCCAGTTTTCATTAGTGAGCCCTGAAGACAGAGCTACAGGATTGATACGCTTGCCTCGCATATATCCTTAATAAGAAATTTCACGCAGGCAGCATCTTACTGGCCTCAAGTGAGTAGAAGATTGTTTTTAACACACTTTCATTGCACCCCTGGCATTTTTAGGAAATACTAATCTTGCTGTCATTACATTGTTTCAGCAGCCAGTTTAAATCTGGTTTTAAAATACGCTTGAATTGCTTGAGGTCGTGCTGCATCTGTTGTTAACAATACTGTTTCAAAAAATCTCGGATTACAAATGGAAAAACCTTTATGGTAGGTAACGATGTTGAACATGAATTGGAATATTACTTTCAAATGCGTGTAAAATACACTGAAAAACACCTTCAAATTCATAAAAGTAATCGCAGCACTGCGGGGCTCAAGTTTCACAAAGTGTGTTTGTATCCGACGCTAATGTCAGCCACCGGGAGATCGGTATTCCTCCCAATCAGACTACAAGTCCCACAATCCCTTTGGACGGCAGTTCTAAAAGCCGTAAACACAAGACCAGTGCCAGAATTCCGATTGTCAATGCTCCATGTATATGCTGGAATCATAAACTAAAATCTGAATGTCTTTTACATGATTGAAATGTTGGAAAATGTCTCCATGTTAATATCCTTCAGCAGCCTGACATGCATCTGTGTAATGGACACATAATCGGGCCAGAAGAGACCGATATACACAAATCAGATATGCCAAAACCAACCTCACCGCTTTTGCATCGGCATCCACAGTGCCTTCGCCCGAGGACGCCGGTATCCAGGGCAAGGCATTTCTTGCTTTGGAAACATAGAAGTAATTGCTGGCAGTGGGCGCCCACTGCGACATTTGGGACCCTTGAAGCTGTCATCTTTGTTCCTCCTTCTGACACACTTTCTGAGGGCTCCACCACATAGCACTCACATATCTATATATCAATGTGCATATCAAAGAGGTCCAATAGTACAAAAAATGTTGGCTTCACCATTGATTTATTTTTATTCTATCATTTCACATGTAGCCTTCCCTATGTCCTTATCTGATGCTGCTATGAAGGATTCCATCGAAAATCGTTTTGGGCTCTTGTTCAAAAGTTGTCCTGGTGTTCGTTTCCCCCATTTTCTTTATTTATTGATGTGACATAGTTAGATCTCACATTGTCCTTACAACTTTGAATCCAGCATTTGCAATGCTGTAGGTCTCGCATTTGCGATAGTTTGAGCTGTTTGCATTGTAAATAAAAAGTGCCTTTTATTTATGTTTTAAAAAACAAAACTTAAATAAAAGGCATTGTCATTTACAATGCCAATAGCTCAAACTTTTATAAATGTGAGACCTATTGCATTGCAAATGCTTGTTTTGTTTGTAATAAAAACATAAAATATGTAATGTGATTCTATGTAATAAAACGGTAAATGTAGTTTAAAAAATATTTTCAGTCATCAATTTCTACTTATGTACATACAGTTAAAATGCCATTAAAAGGTCAAAGAAGAAAGAAATAGAAGCCAGGATGCTATCTCCTCACAACTGAGAAACAAAAGGGGCAAAATTGGACAAAGTGGTCAAAGAGAAATGAGCTGCTGGTAAGAGAACAAAGGCATATCTTAAAATAGTTTGTGGACTTCTTAAAAGACAGCTAAAATCAAGTAAATAAAGAACAACATTTGAGATCAACTAAGAAAGGAGAAAAAGGACATGATAAGAGGGGTAAAAAACTTAAATAAACAAAAACAGGAAAGAGTTTACCCAGAAGGCAGAAGCAGTTTCAGAAAATCAGAGTTCGAATTTTCCATGGTAGAGTAGTTCATAATCTTAGAAGTACTATTAAGAAGTATAAAAGAAGAAGAGAAGCAGTCATACAAAGAATGTGTTGAGGGAATAGTTAATAAGGGCTTTGCTCTCTAGACAAAGGTATTTATTTTGTTCCTCAACAGTTTGAAGACGCTTAATAAAATAGCGTTATGTATGACGAGAAAAAGCCAAAAGACATGACTTGTCAACAGAAGTAGCTTTTGCAAAATTTTCAGTGTTGAATTGAGACATACTTCTAGTACTGAGCCTTTCTTTAATGAAGAAACTACTTCCAAGAGAACACATTAGTGCATGAAGTGGAAGAATCTGGACAATGTTATGAGATGAAGGATGGTTGTTCTATTTCAAAAGAGAGATGGTAGCTAGAAATTATGAAAAAGTGATAGCTGAAGAGATACACGGAAGGCATAGAGAAGGCCCTGTATATAGATGGAACTGCAGCAGTGTTTGCATTTTTCAGCAAGAATCTGTTGACATACTCAGAAGTTTCCTACATAACTTTCCATGCAAAAGTCTGAAACTAAAAATAGGGATTTTGCAAGGATTAGATGCCTGCAACGTCAAGAAGTATACTAATTCACAAGGACATTCACTAGTGTGTTTATCAAAGAAAGTGTACTAAACCAGTTTCCATCATTTCTGAATGTTAAATGTTCACCATTTGAAAATGCAAGCTTTAGTTGGGAGGCTTTACTCTGTCAAATCTCCTCTTTATTTAGGAGAAACGTTTAGAGCTGTTTTGCATAGTACAGTAGCAGAGGTAGGAAAAATGTATAATGATACTCAGTCAGTTTCTTTAGTCCTGAACAATAGTGTAGGGAAAACGAGGACATGGTATCTGCACCCAAAGTCACAAATTACAATGTACAGACCATTTGCAAATAGGGGAAATTCGCAAATTGTCCCACTTGCAAATGGAATTTACCACTAATCAGAACCAGGTGGTAAACAGGCCTAACCTATAAAAACTGGCCCAGAATGCATCTGAAATCTTTCCACAATGGCTGCCCTATACAAGATAGTGAGGGGGATGTGGACACTGGCTGCTCAACAGAGGAGATGGAGACAGGAGAGGATTTTCAGAGTCAAGCTGACATTGTTTGAGAAGGCAGAGAAAGAGATTTATGACCAGTACAGGCTGAGTAGCACTGTCATCATAAACCTTATAAACACTTTGAAGCCACAATTGGAAAGCAGAACCATGCACAGCAATGCAATCCCCACACATGTGCAGGTGTTGTGCTCCCTCCACCTTTTGGCCACTGGTAGCTTCCAAAATGTCATTGCTGTGGCTGGAGGTATATCGCAGAGTGTGCTTTCGTGTTTCTCACACAATTTCCTAGATGCCATGCTACACCACATCCATCAACACATCTACCTGACCAGGAATGATGAGGAACTTCAAAATACAAAATTGCAGCTTCATATAATAGTAAGGGTTCCACAGGTTATAGGGTGCATAGATGGGAACCATGTGCCCATACGCATAGAATACATATTCTGTAATAGGAAAAGCCCACATTCCCTCAGCATCCAAGTTGTCTGTGATGCAAGCAACATCATCACCGACATTGTTGCCAAATATCCTGGAAGCACCCATTTCTCATACATCTTCAGGCACAGTGGTATATACCAGAAATTAGAAAGAGGTGAATTTGACGAAGGATACCTTCTAGTTACTGAATCTTCATGCCCACAGTGAAATGCATTTGCACTTTAATGTCTGTATGCATGTGTCTCACCATCATAAATCTCCCCCCAGGTGACAGTGCCTATACCCTGCATCTATGGCTCCTCACACTGTACCTGTCTCCCAACAATGCACCTGAAAGGCGGTACAACAGGACACATTGACGTACCAGGTCAGTCATTGAGCTCACATTTGGCATCCTAAAATCGCTATTCCGGTTTCTTCACAAGAGTGGCAGAGCCTTGCAGTATTCACCTGAGACAGTCTGCAAAATTGTGACAACCTGTGGCATGCTCCACAACATTGCCTGCAGGCATAGCTTGCCCATGGAGGTGTCTGATTCAGACTTAGAAGATGAAGACCCTGGCCCACCAGCCCAACAGCCAAGTGAGGGAAGCTCAGCAGTAGAGGGGAGAAAGCACAGAGACCACATATCCAGACATTATTTTTCAATTTACATCATAAACATTGACACTCTACACACAATAAATGACACTATAAAATGTGAACCTAACCATTTGAATTTCTCTTTACTTGCATTGCATGTCAATAAACAATGCTGGACAACCTGTCCATCTCAATCCATATAGCCAAATGAAAGTATTACTGCACCACCAAAAATAAGCAAACAGTCACATTTGTGTGAAAAATCATTTCTTGCCTCTACGTCCAGCATGTGAGGATCTGGCACGTGGGATTAGTGGCTGCTGACTGCTGCCTCGCAGTTGCATAGGTGTTTCTGCAGTAGAGACACTGCTGCAGCTGAACACCTCACTGTCTACTGTCTCTGTGGCTCCTTTGTTTGGATTGCCTCCACTGCAGCTGTTATTTGTTGCAACCCTCATGCAACATCACCACTGTAGTGCCCCATTTCTATCTGCAGAGACGGGGTGCGCTTGGTGTGCTGTGTTGTTGCCTTTGCCAGCCTACTGATTGCCCTGGTCATTGAGTCCTTTGTGTGTGCCTGGCTGCGCTCCATTCTCCTCTGCTGCCCTCTCTCCTCAGCCAATTCTGTGCACAGCTGCCCAATAGCCCCTTTAAGGGCATCACACTTTCTCTCAATGCAGGACTGGTTTTCTGCCATTTGTTGTGTAATGTTTAGGAACCCCTGGCTCAGCTTCGAATTGATCAGCCTAATCTGTTTTTGTTGCAGCACTCACCTTCAACATGGCTTGCTCCAGGCCACCAAACACAGCCTGGGTGGCTGCTCCAGTATGGGCTGGAGTGTGCATCCTAGCTTGAAGCCCCCTTCCTGACTGCTGTGTCAGACACAGAACCTGGATCCTGGTGTCCAGAGTGCGCTGGAAGGGTGCTTGCTGCTGTGTGGCTGTGTTGCTGGTATGTCATGCAGTGGAGCCTGTGATGACCTGTATGCAGCACTCGCCTGGACATATGAAGTACTTGGCTTAATTGCTGTTCCCTCATTCTGCCCTTCCTCCATCTGGACCTGCTCCTGCTGTGCGTCACTATCATCTGCCTTTGCCTCTTCTCCCAGAGGTGTATCTATGTTACAAAACAGGAAATAAGGAAACAAAATATGAGTCACTGTCTCAGTGGTGGCACTATGCTCTTCAGTCCCTAACTGCACCGTTTAAGTCATGTACTGCATTACCCATAATGCACCAACTGTGACTTTTGGATCATGTAGATGGAGCATGTTGATGCAGTTGGTTCTAGGTCTGTGGCATGCATGCGGGGACCAGGCTTTTGGTTGACATACTAATATGGCACACATTTCACACTTACCTGGGGGTAATGGAGGTTGAGATGTGTCAAGGTTCCCAAATCCCACCACTGCCTCTCTCTCCAGGGTACCTTCCACCATTGCCTTTGCTGTTGAAGGTTCTGGAACATTGGATTGGACTCCCTCCTGTTCCTTGTACTTCACACAGCTGTGTTGCCACCCTCTCCTTGGCCCTGGAGCGCAGGTCGTACCACAGTTTCTTTATGTCGTCCAGGGACAGGTCAGCCACACCCAGGCAATTCATGCACAGCTGAATCTGTCTCCAGATAATCCTTTTCTCAGACTCTGGGACAGAATATGATGACCTCCCAAACAGATGCTTATGGTTGTTTCAGCATTCTTCAACTAGTATGTCCAGTTCATTCTCTGAGAATTTGAGTTTGCGCAGCCGCTCCTTCCCTGCCTTCTCACTGGACTTGCTGGACATCTTGGTCTTCTTTGGTTAGCTGGCTTGCAGTGTTGGACTGTGCTGCTACACCTTACCATGCGCTGTCAATGTTGTTCAGGATTCTAAAGGGAAACCACTTCCTGTTTAGGGGTCCTTCTGCTCACTCAGGAAGTTTTTTTCCTTATTTTTAAACGCAGTGGGTATTTGTGCATGCAAAATACCCTTTTCTGCTGCCTACACTATTTGTGCACGCCAAACTGGCTGTTTCACTGCAAACACTATCTGCGTGCACTTAGCGAGTCGCCATTTGCCTCCTCGCTAAACTCCCCAGGAGGTCCTCAGCTTCCACTGCTTTGAGAACTCTCCACTGGCTGCCCCTGCACAAAAGGATTCTCTTCAAGATCCTTGTCGTCGCTTTCCGGGCATATAATCACACTGGCCCTAAATATCTAATTAAACGTTACCCACACTACATCCCCCAGAGGACCCTGAGATCCTCCAACAACAACTTGTTAAAACTCGCCAATTTCAACCTAAAAACCAAAGGGGGTAAAACCCTGACCTATCTATCCGCTAGGGCTTGGAACGCCATGCCCCACCACCTGAGGTCACAGACTAAAGAAACTCACTTCAGGAAACAATTAAAAACATGGATCTTCGGCCTCCCTGATGAATATGTCTTGGCTGCCATCTAACCCTGCCTCTGTAAAGACAACTGTATGCAGAACTTCCAGTTAGCGCCAGGATGCTCCTTCCGGAGCGATTGTTGCGCTTTATAAGTACCACATACAAAATACAAATACAAAATACAAATACAATGTGAGGCATTTGTGGCTCACAAATTAGGGACCGGTTGGGTACATTGATTTTTGTGTCTTGCAATTCGTAACTCGCTATTTGGCGCAAATTGCGAGTCACAAATTCACGCAGTCATAAATTGGGCCGTAGTCCCTGAGTCTTGTAATGGCTGCCATTTTTTTCATGTTGCTGGTAGCCAATAAGAGCACTTGGCCCAAGAATAATAACTCTACCTCGGCTAGTCAAAATGCTCTCTTTTTGAACTGGCACTCCTCCAAGAGTCTTGAGGGACGCTTGTGTCCCCAGCCGTCCAGCTATACAACCCTATTTCAACCTTAATTTAGCAATAACTACTGAACAGATTTACACTAAATCATAAAAAGCATAATCTGTGAACCAAAAACTAACCTCCTGTTAAATTTGCCATGGAACATGCATGGGGATTCTTTCTTGCCCCCCACCCCCGAAAACTTTCCATGCATAAACTAATCAAAAAGTAGAACCTTTTTAGAAAGTTTTGTGGAGATTCATCAAATGGGGCCAAAGTTACGAGCAGCACAAAAAAATATTTTCCTAAGGAAACTAGGTCCTAACTGTAACTACTTACTGACAACCCCCAGTGGGTAATTGTACCGGTCACCAGTCGCTAGTTATAGTGAGGACCATTTTTCTATAGAAAAGCATATTCTGACTTTCCTATCTCTTTGGCATCGTTTAACGAATCTTCACTAAATCTTTCAAACAAAGTGTATTAGTGAGACTTGTTTTGCATGGAACGTTTTGGGCTGTCAAGAGGGGGCCAAGAAAAAGAGGGTCAAATAAAAGTATTATTTCACATGTTAATTCTCATATGAGCTTTGAACAAGACTACAGCCCGAAGGGCTGGATGGCATAACACCAAATTTAGCAGGAAGGTAGATTTTAGTTTGTAGATAATGCTTTCAGTTATCCGTGTAAATCTGTTCAGTAGTTACTGAGACATTTAAGGGAAATTAATAAGGATATCTGCGATCGCAGTGACTTTTACAAAAATAACAAGCTTGTGCATGGAAATGCCGACCTCTGATAGGTTGTCATCACTTCAACAAGGAAGTGTGTGCAGCCATTTTGGAACTCTGCTTCAGCCTAGTCTAAAGAAAAAAGAAAAGACAGCAGGGTATGAATACCCTAACACCCTAGCCCTGCTCCTGGGGTCTCAGAGGGACCCTGTCAGGGCAAAAATAGCATTTTATAAAAAGCATTTGCCCTCTAATCCAGAAAATTCATGAATTCACAGCAAACAAAAAGAGGTACTTGTTGGGGGAAGAAACCCCTTGGCTGCTGAGGGTGGGTTGGTGCCAGGAACCCCCATTGTTACCATCAATAAGTCCCAAACAGTGGAATTACTGAGACTTCATCAGAGTCCGCACCACCTATTCCAACCACTTTGCAAATGGGCCTCCTGGCGCACTACTAGCTGTGGGATGATGTTTCCTTAGCTGCTTATGGTTGTTGGGGGTCAAGAACCCCTAATATTACCAACAGTACGTCCCAAACAGCGGGATTGCTGAGACCTTGTCAGAATCCCTGTCCCATTTTCAACCAATCTGCAAATGGGCCTCCTGGTGCATTACTCCGGGGATGAAGTGCCCTTCACTGCTGAGCGTCATTGGGGGCAAAAACCCCTATTGTTACCACGAGTAAGTCCCACACAGTGGGATTGTTGAGACCTTGTCGGAGGCAAACATGCCTTTCTGGTACACTACTGGTTGGAAGATGAATTTTGGCTGCCGAGGATCGTTAAGGGCCAAGAACACCTATTATTAGCAGCAGTTAAGTCTCACCCAGCAGATTGCTGAGACCTCATGGGAAGCCCCACCCCTTACTCAACCACTGTGCAAACTGGCCTCCTGGCACACTACTGTTTGGAGTTGAAGTCCCCCGGGCACTTGCAGAGCATAGTTTACCACCCACTCCTAAAAGAAAGGTAAGAAATGTGCAGAAAGAGGCAAAGTAGAGGTCAGAAACCAGCACCAAAAGGCAAAACAAACATGAGAAATGAGTAGAAAGAGTCCACACAAAGGTGAGAAATGACCGGGAAAGTAAGGAATGTCACTGAATATTATATTTTACAGTAAAATTAATAGGGATAATACACCCAATCATCCTTCTTAAATCTTCTTTTTCAGAACTTTATTGTGAGCAGGTGGTAGATTTTGGCTTAAGACTTTTTTGGGACTTTTTTTCTACCAAAAATTGCAACAAAGCAAAGAGATGGGGATCAGCTACAAGAACAGCAGGATCAGGATGTGAAGGAGGTCGAAAAAGAAGATATTGAAGATGAGGGGCCTCCCCAGAAGAGGATGTGTGATTAAGGATTTTTTTTTATATCCCATCTGGGAATCAAAACTGATGCAAAACTAGTGCAATGCACAATCTGTGACAAGACCCTCTCTACAGGGATGAACAAAAATTACTCATGTGGGACGATGTCCATGTTATCTCACCTTAAAGCCTATCATAGAAAATGTCTAAAGCTGCCAATCACGCAGAGGGAAGCTGGAGGACCAGCTACATCAGTGGCAGCAAGAACAATTCCTGACCAGAACATCCCTTCAGAGGTACAGACTACTACAACAGATAAGGCTCCAGCGTTTTCATGAATGGCAATGTATTATATGGACTGTAGTGTTGTTACAAGTGCTGGTGAACAGTGTGTTATGGGTATTCGCAATGGTGCAAAAAGTCATTCATGCCACAAATAATTCCCCTTTTACATTTTTTTGCACATTTCTCAGTGCACATTTTTCAAACTCCTCCTCTCCTAGTTAAAAGTTTTGTTACCGTAAAAAACAAATTTTAAAAAAACTTTACAAAACCACTAAAAAAATCTAAAAACATATAGAAAATCATGTCACCAGGAAATAAAGAAATAACATTGGATAATACACTTTTGAATGAAAACAATAAGAAGAACGTACCCATTTATCTATCTAAAATATTATTTAAGAGGAGTTTATGGTGAACAGATTTGTGCAATAGACAATATCTCACAAGACATTGTCAAATATTCTTGTGGGACTATGTCCATGCCTTTCCATCTAAAAACATACCATAACGATAGTGTAACATTAGCAAGAAGACAACACAAGGCTGAAGTACCCTCAACTTCAATAGCAGTCACAACACTGAGGCAGAGTGTCTATTAAGAGGCTCAATCTCAACTTCAAGATTTGACTGCACAGTTTTCCTGGATGACATCATACTGCATAGATTGTGGAGTTGTAGTGAATGCTGGAGAGCAGTCCACATTGACCTTTCACAGTTCTGCAAAGAATAATACATGTTTTTTTTTTTAATTTTGGCCCTTCATAGTTTTGCTACATTAGCAGGCATTTTTATTATCTTACAAAATAGGTATCTAATATCTATGTGTTGTTCATTGTATTATCTTCTAATTTATTGTAACACTGCTTGCATATAGCTTGCCGTATAGACAATTCAAAGTGTTCATCTGCAAATAAATACAACTTTTGCCAGTAACCAATATTTACTTTTTCACTTTTTATTAAATATATGTCAGCAGTCTGTGTTTAAATCTTCTAGTAAGTGCATCGACAACATATACAAACATACTCTTGTTTTTTAGACCATACTGTGTTAAATGTTGTAATCTCTTCATTAAAACTATCAACTGCAATATATGTGTCCTGTTCTGCAACTTCTCCTCGTAATAACGCTTAATTTTCCCTAGAATCCTGCTCAGGTCCAAAGAAATGAAAACACACATCACCACAAACCTTTTCTAAGCCTGCCACAGTACCATGCAAAAGTACTCTATTCATTTCTCCTAAACATAAAGCAGGAGTTTTCACATAGTACAGCCTCCTAACTAAAGTTCGCAATGATGAGTGGTGAACAGCTAACTTCCTGAAATGATGAAAGTTGCTTTGACACACTTTGTATGATAAACAAGCTAGTGAGTGTCCCTGCAACTTTGCAGGCTTTCTAATCTTCCAAGGATACGATCCTTGTAAAGTACTGATTTTCTGTTTTAAATTTTGCCTCGGAAAAATATGTAGAAATCTCCTTAATACATCCATGCATTACTCTCAAATACTACAAACACTACTACAATTCCATTTCTATACAGGCACCTGTTCTCCAATATCTCATTCTACATTTGTCGGTACCCTCACCTCTCTCGCTATAGGAGAGCCATTCTTCAGTTCGTAACTTCCCCTTTCATCAATAGCATCAACTAATCTGTTATGCTGCAGGTAGCTTTCTTCATTAAAGAAAGGCGCTGTAGTAGAATTAGGTATCCGTTCTCCACTAAAAACTGTACAAAAGCTACTTCGATTCACTAATCTTGTTTTCTGGTTTTGTCTCCTCAAACAAAACATCATTTTGTCAAGAGTCTATTTATAACCAAAATTAAAAGCTTCCTCTTCAAAGCAAAGGCCTTGTCAACTACTCTACTGACTAGTTCTTTCTTTTTCCCTGCATGTCCCCTTCTTCTATACTTTTTAATATTTCTCAGTAGATTTATAACTACTGTGCTACAAGACATCCTAGCTCTGATTTCCTTAAACTGCTTCTGTCTCCTAGTTAAGGTGTATACATCTTTGTTATATTCTTTCCTGATTTTGCTATATAGATTTTCTCCATTGTTATTCTTTCTCATAGTTTGAATTATTTCATTATTTCATAATCTTTGAAAATGTCGACATATATTTTTACAAAATGAGTTTGTCCTCTTACCAATAGCTCTTTTTTTGTTCGCAACTTTTTCTTCATTTTGTCCCTTTTGAGTCTCAGTTCTGCATAGATACTATACTTTCTTCTGTTCTTTTTCCCTCTAGGCTTTTGCAGGCAATCTCTCTATATTTATACAGATATTGTTCTGTAAAAAAACTATATTTGATTGTTTTTTCTAGCCAATGTACCAGCTACTTCACTACTGGCTTACAAATAATACAAAAATTGTTTTTACATTATGTTGAATTCTTAAATCTACAAATCCATCTGCCAACATAACTGCAAGCACATACTTCAATGTACCAATCCCACACCAAAACACACAACTTAATTTATCAGTTACCTTTTAGTATTGTAGCACCCTCTCCTACAATACAGCTCCACTATATCTCAGTTCTCACTTATAAACTTTAAAACACCACTTTATGCCTTTTGGAGAAAATGTAAAAATAAACATCAACCAAAGTGTAAAAGTACATACAGTGTCTCAATTGTCTTAATTCGAAAACACAACATAAGACCTATTTCTGTGCTTCTCTGCCACTGTGGAACTGGTAGATTTAGTGTTTCAGTACTTTTCTAATTAGATGTGTCAGATTTGCATTTTGAGAAACACTGCATAAAAAATATGCACAATAATCTGTATCACAGCATAAAGCTTTCTAATTCTTCAGAGTACAGGAAAACAGTGTGCGACAGGTTACACATATAATTCACCAAATAGTTCTAAAAGAGTACATAAGCCTCAACAAATCTTGTAAACACATGTGTTTGTGGTTGACTACAACAATACTCTCTGGATGATTGGATGAGTGCATAGATAGTGCCTATGTAATTAAATATTATGATGACAGTTAGTTGTTGCACAAGTAACATTTGGCCACGTGTTCACCCAATAGGAGAGAGGCAAGCTGCTTTCAAATTGAAATGTGACATCAGCAAGCCATACAAATATTGATAAAGGCAATGATGACGAAATGCATCTGGTTGGACTAATAAATCTATACTTGGAACCCACTTAGTACTCTTTATTTGCTAAATAATTTAAATATATGTTGCCACATGCGCTACGGAGGCACCCAATGACCAAGAGTTCGACAGCAGACTGTGACAATTTTGTGAATCGTATTTTTGCAGTCTGTCAGAACCACTACAATCCCAATAGTGAGCCAGCCCCCGCCAACTGGATTGGGACGTTACAAAATGGACAGGCGCTTGGATCGGGATGACAGGCATCTGCAGGTAGGTGTTAAAGGAAGGGAAACAAGTGGCCGAATGAGGGTCACTAGTGATGTTACTTGTGCAGCAACTAACTGTCATCATAATTTTTTATGTTTACCCAAAACCATTGTGGAGAAACAACTACCAAAGGCAATAGAATATCGGGGGCTACAAAACGCATTGTTTTCAACTGCATGCAGAGATGGCAGAGAATAATATAGACTATTCATTGTGAACTAATAGTCGTTCTTCTATGATTTCACCCAATAGGAGAGAGGCAAGCTGCTTCTAATTCAAAATGTGAAATTAGCATACAAACACTGATAAAGGCAAGGATGCCGAAACAAGTCTCAAGTCTGTTTGGGCTAATAAATATATACTTGGGACCCGCAGAGTGCTCCACCTTTGGTGAATAATATATATATATATATATATATTTATTTTTTTAGCTAGTACCCACGCTGCAGCGCAAGTAAGAGCCCGCACTCCGGACATATTTTCCAAAATGATCAATTTATTGGGGCTAATGTGTTTCGACCTCTTCTATCTTTTTTGAAGCCATGAGTGCTTTAAAAACAAGTTTTCTTTCAAAGATTCAGAAAAAAGACCTGCAGGTGAATTCACTGTTTACAGAAAGCAAAAAGAAAAGACTAATGCCATCCATTTCATATAGGACATGTCGTCAGTTTGTTGCTCATTTGTAAATCAGTGCAATATACAAATAATAGTTCATTTCGGCATGCCATCTCAAAACCATGCTTTAAAAATCAATTTAGAAAACAAAAGTATGTTTATTCACAAGAATCTATACAATAAAGTTGTCAAACATCCAAAAAGAAAGGCTGAAATATCTGAATACTATACATATCAAGTTACCATGATTAGTGTCAATCACAAGTGTGTATAGAATCTAGGACTAGTGACCCACGTTGTAAGAACACATTTGGTCAGAAATATAACCATGAAACCTCATACATATGTGCAGGTTAAAACTGGAATACCCAATCTAATGATTGTCACATGATAATGTATAAGCTAATATCCTACACTATGGAGAAAAATGTGATGGTTAATAATACATGCGAACAAGTTTGGATTCTTAAAAAATATATAATAAATGACTGGCAACTTTTATGGTTTTATTCATAAAGCCGAATAAAGTATTTTGACTTGACTTGACTAGCATTGTTGGCAATGGGCCAAATGATTACCCGCAAGGAGATATCATCAAAAAATCTGAAAAGATCATACAAATAAAACTGTAAGTTGTGTTGCAGACAGGGATAACCAGGTCTGCTGCAACCGGAGGAAGGCGGACTGCTCAGCTGCAGGCCTGGTGCCTCCGTGACCTGCTGCCTGGACACATCCCCGCTCATGCTGAATCATGAGGGCTTCCAGCTACGTGCCCACCACTGGGTGCCGGACCTGATCCCCCTGAGACCAGCTGCGTAGGGTTTGGGGCAGGTCCTGCGCCATCACGACTTAGGTGCTCCGGTCTTGTGTGGCGGCCCACTCTCCTGTGCCCAAGGGCTGTCTCCGGGGCTGCCGGTCCCCATTCAGCGGGTTTGCCTGCTGGGGAGATTACTAACTGGCTCACCTCGCGAGCCCCTTTCACGGCCGCCTCTGTGGCTCTCCTCACTCCTCAGACAGCGACGGTCCACGAGGAACTGCCTCACCTTCCCTCACCTCGCCAGACCCCTTTATGGCCACTTCTGAGCTTAGGCCACGAGGGACTACTTTCTTAACTCACCTCCGTCTGGGCCTCCTTCACACCCGCAAACAATAGTCTGATCTGCCGGTACTCATGTTCAGTGTTTCGGCATTCGCGGCAACAACAGCACTGCTCTTGCTGCTCCTCCAACGCGTGACCATGCACAGTCACTATCAAGCACTTGTAGAATTCACAAGCTGGAAAACAGAAAATCCTTCACTCCTCAGGCTTTAAAGGAATCTTATGGTAGGAGAGGAAGTTTTCATATACAGGCCCCTGTGAAACGCTCTGTAAACGCTATTAACCGGATAATGAGTAGAGGTCAGCCAGCCAAAAGGGAGCCTTGGTTCCATTGACTGCCATTTTCCTGAAGGCTCCTTAGGTGATGTTTCAGTCCCATATGCATTAAGCATCCCTAATTGCATTAACCACAATTAACTACATTTTAAAGACATTCTGTTGAGTACTGGAAGTCCCTACCCATCTGCTACTCTCACATAATAAAGTTTAAAAAAAGTGTGCACCAGGGAGCCCGAGTTTTGCTGCTACTGACACCATGCCACTTCCCAGGACCACAGTACCCAGGCACCACTGCGGCAGCATGCGGCCAATGCGACATGCCATGAGGCGCTCTTAGACTGAGCAGGCTTGGAGCTTGAGTTTTGCTGCTACTGATGTTCTTTCCACGCCCAGAGGAGACTGGGCCTATCCTCTTGGGTTTTCTTCCTTTCCTTTTTTTGTCTCTGTACTCTTGGTGTAGCAGTGTTTGTGGTGTCAGCTGTGTTGCCATCCAGCCCTGTGAAGCCACCTGAAGGTGAAAATATGAATTGTTCCCCAATATATATTTAAGGGAAATCTTTTTATGGGGAAACTGGAACCTGCCCCTGCTTCAAAAACCACTGACACTACCCTGGATGATTTCCTTCAAAAGGCAGTAGGGGCGATTAGCAAGGAAATATAACTGGGGGAACAAAGACTTTAATTAGTTTCACTTCCTGATTCACGTGTTCATGCTAACTCTGACTGTCATCCAGCCATTGCTGAAATAGACTCTGACCAGAGGACACAAGCCCCACTTTTGCCTACTGTCATAATTTTGTATCAGGTTGTCTTTTGTGCTACACATGAGGGAATTGAGGCTACCTCCAACCCATCCCTGGAAGAATTAGTCCTCAGCCAGCAACAGGGAGGGAGAGGAAACACACTGAACTGGCAGGGGATGAGCACAAATTAAAGGGCCACTCACCGAGGGTCAAGAGAACTAAAAAACACATATGCTAGGCAATGCCGGCAGACCTCTCACAGGAGGAAGAAGAAGCGCCACACAAGAAATGGACACCTCTATTGAAAAGTTCAGTCAAATAGTACAAGAGGCATTGGTACCAATCTTATCTCGTTTAGTCTGTATAGAAGATCTTTTGCAGGGCATAGGAAAGAATTTAGCTGTCAACAAACAGACTGAAAGGGTCACTCAGGTTATTAATATAGAACTAAATGTAAATGATGCTCTTTTTAGTGCCCCTTTGGATAGGATAGCCCCTTTAAGTTTAACATCTACTTCTAGTACTCTTTGTAAGAGGGTCACGTCCCTTCAGCTTCCCCATAACAACTCTCCGGCGCGGGCAATGTGGGAACCTGTGCCCCATGGAAACATCCAAGGGAATAATGAAAAGGTCGGTCATGGGGTTTCAATTTGTCTATACCAGGCCCCCATATGAGACTAACTCTCCATGAGGAATTACAAATGCTAACGGCCAAGTGTATGTCTCCCGAAGTGGGGGGGTGTAAAAAACATACTAAATATACCCCCTGATTGTACACCATATACACTGATCCTGACAGCAATTCCCCATATTCCCCGGGGTCTACATGAAACTTGTCAAAGCCTCTATAATAAGTTAGCTTATTGGTGCTTAATGAAAATGCCATCCCAGATAAATTGGTTTGAACACATCATCATGGCAAGGAGGTGAGCTGGTTAGGTTACACTGCTAAGTCTGTGGAAGGGGATTGTGTGGTGCTTTATTTCAATGATGCCAGGTGTGTGTATCTTGCTCTGAAGCATCTTAGACACAGCCCTGGCGAAATGATAAAAGCTTGCCCATTGGGTTTTTTCTATCATCCACATAAGGGTACTATCATGAGACAACAGCCCTCATGGTTGTGTTTGAATATTCATTCTTCTGTTCAGTCACAGTCCTCGCCTTTTAATCATCCAAACCGCTTTGATGCTCTCCCAGGACTTACTGATATCGATTGAGTGCTCAAACAACTTGGATAGCCAGTTGAGAAGAGAAGAATGGGTTCGCAATACATCAACCCAGAGAGAGATTTACATGAAGGTGACTCAGTCAGTAAAGGGCTTATAGACCTTGGAGGTACCATTTCATAGAAATCAATCACTAAGTATAAGAATCAAAATGAACATGAAAACCCTTCCTCCCACTCAACTCAATCATTGAGGGAAATCCCGTAGGTGAGGGACCTGGCTTAGCAGCTCTTGCCACTACGTCCGCTATTAACAGTGCACCAATGGGTGTGTTGAACCATGGACATACCACTTTTCCCCTCAAAATTATTTTCTGGAACATTGCAGGTATTTGCAATAAATAAACAGAAGGAAATGATGGACAGAGTTTGGGGTGGACTGTTCCCATGAGGCACATGGTCAAGAGTGATTTGCATATAGCTGGGTCTGAACTGAGGTGGCACAGTGAGCTAAAGAACAATGATGGATTCAACCTAGATCTGTGACTGGGGGTGAGTGTTTGAAAAGTTTCAGCACTCCGTCCATCATCTCCTTGTGTTTGCTTTATTCACTGTACATTGACCAATGAGGTATGGCTTTGATAACATTTGTCTCCAGGAGACATGGTATAGGATGACATCATGTTAGACGGTTACTGCTCGTTCACGGTCCCTGCAGTTCCTTCCCCAGCAGGGAGGGCTAAAGGAGGGCTGGTGTTGTTGATCTCGGTAAAGTATGCATCCATAAAAGCCCTTGACTTAAGTTCCTCGTCCTGGTACCAATTAATTATGATTTCTGATTTGATGCAGGTTAAGATACTAGTGGTGAATTAGTATTACAACATCTTTGACCAAAATTCCTGTCATATTATGGAAGCCCTACAGGCTGAAATTTCTAAAATTTCTAGGAAGTGGCAGCCAATCTGTATCTTTTGGGTGGGGGGTTTAACTGCACTATCTGTGGGTTAAGCAGCCATTGAGTCTGTGGGCTTTTGGACATAGAGGGTCAGCCCCAGCCGCACTTTATCCATACACTACAGGGTGAGGCCTTAAATTCCATCATCATTGAGAATGACCTAGGCCTCAATAATAACTTGGCCTTTAGTTCCTCCTCTCTATGCCCCACATATGTTGGAGGTGGCAGGAAAAGTTTTATTGATTATATACTTATTTCAAGGATGTTTTTGTGTCTTGTTAGCGACTTTGAGGTAAAACCCAATCATTCTAGTGGTCGAAACCCCCTCACAGTTTTGCTGAGCATAAGAGCCCAGGTAGGGAAGGATGACGGCCGCCTTATTCATTATAATCCTAATAAAGAGTGATTAAAGTGGGGTAAAATAACCCCCCAATTTGAGGTAGAAACTGTCATAGATAATTATCAACTGATTATAAATTGTCTACAACAAGATTCTTCCCCCAAGGAGGTTATTCTGCAATTTGAGTTGATTTGTATAAATGTAGCTAAGAGACAAACTAGGCCGGTCCAGAGAAGGGAACCTCAAGAGGTACAGTGGTTTAAAAACCAAATGCACAAGGGCTCAAAAGAACCCTAAGATGGCCCTTCGCGCTAGCCCTCATGACAGAAATAAAAAAGTGCAAGACAAATGTAAAAAACTATTATCAGCCAAAGGAAAGATGAATTGAGGAGATTTGCAATGAAAGATCTGGGGAGAACTAGTTCCCTTAAAGATACCAAGGGCCTTTGGGGCATCTTTAATCGGCCTTTATTTATGGTCGAGGTGAGGCAGATGGATTTACTGATTCTGGGGGATGTCTGGGAATCCCATTTCTCAGCTATATTTAACCCGAACTGCCTGCATTTAGAGGAGAATGGTGGGGACCTTAATTTCATTCTAAGCACAGCCTCCCACTTAAGCTTTTCCGTCTCAGTATCGGAGTTTTAGGAGGCTTTAGTGAAAGGAATATGCATGAAAGTCCCAGGCCCTGATGGGGTTCCACTTGATTTGTTCAAAAGGAATATCAACCTTTGGGCACCCCTTTTGACTGATGTCTTTAAATCGGTGGTGATTGGACCTATTCCAGCAGCTTGGAAGGAGGCCATTGTGGTGCCTATCTTTAAAAAGGGCAATAGGAATGATCCGGCTTGTCATAGTCCCATCTCCCTTGTCGTTGCCATAGCAAAGGTACTGGGGAGGGTCATCCTTGCCCGACTGGAAGCCTGGGCGGCCACCAGAGGGGTCGTGTCCAAAACCCAATATGGTTTTAGGAGAGGGCTACATGCCAGTGCCTCAACTTGTCCCTGATTATTAGCAAGTACATAAGGGCCAGAAAGAGTTCTATCCACCTGGCCTTCATGGACCGGTCTAGTGCTTTCAATACCATTAATCAGGAGAAATTGTGGACACTAATTGGAAAAATGGGTGTTGAGGAGGCACTCTCTTGCATAGGTTACATACTAACACCATTGTTGCCATAAGATAAGGGCCCCGATGGGGAAAAGACTAAGCTGATTGTTTCCACTGAAGCTGTCCGACAGGGGTGCATTTTAGCTCCTTTTCTCTTTTTAATCTATACTAATGTCCTAGAGGCAATTTGTTTTGATAAGGAAATTGATTTTCACCGAATTGGTGGTAACAATGTCCCGCTGCTATTTACATGGATGGCACAGTGCTAATGGCTTTGACAGCAAATAGTCTCCAAAAATCACTCAACGCTTTTACGGCTTTTGTGTTGGTGCTTGATTTAAAAGTTAATTTTATGAAATCTCATATTATGGTGTGTGGCCCCAAACTGACCAAAGCTAGAAAAAGTATTGACAAATTGAGTAATTTTACATATTTAGTAAACTTATTTAATAATATGATGAATTGGAAGCCACTCATAACAGCAACGGTACAAACATACAAGTAAGGTTGTGGAGGGGTTACTCTGTTTTGCTTGCAAGCTTGGACACAAGCCGGTGACAGAGTTAGTCACCCTCTACAAAGCTAAGTGCTTGTCCTTGGCAACTTATGGTGCAGGGGTGTGGGGCCATCATAAAATCTGCCACATACAGGTTTTGGAAAATAAGTTCAAAAAAAGGCTATTGATGACCCCGAACAACACCCCCACACTTCTTTATCATGAGAGCTGGGATTGGAATTTTTAGAGGACCGCATAGCCATTGCCCCTTTGCTCCTATGGGCAAACATTTTGCTGTCAGATGAATTAGCGTTCTCAAGCGAAGTCTGTACTGAATTAAATAGTGCCCTATCAAATCAATGGCTTCGATATGTGAGAGATAATTTCATGAGATAGGCCTGGGGTACTTTTATGGGAATCCTAATAGGATTCTCACAAATAGAAAGCCCATTATCAGAGAGGTGAGTTATTCTAGGGCAAATATGCACCATACACAACCAAAGGCATCTGGGGGCATATTACCAAGCAATAGCGATAATTATCGCTATTGCTTGGTTAGAGACAAAAATTTACCGCTGAGCTGCGGCGATTTTTATCGCAGATAAACCTTGGTATTACTGAAAAGTCAGCGATATTCATGCATTACCGAGCTAATGCTCTTAGCCATGTTATCCACCTCCCATTGGATAACATGGCTAAGAACTGCTCAGGGCAGGTGTTAGCTTTTGGAGATATTCGTGCTTAGCGCGAATATCTCCAAAAGTTGGTAATAGGAGATAGCGATGTTAGCGACTGTTTCCAGTCGCTAACGTCTTGGCACGCCCACTTTGCATGTCATTAGTGATAAATATCACTGACATGCAAAGTGGGGCCCAAGATGGTCGCTATCTCCTACTAGCTGTCGCTGACTGGTGTTAGCGACAGCTAGGTAATAGGGAGATAATTTTATCTTCTCTTTCTTGGCTTTTAAAGCCAAAAAAGCGGAGATAAACCCCCTTGATAATATGCCCCTTGGTCTTTTATGTCTGCTCCCTGCCCAACAGCAATTTTACCACCAATGTACAGACGCGATTTCTTTTAACCAGATTTTGTTTAGGCACTCTGCACTTTCTAGTGGCATTCCCTAGATAATCAGGGTGGGCCGACAAACATATGCCCTGCCCGTGTGACAATTTGGCAGCTCAAAGCACCTCACATTTTATTCCATTTTGTCTATTTTATAAGGAGCCTAGGGAAACATTTCTAGCCCGCTTCTAAGGGAAATCCGGCATGGTACATACATTGATGGTTTTAATTTGCTGCACTCATTGGCCACTCCTGCTATTTGTATTGCGGTCTCTAACTATTTAAAAGTTGCAATGGCAATTAGAAAGCGTTAGGAGCTTTAGAAGTTGACTAGGAATGTTGAATTTTTAATGCTTAATGCACAATTTTAATATCTTTGGAAGTTTATGATCAATGATATATTGTGCTGTGCCAGGTCATTTCTACTATGTTTTTAACTGCCAGATTTCTATGAATTTTATCTTTTATTAATATTAACTACACTGTTTTACAAATATGCTATGAAATCTTAAAACTGTGATGTTTCTTTGTCAAACTTTTATGGTCTTTGGAACCAAATAAAGTTATTCTTGACTTGACTTTAATACAAACATTTGTGCATAATTTACCAAGAGCCAAAGTTCCAACTAAAAAAGAAAACGAAAAGGCAACAAGAAAATTTGTGTAGTTGGACTGATTGATAGATCTGATAGTGATAATGGGTATAATGAGAGATGTATTTCAGGAGACCCGGTGATAATATGGCAAGAGGAATCCACAGAGAAAAGAAAAAAACAACCAAAAAGAGAAGAGAAGGAAAAGAAAGGAATGAGAGAGGTTCATAAGTTTTGATACTTTCTTGGATGATGAGAGGAGACAGATGTCAGTGCTTCAGCCTACGTGTGCATGCAAACCCTCATCCTGATTGAGGCCGTAGGGAGGTTTGCTTGTCAGGCGGATGATGTACTCGGATTCCAGGGTTCTTAGTGCCCGTTCCCTGTCACCTACTCGTGGGTTAACTAGAACCCTGTCAACACCAAAGAATGAGGTCCGTTCACTATTAGAGCCATGCATTTGGTTACAATCCCTAGCCACTGGGTAGCTGATGTCATGATTTTTAGTGGCACGTAAATGCTCCAAAATTATTTTCTTGACTGAAAAGATGGTACTTCCTATGTAGCGCAGGCCACACACACAGACCAGCACATATACTACAAAATCACAATTGAAGTTTATGAAACTCCTGATATTTATTTTTCTACTTGTAGCCAACACATATGTCTTAAAGTTGGAACTATGTGCACATGCCTTGCATTTCCCACATCTGTAAAATTCCGGAAATTCCCTCAACCAGGTCCCCCATGCAATCTGTTGTTTCTTGGGATAACTGTGTACCAACAGGTCATTGAGAGAATCTCTGCTGGGGTATGTGGTTAGCAGTGTGTGAGTCACAGTTTTCCTAATTATGCCATCAGACTTGACAAAATGCCATTGTTTGTTCATGGTTTTACTTACACTGTGGGATTCACAGTTCACAGCTTATTTTCCTTCTCTTCTATTTATTGTGGGTTTTCCTTTTCTCTGTGGATTCCTCTTGCCATGTTATCACCGGGTATCCAGAGATATATCTCCCCTTATATCCATGATAACTATCAGATCTATCAGTCAGTTCAACTACACAAATGAGTTTTATGTGGCCTTTTTCTTTTTGCCTTTTTTTTTTGGGTTGAAGCTTTGGCTCTGGTTATTTTATGCACAAATCTTTGTATTCACCTTACGGTTTTATTTGTGCGATCTTTTCAGATTTTCTGATGATATATCCTTGCGGGTGATCATTTGGCCCTTTGCCATCAATGCTAGTCATTTATTATATATATTTTTTAAGAACTCATACTTGTTCACATGTATACTTAACCATCACATTTTTCTTCATAGTGTAGGATATTAGCTTATACATTATCATATGGCAATCATTAGACTGGGTATTCCAGTTTTAACGTGCACATATGTATGAGGTTTCATGATGATATTTCTGACCAAATGTGTTCTTACAACATGGGACACTAGTCCTAGATTCTACACATACTTGTGATTGACACTTATCATAGTCTCTTGATATGTACAGTATTCGGCTACTTCAACCTTTTTTTCGTATGTTTGAAGACAACTTTATTGTTTAGATTCTTATGAACAAAAACAAATGTGTTTTCTTAATTGATTTTTAAAGCATGATTTTGAGATGGCATGCCAAAATGAATTATTATATGTATATTGCACTGGTTTACAAATGAGCAACAAATTGACGACGTGTCCTACATGCAATAGATGATACTATTTTTTTTTCATTTTGCTTCATGTAAACAGTGAAATCACCCAATAAGTCTTTCTACTGTATCTTTGAATAAAAACTTGTTTATAAAGGGGATTGGGCACCACCATCACTCTTGGCTTCGAAAAAGACCAAGGAGGTTGAAACACGTTAGCCTTATAAATGTATTAGTTTGGAAAATCTGTCCGGAGTACGTGATCTTTCTTGCGCTGCTGCACGGGTACTGCTTAAATTATTACAGAGATCCTGGACCCCAAAGCCCGGCACCGGTCTCATAGGTGGAAGTGGCCAGTTTCATGACAGGAAACCAAGAACGTGGAATATATTTATATATATTCACTGAAAAAACCATAGGTTATAGACCATATATAGTTAGGAATTAGCATTTACAAAACCTTGAAAATTCAATGAAAAAAACATGGGTTATAGACCATATATAGTTAGGAATTAGCATTTACAAAACCTTATTTTACTCACACAAAACCATTGAAATTTCATATATAGTTAGTTCCACTAACTATATATCGCGCACCCGCAATCCACTGCTGATGATGTCACATATTACATCATTCATGACATGGTCAGTGACATCACTGATGACATCACTGATGACATCTCAAATGACATCACTGATGACATCACTGATGACATCTCAAATGACATCACTGATAACATCTCAAATGACATCACTGATGACATCACTGATGACATCTCAAATGACATCTCTGATGTCTATAACCTATGGTTTTTTCAGTGAATTTCAATGGTTTTTTAATAGCAAATATCAAAAGCTTTAAAATGTCAAGTACGTGGTAGGTAAAAACATTTTCGTGTTTATGCATGCTGATGTGCTTTGAACGCTGCCCCCCCCCCCTCTTTTCTTTTAGGAGTATTCTCTCTTTGCAGATAGTGAAGGGTAGGTAACGCAGGCCTTTGTCCCCGTTGTAATCCGTCGTGCCTGCTTCCCTCTCCATTTGATTGATTGTTATCCAAGCATTTACTGTTTTGGAATTGGTTCTCTTTGGTTCATTCTCTATTTATAAAGAAGCACAGAGTCTACTCTGTTTAGTCTTTGCAGATAGTGAAAAATCGTTAAAAAAACAAAAGGAATCAAGCAAAATCAGTAGGCCACTAATAGGATCTCTTTTTGACCTCGCTAAAATAGAAACATTAGGAACAACCCCTCATAAGAAATACGATACTAGTGAGAGGAACTGAGCTCGACACCATGATGGCTGCAAGACAGCTTGGCTCCGCCGCACACCCCGCCCAAAATAACGACAGACCCTATGCAAATATTATAAATATATACAACACACCAGCAAAGTAACAGGGTAAAACGTTTTATTAAATAACTATTTACATGGCAGCCTGCTGCAACATCGATCCAAATGCATGCCGCCATTCCCGGGATTTCTCCTACCCCCTCCTCAAGTCTTGTTGCCCTGATGTGGCCTAAGATCGCCCCCGACATAGGCGGCCGGCTCCCGGGGTCAGGCGGAACTTTTTGCCTTTTAGTGACTCTTCCATTCTGGACCTTGTCCCACAATCCGTTTGACCTGAAGACACGTCCTGCGGTGCCCTAGTCCGACCATCACATATTCCTGCGCCAGGAGACAGCGTGGGGTGCACTAGAAGGGAGAGGCGGCGCGAATGAGCCTCCCCCACCTCCCCAGGTGGAGGTTTCTCAGCTACACCCCAGCGCTTCACGCAACCAGCTGACTTGCGCCCGCTCTTCCGGAACAGTGCCTCCCTCGGTCAGCTGAATTGCGCCTGCTCCACACCTTGTCCCACAATCCGTTTGACCTGAAGACACGTCCTGCGGTGCCCTGGTCCGACCATCACATATACCTGCGCCAGGAGACGGCGTGGGGTGCACTAGAAGGGAGATGCGGCGCGAACGAGCCTCCCCCACCTCCCCAGGTGGAGGTTTCTCAGCTACACCCCAGCGCTTCACTCGACCAGCTGACTTGCGCCCGCTCTTGCGACACAGTGCCTCGCTCGGCCAGCTGAATTGCGCCTGCTCTTGCTATTACAACGTCTCACCCGCCATCCAACGGAATTGCACCCAATCTTGCGGTACAGCGACAGGCGGCTGCTACGGAGCTCACGAAATGGCGGTCGGCTCCACAGACTTGGGCCTGGCCTGCAAGGATGGATCTGGGCAACCGTGGAACTCGGACGCTTGACTGCTAGGGCATGGGCCCCATTCCCAAAAGAGTCCCCTCAGCCTTGAAGATTCTACAACAGTCACCGGGACCCCCGACTCCCGCAGACTTCCGGTGGGGAGCGACTGCCATGATTGCTCGCGGAATGGCCACGACGTAGCCACGGGGTGCTCTCATGCTGACGCCAGCTTCAATCTGAAACATCCAGAAACACTGTAGACTACCAATTCGATCAGTTCCGGTGGAGCCCCAACGTGACCCGGTAGAGAAGAACTTGCCCTCCCCTCTTTGACTGAAGGTTCTTGTTGCCTGTCCCTTCTGTTGTCATTTAACAGAACTTTTTGGACTGCTGAAAGGGGTTCTGTTCCGACCGCTGGTTTGTGGAGACATTTTGACTATATTCTGGACCTGCGTTGTCGCGTAATGCGTCATATGACGCGCCGCGTTAGCGCACCCGGAAGTGCTCCGCTGCGCGAGGCGCAGCTTCCCGGAAGCGATCCAGGGCGCGGCGTGCAACGCGTAACGTAAGCATAACAGGTCATGTGACTTGTTAATAAAACTTTTCATTGGTTCATTTTACTTTTGTTTTTCTAATGATAGAAGGCTTGGTCATATGACCTAAAAATAACACTTTTCATTGGTTTAGAGCATTTTTTTTTCCCAAATGATGAAAGCCCCACCTTTTTTTTTCTCACTCTGACTTGTAAAGCAAAGGACCCAGATGCATTTACAGTTTATCACTAACAATGTTCCAGGCTAATGTATTTTCCCGGGAAATTTACAACTGTCCTGCAAGTAAAATATTCCTATTTCGAGAAAAAGGGCGTTTCTTCGTCCCATGAGGGAGCCGTTGAACAAAAGAGGCTCGACCTGCTGTCTTAGTCGCTGATAGGCATGAATATCGGATTCTTATCGATCACTTTATGTTGCAGGAGTGGAAAACACAACAGCCCTTGACCATTTATCTTTACTGCTTTCCTGCGTATTATACCTTTTAACCGTCATGTAATCGGGCTGCTTTATTTCACTTGCCTTTTACTGATTCGAAAACAGTGGCTATTATTCAAAACTTTATCAATCTAGGTACTACTACCATGTTTTGTTTTAAAAACCTTTATTGTGAAAATGTCAGTATACAAATACGGGCCTATAACCACGTGGGCTGGCCACGGAGCAAACTGTAATCGTATATGATGAGGGGACATTTACACTGTAGAAGAACGTAACGGGCGGGCCATTAGGTTGCAAGAACTAAGGTGTCTAACAGTTGCAGAATCGGTGGACGTACATTTTATAATTAAAGTACGACAGGGCCAGTTACAATAAAATTATCTAGATATACATTTGCGGGCAAGTACCATGGGTGACGTTAATTCGAACTTTCAATAGTACAGTAATCAATAACACATCAGAACTTAATATCAATAGGGATGTCCAAATGTTCAATCAGTACTCGTCCCCGCCCGCCATGTGCTTCAAAACTGCATACGTATCTCGTGATATCAAGGCTGGGCAACCAGTACACAACAAGGAGTTACGAGTCCCATTTATACCGGCGCCATTTTGGGCGAGGCCGGGCAGGTCCAGGATATAGTCAAAATGTCTCCACCAACCAGCGGTCGGACCAGAACCCCTTTCGGCAGTCAAAAAAGGTTCCGTTAAATGACAACAGAAGAGATAGGCAACAAGAACCATCAGTCAAAAGAGGGGACGCTTTCGGGAATGGGGCCCATGCCCTAGCAGGCAAGCGTCCGAGTTCCAAGGTGTCCCAGGGCCATTTTAGTGGACAAGGCCCAAATCCAAAGAGCCGGCCGCCATTTTGAGAGTCCTGTTGCAGCCGCCTATCGCTGCACCGCAAGAGTGGGCGCAATTCAGCTGGATGGTGGGTGAGACGCTGTAGCCGCAAGAGCGGGCGCAACTCAGCTGGATGGCGGGCGAGGCACTGTGCCGCAAGAGCGGGCGCAATTCAGCTGGATGGTGGGTGAGGCACTGTGCCGCAAGAGCGGGCGGAACTCAGCTGGATGGAGGGTGAGCCACTGTGCCGCAAGAGCGGGCGGAACTCAGCTGGATGGCGGGTGAGGCACTGTGCCGCAAGAGCGGGCGGAACTCAGCTGGATGGCGGGTTAGGCACTGTAGCCGCAAGTGTGGGCGCAACTAAGCTGGATAGTGAGTGAAACTCCAAGGGGTGCCCCACTGCAGCTGAGGAGCCTCCACCTGGGGAGGCGGGAGAGGCCCGTTCGCACCGCCTCCCCCCCCCGGGCACCCCACGCCGTCTTTCGGCGCAGCATTGTAGGATGGCCACACCAGTGCGGCAACTTGCTGGACACCACCTCAGTGCCATCCGGATCTCGGCGCGTTGTGGTTCATTTTACTTTTGGTTTCCTAATGATGGAAGGCTTGATCATATGACCTAAAAATAACACTTTTCATTGGATTGGAACATTTTTTTTTCCCAAATGATGAAAGCCCCACCTTTTTTTTTCTCACTCGGCAGTCCAAAAAGGTTCCGCTAGATGACAACAGAGGGGACAGGCAACAAGAACCATCAGTCAAAAGAGGGGAGGGCAAGTTCTTCCCTACCGGGTCACGTTGGGGCTCCACCGGAAGTAATCGAATTGGTAGTCTACAGTGTTTCTGGATGTTTCAGACTGAAGCTGGCGTCAGCATGAGAGCACCACCATCTCTTGGCTCCGTCGTGGCCATTCCGCAAGCAATCATGGCAGCCGCTCCCCACCGGAAGCCTGCGGGAGTCGGGGGCCCCGATGACTTTTGTAGAATCTTCAAGGCTGAGGGGACGCTTTCGGGAATGGGGCCCATGCCCTAGCAGGCAAATGTCCGAGTTGAAATGTGTCCCAGGGCCATTTTAGTGGACCATGCCCAAATCCGAAGAGCCGGCCGTCATTTTGAGAGTCCTGTGGCAGCCGCCTATCGCTGCACCGCAAGAGTGGGCGCAATTCAACTGGATGGTCGGCGAGACGCTGTAGCCGCAAGAGCGGGCGCAACTCAGCTGAATGGCGGATGAGGCACTGTGCCGCAAGAGCGGGCGCAATTCAGCTGGATGGCGACTGAAATTCCAAGGGGCGCCCCACTGCAGCTGAGGAGCCTCCACCTAGGGAGGCGGGGGAGGCCCGTTCACGCCGCCTCCCCCCCCACCCCCCCGGGGTACCCCACGCCGTTTTTCGGCGCAGCATTGTAGGATGGCCAGACCAGTGCGGCAACTTGCTGGACACCACCTGGGTGCCGTCCAGATCTCGGCGCGTTGTGCTGCCTTCGGCCTATTTGCACAACGGTCCGCTACTGACGCCACCTCACAGGCCGACGGATTTTGTAGGCTTTTTATAACCCAAAGCCGACTAAAAGACAGACCAAAGCAGCCCATTGTTGCTACTCCGAGGAAGGAGGGGCAAGGACAGTATCAAGCGGACGGTGAATGCTTTGAGATGGATGTTGCAGCAGGCTGCCATGTAAATAGTTGTTTAAAAAGTTTTTTTTTATGTGTTTACTTTGTTGGAGCGTTGTATATATTTATAAGTTATTAAAGTGTTATAATCCTACTACTTTGTTGGAGTGCTATATATTTTTTATGTGACACATAATTGTGAAGACTTTGATGTACAAAAAGGCATCCCTGGAATCTTCCGCTTCAGGCTCGGTCCCACACACCCTTACAGTGAGAATCCCCTCCCCAATCACAATACAGGATCGTTATCAGATAGTAGGAACGCGTGTGGTGTGACGGATCTCATGGGGTGGGGGCCTTGATCTACTGTAACTTCTTTGAAGAGGGGTGATTCTTTACAGTTGGGGCCATAAACTACATCCGCAGGGCTAGGTGATAGCCTGGGACCGGCCTGGACAATCGGACACAGAGGAAGAGGAGTGTCAGAGGGTGCGGTAGTGAATAGGGTGAAAGGGAGGTGTCGGGCGGGCACAGGGTGTGATTCTCAGGGAAGAGCAGCGCAGATGGGGGGAGGTTTATGGCCCATGCATGAGAGAGAGAGCGGGGGTGACCAGTGCGTGGGGAAGATGCTTGCGAGGGTGGGGAGCCATGCTGAGGATCGGCGGCGTGCAAAGAGTGGGTCTGGTCAAGGCATCTAAAATGGCTGCCGTGCACGACAAAAGTGTGGCATTGGAAAAAAGGCAAGATGGCGCTGACAATGTTTATCAATACGGATTAATTTATAACAATTATTTTTAACAATATATTTACTCGCAGTGACAAAATGGCGGTCAACACTTCCTGATTTCCTTCGAATCCGCTCACGCTCAGCCGCTGGAAGACATGTATTAACATATATGAGCATCCTCAGCTACCCTCAGAAAACATAGGGGGTCAGGATTCGTCTCCCGTACCCCCTTATACCCATTTCCCACATTGTTTTTCCTCCATCTTGTAATTTAATTAAAACGAAACACAAAATGGCGAATTCCAGTTTCGCTACCGGTACACGACCCGGTTCGCGAACCGGGAAGCGCTTCTACCGCCAAAAATCAATTTTTTTTATTTGCCCCACGGGACCCTTTAATAACCCCAACATCATTTCTAGGGGGTCAAGAGGGGTCTACCTTGCCCCCTTTCATTAAATTCCCCCTTCGTTTTTCTCCTCCTCTTGTCTCTCGATCCTATCGAGAGACAAGATGGTGGCCGTTCCGGACTGTTTAGAATGTTGACAGACACCGGAGAGCCAATCAGCTTCGCTTCGCAAAGTTACGTTACGCGAAAAGTACGCGAACCGGAGCGCTACCCGGGACGCTGTCACAGATATATCTGTTTTTTAAAACGTTAATTTCTCAAAATCCACTGGAGCACATATATTGAGACCTAGCAAAGGCACATCGGGCTAACAGTCCCTACAATTTTGCCAAGTTTCGTGCAAATCCATTCAGCCGTTCGAGCTAAAAGTGAGGCCAACCGCCCTATGGAAAAATGAATGTTAAAAACGCGTTTTGGGACCCCCTTTTTTCTCAGCCCCCCCTTGACGAAACCCCCCCAAATTTTCAGGGGCTGTTCAGAAACAAAATGTGCCATTTTCCTGAAAATTGCAGCCGATTCCGTCCACAAACGCCAAAGTTATTAGACATAGAATTTTCAAAAGTCCCATAGAGAAAAAATCCTAACTATATATACCTACTGGCGACCGCCAGTAGGTAATATATATATATACATATATATACATATATATATATATGTATATATATATATAAATATATATGTTATAAGTTTTTACATGTGATATTTATTCCATGCAATAGGTTGATAAGTTATTAAGCATTTAAGCTGCTATAAATTATCACAAAGACATGTAAGCAAAAAGTATTTCTTCTATGTCTTTAAGAGGTTGCACTGCACTGGCACTTTAAAAGCGATGTAAAAAATCAATGAGATGTCATGTGATCAAGGGAGCGATCTCCCGAAACGCGCCATGGCGCCATTGGCGAAATAAAATAATGCACTTATGAAATCTGGGCCCACGCTTGTCTGTTCAGTTTGGAGTTGAAGTAGAAGGCAAGTTGGAGTGATATACATATATATATATATATTCACTGAAAAAAACATAGGTTTGACACCAGTTATAGTTAGCTGGAAATTTTTCTGACATAAAACCATTGAAATTCCCACATTATAGTTAGTTGGACTGACTATAACTTGCGCGCCTGCAATGCACTGCTGATGACGTCACATATTACATCACTCATGACATGGTCAGTGACATCACTCATGACATCACTGATGACACCATCCTTGTGACAGAGTGACAGACCTCCTTTCAGTGTAATGTAACCCTTGAAACACATATTCAAAAATAGAAACTAAAATTTTCAAAAAAATGGAGATACCCATACCAGTTACAACAACCAATTCAGTAATACCACCATCTATATACACATCCACTCATTCACCAACAGTTCTACATAGTCACTCATACATATATGTCAAACCTATGGGTTTTTCAGGTAATTTAATAGGTTTTTTAAATGCTAATTCCTAACTTTAACTGGTGTGAAACCTATGGTTTTTTTCAGTAAATTTCATAGGTTTTTTAAATGCTAATTCCTAACTATAACTGGTGTGAAACCTATGGTTTTTTCACTGAATTTCATAGGTTTTTTAAATGCTAATTCCTAACTATAATTGTGTCAAACCTATGGTTTTTTCAGTAAATTTAATAGGTTTATTAAATGCTAATTCCTAACTATAACTGTTGTGAAACCTATGGTTTTTTCAGTGAATTTCATAGGTTTTTTAAATGCTAATTCCTAACTATAACTGATGTGAAACCTATAGTTTTATCAGTGAATTTCATAGGTTTTTTAATAGCAAATTTCTATTGCTATCAAATATAATATTTTTTAATGAATCCTATATTGCATATTTATGTAATACTATTTTTTATATGTATATTCTTCATTTTTATTTTTTTTATTCTTTTGCCCTGGAGCGCTCCCGGTGCGCGTACCGGTGAGTGCGCCGGTAAGCGCAGTCTTGCGGCGCGCCCCGGTGCGCGCACCGGTGAGCGTCCCGTTAGCGCTATTGCCGCAAACGAAAACATCATCGTGACATATCGCGTAGCTGCGTCCGCGTGATACGCACGGCGTAAGCGCACCTGGAAGCACCCACGCGCATACGAACTCCCTACGTAAGCGCCCCAGGGCGCGCCCCGCGTCGCGTAGCGTAGGCGCGTCAGGTCATGTGACCTGAAAATAACACTTTTCATTGGTTCTGAACAGTTTTGGTTTCAGAATGATGAAAGCCCGAGTCATGTGACCTGAAAATAACACTTTTCATTTGTTCAGGACAGTTTTGTTTTCCAAATCATGAAAGCCCTCACCTATTTTCCTCATTCTCACTTTGTACTTTGAGTGAGGAAGACCTGTTGAAACACCTATCTGTACCTATTTGTCTGAAAAATGGCTACAGTAGCAGCAGCAGCAGGAGCATCTCAACCACCACATCCACCACAACCACAAGGACCACCACAGCACCACAGTGGTGGAGATGAAGAAGAGGAGGAGTAGGAGGAGGAGGAGGAGAGGAGGAGGTTCCTGCCTGAAGATACTACCCCATCTAAGCCAAAGGAGCACATTATCTGGGAGTTTTTTTTCAATCCCAAAGGACCAGAAGAAAGTTAAATGCGCCAAAAGTGACTTATTTAATCTGTGGCATTGTACTTTCAAGGGGGAACCCTAACAAAAAGTACTCTTTTGGCAACAACACCATGATTCGCCACATGCAACGCCGGCACCCTAACAACTATGCTAGGGCAGAGGTCAGGGAACTGACCAGAAACCCTCCCCAATCTTCTCCCAGCACCTCCCAAAGTAAACAACCCACTCCATCGGGTCCAGAGACAAGGTAGATGATCCCAAACATCCAATCCAAGTTTGGTGAATTCAAAATAGTTTGCATATTTTGTGGAAGGACAATTAGCTATGGTGAGCAAAGCATTAAACTCATCAACCGTGCTGGTGACAACCACAAGTGCCCAAAAAAACCTTAATTTTTTTCTGATTTTTTTTGCTCCAGTTGAGCCGTTTACAATTCCCTGTTTTCTGTTTGTCCCCATAAAAATAAAAAAATATATAAAATTATTCATAAAAGCCAAAAAAAGTTAAAAATGTTCCAAAAAACAATCAAAAAATATAAAACAACAAAAAGAATAAAAAAAACAGTTCTTTTTAGAACTACCTCCAATTTTTTTTAAAAATGCTTCTTTTAAAAAAAAATCTTTCATTCTTTTTTCCATATGGCACGCTCCCCGGTACGCTCCCGGGTGCGCGTACCGGGCGCTCCCCGTGCAAATCGAAAAAAAAAAAAAAAAATGGCCCCCACATCAAACCTAGGGGGTCAGGGGAGGTCTAGCCTGCCCCCTTTTGGTCATTTCCCCCTTTGTTTTTGCCACCTCTTGTGCCTCGATCCTACCGAGACACAAGATGGCGGCCGCTCCGGACTGTTTGGAATGTTGACAGACACCCGAGAGCCAATCAGCTTTCCGCTCACGAACTCGCGTAGCGCGCTGGTGCGCGCCCAGGTGCGCGTACCGGGGCGCGCTTATAGATATATATATTTTTTTAACCTAAATTACTCAAAATCCACTGGAGCACATATCTTGAGACATAGCAAGGGCACATCGGGCTACCAGTCCCTACAATTTTGCCAAGTTTGGTGTAAATCCATTCAGCCGTTCGGGCTAAAAGTGAGTCCAACCGCCCTATGGAAATTAACATGGGAAAAACACGTTTTTGGACCCCCCTTTTATCTCGGCCCCTGCTTGACGAATCCCCCCCCAAACTTTTCAGGGAAGGAGCGGAGCGCAGCGAGGCAACTTTCAGATAAATTACTGGCAGATCCCTCAATCGGCGCCAAAGTTATTTCCAATTAAATGTTGCGATTTTACATATACAAAATAATCCTAACTATAACTACCTACTGGCGACCGCCAGTAGGTAATATATATATATATATATATATTGCAGTAACCAAACGGCGTGTCTTGGTGTAATGGCTCACCTTTGAAAAAGTTCGAGGAGAACGAAACGCGTCAGGAAATGCCACATGCTGTTCCAGTCATAAAATTAAAATCGGCAGAAAAGAAGCTTCGTGTGCGACTCAATTACTTTCCAGCAGGAGAGTGTTTTGTGAATATAAATCGGCTGGCTCTGCCGAAGAGTAACGCACCACCAGAAGAGCGCCATCATCCTCCAACCCTGAGCCTTTCGTGTTGAGTCGTGAAAACGAAGAGGGGGATGCGGTGCCGCCAAGGACCTGCCCTGGTATTGGACCCAACTCAGCTTTAAAAGCGAGCTGACACGGGGAAACTTCAGCCAAAACTAAATCAAAGTGACTTAAATATTGTACAGCAGCAAATGACACTACCCACTGGAGGGACATAAATGCGACACAGCCTTTGGTACTACAGGCTCCAGAATGCAGTTCACTACAGGAAGTGATCTTGACATTAAAGCACCATCAGAGGAAGTGAACTTAAATACCACATCGAACTGCAGTAACCAAACGGCGTGTCTTGGTGTAATGGCTCACCTTTGAAAAAGTTCGAGGAGAACGAAACGCGTCAGGAAATGCCACATGCTGTTCCAGTCATAAAATTAAAATCGGCAGAAAAGAAGCTTTAGGGCGACTCAATTACTTTCCAGCAGGAGAGTGTTTTGTGAATATAAATCGGCTGGCTCTGCCAAAGAGTAACGCACCACCAGAAGAGCGCCATCATCCTCCAACCCTGAGCCTTTCGTGTTGAGTCGTGAAAACGAAGAGGGGGATGCGGTGCCGCCAAGGACCTGCCCTGGTATTGGACCCGAGTCAGCTTTAAAAGCGAGCTGACACGGGGAAACTTCAGCCAAAACTAAATCAAAGTGACTTAAATATTGTACAGCAGCAAATGGCACTACCCACTGGAGGGACATAAATGTGACACAGCCTTTGGTACTAAAGGCTCCAGAATGCAGTTCACTACAGGAAGTGATCCTGACATTAAAGCACCATCAGAGGAAGTGAACTTAAATACCACATCGAACTGCAGTAACCAAACGGCGTGTCTTGGTGTAATGGCTCACCTTTGAAAAAATTCAAGGAGAACGAAACGCGTCAGGAAATGCCACATGCTGTTCCAGTCATAAAATTAAAATCGGCAGAAAAGAAGCTTCGTGTGCGACTCAATTACTTTCCAGCAGGAGAGTGTTTTGTGAATATAAATCGGCTGGCTCTGCCGAAGAGTAACGCACCACCAGAAGAGCGCCATCATCCTCCAACCCTGAGCCTTTCGTGTTGAGTCGTGAAAACGAAGAGGGGGATGCGGTGCCGCCAAGGACCTGCCCTGGTATTGGACCCGAGTCTGCTTTAAAAGCGAGCTGACACGGGGAAACTTCAGCCAAAACTAAATCAAAGTGACTTAAATATTGTACAGCAGCAAATGACACTACCCACTGGAGGGACATAAATGCGACACAGCCTTTGGTACTACAGGCTCCAGAATGCAGTTCACTACAGGAAGTGATCCTGACATTAAAGCACCATCAGAGGAAGTGAACTTAAATACCACATCGAACTGCAGTAACCAAACGGCGTGTCTTGGTGTAATGGCTCACCTTTGAAAAAGTTCGAGGAGAATGAAACGCGTCAGGAAATGCCACATGCTGTTCCAGTCATAAAATTAAAATCGGCAGAAAAGAAGCTTTGTGTGCGACTCAATTACTTTCCAGCAGGAGAGTGTTTTGTGAATATATATATATATATATATATATATATATATATATATATATATATATATATATATATATATATACATATATATATATATATATATCCCGATTCCACTCTCGACGCCGATAGCACCACTGCGTCCCCAAACAATGAGAGAGACGGACTCTTCGTATTAACAGCAGCCGCTGCGATATTTTATTTTTTCATTATTTCGAAGTGCGTTACCGTGCTTCCCCAAACGCGTTTCGGCGTACCTGACGCCTTGCTCGCTGGTAGTAAATGTGAGGTTCCCTCCATTATTTGACTGACAAAAGTGCATTGTGATTGGTCACAACGTATGTAATGAACATAAACAACATACTATACATTGCGGACTAAAGACCCCATTGTAACAGTTTTGAACAAACGTGACTTGTATCTTTTACACATTGATATATAACATTGTGAATTTCCTTCGCATTTGGTTAGGAATACAAGTTTAAAAACTGATAATCACATCCACAGTAGTATACACAATTACTATTCATCAAATTTTAAAATTAGAAAATCGATATTGTGTTGTATTAAATGTGACTGTGGTAACAAAATTCCACGTATGTTATGAGTTCTTTTCATCTATTATGCTGGTGGTTGGCACTTATTGTTCATAGTTAGCAGACCAATAACTTCACCCATTAATGTGCATATGTGTTTTGTGAAGTGAAGTATAAATAAAAATAAATTGAAAATAAAAGAACATATGTGAATTTATGCAATAGTTATGACAATTGTCTCTTTTTCAACAGATTGTATCTTGTTGTCATTGGCATTACGATTCACTTTTATGTGTGAAGGGAGGGGTTTACGAGGGACAATGAGGCGGTTGTCCGCATGGATACTTTTTATACCTGTACAAATACATAGTTGCAGAATATGACGATTAAATGGGATTAGGGTGCTGTGAAGTTTATATTGTAGACAATCTGCCCATTCTTTGTGAAGGTGTGATTTAATTCCTTCTTCATAGACTTTATTCGATTTTATGAAAGCCTATTCAGGGAGGTGTCTTGGCCCTTTCAGGGTGATGTTATATAATAGACGTCTCACTCTATAATTCCTAAATTTAAGGAGCCCCTTATACACAATACCTAAATATATATATCTATATAAATACATAAATAGTTTAAAACCCTAATATAAAATATACAAGGGTGTCCTACTCTTCGTATTGTTATAGGAAATAGAGTGCTTAGTGTTACACTTCTGAATCCTAGGGTATTGGCGGTTAGTTCTTTATTAAAGAAAAAACTATAATGACTGGTGACGTTTGGACTATTTATAGGAAATGGTGTAGATCATCACATGTGTTGAGGCCCTTGGGGCTTTTACTGTCCAGTTCTAGGATGTAGCTGGTTTCCAGCCTACGAAGTGTTTTCTCTCGGTCACCCCCTCTCTTACTGCTGGGGACATGATCAATCACAAAATATGTGAGAACATTCAGATTATTGTCATGTTCTACTTTCACATGTCTAGCTACGGGGTAGTTCGGGTCTGAGTTCACTATTGCCCGTAGGTGTTGCAGGATTCTGGTTCGAGCTGGTAGCTTTGTGCTTCCAACATATCTCAATCCACATATACATGTTAAAATGTATAAGGCAAACTCAGTCTTACATGTAAAATGCCCTTTGATTTTAATGGGCCGATCTGAGAATGCCGTCGTATATGTGGTGGTGTTAGAGCCAAATTTACATGCCCTGCAAGATGTACATTTGAAAAATCCATTGCGGGCAGAGAGCCAAATGTTTTTATTGAAAGTTTCGGGGCTGGTTTTGACCAAGTCAGATTTCATAGAATGGGCCTTCCTAAATGTAAAAGTTGGTTTTTGGATATAAACTTCATTCAAGACCCCATCCGTTAAAATAATAGGCCATTCTTTATTGATGATTTTCTTGATGATTTTAGATTGTCTACTGTAGTTCTTCCCCACTGTTCAGTCCCCCAGGATTTTTCGTTTGCAAGTCGATGATAAACCTGGATTCAAGTCTTCTTAGTTTCAATGTCATATCTCCGCCTCTTATGTGTGTCGGGATATGATCCAGCCCGAAATATTGGAGCAGATCTCTGTTACTTCCATGTTTGATTGCGAAGTGTCTCGCCACCGGATATGTCAGATCTTTATTGGGGATGGCACGCATATGCTCCAATATTCTCAGTTTGACAGCGTTTATCGTGCTTCCTATGTATTTCAACTTGCACGGACACATCAAGCAATAAACCACATGTGTGGTTTGGCATGTTATGAAATTATTTATGGGTCTTCTGTCTCTTAAACCTGGAACCTCGTAGCCCAATACTCTTTTGCTGTGTGCGCATGCCTTGCATCTTCCACAAGGGAAGAAGCTTTTCATTGCTGCAGGAGAGTTTGATTTTAGTGGAAGATTGTCCAGATGACTGTGGACCAGGTTATCCTTTAGAGATTTTGCTTTCTTAAATGTCGCCAGAGGTCCGGATGAAATATCCATTCCGATAATGGGATCAGTCCTTAGTATATGCCAGTTTTTTCGCAGTCCACCTAGAGAACTAATCCTACCGGGAAGCGCCTCTACCGCGAAAAATCGCATTTTTTTTTTTTGCCCCGCGGGGCACTTTAATAGCCCCCTCATCAATCCTAGGGGGTCAGGAGGGGTCTACCTTGCCCCCTTTCCTTCATTTCCCCCTTCGTTTTTCACCACCTCTTGTCTCTCGATCCTACCGAGAGACAAGATGGCGGCTGCTCCGGACTGTTTAGAATGTTGACAGACACCGGAGAGCCAATCAGCTTTGCTTCGCGAAGTTCCGTTACGCTTCCGGTACGCGAACCGGGGCGCTAACCGGAGCGCTGTCACGGATATATATATTTTTTAAAACGTTAATTTCTCAAAATCCACTGGAGCGCATATATTGAGACATAGCAAAGGCACGTCGGGCAAACCATATCTACAATTTTGCCAAGTTTCATGTAAATCCATTCAGCCGTTCAAGCTAAAAGTGAGTCCAACCGCCCTATGGAAAAATGAATGGGAAAAACGCGTTTTGGGACCCCCCTTTTTTCTCGGCCCCTCTTGACGAAACCCCCCCCAAATTGGGGCTGCTCAGAAACAAAATGTGCCATTTTCCTGAAAATTGCAGCCAATTCCGTTCACAAACGCCAAAGTTATTCGACATAGAATTTTCAGAAATCCCATAGGGAAAAAATCCTAACTATATATACCTACTGGCTATCGCCAGTAGGTAATATATATATATATATATATATATATATATATATATATATATATATATATATATATATATTCAATGAAAAAACCATTGGTTATAGAACATATATAGTTAGGAATTTGCATTTACAAAACCTTATTTTACTCGCATAAAACCATTGAAATTCCATATATAGTTAGATGCGCTAACTATATATCGCGCACCCGCAATCCACTGCTGATGATGTCACATATTACATCATTCATGACATGGTTAGTGACATCACTGATGACATCACTGATGACATCTCAAATGACATCACTGATGACATCACTGATAACATCTCATTTGACATGACTGATCACATCACTGATGATATCATTCATGTGATAATACCATGAACCTCTTCAGACTCTAATATAACCTTAGATACAATCAGTGTAAACAGACAGTCACAGACTGTCACTCATCCATGGAGTTACTCACACACCTAGTCAGTTATGCAAAAAATCAATCACACCTCCATTTTCTCAACTATACAGTTATACACACCTTACTTATTCAAACATATAACAACACATATTTACTTTACTCTCTTATACAATCCCTGATACATGTTCACAATGATCCATACAGCCACTCACGCATTCACTGGCTCTTATGCACAGTTATTTATAGATGTCAACTCTCACATGTACTGTGTTTTACATATGTACTTACTTTGACATGTAGCACTGAGATATCCATTCACTCACTAATACACTCATGCACAGTCAACCGCCCATACAGCTGTTTCCACATGCACTTTTGAACCCATACATATAGTGAATCAACTACTCACACATCTATGTACAGAGTCACACACCTCCCAGCCACCCATACACACACACTCAGTTTCCCATACAAATACTTGGACAACCAATGAATAACCCATACAGTTACTCATATAGCTACTGATCAACACATGCAGCAGTAGGTAGAACAACAGATATAATGATGCACAAATTAAAACAGTTTAGTCACTAACCCATGCACTCAGTGAGACACATTTAATCACTCACTCATACAGTCAGTCATGCACCTACTAAATCCTTCATCCAGACACTTATACATCCACTCATTCTTCAATATGTAAGACATATTTTAACTTTACAGAAACAAACAGTCACTGGATGTTGTCATCAGTGATGTCATCAGTGATGTCATTTGAGATGTCATCAGTGATGTCATCAGTGATGTCACTAACCATGTCATGAATGATGTAATATGTGACATCATCAGCAGTGGATTGCGGGTGCGCGATATATAGTTAGCGCATCTAACTATATATGGAATTTCAATGGTTTTATGCGAGTAAAATAAGGTTTTGTAAATGCAAATTCCTAACTATATATGTTCTATAACCAATGGTTTTTTCATTGAATTTTCAAGGTTTTGTAAATGCAAATTCCTAACTATATATGGACTATAACCTATGGTTTTTTCTGTGAATTTCAATGGTTTTTTAATAGCAAATATCAAAAGCTGTCAAATGTCAAGTACGTGATAGGTAAAAACGTTTTCGTGTTTATGCACGCTCATGTGCTTTGAACGCTCCCCCCCCCCACTCCCCTCTTTTCTCTTAGTAGTACTCTCTTTGCAGATAGTGAAGGGTAGTTAACGCAGACCTTTACCCCCGTTGTAATCCGTCGTACCTGCTTGTCTCTCCATTTGATTGATTGTTATCCAAGCATTTACTGTTTTAGAATTGGTTCTCTTTGGATCATTCTCTATTTACAAACAAGCACAAAGTCGCAATACTCTGTTTAGTCTTTGCAGATAGTGAAAAATCGTGTAAAAAAATAAAAGTAATCGTGCAAAATCAGTAGACCACTAATTGGATCTCTTTTTGACCTCGCTAAAATACAAACATTAGGAACAACCCTTCATGAGAAATACGAAAATAGTGAAATGAACTGAGCTCCACACCATGAGGGCTGCAAGACAGCTCGGCTCCGTCACCCACCCCGCCCAAAATAACGACAAACCCTATGCAAATATTATAAATATAGACAACACACCAGCAAAGAAACAGGGTAAAACATTTTATTAAATAACTTTTTACATAACTATTTTATACTTTTTGTTGCCCGATCCGGCTAGCTCAATCGATCGAGCATGAAACTCATGCACTGATAGCAAGCGTTGAGAGTTTGTAGAACGATGGCTTCAGATTTTCTACATACTGTGTAGTGGCGCGAACTGGGAGGGGGCGTTTGGATCCTGCCCCTTCCCCAAATAAGATTTTCATACGTGAGTGTTCGTTCATGCTTTTGGTCCCTGAGTTGCTTCGATGTCACTGCCTTACACAAATGGCATAAGTTCTGGATGTTGAGTGCCATACTTCAGAGTTCTAAGCAGCGCTTGTAACACTGTCTAAACCTTATTTGCACCTGCTGCAGCTTCACTATTCAAAGTAAGTGGGGTCCCTTTGTGGACCTGACTGCATTGGAAAACAATGTGATACGGTGCCTCCCTAAACCGCTTGACGGAGGCCCCCGAGGGGCGGTGAGATGGCGCGGACTGGGAGGGGGCGCTTGGCTCCTGCCCCCTCCCCAAGTCGTGTTGCCCTGGTGTGGCCTAAGATCGCCCCCAACATAGGCGGCCGGCTCCCGGGGTCCGGCGGAATTTTTTGCCTTTTGATGACTCTTCCATTCTGGACCTTGTCCCACAATCCGTTTGACCTGAAGACACGCTGTAGTGGGGCGCCCCTTTACCGTTTTAGTTGCCATTCCGCCCGCTTTTGGTACTCTGTGCCTCTTCCGCCATTCAGCTGTTTACCGCCCGCTCTTGCGACTACAGCGTCTCGCTCACCATGTAGTTGAGTTGCTCCCGCTCTTAAGATTTAACAGAACTTTTTGGACTGCTGAAAACGGTTGTATTCCGACCGCTGGTTGGTGAAGACATTTTGACTATATTCTGGACCTGCGTTGTCGCGTAATGCGTCATATGACGCGCCGCGTTAGCGCACCCGGAAGTGCTCCGGTGCGCAAGGCGCAGCTTCCCGGAAACGATCCAGAGCGCGCCGCGCAGCGCGTAACGTAAGCATAACAGGTCATGTGACTTGTTAATAAAACTTTTCATTGGTTCATTTTACTTTTGTTTTCCTAATGATGTAAGACTAGGTCATGTGACCTAAAAATAACACTTTTCATTGGATTAAAACATTTTTTTTCCCAAACGATGAAAGCCCCACCTTGTTTCTGGATATTTCAGACTGAAGCTGGCGTCACCATGAGAGCACCACCATCTCGTAGCTCCGTCGTGGCCATTCCGCAAGCAATCATGGCAGCCGCTCCCCACCGGAAGCCTGCGGGAGTAGAGGGCCCCCAAGACTTTTGTACAATCTTCAAGGCTGAGGGGACGCTTTCGAGAATGGGACCCAAGCCCTGGCAGACAAGCGTCCGAGTTCCAAGGTGTCCCAGGGCCATTTTACTGGACCAGGCCCAAATCCGAAGAGCCGGCCGCCATTTTAAGAGTCCTGTGGCAGCCGCCTATCGCTGCACCGCAAGAGTGGGAGCAACTCAACTACATGGTGAGCGAGACGCTGTAGCCGTAAGAGCGGGCGGTAAACAGCTGAATGACGGAAAAGGCACAGTGTAGCAAAAGCGGGCGGAATGGCGACTGAAACGATAAAGGGGCGCCCCACTACAGTAGACGAGCCTCCGCCATGTGCTTCAAAACTGCATACGTATCTCGTGATATCAAGGTTGGGCAACCAGTACACAACAAGCAGTTACGAGTCCCATTTACACCGGCGCCATTTTGGGCGCGGCCGGGCAGGTCCAGGATCTAGTCAAACATAACAAATGAGGCTGACGTCTCTGAAGCAGTTGACGCACAGCAGGACATAGCAAATAAACATGAAGTCTCTAAAGCTGTTAACTCACTGCAGGACAAAACAAGTGAACCTGAAACCTCTGGAATAATTGTCGCTCAAAAGAACAACACACAAAACTCTGTAGAGCCTGAAGAAAGAAAAACAGAAGGGCACTGTAGTTTCAGACACACTTAACACTAATGACTTAACAAGGATATCGTCTGTTTATGAAGCAGTTATCATGTTCACAGAATTGACAAAGAAGTGTGCAGACACCAATGCTATTAAGAAACACAAGGAAATCCCTAACGCATCAGCATTTTTGGAAGAGGTTGACACAGATAACATCTTAAGGAACAAAGAAAGACAAAATAAGGATGAGGAAGTTATCACTTTAGTTTTTTCATCAGCTAGCGACAGCAAGAAACATATTGTAATGGAGATTAGAGAGGTTACGGATGGATGAATAAATTATCCAAAGAAATGGCGACTTCCCCCCTTTACCAGATTAGCTAAATCTTTGCGTAATTTGGACGTTAAAGTTATATTATTGTTGTTGTTGTTGTTATGGTTATAGTTCTGGCTAATTTTAGCAAAAAACACATTGTAATGGAGATTAGAGAGGCTACGGATGGGTGGCCCAGGATATCACCACTGTTCCCCATGTCATAAAACCTTAGGATGTTCAATAACTGAAACAGCTAATATGGGTTTACTTACAGGGGACATCTTTTGTTCTGTTTTGTAAAGTAAAACTATTGTGAACGCAAGTATTATACATAGTAAGTGTTTAATATAGCATTTGTCAGTCATTGGTTAAGCAGCTAGGACCTGTTCACTCTTGACACCCCAGGTGCTGTGTATATTGCACTATAGTGCTGCATCGGGAATACGGACAACCCTATTGATGTTGATTTTTCATTATTGATTATTGTAAAGAAATGGCGACTCCCCCCTTTAGCAGATTAGCTAAATGTTTGCGTAATTTGGGCATAAAAGTTATATTATTGTTGTTGTTGTTGTTATCGTTATAGTTCTGGTTAATTTCCATTCAGAGTGTCCTACACAGCACCACTCTAGGTAAACACTACTTTATGTAAAACCTGGGACATAGCACTCATTGAAACTATAGTTGGTCACCATGGGGTTTAAAGAAGGGATGGTTCTTCACCTGGGTGCCTTCCACAACTCAGCACGTTGTGCTGCCTTGGGACTATTCGCACAAAAGACAGCTTCTGACCATTGTTGTTTTTTTTTATCAAAAAATGTTTAAATATATTTACAGTTTTTGTTGCGTTCGTTATATTTAAAAGTTAATAAAGTTTTATAATCCAACTTTCTTGGAGTACTATATTTTTTTTAAAAATCGGGTGAATGGGGCCTTGAATCGGGTTATTGTCATGTGTGGGCTTTGCAAGTGTACTGCTACAGGATCGGACATTTCAAACTCAAATGCACGTTCTTTTTCTTACCTTTCCGAAACATGGAGCGCAATAGCAGGCAGAGAAAGGGTGATGCACGTGTTGAACACTGCCTGGCCTGGCAAGTTGCTGGCAGTGCCCCCCCGCCCGCTCCTGAAAGAGGGCACACACACACCGCCGCCCCGAGTACTTCACAAATCTTTAAAAGACCATGCGCTTGTTCATGAGGCTTAAATGGTTTATCACCCCTTCTAGAACCCCTACATCGACCCTCTGACGTTTCCTGGAAGAATTAGCACGTAACACAATACCAAGCCCTGTCAGCTGAAACCCCCGAGGAATCGTGGGGTATATTATCAAGGGGGTTTATTTCCGCTTTTTTGGCTTTAAAAGCCAAAAAAAGGAGATAAAATTATCTCCCTATTACCAAGCTGTCGCTAACTCCAGTTAGTGACAGCTAAAAGGAGATAGCGACCATCTTGGGCCCCGCTTTGCATGTCAGTGATATCTATCACTAATGACATGCAAAGTGGGCGTGCCAAGATGTTAGCGACTGGAAACAGTCCATAACATCGCTATCTCCTATTACCAAATTTTGGAGATATTCGCGCTAAGCGCGAATATCTCCAAAAGCTAACACCTGCCCTGAGCAGTTTTTAGCCATGTTATCCAATGGGAGGTGGATAACATGGCTAAGAGCATTTGCTGGATAATGCATGAATATCGCTGACTTTTCAGCGATATTCATGCATTGCGGCCGTTTTTTATCGCATTTGCGATAAACCTTGCTAATAGCAAGGTTTATCTGCGATAAAATTCGCCGATGTGCGGCGATAATTTTTGTCTCTAAACAAGTTAGAGACAAAAATTATCGCTAGTTGTTGGTAATATGCCCCCGGGTTTTTCCTTGCAGGAATCGGGAGGCGGAAGACTAGCACTGAAATCAGTAGTCTCACGCCTGAATCGGGAGGATTGGTATGTCTGGATTCTCTACAGCTGGGGCCATAAACTACATCCGCAGGGCTAGGTGATAGCCTGGGTCCGGCCTGGACAATCGGACACAGAGGAAGAGGAGTGTCAGAGGGTGCGGTAGTGAATAGGGTGAAAGGGAGGTGTCGGGCGGGCACAGGGTGTGATTCTCAGGGAAGAGCAGCGCAGATGGGGGGAAGTATATGGCCCATGCATGAGAGAGAGAGCGGGGGTGACCAGTGCGTGGGGGAGATGCTTGCGAGGGTGGGGAGCCGTGCTGAGAATCGACGGCGTGCAGAGAGTGGATCTGGTCAAGGCATCTAAAATGGCTGCCGTGCACGACAAAATTGTGGCATTGGACAAAAAGGCAAGATGGCGCAGACAATGTTTATCAATAAGGATTCATTTATAACAAAATATTTACTCGCAGTGACAAAATGGTGGTCAACACTTCCTGATTTCCATCGAATCGAACGTTAACAGACGTCACGCAGCAAAAAAAAAAAAAAAAGCTCACGCACAGCCGCTGGAAGACATGTATCAACATATATGAGCCTCCTCAGCCACCCTCAGAAAACATAAGGGGTCAGGATACGTCTCCCGCACCCCCTTATACCTAGTAATTTAATTAAAACGAAACACAAAATGGCGAATTCCCGTTTCGCTACCAGTTTGCGGACCAGTTCGCGGCCCGTGAAGCGCTTCTACCGTGAAAAATATATATTTTTTTATTTTCCCCACGGGACCCTTTAATAACCCCAACATCATTCCTAGGGGGTCAAGAGAGGTATACCTTGCCCCCTTTCATTAAATTCCCCCTTCGTTTTTCACCTCTTCTTCTCTCTCGATCCTACCGAGAGATAAGATGGCGGCCGCTCCGGACTGTTTAGAATGTTGACAGACACCGGAGAGCCAATCAGCTTTCTGCGCGCAAAGTTCCGTTTCGCGAAAAGTAAGCGGACCGGAGCGCAGCCCGGAGCGCTGTTACAGATATATATCTTGTTTTGAACGTTAGTTTCTCAAAAACCACTGGAGCACATATATTGAGACCTAGCAAAGGCACATCGGGCTAACAGTCCCTACAATTTTGCCAAGTTTCGTGCAAATCCATTCAGCCGTTCGAGCTAAAAGTGAGGCCAAAGGCCCTATGGAAATTAACATGGGAAAAACGCGTTTTGGGACCCCCCTTTTTTCTCGGCCCCCCCTTGACGAAACCCCCCCAAATTATCGGGGGCTGCTCAGAAACAAAATGTGCCATTTTCCTGAAAATTTCAGCCGATTCCGTCCACAAACGCCAAAGTTATTAGACATAGAATTTTCAAAAGTTCCATAGACAAATAATCCTAACTATATATACCTAGTGGCGACAGCCAGTAGGTAATATATATATATATAAATATATTTATATATATATATATATATATATATATATATATATATATATATATATATATATATATATATATATATATGTATATCTCCAAATCCGCTGCCTCCTGGATAGCAAAACAGCACGCCGTGGGCACAATCGTTTGATGAGCGGTGATTTATTCAAAATTGATTGTCAAGACCCAACGCGTTTCGGGCACCAGCCCCTTGCTCATGAGTGGTAATCTTGTTGTGAATAGTATACTTAAAACAAACAATCATCTGATACATTCACAACATAAACAACAGACTTCAAAAGTTAATGCACTTGAGTCTTTCTTTTACAAAAAAGAAGAAAAGTTGTTAAACAGTGAATACAATTAAATCATGTGTAAATTACATTAGGCAAATATCTGAAGGAATTGGTGTGTACTTGGGATAAAATGCTAACACAAGTCTTCAATAAAACTTTATCGATGTGGACAATGTTGGCTCCTCAGTGTATAATACATGTCTCACTTTGTAAACGGCTCCTCTAACATAACGTGCCAATATTAATCATATGAAATATATCCCCAGTGGGTAAAAAATAATCAAAGCAGAAGTTATCTACCAAAGACTTACGTTAAGGGGGGAATCTCATCAAATCAATGGTCATTTGTAGATTGTGACTCTAATGCTGGCATTTTCAAAAGGTTCATTTTATGTACAATTCAGCCCCAGTGGGCAAATTTATTCAACTAAGGAAGCATAATGCAGGTACCAGAAAAGTTAACCAAAACTTTAAACTATTTCCCAAATGACTGTCCAGCAAAAACACAAAGCTTAATCAATAATCAAAAATTGAATGTGAGATTCTAAAAGTGTCTAATCTCAAAGATGAGTGTCTTAATGGTCTCTTCCTAATCTCTGGGAAGAGAATTGGAGCCAGGAGGTGGTCAGCCAATCTTTCATGTGTCATAGTGTAGAGTGTCTTGCTAGCAGTATCAGCTTGTCTTCAACTGTGGCATAAGTTCCTATTCTTGCAATTCTCTTCTATGTATAAGCCTGTGGTTTAAACACAAAACATTTATACACTGTTGATATGTCTTAAAAGTGATACTCAACAAGAACCCAAAAATTAAAAGAAGATTAATAGCTACGAGGCTGCAGATATGTCATTAAGATGTCAGGAGAAGAAAGGACTGTCCCAGAGTTCTTTTCATATTATGTCCAATTACATGGTATGATCATTCTCATGTATGATTTATGTAAGAAACACAAAACCCAGGCATTGCAGCATTGCTAAGTGTCAGATTGTACCTTGTTCTTAGTAGTATACTGAGAAGACATTTCAATAATTGGTTGTGGCAAAATTAGTAATTTATCTAAATACAATACGGAAAGAACAGTCTGTGGGAAAAACCGCTGTGGAAGGTTATGTAACTTATATAATGCAATAAATTGAACCTATTTAAATACAGAATACCTTGTGTCAAAAGTGATGTCAGTAGTGGTGAATCAGACCTCAAGAGTTTTACCCTAAGTATACTGACAACTCTTCATCACAATTGTGTCCTTCAGTGGCCATTGTTTGGTATTGAATAATGAGTCTAGACTCAAGACGTCTGAGGTCTTTTACCCTGTTTCCACCTCTTATACTCATACCTACAGAATCTAACACAATGAAAGACAATAATCTCTCATCCTATCTCCTTGCGTATATATATATTCTTTTTTTTTTTTCACTGAAAAAACCATAGGTTTCAGGGACGTTATAGTTAGAAAGTAGCATTTAAAATACCTGAGAAATTCACTGAAAAAAACATAGGTTTCAGGGACATTATAGTTAGTTGGACATTTCACTCATACAAAACGATAAAATTCACCTGTTATAGTTAGTTGAGCTAACTATAAGTCGCGCTCCCGCAATGCACTGCTGATGACGTCACATATTACATCATTCATGACATGGTCAGTGACATCACTGATGACATCTCAAATGACATCACTGAAGACGTCACTGATGACATCATCCAATGGCTATGTGTTTCTATAAAATTTAAATATGTTTTATATATGTTTACCAAGGTTTATTGAAGAATGAATGGGTGTTTTAGAGTCAGGATGGATGATTTAGTAGGTGTGTGACTGACTGTATAAGTGAGTGATTAATTGTCTGATATGGACATTCACACAGCTTAGGTTGTCAGTTAGTGCGTAAGCGGCTGCATGGGTTGGTTAGCAGCTAAATGAGGATCTATAGGGGCTATTGATTGGTTGTCTGAGTATCTGTATGGGGGCCTGAATGTCTGTGTGGGTGGGTGAGGGGGTGACTTTGTGCATAGATGTGTGAGTGGATAATTCACAGGGTATATGTGTTCAAGTCTGTATCCGCGAAGGGCTGTATGGCTGGGTGAGTATGTGTATAGGTGTTTTGGTGGGTGAATGGATGCCTCAGTGGTACATGTGTGAGTAACTACATATGTGAAAGGCAGTATATGTGAGTGTTGGACTGTATAAATGTCTATATGTGAGAGTGAGTGATTGTGAGAGCACCTGTATGGATCAGTGTGTGCTTGTATTAGTTATTGTATTAGAATGTATGTATGTGTTAATATATGTTGTAATAAGTGAGGTGGTATGTGTTTGACTGTACAGGTTAGTAAATGAAAGTGCGGTTGATTATTTCCATGACTGACTAGGTGTGTGAATAATCCTATGAACGAGAGGCAGTGTATGAGTGTCTGTATAGATATGTGAGTGGATATGATAATGCTATATTGATGGCTGACTGTATGTATAAGGGACTGTATGGGTGAACGAATGGATGTGTGTGTAGAACTAGCAAATAGTGAGTGGATATATAATAACTGGTATTGGTGTGCTCATGGTTTCAAAAATTATAGTCTGTATTTTAGAGTGGGTGTATGAAGTGTTATAATAGGGTCTGATGAGGTGCATCACGTGGATGATGTCATCAGTGATGTCATCAGTGATGTCATTTAACATGTCATCAGTGATGTCATCAGTGAGGTCACTGACCATGTCATGAAGGATGTAATATGTGATGTCATCAGCATCGCGTTGCAGGGCGCGAGTTATAGTTAGCTCAACTATCTATAACAGGGGAATTTCTATTGTTTTGTATGAGTGAAATATCCAACTAACTATAACGTCCCTGAAACCTATGGTTTTTTCAGTGAATTTTTTAAGGTTTTTTAAACGCTGCTTTCTAACTATAACATTCCTGAAACCTATGGTTTTTTCAGTGAATTTTAAAGGTTTTTAAATATCAAACTACTACTGTGTATTGGTCATTTGTACTGTTGTTTGTAACTTTTCAACTACATAAAATAAACTCCAAACGTGCTATGTAATGTAATACATTTCACAAATAACAATGACTTTTTAAATATTACAAAATAATTTAACACGCAGATAACAATTTTTCTCCCTTTTTTTGCTGTCATCAGCTACTACTTGCCTTCACTATGCACAGTGATGTCAGTTTCTTCATAAACAGCAGGGGGAAAAATCAATTAGATTGTTAAAAAAAAAAATCCTAATTCTCACACACATAATACAAAATCATCAGAACTAACACATCTAATACTATTTTCAATCTTCAAATCTTACCTTTACTTCGTAGTTTCTGTGCACATATTCCGAATACATCAAACAATGTATCACAAATTTCACTTTGAAAGCATCCAGTATGAATTCCTTAAAGTATCTTTACACCTTCCCACAAAGCTGAATGTTTTATCTAAAATCTTTGTATAAAAAATATCAAGTATGAGTTGGTTAACTCATAAGGCAATCTTGGTTTCATATCAAAGTGTGTATTGTTGCAGTGACTCCATCCATTATTACACTTTAAATAAACAGTATAATGTCAACTTGTAGTAGTACTTCCAGCACGGAAAACAATAGCAACTGTTGCAAAAGTTCTTCCAGAAATAGAAACTTGACTAGCAACAAAAACATGTATTTTGGTTTCCACTTTTCTTCCATTTGGCCTACAGCATTGCAGCATTATAATCAAATCTTTTCCATATCTTGTAGGCATAATGTAGATAGCATTGTTGATTTCCAACAAGAACACATCATCTTGTGATCAGCTTCTTTTACTAATTTGGAAAATGGTACAGATTTGCAGTCAGGTACTGTTAAATAGAAATTGTTCTCTGTCAACTATAGTGCTTGAAGTTAGTGAACACTCTTTACATTTATGTTCCCATTTGTAACTAAGTCCAAATGAATTCTCAATCTGAATTCCTTCATCTTCTAATACCCCAAGCATAACTATCAGGAATTCCTGTGCATCTTGTTGTATATTAGCACTGAACGTTAAAGTTCCAGTACATGTATCCAACAGTTGGCGAATACCAGAAGCAGAATGGATCTTACTTCTATCAGTTCTCAATTCTTGAAATAAACTATAAAGTGCTGAACATATTCTTTTTTCTTGACTTTCCATAATTTCACTATAAACATCTTCAAGATAAAATATAACGTTTAGAATAACATTACCATAGCAGTTGACAGCAGAAGCATTTTCTGATTGGTATCCAACAACATTATCACTTGTTTGTATTTTCTGCTTCTTTACATTTTTTCTTTCCTCTTGATTTTTTTCTGCTTTTCAATCATAGTTGATTCTTCAACAAGTTTGCGTTTTGAACACACAACACGTTTCTCATAAATAGGATATTCACCTAAACTTGGAGCACAAAGCCTTATCCAACGATTATATTCCCTTGCACAATTAACATCAGCACTAACCTTGTTCTCATAAAAATCTATTAAATACAAACCATACAACGTTCTAACACGAGATAATGCAACATATACCATTCCCTCTCTAAACATACTTCTTCCTACATTTACCAAAGCATTATCTACACATAAACCTTGAGTTTTATGAATAGTTATTGCATATGCTAAACAGAAGGGAAACTGTTTTCTACAAACATAATACGTGCAGCAGAACGAGCAATCTGTCTTACCTCTGTAATCTGATCAAATTTAACTTTCAAGAATTCAATTCCATTTCTATTTTGATATTTCACAAAATCAACAACTTTTCCTATTGCTTCATTCACTAAACCTTCTTCTGCATTCAGATTATGCTTCAAAATTAGCTGACAGTTTAAACATACATCTAAAAAAATTCTAAACTAGCAGTTTTTGATACAGAATTTTCAAAAGAATCCAATTTAGTCTGTAGTTTTTCTGAAAGAACAATTGTCATTCCTTGATGCTCAATTTTATCAATAGCTTCAATGTGAACTATTTCTTGATTTTCCAATTTCATAAGCTCTCTATTAAATGTATAACACTCTTCCGCTGTAGGCATTAAGCAAACTATAGACTTTTTTTCTTTCATTTTCTTGTACATTACGTCTGCTGGTGTGTTTTCATTTGTAAACAAGTTCTTTAGTAGAAGACTTTGAAAAGCTTGTTTACCATGTTTGCTTAGAACACCAAGTCTTACATCTTTTAGAATATTTGCATAATCTTCATCTCTTCCTTGTCGCATATTCTGAGTGAGTTCTTTATATTCAAAATGTAACCACAGATTCACATTTCCAATACTTCCCAAAGATTTCTCAGTGTCTTCATGTAGAAGAGAAATCTGAAAAAGAAAGGTGGTGAGGTATTACCAGCGCATAGCCCAAGTTGCCTATGATATTTAGAAAAATTATTTTAAAGTGGCATCAAGGGAACCAAAGACAGCTACCACCCACCGCTGTCAAAGGACAACAATTACAAGTAATTATTGTCACAACAGAACAAACATGTAGGATTCCCTGAGCACAAAAGTACATATATCTGTGAATGTTTACAGATAATATCTTTCTTCCTTAATACGTAAGTATTGGTAAATAAAACCAGGCAATATCAGCCTGCATTCTGTGGAACCGTCATCGATATCTCGGGTTTTATTTACCAATACTTACGTATTAAGGAAGAAAGAGACTTTTTGGGAAGTTGAAAGACTTAATAAATGAGAGAATTATATGATTAATGTCCTTGCTATGAGCCTGATTACACGATACCATGAGTGAGAACATATTCTAGGCCCTGAAGAAGTCATTGGGTAAATGTCCCTGACGAAACACGTGTTGGCGTTGTGGCTGTTATGTTCTGTTTCAAGACTGTACTGCTGTACCCACAAGTCTTCATGAACAATTTTGGATTGTGAAAATAAATAAGGACTTTTTCATACTTTGGATGGATAGATTTGGACACTGATTCTTTGAACAGATATTATCTGTAAACATTCACAGATGTATGTACTTTTGTGCTCAGGGAATCCTACATGTTTGTTCATGTAGAAGAGTTTTAAACACTGTTTCTCCTTTTACAGGGGTTAGTTGTATTAGATCTCCAAATACAATTAAATGTTTTTCCCCAAATAGAACGTCATAATCTGTTTTTAATACCTGTTGCATTCTTATGGGTACAAAAGAAAGCATTCAGTTTGAGACCATGCTCACCTCATCAATAATTATAGTTTAATTTTTTCAGCACTCTTGACACTTCATAAGAAGCTTCTCCATACAACTTCTGCTATTCTAATTTATTATCATGCTCAACTGGTAACATCAATAATCTATGCAAAGTAACTCCTTTAACATTGTGTGCAGCTAATCCAGGTGGAGCTGTTACGACACAACATACATATGAACCAGTAGTTTTTTGAAGATAACTGATCAAAACTTTATTTAAAAAACTTTTACCTGTCCCAGCGTGACCACTGATGTACATCAGAAGAGGTTTAAAAGATGAACACACACATTCTTTTTTTCATGCAACAACCCATGTTCTATCTGTTTTCTCACTTGCACATATATTTCTTTCTGTTCAACATTTACTTGTTCTTCTAACTTTTCCAATGTAATATTCTCTTTGTGTGCTTGTTGATTTGCAATTTTGACTTAATGCATAGCAATCGCTGCTTCATTTTCCAGCATTGGTTGACAAAAAGGATCTTGACTACATGGACCACTACTTTGACTATCTTGAGAACTTTCATGAGCTATTTCAGCTGTAATAGTCTTATCTTGTTCAACTTCATCATTCAACATTTTTAAATATGTAGTGAAAATTGTACATCCAATGCTATCTTTACATGCATTAAAAGAATCTTAGTAGCAGTCAAACTCTCCAAGAAATTCAGTTTCGCTGCGCCATGGTTTAAACAGTTGCAAAAGTGCTAAATAGTAAACTTCTCGCTTATCTGGAGTTTCACAACTAAGGGCCATATGTATCAACACATTTTTCCATAGACATAGAATGGGCAAAACCCTTTGATACATCTGGCCCCTTGTTTCATGTGGTTTATCAGATTACCCTTTGCATGCTTTACTAAACAACCATGACATCCAACTACTGCAAACTTTCCTTCTTGTAAATTCTGTTTAACATTTCTTTTGAAGCTGTAATGTTGAAGTACTTCATACAGATATAGCTGTTCCAGATGTAGACTCCTTTTCGGATAGTATGTGTCAAACATATTAGTTTTAAGAATGTCTGTACTGTCTGGCTCATTTGCTGTTAATTGTTCAATTTCTTCCAATGTTTTCAACACTCTATTTTGTTTGCAGGCAACACCTAAACTTACCCAAATGATTCCTCATGATTTGGAATATAAACTTGAAGAGCACAAGCGGTCTGAACATTCATAGGATCCAATTTCTCAGTGGGAAAGCATTTTCAAAGTAAAGCTATACAGTTATTTGCTAATGCTTTTCTCTTGCGCAATTTCTTCCCACATTTGTTTCATCTGTGTGTTTTCGGATTTTGTTATGTACGATGTAACATAATGTGCAACAGCAATTGAGTTATCTGCAACATACTGGATGTCCATGTTCGCATTCCACATTTTTAAAATGACTGGATTGTAGTCATTGATATACTTTGACACTTCTCCTTTTTTTTAAGTTGTAGATATTCTTTGGAGATTTCCGAGTTATTGTGTGCCTTACAGTAGAAAAAAAAGAATGTACTCTAACTTTAGAAATGACTGGACGGGGAAAACCAAACCGACATTTGGTGTAAAATTTTCCTTTAGACTTGTATTTTCTTCTGCAATACTTTCCACAAAGATGACTTTCGAAACATAAACCTTGCTGTTTTAAGCTTCTATCTCTTCTTTCTCTTGGAACCTCACATGTCCCATACTGTTCGATGAAGGACAATACTATTTCATCAGAATTATTTCCAAATGTTGATGCATCCTTGATCCATAGTAGCATATGTATATGAGGTTCACCTCTTGCTTGATACTCCTTTCTCTAAAAGAAATCGGTATCTTCTCCAAGATGTGGATTCTTTTCATTGCAGATAAAAGAGATCATAGCTTGAAACCTATGATTAAAATATCTGCACACATTTACAGGATCAAATGAACACAGTTCACCAGGAGTCTTTATTTCAACATTTGTTTTAGTGGAATTTGCTTAGAAACTCAAGCAAATCTTCCCATGCATACTCTGCACAGCTAAGTCGGACAAACCATGTTGGTGTACCTAAGTTCCATAACCTACACTTGAGTTCTCCATGACGACGATAGCAATACTCATTTGTTCCACATTGACATGCCATCAAATTGATTAACTGTCCTGCTAAATTTTCATCTGTTTCTTGAACTTTTTCCACAAATTCTTTCGCAGAAAGAAGTGATTGATGAACTCCAGTTTTAAGTATGTGGTTCACTGCATATGATATATAAGACAGATCACTTTCGAACAAAAGGTGAAATATGTATGGAATGCACTGTCGAAATCTAGGATCTTCAAAATATAATCTTGTTGACTGATATTCTGAAGCTGTAACTTGTACAGGTTGGTCATCATATCATCCACCTTCTCCAGTAGGAAACAGCTGTGGAAAACAAAGCGCTTCCAAGCTTTTCTCCCATACACTCATTAGAGTTCCCTGTGCTGCTTTCATTTGAAATAACTCAATACTACTTCCTACTACTTCTTTTGAATGCAAAGGACATAATGTGTAAGGTTCATGAAATCTCTTCAGTCCTACACCTGTCCACTTTCTCGATTTGACCACTTAAAATTTCAGATTCATCTTCTAAACTTATTACCTGTTCATCCACATTTACATTTTTGTGATACATATTGTGCTCTATAAGATATGAGGTCGTCTTTTCAACTTTATTAACATCCACAAGTTCTTGCCATTTTTTCTGGCTCTTTGTTGGTACACAATTTACTAAAATAACTACTGCCTCATTTCCTCTTTCGCTCCTGCAATAGAATCAATATTTTTTTTAATCAAAAGGTAAGTACACCACTCTTCCTTTTAACCCTCTTTGCAAGTCTGTTGGTGGCAGTTTACCTGTTTTAGGTTCCATCCAAATTATAGTTTGAAAAGGATGAACAGATTGAATTAGATCAGACTCAAATGTATTCAATTCGGAGAGTCCCTCCGGAATAGCTACTAATTCTAACTTATTGTGTACTGCTCTAGCAGGCATTTTGTTCTCTTCAAATTTGTTAACAATATTTACATATACATTGATCACTACCTAACTCAAAACAACCTTCCACAAACAAGTAAGATGCAACTTCTACCCACTTGCCATTGTTCTCCTTTTCACTTTTCCAATACAAATCAAAATTCCTACTTTGACTTTTAGAATGGGTACGTCCACAACAAATGAAACATAGTTTGGTTTTTCAGAACACACTACATTAAACTTTCCAATTTCTTCTTCAAACTGATCAGTGCTAATCAGTTTTCTATCTCCTCCAACATCTGTAATTGTCAAACTTTCACTTTCTATGGACTGCTCTTCTGAACAAATATATCGCATTTCAATATCATCACACTTTTTTTGAATATCTGATAAAGAACCATATAAAAGCCATGAGTTCAGTTCACTTAAACATAATGCAGGACTTTTTACATACATAGGGGGTCATTAGGATCGCGGACGGACTTGCGTCCGTCCGCGACCCCAGAGCAGGAGGGAACCTCCGCATTGCATGCGGAGTTCCCTCCTGTGCAATTAGGATGTGACCGCAAGGGTTGCGGTCACATCCTCTATTTTTAACAGTGTGGCGGGTGGAGCTTCAAGCTGCACCCGCCGCAATGGTAAAAATGCACGCATTGCATTTGCATGCAGTAAGAGGCAGGCACCGCGCGGTGCCTGCCGCTTTCTGCATGCAAATGCAGGGGGGTACCATAGGTACCCCCCATGTGCACCCCCCACCCCCCCTTCACCTAGGGGGTCCGCAACGGGCCCCCGCAGTGAAGTTCCGTATGCTTTTCCACGGCGGAAAACCCGCCGCGGAAAAGCATACTTTACAGGCCATCCTAATATGGTGGACGGTGTCTGGAAGACACCGTCACCATATTAGAGCTTTTCCGCCGCGGTTGTAAGTTGACGGCGGAAAAGCTGCGGACGGAAACCAGGACCCACCAGCCATCCTAATGTGGCGGTGGGTCTTTGGTCAGTCCGCTGCGGTTTTTCCGCATCCTCTGGGCCGGCGGTGCCTTCCGCCGGTCCCGAGGATGCGGAAAAACCGCAATCATAATGACCCCCTTAGTACAGTATCCTTACAAACTTACACATTTCTGAATGGTGTACTGCTAACATCCTCAAGTGATAAAAATCACTTTTACAAACTTTTCTTAAAAGACAAGCCAGAGAATGCCCATACTTCTAAGTATATTTTCTTACATTGCATGGATCTAGTCCTTGTAACAACTTAATCTTCTGTTTAATACTTTTCTGTGAATATTCTCATAGCACATTGTGCATCAAATCAATGGATTCCTGTCGAATACTACAAATACTACTACAACCCCACTTATTCACAGGAGCTTGTGGACTTTCCCTTGCACTTCTTCAGCTATTAACTCTTCTGCACTTTTACCAAACGCTTCATCCTTTGAAGAGGACAAACATCCTGAACTTTGTAGCAACGACTTCCAGTCTCAACTGCAAATGGTGAACTTTTTTCCTGGAAGTAACTTTCCTCATTAAAAAAAAAAGGCTCACTAGTAGAAGTATGTCTCCAATGTCCACTAAAGATTTTGCAAAAGTTGGTTCTGTTCACAAGTCTCTTTTTTCTACTTTTGTCTTTCAACACTTTGACTATTTTATCCAATTGTTTTATTCTGCTCAAAATCAGAATGATAACTTCTGTTTTAAATTTAAAGCAGTATTAACTATACAATACGCTGCTTCTCTTTAAATTGTAACACTTTCCTTTATATTTGCAGCATGTCTTCATTAAATTCTGAATCATTCTAGATCAAAAAAGTCTCTGACAAATTTTTTGAAATCGCTTTTGTCTCTGAGTAGCAGATACTATTTCTTTACCATGTTACTTTTTCCTGGTATTTGAAATTGAAGTCTGCTTCACCTTACTTGAAAAATTCTTCTTTTTGCTTTATTTTTTGGGGCCTCGAAAGGGGTCTTCCTGGGGCTCTATTTTCGGGCCTCGCAAAGCTAATCTGTTTATTTTTTTTTATTGAACTGCAGTGAGACTGTGAGAGAATGCTCATTGAGAAGTGCAGACATCATGCCAGGTACCTCGCATTGTAGGACAAGGGAAATCCTTTAAAGAGACCCATTTTCTCTCAGGATTTCCCTTCTCTTTTTACAACGCAGGAGCAACATCGTCGTGGTGTGATTAGCAGACAGACCGCCAGGCGCGCAACGCCCATTGCTCCAGACTCTCTGAGACAGCTTCCCGGGCGCACACACAGACCCGCACCAGAGTACTTCACAGGTCTTCAAAGGAGCATTTTTTTGTAAATGAGACTCTGTTCTTTTTCACCCCTTTTTACAGTCCTTACATCCCCACTCTGCCTATTGTTGAAAGAATTAGGCTCCCCCGAAATTTTGTTCTGGTTGCTTCTCTGGAAACGACCACAAGCAAGCGACTCCAGCACGACCCTGCTCTGACCTTACACACTGTCTCGTTTTAGTGCGACGAAAACACACGCTTTGGCTGGCTCACTTAGTTCTCACACCCCCTCTTTAATATGAAGATAAAAGCTTTGCAATTACTTTATATTCCTATACTGTACTTCACATGGGAAATATAGAACTGCAGGTTCTCACCACCCCAAATTAGCTCTCTGGTATACTTTCTCAAATGTAAGAAGTACAGGTATTCAGTCACGGCCACTTAAAAGCAGTGTTCCTATATACAACTTGACAAAACGTTATATTTCAAAATGAACGTCTTCCACTGAGAAGCTCCTTTACATTTCTTTCGCTAGATGTACCTACCAGAGAAGGGTGCTGAAGTATGCTCCACAAAGAGCAACTCAAAGCTTTGTTGTTCTTTTTAAGAAACACCTGCATTTCAATGCTTATCGGCAGACTTTTCAACCCTTTAAGAGGCTGGGTGGATGAGTATAATACGTCGTATTTAGGATCGGGCGGAGGTTGCACGGAAATAAAAACGTATAGTTGAATAAAGAGCGAGTGAATGCATAGCCAGATGAATGAATGGATAGGTAAATGGATGGATGTATCAATGTATGTATGGAAGGATAAATGAATGCGTGGACCAGTACTTAGGATAGACGGGTGGTCTGATAGATGTTTAGGATTGGTTCTTGGACAGATGTATCTATGGATATATAGGCGTATGGCTACATGAATGGCATATTGCTTACCATAGGCGAGTGGGCTCATAGATGCTTAAGATAAGTGTAGGAACAGATGTATGTATGCATAGAAGTAGGAAGGTATACATCAATTAAAATATGGTTGGATTGGGGCAGTGCTTAGGATGGATAGATGCTGGGCTTTAATTGGGCTGGGTCTGAGGACCAGCACTTATTTTCAGGCAGCCTCCAAACGGGTCTCTATCGGACTCTATTTTCAGCTCTCGCAAAGATAGTAATTTTTTTCTTCTTTTTATTGCACTGCAGTGAGAGCATGTACATCAACATACGCATACTCATTTTGCTCACTACTGAGAACTGGAGACAGCATGCTAGGTGAGCCATGTTGTAGAAGGAAGGGAAATCCTTTAAAGAATGTTTTTTTCTGAAAGTAGCATAATTGGAGGGGATTTTCTAAAGCTACTTATCTTGATTTAGACCAAGCCCCTACTTGCATAGCCCATAGCCCACACCCCTTTAAGACGTTTGCCCCTCCTTTTAGAGCCCCCCGCCAGTGTTTTATCACTTAAAACCCTGACTACACCATAGTAACAAAGAAATAGTCTAGGCTTCCATTGAAATCTACAATGGCACCAAGTTACCCCATATTTTGCAGGGAGAAGGCTCTTGGTCTAGAAAGCACGCTTTTCTTTATTTGGTGTAAATCCATTTAGTAGTTTTGGAGAAATATCGAAATTTACAGATATCAATATTTGGGAATTCTGCCATCTGATTGGCTGGGGCATTAAGAGGATGAGCTTGGTGCTTAGTGGCTGCGAGCGGTGCGAGCGGTTGCAACTAGGAAGTGTTGGCCGCCATTTTGTGATTCCGTTGAAGCGAGAAAGAAGAAAAAAGGGGGAAAGAGGAGGAAAGAGGAGGATAGGAGCACTGTAAGCTCTGTGGGGAAGTGCGAAGCGAAGTAGTCACTCTTACCGGTCTGAAAATGCAGTGTAGCTCAATCAATCAATCAATCAATCAGGAAATTTGTATAGCGCGCTACTCACCCGAAGGGTCTCAAGGCGCTTGGGGGGGGAGGGGTCCGCTACTGCTCGAACAGCCAGGTCTTGAGTTGCTTCCTGAAGGAGAGGTGGTCCTGGGGAGGGAGTTCCAAGTCTTGGCTGCCAGGTAGGAGAAGGATCTTCCTCCCATGGTGGCTCTTCGAATGCGTGGAACGGCGGCGAGGGCATGGCTGGCCGATCGTAGCTGGTGGGTGGGAGTGTAGAAGGTCAGGCGTTTGTTGAGGTACCTGGGGCCCGAGTCGTGGAGGGCCTTGTGTGCATGGGTGAGAAGACGGAACGTGATTCTCTTGCTGACGGGGAGCCAGTGCAGGTCTCTCAGGTGTCCGGAGATGTGGCTGTGTCGGGGGATGTCCAGGATGTGTTGTGCAGAGGCGTTCTGGATGCGTTGGAGTCTGTTCTGCAGTTTGGCTGTGGTTCCGATGTAGAGGGTGTTTCCGTAGTCCAGTCGGCTGGTGACGAGTGCCTGGGTGACCGTCTTCTTGATTTCGGTGGGGGTCCATCGGAAGATCTTTCGGAGCATGCGTAGGATGTTGAAACATGATGATGAGACGGTGTTGACTTGTCTCGTCATCAAGAGGGAGGAGTCCAGGATGAAGCCCAGGTTGCGTGCGTGGTCTGTTGGTTTGGGTGCGCTGCCCAGGGCAGGGGGCCACCAGGAGTCGTCCCAGGCAGAGGGTGATGATCCAAGGATGAGGACTTCCATCTTGTCTGAGTTCAATTTCAGGCGTCTGTTCCTCATCCACTCGGCTACGTTTTTCATCCCTTCATGTAGGTTGCTTCTGGCGGTGGTGGGGTTGTTTGTGAGGGAGAGGATCAGCTGGGTGTCGTCGGCGTAGGAGATGATTATAACCCAATTATTGAACAACTCAACTCTACACACAAAAAGGGATTTTGAGTGTGCCGCACCTCTCTACTGGCCTAAGGCCCACCCGTCTAAGTTATATGATAAATGCAGAGCTGTTAGGTCTTGTGGTGTGCACTACCACCGCCCCTGTTGCTCCCAAGAGGCAATTGTTTAGAAAAAACAAAGAAAGTTCCACCCACTGTGGGTTGCACCACCAGAGATCATTAATACAAATATAAATGAAATCAATAAAGAATGTCCATGAATTGTTGTTTCATTTTTTGTCTCTTCTTTATTCAATTTTCATTAGGCAGCCAATGCGTTTCGTTCAAAATAACTTCATCAGGGCATGCTGGCTGTGTCCAATGTGCACAGACATCACATCTTATTGCTCTGCGTTCTGCGTCCAAATAAATGGCTGCTGTGCCGAGAAATGTGGCAAGCACTTCCGAAAGAAAGTATCCGTTTGAAAGTTTGCTAGGAGTAGGAGATGATGTTCAGGTTGTGTTGGCTGCGAGGGGGCTCATGTTGACGTTGAAGAGGGTGGGGCTGAATGATGATCCTTGTGGTACGCCGCAGATGACTTCCCTGGCCTCGGATCTGAACGGGGGGAGGTGGACTCTCTGGGTTCTTCCGGCGAGGAACGAGATGATCCACTCCAGTGCCTTCTCTTGGATTCCGATGTTGCTGAGGCGTTGTACTAGGGTGCGGTGGCAGACAGTATCGAACGCTGCGGAGAGGTCCAGGAGGATGAGGGCCGCTGTTTCCCCGTTGTAGAGCAGGGCTCGTGTGAGAAGTTGGCCTAATATATGATGTCTCCAATTCTGGGGGCACCTTGTATCAGTCCAAACAACCCTTATGGTGTCTGGTTGTAAGTCAACCTTATTAGACAAGCTATCCTAATGGTAGCATGGACTAAGCAGCCTTAAAGGCTTAACTCAAGAGGTCGTGTTAAGCGAGCTGTTTTACCAATCACAATCCTGTAATATCAAATGAAAGGACACCACACAAGTATATATTATAAAAATATATGTATTTATTACTAGAATAATCCTCTATACTCTTTATGAGTCTAGAGGCCCAAGCGTTTAAACAAAAGCACAGTTAAACATATGAAAGGTGCACAAATATGGATGAGGCCGGGTGGCCACTCGAACCATATATTAAAAAAGTGGTATAAGAGATACCAATCGAACAGTGGTTAGGCCTAGGGCCTAGGGAATCGCTGGGACCAATCGGGACTAGCAATGCTGAAGTCGGGAAAAGCCCGCAGGACTCGGGTGCAGCGCTTAAAGCACACGCATGCACCAATGCAAAGTCAATGGTGCGTAAAAGTTATAAAGTTACTGTTTTATGAACCTTCCGATTGACCTAGAAGGACACAACTTAAGAAACATACACTAGAGGTGTGTACCAGTGTGGGAACACCGGCCTTGCTGAGTTACCTCACCCACAGGAAGCGGGTGCACAGGTGTGAAGTAGTGTCGGGTTTCATCACGGAGGTCGATGGTGCCTGAAGATGAAGATGCTGCAGGCGTCGGGAAGGAGAAGTGTCCGGTGTGATCCAAGGGTGGATCGAAGTTGTAGAGTACCTGAAAGCAGAGGGGACAGAGTCTGGGTCACTCAGCAGTGACCAGGGTGGAACCAGGAAGGAACCAGGTAATGTCGGGCGCAATCAGGTGGTTGTCGAGAAGCTTCTCTCCGCTGCCACGTGGACTCTGGGGCACCGAAGATGTCCAGGAGTGGATCACGAGCTGTCCCACAAAGGCTCTCGCTGTCGGTGGTGTCAGCTTCTGGATTGGAGCAAACAACCCTTGGCAAGAGCAATCCACGCAGGACTGGAAGATCGCTTCTTTCTCGGACTAGCAAAGTCAGAGAGGGTGCTCCTTTTCAGGGGAGCGAGGGCCAGTCCAGAGCAACCGGACTGGTGGTGTAAATTTGAAGGTTCGTTGGTTCTGGGGCCACAAGCCAACGGGCAATTGACCGGACCAATGCGTTGAGCCAAAAGTTGCAGAAGGGCCCCACGCAGCGCTCCGTGAGTGTAGAGGAGTGAGCTTCGGTGCAGGAGTGGCTCAGGGCTATGGCTTTTCAAACCCTAATGCACAGCTTCGAGGATGCCTCAGGAGCTGCACGGTCAGTGCCTCGTAGTCTTTCCAAGATTGCCGGCCCCACGCTTCAGGTCGCCTCCACGGGTCTCAGCTTTGCAGGGACTGTGGATCGGGCTGTTAGAAGGCATGAACGCTGGGTCTTGTCGAACTCTGTCGCTCGAGTTCCAGCAGGAACTGCAACAAAGCATATGTTGAGGTGCTGGATGGTGCCTGTTTGCACAGGGTGGTCACTCCTTGACCACAAGGGAGATTCTTCAGTCTTCTACATTGAGTAGGATGTCGAAGGGTCCAGAGTTTTGTTTCATAAGTTTCAGTGAGGATAATCTGAATGCTTGGGTATTGCTCCCACTCTTATACCAATCTGGTGGGCTTGATTACCTGCTAGGTCCCTTCTATGGGTGGGACCCAGGAAGGGGGTGGTTACACCCCTTTCCCTTTGTCCAGGGTCACGCTGGGACTGGGGCTGGTGTGCCCCAGAACCGGTTTGACCGGATTATGCAAGGGGAAGCCTTGTGCTCCCCAGGCACTGTCTGGTTTCTTCCAAACCTCCCTGCTATAATCCACTATCTCCTGCCCGGGGTGGTGTGACACCTCCCCACGACAGGAAAGCCTTTGTCCAGGCCTCCTCGGCTGAGTTTCGGTCAGCAGCAGGAGATCAGACTTGTGTCTGTGGCAGAAGCGTCCATTTTGTGATGCTGAGGCTCTTTTAAAATCAACCGCGTTTTAGAAAAGTAACATGTCTTCTCCCTCTAGAGGGGTGGAATGCTATCCCCGTCGACAGGACTGTCGAGGGGATAGTATTCCAAATCGTATGACACCTTACACGACATGTTTTGATAAAGCCAGACCAAAGTTAACATATAACCGCGATGGATTATAATGCACTTAATAGTATATGGTATGGCATTATCCCGGAACAGCTAAGGGAATTGGTCCCGATAGCTGCAGACAGGCTCAGCTCATGCTAGAGCACCATCTCACATAAAACAAAGCACTCTGCCTCCAGGATTGTTAAGGCCTGCCATAGGAGTGACTTATAGGTATATAGGTGTCCAGATAGGTTTAGATATTGGCATACTATTTCTAAGCAAGGGGTGATTACACCACCTTGCCCCAGCTGAGTGATCAGCCAGTTGTGTCAATTTTGGATAGCCAGCCAAGGGTGGCAAAAGATATGCTGCAGCCCCTGGCCTTGGATGCACCTATGCCCTGGGCACCTATAGTGCACTGTACAGGGGCTGATAAGGTGACCCAAGCCAATTTAGTTATGCACCTAGGGTACATGGAATCCATTTTACAGAGAGAGCAGATAGCCTGGGACCCTGATTAGCAGGGAACCAGGCCAACTAAGTCAAAAACCAGCTAAACACAAGGCAAAAAAATCTGGGGTAACCATAGTCAGGTAGTCACCTTCCTACAGCTCGGATGTCGACAGTGGCTGCGATGAGGGCGTTCTCGGTGCTGTGGTTGGCTCGGAAGCCGGACTGTGAGTGGTCGAGGGATCCGTTTGTCTCGAGGAAGGCAGCAAGCTGTTTGTTAACTGTCTTCTCGATGACTTTGACAGGAAACGGGAGGAGCGAGATGGGGCGGTAGTTCTTGAGGTCGGTGGGGTCTGCTGATGGTTTCTGCAGGAGGGCGCTGAGTTCAGCATGCTTCCAGCTCTCCGGGAAGGCGGCGGTGTTGAAGGAGCAGTTGATGATGTCCCGGAGTTGGGGTGCGATGACGGAGTCGGCCTTGTTGAAGACGTGGTGGGGGCATGGGTCGGTTGGTGAACAGGAGTGAATGGTGTTCATCGTGCGGATGGTGTCTTCGGTGCTGACAGGGGTCCAGGTGCTGAGGGTGGTGTTGGGGGGCGTTGTTTCTCTGGATGGGTGCGTGGTCTGTTCACCGAAGCTGTTGTGTGTCTGCGATCTTGCTGTGGAAGAACGAAGCGAATGAGTCGCAGAGGTCTTGTGAGGGAGTGATGTCGTTGTTTCCGGCGCTGGGGTTGGAAAGCTCTTTGACGATGTTGAAGAGTTCCTTGCTGTTGTGTGCGTTGTTGTCTAGTCGATCCTTGAATGCTGACTTCTTGGTGGTGTGGATCAGCTGGTGGTGTTTGCGGGTGGCGTGCTTGAGGGGGGTCATGTTGTCTGTAGTCGGGTTTTTTTGCCAGGCTTTCTCAAGGGTGCAAAAGTTCTTCTTGGAGTTCTTGAGGTCGTCGTTGAACCAGGGGGCTATCTTGCATCTGGGCCTGCTGGGATGGTTTTTCAGGGGTGCGAGCTCGTCAGCGCAGTTGGTGATCCAATGTGTGAGGTTGTTGGCTGCTTGGTTGGGGTCCGTTGATCTGGCGGGAGGGTTCTGGCTCAGTGATGTGATGAGCTGGTCAGTGGTGATCTTGTTCCAGCTCCTGCGGAGGGCCTGTTGCGGATGGTGGTGAGTCGTGGTCCTTCTGAAGCTGAAGTGGACGCAGCTGTGGTCTGTCCAGTGGAGTCCGGTGGAGTGGCTGAAGGATATGTACTTGCTGGAGGAGAAGATTGGGTCGAGCGTGTGTCCGGCGTAGTGGGTGGGGGTGTTCACCAGTTGCTTGAGTCCAAGGTTGGCGAGATTGTCCAGCAGGGTGGTGGTGTTGTTGTCGTTGTTGTTCTCCAGGTAGAAGTTGAGGTCCCCTAGGAGGATGTAGTCGGAGGAGGCGAGGGCGTGCGGGGCTGATGAAGTCTGCGATGTCTTCGCTGAATTGTGTGCGAGGTCCTGGGGGTCTGTAGATTAGGGTGCCTCTGAGTGTGGTCTTGGGGTCGGGATGTATCTGGAAGTGAAGATGTTCGGCGGCTGCGAGGGTGTCGTCTGCGTTAATCGTGATGCGGATTGTGTTCTTGTGGACGATGGCGATGCCTCCTCCTGTCTGGTTGACGCGGTCTGAGTCACATGGTGATGAGATGAGATGCTGCTACACTCGGGAATGAAACTGAGAGCCTAAACCGTGAGCTCATTGCTGTAAAGTGATGTGCTCTGGTCTTTGTAGCATACGGGTGTAAGTAGTGTTAGTAGGCGTTTATACCATACAGGGAGTGGGAAGCGAACTACTGACCGCTACCATGCCTTTATACTATACCGGAAGTGAAGTACTCCCGCCTACCGGTGTGAAGACTCAGGAATTAAACTGAGCTGATTGGTGTAAAGTGATGGGCTCTGGGCTCCGTAGCATACTGGCTCCTGTATTGTAACTGTGTAAGTAGTGTTAGTATGTGTTTATACTATACAGGGAGTGGGAAGCAAACTACTCAACCCTACTGGTCTGAAGAATCTGGGATTAAACCGTGAGCCTAAATTGTGAGCCCATAGCTGTAAAGTGATGTGTTCTGGGCGGTGTAGCATACCTGTGGAAGTAGTGTTAGTTTGCTTTTATACAATACAGGGAGTGGAAAGTGAACTACTCACCCCTACCAGTCTCAAGACTCGTGGATGAAACCATGAGCTCATTGCTGTAAAGTCATGTGTGCTGTGTAGTATTGCAATGTAAGTCAAAGTAGAACGTTAGTATGTAATGCTACTAGAATGAAGTATGTAATGTTAGGCTGTCATGAGGGGAATCTTGGGGAGTTTGTACACAGTGCTGGAGAAGATGGTTTTCCTGCTGTCTGGTCTTGTTGATAGCTGTTTAAGCTGTCTTGTTTTCTTGCAATAAATGAATTTATCGGATCCACTGCTGTCTGCCTGTTCAGTATATGAATTTGGCGACGAGCGGGAGAGGGTAAAAAGGCAGAGCTCCCCAACATTTCGAGCTTGCTTGCGTTGTGCTGAAGACCCGTTTTCTTTGTGAAGGTGTTTTTACTCATCCCAGGGTCGTCGGCTCATTGAACTGTTATCCGGCCTCCATCAGGATTTATATTTTTAGATTTTGGGCTTCCTCGGCCTCTTCAGTACACTCTGGTCGCTGTACTACACATGTGCAAGTAGTGTTAGTATGCGTTTATACTAATTCTGTAGATATGCAGTAATCAATGCATCATGGCCCTAGGGAGCGCCAGGTCACATATGCAGCTCATACAACATCCCGGGGTGTGAATCCGCGGGACATTTATGTTTGCAATTACAGGGTGGGAGCATGGCTTCTACCCTTTGATAGCAAATCCTTGTTTGGCTCATTGAGGCGAAAGGAGGAAAACCTTATATCGCTTAAAGCGGATCTGGATGGTTAAAAAGAAGAAAAAAGAAATGAAGCGGGGTCTCACTCGTTCATTCAAATGAGCCCCCTGTTGGGTAATGTTCCGGGGCCAATCTTATTATTATATTGCGGGATCTGTGAAGGACTGAGGATGTTATTCTTACATGTAAATTAGGCCGGGAGGGCATGGAGACGTTTCGCAGCCTAGGGGATCGCCACCTCCCCAGGTATTGTTTAGTAATTGTTCTGGGGGTTTTGAGGCCAATTGAAGTAAGGGGATCGCCACCCTCTGGGGCTTTATCTAAATATGCTGGGTGGGCCTCGCCAGTCGTTGAAGCCTTGTTGGTCCTAGGCAGTGCCTTATTGGTTTGTAATCACACGGGCAGTACTCATGGTGTTTTAATAAAGTGATACACGCATAGAACCCTTATAGTGATAGAATTCCGAAATCTTTATTTATGTAATAGTCAGTGGGTTTATATTTGGTAGGTGCACCACAAATGTACAAATGTTTTCCTCATAACCTCCTATGGACAGACGATTTTCACAGTAAACTACAGACAAGTGTTGTCAGAAAAAGAAGACGTATACACTCACTTATTTGTTGGTAAAAAAATAACCTTTATTAAAAGAACATAAATAAATGGAAACACAACTTTATTCGAAGAAACAATAGTATAAAATGAAAATAAGTGGCTGTGACTCCTACAGTTGATTCATCAGCATTGTTCAGTTGATTCATCAGCATTTTTCCGTGTTGTAACTGTGTTTCAATGTCACTCTGACTGTCCCTGTCATGTTAATTACTGCAATTGACATTCCTCCTCCTCGAATGCGCTTATCAGTAATTCCTGATCGAGTAACAATTCAATGTGAACAAATGCCTATGCTGTTATCACAGGCTATTGTTGTAATAATATAAGACTTTTTCAAATAATTGTTCTTACAATTATTCTCATTTATTTCGAGCATGATGACAATTCATAAGATCTCTATTACTCGCTTTATCTGCCGATCGGTTGCTGCCAATAGTCTTTCTGCAGTGTCTACACGCAACCCTGCAGTCACGTGATGCAGTAACCTTAGTTACTGCCACAACCAGGAAGCTCCGTTCGCCGTTGCCGACACGAGTAGACAAGACGCCAGATTCACTCGGCTACCGGGGAGTGTCTAATTCCGACATACCTATGGCCCTCTGTAGTCCAGAGTTAGGGCTTGACGGCTACTAACACGACATCTGTGGTTCCTGTTAATTTTACGCAGATGCTGCCAAGCTGCCTCTCTTTACTACAAGCCCACGGGGATTTGAACAGCCCAAATCTACCTTCGGGTAAGCTGTTCCATATACCGTCTAACACAGACTCGTTTATGCTCCCCGTTGCCACAAATTTAAATCAGATTTTTTTCCTCAGATATTCAATCCTTTGTCCACCGTCCCCGGGCTCTGATTCGATTCTACCGCTCACACACGTCCTGACTCTGAGTCAATATTCAGTTCACATATATTGTTAATGAGCTGTACTACCATGTTCTAGCTACTAAACAATGTCAGTAATGATATGTCCATCCCTCCTTTATTCTAGACCTACGGGTCTCCACTAGTCTCTTAACACTCTATTTAGTTTAACACAAATTCCGAAATAATTTCTTTCATCTCTTTATCTTAAGATTTGAAGATCTCACCAGATGAGGTATTCCGTCCATTAAATAGAAGACGAGCATCAATTGAATTGATTTGGTATGCTCTACCCCTAATTGTGTGCTATTTCAACTACTCATGTTGTGACTCATGACCAGGAGTTTAACTATATTTAAGTAACCTCTGTGATGTATATTGAATAGGTTGCCTGCCCCGCACCCTGTCCTGATGAAGACCCCACAGCAAGAGTACTACTAATTCCTGCAACAATCTGAGGGTCGAAACATCGACAATTGCTCCTTGCCTATCAGCTTCACGCCAAAACTTCAACAATAATGTATTATGTGAAGCATGATTCATATCTAGTGATGCATTTAACCTATGGTCTTTTGTTTTTGTTTATTGAAATTGACATACAAATGCATCTACGATATTTGGTTGATTTTACTGTCACGATTCCCTCTCCACACTATCCTCACCTTATCACTTCCCCTTTTCCCCTGGGGCACTATACAACCTTTTGAATGTGTACTGCCAGATACTATATCTAACAAAAATCTACATTGTGAATAAAAACAGTGTAGATTCATTTAGTGTGTTTCTAATTTTTGATTACTTTGTGTCTATTGCCAATTTCACACTGGGACCCCTCCTCTCAGTACTGTGACTCCTCCAGAAGCAGCGTACAAAACCTGCAAGACAAACATGAAACATAAGTATGTGTGCTATGTCCAAGAAAAAAAGAAAGGTAGTCAGAATGGGACAGAGAGGGAGTGGGTGGAAGAGAGAAGGGGAGGGAGAGTCAAAAGAACAGAGGGAAGAGAAGACAGAGCGTCGGTCTACTGCACCCAGCCCTCAGTGATCACCTCCCATCACCCGTGTGTCTAGGACACTGAGGTCCGCGAGAAAGAGTGTGGCTCAGCAAGTCCTTCAAATGAAACAAGTATGAATGAGGCCAGAAATTACATTATTAGCTATGGGAACATTGCTTGCCTGCACCTGTGCACCCAGGCTGCTGCACTGCAGCCCCTTCCCCCGCACTGTGATAAATTGTAGGTCCTGCGCACAGAGGCGCAACTCACCTGCCACCATAGGTGTATCCAACAACGGGCCAGTGCAAGCTCTAACTCAGGGGTGCCTCTGTAGGGTGGCACAGCAGGTCTCCGGTCGTAGACGGTGTCTTGATACCACAATGGAAGGCATCAGAATGCCCAGGGCATCATCACGGGTGAGCACCCGCTCCACCCATTTTGGTGCAACAAATTCAGTGTGTGAAAAGTCAGAAAAAATATGATGGTGGAAATGTATGAAGGTTTATTTCAAGCTTAATAGAGTACACCAGTTGAGTGCATCCTTCCTTCTTGAAGTACCATCTACCAACTGTTAGTGGTAATCGTGATTCGAAGAGGAGTTGGAGTGCACAAGAATACACAAGGTTAAGTAATAATATGTTATGCCAACGTTTACATACAAAGGAACAGAGCGCTTGCTGGGAGCATAATGTGCGCATGTAATGCAGTGACGCAATCCTGTGTGCATGTACACTTAGTAATCAGTGCACTACAGTGCCCTAAAAGGCAACGCTACGTTCTCTGCGTGGAGAAGTGTGGCTCAGTGGTTAGAGGCGGCAGACCCGGAAGCTGGGATCGACCGTGGACCAGGGTTCGATTCCCCACCTCAGCGGGTCTCGGGCTCAAAATTCCACGGCCTCGATAATTCTCGCTCCGGTGCCTACTCGACTCACGGGGTCTCACTCTGCAACTCTGGGCAATAGCTTGCTTAATCTCCACTACGGCCCCTCGCGGCGGGATGCCTGGCTTTCACCCTGTGGACACCCTGCCGGGGCCTCTCACAGGGGAATACCAGGACGGGTTCCTAAGCAAGCGCCAGGATCCCCTTTGGGTGACAGGTTGCGCTATATAAGTACACCTACATTTACATTTACATTTACATTTACGTGTCTGTAGGGCTGCGCTGCCCACTGGCTCAGGCCTACAGTACGGTCCAGCAGGTTCTTAAAACAAGGCAGAGATGGGACTGAATGAGATCAGGGATCACATCATTACGTGCAGCAACATCGCTTGTTCCCACCTGCGCAGCTCGGCTGATGCACCCCACCCCTCCTGCAGCACTGCGCTCAACACGTGTCTGTAGGGCAGCGTAGCCCGCTGGTTCAGACCTACAGTACAGTCCAGCAGGTCCTTAAAATGAGACAGACATGTGACTGAATGAGGTCAGAGATCATATCATTACGCATGGCAACATCGCTTGTTCGCACCTGCGCATCCTAGCTGATGCACTCCACCCCTCCCGTAGCACCGCACTCAATTGCAGCCACTGTGCACCCAGGCCCCACTGCTCACCTGCTGTCATTGTTGTGTATCCAAACATGACGGGGAGCAGTGTTCACAATTCAGATGCAGTGTTGAATGCAGGATGGTGTACACCTCATGGAACCCTTTCGAAACAGGAAGTCCAGTAGGGTTTGCAATTGATGTCCAGTGATGATTGCCAGGATGGCATATGCCTTATGGATTACTTTTTTTGTTTCAAATTGTGATATGAGAGGTGGATGTGGCCATATCACCTTAGGCAGTGTGGAAGAACTGGGACATGTGGCGTTCTCGTTATCCTATTTATACGTACGCAAAGTGGGGTGGGCTTGCATACACCAGGCCAGCGTAGGGGTGTAAATAATTGTTCCGGGACCTGCAGCCCGAGGAGAACGGAGACGGCCTGGCCGCGTCTCAGCGCAGCCCGGAAGACAGGCGAGATTGCCTGTTTGTAGGCGGGGCCTCTGGTGTCACTTCTGCCTTCCCCCGGCCAGGGGAAGGTGACCCAGAAGTCTGGTGTTTGCCCTAGGGGGCTCCCTTTATGGGGAGGGAGACCCGCATGCCGCACCAGAAGGCCGATTCCAGGCGGGGCTCTCCTAGGAGGAGGGAGAGCCCTGCGTGCCGCCCGGGAGAAGAGAAGACCGCTGGGAAGCGTTGGTGCCCGCCCCAGCCCCGAGAACAGCCATGTGAGTTGGCAAGGGTTGGGGGGGCACCGGGTGTACCTTGATGGTGCCGGTCCAAGCCCGGCCTGTGTTCTGAGCGGCCCCCACCTGAAGGAAGGGTCGCTCCAATGATGGGGGCACTAATTATTGAAAGAGCCTAGTGTGACTCCAACCCTGGGCGGCATGCTTTGTTTAAAGAGCCCGAGTGGCTCTACTCGGGCCATATGTGTTCAAAGGGGCCCGTGGCCTTTCCCCGTAGGGTACCAGTAAGGGCCCGTGGTTGTTCCCAGAGAGGACCCGCCATTGTGGACCGCTCCAACGTGGCCCCAGTTGTTTTAGAGTCCCCATGAGGGACTGGGGGCACATTTAATTTAGAGCCAGTGCCTCAGTATGGTGCCAGAACCTAGAGGACTCCATCTGCCCCTAATATGCCCCTAATGTGAGTTATACTTAGGAGGTAGGGTCTAATGTGTTTAGACTAGTGAGAGATGGCATAATGTGTTTATGCTGGTGAGGTGGGCGCAGAATGTAATTCGCGCCTGAGGTGACTGTGCATAATGTTGTTTATGTTACAGGTTGAAGTGTAGTACAGTGATTACCAGTAGTTGCTGGTTGTAGGTTTATGATCTATGTTACTTGTACCAATTTGTGCTAAGTGCTGATTCTGACAGTGGCCAACGTGGCCCTGTCCTGTGTGAATATTGCCCGTACCAGTTGGCACAATGTATATTGTGTGATTACTATCTGATGTGTTTTGAGAATACAAAAGTTATTTTTAAATAACCTTGTGTGGAGTTCCTTTTGTGGTGTGCCGGGGATGTTGTTGCTGTGTGCGTGTGCAAATGCTTTACACATTGCCTCCGGGATAAGCCTGTCTGCTCGCGCCAAGCTACCGAAGGGGTGAGCAGGGGTTATCTTTGGCGTGTAACTCCCTTGCCCTGACTAGAGTGGTGGTTTCTGCCTGGCTTTGGCGCAAGCCTTAGCCAACCAGAAATCCCATTTCTAACAGCCCTGCTCCCATAGGAATAGTCCATCTCAAACTGTTAGGGCTGGCACTTTTGAACAGGAACTCAAGCAACCCAAGACCAGTTTTGTCCTGATTCGGGCTCATCAGTCAAGTGTAGAAGAAAATCCGCATCAGAACAGTCTCCACCACCTGCTTCCTCACTCTTCGCATGCTCCCCATAATCTTCGAATGGCTCCTGGCCAACACCAGATGAACCATCACCCAAGTCCTCGTCACCAGAAGACTGGACCACGGCAATGTACTCTATGAAGGAATCATCTCTCATCTCCTGAAGAGACTACAGGTCATACAGAATTCTGAGGCCAGACCCATCTTCATCCTCCCCAAGCAGACCGACATCTCACACCCAATTCAGGAAAATCCACTGGCACCCCATTCAGAAGAGACTTCCCTTCATGATGCAGATTCACACATACAAGACTCTGCACAACCAAGGACCAGCATACACCAATCACTGCCTGAACTTCTTCCAACCCTCCAAACAACAGTTTTTGCCTCCCTGCACCTTGCTCGCACCCCTCGCATACGTTGAATCTACTGCTAAGGCTTTTCCTCCTCCTACCTCATGGCCAGGTCCCGGAACTGCCTCCTTCTTCACATCTGGACCTCACCATCAACGCTTTAATTCATAAAAGGACTCAAGACCTGGCTGTTAGATTGAGCCTTCGCAGCAAGAATCCTCAGCGCCTAGATACCCTCACGGGTGATTAGCTGCGCGATACAGGTCCTGTTTGAGGGATTGATTAATTGATTCCAGTGGCACAGTGAGCACAGGACTCATGTCTGGGCATACTTTTGCCACTTAGGGCTATACATCAAACACACATAAGGTGATGGGCGGAATGCTTCCAATAAGTCTAACCACTGGCAATCACTTGGTTTTCGGTTGCCTGAGTTCCAGTTGAGGGAGGACTTTATATGACAGTTCAGGAGGCCTGTATTAGAGCAGGGGCAATACTGATTTGCATATATCTGGGCAAAACTTAGATGGCATGGTTAGCAAAAGAATGATGTGTTAGAATGCTACCCTAAGAGACTGTAAGTGATGAGACATATTGCAAGCATTCCTCCAATCACCTTTTGTTTGTTTCATGTACCACTTGTAAGGGTATGCCCAGACGTGAGCCCAGACCTGTGTCCCGTGCTCACTGTGCCACTGGAACTACGCTACATCTAATTGACGAGCCCCAGTAAGGGTAAATCAGGTCTTGAGTTGCCTGTGTTACAGCACAGAGAGGACCTGGCCTAGCAGTTCAAGCTGGACTGTTCCTACTGGTGTTGGGTCAAGGCTGATTTGCAAATAGCTCTGTCCAAACTGAGGTAGCTTAGTGAGCAAAGGAACGATCGGTTGAAATGCTACCTTTAGCGGTTGACAGTGGTTAGACTTATTGCAAGCATTATTCCTTACTTTTATCAACCCTGTCTCACTCGCCTACCAGTTGCCCGGCATGTAGTGCTCCATGGTGTTCTTCAGCAAGTATTTCTTATGAATGTATTTTTTCCAAGGCAATTCATGGGAAGCCCCGCAAAGATAATCCTTTAAAAGGCTCACAAACGTCATTCTGATTCTCAGATCCTTCTGGCCACCAGTATAACTTGTGAACTTGCTGGTCTCCCGGTTTCCATGGAGGGAAACATCCCACTCGTGCAAGACTATGGTCAACCATTCCTTCGCCCTGCAATCGCTCTCAATGTACATTGACTTGGTGGAATTACTCAGGTCAATTACCGATGTTAGTAAACCGCTCATCAATAATAGGACAAATGTGACGGTCATAAGAGGAAAGGCAACTAACAACGTTTAATAAAGGGAAAATGTGTGTACAATACGGCTACTAACTAAAAATATTCTCTCAATCTTGCCTTCATCAAATCCCAGAAGAAAAGCTGAGTCAACATTCTCATGGGGCCCACAAATACATACAGTTTTCATACTTTGGCTCCTATATTATCGGATTACTTTCCTGATATAGTTGTACCCAAATATTTTTTTCAACCTCTCACACTAGCCTTTTTAAATTTGTATTATTTTGTTCCCTTCTTTTCTTGTGAGAAAGGCAGTTTGGCGCAGAAAGCCCTAATAAAACCAATCAATAAAGCAATCTTGCCTTCCTCAAACAAACTTCAATGTGAATAAATTGTGAACAGTAATATTGTTCATCCCCTCAAATTCGCTGCCTACATTTGTATGCATGCTTACTCCCTCTGCCCCAGCAGGCTTTATAACCAAGCTCCCAAGTTTTGCTCAACTTTGAAAGACTTGAATGCAGGTTAACAACATCAATAGTTAATGCCCGCAACACAAACCAGTTTGATAGTAAATCAGGTCAATGCACCTACAGTGATAATAAGCATGCACTATGTGTAAATGGTTACAATTGGGTTCAAAATAAAAAAAATCATGTACACATTTAATTTGAAAAACAATGCTCACGTCTGTCAGTCTGCTAAAGGACATCTTTATAAGGACATTTTGTCTTTTTAGCTGCATTGCCCACCTCCGGCGTGCAACTAAAGTCCTTTTGTAAGATTAAAAACAACGTTGACGTGCTGTACTGTCTGACAAACTATCACAGCGAATGCCGAGAGCACATCACAAGTCATCCTTTTGTTCCAAGAGCCTCCCGTTGAACATAATCTTGCTTAGGAAATACCTCCATTTTGTATAATGTATTCTTCTTCATAGAAGCGCTGGACAAGGACTATCAGACTGCATAGCTCACAATGCCAATAATCGTATTAAACAGTAGGATGCTGAAGAGCTGAATCTGCTTTTGAAATAAAACAATGAGAACATTTCAAGCTCTGCTGCTCCAGCATAATCTGACATTTTATAATTGACTTTTCTGTTTGTCGCTTTGTATACAGTGATAAAAGGCCTGGTTCAGTCTGAAAAAAAGTATGCTGATGGAACTGAAATTGGAGCCCCGGCAGCAGAATAAAGTAATTTAAATTATCGTTTTTTTGTGCCACATGCAAGTAGTTATTGTTGAAAAGCAAACATCTAGAAGCCACAAATAAGATGATGTAACATAATCACAACAAAATAACCTGAGTTCCCCATCTGCACCTGCCATACTGTGATCCATTATAGTCATAGAAGGCTCGCACAATCGCATTTCTTGAAAGTTTGTTTTATGATGCCAGGCCAAACATTTTTCTTACTCGTATGTGCGCAATGTGGGTGTGAAAGCATGGTGGTAAAGTCACTTACATATAAATACTGTGTTAAATGTGTAAACTGCACTTTTATTTCATCCGTACCAATTTTTCACCAAGTTGTTATTTAACGAATGTTAACTTTCTGCTTTTTAGCTCAATTTATTTTTGTGGTAGTCAGTCTCCTCCTCTATGCAAAACAATAGAACGATGATTGTTGCTGTCACAAAATTTACAGACATCCACATAAAAACTGAGCAATATATCAGACCCTTCCTTTTAGGAAATTTGGTGATAAATTGCACCTTCGTGCAAAGAAGCCTCATGGGGTATTTTATGGCTTTCCCTTTTGGCTTGCCTTCCCTGATTGTGCTTCGTCCTTGAACCACACACTTCCAACCAGCAGTTTTTCTCCTCATTGCTTTGCTCTGCACCACAGCTTTTAACTTGCAATGTCACCATGCTCAATTACGTCAAACACTGGTGGCCATCTCAAGAGCAAGTCTTTGCCATTATGCATGGCTCAAGTCCTAAAAAAAAAGAAGTGGGAGGACTAATCACTAAGCTAAGCAGAATGGGCGTGTCATCACCGCGTGACATCGCAGGAAGTGACATCACAGTGTGTGACATCACAGGAAGTGACATATTATCGCATGACATCACATGTGGCATCACAAGAAGTGGCATCCCAACCCATGACTTCACAGGAAGTGACATCAGATCTTAAGGTCTCACATATGTTTAGCAGGTCTATCATGAGTACATTTGAGCACATTACAATATTTAACAAATTAAATTTTCCAAGGGGGTGTGCTAAAATATGTATGCAACCCTGAAGCAAAACCTGGGCTTCAACTTAAACATCATTTTTTTTAATTAACCCTGCCATAAACAAATTGGCAAAAAAGGAGAAATCTGGCAGTAGATCTGTCCTGCTTCATTGGTTACAATGTCTGTACTTTCAAATATCTTGTGAGGTTAAGGCATTGAGGTTCTCTGAGTATCAGAGTCTGATCAGCTTTGGGTTGCTTTGCCAAACATGGTAATTGTGTCTGCACTTTGGCTAGGTGCCGCTCTGCCATCATTTCAACTATTGAGGCTCTTGTTTCAACCCCCAGAGTGATGCCTATTCCAAGGTTGCACTTGGCGTTGCGCCCATTAATGGCACAGGCTGGCAGCCCGCACCTCAAGCTGGGCCTATTGCTAGTCGGGCGTCCTACTACATCATAGGTTTAGATGCATTTTAACTGTTCATGTATTACCCAAGATTGGTTCTTTGTATGCTAGCTTTTCCTCCTCTTCTCCCTTCTTAAGTCCCCCAATCCCCTGATTAATTCAGGATCCTGACGGTTGTTTATTTTCGGATTTGTTCCCCATCACACCTGTTCCTTTGATCCATTCAGACTGGAGTTTTCTAATTATTTTCGGAGTAAGTTATGCGTTCACGAGCCAAACAGTATATGTTTTTGCAGCCATACCAATCCCACTGGCGTGGCTGACAGTCACCTTATTCTTTCAGGTTGCATCTCACTTCTCCCTCACTCTATCTGTCTCCCTCCCTCTATCTGTCACCCTCTGTCTCCCTCCCTCTGCCACCCTCTGTCTCCCTCCCTCTATCTGTCTCCCTCCGTCTGTCTGTCTCCCTCCCTCCGTCTGTCTGTCTCCCTCCCTCTGTCTGTCTGTCTCCCTCCCTCTGTATGTCTGTCGCCCTCTGTCTATCTGTCTGTCTTCCTCCCTCTGTCTGTCTGTCTCCCTCCCTTTGCCTGGCTTCCTGTCTCCCTCCCTATGCCTGTCTGTCTGTCTCCCTCCCTCTGTCTGTCTGTCTGTCTATCTCCCTTCCTCTGTCTGTCTCCCTCCCTCCCTCTGTCTGTCTGTCTCCTTTCCTCCCTCTGTCTCCCTCCCTCCCTCCCTCCCTCTGTCTGTCTGTCTCCCTCCCTCTGTCTGTCTATCTCCCTCCCTCTGTCTGTCTGTCTGTTTCCTTCCCTCTGTCTGTCTCCCTCTCTCTGTCTGTCTCCCTCCCTCCCTCTGTCTGTCTGTCTCCCTCCCTCCCTCTGTCTGTCTGCCTCCCTCATTCCCTCTGTCTGTCTGTCTCCCTCCTTCTGTCTGTCTGTCTCCCTCCCTCCATCCCTCTGTCTGTCTGTCTCCCTCCCTCCTCTGTCTGTCTGTCTCTCTCCCTCCCTCTGTCTGTCTGTCTCCCTCCCTCCCTCTGTCTGTCTGTCTCCCTCGTTCTGTCTGTCTGTCTCCCTCCCTCCCTCCCTCTGTCTGTCTGTCTGTCTCCCTTCCTCTGTCTGTCTGTCTCCCTCCCTCTGTCTGTCTGACTCCCTCCTTCTGTCTGTCTCCCTCTGTCAGTCTGTCTGTCTCCCTCCCTCTGTCTGTCTGTCTGTCTCCCTCCCTCCCTCTGTCTGTCTGTCTTCTTCCCTCCCTCTGTCTGTCTGTCTCTCTCCCTCTGTCTGTCTGTCTCCCTCTGTCTGTCTCCCTCCCTCTGTTTGTCTGTCTGTATCCCTCCCTCCATCTGTCTGTCTGTCTCCCTCCCTCAGTCTGTCTGTCTGTTTGTCTCCCTCCCTCTGTCTGTCTGTCTCCCTCCCTCCCTCCCTCTGTCTGTCTGTCTGTCTCCCTCCCTCCCTCTATCTGTCTGTCTGTCTGTCTGTCTGTCTCCCTCCCTCTGTCTGTTTCACTCCCTCCCTCCCTCTGTCTGTCTGTCTGTCTGTCTCCCTCCCTCTGTCTGTCTCCCTCCCTCCCTCCCTCTGTCTGTCTGTCTCCCTCCCTCCCTCTGTCTGTCTTTCTCCCTCCCTCTTTCTGTCTGTTTCCCCCCTCCGTCTATCTGTCTGTCTCCCTCCCTCTGTTTGTCTTTCTGTCTCCCTCCCTCTATCTGTCTGTCTCCCTCCCTCCATCTGTCTCTCTGTCTCCTTCTCTCTGTCTATCTGTCTCCCTCCCTCTGTCTGTTTGTCTCCCTCCCTCCCTCCCTCTGTCTGTCTGTCTCCCTCCCTCTGCCTGTCTCCCACCCTCCCTCTGTCTGTCTGTCTCCCTCCCTCTGCCTGTCTCTCACCCTCTGTCTGTCTGTCTCCCACCCTCTGTCTGTCTCTCACCCTCTGTCACCCACCCTCTGTCTGTCGCCCTTCCTCTTTCTGTCGCCCACCCTCTGTCTGCCGCCCACCCTCTGTCTGTCGCCCACCCTCTGTCTGTCACCCACCCTCTGTCTGTCGTCCTCCCTCTATCTGTCGCCCTCCTCTATCTGTTGCCCTCCCTCTATTTGTCGGCCTCCCTCTATCTGTCGCTTTCCCTCTATCTGTCGCCCTCCCTCTATCTGTCGCTCTCCTCCCCCTGTCGCCCTCCTCCCCCTGCTTCCCCTGTCGCCCTCCTCCCTCTGTTGCCCTCCTGCCTCTGTCACCCTCCTCCCTCTGTCACCCTCCTCCATCTGTCACCCTCCTCCCTCTGTGTGCCTCCTCCCTACCTCCCTGTCCATGTCGCCCTCTGCCTCCCTCCCACCATCTCCCACCCTCCGTCTCCCACCCTCCGTCTCCCACCCCCCGTCGTCCTCCCCCTGTTGCCCTCCCTCTGTCGCCCTCCCTCTGTTGCCCTCCTCCCTCTGTCTCCCTCTGTCTGTCTCCCTCTGTCTGTTGCCCTCTGCCTCCCTCCCTCTGTCTCTCTTCGTTTCCCTCCCTCTGTCTCCCACCCTCTGTCTCCCTCTCTCTGTCGCCTTCCCTCTGTATTCCTCCCTCCGTCTCCCTCTGTCACCCTTTGTCACCTTTTTTATTTATTTCATGCGATTTTATATAGCGCGAACATTACCCAAAGGTGTCAGACCACTTTACAAAAGAACCAGTTGAGAATGTCCGTGCCCCCGATCTGTGGCAGGACAGGCCGCTCCGATGAAGAGTGTACTCCGGGGTCCCGGAGTGGGGGGGGGGGGCTCCATCCGCTGCCCATCCCCTGCCCAGTGTACATCCTTCACTGAGGGTGGCAAAATCGCTGCACTTGCCTTAATGAGATGAAACTACCAGCATCATTATTACAGGAACGAGGAAGGCATTTCCATTTTGTTTTAACAAGCATGTACGGAGCTTACTTTGTGTTTCTTCTATCTCACATTTCTCATAACAGGCAATTTTCATTAACAAATATTCTACTGTTGAGCAAATACAGGTGAGTATATACTCGAGTCAGCAGTGGCATTTCTTAATCGGAATTGCAATCCACAACTTTTAGCCTTCATCACGATTGCAACTGTTGACAGTATGAAAGTGGAAATGGTGTCTCTCGAATGTATTAATGACGAGCAAAAGGTAATGACGGACATGGACCGTGCCAATTACATATGCCTAGATGGCCCAGGCAAAGATAACAAAAAAAAATATTTCCTCTACTGTATGTTTCACATTAGCAGCGTTTCATTTTGTGGGATACAGGGGTGATCTCGATCTATCTTTATCTCGGTGAGTTTCATCAGGGCTGTCAGTGTCCCATTGAAAGTACGCCATCTCAGCGGAACTAGGATTCTCTTTCTCATCCGGTGGTAAAACATGATCCTGCACAGCAAGTCTACCTCAAACATGACATATTGTACATAAATGAGCAAAATCCCGCACTTAACTTCCTGGATTTTATCTGCACCTCATCCCAGCTTCCCTAGCACACACACACAGCTGCACCGGGGCACTTCACAGGTCTTTAAAGGCCATAGAGCAGAGTGTCAGGAATGCCTCTCTTAATTAGCAGCAATTATGTGCTAAGTGCCCGCGACACACCCACCATTCGCAGGCGACACAGTACTGTGTCAGGAAACACAGTTTGGAAAGCTCTGATATAGCTTATGCCCAGATCCCTGGGACGCTTTTAACCTCCCACCTTATCTGTTAGGGATGTGATTTACCATCCTTTCTTTCCATAGGTGCCCCGTAATCCCACTCCACCCACTCACTGTCCTGAGGAAGACCCTACCAGTAAGGTTCTCAAAGAGGCCTACGTCTTCACGGGGGTCGAAACGTCGACAACCATCAAATACCAGTCTTATCTACAGTACTTGATTTACTGAGGAATTATGTGTTACATGGCATATACGTACAGACATTGTGTACTCTAATTTAGTGTTCATCTGATTCATGTCCTTTCCGGGCATACGAATAATATGTCCCTGCATTGTTTGTGATTTGCACTTTCTTTATCCTACTACCTCACCCGAATCACAGCCTTTCCCTCCCCGGCCCCGTTCCTTGGGCACTGTAATGTTGTTAGTTTTATAACAAATGTACAATGTGGTTTGCTTGTCTGAAGAAATTCTGACCAGCTTTGTTGTGATTAAACAGCACTGAAACCCACAGTCTGTTATGATTTGTATATTTGAATTTTGCTTTACAGCTTGTCTCCACTTTTAACACTTGTGATGATATAAATACTTGGACCACCCCATTATATATTGTTAAGACACCTGCAGCAGAGATCTTTGTGTGCCAGCTAAATCTCAGGTATATTAATATTGGTGAAGTAACTCTGGAGGATAACATATTTGCTGGAAAGATCTGTGTTTTGCCTATTCCTAGTTTTGAATGAAAGTAGTATAGAGGGTTAATATGTCTCATGCAAAGCACATTATGTAACACACAGAAGACAGTTTTTAATTGTATGCACATGGGTAAGTGGGTTACTGCTTTTAACACAGACATCCTTTTGTTACTTGCAGTTCATAAATTGTAATCTTTCTAATGTAGCACAGTGAGGTATGAAGCACATGTGGGTTGTACACCGTATAACCCTCATTGTCTCACGTAACACATCTTATATATGGATCACTGACATAATATTGACTACAAAAATATAGGCATTTAAAATATCGACTACAAAAATATCGAAGTCCTATCTACAAACAGGTAAGTACAAAAATATCGAATCAAAAATATAATTTAAAAATATGTACTTTATGAAAATATCGAATTTATTAAAATTAATGTAAAATTAAATAAATATTAAAAATAAATAACTAAAATATACTTACAAATACTTAAATAACCTTAAAATTATTAAATAATTAATGTAAGTTATAAAAAAATACAATTTGATTTGTTAAAACATATATATATATTAACATATTATTATTAAAAAAAATATTATTACCATAGCATAGCAAGAGTGTTAACATTACTATTCCCACTCCAATGAGTGCAACAGTAGGGAAAGCGTTGGATAGCGTAGCGGTAAAAATTACTATTCCCACTCCAAAGAGTGCAACAGTAGGGAAAGCATTGGATAGCGTAGGGGTAAAAATTACTATTCCCACTCCAGTGAGTGCAACATTAGGGAAAGCGTTGGATAGCGTAGGGGTAAACATTACTATTCCCACTCCAAAGAGTGCAACAGTAGGGAAAGCGTTGGATAGCGTAGGGGTAACAATTACTATTCCCACTCCAGTGAGTGCATCAGTAGGAAAAGCGTTGCACAGCGGGAGGGTCAAAATTACTATTCCCACTCCAGTGAGTGCAACAGTAGGGAAATTGTTGGATAGCGGGAGGGTCAAAATGACTATTCCAACTCCAGTGAGTGCAACAGTAGGGAAAGCGTTGGATAGCGTAGGGGTAAAAATTACTATTCCCACTCCAGTGGGTGCAACAGTAGGGAAAGCGTTGGATAGCATAGGGGTAAAAATTACTATTCCAACTCCAAAGAGTGCAACAGTAGGGAAAGCGTTGGATAGCGTAGGGGTAAAAATGACTATTCCCACTCCAAAGAGTGCAACAGTAGGGAAAGCGTTGGATAGCATAGGGGTTAAAATTACTATTCCCACTCCAAGGAGTGCAACAGTAGGGAAAACGTTGGATAGCGTTGGGGTAAAAATTACTTTATATTATTTAAAAAAGAAGAAATTAATATCTGTAAAAAATTAATTAAAAGTAATTACCAATTTAACATAATGTAATAATTAATCAATTAAAATACCAAATTATATTTAATTATTACAATTAGTTACCTAATAATACAAATTAATTACTAATGAACAAATAATTAATTAACAATTAAAAATCAATTTACAATTAATTCAAATTAAATACAATAAAATAATTTGAATTATTTAATTAACTATAAATAAATTACTTCCCACCCTATTCCCCTATAAACCCACAACCCACTACAGAAAATAAATTAGTAAAATTAACATAATTAGCAATTAATCAATTAATTAAAATTCATTATCAATTAAAATGTAATTAATTACCAAATATAAATTAAATAACAATTAATTAAAAATGATTACCAATAAATAATTTTACATATTTAATTAATTATAAATAAATTTCTTCCCACCCAATTCCCCTATAAATCCACAACCTGCTACAGAAAATAAATTAGTAAAATTAACATAATTAGCAATTAATCAATTAATTAAAATTAATTGCCAATTAAAATGTTATTAATTACGAAATACAAATTAATTAACAATTAATTAAAAATGAATACCAATAAATTAATTTACATATTTAATTATTATAATTAAATTACTTTGCACCCTATTCCCTATAAACCCGCTACAGATTAAATTACGCAAAAATAAAAAACAAAATTCATTAATTAAAATAAATTATAACATAAATACCCACTTTTCACACATATAGGGCCAGATGTAGGAGCCCTAATACCAGTTGGTAACGGCCGAATTCGGCCGTTACCGACCGGTATTAGGGTTTCCAGATGTAGGGGCCTATATTTTACCGATTCTGTAAAGTTACCGAATCAGTAAATTTACAGAATCGGTAAAATACCGAATCGGTATATTTACCGATTTGGAAAAACCACATGTAGGTGGCACTCCTAAGAGTGCCACAGGCCCTTCAAAATCGGTATTTTAACACCCAATCCTATTGGGTGGTAAAATACCGAATTCAGGTGTGCATGCACATCTGTGCATGCACATCTGTGCAATTTGACACACAGACATGCCCTTAGGGCATGTCTGTGTGCCACCTGGCACACAAGTCCGCAATTGGGGTGCTAGAGGGTGTCAAAGTGACACCCCCTGCACCCTTGCAGGATTCGGTATTTACCGATTCTGTAAATACCGAATCTGTATTTCCCATTGATTCCTATGGGCTTCAAGGCCCATAGGAATCAATGGAAAATACAGATTCGGTATTTACAGAATTGGTAAATACCGACTCTTACAGATTCGGTAATTTTTTACCTACATCTGCCTCCTTCCAATTTACCGACTCTTAAATACCGAATCGGTATGAGTCGGTATTTAAGAGTCGGTAAATCGGATTTACCTACATCTGGCCCATAATAACATAAAAAACACTATAAAAAATTCGATATTATTAAAAATTCGATAATTTTAATAACCTATATTATATTATTCGATATTTTAACTATCTATATTTTTAACATTCGATATTACATTACTTACCTCAAAAACGATATTTTTGATGTCGATATTCTGTCCATTCGATATTTTGTCCATTCTATATTTTAAACTCGATATTATGTCCATTCGATATTTTTTACTCGATATTTTGACTGTTTATCCTTATATATTGTTGTACAAACATGACTTCTTGTTACTGTATAATCTGCACTTGTGATGTAAAGTGCTCTGACACCCTGCACTGGGATGAGCACTGCCGAGGGGCTCTAAAAAAGCAAAATAGAGGTATTTAAATTACTTGAGTAAATAATAGTAGACCCACACATCTGACATTCTTACACTGTTTGAGCGGGACTGAAGAAAGTCAAAAGCATTCCTCTATTAAGTACAATTGAAGTAATAAGACGTGAGCCTTTGTTTCCCCTCTCTTCCATCTTAGTGTGTGGCTCCCGATAGCGCCCAGTCATGATACCCCAACAAAAAGAGGCTTGATGGCCCCTTAATTTTGTCTTTTGTTATAGGCAAAGTTGTAATCTGATAAGCCCTCGCCTGCTGCTCAGAATAAAAACAAGCAGACAACGTGCTGGCGCTGCTGAAAGTGTCCCAGTGTCTGAAAATTACACTGGGACGAGTTCAGCATATTTCTGAGGGGCCCAACCTCTTGGCAGGGTAGATGGTGTCTACCTTCTGAAAATAGTGAGTAGAGAGCGTCTCCCAGTGTCTATTTTCGACTCGAGCCCTGCTATAATGCTGCACACACACCCAAGTGGCAGACAGTTTATTCAATCAACTATGCTGGTCTAGTTTTCTTGCGATCCCTCCGCATGAGCTGTCAACCACCATAGATGATCATTTTAATAGTTGTTATACTCACTGTGGTTTTCTACTGGTCAGCGACCACTTTCCATTCTCAAACACACAAAGGAAAAATCCTTTAAAAAAAGTCTAGGAACGGATTGAAAGGAAAAAAGTAAATATTAAGATCTTTTTACCTACGAGGCAGATTGAGGAAAGGGTAAATGATATTACAGCATGGGCCTGGACATCAGAAGTATTTTTTCTCTATCAATCATTTGAAAGTAGGGCTCCAATGAGGTTCTAACCTCTTACCACAGTTTTACTTACTATGACCTAATGCGGATAACATATTTATTCATGGAACTCTGTCTATTTTCCTATTGTTTTCATGAGTCAGGTAATGAAGAATTTGCCCGAGTACATGAAAACACTAGATAGAGGGGGTCACATCAGCCGGTACTTTTGCTTGGGGGTGAACATTTTCAACTCTGCTTGCCCTGGGAGGGGCAATGCCTACCTGTTGTGTTCCACCTGACCGAAGGCACAAGGAACTTGATTCACGCAGGGGTGAGCTGCAGCGTGTTCTATCGCCTCCACTGAGGACCATATACATGTCCCATTACCCCTTGCTCTTCTTAATCACTGGTGCTATTTAAGGATCAATGCACTCCAGCAGAACAGGAGTACATTAGCTTGGAGGGGAATATTTTCAACTCTGCTTGCCCTTAGAGGGCCAACGCCTACCTGCTGTTTCCCGCCCTAGCGAAGACTTCCGAATCTTGATACCTGCAGGAGTGAGCTGAAGCATGCTTTATCGCCACTGCTGGGGACCAACTACAGGTCCTACAATTCCTTGCGCTCCCTGACCACTGGTACTTTTGAAGGATCAACGCAAACCCGCAGCTCAGGAGTCACATCTGCCAGTAATTTTGCTTGTGGGTGAATATTTTGAACTCTGCTTGCCCTTGGAGGGCCATCACCTCCTTGGTGTGTTCTGCCCTACCGAAAGCTCCTAGACCTTGATTCCCACAGGGGTAAGCTGCAGCGTGATCTATTACCGCCTCTGGGGACCAATGACAAGTCCCACAATTCCTGGTTCTTCATTACCATCAGTGCTATTTAAGAATCAATGCATTCCCGCATGCAGAACGCACCCGCACCGTGCCCAGGCATAGCCTGGGCCAAAGGTGAGCCCGTCTGCACCCATCAGAACCTGGAGGAGGCTGGGCTTGGCTTATCCCTCAAATGTTTTTTTTATCGAGGTACTGTTGTTCCAATTGTAGTCACATAATTGTTTTCCAACTACACTTTGGCGTCGATTCCGATCCGGTAAAATGCGCTCCGAATCGTCGTACGGAGCAATTTTCCCTGTACGAATCGTACCCGTACACGTCCCCGTACGTACGACGAAGTACGATCCGTACCAGGAGCCAAAGACCGTACGAGTCGTACAGGACTCCGTACGACTAAAATATCCGTACGAGTCTCACTCGGAACCCGCTGTACGTGACATCGCTACGGTTCGCAGCTGGTTTTTACGACCCAGCAAGTCCGATTCGTACCGGGTACGCAACGTACGAGCCTTTTTTTTATGGGAGCTGGAAACAGCCGTGAACGCATAGTTCGCGCCGAAACAAGTACAGAACGCCCCCCCCGGGGACGCCGCGTACCCCCCATGATCGCCGGGGTTTGGCGCGTACCCTGGCGATCATGGGGGTACGCGGCGTACACCCAACGTACATGGGGTACGCACCGTACCCCATGTACGGTGGGTGTACGGTGCGCACCCCATGTACGCTGGGTGTACGCCGCGTACCCCCCATGATCGCCGGGGTACGCGCCGTACCCCGGCAATCATGGGGGGTACGCGGCGTACGGTGTGTATGTGATTGAGCGCTTTTCCGTACGAATCGCCCTTACCTGACGCGGACCGTACGAATAGCGTCCTGATCACCCGGTCCGGATCGTACTCGCCGGGTCGTACGGTGTGTTTACGAGTCATACGGAAACGGCTCCGGATACGAATCGTACGGGGGATTTTTTTACCGGATCGAAATCGAGCCCCAAATGTTTATATAACATGATATCTTACCACCAAGAGTGTTGGAACTCTGAGTTTGATTGTTTCACTGGTATCCTTGAGCTAAGGCTTAATATGACAAAAAGCAAGGCTACAGAGAAGGGAACGGGGCTGCTAAAGCAAGAAAATCTAGGAAGATTCGGAAATCTGCTGGTGAAAACTGTGTATATGAAAGGGTTGATACTCTATTATTAGAATGTGAACAGATATTAGCGACGGACTTTATCCCTCTGCCCTCTAGCATGCCAAGCCCCCAACCTTCTACTCCAATAGAACATCTTCATAGAATGCCTAGCATATTCCCAAAATCTAGAGAACAGAGACGTGAACCCTCCATTGCTGCAATTATGCATTTATGCTCCAATCCCTGATCCATATTCTGATGTTCATCCTTGTAGCAATTATTTTGCTCTCCTGCGCGAGATGCAGGAGGAGCAGACAAATGATGATATAAATCACAAACAACAATCTAATGAGCTAATAGGTGTGGTGTGCACTAATACTAACGAGGCCTTTCTTGCTTCCCCTATTTAATCTTTAAAAGAGGAGTGGGCGTACTGAAATCTATGGTGACGACTTTGACCATTACTGTAAACCTGCTAGCAGACTCATACAGGAAACCAGTCGCACCTAATTCTCAAACACATTTTAAACCCTTATCCGTCCCTTTAATTCCAGAACAGATATTGTCCACTAAAGCCAAATCTTTGCTTCTGACGAGTTTGTTGACAAGGGATCTATGACAGAATATCGAAAGTCAGAATATCGAGATACAAAAATATTGCAACAAAAATATCGATGTCAACAATATCGAAGTCCTATCTACAACAAGGTAAGTACAAAAATATTGAGAAAAATAATATAGATGTCAAAAATATCGTTTTAAAAAAAATATTGTTTTTTAAAATTAAAAACAATTTGTAAAATTAATTAAAAAATACTTAAAAATATAATAAATATAGTTAAACATATTTTATATTATTTAACATTAATAAGTAATATACATAATTTAATAAACAATATTAAACAAATACATATAATAGATAATATATACTTACTTAATAATCAGTTTTAATAACTATTCTAATAACTTATAAATAAGTAAAAATAATATAAATTACAAATTCAACGATAAACATAAAATAATAACATAAATAAAAATGTAATATTTATACAAAACAAATTTTAAAAAATTAATTTACTTTTAATATTTCTAAAATTAATTATATACTACATTAAGTAAAACAAAACAAAACATATTAAATAACAGAGGAAATAAAATACTATTCCAACTCCAAAAAAAAAAACAGTAAGGAAAGTGTTTGATAGCGTAGAAGTAAAAATAACTATTCCCACTCCAGAGAGTGCAACAGTAGGGAAAGCGTTGGATAGAGTAGGGGTAAAAATTACTATTCCCACTCCAGAGAGTGCAACAGTAGGGAAAGCGTTGGATAGCGTAGGGGTAAAAATTACTATTCCCACTCCAGAGAGTGCAACAGTAGGGAAAAAGTTGGATAGAGCAGGGGTAAAAATTACTATTCCCACTCCAGAGAGTGCAACAGTAGGGAAAGGGTTGGATAGCGTAGGGGTAAAACTTACTATTCCCACTCCAGAGAGTGCAACAGTAGGGAAAAAGTTGGATAGCGCAGGGGTAAAAATTACTATTCCCACTCCAGAGAGTGCAATAGTAGGGAAAACGTTGGATAGCGTAGAAGTAAAAATTACTATTAATACTCCAGAGAGTGCAACAGTAAGGAAAGCGTTGGATAGCGTAGGGGTAAAAATTTCTATTCCCACTCCAGAGAGTGCAACAGTAGGGAAAGCGTTGGATAGCGTAGGGGTAAATATTACTATTCCCACTCCAGAGAGTGCAACAGTAGGGAAAGCGTTGGATAGCATAGGGGTAAAAATTACTATTCCCACTCCAAAGAGTGCAACAGTAGGGAAAGCGTTGGATAGGGTAGGGGTTAAAATTACTATTCCCACTCCAGAAAGTGCAACAGTAGCTAAGGCGTTGGATAGCGTAGGGGTACAAATTACTATTCCCACTCCAGAGAGTGCAACAGTAGGGAAAGGGTTGGATAGCATAGGGGTAAAAATTACTATTCCCACTCCAGACAGTGCAACAGTAGGGAAAGCGTTGGATAGCGTAGGGGTGAAAATGACTATTCCCACTCAAGAGAGTGCAACAGTAGGGAAAGTGTTGGATAGCGTAGGGGTAAAAATTACTATTCCCACTCCAAAGAGTGCAACAGTAGGGAAAGTGTTGGATAGCGTAGGGGTAAAAATTACTATTCCCACTCCAAAGAGTGCAACAGTAGGGAAAGTAGATACTTCATATATTATTTAAAAATATATATATATTAATATCTATAAAAAAATTCATTAAAAGTAATTACCAATTTAATATAATATACAAAAATTAATTAATTACAAATACTAATTTAATTTAATCATTACAATTAGTTATCTAGTAATACTAATTAATTACAAATTAAGAATTAATTAATTTGTAATTAAAAACTTACTTAACAATTAAAATCTAATAAATACCCCAAAAAATTAACATATGTAATTAGTTATAATTAAATTACTTCCCACCCTATTCCCCTATAAATCCACAACCCACTACAGAAAATAAATTAGTCAAATTAGCATAATTATCAGTTAATTAATTAAATAAAATTAATTGTCAATTACAATGTCATTAATTGCAAAATAAAAATTAATTAACAATTAATTATCAACAAATACCAATAAATAAATTTACATATCTAATTAATTATAATTAAATTAATTTCCACCCTACTCCCCTATAAACCCACAACCCGCTACAGAATTAAATTACACAAAATTTAAATAACATTAAATTAATTAATTAAATTACATTATAACATAAATAAACATTTTAACACATAAAATACACTATAAAAAATTCGATATTATTAAATATTCGATATTTTTATTAACCTATATTATGTACTTCGATATTTTGACTATCTATATTTTAAAATTCGATATTACATTACTTACCTTCAAAACAATATTTTTGATGTCTATATTCTGTTCATTCGATATTCTGTCCAACCTATATTTTGTACTCGATATTATGTCCATTCGATATTTTGTAATCGATATTTTGTCTGTTTACCGATTCCAAGATTGATTTCACTCCTCTGGCTACAGGTGAGGAAACAGATTTGTACGTAGATATATTTGATGAATATTCTGATGTGATACTTTTGCCCCTCACCTCAATAGGCATTAAGGGTCTCATTTTCTGTTCCCTACTCTTCAGTCTCTTCTTTGCCCCTTAGTGCTTTTCAAAGTTCCTTTGAACCATGGTGACCTTTCTGAGAACTCAGTGTGTCTGACTTACATTCTACTTAGTCAATATTTTTCTGCTAGCTCAGTTAGCAAAGACTCTCCTTCTTGATTTATGTCTGACAGTCATCCTTCTCTATTCCTTAGGGTTCTTCTAAAAGTCAATCTGTACGTGACCCGAAACAACTGACTATCTAGGGTTCCTGGCAGACACCCTTTCACCCTTGTTCTCACAGGGCTCACCCTTCTGTTTTCTTGAGAAAATTAGCCAGCCTGATAGGACTTCTCTCTTGCTCCATTCAGGCAATTTGTCCAGGCCCTCTTTGCAACAGGACTATACAGAGATGAAACACCCTCCATATCACAACCTAGGGTAAAGAATAGCATATGAAAATATGTAATGGGTCCCACTTTGAAAGATCTGGAGTGGACTGCTGGGTTTCGCATATCAAGAGGGAAGTTGGAAGTCTAAGATATGGTTATACATTAGTCTACCACAAGCATGATTTACTAAATTAATGGTCCTTTGGCAAGTCATGGTTTATTTCTTTTATATTTTGAAACAATGTGAGAATTCCAAAATCTTGGCAGCTTTTTGAAAGCTCACACTGTGTAAACCATGCCCAATCCACATGCCTTGTGGTAGTCCATAGAGTATTGGTGCATTTGTAATCATATATCTGGTTATCATACTCAACTGAGAATCATCACCTAGAGCCAGTGTTCTTGTGGGAGACCTTCAACCCCACATTTCACTCCCAAAGAGGAAATGCTCCATTCTGAAAAACATAAAAAAAGATACATTCAACTATATAGGTCAGTCATTTTAGGTATTATTCGAAAAACCATCTCAAGTAAGAGAAGAACACTAAAGAACAACCATGTTCAATAAATTCTATGAAAAAGTGTTAATAGCAATCAATTGAAATAAAATCCAAGGTCATATCCATGGAGAATTGGAATTCCTGTGTAACAATGTTGCTAACCAAGTCCCCAGGTTACAATTTAGAGAATCATTAAAGAAAATATGTGCAGTAAAGAGGCTTTGAACGGAATTAAAGGAATCTACAAATACAATACCTACAGTGAGTTAAAACCCAGTGACCAGAAGAAATAGGAGAGACTGTACATGACACATATTGGGTAAGATGTTTGCATTATTATTGTTGCAGGGCATAGAATTAATTGCATACTCAGAAACGCTCATCAAATAGAGAGTTGCCTTCAGGTCAAAAACAGTATACAGATAAGACAGTAAACACAATGGAACCTTGTACAGACTACATATGATCTTATTTCTGTTTAAAAATTGGGGGAACATGGCGGCCAGCAAGAGAGCGCGGTTGTGAGCTCCAACATGGGGGAACTTGGCGGCCAGCTAGAGAGAGCGGTCCTGAGCTCTGACATTCCAAGCACAGATACTCATGCTTTTTGAGAAATTTAGTGTTTAAGGTTTTAGGTTTGGCTTCTTGAAGACGCCGAGGCTGACAAAATTTGTATCTTACGCTTCTGGCTCAAATCCATGGTTTACTTGACGGCTCTTCCTCGTGTTTCTGCGGAACTGGATATCGGCTGCCCTGCTGCCTGGGAGAGGGAGATTGTACGGGTCGAGAGCGGCGCATTACTGCTGCGCTCCGCATGGCTTGTTTGAGCTTCCGGGTTGCGGGGGCAGCCAGAGTGGTGGGAGCAACTGGAGCGGATTTTGGGAGGTGTGGGGGAGCGAGGCAGGGTTAAGATCTGAGCGTGTGCCGGAGCACGGAACGAACTGGAACACCTAAATCTGGCAAGGAGGTGAGAGGCGCGGGAAGGGTACTGGATGCAATAAGAGGTGGTGGTGAACCAATATAGGATATAATCCCCAAACCTATAAATCTAACTTACCACATGACCCCAAAAAAGGGAAGCAGAGGTCTTCTTAAAAAGAAAAAAAATCATACATAAGGCAGGAGATTTAGATGGCCAAGGAAAGGTTGTAGACGAGACAGGACAGACAGGACAAGACCAAACAACCATGGAAACTCTTGATAATACCTCTAAACTTAGTCTAGCTATAAACAGACACTCCCTGAGGAACGCAGAGTGTGCACGGTTAATAGCTCTAGGAAAGGGGACTCCAATAAGGGCATAGTGATAGGTGCATTGCTAGTCTCACCTCCCCCCCTGGTAGTACAAAGTAAGCCCACTATAGCACAAAAGGATAATACGGATAAACTAAGGAAGACTTCAAATAAGAATAAAAACTATTCAGGGAAACCTGGAGTTACACCATCCCTGAGATCATATTTCAAAATAAGAGAAGCAGAGCCCTCAAGCAAACCCCATCACCAGTTTCTAAAGATATCATGGCTACTTCAGAACAGTCTAGCGACTTGAACAGACAAATAACAGTTGAAGTTAACCTGGTTACAGCCAGTAGATATTCTGTAGTCATGGAATATGACATAGATATAGTTATCGAGGAGCACTCGATACAAACTCCTTTGATGAGTGAATCCACCTCCAGTAATTGCATGACAAATGCACAATTGGATCCCCAGATGAATGTAAAGGAAAGGGAGGCACTCCTGGATGTGAGTTCAATGTTAATGCAGCTCTCAAAGGAGATCAAAGATAAATTTGCTATATCAAAAAATAACCAGGTCAAAATACAGGAGTCATGTGAGAACTTGGAAATTAAAATGGCTAATCTAACAGCAAGATTAACAACAATTGAAACAGCGATTAGAGGTCTGCAAGAGGAGGTGAATAGTAACCAGAGACATATTCAAGCCTTATTAAGTTGTGAGAAGGAGATCAGGGACAAATTGGAGACATTAGAAAATAACTCCAGGTGGGACAACTTGAAGCTCCTAAATGTTACAGAAGGGCTTGAGAAGGGAAACTTGAAAGACTTTGTGATAACCATTATTAAGGAGTCAATGCCATAATTTCAAACTTGGGACTTAGAACAAGATATACAAAGGGTGCATTCACACTCGTTTACACAGGACCCAAAAAGAGATAAACCAAGAAGAATCCTGTTAAACTTTTGTACCTATGTTATTGAAGAGGCAATACTCTCAGCCGCCCTCAAGCCAAAAACTTTTCAAAAAGATAACTGGTCTTACTCTATAAGATCAGATATAACAAAAGCCACACTAAATCATCAATGAGAACTTGGAAAGCATATTAAAACCTTGGAAACATTGGGGGCAACAGCATAATTAAAGTTCCTTACCACTTTAAAAGTTATGTAGAGAAATAAAATGCATACCTTTAGGGAGGTCTCAGAGGTTGAAAACTTGATGGATTATATAAATACTCAAAAAGGCACACACTTAGATATCACAGCAGAGTAGGAGCGTCGGAGTTCCAAGGGGGCAATGTGTAACCCTAGTTAGAGTGAGAGAGGGTTCCCCAGGGTAGATAGGTGGGTTAAACCTAAGAGAGCGTTTTCTCTTTTATTTTTCACTTGTAATTATGAGCACTGGGTGGGGAGCATTAAGGGAAAAATAAAAAATATATATTCTCGTACGTGACATTGTTAAAATATCAAAAGGAAGGCATCAAAGAGCAAGGGTGAGGAGGAAAAGAGCATGAATAAACTCAGAATTTTATCCTGGAATGTTAATGGCCTATAAGTACATAGCAGAAAGAGGAAGATTTTACAATTATTCAAATAGTCTGAAAATTATATAATTATCCTGCAGGAGGCACACTTAATACAAGAGGAATGGGAAGAGGTACTTAAATCTAACAAGTGGATAACAAATTTGGTGTGCTCCAATCAATCATGTAATGTTAAAGGAGTAGCCATATTATAAAAAAAATCGGACAACACCATGTTAGACCTGGCATCATTGGCATGAGTCTCTCCTCTATTTTGTTTGTCTGTTTGCCTCCTCTGTTTACGATGTGTTGCTGGAATATTGCTTTGGGCACTGTGCCACTGCTGATCAGTGCCAAATTGCAAGTGCTCCCTATGTTAAATTGATACATTAATTGGATTCCATGTTTGACTTATTTGGTTTACTGTCAGTCCCTAGTAGAGTGCACCAGGAGTGCCAGGGCTTGTAAATACAAATGCTGCTGGTGGGCTTGCAGCACTGGTTGTGCCACACACAGAAGCGGCCTAGTAAAATATGTCTAAGGTCTGCCATTGCAGAACCTGCGTGCAGTCTGGTACTGCCATGCTGACTGCGCAAGTACACCTACTTGCCAGTCCCCAAAACCTTCCCTTAACTTCATGTTAGTCACCCCTATGGTAGGCCCAAGGGCAGGGTGCATTGTAAGCATAAGGTAGGACAAGCCCTGATGTGCGTGGTATGTCCTAATAGTGAATTACAGCCATTTTCGTTTTTCACTATTGCAAGGCTACCTGCTCTCCTTAGGCCAGACTGGGCTGCTGGAATTATTACACTATATAATCATAACAGACTCAGAGAGCATGGTGGAAAGTCGAGTTTAGTATCCCTGAACTCAGAATTTAATAACAAATCCTTTATGATGGATGGTTTTTAGATTCTGAGTTTGAAACTAGCACTTTTAGAAAGTGACTAGTTTCTTGTCTAACTATTTACCGGTCTCTGCTGGTTTGGTGTGTGTGTGATAGGGCCTGGGTGGCTCCAGAGGTCTGAATGAGTCAGTGTGGGGTGAATGAGGCATTTGCGTTCAGAGTGGGGGAAGAGTAGTTCCTGATAGCCTGCCCTGCCTGACACACAACTGGCTCCACCTCCTGCCGGGTGACTGATAGCCCTGCTCCTGCCAGTGACAATACTGGCTCCACCTCCGCCTGGGCGGCTGAGGACCCTGCCCTGCACAGTGAATAGGACAGGTGCCTCATCCTGGCAACACCCTCAACAAACCCAGGATGGGGGGAAATTCCCCTGCATGGACCAAGGGATCAAAGCAGAAAAGGGGTATAAAAGAAGGACCCCTGAACCAAGAATTTAGATCACTTCTGACAAGGAAACCTACACCAAGGACAAGAAGCCTGCTGATCCAAGGACTTGCCGACCCCTTCTGCTAGAGTGCTGTTTGCTGGGGAGAATCCTGCAGTTGTTTCTTTATTTTTGCCAAGGAACAAAGAGAGAGGAACTGAGTGTGTACTCTCAAGCTTTGCCAAGAAAATCTCCTGCTGAAGTCACAGGGCTAAAGGACTTCGTCATCTACTTGAACTGGAGCGTGGTGTTTCCAGTATTCTGAAGAAATCAGCAATCTCGACGACAACGGACGCCGCTGAATCCAGCTCGACATCGTGAGTAACGGCTCCAGTGTCCCGCACCTTCGACGCCAGCCGCCGGGCCCGATCGATGCCAGTAGAGACGCCAGTGAGTAGCGAGTTCGGCTCCAGCTCCAAGTGACCCTGGGTCGACGCCGCCGCTGATCGCATGATAGCCGCAGCGCTTCTCGACGACGTGAGCGCTGCTCACTCTTGCAACAATGACATCGACGACGACGCCGTATCACGCTTCGCCACTGTGAGCGCTGCTCCAGCCTGACACCTGTTGACGCCGTTGCAGATCGCTCCGACTCCGAGGCCAGATCGACGCCAAAGACTCGACGCCGATACATCTCGATGCCGTGGGCCATCGTTTCTTCATTCTCAAAGGTACTGTGTTTGTGGGGTCTGTTTCGACTCCGGGCTCGACGTAGCGCTCCTCGCGGTCGACTGCGAACCTTTGGGATAACTTTGCCTCGACGTCGTGTGACCCCTGTGGGGGTTACATTGTTGCCAAGAACTGTGCTTTAAAGAAGATTTACTTTTGTTGCTAAAGAACCGTTTACTAAGAAGAGACTTTATCTGAACTATTACTTTTTCCTTCCAAATAGTATTTATTAAGATTGTGGTATATTTTTGTCATTATTTGGTCTTGTGCTAAGCCTCATATAAACATCCTTATTTTTATAATACCTTCTGTGTTGTGTCCATTTGTGGTGTATTCACTTTATTACTGTATGTGGTCATAAATGCTTAACACACTGCCTCTGAGATAAGCCTATCTTCTCTGCCAAGCTACCAAGGGGGTGAGCGGGGGTTATCTGAGTGTGTGATCCCCTTGCCCTGACTAGAGGAGGTGGGTCCCTATTTGTCAGAAGTGTATACCTCTGCCAACTAGCGACCAGCCGATTCTAACATTGTTGGTCAGCGGTGAGGATTTGAAGTTTGCATTTATGACTCATTTGCAGTGATTAGTGTACGCTACATAGTGAGAGCAGACCATAGCGCAGCCACAATCTGTTTTGGTAGGATATTCTATTTTTGTTCTACGCTTTCCTGGAGCTTGTTTTTGAACACTGCCAGTTTTAACCATGAGTGATGCCGGAGTCACTACCCCTGTTGTTGTGGAGGAATTTGATAAAAATTTGATAAAGGACTACAAGAAAAAGCAGCTGCAGCACTTCTGCAAGCACTTGAAAGTTCCTACAACAGGCCTCAAATATAACAAAGAATTTCTCAAAGCATTGGAGGCCTGTTTAGAGGCCAGAGATCCCTCTGATCCGGTGGTGGTACCGCCAGAGGAAGGGAGGGAAGAAGAGCCCGTGAATGGGCCAGTGACATCCCCCGGCAGCAGCGTTTCCTCCAAGGGTCTGTCTCCTGAAGAATTGGCAGACAGGGCGAAGGAACGAGAGCACCAGTTAGAAATGGAAAAACTTAAATTAGGAAGGCAGTTGGAGTTTGAGAATGCAAGAAGCAGGAGAGAGGCTGAAATGGAGAGCAAAAGGTTAGATTTGAAAGAGAAAAATTAGCGTTTGAACGTGAGAAAATGGTGAGGGAGATGGAGCTCAAATGTAAGAGTTTAGAATTGAATCCCTCTGGTGGCAGCATTCCATCTGGGCCTGCAGAAAGTAGGTTTTATTTCCCAAAGATGTGATAAAAGATTTTCAGAAGAATGAAGATATTGCCCAATGGTTCAAAGCATATGAGTTAGCATTGTTGGCCCACCGGGTCCCTGGGAAGGATTGGGGAGCGGGGTTGTGGGGTCGCTTTGTCAATGAATGGAGAGATACCCTGTTGGACATGCCTGTTGAGGATAGGATGTCTTATACTCATATGAAAGATGCTTTCATGTTAAGGTATGGCCTAACCCCAGAGAAGTACAGACAAGCCTTAAGAGAATGTAAGAAATTGCCTGGTACTACGTGGGTTGAATATGTGTCATTTTTTTGCAGAGCCATGGATGGTTGGATAAAGGGTAGCAAAGTGGAAAGTTATGATGCTCTTTATGATTTGTTTGCTTGGGAGCATTTGTCTAATAACTGTTTTCCAGAGCTACGCCAGCACCTTATTGATAGCAAGATATCTAGCCCTTGAAATCTTGCTGAGGAGGCGGACCGCTGGGTCAGTACCAGGATCCACAAGGGTCCAGTGGGAGACTCAGCCAAAGGTGGGCAGGGTCCCCAGCAGAAGAGTGGGGGGGACAGGGGTAAACAGAGGGAGTTTCAGAAAGGGCCCCAAAGTAATCCCCAAGGGAACCTAGGGAAGGGTTACCAGCCTCCCCCAGTAAAGAACCCCGAGGCCCGACAGGTAAACCTGTTCCCTGGGGCCCCATGACCTGCCACGCTTGTAAACAGGTGGGACACCGTTATTATGATCCCCAGTGTCCCAAGAAGAACTCTAATGCACCACCACGTGCACCCCCCGTCAGATGGCGAGTCTAGCCCTGGGAGGGGAAGAGATGGTTGCCCCTGGTGGGAAGGGCCCCACAGAGATGTCCCTGGTCTCTTTAGGAGACAAGGAAATGGTCCCTCCACCCCCTCTGCCTAGTAACACTAAGAAATATAGGCCGTGGTTGACCATTAATGGCCATAGGGTGGAAGATCTCAGAGACACCGGAGCAAGTGTAACAGCTGTCAAGTGTCACTTGGTGTCCAGAGAGCAGGTGGTCCCCCATGCATTCTACCCTGTTGTAGCTGCTGACAACTCCCAGAGAGAGTGTGAGGTAGCTCAGGTTCCCTTTGAATGGGGGGGGTCTCGGGTACTCTTAAGGTTGCTGTGAGGCCCGTCATGCCTGTTGACTGTCTCCTGGGCAATGATTTGGAGGACTCCCCTTGGGCTAAGGTGGAGAGAGAGAGACATATTTGAAAATGTTGGGTGTGCCAGAATGGGTGTGTTCAACCACTCGATCCATGAAAGCTAGTAAGGGTGTTGATGGGGTTCTGGAGCCTGAAAGTATGGCCCAGGACCCAGCTGTAAAGAGAAGAGGCAGGTGGCGCAGGAAACCATCCCCCATAGTTCCGACGGTCCAGGAGGAGGCAGACCTTGAGGGGGATGCCCTGGAAACTACAGGGGAACCAGTTGCTGAACTGGGAGACCTGCCCAAGCTGACCAACTGGCAGCAGGATGGTGGTCCCTCCAGGGAAGAATTTTGTGCTGAACAGAAAGTGTTCCCTTCTCTTGTGGGTATGAGGCAGCAGGCCTCAGCCCAAACAACAGGTGATCAGTCAGGATTACATTTGGTCTACTGGGAGAACGACCTCCTGTATAGCGAGCCTAAGGCTGCTGAGCCTGGGTCAGCTTGTGTGCTGGTGGTACTCCCGTGCTTCAGAGCCTTCCTACTGGGTTTGGCTCATGACGTTCCGTTAGCTGGACATCTGGGGCAGGACAAGACCTATGATAGGCTTGTCACTCATTTTTATTGGCCCCAGATGAGAAGGGATCTAGACATCCATTGTAAGATCTGCCATACTTGCCAGGCAAGTGGGAAAAGCGGGCGGAAGCAGAAGGCTCCCCTCCAACCTTTTCCCGTCGTCAATACCCCCTTTGATCGGGTGGGGATTGACATTGTGGGGCCACTGGACCCCAAGACAGCCATGGGCAACAGGTTCATCCTGGTCTTGGTGAACCATGCCACCCGGTACCTGGAAGCCATCCCTCTCCGCACAGTGAAACCCCCGTGGTGGGACGGGCAGAGATGGGTATTTTCTCCCGCATGGGGTTCCCCAGAGAGGTGGTGTCAGACCGGGGCACCAACTTCATTTCCAATTACATGAAGTCCCTGTGAAAATAATGTGGGGTAACCTACAAGTTCACCACTCCTTAACCACCCACAAGGTAATGCGCTGGTTGAGAGATTCAACCGGACCCTCAAAGGCATGATCATGGGTCTTGAAGAACCAATGAGGCGTAAATGGGACGTCCTCTTACCATGCCTGTTGTTTGCTTACCGTGAGGTGCCAAAAAAGTCTCTAGGGTTCAGCCCCTTTGAGCTTTTGTATGGACACCCGGTAAGAGGACCTTTGAGTCTGGTCAAAGAAGGCTGGGAGCAATCTCCCAGGAAACCTCCCCAGGATGTATACAGTTACATGCTGGCCTTTAGGAACAAGACTCGGCTCTTCAGAGATCTTGCTCAGGCAAATCTGGAGGCCAGCCAGGAAGAGATGAAGCGGTGGTACGACCGGAATGCCACTCTGGTGGAGCTTCAACCTGGTCAGAACATTTGGGTCATGTCCCCTGTGGAACCTTGTGCGCTCAAGGACAGGTGGGCTGGACCATTTGAGGTTGTGGAGAAAAAGAGCGATGTCACCTACTTGGTGGACTTGAAGTCTCCCAGTAACCCCTTGAGGGTCCTGCATGTCAACCGGTTAAAGCCCCACTTAGAAAGGTCCGAAGTGGGCATGCTCCTAGCTACAGATGCTGGAATGGAGGAGGAGAGTAAGCCTCTTCCTGACCTCCTGTATGCAAAAGAGCAAGATGGGTCAATGGATGGTGTTGTCCTCTCTGACACACTGACCCCTGAGCAGCAGCAAGATTGTCACCAACTGTTGGGACAATTCCCTGATCTGTTCTCCTTAACCCATGGTGTCACTCAGTGGTGTGTCCATGATGTGGGCACCGGGGACAGCACTCCTGTGAAGCACAACGCCTACAGAGTGACTGATAAGGTCAGAGCTTACATCAAGGAGGAGGTCTCCAAGATGTTTGCCTTAGGGGTGGTTGAGTTCTCTAGCAGTCCTTGGGCCAGCCCAGTGGCATTGGTCCCAAAGGCTGCAGCGCCTGGTGCTTCACCAGAACTTCGGTTCTGTTTGTATTACAGAGGACTCAATTCAGTCACCAAGACTGACGCGCACCCCATCCCCAGAGCTGATGAGCTCATAGATCGGTTGGGGGCTGCCCGGTACCTTAGTACGTTTGATCTAACGTCTGGGTACTGGCAGATCGCCTTGACTGATGGGGCAAAAGAGAGGTCTGCATTCTCCACACCAGATGGGCACTACCAGTTCCGGGTTATGCCCTTTGGGATAAAGAATGCCCCAGCCACCTTCCAGAGGTTGGTCAACCAGGTATTGGCTGGACTGGAGGATTTCAGCAGTGTTCAGCGCCAGCTGAGAGGAACACTTGTGCCACCTCCAGGAAGTGTTGTTGGCCCTGCACAGAGCAGGCCTCACAATCAAGGCAAGCAAATGCCAGATTGGGCAGGGTTCAGTGGTGTACTTGGGGCACCAAGTAGGGAGCGGCAAGGTGGCCCCTCTGCAACCCAAGATAGATACCATCCTGGCTTGGGCACCACCCAAAACCCAGACTCAGGTGAGAGCCTTCTTAGGTCTCACAGGTTACTACAGGAGGTTTGTCAAGGGGTATGGCAACATTGTGCACCCCTTGACTTCGCTGACTTCCAGGAAGCAGCCAAGACTTGTGATCTGGACTGACGCCTGTCAGAAAGCCTTTGACACCCTGAAGACTGCAATGTGTACAGCACCCATACTCCAGGCCCCCAACTTTTCCAAGGAATTTATTGTTCAGACGGACGCTTCAGAGCATGGCATGGGGGCTGTTCTAGCACAGGAGAATGAGGAGGGCCGAGGCTTACCTTTAGCCTTCATCAGTAGGAGGTTACTTTCCAGGGAACAGAAGTGGAGTGCGATAGAGCGAGAAGCATTTGCTGTGGTCTGGGCACTGAAGAAGCTAAGACCCTACCTGTTTGGGACTCACTTCCGGGTTCAGACAGACCACAGGCCCCTCAGATGGTTGATGCACATGAGGGGTGAGAACCCAAAGCTGTTGAGGTGGTCCATTTCCCTACAGGGGATGGACTTCACGGTGGAACAACGCCCTGGTACAGATCACGCCAATGCTGATGGTCTGACCAGATTTTTCCGCCTTAGTGCTGAGGACTCCCTAGGTGAAGGGTAGTTATCCCCACATTTCAGCTGGAGGGGACACGTGTTAGACCTGGCATCATTGGCATGAGTCTCTGTTAGACTTGGCGGTCTCTAGTTGGCAGAGGTATACACTTCTGACAAATAGGGACTCACCTCCTCTAGCCAGGGCAAGGGGATCACACACTTAGATAACCCCTGCTCACCCCCTTGGTAGCTTGGCAAAGCAGACAGGCTTATCTCAGAGGCAGTGTGTTAAGCATTTATGACCACATACAGTAATAAAGTGAATACACTACAAATGGACACGACACAGTAGTATTATAAAAATAAGGATTTTTATATTAGGCTTAGCACAAGGCCAAATAACGACAACAATATACCACAGTCTTAATAAATACTCTTGGAAGGAAAAATAATAGTTCAAGTGTAGGTTCTTCTTAGCACAAAGTCTTTAGTATCAAAAGCAACTCTTCTTCTTTAAAACACAGTTCTTGGCAATAATGTAACCCCAACTGGAGTCACAATGACGTCGAGGCAAAGTTAATCCAAAAGGGTTCGGCGTCGACCGCGAGGAGCGCTACGTCGAGCCCGGAGTCGCACAGACCCCCACAACACAGTACCTTGGAAAAGTGAAGCACACGATGATCAGCGGCGTCGAGATGTCCGGCGTCGCGTCTCCGGCGTCGATCCGGCCTCGGAGTCGGGGCGACCTGCAGCGGCGTCGACAGATGTCAGGCAGGAGCAGCGCTCACGAGGTGAAGCAGGATACGGCGTCGTCGTCGATGTCGATGATGGCGTTGCATGAGTGAGCAGCGCTCACGGAGTCGAGAGGGCTCAAAGTCGATGCGATCAGCAGCGGTGCAGACACGAGGTCACTTGGAGCTGGAGCCGAACTCGCTACTCACTGGCGTTGCTGCTGGCGTCGATCGGGCCCGGCGGCCGGCGTCAAGGAAGCGGGACACTGGAGCCGTTACTCACGATGTCGAGCTGGATTCGGCGGCGTCCGTCGGCGTCGAGATTGCTGGTTTCTTTCGGAGGTACTGGATTCTCAAGTTCCAGCAACAAGCACTTTCAGCAGATGAAGTCCTTTAGCCCCATGACTTCAACAGGAGGCTGGCACTCTTCCAGCCCTTGGAGATTTTCTTTAGCAAAGCTTGAGAGTACACACTCAGTTCCTCTCTCCTGGTTCCTTGGCAAAAATAAAGAAGCACTGCAGGATTCCCCCCAGCAAACAGCACACTGGCAGAAGGGGTAGGCAAGTCCTTGGATCAGCAGGCTTCTTGTCCTTGGTTCAGGTTTCCTTGTCAGAAGTGATCTAAATTCTTGGTTCAGGGGTCCTTCTCTTATACCCCTTTTTGGCTTTGATCCCTTTGTCCATGCAGGGGAATTTCCCCACATCCTGGGTCTGTTGTGGGTGTAGCCAGGCGGAGGCACCTGGCCTATTCACTGAGCAGGGCTGGGTCCTCAGACGCCCAGCAGGAGGTGGAGCCATCATTGTCACTGGCAGGAGCAGAGCTATCGGCCTCCTGGTAGGAGGTGGGGCCAGGATCGTCCATGGCAGGCACAGAGCCATCAGTCGCCTGGCAGGAGGTGGAGCCAGCATTGTATCAGGCAGGGCAGGCTATCAGGAACTACTCTCCCCCTACTCTCAATGCAAATGTCCCACTCATCCCACACTGACTCATTCAGACCTCTGGAGCCACCCAGCTCCTGTCACACACACACCAAACCAGCAGAAACCAGAAATAGTTAGACAAGAAAATAGCCACTTTCTAAAAGTGCTATTTTCAAACCCAGAGTCCAAAAACCATCCACACAAACGGATGCATTATTAAACCCCGAGTTCAGGGATACCAAACTCGACATTGCACCATGCTCCCCGAGCCAGCTAGGATGATAGCATTAATAATCCTGGCAGCCCTTTCTAACTAATGGAGAGCATGTTACCTCGCAATAGTGAAAAACGAATATGGCTGTAATTCACTATTAGGACATGCCAACTTGGTCAGGCCTGTCCTACCTTATCCTTACAATGCACCCTGCCCGTGGGCCTACCATAGGGGTGACTAACATGAAGTTAAGGGAAGGTTTAGGGACTGGCAAGTAGGTGTACTTGCGCAGTCAGCGTGACAGCACTAGACTGCACGTAGGTCTAGCAATGGCAGACCCGTAGACATACTTTTACTAGGCCTCTCTTGTGGATGGCACAACACGTGCTGCAAGCCCACGAGCAGCATTTGTATTTACAAGCCCTGGCACTCCTGGTGCACTAGACTAGGGACTGACAGTAAACCAAATAAGCCAAACATGGAATTCAATCAATACAGCAATTTTACATAGGGAGCACTTGCACTGTGGCACTGATCAGCAGTGGCACAGTGCCCAAAGCGATATACAAGCAAAAACATCGTAAACAGAGGAGGCAAACAGAAAAAAATGGAGAAGAGACTCAAGCCAATGATGTCAGGTCTAACAGTCTCTCCTCCATTTTTATGTCTGTTTGCCTCCTCTGTTTACGATGTGTTGCTGGAATATTGCTTTGGGCACTGTGCATGGAGCACAATTTGCGACCGACAAATGGCCGATCTAAATCTGACCTTATGGGTGCCCACACTTACAATAGACAAGACCACACGTCTAGGATTGATTACATCATGCTTAATTATAACCTTTGGCAATATCACCTAGATATGGAGGTTATAGTGTCGGTCGATAGCGACCATAACCCCTTATCGCTATCTATTGCACCCCCTTGGCAGGCTGGAAGGCAAGGCTTAACTAGTCATAAGTGGAAATCCTCTCATGAAGTGGTCCCCACAAATTGTAGCAGGCGTTTAAAATGGGCAAAAGTTTCAGCTGACGAGATAAGGATGGCCCAAGCCGGGGCAATTTTGGAAGAGGTGGAGCCCCGGTTGAGCCCTCTTAATCAAAATGATACCAAGGTCCTACCTCTTTTCACTGAGACTGTATTGGCACTGAGCGACCTATTTATTGTTCCCCAAACCACTCGAAGAGGTCCCCCAAAATTCTTCCCCAAGCAGTCGGAGAAATGGTTCACTCAAAAATGTCGTGAGGCCAAGAAGGAACTTGTTGAGACACTAAAGACCAAAGACGCGGCTGCTATCAGGGCTGCCAGAAAATCTTATAAAAAAATCATAACTGAAGCCAAACGGACTTTTGATTTTAACTTCTGGGGAGATCTAGTAGAGGCCAGTACCAGGAAGGATGCAAAGAGGTTTTGGAACCTACTAAGATCTAGGGAAAAGCCCATTGACCAGCAACTAACTTGTAACATCACAGGGGGAGCATGGTTTGACCATTTTTCGCAACTGTATTCCATTCCTCTAGGTACATCCCAGGCAGCTTGCCCACTCATGGGCTTTACTACTAACCTCCCGTGCCACGATGGCCTTTTCACTAAACTAGAAGTAGAAAGAGCAATTCAATCCATTGTCTCAAATAAAGCAGCAGGTCCAGACGGTATTCCAGGAGACCTAATTAAGAACTATCCATCTTCCTGGAGTAGATTAATTTCCTCGCTTTTGAACGAAGTGATGTTGGGTGGAGTCTTTCCCGACTCATGGAGGGGCGCTGAGGTCGTACCTATTTTTAAAAAAGGCTCTAGGGACGACCCAGCAAACTACCGCCCAATCAGCTTACTAGATTCTTCTCAAAAGGTAGCAGGAAAGGTGGTATTGGGCAGGATTATCGAGTGGGTAGATAACAACCATATCCTATCAGATCTCCAAGCAGGTTTTAGAACAGGTACGGGTACAATCGAGCAGACGTTCCGTTTTCTAATGATCTATTGGAAAGTGGTGGTGCTGGGAGGGGGCAGTCTGTATTTAGTCTTCATTGACCTGCGGACTGCCTTCGACCTGGTACCACGCACGCTTCTATGGAACGTCCTCGATGGGTTAGGCCTCCCCCCCTATCTCCTTTCACTGCTTGTAAAATTTCATGATAGGAATTTTGCCCAAATTAGATGGGGTGCCCAGGGAGAGAAAACATCTCGTATCCCCGTGGACAGAGGCGTCCGCCAGGGGTGTGTGCTTGCCCCCACTCTGTTCTCTCTTTATATCAACGGAGTGGTGGAGCATCTTTTACAACAGCCATCAGATGCACCCACCCTGGCTGGAAGGAAGATCCCAACGCTTCTGTTCGCGGACGATACCCTCCTAATCTCAAAATCACCAATGGGCATCCAATTGCTGCTTTCCAGTTTCCAAACCTTCTGCAATGAAAGGGGCTTGGCAATAAACATAGGTAAAACTAAGTTTTTAGTTCTTAATCCGCCAAAAAAATCTGTTTACCCTCCGGTCCTGGATTCTGTCCCACTTGATCGCGTGAAAGAATTTGATTATTTGGGCATACGCATTAGTGATACCATGAGCTGGAAGGCACACCATCAAAAAATCTTCCTTACCCACAAAAGGGTGGCAGGTGCGCTACTTAAGGAGCAGCGAGCATCTCCATCAAAACCTATAGGGGCCCCCCTAGACATCTACAGGGCAAGGGTTGTAAGCGCGGCACTTTACGGTGCCGAGCTGTGGGGCACCCAAAAAGTTGACACTCTGGCCCATCTTGAGAACAACTTTCATAAAGACCTTATGGGGTTGCCCCACAGCACGCCAACAATCCCATTGCTGATAGATGCAGGCACCCGGGCAATCTGCGACCAAGCGAAACTACGCCCACTCCTGTTATGGTCCAGAATTTGGAATGTGCAGGAATTAAGTAGTTACGCAGACGCCTTAAATGACATTTTGTCAATATCGGGTTCTCATAAGATCACCTGGCTCAAGGAAGTCAAAAAACTGTTATACAATTTGGGCCTAGGCGAGGCTTGGACCAACAAATCTGCACCCTCGAAACAACATCTAAAGAAGGTTTATTGGGCATGGGTGGACAGCGAGAGGGCCCGAAGCACAAATCATTGTAAATCTGTGGCCCTGTTTCTGTCAGTCAAGGAGTTGCCTTTAAGGGAATCCTATCTAGACGCCATTCAGAACCCAAGGGACAGAGCATTATACATCAAGTTCAGGTTGGGGGTACTTCCATTATGTGAGTTCATGTCAACTTGGAAACCGCCCGCTCAAACTGTACCCTATTGCCCCTTTTGTGATCTAAGGGTAGAATCTGTGTCCCATATGTTGTTCGAATGTAGCGTCTATGTAGCCCCAAGACGTAGGTGGTTGAAGCCTATTTGTAGAAGCCTGGGAACTCGCTCTCATTTGGAAGCTCTGCGTATTTTACGTACAGATCCTAGACCCTTCTTTTCAACTTGTATGGCAAAATTTTTGGGTTGGGCATGGTGCCTAAGAACTGCAAGGAAAATGTTAATTCAGTGAATGATCCTACTCACCCAATATGCTGTTTTGTATATGAAATGTTTTTTATGTGTGATAATTGTTGTCAAAAATGTGTTTTAAAGATGTGTAAATGCTTTTATGATATGTTTTTATCGAATAAAGCTATTACTTACTTAATAAAATTAAAGAAGCTTTGGGCACTGTGCCACTGCTGATCAGTGCCACAGTGCAAGTGCTCCCTATGTTAAATTGATACATTAATTGGATTCCATGTTTGGCTTATTTGGTTTACTGTCAGTCCCTAGTAGAGTGCACCAGGAGTGCCAGGGCTTGTAAATACAAATGCTGCTGGTGGGATTGCAGCACTGGTTGTGCCACCCACAGAAGCGGCCTAGTAAAATATGTCTAAGGTCTGCCATTGCAGAACTTGCGTGCAGTCTGGTACTGCCATGCTGACTGCGCAAGTACACCTACTTGCCAGTCCCCAAAACCTTCCCTTAACTTCATGTTAGTCCCCCCTATGGTAGGCCCAAGGGCAGGGTGCATTGTAAGCATAAGGTAGGACAAGCCCTGATGTGCGTGGCATGTCCTAATAGTGAATTACAGCCATTTTCGTTTTTCACTATTGCAAGGCTACCCGCTCTCCTTAGGCCAGACTGGGCTGCTGGAATTATTACACTACATAATCATAACAGGCTCAGAGAGCATGGTGGAAAGTCGAGTTTAGTATCCCTGAACTCAGAATTTAATAACACATCCTTTAGGATGGATGGTTTTTAGATTCTGAGTTTGAAACTAGCACTTTTAGAAAGTGACTAGTTTCTTGTCTACCTATTTACCGGTCTCTGCTGTTTGGTGTGTGTGTGACAGGGGCTGGGTGGCTCCAGAGGTCTGAATGAGTCAGTGTGGGGTGAATGAGGCATTTGCATTTAGAGTGGGGGAAGAGTAGTTCCTGATAGCCTGCCCTGCCTGACACAATACTGGCTCCACCTCCTGCCGGGCGACTGATAGCCCTGCTCCTGCCAGTGACAATACTGGCTCCACCTCCTGCTAGGCGGCTGAGGACCCTGCCCTGCACAATGAATAGGCCAGGTGCCTTGGCCTGGCAACACCCACAACAAACCCAGGATGGGGGGAAATTCCCCTGCATGGACAAAGGGATCAAAGCAGAAAAGGGGTATAAGGGAAGTACCCTTGAACCAAGAATTTAGATCATTTCTGACAAGGAAACCTACACCAAGGACAAGAAGCCTGCTGATCCAAGGACTTGCCTATCCCTTCTGCCAGAGTGCTGTTTGCTGGGGGGTAACCTGCAGTTGCTTCTTTATTTTTGCCAAGGAACAAGGAGAGAGGAACTGAGTGTGTACTCTCAAGCTTTGCCAAGAAAATCTCCAAGGACTGGAAGAGTGCCAATCTCCTGCTGAAGTCACAGGGCTAAAGGACTTTGTCATCTACTTGAACTGGAGCGTGGTGTTTCCAGTATTCTAAAGAAATCAGCAATCTCGACGTCAATGGACGCCGCCGAATCCAGCTCGACATCGTGAGTAACGGCTCCAGTGTCCCACACGTTCGACGCCGGCCGCTGGTCCCGATCGATGCCAGTAGAGACGTCAGTGAGTAGCGAGTTCGGCTCCAGCTCCAAGTGATCCTGTGTCGACGCCGCCGCTGATCGGATCGAAGCCGCAGCCCTTCTCGACGCCGTGAGCGCTGCTCACTCTTGCAACAATGACATCAACGACAACGCCGTATCACGCTTCGCCACTGTCAGCGCTGCTCCAGCCTGACACCTGTTGACGCCGCTGCAGATCGCTCCGACTCCGAGGCCCGATCGACACCAAAGACTCGACGCCGATACATCTCGACGCCGTGGACCATTGTTTCTTCATTCTCAAAGGTACTGTGTTTGTGGGGTCTGTTTCGACTCCGGGCTCGACGTAGCACTCCTCGTGGTCGATGCCGAACCTTTGGGATAACTTTGCCTCGACGTCGTGTGACTCCTGTGGGGGTTACATTGTTGCCAAGAACTGTGCTTTAAAGAAGAAGATTTACTTTTGTTGCTAAAGAACCGTTTACTAAGAAGAGACTTTACCTGAACTATTATTTTTTCCTTCCAAAGAGTATTTATTAAGATTGTGGTATATTTTTGTCGTTATTTAGTCTTATGCTAAGCCTTATATAAACATCCTTATTTTTATAATACCTTCTGTGTTGTGTCCATTTGTGGTGTATTCACTTTATTACTGTATGTGGTCATAAATGATTAACACACTGCCTCTGAGATAAGCCTATCTGCTCTGCCAAGCTACCAAGGGGGTGAGCGGGGGTTATCTGAGTGTGTGATCCCCTTGCCCTGACTAGAGGAGGTGGGTCCCTATTGGTCAGAAGTGTATACCTCTGCCAACATGGACAGCCGATTCTAACACACCAAAATAGAGAATTACAAGGTGGATAAAGGGGGAATGGGTCATAGTTATTATTAAAATCGATAAACCAGGTTTCACTTTAGTAGGATACTATGGTCCTAATGTGGATGATCCTTTCCCTCTTAATGAACTTTATAGGCACCTCTCAGATGTTAACTATAATATTATTATGGCAGGAGATTTTAATATCTTAATGAATCCTCAACTGGATAGATCATCAACTTAACATACAGTAAATGTCTCAAAAATGAAAAAGAGCTTGCAGCAGTTAGTTAAGAATGTAGGTCTAGTAGATATTTGGAGGCTTAATGCTGGCAATAGACAAGGAATTCACGTATCGTAACAAGAAATATTTACATGCTTAAAGAATTGATTTATTTCTTGTTGATGGACGATTAAGGGGAAATAATCTTAAGGTTACACATCAACCTGAACATGTTTCTGATCATGCTGTAGTGAGACTAGAAGTTTCTATGGAAACAACTCAGGCAGATTATAGATGGACACTAGACAGAACACTTAGGTAAACATGAAGTGGTTGAGGCATTAAAAAAGATGTGGCTGAATTTTTTTATATAATTCACGATTCTGCAGCACTTCCCATGGAATGGGACACTTTTAAGGTCTATCTTCGGGGAAGACTGTTAAGCTATGCAGCTTTCAATCAAAAAGAGGGGAAAAGAGAGGTGAAAGAGTGCGAGGACAAGATAAAAAAAGCACAAGAAAGTCTTTTAGGATGTCATCATACCACTTTGAGATCTGAGTTGCATGGTAAGCTAAATGAGGCAAAAGATCACCTAGCAGTATTCTTAGAGAGATGGATTAAGCGGCGCTGGGATGCCAGTAAAATGGCTCAAATTGAATACGGGGAAGGGTGCGGGAAACTCCTTGCATGGAAGACAAAGCACGATCAGTTAAGAAATGAGATCAAAAAGGTGCATGATACGGCTACTCAAAAATTATGTGAGGACACTTCCAGTATAGGCAAGGCATTTGGAAACTTTTTTCAAGACCTATATACTGAGGACACAAGGGGTTCCCAAACACAAATAAATCAGTGGCTGGACCAGGATCTCTTACCTAGGATAAACAATAATCAGCAAAGTTTTCAAAATCAGGAAATCACTATTTCAGAGATAGAAAAATCTATTGCTCGCCTAAAGAAAGGGAAAGCAGCAGGACCTGATGGCATTCCAAATGAGCTTCACAAAGTCCTGAAGGAGGTCCTGATCACACATCTTTACAAATTATTAAATAGTGTTTATGTCCATCATGCCTCTATCCCAGCCTCGTGGAAAGAGGCAGTTATAACATTAATTTAAAAATCTACAAAAGATCCCCTGAAATGTGAATCTCATAGGCCAATTTCCTTATTAAACAGTGACTATAAAATCTTCACACAAATGTTAGCCACAAGGTTAAGCATGACACTAGGGATATTATACACCAGAATCAAAAGGGTTTCATGAAACATAGACAGCTTAAGGACTTTAAGCATGAATTAGTCACTGCTATTGATATAGCTACCATACAAAAGTCACTGCTAACTATTAAAATGATCGATGCGGCCAAAGCATTTGATAGAGTAAGTTGGTTGTACCTATATAAAGTTATAGAACAAAATAATCTGGGTACCAACTTTTTAAATGCTATAAAATCAATTTATGAAGCACCTGCAGCAAGGTTAGTGGTAAATGGATCTCTTTCACCAAAGATCAAGCTAAAGGGTGGGGCCAGGCAGTGTTGTCCCGTGTCTCCTTTACTTTTTAATATGTACATAGAACCACTTGCCAGGAGAATTATATCAAAAATTGAGATTTCCTCCTTCAGATATCTGGATTGGGCAATAAAGACAGCACTATACGCAGATGATCTGATGATTTATACACAGAGTCCGGAGACATCTTTATCCCTTATATTGGGCATAATGGAACCCTTTGGGACAATCTCCGGTTACCGGAGAAAACTGAAACTATGACTTAGAATGGATCAATATACTCTCCATCAGAAAAGTCAGAGATTAGGTATTTGGGTGTTAAAATAACTAAGGATTTGGATAAAATAGCCCTCATTAATTTTAAGAAACTTCATCCTGAAACTAACATTTTATTGGAATCATGGATGCAATTGCCTTTGTCAATTTTGGGTAGAGTCAACTTGATAAAGATGATGATCCTCCCCAAATTGACCTTTATTTTTAACGCTCTACCATTACATTTAAAAAAAAGGAATGGTTACAGAAGTTGCAAAGTCATCTGAGTGGCTTCGTTTGAAAAAATAAGGCTGTGAGAATAGCCTGGAAAAAATTGTGCAAAAAGAAAATAGATGGGGGAATCGCTCTGCCTGATTTTAAACTATATCATTGGGCTTTCTTTTTCAAAAACACCAGACATCTTTTTATGGATAACGCACAAAATATCCCCCCACATTTACGGGTCTTAAGGAAGAATCTCCCGGAGGAAGGGAATTACTTTCTATTCAAATATGGCCATCCTAAATTTTCTAAAAAAATCAGGTTCAAGGTGCTACTGGCTGCCTGTAAGGTGTGGGTACAAGTTAAGCGAATTATGGGGATAACATATTATAGTTGTATAGCTCCAATCTGGAATTCACCCGGTAGTCCAGAATGCCTATCGGATGCTTTGGCTCTTCCTCTATTAAAGGCAGGTCTGGCAAATTGGGGGGAGTTATTTGAACACAACTCCCTTGTCAAAAAATGTGCCTTATCAAGATTTTAATACTTTCAAGTGAGAAGATGGGCTCAAAATGAGCCACAGGCTGGCTTGGAGACAGAATGGGAGGGAGAGTTTGTGAGAAACCTAGCTTTTAAAAAGGAAGTATCTAAGAGGTATTGGATGTTGGTGGAAGCAGAGGATATCACGTTACCTGCACCAGAGGAAATATGTAGGACAGACATGCCGAATTCAGATATCCAAACATTATGGCAAGTATCATATGCTGCACCTTTGTCCAATGTCAGGTCCGCTCCATTGAGAAGAAATCATCTCTTTACTCAATACAGAGCTTATTGGTCTCCAAAGACACTGGAAAAGATGGGTGGAAACAAAAGAAGGCAATGCCCTGAATGTATGCTAGAAAACGCGGATGACGTGCACATGCTATGGTAATGTCCGGTAATCCAGATCTTCTGGCACGAGGTGGGTGAGTTTGCCTCTAAAGCACTTGGGGCTAACATAAAGGTAAGCATTGAACTTGTTATGTTTAGTATCCTACCTTGAGGTAACAAAAATTACATAGTAAATAAATCCCAAGCACATTTGTTATTGTATTGATACTCACGGCACATAGGGAAATTTGCACGAAGTGGGTAGTACAGGTCGCGCCCTCACTAAGAGAATGGGCTTTGTATGTACGGAATACCTGCCGGGCAGACTGTGTTAAGGGATCAGCAAAAAGGATAACAATATGGGGCTCGATATGAGCGACACTACCAATAAACATTTAATGGGGTTTCTGCTATTTGTGGAATATAATGGAGATGTCATTTAACATAGTCCAATGATTAAAGTATACTAAACTATGATGGAGATGGGTTAGGTTGTTTTTTATCCAGTTATATAGATCAATAATAAGGCAATCTAGATTTCTCGGAAGTAGTGTACTGACACAGTTGCCCCAGTGGGATTGTACACAGCTTCAGAACTAGGCCTGATGGCATGTATGAGGAGTGAAAAAAACAAATTTGGTGACTAGGGAATTAAACATGATAGATGAGGTTGGGCTGGCAGCTTACAAAGAGAAAACAATCTAGTACAGACCAAATATTTTTATCTTGTTTTTCACCTATGGGGTAACACTCAAGATGTTGTTTGTATTATCAACTTGAGCGATACTCTCAGAAGTATAAAATGTCATCATTACTCCTACTAGCTCTGTGAGGATGGCACGTTTGTGGTTTAAACCAGTATTCTGGCACTACACTTCTGAAGGGGCCTTTCAAACTAATCCATGGTGGTCTAGAAAGAAGATTGCTGGAAGTAGTTACGTTATTGGCTGGCCAACATAGATTCTTAAAATGTTAAAGCCATTTTTGGTTCTACACCAGATCTCATGATTGAGTTGGATATGAGCAATATCGGCTGAAGGGGCAACATTGACGACCTGTTCACTGGAGTCCCAGGAGCTGTCTTCACTCAATGTGAACCATCAATATATTCTTGCTATGACCTTGGCTAACAAGAGATTCATCTAGAACAAGCTTCATTGGTATGTACTGCTTCCGATAGACAGAACCTCATCAATTTGTTATGTAAACAAGTTAGAATGGACAAGAGCTATGAGTGAAATGGCTGTCTCTAAACCTATGGAACACCATTGCAGAGAGAAACAACACAATTAAGGCACTGTACAATCCTGGTGATTCCAATTCAATAGTGGATTTGTTTTCTTATGACCTCCAGCCCCGGGATTTCAGAGATTGGATGCAATGGCAGTTGACTCTTCTCTCAATGACTGGAGTCCCCTTCTAGGTTACATAAGTTTTCCCTTTCCTTCTAATTCCCCATGTTCACTGTTACAGTCGCTTAGTGCTAATACAGTTTTGGCTCTCTCATGCCTGATCCCCCATTCTAGAATGTGCAGTGGATCTTCTTGGTATCCTGTTATCTTTACCAAACATTCTACTGGGCTTTTTGGGCAACTGCTATGGTCTAGTGCTACCCCTTTCAGCTAGACTGGCTTCCAGTGTAATGGTGTAATGGAGCACAGAGCAGTCTTTCACAGGCAGTCACTTGACTTATGGAAGTCTGTTGAGTGCCCGGGTCCAAGACAGTCTGTCAGTCAAATATTGAATTCTTGGTTCGTAGGTCCCTGGACTTGTATCCCCTTTGTGCCTCTGACGTTGCCCTAACCAACTCCCTTCCTTTGTATTTCAAAAAGGACCTTTAATTTTGTTTTCTTTTATTTCTAGTTGTGTTTTATTTGTAATGAGCAGCATATGCGATGGGTCCAGTTTCCAGGAACAGCTTGTCATTTTGATAGAGAAATTAATTTCTAATGGTAACAAGTTAAACAGTGTCAATAGTAAATAATGCAATTGTCATTGTTCTATTTAAAGGAAGGTGAGCAAGGATGGACAATAAGTAAACTGGTGCAGATGGACAACGACAGGGGTTTTTGAACATACTGACAGAGTGTGGAGGTGAGATATTAATGATTGGTAGAGGGATGCTATTACTTTTCAGGATCTTGGGGGACAGTAGGATCAAGCAGTAAAGCTTTAAAGGGCATGAGAGTTTAGAAGAATGCAGACAGGTAATTTAGATTTTTTGGTGTTTTGAAGTAGTATTGATGGATAATGATGTATTGAGGATAGCAGTTGTTTCGGGAAGTTTTTGAAGGATGTGTGTCATTCAAGGATCAGATGTCTATAACCGTGTTTTCTTCAGCCGCGTTCAGGGTTTCAAAGTTAGTCTCCATTTGTGGATGAACAGTTTGTGTTAATAACATGTTTCACTTGGCTGTATCCACCAGGCAACATCCTTTAATTTATTCTCATTGAGCAAAAGTTTTGGGCGCACATTTTTTATTTTTTTACGCAGCAAAGGAACTTGCTATGCTGGAACACGTTCATGGGCGAGAGCGGAAATGCTCCATATTTACAGAGAGATGGAGTACCTCTGCTCCCTCCCAGCGCTGGTGCACTGTGTGATGCCTAGGGCCAATGTCCACAACCTTGCACCATAGTGCAAGGGTGCTTTCTTTATGAGCAGGATTTTTGTACAAAAACATTCCTTAGAGCCTTCTTCTTTTTTTATGTGTGCTGCAGATTACAGCACACATGAAATGAGGAAGTAACGAGGAGAAATAGAAATATGTCTCTATGTTGTGCTTCTGTCGAGTAGGTATCTGGCCCACTAAATCCACCCACTCTTAAACACTTGTCAGGCAGATTTGCTATTCTCCTTTGCATGGGTTCCAATAAAGGTGTTTCATCTTTCTACTTGAAGAATATTTGTGTTGTAACCTGCCTCAAGTAGTACAAGAGAAATGCTTGCTACAGTAGGCCTATTGCCATCTTTCAACTTGTTTCTTTTAAGGACCTACCTCATGCAATGGGCATTCATACCTTTGCCAAACGGGTTCCCTGGCTAGTGAAAAAAATGGGCTTCGGAGCTCCTAGGTTCTAGTTTTAAAGCTCATTCAACTTGTGGGCTCTTTGGCCTCGAAGGCTTCCTTTGGGGACTGTGTCTTGGTTGATATTTTGAAAGCTGGAGATTGGTCCAATACCTTTGCCTTTCTGACATTCTAGTCTTATTTGATTTAGCATGTGCTGTGCCTGCTAGTTTTTAAACATGCAGAATATTAAAGCCTCTTTGCATTTTTATAAAATATAGATTTTTTTAGATTACCGGTAAAAATCGAAAGGTTATAAGAGAAAGGAGATGCAAATGATATTCCTACCCTCTCTTTCAGGATTTTTCTATGATAGAGGGTATTCCGTTTTCTTTGTCATTTGTTACGATGCTTGTATGTATTTGCTTGACAATTTACAGTTTCATTCACCAATCCCTTTTCTTTCCTTACATAAAAGAATTTTCTCTGTTTTCCTACTCATTCTGGGTTTTTGATCTTCTGGACAGTCTGATATCTCATCGTGGCTTGGCTGGATCTTGTCGGTCTGGACTTGTACCCGGATCTGCTTTTTAACATTATTGTTTTTTTCCAGTTGCTGCCTACCATCCTCGTCGTTTCCAAATGCCCACTGGTGTGATGTTGTTGTGTTGATCCTGTCTTATGCTACTACATCACTAGTGACTGCAGTGTAAATCACTACATTGTATCAAGTTAATTGAAAATCACTATCATCGAGTACTTTTACATTGAAATGTAAGTATTGATAAGCATGCACTTTTAGAGAGTGTGTTGATCCTGTTTTGATTCATCTATGCCACTCATCACTAGTGACTATATTCAAAATCAATACATTGTATCAAGTGCATTGAAAATCACTATAATCGAGTACTATTACATTGTAATGTAGGTATTAATAAGCACACACCTTTAGAAGAGTATTACCTGCTTATTTGTAATTGTCTGATCTTGCACATGTTCATGTGTGTGCTTGTTTTGCATAATTTTTGCCACAGTTTAGTCCTGAAAGGGTATTGTTTATATAGATAGAGTTAGGTATTGGGAGGATTGGAATGAAACGAGCTAACATTAAAAACCTAAAACAAATCTCAATTGATCACTTCAATACGCCAATTATAGTTGTTATAGTTTAGTCCAGTTTTCTCCAAAGTTGCTCATGGAGGGCCAGATCCATGCCAGATTTTTTGCATATGCCATTTAGATAAATGTAGTCATCGTATAAATCCGACATGGATTCAACCCTCCAGGAACATTAGGTCTTGTCTCATTCTAACATCTAACTATAAAGCCACATTAAGCTTTGCTTTTCCAGTAAATTTCTGTTTTTTGTTAGTGTAAATTGTGGCTTCATAAACTAAACTATATAACCACTTCAACCTTTAGTTTCTTCGTTGAACATATGGCTGGTCTGAACGTGATTCCTGGTCTATCTGAAACTTTCTTACCTATGATTGAGTGCTTTTTAACTATATTCCAATGTTTTTGTATTATTTGTTGGATCACCCCTTCCTCGTTACTTAATGCTGTGATTAGTCTCACCTGATGAGCTTTACTCTTTTTTAGATTGGCTTTGTAGAGATTATTGATGGTGCCTTCTCTGTTTAAATCTTTAGTCATATCTGACCATGCCTTTTCTAGTCCTTCCATCTCACTGCAATTTCTATGCATGCGTGGGCTCTCACCTTATGGGATGCTGTCTGTAAGGTTCTCAGGATGGAAGCAACCTGCTTGTAAAGTAGTATTCCCCTGTGCTAATGTCATGAACAGTTTTGTTTCAATCATTCCATTTTGCTATATACAGTAAGAATCAAGTAAACCACTTCTGACTTGCTGATAGTGCTGGTAAAATGCTCATTTAAATGATTGGCATCAAACTTGGGAATAAACTCAACAGCACTTTCAAATGGCCTTTCAAAATGATAAAAAGGCAGTCTAGCTACCTCTACCAGATAACTACCTGTTCCTGCCATTCCTTGTCATAGTCTGTTTGTAGCACCTGCTCCTCCACCAGCCCACATGCAACTTAGCGTCCCCGTTTATGCTCATATATATGTATACTACCCAGTGTTAGTCTCCAATGAATAGTTATAGTTAGGACCATAATTTCATAGGAAATTGACCTCAGCTTCTGGGTGATCTATCAAGGGGGTCCCAAGAAAAAGGGGGGGTCCAAAACGTGCTCTCCCCCTGCAATTTTCTCATAGGAAAATTGAACAGTGATACAGCAAAAATGGCTGAACAGAATTACACCAAATTAGGCAGAAAGCTAGATCCTATTTGTTGATCCTGAAAGCGTGATTTTTGTGATTTGGGGTAAAACAGTTTGGAAGTTTCAGAGCAATTAAGGCTTAAATTGTATATATAAATACACTTACCTGCAATGCAGAGTATGCACCGTGATTGTATGTCTATGCACAACTACCTGGAATGTAGTGGTGGTTACCATTTGGGCAAATCTTGCTATTCTTGCTATGCATTCTTCTGTTTGGTAGTATGTTCTTCAATTTCACCAATAAAAGGAAGAAGCGGTTAGGGAGGTGGCATCTAAAAATCTTTGGTAAAGTTTGATTGCTGCATGGATTCCGATTAAAGGAATATGTGCCACATATTTTTTGCCACCTTGTTGATAATACCATTTATATTTCCATTGTGCAGCTATGAAAATCCCAATTTTTGTCTAAGGTATAGACCGGGTGGTATTTGAGGTGTTTGTTTGTATATTGCACGAAATAATGTATTATTAATTGCACTACTTTTTCAGTACCTTACATTCAGCATAACTGCTTCAAATACTACTTGAAGGTTTCTCTACACATGCATTTTAATACCACCGACAAATGTGTTAAATTGATCTGTCCCCAGATCTACACTGCGCTTAATTTGAGCCAGTAGTTGTTTGTGGGGGCCACCCGCTCTCAGTCAAACATTTATTTTTCATCAGACATTTTTCAATAGAATGAGGGGGAAATCACAAACAGAAGAATGATGAAGAGGAAGATGGAAAACCCATCATAAAAGGATAAAGCAGGAACTTGTACAAGTGAGATAAATTGACAAAACGTCTGTTAGTGGATTAAAAAAACATGAAGTGGACTCAATACCATGCAGCCTTAGTGCGCTACAGGACACATTAAAGAGCGGCAGCCATTGGCTTGTGAGCTGAGCTTTGGGTACCAGCACTTATTCCTTTACAAATGAACCTCTGGATCTCCAAACTGCGAAATGAACAGTTTAGCCACAAAGCACCTATTCTCTGCCAATAATGGATGTTGGCTAGTGTACTTTCAAGTTGGAATGATGCAATTATTTCCAAGCAGTTTTCCATTTATCAATATTTAATTGTGTTTCTGGCTTTCAGTCACCCTGACTGATTCCGAGGTGTATTGGGTGTGGAAAGTCACCCGATTAAACCCATTGATTTACAGTACATAATTTCCACCTTCTAAAGCAGATGGATATCATGTGCTGTAAATGGCCAGGAACCATTTGCAGGAATTAAGTTTGTTTTTTGCTATTTGTTGAACGTACCCCTGTGTTAAAACAAGAGCTCACCCATGTATTAGATTTTTTAACTATAATTGGGGTCATTTAAACCTAGGAGTAAATATTATAAATAGCATTTCTGCCTATTTTAATGCTTTCTCCCATGAGGGCCTGTGTGCAAGTTTTACTTGTGAAGAAGGTAACTAATTAATATACAAATCAGTTAAAATAAAAGCGACGTGTACAATGTTTACAACAATTTTAAGATTAAATGACACACATTTTTAATGTCCAAACTGCACTATAAAGACATATTTCATAGTATCGGCCACATAAATGCTTAAATGCACTTTTTTTAACTAGAAGTGAACTCAACAATGCTGAAATGAGCACATAGTAATGTAGAGGCTTGACCTTAATGTGACATGCTTAGAAAGATTGGTCAAAACAACAGAACACTTCATTTTCACGAATGTATTAACTTTAGCTAAGAATCATCTTACTTTGATAACCAAACTTCTTATTTCCTCATATTTCACATAATGCTTGGATAGAAGAGTGGTATATATTTCCAAACAGTATTTCTTGTTAACTTAATGCATTACTAAACAGTATTTTTGCAAGTTGATGTTTCTCTTTTTTAGAATAGTTCATTGTTTGCTTGATGAATCATTTAACATTAGAAGGTTAAACAGTGTTGGGTGGCTATAGGAACAGAGGCTTCTGAATTGAGAAGCCTCAAACCTAAGGTGTCTGTACCAAACTTTGTGATAAAACTTTACAAGCTGCATGTTATTTCATGGGAAAGGAAGAGCTGAACTCGCTCTCAAATGAATGCTTTTGCCTAATTGGATCTTAAGAGAAGACACTCGCTACACATTTTGCAACATTATTTTTGCCTTTTATACCAGTGCTTGCTCCTAGTGTAGACAACACTCATTCCACACAACTATTCTCAGAGACCCATTCTATTTACCTTGTCCTCAACTGACAGCTGTGGCTTCCACTGCTGCGGTTAATCCGTTGCTTTATTATTGAAGCTTGATATTTACAGATTGCTAGTGCAACTGTATGCTTATGTGCTCAAATTATTGAGACTCCGCTGAGTTTCATGAACTACTCCTAATGGGAAGTTTTGCTGCTTTGATACAATTTTGACCTTTATGCTCTTTTTACCGCACTCTTTTCACTTGATTTGAACTCTTCATGAGTTCTACTAACAAAATTCTGGCCCTGCTCTTTAGAACAAGAAATATTTCTTGTATGGAATGTGCTTGATTTTCTTTTGAAGATTTGTTCTAACCATACTTTTATGAGATGTCTGTAAACATACTTGACTTTATTGACTAATCTGAATAAAATAATTAAAATAATTTTACTAATCTCTTAATGAGAATTAATGTTTTAAAACTAATTTAAACTCTCCTCAGTATAGAATTGTAATTGCGATTTTACATATTATGATTACATAGCTCCTGACTCAAAAAATGGTGGCAAAGATCCATCATCTGAAAGCAGGTTATATTTGAAAACCAGTGTGGTAACAGAACTAACCCTGTAAGAGATGGTAAGGAAAGGTTCAATCATATTTATTAAAATTTTCCCTAACTCTGCACTACCCTAACCCTTTAGATCAGATTATATTTTCCTTGACAAAACAGTGTGAAAGAAGCACTAATACAGAAAGCAACATTAAACAATGGCTCATTTTATTAAACATTACCAAACATGAATGTCATGATCAGGTGCAAAACAAACACAGTATATACTAATATTATTTGCACAATTAGGTTTTTCAACATTTTATTATCTCATGTGACTAAGTAACCCTCCATGATTATAAACACTTAAAGGGGCTGAAAGGAATAAAAATCAAGCACTGACTTTGCAAGTCTGTAATGTTTTTTCATTTGCATTCTTGTTTGCGTTCATATGCAATAAACATTAAAAAGTTCAAAAGTAATAAAAATGAAAGATGCCTCTGTCTGAAGGAGGTGTGCATGTTTGCAAAAGAAAACAAATAAAACATGTCCAGTCACACAACTAAATTGAAAAGAACATCAAAGGAAAGGTGGGATCAACCCTGGCACTGAAGTGCACTGCTTTTTAGGTGGATGTGCACAGACACAATCAGAGTGTCAACACAATGAGGAGAACAAATGCCTGAAGTAGTCTGATCCACTGCCCCATTCTGTATGGTAATGTGGGTGGAAGCAAATTATGAATGCCACTTAAACAGACCTATAGAGGAAGAGGGCTTAACAAATGACCCTATACATGTAAATATATATATGCACTTTTATTGTTAACGTTTGGAAAACAATAGAATGGCAATACAGCTAAAGCTGTTTTAACTGTCTTTCGTCTAGTCCTTAAAGTAAGCAGGGGCTTATTTACAAGCCCCTTGCGTCACTTTTGTGTCACTTTTCCCATGTTAAAAGTGACGCAAAATTGGCGCAAGTGGCTTGTAAATAAGCCTGCAGTCTTTTTACTTCTAGTTATTGCTGCTCTGAGTTCAGGTTGCCGGCACCACTTGTTTTAGACCTTATAACGTAGCTCGTGACATGAGCCATGTTATTAGGTAGTCAAAAATAATGTCATTCTCACTGCAGAATGAAGTACTTTAATCAGGAAAATTCGAAAGAAAACTCTCAGTCTAGTTAATTTTAAGAAGTCTATCAGTGGTACACCCAGTTACGGTTCAACAATTGTCTGTAATGCATTGACCACTTCAGTTGTGAATACATAGTGTCTTGTTCCTCAGCCTCTCTGAACATGACACTTGAAAATCTTAGAAAAATAAGTACTTATTTCATTTCTCATAGGATTTACTGTTCTTCTAAAAACTAGCAATGTATTTTCAGTGTGTGACCCGATATATGGTATCAATCTTTTAAGGTCCAATGGAGTTAGTTTCCTTACAGAATTTCTGGAAAGGGCACAATTGCATAATGTACATTTTACTGCATTCACATGCAAAGGACAGTAAAGACTAGTTGACATATGGGGGAACAGAACAGTATCCATCACAGCCCTTGCTTGGTGCAGAGCCACAAGTTTTAATATATGGCAACCTCAACAAGATCAGAAGGGGTATTAGAATGGGAACTCCAGGGAATAGATCTTGCAATTGGGGGACAATGGTTATTCCTCCTGTTCTCTCCATGATGCAATTCGCGGTGGAATATATGTACTTAGAAAATACTCCCTTTGAGCATGTGAAGGCCCTACCCTGTGTCAAACAAGATGTTTTCCTTTCTATTACCTCCAGAGTTTGAAAATGAGTGAAAGTAAAGGATTGGTGTGTCACAGAGTCAAGACCCTCTAATGATAAAAGTTTCTCAAAACACATTTTACATCCAATACCTTGCACTTGTTTCAACTGACCCCTTCCACATATATAAGAAAAAAACAGTATAAATGATATTCCCTCCACAATCATGTTCACACCTTAATATTCCTAATACTTTACTCTTAAGAGCTATGCAATGTGGATGCTTGAGGTGCTTAAAGAACCCCTTTCTTTTGTAGGCAGACAGGGATTCCTGATCCCAAATCGTTCTGTATGTTTGACTATCAGTTCCTTTTCCAAGTACGCTTAGGGCAAAACGTGAGCTCTATTTCTAGACATTTATATGCCAAACTTGTCTTATCCTAAGTCTTTTCTCAAGTGTGACAAATAATCCTTTTCCAGCTTTTTCTCATATGGAATAGGTAATCTTCTAATCCTTGACCTTCAGGGTTAGAGTAATATTAACAGAAGTTGTAAGGTTTATTCTCAACAATTATTATTAAGTCATCAAAGGTTCTCTTACATTTTGATTCATTCAAGAATCTCACTGAGTGATTCAGAAGGCTTCTATGATGATGAGGAAGCAGTGACTCTCTCAATCCTTCTTTTACCTGGGCTGGCAGGCGATGCGTGGCTCTCAAGAAGTAAGTCATTCTGTTCTGTACATCCTTCTAGGGCGAGCTTGAAGCAAGGTCTTCCCAACAGCCATGCTATTGACAACAGCAAACACAATAACTGACAAGTCTTGAGCGGAGTCTCATTTTATAGATAAGCCCTGGCCATAATGGCCACCATACATGTGATTCTCCCAAATCTCACAAGTGTTTCAGAATACTATCCCAAGAGTTTAATGCTCCTAAAGGGTGTGAACATGCCTCTGGCCTCGTCGATGGTTAGAATTCATTTGACAGAAGTTTAGAGAGTTCTTGTTTTGGGCACAACTTTTTTAAATTACTCGTCTTTCTAGATACATTGCTTTGGACACATATTCAGGATAGCGGGTCGCAAAATACTATGTTTCAGGCATCACCTTTTTCTTACGCAGGGGCACCACAATGCTCCCAGAAGGTATTGGGTATTCTCGAAACACTGACGATGACGTGTGTCACAAGGGCACAGTGTAGCTGACCTGTTTGAGGAGCACCTAAGGTCCTGACACTATGATGCTTGGCAAATCGAATGTATGTGTGATAATGTTTCAAATTGACCTCTGGTCCTAAAAGATAAATGTTCACTAAATGCGGTACCAACAAGATATATACAATTAGTAAGTGCCCTATATTAGTTGCCTAATGTTTTCTGAATCTCTAGCCTAGAAAGATGCCTCTTTGCTTTATTTTCAAAAGTTATACCTGTATCGTGTTTCTGCATAAATACTCCTATGCTGAAAGGTTAACTGTATATTATATTTTAAATGTTGCTTTTTTAATGTAAATCTTAAAAATTAATATATTCACACTTACTCTGGTGAGGTAAAATAAAAAGTACTGTGTGGAAGGTCTATCAAAGGACGAAGGGAAAGACTACAAAACGTAAAGCTGTACGTTACACAATGGGCCAACAACGCAGGACAGGATTGAACAAAGGGTAGACAGAAGGAGGAAGGAGAATTTCAGTGTGGAGAGATCCCTTGTTTGCAGACATTCAAAGTTTGATGAGTAAAGGTTTTGTAAAAAAATAAAAATTATTTGAAGAGGTACGTTTGTTTCTGCTTTCTGCTAAGTCTCAGAAGCAATGTGTATTTCAGAGATACATTAGAGAAAATCAAGTATGTTACATTTGCTAATTACTTGGCCCAATGTAATCGATTTCTTCAATGTTCATATTAAAGAGGGGATTTACTACATGAACTAGTTTCATTTTTAATAAGGAGTACATTGTGGAGAGAAATTATGAGCATGAAGCGTATTGCCAGGAAGGTTAACCAAGTTAATGTTCCTACAGAAAATAATTTTACATTTTCTATACTCTAAATTTCCTATGAAAACAGGCTTACATTTCCTAAACTATTGAGAGTTATGACTTCTATAAAGTAAAACAAGTTCTTGAAGAATCACATTTAGGCAGTAAGATCCAAAGGGATTAGTATTGTGTTTTGAAAATCGATAGACTTACAAACTGCTGATGTATGGACAAATAAAGAGGTTTAGAATTGGAACAGCAGCCATTTGCCACCTCTACTCCATCAAAGCATACTGTGAAGCTATAGGTAGAAATGGGCTACTTCAGTGAAGATGTTTCATGGGGCATTGGCTATGTTACCACTGCAGTGGAAGCCATACAAGAAATGCAAATAGCAAGTGGGGTGGGTGCACATTATCCTGATAGTGAGGAGTTATCCAACATCATCAGCATCTCTTCAACAGATGCATGTGTGCAGCAGCCACACTCCTGCACCTCAACATGGTGGCACATCTAAAACTGGATGCAGTCACAAAAAATATTAAGGAGCAACAATTAGGGAGTGCCTATATTTGTAGGTTTATTTGATGTTGGTGCTGTGACCAACTTGCTTGATAAATTCATGTTGTATACATTTATGACAATAAGAGAATGTTTTGAATTGTTGTGAAACATTTGACATTAAAGGTACATTTACTTTGAGTAACCAAACAAGTGTGGTATGATTGTTTTACATTTTGTAGAATAATATATGACTTACCTTGAGATGTAATATGTGGTAATGTGGTCTCCCTGCACCTTCTCCCCTCCACTGCTCTGCTTTCCGCTGTTGGCTGCTGAACAGGTGGACCAGGATCTTCATCCTCTGAATCAGATTCAGACACAGCAATGTGTATGCTTCTTCTGCAGGCAATATTGTGTAGAAAGGCACATGTTGCTACAATCTTGCAAGCAATTTTTGATACATATTGTACTGTACTACAACTCTTCTGTAGGCAGGGAAAACATAATTTAAGTTTTTCATTTATTTATTTAATGCAATATTCTATAGCACGAACATTACCCAAAGGTGTCAGAGCACTTTACAAAAGAACCAGTTGCGATACATAAGGATTTAGGATTACATGAGTTACATGAAAGATACAAACAAGAAAAAGACTTGCAAATGTACAAGTTGTAAAGTCACACAGGGAAGAGATACAAGTAGATAAAATTGCAAATGTAAAAGTTGTAAAGTCACTCAAGGAAGAGATACAAATGGATACATTCTAAGAATCACATAGGAATGGTAGTAAGTACAAAGGTCTACTACATATACTAGTGGTTAGAGTTATCTCTTTATACATATATATATATACAAATAGTAGATTTTCTCAGGATTCTATTTTACCAGCGATTCGGCTTGGACAAGTATATATCACATATTTACAGAGTGAAAAGAGAAATACAAATTTAAATAAAAAGGAGTAGAGAGCGGTATGTGGGGGAGAAGAGTTGGAGGCTGACTTTGGTGAGAGGAGAGAGGAGGATCTGAGGGGAGAAAGAGATAAGAAAGAGATAAGAACAAGAATCCACAAAATGGAGGACACGGGTCGTGGACATCGATGGAAACCATCTCAACATGGCAAGATGCACCCAGGGCAAGAGCGACAACAGGAGAGGGTCCTAAATTGGCGGGGCACACACGAGTTCCAGTCCAAAAGTTATGAGGGCCAAGTCCAAAGAAAACCAGGGAGCCGACCCAACGGAGGAAGAACAAGAGGGGAAAAGGAGCCAGACTGTCAAAAGGAGGAGCATCTTCAGTATTTGCACCTCCTTTCACCACTGCTGCACACACATGATCCCTGGTCTAAATGCTCCCTTGATCCTGTACTTCTCCCACCCCTGTGCCAAACCCAGAATCAACACTTCAAGAGCATCATATTGCCCCCCCAGCGTCCTGTGCAGGTGAAGTCACTCTGAGCCCTCCTTCTCCTTCCCTCACCCACTGTTCCTGGACCACCTAACAATTACCCCAGCAATTACCTTAATCCTCTCCCTATGCAGGCCAGATCCTACCCCCCCCCAATATTCCTGACCCCAGGATACAACTCCTCCTTATGGATTCCACACCCACCAGTTCAAGGCACTGCAACCGAACGCCTCTCCTGAAAGCTGTAAATCGACTCTGTCCTGGCGCCGAAATGCGCCCCTTGAACCCCCCAGCGCCCCCCCCCTCATATGCAGCCCCCTTTGTGTGCGCTTCCACTTCCCCTTTAGCAGTCGCTATTATTTAAAGCCATAAACCCTGTGTTTGCTCCAAACCCTTTCCTCGGCTGACATAGCAATAATAGGCAGGCATTCGGAATCACAGAGACCCATCTTCTTCTGCTCTGAAGTAACAACCTGTTCCTAATCACCCCACTTCCCGGATGGCACATTAGTTCAAATATATTTACCCACCACTTTCCTAGTAACACCCTTCTCATATCCCCCCACCCTCCTCCTCCTCATGGCCACCACTCGAGTTAAGGCTGGAACTAATTGCTACAAAATCATTTATCCTCTTGACCAGACTAAAGCTTCAGTAAAACGATTGAAGTATAACACTATTGAACCTTTCCCTGATTCCTTTTTGTTGATCAATTTTACAATGGTCATTTTGGGAGGCTCAAAAACGATTTCATTATCTTCACTCACGACACCCCTTCTTGGTCCACCAGCTTATATAATTCCTTTAATGTCACCTCCTCCTCCTCTATCCCTCATGGGAAACAGCAAAAAATGGCCCCCTCTGTGTGTTTTAACGGCTCCCTCACTATCTGACTCTATAACAACGGTACTGTCATGATCCAAGGCACAGACACCTGTCTCTCTCTCTCTTTGACCACCTCTTCTCCTCCCTACACCCCTCCTCTGTGAACGGGTTATCCCCTGACTCTTAATCTAGCTCCACCCATTACTCCCTTTCTCCTCCCCTAACCCCCCCTACACTCCAACAGGCTGCACCCCCGAGAAGCACAGGTCAGCCATCTTCCCTCCCCCTCCCCTGTGCCCTCCTCTCCCATTCCTCCCCCCACAGTATGCCCCCCTACATCACTTTAACCTTACCTCTAGCTAATACGCTCCTCGTCCAATCTACACCGTCCCGGTACTCCAATCTCATCTCCTCCCACCTATTCGACCCCCTTTTTAATCCACCTCTCCTCCAACCTTCTCCCCCAGTTAACTTTCATTACGCTCCCCTTATTCCTTCCTCTCCCCCTCTTCCCCTTGCTATTTACCCCGATTTATCCACAAACCCATTGCATCTCTCTCCTTCCCCCCACTCCTTCAGCAATGCTGTCCTACCCCCTTTCCCCCCTTGGTAACACTTTCCATTTCCCTCCATCAGGCCCAGCAGAACCATTTCCTTTCTTGAATTTCCCTTTCTCCCAACCCCTTCACTCTGCCAGATGCCCGTTGCCTCACAGCCACCTCTCTTAGCTGACAGGACCTCTTTAACCACCTCCCCTCTATTCATCCCAAACCTCCTACATCCCTATGATTCCACACAGTCCTCCCCACTCCTTCCACACCACTGCCTTGATTCGCACCCATCTCCCCCTAAATATGTCCTTAATTCCTTTCCTTCTTGCAACGCCAACAAAGAAAACCCTCCCTTCACCTCTGATACACCAACTCCCGCTCTCAACCTCCACCTTTCCCCACCTATGAACCCTATACCCCAACCCTCCTCCTGTCCCCCAACCTCTCCCCGCCCTTTACCACCAATTTTACCCCCTCCTGTTTCCATCGAGCCACCCAACCTTCCGTGCTCTGCCCTATTCTCTCTGGAAAATTAGCTAGGCTCTCTTATCACCTCCATCTCCCAGCTTGTAGCTATCATTTCACTTTTAAGCTCCAAGATTTCCGCTTTTCCATACACCTCAACTCCTTCGGAAAACTCTCACCTTCCCACGAGATGCACCTCGCCCCCCACCCCAGTATAGCCAAGCATAACTTGTTGTCTGCAAACATTGTTAACTCACACAAGCCCTTGAACGCCACCCTTCTTCAACTTGCATCTCCTAGTAACCCAACTATCTACACCATTCCGACCATCTCCTCTGTCAGAACCAAGCATCCACCTAAACCCTCCCGAGCACCCCCGTTTAAGTACAATATCCCTATCACCCTTCATGGCCCAAGTGCCCCGTCACCAAAACAGTCTTGACAGAGCTGCGCTGTCTGCTCCACAACTGCAGATATGCAATAAAACGCAAACTTGAAATCTCCGATACCATCCCCCTTCACCATACTGACATGCTCTTCCTAACAGAGACCTGATTCAATGATACCTCTCACTCTATGTTTGACCTCCTATTACCCACAGGCTATTCTATTTTTAGGAATGACAGAATTGACAAAGTTGGGGGAAGTGTTGCAGTCATCTTTAGAAACTCCCTTCAACTTAAGACTTTTCCTATCAGCTCGTTCCGCACTTTGATTGCCTATCTCTTGAGCTTCAATTACACCACCGCTCACCACTCAGATTCCTTGCCATTTATCACCCGCCTGGTAGCAGCCCTTCGTTTATGGAGAAACTCACTGACTTCATCAGCGACCAATACTTGCAAAGTGACAATCAGACCTTCGTGGGTGACTTCAATTTCCACTGAGGCTTACCGCAAGACTCGTCTGCGAATTTGCTGGCCACCTTCCTCTCTGCAAACGATCTTATCCAACAATGCACAGAATCAACACACTCTTAGGGCTCAATCCCAGACCTTGTTATTTCTAGAACAGGCATGCTTTCTATCGCTACCACTATTCATGTAGACTGGTCTGACCACCTCCTCATCCCATTCTCTCTTCACCTCTCACACTCTATAACTTTTGGACAACCTAAGAGGGCTACCTTTGGTTCAGTGACACTAAAAATATTGATGTCGGTTCCCTCTGTGAATCAGCTTTGCTGTCACTTCCAAGGCTAGACTCGAACCTAGATGTTGACAAACTCACCTCCCAATGCCTCACAGTCCTTGCAGTCAAAATCAATAACGTCGCTCTTCTCCAAAGCAAAAAGAAAAAGCCCACTCCCTCAGCACCTTGGCTCAACAAATCCCTCTATGAAGAAAGGAAGCACCTAAGATTCCTGGAGGAACAATGGAAGCAAGCGCCCTCCACCGATAATTTGGCCACTCTGGTCAACCTCTCCCTCTGTCAAGGCTCTATTCCTGTCCCCTTCAAAACTGTTAAAGATAGAGGGGTCCGAGACTGGGAAAAGTGATAGATTCATAAACATTTTTAGTCCTAAATAATCAACAAACAGGCATTATATTTCAACAGGTAGGTTGTTTTAATTCACCACATACCGAAAAACCTACAAATGGTTTATGCAATACAAATCCAAAAAGGCTAATGTTGTTATAACACAGTTGTGCCCACGTGCACAAAAGGGAGGGGAAAGTGCTGGTGTTGTGAAGGAATTCAGTGAACAGTTCAGGGAAAATTTATTAATCAGAAGTCACATAGAATTGCATTTCATTCTATAAACATATATACATTATTTCACGTGGCTCCCCATTTTGGGGCCACCCTTGGCTGCTCTGACAAGTCAGAGAAAACTAGAGGAAACCAGCCTTCTATAGTAGCTGAATTTATCCTGCTTGTGGGTAGAAGCTGGCATCGTGGCTGCTCTGACTTGTCAGAGCAGCCAAGTGTGGCCCCAGAATGGGGAGCCACGTGAAATAATGTATAAATGTTTATAGAATGAAATGCAAATCTATGTGACTTCTGGTTAATAAATGTTCCCTGCACTGACCAATACCTACCACGATACCAGCCTCAGCTCCAGACCACCACCTCCTCCCAGGCCTTCAAAACTGACCTCAAAGTTCTCCTCCTTCAAAGACACTTTCAAATTTAATTCACACCCTCTCTATTATCTGAAGGAAGACCTTCCATTATAGAGAATTCTTTTCTCCATGACTATGGAAGTGCCCTCCCAGTGTGTTCTTGCCGTTTGAGTGTCTGCCATTTATTGTAGTATTATCCTTCTACCTATGTTTGGTACTCTTTTGTAACATGCACACGCCACTTCTCTCCTGCAACACACCGCCCACCACCTCCTACACCTTGTCTGCTTTAGATACTTGCACAGGTGCCACCACTGCCTACGTAACGTTTGTTCTTGTGTTTGAGTGTCTGCCATTTATTGCAGTACTATACCTCTACTTGTACTTCGTATGCTTTTGCAACCTGCACACACACCACCCCTTCACCCTGCAATGCACCGCCCGCCACCTCCTGTATCAATATACTGTCAACCCCGGCAAGCACGCATGGAAAAAGGGGAGAAGACAAAGGGACAAAATCAGCCCCACACTATAGGTGTTACCAACAAGGTCAAAACTCTCTAAGGTGACCTGTAGTTGCATCATATACACCTACCTTAGGTCTTGAGGTAGGTTGCCCTCGAATGGCTAATTAGAAAATGTATAAAAATGGATAGTACCAAAAGGAGCGATGTACATACAGGAGATACTCTGTTCTCTGGACTTCCTGTATATCACTCGCCCACCTCATGTAGATCAGACCAGGATATGCACTGGAACAACAAACCAACCCATGCATTATTTATTTCGCATGTCTGAGCTGTTATCTGTTAAGCTTGTAATTAACAGAGCATCCAAAAACCTTTTAAGCACCCCTTATCAGATGGAGGCAGATTCGCTATAGCGGTGATCTGACAAATGTTCAAAATAGTATTGTGGAGTCTTTCAGGTGTTCAAAATAGTATTATGAAGTCACTCAGGAAGGGGAACTTCCTGCTCCCTCCCACAGAACATTTATGGGATTATACTAATCAATGGGAGTATACTAATCAAAGTGGCAGTGATCCCACCCCTTTGAGCCTTTCATTCCCTTACTACCCATCTGTATAAAAACCCCATGGAGACCTTACCTTGTGGAACCGTACATCTGCCTTTCAGGGTTCGTTTTCACTGAAAGTCTACACGCGCAAACCCATCATATTTAAAGGGCAAACAATTACCACGTTCGCGGGGTCAAGAGCGTTTTCCCGGCATGCCATAATATTACTGCGCATGTCTGGCGGACACTCTGGAGGGGTATCTCGATCTCTATTCTTATAGGTAATAAAGTCCAATATTGCTGCCCTTCACCCAAATGGCACAGTTGGGGTCTCGTATCAGCTTATGTACTATTCATAGAGTGTGTTTATGAAAATAAATCTCATGCCCCCACATCCTTCACTATCTATTAAACAAAGTCATGAGCCTGTGTTAAGTCGAGGCAAAACCCTGACATGCATTACCCTTATTGCGCATGTCTAGCGGCCATATTAGAGTGGAAACGGAGTCTCTGACATTTAAAACAAACTAATGTGTTCTAATACTGATCAATCTATTTGACGAATTAATCCAAAAGGTTTTTTTTAAACTGAAAAGTAAAAGAACGGTTTCACTATATTCATGAAAATATATCAAAACATGATTTCACTGCATACCTCTACAAATATCCTAAATAGACTGGGTATGCTCCAATGATGGGGGTGTCATATTGTATACACCACCATTATATGTCAAGTAAACTAATTGGGTAAAAAAATCAAATAAAGATTGAAAGGCAGCTGCTATCCACAGGTTGAACTGGGATCAAATGCCAGTTACATAGTGATCATTTTTTTCCATTCCTCCATACTGTTGAGGCCATTTTTTATAGTGTCAACTTTGATTATAAACCATTGTTCTTGAAGTTTTCTTCTATGGGCACTGTTCCCTCCCCTTTTAAGGTTATCTTTTTTTTTCAAGCACGACCCATCTCAGATCTGTCGCCTTGTGTTTTTCTCTATCCAGTGTCCAACTAGGGGAGCATTCTCCTTTCTAGTATTGATGGCTGATCTATGTTCGCACATGCGTTGTCTGAGTTCCCTGCCAGTCTCTCCTATATATCCCAAGCCGCACGGGCACATGATGAGATATATAATATTTTTGCTCCTGCAGTTATTAGGCGTTGAGATTACATGTGTGGCCCCATTTAAATTACTTCCTTAGTTGTTACACATAGCTCACATACACTGCAGCTGCCACACCTATGGTTGCCTTTCACTCTTATACCTGATTTAGTACACTGTGTCTCCATTGGCTCATCTCTATAGGTGTGCAGCAAAGAATTACGGATATTTGTATTCTTTTTAAAAGTATAAAGAGGTTTAGGAAGATAGTTCACTTCACCATCATTTAAGATCTTCCAATTGCGGTTAATAATGTTTTTAAGTTGTTTGCTTACCGCAGAGAACTGACTAGCCATCACTATTTGCTCCTGTATTCCTTTTTAGGGCTCGGCCTACATCCCACGTAGTGGGTTGAGAGGGACTTCGGCAGAGTAAGCTTGAGATTCCAGAGAAGCGCGTGAATTGTGTTTGTTATATATGGCAGCTGCATGGCTGTGTTTTTACAAGCCAGCACGCAATAGGCCGTAGTCTGTAGGCTTTCTCCACTTCCTGCATATTCCGTTCAGAGACGCGCACCAGAAGGCTATATTTCATCAATTACCAGCTGTCAGGGGCCGCCGTAATTGAAGCCAGATGTTGGGCGCGCATTCAGCACTCTCTAGTTAAGTTTTTTTCAGCTGTGTGTGCGCGCATGCTGGCTCCCTGGCAAAGCTTGAGGGCCCGTGGTAATTGAAGCCAGATGCCGGCGCGCGTGCCCCATTCTGTGCTGTGTGCTCCTTCACCGTGCATTTTTTTAACAATAGCGATCGCGAAAGTGATCACTTTAAATGCTGCTTTATTGCTGTTGCACGTATTTATTTATTTATTAACATGCCGGTTATTAGTAAAGTACATGTAAAAGGCTAACACAGGTACAAGCAAAGCTTCTCTTGATTTGTTTCAGGTTCTGTAAAGAACGTCAGCCCGGAATTGTACAGGATCAACAATTCTTTGCATTTCAATGCCCCCTCCCTTCTCAGCCGGGACAAGCCCCTGCCGTAGGAGCACACTGTGTTGACGTTGTTGTGCGGCATCCAAAGGGGCACTGAACCGCTGGTAACAGGCAGTGCTGGAGTGTATTAAACACACAAATCCTTGGTTACAGGACATAAGGATTATTCTAGTGTGAGTGCAGCGTGCAGAGTGCAGAGTCCGCAAAGTGCAGATTGTGAAGTAGTGAGTGCAGAGTGAGTGTGCAGAGTGTGAGTGCAGAGTAGTGAGTGCAGAGTGAGTGTGCAGAGTGCAGAGTGAGTGTGCAGAATGAGTGTGCACAGTGAGTGTGCAGAGTGCAGAGTGAGTGTGTAGAGTGAGTGTGCAGAGTAGTGAGTGCAGAGTGAGTGTGCAGAGTGCAGAGTAGTGAGTGTGCAGAGTAGTGAGTGTGCAGAGTAGTGAGTGCAGAGTAGTGAGTGGGCAGACTAGTGAGTGCAGAGTGTGAGTGCAGAGTGCAGAGTGAGTGTGCAGAGTATTGAGTGCAGAGTAGTGAGTGCAGAGTGTGAGTGCAGAGTAGAGAGTGCAAAGTAGAGAATAGAGAGTGCAGAGTAGAGAGTGCAGAGTAGTGAGTGCAGAGTGCAGAGTGATGAGTGCGGAGTGGTAAGTGCAGAGTGGTGAGTGCACAGTGGTGAGTGCAGAGTAGTGAGTGCAGAGTGCAGAGTAGTGAGTGCAGAGTGACTAGGGAGTGCTAGGGAGTGCAGAGTGACTAGGGAGAGCTAGGGAGTGCTAGGGAGTGCAGAGTGACTAGGGAGTACTAGGGAGTGCAGAGTGACTAGGGGGTGCTAGGGAGTGCTAGGGAGTGCAGAGTGACTGCAGAGTGCTAGGGAGTGCTAGGAAGTGCAGAGTGACTAAGGAGTGCAGATTGACTAGGGAGTGCTAGGGAGTGCAGAGTGCTAGGGAGTGCAGTGTGACAATGGAGTGCTAGGGAGTGCTAGGGAGTGCAGAGTGACTAGGAAGTGCTAGGGAGTGTAGGGTGACTAGGGAGTGCTAGGGAGTGCTAGGGAGTGCAGATTGACTAGGGAGTGCAGAGTGACTGCAGAGTGCTAGGGAGTGCAGAGTGACTAGGGAGTGCTAGGGAGTGCAGAGTGACTAGAGAGTGCTAGGGAGTGCAGAGTGACCAGGGAGTGCTAGGGAGTGCATAGTGACTGCAGAGTGCTAGGGAGTGCAGAGTGGCTAGGGAGTGCAGAGTGACCAGGGAGTGCAGAGTGCTAGGGAGTGCAGAGTGACTAGGGAGTGCTAGGGAGTGCAGAGTGACTAGGGAGTGCTAGGGAGTGCTAGGGAGTGCAGAGTGACTATGGAGTGCTAGGGAGTGCAGAGTGACTGCAGAGTGCTAGGGAGTGCTAGGGTGTGCTAGGGAGTGCAGAGTGACTGCAGAGTGCTAGGGAGTGCAAAGTGACTGCAGAGTGCTAGGGAGTGCAGAGTGACTAGGGAGTGCTAGGGAGTGCAGAGTGACTGCAGAGTGACTGCAGAGTGCTAGGGAGTGCTAGGGAGTGCTAGGGAGTGCAGAGTGACTGCAGAGTGCTAGGGAGTGCTAGGGGTTGCCGAGTGACTAGGGAGTGCTAGGGAGTGCAGAGTGACTGCAGAGTGCTAGGGAGTGCTAGGGGGTGCCGAGTGACTAGGGATGGCTAGGGAGTGCAGAGTGACTGCAGAGTGCTAGGGAGTGCTAGGGAGTGCCAAGTGACTAGGGCGTGCTAGGGAGTGCAGAGTGACTAGAAAGTGCTAGGGAGTGCTAGGGAATGCAGAGTGACTAGGTAGTGCTAGGGTGTGCTAGGGAGTGCCAGAGCGGGCTAGGGAGTGCTAGGGAGTGCAGAGTGACTAGGGAGTGCTAGGGAGTGCTAGGGAGTGCAGAGTGACTGCAGAGTGCTAGGGAGTGCTAGGGAGTGCTAGGGAGTGCAGAGTGACTAGGGAGTGCTAGGGAGTGCAGAGTGACTAGGGAGTGCTAGTGAGTGCAGAGTGACTAGGGAGTGCTAGGGAGTGCTGGGGAGTGCAGAGTGACTAGGGAGTGCAGAGTGACCAGGGAGTGCTAGGGAATGCAGAGTGACTGCAGAGTTCTAGGGAGTGTTAGGGAGTGCAGAGTGACTAGGGATTGCAGAGTGACCAGGGAGTGCAGAGTGCTAGGGAGTGCAGAGTTACTAGGGAGTGCTAGGGAGTGCAGAGTGACTAGGGAGTGCTAGGGAGTGCAGAATGACTAAGGAGTGCTAGGGAGTGCTAGGGAGTGCAGAGTGACTGCAGAGTGCTAGGGAGTGCTAGGGAGTGCAGAGTGACTAGGGAGTGATAGGGAGTGCAGAGTGACTGCAGTGTGCTAGGGAGTGCTAGGGAGTGCAGAGTGACTGCAGAGTGCTAGGGAGTGCAGAGTGACTGCAGAGTGCTAGGGGTGCCAGGGAGTACTAGGTAGTGCCGAGTGACTAGGGAGTGCTAGGGAGTGCAGAGTGACTGCAGAGTGCTAGGGAGTGCAGAGTGACTAGGGAGTACTAGGGAGTGCAGAGTGACTAGAAAGTGCTAGGGAGTGCAGAGTGACTAGGGAGTGCTAGGGAGTGCTAGGAAGTGCTAGGGAGTTCTAGGGAGTGCAGAGTGACTGCAGAGTGCTAGGGAGTGCTAGGGAGTGCAGAGTGACTGCAGAGTGCTAGGGAGTGCTAGGGAGTGCAGAGTGACTGCAGAGTGACTGCAGAGTGCTAGGGAGTGCAAAGTGACTGCAGAGTGCTAGGGAGCGCTAGGGAGTGCAGAGTGACTAGGGAGTGCTAGGGAGTGCAGAGTGACTGCAGAGTGCTAGGGAGTGCTAGGGAGTGCAGAGTGACTGCAGAGTGCTAGGGAGTTCTAGTGAGTGCAGAGTGTCTGCAGAGTGCTAGGGAGTGCTAGGGAGTGCTAGGGAGTGCTAGGGAGTGCTGAGTGACTATGGAGTGCTAGGGAGTGCAGAGTGACTGCAGAGTGCTAGGGAGTGCTAGGGAGTGCTAAGGAGTGCCAAGTGACTAGGGAGTGCTAGGGAGTGCAGAGTGACTAGAAAGTGCTAGGGAGTGCTAGGGAGTGCAGAGTGACTAGGGAGTGCTAGGGTGTGCTAGGGAGTGCCAGAGCATGCTAGGGAGTGCTAGGGAGTGCAGAGTGACTAGAGAGTAATAGGGAGTGCTAGGGAGTGCAGAGTGACTAGGGAGTGCTAAGTGACTGCAGAGTGCTTGGGAGTGCTAGGGAGTGCTAGGGAATGCTAGGGAGTGCAGAGTGACTAGGGAGTGCTAGTGAGTGCTGAGTGACTAGGGAGTGCTAGGGAGTGCTGGGGAGTGCAGAGTGACTAGGGAGTGCAGAGTGACCAGGGAGTGCCAGGGAGTGCTGCGGAGTGCAGAGTGACTGCAGAGTTCTAGGGAGTGCAGAGTGACTAGGGAGTGCAGAGTGACCAGGGAGTGCAGAGTGCTAGGGAGTGCAGAGTTACCAGGGTGTGCTAGGGAGTGCAGAGTGACTAGGGAGTGCTAGGGAGTGCAGAATGACTAGGGAGTGCTAGGGAGTGCAGAGTGACTGCAGAGTGCTAGGAAGTGCTAGGGAGTGCAGAGTGACTGCAGAGTGCTAGGGAGTGCAGAGTGACTAGGGAGTGCTAGGGAGTGCAGAGTGACTGCAGTGTGCTAGGGAGTGCTAGGGAGTGCCGAGTGACTAGGGAGTGCTAGGGAGTGCAGAGTGCTAGGGGGTGCTAGGGAGTGCAGAGTGACTAGAAAGTGCTAGGGAGTGCTAGGAAGTGCTAGGGAGTTCTAGGGAGTGCCGAGTGACTGCAGAGTGCTAGGGAGTGCTAGGGAGTGCAGAGTGACTAGAGAGTAATAGGGAGTGCTAGACAGTGCAGAGTGACTAGGGAGTGCAGAGTGACTGCAGAGTGCTTGGGAGTGCTAGGGAGTGCAGAGTGACTAGGGAGTGCTAGGGAATGCAGAGTGACTAGGGAGTGCTAGTGAGTGCTGAGTGACTAGGGAGTGCTAGGGAGTGCTGGGGAGTGCCGAGTGACTAGGGAGTGCAGAGTGACCAGGGAGTGCCAGGGAGTGCTGCGGAGTGCAGAGTGACTGCAGAGTTCTAGGGAGTGCAGAGTGACTAGGGAGTGCAGAGTGACCAGGGAGTGCAGAGTGCTAGGGAGTGCAGAGTTACCAGGGAGTGCTAGGGAGTGCAGAGTGACTAGGGAGTGCTAGGGAGTGCAGAATGACTAGGGAGTGCTAGGGAGTGCTAGGGAGTGCAGAGTGACTGCAGAGTGCTAGGGAGTGCAGAGTGACTGCAGAGTGCTAGGGAGTGCTAGGGAGTGCTAGGGAGTGCAGAGTGACTAGGGAGTGCTAGGGAGTGCAGAGTGACTGCTGTGTGCTAGGGAGTGCTAGGGAGTGCTAGGGAGTGCCGAGTGACTAGGGAGTGCTAGGGAGTGCAGAGTGCTAGGGGGTGCTAGGGAGTGCAGAGTGACTGGAAAGTGCTAGGGAGTGCAGAGTGACTAGGGAGTGCTAGGGAGTGCTAGGAAGTGCTAGGGAGTTCTAGGGAGTGCCGAGTGACTGCAGAGTGCTAGGGAGTGCTAGGGAGTGCAGACTGACTAGGGAGTGCAGAGTGACTAGGGAGTGCAGAGTGACTGCAGAGTGCTAGGGAGTGCTAGGGAGTGCAGAGTGACTGCAGAGTGCTAGGGAGTGCTAGGGAGTGCAGAGTGACTAGGGAGTGCTAGGGAGTGCAGAGTGACTGCAGTCTGCTAGGGAGTGCTAGGGAGTGCTAAGAAGTGCCAAGCCACTAGGGAGTGCTAGGGAGTGCAGAGTGACTGCAGAGTGCTAGGGGGTGCTAGGGAGTGCAGAGTGACTAGAAAGTGCTAGGGAGTGCAGAGTGACTAGGGAGTGCTAGGGAGTGCTAGGAAGTGCTAGGGAGTTCTAGGGAGTGCCGAGTGACTGCAGAGTGCTAGGGAGTGCAGACTGACTAGGGAGTGCAGAGTGACTAGGGAGTGCTAGGGAGTGCAGAGTGACTAGGGAGTGCTAGGGAGTGCAGAGTGCTAGGGAGTGCTAGGGAGTGCTAGGGAGTGCAGAGTGACTGCAGAGTGCTAGGGAGTGCTAGGGAGTGCAGAGTGACTAGGGAGTGATAGGGAGTGCAGAGTGACTGCAGTGTGCTAGGGAGTGCTAGGGAGTGCTAGGGAGTGCAGAGTGACTGCAGAGTGCTAGGGAGTGCAGAGTGACTGCAGAGTGCTAGGGGTGCCAGGGAGTGCTAGGTAGTGCCGAGTGACTAGGGAGTGCTAGGGAGTGCAGAGTGACTGCAGAGTGCTAGGGAGTGCAGAGTGACTAGGGAGTACTAGGGAGTGCAGAGTGACTAGAAAGTGCTAGGAAGTGCAGAGTGACTAGGGAGTGCTAGGGAGTGCTAGGAAGTGCTAGGGAGTTCTAGGGAGTGCAGAGTGACAGCAGAGTGCTAGGGAGTGCTAGGGAGTGCAGAGTGACTGCAGAGTGCTAGGGAGTACTAGGGAGTGCAGAGTGACTGCAGAGTTACTGCAGAGTGCTAGGGAGTGCAAAGTGACTGCAGAGTGCTAGGGAGCGCTACGGAGTGCAGAGTGACTAGGGAGTGCTAGGGAGTGCCAAGTGACTAGGGAGTGCTAGGGAGTGCAGAGTGACTAGAAAGTGCTAGGGAGTGCTAGGGAGTGCCGAGTGACTGCAGAGTGCTAGGGAGTGCAGAGTGACTGCAGAGTGCTAGGGGTGCCAGGGAGTGCTAGGTAGTGCCGAGTGACTAGGGAGTGCTAGGGAGTGCAGAGTGACTGCAGAGTGCTAGGGAGTGCAGAGTGACTAGGGAGTACTAGGGAGTGCAGAGTGACTAGAAAGTGCTAGGAAGTGCAGAGTGACTAGGGAGTGCTAGGGAGTGCTAGGAAGTGCTAGGGAGTTCTAGGGAGTGCAGAGTGACTGCAGAGTGCTAGGGAGTGCTAGGGAGTGCAGAGTGACTGCAGAGTGCTAGGGAGTACTAGGGAGTGCAGAGTGACTGCAGAGTGACTGCAGAGTGCTAGGGAGTGCAAAGTGACTGCAGAGTGCTAGGGAGCGCTAGGGAGTGCAGAGTGACTAGGGAGTGCTAGGGAGTGCCAAGTGACTAGGGAGTGCTAGGGAGTGCAGAGTGACTAGAAAGTGCTAGGGAGTGCTAGGGAGTGCCGAGTGACTAGGGAGTGCTAGGGAGTGCAGAGTGCTAGGGGGTGCTAGGGAGTGCAGAGTGACTAGAAAGTGCTAGGGAGTGCAGAGTGACTAGGGAGTGCTAGGGAGTGCTAGGAAGTGCTAGGGAGTTCTAGGGAGTGCCGAGTGACTGCAGAGTGCTAGGGAGTGCTAGGGAGTGCAGAGTGACTAGAGAGTAATAGGGAGTGCTAGACAGTGCAGAGTGACTAGGGAGTGCAGAGTGACTGCAGAGTGCTTGGGAGTGCTAGGGAGTGCTAGGGAGTGCAGAGTGACTAGGGAGTGCTAGGGAATGCAGAGTGACTAGGGAGTGCTAGTGAGTGCTGAGTGACTAGGGAGTGCTAGGGAGTGCTGGGGAGTGCCGAGTGACTAGGGAGTGCAGAGTGACCAGGGAGTGCCAGGGAGTGCTGCGGAGTGCAGAGTGACTGCAGAGTTCTAGGGAGTGCAGAGTGACTAGGGAGTGCAGAGTGACCAGGGAGTGCAGAGTGCTAGGGAGTGCAGAGTTACCAGGGAGTGCTAGGGAGTGCAGAGTGACTAGGGAGTGCTAGGGAGTGCAGAATGACTAGGGAGTGCTAGGGAGTGCTAGGGAGTGCAGAGTGACTGCAGAGTGCTAGGGAGTGCAGAGTGACTGCAGAGTGCTAGGGAGTGCTAGGGAGTGCTAGGGAGTGCAGAGTGACTAGGGAGTGCTAGGGAGTGCAGAGTGACTGCTGTGTGCTAGGGAGTGCTAGGGAGTGCTAGGGAGTGCCGAGTGACTAGGGAGTGCTAGGGAGTGCAGAGTGCTAGGGGGTGCTAGGGAGTGCAGAGTGACTGGAAAGTGCTAGGGAGTGCAGAGTGACTAGGGAGTGCTAGGGAGTGCTAGGAAGTGCTAGGGAGTTCTAGGGAGTGCCGAGTGACTGCAGAGTGCTAGGGAGTGCTAGGGAGTGCAGACTGACTAGGGAGTGCAGAGTGACTAGGAAGTGCAGAGTGACTGCAGAGTGCTAGGGAGTGCTAGGGAGTGCAGAGTAACTGCAGAGTGCTAGGGAGTGCTAGGGAGTGCAGAGTGACTAGGGAGTGCTAGGGAGTGCAGAGTGACTGCAGTCTGCTAGGGAGTGCTAGGGAGTGCTAAGAAGTGCCAAGCCACTAGGGAGTGCTAGGGAGTGCAGAGTGACTGCAGAGTGCTAGGGGGTGCTAGGGAGTGCAGAGTGACTAGAAAGTGCTAGGGAGTGCAGAGTGACTAGGGAGTGCTAGGGAGTGCTAGGAAGTGCTAGGGAGTTCTAGGGAGTGCCGAGTGACTGCAGAGTGCTAGGGAGTGCAGACTGACTAGGGAGTGCAGAGTGACTAGGGAGTGCTAGGGAGTGCAGAGTGACTAGGGAGTGCTAGGGAGTGCAGAGTGCTAGGGAGTGCTAGGGAGTGCTAGGGAGTGCAGAGTGACTGCAGAGTGCTAGGGAGTGCTAGGGAGTGATAGGGAGTGCAGAGTGACTGCAGAGTGCTAGGGAGTGACTAGGGAGTGATAGGGAGTGCAGAGTGACTGCAGTGTGCTAGGGAGTGCTAGGGAGTGCTAGGGAGTGCAGAGTGACTGCAGAGTGCTAGGGAGTGCAGAGTGACTGCAGAGTGCTAGGGGTGCCAGGGAGTGCTAGGTAGTGCCGAGTGACTAGGGAGTGCTAGGGAGTGCAGAGTGACTGCAGAGTGCTAGGGAGTGCAGAGTTACTAGGGAGTACTAGGGAGTGCAGAGTGACTAGAAAGTGCTAGGAAGTGCAGAGTGACTAGGGAGTGCTAGGGAGTGCTAGGAAGTGCTAGGGAGTTCTAGGGAGTGCAGAGTGACTGCAGAGTGCTAGGGAGTGCTAGGGAGTGCAGAGTGACTGCAGAGTGCTAGGGAGTACTAGGGAGTGCAGAGTGACTGCAGAGTGACTGCAGAGTGCTAGGGAGTGCAGAGTGACTGCAGAGTGCTAGGGGTGCCAGGGAGTGCTAGGTAGTGCCGAGTGACTAGGGAGTGCTAGGGAGTGCAGAGTGACTGCAGAGTGCTAGGGAGTGCAGAGTGACTAGGGAGTACTAGGGAGTGCAGAGTGACTAGAAAGTGCTAGGAAGTGCAGAGTGACTAGGGAGTGCTAGGGAGTGCTAGGAAGTGCTAGGGAGTTCTAGGGAGTGCAGAGTGACTGCAGAGTGCTAGGGAGTGCTAGGGAGTGCAGAGTGACTGCAGAGTGCTAGGGAGTACTAGGGAGTGCAGAGTGACTGCAGAGTGACTGCAGAGTGCTAGGGAGTGCAAAGTGACTGCAGAGTGCTAGGGAGCGCTAGGGAGTGCAGAGTGACTAGGGAGTGCTAGGGAGTGCCAAGTGACTAGGGAGTGCTAGGGAGTGCAGAGTGACTAGAAAGTGCTAGGGAGTGCTAGGGAGTGCAGAGTGACTAGGTAGTGACAGGGTGTGCTAGGGAGTGCCAGAGCGGGCTAGGGAGTGCTAGGGAGTGCAGAGTGACTAGAGAGTGCTAGGGAGTTCAGAGTGACTGCAGAGTGCTAGGGAGTGCAGAGTGACTAGGGAGTGCTAGGGAGTGCAGAGTGACTGCAGAGTGCTAGGGAGTGCTAGGGAGTTCTAAGGAGTGCCAAGTGACTAGGGAGTGCTAGGGAGTGCAGAGTGACTAGAAAGTGCTAGGGAGTGCTAGGGAGTGCAGAGTGACTGCAGAGTGCTAGGGAGTGCTAGGGAGTGCAGAGTGACTAGGGAGTGCTAGGGAGTGCAGAGTGACTGCAGTCTGCTAGGGAGTGCTAGGGAGTGCTAAGAAGTGCCAAGCCACTAGGGAGTGCTAGGGAGTGCAGAGTGACTGCAGAGTGCTAGGGGGTGCTAGGGAGTGCAGAGTGACTAGAAAGTGCTAGGGAGTGCAGAGTGACTAGGGAGTGCTAGGGAGTGCTAGGAAGTGCTAGGGAGTTCTAGGGAGTGCCGAGTGACTGCAGAGTGCTAGGGAGTGCAGACTGACTAGGGAGTGCAGAGTGACTAGGGAGTGCTAGGGAGTGCAGAGTGACTAGGGAGTGCTAGGGAGTGCAGAGTGCTAGGGAGTGCAGAGTGCTAGGGAGTGCAGAGTGACTGCAGAGTGCTAGGGAGTGCTAGGGAGTGCAGAGTGACTAGGGAGTGATAGGGAGTGCAGAGTGACTGCAGTGTGCTAGGGAGTGCTAGGGAGTGCTAGGGAGTGCAGAGTGACTGCAGAGTGCTAGGGAGTGCAGAGTGACTGCAGAGTGCTAGGGGTGCCAGGGAGTGCTAGGTAGTGCCGAGTGACTAGGGAGTGCTAGGGAGTGCAGAGTGACTGCAGAGTGCTAGGGAGTGCAGAGTGACTGGGGAGTACTAGGGAGTGCAGAGTGACTAGAAAGTGCTAGGAAGTGCAGAGTGACTAGGGAGTGCTAGGGAGTGCTAGGAAGTGCTAGGGAGTTCTAGGGAGTGCAGAGTGACTGCAGAGTGCTAGGGAGTGCTAGGGAGTGCAGAGTGACTGCAGAGTGCTAGGGAGTACTAGGGAGTGCAGAGTGACTGCAGAGTGACTGCAGAGTGCTAGGGAGTGCAGAGTGACTGTAGAGTGCTAGGGGTGCCAGGGAGTGCTAGGTAGTGCCGAGTGACTAGGGAGTGCTAGGGAGTGCAGAGTGACTGTAGAGTGCTAGGGAGTGCAGAGTGACTAGGGAGTACTAGGGAGTGCAGAGTGACTAGAAAGTGCTAGGAAGTGCAGAGTGACTAGGGAGTGCTAGGGAGTGCTAGGAAGTGCTAGGGAGTTCTAGGGAGTGCAGAGTGACTGCAGAGTGCTAGGGAGTGCTAGGGAGTGCAGAGTGACTGCAGAGTGCTAGGGAGTACTAGGGAGTGCAGAGTGACTGCAGAGTGACTGCAGAGTGCATGGGAGTGCAAAGTGACTGCAGAGTGCTAGGGAGCGCTAGGGAGTGCAGAGTGACTAGGGAGTGCTAGGGAGTGCCAAGTGACTAGGGAGTGCTAGGGAGTGCAGAGTGACTAGAAAGTGCTAGGGAGTGCTAGGGAGTGCAGAGTGACTAGGTAGTGACAGGGTGTGCTAGGGAGTGCCAGAGCGGGCTAGGGAGTGCTAGGGAGTGCAGAGTGACTAGAGAGTGCTAGGGAGTTCAGAGTGACTGCAGAGTGCTAGGGAGTGCAGAGTGACTAGGGAGTGCTAGGGAGTGCTAGGGAGTGCAGAGTGACTGCAGAGTGCTAGGGAGTGCTAGGGAGTTCTAAGGAGTGCCAAGTGACTAGGGAGTGCTAGGGAGTGCAGAGTGACTAGAAAGTGCTAGGGAGTGCTAGGGAGTGCAGAGTGACTAGGGAGTGCTAGGTTGTGCTAGGGAGTGCCAGAGCGTGCTAGGGAGTGCTAGGGAGTGCAGAGTGACTAGAGAGTAATAGGGAGTGCTAGGGAGTGCAGAGTGACTAGGGAGCGCTAGGGAGTGCAGAGTGACTAGGGAGTGCTAGTGAGTGCTGAGTGACTAGGGAGTGCTAGGGAGTGCTGGGGAGTGCAGAGTGACTAGGGAGTGCAGAGTGACCAGGGAGTGCCAGGGAGTGCTGCGGAGTGCAGAGTGACTGGAGAGTTCTAGGGAGTGCAGAGTGACTAGGGAGTGCAGAGTGACCAGGGAGTGCAGAGTGCTAGGGAGTGCAGAGTTACCAGGGAGTGCTAGGGAGTGCAGAGTGACTAGGGAGTGCTAGGGAGTGCAGAATGACTAGGGAGTGCTAGGGAGAGCTAGGGAGTGCAGAGTGACTGCAGAGTGCTAGGGAGTGCTAGGGAGTGCAGAGTGACTGCAGAGTGCTAGGGAGTGCTAGGGAGTGCAGAGTGACTAGGGAGTGCTAGGGAGTGCCGAGTGACTAGGGAGTGCTAGGGAGTGCAGAGTGCTAGGGGGTGCTAGGGAGTGCAGAGTGACTAGAAAGTTCTAGGGAGTGCAGAGTGACTAGGGAGTGCTAGGGAGTGCTAGGAAGTGCTAGGGAGTTCTAGGGAGTGCCGAGTGACTGCAGAGTGCTAGGGAGTGCTAGGGAGTGCAGAGTGACTAGAGAGTAATAGGGAGTGCTAGAGAGTGCAGAGTGACTAGGGAGTGCAGAGTGACTGCAGAGTGCTTGGGAGTGCTAGGGAGTGCTAGGGAGTGCAGAGTGACTAGGGAGTGCTAGGGAGTGCAGAGTGACTAGGGAGTGCTAGTGAGTGCTGAGTGACTAGGGAGTGCTAGGGAGTGCTGGGGAGTGCCGAGTGACTAGGGAGTGCAGAGTGACCAGGGAGTGCCAGGTAGTGCTGCGGAGTGCAGAGTGACTGCAGAGTTCTAGGGAGTGCAGAGTGACTAGGGAGTGCAGAGTGACCAAGGAGTGCAGAGTGCTAGGGAGTGCAGAGTTACCAGGGAGTGCTAGGGAGTGCAGAGTGACTAGGGAGTGCTAGGGAGTGCAGAATGACTAGGGAATGCTAGGGAGTGCTAGGGAGTGCAGAGTGACTGCAGAGTGCTAGGGAGTGCTAGGGAGTGCAGAGTGACTGCAGAGTGCTAGGGAGTGCTAGGGAGTGCAGAGTGACTAGGGAGTGCTAGGGAGTGCAGAGTCACTGCAGTGTGCTAGGGAGTGCTAGGGAGTGCTAGGGAGTGCCGAGTGACTAGGGAGTGCTAGGGAGTGCAGAGTGCTAGGGGGTGCTAGGGAGTGCAGAGTGACTAGAAAGTGCTAGGGAGTGCAGAGTGACTAGGGAGGGCTAGGGAGTGCTAGGAAGTGCTAGGGAGTTCTAGGGAGTGCCGAGTGACTGCAGAGTGCTAGGGAGTGCTAGGGAGTGCAGACTGACTAGGGAGTGCAGAGTGACTAGGGAGTGCAGAGTGACTGCAGAGTGCTAGGGAGTGCTAGGGAGTGCAGAGTGACTGCAGAGTGCTAGGGAGTGCTAGGGAGTGCAGAGTGACTAGGGAGTGCTAGGGAGTGCAGAGTGACTGCAGTGTGCTAGGGAGTGCTAGGGAGTGCTAAGAAGTGCCAAGTGACTAGGAAGTGCTAGGGAGTGCAGAGTGACTGCAGAGTGCTAGGGGGTGCTAGGGAGTGCAGAGTGACTAGAAAGTGCTAGGGAGTGCAGAGTGACTAGGGAGTGCTAGGGAGTGCTAGGATTTGCTAGGGAGTTCTAGGGAGTGCCGAGTGACTGCAGAGTGCTAGGGAGTGCTAGGGAGTGCAGACTGACTAGGGAGTGCAGAGTGACTAGGGAGTTCTAGGGAGTGCAGAGTGACTAGGGAGTGCTAGGGAGTGCAGAGTGCTAGGGAGTGCTAGGGAGTGCAGAGTGACTGCAGAGTGCTAGGGAGTGCTAGGGAGTGCAGAGTGACTAGGGAGTGATAGGGAGTGCAGAGTGACTGCAGTATGCTAGGGAGTGCTAGGGAGTGCTAGGGAGTGCAGAGTGACTGCAGAGTGCTAGGGAGTGCAGAGTGACTGCAGAGTGCTAGGGGTGCCAGGGAGTGCTAGGTAGTGCCGAGTGACTAGGGAGTGCTAGGGAGTGCAGAGTGACTGCAGAGTGCTAGGGAGTGCAGAGTGACTAGGGAGTACTAGGGAGTGCAGAGTGACTAGGAAGTGCTAGGAAGTGCAGAGGGACTAGGGAGTGCTAGGGAGTGCTAGGAAGTGCTAGGGAGTTCTAGGGAGTGCAGAGTGACTGCAGAGTGCTAGGGAGTGCTAGGGAGTGCAGAGTGACTGCAGAGTGACTGCAGAGTGCTAGGGAGTGCAAAGTGACTGCAGAGTGCTAGGGAGCGCTAGGGAGTGCAGAGTGACTAGGGAGTGCTAGGGAGTGCCAAGTGACTAGGGAGTGCTAGGGAGTGCAGAGTGACTAGAAAGTGCTAGGGAGTGCTAGGGAGTGCAGAGTGACTAGGTAGTGCTAGGGTGTGCTAGGGAGTGCCAGAGCGGGCTAGGGAGTGCTAGGGAGTGCTGAGTGACTAGAGAGTGCTAGGGAGTTAAGAGTGACTGCAGAGTGCTAGGGAGTGCTAGGGAGTGCAGAGTGACTAGGGAGTGCTAGGGAGTGCAGAGTGACTAGGGAGTGCTAGTGAGTGCGGAGTGACTAGGGAGTGCTAGGGAGTGCTGGGGAGTGCAGAGTGACTAGGGAGTGCTAGGGAGTGCAGAGTGACCAGGGAGTGCTAGGGAGTGCAGAGTGACTGCAGAGTTCTAGGGAGTGTTAGGGAGTGCAGAGTGACTAGGGATTGCAGAGTGACCAGGTAGTGCAGAGTGCTAGGGAGTGCAGAGTTACTAGGGAGTGCTAGGGAGTGCAGAGTGACTGCAGAGTGCTAGGGAGTGCTAGGGAGTGCAGAGTGACTAGGGAGTGATAGGGAGTGCAGAGTGACTGCAGTGTGCTAGGGATGGCTAGGGAGTGCTAGGGAGTGCAGAGTGACTGCAGAGTGCTAGAAAGTGCAGAGTGACTGCAGAGTGCTAGGGGTGCCAGGGAGTGCTAGGTAGTGCCGAGTGACTAGGGAGTGCTAGGGAGTGCAGAGTGACTGCAGAGTGCTAGGGAGTGCAGAGTGACTAGGGAGTACTAGGGAGTGCAGAGTGACTAGAAAGTGCTAGGGAGTGCAGAGTGACTAGGGAGTGCTAGGGAGTGCTAGGAAGTGCTAGGGAGTTCTAGGGAGTGCAGAGTGACTGCAGAGTGCTAGGGAGTGCAAAGTGACTGCCGAGTGCTAGGGAGCGCTAGGGAGTGCAGAGTGACTAGGGAGTGCTAGGGAGTGCAGAGTGACTGCAGAGTGCTAGGGAGTGCTAGGGAGTGCAGAGTGACTGCAGAGTGCTAGGGAGTTCTAGTGAGTGCAGAGTGTCTGCAGAGTGCTAGGGAGTGCTAGGGAGTGCTAGGGAGTGCCGAGTGACTAGGGAGTGCTAGGGAGTGCAGAGTGACTGCAGAGTGCTAGGGAGTGCTAGGGAGTGCTAGGGAGTGCCAAGTGACTAGGGAGTGCTAGGGAGTGCAGAGTGACCAGAAAGTGCTAGGGAGTGCTAGGGAGTGCAGAGTGACTAGGGAGTGCTAGAGTGTGCTAGGGAGTGCCAGAGCGCGCTAGGGAGTGCTAGGGAGTGCAGAGTGACTAGAGAGTGCTAGGGAGTGCTAGGGAGTGCAGAGTGACTAGGGAGTGCAGAGTGACTGCAGAGTGCTTGGGAGTGCTAGGGAGTGCTTGGGAGTGCTAGGGAGTGCAGAGTGACTAGGCAGTGCTAGGGAGTGCAGAGTGACTAGGGAGTGCTAGTGAGTGCTGAGTGACTACGGAGAGCTAGGGAGTGCTGGGGAGTGCAGAGTGACTAGGGAGTGCTAGGGAGTGCAGAGTGACCAGGGAGTGCCAGGGAGTGCTGCGGAGTGCAGAGTGACTGCAGGGTTCTAGGGAGTGCAGAGTGACTAGGGAGTGCAGAGTGACCAGGGAGTGCAGAGTGCTAGGGAGTGCAGAGTTACCAGGGAGTGCTAGGGAGTGCAGAGTGACTAGGGAGTGCTAGGGAGTGCAGAATGACTAGGGAGTGCTAGGGAGTGCTAGGGAGTGCAGAGTGACTGCAGAGTGCTAGGGAATGCTAGGGAGTGCAGAGTGACTGCAGAGTGCTAGGGAGTGCTAGGGAGTGCAGAGTGACTAGGGAGTGCTAGGGAGTGCAAAGTGACTGCAGTGTGCTAGGGAGTGCTAGGGAGTGCTAGGGAGTGCCGAGTGACTAGGGAGTGCTAGGGAGTGCAGAGTGACTGCAGAGTGCAAGGGGGTGCTAGGGAGTGCAGAGTGACTAGAAAGTGCTAGGGAGTGCAGAGTGACTAGGGAGTGCTAGGGAATGCTAGGAAGTGCAAGGGAGTTCTAGGGAGTGCCGAGTGACTGCAGAGTGCTAGGGAGTGCAGACTGACTAGGGAGTGCAGAGTGACTAGGGAGTGCAGAGTGACTGCAGCGTGCTAGGGAGTGCTAGGGAGTGCAGAGTGACTGCAGAGTGCTAGGGAGTGCTAGGGAGTGCAGAGTGACTAGGTAGTGCTAGGGAGTGCAGAGTGACTGCAGTGTGCTAGGGAGTGCTAAGGAGTGCCGAGTGACTAGGGAGTGCTAGGGAGTGCAGAGTGACTGCAGAGTGCTAGGGGGTGCTAGGGAGTGCAGAGTGACTAGAAAGTGCTAGGGAGTGCAGAGTGACTAGGGAGTGCTAGGGAGTGCTAGGAAGTGCTAGGGAGTTCTAGGGAGTGCCGAGTGAATGCAGAGTGCTAGGGAGTGCTAGGGAGTGCAGACTGACTAGGGAGTGCAGAGTGACTAGGGAGTGCTAGGGAGTACTGAGTGACTAGGGAGTGCTAGGGAGTGCAGAATGACTAGGGAGTGCTAGGGAGTGCAGACTGACTAGGGAATGCAGAATGACTACGGAGTGCTAGGGAGTGCAGAATGACTAGGGAGTGCTAGGGAGTGCAGATTGACTGCAGAGTGCTAGGGAGTGCTAGGGAGTGCAGAGTGACTGCAGAGTTCTAGGGAGTGCTAGGGAGTGCAGAGTGACTAGGGAGTGCTAGGGAGTGCAGAGTGACTACAGTGTGCTAGGGAGTGCTAGGGAGTGCCGAGTGACTAGGGAGTGCTAGGGAGTGCAGAGAGACTGCAGAGTGCTAGGGGGTGCTAGGCAGTGCAGAGTGACTAGAAAGTGCCAGGGAGTGCAGAGTGACTAGGGAGTGCTAGGGAGTGCTAGGAAGTGCTAGGGAGTTCTAGGGAGTTCAGAGTGACTGCTGAGTGCTAGGGAGTGCTAGGGAGTGCAGACTGACTAGGGAGTGCAGAGTGACTAGGGAGTGCTAGGGAGTGCAGAGTGCTAGGGTGTGCAGAGTGATTAGGGAGTGCTAGGAAGTGCTAGGGAGTGCAGAGTGACTAGGGAGTGCTAGGGAGTGCAGAGTGACTGCAGAGTGCTAGGGAGTGCTAGGGAGTGCAGAGTGACTAGGGAGTGACTAGGGAGTGACTAGGGAGTGCAGAGTGACCAGGGAGGGCTAGGGAGTGTAGAGTGACTAGGGAGTGCTAGGGAGTGCAGAGTGACTAGGGAGTGCTAGGGAGTGCAGAGTGCTAGGGAGTGCAAGGGAGTGGAGAGTGGCTGCAGAGTGCTAGGGAGTGCTAGGGAGTGCAGAGTGACTGCAGAGTGCTAGGGAGTGCTAGGGAGTGCAGAGTGACTGCAGAGTGTTAGGGAGTGCTAGGGAGCTCAGAGTGACTGCAGAGTGCTAGGGAGTGCAGAGTGCTTGGGAGTGCTAGGGAGTACAGAGTGACTGCAGAGTGCTAGGGAGTGCTAGGGAGTGCAGAGTGACTAGGGATTGCTAGGGAGTGCAGAGTGACTAGGGAGTGCTAGGGAGTGCAGAGTGACGGGAGTGCTAGGGAGTGCAGAGTGACTAGGGAGTGCTAGGGAGTGCAGAGTGCTAGGGAGTACAGATTGCTAGGGAGTGCTAGGGAGTGGAGAGTGACTGCAGAGTGCCAGGGTGTGCTAGGGAGTGACTGCAGAGTGCTAGGGAGTGCTAGGGAGTGCAGAGTGACTGCAGAGTGCTAGGGAGTGCTAGGGACTGCAGAGTGACTGCAGAGTGACTGCTAGGGAGTGCTGGAGAGTGCAGAGTGACTGCAGAGTGACTGCTAGGGAGTGCTAGGGAGTGCTAGGGAGTGCAGAGAGACTGCAGAATGCTAGGGAGTGCTAGGGAGTGCAGAGTGACTGCAGAGTGCTGGGAGTACTAGGGAGTGCAGAGTGACTGCAGAGTGCTAGGGAGTGCAGAGTGCTAGGGTGTGCTAGGGAGTGCTATTGAGTGCAGAGTGACTGCAGAGTGCTAGGAAGGGCAGAGTGACTGCAGAGTGCTAGAGAATGCTGAGTGACTGCAGAGTGCTATGGAGTGCAGAGTGCTAGGGAGTGCAGAGTGACTGCAGAGTGCTAGGGAGTGCAAGGGAGTGCTAGGAAGTGTTAGGGAGTGCAGAGTGACTGCAGAGTGCTACAAAGTGCTAGGGAGTGCTAGGGAGTTCAGAGTGACTGCATAGTGCTAGGGAGTGCTAGGGAGTGCAGAGTGACTGCAGAGTGCTAGGGAGTGCTAGGGAATGCAGAGTGACTGCAGAGTGCTGGGGAGTGCTAGGCAGTGCAGAGTGACTGCAGAGTGCTAGGAAGTGCTAGGGATTCCTAGGGAGTGCAGAGTGCTAGGGAAGGCTAGGGAGCGCAGAGTGACTGCAGAGTGATAGGGAGTGCTAGGGAGTGCTAGGGAGTGCAGAGTGACTGCAGAGTGCTAGGTAGTGCTTGGGAGTGCAGAGTGCTAGGGAGTGCTAGGGAGTGCTAGAGAGTGCTAGGGAGTGCAGAGTGCTAGGGAGTGATAGGGACTGCAGAGTGACTGCAGAATGACTGCAGAGTGACTGCAGAGTGCTAGGGAGTGCTAGGGAGTGCAGAGCGACTGCAGAGTGACTGCAGAGTGCTAGGGAGTGCTAGGGATTGCAGAGTGACTGCAGAGTGTCTGCAGAGTGCCAGGGAGTGCTAGGGAGTGCTAGGGAGTGCAGAGTGACTGCAGAGTGACTTCAGAGTGCTAGGGAGTGCAAGGGACTGCAGAGTGACTGCAGAGTGACTGCAGAGTGACTGCAGAGTGCTAGGGAGTGCTAGGGAGTGCTAGGGAGTGCATAGTGACTGCAGAGTGCTAGGGAGTGCTAGGGAGTGCAGAGTGACTGCAGAGTGACTGCAGAGTGCTAGGGAGCGCAGAGTGACTGCAGAGTGCTAGGGAGTGCAGAGTGACTGCAGAGTGACTGCAGAGTGCTAGGGAGTGCAGAGTGACTGCAGAGTGCTAGGGAGTGCTGAGTGACCACAGATTCACTGCAGTGTATGAGTGTGCAGGGTGAACACATGGATAAAACACATTGCCATTTACAAAGCCATTACCTCTAACTCAAAAAAATCCGAGACCTATTGCATTTCCAATGCTTGTTTGCTTTTGTCACTATTATCAAGGAGATTGACTCTTATATAAAACCTTGCCCTTTTAAAGAATCTATTGATTAATTTCTTGGGGTAGCCTCTTTCTTTGAATTTAATTTTTAAATGTGCAGAATGTTCATAAAAGTCCTCTAAGGACGTGCAGTTTCTATGTAGACGTAGAAATTCGCCAAATGGTATATTATCCTTTTGGCTTTTAGGGTAGTAACTATCATAGTGAAGTACTGTATTCCAATCACTCGGTTTGGTGAAGAGTTCCACCTCTAGTGTTTCCTACATGTTTGATTCTAGTGCCTAAAAAGTTTACGCTATTCTGACTATAGTTGGCAGTGAATTTCAAGTTCTTATCCCTGAGGTTCAACCACTCAAGGAATTAATTAAGTTGTTCAAGGGGGCCACACCATATAAAAAAGATATCTATGAACCTGACCCACTTGTGGACATTTTCATAGAAAGGGGAGACTTCATTGTAAATATGTCTTTCCTCAAATGCCCCCTCGTAGGTACAGGACAGACTCAGCGCACAGGTGGCCCCCATGTTGGTACCTTTCAATTGAATATACAACTCATCCTTGAATATAGAAATATTATTGAGTAGAATCATGGAGACACACTTGACAATAAATTCCTTATTAGCTTCTACAATTTCAGCCTTTTCAAGAGTCCTCCTCACTTCATGTTGTGGTATCTTAGTATATAATGCCTCAATATCGAGGGTCACCAAAAACTCTCTATCAGCATTAAAATCAAGGTCTTCTATGTTGGATATCATATCTGATGTGTCCCTTATATAAGATTTTTGACCTTGTTAGTAACACCCATGTTAGACGGGGACCCGGAGGGTCGGCCGAGTACAGGGGGAGAGGCCTTCGGCGAGGGCCCTCTCCGGTAATCGTACAGACAAGTAACTTCCCCCCCACAGATAGACACCACACAAGGATAAGTTCTGCACACTTTTATGTATATCTTTAGGCAAGGTAAGGAGCGGTACAGCAGGACCAGGATACGAGGATCCCGTCAAATCTAGTCTCTTTGGGGAAAAGGGGTAGCGGGACAGCCTGAGTACCGGTCCGGTACAGAAGCGGTAAAAGGTAGAGCTCACAATCCTCGAGCTGGAGGGTTCGCACTGAGGGGCCGCGGCAGCGCCAGCAGGCCTTGTAGATGGTTCACGATGAGGAGGGCCGCGGCAGCGCCAGCAGGCTTTGCAGATGGTTCACGACGAGGAGGGCCGCGGCAGCGCCAGCAGGCCTGGAAGATGGTTTCACGACGAGGAGGGCCTCGGCAGCGCCAGCAGGCCTTGAGGATGGTTCACGACGAGGAGGGCCGCGGCAGCGCCAGCAGGCCTTGCAGATGGTTCACGACGAGGATGAGCCGCGACAGCGCCAGCAGGCCTTCAAAGGTGGTTCACGAAGAGGAGCCGCGGCAGCGCCAGCAGGCCTCCAAGGATGAGTTCGTCTCGGTGTCTCTCGACTCCAGGATACAACTGCCTTCCTGCTCTGGAGCAGCCCCAGTTATAGGTCTGGCGCCCTTTGATGTCCGGACCCTCGCACTTGGAGGTCAGGAGGTCCGGGATGAGGGAGTCCAGACACCCAGCAGGGGGGTGGAGCCAGCGCCCGGGGAGGCTGGGGGCGATCGACACCTGGCGGAGGGGAGCCATCGACACTCCTTCTCCCATTGACCTGCCAAGTGGTCTCTTCACCCCCTGGGTGGATGGTGGTGCCTCGATGGCGGGGCCTGGTTGGGCCCGAGGCTGAGGTCAACCCGAGGCCACGAGGCCTAGTCGTGTAGTGTCCAAGATGGCGGCTGGGCCGGAGACCGGGGTTCTGGAAGGGACCCGGGCCAGCCGATACAGTGGTGTTCAGAGGCCAAGGTTCCGTCGGGGAAGGGCTGGGTGTTGCCCCGGCGGGCTGCAAGGGTGGTTCTTGTCCAAGGAGCAGGAGGAGTAGGGGTCAACCTGACCCACTTGTGGACATTTTCATAGAAAGGGGAGACTTCATTGTAAATATGTCTTTCCTCAAATGCCCCCTCGTAGGTACAGGACAGACTCAGCGCACAGGTGGCCCCCATGTTGGTACCTTTCAATTGAATATACAACTCATCCTTGAATATAAAAATATTATTGAGTAGAATCATGGAGACACACTTGACAATAAATTCCTTATTAGCTTCTACAATTTCAGCCTTTTCAAGAGTCCTCCTCACTTCATGTTGTGGTATCTTAGTATATAATGCCTCAATATCGAGGGTCACCAAAAACTCTCTATCAGCATTAAAATCAAGGCCTTCTATGTTGGATATCATATCTGATGTGTCCCTTATATAAGATTTTTGACCTTGTTAGTAACACGCACAACACAGGGCCAATTCCGTCCCCCCATCCTCTTCCCCCTCCCACACATGCTCAATAGGGGGTGACAGTACATTGAGCTTCAAGCCCCAAAAATAGAAGGGTGAAACAACAGTTCTGAAGTGCCACTATCCAAGGGCACGTTATTTTTAAAGAATACAGGTAAAAGGACAACAATAGTTGATTATAGACAGCGATTTTTGGTTAAACAGTAGAAAATGTTAAGCCTAATACAGAGCCTGGTTTTCTGTTCTATTCTTCCAGTTCAGGGCAATTTATTACCTGCTTGGTTTGTGAAGGAGTCGTGTGAAAGTGAGAACGGATAGTTGGTTCTTGATCACTTAGAAGAAACAGTGAGTGTTGATTACAGATTCTATTATACAGGAGAACAAGCAGTGTGAATAATATAGAATATGGGGTTCTGGCTTCCATGAGGGTATATGGGGGAGGTCCCCCTGGTTCCTAGGGATTGAGATATAACGCTTAGAATTGGTTGAACCAATATAATGGAAATTTGAATTTTTAGGAGGTGAAATGTAGAATAATGAAATAATTTTGAATTAATATGGCTTTTCTGCGTTTTCCCTCCATTTTTCTACTGAATAATTTATTAATATGTCGTTCAACTGTAATGAGAGGTCATATTGTATTGTGATGTTATTTTATATATTTGTTTGTGGCCATTTACTAAATTTTATATATATATATATATATATATATATATATTTTTTTTTGTTTCTAAATGGAGGAATAATAACCCGTTAATTTTTAGTCCTGAAGAAGGTGGTCGTATATACTTCCTTTATACCACTGAAACGCGTCAACGCTACTTTTGTACAAGGAATCCAACAGGGAGGAACCTTAAGGATAAGAGCAGGGCTCTCACCTGGTTCTCTTCCTTCACCAATAGAATTGGACCTTGCAGACAACGGTATTTAACCTGTGTCTATAGGGTTTCCTCTTGCAAATTGAATTTATGTTTTTGTCACAATGTTATGCTACTGTATGTTTTGCACTGTATGTGTATGCTGGTTTTTATATAACAGAGGATAAGGAATTGTACTGACTCTAACTCAAGGAGCTGGACGAGTAGTCCTCGTGTTTTTAAACATTTTTATCTGTCATTTTAATAAACCAATAGTTTTGTACGCGCTATATCTGAATCTCAGTGGGTTTATCTTGCTTGATCATTTTTAAGGTTTTTGAGGGGTCTGTCTTTAAGGAATATCAATATCCCAAAGGTTGAATGTATATGGGGTGAATAATGTCTAACCGATTAATGTAAGGACAGTGTAGTTGTACACAAAGTTCTAGGGGAGTATTGTGTTCTTCACTGTTATATAGTGCTCGGTCCCCTAGGACAGATGAGCCACCTCTTTCTTTTTCCACTATTTAAGATTGCTCCAAAATGAATCAGCAAATAGCATAAATCTTGACAATTTAGGACCGTTTAAAGAAAAGCACATAGATTGTGTCCCGTGTCCATCTTTTCCCGGTAGATCGTGTTTTCTTTGGCATCCTAGACGGTGGCTCATTTGCCCTTCCATGAGAAGAGGTGTGGGGGTGGTGATGGTGTGTTGAAGACATTAACTTTTACACTCTTACTTTTTTTTCTTGCATTATTTCATTGCACAAAAACTTGGAGTAGGACAATAAACGAGAAAGAAAAGTTTAGTTTCGAAAGCTGTGGTAGTTTTCTGCCCTCCCTTGTGCGCCGCAAATGATGGAGCATGGATTAATGGATCACACTCCCTACACGCAGTCCCCACGTAGCACGGGCCCGCGCCGACCCCCTCAACCCCGCCTGCCATCAGTGGATGGCCACCCTGGAGATCCACAGCACAGCGCCGGCAGCCAAGAAACAAGCCTTCCCAGCGGAGCCGACAGGGGGGGGAACCGAAAGCGCGCAATGCACGTGCTGCCAACTCCCAGGGACAGGAGATCCGCACGCCGCCCATGCACAAGCTCATCCCCCATAGGCGCGTGCAATCCCCCATCGGCACGGGCGCACACCTCCCGTCCACAAGCGTGCACACCCCCGTCTGCATGCGTGCACATCCCCCGTGTACACGTGTTCCTAACCCCGTCCGCGCACGCCATCTCCTGTCCCCTGGGACAGAAAGCGGCAGCAATAGAGTCTCGTCAGGTCTCGCTAGCAAATGCCACGCAGCTGCATCTCTAACGAGCCTCTATTGCTGTTGCTTTGGTGCTGTAAGGGAGACAAACCATGTGCGCTACCAGACAGGCGATGGGCACGCGCATGGCGTCTCCTCTCTGGCGTCTCCTTTGCAGTGATAAGAGCTTTCAGTGAGCTTGATTTATTAGCGCTTGCAAGCAATCACCACCTGAGCAGGATTTAAGTGGTCCTTTGATCTGTAGGGCAAAAAACCCTTCCATCGTTTGCCTGGCAGCAACGCTTTTCTGTGAGTTTTTACAAACGCAGGTTTTACTATTGCGCACTTCAGAAGGTGCAAGGCTGTGTTGCGTGTAATGGATTCAAGCTTGTGACCTGCAGATGTCAGAGGTGGGTTAGGTCCTGCTAGCGAATGCAGCACAGCTGCTTCGCTAATGAGACTCCATTGCTGCCTCCCTCTGCCCCGAAGGGAGAAAGGAGGCGGCACGTGCGGACAGGAGACGCGCACGAACAGGAGACGCGCACGCGCACGGATAAGAGCTGCGCACGAGCACCAACAGGAGATGGCACGCACGAACAGGAGACGTGCACGGACAGGAGACGGCACGCGCGGACACGAGACGCGCACGGACAGCGCTCACATCTCCCGTCCCCGGAGGCCGACAGCGGGCGCATCATGAGCCCCCAGCCTCCCCCCCTCAGCTCCACCGAGCCAGCCCACCCCCCAACCACCAGCGCCATGTTGCAAACCTCCAAAGCAGCCATCCACTGACGGCGGAGGGGCAAAGGGGTCGGCGCAGGCCCGTGCCCCATGAAGACCTGTGCAGAGAATGCGATCCATTAATCCGGGCACTTTGTGTATTTGATCCTTACACCCAGAGGTCTAGAAGCTGTGTGAGGTTGTTAGCCAAATCTTTTTTTAAAGTGACCACATACAAGTTGCTTGCAGGACGAAGACGGAGAGGTGGTGGGCTGTGTAGCAAGGAAGCATTGAACGCGGACCAGATTTTCTTTTGTCTGTGTATAGACATGGGTTATGATTTGTGGAATTTTGTGCCTGCGTTTCTCGATAATAGAAGAGAATGTCGCAATGTTTACTTTCCGTGGGCGCTGTCTTTGTACATGGCCAGGGATCTTTGCTTTCGTTTGTTGTAGTGTTTTTTCTCACAAGCATCAAGGAAGGAGGGAGTGAGGATTTTGACACTCGCGTGTAAAGTGAGACGTGTCTAGTGCACAAGCACAAAAAAGTATTTATAAATATATATTCATATAAATATTTGAACAAATAAAATTTGCTTGAACCAAAGGCGTCCTCACTTGTTTAAATACCAATTCTATCCTGATGTGGACTGCTGCAGATGGAGGGAATATATAATCTTGGTGTCTGTTGGAAAAAGGTAACTTGACTCTTAGCAGTGTCGAAGGCTGCAGTTTAAAGACTAAATGATGCCCCCACCACCTGGGGTCAGAGGTTGCAGTTTGCAGTGAGATGATGTCCCTAAAACAGCAGGCTAAAGGGATCATTTAGCAAACAACAACAAAAAATACGATAGCGCTAGAGGTGCTGGTGGAAGAGAGCTGTGCTATTTATCACCAATTACTTGCCTGTTTTACTTTCTAGCCTTGCACATTCCATCCCATTGCAGTCCGGAGATGGGTCGAATTAATTTGAGTAATGGGCAGAGTTGGTTGCCCTTATTGTGTGAGTGCGGAGGGGGAGTGTCTCACAGCCTCTTGTTTTTCAACAAATTTGTCTTTCTATAGCGCCTTTGCGCACTGTCTTGACTTTGTAGTGCCGTGAATTAGAGAGGTGTTACTGAGGTGAGGTAAATGGTAAGTGCCATATGAGAGGTCTGTGCTCTGCATTATGGATAGTTAACAGAGGTGTGATCACTGGAGGTTCAGCCACGTGCTGGGAAAAGTGTAACATTTGCAGGTTCATGTTTAAGTGACTGTAACGTGCACTGGAATAACTAAGAGGGTTGAAGAGCACGAGTGTAGCCTGAGCTGAGCTTGCAGACGAGTGAGGGGATATATCCACCCCCACACAGCCTTAAATAACAGTTTATAAATATTATTGTTTTTTGGCAGATAAAGCAACTTTGGCATACGTGAACAATTTGATGCGCCCCGGATCACGCGGCATGGTAACATTTGGCAGGGAGGATAAGAAACTGTGTTGATTGTTTTCACATTGACTAGCCATTGGGTCATATCTTTTTCAGATCTGGCTATCAAAGATAAAACCACTGTAAGATCTTCCACTAAGCTTGTGCAGTAAAATGCCTAGAGGCGCTGCCTTTTGTTCTTACATTGCCTCATAATCGTTTTACACTTTTGGTGTGCCTGGAAGCGTGGTTGAACACAGAGGGGAAGCTGCGTACCTCTGCCTGGTACCCAGCCCTGCTGGGATGGGTTTTGGTGCGGATGACGGCACAGGCCAGCCTGAACACACTGACTGTCTGGCAGCCTTTGTTGTGATACATGCAAAAAAAACAGTTGATGGACAGAATGCAGAACTGTTAGACGGGGACCCGGAGGGTCGGCCGAGTTCAGGGGGAGAGGCCTCCGGTGAGGACCTTCTCCGGTAATCGTACAGACAGGTAACTTCCCCCCCCACAGATAGACACCACACAGAGATGAGTTCTGCACACTTTTATATATATCTTTAGGCAAGGTGATGAGCGGTACAGCAGGACCAGGATACGAGGATCCCGTTAATTCTAGTCTCTTTGGGGAAAAGGGTAGCGGGACAGTCTGAGTACCGATCTGGTACAGAAGCATGTTGGACAGGCCACATGACGGGCCGCTCTCCCCCGGCTCGACCAAGCCCGAGCCAGTCATACAAGCACCACACACCACCATTGCACGTCCTACGTCCCCTCAGGGACACCTGCCCTCAAGCATGATAACCTCGTGGGTCCGATCCACGGCCGACCCACGCGCCCAGCCCGGGCCGCCATCTTGGACACTTCGCCACGAGGCCGCCTGGCCCCCGATCGACCTCAACCCTGGGCCTAGCCCGGCCTCAGACATTCCGGCACCACCCTCCACCCAGGAGGCGAGCGAGCTACTTGGCCAGTCAATGGGAGAAAGAGGTGTCGATGGTTCTCCCCCGGCCAGTGCCGCTCGCCCATCGCCTCCCCGGGCGCTGGCTCCACCCCCCTGCTGGGTGTCTGGACTCCCTCATCCCGGACCTCCCGACCTCCAAGTGCGAGGGTCCGGACATCAAAGCACGCCAGCCCTATAACTGGGGCAGCTCCAGAACAGGAAGGCAGTTGTATCTTGGAGTCGAGAGACGAAAGAAGAACTCATCCTGGACGGACTACTGGCGCTGCCGTAGCTCTGTCCTGTGCACCATCATCCTGCCTGTTGGCGCTGCCACAGCCGTCGTAACCTTCATCCTTCACCGTCGTCCGGATCTGCTGGCGAGGCCGCGGACCGTTGTAACTGTCATCTGCATCGGGACCTGCTTGGCTTCTCCACGGCCCGTCGACCATCCTTCATCCATATCGGGACCTGCTTGGCTTCTCCACGGCCCGCCGACCACCCTTCATCCATCTCGGGACCTGCTTGGCTCCTCCACGGCCCGATCAGCAACCACGCCGAGCTCGAGGATTGAGAGCTATTGAACTCATTGGTAACTAAGACTGTCCCGCTACCCTTTTCCTCAACCAGAGATCAGAACCGAGGGGACCCCTGAGTCCAGACCTCCTTGTATTATATCAACGTAACCTAAGAAGTGCATATAAAGTCTCGTTAACCTTCAATCTTGTGTGGTGTCCGTCTGTGGGGGGGAAGTTACTTATCTGTACAGTCGTTGGAGACGGCTCTCCCTGGAGACCTCTCCCCGTAATCTCGGCCGACCCTCCCGGTCCGTCTAACATTGGTGGCCAGCGGCGCGATCCGAATCACCGCATAACGTACAGAGAGTAGCTCACCCCACAACGAACAACAATGTCGACTAAAGAGAGCGGATCAACTGAGAAGTTCCAAATGGAAAAGCTAGAGGAATACAGCCATCGTGAACTAAAGCAGTTCTGCATCGAACTAGGTATCGCTACCACCGGACTAAGTACCAAGGACGATTTTAAGCATGCCCTAGAATCTTGGGCAGAGACCGGGGATGTCGAAGCCCCGGAGCAAAGCACCGCGAAAAAGACCAACACGGCCCCTGAAGAGCAAAGAACGGGTCTCTCGCAAGACGAGATCCAAGAAAGAGAAAAAGCCCGACTACACGAACTTGAAATGGCCCGACTCAAGATGGACATAGAACTCAAATTGGCCGAGCAAAAAATAAACTTAGAGCACCTTCGCCTCCGAGAAGAAAGAGAGGAGAAACAGAGGCAAAGGGAGCTCGAGGAAAAAAGACTAACGTACGAGCACGAGCGGAACCTAGCCGAGATCAACCTGCGCAAACAGAATAAAGAATTAGGGGTGCCCGACAGACCGTCCACCCCCGGGACCACGGACAAAAAAGTGCACATCCCCAAGGATGTGGTCCGAGAATATTTTCGAGAAGACGACATCCAGCAATGGTTTAAGGCATATGAAATCGCGATGACTGCGCACCGGATCGATAGAGCCGACTGGGGAGCCGGCCTATGGGGCAAATTCCTCAATGAGGGCCGCGATACTCTGTTACAGCTCCCAGACCACCAGATGACCTCCTACGACCATATGAAAGCGGCCCTCCTCACTCGCTATGGCCTCACGCCCGAGATGTACCGTCAGAGGTTCCGAGACTGCACACGCATTCCAGGTACAACTTGGGTGGACTATGTAACGTACTTCAGCCGAGCCTTCGAAGGCTGGATCAGAGGGAACAACGTCACGACCTACGAGCAGTTGTTCAATCTGATGGTATGGGAGCATCTGTCCAACAACTGCTTCATTGAACTACGCCAACACCTCCTCGACAGCAAGTTAACCGATCCCCGGCAGCTCGCAGCCGAAGCTGACCGGTGGGAGATCACCCGAGTGGGCCGGAATGGGTCCTACGAGCAGAACAGGAACAACAATGGTCACCACCGATCCAGAGGAGGAGGAGGGGGCCAAGGACGAGGAAGAGACAACACTCCGGCCGCCCCCACTACCAGCACCACCCCCCCGGCCAACCGGGGCAGCACCCCGGCGCGACCGGGATACAGAGCCAATGTTACATGTCACCGATGCCAACGAGTAGGCCACTATGCAAATGACCCAAGCTGCCCGCAGTATCCGAGCCCAAGACCCCGCCAGGTGGCCGCCGCGGCACTAGGGGAAGAACAGATCTCCGAGGAACCAGAAACAGACGAGCAAGAGTATCAAGGGTGGGAGCCAGCCGCCATGACTCTCGCGTGCTTAGGGGGAAGAGACATGGTCCCGCGGGTCCCCCTACCCGCTAACACCCAGAAGTACAGCCAATGGGTGAGCATCAATGGACAACGGGCCGAAGCCCTTCGAGACACCGGGGCCAGTGTGACAGCCGTCCGCTGTCATCTGGTGACCCCAGAACAATATCTACCGAACATTCTCTGCCCTGTACGATCAGCCGACAACTCGGAGAGTCTGTGTCGGATGGCCTGCGTCCCCTTTGAGTGGGGAGGGGTCTCCGGCATGTTGAAAGTAACGGTCCGAGACGACGCCCCCGTGGACTGCCTCCTCGGAAATGACCTGGAAAGCTCCCCGTGGGCAGCCGTGGAGCGAAAAGAACACTTGGGGATGTTGGGCGTCCCAGACTGGGCGTGCGTCACCACCCGGTCTATGGCCGCCCGTGCCAACCATCACCCGGAAGAACCAGAATGGCCGGCGCCTCCGCCTCCGGTCGCCCCCGCCGAGACCCCCGACCAGGGCATCCCCCTCGAACCTGCTCAACCTTCCGACCTTGCTAATCTCGACCAGTGGGCTCAAGAAGGGGGGCCCACACAAGAACAATTTCGTCAGGAGCAGAAGACCTGTCCCTCCCTTGAGGGACTCCGACAACAAGCGCTCGCCCAAAGCGCAGGGGATACCTCCGGAACTCATTGGGTCTACTGGGACAATGACCTACTGTACAGCGAGCAACGAATCGCCGAGCTGGGGGCCAACCGAGTACTAGTGGTGCCACTCCGCTTTAGAGACTTCCTGCTAAATCTGGCCCACGATGTCCCCCTGGCAGGGCACCTGGGACAAGATAAAACCTACAGCCGCCTAGTGACCCACTTCTTCTGGCCGAAAATGAGAAACGATGTGCACCAGCATTGCCGATCTTGCCCCACGTGCCAAGCCAGTGGGAAGAGCGGCCGCAAATTAAAGGCCCCCCTGCAACCCTTTCCCGTAGTCACGACCCCATTTGAGAGGGTCGGAATAGACATTGTGGGACCCCTAGACCCACGTACAAGACAAGGCCATCGCTTCATCCTAGTACTAGTGGACCACGCCACCCGCTACCCTGAGGCTATTCCTCTCCGGACCGTCACAGCCCCAGTGGTCGGCAGGGCCCTGATGGGGATCTTCTCCCGTGTGGGGTTCCCCCGAGAAGTCGTCAGTGACAGAGGCACGAACTTTATTTCCAAATACATGAAGTCCCTCTGGCAACAGTGTGGGGTCACCTACCGCTTCACGACCCCCTATCACCCCCAAGGAAACGGACTTGTTGAGCGGTTCAATCGCACTCTAAAAGGGATGATCGGGGGATTGGAAGAACCCCTCCGTCGCCAGTGGGACGTGCTGCTGCCGTGCCTCCTCTTCGCCTACCGGGAGGTCCCACAGAAGTCCCTAGGCTTCAGCCCATTCGAGCTGCTCTATGGGCACCCAGTACGGGGGCCACTCAGCCTGATCAAAGAAGGCTGGGAGTTGCCTCCGGCCAAGAGTCCTCCAGATGTCTTCCGGTACCTCCTCACCCTCCGCAACCAGTCCCAGCGGTTCAGAGACCTAGCGAAAGCCAACCTAGAGGCCAGTCAAGAGGACATGAAGAGATGGTATGACCAGAACGCCTCATCTATTGAATTCGAGCCGGGGCAACAGGTCTGGGTAATGTCCCCCACAGAACCGTGCGCTCTCCAAGACAAATGGACGGGACCCTTCAAAGTAATCGAGCGCAAGGGACCCGCCACCTATCTGATCGATATGGAGTCCGCCCGGAATCCGCTCCGAGTCCTCCACACCAACAGACTGAAACCCCACTTTGCACGAACAGAACTCAGCCTCTTGATGGCCACAGACAACGGGGTTGAGGACGACTCCGAGCCTCTCCCTGACCTCTTGCGGACCCAGGAGCAAGACGGCTCCGTGGATGGGGTCCGACTCTCGGAGACCCTCTCCCAGGAACAACGCCAAGAGTGCCAAGCCCTCCTATCACGGTTTGCCAGCCTGTTCTCCCTCACCCCAGGTGTCACTTCCTGGTGTGTGCACGATGTGGACACCGGAGACAGCCCTCCTATCCGCCACCGGGCCTACCGCGTACCTGATCGGGTACGGGCCTGCATCCAGGCGGAAGTAACTAAGATGCTCACGCTCGGGGTCATCGAGCCCTCCGACAGTCCATGGGCCAGCCCGGTCGTACTGGTCCCCAAAGCAGCCGCCCCCGGAACCACACCCGAACTCCGGTTCTGTGTCGACTACCGGGGCCTGAATGAAGTCACCAGAACGGACGCACACCCCATCCCCCGGGCAGATGAACTGGTCGACCGAATGGGCGCTGCCCGCTACCTCAGCATCTTCGATCTAACGGCAGGATATTGGCAGATCGGCCTCACACCCCGAGCACAAGAACGTTCTGCCTTCTCCACCCCCGATGGCCACTATCACTTCACGGTCATGCCCTTCGGCATGAAAAATGCCCCAGCGACGTTCCAACGGCTCGTCAATCAGGTCCTGGCGGGGCTCGAAGAGTTCAGCGCCGCCTACCTGGACGACATCGCTGTGTACAGCCACCACTGGACCGAGCACCTCCACCACCTCCAAGCAGTGTTGCAAGCCCTTCAGCGAGCTGGCCTCACGATCAAGGCCAGCAAATGTCAAATTGGACAAGGGTCAGTGACCTACCTCGGACACCAAGTGGGAAGCGGTCTAGTGGCCCCTCTTCAACTGAAAATTGCCGCCATCCAGAACTGGCAACCCCCTAACACTCAAACTGAGGTGCGAGCCTTCCTGGGCCTCACGGGCTACTACCGAAGGTTCGTGAAAGACTATGGTACCATCGTGGGGCCTCTCACCGAACTCACGTCGAAAAATCAGCCCAAGAAGGTGAACTGGACCCCAGAGTGTCAAGCGGCCTTCGAACAGCTAAAGGCCGCCATGTGTTCCGCTCCTGTACTCCAGGCCCCAGACTACAGCCGGGAGTTCGTCGTCCAGACGGATGCCTCCGACCAGGGCATTGGGGCGGTCCTGTCCCAGGTGAACACCGAAGGCCTTGATCAACCGGTGGCCTTCATCAGCCGGAGACTCCTACCACGGGAGCAACGCTGGAGCACCATAGAGAGGGAAGCCTTCGCTGTGGTATGGGCCCTCAAGAAGCTCCGACCCTACCTTTTTGGCACCCACTTCCGGGTGCAGACTGACCACCGACCCCTGCAGTGGTTGATGCATATGCGGGGGGAAAACCCAAAACTGCTACGCTGGTCCATCTCCTTGCAAGGTATGGACTTTACCGTTGAACACCGGCCTGGGTCTGACCACGCCAACGCGGATGGCCTGTCCCGGTTTTTCCGCCTCGACGAAGAGAGTCCCCAAGAGGATGGGTAACTCTCCCCGCCTTCAGCTGGGGGGGACGCATGTTGGACAGGCCACATGACGGGCCGCTCTCCCCCGGCTCGACCAAGCCCGAGCCAGTCATACAAGCACCACACACCACCATTGCACGTCCTACGTCCCCTCAGGGACACCTGCCCTCAAGCATGATAACCTCGTGGGTCCGATCCACGGCCGACCCACGCGCCCAGCCCGGGCCGCCATCTTGGACACTTCGCCACGAGGCCGCCTGGCCCCCGATCGACCTCAACCCTGGGCCTAGCCCGGCCTCAGACATTCCGGCACCACCCTCCACCCAGGAGGCGAGCGAGCTACTTGGCCAGTCAATGGGAGAAAGAGGTGTCGATGGTTCTCCCCCGGCCAGTGCCGCTCGCCCATCGCCTCCCCGGGCGCTGGCTCCACCCCCCTGCTGGGTGTCTGGACTCCCTCATCCCGGACCTCCCGACCTCCAAGTGCGAGGGTCCGGACATCAAAGCACGCCAGCCCTATAACTGGGGCAGCTCCAGAACAGGAAGGCAGTTGTATCTTGGAGTCGAGAGACGAAAGAAGAACTCATCCTGGACGGACTACTGGCGCTGCCGTAGCTCTGTCCTGTGCACCATCATCCTGCCTGTTGGCGCTGCCACAGCCGTCGTAACCTTCATCCTTCACCGTCGTCCGGATCTGCTGGCGAGGCCGCGGACCGTTGTAACTGTCATCTGCATCGGGACCTGCTTGGCTTCTCCACGGCCCGTCGACCATCCTTCATCCATATCGGGACCTGCTTGGCTTCTCCACGGCCCGCCGACCACCCTTCATCCATCTCGGGACCTGCTTGGCTCCTCCACGGCCCGATCAGCAACCACGCCGAGCTCGAGGATTGAGAGCTATTGAACTCATTGGTAACTAAGACTGTCCCGCTACCCTTTTCCTCAACCAGAGATCAGAACCGAGGGGACCCCTGAGTCCAGACCTCCTTGTATTATATCAACGTAACCTAAGAAGTGCATATAAAGTCTCGTTAACCTTCAATCTTGTGTGGTGTCCGTCTGTGGGGGGGAAGTTACTTATCTGTACAGTCGTTGGAGACGGCTCTCCCTGGAGACCTCTCCCCGTAATCTCGGCCGACCCTCCCGGTCCGTCTAACAAAGCAGCTAAAGGTGGAGCTCACAATCCTCGAGCTGAAGGGTTTGCAAGGAGGGGCCGCGGCAGCGCCAGCAGGCCTTGTAGATGGTTCACGAGGAGGAGGGCCGCGGCAGCGCCAGCAGGCCCTGAAGATGGTTCACGACGAGGAGGGCCGCGGCAGCGCCACCAGGCCTTGAAGATGGTTCACGACGAGGAGGGCTGCGGCAGCGCCAGCAGGCCTTGAGGATGGTTCACGACGAGGAGGGCCGCGGCAGCGCCAGCAGGCTCTGAAGATGGTTCACAACGAGGAGGGCCACGGCAGCGCCAGCAGGCCTTGAGGATGGTGCACGACGAGGAGGGCCGCGGCAGCGCCAGCAGGCTCTGAAGATGGTTCACAACGAGGAGGGCCGCGGCAACGCCAGCAGGCCTTGAAGATGATTCACGACGAGGATGAGCCGCGGCAGGCCTTCAAAGGTGGTTCACGAAGAGGAGCCGCGGCAGCGCCAGCAGGCCTCCAAGGATGAGTTCGTCTCGGTGTCTCTCGACTCCAGGATACAACTGCCTTCCTGCTCTGGAGCTGCCCCAGTTATAGGTCTGGCGCCCTTTGATGTCCGGACCCTCGCACTTGGGGGTCGGGAGGTCCGGGATGAGGGAGTCCAGACACCCAGCAGGGGGGTGGAGCCAGCGCCCGGGGAGGCTGGGGGCGATCGACACCTGGCGGAGGGGAGCCATCGACACTCCTTCTCCCATTGACCTGCCAAGTGGTCTCTTCACCCCCTGGGCGGATGGTGGTGCCTCGATGTCGAGGCCTGGCTGGGCCCGAGGCCGAGGTCGACCCGAGGCCACGAGGCCTGGTCGTGTAGTGTTCAAAATGGCGGCTGGGCCAGAGACAGGGGTTCTGGAAGGGACCCGAGCCTGCCGATACGGTGGTGTTCAGTTGCCATGGTTCCGTCGGGGAAGGGCCAGGTGTTGCCCCGGCGGGTTGCAGGGGTGGTTCTTGTCCGGGGAACAGGAGGAGCAGGGGTCCGTGACCCGCCATGCGGGGAGGGGACGGGCCGGCCACGAGGCCTGTCCAACAAGAACAATGTCATACATTCACCCCAGCACAGAGATCTGGGCCTAAATCCATCGTTGTTTTGCTCACCAAACCACCCCAGTTCAGACATGGCCATATGCAAATCAGCCTTGACCCTGTGCCTCATGGGAACAGTCCAGCCCGAACTGCCAAGCCATGTCTTCCTGAGTGGGACGAGTATGCTCAGACGTGAGTAAAATAAATAAAATAAATTCTATGCTAAGGCGCTTCTTTTGTTGAAAGCGCCTGGTATCAAAGGAGGTGCAGGTATTGTGGGAGAGTTAAGGGATGCCTGGCTGAGGCTGCGGATGATAAATGTTCTCTCGCAGTCAAAGGTCCCCAGTTTCCAGCTGATTAGTAAGAGCTGCTTTCTCCTGGGAATTTCAAGAGGAGAGGAGGTTCTGCTGCTACATAGTGAGGTGAGGGAGGGGATGGGGAGAGGCGGAGGGGGGGACAGTAGCCTTTAATTTATTTTATTTATTTTATTGTATACATTTTTATATAGCGCAGACTTTACCTGAAGGTGTCAGAGTGCTTCACAATAGGAACAGTAATGATACATGAGGAGAAAAATTACAAGTGAACAAATCACAAAAGCAAACATTAAGTTACATGAGGCAAAAGTGACAATTGTGAGCAAACAAACTACAAGAGGCAGCAAACGCCACACCACAGGAGGAAAAAGCGACATGTGTGCAAGCCACAAAAGCGTACAGGGAGAGAAATAGAAGAGAGGCGCGGGGCAGCCCGCAGGGTACACCGACGGGCCAGGGATAGGGAGAGCACGCATCACAGTGCCAGCAGATGGAGGGGGGTGGAATACGACAACTTAGACAAATACGGGTATCAGAAGTATAAAGCCATAAAAAAGAAGGAAAAAGTATAGAGTACATGCCCTTAAAATCCGCGTGAAGAGACATCATAGACCGGCAAAACAACACACGTAGCATATGTCAGCTCGAGGTCTCTGGTCTTGGCGCCAAAAAGAAGACTGTGGCGCTCAATGACAGTCCTGGTCCAACAATGTGCAGTGTTGTATAGCCTTTCATTTTGGGTGGTGGTAGAAAGGTAGGATGATAGAATCCAGGGATGTAGAGCATGCACACTGTCACCCGAAAAACACACATTAGTGTGAGACAACATGCATGTGTGATTGGGCATGAACATATCAGGATTTACATTTACTTTCTGTACCTAATAGATATTCATCATCAAACTCCCTTTTTGCAATCGTCTGTATATTCTGTTGTGCCTAAGCATGAAGGAGTAATGGGTGCTCCCTGAATATTGTGACTCAATATCAGTTAATATATTGGGGGAGCTTTGCAAAATACTTCAGTATTAAGGGAATTAGTATTTGTCAGGTTCCTAAAAAGGAATTCAAATTGGGATGGAGGACATAAGGGCACATGCGTCCCATCTGAACAACCTAGGACCTGTGGAAGTCTGGCAATCCTGTAAAATTGCACTTTGGTACTTTGGATTTCCCCATCATTCCTGGGCAGGTATATGTGGCAGTGGATGTAGAGAAACACAACATCTGGGAATGGCCAGAATAAACACGAAAGTGCAATTTGCGATACACATCCTGCAACAGCTACCACATCCTGGCGACTGCCAGTGGCTAGTAACAAGAACAACACCTGAGCATGAGTGGGGATGGAATTGCTGTGCTGAGCACTGATTTCTAGGGCTGGATTTAAAAGGGCTATTATCTCCAAAATAACATTGCTACTTAGCCTGTGTTTGTCATATATTTCTTTCGCTTTTTGGACAAAAATGGTGAGCCTGACTCTGAAAATCCTCTTTTGTCTTTGCCTCCTCTAGTGAACAACCAGTATGGGCATCCTCCTTCCTATCACGTACAAGGCAGCCATTGTGGAAATCCCTAAAGCATTCTGGGCCTATTTTTATTGTTTGCACCCAGTTACCACCTGGCTTGAATTGGTGTTAAATTGCATGTGCAAACAGGTCATTTAGCGATTAGTCACTAGCTGGGGCTGCCCCATAAAATTCCAGTTTGCGATTTGTTGTTAGGGATTTCTAAATTGCAACTCGCTCTTTGCGATTGCAAAAAATACCTACTCGGAAAATGGTTGCATCGCTATTTTCTGTTTGCGAATGACTTCCGTACATTCTGAAAGGCCTTTTTTTTCATTTGCAAACCATTTTGTGACTAATTTGCGAGTTGCTCTTCCTTCATACATCTAGGCCAAAGTCATTTCCATAAAGGCCATTAGCACAGAAAAATGACAACATTGAGGGAAATGCTAAGTCCCAAATGTGTAGCAAAATCAGAAAGGAAATAAACAGCATTCATTTTGAGCAAGATGGTGTTGAGTCCTAATTGAGGTCTAGTTAGCAAAAGTCAAGAAAATGCCCTTTAGCATGTACTATTACAATTGTTTCAAATGCAATAGTATCACGCCAGTGTACACAGGTAAATTTGAGTGTAAGCCCATATTCTGCACACTATTTATTATGAATATAGAATGCACAAAACTCCTTCGATATTAACTCTCACATGAAGCTTGAAATCAAGTACCTTAAGATTAGAAGCATCTGCTTTCTTGATCAGGGTACCATTGAAGTTGCCACACACTATCAGCCCTCCCAATTGGCAGTTCTAATGCCAGTGTTTCAAATATAGGTGGCCCATTCTTATTCAGACCCCCAACATTGCGTTATTTTGCTTATTACGAATTTACTGTCAAATAAGTGAATTTGTTCGATGCCTGCAATTTCTACTAAACTGCCTGCAGAAAACAGAAACATTGTATCAACAACACACTCATTTTCTCACTTCTCGGAATTGAGAATATGTTTATTTGCTATTGATATCATGACATGCATCCGAGTGTCACCATGAAAATCTTGGCGCAAGCCCAAGATTATACTTGGCAAGTTTCTTTTCTTTCTCTCCTTTGTCTGCTTTCCTCTATCAGCCTAACATATCTTGGTCACTTGCCAGTATAAACTGCACTGATACCACCAAAACCCTTCTAAACAATGAACTCTCAAATATTCTGACTAGCATTCACTGCCAAGTTATTTTCAAAACACATAACTGTCATGCAGTGGTCGGAATGCACCAAAATGCCTTCTGTGACCTTGGACACAAAACTCGAGTGGGGGACGGTGATACCAGTGGCTGAATCAGTGGGGGCAAAGGTCAGAGACATAGTTACAAAAGCAAACGTTCTTCCCACCCTCTTGGAAATGAACTAAAATGGTCTGCTTCCTAATGAAAAAAACAAAGACCCTCTCAATCGAATGTCTTAATGACCAATGTCACCCATCAATGCTGAATCAAACATCTACAACATTTTGGCCAATTGATGTATTCCTTGGATTAACAGCTAGGTCGAGCCCTTACCGTATGCTCTTCACCTAAACTTAAAAGTCACTGTCTTCAATGGTGGTGAAATGCACACTGGTGTACTCCATGTTCACTCTGCTCAACTATGTCAGAACTGTAAAGAAGTGCCAGCTTGCGCCACGCTCCGCCCAATAGCGCTAAGTATTAAACAAACACAAAGGAACCTCATCTGATTTCTGATCAAGCTGCACAGCCACTTCCGTAACTGCATAAATCAAACAAATCGATTTGGTATATTTTAGTCTTCAATATTCCCCACTTTTTACTCCATTTCTTTTCAACTTTTACCTCGTTTCATCAATTCATTTTACTCACCCTGCGACAATTTTTATGAAAACATGGGAGACATCAACGTTTCCTCATTGTCACGACTCTATTTAAAATTCCCCCACTGTCTTCAATTTAGCAACAGAACTCAGATTACCAGCCAAGATGCTCCTGCTGGACACCGCAAAGGCCTTTAACAGGGTTCCCTGACCTTTTCTCTGGTGTGCTCTGAAGAGCTTTGGCCAAAAACCAACGCAAAGAATTCAAGTAGTTTATGATAGCCTTCTGCAAGAGTGATGCCAATGACCGTGCAAACTGATAGGATTACAATTATGCAGACACCACGCCATGGCTATCCCCTTTTGTATCGCTTTATCCCCTCTCCCCTCATTTGTTTATCTTATATTTAGAGCCCTACATAACAAAATGAGCTCAATCCATGCATATCCGACTTGTAGTTCTAAGCGGATCTACCAGGAAAGTTGTAGCATATGCTGACGATGTGGCCATCTTTAGATTTAACCCAACTCCATCATTACAGGCAATCGAACATAAAGCCAGTGATCCGGCGCTCCTATAGAAAAACTGTCTCACAAACGCTACCTAATATCTCAATACTCACCATTATATATAAAACACTTAAACAGGCCCATAACACCAAATGAGACAATTATTGAGCAACTGAATCATATGATTTGATTTATATTCTATTCACATAATATTTACACTATATGTACAACTGCAGTTTTATTCTTCATTACCATGATATATAAACATCATTTTATCAACCCCTTTGCTGCTGATGACGAGCTCAGCTCGTCATCAGCCACAGTGGTCGTGTGCGGATGACGAGCTCAGCTCGTCATCTAACGCGGCTTTTGGAAAAAAGCCGCACAGCGCAAAAATAACCGCCGCAGCGATGCGGTTAAATCAAACCACTATGGTTGATGGATCAACTAATGGAAACTAGACCATAAATAAACAAGACCAGCTTGTCAATTAAAATCTAATTTTATTAGCTTTATTTAATAAAAATTAGAGCATTATAGGTTTAAGATCTTTATTTTATGAGCAAATATGAAAGTAGCATTTTAATAAGGAAGTGAAAATTAGAACTGACATTTCAAAGTTAACTCAGAATAAAAATAATTAATAAAATAACGGTTTCCTTTCCCTGAACCTATTTCCCTGTCTCAATCTGTCTACACCTAGAAAGGAATATAACATTATAAATCAGCTGGTATCCTTACATGCACCAAAGGTCCATCAACGTAACGCACACCATTCAGGAGTCGAGAAGTAAGAGTTTTTTCTCCACTCATGGTGTCATAATTTATACCTTTCTCTCTAGCTAAACTTTCTACATTTTACATTCTTTCACAAGAATCTGCATTTCCCATTGGCTGTTCGGTGTCAGACCATGATTAATCATCCAACTTTTGTCCAAAATCTGGGCTTCATATAAGACCCATTGTCCTTTCAATTCCGCATCCTCGATTTCCTCAAGAATGATACAATTTTTTCAAGTTCAGGATATTTACTTCTACTTCCTGGCCTTGGCCACCATATCGTTTAACTGTCCTTGGCTGGCCTCCGTGAACACGCTCATCTCAGCAAAGAAAATCGCTCTTTATTTTATAACAGCTTCGCAACCAAATTCTTCACAGCTGCGCATGTGCGAAAATCACTCTGGACAAGCTTTCGTGTCTGTAGCTCTGTCAGCCATGTTTCTCAGAGCCAACTTTTAGGCCTCACTTCGGAAACTATTATTTAAACAAACACAAGACATCAATTAATTAAAGAATTGAGACCCATTCTGTTACCCCCCCTTTGCTAATTAACACGGTTAATTATGTTACCTAGCTTAGCACACAAAGCAGCATCATATTTACCAATCCTTTTCGAAAGTCAGGAACTCTTAAAGCTTTTATCACAAAAGACATGACACAAGCACATAAAAGAAGCACATGCCATTAGTTAAACAGCCGCATTTAATACTGACAAAGACAATAGACAAGGTTAGTTTATTCATTTTTCTTTGCATTTGCAACAATAAGCATATTAGACCCGCGTGTAATTCAAGGGTGCCTCTTTTAAAACTAAGTTGATTGATAATTTCACCACAAACTTGTTAATCTTGTTACTTTTATTAGGAGAGGTTAACTTTGCAAGTTTGATCAAAATTTTGTTCTTTACCTTGCTCCATCAACTCCCTCATCTGGTGATTTTCAAAATCACCAAACTATACCCAAAAATGTTATAAATTTTCAACCTTAGAACATGTTTTGGACTTTCTTAATATTATTAATTCTAAACTTTTGACTCATCATCCGATTTTCTGCTTCTTTCATAATTAGTTCTTCGAAACTCTTCTAATTCTATTTCCTTTTCCTTTTCATCTCTTAGCTTATAAATTCTCTTTCTTTCTGTCACATATTTTCTTCTCCTGTGTAGCATGCAACTAATTTTTAACAAAAGTATCATTAAAACTACTATTACTAAAGGAAAAACTATTTAGCTTATAATTGAACTACCAATTTCTTGAAACCAGTGTTTGATTGCTGCAAATCTTTTGCTTAAACGTTCTGAAAAACTCTCCTCTTTAATTTGTTCTATCTCTGAATGTAAGTCTGTAATGTTTTTAATATACGTCTCTATAATCTGGCCTTTGTCAGGTATGTATGTGCAACAGTGTTGGACATGTAAAATTCAGAAAACCCCTCCCTCTTTTGCCAGCAGGATATCTACCGCAAGACGATCCTGCTATACCATGGTTCTCATGGCAACAAGCTCAGTATTCACTAATTGAAAACCACCTGCGGTGTCTGTTGACAATCTGTCAACAATTGTGGACAATTTTCTAATTTTAACTGCATTCAGGGTAATTCCTACCATAGGTATTAATGCACCAAATATGTCTCCTAAAATTTCTGAATCTATTCACGTGGTTGCTAATTTCAAATGATCCATCTGCATTTCTATCTACATGAAAAAAAAATTGAAAAACTAATCCCAGATAACAAGTCCCGTACCAGTGATCGGGAAGGCTGCAATTGGCTTTATTCCCACAAATAAAATAAATTCCAGGAAAAATTGGATCTTTGCCTCCTTTAAATCCCCATCCCCCTATAATCTGATATGTATCTTCACATTGACTTGCCCCAACAAAATAATTATCATACAAGGTATTATCTCCTCCTATACAAAATTTACCACTAACAGGTTTGTCTATATGAATTGCAATATTTTCATTTCTACCATTTTGTTTTTCATCCTCAAACTGCCAAAACTTTGATTTAGTCTGTTTCGTCATTTCGTTACGCTTATAGATTGCCCTCCTCTCTTCCGCCATATTTAAGAATGTTTTCTCTTCTGTTCTCAATTCACATGTTAGATTATTTCTGTAAGCATACTCGTATGTAAGTTCATTAGTTGTCAGGAAAAATTCCCTCATCTGTTTAGCAGGTCTCACTTTATTCAAGTTATCTACAACCTTTAAATTTGCAAAAATGTCATCATAGACTGAGTAATAAAATTCAACACGACCAGTTTTATAAAACAAACTTGTTATTACACTACAAGTTATTCCATAAGTAAGAGGAAGCATGTTATATTTAACCCCTTCTGACACAGAAGTAGGTAATTTTACGCACACGTAACAATCTTTTGCATTCATCAGCTTAACATATTCAGATAAAAGTCTTGAGAAGGTATTACTAGAAAAATCTCCAATAGATCTATCTTGGTGAATCTCTGGTTTATGTACAATGATTTATATTAGTATCAGTTTTCTCAGAATTAACCACATCTTTACTTGTCATGTTAGCTTTATACTTCTTTTTATCTACACCAAAAGGAAAAATAACAGCTAAAATTAACCAGACTAAAATAATCAATATTATGCATATTGAAGACAGTTTGCAACATCTTTTGAGAATTGAACATCTCGAATTTTCATTAGTATAAGAATAAGGCATCTTTACCTTTTTAAAGATAACAACTTAAACTAAAAATAAAAATAAAAATAAAAATTGAAAAATTGAAAAATTACTAAATATACTCCCCCTTTTTTTTTTTACAGAAAATCTTATTTTCTAAAATTTTTCTTTTAACAGCTTTTCTTCGACCTTAAGTCATACATCAAATGTATTTTTTAGCTAACACAATTTCTTCGACCTTGTTTCTCCTAACACAGTTTCTTCAACCTTGTGTCAATTATTCAATAAGTTCAATCGTTGTCCCTTGCATCATCAACATCTTCCTGACTGCTATTAACTTCCACTACTGGTGGGATAATAATGTATGCCCACTCTGGCGATTTATATTTCTGATTTGGTCTAATTATTCTTTTTGCTCTACTACTAATGACTTCTATTTTCTTTTCTGTCTGATTTTTCTTACTCAGGTCTTCCTCTTTTCGACTTGTTAGCTTCTTTTTTGGTTCTTTCAAATTATACTCGACTCTCCAAGCTCTTTTTCTTGTTTTCTTCAATTTGGATTCATCTTCACTGTCATCTGTTTCACTTTCTGTGTTTTCAGCTGATTCATTAATGATCAATTTTTCTGAGTCAGATTCTTCATCAGATTCAGGTACTTCTTTACTCAGCAGTTTCACTTTGAAAGGAAAATTATTCTTATAGCTGGTACTTGGAATTTCTTCTTCTTTTTCTTCAATTATTTCCAGTTCACCAGTTTTAGAATCTTTGTTCATTCTTCTAAAGTTTCTATTCTGCTTTTCAATACTCTCCTGATCTTGTTCTTGAATCACTTCTTGATCAGTTTCTTTTTCTGCTTCTTGATATAGCTGATTGTCATTTTCTTCTTCAGAATCTTGTATTGCAATCTCTTCATTCAAAGCCTCATTCGAATCTGAATCTTCCAGATGTCGACTATCTTGTCGATCTTCAGGATCTGGATTTTCATCAGGCTCTTCTTCTGAATTCGAATCAGCTGTTGTATCGCCTTCTTCGTCAGGATTCTAAGGTTCTGGGACTCGTATAGTATGACTTACATGAATCCACCTTTTTAATCCCCTACACTTTACTGCATTTGTTGTGACCAAAATCACCTGTCTTGCCTTTTGCCACCTTGGTACTAGGCAATTTCTTCTTCGATGCACTTTTGTCCTCACCCAGTCTCCTAGCAATAGATCATGAGCTTGTTCTTTCTCTTTTGCGAGCACTTCAGTTCCTACATGATGTAACACAGAAGTCACCACATCAGATAGGTTTTTGCAATAATCTAAAATTGCACTATAATTTATGCTTAGCAATTTGTCAACAGGAACATATGCTTGCCTCATAACCCTGCCCATAGGATTTCATGAGGGCTCAATCCTGTTTTCTTATCTGGAATGCTTCTCAGAGTCATCAAAACAAGTAGTAGTGCATCTGTCCACTTCATTCCTGTTGCTAAACACATTTTTCCAATTCTATTTTTTATTGTTCCGTTCACTTGTTCAACAACACCTGAAGCCTCTGGTCTGTATGCACAATGTAATTTCTGTTTTATACCCAAGGCTTCACAAATCAGTTTTAACAATCTGTTTTCAAAGTGTGTGCCGCGATCTGTTTTAACCGACACTGGAAATCCATACCTAGGTATGAATTCTCTCAACAGCAATTTTGCAACAGTGATTGAATCATTATGACGAGTCAGAAAAGCTTCCACCCATCTTGAGAACAAACAAACAATGACCAAAACATATCTCAATTTGTTGTAAGGTGGCATGTCAATGAAGTCAAGCTGTATTCTGGTAAAAGGACCTCCCTCCCGTCCTATGGTTCCCATGCTTACAACTGTCTTTCTGTTTGGATAAATCTGCTGGCAAATCAAACATCTCTGACAAAATGATTCTGCAATTATTCAGAATTTTGGATTGTACCATGTTTGCCTGAATGGCCTAATCATGGAATCTCTGCCAATATGTCCTGGACTTTGGTACATGCGTGCCATGTCTGAAATCATGCTGTGTTGCATTACTGGTCTGTCATCTTTGTAAACTCAAATCTCATCCTTTTTTTCTTTGCCTACATCCTGCTTTTAACCATGTGTATTTTTCCTCATCACTTGCCTCATCTTGCAATTGTTTTACTCCCTGCCAAGTATCAACTACAGATATTAGCATAAGCGAGTTCAAAACATGTTCATTTTCTTTTTCCCGATTGACTGCTGCATTATGTCTTGCACAAAACTACGCGATTTCATCAGCATATGAATTTCCTTTTGTTACATATTCCATTCCTCTCTGATGGGCTGTACATTTAACTACTGCAATTTTTTCTGGTAATTAAATCCTTTCTATCAGTCTTTTAATCAATTTAGCATTCCTTATTGGTGATCCCGCAGAAGTTAAATAACCTCTTTGAGACCAAAGCTGGCCATAGTCATGGACTACGCCATATCCATACTGACTATCAGTCACTATGGTAATATTTTGTCCTTTTCCCAATTCACATGCTCGAATCAAAGCAACCAATTCTGCTACTTGAGCTGAATGAATTCCTTTGAGACTTGAGGCTTCAATCACATCTGCAACCGTGCATACTGAATATGCTGCACACAGAACACCTTCATCTGTTCTCAAGCATGAACCATCAACGAACAAAACCATATCCGATTCAGGCAAAGGAACATCTTTTATATCCTGCCTTGGTTTTGTGCAATATTCTAATACATCCAAGCATTCATGATCAACAATTTCGTCTCTGATTTCTGTTTCAGAAGCATCAGGTAACAATGTAGAAGGATTCAGATTTACACATCTTGCAATCGAGACATTGTCTGATCCAAGAATTACTTTTTCATATTTTGTCAATCTATTGCTTGTCAAATGCTGTGTCTTGCTTCTAGTAAGGAGAATTTCAACTGAATGTGGCACGTATACCTTCACTGGAAATCCCATTATTATTCCTTCACTTTGTTCCAAACTCACACTTGTTGCAGCTACTGCTTTTAAGCAACCAGGTAATGCTTTCGCAACAGGGTCAATAACAGCTGAGCAATATGCTATTGGCTTTCTCAGTCTTCCATGTCTTTGAATCAGAACTGATAATGCACAACCTTCTCTTTCACTGAAATACAGCTCAAACTCTTTTTCATAATCAGGCATTCCCAATGCTGGAGCTTCACACAAACTTCTTTTTAACTGTTCAAAAGCTTCCATTTCAGTTTTTGTTAAACTAATCGGGTCTTTTATATCTGCTTTTGTCAGTCTCTGCAAAGGCTTTGCAATTACAAAAAATCCACTAATCCATTGGCGACAATAACCTACCATGCCTAGAAACATTCTAACCTGTCTCTTTGTTTTTGGAGGTTGCATTGCTTGAATCATTTTTATTCTTTCTGTTGTTACCTGTCTGGTTCCTTTTGCAATTCTGTGACCAAGATATTTTACTTCTTGTTTACAAAACTGCAATTTTGCAGGAGACACTTTATGTCCCTCATCTGCCAGATGATTTAAGAGAGTAATGGTATCTGTTACACAATTATCTCTTGTTTTTGCAGCAACAAGGAGATCATCAATATACTGCACTAACGTAGATTTTCCAGGTAAATCTAGATTTTCCAAAGATTTCTTTAGAAACTGATTAAAAATAGATGGACTCTCGGTGTACCCTTGAGGGATTCTACACCATGATAGGATACGCTCTTGGAATCTGAACGCAAAAATCTGTTGGCTTTCTGTATGCAAAGGAACAGTAAAGAATGCATTGCATAAGTCTATAACTGTATACCATTCTGCATCATGCGGAATCGGATATAAAATTACCGCTGGGTTTGGTACAACTGGACAACATGGAACAACCATTTTGTTAATTTTTCTCAGGTCCTGAACAATTCTGAAAGTTCCATTTGGCTTTTTAATTCCCATAATCGGTGAGTTACATGGACTGCTTTCAATTTCTTTTAGAACCCCTTGTTTAATGAATTTATCAATCACAGGAATTACTCCTTCAATTACTTCTGCTTTCATTTTATACTGTGGAACATTTGGATAATCTACTCCTTGTTTTACTGTTATTTATACTGGGTCTACATTTTTCATCAAACCTATTTCATCTCCTGTGAAATCCCACATTTTTACATTCACTGTCTCTTTTAATTCTTCAGGTAAATTGTTTTTATCAAACACAGGAAATGATCTGCTTTCTTCTGCCTCAACCATTGACATTGTTAATTTGTAAAGACCATCTTCTTCTAGTGTTTGCAGCTCAATACCATCCGGTGAGCAATATATTGCGCAATTCATCTTACAGAGTATATCCCTACCTAACAAATTTACCGGACTGCTATCACAAACTATACATCTATGCATGTCTTTAAATTTACCTATTTTAACTTCAACCGGTTTAGTTACATCTGTTTTAATTTGTTGATTAGCTACACCAACTACTTGGATCTTCTCCCCAGAGAGAGGTAGGTTTTCTATTTCCACTGATCTAACAGTAGAAAGGGTAGCACCTGTATCCACTAGAAAAGTAATTTCCACATCATTCACTTTACCATTCACAAATGGACCAGATTGATCTACCTCAAGAGTGACTCCAAGCACACACTCTTCCTCCTCTCTCAGGCCCCATCAGAAGTAATCATCAGAATCATACCCTCCATTTTCCTTCAACAGAAATTGTTGTGACAGATTTGACACATTCACTCTCGGTTTACCTGTTCACCTCCGCTGAATCCTGATTCTGTACTGTATCTCTGCAAATTTACACAGTTTGGAAGTGGCGGTTGTGGTAACTGATGTGGCAACTGACTTTGCTGAATCACTACCTGTCGCTGTAGCTGTTGCTGCTGATTTATCTCATTCTGCATCTGTGGATTTAATGATTGATTTTTAACAAAATTTCTGGGCAGATTTTTACATTCACGCTTCCAGTGTCCAATTTCGCCGCAATTAAAACATGGGAGTTTCTGCTTCAACTCTTCGATATTTCCCATTAACTTTGGCTTATTATAATTACCCTTAAATTTACCTTGATTCTGATCTGCATTTCTATTTCCTAAAGTTGCTATCTGCTGTTCAGCCACTTTCACCTGTGCCCACATTGCTTTTTCTTTCAGCTTCTTTTGTTTAGCATCTATTTCATCACTACAGTATTTCGCCTTTCTCAAAATATCATCAACTGTATGTGATTGCCACCCAACTATTCCAGTTCTTATCATTTCACTGATTTCAGGTCTCAAGCCATATACAAATCTGTATATAAAATGGCTCATATCTTTCTCACTCAGATGCTCATAACCACTGTATTGTTTAAATACCAGCAGTAATCTTTCACAGAATGAATTCACTGATTCTTTCGGCTCTTGGGTTGTTCTGTCTATTCTAACCCAATCCACTTCTTTTGGGGGAATCTTATTTTTCAAAAACACAATTACTTTATCATATAATTTCATAACATCTGGTGAAAGAGCACCTGTTACCTTGTCTCGAGTGGGTTCTTCTCTTGGCCAATCTATAGAAATTTTACATTCTGTCCAAATATCTGATGGGACAATTATGTCAAACAAACCATCAAGATCAACCCACAAAACTTTTGAAACCTTCACAAACCTTTCTACCTGCCGATACCATTCCACAGGCTTTTCTCTCAAACGGGGAAAATCATTTGTGAACAGTAAAATATCCTGTCTTGTCCAAGGGACATGCACAAATCCACCTCCTGCTATTTCTCTCATTGGAAATTCATTTACCACTTTATCGTTTTCCTTTAGAAGAAATTTTAAACTTTTTCTGTCTTCATCTCTTTTCTTTGTCCATTTTGCTCTCCATTTACTTAATTCACCCCATTTTCTTAAAATCGCAATTAAATCTTTTATGTGTGTAATTCTTCCTGAATTATTCATGTTTTCAATGTCTTTTTCAGAGAAATCCACCCTGTAATTTTTCTGCAAATTTTTCTGCTTACTCAAATGAACTTCAAACTCAGCAGCTATTTCTTCCAATTGATCATAACTGTTTTTCGTTTTTCATGTTATGCTTTTGCAAATAAACAATAATTCATCATCCTGATATGCCTTTAAACTGTCAGTTCCAATTGTTCCAATAATTAATTCTTCTAAGTCTGCCTTCAGTATTCCAACATCTAGTTATTTGCCTTCTGGGGTTAAATTTATTTTATTAATACTCTTTACTGGCGAATCAGAATCAGAATCTGCACCAATTGGGGTTTTACATGTTAAGCTTTGATTAAGAGTTAAATCGGGCATTCTCATTCTCTCTCGATGTATTTCAGTTAAATCTGAATAACATTTTTCAGTTACTTTCTGTATTTCCGTATTTAATGGAACAGTTAAAGCTGAAAGTCTGATTTCTTTTTGATCAAATACTGGAAGAACAGGTCCAATCGTTACAGGTACTGTTACTGCTTCCATGCTTTTAGTTAACTGCTGTATTAATTCATTTGCAGAACAAATATATTCTGAAGTATCTGGTATTGGTAATTCTTTATACTTATCTGCTCTGATTCCATTTCTTAAGGTTTCATTTTTTGAGGTTTCATAACTTGGGGTATCATTTCTCTGATCTGGAGTTTCAGTAAAATTACTATTTATTGGTGATATATTCGAACTAAGTCCTGTTTCTGCTCTTTCTGGAGTTTTATTATTAGTCAAAATTGTTTCAGGGGATGTTTCATCAATAATTTCTCTAGGAGAAGCACTTGGAGGAGTAGTCCATGTACAAACTGGTTGAAAAGGTGTCGGTTTTTTAGTATACATTTATTCTAAAACCGCATCTTCTGAATCACTCTCTTCTCTAGTATTGTTTTTCTTTATGGAAAACTCTTTTTTCCTAGTGTCTCATTAATTTGTCTCAATGGGTACATGCCATCACACATGTCTGCGCTTCTCCATCAACGCATTCTATCATGATGTGTTTCTCTAGTTATTCTTTTTGGAATTCCTCTACTCTCTCGTTCTAATTCATGCATCTCATCTTCCCATTCAACTAAAGCTTCAAATTGTGTGGGTCTGGGTCTTGGTTCAAGATTTACCATTCTTTCTCTTAAATTCCTTAAAACCGCTACGTTAAATGATCCGTCTTCTGGCCATGCTAAAACACCATCATTGGGTTTTATAGAGCGCGTAGTCACCCGTAAGTATCCATTCTCAGTATATTTCATCCAATTCTCAATCCAGAGACAAGTATGGTAACCATATTCACCTAGCATATAAGCTGCAGGCGTTTTGTACTTATAAATTAATTTTCCGCCTCGGGTTGCAATTTTCTTGTCAGTTTTAAATTTATTTTTCATCTTCTGAAACCATGTAAGTTTCTTTTTCTCTTTTCTGAAATAATAATCCATGTTTTTAAACTATTTCCTCAACTTCGAAAAGATCGTAACAATTTCCTTGTTATTCCGTAACAATAACCAATCTGTGAGTGAAACTCACCAACAAGCCAATCAGGTTAGCCCACTTCACTAACTTGCTCAGCCAATAGAAATACTGCTTTTCACAATGAGACAATCAGCTGTAAACTCGTCTTGTCACGTGAACCAATCTCTGCGCAAATACTGTGACGTATGTTAGCCAATCACAGCGCGGCACTGGTGACGTATGCTACCGCTGCAGACTTCTCTGCTCCGTCTCTCGCTCTCCAAACTGACCCCTCCCTTACAAAATTTTTTCACAGCGCCATATTTACAAAACTTTCGATGAAATTCAGTTAATAACTTCACATAAAACAATCCATTTGTCTGTTTTGCTAAATAAAGTGATAGTTTTCTCATACATTCAAGTATTCTTTTCCCGTGAAATAGACAACGCTATTTTCACAGATTCGTCGATAAAGTAGGGCTACTTTTCCCATTCATTTACACACATTCATACGGAAAAGATCCCTAACCATTCATACATAAATCTTTAGTAGGACTTTAACCCACCAATAGAAATCCTCACTCACCAGTAAGAGAGACGACGCTTACTTACCCTTCACTCAAGCTTGAATAAATTCTACTACTCTTTTCAAAGTGAGTTTTAAAATGGGACAAAAGTATCCCTATTCTCCAAAGATACAATTTCATAGACAATCCTTGCTAAGCATTCTGCCTTACTCACCTAGAGTTTCCCTAAACTTGTGTTGTTCAACCACAACACTAGTGATATACGACGTTACCACTATTTCGAAACAGAACAAATGAACTGTGTAACCTCACTTTTTTTTTTTTTTTTTTGTATGTTCTTATATAGCGCTCGACTACCCGGAGGCATCTCGGCGCTTGCCTTGGGAACCCGTCCTGGCTTTTCCCTGTGAGATAGCCCCTAACGGGCATCCCCAAGGTGAAAGCCAGGCATTCCGCCGCGGGGGGCCGTTGTGGAGATTAAGCAAGCTTAATGCCCAGAGTTGCAGAGTGTGAACCCATGATTAGGTCAGGCACCGAAGCGAGAATTATCGAGTCCATGGACATTTGCGCTCAAGACCCTGCCGCGTCGGGAATTGAACCCTGGTCCCGGGTCTGACCTCTGCTTCAGGGTCTGCCTGCTCTAACCAGTGAGCCACACTTCTCCACACTTGTCACACTACTCATGCCGGCACAACTAGGAGTTTTCACACTGCTGGAAAAATCCTTTTGACTACATATAACAAACTTAACAAGTTTTAGACATGTAATCCTATGTAATTACCATGTAACATGTCAGTTACCATAGTAACCAAACTCTGCTACCAAGAAATTGATCCAGCGCTCCTATAGAAACCTACCTAATATCTCAATACTCACCATTATATATAAAACACTTAAACAGGCCCATAACACCAAATGAGACAATTATTGAGCAACTGAATCATGTGATTTGATTTATATTCTATTCACATATTTTTTACACTATATGTACAACTGCAGTTTTATTCTTCATTACCATGATATATAAACATCATTTTATTAAATCAAACCACTATGGTTGATGGATCAACTAATGGAAACTAGACCATAAATAAACAAGACCAGCTTGTCAATTAAAATCTAATTTTATTAGCTTTATTTAATCAAAATAAGAGCATTATAGGTTTAACATCTTTATTTTATGAGCAAATATGAAAGTAGCATTTTAATAAGGAAGTGAAAATTAGAACTGACATTTCAAAGTTAACTCAGAATAAAAATAATTAATAAAATAACGGTTTCCTTTCCCTGAACCTATTTCCCTGTCTCAATCTGTCTACACCTAGAAAGGAATATAACATTATAAATCAGCTGGTATCCTTACATGCGCCAAAGGTCCATCAGCGTAACGCACACCATTCAGGAGTCGGCAAGTAAGAGTTTTTTCTCCACTCATGATGTCATCATTTATACCTTTCTCTCTAGCTAAACTTTCTACATTTTACATTCTTTCACAAGAATCTGCATTTCCCATTGGCTGTTCGGTGTCAGACCATGATTAAGTCATCCAACTTTTGTCCAAAATCCGGGCTTCATATAAGGCCCATTGTCCTTTCAATTCTGCATCCTCGATTTCCTCAAGAATGATACAATTTTTTCAAGTTCAGGACATTTACTTCTACTTCCTGGCCTTGGCCACCATATCGTTTTACTGTCCTTGGCTAGCCTCCGTGAACACGCTCATCTCAACCAAGAAAATCGCTCTTTATTTTATAACAGCTTCTCAGCCAAATTCTTCACAGCTGCGCATGTGCGAAAATCACTCTGGACAAGCTTTCGTGTCTGTAGCTCTGTCAGCCATGTTTCTCAGAGCCAACTTTTAGGCCTCACTTCGGAAACTATTATTTAAACAAACACAAGACATCAAGTAATTAAAGAATTGAGGCCCATTCTGTTACCCTCCCCCTTTGCTAATTAACACAGTTAATTATGTTACCTAGCTTAGCACACAAAGCAGCATCATATTTACCAATCCTTTTCGAAAGTCAGGAACTCTTAAAGCTTTTATCACAAAAGACATAACATAAGCACATAAAAAAAGCACATGCCATTAGTTAAACAGCCGCATTTATTACTGACAAAGACAATAGACAAGGTTACTTTATTAATTTTTCTTTGCATTTGCAACAATAAGCTTATTAGACCCGTGTGTAATTCAAGGGTGCATCTTTTAAAACTAAGTTGATTAATAATTTCACCACAAACTTGTTAATCTTCTTACTTTTATTAGGAGAGGTTAACTTCGCAAGTTTGAACAAAATGTTGTTCTTTACCTTGCTCCATCACCAGAAAATATGGTGATTTGTCTGGCTGTGCTCTAATTTCAGATAAGACTCAAGTCTTAAATATAGGTAAACACCCCACCCGAGAATCATGATTCCTAACAATGTGCTACATATCTTGGAGTTCAGATTACACCCAATACTGCTGACATTTTCACTCTCAATTGAACCTCATTGATAAATAATGTTGCTCAACTTATTACGAAATGTAAAAATCTACTCATTGGAATCCAAGGCCAAGGTAATGTTATTAAGATATTAGCTGTGACAAACATTTTGGAATTGTTTTCTGCTTTACACATCTGGATCCCTAATTCCTATTTTGGTAAATGGGTAAAATATGGTCCCAATGTTATGCCAAGAGTTTTGCAAGTTGTCTGCCTCTCCCTAAATACTTGGAGTGGGGATCTTTACTGCAAGCTAGCACCACTCCAACATGTAATATTATGATGGGGCATGAATAGTCTAACTTTATGCTTTTAATATGGTCCTAAAAAATTAAGATTGTATACAGGGTGTAAAGTCACTAAAGTGCACTGCTTTTTAGGTGGATGTGCATAGACACAATCAGAGTGTCAACAAAGTGAAGAAAACAAATGCCTGAAGTAGTCTGATCCACTGCCCCATTCTGTATGGTGATGTGGGTGGAAGCAAATTATGAATGACACTTAAACAGACCTATAGAGGAAGAGGGCTTAACAAATGACCCTATACATGTAAATATATACATATGCACTTTTATTGTTAACGTTTGGAAAAAAATAGAATGGCAATACAGCTAAAACTGTCGTAACTGTCTTTTGTCTGGCCCTTAAAATTTGCAGGGGTTTGCAGGGGCCTATTTACAAGTCCCTTCACCACTTTTGCTTCACTTTCTCTATGTTAAAAGTGGCGCAAAAGTGAACCAAGGAGCTTGCAAATAAGCCCTGCAGTCTTTTTCTTCCAGTTATTGCTGCTCTGAGTTCAGGTTGCCAGCACCACTTGTTTTAGACCTAATAACATAGCTCGTGACATGAGCCATGTTATTAGGTAGTCAAAAATAATGTCATTCTCACTGCAGAATGAAGTCCTTTTAATCAGGCAAATTCGAAAGAAAAACTCTGAGTCTAGGTAATTTTAAGAAGAAGTCTATCAGTGGTACACCCGGTTACCGTTCAACAATTGTCTGTAATGCATTGACCACTTCAGTTGAGAATACATAGTGTCTTGTTCCTCAGCCTTTCTGAACATGACACTTTAAATTCTTAGAAAAATAAGTACTTATTTAATTTCTTATGGGATTTACTGTGCCTCTAAAAACTAGCAATGTATTTTCAGTTTGTGAACCGATATATGGTATCAATCTTTTAAGGTCCAATGGAGTTGGTATCCTTACAGAATTTCTGGAAAGGGCACCATTGCATAATATACATTTTACTGCATTCACATGCAAATGACAGTAAAGACTAGTTGAAATATGGGGGAGCAGAACAGTATCGATCGCAGCCCTTGCGAACTCCAGGAAATAGATCCTCCAATAGGGAGACAATGGCTATTCCTCCTGTTCTCTCCATGGTGCAATTCACAGTGGACTATAGGTACTTAGAAAATACTCCCTTTGAGCATGTGAAGGCACTACCCTGCGTCAAATAGGATGTGTTCCTTTCTATTACCTCCAGAGTTTGAAAAGGAGTGAAAGTAAATGGTTGGAGTGTCACAGAGCCGAGACCCTCTAATGATAAAAATTGGTCAAAACACATGTTACTTCCAATACCTTGCACTTCTTTCAACTGACCCCTTCCAGATCATATAAGTAAAAAACAGTATAAATCATATTTCCCCACAATCATGTTCACACCTTAACAGTCCTAATACTTCACTCTTATGAGCTACGCAAAGTGGCTGGTTGAGGTGTATAAAGAGCCCCTTTCTTTTGTAGGCAGACTGGGATTGCTGATCCCAAATCTTTCTATATGGTTGACTATCAGTTTCTTTTCCAAGTACGCTTAGGGCAAAACATGAGCTCTATTTTTAGACATTTTTATGCCCACCTTTTCCTATCTTAACTCTTTTCTCAAGTGCGGCAAATAATCCTTTTACAGCTCTTTCACATATGGAATAAGTAATCTTCTAACCCTTGACCTTCAGGGTTAGAGTAATATTAACAGAAGTTGAAGGTTTAATCTCAACGAATATAATTATGTCACCAAAGGTTCTCTTGCATCTTGATTCATTCAAGAATCTCACTGAGTGATTCAGAAGGCTTCTATGATGATGAGGAAGCAGTGACTTTCCCAATTATTCTTTTTCCTGGACTGGCGGACAATGCATGGCTCTCAAGAAGAAAGCCATTTTGTTCTGTACGTCCTTCTGGGGCAAACTTGAAGTAAGGTCTTCCCAACCACGATGCTACTGACAACAGCAAACACAATAACTGACAAGTCTTGAGCAGAGTCTCCTTTTATTGATAGGCTCTGGCCAAAATGGCCACCATACACATGCTTCCCCCAAATCTCACAAGAGTTTCAGAATACTATCCCAAGAGTTCAATGTTCTTAAAGAGTGTGAACATGCCTCTGGGGTTGTATGACTTTACAACGCATTCCGTTGTAACGCATGCCTTTACCACGCATGCGTTACAACGCGAATGCCATCACCACGCACATCCTTTACCATGAAAATGCCTTTTACACGCATACATTTACAACGATTTTCGTTGTTAAACTATGCATGTTAATGGCATTTTTCATGTTAAAGGATATCACCCTAAGAATGTACCCTTTAAATTTACCCCTGCGCGACACCACCCCCTTACTCCTCCTTACCACTCCTCTCCTTGATCTTCCAAGGTGACGTTGCACATCGTTAAGAGGAAACTGAAGTGTCTTTCTGTTTAGTCTAATGACGCGGATTACCTTCACATCTTTTTCTTTAAACAACGGAATTTTTTTTAACCCACACTTTTTTTTTTTACTGTAGCACACATGCCTTTACTATGTATCTCATAGTAAATGTATGCGTGGTAAAGGTTATTTGTTGTAACCACGCATGCATTGTAATGCATGTGTGGTTATGGGTATGCGTGGAAATTGCCAGGTTGTAGTGGCCGTTTCCTGCCTCTGGCATCCTCGATAGTTGACAGAAGTTTAATGTGTTCTTGTTTCAGGTACAAGTTTTTAAAATTAACTTTCTAGAAACATTGCTTTGGACACAAATTCAGGATAGCGGGTCACCAAAAACACTGTTTCAGGCCTCACCTTTTTCTTATGCAGGGGCAGCAAAATGCTCCCAGAAGGTGTTGAGTATTCTTTAAACAATGACGATGACGTATGTCACAATGGCGCAGTGTAGCACCTGTTTGAGGAGTACCTAAGGTCCTGACACTATGCTGCTTGGCGAATCAAATGTATGTATGATAATGTTCAAATTGACCTCTGATCCTAAAATATAAATGTTCACTAAATGTGGTACCAACCAGATATATAAAATCATAAAGTGTCCTATATTAGTTGCCTAATGTTTTCTGAGTATCTAGCCTAGAAAGGTACCCCTTTGCTTTATTTTCAAAAGGTATACCTGTATTGTGTTTCTGCATACTCTTATGCTGAATGTTTAGCTGTATATTATATTTTAAATGTTGCAATTTTAATGTAAATCATAAAAATTATTATAGTCACACTTACTCTGGTGAGGTAAAATAAAAAGTACTGTGTGGAAGGTCTATCAAAGGACGAAGGGAAAGAGTACAAAAAGTGAAGCTGAATGTTTCACAATGGGCCAACAACGCAGGACCGGGCTTGAACACAGGGTAGACAGAAGAAGGAAGAAGAATTTCGGTGTTAAGAGATCCCTTTTTTGCAGACATTCAAAGTTTGATGAGTAAAGGTTTTGTGAAAAAGAAAAATTATTTGAAGAGGTACGTTTCAGAAGCAATGTGTTTTTCAGAGATACATTAAAGAACATCATGTATGTCATATTTGCTAATTACTTGGCCCAATGTAATATATTTCTGCAATGTTCATATTAAAAAGGGTAATTACTACTTAAACTAGTTTCATTGTTAATAAGGAGTAAATTGTGGAAAGAAAATACGACCATAAAGCATGTTGCCAGGAAGGTTAACCAATTTAACGTTCCTATAGAAAATAAGTTTACATTTTCTATACTCTAAATTTCCTATAAAAATAGGCTTACATTTCCTAAGCTATAGAGAGATATGGCATTTTTTAAGGAAAACAAGTTCTCGAAGAAATCACATTTAGGCAGGAAAATCCAAAGGGATAAGTATCATGTTTTGAAAATCGATTGACATACAAACTGCTGATGTAAGGACAAATAAAGAGGTTTAGAATTGGAACAGTAGGGGCGTGGCTTGACCGCCAAAGCAACATGGCGGACCCGATGTGATCTCCGCTCTGGCGCAGGACTCCGTTGCACTATTCAAGCCTCATTTGACCGCTGTTTCCAAAACAGGTGGCGGTCGCGAAGGTGAAGGTGCGGTGAGTCTTTGTGTGAGTTTTGGAGTGCTTCTTTTCAATTGTGGAAGTATAGGAAAACAAGGGTACCCCAATAAGCAAACCTGGCATTGTAATATGTTTACAAAAACAGTGGTTCAGGGTTGGCCTTACTAGGTCCGGAGTTACTGCCCTGACGGGGCGGTGTACAATCAATTTAGAATGAGCATTTAAACATGGAGGGAGCGAGGGTGTAGGGAGACATGTAGGATATATTTAGAGATGATAACTTTCAGGGTCTCACAATATTATCAGGTGCTCACATAAGTGACAGGGTGTGTATTTGTGAAAAAGTTAATGTGCTCTAAAAAACATAACATCACAGGTACAACAGAAAAAGGAAATCCGTCTAAATATGTACAGGGAAAAGGGGGTTCCTGCTGCTAGGGGTTGTCAACGACGTTTCGATCTTTTAATTAGTTAAGATCATCTTCAGGACAAGGGGGTGAGCAATCTGAAACTGAATTATAGTAAGTATAATTACAATTTGCCACAACAGTTATGTCAATATGTGCTCCCAAGGGATTGCAATGTTCCAAACCGAGTATTGCAATTTATTTTGAACACCCAGTGTTTAAGACTAGGCACTGATGTGAAAGATTAAAGTTTGATAAGCAACACTTACTTCGACTGTGGGTCTTTGGGAAAAGGAAAGAGTCAGGATGCCCTTATGTTAATTACAGTTGTGTCTAATGAGCATAAGTCGGTTAAGGCCTCTTACTGGTAGGGAGAGCGACAGGCATCTTGGATCTACGGGTGGTCGTCAGGTGGTTTTGCGATTAATGTGCGCGAGTACAATCCTTGTGTTGGGATGCCGCGGTTGGTAAAAGCGTAATTGTAATAAACCACAAATGGGGTATTGGATTTGTCTTAGGGAATATAGTAGTCTTACAATGTGAACGAGACTTGATTGTGCGAGCTAGCAGGATCTGTATGGCTGGTGAAGTCTCTGGCGCCGTTCCTTGGGTCGAGAAAACACAATTAGCGTGATGCGGGACTGAGCTTGTGGTGGGGTAGTAGTGGGTCAGTGAGCGTTTCTACTTACTCAGAGAGCTGAGACGTGACTAGAATGGGCCTATGCTAGCCCTGTCTTATTATCTGGACATCAGCGCTGGGTGGGGGTAGAAAGAATTTGTTAGATATAGAAAAGCCATGGAGACAAGGCTGCAAATTAGCTGACCCGGGAGGGAAATCAGCTAAAAATATGGGAAGTCTCTCAGGTACTGCACATTATTACTAATAAAGAGAAAAAAAACTTTGATCATATCATAACGTAATTGGCATTCGTGGTCGGAACATTATGCAGTCTCCTCAAGGTCACAATTCTCACAACCGGCCAGAAAGCCGGGAACTATTTGGTGAAGCGGGAAAATAAAGCTTGGTACATGACCTAAACAAGGATTGAAGTAAGACAATTATTAGCGGTGAAAATAACCAGATGGTACAGGGATCGCGCATTCTACTTACTGATTTCTATGGTAACTGCTGATTCCGAAATCTGTAATGAGGGATATCTCTATTAGATATACTGTAAAAATGGTCATATCATTTAGAAGGGGGAGGAACCATAGCACTTGGTGACTTACTAATTCGGGGGGGTCCAGAGCAGATTAGTGGCTTCCCGTCTGGCGTGCTGTCTTCACTTTGCTGTTGCCGTAATAGGAAGGGCGGCTTAAGTGTGGAAACCACTAATAGGACAGCACGTAGTGTTGCAGAATTGGGCATGCGCAGATTGCTTCAACCATGTCTGGTTGCTTGCAGGGTCGCACTGGTAGATGCAAGGGACCTGTGGTTAGAATTGTGTGCACTAAGTATGGAAGTGTGTGCGTCCAGGCAGCTAATTCTAATGTGATGGGGCGGTATTGTCCTCAAAAGTTAGTATGGGGAGAGGTAAATCAAGTTTCTGTAATTAGTGGAAGAAACGCATATGTGGTCAAAGGACGAGGTTACTAAGGACATCTTGGCAACTCAGCAGCATACTTGAGGAGCTAGAGGGGGTCTCTAAAGGAGAAGCTAAGTCAAGGGGGTGCAGGAGCATAAGACGCTTGCGGCACAGTGACATATACATATTGAAACGGCACAGTGACATATAAAGGTAGAGATCAACATTGAAGGGTACCAGCGGCCTGAGTTGGGCCACAGCAGGCACTACTGGGGAAAAGGGGGCGCAATGATAAAGTGCTCAAGTTATACACTCGAATTCCATTCATCAAAAGAGTTCAGGCCATTCTCAATAGTTTTACAGTTGAATATCCATTTGCACTCCGAGCGGTTAAGATTGGTTTGATGATTTCCTCCTTTGGTGTTGGGTTGGGGGTTGTCTATCACCTGCCAGGTGAAGTAATTTTCGGAATGTCCTAATGCCAGAAAATGTTCCACAAGTGGCGCTGTGAGGACTTTGCAGCGGATCCTGCTTTTATGTTGCGAGATTCTGGCCTTGACTTGTTGTGTTGTTTGTCCAATGTAGCGTAGGTTGCATGGGCATACACTGCAGTAAATCATGTTTTTGGAGCTGCAATTTGTAAAAGCTTTCAAAACATGCTAACAGTTATCATATTCAAAGACTTTTGTGTTTGTTGTGGACTCGCATGCCATGCAGTGGTTACATTTGCAGTGTCCAACTAACGGTGGAAGATTGAAATATGACTGGATGGAGTTGTCTTTTCTATTGGGTGTTCATGCCCTTACTAGATGGTCTTTTATGTTGTGACCACGTTTAAATGAGAAAAGGGGAACTCCTGTGTTGAACTCTAGGGGATCTAGGACAGACCAATGTTTTTTTACTAACTTAGTCAGTTTATTGCTTACTGTGCTGTATGTAGTGACACATTTCATACGGGAAAAAGGTTTTTTCTCACGTGTTTGTAGCAAATATTCGCGGTGAGAGTACCAGGCTCTTTCCATGGCGCGTTTGACAAGTCTTCTGGGGTAGCCTCTAGCTGTCAGTTTTTTGCGCAGTACCTCTACTTTCTGAAAAAATCTTCTTTGAATTTGAAGTTGCGCCTAATCCTAGGGAATTGTCCATAGGGTAGGCCATCCCTGAATGCCCTAGGGTGTGTGCTGTGATATTCTAGTAGGGTGTTTCTCTCAGTTGGCTTTCTAAAGAGGGTAGTGTACAGCTCGCCCGAGATCATTAGGACATCTTCAATGTACCTACGCCATACACATATTTTACAACGGTATGGGTTTGATGTGTTCAGAATGATATTGGATTCCATGTCATCTACAAAAAAAATTGGGGGCAAAAATCGCCTTTGCAGTCTGTAGTGGTGTCTTCAAAAAGGAAGTATCTCTTTACAAGAAATTTCCGATGCTTTCAAATCCCTGAAAAAATCTAAATCTCCAGCTCCTGATGGCTTTTCAGTTGAATTATTCTTAACCTTTTTCTCAATTTGTGCCTCTAAATTATTTGAACGTTTTAATTCATTCCTAACCATCTCTCAAGCCTGTAGTTCGTTTTTAGAGGCCCTTATTATTGTTATCCCGAAACCTGACAAAGATTCCTCTTTTTGCAAAAAATGTTTGCCCCATATCTCTATTCAATTATGATTGTAAAATGTTTGCAAAGATTTTGGCATCACGTTTGGAGAAAATTATTCCTTTCCTTATTAACCCAGACCGAGCTGGTTTTGTCAAGGGACGATTGGCTTCTGATAATGCCAGAATATTTTCCAATGTCCCAACCCTTGGAGGAAAATATCCCCTCCCCTTGCTGCTCTCTCTTTAGATGCTGAAAAAGCTTTTGATCGAATAAATTGGGAATTCATGATACATGCTTTACCATGGTCTGGTTTTGGCCCAAAGTGTATTACATATGTCAAATTAGTATATACTGCTCCAAAAGCATGTGTTTTTATTAACGGTTTCTTCTCCCCATATTTCTGTCTGCAAAGAGGTACACGACAGGGGTGCCCCCTCTCCCCATTATTTTTTTTATGTTTTAAACCCTTCCTCGAAAGTATTAGAAACAACCCCCTTATTACTGGCTTTAAATTGAAATGTCATCAAATTAAACTTTCTGCATATGCAGACGATATCCTTAACTATATGTCAGATCCTATCTCTTCACTACCACCCTTTTTACAGGAAATGTCATTATTCTCTAAAGTCTCAGGTCATAAACTACATTTCTCCAAGACTGAGATTTTACATCTCAATTCATTATCTTATCAGCATATGTTTGATTTAACCAGTTTTACATGGTGCCTCCAAAAATCTAATATTTAGGAACATGGTTCTCATCTAACATTCATGAAACATTAGCCCACAATTTTACTGCCCTAAAAGTTAAAATTACTAATCTATTGTCTTCTTGGTCCCCATTATTTTAATCTTGGAGGGGCAGACTTGATACGAATAAAATGATGATTGTACCTCAGATACTATTCATACTTTCAAAGTTACAATTCAAAATCCCTAATTATTATTTAATACAGATTAATTCTATATGTAATAAATTTCTATGGAATAATAAGCATGCATGTATTGCCTTTTCTAAGTTGATTCATCCTAAAACTGAAGGTGGTGTTCTATTTCCTGATTTTAGATTGTATCATAAAGCTTTATTAATTCGTCAATTTTATGCTATGTCTGAAGATTATCAAGATTTACCTAGGCCTTCTTGTGTTACTGTTGAATGTTCAATTTTGAAATACTCGCAACACCTTTTACATACTCTTTTCTTTAAGGAATTTGACAAATATCAATCTTTCCTAGCCTCTTCAATTTGGTTTAATAAATATATTACATTTTGTCACAAATGATTCTACTACAAACACTGTAGAGTAAAGGGCCTCTCTCATGTTAATCAACTGATCGTTAACAGTTCGATTCTGACCTTTCATCAATTGCAAGAGAAATGTAATCTTCCTGACTCATGTATTCAACAATACAACATTTTAGCTCCAGCCCTCCAGTCCTGTTTACAAAAATCCACATCCAACCCAGTACCAGTTTCATTCACACCTGATTCACCCCTATACCAAGTCTCCACTGACACTGTTCCAAGTGCTTCCTTTATATATAAAAATCTATCTATAACTACTTCCACACAGAACAAATATATTATTGAGTTAGAATGGGAACCATATTTATCCTTAACACTGTCTATTCCTCACTGGGACAAAGTGTGACAAAAACCTTTTAAGACATTCAAGGCTGCCAATATCACATAGTCCCTCTATTTTATTTTTAATAGAGTCATTATTACTCCCTCGCTCCTTCATAAATTGAATCAATCCATTTAATCATCCTGTTGGTCATATTCTACTACTGAAGGATCTTTGATACATTTATTTTCCTACTGTCCTAAAGTTCTTGCTTTTTGGAGAGCTGTTTGGTCAAAATGTCTTTCAATTTTTTCATATGACGTTCAATTCAACACCCATAATATTTTTGTAGGTAGTTTGTCACCTAATTTTGACCACATAGTCTCCAAATCTATTTTATTTGATTTGTTAATTGCTGTTGCTTTTAAGGTAATACTAATTTGTTGGAAAGACAATTCTAAAGTATCCTTTTTACTATGGTGTAATTTAATATGTGATGAACACAGAATTGCCTCGGTATCCTCCTCATCTATCCATTTAAAGATTAAATCTGATCTGTTATGGATGCCATTCACGACATATCTGTCTTCAAGCTCACCTTTCTCATAATCCTCTCTTATTTTTAGTTACTTGTTTCGCTTTTCCTCTCTTTTCTTTATTCCCTTTTCTGTACTGTTTCTTTCTCTTTGATAATCCTCCCCCTCTTACCTCTTTTCTTTTTATAATAAATATAACTAATATATTATACTCTCACCTATTTATATAAGGACACAGCTTTTGACTACAAAGTTCAGTTTTATAATTGTTCTGTTTTCTCTAGTAGCAATTTTAGGAGTATTAATATATATTTATGCAATCTTTTAATTCCATATACTTCATCTGATTTTGTATAGATTGTATTATTTTACAATTTGTGTTACATTTTTATTCATCTGATCACAATATTATATTTGTATTTATGTGTTCTTTCTCTTAAATAAAAACTATTTAACAAAAAAAACAATTGGAACAGTAGGCATTTGCCACCTCTACTCTATAAAGGCATACCTTGAAGCAATAGGTAGAAATGGACTACTTCTCTGGGGATGTGTCGAGGGGCTTATGCCATATTACCACTGCAGTGGAAGCCATACAGGCAGTGCAAATAGCAAGTTGGGTGGGTGCACAGCATCGTGGTAGTGAGGAGTTATCCATCATCAGCAGCATCTCTTCCACAGATGCATGTGTGCAGAAATGCAGCAGCAGCCACACCCCTGCACCTCAACATGGTGGCACATCTAAAACAGGATGAAGTCACCAAAAACGTTGTGGAGCACCAATTAGGGAGTGCCTATATTTGTTGGTTTATTTGATGTCGGTGCTGTAACCGACTTGCATCAAAACTTCATGTTGTATACATTTATGACAATAACAGAATGTTTTAAATTGTTGTGAAACATTTGACATTAAAGGCATATTTACTTTGAGAAATCAATCAAGTGTGGTACCATTGTTTTACATTTTGTAGAATTAAATGTGACTTATCTTGAGAAGTAATGTGTGGTAATATGGCCCCCCCTGCACCTTCTCCCCTCCACTGCTCTGCTCTCCACTGTTGGCTGCTGAACAGGTGGACCAGGATCTTCATCCTCTGAATCAGATTGAGACACATCAATGTGTAGGCTTCTCCTGCAGGCAACATTGTGTAGAATGACACATGTTGCTAGAATCTTGAAGCAATTTCTGATACATTTGTACGGTACTTCAACTCTTATGTAGGCAAGGAAAACATGATTTAAGTAGGCCAAATGTCTACTCTATCACAGTCCTGGTGCAACAATGTGCAGTGTCTCATCATCTTTCATTTTGGGTGGAGGAAGAAAGGTAGGATGATAGAATCCAGGGATGTAGAGCATGCATACTATCACCTGAAAACACACACATTAGTGAGAGACAACATACATTTCTGAGGATTGGGCAATAACATACCAGGATTTACATTTACTTTCTGTATCTAATAGGTATTCATCATCAAACTCCCTTTTTGCAACCTTCTGTGTATTCTGCTGTGCCGAAGCATGAAGGAGTCATGGGTGCTCCCTGAATATTGTGAAACAATATCAGTTGTTATATGGTGGGCATTGCAAACCACTTCAGTATTAAGGGAATTAGTATTCGTCAGGTTCCTAAAAAGGTATTCAAGTTGGGATGGAGGACATAAGGGCACATGCGTCCCATCTAAACACCCTAGGACCTGGCGAAGTCTGGCACTCATCTAAAATTGCAATTTGGTACTTTGGATTTCCCAATCATTCCTGGGCAGGTATTTGTGGCAGTGGATGTAGAGAAGCACAGCATCTAGGAATGACCAGAAGAAACACGAAAGTTAAATTTGTGATACCCCTCCTGCAACAGTTACCACATCCTGATGACTGCCAGTGGCTAATAGGTATAACAAGAAAAACACCTGAGCATGAGTGGGGATGGAATTGCTGTGCTGAGTACTGCTTACTAGTGGAGTATTTAAAAGGGCTATTATCTCCAAAATTGCATTGCTTCTTAGCCTGTGTTTGTCACATATTTCTTTCTCTTTTTTGGACAAAAATAGTGAGCTTGACTCTGAAAATCCTCTCTTGTCTCTGCCTCCTCCTCTGCTGAGCAGCCAGTATGATCATCCTTCTTCCTATCACGAAAAAGGGCAGCCATTGTGGAAATCGCTGAAGCATTCTGGGCCTACTTTTATAGTTTGCACCCAGTTACCACCTGCCTTGAATTGGTGGTAAATTGCATGCGCAAACGGGTCCTTTAGCGATTAGTCACCAGCTGTGACTGCCCATGAATTCCAGGTTGCGATTCGCTGTTAGGGATTTCTAAATTGCAACTTGCGATGTCAAAAAAATACCTAGACAGAAATCGGTTGCATCACTATTTTTCATGTGCCAATGGCTTCCGTACATTCAGAAGGGCCTTTTTTTAATTTGCAAACCACTTTGTGACTGAGGGCCATATGTATCAAGTTCATTTTTAGTCACAAGTATTGTGAATCGCAAAAAACAGCGTTTGCGATGAAAAATTCGCTATTCCCAATGTATGAAGCACAATCGCATCGCAAAATGAGAATTCGCTAAAATAGCGATTCCTTACGTTGCGAGACCTTGAATTCTGCGATTTCCCGAGCGATTCCTTATTTTGCGATTACCTCAGTTTGCGAAATTCGCAAATGGGGTAATCGCAAAACAAGGAATCGCTATGGAATGTATGAAGAATTCACAATTAGCGATTACACGAAATTCGCATTTTAAAGAATCACAAATAACACCAAGTAGGAGCAGGTGGTACCCAGCTGCAAACTATATAAGGAGTCCCACAATGCAACAGAGTTTTTTCCACAATGGCTGGGCTTTACGTGATAGCCAGGAGGCTGCAACTCAGAGCTGCTGCAACGAGGAGAAGACGCCAGCAGAGGATATTCCGTGCGCGCACTACCATCTTCCAGCGCACTGAGGAGGACATCCATACACACTACAGTCTGGATGAAGAGTGAATCCTTGATTTAATTGATGAACTCAAACCCTTCCTTGAACATCCCACACGCAGGACACACTCCATCCCCATCCCCACCCACATCCAGGTCCTGTGCTCACTCCACCTCCTGGCATCTGGTAGTTTCCAGGGGGTGATTGCCTCTGTAGGAGGGGTGTCACAGAGTGCACTTTCATGTTTTTTCCAGGCGTTCCTTGATGCTGTGGTACAGAGGCTGCATCACCACTTTAACTTCCCAAGCACCCCACAGGCACTAGACCAGACCAAACATGACTTCTATCAAATAGCCCAATTTCCCCACGTCATCTGATGCATAGATGGGACACACGTTGCAAATGTCCCCCCCTATCAGAATGAGTACGTGTTAAGGAATCGCAAATCCTATCATTCCCTGAACATACAGGTGGTGTGTGATGCCAAACACATCCTCACAGACATTATTGCCAAATACCCTGGCAGCACGCGCAACTCTTTCGTCTTCCGCCACAGTGGGATACACCGTAGACTCACAAGTGGGGAGTTTGGCGAGGGCTATCCACTAGGTAAATGCATTTGAACAGAGGCCACACTTGTTAAGGATAGCATGTGCAGGACAGTGTTTAACCATATTCCTCCCACCCCACAGGTGACAGTGTGTATGCGGTCCGTGACTTCATACTGACGCCCTACCTGAATCTAGCCAATGCAGCGGAGCGGCGGTACAACAGCGCCCACATAACAAGAAGAGGCACCATTAAGAGGACATTTGGGATGCTCAAGAGCAGATTCAGATGCCTACACAAGAGTGGAGGGGCACTACAATACAGCCCACAGACCTGTTGCAAGATAGTCGTAGCACGTGCCATGCTGCATAACATCGCCACCAGGAAAGGCACACCGGTGGAGGTCAGTGAATTTGACTCATTAGATGTGGAGGGGCCAGCTCCAGGACGCATGCCAGCCTGTGTAGTTGGTGCAGCTGCTGGGCGCCAGAGGCGAGATGAGATCACATGCAACTATTTCTAGGTAAGAGAAAATGACACAATGCTAGATATCATTTGTCAGACTGTGTTTTTTATTCCTTAACATCAGGATTATTAACGTCACACAGGCTGAGTGACACACAAGTTCCTGCACAGTGCAAGTCTCCCATCAGAGGCAAGTGTCCATGTGCAGTGGGTAGCTGCACCCATCCTGTGGTCCCATGTACATCTCCTCACAAGCGGCGCTGTCGGGAGGAAGCCCCTGTTTGGGGATGCACAGTGCCCCCCTCACTTGGGCCACTAGGCCTACTGTTATGGCCACTACTGTGCCTATCCATGGTGGGTGGGGGGATGACGCTGCTTCTTCCTGATAGGTGTCCTCATCAGTGGGAGTCAGGACTCCTGGCCCAGTAGTGCGGACTGCCTGCAGCTCATCCACAGCCCTAGTAATTTGGAGCAGGGTCCTTGCCACGTCCTGGCTGTTGTGCGGCACCTCGCGCTGCATGCAGATGCTGTGCCCAGATAAAACATTGGTGGCAGAGGACATGCAGTTAAACGCCCGTGTGTACAAGTCCAGGAGCTGCATCTCCCTGCGCCTAGCTGCACGGTCGGCCCTGAGTTCGGCACAGAGTGCCTCCATGGCACCTGTCATGCCCCTGAAGCCTGCCCTGACTTCCCTGTTGGAGTGACTTTATATTTTTTTGCTTGCAGGCGCTGTACCTGCAACATGTGCAGCTCCAGTCCGCAAAACACAGACCCATCCCCTGGATCTGCAGCACTGTTGGAAGCATGGGACCTGTGCCTGGTTGGGACTACTGGTATTGTATCTGCACGTGGGTGGTTCTGGCTGTGTGGTATCAGTTTTGCCATCGCCATCAGTGTCCTGGCCCTGATCCTCCAAAGGGAAAAGTGGTAGCACAACATTCCTCCTGCGACGCTTGGGGGGGGTTCACTGGGCTAGCCTCGTCCTCAGTTTCATCCTCCTGCGCCGCCGCTGGTCTGGTAGGGGAATTGCCCTGTCTCCTACTGCCTGTTCCCTGTGTTGCAGTAGATGCTGTGGACGTAAAAGCACACATTTATTTTCTGTTCTGACTTGCACTTGACAATTATTAAATATCACTTGTTGGGATTACATGTATCTTGTTTTTTCCTTTCCTGATGTGCACATGCATTTGGGGATTGGCTGGGTGTAAATGCACCACTGTAATGTGCATGTGACTACATCTCCCATAATGCATTGCAGTGTGTGCTTGTGTACCTACACTGTACTTCTAGTTTTGTCCTGCCCAATGGTTACTGCTGGGTGTGTGGGGGTAGTTTGGGAGGAGTCAGGGGTGTGATGGCCTGCCTCTTACCTTGTCCCAGTCCTGGGGGTTCGGAGCTGTCCAGGTCGGCCACGCCCATGACACTTTCAGGAAGTAGGGTTCCCTCCCCCAGTTCCTCCAAAGGTGTTGAGTCAGTGTCAGCGGAGGTCCCTCCACCAGTCTTCCTGGCTTGCTCCAACCTGGCAGCCACCTTCTCCTTGGAGCGCTGGCGCATGTCGTACCAGCGCTTCCTTAAGTCTTCCACACTCATGTGTGTTACCCAAACAGCATTCACCTTTAGTTGGATGTCTGCCCATATGCGCCTCTTTCATGTCTCAGGCACCCGGAGTGATTTTTTACCAAAAAGCAGCTCATGACTTGTGACCATTTCTTGAATGAGCACTTTTAGCTCAGCTTCTGAAAATGTTTGCTTCCTCTTCCTCTGGTTGTCACCCTGCTGCTGCTGGGGGGTGTCCTGGCTGGGCTTGTCTCCTGTGACCTGCATTCTTTCCTCCACTGCAGAGTTCCCTCTCCACCACTCCTTCTCTCTGTCTGTGCTTCAGAAACTCAGGTGCAGCATGGGTAGTCACACTTCCTGGTTGTGATGTCATCAAGCTGCACCTGAGTTTCCGATTCTCAGATTTGCGAAATTTGCTAATTTGCGTTTTTTCCGTTAAGGAATCGCTATTTCAGATATCGCAATGAAAATAGCGATTTTTTGGGAATCGCTAAATTTTTGTGATTTATTACATGCATCCCGTTTTGCAATTCTGATTTTGCGATTCACAATGAATCACTAATTCAGAATCGCAAAACTGGAGTATGATACATATGGCCCTGAGTTGCAAGTTGCTATTCTTTCATTCATCTAGCCCAAAGTCATTTCCATAAAGGCAATTAGCACAGAAAAATGACAACATTGGGGGAAATGCTAAGTCCTAAATGTGTAGCAAAATCAGAAAGGAAATAAACAGTATTCTTAGTAGTGTAAGAAATACATCTTGGCTCACCTCCAAATTTGAGGATTTATATAGGAAATCTCTTACTAATATATTGAAAGAGTAAATTCATCATAGTGGGAAAAAAGAATACAATTCTGCTAATCAAATCACAGAAATATTGAGCGTCATACACTGTCACATAGCCTTACGACCTAAGCACTATCCCACTATTAAATAATAATTCAGCACCTTTCTGACTTGACTTTTCCACTTGCTTACTGCCCTGTTGCCTGTTGGTTTGTGTGGAACGCTTTGGTGCTGACAGCTGTGTCAGGAGGATTCCCTGGTGGGACGAGGGTCCCAGGGATACGTGATATTCACCCCAGAATCGCTGCCACCGCCTTGGGAGAGAACTGCAACCTCCAGGGTGCAACTTTGCAATCACAGCTGCCGCGACTGAGAGGGAGGCGTGGTCATCGCGCATAAAGCGCTGCCTCTCCCCTGCGGCGTGGGACCAAGGGTGGGCCGTTTGAGCCTGTCAGAGACAGTAAGAGGCTGGGCTGGGTCACACCTCTAAGTTTTTGTGCTTAAGGACCATATTTGTAGTCTTACATTTTGGGACCTGTCTGGTCGCGTTGGTCTTATATTAATATTTGTTTTGGGGCATTGTGAAAATGAGCAAGTGAAGATTAAATAAAGGCCAGGGGGTAGTAGGCACTTTAGACGCTTTTCAGCAAAGGGCCGAATCAGCGCTCATAAATAAAAATAAACTCACTGAGAGGATGTTGTCCCTGGAGCCTTTACCCGCACATAGTAGACTCTCTGTGACCCCTGTACTCGCTGAATCAAGTGTGGTGATCAACAATGAGGCATCTTCCTCCCGGTCTGATAGAACGCCACACGTCGCAGTAGACCAACCGGTGGATATTGCATCTACGTCATCTTCTGAGTTAGAGTTCAGTCCTGTCAGGGCCACAGTCACTACCAGAGGGCAAAAAGCCAAGTCTAGTATTGTTCATACTGCAGAAGCTCTAACAAAGAAAAGGATGCCTAGCAAACCTGGGCAGAGATTAAATGGATAGACAGCAAAAACACTTGCTAAAGCTAGAGATCTTGGTGAGGGCCAATCAAATGCTACTAACTCTACTGAGACAGACAGACCTGTTGATAGTATACAAGATGGGAACTTCTGGGCAGACTCAAAACTATGATGTCATCCCTGTTGGAACCCATCATGTTAAAAATAACCACTGTTGAAGCCAGGCTAGCTAGGATGGTGGAACTCTTCAGTAATAAACATCCAGTTGCCCCATCAGACAGCTCTAAGCCAAACCCCCATGCTTTAAACACCAGAGAGGCAGAAACGGGGGTTGGCAATTTATCTAGCTGTACCTCAAATGGACAAATACAAGCTGGAAGTATCATTAGTAATAAAGACCCAAGTGCAGCCAATACATCAGCTTGCATTAGGTTGCCTCCCCCTAAAGAAGGAATCCCAGTGGTAACCCCTAAAAATTCCTCCAGCATAGAGCAAGGAGCATTGACCATCAGGATGCCTGACGGGAATAAGAAGAAAGAGAAAGGTCCATATTCTGGTGACCAATTAGAAATCTCCCAGAGCCCACCGTGTAATCTGAATCTGCCCCCAGAAGCCACTCCATACACAGTAGTCCTGGTAAACGTCCCCCTTTTATCTCATAATGCTTTTGAACACTGGGTGGCTTTAAGGAATAAGTCACTTCATTTTTTGAGTGTAAGGACTGGTCTAGATAACTCTCTATTTTCCGAATTTGAAGAATAGTTTGGGTTGGCCCTTCAGTTAAGTAATTTCGAGGTGATTGTGTTGTGTTAACCTTTAGCTCGCCCCTCTTGGTGCATACTATCTTAGAGAGGGTCAACAATAGGCCTTACAATTCCAACGATAAATACATCTTACCACTGGGCTACTTTTATAAACCACCAAACCTCCACAGCCCGAGGTCACATGTATGGGGGAGGCAATTTTAGGGGACCCCAGGAGCTTAGATTCTTGGTTCCAGTGAACAACTGCTCTGATGCCTTGAATTCGCTGGAGGATATTGACTGACTGGATACAGGGAATTCTCTGCTCCTTAATCCTGTAGTGACTGGTTTCCGGTGGGGAAAGTTAACTTCTCCTCCATTCTCACTAGGAGATGTGATAGCAATGAGGTCCAAAGATCGTCAGACATAGAAGTAAAAAACTTGGCTGAACCCTTGGATACCTTAAATGTTTCTTTTCCTTCCTGTAATATAATTGATAACCCAATTGGGGCAGTTACAGCTAATCGTCCTGTGAGTGGTAAATCCACCATATGCAATGTTCTTTCTTGGAACATTGCTGGTATCTCTTCAAAGATAAATAACCATCACTGGGGAGAATTTATTAACCATTTTGAGATTCTGTGTTTTCAGGAAACTTGGACAAAGGAGGCGGTCCATCTGAATGGATATGGTACATACCATACTGCAACAGTTGACAGCTTGAGTAGCAGGGCTAGGGTGGCCTTTGCACATATATATCAACTAATATAAATACCAAAAACATAACAATGCTTGCTAATAATACAACTAGTTAAATTGGTTATTGATTTGACGCGCTCCATAGTTGTCACTAATTTTTATAATAATATCCCCCCTGATAAAGTGAGAGTTGTTATTCCAAATCTGCTGAAATTGTTGAAAAATGTTGGTATCAGGAAGGTGGAAGACATAATGATTATACTTGTCTTAGATTTTAACTGTACATTATGTGCGAATGCCAGGGATAAATCATGTGAAGCTTTAAACGACGATGGGGCAAGTCAGTCCCATTTCCGGCATTCAGCGTTGGGGGAACATTATTTTTCTGATCTGGGCTATGCAAATGAAATGTGCACTGTTCCTGTTCCCATGCCCTGGACATTAAACAGCAGGGGTCTTTGCTCCATATCGACTATGTTTTAGTATCTAATAGCCACGAACATAGCATTCATTCTTTTTATGTTTCCGATAATTCCCTTAGCGATCACTTCCCTCTTTGCTTTGCGATCCTACCACCGTCCAATACAGCTTTAAGATCTGAAAAGAATAATTAACTGCTAGAAAACATAGCTATAGGGAGTACCAATAGGTATTTCCTTCATTGGACCATGGTGGATCAAGCAATACTGGTTTAAACAGTGGTGGGTAAAAGTAATTCAGCTATCAAGACATGTCTGAGCGAAACAGCCACCTCAGAAAACAATTTAGCTTAATTCCAGGTAATATCTAACATTGTTAGAGAGTTTCTTATCAGACGCAAAAGCAGCAAGGGGCACCAGAATGTTTGGTTCGACTCCAGGTGTACCAGGCTTATTCCCACTTAAAAAAGGAGTTACACTAAATTCTGAAAAACAAATGTAGTATAAGGCTGGCCAGAGATGCATATAAATAAGCAAGTAGGGATAGAAAAGCAACACTAAAGAAAGAGACGTGGGATGCATTACACTCAGACTCAATAGTCAATGATAGCGTGGCTTTTTGGAAAGCTATTAGGGCTCCTTTTTTGTCTAGAGAGGTGGTCCATCACTTGAAATAACGATAGCTGAGGAGCAATGGATTAAGCATTTTATAAAAGTGTACCATGGTGAGGGAAATTTAGACGTGATGGATAGCAGAGCACAGGGCCATTGCAACTTGAAGTTTCCCTCCCAACATAACACATTATTGTTGACTCTGGATGAGGTGGAGTGGGCCCTTTCTGTTAGCAAGGGTGGTAAGGCTCTCGGACCAGATAGGGTCCCAGTAGATTTGTTTGTGGGCCCCTCTTTTAACACAAGTGCTAAATGCTAGTTGTAGTGCAGTCTTTCCACCCACTTGGGTGGAATCAACCATTGTGCCCATTTTTAACAAGCATTTGCAATGCAATAGGTCTCGCAGCATTAAAGTTTGAGTTATTGGCATTGTGTATGACAATGCCAATAGCTATAACATTTGCAAATGTGACACCTATAGCATTTGTTATGCAATATGAGTTGTATTTACATGACTTACATGTATTGATATTACAAATAACAATGGTTTTTCATTTTTTTAATACTTAAATAAAAGTTATTGTAATTGAGTTGGTGGAAGGGTGAAGTGGGTCGTGTCCCCGAGTGATGTGGTGGTGTCCCGAGTGATGTGGTGGTGTCCCCGAGTGATGCCCCCGAGTGATGTGGTGGTGTCCCCGAGTGACGAGTGGTGCCCCTGAGTGATGTGGTGGTGACCCAGAGTGGTGTGGTGGTGTCCCCGAGTGAAGTGGTGGTGCCCCCGAGTGAAGTGGTGGTGTGTCCGAGTGATGTGGTGGTGTCCCAGAGTGATGTGGTGGTGTCCCCGAGTGATGTGGTGGTGTCCAAGAGTGAAGTGCTGGTGTCCAAGAGTGAAGTGGTGGTGTCCCCAAGTGATGTGGTGGTGTCCCCGAGTGATGTGGCGGTGTTCCCGAGTGATGTGGTGGTGTCCCCAGAGTGCAGCCCCAGCCCACCCTCTTTAACTTGGTTTTCTAGGCTAAAATGAACTTGTATGGCCACCCTGTAACCCCTACATAGTCTGAATCAATAGCAGTGTATAACAAAAAGTCTGATACAGAGAACATTTTGTTTAACCACAAAAACTAATTTATATAAATATCCATGCCCACATCAAATACGGATTTAATAAATGACTAGTTGGAATCATGCCTGAAATCACACTGTGCTTTAGACTAGACACACAAATATATATCGCATTTTTTCTAGGCTTTTGTAAATATATTGCTTTAGTGGTCATTATTGTAGAGGATTAAGAAGAATGGGTTTCAAGAGAAATTCCGAAAAGGTGTCCTAATTTACGCACAACTAACTAGTTATGCCTTTGACTTATACACATTAAAAATATGAGTTCATTCTTCGGGCTGATTCCATAAGGAAAAGATGTCAATGCAGTTTTTGTCAACTTTCTGCCCACGCAATTGTACATCTGCTACAAGTTTGCATGCTGAAATAGTTAGGCATTGTATACTCTTGTATTCTATGACATGCGTTGACATCTGGGCATACTCTTAAATTTTTTCTAAATTACATCGAGATTGGAAACGTACTCAAAATACAGGAGTAACCCAACAAAGTAAACTTCTGACTATTTTTTTTAAAGATTTACTTATAGGATTCATGCTCTAACCTTTGTAGGGGTAGCGCAGAAGGTACTGTGACTAGAGCTTGGGCCTCAGCCTATAGATGATATGGGTGCTTTGCCCTGGATCTGGTTCGTTTTGAAGTTTCAGACCTATAGGAAACATATAGAAATGGTAACAGCAGTTACAGAACACCCTTTCGGATGTTTTACTCCTCAGGAAATTCTCTCCTTACACCATGTTTAATCTTTTTTTCCTGCAGATACCGTGTTTTGCCAAGAAAGTAGTCACAATGGGGTCTTTAGAACCTCATAGCACGTGGCCTGTTATTTTAGGAGGTAATACCGCACCTTTTAAATGATAATACGTCCTTGTGCCGGGTATTACCTCTCCTTTCCAAGTTCCATATCTCGGAATGGGGAATAACTCAATAGTACCTCATTTTTTCCCTGCTCTATAAGACTCAGAATGTTGCAGGTTTAACACATGCAATTGTCTCCTGGTCTTACTTGTTGCAATATTTGTGCAGGAAGAAGTATGGTATTTTAGCACTCCTTGTAGTTATGAATTAGAAGCAAAGTCGTGTGCGCTCCCTCTTGAAGTGAGAGCTTAATATGCTTTCTATCACTGTTAGCCTTTTCAGGTTTACAGATGGCGCCTGTGGGATGTTTTGACTGTTCACAGTCCCTCACCCACTTACAGTGATTTACAGTGGAATCCCGCAGCGGCCGCCCCGGAAGTCAGGCACGGTCGCCTGTGACGGGGGCGGGGCCACGTCCAGACCGGAAGAGGAGGCAGGCGGAGTCAATGCGTCTCGCGGCCCGGGGCTCCTGTGAGCGGTGTAGAGCCCCGGGGCCGCGCCAGCAGGAGGTTGGGCGCCGCGTGCTGAGAGCAGAGTCCCTGACATTGGCCAGGTAAGTTTCAAAAGGCTGGGGGGGCTTGGTGCACTTGTGTGTGTGTGTGTGTATGCTCGTGTGTGTATGTATGTGTGCGACGGTGACGGCGGGGGAGGGGGGGGCCTCGGTGCACTTGTGTGTGTGTGCGCGCGTGTGTGTATGTGTGGGGGGGGCTCTGTATGTATGTATGTGCGTGCGTGCATGGGCGCTTGTGTGTGTGTCTGTGTGTATGCGCATGCGTGTGTGGTGCTTGAGCTTCCCAGGAGACAGCGCCTGGCCACAGCGCGCATTCCAGTTTCAACTCGCCTCCAAGGCGATGCGCGCGGCCGGCACTGTCTCCTGGGAAGCACAGTCGCCAACAATAGATCTCTAGCGAGACACAGCGCTGACGCGCTGTGTTTTCGCTACGAGACCTAAAAAGGGGACAGACAGGATCCGGCGTGCTATGGGCCAATTTCCTTATTGGACGCCATAACAAAAGTAGTGGGTAGAATTATTTTGGAATGCCCCCAGGTTTGGGCGGAGGAGAATTCTGTTCTGTCTGACGTGCAATGCAGCTTTCGAGCCGGTGTACGGACTGTGGAGCAGGGCCTGAATCTGTCTCTCCTGGTAGGTAAATACACTCGAGCTAAAAAGGGGAACCTATTTTTAGCATTTGTTGACCTTGCAGCCGCATTTGATTGTGTGTTTCATAACAAACTCGGGTCAATTCTAGAAGTAATGGGGGTTGATTTTTAGATTATTTATTTTCTTAAATGTTTTTATTGTAATGCCAAAGCATGAGTGCGCTGTGCTTTAAAGGGTGAACGTTCAGCTCCGTTTCTTATAAAAAGTGATGTTAGGCAAGTTTGTGTCTTGGCCCCGTTTCTTTTTAACTTGTGTATAAAAACGGATTAGGGGAGGCTCTTTGAAATGATAATCATGACTTCCCCCAAGTGGCGAGACAACCTATTCCAGCCCTCTTGTATGCAGACGATGCAGTGCTTATGTCCCGCACACAAGTAGGACTTCAGAGGGTGCAGGTCAGTTTCACCAACTTTATGAAAGATTTAGGGCTAAGAGTTGCTTCTTCAAAAACCTTTATAATGCGCTGCAGCAACGGTATTAAAAAATACAAAGATATGCTTGTGGCAGAAGATTGGGGTTACCAAGAAATTCCTGGGCATTCTTTTTGCACATAATGATACCTGGATGCAGGCAGTGGCTGTGAAAAAACTGGCATTACGTACCACATCTGCCCTCAGTTCCTTCACTAAAAAACTGAGTAAAAGATCACTTGAGGAGCTTATTAAGATCTAGAAAGCAAAATGTGTTTCCGTGGCAGTTTACGGGACTGGGGTTTGGGGGCCAGTTGATCTGCTCCCTATCCAAAGAATAGAAAACTCTTTTTTTAAATATATTTTATTCATCCTGAATGGTACCTCAGCATGTATATGTCACGCGGAGTTGGGCTATGGCACAGGCTCTGGACAAAAGAAGAGACAAAATTAAACAGAGACATCCTTTTGGATGTCTTGAAATTGAATCGGGCCCTGAGGATCCCATGGATAAGCTATGTCCGCAATTTCCTACTAGACCTTGGCCACTCAGAGTATTTTTACTAATCCTAGTATCATCGGGGAAATAACAAAGAAGGACTTAAAGAAGGTGGGCCTATCACTGCTGGACATTGTCAGATTGTCATCTGAGATAGCCAAACCCACTGTCCTACACTATCAAATGATTTTAATTACTTTTAATATTCAATCCTACCTTACTTGTGTGGCAGGAGCTTATGATAGGTTCCTATTAACTCGCTTTCGATTGGGGGACTGTAATAGATTAGTCACCTTTCCTAAAGTGAATGACTGATCTCATGACTTCCAGTTGTGCCCTTGTGATAACATTTTCAAACAAACTACGATACATGTCAATCTCTTTTGCAGATTTTATTCTCTTGCTAGGAGAATGTGTCTAGTCCCTGTGTTAAAATTGTTTGGGATTCGTCAATGTCGACCTGCTCTTTTGGCCTTACGACAACTAGATAATGTGCACACTGTTCACAGGATGGTAATTTTCCTGAAGATTGCTTATGTAACTGTTTTTTAACTTAAAGAGAGTTCTGTCAGTCTAATAATGTTTTATTCTTATGGAAATTTCATATGTTCTGAGTAAATGAACTTTTTATGAACTCGTTTTATGTATGAAATGTTGCTGTAATTATATTTTACTGTGCTTTTATGATTGTTTCCTCACATTCGAAAAAAGCTAATTTTGATTTGATTTGACCGTATGATATCTGGAGATGACAAATAAACTAATTACAAAAACAATAGTGAACTATTGTGTATGAATGCAATATGGTGTGCAAGCGGAAGGAACCTTGCAAAAGATACTGGGCCCTTGTTAGAGTCTTTCTTTGAGAACAGTCAATAGGGAATAAACAAATGTGACTCTGCTTGATTGTGCGCAGCAGGAATGATAATTAGTGAATGTGACATCTATTTTGAGCAAGATGGTGTTGAGTCCTAGTTGAGGTCTATTTAGCATAAGTCAAGAAAATGCCCTTTAGCATGTCCTATTACAATTGTTTCAAAGCATCACGTCAGTTTACACAGGTAAATTTGAGCGTAAGCCCATATTCTGCGCACTATTCATTATGCACAAAAATATAGAATGCACAAAAACTCCCTCGATATCAACTCTCACCTGATGCATGAGATCAAGTACCTTAAGATTAGAAGCATCTGCTTTGTTGATCAGGGTACCGTTCAAGTTGCCACACAGTATGGGGTCGATTAGGATCGCGGACGGACTTGCGTCCGTCCGCGACCCCAGAGCAGGAGGGAACCTCCGCATGGCATGTGGAGTTCCCTCCTGTGCAATTAGGATGTGAGCGCCACCCTGGCGGTCACATCCTCTATTTTTAACATTGCAGCGGGTGCAGCTTCAAGCTGCACCCGCGGCAATGTTAAAAATGCACGCATTGCATTTGCATGCAGAAAGAGGCAGGCACTGCGCGGTGCCTGCCGCTTTCAGCATGCAAATGCAGGGGGGTACCATAGGTACCCCCCATGTGCACCCCCCACCCCCCTTCACCTAGGGGGCCCGCAACGGCCCCCGCAGTGAAGATCCGTATGCTTTTCCACGGCGGAAAACCCGCCGCGGAAAGCACTTTTTAAAGCCCATCCTGATATGGCGGACGGTGTCTGAGAGACACCGTCACCATATCAGAGCTTTTCCGCCGCGGTTGTAAGCCGACCGCGGCGGAAAAGCTGCGGAAGGAAACCAGGACCCACCAGCCATCCTAATGTGACGGTGGGTCCTTGGTCAGTCCGCTGCGGTTTTTCCGCATCCTCTGGGCCGGCGGTGGCTTCCGCCGGCCCCGAGGATGCGGAAAAACCGCAATCATAATCGGCCCCTATGTTTGGGCCCTCCTAATTGGCAGTTCTAATGCCAGTGTTTCAAACATAGGTGGCTCATTCTTATTCAGACCCTGAGCATTTTGTAATTTTGCTTATTGCGATATTACTGTCAAATAAGTGAAGTTGTTTGATGCCTGCAATTTCTACTAAACTGCCTGCAGAAAACAGAAACATTGTATCAACTACCCACTCATTTTCTCACTTCTGTGTATTGAGAATATGATGCTTTGCTATTGTTATCATGACATGCATCTGAGTGTCACCATGAAAATCTTGGAGCAGGCCCAAGATTAGTTATATTTTCTTCATGTGATCTGCATACTAAACCATTGTAGGGCAATTCATTAGGCTGCTCATCTGTCTATGGAGTCAGAAGGCCAGTCCAGATGACAGTCACAGAGTAATCTCCTATAACATTAAACGTGGACTTGCTCGCTCCTCCGTTCTGACAGAAAAAGTGAGAGAGTGTAGACACTTGGCAAGTTTCTTTTCGTTCTCTCCTTTTTTGCTTCCCTCTATCTGCCCAACATATCGTGGTCACTCGCCGGGACTGCACTGATACAACAAAAACCCATTCTAAACATTGAATTCTCAAATCCTCTGACTAGCATTCACTGCCAATTCATTTTCAAAACACATAACTGTTATGCAGTGGTCAAAATGCACCAAAATGCCTTCTGTGACCTTCGACACATAGCTCGAGTGGGTGACGGTGACCCCAGTGGCTGAATAAGTGGGGGCAAAGATCAAAGACATAGTTACAAAAGCAAAAGCTCTTCCCACTTTCTTGGAAATACAAAAGCAAAAGCTCTTCCCACTCTCTTGGAAAGAAACTAAAATGGTCTTCTTCCTAAAGAAAAACAAAGACCCTCTCAATCGCATGTCTTAATGACCAATGTCACTCATCAATGCTGTATCAAACATCTATTCTAAAATGTTGGCCACTTGATGTATTCCTTGGATTAACAGCTAGGTCGACCCCTTAACGTATGGCTTTGTTCCTAGAAGAGTTTAATACAATAGAGCCACCCAATATTCCCACAGGGACTGGGTATTATCAATAACAATTAAACAGGTGTCCCTGAAGGAATTATTTAAATTCTATTCAGTAAATTCAAAATATTGCCACAAAAGTGGTCAGCAATTGAAACTAGAGCAAGGAAAAAAGAAAACAGATTTAAACTGTTTTTTATTACTCAAAATTATTTCTTTTTGGATTTTTTCTATTTCATACACAAATCTAAAATATGGCAACAAAAATACTACTATACAGGCAACAAAAATTCTCAGTAGTATCAGGCAACTTTTGCTATACACATGAAAAACTAAATATCATGTCGAAAACGGTATTTTACAAAAATACAATTATTTGATACTCAAAATAATGTGACGACAGTAAGCAAAATGTTGCCAGACACGCATACGACCACACCAGGTTCCCACTGATTTTATAGTTCAATGTGCGAAAATTGCTCTAAATGAGAATTATTTCATCTTTGACTCTGATTTCTATTGCCAAGTTAAGGGCGTGGCAATGGGCGCGATTTTCGCGCCTGACATAGCAAATCTCTACGTGGCAACCTTTGAGGAAAGGGTAGTATATAACAACAATCCCTATGCCAATAATCTACGCCATTATTTACGTTACATCGATGACGTCTGCCTAATCTGGAATGGCACAGAGACCACACTTAAAGAATTCCATCAATGGCTTAACAGACAAGACAGCAACTTGCAATTCACATTAGAGAGTTACAGCTCCACTATCAACTTTCTTGACCTATCCATTTACAATGATGACAATATCTTAGCTATGAGGCTGTATACAAAACCTACAGCGAGAAATACCCTCCTTAGATATGAGAGTCATCATCCGCGTAGCTTACGCGATAATCTGCCTTTTGGTCAGTTTTTGCGTCTTTGACGCAACTGTACCAAGAAGGCAGATTATTTTCGCGAGGCAAGAGTACTACAACTAAAATTGATAATGCGGTCTTATCCATGTAGACTAGTGAAACGGGCTATGAAGCGGGCCTGGTATTATGATCGAGAGGCCCTGCTGTCAAAAAAAGAGGAAAAGACTAGCCTATCTGAGATCAACACAAGGCCTTTGACCTGTGTTACTACGTTTGGTTCTGAATCCCATCAAATCAAAACCATTATAAAGAAGAATTGGCACCTTATCTGTAAGGTTGAACCTCAATTGGAGTTACCTCGTTTCGCCTTCAAAAGAGGAAGAAACTTGAGAGATTATCTGGTGAGGGCTTATAATGAACCCTCACCCAACACTATTCAGTCTCAATGGGGGTTGCCACCTGTGATCGGGCATTTCCCATGCGGCTCATGTGCAGCGTGTGGGACTACTAAAACACTAAAAAACTGTACTGTGAATGGCAAAAATATTACACTGTATCACCACTCAAATTGTAACACTAAGAACGTTATTTATTGCATACAATGCCCGTGCATGCTATCATACATCGGTAAAACCACACAGCAAGTAAAGAAACGAGTGTTACAGCATCAATCGAGAATAAGATGCAATGTCTTAACTGCCCCTCTAGTAGAACACTATCAGAAAAAATTGCATATGCCCCATGAAATGCAGTGGTTTGTAATTGATGTCATTAAATGCACCAAACGTTGCCAGAATGTTGATCGCTTACTCACTTTGAGGGAGAATAAGTGGATCTGGACCTGTGACACTGTGGACAGAGGTTTAAATTCCCTTATTGAATGGCATACTGTGGCCATGATGTGAGTCAACGAAGGCCTTTGTTGACCTCATTTTATGTTTTGTTTCCTTGAACCCTCTGATTGTGGTTGGTTTTCTGAAAGAGTTTGGGTATATATATTGCTACATTTAGTAGATGACCCTTGGAGAACGTCAATACTAAATAGTGCTCTTAAGTGGAGTATATTGAGTCCACTTCTCACTGCTTTTGTGTTTAGCTCTGTTATAATGGTAGGTAATTCAGCTTCGAGTTCCCATTCATAGAACTTTTATGGGACATTAACATAAGATGGTTCCTTTGTTGACACCTTAAGTGGAACGCTGGTATTTATTCACCCTCGATTTAGATATTTTTTACCTTCCACGTACTGATCCCCACATTAGAGCCATTATTCATGGCTACGGCGATTCGCGCAGTATTTGTTATGATCTTACATCTGCTTCATACTGCACCAATATGGTCCTCGGGACGCGTGACGTCCCTGCGCCTTAGACGCGGACATTGAAGCTTAACCCTGCCCTTTGCGTGTGACGTCATCACGCGCTACACGCATATACGCGGAAGTAGCCGCTTCTTCGGTTGAGATGCCGATACGAAGTTGTTGACGACGGCCTCCTCACCAACGCCATTAAGTAAGTTTACCAATAGCGATGGAGGGTAGATTTCTAAGCTAGCTTACCCTTCTGCTTACATTTATGTGACGTGGGTCGTAGTTTTGATGCTTATGGGTTTTCCATTGCAATTTGTAGGTGTTGCGAGTGACTCGGACTAATGTCGAAATCTCGCCCTTGGTCTACATTGATTTTCACATGAATCATTGGAGTTGGAATTTGAATTTTGAGAGATAACATCCACATTCTTGGGTAGGTGCAGTGTCATGTGGCGTTTGTTGATCTTTGAAAGTGAGATTAGCTTGTGATACTTATGGTGATTTCTTTGTTCAGACAGGAGGTTTATGCAGCGCATAACCTTTTAACCTTTTTGGCTTCCGGCTGGAGGTCCTGGGTAAGCCCCCCCGTTTTTTGTGTGTAATGTCTTCTAATTAGTTTGCTTTTGGGTGTTGGCACATGGGTTAATGGTTTTCTTTGGTGTTGGGTGTTATTTTATGTCTCACACCTCAAGCATGTGTCACAGGTTCAGTCACAATTTTTTTGGGACTGGGTGGATGATGCTCTTAGGGCAAGGTTTTGATACTACTATGTATATTTGGTTTTTAGATTAATATGTGCAGCGCTTGGTCCTGAAGATGGTCCTATGGATTATTTCAACCAATTAAGGACCGAAACGTCGACGCCTGGCAACGTTTTGCTTACTGTCGTCACATTATTTTGAGTATCAAATAATTGTATTTTTGTAAAATACCGTTTTCGACATGATATTTAGTTTTTCATGTGTATAGCAAAAGTTGCCTGATACTACTGAGAATTTTTGTTGCCTGTATAGTAGTATTTTTGTTGCCATATTTTAGATTTGTGTATGAAATAGAAAAAATCCAAAAAGAAATAATTTTGAGTAATAAAAAACAGTTTAAATCTGTTTTCTTTTTTCCTTGCTCTAGTTTCAATTGCTGACCACTTTTGTGGCAATATTTTGAATTTACTGAATAGAATTTAAATAATTCCTTCAGGGACACCTGTTTAATTGTTATTGTTCCTAGAAGAGACACTGCTCTTCACCTAAATTTAAATGTCAATGTCTTCAATGGGGCATCAGAACTCAGATTACCAGCCTGGATGGTTCTGCTGGACACTGAAAATGCCTTTAACAGGGTCTCCTGGACCTTTCTCTGGTGTTCTCTGAGGAGCTTTGGCCGAGAATCAACACAAATAATTCAGGTAGTTTATGATAACCTTCTCCAACAGTGATGCCCATGGGTGTGCAAACTGATAGGTTTACAATTATTGGTGCCCCGAACCATGGGTATCCACTCTCACATCATGTGTTTATCTTATATTTAGAGCCCTACATAAAAAAATGGGCTCAATCCATGCATATCCCACTTGTAGTTCTAAAAGGATCTACCAGGAAAGTTGAAGCATATGCTGATGATTTGGCCATCTTTACATTTAACCCAGCTCCATCATTGCAGGTAATCGATCATAAAGCCAGAAAATATGGTGATTTGTCTGGCTGTGCTCTAATTTCAGATGAGACTCAAGTCTTAAACATAGGTAAACACCCCACTCGAGACTCATGATTTGTAACAATTTGCTACATATCTTGGGGTTCAGATTACACCCAATACTGCTGACATTTTCACCCACAATTAAACCCTATTGATAAATAATGCTGCTCAACTTATTATAAAATGTAAAAATTTACTGATTGGAATCCAAGGCTAATGTAATTTTATTAAGATATTAGCCGTGACACACATGTTGGGATTGTTTTTGGCTTTACAAATCTGGAGCCCTAATTCCTATTTTGGTAAGATTAATCAAATATGGTCCCAATGTTATGGCAAGAGTTTTGCAAGTTGTCTGCCTCTCCCCAAATACTTGGCCTCTAGGGGATCTTTACTGCAAGCTAGCACCACTCCAGCATGTAATATTATGACGCGGCATGAATATTCTAACATTAGGCTTTCAATATGGTCGTAAAAAATTAGGATTGCACACAGGGTGCAAAGTCAGGGTATTTGAGTATTGCTAAATTCACACAATTGCCAACCCTGCCTTTTAACAAGAGTACACACACATGTTGTATAACTTGTTTTACAATAACATCAACGTTTAAAGTATAGTTTACCAGAACATAATTTTTATTCAGTAAGCTTATTGAATTGTGTTTTGTTAGTATTGTCTTCCTCACTTTATTGTGATTTTTGTAATGCTTTTTAAATATTCTTATAATATTATGTACTTTTTAGATTGTTTGGTTTGTTGGGATTTTGGATGGGACATGTTACTTGTTTAACATTTGACTGCTTGTTTGCTATTTATATGTTGATATGTTTAATAATTTTTTTCAATTGGGTATTTAATTTTAATGTATGCTTCTGGCATTCATTTGGGGTTTGGGTGCGTAGTGTTTAAGTAAAACTATATAAATTGATAATAATTGGTTAATGTATTAATTTAGCTAATTGTTTCTATTTGATTTTGAGCTGTAGTCTTGTATATTTTACATTAAATACATGCTTGTTTGTACATGTTTGTATATATGTTTTTTCTAAACTACTATTTTATGTGAAGACAACATGGCAACCAAGTTGCTAGATGGCGAATGGTGCTCCAGCTGAGCAGGTAAGTTTACTGAGGGGTGGTCCCTTGATGTTACCCCTCCGTAAACTTACAAGTCATTGCAGTAGAAGTACTCCACAATCTAAAGATTTATTTGGCATTCTTAAATAACAGGTATGTCTATGAAAACAGTTAAAATACCTATTGCTAGAAGAGGATATTGGTGAATATTCTACATGGCTAGCATGGCCAAACATCTGACAGCTAAGTATCTAACTAATATATTTCCTGGGTATGAGATTGACATTTTTATAAGTGATAATACATGGCACCTGCCTAGGAAATTTGGCAGTCCAAAATTCTTTTTGGACTTAAAGGATGAGTTCCTCGTACCCCAAATTGTTTTTTTAAATATCTACAAATTAGACATGTTATCCTGGGTATAGGAATTAATCTCATACCACCACTCTACCTGCAAAGTCTTTTAAAAACAATATTCGGTGCAAATTCTAAATCAATATATAATTTATAAATATGTTTGATAGATAGTGCATGTGATGACCTATTACAATGGTCAGAAGAGTGGTCTACCTGGTTATCCTCTACTATCACACAATACCAAACTTCAAGCATACTGATGAAAAATCCTAAAGTCACTACACAAACTAGAATAAAAATGTGGCTACTTTACACTTTACAATATTACCACAGCTAAATTATCTAAATGGTATAACCAAACCCTGCTCACATTGTTCCTGCACAGTCATTGATGCTAAACATACTTTTGACACTTGTCCGATTTTATATGATTTTGTATCTCTAAGTTTTTAAATCTAAATGGAATGCAATTAACTCATTGCAAACTCAATATCTGTATCATCCTATTTAGTATCAATGTAGAATATCTAATCTTTTACTTTTTTTAATCCGTCACTCAAGTAATAATTGCAAAGAAAGAGAAAAATAAAATTTCCCTTACCTTTTCTGCACAGTGAAAGGAAGCAAAAAAAGTATTTGAAATGTAAAGCAAAATAGCCATATTAAGACGGATTTCATGGAAGTTCCATCAAAATGGTATAAACTGATTATGTATCCGAATATCTCATATAACCACGCCCTTCGTACATAAACTTAGAAACAAGGAATTTGCCACCATAAACTTTCTTGTGTGTTTCTGTTATTAAGGCCTTACTAAGGAATAGGCTAAATTGATATTATTACCTCCTTTGTTACTGTACTCTGTTAACTTTTGGAAAAAAATTAAATAATAAATAGCTATTATTGTATGTATTGTTTATGGATAGGCTTGTGAATGGGATTTGAGCGGGTATTTAAAATTTTTAAAATGATTATTGAATATTGAGAAAGGAGTGGGTGGTGTTTTTATTTATTAAATGATTTTTTATACGTTACATTTTTTTACTTTTCATTTATGTATTTGTATCATGTTGATGGGTGGTGGAGGGCTATTGTTTTCATAATAAATATTTATTTATGAAAATATACAAAATGTGCAATTCTGATATATTTGTTATTTTGGTAGAAATTGTTATGCCTTTTACATTTTTATGTGTATTTTGAGTTTTAAAATCATTTATTTACATGCATGAAATATATTTTAGTGTGTTTGTTGGTATTTTCTGGGTGTGTTCATGTCTAATGACCAATGTATATGCTTTCTTCACTGTATGTTAGACTGGAGTAAGAATAGTAGATCTGACCTTTTCCTCCACAATGTGTGCATTTTCCACAATGTTTGTTTGACTGGAGTAAGAATAATAAATCTGAACACTGCAATGTTTGTAATTTCCATAATATTATTCAAATGGGAGTTATGAATAAATCTGAACACCCCCAATGTCTGCACTTTCCCTCAGTTTACTTTGGACTTGAGTTAGAAATGTAAATTTAGCCTCCCCAATGTGAGGTCTTACCCAAATTGTATTGGATTGGAATAGTAAACCAGCCCCCCTCACCCTCTTAATATGGGCACTTTTTCCAATATTTGTTTGCCAGGAGTTAGAATATTAAATCTGGCTCCCCAAAATGTATGTACTTTCTACAATGTTTGCTAGACTTAAGTTGGAATAGAAACTCTGACCTCACCAACCATTGTATCCAATGTTTGTGGTAGGTTGGAGTTAGAATACTAAATTTGACCTAACCAATGAAGACACTTTCTCCTAAGTTTATTAGGCTGGAGTTAGAATTGACATACCTCAACTTTGGTTAGACTGGATTTTGAGTAGTAAATCTGCCCCAGATGTATCAACTTTCTCCAAATATTGTCAGATTGGATCTAGAATATAAAATCTGACCCTTCCCAGGTACGCCCTTTCCCTAAATATTGATTAGATTGGAGTGAGAATAGTCAATTTTAATTCACCCCATGTGTGAAAAGTATAATTGTATTGTTTTTTAAAAAACAATTATAAAATATATTAGTTATATAAATATATATTTCTTAAATATTTTATTTTCTAATGTTTAAGTAATTTAAAAACATACATTTTGGTCATTTATTTCAAATATTATTTATAAAGGTTGAATAAATGTAAAATAAGTTTTACAATTTAAAAAAATGATGAATTCTTATATGTATATTTGTTGTTTTATTCTTTATTATAAATGATGATGAAATGTTTTATTCCAGAGTTATTTTCAGTGGGGACATGGCCAGGGCAAGTGCGAAACATATGCCCTGAAGTTGAGCCTCTTTTGCAGCCCACCACTCAATAGCCCTTAAATGCAAAGAAAATTGACATATTTAACGAGCAAGTGATGGAGATTAATACCCAACTATGAGATGAGACAGGACATGCCGATGGACACAGATCTTCAAGAGACAACTAAAAAAATTCTCCTCAACCGCCATCTCTATGCATCCTGACAATGACCTCGTTCCTCTTGGCCCTCAATATCCTTGATGATTCTCACTGTACTTTATTGCTTATGTTTTCTGTTTTTATGTAGGCTATAAAGCGTTCTGATACCCCGGGTCTTGTAAGCGCTATATAAAACTCCCAAAAAAATAAATAAATAAATACACAAGAGCTCCAAAGGTTGAAGAAATCTTAGACCAAATTCATCCTGCATGCCTGTAAGAACCATAATGATAGCCTGGCTTAAAGAGGAGAAGTTACCCAAAGTTCGAGACAGGGACAACAGCTGCAGCATGAAGAACTCTGAGGCCCCTGAGAACAAGGATGTAGCATTAGTGGAATACCAACTAAGAAAAACTTATATTGGCTTTGGACAGCTGGGGGAGGATGGCTTCTAAAGAGCATATTTCATTTCCAGTATGTACGCCCAGACTGCCAGTAAATTGGGACTGAGATAGTTTATGCTATAAAAGATTATTTTCAGCACATGGTGGAGACTGGGCAATGGGCTCCCCAGAGGCATTAATGGAGGTCCTACAATAGGGATTAACTTTTCAGAATGTAATGGACTTCTGGGTAAATATTTTTTTAAGATACAGGTTTTTATTGTAGGCATTACCGAAGGAGTTCAGTAGGAGATCTCTTTATTAAAAGGACAAGCAGGGAAAATACCTGCACAACCTCATAACCTGTTGGAGATTGGGAACATAATAACCTTTGAGCCTCACCAGAGCACACAATAGTGTCAAACATGATGGAACAAACTCCTTTGACAAAAAAGGAGTGGCTCACTTGTTTATCCAATATACTGAGAAACTAAGCAAAGCCTTAACTGATCAGATGTCTTTCCTCCATGCAAAAGGAGATGTCATCCAAGATCAGTCATTCCTAGGAGCATTCAAACGATTGAGATCAAGCAAGCACTAACAAAATGTCATTGGAACACCAGGGGTAATGTTGGATGATGCCTATTCTACTGTGGTGTAATTGACAAAAGAACTGAAGGATTTAAACAATAAGTGTAGCGATTTGGAGATTAGTTCAAGCTGCGACAACATCCAGCTAAAGAATGTTAGGGTAGATTTAGGAGGAGATGACATGAAAGGATTCTGTAATGCTCTGTTTTGACAAGTATTGGAGGAAAAGGAGGACTTTGATGTTCAAATGATGGGCATTCACATAACTGGAGCCCCTCAGCCCTCGCCTGGGGCATGATCGAGTGACTACATGTGAAATTGGTATCATTGGCAAAGAAAAAAAGGGTCATGAGTAAAGCCAGTCAGTTGGATAACATAACATTTGAGGAATGTACAATTTAGCTCTACCAAATTGTTTCCGAAAGTACACTAGGCAAAAAGCAAGATATGCGGGAAGCCATAAAGCAAATGATAGCTTAAAAATAAGTGGGCCTTCCCCATCACATTGCTGTTTCAAGGTAAGACTAAAAAGCATGTGATTAGCAAACCAGAGAAAGTAAAAGATACTGGGACTACTGTCAAACACATCCTCAGATCAGAAAACAGCTACAGAGTGACCTCTTACTCTTAATAGGAGCATATGGACAAAGGCCAATGTTGGCAAGAAGCAGGTGTATAGCACTTGGAGTGAAGATGTATGTGATAGATCAATAGAAAATGTTACCCATTATTGTTCCATCTTGAGTTGCTTTGTGTATTATATGATGGACATGTCCCACCATTGTTTTTAAGACCGGAGCAGATGGATAAAATGAGGTGTGGCATGGGGAGAGGAGAAATCTGACATTGAGATGTTCTCATCTTCATTCCCAGAATGTGTTCATTCCCCAACATGGAGGTATGTTTTGAAATTAAGTGCTACAGCTAATGTATAGACAGAAAGGTGGGGGGTGGATAGATAGGGAGAGTCCAGATGGGAAAGTGGAAAGTTCTCAATGGGATACAAGCCCATATTCTAAAAGACACATGATACAGATAGAAAGTCTTCAGTAAGCGATGCCCTTAAAACCACAATAATATATGCCCTATAGTGTGCTTACTAACATGGAATGTAAGGGATTTACACTTAGGGCCTGAGTACGATCTCGCTGGGAAAGCCCTACATAGGACTCAGATCCGGATGGCTTTCCTAGCGAATTGTGCTCTGCCAGTCCAAGCAACCGAGTACGATGCACCTGTATGGTGACGGACTCAGTTCGCTCGGACTCCCATTGAACTCTATGGGAGCCAGTATAATGAATGCATTCACAGGCTCCTATAGCAAAAAGGGGTGGGTGGGGAAAAGCGCACACCCTGCGGCAGGCACCCCATAGTGCCCGCCACACTGTGCATGCATGGAAAGGGGGACCCATGGGTACCCCCACGGACAGATTTGGAGGGCCCCGGGTAAAGGGAGTGATCAAGTGGCAAGATGGTATAACTAGAAAACTCAAGAAAGACTTCTGTTGTGTAAAAATCCATCACTGGAGAAAGCAATAGACAATACAAACAACATTGAGAGCTCAAGAGAGTAATTGAAAGAATTGGTCAAGGCTTGGGAGGAAAATGGTTGTGGTCAAATGCAAATGCTGCAAAAATCGGCAAATGGAAACAGTAAGTAGCGTGTGGGCTGGTTTCTTAACGAAAAGCTGTTTCCGGATAATTTAACCCCTTCCATGCTCATAACGGAGCGGTTCCGTCATAAGCGTCGGTTGAGCTGTGCTCATGACGGAACCGTTCCGTCATGAGCCGATAGGCTCATTAGAACCTTCAGCACAGAGCGAAAATTTGCGCCGCGCTGAAGGGGTTAAAATTTGTTATATTGATTGCTGCTACAAATACGCACTTTGCTTACTTTTGCACATCTCCTGTTACTGTTCTGGTTTTTTAACAAAAGCTATTTCCTGATACTTCAAAATTTTGTCATGTTGATTGCTGCTATAATTACGCATGTTGCTTACTCTGGCACATCTCCTGCTATTGTTCTCTCGCGATCCCCGGTCCGTCATGGCTCACTAGTGCCTATTGCATGGAGGGACGCGACTCCTCCCCCATATTACCTCATTTCCGTTACAAGGGGGTAAATGCAGACTGGGGCCCGGCCGCGCAGCAGTAAGTAGCACGTGGGCTGGTTTCTTAACAAAAAGCTGTTTCCGGATAATTTTAAAATTTGTTATATTGATTGCTGCTACAATTACGCACTTTGCCTACTTTTGCACATCTCCTGTTACTGTTCTGGTTTTTTAACAAAAGCTGTTTCCTGATACTTTTAAATTTTGTCATATTGATTGCTGCTATAATTACGCATTTTGCTTACTCTGACACATCTCCTGCCATTGTTCTCTCGCGATCCCCGGTCCGTCACGACTCACTAGTGCTGATTGCATGGAGGGACACGAATGCTCCCCCATATTACCTCATTTCCGTTACAAGGGGGTAACTGCAGACGGGGATCCGGCCGCGCCGCGGCTGCATGCAGCAGGTGCGCCACTGGCGCGCTGAAGGCGTGCCAAAGGCAAGCCCGTCTGCGCTCATCCGCGCCACGAACGCGGCCAGCGCCAGCCATGCTGCCGGCGGGGATGAGTAGGAGGTGAGGATTAGCTGGTCTTGTTCAGAGCTAATAGCTTATAATGAGGTCAATTACTGCGCTTCGCACCCAATTGATCCTGCGAAGAGGGAGCTTCGATCCAACTGCCCGGCATGCGGACAGGTCTTCGGCGCTGTATGTGTTACGCCACCTTCCTCGATGTAGACCTATATGGATGTAGGCCGCCCAAAGAAACCCCCTATAGAACATGGTGAGGTGTTTCGGGCAGGCATAGTGAATTGTAGATCCCTCCCGAGGCATGTCGAGGATATTTGGCTGACCCTTATGGAATCATCTTGGGATGCACTATTCCTTACGGAAACTTGGATGAATGAAGACACAGTGGCATCTATTACCTTAGCCATTCCCCCGGGTTTTAAAATGAGCTTTTCCAACAGAGAGGGCAATAAAAGAGGTGGTGGGTGGCCATTATCTTTAAAGATTCATTTGAATTGACTTTCTCCAGGCCCCTCGACATACACGGTATCGTGGGACTTTACTTTTGCCTCCAAATCAACCTTAAAGTACCTCTGGCAGGCCTGCTTGTCTATAGGCCACTGTATTGTGCAGCAGATACTACAATTAATTTATGCAACTATATTGCACAAAAGTCACTAGTTCACTCACATTTCCTGGCATTGGGGGATTTTAATTTTCATATCAATGACCCCAAGTGTTTTCCGGCCTCCAAATTAATCTCCTCACTTGGAGTTGCAAACTTAGCACAAATAATGTTGGGTCCCACCCACAGGGCAGGCCACACTTTAGATTTAATTTTCTCCAATATTCAGGATATTTCAGCAGAGGAGCCTCAACCAGTGGTCTGGTCAGACCACTATCTGAATCCTTTCTCAGCTAAATTGGCCACTTTTAGCCAGGCAAGAGGCAAGCAGCCTTTTATGAAGAGAAAGTGGACTAATCTATCAGCTGATACCTTAGGCCCTATTTTAGACAAGGCTCCACCTTCCCTCACCTTAGACCCAAATGTTGATGCTCTTGCAATGAACCAGTGGATTGCCTCAGCGGTGGAAGCGGTCGCTCCAGCAAAAATAATGCTGTTGCGTAGACAATCTCCCTCAGCACCATGGTTTTCAGAGGCGCTGAAAGAAGAAAAAAAGAGCTGTAAAAGATTGGAACGACAATGGAGACATAAATACTGCGATATAGCAAAGTCTAGCTATAAAAGTGCCTTTAAAAATTTACATAAATCCCTAAAAATGGCTAAAAGTAACTTTTTTGCTTCCTGTATTCAGACAGTGGAGAAGTGTGGCTCAGTGGTTGGAGGCGGCAGACCTGGAGCTGGGATCGACCGTGGACCAGGGTTCGATTCCCCGCCTCAGCGGGTCTCGGGCTCAAAATTCCACGGCCTCGACAATTCTCGCTCCGGTGCCTACTCGAATCACGGGGTCTCACTCTGCAACTCTGGGCAATAGCTTGCTTAATCTCCACAACGGCCCCTCGCGGCGGGATGCCTGGCTTTCACCCTGTGGACACCCTGCCGGGGCCTCTCACAGGGGAATAACAGGACGGGTTCCCTAGGCAAGCGCCAGGATGCCCTTTGGGTGACAGGTTGCGCTATATAAATACACCTACATTTACATTTACAGCTGACCAGTCAAGCAAAGAAGTCTTCAAGGTAGTCCAATCTTTTATTAACCAAAAGCAATTGAGACGGAAGTAACCTCGATGCCGGCTCTGTGCGAAGATATTTCTAACTTTTTTAACAATAAAATCGTAAAGGTGTATGACACATTCTCTGTCCCTGTCACGAAAGTGAAGTCAGACTTCTCTCCAACCACTGCTCGGGTTCAGTCGCTTTCCTGCTTTCGATCAATCATGCAGCAGGAGGCGCTGGCTGAGATTGATAAATGGAAATCTGGGGCGCCGGATGATCCATGCCCCCCAAAATGTGGAAAATGATCTCACCTTTTGTGCTAGACACTCTCATTCATATCTGGAACACTTCTCCGGAGACCGGAATCTTCCCCGATTGTTGGAAGCATGCTACTTTGCTACCATTGAAAACGAAACCAAATGGAGACTCAGATGATCTTAGCAACCTCAGGCCAATTTCGCTCTTACCCGCGCTGGGGAAAGTGCTAAAGAAGCTAGTACAACGACAATTGAATTGCTATATCGAAAGCAATGCGATTTTGCATGAAACACAGTCAGGCTTTCGGCCTGGTTTCAGCACCGAGACCGCCCTCATAGAGGTGGCGGAATCAGTTAGATGGACATTAGATTCAGGGGCATCAGCTATGCTGGTGCTCCTAGATCTATCTGCAGCTTTTGACACGGTCGATCATGTCAGGCTGCTGCAGAGACTGGAAAATATTGGTCTGGGCGAGAAGGTGCGTGCTTGGGTGCAGTCTTATCTGAGCGCTCGATCGCAAAAAGTCGCCCTTCGCCCATTTTTGTCCAAACCTAAACCTCTCTGGTGTGGTGTTCTCCAGGGCTCTGCTTTAAGCCCTCTGCTTTTTAATGTGTATCTAGCCCCTCTTTTTACCTTAATAGCCAACTGGGGGGTCAAAGCAATTTCATACGCGAACGACACACAGTTGGTATTTTCTTACCGAGAGCAGACAGTGGAGGCCTTTGGTAATTTTAAGGGGTGTCTCTGTGACATCGCTATTTCGATGAATAAGAATAAATTGAAACTAAATGCAGGGAAAACTGAAGTGGTCTTCTTTGGGAATGGGCCTGCCCCCTCGTCTGATCTTTAGTGGCCTACCGAAATAGGGCCCCGCCCCCGCCCCTCCCCAGCACCAGTGCCAAAAATCTGGGGTAAGATGGGTTGATGACCTCTCCTTCTCTGCTCATATCCAACAGGTTACTGCGGGGTGCTTTACTAAACTCAGAAATCTTCGAAAGTTCTTGGACCTATTGCCGGAAAACTGTTGTAAACTAGTAGTTCATGCCACTGTAACATCCAGGCTGGACTATGCGAATGGTCTCTATCTTGGTTTGCCTGAATACGCGACCCAGCGACTACAGATTGTGCAGAACGCGGCTGCAAGGCTGATTAAACATATTCCTTTCAGACATCATATCTCCCCGCATCTGCGCAGTCTGCACTGGTTGCCTGTGGCAACCAGGATTGGATTTAAAGCCCTGACACTGGCCTATCGGGCACTGCAGGGTAAGTGCCCAAACTATCTTGAATCTAGACTTCCCCGTTATAGGCAGGCACGTTCATTGAACTTGCTCTCTGTTCCCTGATTTGCTAAGTCTCGCCTCGGGGGCAGAGCTTTTTCGGTGAGAACTACAAAATTGTGGAACGCCCTTCCACTTTTCATTCGTAATGCAAATTCTGAATCAGTCTTCAGGAAACAGCTAAAGACTTGTTTTTTTTAATCATTAATCTGTTTTAATGTTATCTTGTTATTACTCAGTTTATCGCCATGCTTACAAATCGCCGGGACACCTCCTTGTGAGGTCGCTGTTGCGCTATATAAACTTCAGTATTATTATTATTATTATTATTATAAACAAGCTATATACTATAGATGTGGTTAAAGATATATGAATAACTACAAATTTTGTTCTGCTGCACAGGTAGAATGTAATACATGTGGAGTTGTAGGCCATTTCATGAGAATCTGTGAAAATTTAAAAGAAGGTTTTCAATTATTATTGTATGAGACACGGGAGACCTCACTGTAAAAATGTAAAATGCTGTGCAGACAGTGAGAGTTAATCAGTAAGTGCCTGGGTGCAATAAACCCACAAAAAACTGCTTAGTTCAAGAAATGGAGATACAATTACAAATGGGTTAAGCTTTGATACTCACTTTAATATCTAGAGATAGTGTTGATAAAAAAAGGCTTCAACAAAAATGCTGTTGCCACTGATGTTTGTGCCATTTTGGTATGGAGGAACAAGAATAGATTCTGAATGATATTTTGATAGATAGATACATATTAAAGGTCACAGCGTGTGTGGAAATATATATATATTTCAAAAGTATGATTGGTTGTCATTAGATGGCACCTCCAGGTTTATTCAGGAATTACATTCAGACAAGGACACACAAATCAGATTCAAACATGTTGTCATTGTGTACGTTTATGTGGGCTTTACTTACCTGCGCTTGTGTTTTCCTGGCATCAGGATGTTCTTGGCATTGAGAACTTGACTCCCTGAGGTGGGGCTGCATCTTTGGGCTCTGTAACTCCAGCACTTGGTTCAAGGAATGAGCCACAGAGTGACATGGCCACTCTGGACTACAGGTCCCACAATCCCTTCTGGGACCTACAGCTAGCTTCAAAATGTGCTACTTAACCCCTTCCATGCTCATGACGGAACTGTTCCGTCATGAGCGTCGGTTGGCCTGTGCTTATGACGGAACCGTTCCATCATGGTTCCATTGGTTCTTTGGAACCTTCAGCACCGCAGCGGAATTCAGGCAGCGCTGAAGGGGTTAAGGAGCCCCGCTGTCCTAAGGAATAGGGCTGCACTGGCATGTGCTTGCTTTTTTCTGGCACAGGATACTCTGAGAATTGAGAACATGACTCCCTGAGGCGGGGGTTTCATCTTTGGGCACTACAACCCCAGCACTTGACTCAAGGGGTGATCCACTGAATGACCATGCTGGTGGGTACAACAGGTCCAACAATCCCTTGTCAGACCTACAGCTGGCTTCAATCAGTGTTACATAAGGAGCATCACTGTCCCACAGGATGTGCTCAGGTGATGTCTAGGCCAAAAGCGAGCCTCTCCTGTGCCCATCGGTGACAGGAAGAGGCAGGGCAGGGTCAGCCCCCTTGCCTCCAGCCCAACGAAATGGCAATACCGGTAAGCGCATTATACCAGCTGGGGATGAGAAGTTCTTTTTATCTTATCCGAGTTTAATAAAGCAAGTGGGGGAGGAATCTACTTTAATTGGATCAAACATCTTCAGCTCCCATGGGAAAACATTACCCCTAAACAGCTGGGCAGCAAGTAAGGCTTTGAAACCTAAGACTAGCCCAAAAAGGGCAAAAAGGTGAACATTCAAAAGTTGGTGACATTGCCTACGCTTTTCCCCAACTTCTTCCAGAATGCACTTTTAAGTTTTGGTTTAACAAAATATCCCACTTATGCTGAGTTCGAGCTATGAAGACTTTCACAGTTCAAAGAATACAGTGACCTTTTGGCTAAAAAGAAAAACTGGCTAGAGGTCAGACTTATCGTTCAAAATTCTGTTGACTAGAAATACTTCCTAGCTGGGAAATGGTAACAAGGAGACCAAGGGCGACTGCCCGTTAGTTCAAATCACTCATGGTGGTAAGGTCACATTTGCACTTCTTTGAAACTCTATTTCAGCCACGTGGAGGCATCCCGGTGATACCCCTGGGGTATTTCTATAGATCCCTGCGTTAGCGCCAGGGCATCAGCGCTAATACCACTGCCTATCCACTTAAAAACAGCCTCATGTATAACATCCCCAAAACAAAGGTCTTTGAAGTCCTGACCACTTTAGAAGACATTGATAGACAACACTTAAAAGTGCAACCAGCATGTGATGAAACAGATTACTTGAGTTTAATTTAGGCTTCTTCTCACACTCCAGATTACAGACAGATGTGGGCTCGCTAAATCTACCTTCATGATCAAGATTTGAGGCTTAGTGCATGTAACCAGCCCCAGTTTTCTGAAAACCCACTGGTAACTCCTCCCAATATGCACACAGTGAGTACCATTAGTATAATTTCCTGGAACATTGCGGGGGCTCGCACAAATAGAATAACCTCCGATTGGATAAGGCTAATAAATCAATATGAAATAATATGCTCTCACGAAACCTTGCTAACCACAGCTTTCCATATACATGCTTTTTTGTGCCTCCTTCCATTCCTGCAACTCCATCTAAGGCTGTTAGAGTGCGAGGAGGGCTTGCTAAGTTCTTTTCTGTAAAAGTAATGGATTTAAAAGCAAGGAAAAATTGGTTCACATCAATTTCTTGGTTTCTCTATTACTATTCCCTGCAGTCTTTGATATGCTTTTTGATTGTTTTTATTCTAACATCTTTAATCACTCGACTAGGGACACTTTTGACCAATTGGAAGAATTTCTGGCTGACTTTTGCAACTTATCTAAACGTCCTGGTCATATCATTTGGGTTGGGGACTTTAACATCAGCCCCTGTAAATTGTCTGTTACACGTATTTGTGAATTGTGTAAGGAATGGAATGTCAATGAAAATCACTTTACTCACTCTGTCTATGGGGATGCACTTAATGGTTTGCTGATGAAGTTTGACCTCGTTTTTGCGAGCGAACCCCGTAGCCTAAATAACCCCACAGTCCCTAAGTCTATAGAAAATTGTGCTGGTAGCTCTATAGGCCACATCCTGCTATCTACTGAATTATTGCTCTACTTAACTGGCTTATAGGTCCTTGGAAGCTGTATAAGGGATCATAACCCACTCTTTATTACCTAGGGCTCCCTTATCTAAATGCCAAAGCCCAAAAGTGCAGACAATTTGGAAATCTCATGGAATGATTGCTTAAAATTAAAATGGAAGAAAATCGACCCTGTTACATTTGCTATTGTTAGCAATTCTACTGCTGCCATTATGTCTTATTTGACTGATGGGGTGGGGCCTGGATACATTAACTCTGCCTTTGTTAGCATTTGTAGGTCTATTTAAAGAAAATCTCACAATTACAGGTGCCCCCAGAGAGCTGGCACCCTTCCTCTGGTTTAACACTGGTCACTCAGCGGCCCATAAGAAACCATTGGTTGCACTGAAGAGTCACTCACGGGACTGATTATAAATTGAAACTTGAGGAAAGGAAAAGGGAAATTAGGTTGAAAGCGTTCTTCAAATGGCTGGGTCTTTGATGGATAGCTCTGCATTCTGAGATGTGATTACCTTGCCTTTTATCAAGGAAATTGCTGCCCTTAACTTAGGGCCGTTTGTATCATCATAACCATTTGCGATTTCTAAATAGCGATTTTTAAGGAATCGCTTTTTAGAAATCGCAAAATGGTATGTATGTAGGAAATCACTTCTTTTTAGCGATTCCTTAACATTCCTAAATTGCGATTAGCAAATTGCTAATCGCAAATTTCCCAATCATTTCTATGGGCCAGGAGGCCCATAGGAATGAAGGGGAAATTTGCGATTAGCAATTTGCTAATGGCAATTTAGGAATATTTTCAAGGGTGCAGGGGTGTCACAAGAACACCCTGCTACACCCCTGAAAATGACATGTGTGGGCATATGGCGCACATACATGCCCTAAGGGCATGTATGTGCGTCATATGGACGATTTGGATTTTAAATAAATTGCTTTTTTAAAAGAATTCGCAACTTACCACCAACTAGAAGTTGGTGCTAATTTGCGAATCCTTATGGGCATTTTTGAATTAATTTTCCTTTGATACATTGCATTTAAGGAATCGCACAATTTGCGATTCCTTAAGTGCAATCGCAAAATAAGGAAAGGCAATTTTTGCGATTCCTTATTTTGCTGCCAAAATATGTCATACATACCATTTAGCAAATTAGCATTCGCAAAGATCGAAATTCTGCGAATTTCGGCCTTTGCAAATGCTAATTTGCTTGAAACATATGGCCCTTAGACACTAATATTGTAGTAGACACATGGGTGTCCCACTATACTAAGAATTTCTCCCCAGTAGAGTTACCACCCAAACAGGGGACAACTGATTCCCCGGCAATAGCAGCAGCAAGTGATCTCCGAAACCCAATTAATATTGATGAAGTTATGACAGCCATTAATAAATGTATCCCTGGTAAGGCGCGGGTCCAGATGGCATCTCTGCACACATTTTTAAGTCCAACACGCTTTTATGGGCCCCATTACTAAGAGATGTATTTAGGGCAGTAACTTAGGGCACCATCCCTGACTCCTGGAAAACCGCCGTATTGGTCACAACATTTAAAAAAGGGTACAGTTCACAACCGTCATAATATAGGAAATTTCACTCATCGATATAAGCGCAAAGATTTTGGGTTTAGTCTTATTGACCTACCTAAAAAAATGGGCTTCTTTAAATAACGTCCCTTCCAACACCCAATTCGGTTTAAGACCTGGCTGAGGGACAATTGAGCAATGTTTAAATCTTTATTTAATTTTGGGAAAGTACACAAGGGCAAAAAATGAATCTGTGCGCCTAGCTTTTATAGACTTGGGGAGTGCATTTGACCTTGTGAATCAAAATAAACTGCAGGATCTAATGGGAGGGATGGGTGTAGAGCCAGAACTGTTATACCCTATTCATCATTTACATCAAGATCTGTTAGTAAGGGTGCTTTTTGTCCCTTTGAGCACAGGTTCCATCTGAATTACGTCTACCTGGGGTGTCAGGCAGGGGTGTGTCCTGGACCTGTTCATTTTCCTTTTATATATTAATGGGATGAATAAAATAAACTTCTGATAGAAGAAGGGAAGGATGTACGGCATATGGGAAATAAGTTGGTCTCAATTTTATTATACGAGGACAATGCAGAACTGATTGCCTGCACAGCAAACGGGCTCCAGATTCTTATGGATTTATTCTTGGCATTTATGAAGGACCTGGATCTTCAAGTTAACTAATCAAAGTCCTTCATAATGATGTGCGGCCAACCCAGCACCAAGTCTCAGAATTTTAGCATGGGGAACCATATTTTAGCAAAGGTAAAAAATAATTTATCTAGGAATTCTTTTTAACCAGTCACTAAGTTGGGCTCCTCTTCTAACATTAAGCCACCAGTGTTTTAATAGACATAGAGAAGCAATATTTAGATTTGCTAGAAAGCTGCAGAACAAACTAATAATAGAAATGTTAAACTTGTATAGGAGCAAATGTACTTCCTTCAGTAGGCATTTATATGGTGCTGTGCAATGGGGTTTTAGAAGGGCAGGGATTCTCAAAATAGCAGAAAACAGCTTTACCCGTAGATTGCTTTTCATTCCAATTGGTACAGCCACCTTAATATATCACAAAAGAACTAGGCCTGACATATCTGGAAGATCTGATTGGTCTTGTCCTCTTATTATTCTGGTCAAAACATGGGCTACACCTGAGAATGCTTTGACCAGAACTTGTATAGCTGAATGCCTATCAGTAGACACAGCCACTCAGATGCCATTTTTATTTACGTAAAATACACGTTTAAGTCTTTAGGCCAAAAGGATCTGTGGGTTAACTCCTCTGTGATTCGGCCCAAACACAAACTGCTTGTCAAACAATCTTACATGAACCATTATATGAATATTCATTTGAAAGTGCCCAGGTTAAGAATTGAATTGTCAGGTGTTCGTGTGTCCTCACAACAAGCAGCATTGAGCCTTATCTAGGGTGGATAGAGAATCCCACACATCAATACCGGCTAACTATCTTTAGTCTGGGAACATTGCATTTTAAATCTGCCTTACCCATAGCAGGAGTTTGGAAAAGGGATCTCCTGCCTTGTCAGTGTGATGGGATTTCAAAACAGAGCACTTGTCACTATATTTTGCACTTTATATTCAGTGCAGAGACACACCTTCGTAGTACTAATTTTACGCAAATCAAATTTTAGAAACTACAAGAAGGGGCTCATATTCCTGCCGTCCCTAGGGACGGGGATTTGTATTTTTGATTATTACATTTGATAAAATGTGCCTTTTATATTCAGCGCCAATATGGAAATTAATGTAAAACTTTAACAGATGAACTGTAAATTGGTTTGTTCTGTTCTGATCCATGTTTTTGTTCACAAGGGAATTTGCTGTAGAACTTCCAATATTGCCCCGTATGTTTTTATTCTTCCTGTTATGCTTTTATGGTCCTTGGCCGAATAAAGATTATTTGAATTTTGAGTACCTTCACACGAATTTGTAAGAAATGATAGTGTTTTTTTATGATACGTTGAGTAAACTGGCGGAATTTGAGGTGAATAATAAGGTTAATCAGGATGCACTCTCTTTTAATCATACAATTGAAATATCTTCCTATGAGTACACATGGGTAGGATATATTGAAAGGAGATTGTGAACAGGGGGTAATAGAAATTACAGAACATTCTTTGTGCTTGTCACATAATGTGGTTACTTTAAAAGCTGATAGTAATCAGCTAATGATGTATACTTTTTCCAGAGTCCTATTAAGGTAGTTTGGGTTCCTGGGTATCTGCTACCTCCAATAGATGTGATGACTGAAACAATGACTAATGTATATGCCTCTTTGAACCTTGATCTTTGGCCAGCATATCATAAGGTAGTCCAGGCCAAGGATTCAAGGCATTTGACTGTACTTGTAACTCCAAATAGGATCAAGTACTATATTTTATTTTGACTTGTGTCATTGACATCTGTGTCCTACAATAGATGATTGAAGATTAGAGAGGTATTAACGTTGTGTTACCTTTTAAAGATAATGTATTTGGAGGTGGGAGAGACTGAGAAAACCATGCCAAGAGGATGGATGAAGTATTGAAAAACATAAGGGATTGCAGAGAAAAACAGAAACATATATGCTGGGTTTCCATAAATGGATTTTCTTGAGCATATCATTTCAAGTGGCAGTATAGCAACAAAGCATGGTTTGACAGAATCCATTGAAGGAGCTCATGTGCTAGAAAATAGGGACACATATATTTTGTTCATGGGAATGGTAGAGTTCTATTTGAAAATTGTGGAAAGATTTGCAACTGTGCCAGAACCTTTGCTAAGACTTCTCAAGAAGGTGTGATTTTTTTGGGGGAGTCCGGATCAACAGCAAGCCTAAATGAATATCAAATAAGCACTATTTAAAGTCCCATTAGTAAAGTTGTTTCTACTTTGTCACAGTGGCTGCAGTAATTGTGAAATTGAAGCAGTTCTAACTCAGACAAGACAAAGAAAGGGTTATGCATTTGCATTTTTCTTTTGTGCTCTAGGAACTGACAAACAGAGTAACTCAATTAAAATCCTGCCCTCTTGATATAACTCCATAAAAAATTTGTTGTCCACAAATTTTTATTTTTCATTTGTGTTTTTGGATCATAAGAGAAGTAATTTAGCTTGGGTAGACATTGCTGATCCGGGACACCTTTTCTGGATGACATTTTCAAAAATGGCAGATGTGTTGCAGTGATGATGTAATATTTCAGGAACCATGAGACCGATATACTTCACTTTGATGTCAAAACATAGGTTTGGGGTTTCAAGTAGAGACTTATAGAGACAGAAAATAACCCCTCAGAGCAATTTTCTAAAATGTTGGCTAGAATAGAGAAACAAGAGAATTATATTGAAATGAAACAAATAATACTGGTTTTTATCATGTGGAAAAGTACCCAACCACTGGATAAAGAACATCAAATTCTACTGCATTGCTCATAAAAATGTCAGCTACAACATTGAACAAACTATAATCGCAGAAAAAATGGCTGGATAGGCTGGCCTTCAAGCTGAGCCACACATTTTGGAATTTTTTAGAGCTGTGCATATACTGTTGCTTAGTTTGCGACTGGAGATGGTATAACTGGTAAAAACCCAACCTTTTTCAGAGGGGCAGCATTTTGGTAGCTCAGAGCATGAATTCTAACCCACGTTGGAACTGGCTTTTCTTTATCTTTCATTCCGCACTGAATAAACAATATGATAAATTCCATTAAATCAGCTTTGCAGACCGCAGCATCAGGTAGAAGAAGATCCATGTCCTCAGTCACTTTTAAATTCTGGTAGACTGGGACGTGATCATGGCTTGTAGTGATTTTGCACACTTTGGCAATACAATTGGGTTTTAGGATTGCAGTGTTGTTTGTTTATGCCTACAGCTGACACAGCTTGTTTTCCAGCAGCTACTTCATTGGTACAGCCTTGAAAAAGCACCATGGCAGTATAATGTATGTTGGATGTTCTAGACAAAGAAGAGCTGTCTTCAAAATCAAAAATATCAAAAGCAGAAATTGTAAATCCTTCCCTGAAAAAGTGACATGGAAGTGGAGTGCTGTCAGATTCACAAAGTATTACAGCATGAGCGGCTAACAAGTTCCTGCTCCATACTATGTAATTATAACTTGTTGATATACCAATCCTGTTCTTTGAAGTGATTAGCTCCATAGTTCTGCACTTGTTATAGATTGCGTGGGCAGTCATCATGTGTAGTGGAGTTTTCTTATTGCTGTGATGTAATTCATAAAACATGATTTGGAAAAAACATTACATTTGCACGGCATAAGACGGTCGGTTTATGGGATTGTCTTCCACTTCTTCGCTTATATCTTCAAAACCATCATCAATGTTGTCGGTTTCTGTTTCGTACCCAAGGACTTTAGTTTGCAACAGTTTTGCTTTCCTGATATTAAACAATATTGTAAAAATTGTTAAGACAAAATCAGGCATTCTTGTTGACTCCATTGATTTGCAGAGCTCTATGGCATCACAGAATGTGTCATTAAGTCCAAATTCAAAATCTTCCAAATCAAAGGCCAATGAAAGATCAATGAATGCTAGGTAGATCTTCCCCTTTTTGATATTAACATATTTCCCCAATTAATATATTCAAACTGAGACTCTACTCTATTGTCCCAATTCCGGAGCGGAAGCCATATTGTAGATCCGATATTTTACCTTGCAATTTAACCCAGTCCTGCAATCTATTCAATATTATACGACCTGCTATCTTTGCTAAAGAATCAAGCAAGGAGATCAGCCTATAGCATGCTGGATATAGGTGTTCTCCCTTTTTGTAAATAGGTACTGTGAGAAGCTGGCCTTGTATATGAAGTCCACTAATGTAAGTGGGCACCTTGCACCAGTCCGTACTACCCTGATGGTGATTTAAGAAGTCTAAGACAACCTTAGAAAGCTATCCAAGTGGTAGCTGGGGAGAGCAGCCTTCTGGTTTAGTCTTAAAGGAGTAGAAAGCAGCTTGTTTTACCAGAATGTAATCTTATAGTATAGATTAAATGAAAAAAAAACACACAACGTATTTATAAAAATATGTATGTATTATATAACTCTATCTTGTACGTAACAGTATCTTCCACATGGAGATAAACACAAAGCACATAATACTTTTCCAGAGAAATCACAGTAAATAGCACTAATACACAGTGGGCAACAGGGGTGGCCACACCATATACTAAATAAGTGGTATAAGAACCACGACTCTAGTCCGTACAATGTCGAGAGGATGTAGAATTGCTGGGGACCCACAGATCCACCCAAGGTAAGTGGAAACGGACCCCACGGAGAGCGTGTGCAGTGAGTGAACCAGACCGCATACAAGTCTATGTGCAAGTTGCAGTTAGATTTTTAAAGAATAGGGACCCTGAAGAAACCCCATGGAAGACAGAAGGTTGGAGAGCCACCCCACCGTGGATACCATATTGCCAAAGTTACCTATCCCAGGGAAGCCAGGTGCATATGTGTGTAGTGGCGTCAGAAACAGCCGTCAAACCCAAATGGAGGACTTCAGGAAAGTGCCGCTGCTGAAAGAGGAGAAAGTGTCCGGAGGAATCCAAACATGAATTCTTGAAGAGGAGTACCTGAAAACAGTGGAGACAGAGTCTATGTTACTCAGGGGTGACCAGGAAGGTGAATGACCTCCAATGACAGGTGCTTCAGGAATGATCAAGAGGACATTGACTCTGCAGCCGTAAGGACCAGGCGATGCTGAGGATGACCAGGACCCAGATGCCTGCTGTCACACGAAGGATGGCGAGTGCTGAGGGATCGGTGTACGGCAGGAGTACCAACAAGCCTTGACAAATGCACCCCATGCAGGAAGTCAAGAAGGTGCATGGTTGGGACCAGTAAAGGTCCAAGAGGCTCATCACAAGCACGGGTGTCAGGGAAGGCCCCGAGCAATCAGGGGAGCCCAAAAGAAACAAGTGTGACCTTCAAGTGAACCCACAGGCCAGAGGTACTGGAGTTGCGAGAGGACCTCAAGCAGCTCACCAAAAGATGCAGGCCACGATGCACACAATGCAGTGTGGCTAAAGATTCTGGTCACTGGAGGTGCTCGAGGTTGGGACTACTGGGAGCTTGAAGATCTTCTTGTGAAGACAACAACAAGCCGTTACACCTGCAAAGGAAATGAGGTACTCCTGGGTTCGGTTATTGCAACCCACAAGAGGACTACTGGCCTCAAACTTGGTGAGAGGGTAGAGCAGGCCTCTGGAGCTGTGGAAAACCACCAACTGTGATGCAGAGCCGACAGAGGTGGGAGGAGCTCAGGATCTGCAGACCAGTCAACTTAGTTGTGGTGCCTGCAAATGGAGGGGAGTGACTCCGTCACTCCAAGGGAGTTCACTTGGGTTGTCTTTGATGCTTCACAGGCCTTGGAAGGTTCCGGTATGATGCATAGGCACAGACGATGCAGCAGACTGGAAGGGTGATGAAGTCAGGCCCAAACAAAGTCCAGAGTGCCCAGAAGGTAGAAGTGCACTGGTGTGGGATCTGAATCCTACCCCATGACGACTCTAAAGACCAACACCCAGGTAAGCCCTTAAGTACCCTAGGGAAAGGGTTGGGAAGATTCAGGGGACCATACCAGGGGAGGGTCTGGACAGGGGGGAGTTTACTCCCATGTCCTTTGTCCAGTTCCGCACCGGAGCAGGAGCAAACGGCTCCCAGGACTGGTTTGAACTGGAATATCCACAGGAATACCAAATGTGCCCTCTCATGTAGACTTTCGGGCACTCCCACCCAGCCCTAATAAACTAAATTCTGCCTGGTAGGTGGTCACAGCTCCCTATGACAGTATGCCTATTGTTCTACTTCCCCTGATCGAGCTTGGCTCAGCAGCAGGAGGGCAGAAATGTGTCTCTGGTCGGCAGCAACCATTTTGTGCAGTAAGGCACTAGAAGGCTGGTACCGGGAACACTGAGAGCCTAATGGTGGGCTGTTCCAGTACTTGGAATCATACTTTCCAGTTCACTTATGGTGTGGGTAAGCATGGGCAGAAAATCCGTTCCGCTCGCGGATTTTGCGGATTTTCGGTAAATTCGCAATCCGCGAATGCTCGCGAATTTACCGAAAATCCGCAAATTCGCACGCAGCGGATTTTTTTTTCTTGGTGATACAATTTTGCGGCGCGTGGCGTTCACTTACCGTCATTCAGCGTTTGCCGAGTTGTTTTTCTCGATATATTGCGAGTGCTGCGCCATTTTGGATCTTGCTCCGAGATCCCGCGGGAGTTTGGCGACCGCGATTACGTCATCGCGCTCGCCACCTTGCACAGCGAGAGTTTGTCAATGCGAGTATGCTGTGATCACGTATCGCGAGAGTTCGCAATCCCGAACCCGTACATGCGGCGGGCAGCAACAATCTCGCACTCGTGAAAATACAAAATTTGCAATTCTGCAAAAGAAATCCACCAGCAAGCAGCATAAACCTTCTGAAAATGATGATTTTTATCAGAATAACTCCTCAAGTTGATATTTGCCTGCACTTTTTTTTGCAAGGAGTCCATTTTTTGGGGGGGGGTGGGAGGAAGGAATGCCCCACAGTCTCCAACTTCCTGTTCCTGTCCAGCAGGCTCCTCCCAGTGCTTTCTTCATGTGCTGGTCACTTTCATTCGGATTCTTCACCTGGAAGGATTACTTTTTGTGGATGCTGCTGGATATTTGGATTTGAGGCCTTTTTGACTTTCTTTGGATCACTTTTGGATTAGAAATTTCAAAAGTAAGTTTGTTTGGGGCATTACAGTTGCTGCAAATACAATTTTGTAATTTTCGATTTTTGGGCTGTTGTTTGGGCCTTTTGCCCAGGGGTACTCAGTGGTGGGTGGACTGAGTCTTTCTGTGGGGTCTCTTTAATAAAAACATCATGGAGGGCCAGGATGGCTTGGGATTGTGCTGATTTTTCTGTGATTTTCGTTTTTTTGGGCTGTTGTTGTGGCCTTTTCACCAGGGGTTTTGAGTGGTGCATGTGCCTAGTCTTTCTGTGGGGTGTCTTGAATTTAAACATCATGGAGGGCCTGGATGGCATGGGATTGTGCTGATTTTTCTGTGTTTTTCGATTTTTTTGGGTGTTCATGGGGACAGGCCATGTGGGTGGGGGCCATTTTGAGTGCTGCTACAGGCCCTGGCCATGTGCTGGGAGGGAGGGGGCCATTTTGAATGCAGGCAGTGTTCTTAGGTCTGCAACCATTTTGCCTAGCTTTCAACCTTTATGCCCAGGGGTAGTGAGTGGTGCATAGGCCTAGTCTTTCTGTGGGGTGTCTTGAATTTAAACATCATGGAGGGCTTGGGATTGTGCTGATTTTTCTGTGATTTTCGTTTTTTTGGGCTGTTGTTGTGGCCTTTTCACCAGGGGTAGTGAGTGGTGCATGTGCCTAGTCTTTCTGTGGGGTGTCTTGAATTTAAAAATCATGGAGGGCCTGGATGGCATGGGATTGTGCTGATTTTTCTGTGTTTTTCGATTTTTTGGGGTGTTCATGGAGACAGGCCATGTGGGTGGGGGCCATTTTGAGTGCTGCTACAGGCCCTGGCCATGTGCTGGGAGGGAGGGGGCCATTTTGAATGCAGGCAGTGTTCTTAGGTCTGCAACCATTTTGCCTAGCTTTCAACCTTAATGCCCAGGGGTAGTGAGTGGTGCATAGGCCTAGTCTTTCTGTGGGGTGTCTTGAATTTAAACATCATGGAGGGCTTGGGATTGTGCTGATTTTTCTGTGATTTTCATTTTTTTGGGCTGTTGTTGTGGCCTTTTCACCAGGGGTAGTGAGTGGTGCATGTGCCTAGTCTTTCTGTGGGGTGTCTTGAATTTAAACATCATGGAGGGCCTGGATGGCATGGGATTGTGCTGATTTTTCTGTGTTTGTCGATTTTTTGGGGTGTTCATGGGGACAGGCCATGTGGGTGGGGGCCATTTTGAGTGCTGCTACAGGCCCTGGCCATGTGCTGGGAGGGAGGGGGCCATTTTGAATGCAGGCAGTGTTCTTAGGTCTGCAACCATTTTGCCTAGCTTTCAACCTTTATGCCCAGGGGTAGTGAGTGGTGCATAGGCCTAGTCTTTCTGTGGGGTGTCTTGAATTTAAACATCATAGAGGGCTTGGGATTGTGCTGATTTTTCTGTGATTTTCGTTTTTTTGGGCTGTTGTTGTGGCCTTTTCACCAGGGGTAGTGAGTGGTGCATGTGCCTAGTCTTTCTGTGGGGTGTCTTGAATTTAAACATCATGGAGGGCCTGGATGGCATGGGATTGTGCTGATTTTTCTGTGTTTTTCGATTTTTTGGGGTGTTCATGGGGACAGGCCATGTGGGTGGGGGCCATTTTGAGTGCTGCTACAGGCCCTGGCCATGTGCTGGGAGGGAGGGGGCCATTTTGAATGCAGGCAGTGTTCTTAGGTCTGCAACCATTTTGCCTAGCTTTCAACCTTTATGCCCAGGGGTAGTGAGTGGTGCATAGGCCTAGTCTTTCTGTGGGGTGTCTTGAATTTAAACATCATGGAGGGCTTGTGCTGATTTTTCTGTGATTTTCGTTTTTTTGGGCTGTTGTTGTGGCCTTTTCACCAGGGGTAGTGAGTGGTGAATGTGCCTAGTCTTTCTGTGGGGTGTCTTGAATTTAAACATCATGGAGGGCCTGGATGGCGTGGGATTGTGCTGATTTTTCTGTGTTTTTTCGATTTTTTGGGGTGTTCATGGGGACAGGCCATATGGGTGGGGGCCATTTTGAGTGCTGCTACAGGCCCTGGCCATGTGCTGGGAGGGGGGGGGGCATTTTGAATGCAGGCAGTGTTCTTAGGTCTGCAACCATTTTGCCTAGCTTTCAACCTTTATGCCCAGGGGTAGTGAGTGGTGCATAGGCCTCGTCTTTCTGTGGGGTGTCTTGAATTTAAACATCATGGAAGGCTTGGGATTGTGCTGATTTTTCTGTGATTTTCGTTTTTTTGGGCTGTTGTTGTGGCCTTTTCACCAGGGGTAGTGAGTGGTGCATGTGCCTAGTCTTTCTGTGGGGTGTCTTGAATTTAAACATCATGGAGGGCCTGGATGGCATGGGATTGTGCTGATTTTTCTGTGTTTTTCGATTTTTTGGGGTGTTCATGGGGACAGGCCATGTGGGTGGGGGCCATTTTGAGTGCTGCTACAGGCCCTGGCCATGTGCTGGGAGGGAGGGGGCCATTTTGAATGCAGGCAGTGTTCTTAGGTCTGCAACCATTTTGCCTAGCTTTCAACCTTTATGCCCAGGGGTAGTGAGTGGTGCATAGGCCTAGTCTTTCTGTGGGGTGTCTTGAATTTAAACATCATGGAGGGCTTGTGCTGATTTTTCTGTGATTTTCGTTTTTTTGGGCTGTTGTTGTGGCCTTTTCACCAGGGGTAGTGAGTGGTGAATGTGCCTAGTCTTTCTGTGGGGTGTCTTGAATTTAAACATCATGGAGGGCCTGGATGGCGTGGGATTGTGCTGATTTTTCTGTGTTTTTTCGATTTTTTGGGGTGTTCATGGGGACAGGCCATATGGGTGGGGGCCATTTTGAGTGCTGCTACAGGCCCTGGCCATGTGCTGGGAGGGGGGGGGGGGCATTTTGAATGCAGGCAGTGTTCTTAGGTCTGCAACCATTTTGCCTAGCTTTCAACCTTTATGCCCAGGGGTAGTGAGTGGTGCATAGGCCTCGTCTTTCTGTGGGGTGTCTTGAATTTAAACATCATGGAAGGCTTGGGATTGTGCTGATTTTTCTGTGATTTTTGTTTTTTTGGGCTGTTGTTGTGGCCTTTTCACCAGGGGTAGTGAGTGGTGCATGTGCCTAGTCTTTCTGTGGGGTGTCTTGAATTTAAACATCATGGATGGCATGGGATGGTGCTGATTTTTCTGTGTTTTTTGATTTTTTTGGGGTGTGTAACTGAACTGATGTTCCTCTGTCTTCCATTGCTTTTAGGTGCACAAGACTCAAGAGAACCACCAGTGCCAGGAAGAAGTCCTGCAGCGGTGTGTGTGTGCAGCATAACGTCACGCGACGTCACGTCTGGCCACAGACAACTCTGCAACTCGTGCAACTGCGGCCTGCTGTTCTGACCTGCTCTGAAGAAGATGGCCCCAAAAAAAGTTCCCCGTAGCTCCTCTAGCAAGAAAGTGGCCAGTAAGGAGCAGAAGAAGCAAGTTACCAAGGAGACTGGTGTGCCGCCCGCCACATTTTTTGGGAGTAAAAAAAAAAGTACGCCTGCAGCAGCAGCGGGATCTGCTGGGGACCAAGCTGGGAGCAGCACCCCCGCTCCATTGGGCTCAGTGCCACCACCACCACCACGCCAACTTAAGTCCAAGCCCTTTAGTGCTGCAGAGGCACTTAGTCTAGTTGTTCAATCACCATCGACCAGTGATGTTGGCTCATCGCAAGAAAGTAGCAGCAATGTCCCTCAATCAACACAGGTTGTTGTAACTCATCTGACGAGTGTTGAACAACCACAGCCGCAACAACAACCACATGTGCAAGTACAAGCCCAAGTACTTGTGGAAGGAGAGGCAGCTCAAGGAGATGCGCAAGCAGAGGTGCATGGAGGGTCACAAGTGCCCACAATAGTTGTTCCTCCAGAAGTAGGGGCACATCAGGAAATCGACAATCAAGCCGAGGTATCATTTGAGGAAGCCACTCCTCCTGATCATTCATTGTCTTCCTCATCCCTAGCAAGGAAAAGATCTAGGGTGGCGTCTACATCTTCTTCAAGCACACCTCCTTCTGATGATATGGATCAAAATTGGGAACCAGCACCACTGCCGTCTGAGAGTGAGGCACACCATGATCTGACAAAGGTAGTTAAGCGTAAAAGGAAGCTCGTCCAACGTCTCATAGTTATGGAGTGTGATGAGGCTCAACAAGAAGTGGCAGATACTGCTGCTGATGAAGACTCTCACGACAACGACCCAGTCATCATAAAGGTCACTGCAGCCCCAGCGGGCATGCAGCAAACAGACATTTTGACCCTAGCCCAAGAAGCTGCTGAGCGTGATGATGTTGTCGACGAGGAGGCAATGGAAGAAACACCACAGTCATTGGAGTTAACTAGTACACCAACACGTACCGCTTCCATATTTCTTCCTCGCCTGAAGGGACCTCCATCCACCTCAACCTCAATTAGTGGTGGTGAAAGTGCAAAACGTACTAAAGTTCAGCAATCCACATCCTCCACTTCATCTGGCATTAGCAGCAGGACCACCACCGCCAGTATCGCCGCCTCCTCCGGCCCCCAAAGACATTTCAAGTCAGCAGTTTGGGACTTCTTTAGTGTTTGCCCAAAAAAGGAAAACCTCGCCATTTGTAGCATTTGTAAGCATGCAGTTAGTCGTGGTAAGTTTGGTACCAACTATGGTACCGGAGGCCAGAGAGGTCATCTTGAGAGACAGCACGCTGTCCAATGGTTTGCGCACCTAAAGGAGATCAAGGAAACCCAAAGTGCAAGTCAAGAAAACGTTGATGTTTCATCTGATGATGACGAGGAGGAAGAAGACGTGTCAAACACTTCACTTACACCCAGTACCCCTGTCAGCAGCACACCCCATGTGAGCCACACTAAGAGAGTGGGAGACAGTGAGACACCAATGCGAAAAAGTTCATCAGCGAGCGTAACTGGGTCGAAGAAGTCATCATCATCCCGTAAATGCTTGGTCCAGGGCAACATTAGAGCCATGTTGTTTACAGAAGCGCCATATGACCGCAACCACCCACTGACGCGTCTGTATAATGCTAAGCTAGCTAAAATGCTAGCTCTGGACCTTCTCCCTTTTTCTCTTGTGTGAAGGGATTGGTTTTCTAGAATTAGTGGCAGCGCTCTGCCCTAAATGGAAGGTTCCTAGCCGGTTCTATTTTGCCAGAGTTGCGGTTCCAGCACTACATGAAGATGTGCTGGAGGTGATTGGGGCAGCTTTGCAGAAGAGTGCTGTTCACACTATACATCTGACAACAGACATGTGGACCAGTGGCGCAGGCGCTGATTACATGTGCATCACTGCACACTGGGTCTCTTTTTCAGGGGTTAAAGCAAAGCTAAACGCAAGTGTTGACCCGGACCAAGTTTTTAAAGCTGATCAGAAACATGCAACACTAGCCATGTTTGGCTTGGAGAAACGTCACACAGCACAAAACATTTTGGATGAGTTTAACACAAATGTCCTTCACTGGCTGTCCCCAAAAAAACGCCAGATTGGTTATGTTTCCATGGATAATGGCGCCAATGTAGTTAAGGCCATGGAGCTGGGTGACTATTTCAGAGTGCCGTGTTTGGCGCACTGCATAAACCTGGTTGTTAAAAAATTCTTGAGTGATAAAGACAGTCCAGCGTGCGAGGTAGTGGACACCTGCCGAAAAATATGCAACCATTTCAGCCATTCTTTTAAGGCCCGGAAGCATCTGAGGAGCCTGCTACATGAACGTCGAATGCCAGTGAAAGCACTCATCCAGGAGGTGGCAACACGTTGGAACTCAACCTTCTACATGCTTGAGCGTCTGTATGAGCAGTATGAGGTACTCGATCAGTATTTCTTAACACAGGGTACAGCTCTGAAGGACCTGAGGCTAGATGCGGCGCAATGGGACCTAGTTAAAAGCCTGACAGACATGCTTCATCCTTTTGAGGTATTCACGCGTTCAGTCAGCAAGGAGGACTGTAATTTGGGAAAAGCTATCCCATTGTTGCGCATGCTGGAGCACCAACTGAAGGCGGTGTCTTCTATGTTTGAAAAAGATGAAAAAAAGCAAGACGCTTTTCTTTTGGCGGAGAAATTATTAGAGCGCCTACTTGGTGATGAACGTCTTAAAATGATCCACTCAGAACAGCATTACATTTGTGCTACTATTCTGGATCCACGCTACAAAAAGGCCCTGGCAGGCCAAGCATTCTTTCCTTTTGGTGATCAAGATGTTACAAAGTATCTTGTTCACACTCTTCAATGGTTTGGTTTTGGCCCTCATTTTATTTCCCTAATTTCCCTTCTGTATTTTCACCCACGTGCTTCAGTCTGCGCCAATGGTCAAGTCTCTTCCTTTTTTGACTTCGGTAGGGGTGTTCGCCAAGGTTGCTCCCTCTCACCCTTTCTCTTTAATTTGGCTTTAGAACCCTTCTTATCTAGATTACGTCAGAATCCCAACATTCACGGTTTTCATTTTACAGACTCCCACATAAAGCTTGACGCTTATGCGGACGATATCTTACTTTTTCTTTCCGAACCCGAAACTTCCATTCCTGCCTTTCTGGAAGAAGTGAGGCAATATTCCCAGATTTCGGGTTACAAACTTAACCATGATAATGGCGAGATATTGCCCCTGACCAAATTCACCTTTAAACCAGACTTTCTTGCCTCTAATTTTGTATGGAACTCTACACACATCAAATATCTGGGCCTGCATATTACTCCTTCTATCCCAGACACAGTCTCCTTATGCCTGACTAAATGCATCCAGAAAATCTCGGACCTCACTGCTAGGTGGCATCCCCTTTACCTATCTTGGTGGGGGCGTCTTGATACAATCAAGATGATGTTAGCCCCGATCATCCTATATACAATTTCCAACATCCCTGTGCCCATTCCCGCTAAATCCTTTAAAAAGATTAATTCTATTTTGTCTGCCTTCCTTTGGCATAACAAGAAGCCGCGGATGTCCCTCGCCAGATTGGTTCGCCCAGCCTCAGAAGGCGGTGTTAACTTTCCGGATTTTCCAGCATATCAAAAGGCTTTTCTATTGTGACAAGCATCCTTCTGGCTGCAAGACCCCGATGCTCCATGTCCCCTGTGGGCCAAGGTTGAGCGCCTTTTCCTCTCTCCTTTTTCCTTTGCTGAGTAAATTTCCTTTTCCCGTAAACCCTCCTCTATTTCCACGCCTATTCACAGGTTTACCACCAAACTCCTCCTGGCCTCATCTCCCGCTCCTCCTAGCTCTATTGCGGACTTTCTTTCCTCTCCCATTTGGCACAATACGCATCTCCTAATCCGAGCTAAGCCTTTCTTCTGGAAATCCTGGCGGCAGAGGGGCTTACTTTGGATCTCGCAATTGTTCTCTCACTCTACTTTCATATCTCTCCCTAATCTCAGATTGATGTATACCTTGCCTGCATCCTTTGCTTCCAAATATGCACTGCTTAAGACAGCGGTGATGGTGGCATATACAAGACTTCTGCACACACAGACAACGTCTCCTTCCCTTACCCCCGTTACGCGCCTCCATTCCCTTCTCTGCACTTCTCCTAAGGCTTCTGCCATATACAAACACCTTCATACTACTGAGATACCCAGACCCAGGTCTAAGGTGGAGGAGCAATGGGAACAAGATTTTGGGAAGGTCTGGCCCTTATCTCTGTGGGACAGACTATGGCTTAAGGTACGCAAGTCCTCCAGGGCGGCGTCTCTTACGCAGTCTATTTTCTTTATTTATAACAGGTTACTTCTTACCCCCTCAGTCCTACATAAGAGATTCCCTTCCACTCCGGACACATGTTGGTCTTGCTCCTCCTCCAATGCTACCTTGTTTCATATGCTATTTTTGTGTCAGTCTGTTCATGACTTTTGGCTGCAGGTATGGGCTCAAATTAATGTCATATTTCAAACTTGTATCCCCATTTCTCATGTTCACATATTTCTGGGAAGTCTCTCTCCATGCTGGGAGTCTTCTCAGCTTGATGTACGTATCATTGATTTGCTGCTGGCTGTGGCTTTTCAACAGATTACTATTCACTGGAAGTCTTCTTCTAATCTCTCTTTTCAAGCATGGTGGTACAATGTATGTCATAACCACAGACTAGACACCACTTTTGTCTTCCCTCCTCAGCTGGCCTCGAAAAGGGCGGTCTTATGGCTCCCTGTTGTTTTATATCTTGACAGCTGTGCTACTCGTGCCCATTGTATGCCACTGTTGGACTTGGCCCTTAGGGCGGGTTCCCCCCTAATCTTTTTGCTTTTATTTGTGACCCTATGTTAGTGATTTTTGGGTCTCTGCGCACTTTTCCCTGGGTCCCAGAGTGAAAGTGCGTGCGTGTAGTATGGCTGGCCTGCCCTCCCATAGGAATGCATGGGGAATGTGTGTGTCCCTGGTAGTTCCTGATGTGTGAGGAGTGCAGGCTCGAATTTGATATGTGCGAACTCGTGAGAGTGAATACTTCGCAATGATATATGTGGCATGAGTGTGTCTTGTGTACAAATGCCACTTCTAGGACTTGGTATACTAATGTAAAATATGCCTGGAGCGTGATTGGCTGGAGCTGGCTGGCATGCCAGGCTCCAGGAAGTCTGGATGGTTCTGCCCGGTGGTGAGTGTGAGATTAGCATGAGTGATGTGTGGGAGGAGTGTACCTGTGTCCTGGATGGGAGGGTTTTCCCCACACAATGCTGGCTCCGCCCCCCTGAGGTGTGTCTAACGACCCTAGCCTCCCCAGTGAAAGAAAGGGGTGGTTGGGCCATCAAGGGTACTCCCAAACCAGCTGCGACTGGTTTCTCCCCCACCCTGCACCTCCAAACAAAGGATTTAGCTGTATAAAAATGGGGCTGTGTCCCCATGAATGTGTTCACTTCCAGGATCCTGAGGGGGCTGCTGCTGCTGTCGCTGGGCCAGAGGACCGCCACTTGGAGTGTCTCCCTGCCTGGAGACCCATTGTGCTGGCTCTGGGCCCAGCCTTGCCCTCTGCCTGCCCTGAGGACCTTTTGCTGCACTTTGTTGTCCTATAGCGCCTGGGGCGCTGTACTGGATTGATAGCGCGGGGAGCGCTTTGCTTTCCCCTTCTAGCGCTTACGAGCGCTTTATTTTGCATTTAGTGCTGAGGAGCGCTTTACTTTTGGAAGCGGGAGCCCACCCGGCGTTTGCCCCGCTCCGTGACGAGTCTTGAGCCCCCTGGCAGGTGCCCACCCTGCCGGGGACATTGCCGCCTTTCGAGCGCGTGCCCACCGTGCTTTATGGTAATTAAGGCCAGTGCCCACGTGGCATTGCCCAGGACTTCACCGCCGCAGGCCAGGAGGTTTTGAAGCCTTGCCGGGCCACTGCCTAGTGCGACCCGGAAGTGCCGCCTCCACAGCCCCGGGCCGCGCTGCGATTGGATCCTGCAGCCGCGACCCGGAAGTGCCCGCCGGAGGAGAAGAAGCCGCCGGCCGTGTCCTTCCTGGGGCTCCCGAGTGAAGGGGGAGCCCCGGACGTCTGGCCAGCCCCAGCCGCCGCCTGCAGAGTCTCCACCGCCTGTGAGGAGAGCCCCGGACCTCCGCAGACCGAGCCGGTGAGTGATTTGAGGGAGAGGGGGCGTCGGGGCACATTGCAGGTGCCCGCCCCTCCCCTCCAGCGCGGGGTGCCTGGGTGTAGAGAGGCCCACGGGGCCTCCCCAGATACTGAGTCCCCCGAGAGGGGCTCCCCGACCCTGCCCCAGTAGGAAGGAGCCCGGAGAGGCTCCAGAGACAGCCGCCTTCTGCTTGCAGAGCCCAGAGAGGCTTGTGACGGACGCATTTCTTGTTCGGCCCACGAGGGCCCCGGGGGCACATCAGTTCCTTTGAGCCCACGAGAGGCTCCCTGCCCGCATCTTGGTTGGAGCCACGAGGCTCCAGGGGCAGCATCTATTTGTTCAAAGCCCTAAGAGGGCCAAGGGGGCATTTCCTTGATTCTCGAGTCCCCAGGAGGGGGACTCCAACACGCCCGCATTGGTGCTTCCAGCCCAGAGAGGCTCGAGGCACCCCCAGTGTTTCTGGGTCCCCCGTGAGGGACCCCACAGCCCAGGGAGGCTGCATTGAGTCATTCTAGAGCCCTGAGAGGCTCTTCCTTGTTGCCCACATTGTTCTGGCCAGAGCCTGCGAGGCTCCAGAAGTGGCCCAACAGTGTATCTAGCTGCCCAGCACTTTGTGGGCAGTTGCTCCGTTTAGGACCCTGACATTGGGACTGCCACAAGTTGTTGCTTACGTGACTGTGTTGCATAGTTGCTTGTTCTTACACCTCTGAATGGGTAGTTTATTCATCATGTGTTCTCTTGTGCTGCACCTCTGAATGTGTTTTTATGCGTCATGTGCTTTGCTTTTACACCGCTGAATGTAGGTTCTGCATCATGTGTTTTTCCTCTTACACCCCTACAGGTATTGTGATACTTAGGTGGTTTCCTTCTTGCTAGTACAGGTGGTGCTAGCAGAACCCAGGTTCCCTGTGTAATCTCCTAGGGTAGTGAGGGTTGCATAGGTGGTGCTCACCTGGGACCAGTAGTGACTGGTTGTGTGTTACAAGTGTTATTTTTGGCCAACAGTAATTTTAATTCTATGATCTAAAAAGTGCTAAGTTCTAAAAGTGCATACCCTGACAGTGGTCCATGTGGCCCTGTCCCTTGTACATAAATCCCCTGTAAATTCTGCCCGTGCCTGTTGGCACATTGTAAAGTGTGTGTTTTTATCTAATGTGTTTTGGTGTAATACAAAGGCTATTTTTATATATAACCTTGTGTGGAGTTTCCTTTGTGGTGGGCCTTGGGTGTTGTTGCTGGGGTGCGTGCGCAAATACTTAACTCATATCGCCTCCAAGTTTAGCCTTGCTGCTCGCGCCACGTTACCTAGAGGGTGAGCAGGGGTTATCTTGGCGTGTAACTCCCTTGCCCTGACTTAGGAGTGGTGGTCTCTGACTGACTTTGGCGCAATCCCTGGCCAGCCAGGGATCCCATTTCTAACATTGGACGCAGCGGTGAGGATAAGGGTTTGTGTTTGCGTTGTACCACAGTAGCAGCTGGCCGCACTTCAAAGCTCTACATTTTAGATGACCACATTTTGGGGATTATTGTGTTTTTGGTGAAGTTCCATTATTGCTTCTCCTGAAGAGTGTCATTTTATAATTGTGTCCCGTACATTTGTCCCCCGCCCTGCTTCCAGAGTTTGGTACCTGTGTCGCTTTTGGTCAGGTTGAGAAGTCAGGGGTGGTAGAAACTGCCTTACCGGTCCGAGGGGAGGGTGTGTGTGGATGAATGGTGTGTTTTCCTGGACACATGAGTATGAGTTCTCTTTGATAAGGAGATTGTTGAAGTCTTGGAGTTGTGTACTCTTACTTCAGATTGTTAGGTCCCTTGTGTTGCACGTGTCTGAGCATCCTGTCAAAATGGAATCTCCTTTTAACCTCTGTGGCCTGTTTAAGTACAGTGTGCATGAGTTGGTGCGGTTTTGTGAGGAGAGAGACATCCCAGTGAGTGAGTCAGACACCCAGTCCAAGCTTAGGGATAACCTGATCCTATGGCAGAAGGATGACTGGGAACGTGAGCACAGTGAGAAAGAGAGGGCCCGGGCCGCACGCCATGAGGGTGGTGAGTCTGAGGGGAGCCCTGAAGAGTCTGAAGTGGAGAGTGAGTTTGACAGTGGCTGGGCGCCAGCAGAGAGCGAGTACCCTCTAGATAGGGAGTCCCTTGCTGGGTCCAGTGTCAGATGTAGCACCCCATCCCTTTCCCTGTCCCCAGAGGAGTGGTTGGATAGGAGAGAAGAGAGGGAGCACCAGCTGGCTATGGAGAAGCTCAGGTTAGAGCATGCCAGAGAGATGGCGCAGCTGGGTGTGCATGAGCGGATTGCAGAGGCTGAGAGGGCCTTGGCCAGGGAGAAGATAGCCCTAGAGTGTAGGTTATCCCCTGACCGCAGTCATAATTTTCTGGATCCCCTAGGGAGGGTTGAGTCCAGTGGTGGCAGCTATTTAAATGTTAGTATAGACAGTCCCACTCCCAGTTCCCCGAGCATGGTACCTGTTTCCCCAGAAGAGGAGTTCAGGGTGAAATTCAGGAACCTTAGGAAACCACCCCACCGGGAGTGGAAGTATTTTGTGGATGACTGTTCTGATGCAATGGAGGATTGGCTGGCGGCTAACCCGGACGATGAGAGGGACGGAGTAGTTAATATGTTTCTCAAAGAGCAGTTGCTCAGTGTTGTTTGTCCGGAGTTGCGCCAGCACCTGTTGAAGTCTGAGTACTTTAGTCCTTGGGCGCTTGCTGAGGAAGCAGAGCGCTGGGAGAGTGCCAGAGGTTCTGTAGAGTCATTGGAGAGTGAGTCCAACAGTAGTGGTACAGGTATCTTCCAGCCTAGCGTGGTGAAAGAGGCTCAGTGTAGCCCAGCTAGGTCCCAGTATAGTGAGAGAGGTGGAGGGGCTGACTACCTGGCTCAGTGGAGCAGGAGTCAGTGGGAGGCTGAGAGTCCCCAGAGGCCCGAAGCCCTATCTCAGAACCTGGGTGGTTTCTTGAGGGAACACCAGGTTAGGGACCTAGGCTGTCCGGTTAGTACACTTGAGGAGGATCTCCTAGTGTCTAGGGAACCTGGAGCATCTGTAACTAGATCTCCAGGGGTTCCAGTGTCCGGCAGTGTCGCTCCAGTTGGGAGGGCACAGAAGTCCGAAGTGAGGAGTGATTGGGGGATGAGTTTCCCAGTGGATGCACCAGTGGACCAGGGACTAGCCAGTTGGGCTAGAGCTTCTTGGGGGGACCCGGGTGATGCCACTTCTGGTCTGGGGGATCTTCACGCACTGTCAGGTGGACAGGGGACGGGAGATCTGCGCCAGACAGACAGTCACACGAGACATGGGTCATGTGTCAGCCTCAGGGGGATTGCGTGTGAGTCCCCAGAAGTCCTGGAGTGCCAGGCAATTATTCCGCCAAAGGTTTTAGACCGGAGGTTGGGAGGCCAGGTTCAGGTTCAGCCTGACCTGAAGGGTGGGACGACTGTAACCAGTGTCCTGGCCAGTGCTTCTTCCAGGGGAACCCCTCCAGTTGGGAGGGTGCAGACCTCTGGAAGGGGGTGCAGAGGGTGGGAGAGCCCACCACTGACCCCGGTGCAGCCTGAGGGGTTAAACCCTGGGTTGGAATGGCGTGCTAGGTGTACCCCTCGCCGGAGGAGGAGGAACCCTAGGAGAAGAGGTAGGGGGAGGAGAGCCTTCCCTGAGACTCCTGGTCCGCCTGAGGTTGTAGACCCTAGGCTGGAGAACCAGTGGCAGTCTGGCCCTGTCTTGCAGACAGGAAGAGTGGAGAGTGGCTACTATGGGCCTAGGGTTCCTACCCCCTACTTCGTGAGTAGACAGGAACCAGTGGCACCTGGGTGGCCTAGGGCCTGGTCCTGGCCGCGGACAGCTGAGGAGTACCAGTGGGGTAGCCCAGTTGGTCCATACAGTAGCTTTAGAAGGAACCCTAGGGGTTCACCGTGGCATAGAACAGGAGGGTGTCCCGGCAGTGGCGGGCCTGCGTCCGTGTTCTATCGCCCCAAGCAGGGAAGTCCATCACGGTGGTGATTGTTCTCCCCTGCGTTTTGGCTGGAAGGGGGTTGTGTTGGACTTGGCCCTTAGGGCGGGTTCCCCCCTAATCTTTTTGCTTTTATTTGTGACCCTGTGTTAGTGATTTTTGGGTCTCTGCGCACTTTTCCCTGGGTCCCAGAGTGAAAGTGCGTGCGTGTAGTATGGCTGGCCTGCCCTCCCATAGGAATGCATGGGGAATGTGTGTGTCCCTGGTAGTTCCTGATGTGTGAGGAGTGCAGGCTCGAATTTGATATGTGCGAACTCGTGAGAGTGAATGCTTCGCAATGATATATGTGGCATGAGTGTGTCTTGTGTACAAATGCCACTTCTAGGACTTGGCATACTAATGTAAAATATGCCTGGAGCGTGATTGGCTGGAGCTGGCTGGCATGCCAGGCTCCAGGAAGTCTGGATGGGTCTGCCCGGTGGTGAGTGTGAGATTAGCATGAGTGATGTGTGGGAGGAGTGTACCTGTGTCCTGGATGGGCTGGGTTTTCCCCACACAATGCTGGCTCCGCCCCCCTGAGGTGTGTCTAACGACCCTAGCCTCCCCAGTGAAAGAAAGGGGTGGTTGGGCCATCAAGGGTACTCCCAAACCAGCTGCGACTGGTTTCTCCCCCACCCTGCACCTCCAAACAAAGGATTTAGCTGTATAAAAATGGGGCTGTGTCCCCATGAATGTGTTCACTTCCACGATCCTGAGGGGGCTGCTGCTGCTGTCGCTGGGCCAGAGGACCGCCACTTGGAGTGTCTCCCTGCCAGCACGGCTCTGGGCCCAGCCTTGCCCCCTGCCTGCCCTGAGGACCTTTTGCTGGACTTTGTTGTCCTATAGCGCCTGGGGCGCTGTACTGGATTGATAGCGCGGGGAGCACTTTGCTTTCCCCTTCTAGCTCTTACGAGCGCTTTATTTTGCATTTAGCGCTGAGGAGCGCTTTACTTTTGGAAGCCGGAGCCCACCCGGCGTTTGCCCCGCTCCGTGACGAGTCTTGAGCCCCCTGGCAGGTGCCCACCCTGCCGGGGACATTGCCGCCTTTCGAGCGCGTGCCCTCCGCGCTTTATGGTAATTAAGGCCGGTGCCCACCCGGCATTGCCCAGGACTTCACCGCCGCAGGCCAGGAGGTTTTGAAACTTTGCCGGGCCGCTGTCTAGTACCACCCGGAAGTGCCGCCTCCACAGCCCCGGGCCGCGCTGCGATTGGATCCTGCAGCCGCGACCTGGAAGTGCCCGCCGGAGGAGAAGAAGCCGCCGGCCCTGTCCTTCCCGGGGCTCCCGAGTGAAGGGGGAGCCCCGGACATCAGGCCAGCCCCAGCCGCCGCCTGCAGAGTCTCCGTCGCCTGTGAGGAGAGCCCCGGACCTCCGCAGACCGAGCCGGTGAGTGATTTGAGGGAGAGGGGGCGTCGGGGCACATTGCCGGTGCCCGCCCCTCCCCTCCAGCGCGGGGTGCCTGGGTGTAGAGAGGCCCTGACATTGGGACTGCCACAAGTTGTGGCTTACGTGACTGTGTTGCGTAGTTGCTTGTTCTTACACCTCTGAATGGGTAGTTTATTCATCATGTGTTCTCTTGTGCTGCACCTCTGAATGTGTTTTTATGCGTCATGTGCTTTGCTTTTACACCGCTGAATGTAGGTTCTGCATCATGTGTTTTTCCTCTTACACCCCTACAGGTATTGTGATACTTAGGTGGTTTCCTTCTTGCTAGTACAGGTGGTGCTAGCAGAACCCAGGTTCCCTGTGTAATCTCCTAGGGTAGTGAGGGTTGCATAGGTGGTGCTCACCTGGGACCAGTAGTGACTGGTTGTGTGTTACAAGTGTTATTTTTGACCAACAGTAATTTTAATTCTATGATCTAAAAAGTGCAAAGTTCTAAAAGTGCATACCCTGACAGTGGTCGATGTGGCCCTGTCCCTTGTACATAAATCCCCTGTAAATTCTGCCCGTGCCTGTTGGCACATTGTAAAGTGTGTGTTTTTATCTAATGTGTTTTGGTGTAATACAAAGGCTATTTTTATATATAACCTTGTGTGGAGTTTCCTTTGTGGTGGGCCTTGGGTGTTGTTGCTGGGGTGCGTGCGCAAATACTTAACTCATATCGCCTCCAAGTTTAGCCTTGCTGCTCGCGCCACGTTACCTAGAGGGTGAGCAGGGGTTATCTTGGCGTGTAACTCCCTTGCCCTGACTTAGGAGTGGTGGTCTCTGACTGACTTTGGCGCAAGCCCTGGCCAGCCAGGGATCCCATTTCTAACAGCCACCTGCTCAGCAGGAAGTGCTCAAACCTCCTTGATTGCCTTACCATTCCCTTACTTCTATGTTATCACCTGTACCGATTGTCTCCTTTGTAAAATGCTATTCATTGCAGTTACCTTATACCCATGCTATATCCTCCTTGATTTGTGATTCTCCCTTGTAACAATTATTCATGCTGTATTCATGCAATTGCTTATTTTTCCTCCCCCCCCTTTTTTATTGTAACCCCTTCACTTTTATTTTACTTTCATTGCCTACTTTCTATGCTCAATAAAATCTTTTTTGAACTGAAAGATGTTACAAAGTACAAACGTTGGCTAGCCTTGTCAGCCAAGAGGTTTGAAAGAGAATGGCAGGACATTGAAGGGAAAGGCAGTACATCAGCATCAGCAGGCCATCCCAAGTCAAAAGAATCCACTTCTGCACCTGTGGCTGTGGCACAAGAGACCTCTCAGCCGATAAAGACACCGCCAACCGGATCATCTGCACCAGACACAACAGTAACATTGGTTGCAGAAGAGGATTGGCTAACTCGGCTTGGGTTTGGTTCTCAAAAGGTCACAGCAAAAAGTAAGCCTAGTGGAGGAACCTTGGAGGACCTTGAGTCGATGGTGCAGGACTATCTGAATGACTCAACAGAGGTCTATGTGAATTCTGACCCATTGGCGTATTGGCATGGGAAAAAAGAATTGTGGGCACAGCTCTCCAACCTGGCTTTAAACTACTTGTCTTGCCGACTCGCAAGCGTGTCTTCTGAACGTGTTTTCAGTGCTGCTGGTGGCATTGTAACTTCCAAACGGAGCCGCCTCTCGCCCAAAAATGTGGAGAGGTTAACAATGATCAAGATGAATCAGCATCTCATACCACCAGATTACAAAGTACGAGAAAGCACGCCGGATGAAGACGAGGTGGACAGCAACGTAGATGAGGGAATTTCTTCTCTGTTAGGTGACACTGACCTCATCCTGCCTGAATTCGCAGAGTATGATGATGAAGCCTTATTCTTATTCACTGACACCGAGCCCTGAAAATGAGACAATGAATCAATACCTTTCTTTTTCGTCCTTATTCACTTTTATTCCTGTGTATCTGTCTTTCTTTGTTGTGCACAGTTAATATAATTCAAACTTTCATCACCTAATCACAAAAACAAGCCCATCAGCAGAACTGTCTTCACTTGTTTGCTTATTGATTTGAAGGTGCCGCAGTCTGCATTCCTCAGCTTCACAAGTTCAGAAGAACATGCTCCTCTATCCTCCTCCTCCAGACTCCTATTTCCCTCAAAGCAGAGGGCTGGATTACTCCCAATGAAGAAAGACTCAGCACTTGTGGGGGTGTTCTACTTCTTTGCGGGTGAGTTGACGGCTCTGGGGCCATTGCTGGGAAGCTCCAATACCGGATAAAAGTGGTTTGGACCAAATCGGAAGCAGAATTTTTTTTGCCTTTTTGCTGACCTAGCTGCACAGCGCGTTTGGACCGAAGGCCGAGAAATATTGTAAGTATGAGATTTTCCTTTTAGGCTGTTTGGGGGTGTTGTGCTTTTTGGTGGGTGGGTTGGCGGGTCTTGGGGCATTCCTGGGAAGGTCTAATACCGGATAGAAGTGGTTGGGACAAAATCCATGCAGTATTTTTTTTTGCTATTTCTGACATTTTGCCCAATGTAGCGTTTTCGGGGGCCTGTTTGGGGGGCTTCCTGGTGTTGGTGGGTGGGTTTCAGGGTCTGGGAGCACTGCTGGCTATGGATACTTTAGTTTGCAAGAGGTTTGAAGCAAATCCATGGTGGCAGAGGGGAGTTAGTGATTTTGGAAATTGGCAAGAAAATGACTAAGTCCCCATTTTTGTACTTTTGCTTTTTGGCTGTTTGGGGGTCTTCTACTAGTTTTCTCCTGGGTTGACGGCTCTGGGGTCATTGCTGGGAAGCTCTAATACCGGATAAAAGTGGTTTGGACCAAATCGGAGGCGGAAATTTTTTGGTGTTTTTGCTGACTTGCTTGCCTTTGAGGTGCTCTTTGGGGGGGTTCCGGGTGTTTGTGGGTGAGCTTTGGGGTCTGGGAGCACTGCTGGGACAGTCTAATCTTGATTGCATTTGCTTTTCAGGAAATCCGTTGTGGAAATCGGGAGTTATGACCTAGCTGCACAGCGCGTTTGGACCGAAGGCCGAGAAATATTGTAAGTATGAGATTTTCCTTTTTGGCTGTTTGGGGGTGTTGTGCTTTTTGGCGGGTGGGTTGGCTGGTTTTAGGGCATTCCTGGGAAGGTCTAATACCGGATAGAAGTGGTTGGGACAAAATCCATGCAGAATTGTTTTTGTTGCTATTTCCGACATTTTGCTCAATGTAGCGTTTTTGGGGGCCTGTTTGGGGGGCTCCTGGTGTTTGTGGGTGGGTTTCGGGGTCTGGGAGCACTGCTGGCTATGGATACTTTAGTTTGCAAGAGGTTTGAAGCAAATCCATAGTGGCAGAGGGGAGTTAGGGCCTAGCTGCAGAGCGCGCGCGGAGTGATTTTGGAAATTGGCAAGAAAATTACTAAGTCCCCATTTTTGTACTTTTGCTTTTTGGCTGTTTGGGGGTCTTCTACTAGTTTTCTCCTGGGTTGACGGCTCTGGGGCCATTGCTGGGAAGCTCTAATACCGGATAAAAGTGGTTTGGACCAAATCGGAGGCAGAAATTTGTTGGTGTTTTTGCTGACTTGCTTGCCTTTGAGGTGCTCTTTGGGGGGGTTCCGGGTGTTTGTGGGTGGGTTTTGGGGTCTGGGAGCACTGCTGGGACAGTCTAATCTTGATTGCATTTGCTTTTCAGGAAATCCGTGGTGGAAAACGGGAGTTATGACCTAGCTGCACAGCGCGTTTGGACCGAAGGCCGAGAAATATTGTAAGTATGAGATTTTCCTTTTTGGCTGTTTGGGGGTGTTGTGCTTTTTGGCGGGTGGGTTGGCGGGTCTTGGGGCATTCCTGGGAAGGTCTAATACCGGATAGAAGTGGTTGGGACAAAATCCATAAGGAAAAGCCTTTTGGCACTTTTTGTAACTTAGGGTTCGTTAGGGTTAGCCCTAGCAGCAGGATTGCATGTGTTTCGGGGTGTTCTAGATTTTTGCAACTGAGTTCTGGGGTCTTAGAGCACTCGTGAGAATGTGTAATTTTGGTTGCAAGTCATTTGAAGAAAATCCATGGTGGGAAAGGGGGGATTTGGCATAGTTAAAGAAAGCCTTTGCCACTATTCTTAACTTAGGGCTCGTTAGGGTTAGCAGTATTTCCATTGCATGTGTTTGGGTGGGGGGGTTTTCGAGTCTTGGAGCGATGCTGGCTATGGATACTTTTGCTTGCTTGCAAGTGGTTTGAATACAATCCACGGTGGGTAAGGGGGTATTTGGGCCTACTTTTACTTTCAAAGTACGTTTTGTCACCAGTTTTCTGCTAGGCCTCGTTTTTTGAGATCTGATTGGGGGTCTTCTACATTTTTGCGACTGGCTTTAATAAGGGTCTGGGTGGGAGCACTGCTGGGAAGGTCTAATTTTGTTCTAAAACACAGTTTACAGTACACCTAGCTTGAGGGGAAAGATCCGCTAAATTAATTTGCCCATACTTATTTATCCTTCAAAAGGTGACTCAGAAAGAGTACGCACTTTCAAAAATATTGTACTGTCTATTAGGAAAATCAAAGTGTGACTTTTTGCACTACACAGCGTACATACCTTATATTTATTTATCAGTGGTGTTGTAATATTATATCACTTCCTGTTTTTCGTTCAATAATTACAGGCCGGGTTTCAGTCTGTGCAATGGGGGAAAAAGGATGGAGTCAGGCTTCACATTAGCGAGCCGCAATTCAGAATCCCCCAGGCAGGCAGTGGACAGGGTGTCTTCTGGTCACCAACATTGATGGACGAAGCGTCAGCTGGAATGGAGGAGTGCCGCTAATAAGAGGAATTGTTTGCTGCATGCAACTTACTTACCAAATTCAACACGACAACTACTACAACATACAGATACAGTATCCATTGTTTTCTTCTATGAGTGTGACTGCATTTCTTGGATCTCTCTCTGCTTCTAAATTGATCCCTACAGCCATTCTATAGGTTTTACTTCGGCTATTTTTTAAACCTAATTTAATGTAGCCCTGTACTGTCGCATTCTGTCATTCACGGTTGTCGAAAGTACTAGTTACTTTTCAGTAACAATGCATTCAGTAGTGCATGCACTTCCTTTATGTCACGTAAAAGATTTATGGTTAGCTTTGTACCCAAAAATTTCTTTATGTTCAATTATTGTTTGTCCATGCTGTGCTTTTTTTTTTTCTCTCAACAAAACCTACCCAAAAAGAAACTCCCATTCCCATCCATTTTTCAAACCCTAACCCTCTTCACCCGGGCTGTGTGGTTTTGCTTGATGTGTGACTGAATGACATCAATAATTCCACACACTTGCTGGGGAGCAAAAGGTCATAGCAACAGGCTGGTGAAGGAATCGGAGGATATATTCTAGACCTACTCAGCTTCAGTACTATTTCTTGTAGTAGTAGCCAATGTCAAAGAAATCCAACACAAGTACAAGTTATACTTTCAATACTTTACCATTTGTTAGGCTACATTGGGGCACTGTTCTAGTGTACTGTCACCTGCTATATTCTCTATCGTACCGTTGTAATGCTACAGTAAGGACAAACCAGGTTTCATTTTCTTTTTTTCCATAGGCATGCAACTGCCACTGTGTCACACCACTAGTACCACCGCAATGAGGAGGAAATTTCATCCGCCCTGCATTGCCAACCTTAATCGCCATTTCCCGTGGAGCCAGCCCTGGGCCTAGCCCTACTTTCAAACACAAACTACAGGTAAGATAAGCGTTTGGTTGGAGGTAGTATAATGGAGTATTAGGAGAGACGAGAGATTGACAGTAGTACTACTAAAGTCCTAGGACTATTCAGGAAAACAAACTTACTGTTAAATCCCCACCCACCAGACTCAAAAGCAGTAAAAAACAGGTATGGTCAGATAAAGTTTAAAAAAGTATATTTTTGTAGCCCTAACAAAATAATCTCCCGCAAGACCCTCCCTAACCCTAACGATTGTCCTTCAAAAGTCCCAAAAACAACCCAACTCCCAATTCCAACCCCCCAAAAGTCTCTAAAAAAGGGGCAAGGGACACTACGGCAGGGTGCTGTTGACTTTAGCGGCCAGGGCATCATGCTCCTTGCGGAGGGTGGCATGGTCGAAGCGGAGGCCCTCCACCAAGTTCTTATAGCTTAGGACCTCCTGCTCCAGGTAGGACACTCTGAGGCATAAGCGGCGCTGGCGTGCCTTGCAAATCCTGTGGGTGGCAGCTGCTGTCTTTGCTGCTCGGCGGTGGCGGGTGGCGGTTGGCTTTGGTAGCCCGGCTCCGTACCGCTGGAGCACTGTGCTGGCTGGCAGCCCGTGGGGGCACGGAGGAGGATGTAGCTGTCTCAGTGGATGTTGTTGTACCGGTAGACTGCGTCTCCTCCTCCTCCAGGGCCACCAGCCACCGATATTCGGCGACAGTGGCATCCAGCCTCCGTTGCCGGGCCATTCGAGCCAGCTCCCTCCTCCTTGATGGTCTGTTGGATTTGGAAGGAGCAACTATATGAAGAAAGAAAGACATAGTCTGTAACCAATGCTCCTTAAGATTAACACAAAATGATTGAGCAGAAAGTTGTATCACAGTACAAGTAGCAAATTGAAAGCACAGTACATAACTATTGAGGACAGTATCTATGTAACCTCCGACTTTTTCATTCTTGCTCTAACATTAGTGGGAGTTTAAGGAACAAATTCTACGAGCACTATGGACTTCCATTACAGTCGACTATGACAGTACACCAGTCTTATTCTTCTTCTTCTCTCTTGTTTAGGAAAATTGGTACGTTATCTTATGCAAGCCGGCATAATGCCAGCGCAGTGAACTTGCACCCGAGAAAAACAGACGCACACCATGATGAGTGAGACAGACTTGCGTTACTGTACCAGTCCAGTACATGCAGGTGGTGAAGCTCTTACTTTTCTATTACGGGTGGCACTGAGAATAATCTGTTAAAAGGGCTACTGCTTAATTAATTTAGCTTTCACCCTACAGTGCAAATGAGTACTAGAAAAGGAAAATGAAGAAGCTAAATAATCTGATTATCTATCACTTCACATGGGATGTATTTGATGACATATGGGATGACTTTAGGTGCTTTGCTTATTATTGAGTGAACAGTGATACACCCACACATGAATGACGTACTACTACTAAACTAAAGTTATTAAGAGAGGTAGGGAGTGCCCACCGTAATAACTGGATATATGCTGTGCTTGCAGTTGCAATACAAACTACTGCTACTATTCATGGTAGTATTTGGACAAAATTACAACTTCTTTTCCTTGCCTTTCCTACACTGGAACGGACATGCGGGTGCGTTGTTACATGCTCTTCAAAGTAACACTTAGTTCATCCAGTGACCGTCTAATCTCTCTAGATACACATATGCTATCTAAGAGTCAGATAGTACCATGATCCAGGCATCCATCCATTCAAAGTATATGCACACATACAGTTTCTGTTTCACCCACCCAGGCTGTTCTCCTTCCACCCATCCTTGCTTCATCATTCACCCAGCCATGCAAAATACCATATTCTTTCCTTTCCAGCCACCTCGGGGACCAAGCAAACACATATCATTCTTCTTTGCCAGTCATCATTACATTTCTCGTCCTTCCACACTTACTTACACCCTTCTTTCGCTTTTCGTTCATCCCATCCATCAAGTTCATCTCAGATCTGATTGGGATTCTACTCGCCAAAAACTTCACAGCTAAGTCGAAGTACATTTAGAGGAGGCTGGTTGATTTATAATACACCCGTGCAGAAAGCACACTCTGCAGTCTTCAATCTCAATAAGTAAGGAATATATAGCTTACCTCTGCCCGTCACCACCGTGTTATCCCTCACAGGCATGTTGTCCGGCACTTGCACCGCCTCCTCCCCAGAGTTGTTCCCCTCATCCAATACCACCGCCTCCGCGTTGGCCCCGCCTCCAGATGTTCCACCTACAAAGTACATTTAAAAATGTTAGAATACACCACTCACTACTATATAATATTTGGTCTAGGAGGAAGAAAGAAATGTGAAAAAAACAGAATACAATGTAATAATTTGTGACTGTCTACTCTAAAGTAAAAATGTCCCTTTTTCCAGGGAAGGCTGTTGTCTTGCTGCACCTTTTTGGCACAACTGATGAATGCTTGCTTCTTATTTTTAACACGCACCACTTTTTCTCCTAACAGACAGAAGCTTGACTTCTAAGAACACGAGCAGGATCAAGTTCAAACCAGGTGAGAGCTCGGCTCGACCACAAGAAATGTGTCCAATTAATCGTCAGCACTAAGCACTTTTCCATTTTCAGTTAAACGTTTACTTTTATGACAAACTTGATTTTAATAAATGTGTTTACTTTTAATAAAGCTTTTAAACTTAAATAGACTCTGTGGTTTTTGGTCCTCCAGACTAGAGTGGATAAGCTAAAGGTTTTGGAATTTTTGCAAGCATGAGTCTGTGCCTCTGACATCATTGGGGATCAATCATCGGTGACTTTGGGAGCTAAATGACTCTGCCACACTATCTAGTCAGTAAGGAGATTGGGGGTTCAACTACAAAGTCTGTTATCACTGAGGTATGTGAAAAGTCTAACAGCACCTATTATAATTGATAAGCTAAGCAATGCATTATTTAGTGTCCATAGTTCTGTCTGTGCAGATTTGTCCCTGTAACAGTAGTAGAATGGATTGTCCTACTATCCAAACCAAAAATAAAGTAGTATCTTATTCTTTCGTTGTGGTCATTCACCTTTTTATTGTTGGCAATTGTCAAAGCATAAACATTTAGAAGACTTGAAAAGACATTATGGACAATCCCAGAGGAGTGCACTCAGTGCATAGAGCTATTGCTGACTAGAATGGGAGTCCAATGGAATTGCCAAATGTGCAATCTTAGTTAGCTACACAGACAGACTAATAAGAATAATCTAGTAATACCACAGGGAGTCATAGTCGAGGCAGGATAAGAATTTAGATCCAGTCTACAAGAAGATCAAAGACGATTTAGAAACAATCGAATGAGGAACGCTAGGAAAAAATAAGTACTCTATATTAAAATTAAAACTTACTGGGGCCAGCAAAGGAGCCCTCGCCTGCCCGATCCTGGCCTGCATCCTGAACAGCACCCTCCTCCTCCTCCTCCTGTGTCCTCTTGCCCCTGGGGGGAGCTGATGTACAACATGAAAGAAAGAAAGACCAGAAAACATGGATGATATTTGTCAACCAAATCAAACATTTCAAAAGAACAATAACAAAATATTTTGGCAAAATAGCAAATAGACAACTATTCCACTGGATATATTGACCGATCTCATGTGGTCTACTACGTTATTAGTATTGCTTGATTTGCGGACCGTCGAATTGGAAACTTCTTATGTAACTCACTAAACAAAGTACTAAAAAGGTTTGCCTAGGATTGGCAGGCAGCAGTCCGCAGCACGCGAAGTGACAGACAAACTCCATCGTGATTGCAGATCAGCGACAACACTAAAGTTTCCTACTACATTAACCAGTCATTAAAATACTCAAACTATCAATCCACCACCACTATTTCTTCTTATCGCCATGTGTACAAAGGAAGGACTGGACTTGAGTCTGTAGGGGCTGATTTAGAAGCCCCTTGCGGCTCTTTTGCTCCATTGTTGCGTGACTTTTGTGACGCAGCAACAGAACAAAAGAGGCACAATGGTGCGGCGTATATTAACAACGTGACGCATATGGGAGATGCATCACGTTGTAAAGCCCTGCGCCATCAGGGGGCGTTCCGGCGCAAGGGAGGGCGTTCCTGCGCAGGAACGCATCCTAAAAGTGGCTGAGGGAAATCTACAAGATTTCAATCACTCACTTTAACGACAATGATGCGTGACTCAAACCCTGCGCCTGCTTGAAGCAGACGTACGGCTTGACGCAGCATTGGGGAGATAGGGTGCCCCAGAGCATTCATGGAGCTGCGCCATCATTGCGACGCAACTCCAGCAATGCGCCGCCTTTACGGCACAGATGCGTAACGCTTTGGTGACGTTTTGGGCCCATGGTGCGCTGCATTGTAAATACGGAGCACCATGGGTGATGGTGGCATGGCGCACAATTACTGGCGCATCCCTGCTACTTTGCAGGGATGCGCCGGTAATTAAAAATCTGAACCTTAGTGTCTAGCATTACGCAGTTCTTTAAACTACACTCATACATAATTTCACAGGCCAATGAAATGAACACAAAATCGAAAACAAATAAGCATAGTAGCAACACTATTGAGAAGGAGAGCAGTGCACCTGAAATGCACAGAAGATTTTAAAATATAATTTACCTACAATGTAATGAGCAGCATTATTGCTCTTGGTAAAAAACAAAAATTTGCAATATAATATAACACACAGAGCAGGAGAAAACAGAGTAGTAAAGAAATAGCTACTACTACTCACCAAGCCCTGGGATCTCAAGGCCAAGCAGGTCGAGCAGATCGCGTTAACGGTCCAGGACATCCGTCCAGCGGTGGGTGGCCTGGTTGTAGGTGCGCCGGACTCGAGAGTGTTGGTACATGGCCCAGCACACCTTCTCCCACCGCTTCCGGCGCTCCCGGATCCCGTACCCGCTACCGATCCTGCCGCCTGCCATGATGGTCCTGGGGAGGCGGCGCTGAACATAAAAAATGAGTGCACCCACCTCCTCCGGGCTGAAGATCTCCCGGGGTACGACCTTCTCCCCCCTCAAACGCCCGCACGGGAGCCAGGCACGGGGTGCGGGACCCTTCCCCTTCTCGGGATGCTTCCCGGCTCCCTTCACCATGGTCTGGGCAGAAAGGAAGCTAAATAATAAAGAAAATAAAATAGTGAAGAGAATAATAGTAAAGAGTTGAAAAAAGTAGTTTAAAATTAACCAAAAGTAGCAGAAAACACAAAAATATAGAGCAAGAAAAATAGAGAGATAGATAATAAGTAAAATAGATCAAAAAAAACTTCAAACAAGCAAAGGATGGCAGAGATACAGAGAGGATACCAAAAGCATGCCCAGAACCATAGCAATGAATGAGAAACAAGATGGCCGCGCCCGTTCACGACCGCGCGGGTAAGTTCGCGCGAGATTTTCCTCACGAACACCCGCGAAATTGTACTAGCGAGCCGCACACTTTGCGAGATTACACTTCGCGCCCAGAAACGGAAATACGTCATGCAAACAAGATGGCCCCGCCCTTGAACGACTGTGAGGGTAACTTCGCGCCTTGCACTACAAGCGGCTCGCTAAAATGCACAAAACCTTGCGAACTAACACACCGCAAAAAAACAAATCGCATATTCGCACGAATTCGCGGCTTCCGAATCCGATCTCGCGCAAGTTCGCGTCCCGCGAATCCCGCGAAATTTCAGAAAAACGAGTTTTGCAAAACTGAAAGCACTCAGCAGGTGCAAGAGTTCAAACTCATCATTAGTAACCATTCCCTGTAGTGCTTCCTGACTGGGGCCCCTCCAGAGTTCAGTTGTTAGTTGCAACAATTGTATGACCCTGCTCTGACCCTCACAGCAGGCTCATAGAATAGCTACAAGTAGGCCACAAAGGTCCTGGAAACAAAATTGCACTGCAACAGAAAGCAAATTACTGATAAGGAAGCAGGTGCCAGACCTGGAATTTTAAAACAGTGACACATTAATAAACTAACCCCAAATTAATTCATGTCAGTTGAAGCAGGGCAGGTGTGCTTGCTTTTCCCCCCCATAATCTACAGTGATGATGAACCAGAGGGTGGCATTGATGTAACAGAGGGTGGCATGGGTGAATCAGAGGGTGGCAGTGGTGAAACAGAGGGTGCTGGGAACCTGTGATGATGAACCAGATGTAGAAACAACATAGTCGCGACCGTTGCGAGCCGACAAGTAAGTTCGCAATTACGAACTGGTACCAAACCCTCGCGAACTGGCAGAAACCCTTGCGAACACAAAAAAAAAAAATCCGCAAATTCGCGAGAATTCACGGATTTTGCGGATTGCGTGTTCGCAAATACGCAAATTCGCGAACGCCAGATTCGCAAAATTCGCCCATGCTTAGGTGTGGGAATATGTTTCCAACATATTTGATACCAAACATGATAGGATTCGATGCAGCCCTTTTCGAGATGGTCATCGCGTGATTATGCGGTGCCCCTCTATATAGCCATGCTGACAACCCTGGAGAATGGACTGCGTAGGCTGCAGGGGTGTCCTGATCATGCAGGGGCACCCTCTATAACCAAGGCCACTGCCTTCAGGATTGTAAAGGCCTGCTATAGGCGTGACCTATAGGTTTTAAGTGCAGTATCCCTTAGATATAGTAAGCCTATATTTTTAGTAGGTAGTGCATTTACCAACTTACACAGGCTGCAATGGCAGGCCTGTAGGTCTATTTTGAATGGTCTCTCATAGGTGGCATAATACTTGCTTCAGCCCACGGGAGGCCTCTGGGGTACCTATGCCCTGGGTACATGGGTACAATATATTAGGGACTAATAAGGGAACCCTAGTATACAATCTGGGATGTACCTAAGTACTGAAAAAAACAATTTAGGGAGAAAGCAGCTAGACAGGGGTCCTGAATAGCAGGATCCGAGTCAGACTAGTCAAAAACAGTATCATATTAAGCAAAAAGCGGGGTAACAATAAAAAGTAGCTCCTACTTTCCTACACAACCCCCCGAAACGTAAGGAGGTGAGACTAACCTTGCCCAGTTGAGTCTTCATTTTCTAGGTGGAAATATCTGGAGAGTCCATCTACATTGGCATGGTTACTCCCAGGTCCATGTTCCACTGTATAGTCCATCCCCTGTAGGAAAATGGACTACCTCAAAAGTTTGGGTGTTTCACCCTTTATCTGTTTTAGCCATAAGCGGGGCATATTGTCTGTCTGAACAATGAAGTGAGTGCAAACAGTATGGTCTCATCTTGTTCAGGGCCCTGACCACAGCAAAGGCTTCCCTCTCTGTAGCTGACCAATGTTTCTCTTTGGGGGTCAACCTTCTGCTGATAAAATCTACTGGTTGATACTGGCCCTCTGCATTAAGTTGTGACAACACAGTCCCTACCATCAACTCAGATGCATCTCTTTGGACAATGAATTGCTTAGAGTAGTCAGGCCTTTGCAGAATGGGAGCAGCGCACATGGCCTGCTTGTGATCCTCACATTTCTTCTGACAGCTAACTGTCCACTGAGCTTTCTTGGGCATTTCTTGGATGTCAGATTATTCAAAGGAGTCACTATGGACCCATAGCCTTGGCAAACTCTTCTGTAGTACCCAGCCAGGCCCAAGAAAGCTCTGACCTAAGTCTGGGTAGTTGGAGCAACCCAGTCCATTATGGTCTGGATTTTGCTCTGAAGGGATTGAACCTGGCCTCCAACCATAAGGTGGCCCAGGTACACAACCTTGCTCTGCCCTATCTGGCACTTGGGAGCCTTGATAGTGAGGCCTGCTTTCTGCAGAGTCTCCAATATATTCTTCAGGTGGACCAGGTGATCCTTCCAGGTGGAGCTAAAGACAGCTATATCATCAAGGTATGCTGCACTATAGGCTACCAGACCTGTGAGGACGTTAATCACCATCCTTTGGTATGTGGCAGGTGCATTCTTCAAACCAAAGGGCATCACAGAAAGAAAAGAAAAATCTGTACTCGAAACGCGTCAGCATATTTTCAGGAAAACGTCAAGGATTTGTGGTTAAAGTTCATCACTAAAAGAAAGAGACATTTGTAGAAATTGAAAGTTTGTGAATAGCGTTTGTCACAGATGTAAAATATGATTTTGTGAGTTTTTTTTGGTGTATAGCACAATTTATATAATTCTTTTTGTAATGTGTTTGAAAAAATATGATTTATGACTTGATCATGTTTTTTATTCTCCATGCAAAATAGAAAATTGATTCAACAAAAGAATAAAAGAAAAGAGTAAAATAAAAATACTAAGATACAACATTGATTTGTTTGTCTTATGGGTTGAAATAGTTAAGCTCATTAAAGAAGTTTGAGGTCTATGGGTACTTCATTGTTTTTGTATTATTGAAACAGCCCAGCCCTATCCTCTCCCCCCGGGCCTGACTCCTTGTTTGTTTTGCACTAATGAAAGTGGGCACCTTGCACCAGTCCGGACAACCCTTATGGTGATTTAAGAGGTCTCAGACAACCTTAGAAAGCTATCCAGCGGCAGCTGTGGAGAGCAGCCTTCAGGCTTATTCTGAAGTAGTGTAAAGTGGCTTGTTTTACCAGAATTCAATTTTATAGTATAGACTAAATGAAAAAGAACCACACAAGGTATTTGTAAAAATATGTATTTAATATGTAACTCTATCTAGTATGTTGCAGTATCTCCCTCATGGAGATAAACACAAAGTACACAATACTTTAGCAGAGAAATCACAGTAAACAACACTAATACACAGCGGGCTCCAGGGGGGCCAAACCATATACTAAGAAAGTGGTATAAGAACCTGGACTTGAGCCAGTACGATGTCAAGAGGACGTAGAATTGCTGGGGACCCACATAACTACCCAAGATAAGGAGATAGGGACCCCACGGAGAGCGTGTGCAGTGTGTGAACACAGCTGTGTGCTCCATACAAGTCTATGTTTAAGTTGCGGTTGGATTATTAAAGAATAGGAACCCTTCCCAGTGGACCCTGAAGAAACCCCTTGGAAGACAGAAGGTTGGAGAGCCACCTCACCCGTGGCTACCTTAGTACCCAAGTTACCTATCCCAGGAAAGCCGGGTGCACAGTTGTGAAATGGCGTCAAAACATGGATTCTTGAAGAAGAGTATCTGAAAGCAGAGGGGACAAGGTCTATGTCACTCAGGGGTGAACAGGAGACTTGAAAGACGAATGCCCTCCAATGTCGGGTGCTTCAGGAAACATGAAGATGACCTGGACTCTGCAGTTGTGAGGACCAAGCGATGCTGAGGACGACCAGGACCCAGATACGAGCTTTCCCAAGAAGGATGTCTAGTGCTGAGGGGTTGGTGTCCGGCAGGAGCACCAACAAGCCTTGGCAAATACAACCCTTGCAGGAAGTCAAGAAGGTGCACGGTTGGGACCAGCAAGGCTCGGGAGATTCACCACAAGCAGGGAAGTCGGGCAGGCCTGAGCAATCATGGGAGCCCAAAAGAAACAAGTGTGACCCACAAGTGGACCCACAGGCCGGATGCAGAGGAGTCGCAAGAAGTCCTCAAGGTTGGGGCTGCTTGGAGTCCGAAGATCTTCTTGCAAAGACGACAACAAGCCTTTGCAGGCCACGGGAGCTGTGGAAAACACCCCCTTTGATGAAGAGCCCATGGAGTCCGGAGAAGCTAAAGATCTGTAGACCGGTCGACTTAGTTGAGATACTTGCAAATGCAGGGGAGGGACTCCTTCCCTCCAAGGGATATTACGTTGGTTGTCCTTGATGCTTCACAAACCTTAGAAGGTTCCAGTATGATGCACTGTCACAGACGATGCAGCAGACTGGAAGGGAGACAAAGTCAGGCCCAAACAAAGTCCAGCGAAGTCCAGAATGCCCTGACGGTAGCAGTGCAATGGTGTCTGATCTGAATCTTATCCCACAATGAATCTAAGGACCTACACCCTGGGTGCATGGGTACCATATACCAGGGACTTGTAAAGGTACCCCAGTATCCAATCTGGGATGTACCTAAGTACTGAACAAAACAATTTAGGGAGAATGTACAAAGACTGGGGTCCTGATTAGCAGATTCCCTGTCAGACTAGTCAAAAACAGTTTCACATCAAGTAAAAAGTGGGGGTAACCATAAGAAGCAGATCCTACTTTCCTTCAGGTACAATGATTGATTCTCCCCATGATGACAAAAAATCTGCTGGCAGCTGGCATTCAGTACTAGAGTCAACAAGGGCCCCCATAAAGTGATGTTGTCTTTGTTTAAATCTAAGGGATTGCATCTGGCCCTGGGGCTTTACAACTTTTACTTGCTTGAATTGCGTTGTGGTAAAAGGCACAATGGAGGCAGGTTGAGAAGGAATTATGGTGTCATTTTCGCTGGGTCTCTGCTCTGATGCTATTACTGTGATGGTCAAAGAATAAATACGAGCAAAGTGCTTGATCAATTCTTCCTCCAGTATTGCAAGCCCAATTCTAGAAACCTCATCTGTAACCAATGGTGAGGAAATAATTACATTCCAAAAAATCGATCATCATTGCTAATACTTGCCTACTGTAGGTACTCCCAGGCCATCTTCCTTAAATATAATTTCCTCCTCTTCACAGCTTGCTTATATTTGACTTTACAGTGGCAATCTTCTATACTGCTCCTAGAGGATTTATGTAATGCCTCTTTTAAGCGTTTATGGGCCTTAGTACATAAGGTATCAAACCACCCCTTGGCCTCCTCTTTTGCTTTCTCTCTCACTGCAAAAAGACTCTCCTTTATACCCTGTGTGATAGTCTGGAAGGTAGAAATAATGTAATTGGTAGGAGGGGTGTCATTTAGGCACAAGTCAAAGGCTTCCCAGTTCAAGGAACCCTTCAGGGGTAATATGTGTCCAACTCAAGGTGTAACCATTATGCCTTGCTAATTCAATCCCTTCCACTTGTGGGATAGTTTTATCATGTCCCTGTTTAAAAAATTATACAGATGATAGCTGCAAAGGGAAATGGTCACCTAATGAAATGAAATGTGTAAGAAAGTTAAAAGCAAGACCATTACAACAGTTGGACAATGAAATATGGTCAATAATGCTATTGTTGTCTCTCCTATTGACGGTTTTCTTGTGCATAACTTAAGGTGAGGAAATTTCATTTGCAAGTGTCAGATCAAATTTAAATATCAATTTGTTGATCTTGTCATCATATATACTATGTTTGAAATGGGACTGATCTTCATCCTCTATGCTTGCCATTCAACATATTTTATCCAACTGTGCATTACATTGACGCATACAAAATCACCACTCCCCCCCATAAAATCATGATGTTTTTTCTATTGTCTGCGGTAATATGCTCCAGTTCATTGTTCAATTTCTGCAAAGTATCAGTTATTTCTCTTGTGGTACCATTTTTGTAGAAATTGATTATTACTAGTCTAGCAGAGCCTGCTGTATCACATTCTATTAAATGGTAGTATAAATTATATGTCACCATGACAATGTTAGTAAATTGTAAGCTATTGGAGATGTAGGTCCATATTCCCCCCTTTGCCCTGCCATATCTCGATGGAATGGCCAGAGTGAAATATGTCCTATGCCCATTTATATGAGTGGGCTTCATGAGCCATGTCTCTTGTAGACAGATAATTTGGAAATCAACTGTGAAGTCTAGCCATTCTGGAATTTGTCTTTTGCTCCGTAAGCCTGCCACATTCCAAAACAAGCATCCGAGAAGTTCAGGGTTAACTTGTGTTGGATTGTGTATGTTAGTATCTGTCAGAGGCACCATCAAAAAGTTTAAATAAAATCAATAAAAGTACCTTGCTTCTAAGGGTCCCAGTGTCCATGTTGCTGGAATACACGGTCCGGTTAGCCTCCAGACTTTAGGCGACACAAAACAACTCCCAGCGCACTGATAGGTTAAATTTTACTGGCGGATGTTACAGCATGCTGTCGTTACACTCACCCCCTCTGTCCACTCAAATTCAAAGAAGCAAGTTTGGGTAGACCTATAATTGAAGCCTATTTTTTCAAACTCAAGGGGGGTGGCCCCTCCCAGCCTACTCCCCCGTGGAGATGGATTTAAGAGCCTCCCGGTGCAGAGCTGTTGTCACTAGTGGACCGGGGATTCTGGGAGACAGACTCCTCCCCTGGCCTGGTCCCAATCTCACAGTGCGGCAGTTATTTTCTGTCTCTATAAGACTACTTAACCCGTAAAACCTATGTTTTGACACAAAAATAAAGTATATAGGTCTCATAGTTTTTTAAATATCACATTAACACTGCAACACATCTGCCATTTTATAAAATGTCATCCATAAAAATTTGGGATGCATTAGCAATGTCTATCCAAGCTAAATTACTTCTGTAATGATACAAAAACACAAATCAAAAATGAATATCTTACGGAGGTATGTCAAGGGGGAAAGGCTTAAAATTGAGAGGGAAATACTAGCCTGTGTTTGGGTTGCGAATAAATTAAAGTGTACTTGGACACGATTCAGAATTCACCTTGATCATAAGCCGTTAACATAAATTTTTAATGGCTCAAATGTTGATTCTTGTAATCCCAAAACTCAAATTACAAGACTGTGGCTTAATTTAGAGTTTGGTGGCCAGGGTACTTCATCACAAAAAGTGGATGTCTCATCTACACAAGTGCATTCTAGTCTATGGCCCTAACATAGTTGATGGGTCATCTGTCGCCTTTTGTGACAGAGTCCCTTTTCATCAAATTCTACACAATGCCTTATGTTGGACTATCACTTTAAGGTGGATCATACAACTGAATCAAGGAGCACAAAAGCATTTGTTTGAACTATCATGGAGCTTTGAAGAGTTAGATGTAAGGAATGACAGAAGAAGGCATTATTGAAAGAGTATTGGAAAAAGGTGACTGGCTAGGGCCTTTTCACATCAAGACAATGAGTCAGAGGTTTGCCACAGAGTTAGTGTATCATAGATCAAAATGTCTGTACATCAAGGTTATAAGAAAGGATACAGTAAAAAGTTTCTTACCATTGTGCTTTCAATGGAATAGAGTCCCAGTGAAGTGTTTTCACACAACAGAGTCGAATTGGGCTTCCATATTCCCTAGCTCTAAGGGCACATAGCCACTTGCCTGAATAAACTGTGCTGCCAATTTCACTGATTCCTCTCTCTGTATTTACAAAATTGTCTTTGGATAGGGAGAGTCATATCCACAAGGCTTAATTGAGTTGTGCAATGTGAGTTTTTTTGCAACCTTTTTGTGCGATGGCTGGTTTTGTTACCCAGTCTTGCCCAGTTATGAGGCAAAGAGGTTGTTGTTTTTAACATCATCAAGGTAATTGGATGGGCAGAAAGGCCAACATGTTAGTAAGAAAATGTGAAAGAAGGACTGTGTGCAATAGAGTTGATCTGATGGAAGTCAGAGGGACATTGTTGTGGTAATCTCAGAATTACTTTCAAATACAACAGGGGTGTCACCATTCAAGGCCTTAGGAGGAAGAGAGGTGCATGATGTGTTCGGACCTTCTTGACTGTGTACAATGAAGGCCTTTGAATTTAAAACAGAGGATGATAATAAAGGTTAATGTTAGAGTGCTTGAAAGCCAAATAAAAACTACATCTAGATCTGATTGTGTTAAAATGTGCCATATTATGCAAAGTAAAAAGGGAGATATGATAAAGATTAAGTGACCTACCAAGGTGAAAAAGGAGAACTGAAATATGGAAAGGAAATATTTGTTGAGGACGTGCAAGGAAAATCAGGAAGCCAAAAAAAGGATAGCTGTGAAATTTACATGAAAGAGAGTCAGGTAGAAAGAGAAATGAAAGGGATGCTGGCTATGAAAAATTAGATCGTTATAGGCAAAGCAGACATAAGGTGTGATTTAGAGTTTGGGTGAGACAGTATACTCCATCACAATTAGAGAACTTTGGTCACCAAACCCTCAATCTGCACACTGTATTTTGAGTCGGACAGAACATCAATTTTCCACTACCCTAAACCTTAAAACTCTACACTACACAAACTCGACAAAACACTACAACTCTACCCTTATCCCTAAAACACTACACTACACAAACACTACAACAACACCCTAAACCCTAAAACACTACACTACCCTAAACCCTAAAACACTACACTACACAAACACTACTACACTACCCTAAACCCTAAAACACTACACCACTACACTAAACTAAACCGTAAAACACTACACTACACAAACTCTACAACACTACCCTAAACCATAAAACACTACACTTCCCTAAACCCTAATACACTACACTAAACAAACACTACATCACTAACACAACCCTAAAACACTAACACATCCCTAAAACACTACACTACAAAAAAACACCCTAAAACGTTAAAAAAAAGCACACAACACAAACATTACACTACTTTTTCACTACCCTAAACCCTACAAAAGTAACCCCCACCCCAAGCGCAAACCCCCTTACCTCTCTCCACTCCAGCGTCGCCGTCGCTGCTCCCGGTTCCTACTTCATCGTTCCTGCTTCGAGGGGCGGTGCATGTCGTTGTGAGCAAACAGCCTCAGGTTCCTCACAACGACTTGAATAGCCACCAGTACTCATTACATTGCATGCATTGCAAAAGCGCATGCGATTTAATGGTATGCATGGTTTTAATGGCTGTTCCCCCTTCAAATATGGTGGTCCTCTGTTCATTAGGGTGGCTGATGTAATATCGTCCACCATGCTGACATACAGGGGTAAAACTGTCATACTCCAAATCAGGCCCATAGTAGGTTGGTAGGTGTGGTCCTGCTTGAAAGTTTACGGTGTCTCAAGTAGTTAATAATTCTGTTAGATATTAGCTATCGGCTGTGTGATGTGTATGTTTGTGGTATTTTGAGGCTCCCTTTGATATTCTTGTGCTCTACAGACACAGTCAGCGTCTCTGTCTTCTCTATGTGTTTTACGGTTGTATCTCTGTGTTTGCATAAGTGTTTTTTTAGTGTTGCATTGCTAGTTAGGTATGTGTTGTTATATACCCTGGTCAGGCCCATGTAGCAAGCTGCACATTTCCTTACATTGTCCTTTTTTTGCACAATAACATTACTGCTGTAACCTTTTGCACGTATTCGTGTGCGTGACAATGTTGGATTAGTTTCTCTGAAACTACTTTTGTTTACACATCTGGCTTTGCATATTATCATGATGCCTCGAACACCAAGTACAAGGCCTCTATGCACGAGGTAAAAACGTTGTTCTGTCTTCATCGACGGGGCGACAGGGCTAGCTACATATCCATAACATTACTTATCTATAAGTGCATCGCAAGGATGCTTTTTATCATAAATGACAAACGTCTCAGAGGATTAGCAGAGGAGGCACTTCAGCTGACACCGAGGGTCCCTCCATGCTGAGACTTCACCACGCAGCTGTCTGACATCACTGTGAGGGGTGTCCATTTTGGTAACCAAGGTAGTTGCAAAAGTACAGGGGTGTTTCCTGCCTCCATCTGCTTAAACTTTACTTATTCATAAACATTCCCAGTACTACTCCTGGAAAGCTGTTCTAGAAGTAGGTTTGCTAGCTTACTCCTGTTAACATCATGTGATTTCTACGGCGCAATGCAATTTCAGCTGCACCCTAAATGAGAGAAAGTCACACAGTGGGCACAGGATTTCCTGTGCAAATAAACATTTTTTCTTTTTTCTATACAGGGAAAATATATTATAGGTGAGGAGCTGCATGTGCCCTGCTTCTGTCCATACTTAATTAGCGTCATCAGTGAAATCCAGATTCTCAAAAAGTATAGTCTAGTGGAATCCTGCCTAGAGTGGTTTTAGAAAGACTCCATATAGTAGTAGTGAATAGCGGAAGATAGAATTAACAAGGATAGTTTGGAATAAGCATCGAAGCATGCAAAACATCAATGATTGTATTTAAATAATAGTGTACACTATTACATATGTTAGTCCACAGACGTGACTTTTGATGTCCTGAAATTTTTTGTGACTCTTTCAATCTCTGATTCTGTTTTCTATACCTTTCCCTCTAATTAGTGTTGTCTATGTAATAGTTTGAATACCCAAGACTTGGACATGCTTGCATTTAACTAATGTGCAAATATTATATGTTTGTGCCCATTGTATGCATTCTATTTCCTCGAGAATTACATGCTGCAATAATAGGATCTACTTAGGTGACCCAGTGTACAGCAACATTGCTGATTATCGCAGGAATTCAATGATTGCTTCTAAGCAGCTAATACAATAGGTGCAAGTTATCTTTAACAGAGGGAATCTGCTTTTTACCCAGAAGAGAAACTTACATTAACTCTTTGGTACATTGAAACGTGTCAAGCTGAAGGTTTCCAGATATCAGCTCTGCACTGTCACATTCGACCTTTTTTGTGAACTCAGGTGCGAAAAAAACGTTTTCCGAGGTCCATCATGTCAGTTCGAAAGCACAGCAAATCCTGTAATTTCGTTGTACATTCCACCAATTTATAAGAGGAGATATTTCGTTTTTACACTGTCATGGATATGTCATCTTTTCTGTGTCTGTTTCAAGCGTGAGTCAACTCGAATGGTACCTTTCATAAGCCTACTGTGTCATGTAGTCTTTACCAGGGTGAAGCCGCTCAACTAAAGACCTCAATTATTCCTCTAAGCTAACTGCGCGGTTCTTTTGCAAACGTTTGTCTGACAAGAGGCACAGCCCTTATGTTCACTTTGATTCTACTTATTGAAGCACAAAACGTATTTTATTTTTCAGTTGAAGCCAAAATACTCTGCCTTAGTGGATTTTACATTTGCTCATGTCCAGATCAGTTCACTTTTCATTTGATTTTTGTGGTCAACCGTAAAATGTCACATTATATTTATTTCTTAGTGCAACCAGAAGCAATACGCTTTGATTATTTTCCATGTCTGCAGGGCCATTTTGCACGGTCGTTGTGCTGAAGTGTTCTGTTGTTAAACCTTAGAAAACCTGTGCTCAATGTTCAATATATACATGTCATCAAGGCTTTGTGCCGAAACGTTATGGCGACAGCTGAATAAAGAATAACAGCATCCGAAATCTCTGATCCGTGTCTGTGTCTGCAAGGCGTGGTCATGGAGAGAATGATTGCGTGAAGGAGACGGTGGTTGTTTCATATATATATATATATATATATATATATATATATATATATATATATATATATATATATATATATATATATATATATATATATATATATATATATATATATATATATATATATATATATATATATATATATATATATATATATATATATATATATCTCCATACTAATATAATAAAGAGAGAGCCCCAACCTTTGAGGCGGGTAATCTCAGGAACTACAGCACCAATCACAACACCCAATACAGCGTTGGAAAGGGCAGCTGCAGCAGAAGGACATAGGCTATGCAAACGCCCACCATATATATTTAAAAGGTAAAAGAACCGTGCCAGCAAAGTAGTCCCTTGTGGGCGTGTCTGTGTTGTGGGCGTGTGCTGTGGGCGTGACAAACGCTGGGGGTGTGTGGTACGTTCCGCCCTTCATATCATGTGCTAATCCCACCCTGCTCCCTTTAAATACCCCTGCACCCCATAATCATAACCCACCCTTACTCCTTAAAATACCCCAACACCCTTAAACACTAACCCATCTTAACCCTATAAATATACCCTGTACCCCAAAACCCAAACCTATCCCTAAACCCTAAAAATACCCCTGTACCCCAAAACCCAAACCTAGCCCTGAACCCTATAAATACCCCTGTACCTCAAAACCCAAACCTACCCCTGAACCCTAAAAATACCCCTGTACCCCAAAACCCAAACCTAGCCCTGAACCCTAAAAATACCACTGTACCCCAAAACCCAAACCTACCCCTGAACCCTAAAATACCCCTGTACCTCAAACCATAAACCTACCCCTGAACCCTAAATACACCCCTGTACCCCAAAACCCAAACCTAGCCCTGAACCCTAAAAATACCACTGTACCCCAAAACCCAAACCTACCCCATAACCCTAAAATACCCCTGTTCCCCAAAACCCAAACCTAGCCCTGAACCCGAAAAAATACCCCTGTACCCCAACACCCAAACCTAGCCCTCAACCCTAAAAATATACCTGTACCCCAAAACCCAAACCTAGCCCTGAACCCTTAAAATACCCATGTACCCCAAATCCCAAACCTACCCCTGCACCCTAGAAATACCCCTATACCCCAAAACCCAAACCTAGCCCTGAACCCTAGAAATACCCCTGTACCCCAAAACCCATACCTATCCCAAAACCCTAAAACTACCCCTGTACCCCATAACCCAAAACTATATCTGAACCCTCAAAATACCCAAACACCCCAAAACATACACCTCAGTACCCCAAAACATATACCCCTATCCCCATACTTACCTTATCCAAACATTACAAAAAAAACATGCTTTTACCATTCATGCATTTACAACGAATTTCGTTGTAAATGTATGCGTGGTAAAAGCATATAAAATGTAATGCGATGCGTTATAATGGCATTGCGGAGTCATGGTACTTTCGTAATGAAAGTATGCGGAGTGATGGTATGCGGAAAGAAAGTTGCGGAATAATGGGTGTTTACCCTCCCCCGGTAAGTACATTGGTGGCACGGCCGCCCACATCTCCAGCAACATACTCATATTTTTTCACCACCCATTTGAAAAATGCACAGGTCTCTCTCATTGATGGCCAGCACGACATACACTTTTAGACACACCTTCCGCCACAAGTTCTAGAATTGCGAACCTTAGAGCTGGGGAGCTACGTTCGAATCTCGGCATCAGCTCAACATCCTGTGATTCCAGGCAAATCGCTTTGTCTCCCCGTGCCTAACACAAATGAATGTGTTCTTCTGTAATGTAAATTGTGCTCATGCCATGTTGTCGAGTTCGCGCTATATAATATTGCAAGGAAAAATAAAGTAGGGAAACCCGAGTTCACACACTACTGAACGCACACTCTTAAGTGCATCAGCAGTGCACTGAGAATCGGAGCGTTTCACAGGCCTGTCACAGATAAGAAATGCTATCAAAACGAAATCCTACAAAACAATATACTACTGGCCGGCAGCAATTCATACCCGGACAATGTCAGGACAGGCTGGTAGTATATATAATTTAAAACTATCGTAAACCTACCTGTGGCAAACAAACTATAAATTGAGAGCGGGCATACCCATTGGAGGGTTTTAAAAATACGGGACATTAAAACGTGTGAACCACAAGTTCCAGAATGCAAAAGGAATTGTTTCCATACTGGGCGGAGCCTTCAGAGAAGGTAATTTAAAACTATCGTGAACTCACCTGTGGCAAACTAACTATGGATTGGTAGCAGGCACACCCCGGAAGAAGTTTCCTGGAGAAACGAAACATGTTGGTGTAAATGTCGTGCTTCTCTCGCTCTGCATAAATAAAACTAATGGAAAGGTCAAGTTCGTGTGCGGCCCGTTTATCTCCTGATGGGGATGTGTTTGAAATAGATATCGGCTTGGTTCTGCCGAGGAGCAACGCACAGCCACCCTGCAGCGCCATGCATCCCCGCAGAGAACCACGCTATGGATAACCGACAAACGGATCAAGGGGAATGTCGGTGCTCCCGGGGACTGGACTCCGGTATGTGGCCCTTTTTCAGCCCTGAAAGTTGGTTGTTATGGAGGGAACTTGTACCGATACCCACTGGAGGGTTTTAAAATATGGAACATTAAACGTGTGAACCACAGGTTTTAGAAGGTAAAAGGAATTGTTTCCATACTGGGCGGAGCCTTCAGAGGAAGGTAATTTAAAACTATCGTAAACCTACCTGTGGCAAACAAACTATAAATTGAGAGCGGGCATACCCATTGGAGGGTTTTAAAAATACGGGACATTAAAACGTGTGAACCACAGGTTCCAGAATGCAAAAGGAATTGTTTCCATACTGGGCGGAGCCTTCAGAGAAGGTAATTTAAAACTATTGTGAACTCACCTGTGGCAAACTAACTATGGATTGGTAGCAGACACACCCCAGAAGAAGTTTCCTGGAGAAACGAAACATGTTGGTGTAAATGTCGTGCTTCTCTCGCTCTGCATAAATAAAACTAATGGAAAGGTCAAGTTCGTGTGCGGCCCGTTTATCTCCTGATGGGGATGTGTATGAAATATATATATATATATATATATATATATATATATATATATATATATATATATTAATTACCTACTGGCGGTCGCCAGTAGGTATATATAGTTAGGATTTTTTTTCATAGGGATTTCTGAAAATTCTATGTTGAATAACTTTGGCGTTGATGGACGGAATTGGCTGAAATTTTCAGGAAAATGGCACATCCTGAAAGTTTGGGGGGTTTCGTCAAGCGGGGGCCGAGAAAAAAGGGGGGTACCAAAACTTGTTTTTAACATTGAGTTTTCCATAGGGCGGTTGGACTCACTTTTAGCTCGAACGGCTGAATGGATTTCCACAAAACTTGGCAAAATTGTAGGGACTGGTAGCCCGATGTGCCTTTGCTATGTCTCAAGATATATGCTCCAGTGGTTTTTACGAAAATTAACTTTGAAAAATATATATTGGGCTACATTGGGCTATATATATGTTAGAGCCCAAATGTAGCCCAATGTAGCCCAATGTAGCCCAAAGATGGCCACCAGAGACAAAAAAAACCAAATGTAGCCCAAATATCAGCCAGATGTAGCCCAACTATAGCCCAGTGACAGAATGTCCCAGAGTGTTCTAAAGAACAACTAGAGCGCTAACAGTCTTACTTATGACAAAAGTATGGCACACCTGAAGTCATCTTGATTGGAATACAGTGTTAACACTTAAAACATTTAATTTGCAAAGGAACAAAATGAGGGGGTTCATTTTGCCATAGAAATTATGATTAGTGCTGAAGAAAGAAAAATTAGGGCACATTTTGAGTGACTTCTCAAATCCTCTTATATTTCATTAAAAAAATTCTGATATGCAGTCTCCCAAGATGGCCACCAGAGACAAAAGAGCCCAAATGTAGCCCAAATATCAGCCAGATGTAGCCCAACTATAGCCCAATGACAGAATGTCCCAGAGTGTTCTAAAGAACAACTAGAACGCTAACAGTCTTACTTATGACAAAAGTATGGCACACCTGAAGTCATCTTGATTGGAATAAAGTGGTAACACTTAATACATTTAATTTGAAAAGGAACAAAATGAGGGGTTTCATTTTGCCATAGAAATGGTATCTATATATATATATATATTCACTGAAAGAACCATAGGTTATAGACCATATATAGTTAGGAATTAGCCTTTACAAAACCTTGAAAATTCACTGAAAAAACCATAGGTTATAGACCATATATAGTTAGGAATTCGCATTTACAAAACCTTATTTTACTCACACAAAACCATTGAAATTCCATATATAGTTAGTTGCACTAACTATATATCGCGCACCCGCAATCCACTGCTGATGATGTCACATATTACATCATTCATGACATGGTCAGTGACATCACTGATGACATCACTGATGACATCTCAAATGACATCACTGATGACATCTCAAATGACATCACTGATGACATCACTGATGACATCTCATTTGACATTATTGATCACATCACTGATGATATCATTCATGTGATAATACGATGAACCTCTTCAGACTCTAATATAACCTTAGATACAATCAGTGTAAACAGACACTCACAGACTGTCACTCATCCATGGAGTTACTCACACACCTAGTCAGTCATGCAAAGAATCAATCACACCTCCATTTCCTCAATTATACAGTTATACAAACTTTACTTATTCAAACATATACTAACACATATTTACTCTCTTATACAATCCCTGATACAAGTTCACAATGATCCATACAGCCACTCATACATTCACTGGCTCTTATGCACAGTTATTTATATATGTCAACTCTCACATGTACTGTGTTTTACATATGTACTTACTTTGGCATGTAGCACTGAGATATCCATTCACTCACCAATACACTCATGCACACAGTCAACCGCCCATACAGCTGTTTCCACATGCACTTTTGAAACCATACATCTAGTGAATCAACTGCTCACACATCTATGCACAGAGTCATACACCTCCCAGCCACCCACACACACACTCAGTCTCCCATACAAATACTTGGGCAACCAATCAATAACCCAAATAGTTACTCATATAGCTACTTATCAACACATGCAACAGTTTACAGAACAACAGACATAATGATGCACAAATTAAGACAGTTTAGTCACTAACCCATGCACTCAGTGAGATACATTTAATCACTCACTCATACAGTCAGTCATGCACCCACTAAATCCTTCATCCAGACACTTATACATCCACTCATTCTTCAATATGTAAGACAAATTTTAAATTTACAGAAACATACAGTCACTGGATGTTGTCATCAGTGATGTCATCAGTGATGTCATTTGAGATGTCATCAGTGATGTCATCAGTGATGTCACTGACCATGTCATGAATGATGTAATATGTGACATCATCAGCAGTGGATTGCGGGTGCGCGATATATAGTTAGTGCAACTAACTATATATGGAATTTCAATGGTTTTGTGTGAGTAAAATAAGGTTTTGTAAATGCGAATTCCTAACTATATATGGTCTATAACCTATGGTTTTTTCAGTGAATTTTCAAGGTTTTGTAAATGCTAATTCCTAACTATATATGGTCTATAACCTATGGTTTTTTCAGTGAATTTTCAAGGTTTTGTAAATGCTAATTCCTAACTATATATGGTCTATAGCCTATGGTTTTTTCAGTGAATATATATATATACATACATATATAAACATATATCATCTGTATATCTATAAAAATACAAACATAAATGCATGCATACATATACTTATATGCATACAGATGCATGTTATTTACATGAAAGTTGAAAAAACACTAATAAAAGCAAAGCTAAAAAGCCACCTCATTACAAACAGAATGGCTTTAACTTAAACGAGGGCGAGATCTATTGCATTTTCAATGCTTGTTTACTTTGGTTCCATCAAGAAGGCATTCAGATGTGTCACACATTTGACATAAATTCTGAATGTTAGCACTCTAGTTGCACATTAGATCACTGTAGTAAAGCTACTGCTCACCAGGGACGTCTGCTGCTGGTATTCAAAGTGCATGTTTCAGTCTGCATGTCAGAATTTTTTTTATGAAATAGAAGAGGATTTGAGAAGTCACTCAAAATGATCCCTAATTTTTCTTTCTGAAGCACTAATCATACTTTCTATGGCAAAATTAACCCCCTCATGTTGTTCCTTTTTAAATTGAGTGTTTTCAGACTTACCACTTCATTCCAATCAAGATGGCTTCTGGTGTGCCATACTTTTGTCATAAGTAAGACTGTTAGCGCTCTAGTTGTTCTTTAGAACACTCTGGGACATTCTGTCATTGGGCTATACTTGGGGTACATCTGGGTGATATTTGGGCTACATTTAGGCTCTTTTGTCTCTGGTGGCCATCTTGGGAGACTGTATGTCAGAATTTTTTAATGAAATTGAAGAGGGTTTGAGAAGTCACTCAAAATGTGCCCTAATTTCTCTTTCTGCAGCACTAATCATAATTCATATGGCAAAGTATACCCCCTCATTTTGTTCCTTTTTAAATTAAATGTTTTAAGAGTTACCACTTTATTCCAATCAAGATGGCTTCAGGTGTGCCATACCTTTGTAATAAGTAGGACTGTTAGCGCTCTAGTTGTTCTTTAGAACACTCTGGGACATTCTGTCATTGGGCTATACTTGGGCTACATCTGGGTGATATTTGGGCTACATTTGGGCTCTTTTGTCTCTGGTGGCCATTTTGGGAGACTGCATGTCAGAATTTTTTAATGAAATAGAAGAGGATTTGAAAAGTCACTCAAAATGTGCCCTAATTTTTCTTTCTGCAGCACTAATAATACCTTCTATTGCATAATATACCCCCTCATTTTGTTCCTTTTTAAATTAAATGTCTTAAGAGTTACCACTTTATTCCCATCACGATGGCTCCAGGTGTGCTATACCTTTGTAATAAGTAGGACTGTTAGCGCTCTAGTTGTTCTTTAGAACACTCTGGGACATTCTGTCATTGGGCTATACTTGGGCTACATCTGGGTGATATTTGGGCTACATTTGGGCTCTTTTGTCTCTGGTGGCCATTTTGGGAGACTGCATGTCAGAATGTTTTAATGAAATAGAAAAGGATTTGAGAAGTCACTCAAAATGTGCCCTAATTTTTCATTCTGTAGCACTAATCATACTTTCTATGGCAAAATATACCCCCTCATGTTGTTTCTTTTTAAATTAAATGTTTTAAGAGTTACCACTTTATTCCAATCAAGATGGCTTCAGGTGTGCCATACCTTTGTAATAAGTAGGACTGTTAGCGCTCTAGTTGTTCTTTAGAACACTCTAGGAGGCTGCAGTAGAACACAAAGGAATCAACTGACAGTCTCTGTCCTTGTTGGATGTACATGTTTTACTGAGAATGTCAGACTTCATTTTCACATGACTGAGAAAGATAATGTGAATTTACAGAAAATATGCTTTCAGTTTAGCTTATAGATCCCCTTCCAAACCACTGTGGGAAAATCATGAGATATTAGTTTTCTTTCAAACAATATTCATGATATCACAGCAGAAGGTTTTTTCACATGGTAAAATCACCTTAGAACCCACCACAATTCCTAAAACGACTATGGTACCATCAACAAATGATTTATAATGTAACTAAAGTCCTAAAACCCTCTATTAACTACAATGCTTTTTAATGAGGTGCTATCATGTATATTGGTCCCAAGATGGCTGCCAACACTTCTTGGATGAAGTGCTGACAGCCGATCAGATCAGATGTGTGGTTAGGCTCCGCCCAGATATATATCTTTTTTTGAACCTAAATTACTCAAAATCCACTGGAGCACATATATTGAGACCTAGCAAAGGCACATCGGGCTAACAGTCCCTACAATTTTGCCAAGTTTCGTGCAAATCCATTCAGCCGTTCGAGCTAAAAGTGAGGCCAACCGCCCTATGGAAATTAACATGGGAAAAACGTGTTTTGGGACCCCCCTTTTTTCTCGGCCCCCCCTTGATGAAACCCCCCCAAATTGTCAGGGGCTGCTCAGAAACAAAATGTTCCATTTTCCTGAAAATTTCAGCCAATTCCGTCAACAAACGCCAAAGTTATTAAACATAGAATTTTCAAAAATCCCATAGAGAAAAAATCCTAACTATATATACCTACTGGCGACCGCCAGTAGGTTATATATATATATATATATATATATATATATATATATATATATATATATATATATATATGTAAATATATATATATATATATATATATTACCTACTGGCGGTCGTGATTGGGCCCATTGAGAAGAGGAGGAGACAGGGAGGGAGCCCTTAGGAGGTTGGAGACCAGATATATACTAGAAATGGATAGCAGAGCCCCGGGGGGTTGAACTCCACTGAAAACTTTTATACCTGTCTCTGATATTCCAACATGATGAGATTATTCTCTGCTCTGGATCTCCCACACTCATTTCAGTCAGTCACTGAGTTTATCTATGTTGGTGCCTAACCAGACATGGCAATATGATACTTCCAGCTCTCCTATTGTCTGGGGCATGTCTAGAGATGCTTATGGCCCATTAGAGTACTGTAGCCTAGGCTTAGGCGACAATGACTGTTCAACAAATGCCAAGTAGTACTCATAAGGAAAAAATGGACGAAAAAATGAATCTAAGGCAAAAATATAAAAAAAACTATATAAAGGTTAGAAAAAAACAAAAAATTGTTTCACACTATTCACTTTCACGATAAAAGCCAAAATAATCTTTGTCTAACTAATAATGGATGCATGCCAGAATGGAGGTAAATGGGAAGGGAGGCTGCGACATTCCTGGACCTTTTAGGAAAAGGATGTCTCCTCTCTTCTTCATTTTCTCCAAGGACACAGACTACTTGTAAGCTCGTGCAAAGAAATTATGAGACAGGATGCTGCGATCTCTAGGACGGTTTAGTATATTAATGTACTTTAGTATACGGATTACCGGAGATCTCATCTTGTGTATATAGTGTATATTTAATGTATATATATCAACTATTAATGCTTGTATATATATTTATTACACATTTGTATTTTAACATTGTGTTTTATATGATGGTTATTTATTGAAATCCCTAATATTTATAGGACACTATTTGCACTTTCCTGGCTCTTTGCACATTGCCCATTTTTGCACTAGTTTCTTAAATCATTTACTGGGATTATCCCGAGATTGGAGCCTTGTAATGTAAACTGAAGATAGCATGTTTATATCTGCACGTTATTTACAATTTGTACATTGCAGAACAAGTATTTTTTGTTTAAGGGATTATCCCGTAATGTTAGTAGCTACAAACGCTACAATGTTGTCTGTGTCTATTAATGAGATCATTTTGCATGTGACCATATTCCACCAATGGTTGGACATTCTGATCAGCATTTGCACTTTAAATACTGCCCCCTCCCTTGCATGCGTCATGTGACCAAGGCCTCTGTGAAGGCCGAAACGTTATGCTGAGGTGTGCCGCTTTTCGAATTGAATAAAAACACTGCTCACCTGCACTTTGGGTCTCCTCTCTTCATCTGCGCCGAAGGTATCCAGGACTGGGCTCCGGGCGAGAGATATCAGAGACTAATATGATGTAATATGTGACATGATCAGCAGTGGATTGCGGGTGCGCGATATATAGTTAGTGCAACTAACTATATATGCAAATTTCAATGGTTTTGTGTGAGTAAAATAAGGTTTTGTAAATGCTAATTCCTAACTATATATGGTCTATAACCTATGGTTTTTTCAGTGAATTTTCAAGGTTTTGTAAATGCTCATTCCTAACTATATATGGTCTATAACCTATGGTTTTTTCAGTGAATATATATATATATATATATATATATATATATATATATATATATATATATATTATCTATTGGCGGTCACCAGTAGGTATATATAGTTAGGACCTAGTTACCATAGGAAATTCCGAACATTCTATTGGGAATAACTTTGGCGCCGATTGAGGGATCTGCCTGTAATTTTCCCTAAATTTGCCTCGCTGCGCTCCGCTCCTTCCCTGAAAGTTTCAGGGGGATTCGTCAAGCGGGGGTCGAGAAAAAAGGGGGGGTCCGAAAACGTGTTTTCCCCATGTTAATTTCCATAGGGACATTCTGACAAGGCTACAGCTCGAACGGCTGAACGGAATTATACCATATTTGGCAAAATGGTAGGGACTGGTATGCATCAGTGCCTTTTGCATGTTTGGTGTAAATACCTCCAGTAGTTCTTGAGAAAATTGAATTTGAAATTTTTCAAATGCCATTTTCTTTGGGACCTTTAGACACGGCTACAGCCCAAACGGCTGAACGGAATTACACCAAACTTGGCAAAATGGTAGGGACAGGTATGCAGTAGTGCCTTTTCTATATTTGGTGTAAATTCCTCCAGTAGTTGTAGAGAAAATTGAATTTGATCAAATTATATATCTATATGCGCTCACCGTACGCGTACGTGCGCGTACCCTTACATGCGTGAGCGAGTTTCTGATTGGCTGGCAGGCGACTGTCAACATTCCAAACTGTCCAAACCAGGAAGTGTTGGCCACCATCTTGTTTTTCAGGAGAACTGAGGCACAAGAGAGCCCAAAACAAGAGTGGAAAACACGAAAAGGGGGCAAGGTAGAGACCCCCCAACCCTCTAGCCCTTCTCAGGGGGTCCAAAAAGGACCCCCAAGGGCAATAATAAAAGAAAAATCGCTGGGTACGCGCACCGTACGCGTAGGGTACGCATACCGTGCGCGTACACTGCGATTTAAAAAAAAATTATATATTTTTTGCACTTGGTGGTCCTTCTGGGACCCCCTGAGAAGGGCTAGGGGGTCAGGGGGTCTCAACCCTGCCCCCTTTTCGTGTTTTCCACTCTTGTTTTGTGCACTCTTGTGCCTCACTTCTCTTGAGAAACAAGATGGCTAATCAGGTGGTCCCAGAAGGATAATAACATATGTAAACGTTATCCGCTAATAGAATTAGCATTTACAAGACCTTTGAAATGTATTGAAAAAAAATATAGGTTTCACCCCTGATATAGTTAGGAATTAGCATTTAAAAAACCTTGCAAATTCACTGAAAAAATCATAGGTTTCAAGCCTTATATAGTTAGGGATTAGCATTTAAAAAACCTATCAAATTCACTTAAAAAACCATAGGTTTCAGGACTTATATAGTTAGGAATTAGCATTTAAAAAACCTTGCAAATTCACTTAAAAAACCATAGGTTTCAGGCCTTATATAGTTAGGAATTAGCATTTTAAAAACCTTGCAAATTCACTTAAAAAAACATAGGTTTCAGGCCTTATATAGTTAGGAATTAGCATTTAAAAAACCATTGAAATTGCTCCAATATAGTTAGTTGTACTAACTATATTTCGCGCACCCGCAATCCACTGCTGATGATGTCACATATTACATCATTCATGACATGGCCAGTGACATCACTGATGACATCTCAAATGACATCACTGATGACATCACTGATGACATCTCATTTGACATCACTGATCACATCACTGATGATATCATTCATGTGATAATATGATGCACCTCCTCACACTCTAATATAACCTTTGATACACCCAGTGTTAAATACAGACTACCATTCTTGAAACCATTGACACACCAATACCAGTTACTACATACACACTCACTGATTCCTAGGTCTACACACACATTCACTCATTCACCCTTAGAATCACTCATACATACAGTCACTCATCAATACAACACTATCATATGCACTCATACACCTATACAGACACTCACACACTGCCACTCATCCATGGAGTTACTCACACACCTAGTCAGTCATGCAAAGAATCAATCACACTTCCATGTCCTCAACTATACAGTTATACACACAACACCTTACTTATTCAAACATATTCTAACACATACTTACTCAATTATACAATCACTGAAACAAGTACACAATGATCCATACAGCCACTCGCACATTCACTGGCTCTCATGTATAGTTATTTATATATGCCAACTCTCACATGCACTGTGTTTTACATATGTACTTACTTGGACATGTAGCACTGAGATATCCATTCACTCACCAACACACCCATGCACACAGTCAACCGCCCATATAGCTGTTTCCACATGCACTCTTGAACTCATACACCTAGTGAATCAACTGCTCACACATCTATGCACAGAGTCATACACCTCCCAGCCACCCACACACACACTCAGTCTCCCATTCAAATACTTGGACAACCAATCAATAACCCATACAGCCACTCATATAGCTACTGATCAACACATGCAGCAGCTTACACAACAACAGACATACTGATGCACACATTCAGACAGTTTAGTCACAAACCCATGCATTTAGTAAGACACATTTAATCACTCACTCATACAGTCAGTCACGCACCTACTAAATCCTTCATCCAGACACTTATACATCCACTCATTCTTCAATATGTAAAACATATTTAAACTTTACAGAAACACAGTCACTGGATGATGTCATCAGTGATGTCATCAGTGATGTCAAATGAGATGTCATCAGTGATGTCATCAGTGATATCATTTGAGATGTCATCAGTGATGTCATCAGTGATGTCACTGACCATGTCATGAATGATGTAATATGTGACATCATCAGCAGTGGATTGCGGGTGCGCGAAATATAGTTAGTACAACTAACTATATAGGAGCAATTTCAATGGTTTTTTAAATGCTAATTCCTAACTATATAAGGCCTGAAACCTATGGTTTTTTTAAGTGAATATATATATATATATATGGCATACAACGTCTTAAAAGCTGCTAAGCAAAAGACGAGATGAACCCTTAGCTGGTGCATAAATTATTTATTCAAGCCCAAACACCAAATCGACCATGACCCCTTTCAGCCCGCGAAGGGCCTTGATCACATGACAAACGCTGAAAAGGTAAGGTGACCCTTTTAAAGTGCTAGCGTGCTAGTAAAAATGCATAAGCATGGAAGACAGACTAACGTCTTCCTCTCTGTATTATAAAATATACATTTGAATTCAATGCAATGAAAGGGACAATAACTGTAAAATACAATTATAAAACAGCAGTTGACATGCATGATTAAAAGAACATTGCAATCAATAAAAACATGTAAAAACTAGTTCATGAATAAATTCAGTTTCTAGTTAAAATCAATATATACATGTCTAATCATTTCACTACTGTGTTATTATCCATCATGCAAACAGCTCAACATGGACATAGGTGGAGAACATGGCCCAGCTTATAAATCAAGTTGAACCCTTTCTCATGTCTCCTCCACCTTTATTCATTTCTGTCCAATTCGCCTATATAAATCATTGCATTTTTCAAAAAGAATAAAGCCCATGTGGGCTATATCTAATGTGCAAATAGCAATCTAGTGCAATGTATATGTGTAAACTTTGCAAATAAATACTAGCATGCTAATATCAAAACCAAGTGTAAAATTACTTATAAAATAGTGTCACATCTAATACCAAAAATGCATAAAAAAGTTTAAAAACCATTCAATTGGTTGGAAGAGCAGCAAAAAATACAGATATGTCAGCAATAAATTCTACAAATTTCAGGAATATTTACAAGCAGGTAAAAAAGTCTTCACTAGAGTTCATACCATTGGGGATCTTACAATCGAACAGTATTATATGGCGTGTCTCCAATTTACGTAGGAGTGCCTCTCGGTCACCCCCTCTTCTAAGCGGAGGAACTGTATCGATGAAAAAATATTTCAACCCCTATGGATTCTTGTTATGAACTTCCTCGAAATGTCTTGCAACCCGGTACGCGGTGTCGCCGTTGGTAATGGCTCGGAGGTGCTGGAGTATCCTCTTATGTGCTGGTAGTTTGGTGCTGCCCACATAACATAGGCCACACGGACACTCCAGCATATACACCGCACACTCGGTTTTGCAAGTCAATTTGGATCGGATACGAACTGGTTTATCACTGAAGGGAATCAAGTACTCGCTTTTGTTAATACCATTTTTGCATGCCTGGCACACCGAGCACTTGAGAAACCCTTTGCTGCCAGATAGCCAGTTTCCTGCTACTCTGACTTCAGGACTACTCGAAACCAGACTATCACGCATAGATCTAGCCTTTCTAAATGTGGTACTAGGAGGGGTGCGCAATTTAGGCCCCAGGACATTGTCACTGGAAACTTATATATATATATATGTATATGTTATTTTGAAATGATTGTCATAATTTACTTCTCACAGCAAACAAGTGATGGATGGAATGCTGACATTGCAAACATTCTCCTCCAGTCAAAAGATCTGGGTTAAATCCATTGTTCACCACCCCAGTTCAGACCCAGCCATATGAAAATCAGTCTTGACCCTGTGCCCCATGAGAACAGCCCAGACTAAACTGCCAGTCCAGGTCCTCCCTGGACCGGAAACAAGCATCCTGGGACCGGTTTCAGGGTATGTCACCCTTCTTGAGCCAGGCTAGCTTGAATCCAGTGGCACACTGAGCAAGGGACCCACGTCTGGGCATTTCCCCTCCCACTTAGGGTGAAAAGTGATACAGCAAACAAATGATGGATGGAATGCTGACAATGTAAACAGTCTCCCCCAGTCAAAAGACCTGTGTTAAATCCATTGTCCTTTTACCCGCTACACCAACCCAGTTTAAACCCAGCCATATGCAAATCAGTCCTGACCCTGTGCCCCCATACCGATCTGCCAGGCCAGGTCATTCCTGGACCAGAAACAAGCATCCTGGGACCGGTTTCAGGGTACGTCACTCTTCTTCAGCCAGGCTAGCTTGAATCAAGTGGCACAGTGAGCAGGGGAACCACGTCTGGGCATACCCATGCCACCAAGGGCAAAAAGTGTTACAGCAAACACAGGGTCAAGACTGATTTGCATATGGCTGGGTCCAAACTGGGGTGGTGTAGTGGGCAAAAAAAAGATGGATTTAACCCAGATCTTTTGACTGGGGGAGAATGTTTGCATTGTCAGCATTCTGCCCATCATTTGTTTGCTGCAACACTTTTCACCCTAAGTGGGATGGCTATGCCCAGACGTGGGTCCCTTGCTCATTGTGCTACTGGATTCAGGCTAGCCTGGCCGATGACGGGTGACATACCCTGAAACCGGTTCCAGGATGCTTGTTTCCGGTCCAGGGAGGACCTGGCCTGGCAGTTCAGTCTAGACTGTTCCCATGGGGCACAGGGTCAAGACTGCTTTGCATATGGCTAGGTCCAAACTGGGGTGGCGTAGTGGGCAAAAGGGCGATGGATTTAACCCAGATCTTTTGACTGGGGGACAATATTTGCATTGTCAGCATTGCGCCCACCATTTGTTTGCTGTAATAGTTTACTTCTCATCATTTGTCTTCCCACCTGCCCTCTTCGTGATAAATAGCAATAAAGTGAAGCAAGAACGTTCTGTTGGTTTACAATGCCTCTCTGTTAACATCAGCAATGGTTGCATTAACCAATGAGTCCTATGTACAAATGGCTGATTATGTAGTGTGCCCTACAGAGACACTTCTTTGATGTTAACTAAGGAGCATAAATCCCTCCTCTTCACCATCAGAAGGTGGGCAGAGAGGGCAATTTAATTAAGGCCTCATCCTTTGAAGAGGCTGTCATTATATGTGGCATGTTTCACAGCGTTGGTCACTGTAATGTTTGACTGTGGTATGAAACTGGTCATGCCCACACTAACAAGCCACACATGCAGCTAACTAGGAGTAGACAGCGATTCCATATAGGCTTTGAGATGTACAGAGCCACCAGCCAAGCATCTCCCGCCTCTCTAACAGCGTCAATAGGGCAGTGGTAGGGAGGCAGTGACGGCTAGGTCCCATAATTCTCCACAGCTCCGCCTATATTTTATCCTGCCTGGAAGAGCAGCACTGTGGGGGTTGAGGAGCACAGCCTTTTTGGCCTGGATCTCCTGCCCAGCTGCAAGTGTCTGTCACTACTACTGTGTTTTTAACCTGAGGTACACATTTTTAATTTAAAAAAAAATGTACTTTGGATTTTTCACCTTAGCACATTATATGATATCACTGTAATGAGTGACTTTTATTAAAATTAGTGAACCACACACCTTTCACCCTTGCAATTTTTTTTGACTTGAGAATGTTTCCCCCTTACAATAGGCAGTCTCTGGATTACTCTAAGTTTAGACATGCGCTAAAGCCTTGCCTATTTCGGCAAGTGTATCAGCTGCTGAAACATCTCTTTTGAAGTCTTTTGACCCTGCTACCTCTTTTGTACCTCAGTGTCAATAAAACTTGTTGTGTACGTATGCTAAACAAGTTTTCTATACTATAACATCCTAAGAGGCTTGTCTGCTGTCTTGATCCCCCCTTATCAGCCTTCATTGTTATAGATAGTGTGACATTATGCTCTTTTACTGGCTTCTCTAATGAGTAGCTTGAGAACTACTGATAATCCTCTCTAGCTACATGTAAGTAGCTCTCCAGTGTGTAGCCGGACTACTAAATAGAAGCTTTTGCTTGGTTGAAAGAATGTATGAATCCCACAATTAAAATATTTGATGGTTCTATCATGCGTCATTGTGGAGAGTTATTACAAATATGATCACATATGATCACATTGGTGTCTGGGGCATTGAAGCCATGGCTGTTATGTAAAAATCATAGTTAGACATTCCAAAATCAAATCCAAAATCATGCCCACTAATGTAACCTCTATGACAAGATCACTGTCCCCACACTAATAATATCATAAGCTCAGGATGATTTTCATATACCAGAAGTAGCTCTTATTACAGAAAAGGTTAAAGACCACTGGTCTATTGCAAAAATGATTTTTATACAATGGGCATACAGAAGTGTATTATTTAGAGGTGATCTCAAATTTGTTGATCACAGTAAAGGAGCCACAGTGAAAAAATTATCTGCCAAGCATCACACAGTTTGGTCAAGCCGGGAAGCCATGATTAAAACCTATTTTTTGTAGGTCAGATCTACCAAACTGGTTTTGCCCAGGGTCCATAGAAGCACTTGACTGGCCTGTACCTCAGTTAATACTGAATTAATGCTCATTGCAACAGCACAAAAACTTTTAAAAATTGTTTTAGCAAGAAGTTCATGCTGATGCGCTTCCACGCAAATGAGGCTGCCAATTTTGCATGTGCATATGCTTCTAGAAGCTTGTCTATGATAAAAAAAACATGGCAAAGCCAATACGTCTAGATTATAACTGATAATACCTCTACATTGATTGTTTCTCTGCTGTTACCAGTATGTCAGTGTGCGAGTGGGTATGGCTCACATTCTAAAGGGAGGGAAAGTTAATGTTATGCAAACCAATGCAGCAGCAAGATGTGCTGGTTATAAACTATTTGAGAACCAAGAAGACCTGCAAGGCGTGTCCACCAGTGTTGGTGGGGCTGCTGAAGAAAGGCTGAGACAAGTGGAGAAGCACAAAGAGAGGCTGTAGATAAAGACTAGATGAGAAGCAGGAAGACCTGCTGGAGACAAATATTTCTGGAGGGGTAAATAGACCTGCCGGAGATGGACACCAGTGAATAATCAGATTGACCTGTTGAGCAGGACACCAGAGACTTTGATATGTTGACGGACATCCCAGTTTTGTCCCAGGTTTAGGATGTCTGTCCCTGCATTTTTTCCCTTTTTAAAAAAAAATATTTTATTAACATTTTTTTGGTGTAACAGCACAGCAAAAAAGAAAAACAACATATTTCCATAAGTTGTAGTACATTCCTAAACATATTTCTAGAATTTACAGACAGCGTGAATCAATTAAATTGAAAGAAAAATCACAACAATGAGTAGGGAAAAGAAAGTCGGGAGCTTAAAAAAGAAGAAAGAAAAACCAAAAAGGGGAAAAAAAAGACAAAAAAAACCATACAATCCTTTATGGCTAAGACCCTACCGAGGGTTTCTTAACATTTTCTTTCCATTTCTGAAAAGGTTCCCATTTTCGCCTCCCTAGCAATCTACCCCTTTTACCTTTTCTTGCATATGTACCCTTTTCTAGGTTAAATGCAGCGAGGAGGCAGGCCAACCACTGGTGTATAGTTGGTGGTGCTCTACTTAACCACCCCCTCGCTATACACAGCTGTAGGACAGCCATAGCCATAAATAAAAACTGGACATCAGAACCTTGCTCAGGCTCTCCACTGACCCCAAGGATGATCCAGGCCGGTGTAAGTGTCATCTCGATTCCCAAGGACCTGGATAGAAAAGTTTCTATGGCTCTTAGGAGCGTGAATAACTGGGGACAACGGGCGAAAATATGGGAATCACAGCGCGGGCAGCTAATCCCTGTGGTTCCCCCCCACTGAGCTATCCTTGCCGGTGTGTAGTATAGAGAATATATTGTCTTATATTGTTGGGCCTGCAACTCATCTGAGCACAGTAAGGTCTGTCTGAATTCTAGTGATTCCTGGAAACAGTCTTGCTCTATCCCCAGCTTATCCACCCATTTAGTGCCATATTTCTCCAGATCCTCCGCCTTAATAGCAGAGAGCTCTGAGTAGAATCTACAGATAGAGCAGTCCGGCCCAATCTCTATAGCTTCGAGAATTTTGTTCTTATTAAACCCTGCAGAGCCTCCCTGTTTTTTCCAGAAGAAGCTCCGGACCTGTAAATATTTGAAGAAGCTCCTTCTGTCGATCCTATACATCCCATGCAGTGAATTGGAGGATCCCATCAGGCCCCATCACATCTCCCAGTTTCAAAATACCCTGTCTTCCCCATTCATCCATTACTGTATCAGCAAATATTTCTCCTCGGAGTGACACATTCCTAAACAAATTAGTATAGTGATTAAACCTGCCAATACCGTATTTTTTAGAAAATGCCACCCATATCGTACAAACTGCTTGCAGTGTTTTGAACCTTGTTCTTTTAAAACAGCTAAAATCAGCACAGTTGAGAAGGCAGTTCTCTGCTTCTTTACCCAGAATTGCTACATGTACTTCAGTAGAGCCAATCTTTACTCTTAATTCCCCTGTTGGTCCCCCTAGCAAACCCTGCATATACTGGAGCGCCGCCACCCAGTAATACATTTTAAAATCCGGAATCGCCCAGCCTCCTCTAGCCCTAGGGAGAGTCATGTACCGCAGTGCTCTCCTTGTCTTGCCATGAGCCCATATAAACCTGTTCAGAGATTGTTCTAAGGGCATATCCTGAAACCTGCCCGAAAGCCTGAGCTTCTCTTTCTACCTCTTCAACCATTCTAGCTGGCATTGCAGTTACAATTACCACGTCATCTGTGTATGCAAATGTTTTAAAATCTCGCCCTTTAGTTTTAAAATGCTCAATCCTATTGTTTAATTCCAGCCTGCATAGCAGTGGGTCAATATAGAGGGCGAACAGGAGTGGCGAGCACGGGCACTCTTGGCGAGTCCCACGCTTAATTAGTATGGACGCGGTATATCCACTGTTAATTCTAAGCCGGGCTGAAGGGCCCCATATAGAGCTTGGATGGCTTCTTTAAATCCCTCCCTAATACCGTTCCACCTCATGGTTACCCAGAGATAGTCCCAGGAGACCCTATTGAATGCCTTCTCTGCATCTAAAAGCAAAACAGCCATAGGGTCCCCTGAGACTTCCGCTGCATTAAAGAGAGGGATAACTTGTCTTATGTGGTGCGCCGTGCCCTTTCCTGGTATAAGGCCATGTTGAGTAGGGCTAACCATTCCCTCTATCACTCTAGCTAACCTTGAAGCTAATATCTTAGAGTAGATGTTTGCATCTGTATTCATGAGTGTTATGGGTCCATAAGATCCTGGCTCTAGCGGTGGTTTGCCTTTCTTCAGTATTATTACTATCTCTGCCCCTGCCCAAGTTTGTTATAGATTCTCCTATTTGTGCCCGGAACATCATAGCCCTCATTTCTTTACTTAGACTCATTTGGAAGAGTTTATAAAATTCTAGGGGTACCTGATCGGGGCCTGCCGCTTTGCCTGATGGGAGACTATTTAATGCAGCTAATAACTCTTCCATAGTTATGGGGAGTTACAGTGCCGCCTTCTCATCCTCAGAGAGTCCAGTGGGTAGTATATCTCTAAGATATGCATCTGTCGTGATTGTATCCCTTAGCTGATCTTCTTTATATAACTCAGCATCAAATAGCCTAAAGATCTCCCGAATCCAACTAGAGTATGATATAGTGGCACCTCTGTCATCCGAGATAGCCCTTATTTCTCCTGCTGCAGCATTCTGTCTTGTGCGTATCGCCAATGTGTGTCCCACCCTGCTGCCTTCCTAGCAATATTTTCAACAGCATCTGCTTTAGCTGATATTATTTTAAGGAGTATTTGCTCTAGGGATACCCCCTGCTGGATTGCTATACTTAATTCCTCCTCTACTACTGGTACCACCTTGAAGTGTTATTTCGTTTTTATTCCTTCTTTTTTTTCTTTGTGCAGGCTATAGCTCAAAGTCTCGCCTCTTATACCCGCCTTAAATGCGTCCCATATCATTCCTGGGGAGGCGCTCCCCCTATAAATATCCCAGAAGGCAACGATCCAGTTGGTCATATAGCTTATGGAGTGATTGTCTTTTAATAATGCCCCTTCAAATGACCATGAGCTCTCCTTTTTAACTGGTCTGTCTATCTTAAGGGTAATAACTAACGGGTTATGGTCGGATACGATCCAAGGGATTTTCTCTATCTGAGTTCTTTCCATTAAAGAATTGGTGACGAAGAAATAGTCCAGCCTGACGCAAATTTTATGTGGTGCTGAATAATATGTGCTACCAGTACCTGTAGGATTCAAACGCACCCAGACATCAGTTAAAGAGTTATGCTGGGCCATGTTAACTTTTGCACAGCATGTCTTCTCTTATGCCCCCCTTCAATCCCTAGTCCAGCCAAACCGTTAATATTAAAATCTCCACAACAGATTATTGGTTCCGGCCATAGGGCTAATTTTGTATCCAAGTATTCAAAGATGTCGGGATCATCATCCCTTGACCCATAGACTGAGGCTATGGTAAATAATAAATAATATACACATAAATATAAATAATAGATAATAAAGACATTCAGCTGCCCCGGCCCTGAAAACGCTCCACTGGCTCCCCGTTAAGGAGCGGGTGAAATTTAAAGCGTTATGCACGGCCCATAAAATTTTGCATGGTAAGGGCCCCCCTGTTCTCTCCACTATGGCACGCCCTTATAAGCCCACAGGTCCTCTGCGTTCGGACCAAAGACATCTTCTGCAGTCAGCTAGAGTAAAGAGAGCTCGCTCTGGGGGCAGGCGTTTCTCAGTGCAAGTGGCGACTCTATGGAACTCCCTGCCCCTCAAGATCCGTTCAGAGCCCAAGATCTTACTCTTTAGGAAACTTCTGAAGACCCACCTGTTTCCAGTGTAGCGATTGAGCTGAGCCTTCTTCCTTGTTCTGTTCTGCGCCGGGATGCTCCTGGGTAACTGAGCGCGTTATAAATTTCATATAATAATAATAATAATAAATACTTTGCTGTGTATTATACATTCAAGAAGAACCCATCTGCCCCATTGATCTTCCAGTTTCCTGTTCACTATGATGTCGCCCCTTTTGGCTAATACTGTTTCTCCCCTAGTCTTGGCACCTTGCTTGGTATGCGCCAGGAGTGAAAATCCTAACTGCTCCAGGAGGTAGACCTTCATCCCCTCTATATGAGACTCTTGTAAGCATACTAAGTCTAATCGCATTACCTTTAACACACTAGCAACTTGCTGCCTTTTAGCGTGATTATTGAGGCCACAAACATTAATTGACGCAATCCGAATACTCATTAAAATACATCAAATGGGAGTCCCAACTTTTCCACCAGTAAATTAGAAAGTTTTACATATCGTGTTGGTCTGTGCTGTGCTGCGTGTGCTCCCCCTTGTGCCTCCCTATCCTCCCCTAGCCCCCCCACCCTGTCCCATCCCACCCGAAGCCCCCCCTCGGAGACCCCACCCCCCTTACAAGCAAATAGGTTAACCATGACCTGTGTGTGACCACTAAGCTTGCAGCTGTCGCAGCCTCCTCCCCCCGGTGCCATAATGTGTCCAAACGGTGTACCCCTTGCTTCACGATCTGCAGGTTAACACAATAGTCCCATTTGCCATTTATGGGTGATTACAGTGTAGGAAAGATATATGAACTATCTAGTCCTCAATATTCATACCCCCTGACTCATACCCTCTCCTGTCCTTTCAGTTCCTCCACATACTGTTGTGCTTTTACCTCAGAAAAAAACATTTTACCCTGCCCCTTCGTAATGACCTTGAGCCATGCAGGGTACAACAAATATGCCTCAGACCCAAGACCCTGGAATGGAGCTATCAACTGCCTCAGCCTCCATCTTCTTTCCACGATAGCATGGCAGAAGTCTGGGCAGGCAAAGAATGTAGTTTGATTAAATGAGCGCTTTGATTCAGGCTTTGCCTTATCCATAATCTCCTGCCTCAGTAGATAATTGCCCACATACGCCAAAATTGCTCTCGGCCTGTTAGCCTGTGATGCCCTGTGCCCTCTCTTTAGGGTCAAAGGGTATCGGTGTGCTCTCTGTACCTCAGTCTCCCAGTTCCAAGAGGTCATCTCATGTAATACGCCTTTGAGTAAGTTAATCACAAACATCCTGGGATCCTGCCCCTCGACCACTTCGGCCACCCCCAGTAATCTTATATTGTTCCGCCTCTGCCGGTTTTCGAAGTCCTCCAGCTCCCCCTGGACATCCTCAGTCACCTTCTCCTGGGCTTGTTTAAACGACTGCCAACTGTTAACGTCATCCTCGAGCCTTGCTGTCTATTCCTCGACTTGGGCCACTCTGTCTGCCATACCTTCATATAGTTTGTTCATCTTCCTAAGATACGTTTCGATGTTTTTGTTTGCCTGTTTAGCCCTACGGCTTTCTATTCTTGCTACGCCTTGCATCTGTTTTAGAGTGGCGAACAGTAGGTCCAGTGAGGCCTGCGGCTGGGTCTTAGGGGTGGACGCGGCTTGGTCTACTTGTTCTGCTTGGGTGTTTTCGCTGCCACCTTCATGGTGCATCTGAGATGTAGCTGAGTAGTCCCAAACTAGTTTCCTGGCAGTGTTGGCTGATTTCTCTATTACCTTTGTTCTAGACCTCCTTTTTTGCTGGGTATTTCTTTGGGCAGATGAGGTACTTACTGAGCCTGAGTCTGAGTCCTCAAGCGAGCTACCTCCACTTGAGAGTGCTGCCTCTGAGTCCTCATTAAGCGAGAAGAAGCAGTCTCAGTCTGGTGAGCCTGCCCCCCCTCTTTCACGTGGTGGCTCATTTAAATCAACCTGTACCAATTCAATTTGCACAGTACTCACATTTCCCTTAGGAGTAACCTCCTCTGTCCCCCCTGGAGACCAACATTATTTCTCCACTACGAATGCTGCGGGGGTCTCCGTAGTACCAGAATGCTCTCCAGGATGCTCTCCGTGCCTCTCTCCCCGCTGCCCTGTAGCAGCGCTCTTGGAGCTCGAGGCATTCTGATCGACACTCCCGGCTACATCCCCAGGCTGCGGCTGCAACATTGAATCACGACGTTGCCTGGCAACCGGTTACTCAGCGTCCTCGCGACAGTCTCCGGCGACGCTCCGTTCTCAAACCCGCTGCGTTCTCTGAATACTTTGATGGTGGTGGCTCCTGTGTTTTAAGTGAAAAAGCTTCATCCAAGGTAGGTTGATGAAGGGAAGGATCTCTGCTTTTAGGAGGCTCTTTGATATCACTCTGGGCTTTCTGCACGTGATCGAATACTTCTTTCTTTAGTGTACTTTTGCTGCCGGGATTCCCGCTGTTGCTGCTATTGCTGCTGCTTGCTTGAGACTCAGCCGCCTTTTTTGTCTGTGTCGCTGGAGGCCGTCTTACTGCTCCCGTGGATCGGAGCACTGTATTGTTTGAATGCGGGACTGAGGTTTCCTTGCTGCTGATTTTGGCGCCATCAATGAGGCCCGCAGTGTCTTTCGAGTCTTTCAGATCCTTTGCAGCTTTCGCCCCGCGTGGCGCCATCCTGGCGAGGTCTGGTCTGGGATCCAACAGAAATGCCGCAATTCTTCTGAGGGCGTGTCTGGCTAGTGCAAACACCAAAGCTGCCGAATGGATCAGCCACTGTACTTCAATGCGGTCCTGCTGTTTCGAACATGCGCTGAAATCCCGACATTCAGGGGTCCAATGCATCCCTCTTAACACATCATGTCACATCGGGAGGGGAGAAGGGAGACCTGCGACTATGTGCTACGGAGCGTCGGCGGCCATCTTGCCCCCGTCCCTGCATTTTTTCCAAATGAAATGGATGTACTGAATTTAGGGAGAGGATCAGCTGAATGTGCACCTATTTCAATCTTTTATGTTTTGTTTTTTTATTGCCATCAATAAATCCAATGACAGAGTGCAGATAGGTCATTGCAGGAAAGTTGTACAGAGCAGATAAATCATCTTAAATGAAATTTGAATAACTCGTATAGAGAAAGAAGAGAAAAATCCTTACTTTGTCCACCACATAGTCTTTTTAAGTATGAGATATGAGACTCAAAATAATTATCCTGTGGACAGTGATGCAAATGCAAAACTTGACTCCATTTTGAGATATTTTTATTAGTATTGAAATATTCATCCTAGTATGCGTGCTATCACCATGTGAAGCACATAGTGTACTGCATGTTCTTTTCTCCTACAATTGTATTCATCCACATCCTATTCAGTAATATCTATATACCTTTCCCATTACAATCTTTTATCACGTCCATGATCACATTCGGGAATCCCTAGATAGAAAGTGCTCCCAGAATTTTTGAAACATATGTGGGTGCTCATTAATCTTATAGATGAGACTCCCATGCCCATCCATAACTGCCAAGTCCACATACCATTCATCCGTGCCTAACCACACACATGCTTGCCACAGCTAGTGCAATTGCGTACCAACTATGCCAGAGTGGAGTCATCCTCAGCATCCCTAAAACATCATGCAAAACTGCCATGGGTGCTGTTAGGTGAAAGCTGTATCAGCATGCAGATCACATCTCATTTTGCACCCCTGCCCAATAACGTATCACCTAGGGGGAATGTCCTCAGCTTTAATCCTGTCTCTCAATCCTTCACTGTGATGATCAAAGAGTGTACTCTGTGTACTCTGAGATAACCTCTGCTGACATTGCTTCAAGAGTACTAGTTGTGGAAGTATAGAACTGCTCCACGAATGTCCGATAAAGTCCGGACACTAAGTTGAGCCCACTTATGTAGGGATGGCCATATTGGGGAGGAGGGAAAATTGGAGAGTGATGGTCCCAAGACTGATTTTAAGCACTGGGCAAATTGCAAATATATCGCCCCTACAAAGTGACTGATATCCTCAAAGGATTTTAAAGTTTCATCTTAAAGTAGGTCCTGTATTTTCTCAATGATCATTGCTATACAGGTTCCCCACTAGAAATCAGAGTCCTCTATTCCTCCACAAAGGGAAACCTATACGCCAAGCTCTGGATCAACATGGCAGATGGGTAATAATAGAGCTCTCTCTCGGGGTAACCATCTGCTCAGTGTATGGCTCAAACCTGGACGATCGCTCGGTCTTTGAGAGTCTTGAACTGGAGCTGGCTAGTTGGCCCGGCCCACTTATTTTTGCAGGAGATTTCAACATCGCACTTGGCTCTTCCTACAATGACCGAACTAAGCATAACTACTCCGGTCGGAAACCAAGAGTATTTAAGGCAATCAGCTCACTCACAACCAGTCACAATTGATATTTGGTCCCTCAAACATCAGGGGGACCCTGGGTACACATTCTTTTCACATCCCATAAGAAATATACCAGAATCGACTATATATTTACAACTAGAGATATTTCGGGTTTAGCAGCTATTATTAAATATTCTAAGCTAATCTCGGATCACAACGCCCTGGCTCTCACTATTAATATAACCTGTACTACCAGAAAACCATTTATCTGGACGTTTGATAGAAAATTATTGGTCAATAGTGACTATATTAATTTTATCAGAAAATGGGCTCAGGGCTACTTCGATATAAATCAGTATAGCGCTCCCAGAAATATCGTATGGGATTGTTTTAAAGCGGCTCTGAGGGGGAGACTCTAATCTATGTAGCAAGAATTAAGAAGCAACAGACCTCTGAATATACCAAGAAAATAGGGGAACTAGCCAGATTTGAAGCGGCTCACACAACTCTAATTGCACAAAGAATAGATGGGTCAAGCCTACTTCGCCAGATATTAATTCTTAAAACCGATTTAAACAAGGGATTAACTCAGAAGTCCACCGAAACTTTTAGAACACATCAAAAAAAAATCTCTACGAAAATGGTGAAAAAGTTGGTAAACAACTAGTTTTACGAACAAGACAAAGGGCCTCCTATAATGCAATCTCATCTATAAAAGAGAATGATCAAGAATATATTCAGACAGAATATATAGTGGAGGTGTTTCAAAGCTATTATCAAAATGTATATGATATTGCTCCCACTAGTGAAGAAACTAAGAAATTTCGGAATGACTTTTTAACCTGTACAGATAATAGTCTAGATAATACTACTAAGCAAGATCTTAAAAAGGAGATCACACTAGCAGTGATTGAACTTGCACAGGCAGAATTGGCCCCGGGAAAGCAGCAGGTCCAGACAAACTACAGCTGGAGCTATACAAGATTTTAGGCAAATGTATACTACCTCTGCTACTTGATTTATTTCTAGGGATACAATGGAGCGGAAGTACACCCGTATCTTGGAAAGATACCAATATTATTATTTTTGCCAAAAAGGGAAAACCCACAGATTCCCCTGCATCCTACCGCCCAATCTCACTGATTAACTCTGATTCGAAATTATACGCAAACATTTTGGCCAACCAGCTAAGGGGGGTCATTGCGCATCTGGTCAGCCCGTGGCAACATGGCTTTATCCCAGGGAAGGGTACCACTGATCATATCCGCAGAACAATCTCATTATTTGATATTATGTCAGCAACGGGCGGCCAGATGTCAATGATTCTTCTCGATGCCGAGAAGGCATTCAACAGAGTTTTGTGGGATTTCATGTGGGCTATTTTAGACCACTATGGGCCATATGTAGGTAATTCATATTTACCGACTCTTAAATACCGAATTTTACCGATTCGGTATTTAAGAGTCGGTAAATATGAAGGGGGAGATGTAGGTATTACAGATTCTGTAAATACCGAATCGTTAAGATTCGGTATTTACCGAATCTGTAAATACCGAATCGGTATTGCCCATTGATTCCTATGGGCCTTAAAGCCCATAGGAATCAATGGGCAATACCGATTCTGTAATTACAGAATCGGTAAATACCAAATACCAAAAATAGGCATGTGCGCCATGTGGCACACAGACATGCCCTAAGGGCATATCTGTCTGTCACATGGCTAGGTGTGCATGCACACATGGCGTGTATTCAACAAGGACCCCCTGAAAGTATGGATACAATGGTTCCTAGGTCAGGGAAAGCAGAACTTTTGACAGAAAACAACCTAGGCAACTAATGTTTTAAGACATCTAACAATGTAGTATACATAAGGACAATTGGCTACAAACTATTATAAAAATACGTGTTTTATTATAAATTTTTGAACATTTAAAAAACAAATGGCATAAATGTAATTAAAAAGACAATGAACACAATTATAGTCATATATCATACAATATCAATAAAATTCATACATTCATAACATTTTATGTAAACAAAGATTAAAAAATTATCAGTGGCAGAATTGGTCTCTACGCGCGTTTCGGCGAACCAGCGCCTTCTTCTGGAGTAGCCACATAAACTCTAAAAAGATACATATAAAAGGAACATTAATTATACATGATTCAATTAAAAGAGAACACATAATATCCTGCATTCTAACATAGTAGCCAAATTGTCCTATTTCTAATCAAGAGTTATTTATATATTTCTTTCTTTTCATTTCCTTGCATTGTCTAAGATGTTATCATTGGAATAAGATGTTCGGAGTAACTGATACACATGATTTAATTCTCCGTCTTTCAACTGGGATTTTATGAAAAACAAGTGAACAATTATGACAAAAAACAATTCAAATAGCGGCCTTCTAGGTATATATTGGCCTCTTGGTATGTATATATTTGGAGTGGAGAAAACGTATTTAACTGCTCTTAGTAGCACTGATTTTTAATGAATTTTCTGGAAATAAACAAATGTCTTGTAGGTAATTGATACTTACAAGCAACAATGGAAATACACCGAAAGTTGATAGTGAATCAATTCGATGCCCGGGTATTTTCTATGTTGATGAGATATTGTAGGTGCTTAAAAGGGAGAGAGGTGGGATATGACATCTCTTTTGATTAGTCTATACATTGTTTTTGGCCTTTTGTGCATGCACACCTGAATTCGGTATTTTAACACCCAATTGGATTGGGTGGTAAAATACCGAATTTGTAGGGCCTTTGGGACTCAGAAGAGTCCCACCTACAACTGGGAATTACTGAATCGGTAAAAATAGCGATTCAGTATTTTACAGATTCTGTAAATTTACCGATTTGGTAAATTTACAGAATCTGTAAAATTTGGCCCCCTACATCTCAAGATGCCAAATACCGGTCGGAAACGGCCGAATTTGGCCGTTTCCGACCGGTATTTGCCACCTACATCGAGCCCTAAAACTTTGGGTATCGCTTTATTAAATCACTTAAAGCTATGTACGCCGACCCGAAGGCTAAACTTCAAATCATGGGGTACGAATCGGGCACCATTAACATATCAAGAGGAACTAGGCAGGGCTGCCCGTGCTCACCGATATTGTTTGCCCTTTACATCAACCCCCTGATACTAAAACTGCTATATAATACGAGAATTAAACCAGTGGTGACTGGATTATATGAAACTAAAGTTTTAGCCTACGCCGACGACGTCGCAGTTCTAACACCAGACCCCGAGGTGGCCATTGCTGAGATTGAGGCGATTACGCATTTGTTTGGATCCTTCTCAGGATACTCCCTCAACAAAAGCAAAACGGTCATATTATGTACAGGAAATATACAATGTATGGTCATCAGAAGAACTGAAACAGCTACTTATTTAGGGGTTTGCATAACCACTGAGCTTCAAAATATTACGAAACTCAATTGTGAACCTCTAATTAACTCAATCAGACAGGACTTAACAAGAGTAACTAGTCTTCATCTATCTATTATAGGGAGGGGGAACTATATTAAAATGACTATTTTTCCTAAGATATTGTACCTATTTCGTGCAATCCCTCTATTAGTTGAAGACAATTTTATTAAAGGCCTGGACTCCCAGATTTCCAAATTTGTCTGGCAATATGGTAAGATTAGGAGGTCACTCAAATTTTTATCCTTACCATATGACAGAGGGGGACTTGCAATTCCACGATTATTCTTATACTTTTGAGCAGCCTTTCTTCAACAACTCGCTCCAATGATTAATCCAGCATCCAATTTGGACGAGTTAGACATACCCTCACTATATGAACTAGCCCTTGGTCACAGAGCCAGAGGATTACTCTTAAGACAACTCGAGTCCAGCTATTTAAAAAAAGTTACATTTAAAATTATCATTGGTGCATGGAAAGTCTGGTCAAAAATTGTAAAGCATATGCAAATCCCTAAATTAAACTGCTATAGCCCGCTCTGGCGCTCATCTCTGCTTCCACAAAATGTGAACAATATGATATCTACTAGCTGGGAAAGCAAGGGAATAATCTCCCTTCTAGATTTTTTAGGCACACATTTAAAGTCTAGCTTTTATACCCTTCAGAATCAGTTTAATATACCTGTGACGGACTATCTGAAATTCTATCAAGGAAGAGCTGCCGTAAATTCTAAAATGTCTACTATAAGCTGGGGCAGAGTACCTCTTATCGAGAACATCCTTAGGCCTTCCACCAGAACTGGCACAATATACTCCTTCCTTCATGAAAAAATGCCTGACGATTTAGACCACACTGAAACTCTATGGACAAGTAAACTTGATAATCCAGACGTTGACATTGATAAGGTCTTAGCATTGACATCACAATTTTTACTCTCCACGAGTCTAAAAGCACAACTTTATAAAACAATATACAATCTTTACTACACCCCAGAGAAATTGTACTTGTGGGGTAAAAGATCTATACCTCCACAAAGGTGTTTCAACATGTAGGTAGGCATGAGTCTTAAGCAATGTATGCACTGCATGCCCATATTTCTGATAAGGTAAGTACTGGATTAGATTCCCCTTCTGAACACCTGGCACTCCCAAGTATAATTTCCATTCCTTCTTGCACTGAAATTTTGGGGCAAATGTACAAGTCTCTATCGCCACCACAACATCACTTCTATCGACATGGTGGCAATAGAGGCTTAGCCTTATTTACAAGGCAGCGTTAAGTGACTTAATGTGGGTTGAAGCTGCCTTGTAAATAAACACCCCTTTCATGCTATGGTTAGCATGAAAGGGGTAAGCAGTGGGTGTTGTGGTGGGCATTCCACTGCAACACCCATCGATTTTGACGCTGCCCCCTATGTACAAGGGCAGTGTACATAGGAGGCAGTGCCAAAATTAAGGCCAGGTAAACCCTGGCATTAAGTTGGCGAAATGAGGAGAAATACATTATTTCTCCTCGTTTTTGCCTTGTGCAGAACCCATGGAAAAAGCAAAATACCATGGATTGTTTATGTACAGGAAGTTCCCCCTTACTGTACATAAACAATCTTTTAAAAAAACAGCCATTTTGTGACTTTAATGTGTGCTGCTTTAAGCAGCACACATGAAAGTGACTTAATGACATTTCAGGATTGTTTATGTGCCTGCATTGGAGCTACACTGCTAAGTGTAGCGTCATCGCAGGGGGAAATGCAAGGCTGCACCATATCGTTGTAAATATTGTGCAGCCTTGCATTTCAGAAGCGGTGGAGAGAGGCTTTACGCCATGATGGCTAACGCCTCACTCCACCACTTCTATTGTACATATGCACTTTAGTGTTTTTCTCTAGTTAACCTTGCGGGGCCTCTCTCCTAGGGAAAGAAACACCCAGGTTATAGGGGCAAGCCTATTTGCCAAAACAAATGTGTACATATTAGGCATCCTTACAATTTTTAATGGTGGATGGAGACTATGCCATTTAGTAGTGACCTCGGAATCACCATAGCTACCATCCCAAGGACATATTTAAATGTAGGTGCCACGTTCATTTTAATAGCCTGTGCATTTCCCCACAATGAGAAGTGAAGAGGGCTCACCTTTGATGCTCACCGGTCACCTACTGTATAAGTGATTTAATTTTATCTTGTTCCAGGTCTTGTAATCCTAGTTTAAGTGGTATCACCTCCCTTTTTGTCTAATATATTTTATACATGAAAAGAGAGAGAAGCAATCAACGTTTAACATCAGAGCTGGTAGGTATTAAGGGTCATTTGATGGACAGAATGAGTAAGATGTTGTCCCATAGATAAACAGTTTGAGTTCATACACTTTAGTTGCCACACCCTCCACCTTTATTTTTTTGTATAGCTGTGGCTAGCGATTCTAGTTTTAATGGAGGTGAGTTCTTGCATCAGGATGTCCAGTGTGATGCCTGCCATGTTTGTGGCCTGTTTATGGTGTGAGTTATGGTTTTCTGAACGCTCCTTAAAGTGCCTCAGAAAACAGCAACTATTTATGTGACTTGGGTTGTGCCTTTGAAAGCATTAGAGACCAGACCCAAGTGTGATCCCTCAATTGACAAAACATAATTGTCTACTGATTCTTAGAATCCTTAAACACAGTCTAATGTCCTGCAGAGGTGTTCCAGCAATGCTCTTTTTTCTATTGTTGTATGAAAGTCAGCAAGGTCAGAACAAGAAACCTGGTTAACCTCCTCTAAGGGAGGAAAGGGATAATGCGCTGCAGTGCTCTGAGTATGGATATATGTTGATACCACGCATACTTTTAGCACGCATACCATTAACACGCATTTTTTACAACGCAGGACCCTTTACCACGAATACCTTTACAACGCATTACACTACAACGCAGGTACTATTACAACGCATACCATCACAACGTAAGTATAGGTAAGTATATAATTTTTTTAAATAATGTAATTAATAATAATTTAAATATTTAAATAATTAATAATTATTTTATTATTAAATATTTTAATTAATTATATTAATTTTTATTTATTATTTTTTAAATATATATGTTAAAAATACCCCTGTACCCAAAACTCAAACCCAACCCTGAAACCTAAAAATACCCCTGTACCCCAAAACCCAAACCCAGCCCTGAAACCTAAAAATACCCCTGTACCCCAAAACCCAAACCCAGCCCTGAAACCTAAAAATACCCCTATACCCCAAAACCCAAACCCAGCCCTGAAAATTAAAAATACCCCTGTACCCCAAAACCCAAACCCAACCCTGAAACCTAAAAATACCCTTGTACCCCAAAACCCAAACCCAACCCTGAAACCTAAAAATACCCCTGTACCCCAAAACCCAAACCCAACCCTGAAACCTAAAAATACCCCTGTACCCCAAAACCCAAACCCAGCCCTGAAACCTAAAAATACCCCTGTACCCCAAAACCCAAACCCAGCCCTGAAACCTAAAAATACCCCTGTACCCCAAAACCCAAACCCAGCCCTGAAACCTAAAAATACCCCTGTACCCCAAAACCCAAACCCAGCCCTGAAACCTAAAAATACCCCTGTAGCCCAAAACCCAAACCCAACCCTGAAACCTAAAAATACCCCTGTACCCCAAAACCCAAACCCAACCCTGAAACCTAAAAATACCCCTGTACCCCAAAACCCAAACCCAGCCCTGAAACCTAAAAATACCCCTGTACCCCAAAACCCAAACCCAGCCCTGAAACCTAAAAATACCCCTGTAGCCCAAAACCCAAACCCAACCCTGAAACCTAAAAATACCCCTGTACCCCAAAACCCAAACCCAACCCTGAAACCTAAAAATACCCCTGTACCCCAAAACCCAAACCCAGCCCTGAAACCTAAAAATACCCCTGTACCCCAAAACCCAAACCCAGCCCTGAAACCTAAAAATACCCCTGTACCCAAAAACCCAAACCCAGCCCTGAAACCTAAAAATACCCCTGTACCCCAAAACCCAAACCCAGCCCTGAAACTTAAAAATACCCCTGTACCCCAAAACCCAAACCCAATACCCCTAATAAATGTTATTTAAAAAAATAAACTTACCTATACTTACGTTGTAATGGTTTGCGTTGTAATAGTATCTGCGTTGTAGTGTAATGCGTTGTAAAGGTATTCGTGGTAAAGGGTCCTGCGTGGTAATAGATGCGTGGTAACAGTATTTCGTGCTAAAAGTTGCGTGGTAACAGTTACATACCCTGGGTATATCCTTCAGTTCTCATTCACTTCTAGTATATCAATAGGCACATTTCACCACCATAAAGTATCACAAATATTTGTTCATATGTTCCAGGGGCATGGATTTTATTGACCCTTTCGCTTTGTAGGCATCATCCGTCCTTCCAGGCAACATTAGGAAGTCATTCCCATTGTCTCAATGGCCTATGCATCCCCAGTGCAATAAAACAAGAAAGGGCCTAGCGCTTATAAGGCCAATGTGGATGGCACACTATGAGAAAGTAAATAGTTTCCCATGAAGGGAGCTTGTGGGCCTCATTGACCATACATATGCCATCCTTTGTACACAAGCAACGGTATCAACTCTGAAGGGAAAGTGAAACTTCTGGCACTCTCCCAGACCAAGTTGACTGTTCTCTCTAACATTACTGGGATTCATCTCCTCTCCTGGAGTGGTCCAGGCTAAGTTTTGCCACCACAGAAGAAGCAATCACTCAATGGGGCAGCTGTTTCCTCTTCTGGCATGTTCAGGCCCCCGAGTGGTGCTGTAGAAAAGGTTTATCAATCAGTGTGCTGTCTCATCTCCAGGCATGGTCCAGCCTTGGAGTCGTGTTGCAGCAACAGCGAGTCTGTAATGAGTCCTCTGTTCCCAGTCTCAATAGCACCCCTCACTCTCGGTCCTACATTGTCGCTGGCTGCAGTATTCCAGTGTGGCTCAGCCTCTCCTGCGATATCGCTAGCACCATGACCAGGCTTCTGCAGCACCCTTTCTTTTTTCCTGTTCTTTGGCCCTAGCGGCCACGTCGCCACACTTTCTGGGCTCAATTTGGCTCCCCATAAACCAATTTACATTGATTTCCCCCCCTGGATCTACTAGATCTCATTAGAGAACGGCCATCTTGGGAGAGACCTAGACCTGTTTCCTGAACTGTGTACTTTTGTCTTTCACTGTCTCTCTTGTGTCAAAAGTAATGGAAAGGAAGGCCTTTGCAATGACATGGATTTCCGGGTGCCTTCTTACCCACTCACTCAATGAAAATGGTAGAAGCCAGACATGCAGTGACCTTTTAAGGCATAGTTAAAATGAGCAATTGCCCGGGGCACCCTATCTTTCAAGGGGCTCTTTGGGTAATGAACTTTTTCTCTTATATCTTAGACCTCTGTCTATTTTATTCATCTGATGGAGCAAGGATTCGCATTTAAGGCCACTTGCTTGTATTCAGTCCTCTCAACATAATGTTAATAAATTAATCAACATGTTTGTTCTATTAATATTGCATTTTACATAAACATTGGGTATCTAGATGAAGCTTGCATATGTGTTTACTAACAATAACTTGCTTGCATTAAAATCGCTGCTTCTACGTAGGATTTTCTATTGCGCATCCTTCTGTCATAATCACGTCACATGACGTATCTTTCACTTGGGGGGAAACTTTCGCTTCTGCGCACTAGAATTAAAATGGCCTCTTTATGTAACCGCGTGCATGATGCTTGCACTGCTGCTTTTGCTAAGCTGTCCGTACTGCTTAACCATAATGCAATAGTTAAAAATAAAGTAATGGGAATAGAGTAGAAATAAGTGATATACAGTACAATAATTTTTTCTGTGTTCTAAAAATTGTTTCTTTTCTACTTTTCATATATCATAATTTTTTGGGCCTGAGAGATGTTAATACTCCATCTTGAAAATATACTGCGCATGTCAAACTCCAGAGGGAGCTGAAGCCATTTGTCATTGAAACCCAGCCAAAGGACAGTCTCAGTCAAGATGCGCCTGGGAAGATCAACCAATGACCCCACGAGAGGAAGACCAAATGTACTAATATTGAATACATTGTAGGCGATATTAAATTCTCTATTGTTGGGTGGAATAAAGATGTCATGAGGCCTTAAATTGATGGAGGAAAACATAAATTTAAATATGAGACGGTAAAGGTTTCATTTTGGTGTGGTGTGATGACCTCTCCTTCTCTTTTGTCAATCAAAATTGGGGATTCTTACACTTGCAACATTGTGGGTGGTACACTGACCTGGAAAACAGTATAACTTGGGTAGGTTTAATTAGTTAATTTGTCTGACTTGTCCGAATAGCTGACCTGTCACTGACCCAACGCACTCAATAGGCGATCGAGAGCAGAGGTGCTGCGAAGCACTCTGTCAGAAGATTTGCTTACCCAATCGGGGTATGGGAAGCTGAGGTGCTGGCGAAGCACTTTGTCGGTGAAATCGATAACCCAATCGGGGTTCTGACTGTTAGCTGCAGAGAGGGAGTAGCGCAGGCGTTGCAACTGAACTGCGGTGCTGGTTTTAACCTTTGGTGGTCCTGTCCTGATCCAAATATGGTTTTCCTTGTCCTGATTCTGATCTGCACCTGCTGGCCTACTAGCGCCTGCAGCTTTTGGGGGGGTTTCTGTCTTTTAACTGACCCGTGGCCAGGGTTGGTCTTCACACCATTCTAGGTAAATATAAATCAGTGTGGGTTTGTCATTGTTCTGTTCTTTCTCTTTACCCTCACTAATGTGAAGTTTTAATTATATATATATATATATATATATATTACCTACTGGCGGTCGCCAGTAGGTATATATAGTTAGGATTTTTTCTCTATGGGATTTTTGAAAATTCTATGTCTAATAACTTTGGCGTTTGTGGACGGAATTGGCTGAAATTTTCAGGAAAATGGAACATTTTGTTTCTGAGCAGCCCCTGACAATTTGGGGGGGTTTCATCAAGGGGGGGCCGAGAAAAAAGGGGGGTCCCAAAACGCGTTTTTCCCATGTTAATTTCCATAGGGCGGTTGGCCTCACTTTTAGCTCGAACGGCTGAATGGATTTGCACAAAACTTGGCAAAATTGTAGGGACTGTTAGCCCGATGTGCCTTTGCTAGGTCTCAATATATGTGCTCCAGTGGATTTTGAGTAATTTAGGTTCAAAAAAAGATATATATCTGGGCGGAGCCTAACCACATATCTGATCTGATTGGCTGTCAGCACTTCATCCAAGAAGTGTTGGCAGCCATCTTGGGACCAATATACATGATAGCACCTCATTAAAAAGCATTGTAGTTAATAGAGGGTTTTAGGACTTTAGTTACATTATAAATCATTTGTTGATGGTACCATACTCGTTTTAGGAATTGTGGTGGGTTCTAAGGTGATTTTACCATGTGAAAAAACCTTCTGCTGTGATATCATGAATATTGTTTGAAAGAAAACTAATATCTCATGATTTTCCCACAGTGGTTTGGAAGGGGATCTATAAGCTAAACTGAAAGCATATTTTCTGTAAATTCACATTATCTTTCTCAGTCATGTGAAAATGAAGTCTGACATTCTCAGTAAAACATGTACATCCAACAAGGACAGAGACTGTCAGTTGATTCCTTTGTGTTCTACTTCAGCCTCCTAGAGTGTTCTAAAGAACAACTAGAGCGCTAACAGTCCTACTTATTACAAAGGTATGGCACACCTGAAGCCATCTTGATTGGAATAAAGTGGTAACTCTTAAAACATTTAATTTAAAAAGAAACAACATGAGGGGGTATATTTTGCCATAGAAAGTATGATTATTGCTGCAGAATGAAAAATTAGGGCACATTTTGAGTGACTTCTCAAATCCTTTTCTATTTCATTAAAACATTCTGACATGCAGTCTCCCAAAATGGCCACCAGAGACAAAAGAGCCCAAATGTAGCCCAAATATCACCCAGATGTAGCCCAAGTATAGCCCAGTGACAGAATGTCCCAGAGTGTTCTAAAGAACAACTAGAGCGCTAACAGTCCTACTTATTACAAAGGTATGGCACACCTGAAGCCATCTTGATTGGAATAAAGTGGTAACTCTTAAAACATTTAATTTAAAAAGGAACAAAATGAGGGGGTATATTTTGCCATATGAATTATGATTAGTGCTGCAGAAAGAAAAATTAGGGCACATTTTGAGTGACTTCTCAAACCCTCTTCAATTTCATTAAAAAATTCTGACATACAGTCTCCCAAGATGGCCATCAGAGACAAAAGAGCCTAAATGTAGCCCAAATATCACCCAGATGTACCCCAAGTATAGCCCAATGACAGAATGTCCCAGAGTGTTCTAAAGAACAACTAGAGCACTAACAGTGTTACTTATGACAAAAGTATGGCACACCAGAAGCCATCTTGATTGGAATGAAGTGGTAAGTCTGAAAACACTCAATTTAAACAGGAACAACATGAGGGGGTTAATTTTGCCATAGAAAGTATGATTAGTGCTTCAGAAAGAAAAATTAGGGATCATTTTGAGTGACTTCTCAAATCCTCTTCTATTTCATTAAAAAAATTCTGACATGCAGACTGAAACATGCACTTTGAATACCAGCAGCAGACGTCCCTGGTGAGCAGTAGCTTTACTACAGTGATCTAATGTGCAACTAGAGTGATAACATTCAGAATTTATGGCAAATGTGTGACACATCTGAATGCCTTCTTGATGGAACCAAAGTAAACAAGCATTGAAAATGCAATAGATCTCGCCCTCGTTTAAGTTAAAGCCATTCTGTTTGTAATGAGGTGGCTTTTTAGCTTTGCTTTTATTAGTGTTTTTTCAACTTTCATGTAAATAACATGCATCTGTATGCATATAAGTATATGTATGCATGCATTTATGTTTGTATTTATATAGATATACAGATGATATATGTTTATATATGTATGTATATATATATATATATATTCACTGAAAAAACCATAGGCTATAGACCATATATAGTTAGGAATTAGCATTTACAAAACCTTGAAAATTCACTGAAAAAACCATAGGTTATAGACCATATATAGTTAGGAATTAGCATTTACAAAACCTTGAAAATTCACTGAAAAAACCATAGGTTATAGACCATATATAGTTAGGAATTCGCATTTACAAAACCTTATTTTACTCACACAAAACCATTGAAATTCCATATATAGTTAGTTGCACTAACTATATATCGCGCACCCGCAATCCACTGCTGATGATGTCACATATTACATCATTCATGACATGGTCAGTGACATCACTGATGACATCACTGATGACATCTCAAATGACATCACTGATGACATCACTGATGACAACATCCAGTGACTGTATGTTTCTGTAAAGTTAAAATATGTCTTACATATTGAAGAATGAGTGGATGTATAAGTGTCTGGATGAAGGATTTAGTAGGTGCATGACTGACTGTATGAGTGAGTGATTAAATGTGTCTCACTGAGTGCATGGGTTAGTGACTAAACTGTCTTAATTTGTGCATCATTATGTCTGTTGTTCTGTAAACTGTTGCATGTGTTGATAAGTAGCTATATGAGTAACTATATGGGTTATTGATTGGTTGCCCAAGTATTTGTATCGAGACTGAGTGTGTGTGTGGGTGGCTGGGAGGTGTATGACTCTGTGCATAGATGTGTGAGCAGTTGATTCACTAGATGTATGGTTTCAAAAGTGCATGTGGAAACAGCTGTATGGGCGGTTGACTGTGTGCATGAGTGTATTGGTGAGTGAATGGATATCTCAGTGCTACATGTCAAAGTAAGTACATATGTAAAACACAGTACATGTGAGAGTTGACATATATAAATAACTGTGCATAAGAGCCAGTGAATGTGTGAGTGGCTGTATGGATCATTGTGAACTTGTATCAGGGATTGTATAAGAGAGTAAATATGTGTTAGTATATGTTTGAATAAGTAAAGTTTGTATAACTGTATAGTTGAGGAAATGGAGGTGTGATTGATTCTTTGCATGACTGACTAGGTGTGTGAGTAACTCCATGGATGAGTGACAGTCTGTGAGTGTCTGTTTATACTGATTGTATCTAAGGTTATATTAGAGTCTGAAGAGGTTCATCGTATTATCACATGAATGATATCATCAGTGATGTGATCAGTAATGTCAAATGAGATGTCATCAGTGATGTCATCAGTGATGTCATTTGAGATGTCATCAGTGATGTCACTGACCATGTCATGAATGATGTAATATGTGACATCATCAGCAGTGGATTGCGGGTGCGCGATATATAGTTAGTGCAACTAACTATATATGGAATTTCAATGGTTTTGTGTGAGTAAAATAAGGTTTTGTAAATGCGAATTCCTAACTATATATGGTCTATAACCTATGGTTTTTTCAGTGAATATATATATATATATATACACACACATATATATATATGTATATATATATATATATCCGAAAAACTCCAAAATACCACTTCCTGGTCAACCAACGTCGAACCGGCGAGGGAACATAGGAGACGGACCACAGAATGCGCTGCACAGGATCTTTATTTGCAGAGAAGCCGGTAAGCCAGAGGGCACTACGCGTTTCGGGCTGGAAAAGCCCTTGTTCACATGCAAAAACATATCAAAATATCAATAACAATATATATATATATATATATATATATATATATATATATATATATATATATATATATATATGTATATATATATATATATATATATATATATATATATATATATATATATATATATATATATGTATATATATATGTATATACATTACCTACTGGCCAGTAGGTATATATAGTTAGGATTTTTTTCCTATGGGACTTTTGCAAATTCTATGTCTAATAACTTTGGCGTTTGTGGACGGAATCGGCTGAAATTTTCAGGAAAATGGCACATTTTGTTTTTGAGCAGCCCTTAAAAATTTGGGGGGGTTTCGTCAAAGGGGGGCCGAGAAAAAAGGGGGGTCCCAAAACGCGTTTTTCCCATGTTAATTTCCATAGGGCGTTTGGCCTCACTTTTAGCTCGAACGGCTGAATGGATTTGCACGAAACTTGGCAAAATTGTAGGGACTGTTAGCCCGATGTGCCTTTGCTGGTTCTCAATATATGTGCTCCAGTGGATTTTGAGAAATTAACGTTTTAAAAAATTTATATATCTGTGACAGCGTCCTGGATAGCGCACCAGTTCGCGTACTTTTCGCGTAACGGAGCTTTGCGAAGCGAAGCTGATTGGCTCTCCGGTGTCTGTCAACATTCTAAACAGTCCGTAGCGGGCGCCATTTTGTCTCTCGGTAGGATCGAGAGACAAGATGAGGCCAAAACGAAGGGGGAAATAAAGGAAAGGGGGCAAGGTAGACCCCTTCTGACCCCCTAGGATTGATGAGGGGGATATTAAAGTGCCCCGCGGGTCCCAAAAAAAAAAAAATTGTTTTTTTCGTGGGGTGCGCCCGGTTCGCGCACCGGAAAGCGGTCTGGGGAGCGTACTATAAGGAAACAAGAATGATTGACTTTTAACTTATTGTATGTTTATTGATTGTTCGTTTTGTTTTTTTTTTGTTTTTTTTATTTACGTAGCTACATGTAGGTACCAATGCAGAGTCTATAATTTAATAAACGCCGTCTCCTTTGTAAATATCTTGCCTGTTGTTATAGAAGTTATTGTGGTATATGGAATTCATACCATAGTCTGTCTGGAAAGCCGAAACAACATGGTGGCAGGAGATGATAAAGAGATGTTAAATACACATTGGGGATTATATAGTGGGAGAAAGGAAGTAACTATGAACAAAGCTAGTATGTAACACCAAAAAGTTGCACAGTATATTTTAAGTCTGACTTCACGTTATAATACATTTGCTACTAGTTTTCAATATACATATAAAAATAAATAATGTGTCAAACAATTTTTGAATTAAGAAATTAAAATTTATTTTTCATTTTGTTTTTCAAAATTTAAAAGAAAATCTAAAAAATCGTGATGATTTTTTTCTTCATTTTTTAGTAGAAAATCTACTGCATCTACACATTGCACAAGTTCATTATTTATTGTGTCGTCGTAAAAATCCATGTCAACTTCTGTCTCAATTTTTTTTTCTGTTTCAGTTTTCATGTTGTTTTGTTGTTCTTCCATTTTCAATTCTGAAAAATGAATTTTTTAAAAATATATCAGTACAGAAAGGGCATTGTTGGGTTTCAGTACAGATAGGCAGTTTGGTTATTTAAACAGTGTTTTTTTCTTTGGGCAGTGTATGGTATCAAATTAGAAGTAGAAATATGAAGAAAATTATCAAATAAACTCTTAGTCAATTCTGAATTATACTATAGAAGTCTAACTCTATCCTTAATTCAGGGCTGGCGCTAGGCATGGGCAGCGTGGGCTGCCGCTCATGGTCTCGCACTCAGCCCACCAGCATGGGGCCACGCACTGGTGATGTGTCCTTTTGTTTTCCTGGAGATCTATCATAAAGAAAGGTGTCGCCTGCAATTAAGGTCCATTGGAGGGGGCCCCCTCCTTGGGCCTCCCATGGATGGTGTCAGGAGGTATAGGGGAGGGAGAAGGAGACGCTCCTTCAATTGCAAGGAGAACATTCACAGACACTGAGGGGGCCCCATTGTCCAGCATTTTTGCGCACCCACAGTTTTAACTTTTAGACCACAATCAATTCTCACACCTATGAAGGTGTGAGAAATGCGTGTGGAGTAAACGTTAAAACTGTGGGGGCATCAAAATGGGGACAATGGGGCCCCCTCAGTGTCTGTGAATGTTCTCCTTGCAAGGGGACACTTATGTAAATTGGAGGGGGCCTCGCGCACGTTCCCTTTTAGCCCAGGGCCTCGCAAATCCTAGGACTGGCCCTGCCATAACTAAAACAGAGAAGTCTATTTTTTTCTATAAGTATTACAGAGTGATAGAATATAACTGTCAGAAATGTTTTTCTAATTAGCTTTCAGTACAGAACATACTTCAGTTTTATAAATAATATCTTACCTTTTAAATATAAGTTGAAGTTATCAGTTGATTTTTTGTTGTTATGCACTTCACGAAGTAGTAGTCAAAATAGGTGTGTTTCTCTCTCTTTGTATATATATATTCAGGTACATAACCAATGAAATGTCATGATATAATAGTAGAAATTGAAAGTAATCTTTTAATTGGTTGTCATTTCCAACACTTCCGATATGTTTTGTGAAGTAATTTACCTCAGGGATTTTAGAGAGTTCTACATGCTAAATGGCTAAATGGTATTCCAACAATATTTGAGAAAATGGTAGGGATTGGTATGTAGTATGAGCTAATGTTTAATTGGTGAAAGTGTCTCCAGTTGTTTTTCTGTAAATTACTTTCCCACCTTTTTTGAGCGAGTGCTTGTCAGTGTGTTTCCCGGTACGCGAACTTGCAGCGTTACGGGAGTCCGCCATTTTGTGTTTCGGTAGAATTGAGATACAAGTTGGAGGGTAAATAATGTTCAGAATGGGTAGATTGGGGTAGTTTAGACGTATCCTGTCTCCCTAAGTTTTCTGAGGGTGGCTCAGGAGGCTCATATATGTCGTTAAAAAAAAATTGTTTTTTATCGTGTGGTTAGCTGCCGGTACGCGAACTAGTTAGCGTGCCGGGAAGCGAATATAGGTGAAAATAAGTGAAAAAAGGTACATTCGAAATTTCAAAAGAGTACACTAAGTTAAGGTAGCTCTGAAAAGAGCTTTTGGGTTTTGTGTATGTTCTAGAAACTTATAAGTAGGAACCAATACACATTCTTAAATTTAGTATGAAAACTTTGTTCCCCTCATCTGGGAAATGCACGCCATCTCCTCTGTAGATATCTTGCATGTAGTAACGCAAGTTATTGTTGTAGATGCAGCCCATTCCATGGTCCCTCATGTAAGCTGAAACAGACTTATTTACATGCTTCCTCGATTTTTCTATTTGTGGACAAAATTGATTGGACCACCTCCATTTTTGTCTTTGGCATATATTGGAATATACCAAGGCAGTTTGAGGAAAAAGTGTCATCAAATGCTCAAAGGTGTCTTTTAGGAGCATTTCCAGACCTACCCCAGTCAAAGTGCCTAAATCGTTTCCGCCACAGTGCACTATTATGAGGTCAGGGTTTGGCAAATGTAAAAAGGTTTTCACCAATGGTATCAATTGGTGACATTTCAATCCTCTTCGGCCAATCCATTTAATTTCCACATTTTGTAAATTGAGGTTGTGTAAATTTCTGTTATCAGCATACCTGTGAGCCCAGTGGATGTAGCTATGTCCAAGAATCCAGACTGAAAACATGGCTAGAGGAGTTTTTGCTGCAGTCAGATGAAGTGTGGGAATGAAATGGCAGTTGAAATAGTGAAGTTTGTAATGAAAAAAAACTGTGGAGTTTAAGTGCAAATGATTCATTAGCAGTGATTGGTGTATTTCCATTGCTGAAAACAGAAAGTTAGGGTGCATGGATGTGTTCTTTGAAAGATGTAATTTGAATGGTTAATAAAAAATGATGTTATGAAAGATTTCAGTAGATTAGCAGGTGTACTGAGAGTTCAGAGTTCATTTGAAACATTGTTGTGTGAACTTGTGAACATGAGAGGTCTGGCAGGCGGTAGTTGCTATGGAAAAGAGGTAGAAAGGGCAGAGGAGGGAAGGGTGTTGATTTGAAAACAGTGAGGGAAGAGTTTTGATTGGCTGACATGAGAGATATGTGTGATGAATATCAGCGTTTCAGTGCCTTTGTTGGTTCCAGCCTCTGGAGTGCATACCTTTAATGCTGCTAAAGAATAATTGGTGTGTTTCTGAGTCTGTTTTGAATTTCAAAAAGAATTTGTAAAGGTGAGTTATCGTTTATATATTTTAGATAAAGACTAGTATGCTTTTTTGCGTAAATAAGAAAGTGAGCTGTGTATTTAAAATGATGTTTTGCGTCAAGTGTTTTGCATTCTGCTTTCAAAGGTGATTTTGGATTCTTTTACCAATTGTAATTGTAGATAATGTAAATTATTAGTACTGACAAGGTGTGTATGTACATAGGAGCTGTGCTGTGTTTTCAAATTATGATCGGAAAATCGTTTTTAAGGAAAAGGCATGCTTTAAAAAATTATAAGAAACTATGTACTTGTGATGTGACTCCTGCAATGCGTCGCTTTTGCGGAACAGATATATGATGCATTTGTGTTGGTATTGTTACGGTGTATATGTAAAAAATGATGCATAAGTGTTGCACGGGCATTGTAAATACTCTCCTATGTGTGCTTAGCAATTTCAAGTCACTTCCCCCGGGTTCAAGGGCCTTGTGAATACGTCCCCATGTGTGTCTGGTCATTTGAAGTCACTTTCCCCGTAGTGCAAGGCCCTTGTAAATACGCCCCCATGTGTGCCTGAAAAATTTTCATTTTGATTGTTTGAGTTACATAGCCATGTTAAAAGTTATTGAAAAAAAGGTGCAAGTTTCTTAAAAAAACTTTTTCATGTGCATTAGGGCATCTTAAGTCTGTTCCGCATGAATGTAGGTGTATTATTGTTTTACATAAAAGGTTTAAAAACTTTTTTTGAAATCAAATGCATGCACACTTAGGGCCCGATGTAGGTGGTCGTTTCAGGCCATTTACCGACCGGTTACGGCTGATTTTGGCCGTTTCCGACCGGTAAATGGCCAATCGGTATGTAGGGGCCTAAATCCAAGGCCACATGCATATTTAAATGATGTTTTGCGTCAAGTGTTTGCATTATGCTTTCAAAGGCGATTTTGCATTTTTTTACCAATTGTAATTGTAGTTAATGTAAAGTATTAGTACTGATAAGGTGTGTATGTACATAGGAGCTGTGCTGTGTTTTCAAATTATGACCAGAAGAGTCCTACCTACATATGGGTGGCTTCAAATCGGTATATTTATCGATGTTTTATTTTACCGAATCGGTAAAATTACCGATTCGGTAATTTTACCGATTCGGTAATATATTGCCCCTTACATGACAAATTTTGTTATCTGGTCGGTAACGGCCGAAAATACAGTTTTTCGGTCGTTACCGACCGACCTACATCTGGCCCTTAAAGTCTTAGAGACAGATTTATGATGGTTGTGCGCCTCTTTTGTGCTGTTGGTGCGTCACTTTTGTAATGCAGGAGAGATTTACAAGAAGCACCATGTTGCAAAACAGCAGCCGCGGGTCGAGGAGGGAGTTACGGTGGGGCAGGCATGCGGAGAGGGGGAGGGGCAGGGTGGAGGGACGTAAACACTGGCATATGGATTATTGCAGGTAAGTACACAATTTAATGTGTGTAAAGTTTCATGTGGGCTTTTTTTGCAGGGTGGGTAGTCATTTGCATGAAAGTCCTGTAATACTATCACTATCACAGTAAAATTAAAAAATGTTTAATGAATCATCTTTATAGCGTTTCTGAATCAAATTCTTACTGTTGATTTACTGTTTGGTATTAGTGGTTAATAGCATTTTTTATTATATTTTACCACAGATTCAACTGCAGATTATTGAGAAATTAGACAATGCCATCTAAAGATAGAATCCGAAAGTCTACGAAACGTCAAAGACAGCAGATTACTACATTTTTGCAGCAGTCCTCTACATTTAAATCACCTCAACGCACGAAGAAAGCTTCGGGTAAGCGAACGAAATCATTTCTTAGAAACATTTGTAGAAACAAAAGTATAACTACAGAACAAGTTTTAGTGCCGAAAAAGAGAGCCAATTTAAATGGAAAGGAAAGGCCCGTCAAAAAAGTTTCTGCTACAGCTGTAGATAACTCTATGCATGGCAGTAGAAGGGAAAATGTATTCAGGGACATTCGTAGGCGAATGTTCCGCAACAGGGTAATTGTCAATTTGCTAAAACAATTCAAGAAAGGCCAACAGAAAGTGGCATTTTATAAGAAAAAGAAAAATGTAGAGAAAATTATTGATCAGACTTTCGAAATTAAGCGAAAGTTATTTATTTTGGTAATTAATAGAATTAGGAAACTAAACAAGGTAATCTATGTTTTAAAAATAAATAGTAGATGGAAGAGAGAAGTAAATCGAAGTAATTTTTGTGATGTTTTCTCAGGAGAATGGATGCATAGTTCAAATAGTGAAGCATTTTTTAATGAGGAGAGTTATTTTCAGGACAATGATTTGGTGCATGCAGTTGACACCAGTGGTCGAGCTTATGAGGTGAAAGACGGTCAACCGGTTGAAAAAGAAATACTTGTGTCTGCAGATACAGAAGAGGCGTTAAGTGATGAGGTTTTAGGGAGACGTCCTAAGGAACCAGTGTACACCTGGAAGTGTAGTTCTATTTGCAGTGTGCGACAGGATTCCATCAATTTGCTTTGTGATTTTATACGGACATTTCATAAGAAAAGTGTAAAGCAAAAAATAAAGATGTTGCAAGAATTAGATCCTTGCAGAGTGAGGCAAGTGACAGGTTTGCGTGGTCATTCACTGGCTTGTCTTTCTAGGAGAGTATGCCAGAGTGTATTTCATCATTTCAGGATGCTAGCAGTGCATCATAATAAAGTGAGGAAATTAGTTAGAATGTTGTATTATGCTAAGAGTCCAGCAATTATGCTTAAAAAATTAAGCAGAGCTCTTTTGCATGGTTCTGAAGTAGATGTGAAGAATATTTGTCAAGAAATTGAGTTCTGTTACTTTGCTGGTAAAGAGAACAATGTTGATATTGAACCACTAGAAGAAGGTAATGTGGAAGACAGTGTACAGATTTTCAGTACAGATAAGTTTCACAAGGAAATTTCCACGTTTATGGTGAAATCAAGTGAGAGGCCTAATTTCACTTGTGTGTGTTGTCGACGGACTTATTATAAGAATCAGACTAAGTTAGTGGATATATATGCAAAAAGTGATATGGAAAACAATAGTGAATGGAAGGATTTTGCCACATACTTGATGGTAGAAAATTGTTTTGATTTGGGAGCGGACCAACGTATGTGTACTTATTGTTTTAACAAATTAAACCAAAACCAGATGCCTGCTAGAGCGGTTCATAATAATCTGGAATTAGATGACATTCCTTCTGAATTGCAGGATTTAAATACTTATGAATCTATTTTAATTCAAAGTGTCCATCCCTTCCAGGCTATTGTACGAATGGAGCCAAAGACAGGGAAGTTGCCTCCATCAGATTTACAGAGAGGATTAAAGGGAAGGGTTGTTTATTTGCCTTTGGATTTGAAGAAAAACATTAATACAATAGGAGTAGAGAAAGTGGAAGAGGAACCTCTGGTTATCATAGTCAATGGTGTTCCAACAAAGAGTAAGAAAATCTGGCAAGATTTAGTGGATGTTAGGAAAGTCAAAAAGGCAACATTGTATTTGATAAAAAACAATAAGTACTACAAGAATGTATGTGTTGCAGAAGAGGAAGTAAGTGATGAAGAGGACAGCGATTTGTGTCCTGGACAAATTGAGAAAGTAGAAGCCTCTAAAAAGGAAGAAATATATGAACATTATAGTGTTCATCCTTTGCATTCCAAGGAAGTCATGGGGAATGCTATTGAGTTGTTTCAAATGAAACAAGCCAAAGGGAGTCCCATTAGTGTTTGGGAGGAAAGTTTGGAAGCTCGATGTTTCCCACAGTTATTTCCCACAGGTCGAGGAGGACGATATGATGAGCGACCTGTTCAAATTCCTGCTTCAGAATACCAGACTTTACGATTGTATACAGAAGATCCTAGGTTTCGACAATGCATTCCCTATTTATTTCATCTACTGTTTGAAAGTGATCTCTCTGGATTGTCTTATGCAGTGAACCACATCTTGAAAAGTGGTGTACAACTGCGAAATATCTCGGCAAGGGACTTTATGGATAAAGTCAATGTGCAAGACAGTATTTTGGATTCCCACCTGATTAATCTCATGGCTTGTCAGCGTGGTACTAATGAGTATTGGTACCGTCGTCATGGTGACTTAAAATGTATGCTGAGGAATTTAGGAACTCCCACATGGTTCCTCACTCTCAGCTGTGCTGAGTATGGCTGGGAAGACTTACTTGAATTTCTACGAGAGGTAAATGGAAACATTGAAAATATTGAATTCAAGACACCCGGAGAACTGTGCTCTTTGGATCCAGTGAATGTATGCAGGTACTTTAATCATAGATTTGAAGCTATGATGTCTTTCATCACGAACAAGAAAAATCCACCTCTTGGAGAGGTGTTGGATTTCTTCTGGAGGAAGGAGTATCAAGCAAGAGGTGCTCCTCATATACATATGCTGCTATGGATCAAAGATGCACCCAAATTTGGAACAGATCCGGATGACTTAGTGATGAGTTTCATAGAACAGTATGCTACATGTGCTGTTCCAAAGACAAACGAAGACAAAAGTCTAAGAGAACAAGTTTTACGGTTTCAAAGCCATCGTTGTGGAAAGTACTGTCGTCGTAAATTCAGAAACAAGGACAAGTACTACACCAAATGTCGTTTTGCATTTCCACGGTCGGTGATATCAAAAGGAAGAGTTAACAATTTGATGTCTTCGCTGCGACATAATGTGACGAGGAAATCACCCAAAAACACATACAATTTGAAAAGAAACGAAGAGTCCAAGTACATCAACGACTACAACCCAGTGATTTTGTCCATGTGGAATACTAACATGGATATACAGTTTGTGGCTGACAACTGTATGGCTGTGGCTCGGTATGTGACGTCTTACATCACCAAAAAAGAAAAGACAGAACTGAAGGATATGTGGGAGGATATTTCCCATGAAAAGAGCCTCAGTAAGAAGTTGTACAGTTTCAGTCTGAAGATGTTGTCGCATCGAGAAATCGGAGCTTACGAATGTTCTGACCGGTTATCTTCAGCAAGTCTCTATGCCAAATCTAGGAGTATCATTTGGGCGAGTCTTGGTCTTGCTGCAACACGTAATCGAGTTCTGAAACCTGTACGGGAAATTGAGTATTTGGCGGAGAAGGAGCCAAACAGTATAGATATTTTGAAGACCAACATGTTGGATACATATTATCCAAATAGAAGCAGTCACCTGGAGAATGCTTGTCTGTATGATGTTCTTCAAAATTACGTTTTCAAGAGGAACATCAAAGAAGATATTGATAAAGGAGTGTATGCTGTAATTGGAAGTGAGGGATGTCTGGTCAAGCAAAAAAAATGTCAATTGATAAATCATCGAAAATTGGATTGCGAATCTCCCGAAAGAAAAGAGTTTTTCTATTTAGCTCTTTTGCAACTTTTCAAGCCTTGGCGTGCAGAAGAGGAACTGCTTGGGGATTTCCTCTCTTACGAAGACTCTTTCAATGCAGCCAAGGAGTCCATAGAATGTCCTGTTTTTCCAAAATATCTACAAATGTTGAATGCAGAAATTGAGCAGGAAGCAACAATTGCAGCCGAGATTGCTAGAGACAGTTCTCAGGACAGTCAGAGTTCTGTTTCATTGAGTCAGGATCCACTAGGAGAACCAGTTATTGAAAATGAAGCTGCTACTGCCATGATTGAAGTGGAAAGAGCCATGGCACATGCTCAGAAGGATGCAGTTAACTTAGAAGAATTGGAAAGACAACTCAACGTTGAGCAGAGGAAAATATATGATGAACTTACCAGCCAAATTGATCATGGATTAAGTCATGAGAAGGAAGAGTGCTCATGTACGTCGTTGAAGCCTGTCCGACTGTACGTGAGTGGAGAAGCAGGAACTGGAAAAAGTTTCCTCATTAAAGCAATTTCATGTTATCTGCAGAAAAGGACTGAATCATCGCTGTCTTGCGTTGTGACCGCTCCAACTGGACTGGCAGCACATAACATTAAAGGGATTACTTTGCATCGGTTACTGATGCTGCCAGTGGAGCATGATAACAAATTACAATACCACAAGTTATCTGGAGATGCTTGTTGTGAAGTATCTAGAGTCCTGAAGAAGATGAAACTTCTTATCATTGACGAAGTAAGCATGGTTTCAAATGTCATGCTTGCTTTTGTGCATTTGAGAATGCAGGAAGTTCTTAAAACAGAGTATGATGTGTTATTCGGTGGCAAACACATCATTGTTTTTGGTGATCTTCTGCAGCTGACACCAGTGAAAGGACAACCAGTGTTTAAACTGCTTACACATGAAGATACCAAGAAGTGCCTAGGGAGCATTGGCAACGTTAACATATGGTTAAACTTCAGTTATGCTGAGCTGCGTGAAAATATGCGTCAGGCGAAGGACGAAGATTACAAGAATATTCTGCAAGATGTTAGAATCGGGAAAGTGACTGAGCGTGGTAAAGAAGCTTTACATGCACGCTTACTGTCAAATTTATATCCAGAAAAAGACGTTTTGCCAGAGGATATTTTTCAGAAAATTACTGAGAAGAAATCTGGAATATGTTTGACGCCAACTATTGCAGAATGTTCCATCTTCAACAACAAAATGTTGAATTTAGAAAAACAAGACATTGTAAAACTTGAAGCTATTGACAAAATAGAGCATATGGGAGCAACAATTATTTTGTCAGAGAATTTGAAATCTAAATTGGATTCATTAGAGAAGCCTATATCTAAAACTGCGGGTTTTGAAAAGACTTTGAATGTATGCTTAAATTGCCGAATCATTTTGAGAAGGAATTTACATGTTGAAAGAGGTCTGGTAAATGGATCAATGGGTAATGTTGTTGATTTTGAGAAATACAGAAGTAGAGATGGAATTGAATTTTTAAAAATTAAATTTGATGGCATTGAGGAAGTACAGCTAATTGGTCGTTGCTTTGCTAGGTTTTTGCTTGTTAAAGACTTATATGTTCGCCGTAAGCAGTTTCCTGTTTGCTTGGCATATGCGGTGACAATCCATAAATCGCAAGGTTTAAGTGTAGACACTGCTTTGGTGAATATTGGCAGTTCTGTGTTCAAGGAGGGTATGGCTTATGTAGCATTGTCACGAGTCAGAACTTTATCGGGATTGTACTTGATTGACTGTGATGTCACAAACATTTGTGCGGATCTAGATTGTGTTAAGGAATACAATAGGTTAAGGAGAGAGTATGCGCCACATTTGCCTCAATATCCTTTGTTTGAGAAACGTGTGGTAGGCCGGAAACGAAGAAATATCAGTAATAGTAGGGAGGTTGATGCAAAAAGACCAAAAGTCGATGAACCCAAAAGTGAAAGCAGGAATAAAATGAATTCTGTTGAAAATGTTGTTGGTTTTAAATTTGAAAATAGTTCTGGTGTCAACTGCTATGTTAATGTAGTTGTTAATGTTCTCTTTTCACTAGAGACTTTCAAAGAACAGATTGTGATCAATTCGGAACAAAGTTTATGCTGTTTGTTGAATTCTGTGTTAGAGAAATGTAGTGCTGATAAAACGAGAGTAGAAAGTGTGTCTGAAATTCGTTTTCTGTTAGACGAATGTTCAGGTCAAACAGAATTCTCTGAAAATATTCAGCAGGATTGTCAGGAGTTTTTAATGTATATGCTTGATGTATTGCAAGATGAAGGTGTAGATGTAGATTATCTATTTGGCCTTTCTTATCAATGGCAACATGACTGCGAGAACTGTAGGCTATCAAGTACTAATAGTGTAGACTCAGAAAGATTTATATATTTAACTTTGCCTGACAGTAAATCAGTATCCTTCAATAAGCTAGTAAAGGCAGCCGATCAAAATATGGAGTGCAGCAAATGTAAGTCTGGAATGCTGTCCACGTTAATTTTACGAAGTTATGGCCAGTATGTCATTTTAATGTTCCAACGATGTAGGCCTGATGGAACTAAATTGACAACTTTAATTAATAATTTTGTGGCTTCGCAGTTGTCAATATCAGGAAGGACTTTTAAAACTACTGCAATTATATTTCATAATGGTCCTTCAACTAATTCAGGACATTATACAGCCTATTTGAAATCTGGAAACGGCTGGTCATTCTGCAATGATTCTGTTTTAACTTTCCAAAAAAGATTGCCTTTCCACCTTCAAAATTCTTACCTGGTGTTCTTACAACCAACATTTTAGGAAAAAAAGCTTGGGATTTGTTCAGAGGAATTTCAAGATGTTCTAATGGCTCCTACTCTATATGGCCTTGTGGATAATTGTAGTACAGAGCGAAAACTGTTTGTTTTTATAAGCAAAGTCAAGTAGCAGATCAAAATAAGGAGTAGAGGAAATGTAAGTCTGCAATGCTGTCCACATTATTTATGGAAACTTATGGATGAAATGTCATTTTACAATTTCAACTACATAAACTGGAAGAAAATAAGTTGTCCAGTCTGATTAAAAATGTTTTGGCTACATAGTCATCGGTTTCAGGAAGAACATTTGCAACTGCAGCTATTATATAATATACTGGTCCTTTGACAACATCTGGATATTACACAGCTTATTTAAAATTTATAAAATGGCTAGTCTTTCAGCAAACATTACTAATTGACTATGAAGCAATGTTGCCTTTTGACTTGTTTTTTGAAGTCAGAATTTAGGGTAGGTAATTGGACTATAATGATTCTAGGTGTTGCTGTAATTTAGTGTGCTGTTTCAAATTGCTTTGTATGTCTCAGTTTTCTTAAAACAATTGAATTATCTTTCAGAAAGTGGCGGGCAGAAAATAGTAACAGCACAACAGAGTATAAGCTGTTCATAGGATATCCTTTGACGTCATAGAAAGTAAGTTACTTTGGAGAAGTTCCTATTTCTGCTTATTTATATTATTTGGGTTTTTTTTCCCCGCTGTTATATGATGAATACCTTCAACTCACTGTTTTCAGTGAAATTTGATATTTTCTGATAACAGCAAAAATAAACCATTAAATATGTTTAATTAATTTTCTACTTTGAATTGTGATTTCTAATATATATATGGATTGGTGTGGCTCACTGGTTAGAGGTGGCAGACCCGGAAGCAGAGGTCAACCCGGGACCAGGGTTCGATTTCTGACGTGGCAGGGTCTTGGGCCATGGTCAGCGGTCTCGATAATTCTCGCCTCGGTGCCTACTCCAATCATGGGTCCCACTCAGCAACTCTGGGCAATAGCTTGCTTAATCTCTACTAACGGCCCCATCAGCACCGGGGATGCCTGGCTTCACCTTGGGAATGCCCAGGAGGGATCATCTCTCAGGGAAAGCCAGGATGGGTTCCCCAGCGGTATACAGCGCTGGGACGCCTCTTTGCTGGGGCAGCTGTGCGCTTTACAAGTATACCACATTTAACATTTAACATTCATTTTGTCTCATGCTCACACTTTTTTTACCACCTTCTATTAATTTAAATTTTTTTGTTCTTTCTTACACAGACTAAAAGTATAAAAAAGATAATTTAGTACGGTAATGACAATTAAAAGGTAAGTGTTTAGTACTCTTTACGTTACATGTCTATCAGATTTAACTTTTATTAGTTACACTGCTTCTTTTCTTTAACCCTTAGTTTCCTGTCTTTGCTACTTCCTTCATTTCTTTTTCTTTTACTTACTTATACTACTCTTTTCACTTCTTCTATCAGTCCCTCTTTCAACAGTAACTGTGTGTTACTCCCTCTATTTGTCTTTCTTTTCACTTTACTCTCTGTTTATTTCTTCGTCTTTTTTAAAAAAAAAAAATTTTAGTTCGCTCCCGGTTCGCGTACCCGAACGCTAACCGGGAAGCGAATCAAAAGAAATAGAGGATGCTAGAGTGCTAAACATTCTAGCAATTTTTTTAAAAAGGGAAGGTAGTTCTGAAAAGAACTTTTTTTTATTCTTTTTGATGTTTTATATTTTTTTTGTGTTTTTTTTGAGGAAGGGGAAACAAAAATGATTCACTTCAAAGGGCTCAACAGGAGCAACAAAAAAAAAAATTACTTTCTTGGACGTTTTGGACATTGATGATTTTCAAATGATGTATTTATTAAAGTAATACTCATCTCTCCGCATGAAATTAATTTTCCACATGCTAGACATGTAAATCTCATCTGCCCAAAGTTCTTTTGGAGATTTGGGACCGTTTCTCTTGCCTCTGACTCACTTATTGCTAAGTCATTGGTGGATATTTTAGCCGGTCGGGGGTTATCCATCAGATCTCGAAGTTGTGCTTTAGAATAATTAAGAGGGTGCCACCTCTCCATGTGCCGATGCATGGTATGATTACCATAGCTATATTTTTTTTCGGTCCCTCTCGAGAGTTTTTTTTTGCAGATGAGGCAGGTAACGTATCTGGCATTAACTTTCTTTTCATGAGAAGGATGAGAAAAAAATTGCCAGATAAAATTCACTTTGATATGGGACGTTCTTGGCATTTCTTTCAGAAAGCCACTTGTCCCTTGCTCCTGTTCCTCGTCTTCCTCTTCTTCTTCCTGGTCGAAGATGACCTGGCTAGTCGGTCCTGTCTTCTTTGGTGGTGGTGGAGGTGGTGGAGATCCACCAGCTGCAGCTAATACAAATGCCATGCCTTAGCAAACAAAAACAGGTCTTTCTCTCATAAAAATGAAAGTCGGAGTGAGGAAAAAAGGTGGGACTTTCATCATTTGAGAAAAGAAAATGTTCTAAACCAATGAAAAGTGTTTATTTTAGGTCATATGCTCAAGCGTTCCATCATTAGGAAACTAAAAGTAAAATGAACCAATGAAAAGTTTTATAAACAAGTCACATGACCTGTTATGCTTACTTTCCGCGTTCCGCGCTGCGCCTCGGATCGATTCCGAGCCTTTACGTTTCGCGCCTTAGTTCACGTTCCAGAACGCTTCCGGGTGCGCTAATGCAGAACGTCTTAAGGGACATTACGTAGTAACGCGATATGTTGCGTTTACGGGACGCATCGCGATGTGCCTTTCTAACGCGGTATTTGCACTAACGGAACGTTTACCGTTTCGCGGATTGGCAGCGAAACAAGAAAAAATAATTTAAACTATAATATAAATTGAATTAAAAAAATATAATACAAATATATATAAAATATATTTATGAATTAGAATAAGAACATATGTTACAGCTATAGATATTTGCTATTAAAAAACCATTGAAATTCACTGAAAAAACCATAGGTTATAGACCATATATAGTTAGGATTTAGCATTTACAAAACCTTGAAAATTCACTGAAAAAACCATAGGTTATAGACCATATATAGTTAGGGATTAGCATTTACAAAACCTTATTTTACTCGCATAAAACCATTGAAATTCGCATATATAGTTAGTTGCGCTAACTATATATCGCGCACCCGCAATCCACTGCTGATGATGTCACATATTACATCATTCATGACATGGTCAGTGACATCACTGATGACATCTCAAATGACATCACTGATGACATCACTGATGACATCTCAAATGACATCACTGATGACATCACTGATGACATCTTAAATGACATCACTGATGACATCACTGATGACATCTCATTTGACATTACTGATCACATCACTGATGACATCATTCATGTGATTATAAGATGAACCTCTTCAGACTCTGATATAACCTTAGATACACTCAGTGTAAACAGACACTCACAGACTGTCACTCATCCATGGAGTTACTCACACACCTAGTCAGTCATGCAAAGAATCAATCACACCTCCATTTCCTCAACTATACAGTTATACACACCTTACTTATTCGAACATATACTAACACATATTTACTCTTTTATACAATCCCTGATACAAGTTCACAATGATCCATACAGCCACTCACACATTCACTGGCTCTTATGCACAGTAATTTATATATGTGAACTCTCACATATACTGTGTTTTACATATGTACTTACTTTGACATGTAGCAATGAGATATCCATTCACTCACCAATACACTCGTACACAGTCAACCACCCATACAGCTGTTTCCACATGCACTTTTAAACTCATAGATCTAGTGAATCAACTGTTCACACATGTATGCACAGAGTCACACACCTCCCAGCCACCCCCACACACACACTCACTCTCCCATACAAATACTTGGACAACCAATCAATAACCCATACAGTTACTCATATAGCTACTGATCAACACATGCAGCAGTTCATAGAACAACAGATATAATGATGCACAAATTAAGATAGTTTAGTCACTAACCCATGCACTCAGTGAGACACATTTAATCACTCTCTCATACAGTCAGTCATGCACCTACTAAATCCTTCATCCAGACACTTATACATCCACTCATTCTTCAATATGTAAGACATATTTTAACTTTATAGAAACAGACAGCCACTGGATGATGTCATCAGTGATGTCACTGACCATGCCATGAATGATGTAATATGTGACATCATCAGCAGTGGATTGCGGGTGCGCGATATATAGTTAGCGCAACTAACTATATATGCGAATTTCAATGGTTTTATGCGAGTAAAATAAGGTTTTGTAAATGCTAATCCCTAACTATATATGGTCTATAACCTATGGTTTTTTCAGTGAATATATATATATATATATATATATATATATATATTACCTACTGGCGGTCGCCAGTAGGTATATATAGTTAGGATTTTTTCTCTATGGGATTTTTGAAAATTCTATGTCTAATAACTTTGGCGTTTGTGGACGGAATTGGCTGAAATTTTCAGGAAAATGGAACATTTTGTTTCTGAGCAGCCCCTGACAATTTGGGGGGGTTTCATCAAGGGGGGGCCGAGAAAAAAGGGGGGTCCCAAAACGCGTTTTTCCCATGTTAATTTCCATAGGGCGGTTGGCCTCACTTTTAGCTCGAACGGGTGAATGGATTTGCACGAAACTTGGCAAAATTGTAGGGACTGTTAGCCCGATGTGCCTTTGCTAGGTCTCAATATATGTGCTCCAGTGGATTTTGAGTAATTTAGGTTCAAAAAAAGATATATATCTGGGCGGAGCCTAACCACACATCTGATCTGATTGGCTGTCAGCACTTCATCCAAGAAGTGTTGGCAGCCATCTTGGGACCAATATACATGATAGCACCTCATTAAAAAGCATTGTAGTTAATAGAGGGTTTTAGGACTTTAGTTACATTATAAATCATTTGTTGATGGTACCATACTCGTTTTAGGAATTGTGGTGGGTTCTAAGGTGATTTTACCATGTGAAAAAACCTTCTGCTGTGATATCATGAATATTGTTTGAAAGAAAACTAATATCTCATGATTTTCCCACAGTGGTTTGGTAGGGGATCTATAAGCTAAACTGAAAGCATATTTTCTGTAAATTCACATTATCTTTCTCAGTCATGTGAAAATGAAGTCTGACATTCTCAGTAAAACATGTACATCCAACAAGGACAGAGGCTGTCAGTTGATTCCTTTGTGTTCTACTGCAGCCTCCTAGAGTGTTCTAAAGAACAACTAGAGCGCTAACAGTCCTACTTATTACAAAGGTATGGCACACCTGAAGCCATCTTGATTGGAATAAAGTGGTAACTCTTAAAACATTTAATTTAAAAAGAAACAACATGAGGGGGTATATTTTGCCATAGAAAGTATGATTAGTGCTGCAGAATGAAAAATTAGGGCACATTTTGAGTGACTTCTCAAATCCTTTTCTATTTCATTAAAACATTCTGACATGCAGTCTCCCAAAATGGCCACCAGAGACAAAAGAGCCCAAATGTAGCCCAAATATCACCCAGATGTAGCCCAAGTATAGCCCAATGACAGAATGTCCCAGAGTGTTCTAAAGAACAACTAGAGCGCTAACAGTCCTACTTATTACAAAGGTATGGCACACCTGAAGCCATCTTGATTGGAATAAAGTGGTAACTCTTAAAACATTTAATTTAAAAAGAAACAACATGAGGGGGTATATTTTGCCATAGAAAGTATGATTAGTGCTGCAGAATGAAAAATTAGGGCACATTTTGAGTGACTTCTCAAATCCTTTTCTATTTCATTAAAACATTCTGACATGCAGTCTCCCAAAATGGCCACCAGAGACAAAAGAGCCCAAATGTAGCCCAAATATCACCCAGATGTAGCCCAAGTATAGCCCAATGACAGAATGTCCCAGAGTGTTCTAAAGAACAACTAGAGCGCTAACAGTCCTACTTATTACAAAGGTATAGCACACCTGGAGTCATCGTGATGGGAATAAAGTGGTAACTCTTAAAACATTTAATTTAAAAAGGAACAAAATGAGGGGGTATATTATGCAATAGAAGGTATTATTAGTGCTGCAGAAAGAAAAATTAGGGCACATTTTGAGTGACTTTTCAAATCCTCTTCTATTTCATTAAAAAATTCTGACATGCAGTCTCCCAAAATGGCCACCAGAGACAAAAGAGCCCAAATGTAGCCCAAATATCACCCAGATGTAGCCCAAGTATAGCCCAATGACAGAATGTCCCAGAGTGTTCTAAAGAACAACTAGAGCGCTAACAGTCCTACTTATTACAAAGGTATGGCACACCTGAAGCCATCTTGATTGGAATAAAGTGGTAACTCTTAAAACATTTAATTTAAAAAGGAACAAAATGAGGGGGTATATTTTGCCATATGAATTATGATTAGTGCTGCAGAAAGAAAAATTAGGGCACATTTTGAGTGACTTCTCAAACCCTCTTCAATTTCATTAAAAAATTCTGACATACAGTCTCCCAAGATGGCCACCAGAGACAAAAGAGCCTAAATGTAGCCCAAATATCACCCAGATGTACCCCAAGTATAGCCCAATGACAGAATGTCCCAGAGTGTTCTAAAGAACAACTAGAGCGCTAACAGTCTTACTTATGACAAAAGTATGGCACAACAGAAGCCATCTTGATTGGAATGAAGTGGTAAGTCTGAAAACACTCAATTTAAAAAGGAACAACATGAGGGGGTTAATTTTGCCATAGAAAGTATGATTAGTGCTTCAGAAAGAAAAATTAGGGATCATTTTGAGTGACTTCTCAAATCCTCTTCTATTTCATTAAAAAAATTCTGACATGCAGACTGAAACATGCACTTTGAATACCAGCAGCAGACGTCCCTGGTGAGCAGTAGCTTTACTACAGTGATCTAATGTGCAACTAGAGTGCTAACATTCAGAATTTATGGCAAATGTGTGACACATCTGAATGCCTTCTTGATGGAACCAAAGTAAACAAGCATTGAAAATGCAATAGATCTCGCCCTCGTTTAAGTTAAAGCCATTCTGTTTGTAATGAGGTGGCTTTTTAGCTTTGCTTTTATTAGTGTTTTTTCAACTTTCATGTAAATAACATGCATCTGTATGCATATAAGTATATGTATGCATGCATTTATGTTTGTATTTATATAGATATACAGATGATATATGTTTATATATGTATGTATATATATATATTCACTGAAAAAACCATAGGCTATAGACCATATATAGTTAGGAATTAGCATTTACAAAACCTTGAAAATTCACTGAAAAAACCATAGGTTATAGACCATATATAGTTAGGAATTAGCATTTACAAAACCTTGAAAATTCACTGAAAAAACCATAGGTTATAGACCATATATAGTTAGGAATTCGCATTTACAAAACCTTATTTTACTCACACAAAACCATTGAAATTCCATATATAGTTAGTTGCACTAACTATATATCGCGCACCCGCAATCCACTGCTGATGATGTCACATATTACATCATTCATGACATGGTCAGTGACATCACTGATGACATCACTGATGACATCTCACATGACATCACTGATGACATCTCAAATGACATCACTGATGACATCACTGATGACATCTCATTTGACATTACTGATCACATCACTGATGATATCATTCATGTGATAATACGATGAACCTCTTCAGACTCTAATATAACCTTAGATACAATGAGTGTAAACAGACACTCACAGACTGTCACTCATCCATGGAGTTACTCAGACACCTAGTCAGTCATGCAAAGAATCAATCACACCTCCATTTCCTCAACTATACAGTTATACAAACTTTACTTATTCAAACATATACTAACACATATTTACTCTCTCATACAATCCCTGATACAAGTTCACAATGATCCATACAGCCACTCACACATTCACTGGCTCTTATGCACAGTTATTTATATATGTCAACTCTCACATGTACTGTGTTTTACATATGTACTTACTTTGACATGTAGCACTGAGATATCCATTCACTCACCAATACACTCATGCACACAGTCAACCGCCCATACAGCTGTTTCCACATGCACTTTTGAAACCATACATCTAGTGAATCAACTGCTCACACATCTATGCACAGAGTCATACACCTCCCAGCCACCCACACACACACTCAGTCTCCCATACAAATACTTGGGCAACCAATCAATAACCCATATAGTTACTCATATAGCTACTTATCAACACATGCAACAGTTTACAGAACAACAGACATAATGATGCACAAATTAAGACAGTTTAGTCACTAACCCATGCACTCAGTGAGACACATTTAATCACTCACTCATACAGTCAGTCATGCACCTACTAAATCCTTCATCCAGACACTTATACATCCACTCATTCTTCAATATGTAAGACATATTTTAACTTTACAGAAACTTACAGTCACTGGATGTTGTCATCAGTGATGTCATCAGTGATGTCACTGACCATGTCATGAATGATGTAATATGTGACATCATCAGCAGTGGATTGCGGGTGCGCGATATATAGTTAGTGCAACTAACTATATATGGAATTTCAATGGTTTTGTGTGAGTAAAATAAGGTTTTGTAAATGCGAATTCCTAACTATATATGGTCTATAACCTATGGTTTTTTCAGTGAATATATATATGTATATATATATATATATATATATATATTCCCTTTCTTACCCTCCCTTTGATAAATGCTCAAATCGTTTTGATTACATAGCATGTTCCTTTCTCTTACCTTCCCTTATTACTAAATGTTCAGTATAATATATCTTTTGCATAGTTATACATTAATTTTTATATTCATTATCGAGAGTCTTTTGGTGTTTAATCTTTGGATCATGACCATTTAACAAATTTAGATAAAGAGTTTAAAACTTTCCCGAGTCTGTGGTTATTATATGAGTGCAAATGTTATTTCCTATTATGCTAACACCCTGATCCAGTAGGTTTGGTAAGTCAATGGTATAGGACTTAGTAAATAAAATAGACTGGTAGTAGAGCGAAGGTTACTTGGTTAAGTTATAAGTTATTGATTATGGGCCCAGGTGAGTATGGTAAAATTATAGTCAGGTGACCTGCGCGCTCTATCACATCTATCTAGATATCTCCCCGCTCTGCCTACTTCTATCTCAACTCTGTCTCTCTACCCAGTGTAATCTTATGGATTTTTGTGGTCCTGCGTAGGACACATATTTGAACTATTTTTGCATTAGTAACTAGCTCAATTTTAGCATATGATTTAGTATGTTTGCTATCTTGCAGACCTAAGTTATCAGGAAATGGGCAAAAAAATCAAAATGTGTTTTTTATAGGGACCCTCAAGATATGTCTTGCCCGGGCCCCTGTCTATAATCCTCCCCCCAAATCCTTAAGATGACACTGCAGACATGTCTAATGTCACAGAACAACCAATGCATCACAAACCCTCAGTCAGTTCAAACTTTATTCGGTTAATTAGAAAGCAGCCATAAAAGTACAGAAAACATCATTTAAAAGGTCACAATATGACTGAATAGAAATAAAGGGCCCAATTTATGAGGTTTTGCTGAAGTGATGTGCAGCCAGCCTTTCTGCTGCACTTCCCTATGACAAATGAAAGGGCAGGAATGCACCGTATCTATAGGATACATCGCATTCCTGTCCTATTCACCTGCGCCGGGGCACAATGGGCTGCCTGCGCCAGCGCAGGCCCCTTTGGACAATGGTGCAAAGGTGCTGGCCTTGCAGGGATGAATATTGTTGTACAGGAAAGGAAACATCTCTGTACAAAAATAATCACAAGAGGCTTTTCCTCTTTCTATGTGTGCTGCAGAATTCAGAACACATAGAAAAAGGAAAAAAGAGGAGAAATAAAGATATTTCTCCCCATTGCGCCTCCCTTAGGCCTCCCCTGGGGAGGTGTAAGCTTTTGGCACTGCCTTAGATTTACGATTTCTCATAGATCTGGAGCAGTGTCAAAAGGTCATGGATGTTGCTGGGAATGCCCCCAGCAACACCCATGGCATGCCCCTTTAACGCAGAACACTGCGTTAAAGGGACTGATATTTATCAGGCAGCAGTACGCCAAAAAAAGTGGCTTAGTGCTGCCTGATAAATATCACGCAGGCTTCTGCGCCACGGAAATTAAAATAAAATGATGTTCCGATGGCGCAAGGGGCCTCATAAATGAGGCCCAAAGTGCATAGTTCAGAATAGTACATGCTGCGAGCACATCATTTACTAATTCCAACAACCAGTACTATCTAACACATAATACTCTTCCTCAAATTGATAGCATCCCAAACCAATATAACATGTGCTGCTCTATATAACCAAAAAAAGGTAGTTGGTTTCTGTGCCATGCAAACCGACGTGGCATTGTTCCAAAGTTCCTGTCAGGCAGAACAGAATTAAGCCAAGTTAATGATCTTTAGCTGGTGAAGTCTTCATGCACATTACCTGGCAAGTGAATGAATTGCCTTGTTTGTGCATGTGGGTGCGTTTAAGGTTCGTCTGCAACATGGATACACAATCTCCTTTTAAGGACTTCGATGTGGGTCTTTCCACGTGTTTATTATGTCATTGAGGAATGAGTACATTTTCCTAAATTTGATGCAGCTGGGTGGGTTCTGGGATATACCATCTAGACCCATATTTGCACAAATTTTCTGATTGTTATTGAAAGCCTGCTACAGCGAAGTGAAATATTTAAATATAGCATAGAAAAACAAGCTGATATGATGAAATATTCCCTTACAAATAAAAATCGGATGTTCAGATGGAAAAGAAAATTGTTGGCACAGGAAGGAGCCCATTAGCTATTTGCTAGGATGCAATGAAAAATACACACAGATGTATGAACTAAAAGAAAGGGAAGGGCAGGAACCTGTAGGTGTGAATATCATAGCATGGTACCTGTAACCATGACAACCATATCCCCTTGACCTCTAGACAGAAGTAACATGCTTATAGAGAGTCAGTTGCAGAAATAATTTAAATCCAGGAAACCAGCACTGTTTTGTACCATGACTGATGTCGACTTGCTAAGAATGTGGGTAATCATCTGCATGTGGAGAGAACATGTTGCTTTGAGTCAGATTTCAGTCACGTGTGCTAGTGTAGAGGAATTGTCCCATTTGAGTTTATTTGTCCACCCCCAGTAGTGACCATTGCTAGAGCTGCATGTTAGCCAGGCAGCAACGGATTGTGTTAGGGAATATCGAAGGCAGAATATCAAAGGGTCACAAAATTGTGACTGGAATATTGAGGGACAAAATATCGAAGAGATAAATGCACAGAGGGAGGGATGCATTTGTTAGTCTTGACAAACCTCTACGTACCTTGAAGATATATATCACCAAGCGACTGATATATGGAATTGTAGAAAATGTATACAAACTTAGCTTTTGATACTTTGGGGCATATTTACAAGAAATTGATGGAGTCTGGCGTTATCCTTCTTGGCTCAACGCAGCGCACCACCACTTTGGAAACGCACTGCTGCACCGTATTTACAACAATACAGTACAGCCCTGCATTTCCCGTTGCGGTGGTGCTAATTTTGGCACTGCACCATATTTACACCACCCTTGTAAATATGGGGCAGTGTTAAAATTAATTGGTGTTGAGGCGGAACGCCCACGGCAACACCCATTGCCCACCCATTTAAGGCACCATCAAGCCACATTAAGTGACTGAACACTGCTTTGTAAGTAAGGCGACATTTTTGTGGCAATAGTGGCTTGTAAATATGCCCCACTGTCCCTTGACATTCTGATCTTGATATTCTGACCTTTTGATATTCTGTCTTTGATATTCCGGATCCACAAGGAGCCAAAGGTGGAACTACTTTTTGTCTAGTCACCAATGTTTGCAAATTGTGACATAGTGAACATCAGCAAAATGCCATTAGGTGGTCCCAAAACTTGATGCAACCACTCAATCCAAATTGAACGGACAGACCACAAGCTAACACTGTGTGTTGTGTTTTATGCTGACATGAACTCTGGCATATAGAAAGTTGTCCAGTCAAGCCAGACCTACAAAGCATTAAAAGTCTAGCACTTAGAAGCTAGGAATAATTTAGTGTGTCCCCACAGACGCCCTAAAGCTATAGGCCAGCAGGATGCCATGAAACATCAAGAAACAACTGCCAACAGTGGCATTCATAAATTACACTTGTGTTGGAGGCAGTTTCTCTTAACCCCTTAGCTGCAGCGGCTATTCCGCCGCAGCGCTAAGGGAGAAGCGGGCCGCGCGGCACTCCCGTACTCATGACGGAACCGCTCCGTCACGGCCCTCGGGTGGGCTGTGCTTGCGACGGAATGGTTCCGTCACGGCCCGCCCGCATTTTAGAACGTCAGCACAGGCGCGGAATTTGCGCCACACAGGCGCGGCGAGCGGGCCGTGACGGAACCGTTCCGTCACCAGCACAGCCCACCCGAGGCTCGTGACGGAACGGTTCCATCACGAGCACGGAAAGGGTTAAAGTATGGATAGTGGTACAACATTTGGAAATGATATCAGTGCAGTCGTAACTATATGTCGTCTATGGCCCAGAAAGGGCCTTTAAGCCCCTCTCTAAAGGGTTAGTGAGGCCCAGAATTGCAAATGCACCCAATTTACTGTGGATATCTTCTCTGTAATCACCTTCACATGCACCGGTGTGCCCCTTTGGGCAAAAGGCGAGCATGAGTTAACGTGTTATATTATGCTATGTGAATTTGTAAAGTGCACTATAACCTGCGAGGGTATACTGGCACTTAGCAGGTTGTGTGCCTAGCCCTGCCTATGGTAGGTTTATTAATTTAAAACCTAGATCTTTATCTTCTTGCAGAATTCAAGAAGAGAGGAATAGCCTCTCATGTGAAGTGGGAGGCTGTTCCACACTTTAAGAGCATTGTAAGAGAATGCCTGTCCTTCTGATCTGGTTCTGTGTATGCATATGATGTGTACAAGTAGGAGTTCTGTGGAGCAGGGCTGTCTGGGTGATTGTTGGAAGGAGATAACACTGTTCAGTTAGATAGGGTTTGAGTTGTGTTGTGCCTTGAATGTTTGTGTGAGGAGTTTGTATTGAGCACATTTTTGTATCGGTAGCCAGTGCAGTTCTTTGAGGTGTGTGTGTGATGTACGTTCTTTGTGGTAGGTTGAGGATGAGACTGGCTGCTAAGTTCTGTGTGTTTTGTAATCTTCTGATGAGTTGCTTGGTGATCCTGGTGTAGAGGGTGTTCCTATAGTCCAATTTGCTGGTGACTAGGGCACGAGGCACAGTTTTTATAGTGGTGCTCGGGAGCCATTTGAAGATCTTCTTCAGCATATTCAGGGTGTGGAAGCAGGATGCAGTGATGGTGTTGACTTGTGTGGTCATGTCTATTTTGGTGTTAATGCTTACCCTGGGGTTCCTGGCACGGGTCCTTGGTGTGGGTATGAGTTCGGCTGTCCACCAGTTGGAGTCCCATGATAAAGTGTTCTTACTGAACATTACTACTTCTTCATTGTCAGAGATGAGCTTGAGACAGCTGGCTTTCACTATGTTAGCAACGATTGTATGACAAAATATCAAAAGACAGAAAATCGACCTACAAAAATATCGACACAGAAATATCAACGTCAAAAATATCGAAGTCCTATCTACATAAAGTTAAGTACAAAAATATAGAAAAAAATATCGCTGTCAAAAATATTGATTTGAAAAATATTGTTTTTAAAATGATTTAATAATTATGTAAAAATAAGTTACAAAAATATATAATTTACAAAATTATGGATAAAAACATTAAAACATATTTAAAAAATAATAACTAATACATATAATTTTTAATTAATTACATATCTACATATAAATAAATATATATACTGACTCCAGTGAGTGCAACAGTAGGGAAAGCATTGGATAGCGTAGGGGTCAAAATTACTATTCCCACTCCAGTGAGTGCAACAGTAGGGAAAGTGTTGGATAGTGTAGGGGTAAAAATTGCTATTCCAATTCCAGAGAGTGCAACAGTAGGGAAAGAGCTGGATAGCGTAGGGGTAAAAATTACTATTCACACTGCAGAGAGTGCAACAGTAGGGAAAGCGCTGGATAGCGTAGGGGTTAACATAACATCCTTATCAAAAAATATTTTTTTTATTAAAAAATCATATTAATAATTAATGTAGTTTTTTTATAAATACCAATAAATTAAAATTAATATTTACTTAATTAACATTAAATTACATCCCACACTATTCCCCCTTTAACACAAGGCACAGTGCACATACAATAAACACAATTATTGTAACTATCAAGTAATCAATTAATAACAATTAATATAATTATAATTTTAACTAAATAATAAATATTAATCAGCAATTATTAATTAATCACCAATTAATAATTAATTAACAATAAATTAATTAACAATGACAATAAATACAAATTATTAATACATTAATTATAATTAATATCATTAGCTAATTAATAAACATTAATTGCCAATTAATAAGTAATTCACAATTAAATATTAATAAATACCCATACATTACCCATCTTTTTAACCACTCTCTTAATACCGCCACCTTTCCTGATATTTGGAAACAGGCAGTAATAATTCCTTTACTGAAAAAAGCAGGAACAGATGTTTTTAATCCTGAAAACTGTCGCCCAATCTCCCAAATGCCATACCTCGCCAAGGTTTTGGAGAAATTGGTAAACAGACAACTATCAAATTCGCTAGAAACTAACGATCTACTGAACCCATCGCAGACTGGCTTTAGGGCTACCAATAGTACAGAGGCAACACTGCTGGCAGTGCTGGATAACATCAGATCGTGCACCGACCAGGGAGTAGCCGTAGCACAGATACTTTTAGACCTGTTGTCAGCATTCGACATGGTCTCACATAATAAACTGTTGGAAACCCTTCGTGAAAAGGGAATCCACTCCAAAGCTCTGAAATGGTTCAGTTAGTTTCTAAGTAACAGAACACAAACTGTCCAACTAGGTCATTTTCAATCTAAATGTAGCGCCAATAGCTGTGGTGTCCCGCAGGGGGCTTTGCTAAACCAACTTTATTTAATGCCTATGTATCATCCCTGGCTAAAATCAGTAGAAAGTGGGTAATCTGTATTGGCTCCTATGCGGATGACACACAGCTGATGGTAGCCCTTGGGGATAGACCTGAAGTAATGAAAATAAAACTTCATAACTGTCTTTCAGAGATGGCACAGTGGATGCATGAGCATTGTCTGAAACTGAACAGAGTAAAATCTGAAATCCTGCTTTTTGGAGGTGCCAAGCTAATTTGGGACGCCACATGGTGGCCACAAACACTTGTCACTGCTCCTATCCGTAAGCAATGCGCAAGAAATCTGGACATTCTTATTAATGATTCCCTATCCATGAAGAACCATGTGCGGGCCCTTTGTGGTAAGGGTTTTGCGACCCTGAAACTGCTATCTGGACTCTTCCCCTGGATTCCCTTCGACTGCAGAAGAACAGTCACGCAAGCACTGCTCATAAGTTAGCTTGATTATGGAAACACTTTATTCATGGGCATGACCGAATACCTTTTCACGCAGCTACAAGTGCTTCAAAATGCCGCAGCCAAACTGGTATGTAATAAAAAACAGATCAAGATCTGCATAGATGTGCATGAAAAACCTGCATTGGTTACCCATGCGTCAAAGAGCAGTATTTAAACTGTCAAGTCATGCACATAGAGCACTGTATTTAAGCAGCCCTAAAATACTCCAGGAGAAAATTGAGTTTTATGTCCCCACTAGGAGCCTACGGTCACTACATCAAGCATTAGCCAGAACAAAGCGTATCAAGAAGGTGAGGACTGGAGGGTGCTCGTTCTCTTATTGGGCAGCTAGGAAATGGGATGAGCTTCCCCTGGACCTACGGCTCACTCCTAGCTACCTGGCGTCCGAAAAAAACTAAAAACTCATTTATTCCCTAAAAACTAATATTTACTTGTCTCCACCTATCAGCAGCCAAGCCTTGTTTTCTACTAGCGCCTTGATATCCCTTGGGATGAGTGTTGCGCTTTATAAATAAATAAATAAGTACAATCTTATTAATTAATTTAATTTAATTATTTCCCACCCTATTCCCCTGTAAACCCACAGCCCACTACACATAAAAAAATCACATAATTAATTTAATTATCAATTAATCACGTAATAAAAATTAATCACCAATTAATTATGAACTAACAATACAATAATTACCAATAACAATAAATACAAATTAATAATACATTAATTCTAATTAATACAATTAACTTATTAATAGAAATTAATTACCAATGAATATTTAACAATTAATTAATCATTAATACCAATTAATAACATTTTTTTAAAATTAATTTTATTTAAATTACTTCCCACCCTGTTCCCCTATAAACCCACAACCCGCTCTGATACTAAAATGCAAAATTTACTTTATCAAAATTACTAATTTCTAAACATTTATTTCGAAATTGATAAAAATACATTAACAATGTTTAACATGCATATGAAATACATACTAAAATACATACCACTGAAAAATTGATATTATTAACAACAATATTTTTCTTACGATATTACTTACTTCTATATTACTTACTTCGATATTTTAAAAAACAATATTACTTACCTTGGGGTCGATATTCTGGTCAACGATATTCTTGACTTTGATATTCTGTCCTACGATATTAAAAACTCAATATTAATGTAGGTCGATATTTAAAATTCGATATTTTGACTGTCCACTGTTAGCAACTTCGGCCCGGCAGGCGGTGAACTTTTTATTTGTGTTGGGGGTCTTGTCTGAGAGAGAGAGTATCAGTTGCATGGCATAAGAGATGATGGTGATGTCATGTGCACAGATGACAATGGCCAGAGGGATCATGTTTGCGTTACACAGGGTGGGGCTGAGTGATGAATATTCAGGTACCACACAGATGAGTTTGCAGGCTTCTAATGAGTAATGTGCCAGGCTGACAGCTTATGTTCTATCCGTTTTGAAGGAACTGATCCAACCGAGAGTTGGTCTTTGGATAATAATCTTGTTCAGGCACCTGATGATGATGGGGTGTGAGATCAAGTCAAATGCTGCAAAGATGTCCAGGACGTGCATATGATGTTACTGATGAGTAAGCATGCCTGTTCACACAAGGGTTGTACATAGATTTATTAAACACCATTCCAGATGTTAATGCAGTATAAATTTGCACTCATGTCAGCTGTGGATAAGTGCTACTAGCACAGCAGACTGTAAGGGCAGCAAACATATATTTTGAGTGCATCTATTGAAACTTCTATGTAACAGTCAATAAACGTGTAGTTCTATCATCCTTGTCATATATTGATAAATATTCAAAACACTTTACTGAATCAAACGCACAAAAGGTAAGCAGTGATTGAAGCAACAAAGGCTAGCTCAGAGTTCGACAGTACACCACTCTTATAGAATGAATGAATAAGTGCAAATTCATTATAAAATAACTATGTGAATCTAACATTCTCATAACTCGTCAAAACGATGAGAAGTAAGTGCTCAGTGGTTCAGAAAGCTATCTTATCTGAGGACTTTTTTTCCCAAGGCAAGGTAGGTGACCTCTAAACAGATTGACACTGTGAATGTGCTCTTTTGCTGGAGTCATTTGACGACAGAACATCTACCTCAATTTGAGTGGAAGAGTGTTTAGGAGTTGTGGAGCGCCTTTGCATAACCTGAGCATGTGCGGTATTCATTCATGGAGAATTGTAATCCTTTGCACAGGAATAGCAGCAATTTCTAGTGAATTAATTTTTGAGCGTGTTAGGGATTCTTGAAGGTGACTTGGGTGTTGTGTGTCGATTTGGATACTGTATATAGATTTCGCGATTCATGCCCGTATATAGGTCACAATTCACATTGCCCTTATTGAGGCATAGAAATCCAGCCCTTATTTAGGCATTGCTCATGCTAACCAAATAGAGGCATGGTCAACTACATCCGATCCTCTTTGTCACAACGAGTTCTTGGAAAACCAGACTCTTAAGCCTTTATTACTTCCCCTTGCCTGGATATTGATTTCTCCAAGTACTCATTTATTATGGATGAACATCTATTCCTTAGGGGTTCATTCATGACGTTCTTATGCCCGACTTGTACGTCAATACTGGCATTCCTAAACAGCTTCAAGGTATAAATATACCTTCACTTGCTATGACAAGGCACAGTGCAGTTTGGCTACTTACTTGCAGGACTTGGCTCGCCACAGCAAGTCCCGAAGGAAGTCAAGTCCCCAACTGACGCACTGACCACACCCTGCCATCCTCCTCGCCAAGAATCCAGCTCAAGTGTTTCTGACTCCCCTTGCGGGGTGTTAGAGATCGAGTCCCTGGAAAGAGATACCAACCTCTCTCATTCTAAGGTATGGAGCTGATTAGAACCTACGGAAACCTTTGGGAATTCTTGGCAACTAAACTAAACTAAAGCTAAAATAGCACCTACGTCTTCCCTCGTACTACACTTACGTTAGGTACAGATGGGGTAGGATTATTTTAGAATCACCGGTTGAGTATTTTAGCCTGTGTTATTTATGTATGTATTTTTATATATGTCAAAGCTACAGACCATGCTATTGCAGTATTATTGTATCTTACTGCTAATGCTGTACGTATTATACTTCGCATTCTGTCTTACGATTGTAGCAGTTCATATCTCTTGCATGAGAAATAAGACTGTTCAATAAACCCTTTTATTGAAACACCAGTCTCTCTATTTCTGTGCACCTCTGTAGAAACGAAGCATGCACGATTGAATGAGTGAAACTGTAATCTATTGTTTCCACGACCCTGAAGATATTGTTCCGATTCTAAGGGAAACAAAGTTGTCATGTATATGCGTTTGTCAGAAACTAATACCTTCTTGTTCATTCAAGAAAGTTTCTAGTGACCTCTGAGTTAGCTTGCACACACAAGTAATTACTTTTAATGTACTCGATAGAGAAATGTGACCTCAGTCCTATGTCAAAACTATAATGTATATTATTCCAATGCGCAGAGTCTATCAGGGATATAGGAACTACACTACATGGCACCCAACGGTTAAGTAAGGCACTAATTTAACACTAGATACTGAAGTAACTCATTCATGCTTTTCTCAGAGACCCTCTACTCATAATACTCAATAGGACGTCTGGAGTGGGCAGGGATAATATCCGCCATAGCTGAGTAGGACAAAAAATCCTATGTATGAGATTTTTGGTTTGTTCAACGTTGAAGGATACAGTGTTCCAAAATATTGCGCACCTTATCTTTGTTCCCTTGAAACTTGCTCAGCAATTTTCATTAAACAATGTCTAATAACGACAATAACACCGAAACCGGTGGAGCTAAAGGTGACAACGCCGCACCAGTTTATAACTTAACAGGTTTTACTGAAACCGATGAGAATGCTATAATAATTCCTCCAAATTTAAGGAGAGACATCACTCTAAAATGTATAAAACGTGGCCTAACATCAACAGGTGGTAGAGCAGTTTTTGTGATAGAGGCACATGAATATCATCAGACAGAGGTATTCTGTTCATGGATAGTATTCCCTGAATCAAATCCAGTAACACATCTGTTTCACTTCTACAAAGAAGATGAGCCACCAGAGGAATATATTCCTTTCAAGGATATTGAATTTCCACTCACATACCAGGAGCATGAGCTCTGGTTTAAAGGCACCCTAAAACATTTAAATCCCATTACCAGGCTCAGTCCACTAGGTATACCAGGAGCAACATGGCCAGTTTTAACCAGCTATACACCACATCCTGACATTGATGGCATGTCAGACGTAGAATTACTCGGATAAGGAGATATTATCCAAAAGAGCGCATGGCTGGATCACACTCGGCGATTATGTAACACTGCAACCTCAAGCATACTTTAATATTGGAATGAATCTAAAGATGAAAGAAATGTTTTTAAAATTCCGCCTTGAGGTAATTCTAGCTGCCCCTCACCTGCCGCCTTGGGAAATAAAAAACCTGCCTGCAACAGTATCACTTGTGCAAAGCTGGCAAAGAAGATATCATTCAAGTAATTTGCATCTGCACTAAATTAAAGGACCTGAGGTACAATTTATTACGTCCATCTTTTAAACTACATGGTGTTTGAACATGCAGGCAAGCGGTCAAACTGTTTTTTTACCCAATCAAAACAAAATTCAACTGTCAGGTCACAAAGTTATTTGAATTAGTAGCAGAAAGATATAAGAGCACACCGAATGCGGATCAACAAAAGTCAAACTGAACAGTTCCGTGATGGCTCCCTGAAGCATTTTAACTTTTTTTTTTTTTTTTTTTTTGTCCTCATATATGCCACCAGTTAATGACTGCTCTAAGATAGGCGCTCTTCAAGCCAAGCATTTTAACTTTTAATTACAATGATGATTAGGAATTGAGATTAGGTCAACTTTTAAGTTTTAGAAAGATGTACAAAATGAATTTTTAGTAATTTATAGCAATGTTCTAATTGTTTTGTAAAGGTTTTAATTAATCATGTACAAATAAAAATATTACCTTACCTTACCCAGTGGGGTGCAAGTGCTGACAAGCAATTTGCCGAAATCAGCTTTTATTCTGGTATCAGGAAACAATCATGGAATAACAGAACTCAAGGTTTAGTGGCTGAGCAGCTAAGGAGCAGAATTCTTATCTTATCCATAGATTAGGCAGAGCACAATGGTTTCAAAGTCAATTATTGCAAGTGATGTGCATCCTTTCTTGTAGTGGAAGACAGGGAGACAAGTTTCCCTGACCTACAGATGCTGGGCAGGTTGAATTAACATCTCTAAATTATAGGTGAAGTTTAGATAAAACAACCTTCTCTTAACCATTGGTGAAGAAAGGGCAAAGCAATATCCCATAAACTGTAGGTTTGGGGTAAGCAGAACAGGTACCCCTGAACCATAGATTCAGGGTAAGGGGAATAAGATTGTGTGAGCCATAGTTGCAGGACAGGCAGATAAAGCATCCCTATTCATAGGTGCAGAACAAGTACAACATTCATCAATAAACCATATGTGTAGGGCAGGCACAACAACCTTTCTTAAACCACAGATGCAGGACAGGCACAGTAGCTTCTTTGATCCATAAGCGCAGTAGTACATGTGTGGCTGTCTACTGTAAAGCACATGTGCAGCACAGGGGTCTAAGTCTCTCTGAACTATGGATACACAGCTACACGTTCAACATGTTTGTTGACAAGGACTGCAAGTTTTAGCCATAGCATTCTAGCTCACTTGACTATCCAGTGGTAAAATGGGCATGATGTGTATGACAAATGCAGGAGAGGTACCTGGAAGGGTTGTAGCAAAAACAATGCAATACATTATCACAATCCATTAAGGTAAAAGTTTAATCAATGGCTTTACTTTTAAATATCTTACATCTTTATTATTGTTATAAACTAATAATGCTGTAAAGAAGATTAATTTAGTGAAAATTAGCAGACTAAAGTCCCCACAGTTCATAATACATGACCGCAAACAGTTTTCCCAAAGTATTGTTCCCAAAGAGAGACAGTCAACAATTGCTTGATGACTATATCAAGGCTAGAATAATCAACAATCAAAGCTTAATTATAGAAACAGCAACACACAATCTGAGTGATGACTATAGACACCAAGGGCCTCATTTAGTATTTTCCAGATAGAGCTTACTATGTCAGGGCGATAGAGTAAACTACCCCATCACCCTGAAGGAGTAACCACCTGCCAAATTTAGAAATGACTGCCAAGCTGCTGGACATTTCTGAAGCATTGGCAGAAACCGTCCTCACAGTGGTTCCTGTGACTGTGTTTTTAGGTTTGATGCAGGGCTCTGTCAACATGACGGACTGTCACTCTAAATTTCTATTTAAACAAAAAACACCCCAAAGCAGGATTTTTTTAATGCCACTCTTACCATGGGAGTTATCTGTTATGACAAGGGGATATTAGACAGTTTTTACTGCCCCTTATCGCCAGGGTTTTCCTGCCAGTAATGGGGAGTGAAAACTGACCTATATGTCCACCCATCTAAATTAGGTGGGCGTACACAGAGGTCAAATTCCAGTGGGCCTTACTCCATCAGGAAGTTGGAGGGGTATAACCATGGCAGAGATGGAATAGTCTCTTCCCTGGTTACACCTAAGGTCAGCCACATTTAAATCAGGCGGGCGGACCATTATGTTTGCGGCAAAGATACTTAATCTCCATTGCAATAGAGTATCCTTACCACTCACATATAAATTAGCCTCTAAGTTATGTGTGAAAAGTTAATTCTCATGCACCTCAATCTTAAGCAGTAAGTCCCAAACCTGCAAGAGCAAGTAAGGACTATATCTACCTGTGCAGTAACCACGCAATAGAATCCAAAAATCAAGGAGCAGAATTGATCTTCCAGGTTGTAAGTATGTATCTATGTATATGGTATTTATATAGCACAGTAGTGATCAAAAAGAGCTCTCTTGGACCAAATCAAACGTTATATGCATAACTCTCACTCACAATTGTTCAGATATCAACTACACAATCATACTTGTACTACACACAATACTTCACATGATCCCAAAAGAAGATTGTATGGACATATATCTATAACAAAATCAATTAAAAAAGCATATTTTGTATTATTGTAAACAATGTATCATAAAAAATCCTTTCTTGATCAAGTTAAAAACACCTGTATCAAATTTATACAACAAATACATATTCATAAACACAAAAATTGGGAGAGACAATTAGCATGTGAAACATTAAAAACATACTCATTTGGATATTCCATCCGGAATCAATCACAAAGGTCCACTGTGCACTAATTAAGTTGGGCCATACGAGTTCCCTGGATATACCCTGGATATACCCTCGCTAAATATGGCGTTGACGCGTTTTAGTGGTAAAAAACGGATTATTCAACCACCTTCATCAGGACACTATTAATAAGTTGTCTCTCTTAACACCTGAGTTAAAGGCACAACATTTAAAAATCATAACCGTAAACTTTTACAATACATATATTTATACGTTGATCAAAAACAATTAATCCACACAAATTATTCTACAGTACATTGTAGTGAATAAAAACAGTTTTAGATAACTGTCCAACACCTGTTATAGAAGTTCAACCATCATTCATACTCCCATCCAAATAGAATAGGCACATACTCTTCAATGTAGCCACATTCATACTCCAATCTCATATGGCTCAGTCAGTCAGTTGTAATAACAACTGACTAAAATACAACCACCCACTACCTGATAGAAGCCAAGGGTAGGGAGGGTGGGAAAAATAGATTAATCAATCCTATTCTAAATGTAAGTTACATATGTTGAGTATTTATTTACATGTTTAGCACCCACCTTAGCATGGTGTGACTCAAACTGTTGAGTTGATAATAGTACAGCAAGGTTTGAGTTTTCTAGACTTTTTTTTACATCCTGTAAAGATAGATAACGCAGAGAGTATTCAACCTGGGTTAGGAAATTATTGTTATTTACACATAACCCATATTTAGTAGGCAAATATGTGTTGAATAGAAACTACCCTTTTTTTAAACGTTGTACGATTTGAAAGACTATGCTATCATCAAGTCTTTCTTCACTCTTCAAAATTGGTATAGGGCATCCAAGGTTAAATAATCACATTCCCTAAAGCGATAATTCAAATCCTTCAATAGGACATGCATTTAAATAAAATGTATTCAAATATTTCTAGCCATACTCGCCAAGATAGTTAGAAGAATATATCTTATCATCTAATCTTAAACCCCATTACGTACAAAGTTAGCATGATCAATTAGGATCAAACCTATCGCCCCCCTAGTTTATAAACTGTGTAGTGACCAAAAAGTTATGGTATACCTACCTCGAGTTAAACCTAAAGAGACTTCACCTCCAGTGTAGTTTTAATAGTCTTCGAATATTAAAATGACGCACGAGGACCCGTTAATTCTTTAGAACGGTCATCAATGACATTTGCATTTCTTTAATCAAAAAATAAGTTGAATAGAAAGTTTTTATAATATAGTAAAAACTGCACCATAAAGGGCATAGGTCACAGACATGTTATTAACCTTCTATTTCGTACTATAAGGAATCATGGCATGGTCTGACCCCTATTGATCCTAGTGTTTCTAAAAGACTACATGCATCCTTTTCATCGCTGCCCATATGAGACATTATGTTGGACAAATGGTGGCCCAAGCAGAGTTACGCAAGTTTTCAGCGTTTTTAAAGTGCCCCCCTGTATCGTTTAAGTACGCAAAAGAAAACACGCGTAAATTGTTGGCTTATAAAGTTAAAGGAATAAAAGCCAACTAATAACTTTAGGCTTAAGCATATGTAGAATCACATGGATTCTTAACGTTGATAATTAGGTGTATGGTTATCGATCGATAGCATTAATAATAGGTATACGCCACAATAGATACATAATGGGCTTTTAAAAATTTTAAGTATAAATCCTGTAGTATTGCCTGAAGGGTACAATGTAAGCATAATCACACTGGTTATTCGCTCCAGGATATTAAGAGTGAATATCAATCTATATGCACGTTTAAACACGGTATGGGTCTGGTGGCTCAGTGGACTATTGCGCAGGGGCGACCTTAGGCATGTGCAAGCTGTGCACCTGCACAGGGCCACCAAACCCCAGGGGCCACCACACCAATATATATCCTTAATATAATAATCCTCTGAGGATGGATACATATTTGCGTGGCGGCCCCTGGCAGGGATTTGGCTTCCTCCGGCTCTGTTCCACTTCCAAACACCCTGACCCCCCTCTTCACTGGCCTCCGTGCTCCGGCCGGCCCCCCTCTTCCGGGGCCCCCTACCTACGCTCCCTGCCCGGGGCCACCATGAGCCTAGAGCCGCCCCTGTAATGCGTCTATTGCAGGGGCCTGTGTTCGACCTCATGGTCACAGGTTCAAATCCTAGTGGGTCCATCCATCTGAGGTCGATAAAATGAGTACCATTGAGTTGGGTGACAACAAACATCTGTTATTCAGTGCAAACGATACCCGTAGTGGTGAACGTGCACATTACAAAAACATATGTTATGGGTGTCTAAAATTTAAAGAATCTAAGTACTGCAGTATTGCCCCGAATCGAAATCTCCTTACTTGCAAAATGACGCCTAATCCACAGCGTAGTCCTCCGTGTTGTGTAGTACCGAGTGCGCGTTCCTAACTGTCACATTTGCCTCGGGTTTAAATGCACCTCCACACCTGATGCGTCTATGAGACGTCATTAGTAAGCAGCCAGATCTATGCATGAATGTTTTAGTTAAAGTCAAAATACTTCTTAAAGCGGCAAGGCAAGGAGCATATATTGTAGTGGACTCCACATGATAACGATATTTGTGAGGAAGTAAAATAAATGTGTTTATAGATCGGTCCACATAACTTCATGGACCATGAAAATTACAGCGCCCTGACTGACCTTTTAAAAGATTGGCATCCGCTCGAAATGGGCAACATAGCAAAGCTCCAAGTTGGGCTCTAGGATGATATCTATTATGTTGTGAGATACACGTTTCTTATCGTAAACAGTAAACACTGTTTACAATAATAAAAATATTATTTTTTAATTGATCGTGTTATAGTTATATGTCCATACAATCCGTTTGTGGGTTCATGTCAAGTATTGTGTCTAGCCATTAAAAATAACACACCCAGGCACGCAACCTAGATATACAATGTGATGAGACACAGACTGCTGAAATGATGTGAAACTGCAAGATGGTGTCTTTTTTAAAAAAAATGTTCTTAATGTTTTAATAATTATCATGTACATGTGAATAAAAGTTTTACATTCAAAATATTTATACATAATAAAAATACATTGCATTGACAACAATTTATATAAGAAACAATAAAAAGTAATACAAATGAGGTAATGACGAATTCTTCTATTGTGTCTAGTACATGTATGATTGCGTAGTTGATATCTGAACAATTGTGAGTGAGAGTTATGCATATAACGTTTGATTTGGTCCAAGAGGGCTCAGTTTGATCACTACTTGAAGTACCCTGCCTCTTGGTTAGTGGGGGTCGCTCCCTCTTTTCTTACACTACATTTAAATAGCACAGACATAGCGAAAAGACAGCAGAGCACAATACATTATCAAAGGCAAGCTTAACGTCATCGAGTAACAGGAGAAGAAGCTGAGCTGTGGTAACGAGAAAAGTAGGCTCTCTCACCATAATAGCCCAAGTCAGGCAGAGCAATAGATTCGTATTGGATACAGCTGTGCCCTGTTGCAACTGGCCCAGTTTTCCCATGCTCTGATTTCTAGGTGTGTGTACATGGGCCCAATTTTACCTGCTGTAAAAACGAACTGGTAAAATCACATGTGGATTAGACAGAGGCTGTGGGCACAAGCAGAGCCCTACTTCCACAAGACCCCATCTATCCTACATCATCCTACAGTTCCCACTGCCGTTTATCCCCTGCAGAGATCAAGTAATAAAGTGGAGTGTTAATTTCTCAAAATTTGGGAATTCTATATGTAATTTGGTCATGACAAAACAGATCCCTATAATAATTCCCCATTCCATTGTTCATAATTACACAGTTTTGCTGAGATGTTTGGACTTGGTACTGGTGTTTACGGGTGTGGAAGCTGAACCTAGCCTGCAATCTCCAACTTGTAATAAGTTGAAAAATATATAAATGTCTATAAACAAAACAGCAGTAAGGAAGAGACAGAGAACAAATCAGAGTAAACTAATGGGTGTCAGAAGAAAGGGAAAGTGTGCATTACTGTACCTATTAAGTTACTTTTAGGCCGGTGTTTTCAAACATATATATATAACAGATAATTGCTACCTATTCGTGTCCCGTGGGGCTCTGCATATTCCCATTAGGTGTGCACACTTTTCTTTTCCTGTGACTCTCATTAAGGCTTTGCAAATAGGACCCCTTGTCTCTGAAATTTTAAAAATGTGCAAAAAAAAGTATCAATATTTTCAATGTAATTAAATGTCATGTGTTGTTTAATTCATCGACGTTCAAACTCTGCTTCGAGTATCCAATCTGAATCTATACTCAAATGAAATGCCTTATTACTATTGACTGTATTTCCATCAGAATTGCTGTACTTGACCTGATATCTAGGAAAGCACCATTAGCCTGACATGCAGGACAGATTCAAGATGTACCAACTATGCAATGATGAACTGGGATAAAAAATATTGAAACCTTCTGGATCCTGAGGAATGGAACTCCAGTCAGTACCATTAGTAGACATTCCATTCAATTCATGGCATTTGTAGAGTACACAGCTACCTACGAAGAGGCGTTGCAGCGCTAGCGGAGAGCTCCGAGGAAAGAGAAAAAAAGTATTGTTCTAAATACTCATTAGACAGATGTCAAAAAGCAGGGTGATTATTAGATCTCAGGGTTCTGGATTGGAAGTAGGGCTTGAATCTACTCCTCAAATACAGAGGACCTTTATGAGTGAAGGCCAGTAGGATAGCACGGGAAACACTATTGAAAGCCGAGGACAGATCCAAAAACATGACCATCACTGGAGAGCACCGGTCGAGATTTCCTTTAATTAATTAAGATACCTATAGGAGGGCAGGCTCGGTCCTGTAACACACACGAAATACCAATTGGGAGTTGTGCAGCAAGAGATTCTACTCGAGGAAGTGGTACAACAGCTTATTGATCCTATACTCCAAATGTTTGGGAGCTGTGGGGAGAAGAGAAATTGGTCTAAAGTTGCCCAAGACTTTTAGATCAACTGATTTTTTTTTTAGCAGAGGGACAACAAGTTATTGTTTCCAACTAGCAGGAACCACTCTCAAGTCAAGAGAATTATTCAGCAGCTTGCCGAGGACAGGATTAACTGCCTAAGTGGCAAGATTCAGAATAGCCAGAGGGCGCAGGTCCAGACGGGAACCAGATTACACCTTGCAAGTTCCGATGCTGAGTCTTCTAGGGAAATAGGATCAAACTTAGGAAAAAGAGGACCAGTCTGAGTGAGAACTCCCAGAAGGGGACAGTTGGCCAAGTGTATCAGATAAAAATTGTAAGGAGACAGCCAAAGCTTTGGGGGGTGATAGATGACTGCCTCAGATAAAGCAGAGGATGGGGCTAAAACAGCAGTTGAGGGCAGACCTTCAATGTTATTGATGTTCACCAACTTTTAGATGGAGCAGGAGTAGGAGTTGCAGTGTATAATTGCCATCCCACCACTGTTTTTCTGCAACCGATCAATGTGTGTGATAGAGAAGCCAAGACGAATAGCCAGGGCTATGTCAGCGGCCAACAATTCTTAAGCCAGGTTTCTGTTAGAAACATCAGGTCCCAATGGCTCTCATGGAATAGGTTGAAACAATATCTAAGGCATGTTTCGACAGAGAACGACAATTAGTAAGACAGGCAGAGAAAGAATGGCCCAGAGTGAGAGAGGAATTAGCATCTGAGTAATTATGCCAGATTAAGTCACCCTTCCTTCCAGAGGTCACTCTGGTCTTAGCATAATTGTCTAGGGAGAAACTGCAAACAGGCCAGAGTATCCCCCTCCCTCATCCAGCAGTGCAGGATATATAGCATGCTTGCAGGAAAAATTATTAAGTTACAGCAGCTCATCTCTAGGATATATTCTAAAGGGGGCATTGTGGCCAGGCTTACTGCAGCATGACATGCGCTTGTCACGATCTGGACGTGGATGGGCGCAGATGGGCATGGCTTAGGCGTGCCTTTGGCATGCCTGCTGCACATGTCTGCTGCTCATCCAGCGTATTGAGCCCTTTTATTACGAGTGATGTGCGATTTCCTAAAATACTGGAGTGCAACTCCAAGAAAATGGCATCCCCCAGTGGGATCTCAAATGAGAATGCGGGAGAGACGCAGGCACATACCAAGTGAAAGTGAAGTTAAAAATGCCCAAAAACATGTTTTTTTAAACAGCAGTATTGTTTTTGAAAAGAAATATTTCTACATCAATCCCCAATCAGTGCAGATTCAGTTTCAGCCACTCATGTGATAGCATTGATGTGATAGATTTAAAAGATAAGCCATTTGAATTGACTGAGAGTCTTTTCCTTTAATACTAGAGGTCCTTTATCTCTAGACACACCATTTGAATAAAGTGATCACACAAAGAAGAGGGCACATGCAGATCAACATTGAAATGAGTTGGGTCTTTTCTCACAGGCAGAGGACAGCATTTCAATTTGGATCAGTTCAGATAATCAGTAATGCATTTGCCCTGAAGGGTCCACCAGGATCCATCACTTTTTTACGGTTTTAAAAAAACACCTTCATTCCCCTTCTGATCAGGGTCATGCACAGCTGTTGTCTTCTGAGTATCATACATAACAATGTTGCTCAAATTCAGGTGGATCTGCAGGGTGGACTCCAGTAAGGCAACCTGGGTGGGAGACTTTTTAGTACCATTTCAGATGAGGGATACTTTGTTCGTTTGACTGGTGATAAAACAGAGATTCTGCACCTTCTAGGGATAGACATATACCTATACATCTACATATCACCACTACTCCTACCAGATATGTTTATAATGTAATTCGTCAATGTATTAATAGCTGTACATAAATGCCACAACTACATCTATTTTAAACATTACCCAACACTTACAATTTTCCTAACCATGAAACACTAAACCTAACCTCACCCTTAAACTTAACCCTAAGAATTAGTTTAACATATACTACAACCCAAACACACATGTGCCGTGCACTCACTCTAACACTACTGTTAATCCAAGACCAAAACTGAAGCCTTATCCTAAACTTAACCTTAGGTCAAAACATATCTCGCTCTAACACTAACCACACCCCAGGCAATGTTAGGTTTGTTGGGTTGGGAATAGGCTCGTTGTTGGAAAATGAGGCAGCATCTGTGAAGCCTGCACAAATAACATGACTACATTTGTCCTTCACTGGGAACCAAGCCCCTTGGCTTTTACCAACTGGGTTCGGTCTACTATGTCTTCCATTGCTATTCCCACTTCGGTGAGGCGCACCAGGGAGACTCCTTCTAAACTGTGGTATACAGCTGAGCTGGCTCTATTGAAACAAGACTGTAAAGAACTTAAATGCTCTTGGCGTCTTAGCAACTACTGCCCGGTGGTAAGGGGTATGTCTAGACAGGACAGAACATTTATTATGCTGCTATCCCTCAAGCTAAAAGGGACTATTATTCTGTCCATATTGATCAAGCTCAAAACAATTCAAAGGAAATCTTTGAAATTGTACAGAGCTTTATGTCATCCATAGCACAATCAAGCCCTCTGCCAGCCACAGATGCCTGGTGTGACACGCTTTCAAATTTTTTTTATGGACAAAATTCGAGTGATTCAAGCAAGCTTTATACCGTGTCCACCTAATTCTTTGTCATCTCCCCCTGTTTCTACCTCTCATAGGCACTCTCTGGGTAATTTTTCCCCAGTTGATTTGCCTAGTTCTTTGAAAATTTTGAAGGGACTAAAATCTGGCTCACCTGCTGACCCCTGTCCTGTCAGATTATTGGCAACAGTAGCAGAGGCTGTTAATCCCGAGGTAAACAGCATTATAAACTATTCTCTGCAAGAAACCAGAGTGCCTGATGATTGGAAGCAGGCAAAAATTCATCCTCTATTAAAAAACCCTGCCCTCAATCCTTTGATTCCTGGGAATTATAGGCCCATTTCTCTTCTACCACCAGCAGTCTTTGCCTCTCTGCTGGTTACTACTGGGGACCCACAGAGGTCGTCCCTTAGCCCCCTCTTGTTTAACATCTATCTTACTCCTCTAGTCATATTGGCTGGGGATCTGGGGGTTAAGGTGATCGCCTATGCTGACGATACCCAATTACTTTTCACCTGGAAAAAGGATGAGGAATCCATGGCGTCTGTTCAATTCTGCCTGTCTTCAGTATTTAAGTGGCTTGCAGGGTGCCCAATTAAAATGCAATTAAGACATGTCGGAGATACTCTTGTATGGTAACTTTCCCCCTGGTTTTAGAGACCTGATCTGGCCATCTGTGTTTCTGCCTCCATCTTCTAGCAGTAGCATTGCTAAGAACCTGGGAGTTTGGTTTGAGGATAATTTATCTTTTGCCTTCCAAGTAAAGAGACTTTCAGGGTGCTGGGTTGGCCTCCTCAAAATCTTGAGGAGATTTCTCTCACTTCTCCCACAGGCATCAAAAGACACAGTAGTCTGCACGCTCATTCTCTCCTGCCTGGATTACACTAATGCGCTTTATGTGGGGATTCCAGTATGCTCTCTTAACAGACTTCATGTGGTGCAGAATGGGGTGGAATGGCTTTTGGGAGAGATTCCCTTAAGCAGTAGCGTGCAAGGTTATCTACGCTCTCTTCATTGGCTTCCTATGGTAGCCTGGGTGAAATTTAAATATATTACCATTGCCCATCGCGCTCTGCATGGCCTTGGGTCAACCTACTTGCAGAAACGGTTTTCTTTTTATGTTCCTGGGAGACTGCTACGTCCTCTGCTCTTCGCTTGGCAGAGGTTCCCCGCTTTCATCAGCACAGGCTGGGTGGCTGCTCCCTTGCCATTTTGGCGGCCCAGGCCTGGAACTCCTTGATGCTTGCGCTCCGCAATATTGAAGATCCTCTGGTCTCTAACATAACATAACAATTGTAGCGCATGGCTCTCAGAGGGTAGCGTTGCAGAGCAGTCTGAGGCTTACTCAAGGGAGGTGGTGCGGGCTAGTAATAATACTCAATAATTGATTGTCCATTCAATACTTTACATTCTAAAAGTAAGAGTACATTTATTAAACACACACACTACTCAGGACTATGCACCAATTTACAAATATACATAAGCTGTTGGAATTTCTTTGTGACATGGAGTGGTGTGGCTCACTGGTTAGAGGCGGCAGACCCGGAAGCAGAGGTCGGCCCGGGACCAGGGTTCGATTCCCGACGTGGCAGTGTCTTGGGCCATGGTCAGTGGACTTGATAATTCTCCCCTCGGTGCCTACTCCTACCATGGGTCCCACTCAGCAACTCTGGGCAATAGCTTGCTTAATCTCTACTAACGGCCCCATCAGCGCCGGGGATGCTTGTCTTCACCTTGGAGATGCCCATGAGGGACCATCTCACAGGGAAAGCCAGAATGGGTTCCCCAGCGGTATACAGCGCCAGGACGCCCCTTTGCTGGGGCAGCTGTGCGCTTTACAAGTATACAACATTTAACATTGCATAACATCTCCACCGCTCCCACAGGGAGGTGGGGCCTAGTACCACCACTGCCATGTATGCACATCATCTTGCCCCTAAAGGCATCACTGATTAAATCACAGGATTATGCATATACAGCCAGACACTCTAGCAGGAATGTGTGACAAAATACCCCACTTTGCTTATGATATCACCCTACACAGGTCCCTCTAAAACAAATAGCTGTTAGTAAATGCTTTTCTGGTGCAATTACACCTCTTCACTTCCAGGGGATGCCCTTCTTGAGACATGCCCAACACAGCACAGCACTTCATCCCATGGTGCACTTCTCACTCCTCACTCCTCTTCCAGCTGTAGAACCAAAGTTCCAGCCCAGAAAGAGGTAACATGCTGGCTGAGCCCTTGAGGGGTTATTCCTTTCAAATCTCCACGAAACTTAGGGGGGAACTACCATTTTCGGGCTGGGGGATACTGCGTTGCTCCTGCTGCTCCCCCTCCGTCTCTCCATTAAATGGGGGTGGCCCCTCTCCTCTGGGGGCCACCAAAACGCCCAAAACTGTAGGTTTCCTCATGCCTTGCAAGGCATTATGGGGTGCTTCAGGCTCCTTTCCTTGCATATTAGATGTGCGGCTCTCCTGCTGTGCAGGGGAGAGCCGGGCTGGTGGTGCTGGTGGCTTTGCTGTGTTCCTGGGCCTCAGTGGGGGTCCTGGTCCCACCCGGGCCACCAGGTGAGGGTAACGGCTCGGGGAGCCCACCCCCAGCCAATCGGCTGATTTCCGGAGGCCCGGTCCCACCCGGGCCCCACAATGCCCCCACTCTTCTTCCAGGGTCCCAGTCCATCCCGGGTCCCCGCCTCCCTCCTTTGTTGGCGGGCAGCCTGGGGAGCCCACCACTGGCTTCCCCCGTCAGCTCCCCGCACGGCTAGCACCCTGGTCTGCTGAAACGGAAGCGGGCACAGCAGTTCTGGTCTGTCCGCTCCAGCAGGCAGACACGAGGACTACAGCAGTCCAGTCGGGATCTGGTGGGGGGGTGCAGCGGCACTCCCCCGGTCTCATCCTCTTCTTCAGGGCCCAGGGATGGGGTTCTGGGCCCCTGGACATCATCGGGGGCTCGACTGTGATCCCCCATCACGGTCACTGCAGGGCCCAGAGATGGGGTCCTGGGCCCCTCCTCCTCTTTACGGGGAGCGCAACGGCGCTCCCTGGCTGCTCTTCGTTGGCAGGGGCCTGGGTGGGTTCCAGCCCCTGTGGGGGATATCTTCACTGGGTCGCAACAGCTCTTTGCGCGGGCGCGACTGTGCTCCCAACCTGCCTCCATCTCCGGCACGGGCCAGGGTGGGCTCCTGGCCCACCTGCAGAGCATTTTTCACGGGAAGTACAACGGCGCTCCACGGCTGCCCTTCTGCTGGGGGCAGCCCCCGGGGACCTGAACCACCCCAGGGGCATAGTTGATACCGTCAGCCAAGCCCCACGCGCTTCATCATCAGTCCACTGAGGGGCCAAAAGTCGCCTGCCTTCTGGGGGACATATATCGGCCCCCAGGTGGCTGATTCTCAAAATATTTGTCTTTTCCTGCTCTTCTTAGCCAGCCCCAGACCCTGGGAACACTCTCCTTTGCCCTCCTGTTCTCAAGGAGGGTGCATTTAGCAGAGTGCTGTCTTCAATGGCTCCTTGCGCCAGCCTTCCGCCTGGCTCTCGTCCTGGGTCTCTCTTCTCCCTGCACAGAGGCCCCTGCCTCTGCGCACTGGTCCTGGACTCTTCCCTTGGCACTGTTCAGGATCCTGGGGGCAGGCAGGGGGTTCCTCCTTTCAAATGCCCATTGCGCCAGGCTCCAGCACCTTCTGCCTCAGCAGACCAACCCCAGAAAGAGCTTCTCTTCCTGTGAAAACACTTTTTAAAAGTTGAGCAGGGGGCTGGCAGGAAGACTCTGTTTGTCCAATCAAACAGCAACACATAACTTCAATGCCCCTGCTCCCTCCTTCCTGCCCAGATTTTTGGTTTGTTCAAAATGGCGTTGTCCAGATCTCTTGCCACATGGTCTCAGAAGCCCCTTCCCCCCCATGCTCCCTCCATGGTGCAGCCTGGTGCCTGGCACCCAGTAATAGCTGGTGATGGAGGAGCCTGTAGCCCCCCCATCTTCTCTTCTTGGAGAGGAGGCCTTAGCTTGAGGAAGAAATGTTATCAATGCATCCTGCTTAGGTCAGTCCTCAGCCAGGCCCTGCTTATGGCTGACTCAGAGAAATATGAAATTTCTTGATGACCCAAAAGCTGTACAAATATGACTTTGGACTCTGCAGAATACTTCTTCTCGCATATGTTACAGTTGACTTTAGTGCGTGTCTGCATTCTATAGGCCTTAGTAAATGATCTAGCCAATGGGTTCCACATCCCCATAGGGGAATATTGAAGTGGAAAACAGTAAAACACACTGACTTTCCCTGGCATATTCCTTCCCAGTGTATAAAGCCTATTCCATGTCACCACCCAATTCTGCATAAGTCCTGCCACACGATTAACTTTGTAGCTGTTCCTGGACTGTGCAAGCTAGGAATCTCCCCTGCACAGCCCCTACATGCATGCACACTTGTGTCTGCATGTAACCAGCCCAGTGTCCCTTACTCGAGCTGCTGTGCAGTGGCCTGGTTAAGCCAGGGGGACACCAGTAAAATCCCCATGCAGTCTCTTTCATCCTGACTTCACAGTGGGTGAGTCCCAACTTATGAGGCCCCCCACAGTAAACGCTCAACAATTAGGTGCTCAAAAGGCAAACAATCCGGGATACCCATAGTGTCAGAACCACCTTCTAACACTCATTCATCTGTAAAAGGTTACAACGTGTTTGGAAGAGGAACAAACTAGTTGCAGAGAACCAAGGAAGAGAGTTGTCATGCATCAGAATAAAAATGGTCTTCAAACCTTTATGGAAAATAGGAAAAGGAGAAAAAATACAAAGATTCAAGGGTATAGAATTGCAGTGGTAAACAAACAGAGAAGAAAATCTGTGACCTCTTAACTGTACTTTGTTAACTTTAGGAGTTGACATTAGGTAGTAAGAAATAGATCTAAGTAATCACACACACATGTACCGCCAAATAAAACAGGAGAACTATAAAAGGCATGATTCAAGGTACACAAGATTTTAATTCAATGGCAATACAGTCTTTTATTGAGAGGCAATGAATGGAAGTGAGGAATAGTTTAATGTGACTACACCCGGGTTCACCCGTCACTAGACAAACTGCTTTGTTCTACAGGATGTTTAGGCTTTGACATACATATTTGGGTTACAATGTGTAAAGTAGATTGGTGAGCCAAATATGACTGCCACAAAAGACACTTACTACAATCTTTGAGAAATGAAAGGACCTTACTCAGCTATAGTGGGTGAAAGGAACAGCTGGAAAAATCAGTCAAAATTTGATGAAAACTAAGCTAAACATTACACTTAACCCTCAGCCTGAATCTAAACCTTACCCTAAACCTAAATGTAACCCAAACCTTTGTCCTAGGCCTTACCCTAAACCTCACAATAAATGTAATCCTCAGGCAATCCCTAGTTAAAACATGTACCCAAGCATGAAACCTATCCATGGTTCTTTTTGTGTGTGCATTTTAGAATGCTATATTGAAGTTATATGGAGAAACAAATATAAAATATAAATCAATATTCAAACAATACAATTCAAGCATGGTGAATAAAGGAAAAAGATATGAACACTTAACAATTCAATAGACCGGACCCAAATTGAAAGATATAAACATTTTACCAAACAAAATGCATTTTTTTAAATGTTAAAAAGAGAAAAAGAGAAGGAAAAGAAAGAGGAATCAAAAGAGAGAAAAAAAAAAGGAAAAGCAAATGTTAAGCGATAACAGCATTGCAGTAATAACAGTATTAACCTGATAAAGATTTTCTAACATTTATGGAGACTCATAACAAGTAACATTAGATTTGGATAGAATAGCTTCTCTGGATAAAAATGACGTGAGTGTTAACCATAATAAATCTTTTTTAATCATTAAAGGAGTAGAAGTCGCATGTGCCCGATCTAATCTGTGATGTTACCATAATAGATTCCACCAGCCAGTAAAAGTAAATTTAGTGGTGTCTTTCCAGTTCGTTGTGATAATCTGTAGGGCAATAGCTATAATCAAATCAATAAACTTTCCTACATACTCTTGAGAACCCCATATGGGGGAAGAGCTCTCTAAAAAAATGTAAAATATCAAAAGAGGAAGTTATGGACAAAATTTCATTCAACTTCCTCCAAATGAACAGCCAAAGCTTTGTACCCAAAGGGCAAAGAAAAAACATGTGTAAAAAGTCACTTTTATCATGAGAACAAAACCAGCATTTTGCATTATTAGTCAGCTGGAACGTATGAAGATCCTTAGGGGTCAGGAAAAGATTGTTATAAAAATAATATAATGTTTGTGTTGTGCTTGCTGAGCGAGAGGAAGTATGGATCCTAGCCCTTATGGAGCCCCAGTTCTGGAATTAAAACGCCTGATGAAGATCCCTCTCCCAGAAGAGTACCACCTTGGATTTTGTTCTCAAATCAGAAGGACGGGACCAAATCTGATAAATACCAGATGCTCTTGTATGAGAGGAGAATTCTAATGTGTGAGAGGGAGGCTGAATTGTGGAACCGAAGAGGAATCCTGAGAGAGGAGAAGGAGAAGGGCAGTCTAGAGATGTAGATAATGAGTGGCGTGCTGAGAGGATATATGATTTTTTTTCTGAATCACAGAAAACTCCATAAGAGAGCTGTCAGTAAGTATATGACCAATGGTTATCATACCTTTGTTAATCCATTATTTCCAAGAAAGAACTCTTTTGTTTAGTTTTAGGTACATATTATTCCAATTAGGAGTTTGTGAAATAATATCTATATGGGAATAAGAGGAAGCAATTAAAGGTTTGGGAACTGCCACAGAATAGATAAGTATAGGAGAGAAAAAGGTCCTGGGGGTTGAGAGATATGAACCGCCGATTTAAAGAAAATGGAGTAAGTTGGGCCTGCTCCAACTGACCCCAGGTAGTTTGTGTTGTGTGCAGGTTAGTCGAAAGGGAAGTCCAAATCTGATTCAAAGTAAAGGCGGAATGATAACGCCTAAGGTTAGGAAAATTGACTCCCCCAAAGGCTTTGGGTTGTTGAAGACGGTATAGTGAGATTCTAGGCTTGTGCTTATTCAACAAGAATTTGATCAAAGGTCGGTTAATGGTTTTAAAGAAAGAGAGTGGGAGGGTAACAGGTAGCATGGATAAGTAGAAATTGAATATTGGTAGCAACATTATTTTAATTGTTGCGAATCTACCCCACCAAGACAGAAATAATGGGGACCAGCCTTCCATCAATGCCATGATTTTCGTAATGATTTTATTAAAGTTAATTTTAATGGTTTTTTTAATGTTATTTGTATATAAGGACCTCTGATTTATCTCTATTAATTTTATATCCGCAAACTATAGAATGTTAATTTATTAAAGAGAGAAACGCCGGTACAGACGTGTTTGGGTTAGATAGATATAGTAAGATGTCATCCTCAAATGCTGTACATTTAATGTTGATGTTCTTAAACTAAAAGCCAGTAAGCAAATGACAATTTTTGTCTAAGAAGGGTTCTAAAGCTAAAATAAATGAACGTGGAGATAAAGGGCAACCTTGTTTAGTTCCCCTTTGGAGGGAAAAAATAATTAGATTGATGACCGTTAACCCAAATAGAAGTGGAGGGTGCAGAGTATAATAACTGAATGTGTTGATTGATATGAGGGCTGAAGCCGTGCCATTTCAGTGCTCCAAAAATGAACTCCCAGTTTACTCTATCGAATGCCTTTTCCACATCTGGAGTTATGGCAGGTACAGGTGAGGTCAACGTGGAAGCCAAATAAATTATATTAAGGAAAGTTCTGAAGTTGTCTGCAATAGAATGTCCCTTCACAAACCCTGACTGATGTTTATCAACTAAATCGGGGATGACCTGATTAATACAGAGAGCCAATAATTTGGCAAAAATCTTACAATCTGTGTTATTAATGAGATAGGTCTGTAGTTACTACACTGAGAAAGATCAGTGTCCTTCTTAGGGATGAGACAAAGCATGACCTGAGTAAAAGAGTCTTGTGTCCGTCCCATATTAGAAAAATGAGTAATGAGATGTAATTACTTAGGAATCAACAGGTGTTTGAAATGAAGAAAAAAGCCTACAGAAAAACTATCAGGCCCAGGAGTTTTATCTTTTGGAATGTGATGAATGGCGTTAGAAATTTCTTGTTCGAAAATTGTCTGTCAAGAGAGGACTAGTCAACATTATTTTCTGGAGGTTTGGGAATGTATTGAAAATAAGCGTACATCTGATAATTTGAAGGAGAGGACTCGGGGATATAAATTAGTGTAGTATTCTGTGAAGCCCTCAAGTATCTTGGGGTCACTAATGAGCATAACCTCAGCACCATCCGTTACAGCAACAATTTTGGATTTTAGTTTTTTAATTTTAAGGTAGCTCACCAGAGATTTACCAGCCTTATTCTGACCACCATACTTTTTAGGATTAAATTTAAGCAAGCTACCGCAGGCGCTATCCCAGGACTCTGCATTATATTGCATTTTAGCTTTAATGAGCTTAGACACAGTATCTGTGTGGTTTGAAGAGAAATATTCCTGTTCTAGGAACCTTAATGTTTACAAAAAGCCATCTACCATTATCATCTTTAACTTCATTCAGCCAATGAGTGCATAGTGATGTATGAAATATTATCATATCTCCATTCTTAATTTTCACAGCAAGGGAGGCGAAACCACTTCCAACCCATTGTCCACGCAAGGAGGGTATATCTTCCTCTCTAAGATGCGTTTCCTATGATAAAGCAACTTGTCATTTCAATTTTGATAAATGAAACACTCTTTGCTTCTTGACTGAGTTACTAATATCCTTAACATCCCATGAGTCAATATGCCAACCACTCAGGTAACTGTATAAAAGGATTTGATATTTTTTTCAAGGGGTTTTGATAACATCATAAATCACATGGCCCCAGGTTTGTAAATGTCAACAAAACTCTGAGATGGCAAAATAGGACCATGTTACACAAGGTACCTTTTGTGATCGGACACTACAGAGCTGTAGGCTTGAACATATGCTTTATTCTCAGAGATGACCAAGACCTGGTTCTCCCTCTCCAGACAGTGAGTAACTGCCTGGACATGGACCCTCATGCTCGAAGTCATAAAACATAACAGAAAAATTGCAAATCAACATTCTACAAATACTTGTGCAAGCTATGTTTAAAGTGCCAATACATCTTTCTCCTTTATAGAATAACAGTCAACTATTTGATCAAGAGCACCAAACGTTTCTCGTCACATAGGACAAAAACAGCCCCAAACACAAGCACAATAAATACACACTTAAGTTAAATAATCTTGCAAGTAACAAGGTGGTCTGCAAGACTTCTGTGCTCCTGGGAAACTGTCTTCTCAACTCAACCAGACCACTTTCCGCCTTGGCTCTGTTGGGAACATGATGACCTCCTCCATTGTTGAGCTCATCATGCGTAAACACCCCTGTCCAACACTTCTCACTCATTTATCAGCATGATACTGCTGCAACCTTCTTCTCACTTAACAACATCCTTATCATCTTTCCCATACAATGTCACACTTCTCACATTCCAGTGCTTACCATTTGTAAAATTCAATCAATCAATCAATCAATCAGGGATTTTTGGAGCACACAATTCGCCTATGAGGGTCTTAAGGCTCGGGTGGCGTGAGCAGCTCTGTGGTCTTGAGATCCTTTCGGAAAAGTCACACTGTCTGGTTTTGTTTGATACGGAGGAAGAGTTTGTTCCAGGTCTTGGCTGTAATGTAGGAGAAGGATCCGTCATCACTCTGGCCCTGTGGATGCTGGGGACCATGGCTAGGACTAGGTCAGCAGAGGGAAGGTATTTTCTTGGGGGCGTGGAAGGAGATTCTTTCGTTGAGGTATTGGTCCTGTGTTATGAAGGGCTTTGTAGGCGTGTGTGAGCATTTCAAAGGTTATTCTTCTTTCAATGGAATTCAGTGGATATCGCGGGGTGTTAGGTGTAGTGGTCATGTCTTGGGATGTCAAGGATGAGTCTGGCTGCAGTGTTCTGGCTGGTCTGGAGTTTGCAGAGCGGGGTTTTGTTGTTTCCGGCGTCGAGCGTGTTTCTGTAGTCCAGTCTGCTGGTGATGAGTGTGTTGGTGACGGTCTTCATGGAGTTGGGGTGATCCATTATAAGGTCTTGTGGAATATGCGGAGGGTGTTGAACCATGTGGGGGACACGGCATTGATCTGGCCGTTCTTAGTGAGTGAAAAGTCAAGTATGATGTCGAGGTTGCGAGCGTGGTCCATAGGGGTGGGTGAGCGATCGGCCACCAGGTGTTGTCCCATGCAGAGGGGGTGGATCAGAGGAAGAGGACTTCTGCTTTCTCTGAGTTGAGCTTCCCGCAGCAGCTTCTCATCCAGGATGCAACATCCTTCATCCCTTCTTGGAAACTGTGCCTGGTGATGTTGGGTTCCTTAGTGAGGGAGAGGATGAGTTGGGTGTTGGCGGCGCATGGGACTGTGCTGAGTCTGTGTTTTTGGACAATGGTTGCGCGGGGGCCATGGAGACGTTGAAGAGCCTGGGGCTGAGGGAGGATCCTTGGGGTACTCCGCATCTGATATCTGTAGGTTCTGGGAGGAAGGGCGGGAGTCTCATTCTTTGTGTTCTACCTGAGAGGAAAGATCAAACCCAGTCTAGGGCAGTTCCCTGGATGCTGGCATTGTGCAGTCTGGTGGCTAGTTTGCAGTGGGAGACGTGACGAAGGCTGATGAGAGGTGCAGGAGGATGAGGGCTGCAGTGTGGCCTTGGTCAAGGAGGGTACGGATGTCATCAGAGGTGGCTATGAGGGCAGTCTCGGTGCTGTAGTGGCTGCGGAATCCAGATTGAAAGGAGTTGAGGATGTTGTTGGTTTCTATGAAGTGCACTAGCTGGGTGTGCTGAGGTTGTGGCCTTGTAGGCGGAGCGTGCTTCTGGGGTTTTGCTGTTGCTCCACATTTTCTCTAGTTGTCTGCAAGAGCACTTGGATTCGCGGAGGTCCGTGGTGAACCAGGTGGGTTTTGCATTGTGTCGTCTGGCTGAGTTCTGGAGGGGCCTTGAGTGTTGGTACAGTTGGTGATCCATTGGTGAAGGTTATTTGCTGATGTGTTGGCCTCTGTCGTGGTAGGGGGAGGAGTGCAGCTGAGGGCGGAGGTGAGGTGTTCTTTCGTGATTTTGTTCCAGTTTCTGCATGGGAGGCTTGGTGTGTGCTTGTGTACAGTGTGTTTCGAGAAGGAGAAATGGACGCAGCGGTGGTCCGCATAGAGTTGTTCTGTGGTGTGAATGAAGCGGATGTTACTTCCTCAAGAAAATATGGGGTCGAGAGTACAGGTACCAATAAAAAAAGAGATGCCAGTTTAGTATTTGTAACTAGGCACTCTATGTTAAACAAACAAATCCAACAAATCCTATATACAAACTGGCATATCCTTAATGTCAACAAAAGCGGAAATGAAATTATAAATAAACCTCTTTTCGCATATAAGAAAAACAAAAATATCAAGGACATAGTTGTCAGATCAAGAATGCCAACTCAGAAGGCCTTGAGCCAAAGAGATATCATCACTGGGGCCCCAGTGATTGGAAACCATAGGTGTGGAACTTGCAAAAATTGTCCACTTACTATCGAAACTGCTGAATTTTCGTTCAATAACATAACTATTCCCCTATTAACCATGACGAATTGCAAAACTACTAACATAGTTTACCTTCTAATTTGTCCATGTAATAAAGGCTATGTGGGTGAATCATCGCGATCTGTAAGTACTAGAATCACAGAACATAAATCAGCGATTCGTACACGTAAATTAACTGCCCCTTTAGTATTACACTATCTGGATAAAGATCACAAACCTGAAGATATCAAGTGGATAATCTTAGAAAAAATTGTAGCTAAAGCAGGCATCAACACAGACAAAATCCGTCGCAAACGAGAAGTGTTTTGGATATTCACTTTGGACACCTTTAAATCAGGTCTTAATTCCGAAATTCCATGGCATCAAGCAATACTTTAGTGCTATTACCTAACTATGTGCTTAATTAAAAGAAAAGTACCTAAATCTAACCCTGCACTGGATCGTTAGAGTACATATGCCATCTTATCCAGACAATAACTATCGTCCGGTTTTGAACACTTCTTTTTCATTTAAATTGTCAGCTATAATATGTGGTCTTTAATAGTAATTGCACATAAATCTAGGCAAAATATATTATGCTATGTAAGACTAACATCGAACTACAGACTAAAGTCTTTCTTTTAATTGCCCTGGTAGACGAACTACAAACTCTCATTCGGTAATAAGTCTGTTCTTTACCTCCACACGGTTTATTGTAACTCGTGACTCTTTCTTGAAAAACGTCATAGAACCGCGTACTTAGCATTTGACCGCAGCTGTTCATTTCAAACACACATTCGGCAATAAGTCTGTTTTCAATCTCTAAAAGGGTGCTTGCGACTCGTGACTCTTTTTTCTAAAAACGTCATCGAACCGTGCCCTTAGCAATTGGCCGCAGCTGTTCAGTACGTAGCGCGAGTAAACGAGCGCGCGTTTTCCTAAATAAAAAGGCGAAAACTGCTCAGTCCGTTTAGATCGCGGAGCTCAGAAGAATTACCCGACCAGAATCCCCGTCTGAACGAACGAAAGCCATATCAGAAAGGTATGTGTCTAACTGCTAAGCGACTTGACATTGGCTAAACTAGACTCTGAATTTAGTTAAGGCATTCATATTTTAGTTACGCCCATTCTAATAAAGGTTTTTTATTTTTCCATTTTCTTCAACAGTGGCTGCATTGCTTATCATTCTCAGCCCTTCCATGTGCATCATTATATTAAGGTAATAAACTTGAGAGACACTAGTAGATAGGCAAGTTGCAATGATATCATGCCGAGTACAATAATGTCGCCTTATATCTTTTTGGTGCAGTTTGACTTCAAGGAAAATGACCTAAAGCATTGACACTTTCTGTGGGTTGCCATGAAAATACGTTACAAAATTTAATCACCAAATATCTGAGGTAGGCGTTTATGACCGTTAAAGTGTTCTTATAAGGCTAGAATTGCGATGTGTGTGGGGAAATTAAGACATACTCTGTTAAGGTTCCCCTTTGGTGTAAATACCTGTGAGGGTCTTTTTGCGGCAATAATAACATACAATTCGCAATGGACCTAAATGTAATCTATATAACATGATTAAAATTCTAATTTGAATAAATAGTAAACTCTGTTGTCCTCCTTTGATTCAGAACCAGCCCACTGGAATAAAGAACTTAAGGATTCGCCTCTATCTCCGATTAACTAAACACACTATAATCTGCACGTGTTTAAGTGCGTAGAAAGCCTTGCCACAGGAACAAATAAGGTACATCTTTATTACAGAGCAGCTAGGATTAAAACTAAAAGCATATAACTGGATATTAATATCTAAAAATGGGTACTTACTTATCTTTCAGCACTAGTGACTCGATACAAATGAAATCAAAACTGTCGCCATAGGAACCGAAGTGTTAAATTGTCAACCTGTCCATTGTTGTGTAAGTAGGAATGGCTATACTCCGTTACTTTATAAATAAAGGTAGCTTTAGCATGAGTGTAAAAGGCTGTTTTTCTGTGTCTACATCTATTCTGCTTCTGGATCTCTTTCCTCTTGAAACTTTAGTGTTTAATATGGAACTGTTGGTAAAAAATCCTTTTAGCAAAACTATTACTTTTAGAAATGCAACAATAAGGGATATAGTCTAAGTGACGGTCTCTAACTTAACCAATACAGAACAAGAATCATCAAATAGATACCTATGTGTCTGTAAAGCTACAAACTAGATGGTCTGGCATTATGTATGATTAGGTAGTTGTACTGAGATGATAAACATTGTATTTATATGCATCTGTATTGAAACTGTTATAGACCCTAAAAATATAGAAATAGAAATTGCTTGTAAATAGATAAAATGATTATGTGTGTCTGAGCTGTTGATATATTTATAATTTCTCTGTTTTGTCTGTTTAGGTTATATCACCTGTTTTATTTATTTATAATATACGAATGACGGTCACCTGACGAAGGCCTTGTGCCGAAACGCGCGTAGTTCCATTCAACCGCATTTCCTTCATCAATTATTCCAACGACTGAATATCTCGTATATCACTGGGTTATTTTGCTTTTGTAATTATGTTTATGTAATTTTTTCTGTTTTCACCTTTTGTCTTTATACGTCTTTAGTTGTAAATAATCAAATTTTTGCATTTGTTTGAATATTATGTATTATATGCCAAGGTTCTTTTTTAAATGTGAACAATGAATTAAGTAAGTAATTGAAATTTATGCAAATGACAAAAATAACAAACTAAATATACTAAAAACAAAACAAATAAATCGAAGAATTTTTGTATAAACTATTGTTTCAGCACACAGTTATTTGAATGTGTTGGAGGGTCTATTACTTTGTTTAGATTATGTTCTAGGGATTATCTATGCCCTTAGAGTTTGCTACACATTCTTTCTCTACATAGCTTATCTTCCCTACGAGTAGCTAACTTTGTACATTGTAGGGGCCCCCTTTTTTCTCATAGAATTTATACTCATGGCCTGTCCATGAGGGGTTTTGTCCTTCATATCATTTCTTTATTTCACTATAGTATATGAGTATGATTTATTAGAATACAGTGTTTACTTTATCTACAAAATTTTTTTCTGTTTGCCAGATCTGTGTATAATGTATTTATCTATATAAATTTTGTTGGTCTTCTGAGGTAATTCAGCCAGCAGTTCCGCTTCTTATATATTTGTAATTCCTTTCTTTATCTTGCTGTTGTCTTTTTCACCCTTTGTCTCTTCATTGCTCTACTGATACTAAATTCAATTATCACATCTATCATGGCCACACTCAAGTCACATGGCTTTAGTGATGAAGAATTTGCCTCCATGGTAGGTTCTTCGGTTAGTTTTGAAACCAGACACACATCAAATAATGAGAAATGTGAAGATCTACTAAAATTATTAGCCCTTAAAAAGAAAAGTAAAAGAACTGAGTTACATGGTAAATTCATTCTAGACTACTTAAAAGCAGGAGTTATTCCGCAGGGCCTCCAGGTAAAGAACATCCCGGGTCTATTTATTCATTTGAAACATTTTCTTGAACGTTGGTCCCTCATCTCAAATAGATGTTCAAGGGACCACATGATGCTTATAGTAGAAACAGTCAGAGAGGTTCTAGATGAATTAGCTAAAGAGATTTCAGAACTTGAAGATAAAATCAAAAGCTCTACAATAATTACTGACATTAAAAAAAAGCTAGAAGATGTGGAGATGGATCTCAATTCATATAGTGACTATCTGTTAAAGCGCAAAATGGATAAATATCAGAAAGATCTACATTTTTTTAGTATGGAAAAAGCATATCCATACTTGGCCGATAACTTCTACGCCCAAGTAAGTGATAATGACCTAGAATATAATACTCCTTCAGATCCAAGATCTAAAAAGTTTTCCACTTTTTCCAACTCCTCTGATTCAGGAAGTAACTCTAGTATGCCACCATATCAACCAAGGGGTAATCGTTTTAGATCCAATCAAGGGTATAGACCTTTTTTAGGGAGACGCCAATTGAGAAAAAATTGGAGAACGAATTATCAACCCCAATATCGGCAACCCCAACAATATCAATACAATCAACAATATCCACCACAAGAGCAATATCCACCGAATCAAACATATCAACCGCAGGGTCCCTATCAACCCCAATTCCAGGACAATCAACAGAATACAGAGAGATATCTAGAAACGAGAAATGCAAGGTATTGGAGACAATGAACACAATACCGATCTTTAATCTGAGTAGACATAACACCGACTCAGCGACCCTTGCAGTACTCTCGAGAGGTCTTTCGTTTGTCCCTCATTCTGGTTTGAATAAGTTCGAACTATTCAATGACATGATAAGCTTCTTTCGGAAAATACGATTAAAAAACTTTTTCTCCCACCAAGAAAATGAGCTACCGGAACTTAACAGATCTGGTTTGTCACCCAAATCGATTTTCACCCCGTCTCTGGATCAAGTTGATCCAGAAATAGGAATTTTTGAAAAAATCATCACCTCTAAATTGCAAAACATCACCAAGTATATACCACATACCCCGTATAATATCTCCATTGATGAACATAATGCTTTATTACAACTGAAAGAATCAACCCAAACAATCGTGAAAAGTTGTGATAAGGGAGGGGGTATTGCCATTTTTGATACCACAAACTACATTGAAAAAATGGTAAACATGCTCGATGATACCAAATATTACTGTAAAATCAACAAAGATCCAACAAGTATCATTAAAAATAAAATTACCAAATTAATCTCCAAAGCCTTAAGCAAGGGAGATATTTGTCAAAAAGAGCATGACTACATGAATATAGGAAATCCAAAAATGGCCAGTATATATGGGATTCCCAAAGTTCATAAAAACGAACAAGATCCCCCCCTACGTCCTATAGTTACAACTATCGGGAGTGTGACAGAACCCATTTCAAAGTATATAGATGCAATCTTACGTCCACACATAGAGAAAATACCTGGACATATTAAAGACACCAGGAATGTAATCACCCAATTTGAAGGCACCTCGTTCAATGCTCACCGTCAGTGGATGGTAACACTGGACGTGGAGAGCCTATATTCCAACATTCCGTGTGTAGGGGCTTTGGAAGCCACAAAGTGGTTTATTGAGTCCTTTAACATCGACTGTAATATGTCATTCATCCTGGACTGCCTCCAAATCATTTTGGACAATAATATTTTTGAATTTGCGGGTCAATTGTACAAGCAAATTAGAGGAGTCAGCATGGGCGCTTCATGTGCACCAACAATCGCAAATATCTATGTGGCTCTCTTTGAGGAGAAATTTGTCTTTAATGAAGTTGCGCCTTTTTTTGAATCAGTTTTTTATTGGTCACGTTTTATCGATGATGTTATTTTCGTTTGGGACGACAACGAGGATGTCCTAGAAGAATTTGTATCTTGGTTAAATGCCTGTGACCCTAACTTAAAATTTACAGAAAAGAGGAGTAACACAGAAATTGAATTTTTGGACTTGAACATTAAGCATGATGAAGGAATACTGATTATGGACCTTTTTACCAAACCTACAGCACGTAATACTCTCCTTCATTATAGTAGCTTTCACCCCTCGTCTCAGAAAGACAGCATTCCCTTCAGCCAATTTCTCAGACTGAGAAGGAATTGTACTAGGCTAATCGATTATGATCAGAAAGCTACTATAATGAAGGAGAAGTTTTTGGAACGCGGTTATCCACCCAGACTAATACGCGACTCTTTCAAAAGAGCTAGGTATTATGACCGTCAACATCTCCTTACAGGTACCAATAAAAAAAGAGATGCCAGTTTAGTATTTGTAACTAGGCACTCTATGTTAAACAAACAAATCCAACAAATCCTATATACAAACTGGCATATCCTTAATGTCAACAAAAGCGGAAATGAAATTATAAATAAACCTCTTTTCGCATATAAGAAAAACAAAAATATCAAGGACATAGTTGTCAGATCAAGAATGCCAACTCAGAAGGCCTTGAGCCAAAGAGATATCATCACTGGGGCCCCAGTGATTGGAAACCATAGGTGTGGAACTTGCAAAAATTGTCCACTTACTATCGAAACTGCTGAATTTTCGTTCAATAACATAACTATTCCCCTATTAACCATGACGAATTGCAAAACTACTAACATAGTTTACCTTCTAATTTGTCCATGTAATAAAGGCTATGTGGGTGAATCATCGCGATCTGTAAGTACTAGAATCACAGAACATAAATCAGCGATTCGTACACGTAAATTAACTGCCCCTTTAGTATTACACTATCTGGATAAAGATCACAAACCTGAAGATATCAAGTGGATAATCTTAGAAAAAATTGTAGCTAAAGCAGGCATCAACACAGACAAAATCCGTCGCAAACGAGAAGTGTTTTGGATATTCACTTTGGACACCTTTAAATCAGGTCTTAATTCCGAAATTCCATGGCATCAAGCAATACTTTAGTGCTATTACCTAACTATGTGCTTAATTAAAAGAAAAGTACCTAAATCTAACCCTGCACTGGATCGTTAGAGTACATATGCCATCTTATCCAGACAATAACTATCGTCCGGTTTTGAACACTTCTTTTTCATTTAAATTGTCAGCTATAATATGTGGTCTTTAATAGTAATTGCACATAAATCTAGGCAAAATATATTATGCTATGTAAGACTAACATCGAACTACAGACTAAAGTCTTTCTTTTAATTGCCCTGGTAGACGAACTACAAACTCTCATTCGGTAATAAGTCTGTTCTTTACCTCCACACGGTTTATTGTAACTCGTGACTCTTTCTTGAAAAACGTCATAGAACCGCGTACTTAGCATTTGACCGCAGCTGTTCATTTCAAACACACATTCGGCAATAAGTCTGTTTTCAATCTCTAAAAGGGTGCTTGCGACTCGTGACTCTTTTTTCTAAAAACGTCATCGAACCGTGCCCTTAGCAATTGGCCGCAGCTGTTCAGTACGTAGCGCGAGTAAACGAGCGCGCGTTTTCCTAAATAAAAAGGCGAAAACTGCTCAGTCCGTTTAGATCGCGGAGCTCAGAAGAATTACCCGACCAGAATCCCCGTCTGAACGAACGAAAGCCATATCAGAAAGGTATGTGTCTAACTGCTAAGCGACTTGACATTGGCTAAACTAGACTCTGAATTTAGTTAAGGCATTCATATTTTAGTTACGCCCATTCTAATAAAGGTTTTTTATTTTTCCATTTTCTTCAACAGTGGCTGCATTGCTTATCATTCTCAGCCCTTCCATGTGCATCATTATATTAAGGTAATAAACTTGAGAGACACTAGTAGATAGGCAAGTTGCAATGATATCATGCCGAGTACAATAATGTCGCCTTATATCTTTTTGGTGCAGTTTGACTTCAAGGAAAATGACCTAAAGCATTGACACTTTCTGTGGGTTGCCATGAAAATACGTTACAAAATTTAATCACCAAATATCTGAGGTAGGCGTTTATGACCGTTAAAGTGTTCTTATAAGGCTAGAATTGCGATGTGTGTGGGGAAATTAAGACATACTCTGTTAAGGTTCCCCTTTGGTGTAAATACCTGTGAGGGTCTTTTTGCGGCAATAATAACATACAATTCGCAATGGACCTAAATGTAATCTATATAACATGATTAAAATTCTAATTTGAATAAATAGTAAACTCTGTTGTCCTCCTTTGATTCAGAACCAGCCCACTGGAATAAAGAACTTAAGGATTCGCCTCTATCTCCGATTAACTAAACACACTATAATCTGCACGTGTTTAAGTGCGTAGAAAGCCTTGCCACAGGAACAAATAAGGTACATCTTTATTACAGAGCAGCTAGGATTAAAACTAAAAGCATATAACTGGATATTAATATCTAAAAATGGGTACTTACTTATCTTTCAGCACTAGTGACTCGATACAAATGAAATCAAAACTGTCGCCATAGGAACCGAAGTGTTAAATTGTCAACCTGTCCATTGTTGTGTAAGTAGGAATGGCTATACTCCGTTACTTTATAAATAAAGGTAGCTTTAGCATGAGTGTAAAAGGCTGTTTTTCTGTGTCTACATCTATTCTGCTTCTGGATCTCTTTCCTCTTGAAACTTTAGTGTTTAATATGGAACTGTTGGTAAAAAATCCTTTTAGCAAAACTATTACTTTTAGAAATGCAACAATAAGGGATATAGTCTAAGTGACGGTCTCTAACTTAACCAATACAGAACAAGAATCATCAAATAGATACCTATGTGTCTGTAAAGCTACAAACTAGATGGTCTGGCATTATGTATGATTAGGTAGTTGTACTGAGATGATAAACATTGTATTTATATGCATCTGTATTGAAACTGTTATAGACCCTAAAAATATAGAAATAGAAATTGCTTGTAAATAGATAAAATGATTATGTGTGTCTGAGCTGTTGATATATTTATAATTTCTCTGTTTTGTCTGTTTAGGTTATATCACCTGTTTTATTTATTTATAATATACGAATGACGGTCACCTGACGAAGGCCTTGTGCCGAAACGCGCGTAGTTCCATTCAACCGCATTTCCTTCATCAATTATTCCAACGACTGAATATCTCGTATATCACTGGGTTATTTTGCTTTTGTAATTATGTTTATGTAATTTTTTCTGTTTTCACCTTTTGTCTTTATACGTCTTTAGTTGTAAATAATCAAATTTTTGCATTTGTTTGAATATTATGTATTATATGCCAAGGTTCTTTTTTAAATGTGAACAATGAATTAAGTAAGTAATTGAAATTTATGCAAATGACAAAAATAACAAACTAAATATACTAAAAACAAAACAAATAAATCGAAGAATTTTTGTATAAACTATTGTTTCAGCACACAGTTATTTGAATGTGTTGGAGGGTCTATTACTTTGTTTAGATTATGTTCTAGGGATTATCTATGCCCTTAGAGTTTGCTACACATTCTTTCTCTACATAGCTTATCTTCCCTACGAGTAGCTAACTTTGTACATTGTAGGGGCCCCCTTTTTTCTCATAGAGTGAATGAAGCGGATGTTACTTCCTCAAGAAAATATGGGGTCGAGAGTATTTCCTGCCGTGTGAATGGGGTGGAGATGAGTTGCTTCAGTCTAATTTTGGTGAGGTTCTCTAGGAGGGTGGTGGTGTTGGGGTTGCTGAGGTTGTCTAGGTGAAAGTTCAAGCCTCTGAGCAGTATGTAATCCATGGTGGTGAGGGTGTGTGGAGCGATATAGTCTGCATTGGAGTTGAGGAACAGGGAGCAGGTTCAGGGCGGTCTGTAGGCTTGTGTTCCCTGGAGCGTCATTCTGGGGTTTGGCTGGATCTGTAAGTGGATATGTTCCATGGGGAGCGAGGAGTCGTCCGAGTTGGTGGTCTGAGGAAGCTTTTGTGGACTATGGCGAGGTATCCTCTGGGGTGGTTGGGGCTGTCTTTCCTCAGGATCTTGTATTCATCGGGGATGGCAATTGTGATGCTGGCTGCAAAGCTGGCATTAATCCAGGTCCCTGTGAGGAAGGAGATGTCGGGTGAGTGATTGAGTGTGGAGGAGGTCCCAAACTTATCCTGCGTGTTTGTACAGGGAGCACATGTTGGGGAGAATGCAGCTCAGGGGCTTGTGTACATTGGCGTCCGGTGGGTTGAGGGTGGCTGTCTGGGTACCGAGTTTGGTGAAGGTGCTGCAGCAGTGTTGGCAGGAGATCAGACCTTGGGTGTTGCTTGGCGTCGAGAGCTGGCAGTTGTTGTTGAGTCCAGGGTTGAGTGCTTGGAGAGTGCTGGGGTTGTAGCGGTGGGGTGTCAAGGACCCGGGTCAATGGCACTGGTCGTGGTCGGGTCGCGCCTTTCTCAACTTGGATGGGCCTTTGTCACCTTGGATGGGCCACTAAACTTCACCTAAACAAGATATCCCACCTCAATATCTCCGTTTCTACACAATAACCCTTTCAGCCATACTGGTGAAATCTTGGTATTAGTCTTTCTCCCTCTCATCACACTGAATGGAATTTTCTTAGTAATACTGTTCTCTGTTGTCCTATAAGCCCAAACAAGATCATTCATCATTGCTTTATAGTCGCCTTGGCCATTCATCACCATCAGAATCACACTTTTTACCATACGATTTGCCCTCTCAACTATACCAATTTCCTGGGCAATGTATAGTGATGTGCATTACACCAACAAAAATCTAAAGGACTTGGAACCGTGTGTTCTGGAGGGATCTGAACAGGAAAGTTCTGTAGGCCCCTCAACAGCTATTTTCGGTTGATGGTATATGCTTTGCCACGGACATACTCATATTTGGTAGCATCATCGTTGGGTCTTATTTCCTCCACAAGGAGGTAATCTCTCTGATTAAAGAGATTAACTGGGATCCGTGTTAGAATGGGTAATTAATAATACCTCTTATCTAGACAAAAAATTATATATTGAAAGATCTAGATAGCTTAAAGTAAGCTTAAAACAAAAAGTGGATGCACAATTGGTATATACAATGTGTCCCTCACATCACAGAGTAAAAAACGGTCTACATGTTTCATCCACCTGTGCCTTCACTGGGTCAGCAGCTTTCCTCACGAACAATAGTAGCGAAGATCTCTTTGTTTCCCATGGCAGGAGGAACACTATCCCCTGGGTTATTTTATGATCTGGGTCGGTTCATTTCGGGAAAAAGAGAAAACACTGTTCTCAGTTGAAATGAGACAAAGACAGACAAAATACAATATACACATTATTGTCTTAATGCAGTATACTCATATGTTTAAATGCAGGTCTGCATTGTGCCCTGATGATTGCTAGTCAATTCATAAAGTGTATCATCATGATTTTGATACCTCAGGTTCACATTCAATTAATTGAGACAGGCATATATAGTCTATTGTTCCATATCCATGTTCCCCTATTATTTGTGTGTTTTTATGTGTTCTTGCAGTCTATTTTTTCTTCTCTCTGAGTGGTGTATCTCATAAGGACATTTTACTTTGAGTTATCAGATAAAATTAAGTATGAATAATCAATCATTAGTAGCAGAGCCATGTTATGTTCCTTGGGAGCCTTTTAAGTGAAAAACATTGGTTGCTTAACTTCGTGCCAATGTATGTTTTCACATTCCTAAAACCCACATGTATGCCAGTCAAAATGAATCCAAAGGGAATGTCGACTTGTGTCCTTTTCTAATGACACCGGTGGAGATGTTGTCATAGTTTCTTTCACGTATTTTGTGTGGGATAGTATCCCTGCATTTTCTTTTTACAGTTTTTCCGTGTGATCAGTGTGTGCCAAACGTTCAGTGACCGTACTGTTCCGTGCGCAGAATACAAGCCACACAGACTTTTTGGATGTTGTCGTGATAACTATAGTCTGCCAAAAAATATCTAGCATCATTTTTATTTAGATTTCTAACTTACGCTATGGGATCTTATCCCTGTATTTTAATCTACCGGTGTTACTGCAGTTGTGCAAGGGATATCATAGCTGCAATAATAAAAATGCCAATCAAGTAAAACATGATTCATTATGGTTTGGTAAAGTCAAGACATTTAAAGATATCGAAAGTACCTCATAATTGTTTTAAATGGGCCCCCATATGTTATGGGGGGGATGGTATGGCTGCCCTCTTAAAGGAAAGGGGAGAAAAGCACCCTTCTTTACTAGCAAATACAAATCTACCACAAGCTTTTGACCAAACGGGAGATTAGGACTCACTTGCAGAACAGAAAAAAGAACAGGTTAAGACAGCCATCCACAGCATGATAATGACTAAATACCTGTGTGCTAATGCAGCACCAAGAGGACTATGGGTTAGTAATACCCCCATGTCTTCCTGAAAGACTTGATCTTCAGGAAAGATTGGGCATCTATTTCTTGGCAATGCACAAGAGATTGGTTGGTGTTAATTATAAAAACGGCAACAAGATTATCTGAAGCAACTTACCATCAAGATACTGATCAGTGAAAAGAAATTAAAATCAATAATACATATTTCAATCATTTAGAAGAAACTGGATGACATAAATAAAAAGATTATAAACAACAAAAGAGTGTCCACAGAGGAAAAAATGCATCCAGCACAGGATTTGAGAAGCAAATTAAATCAACCTATGAGGGAGTCACTTAGGGATTTCTTAAGAAGCCCTCACTCACCACCCTGGGTGGTGACATGCTTCTTCATCGGGCCCACCAGGAGAAGCCGAATGCCTCCCTGGTGTGCTACAACGCCAGGTTACTGCGGAGCTGTTTTTTTGCGACAATAATGTGCAAAAAAGTGGGTTTAAAAAATGCCAGCAGGCTATACCAAACAAAAAACTTTATTCTGTGGTTAGCTGGGCATAGATGAAAATATATGTGTCGGGAAATTTACCAACTAATGTGTTGGGTGTTTTCCCCTTTAGAGTGGCGTCAACATGTTTCTGCCCTTATGTGTATTGATTTTACGGGGATTTCATCAGGACCATCTAATTGTGTACCTCAGTGGTGGGGGCGCGCTAAGGCCCACCCTTACCAGAGGACGTGAAAGTTAAAAGTAAGCTGTAAAAATTGGTGCAAAAAACAAACCAGAAAAAGTGGTGGTTCACACAGTTTATGAGGAACCAGTGGTCTGAAAAGGAATGACAAAAACACATAGAAGACAACAGAAATGGTATTAGTATTGAGACTGGAGCGTATTTTGCAAACACTGATCTCGAAGTTCTGTGCTTGGACTAGTCAAATGCGTGCCCGTGATAAAAATAAAGTTATTTTATGCCTGGAACTGTGTCATTGGGAGCCAGGCAGTCTCAGGACATGCAATTAAAGGAAAAAGGAAAAAAGCGGTCGCTAGTTAGCAGGATAAATGCTGTCACATCACTCGTGCTTATGGGATCAATGTGCCCAAATGGAGGGCCGGTGTTGATATAAAACCGGAATAATTCTAACCAGACGTTTTACAGGTAAATTAAAATAAAATTAAATAAAAGGCGAAATTCTCACTTGTTAGTTGAAAGATCCACACCTCATGGGTCTCGGGAGGGGGGTGGTGGCGACAATGGCACACCCTAAGGAAGCATGTAAGAAACGGAGACCTGATTAGCAAAGGGAACTCGGATACAAGTTACTTAGCTGTGCGCTGGTCGGATTCGTGAGCGCCGATCGGAATCAGGCCTTACGCCCGCAATGCCAAACACCCGCTCGGCACCTAGCCATATCCTCAACCGGACCCCGTGGATGGGTGCCCGGTGAATGAGTGCCGCTAAAATACTGTGTGCGCGGTAGAGCGCGAGGCTGAGGGCGTTGCCGGGGCCGGTTAGAGGCGTGGCGAGCGTGAGATGACGCTCGCGCCTCGGTATCCAATCACAACAAAGGATCGGAACGAGGCTTGGAATGCAAGCGCTCGCGTCGTTGGGGTTACCAGAAATGAACACAGTCAGGCAGCCCAGAACGGCGAGTAAATCCCCAATCCCACATTTAATTAGTAGCGCGGGGCAGGAGAATGAAAGCGGTTGCGTACCGAGTTTGATAGTTAACATTCATAGTCGATTTTAAAGAAAAAAAAAAGAAAAGAAAAAAAAAAGAAAAGAAAAACGAGACCTGAACTAATGGCGCAAGGTATTGATTTAGGCAATATTCTCTAGTTAAGTAGAGAGGGTCTTCCACTTTGGATATTTACTAGATCAGTGGAAAATAGAGGAATAATATCCACATCTCGCATTCGATTGTATGCAAAAAAAAAAAAGGTTCAATAAAGGAGCTATGAGCAACTGAATGCAATGGAACTTAGGTCAACGTCTTAGGACTGAAGAGCAAGGTATTTGGTCATTAAGCCCATTGATGTGGGTTCCCAGTCTGTACACCCAGCGTTGCTCTTTTTCAAAGAGGATGTTGGTGGTATTTCTTTCTGTGGTGATCTGCTCAATTATTGTCCAGCGGAGATCATTAGGTGTGTGGTTTTTTTGGAGGAAGTGTTCGCTCATTTTAGTTGTTGACTTGCGGCACCTGATGTTGCTGCGGTGCTCGCAGATCTGTTGTTTCACCTTTCGTGTTGTCATCCCTATGTATCTCTTCAGACAGGGACACGTTATCATATAAATAACATTAGTCGAGTTACAGTTGGTGTGGGTCTTCTGTATCCAAATTTGTCCTGTTTACAGTGAGAGTTGTTTGGTGTGCGTTGTTAAATGACAAACGCTACAGTTTGCACAGGGAAAGTGTCCAGTCACGGGGGGCAAACCCCATGCATTGGTGATTGACCTTACACCTCCAGAATTTGAAGTATCCGCTTTTGGACGGGTGTGTACCAGAGAGTCTTTTAAGCTTATACCTTTTTTGAAAGAGAAGAGGGGTTTCTCCCAGGTTCTTTTGTTGCTTGTTATAATTTTCCAGTGTTTGTTCACCGATTTTTTCATTGCATTTGAAATGGAGCTATATATGGTCACACACGTTAGGGGTATTTCGGATGGTTCCCTGATCGTGTCTTCCAGGAGGGCCTCTCGTGGTTGGTTTCTAGCACGTTTATTTCCTTTTTCCAAGATTTTCTTCGGGTAACCACGTGATTGTAATCTTTCAGTGAGATCTGAGGCTTGGGTCTTGTAGTCCCTTATGTCAGTACAATTTCTCCGTATCCTGAGGTATTGGCCGTAGGGGAGGTTCTCCCTTAGAGGTCTCGGGTGGAAACTTGAAAAATCCAAAAGATTGTTTTTAGCCTTGGTTTTGTAGTGGGTTTTCAGTGTTAAACCCGTCCCACTTATTGTAATGATGACATCAAGAAATATCACTGATTCTTTACTGAAGTGGTTGGTAAACTTCAAGTAAGGGTCTCGAGTGTTTATCCAGGTTAGAAATTGTTCAAGGTTATCTTCTTCTCCCTTCCAGATAAGCAGGATATCATCAATATACCTTCTCCCTAATTTTATGGAAGAATGGAGGGGGTTATCAATGGGCAGGATATGTCTCATCTCAAAATCATGGACATAGAGTCTGGCTATGCTGGGAGCAAAAGTACTGCCCATCGAAGTTCCTGTGCTTTGTAGGTAGAGTTCTCCTTGGTATTCGAAATAATTTTCTTTTAAGGCCATTGTGGCACATTGGACTATAAATTCCTTTGGAGTAATGTAGTTCCACTCAATTGAGTCTAAAGCTCTTTTCATGACCCTAAGGGTGTCATCCTGTGGAATGCTTGTATATAGACTGTCTATACCAAGTGCCACTAAAATTATAGAGTCTTCTGCAAAGGTAACTTGTCCAAGCAGTTGTAGAAGATTCTTGGTATCCTTGAGGTACGTAGAGGTGTTTTGTACCAGAGATTTAAGATAGTGATCGCAGAAGGGTGAAAGAGGTTCGAGGACAGAATCAATGCCGGAGACTATCGGCCGTCCCGGTGGTGGATCGATCTTTTTATGTGTTTTTGGTAGGGTATAGAAGTAGCGGATGGTATTCCCACCTCCTGTAAGGAAAGCCGCTTCGTGTTTAGAGATCTGGTCATTTTCCTCTGCATCCTTGACAAGATCATGGATGCGTGCCTTCAATTCTGATGTCGGATCCACAGTGAGTGGTTTGTAGTTGACTCTATTATCCAATAGAGTGCGGCATGCTTTGTCATAATCAGGAGTATTTTGGATCACTATGCCACCTCCTTTGTCTGTTGGCTTGGTTGTTATGTCTTTATCCTTTTTCAGTTTCTCTAGTGCTTGAAATTCTAAAGCAGAGAAGTTTTTGAATGGTGTTGTTAGAGGTAGAGATTCCATGTCATTGAAAACCGCCTTTTCAAAAGCAGTTATTTCAGCGGGGATGGTGTGAGGTGGTGGGACAAATGTAGATTTTAGTCTGAAGTTGGTGTCAAAGATAGGAGATTCATTGTCAGTTTCTGTTCTGGCCTCAAAGAAGGCTTTTAATTTAGGCTTTCTAATGAATTCGGACAGTTCGCAATGAAGTTTAAATTTGTCCGGTCTGGCTGTGGGGACAAAGCCTAGTCCTCTTTCTAGGACTTTTTCCTCCGTTGGGCTTAGAGTTTCGTTAGACAGATTTGTTATTAGACTCCTTGAGCACTGGTGCTCGGTGTCACTGTTTTGCTGCGGGTGTGGTCGCCCACTCAATCCTCTGTCTGCCAAGTTACTTGTGTATTTTGGTTGTTCCCTCTTCTCCTTCCCCTTCCCCTCCCGCCTCTCTCTAAAAAAGGCATCTGGTGTTGATGTTGGGGATAATGGGGTTGCATGTAGGGGTTCCACCCCATTAGGGGAAATGATGGGTGTTGTGGGAACATGAAAGGAGGTGGACCGTTTCCTGGAGGGCCAAATTGTGGCCAGCTAGTTTGTTGATTGTGAAAATTAGGTCGACCTCTACCGCCTCTGCGCCCTCTCTGTTTGTGGATGTGGTTGCTGGAATTGCTACTGTTTGAAGAGTTACTGTCAGTATCATCTGACTTGTTAGAATCTCTCCGAGGTGGAGTGTAATCAGGTTCTGAATAAGGATACACAGTCTTAAACTCAAATTTCTTGAGGTCCTTCTGAAATTTGGTTATTTTTGATTACATTAAAGAATCTTTATACTCTGCCAGTTCCTTGTTGATTTCGTCCAGCTTTTTTTTATAGCCAGTGATCGTTGTTTTGAAATGTGATTCAGTTTGCTGGATTTCGATCATTAGTGCTTCAGATAGGCGAAGTGCTGTTTTTATGATAAGCACCAGCCAGTCACGAGTGCAGTGCCAGGCTATCATTGCCCATTATTTCCGAAATGTGATGTCGTTTAGAAATATGTGTGGGGCATTGGTCACTAAAAGACCCCTTGGTGCAGTGTTGGTTGAAATATATTGTTTCAAAATAGTGCCATGTAAAATAGTTCTTATGTGGTCTCGTTTTTGCTCCGTTAATTTTTCCCATTCTGCTGTGTGGGAAATTGCTTGGGATATGCCCGGGTCCGCAACAAGGGTGGGATCAGCTAATAGTGCATCCACCTCTTCCTCTGAAAAGGTGAGACCAAAGTTCGCCATATTCAAAATTTAATTGGTTACGTGATGACGTACCAAGAATAGAAGTTTTGACTCTCACAGCTGTGCGCTGCTAGAACAATAACAACAACTAGAGAGAGAGGGAAGAGACACTCTCAGTCCCCCAGGTTATAATTATAAACAACAAAAGAGTGTCCACAGAGGAAAAAATGCATCCAGCACAGGATTTGGGAAGGAAATGAAATCAACCTATGAGGGAGTCACTTAGGGATTTCTTAAGAAGCCCTCACTCACCACCCTGGGTGGTGACATGCTTCATCATCAGGCCCACCAGGAGAAGCCGAATGCCTCCCTGGTGTGCTACAACGGCAGGTTACTGCGGAGTTGGTTTTTTGTGACAATAATGTGCAAAAAAGTGGGTTTAAAAAATGCCAGCAGGCTATACCAAACAAAAAACTTTATTCTGTGGTTAGCTGGGCATAGATTAAAATATATGTGTCGGGAAATTTACCAACTAATGTGTTGGGTGTTTTCCCCTTTAGAGTGGGGTCAACATGTTTCTGCCCTTATGTGTATTGAATTTACGGGGCTTTCATCAGGACCATATAATTGTGTACCTCGGTGCTGTGGGCGCGCTAAGGCCCACCCTTACCAGAGGACGTGAAAGTTAAAAGTAAGCTGTAAAAATTGGTGCAATACTAATACCATTTCTGTTGTCTTCTATGTGTGTTTGTCATTCCTTTTCAGACCACAGGTTCCTCATAAACTGTGTGAACCAACACTTTTTCTGGTTTGTTTTTTGCACCAATTTTTACAGCTTACTTTTAACTTTCACGTCCTATGGTAAGGGTGGGCCTTAGCGCGCCCACACCACCGAGGTACACAATTACATGGTCCTGATGAAAGCCCCGTGAAATCAATACATATAAGGGCAGAAACATGTTGACCCCAGTCTAAAGGGGAAAACACCCAACACATTCGTTGGTAAATTTCCCGACACATATATTTAAATCCATGCCCAGCTAACCACAGAATAAAGTTTTTTGTTTGGTATAGCCTGCTGGCATTTTTTAAACCCACTTTTTTGCACATTACTGTCACAAAAAACCAGCTCCGCAGTAACCTGGCGTTGTAGCACACCAGGGAGGCATTCGGCTTCTCCTGGTGGGCCCGATGATGAAGCATGTCACCACCCAGGGTGGTGAGTGAGGGCTTCTTAAGAAATCCCTAAGTGACTCCCTCATAGGTTGATTTCATTTCCATCTCAAATCCTGTGCTGGATGCATTTTTCCCTCTGTGGACACTCTTTAGTTGTTTCTAATTATAACCTGGGGGACTGAGAGTGTCTCTTCCCTCCCTCTCTAGTTGTTGTTATTGTTCTAGCAGCGCACAGCTGTGAGAGTCAAAACTTCTATTCTTGGTACGTCATCACGTAACCAATTAAATTTTGAATATGGCGAACCTTGGTCTCACCTTTTCAGAGGAAGAGGTGGATGCACTATTAGCTGATCCCACCCTTTTTGCGGACCCGGGCATATCCCAAGCAATTTCCCACACAGCAGAATGGGAAAAATTAACGGAGCAAAAACGAGACCGCATAAGAACTATTTTACATGGCACTATTTTGAAACAATATCTTTCAACCAACACTGCACCAAGGGGTCTTTTAGTGACCAATGCCCCACGCATATTTCTAAACGACGCCACATTTCAGAAAGAATGGGCAATGATAGCCTGGCACTGCACTTGTGACTGGCTGGTGCTTATAATAAAAACAGCACTTCGCCTCTCTGAAGCACTAATGATTGAAATCCAGCAAACTGAATCACATTTCAAAACAACGATCACTGGCTATAAAAAAAAGCTGGACGAAATCAACAAGGAACTGGCAGAGTATAAAGATTCTTTAATGCAATCAAAAATAACCAAATTTCAGAAGGACCTCAAGAAATTTGAGTTTAAGACTGTATCCTTATTCTGAACCTGATTACACTCCACCTTGGAGAGATTCTAACAAGTCAGATGATACTGACAGTAACTCTTCAAACAGTAGCAATTCCAGCAACCACACCCACAAACAGAGAGGGCGCAGAGGCTGTAGAGGTCGACCTAATTTTCACAACCAACAAACTAGCTGGCCACAATTTGGCCCTCCAGGAAACGGTCCACCTCCATTCATGTTCCCACAACACCCATCATTTCCCCTAATGGGGTGGAACCCCTACGTGCAATCCCATTATCCCCAACATCAACACCAGATGCCTTTTTTAGAGAGAGGCGGGAGAGGAAGGGGAAGTAGAAGAGGGAACAACCAAAATACACAAGTAACTTGGCAGACAGAGGATCGAGAGGGCGACCACACCCGCAGCAAAACAGTGACACCAAGCACCAGTGCTCAAGGAGTCTAATAACAAATCTGTCTAACAAAACTCTAAGCCCAACGGAGGAAAAAGTCCTAGAAAGAGGACTAGGCTTTGTCCCCACAGCCAGACCGGACAAATTTAAACTTCATTGCGAACTGTCCGAATTCTTTAGAAAGCTTAAATTAAAAGCCTTCTTTGAGGCCAGAACAGAAACTGACAATGAATCTCCTGTCTTTGACACCAACTTCAGACTAAAATCTACATTTGTCCCACCACCTCACACCATCCCCGCTGAAATAACTGCTTTTGAACAGGCGGTTTTCAATGACATGGAATCTCTACCTCTAACAACACCATTCAAAAACTTCTCTGCTTTAGAATTTCAAGCACTAGAGAAACTGAAAAAGGATAAAGACATAACAATCAAGCCAGCAGACAAAGGAGGGGGCATAGTGATCCAAAATACTCCTGATTATGACAAAGCATGCCGCACTCTATTGGATAATAGAGTCAACTACAAACCACTCACTGTGGATCTGACATAAGAATTGAAGGCACGCATCCATGATCTTGTCAAGGATGCAGAGGAAAATGACCAGATCTCTAAACACGAAGCGTCTTTCCTTACAGGAGGTGGGAATACCATCCCCTACTTCTATACCCTACCAAAAACACAAAAAAAGATCGATCGACCACCGGGACGGCTGATAGTCTCCGGCATTGGTTCTGTCCTCGAACCTCTTTCAACCTTCTGCGATCACTATCTTAAACCTTTGATACAAAACACCTCTACGTACCTCAAGGATACCAAGAATCGACTACAACTGATTGGACAAGTTACCTTTGCAGAAGACTCTATCATTTTAGTGACACTTGATATAGAGAGTCTATATACAAGCATTCCACAGGATGACACCCTTAGGGTCATGGAAAGAGCTTTAGACTCAATTGAGTGGAACTACATTACTCCAAAGGAATTTATAGTCCAATGTGCCACAATGCCCTTAAAGGAAAATTATTTCGGATACCAAGGAGAACTCTACCAACAAAGCACAGGAACTTCGATGGGCAGTACTTTTGCTCCCAGCATAGCCGGACTCTATGTCCATGATTTTGAGATGAGACATATCCTGCCCATTGATAACCCCTTCCATTCTTCCATAAAATTATGGAGAAGGTATATTGATGATATCCTGCTTATCTGGAAGGGAGAGGAAGATAACCTTGAACAATTTCTAACCTGGATAAACACTCGAGACCTTACTTGAAGTTTACCAACCACTTCAGTAAAGAATCAGTGATATTTCTTGATGTCATCATTACAATAAGTGGGACGGGTTTAACAACGAAAACCCACTACAAACCCACGGCTAAAAACAATCTTTTGGATTTTTCAAGTTTCCACCCGAGACCTCTAAGGGAGAACCTCCCCTATGGCCAATACCTCAGGATACGGAGAAATCGTACTGACATAAGGGACTACAAGACCCAAGCCTCAGATCTCACTGAAAGATTACAATCACGTGGTTACCCGAAGAAAATCTTGGAAAAAGGAAATAAACGTGCAAGAAACCAACCACGAGAGGCCCTCCTGGAAGGCACGATCAGGGAACCATCCGAAATACCCCTAACGTGTGTGACCACATATAGCTCCATTTCAAATGCAATGAAAAAATCGGTGAACAAACACTGGAAAATTATAACAAGCAACAAGAGAACCTGGGAGAAACCCCTTTTCTCTTTCAAAAAAGGTATAAGCTTAAAAGACTCTCTGGTACACACCCGTCCAAAAGCGGATACTTCAAATTCTGGAGGTGTAAGGTCAATCACCAATGCATGGGGTTTGCCCCCCGTGACTGGACACTTTCCCTGTGCAAACTGTAGCGTTTGTCATTTAACAACGCACACCAAACAACTCTCACTGGAAACTAGAAAAATATGGATACAGAAGACCCACACCAACTGTAACTCAACTAATGTTATTTATGGTATGCAAAGCTTACAACGCGCGCGTTACCACGACCTACCATTACAACGCGGTCGTAACAACAAAAGTTGTTACCACGCATTGCGCTGGGGGGCGCTCAAGGATAGGAAATGATTTAATTTACTATCCCAACACCTTCCCTACTATCCACGGGGACTGGTGTTAGAATAGTAAATTAAATTATTTAATTTTGCGCCCCCCAGCGCAATGCGTGGTAACAACTTTCGTTGTTACGACCGCGTTGTAATGGTAGGTCGTGGTAACGCGCGCGTTCTAACGTCATACATCCGTTATTTATATGATAACATGTCCCTGTCTGAAGAGATACATAGGGATGACAACACGAAAGGTGAAACAACGGATCTGCGAGCACCGCAGCAACATCAGGTGCCGCAAGTCAACAACTAAAATGAGCGAACACTTCCTCCAAAATACCACACACCTAATGATCTCCGCTGGACAATAATTGAGCAGATCACCACGGAAAGAAATACAACCAACATCATCTTTGAAAAAGAGCAACGCTGGGTGTACAGACTGGGAACCCACATCAATAGGCTTAATGACCAAATACCTTGGTCTTCAGTCCTAAGACGTTGACCTAAGTTCCATTGCATTCAGTTGCTCATAGCTCCTTTAATCAAACTTTTTTTTTTGCCTTCAATCGAATGCTAGATGTGGATATTATTCCTCTTGTTTCCACTGATCTAGTAAATATCCAAAGTGGAAGACCCTCTCTACTTAACTAGAGAATATTGCCTAAATCAATACCTTGTGCCATTAGTTCAGGTCTCGTTTTTCTTTTCTTTTTTTTTCTTTAAAATCGACTATAAATGTTAACTACCAAACTCGGTACGCAACCGCTTTCATTCTCCTGCCCCGCGCTACTAATTAAATGTGGGATTGGGGATTTACTCGCCGTTCTGGGCTGCCTGACTGTGTTCATTTCTGGTAACCCCAACGACGCGAGCTCTTGCATTCCAAGCCTCATTCCGATCCTTTGTTGTGATTGGATACCGAGGCGCGAGCGTCATCTCACGCTCGCCACGCCTCTAACCGGCCCCGGCAACGCCCTCAGCCTCGCGCTCTACCGCGCACACAGTATTTTAGCGGCACTCATTCACCGGGCACCCATCCACGGGGTCCGGTTGAGGATATCGCTAGGTGCCGAGCGGGTGTTTGGCGTTGCGGGCGTAAGACCTGATTCCGATCGGCGCTCACGAATCCAACCAGCGCACAGCTAAGTAACTTGTATCGAGTTCCCTTTGCTAATCAGGTCTCCGTTTCTTACATGCTTCCTTAGGGTGTACCATTGTCGCCACCACTCCCCTCCCGAGACCCATGAGGTGTGGATCTTTTAACTAACAAGTGAGAATTTCGCCTTTTATTTAAATTTACCTGTAAAACGTCTGATTAGAATTATTCCGGTTTTATATCAACACCGGCCCTCCATTTGGGCACATTGATCCCATAAGCACGAGTGATGTGGCAGCATTAATCCTGCTAACTAGCGGCCGCTTTTTTCCTTTTTCCTTTAATTGCATGTCCCGAGACTGCCTGGCTCCCAATGACACAGTTCCAGGCATAAAATAACTTTATTTTTATCATGGGCACACATTTGACTAGTCCAAGCACAGAACTTCGAGATCAGTGTTTGCAAAATACGCTCCAGTCTCAATACTAATACCATTTCTGTTGTCTTCTATGTGTGTTTGTCATTCCTTTTCAGACCACAGGTTCCTCATAAACTGTGTGAACCACCACTTTTTCTGGTTTGTTTTTTGCACCAATTTTTACAGCTTACTTTTAACTTTCACGTCCTCTGGTAAGGGTGGGCCTTAGCGCGCCCACACCACCGAGGTATACAATTACATGGTCCTGATGAAAGCCCCGTAAAATCAATACACATAAGGGCAGAAACATGTTGACCCCACTCTAAAGGGGAAAACACCCAACACATTAGTTAGTAAATTTCCCGGCACATATATTTTAATCTATGCCCAGCTAACCACAGAATAAAATTTTTTGTTTGGAATAGCCTGCTGGCATTTTTTAAACCCACTTTTTTGCACATTATTGTCACAAAAAAACAGCTCCGCAGTAACCTGGCGTTGTACCACACCAGGGAGGCATTCGGCTTCTCCTGGTAGGCCCGATGATGAAGCATGTCACCACTCAGGGTGGTGAGTGAGGGCTTCTTAAGAAATCCCTAAGTGACTCCCTCATAGGTTGATTTCATTTCCTCTCAAATCCTGTGCTGGATGCATTTTTGCCTCTGTGGACACTCTTTTGTTGTTTATAATTATAACCTGGGGGACTGAGAGTGTCTCTTCCCTCTCTCTCTAGTTGTTGTTATTATTATAAATAAAAAGATGTCAGAATTAAAAGACTATCTGACACTGTTGCAGGGATTCTGCACAAACACAGAACTATGCGCAAGATTATGGGGCCTTAGTGTACAGGGACTGGGTCTTTCTACCAGCATAGTACCCACAAATCCAGGACCGACTAGCTAAAGTGTCTCACTTGCTATACTACTGACTTATAGAGAAACAAATGAATAGACATCCCAGAACACAACTCTCCCAGATCTCTCAGGAATCCCGGTAACAAGACACAACCTTTCTCTCGCACTCTTGTACTTGTCCACAATGAGATGTGACAGAGACACAGAATAGTTAAAAATATTTATTTTAACTAACATTCCCTAACATGCAGTACACATGCCACAACAAGTAGGAAAATGCATAGTGCAAGTATAGGCAGCATAGCAGCTAGCCCAAATCATGAAGGGAGATATCATCATAAAAAGACAAAGGAGAATATACTATAGTGCCTGCCCTCCCTCCTCTTGCTAGGAGGAAGTATTATTATATACTAGAAGATCTCTGGGCTTTGACAGCAGACCCCATACCTTAGCCTATAGATGGTAGATCTACATCATAGGTGTTGTCTCGCTCTTCTCCTTGGAAAGGTCCCTCTCCAAGTGTGTCCTACCTATTCGTGTATTCTAATAAAAACCCAAGTATGCTGTCCAAACAACAGCTGCATCAGTATGTTTTGTCGAAGGGCTATGGTCTGGCCTGAGGAAAATAACAAGGGGCATTGTTGTTCTACCTTGCACATAATGTTCCGTCAAAATCCCAGGAACATGCAGAGAGTGAACACAGTGATGAGTTCTCATGTGAAAGCAGTCATTGAAATTATTGAAAAATTAAGACGTGTAGTAATGTGTGCAAAAGCAGCAGGCACACTGGAACGTGCTCATGCTACGTTAGTGACAAACGACAATGTATCTATGGGCCATGTGACATCCCCCCCCTTGGCCATGGCTTAAGCAGAGGCAAAGCATCTTAGGCGTAGTCCAATTGGTGTAATTATGAAGCCTAAACAAATAAGATGTACGTAATGCAAGGTTATAAGGTTAAAAAAAAGGGTTTGCCAATTACGTGCTCAATAAATGCAATCTATTCATGTTAGTCGGCAGAGCCAAAAATATTGCAGTAAAAGCGGAATGCCATGAACTCTAGAATTTTGTCTGTTCCTTTCTTTGTAAAAAGGTATGCCATCCAGTTGAGTAGATAGAACGAGCACACATGCTCCTCATATCCAGAGGCTGTTAGGACAGCCTACGTTAACCTCGATGAAACTGCTGTCGATGAGGCGATGTGCATGAACACAGGTACTCAATCTGCCGTTGGCCTAAGTAGAGGATTGCACACCAATCACCTAACCTAGGCACATTCTAGGCCACGGGCCTTCAACAGACCTATTAACAGACCGTAATCCAGGGTAGCATGTGTGGTATTGGAGAGGCAGCCATCCATGGCCCAATAAAAAGGGACAGAAGGCAGTGGAATACAGGTTGCACGCAGGTGAAGTAGGCAAAACAGAAGGTCAGCCAGTAGTTGAAGGCAAAAGACTCCACTGACATAGAACCAAAGAGCTGCAGCATTCGATCACAGTACACAAGCAACTGGACTGGGCCTGGCAGCTCCACAGATCGAGCATCCATTGTGACGCAATAATAGGAGAATCAGCACACCACATACCAACAGAAACACCAGGGGAAACCCTTCACAGGACAGGGGCTGGAAAAAAAAGAATGAATAAAGACCGGAATTACTCCAAAAATAGTCTGAGATAAAGAAACAAGGCCAGATCCCAAAAAGTTAAAAAAGTGAGCAAGGCCCTCATCAGATGCATTAAATATTTGGTGTATCAATTCTCCAAAATGGAGTGGGAGATTTGTGTTTAGCAGCAAGTGTCTCTTCCTTGCGGTTCTTGCAACCTGCAATTTGAATGTCTATCGAGCTGATTTGAGAGCCACTTATTGCAGAAACAATAGTGCTTTGAGTCTGCTTAGTTTATTGAAATCTGTTTTCAAAGTTAGAATGGAAGGCCAAAGCAAACTAGCAACAATCTCATGCGGTGGTGGAAATAGGACATTGCTGCAACGTGTAACTCATTGAGAAACTGTTACTATATGCGGGACACAAGCTCTCAAGCCGCAGCAGTCATGGTTATTAAAAATAAGATAACCACTGTTAGAAAGCAAAGTTAATACAGAAATAATAGAAGGGACATGGGTACCTCCTAAAAAACAAGCCCGATTAGGGTCCGAAACATTACAGGCTCCTTGACGCTTAACTTGTTTACAGACTAGTGAATGTCCTACTGTGGAATCCTAGTCCTCCTCTGTAAGGAAAACTTCCTTATCTGTGCGCTGACATCTGTAGGTGAAAGGTAATGATCATAATTCATGAATACAATTATGGCTGAGGGGCTCATATCTCCCAATGGGATGATGTTTCATGCAAGCTGTGAACTGAAAAAGGGAATTAGGGATCAGGTCTACTTTGAGTAAAACCTTTAGTAGTATTCAAAGGTCGTAATTGACATGCATTTGAAGTTGTTGACCACACTAATCATCCCAAGAGGTCAATATTGGAAGAGTTACATGAGCCATTTTGAAATAAGACAGCTAAGTCTTTAATTGTGTATCAACACAATGCCCTGAGCACCAACAAGTATGGAATGAAGTATGTCTGAGTTCTCCTGTTTGCAATTTAATTTATTTCATCAAAATTCTTCTGTTTCACAGCTTTTCATCTTCAGATATAGCCGATACAACCAACACGTGTTTTGTATTAAACAATGATCTTACATCACTGACTTTATCAGGGCTATAATTAGAGAAACAAAGATAATCTAAGAACCTATTTGTAAATCTTGGCTTTCCTTCACCAAACACCCTGGTGAATATAAGTCCTAAAATAGTTATTCGAATTTTACAGATCACATATCCATATCCGAAAGAGGGAAAACTCAAATGTAAATCAGAAGTCACAGTGCCTTTTACAGGGTGGGTATTATGTACAAAGATGAACCACCTTTGTGGACATTCAGTAAAACATTTCAGTGAAAAAACTTTTCAGTGAATAACTTTTCTTCATGCAAACCGAAGAGTAAACTATGTGTTATTAAGATAGACATCTGTGTAACCCAAAAAGTGAATTGCACTCCATTCACATATTGATGATCGGGCTCACCTTCGCAAATCAACATTAAGCATCAGATCTTTATATCTTTCCTAAGCAACAAAATACAAGTTAAATGTAAATATGATGTTACACACAACTCCTCTAAAAAAGTGCTCTACTCCAATATTTTGAACAGAGTCCTAACCTTAATTCTCTTCTGCCGTCTTTCCCAAAGTAAAGATCAGACTATATATTGGTCAGCCTACATATAATTAATATTAATAAGAACACTACTCAACTCTCTGGAAAATCTCAAATAATCTACATTTAGTTCACGTAACAACCGTTCTCGCACTAGGATATCTTATACAGACCAACCTAAGGACACCCATCATGTACATGCTACAGAAAGTCCACAAAGACTTACAACATCCACCGTTTTCACTGATTGTGTCTACCAAAGTAAGCCTCCTTGAACCAGCGGGGAAATTCATAGACAGATATTTACAACCTTTTGTCACCAGTATGAAAACTTATGTCAGAGATACCACAGATTTTCTATCTAAAATTGACACTATAGAATTTACAACAGATGAAGAAATCTGGTTATGCACAGTTGATGTAAAGTCTCTCTCCGCACAACTTGGGCCTTGAAGCTATTGAGGAAACAATATTAAACTCTGAGTTAGAGTCAAGTTTTCAACAATTTTTGATGGAACTCCTCCATTTAACTTCATACAAGAGCTATTTAAATTGAGAAGACCGGTGTTATCTTTAACTCGCGGGCACTTCCATGGGCAATTGTGCCGCCCCGTCATAGGCCAACTTTTTGATGAATAACTTTGAAGAGAATAACATATTAAATTTTACAGTATGGAAAGAACATGCTGCCATCTTTTTGAGATATATTGATGACATCTTTATCGTATGAAGGGGTCCTATGACAGCTTGATGAAGGTATTGCACGCCTTGAACACCATCAACAATAGAATTCAATTCACTCATGAGGTCAACCAACAAACAATAGCTTTCCTTGATGTACTCATCAACAGAGTGGAAATCGTTTTAGAGGCCAACATTTACAGAAAATCAACAGACAGGAACAACCTGTTGCACTATCAAAGTTTTCACCAAATCTTTCTCAAGAATCATTTACCATTTTCTCAACTTCTTAGGTTAAAAAGAATATTATTGAATCCCACCAAATTCGAACATCAAGCTAAGGACATGCTCAACAGATTCAGCCGAAGAGGTTATCCCCGTATTGTGATGGAACTAGCAAAAATAAGTTGTTCTACCAAAACCAGAACTGACCTTTTCTCAACAACATTGAGGACAGACCACAAACGTATGGTCGTAGTGTCAATATTTTCCACAATGAGTCAGCGATACAAGAAAACAATCAAGGGTCATTGGCCCATCATTGCTTTAGAACCCGACTTCAAAGGAATTTTCAACAACGTGCCCATTTTTGTGTTCAACAGGGGTAAAAACATCAAGGACATACTTACGACCAAACCCAATGTTACTACACAAACCAGTTACAAAGGCAGTATAGCTTGTTACAATTGCAGTAACGGTAACAACATCATTAATGATTCAACCATCACACACCATCAAAATCAAACTCAAGGTCAACGCAAAATGCGACACTAAAAATGTAATTTACATGCTCAAGTGCCCTTGTGGCCTTGTGTACGTAGAAAGACGGAAAGAAAAATTAAAACCAGGATACATGAAAATAAAAGCAATATTCGTAGCAGAAATTTGAAATCAGTTATCGCAGGACATTTTATCGACAATCATCATAACATCAGCCAATTGCAATTCGTTATCCTAGAAGTCATGGATAAACTAGAGGGCAGAGACAATAACAACTATCTCTTACAGAGAGACAATCACTGGATCAGATTTTTGGACTCCATGAAACCAAATGGCTTAAATGATCGGATGAAATGTTCATGTTATCTGTAATGTTTTCACTGACTCATCTTTGTAACATCTTGTTCTCATTGTCTGATGGTTGTTTTCTTACAACCTTCAATCATGTATAATGTTTTTCAGATCACTTGTTTTCTAATCTTTGTTCCAATGATTTCACTTTAACTGGCTCTGATTCAAACTGATAAATGTTCTATAGTTCACATAGCATTTTTAATTCCCAATTCCCAATTTTCACTTTTTATCTTTTTTTACAACTCAATACATCAACATTCTGTTTACCCACTTTTCTTGTTTCACCTGTTGTTTTTTAACAGCTATATTCACATTTTGTTTGTCCACCTGTCCTGTTTCATTTTATGTTCATACTCATTTCATATACTCATCTTGTGTCATCATCTCATGTTCACTTCTCTTTTCAAATCAATACTTATGATTCTTGTCTGCATTGATCGTGCCTATCCCTTCTCTTCGTCCTCGGCTACAGTCTTTTTGAAGCAGTTCAAAATGGCACCCAGTTTCCAACACGTTGGCTCTAAGACATTTTAGTCCTTTTTTACTTTCCTTGAACCCACACTGTTTAACATCGTTCACGCTACATGCGGCATGAATGCTTACCTCTGAATATGCAACTGCCTCTAACGACCTGTAAGTTTCGCTTTATTCACTGTTGTGATATATTTTAACCACTTTGAAATGACTAACCGAAACTTTAGCCTGTGCAAATGCTTGGTTAATTTGCTTTTTTTGGCGTCATTCACTTTTGCGACGTCCATAAGTCGATGACATCATAAGCTGAGTAGCTTATTGCTAACTTCATGATATTAATTTGCTTGAAAATGGGAGTGCTCACACTTTTGATGTTTATATTTCACCATCACAATGACGACATTATCACTGATTATAACTTTTGTATTTTTATCCTTGATACACCCCGTGTTCGGACTTACAGCACCGCATGTGTACAACGACTTGTGTGATAAAGCTGCATGCTTTTTGAATAGTTCAATTTTCACCACGTCGGTCTTTTCAGTACCATATCATTACGTGCGTAGTTTTCACTTTTCAGAGCCCGAACTTCACGATGATTATCCAGCATTTACAAATTTTGTAAACTCAACATTGCATGTATTGACCTACCACATTATACACCGTTTTATTGATTTCCACAGCGCTATATTTTTTTTTTCGTTGTAGCACTTGGTTTTTACATTGTTTTCATCTCAGGCACTCTGTTCTTTTGCTAAATGGCATCTATCACATTTGGAACACTTGGTCTATAGGTGAAGGATCTTTACCCTGTTTGCTTGGTGTCCTTTATGATATCTTTTCTCATTTCACTTTGTAGATACTTTCCCCTGACAAATGGCTACCAGCCCAAAATGCATCTGTAGATATGGCTGAACAACCAGATGGTTTAATGCATCTTTAGTTGGATTATTCTTGAAGTGGAGCTACAATATCATAAAAAACAATTCAACTTATGATCAACTCATCATCATCCTTTCTTTATAACTTTCATTGAGATTCACAAATCCTGTGCTCGGCAGGCTCTAACGCTGTGCTCAGGGGGATGTCCCTTACTTAGGAGACGCTACCTATTTTGACTTGAACTTACACCCTGCTCAGAGGGTGATACTCCTGATGCATGCTACAACTTCACAATTTCAGGCTACTATTGTAGTGCATGTTCTAAAGTTTATGTTCTACTAAAGAGCTATGCCCAAGGGTCCACTATTTATACTTCCTGCTAGCTTGAATTCGAGGGGAACTCTTCTTGAGTCCTCCCCCAAGAGAGGTTTCTGGAATTTCCTTCCTCCCTGCCCTAGCCCCAGCTTGCCTGGGGGCACAATAGACTGGTGTGAAACCCTTTGCGAGTTTGCGGGAGGCAGAGTCTTTGTGATGTGCAAGTGTGGTAGGTGACAGCTGCTCCCCCTCTTCCTGACAGAGATGGCCCATCCTGTCAACATCTATTCCTTCATTGTCTCACTGTCTGGGAGTGATACAGAAAGACCAACTGCCAGCTACACTTAGGTATGTGACCCAGTATATAGGCTGCAGGCACCAAATGGTCAGGAAGAGAATATGCCAACTATCTAAACGTTGGTATTTTCACAATTGAGATTTTTATATTAAATGTAATAAGGTAACCCAGTGCTATCCTATGGGAGAGGCAAATAATACTTCTCAAACTCATCAGCACAAGGGGTAAAGCCTCTATCCAGTTCATTTTTGTGGAATCACACATCTTTCCCAATCTAGACTTTAGGGTGCCATTTATTTGTTCCACTACCCCAGAAGCCTCTGGATGGTAGGCACAGTGCAATCTTTGCTTCATTTTGAATGCTTTACAGAGTTCTTCCAATACATCGTTGGCAAAATGCCCACCTTGGTCCGTTTCGATTGTCTCTGGGATCCCATACCTAGGTATCAACTCCCTGAGCAATAGTTTGGCTGTGGTGATAGCGTCATTTTTCTTGGCTGGATATGCTTCCACCCACCTGGAGAATAGACAAACTATGACTAAGATATATCTATATCCTTTGCATTTGGGCATGGTTATGAAGTCTGCCTGCATTCTAACGAAGGGACCTACTGCCTTTCCAATAGTGCTCTGTTCCACTACAGTCTTTTTTCCTGCATTGAATTGCTGACACACTAGGCACCTCTGGCAAAGCCTTTCCGCCTGGTTCCTGAACTTTGAATTACAGAACACCTGTTCAAACACCCGACACATCGCGTCTCTTCCCATATGTGTTGGCTCATGTATCATTCTGATCATGGGGTCGATCAAGCTATCAGGCAGTACAGGCACCCCATCCGGATTTGTCACCACACCATCTTCTCTCAACTCGCATCCATTTGCGGCCCACCTGCCCTTTTCTTGCCTGTCTGTGGCTTGTTGCAATTCCTTTAATTCTTCCCACGTTGACACATTCTCAAACAACATAAGTTGGCAGCTGGTTCCATCCCACAGGGCAATTTGTAGGGACATATGGTGTCGGGCACAAAACTGTGCAATTTGGTCAGCGTACCTATTACCGGCAGTCACATCATCATTTCCAGATCTGTGAGCCGCACACTTGACCACAGCCAATTCTTTGGGCAATTGGATAGCTTCCAGTAAGTCATGCACCACCTTCCCATTTCTGATAGGTGTGCCTGAGGAAGTCATGAATTCTCTTTGTAGCCACAACTGGCCGAAGTCATGAACGACCCCAAAACAATACTGGCTGTCTGTGTAAACAGTTATTCTCTTGTTCTTACCCCTCTTACAGGCTCTGGTTAACGCGATGAGCTCTGCCACTTGTGCAGATTTCACCTCGCGCATGTAAGATGCTTCGATGGTTCCTGTCAGTGTAACCACAGCATAGGCAGCACTCAGACTTCCACTCTCATGTCTCAAACACGAGCCATCCACGAACATTGTTTTATCCCCGTCAAGTAGCGCTATTTCACGGATGTCTGGACGGGGCTTTGTGCTATATTCAGTTAGATCGATGCAATTATGTTCCCCGTCCTCATCAGATTTTACATCCAGAGGGATAGGCAACAGTGTCGCAGGGTTTAGGACATTGCACCTGGAAATAGTTACATTTTCAGCACCAATCAAAATTCTCTCATACTTAGTCAGCCGACTAGGTGTGAGGTACTGGGTCTTAGTTCTAGTCAGTAGGATGACAACAGAGTGAGGAACATAGACAGTGACGGGATGTCCCATGACAATGTTCTCACTCTGTTCCAGACTGACGCAAGTAGCAGCAACGGCTTTTAAGCATCCCGGCAATCCAGCAGCCACCGGATCTAGGGTGGCCGAAAAGTAGGCTACTGGTCTTCTGACTAATCCGTGCTCCTGGGTCAGGACTGAAAGAGCACAATTCTCTCTCGTGTCACAGAACAGCTCAAAGGGCTTAGTGTACTCAGGCATACCCAATGCAGGTGCGGTACATAGACAGTTTCTCAGAGTTACCCAAGCATTCATGCTTACACTGTCCCAGTGGACGGGGTCTTCTACTCCTTTCTTTGTCATATTTATCAGGGGTCGGGCTATAGCCGCAAATCCTACAATCCATTGTCTGCAGTAACCCACAACTCCCAAGAACATTCTCACCTCTTTCTGGGTTCTGGGCAGTTCCATTGCTTTGATTATTTTGATCCTTTCGGTAGTGACCTTTCTGATTCCTTTTTCTATCTGGTGCCCCAGATACTTTACTGAGTTTTTACAGAATTGTAACTTGTCAGGCGACACTTTATGTCCTCCTTTTCCTAAGTGATTCAGCAAGGCAATTGTGTCAGTGACACAGTCAGTCTGGGTTTTAGATGCCACTAACAGGTCATCTATGTACTGTACCAAAACAGACTCTCTTGGCAGCACTAGGGATTCAAGGCACTTTTTCAGTATCTGGTTGAAGATAGAGGGACTTTCGGTGTACCCCTGGGGGACACGATTCCAGACATAGATATGGCTGTCAAATTCAAAACTGAAAAGGAATTTGCTTTCTGGGTGCAATGGGATGGAAAAGAAGGCGTGGCATAGGTCAATGACAGTGAACCATTCTGCGTTCCAGGGAATCTGATATAGAATTACTGCAGGGTTGGGCACAATAGGACAGCAAGGCACAACAATTTGGTTTACCTTTGTGCTTCCAATGCTAGCGCGGCTTTTATTTCGCACCACCCAATCAGGTCAGAAAATACAAATACTGTTAACCAATGGGTGCGCGGCCTTTTCGCAAGACAGAGTCTCACGCTTCGGCACTCACCCCTCCTTTACAAATTCAGCTCCACTACCCACCCGCTGTTTTAACCAATACCAGCGCGGCACGGAGTGACGTCAGAGCAGCTCTCCGACTGACTCCCTCCTTCACAAGGTAACGGAAACTTTTTACTCTCTCTAAAGTGCGAGTGCACGTTTTAGTTAACAACACACAACGTTTGCCACTATGTCTGAGTGTTCTAAAGAGAGAAAAGACTTTTCTTTCGCTACTAGTAAACCACTTCTGTCTACTTTTCATTCACTCTGGATAGACTTCGTTGCCTGTCCCTCCACACTAGTAACATACAACCCGTTATTCTTCTGACTCATCCACCTTAGTCGGGGATATGTACTGAGCCAGGATTTCACCAGCGAACTATTTTACTTACCAGACAAGCCTCAGAGACCCTACTACTCCTTCCGTATGCGACCCTTACTAGGTGATATCGCAATGAAAGTTTTATAAAGGACTCGTAGCTATCATTCACTCTAAAACAAAAAGGACCTAATTAGTGCTTCCAGTTACTTCTTTAACCCTGCACTAATGATTCAAACCCTAGTGACTTCAACAGCTAACCGGATTCTACTCACCGTTAGCTAAAATACTTCCCCGGGGATTCGGACTACACTGAACTTTTACAAACACTGGTTAATATAACATTTATAGCAGCAATGCAAAAATCATGTACATTTACATATAAATCCTTAAAACATTTCAAAATTTTGAATCAATACAGTAGAAATCAGCAGCACACTTAATCTTCACGGTTTGTTTATGACCTATCCTGTCTACCTAATCTAACTAGTCCAAACCATCCTCTGGCTGCCAGAAAATTACTGCTAGAGCGCGCAGTTCCCCCGGGTCACCCGAGTTACCAATTCTTTACACGCACTGGGCCCTTGGCGTGCAACAACCTTTATTATCACACTAATTTGTTTGGGTGTACTGGGTGAGGATTTCTCCTCCTGCACGCTGCTAAGAGTAATCAAAGTTTGGATTTACCTCTGCTTACCATGTACCCGACTTACCACAGGCACAATTCTTACGACGGACCTAGAGCTATCAGGGAAAATAGTAGACAGGCCTAATATCAAATACTTTTTATAATCAGTAAAATACTTTCCACAATTCTGTAAAATGACCACAGACACCTGATGAAGTTTAAAATTTTATATAAGAATTCAAAGAGAAGATGCCAAGATAATAAGCGATACACAGAGTAATATCTCAAACATTAAAATCAACACCAATAGGTAACCTTGCAACAAAAATATGACCATTAGGATATATGGGAAAACTAAAGGTAGGGGTTTAGAAACTAGTTACTGCAATTTTATACTAGAACATAGGATGTGGATGAGACCTAGAACATGTACTTAACCTAAGTGTTTAAACTATTCTTGCTAAGTTCACTGCAATCCACTAAAGGAAGGGGAAAAATGGGAACATGCTTATTACTTTTATAAAATCAATGAACTCCTAAAGGAGAGGGGGAGAGAAGGAACCAACTAAAATTAGACACATATATTTGATGTTTCAACGGCAATAGAGCAATATCACAGGTAAGAATGCTTTAATAGATCAGACAAGAAAGAGGGAGAAAGAGAGAGATAGAGGTACGCAAACCCACGATCAATAATTACCTAGTTCAGATTGAAGACCAACCCTGGCCACGGGTCAGTTGGGAAGACGGGGACAGGGACCCTCAGAAAAGGAATGCCAGGATGCGAGCAGGTACAGCTCACGGACAGTAAGGACAGGATACCCCTCAGGTTTCAGGTCAAAAGACTGGGCCTCCCAGGGTACGACCAACACCCACAGCTTCGGACAGCAACGCCTGCGTTACCCCCTCCTGCAAGTAATCCGCCAGAAACCCCGGTTGGATTTTCGAATTTCCCAGCAAAGTGCTTCGCCAGCACTTAGGATTTTTCCACCCCTTAGGAGATTTGTGGAAAGTATGGACAAAGTTCTCCGCAGCACTTTCAGAATGAACACCTATTGAGATCGTAGGGTCAGTGACAGGTCTGCTACTCGGACAAGTCGGACAATTTCCCTAAGCTAAACTAGGGCAATTATACTATTTTGGGGACCCTTAGACCACCCACCAATGTTGCAAGTGACAGTTTCCCACATTGTGATTGGTCAGGAGAGGTGGCGCGGTCATTACCACCTCCTAGACTTCAACTTTCCCATCAAGAAATTTAAATTTTCTTGTCCGCCCCTCAGGTTCACGTTCCCATCCATAGAATACAATAGAAAATATGAGCGCACAGGACATTGCAACAAAGTCTGTTCATTTTCAAGGTGATTGTCCACATCTTGTGCTGGGTTCTCAGGCGCATCTGGCTTCAGGAGCCAGCTGGCTGGTTTCAGCTTCTGCGCAGTTAGGACTCTCCCTGGTCAGCTGACAGGGTTCAGAGGAGCCTCAGCATGGCGTCGCTCATGTATGCCCCAGCCCACAAAGACGCGGTACATGAAAAGTAAGCGAGAACAAATTAAAATCACACATAAAATGATCGCACTGTATACCATGATAAAATCTAACCAACCCTTACTTTATAATGACTATAGCATTATGGATTAGTGCGAAAAGACAGATAGGCTAAAGCAGCAGTAGCAAGCGGAGAGCGTGGTGAGAGACAAGCGGCCATGTTTGCATCAGTGCGCATGAGCACAGAATCCCTCCAGAATGCGAGTGCGTCCCATCACATGGGTATGACCGACGCATGCGCAGACTGAATTTCGGCAAAGCAGCCATTTTAGTGCAAGCTTCGTTTAGTACGAGAAAGACAAATAAGCAAGCATCCTAAGGACACCCGCGTGTTGGGAAAAACACTGTATAACGGACGAATAAGGAGGTTAATATTATTATGCAGTTTAGACAAGGGTTTTGTATACGAGCAAGGCGCTTTACGTGCGAATCCTTGCTCCATCACTTGCAGTAGATAATACAAATGTAAGAGTTTTTCACTACCAGGACTTGCAAAAGTTAAAAGTACATGTCAATCTTTTTAAATACACAGCATCCTGCTCTGCGGGCTTTTTAGGGCTTACCCTGTGGGTTACTTATATGTATCAAAAAAGAAAGTTTAGGCCTGGAAAGGGTATATTTTTGCAGGTCAAAATGGCAGTTGAAATTGCACCCACAGTCCTGAGACATGTTTAAAGGCTACCTAAGTTGATGTCACAATAAGTGCTGCATGCCCACTTTTAATTTACCTGCCCTTGGTACAGGTTGTACCTCTGTACCAGGTCCTTATAAGTAAATTAAACGTGTCAATTGGGTGCAAGCCAATTTCACAATGTTTAAAACAGAGAGCCGAAGCAGTTTAGCGCTGGTTGCCAGTTGTAAAGTGCGCTGAGCCATAAGGCCAACAAAAAACAATTCAGCAAATACAGGAGAAGTAAGGCGCATGTTTTGGAGGAAGACCACTCTAAGGCTGTGGTTTTAGTCCTAGCAGTAGAGTAGTTAGTATTCAGGGTTTATCGTAAGCTCAGAGTTTGGAGCTCGCCCTACCACTTGGATGAAAAATATCAAGGTCTTATGCTATGTGGCTGTTAGGAGAACCTGGATGTGCAAATACACACCTGTTAGTACTGTTTAAGTGATCCTGGGTGTACTCAAAACACACCATATATTACTGTTAAGAAGAGCCTTGGTAAGCTCAAATACATAAATTGACTATATGTTAAAAGTGCTCATATGAAAAAGGAAGCTCACAGTGACATGGAAATCACATCTTTAAAGTCAAAGAGTGTCTGAGATTTAGAGAAGCAGCACCCGCTTGGAACTTTTTCTAAGAAGAATCTATTTTTTTGCAAATGCACTTAGTAACCCTTCTATTATAGGCTCAGGTTAGTATATGCCAAGAAAGAACAGAAACACTAATTGGAACTTCATTATACATGAAACTTGATCCATTTCTTATTCTTTTGTCCATTGTGTGTAATTAAATAGGCAGCTGTGGTTAAAGCCTATGCTGGGATCCTACTAATTTAGAACAGTAATGGCTGTCCGCTACTAGATGTGAGTAAAAGCATGTCTTTTTTTACCTCTTGGAATACACATAATTCCTGTAAATAATATGGAAGTTAAGCATATTACGTGAGGTAAAGTATACATGTAAAAATCTGAAGTTCATGAGGCTTTCTAACCACAAATCATTATTTTCACCATCTGCTACCGCTTCCCAATTTTCCACTGTCCATTCACTCCCAAGGTAGATGTAAACCATAGCACAGATTTACTAAAAAGTCATGCAGCGCAGCCCGCTGCTGTGCTGCATTGTGTTGTGTGAAAAGGAAAGAGCCGAACAGCACCATCTCCTACTCCTACGAAATGCTAGTGCTTTCCTCTTTCTCTGTGCACTGGTGTACTTTATGCTACAATGCGCCAATGTACACACACTTGCTCCACAGTGCAATATCGCATGCATCCTGTAAAGATTAGTTTTGAACTGGGAGGGGACCTTTCCAATACAAAATCTATACTTTAACATTTGTCCTGCACTGTATGTGTGCTGCTCAATGCAGCACCGAAAGTAGGAAAAATGAGGCGAGTGAAAATATTTTTTCCTCGTTATGCCTGCATCAAGGAGCTGTAGGCCCTTATTTACTATTCATTGATGGAAGGCAATACTGCACCAAAGTTGCTGCATTGCCTGGCATCAAAGGGAGAGAAAAAATGTGCAATGTATGGTGTATCTTTTTCTCTTCTCTGGCGCTTGCCCACTTTTGGCAACCATGAGCCATTGCATACGTCCTTGTGCCGTAGTGCAAGAGTGTGTGCATTCTCTTAAGCATAGGTTTTGTTATGCATGGTGTGACTTACTCTTGTAGTATTCCTGGTGGCTAATAAAACCCAGCAGTAAGTCAGGACTATTCCTGTGTGCCTCACTCTTGCATTATTCCTGGTTTGCTACTAAAATCCATGAGTACTCCACAACTTCACTTGGAGTAAGTCAGGAGTAGTTCTATTTTACTAATAGCATTTGCTAGTAAAATAGGCGTAGTACATGAGTAAATCACACCTACTCATAGCAAACGCATTTCAAGTGAAGCCCCATGTTTCTAGCCGTAGGCTCTCATGTGGCACCCTCATGTGCTTAGAGAGGTGAAGCTCTAGATTGCCTCCATATGACTAACTGGAGTAACAAACATGATATCAATGATTTGTAACATAAGAATCCAAGGCTGGAAAATGCATATATTTGCTCAAAAATATTCTAAATATAATTGTTGACCCTGATTTTGGCACAAGGGTTCTTCCACCAGGTTTCTGTCCCTGGATGCAGATTACTAATATAAATGTGATTTATGTGGAGATTTCACCAACTCCTGCTGGTACAATCTCCACTTTGGCACCACTGTCAGGTCAATAGGAAGTCACCATAATAAAATTACATGATGTAACTTGCTGCCTGATGTTCACTAAGAAGTGCTGGGCAAAGTAGAAGGCTAAAGGTTCACAATGGATCCTAGTAGCTCTGATCTGCTGGTAGCTACAATTAGCCTCATGAAATCATGTTGCAGACTGAGAGTAGTTACTATCCCTTCCCAGAGATGGGGTGAGAAAACAAGTAAGGTTACAATCACCACAGGTAATGGACAAACCCTAGATGTTCTCTACCCTGTTGATAAAGGCATATAGGTATTGCTGCTTGAACTATGACTCCCCAAGTGTCCAGGGTCAAGGAATTCACTGGGAGGCTCACACACCACACAGCAGTGCACCTTGAACAAATTTCAAATATTTCTTATGCAATATCAGGCTCAAACTAATTAGTTGCCTGGCAGCACCAGGTAGAAACCAATCCCTCACTGGAGGACCCAGTCCACATTTTCGAGGATCTGTATTTGCAGTGCTAGTATGTGACACTCCCCTGATATTGCGTAACTACATTCTTAATGATTATCCTGTAATTAATACTCATTGGGCTACTCTGTTAGCACTTAAACTGTTGCCACAATGGTTATGGCTTACAGAAAGGCACACAAGTAATTAGAGCAAGTAAGTCCTTATCTAAGTCAAAAGCAAACAACTCACATGTACAGTGCTACACCACACAAGTAAAGTCTAAATAATGACCAAGCAAATAATATTGACAAATCTAGAATACAATGTATCAGATATCAAAAACAGTCATTTTAGTAAATTTCAACAGTTCCAATACACAATCCCATTTGTTTACAATCACAACTAACTAATAATTACATTGATCAGCAGTTTATACCAATCTTTTTTTTGGCATGACAACAAAAATAATGCTGACAAAATGTTAACTGATAACACACTGGGCCCCTCTTATGTTGAACGTACAAATAAACCAATAATATATGCGATTAGGTCTACTATGACATGAACAATATTTTGGTTGACTTTCATGTTCAAAGTAAAATCACAGGTGATTCTATCAGCCTGTTAATAGAAACAGTCTTCTGCAGGACTGAGAGATTAACCACTTGTTTAGACATTTATCACATGCTTCACTTGGATTTAAGCAGGAGCCCATTTTGTGAGAAATAAATGAATGCAAAATCCTACAATAAATACCTTTCATGTAATGCTAATACACCAGGGGGGAATCCATTTTAGCATAGGTTAAAAAAGTATAAGTTATGAAAAGATCATTACCACGAATAAAGCCTTTAAATGTGTAGTATGAATATCAGTACAAAGTAAGCTAGTCAATTTCAAGGACACTTTTGAGGTCCCATAGCGAGTGAGCCTTTTAATTCTGATGCAGCTGGCAACTCTCTATACTGACCGCATTTGAATTACAATCTCCACAGGTTTACCACAAAACTGTTTTTAGGGCTCAGCTAGAGACAGTTCTGTCTATGCGATGACTGCCCGCCCATTTCCTACAAACGGCAAACTTCAATGTCGCTCACATTTTCTTTGATGCTACTCGTCATGGCATGCAGGCGTCATGCCCATTTCTTGTGTTTAGCCCTCCCATAGAGCATGGACCAAGTGCATGTCTCCTTCCACTGCTCTCGGTTTTCAGAGCTATTTTTTTGTTTTTAAGCATTCCATAGGAGTATTTGTGTTTTCAGGCCATGACCCTTATCCATGGTGCTGCTTTTCTCTTTTACCCTGCTTCCCCTGAAAGAAAGGTCTTCTCAGTACACCTCAAGATAGTATTTACATTTCAGCCTCCCAACAGAGTTCAGTGAATTGTTGAACATTTCGAAAACACCCTGTGCAAAACTGAGAAAAACAGAATAAGCACTATTCGCCCCAAGCAACTGGAGCAAGGACAGTGAGAGCCAAGAAGATCAGAGCGACGCAGAGCCCAGGCAAAGGGAGGGTCTCTGGGCAGAAAGAGACCCTAGGTCGCTGGTGTCTGTGGAGCAGAAGCGGCGGGGGTTTCAGCACGGTGTGGCTCACCAATGCAACTCCACCCCCAGCCTCCCACCCCATCCGCCTGCCTCTGGCATTCCTCTCACCCCATCCGGCAGCCTCCCACCCCATCCGCCTGCCTCCGGCATTCCTCCTCCCAATCACCACTGCCCAAGGGTCGTTGGAGTACCCATGAAGGATCAGTGAAGTTCCTTCCGGGAGGCCATGACAGGAGTACAGACTTGCAAAAACACAGGGGTCATAGAACCGTCTATACTTGTTTGTTACTCTGATATAAGCCCTTTGGTGTTATTCTGGTGCTACTTATGCTACCCCTGCATCATCTTTGCTGCTATTAGGTCAGGTCTCACACTGGACCAAGTACAACTTTTACTCCAAGAATAATTGCAAAAAAGGCGAAAAGCTGTAAGGAAAATTAAAACCTGCTCCCAAAAGGTTAACTCACAGACAAATGAAACAGCCTTTGAGGATTTGCCATCTATATGTAGTCCTACCTCAAGTCCGGGGAACGCATTGAGTGAGGTGGGTCATACTCAAAGTCAACAATCTGTTGGGGGAGGCACTCTTTACAGCCAAGTATAAAGGACTTTTTCAAACAGAAAGGAGATGCTCAAGGTGAAGGTATCCGTGATGCTGAACCACCACCAACATCGTCTGTTCTGAATAATCTGTGTTTATTTACAGACCAGGCAGTTTGAGAGGGCAATACACCCCTCATGGATGAGCAGGGAGATAGTGGAAAACAGTTGGCAGATGACATGCCTTTAAATTTAAATGCACTTGTGGCAATGAAATCCTGTAACAAAGTAGCAGTTAAAGCTCAAGTTCATGATGTCCCTACCATCAAGCAGGTAAACGTGATCTCTACCAAAATGTCGACTTTGCCTGGACTGAGCTGTGCACACCAGGCGGAAGACACTCTTTGGGACATATCCAACTGTAATAAGCCCCCAAACGATAGTGATGCTCTGTTATCTGTTTGGGGGAATTGCATGTCACTTAAGTGAATCAAAATTTTCTGATAACTCAGTCGCCAGGACCTGGGGCTAAGAAGTTGCGAGAGAGTCTAGGATTGCCGGTTTTGGAGATATCAAATCATAAAAGTATTTTGAGCCCATTTGACTAAGGGATATGTGGAGAAGATCTGATTTGGGATGATCATTCCATTTTAATCCCGTCAAAAAGCAAAACCATAAATAGTCAGCATGATGTTCAGACCATTGGTCAAGTAGATAACTCGCTGACAGCTGCAGACCTCTCGTTTTTAGATAAATAGTATGTTTCACCTATTCTTGATGAGCACCCTATAATGTATAAAAGTAATGATAATACCAGTGTATGGAAAGGTTTGCTAAATACAAATAATGTTATAACTACTGCACTTGATTTTCATTCAAATAAGCTCGAAATACAGCTGGAACTTTGAAATACACTTGCAGTCTATGTGACTGGTGTTGACACAAAGCTACACAATTTGACAGGTGTGGTGGTTAAGGCCCAGACTGAGGTCAATGATCAATTAATAATATGCACATGTTCTCACATTCTGCACAAGATGTCTGATCTTCCTAAAACTGTAGGATCACTTGTTGATGAAGTTAAAAAAACAGCTGGGAATCCAAGCCTGGTCGGTTTCCCAGTTTGTCATAAGAATTAGGGAGTTAGTGTAGAATGCAACAACCTCAGGCAAATCTGTGTCATGAAAATTGTAGGGCATCAGTGGAGCCCTGGGAGGTGAGAGCTGAAGCCAGTCTGGGCTTAGACACACAAATTGATGAAGGTTATGACCTCCAGGGAACTAAGAAGATCAAGTTAGCATTGACTGCTAAATCCCCTTGCTCAAGCTCGGAGGATAGTCTCAATAGTTTCAATGATTGCCCCCACTATCTAAAAGGGCAAGAAAAACACTGCAGAAAGCTTGGAACAAGGCTCAGAAACCAGCTGCTCCAGTAGTTATATTAGCCAAATCTAAGGATTGTTATCCCATATTTAAACAAGTTAATATGAAATGTCCAAGTCAGGACGGTGCTCAAAAGGGTGGGGAACCTTCCACAGATCTATTGATGCTTTTGAGGTGTAAGGCCCAAGCATTCACAGTTGATGGACAAAATAAAGTGCTCATGGCTAGTGATACAATGAAGTCGGACCCAGTAGACATTAGTAAGCGAGAGGTGACCAGGTAAAACAGCAGTCCTCAGGAGATTAGGATCCAATCCCAAGATCAAGCAACTCGTATTGAGAATAGGCCAAATCCTGTAGAAATGATGGAGCCCACTGCCCCACAGAGTCTAACTCCAGTGGAAATAGTTCCAAATATCACTTTAGTTAAGGAGTGCAATTCAGGCCCATCAAACTCCCTATGTTGCACACAAGATAATAGTACGAAAATTCGGGATAAAAAACTAGTAATGCATCCCTTGGATGAGCCTCAGCAGTCCCATGACAGTCTTAACTGGAGCATAATATTGAAAATAACCTCAACTATTCCTGAATTATCATTTATTAAAACAACAGACTTGGTATCAGTGCAGTTTAAACAAATACACTCAAATACTTTTTGAGAATCTACTATCACAACCTGGTCCTCAAATGATATTGTGACTAAAATATTAGAATGAAGCCTGTACTTTATGGAATGTGGCACTAAGGCTGAGAACTCCTTACATTATCCCGCATTCTGGAGGTACTGGCACTAAAGGTGAAAAAGTCAATAATAATGGCCAATAGTAGGAAGCCAAATCCAGTACTTAGAGGCGCTTCAGGTCTATAACCTAACCATTCTTGTAGCTCAGGCCTGATGATTACTGTTAGACATCGCACCATAAGTGTGGGTCTCCCTTCCATTTTTACTGTTGCCTCATATATGTTTGCTGGTATTAGATGCTTTGGGCAATGTGCCACTGCTATTCAGTGCCACAGTGCAAGTGCTCCCTACTATAAATTGATTTACTAATCAGTGGTGCCATGTTTGGCTATTTGGTGTACTTGTCAGATCCTAGTCTAGTGCACTGAGTGTGCCCAGGGCGTGTAAATCCAAATGCTGCTGGTGGGCCTGCAGCACTGGTTGTGCCACCCACAGAAGCAGCCTTGTAAAATGTGTCTAAGGTCTGCCTTTGCAGAGCCTGTGTGCAGTCTGATACTGTCATGCTGACTGGACAAGTGCACCCACTTCCCAGTCCCTAAACCTTCTCTTATCAGTCACCCTATGGTAGTGTTGTGTTTTATCTAGGACCCCGATCAATATTGTGGTCTTATGCCCCTATACGGCTATAATCAATTCATATCCCTATAATGGCATAAACGATCAGAGCCATATTTCAGTAACTCGTCTCTGCAGCTCATGACACAGCAGAAGCCACTAACTTAGATTCCTAGATAACACACCAAGTTCTTTCTACAGGTAAAACCCCCAGCAACCTGGGAAAGCCCCGCTTGCTTTGTTTTGATTAGTAATAGAACTCTAACGAGCACTGTAAGAACGACCAGTTCTTAGTGACATCTTTATTGACGTCTTATGTCCAAAAACTTACGTCAAACAAGGCACCTTTCAGGTATAAATAATACCAACGTTGCTTTAAGCAAGCGCAATGGTGGTGGTGAATACAGGAGCAGAACAGCTGTCCCTTGCAGAGCCCAGCAGATGCGAGAAGCCCACGGACGCTGCCCCTCCTCCTCTTTGATGCGCTGAGAAAGACGCTGTCTTTTCTCCTGCCGAGAAAATCCAGCTCCGGCGTTTCCAGCCTACCCTTGCGGGTAACTGGAATATCGAGTCCTGAGAGGAGATACCAGACATCCAACATTCTATCCAGAGGTACGGTGTTGAATAAATCCTTAGAGAGAATTCTTGAAGCAAACCCTTGGCAAAACCAACTTAACTTAAACTGCTACTCACTTACTCCCTCCCAAGTATTAGGCTTAGGTCAGGTACACCAGGGTAGGCGTAGTTAGAAGCACCAGTTGAGGACGTTAGCCAAATGTATATATGAATGTATATATTTTATTCATTTTAACTATCGTATGGCTAAGAAACCATATCATTGCTGTTACAGTATTATTTCGCAATACTCCTTTTACTGTACGCACTTTTTATAATAACAAGTCTTGCAATTGTGGCAATTCATTTCTCTTGCATGAAAAGAAAGACTGTTCAATAAATAATACCTTTTATTGAAAACGCCCGTCTCTCTATTCTCTGCATAACTGGTGAAAGTAAACTGCACAACTGACTGAGTGCAATATCTGTCTATTGTTTCACACGACTCTAGAGATTGACTCTTATTCTGAGGAGCAAAGTTTTCATGTTTATGCGGTTGTTGGAAAACTGAATCCCTTCTTGTCTGAGCCAGGAAAGCTTATCAGTTTCAGTTTTTAACGTCTTTATTTCGATTTTTCATCATAAAAGACACATATATACAGAAAATTTGCATTGTCTACAATGGATACAACAGAGTCATAACGATATAAATATTTAAATACATATAATAACCAAATCAGAGACAAAAGAAAAAAAAAAAAGACAAGTGAAGTTAAGATCTCAATTAAACATACATATAAAGACGTCAAGGGAAATGGTAAAATCATTGGAACATATATAAAATTAGCAGATCATCAATACTATTAAATTCATAGACCAAAGAAACAGTCAGGGAACATGGTATACAGGTTGTTTAGATTGTGATTTATGAACTGATTGACTTAGACCTTATCAGCCAAGCCCACCCGAGGAATTTCGCCAATCCTATAGTTAGCCATTCAGAAGTATTCGTTTTCAAGGTGTACAATGCTTCGCTACTCACTCGGGTGTTTAGTCTAGTACATACAGGTTTCAGCCACTTATTACGAGGTTCGCAATAGGCAGTACAGACAAACAAAAAATGGCCTAGTGTTTCTTCACAAACGGCACAACAGGGACAGAAGCTTGACTCCAGCCTCTGCCAGCCGCTAGTAAAGGCCCTTAAGGGCAACGTGCCCACACGGAACTGATGATATAGTTTCCTGTCTAATGTTTTAAGGATAACATCCCAATATACTTCTTTATTGGGAATTACTTTGTGGAGCAAAAACTGGCCTGTCAAGTTCGCTTTCTCAGAAAGTGCAACGTGTTCCGTTTTTACCATGGACCAGAAAGAAAGTTTGAATTCCTCCTTGGTAGGAAAGGTTTGGGAACCCGGCTCTGACCATAACAAAGGTAAGCCCATTTCAATAAGAGTGTTCTTAATTTGCTTTAACCACGGTATATTGCCTGCCCCTTGTTGCAGTCTCACATCTTGAAGCTCACGGGCGAACATGGCCAGTTCCGGGGTGGACCATATGCGTCTCCATAGAGCCACCATCCTGTACTGGGCCTGATGTTTAATGGTATGCATGCCCATGTCCATTAAAAGTGGAAGGACTGGTGTTGATGGGGGGAGACTAACTAAGTTACGAAGAAATTTATTCTGTATCCTATCCAGGACAGCCAAGTCCACACAACCCCAAATATCTGCCCCATACAATATCGCTGAGCTGATTTTAGCACTATAGATTTTGAGCGCGGGCAATACTCTTTTAGTCAGGGAGCGCCGCTGCTCTTTTACTAGGCAACCAGTCAAGCGGGCAAATTTCAGACAGAGTACCTCTACTTGCTCTTTCCATTTTAACCTATAATCCAAAGTAACACCAAGATAAGTCATTACATCGACCTGTTCCAGTCTGGACCCATTCATTAAAATATTGCACCTCAATGGCTTTTTCTTGGTCAAGACCATAAACTTGGTTTTATTAATGTTAATCTCAAGATCATTCAAATTACAAAAATCCATAAATTTGTTTATTGCAACCTGTAAACCCTTCTGTGTTTTGGCCAATATGAGTGTATCGTCTGCAAAAATTAAAAGGGGGAATTTTGTCCCACCCAGTGAAGGAGCATCAGTGGGGGTGTCTGAAAGGAACTTAACCACCTGGTTAATGAAGAGCACAAATAGGGTGGGGGCCAGGACACAACCCTGCCTCACACCACGGGTCACGGGGAAGGATTCAGTAACCTGGCCCTGACAACCCCATCTGACTCTTGCGAAGTTACCCTCATGCATCTTAACGGTAAGATCTAAAAGTGCAGAAGGAACCCCCATCCTTCTCAGTGCAGCCCACATCTTCCCTCTAGGGACCAGATCAAACGCTGATTTGAGGTCCACAAATGCAGCGAAGATCTTCCCGTCTCTCAGTAACACAGTTTTCCAATAGATCATGACAAATCTTAAAATCTGATCAACTGTGCTAATGTGTGCCCTAAACCCAGCCTGCATTGGAGACAGGACATCTACTTCTATCATCCACAAATGAATTTTCCCCAACAACATTCTGGCTATTACTTTTTGAAGGGCGTCGATGAGGCTGATGGGGCGGTAATTTCCCGCATCAGATCTATCCCCTTTTTTATGCACTGGCAAAATCTCAGCCCCTTTCCAGGAGTTTGGGATCCTAGTGCCCCTAGCTATAGCGTTTGCTAAAATCAGTATATACGGGACCCAGTGTTTTTGATCATATTTGAAGAGGTCCGCAGGGATGCAATCCATTCCGGGGGCTTTGCCGTTCTGCACTTGTTTAAGAGCAGAAATAGCTTCAGTTTCGGTAAAAACAACGTGATCAGATGAGGACAATTCAGGCTGCACACTGGCATCTTCCCTAATGGTGGTAAGGGAGATCCGTTCCGTGTGGCTGAACTGCGCCTCATAATGTTTGACCCATTGCTCTGCTGAGACGTGGTTTACCGGACTATGTAATTCCCCCGATTCTCCCCATTTCACAACCTCCCAAAATCTTTGTTGGTTGGATGAGGTACTTGCCTGGTATAAATCCAACCAACGCTGGTCATCCCATTTAGTTTTTGCCTCTTTTAATGCCTTCTTATAATTCACCCTAGCTATCCTTATATCCGCACATGATTTGGATTTGATGGCACTTAGCAGAGAGCTGTGGGCAATACTACAGGTCTTATCGTACCATTTAAGCCTAGGATGTGCTTGGGCTTTATTACTTCCTCCCTTAACAGTTTTGGTAAAAAAAGACTTAATTTTATTAAAAAGAGTCTCGTGAATTGTCCCAATTTGGTCGAGTGGGGTACCAGCCTCAAGTATGGGTGCCATCTGTTTTGTGGCCGCTAAGACCTCCATGGCAATCCTGCTAATAGTAGCAGTGTTGTCTTGGAGCCCAGCCCATTTTACCCTTCTGCAGTCATTTGTAAGGCCAGCATCTGCAGTTTCAATGTTTATAACAGGGTTCATACAGAGACCCTCAGATACTAATAATGATATCACCAGGGGATTATGATCACTCTCGGATCTACTGACTACTTCCATATCCACCAACATTTTCCAGAACTCTATCTTAAGTAGAAAATAATCAATACGACTTGAGTTTGTGGAGTTATCAAATGTAACTTTTCCCATCGGGTCTGATTTGGTCCTACCATTCACTGCACGTAAGTCCCATTCAAGACAAAAGCCCAACCATTGCATAACTGCCTCCGTAACTTTTTTGATGGGGGCGACAGACAAAGGGGGAATGTTCCAGATCTGATCAATTTCCCCATATCCCCCATTATCAAGGTTGGGAAATGGTTCGAAGCAACAGTTGAAGTCGCCTGCCACCATGACACAGCTGTCACTGCTAATGTCGTTCAATAGGAAGTCAAGTTCAGCTACTACTCCCGCAGGCTTCCCACCTGGTATCCCTCTAGCATATATATTAAACAGAAAAGAGACCTGATTATTGTTATCTGTTAATTTCAGTGCTAGAATATCATTACCCAAAGTAGGGAGTTCAGTGATGGTAATGGCTAAGGATTGTCTGATCCAAATGACTAAACCCCCTGACGGGCGGCCCTTCGGTCCTTTGCTGGCTGGTTTATAGTAATTAAGATAACCAACCCGATAGATAGCTTCTGTTGACCAACTTTCCTGCAGGATGATTACATCATGTAGATCCACAAAAGAACCCCAAGCGGCCTCTGACATTTTCCCCTTCAATCCCGCTATATTCCAAGACAAGACTGCAAGGGTGTATGTTGTTTTCTCTGCCATATTGGCAGATGGGTTAACAGTGGCCTTAGTAATTTTCTGTCTGGGGTTACCTAGCAAGAATGTTTCCCTTTTTTCCACCCTCTTAGGTTTTGCGCTAGGTATGGAAACAGTCTCTACCCCTGAAACACACACATTTTTTGGAGAGCAAGTTGATACAGCGCTAGCACTCCCAGTATTCAGTTGTTCTACATCAAGTCAATCCACACCTTCTAGACCGGAGAGGGGAGCAAACCGGTTCGCAAGGTGAGGATAGAACATTGGATAGAGCGGGGTATCGAAATGAAATCTCCCTCTGGGCCTGTCCCTTCTCAAATGTTGGAACGGAGTGTGGGATCTATTAGCATGTAAAGCTGGATAAAAATAATGCAATAGTAAGGTTTGTACGTCCCCAACTCTACCAAATCTTGGTTCCCTGCCGATGTATTCGGCAACCCAGGGCTCTCTGAAGCTAACCACCACACAGTCCCCCTCAAGGTCTTTCTTACCATAACCTATCCAGTCCACCCTCCTTACGTTGAGTATTTCAGGGTTTAAATTAGGAGGGAGTGGCCGGTTTTTATTAAGCCAAAATGTGACCTTATTATAAAGATCCTTGTGTGTTTCCCTCTTGCCTTGTACAAGTGGAGCCACGCCGGTTAAAACAATTGTATAAGGCACTGACTCCGGTGGAAGGTTCACACACTGTTTCTTTGGGATGGGTTTGGCAATGGGCTGTTGAGTGGTGTTTTGGCCCCTGGCTGGTGTTGGATTGTTCTGAACCTGCTGGTTTTTGGTGGGCTTAGGCCTTGCAGGATTCTCTGTAGAGGCTATAATCTTATGAGATGGTCCTGTTTTTTGCGGGGCCTTTGGTTTAGAAGCTCCTACTTGTGTGTTATTACCCCCTGCTTTATTATTTGTCACAATCATGGGCTTCGGATTGGATGGAACTGGAGGGGACAAACCAGCTCTTGCTAAGCTGGAGAGAATTCTATCAGAAGTTGCTATATTATCCTTCACCAGCAGGTCTAAGGTGTCCATTTTTGTATTTAACAACCTTGTCCTTTCAAAGAGAGGTAAAAGAAGAGATTTAAATAGCAACTCAATTTTAGCCAAAAATATTTCTTCTGTAATGCTAATCATAGTCATAGTCTCACCCCCCCCTTGTTGAGTGGAAGCATTAATGTTAGGTGGCTGTGGGGGCGAAGCTGGGGCATTTACCACCCCCTCTGTTTGTTCCTCCAAATCTGGTGAGGCAACCCTCTTGCGTTTCCCAGGATTCTGTGTCGGTGTCTGTTCTAATAGAGAGGGAGAATCCATTAAATCATTACTAATGTTAAGTTTTGGAGAGTCTGAAAGACCAGAATTATCCCCAGACTGATCTAAACAAATGATCCCACTATTGGGTAAGTTCTCATGTGCAGTATTAAAAACATTTTCCTGGTTAGAGTTCGTAATCTCCCCGATATGAATCTCAGGAACAGGTGCCAACATTACATCTACATTGCTATCCACGTTCAACGTAGAGAGTGGGACAGGAGAGACAGCCTCGCTTATTTTACCTAGTGAAGAACGCTTGCCGGTAATAATATCAAGCGAGAGGCGTTTTTCAACTAAAGCGATCTCCTTCTCTAATATGGCAGTTGAACGTTTAAAAAATTGATCAATTGTACCAGTAAAGGTACCATTAGAGGTGGAGACCTGAACTTGCCTCTCCTTGCCAGATCTTAGAGTCATTTTTGCTAATCTTTTTAGGGTATAGCAGGCAAGAATATAACCAACCTAAATAGGTGGCAAAGCCACTCGAGACACAAAGTTAATCTGTCCGGATAAAGGGACTTTAACAACACTGTTAACACTATATAAATATAACCAAGGTACAATTTAAAAATAAGAAGTCAGGAAGGAAAAATGTTAATAATGGGGCCCAGCCCGGCCTCCACCGGCCCCGGACGGCCACAGACGGTCCCGCCCTTGTCCCGGGCTTCTCCCGGGACGCTCCCGCGTAGCGGGTAGTTACCTTCACTTAAGTAGGAAGTCCATCAAATTAAAGGCGGGGCGCGGTGATGGCCAGGGAGAGCGGCCAGCTGGTCAGAGGCGCGGTGTGCAGGGACTTCTGGGATTGGAAGTCCTGCCCCGCTCGCTCGCAGCCCTGGTCCTCCCACGCAGATGAACACAAGCTTCCCTTGCCCCCTGGGGCGCAGCGGGACCCGCGAAGCGGGTTCCGCAAGTCGTAGAGTTATTTCAAGGACCAGAAAGAGTGTCTGTTGAAGGCAGCAACAGGCAGCAAACGCCAAAGGTTTCCCACGTCGGAAGGTCTGATTCCGCCCTTTAAAGAACTAAAGGCGGGGCGCGGTGATGGCCAGGGAGAGCGGCCAGCTGGTCAGAGGCGCGGTGTGCAGGGACTTCTGGGATTGGAAGTCCTGCCCCGCTCGCTCGCAGCCCTGGTCCTCCCACGCAGATGAACACAAGCTTCCCTTGCCCCCTGGGGCGCAGCGGGACCCGCGAAGCGGGTTCCGCAAGTCGTAGAGTTATTTCAAGGACCAGAAAGAGTGTCTGTTGAAGGCAGCAACAGGCAGCAAACGCCAAAGGTTTCCCACGTCGGAAGGTCTGATTCCGCCCTTTAAAGAACTAAAGGCGGGGCGCGGTGATGGCCAGGGAGAGCGGCCAGCTGGTCAGAGGCGCGGTGTGCAGGGACTTCTGGGATTGGAAGTCCTGCCCCGCTCGCTCGCAGCCCTGGTCCTCCCACGCAGATGAACACAAGCTTCCCTTGCCCCCTGGGGCGCAGCGGGACCCGCGAAGCGGGTTCCGCAAGTCGTAGAGTTATTTCAAGGACCAGAAAGAGTGTCTGTTGAAGGCAGCAACAGGCAGCAAACGCCAAAGGTTTCCCACGTCGGAAGGTCTGATTCCGCCCTTTAAAGAACTAAAGGCGGGGCGCGGTGATGGCCAGGGAGAGCGGCCAGCTGGTCAGAGGTGCGGTGTGCAGGGACTTCTGGGATTGGAAGTCCTGCCCCGCTCGCTCGCAGCCCTGGTCCTCCCACGCAGATGAACACAAGCTTCCCTTGCCCCCTGGGGCGCAGCGGGACCCGCGAAGCGGGTTCCGCAAGTCGTAGAGTTATTTCAAGGACCAGAAAGAGTGTCTGTTGAAGGCAGCAACAGGCAGCAAACGCCAAAGGTTTCCCACGTCGGAAGGTCTGATTCCGCCCTTTAAAGAACTAAAGGCGGGGCGCGGTGATGGCCAGGGAGAGCGGCCAGCTGGTCAGAGGCGCGGTGTGCAGGGACTTCATGGGATTGGAAGTCCTGCCCCGCTCGCTCGCAGCCCTGGTCCTCCCACGCAGATGAACACAAGCTTCCCTTGCCCCCTGGGGCGCAGCGGGACCCGCGAAGCGGGTTCCGCAAGTCGTAGAGTTATTTCAAGGACCAGAAAGAGTGTCTGTTGAAGGCAGCAACAGGCAGCAAACGCCAAAGGTTATCACTTCCTATTCAGTCAAGAAAGTTGCCAGTGACCTCTGAGCTAGCTGGTACAAACCCAATTAAGTCTAACATAGTCAGTAGAGAACTAGAAGACCGCACTACTACATCTACACTGCTGTTTATGTTATTCCAATGCGCAGGGCCTATAGGGAAAATAGGAACTACACTACAGTAGGCCCAAGGGCAGGGTGCATTGTAAGTATAGGGTAGGGCAAGCCCTGGTGTGCGTGGCATGTCGTAATAGTGAATTACAGCCATTTTCGTTTTTCACTATTGCTAGGCTACCTGTTCTCCATAGGCCAGAATGGGCTATTAGAGTTATTACATTTTATAATCCTAACTGTCTCAGAGAACAAGATAGAAATTCGAGTTTAGTATGCCTGAACTCAGAATAATAAAATACATCTTTTAGTAAAGTTTATTTTAATATTCTGTTTACAAAAAATACCACTTTTTGAAAGTAGGTATTTGCTTGTCTAACCATTCAAACCTGCCTCTGCTAGGTTGTGTATTCCTATGTCTGGTTTTGTGAGTGACAGGGCTGGGGAATTCCAGGAGACAGGCTAAGTCATTGGGAAAGGAGTGGTGGCAGTGGAATATTCAGAAAAGCCAGCACCTCCGCTAAGTTTGCGATAAAGTCTGTTTGTACCTCTTTTCTTTTACAGCGGCCTCTATGTCATCATACGGTGCCACCCACAGTATCCCCTAATATATAACGGACCTCTCCGAATATATTAATCAACTTGGAAACATAGACAGAGTGCAGCACCAAGTATAAAAACAGCTGATTGATCCCAATCAGCAACATTATTTTAATACAAAATTCATAAAGTCATTTGTGTTCAGCCAGCAATCTTCATGACAGTTGTTTCTGTAGTTACAATATTGATAAAGCCACAGCCGAAACGTGTTTCATCGCCATTTGCTACTTTTTCAAGGCTTCTAATGAAGTGTAGTCAGAGTTCAGATATCATTTCTAATTGGATAGATCAAAGCCCCAAAAGTCCGTATATGATGTTCCAGAACAAGAAGAGAATGATGGCCTGGTAATTGTGAATCCCCTCCACGCGTAGTTTTTTTCATATTCCGAAGTCGTTATGGTTGCAAGGTGGGAAAGTTTCTTGTCGCAAAGTCCTCAAAGTTAATTTTGGGTGTAAAGAACTGCCAGAAAACACGCTCTCATGAGCAGAATTGACATGGAATCAGCATCTAACAATTAAGAATCGAGTCTATCAGCAGGGCACCATACCGCTAAAAGAGCCAGACCGTCCAAAAGTGTCCTGACTCCAGAAAGATGTGTAAGGTCCGGTCCCCACCTGCTTTGTCATGTGCATATGGTCTATATTTTGTGACAAGAAACTTTCCCACCTTGCAACCATATCGACTTCGGAATACGAAAAAAAAACTGCGTGTGGACGGGATTCACAATTACCAGGCCATAAATCTCTTCATGTTCTGGACCATCATATTCGAACTTTTGGCGCTTTGATCTATTCAATTAGAAATTATATCTGAACTCTGACTACACTTCATTAGAAGCCTTGAAAAAGTTGCGAATGGTGACGAAACACGTGTCAGCTGTGGCTGACACCCATGAGTGGGCATACATTTACGATATTAGCAATAAGATTGTGTATGTTCCACTCCAGGCGATACTGTTATTACTCTCAGAATTTCCTTACAGTGCCCTGTTCTGCTCCTTTCTTTTGCCTGAAAAAACACCCCTTTCACTCTATTCTCATTCCTTCTTTTCTTCTTGGTACGGCACAGGCTTGTGTCATGCTATTTTTGTAAATAATATAATGTTTATTTGACATTGTTTCTTTGGAATAAATTCCCTGCCCGGCTGGGCAAGGAGACCATAACGTATAGCTTTCAATTGTGTTCTATACTGTATTGTGATGACTTTGAATGAGCTAGGAATCTCTGTTCCCTATAACAAACCTCCTCCCCTCAGGGAACAAAGGATTTTGGGGTATAAATATTGGGACCCTGATCCCATTAAATTAGATCACTTTGGACTACAAGAAGAAACCTTTACTGAGGAGAGGAACCTGAAGAAACTGAGGAGAGACTATTCCCAAGCTGAAGTGCTGTTTGAGGGATTGGCCTGCAGTGGTTGCCTTACTGCCAAAGGAAGGAGAAAGGAGCTTTGTGTACTTTGCTTTCAACTTGTGAAGGATCTCCAAGGGCTTGGAAAAGAGCTTGCCTCCTGCTGAAGTCTCAGGGACAACAGACTTCTCCCCCCAGCTCCCCAGAGTTCTTTAGGAATCCCTGCTGCTGTTTTGGGCCTTCTGAGGGACTGTGTGTCGCAAGGAGCTGTAAGCGCAACTCAACGATAAGAAGCTTGTCACTGTGCCTGCCGTTGCAACGCCGAAGGAGGGTGTCGCCGCTGGAACTGTCGCACACTGCACCGCATCGGAGAGAAGCATGCTGCAACGAAGAGGAAGCATGTCACCGTTTCTGCTGCTGCCGTCGCAACTCCGAAGGAGGGTGTCGCCGCTGTAGTTGTCGCACTGCACTGCATCAGGAGAGGAATCTCACAACGAGTTCGGAACGTGTCGCCGTCGCTGTGCCTGCCGTCGCAACTTCGAAGGAGGGTGTTGCCGCTGCAACTGTCGCATTGCACCGCATCCACCAAGAGCACCTTGCATCCCAGAGAAACGCGCCGCCCTCGGAGATGCTGCCATCGCATCTTGGATGGTTAAGTAACAATGGGGTGATCGAGTATCCCTAGGAACCTGGGCAGTACGATAAAGTAATAAACAATTGGTACTTTTGGGTACAATGAATTTCTTCACTTATTTCTTATTTTAAGCAACATATTTCTTTGTACAATACACATTATTTATTAAAGAAAACATTTTTGAGAGAAAAATCAAGAGAAAATCAAGAGAGATCCAAACCATCTGCAAAGTTCCAGAGATGCTTTATAAATTGTATTCATTTATAAGTAATTTCATTCAGACAATATGCAGGCTATCCAGCAGTGCACAAGGTGAACAGTATGACAATTGGTGCTCAGTGAGTGTTTGTGCCATAAATATATACAATTATACGTGAAATGGGGATAGTTGTGACCAATACAACAATTATTCGCAATAAACTGTATACTGCAATAGTCAGTTTTGAATTACAAAGTTTTTGGAATTATGGTCCCCTCATGTTTAAATGTCGACGTTTCAACCCTAATGTCGCGCTCTTCAAGCGTCTGCACGGGTCTTCTTCAGGACGGGGTGGGGAAGGGGTACATGGTGGCCTAGTGATTAAAAATGGGCGTCAGGTTTGGATGGTTTGGATCTTAATTTAACTTAATTAAATTAAGCTAACAGAAAATTGTTTGCCTAGTTAAACAAATTAAACAAATTAAAAACTCACCTCCAAGTAGACCCTGCCGGCCTTTCCTTAGGAGTGGTGTGAGTAAGCAAATATTTGATAGTCCACGATTCTTGCGCAATCTAGGTCTGTTGAGAAGGTTGTGCTAAATTACAGGCTGACGGATCGTGAGGGTTGATTAAAACATTAAAACGTTTAGGCATTTGAGAAACCTTTTTGACTTAAGCGCTTACCTCTAGTGGATTAATCAGAGGTTCCAAAGTTCCTTCTAGTTTTCGTTTACGAAAAACAATTATGGCTGATTCCAGAAGTGTCTGTAGGTGAAGGGAGGATATATTAGCTTGGTCAATGGCACGATTCTCAGGTTTAAATTCAATGTGGCAGTCTTGATGGAACTAAAACCGCTTACCTGGCGGTGTCAAAATTCTTTTGTAGGCTCACCAGGATCTGAATATCAGGGAGGGCCTCGATATGTACTGCTGCAAACGCATCCAGTAATGCCTGCCAGTGGAGGGGTATTTAAATTAGAGCCTTGCATGTGAAAGGATCGTTTAAAGTTAACTTAACTAACGAAATGCGGCGGATTCACAGGCTCGGTGATCCCACTTACCTCAAAGACGGTTGCTTGTCTTGTCAGTCACTTAGGATCCGAAAAATCTGTGCGGCGGCAAAAGGCTCTGTCCCGGTGTGGCTTCTTACAGTGAAGGACCGCGAAGGAAGCTACTGGATCTAACCGGAGCTGGCAGCGCGAGGACGCTGCCGGCACCGGTGCGTGCTCAGTTGCTAAGCAACCAACTTGGCGTCTGAGTGTGGAATGTCAGTGCGCTGTCATGAAGGTTTTGGTTAAATTCTGGGATCAGCAATTGTGGTGTATATATCCCGTAAACATTGGTCCTTAGTCGGCCTGATGGATACAATTAACGAGTTGCAAGGGACAATTTGTGCATTTGTGCCTAAATAAACTTATTCAGTGACACATACAGATGGTGTAAAAATTGTGTCAGCACGTGCCAAAGAAATGTCATGTGAGAGATTTGTGGAAAATGAATGATTACATTGGAGTAACTTATGTCGTAGAGCATGCAACATGGACAGATGTAAATGTAAACAACATTCAATCTCGGGGTTATAACAGTTTAACCCCTTCACTGCGGCGGCTATTCCGCCGCAGTGCTAAGGGGGCGGGGCGGCCGCGCGGCGGCCGCATGCTGGTGACGGAACCGCTCCGTCACCAGCGTCGGTTGACCTGTGCTTGTGACGGAGCGGTTCTGTCATGGCCCGCCCGCTCAATAGAACGTCAGCGCAGGCGCGAAATTCGCGCCGCGCAGGCGCGCCGAGCGGGCCATGACGGAACCGCTCCGTCATCAGCACAGCTCACCCATAGCTGATGACGGAGCGGTTCCGTCATCAGCACTTAAGGGGTTAAGCATCGATAATTATGAAAATCACATTCACTTAATAGGTTTCTAACTAACATTAATGATAATAAAAGCTAGTGTCCATAATACATAAAATGCTAAAAAATTACATGTCACCTACTCAAGCCTTACCTTACCAAGTCCTCTACTTGAAGCAGATGATTGCAACCCGCACAGCGGACGTGTGCTCAAGCCTACAGTGTGCTCTGTGAGTGGTCTTGCTGAAATCTTTTTAACTTGTGGAAAAGCACTTTTATTCTATTTTAAAAAGACATTTGCACTAACTTGTTTGGCAGCTCATTTTAATTCATTACTCACCCCGGTCCACCGCAAGCTTCAGGCTTGTTTGTTGTGGAGGGTGTTTGGGGCAGAAGCAGTCCCCACAAACCTCGCGCTATAGGTCTTCGAGTAGAGGTGGAGCTCCGACGGTCACGTGACCAGGAGCCCGTCCTCTACTTGAAGCAGATGACTGGCAACCCGCGCAGCGGGCGCGCGTAGCGGGTGCGCCGCTGGTGCGCCAAAGGCAAGCCCGTCTGCGCCCGTCCGTGCCCGAACAGGGCCAGGGGCCAGGGGTCATGACCCCTGCCCAACGGTATCCAGATAGAATTGTGCTATCCCCTGAGCATTTATTAGCACTTCGCCCCCCTACTTCAAGAGGATGCACATTACTTTCTGCCAAGCACGCAGGTCATTTTAAATGCCTGGATTGTATCTTTTCTCTTGAGAACTTTCTGCTTTACCTCCCTTGTACAGAAAGTCATAATTTACACTCCTCCCATAAAGCTTCTGCCAGTGAAAACTTCTTATTCTTTAGTCTCAACTGTCGCTCACTTCCGAAACATAAACTTGACATATTCAACCTGCTTCATGAAGAACAGCTTGATGAGCTTTTTCTTACTGAGACCTGGCTCCACAAGAGCACCGGGCCTGACATTGCGGCAGCCCAGCCCTCCAACTATGCCATCACCCATATTGACAGAAGGTTCAACACAGGAGGTGGCATAGCTGTTATCTTTAAAAATTATCTGTAATGCAGATTCGAAACGGTGGACATTGCAAACTGTGAAGCTGCTCTTTTTAAATTAACACTTAACCCTCATTTCACTTTCTCTGGACTTCTAGTCCACCGCCCTCCCGGTAACCCGATTTCTTGGGCTACCTCCTTCCCTAGCCACATTACACCCTTGCACTTGGGTTCCAAGAATTTCTCCCTTATCTGTGATCTTAACCTACATCTAGAGGACCTCTCCAACATCACATGTACCAACGTCATTGCTGACTTAGCTGCCCTAAATATTAACTTACACAGTTTTGGCCCCACACATAAAGCAGGTCATCTGCTGGACCCAATTTTTTCCAGTCTCTCGGATATGATATGTTATCCTGCAGCCCCCATCTGTTGGTCGGATCATTTTCTTTGTAAATTCACTCTCACTTTACCTGCCATTGCCACTTTTTCTTCTTCTTCTCTCCCTCTGACTACCCTGAAAAGGAACTTGAAAAAATTCGACTTAGTAGCTGAATAGTGCTCTATGTCTCGGTATCCCACCTGTGGACCTTCAAACTGATACTCTTGCCATAAAAACTGAGCAGTGGCTGCTTGATGCCATAGACCGTTGTCTTCCGTTTTCTCATTCTAAATGTAATAACCATCGCCCACCAGCCCCATGGTACAATGATTTGCTTAAAATAGAATAATCCAAATGTAAAGCCCTTGAGCGCAAATGGCGCAAAAATTTCGCTACAGAACAGAAAGACATCTATGTTAAGGCTAGGAAAAACTTTAAAAACCCATGTAAAGTGGCAAAGTTACCTTTATCTCCAAAACCATCACTGAATCCACCAATCGATCAAAAACTCATTTTGGTGTGGTAAAGGAGTTGGCTGGTTCAAAAACTGTAGCTAACCCCTACCGTTGAGTAGCCAACAATGTGACAATCTTGCCCAATTTTTCACAGACAACATTGAAAAAATTCACAGGGAAATGGCGAACCCGAATTCAACTGCATCTCCTCAGACCCACTCCAGAATGTTGGCCTCGACTTCACTCATAACAGCGATCACCACAGATACAAATCTGGAAACAATCTCAAAACTCCCTTTTCCCCCAGCCCTTCTAAATTGCTGGCCACTTCTCAATATTGAAGAACTTAAAACTATCCTAAATAGCATAAAATCTGGATCGCCCAATGATCCCCTACCCATTGCCATTATGAAACAATTAGACATCCACTATTTGACAGTGATTCTTAATTCTCTTAATGCCTCCTTATGGGAATCCATTGTACCAGCACAGTGGAAACACGCAATGGTTACCCCTCTTCTAAAGAAACCAATGGCTGACCCCGAAGTGCTTGCCAACTACAGACCAATCTCCCTTCTTCCAGCCTGTTCCAAAATACTTAAAAGGCATGTCCGTTCTCTCCTTTCACAGTTTGTCAACACTAACAATCTCCTCCACCCTTCCCAATCAGGTTTCCGCTCTAGCTTCTCCACAGAGACAGCACTTTTGGGTGTCACTGAGAGGATTCGGCACCTTCTGGATGAAGGTCAGACAGTCGCACTCATCCTACTGGATCTGAGTGCGGCGTTTGGCACTATCTCTCATACACAGCTTATCCACACCTTGAAATCTTCGGGTATTTGTGGCTCTGCCTTCTTGGAGTGGCTAACTTCCTACCTGGACTTTCCAAATCTTTTCAGCTACAGCGCGCTCAAAAACCTACGCATCACCTCATGCGGTGCCTCGAGGCTCAATCTTGAGCCCTTTGCTTTTTAACTTGTATGTTAGGCTGTTGGCCGACATTGCAGATCATTCTGGCCTTACTCTCTTTACATACGCGGATGATTCCCAGATTGTCTTCTCCCTCTCTAGCTCCAACCCATTGGCACCCTCCTGTTTAAAACAAGGCTTCAGGAACATTTCAAATTGGATGACCCAAAACCACCTCAAGTTGAATGGTGAGAAAACTGAGGTTCTTATTCTTGGTAAGCAGAAAGACCTATGGTGTCCATCCCACTGGCCAGAGGAGATGGGCAACCTCCCTAAGCTTACTAGCCATGTTCGTAACCTGGGTGTCATAATTGACGATTCATTGTCAATGCATCAACAAACCATGAAACTGACAGCACTATGCTTTACCATCTTGAAGTGGCTTAAGAAAATCTTATGGATGCTGCCGATATCCACCCAAAAAAACGTTGTTCACGCCCTCGTTACGTCACGACTAGATTACGGCAACATCCTTTATCTAGGATGTAATAAGTCCGTGATCCGCAGACTTCAGCTAGTCCAGAATTCTGCAGCAAGACTCCTCTGTAGAATCCCCAGGTTCTCCCCCATTACTGGACATTTGAGGGATCTACATTGGCTCAGGGTGGGGAACCGTATCAAGTTCAAAGCCCTGAGCTGTATGTATAAAATCAAGACAGGCACTGCCCCTCAATACCTCTAAGCACTTGTCTGTCCTTATGTTCCATCCCGCCAATTAAGATCTATAACCAAGGGTAACTTTGTAGTACCCAGAATCAAACTTTCCAGAATGGGTGGGAGATCCTTTTCCTACCTAGGTCCTTTCCTCTGGAATACCTTGCTTTCCACCATACGTAAAGAAACTAATTACACCCATTTACGTAAAACCCTTAAGACCTGGCTTTTTGACCAATAATTTCTGATCACTGTTCACTGTTCTGGCTTTTGCTCTATGTCTTCTATGGCGCTGGGAAACCCTTTTTGGGTAGCTGAGCGCCTAACAAATTCAAATAATAATAATAATAATAATAATTGGTTGTATATGTGTATTCCTACCCTGCATTTGCTGGTACAGCAGTTTGATGCTTAGAATGCCTACTTAATAGTTATGTAGAGTTGCTCGAGGGGATGTGACTCTATTCCAAATTGCATTGCACGTAATATCAAGTGGGTGTGCCTTGGAGGTGCTTGTAGTTGGTAATTTAAAATGTGGGAATGTCATAGTTCAAGCATATGTTATAAGTGTGACAACAGTGAAGTGTGGTTATAGTTGACCCATTTGCCTCGTGATCTCCTCAACCTCATTCAAGCCATTATTTATTGAATTAAGTGAATGTATCCATCGGCACTCTTGGTAGTTCAGCGAGTGTGTGATGGAACCACCCCTTGGGTTCGCATGTATTTTCTCCCGTACCCACCACTCTATATCATCAGGTGTGTGGTTGTGTGTCATGAAGTGTTCTACCAAAGGTGCCCCCATAGTCTTGCACCTTATACGGCTCATATGCTGCAAAATTCTGGTTTTCACCTTTTGGGTTGTTTGTTCCCACATAGATTTTGGTGCAGGAGCAACTGATAGCGTATATCAGATTGGTACTGTTACAATTGGTGAAGTCTGGTAGTTTAAAGGTCCTGTTATTATGTGTAAAATCATTTCCTTCTCGGCACAAGTCACATGCTCTGCAGGTACCGCACTTGTGGTGTCCTGTGATGGGTGGGAGGCCAACGTAGCTCCTTAAGTCTGGTTGTTTTGTGGGTTCCAAGAATGATTTTACCACTATATCCTTTATATTCTTGCCCCTTTTGAAGGCAAAGATGAGCTTATATGTAGTTTGTAACTCGCCCGCAATCAAATTCCAATATTTGAGCACGATCTTTTTCACATCATTACTTCTTGTGTTAAATGTTGTTACACACACAATATTGTCTTTCGCATTGGTTTTCTCCCTTACTTCCAGTAATTGTTCTCTAGGGTAATACCATGCCCGTTTTTTTGCTCGTTTCAGCAAATTCTTTGGGTATCCTCTCTCCTTCACCCGGTTGGTCAAAACTTCCGATTCTCTGAAGAAATCATTCCTGTACGAACAATTCCTCCTTATCTGAAGATATTGACCATAAGACAGGTTATCCCTCAAATTGCATGGATGGCACGATTTGTATAACAGTAGGGTGTTCTTCTCCATAGGTTTTCGGTAAAGATCACAATATAGTCTGTCATCTTTTGTTTTGAAGGTCGTGTCCAGGAAGTCTATTGAATCCCTGCTGCTGGGCATTGTAAACTGTATGTCAGTGCTCCTCTTGTTTAGCTAAACATGAAATTCATTCAATTCCTCTTGCTCCCCTTTCCAAATCATAATCACATCATCAATGTAACGTTTCCATACCTCAATCTTACTGAGGCATGGGTTCGTGTTGCTGTACAAGTGCTCCTCCTCGTAGTTGTCCAAGAATATATTAGCTAAACTTGGGGCATAAGTGGCTCCCATGGCTACCCCCTTGCACTGAAAGTAAAATTGTTTTTCAAATACAAAATAGTTATTTTTCATAGCTATTTCCAGGAGTGTGATCAGAAAGGAAGTGGGTATCCAATGTGGGCTTGGTCTGCGGTCCAGAGTGGTTTTGACCACTTCGGTTGCTCTGTCTTGCGGGATGGAGGTATACAGCGAGGACACATCCATGGTTACTAATATTTGCTTATCCTGGTTAAATGGTTGATCCTCAAGTAGCTGTATTAAATGCATCGAGTCACGTATGTATGATTTGGTCAAGGGGACAAATGGTTTCAAGAAATGATCTATAAATTGATTCAATGGTTCCAAGACCGAACCACAACCTGAAACGATTGGTCTACCAGGTGGGTTTTCAAGTCTCTTGTGCACTTTTGGCAAGGTGTATATCTTGGATGTCACCACTGTAGTTGTCGGATCGAGCAGAAGCTTCACGCATCGTGGTAGAAGACCATCGCCGCTGGAGCTGTTGCCATTGCATCGTAAGTGTGTCACCGCTGCAGTCCACGCATCCAACCGAGAACCTCTAGCATCCCCAAGAAGCGTGCTGCATCTGGAAGATCTTCACGTCTTTATTTCTTTGTATCTGAACTTTGCCGCATTTCCTATCACTGCGACATTGCTTGTCATGGAAGCGCAACGCAACTTAAGGTACATTGACGCAGAGTGTCGCATCTAACAACTGAACTGAACTAAGCTTAAATCTACCATCTTAAAGTAATAGTATTGTGGTAACTCTATATAAAGTCTACTTATTTTTTATATAAAACCTGTTTGGTGTCCATTTGTAGTGTTGTCACTGGGTTACTGTGTGTGGTCACAACTGCTTAACTTACAATGCCTCTGAAGTAAAGCCCTTCTGCTCGTGCCGAGCTACCAAGGGGGTGAGCAGGGGTTATTTTAGGAGTGTAATCCCCTTATCCTGAATAGAGGAGAGGGTCCCTATTTGTCACACGTACCTACCTGTGCCAACTAGAGACCCCCAAATCTAACAATTACCAATTCACAAGCAGGAGGTTGATGTTGTGAGTGGCTACCTAAAAATATATACAAATGGAGGACTGATCCTGGCTTCCAGCTACTCTGGCAAAAGTGTCCCCAAGAGATGGAAATTGAATTTCCTTGGCTACAGATGAAGGGCCTCCAGATTACGTTGCAGCAGGCACTGCTGGGCCACTAAGGCGTAGGGCCCCACCCATTGGAAACAAGAAAGAGAATCCCACACAATCCCAGGGAGATCCTACAAAGCCCACTATGGGTCCCATGGGATTATTGCAGGGCAAACATCTAAAACTACTATCCTGGAATGTTGCAGGAATTGAGTCCAAACTTTCTGACCCGGAGTTGGGATCATTTATTGATTCCCACCATATTGTCCTATTGCAAGACGCCTGGGTGACAGAACCTGTGCATCACCCAGGTTCTGTAGCCTTTAGTGAAACAGCAGTTCCATCACTGGCAGGGCCCCCCTCAGGTGGACTTTGAATATGGCTAAGCCTGGACCTGTTTCCAACGACCAAAATGCTTCCAACTAAATCTAATGATTTACTTGCCCTGCAAATTACTATTAAAACCCGGTCAGGATCCAGACATATAACTCTAGTGAATGTTTACATTAGGTCTGTACCTTCAAACTTGAAATCCTCGATCTTTAGCAGGCTAGATGATCATTTGGGAGACATCACCCAAAAAACTCAAAAAATTGTGGCAGTTGACACTAACCCCTCCATTCCTATATCTGCAGAGTCTAGACCCCAGGAAACTTCAGATACTCACGATTAAAAGAAAAATATTAAATTACCAAAGGTGGGCACCCAAATCGTTGATCTAATTATTGAACATGGACTAAGATCAGTAAATGGTAATACCAGGTCTGACTGTCCCCCGCCGTTTATTTTAGTAGTGCCTTAGCAAATCCAGGACTGACCACATATTACTCGATAATGACCTTTGACCAGACTTGTATGTTATGCAAATTATTTACAGGCCAGTTAGCGATCACCAGGCACTAAGTGCATCCTTTTATATGACTGGATTCAAAGATTTTCAACTGAAGGCAGCTGTCCTCTCTGTACCAATTACAACATCAAATAATTTGAGAAATATCAAGTGGGCAGAAATGGAGGGAGATGAAAAAGTGATGGTACTTATACATCATCTCTTTGTCAATAAAATGCCCTAAACAACATCAATAATATTAATTGTATCACTTTACAATGTGAACTCATGGACATTTTGAAACCATGCTTCATGAAGGAACAGAAAAGAGGAGTTCTTAAAAGGAAAACACCCACTTGGTATAATAAGACCTGTTGCATAGGAAAGCTCCAACTCCTGTGTGCTATTAAAAAGGGCTTTAGACCTGAAATTATAAAGACCAGGTATGAATGTAAAAATGTCTTAGGGAAAAATTAAAGGGAATGAGATGAGGCCTAATGGTTAATGCTAGCTGAGGCCTGGAGAAGGAAGACCAACATTTTTTTTCAAACTCAGTAGCTGGGAATTCTATTAATAACACTCACTTAGAACCAGCTATCAGGTCCGACACCTGGGTCCCCCACTTTAGTTCCCTCTATGATTGCCAGCAGCAAATCAAAGGCCAAGATCATCTCCCTAGAGGAGGGTAGCGGTGCTTAATCATCTAGTGAGATTACCGCATCTTGCACCCCAGCCTTGCAAGTGAACCCTATATTTACGCTCCTTGAAACACACAAAGCAATAACATTAACAGAAAGGGGCAAGGCCCCTGGAATGGACGGCATTCCAGGAGACCTTTATCTTTCTGAACCAGACATTTGGGCCCTCTATCCGAATGCCCTATCAAATAGCATAATAGCTAGTAATAGGATTCCACCGTCATGGCAAGGTGCGGTTATTGTACTGATCTGCAAGAAAGGTGAGAGATTTATCGCTTCAAATTATAGGCCTATAAGCCTACTTGACAACTCCCCAAAAAACTTTTGCAGACAGGTTTTATTTAGATTAAATGGCTGGATGCAGCAAAATAATATTCTAGAAAATTCCCAAGCAGGCTTAGATAAAAAATTAGCACTCTGGACCAGGTCCTCCGCTTCAAGGTGATAACTTAGAAATACATCACCTTGTTGCGTGACCACCTATATGTAGCTTTTATTGACCTAAGAGCTGCATTTCACCTTGGTCCCCAGAAACACAATTTGGGAGGTACTGGAACGTTATGGCATTCCCCAGAACTAAGGATACTTAGGCTCCTCCATAAAAACACATATGCAAGAGTAAGATGGAATACAGCAGGAGATATGACTGAGAAGATAGGGATCAGGAAAGGGGTCAGACAGGGATGTGTCCTGGTCCCAACATTGTTTAGCTTATTTATTAATGGGGCTGTCATGAGGCTGAAGCTATGCCAGCATGATGCCCCTAGAGTAGCGGGCATACCAACCCCAATATTAATGTTTGCAGACGACACCCTACTGATCTCCTGCACACCTATGGGCCTTCAATCTCAACTGAATGCTTTCATCACCTTCTATGGGGAAAGAGGGCTAGAATTGAACTCATCCAAATCTAAAGTCATGTTGATGAACCCCCATAATTGGTGTAGAGGTACTGTGACTGTAGAGGGCCGTCCTCTTGAAGTAGTCCATCATTTTGACTACCTTGGGGTTAGGTTAAGTAACACTCAAGCATGGGCCCCACAGCTGGAAAAAAGTAAAACCAGCCTACACCATAAAGCTTTCGCAATAGCTAGACGCTATAAGGCTGCATCCGGAGGACCCGTAGCACCTGTCATGGCTATATACAAAGCTACGGCTGTCACATCAGCACTATATGGAACTAAGATTTGGGGGTATGCAGATAGGCTAACCACGACAGAAAACAGGTTCTTAAAAACACTTTTTAAACTTCCTCAAAACTCCACTGTAATGCCATTATGTCTAGATTTGGCCCTAAATCCCATCCATCTAATAGCTGTCCTAAAACCCTTGCTATATTGGGTTAGATTATGGTCCACACAAGAATTGGTATCCTATAGCTTATTAATCACAAAAGTGTACCACAGTTTGAACCTTACATGAATAGGATGTACCTGCACTAATTAAAATGTTTGTATGTTCGATATAGGTATGGGGTTTTGCCCCTAAGATCTCACACTTTCAAATGGTCAAATGTATCCCCCAAGACCAACTTTTGCCCAAACTGCCCAAACATAGTGGAAACAGAATCCCATTTTTTACTATTCTGTCCCTACTACAGGATACCCCAAAAAATGGTTGTTGGCAGCATGTAATATCATGGGTGTTAGGCATTACTGGGAAGCGGAGAGACTGTTTAAGAGCGATACAAGAGAACTCTTAGCTCTTGCGGTCTCCTGATATTTGCATACTGCTTGGGCCAATTTTAATTCCAAAGTATGTTAGAGCTCTACAAATATTAGCACTGGCAATGCACTATGTACGTTCCTCTTATTGCAATTATATGAATATCCTAGACCAATAACTGCATTGCATCAATATACCTTTTTCCAGATTTTAAGGTTGGTGGAGTAGGGGTTGTCCATCGGGTAAATGTGTCTGGATTCAAAACCATGCATGTAGAGATTGGCCATGCTTGGGGCAAAGGTACTACCCATCGAAGTCCCTGTAACCTGCCAATACAATTGATCCTGGAACTGAAAAAAGTTCTCTTTCATTGCGAGGGTCTCACAATCCATCACAAAGGAAATGGGAGTGAGATCATATTATTGTCTCAGGTAAAGGAGTTCTCTTACCGTTTGGAGGGATTCATCCTGTGGAACGATGCCAAGAGGTGTGTCCTAGTATCAAAAGTCACCTCAGTCACTGTGGTCAACATGTGCTTTGAGTCTTGTAGGTATAATGCCATTTCTGCCATAATAGGACGTAGGAGCAAGTCTACAAACTGTAAAAAGGGTTCTAGGAGGGAACCAATCCCAGAAACGATAGGTCTTCCCGGTGGAGGACTGGTGGACTCATGAACCTTGGGTAGAATATAAAAATAGGGTGTTTTGTTTGTTTTTGTGTCAGAAACTCTGACTCACCCATGGTAATCCAACCCGTATCTCCAGCTCTGGTAACAATTGTCTGGATTGTCGTCATCAATCTTTGGGTAGGGTCCATGCGTAACCGTTGATAGTATCTTTCATCATTGAGTTGACGGAGGCATTCATCTTGGTAGTTCTGTGAATTACTGTAAACAGCTTTCCTCTCCTACTCACTCTTTGAGTACAGCCAGAGCAGCTTGCTACCATCCACAGCCTTTTCAGAGATTCAAAGAAGTTTGTAGGCCCAGACCACGCATTCAAGACAGAGCTGGAAGCAGGCTGGGAGCCGTAGTCCTAGCTGTAATGACAGTTTTGCCGTCTCCCTTATCCGTGTTGCAGCTTTTCTCTTTCACCCCTCTGCCCCTATCTGTCTCTTCGCTAGCCTCCCTCCCCAACCCCTGCCCTTGATTGTGTTCGTCTTTTCCCCACCCATGTCCCTGTTTTTTATTACAGTTATCTATGTTTCAAGCACTTCTCTGCTATGTGATCAGTCACGCCCAGTTTACAAGGTATAAGTTATAATCTGGCAGCATATGCACCGGGCAGAGTCAGATGTAAAGGCATGTCCCGTAGGTGTGGTTAAAAAACATTAACATTCATAACACCAATAGCTCTCGGATTGCCGAGACCTAATTGCTTTGCCAATGCTTGTTTGTTTCTGTGTTCTCAGCTGCTCCAAGCAAGCAAAATCTCCTGGAGGAAAAGCAGGGGTAAAAATGAGGAATTATAAAGGGAATTGTGGTGTTGCGCTCTAGTCTTTAGGAGCGCAGCCCCAAGGCATGCTGGGAACGTGCGGGCGGCCATTTTAGATGCCGCACGCAATTGGAGTGTTCGGTCGTGTTCCCGGCTCTCGGGCGAATTAAATCATAAAGTTTACCCCTAACCTGGGACCAGTGTCTTTATTCATATAGCGCAACTGCTACAAATTTGGAGACAAGTCTTGGAGGGACGTTGTAGCCATAGACGCCACGGCACACGTCCAGAACCCATGAGACACTGGAAAATTAACCCGAGCGTGGCAGAGGAGACTGTCACACCGCTTGGTGCGAGAAGTGCATTACAGAGGTCAGAAACATTGCGCTTCGGCGCCAAGCCCTCCTCCAGCAGAGATAGCGATCACAACCCCAAAAAAACCAGCTGGCAATCCCAGGACTAGACAGCGCAAGGGGCGGCACAGTGGGCAACCTGTGACCAGTGCATGAGGTTAGAGATCGAGTGTGCTCCATCCTGCGAACTAAAACCCCATCAGCAGAGCACAAGAAAGCACAGAGGCGATCCCAATTGCTGTGAAGTAGGAAGAGACGCTACTTTCCACTAAACCGTGAGTGACCAGGGGAGACACAGCTGCGCCCCATTGCACACAAATAACACAACCCTGCACGCACCACCGTGATCCTACAAGCGCCAAGCACTACACCCCTAAGGGAGCAAAGCGCTGGAGGTCCAAGTTCCAACCCGAGAAGGGGATAACAACCCTTCACCCACGCAGGCACAAGGGTCCTGGGAGAGGCACGCCCCAGGGAGCCCGCCAGGAGTTGCAGCACAACCTGCCCCACAACAACGCAACTGGAGCAAGATGTGAGCACAGTCGACCTCCCTCACCAATCTAGTCCCCTTCTTGCCCAAAATGGGAGATCCAGCAATGACATGGGAAGATTGGAAGTGATATATCCTGAATTACTTGTCCGCGCTAGAAGAGGAAGGGGAAGGGGCCTTCTCCAACTCAAGGAGAAAGAAAATACTCCTACATAACCTAGGCCCAGAAGGAATCAGAGTGTATGACAACCTGGTAAAGAAGACCAGACCCCCCACTGAAACAGATGAGTTCCAACACGCTCTAGAGGATCTTTATGCCCATTATCGCCAAGTAGTATCCACCGCAATAGACAGATGCAATTGCTTCCAAAGGAAACAAAGCAGCAGAGAATCTATAGACGAGTATGTGGCTGCGCTACAGAAGCTGCCAGTCACCTGTAAGTTCGGCACACTACACGACGAGCTCATCAGAGATCAGATCATAATGCACACTGCAAACACAGCGATCCAAGAAAAATTATGGGTCAACTGAGATGCTCCCCTGAAAGAAGTTGTGGCACTCGTAGAGAAAGCAGAACTGTCCAAGAAATGCGCAGAAGCGGCGAAAAGAGAGAGCGTCAACAGGACCCCGGTGTGCAAGGTTTCAGATAAAGATAAACAAGAGGGGCCGCAGCAACAAACTCCGTCAAGCACAAAGTACCAGAAGAAATATCCTCAGAGATTCACAAAGCCCCAAAGACCTCAAAGAGAAAGCAGAAATACCTGCTACAGATGCGGTAGCCAGACACATTCAAGCTCCGACAATGGATGCCCAGCCTTCAGAGCCAAGTGCTCCTACTACAGAAAAATGCGACACTACAAACAGGTATGCCGGCGCAAGCTCAGAAGAACGGAAGTGAAGTACGCAGGAATGGGACAGAGACAAAGAGGTCCCCAAAGAGGAGGAAGAAGATGAAGTCTTATGCATAGACGACCTAGTCCTAGGAGTGGACTGCACATGGTCCAGGAAGCTGGCATTACAGATGTCAATTGGAGGAGTACAGGTAAACATGGTGGCAGATTCAGGCTCTGCATACACCATAATTCAACAAACAATATGGGAGCGAGACTTTGAACCCAGAGTGGGCGCAAACCTGGTTCCCACAGACATACACCCAGTTACTTTCACAGGTGAACCTTTACCCATGGTAGGTTATCGCCCACTGATGTTTGAGTTCAAGGGACGAACAGCAGAAGGAAAATTGTATGTTGCAGAGAAAGGACCTTTAGTACTAGGGTGGATGGACCAAGGCACTCTCGGAATCCAACTCAACCCTGGTGGAGCGACCTAAGTGTTAATGATAGGCACTGCCCAGGCTTACGAAGAAAACGTATATTGCATAGAGATCATTAATGCAGTAACAAAGCCCCGACGAGACTTAACAGATGTTCCATTGACAAATCCAGACCTGACACTTTATGTGGATGGTTCATGTATGAGAACAAATACAGGAGAATTAGTGGCCGCGTATGCCGTGACCACTGAAACTGAAGTTAAAGAAACACATCGTATTGATACACTGTCTGCTCAAGCGGCAGAGCTCATCGCTCTGACCCGAGCCTGTATTCTAGCCAAGAACAGAAATGTCAACATATACACTGATTCCCGTTATGCGTTCGGAGTTGTACACGACTTCGGCATGCTGTGGCAAGAACGAGGTTTCTTGACCTCTCATGGTGCCAAAATCCAACACGGTCCCCTCATTCAAGCACTGTTAGAAGCAATACATCTGCCTTCAGCTATATCCGTTATGAAGTGTAAAGCACATACTAAAGTCACAGATTCTGTTTCCCAGGGTAACGACCTGGCAGATCAGACAGCAAAACATACAGCACTGACTCACACTCAGACAACTGATACGACAAAGACAATAGGACCGACAAATTGTATGACAGTCAGGGATCCTGCACTAGATGTTATCGACATTCAGACACATGCTACTCCAGAAGAAATAAAGAAATGGATTGAACTAGGAGGGATCCAAACAGATCAAGGTTGGATGACGAAGGGAAAATCTACATGGTTTCTCCCTGATTCAATGGTTCAAGTCATGATAAATACAGCACATAGCCCAGCACACCTAGGAGAGAAAGCAATGCTAGACAGTTTACAAAATCTCTGGAATAATAAACACTTACGAGCAGCCGCAAAACAGAAAGTGCGTACTTGCATGATCTGTTGTCAGTTCAATCCAGGTAAAAGCGTCCCCGTAGAGCAAGGTGGATTTCACCCTCCCGATCACCCTTTTGAAGTCCTCCAGATGGATTATATCCAGATGGACCGTTGTCGAGGATTTAAATATGTTCTCGTAGTTGTCTGTGCTCTGTCCCGCTGGACCGAAGCATACCCAGTCCCAGATTACACTGCTCCGACCACTGCCAAGCAACTGGTTCGTGAATTCTTCCCACGATACGGCTTGCCCCGTGTCGTGTACTCAGATAACGGTCAGCCATTCTCATCTGCATTAATGAAAGAAGTTTCCTTATTACTGGGATACCAGTGGAAGTTCCATTGTGTCCGACATCCCGAAGCCGCAGGTCTTGTAGAAAGGCATAACCAGACACTAAAGATCTGCCTTGCCAAAATATGTCAGGAGAAAGGGGTCGACTGGATAGTCGCCCTGCCAGTGGCACTATTCTACATGAGAATGGTCGCCCATTCGAGATCAGGGCTATCCCCGTACGAGGTGGTTTTTGGTAGACCACCGAATATGTGGGGGACGCCCATTCCGAAAAAAATTACTGATGTTGATTGTAATATGTTGACAGATTACCTTGCCTCCTTGATGTCTGCACTCCAATCATGTCGTTCACAGGTTGTCGCAGCCTTCCCTGACAACACTGATGTAAAGCCACACGACGTCCGTCCTGGCGACCTTGTGTTAGTTCGCAACTTCGACAGAAAAAGTCCGCTGGAGCCCCGCTGGAAGTCCCCGAAGACCTTTCTTCTCACAACAAGGACGGCCGTGAAAATCGAAGGAAGAAAGGGGTGGGTTCACACGAGTCATATAAAAAAATTCTCTGGACTGGAACCTGATCGAGACTCGTCCACCCCCACCAAAGACTGTGTCAAACAAAAAGACTTTACAGAATCTGAACGAGAAAAGACTCCTCAAGAAAGTTATCGCATGAAATTACGATCTAGCAAGTCAGACAGTTTAATTGTTTAAGTCCTCCCCTAGGTGAATCGGTTAAATAGTTTCTGACATGTATCCCCTAGATCAAGATAGAGAGAGAGAGAGAGAAGTAAAGAAACGTACATACTGTAAATCACTTCGTAGTCACTGTATAGTGACACTATTAGTCATGTTTTTTCTAAGCATTTTAATTATTGTTGTCAGCATCGTTTTGCCTATCTATTACCCCATTTTCAAGCGTGAACATAATGTATCTGCTGAACACTCTTTTAGTGAGTTACCTCCACACGAGCTTTCCTACAGACTTGCGCTGCGCAACAATACATTCATTAGTATGCTACATCATTCTCATCAAACTAACAATGCTACAAATTGCTGGATATGTGGCCGACTCCCTCCCTACCAGAATTACAAGGGAGCTCTGCCCCTCTTTCCGTACCCATTCACTCACAATGGCTCCTGCGGAGCATGGTTTAAAATAATTAATTCCTTAGATCCTGATATTGCTGTTTTCGATGGAAGTTGGGTTTGGGGAAACCTGAACATAGTCCTGCTAGACGTCTGTTACCCTGATAAGGAGGGACTTCCCACTAGAATAGGAACTGATCTAGAAAATGAAGTATATGGATTAGGTAACTATACAATTAGCCTTATGATTCTTACTGTTGAATCCGAAGATGCACCCGTTATACCCACTATGTCAGTACTGCCAGTCACCGGTGAACTATGTATCAAGAAGAAAGGTTCAGTACACTTAGGTCATAGTAAATGCACTACTGTGGTCGAATTCAGTGATCATGGAAAGTCGTCCTTTAAAGCTATTAGTCATTCCTACTTTGTTTGTGGTCATACCGCATACATACGCCTACCTCCAGATTGGGATGGTACCTGTTACATTGCATTCCTTCTGCCACCTGTTTTCCTAGCTCCCCCTGATTACCAAAGAAATACCAATCTAGTAAAAAATAGACTCAGAAGAGATATTCCACTTGTCGACTACACAGAAACGGCATGGGAACAGTACACCGATTTTAATAAAGGATTCTTTTTCTTTTTAGGACCTGTTCAGAATAGTAAACTAATACGCAGATTAACTAGAACACTTGAAGCAGTGGTAAATGAAACTGCCTCCGCCTTAGGTAATTTAACGGAAGAGCAGTCCGCCATGCGGGTTGTTGTCCTTCAGAATCGTCTTGTTATTGACGTCATCCTGGCAGATAGAGGTGGAGCCTGTAAGGTCATCGGGTCAAGTTGTTGTGTTTTCATACCACAAAACGCACCATCTGTATATCAAGCTATCACCCGTCTCCATAAAATTGCAAATCAGATACATCAGAATCCAGGCACCTGGACTTGGTCCGGTTGGCTCTGGACAACGTTAACAGCTTGGGGATGGAAGATCCTATCCTTCCTAGGCATCGGCCTAGTCTTAGTATTCAGTTGCTGCCTGTGCCTACAGTGTGGGCCAGCGATTTGTGGACTGTGTGCCACGTCATGTATTGAACACTCCAGTTTTCTCTCAAAACGTAAACGAAAGAAAGAAGAACAAATGATGTTACAAGAACAAACTGATCGATTCATGAGGATCGATATTTCATGAAGGGTCCGTAGGGAACAAGGAGGGAATGAGGAAATATAAATTTTTGGTCATGTTATGTTCCCTAGCGCGTACCCCACCGACTCCATGTATCAGCTTAAAGTGCATGTAACTTCCCTCCTGTACCAGCTATGAAGACGCAAATACATTTGCGTCCAACGTTAACTTGTCCTCTTTCAGATCCACCCTGAATGGATTATATAGTCCGTTCCTAAGTATGCAATGCCACTGTCTTTTTGTAGTACACTTTACGTGTTTTCCTGCTCTGGCCGAGTAGGCCCTGAATTTCTGCCATCGAGCCTCTTTCCTGGCTCCTGATCCTGACAGCCTCTGCCCAGGCTACCTCTGTACCCGTGAACTCTGACTTACTTTCAGCGCGGCCCCTCGCGCTCAGCTCAGCCTGCTTTCTGCCAAGACTGACTATAACCTTCGAGTTATCTGTTCCGCTCCTCGAGAATGCATTCCTGCCTACTAGCTCCAGTAAACATCCTCTCCAGCTGCAGAGCCAAAGGGCCGACCTGTCTCAGTGCAAGTAATTCATAGCCTCTGTTACCATGCTTCCATGGAAGGCCCCGTGCCCCCACGCTTCTCATGTAGACACATAGGCGCTTATACACGCATCCACAGTTAGCATAGAATAGCTTCTGCCCCAGAGACCTTTCCGCCCAGATAGTATGGTTCCTAAACATCAGATATCAGATACGATAAAGGTACAAGTTAGTCTGACATGCCAGACTTCTGTCTCTTTCCGTCAGTGTAAATGTCAAGTCCCCTGCACCCCGTCAATCACACGTCATGCAGCTGCGCGCGCATCCAAGCTTCCGATTTCTGCTGACACTGCAACAATTCTGTTAGCACCACCCCTTGGTGCCACCCACTTGCGTCACCTATCAGTGACGTTTCTAGCACACACCTCTGGTTCACGCCTAGTTCACGCCTCTTGATTACGTACTAGTAACACGTGTATACTGTTATCTTGTCTTCTCTCAGCTGTTACGCCTCCTACACTATTGCCTATGATGTGAATTAAGTATATAAGCTATGTATTGTTAATAAACGAGAGCGCTCTATCCCTTCTGACACCCCTGTGGTGGTCAGAACATGATGTCCTGGTCTTGACCATTCCTTTATGAGGAATAAAACCCTTAGAGACTCTAACACCACGGACTCTGTCTTTTTTTCATTATTGATTAAGTACTTACCTGCATAGAAATTAAGAGAGTAAATTAATTATTTACGTCAAAGAGAGAGCGTCAACAGGACCCCGGTGTGCAAGGTTTCAGATAAAGATAAACAAGAGGGGCCGCAGCAACAAACTCCGTCAAGCACAAAGTACCAGAAGAAATATCCTCAGAGATTCACAAAGCCCCAAAGACCTCAAAGAGAAAGCAGAAATACCTGCTACAGATGCGGTAGCCAGACACATTCAAGCTCCGACAATGGATGCCCAGCCTTCAGAGCCAAGTGCTCCTACTACAGAAAAATGCGACACTACAAACAGGTATGCCGGCGCAAGCTCAGAAGAACGGAAGTGAAGTACGCAGGAATGGGACAGAGACAAAGAGGTCCCCAAAGAGGAGGAAGAAGATGAAGTCTTATGCATAGACGACCTAGTCCTAGGAGTGGACTGCACATGGTCCAGGAAGCTGGCATTACAGATGTCAATTGGAGGAGTACAGGTAAACATGGTGGCAGATTCAGGCTCTGCATACACCATAATTCAACAAACAATATGGGAGCGAGACTTTGAACCCAGAGTGGGCGCAAACCTGGTTCCCACAGACATACACCCAGTTACTTTCACAGGTGAACCTTTACCCATGGTAGGTTATCGCCCACTGATGTTTGAGTTCAAGGGACGAACAGCAGAAGGAAAATTGTATGTTGCAGAGAAAGGACCTTTAGTACTAGGGTGGATGGACCAAGGCACTCTCGGAATCCAACTCAACCCTGGTGGAGCGACCTAAGTGTTAATGATAGGCACTGCCCAGGCTTACGAAGAAAACGTATGGAAGAAAGAATATCCTGAAGTCTTCAAAGGAACAATGGGTCGTCTAACAAAATTCACGCACAAAATCTGCCTCAAGGCGGGAGCTAAGCCTGTAAGCCACAAAGTTTGCAACATCCCCTTCAGGAGCAGAGAGGCTGTGCAGAAAAAACTACAAGGCCTGGAAAGGAATGGTGTTATCGAAGCCATCGAAAGCGCAGAGTGACTTGCACCACTGGTGGTTGCACAGAAACCCAAGGAGAAATTACACCTCTACGTGGACCTGAGGGAACTTAACATGAACATTGTGGTTGACAAGTTCCCACTACCCCAGATAAACGAGATGTTAGCAAAGATAAAGGGGTCAAGTGGTTCTTTACAGTGGACCTCACCTCAGCATATCACGAAATTGCCCTGCACCCTTCGTGCAATCACCTGACATCGTTTATCAAGCCTTATGGTTGCTCAAATTCCTAAGGATGCCGTCCGGGCTGGCGTCTGCGGCCGTAGTATTACAAAAGCTCATTCACCAGTTAGTCCAGAAAGTTGAAGGATTGCAATACTTTCAGGACGACATCCTCATCATGGGGAAATCAAAAGGAGATCACAATGAAAAACTGAATGCAGTCCTGACTATATTGGCACAAAATGGACTCACGGCAGAACGGGAGAAATGCAGATTGGGAGTAGGATCAGTGACGTACCTAGGTCACGAGATCAGCGAAAGAGGTATAGAACCGAAACCAGCCCTGTCTATACTAACCACAGACGCCAGCGACAAAGGACTTGGTGCTGTGCTAACGCAAAAGTCCCAAGGAGGAGAAGTCACAACGATCAGCTTCGCCTCATGGTCACTAGCACCCAACGAGAAAAAAATCAGTGTGATTGAAAAAGAAATGTTAGCAACGTTTTGGGCCAAGGAGCGGTTTAGACAGTACCTATGGTGCTCGAAGTTCTTGCTCCGCACGGATAACAAACCACTGGTGAGAGTCCTGACCTCCTGCGGACATGCACACTCGACACCCCACATAGCGAAGATGACTCTGAGGCTACTTGACTACGTATATGAGGTGGAATACCTTCCCGGCAACAAGAACAAGGTGGCTGATTTCCTAAGCCGAGGAGGAGCAATGAAACCGCCCGCAAATCAAGAGCCCTCGTAGTGGGAACAATACATGGTTGTGCTCACGCAAGACCACAAAGGGGTGATAAGTGCACAGGAATGGGAGGAAGGGTATGCAAGTGACGACACACTGAAGGCTGTAAAGAAGTGCGTGATGTAGGGATGGATGACAAGAAACACCTCAACAGCAATCTGAGGAAGTTCTGGGAAGTCAGGGAGGAGTTATCCATAGGAGACAACCCTGTGTTCCTACTGAGAGGAGACAAAGTGGTCCCCCCACAGCCTTTAGTAATTCATCTTCTTACCATTCTGCATAAGGGACACTTAGGAATAGTGAAAACCAAAGCAAGAACAAAACAAGCGTATTGGTTGCCGGCCATGGACAGTCAAGTGGAAAGACATATCAGAATGTGTGAACAATGCAACAAGGCTGATAAAGCATAAGTTTTGCTACGCCCGCCGTTAGGAAAATTCGCTTGTCCATCCAGTCCATGGGAAGTGCTTTCAGTGGACATCATGGGTTCCATTCTGGATGCCAATGGGGTACCCAAATACGCTATAGTATCAGTAGATAGGTACTCCAAGTGGCCGGAAGTAAAAGTATGTGAAGTGGCCGACGCAGAAGCGGTGTTAGATTTCCTCACCTCCACATTCTTAAGAGAAGGTATTCCGAAGGTAGTGACCTGTGACAATGGGCCGCAGTTCACTTCAGCGAAATGGAACGCATTCATGGACCGAAATGGAATCGAAGTCAAACACACTCCAGTGTACCACCCAGCTGTAAATGGACTGGCAGAGAGGTTCAATCGGGTAATATTGGGTTCGGTACAAGCAGCAATAAGCGGGGGACAAGACTGGGAGAAAGAACTCAAAAGGATAATATGGGCTTATCGCATCACTCCGGCAAATACTGGGTACAGCCCATTCAAAATATTACGTGGACTCGACTCTTTCACGAGGGGCAATTTAGCATGGAAACAGCTCATCATCCAAAGCAAGTGGTCCCCGGCTGTGGTGCGTCGCAACATAGACAAGGCGCAAGACTTATACACAGAGTATTATAACAAATGACACAATGTCAGAGAAGTAACCCTGGAGAAGGGCGAGTGGGTAAGAGTGAAACAATGGAATAGAATGGAATGGAAAGGAGTTTTGTAAAGCGCGGACAGTTACCCTGAGGCATCCAGGCGCTGGTGGGTAGAGGAACTTCTGCTGTTGTGGATCGCTGGTGGATGATTTTATTTAGATATTTTTTGGTTGAAGAGGAAAGTTTTCAGTTGTTTACGAAAGGTGAGCAGGTTTGGGTTGGATCTCAGGTGGAGGGGGAGAGAGTTCCACATCTTGGATGCATTGTAGGAAAAGCTGCGACCACCTGCTCTGGCTCTTCGTATCTGTGGAACAGCAGTTCAAAAGGCTTTCGATGAGCGGAGTTCTTTTTTGGGATGGTAGGGGGTGATCAAGGAATGATTGATCAGCGGCCCCCATCTCCAGAAGGATTGATGAATAATGCACATGAATGCAAATTTGATCCTCTCTCTGACAGGGAGCCAGTGCAGGGATTTCAGGTCAGACCCTATAGAGTTTCTATGCGATATTCCGAGGAGGGTGCGTGCAGCGCAGTTCTGGACCCGCTGAAGTTTGTTTAAGCAGTATTCTGGGGATCCCAGATATAGAGCGTTGCTGTAGTCTATACAAGACTGAATTAGGCCCTGGATGACTACCTGTTTTGCCTCAAAAGGGAGGAGTGGTAGGATTTTTTTCAGTTGTCCTAATTAGGCCGAAGCAGGTTGCTGACACTTTGGTGACTTGTGTTTTAAAAGTCAGAGCTTTGTCTAGCCATACTCCAAGACTCTTTATGTTGTCTTTGGGTGCGGGGGGATCGCCTAGGCTAGGGGGCCACAGAAGCTCTAGAGTGGAAGGGGCCTGAGAGCCGAGGAGCATTAGCTCCGTCTTGTCCCCGTTGAGCTTTAGGCATGAGCTTGTCATCCAGCTCTTTACCTGCTCCAGACAGGGAATCAGGTTGGTTTGTGATTGCTGGCTATCCTTGTGTGCAAGGGAGACCACTAGCTGAGTGTCGTCCGCATAGGTGATGATGGTAATGCCGTGCGGACGAACAATCTCTGCCAGTGGTCTCATGTATGCGTTGAAAAACGTGGGGCTAAGCGAGGAGCCCTGTGGCACCCCACACCCCAGAGGCCTGCTTGCGGAGACTGAGGTTCCTTCAAAGACACTGAAGGTACGGTCTTTTAAAAAGGATTTAAGCCAGGCCAGGGCTTCTCCCGATATTCCCAGACTTAGTAGACGGTGGAGGAGGATTTGATGGTTCACCGTGTCAAATGCGGCGCTCAGATCAAGGAGGATCACTGCCACTGCTCCTCCTTGATCTAAGATCCGACTTGCCTCCTCTGTAACCGCTACCAGGGCCGTCTCCGTACCATGCTTGGGTCGGAAGCCAGTCTGTGTAGTGTCCTGCAGTTGGTTACTCTCGAAGAATTTGGTTAGACAGGTGTTAACATGCTTTTCAAGGAGTTTGCTTGTCCAGGGGAGTAGTGAGCGAGGCCGATAGTTGTTGAGGTTGCAAGGGTCGAGGTTGTTTTTTTTTAAGAGTGCACGTACCCTCGCATGTTTCCATGTTGGTGGGACTGTGCTAGTTGTTATCGCGGAGTTCAGCAGTTCCAGTAATGTGGGGAGAATTACCTGTCCAACCGAGATCAGTGAGTTTGGTGGGGCAGGGTCACAGGGTGAGCCAGATTTTATTTGGTGCATTAACGAGTCTAGTGTGACTGAATCTAGTTGTGGGAGGTGGGCTAAGGTGTTGTGGAGAGATACCTCTGTTTCTGCTACGGAGGAGTAGCTTTTGGAGGAGGGTTCTGCTCCCGTGTTCGGAAAGGATGTGTAGATGTTATTTATTTTAGTAAAAAAGAACTCAGCTAGATCGTCACATCGTGGGGGTTCAATGGGGTTAGCGGTTGAGGGCGGGTGAAGCGTAGTGAGGCTTTTTACCGTTTGGTACATTTCTTTGGGCGTGCACTTGGCTACCATTATTTTAGCCTCATAGTAGGCTGATTGGGTCAGCTTTATTGCTGACTTATAGGCTCTAATGGCATCCCTGTATATAATTTTATCCGTGGCCATGTAGTTTAGACGCCACTTCCTTTCAAGACTCTTACAGGTACGTTTTTTTTCTCGGAGCTCTTCCGTGTACCAGGGGGCTGTTTTATGGTGTCTTTTTGATCTGGTGATGCCAAGGGGTAGTATGGAGTCTAGTGAGCTCGTGATCCAGCTGTTGTACTCGATGTTGCCTTTTGAGGGGTCACTGTTGAGTACCGGTTTAGTTGTAGTGAGGTTGCTAGCCCATTTATCCGGACAGAGTTTGGACCAGTTCCTAGATCTAGAGGGGAGGTGGGGGGATGGGACACACTTGAGTGTGGTCCAGGTGATTGGAATGAGGAAGTGATCAGTCCATGAGAGGCGAGTGAGGGCGCCAACTGTTAGTTGGGGGCAGTTGCTGAACACGGGATCTAGCAAGTGGCCTAGTATGTGGGTGTGGGAGGGGACGAGCTGTTCTAGTTCGATTGCTGCTAGACTAGCTATGAGTTCATTGGTGACATTGTCCTGATTGTTGTCAAAATGTATATTAAGGTCGCCTAATATTGTGAAGTTTGCCGATAGGGTGGTTAATTCGGCCACGGTATGAGGAAGTGCAGTGGGGAATTGTTTAGGTGCTCCGGGGGGCGGTAGATAAGGATGCCCGTGAAACATTTGTTGGGGGAGAATTTGATGGGGAAATGCAGGCTTTCACAGTCTGCGATGGGCTCAGGTGTGCATCGGCAGGTATAAGTGTCTTTATAGATGATGGCGAGCCCCCCGCCTTTTCCCTGAGTGCGGTCTAAGCGTGCAATCTGGTAGCCTGGTGTCAGTGCTTGAACCAGGTCAGGTTCAGAAGCCTGGATGAGCCATGTTTCGGTCAAGAAGAGTATGTCTGGCATGAGCTCATCCAGCAGCATTGAAATCTCCAGACGGTGTTTTAGGAGAGATCTGCAGTTTAGTAGCAGCATTTGGTATTCCCGCAGCTCCTCCTTCGGCAGAGGGCTAGAGAGCTCTCTTTTGCAGTGCATTGGTGGGGGATTTCCAGAGGATGGAAAGTTTGGCTGCACTTGGCTTTGTTAGTGTGCCGTAGCTGGTAGAGGGTATCAATGCTGTATTGCCTATTTGTTCTCGTGAGTGAGGGAAAGGTTGTTGGGGGGGTGGCCCCTGGCCCCGGCCGGTCGTGGACGGCCGCAGATGGGCTTGCCTTTGGCACGCCTTCGACGCGCAGACGGCGCGCCCGCTGCGCTCGTCCGCTGCACGTTCTACGAATGCACATCTTTTATAGTGGCAGGAGGGGCGTGGCCTCCTGGCTGTGGGTGTGGCCTGTAGGCTTGCGAGGCTAATGGCTAATGGCGGCTGTAACTTTTTCCGACCCGCGGCAGCGTTGTCACGAGCTGCGCGGGGATGTTCCAGCAGGTCTGCAAGGGGGGGAAGTGCCCAGGGAGCAGAGTGTTACAGGTAAAAGCAGTTTTGACAATGATACAATTTTTGTAAAAATGCGAGCGATATCTCCCGGCTTCCGCCTCAGGAGTCAGTTCTAAAGAAGAAAGGAGCCCAGCAAGTTTAGTCCACCATTACAAGTAGTGGAGCCATACCCCAGGTCAGCCCTACAGAGTGACGGGAAAATATGGTCTCAAGATAGGATGGCAATATGCAACAGAATCATGAAGTGGGAAGATCCTGAAGAAAGGAGTCCACTAGCACCAGAAGAAGGTAATCCACCTGAAATGATGCAGGCTCAGGAGAGAACAGCACAAAGCCCAACTACTCCCAGCTGTGGGAGCGAAGATCAATACACCCCGGAGGGAATTGAAGGTGAGGGGGCAGCCTGTCAGTCAACACCAATGAGCCGAGGGACAAGGGAAGAGAGAAAGGGAGATAGGCAAGTGTGGCTGGTGAAAGAGAACTCCCTATGAGCCGCCAACGTGTGGACAGTACCCCAACACCCTCGCGCACTAGGCGAGGTAGACTGGTCAAGATGCCGAAGAGATTTGAGGACTTTGACATGAAGGCCAAGTAAGAATGTTATGTATATACATCTCCTTCACCCCCCTTTCTTGTCCTTTCCCTTCCTTGCAAAGGGGGAAGATATGTGGTGTTGCTCTGTACTCTTTAGGAGCGCAGCCCCAGGGCATGCTGGGAACGTGCGGGCGGCCATTTTAGATGCTGCACGCAATTGGAGTGATCAGTCGTGTTTCCGGCGCTCGGGAGTATTTCATGAAGTTTACCCGTAACCTGGGCACAGTGTCTGTATTGATATAGCGCATCTGCTACAGGAATCAAACCAGGAATCACCTATAGTGCTATCATTTCCTTGTTTCTTATAGAAACCTAAGGGTATCATGTGTAATCCCATGTTACATCTGCCTCCAGTATTATTAGTGTGTCTGGTATTGGTAACTGAGGGGACAGAGTTAACAGGGGATTTTAGAGGCCAATCAGATTAAAGCCCATATAAGGTTAATAGTTGTGCTAATGGTAACATTATTTAATAATCAAAATAACCTAACTGGCATTAATATACAACTGATTTACCACTATACCATAGTAATAGCAATCAAGGTATCCTTGCAATGTTCATTCATGATTGGCAGTCTTCCCCTTGTTACCTGCAGAAGAAATAACTAGAACATAATAAACCAAGGGCAAAATTAAACTGCAGACAAATCCTGCTCCTAGCAGTTAGATACATCCATCGTGGTATGCAGGGCTCTAACATTAACGTAGATTTAACCTATCATGTGGAACACTGTGGCATGTGATATGAAATGAATGCCCATCAACAAATATTATTTGTGCTTGAAATATCTGTAATTGAGCTCGTATAAACTTATAGTGAAAATGTAAGTGGAACAAAAAAATGAACGTTAAAAATACCTTGGATCATGAATACAACAAATAAAAAACCTCATTGGCAAACTACCCTTCCCAGGTTTAAATCAGCCTTCTGAGCCTTACTCACAGAACAACAGAACCACTCAATGGGTTAAATAATAGTCTATGATAAGGCTCCTCCAACAACAAAAACACTCATATTTTTCCTGAGACCTTGAACTTGCTTGCATTTTCAAATCATAACTGTTTGTCGATTTTGTTAGTTACTGAATATGAATATAACAATTTGAAACATTTTGCTTGCCAGAAACGTACAGCCTAATAGATATTCCTGTATTTCCGAAGCCATAGACCAAGGGGAGAGCATGCAACTTGACAAATGTAATTTAGAAGCGCACGTGTTTATCAGCAGTGTTGCAAAAATAAATTGCTTCTAGTTTGAGGAAGAAAATTGCTTCACCAGAGAAACGCAGAAGATACTTAATATGTGAAAATTATTTCAGAAGATTTGTGCAGGGGAAGAAATGCCTGGTGCTCTGGAGGCAGCCAGTGGAAATTAGTCAGTAGCGTTATGGCCAAATCAATACACTATAGAAAATTAATTCCTGCAGTGTCGCTATAGTAAATGATAAAAGTTGTGGTTGGAAAAGTAATAGCCATGGCTGGTAGCATGCGTCTGCAAAGTTCACTCTCTAGGCAATAATATTTGAAATTGAATCAGGAATGAAACAAATAATGCCATTAAAATTGCTTAAAGAATAAAGCACATTCCTAAAAGCAATTAGACTCTTTGAATGGCAATTAAATTATTTTCTCTTTTGGTATTATAGAGTAAGTTGTTCACTGTAAATTAAAAGAAATGGAATATGTTTTTGTGAGCCCCTTGAGCGTCATCACTTCCAATACATCCACTAACTTGGTTGGTGCTAGTTTCATTGGTCACTTATGAATATAGTTTTACATACTTTCAAAGGTCAATTTAGGAGAATAAAAACTTGGGGCTGACTCAAAAACTGCATTTTGGAGTACATAAAGTAGTACTACTGAGTACTATTGATAAAATGCAGTTCACAAATCTCCACCTGGACATCTACGCAACTTTTTTCATTTCTGTACGTAGATCTTCATAGTGTATGAGGAGGTCTCTGCACAGGTAGATTTTTGGTTTTGTGGTAAATGTGGGTGGGACAAAGAAGAGTGGCTGTACAAAAGGGAATACATACAACTAAATGGGTAGTTAATGGAAATTGAACACAATTGAAGGAGGGTTTTCAAAATGCCATGTTAATAAAAAAAAACAACCGCACAAGAGTAAGACAATTGTATTTTGCAAAATGCACATTTAAATCTACTACAGTAGTACTATAAATGCACTAACATTTAATGTATTTTAACTTAACAATGAATTGTTTTAATTAAAAAAAATACCTTAAAATCAATTTACATGTAGTTAAACTATATGTCATATCCGCCTTGATGGGGTCTTCTCCCAAACTTTTTGCATTCACCTCTCCTTTTTTTGCTAATCTCATTTATGGTGGCAGGGATTAACCAGTGGTAAAGCTGGTGTATCCCGAATTGACATACTTAAGTTTAATTGTAGGTTCCTAGTAAAGTGGCACAATATGTGCTCAGGCCCTGTAAGTTAAATGCTACTAATGGGCCTGCAGCAATGAGTATGCCACCTACTTAAGTAGTACTTTATACATGTCACAGGTCTGTCATTGCACTCTGTGTGCAGTTTAAACTGCCATTTCGATTTTGAAAAGTAAACCTTCAGACCTAAACTTTCCCTTTTAATATGTATAAGTCACCCTTAGGGTAGGCCATTGACAGCCCAGAGGGCAAGGTGCAATGTATTAATAACATTGGAAATGTACTTCAAGGTTTTGCATGTCCTGGTAGTAAAAAACTCTTTAAATCGTTTTTCCTTACTGCAAGGCCTGCCTCTCCATTAGGATAACATTGGAGTTACATGATTACATTTAACAGGCTGTACATTAACCTCGCAGCCGTGTGATGCTTCACCGACACAGGCCCTCGCATCACAAATCACTTGTAGATGGCAGCCTCGATGACGATAATGTTTCTTGCATCCCAGCTTTACAGTTCCTCGAAAATTATGCATCGCCTCAACTGTGCGATACATCCTTGGCGCGGGTCCTCACAAGGATTTGGAAACACGATTTAAGCTACTCTTGTTCAATGGGCCTAAATGGGTTCCTGTAGCTGTCAAGCACTCTGTTACGACCTGAACTTGTGGCTTTGTCTTAGTCCAGCATGACCATATATCCACAGTTGGAGCTTTGCACTTTTTTGGTGTTATTTTCACTGAAATCTTTAAAACTGCATATCTACTGATTATATTTTTGTGGTTTCAGTCTTGCTTGTTAAATTTATTAAAGAAGAATTAATTTTTCTACATCTGGTCTTTTTGTGGTGTGTTAACGCTGTACTACTGTTTGAAGTGTTGCACAAATACTTTACACATTGCCTCTAAGTTAAGCCTGACTGGTCTGTGCCACGCTACCAGAGGGTTGAGCACAGGTTAATTTGGGGTTTGCTTGTGCCATTAACCTTGACATGGATTGTAGTTTCTGCTTGAGTGGGGTTTTACCTCTCCTTAACCAGCAGCCAATTTTTTTAGAATTGAATATTATGTCATGTGTCATTGCAGGTATGTTGTCAAAAGCTGCTGTGGTAATCCTAGGTGAATAGTATTTGGGAAAATGTGTTATAATATGTTTTTTAAAAAATACTCTTGAATTCTTTTTAATTTAAAATAAATATTCTTGCAAATATCTTAGTGCTTTCTATAGCTAGATCTCCACCCCATAGCGAAGGTGTCCACAAACGGATTTAAAGTTACTAAGAGTACATTTTTCATTTGAAAATTGAAGAATATTTGTTTTCATTTTCGGGATCCCTATCTTAAGGAACTCCCACTCAGTTCTCATACTTTAGGGTCCCGGATAAGGGCTGCTCAATAGCTTTTGGGGCCACATTTCTGTTTCTTTCACTCATTCACAGAATTTATCCACTAGTCAACCTAGATCAATAGTATTGACTCCACACGTTTCCCCCAATTTGAGTAGTCTTACTGATTGTACCCCATTTCCTTGTTCATTACTGCTAACGAAAAATTAGTCTCCATCTAGAAATGATATAGGGACAGCTATTCGAATTCTCAGTTGGAATGTTGCAGATATTAGAGACACGATTCAAGGCTTAACTTTACTACACAGTTTGGTGTCCTTTTCTGCAGAAGACCTGAGCCTGGGAGCCAGTAGTATGGCATGGGTTTGAAAGCTATTGTGTTCCAGCAACTCCTGCTCCTGGATGTAGAGTGCACGGAGGCCTTGCTATCCTGAACCATATCTCTCAACAGTTGAAGGTTGTACATATCTCCATTAGCAATGTGGTGATTCAGATTTTATGAGTGGTTTCCTCCCGTGATTTGCACTTCTTTTTGGTAAACATTTATAAATCAGTTAAGGAATTTGGTTGGGAGATCGCGACTTTATTCCAAACGATAAAAATTCTTGAGGCTAGGTCACTAGTTTATCTTAAGGTTTTTAATGTAATACTGGCTGGGGATTTTGGGCCACATGCATCAAACTTTGTAATTGCGATCCTTAAATTGCAATTTTTAAGAAATCACAATTTAGGAATCACAATTGTTTACGCATGTAGGAATCGCAAAAAGAAATTGATTCCTACGCATTCCTTAATTACGACTCACAAATTGTGAATCGCAATTAAGGAATTACTTCCATTCATCCCTTTGAGCCTATAGGCCCATGGGAATGAATGGGAATTGCATGCACAATTTGTGAGTACCAAATAGGTGCTCGCAAATTGAGCATGCAATTTCAAGGGTGCAAGGGTGCCAAAAGAACACTCTGATGCACCCCTGAAATTGCCATGTTACCACATGTTGCACACACACCTGTCCCAAAGGCATGTATGTGGGCAACATGGAACTTTAAAAAACGCACTTTTGTGCATTTTTCAAAGTTCTCGCAAATTACCATCACCTTTGAATTGATGGTAATTTGTAATTCGTAATTGCGAAATCGCAAAAATGTTTGGGTGAAGGCATTGCATTTAGGATATCACAGTTTATGATGCCCTAAATGCAATTGCAGTTTGAGTAATCGCAAATTTAGCCATTACTTAAATTGCGATTTTTGCATTTGGGATGATGCATCCCAAATGCAAAAATACTGGTCGCAAAGGAGCAGATTCTGCTAATCTGCCCCTTTGCGACCAGTATTTTGAATGATGCATGTGGCCCATTAATGCTAAGCTGGGTGCAAATCAAATTGATAGTGATCGTTTTTCTGTTGAAGATTCCACCCCCTGTACATCCACTATCGGTCAAAGGGGACATGGGCTATTTGAAGCTCTTGGTCATGCAGCTCTTTGTAATGTGATGACTGGGGTGTTGGGTCCTCTGAGGACATACCTACATTTGTTAGATGGGGTAAAGGAACAATCATTGATTATGTGTTTACATCATGCATGATACCGGTTTTAGCAATCATAACCCCCATTAAACTAAGGGGGACAGCATTACCAGCAACTAGTCTGGACGCTGTGCCTGGTTTGAGTGGCTTAACAGTAAAAATCAAGGAGCTAGTGGGCAGTAGCATAATCTTCCAACTACATCTCTCTTTGAGATTGTAGTCAGAACAAATTCAAATCTCATCAAGGAACCTCTGTTAGCACTTGTTCCATCCGTTGGAGGCTTATGCTCCACTGAAGGTTTCAATTAATGGCATTATCAGGGAATAGCCCGGCCAGGGACCAGTTGTACAATTTTCCTGGTTTGACAAAGTCTGTAGTTTGGCTAATAAGAAGCTCTGTGAGGCTCTCATTACTAGGCCTCGTAATCAGCAGATTATTACTGAGTCGAGGAAGGTTTATAAACTAGTCATTAAGAAGTGGAAAACTGAATTTAAAGAGGCTTCTTGGGAGGACCTGATGTCTACCTATGACTCCCGGGATTCATGGGGATTTTGGGCTATCATCAACGGTAGACAGTCTACCTTGGCTGCCCCAGATAACATAAGTACCTCCATCAGACCTGAGCACTGGGTGTCTCATTTCAAAAGCGTCTATGTCCCTGTTACTGATGACTTCCCGACAGTCAAGGAAGAACGTTTTTTTTACCCACTGGAGACCAGGTTAGACCTTGAAGAGGTAAATGTGCCAATCCAGATCAGTCCGTCCAATAAAGCTCCTGGTCCAGACAGGATACCTGTAGACCTCTATAAGGCTGAAACCCATTTTTGGGCTCCCGCTAATGTACTTAATGTTGCTGCGCATGTAGGATTTCACTTGACTTGGAAATTAGCAGTAATAGTACCTGTCTTTAAGAAAAGGGAATAGACAAGATCCTATATGCTACAGACCAATCTCTTTGCTAAACTTGGTAATAAAGGTGGTGGGCCATATTGTACTGAATTGCGTGGAAATTTGAACCTAAACTCATAACATTCTCCGCTCAGTTCAGTATGGGTTCAGAAAAGGCAAAGGCACTATTGAACAGTGCAGGAATCTAAACCTTTTGACGAGAAAATAATATTTAATAGCAATGCAAGGGACCATTTATTTTGCATTCATGGACTTGAGCAGTGCCTTTGACTGGGTGAATAGGTCAAAACTATGAAATAACGGCATCGTTAGGGCTACTTATTTCATTGGTCACTTTTTTAAGGGCTCTGCACTTAGATGTGAATGCGTCGGGGGAATATGGTATAGGTGGGGAATGTTCAGAATCTATCGGCCTCCCACGAGTGGTCAGACAGGGACGTGTGCTAGCACCAATGCTATTTTTATTGCATAATAATGGTTTGAATACATTCTCAGCCACACATGAAAAAGATCTGCACAATGGGCTCAAAATACTTGTGGAACATTTTACCAACTTCATGGATGAGCTGGAGCTGAATGTGAATAGTAGCAAAACATTTTATGAGATGCGAGAGGGAATCCTCCAATACCAGACCAATTGTCATATTGGGGAATAGGGTTGCTAGGGTACCTGATTTTCCCTATTTGGGAGTTACATTCGACCAGCTGAACAACTGGTTCACATTCATATCAAAGTGGTTCTCCCACTTTTCCCTAGCTTGTAGGACATTTTTCGATTCTCAAAGTCGATCGGTAATCGACCTATCTTACCTCTGTTATAGATCTACAGAATGAAAAGTGTTTCAGTACTTCCGTGTGGTGCAGCCATTTGGGGATATCAGAATTTTAAGGTAATTCAGCAAGAGGAGAATTGTTTTTATAGTTGATTGTTGGGCTTGTTGGGCTTGGCCTCTATTAGCTCATTGCTATTTACCCATGAGGAGTCGGGCCTTGACTATGTGGAGGACTCTGTGCAAGGTTCGCCCCTGTGTTACTGAGGAGCTCAGTGTGGTGTTGTTAACATACAGGATTTAACAGAAATATGATCGAGGACTGCCTTTTGTGTGTGCATGGTCTTTAAATACAGCGGCTGAGTTACATCAAGTCCGCTGCCCCCTCCTTAGGCTGCCCTGTCTTGTTTCATAAACCATATCTTCCAAGCAAGTGGGATCAGAGAGCAGTTAAAGAGAGGATTTTAATCCCCTAAAGGACACTAGTGAATCTGAGGTGCACCAGAGGCCAACTACTAGATCGCTCTGATTTGTGCAAGCAGTTGTAGGCCCATGAGCCATACCTCCTTGCTTTAAGTTGCCCATTGGAAAGTGCTCTCTTGACCAAATTCCTGTTGGGGACTGCACACTCACGTATATGCTTTCCTCTTGGTCAGTTTGACCCTAAAAGGATTGAGGTATGCCCTTGTGATGGCTGCTCTCAACAGTCACTGGAACACCTGGTACTATTGTGTAAATTGTATGAGTTTTTACAAAGCAAGTATTTAATATCACTATCAAAGTCTAGGGGCTTTAGCAGTTCAACCAGCTTTTTTCTATTGACAGTTACTATTTGATCATGCAGTAAGGATGGTTGTCTCCTCTTTTTTGAAGGGTGCACTACATTGAAACAAGATTATGAATTCATAATACTGTATTTTAAACTTGTGGGTTTGCTCCCTGGGGTGCAACAGGCCATAGTGGTTTATAAAAAAACAATTGTACTGTAATAATGTCAAAAGGATGATTTTTGTATTGTAAATTTACCCATTGTGATTTTATATGTTTCATTTGTTCATCAGATGAAACACAAAGGTAGAGATTGTTCCATAGAGTGACAAACTCAAGCAAACACTGATACATAGTGACACATCAATACACTCTGCGATGGTATACATTTTTATATCCAGCCTGACACTTATCTAAACACTGACACACCCACAGAGAGTGAAACATAGACTTGCACATTCAGTAACACCATCATGCATACACTCACTTGCCCAGGTACACACTAAATCATACAGTAAGACACTCAGGCACAAACTGATGCATTGAGTAGGACATCCAGGCACACACAGATATATATAGTGATTCATCCAGGTAGATGCTGCCGTATACATGAAAACACCCAGACATTCACATATACACTCTGCCATACACTCATACATATACTGACAGAACTACACACAATGATACAGTTACAAAGTCACTTACACACTCACTGATACATACACCCACGTACCAAGGACACACTCATACATATGTGACACAGGTGAGAAATTAAACTGATGCATTCACTCATACATACAGTCAGACACCACAAGACACACACACACACACATATATATATATATTCACAGAAAAAACCATAGGTTATAGTGGATATATAGTTAGGAATTTGCATTTACAAAACCTTGAAAATTCAATGAAAAAACCATAGGTTATAGTCCATATATAGTTAGGAATTAGCATTTACAAAACCTTATTTTACTCGCATAAAACCATTGAAATTCCATATATAGTTAGAAGCGCTAACTATATATCGCGCACCCGCAATCCACTGCTGATGATGTCACATATTACATCATTCATGACATGGTCAGTGACATCACTGATGACATCACTGATGACATCTCAAATGACATCACTGATGACAACTCAAATGACATCACTGATGACATCTCAAATGACATCACTGATGACATCACTGATCACAACATCCAGTGATTGTATGTGTCTGTAAAGTTTAAATATGTTTCACATATTGAAGAATGAGTGGATGTATAAGTGTCTGGCTGAAGAATTTAGTAGGTGCATGACTGACTGTATGAGTGAGTGATTAAATGTGTCTCACTGAGTGCATGGGTTAGTGACTAAACTGTCTTAATTTGTGCATCAGTATGTTTGTTGTTGTGTAGGCTGCTGCATGTGTTGATCAGTAGCTATAAGAGTGGCCATATGGGTTATTGATTGGTTGCCCAAGTATTTGAATGGGAGGCTGAGTGTGTGTGTGGGTGGCTGGGAGGTGCGTGACTCTGTGCATAGATGTGTAAGCAGTTGATTCACTAGGAGTATGAGTTCAAGAGTGCATGTGGAAACAGCTATATGGGCGGTTGACTATGCATGGGTGTGTTGGTGAGTGAATGGATTTCTCATTGCTACATGTGCAAGTAAGTACGTATGTAAAACACAATACATGTGAGAGTTGAGATATATAAATAACTGAACATAAGAGCCAGTGAATGTGTGAGTGGCTGTATCGATCACTGTGAGCTTGTATCAGGGATTATATAAGAAAATAAATATGTGTTATTATATGTTTGAATAAGTAAGATGTGTATAACTTTATAGTTGAGGAAATGGAGGTGTGATTGATTCTTTGCATGACTGACTAGGTGTGTGAGTAACTCCATGGATGAGTGACAGTCTGTGAGTGTCTGTTTATACTGAGTGTATGTAAGGTTATATTAGAGTCTGAAGAGGTTCATTGTATTATCACATGAGTGATGTGATCAGTGATGACAAATGAGATGTCATCAGTGATGTCATTTGAGTTGTCATCAGTGATGTCATTTGAGATGTCATCAGTGATGTCATTTGAGTTGTCATCAGTGATGTCATTTGAGATGTCATCAGTGATGTCATCAGTGATGTCACTGACCATGTCATGAATGATGTAATATGTGACATCATCAGCAGTGGATTGCGGGTGCGCGATATATAGTTAGCGCTTCTAACTATATATGGAATTTCAATGGTTTTATGCGAGTAAAATAAGGTTTTGTAAATGCTAATTCCTAACTATATATGGACTATAACCTATGGTTTTTTCATTGAATTTTCAAGGTTTTGTAAATGCAAATTCCTAACTATATATCCACTATAACCTATGGTTTTTTCTGTGAATTTCATTGGTTTTTTAATAGCAAATATGAAAAGCTTTAAAATGTCAAGTACGTGATAGATAAAAACATTTTCGTATTTATGCACGCTGATGTGCTTTGAACGCTGCACCCCCCCCCCTCCCCTCTTTTGTCTTAGTAGTACTCTCTCTTTGCAGATACTGAAGGGTAGTTAACGCAGGCCTTTACCCCCGTTGTAATCCGTCGTGCCTCCTTGTCTCTCCATTTGATTGATTGTTGTCCAAGCATTTACTGTTTTAGAATTGGTTCTCTTTGGATCATTCTCTATTTACAAACAAGCACAAAGGCGCAATACTCTGTTTAGTCTTTGCAGATAGTGAAAAATCGTGTAAAAAAATAAAAGTAATCGAGCAAAATCAGTAGGCCACTAATTGGATCTCTTTTTGACCTCGCTAAAATAGAAATATTAGGAACAACCCTTCATGAGAAATACGAAAATAGTGAGATGAACTGAGCTCCACACCATGAGGGCTGCAAGACAGCTCGGCTCCATCACCCATCCCGCACAAAATAACGACAAACCCTATGCAAATATTAAAAATGTAGACAACACACCAGCAAAGAAACAGGGTAAAACATTTTATTAAAAAACTATTTACATAACGTTGGTTTATAAGATGATGTCAGTAGTGGACCGATGTGTGAATAGAACGAAAACAGCACAAGGCTCCAAGATCCGGATGGCAAGCTCCTGGATGTTGGGTGCCATAGTTTAGAGTTCTGAATTTCAGCCTTTTTCAATGCCTGTGCTTTGTTGAATCAAAATGGCGGCTTGACACAAAGCTGACTCAAGCGTTGCTACTGATGCTATGCAGACCAAAACTGGTTTTCAGTTTGTACATTTTTCTAGATTTTTCAATCCAAGTTTGGTTGACTTTGTAGAACGATGGCTTCAGATTTTCAACATACGGTGTGGTGGCGCTGACTGGGAGGGGGCGCTTCGCTCCTGCCCCCTCCCCAAGTAAGATTTTCATACGTGAAAGTACGTTAATGGTTTTGGTCCCTGAGATGCTTCGATGTCACTACCATTCTCAAATAGCATAAGTTCTGGATGTTGGGTGCCATAGTTAAGAGTTCTGAGCAGTGCTTGTAACACTGTCTGAAGCTTATTTCCACCTACTGCAGCTTCACTATTCTCAAAGTAAGTGAGTGTCGTTTGTGGACCTGACTGCATTAGAAAACAATGTGATATGTTACCTTCCTAAACAGCTTGACGGAGGCCCCTGAGGGGCGGTGTGATGGCCATGGACTCGGAGAAGACGCTTGGCTCCGACACCCTCCCCAAGTCTTATAGCACTGGTGTAGCCTGAGATCGCCCCCGACATAGGCGGCCGGCTCCCGGGGTCCGGCGGAACTTTTTGCCTTTTGATGACTCTTCAATTCTGGACCTTGTCCCACAATCCGTTTGACCTGAAGACAAGCTGTAGTGGGGCGCCCCTTTATCGTTTTAGTTGCCATTCCGCCCGCTTTTGCAACACTGTGCCTCTTCCGCCATTCAGCTGTTTACCGCCCGCTCTTGCGACTACAGCGTCTCGCTCACCATGTAGTTGAGATGCGCCCGCTCTTGCGGTGCAGCGATAGGCGGCTGCCACAGGACTCTCAAAATGGCGGCCGGCTCTTCGGTTTTGGGCCTGGTCCACTAAAATGGCCCTGGGACACCTTGGAACTCGGACGCTTGTCTGCTAGGGCTTGGGTCCCATTCTCGAAAAGCGTCCCCTCAGCCGTGAAGATTCTACAAAAGTCTTGGGGGCCTCCGACTCCCGCAGGCTTCTGGTGGGGAGCGGCTGCCATGATTGCTCGTGGAATGGCCACGACGGAGCTACGAGATGGTAGTGGTCTCATGCTGACGCCAGCTTTAGTCTGAAACATCCAGAAACACTATAGACTACCAATTCGATCAGTTCCGGTAGCGCCCCAACATGAACCGGAAGAGAAGAACTTGCCCTCCCCTCTTTGACTGATGGTTCTTGTTGCCTGTCCCCTCTGTTGTCATTTAACAGAACTTTTTGGACTGCTGAAAGGGGTTGTGTTCTGAACGCTGGTTGGTGGAGACATTTAGACTATATTCTTGACCTACGTTGTTGCGTAATGCGTTTTATGACACGCCGCGTTAGCGCACCCGGAAGTGATCCGAGGCGCGGCGCGCAGCGCGTAACGTAAGCATAACAGGTCATGTGACTTGTTAATAAAACTTTTCATTGGTTCATTTTACTTTTGTTAATTTAATGATGAAAAGCTTGGTCATATGACCTAAAAATTACGCTTTTTATTATTTTCAAACAATATTTTTTTTTCAAACATATGTTATAATATTCCAGGCTAATGTACTTTCCCGGAAAATTTACAACTGTCTTGCAAGTAAAATATATTCCTTTTTCGAGAAAAAGGGCGTTTCTTCCTTCCATGACGGAGCCGTTGAGTAAAAGAGATTCGGCCTGCTGTCTTAGTCGCCGATACGCCTGATTATCAGATTCTTATCGATCACTTTATGTTGCAGACATGAAAAACACACCTGCCCTTGACCATTTATCTTTACTGCGTTCCTACATATTATACCTTTTATCCGTCATGTAATTGGACTGCTTTATTTCACTTGCCTTTTACTGATTCGAAAACAGTCACTAAAAGTAAAAACTTTACAAATGTAAATACTACTACCGTGTTTTGTTTTAAAAACCTTTATTGTGAAAATGTCAGTATACAAATACGGGCCTATAACCACGTGGGCCGGCCACGGAGCAAACTGAAATCGTATATGATGAGGAGACATTTACACTGTAGAAGAACGTAACGAGCGGGCCATTAGGTGACAAGAACAAAGGTGTCTAACAGTTGCGGAATCGGTGGACGTACATTTTGTAATTAAAATACGACAGGGCCACTTACAATAACATTTTCTAGATATACATTTGCGGGCAAGGAGTTACGAGTCCCATTTATACCGGCGCCATTTTGGGCGAGGCCGGGCAGGTCCAACATATAGTCAAAATGTCTCCACCAACCATCGGCCAGACCAGAACCCCTTTCGGCCCTTTATGCTACAAGATGGTGTCTTCCATTCAGAAAATATTGGTGGCAGCATTTTGAAAAGAAACAGAAACAGCCGTTCTCCTAGTGAGTTTCACATTGTTACATTTAGGAAGAATGTTGAAGAGTAGTATGTGGAAAATCTGAAGCCATTTTTCTACAAACTCTCAATCAGACTTGGATGGAAAAAAAAAACCTGAAGAATGTACAAACTGAAAACCAATTTTTGTCTGTATAGCACCAACAGTAACGCTTGAGTCAGCTTTGTGTCAAGCCGCCATTTTCATTCAATCAATAGCGTCCCCCTGCACACATTCAGGGACCTGGTCGTGTCTTCAGATGAAATGCATTGTAGGAAAAGAAGCAGAAAGGAAAAGGAAAAAAGTTCCGCCGGACCTCGGGAGCCGGCCGCCTATGTCATGTGCCACCTTTGGCCACACCAGGGCAATAGTGAAGCTGCAGCAGGTGCAAATAAGCTTCAGACAGTCCTACAAGCACTGCTCAGAAATCTCAACTGAGGCACTCAACATCCAGGACTTGCCATTCGGATCTTGGCGCCTTGTGCTGGTTCCGACCTATTCACACATCAGTCCACTACTGACATCACCTCATAAGCCAACGGGGCACCCCACGCCGACTTTCGGCGCAGCATTGTAGGATGGCCACACCAGTGCGGCCACTTGCTGGACACCACCTCGGTGCCATCCGGATCTCGGCGCGTTCGAGTCACTGTGCCGGAAGAGTGACCGGAACTCAGCTGAACACGCCGTCTTTCGGCGCAGCATTGTAGGATGGCCACACCAGTACGGCAATTTGCTGGACACCACCTCGGTGCCATCCGGATCTCGGCGCGTTCGAGTCACTGTACCGCAACAGTGACCGCAATTCAGCTGGACACGCCGTCTTTCGGCGCAGCATTGTAGGATGGCCACACCAGTGCGGCAATTTGCTGGACACCACCTCGGTGCCATCCGGATCTCGGCGCGTTCGAGTCACTGTACCGCAACAGTGACCGCAATTCAGCTGGACACGCCGTCTTTCGGCGCAGCATTGTAGGATGGCCACACCAGTGCGGCAATTTGCTGGACACCACCTCGGTACCATCCGGATCTCGGCCCGTTGTGCTGCCTTCGGCCTATTCGCACATCGGTCCGCTACTGACGCCGCCTCATGTGCCAACGGATTTTCTACGCTTTTTGTAGCCCTATGCCGCATAACAGGTCATGTGACTTGTTTATAAAACTTTTCATTGGTTCATTTTACTTTTGGTTTCCTAAAGATGGAAGGCTTGGTCATATGACCTAAAAATAACACTTTTCATTGGTTTAGAACATTTTTTTTTCCCAAACGATGAAAGCCCCACCTTGTTTCTGGATCATTCAGACTGAAGCTGGCGTCAGCATGAGAGCACCACCATCTCGTGGCTCCGTCGTGGTCATTCCGCGAGCAATCATGGCAGCCGCTCCCCACCGGAAGCCTGCGGGAGTCGGGGGCCCCCAAGACTTTTATACAATCTTCACGGCTGAGGGGACGCTTTTCGAGAATGGAGCCCAAGCCCTAGCAGGCAAGCGTCCGAGTTCCAAAGTGTCCCAGGGCCATTTTAGTGGACCAGGCCTAAAACCGAGGAGCTGTCCGCCATTTTAAGAGCCATGTGGCAGCCGCCTATCGCTGCACTGCAAGAGTGGGAGCAACTCAACAACATGGTGAGCGAGACGCTGTGGCCGCAAGAGCGAGCGCAACTCAGCTAGATGGCCGCCACCTGGGGAGGCCCGTTCACGCCGGCTCCCCCACGCCCCCCCCCCCCCGGGCCGCCGCACGCCAATTTTCGGAGCAGCATTGTAGGATACCAAAACCAGTGCGGCAGTTTACTGGACATCACCTGGGTGCCTGTCGTACATGTTGTGTCAGCCATGTGACACTGGACACAGACCGCTACTGACGAGGCCTCCCCCCGCACCACCCGGGACGCCCCACGCTGTTTTTCTGTGCTGCATTGTAGGATCCCTAAACCAGTGCGGCACCCAGGCGACATCACCTGGGTGCCGTCCAGAACTCTGCACGTTGTGCTGCCTTGGGACTATTCGCACAACAGACCGCTACTGACGAGGCCTCCCCCCGCCCCACCCGGGACGCCCCACGCCAATTTTCGGAGCAGCATTGTAGGATCCCTAAACCAGTGCGGCACCCAGGCGACATCACCTGGGTGCCGTCCAGAACTCTGCACGTTGTGCTGCCTTGGGGCTATTCGCACAAAAGACAGCTTCTAACCATTGTTGCTTTTTGTGTTGAGAAATGTTTAAATGTTTTTAGTTTTTGTTCCGTTCGTTAAAGTTAGTAGTTAATAAAGTTTTATAACCTTACTTTGTTGGAGTGTTATCTATTTTTTTAAAAACGGGTGAATGGGGCCTTGAATCGGGTTATTGTCATGTGTGGGCTTTGGAAGTGTGCTGCTGCAGGATCGGACATTTCAAACTCAAATGCACGTTCTTTTTCTTACCTTTCCGAAGCATGGAGCGCAATAGCAGGCAGAGAAAGGGTGATGCACGTGTTGAACACTACCTGACCTGGCAAGTTGCTGGCAGTGCCCCCCCGCCCGCTCCTGAAAGAGGGCACACACACACCGCCGCCCCGAGTACTTCACAAATCTTTAAAAGACCATGCGCTTGTTCATGAGGCTTAAATGGTTTATCACCTCTTCTAGAACCCCTGCATCGACCCTCTGACGTTTCATGGAAAAATTACCATGTAACACAATACCAAGCCCTGTCAGCTGAAACCCCAAGGAATCGTGGGGCATATTATCAAGGGGGTTTATCTCTGCTTTTTTGGCTTTAAAAGCCATGAAAGCGGAGATAAAATTATTTCCCTATTACCAAGCTGTCGCTAACACCAGTTAGTGACAGCTAAAAGGAGATAGCGACCATCTTGGGCCCCGCTTTGCATGTCAGTGATACTTATCACTAATGACATGCAAAGTGGCGTGCCAAGATGTTAGCGACTGGAAACAGTCCCTAACATCGCTACCTTCTATTACCAACTTTTGGAGATATTCGCGCTAAGCGCGAATATCTCCAAAATCTAACACCTGCCCTGAGCAGTTCTTAGCCATGTTATCCAATGGGAGGTGGATAACATGGCTAAGAGCATTAGGTCGATAATACATGAATATCGCTGACTTTTCTGCGATAATAGCAAGGTTTATCTGCGATAAAAATCGCCGATGTGCGGCGATAATTTTTGTCTCTAAACAAGTTAGAGACAAAAATTATCGCTAGTTGTTCGTAATATGCCCCCGGGTTTTTGCTTGCAGAAATCGGGAGGCGGGAGACTAGCACTGAAATCAGTAGTCACACGCCTGAATCGGGAGGATTGGCATGTCTGAATTCTCTACAGCTGGGGCCATAAACTACATCCGCAGGGTTAGGTGATAGCCTGGGACCAGCCTGGCATCTAAAATGGCTGCCGTGCACGACAAAATTGTGGCATTCGAAAAAAGGCAAGATGGCGCAGCCGCTGGAAGAGATGTATCAACATATATCAGCCTCCTCAGCCACCCTCAGGAAACATAAGGGATTAGGATACGTCTCCCGCACCCCCTTATACCTAGTACTTTAATTAACGAAGCACAAAATGGCGAATTCCCGTTTCGCTACCAGTTTGCGGCCCAGTTCGCGGCCCGTGAAGCGCTTCTACCGTGAAAAATCATTTTTTTTTTATTTTCCCCACGGGACCCTTTAATAACCCCAACAACATTCCTAGGGGGTCAAGAGGGGGATACCTTGCCCCCTTTCATTAAATTCCCCCTTAGTTTTTCACCTTTTCTTCTCTCTCGATCCTACCGAGAGACAAGATGGCGGCCGCTCCGGACTGTCACGCAGCAAAAAAAAAAAAAGCTCACGCACAGCCGCTGGAAGAGATGTATCAACATATATCAGCCTCCTCAGCCACCCTCAGAAAACATAGGGGATTAGGATACGTCTCCCGCACCCACTTATAACTAGTAATTTAATTAACGAAGCACAAAATGGCGAATTCCCGTTTCGCTACCAGTTCGCGGCCGCGCTTCTACCGTGAAAAATCATTTTTTTTTTATTTTCCCCACGGGACCCTTTAATAACCCCAACAACATTCCTAGGGGGTCAAGAGGGGGATACCTTGCCCCCTTTCATTAAATTCCCCTTTCGTTTTCCACCTCTTCTTCTCTCTCGATCCTACCGAGAGACAAGATGGCGTCCGCTCCGGACTGTTTAGAATGTTGACAGACACCGGAGAGCCAATCAGCTTTCTGCGCGCAAAGTTCCGATAAGCGAAAAGTAAGCGGACCGGATCGCTGCCCAGAGCGCTGTTACAGATATATATCTTGGTTTGAACGTTAATTTCTCAAAAACTACTGGAGCACATATATTGAGACCTAGCAAAGGCACATCGGGCTAACAGTCCCTACAATTTTGCCAAGTTTCGTGCAAATCCATTCAGCCGTTCGAGCTAAAAGTGAGTCCAACCGCCCTATGGAAATTAACATGGGAAAAACGCGTTTTGGGACCCCCCTTTTTTCTCGGCCCCCCCTTGACGAAACCCCCCCAAATTTTTAGGGGCTGCTCAGAAACAAAATGTGCAATTTTCCTGAAAATTTCAGCCGATTCCGTCCACAAACGCCAAAGTTATTAGACATAGAATTTTCAAAAGTCCCATAGAGAAAAAATTCTAACTATATATACCTACTGGCTATCGCCAGTAGGTAATATATATATATATATATATATATATATATATATATATATATATATATATATATATATATATATATATATATATATATATATATATATATATATATATATATATATATATATATATATATATATATATATATATAACAAGGAAGCCTTTGATCAATTGAATGATCGCTCCTGCTATGCCCGCACAAACATCAGCAATCTAAAGGCTACATACAGAGACTTTGAGAAAAAACTTTCCGGATGGAAACATGCCAAACTACTCAGTGTTGATGAGTTAAAGTATATGAAAAACAACAACCTAACCACCCCAACCATGTATTTAATTCCTAAAATTCACAAAAACCCTATCAATCCACCGGGGAGACCTATTATTAGTGCCAGGGATCGATTAGTGGAACATGCAACCAAGTACATAGACTTTTAACTACAAGGCTTTGTGCATGAGCTACCATCATATGTCAAAGACACCAGTGACTTCCTAAGAAAATTTTTAAAATTCGTTTGACAAGAGGATTTTCTCCTCATAGCACTAGACGTAACAGCGCTGTACACAAGTATTGAACACACCGACGGCCTGGCAGCTATTGAACATTATCTCATCAAGAGACCTGTACAACACCAGGAACATAGCAAGATGTTAATAGAAATGATTACATTTTGTCTTTACAATAACATCTTTATGTTCAGCAGCCATCTGTACCAGCAAACTTGAGGTGTAGCCATGGGGGCAAGTTTCTCACCAAGTTTCGCCTGCCTACACATGGGCATGTGGGAGGAACTGGTCCTCATGGAAAAACACAGTCACCAAATGAAAAATAATGTTAAGATGTGGCTTTGTTTTATTGACGACTTGTTTGTTACTTGGCACGGCACGATAGAAGAGGCTACCATCTTTGTTGAGGAAATCAATGTAAACAATGTCAATCTACAATTCACAGCTTTAATTAGCAAGAGCAGTATTGAGTTTCTAGCACACAGGTTTACATAAACAACAACAAGATAGAAACTCGACTTTATAGGAAAAAAACTGCTGGAAATTCCACCCTACACGCAAGCAGTTTGCACCCCAAACACTAAATTAACAGCATCCCATAAGGGGAAATGCTTCGGTTGTGACACATTTGCAGCAACAGGGAAGATTTGCGGGTAGCGCAACTCGAAAGCAAAAAAAGATTTCAACAAAGAAGCTATCCAGTCAATATAATTGACAAAGCCATTACCAAATCTTTGTTACTGGGTAGGGGTGAGGCGCTAAGAGAAAAACATCTTGAAATAGATGATGCAACTTGCCAAACCAATACTGAGAAGGGGGAGTTTACGCTAATTCTGAAATACAGCAAACAACATAGGTCACTCAAAAAATTATTCAACAAAATTGGCCGATAGTGCGGAGTGACCCGGTGATTAGACCCCTGCTGCCGCAGAGGGTGTCCATCACCTATAGTAGAGCCCCCGCAATGCATGAAATTTTAGTAAAGACCAGTGCCGAAGTAGTTGACAATACTAGCTGGATCAAAGCTAACATAGGGTTTTAGCACTGTAAAACCTGTAAAGCATGTTCCCATGGAATCAATAAAAGTACCTACTTGACACAATTTAGTGAAATAACATACACAATTTCCAAATTGGTAACATGTAAAACCTAATTTGCTGTCTATGTCCTGTCATGCCTATGTGGACTTCAGTACATAGGCAGCACCAAATTACCGGTTCATAAACGGGTGTTGCAACATTTGAGAGCCCTCACTAATCAGGACAACACCTATCCTGTGGCGCTTCATTTCAGGAAAAGCCATAACTCAAATAATGCAAACCTGAAATTTTATGTGATAGACGCAGTCCCCCCGAGCAGAAGAGGTGGCGATCGAGAAAATAAACTGAGAAAGTTAGAAACACACTACATTCTGCAGTTCGATTCAAAATATCCAGGGGGGCTAAATGCCACAGAAGATTTACATACATGTCTCACATGAAGAAATGAAAGGGTGCAAGTAAGGAAACAGTGGGATCAAAAAGGAGGGGTTTTATCAGCGTTTGATAATTCAATGTATTTATAATATTTATATATGTTGTTTTATCCACCCAAGTTTTACAATCAACTTTTGTATTTTCTAAAATGTGATTGGATTGTGTTTTAACTGTGCAATGGGAGATGTTTTGAATGTTATACTAAAATGGGTTATCAAATTTATTTATTGAAATATTTAATATTTATTAATTTAATATCCCACGCATTTATGATCATGCATTCATATACAATGTTGACATCTAATCAACCGGTTTAGGTTGCTTCAAATTTGTATGCTATTCCTACATCCCAGGCACAAATTGCAGGTCCAATTGTATACATGGGGTGGTCACCACACACAGCATATTGAACGTGATAATATGAAATAACATCAACAAGAAAAGACAAGTAGTTACCCCTGACGCAAGTAATTCGTGCTAAACTTCTTCCAACAATCACTTACGGGAGCGAGGCACTCAGAGGAAGGGATGCCAAGATCCTTGATAACACTATAACAGCAGCTTACAGAACTATTTTCAGTCTACCCAAGCAAACCTCACCCGCTCAAATCAGGCTCGAAATTTGGCATCGACCAACAACTCCTGGCAAGGCAGGGAGCCTACGTGATAGCCTGGGACAAAGTGAGGAAATCAAAACAAGGAACCCTGAATGAACACCTGTGGAAGGAGTTAGAACAGCATCCTTCCTCAGCAGCAGCTAAGTACCTCACGGGTAGCCTGACGAACACAGGTCTAGAACAGCTCTGGAACACTCCAACAAGTCATACAAATTTGAAAAAACTGGTAAAAAAATCAATCAAATTACAATCATGGTTGCAAGACAAGGAAACTCTCTCGAAGAGAACACACGGCTGGTTGACTGAATTCGTACACAACTAAAGCACAAAAGCGCTATCTGGCCGTGGGATACTCCAAAAGTGTCAAGATGTGCTTTCTAAGGCACAGGTTGGGCCTGCTACCTTGTATTCAAAACCTCCCACGCTGGCTCAAAATCAAAGCTGACCCCCTCTGTCGGCTATGCGGTTTGGCACAGGAAGACATGCTGCATTTGATATGCTCTTGTGAAAAACTACGAGACGAACGGAAACGCTGGCTAAAACATCACTTCAATCGGCAAGGGATCCGCACCAGAAGGGCGGCGGTTCTTGCATGTTTTCATCCTAATGAGCCTGGCTTGAACTGCAGCTTTGTAAAATTCCTGAAGGCAGTTGAGAAAAAGATGCCAAAAACCCAACCCATAACTGCCCCAATCCAAACGACTTGACATCACTTCGCTGACCGTTTCACTGACCTTAAGAGCTCATGAGGACACTGAGCAATAACCTACAAATATTAAGTCCAATTACAAGCATATCGGTCATAAGGAAATGTGAACATTTTAAATTTTAGAGTCTTTTAAAACTGTAGTTTTATCCTTTCTGTTCTTAAATCATTTTCACACTGCAATGGTTTTAAGTAACAATGCTAAATAAAGATTACTTACTTACTTACTTACTTAAGACAAGATAGCATGTATATAAAATCCGAATATATTGTAATCCCAACAAAATTCTGCAAATAGGATATGACAATCAGTATATAGATCTTGCACTGTTTTGCACAATTATCTATATCTATTGCACAAGCACTAAGCACTTTATTCACATTAGTTTGCACTAGAGGGTATTAACTTGTACAGTTGCTAGACCAAATCAATGCAAGATATGGGAAGACTATACAAATAGGGATTCAACCAGTTATTTATTACCATGCGAACATCAAGTATGCCAACAAAAAAAGTCATATTATAAGGTATTTGACCAATATTTAATTATGCTTGCAACTGTAATTAATTTGTTACAAATTGCTGAAATGGCTTTTTAAATACAAGTTTACATGATGTTATAATTTTATTTATTTATTGCATGGATTGCACAAATGGCAAATGAAAACTTATATTGTTTCAAAAGGATAACAGTGAAGTATGTCTTCCAGCTTTATTGTAAAGATGCAACATGTGATGAGTTAATCAGCGAGCACTGCCACTTTAAATACTGCACTGTTTTTTCTTGCCACTGTCATGTGATCAAGGCTCAAGCGAGCCGAAACGCATAATGGCGAGAGGTGACAAGCAATAAAACTCTTTGCGCACCATTTCTTGGGTCTGTGTCCATTAATAGAGGCAAGCCTGTGAAGATCGGAGGATTGCAATATATATATATATATATATATATATATATATATATATATTACCTACTGGCGGTCGCCAGTAGGTATATATAGTTAGGATTTTTTCCCTATGGGATTTCTGAAAATTCTATGTCTAATAACTTTGGCGTTTGTGGACGGAATCGGCTGAAATTTCCAGGTAAATGGCACATTTTGTTTCTGAGCAGCTCCTGGAAATTTGGGGGGGGGGTTCGTCAAGGGGGGGCCGAGAAAAAAGGGGGGTCCCAAAACGCGTTTTTCCCATGTTAATTTCCATAGGGCGGTTGGACTCACTTTTAGCCCGAACGGCTGAATGGATTTCCACGAAACTTGGCAAAATTGTAGGGACTGTTAGCCCGATGTGCCTTTGCTAGGTCTCAATATATGTGCTCCAGTAGTTTTTGAGAAATTAACGTTCAAAACAAGATATATATCTGTAACAGCGCTCCGGGCAGCGATCCGGTCCGCTTACTTTTCGCGAAACGGAACTTTGCGCGCAGAAAGCTGATTGGCTCTCCGGTGTCTGTCAACATTCTAAACAGTCCGGAGCGGCCGCCATCTTATCTCTCGGTAGGATCGAGAGAGAAGAAGAGGTGAAAAACGAAGGGGGAATTTAATGAAAGGGGGCAAGGTATACCCCTCTTGACCCCCTAGGATTGTTGTTGGGGTTATTAAAGGGTCCCGTGGGGAAAATAAAAAAAAAATGATTTTTCACGGTAGAAGCGCTTCACGGGCCGCGAACTGGGCCGCAAACTGGTAGCGAAACGGGAATTCGCCATTTTGTGCTTCGTTTTAATTGTTTAGAGACAAAAATTATCGCCGCACATCGGCCACAATGCATGAATATCGCTGAAAAGTCAGCGATATTCATGCATTATCCAGCAAATGCTCTTAGTCATGTTATCCACCTTCCATTGGATAACAGAAAGCTGATTGGCTCTCCGGTGTCTGTCAACATTCTAAACAGTCCGGAGCGGCCGCCATCTTATCTCTCGGTAGGATCGAGAGAGAAGAAGAGGTGAAAAACGAAGGGGGAATTTATTTAAAGGGGGCAAGGTATACCCCTCTTGACCCCCTAGGATTGTTGTTGGGGTTATTAAAGGGTCCCGTGGGGAAAATAAAAAAAAAAAGATTTTTCACGGTAGAAGCGCTTCACGGGCCGCGAACTGGGCCGCAAACTGGTAGCGAAACGGGAATTTGCCATTTTGTGCTTTGTTTTAATTGTTTAGAGACAAAAATTATCACAGCACATCGGCCACAATGCATGAATATTGCTGAAAAGTCAGCGATATTCATGCATTATCCAGCAAATGCTCTTAGCCATGTTATCCACCTTCCATTGGATAACATGGCTAAAAACTGCTCTGTGCGTGAGCTTTTTTTTTTTTTTTTTGCTGCGTGACGTTTGTTAACGTTCGATTCGATGGAAATCAGGAAGTTTTGACCACCATTTTGTCACTGCGAGTAAATATTTTGTTATAAATGAATCCTTATTGATAAACATTGTCTGCGCCATCTTGCGTTTTTGTCCAATGCCACAATTTTGTCGTGCACGGCAGCCATTTTAGATGCCTTGACCAGGGCCACTCTCTGCACGCCGCCGATCCTCAGCATGGCTCCCCACCCTCGCAAGCATCTCCCCCACGCACTGGTCACCCCCGCTGTTTCTCTCATGCATGGGCCATATACTTCCCCCCATCTGCGCTGCTCTTCTCTGAGAATCACACCCTGTGCCCGCCCGACACCTCCCTTTCACCCTATTCACTACCGCACCCTCTGACACTCCTCTTCCTCTGTGTCCGCTTGTCCAGGCCGGACCTAGGCTATCACCTAGCCCTGCGGATGTAGTTTATGGCCCCAGCTGTAGAGTATCCAGACATGCCAACCCTCCCGATTCAGGCGTGAGACTACTGATTTCAGTGCTAGTCTCCCGCCTCCCGATTCCTGCAAGCAAAAACCCGGGGGCATATTACCAACAACTAGCGATAATTTTTGTCTCTAACTTGTTTAGAGACAAAAATTATCGCCGCACATCGGCGAATTTTATTGCACATAAACCTTGCTATTAGCAAGGTTTATCGCAAATGCGATAAAAAACGGCCGCAATGCATGAATATCGTTGAAAAGTCAGCGATATTCATGCATTATCCAGCAAATGCTCTTAGCCATGTTATCCACTTCCCATTGGATAACATGGCTAAAACTGCTCAGGGCAGGTGTTAGGTTTTGGAGATATTCGCGCTTAGCGCGAATATCTCCAAAAGTTGGTAATAGGAGATAGCGATGGTTAGGGACTGTTTCCAGTTGCTAAAATCTTGGCACGCCCACTTTGCATGTCATTAGTGATAAATATCACTGATATGCCAAGCGGGGCCCAAGATGGTCGCTATCACCTTTTAGCTGTCACTAACTGGTGTTAGCGACAGCTTGGTAATAGGGAGATAATTTTATCTCTTTTTTTTTTGGCTTTTAAAGCCCAAAAAGCGGAAATAAACCCCCTTGAGAATATGCCCCATGATTTCTCGGGGGTTTCAACTGACAGGGCTTGGTATTGTGTTACGTGCTAATTCTTCCAGGAAACGTCAGAGGGTCGATGCAGGGGTTCTAGAAGGGGTGATAAACCATTTAAGCCTCATGAACAAGCGCATGGTCTTTTAAAGATTTGTGAAGTACTCGGGCGGCGGTGTGTGTGTGCCCTCTTTCAGGAGCGGGCGGGGGGGGCACTGCCAGCAACTTGCCAGGCCAGGCAGTGTTCAACACGTGCATCACCCTTTCTCTGCCTGCTATTGCGCTCCATGCTTCGGAAAGGTAAGAAAAAGAACGTGCATTTGAGTTTGAAATGTCCGATCTTGTAGCAGTACACTTGCAAAGCCCACACATGACAATAACCCGATTCAAGGCCCCATTCACCCGATTTTTTAAACATATATAGCACTCCAACAAAGTTAGATTTTAAAACTTTATTAACATTGAACTATAATGAACGGAACAAAAACTGTAAAAACATTTAAACATTTTTCACCCAAAAAAGCAACAATGGTCAGAAGCTGTCTTTTGTGCGAATAGTCCCAAGGCAGCACAACGTGCAGAGTTCTGGACGGCACCCAGGTGATGTCGCCTGGGTGCCGCACTGGTTTTGGGATCCTACAATGCTGCTCCGAAAATTGGCGTGGGGCGTCCCGGGTGGGGCGGGGGGAGGCCTCGTCAGTAGCGGTCTGTTGTGCGAATAGTCCCAAGGCAGCAGAACGCGCTGAGATGTTGATGGCACCCAGGTGATGTCCAGTAAACTGCCGCACTGGTTTTGGTATCCTACAATGCTGCTCCGAAAATTTGCGTGCGGCGGCCCGGGGGGGGGGCGTGGGGGAGGCGGCGTGAACGGGCCTCCCCAGGTGGCGGCCATCAAGCTGAGTTGCGCCCGCTCTTGCGGCTACAGCGTCTCGCTCACCATGTTGTTGAGTTGCTCCCACTCTTGCAGTGCAGCGATAGGCGCCTGCCACATGACTCTTAAAATGGCGGACGGCTCTTCGGTTTTGGGCCTGGTCCACTGAAATGGCCCTGGGACACCTTGGAACTCGGACGCTTGCCTGTTAGGGCTTGGGCTCCATTCTCGAAAAGCGTCCCCTCAGCCGTGAAGATTCTACAAAAGTCTGGGGGGCCCCCGACTCCCGCAGGCTTCCGGTGGGGAGCGGCTGCCATGATTGTTCGCGGAATGACCACAACGGAGCCACGAGATGGTGGTGCTCTCATGCTGACGCCAGCTTCAGTCTGAATGATCCAGAAACAAGGTGGGGCTTTCATCGTTTGGGAAAAAAAATGTTCTAAACCAATGAAAAGTGCTATTTTTAGGTCATATGACCAAGCCTTCCATCTTTAGGAAACCAAAAGTAAAATGATCCAATGAAAAGTTTTATAAACAAGTCACATGACCTGTTATGCGGCATAGGGCTACAAAAAGCGTAGAAAATCCGTTGGCACGTGAGGCGGCGTCAGTAGCGGACCGATGTGCGAATAGGCCGAAGTCAGCACAACGCGTCGAGATCCGGATGGCACCGAGGTGGTGTCCAGCAAATTGCCGCACTGGTGTGGCCATCCTACAATGCTGCGCCGAAAGACGGCGTGTCCAGCTGAGTTGCGGTCACTCTTGCGGTATAGTGACTCGAACGCGCCGAGATCCGGATGGCACCGAGGTGGTGTCCAGCAAATTGCCGCACTGGTGTGGCCATCCTACAATGCTGCGCCGAAAGACGGCGTGTCCAGCTGAGTTCCGGTCACTCTTGCGGTACAGTGAGTCGAACGCGCCGAGATCCGGATGGCACCGAGGTTGTGTCCAGCAAGTTGCCGCACTGGTGTGGCCATCCTACAATGCTGCGCCGAAAGACGGCGTGTCCAGCTGAGTTGCGGTCACTCTTGCGGTATAGTGACTCGAACGTGCCGAGATCCGGATGGCACCGAGGTGGTGTCCAGCAAATTGCCGCACTGGTGTGGCCATCCTACAATGCTGCGCCGAAAGACGGCGTGTCCAGCTGAGTTCCGGTCACTCTTGCGGTACAGTGAGTCGAACGCGCCGAGATCCGGATGGCACCGAGGTTGTGTCCAGCAAGTTGCCGCACTGGTGTGGCCATCCTACAATGCTGTGCCGAAAGTCGGCGTGGGGTGCCCCGTTGGCTTATGAGGTGATGTCAGTAGTGGACCGATGTGTGAATAGGTCGGAACCAGCACAAGGCGCCAAGATCCGATTGGCAAGTCCTGGATGTTGAGTGCCATAGTTGAGAGTTCTGAGCAGTGCTTGTAAGACTATCTGAAGCTTATTTGCACCTGCTGCAGCTTCACTGTTGCCCAAGGTGGTGTCCAGCAAATTGCTGCACTGGTGTGGCCATCCTACAATGCTGCGCCGAAAGACGGCGTGTCCAGCTGAGTTCCGGTCACTCTTGCGGTACAGTGACTCGAACGCTCCGAGATCCGGATGGCACCGAGGTGGTGTCCAGCAAGTTGCCGCACTGGTGTGGCCATCCTACAATGCTGCGCCGAAAGTCAGTGTGGGGTGCCCCGTTGGCTTATGAGGTGATGTCAGTAGTGGACCGATGTGTGAATAGGTCGGAACCAGCACAAGGCGCCCTGCACTGTTGAGCTTTTTTCAATGCCTGTTTTTTGTTGTTTCCCCTCCATCAAAAACAAAAAAAAATATAAAACTGTGCAAAAATACAAAAAAATGTTTAGATAAGCAGTGCTTGTAAGACTGTCTGAAGCTCTTTTGCACCTGCTGCAGCTTCACTATTGCCCTGGTGTGGACAAAGATCGCCCATGACTTAGGCTGATTGAGAGTTTGTAGAAAAATGGCTTCAGATTTTCCACATATTACTCTTCAACATTCTTCCTAAATGTAACAATGTGAGACTCACTAGGAGAACGGCTGTTTATCTTTCCTTTCAAAATGCTGCCAACAATATTTTCTGAATGGAAGACACCATCTTGTAGCATAAAGGGCCGAAAGGGGTTCTGGTCTGGCCGATTGTTGGTGGAGACATTTTGACTATATCTTGGACCTGCCCGGCCTCGCCCAAAATGGTGCCGGTATAAATGGGACTCGTAACTCCTTGCCCGCAAATGTATATCTAGAAAATTTTATTGTAAGTGGCCCTGTCTTATTTTAATTACAAAATGTACGTCCACCGATTCCGCAACTGTTAGACACCTTAGTTCTTGCAACCTAATGGCCCGCTCGTTACGTTCCTCTACAGTGTAAATGTCTCCTCATCATATACGATTTCAGTTTGCTCCGTGGCCGGCCCAGGTGGTTATAGGCCCGTATTTGTATACTGACATTTTCACAATAAAGGTTTTTAAAACAAAACACGGTAGTAGTATTTACATTGGTAAAGTTTTTACTTTTAGTCACTGTTTTCGAATCAGTAAAAGGCAAGTGAAATAAAGCAGTCCAATTACATGACGGATAAAAGGTATAATATGTAGGAACGTAGTAAAGATAAATGGTCAAGGGCAGTTGTGTTTTCCACTCCTGCAACATAAAGTGATCGAAAAGAATCTGATAATCAGGCGTATCGGCGACTAAGACAGCAGGCCGAGTCTCTTTTACTCAACGGCTCCGTCATGGAACGAAGAAACGCCCTTTTTCTCGAAAAAGGAATATATTTTACTTGCAGGACAGTTGTAAATTTTCCGGGAAAGTACATTAGCCTGGAATATTATAACATATATGTTTTAAAAAAAATAATGTTCGAAAACAATAAAAAGCGTAATTTTTAGGTCATATGACCAAGCTTTTCATCATTAAAATAACAAAAGTAAAATGAACCAATGAAAAGTTTTATTAACAAGTCACATGACCTGTTATGCTTACGTTACGCGCTGCGCGCCGCGCCCCGGATCACTTCCGGGTGCGCTAACGCGGCGTGTCATATAACGCATTACGCGACAACGTAGGTCAAGAATATAGTCAAAATGTCTCCACCAACCAGCGTTCGGAACACAACCCCTTTCAGCAGTCCAAAAAGTTCTGTTAAATGACAACAGAGGGGACAGGCAACAAGAACCATCAGTCAAAGAGGGGAGGGCAAGTTCTTCTCTTCCGGGTCATGTTGGGGCGCTACCGGAACTGATCGAATTGGTAGTCTACAGTGTTTCTGGATGTTTCAGACTAAAGCTGGCGTCAGCATGAGAGCACTACCATCTCGTAGCTCCGTCGTGGCCATTCCACGAGCAGACATGGCAGCCGCTCCCCACCAGAAGCCTGCGGGAGTCGGGGGCCCCCAAGAGTTTTGTAGAATCTTCACGGCTGAGAGGACGCTTTCGAGAATGGGACCCAAGCCCTATCAGGGAAGCGTCCGAGTTCCAAGGTGTCCCAGGGCCATTTTAGTGGACCAGGCCCAAAACCGAAGAGCCGGCCGCCATTTTGAGAGTCCTGTGGCAGCCGCCTATCGCTGCACCGCAAGAGCGGGAACAACTTAACTACATGGTGAGCGAGACGCTGTAGTCGCAAGAGCGGGCGGTAAACAGCTGAATGGCGGAAGAGGCACAGTGTAGCAAAAGCGGGCGGAATGGCAACTAAAACGGTAAAGGGGCGCCCCACTACAGCGTGTCTTCAGGTCAAACGGATTGTGGGACAAAGTCCAGAATAGAAGAGTCATCAAAAGGCAAAAAGTTCCGCCGGACCCCGGGAGCCGGCCGCCTATGTCGGGGGCGATCTCAGGCTACACCAGTGCTATAAGACTTGGGGAGGGGGTCGGAGCCAAGCGTCTTCTCCGAGTCCGTGCCATCACACCGCCCCTCGGGGGCCTCCGTCAAGCGGTTTAGGGAGGTACCATATAACATTGTTTTCAAATGCAGTCAGGTCCACAAACGACCCTCACTTACTTTGAGAATAGTGAAGCTGCAGTAGGTGGAAATAAGCTTCAGACAGTCTTACAAGCACTGCTTTTGTAAACATTTTTTGATTTTTTTGTATTTTTGCACAGTTTTATATATTTTTTTTGTTTTTGATGGAGGGGAAACAACAAAGCACAGGCATTGAAAAAGGCTCAAACTCAGAACTCTGAACTATGGCACCCAACATCCAGGACTTTCCATCCGGATCTTGGCGCCTTGTGCTGCTTCCGACCTATTCATACATCGGTCCACTACTGACATCATCTTATAAACCAACGTTATGTAAATAGTTATTTAATAAAATGTTTTACCCTGTTTCTTTGCTGGTGTGTTGTCTATATTTTTAATATTTGCATAGGGTTTGTCGTTATTTTGGGCGGGGTGGGTGACGGAGCCGAGCTGTCTTGCAGCCCTCATGGTGTGGAGCTCAGTTCATCTCACTATTTTCGTATTTCTCATGAAGGGTTGTTTATAATATTTCTATTTTAGCGAGGTCAAAAAGAGATCTAATTAGTGGCCTACTGATTTTGCTCGATTACTTTTATTTTTTTACACGATTTTTCACGATCTGCAAAGACTAAACAGAGTATTGCGACTTTGTGCTTGTTTGTAAATAGAGAATGAACCAAAGAGAATCAATTGTAAAACAGTAAATGCTTGGATAATAATCAATCAAATGGAGAGACAAGCAGGCAGGACGGATTACAACGGGGGTAAAGGCCTGCGTTAACTACTCTTCACTATCTGCAAAGAGAGAGTACTACTAAGAGAAAAGAGGGGAGGGGGGCAGCGTTCAAAGCACATCAGCGTGCATAAATACGAAAATGTTTTTATCTATCACGTACTTGACATTTTAAAGCTTTTCATATTTGCTATTAAAAAACCAATGAAATTCACAGAAAAAACCATAGGTTATAGTGGATATATAGTTAGGAATTTGCATTTACAAAACCTTGAAATTTCAATGAAAAAACCATTGGTTTTAGGCCATATATAGTTAGGGATTTGCATTTACAAAACCTTATTTTACTCGCATAAAACCATTGAAATTCCATATATAGTTATAAGCGCTAACTATATATCGCGCACCCGCAATCCACTGCTGATGATGTCACATATTACATCATTCATGACATGGTTAGTGACATCACTGATGACATCACTGATGACATCTCAAATGACATCACTGATGACATCACTGAAAACATCTCATTTGACATGACTGATAACATCACTGATGATATCATTCATGTGATAATACCATGAACCTCTTCAGACTCTAATATAACCTTAGATACAATCAGTGTAAACAGACAGTCACAGACTGTCACTCATCCATGGAGTTACTCACACACCTAGTCAGTTATGCCAAAAATCTATCACACCTCCATTTTCTCAACTATACAGTTATACACACCTTACTTATTCAAACATATACTAACACATATTTACTTTACTCTCTTATACAATCTCTGATACATGTTCACAATGATCCATACAGCCACTCACACATTCACTGGCTCTTATGCACAGTTATTTATAGATGTCAACTCTCACATGTACTGTGTTTTACATATGTACTTAATTTGACATGTAGCACTGAGATATCCATTCACTCACTAATACACTCATGCACAGTCAACCGCCCATACAGCTGTTTGCACATGCACTTTTGAATCTATACATATAGTGAATCAACTACTCACACATCTATGTACAGAGTCACACACCTTCCAGCCACCCATACACACACACTCAGTTTCCCATACAAATACTTGGACAACCAATCAACCCATACAGTTACTCATATAGCTACTGATCAACATATGCAGCAGTTTGTAGAACAACAGATATAATGATGCACAAATTAAAACAGTTTAGTCACTAACCCATGCACTCAGTGAGACACATTTAATCACTCACTCAATCAGTCAGTCATGCACCTAGTAAATCCTTCATCCAGACACTTATATATCCACTCATTCTTCAATATGTAAAACATATTTTAACTTTACAGAAACATACAGTCACTGGATGTTGTAATCAGTGATGTCATCAGTGATGTCATTTGAGATGTCATCAGTGATGTCATCAGTGATGTCACTAACCATGTCATGAATGATGTAATATGTGACATCATCAGCAGTGGATTGCGGGTGCGCGATATATAGTTAGCGCTTATAACTATATATGGAATTTCAATGGTTTTATGCGAGTAAAATAAGGTTTTGTAAATGCAAATCCCTAACTATATATGGCCTAAAACCAATGGTTTTTTCATTGAATTTTCAAGGTTTTGTAAATGCAAATTCCTAAAATTCCTAACTATATATCCACTATAACCTATGGTTTTTTCTGTGAATATATATATATATATAGATATATATATATATATATATATATATATATATATATATCTTGCTGCACGTTCCTCATCTCATCCGTTGTTCAGGAAAGACTACGGCTGGCACTCTGGTATCCGTTTCAAAAATTTATTATACCAAACCCCCCTCACCCCAAACAGACGCGTTTCGCCTTTGCAGGCTTCGTCAGTGTTACGTTTGTGCCACGTATGTGTCACCATTTTAAACCTTTAGCCAGTCTGACATAATCATGGACATAGAAGACAGCTACTGACATTCAAAAAGATGGTGGCCATCTTGTAACATGCAAATTGCATTGAAATATACATGGCTTTGAATGGTGACATTAAATAAAGTGCGTAGTGCTCATTTAAAAACATATAACACAAAACTTTCATTAACAAAGTTTGTAAACACAGTACATTCTGTAAATGCAGTCAATTCAACTATTTCATATATCTATATACATTCTATTTTTGGCATTTTCATAGATATTTACCAATAAAGTGCAGAATTGATAGGATAAGTCTTTCCTATAATGCATTACATTAGTTGTGCAGCCCTGAATGGGCGATTGTGTTGCAGCACAAGTTTCCAAAGGGGATTCCTGGTTCAGCAGTGGAGTATTGTTATTATCCCTAGGGTATGTTAGATGGATACATTTGACCCTGGTGCCCCATGTGTCAGACTATATGTGAACTAAAGGTGAACCCATAGTTCTTCATTGTTATTGAGGCCCCACGGAGTCATGGTTTTGAGACTGATGATGCACTTTGACTCAAGAATGCGTAGGGCCTTGTCTCTGTCCCCTCCCCGTTCCAATTTGGGGGCCTGATCTATACAGTAAAAACTAAGTTTCTCCCAGTCACTTTGATGGTGTTCGGCAAAGTGGCGGGCAACTGGATATGTCTTGTCGTTGTTAGTAATTGCCCGCATATGCTCCAGGACTCTTAGTTTGGCAAGTTTCATGGTGCTGCCGATGTATCGCAGCTTACAGGGGCAGGTTAAACAATAAATGGTGTATTCTGAGTTGCAATTTAGCAACTGTTGATTTTTATGTTGGGTTTCTTTTCACCAGTACGATTAGGATAGTCTGCCACTTTGCTGCTGAATCTACATGCTTTGCATTTTAGACATGGAAAAAAGCCCATTGATTTAGACAGTTTGATGGATTGAACCATTGTTCTAAAATGGCTGCGGACTAGATGATCGGCCAGAGACGGACATCTTTTATATGTAATTAATGGTCTCTGTGTCATGTGGTTTTTTAATGTTTTGTCTGTGGTGAGTATGTGCCAGTGCTTCTTAAAGATGTTCACAATTTCCCCCGATTTGGTATTAAATTCGGTAATCATTCTCACCTCATCAGGCACATCTACTTTTAATTTTGGTGTCAGGAGATCCCTCTTGTTGATGCCTGAGGCTTTCACACTGGCCTGTTGTAAGATGTTCTTATTGTACCCTCTTGTCTCAAACCTCTCTTTGGCATCCTTGCTGGCCTGCATGTAGTCTTGTTCTAAGGAACAATTCCTCTTCAGGCGGAGAAATTCGCCGTAGGGCACATTCTTCACCAGGCTCTTAGGGTGGTAGGGGCCAGCATGCAGTATCGCATTGCCCGCCGTTGGCTTTCTATATAGGCGGGTTTGTAAGGTGTTATTGTGTACAAATATTTCAAGATCTAAATAGTTGATGCTGCTAGTACTAATGGTGCTGGTGAATCTTAGATTGAGGTTATTTGTATTGAGGGTGGCAATGTAATTTTCCGCAGACAGACGATCACCATGCCAGATAATTAACAAATCGTCTATATATCTGGTCCACATTAAAATTCTTTCAGTCCATATACCATTGGTATCCTTCCAGGCCTCGTGCTTCTCCCACCAGCCAACGAACAAATTCGCGTAGTTGGGAGAAAAGCACGAGCCCATGGAAGTACCTCTCTTTTGATTATACATTGTCCCATCAAACAGAAAGTTGTTGTTGTACAAGCAGAATCTAATCATGGAAAGAATCATGGCACTGTGACTGCTAAAGTGATCTGGTTTTTGATCTAAGAACCACTTAATGGCAGTCAGACCCTCCTCATGGTTAATGCACGTGTGTAGATTGACAACATCTAATGTTATTAATAACATTTCAGAGTCCCATGTAACACTATCCATGATGCTTAGAAAGTCTTGAGTGTCCCTCACATAGGAGATAAGGTCCTTCACGAAAGGTGCCAGGTAAGAGTCTATGAATCTGGAAGTGTTCTCTAGGAGGCTCCCAATCGAGGACACTATTGGGCGTCCTGGAGGTCTTTTAGCATGTTTATGTACCTTTGGGAGGTGATAAAAGGTTGGTACGATAGGTGCTTCACATTTTAAGAAAAGATATTCGTCCATACTGAGCATACCTTCTTTTTGCCAGTCTTCTAGCATATTATGAAACTTTATGATGCTCTTGTTGTATTCAGATCTTTGTATGGGAATGTAGCAGTCCTTATCACTCAGTTGTCTTTGTGCCTCCAAAACATAATGATCACGATTGAAAATGACAACGTTTCCTCCTTTATCCGAAGGTTTTATTTCGATTGTTTTATCCTCTTTGAAAAAAAAAATATATATGTATATATATATATATATATATATATATATATATATATATATTCACTGAAAAAAACCATAGGTTTCACACCAGTTATAGTTAGGAATTAGCATTTAAAAAACCTATTAAATTCACTGAAAAAAACATAGGTTTCACACCAGTTATAGTTAGCTGGAAATTTTACTGATATAAAACCATTGAAATTCCCACGTTATAGTTAGTCGGACTCACTATAACTTGCGCGTGCAATGCACTGCTGATGACATCACATATTACATCACTCATGACATGGTCAGTGACATCACTCATGACACCATCCTTGTGACATAGTGACAGACCTCCTTTCACTATAATGTAACCCTTGAGACTCATATTCAAAAATAGAAACTGAAATTTTTTAAAAAATGGAGATACCTATATCAGTTACAACAAGCAATTCAGTAATTCCACTATCTATATACACATCCACTCATTCACCAACAGTTCTATATAGTCACTCATACATATACTCACTCATCATATGAAGTGATACACCTATACATCCTGTTACACACCGACATTCATCCAAAAGTTACTCACACACATATTCACACGTGCAAATAAACTATTGGACATCCATTTATTTGAATATAGAGTTATACACACACTTCCACCTTACTTCTATTTAAAATTACACATATTTATTCTCTTAAACAATCACTTATAGAAACACATACTTATTTAAACAGGAACTCTTACAATCTCTTACTCTCACATATACTCACTTATATACATCAATATTCATATATACTAGATTAAAACATATGTAGTTACTGATAAAGACACTAGTGAGACAGTCATTCACTCACTAACAAACACATATAGACACTCATCCACCCATACAGTCCTGTACATATGTTGTCTTCAAAACACATACAAACAAAGAGTCAGTCACTCATGCATCTATGTGCTAAGTAATACCCCCACCAAACCATATAGACACTCATACTGATACTAATAAAAATATCTAATAACCCATATACATACACATGAGTGGATGTGTATTAGATGGTGGTATTACTGAATTGGTTGTTGTAACTGGTATGGGTATATCCACTTTTTTGAAAATATTAGTTTCTATTTTTGAATATGTGTTTCATGGGTTACATTACACTGAAAGGAGGTCTGTCACTGTGTCACAAGGATGGTGTCATCAGTGATGTCATGAGTGATGTCACTGACCATGTCATGAGTGATGTAATATGTGATGTCATCAGCAGTGCATTGCACGCGCAAGTTATAGTGAGTCCGACTAACTATAACGTGGGAATTTCAATGGTTTTATATCAGTAAAATTTCCAGCTAACTATAACTGGTGTGAAACCTATGTTTTTTTCAGTGAATTTAATAGGTTTTTTAAATGCTAATTCCTAACTATAACTGGTGTGAAACCTATGGTTTTTTTCAGTGAATTTCATAGGTTTTTTAAATGCTAATTCCTTACTATAAGTTTCACTTTATAAATAAGACTGTTAGCACTCTAGTTGTTCTTTTTAACACTCTGGTACATTCTGTCATTGGGCTACAGTTGTGCTACATCTAGTTGAATTTTGGGCTACATTTACAATTTTTGATCTCTGGTGGCCATCTTTGGGCTTCATTGGGCTACTTTGGGCTACATTTGGGCTACATTTTGGCTCTAACATATATTAAGCCCAATGTAGCACAATACATATTTTTATAAAGTTAATTTTTTTACAAACCACTTCAAAATAGGGCTACCTGTCTCTACAATTAACCCATTTTTTTTTTTTAATTTTTGGGGGGAGCGCTCCCAGAGCGCGCCCCGGAGTGCGCCCCGAAAAGCGTATTTCTGAAAAGCGCCCCCGGGCGCGCTCCGGGGAGCGTCTCGTGAGCGCCAATATCGCAAACGAAAACATGATCGTGACGTATCGCGTAGCCGCGACCGCGTGATACGCACGGCGTAAGCGCACCCGGAAGTACTCGAACGAATACGATCGCAAAACGTAAACTTCCGACGCGCTTACGCTGCGCGCCCCCGTGCGCGTAGCGTAAGCGCGTCGGGTCATGTGAGCAGAAAATAACACTTTTCATTGGTTCATAACAGTTTTAGTTTCATAATGATGAAGCCCCTGGTCTTGTGACCTGAAAATAACACTTCTCATTGGTTCAGGACAGTTTTGTTTTCCAAATGATGAAAGCCCCCACCTTTTTTCCTTATTCTGACTTTGTCCTTTGACTGAGGAAGATCTGTTTGGAACTCTCTGTACCTTTTTGTACTTTAAAATGGCTTCAGTAGCAGCAGCAGCAGGTGCATCTCAGCCACCACCACCACCACCACCACCAAGAGGACCAGCTCCAAATTATATTGGTGGTCAAGAACAGGAGGAGGAGGAAGAGGAAGAGGAGGAGGGGAGAAGAAGATGGCTGCCTGAAGAAAACACACCTTATAAACCCAAACCACACTTCATTTGGCAGTTTTTTTCAATCCCAGAGGGGCAAAAAAAGGTGAATGCGCCCAAAGTCACTTGCCTCATCTGCAATGATGAACTTTCACGGGGCAACCCAAATAAGAAATATTCTTTTGGTAACTATACCATGATTCGGCACATGACAAGAAAGCATCCAAACAACTACTCTCGCGCAGAGTTCCGGGAACTGGCCAGTAACCTCCCCCAGTCATCAAGGACCCCCTCCCAAAGAAAACAACCCTCTTCCTCGCAACCAGAAACATCTGAGGTGATGCCTTCCATTCAGCCAAGATTTGCTGATTTTAAAATTACTTGTAAGGCTTGTGGCAAGCTTATCTCCTATGGGGAACAAAGTGTTAAGCTCATCGTCCTTGCAGGTGATAATCACAAGTGCCCCAAAAAGAAATAATTTTTTGGGTTTTTTGTTTTTTTGCTCCAGTTGAGCCAGTTTCAATTCCCTTTTTTTGTTTCTCCCCCTAAAAAATACAAAAAAAATATAAAACTGTTTTGAAAAGCCAAAAAAAGTTTAAAAAGTTCCAAAAACACAAAAAAAATATAAAACAACAAAAAGAAGAAAAAAAAAAGTTCTTTTAAGAACTACCTCCAATTTCTAAATGAAAACTTCATTTTTTTAAAACTCTGTCATCTTTTTCCCTCATTTTACGCTCCCCGGTGCGCTACCTGGTGCGCGCACCGAGCGCTTCCCCCGCGCAAAAAGAAAAAAAAAAAAATATTTTAAATGCCCCGCGGGGCCCTTTTATAGCCCCCACATCAAACCTAGGGGGTCAAAGGGGTCTATCCCTGACGCCTTATGGTCAGTTCCCACTTTGTTTTAGCCACCTCTTATGTCTCGATTTTACCGAGACACAAGATGGCGACCGCTCTGGACTGTTTGGAATGTTTACAGACACCCGAGAGCCAATCAGCTTTCCATGCGCACCTCGCGTGTCGCGCCTGGAGCGCACTCCGGTGCGCGCACCTGTGCGCTGCTATAGATATATATATTTTTTTGGACCTAAATTACTCAAAATCCACTGGAGCACATATCTTGAGACATAGCAAAGGCACATCGGGCTACCAGTCCCTACAATTTTGCCAAGTTTGGTGGAAATCCATTCAGCCGTTCGAGCTAAAAGTGAAATCGACCGCCCTATGGAAATTAACATGGGGAAAACGCGTTTTGGGACCCCCCTTTTATCTCGGCCCCCGCTTGACGAATCCCCCCCAAACTTTCAGGGAAGGACCGGACCGCCATGAGACCATTTTCCTGAAAATTTCAGGCAGATTCGTCAACCGGCGCCAAAGTTATTCAAAATAGAATGTTGAGATTTAACATTGAAAATTATCCTAACTATAACTACCTACTGGCGACCGCCAGTAGGTAATATATATATATATATATATATATATATATATATATATATATATATATATATACACTGATGCAACCAGAAACACACTAATACATTCATTGACATACTCAAACACTCACTCATACATAGACTCAGAAACCCCAGGACACACTGATACATATTCTGGCAGAGCCAAACAAATACACTGATGCATTTACTTAGTCACTTAGACAGTTACTCATAGATACACTCAGTCACCCTAATACTCATATATATATTGACACATCAATGCACACACTGATTGATTCACTGACACATTCACACATTCACTGAAAAATACACTAAGATGCCCAATGACACACTGATACATACAAAGACACACCACCTTACACACTGATCAATTCACTGCCATACTCAGACACTCATTCATACATACCCTCAAACACCCTGGAGCACACTCCTACATATAATGCCACACCCAAGCACACACTGATACATTCACTGACACACTCTTACATTCAATGAAACATAAACTCAGAAACCCAGGGACACACTGATATATACAATGACACAGCAAAGCACACCAATGCATTCACTGTCATACTCAGACAATCAGTCATGAATATACTCAGACACCCTGGGACACACTTTTACATATACTGACACGCATATGCACACAATGGTTCATTCACTGATGCACTCTAACATTCACTGAAACATACACTGTAACACTCTGCAACACTCTGCAAGTCACTGCTACAAACACTGGCATAGCCAGGGGTACACTGATCCATTCACTGGTACTCTGGCACACTTACTCATGTATACACTGAAACACCCTGGGACTCTCTGATACATACACTAGCACACCCATAGATAGAGTTATTCATACATATATCTCCACATGGTCAGAAATACATAAGAATAATACGTTTTTCATCTTTGTATTTGAAACAGTTTCCGCTGGTGGAGCTGCAGAACTCCCTTTGGTCATAAAACCACAGTTTCTGTAAGATATCCCAAAACATGTTTCTCCCACATCAGCTAGAAGAAAAAAATAACTGATCTAGGAAGTGGCCATACTCAAAAATAGGTGTGGTCCAATATTAGCCAATGAAATAGCAGAATCTTCTTCTGTCTTTGAGTGGAACAGCGGTCAGGAGCCCCAGATTTGTGGGTGTATACAAACTGTAAGAACACCTATTTGTTAAAAATTAAGTATACAGGAGGGAGTCCAGCCTTATGCTCTACTTACAAAGAGTGACTCCTCTATACTTTAAAATGTTTAAATGTGGTCAAATGTTGGATCAGAATAGTGGGCTCATCCCGATAACGTGATCAGAACAAAAAACATCGAGTTTTGGCCATCTTTGCTTGAGGTACCACCAAGGAACTGCAGAAATAAGAAAAATGTTTAAAGAAAGAAAAAATATTACTTATGTCTCAGCACAAAATATGCAGCACTGCAGACACTAAGGAGCATAAGCACCTCCCCACTCTTTATCAGAAAATCACCTGAGCACCTTTGTACAAATAGGAGCCCACAGATTGCTGCAGCAATACCAATGGTACTCAAGCTGCTATTCACACAGAGTCATACACCTATATAAACACTCAGACACTATGGGCCTCATTAGGATGGAGGATTTTCCGCATCCTCCGGGCCGGCGGAAGCCACCGCCGGCCCGGAGGATGCGGAAAATCCTCTGCGGACCCACCAAAGACCCACCGCCACATTAGGATGGCTGGTGGGTCCTGGTTTCCGTCCGCAGCTTTTCCGCCGCGGTTGGCTTACAACCGCGGCGGAAAAGCACTAATATGGTGACGGTGTTTCTCAGACACCGTCAGCCAGATTAGGATGTGCATGGAAACATGCTTTTCCGCGGCGGCTTTTCCGCCGTGGAAAAGCATGTGTAACTTCACTGCGGAGGCCCGTTGTGGGCCCCCTAGGTGAAGGGGGGGTGGGGGGTGCACATGGAGGGGTACCTATGGTACTCCCCTGCATTTGTATGCAGTAAGCGGCAGGCCCCGCGCGGTGCCTGCCACTTTCTGCATACAAATGCAATGTGTGCATTTTTAACATTGCTGTGGGTGCAGCTTGAAGCTCCACCCACCGCAATGTTAAAAATAGAGGATGTGACCGCCACCCTTGCGGTCACATCCTAATTGCTCAGGAGGGAACTACGCATGCCATGCGCAGGTTCCCTCCTGCTCTGGGGTTGCGGACGGACGCAAGTCCGTCCGCGATCCTAATGACCCTCTTAGTCAGAGACTCATAGATTCACTCAAATAAAATTTAGCAGCCTACATAATCACTAATACACCCACTTCCGAAAGTTTTCAAGTTACAGTTCGGAAATGGAATTTTAAAAATTTGACAAAGTCACCCAAAAAAACAAAGGTACATGGACGTTATACTTGGGAAATAACATTAAGAAACCATAGAAATTCACTCAAAAAACCAAATGTTTGCAGGGATGTTATAGTTAGCAAATAACATTAAAAAATCTTAGAAAGTCATTTAAAAAAAGCAAAGGTTACAGGGACATTATAGTTAGGAAATAGAATTTAAAAAGCCTTTGAAATTCTTTTAAAAAAATGTTACAGGGATGTTATGGTTAGGCACAGATTTCACATGTACAAAACTTTGGAAATTCAGAAGTTATAGTTACCCGGGCTAACTATAACTTACGCCCCAATGTATTGCTTATGACCTAACCCATTGCTTCATATATATAGGGGTTTCACTTACCTGATATATAATTACTATTTCGTTGTAAAGGCATACATGGTAAAGGCATATGCTTGGTAAAGACTTGCGTGGTAATGGCACTGCGTGGTAAATGCATTGCATGGTAATGAACATGTCATAAAGGCATGTATGGTAATTAAATTCAATATAATGTTGTATATACCTCAAGAAAATCCAGTGACCAAATGACAGAAAGTAAGAATTGGTTGAAACCAGGAATTGGACCCAAACTAAAAATAAGGCAAATTGTTAAAAACAAAAAGTAGATGGTATGTGCCACAAGGACTATCAAACAGTCAAACTTTCATGTTGATGAGTTGTTAGTGAGGTGTATTAAAAAAAGACTGCATCTACCATACTGCATTGCTAGGACAAGTGGGAAGAACCTAAACTCTAAATAGTACTGAAGCTACAAACTGTGTGAAATTGCATATTTTAAAGATCACAAGGTCCATTGTTTCTGAATGTTTAACTGCTGTAAAAACAATAGTTCTATCAATATGATTGAAGGTTGCCTTTATCATAAGGCATATTTGGGTATCTTGGTTCTAAATGTTGAGTCTAGACACATTTTTAGAAATCTTCCTACTTGGCTTAAGGAACCATTGACATATGCTATGGTCCAGAAGGTTCTTGACTGCATCTACTATGATCACCAAAAATACATTGTAAGATGATTTCAAAACTTCGCAGGTACTGCCAAAAGATTAACTAGCATGTAAGTTAACTGGTTGCAAAGGACTCCATCTTCTACAATACAATGCAAGGACAACTGTGATGTGCAGTCACAGTTGTTGAACAATGTTGGTTGTTGGAGGCAATGGTGGTCTCCATCAGTGCTGGCGGGTAAGAGCACTGCGGTGGTGGGGTTAAGGAAGGGTGGGAGTAAGTCAACAGATGTCGGGTAGTTAAAATTAAATACAAAAATAAAAAAAAAACACTAACCTTACGCTCGCTGCATCACCGACTCGGCCAAAGAGCTTAAGTAATCAAAGCAATAAAGGTACCGACACACAACAGTGCAAATCCCCTAGGCAGTACACCTGTTGCCCGAAATAAAGAAAGAGACCCAGACATTAATTTGAGGAAGGATATAAAATAAGGCATCGGTTTTGAGTCACATAACAAATTTGATGACATTTTAGCAAATGGCTATTACTAAATTACCAGTAGAAACCAGGAGATACTGAAGATTAAAAGCTAGTTATAGTTATTTTTTTTCAAATTCGTCTTTATTATGCATTTTATTATTCTAAAACCCAAACCCACCAATCCCCTTCCCAAGCAGCAGGTGAGAGATCCCACTGAAAAATATTTAATGCACTCTTAAACAAATTAGTACATTATATATAATCCATAAAACCTTCTCATATAAAAACACAATAAGTAGACAACAAGCGTATACACTCCCCCAGATCTCCAAATGTCCCTAAGGTGCCCTGTGTCATAGCAGCAATCTGTTGGTAATCCTATCCAGCCTTGCCAGTTTGGCAGCTCCTCTTAACCGATTCTGTTACTGGAGCCCAAATTTTCAAGCCTTTCTGTCGAGCATGCGCCCTCTTTCTTGCATGAACAGCTTTCTCCAAAGTATAAACAGCTAAAAGCTGGGCTAGCACTGCTGAAATCCCAGAGGGTTTCAATCCAGCTATGCTGAAGCAATGCATAGCCGCAGGACAGCCGTTGCAATTAAGATCAGATCTCGCCCTGCAGCATCCACCTTCTCCCCTGCGACTCCTAACAAAATCAAGACGGGAGAAAGGCACCATTACAGTCGCAGCGCCTTCCTGAAAAAATTACTGATTTCTTGTTTCAGGTTTTAAGTATACCACATGAAGCAAAAATATGGGCAATGTCTGCACGATACAATACACATGGAGGAGAGCATGTCCCTTTACCCTTCCCCCATTTAGCGATCTAATACGGGGTATAATAGAGGGAAAACAGGTCTTAAAATACTGTGCTTGCATGACGTGTCTGAAATCCCGACCCTTTCTTGCCACTTCAGTGAGCATTTCTCCAAATTTTCTTTCATCAATTAGTTAAGGAGATTATAAATAGCCCCTATTGACAAGTCCCTGGTATATACCAGTTGTCAACTACAACATTTTTAACAAATCCAATTGCTCCACCCCCTTATTTGGATAACAATCCCTAATTTGTAAGTATTTTATTAAAAAAATCCCTCCAGTCTAACCCAACTATATTTTTAAGATTATCAAAGGAGGCTATGTCCATTGGGGAAAAAAACAGACCCAGTTCTGCCCATCTTTTATTAGGCTGATCCTCAAAAATCTCAGGTAAATGTGGATTGTTTGCTAGAGGCGTATAAAACTTAGGCCTGCCAATGCCCAAAGACCTCTGAACTGTTCTCCATTATGTTAAAAACCCCATACAATGTCTTAAAGTTAACTTTCTTGTGGTAACTATCATGTAGTTGCCACCACAAACATCCCCATGCATCTTTCCCAATATAGGTTTGTTACAAGAAGGAACCTTCTCAATACTCCCTTCCACAGGCTGTTCTTGCAACAATATTACACTGTGCAGCAATGAGGTGGCCCAGTAGTAAAGTCTCATATTGGGAAAAGCCCACCCCCCTCTCTCCCTTGGCAGCATAAGACACTTGAACACTCTTCTAGGTTTAGCGTAGGCCCAAACAGAGAGAATAGAACTTCCATTATCTTTAGCCAATAGGCTGAGAATTCTAATGGGATTACCCGAAAGAAATATAAAATCTTGGGGGAAAAAAAGCATTTTAATAATATTGCATCTACCAACAGTTGATAGCTGGAGACTGTTAATTCATAACAGATCCTGTTTAGTTTTGTTTAAGAGGGGTTCTATATTATCCTGAACTATTTTGTCTAATATGGGAGAAATTAACTCCCAGATAGGTTGCTTTATTTACCACTCTTTCATCCTGTATAGTTATATTCTTATGAACAACCACCTGTATGTATTTAAGTTTATTTGATCAATAGTGATCATTTACATATAAAACAGTTTACATCATACATTTAAAATGTTTAAAAGAAGCAATAATATTTCCATCATAAGAACTTCATGATTCCAAACATCATTAGGCAGTAAATTGTGTAATATTTGTCTGACTAAAATTAATTAAGACCTTTTAAAACAATAAAAAATTATAATTTAAATCCCTCCAATGGAAGCACCAAGTCAGATCAAGTACATCAGTATTTGCAGTATGCCCCAAATTTTGACTTTAGCTCCTACGCCTCTACATTATTCGTACATATGAACAAATAGATGGCTCACGTCTTAAACCTCTGCTACCAAGCATACAAGTATCTAGATAATGTAAACACAAGCCACCTAGTCTAAACGAAAGTAGGTCATCTGCAGTTCGAGTAAATGACAGCAATCGACAAGCAGGAATGATCCACCTTTTTCTAATGTGTGCATAGTGAGGGCAAGTAAACATAAAATTTTGTATGGTTTCAGGACTTAGCCCACACCCCGGGCTCAACGGGGTTACACCAGCATTAGCCCAACTACTTTTCAATGCACTCAAGGGAAGAACCCCAGTTTTGAATTGTATGTAAAGTACTCTTGCCTGAGGGGTTTCAACTTCATCCATGTATTTATCAAACTGAAAACATTTTTTGAATGATAAAAATCTGACCACCTGTATTTTATTTCGATTAAGAGCATAAACCGAGAGCTTCAAAAACCTCTCCGCTTTATCTTTTACTCCCTTGAGTGCATTCGAGGGGTCAGCAGTCACAATGGACATATCATCAGCATAAGCTAGTAAGCTCTATTTTTTTCAAGGCTGCGTATCAGAGGGTCAATATAAATAGCAAATAAAAGCGAGGAGCTCAGGCATCCTTTGTGAGTTCCTTGGGTTATTAAAAATAGATCCACAATGCCCCATTAACAGAAACCCTGCCCACCAGGTGATGATATAGCATCTTAACTGCTTTCATAAAGCCCTCCTTGACACCCACCCTCGACAGAGCTGCCCATAAAAATTGCCAGGAGATCCTGTTGAAGGCTTTTTCTGCAGCAAGCAGAATTAGTGCCATCGGATCACTTGTTATAGAGGTGGCATTAAAAAGTGAGATCACCCTCCTTATGTGGTCTATTGTCCCCCTTCCTGGAATAAATCCCTGCTGCCGGGCTGATACTACCTTATAAATAATTGGCGCTAGGCGAGTTGCCAAGATCTTAGAGTATATTTTGCTATGACTATTTATCAGGGTGATCGGGCAATATGAACTAAGTTCAGCAAATTTTTGTGGAAGACCATGAGCGTGGGGCCTGCCTCCCTTAAACACATTGTTTGGTTACAAACTCCTTAAGTTGTGGGACAAATTTCCTGTAGAATTCAATATGTATACTATCCATGCCAGTGGCTTTGACACTTGGAAGACTATTCAATCCTAGTAGAATCTCTAGCCACTGTGGGGGATTTGTAACCTGCTGTTCTTCTAAAGAAAATTGGTTGCAAGAAATTGAATCTAAGTATTCATTAATCTTCCTGGTGCTACACTTAAAATCATCCCTATTAAGGGTTTGATAGTATTGATGGAATAACTTTCTCATATCATCTGGATTCAAGGTTAGCCCCGTAATTGGATCCCGAATCTCACAAATTAAGTTTTGCGTGCTTCTTTGCCAAGTTTACATGGCCCGATGGTGTCTGATCTGATCGCTGAATTCATAAGATTTCTCTTTCCAAACAGTGAGCTTCTCAGCGGCCTTTTAAGCCATAATTTCATAAATAGTAGATTTAGACAGTGCCACCTTTGCCAGGGCTTCATCCAGATCACCCACCCTGTTGTAAAGCCCTAACCAAATCCTCTCTCCATTTGAGCCAGCCCAACTTGTAGATCACATAATAACTGGCGGCCTTTCCTCTTATGGTTAAGAGAGAATCTAAGAGTGTCCCCCCGTATATTTGCATTCAAGGCATTGCATACAATCTCTATTACCGCTCTCCCTAAATTGTCTTTAAGAAGGTAGGGATCCAATTCCATACGTGATTACAATACTCTTCATTAACTAGAAAGGATCACTCAAAGCTCCAAGATTTTTCCTTAGGATTAAAGCCTTCCCCCTTGATTTCTATCACTAAAGGATTATGGTCTGAAAGTATAAGAGGAGTTTCCTCTTTTGAGCAGTTATAAAGTATAGAATAAGAGACAAATATGTAATCTACTCGGGCATGAACACTATGTGGTATAGAGAATATAGTATATCCTGGATCTGACGGCCTTTGCCATTTCCCTACGCTAATCAAGCCATGATCTTTACATAAAGACCTCAGAGCATGGAATATCGTGGATTTCCTCCCGATATAGACCCAGTCTGCTTCAGAGTTAGATGCACAATTAGCCGGTATATTAATGTTAAAGTCCCCACAGAGAACAACTGGGAGAGGCCACCCTGAAAGTTCCCTGGTCACATGTTCAAACACTCCTTGGTCATCTACAATCCTACCATAAATTGGGCATATAGTAAATGTCTTCCCAGTGCATCCAAGCATTCAGCTATGACCCATCAACCAGATTTATCTGGTAACATACCAGTGAATTGTAGATTGATATTGCACACCAAAATAGCCACCCCACGTGTCATTATGTTCTGTGTTGTCCTACCAACCAGCCTATATTCCATTGAATTCAGAAGATGAAGTTGGGCACCTTCAATATAAGTCTCCTGGATACACAAAATATCAGCAGTTACCAATTGTAATGCCACCGCGGTATTCAGCCTTTTCTTGGGGTAATTAAGCCCACTGATATTAACGGTGGCTATACGTAGTTTACCCATTCCTTGGAGGAAAAAACCTAATACTCTTGGGCCATATATACTGCAAAGAACAAGAGCTATACAACAGAAGCCACTCCCACCAGCACGCATACTCTCCCACCCAACTAATCCCCCCTCCCTCCATCCTCCCCCAAACTCCTACCCACCACCAATAACAAAGGCAAACAGGATCAAACTGAGCCAAGGAAATGTCATCTGAAACGATCCCTCCACCCCAGCACTTTTCTCCGGCCACCCAAAACGAAAATTTGAACTGATCATTCACATGATTGCCAACCAACAGAATAAACAAGGGAGCTGCCAATTACCATATCTGCCTTCACACTGTCCTTCATTTCCCCCATCAATGGTGAGACCAACATCATATGAAATTCTATAATCTATCGAACCCCGTTCCCAGACCTGCCTGTGATATACTTTAAAAATGCCTGAGCCTGAATTTCTGAGGTGAAGCTACATGTTTACCCCTAAAGACAATCTTCAGTTGAGCCGGATTCTGGAGATATTCCTTAGCTCCCAGTTGTTAGAATGGGGCAAAGAGCTGACTTAAATACCACCTTGGCAGTAGAATGGGCCAGATCATAGATGGATTATTGTAGAAGAAAGTTACCAAAGTACACCAGCATTACCCATGGCCAATATGGGGTTTTAGGGGCATGTTTGCACAGTATTAAAAGAAACCAGTGAGTCCACTGGATTTCCTTGTCCCAATCCCATGAGACTAACTCAGGAAATGTCATGTTGCGGCGTCTTTCCGTTCCTGAGGGGCCGCTAGACACATACGGGCGATCGGGATCTCACTTCCGGGCTGAAGCCGAGTCCCGGTCTATTCTTCCTCGACCTGCCTCCATCCAAGCACTTCCGGGGGAAACCCTTAAATGCTGCGTTTCCCGCCGGCTCTCTGCTTCGGATTCGTCCTGCTACTCGGATTCGACTGGTACCTTCGGAGCCAAACACCAGGGATACCACGGACACCTTGCTCTCCGGTTTCCTTGCTGTGCCATAAAGAACGCTTGCTGCTGCAGGACTTGGGCAACGTATCTGCGCTGTTGTCAGGTCTGTGTCCATGCTGGAGCGCTATTCTTTGTTTTTTCATTAGTTGCGCAGGTGCGCTATTTCGTGGTTAAGCAGTGACAGCGTAGGAGCGCCTTACCTTGTTAGACATTGCTGTGCAGGAGCACATTACTTTGGTTGCTTTCTACCGCGCAGGAGTGCTATTCTTTGTTCCTTATTGCAGCGCAGGAGCGCTATTCATCGGTTGCACATTGCTGTGCAGGAGCACATTACTTTGGTTGCTTTCTACCGCGCAGGAGCGCTATTCTTTGTTCCTTATTGCAGCGCAGGAGCGCTATTCATTAGTTGCACATTGCCGTGTAGGAGCACATTACTTTGGTTGCTTTCTACCGCGCAGGAGCGCTTGCCTTGGTTTTTTCATTTATTCATTGGAGCATTCATAACTTCCTTGGTTCAGAGGTCTACATGAGCCCTTGTGAGTTCATGGTTAAAGGAATCCTAATCCTCTATGTGTCTAGAGGTCTGCCATTAAGTGGGTGGTGTGGTCTTTTTCTAATTAGGCCTTCTTGTCTCCCCAGTTGGCACCAAAAGATCCTACCCAGCTCCAAAAGCACCAAGGCCTCTTCAATTGTTTCTTGCTCCCTTCCCTTGTTACCTTCTCATCCCTGCTGGGTACCACATCTCCGCACGGGTCAGGCGGGTACAGGGACGGTGGCTCTTGTCGTCTCTGCGGAATCGCTTCACAAGCAAAGGTAGGTCTTGTGGGGCATCCGACAGGAAAAGCACCACTTAGTAAGGAAACCATATACTTCCTAGCATCATTCCCCTCACCCCCTTCCGGTACACCCAAGAATCGTAAGTTGTTACGGCATTGCCGGTTTTCTTGCTCTTCAATTTTCCACATCATATCCTTCACTAGCCCCTCATAAGTTACACCCTGAGACTGAGGGCTACCACTTCTGCTTCAAGGCTCTCTGACTGGGTTTCAACAATGGCTATTCTCTCTGCAATGTCAAAGCAGGTTTTGACCACTTTCCTAACTGCGGCCTGCAATTCTTTAGCAGCAAGTTGAGCTCTACGAATATCACTTTTCACTTCCTCCTGAAAGCTTTTAATAGATTGCAAAACCATTGAGAGAGAGTGATCTCTCAGATTTCCAGTCTCTGATATACCACCTGCACTTGCCATAGCAAACCCCCTCAGGACTCTTTCATGTTTACCCCATCCTTTCTCCGAGGCAGCGCGCCCACTTCAGATCCCCCGTGATGCCTCCTTCTGAGGTTTCCTGTAGGCTCTTCTCTTTCTTTTTCCCTCTTTTAGAGAAAGACTTTCTTTGCCACTGGGGGTTTAATATGTCTTCTGGCCGGGAGCTGCTATTCCAATTAGCTCCGCCCTCCCTGCTGGAAGCCGATATATTGGCATTGAAGATATATGAGTCCTCTGTCAAGAAATACAATTTCTCAGTCACATCGGGGGACATAGCTCAGCCTTGAGGAGTAGTTACTGTTTTGCTGTTGGTGACTATGTCAACCAGAAGCTCCACCACTCTGGGTGTTACTGCATCGCTTGCCTCAACAGTATTGTTCAAAATAATTTAGTGATTAAGGGTTGGGACCCTTCTACATCCCGGGAAGACCTCTATGGTGCTTTTTTCACAGTCTCAAATATATTTCCCTTACCCGTTTGGCCGTCACCCTTCTTGCCGCCGGTCCGACTCTCCAGCGCTGTCTCATGCCGTGGGGAGGCTGGGCAGATATCGTCGATGAGGAAGGAGCCTGAAATGGCAGCCCGTTGTTTAGCACCTTTGCCATAATGTCTTGCCAGTACCATCAAAGGACGCCCCTGCTGAGAAACCAGAGGCAAAACAGTCAGCCTCCAAACAATCAGCCTGTGCTTCAGGTACTCTGTCAGAAAGAAGGTGGTTGGGAGGGATCAATCTCACACTTTTTAGAGGTAAAGGGACTCTAAATTCCCATCCTAATGAAAACACAATTCTCAGCCCTACTTTATAAACGTTTTACCAAATGATCACATGCCTAGTCATTATCACGATCACCAATTTAATTTAAAGTGATCTGTACTTCAAAGTCGTATTTTCTTTTTCATATATAATATCATTAGTCATACAAAATACACATATCAAGATTTCACAATCAAATACAGATAAGGATAATAGCAACAATCAATATTCTGATATAAACAATATATATTACTAAATGTAAGTTTTTCTTTTCTGTCACCCAAAAGATCATACAAAATCAAAAAAGTGTCCTCCTTTCAAATCAGGGGGTACACTAAAGAGGAAGTTGTGTGTTCGCACAATCAGTTCTAATAAGTTCTGAACCTAAGTCCCAAGATTGTGTACAGGCAAACAATTAAATCAGGTACAAAATATCACAAAGACTCCTCTTGTCTGTAATGGCATGTCGACGCGGACGCGTTTCGGCCTCCAGGAATCTTGGCCTCGTCAGGTCAAGGGTGAATAAAGAACCTATATCAATACACAAATAGGAAACCCACAAGGTAAAACTCCTATCCATCACAATTATGTCTATCTCAATGTCACCTCGGGCAACGTGGCCACCACCATCCCTGTGAGCCCTTGCCAAAACAACATTCATCCCAATTCTCAATCATCCCATAAAAAATAAAACAAAATAAAATAAGCGTGAATATAATATGCGCAAGAAATAGATCAAAGAAACTAATGCAGTATCAAACACATTGACCACCTTAACCCCAAATTTCCTCAGTGAAAACGGACCTAACGCTGTTATGCACGGCTATCAACTCGTGCGGCATATAACTCCACCAATGAGTCTAACCCAAATGGTACTAACAGCAGTAAAAGAAGTAAAACAAGTAAAAAGTGCCATGCGTATAAGAGGGTCAAAACTCTTACTACTCTGCCAATATTCTACGTGCATAAACAACACCTCAGGGACTCAATCGCTTCTTATCCAACTAGAAAAAATGCATGGACATCTGATAAGTAAGGGCAAAGTGACCCCTCATTATATCAATAGCGATCGCAGAGGTTGCCCTGCATCTAAAGCTCATGTCTAGGCCAGGTAGAATCTCTTATCTGACAACCGGACACTGTCGCAGCCAGTCAGCTTACGCCCTATCGCAACGGACCACCGGCTCCTCTTCTAATTAAACGGACTCCAGCAACTCTGCAAACAAGTCACAAAGGCACACACAGTGAACCCTACGACAATCAAGTCCTCGGAATCAAAAATGCACCAGAACATCATCTGTCAAGAATATCTGCGCACATAGCGGGCAGCGCCCTACCTACCTTCTTTCTACGTGACTGAAACACGGAACACCACCTTCGCACAGCGTACTCGATCAGGGCACACTCCTGTATTTGATCCGATGCTTAAAAAAATACAAAACTCGGCGTCTCACATGATCGCAAAAGCTTATCACGTGATCAGCCCTAGGGTCGCTGAAAACCAAAAAAAGACTAATCCCTGCACCTCACAGTGTATACATATCTCCTAGTGCTCATGTGGGAATAAAACAGACTCTCATAACATTTTCCTCAGCGTCTAGTAAAAAGCTACCAAGAGCACGATTCACGATCCTATTTCTATACTACGAGGGCCTACTCAGGGGCTAGGCCCGTGGAGCAGAAACACCAAAGAAGGAAAATTAAAAAAGACAAAGAAAAAAATGCACAAAGCAAAGGCAGGGTGAAAAGTCTGACAAGATCCTACTCCCCCAACCTATTCTACCCACGTTACAAGGGCTAACAAGCTCATACTACAACAATCATACAAGAAAATAATAATAGGCTATCCCAAAGAGATTCTCTAGACCCACAATAAATGATGGCGGCCCCACAGCTCCAGAGTGCAGCACCGAGATGATCAAACAAAATAGTATTATAGATGTACAATATATACATATGCAAAGTGTAAAAGTGAACAACACAACACAATCATACAGCAATATTAATACATATGTACAAAAATCTACAAAGCATTATACAAATGTACAGGGGAAGGAGACATAGCACATACTCAGCTATATACAAGACATATTCCAGAAGATCATTGTGTACACAGAACAGAATCATCCTCTTCTCTCCCGAATTAACAGTGTCGACAATCAAATCAGCGCCCATATTTCCTCACGATCATTGAATCCATGTATTGCCGTGTGATGTTTTTCTATCATACGAGCTTCAAGTTTGTTTAGAGTCATTTGTGAGGTCACTTTATTTTGAGGTTTCACAACCAAAAGTACTGACCATCTGATGTCACTTTCACTATGGTGGTGCTCTAAGAAATATTAAACTAAGGGGGCCCCCTGAGTTCTTCAACCGATTCTCGATTGATGTTGCATAATTCTTAGCTTAACTGCTTGCGTGGTCTGACCTATATATACCTTATCGCAAGGGCATAAAAGGCAATATACAACATATTTCGTGTTACAATTAGAAAAGCTATTTTGTACATGTTTCGCATTGTTCAGCATCACAAACTTTGAATTAGTAGTGTGGATACATACCCCACATGTATTACATTTAAAATGTCCAATAACTGGTGGGAGACCCAAAATATTTCTAAGATCGCCTTTTGGTTGTATTTCCCTAACTGCTTTAACAAGATATTGCCGTATATTTTTTCCTTTAAGGAATGCAAATAACAGTTTGGGAATATCAAATTTCTCAATGAGTCTCCAATTACGCAAGATGATTTTTTTAAATCTTGTTAGCTCTAGGATTATATGTGAGCACACAAGTGAGTCTGTCAGATGTCTTCTTTTCTTTGGCAGTTAATAAGGTATTGAGCTGGGTGAACCATGCTCTTTTAAAGCTGTTCTCACTAGCTTCCTCGGGTAACCACGGTTGCACAGTTTAGTTTGGAGTTTTTGAGCATTCTGGAAGTAATCTATTTTGTTGGTGCAATTTCGTCTGATCCTTAAAAATTGGCCATACGGCAAATTTTCTTTTAAGGATCTACGATGGCCACTTGTGAAATGCAATAAAGTATTGCCGTCTGTTTGTTCGGTGAACAAACATACTTCTAAGGACCCTTCATTGTTGCATACTGACACGTCCAAGAAATTAATTTTAGAATTACTGTACGTGATGGTAAAGTTAAGGTCAGCTGAACGTGTATTCAGCCAATTATGGAATGCCATAAGTTATTCCTGCATTCCTGACCAGATCATAAAAATATCATTAATGAATCAAATCCATCAAGCAATATTAGCCGTAAAAGGGGTGGCAACATGGAAGATGTAATTCTTTTCAAATTACCAGATTCGCGATCTCAGGGGCAAAGCAGCACCCCATGGCCACACCCTTGACCTAGGTGTACAGTTCATCCTTGAAGGCAAAAAGTAGTTTTTAAGGCAAATCTTGGCCAGGGCTGCAATAAAATCAGTGGGCACTACATGGGGTCTTGGTCTCTCATCTAACACTTTCTCCAACACAAGTAGGGCTTCATCTTCTGGTATACTGGTATACAGACCTTGGATATCGAACGTGACGAACAACTGCTGGTCACTATCAAATATCGAGTCCTCTATTTTCGAGATAAAGTCCATAGTGTCCCTGATATAAGCTTTTGTCAAGGGCACAAAGGGTTTCAGGAATAGATCAATGTATTTGGCAAGTGGTTCCAGTAAAGTCCCACACGCTGCAATGATCGGGCGCTCTGGTGGTTGCTGGGTATTTTTATGTATTTTGGGCAAGACATATATATTGAGAATTTTAGATGTAGTAATATTCAAATATTCATATTCCTTTTTATAAATGAACCCTTAGTCCAACGGTTTAGTAGTCAGATGCAAAATCTGGGCTTTAAGTCTCGCAGTTGGATTGTCAATGATTCGCCTATAATTTTGAAGGTTTTTTAATTGGTTCAATACCACATTGTCATATTCGTTAATGTCCCAGAGTACTATCCCTCCCCACTTATCAGCAGGTTTAATAACTGTAAGTGGGTTGTTGGAGAGTTCTATGAGTGCTGCCTTCTCAGTTTTCGTGAAGTTAGGTTTAAAAAAAGATCTTTTTTTGTTATATTCATCGACTTCCCATAGAATTTGGTCTTCGAAAAGGATAATCTCATCGGGCAAGGATGCTTTATCGGGGCAGAATGCAGATTTATTATACAAGCCACTGTTATTATTTTCTTTAACAGCATCATTATCAGAAAAGCAAATCTTTAATCTTATTTTCCATAAAAACTGTAAGACTTTTGTTTTAGTGTTTACAGGGTCTTGTAAGGCTAAAGGAATGATTGATAGGCCTTTGTGCAGGACTTGTGTTTCTATTTCTGTCAAAGGATGTTTAGAATCGGTATCAGTTCATTATTTCTACCTGGGTCCTGCATAAGTTGAGGATTCATCTGTTGTATGTCCTCCTCCGTGGTCTGAAGATCCCCTGCTCCGGGGTGGTGGGGGTGATCTCCATTCTCCCCTGTACCCTTTTCCCCTGCGGCCTGTGTCTAAAAAAGGTACAGCTCTTGGGAACTGAAAATAAATGGGGTATGGCTGATACGGGTGGTAGAAACCTCCTGAACCTTGGTCGGGGTCTGAAGTGGAATCAGAAAAGGTATTAAAATTTCTGCGTGATCTTGCCCTGTACTGAAAGTTAAGAGTACTCGAGTTATTATTTTTAACGAAATCCTCTATTAATTAGGGGTAAACAGTGTCATATCCCTTGCCACCTTTGAGGTTTTTAGATTGACTGTATGTATCCTGAAATCCACAATGAAGCAGCAGGGAGCAGCATCTGACCCAAAACGCATCATCGAGCACAGCTTGCTCCGGGAATCCCCCCACAACACTGGTTACGGCGTCAACCTGCAGGGTCCTATTGCTGGGGTAGATTCCGGTACGCATGTTACTTCACCATTTGATCGGCTAACTCGAGGGCTGGAGGTCCTGCTGCAGGAAAGATTAGAGCAATGAATTCACTTGGACGCCATCTTGCCCATGGGATTTGATGGTAAATTTCAAAGTGATAAATAAAAGCTAACCATAATTAAATTAGAAACAAGAATACATGTTATTGGGTAGCTGCTGTCATTGTGACTTATAGTACCTAAATCCTTGTCAGTTGAAAGTTAGTGGCACACAGAACTACTTATCTTGTCATTATTTGCTGTGGTTATTTGAAAGGATTTCAAAGATAAACCCCCTGGAATTTTCACATTTCATCTCTTAAGACTTGGAAGGGGTGAGGAATTAAATACTGAAGAGGTGGTGTGTGGTACCTCCAGCGTTTTGTTTTGTTCAGAGAAATTAGGAAATTCATGTGAAATATGGTGCTTTGTGCACCACATTCTAAATGTATTGCCACTTAATGCATCTAGGAAATTTCAGCTGACTTAAACTGTTACATTCATGAGGGGGAAACATTTGAGTGTTGATATTGATTTTAAAGCTCAGAATTTGAATCCTTGTTTAAACAGGGATTTTCACAAGAACTACAATTTAGCAGGCCACTGGGAGTCACAGAGGTGTGGCCGAATAATCTATGCAGAATGAGTTCCAAGTGGCTTTTTAGGATATTACAGTCATCAATTGAAATGCTGGTTTAGATAATTGTTTTCCTACAGGAAGTTTGCCTAAGGAAAAGTAGAGTATTTCAGCAAATAAAACAACTGAATATAACAACAGCAAAAAGGGTAGGCATGAAACTGAGTCTATCAAAAATCATGAGAAGAAGAAGGATGTCCCTAGCTGGGTACCCACACCTCAGGAGGATTTTTCAGCACTGCAAACATATTTCAAGCCTGGAATTTTCAGCAGTAGGAGGCTCACTACCCTGGATGGCAAGTAGGAACATAAGGGGATAGGAATGCTTGAGAGAAAAGTAGGTCCAGTTCTATGGATTTTTCAATATATGAGAGACAGAGTTCTAAAGCTCTGCTTCACAGTGAGCCAGCATAATGGGGCCTAACCCTTCAAGTGCCCCCAAACCCTTCAGAGGGGCCCCATTCTGCTCAAGCTGAATGATCATTTGTGAGGTTTGGGAGGGTCAGGGAGCCTCTTCATATTCTGCAGGGGAGCCCTTCATTTTACATTACGCCACTGTCAGCTGGCTACCAAAACCTCATTAAGCCTTGTAGCACACAAACAAGCCTGATTGGCAAGCATTGTGGGCATGGAAGCTTGAGAATCAAATCTTCCTGAGGCCCAGATAAATAGGATTGCCAAATTCCAAGTAGCACAGCACATGAGCACCACTAAGGTGGCATATTTGGCAGATGGGATGAAAGAAGTGATTTTTTTTAAACATTTTCAACGGCAAAAAACGGCCAACCCAATCTTTGAGATTTTGTGAAAGAAAAAGAGCTCATTTGAAAAAATTACTACATTTTGGTTTATAGCTACCAGAGAAAGCAGAAGACCCACTTGAAAAGGGTTTAGGTTCAGGAGAGCTGCAGCTGCTATAATTCAACAGAATATCTGTTTTGTCTCCAGTCATGATCAAGCATTATGTTGGCCTTCTAGCTGCAGATCGTAATATAGTTCACACTGCTAGGAGGTAATCGTTTGGCTCACGTTGTTTTAAACACGTTTTGCACTGAAATATTTTAATCTACTTGTTGCTGCTCATTTGTTTATTGGTAACATTTTTACTCACCCTCATTTTCCAAATCCGTACTTTGCTCTCCGATCTGATAGAGTGCAAGTTCACCTGCCCATCTTACCATACTCACCTGGGCCCTCAAAAAATAAACTATATACACAATTGAACAGGTAAACCTACACTCTTACCAAAATGTTTGTTTTACCATTCAGCACCTATACCATTTGACTTACCAATTCTAGTCACCGGTACCTAGAGTCCTAGAGTCCTAAGGGATCAAGGGAGTTAGCAAGAAATAGGTAGTAAAATAACATTTGCACTCATATAATAACCACAGACTCGGGAAAGGTTTACATTCTTTATCTAATATAAATTATTAAACGTCAGTGTCCATACTACTTTAATTGAAACTTGATCAATCAACAAGAATATGATTAAAGTAAGATGAAATGAGAAACTTTCATTAAACATTGAAACACAGGGAGGGTAGAAAAAGGAAAACAGTACAATAACGAACCCACATTAATTATATTTACCTAGAATGGTGTGAAGACCAACCATGGCCATGGGCTGGATCAAAGGAGAGAACCCCAAAGTGCAGGTGCCAGCAGGAAAGAAAAGGTGCAAACCAGAATCAGGACAGGTACAGACCAAATTGGATCAGAACAGGACCACCTCACGCTAAGACCGGCACCCACAGCTAACGTACTACGCCTGCATTGCACCTTCTCTGCAGCCAACAGCCAAACCCCGATTGGGTCTTCAAATCTCTCTTCACAGTAACAACGATTGGGTTATCGATTCTTCTGACAGATTGCTCCACCTACACCTCTGTTCTCGATCGCCTATTGAGTGTGTTGGGTCAGTGACAGGTCAGCTATTCGGACAAGTCGGACAAATTAACTAACTAAACCTACCCTAGTTATACTATTTTCCAGGGCAGTGTACCACCCCCCAATGTTGCAAGTGTAAGGATCCCCAATTTTGATTGGACAAAAGGATGAGGAGAGGTCATCACACCATAACAAAATGAAACTTTTCTTCTGAATATTTAAATTAGCGTTCACACTCATCAATTTATTTTTTCCATGCGTTTTTATTCCACCCAACAATTGAATGTTCTTATAAAAAATATAAAAATATAATGTTAACAGTTTGTCTCCTACTTGGGGTCATCAGGTTAGGTTCCCAGGCGCATCTCAGTCAAGACTGTCCTTGGCATTCATTAAATGCCATGACTTGAGTGTTTCTGGATTCTGGTGCGCATGTGAGGATGTGGGTTACCAAAATGGAGTTGCAGATACATCTCAGGCCCAAATACGAGCTAGTAGCAAAGTAGAAAAGAAACAGTTTTAGAACAAAAATTAAATGAATGCTCTGTATACCACTTATCTCTACTCTATTCCCATTATTTCATTTTAACTATTGCGTTTAGTGTTTAGGCAGAACAAACAGCTTAGCAAAAGCAGCTGTGCAAGCTTCATGCATGCGGTAACACAAAGCAGCCATCTTAGTTCTAGTGCGCAGAAGCAAAAGTTTCCCTCCAAGCAAGGTAGTGCGTCATGTCACATGAGTATGACAGATGCATGCGCAGTAGGAAATCTTGCGTAGCAGCGGCAATTTTAATGCAAGCGAATTATAGTTAGTAAAAGCACATTTGAAAGCTTCCCCTAGATGCTAGATATGTCATGTAATGCAATATTAATTAGACAAAACATGTTAATTAGTATGTTATAAGTTATTTAAGAGGGTTGAGTACAAGCAAGTCTCTCTAATCCTTGCTCCATCAATCCCCTCTATGATGATATTTTATATCATCACCAATTAATTAAACAGATGCCAACTTTCACAACTTTCCCAATTCAATCTTTTCAAACTTTCTGTTTGGTTTCTTTTCATTATTCATGTGAAATGTTTTCACTTTCTTGTATAAGTTTCCATTCAATTCTTCAAGCTCTATCTCTTCAATATTTCTTTTCTTCCCTTTCTTATTTACTGTATATGTCTTCTTGTGCTTACGACATCTACAACAAATCATTATCCCCAATATTAGTAGGCCTATTCCCACCATTGGTATCAGTATTCTACCTACAAAACTCTTTTCTACATTAGAAAACCGACTACCTATAGAGGAGAGATCATATGTAAGTCTCTTCCATGCACTATCAACCTCCAGTGGTTTGAGTTCTTTTCCCAAATGTGTAATATTCCTTACATACCCCTTAATTTCAACACTTTTGTCAGGTAAGTAAGTGCAACAATGTTGTGCTTTCAACATTCTGCAGACTCCGCCCTCTTTTGCTAATAATGTATCAAGAGCAAGTCGATTTTGTAAAACCATTGATCTGATCGCAACCAATTCGGTATTGATCATCAAGAATCCTCCAGCAGTGTCAGTCGATAAACGATCCACCACTGTAGACAGTTTGCAAATTCTTTGCATATTCAGAACTACTCCCACTGTAGGTATCAATGCACTAAATATATCACCTACTATGTCCGTAAAACTAGCTCTTTTACTGCGTATTAATCCATTAGTTTCTTTATTGCTTCAAGTGATTTTGTTTACATGATATATCTTTGGAAACACTATTCCAAAATAACAGCTCCCATACCAATGATCTGACAGTTTGTAATATGCTTTGTTTCCGCATATAAAATAAATTCCAGAAAATACTGGTTCAGTTCCATCTTTGATACTCCAACCCCCAATTACCTTATAATTGTGTTCACACTCAGTGGAACCAATGAATATATTGTTATAATAAATGGTTATTTATCTTTGGACACAGAGTTTCCCTTTCTTTTCAAAGTCCAACAACATAGCAGCGTGAGTCTTGCCATTTGAGGTGAACCCTACATTTTCAGCCCATTTAGGGATTTTATGGTTCTTGTCTTCTGCTTTTCTTTGTAAATTCTCTCTCCTTCTCTGAACCATATTAAAAAATATTTTCTCTTGTTCATGTAATAAGCATGTTAAATTATTCTTGTGTGCTACAGCTATATCTTTGTACCCATAGTTAGAAAATATTCACCCATATAACGTGTTACATCACTCTTAGTATGTACAGGATTCAGGTTACTATGTATAGGAAGTTCAGAAAATATCACGTCAGAGTTAGAATAATACTACTGTAAGGGTCCTTATAAAATAAACTAGCTAAAATACTACATGAAATACCATATGTTAGGGATAAATGGTGGTAAGTTACACCTTCAGCTACCCATGTAGATAACTTCATACAGACATAGCAATTGTTTATTTCCCAAAGCTTCTACATAGTGTACTAATAGATTAGCAAATACATTTAAGTGAGTTCTATTCCTAATTCTAGTATAATGTAACCCTTCCTCATCTGATGCTTTTAATTCTACCTTCTGTTATTTATTGCTAAGTGCTTTTTCTTGTGTATCTATTTTTCTAGGTGTATGTATTGTTTCAGGTACATTAGTGTTATTCTTTGTCTCTACTCATTATATAAGGAATAGCGACTGTCAGTCCTAACCATACTATGAGTACTATCACTATACTACATGTGGATATTCTACAGCATGTTTTTAAACAGGTTCCTTTCGGTCTTCCATTAACAGTATGATCAGGGATTGCTGACTAGGGAGACCTAATTCCTCTTTAATTTTTACAGTCTTTTAACCTGTGTACTTTCTTTCAAGTTGGTCTCACTTCTTCGTCAGTCTGATCTGCAATTGATTTTTCACCACTTTCTTCACTTATTTCTAAGTGTTCGAAATCTTCAAGGATGACGTCAGTCCATTCAGGGCCTCTGAACTTATTATTTAGTCTTTTCAGTCATGGACCTCTCCTTCTTGCTTGCTCTGTGGAAGGCCCAGCCTGACTTGATATTTCATTTACATGCTCTGGTTCTTCATTTATTGTTTTAAGGCAAAATTTCAATCTTTTGACAAAACCAGGCCACTTATCTCCTTTTCTGAGTCTTTTAGCTGGCACTGTGCTTTGGTTTTCTTCAATTGTTCTTTTATTCTTGTTCAGTTGTGGCACAATTTGTCATCTTCATCTTCTGTATCCTCTCTGTCTGACTTTGTCCAGGACTTGTTTCTGTTTCTTCTGCCTGAACACTAATCTGGCCTTGTTCAGGTGAGAGCTGAATTTGAATTTGTCTTTGTTCGCCTTCTTCTTCCTGAACACGTTTTTCTAAAACTATCTGGTCCTGCTCAAGTAACTCAATCTCTTGTTCTTCTTATTCCTGAGCCTCCGCCCCAGTACCTATCTGTCCCTCCTCAGACTGAGGAGCTTTGTCAGGGGAGGTGAATGTCTGAGTACATCAATCTCTCCTTATTTGATCCTCCTCAGAATTTCTATTGGCTTTGATTTCTGTATTCTGAGTATGTTCATCTATTCCTGACTTATCCTCACTATCACTCTGTCTATCTAAATATATTTGGCTTCTGGTTCTTATGATCTTTGCAGGTATGTCAACTACTGGAATCCAATCATCCTGACTGGTGCTCAGTCGTTCACCAGCTACTTCAAGATCGATTTCTTAAGACCTTTTGGCTGTGCAATCTTCGGCTTCAGTTTCATCAGGTTTAGTCACTTTTTTTGTGTGACTGGCATGGATCCAATTCGGAATTCCCTCACATTTTACAGCTGTGGTGGTGACTAATATCACTTGACGTGGCCTTCCCCACCTTGGTGCTAGGCAAGATTCTTGAGTATGTTCTTTTATCACTACCCAATCACCTGGAATCAGATCATGTGCTGGAGTTGATTGTTTGGGGACAGCGTCTTCTCCAACCTGGTAAGAGATAGAACGCACTTGGTCAGCCAGTTCTTTACAGTACTCTAGCACTAAGTCATCAGATATATTTATCAATTTGTGTCCTGGCACCCATGCCTGCCTCATTGCTTTTCCCATGAGGATTTCATGAGGACTCAAGCCTGTTTTCTTATCTGGAATACTTCTGAGTCCCATCAGAACAAGAGGTAAAGCATCAGGCCATTCTAATTTTGTAGATGTAAATATTTTTCCCAGTCTTAATTTGATTGTGCCATTCAGTTGTTCTACCACTCCAGATGCCTTTGGGCGGTATGCACAGTGCAACTTTTGCTCAATTTTGAATGCTTCACAGATTAGACCAAATATTTCATTATTAAAATGAGACCCTCGGTCCGATTCAATCGTTACTGGAAAACTGAAACGTGGTATCAACTCTCTGAGTATGAGTCTAGCTACAGTGATGCTTTCATTTCGTTTTGTAGGGTATGCTTCTACCCATTTTGAAAATAGGCAGACAATGGCAATAACATATTTCATTCCTCGACAGGGTGGTAACTGGATAAATTCGATTTGTAGTCTTATGAATGGGCCTTGTGCTTTCCCAATCTTCCCAGGGCAAACTACAATTAATTTGCTGACAAATCAAACATCTTTGGCAAGGAGCTTCTGCTATGTTCCTGAATTTTGCATTAAACCATGATTGTCTGAATAGTCGCAGCATAGCATCCCACCCTAGGTGGGAATCTCCATGATACATCCTAGCCATAGGGGCAAGCTTACAGTCTGGTAACACAGGTATGCCATCAAGGTAAACAATAACACCATCTTCAGCCCTTCTCTGACAGCCTATCTTTCTCCAAACTTCCCTTTCCTCAATTTCTGCCTCAATCTGCAAATCTCTGACCTCTTTCCACGTTTTCACACCTTGCAGCAACATAAGTTGGCAGCTGTTTCCACATGCATCAATTTTCTTATTTATTGCCATCTTCTGCTTGGCACAGTGTTGGGCTAATTGGTCAGCATATCGGTTACCTGCTGTCACTTTGTCATTTCCAGATTGGTGAGCAGCACACTTGACCACAGCCACTGTTTCTGGTAATTGGATTGCTTTTAGCAAATCATTCACATAATTTCCATTTTTAATAGGAGTACCTGATGAAGTCAGAAACTCTCTCTGCATCCAGAGTTGGCCAAAGTCATGCACAACCCCGTAGCAGTATTGGTTGTCTGTGTAAATGGTTACTTTCAATTTTTTTCCAATTTGCAAGCCCTTACCAATACAATTATATCAGCTACTTGTGCAGACGTCACCCAAGGTAAGTAGTATGCTTCAACTGGGCCCCATAATGTACATACAGCATGTGCAGCACTCAAACCTCCTTCCTCATGTCGCATGCATGAGCCATCTACAAATAATTCATGTCCTGAATCTATTATTGGTTCTTCTCTTATGTCTGGATGAGGTTTGGTACAGTATTCTGTCAGGTCGATACAATTATGTTCAACTTCATTTTTGACTTCTTCAAAATGTGATTCAGGCAACAACGTTGCTGGATTCAAAATGTTACACCTAGCAATAGTCACATTTTCTGCACCTAAAAGAATTCGTTCATATTTAGTCAGCCGACTAGGAGTCAGATATTGGGTTTTGGTCCTTGTCAACAAAATCACAACTGCATGTGGGACGTGTACAGTCACTGCATGGCCCATAAATGAACAAAAGAAGGGGGTTCCCCGTTGGGTTTCTTAGAGATATAGGCAGGCCATGGGGGGAAAAACAACTGTGAGTAGAATGAAAGAAAGCACCCTGCCTAAGGGTATAATGGCCCTAGCTAGAGGATCCAAACAATATGCAAAAGGGGTGATTAGCCTAGAAGCTGACACTGCACACAACAACCACAAAGTCAATCCAAGTAGACTCAACAGAATATATTAGAAAAATATATATTTTTTATTTATTTCTTTTGAATATGTTTTTTGAATTTGAGGTGAAAAACATATAAAAGGTAAATAGTGCTTTTGGTTTCACGTGATATTTTTGGAATATAAAGGGGACATATACTAATGGGAAAAATGTAAAGGGGACATGGAAGATATAAACTGAATTAGGACCTACCCAGTAACAGCCACACTTCAGACATACTAACACACTCACTAATTTAGATGTTTACTCTACCTATTATTCTAACATTCAACTTTCATTCTTCCATTCAGTCTTCTAGTCCTGGCGTGTGCAACACATAGATGGTCAATATGTTGCATCGATCGGGAAGTTATTCCAGGCAGATGACATTAATACAGGTCCTGATGTAGTTAGGACAGAGTGCCGTATTCCTGGAGACAAAAGCCGGCGCGCGTTTCGGTGACAGGCCAATGGGGCCACACCTTCGTCATGGCTGGGGGCAGTATACTGGGTGGGGAACAAGAATAAAATCTGCAAATAAAAAGCAACATCTTAGTTTTATATTCTATATATATATACAATATCAAAAAACATTCGACATACAATTTCCTTTGTTCTAGTTCATTTTAACATTTTAAATACACAGTGCATATTGATGTGATACACATATGGCTGACTTTTTTTTGAAGCTGTGCAGTGTCAAACTATCTAGAGACACTCCCTGGAACCGATTCCCTGTTGCATGGAATCTAAAACAGGCATAGTGATAGCCTAGGCTAAATGAACCGTAGAGCATATTTCATAACACAATTCATGTACACATTTTGTTCTAAGTACATACACACATTCATTCTCACACACATATGACCAAATAATTGCATTTAGGCCCAGAGTTCTGCAGGAAAAATTATTATAATTATTTTCGTCACTGGAGGTAGGCCCGACCTCCAGATAAAGCAAGGCGTTCCTTATTACACATAGAAAGGTCGGGGAACAATATTGGCATAGTCTGTCAGGGGTATACAATGGTATTTACCTATATTTTTATATGGGAAACACAGGCGTCTGGATGGAATCTGCTACGCCATGGGGCCAGTACTTCCTATTTATATTAATAGGACTCCATAGATATAGATCCTGTGGTAGGGGTAGATTTAGGGACTAATTATAGCCATTATTATTCATAACTCAGATACACTCAAGTGTATAATCAGTCAATTTTAAAATATAGCAAGTTTTTACAAAACAGCCTCTTATGGAGCTTCGTTTTAATTCCAAATTCCGTAGATGATGGGTAAGATAAACAGATTATCTAAGCTATTATGGTGTCAGATAACAAACAACAGATGGCTATATTAACATGAATCACCAAGGGGGCTTATTGGCTGGTTTCAGTTAGCACTAAACAGATGGTCCTATTTGCACAAGTTACCTGAAGGCTCTTATTGAATGACGTCAGGCGGTGATAGGGATGGGTCACACCTCCGAACACAGGGGGGTAATAATTTCCAATCACTCCCTAGTGAGAAGATAAACACGATTGTTATAGTCCTTATTAAGCTCTATAGTTCAGCGGTCGAATAGAGGGATAGCAAAATTTAATTACCAATATATTAGTTGTCCAAAAGCATTGTCCAGCGAAATTCGATTTAGGACAAAACGGTAAGGGGCATGACTCAAGGGCGCCGTATTTCTGACGATTTACGACGGCTGGTAGCTATCCGTCCTGATTTTTATTAGGAAAGGAGAGATAGATGTAACCCATGTCTATAGATTTCCCCTATAGACTTTCAATTAGCAGTACACATCTTTAGGTCAAATACACATACCAAAGCGATGGGGCGCAGAACGGTGTATCGCAGCTGTGTTTTCTGCCGCAAGTAGATTGAAGTCCTATTAGTGATTAACAAAGAAAGAAACCCGTTACATATATGGATGACCCGATTCCGTCTAGAATCACCCGATTGTTGCTCTAAGATAATTACCTTCAAAAGATAATCAGGCGCCTTTGACTGGGGTTCCGCCGACTTCAGCGGTCAGCCTAATGCCACGGATGGGGACAGATAAATCGGGTTGCTGGGGGCGAATAACAAAAAGGGGAACCCATTATAGATATGCGTTAACCGATTCAGTTAAAACACCGGGTAATCGCTCGGAGACACTTACCTTCGTGGGATTGTCCGTCGTTTTTAAATGGGGTTCCGCCGACTGCACCGGTCGACCTACCGCGGGAGACAGGATACTCGCCTGTTCCAAGTATGGTCGCGTTTAAATAACTAATTGTTCGCGCCTCACTGAAACTACACCAGCTGTGTGGAAAGTACGCGGACATAGACGATGGACTAATTTCTCCTACACGGTGGCCTACCGCCATCTTGAGTAAACCAGTAGGACACTCATACGTTCTGATACATGTCCTTGTGTACATTTAGAAGCTTAGCCGCGGTCATTTTGAGAAAACTGGCTAGACGCTGTCAAATTAGCCAAAGAACCTAATGGTTATAGTCATTATATATCGACCATCTTAGAACGGAGTTTCCAAATTCAATAAAGTCTGGAGGGTCCATATAATTAATTCGTTTTTTTGTCCTTTATATTTTTATAAATACCACAGAATTAAACACCTTGCCATGTGTTCTTTATCCCCTATTTTCTATATGATTTTTAGGTCAGACAGTCAAGAGATTATTTTACAAGATTGCCTGGTGCCAAGGATATTCCTCATTAAGTCCTTTTTCAACAGCATTCAAGTAGAAAATCCAAAATACCTCCCGTTTCTTTCGGAGGCTCACAGGGTCAGTTCCTGGGCTGGCCTTTATCTTTTCCAAGATAAACCAGCGGAGTTCCAGTTCTTTATGGTCTTTTTCAAGCCAATGTGTTACCAAAGGGGCTGCCAATTTTTGATTTCTAATATTGGACTTGTGTTCCCCTATTCGCACCCGGCATTCTCTGCCTGTTTCCCCAACATAGGGGAGATTACACGGGCACAATACCAAATAAATAATGTTGCTGGTACGACAATTGGTCATGTTGGCATTGCGTCGTACAGATATCGTGCGGGTGTTGGTACTGACAGTATCACCCACAATGGCCTGTGGGCAAATGTGGCATGTCCCACATTTGTGGTTACCATATACTGGGTCCAATCCAGTTATGGTAGTTTGGCTGTTTCCAAATGTTTCTTGGATTTTGCCCCTTACCAGATGATTTTTCAGGTTGGGGTTTTTTTTAAAGGCAAAGATTGGACGATTCAAGTGTGTTTTCTCATTTTCTAAATTCAAAATATGCCAGCTTGAATTGATGGCTTGTCTGATTCTATGGTTCATTTCAGAATGACGGGTCACGCAAACCAGTTGATTTAATTTCTCAGAGCCTCTTTCCACGAACATCGCCTCTCTGTTGGTATATCTTGCTCGTTTAAAGGACTCCTTAATTAGTCTAGGTGGATAGCCTCGGACACGGAGTTTTTCCTGTAAGATGTCTGCTTGGATCAGAAAATCATCCAGATCCGTGCAGTTCCTTCTAATGCGAAGAAACTGGCTGTACGGGATACTATCCCTCTGGCTGCGCGGATGGAAGCTGGCATATTGAAGTAAGGTGTTTTGTGCCGTGGGTTTTGTATACAAAGAGACCTTAATGAGGTTGTCATGGTGCTCAATCCAGATATCCAAAAATTCTATTTTGGATGTGCTGGTGTGGCTTGTAAATCTCAAATTGGCGTCCGCCGCATTGAGCCACTCAATGAATTCACAGAGTTGTTCTTCGGCCCCCTTCCAGATGAAAAAAATATCGTCAATGAACCGTTTCCAGCTCTTGACGTTTTCGAAGAAGGGGGCCATTTCGTTCAAGATGTTTGTTCTTTCAAACTCCCCCATATACAAGCAGGCTATACTTGGGGCACAACTCGCTCCCATACTGACTCCAGAGGCCTGCCTGTACAGGGTGTTGTCGAATTCAAAGTAGTTCTCAAATAGAACTATTTTGAGGCATTCTAAAATGAATCCCTTATTTGTGATGTCGATGTTTCTTGAGAGTATGGTTTCAATAGCATCATACGCCCCTCTTTGAGGGATATTAGAATATAATGCTTCCACATCAAGGGTGACCATCCTTTCAGAACTCTCAAGGAATGGGGTGCCTTCCACTTGCTGGATAAAGTGTCCTGTGTCCCGCACGTTTGATTCCAGTTTAGTCACCATCGGGTTTAGGAATTTGTCAATGTACTTTGACAGTGGCTCGGTGGCAGAGCCCATAGTGGAGACGATCGGTCGCATGGGTGGGTCTGAGCTGCTCTTATGGGTCTTAGGTAACCCATATATAATGGGTATTTTGGTGTTACACGGGGTCAGAAATTCAGCTTCAGCTTCACAGATTTGATTTTGGATGACAGCTTTCTGAACCATTGTCAATATACGCTTTTTTAGAGCGTTCTCAGGGTTCCGAGTGATCCGTATGTAGTGACCAGAGGAGGACAACAGTTCGGTCATTTTTCTTTTGTAGTCAGAGGTATCGAGCAGTGTGATCCCTCCCCCTTTATCACAAGGTTTAATTGTGATATTTCTATTTGATTCAAGTTCCTTAAGGGCTCTGTTCTCTAAAGTGGGCAGATTGGCTTTGGGCATGGGTACATACTTTGTCATTTTATTGATTTTATTGCGTAAAATCAATAAAATGACAAAGCTGAATTTCTGACCCCGTGTAACACCAAAATACCCATTATATATGGGTTACCTAAGACCCATAAGAGCAGCTCAGACCCACCCATGCGACCGATCGTCTCCACTATGGGCTCTGCCACTGAGCCACTGTCAAAGTACATTGACAAATTCCTAAACCCGATGGTGACTAAACTGGAATCATACGTGCGGGACACAGGACACTTTATCCAGCAAGTGGAAGGCACCCCATTCCTTGAGAGTTCTGAAATGATGGTCACCCTTGATGTGGAAGCATTATATTCTAATATCCCTCAAAGAGGGGCGTATGATGCTATTGAAACCATACTCTCAAGAAACACCGACATCACAAATAAGGGATTCATTTTAGAATGCCTCAAAATAGTTCTATTTGAGAACTACTTTGAATTCGACAACACCCTGTACAGGCAGGCCTCTGGAGTCAGCATGGGAGCGAGCTGTGCCCCAAGTATAGCCTGCTTGTATATGGGGGAGTTTGAAAGAACAAACATCTTGAACGAAATGGCCCCCTTCTTCGAAAACGTCAAGAGCTGGAAACGGTTCATTGACGATATTATTTTCATCTGGAAGAGGGCCGAAGAACAACTCTGTGAATTCAATGAGTGGCTCAATGCGGCGGACGCCAATTTGAGATTTACAAGCCACACCAGCACATCCAAAATAGAATTTTTGGATATCTGGATTGAGCACCATGACAACCTCATTAAGGTCTCTTTGTATACAAAACCCACGGCACGAAACACCTTACTTCAATATGCCAGCTTCCATCCGCGCAGCCAGAGGGATAGTATCCCATACAGCTAGTTCCTTCGCATTAGAAGGAACTGCACGGATTTGGATGATTTTCTGATCCAAGCAGACATCTTACAGGAAAAACTCCGTGTCCGAGGCTATCCACCTAGACTAATTAAGGAGTCCTTTAAACGAGCAAGATATACCAACAGAGAGGCGATGTTTGTGGAAAGAGGCTCTGAGAAATTAAATCAACTGGTTTGCGTGACCCGTCATTCTGAAATGAACCATAGAATCAGACAAGCCATCAATTCAAGCTGGCATATTTTGAATTTAGAAAATGAGAAAACACACTTGAATCGTCCAATCTTTGCCTTTAAAAAAAACCCCAACCTGAAAAATCATCTGGTAAGGGGCAAAATCCAAGAAACATTTGGAAACAGCCAAACTACCATAACTGGATTGGACCCAGTATGTGGTAACCACAAATGTGGGACATGCCACATTTGCCCACAGGCCATTGTGGGTGATACTGTCAGTACCAACACCCGCACGATATCTGTACGACGCAATGCCAACATGACCAATTGTCGTACCAGCAACATTATTTATTTGGTATTGTGCCCGTGTAATCTCCCCTATGTTGGGGAAACAGGCAGAGAATGCCGGGTGCGAATAGGGGAACACAAGTCCAATATTAGAAATCAAAAATTGGCAGCCCCTTTGGTAACACATTGGCTTGAAAAAGACCATAAAGAACTGGAACTCCGCTGGTTTATCTTGGAAAAGATAAAGGCTAGCCCAGGAACTGACCCTGTGAGCCTCCGAAAGAAACGGGAGGTATTTTAGATTTTCTACTTGAATGCTGTAGAAAAAGGACTTAATGAGGAATGTCCTTGGCACCAGGCAATCTTGTAAAATAATCTCTTGACTGTCTGACCTAAAAATCATATAGAAAATAGGGGATAAAGAACACATGGCAAGGTGTTTAATTCTGTGGTATTTATAAAAATATAAAGGACAAAAAAACGAATTAATTATATGGACCCTCCAGACTTTATTGAATTTGGAAACTCCGTTCTAAGATGGTCGATATATAATGACTATAACCATTAGGTTCTTCGGCTAATTTGACAGCGTCTAGCCGGTTTTCTCAAAATGACCGCGGCTAAGCTTCTAAATGTACACAAGGACATGTATCAGAACGTATGAGTGTCCTACTGGTTTACTCAAGATGGCGGTAGGCCACCGTGTAGGAGAAATTAGTCCATCGTCTATGTCCGCGTACTTTCCACACAGCTGGTGCAGTTTCAGTGAGGCGCGAACAATTACTTATTTAAACGCGACCATACTTGGAACAGGCGAGTATCCTGTCTCCCGCGGTATGTCGACCGGTGCAGTCGGCGGAACCCCATTTAAAAACGACGGACAATCCCACGAAGGTAAGTGTCTCCGAGCGATTACCCGGTGTTTTAACTGAATCGGTTAACGCATATCTATAATGGGTTCCCCTTTTTGTTATTCGCCCCCAGGAACCCGATTTATCCGTCCCCATTCGTGGCATTAGGCTGACCGCTGAAGTCGGCGGAACCCCAGTCAAAGGCGCCTGATTATCTTTTGAAGGTAATTATCTTAGAGCAACAATCGGGTGATTCTAGACGGAATCGGGCCATCCATATATGTAACGGGTTTCTTTCTTTGTTAACCGCTAATAGGACTTCAATCTACTTGCAGCAGAAAACACAGCTGCGATACACCGTTCTGCGCCCCATCGCTTTGGTATGTGTATTTGACCTAAAGATGTGTACTGCTAATTGAAAGTCTATAGGGGAAATCTATAGACATGGGTTACATCTATCTCTCCTTTCCTAATAGAAATCACGACGGATAGCTACCAGCCGTCGTAAATCGTCAGAAATACGGCGCCCTTGAGTCATGCCCCTGACCGTTTTGTCCTAAATCGAATTTCGCTGGACAATGCTTTTGGACAACTAATATATTGGTAATTAAATTTTGCTATCCCTCTATTCGACCGCTAAACTATAGAGCTTAATAAGGACTATAACAATCGTGTTTATATTCTCACTAGGGAGTGATTGGAAATTATTACCCCCCTGTGTTGGGAGGTGTGACCCATACCTATCACCGCCTGACGTCATTCAATAAGAGCCTTCAGGTAACTTGTGCAAATAGGACCATCTGTTTAGTGCTAACTGAAACCAGCCAAGAAGCCCCCTTGGGGATTCATGTTAATATAGCCATCTGTTGTTTGTTATCTGACACCATAATAGCTTAGATAATCTGTTTATCTTACCCATCATCTACGGAATTTGGAACTAAAACGAAGCTCCATAAGAGGCTGTTTTGTAAAAACGTGCTATATTTTAAAATTGCCTGATTATACACTTGAGTGTATCTGAGTTATGAATAATAATGGCTATAATTAGTCCCTAAATCTACCCCTACCACAGGATCTATATCTATGGAGTCCTATTAATATAAATAGGAAGTACTGGCCCCATGGTGTAGCAGATTCCATCCAGACGCCTGTGTTTCCCATATAAAAATATAGGTAAATACCATTGTATACCCATGACAGACTATGCCAATATTGTTCCCCGACCTTTCTATGTGTAATAAGGAACGCCTTGCTTTATCTGGAGGTCGGGCCTACCTCCAGTGACGAAAATAATTATAATAATTTTTCCTGCAGAACTCTGGGCCTAAATGCAATTATTTGGTCATATGTGTGTGAGAATGAATGTGTGTATGCACTTAGAACAAAATGTGTACATGAATTGTGTTATGAAATATGCTCTACGGTTCATTTAGCCTAGGCTATCACTATGCCTGTTTTAGATTCCACGCAACAGGGAATCGGTTCCAGGGAGTGTCTCTAGATAGTTTGACACTGCACAGCTTCAAAAAAAAAGTCAGCCATATGTGTATCACATCAATATGCACTGTGTATTTAAAATGTTAAAATGAACTAGAACAAAGGAAATTGTATGTCGAATGTTTTTTTGATATTGTATATATATATAGAATATAATACTAAGATGTTGCTTTTTATTTGCAGATTTTATTCTTGTTCCCCACCCAGTATACTGCCCCCAGCCCTGACGAAGGTGTGGCCCCATTGGCCTGTCACCGAAACGCGCGTCGGCTTGTGTCTCCAGGAATACGGCACTCTGTCCTAACTACATCAGGACCCGTATTAATGTCATCTGCCTGGAATAACTTCCCGATCGATGCAACATATTGACCATCTATGTGTTGCACACGCCAGGACCAGAAGAATGAATGGAAGAATGAAAGTTGAATGTTAGAATAATAGGAAAGGTAAACATCTAAATTAGTGAGTGTGTTAGTATGTCTGAAGTGTGGCTGTTACTGGGTAGGTCCTAATTCAGTTTATATCTTCCATGTCCCCTTTAAATTTTTCCCATTAGTATATGTCCCCTTTATATTCCAAAAATATCACGTGAAACCAAAAGCACTATTTACCTTTTATATTTTTGTCACCTCAAATTCAAAAAATATATTCAAAAGAAATAAATAAAAAATATATATTTTTCTAATATATTCTGTTGAGTCTACTTGGATTGACTTTGTGGTTGTTGTGTGCAGTGTCAGCTTCTAGGCTAATCACCCCTTTTGCATATTGTTTGGATCATCTAGCTCGGGCCATTATACCCTTAGGCAGGGTGCTTTCTTTCATTCTACTCACAACTGCTTGGCCCATAATAATGGACTCACTTTGCTCAAGACTCTTGCATGTTGCAGCTACTGCTTTTATACATCCTGGCAATGCAGAGGCCCCTGGATCCAGTGTGGACGAAAAATATGCCACAGGACGTCTCATCAAACTATGGGTCTGGGTCAAGACTGATAGTGCGCAATTGTCTTGTGTATCACAAAACAATGCAAAGTCTTTTGAATAATCAGGCATTCCTAATGCTGGAGCTGTACACAGACAATCGCATACTTTTAAGAAAGATGACATGCTTTCATCATCCCATTCTACAGGGTCTTTTGCTCTTTTCTTTGTCATTTGTATCAATGGTTTTGCCAAGACTGCAAATCCCACAATCCACTGCCTGCAGTAACCTACAACTCTAAGAAACATTCGGATTTCTTTCTGGGTTCGAGGTAGATTCATGTTTTTTATTATTTTAATCCTTTCTGTGGTAACGCTTCTGACACCCCTCTCTATCTGGTGCCCCAGATATTTCACTGCTGTGGTGCAAAACTGTAATTTCTCAGGTGACACCTTATGTCCTACTTCACCCAAATGATTTAACAAAGCTATGGTATCCACTACACAGTCATATCGGGTTTTAGACGCCACCAATAGGTCATATATATACTGCACTAGGACAGATTTTCCAGGCAGCACCAAAGATTCAAGGCACCTTTTCAAAATCTGATAAAAAATTGATGGACTTTTTGTGTACCCTGAGGAACATGGTTCCATACGTAGACATGGCTGTCGAATTCAAATGAGAAAAGATACCTGCTATCTAGATGTAAAGGTATGGAGAAAAATGCGTGGCACAAATTGATTACAGTGAACCAACCCGCTGCCCACGGTATTTGATATAAAATCACAGCAGAGTTTGGCACTACAGGACAACATTGGACAACAATTTTATTAATTTTGCGAAGATCCTGTATGACCCTATATTTCCCACTCGGTTTCTTTATGCCAATTATGGGCGAATTACATGGACTGCTCATTATTTCTTGCAAAATGCCTGTTTCAACCAAATGTTTTACTTCTGCTGCAACTGCTGCTTTTATTTCTGGGCTCATTTTATACTGTTGAGTATTTGGGTAAACTGCACCTTCTTTCACTGTCACTTTTATCGGATCAACATTTGCCATTAATCCAACATATTTTCCTGTAAAATCCCACACTTCAGAATTCACAGCATCTTGTAATCCTTTTGGTAAGTCTTCTTGTCAATGGGGCATATTACCAAGGGCTTATCGCAGCTTTAACTGGAATTTTTCCCGCTAAAACGGCAATAATTTTATCGCCCTATTACCTAGCTGTCGCTAACACCAGTTAGCGACAGCTAGTAGGAGATAGCGATCATCTTGGAGCCCACTTTGCATGTCAGCGATAATTATCGCTAATTACATGCAGAGTGGGCGTGCCAAGATGTTAGCGACTGGAAACATTCGCTAACATCGCTATCTCCTATTACCTACTTTTGGAAATATTTGCGCTAAGAATATCTCCAAAAGCTAACGCCTGCCCAGAGCAGTTCTTAGCCATGTTATCCAATGGTAGGTGGATAACATGGCTAAGAGCATTAGCTCGGTAATGCATGAATATCGCTTTTGAGATAAACCTTGGTAATAGCAAGGTTTATCTGCGATAAAAATCGGCGGAGCTCGGCGATAATAATTTTACCGCTAAGCCAACATAGCGATAATTATCGCTAGTTGTTGGTAATATGCTCCAATGTTTTATTTTCGGTTTCCTGTTTTGCCAACATTAATTTATATATTCCATCTTCGTCTGAGGTTTGAATTTCAACACCACTTGGAGTGCAAAAGATGGTGCAATTCATTTTGCACAACAAGTCTCTGCCTAACAGGTTTACTGGACTGGAATTGCACACAACGAATTTGTGCATTTCTTTAAAATGTCCTATTCTTACTTCCATTGGTTCTGTAACTGGGGTACAAATTTGTTTATTAGAAATGCCCACTACTTGGATCGCTTCTCCCGAGAGTGGTAGGTTTGGAATGTCTGCTGTTCTCACAGTAGAATGGGTAGCGCCAGTGTCCAACAAAAAGGTTACATCATTTCCCTCAACTTTTCCCTCAATATATGGACCAGACTGATCTACCGGCAAGGATGCGCCAAGTACGTACTCCTCGTCCTCCCCTCTCAGGCACCGTCAGTAGGTGTCCTCTTCAAAAAATGTGTCACTCAAAAGAAATTGTGGAGTCACTAAATCTCTCCTACCACTTCCCTCCCAATTTGTGGTAGCCACACTATAGCTTGCTTTGCTCCCAGGATCTGGCATAGGTGCAAGGGGTAATTGGTTCTGTATTACCTGTGGCGACTGTTTCTTTGATACTTCATTCTGCATCTGTGAATTCAAAGGGTTAGTTTGCATGTTGTTATTATTCAATATGGCTTTACACTCGTTTTTTCAATGCCCCAACTTTTCGCACCCGTGACATGGGAATTTCTCTTTAGCCTCATCTCTGTTATAATTTCCCTTTGTCTTTCCTCTATTTCCATCTCCTTGGGCTTGATTATTTTTCATCTGATTCAATTGAAGTTCCTGTTGCTCTGCTCTGTACTTGTGCCCACATGACTTTTTCTTCCAAATTCTTACGCTTGTTTTCTAATTCATCCTCACAATATTTTAAATATTTGAGTATTTCATCAATAGGTTTGGCCTGCCAACAGATCTTATGATCTTTAATCCATTGTGAAATGTCTGGTCTCAATCCAGACACAAACCCATAGATGAAATGCGTCATATCTTTGGTATCAATGTTCTCTAGACCACTATATTGTTTAAAGACTTGTAAGAGGCATTCATTATATGCATGTACAGATTCAGCTTTATTCTATGTAGTTCTATCTATTTTAGTCCAGTCAGTCTCTTTTGCAGGTACCTTCCCTTTCAAGTACAGCATTACCTGATTGTATTTTTTCATAACCTCGTCTCATGGAGCTCCTGTCTTTGGGTCTCTAGGATACTCATCACTTGGCCAATCAGCTGCTATTTTGCACTCTGTTCATAAATCTACAGGAAAAACAATATTGAATAATCCATCTACATCTTTTAACAGTACCTTTGAAACCTTTACAAATCTTTCGACTTGTCTATACCATTCTACAGGTTTCTCTCGTAATTTCGGAAAATCATTTATAAATGACAAAATATCCTGTTGGGACCATGGGACACGTAGATAGCCTCCACCTGGCACTTCTCTCATTGGACACAACCTTTCCACTTTTTCTCTTTCTTTCAACATATACTCTGATGCAGTATTTTTCACTTGTGCCTCCTCCTTTTTCTTTGCCCACCTGGCTTTCCATCTTTCTAGATCACCCCATTTTTGCAATATTGATACAAACTCTTTAATTTGCACTTTCCTTCCTGACACATTCATATTTTCCAAATCTTTATCAGTGAATTCAACTCGGTAAGGTTTCTGTAGTACTTTGGATTTCCCAACATCAATTCCCATTTCAAGTGCCATATTCATTAATTTCTCATGAAATACTCTGCTGTTTCGTGTGATACTTCGACATATAAACAACAATTCATCTTCGCTGAATGTGTTCAATCTTTCTAAACACACATTTCCTGCCATCATTTCTTCAAATTCGACCCTAATTTGAATATATCCAATGCTTTTGGTTGCGATTTTGGCTTATCAATTTCTAGGGTCCATCTCTCTAATTCTTCTGGGGTAACTACTGTTGTATTTACTGTACCTGTTGGTATTTCTATTAGCACTTCTCTAGAGCTTCCAGGAGTACTTTTCCTAACTGAGCTCCTTTCAGGTTCTCTCATAGGTAAATCCATAAGGGAAATTACAGACTCACACTCACTTGCTTGGTCACCAACTATTATCGTTTCTTTTCTTGGCTGTACTACAGGTGTAGTTAGAACAGGAGTTTTAGGACTAGACTGCTTATCTCCATACAGAGGAACAACCGGACCAATGGTAACCGCAATTGTTAGGGCTTCAGGACTCATATTTAATTGGGAAATTTGCTAAATTAATTCATTTCTCTGTTTATTTATTGCTTCTCGTTCCCTGTCCTGTAACACTTTTCTATTGAAGTCTCATGTATTACTTGCGGAACCAAAGGTGGTTTCAAGAACGGTGCACTAGGATTAACTGTACTTGGCTCCTCATTATAAGGTTGCGGATTTCTCAATAACAAATCCTCTAAATAATCATCTTCTGTATTATTGCTAATCATTAGATTTCTTGTTTTCTCAGTACTTTTACTTCCCGTTTGTTCTTCTAAAGCTCGGACAGGATATAATCCTTCCAGTAGCATTGATTGTCCCAATCGTTTCATTTGCTTATCTCTTGTCTCTTTAGGAAATCTAGGATAGAATTGACTACAATTTCTGTCGCTACTGGGTCTATCTAGTTCAAAAGCCTCAGTTTCCCATTCTTCTAATTCTTTGTACTGGGTTAATCTAGGTCTAGGATCTACTTCATTCATGCGTGTCCTCAAATTATACAAAACTCTTCCATTAAAGGTACAATTTTCTGGAAATGCTAAAACACCATCATCGTTTTGTGTCCTCCATCCAGCTTACTAACCACACACAAGTGTAATAGACCCTTTTTAATCATCATGTATGATGCAGGCGTATTTGGTGGTGGAATAATAATCCCTTCTCTAATTTTAATTGGATTATCTTTCTTAAAGAAATTTTTTACCTTATTAATGAACGACATTTTTCTTTTGTCTCCGTACATGATATGAGGTGTTCCTCTTATACGTTGTTTTTTTGTAAAACCTAAGTACCACCTATCGGGTCTATTTCATATTATTGCTGGGTCTAAATGCCCCATGTAATTTTATGCCGCTTTTAATTTGCAAAGACCCTTAATTTGTTTACTAATAGGCTTCCAATACCAACACATTTCTTATTTTTCAATGACCAATCGGATATTAGGATTCAAATAAATCCAACCAATAGTTGCGCAGCTTTTGCTGTGAGACAAGTTCTCATGCTCCTGCACTCACCCCTCCTTTACAGTATATTACCTCAGCTACACACCTGCTGTCTCAACCAATACCAGCGCAGCTCTAGGTGACGTCAGCGCAGCTCCGTAACTGACTCCCTCTTTTGCAAGGTAATACGAAACTTATTTCACTTTTCAATGTAGAATATCATTAATTTACAACATAGAAACATTCGCCACTGTGCCCAAGTGACTAAATTTAAAGAAAAGATGATTTGCACTCACTACGAGTAAATCCCTTCCGCTTACTCTTCACACACTACAAGTAGATTCCTCCGTCTACCTTTCATGCAAGCATCGGAGAACCTATTACTTCCTCGGACTTACCCTTTCTAAGTAATATAAGGCCATGTTTTTACTATCGAACCCCTTTTGCTGTCAATCAAGCTCAGAAGAACCTGCTACTTCTTCAGTGTGACCCTTTCTAGGTGATATTGCACCAAAGTTTTGCCAGCAAACTCTTTGCTATAAATTATTCACACATTTATTAAGAAAGTCACTAAACAGTGCTTCCGGTTGTACCTAACCATGCACTTACTTCCTTAGGCAAGTGATTTCAACTACAGAGTGGCTTCCATTTATCACCTGTTATTCTGCCCCGGGGGGTTCCAGACAAAACATAAAACTTTTACAAACAGGTTTTTGTTAATACCTACATTAAATAAATCAATAATCAATATAATTTCAAATATGCAGAATAATTCTCAATAGACCAACTAACTACAACTAACTACCTATCTTAACTAAACCCTAACCATCATTCTGCTACCAAAAGAAACTGATAGAGCGCACGTTCACTTGCCCGTCTTACTATACTCACATGGGCCCATAAAAGAGAAAGATATACGCAATTGAACAAGTAAACCTACACTCACATCAAAATGTTTGTTTTACCATTCAGGACCTATACCATTTGTCTTACCAATCCTAGTCACCGGTACCTAGAGTCCTGAGGGATCAGGCGAGTCAGCAAGAAAATAGGTAGTAAAATAACATTTGCACTCATACAATAACCACAGACTCAGGAAAGGTTTAAATTATTATTTAATGTAAATTATTAAATGTCAGTGTCCATACTACATTAATTGAAACTTGATAAATCAACCAGAATATGATTAAGGTAAGATGAAATGAGAAACTTCATTGGGCATTGATGCACAGGGAGGGTAGAAAAAGGAAAACAGAACAATGGCGAACCCACATTAATTATATTTACCTAGAATGGTGTGAAGACCAATCCTGGCCATGGGCTGGATCAAAGGACAGAACCCCAAAGTGCAGGTTCCAGCATGAAAGAATAGGTGCAAATCAGAAGCAGGACAGGTACAGAACAAATTGGATCATCACAGGACCACCTCAGGCTAAGAACAGCACCCACAGCTAACGTGCTACGCCTGCATTGCACCTTCTCTGCAGTCAACAGCTAAATCCCGATTGGATATTTAAATCTCTCTTCCCAGTAACCCCGATTGAGTTATCAATTCTTCTGACAGAGTGCTCCGCCTACCCCTCTGTTCTCGATTGCCTATTGAGTGCGTTGGATCAGTGACATGTCAGCTATTCGGACAAGTCGGACAACTTAACTAACTAAGCCTAATCTAGTTATACTATTTTCCAGGGCAGTGTACCACCCCCCAATGCTGCAAGTGTAAGGATCCCCTATTTTGATTGTAAAAAGGATGAGGAGAGGTCATCACACCATAACAAAATTAAACTTTTCTTCTGAATATTTAAATTAGCGTTCCCGCCCATCAATTTATTTTCCCATGTGTTTTTATTCCACCCAAAAATTGAACGTTCTTATAGAAAATACAATGTTAACAGTTTGTCCTCCGCTTGGGGTCATCAGGTTAGGTTCCCAGGAGCATCTCAGTCAAGACTGTCCTTGGCATTCATTCAATGCCATGACTTGAGTGTTTACTGATTCTGGTGCGCATGTGCGGATGTGGGTTTTCAAAATGGAGTTACAGATACATCTCAGGCCCAAACACGATCCAGTAGCAAAGTATAAAATAAACAGTTTTAGAACAAAGAGTAAATTAATGTTCTGTATACCACTTATCTCTACTCTATTCCCATTATTTTATTTTAACTATTGCGTTTAGTGTTTAGGCAGAACAAACAGCTTAGCAAAAGCAGCGGTGCAAGCTTCATGCATGCTGTAACACAAATCAGCCATCTTAGTTCTAGTGCGTAGAAGCAAAAGTTTCCCTCCAAGCAAGGTAGCACGTCATGCCACGTGAGTATTACAGACGCATGTGCAGTAGGAAATCCCGTGTAGCAGCGGCCATTGTAATGCAAGCGAATTATAGTTAGTAAAAAGCACATTTGAAAGCTTCCCCTAGATGCTAGATATGTCATGTAATGCAATATTAGTTAGACAAAACATGTTAATTAGTACGTTATGAGTTATTTGAGAGAATTGAGTACAAGCAAGTCGCTCTATGTGAGAATCCTTGCTCCATCAGATCCACCAACGGCTTTAGGTGTTTTGATCTGGAGAGCCTGTTGCTTCACCTCTCTATTTTCTGTGGGGCACTAGACCACTGCCAATTTGGGTGGGTCGGCAGTCTAGATTTTTTTGGGTTCCACTTAGGTATCCACATGTAAGAGGCTGAACGGTGCAGATATGCAGTGGATATGCCCAGCAGGTGCGCCGCTGGTGCACCAAAGGTTCGCCTAAGGCAAGCCTGACTGTGTCCAGCATCACCCCTCCGCTTGTTTTTTGTTTGGGCCTTTAAATGGCTCTTCATTATAACAGGGAACTATTGCTGAATCTTTACCCCTCAGGTAAAAATCTGTAATGCCGCTCGATGGATTTTCTTAAACTCACTAATCCGGTGAAGTGCACAGGATGAAATATTTCCTTCTTTAAAACTAAAGTTAGTACTATAATAGCTACCGAGGCTCCCAGAGCCAAATCACTACCAAAACAGCAAACGCTACACAGGGCACTTATCAATGCTAGATCGCTGAATAAAAATAAATTCGAATTCTGAAACTTTTTACAGCCTCAGGGCCTGGACATAGCATTTATCACTGAAACCTGGGCAGATGCCAGCTCATGTCCAGATTTAGTGTCAGCCATTCCTGATGACTTTTAAATTTTAGGCATGTACAATAAGTTATTAAGGGTGGAGGACTTGCGATAGTTTATCGCAATTAGTTCTCTGGTTTCTTCACTCCTGTCCCCAACACGTTTGAGAATGAGGCATTACCTTTAAAACTTACCCTCAAAAAATATCTCTGGGCCGTAGGGCTACATTTGTACAATCTATCAGACAATGGCTAGCTACTAAGGTTGATCAAGCCATATTTCTCAATCTTAGTGGACTTTAACTTTCACTTCTAAAATAGCCAAACAAAGAATCTGCATCCCTTATTGACCTGATGAGTACCCTCGGGTTAGTGCAGCTGGTCAGCACACTTACACACTTGGCTGGACATAAATTGGATGGCATATTTTCCGACAAGAGATTGTTATCCTTTACTGACTCATAGCCACTTACATGGTCAGATCATCAGATGGTGCTGTTTAAAATCAAACCTGCAGTCATTCCTGCAAAGTCCGCAATCCTACCGAAATCAAGAACAATTCTCTCATGTCACAAAGTAGATGCCACTAACTTAGCTGAGAATGTTACGGCCTCTACACCATTCCCTTCCACAATCCTTGATCACACCAGTACCAAATACCTCTCCTGGCTAGATCTGGCTACTAGACAACTAGCCCTAGGAAAATCACAGAACACAGGAGAGCCTCCCCATCACAGCCCTGCTTCACGGACAAACTGAGAGAGTGTAAACAAGCCTGTAGGAGGCAGCAGCGGAAATGGGAGCTCAGTCACTATGGAACAGAAAAATTACCAATACAAACAAAACATTTGTGAATACCAAGTCCTAATATATGAAGTAAAAATTGCAAAAAACTCGACCAAGGAGCTATTCACTACGGTGAAAAAATTATCTAATATTGCAATCTCTAAAAAGACCAATAATAATTGTTAGACCTGGCATCATTGGCATGAGTCTCTCCTCCATTTTTTGTCTGTTTGCCTACTCTGTTTTTGATGTTTTGCTGGAATATTGCTTTGGGCACTGTGCCACTGCTGTTCAGTACCACAGTGCAAGTGCTCCAAATGTTAAATTGGTACATTAATTGGATTCCATGTTTGGCTTATTTGGTTTACTGTCAGTCCCTAGTATAGTGCACCAGGAGTGCCAGGGCTTGTAAATACAAATGCTGCTGGTGGGCTTGCAGCACTGGTTGTGCCACCCACAGAAGCGGCCTGTAAAGTATGTCTAAGGTCTGCCATTGCAGAACCTGCATGCAGTCTGGTACTGCCATGCTGACTGCGCAAGTAGACCTACTTGCCAGTCCAAAAAACCTTCCCTTAACTTTATGTTAGTCACCCCTATGGTAGGCCCTAGGGCAGGGTGCATTGTAAGCATAAGGTAGGACAAGCCCTGATGTGTATGGCATGTCCTAATAGTGAATTACAGCCATTTTATTTCTTTTTTCACTATTGTAAGGCTACCTGCTCTCCTTAGGCTAGACTGGGCTGCTGGAATTATTACACTATATAATCCTAACAGACTCAGAGAGATGGTGGAAAGTCGAGTTTAGTATCCCTGAACTCAGAATTTGATAGCACATCCTTTAGGATGGATGGTTTTTAGATTCTGAGTTTGAAACTAGCACTTTTAGAAAGTGACTAGTTTCATGTCTAACTATTTATCGGTCTCTGCTGGTTTTGTGTGTGTGTGTGACAGGGGCTGGGTGGCTCCAGAAGTCTGAATGAGTCAGTGTGGGGTGAATGAGGCATTTGCGTTTAGAGTGGGGGAAGAGTAGTTCCTGATAGCCTGCCCTGCCTGACACAATACTGGCTCCACCTCCTGCCGGGCAACTGATGGCCCTGGCCCTGCCAGTGACAATGCTGGCTCCACCTCCTGCCAGGCGGCTGAGGACCCTGCCCTGCACAGTGAATAGGCCAGGTGCCTCAGCCTGGCAACACCCACAACAAACCCAGGAGGGGGGAAATCCCCCTGCATGGACACAGGGATCAAAGCAGAAAAGGGGTATAAGAGAAGGACCCCTGAACCAAGGAATTTAGATCACTTCTGACAAGGAAACCTATACCAAGGACAAGAAGCCTGCTGATCCAAGGACTTGCCTACCCCTTCTGCCAGAGTGCTGTTTGCTGGGGGAATCCTGCAGTTGCTTCTTTATTTTTGCCAAGGAACAAGGAGAGAGGAACTGAGTGTGTACTCTCAAGTTTTGCCAAGAAAATCTCCATGGTCTGCAAGAGTGCCAGTCTCTTGTTGAAGTCACAGGGCTAAAGGACTTCACCATCTGCTAAAATGTGCCTGTTCCTGGAACGTGGGAGCCCAGCACACCTAAAGAAACCAGCAATCACGGCGCCGCCGATGCCGCCGAATCCAGCTCGAACTCGTGAGTATGACTCCAGTGTCCCGCACCTTCGACGCCGGCCGCCGGGCCCGATCGACGCCAGTAGCGACGCCGCTACCGATCCCCTCAACATCGCAGCCCCTAACGACACCATGAGCGCTGCTCACTCTTTCAACGACGACATCAACAACGACACCGTGTCCTCCTTCACCACCGTGAGCGTTGCTCCTGCCTGACATCTCTCGAAGCCATTGCGGATCGCCCCGACTCCGAAGCTCGATCGATGCCGACGCCTCGACGCCGACACTTCTCGACGCCGTGGATCATCGTTTTCTTCATTCTAAAAGGTACTGTGTTTGTGGGGTCTGTTTCGACTCCGGGCTCGACGTAGCGCTCCTCGTGGTCAACGCTGAACTTTTGGAATAACTTTGCCTCGACGTCATGTGACTCCTGTGGGGGTTACATTTTTACCAAGAACTGTGCTTTAGAGAATAAGAGTTACCTTTGTTGCTAAAGACTATTTACTAAGAAGAAACTTTACCTGAACTATTATTTTTCCTTCCAAAGAGTATTTATTGAGATTGGGGTATAGTTTTGTCGTTATTTGGTCTTGCGCTAAGCCTTATATAAACATCCTTATTTTTAGAATACCTTCTGTGTTGTGTCCATTTGTGGTGTATTCACTTTATTACTGTATGTGGTCATAAATGCTTAACACACTGCCTCTGAGATAAGCCTGTCTGCTCTGCCAAGCTACCAAGGGGGTGAGCAGGGGTTATCTGAGTGTGTGATCCCCTTGCCCTGACGAGAGGAGGTGGGTCCCTATTTGTCAGAAGTGTATACCTCTGCCAACTAAAGACCAGCCGATTCTAACAGTAATCAAACTCTGTGAGATTCTATTGAATCCTTCTTTGTGGCAAAGGTAGAAGACATTTATGATGTTGTCACTGCATCAAAGTACACTGGCCAGTTCACCTTTGGGGCTGTTGATCCAGAGGGGGAATCAGAAGGCCCATCTGGGTCCTAATACAAGATTGGTGACATTGCTTTTGATTCCACACTCCTCTCCTCTTTTCCAACCCTATTGGTTGTTGTTCAAGTTCTGGACCTTCTCCAGTTTCCCTCTGCACCACTGCTTTGCTAAAATTGGGCAACTGGCTCCGAATGTATTAATCAACCAACTTACGAATATTTTCAATGAAATGATCTGCCAAGGCTACTTTCCAAAGGCATAAAAAATAGCATCCATTTTGCCACCACTTAAGAAACCGAATTGTTTGGATTCTCCTTTGAATCCAAACAATTATCGGCCAATATCACGCCTACCCTTCCCTGCCAAGATCATAGAGAAGGAGCTGAACGGAGAATTGGTAACAGTCCTGGAATCTGACCCATCTCCTAGGCCACTCACAGTTCAGCTTTAGGGGCAAACACAGTACGGAGTCTGCCTTAATAGTCGCCTCAGATGAGTTGAGAGCTATTCTAGACTCAGTATCAAATGCAGCCTTAAACCTGTTGGATCTTTCGGCTGCATTTGTGATGGTCAACCATGATATTCTGATTGACCAGCTTCATTCTCTTGGTGTCAAAGGCTCTACAATGACCATTTTAAAACCTATTCTATCGGAGAGAAAACAATGTGTGGCGATGAATGATTTTTTTTCCAACCCCTTCTTGCATTGTGCATCACATATAGAACGAGGAAATCCCCTCTGGTGTTTGTTTATGTGCAGGAAGGATTCTCTTTCTGCACATAAACAATCATTAAAAAAATTGACTTTATGCAAGTTCTATGTGCGCTAATGCGGCACACCTTTCTGCACCTAAACAATCATCCCCCGTGACGCAGGGATCCTTGCACCATGGTGCAAGGGTGCCTGCGTCAGCGCATGGTAGCACAGAGGAGACCAAAGGGATCCCTCATATCCATGTAGATATGACGCATCCCTGTGCCGCAGCGTGGCACAGCCAAAAGGCTTGCGGCGCAGCGCGCAGCACTTTCTTGTGAATGAGGCCCCTAGCATGTTCTCCTCAACAAAGCAGTTCAGGATTTTTTGGTTTAGGTATGTCATTATTTTCTTCCTCTTTATTTAGATTTCCCTGCCATTTGCATTTTGAAGATGAAACATTACGAGTATCCATTAGGCCAGCTAAAGTTTGAATAGGTTTGGAACTGCACAATGGTGCCGAGTATGTTGCTTAGTAACTGCTAAATGTGAATGAGAGTTAGACACTCTTGCCACCCGCTTCTCCGTTCAAGCTCTCATCTTTCGGAAAATTATCAAGATGGTCTTTGTTGCCATAGTGCAATTATTGCTTTATTTTCAGACAGCATGGCTCAGTAACAGAAAGAGGCAGATCATCTTCACTCTTTCTGAGAAGTACTATCTGAAAATAAAGCACTAACTCAAAAAAATATCGATTTAAACAGCCTCTTTACTCGCTACAGACGGCAAAAACATGCGCCCGTTCTGCCCTGCCAGCACAGCCAGCAGTGGGCGATTATTTGTAATACTGGCTCCACCCATCAGCAAGCACTCCCATTAAATCAGAGGAAGTGACCTTATTCCCTATATTGAAAAACTAAAGCTTGACTATTTCAAAAATACCTTGGGACCTGGTGTAATGTTAGATAGTAATTAAAAGTCATGCTTTCTAGGAGTTTAAAAATCCAATCATTAGCGCCAAATACAGGATTTAGAAGATTGTTCCAATACAATCAAACTCTCGCTCTAATTTGATAATGTTTTCATGCAGTCCTGAACTGTTTTATTTAAAGATATCTTCATGCTTTGAAATATATTGCCCTTTTGCAAAATACAGAAAAAGAAATAGTAGCAAATCCCCGACATGGTTCATGCTTGCCAGCTGTCGGCACTGGCTTTCCTATATTAGTTACAGCCTATGTTGAAGGGTTTATAAGGTTCATTGAAGCTGCTCTCCATAATACTGCCAATTAACTAATTGAAATTCGCAGCCAAGGGATTTTTGTTCCACTGAACGTATGAACACGCGCTTTATCTAAATGCAGTTTACTCTAAGACGAGTAAGGTTCGCTATCACATTTTTGTAACGTTATGGACTTATCACATTGTCGTGCATGGTGATGGTGCACTGAACTGCCACCTGATTATGTGATTGTGCGTTTATTTATTATAGGCATTTAAATAACGCCCCCAAGTGCTAGATGCATGCGCCGAGAACGCATTAGAGCTGCTCGGATGCATACAGCTATCTGCGACATAATACACATTGTTCTACACCTCCAGAAATGTTATTTCTTTTGCACTGCCGGCTATTTTACTTGATGCACATTCCAATATCAATATTAATTGATTTACATGGAGAACATTAATATATACAGAAGCCCCAGGCCAGCGCCTGCAAATGTTATTTAAAGGCACATGAGCCTTATTAACACAATTTAAATATTTGTCCCTTTAAATATTTCAAATGTGTGAAAATATTTGCTTTCACCAAGTAGAGTAACATTAAGGTATCATTGCATGTTCTACACTTTCCTAGTTTGTACGGTATTTTGTGGTGATAGTTGCTGCCACTGGATTCATTTTTCTTTATATGCTCGGACACAATATAAGTGGACTTCCTGCTCTCTCACAATTTCGGCAGGATTGGCAGGATTAATTAGTGACTGAAGAAATTACTTTTGATACCTGCAGTATAACTCTTGTAGCTGTACCAGGTAATCTCAAATAGAGGTTTGGTGCAAGCTATGTGAGTTGTGATCTTAGAGTCATCAATATGTTCACAAATTCTTAAGATTTACTAACACTTTGCAGCAGGTTTGTGGCACAAAAGTGATGCAAACTGACACAATGTGCAGAATTGGGATCGACTTCCTAGTGCACAACGTGTTTGGTGCTGGAAAACAGCCCTAAAATAATGTAAAGTAGCACTACTTGCTTCTTTGCCCTAACTTGTGCCAATGGGGGGGGGTACCATGGGTGGCAAAAAGGCAGCAGCTCGAATGCACACTTGGTGACGCAAAGCCCTCTCTAATAAAAGAATTTGCACAAGACTTTGCACCAAACAAATAGGCCTCTTCAAGGCAGGTGTAACAATGACGAATGAGGTTTTTTTCTCACTAAACTTCAATTTGAGCTTCAGTTGACGTTCTCAAACTCCAACAGTTTTAAACTATATCCAAGTATAGTATTTTATACTGGGAGGGTACTTTTCCAGTAAAAACCTATGCTGGCTTCCCGCAGACACCCTGGTACTATGACGTAATGGTGTGTGCATGGCACATGACAGCCTAAAGTGCACTAGTACAGGAGATGACAGCAGCATTGCCATACCTTAGTTGACATGGCCCTGTCTAACTCTCTTCCTTTCTCAAAATGCAGCACACCTTTGTTTGCTGCACTGCGTTGTGTGAAATGTTAGTAAATCAGTCAAAAAATACTTTTAAGGGGTGGATTACACCAGCTTGGCTAAATGTTAGAAAAAATAAATCGATCAGATTTGGACAAAAAATGATAGATCTATCAGAGCTTTAGAGGAGGCTTTAGGAGACCCTAGTCCCAGATGTAGTCAGAGGCTCGCGCAACTGTAAGAGGGCCAGAGTGCAAAACAAAAATCAGGCCTGGCAAAAATGATCAAACCAACCCCATATTCCAAGACATGGCGACTAGAATGGGACTATGGGTACTTTCATGATCGAACCCTGGCAGCGCCTCCTGATGTGAAAGCAGTCTTCTAGTCGCACCCCACAAAGCACATATCAGAGTCATGTAAGTAAACATTAGGGGTGCATTGTGAAATAAACTGGTGCACACAGCAGTGCCGATCAACCTTCTGCTGCCAAATATATTTTGAGCTGAAAAGTTGATTGTAGCATACGATGGCTTTGTACCACAGAGCGCCAATCCCACTTTACCTCTATACAAAGGTCTATAATGGGGTGGGAACCGTGCAATACCCATACGTTTTCACGCAAAGCCAGTTCAACCGAAAAAGTGTGACTTAGCTTTGCATGAAATAATAAAGCCAAATGAAACTGTGACCTTCCCACGTGTGAAATATGTACTTACAGAAAAGTTGCACATTTTACGTAGCTCATTGAAATCTTGTACTCACACTAAAATTTGTACTGAAGGGGGCACTTTAAATACAAATCCTTCTTAATGTAGAAATTGGTGGAATGGTGCCCTACGGCAATGCATTATGCTTAAACCGCGTTTTACCACTAGCGGCTCGTGGAGGGAGTGCTGCGAGGCGGTGGGATGGGCGGGGGAAGGGCAGGGTGGGGGGTAGTAAACTACGGCATAGGGCCGAACAGAGTTAAGTACATAAATAAATAAAAATAATTTTGTTGCACGTGCTGCATCGCATTTGGCAATGCAGTGCACACAATGTCATTTGTTTTATATATTTATTTATTTAGTTACTTAACTCTGTTCGGCCGTATGCCGTAGTTTACACCCGCCCAATCAGTCTGTTGACCTCTTGCCAGAACAGTTTCACAATCGGGCATTACCAAAGTACATGATAAAGGGAGCCCAGAGTGGAAGCAACAGAGACATTCAGGCCCCAGGGCATGCGTCATATTCTAGAGTCTTGCTGATAAGTAGTAGATCTGATGGAAATACTTAAATGGTATTAGGCGAAGGCACATAAAAATTTCTAGCATTGTAGGGGTCATTTTCACCTCAATGCACTCCTTATCACTGAGGACACCCACATCCTCCTCCCACCTTGCTTTAAGTGTCGTCAGCAGATCCAGCTTGTTTATCGCTAGGGACTTATGTAAGCATGAGATGCCTACCCATCTCAGATCATCTGCTTTCAACTTACAATCTGAGGGTTGAATTCTGGGTGGGGGTCCAGTTTCTCCCTGTAGCGTTCTAGAATATGTCATAGCTGGAGGTACGGATAAAACTGAGAGGAGTGTAGATAAAATTCAGTTACCAGCTCGTGGAATGATCTTATGTGTCCCTCAACCCAGACGTCTCCTGTGCCAGAGTGTTGTGTTGTTGGGGTGCAGGTGACACCTGGGGGCATGAGATGGGGGCCTACTCTCGTGGGGCACCTGGGAGGGCCTAGGCCTGACACGTGGCCACCTTGTAATAAATCACTCGGACACTTGATGATGGTTCTGGCTCTGCGCACTGCCGCCGACTGGCGTACGTACGTGCGGAGCCCCTCTTTATTTAGAAGGGTCACGTGGTATTGACGCTGCACGCCTGTTACATCACAGGCGTGCATAAGCTGAAACACAACATTCCTCCTAAAATATAAAAAAAAACAAAATGCATAGAGACACAGAAAAGCACTTCAGGGCAGTCAGTGAATTAAGTGTTTCTCAGATTAGACTGCAAAGTTCTGGTTCACGATTAACACACACAGTATATATGTAGTGGAACAGTCTTACATGAGATGGTCACGAAGCCGGCAGGAAGGTTCTGGATTACTTCTCAGCCTGTAGTTAGATGTCCCACGAGTCTTGGTGACATCACCCCCGGCCGGGGGTGTTGGACATGGGCTGGCAGGATCACAACCAGGCTCCGCCTGTTTCATGCTGGAGCTCTCTGCGTCATCTGGGCCTTCACTAGTCACTTCAGGAGAGGTGTCTCTCGGATAGCCATTTCGAGATTCAGTGGAGTCCACGGCTGCTGGACTCGCTGCCACCCGAGCTACGGGAAGCTCCGGAAGAACTACTGCCTCTGCTTCAGGGTGAAATCGTTTAAAGTGGGACACGTTCCTGGTCACTACTTCTCGACCTCTGGCAGCAACGATGCGAGTGCCCTTCACACTGACGACACGCCATGGCTTCTTTTCATACGTCAGTCTGAACTTTCCGCTAGTTACTCTGTTCTTCAGCAACACGAGATCTCCTCGGTTGATCCGGGTTATGACAGCTCTACGCCTCCGGCTTGTCTGGGCATATGATTTCTGTCGCTTCGCCGCAATTTTTCTTTCGTTTTCTGCTGCTGGTGTCCACTGAGGGTGATGGGGAAAAGAATCTGCCACTACCCGTCCCATTAGGACATGTGCCGGAGCCACCCCATGGTGGTGTGTGTTGTCTGTCGGTAGCTCCGCAGGAATGTAAATATCGCCATCTCCAGCGACTGACCTTTGTCGTGCGCGATCCGGATCACCTTGTTGAGGGTCCGCATGAAGCGTTCAGCTTCACCATTGGCTTGCGGCCACCGAGGAGTCACACGGCGATGCTGGATTCCTAGGGCACTCAGGTAGCTGGCTAATTCCTGGCCTTGAAAAGGAGGGCCATTGTCAGTTCTTAACTCTCGTATCACTCCATGGGCCACTAGGATTTTCTCCAGTTTGGGTATTACTTCAGTGGCACTGGGGATAGATATCATCTCTACTTCTGGCTACTTCGAGTGGTCGTCGATCACGACCATAGTGTGTCGCCCATCGGGGAGGCTGCCAAAGTCCATGCTGACACGTTCCCATGGCCATTGTGGTAGAGGCTCGACTATGACAGGTGCTTCTCGCGGGACATCTCCTGTGACATGGCAGGCTGCGCACGATCTCACGGTGTTTTCAACTAGGTCATCCATGAGCGGAAACCATACTTTGGTCCTCAACCTTGCCTTAGTTTTGACCATCCCTTGATGGCCGACATGGGCCAGTTGCACAACCTGACTCGTCAGGGCGGAGGGTATCACCAGCCGGTGGCCCCGTAGCAAGCATCCTGTATCATCCTCATTCAGTTCTCCTCTCACATGGTGTAGGCTCTCCATTATGCGTTGCGCTTCCGGTGTGAGTATTTTCCACTCTTCCTTGGCCTCGTGCCAATTTCCACTTTGAAGGGCCTTCCGCGCCCGTTGTAGGCAGTCATCCTTCTGAGTGGCCTCAGCGATGTTGCTTATTGATAATGGCCGTGGACAGGATCGGGCAGTGACACACCGAACATAGGCTTCCGTATCCTCAGCATCCTCCATTTCCGCCTGAGTGGCTGCCCTCGGATGCCGTGAGAGGTAATCCGCCGGATTTCTTGACCCTGGTTGGTACTCCACCCGGCAGTTGTAGTCCTGGAGCTGTAGCATCCATTTTTCAATGCGAGGTGGGGGTTTCGTCGAGGTCCCCGAGAAAAGGGCGACCAACGGTTTGTGATCCGTGGCTACGGTGAATGGCTTTCCGTACAGATATAGATGAAAGTGCCGGCACCCCCAGTGGATTGCTATTGCCTCTTTTTCAATCTGGGAATAGCGTTGTTCAGTGTCTGTGAGTGAGCGGCTGGCAAATGCAACTGGGGCCCAGTCTTCCTCATCCCGCTGT